>NC_035109.1:142308362-147308362 GCF_002204515.2 Aedes aegypti
ATTGTTCAGTTTCGTCAGCGGGAAGCGGACAGAACAAAGAATCATTTGAATGTTTTCATTGATATGTTTTGATAGAAAAATATTGTGTATTTGGCGTTTGAAATTTGGTTTCCGATAATAGTCGAATGGTGCCAAAGCCGTAAGTCTCCCTATATGATTCACTGACAATTCGTTTTTTCTTCCTTCCAATTATCTGAATCTCGGCAGTGCTAATGAGCTCAGTGCGGCCAAAGTTTTTCGAAAATATCCTGCCAATGTTAATCAAAAGAACAGGAACAAAAATAGTCTCCTTACTTGAGAACGAGTATACCTTATTAGGCACAAATACGTTTGGCTTAAGGATGTTAGACATAACGGATGTTAGGCATAAAATACGTTATGCATAACAGACGTTTGGCATAAAAAAATTTGCAAATGTGTCATTTGAAACTTGGAAATTGTTCCAGCCCATATGCAAATTCCATTACGCTGTACATCTTAAGGACAAGTAAACTATTTGTTTCTTTTTTTATTTTAGTGAACTATGACATTATTTTTGTAATATTTCTCTTACATACTACCCCCAACCTCTTTTTACGACCGTTATCGGGGGGTCGTAAAAAAAATCGGTCGTAAAAAAATCAGGGTTATAATTATGTTTTTGAAAAATGCAACGTTTAGATGCGGAAATACTGATTCGAGATATTCGGCAAAGTTAAAGCATGGGTAGAGAACTTTCCAAAATGACTGTTCAAGTTTTCATATTTTGGTAATAGATGGCAACACTGCTCGATTGTTATCAAAAGAGCCAATTTTATGGGGGTGTGATATGCAAATACCAAAAAAAATTAAAGATAACGTTACCGAATGTTCACCAAAGTTGAAGGAAGTGTTGCGTGCCGCACAGTCGGCCAAATTACAAATGTTAATGTGGCTGGCAACACTGTTTAGGAAAAATAAAGAAAATATCAAAACCATAAAACTTGAGTGGAATAGAAAAATAGAATGCTTAACAACATCACAACATCACTATCATTATTCTAGAGTGGTGCTCCGCGAAGCCTTTGCAGATGCTCCGTGACGGTTTTGAAAATTTGTATCAATGTCTTTTAATATCTTAACTTTTCTAATTAAAATACGCTCTTAATTATTCCAAATCCAGCCATATCGAGAATATTTAAGATTCAAAATTTAAAGAACAAAACCGATCGTGCAGATCAAGTAGTAACCCGTTGATTTGTTGCTGATTTGATCAATTAATAACTCGTTGGTTGCGACCAATCTATAAACTTTTTATCTAAAACCAATGTTTTGTTCTTTAGATTTGTGCTTTTGTAAATTTAGAGGTGATTTTAATTCATCTTCACCATCTGATGTTTTCGACGTTAAGGTGGATAACGAAACACAGTTTCTACGTGTCTTACTTGGTGGACTTTCATGTGGCTCTGATATTATTATGAAAACGTTCAGAATTTGGGCTAAGACTTTGTTATTGGAAGGCTAAACATATTCTGTTGGTGAACATTTTCCAACACATTTTGTATGGGACAGTTTGAGAAGCGAAACTGGGGTTTCTTGAATGTAATCCTCTCTTCCTCATGGTCCCACAGGTGACCTACTGATTTTTGACGAACGAATTGGAGTTTATGTATACACTGATTTGTCTCATCAAACATCGAAATAAGCAATGTTTTGTTGGAATACTTATCCTCGTCGAAAAAAATTTAAGCCTCATGCCATTTCGATAATAATCGAAATTTTGACACTGTGATGCACAATTAATACTTTTTCAAATCAACGTTAGTTACTTTCATACGGTATGAGGAAATTAATTAAAAAATATCACTACCCGTATTCCTAAACTGTTTTGAAAGGAATCTTCTTGTCTGCCGTGTACATCGCTTAAATGCATGTAGCTCGGTTTAAAAAACTAGGTATTTCCTTTTATTTACCACAAAAATTGGATGACAAATTGATAAATCTTGAAATTAAACTTTCCAAAAGTAAAAAATCAAGTTGGTTTGGACCAGAACATAAAGAATTTTGTCTGAAAAACATGTAGGATCGATAAACTAAGTTTGATCACTTTTATAACTTGAGTCTGTTTGAATAAGATTTCGAGATTCCACGAGTTTCGTAAACAAATATTGTTATTTCTGAGAGTGCTGATCCTGTGATTAACCAATCCAGACACATTAATAAAAGTTCCAAAGAGAAATATTTTACTACAGAAACTCGCTTAGTTGTTCGAACTAACAACAAAAATCTGAAAATGTTTATGCCATGAATTTTGAAATGTTTGGCTAACACCCAAATATAGTTTTATTTGAATGCATAACTTTTACAGTTTAATTCTGAAATAAAAAAAAAGTTTGCAAATACAACAAATCTTTTTAGATAACAACTAAAATTTTGAACTAAAACCTTACTTCATGACTTTCGTAGGAATTATAGAGTCAATTTAAGTGTGTACAAAAATCCAGATTTAAAACCGAATGATGATGAAGGATAAGTGCTCCACGAAACAATTTTATTTCAAAAAGTGCTCCGCGAGCCAAATAGGTTGAAAACCACTGTTCTAGTGATTCGAGATTTTGCCACCAGGCGGGGCTAGTAAGCATATAATTTTTGTTTTGCGGATAGCTCTGGATTATGACTATTCAGAAAGGTGGCATCTTCGGCAAAGTTGTTCAGTAGAGCTATGAGATTTAAAATTCCGCCACCAGACGACGGTAGTGAGCATAGAATTTTTGTTTTGCGGAAAGCTCTGGATTATGATTATTCAGAAAGGTGGCGTCTTCGGCAAAGCTGTTCATCAGCTAAAGGACTATCATTATAAAAGCTATGAGATTCAAAATGTTGCCACCAGGCGGTGCTAGTGAGCATGAAATTTTTGTTTTGCAGATATATCAGGATCCTAACTACATAGACATGGCGTCTTGGGCAAAGTTAAACTACTCAACAAGTTTACCGAAGACTCCATCCTTCTTAGTGGTCAGGATCCTGGAATAACCGCAAAAAAAGTGTCGTGTTCACTAGCGCCACCTGGTGGCAACATTTTGAATTCCATGGCTTTTAAATTGATAGCGCTTGAAGTACTGGACAACTTTGTTGAAGACGCCATCTTACTAAGTGGCCAGGATCCTGAGATATACGCAAAATAAAATTTCATGCTCACTAGCGCCGCCTGGTGGCAAAATTTCGAATCTCATAATTTTTATAATGATAGCGCTTGAGCTACTGAACAACTTTGTCGAAGACGCCATCTCTCTAGGTGGCCAGGATTCTGAGATATCTGCAAAACAAAATTTCGATGCTCACTAGCGCCACCTAGTGGCAGAATTCCGCAATTCTATGACCACCATTTGTGAGCCCTTGAACAATTTTGCTGAACATCATGATCCTCTATTTTGAATACTTTTTAAGATAATGATCATTTATATAAACGGTCGTTAATCTGAATTTCGGTCGTAAAAAAGTGGTCGTAAAACGAACCGTCGGTAAAAAACGGTCGTAAAAACAGGTTGGAGTGTACATAGTAGCGTTAATTCTATAGAAGGGGAAATCTTCCATATATTAGTACTAAGAAGGCAAATGAAAATCGAAAACAACAATCAGGATCCAAGTCAAGAATTGATGTTATCTTCATCAATACCATCTTCAACATTATTTTCTTTGGCAAACCATTCATAATGATTATCTATATTTTTTTATGTGTCATATTTTAATATATAAGTTTTACTTTATTCTATTAAATTACAGTTACAAACATTTCAATGTAAAAATTTATTATATCAAACAAATTGTTTTTACAAAATCTGGTAAGTTGTATTGCATAGAGCAAAACGTTCATTTTATTCAAAACACATTTAAATTCAAAACACATTTAAACGTATGAATAAAATGTAGTAAAGTTGAGTTTACTACATTCTCGGTAGTAAACGCTATATGTGGAACACGAGTGGAACATGTTTGTGTCATTTTCCTTTCTACACCTTTCGAACATATTACAAACAACGCATTGCTATGAATAAAGGTAGTATTTACTACAAAGCTACTGGCAGTTAGCTTCAGAGGTTGCTACGCATGCTTTGAGATTGCCGAATTGAATGGAGTAATTTACTTTTGAGTAAAAATCATGGGAAAACGATATGTGTTTTGATATTTCGCAAGGTATTTTGAGTTTTGCTTAGAAATTCTGAGGTTACGAAAACATTCACCCCGCTAATTCTGAAATTCCGGTAAGATTACCGGCAGTAGCAATTTGTAATATCCGTGTGAATTCTGGCATTACGATAATTATGTTGTTTTCTAGGAATTTTAGGATGTCGTAGGAATTCAGATATTTATAATGTGATACTAAGTGAAAGCGTGGTGAAAACCCCTGTTATGGGAAAACCTATAGGACAGGGGTTAACAACACACCTTTTCAGGGTCGTTTCAGATGGTGCTCCCGGACAATCTTACCGTGAATATTTGAATATACAAAACAAAATGGCGGAAAACAAGAATTTCTCTACATTAATAATTTTAATAGACCAGTTGAGGTTAAGAAGGCCATACATGAATTTTTTATTAAAGAATAGCAAGTATAATTTGTTTTTGAATTTTATTTTTATTTTGCAAAATTAGCGCTCACCGTTGCGGCCGATCGTTGACTCCGTTGGCATGTATAGTTGACGACGCAGGGATCTACTGTTGGCGGGCACAAAGTAGCTTGAGTTCCTTCTTTTATTCTCATCTAACTTCTTCTTATTTTCTTCTTCTTCTTCTTCTTCTTCTTCTTCTTCTTCTTCTTCTTCTTCTTCTTCTTCTTCTTCTTCTCCTTCTCCTTCTCCTTCTTCTTCTTCTTGTTCTTCTTCTTCCTCTTCTTTTCTTCTTCTTCTTCTTCTTCTTCTTCTTCTTCTTCTTCTGGGGCTTCACTATTCTTCACTAGGGTTTGTGAACAAGTGTCATTTAGACCTTTTTGAGAGAGGTCAAGTTCCCTGTCCTGGGAGTGGTACTAGGGGCGCGCGTATGTGGCCAATCAAGCGAGCATGCACCAAATGGGCCGGACAACCACAGACTTTACGTAATGCTATGGTTCACATCTTCATTCCAAAATGTACGGCCGGCCACAATTATCACAATTACTGCAGTTCATTGTTCACCACTGGCTCGCTTGATCACTTGGCGTACGTTAACGATCATCGAGAAACTAGCGCGGTTAGAATTAACAGAATTGTCCACGGTGCACTTCTTCTAACCGTTAGTGGTGAATTCCCAATGACCCGTACTATTATTTTAAAACGTTTTAGTTATTGGGTTTTAAGCATTTTAGCTGTGGGTTTTGCACTTTTTAATAACTTTTCAATTCGTAGTTTTAGGATGTAGGTTTTTAATTCAATAACTATAAGGTTTCAACGGCACTTCCTACTATTACTTTTGCGCAACTACGGGGGAACTACCGCGGTCAGTATGGTGACGGACTAACTCGCGGATCGACACTATCTCGTCACTCCTCAGGACTTTTCAAATTACTAGAGAGCTTCACCCTAATCGGCGGCTTCTATTTATAGTTCAGTCAGCACATAAACCCGAACCTGCCCCATTATAATTAGTGCCGACATGCAAACAGGCATGATGACGAAGATGATGATGATCGAACACGATGAAAGACGAAGCTTGACGGATCGATGACGCAAAATCTTACACACTACCATTTATATGGTTGAAGCTCTACACTAAATTACCCATTTACTCCGACAAATTTGGCTGCATGCTTTGCCTCGACAATTCAAATTCCCTAATCACTTGTTTTCCGCATATAATAATATTTTTATGAATAAATATGAAAATATGAAAAACAATCTATAAAAATAAATAAACAATCTATGTAAATAAATGAACAATATAAATAAATAAGTGTATATGAAAAATATGTATTTTTTTTAATAAATGTATAAATATATGAATAAATAAATGTATAGAAAATTAAATAAATAAATAAATAAATAAATAAATGAATAAATAAATAAATAAATAAAAAAGTAAATAAATAAAAATAAATAAATAAATAAATAAATAAACAATAAATAAACTACCGTCAGAGTAAACACAAACAAATATAAACAAAGAGACTTCAACCATTGTACTACTAAATGCAAAATATACATCACTCAAACACTAATAAAAGTGGAGACGGACATTTTTTTACATTTGGAAATTTAAAATATTCACAAAACAATATATATTACATAAATAACAATAATTCAGTGTTCTTAACCTTCAACTGGCCAACAAATATTTTATTGTGACCTCAAAATGAGCGGTCACAAATGTAATGCTGAATTTTACGTGTAAATTATGACATCTCAGATTCTCAGATTTCCTTTGGAATTCCGGAATTCCTGTAGGAACTTTGGGATTCGGATAGGGATGTCGGATTTGTTATGATAATTCTGGAAGCTTAAATACCATTCTAGGAATATTGCGGAAATATTGGAAATCTAGTAAAAACTCTAGATTTGGGGTGGGAATGGAATTTCGGATATTAATCTCTTAGAATTCAGTGGGTATCTCTGAGACGGTATTTCTGTAAGAATCTATGAGATTGCGGTGGGATTCCTGCACATTATTGTGTGAATATTTGCAATTCTGAAAATCAATCTTTATAATTATTATAAAAACCTTTAAGATTCCATTGATCTCCAGTTCCGTTGGAATTTCAAAGCAAAGCTTTAATATAAACCTTTTGAATAGGGGAGATCCTCATTGAATTCTAACGACTACCAATGGAATCACTACAATTCTCATAAAAATCTCTGCATTATAAGTTCTAGAAATTCCAAGGATACTATCAGAAACCCCACCAAAATAACGAGAATACCACAGAAACACTTAGAACTTCCGAAATTCAACATGTTGTTAAGAAAACACACGGGGAGAATCAAAATTCTACCGAAATTTTACCAGAATCTCAGTACTGGTGCTAGAAAATATGTGGTTCCTAATTTGATAGCTGTAATCTCAAGATCTCTTCATAGATATTAAGCTAATAGTAAAAAAATCACCAATCACTGGCGTTGGCGAAGACCGAAAACCACCCAGAAAATTCTTTGATGCACCATCATCATAAATTACAGCACCTTCATGATTTTGTGCAAATTGTCGTGTAACCGATCAGATTCCATGCATTTCCTTCATATGCATGATTGTATTAATTTTAAGCGTCACTCTGAATAAATTGTTCTTTACGTGCAGAATCACTCCGCACTCTGAATGGAAATTTCTTAACGTTCAGCTTCAGTGACTGCTCATGTTCGAAACTAGTAAGTACTACATGTTCGAAAAGTTTTTTATTCATACCAAAAGTGTAGTAAACTTTGTGGATTTTGTTTTTGAGTAGATGCTACATGTAGTAAAGTTCAACGTTTTTTATTCATACCGCCCATTGAATGGTTCGCCATTGTAAGTGTCGGCATAAGAATATTATGTGATGGTCCTGCCAATCGATTTTTTTATTCGAGTAAAATATTGTAACGCATGCTGTCGTACTAACAGCTGTAGGAATGTTGCTTTTAGCTATTTGTACAACAAACTTTAAATGGTTTGTCACTTCAAGTAACGACATTATTTTCTCCTATTTGAAAATTTTTCATGTCAATTGAAAATATTACTTTCGTAAGCCTGTTTATATCTCACAAATAATTATTTATCATGGTCTAATCGCTTATCAAAGTGAATCCTGTGACCCAACGATCCTCCCCATTAACAACCATCCCTCCCAGTAACCTTTGTGGAGATACACAGGAAAACACGGTCTCCAAATAGCAAAGGTTACACACTAACATTCCTTCCCTCAATCCCACCTAACTGCGAGGCCGTGACCGGCGCCGTTATTGACCCTGTATAAATAGAGGCACTGAATAATGCACACTGAAAAAGATTATGGCCAATACCAGCCGAACTTCTAGTTGATTCTTTGTGGATCTTCACTGCCTTCGGTCGATCACGGAATAGCAACCATTGAAATGTGTAGTCAGTATAAAAGCTAAACTAAGCTAAGCAAAAAGCCTCAACACTTTTTTCATAGTGTTCTTTGAGCACTTCCACAGTTATTAACCTTACCAAATTAGTCATTTCGCATTCTCATTTTTGCACGATGCATGACCCATCTTTAAGGCCAAGGAAGTGAAGAAAATGAAAAGATCCTAGATCGACTAGGAAACGAACTCAGATACCTTCGGCATGGCTTTGCTCTATGGTTGCGGAAATTACCAGAAAGCTAATGAAGGCCCTGTACAACATTTAATTGAGTTTTGTTCTTGAAAATGACCTCAAGAGATTCACAACTATGGGACGACTGTAAGGCAACAATAAAAAAAAGTCAGCTCGCGTTTCTCATCAACGATTTAGATTTTCATTTTATAAATTATGCATATCGTCCATTATACAAAACATCCATTACGCCAAATACACACTATGCCTATCGTATTTTTGCCTATCGTTCGTATGCCTAACGTCGTGTACCGCTTGGGACCAGTTAAAAAAAAATCGCGAGCAATTGAACAATATATACTTGATATTTAAAATCTAATAAATTTCACAAAATATTTAAAATATTTGTTCAACGCTTTTACCAGAAATCCAAGAAGACCAACCAAGCAATTTTTCATAAATATTGTATTTTAAGAGCATTGCTTATGCGCTTGCTAGGAAATAGTTCTAGGCATTGGGATTTTTTTTAAATTTCGTAAGGAACTCTCCAAAAATGTTGTATGATATCCATCAAGACATTTTGCAGAAATCTACCAGATCAAATCACTATTACAAATATCAGTCTAATATCGCCTAACTATTACAAATATCAGTCTAATTCTTGAGATACAACATAGAGGATTCTGTGAGTGGTATGAATGGATGCGAAGAAGAATTGAAAATTCCTTTAATTCAGCAGACGATTTTTTCCAGGAGCTCATTTGCTAAATTTAGCTGACATGGATTATAACAAACTCTCAATGTATGGGACTCGAGTTCATGGTTCATGGTTCTTGTCACGTTCCTACAGCCAGAAAGAAACTAAACTAATAGTTTGAGATTTAAGAGCGACTTTTTTTTTTCTTTTAAAAAGACACTACACGTTAATGCTTCCAGTGGGCTACTAGCCCTTTGAAGGAAGCACCACTCTAGACAATGGACTAGCATGCAACGCCCAGTGGCACAGTCGAAAAACGTTCCTTACGAAAAGTTTGTCGGTCTGAGGCGGGAATCGAACCCACACTTCTTAGCACGATGCGACTAAATGCCTTGGTGGCATTAACCGCATGGCTACGAAGCCCACAAAGTTTTGATTTGACGTCCAGTTTCGAGCAGAACGGCATAGTTTACAGAGCCCTTGCGCTCGATTACCTGTTCGGGAATCCATTCGGTTGCGTTGCGGCTGTGGACCTGAGCGTAGACCAGGTCTTCGGGATAGAAGTTCCTCTTCACTGCACCGTATCATATGTTGAATTGCTTATTCTGCTACTCGTTGACCCGGGTTGGACTCGTAGAGCATAGCTTCAACAGGTCCAATAGGCCTTTTCACGAAACGTTTCAAATCAGCTGATTCGGAAGCAATTTGCCAGTTCTTCTATGGAAATGACAGTCACGTGTTAGCATCGGTCCTCCACCGACGTGAACAAATGCATATTTAGACGGACCTGTCAAATGACCTGTGTTGACCGATAAACGGGGATAAACGTCTGGGTGCTAGAACTATGCTGTCTCTTCCTCTTCGACTAGTTTCTTCAGCCCTCTTTGAGGTATGTCGACGAAACGTTCAGCTTGTCCGTTCGACTGTGGGTGGTACGGTGCTGTCGTCATATGCTGGATATCGTTTTTTTCACAGAACTGGTTGAAGCGGTCGCTGACGAACTGGTTACCATTATCTGACACAAGAGTATGGGTTGCCATACCTTGCGAATGTTTCTTACAGAATCTACAACATCGCTGTAGTAATTGTACTGCGGGTTCTGAAGATTTCCAGCCATCGGTGGTAACCATCGACCGGGCCAGCGAAGTTGTTGTTGTTGTTTGATGAGGGGGACTTCAACCCGAGTGTCATTCGTCCCTTCCCCCAGCCAGCGTAGTCGATATGGATCCTGTACCACTGTTTTGTTGGTACAGACCACGATTCGAGAATAGTCTTGCGGGGTGATTTGACAGCAGTAGCAAAGAGACGACACTGGTTCACAAACGATTCAGTATACGAGGCTTCTTTCTAATGATTTCATCCGATTGTTTCCGGGATGTCCTCGATGGAGATGTCAGATGATGCGCTTGCGAATCCGTTCAGGAAGCACAACTTGATCGCCAAACATGACACAGTCCTGGGTAACTTGGAGATCCTCTTGTCGGGCGATAAACTGACGAACATTTGGAGTTTGGACATCGCTCACTGTGTTCGGCAGGTCGTGGCTGATGTAGTTTATTACTTCTTGTGTGTCCTCGGTGATCATTTCCGATGAGACAGGCAAACTGGAGGTGGAGTCGTCGAGAATTGCTTTCCCTTCGGTTTACATCTGGAGAGCAGCAATAACATATTCTTCGTCCGGCTTGATGTGGGAGCTTATCAAGCATGAGAGCAGGTAAGCGTGTCCAAAACTTGCCGTTGGGACGATCTTGATATCGAAATCGTACAGCAACATCGTTATACAAGAATTCCTTTCTTGCTGCCGAAAATCTTGAGAAGCAGCTTGTGGCCGGTCTGCAGCACGTATTTGCGACCGAAAACCATCTTGCGGAAATTGGTAACTGCGAACACCAGCACGAGCGCTTCATTCACAATTTGATCATTATTTTCTCGAAGCGTGAGCGATAGCTTTTGACAAAGTCATCGGAGAAGCGATGCAGCAAGAGGTTTTAGTGCAGGATGGACTTCAACCGATCGAACGATTTTTAACAATCGGGAGTCCATTTCCAAACATCATCTTCTTCAGTAGACAATCGAGTGGCGCACGGAACTCTTTTATCTGGTCAACGAATCGTAGTAGTTGATGTCACCTAGATACGAACGTAGCTGCGAAATTCGCTGGGGGTGCCATCTCGGTGATAGCGCTAGTTTTGGCTGGATCTAGGCGGAGACCATCTTTGTCGACGATATGGCCCAGAAACTTTATCTGGGGAAGGAAGAAACGGTACTTTTCGATACGCATGTGAAAATCATACACACGAATCCGCTGGAACACAGCGTGCAGTCTGCGCAATGCTCATCTTGAGTCTTTCTATCGATTAGGAAATCATCCAAATATGGCTTGATACCAGGAATGCTGGAAACCATGATACGGTGGAATGCTCCAGGTGCAGATATAATGCCGGGCGGCATTCTGTTGAACTGGAACAGACCCTTGTGAGTGTTGATGGTAAGTAGTCTCAGAGATGCTTATTCAACTTCGACCTGGACGTAGGCTTCCGATAGATCGATGCAGGAGAAGAAGCGGCAGTCGGCCACTGAAGATGTCCTCCGGGTGCGACAGTGGAGGGCGATCTAACACGAGTGCAGCGTTGAGACCCGTGCAGTAGTCATCACATAAGAGGACGGAGACATTGGATTTGCGAACCACGACTATTGGTGCAGCCCAATCGGAAAACTGGGCTGGCGAGATGATGCCGTTGTCTTGAAGTCGTTGCAGCTCAGCGTCAATTTTTGTGAGGGCGGCGTAGGCTATCGGTCACATTGGGACAGAACACTGGGCGTAAATCTGGCATCGGGTAGCGAGTTACCTTCGCTTTGGTGCAGCACCCGAGCGTGGACTGGAACACTCCCGGAAACATAAAGCTTCTGCACAGTTGCGTTCGAGTTTTGCTGGACGGAGTTGACTAGCGAGCTGAATGGAATCGACCAGAGATTGAGCTTATCAATTTCGGCGTTGAACTCACCTACGATGTTGATGGTGTCACCAGATGCGCTCACGGCGACAACTTCCGTGGGTCTGATGACACGCTTACCAATCGATGTCCAAATGCGCTTAGAGATGATGGGGATGTTGGAAGCACAATCAAGATGGAACGTTGCTGCTAAACCGTTGATCTTGATTTCCACATACTTCCGCTGCTTCTTGAGATCGATTCGCTTAAGCGAGATACCCTTAGACTTGACGATGTCTTTAGGGTACCAACAGGGGGGTGGCATAAGCCAATATTTACCAACCCTACATCAATTCAACATGGCGTCCAGTGTCCTTGTTTTGATTATTTTGGGAGGGACGAAACATATGTTTTTATGGGTAGGATACATCAATGGTAGCTTGATGGTGCGTAAAGCATTAAACAAAATGATGAACGAATGAAATGCGTCATCAAATATGACGATTCAATGCACTAGCACTAGCAACGTATGAGCCGTATACTCGAAAATCAGGAGCAAGGTTAGGACCTGAGACGAGACTCGCGAAGACGGTATTCTTTTTCTGTGATTGCTGAGTTTTTTTTTCTTATTCCACTTTGTGCATACCAATTATGCGCATGCGCATACCAATTATGCGCATGCTGTTCAAATCCTCACATGAACCTCTCAGCAAAAAAATGATTAAGTTTGCATCACATCGAATCATAAATAGCCATTTGAGTGAAATTTCATGCCAGCAAACGTAGCAGACATTAGAAATAATTAATCTTCTGCTTAGATTTATCAGCAACTTTGGAAAAAACTGCTCCGCCGACTGAGGTTTTTAATAACAGTTTACTTTGAACACAATACTTTTAACTTTTTCAGCACTAAAAACGGTGGGCTGCATTTGACGTTTCGTGAGAGGGGAATCTGGGCTGCATATGACGTTGATATTTTTCCTCTTCGCGAGTCTCTCTCAGGTTAGGACATACCGACCAGAAAAAGGGTACCAAAACGCGAAGTACCAAAACGATGTGAGGAAGAGCAGAAATGTATACAGGATGACAGCCGTGTCAGTCCCCTGGCTACCAAGCATTGAAAAGGGAGTTATGGCGTCCTAACAGTTTTTTCAGTTTCTTGACGGTGCCTTCGAAGTCAAAATCTCGTCGGGATTCGGCAGAACACTGTACGTGAACTTCGTGGAATTGCGTTCCGATTTTCGCAGAAGCAGCCTTGTCGTCCAACTGCCTACCGTCCTACCGGACATATCACGAATTGAAAAAGAAGCCGCCGTCTGGATCGTACTGAAACTCGTCGATTCCGGTGGAGAGTGACTCGTTGATTTTCAAGCTTCCAACTTAATTGGGGTTGCCTTCCCAGAGAGCTGCAATTTGCTGTTGCTGGTTCGCGATGAGATCGGTCAGCCGGTGAAAAGCTTGAACAAGAGCTTGAACGGGAACAAAACTAGGCTTCGTTGCTTCCAGAAATGGCAGGAACTTTTCGCTCGTCGCTAAAATCTGTTAGGTTCTTGCAGTCAGAAATAATATAAACTACTAGTTTCAGGTTTGAGGCTAAGTGGAACGTCATTGGTTTTGGCAACCATTTTGACATTACAGCTAACAATTTCAAATTGATAAAACTTAGTCCGCATAATTAATATTGGTTCGAAATAGTATCTGATACTATTTCATGCGTACAATTTTCAATGATGGCCTACTTCTCCTTAAGAGCTAGTTTTATGGCGACTGTCTAATCTGGTGGTTGTAACGGATCTGACTGAAAATTTTCAGTTTGTTGATTTTGTGCCATGCCAACAGGGTCATGGCTCACTAAGAATCAGATAATTTGTTCTTAAGATAGTGAGTGTTATGTCTGTTTGTCTGTGGCAATATGGTACCGCATCGAACTCACTGGGGAACCTGGTGGAGCATTTGTCTATTATTTTGTTCGATAAAAGGAAGTTTGTGTGCTCTGCTCATGCCAGTCCATATGATCGGTACCGCTGGAATGTAAGTCACCTTCGTGTAGGTGCCAAAGTAAACATAATGCTATAACAACTGCAAATTTAATAGAAACGCCACCAGGGGGCAATAGTAGCAATGTGCGCTTCATAGAACTGAACTGAGGGATGTTTCTTATGACAGTGGAAATGTGTGCTGATTGAATGTAGTATTTTTTATGAAAATTATTTTTATTGCAAAAACAGAACTTAATGAACACAAACTATATCCGTCAGCAGTCCATTAAACGGCATATGAGGTATTCCCCGGAGAACACATTTTATTCTGCTTTTTTATTACCCATGTGCAAGCGGCTAGCTACACTGACACTTCTTGTATCTTTTGAACTAATAAATATTTAATAGAATGTGTACCAGGGGTATCATACTTATCAATCTTCCTTTGCCTTTATATACTGACTAACTAACTGTGTATTGAAATAATAACTCTTACGCTGAACATTGAATTTTCAACCCCGAAACTATCTACATTATCCAGTTCATATCGGAGTTTAAAAAATTCTCGTTCTCATTATCCTCTTCAAGAAGCCACAGTTATTGACTAAGAACTTGCTTCTTTTTTTTTTCTTGCTTTTTTATATCGTAAAGCTTGCAGAAAGATAGTCTATGACCTGTGTGGTTGAGAAAAATTTCAATACGAAAAGATCTTCGACTGGGAGAAATCGAACACATATAGCTTGCTGCTACTAAAGGGCCCGTCCATAAATTTACCACTACGGGCTATGTGAGTTTCTGATACCTGTATAAAACATATATCCTCGAAACCACCAAACTAGTCAGTATCACTTGTTAATAAGACAGTTCGTTAGGCTTTGACCACATTTTGTTTATCACAAACAGTCCAAACAGTCAATCCGAATCCAATTAATTGTATTCCATTTCATCTAACCTTGTGGCAATATATCTTCCCAAAACTACGCTCCCCATCACATCCAATGCGAGCTACAAAATCAAACATATTGATTTCCGGGAAGAAATACATCTCCAGCTGCGATCAATTAAAACCTGCCATGGTTCTAAATCCCATTTCTTCCGGTTCCTCACACATCACTGATTAATATTTGCTTAGCAGAACCGGCTTCCTTTGCACTGCTCTTAGCTCGATCTGCTAGAACTGAAATGGTTTTCCACTGCTTCCATTCACCGTGGACAGTGGATAGAATGCTCCGGACAGGTGAGGATTTTGATTCTTTTTGTTTTCCCCATCGTAAGGGGGAGAGTGTTCCAGAACGCACCCGCGTAAGAAGATCTTCTGCGGCTTTGCCAATTATGAAATAAATTTCAATAGCGGAGGTGTACCAGTTTTGGCCACCCTAAGGAAAAATATGTTTTATACATAAATCAAAAGAAATTTGGTTGCTGTCAAAACATTAAACGGAAGCTTTCAATTTATACTCAGCAGGAAACATATTAAAACCAATCAGAAACATTGTTTTTGTATTAAAAATGGGGGTGGCAAATACTGGACCACTTGCACCAGTATTCGCCACGTTTTTAATTTCGGTTCCTGAATTCGCCACCTACGTTGATTTCTTATGGAGAGTGGCGAATCAGGAACACCATGGCGAAAAATAGGTGCAAAGGAGCAAAAATTTTAAGGAAATTGATTGTTTTCCATTGTTTTCTGAGCAAATTTTGCGGTGTCCAATAATGTTTCCGTATCATCTTGAAGCAATTTAGCGACCACTAAACAATTGGCAGCCATATATGTCGTAAAACAGTATATAATCCGTGGTGGCGAATAACTGGTACATGGCGAATACCGGCACACCTTCCCTATATAAATTAAGTTCTTTTATGAGACATTCTAGAAATTTCCATACACTTCCATTGCTACTTAAAACTATTTGGCATATCATTTTGATTGTGGAAAATAGTTGGAAGCATTTAAATCACACATTAGTTTCACATAGAGTAAGGTGGGGTAAAAGTTCGACCTTAGTGGAATAATCAATGTTTCCAGGAAAATAATAGCAAATGAAACAAAACAAATACCATACAGCGAACCTTCAACATGTTGGCAAAGTTATGCTGAACAAACTTGTGTCAAAATATTTACCTATTTTTAGTTATAACAGTTTCAAAATTGATTGTCTTAAACGAACTTTTGCCCCACTGGTGGGGCAAAAGTTTGAATCTAGTGTGGGGCAAAAGTTCGTTGGCTTAAACACAAAATATCAATACTTTTATGCCAGGCATACTTTATACCAGCCATAAACTTATGTTTGCCGAAAAATACACACAAAATTTTCATCAAAAAATGCCCAAAACAGGGTTAATTGTAATACACCCAAAAAATAGCAGTTTTTCGCAAAACTAAGTGAAAATGTAAAATTTTTGTGACATTTTTCGCACAATCAGGCAAATTTCGCTAAATTTGAAGATAATATGTAGATTTAAGTAAATTTGAAAAATTTTCCGTGGGTTTATACATGGGTCGAACTTTTGCTCCGCAGATTCGAACTTTTGCCCCGCTATGGGCCAAAAATTGATTCCAACTATTGATGGAAAAACTAATACACGTCAAAGCATCCTTATGATAGGCCTAGAAACGCCCTTACATAAAATATTGAAAAATATTTAATCTTCATATGGTTCCATGCAACGGAAGTTTGACCAATTATTACAATATTTACGTCGAAAAACAACAAATAGCCATAACTTTTCCAAATCTCAATCGATTTTTATGATATTTGGAGTGAAAGTCTGTTACTTGAATAGCATTTCTAAGTTTTGATTTGATTTGAGCTAGAAATCTTAAAAAGAAACTCTTGCCCCACTCGAACTATTGCCCCACTTTACTCTATAGAGTAGCGAAGACTGGGTAGGGTATCCGACCAGAATTGCACAGCACAATTCAAGCACATTTCAATCAACTGCAGTTAAAAATAACAGAAGTTGTAATTTAGTTGTTAAACTAGTTACTAAGATGGCATTGTTCCCATCTTGTTACATTTTTTGTAGCACGTTTATAACAACATTTGCGATATTTAGGACGTTGCATTTATAAGTTTATTGTAAATAGCTTACGAGTTTATTAACAGTAACATAATTTGAAATAAGTGTGTGTCCTGCTGCATCATTCAAACACATGATGTAATAATTCTGTTACGATTTGGATCAGATGGTATGAAGAATAATATTTTAGGAGCAGTTTGTTTGTATTGACTCTAAGAAGAAAAAACAAAAATCATTTGAACAACCTAGGAAAATCGTAATAACATAGTATGTGTTTTCTCAAATCGTCTCATATTTACAAAACTTGGAGTTTTAAACAATTAAAATTAAACAGACACATGATCTCTCAACTAATGTACAGAGATTATATTTATGGTACACTTAAATAATTTTTGGAAACTTTCGATTTCACAGAACTGCGTTAATAGGGTCGATGTTAATTAATAATAGCAAAAAATAAATATTCGTATAAAATTTAAAAATAAAGCCGGTGGAATTATTTTTACATCATCTGAAAGTTGTTTATCTTGGTTTTGTGGTAAAATATGAAAATTACAAAAACTTTTTTTTATTTTTTTATTATTGGAGCAGGGAAAACCCGATGGGAGTGTAATTCCTATTGAACCACTTCTCTCAAAGGCACAAAATCTACCCTTCTTTTCAAATGTATTTACAATATAATTTACACTTCCAGTGAGAAATGATCTCTTTTAAGGAAGTGCATTGAATGTGTAATCCAAAATAATTCATGTAACAAAAAAAATTAAACAAAGTTTGCTGATAAATGTGAATTACGAATTATGCGTGGATTTAGATGTTAAGTATATTCAAGGAGCTGCTATTTCTACGAGGCCAACAAGCCTTATAGGACCGCCACGCTGTATGGTGTTCGTTGCACATGTAGAAAAGGAAGTCACGGGGATGATGAAGCAGCAGAAGCGGTCGACGTATTTCCTGGAAGCATTTGAAATCTCGCAGAACATTACTAAAGGACCTATCTAACATTGAGAGGCTCTCTTTGTTGACTTTCTCTTTCACTAATAACTGAGTCACATTAACCTCTACTGTTGCACTTGTTGTATGAAACGCTAGTCAAGGAAATTGCCTTTCGATCTATAGTGAAAAACTTCCCAAAATCTTTAGTATTCCACTGTTATAAACGAAAGAGAACGAGAGAGGAGAAAATTTCTCATATGTACATAGGTCATTTAGTAATGTTTCGCGAGAAATATTATTGAGATGCGTAGTATCACTGGCTTCGGCTAGACATATACCAGCTCATTACCTGAAGGAACTGGCATTTTTACGAGGCCGACAAGCCTGAAAGGACCGCTAAGACTCTGGGTGTTGGTCGTAGATGCACGGCGTTGATGAATCAGGAGAAGCGAATAGCAACAAATGCTATTAACGGTTATCCTATATGTGTTCTGGAAACGTTTGGAGGATTTTTGAGATGTATTTTTGAATTGCCGTTTATATTGAGCTATTCGGTAATCCAATTCGCATGGTTATTAAATTAATTAACTCATTACGCGTGGTAAAGATGGATAAATTGTGGGTGAAATTATGAAAAAAAAATCCACGTGCTCGGCTGGGATTTGAACCCAGGACTCTTGTATACTAGACGAGCGCTTTGCAATTAAGCCACCGAGTCACTTGGTGACCCAATAACTCAGTTGATTACAAGTTTAGAATTCAAATCCCCACAGACCACGCAGACCTTTTTCATAACCCACATCCCGGCCAAGGCAAAATACAAATCAAAACCGTATTTTTACAAAACATTTATATTGTTCCTTGATTGATGCAAAAAAGTTCTTAACTCATCAATTATTTTGTTCAATAAATAATAGTATCTATTAGTTGTGCTACTATAGTTGCAATGCGTTAGTTGTGCTACTATAGTTGCAATACTATAGGTGCAGTAGCTTAAATTTTGAGCAGATATATAAATTTCGATCATTTTTCAACAAAATCGAGTTGTGTATCATTAGTACTTAGATTAATAGCTCGTGACCTTCATGTCAAAAATCTTTTGCAACGATTCATAGCAACACGGCTGTAAAAAGCCACTAGTGCGGCTATAGGGGACTGTCTAATGAGGGAACGCCGACCCTATGTGTTATAAAATAATATCTTTGCTTGGCTTCACTACATACAGTAAAAATAAGGGATCAAATACTTAAAATATTCTTTATTAATAAAATTGCCCGCTCTCAGTTTTTTATAGGTGCGTTTAATTTGGGTCTGAAATGGTATCACAACAAAATAACATCAACTTTTTTCGATTTTAACAGCTTTTACTTTAGAACATGTGTTCGAAAACGGATCAAATGTCACCTAACGTTTTTAAAAGCGTTCGTAAGACATGTCATTGGAATAAAAAAAAAATAAGCTTGTGCAAAAATCTTGTCAAATTTTTATTCTCTGTAGAGATAGAAACGCGTTTAGAAAAGGATGTCTAGTATCCCCAGTCTCGCCTAAAGTCGGGTTAAAGTACAAGTTAGGTAAAAGCTTATTTTTAAGATTTCTAGCTCAATTCAAAACAAATTATATAAGTGTCATGGGGCCTTCCTTAGCCAAGTGGTTAGAGTCGGCGGCAACTTAGCAAAACCATGCTGAAGGTGTCTGGGTTCGATTCTCGGTCGGTTCAGGATCCTTTCATGATGGAAATTTCCTTGACTTCCCTGAGCATAGAGTATCATCGTACTTGCCACACGATATAGGAATGGCATCTTTGATAAAAAAAAAAGCTTTCAGTTAATAACTGTGGAAGTGCTCATTGAACACAAACTGAGAAGCAGCCTCTGTCCCAGTGAGGACGTAATGCCAAGAAAGAAGAAGAAGTGACATGGTTGTTCGAGCGACATACAAGTAAGAAACTTTCTCTTCAATTTTTTTTTTTGGAAATCGATTGAGTTTTAGAACACTCAGAGAAAAGTGAGTCAACATTTGATCTTAGACATAATCAATATTTCCAGAAAAAAAAAACTAAAACAGTTGAAAAGAAATAAATATCACACAGTGAACCATCAACATAGTGGCTTTTACTTTGCTGAACAAACTTGTGTCGAAATATTTACCCATATATAACTAAACAGCGATTTTATTGCAGCAATGAGGCCAATTGAGAGGCTTTTTCATTATGCTTTCAGACAACTTTTCTAAACATCACTTTTTATCTACAGTCCCTATATTATCTCACGGAAAAACTTTAAAATTGCATAAAATGTTCTAGGTTATCAAAAGTTTTACCTTAGTTTGGCATTATACTGCTATTTTGGATAAATTACAATTAACCCTGCTTACGGTGAATTTCTATTCAAACTCTAGTGTGTATGTGTATTCAAACATAACTTAATGGCTGGTAAAAAAAGAGCAAAGTGGGACAAAAATTCGACCTTAGAGGAATGATTAACATATTCAGATATCCTTATTGAAGTTTTATAGACAAAGAAACCACACACTTTTTATTTATTGACTACAATTTTGCCGAACAAACTAATGTTAGAATATTAATCCATTATTTGTTTTCTTCCAGTTATTTTTGTGAAGCAATGCAGTGATGTTTTCATAAAATACGCACTTAAATTCGACATGAAATTGGCTCAAAATAATGAAGGATAAAGAAAAAACAGTGATTTTTCGCAGAACAAAATTAAAACTTGGAATATTTATCATTATTGTTCGCACAAACAGACGTATTCGGCTTATTAAAAATAATACAAACATTTTAGGCAATTTTCAACATTTCTCGTGAGTTAATATATAGCTCGAACTTGTGTCCTGCAGATTCGAACTTTTGCCTCACTATGCGTCAAAAACGATTTCTAAATTTGTATGCAATAACTAGTACCCTCAAAGCATCTTTACAATAAATCTTACTACGTCCTGAACTAAAAAAAAATGATGAGCTGTTTAAGTATTCTAGCTTGATATCGAGTTACGAAATATCGAGTAAGGGAGAGTTGACTGTATTTTGTTCCATGAAATAGATGTGAAATCCAAAATCTATATTTCGCGTTAAAAAACGATAAATACCAACAATTTTTCAAAATCTTAACCGATTTCTATGATTTTTGAAGTGAAGGTCTCTTACTCGAACAGTATCCGAACCACCATGGCATTTCGAAAAAAAATTTTAATTGAGTTCATTGAACCTCAAGAACAAACTTGTGCCTCATTCGAGCTTTTACTTAGTGTTTTAGAACTTTTGCTCTGCACTAGTTTTGAACTCTTGTCCAACTAATGGGACAAAAGTTCGTTCAAGGCAATAATTTTTTAAACTGTTCCAACTAAAATTGAGAAAATATTTTGACATAAGTTAGTCGAGCAAAATTGTAGCAGTTATGATGAAGATGTGCTGTGTGGTATTTGTTCCTTTAGAACTGTTACAATTTTTCTGGAAATATTGGTTATTCCACTAAGGTCAAACTTTCGCCCCACCTCACTCTACTGAAGCCAATATTAGATTCATTTGTAGAGAAAACAAAATGGTGTTCTGTTCAATTACTCTGTCCAAATACAGTTAATCCTTGTATTGATGTATTGAACTGCGCTAACAATGAAGGGATTTTAAGATGACATGGCGCAAATATAATTGTTGCTACGAAAACTTCTTGTCCAGTGGTGTACACTATCATGGGTTATTTGCTTTTAAATAACATGTAGAATAGAGTGACTAATGATCGTGACTAGGTGGCTCATAATAGTGTGAGCAGTGTACAAAAAATATGAATTTCTTAAATCAAGCTAAACTTTAACAAATAGCAATCAATCGTACATATTCACAAAATTTAGATGCTGACCAAATTTTCACACATTTCTCAGTATGTTGGAAATGTAAAAGAATTGTTGTTGGGAATTTTGTTTTCTACTAAAAAACAACAAAATTTGTCTCATCAAAATATTCTGTCATATATTGGATGGAGTAGTAGCTAACAAAGCCAACATGTAACGCACATGTAACGTACACTGTTGAATTGTGTAATGCATGCAAGGTGCGTGCTTCTGCTAAATTGCCATAGAAACTGACGTTGTTGATTTCCACGACAAACGACAAACGAACATTATTTTTCAAAAACTTTCAATAATTCCTACCATTATAACCTCAGTATTACGCCGTTATCTCAATAAAATAAAAAAATTCGATTCATTCCATTTTAGCATTTTACAGCATCACTATGCTAAAAGTGATGCTGTAAAATGCTTTTTATCTCATTTTATTGTCACGGTGTTCTGTACCTGAATTTTTCAGTTGTGACTGTAGTATTAACACATAAACATGGCTTTGGTGACATAATATCTTGATAACTTTACCAAAAACTATTTGATTAGATTAGATTGACAAATATGCAAGTCAAAATTCGAATGAAAGTGAAATTTGAGTTTCACCTAGATCAGAAATATTGATTTTTTATAGTACACTATTCTTGATTTTATAGAACAAACGCTGTTTTAGAGACGAAAATAACCTTATAAAACGTACAGATGGGTAACTTATGTGTCTAACATCACATTATGAGTTATTGAATAAATGATTTATTTCGAATATTTAGGAGACAAATTTGATCAAATTCAAATTGAATTTGATGAAATTTTGCCATTTAAATAAATAAAACAAACGATATTAATACTGTACCATTTAATTCCACTAGAATTTGCTTTTTTTGACAGATACGCATATTTCGACCTCAACTGTAAGGCCTTCTTCAGTGTCGTGTACTAGACTCGACTGAAGTCGAGTATATGATCCATGAAATCATATTATATTGCACGTGTTTAGTCCAACAACACCCTTATACACAAAGCAAGGCATAGATTTTGATGAAATGTATGGAATAAAGTCAGAATTAAGACACGAGTGGTTACTATTTTTTTTTTAATTCGCACCCATTTTTTCATATATCTGTACTGAAATGTACATAGTCCTCAAAATAAAAATCTACTATGCTACAATCTAGCATACATTTATTTGCGCTCATGTCATGGTGGACAACAGAAAGACAAGGTGGTGCTATTTCGATTTCGCTGATTATATTTTCGAATCATAATCATTGTTTGGTGGTTATAGACGTTTTGTATCCATTAAGGGCTTTTTATGCAGGTCGGACGACGAAACGTAAACAACATAAACGTAAAGCAAAATGTAAAAAAGTTTTCTCTGGCAAACATAACGATAACAAGTTTTATTGTTATGAATTAATTTTGTTATTTTTTTTGTTATCAGTGCAATGAGAGTCATCGACAGGTGAATGATGTCAATGTTTGTGATCATTATTCGATCTTTATAATTAATTGATAACATAATAAGTTATCAATAGGAGAAACGGATTGTATGACAAAATTTATTATCAACCTGTTTCTGATGATAACACAACGATATACACTACCCGTCATAAATACGGACTCACTAAAATAAGTATTGCAACACTCAGCTGAATATTGAATCACCCTGAAAAGTTTAGCATCACTCCAAAACAGGCAATTTCACATTGCTATATCTCGAGATCCTTACGACTTGCAAAGATGCGATCTTCAGCAAAGTTGTTCAGGGGATCAAGGACATCCAGAAAGTGAACAGTTTAGTTCGCGATTTTGCCACTAGGTGGCGCTGGTTTTTATACACCCAGACTACAATTATTCCGGTTTGTTTTGTCTAGTTATTCAATTGTTAAGGTTTATTTTAATTCACGTCTCAGTACTTCAGAGCTTATTTACTCATTTTACAGTTGTTCATGTCTGATTCATTTCATATTCAAGTATTTCAGGTCTGATTCACTTAATGTTGAACTAGTTTGAAATGCTCACTAGCGCCAAACCAAACTGTTTGTCTTTCGGATGTCCTTGAACCCCTGAGCAACTTTGCCGAAGACCCGAACTTTCTATCTCTTATGGATTACAAGCTAGAACTAGTTCAAAATGCTCAATTTTACATGCTCACTAGCGCCACCTAGCGGCAAAATCGCGAACAAAACTGATCGCTTTCCGGATGTCCTTGAACCCCTGAGCAACTTTGCCGAAGACCCGAACTTTCTATCTCTTATGGATCACAAGCTAGAACTAGTTCAAAATGCTCAATTTTACATGCTCACTAGCGCTACCTAGCGGCAAAATCGCGAACCAAACTGTTTGCTTTCCGGATGTCTTTGATCCCCTAAACAACTTTGCTGAAGATCGCTTCTTTGCAAGTCGTAAGGATCTCGAGATATAGTAATGTGAATTAACCTGTTTTGAGGTGATGCTAAACTTTTTGGGGGTGATTCATTATTCAGCTGAGTGTTGCAATACTTATTTTAGTGAGTCCGTATTTATGACGGGTAGTGTATTCTTATGATATCATAATTATAAATTTTTGTAATTATATTTGTTATGTTGCATGCTTATTCCACCAAAACGAAAACAAATTAAGTTCTGTAAAGTTTGTTATCGGAGAACTAAATCTGTTATCTTTTATTATCCAACTTTTCTCGGGATGCTAGGGAAGAAATTTAGTCTTTTTTACAAAAAAATCAACCATTAGTTTTTTTTTTTAAGTTTACTATAGTAAATGATTCATAAGATCAATGATAATAGTACCAAAGAATAATTGTTTGAAAAATGTAGTCATAAATAACAGAGCCAAGTTTTTTTCGCATAGGGACATTTTTTCGCGTGACCCGTTTTGGACCGTTCTCCTCTACTCCTCCATTGCAGAAAATAGACGCAAGGTTGGTCTTTAAAGCGAGTTTGTCCATCTCCCTGACCGTCTATTTACGGTTTTTTTTTTTGTTTCACTCGAGTCCAGCGATTTGCGATTTTACACTTGAAATCCCAAGGTATTTGGTTGGAATTTTCGCTGCACTTCGCACACTATGGAATCCAACGGTACTCCTATGACGCTTTTCTTCTTCTTCTCGACAATACGTCCTCACTGGGACAGAGCATGCTTCTCAGCTTAGTGTTTAATTATTAACTGAGAGCTCTTTTGCCAAAGTTGCCATTTTCGTATTCGTATATCATGTGGCAAGCACGATAATACTTTATGTCCATGAAAGTCAAGGAAATTTCCACTATGAAAAGATCCTGGACCGACCGGGAATCGGACCCAGACATCTTCAGCATGGCTTTGCTTTGTAGCTGCGGACTCTAACCACACGGCTAAGGAAGGCCCCTACCATGGTCATGCTCATGAATATTGAAATATGTACTGCTCTCTGTAGTCATGTCATATCAGTGAAGATAGCACATTATTTTGAACATAAGTTATTTTAAACGAGATATCAAAGTGTTCAACATCACCTTCTAACCCATGACATCTAATACATACATCAGAAAACAAAAATAGTCCTACCCCTTAAAGTTACGGAGGGGAAGCTTCCCCATTTCTAACGTCGAGTTCAACAATCTCACTACAAATGAAGCAGCCAGCTAGCTCTGTTCCCACGATCTTAATCGTCGTCATCACAATGCTAATCGCTGTCACGCCATGCCACCGCCACAGCCAGTGAAAGCCAATGCACTAAGTAGCAGGAGTGGTTTGCTCCTCTGCGTAGAACATTTTGATCGAATAAAAAACTTGTAAAACAACTTCATGTTAAAATAGAACATGCATTACATAATCTTACCGAACAAAACGCATCAGAATTATTACTTCACTTTGTTTCGCACTTTAAAGCTGAGTAGCCTGTCATTTATCGTGGAAGTCATGTTGACTTCGCAGCTAACAATTTCGACGTAAAAAAACTCAGTCCTAATAATCAGTATTTATTCGAGAAAGTATTACAAAATGTACTTACATGCAGGAAATGTGTTGATACTTTTTCAGCTATGTCCATGAAAAATCAACTGATTTTTATTGCTTTGCAATCTTGAGATAATTTAGAAACAATCATCAATGATGTGTATAGATCTTGATGACGGCCTACTTTGCCTTAAGGTAAAGATGTATTGCAGCCAAATCTATTCAAGAGCACAAACCTAGAGAACCGAAAATCTTTTAAGGATAAGTGACACGTCATTCATTTAGGCAGCCATGTTGACATTTAAGCTTGCAATTTCAAAGTGATAAAACTCAGTCCTCATAGTTGATATTGGTTCGGAAAAGTATCACTATATGCGCTTACATGCTGATAGTATACTGATATTTTTTTCAGCTACGATATTGCACTACCAACCTATTTTCATCAATTCGACATTGTGACATGATTTAGCAATAATCATCAACGACGCGTACAAATTTCAATGACACCCTACTTCGCCTTAAGCTTAAATCTTTTTCAATTGGTTAGGGGTTCCTGGGGTAATATGCACCACTTAAGGAAAATGTGCCGAAATGAACACTAAACAACATATATGTAGTGTTTTAACACACGAATCTAGTTGGTTTGGGCTCACCCTACATGGTGTTGAGCGAATATTGATCATAATTACATTAGTTTGTTGGTAATTTTAACATTTTTCAAGCACTACTTTTGCGTGAGTTAAGATTGATACGGGGCACGATGCACCGCTTTTTGGGGTAGAACGCACCACAACATTGAGGCAAGACGCACCTAAACAAAGGGGCATAATGCACCACAACATTGAGGCAAGATGCACCATCGTGTTTTATACGTAATTTTATTTATCGTAAAAACACGAGTTTTTGATGATTTTCGTCTACAAGATGATACAATTGTGCATAAATACGTTAGTAAAGACTTCAAATGACCTTATTTTTATGATTGTAGTTTATTTTGGAATGGATCGTTCTGCCCCGACCAATGGAGTGCATGTTGCCCCAACCGGGCGCCTAACAGAAAATATTATAGAAAATAGAAATCGTTGTGTTATTTCACCAGATCATGCCATCAACAACTTACCCAGTCTCTAATCATCTGTTTTATGGTGAAAGGTTGCAAAAATTCTCGATTCATCGCTTTCAAAACATCATGTGAAATGATGAGAAAGTTACATCAGAATCGTGCTTTTCGAATTTATTGTTATATCTCCCTGTTAAGTTTTTCAAAATGTATCAAATTCTCAGGGTGTCAACAATTTGCAACGTTTCATCAATCCGCATAATGTTTTTCTCTTAAAATTCGTTTATTTCAGAGAAATTGACAAGGTGCGTTTCGCCCCGACAGTGCATATTACCCCAGGAGCCCCTACTTGATGATGGTGGTCGAATAATCAAATTTTCACTGTCAATGGCTACCTGATTCTGGAGATTTGTGCTCTTGAACATTTGAGGTTTTGCAAAATTCATGTTTAACCTAAAAATTGTGAGTATTGTTATAAAAAATTAATAAAGCTTTTCGTACAGTTATAAACAGTTGTTATAAAAAAGTATATCTCGGGAGTCAGTAGTTTATTTTTAATAAATCATTTAATTTAAACAAAGCTTGACAATAAATGTAAGTTGTAACATTTAAAGTTACATAAAAGAATCTCTCTTTTAGGTGAATGGAAACTATTTGATAATCTTACATTAATGCCCATCATATGATTAGTTATTTGTAAGTTGAGAAAAACTTGAAAGAGAGACAAATCTCTTAATAGCTATGGTTTAGTTTGTTTTACTGAGATTGGCACCAATGTCATACCCCATGAGAATGGTAAATTTTTATACTGTTATCAATCAACAAAAAATAAACGAATTTCGAATATTTATTAAATCAATCGGTTTATACGCTCTTTATGTCCAATCTCATCCCCAATGACGGTACATAAAGTAATTTAATCGCGTTAATGATTACCATAATTAGCAGTTTATTTGCAGTTTCAAGTGCTATAAAGCATAACAGCGCCGATTCTATTACATAATTGTTTTCAAATATCAATTAAAAAAAAAATAAAAATCGTAAGACACTAAGCTTATTGACGTGGATCAACGTCCCGCGTAAAAAAAAAATCATTTAAAAAAAACAAAAATGACGTGAAAAAGACGTTTCATGTATGGTCATATCATCACGTAGAACATTGTTTATATATATAAAAGTTATTGGCTCTGTTTTTTACGTCGTTTTTTTGAAACGACAAAATTGTGTCGTAAAAAAAACTACATTATAGTTGGAATATTATTAGCTCATGAGTACATAATATTATTATATTTCAAAATAAAATAACCTGCAAGCAGGCATTGCATTTCATCTCATCTTTGGATCATCTGAGCAAGATATGGATCAAATAAGAAGATATGATCTAGAGCTTTTTGATCATCTTTTTATAAAGATCTATGGCTCTTTTGATGCTCGATAACATCTTTTTGACTTAGTAATCCGTGGTTCGTACGGTGACAGCATTTGAGAGAAGTAAACTTAGTGAAAGATTCACACACTCAACGGAAGTAAGTGAACCGAAATTAAAAGAAACCATTTCATTTTTTTTAGGTTTTGCAGCTGCCCCACTTTACTGGTATAGATTCAAGACTCACTTATGCACTGCAAAGAGCGTAAAACGTACTAGTGAATCTAGTCGCGTATTGGGAATCTTTAATATGAATTTTCCTCACAGATCGATATAAACATCAAGCATTCGAGGACAATAAGTAGTCGCTGGAATATTTCAAACAACAATATAGAGTGATTCCAAGCAACAGCACCAAAATTTGGTAAATTTTTTAATTCATTTTTTTTTTCTATTGAGCTGAAACTTTGCACAGTTTTCCAGTTCCATCTAAATCGTCATTTTCCGATATCAAATCTTCAAGTTGAGTCACGACTAACTTTTCTAAAAATGGTTCAAAAATATTCAAAAATCTGCACAGCAAAAACGGTTCGTTCGATTGTTAGACAACTAAAGAAACAAAGTTAGACAACTAAATAAAGATTCCAAAAAAAATACAAACAGTAAAAAAATTTTTTTTTTGCATTAAAAAACATAATTTTTGACACAAAAACTCAAATATCTCAAAACCCTATCGGAATACCAACGTAATTTTTTGAGGGAAAACTGTCCACTATATTAGCTATCTACCATAAAAATTTGGTGATGGTAAGCCAATAAACAAAAAAGTTATGACATTTCAAACATGTCACAATTTTCACATTTAGTAGAAAAAAAAATTTTTTTTTTTCGGTGTAAATTATTACGGGAACCGCAGTTTGTTGCTGATTTTATTGTTAAGGCCCTTGCGTGAATTAAACAAGTCGTTTTCATGTATTCATTAGTATTATGTATATTATACGTATAAATATTATGTATATGTATAAATATTATATGTATATGTATATATGTATAAATTAAAATGAATTAACAGATTACACGAAAATATTTTTTTTTTTTTACCAGGATATTTTTTTTTAGAGTATGATCGATGAGTTTTTAAATGTTATATATAAACTTTAAAAGTTTTGGATTTGGGTATGCGTTATGAGATCATGAAAACATTTTATTAATACTTATTTATTTATTTATTGTTATTCAATTTTTTTACAATATCGAACACTTTTGCATCATTATCAGTACAGTTCGAGTATAGTTTTGCTTTAATTTTATTTTCTGACAATGGAATGAAACAGTGAAATTTTTGGGTTCCTTGGATCGTTTTCGCGTTATTATATTGCTCGCTGAGCTCTGATGCCGTTAATTCGTACTCTTCAGTAGTAGTAAAACAAAATGATAATTTTGTTAAATCTTCTCTTTTCTGCGATTCGCCCAATCAAATAGTTCTTTTGCAGTTTTAATTGGATGCTCACGTTCTTTGGCTAAACTTGCTCTTGTGGCCATGCGCTTTATGGTTCTTCCAATAGCATCACAAGGACCTTTGCCATGTGACGTAGCAAAGAAATGCCATTCTGCATCAATTCCGTACTTTGATTTAAATTGACATAGGCTCGAAAAATTCTTACGGTTTTTGTACTGCGATGCTGCTCCATCAGACATGAAATATATCTTTCTGATTTCTTTATCCTTATCAACGCGTAAAAAGTTAATCATTTTGGCAATGAACAAATTTACAGATACTGAGTCGTGTCTTAAATCTTCGGAAATTACAATAAAACTAAAATGTTCAATTTGCGTACTTCCATTGAAATAAATAACGAATGGATGAATTGTAGCTTGTTGTACGTTCCAGTGATGGGACTGCACTTCATCTTGCAATACAAAGCTATAGTTTTCAGAAAAATCACAAATGACTAAAAATTCACCTTCTTGTAATGTATTTTTCGTATTTTTTAAAAAGCGGGATTGCTCTGTTTTAATAAAGTCGTGAGGAATTAAACTTTCTAATTTCAAGCAAAAAAATGACACAAACTCATCTACAGGTTTTACAATAGTTTCTAGGTCACACCTATCCGTGGTCACCCATTGCTCAAATGATAACTGATCAATATAATTTTCTTCAAACTCAGCGAATAAAGTATTTTCCAATGATGAAGAATCTGGACAATCCGAACAAGATCGTAGATAGCAATTTGATGTTGTATTTTCACACAAAAGACTACCAGTTAACATTTTAATATCCTTTGATAAATTGATTCTTTTCAAACTATGTAAGATTAGGTTAATATTTTCGTGTGTTGTGCACACACAAACATTATGTGTTCCTGAATTGGATAGAAGCTTGCATTGCCTTGGACGAAGGCTTGCAAATGAGGAAAAACCTACCTTAATATTTTCGTTAATTTCCTTGAAGCGTGTATACGCTTCTTTCAAAGTAGTCATCATTAATCGCGTTTGGATTGCTTGACGCTTTCCATCTTTTTTTACAGATACATAATCTTTTTGGCCAGGCATAGCTCTACTTACTTCATCGTCTTCAAAATATTGAATTATTTTTTCTTTTGTCTCATCTGTTAATGAAGTACTCGACAGTTATTTTTGAATTGTTTTGCCTCTTTTGCTGTATTTCTATTGGTTTTGAACTCATCAATGGCGTCTTGAATAGACCACGAGATTGGCAGCATCGACAAAATCAATATTTTTTCTTTCCTTGTCGTGGCTAGATTCGAGAACCTTTCCTTCATATTCATAATTACCTCATCGTAGTCTGTATTTTCCACATCCTCAGGTCCTAATTTGAAGAGGTTTCTTCGTACAGCTTCGTTGATTTCACGGTATTTTTTCTCGGGATAATTGACGATCCCTTCGTTGAAGCGTTCGATGTTGACCTTCTGGATGCACTCATCTTCTGATTGATTTGTTGAAACAGATGTCGCTGATGGTACCGTGGCAAGACTATCTGCACTTGGTACTTCTGGTAACTCCTCAGTTGTTGTCGGTGCATCTAGTAATTCCTCAGTTGTTGTTGTTTTCGAACTTCCTGCAACCTGATCCACCGATGATGTACAGATTGCCCGTTTGTCAACGTTTAAACGGCAGGACGTACAAATGCGTAAATTTGTATTCAATGTAGACATTGGAGCATAACCAGCCGCTTTCAGTTTATCTATGGTGCTTTCGGTGAGATTTCGTAGCTCTTTCGAACACTTTTTTTCTGCAAACGGCCTGCAACAGTTGAGAAAGCGACTACTCATGTTGCTCGTTAGATTTTAATAAACAAAATCACTTTTAAGTTTTTACTGACTAGTTTGGTGTCGTTTGCTTGAATGAAGAAAAATTTTACAATTAAATCTTTTATAACCATAGTGGTAGTATATTTTTAGCTTTTTCGTGAGTATGTTCATGGTATGTACCTATCATGTTTTTGATGTTGTTGAAGTTACTCGCTTTCTCCCAAATATGATTAACAAAGTCTATTCTCTACCAAGGCGGGTCTATACCCAGGTGTAATCAGATTTTAACTTTGTGGAGAAAACCAGCGCCGAGAAAACCGACCTGCTTTAAGTATACTAGATCACCTGGGTATAGACCCGCCTTGTTCTCTACGAGGTAAACTTTTTGCAGGTAAACTAGTCGTATACCTGTATAGAAAACTTTTTTTGTAGCTTTTGTCTTCAATATTAGATTTCTTATAGGTTTCTTTTATCAAAAGGTTTCAACACTATTGAGAGAATTTTTCTTCAGTTACGTACAATAAAAAATATGACACTGTCAAGACTTTAGATCACAACACTGGATCGCGTCTAACTTTCTAATAGATGCTATAATAGTTATGAATAATTAAATAAAATATCATGAAAACAACTTGTTAACCTCATGTGGTACCCTTAACAAAAAATTCAGCAACAAACTGCGGTCCTAAAAAAAATTAACAATGAAAAAAAAAACTTTTCACTAGGTGTCAAATTTGTGAAATATTTGAAATGTCATAACTTTTTTGTTTATTGGCTTACCATCACCAAATTTTTATGGTAGATAGCTAATATAATGGACCGTTTTTCCTCAAAAAATTACGTTGGTATTCCGATAGGGTTTTGAGATATTTGAGTTTTTGTGACAAAAATGATGTTTTTTAATGCAAAAAAAAATTTTTTACTGTGTGTATTTTTTTTGGAATCTTTATTTAGTTGTCTAACTTTGTTTCTTTAGTTGTCTAACAATCGAACGAACCGTTTTTGCTGTGCAGCTTTTTGAATATTTTTGAACCATTTTCACATACACCCTTTTGAAAAGTTAGTCGTGACTCAACTTGAAGATTTGATATCGGAAAATGACGATTTAGATGGAACTGAAAAACTGTGCAAAGTTTCAGATATTTTTGAAATGGTCGATCAGAATCGACTTGCATGCCTCCGTGGAATCCCTCTATATTTTAAATGGTTGATCGCAAGTTTATATTTACTGGAATCCTCTTTTATTCAAATTAGTTATTCATGTAGAGAAGGTTGCTAGCAGTGTTCCACTTATAAAAAAATAGGCCAATAGACAAAAAACTAAATAAAAAATTACTATTGTATTCGCAGAAATAAACGCATTTTGCATGTATTATATTTTTAAAATGAGAAGTTTGTAGTTGCTCCTTGTACGACATTCGAAAATCTATTTCCCTCCAAATCCATGTTCCATGATTAAGTCGGGCATGATGCGCTATGTAGCATACCGGTTCCACATTACAGCGCACTGTGCATAGCCATTGAAACCTCATAAATTGAACGGAAATTCGTGATAATTTAGCTGGGTATACATGGGAGTACTGAGAAGCGAGGGTTCGCTTGTGTAATAGAAAACTTTTTATCAAACGGAAAATATTTCACTAGTCCACTGATCACTGTTTCCAAGACAAAGATAATCAGTTCAGAATTACTAATCACAAATAACGTTATGGACCGATGCACGACTTCACTATCTGACATTTGAGCGGTGCCGTGTTATTTACGTGACCATGGAAACGAGTGAATTTGGCACCGCACAAACGTCAAATTAGTGAACTCGTGCATTGGTCCATTGAGCACCAGCAATGGACCGATGCACGTGTTCACTTATTTGACGTTTGAGCGGTGCCGAATTCACTGGTTGCCATGGTCACATAAATAACACGGCACCGCTAGAACGTCAAATAGTGAACCCGTGCATAGGTCCATTAGTTTTGAATCAGACATTTCATTATGGACCGATGCACGAGTTCACTATCTGACGTTTCAGCGGTGCCGTGTTATTTACGTGACCATGGCGACTAGTGAATTCGGCACCGCTCAAACGTCAAATTAGTGAAATCGTGCATCGATGCATAGTACCAAATATCTGTCAAGATCATCAAGATGGAATGATAGAATCATTCCAATGCGCTCTTGGATTGAAGATAATATCTTTAAACCATACCAAGATGATCTCTTCGTTCAGATGAGATTGTTATGCCTGGTGTGTTCGCGGTTCAATGCAAGTTGTAAGGTTCAAACCAAATTTGAACATCGGTTCTGTTCATGGGAAGACTGGATCTAGCATAAATTTTACTGTTTCGGAAAAAAAATTGTATAATTTGAACGTAAATGTTTTACATACGAAGATTTGATGCTCTACTTGAACGACAATAATAAAACATAAAACACGGACATCGTTTTAAGCCATTTAACTGCACAGGATGTAATTTAACACTAGACATGGAAAAAGCATACTCCAGTGACACACCCGAGAAACATTCCTGACGAAAAGTTTCAATGGCTGAAGCGGGATTCGAACCCACATCCCATGAAACGATGCTCTTAAATGCCTGACGACACTAACCGCACGGCCGCAAGGCCCACTAAAAACTTATTGATTTTTTTTTTTTGAGTTATGAGTTATCAAAAACTTGCAAAAGTTGATGTTATTTTACTCGATGTCGATAGCATGTATTTACACAAATTGTTAGAAAAGTTAGTTCCATGCAGGGCCGCATTTACGGGTGGCGGAGAAGACCATGTTATAGGAACATTTTAGACATTTAGCTTGGAGAAAGAGACCAAGAAGAGACCAGACAGGAAGCATAAACACAAAACGTAACCTCATAGGAACCAGAAGATAAGGGTTTGTTTCAGGCAATACATTTATTACTCTTTTTTGTAATTCCTCGTGTCAACACTATTACTGTTTGTATTTTTTAATGATTTTCTCTAGGAATTTCATAAGAATTCAGGTATTTTCCGAAAGATTCAGAGCTCATTCCGAAGATTTCTCCAGAAGTTCATCAAGGGATTATTTGTCGTACAGAATTTACCTAATAAAATCCTCCAACAATTCTCTTTCGCTATCTCAAGAATATAACCTGTATTTTTCCAAGGATAACCTTAAAAATTATCTTAGAGATTCCATAAAAAATGAGGAAGTCCTAATTCCCAAGTAATTTCTGGTGATTCTTCCATCGATTTCCTTAGTATTTGCTCCAAGAATTACGTTTAGAACATCTTGAAAAAATATTTGTAGGATATCCTAGAATAACAACTGGAGAATTCGGTTGAAGGATAATTGAAAAAGAGAAACTCCTAGTATAGTCTTCATAAAAAAATTGGGGTAAACCCTGAGGAAATTACTGAAGGTCTTTGGAGTGCTCAAGGATTTCCTGGAGAAAATCTTTTAAGCATCTATTAAAAAACGCAGAAGGATTTTTGGGAAAATTGCAAGAGAAATCTCTAGAAGAATTTCTAGAGAGATCCCTGTATGAGTCCCTGCAAGTATTCCAGATGAAATCTCTGGACAAATCACTAGAAGATTTCTTGAAGTTTTCGTCGAGACATGTTCTTACCTTTTTGGTCTTCCAAAGCCTTGAAGATCCTGTTGAATAGCCGCGTTCAAGTCTTAGAAGTTTTCTCTGGAATCTGTAGAATTTTGCGTATTGATTAAAGTTGTTCAACATACAGATTTGTTTGAAGATATTGAATTTGTTGAAGAAATTGGTGTAGGGCTGGTTACAGGTTGAAAAATAGAGGCAGAGTTTGTAGAAAAGATTTGCTACCAGCCCTACACCACGAACAAATATATAATAAGTTTAATTTGAATTAGGGTACCAATACAGAAACCATTAAATGACTTTTGTGTTGAAAAATGTTTTTTGGGAAAAAAGCCACAAAAGACAATGGCCCCCGGGCACCCACATTCATAAATCCGGACCTGGTTCCATGAATAATCGCAACGCAATAGGTAATAAGAACACTCAACGCGTAGTGCTGTGCAATTTTATGGTGAAATTCCTCTGAATTTTAAAATATTTTCATAAAAGTATTCGCAGTACCGGTTGTACATAATTAAGAAGAACATCAATCATTACAAATGCTTTGCTAATTGTTTTCACATGCTAAAATTTTGTAGGAAATGCCTTTCCTAATAAAAAAAAAACGATTTAAATTCTTTTGATCAACTGTGAACATAAGCCAAGCCAGTAGTCCATTCTAAAATACAAATATAATCTTTTGGACACACACACTTAACTTATTTTACGAATTCCTGTGAAATCTGAACTGCTCGGTAAACTAAATTAACGGAGTACGGTAAATTTTTACAGCATGCGGTAAAAATTCACCGGAATCTGTGAAATTTCAACGGAATTACGGTGTTTTATTTCACCAAACTGTTCAGCTATTGAGATTACGCTGAAATTCATGGATTCCGGTAAAATAAGCTCAGTGTGCATATTGAATCAATTTCATCAGTATCAGGTACGCCGCAGTCTAGCTAAATGCAGTGTTGTGAAAAACTCAATTTCGTGTTGTGGCTTACCCAACGATGATGCAGATCGTTGTCTGTAGAATCGATCCAAACAGATGTCACACATCCGGTGTCCGGTCATTTGGCCGAACGCCGTTTGGTCGAATGCCGTTTGGCCGAATAATGAAACAAAAATAAATTTGCTACAACGCTTTAATTGTTGATTTGCATGATGTGGTGGGACGATAATGATAAAATTTAACCGTCTATTCACAAAGTTGTGGACTCCACATATCGTGCAAGACTCGAAGCTGATGGTTGATTCGTTTCTAGGTTATCAACGGTGTTTTAACGTTTCAAGTGTTTTTAATGATTTTATCATATTTTTTTTCCTTCTTTTAAATAAAGGCTTTTCTTTCGAGTTAGACTAGTTTCATTTATATTGGCAATAGTTTAACTTATGTTTTCATTGTGAATTTTACTTTGTTTAAAACATCGGCAGTTCTTTGTAGTTAGGGTAGGTGCACCAGTTATGGACATAGTGGTTTCCTTTTTCGCCATTACTTTAATGTCTTCATATTCAGAATTTTTTGTATGTTCTAGTAGTTAGATTTAATATATATCTTGATGTTAAAACATTCAAAAAGATTTAAAATGTGAAGGTTATCAAAATTTCTTATATGGCCAAATAGGGAACCACTATGGCCATGTCTGGTACACTTTCCCTATACTGATAAAACTAATATTTACACTCGCTTACATTTTTATAAGAGATTATTCCTTCTTCTGATCATAGGCTGTTCTCTTAAGAGTGAAGTATTTTTCATAGTTATTGGAATTTAGGCTTGTGCATAAAGGGGTCATGCATAATTTTCGTCACGCTTCAAGGTGGGAGGCGGTGGTCAAGCCAAGGGTGACAAGCCGTACAAAATGTTAGAAGGGCTCATACTGTAAATGTGACAACGGGGAGGTTTGGTTGGTGCCGGGCTCGAAAATGTTAAAATTTAGCGTAACATAATTTGTGTACCATCCCAAAGAGTCTTTTTCGAAACATATGTTTTTAACTCATCGGTTGACTTAGGTGAGATGTCTTCCAAGAATAAGATTACAACGTGTGAACTATTCTGCACCGTAGCTTGCGTAAAGCAGTAAACCGAATGACTCAATGAACACTTACGTCGAAGAAGCTCACTTGTTCTTCGTTGTGAAAAAAAACAAAGACTTGTGGTTGCTAGAACTATGAAATATTTAACTTAATACGATTCGAGGAATCGAAGCAACCCGATCCAGCAGAAGGACGATTAAGTCGAAAAACGTCATTTTAGTTACTGTCAAAGGCCTAGAAGACCCCAAACGTGATGCGAAAACCAAACGGCATTCAGCCAAATGGCTTTCGGTCAAATGACTCGGAACCCACACATTCAAAGAATATTCTTCGTTGCTAAGATCTCCGCATGTGACTCTGACAGTCCAACACAACGAGTGTGGTAGCTTTTACTGCAATCTTCTTCGCATACAACGAACGACTCAGATTTGGGATCAATCGGAGAACAACAATTATCGCACTACCTTGTGAAAAAAGATAGCAGTGATGTGATGATTCGACGATAAAAAATCGAGTTTTCTCAAAGAGCCAGTAGATTACAGAAAAAACTTTCACAATAATGAAATTAGCTTCAAGTCAACGAATGTATTAAGTGCAAAAGAGTACCAAAATTACAACAGTAAAAAAAAATTTATGTAAAAACTAATACACCTCAAAGCATCCTTATGATAAGTCTAGAAACGCCCCTACATAAAAAATCGAATAAGATTTTACCTTAATTTGGTTCCATGCAATGAAAGTTTGACCACAAATTACAATTTTATAGTCAAAAAACAACAGATAGCCATAACTTTTCCAAATCTTAATCGATTCTTATGATATTTGTAGTGACAGTCTGAATAGCATTCAAACCACCATGGCATTTACCTGTTTTGTTTTGAATTGAGCTAGAAAGAAACTCTTAATCGAACTTTTGCCCGAGTTTACTCTACAGGCTTCCATACCCGACTGTTTTATATGAAAATAGTGAATGCCTACTTTATTCTGTTTAGTATTTAATTCCGTGGTTTCTATTCTTACATATATAAATGTATGGCAATCAAATAAAGAACAATAATTTGAGCAACACACCCCTGCGGGTGCACAGCTGCAAGTACAATGTGTTGATTTACTTTTCAACCGCAAAAGCTTCATTTGAAAGCGTTTGACCTACTAAATGAGTGCAATTATAAAGTTCCTACTAGCTACTAGCGCGTGCATGCATCTAGTTTGCACACGAGTCAAGGTAAAATTTTCTGTTCTAGTGTTATCGATAGTTTGTTTATGCACTCTGTCTACAGCTTGCTTCGCATTATTAACAACTGAGCGGAAAATGTGTTTCCTAAGAAATAGGTCGATTATAAAGCCACTATTTCAATGACTGCTCTTCTTGCTGCCTTTCGTCTTTTGAAATCATAAATCAAAACCATTACCCATTACCGTCGTCTTCTTCCTTTACTGGGAATGTGTCTGCTTCTGAGTTTAAAGAGTGTTTCCTCAGCTTTCTACTGAACCCAGAAGCTTTCGGCTAGCATGGCTTTGCATGATTGCCACGGACTTTAGATCAAGGGAGGATCCCATTCTAGCCAACCTGATCAGAAACCAATAGCAATATCAATCGCATACCAAACTGACGCAATGGCTCGAGTTATTCTTGAGTTGCTATCACAGACAAACAGACATAACAGTTAGAAAAATTTTCAATTTAAAACACATTACCGCGAACATTGATGCCCAATGGTAAAAATACTGATTTTTGCCTTACGGAAACTAGGTGGCAGTAGTGCGCAAACGTCAAGCGAAAGCGATACGAGCGCTACGAGTGAGCATGTGACACACTAATATTAAAATTGAGCGTTATTTTGCTGTATAATGAAATAATCTCGAGTGTTATGTTCTTTTCTTTGTATTGCTGTTATATCAAAGCCAAAATTAAGACCTTCATGTCCCTTAAAATTACCAAGAGACCTAAAATCAAAAAGTACTAGAAGTGAAGCCCATTCTAAGCATGACTACTTTCTCTTCATTCGTTTGCCATTTTCATCTGCTCGGGATGGTAGCCGCATCATTGAGCTGGAGTAGAAATAAAGCGAAACAACTCAGATTATATTTGTTTCCCCAGAAAGTGCATCAGCCAATTCCAGGCAAATTCATGAGAAGCTTTACCAACAGTTTTATCAATATTCCGGTTGCTTTACATTTCACCAAGTTTCTGCGGTGCTAAAGCTATTATCAGGAAAACGGCTTTTATGCTTTATGGCGAAAACTCGTTCATGTGCTGCTAAAGTTCTGTTCGTGATTGCTCCATAAGATATGCCTGGATTCATGATGATGATTCTGAAAAAAAAGAAGCAAAATAAGCAGCAGTGGTAGTTGTTCGGTGGAGTTTTCATCACAAAGTCGAATCTTCAACGTAATACCATAATGGTTGAACGTCCTGAGAGCTAATTGACTAGCAACAAGTCTTCAGTTCGAGATAGCTTCCCACGCCGCCGAATTTCTCATGATTAGGTCTATTTTATGATGTCTATTTCATGGGCATGCTGTTCGTTGAAGATGATGATGGGCAGACTAGAAATGTTTCTAGCAGTATGGGGTCTGAATATATCAAGGACGAATTCATCGAAGAGCAAGTTTCAGCATTACCATAGTCCACCTTCCTGAAATGCTATTACCAATCTTCAATCAAGTTCTTCTTGTTGTGGAGGCAGAAAATTTTATTCAGTTTATCTTCAAATTAGTTCTGTAAGTAATTCTATCCGCTCATAAACCACGTTATCTAACTTCGGACAATTTGATACCTCTCCCCACCATCCATGTGGGGTATCGTAATCTTTTGCCACGGACAATCTGGATCAACAAAGAACATCCTGAAATATACGTCTTCTTATCTACGACCACAGGGTCATTATATCACTAGCCGATCAGCTAAGAACAAACATTTATATACAACCCATGTAACATTGGTAGCTGAATAACAGGTTTGGAGAACGTCTTAAAGGCTTCAAATCCAGTAATAATACAAGAAGGATATCGCGTACCAGATCAGTTTTGATTTTTAAAGTGTAAATAGTGACTAGTATACTGAATAAGTAGAGCAGGCCTGTTTTCAGTGAGCTATAGCTATAATCCTTTTTAACCCATATCCGCCCAGCGTCCTAAACTATTTTAATTCAGAATCAACTCATCAGGTGGCGCACAGACGCCAACAAATATCGCATATATAAGCAACATATGAAACAACTTTCCGGCGTACAAACATTTGCTTCGTTTATATCTCAGTCCAGCGATGAGATACAAAATTGGTGTTTTCGACAAAGTTGAACAACTAAATAATACTTATTTGCATAGAACCTTATACATTCGGAAAACACTCCCAAGATGGTGCTAGTGAGCCAAAACATTATTTGCTTATACCTTAGTCCAGTTATGAGATACCAAAATGGTGTCTTCAGACAAAGTTGAACAACTAATAGAGACCTATTCGCCTAAAACCTTTTAAGTTCGGAAAACACTCAAAGGATGGCGCTAGTGGTCGAACATTTTGATTGTTCATATCTCAATTCAGTGATGAGATGCAACATTGGCGTCTTCGACAAATGTGTTCTACTAAATGAGATCTATTCACCCGAAAACTTATTAGTTCGGAAAACATTCACTAGATGGCGCTAGATGGCTAATATTGTATTTGCTTGCATCTCAGTTCTGTTATGAGATACAAAATAGGTGTCTTCGACAATGTTGAACAACTAAATGATTCTTAGTCACATAAAACCTTATAACACTCACAAGTGGATCATAAAGGATTCCTGGATTTCAACCAAGCACTTTTGCCCATAAATCACGTTATTTAAGGTGAAACAGTTTGGAAACACTTCTAAGATTGCATTTAAACTTCAAAGGCACAAATCACGTGAAAAAAGCATCCAGCAACAGTAAACTTTTTATTTTGGCTTTATGCACTAGCAGAAAGCTTAAAATAAGAAGATCAGAAACGTTAACCAACTATTTCTCCAGTTTTGTACCTTTGAAAACGTGAGTAGGGGCACAAGTCGGCCATTGTTATGGCCATTTTTGGATTCTGAGATGTTTCACCTTTACTGTTTGTAGTTTTTCCTTCATGGTTATTGTCCCCCCATTTGTTAACCGTGGTCTCAATCACTACGTGTTAAAATTGTCAATTGATGCCCTTAGGCCGTCATGATGTACCTGATCTATTTATGATAAGGTAAGATTACTCCATGGTGTTGATCTTCAGGGTGTTGCAATGCAGCTGATCTACGTGGGATAAGATCAAACGACTTCAGGACGTTGGTATATCATCAACTGGTGTCGTAGAGAGCGTCAAGATGTACCTGATCATCGCAGGATAAGGTCATATTACTCCAGGACGTTGATACAGCTTAAAATGTTCAACTTATTTCCTTTAGGGCGTGAAGATGCACCTGATCTTCGTGGGATAATGTCAAATTATTCCAGGACCTTGTAACAGCTTGAATTTTTCATCTGATGTCTTACAGGGCCAGTGGCGTACTCACAGGAGGATTGCGTTTAGGGTTAAATCCCCTCCAGAGCCAAAAATTAAGGAATAAATTTTTGGTATGAAACGACATGATATTCAAAACATTTTCGGCCACCTTCAACAGCAAATTTGATTATTGATAGAACACTATTGGTCACCATAAAAAAACATCGTATTTTCACTCTCACCATCTTTGAGGATTGATTACTGCCAGTGAAATTTTTTTTTCGAACTCCTGTACATAGTGGCGGCTACTAGTACTCCTAAATTGCTGGATAGGCTCCAAAACTTTGAGATGAATCAAGTTTCGTTACAAGAATCAATTTTTCGATTCACTGAGTTTTCATTTAACTCTTTGAGTTAATCGCTTCTTACTGAAAATCTGAAACGTGTATGATGAGTGAGATTTCAAATGATTTTGCTTCTGCTTAAGGGCTTTGATTGAGGTAAATTGAGATTCGATGATCAAAATCTGACAACATTTTGGGAAAAAAAAACTTCAAATTCTTCCTTAAACATATATTTCAGTACAAATTGTCAAATATATATCAAACTTTTATTTCGAATGAAGTGATGAATGTAAAATTTAAGCTTTGTATTACACACTACGAAAATATGTGGACTCCAAAAAAAAATTTTTTTGTTTTTATTGAACTTGGTCCAAATCTTCTACAGATAATTTTACTTGAATTTGTTGAATCGAGAACTCTTATTTGTATCGAGCAATGTTCACGCGCAGGTGTAGAAGCAACAAATAGCGACTCGTTTTATTTTTATAGATCTTCTGGGTGGTATTTTTGGGTTCGAAGGTTAGGGATTGAAGTATAGCTACCACGTTTGACGGATATCTTTAGATTGAAGCGATCGTTTTTTAACCCCCCTACCGGCAGCTTCATTTTTTATCGCAAGAAAAAGTTCAAATTGCGATAACTTTTTTGGTTTCTCTATATTTTTGCACAATTTTTTCATAAGTTCTCAAAAAACTCTTCTAGTTTAAGAATCCGTGTCGATATTGGTGATTGGTGATAAGGTTTTAAAGATATGCCGATGTTCCTTGGGGGACCATTTTGTTTTACGTCAACTTATTGAAAAAATAAAATGTGGGCTATACAATGCCACGTAATAAGGAGCTTCTCTGAAATAATCATACAAATTTTGGTTAAGTATTTTTAAGAGATATCTTAAAATTACGATATGAGGTTTTTTGAAATTTTCAAGATCTTTATTTGGCCAGCGTGGTACCAGCAACATAAATGCTCATTACTCAAATACGGCTGCACCAAATAGCTTCATATTTTTCACAACAAACGCTTATTAATGTATTGTTCCGAATAGTGAATAGCCAAGGAATTTCGGAATATCTCAGGATCCAGATGATCAATGATCGATGTTGACTCAGATTCTAAAACTAGAAGAGTTTTTAGAGAACTTGTTAAAAAATGGTGCAAAAATACCGAGAAACAAAAAAGTTATTGCGATTTGAATTTTTTTTTCTTGCGGTAAAAATGAAGCTGCCTGTAGAGGGGTTAATAAACTTTAAAATTGACCTGTAAGAAATAGATTTTGAAGAGCAGTCAAATTGAGATGCAGATGCATTAGGATGCACCTGTTCTCGTAATGATTAATCACAGTTCCTACAATTTGAATGAATCAAGACGAAAATTGTAAAAACAAAAATCTGAGAAAAGCTTCTTAGTCGTCGACTAAGCAGGATGACAGGGGAAAAAATCAAAATACAATGTGGAAATTGTATTTATTAATTGATATTTTCTAATATATTTTTTGAGATCAATGCATTGATGATCATTTTTAGAAAAAATAGGTAACAAGATGGCATAAACCCAATAATTTAAGAGATTGTAATTCAACGGCTTAGGTGTCAGGTAACGGGGGATGGCCCTCTATATTCTAATCAGTGCTGGGAATGGTAATAGTAGTAGGCTTAAATTTTCGCGAAAATCACGTGACTCACCCAGTACAGTAGTTCAAAAACGTGAATCTGATCAAGTAGCCTATGTTGGGTGCGCGAATTTTCTAAATCATGAGTGTCATTGAAGGCTCAAAATGCGGGAAATGCAGCGGGAAATAGAACATTTTTCTACAGTAATTCTGGGTTGCCCTTAGCAACGGGTGTTTTGCTATTTTCAAGGCATTTTGCCTACAGTAGCAATGGGCGTGAGTTTCACTGGCTTCGCTGACTGTGATTGGCTTTGCTTGGCTACTGTAGAGTGAATTTTAGATTTTTTCCCAACCCTGATTCTAATGTGCCAGAGAGGTGATTTTGTTTTGTACAGCCTCATCGTGATTTTGAGTCGTATTTTGTTTTGAATAATGACCCTTAGTTAGATCTCATAGAACAGAATCGTTCAAAAGTGGTCGACTTCACCCCATTTTACGTTAACAAGATTTTGATTATTAAACTCCATCTTGCTTTCAGCATTTCTTCATAGTTTCTAATTTTTTTTTCCATATTGGAATTTTCATACGTTTTACAGAATTGACGATACCATCACGGCTCCAATGACGGACATTCGCCGGCCATAGCTCGGAATCGAGCCGGGTGCCCGGGTGGAAGACAATGGCAACTAATCTATCATCAATTTTGTTTGAATCACTGTACACGAATGCTGCCACTGCTACCGCTGCCAATGGATCTCCATCGGACAGTTATACGACTACTGATGCGTTCATCGGAACGCAATGGACCCCGGCGGCAGCGTTGGGTTCCCTGTTGGCCACCGAGCGATCAGAAACTTCACCCGATGGCGCCAATGGCACCGGATGGAACAAAGTACCCCACCAACAACCCCTGCTGCTGGTGCCCTCCTATCTGTCCACGTTGGCAACGATGGCAGCGAATATCGTGGAAGCAAACACCACAACCAATGTGACACTCTCCTACGAAGACTGTAGTCTACTAAATGTGACCTATGGCACGGATGGCCTCAGTACGAGTCACCCGTGGATACTCTGCCTGCCACATGCACCCACCCTTAGCAAAACGGGCGTAATTCGAGTGGTCGTCCTGTCGGCGATGGCCATCGTTTCCCTCCTAGGTAACATTGCCACCATGTGGAGCATTAGAAAAAATCGCAAATCCCGTCGACTAGCGCGCCACAATTGGAGCGCCATCTACTCGCTGATTTTTCACCTCTCTATAGCGGACCTGCTGGTGACTGTGTTCTGTATCATCGGGGAGGCGGCCTGGAGCTATACGGTCGAATGGGTTGCCGGAACGGTGGCCTGCAAGCTGTTCAAGTTGCTCCAAATGTTCAGTCTGTACCTGTCGACCTACGTGCTAGTGCTGATCGGCGTTGACCGGTGGGTTGCCGTTAAGTATCCGATGAAATCACTCAACACGGCCCGACGCTGCCATCGCTTTTTGTGTGGGGCCTACTCGCTGTCGTTCCTGCTCAGCATTCCACAGGTGAGTTTCAAGTGCTTTTATAAATCAGATTTTATCGCTAGACTGGCGATATGAAATATCCAAAATCGCCGTTTTTAAAAGCATATAAAGCGCCGCCGTAGTCTTGTACATTGAACCTTCCTTGTGCATTGCACGGGTAGAAATCAGAATCCAAAAACAAGATTATGACTCATTATATCTTGATTTCAGAGTGTTTTCAGTTTATGAAAATACACCATGATTTGGACTCATGATATCATGATTTGTTGCTGATTGCTCGGAATCATGATTCAAATGCCAAAAAGGCTGAGTCCGTTTATGATCGACAAAATAAAAAAGAATAAAAAATAGCGTACACTGAGATTCGAGCCAAGAACCTTCCGATTTTTTAGCCACTTACCCTACCACTCAACCACTAATCTTGAATTAAGATTGATCGAAACGAATAAGCTGAAGCAAAGTGCACCGCTTAGTGTTTTCACACTGGATGTTACGCTTATGAAGAATCATGATTATGACTCCAGAAACCATGATTTGTGATCCTGATATTATGACCTAACCAATTTATGAACTTCATGATTCGTAAATCATGATTTGGGGATCAGATTTTAATCCGTGTGGGGTCACTATTGGCCAATCAGCCCTGTATAAAGCAGCAGTATCTTTGCAATAAAAAGAGAGAGATATCTAAAAATTTTCTGATCTTTCCTAACTTCAGAAAACGAACAAAAAGATTGATACGGTCAAAATTTTGGTCAATTTTCACTTGACGTAGGAGAAAAGCACTAATTTTCGACCTAAAAGAATTTTGTGCCAATTTTCGGATTTCCATACAAAGTAGGCCAAAATCGTATGGTTGGGTGGAAATTTGACGCTTTTCCCCTATTTCTTTCAATTTTGCATTTAAAAAACCTGTAAATCCCTAATTTTGAAGGTGTGTGTAGAATCTTACTCCTATTTTGATTTTGAAATTCACTCTTCAGTGGTCAAAATGCCGCAAGAAGAGCAGAGTATCAAAATTTAGCTCGTGCAACGCGGAAATCCGAGCCACTCGCACTAAAAGTTAGCAAAATCGCTAAAAGTTGCCAAATAAAGCGTTACAAATGTAATTAAAGTGATTGTCGACAACCAGGAAGCCTGGATCAGAGAGAAATCGAAAACCGGAAGCCACTGGGACGACAAAGAGAGTAGCCGGTAGTTTCAAGTGGAACGCCAACCTCTCTCCGAGATCCGCAAATAAGCTGGGTATGTCATCTACAACTGTACATCTAGCTCAAAAACGAGCCGGATTGTTGACTTACAAGAAGGTACTGACTCCAAATCGCGATAATAAGCAACATACGACAGCCAAAGCGCGATCTCGGAGGCTCAAAAATATGACATTGAAACGCTCCACAGTGGCGTGCCTTCATACAAAGGTCAAACAAAACCTCAAATGCATTCCAAATCACTTGAAAATGATGATCTATTAACTTTCTTCGAAAAATCTATTTTCTAGTGAAATTTGTTCAGATTCAGATTTGTCTTCAAATCAAATAAAATGGCTAGTATTACATAAAATGTTGTTGTAATGCAAAAATTTGCATATAAACCTGAACTGGAGACACAACTTTAACTTCTTCTTAGAAATTTCAATAAAATTTCAAACGAATTATGCAATTGGGTTGGGACTTGAATGATGAAATATGAAAATGAAATTTTCACCTCTAAGGGAAAGAGGGACAAGAAAAACTATTATACATTTGAAAGTATGGGTAGTTTGCCGCTAAAAAGTGGGTAACTCATTTCACGAAACACCCCACATAAAACGGACGGAGTTTCAAAAATTATTTTTTTATTAAGAAATATTTTGAAAAACATTTTTTACTGCAAGGAAGAACTTAAGGTGATTATAAAACGAAGCCAAGCTTTGAATTTTCAAGTGCACAATACGAGAGAATCTGACAACCGTTCGCGTTGAAAATCAATCAAATTGCTCACTTGGTGGTGGTGACCAATGGGATAGATTTTCAACGCGGAGTGCTGTTTGGTTCTCAAGTCTTGTGCTCTTGAAAATTTGAGGTGTGGCTTCGTTCTATAATCACATTAACATGGTAAAAAATAAAGAGTGGTCATCTAATCTAGGCCTTCTACGATTTCAAATAAAGCCTGTTGAGCTCAAATCGGTTTTTGATTTCAATGAGATAGGGGGACATGGGGCAAGAAGGACACCCGGGGCAAGAGTGCCACCTCTAATTTCACGTAGTTCAAATCAATTTTTTGATGTTTAACGCACTATAAGTATAAATTGAGTACTAATTGAGGGTTGTGTAAATATTACAGTGAAAAATGTTTAGTACAAAAAATTAGAAAAATGTCTTTAACTCACCAACGCAAAATATGCGAAATATTATAAGAATGTAAGACTGAAAAACAAGGTTTGACTCCCAATAAATACAAAACATATTGATTTTTCCGCACAGTATTGATGATTTTCAATTGTTTAATATGATTGTGAGGATTTTTTTTTTCGAAAAAATCCTTTTGACATTAAATTTTTCATATATAATAACAGTATGTCTTATGGGGCAAGAGGGACACCGCAATTTTCTCATATAAAATCAAATGAACTTATATTTTTCTTGTTTAATATTGCATTCAATCAATGTTTCCTACTAAATAAAATCAAAAATGGACATTCAAAATGGTTTCAGAAAATGTTTACTATTATTGTTACAGTCAAATAAGATGAAAACGAAATTAATTTCGTAAAATTACTTTTTAACTATAAGTCAACTTTTATCCCTCAGGAGTTCTGTTTGATCCTTCGACCTTGACGCTTGCTTTTCCCGGGGCAAGCGACGAGGGCAGGATCAAACATGTCGCGCGTCGGTCTCGTAAGTGAAAAAGTGGCGTGATCGGTGAGTTCGGTTGAAGAAAGTGAAAAAGTGCAGCGATCGGTTAGTTCTGTTTGATCTTTCGACCTTGACACTTGCTTTTCCCGGGGCAAGCGACGAGGGCAGGATCAAACATGTCGCGCGTCGGTCTCGTAAGTGAAAAAGTGGCGTGATCGGTGAGTTCGGTTGAAGAAAGTGAAAAAGTGCCGCGATCGGTTAGTTCTGTTTGATCTTTCGACCTTGACACTTACTTTTGCCGGGACGAGCAACGAGGGCAGGATCAAACATGTCGCGCGTCGGTCTCGTAAGTGAAAAAGTGGCGTGATCGATGAGTTCGGTTGAAGAAAGTGAAAAAGTGCCGCGATCGGTTAGTTCTGTTTGATCTTTCGACCTTGACACTTGCTTTTCCCGGGGCAAGCGACGAGGGCAGGATCAAACATGTCGACCATCGGTCTCGTAAGTGAAAAAGTGGCGTGATCGGTGAGTTCGGTTGAAGAAAGTGAAAAAGTGCCGCGATCGGTTAGTTCTGTTTGATCTTTCGACCTTGACACTTGCTTTTGCCGGGGCGAGCGACGAGGGCAGGATCAAACATGTCGCGCGTTGGTCTAGTAAGTGAAAAAGTGGCGTGATCGATGAGTTCGGTTGGAGTAACTGAAAAAGTGCCGCGATCGGTTAGTTCTGTTTGATCCTTCGACCTTGACGCTTGCTCCTGGGCAGTGCGTCAAGAAAGCCCGAACAGTTTTTTTTTTTTATTCTTTTTGGGTCGCGCGCTAATTTTTTTTTTCCTGAGTGCTTTTTTATAGCCGAGCAAACGAGTGAAGCCGAAAGTGGATTGTGGCTGCTCAGTCAAGGATAACGGATCAATTGGTGAGCTCGTTTTATGCTACTATTTCTAATCTATAAAATATGTATGACTGCACATTCAATCGTTACAATGGTGGGATGTGTATATGATTTTTCAACAAACTATGGATGGTTCGTCACTGTGAGTGTCGACACAAACTCTGATTCATGATTTATTTATGTTTAACATTTTTTTTTTCAGAACACCTCTTATATACCTTTATTTTTGTAATTAAAAAAACTTTGAATGGTTCGACACTACAAGTGTAGACTTGCGAAAGGTTCACTTTATTCAACAAACTTTGGATGGTTCGCCACTGTAAGTGTCGGCATAAGAATAAGAGTGTTCTATGATGTACCAACCAATCGAGTTTTTTGTTTCTTTTCAAATGAGTAAAATATAATAACCCATGCTTTCGTCCTAACAGCTGTAGGAATGTTACATTTAGGTATTTGTTCAACAAACTTTGAATGGTTCGTCGGTTCTCCGACATTACCCGGAAAACCATTACCCGGAATGCAATTTACCGGAAGACCATTACCCGGAAAACCATTTACCGGAATGAACCATTTACCGGAAAACCATTACCCGGAAGGACCATTTACCGGAAAATTATTTCTCCATTTCTCGACTTTTTTCATTAACATCCTTTTAACCGTTTTATGGTTATTTATGTCAGTACGTTGACATACAAATATTTAAAATGACCACTAACGATAAGGTTCTTATTTCAAAATACATAACCACCAGAGAGGAGTCTTAGATATCTTCATACTTGATCATGTCAATATGCACCATCTTCATATATTTGCATTTCATAAATGATTCACCCTTCTTTTAAAAATAAGCTGTTTATTCAACTTATCTTTTCAGCTTGTCTTGGCTGAACTGGCTTAATTTGACTACAACTATGTAACTTTGCGTTTAATATTCGACCATCGATTCTTCAAGTGTCCAAATGTTAATAAATAAGCAATGATTAGAATTTTTAATACTTTCGCCGAATGTCGTTTCCGCAAACGTCAATCAACCGATTGTAAATCCCCCGTATATTCCTTTTTCTAGAATGACCCATTTCGGGTCATCTGATATTCACCCTTCTTTATTTGGTTGGCGGTTTTTTCGAGTTCCACCGATCTTGGTATTTTTAGGAAAATGTGTTTGGTCGAAAATGATCAAATATCTTATTGTTTTGATTGCTTATTGCTATTTCTTGTTTATTACACTGGCATTGAATTCAGGGTACATATATTCAGAGTTATGACATTCGGAGAAAAATAGCACAATCAATCAAACTCAAAGAAAAGTAGATCTATTGAGGTTCCAAAGATGGACGTTACAATGGCGAATAGTGTCCCTACTCTCAATCACCAAGGCACTCTTAGTTTTCGTCTTGATTTTTTTTAGCTTTCCCCAAACCATAAAGCTGGCATGAGAATTGAACTGTTGTTTGTTGCTTTCCTCGCAATATGAGTGTTTTTTTATATTAGCATTGGATTCTGATCTGTTTTAAGGTTGAAGCCAAACCTCAAATTTTCAAGAGCACAAATCTGGAGAACCGAACATCCGTTCAGGTTGAAAACTTAATCGATTGGTCACTAGCTGGTGATGAACAATTGATTAAGTTTTCAGCTCAAACGGTTGTCCGGTTCTCCAGATCCGTGCTCTTGAAAATTTGAAGTTTGGCTTCGATTCATCTTCACCTTAACGTAAAGGAATAAGAAAACCATCATAACTCCAAACATTTTTAAATGCTGAGATGTTCCATTTACTCAAATGCAACCTACCTTATATGTAAGGCTTTTTTCGATTTCGATTTATAATGATGGTACCTTCCAAGTAGTCTCGGACATAAAAGAAAATTAAAAATTATTTTCATTCTTTCTATCCTTGCCTGTAATGTTTAGTTTTATAGCCTAAATTTGAAGACATAGTATTCCGATCTTATCAGGCGATTGATTTTTTTTTAATTAGGTCGCCAATGAAATTAGATGTTCAATCAAATTTTGGTATCGTGATATTCGTTCATAGTTTAAGGTTTACGTTGCGGCAAGATGAAGTTATTCAAAAAGATCAAGCTGAGGTTGGTAAAATTGAATACCGCTGTTTCAAAATTATTTCTGGTTGACAATTTTCGAAAACGTTTCAGAGCTAGAGTACTTACATATATGTCAAACTATGAATGAATGCAAAAATGGTCGGTTGACAAAAGCTCTCAGCTATTAACTGTAGAAATGCTCCTAGAACAGCTGAGAAGCATGTATTGTCCCAGTTGAGTCGTAACGCCGGCAAGAAGAACATATTTGGTCCATAGCTGTTTGGAGATGTCTTTTGAAATAGTGTTTATGGAAACCGAGGAAGTCAAGAATGTCCATGGTTAGCGTGACATAATTTGTGCTGGGAATCAATGAAAGGTTGCCGAAAATGGAAGATTTGGCTTTCCGGGTAATGGTGCATTCCGGTAAATAGTACATTCCGCTAAATGGTTTTTCCGGGTAATGGTACATTCCGGTAAATGGTCTTCCGGTAAATTGTATTCCGGGTAATGGTATTCCGGGTAATGGTATAGAATCTGGTTCGTCACCTCAAGTGTCGGCAAAATTTTCCTCTACATAGAAATTGTTCATTTCAAATGAAAATATTATATTTACGTTTAAGCATGTATATATCTCACAAATCATTGTTTATCATGGTCTAATCGCTTATCAAAGTGAATCCTATGACCCAACGATCCTCCCCATTAACAAACATCCCTCCCAGTAACCTTTGTGGAGATGCAGAGGCAAACACGGTCTCCAAAAAGCAAAGGTTACACACTAACATTCCTTCCCCCAATCCCACCTGACTGCAAGGACGTGGTCGGCGCCGTTATTGACCCTGTATAAATAGAGGCACTGAATTATGCACACTGAAGAAGATTATGGCCAATCCCAGCCGAACTTCTAGTTGATTCTTTGTGCATTTTCACTGACTTCGGTCAATCACGTAATAGCAACCATTGATATGTGTAGTCAGTCTAAGCTAAGCTAAGCTAAGCTATAAGTCAACTTTTATCCCTCAGTTTTTATCTTTACTTACTCTACAATTTATCCTTCAGGCGGGGAAATAAAAATATACAAAATTTGTGGCATTTTGCTCTGGTGGTCTTCTTGCCCCATACGAGTGGCACTCTTGCCCCGTGCCTCGTTTAAAAAGCTCATAAGAAGGGACATTTTCAAAAATCTCAAATCATCATGTGTTTCTTCTATTTTTGAAATCTAATGATAACATCATTTAGAACAAGAGCTGAGCTTGCCCCTACACTGGAATAATCTTCAAAAATTGTGCTTATCAACCATGATTTGAACCTATATATCTTAAGGTGTCCTTCTTGCCCCCAGCCCCCCTACATCTGTTCGAAGTTTGCTATGTGAACCATAGTTGATGAATTCAAAGCAGTCCAATTTTGCTGATTTTTCCACACCCCAAAAATCGAAAACAAAACTGATCTCAAATTTTGTGTAAACGTTACCCAACGGTACAAAAGCCTATAAAAATATTAACCTTTACGTTACCGGCCTCCGACAAGGCATTTTCAAACAATTTCTGTTGCCATTTCGTCAATTTCTGTTCGATTTTTTTGAAACTACCCTCAGTTTACTTTAAAAAGGTTTCAGTTATTTGTCATAAATGGACAATTCTATATTCGGAACCATGCCGGAGATATTCCGGGTTGTACTGGGGTCACGAGGGTGCCAAATTCGGGAAATGTGATTATTTTGTTAATTTATTTCAGCTACAGCACTAATTTTTTTTTATGTAAAACATGAGGTAATGGTCGATTGTCATCATTTCAACATAATTTGAATAAGTGAACCGGTCCGGAACATCGTAGCCGGTTCCGCCAGGGCCAGTTTGGGGACATTTCCGTTTCATGTCCAAATCATACCGTGCGACGTCTCAATCTTCATGAATTCGGGAGAACATGTCTATAAAGGAAGAATAAACTATATTCCAATAGATTTGACCACTCCAGAGCACCTGACACAGGTTCCGCCAGGGCCTCTTTGAGGACAACTCTGTTTTTGTCGGAAACATATCGTGCGACGTCTCAATCTTTGTTAATTGGAAAGTACATATCAATAGAAAAAGAATCAACTGATGTGGCCACTCGATAGCTCCAAGCACAGGTCCCGCAAGGGCCTTTTCAGAATTTTCATTATGTTTTACCCGTGGCACATCATGATTTGTTCAAATAAGGCTGATACAAATATTAAATTTCTTTTATGTCCGAGACCACTTGGAAGGTGCGAGGGGGGGGGGATAAAAATAAATAAGGAACAAAAAAATTAAAAAAGAAAAAAAAGTTATTTTTCGAATTTTTATTTTTAACGATAATTGTTAAACATTTTTCAAACGTCCTCTGGATCATTATTTTACTTGTTTTTTACTTTAAAAATTGATGAAAACCTAACTGATGTCAAAAAAATGATGAATCTTTTTTTTTCTCCCCTTCAAAATTTTCGGATTTTTGAAGGGGGGGGGGGTGACATAAAAGAAAATTAATATTTGTATCAGCCTGACGGAAAATTTTCAAAAAAGGTTTTCGGCGAAACCTATTCCTTGTGCTCTGGAGTAGCCAGATCTGATGGTAGCGAGGTCAATCTTCATTTATTGACATATTTTTTTCCTTCAAATAATGGTAATGTCATATAATAGGCCTTTCTGGAACCTGTGCTCAGGAGTGGAAACACAGGGTCTATTCATTAACACTTCAATCGTCGCGCTGTTGTATTTTGTACAACACCGCTGGAAAATCCTCGCTTTTCGTTCCCAACAGCAGCGCGGTGGTTCTGACGGTGGCAAACCGAGCGACGACTGTAAGGTTAATTGACATGTTCTGTCGAATTCATGAAGATTGAAACGTTTCTTAATAGGTTTTGGACATGAAACTGAAATTTCCCCTAAAAGGCCTTGCCGGAACCAATACCAGGTGCTTAGGAGTGACCTTATTAGTTGATACCTAGTTCATATTTCATTAATTGACATGTCCTTTCGAATTCACGAAAATTTACACGTCACACGGTTTGTTCTGGATATAAAACAGAAATGTCCCCAATGATGCCCTTGCGGAACCTGTGCTTGGAGCTATGGAATGGCCACATCAGTTGATAATAAGTTGATTCTTTTTCTATTGACATGTACTTCCCAATTAACAAAGATTGAGACGTCGCACGCTATGTTTTAGACAAAAAGCAGAAATGTCCTCAAAGAGGTCCTTGTGGAATCTATGCCAGATGCTCTTAAGTGGCCAAATCTTCCATTCCGTGTTCATTTTTCATGTACTAACAAGTTCTTCAGAATTCATGAAGATTAAGATGTCGCACGGTATGTTTATGGACATAAAACGGAATTGTGCTCCAAGAAGCCCTCATGGAACATGTGCCAGGACATCTGGAGTGGCCACATCAGTTTGTACCGTGTTTTTCTTCTATTATTGGCAAGTTCTTTCGAATTCACGAAGATTGAGACGTCGCACGGTATGTTTCCGACAAAAAACGGAAATGAAGAAGAAGATTGAGACGTCGCACGGTATGTTTTGGACATAAAACGGAAATGTCCCCAAAGAGGCCCTCGTGGAACCTGTGCCAGGAGATATGGAGTGGCCACATCTGTTTGTACCGGATTTTTTTCTTCTTTCATTGACATGTTCTCCCGAATTCGCTAAGATTGAGACTTCGCACGGTATGTTTCCGACAAAAAACGGAAATGTCCTCAAAGAGGCCCTGGCGGAACCTGTATCAGGTGCTGTGGACTGGCCACATCTATGGATATTTAGTTTATTTTTCCTTTATTGACATGCTCTCCCGAATTCATGAAGATTGAGACGTCGCACGGTATGTTTTGGACATGAAACGGAAATGTCCCCAAACTGGCCCTGGCGGAACCGGCTACAATGTTCCCGACCGGTCCACTTATTCAAAATATGTTGAAATGATGACAATCGACCATTATCTCACGTTTTACATAAAAAATTTAATGTTGTAGCTGAAATAAATTAACAAAGAATCACATTTCCCGAATTTGGCACCCTCGTGACCCTAGTACAACCTGGAATATCTACGGCATGGTTCCGAATACAGAATTGTCCATTTATGACAAATAACTGAAACCTTTTTAAAGAAAACTGAGGGTAGTTTCAAAAAAAAATCGAATGGAAATTGATGAAATGGCAGCTGTTTGAAAATGCCTTGTTGGAGGCCGGTAACGTAAAGGTTAACAAGTGATTTTGAAACCATACAACTTTGAGGTTAGCCACTGTGCTCTCTTTACTATCCATTTTTTGATCAGATTTTCGTTATTTTAGCTTTAAGCCTCCCCCAAATCAAAGCGACTTTTCATGGCGACAGCGACAAACAATCACCGCGATTTCATTGCATGACGTAACGCTGCAACTTCCAGCGGGAAGAAAACCTTTACTGCGGGCCATGTTCACAAAATAGACGCCGTCCACAAATTACGGCTCAAGCGTTACGGCTCATACAAAAATTGAAAAATTTCCATACAAGAAGCGTTACGGAGAGGGGGAGGGGTCACAAATTTTCAATTTTAGCGTTGCCTAATAAATGGATGCCGCCATATGAATAATGTTGCTGCACATTCATCCACTCAATGTTCATCCGGTGAACATTCCTTCACTGGATGTAGGTCCGGATGTTATTTTATGTTAACAAGGCCCGCATTCAGAGGAGAAAAGAAAAAGAAAATAGACAATAAAAGAAGACCGTGGATAAGTCCATCGGACACAAAAATATCTAGAACAGGGTTGTTAACGTTAATCAACGATTAGCGCCGTTTCGTCAATTCGTTGACGTTAACCTGTAACGATTAACGAAGCGTGCGTTGATTGCGTTGAAATACGATTTAACGATAACGTTAACGTACAGCGTTGATTTAACGTCAACGACTTCGTTATTTCTAACGTTAACGATTTGTAGATTCTAAAATATAAAAACCTGATTGTCTTATTCGATAGATTAATAAAAAAAGTAAATGTAGAAAACCAGAAAATGATTCAGTTCACATACCTAATAAAACCGAGTGAACAATTCATAACTAACATTAGAACAAGATACCTACGAATTGTGTGGGCAGTTTCAATGGTTTCAACTTAGACACTGACACATGCCATGTTCAGAAACGATTTTTAGAAGAAAACAAATGCATGATCTCAGTGCAGTTTTTTATGTAATGTTAACTGACTTTCTCTCAGTCGGATTTGGCGGGAAAATGATGTTTACAGGAGAGGTGCACAGTCTCGGAAGTGGGAAAATCTGCTCTATTATCATTGCCACTTCCGATTGCAATGAGACCTTTTGTTAGGGTAGTATGACAACTTGTATTTGAAAATGAATAAAAAGAAATATCTTGGTTGTTGGAAGGGTAGAAAAAAGGACGCCGTGTGCTGGCTGAAGGCAAAGGAAGCCACTCTCTAGCAACGATTTCAGCTCATTGTTGTGGGTTGCTGGAACGGCGAGAGGTCATACGACGGTTACAAAATTGCTAGGAAATCTTTGCAATTTGTAATAGTTCTTCGATGCAATCAAAACTGACGGTCAAAGAGGCTGGCTGTTGGGTGCCAAATAACTGCTCTACATTGTGAACTTAGATTTTTTTAATAAATTTTCCATGGATACGGGGTATTAGCATAGTTACGTCCCAACTGGGACAAAGCCTGCTTCTCAGATTAGTGTTCTTATGAGCACTTCCACAGTTATTTACTGAGCGCTTTCTTTGCCGATTGACCATTTTTGCATGTGTATATCGTGTGAACCGACACTGCCAATCGACGTATTGGCTTGTTGATACACGGAATAGTTGAAAAGAGCGTTCAAATTGATTTAAAACTGATGAAATATCACTAAACTAGTGGATACGAGTAACTGACACTGAAGAAGACTGCAAGTGGTAGTCGAAATACGCGTATCTGTCAAAGATAAGCATTTAGGAGCGGAATTAAAAGGTACACAGTACTCCATCTACTTTAAAATTTCTCTATTTGAGATTTTGCTCAGAGGATTCGAGAGGGATTCCACGGAGGCATGCAAGTCGATTCTGATCGACCATTTCAAAAATATCTGAAACTTTGCACAGTTTTTCAGTTCCATCTAAATCGTCATTTTCCGATATCAAATCTTCAAGTTGAGTCACGACTAACTTTTCAAAAGGGTGTATGTGAAAATGGTTCAAAAATATTCAAAAAGCTGCACAGCAAAAACGGTTCGTTCGATTGTTAGACAACTAAAGAAACAAAGTTAGACAACTAAATAAAGATTCCAAAAAAAATACACACAGTAAAAAAAAATTTTTTTTTTGCATTAAAAAACATCATTTTTGTCACAAAAACTCAAATATATCAAAACCCTATCGGAATACCAACGTAATTTTTTGAGGGAAAATGGTCCATTATATTAGCTATCTACCATAAAAAGTTGGTGATGGTAAGCCAATAAACAAAAAAGTTATGACATTTCAAATATTTCACAAATTTGACACTTAGTGAAATTTTTTTTTTTTTTTCATTGTTAATTTTTTTTAGGACCGCAGTTTGTTGCTGATTTTTTGTTAAGGGTACCACATGAGGTTAACAAGTTGTTTTCATGATATTTTATTTAGTTATTCATAACTATTATAGCATCTATTAGAAAGTTAGACGCGATCCAGTGTTGTGATCTAAAGTCTTGATAGTGTCATATTTTATATTGTACGTAACTGAAGAAAAATTCTCTCAATAGTGTTGAAACCTTTTGATAAAAGAAACCTATAAGAAATCTAATATTGAAGACAAAAGCTACAAAAAAAGTTTTCTATACAGGTATACGACTAGTTTACCTGCAAAAAGTTTACCTCGTAGAGAACAAGGCGGGTCTATACCCAGGTGATCCAGTATACGTAAAGCAGGTCGGTTTTCTCGGCGCTGGTTTTCTCCACAAAGTTAAAATCTGATTACACCTGGGTATAGACCCGCCTTGGTAGAGAATAGACTTTGTTAATCATATTTGGGAGAAAGCGAGTAACTTCAACAACATCAAAAACATGATAGGTACATACCATGAAGGTGACGGTGAATCGAAGCCAATCCTCAAATTTTCAAGAGCACGGATCTGGAGAACCGAACACCCGTTTGAGCTGAAAACTTAATCGATTGGTCCCCGGTGACCAATCGATTAAGTTTTCAGCTCAAACGGATGTTTGGTTCTCCAGATCCGTGCTATTGAAAATTTGAGGTTTGGCTTCGATTTATCTTCACCTGAACATACTCACGAAAAAGCTAAAAATATACTACCACTATGGTTATAAAAGATTTAATTGTAAAATTTTTCTTCAGTCAAGCAAACGACACCAAACTTGTCAGTAAAAACTTAAAAGTGATTTTGTTTATTAAAATCTAACCAGCAACATGAGTAGTCGCTTTCTCAACTGTTGCAGGCCGTTTGCAGAAAAAAAGTGTTCGAAAGAGCTACGAAATCTCACCGAAAGCACCATAGATAAACTGAAAGCGGCTGGTTATGCTCCAATGTCTACATTGAATACAAATTTACGCATTTGTACGTCCTGCCGTTTAAACGTTGACAAACGGGCAATCTGTACATCATCGGTGGATCAGGTTGCAGGAAGTTCGAAAACAACAACAACTGAGGAATTACTAGATGCACCGACAACAACTGAGGAGTTACCAGAAGTACCAAGTGCAGATAGTCTTGCCACGGTACCATCAGCGACATCTGTTTCAACAAATCAATCAGAAGATGAGTGCATCCAGAAGGTCAACATCGAACGCTTCAACGAAGGGATAGCTGGAATAAAAGTGACTCCGATTAAATGGACGAAGATGGGTTACGTCAATTATCCCGAGAAAAAATACCGTGAAATCAACGAAGCTGTACGAAGAAACCTCTTCAAATTAGGACCTGAGGATGTGGAAAATACAGACTACGATGAGGTAATTATGAATATGAAGGAAAGGTTCTCGAATCTAGCCACGACAAGGAAAGGAAAATTATTGATTTTGTCGATGCTGCCAAGCTCGTGGTCCATTCAAGACGCCATTGATGAGTTCAAAACCAATAGAAATACAGCAAAAGAGGCAAAACAATTCAAAAATAACTGTCTTGCAACCAAAAATGCTAGGTCGAGTACTTCATTAACAGATGAGACAAAAGAAAAAATAATTCAATATTTTGAAGACGATGAAGTAAGTAGAGCTATGCCAGGCCAAAAAGATTATGTATCTGTAAAAAAAGATGGAAAGCGTCAAGCAATCCAAAAACGATTAATGATGACTACTTTGAAAGAAGCGTATACACGCTTCAAGGAAATTAACGAAAATATTAAGGTAGGTTTTTCCTCATTTGCAAGCCTTCGTCCAAGGCAATGCAAGCTTCTATCCAATTCAGGAACACATAATGTTTGTGTGTGCACAACACACGAAAATATTAACCTAATCTTACATAGTTTGAAAAGAATCAATTTATCAAAGGATATTAAAATGTTAACTGGTAGTCTTTTGTGTGAAAATACAATATCAAATTGCTATCTACGATCTTGTTCGGATTGTCCAGATTCTTCATCATTGGAAAATACTTTATTCGCTGAGTTTGAAGAAAATTATATTGATCAGTTATCATTTGAGCAATGGGTGACCACGGATAGGTGTGACCTAGAAACTATTGTAAAACCTGTAGATGAGTTTGTGTCATTTTTTTGCTTGAAATTAGAAAGTTTAATTCCTCACGACTTTATTAAAACAGAGCAATCCCGCTTTTTTAAAAAATACGAAAAATACATTACAAGATGGTGAATTTTTAGTCATTTGTGATTTTTCTGAAAACTATAGCTTTGTATTGCAAGATGAAGTGCAGTCCCATCACTGGAACGTACAACAAGCTACAATTCATCCATTCGTTATTTATTTCAATGGAAGTACGCAAATTGAACATTTTAGTTTTATTGTAATTTCCGAAGATTTAAGACACGACTCAGTATCTGTAAATTTGTTCATTGCCAAAATGATTAACTTTTTACGCGTTGATAAGGATAAAGAAATCAGAAAGATATATTTCATGTCTGATGGAGCAGCATCGCAGTACAAAAACCGTAAGAATTTTTCGAGCCTATGTCAATTTAAATCAAAGTACGGAATTGATGCAGAATGGCATTTCTTTGCTACGTCACATGGTAAAGGTCCTTGTGATGCTATTGGAGGAACCATAAAGCGCATGGCCACAAGAGCAAGTTTAGCCAAACAACGTGAGCATCCAATTAAAACTGCAAAAGAACTATTTGATTGGGCGAATCGCAAAAAAGAAGAAGATTTAACAAAATTATCATTTTGTTTTACTACTACTGAAGAGTACGAATTAACGGCATCAGAGCTCAGCGAGCAATATAATAACGCGAAAACGATCCAAGGAACCCAAAAATTTCACTGTTTCATTCCATTGTCAGAAAATAAAATTAAAGCAAAACTATACTCGAACTGTACTGATAATGATGCAAAAGTGCTCGATATTGTAAAAAAATTGAATAACAATAAATAAATAAATAAATAAGTATTAATAAAATGTTTTCATGATCTCATAACGCATACCCAAATCCAAAACTTTTAAAGTTTATATATAACATTTAGAAACTCGACGATCATATTCTAAAAAAAAATATCCTGGTAAAAAAAAATTATTTTCGTGTAATCTGTTAATTCATTTTAATTTATACATATATACATATACATATAATATTTATACATATACATAATATTTATACATATAATATACATAATACTAATGAATACATGAAAACGACTTGTTTAATTCACGCAAGGCCCTTAACAATAAAATCAGCAACAAACTGCGGTTCCCGTAATAATTTACACCGAAATTTTTTTTTTTTTCTACTAAATGTGAAAATTGTGACATGTTTGAAATGTCATAACTTTTTTATTGGTTTACCATCACCAAATTTTTATGGTAGATAGCTAATATAATGGACCGTTTTCCCTCAAAAAATTACGTTGGTATTCCGATAGGGTTTTGAGATATTTGAGTTTTTGTGTCAAAAATTATGTTTTTTAATGCAAAAAAAATTTTTTTTACTGTGTGTATTTTTTTTGGAATCTTTATTTAGTTGTCTAACTTTGTTTCTTTAGTTGTCTAACAATCGAACGAACCGTTTTTGCTTTGCAGCTTTTTGAATATTTTTGAACCATTTTCACATACACCCTTTTGAAAAGTTAGTCGTGACTCAACTTGAAGATTTGATATCGGAAAATGACGATTTAGATGGAAATGGAAAACTGTGCAAAGTTTCAGCTCAATAGAAAAAAATGAATTGACAAATTTACCAAATTTTGGTGCTGTTGCTTGGAATCACTCTCGAACATTCATTAAAGAATCACTAAAATTGCTAAAACTGTTCTTGCTTGTACCAATAGTTGCAGTAAAGTGTTCCTATAATGGAGGATCCCATAAGAAAACAACGGATAGCGCAACTATAGTAACACAAATTAAAAATATACCGCAACTAAAGGAACAGTGTACCAATAGTGGAGGTATTATTTTTCACTGACATGCCGAGGATTACTGCGATGAAATTAATTTTCTCATTTAGTCAATGGTCGTTACATCCCGATACAATATCAACATGTGCATTAATTGCGTTTCTTAAATTCAAGCGGTTAAATGAAGTTCAATCGTGCTTAGTACCTCCACTATTGGCACATATATCCTACATGCGTCACGCACGATTTAACTTTCATCAGGTTGCGATATTTTAGCATTTTTTGTAATTTATTACCTCAAGCAATATGTAAGCAGTTGATGGTCAGTGCAATGAATGCATACAGTATGGCCCATAAAAAAATGCGAAAAGTGTCATATCATGTTTTATGGTAGTTTTTACATAGAAAATGTGAATAAAACATAAATATTATTCATTACTTTTATTGTATAATCTATTTAGACTCAGTTTTTCGCTTTGAACATGATTTTATCTGTTACTTTCACCTTACCAGAGAGGAATTGGAAGCATACCTTCAAATTTTATCATGCGGGCGTCGAGTTCAATACCTGTGTTATGAAAGCTTCTATAACATCATTGATGACGTCAGCTTCTTCACAGGCCTTGTTTCCAGCATACGCCCATATCAAATGATAGAATTGGTTCATACCTGGGTCATTGGAGACTGAAACATATTTTCGAAAAAATGGTTCATTTTAGAGAGTTTTGATTGAACCTTCATATAAGTGTGATAAGCGGCTCCGTTTTGCTCAAAACCTATGAGCTAGTATTGATATAAGTTGTCTCTAACCGAAGGAACAAATTTCATCCTCAAAAATCTGTTACAGGCCTCCGTACTTATATATTTTTTATTCAACTTTAACAAAAAATAAAGGCATATCCAACCTATAAGACGCAAATGCCCTAAAAACTATGTCCCTGGCAAAATATTTTATTGTGATCATGAAAAACATGTTCTCCAAGGACTCCTCCATCCTCTGATACCAAACAAACTAAAATTTTCAACAATAAAGTGTGGTTTTTGAAGGTGGGAAGTTATTTATTATTATTATTATTGTCTTTATTTAAGAGATTTTCAGCCCTAGGCTGGTTCATCTCGAACAGGTGGGAAGTTTATCACCAGAGTATACGACAATCAGACTATGTTTCTTGCTTTGGGCGGACAAAACCTTTGAGCTTCTTTGCTTTATTACACTATTTAGGACAGTAAGAAAAATATGACAAAAATTGTTCTGGATAGCGAAGTTATGTAAGAATATACTACAATAATCAGAAATTACATTCACTAGCAAAATAAATGAAAATATCGCTTGTGGATGTTATATTCACGTTCAAACAATTTTCGCATTTTTATATGGGCCATACTGTAGATTTATTAGGTTTGATTCCCGTTGACTAGGGCTTGAAGAAATAATGTTAATGTGTGTTTTCTTTACCATATATATTGAGAAATATGTGATTTCTTGGTACTGTGGCGAAAAAATTTGGATCAAACAATGGTAAAACTGAATTTAATCTTATTAGCTTATTCGACAAACTTCCACGGAACAAAATAAGCTTTCAAATAGTGGTAATAGCAAGTGGTTTTGATTTCTCACATGCGAGTTATGATTTTTTAAAAATTGAAATAGGCCCAAAAACACATTTTTAACTTGAAGCATACCGTGATTTTTATCAAATGAGCTGAAAATTTGATCAGATGCTATTCTTAGCATGAGAATTCAGAATACTGCTTGATCGGAAGATTTACAGAGATCTTCTCAAATATGAACAGGTCTAATACACATGTATGCAACGACGTAAAAGTTCAAATTGCGTGATTTTTCATTCCGATTTTAAATTTGGTTTAAATATTCCTAAACCGGTTCCAGTAAATTGTGATGAGGACATGCTCATTGCAAACATGAAATTCTTCTTTTTGTTTCTTGAGTTATGTCCGAGACAGAGCTACACTTGGAAATTATTCAAATATTATTGTGAGATTCCTGGAGGGCTGCTGTTCCTTCTATGTGTATTTTTATCCACAAAGTTCAAAGTTTTCATTGCATCTCGTTCAGAAAAATCATTGATTCTTTTAAATCTTATACTGAGATATTTCGCTGGAAGTTCTACTAGAAATTAATCTGTAAATTCCTTCAAACAGTTTTCCTAAAAACTCAATTCCAAATTCTTCCGCGAAGTTCAACAAAAGTCTTCAGGAATATTTCCAAAATATTGTGTCAGAAATTTTTCAATGTTTTTTTTTTTTCTGGAATCTTCAAGAGAAGTTTGTTGAAAAACCCCAGCAATACTTTTGCTTTCGAATTTAGCATAGCGGTAAAGGAAGCTGTGGAGAATCATTTAGCATAATAACTGGGAAGGGATATATTGAGATTTTTTTATGCCTTTAATCAGAAATAGTTCAATCAATTATTGGCAGAATTCTTCAATTCCTTGAAGCTTTCTGGTAGAGCTCTGGGGAATCCAAAAATATATCTCAACATAGAAATACTTGAGGAACTACTTGTTTTTTAGTCATTTGATGTGTTATTTATCCTTCAATCATTCAACGCTAGAAAAAATATGATAAACAATCACTTCTCGATTACTTTTTCAAATCGACTTAAGTAACTTCCACACCGTTTTAAGAAAATTAATTCAGAACAATCACAACCTGTGTTCTAAAACTGCTTTAAATGAATCACCTTAAAAAAAATACCGTGTACATTGCTTTAATTTTGTATTCAATAAGCTCGCGTTCAAAAACTAGGGAGTAAATCTAACAAAAATCACTTAAGCCTTTTCGTCAGGTAAGGAATGTTGTCAAAGAGTTTCTGAAATTTTCCATTTAATACTTGAATTTTCCGGCATAAATGTAGTATTTTCCTGTATTCAATTTAAGCTGAAATTACTTATTAATTTCTTAGAAAATCTTCCAATACTTTTATATTATTACTCTAGAAATCTGGAATAAATTGGATATTGATATGGAATGGTTTGTAGAGTTATTTGTGAAGAAATCTCTAAAAAATATTGAAGTATTTTTAGAGAAAAACCCTCTTGTTACTCTTAACCAGTAAGAGTCATTCAATGTTCTTGTGCATAATTTTTGCTGAAAATTTCTTGAGCCGTCCTTGAAGAAGTTCCAATAGATTTGCTGAAATATTTGTTAATGGAATCTGAAGAGAAACTAAAGGAAAAAAATTCTAAGCAAAATTGAACAAACTGTTGGTAAACTTATTAAACAAATTGTAGAAAAAAATCCTTGCTTGGTGATTTGAAACACAATTCCATTGAAACTCCTAGATTTTTTGTACTATTTCTTGGAGAAATCCTCAATGATTTCAGAAAATCCTACACAAATTATAAAGGATGAACTGAATGATATACCATACTAACAATTGGAATTTATATGTTTTGTGTATGCCAGAATCCCAGGAGGAACGCAGTGAAAACTTCGTTTGAATAGCTGAATAAGTACGGAAATAATTCATGGAGAAATCACCGTAGGAATTCTCAGAGGAATCTCTCAAAAGCACATGGTTGAAAAGTTTGTGGAATAATCACAAGTAATATGCCGCGATAGATACTTGGAAGAATTCGTGAGGGATTTATTTTACTGGATTAAACAAAGAAAAATATATTCCGCAGTAAAAATAGATATTTATAAATATCACTGAAGTGCAATGGTATGAGAAAAAATCACAAACAAATAAAATCAATACAAACTTTGCAAGGCCCCTTCCTGGCCCCCTCCAGAAAAAAAATCCCCTGTAGGATTTTTTTTGCAGGAACCCCTAGAGTAATCCTTAGAGAAATTCCTTGAGAAATCCTTGAGGGAATCTCTTGAGGAATCTCATATAAAATCTGTGGGGAAATTCTTGCTCTAGTGTCTCTAGAAGGCGGTCCAAGAAAATCTCTGAAAGAATTGCTGAAGAAATCCCTGAAACTATTTTTAGAGGAATCCATGTAGAGATTTTTCTGGAATAATTCTAGGAGAAATTTTCAAAACATATGCTGGAGAAATAGTTGAAATCGGTAGAAATGTTCCTAAAGGAATCCCTGGTGAAGTCTCTGAGAAAAAATTCTATAGAAAATCTTTGAGGACTATTTGAGTGAATAGCAGGGATTCCTTCAAAGATTCCTTCACGGATTTTACCAGTAAATCCTCATCGATCATCACTATAGCGATTCCTCCGGAGATTTAATTATGATTTCGTCAGAGATTCCTCAAGGAAAAACTTTTGATAATTACCAGCATTTTTAGACCGGTTCTGATAGTACGCCAGGAATACTTTCATCCAGGAATTCTGTTAGACGTTCCTTCACAATGGATTTCTACGAGGATTTTTCCTGTAATTTCTGCAGAATTTCTCTAGAGATTTTGTGAAGAGGTTCCTAAGGAGTTCTTGTAGGAATGGTTCCAGCTATTCGTGCAGTAAAATCTTTACTGGCAATCATCCAGGTATTCCGAAAAGGATTCTCCCAGAAACTTTTTCAGGAAGTATTCCAGAAATAGCTCCTTTCCTCAAATGATTCTTCAAGAAATATTTCCTGATTTTCTTCAGAAATTCGGTCAGTAAGGATTATTGAAGGGATGTCTCCAAGGCTTTCTCTAGGGATTCTTCCAATGCTTAGGGTAATATCTTCAAGGATTGGGTATTTCTCCAGAATTTCCTACAAGAATACTCGCAGGGATTTCCCCTAACAGTCCTCTCGAGATTGCTTCAGAAATTATTCCAAAGATTTCTTCAGCGATCCCTCTAGGGATTCTATCAGGAATTCCTCCAGAAATTCAACAAGAAATAACTTCTCGAAATTCTCAAGAAATATCTCTAGACTATAGTTTCCTCCAGGATTTCTACCAGGGATAACTCCAAGAAAATCACTTTATAAATATCTCCAAGAGATCCCTGGAGGATTACATAGTAATTTTCCAAGATAATTTACGAGCCTTCAAAAATTCCTCCGGAGATTTCTCCTCTCGGAGATTTTTGGAGATCCCAGGAAAAATCTCTGTTGAGATTTTTCTGGAGCTATTTCATAGAAAATCCTTGTAGAATTTTTTTCTGTAAAAATCTCTGGAATATTATTAATGCAAGGAGAAATGTCAAAAAAAAACTGAAGAAATATCTAGAGGAATCCATGAAGAGATTTCCTTTGAGAAATCTATGTAGAAATGTTGCTGGTTGAATCCATGTAGAGATTTTCCTAATATAATCCCAGGAGAAACTCTTAGGGTACTTCTGATAAAATTTCTTAAATTGAAGAATCTCTGGAGAAATTTTTAGAGGAAATTTCGGAAAAATCCCCAGAGAAAACGTTCCTAATTTCTATCTCAACAAACTCCCATACATATGGGAGTGAACGTAGCGTAATTGACTACACGTTTGCTTCATAAGCGAATTGTCATGGGTATGATTCTAAGAAATTCCTGTATAAATTGTATTGTAGGCGAACTCCTAGAATACTTTCAATACGGTTTATACAGAATCTAGAAGAGCATGGGAAGAATATTAACTGATTTTACGGTAAAAATTTTAAGAACTAATGTTGTTGTTACTTTTAAATTGTTTCAGATATATTTGGCAGAATGGATTTATTGAGGTATTTCTGATGGAATAATTAGGAATTCGTATGAAAGTCCTTAAATAGGTAATGTTGCAATTCTTAAAAAAATCTGTGTATTTAAGAGCTTAAAGAAAACTTCATCTTCCCAGGAAACATTCCGAGACGACGTTTTGAATTCATATCCGCAAATTTAAATAGCTTTTGGATATTTCTTTGGAAAAATCTTCCAAGGAATCTCTAGAAGATTCTGGTTGGAACCATCAAGATAAGTTAGATATCAACACACTTAGATTAAATTACTGGGGTCGCTAAAATTTTACTGGGTTTTGGAACTACCGAAAAAGTCAGTAAAATGAAAACTGTCGCCACGCGTAATTGAGAAGCAAATTTCACCATGTTTTATTTTTTATCGATACATGATATAAAAAGAAAGCTCTCTGCAAAATTTCAGTGAAAAATCTCTGCTTTTCGATTTCTGACATTTTTTTTAATATACTGACTTTTTCGGTAGTTCAAAAACCCAGTTATTTTTACCGAACAGATTGAGTATGTAGATAAATTTTCAGGTTGGAGTAGTGTTATCATACCTGAAAAAAAATCCAAGAAAAATTTATTGCCGCCGCTGCACTGGTGGTGGCGCTGCGGTTACTTAGTGGTTACAAACTCCCGATGAATCATTTGAAGAACAAAAGAAAACTTATACATATCTGGATAAATATAAGGATAATTATCTAAAAACTTTTAAAAGATTCAATGTATAAACCACTTAAGGATTATTTGAACAGTTCCAGGAAAAAGTTTTACAAAACCACCAAAAGGGCCTAGATGAATTCTTGCATAAAATCTTGGAGAAATTTGAATAATTCCTAGGTAAATCCCAAGAGAAGAACTTGGAAGGCTCTGATGGGGTATTCTGGAGAAATCTTTAGAGAAATTTTTGAATGGTTTGATTTAAACTGGACCATAATTTCAAAGTTTCAGTATTAAACTATTGAAAATAATAACCGCTTCGTGATCATACAATCATTACAAATGCATGTCTTCGTAAACTTCTTCTTGGCATTATGTCCTCACTAGGACAGAGCCTGCTTCCCAGCATAGTGTTCCACAGTTATTAACTGACAGCTTTCTTTGCCAAAGTTGCCATTTTCACAACCACATATCATGTGGCAGGTACCCAGGAAAGTCAAGGAAATTTTCATCACGACAAGATCCTGTACCGATCGGGAGTTGAACCCAGACACCTTTGCTTTGTAGCCGCGGACTCTAACCACTCGACTAAAGAAGGCTCGCTCTGATGAGGTATTCTGGTGGAATCTTCAGAGCAATTATTGAACGTTTTAATTTCAACTGGACTATAATCTCATACGCTTTCAAATTTGTTCTTGTTTATGGCTATAGCGGTCATGCGACTCAAAGGTAAAAAGGTAATGGTAAAGGTCTGTGGAAGATGTTTACTTTCTTGGAGGTACGACTGTTATGTTGATGTTTGAGGTTATGGCTTTCAGTCTTAAGGCTAAGCAGCCCGTCATTCGTTTTGGCAACAATGATGACTTTTCAGCTTGCATTTCGAAGTGATAAAACTCGGTCTTGCTGATACTTTTTCAGCTGTGTCAGTGCAAAACCAACTAATTTTCTTTGATTCAAAATCGTGAGATGAATTAGCAACAATCATCAACGACGCGTACAAATATCAATGACGGCCTACTTCGCCTTAAAGTCAGTAAGCATCGAAGCGTCCTGTATTTTACCCAGCTTTTCTACTGGAGAAGGGTTGGCTCAAAGCTTTGAGCTTTGCTACCAAAACGCCTGTTCAATTTTCACCAGCTAATTAAAAAAATCAATCTTGTTGCTCCCTTGCGACGCACATCCACCTATTCATTTCAATCATTTGTAAAAATCTTCTATAGACTCCCTTTACCTTTGAGTCGCATGACCGCTATAGCCATAAACAAGTGTAAAGCAGAGACTCCGTGATACCGATTGAGCTTAAACACGAGGCGTGCGATTCTGTGGAACGGATTCAACTAAACTTTTATTTCCTAATTCTCTTCATCGGTACAATATGAATACAATGCTATAACGTCTCAAAGGTGGATCTTAACGATCCTTTTTATTTATTTTTTTTTAATTTCTTTATTAGTATCATTCCAAACATTACATTCATTATTTCTTATATCTAGGTGTTCTGTGTTATTAGACAACACTATCATCCTAATTTGGTAAAACAAATTTGAGATTTCATTAACATTTTGTTAACAACATATTACATTACATTTGCCGTAGCAGTTCAGATTTTTTACAGGTGAGTTGATTTCACCTGCTTATAAGAAAAAAAAACGCTTTGAATACTTAACCTAACTTAACCTAAACATATAACGCATTAATCGTGACAATAGAAGATTGTAACGATTTTTGCCTGAAATTATTAATTATTTCATTTGACATTTGTTCCAATGTTTCAACATTAGATATTCTATGTAACTCATTGGTACTATACCAGGGAGGAAGCTTCAGAATCATTTTCAAAATTTTATTTTGAATTCTCTGCAGAGCTTTCTTCCTGGTATAATAACAGCTAGTCCAAATTGGTACAGCATACAACATGGCTGGCCTGAAAATTTGTTTGAATATCAAAAGCTTGTTCTTAAGACAAAGTTTTGATTTTCTATTAATAAGGGGATAGAGTCATTTTACATATTTATTACATTTGGCTTGAATGCCCTCTATGTGATTTTCAAAAGTTAAATTCTTATCTAGCATGAGCCCTAGATACTTTACTTCATCTGACCAATTTATTGGAACCCCTCTCATCGTAACAACATGTCTACTTGAAGGTTTCAAATAAAGTTTATGTGGGAGTATTATTAGTTGAGTAGCATTAGGAGAAATCTTCCATTTCTGCAAGTATGAAGAAAAAAAATCCAAACTTTTTTGCAATCGACTACAGATGACACGCAAGCTTCGTCCTTTGGCGGAGAGGCCTGTGTCATCCGCAAACAGGAATTTTTGACATCCCTGAGGTAACTCAGGTAAGTCAGATGTGAAAATATTGTATAATATTGTTCCCAAAATGCTGCCTTGGGGAACACCAGCTCTTACAGGTAGTCTTTCAGATCTGGAGTTCTGATAACTAACCTGAAGTATACGATTTAACAGATAACTTTGAATTATTCTAACAATGTATATTGGAAAATTAAAGTTTTTTAATTTTACAATCAAACCTTCATGCCAAACACTGTCGAATGCTTTTTCTATGTCTAGAAGAGCAAGACCAGTAGAATAGCCCTCAGATTTGTTGGAACGGATTAAATTTGTTACACGTAAAAGTTGATGAGTGGTCGAATGTCCATGGCGGAATCCGAACTGTTCATTGGCAAAAATTGAATTTTCGTTGATGTGGGCCATCATTCTGTTCAAAATGACCTTTTCAAAAAGTTTACTGATGGAGGAAAGCAAACTGATTGGACGATAGCTAGGAGCTTCTGCAGGATTTTTGTCTGGTTTTAAAATTGGAACAACCTTAGCATTTTTCCATTTGTCAGGAAAATATGCTAACTGAAAACATTTGTTAAATATATCAACTAAAAATGATAAGCTACTTTCTGTAAGTTTCTTGATGAGGATGTAGAAAATTTCATCATCGCCAGGAGCTTTTATATTTTTATTTTTTTAAATAATAGTTCTCACTTCATCCAAATCAGTCTCCCAGGCATTTTCGAAAACGTTCTCTTGATTGAGAATATTTTCGAGTCCTTGATTTTCAATTGGACTAGTAAGTCCTAAATTAAAATTGTGCGCACTTTCAAACTGCATAGCAAGTTTTTGAGCTTTTTCGCAATTAGTTAGTAATAATTTGTTTTCCTCTTTCAATGCCGGTATTGGCTTCTGAGGTTTTTTCAAGATTTTAGATAATTTCCAAAAGGGCTTAGAGCCGGGGTCCAATTGAGAAATCTTATTTTCAAAATTTTTGTTTCTTAATTGTGAAAAACGTTTCTTGATTTCTTTCTGCAAATCTTGCCATATAATTTTCATAGCAGGATCGCGAGTGTGTTGAAATTGCCTTCTCCTCACGTTTTAAAGACGGATCAAAAGTAAAGATCGTCGTCTATAATCACGGATTCAAATTTTACTCCACATTTTGGAATTGCAATGCTCCTGGCTTCAACAATGGAATTTGTTAAAGTTTCAAGATCATTGTCAATATCAAGTTTTGTTTGTAAGGGAATATTAACATCAAGATTAGAGTCAATAAATGTTTCATATATATTGCAGTCGGCTCGAAAATAATTGAAAGTGGAGCTGATAGGATTGAGAATCGCTTCTTGGGATATTTGAAATGTTACAGAGACATGATCAGAATCAAAATCAGCATGAGTAATCAGTTGGCTACAAAGATGACTAGAGTCGGTTAAGACCAAATCAATCGTAGATGGTTTTCTAGAAGAGGAAAAACATGTAGGGCTATCAAGATATTGAATTAAGAAATATCCTGAAAAGAGCACTCATCATATAAAATTCTGCCGTTGGAATTACTTTGAAAATTATTCCATTACCGATGTTTGGCATTAAAGTCACCAATGACAAAAAATTTTGACATATTGCGAGTCAATTTTCGCAAGTCAGTTTAGAGCAAATTATCTTGCTGTCCACAGCATTGAAAAGGCAAATAGACAGCTATGAAAGTATATTTATCAAACTGTGTTGCAACAGAAACACCTAAAGTTTCAAAAACTTTAGTTTCAAATGACGAAAACAGTTGATGTTTTATACGCCTATGAATGATAATTGCAACTCCCCCACATGTCCCATCAAGTCGATCATTACGATAAACAAAAAAGTTAGGATCTCTTCTGAGTTTAGATCCAGGTTTTAAATACGTTTCGGTAATAACTGCTATATGCACGTTATTAATTGTAAGAAAATTAAACAGCTCGTCCTCTTTACCATTCAGAGAACGAGCATTCCAATTTAATATATTTAAATTATTATTTGGATCCATTAGAAAAACGTAATCCAGTAACAATTTGATTTGTAAATTTTACACCTACTTGGACTGCTTCAGTCATAGTGGTGGATTGGAACATTGCATCAATCATTAGATTCAATTGTTCAGTTAGAAAATTAAAATCAGAGGCAGACATGCCACTTGAAGTGGGTACATTATCTGATGAATTCCCATTAGAATTTTCGGTAGACGAAGAAGCGGAGTAGGAGTTACCTGTGGTGGTAGGGTTTTTTCCATTTGATTTGATTCAATTAGAATGGGTACTCATAGTACGAACAGGGGAGGAGTTCAAATTTCCTGCTACGATATCTGCAAAGGATTTTCCGTGAGTAGATACATTCGAAATTGAAAGATTCGAACGGCTACCCGACGGATTAAAATTAGTTTGTGAATGAGCATGATTATGATCTTCCTGATGGGTATGATTCATGATCAAGCGATCGTCAACTGTAAAATGAGCATTATTCGATATTCTACCAGGGAAATTCCGGAAACCGTTATCGTAACGGATATTATCTTTCATCTGCCTGTCACGAGCCTCAATGACTCTTTTGCGTGAAGGGCAATTCCAAAAACTGGACTTATGATTAGCCCCGCAATTAGAGCATATGAACTTGTTGGTATTTTCCTTCACTGGACAGACGTCCTTGGCGTGAAAAGAACCTCCGCAAATCATGCATTTAGCATCCATGCGACAATTTTTTCGTACCATGACCCCACTTTTGGCACCGACGGCACTGAGTGGGGTTCTGGTAATTTCCTCCAGGTTTCTGGAAATGTTCCCACGTCACACGGACATCGAACAAAAGTTTTGCTTTTTCTAAAGCTTCAATATTATTTAGTTCTTTTTTGTTAAAGTGAACTAAATAAAATTCTTGAGAAAGCCCTTTCCGAACAATGCCAGATTGGGCTCTCTTTCTCACAATGATTACTTGGACTGGGGAAAATCCAAGTAAATCATTGATTCCATTTTTGATCTCTTCAGGTGATTTATAGTCACTTGAGAAACCTTTCAAGACGACTTTGAACTAGAGTTACTGTGTACGTGCTGTAGCCTTAGGTGCAGGAGCATCATTGCTTGCAAGCGCACGGGCGCTCTGTACATTGTGAGACCTTTTTTGGTGCGCCTCATTTTTCTTGAGTCTCACTGCGGTCTCATGCGCTTCGTCACATGTGCTGTTTAAAATTCAGCGCAATAATTGAAGTGATTACAAAAGTTTTCAACAAGGATCGAAATTGTAACTCTTAGGTCGCGAGCAGGCTTGATAGAAACTCCTCTGCGAGGCAAAGAGGAGGCGATTTAGCCGTTTTTCTGAGGAGAATAAAATAAACTCAAAATTTTCAACACAGATCCTCAAGCGATTCGAGTGAGAGTGCAGAAAAAAGCGAGGATTTTTTCAGACACTCTCTCTCTCTCTCTCGTTGCGATGCTCACCATCACTCACACTTCAAACGAACTCTCGAGTCTGCCGCCCGAACAGACAGTCCTCGGGGAGTTGTGAGAGCACCCTTTTTTGATGGAATTTAACTCGTTTTTTTTTTGTGCTGCATCTTCCTCGCTCATTTTTCGTTGCCTCGCTGCTTAGCAATTTGGCTCCCTCGCAAAGAGGCACTGGCAGCACGCTGCTCTAGAGTATGTCACCGAACTCTGATGATGTTGAGGAGAATTATCAAGCCTGGTCGCGAGTCTATCTGAACTCCTGCATAATGAGACGAAAATAGTTGTACAGGCTCTTCGTTACTAAGCAGTTGTTTCATAACTTGGATACCGATGGCGAACCGTAGCGCCGAGCAGCGCATGAGACGAGTCTCCCCGAGAGCAATCGCTTAGCGCGCGCCTTTAGAATTTTCGTGAGCCTCCGTCCAGCGCAGCACACTACGATTCTGATGAGCTGAGAGACGGTTTGGTGGGAGGCTCGCCAGTACATTTATGTGCTCCTGAGAAATATGTAACTCTACTTTGAACAAACGTTCAGTTCTGTCGTCATAAGTCAAAAAATTGTGCTTCTTCTCTTCAAGATGTTTGAGAAGAAGTTCGCGATCTTTAAGAGTTTCCGGCAAAACGCGACAGTCTCCTTTCTTTGCGATTTGGAAGGAAACCTTGATTCCCCTAATGGAGTTCAAGATCTCCTGCCCAAAATCCCCCAAATTCGTAACAACTGACCACGATAGGTAGCACTCTTTGCTTCCTCACTTGAATCAAACAGCCTGGGCTAGAGGCTGCTTCTATTTGGTGTTCGGAAAATTTGTCTAGAGCATCAAACTGATTGCTCATTTCGATTTAATTATTCATTTCACCCTTGGAAGAAAGTTCGCGTTCCGGGGAAACGTCCTTTCTTCCATTTTTGCCACGTGTAGTGACAGTTGAGTGATTCCAAGCAACAGCACCAAAATTTGGTAAATTTTTTAATTCATTTTTTTCTATTGAGCTGAAACTTTGCACAGTTTTCCAGTTCCATCTAAATCGTCATTTTCCGATATCAAATCTTCAAGTTGAGTCACGACTAACTTTTCAAAAGGGTGTATGTGAAAATGGTTCAAAAATATTCAAAAAGCTGCACAGCAAAAACGGTTCGTTCGATTGTTAGACAACTAAAGAAACAAAGTTAGACAACTAAATAAAGATTCCAAAAAAAATACACACAGTAAAAAAAAATTTTTTTTGCATTAAAAAAACATAATTTTTGACACAAAAACTCAAATATCTCAAAACCCTATCGGAATACCAACGTAATTTTTTGAGGGAAAACGTTCCATTATATTAGCTATCTACCATAAAAATTTGGTGATGGTAAACCAATAAACAAAAAAGTTATGACATTTCAAACATGTCACAATTTTCACATTTAGTAGAAAAAAAAAATTTTTTCGGTGTAAATTATTACGGGAACCGCAGTTTGTTGCTGATTTTATTGTTAAGGGCCTTGCGTGAATTAAACAAGTCGTTTTCATGTATTCATTAGTATTATGTATATTATATGTATAAATATTATGTATATGTATAAATATTATATGTATATGTATATATGTATAAATTAAAATGAATTAACAGATTACACGAAAATAATTTTTTTTTACCAGGATATTTTTTTTTAGAGTATGATCGATGAGTTTCTAAATGTTATATATAAACTTTAAAAGTTTTGGATTTGGGTATGCGTTATGAGATCATGAAAACATTTTATTAATACTTATTTATTTATTTATTGTTATTCAATTTTTTTACAATATCGAACACTTTTGCATCATTATCAGTACAGTTCGAGTATAGTTTTGCTTTAATTTTATTTTCTGACAATGGAATGAAACAGTGAAATTTTTGGGTTCCTTGGATCGTTTTCGCGTTATTATATTGCTCGCTGAGCTCTGATGCCGTTAATTCGTACTCTTCAGTAGTAGTAAAACAAAATGATAATTTTGTTAAATCTTCTTCTTTTTTGCGATTCGCCCAATCAAATAGTTCTTTTGCAGTTTTTAATTGGATGCTCACGTTGTTTGGCTAAACTTGCTCTTGTGGCCATGCGCTTTATGGTTCCTCCAATAGCATCACAAGGACCTTTGCCATGTGACGTAGCAAAGAAATGCCATTCTGCATCAATTCCGTACTTTGATTTAAATTGACATAGGCTCGAAAAATTCTTACGGTTTTTGTACTGCGATGCTGCTCCATCAGACATGAAATATATCTTTCTGATTTCTTTATCCTTATCAACGCGTAAAAAGTTAATCATTTTGGCAATGAACAAATTTACAGATACTGAGTCGTGTCTTAAATCTTCGGAAATTACAATAAAACTAAAATGTTCAATTTGCGTACTTCCATTGAAATAAATAACGAATGGATGAATTGTAGCTTGTTGTACGTTCCAGTGATGGGACTGCACTTCATCTTGCAATACAAAGCTATAGTTTTCAGAAAAATCACAAATGACTAAAAATTCACCATCTTGTAATGTATTTTTCGTATTTTTTAAAAAGCGGGATTGCTCTGTTTTAATAAAGTCGTGAGGAATTAAACTTTCTAATTTCAAGCAAAAAAATGACACAAACTCATCTACAGGTTTTACAATAGTTTCTAGGTCACACCTATCCGTGGTCACCCATTGCTCAAATGATAACTGATCAATATAATTTTCTTCAAACTCAGCGAATAAAGTATTTTCCAATGATGAAGAATCTGGACAATCCGAACAAGATCGTAGATAGCAATTTGATGTTGTATTTTCACACAAAAGACTACCAGTTAACATTTTAATATCCTTTGCTAAATTGATTCTTTTCAAATCTTACATAGGATTAATATTTTCGTGTGTTGTGCATACACAAACATTATGTGTTCCTGAATTGGATAGAAGCTTGCATTGCCTTGGACGAAGGCTTGCAAATGAGGAAAAACCTACCTTAATATTTTCGTTAATTTCCTTGAAGCGTGTACACGCTTCTTTTCAAATCGTTAATCATTAATCGTTTTTGGATTGCTTGACGCTTTCCATATTTTTTTACAGATACATAATCTTTTTTGGCCAGGCATAGCTCTACTTACTTCATCGTCTTCAAAATATTGAATTATTTTTTTCTTTTGTCTCATCTGTTAATGAAGTACTCGACCTAGCATTTTTGGTTGCAAGACAGTTATTTTTGAATTGTTTTGCCTCTTTTGCTGTATTTCTATTGGTTTTGAACTCATCAATGGCGTCTTGAATAGACCACGAGCTTGGCAGCATCGACAAAATCAATAATTTTTCTTTCCTTGTCGTGGCTAGATTCGAGAACCTTTCCTTCATATTCATAATTACCTCATCGTAGTCTGTATTTTCCACATCCTCAGGTCCTAATTTGAAGAGGTTTCTTCGTACAGCTTCGTTGATTTCACGGTATTTTTTCTCGGGATAATTGACGATCCCTTCGTTGAAGCGTTCGATGTTGACCTTCTGGATGCACTCATCTTCTGATTGATTTGTTGAAACAGATGTCGCTGATGGTACCGTGGCAAGACTATCTGCACTTGGTACTTCTGGTAACTCCTCAGTTGTTGTCGGTGCATCTAGTAATTCCTCAGTTGTTGTTGTTTTCGAACTTCCTGCAACCTGATCCACCGATGATGTACAGATTGCCCGTTTGTCAACGTTTAAACGGCAGGACGTACAAATGCGTAAATTTGTATTCAATGTAGACATTGGAGCATAACCAGCCGCTTTCAGTTTATCTATGGTGCTTTCGGTGAGATTTCGTAGCTCTTTCGAACACTTTTTTTCTGCAAACGGCCCTGCAACAGTTGAGAAAGCGACTACTCATGTTGCTCGTTAGATTTTAATAAACAAAAATCACTTTTAAGTTTTTACTGACTAGTTTGGTGTCGTTTGCTTGACTGAAGAAAAATTTTGCAATTAAATCTTTTATAACCATAGTGGTAGTATATTTTTAGCTTTTTCGTGAGTATGTTCATGGTATGTACCTATCATGTTTTTGATGTTGTTGAAGTTACTCGCTTTCTCCCAAATATGATTAACAAAGTCTATTCTCTACCAAGGCGGGTCTATACCCAGGTGTAATCAGATTTTAACTTTGTGGAGAAAACCAGCGCCGAGAAAAACCGACCTGCTTTACGTATACTAGATCACCTGGGTATAGACCCGCCTTGTTCTCTACGAGGTAAACTTTTTGCAGGTAAACTAGTCGTATACCTGTATAGAAAACTTTTTTTGTAGCTTTTGTCTTCAATATTAGATTTCTTATAGGTTTCTTTTATCAAAAGGTTTCAACACTATTGAGATAATTTTTCTTCAGTTACGTACAATAAAAAATATGACACTATCAAGACTTTAGATCACAACACTGGATCGCGTCTAACTTTCTAATAGATGCTATAATAGTTATGAATAATTAAATAAAATATCATGAAAACAACTTGTTAACCTCATGTGGTACCCTTAACAAAAAAAATCAGCAACAAACTGCGGTCCTAAAAAAATTAACAATGAAAAAAAAAAAATTTTCACTAAGTGTCAAATTTGTGAAATATTTGAAATGTCATAACTTTTTTGTTTATTGGCTTACCATCACCAAATTTTTATGGTAGATAGCTAACATAATGGACCGTTTTCCTTCAAAAATACGTTGGTATTCCGATAGGGTTTTGAGATATTTGAGTTTTTGTGACAAAAATGATGTTTTTTAATGCAAAAAAAATTTTTTTTACTGTGTGTATTTTTTTTTTGAATCTTTATTTAGTTGTCTAACTTTGTTTCTTTAGTTGTCTAACAATCGAACGAACCGTTTTTGCTGTGCAGCTTTTTGAATATTTTTGAACCATTTTCACATACACCCTTTTGAAAAGTTAGTCGTGACTCAACTTGAAGATTTGATATCGGAAAATGACGATTTAGATGGAACTGAAAAACTGTGCAAAGTTTCAGATATTTTTGAAATGGTCGATCAGAATCGACTTGCATGCCTCCGTGGAATCCCTCAGTTTTAAAACCCACTTTTTTGGAAGGAAGTAGTGAATTCAGAGATTCACTCTTCCTTTTGTTTGTTGTTGATACCATGTTTAGTTAATAAACGAAAGAAGACGTGACTTTCGAGAGGTTTTTTCCCGGCGAGACGGTGTCCCAAGAAGGATTACCACCGCTAGCTTTCGCCAACGGGTCCAACAAAAAATCTAAGGCACGGGTCCAAACAAGGATCGTAAAGGGATCAATAGTAGAAAATAGTACTGAAAAGTACTGTTTTAGTAGCACTGAAAAGTACCGTTTTTAATTTTAGCACTGAAAAGTACTGTTTATGTAGCACTGAAAAGTACTGTTTTATTGCTTTAGGTAGTTTTTAAGAAAACTTCCAAGAACAGAGAGAATTCGTGTACGCAACAGCACGAAGGTACGATGCGCACTGCGATCGTCTGTATTTATTATGGTCACACAAGAATAATATAAAACAATCACGGTCGATACCTTCTCTTTTCAAATTTGTCAGTATTAAGCTATTGAAATAATTATCGCTTCGTTAACATACAATCGTTACAAATGCATGTAAATTATGAATATCGTGAAAACCGTGATAATATGCAATAAGTTTTGAAACACTTCCTCCAAATATGCTATCCCTTAAATTCACTAATTGCATACATTTTTCTAGAATATATTACATATTACACGCTACAATGCTTTCAGAAATTCCTTTCTTTTCTTGGCTCATTTCATTTATTTAGTTAACATCTACACAGATAACACTGAATCAACAATTTCACGCCACAATACTCGGTTCGTGGCCGCATCTCTCCATCCTCGGTTCTGCCCCACGCTCGCCAAATCGATACGCACTTGATCCGCCCACCTAGCTCGCTGCGCTCCCCGCCTTCTTGTACCAACCGGATCCGAGGCGAACACCATCTTTGCAGGGTTGCTGTCCGGCATTCTTGCAACATGCCCTGCCCATCGTATCCTTCCAGCTTTGGCCACCTTCTGGATACTGGGTTCGCCGTAGAGTTGGGCGAGCTCGTGGTTCATCCTTCGCCGCCACACACCGTTCTCCTGCACACCGCCGAAGATCGTCCTAAGCACCCCGACGTTCGAAGACTCCAAGTGCTTGCAGGTCCTCCTCGAGCATCGTCCACGTTTCATGCCCGTAGAGGACTACCGGCCTTATGAGCGTTTTGTACATGGTACATTTGGTGCGGGCGTGAATTTTTTCGACCGCAGCTTCTTCTGGAGGCTATAGTAGGCCCGACTTCCACTGATGATGCGCCTCCGTATTTCACGGCTAACGTTATTGTCAGCCGTCAGCAAGGATCCAAGGTAGACGAACTCGTCGACCACCTCGAAAGTATCCCCGTCTATCGTAACACTGCTACCTATGCGAGCCCTGTCGCGCTCGGCCCCACCAGCTAGCATGTACTTTGTCTTGGCCGCATTCACCACCAGTCCAACTTTTGCTGCCTCGCGTTTCAGGCGGGTGTACAGGTCTGCCACCTTTTCAAATGTTCGGCCGACGATGTCCATATCATCCGCGAAGCAAACAAATTGACTGGATCTCGTAAAAATCGTACCCCGGCTGTTAAGCCCGGCTCTCCGCATAACACCTTCTAGCGCAATGTTGAACAACAGGCACGAAAGTCCATCACCTTGTCGTAGTCCCCGGTGGGATCCAAACGAACTGGAGTGTTCGCCTGAAACCTTCACACAATTTTGCACACCTTCCATCGTCGCTCTTATCAGTCTCGTGAGCTTCCCGGGAAAGCTGTTTTCGTCCATGATTTTCCATAGCTCTACGCGGTCGATACTGTCGTATGCCGCCTTGAAATCAATGAAAAGGTGATGCGTTGGGACCTGGTATTCACGGCATTTTTGGAGGATTTGCCGTACAGTAAAGATCTGGTCCGTTGTCGATCGGCCGTCAACGAAGCCGGCTTGATAACTTCCCACGAACTCGTTTACTACAGGTGACAGACGACGGAAGATGATCTGGGATAATACTTTGTAGGCCGCATTTAGAATGGTGATCGCTCGAAAGTTCTCACAATCCAACTTGTCGCCTTTCTTGTAGATGGGACATATTACCCCTTCCTTCCACTCCTCCGGTAGCTGTTCTGTTTCCCAGATTGTGCCTATCAGCTGATGCAGACAAATGGCCAGCCTCTCCGGACCCATCTTTATGAGTTCAGCTCCGATACCATCCTTACCAGCAGCTTTATTGTTCTTGAGCTGGTGAATGGCATCCTTAACCTCCCTGAAAGTGGGGGCTGGTTGGTTTCCATCTTCCGCAGTGCCGACGAAGGCATTTCTTCCGTTGTCCCGTCCTTCATTGCCTGTGCTCTCAGCGCCATTCAGGTGCTCGTCGAAGTGCTGCTTCCACCTTTCGATCACCTCACACTCGTCCGTCAGAATGCTCCCATCCTTATCCTTGCACATCTCGGCTCGCGGCACGAAGCCGTTGCGGGATGCGTTGAGCTTCTGATAGAACTTACGCGTTTCTTGAGACCGGCACAGCTGCTCCATCTCCTCGCACTCCGTCTCCTCCAGGCGGCGTTTTTTCTCCCGAAAGAGGCGGGTCTGCTGTTGCCGTTTCCGTTTATAGCGTTCCACGTTCTGCCGGGTCCCTTGCTGCAGCATGACCGCCCGCGCTGCATTCTTCTCCTCCAAAACCTCCTGGCACTCCTCGTCGAACCAATCGTTCCGTCGACTCCGTCCCACGTACCCGATGTTGCTCTCAGCTGCATCGTTGATGGCTGCTTTTACTGTTCTCCAGCAGTCCTCAAGAGGGGCTTCGTCCAGCTCACCCTCTTCCGGTAATGCAGCCTCGAGGTGCTGCGCGTATGCCGCTGCGACATCCGGTTGCTTGAGCCGCTCTAGGTCATACCGGGGCGGCCGTCGGTACCGTACGTTGTTAACGACGGAGAGTTTTGGGCGCAGTTTGACCATCACCAGATAGTGGTCGGAGTCGATGTTAGCGCCACGATAGGTCCTGACGTCGATAATGTCGGAGAAGTGCCGACCATCAATCAGAACGTGGTCGATTTGCGATTCTGTCTGCTGTGGTGATCTCCAGGTGTATCGGTATGGAAGGCTGTGCTGGAAGTAGGTGCTACGAATGGCCATATTCTTGGAGGCGGCGAAATCAATTAGTCGTAGGCCGTTTTCGTTCGTCAGCCGGTGGGCGCTGAACTTTCCAATCGTCGGTCTGAATTCCTCCTCCTGGCCAACCTGAGCGTTTAGATCTCCTATGATGATTTTGACGTCGTGGCTTGGGCAGCTGTCGTACTCGCGTTCGAGCTGCGCGTAAAAAGCGTCTTTATCATCATCAGTGCTTCCGGAGTGAGGGCTGTGCACGTTTATTATACTGAAGTTGAAGAACCGCCCTTTGATCCTCAACTTGCACATTCTCTCATTGATCGGCCACCACCCGATCACGCGCCTCTGCATATCACCCATCACTATAAAAGCTGTTCCCAGCTCGTGTGTGTTGCCGCAGCTCTGGTAGATGGTATGGTTACCTCTAAACGTTCGCACCATTGATCCCTTCCAACACACTTCCTGCAACGCTACGATGCCGAATCCGCGGTCCTTCAGCACGTCGGCGAGTATGCGTGTGCTCCCGATGAAGTTGAGAGATTTACAGTTCCACGTACCGAGCTTCCAATCGCTAGTCCCTTTACGTCGCTGTGGTCTTCGCCGATTGTCCCGGTTCGTATTCTCTCGTTGATTATTCGTTGCTTGATGTTTTTTACGGCTGGCTTGCAGGGCCTGACACCAACCCCCTTGATTTCCGAAGGACCATTCCCCCTAAATGTTCGGAGGACCATAGTGCACAGTTTAGCTTAGAGTCCTTCTCTGGCACTCGGACGATGATCAGCCGCCCCTGACATGGGGAACAGACGCTGTTGTGAGCCGCTCCTAACATGGAGTACAAACGCTCAAGGTTTGCAGAAGCAAAAGCAAAAGCAAACCCCCCCTTCCCTGTCAGCATACGACCAAAGTTCCCACCGGGGGTTGGTTACCCGATCTTCCCTAAGGTTACTCGTACCCCGGCCAGTACCGCGAGGAGGTAGGGATAGGAGTTGCTGGGCAAGAGGCTAAGGACCGCACAGAGGGGTCTATTTTATTCCTTCAGGTACGCGAGGTACCAATGGTACGCCATGCCCAGCCATTTACCAACCTCTTTTCTTGGCTGCATGATGATTTTCCCATTTACGAACGAAGTCGAGTACTAGGAACCCCCCTCCAACCTAATGCTGCTGCATGATCGAAACAAGAACCATGACTGATGACAGGATTGATGAAATTGAAAAGACTGTAACAAGTTGATTGAATGCGAGTGCTCTGCTTCCTCCTTGGGCTTCCATTCTCGAAACGGGTTTGCAAGATTCGCCAGAAGGCGCTGACTGAATGACGTATGTCAAACTTATCAAATTTTCCCAGGAGCTTTGACATTGAAATTGTCAGCGGAAGAGAAATTGGAAATGCGTATTTTTTAACCACTTTGTCAAAAATGTCACAGCATTTAGGAATTAACTTTTTGAGCATGCCAGCAGTAGAGTGCGAATTCCAGATGGGTAAATGTTTAAAATATAGTACCATCTACTGGGGGAAGCTAATTGTTTGCATTTAACAAGATTCACACTTCGTTAGCAGAACAGAATGAAAGTATCATTAGGTGTATGGATGCCTTAGTAATTTCGGATTATTTTTATATGCACAAAAATAGCATAGCAACTGTTACTGTTTCACTATACGAATGCAAAAACTGTTGGTACAAATAACATAGTAAGCTCGTGATGCCTTCATATCTGGCAATGTTAAAAAAAACTAAGCTGAGAAGTAGGGCACTCTATCATAGATTAAAGTCCTTATATAGACTACGTACTAGACCGACCCTTTCAATAAATGTTGAATATAATTAAAATGATTCATGAGTTCACCTGTAACCCTTTTACACAAAGACTTACCCAATGAGATGCTTCAATAAATTTTCAGCATAGGAACGACTTGCAAGCCCGAACAATAACACCAGAGAGATTAAAAGCGAGTCAATCTTTACGGCACAGTATGAAGCAGGATATAAAGCTTAGCGTGTCATAAATAAATTAATCCTGTCGGACACTTGACACCCTTGAGAACACGTACTACTAGCGGAATGGGATATCTAAGCTGCTGCTGGAAATTTTCAATACAGATTAGAAGCTTTAGATAAAGCCATAAATAGGGCAATGCTTTCGACGAAAGATTGTATCCTGGTTGGAAACATACTCCAAATACTGTTTCGATTTCTTCGTTTTCTAACAGCACATTGCAATGACATGAACTTGATGTTAGAATTACAGAGAGAATAGTCTACCGTTTGACACCCATTCAAGAAACAATAGTATACATACCCTATTGTCACTAAACATGTTGCATCCTTATAAATATCACCACACACGTTAAAGAGCAAGTCGTTTCTCATCGTGGACCCAAATTTTCTCGGACAATTATGTCCTAGTGTGTAGGAAACCGTTCTCAAAATAAAATTATCCTACACTGTCAGTGGTGTCAGTTGCACGCACAGAATTGATTAAATTTTCACCGTCTGCAGTGTGTGATATAAAAGGATGGTCAGAAAGTTCGGCAGGGCGGAATTCCCAACCGAAAAGTAAATGAGCTCGATGATTGGTACCACTTAGACAAATTGTCATAATTTCCCAAATGATCCAACAAAAAAAAGGGTTGCACGGGTAATAATAGATTCTGTCCTAGCTACTTAATGGGTTACATACTAAGACAATCGTGACGTCATCAGATGGAAATAGATTCAAAAGGGTAATTTAGTCTCGTTGTTCATTCTATTTATATAAATAACCAAATTAATAGAGATACATTTGAAGAATCGAATCGATTTTTCGGTCAATTAGATCAAAAATAGAAGTATTATTATATTTAATTTCAATCTGAGTTGAGTTGATACAAGGCACGTAATTTTCATTTGCTTAGGCTTAAGTAACTCTTAAGGAATATATTCATTTCTATAATGCACTATTAGAGGTTATAATTAAGCTTAACTCATAGTTAAATTTAAGCCCGTACGACCACTTCGTCTTCTTCTTATTCTTCTTCTTCTTCTTCTTCTTCTTCTTCTTCTTCTTCTTCTTCTTTTTCTTCTTCTTCTTATTCTTCTTGGCATTACGTCCCCACTGGGACAGAGCCTGCTTCTCAGCTTAGTGTTCAATGAGCACATCCCCAGTTATTAACTGAGAGCTTTCTTTGCCAAAGTTGCCATGTTCGCACTCGTATATCGTGTGGCAGGTACGATGGTACTCTATGCCCAGGGAAGTCAAGGAAATTTCCATAACGAAAAGATCCAGGACCGACCGGGAATCGAACCCAGACACCTTCAGCATGGCTTTGTAGCCACGGACTCTAACCACTTGGCACATGCCAAATACCAAACCTACATATCTTCATCTTGTTCTTGGCATCAACGTCCTCACTGGGGCAGATCCTACTTCTCAGCTTAGTGTTCCTATGAGAACTTCTATAGTTATTTACTAAGTATATATCGCGTGGAAGGTAAGAAGATATTTTATGTTTTGGGAAGGCATAAAAGCTGCGTATTAACCGCTACGCCTATCTTGTCCTCACAAACATAACATTATTACCGTTTTGTCTCAAATTCCGAACAGTCTCATAATCCGAACACTCAGTTTTTGTATGGCGATATGGTTGAAATGTTTCGCTGAAATATGTCATCGATTAACCATGAAATGGCAGTCAATGTAAAATGAGTTTTAACGTCTTCAAATCTATTTTATACCTTCGGAGTAGTGATGATTCTCTAGTTCGAGGTCAGTACTTAAAAGTAGCTCAGATTATTCATTTGAATACGATTTATTCGTACTGTTCGGAATTTGGATCAAGGTGTTCGGTATATGAGACAGAATGAACATAGTGTTCGGCATTTGTATCAAAATGTTGTTCTATACTTTTATGTTCAAACAATACCAAGCAAGTTTAAATAAACATTTTTATCGCCACACCCAACAATAACCGTTAAACTTCGCCAAAAAAACTAAAATTTTCACAAATATCAGCTAGTTTATGATAATGGGCATAACACACAACACACTCCCGTGCATAAGTTTGGGTTCACCCCCTAAAAAACATGCAGAAGTGATCAGTCCATATCTCTGTGATTACACGTCCAATTGAAACTCTCTAAGCCGCATACGAAAGACAAAGAGTTATTCTGACTTCGTATGTATTTTTCCAAAAACATTCTTTGAACTTTGTATACTAAATTTTTACTTAAAGTTATGACATTTTTCAAAATACACACTGTAAAAACATAGCTATTTTCCTCAGCATTGGATCGACCAAAATTTTAAAACAATGTGTCATTAGAATCGTAATCTTATATTCTTTGAGATAACCCTACGAAATTTTGGCGGAAAAATCTGAAAAGTATTCAAAATCAATGAAACAATGTGTGAGCGGCTCAGGTGAACCCAAACTTTTGCACGATTTGCATCATTATGAGGGGGGTGAACCTAAACTTTTGCAGGATGACTTGACTGACTGTTTCATTGATTTTGAATACTTTCCAGATTTTCCCGCCAAAATTTCGCCATAATGCTGAGGAAATTAGATATGATTTTTCAGTGTGTTTTTTGAAACATGTCACAACTTTAAGTAAAAATTTAGTATACAAAATTCAAAAAATGTTTTTGGAAAAATACATTCGATGTCAGAATAACTCTTTGCCTTTCGAATGCGGCTTAGAGAGTTTCAATTGGACGTGTAATCACAGAGACATGGACAGATCACTTTTGTATGTTTTTGAGGGGGTGAACCCAAACTTTTGCACGGGAGTGTACATTTAAAGTCTGTGTTGGCCTTAAGTGTTTGGAATATGAGTCAAAACGGTATATCGGATACCCATAATCGTTTCCATTCGGCCAATTTAGAAAAAAATGATATCATTCGACAAGTCATTGTTTTGTACTGTGATACCTCCATGAGTCGATGTTCCATAACTCGATATCGACTCATGGAACCATACTAAAAACAAAATTTCATGGCTACTATGATGGTCCCTAGAAACAACTTTCCAAAGGATTGCTGTTCCACGACTCGATATTTCCATGAGTCGATGGTCCCTTCAATATCGACTCATGGAGGTTTCACTGTACCTATAAGTAAAAAGACGTTTTATCGTTGAGGAAAAAGAACTTTTGACCGCAAACGCAATTTTGTGACCAGGGTGGGTCTACGAACAAAAAGTCGAAAGACAAAACGTCTAAACGCAAAACGTCTAATACCACAACGTCGGAAGGTGTTTGGACTGGCGTTGCTAAGGGAAAAAATGATTGCGATACGAACGGTATTGGATGCAACAAAATTTACAATTTTTATCAAAGTTAGCATGGAAGAAATGTTCAGTAAAATGTCAATTTTACACCCATTTCTGACCAGAGAAGAAGCAGTGCAATGCGCTTCGAGAAGCAAATTTGCCGCAGCTTTGGGTGCTCATAATGGCAAATGAAGAGAATCTCAATAGCACGACATAAGAATTAACTAGGCAGGCTCTTTACTGATGTAAATATCAAGTTTGATTGTAAACATGTGACGTCACTCCTATCGTACCATGTGCCTTCCGGACCTGAGAGAGACTCGCGAAGAGGAAAAATATCAACGTCATATGCAGCCCAAATTCCCCTCTCACGAAACGTCAAATGCAGCCCACCGTTTTTATGGCTGAAAAAGTGAAAAGTATTGTGTTCAAAGTAAATTGTTATTGAAAACCTCAGTCAGCGGAGCAGTTTTTTCCAAAGTTGCTGATAAATCTAAGCAGAAGATTAATTATTTCTAATGTCTGCTACGTTTACTGGCATGAAATTTCACTCAAACGGCTATTTATGATTCGATGTGATGCAAACTCAAACATTTTTTGCTAAGAGGTTCATGTGAGGATTTGAACGGCTTGCGCATAATTGGTATAAACACAAAGTGGAATAAGAAAAAACTCAGCAATCACAGAAAAAGAAGACCGTCTTCGCGAGTCTCGTCTCAGTTCCGGACCACTAGATCATTTTTTTCGCAAATTTGTTTGAGGGGATAGGGTTTTTTGGTAATTATTTAATTCTTTATTCTTAAAAAATACTCATTATTTTATCAATTAGGTACAGTTCAATCGATTTAATAACTGGCTTTACCGCAAAAGATGTTCTTCATCAGGATTTTCAGCTTTTTAAGTATGTAGTATTTAATTCTATACATTTAACAGCATTGATTTTACGATAGTCATATCGTATAAACAACAATAGTAGTAAGCTTTGGTTATTTTAAATTCGATATTTTTATTTACTATTCATTCCAAGACCAGCCACAAATTTCTATATTACGGTAACTATAAAAACTGCTAAAAACATTTTTAAATGTCTGGATTTTAATTTACATTTTTATCGATTTTCTCCGTATATCATATTAATCGAATAGGTCGACGTATTCTCGTTTTTTTTTCCACGTATTGCACATTCAACGTTTTGTCCTTCGACGTTCCGTGCTTTCGACGTTTTGGAATTCGACATTTTGTCCTTACGACGTTTTGGCATTCGACGTTTTGTCCTTACGACGTTTTGGCATTCGACGTTTTGGCTTTCGATGTTCTGTCTTTCGACATTTTGTCACTCAACCGCAAACATGGCCCCAGAAAATCCCCAGAAGTTTATTCAGGAAAATCTCCAATAATTATTTCAAGTATTCCTCTTGATATATCTTGAGAAATTTCTTTCATGAAGAGGCTCTTGCTGAGATTTCTCCTGGAATTATTTCGAAGATTTATCAAGTAATTCCTCCGAGATAATCTACAGCTATTTCTCCGGGGATTCCACTATGGATATCATCACTGATTCCTACAAGGATGTCTACGGAAAGAACGTTTGATCACTATGATTTTTGAGACCAGTTTCCATAGGGCTCCCAGTATACCTTCAGGAATTCCTCCAAGCAGGGCTGGCACCAACTCGCACAATGCGCGCAAAGAGCAGAATTTAACCACTTCACAAAGAGGAGACAAACGCGCGCAAAGTGTAACAACACGAACACAATGAGGGCACGCAGTCGGAAAGAGAGTGTGATGCTGACGGAGTGTGTTGGCAAAACATGCTCAAAGTGTACACAATTTGGCTCTTTTTGCCTTATCCTAACAGTGTATTTTTAAAACGAGACCAACGAATAGATGGTCGGCGTTAAGGCAGAGTGGACCAAGTGACATTTTTCATATTTTGAGAAAAATGGGTTTAAAGTCTAACGCCCCGTAATTTTTGAACTCGTTTAAATTTTGGTTCAATATTTCTACTCAAACTTTCTTCTACTTTCAAACAATATAATGTGAAGTGATAATATTGAAAAATCATAATCCAAACCTCTGATACAACGATTTTTTGATGGACTATGTGTACTTGGTCCACTCTGACTGAACTAAAGACCACCGTGCAGTGAGTTGGTTCACTATGACTGAACAATTTCTAGAAAAATAACAATCATTTAATGCTTGCATGGTCAAAGTGGGTGCATATCTCTACGATAAGCAGATTATCAAGACCCTTCAACACAGGAATCGTAAATTCTTCAATAATCCATATCGTGAATACCGAATTCAGTGGCATTACGATATGTAGCTTGAAAATTAAGGTTTTGTGCATTGAAGACCAGAAATATTCAAATATGCGTTCAGTCAGAGTGGACCAATTGCAAATCTTGAGTATCGACCAAAATATACTGGTCCAATAAGCGGGCTCTAGCACATTCCATACATACACCATAGAACTACCATAAACTTCTATCGGACTCTAAAATTGACTCAAAAAATGCAAGGGGGACGGACCTGGTGTAGTGGTTAGAACACTCGCCTCTCACGCCGAGGACCTGGGATCGAATCCCATCCCCGACATAGTCACTTATGACGTAAAAAGTTATAGTGACGACTTCCTTCGGAAGGGAAGTAAAGCCGTTGGTCCCGAGATGAACTAGCCCAGGGCTAAAAATCTCGTTAATAAAGTCAAACCAACCAACCATCAAAAAATGCAATAATCAATCAGTTTATTGCTTTTCAACACTTGGTCCGCTCTGTCTGCACAGAAATTGTTGCAATTTCTGACCACCCATCCAAATGTGGTGAATGGTTAAAAAACCAAAATCAAGTGCATCGAATGAAATAAAATTTATGAATTCCTATTGATGGATAAAGAGAAGAATCATTCGATGTTGAAAAAACTGACAAATCTCTTGAAATGTTTTTAATTTCCTCACATTCCTCAGCGCGCTGATCATTTTCGCTGTTATGGTAATAAGCACTTGGTCCACTCTGACTGCATATTTTTTTGATTTTTATTGATCATCCAAAGTAAATTTATTGCATATCTCTCGCAGTTTACAGCATTCATCAAATCTGATCAAAGTGAAATGAAGGTAAGGTAATTTCGCATCTAATGAAAGAATAATCCAATTTTCCCAAGTTTTGTACTTGGTCCCCTCTGACTTAACGCCGACCAGATGACGGATATCGATGTCCGAAGTTGTTTTGGAATCTAAGATGGCGACTTCCGGTTTGCGAAAATTCCTTCAAACCCATACAATATGGGTAGTTTTGGAACGGGCCGACGAGTAGATGACGGAAATCGATGTCCAGTGTCGCTTTGTAATCCAAGATGGCGACTTCCGGTTTCCGAAAATTCCTGCAAACCCATGCAATATGGGTATTTTTGGAACGGGCCGACGAGTAGGTAACGGAATTTGCCATCTTGGATTCCAAAACGACACCGGACATCGATTTCCGTCATCTACTCGTCGGTCCGTTCCAAAAATACCCATATTGTATAGGTTTGAAGTGATTTTCGCTAACCGGAAGTCGCCATTTTGGAATCCAAAATGACATCAGACATCGATTTCCGTTACCTACTCGTCGGTCCCGTTCCAAAAATACCCATATTGTTTAGGTTTGAAGTGATTTTCGCTAATTGGAAGTCGCCATCTTGGAATCCAAATGACATCGGACATCGATTTCCGTTACCTACTCGTCGACCCCGTTCCAAAAATACCCATATGGGATGGTACACAAATTATGTCACGCTAAATTTCAACTTTTTCGACCCCCTCCCCCCCCTTCGTCACACTTTTTGTATGAGTCCTCCAAAAATTTTATAAGGCTTGTCACGCTTGGCTCGACCCCCTCTCCCCCCCTTGGAGCGTGACGTAATTTGTGCATGACCCCTATTGCATGGGTTTGAAGTGATTTTTACAAACCGGAAGTCGCCATCTTGGATTCCAAAACGACATCGGACATCGATTTCCGTCATCTACTTGTCGGTCCCGTTCCAACAATTTTCCCATATATTCCAATAGAAGCTCTAATAGAAGCATTCAGTAGGTACTCAATGAGCCACACAAAGAGTTTGTGTTCACCATTTCCATCCACACTTTGTGTCGAAGGATGCATTGCAGCGAGAGCAGAAACACAAAGAGGCCTAAAAGAGGTAAGAACCAGTGAGAAAGTGTAGCTGTCGCACTGCACTCAAATTCATGATCAACACAAAGTGCGCGCTCTTTGTGTTTTTCTGTTTGCACTGAGGAGATGCCAGCCCTGCCTCCAAGGATTATTTCAGGGATTTCTACAGGAAAATCTTTCCGCAGGAATGCCTCCAGCGAATCCTTCATAGATTCCTCAAGTAAAATTTGTATTGGAATTTCTCCAGGAATTTCTTCAAGGATTTTTACAGGAATCCTACCAGAATTCTTCAAGCGATTTATCCTGATATTCTTTCAGAGATTCCTCTAAAGGCTCCTTTAAGGATTCATCCAGGAAAAACTGTATATGGATCATTGCAGAGAAGTCTCCAAGTCTTTCTTCAAGGGTTACACTAAAACAATCTCTTCAATGATTACTCCACATATTTAGCTTGAGCTTTGATTGGTCGGCCGTGGATGCTACTTCAGTATCACCAGATTAGCTGCACTTACACAAGGAACCAACCAAATGACTGCATGGGACTAACAGACACCATCAGTGTATAAGTGCAGGTGATCTTTTATGTTTAGGCAACAATGGCGCCTGCCACGTCAGAATGCTGACCAATGTGGGGAAGCTCCGACTGCATCTGCGCCAGATCATGCGGGAGTGTTTGGATTGGGGGGAAGGCATAGCAGAGGGGTTTCCTTTTGTGGTTAGCAGACTGCCTATGTATCAGGCGTAAGGAAAGGCGTACACGTAGAAGAATGGAAGCGTTAGGGAAACGGTTTCTTGTCCGTCTCTGGTTCTAGCGTTTGCTATGAACGAATAGTTTGAGTGTGATAGATTAGGAATGGAAGATAGAAGCAGAGGAGAGAAATACAACTACAAAGTACGAGGAAAAGGACGGGCCTGGGATTGAACACATGACCTTCTGCTTATAAAGCAGAAGCGGTAGACATTAGACCACCACCGTCTCAAGGATTATTCCAAATATTTCATCAAAAATTCTTCCAAAGATTACTCCAACGATACGTGCAGAGATTTTCTCAGGTAGTCCTCTTCAGGGCTCCATTGGTTCCTTCAGGAATCGCTCCCGAGATTCCACCGGAAAACAATTCCAGAGATTTCATAATAAATTCCTTCAAGTATTCTTAACTTCACGAGTTTTTTTAGTTTTTCCTGTTATTAATACCTACTGGAAAATCGCAACGTGAATTACTCCAAGCCATTTTCCGGGTAGTCTTCCCTGGATTTTATCTGATATTTCTTCAGAGATTAGTTTTGGCCTTCAAAAATTTCTGCGGAGATTTCTTTCATTCAGAATTCATCTAGATTAATAATGGAATAATCTTCTAGGAATTATATCAGAAAATTTTCTAAGAATTTCTCCAGGGATTACATTAGAAAAATCTCTACCTATATTCCTCTAGGGACATCCCTACATGGATTCTTCCAGATATTTCTCCAATAATTTCTCCATGGATTCGTTCAAGGATGATCCAAGGACCTCCCGCATAATAATTACAGTAATTCTTCCAGGGATCCTCCAAGGATTACTCCAAGGATGCCTCAGCAATTTTTCCAGGTAATCATTCAAAGATTCCTTTATCAATGGACCGATGCACGAGTTCAGTAATTTGACGTTTGAGTGGTGCCAATTTCACTGGTTTCCATGGTCACATAAATATCACGGCACCGTCAAATAGTGAGCCCGTGCATAGGTCCATTAATCCAGGTAACCTTTCATCAACTCGTTCAGCAATTTACAAAGATAATCCTTCAGAGATTACCGCAGAAATATCTCCAGGAATTCCTTCAGCGATTTACCCAGCATTTTTTCAGTGATTTCTCCAAGAATTACTTCAGAAAAATCCCTACATGTGTTAATCTAAAAATAGTTCCAGAAATTTCTTTAGGAATTCCTCCAGAGATTTCCTCGGATACTCTTAAAAGTTTGTTTTCAGAAGATTTCCAAACAATCTTCCAGGGAATAGTCAAGAATTCTTCAAGGGATTCGCTCAGATATTCTTCTAGAGATTACTCTAAGGATTTCTTCATGTAATACTACAGCATATCTCCATATTTTTTCTTGAAGAAATCATTCAAGGATCTCAGGGATTACTCTAAGGATTTCTTTATGAATTTTTCTAGAGGTTCCTCCAGAGATGGCTTGAAGAATTTCTTTAGCGATTCCTCCTAAAATTAATCCACGGGTTTTTCAAAAACTTCTTCAGCAAAGGAGTTCCTAGAGCAATTCCTGGAAAAATTCTTGGAGGAATCCCTGGAGGCACTATTAGCGTAATTTGTAATTAAATCCTTGGAAAAATTCCTAAGGAATCTTTGGAGTTATTCATGTAGCGATTTTCATGGAGATATCCCTGGGATAAATCTTGAAGGAAAATATTGAAGTTATCTCTTGTAGAATTCCAGGAAGTAATCCTTGCGGAACCTCTGAGTAAAATCCTGATGGAATCCATGGAAAAATCCCTTAAGTAATTTCCTGAATAATTCTTGGAGGAATCTCTAGAGGTCTGCAAGTATGCTTGGAGGAATTTCTACAGAAATTTCTGGAGAAATTACAGGAGTAATTCTTCAAGATCCATGTAGAAATTCCTGAATTGGGCCAAGAGTTTTTGCAGAGATTTTCCTGGTGGAATCCTTGGAGGTGGTGATAAGATCTCTGGAGAAACTCTATAAGAATATCAGGAAAAAACGTTTGAAGAATTCTTGTACAAATCTCTGAAGATATCCCTGCAGCAATTCCTGGAATAATTGCTTGAAAAGGTCCCGGAGAAACTCCTAGAGAAATCTCAGTAAAGCATAACTCGCAAAATTGCTAGAAGAATCCTTGTGGAGATTTTCCTGTAGAAATTCCTGGAATAAATGATGACAGTATCCCTATAGAAACACCTAACAGAATTCCTGGAAGAATTACTAAAGGTATTCATGGAGCCCTTCGGAACCGGTCTAAAAAATCTAGTATCGATCAAAAGTTCAACTTAGAGGAATTGCTAGAGGATTCATTGGAGCAATCTCAAAGCAAAGAGTATCATCGTACCTGCCTCACGATATACGAAGGCGAAAATGGCAACTTTGGCAAAGAAAACTCTCAGTTAATAACTGTGGAAGTGCTCATAAGAACACTAAGCTGAGAAGCAGGCTCTGTCCCAGTGAGGACGTTAATACCAAGAGAAAGAAGAAAATCTGATGTAAATTCTGTGATTTTATAGGAACTATTGGGTACCACTTCTTCAGGAATTTCTGTTCGGTTTGAAATGTAAGATTTCCACATAATTGCAGAAATAATAACACTGTGGAACACGTTTTTTGTCTCAAGCACCAAAATACCGCTATTCACTTAACTAAGGATTGCTGAATCCATTGCCGTTTTCATAAATATCATAACACGTCTGGTTTTCGAGATATTACCTGTTGAAAATGTAAAATTTGACTCTTGCATGCAAGTTTGCCAGCTTGTATGGCAATTGAATTGCTAAATTTGCCACAGAATTCAAACTTAATGTATATAACAATACATATCAATAAAGTTAAGAATAGTTGTAAGAGAAACAAAGAATTTTGTATGGAGACTGCAAGTATGTTGAAAAAATCAATTTAATCAGAATTTTATTGTGCAATTTCAAACACATGATACCTGACATGAAAGTTATAGTCCTATTTTGCATGCTTGGTGGATTAGATCACAAAAAAGTTTACCTTAAATTTCATGTAAACATCGATGAGACCTGTTGCTAAAAATTGTGATGTGCTGGAACATTTCTGGAAAAGGCATCAGACGCTGCGACCCCGAATCTACTAGAGACACATAATTTGATCCTTGAGACACGCAAGAATGTCGTTTTTGCTACGCTTTGTAATGGTTGTGAGAATTCAATGAGAAAGCTGGAATTTCGTTAGCTGTCTTATGATATTGAAGAAAATCGGTTGAATTATGTAGAAATACAGGGTTGTTAACGTTAATCAACGATTAACGCCGTTTCGTTAATTCGTTAACGTTAATTGTAACGATTAGCGAAATTTCCGTTATTTTTTCCGAGCCGTTGATTAATGTTAACGATAACGATTTCCGTTGATTTAACGTCAATGACTTGCGTTGTTTCTTGCGTTAATGACTGGAAATGTGTGATACTCAATATTGATAGAAAATAAAGTTCCTCGTTTGGGGAAGGATTTGAAAAGTCTTAAAATTATCATTACCACCGGAGCAAGTTGACACGGATGGTGAAAAGTGTGATGTCAAAAAATGTTACCAGGGATGTCTTTAAATTATTTTATATTTATACCATGGAAACCAGTGAATTCAGCACCACTCAAACGTCAAATTAGTGAACTCATGCATTGGTCCATTGCCATTACTTGCCATTTGGGTTTATTCTACGACTGGCGTGAGGTGAGAATTGTCGGTGTCGGTTCGCCCAAGGGGAGTTTACGACCCAAGAGACAAACAAGAAAACAGGGAAGAAAGTGAAAATTACCAAATAAGCTGTAATGTTTATTTTCAGAAAAGAACACTCTTGATTAAGGCTTAGCTTTCGGCATTTCATTAAAAAGCACCTCCAGGATGAATTCTAACAGGCCTCGAAGAAGTGCCTCTTATGGACCAATGCACGAGTTCACTAATTTGACGTTTGAGCGGTGCCGAATTCACTTGTTGCCATGGTCACGTCAATAACACGGCACCGCTCAAACGTCAAATAGTGAACTCGTGCATCGGTCCATAAAGATCCTTGCCAACCTTGCATCAGTGAAGATGTTCTGCGTCGCTGTTCTAATAGATTTGAGACTGGAAAACCTGCTTCATGATCACCGTGTTCTCCAGAATGGTTGAAATATGGTAGGGGAAGGGGTGGTAAAATGAACACCTTAAGGAAATCATCTTGTGTCTAATAGAAAAACGAGAAATTTGTAAAGTTCTATCGCACAACATCAAAAATAGGGATGTAATCTATAGCAGCGACATGGATTAAGACTAAAATAGCTATATTTTTACATATTTTCATCGCTGTCAAAAAGCGATGCAAATGTTTATTTTACCTGCACTATGTGGGTAAAATGAACAGCGGTTGGTGGTAAAACGAACACCGTGCAAGAAACGTGAGCAAAACAAATATTTCTGAAAATTTTCATTGCCCCACCGAAAATACATCCATTAATGATTGTAACCCATTCAAAAAGAATTCTAAAGGTATCAGATTTGACATCATATCATAACGATATTTATCTCACTGAAAAACCTCAAGTCTTCCGAGGTAAAACTTACGTCAGTTCTAATTTTCAAACGCGGTTCTCTAAAATCTTAGTTTTCGTTGGTATTTTCACTTCAATTGATCTACGTATCAACTCGAACACTCAGATTTATTCTCTAAATCGTCCATGCGTGATAAAAATTAATCGAAATTTGTTTTTTCTCGGTAAAAGGCACGGTGTTCATTTTACCACCCCTGTTCATTTTACCACCACTTCCCCTAATAGTTTCGCATGTAATCCAACGAGTCAGCGAAGGGCTTGGAACAACTGCAATCCGGAAGTGGTGGTTGGCGTGCTGAGTGGAGGCTTCCGTTTGCAATCCTTAGCAGGGATTTTCATGGATTGTTGGCAACTGGCGACTAGCTTCTGCAGTTACAATTTTCGTCAGGCGCAGATTATTTGAAGGACTCCGATAAAATAAATCGAAATGTAGGTACTTATGCTCAAACAAGACGACTGGTGGAATCAGAATGACGACTGAAAAAACTTTGCTTTAGAGCTGGTCGAATATTGTTTTCCTTTCGGCTCTCCTTGGAAACGGAATCAGCATGAAAACGATCTATTTATCGATGAAAAGAAAAAAATTCATGCAGCTACGTGAACTGCGTGATCAACGATTTGGTTAGCGATGTCCGTTGACGTTGATTCAACGCATATCGTTATCGTTGACGCTAACAGCCACAAAAATCAACGCAACGGCGTTAACGTTGATCCGCGACAAAATCAACGTTAACGGCGTTAATCGTTGATTAACGTTAACAACCCTGTAGAAATACAATTCTTGGAATTTTAAAGAAAATCCTGATATTCTGGTGAATTTTAAGAATTTTCGTGATACCGGTAAGTAATTTGGGATCATGCTAAGATTTTTTGAATGGTTTGCTAATAATAGGTTTTGAATTAATACATGTCAAAAGTCTATTAAACTTGTCAGGATAATTGCTTCTCTTGCAAAGTTATTCAGAAAGGTATTTCTAACGAAGATGTGGTTTTTGGTGCGACGGATTTATACCAACTGCGCCCCGTTTGCCATCTTTTCAAGTGTCAGATTGCAGATATTTCCCCAACGAACACAGTCAACAACTCGATCCATTCGTCAAGCTGAGTCAGCTGAGTCGATTGAAAGATGTGACTTGATACTCTGAAGAAGGCATAACTCCAAAATTCAATAACCGCAAGAGGGTGCGAAACAAAAACAGCTAACTTTTCCGCAACTCGTAAGTCAAACTTCATAACGCAGCATCAGTGAGTTATTCCCACAAAAAAAACACTGGCGGAGAAATTTCGATGGTGAACGGTGGAAGAGTCTAGCAACTGTTCGTCAAATAAATCATCATTCTTCGCACATATGAGCGCGAGTATCGGTTTTCACAATGCGTAGACGCAATATTACTTCCCCCGAACCGCAAAGCTACAACAACGTCTAACGATGTGATTCTAAGTCTGGCTATGGAAACGATTTCTTCTTTTTTCAGACGATGAAAAACGCACCTAATATGTTTGATTTATTTCGGTATGATGTTCTGGTAAGCTGATTAAACATTCTTTTGTGCAAAAATCGTTCCGTTATTGAGATTTTCCAACCTAAGGAAAAAACATGTAGACACCCTAGAAGGCGAACAATGCAGAGCTGTTGACAATTCAGAAGATGTGATAGTAAATGCAAAGCCATTTTTCTCTTAGAAAAGGCTGTTTCAAAACGGTTGATTCCATCTTTATCATACATAGGCGACAGAAAAATTCGAGACTTTTATGCGAGAGAATGTACGTCCAGGTTTTTTTTTACAATACAGAATTTGTTTGAAAATTAAAACACACGTCGCTAAGAATCAAGAAATTTCGCCAAAAAGTGTCCAAAATTTGATTCTATATTTAAACCTCAAATACAGTGAGAGGCAAAATAAAGTGCCCACCTTACCAGTTTTCGAATTTCTCTCATTGATTTGGTTCAAATTAAAGTTAACACACCTAAATCTTTTGTGATATTTTATTTTTGATGTTCTTTTAAAGTTGCACTTACGAAATTTGATAAAAAAAAGAATTTTACTTAAAGAAAAAGAAAATCAATTTGTATTGAAAAAAAAGTAGTGACAAAAATAAGTGCCCACTTCCTTCTTGGCCCCAGAAAAGATGATTTAAGAAAAATAAAAAGCAATTTAATAGTTAATGTGTCCTCCTTTGTCCTTAAGGACTTCCTGGAGGCACTTTGGCATGCTTTTCACCAGGTTTTGTAGGTGTTGTGGTTCTAGTTCTTCCCAGGCGCGCTCCAAGGCCTCAAAATAATTATTTTTGTTGGTAACACCAGTTTTGCCAACCCTGGCATCGAGAGTCGCCCACAAATTCTTGATGGGGTTGAGGTCTGAGCTTTGTGGAGGCCATTCCAGCGAATTAATCCGACAAGACCGAAAGAAAGACTTGGTCTTCTTGGCAGTATGCTTCGGGTCGTTGTTCTAGAGACATATGAATTTCTCTCAAGGCCCGTCTGGATCAGCGAAACCTCCAGATTTTCCAGCAAGATGTTAATGTAGGAATCTGCCATCATTATTCCGTCGATTTTCACGAGGTTTTCTACTCCACTCCATGAAAAACACCCCCAGACCATCACATTTCCTCCTCCATGCTTCACCGTTCCTTGGATGTGGTGCTCTGCATCACACACGAGCCCGCCGCTCTCGGTTAGACAGCTCGAGCTTCAGGAGCGCCACATCCAAGGAACGGTGACGCATGGAAGTGTGATGTGATGAAATGTGATGGTCTGGGGGTGTTTTTCATGGAGTGGAGTAGGAAGCGTCGTTAAAATCGACGGAATAATGACGGCAGATTCCTACATTAACATCTTGCTGGAAAATCTGGAGGTTTCGCTGATCCAGACGGGCCTTGAAGAGAAATTCATATTTCTCTAGAACAACGACCCGAAGCATACTGGAAAGAAGACCAAGTCTTTCTTCCGGTCTTGTCGGATTAAACCGCTGGAATGGCCTCCACAAAGCCCAGACCTCAACCCCATCGAGAATTTGTGGGCGATTCTCGATGCTAGGGTTGAAAAAACTGGTGTTACCAACAAAAATAATTATTTTGAAGCCTTGGAGCGCGCCTGGGAAGAACTAGATCCACAACACCTACAAAACCTGGTGAAAAGCATGCCGAAGAGCCTCCAGCAAGTCCTTAAGGCCAAAGGAGGACACATTAACTATTAAATTGCTTTTTATTTTTCTTAAATCATCTTTTCTGGGGCCAAGAAGGAAGTGGGCACTTATTTTTGTCACTACTTTTTTTTCAATACAAATTGATTTTCTTTTTCTTTAAGTAAAATTCTTTTTTTAATCAAAATTTCGTAAGTGCAACTTTAAAAGAACATCAAAAATAAAATATCACAAAAGATTTAGGTGTGTTAACTTTAATTTGAACCAAATCAATGAGAGAAATTCGAAAACTGGTAAGGTGGGCACTTTATTTTGCCTCTCACTGTACATCCTTTCCTTAGCTTAGTTCTATTGATTTCCAGTCAGCATGCTACCTAATAAATATTACTAATTAATCATACCCCATCATCACGTTGTCTCGTGCTTCTTCACGGAACGCGTATGTTATCATGCTGATAGCTTAATTAACTGCCAATCCACCATATCCGACGCGTGTCGATTAAGAGTCACGGAACGATTAAGCTATTATCGATAATTACCCCCCTATTAATAAAGCCGCATAAAAGCACTATAATAACAAATGTATTGTTTCATTTCTCGGTAGGAGATGCGGCAAAGCTCCATCAGAATTGAATTTGAATACATATACGGGTGTGGTGAAATCGACATCAGTGAAAGATTCTGGCTTCAAGTATTTTTCTTCTTCTTCTTTCTAGCGTCACTTCCCAACAGGGAAAGAGCCTGCTTCTTAGCTTAGTGTTCTTAAGAGCACTTCCACAGTTATTAACAGAGAGCTTCCTTTGCCAACATACCATTTTTTGCATGAGTATATCAGGTGAAGTTCAGTAATAATTTTTACTTTTCACTTTTTCGAACTTAAGAGCAGAGTCAAATAGTGTGATTCAGATAACAAATTAATCAATATTGTTCAACATGTTATGTAAACGTTCATTGCAAAATATTTGAACAATCATCAGAACATTAATGTATACTTCAATTCAAGCTTATCTTTAATTCATATTGTACACATATTATACCCACCAAAGGATATATTTTCAGTAATGTGAATGATGCTTAAAGATTTGAAATTTACATACCCCCAAACTGGAAGGGTACTTCCAAGAGGAACAAAATTTGTCACTTTTACACCATCGTCAGCACAACAACAACTCCAATTCGATTGGACCCGCTCTTCAGTGCATATCGTGCGATACGATGACTATCAATTTTCGCCATAAATCATCAACCAGTAATCAAATTTACAACCCACGACACATCCTTTGCGGAGTGGCTTCGTCGTCGACCGTAGAAGAATCCAATGAAATGCCGAGAAGCGGTACTTTGAGACATGCCAACTTGTTCCAATTCATGCGACCCGATCCGGAGTCAAGGGACGGTTCCCGGCACTTAGGATTCACTTCGTCATGTTGCAAAATTATTTGGTACTAAAGTATATCTTCTGGTTGAATTTTTGTGAATTCAACCAAAAATAGCCATCCGTGTCAAAGTGAACCGAGGAAGTGTCCAAGTAGTGCTTTACCCTAAGCATGCACTTCTCTCTGACCGGGATTAAACGAGCGCTTATTTCGAATGGAGGACGAATCTGAGGATGCCATTCCTCATGCCGAAGAAAGAAACTTCTAACATGCCGTACAAAATAGTGTGAAAACGTTGGCATGGTACTCCCCAGACCGTTATTTTCAGAGAAGAACCTTCATCAAATTTGTGATCCTCAATGGTTTTCTATGGATTGGCCAGTTTTGAAGCTACGCCCTTTCGATGTTGTACACGCAAAATAAAAATCTCTTACAAAAATTGCAAGGTCCCGCCTAATACAATCTCTGCATAAGAACAATACAATAATTGTATTGTGCCTACCGGCAGCTCATTGTATTAAAATGTTTTACTTCATTTTATCCAATACATGCAAACATCCCCCTTTAAGCTTAAAAGCACACAGCCATGTCTAAAAATAACTTCGATTCTCTTTTGGACGAAGTGGGATAGCATTACGTGATGCATCAGCTCCACAGTTTGCTTTCCTTCTTTCGTGTCAAGTTGACATTCGAATACAGTCGGGTCTCCAATTAGGCGCACTACTACTGCGCGAACATTAGAACTTATGAGAATTCATTTTTTGAATTGACTATTGAATATCTCGTACGTGCTAAGAGATAGCTCAATGCTGTCTTCGATGGAGTTTAGATCGACCTTAAAGAGTTAATGATCTTCCTTTTAGTTGAGAACTTGGCCTGTAGGGGTACTGTTTTCAACATAATTTATATAACTATAATATACACAAATATGTATGGGGCCTCCACAGTTAATAACAGTGAAAGGGCTCAAACGAACCCTAAGCTAAGAAGCCGGCTTTGTCCCAGCAGGGACGTAATGTCAGCAAGGAAATAATGAAAGAACATGTAGACGCAAAATAAAAATCTAATAAGGTACCATGGGGCAAAGGGTGTAAAGGAAAGTGTATAGTTGAGATTCTTCCAATTCTAAAGACTATAAGTTCAAATAAATAAGGTCGTGTTTATTTTTTAACTTGACTACCACCAAATATAAGCGGTATGCTGAAATTGACAAAAAATACAGACAAAGCTTTTAAAATATGTATCCTTTCTTTTCATTTGCCTCATAAATGGAGCAATATAAAAGTTTATCATTTTGAACAATACATTTAAATACTAACAGTTATATTTACGATTTCCATCAACTTTAACATTTGTTAAGGAATCCCAAATGACCAATCACATTAATAACTTGTAAACAAAGATGTTATGTAATGTTATTCTTATCAGTTAAGTTTTCTTCTGTTTAATTATGTTTGAGTGATTCGACAACAACATTACTACAACATTTTCAATGTTAATTCTTACATCATGAGACAGAAATTGCATTCCTGCTCTGTAGATTTTTATTTATCTGTTAACCCTCTAATACCCAACCCCGCCTTTAGACGGGGTACACTTTGGAATTTTGTGTATTTTTTCGTAGCTCGGAAATCAAAATGATTTTATTTTTGGCTTATACCTTGACTCATAACACGCATATAAGAAAAGTTTTTTATAAATTTTGAAACTTTTTTGTATTTTTAGAAATTGTTTGAAAAATTGCATTCTTATATAACCTACAAATGCCTGGGCTTCATTTAACGTGTTATATAAAAAATCGTACCTTTTATATTTTTCTAAGATTAACCTATCACAAACGAAGAGCCTGGTGGTATTACAATCATTTTAAACCTGTTTTTCCGTTAGTTATACGGAAAATAAAATACGCTCCGAAAAAAAATTAAAAATTAAATATTTTTCAAAATACCGTAACAATTAAAATTTTTATTATTGCCACAAATCAACAACTAGAAAAGGCTTCAAGAAAAAATGAAAAAATCTAGGGATGTTCAAAAATAAAAATTATAAAAATCAAAAACCAAAATTTAAAAATTTGCGAATAAAAATAAATAAATGCCCAAAACGTGTTTAGAACGATTTTAGATAACGAAAAATAATACTTGAATCGAAAATAAAAATTTGGGTATTAGAGGGTAAATTGTTTTTACGAAAGCTGGATTAGACGTCGGATAACTCTTTGAAAGAAATCGTTCCTTCGTTTCTAGGAACGGAATCATTAAATAAAGTACTTAGAACCTTTCTTATGTTGAGAGATCTATATCCCATTTTTATGTTTTGAAATAGCTTTACGCTATTTCCATGTGTTCTCTTATATTGGATTTTTTTCAATCAACGTCTTCTTTTCAGTTGGCTGTCCGAAGTAGACACATTAATATCGTAATGTTTGGTAATCTCTTCTAGAGAAGTTCTATGATTTCTAAAAGCTTTTAAGGCTTGAGTAAAGTGCTTCTTGGATTATCAGCACGTTCTTTTTTTCTATGATAATTGCAAACCTTGTTTACTTATAGCTGCATAAAGAGCAAACACAAATTCAATTTCTAATACTACACTTTTCACTCACCCCAAGTGATTAGAAAATTGACGGTGTTTTAATCTAGTTATTTTTAGTTCAACGTCGAATTAATTCTAAAACTTTTTTTTTATTTCTGTTCAAATCTGTCAGAGAGGCAACTTAAAAGTGGTACAGAAAATTATTTTCCGCATCTTTTTTCCAATGAAAATATTAAAGTAAGATTGCACGATGCCAACTTGTTACGGAGTAATAAATTCTTTCTTATTATGCAATAATGTTTGAAAAATCTCAAGAATCACTTACCTATCGTAATTATATAAATGGTGTCAAAGGTCTACTCAAGATTTTAAAACGTTAATTCACATATTCAGTAAAATATTAATTTCACTTCCCCAATTTACCCACTTGCCTCGCAGTAGCTTACAAAAGATGCAAGGTCCTATCTACTACAATTCCTGCATAAGAATTATACAAGAATTGTATTGTGTCCTCTGGTAGCTTTTCATATTTGAAGTTTTATTCCATTTTATCCAATACATGCAATCGCGTTGGGCAAATTTAACCAGAACATCGATATTACTGAATCGTTTCAAATTCGATATGACGAATCGATTATCCGATTTAATCGAATCATTTTATTCGATGTCTTCAAATCGATTCGTTTTTAAATCTCGTATGAAAATCTACAAAAAAAAGCTCCCAAAATAAGACCAAATGCTATTGTATTTGAGTATTTAATTCCCTCAATTAAATAACGTTTGAAATTAAAGATTATACATTCAATGCTTCAAAACTAGGTTTAAGATTTATCAACTCATTGTAAAATTCTAATCAATTTAATATTTGTTGAATCGAAACAAAAAATCGTATGAAGAAAATCGATTAATTCGATTTTAAGTGATCCTAACATCGATTCAAAAAATCGATTAATCGAAACGAAAAAATCGATGTTCGGAACATCGATTCAAAAACGACCATCACTAACATGCAAACATTCCCTTACAGCGTGGAACGCACGAATCCATATCTAAAAATAACTTCGCTCCGCTATCTATCTTCTAATACATATCAGATATTCTGGGAATATTGTCGAAGATGAAATCCCATATATAACGCTGATATTTATTACGCTCCTCAACCGTGTGTTAAATTGGAGACCTGACTGTAGTTACTTTCACTCTAAGATTTCGCCAACAGCAGCCGGGTGTTGTTTATAATAGTCTTCAACCTTGCTCTCGTTAAGAGACTGATATAGCCGTGATAGATGGGGCGCCATATGATGGATGATAAAGCTAAGACTCCCGGTTCGATTCCCGACCGCGCGACGTCTAAATCTTTTTGAAATAATTTAAACGCCTCATGGCTGCGTCATTACGCAGCCAACCTGTTTCTCATGCATCTCGAACTCGGCGAGGACACAAGCGTATTTTTTCCGATTTCTTTCGCTTCTTTCCATGTTCTTTGTTATACAATGCCTTGTATTGACGACCATTACAATTTCTGTATATGCAACGATCTAATACAATTTCTGTATTAGAATCATGCAGAATTGTAATGAAATCTTACAGGCTCGGGTTGCGTGTAGTTACTAGGAAGATAGATCACGGTTTCTTGGATTCCTGGATTTGTTTAAAAGAATCATGTCAAATTATTGATCACAGCTTTGTGGCAATCCAAACATTTTTAAATCCATTTTAATAATAAGTGGCTAGATTAAAACAACACCCCAACTAAATATTTAGCACTAAAAGCCAATATTGCCAATATTGAATTGTAGCGGCGAACTATCCGCCACCAACATACGCTGCATCAGAACGTCTGCAAGCAAGCAATCTTCAAGCTTCACGTGTAATCTGCATCATTCAGACATATAGAATTAGCGAATTTACATTATTCCGAGTCGGCTAGAGGGTGGTTTGAGAACTTCGCCACCCGCCATTGCCCAATACCAAAATAAATCTAACACCTCGCCAATCCTAAGTCTTTTGGAATTTTATTTGGATTCGCAAACTCGATTTCCTTCTGAAATGACTTACAAAGAAATCATTGCTAGCTGCCCTAAAGATGCCGCAAACATGTTTGCCGATTGCTTTAAGAACGTACAGTTCAAATGCACCATCGTTTTCATCTCAACCTCAAAAATTGCTTGACTTACACGGCAACGCGGATCTACTCAAACCTGAATTATTTGAACACAAAACTGTAGTTGAGCCCAATAAAAATTTGGCTAAATTTCCAAGGCATCCATTAGGTACATTGCCTTTAAAACCACAAGAAAAATTTACTTAAATTAAATTTTGGTTTGATTCAACGCAAAATTGAGTTCGTTCAACCCAAGCTTGAGAATAATGCATTTTACCCTAATTTGGCTTATTGGGCCAAACTACCCCTCTTGGGTAGGTGCAGCTCTCTCTATTTTTCACAACATTGGTGGGGAAGAGAGAGAATACCGAGAGATTTTGGGTTGAGAGAATAATTGATATACTTATTTTTGGGTAGTTAACTCAAAAATTAGGTAAAACGTTTGTTTTCATGTACGATCTGAATCTTACGCCTTTGGAGATTTCGTGGCAAGATGTATATCAGCATTGAAAAATCTGGACGTCAACGTTACCAAAGGGGCTGGTACTGACAATTTTCTGCCGTTATTCTTGAAAAGTTGACGATTATCTATATTAATAAAAATGGAATGGTGTTTGTATGTCACGAAATGGCTTACGAACGGGTCAACGGATTTGGATGATCCTTTTGTTCGTCGAGGGTTCCGACGTGTTTGTGTGTATAAAAATCCCAAGACTTTTACCGGGAAAGTCGAAAAAACGAGAGTTAATGGAGCTCCCATTTCTATGGGACGTTCCATAGCATTTTCCAACAGCCCACTTGATGGCAAGACGAAGTTTTCCGGGACCACTAGTCTGTAATAAGTCGCTTCGTAATAGCACTTTCGCACTTCCGTCGATTTGGAAGAAAGCCTCAATCACTATTACAGTCGACTCTCCACATCTCAATGTTCTACATCTCAATATCTCTCCATAAGTCGATGATTGCTTCGGTCCCTTCATTCTGCATACGATTTCTCTCTCCATATCTCGATATCCTTGATATCTCCATATCTCGATATCCTTGATATCTCCATATCTCGATATCCTCGATATCTCCATATCTCGATGTGTTCCTGTTACTTTTTTGTTCCCTATGTTCACTCCATATGTCGATATGGAGCGGTAATAAAATCTTTACTGCGGGTCCTGTTTACAAAAAATGAATGATTTCACTGCACATTCGTCCACTGAATGTTAATCCGGATGTCATTTTATGTATACACGACCTGCATTTCGAGCGGAAAAGAACAAGAAATTCAATAATAGAAAAGACCGTGGATAAGTCCAATGAACTAAGCTACGATGACGTCACGCTGCAACTTCCAGCGGAAAGAAAACCTTTACTGCGGGCTATGTTACAGAAACTGAACGATTTCGCTGCACATTCATCCACTTCATGTTCATTCGGTGAACATTTTCCTTCACTGGATATTGGTCCGGATGTCATTTTATGTAAAAACGGCCCGCATTTAGAGCGGAAAAGAAAAAGAAAAGCGACAATAAAAGAAGACCGTGTATAAATCCTTGGAGCGGGGATGCCAAGTCAATTTTTCAAAAATGCTGAAATGCTTTATTAATATTTATTAATAGGTCATAAGGACTGTTCATTTTATAAAGTGGACACCTTGTAAATGCTGTATCTTTTTAATTTATCAATGAAACTTCAATCGGTTTTCTGCACATCGTTCGACTAGTTTTGTACAATGTTGTGATAATAAAAATTCTCCAAAGTAATTAAATTTCACACGAATATCGATCAACGATTAGATCTGTCGATTTTTGGAGGTTATCAAAATCAATGATTGTTATAAATTGGCTGGAAAATTCGACAATTTATATTTTTTATTTACTTGTTCTTTGAAAGCATCATCAATCAGAAGCCTGATAAAAAAAAACTCAAGTAAAAACAACTATTTTACAGATATAATAAAATCGTTTTCCCCTATATTTTTTAGAGAAAACTATTTTAAATTTAAAGGGAACTGATATGAGTAGAATTCTATGATTAAAAGTATGTCCTGACGGAAATCCTAATATAGTATTAATATGAAAAAAAAAACTAACGCCTTCATAAAGCTACTTATTTAGTCCTCACGTCACATTTAGAGCACAATAAAAACACAATTGCTTTATTCTTAGAAGACCTTTCAAGGTACATTGAAAATCATCTAAATTGGCAACACTGCTGTAATAAAATCGATTTAATTTTCCACATATTATTTTCATAATATCTTATTCTGAGATTATCAATTGAAATATTTGGAGAAAACCATTTACAATTTGCTGTAGATCGATAAATATGCGTACACGATTTTAAAAGTATGAGACTTTTTTTAGTAAAACTACAATAAACATTACAATTTGTGCTTAAGACTATGGTTTAAACGCACGATTGAGCTCTCGTTTATACAAATATAGTTTCTTTAGTAACCTAAACGAGTTTTGAACACGCTTTTTACTTTTCTCTTTTGCTGGGAGTGAAAGGATGGTGTATCAGCAAATTTGGCAATAAATGTGTACATCACTAAAGTTACCTAATGTCAGAGAATGGTGGAATATAATTGATTTTTTAAAAGCTATACCTTTAATAGAATAGTAAAGAATACAAACATACAATTTGTTCATAAAAATTAGGATTTTTGTTTTGAGAATAATACTGTTAAACTTTGACGAACAGCTTTTCTTATGAGTTTTTGGAAAAACAATTTAGCTTTTCAACCAAAAGCATTTTTCAAGGTCTTATATTTTCATAGCATTGTAGAATGATAGTTTATCGATGCACTCAAACCCAATTCCATATTCATGCACCTTTCAAAATTCAAACATACAACATTTTAAACAAGATTTTAAGTTCCGGAGAGTACTTTGGTAAATTTATAAGCAGAAATATATGAAACTTAAGGAAATTTGCTATAAAATCCAGTAAGTTGAACAATAACGTTAATGTTTTTGACGGGGCTTCTTTTGACATAATTTTCACATTCTTCAATTTTGAGGATTTGAATTATGGAAGGATTTTTAAAAAATTTGATAGCCTCGCGGAAATAACGCGCAGTGAGCTATCCCCGCACAGAACAAAAGTCACATAGTGTGCGTTGAACGTTGGCTCATGAAAAATCATCAACTTTGTCACTGTATGTCACATGTAAGGTTGATAATGGTGCTAGCAAAAGGTTTTGACTGATTTCCAAAAATCATTGGGTAATTGTGTTTATTTTAGACGCCATGATTGGAATTGCAAGGATTCGAGCTGCATACGTGGAGACTATTTTAAGAAAACTCAAACTCAATCATTTCAAAACGGCTTCAGAAGTTGTTTCTTTTTGGGAACATGTGATAATTACATCCATCATAAAGGGGCAGTCTACGATAGTGTGACGGTTCATGTATTTGAAATAGAAAAAGCGTCTAAAAGATGCCAAAAAATCAAGGACATCATTTTGTTGAAATCTTCCCTTTTCAAAGCTCAAAGGCATCGTTCGACACAAAAAAAAGCTATGAATATTAGAAAAAAACGCTCCATTGATGTTGAGAAAATTAGGAAACGTCAAACCGTTGCAAAAGCACCTCACAACGAGCATAGTTGACTAAGATTGGAAGCAAGGAAAATTTCCACTTCAAAGCAACCGGATTTTCCTGGATTCAAAATTTTTCTTGCAACGCGTAATATACGTATTGAAATATATATTTTTATAACTATTGATTTTTTTGAATCCTTGGTTCATTTTTTTTTGCGTTGTAAAATATACAAAACAACACTTTAAAATAAAATAAAAGTCGTAAAATTAAGACCTTTGATCAATTATTTTTGCAAAACAACAATTTTTAACGTAAAAATATCACACATTTCTAGGAAACATGACGAATCGATAATTTTATGGCGCTTCCAACAACTTCCCATGATATGTGAACAACTCATACAATGTTTACATAGCAAATGTTTTGTTCCTTGTGAAGTGAGATATATCTGAGGCTGAAAAATTACTTCAGGAAGATTGTCTAACCTTGTTCCATTTCCTGGAACAAAAAATTATCATTCATTTATACCAAAGGACGAACGAAGCATTTTTGCTAGTGAATTCTCAGATGCACATGAAAACCAAGAAAATACAGCATGCTTTGTACTTAATAATACAAAGAAACGAAAATCTTCTGGTGTTAGCAACCAAAGACAATCTTGCCGGTTGAAAAAATAGATAGTATTAAGATGAAAATGTAAGTTATATACTGAATAATTGAATAAATAAAATTTAAAAAAAATAATAATAATATTATTATTTGTTCCATAGAAAAGAAAGAATCCCTTTTCAGTGTAATGAAAAATTGAGGCAGAAACAGTTTTTTTCAGTTTTTCTTAGCGGTGTAATTTTTCATGAAAAATATCATCCATTCCGACTTATACTTCATTAAAACCAATCTCATATCTTTTTTTTTTTTCAGATGTTTTAGAAAATTTTCAATTGCTTTGATAAAAAATCTTTGTTTTTCCGATGCATCGATTGAAATATGGGTTTTCAAAGAAAAGGCTTATATGGTTATTTTCCACAAAATTGGCCATAATTCAAAAACGAAAAAAAAAAGTACATTTCAAAAATTTCAGCGATTAAAGCTTATAGAATTACCTTCTCAAAAATATATTTTTGAAAGTTTTCCACTAATTGGAACATAGTTTTTCCGGCTTTTCTTTACGAATTTTCTCAACGGTGGAAAATTTTGTGGAAAACTGTTTCCAGTTAATATTTTTTTATTCCTGAAAAAATTTGCTTTCATTTTCATAAAAAAAAACTTTGTTTCTACGATGCTTCTTTCTTGAGTTATGATTTTTCAAAGCAAAGGCTCAAAATGGCACATTTACACATTTTTACAAAATTGGCCATAACTCAAAAACAAAAAAAAAGTACATTTCAAAAATTTCAGCGATCAAAGCTTATGAAATTATCTTCTCAAAAATATTTTTTTGAAAGTTTTCCACGAGTTGGAGCATAGTCTTTTGTGGAAAAAACTTTTTCCAGTTAATATTTTTTTTTATTCCTGAGAAAATTTGCTTTCATTTTCATAAAAAAAAACTTTGTTTCTATGATACTTCGTTCTTCAGTTAAGATTTTTCAAAGTAAGTAGTGTCAGGGGAAAACAAATAAATTCCAACTGAGTTTTCCGGGAAAATAGGCGACCCTGATTTTTTTCCATTTTTTTTTATTCATATGTTGATGAGCCCTGCCTGTGGAAAAAGTTTCATGAAAATCTGAGACCTTTCGGCCCAAACCCGTACGGAAATAAAAAAAAATCTCCAATGTCACATTTTTCACCACGTCACGGAATCCTTCAATCATGGTATTTTCAACCCCTAGCCATGAAACAGCCTTTTCCATGCAATCCTATAACTCCTACACATGATTGAAGACCTCTTGTGCAAAATAAGATTACAGAAGGAAGCGAAAAAAAAGCTTTAAGGGGACACGGGAGACCGTGTTATTTGCCCTATCTTATGTCTCACTCTAACAATTATCATCAAAACTTTGTGAAAGCAAATCTCGAGTTTTAGTGAACCGATGAAGCTGAAAATGTATTCACGGTGTGCCAGAAACCGTTATTAACACAAAAAAATGTCCTAGAATTTGGCACCTACCATTTGAAAGACATAGTATTCAAGCATCTTTTCCGTGAATTTGAAAATATTTTAACGAGGGAATCGAAAGTTATCGTTATTTCAAGGTTTTGAGCTATTTTGGAAGGGTTTTTACATGCTTCACAATTTTCTCCATTAGTGCATCATTATTAATTTGTAAACTAGCCATGTAACCATCAGTTATGCATTAAGCATTCAAAACATATGATATCTTAGCATCTTTTCTGAAAATTTGAGATAATTTCTCCGATAAAATCAGAAGTTACAGTGATTTGTATATTTACCATTATTTCTATGAAGTTTGAATAAGAGCTTATTTATATGGCTTTGTTATATAAATGTACATAATTTACAAATAAAAATATCTATAAGACTGACATTCGGCATTCAAAAGATATAGTTGACTACATATACTAGTTGACAAGCATCTTCCCAGTTGGTTTGAGAAAACTTTATCAAAAGACAACATAACTAGAGTAGTTTGAAGTTTTAAAAAGACAAATTTTGAATATTTTATTTAGCATGCAACAACTTCTTGTCAATGTGTTAATTAACGTAATTAAGGAGCGTGATTGAACACCCGCTCTTGCTTCTTTGTTATCACAAGAGCAACTTTACTTGCACAAGGAACCAACGGATGCTGCTTAGGATTTGTTGCAACACCCTCAAAGTGTAAGTAATGGAATCCTCATTCCCTGTTTTAAGCAATATCGGCTCCGGCTGCGTCCGAATACAAGTCAATTTGGGTTATTGAATAAATGTATTACGTGTTGCTATCTCTGAGGAAGCCGTTGGGGTCCTTTGCACTTCCACGAGAAATCATTGAGAGTTTGGAAAATGGAAAGGGATTATATTACAGAATTCGTTTTGGTAAACAAAACGCTTAATTACAAGAGTCCTAGAGATCATCGCATCATATTCATTGGTTACACCTCCCTCCAAACAGCAAAATAATAAATAAAATAAAATAAGAAGTATTTCATTTTTATATACAAAACTTGACTAAAGACACAATATGACGACACCTTTGATGACGATCCTTTCAAAGATTTTACATGATACGAATCATGCAACATCAATCTAAAACGTAATCTATCAGTATCTAAAGGAAAAGTTGATATTTATAGTATCTAACAATTCAAGTATCTTGTGGTATTAAGTAAAACTAAACCAAATATGAGACTTGTCGCATTTAAATATTTAAAAAAACATGAAACAACGTTTATTTAGACATTAACCGACTACGTACTATTGTTTAAATAAATATATAAATATATAAATATATATCCCCTCTGTGGTCCAAATAAATTCTGAACAATCATATTTAGCCCATTTAGAACAGTTGCATAAAACGATCTCACTAGTTGATAATACATCCTCGACTGAGCAACAAGGAACCTCTTTCAAAATGTCCAGGTTCACCAATATGCTTATTTGGGCCATAACGAATCACTGCCCAGCAAAACGCCAAAAATTAAACAAAATGAAATATGCATACATTTGCTTATGTTGTAACGAAGAACTGCCTTTCTTGAATGAAAGATGTAAGTTCAATACAAACCAGTTAAGTTAGTTTGTGTCGAATTGATAAAATGCGTGTTGAACACGATTGAAAAACAAATCTTAAAGACAGGTCCAAAACTTCAAAGTACTCCAGTTATGTTGTCTTTCGATAAAATTTTATCAAACTAACTGCGAAGATGCTTGATTACTATATCTTTTGAAAACCGAATGTCAGTCCTACAACCATTTTTATTTGTCAATTATGTACTTTTATATAGCAAAGCCATATAAATAAGTTTATATATAAATTTTATAGAAATAATGATAAATATACAAATCACTGTTACTTCAGATTTTCTCGAAGAAATCATCTCAAATTTTCAGAGAAGATGTTTAGATATCATATGTTTTGAATGCTTAATTTAAAGCTGATGGTTACTGGTCAAGTTTACAAATTAATAATGATGCACTGATGGGGAAAATTGTAAAGTATGTAAAAACCCTTCCAAAATAGCTCAAAACCTTCAAATAACGATAACTTTCGATTCCCTCGTTAAAATATTTTCAAATTCACGGAGAAGATGCTTGAATACTATATCTTTCGAATGGTAGGTGCCAAATTCTTGGAAATTTTTTGTGTTAATAACGGTATCTGGCACACCGTGGTATTAGGTTGTGCACTACATATATGGAATCATAGTGATACATTTTTCGCATCGATATATGGAGTGGTTCTTGGGATTTGCTTCTTCAAATGGATAGGGTGATTATGATGACGTCCCGTGCGGCCTTAAACCGCGCGACGTTGTTTCGAGCGAGTGTTCCGTCAAGAACGTCAGCACCAAGCATTATTACCTATCCTATATCGCGCTGAACCGAATCGTTGTCATTCGAGAACAACTTTTCCGGGAACAGAGAAGAGACGCGGTTGGATAGTAACGAGCCTTTTGAGCACGTTATTTTGAGACTGAAGTACAACAGCGTGATATCCTAAGAATAGATTGGGCTGGCATCACACTTCAGAGTGGATGGTGACGCCTACGTATTCTGTATTCCGCTGGTTGAATGTGAAAAATGTCAAATTTGATGTCGTTTGCGAAATGTCACCCAATGGTGCATTCTTTTTATCTGCGTATACGAGGAAATTCATTTGTTGGATACAAAGCAATTTATGAATGGATATGTGAAATTGTTCTAGCAATTCGGAATTATTTTCCATGTCGAACTGGCCTCCTCTTGATATGCACAAATATGCTCGAATGTATAGTATTGTACAGCAATCCCTTCACTGCGTGCATACCACCCACTAGCCTGCCACCGCGTTTTTTCAGTTGTAATACATCCGAATGTTTCTAACTTTCTTACATATTTAGAAGCTGCATGTCGCTTGTTATGCTAGAAAAATATATTCATTTGATTAAAAAATAGCTAAGATACGGTGGTACAGCCCCCCGCCGTATTTTAGCTATTTTCTAATCAAATGAATATATTTTTCACCCATTTCTTGGGGCCTTCCTTAGCTCCAAAGCTTTGAGCCAACCCTTTTCCAGTAGAGAAGCTAGGCAATATACAGGACGCTTCGATGCTTACTGACTTTAAAATGGCTTGCTCAATTTTCACCACCTAACTAAAAATTTTCAATCTTGTCGCTCCCTTGCGACGCCTATGCACCTATTCGTTTCCATCATTTGCTTCTATAGACTCCCTTTAGCTTTGAGTCGCATGACCAGTTATTTAAAATAAATTATTTCCAAAACATAGTTCAAGCATCATTTGAAGGAGGGCTATGTGATTTCAAAAGTGATAGTGTATATGTTAGGTAAAGTGAGTGAAAGAGGTTGGAGGGAGTCTCTAAAAAAATAATTTAATTTTCGAGTCTAGTACACGACTCTGACAACGGCCTTATAGTGGAGGTCGAATAATGCGTAACTGTCAAAGGATACAAACTGTAGTGGAATAAAACGATATAGTTCTCAATTCGGTGTTCATTTATTTATAGGTATACCACTAAACAATTCGAAGGTTTATTATTATTTTCAATTTTTAGTTTTATTGCATAATTATTTTTGAGGAAAAATCCCACATAATTTAGGAGGATATAAACAAACATAGCAAAACCAAGACGTTTTGATTGAGACAATTAGTTTTCAAGTTATTCACACATGTATGTTTACCCATTTTAATATGACGTAGACTAGTTCTTGAATAATCTCGATAAACGTCATCGTCACGTAATGCTTTGAATCTTAGAGAGAATATGAAGTATTTTTATCTCTCGTACATTCTTTTCGTTCCATTTATAAAAAAAAATCATATAAATTATTTATTTTTAATTTCAATGTACATTAAAAAAAACATAATTATTTCTGAATTTTTGGGTCACCCTATCTCACGAAATAGCACCCTAATGACGAAATAAAAATATACGGGTCCAAAATTTTTTAAAAAGGCATGACTTGAACAGTTTTTTAAAAAAAATAAAAAAAATTTTTTTGGTTTTTTTCGAACATCGACCGCCTTGGGGACGGACCAGCACAATTGTGCTGGTCTGAATTTGACCCTAAAAAGTTCATAGAGTGATAGAATAGCCAAAATGAAGAATGTTTTGTTCTACGAGATGATGATTTTATAAGGTAAATTTTGAAATAATCACTCAAATATGGTCCATCCCGCAAGGGATATAGTTATTTTTTCCATTTTTTTTCTGGTGGGTTAAGCCAATGCTTCAAAGGAGCAGGCCCCTTCCCTGCCTTCCCCCCACCCCTTATTTACGCCAATGAATGTTTCTCCATGCATGCTTGTCCGTTGTCTGTGCTAAGCACGCGTTAGACATGTGGCAGCTATTGACAGTAAACTGGATGTACCGGGATGGGCTGGTGTGAAGTGCTAAGTTACAGTCTGTGCAGCTAAATGGCTTAAAGTGTGTTCTTTCAAAAATTTCTTTGGTATTTTTCGCCAAGAATTCTTTCAAAAAAATTATTAACGATTTTTGCGTTGCGTTGCGGAAGTCAGAGATGCAAAGACTTGCTAATTTCCATTGCCGGCCACGCTCATCTTCTCCGTTACAAGGAAAGGAAAAGAAAATGATGATATGACACCTACTTGAAGAGAGGCCAGTGACTCACCAACGCCCTCATAGATGTCAAGGAGTTGGATGACGGGAAGGGTAATGGTCTAGGATTCACAATAAGCGACGATGCGACCGGATTGAAATTTAGTGTATGTGTAGTTTAGGGGTCGTCCATAAATGACGTAACTTTTTAGGGGGGAGGGGGGCTTCACGAATTTGTGACGATGTGTGACTATGGGGAGGGAGGGGTCCTAGTTAGTGGACGTAGCATTTTGAATTATGTCGGTATAAAGAGAGGCGCCGAAAAAAATTGCATACAATTATTTTTTATTAAACTTTTTTTTGGTTGGACTTGAGCAGGGCTGTTAAGAATCATGAGCGGCTTGCGACACTGACGAAACCAGTCTTCTCACTGTCACTAGGCAAAGCTATATTTCATGTGCTCACTCCATCATGTCGCATGACGGGGCTCTCATGAGAGCGATTGTACAGGATTTTTGCTTTTAAAATTTCTATCTCATTTTGGAGAATTTTGGGAAGCAAATGTGTTTGATGAGTAAAGAGGATATCCATTAATGATTCTAGCGATATAAATAACAATTAAATCAGATAATGAAATAAAAATGGTCTAGTTTACAATTCCGTCACAAGCCGTAGCGACGAAAAAAAGAAGGAGAATTTGAAGAAAGCGTCTGTCATTGTCTCGCCGTCCGATGACAGTGAGAGAAGCATCTATGTAAAAGTCGCGCGACAACCTCTATTTACATTGACGCTTTCCAGAACTGGACTTGAGTTATAAAATGATAATTGAGCTTCAAAACAATCATGTCATATTGAAAAAAATCTTTGAAATTTTAGATTTTCTTGATAAATGCAATTAAACAGATTCTTTTAAGGTTTAAATAATTATGTGAATATTATATTATATTCGTGTCTACTTTAATGATTTTGTAAATAATTAATAATAAATCAATGCTTTAACGACTTGGAGAACATTGTTTTCCCATTTGTTAACAAGACATGAAGTCAATCGTTTTAGGTTTATTCATTTTTTCTGTCGGGGCTTTATATTTTTAAGAGAATAATATATGCTCTTTTTGGCAAATATTACATTAAAAGAAGATATTTATTCCGTGAATTATGCATTCATCTCCACCCAATCACCTCATCTATTTATTTTGATACATCAATGCTCTTCATGGAATAGCCTGAATATTGATGAGGACAACAGATTCGAGTGTTATCGAAATTGCCCTGTCATTCAATTTTCTTAATAACTCGGTAATTTGAAGAAAGATTATTTTTATTATTCAATTGTTTCATTAAAGGTTGTGTAAGATTTTTTATGTTTGGGTAACGATAATGAAGTTCAGCTGAAGTATTAATAGATATGAATAATTTGTATAATAATCGCAAAAAATGTATATCTGACCACTGATTGCTGTTTTTTTTAATTGGATTATGAAGCTCCATTTGTTATTAATTGATCATTTTTATTGAAATCTATTTCCTAACAACGAAAAATTTAAAACAATCTTCTTATATTACGAAATTTCTGTTCAATACGTTATAAAATATATTGTACTCTAACTCGTTACTGTTAGCTTCATCAATCCAATCAAAGAATTTTTTTATGTTTTCACTTTTTTTGTTGTAAACAGTAACAACAGTAAAAGTTATACAATTTAGCCTATGTGAAACTGGAAACCAATATTATGTAACTTAAACAAGAAATATGTTTATTTAAAATTACTTTTGAGCGCTACTGTATATCAAACTGTTATTCGTTAGATTATCCTTACATTTAAGTCAGTAATTAATATCAAACTTTGTATTGGACTCCTGAATTCAAATTTTCTTGTTTCAGCCCAGTCGCTAAGAAAAATAAATTTAAAAAATATAGAGGGGGGGGTGCTTGATATGCTACGTATTTTTCAAGGGGGAGTATCAGCATTTGTGACGAAATGCTACGAGGGGGGAGGGGGTATAAGGGATAACGATGACGAAAACATTACATTCACACTTACACTCAATTATAAAAAGTATACTAAGGGTCCGTTTAGTATACTTTTTATAATTGAGTGTAAGTGTGAATGTAATGTTTTCGTCATCGTTATGAGTGACGTTGCTAAGAAAGTTAAAATCACTCCATGCGTGTTCGTCTTCCAGGGATGAGACACAGGTATTTCCACCTTGTGCCCTAGCTAAGAAGCTTTGGTTTGAGCGCCATTACTCGCTCTCCGAAAAGATAAGATGAAATGACCCAACCCCATGCTACAGAAATAGCCCAGAAATAATAATAGCGGTTAAATCGGAACAAACTCACCAAATCCATCCATTTATCAAAACAATTCTTAACGATTTTTGAAAAAAACACTATTAATTCTTGTAGAGTGGCTATGTATATTTCTATGAGAAAAAAGTGATTCACCAAACACGCCGATTGTTTTTTCATAAAAAAAATGTAACAATTTTTAGTGTTAAAAATCAACAAAAAATATTACTTTCATCAATTACTTTCATCAAAACTGCAAACCACCAAAACAAAAAAGTCCCAAGTATCCCCATCATTCTGCGCGACAGTAAAACTAATGTTCTTGACTATTGATAGACATAAAATTAGCTGCTGCTCCATTAGTTAAACTTTTCAAGTTTAAGAATCCATGTCGATATCTGTCATTGGTGATCTGGTTTTAAAGATATTTCAATGATCCTTGGGGGATCGACTTTCTCCATATAAAATGTCTTTGGCGGCCATGTTGTTTTACGTCAATTTAACGAAAAAATAAAATGTGGACTAGGGAATGTGTACCAGTTATGGCCATAGTGGTTCCTTATTTGGCCATATGTGAAATTTTGATAACTTTCACATTTCAAATCTTTTTGAATGTTTCAACATCAAGATCTATCTTAAATCTAACTACTACAACACACAAACTTTTTCAAAATTTGAAGACATGAAAGTATTTACGTATGGCGAAATAGGGAACCATTATATCCATAACTGGTACACCTACCCTATACCTGATAATAAATTTACAGTCTACAGTCAATTGTATTTTTATCGGCTGCTTGGGCACGTCAGGAGTTAATCATCAATATTAACCTCCTTTTCCCGAGCAGCCTAGATAGCCGCGTAGTGTCGGTAGCGATTGTTTCAACTGGCTAAGAATTAACACTACGGACTGCCTGTTCCGGTGGTAAAAGTCCACCTCACAGTTGACCCCTAATTTATGGTGTGATGCGTACCGTGCCTAGGAATGAATGGTTAGGGGGGTCTAAATAAAACCTAACCGCAAACGGAGCCTGTGGGGTACCAGGGCGCCCTCCACAGTATTGAGTCCTTCCTGTGCTACCCGGAGCAATGGTGCAGGTGACCTTGTGTTTCTCCGAGATAATCGGCTGCCCTTCTTCAGTCTCTATCCTGAGGCTTAATAAGGGTGGGATTATGAATATGTTGACATTTAATTTAAATTATCACCTACAGGTATACCTCGATTTAGTGGACATTTTGATTTAAAAATTGTCCATAAAATCGAATTGTACATAAAATCGAAGCAAAATTTTTATCTCACTTTTTGTTTGCTATTCAGTTGAAACTTCATTAGAATGTATCATTATCGCCTAAAAACAAATTTTCGATACAAGGCTCAGTGTTTCAAGGTTGCCTTGAGTTAACAAATTTTTGATGAAATCAGTCCGTCATTGACGTAATGCATTCTAATACAAATTATGTATGTTTTTTTTTTTCATAATAATACTGTTAAAAACCCGACAAAAAATGCTTTCAATATGGTTTACTTAACTGTTTATTCAAAGGCTCAAGCATCATCACTCATAACAGAGCCGAACGCATTTGAAATTTTATTACAATTCCTTACACAGCATAACAAAAAAAACATTCTGTATGTCCCAGGGATCAAATCATGTGTTTTTAGTAAATTTGGAATGGTTAACATAGTCAACATGACAAAAATTATTATTGGATTGACAAACTCAAACTGAGTGACAACCAGTGTCTGCATATTTCAATATACAATCAACAACGCTGATCCTCAGTAGGATCCGCTATCGTTGATTTCTTCTTTGTGTGAATGTTTTTTGACAATACATGTTCGAATCTGATAGATTCATCAAATAAAGGCATCACATTTCTGTTTGCTTACACCAATGATTTGAAATTCAGTCTAATTTTTTATATTCAATTCTCAATTCAGTACCTCTAGGTGAAATTGAATATTGCAATGACACCAACTGTGGGTGAAACTGAATGTGTGCGTGTGCTGCACTCACTCCCTTTCTCTTCGCAATCACTCTCATAGTCAGATAGGCTTAGTGCTAGCGGAGTTTGTTTTTGTTCGTTTTCGCACTGGTCGGGAATCATTCGGCTGAATTTTTACGACACTGGTGACAACAATCATGATTGTAGAACCAACAAACATTTCGGCTTAAATGCAGCAAAAAAGTTTGCTAGCTCTGAGATGAAAACGGTTTGGTCGTGTTTGACCCAATTTTTGTTGACCGTACAATTTATTTCGCTGCGTGAATGATTTATCAAACTTTTTAATTCATGTTACATAAAGAATAAGACTTAATCTTTCATTTTAAATATAATTTGGCAAAAATCGCACGTATAAATTTTAATTATAAATAATCGTATCTCATCAACATGCTTGCAGTATCCATACCAAATTCTTCGTTTCTTTTATATGGTAAGGTGTTGTAATATGTCCTACAATATCGTTTGAGCATCGGAAATATGACCTACGTTTAAAATTATTTTGAAAGCATACACTTTGAATTATGTAGTAAACTTAGCAAATAAATCGCCATACAAGTTGGTAAACTTGCGTGTAAGTTGATTGAAATCTCAAAAGCTAGACGAGCTATGCTATTTTTGTAACGACAATAGATTAAGAAAAAAAATCGCGGTTTGAACGATGTAAGAGATAAAAATGTTTTAGGTAAGAATGGGTAATAATCTTTTCCCAGACATTAATTCTTCAAAACGACCTGTAACGACATAAAGAGAAAGGATTTCGAAGGGAAACGAGACGATCGGCGTAACAACAATTATCTGGAGATATTTTAAAAATACACTGAGAATATTTTTCTAACTAAAGCAAACATTTCACAATGGTCATTTCATAATTATTTTATTCCTGGTTATTTTTTTTTTATAAGAATATGTGCAAAACTCTTTCTTGTAGCAAAATTTCAGACTTGTACACGACACTGAAGAAAGCCTCACAGTTGCGGTATAGTACAAAATTCGTTTTTTTTTTTCATTTATTCAAAATTATGTTGTTTTTTAATTTCATGGTGTTCCAGTATGACGAACTTTCTTAAAATATTACAAGTAATACATAAAAATAAAAATAAATAAATTTTTGAAATGAAAAAAAAAACTTCTGAATAAATCACTTTGAAATTATCTTTAAAAAAAAATTAGAACGAATCCAATGAGGAATTTTTCAAGTTATTTTTGAATAAGCTCTTGGAACTGTGGAAAATTTCTGAAAGGACTCGTATAAAACTCAACATAAACACCCATTTTGAGTAATTCGTACACGTGTAATTGAAAAAAATGCTATTCGTCTGGAAAAATTCGTAAAAAAAAACTAATTGTCGTGCTTCAAAACGAACCACTGGAATAATTTCAGCAGATTCGTCTAACAAATCTTTAAGAAAGATGCATAATCACTTGAATAATCTGTTGATAAATCCTTACTAGATTGTAAAACTTCTCTTTTTTCTAGTAAGTTCTAAAAAAAGCTCTTGGATCAATCTCTGAGCAGCATAAAATGCACAAAAGAGAAATTCGAAATTTTGGGATTTTTGGAACAATCCTAAGAATAGAATAGTAACCTTAATAATTACAATTCGTACACATCACTACAGACTTAGTTGTAGCAATATTGAATTTGTGAATGGCAACATGTTAAAAGTTATCGTTTATTTACATGTTACGGCCTGGGAGGGAGAAACCGATACAAAATTTCTGCACGTCATAGTGAGCCCAAATTCTGCTGTCATGAACTGTCACTGTGAGCCGGGATCTTAAACAATGGACAAACATGATAAAAGCGCGTAATAGATCAAATCATATTTTTTTCATTTTATCAAAAGTGACAAAAATCGAATGAGAATCAATTCATATACATTCAAAAGTATTGTCACTAGGGCGTCTTTAATTCTGTTCAAATAAAAAGCATTGAAATACGCATCATTTCACATTTTCAAATGAAAATGAAAATTGAATGCACAGAAAACTGTGGCCCTTTTACAATGTTTGTCCAGAAACGTCGGAGCTGCACAACAAATGAAAACTAGCGATTTTCACCAAGTCTGCCTTGATTGTCGTTGGCAAGCTGGAGTTATCTTGCAGTTTAGAAATAAGTTGTTCGATATTTCGTGTGTAGTATCTGTACCTCCCTCCCAAGTCTCGAATGCCTAAATACGGGCAGAGCAAGTCCTACTGGAGTCTTCTTATTTTCAAACTCCTTCCATCTTTTAAACGCATTTATTTGGCATTTTGCAATGAAACAGGACCCAGCCCCTGTATAAGCATACCGTATACCCTTCACAGGTTTTAAGTTCACATAACGAATGTTTAGAATTGGATAAACATCAAAAAATTAAATATGAAATTTTCATGTCCATAAAATCGAGGTAAAATGTACATTAAATCGAAGTACATAAAATCGAGGGTCCATATAATCGAGGGTCCACTAAATCGAGGTATACCTGTATATGGATTCGCATTATGCGTTTTACACAGTGTATTTGTGCTCTTTCGCCTTTGGCGAGTTTCAATAGATACCGATCTGGTTTTTTCGTTGCTAGTCTTTTTCGTGCTGAGATTGCAAAAAGCTTAATGCTGCCTAGTTTGGGTAGTGGCTACGGTTAGGTTAGCTCAGATCAATCTTCAGCATAAAAGAAAAGCAACGATCAATCTTTGCAGACTCATGCAAAATGGTGCAGCCCAAGTGACGCTAGTTCAAGAACCCTACTTTCGTAGAGGGAACTTCTATCTAGGTAACCGTGTGGTCCCAGTTTTTGCTACTTTCAGCAAACTTGAAATGGCAAACTCGCGCTCCATGCCCCGCGCATGCGTGCTCGTTAATAAAGCAATCGTTGCTTCACTCATTTCTGAGTTAACTACCAGAGATGTATGTGCTGTCACAATCGATGTTTCTGTTGGTGACCTCAACAGGAAATACGTCTATTGTTCGGTATATTTACCACATAAAGAACCATCCCCAACGGATGACTTCAAACGAGTTGTCGTACACTGCGTAACAAAAGGCCTTCCGCTGATTGTGGGCAGTGATGCCAATGCTCATCACATCATCTGGGGCAGCTCAGATATCAATTTGAGAGGCTTCAGTCTGATGGAATACTTAAGTACTACAGACCTTGGATTACTTAACATAGGCAATCGCCCAACCTTCATGGTTTCTAATAGAGAAGAAGTGTTAGACATAACGCTCTGCTCGAATAGAATCAGTCACGAGTTGACGAATTAGCATGTATCAGATGAGGAATCATTATCTGATAATCGCTACATCTTCTTTGAACATTCAAATGTAACTGCGCAGACTTTGCGTTTTAGGAATCCCCGGTCAACAAACTGGGAACTCTATATTGAATTGGTTGCGACCAAATTTCATTTATATTCTCCGTCCATTGAAAATCCAAGTGATCTGGATGATGCCGTTGATACTACAACATCCTACATTATGGAAGCTTTTTAAAAAGCATTCCCTCTGTGGTCTGTAAAGAATACAAGAGGGACCCCATGGTGGACTTCCGATCTGACTAGACTCAGGAAACAATGTAGAAGGAGTTGGAACAGACGCCGTTCAGCTGGATCAGAGTCGTTCAAGTCGACTCGCAAGGCTTACAAAAAGGCTCTTCGTTCTGCTGAACGATCCGGCTGGAAAAACCTTTGTACAAATGTTTCCAGTTTGAGTGAAGTCAGTCGGCTGAACAAAATCCTTGCAAAATCTAAGGATTTCCAAGTGAACGAAATTCACTCACCTAATGGTCACTTTACTTCTTCTGATGAAGAAGTTTTAGAATGTTTATTCCCCGGATATGTGGACATAGCATCTACGGATGAACCAAATGTCTTTTCATGTAGTTACGAGTCTCTGGCCTCGGCTCGCAGTATCGTAACTACTGAATCGATTCAATAGACACTTAATAGTTTTGCTCCTTTCAAATCTCCAGGAGCGGATGGGATTTATCCTGTTCTGCTCCAAAAGGGATTTGAGTTTATCAAACATGTTTTGAAAAAGCTACTTGTAAGCAGTTTTGCTACCTGTTATATTCACAGATCCTGGCGTGATATTTGTATTTGTATTTGTATTTGTATTGAAGATTCATCCGACATCATGGTCTTAATGAATAAAATTAAAACTAAACTAAACTAAGCATCAACTCTTGGACAACACTTAACAGGATACATTAAACCTGGCGATTGCGCAACCGATTTTTGAAGGTATTAGTTGAGATGTTAAAATCGAACAAATTGTAATTATCTTGGAATCTCCGGCTTATCGTGTCAATGGGATTATTGGATCCATACATAGTTCGCCTCGGTGGTTGATATAGTAGTTGTCTAGAACGCAGCACACGTTGAGGAGCGTATATATTAAGCTGGCGAAGCAATGCTGGGCTGTCTATTTCGGAGCGAAGAACTTTAGCACCAAAGACGGCTTGGTTCATCTTTCGCCTCTCCTCTAGCGTTTCGATACCGAGCAGTGCGCATCGATGCTCGTAGGGCGGTAGCCGTAATGGGTCAGACCAGGGTAAGCTACGTAATGCGCATCTCACGAATCTACGCTGAATCGATTCGATTCTAGCAATCCACACTGCATCATATGGCGACCAGATTACAGAAGCAAACTCTAGAATTGATCTGACTAACGAGCAGTACAATGATTTTAGACACAGAGGGTCATCGAATTCACTTGCTATTTTGAAGATGAATCCAAGTTGACGATGGCTTTGTCGACTGTTTCTGAATAGTGCATTTTGAATGTCAATTGATGGTCTAGTAAAACACCCAAATCTTTAACATTATCCACACGATTCAGTATGGTACCATTAATGGCATAATTGTACAGAACAGGACTTTTCATTCTACGAAAGGATATGATGCAGCACTTAGACACACTAATACTCAAATGATTCAACGTACACCAACTCACAAAGAGGTCCAACTGTTCTTGCAACTGGCGGCAATCATTGATGCTTCTTACTATGAGATAGATTTTCAAGTCATCTGCATAGAACAACAAGTAACAGTTCGAAAGTACATGGGACACATCATTGAAAAACAGGACAAACAACAGTGGCCCCAAATTACTCCCTTGGGGTACACCACAATGCGGAGTGAATGGAGCTGATATGGCTTTTCCAATCTTAACGAGTAGTTGACGATCAGTTAGATAGGAATACAGCCAACTGCAAATTCTCGAAGAAGCACCCAAACGGTTCAACTTTGCCAAGAGAATACTGTGATCAACTGTATCAAATGCGGCCTTTATATCTGTATAAATACTATCGACCTGTCCCCCTTTATCCATTTCTTTGATGCAGAATGACGTATACTCGCATAGATTTGAGATTACTGACCGTTGTGGGAAGAATCCATGCTGATTCTGTGAAATGTATGTTTTGCAGGCTTGCAATAAAACATCGTTCATTATTATCTCGAAGCATTTCGATCCAGCTGGAAGGGAGGTTATTCCACGATAGTTCGATACTTCCGTTCTACTGCCTTTCTTGAAGATCGGTCGCATATAAGACATTGTCCATGCTTTAGGGAACTGCTGACATCGGAGAGAGAGGTTGAATATAGCCTTTAGCGGAGCAATTAACACCGCCTTGCAATGTTTCAAAATGCATGCAGGAATACCATCAGGGCCTGGCGATATGGATGGTTTTAGCTTCTTCAATGCCTCCTCCACCATCATATGGCTAACTTCGAAGATGTCAACATCGATAATATCAGTAGGTAACGATTGTGACGCAGCATCGGGATCCGCTTGAGATTGAGACGATGTGTCGAAGACACTCGTAAACCATGATGCAAAAAGCTCGCATTTGCCCTCGGCCGAGGAAGCAGAGTGGCCATTCAAGCTCAAAAATGATGGCAGCCCAGTTTCATTTCGCTTTGAATTGACAAAACTCCAGAACTGCTTTGGATGTCTTCGTAAATTGTCCTGAACACGCCTTACATATTTACCGTAGAGGTATCGATTGTAGTAACGATAACTGCGGCTAGCTCGATTAAATGCCAGCTTGTTGCAATCGTTTTTTCTTTTTGAAAATCGTCTCTGCATCTTGGATTGATTCCGTCGGAGATACAACAAGCGTGCATTAGGTGTAAAGTTTATCCTGAAAGAAGGACGTGCGTCGTATAAAGAAGCGAAGAGTTTCAGACCAATCAGTCTGACCTCTTTTCTTCTGAAATGTCAGGAACGCATTATCGATCATCACATCCGTGAAGTTTATTTGGCAAACATGCCTCTTCATGTGAATCAACATGCTTACCAATCTGGAAAGTCCACTGTGACTCTTTTACACAAAGTTGTATACGATATCGAGAAAGCATTCGCTTAGAAGCAATCCTGCTTGGGTGTTTTCTTGGATATTGAGGGTGCCTTTGATAACGTGTCTTTCGATGCCATATTGGAAGCCGCACGAAACCATGGGCTACCTACAATGATTACCAATTGGATTCATCAAATGCTCAAAAACCGACATCTCTTCTCGACATTGCGTCAAGCAGCGATTCGAAAATTGAGTGTTCGCGGATGCCCCCAAGGAGGAGTCTTGTCACCACTTTTGTGGAATCTCGTAGCAGATACGCTATTGAGGCAACTCAATAATTGCGGTTTTCCAACTTATGGATTTGCCAACGACTATCTAGCTCTGATAGTTGGTATGTGCTTAAGCACCCTATTCGACCTGATGCAAAGTGCTCTTCAGGTAGTCGAGAGTTGGTGTCGCCAATATGGCCTTTCGGTTACCCCGAATAAAACATCTATTGTTCTTTTTACGAAAAGACGAAACCGCGATGGAATTCGACCTTTACGTCTTTTTGGCACTGAGATTAATGTGACTGATCAAGTAAAGTATGTCGGAGTCATTCTAGATTCCAAACTTTTATGGACAGCTCACATTGGTTTCAGAGTCAAAAAAGCTTGCATGGCCTTCGGTCAATGCCGGCGAACCTTTGGTAAAACTTGGGGCCTCAAACCCAAATATATCAAATGGATTTACACAACAGTTGTTCGACCAATATTGGTATATGGATGTCTTGTGTGGTGGCAAAAGGGCGAAGTGAGAACTATCCAATCAAAATTGGGCCATTTCCAAAGGATGTGCTTGATGGCGATGTCTGGTGCGTTCACTACAACTCCCACAGCAGCGCTTGAGGCCATTTTCGACGTTGCACCACTACACATATATCTTAAACAAGAAGCACTTTCTTGCTCTTACCGTTTATGGGTACTGGATCTGGGACAAAATTGTCCTTTCTCCAAGTGATCTCACAATTGCTTGTCACTTTCCTTGCAGGACATTTACCACACAATTCCCTTCACGGGAAGAGTGGACGTCTGGCTATTTGGAGAGAAGTATATCAAACAATATAGTATGCTACACGGCCATTTTGCTCGTCCCGGGATTCGGGACATTTCAGATAAGACTTTCTTATTCTGATGAAGTAATCTAACAAAAATCAAAACTAAGGTTGATTAATTACGGTTTTGCTGTGGATTTTTCAAATACTTTATAACACTTAATTATGACTTTAAAGCAATTTGCTTCAAAAATTTGAAAATTCATAAAAAACTTTAGAACAAAAGAAACGATTGAAGATCATTGAAGGTATTGTAGATCATGCTAAAAGTTAATTGCTGAAAATTATTCACTGAAGTTTACGGCCGTGAATCGCAAATCAGTCCCATCTGCATTTTGGTCATAATTGAGTTGATATCAGTTTTCATTATATCTTCTAATGATCTTTCAGCTGCACTAACGAGAAATCACTTTTTGTTCAGTAAAATTATTAAAAAAAAACACCAAGTTGAATCACTCCATAATGAAAAGTAAGCACATGTCAGTCCCACTGCAGATTTTCGCATCGTGTAACACAAAAATGAATCGCTATTTGGTCATCTTAATTTTTTTCTTGAAAAGGTAACGCAGTGAAAAGTAAATAATGAAAGTTTCATTGAGATCTAAACATGCTCCAATATCCTGGAATCCTTCTCAGTCAATTTTATCAATGCCTACTTTCTACAGATGGTACTGACTTGCGATTTGCGGCAGTTTAGGTGTGCTTTCAAATTTGTTATTTCAGCATAGGCTTATAAAAACGGCTAATGCTGAAAAGAAAAGTATTAAAACTTTACAACTAGACAAATAAAAATATGTGTTTTTAACTTGGTAAATTGATCTTTTCATGCAAATAATTACTCGTTTATTCTGTTTTTCATTATGCTTTTCTACTTTCTCAAATAAGGATGAAAGTTAGAAAAAATGTCATTGTTTTTCATTGAAATTTAATGGTTTTCATAAAATTATTCGTACATTTCGGGAATCCCGGGATTCCCGGGATGTCAGAAATAAAATCCCGGGAAATGGGAAGTCCCGAAATTTTTTAAATCCCGGGATTTTTTGTCCCGGGATGTCCCAGAATGGACAGTTACTTAGATTGGGGTATTTTATTTTGGAGATTCTCTACAAGTTTTTTATCCATGCAAATTCGTTTTATTTCATAAATGATTGAAAATGTGTTACTTTAAAAGTACCAAATTTTATGTGCATTGAATATGTACGAGGAATCTCGCCAATAACAACCTTCACAACAAGTTAGAAAGAATGTTGTCGGCATAACGATTACGGCCAAACGCTATCTTGTTGAATTTCAAGGTGGATTTTTAAAAACACTTGAGCATGAATTCTAAACATGAAAAAGATTATAACCAATATTAGGCAGATCCAGAGGCAGGTTAATAGCTTTTAAAATTTAATACAGAATTCTCACATAAATTTCCGGACAACTTAGGCAGGATTTTCACAAAGAGCAATTTTGTCACAGAATCCTTGTAGGAGTTCATGGAATGATGACAAAATGACTATCACCGAATATTGGATATTAGTATGTAAAATTATCTTGAGCTATCCTTAGAAAAAATTCTTACAGAAATCTGAGTAGGACAGAATTCTCCATATTTTAGATCAGGATGTTATAATAATTTTAGAGTGTTGTTTTGCGGAATATTAAGGACAATTACACAGGAATCATACACTGGATGATCTTAAAATCCAGGGCTTCAATCTTATAATATAATATAGAATTTTAAAAACTAATGAGGATTTCCAAACAAAACTAGATGAGATTCTGGCAGAATCTTACGAAAATTTCTAATAGAATTCAGAAAACGATTTTTATAAAATCCTGGATAACGATCTCATTGAACTGTGAGGAATTTTTTAAGCAGGATATTACAATTAGGGCGATTCAAATTTTAAAAATGTTTGAAAATCCAATCTCCCATATGATTCTTACCATCATTACCATAAAAATAGTGTTCTGTGAAATTTTCAGTTCTCTAGGTGGTGATTTGAAGTTGGCCCAAAGGCAATGTAGGTTTATACGGAAATTACTATGGAGAAATTTTGAGAAATGTTCCAAACACGCTAGTACTGTAATGTGAGTAGAAACTTATCATCTCATAATAGAATCTAATTCTTCAAACCTTAATGAAGGAAGTTGCTGAAGAAACAAATCCCTTTTGAGCTAATTTTGTTTGGGATTTTTGTACATGTTTGCAGGGCTATAATCCCAAATTAAGCTAAATATTAGCAAACAAACTCATAAACATCTCTTCTGCTATCCGTCGGATAGAATTTCTCTCTCCAGCAAATTTCTTTATCATGGTTTGAAGACTGAGTTTTTACTATGGGATTATAAGTTTGTACTTATATTACAGTACTAGTGTGTTTGAAACATATCTCAAAATTTCTCCATAGTAATTTCCATATAAACCTTCATTGTCTTTGGGCCACCTTTAAATCATCACCTAGAAAGCTGAAAATTTCACAGAACGCTATTTTTATGGTAAGCATAGTAAGAAACATATGGGGATTGGATTCTAAATCATTTTTAAATTTTGAATAGCCCTAATTACAATTCGCACAGAGTTATCGAGATTATTACATTAGCGAACATTCAGTTTTTCTTACCGGCCGCCGAGCGGCGACACTGATGTTTGTATTTCCCTCACTGATCGCGCTACGCTGGATTCTCAAATTTCTCAAACTTTCAACACAAGCGCATGGAAGAATGGTATTCAGAGAGCTGTCAAAACGTATGGAAAATAATGAAAATCGTAAATTGCTTGCAATTGGGAAACTGAATCAAAAAAGTAGTGATAAGAAATCAAGTGTAAAGTGAATACATAACTCTTTGTGTTTAGTTCATCTTCCGTGGTGCTTTCTTTGCTTCAGGATTTCGATTTTACTACCATTGAAAAAGAGCCATCTATCGCCTTTTCAGTTTTGAATATCGCCCTATTGTACTGTACACAATTAAAAATAATGATGATTACATGTCATGTAAACTTCATTAATGCGATGTAAATATTACGTCATGGAAATTTAAGTCTTAAATCATGTAAATATGTGTTATATGTCACGTAATCACACAGAATCCTGCTGGATTACATGACACATAATTGAAGTGTACAAGACATAACATGTAAATATCCATGATTTGCCACGCTCCAATTATGTGCATTATATGTCTCAGAAATTCACACGTTTCGTTCGAACTGTGTATAATATGTAATATTCATTTTTCCTGTTAAATTGAGTCGTACATTGTTTTTTTCACGCATAAAAATGTTTTGCAACACTTGTGACATTGTAACTTTTGGTGAGTTCTATTTGATCTTTCGACCTTGACGCTTGCTCCTGCGGGGGCAAGATCAAACATGTCGCGCGTCGGTTGAGTAGTGAAATGAAAAAGCGCCGCGGACCGTTAGTAGTGTTTGATCTGTTGATCGAGTTGCTTGCTGTTGCGTGGGCGAGTGATGAACACTTGTTCGGGGTACAATGCGTTTATCGAATTATATCGCGAATCCGGTTAGGCGTGATTATATCATGGATCACATCACCAACCACTGGTGACTCCCATATCTTCACCTTATCCCACTAACCCAATATCCTTTCCATGACAACCGTGGAGATGCAGAGGTATACTCGGTCTCTAGTAACAACGGTTGTCTAACTAACATTCCTTCCCTTCCCCGATGACCGTAAGGACGTGGCCGGCGTTGTTATTGACCTCTAAAATTTGAGCTCTCGATTTGTGCACATTGAAGAATGGTAAGCTAATCCCAAGCCCCATTCATAAATTCCCTGTACAACTTCGATTGTTCTGGTCAATCACGGAGTAGCAACTACGAATTGTACAGTCATCTATGCTCATGCTCATGCTCACTTGTGACATTGTACACTTTTGGAGTGTACATTTCATTAAAAATGTGATTTTTTAATGATAAATGCCAGTTTTTTTACAAATTTTTGCCAATTAAACATTTTCTCTAGAGATAAAACTGGTTTTTCTCATTTGTTAAACATTCGAAAAGAACTTTACAACATTTTATGAATAATTTTGAAACAGGAATATGTTTGCACATGTCAGTGATGCATTTTGAACTGAACGCGAGCCAAAACTGAACGGAGCAAGTTCAAAAAATGCACGAGAACGCAGTAGACAGTGAACTTGCGAGCCGGAGCCTGTCGCTGCACTCGTACGGCCCGTTCAGATCGCAATGCACTACAATGGTAATTAAAGCATAGATTTAGGTATTTACTTGGAAAATATGTCTTGAATCAATAATAAAATTAATTCAATCATAAATGAATATATTATGTCTTGCTTTGTTCACCTCATAAACAATTTTGGCACGATGAGATGCCGTGAAATCTGTCAGAACAATCTGCGTTCAAATTTTTGCTCATTAGGGTTCAATTTTTTGAACTGAACAATGAGCAAGCCTACTTGATCGCTCCGTTCCAAAAAATGAACTGGAACGCGAACTGAACGCGTTCAAATGCATCACTGGCACATGTTAAAAAAATATACGCAAAATTCAACTCGTATTACTAAAAGATGCTTTATTAACCTATGTTTTATAGGAAAAATGAAATTCGTAGCGAAAAAAAACTAAAAAAAATCTAAATAAATTTAATTTTTTATTTAAAGATATCATATTTTTGGGTAGTTTTTGTTGAATAACTAAGTCATAACCATATTTCATAAAAATTGTTTTAAAACAACTAAATTGCTCTAAAACCATGTAAAAAGTTTCGGAATCAATTGAGTATTTATGAAGTTATGATCGAACAATGATGTTTTTTTCAGAAAAATAAAAACTATTTTTAACTCAGACTATTTTCGATTGTAGACAAATTTGATGTCCTACAAAGTAATCATAATATCAATTTTGAAGAAAATAGTGCTAAATCTATCAAAATTGGTTGAAAAATAATAGAGTTTTGGTGATTCCACTGACGGCTATTTTGACGTAGGACTACGTCTTTGTTTTCTATATTGGGGTGCACTTTAAAAGTACGGAAAATGAGACATGTAACGAAATTAGGGGAGATTTTGAACGTTAATAACTCAGTTGTTTATGAACCAATTATTACGATTTTAGTATCATTCGATCAGAAATGTATCTACGCATCGTTAGTAATATATCCGATAAGTGAATTTTGTTGTTAAACTATTGAAAATTTGATAAATGTTGACCCCTTTCTTATCCAACCAATCACGTTCGAGCACTTTTCGACGGTGTCGCTTCCCACTATAAAAGCAAACGGGCCCCTGCTTCTTCCCTCAGTCTTCTTTTTGCGGTCGGACTGTGAACACGGTCGGGCGAGTCATTCTCGCTTTGCTTTTGCACCCGCGTCACAGTCCAATTTGTGTCGTCGGAAGAGGAAGACGCAAGATTGATTTGCGGCGGCGATGACGATGGCTTGGGCGCTTCTCCGAGCGGCAAACTACTGCTGCTCGGAGAAGCGTCCAAGCCATCGTCGTCGCCGCCGCAAATTTATCCGCGCTCTCAGATTTCGACTCGTGGTAAATTCAGCATCGGCGGTCAAGAAGCAAGCCCGTTAGGAGTTAATTACCAGAAGCCCCCAGAGTTGCTGATCCGAGGAGTTGCTGCTAATCGAGCGTCGGAATCGCTCGAAGTGAGCATCGTTTCCAGATTTCGACTTGTGCCCGGGGATCCACTACCCGTTGCTGTTGCTGTTTGCGTTGAGGATTTCCCGTTTGACCATGGCAATCAAGTGATAACTTCCCGCAGTGCTATTTATCTACCATCGGACCTTGTCAGGACCATCAAATTTGTGGAAAAGAGTTGAAGGAATAATATTTCCGACCTTATTAGATCTTATATTTCTCAATCAATCTCGCAGCTTCATACAAAATTTAATTTGTTATGAATAATTGATGGCACGTCAATTTGAGACTATTCGTGGACGCTGCTGCAGTGCCGTCGGGGTGAGTGATCAACATTTCACAACGATTGTAAACTAGAGTGGAATTTCCGACAGTGTCTTTGATTCGCCATATTTTATGAGAACACTTCGATTACGAAATTGATCACATGTAACAAAATTGCGACATGTTTAGAATGCTTTTGAAAAGAAATTCTGATAGAACAATTTTCATAATTTTGGAACCATGGATCAAAAATGTACCTTCATATTAAAGAAAACTATTGATTATCAATAGCGAACTATTGAATATTTAGTAATTGTCAACCCTTTCATTCATGTTCGACCAATTTCTCACGCATTATCATTTTTCGCAATTATCAAGTAATTCTAAGTCCAACTGATTATTGGCACATATGCACTTCCCAGATTGGTCGATTAGAAAGAGAAGAGCACGAATGGGAGGAGCATAATCTGCTAATCTAAGGGTACATAGCATGCTTCCTTCATTGGATTCGGTTTCATTCCGTTTCGACTTCCGAGCTGGCAAGAGCTCCTCCGTTCCTGCGCAGCGACGTCCTTCAAGCTAGCGATCCAGCGTCTGGTGGTCGGTGGTCAAGAAGCAAGCCCGTTAGGAGTTAAATTCCAGAAGCTGATCCGAAGAGGAAAGAGCAGCGAATCAAGCGTCGGACTTATGAAATCGCTCAAGATTTCAAGAATGAGCATCGTTTCCAGATTTCGCCTTGTGCCCGGTAATCCACTACCCGTTGCTCTTGTGCGCCATCCAAGGACCATGGTAATCAACTGATCAATTCCGCAGTGCTATTTATCTGTGACCGCATCGAGGCTAAGAAAGCCATCGGCCCTTGTCAGGGCCATTAAATTTGTGGAAAAGAGTTGAAAGAATAATATTCCCGACCTTATTACATCTTATATTCCTCAATCAATCTCACAGTTTCGTACAAAATTTAATTTGTCATGAATAATTGATGGCACGACAATTTGAGACTATACTTGGACGCCTTGCTGTGCCGTCGAGGTGAGTGCTCAACATTTCACAACGAATGTAAACTAGAGTGGCATTTCCAACAGTGTCTTTGATTTGCCATATTTTATGGGAGCATTTCGATTATGAAAATTATCACATGTAACAAAATTGCGTCATATTTAGAATGGTTTTGAAGAGAAATTCTGATAGATCAATTTTCATCATTTTGGCACGCATTAATCAGAAATTCACCTTCATACTAAGGAAAACTATTGATTATCAATAGCTATCCATAGAATATTTAGTAAATGTCAACCCTTCCAACTATTCATGTTCGATCAATTTCTCACGCATTATCATTTTCCGCAATTTTCAAGTAATTCTTAGCCCAACACATTATTGGCACATACCCATTTTTCAGATTGGTCGACTAGAAAGAGAAGAGCACGAATGGGAGGAGCATAATCTGCTAATCTAAGGGTATATAGCATGCTTCCTTCTTTGGATTCGGTTTCATTCCGTTTCGACTTCCGAGCTGGCAAGAGCTCCTCCGTTCCTGCGCAGCGACGTCCTTCAAGCTAGCGATCCAGCGTCTGGTGGTCGGTGGTCAAGAAGCAAGCCCGTTAGGAGTTAAATTCCAGAAGCTGATCCGAAGAGGAAAGAGCAGCGAATCAAGCGTCGGACTTATGAAATCGCTCAAGATTTCAAGAATGAGCATCGTTTCCAGATTTCGCCTTGTGCCCGGTAATCCACTACCCGTTGCTCTTGTGCGCCATCCAAGGACCATGGTAATCAACTGATCAATTCCGCAGTGCTATTTATCTGTGACCGCATCGAGGCTAAGAAAGCCATCGGCCCTTGTCAGGGCCATCAAATTTGTGGAAAAGAGTTGAAAGAATAATATTTCCGACCTTATTACATCTTATATTCCTCAATCAATCTCACAACGAATGTAAACTAGAGTGGCATTTCCAACAGTGTCTTTAATTTGCCATATTTTATGGGAGCATTTCGATAATGAAAATTATCACATGTAATAAAATTGCGTCATATTTAGAATGGTTTTGAAGAGAAATTCTGATAGAACAATTTTCATAATTTTGGCACGCATTAATCAGAAATTCACCTTCATACTAAAGAAAACTATTGATTATCAATAGCTATCTATAGAATATTTAGTAAATGTTATGCATTCCAACTATTCATGTTTGATCAATTTCTCACGCATTGTCATTTTTCGCAATTTTCAAGTAATTCTAAGCCCAACACATTATTGGCACATACCCATTTTCCAGATTGGTCGACAAGAAGAGAAGAGCACGAATGGGAGGAGCATCATCTGCTAATCTAAGCGTTTAAAGCATGCTTCCTTCGCCGGATTCGGTTTCATTCCATTTTCGCTTTCGAGCTGGTAAGAGCTCCTCAGCATCTAGTTTATGATATTTCGGCTCGTGATAAACTCATCTGTGGTGCAGTCAAGAATCAAGCCCGTTAGGCAAGTCGCTCAAGATTTCAAACTTAAGCTACGTTTTCAGATTTCGACTTCAGCCGTGTGATCTAATACCTGTTGCTGATGTGTGCCATCCACACCACGAAACATTCAACTGGTTCGTCGTATAAGCAGAGAACTTATACAAATTTCTACACTTGCGTTGGGGATTCTTCGTCTAACCATGGCAATCAACTGATAACATACTGTAGTGCGATTCATCTATGACAGCATCCGAGCTAACAAAGTCTTTGGCTCTTTTCAGTGCCACCAAATGTGTGTAAGAGAGTTAACCGACTTCCGACTTTATTATCACATTGCCAAGCAATGAATAATATTTCTCTCAAACCATAAGATCAACAAAGCGATGACTGAAGCTTTCATTATAATCCTCGAATAACTTCTTTCCAATGCTATCATATATTTCATAGGAGGTTACTAATATAATTTCAAAATGATCATACAACCTGAAGTGAAATTTCACATTTTCATAGATAAATATGACGAATTCATCAGATAGAGATAATGTATATTTGGGACATGATTAAACGTACACTTGGCTGCAAATCGTTATATGCATAAATATTCACGAAAGTTTCGAGCACTGAAAACAATATGAAGCCAAAACGAGCAACAAGAACGACATCAAATTCAGTTAAATTAACCATCGTGGTCCTACGTCACCAGTTCGTACAAACCCATAGGGATGTACCCTTATAGTTTTTTGACGTTGGATAACGTCTTACGGCAACATATGGGGGTACAATTCAGAAAAACGAAAAATTGAGCATGTAACGAAAAATGGTCAGGTTTTGACCGCTAATAACTCAGTCATTTATCGATAGATTTTCAATATTTATCCATGAATCGATTGGAAATTTATCTACGCGTCGATCCAAATGGAGGACACTATTGATTATTAGCAACAAACTATTGAAATATCGTAAAACGTTGACCCCTTTCTTATCTAACCAATCACGTTCAAGCACATTTTTCGGTTCCGCTTCCCACTATAAAAGCGCACCGCACCCTGCTTCTTCCCTCATTCTTCTTTTTGCCGTCTGACTGTGAACACGGTCGGTGAGCAAATTTCGAGAGTCATTCGCGTCCTCAGTTCAGTTTTCAATAGGACGCGAATACAACACGCATTAGAACCGAAGAACCACGCATTTCGGAGCCGCAGCAACTGAAGCCGCTCATTTGAGTGCACCAGCCAGCATAATCGTTTTCGGCCAGAAATCGTCGCTACCAGCCAGTGCTCCGCTGTCATTGCCATGCGGGAGGCTAGCGCGGTCATTCTGGTTCATTAGATCGAGCGGCACAGCCGTCACCGTCCGTGTAATATTCCCTAATTTGTACGAGATGGCTGAAGAAAATCGACCAAAGCCGCTTATTGAAGCGCACATCGTCATGCGCACCGCAAATCTCATCGGGCGAGGCAGATTGAAACCAGTGCGCCGTCAAAATGTGTCCGTGTTACGCAAATTCAACAATTCAATCGGCCCTTTCCAGAGCCAACAAATGTGTTTTAAAGAGTTAATTGTGTAATATTCCTTAAAGTGTTTACCACATACTTGCTATAATTTCTTAATTCATCTCATAGCTGCATACAATAATTGATTTATTACGAATAATTGACAATACGGCAATTTGAGGATGTTTCCGAGGACGCTGCTGCAGTGCCGTCGGGATGCAATAACAGCATAATGCTCATCTTGTACATCCCTTACCCAGACATCAGTTTCATATAGCCTATTTCCCAGATAAGAAAACGAAGAATTTAAAAGGAGGAGCATCACCTGCTATTCTAAGGGTATAAAGCATCCCTTCTTTGTTGAATTCGGTTTCATTCTGTTTTCGCTTTCGAGCTGGTAGGAGCTCCTCGCTACCAGAGGCAACCTGTGTGTACGAGATGGCTGAAGAAAATCGACCAAAGCCGCTTGTTGAAGCGCACATCATCATCCGCACCGCAAATCTCATCGGGCGAGGAGGATTGCAACCAGTGCGCCGTCAAAATGTGTCCGTGTTACGCAAATTCAACAATTCAATCGGCCCTTTCCAGAGCCAACAAATGTGTTTTAAAGAGTTAATTGTGTAATATTCCCTAATGTGTTTACCACATACTTGCTATAATTTCTTAATTCATCTCATAGCAGCATACAACAATTGATTTATTACGAATAATTGACAATACGGCAATTTGAGAATGTTTCCGAGGACGCTGCTGCTGTGCCGTTGGGATGCAATATATTTTCTATTGTTAAGGAATGATTCAAATATTACCTAACGCAAAATTTTATTTTAAACATATATCTTTTCTTAATTCACAAACCATTACATTCTGGATTATAACTAAAAGAAGGTTGCAATTATGACATTTGACTATAATACAAATGCAGCAAATTAAATGGCGTAGTTAACGTCATGCGGTCGTGTCTTGTACACAACCCCCACTGATTTTTTGTCAGTACCTAGAAATCTTTCATAAGTTCGTGACGGTCCTAAATCAGGAAATAGAAGAAGCTAACGTTATCCAACGTCAACTTGGCGGTCGTATCTCGGAAACAACCTCTTACTTTTTTTTGTGGCATATTTGATTAACTCTACGAAATCTCAAATAACAACTCAAATCTGTGGCAAAATCCTTGAATTCTAAATTCTGACACATAACCATCACGCTCTAAAATAACGTTTGTGTGCGTTTTGATCAAAATTTAATTTTAATTACTATTAATTGAAATAAAATATACTCCAGGCCAAACAAAATAAATAGCAAACCAAACCAAAACACAAACAAAGTTTTGAGAACCACTGGTTTATATAAGCAATCTTCTTTATTGAAAATGGCACAAATATCATAAGAATGTAAAGATAAAACAGCACTGATGTGACAAGCTACCAATAACATTATAGTATTCGAAGATAGAAAATCAGCAGACTGTGGAACAAATACGTGTCACTACAAGACAACCTAACACGAGAAGAGCAACAGACGCCGAAGTAGAGTAGAGCAAATCCCTATGAAAACATGGACGTTTTTTGCCACATGATTCTTTTCCGATACGCTCGTGATGTGCTTCCAGTCAGTCTGATGTGCGTAAATGTGTCGGCATTACCATTCCATTTCCGAATCCGTCGATATTCATCGCCATCTATCCAGTCAGTGGTGGTTCTTCTCTCAGGTGGAAAACTTTTCTGAATTGCTATTCTTGTGCAACGTATAGATCACGGTGCTTCCCATTCAGGAAATAAAAAGACAGACGAAAACCTCCAATTAGCAGCTTAGCAAGAGCACTTAATTTAAGACAGAAAAAGTTTTGGCCGTAGCTCAGTGCCCTGCCATTTAGGAGGAAAAACTGAAATAGAATATCGTAGAGCGTTGCCCAGCTAAAGCAAACTCGTCACAATGCCATGGATAGGTACCGTAAAATGGGATGTCTTTGATAGTGCGTGTCCCTTAAATTACATGAAAAATTAAAATTTATGTTAATCACTAAAGTAAAACAAATACAAATCTCAATAGTATTAGTGAGACATTTTCAATTGTAATCGAGAACATTTGACTATTTTTGTTCGAAAATCATAGATTGATGGTGTTTTTATAAAATTGTAAAGCGCTTTTAACCTTTACGTTCCCAGTATTTTCAAACAACTGTCATTTCGTCACTTTTCATTCGATTTTTTTTATTTTTTATTTATTGCAGCTACAACACCGAAGTTTTTGTGTAGGATAACGAGCGATTATCATCGTTTAAACATAATTTACACTTGTTGACCATTCCGCAATTCCATTGCCGGATCCGCTAAGGCCCATCCGGGGACATTACCGGTTCCCGTCCAAAATACACCGTGTGACGTCTCAATCTGGGGGGGGGGGGGGGGCAGATAGCCGTAGCGGTAAACGCGCAGCTATTCAGTAAGACCAAGCTGAGGGTCGTGGGATTTGAACCCACCGGTCGAGGATCTTTTCGGGTTGGAAATTTTCTCGACTTCCCAGGGCATAGAGTAGCATCGTACCTGCCACGCGATATACGCATGCAAAAATGGTCATTGGCATAGTAAGCTCTCAGTTAACAACTGTGGAAGTGCTCATAAGAACACTAAGCTGAGATGCAGGCTCTGTCCCAGTGGGGACGTAACGGCAGAAAAGAAGAAGACGTCTCAATCTCCATGAGTTCAGAGAACTTGTCAATTGATAAATATTGAATTTGGTACGAACAGATGTTGCCATTCCAGAGCTCCTGGAACAGGTTCTACGAGGGCCTCTTTGAGGACATATCCTTTTTATTCCCAAAACATACCGTGCGGCATCTCAATCTTCGTGAATTCTAAAGAATATGTCAATAAAGGAAGAATCAACTTAATAACAACTGATTTGGCCACTTAAGAGCTCCTGGCACGGGCTCCGCCAAAGCCTCTTTAGAGACTTTTCCATTTTATGTCCAAAACAATCCGTGAGACGTCTCAATCTTCGTGAATTTGATACAATATGTCGAAATAATCAGAATATCTTTCAAATAAAACTATTAAAGTTACCTCGTGTTACGGCACCCATAACGGCACGCTGAAAAGGATCGACTCTATCTTGTGCAAATACCACAGGTCTTCAAAAGAATGTTTGTGTAATTTTCCCAAGATAAATTGGGTTCACCTGGCAGGAATTTTCGCTAGCAACCAGGTTGTGTCTTGTCAGGATTTTTTATCGCCGTCTTGGGTGATTCTATCATTTTGTTAAACCCTCGTCCTTTCAGATCTAACCCTTGACTCCGAAAGAGAAGGGGGGAAACTTTCAACGAAAAACTTTCTCCCTCTGGGAATGAAATGCTCCGCACGTAAAAGCACATGACGTAATATACGCATTACTAACCGTACTGACAACAGTTAGCGGAATATTAAGGGGAAAAGTTTTCCCTGTTCCGGCCTCGTTGATGAAAAAAAGTGTGATGGATCTCGTTTTTTCTGCACCTTTATTATTCGCGTAGGAACCCTAATTTTCCGTTATGATGTTACAGTATTAGACAAAATAAAGTGTATTGTCAGATTTCTAATTCTAATCTGAAATGGTGGATAAAAGTAGAACGAGTTGAAAAAGAATATAAGAATTTACATGCTTATTGATATCCACTTAATTGGACCCAGATAGCCGTAGCGGTAAATGCGCAGCTATTCAGCAAGACCAAGCTGATCGTGGGTTCGAATTTTGCCTGTCAATGATCTTTTCGTAAAGAATTTTTTTTCCAGCGCATAAAGTATATTCGTGCTTGTCACACGATATGCATATGCAAAAGTAGTCAGTGGCAAAGAAATCTCTCAGTAAATAATTGTGGAAGTACCCACAAGAACCCAAAGCTGAGAAACTGGCTTTGTCCCAGTAGGAACGTAACGCCAGGAAGAAGATAAAGATGATAACTTACTTAGAGGTAAGATATCCAACCTGTAATTTATGTAAATTGGCCAGTGTTCATGTTATTTTGTTCATTTCTGTACGTACAAATAAAAATGAATTCAGCTAACATACAACAGTGTATGGAGAAACCCGGGTGGAAATAATATTCTATTTATGGGAGTTGCCTATAATGAGATGAGAAATGATGATTGATGAAATTAATGGATCGTTAATATGATTGTATGATTGGCACAATGTCAACGACCGGCTGGATATAAGTTGTATCGTTGTTTCCGTATAAAAGCCATGACGTGGAATACAAATTTCTTCTTCTTGGAAATCATTCTCAACTGAGACACGAAACGACAACTGTGTCATTCCACGAAGTGATCACAAAAAAAGGGCAAACGTAATCTTTGAAACTATTAATCGTTGAGAAAAATAACCATGAGTATTTTAAAGGAGGTCGATTAAGGATTCCAGGAAAATATTAGTTTTTTCATTGATTGAGTATTTTTATATTTAAAAAAATCCGATTCAGATGTGAATAACAACACTTTTTTTTCAGTCGAAAACGCTTAACTCCACTGGTGTCCGGATTTTCCATACAAACACCATAGAGTTATGAAATTTCGTAAAAAAATTCATGGATCAACGCAAAGTTAAGGATACTTTTATTGTTCAAGAATTACAAACAATAGACTATAAAAGTTGACGACAGTGTTTTCAGTTCTTTATCTTATTTTTCAAATTATTTTTTTATATTCTCTATAAATCTCAGTCGTTTTTTTAGACTACAGATCAAAATATGTTTGGATGGAAGTGTTGCTAGATAACATTCGAAACGGTTTATCTCAAAGCACAGTTGATATTTCATTAATCCATTAATTAATCAGCAAAGTTGTGAAAAAGCTCAAGGGCAGCCTAATGGCTGTTTTTTTTTTTTTTAATTTAGATTTCTTCCACTAAGTTGCACTGTAAGCATAAAATGTTTTAATTCAATTGTCAACACCACCTCGTGTTATTACAATAGGCGTGGTTTCCAAATCAGATATACCTGTACGATTGTAGAGTGGGCCCTAGAATTCAGTGTGGATTCTGAGATTTTAATGTAAATATTGCGATTCGGGTGCAGATCCTGGGATTCCAGTGTGGATGATGGTACAGTCAAATCTCCATGAGTCGATATCTGAAGGGTTGCTTGACTCATAGAAGTATTGAGTCATGGAACAGAAATCCTTTTAAATGCTATTTGAGGGGACCATCATACTGCCCATAATCGCATAAGAGTAACATTCTACATTTTATGGATTTTGTGTTTTTGATGGGGATCACCAAAAATTAGTATGTACTTTTGATACACATAAAAAAATAATTGTGTTTGTTTGGTAAAATTATGAAAAATACCAAGTTGTTTTGTCACATTGCATAAATAACTGCATATTTGTCACACTGCGATATAATATGCGTTCTACTATATTGGATGTATTTAATCACGACATGTGTATGTGTAATTATGTGTAAAACTTATCTTATAATTATGGAATAATTGATTGTACTTTGTTAATACCTCCAATGACCATAACATAACCAGCCCATTGCCGTTTGCCATGTTATAAACGTTGACCAATAAGAACATTTTTCGTTATGTTATTAGTGTTTGAGCGTCTATATAGATTGGAAAAATAAAAATGCCTGCTTCAATAGCGACATTTATTAAAACGAAACAGCTTGGAAAAAATAAACGACAGTGCAATTTCTATTTTGGCTTTGTGCACCCGCAGAAAGTAACAAATAATATACTTCAAACGTTCGTTCTTTCTGCAGATTAGTGTTTGAAATCGTGAACAGGGCACAAGACGGTTATTATGACTGCCATGTTTGGAATCCAAGCTGCTGCATCTTGAGCAACCCTACTTTAATTAAACATCTATTTTTTTTATAAAGGAAGGGCGAATTTTTCAAAAGTTGAAAGATGGCTACTAAGGGTGCAAAAAAACACGGTTTATGGATAATCTTTGAACAACTTTGTCATCGAACACAAAAGACGGAAGAAAACTATTAGTATTGAAAGCGCAGTAATTTAATCCAATGAATTTATTTAAGAGTGTAATGACAGGTTTTACAAGTAATTACATATTGACTAAACTAACTTAATTTGTATTTTCAGGAAGGTTTTCCCAATACTTCATATCTTCACTGGAAATTAATGGTAATACAATTTTCATTAGGGTCTGCTTTCTTTCGTGTACTATTCCACGAGCTCTTGCTTGCCCCTTGATATGTTTCGTTAAAACAAACTTCTTGTCGGTGACGGTTCGATATTGTTTTTTTTTGAAAGTAAATTGCAGCTCAACATTTCACCATCGTTTCCAACTTGTTTACTATAATAGAACATAAATGTTCCTTTTTTTGATGATGACTTTCCTAATATCGTCGATATAAGGACGAGTTGTTTAATGTATACTGTGATACATTGATCGATGGAGAAAAAAATGATCAGCCTCCATTTTAAGCACATCGACCCGCTTCTTCGCTTCTTTAACCGCTGCTTCGAACCCATTCATAGTGGTAACAGCTTTTCCTCGTCTCATGCGCGCTTCCACAGCAGCATGGAAGCTGGCCGCCATAAAAGTGTGCCCTGACTCGAAATATTTTAAAATCAATTCCTGTACCTGAACTTCCGGTGAATTTATCAAAAGGATTAGATACAGGAAGAGATTTCAATTTTTATTTTTGAGCAGAGCAGTTATCTAACCAAAGAACAATTTTGCTCTTGTCTTTGTAGTTTTCAATCATCCTACTGAAGCAGCTTAAAATTTCGTTGGCAGTTCGGCCAGCAGTCGGCTCGTCCCACACACAAGCTACTACAGGATACGATTTGGCATAATCTCTCACTGGCGCAAACGTTTCATTGAATACCAGCAGCCTTTGAGCAAAAATAACGCTCTTTAGCCCTTCGAGACGCGGGATTTGAACGACCTGCATTTATAAGGAATTCTTAGTAGAAAAGTAGCTAGTTTTTTAGATTGGGTTTGAAATTTTACCTTCTGTAGATCAACCACAAGCACTACACATCCACATTTAACTGCATCACCGTCCTCGCGGTACATCTTTCTGGAACGGTCTGCCAACTGCAAATGTGCATCAAAATCCAAGCATATTTGGCAGACTGCTTCATCGGGACGGGGGTCATTGTGGTGGATGAAATCTTTCTTGTGTTGTTTTCCTATCTCGCACTTTTCGCATTGCTCATTGCCCAACTTAACCAGGGCAATGTTTAGTCGCTTCAGTACCGGCAATAGTATGCATAGCTGACTTGTAATCCTGGTTCGTGTGATTTCTGATATTGCTCAAACATGTATTTTCCGATAAATCCGATGGTAGGTACTTCCGATTAGGGGCATGTTCTCTTCTGTAGTGGGATACACTCGGGATGAAGCTCATAATATGAGCCTTAACTGCATCGTATTTCGTAGTGCTACGAATATATTTGCCCCGTTGGCTTGTTCTTGTTTATCGTTATTATCACTGGTAATGCAGCGGTATAGAATATTGCTATAAATTCATTCAAATAGTTATGAGTAAATAAACACATATGTAGTATATTGCAACAAACATACCCGCATGTTTCATTGAAGCCGATTCGTGTTTAGGAAAAATTTACGGCAAACCCTCAAAAACTCTCCATTACGTCTCATCATGTTGAATTGGTACCGATGAGTTTTGAATTTGCCCTTTGTATGACGGTTATTCATACGCCGTTCGATTGCAATTCGATGAACTCTCTCTCGAATAACCCCTGTTTGTCTGGCAGCATCGAGGTTCCAGTACTTCAAATTTTCGTTTATCCGTTCATCTTCGCAAACTTCTTCGAACACTGCTTCAGGCAATTGCATCTCTGAAGCTTAACCCTGGGTGAAGAACGACGTTTTTTCGCCGTGAGTAAACGTTGTACCTCCTTCTTCCGGCGTTTACGACTTCCGGTAACTGGATCGGCGGGATCAGCGAAGAAAACTACCATCGGAATCAACATCTTCTCCCATCGAAACACGCAAGCTTTCCTTGTCTTCCCAATTCGGGATCCTGCGGGCAGCTGTACTCACGGTCATTTTCTTCCTCGGAATTCTCGTTGGTTTCGTAGGATTGGGATCAACTGCAGACCAAAGGACATCTTGACTGTTTAGTGATGACAACTCGGGAAAACTGACGTGTTTTTTAGACTTTTAGCGAACACCATGCTGCAGCATCACAGCAGGCAGTGAGACTGGTTTGCGATTATTATCCAATGAAATCGTGAAAATAACTGCATAATCGTATCATTGCAGAAATTATCGGAAAAAATATCATTTAAATTCAGTTTCATTTAATTGATATCATAAAAACAAATAATGTTTTATGGTCTTGATGAGGATGTTATGCTCTAGATTTGAAAATATTTGTAAAATTGATATAAACGCAACTAAACATAAAGTCGTCGATTTCTCGAATCAATGTTTTTGCGAATGTTACTCTTATGCGATTATGGGCAGCATAGTACCCATGGAATTTTCTTTTAAGTTCAGACTCGTGAGTCGATATCAAGTCATGAAACATCAGCTCAAGGAGGTTTCACTATATTTCAGAGTGGATTCTGGGTTTCAAATGGGGATCCTAGCATTCCAGTGTGGATCCTAGGATTGTACTATGGTCCAGAAAGCAGTTTGTTCGTGGAAAGATAAATTTAGAGCTTTAGAATTAAACATTACACGAAACGGTCTTCTACAAAGTTGTTTGTATTGGTAAGGCCCTTAATTTGGTGTTTTTGAAAATTAGGGTGGTCCACACTTTCATAGAAATTGTATAACGAACTTTCTTATTTGTAGAAATTATAATATACATGCTTCTGCAAAATTGTATAACATTCAATTTCAAGCAACTTTGCCAAACAACATTTTCTGTAGCTCTTAAATTGATTGATTTGAAGAATTCCTATGGTGACATAGGGTGGTCCAATGAAATCTGGGTCTCTGGCTCTAGCGTTTTTTAATTCTGATATCTCGTCAAAAGTCTATGAAACAGTTTTAGAGCATAGGAAAATGCGTGATTTGGAGAGCGAAGAAACTCGCTATCCCTTTCCGTTTGGGAGTTATTGTTGTTTTCTTGTAAAAACACGCCTACTTCAATTGTGGATATCTCTGATTGTGGCAAATATAAAAAAATCTTTTAACGGCATTCAGAAGACAAAATTAAATTGTATAATATAGCAAAAAAATACGAATGTGTTATTTTTGTAACGCTGATAAAATGCCTTTAAAACAAAAAATTTCTATCCGAAAAACTTCAATAACTTTTGAGCTGAAATAGATATCAACAAACTTGTTGCATGAAAATGTGCATTTTCTCAAGTTCTAGACTGCTTTGACGAAAAATCTGAAATCAAAATGATATGACAAAACAACTATTTTGAAGATTTTTATTGTATGTATTTTTCTAATATTTTCCATTTTGACCATTAAAATGAAATTTTATACAAAAACAGTCTTTTATAATTTTTTCTTAAAACCAAGTCTTTCTTTCGGTGTTATCTAAAACTAAGGTGACCATAATTTCACATAAATAATGTAATCAATCTGAAAATAATCGTATATACTATTGGGTAAAGTTGTAGTACGTCAAATTTTAATCAACTTTGCCGAAAAAGATTTTCTGTAGCTCAAAATTTGACCAATTTAGAGCATTTTTCCCCAAACAACGTAGGGTGGTCCAAGCAAAATGTGTTTTTTAACTTTGTTTTCTTTTCGTCAAAGCAGTCTGTGAATTTTTCATGCAAAAAATTGTTCGATATATATTTCAACTCAAAAGTTATTGAAGTTTTTCTGATTAAAAACTCTTTGTTTTTCAAGGCATTTCAATAGAGTTACAATCACATCTGTAATATTTTGCTTTATTATCCAGTTCTATTTTGTCTTTTGAATGCCGTCAAAAGATATTTATATGTTTGCTCCAATCAGAGATATCCACAATCAAAGTAGGAAAACAACAATAACTCCCAAACGGAAAGAGATAGCGAGTTCCTTCGCTCACCAAATCACGCATTTTTCTATGTTCTAAAAGTGTTTCATAGTTGTACCACCCTATGTCACCATAGAAAAAAAAACCTCTAAATCGGTCAATTTAAGAGCTACAAAAAACGTTTTTTTTGGCAATGTGGCTTGAAATTGATTGATTTACATTTTTACTGGAGCATGTATATTATAATTTCTACAAATAAGAATGTTAGTTACACCAGCTCTTTGAAAATGTGGACAACCCTAATTTTCAATAACACCAAACAAAGGGCCTTACTAATACAAACAACTTTTTTAGCAGAGCGTTTTTGTCTAATGTTTAATTCTAAAGTTCAAAATGCATCTTTCTGCGTAAAACTGCTTTTATGGACCACTGTGTAGTGCGGATTCTTTGATTCCCGTGTAGATATTGGAATTGTAGTGTAGATCAAAGAACTGCAGTGAAGATTGTAATGTGGATTGCAGAATTTCAGTGTGGATCTTGGATACCAGTATGGATCCCTTTATTCCGATGTGAATCCAGGGATTGTTGTGTAGATCGTAAGATTTCTGAGTGGATCCCGGGACTGTTGATTTGGATCGTAGGGTATTAGTATGAATCTTGGTATTTCAGTAATGAATCTTGGGATCCTCGTGTATATCGTGGAATTCCAGTGTGGATCTTGGGATTACAGTGGGATTCCAGTCTGGACTCTGGTATTTCAGTAATGACTCTTTGATAACAGTGCATCTTGGGATTTCAGTGTGAATACTTGCATTTTCATTGTAAATACTGAGATTCTAGTGTGACACTAAGGACTGTATCGTGGATTGTAGGATTTCGACGTGGATCCTGGGATTGTAATGTGAATCTCAGAATTTCGGTGGATTTTGGCAGGGATCCTAGGCTTCAGCGGCGTGGATCCTGGTATTCCAGTGTGGATTCTCGGATTCCGGTGTGAATCCTAGTGTTGCAGAGTGGATCCTGGGATTTCAGTATTGATCCTGGGATTAGAGTGTAGATGTTGGTATTTCAGTGTGGATGCTATTCAAAACCAATGAAACAGTCATTCAAGTCATCGTGCAAAAGTTTGGGTTCACCTGAACTTACCTAAAACACGAAAAATCTGTGAAATCTCAAACCCCCATTATTTGCGTTTGAAAAAGCTATGAAGCTCAGGTGAACCCAAACTTTTGCACGATTTGCATCATACTGAGGGGTGAACCCCAAACTTTTACACGATGACTTGAATGATTGTTTCATTGATTTTGAATAGTTTTCAGATTTTTTCGCAAAAATTTCGTGAGTGCTATTCAAAGAATATAAGATTATGATTCTAATGACACCTTGTTTTGAAATTTTGGTTGATCCAATGCTGAGAAAAATTAGGTATGTTTTTAGTGTGTTTTTGAAAAATGTCACAACTTTAAGTCAAAATTTAGTATGCAAAATTCAAAAAATGTTTTTGGAAAAAACACATATGAAGTAAGAATAACTCTTTGCCTTTCGAATGCGGCTAAGAGAGTTTCAATTGGACGCGTAATCACAGAGATATGGACTGAACACTTTTGTATGTTTTTGAGAGGGTGAACCCAATCTTTTGCACGGGAGTGTATAAGGTTCAAAGTCGTTTTGTAACTGTGAACAGGCGAATGCGAAAAGAGATTCAAATAGTTTTCAATCGTAAATTGATTACCAACTGGTGAGCTCGTTTCATGCTAATGATAACACATTTTTATTTAGACGACGTTACGTTTTTATATTTTATAACAAACTATTACAAGAAGCAGCAAATAATTTTCCGGACAAAACAGGCATTTTAGATGACTGAAATCTTGACTTTAGGCGTTTCTTAACCTTATCTAACTTGATATAGAAGTTCAATCTTTGAATTCCCCACAGGTTCTTAACTTAACATCCCATGTTTGTTTACCCAAAATGTTGATAGGGTACCTTAGTGTAACATTCCCCTTAGAGTAATTACCCACAATTGAGTACGATTTACACAAAATCGAGCTCTTCTGGACCAAGACACGAGCCCGATTTTGTGATTTTTTTTAAGACGGCGCATGCTAAACTGGCATCTTATGACAATCGAACAGTGTATCCATTTTATCATAAATTGTGCAATCATGCATCAAGTTAGTCGAATACTATGTCGTTTCATACAATGCAGGAATGTTCAAGGTTGCGAGAACAGCAAAATGATCAATCAGGTGTATCATCCATGGAACGCTGTAGAAAGATTGGTACACAAAGCGCCGTTTTGCAAGGATACAATCTTGAATGAATAAATAAACGTTGGAATATGCCAAGTGCTCTCCTGGAAAATCACAGAAAATGGTTTTGTTCTTTCTAGAACACTATAACCACTCAAGGCATCATAAGATATTAACAGAAGTGAAATTGAGAGAAATCAAGCAAATGGAAATGGCACGAGTTCTCAGTATGCGCAAGAATGGCTGTTATCCCACAATGATGATGTTGGGAGAAGTATACTGGAAGCTGGAAAATAAACAGAAAAAGAAAGTTTACCCTCTGCACTGTGATATTTGACTCGGCAACTGTTGAAGTCCGTCCGGAGAGATGCTGGTTAGCCATCTAAGCAATACAAGCTCCGTTCAATATGCAAATAGACAGATAGTCCAAATGGATGTGCTCATACTCTGCATGGTTCACTAACGATCTAAAAAGCGGAGTTTATTGCCTTTTTATTGTGGCAGTAAAATGGGTGTCCGTACATTTGGGCGATGAAACAGAACGATAAAAAGTTTTAAGATCCAGAGAACAAATACCGGTTTGCGATGCTGTATCACTTCTGAGTGGTGTGGCTTTTTTGATGTGTGGAATGAGAAAATGATTGTCAGAAATAAAAAAAAGAAGTAATTGAAGACAATTAAACTTACCGAAAAGGTTCACATCTCTACCACTTTACTGGAAATGTGATTTGATAAGACTTCATTGAATATTTCCTCGGAGAGGCATGTTGTTACAATCTAATTGAATTTTATTGCAGAAACCTTAGTGAAACTCTGCTGCTGAAAGTCAATCTTCCCAGCAATACACCGAAGCAATACCGGATACCAGTCGTAGCGAGTAGTTTCCCCATATGCGAACCTTCAACAAAATAACTGCTGTTTGCAACAATATACACCTGCTCCTGCTAAGAACATAGGCATAGCCAGGATATTTATCAGGGGGGATATTATAAGGTCTCAAAGGTATTATTTGGCAATTTATGAATTTTCGATACTACATTTATGTGGTTAGGTATTACAAACGGCTTAGGAACAAAATGTCGGAAGATAACACATTGAATCCCAAAATGTCGAATGGACTGAGCACATTGCCATAGCTAGAATTTCCATCAGCGGAGGGGAGGGGAAAATAGTTTTTGTAGTATTCCTTCAATGAGTCCATCAAAAATTGTCCCTGAAAATGTTACTAAATTCCATTAGAGATTTTTCCAAGATCTGTTATAAGTATTTGCTCTGGTTATGTGTTCTATCAAATGTAAAACTTTAAAAAATTTAATTTAATTTAATTTAATTTAATCATGAATTTAACAATCCTCCGTAAACTAATCAATAGGCTTCTCAATTAGTTTGTCATGGATTCCTGGATATTTTTTTATGAATTCCACTAATGAAACATTCAATTTATCAACAGATTCCATCGAATATTTCCTCTTAATTCCCTCAGAAATAACACTCAAAATTCCTTTAGGAATAGTTCCAGAGATACTGTTAATGTTTATTCGGGGAATCAATTCATTTTTTTATTTTTAAGATTTTCTTATAAATTTCATCTGTTTTTGTTTCATAGTTCTTTTTTAGACATTCTTTACTCCTAGTATTTTTTTTTTCTGAGATTCCGCAATACACGTTTCAAAAATTATATCTTTCATTAATCTATTTAGAGGAATTTCTTTAGAGATTCTCTATGAAATACATCTAAGGATATCTCCAAAAGTTCTTTCAGGGATATCTTTGAGAATTCTATCCAGGATTCTTTCAGAATTAACACCAAGAACTACTCCGAGAATCAAAAATTACTCTTAGATCCCTGAAATTCTTACAGATAAATTCGAATTAGAGTTGCTCTGCTGACTTCTTCAGTAGCTCTGAATATCAATTTTCTCATGAGCTCTTCATGGAATTCCTTTGGGCCTGTAAGATTTTATCTCGTGTTTTGTCTGAGAATACCTATTGCAGAAATTTATGGAATTCAAGAAGTAAATATTGAGTATGTCTATGTTTTTCAATATTTGGAAGAATTCTAAGAAAATATATTCTGGGGATTTCTTGGAGTAGGTCAATGGGAATTATTTAAGATAAACTTTGTTGTAATACCTGTAAGAAATAAAAACATAATTTTGATACTTCTTGTTTAATTTTAAACTCTTGGATATTTCCCAATTACAGCAATCTCAGTTTTAAGGATTTTTTAAGAAATCTTTAAATTGACTTCAATTAAAATTGTAGAATAAAATGCTTGGCAAATATTTTGAAGGAATCCCATAGAAATACCTCCAAAAATGTTTTGCAGGAATTGTTAGAAGATTTGTTTAAGTAATTTCTTGAATAATCAGAAGAGGAAAACAATTCAGATAAAATTCCTAAACTAAATCCAATCATCTGAAGAATTCTGTAAACTTCCTTTGAAAAGCCCAATCAGTATTTCTGAAGAAATTCACAGGATAATATCTAAGAACTACTCAAGCTCAATTACTGGAATATCCTTGGAGTAATTTCTTGGAAAATACCTGCGTAAAGTAATGCTTGGTGATGTTGTCAGTAAAATTTCTAGTCCGGTAATTCTGTATAAATGTCACAAGAAACAATAGATTTTTTGGAAGAACTTCTAAGCTAAGTTCTCAGAGGTATCTCTGACTAAACTTTTTGATTAATCACAGGTTACATTTGATCGAAGATTTTTTGGTAAAATTGAAAAAAACATAAGGTGCTTTATGGAGTTTGATAGTAAATTCCTGAGAAAGACATGAGGATTTATTCTTTAAAAAATATCTTGAAGGATTATTGGATATTTATGAAGAAAAATCAGGATGATTTCATTGCAATAGAACATATGCTTGGCAAAAACATCCACAACAATCGATCATTTTGACTCAAGAATAACTTTTGAAAATGGCCTATAAATTTTTGCATAAAATTTATTTGAAAAACTCTAATTCCGAAACTGTTGATTTTAGAGAAAAATGTTATATGAAGAAAGTGTAGTAAACCATTTGACTATAAGAAAAAAATACATTGAAAAAATACTTTATTTTATTTTATTAAAAAAAAAACAAAAATAAAGCCTAAATTTTAAATTACACAAAAACCATATTGTTAATATTTTTTTAAATTTCACCATAGAATCTTGAAAGTAAACATATGTTTGGGACAAACTTTCATGATGGAGAATTTTTTAATAAAAAAGTTTACTAAGAACAACTTTTGGTCGATTTTGAAGATTACTCGATTACTTTTTCAAATTGACGTAAGTCTGTCTTTAAAAACTGTTTTAAAATGAATCACCTTTCAACATTTTTTCGCCGTGTACATCGCTTAAATTTTGCATGCAATCAGCTCGTGTTCAGGGTACTAGGTAGTTTCTATTATTTCCCACAAAGATAATTATAACAAAATGATAAGCCGTTCCATTCAGTTACTTTCGACGTTTTTCTACCAGTGTAAAATGGGCTCAAGTAGTGTTTGGATTCGTGGTTTGTCTCTCATACAACGGAGCGGTGAAAGTAGCGGTTGGGTTGCGAAAGTCGAAATTTTTACTTACGCCGTTTTATAATTCTGGAGTTGAACGTTCTAAAAGTGAAAAATCTAGTTGGGAAAGAGCGGAACGTGTGGAATTTCGTTTGCGAAACACGTAGGATCGATAAAGTAAATTTGTTCACTTTTCTGACTTGAGACTATGTGAATAAAATAGTGATAAAATGAATACGTTCTGATGATACAATAAGAATTTTGAAATTATTCTGCACAATAATGATTATCTTGATTACTTCAATAGAAGTAGCCATTTTTAATTATCTAAAGTTTAAAGCAAAACAATATAAATTAAATAATAAAATAGGTCAGTTTCATTAATTATTCGCGATTCTCAATCAAGAAAAATGAGTAAGTGGAAAGAACTATGGTCTTGAAAACGTATTGATTGATATTGATGAAAAATCGCGAATAACTTTATTAAAATGGCCTATTTTAATATTTAAATAATCTTTTTTTGCATTAAACTTGATATAATCCAACAATGGCTACTTCTAGAGAAGTTATCCAGATAATCATTATGGTTTAGCTATCATCAGAAACGTATTTATTTTGACAAAAAAAAAAACAAAATTTTCAAAATCGTCAAAAGTTGTTCTTAGAAAAACTTTTTAATTAAAAACTTATGTATCATGAAACCTTGTCTCAAACATTTGTTTACTGTCAAGTTTCTATGATCAAAATCAAAAAATATTGAAAATGTTTTTTCTTGTAATTTAAAATTTAGGTTTTATTTTTGATAATAATCTTCGAGCAGATTAGTGGAAAAAGATTGGGAAGAATGACTATACTATGTGTACGATGGTTTTCTTCTAGTCGAGTCTACTACACGACAGTTAATACGGTCTTACAGTTGAGGTCAGAATACGCGTATCTGTCAAAGAATACAAACTCTAGTGGAATTAAATGGTACAGTACTAAATTCGGGTTTTCATCTACTTTTATTTATGAATATTTCATGAAAAAACATAAAGTATCATTGTATATTTTTCTCTTACAGCCCAAATGGTTCACTACAACTTCATTAAAACACATTTTTCTCTAACATCAACAGTTTCGAAGTTGGTGTTTTTCTAATAAGTTGCATGCAAACAATTATAGGACATTTTCAAAAGTCATTCTTGAGTCAAAATGGTCGATTTTTCTATGGAAAACGCTTATTCGACCATACCAAAACATGTGCAAAATTTACTGCAAATGGAAGATGGTCGAGTTCTGTGACTGGCCGATTTGATATGAAATTCGTCATATGGTACATAAAAGAGATACAGTAAAATAGGTACGAAGCGGAAAGCAAGGAGGATTCACAGCCGATGTGGACTATTTAGAGATGCGATTGACGCATCAAATAGTATTTGTGATAACTTCAGTTTTGAAGGGGTAGTTGTGCAATGCCAGCTTCGGCGAGCCGAAAGTTCACGAAGTTGCCGAAGATGACGTCATGTTTAGGAAGCTGCGAACAAAATTTTTAGCAGGCTGATCGTTTTGTTTACATCTTTTTTCGTGACTAATACTAGCAAACACATACTAAGAAACGGACGTATACTACAGGACATTGCAAGTACAGCACACACCTTGGCAGAAAGAATGATAGAGAAAGAGATAGAGCGATATTCGATTGAACGCGGGTTCGGTTTGGACTCCTGACTTTGAACGGAACTCGAAGCTTGCAGCTACGAAAGTAGTCACCAGTAGAGACTGATCTTACACAGTTGATTGCTAGTCAAACATTGATTTGTATTTCGATCATTTGAGTTTATATAGGTCTGACAATATTAGGGTTATACTATATTGCATATGCATTTTTTTGTGGAGGGGCTGGGAATCGAACCCATGACCTTCCGCTTATGAAGCGGAAGCGTAACCTCAAGGCTACAGACCCCCCCCTAACTTGAATTGTTGGGTGATAGGTATTCACGTAACAATATATTGGGGATTCTTATTTTCTGAATCTATTTGAAATGTGTATATTCTTGAAGAAATAAAGATGAAATATTTTAAAAAATAACTGCAAACAAATTTTTGAATTCTTGAGTATCATACAGACTTATCTGATTTTTCTTCGTCGATTTTCTTTTTGCATTACTACACAAAATTCAATCGGTATTGGATACATTTTAAGTGAGTCAAAAATAGCAGCCGAAAACAATCTCCCGACCAAGTAATTCTGGACAAACATTTCAAAAGGGCACATCGACATTGGTAAACATTGGCTATGCAAGCCCAATTCAACTCGATCACGCTCACCAATACCACTATCAGGAAGAGCAAACACCAATTTTTCTGATAGTGGTGTAAGTTTGCGTGGGCGGGCTAAAAAGGGCTCAACAGCAACGTTTCTATAAAAAGGCTCAAGACCTCTTGGGCCCTTTTCAAATGTTTGTCCAGAAATAGTTATAGAGAAATCGATCACTGCACTTACGCCCTTATGATACTGAACGCGAGAATTGTTTTTCCGTGGAATTACTGATGTAAAAAATCATTGATCCCTATGATAATGTTTTGAGGAAGTTTTTGAAAATTCCTCAAAAGAACTGCAGCAAGAATGTTTAGATGAATATCTTGGAAAAACTCCCGCGGTATTTGCTAAAGGAATGCCCCAATTCCTGGAAGACTGTAAAACTATTCAAGAAACATCGTTTTAGAATGACAGAAAGATTACCTGGATAAATTTCAAAGAAAATACTATATTATATTCCTAAAGGTATCGCTGTAGTGATTTGTGGTGGAATTTAAAAAGAAATTTTTTTTCTTCTTCTGTCGGGTGTGGGATTACTGCGTCCATTTTTAGGACTATTGTGATATACCCTATTACTCTATGTACACAATGTTTTCTAGTAGCAAATGTGCCTCCGGAATACTTTGCGCATTTGACTGAACTTTGAACCATCTGCCATTGATGGGCAGAAGTCCTAGGTTGCAGTGTTGTAGTTCCCCCAATCTGGCGTGATCAGCCTAATAAAGCTAACCACCTCCCTGGGGGATGCGTTCCAAATATCAGCTGGCTGTAAGTAGTGCTTGAAAAATATTTTGAACCTACGATGGATGTGTGCACTGCAAGAGCAGAGAAGGTGTTGTGAGGTTTCGTCCGTCTCGTCACAGAAACGGCAATTTGTGTTTTGGACGACACCGATCTTGTATAAGTGGTATCTGCTTGGGCAGTGACCAGTTATTAGACCGATGTATGTTCTGGGATCCCTTTTGTTGAGACCTATAAGTTTTTGTGTTTGTGTCGTGTTTATTGTTACGTACCTTTTGGACTGATTCGCATTGGAAACTGTATTCCAATTTGATTGAATTTGATCGAACAACCAGTTGTTCAATTCCGTGTTTAGTGCAGAGTTTGAAATGCCAAGGAATGGCTCTGGACCAATGAACATATTGGTTGATCCATTCCTTGCTAGCTGATCGGCAATTTCGTTACCCTCTAGACCCGTATGTCCTGGGATCCAATATAGTTTAACTCGATTGTGTTCAGCTAGGGATTTCAGTGCAAGAATGCATTCCCACACAAGTTTTGAGTTGCAAGTGAAAGCCTTCAAAGATTGAAGCTCTGCTTGACTATCAGAGAAAATACAGATGGTAGCATGTCTGTAATTTCTTTTCAGACACAGCTGCGCACATTCCTTGATTGCATAGACTTCTGCTTGAAATACTGTAGGCCACTGTCCAAGAGAGACAGAGATTTTGGTTTTCGGTCCGTATACTCCAGACCCTGTCAGATTATTCATTTTTGAACCATCTGTGTAGAATTTAATAGATCCTGGTGAAAAGGTGGGTCCACCTCCTTCCCATTCCTCACGAGAAGGAAATACCACCGTGAATGGCGAGTCATAGTTTACCACTTTTTCCATCCAGTCACTACATTTTTCAAAAATAGGATTTATCGAAAATTCGTTTAATATACTGAGGTGACCTGTTAAGTCCCCTGACAGTAAGACTGTTGATCGTTTTAGCCGAAGAGCACTTTTCTCAGCATCCAGCTTTATGAATTGATCCAGCCGGGGCAGATTGAGTATAGCATCTAGGGCAAATGAGGGGGTACTACGAACTGCACCGGTTATGGCAATACAGGCAGTACGTTGAATTTTGTTCAGCTTAGCTCTAGCCGTAGCTTCCTTTGTTTTAGGCCACCAAACAAGGGAAGCATAGGTTATTCTAGGCCGAACTATTGTTTTATAGATCCACATGATCATACTGGGTTTTAGACCCCATGTTTTACCACAGGTCTTTGAGCAAACCCAGAGTGAATTGAGACCTTTATTTATGATTGTTTGAAGATGGGTGTTCCAATTTAGTTTTGCGTCAAGTGTGATGCCAAGATACTTGACCTCATTTGAGTAAACTAATTGTATTTGGTTCAAGAAAAGAGGGTGGAGTTGTACCTTTCGTCTTTTTGTGAACGGTACAATTGTTGTTTTTGAGGGGTTTATTCCTAGTTTCTCTTTTTGACACCAGGAGAGTGTGTGATTGAGAGCAATTTGCATCCTTGATGAAATAACGCTGTCAAATTTGCCTCGTACAATAATGACTACGTCATCTGCGTATCCAACAACTTCAAACCCCCTTCTTTCTAAGCTATCTAGCAGTTCGTCCACCACTAATGACCACAATAAGGGAGAGAGTACTCCCCCTTGAGGGCATCCCCTTGTAGCCATTACAGTAATGCGCGAATCACTCAGCTCAGATGAGATCTGTCGATTTGCTAGCATAGCATGTACCCAGGTTGCAATGCATGGGTCGAAGTTTCTCCTCAACATTGCCGAACCTATAGACGAATAAGAAGCGTTATCGAACGCGCCCTCAATATCAAGAATTGCTATAAGAGCGATTTCTTTTGCATTAAAGGTTTTCTCGATCTTGTTCACTAGCGTGTGCAGTGCTGAGACCGTTGATTTTCCGCTTTGATAAGCAAATTGGGATTTAGAAAGAGGCATAGTTTTCATAAATTTAGAATCTATATACTCGCATAATACCTTCTCCATGATTTTAAGCATTACCGAGGATATCGGTCGGAATGCTTTAGGGTTGGTTTTGTCCTTTTTTTCCTGATTTTGGAATAAAGACAACTCGAACTTGACGCCAATCGTTTGGAATGTGTCCCAGAACTAAACTTGCCTTAAAAATCTCTACCATTTGTGGAATCAGTGTCTCTTCCTCTTTTTGGATAAGCGCTGGGAAGATTCCATCCATGCCAGCAGATTTGAATGGCTCGAAAGATCTCACTGCCCTAACAACCCTATCGCGAGTAAAAGCTTCTTTGGCAACCTTTATTGCGTCCCTTTTTGTTCCTGAGTCCCCTGATAGGAACCCGTGTGGAACTGAGACGTCAAGTATGACACCTTCAGCATTTAGATTCGTTGGTGGGATTGAATCAGGAAAGTGAATTCTTAGCATTTCACTCAGTGTTTCACGAGGTTCCACAGTGAGTGAACCATCAGTCCTTTGAAGACTTCACAAACCATTGGAGTGATCCTTCGAAATAGTTTTATGAAGTCGAGCAGCTACGGAAGTTTTCTCAATGCTTTCACACATGAAAACCCATGATTTCCGTTTTGCTCGTCTCATTTCTTTGTTATACACTGTCAGAGCCTTTCGGTATAGACTCCAATCAGAAGTGCGTTTGGCTCGGTTGAATTCCTTCCGAGCAGTTTTTTCTGAGTTTATCAAGGTTGAAGTTCCACCATGGAACATCTCTGTTCGAACTAACTGTTTTGATCGGACAGCTCTCTTGATAAGCATTTAGAATTTTCTTTTTAATAGAATCCGAAGCTGCTTCTAACTGTATAATAGTCTGAATATTCGGCTCTATTATATAGTCTTCAGAACGAAGAATAGCTGAGTAGGTTTCCCAATCAGTTTTCTTGGGATCTTTAAACGACTTTTGAATCATTAGACCCCCTTCCCACTCGAAGACTATATGTTTATGGTCTGACATAGATATTTCATTAGAAACATGCCAGTTTTTTATTTTATCCGAGATGGATTGACTGCATAAAGTCAGATCAAGGACTTCTTGTCGTAAGATGTTTTCAAATGTAGGCTTATCACCGACATTGCATATGTCAATATTTTTGGAGGAAAGAAACTGCAAGAGATGCTCACCTCTGATATTTGTGTTTGTACTTCCCCATACAAGGTGATGAGCATTGGCGTCACAACCGATGACGAAGGGGATGTTGTGTTTTTGACTGTAAGAGACAAGAGCAGCCATCTCTGGAGGAGGAATGTCTTCTGCGTCGCCAGGGAAATACGCCGAAACCATAATTATCTCAGTACTGCCCCTAGCAGAAAAGAAATTTTGGAAAAATGCCTGGAGAAATTTTCTGCAATATTCCTGCCCAGCGAAATGCTTGAATTCCTTGTCAAATCCTCCTAATATTCCTATAAGATAACTTCAAAAATCAATCGTCTGATATGATTTTCAAACAGGTTTCCAAAATTTATATCGGTTTTCCTATATGATGACTTTGACTAATTTGAAATTTATCTTTAGAAAGTGCTGTTAGATTGTTTTTGGCTTTATGTAGATGTATAGTTTTGTGGATGTGTAGGAGGAAAAGTATCGTCGGAGGAGTTTTAGGAGGAATATATGGGGTGGTTCAAAGCAGAATCCTAGAAGAATCAAGGAGAAGTTAAGAAAAATTCCATTAAGAACACTGCGGAACATGGTTTTGTCTCAAGCACCAAAATACCGCAGTTTACTAAATTAAGGGTTGCTGGGTCCATTGCCGTTTTCAGAAATATCATGGCACGTCTAGTTTTGACGTAGGACTACGTCTTTGTTTTCTATATTGGGGTGCACTTTAAAAGTACGGAAAATGAGACATGTAACGAAATTAGGGGAGATTTTGAACGTTAATAACTCAGTTGTTTATGAACCAATTATTACGATTTTAGTATCATTCGATCAGAAATGTATCTACGCATCGTTAGTAATATATCCGATAAGTGAATTTTGTTGTTAAACTATTGAAAATTTGATAAATGTTGACCCCTTTCTTATCCAACCAATCACGTTCGAGCACTTTTCGACGGTGTCGCTTCCCACTATAAAAGCAAACGGGCCCCTGCTTCTTCCCTCAGTCTTCTTTTTGCGGTCGGACTGTGAACACGGTCGGGCGAGTCATTCTCGCTTTGCTTTTGCACCCGCGTCACAGTCCAATTTGTGTCGTCGGAAGAGGAAGACGCAAGATTGATTTGCGGCGGCGATGACGATGGCTTGGGCGCTTCTCCGAGCGGCAAACTACTGCTGCTCGGAGAAGCGTCCAAGCCATCGTCGTCGCCGCCGCAAATTTATCCGCGCTCTCAGATTTCGACTCGTGGTAAATTCAGCATCGGCGGTCAAGAAGCAAGCCCGTTAGGAGTTAATTACCAGAAGCCCCCAGAGTTGCTGATCCGAGGAGTTGCTGCTAATCGAGCGTCGGAATCGCTCGAAGTGAGCATCGTTTCCAGATTTCGACTTGTGCCCGGGGATCCACTACCCGTTGCTGTTGCTGTTTGCGTTGAGGATTTCCCGTTTGACCATGGCAATCAAGTGATAACTTCCCGCAGTGCTATTTATCTACCATCGGACCTTGTCAGGACCATCAAATTTGTGGAAAAGAGTTGAAGGAATAATATTTCCGACCTTATTAGATCTTATATTTCTCAATCAATCTCGCAGCTTCATACAAAATTTAATTTGTTATGAATAATTGATGGCACGTCAATTTGAGACTATTCGTGGACGCTGCTGCAGTGCCGTCGGGGTGAGTGATCAACATTTCACAACGATTGTAAACTAGAGTGGAATTTCCGACAGTGTCTTTGATTCGCCATATTTTATGAGAACACTTCGATTACGAAATTGATCACATGTAACAAAATTGCGACATGTTTAGAATGCTTTTGAAAAGAAATTCTGATAGAACAATTTTCATAATTTTGGAACCATGGATCAAAAATGTACCTTCATATTAAAGAAAACTATTGATTATCAATAGCGAACTATTGAATATTTAGTAATTGTCAACCCTTTCATTCATGTTCGACCAATTTCTCACGCATTATCATTTTTCGCAATTATCAAGTAATTCTAAGTCCAACTGATTATTGGCACATATGCACTTCCCAGATTGGTCGATTAGAAAGAGAAGAGCACGAATGGGAGGAGCATAATCTGCTAATCTAAGGGTACATAGCATGCTTCCTTCATTGGATTCGGTTTCATTCCGTTTCGACTTCCGAGCTGGCAAGAGCTCCTCCGTTCCTGCGCAGCGACGTCCTTCAAGCTAGCGATCCAGCGTCTGGTGGTCGGTGGTCAAGAAGCAAGCCCGTTAGGAGTTAAATTCCAGAAGCTGATCCGAAGAGGAAAGAGCAGCGAATCAAGCGTCGGACTTATGAAATCGCTCAAGATTTCAAGAATGAGCATCGTTTCCAGATTTCGCCTTGTGCCCGGTAATCCACTACCCGTTGCTCTTGTGCGCCATCCAAGGACCATGGTAATCAACTGATCAATTCCGCAGTGCTATTTATCTGTGACCGCATCGAGGCTAAGAAAGCCATCGGCCCTTGTCAGGGCCATTAAATTTGTGGAAAAGAGTTGAAAGAATAATATTCCCGACCTTATTACATCTTATATTCCTCAATCAATCTCACAGTTTCGTACAAAATTTAATTTGTCATGAATAATTGATGGCACGACAATTTGAGACTATACTTGGACGCCTTGCTGTGCCGTCGAGGTGAGTGCTCAACATTTCACAACGAATGTAAACTAGAGTGGCATTTCCAACAGTGTCTTTGATGTGCCATATTTTATGGGAGCATTTCGATTATGAAAATTATCACATGTAACAAAATTGCGTCATATTTAGAATGGTTTTGAAGAGAAATTCTGATAGATCAATTTTCATCATTTTGGCACGCATTAATCAGAAATTCACCTTCATACTAAGGAAAACTATTGATTATCAATAGCTATCTATAGAATATTTAGTAAATGTCAACCCTTCCAACTATTCATGTTCGATCAATTTCTCACGCATTATCATTTTCCGCAATTTTCAAGTAATTCTTAGCCCAACACATTATTGGCACATACCCATTTTTCAGATTGGTCGACTAGAAAGAGAAGAGCACGAATGGGAGGAGCATAATCTGCTAATCTAAGGGTATATAGCATGCTTCCTTCTTTGGATTCGGTTTCATTCCGTTTCGACTTCCGAGCTGGCAAGAGCTCCTCCGTTCCTGCGCAGCGACGTCCTTCAAGCTAGCGATCCAGCGTCTGGTGGTCGGTGGTCAAGAAGCAAGCCCGTTAGGAGTTAAATTCCAGAAGCTGATCCGAAGAGGAAAGAGCAGCGAATCAAGCGTCGGACTTATGAAATCGCTCAAGATTTCAAGAATGAGCATCGTTTCCAGATTTCGCCTTGTGCCCGGTAATCCACTACCCGTTGCTCTTGTGCGCCATCCAAGGACCATGGTAATCAACTGATCAATTCCGCAGTGCTATTTATCTGTGACCGCATCGAGGCTAAGAAAGCCATCGGCCCTTGTCAGGGCCATCAAATTTGTGGAAAAGAGTTGAAAGAATAATATTTCCGACCTTATTACATCTTATATTCCTCAATCAATCTCACAACGAATGTAAACTAGAGTGGCATTTCCAACAGTGTCTTTAATTTGCCATATTTTATGGGAGCATTTCGATTATGAAAATTATCACATGTAATAAAATTGCGTCATATTTAGAATGGTTTTGAAGAGAAATTCTGATAGAACAATTTTCATAATTTTGGCACGCATTAATCAGAAATTCACCTTCATACTAAAGAAAACTATTGATTATCAATAGCTATCTATAGAATATTTAGTAAATGTTATGCATTCCAACTATTCATGTTTGATCAATTTCTCACGCATTATCATTTTTCGCAATTTTCAAGTAATTCTAAGCCCAACACATTATTGGCACATACCCATTTTCCAGATTGGTCGACAAGAAGAGAAGAGCACGAATGGGAGGAGCATCATCTGCTAATCTAAGCGTTTAAAGCATGCTTCCTTCGCCGGATTCGGTTTCATTCCATTTTCGCTTTCGAGCTGGTAAGAGCTCCTCAGCATCTAGTTTATGATATTTCGGCTCGTGATAAACTCATCTGTGGTGCAGTCAAGAATCAAGCCCGTTAGGCAAGTCGCTCAAGATTTCAAACTTAAGCTACGTTTTCAGATTTCGACTTCAGCCGTGTGATCTAATACCTGTTGCTGATGTGTGCCATCCACACCACGAAACATTCAACTGGTTCGTCGTATAAGCAGAGAACTTATACAAATTTCTACACTTGCGTTGGGGATTCTTCGTCTAACCATGGCAATCAACTGATAACATACTGTAGTGCGATTCATCTATGACAGCATCCGAGCTAACAAAGTCTTTGGCTCTTTTCAGTGCCACCAAATGTGTGTAAGAGAGTTAACCGACTTCCGACTTTATTATCACATTGCCAAGCAATGAATAATATTTCTCTCAAACCATAAGATCAACAAAGCGATGACTGAAGCTTTCATTATAATCCTCGAATAACTTCTTTCCAATGCTATCATATATTTCATAGGAGGTTACTAATATAATTTCAAAATGATCATACAACCTGAAGTGAAATTTCACATTTTCATAGATAAATATGACGAATTCATCAGATAGAGATAATGTATATTTGGGACATGATTAAACGTACACTTGGCTGCAAATCGTTATATGCATAAATATTCACGAAAGTTTCGAGCACTGAAAACAATATGAAGCCAAAACGAGCAACAAGAACGACATCAAATTCAGTTAAATTAACCATCGTGGTCCTACGTCACCAGTTCGTACAAACCCATAGGGATGTACCCTTATAGTTTTTGAGATATTGACTGTTGAAAATGCAAAATTTGACTGCTGCAGCCAACTTGCATGCAAGTTTGCCAACTTGTACTATTGTATGGCATATATAAGAGATACGAAGAATTTCATATGAAGACTGCAAGCATGTTGAAAAAAATCGATTAAAACTAAATTTTATCGTGAAATTTCAACTGAATTGTATCTAAATTGAAATTTCAAGTCCTATTTAGCATGTTTGCTAAATTATATCACAAAAAAGTTTGATAAATCATACTTTAAAATTCATGTAAACATCAATTAAACCAGTGTTTTATACAACTTTGGCGACCTGTAGCTAAAAATTGTGACGTGCTGGAACATTTCTGAGAACGGCATCAGATTCAGAGACACATAATTTGATCCTTGAGACACGCAAAAGTGTTATTTTTGTTTCGCTGTGTAATTACTTACGATATCGTAGAAAAAACTGGCAAGCAATTGAATACAATTTTCAAAAGTGAATACTTAAACTAATCTTAATTATCCGCTTGACGATTCCGGATGTAAAATTATAGAGGAAAAGCTTGGGGGAGTTTCCTAAAAATAAGGTTAAATTACCTGGAGCTGCCATTCGTAGAATTGTTATTCGAATACTAACTTTCTTGGCCTATGTTTTTTTTTTTTTTTTTTTGATTTAGTAATTTTCTTTTCAATTGTGAAAAAAAAATCCAATTTCACAAAAAAATGTCTGAGGGGACAATTTATAAAAAAAATCTTTGTAATTAAGTAATGCACTCACCGAAATTAGAATAGAACAACCATATTTTTATGCTGATTTACAAAAAACTACTTAAGTTATCTTCCTGATTTCTACTGTAATATGAGCCCATATCAATGTATGCACGATTGGAGCGTTGTAGAGTTTTATTACCATGTACATTCCAGCACAGATTCATGAAAAAATAGGTGCTAAGAAACAGCATCATTCGAAATTCAATTCAACTGAATTCGATATATTTAATACAAAAATATACCTGTTGTTGAACTGCACAGTTGCAGTGTTACATGATTTCCTGGACAAAATAGCATGAATTACATATTAACAATTCAAATACCTGTTAACACCGGAAAATCAATTCTCAAGCAAATATAGTGGATTACATTTGACGTATACCAATCTTTATTAGCAGTACCATGCGGGATCAAAATCCGTACACCTAAGAAAAAATCTAAATCCGTCCGCTTCATATAAAACGCCTACCGCCGTGCGGGGTGACATTGGGCCTGGTGGGTGACTTTGACCGGCTCTTTCGGTGCATCTCATGGCTATTAGGAACGCTAGAAAACCAGTCCATGACCATCTATTGGCCATTTGTAACGTATTCTAGAAACTTGACACATTGTTTTCATTATTCAGGCATTGGCTTGCTGTAAAAATCTTGGCCCAAAGTCACCCTTATGGACCAATGTCACCCCGCACGACGGTACTATTTGTATGAAGTGGACGGATTTTGAGCCTGTATGGATTTCGGTCCTCCACTGTATCATATTGAACAAGGATAGAGTAGTCATTTCCAAATGTTAAAGATATCAAAAGTTTAGAAAACATGAAAACAATTGTGATTTTTAATGAAACAAAAATTTCAACAAGAACGATTCGAATTCGATAACATTAGTGGACTAAATATCAAAAACTAGTTTCAGAAAAGCTCGTTGCGCAATAGTAGACCTTATGGTCTATTTTATAAGTCAAAACGCGGCTGGATTCACTGTCGACCAAAAAATTTGCTCGCTACGGCTCTGTCACTCGAGTTTTTCCAAAGTTGTCACTCTATGTGACTGGATTACTATGGGAGTCGACGGGTGACATCTGAAATATACGTGCTTACTTTGATCGACAGTGACTACAGACGAGTCACGAGTCGATTTACAAAATAGACCCCTTACCCTTCATTCTTAATCTGTGTGAAGCTTTAATTTTCATTGAATTTGAGTTTTTAATTTTGATTTTCATTTTATTTGGTCGAATCAAAGACTTTTTGGTGAATTTTATAGGGTTCCATGTCAACAGAGCCATTTTTGTTTGCTACAACCACAAGTAAAGAATTTAGATACAATAACAATGAAAAGCGGTGAAAAGCATGTATTTTAAACAACATAACGATGCTGTAAATAAACTCAATTGAATGTCTAGCGATTTTGAATTGACTGGGAAAATAGATCTATATAGAGAATGTCATCATTGGCAAGTTAAAATAGCCAAAAATGCTTTTTGATGCTTTTGAGAAAAAATGTCAATATTTTTCAAGTGTTAACACTATTTTGGTATAAAATTTGGCTGGAATCTACTGGCTTATATTTTACTAATAAATATGGTGGACTATTATTTGTTTAAATTAAGAGTCTAGAAGCTTGCTAAAGTTTAGATTTTATAGATACAAGTAGAAATTTACATAATAAAAACATAATAAAAAAGCACATTAGCACTTATTTGGCTTAAAACCTGAAGGAAACATGTGACGAAATTCAAAAATTGCCTTCAATAGAATCAGAAAAAAAAGTTTGAGTTATTTTATAAGAAAATCTAGAATGTTGGAGACCATCTTTAAAAAATATTACAACAAGTTATTACCTTTGTAACAAATCAGTAAACTTTTAATTTCTATCCCTTCGGCCTAGCTGTCAAAACGCCCCCACGCCCTTCTTCTCCCCTGGCTACACCCATGGCCAAGAATGAGCTAGTATATCCGTTCATCGGTTCGATATGCTTCTACAAAGCTCCGAGCTGCTCCCGTTAACATGCTGTAAAGGAAAATAAGAAAATACTCCACAAACGTAGCTGGCAATAGCTTTGCACCCTGATACCCATCGATTCGACATGGCACGCTGTAGCTTTCTGTAATCTGACAATGAGTGCTTGACTATTTTCATACCTTCAACCAGAGGTCGTTATCGTTTTCTTCGCTAAGCTGTGCTGTACCTGACACTTTCCATTTGTTCTTATTAGTCGTAGGTGGATCAGCGTTTTATTGAGATTGAAAGGTATGGGGGCAATGGCACGCGAGTCAGTAAATTGTAGTTTGCAGTCATTACACTGTCTCTGCAAGTGATTTATCGGCGCCAATAGAGTGGATTTATCTGAAGTTACCCAATAATCGCATTTGAGATTGATTGTCGATTGAAAACCCCGTGGAGTACTTTGTTTCATCCAAATGGTTGCTTCTAAATCAAAGAGATTACAGATGCTTCCAATAAAATAATGGCCTTTATACGCTTTTTAAACTTTATTAGTATCATTCCAAAAAATAAAAAATGTTCTGTGTTAGAAAACACTATCATCCTAATTTGATAAAACTAAATTAAGCTTTATCTCATTTTGTAAACAACACATTACATTTCATTTGCCGTAGCAGTTCAGAATTTTTACAGGTGAGTTGATTTCCACCTGTTCAAATGTTCAGCCAAGAATATCCATTCATCCGCGAAGCAAACCAATTGATTGGATCTGTTTAAAATCGTTCCTCGGCTCTGCCCAACCCTCCTTGTCTAGTGCGCAATGGAATTCAAACGTACTGAAGTAATCGTATGGCAATAAACAAATTTATGATGAAATTACTGGCCCAAGACAAGTCAGATATATGACATTATTATTTATATCCTATTGAATTTATGATATTCCACTATAATTGACATGATCCCGTATAATATTCAGGGCTAATCTCCAACATTGCCCCCGTGCCACTAGATTCAACTCATGTCAAACGACACCCTCTTGACACCTAACTGACGTTTCGTTTATCTGTTCTATCATTGCAGTGGATGATCTTTCGGGTAGCGAAAGGTCCCTTCCTGGAGGACTTCTACCAGTGTGTGACGCACGGTTTCTACACCGACCGGTGGCAGGAGCAGCTGTACACTACCTTCACCCTAGTATTTATGTTCATCATACCGTTGCTGATTCTTATTGGCACATATCTCTCCACATTTAGGACTATATCAAGTGAGTGTCGCTTCTTGCCGAATATTTTTATATCCTCGGAGCATTCCGTTGCTCTGAAGTACGTGTCCGAGTAGTTAAGTGTTAATCGTCATGCGAGCATCGTTTAGAGGGAGGCTGGTTCAAAATACACTATGAAGTGACTATATCATTGGTATTCAAAATCTAAACTGCAATTTAGAACTGTTTCAATTGGATAAATTAGGGATACCTTTTTTAATGCAAATATTACTTCACGTAATTTGTTTACATACGTTATGAAATCGTTTTTACTGACCAATTCGAGTTATTTTGAGTAAGTTACAAACAGTTGTAACTTTTTCGTCACTAAACAATCCAATTGTGTGTTATAGTGGTAAGAACACGCACCTCTCACGCCGAGGACCTAGGTTCTAATCCCACCTTCGAAAGGATCTAAGTCGACTTCTCTAGGACGGAAAGAAAAGCCGTTGGGCCTGAGATGGACTGTTGAGCCTAGGGATAAAAATTTCGTTGATAAGAATAGAAAACAAGTTTTTTACACAAATGAAAAATTATCAGCATTACAGATCAATCACGGAATAGCAACCAGTGACATGTACAGTAGCCTGGGACACGGTTATATGAAAAATTTAGATTCTCGCTCCAGCCCACTTTTTGAATTGCATTTAGGTCCCATAACAACTGTGCAAAATTTCAGCTCGATCGGTGAAACTATATTTACGCGCCAGCCGTTCAAAGTTTGTATGGGATTTACTATGGGAAAACTTACTTTTGCAAAGAGAAATCGCCAGAGGTCGCCCATTGAACTCTATAAAAATTCTAAACACAGTCCTCGATAGGTATTTCTACGACAAACAACATTGTCGAAGACCCCAAAGCAATCTGATGCTTGTGGAAAAAGTTATCAAACAATTACTATTCGGAAATTTTGCCCAATTTTGTTTTCTTTTTTTTTAATTTCTTTATTAGTATCATTCCAAACATTACATTCATTATTTCTTATATCTAGGTGTTCTGTGGGTTGTATGACATTTGCCAGAAAACCATTTGCCAGAAAGCCGTTTGCCAGAATCAATTTGCCAGAATGGATCATTTGCTAGAAAACCATTTGCCAGAATGGACCATTCCCCAGAAAGTCATTCCCCAGAAAGACCATTTCCCAGAAAAAATATTACTACTTTACTTTGCTTTGTGTAGCAATATTTAGGTGTGTAAAATCTTTCGAATCATTATGATTTTCAACTTACGATACATAATTATATGCAAAATAATTGTGACGTAAGTTTTTAAGCTTTTTGTTTGATAAAATGTTTTAAACTAATAATGATATCATAAACTTATTATATAGATAGCTGTAGGGGTAAACATGCAGCTATTTAGCAAGCTGACGGACGTGAGTTCGAATTCCACCGGGCGAAGATTTTATTGGATTGAAAATTTTCTAGATTTCCCAGGGCATAGAGCATATTCATATCGGCAATACGTTATACACATGCAAAAATGATCAATTGGCAATAAAAGTTCTCAGTTAATAACTGTGGAGGTGCTCGTAAGAACACAAAGCTGAGATTTGGCTCTGTCCCAGTTGGGACGTAACACAAGATAAGAAGAAGAAGGTGTAATAGATTTCCGAGGTTCTCATAGTTTCTGAGAAATAACTGTTTTTTTTTATGTTAAAATAGTCATCAATTTTATACAAGCTTTTAGGGGTCGTCCATTAACCATGTGATCATTCATGGGAGGATGGAAGGGGGCCTGGCCAATGACCACGATACAAACAATTCTTTTTAAATTTTTGTATGGACGAAAGACCCCGTGGAGGTAAAAAATCCGAAAGAATTGACCACGTTGTTAATGGTCAACCCCTTATAGGCAACTGTATTTTCAACATTCTATTAATGATTTTCCCTTCTTTGAAGATTAGGCTGTTCTTTAGGGCTAACTAATTCAAGGACTTATATGCTTCATAGGAGGTTTACCCTTCTTTATATTATTGGCTAGTCTTTATAATTGTACTGTGTGTTTCTGCCTGCAGTTAACAGAAGGAATGGAAGTAATGTAAACAAGGTTATGTCATCTCAATTTTAAATAATTACAGCTAAAAAAATCAATATAGGACTGCTGTCAATAAAAATGTCTGTAAAAAGGATTAATGTATAAAAATGCAAAAATCGGGAAATGGACAATCAATATATGTCCTCAAATAAAAAAAAATAAATTGAAAGTGATTCAATAATGGAATATTTACCATGATCTTCATCTAATTTCTCATTGAAGATTACTCGAGTGATTTCGAAAACATTAATCTTCATAACCGACTTGTTTCGTAGAGCAAGCGACAGAATATGAGAAATCAATATATGTGTTTTTTTTTTGTTTCCACCATTAATCATGGCCACGTAGCAGTCCTGCTAAGAATTTCAAAATATCTCCGGTTCCAGATAGCTAAAACTAGCAATCAGGGTAAACACTGAAGATTGAAGTTTTCCGGTAGCCTGTCGCAAATGTTGTAAAACTACTTCAAAACAATAAATAATGCGGTTCAAATTATTATTAAGAGTAAAACAGTTCAACGTTTTTTTCAAGGACTGAATAATGTATTTAAATATATGACCGAAAGAACATTGGGTAGTCATTTGAGTTATATTGTTCCAATGATTATTGGCGCTAAACTGATCATATTTCAAACATAATTTTCCCTTCTTTCACTTAAAGGCTGTTCTTTTTAGTTGTTTTGCATTTTTTTTTCCGCAAAGATACACTATTCATATTTCTGAAATTATTCAACTAAACTAATTCGTGTCAAACGTTTCAACTTTTTTGTTCTCAGACCAGCTATGTAAATAGTGAAAATTGCATAAAATTGTATGCGAAGGATTTTAACAACATAGACTAAATAACACGGATCGATCAGTTGCGTTGTTTTATACTTGTTATAATATTACAAAGATATAAACATTATTTGGAGCAATATTTACGATGCGAGTGAAGGACTGTAGAAGTGACGCTAAATTTTAATTAATTTTGCACTGCAGCTATGCAGTGCTAGTAGTCCAATCCTCTTGATGTAAATAATGTGAAAGTTGACTACACAATCTTTCATGCAATAAGTGCAAATAATATGAGTATATTCAAGATACAAAAATGACAAATATCGGAAATTTCGGTAGGCTTGAGGTGAAGATGCATCGAAGCCAAACCTCAAATTTTCAAGAGCATAAACCTCGAGAACCAGCCAGCGGTTTGAGCTGAAAACTTAACCGATTGGTCACACGCTGGTGGTGACCAATCGAATAAATTGTCAGCTGGAATGGCTGTTTGGGTCTCTAGATTTGCGCTCTTGAGAATTTGGCTTCGATGCATCTTCACAAATATGTCGATCAATTGATATCAAAGGTTGAAAACGAATTACAAAAAATTATTCTGGGGAATGGTTTTCTGGAAAATGGTCCATTCTAGGGAATGGCTTTCTGGCGAATGGTACATTCTGGGAAATGGTTTTCTGGCAAAAATCATTCTGGCAAATTGATTCTGGCAAATGGTTTTCTGGCAAATGTCATACAATCGTTCTGTGTTATTAGACAACACTATCATCGTAATTTGGTAAAACAAATCTAAGATTTTATTAACATTTTGTTAACAACATATTACATTTCATTTGCCGTAGCAGATTTTTTACAGGTGAGTTGATTTCACCTGCTTATAAGAGAAAAAAACGTTTTCAATATACTTAACCTAACTTAACCTAAACATATAACGCATTAATCGTGGCAATAGAAGATTGTAACGATTTTTGCCTGAAATTATTGATTATTTTATTTGACATTTGTTCCAGTGTTTCAACATTGGATATTCTATGTAACTCATTGGTACTAAACCAGGGAGGAAGCTTCAGAATCATTTTCAAAATTTTATTTTGAATTCTCTGCAGAGCTTCCTTTCTGGTATTACAACAGCTAGCCCATATTGGTACAGCATACAACATGGCTGGCCTGAAAATTTGTTTGAATATCAAAAGCTTGTTCTTAAGACAATGTTTTGATTTTCTATTAATAAGTGGATAGAGACATTTTACATATTTGTTACATTTGGCTTGAATGCCCTCAATGTGATTTTTGAAAGTTAAATTCTTATCTAGCATGAGCCCTAGATACTTGACTTCATCTGACCAATTTATTGGAACCCCGCCCCAACCAAATTTTGTTAATATTGTTATTTCTTTACGTGTTAATCAACGTCGCCTTGCTAATAGGTTTTCATTGTATAACTTTTTTCACAAGTGTTGGATTGTTTCGCGGTCTTCGGCAATATTCTTCATCGTAGAAATACCTATCAAGGTCTGTGTTTAGAATTTTTATAGAGGTCAATGGGTGACCTCTGGCGATTTTTCTATGCAAAAGTAAGTTTTCCCATAGTAGATCCCATACAAACTTTGAACGGCTGGCGCGTAAATATAGTTTCACCGATCGAGTTGAAATTTTGCACAGTTGTTATGGGACTTAAATGCAATCCAAAAAGTGGACTGGAACGAGAATCTAAATTTTGTCCCACACTAATGTACAGTCAGTCTATGCTATGCTATGCTAAATGAAAAATTATTAGCATTATAGGTATTAGAGTGGTTCAAAAAATCGTTTTTGCTCCACACCGCTCATTCGATTCTAGATCAAATTCTGAGTGTCCTCCCAAAATTTGAGCTTATTCGGATGAAAACTGAGACTGCACAAGCCATTTAAAGTTTATATGGGAATTACTATCGGAAAAGCAAGCAATTCATTCAATCAGCCATAGTGTTTGCCCATGTGCTCTTGAGGATTAGTGCTACGTTGATACTGTGAGATACATTCATGAGCTACAACTTTGCTGAAGACCGTTTTCAAATCGGACGTCTCAGTAATTAGTTATTGATTTATATCCAGTCACAAATTCTTCAACAGTGCTCATTTCACTTCTGAACAGGCAACATTGCTGCATCTGGCGCGAAAGATAGCACGCACAAATCATGGCTACTATGTTTTACTGCATATATCCAGTGATGCCTGCAGAATTGCCCAATTATTATAGCCAAAGTTTTACAACTCATAAAAAAATCAGTAACTAATTACTGGGGCGTCCGATTTAAAAATGGTCTTCGGCAAAGTTGTTGCTGTTGAATGTATCTCACAGTATCAACGTAGCACTAATCCTCAAGAGCACATGGGCAAACACTATGACCGATTGAATGAATTGCTTGCTTTTCCCATAGTAATTCCCATATAAACTTTAAATGGCTTGTGCAGTCTCAGTTTTCATCCGAATGAGCTCAAATTTTGGGAGGACACTCAGAATTTGATCTAGAATCGAATGAGCGGTGTGGAGCAAAAACGATTTTTTGAACCACTCCAATAGGTATACCTCAATTTAGTGGACCCTCGATTTTATGTACATCAATTTTATGGACATTTTACCTCAATTTCATGTAAATCCAAATGTTTAATTTTATGATGTTCAACCAATTCTAAACATGCGCTTAGTAAACTAAGAATTTGTAAGGTGTTTACAATAAATACGCTATGTAAAGAGCTGGGGTGCTGAATTTGTTACAAAACACTGTGTTATATTTTGTCAATTTCTTGTGCTTTTTGAAAAGCGCCCAAACCGTTGATTTTAGCGACATAGTTTATTCGGAGAAGTTTCTTGGTATATTAAAGCGCATATTTAGATACAAAAAGTTTTGTGATCAATCTACCTAGCAGTGAGATAGAAAAACTACTTTTTTAAAACATTCAGTTAGACATATGGTGTCTTCGGCAAAGTTGTAGAATTGGCAATTTGAAACAACTTTGTCGAAGACATGATTTTTCTGATTGTGCGATATTTGCCAGAAAACCCATTCGCCAGAATGTATCATTTACCAGAAAACCATTTGCCAGAATGTACCATTCGCCAGAAAGTACCATTCCCCAGAATTATTTTTCTTGTCGATTTTGATCAACTAATGCATGGTGAAATATCTCGGAATCCAAAGATGGCCGTCACAATATTCGACTTGTGCCACTTTTCACATCTTCAGAAGCACTAAATTGATAGTACGGCAATAATCTCGTTCTAATAGTACGGTAACAATCTCGTTTTTCTTATTTTAAGCTTTCTGCTAGAGCACAGAGTGGAGTCAATATAACACTGTTTTTCTACATCTCGTGCGAGATTTTTGCTTACAATATTCTAAGCTGTTTTACCTAGTTTTAACTTCGAGAAATTTGTACCGTAAAATGGAGTAACTTTGATAATACGGGTAAATTTAATAGTGCGGTACCCACCTCATACTAAACGAAATATCATAATTTATGTTAATCGGTTAAGCAAAACGAATGCAAAACTAAAGAATATTAGTATGACACTTCATATAAGAGCTGTTTACACTTCAATCGAGAACAATTGAGAATTTTTATACGAATAATAAAAATTAATGCGATTTTAGCATTTCCGAAACGTTTACAAATAATACGATTACTATTTGATGCAGTTTTGAATGGTTGATCACTTATCAAAAAATCACTGATAATTGAAAAGTGCTTATTTAAAGCTGAATTTTTATACAATTCATATCGCATATTGGGTGAATAGTCAGAAAATGATTCTAAAAGAAATTTCGTCGCTACTGCATTATGAGGCTCATGTATAATCTCAATGTGACTGTTATGCAGTTACAATTGTCAATGTGACAAAACAACTTCTAGAACACGAACAATCTCACAGATTTCAGTAAGTTGATCAAAAGTATTTGTCATTTAATGACTCTCCCCGATATTAACTCTAAATTGTTAAAAATGTCGAAAGTGATAAACATTCAGTTATGGGCAGGGGAGGCATTAATTACTTCATAGAACAGACGGCACAAATAATCGCAACGTATATCTAAATCTTGTAAATATCCAATAAACTAGACCTTAAGAAGCAACAAAACGTACATTAAAATCTCGTAAATATTCATTAAATTAGTCCATAAAAGCAACAAAACTTTGAAGAACAGCTTAGGTTGAAAAGAAGGGCGAATCTCTTGTGAAGTCTTCCAAACCATAATACCATTTTACTGTTGTCCCACTTACCTTACTTTATTATCCGTCATGCTGAATATCAAATCTTTACATCAGTAAGCAGTATCTTTTATACATGATTCTATAGTATGTTTTCTTCTTTCCAGTTCCACGGTCCCTCCGAATTAAGTGCTGTCTTTCAATTCATATTTATAAAGCTTCAAATGTTGATGTGGATCGTTAAATGCTCAAGAAATCGATGTTTGTTTTGAACCGTAAGGAAGTCATGTGTACCTAGTCCAACAATTAGAATACTAGAGCCACAATACCCAAAACGGATATTCGAAGCTGGCTCACTAAGTCAACTGGATATGGTGTCCAAAAGACCCTGTACTTTTTTAAGTAATTAAAAAAAATAATCTCACAATTTTTTTAACGCTCTGGCTCGATTATTTCTCCTACAATTGTAAAAAAAAAATCTAGGGGGTGGTCCATTCTGGGGAATGGTACATTCTGGCGAATGGTTTTCTGGCGAATGGTACTTTCTGGCGGATGTCATTCTGGCGAATAGTTTTCTGGCGTATGGTTTCCTGGCAAATATCGCACAATCGATTTTTCTATCTCTTATACTTTTTGATATATATGCCGTTTTTTGTAAATGGACCTAGAAATCATATTTTTTATCATAACTTTTTTCCAAGATTTTTAACATTTTTAATGTCTTCTACAAAGCATATTTTTGCTGAACATCGCACCTCTCTATCTCCTAAAGTAAATGAATTGTCGGTAGAAATCGTTTTAATAAGGCTTATTTGTTTAATAGTAAAAACCCATGAAAAGACGCTTAAAGACAAATGTTTTTATCATCTGCCGAAAGGGAAGATATGGTACTTTCACGATTTGTACGAGTTGTCTGCGCCATTTTGCGCCGAAGGCAGTTATAGGGGCCTAAACTACCACTTGAAAAAAAGAGTAATTCATAAATAACTTTGTTACTTCTAAAGATAGCGTAATGTTCTGCAAAAAACACGGGTTTTTTCATGACAAACAACTTCGTAGAAAACACAAAAAATGTCAAAAATCTTGGAAAAAAGTTATGATAAAAAATATGATTTTTAAGGTCCATTCACATACAAAGTATAAATGATAGAATAATCATGTCTTCGACAAAGTTGTTGCAAATTGCCAATTCTACGACTTTGCCGAAGATACCATATGTCTAACTAAATGTTTTGAAAAAAAAAGTTTTTCTATCTCACTGCTAGGTGGATTGATCACAAAATATTTTGCATCAAAAGATGCGCTTTAATATACCAAAAAACTTCTCACTAGCGGTTTGGGTTCTATTCAAAAAGCGCATGAAATTGACAAACCCCAACATAGTGCAAAAGTGTAAATAATATGCACCCAAAATCATAACAAGAGATTCGGTTTTTATTCCTCTTTTTAGAGATTTTACGTAGAGATTTAGGGTCATCCTAATATCCTTATTGTTGGCTTATATAAGGATTTTATACAATTCTTCCCCTCAGATAAATTGTACAAGCTTCTCACCTGAAATTACTCCAAAATTTCTCCATCCATTCGTTAGTAAAAGTTTTGAAGTATTTATATTTCCATTCATTTATTTAGTTAACATCTAAACAGATAACACTAAATCAACAATTTCACGTCACAATACTAGATTCGTGGCCGCATCTCTCCATCCTCGGTTGTGCCCCACGCTCGCCAAATCGCCCACCTAGCTCGCTGCGCTCCACGCCTTTTTGTACCAATCAGATTCGAAGCGAACGCCATCTTTGCAGGGTTGCTGTCCGGCATTCTTGCAACATGCCCTGACCATCGTATCCTTCTATCGTCGCCCTTATCAATCTCGTGAGCTTCCCGGGAAAGCTGTCCTCGTTCATAATATTCCATAGCTCTACGCGGTCGATACTATCGCATACCGCCTTGAAATCGATGAAAATGTGATGCGTTGGGACCTGGTATTCACGACATTTTTGGAGGATTTGCCATACAGTAAAGATCTGGTCCGTTGTCGATCGGCCGTCAACGAAGCCGGCTTAACTACTTCCTACAAACTCGTTCACTACAGGTGACAGACGACGGAAGATGATCTGGGATAATACTTTGTAGGCCGCATTTAGAATGGTGATCGCTCGCAAGTTCTCAAAATCTAACTTGTCGCATGTCTTGTAGATGGGGCATAATATCCCTTCCTTCCACTTTTCCGGTAGCAGTTCTGTTTTCCAGATTGTGCCTATCAGCTAGTCCAGACAAATATCCAGACTTTCCTCATAGTGGGGGCTTGTTGGTTTCCATCACCCACAGTACTGACGAAGGCATTTCCTCCGTTATCCCGTCCTTCATTGCCTGTGTTCTCAGCGCCATTCAGGTATTCGTCGAAGTTTTGCTTCCAGCTTTCGATCACCACACGCTCGTCCGTCAAAATGCTCCCATCCTTGTCCCTGCACATCTCGACTCGCGGCACGAAGCCGTTGCGGGATGCGTTGAGCTTCTGATAGAACTTACGTGTTTCTTGAAACCGGCACAGCTGTTCCATTTCCTCGCACCCCGTCTCCTCCGTTTTTTCTCCCGAAATAGGCGGGTCTGCTGTTGCCGTTACCGTCTATAACGTTCCTCGTTCTGTCGGGTCCCTTGCTGCAGCATGACCGCCCGCGCTGCATTCTTCTCCTCCAGAATCTGGCTACATTCCTCGTCGAACCAATCGTTTCGTCGATTTCGTCCCACGTACCCAACGTTGCTCTCAGCTGCATTGTTGATGGCTGCTTTCACTGTTCTCCAGCAATCCTCAAGAGGGGCTTCATCCAGTTCACCCTCTTCCGGCAATGCCGCCTCGAGGTGCTGCGCGTACGCATTGGCGACATTCGGTTGCTTAAGCCGCTCTAGGTCATACCGGGGCGACCGACGGAGAATTTTGGGCGCAGTTAAACCATCACCAGATAGTGGTCAGGGTCGATGTTAGCGCCACGATAGGTCGCACAGTGCTTCGAACGTATGGCACTAGGGGACAAAAGTCAAAACTGGATGTATTATGTGGTTTTGTCCTACGATGTTGGAGAAACTCGTTATACATAAAAAGCACATCATTATTGGCATGAATGACACATATCACACCAGTAATAGGCATAACAATAACCAACTTTTTATGAAAAATATTGAGGTACGGATTATTTCAACAAAAAAGAGGAAGCTCAATAAAAAAAGTTATGTTAAACTTCTTGTTTATTAACAATATCATCAATTTACCAGCTAATAATCATACGAAAATATATCAATCGAATCATTATCTTCTTTTTCTACAAAGAAAGGGTTTCTATTTGATGCATCAAGTCTTTGTTACTGTTTATTCTCAATGACTTTCTGGTATGTTTCAACCGATTTACCCTGGACAGCTTATGGGTTACTTCCAACGAATCTTCGGATAAATTACCGATAGGAAATTCTAAAGCTTCCATTATGTTTACACTGCGCATCAGAATTTTGTGCTCAGTTACATTCTAAAATATCTACCATACTCCTTCAGGTAAGGACTGTTCATTTTATAAAGTGGACACCTTGTGCATGCTGTATCTTTTTAATTTATCAATGAAATTTCAATCGGTTTTTTGCACATCGTTCGACTAGTATTGTACAATGTTGTGAAAATAAAAATTCTCTTAAATAATTAAATTTCACACGAATATTGAAAAACGATTGAATTGGTCGATTTTTGGAGGTTATCAATATCAATGATTGTTATAAATTAGCTGGAAAATTCGATAATTTATATTTTTTTATTTTCAAAAAAGGCTTGTTCTCCGAAATCATCATCAATCAGAAGTCTGATGGAAAAAATCAAGTTATTTTTGGAGCAACAATTTTACAGATATAATAATATCATTTTTCCCCTATATTTTTTAGAGAAAAATATTTTAAATTTAAAAGGAATTGATATGAGTAGAATTTTTTGGTTAAAAGTAAGTCCTGGGGGAAGTGCTAATATAGTATTAATAAGAAAAATAACTTACGCCTTCATAGAGTTACTTATTAGTCCCCACGTCACATTTAAAGCACAATAGAAACACAAATGCTTTATTCTTAGAAGATCTTTCAAAGTACATCGACAATCATCAAAATTGGCAACACTGCTGTAATAAAATGGATTTTATTTTCCACATATTATTTTCATAATATGTTGTTCTGAGATTATCAATTGAAATATTCGGAGAAAACCGTTTACAATTTGCTGTAGATCGATAAATAAGCGTACATGATTTTAAAAGTATGAGACTTTTTAGTAAACCTACCATAAACAGTAAAATTTATACTAAAGACTGTGGTTTAAACTCACGATTTAGCTCTCGTTTATACAAATATAGTTTATTTAGTAATCCAAACTAGTTTTGAACACGCTTATTATTTTTCTCTTTTGCTGGGAGTGAAAGGATTGTGTATCAGCAAATCTGGCCATAAATGGGTAAATCACTAAAGTTACCTAATGTCAGCGAATTGTGGAATATAATTGATTTTTTTTAAAGCTATACCTTTAGTAGAATAGTAAAGGATACAAACATACAATGTGTTCAAAAAAATTAGGATTTTTGTTTTGCGAAAAATCATGTTAAACTTTGACGAACAGCTTAACTTAGCAGTTTTTGGAAAAACTATATAGCTCTTCAACCAAAAGCATTTTCTAAGATCTTATATTTTTATAGCATTGTAGAATAATAGTTGAACGATGCACAGAAAACCGATTACGATTTTATAAACAAATAAAAAAGTTATAGCATAAACAAAATGTCCACTTTATAAAATGAACAGTGCTTAGAGCCGTCATGTTTGATCTATAAAATTTCGGAATTTGGGAAAATCGATTGTTCTCCCTGAAGATATCACTCGAAGAGTTTTCAATAAGATCCAAATGAGATTAAATTATATGTTGCAAACTTTTCCATCTCCTACCGTTAAGCGGAATTGCAGTTGAAGCTTCTAACGAGATATCCTTCATTATATTGGCTGCAGTACAATTCATGAGCTGTTGTAGATTGACCGCAGCAAATGTTTCTGATGTAGAAACTCTTGCCTTAGTGCGTAAAGGCTGGGAAGCAAGTTCGGAGGCGTCTGATTGCGCGGAAGCTGAACTGGCTTTGCTAACCAGTCGGAGTTTTGCTTCACAAACATTTTGTATGATCCTCCACATTAAGCCCATGTTTGGTTCATTTTGCAACAATAAAATTTGCAAAATGTCTATAGCTCTTTTTCAAATATCTGGAAGAAAGAATCAGTGCCTTACAAATGTACATAAAATTCTAAACATGATTTTTTCGATTGGGTGGATCGGCAGAATATAACTGCTCTTAATAATCTTTATTGGTGATTGAAGCAGCATAACCTAAAAATCATAAAATAACATACAATCGGCAAACATATACAGCTGGAATCACTTCCAGAATTAAAAATTACTTCAAATTTTATTTTAAAGCGGATTTCAGAGAGGTACTCTGAGGTACTTTTTTGTATAGGCCAGAAGAAGATTGAAATTTTAATATACTTCTGTATTAAAAAGCTTATAGCTTAGAAGCATATTTTTCTACAACTGTTGAAATATATCACAGAAAATTAAATGGTACGACTTCTACTTACTTGTTTCAACATGGTCCATAACGATTTTTTCTTTGAAAATATAATTAGGATGAGAATGGAGTGAATTTAAGAAAGATTGGGTTGACACGAAAACAATAAATAATATATAACGATGAAACAACTTATCAACACGTGGTGTTTTGGTTTGTTTTGATAAGCGCACGAACTTTCTAGTATTTGTACTACACTCTCAAAACATATGTTAACATCATGGCCTACTTATTTCGGTCGAATTTGAAAGTTGATTTTTTGACTTTTGTCCAAGGGACGAAGCACTGTGGGTCGTGACGTCAATAATATCAGAGAAGTGCTGTCTATCAATCAGAACGTGGTCGATTTGCGATTCTATCTGCTATGGTGATCTCCAGGTGTATCGGTATAGAAGGTTGTGCTGGAAGTAGGTGCTACGAATGGCCATATTCTCGGAAGCGGTCAGCTTGTGGGCACTTTCCAATTGTCGATCTGAACGCCTCCTCCTTGCCAACCTGAGCGTTTAGATCTCTTATGATGATTTTGACGTCGTGGCTCGGGCAGCTGCCATACACGCGTTAGAGCTACGCGTAAAAACCATCTTTATCATCAAGGGGATTCACTTAACAGCGTAAATCGGTGCGTAAGTCATGCTATATCGACTATTTAAAAATTTCATATACCGACAATGAAATATTTCAAAATCTTGAAATTCAATGGTCTGTCAATCGAAGAGCGCTTTGAATATCTAACAAATGTCAATAAGAACTCCAAACAAACAAACATTTTTCATTTTTTTTTCTCTTGAACGGTTGGAAATAAATCTGAGAACTAAAGAAAGGACGACACGAAACTGAGGCAAATAATGGTAACTAATAAAGGAAGCTGAGAAAATTGGCAATTTATGCAGAACAAAACAATGCGGGACAATCATTCTAATAGTTTTCCATTAACATTGGTCTTGAGATTTGAACGCAGTTTAACCCGTTTAACTGCGAACACAGAAACTCATAGTATATGGGATTTGAACTAGGTTTGGTTTTACATTTATCTATAAAGTTGTGTGGTTCTTCATGATTTAAAAACAAATTTGAAATCTAATCTAATCAGGAGAACCGTCAGGTAGCGTTTAAAGGCAAAAAAGAGTACATTGGGCTGCCTCTTCCCCATAGAGTAATAATATAAGATGATCCTGAGCTACCTGCAGGTGCCCGACGGCAGTGATTATTTCGGGAAGCGCATTTGATCAAATCATGGTACACATCAAACTTAATCGTTTTTGAAAACATTTTGATTAGCCAGCAGCTTTCACTTGTTTCACTGAAAAAGAGGCAAAATGGTGAGTGCTTGTATTTTAAATATTTAAATTACCAAATTGATCCTGAGAAAAATCAAATCTATTTTGGGCTGAAACAACAACCTTTCAAATGAATGGTTGACGTTTACAGTGGATAACTAGATTATTGATCTCATGTTTGACATTTGAAAAGGAATATTTCAATCGAAATATTTCGTAGAGGGAGATACGCAGAATTACATTTTACGCAGGTTTAAGTGAATACCCCTATCATCAGTGCTTCCGAAGTGAGGGCTGTACACGTTTACTATACTGAAATTGAAGAACCGGCCTTTGAGCCTCAACTTGCACATTCTCTCATTGATCGGCCACCACCCGATCACGCGCGTCTGCATATCACCCATCACTATAAAAGCTGTTCCTAGCTCATGTGTGTTGCTGCAGCTCTGGTAGATGGTATGGTTACCTCTAAACGTTCGCACCATTGATCCCTTCCAACACACTTCCTGCAGCGCTACGATGCCGAATCCGCGGTCCTTCAGCACGTCGGCGAGTATGCGTGTGCTCCCGATGAAGTTGAGAGATTTACAGTTCCACGTACCGAGCTTCCAATCGCAAGTCCCTTTACGTCGCTGTGGTCTTCGCCGATTGTCCAGGTTCGTATTCTCTCGTTGATTATTCGTTGCTTGATTTTTTCATGGATGGCTTGCAGGGCCTGACACCAACCCCCTAGATTTCCGAAGGACCATCCTCCTAAATGTTCGGAGGGCCATAGTGCGCAGTTTAGCTTAGAGTCCTTCTCTGACACTCGGACGATGATCGGCCGCCCCTGACATGAGGAACAGACGCTGTTGTGAGCCGCTCCTAACATGGAATACAGACACTCCATGTTTGCTGAAGCAAAAGCTAAAGCAAACCCCCCCTTCCCTGTCAGCATACGACCAAAGTTCCCACCGGGAATTGGTTACCCGATCTTCCCTAAGGTAACTCGTACCCCGGCCAGTACCACGAGGAGGTAGGGATAGAAGTTTCTGGGCAAGAGGCTACGGACCACACAAAGGGGTCAATTTTATTCCTGCAGGTACGCGAGGTACCAATGGTACGCCATGCCCAGCCATTTACCGTGCCATTTATTTCTCCAATAAAACATTCTAAAACTCCTTATCAGAAGAAGTAAAGTCACTATTAAGTAAGCGAATTTCCAAAGGGTTTTCCAGTCGGATCGGATCGTTCAGCAAAAAATAGTTATCTTGTAAGCATGGCGAGCCGACTTGAACGACTCTGATCCAGCTAAATGTCATCTGTTCCAACTCCTTCGACATTGTTTCCTGAGGCTAGTTAGAGCGAAATTCTTCCATGAGGTAAGCTTCCATAATGTAGGATGTTGTAGTATCAACGGCATCATCCAAATCACTTGGATTTTCAATGGACGGAGAGTAGCCATGGAATTTGGTCACAACCAATTCAGTGTAGAGTTCCCAGTTTGTTGACCGGGGTTTCATAAAAAGTCTACGAAGTTACATTCGAATGCCCAGAGAAGACGTAGCGATGATCAGATAATGAATCCTCATCTGATACATGCCAATTTGTCAACTCGTGACGAGCAGAGCGTTATGTCTAACACTTCTTCTCTAGTAGATACCATGAAGGTTGGGCGATTGCCTATGTTAAATAATCCAAGATCTGGGGACGGACCTGGTGTAGTGGTTAGAACACACGCCTCTCACGCCGAGGACCTGGGATCGAATCCCATCCCCGAGATAGTCACTAAAAATTTCAGTGACGACTTCCTTCGGAAGGGAAGTAAAGCCGTTGGTCCCGAGATGAACTAGCCCAGGGCTGAAAATCTCGTTAATAAAGATAGAAAAAAAAAAATCCAAGATCTGTCCTACCTAAGTATTCCATCAAACTGGAGCCACTCAAATTGATATCTGAGCTGCCCCAGATGATGTGATGAGCCTTGGCATCACTGCCCACAATCAGCGGTAGGGCTTTCGCTACAACTCGTTTGATATCATCCGTTGGGGATGGTTCATCATGTGGTAAATATCGAGCAATAAACGTATTTCCTGTTGAAATCACCAACAGAAACATCGATTGTGACAGCACATACATCTCTGGTTGATAACTCAGAAAATAGTTTAGCTACGATTGCTTTATTAACCAGTACTCATGCACGAGACATGACACACGAGTTCGCCAATTCATGTTCACTGAAAGTAGCAAAAACTGGGTCCACAAGGTTACCAAGGTAGAAGCTCTTGAACTAGTGCCACTTGAGTTGTGCCATTTAGAATGAGTCTACAAAGATTGATCGTTGCTATTCATCTATGCTGAAGATTGATCTGAGCTATCCTAACTGTAGCCACTACCTGAACTAGGCAGGACTAAGCTTTTTGCAATCTCAGCGCGAAAAAGACCAGCAATGAAAAAACAGAAAGTTATCTATAAGAAGTTGCCAAAGGTGAAAAAGCACAGAATATATTGTGTGAAATGCATAATGCGAATAAATATAGGTGATAATTTGAACTAAATAACAACATATTCATAATCCCACCCTTATTTAGCCTCAGACTTGAGACTGAAGAAGGGCAGCCGATTATCTCGGAGAAAAACACTGCACCATTGCTCCGAGCAGCACATAAAGGGCACAATACTGTAGAGGGCGCCCTGGTACTCCACAGGCTCCGTAAGCGGTTAGGTTTTATTTAGACCCCCTTACCATTCATTCCTAAGCATGGTACGCATCACCCCATGAATTAGGGATCACCTGTGAGGTGGACTTTTACCACCGGAACAGGCAGTCCATAGTATTAATTCTTATCTATTCTTATCTAGCGGTTATCTCGGCTGATCGGGAAAAGAAGGTTAATATTAATGACTAACTCCTCACGTGCCAATCAGCCGGTATCAGATATCAAATCATATTATATGCAATAACAATATTATACGCAATAATGAAATTGTCAATTGCGCTTTCGTCGACCAGTGATGATTAGCAATCGTATTAACAGAATATTATGAAAGTGCTGCCCGTGCGCATATCAAACAATCAAATAGACATCTTCTAGAGTATTTCCATGAAAACATAAAACAATTTCTCCAGGAGTTCCAATGCTGATTTTTAAGGATATTTTCCAATAATTTTCACAGGGTTTCTAAAATATATTCAAGAATTCTTACCATAATTCATGGAGGATTATCTTGAGAGATTCTCGCAGCAATAGCCCAGGAAATTCTTTAAAAAAAATCCTGAATAGAAATGTGTAGTTTTTTTTTTTTGAAATTTAATGAAATTTTCTTCGTTATACAGCAGATGACTATCGTCTTGGTAGTTGAAATGTCCTTTTGATGATGCTGATTTCCAAGCCTATCCTCGACCCTTCCCCTACTGTCTTGCAATCGATGCCGATGAAACCAATATTGTTCGCCAAGACAAGACGCGTGTCGTGACATATGAAAAAGAGCTATAGTTTTAAGTTATCTCGTTATATGACACTAATGCACACATAATTCGAGTATCAATTTGTACTTTACTAAGGATTTCACTTTTCAGTTTGGCTGTGGTAGAAAGAATTGGCTAACTACCATACGCGACGTTACGGTGAAATGGGAAACTTCTCCCATTGCGTGTCGATTCACTCGCTTTGACACTTTCTCCGGATATATCTGTGCTTATCTTCTGCTTTCCATGATTCACACACTGCCAACATCACGAACATCGTTGACTAAACGGTTATTTCTCCTACCAGGAATCTGTCTAGTCGTTAGGAGCATATTTGTATTTGTATATGTGAGCCGAAGCCTCTCCTGAATGGAGCACTCTACGGGGTTTGCACATTCCAAAAAATAGATTTGCCAAGGATTAACCGGGATTCAATCAATGGAAAGAATCGAACAGGAAACATGGCCCCAGAATGAATGGAAAAGTATTTCAACTAAACTAGAGACTAATTCGTTTATTCGAAACTTCGTTGCCTTCGGTTTGGTTTCTCATTCGCAATCACGTCCATCAGCTTTGAACCGGATTGTCGTCACGGTCCTGCAATATGCCAAGATTGGAAAAAGGGGGAAAATCCGGTGCTCCGGAGATATGGGCGCGTTCAAACGGAGCTGTTTTTCTGGGGGGCGGGAAGGGATGTAATACGTTCGCTTCGATTGTACGAGCTCAATATTTATGGAGCACACATTGGGAGTTTTTTCCAAGACATCAAACAGCATATGGGAAAAACGATTAGAACTTGCGAAGGAGACCCTGTGTGTGTTGGCACTAACGCTCAATAATGGGAATGAATTTAGAAGATTAAATTGCAATTTTCAACGTTCACCGATAGGAAACTTAATGGTCAGCTCAAGATACGAACCACAAACAGGGCAAGGCATGTCCTTTTCTGACCTTTCGAGAGAGGGTGATTGATGAGACGCAGGATACCATGGAAGCCTTAGCATTTGTGGTGGATATACTGAACAAACTGGTCGAGATTTATCTTAATGTTCGTAAAGAATATCGCCAATATTTCGATGGAAGAATGAGAAAATGTCCGATGTGAATAATGTGGCTGCTTTAGCTTGTTGATTGTCGATAATATTTAGCTCGTATTCCTTTAGTTTCCAAATATAAGATATTCCTCGTGTTGTTTAGTTTCCAAATATAAGAAAATGCCATTGAAGGCCAGATAGCCGTAACGGCAAACGCCCAGCTATTCAGTAAATAGGACCAAAATGGTCAACCGGCAAAGAAAGCTCTTAGTTAATAACTGTGGAAGTGTTCATAAGCTCGTCACGGCACTGCGGCAACAGCGCAAGATTCAGGTGCCCACCGCTGCTGTTCAGCTGTGGAAAGGTCCGGCAGGAACTCAGGTGGCCTTAGTACACCTACCTGTGGCGGACGCAAATAAGTCCGCTAAGTTAGGTAAGATCAAGGTTGGTTGGTCAGTATGCTCACTGAACATACATGAGCAACCGGTGATCTGCTTTAGGTGTAGGGAACCAGGACACAAGTCCTGGGGCTGTAAAGGCCCTGATAGGACCAAGTTGTGTAGGCGATGTGGTGAGGAAGGTCATAAGGCACTAGGCTGCAAGAACCCGTCCCAAGTGCTTGATTTGTTCCGGGAAGTCCGTGAACAACAAGCATCCAACGGGAGGCTCAAGGTGCCCGACCTTCAAAAGAGCCATAAACGAAAAGTCACAGTGCAGGTAACGCAGCTGAACCTGAACCACTGTGACGCAGCTCAGCAACTGCTGTATCAGGCAGTTGCTGAGTGGGGGACGGACATCGCCATCATATCGGACCCATACCGAGTACCCGCCGGCAACGGCAACTGGGTCGTGGATGGATCCGGAAAAAGGCAGCTATATGGACGACGGGTAAATACCCCGTCCAGGAGTTGGTGTCTACTACCTACGAGGGCTTCGTGATCGCCAAGGTAAACGGGGTCCTCTTCTGTAGCTGCTATGCGCCTCCGAGTTGGTCGACCGAGCGGTTCACGCAGATGCTGGACTGTATGACGACCGTGCTGACAGGGCGAAGGCCAGTAGTAATAGCGCGTGACTTCAATGCCTGGGCCGTGGAATGGGGAAGCCGTATCACGAACCAGCGAGGTCAAATCCTGCTAGAGGCACTGGCCGTGCTTGTGTGCTAATGTTGGTACCAAAAGTACCTTTAGCCGAAACGGAGCGGAGTCGATTATCGACGTTACTTTTTGTAGTCCTGGCCTAACGAGTATTTCGAACTGGAGGGTACACAATGCCTACACTCACAGCGACCACGTGGCGGTTCGCTACAGTATCGACTACAACAGCAGCAGGCTGCGGGTTGAGGAAGCGGCTAGGTCAAGGCCAAGCCCTCGTAGATGGAAGACATCGTATTTCAATGACGAAGTACTTAGAGAGGCGCTCCGCCGTGAGCGTAACCTACTCGGCCTAAGCGGGGACGAACTGGTAGCGGTGCTTTCGCGTGCATGCGATGCGACCATGCCTAGAAAAGTCCACCCTAGGAATGGGAGACCACCGACGTACTGGAGGACTCAAGCTATTGCGAACCTGCGCCGTGCTTGCCTACGAGCCAGGAGGCGGATGCAACGAGCACATACCGAGCAGGAGCGTGAAGAACGACGGGCGGTGTTCACCGCATGGGGAAGGCACCAGGTCCGGACGGAGTTCCAAACCTGGCCCTCAAAGTCGCAATCTTGGAGGCTCCCGAGATGTTCAGATCTGCTATGCAGATATGCCTGGACGAGGGAGTATTTCCAGATGTGTGGAAGAGGCAGAGCCTGGTACTATTGCCAAAGGCGGGAAAACCATCCGGTGACCCGTCGGCGTATAGACCAATATGCTTGATTGACACGGCGGGGAAGGTGCTCGAGAAGATCATCCTCAACAGACTGTTGAGGTACACTGAGGGTGGCCACATCTCTAGGAGCCCCTGGAATCTACTATAGAGTGGTTATTACATCTTGTGATTCTGAAAATGCTCGCCATTTTCCAAGTCACATGGATCTTACTGTTTATAGTAGAATGTGATTCTAAACAGATGAACGGACATGTTCCGAATTGGCCACATCCCCCGGGGCACCTGGAACCTACTATAAAGTGGTCATGGTAGCCGGCGATGCTGGAAATGCTTCGTAAAGCATAACCTTTGAAAATCATGAAGTTTGATGCCCATATTGATATGGTTCCGGATATGTTCCTAATTGACCACTTCCCCCAGGGTACCTGGAACCTTCTATAGAGTGGTCTGTGCATCTAATGGTTCTGAATACGCTGCAGCAAACATCATTTTTAAGGTTGGTGTCCGCTGGGATATAGCTCCGGATAATATTTACATGATTGGAAATACAAACATGACTGACCATGCTTTCCGGAAATGGTCATATTTATGAAGATTTCCAACCAATCTAAATGCGTCCGGTGGCATTCAACTTCCTATTAGTTTCTAACTTTATACCACACAAAAAATCAAGTGACAGAAAAAATTACATTTGGACATGACCTCAGAAAAACCGGAACATCTCCGGTGTCCAGTGACCAATATGCATGGCCAAGGAAGTTCCTAAAACTGAACCAAATATGTCGTCGACTGCTTCCAGATGCATCCAATTTCATCCATTTTTCATAAAGTTATAAGCATTTGAATTTGGGCAAAATTTTGCCTATCTCAATCATTTTGCCTATCCCCTGTACATTAAGAAAAGATCCTGGACTGACCGGAAATCGAACCCAGACACCTCCAGCATGGCTTCAACGCGGACTTAAACCACTCGGCTAAGAAAGGCCCAACTACTGCACTACTCTGCGCGGCACGAATAGTGCATGTAGTAGGTTGAGCTCCGAACAGTACATGTACCAATAGTTGAGGTACTAAGCACGATTGAACTTCATTTAACCGCCTAAATTCAAGAAGCGCAATTAATGTACATGGTAATGTTGTAACGGGAAGTAACGACCATTGACTTCAGTGAAAAATAATACCTCCACTATTGGTACACTGTTCTTTAGTTGGGTTTTTATAGTTGCGGTATCCGTTGGTTTCTCATGGGATCCTCCACTATAGGAACACTTTACCGCAACTATTGGTACAAGCAAGACAAGTTTTAGCAATTTTAGTGATATTTCATTAATTTTCAGACAATTTGAACGCTCTTTTCAACCTGGGAGGGAGAAACCGATACAAAATTTCTGTACGTCATAGTGAGCCGAGATTCCGCTGTCACGAACTGTCACTGTGAGCCCAGAACTCAAACATTGGACTAACATGGAAAAAGCGCGTAACTGATTAAAACACATTTTAGCATTTCATCAAAAGTGACAAAAATTGAATGAAAATCAATTCATACACAAAATCACGTGAGCACCTTCCAACTGATTGAATATAAAGAATTGAAAAACGCATCGTTTCACTTTTTCCAATGAAAATTATTATTTATTGCATAGAAAACTGTGGCCCTTTTTCCATGTTTGTCAGGAAAGATCGAAAGTACACAACAAAAGAAAACTAGCGGTTTTTCCCAAGCGTGCCTTGATTGTTGTTGGCAAGCTGGAGTTATCTTGCAGTTCAAACAAACGTTGTTCTATATTTCGTGTGTAGTATCGGTGCCTCCCTCCCAGTTTTCAACTATTCCGTGTATCAACAAACCAATACGTCGATTGGCAGTGTCTGTTCTGTGGCTAATGTAATAAAATCAGGGAAAATGACACTAACACAACCATAGGAACACCCACAGCTAATGGATCGCTTACCCTAGATTGTCCACCAAGCGTTGTGTTTTTCAGACAACTACCTGAAATCCGACGGCCAGTATTCTGTCCAAAGTACTTGAACAAACACTTTGCTTTCATCAGTACAGGACTCAGAAAGCCGAGGGGATCGAACATCTGCGACATTTTAGACACGACGAGGCGTTTGGTTGGTTGGTAAATGGCTGGGCATGGCGTACCATTGGTACCTCGCGTACCTGAAGGAATAAAATAGACCCCTTTGTGCGGTCCTTAGCCTCTTGCCCAGCAACTCCTATCCCTACCTCCTCGCGGTACTGTCCGGGGTACGAGTAACCTTAGGGAAGATCGGTTAACCAACCCCCGGTGGGAACTTTGGTCGTATGCTGACAGGGAAGGGGGGGTTTGCTTCTGCAAACCTTGAGCGTCTGTACTCCATGTTAGGAGCGGCTCACAACAGCGTCTGTTCCCCATGTCAGGGGCGGCTGATCATCGTCCGAGTGCCAGAGAAGGACTCTAAGCTAAACTGCGCACTATGGTCCTCCGATCATTTAGGGGGAATGGTCCTCCGGAAATCTAGGGGGTTGGTGTCAGGCCCTGCAAGCCAGCCGTAACAAAAATCAAGCAACGAATAATCAACGAGAGAATACGAACCGGGACAATCGGCGAAGACCACAGCGACGTAAAGGGACTAGCGATTGGAAGCTCGGTACGTGGAACTGTAAATCTCTCAACTTCATCGGGAGCACACGCATACTCGCCGACGTGCTGAATGACCGTGGATTCGGCATCGTAGCGTTGCAGGAAGTGTGTTGGAAGGGATCAATGGTGCGAACGTTTAGAGGTAACCATACCATCTACCAGAGCTGCGGCAACACACATGAGCTGGGAACAGCTTTTATAGTGATGGGTGATATGCAGAGGCGCGTGATCGGGTGGTGGCCGATCAATGAGAGAATGTGCAAGTTGAGGATCAAAGGCCGGTTCTTCAACTTCAGCATAATAAACGTGCACAGCCCTCACTCCGGAAGCACTGATGATGATAAAGACGCTTTTTACGCGCAGCTCGAACGCGAGTACGACAGCTGCCCAAGCCACGACGTCAAAATCATCATAGGCGATCTAAACGCTCAGGTTGGCTAGGAGGAGGAATTCAGACCGACGATTGGAAAGTTCAGCGCCCACCGGCTGACGAACGAGAACGGCCTACGACTAATTGATTTTGCCACCTCCAAGAATATGGCCATTCGTAGCACCTACTTCCAGCACAGCCTTCCGTACCGATACACCTGGAGATCACCACAGCAGACAGAATCGCAAATCGACTACGTTCTGATTGATGGTCGGCACTTCTCCGACATTATCGACGTCAGGACCTATCGTGGCGCTAACATCGACTCTGACCACTATCTGGTGATGGTCAAACTACGCCCAAAACTCTCCGTCGTTAACAACGTACGGTACCGACGGCCGCCCCGGTATGACCTAGAGCGGCTCAAGCAACCGGATGTCGCAGCGGCATACGCGCAGCAACTCGAGGCTGCATTACCGGAAGAGGGTGAGCTGGACGAAGCCCCTCTTGAGGACTGCTGGAGAACAGTAAGAGCAGCCATCAACGATGCAGCTGAGAGCAACGTCGGGTACGTGGGACGGAGTCGACGGAACGATTGGTTCGACGAGGAGTGCCAGGAGGTTTTGAAGGAGAAGAATGCAGCGCGGGCGGTCATGCTGCAGCAATGGACCCGGCAGAACGTGGAACGCTATAAACGGAAACGGCAACAGCAGACCCGCCTCTTTCGGGAGAAAAAACGCCGCCTGGAGGAGACGGAGTGCGAGGAGATGGAACAGCTGTGCCGGTCTCAGGAAACGCGTAGGTTCTATCAGAAGCTCAACGCATCCCGCAACGGCTTCGTGCCGCGAGCCGAGATGTGCAGGGATAAGGATGGGAGCATTATGACGGACGAGCGTGAGGTGATCGAAAGGTGGAAGCAGCACTTCGACGAGCACCTGAATGGTGCTGAGAGCACAGGCAATGAAGGACGGGACAACGGAGGAAATGCCTTCGTCAGTACTGCGGAAGATGGAAACCAACCAGCCCCCACTTTGAGGGAGGTTAAAAATGCCATTCACCAGCTCAAGAACAATAAAGCTGCTGGTAAGGATGGTATCGGAGCTGAACTCATAAAGATGGGTCCGGAAAGGCTGGCCATTTGTCTGCACCGGCTGATAGGCACAATCTGGGAAACAGAACAGCTACCGGAGGAGTGGAAGGAAGGGGTAATCTGCCCCATCTACAAGAAAGGCGACAAGTTAGATTGTGAGAACTTACGAGCGATCATCATTCTAAATGTGGTCTATAAAGTATTATCCCAGATTATCTTCCGTCGTCTGTCACCTGTAGTAAACGAGTTCGTGGGAAGTTATCAAGCCGGCTTCGTTGACGGCCGATCGACAACGGACCAGATCTTTACTGTATGGCAAATCCTCCAAAAATGTCGTGAATACCAGGTCCCAACGCATCACCTTTTCATCGATTTCAAGGCGGCATACGACAGTATCGACCGCGTAGAGCTATGGAAAATCATGGACGAGAACAGCTTTCCCGGGAAGCTCACGAGACTGATAAGAGCGACGATGGAAGGTGTGCAAAATTGTGTGAAGGTTTCAGGCGAACACTCCAGTTCGTTTGGATCCCACCGGGGACTGTGACAAGGTGATGGACTTTCGTGCCTGTTGTTCAATATTGGGCGGATCAAGTGCGTATCGATTTGGCGAGCGTGGGGCAGAACCGAGGATGGAGAGATGCGGCCACGAACCGAGTATTGTGGCGTGAAATTGTTGATTCAGTGTTATCTGTGTAGATGTTAACTAAATAAATGAATGAATGAGGCGTTTGGTTGCGGCATCTAGCAGAGGCAATGTTAGAATTTTGAATTGAAATGTGTCCGTTGAGGAAGCCAGAGAAGTCCCAAAGTCTAGATGGCGGGAGACCATTCGATTTCCAGTTCTGGCATTGTTTTCCACAGCTGAGAAGCAACGCTGATGAGAACGGCGAAGAACGAAGCCGGCTTGGTGCAACATCTTAACTGCCGACCAGCGAGCTTGGCTTCATTGTCATCGCCGGTGAGGCAGTAGGTTCCATTCTTAATAACAGGAACCGCATATGGGAAGCGTTCTCCATCGCCAAAGGCCAACTGATTGTGCGCATCGTACCTTCGTGCTGTGCGTACACGAATTCTCTCTGCTCTTGGAAGTTTTCTTAAAAACTACCTAAAGCAATAAAACAGTACTTTTCAGTGCTAAAATTAAAAACGGTACTTTTCAGTGCTACTAAAACAGTACTTTTCAGTACTATTTTTTCTACTATTGATCCCTTTACGATCCTTGTTTGGACCCGTGCCTTCGATTTTTCGTTGGACCCGTTGGCGAAAGCTAGCGGTGGTAATCCTTCTTGGACACCGTCTTGGGAAAAAACCTTTCGAAGGTCACGTCTTCTGTCGTTTATTAATTAAACATGGTATCAACAACAAACAAAAGGAAGGGTGAATCTCTGAATTCACTACTTCCTTCCAAAAAAGTGGGTTTTAAAACTGTCACTACACGTGGCAAGAATGGAAGAAAGGACGCTTCCCCGGAATGCGAACTTTCTTCCAAGGGTGAAATGAATAATTGTATCGAAATGAGCAATCAGTTCGATGCTCTAGACAAATTTTCCGAACACCAAATCGAAGCAGCCTCTAGCCCAGGCTCTTTGATTCAAGTGAGGAAGCAAAGAGTGCCGCCTATCGTGGTCAGTTGTTCCGAATTTGGGGGATTTAGGCAGGAGATCTTGAACTCCATTAGGGGAATCAAGGTTTCCTTCCAAATCGCAAAGAAAGGAGACTGTCGCGTTTTGCCGGAAACTCTTAAAGATCGTGAGCTTCTTCTCAAACATCTTGAAGAGAAGAAGCACAAATTTTTTACTTATGACGACAAAACTGAACGTTTGTTCAAAGTTGCCTTGAAAGGTCTCTCAAGTGATTATAAGTCACCTGAAGAGATCAAAAATGGAATAAATGATTTACTTGGATTTTCCCCAGTCCAAGTAATTATTATGAAAAAGAGAACCCAATCTGGCATTGTTCGGAAAGGGCTTTCTCAAGAATTTTATTTAGTTCACTTTAACAAAAAAGAACTAAATAATATTAAAGCTTTAGAAAAAGCAAAACTTTTGTTTGATGTCCGTGTGACATGGGAACATTTCCAGAAACCTGGAGGAAATTACCAGAACCCCACTCAGTGCCGTCGGTGCCAAAAGTGGGGTCATGGTACAAAAAATTGTCGCATGGATGCTAAATGCATGATTTGCGGAGGTTTTTCTCACGCCAAAGACGTCTGTCCAATGAAGGAAGATACCACCAAATTCATATGTTGTAATTGCGGGGCTAACCATAAGTCCAATTTTTGGAATTGTCCTTCACGCAAAAAGGTCATTGAGGCTCGTGCCAGGCAGATGAAAGATAATATCCGTTACGATAACGGTCGTTTCCGGAATTTGCGTGGTAGAGTATCGAACAATGCTCATTTTTCAGTTAACGATCGCTTGATTAGGAATCATACCCACCAGGAAGATCATAATCATGCTCATTCACAAACAAATTTTAATCCGTCGGGTAGCCGTTCGAATCTTTCAATTTCGAATGTATCTACCCACGGTAAATCCTTTGCCGATATCGTAGCAGGAAATTCGAACTCCTCCCCTGTTCGATCCATGGGTACCCATTCTACTTGTTTCAAATCAAATGAAAAAAAACCCTACCGCCACAGGTAATTCCGCTTCTTCGTCTACCGGAAATTCTAATGGGAAATCACATGACATGTCTGCCTCTGATTTTAATTTTCTAACTGAACAATTGAATCTAATGATTGATGCAATGTTCAAAGCCACCACTATGACTGAAGCAGTCCAAGTAGGTGTAAAATTTACAAATCAAATTGTTATTGGATTACGTTTTTCTAATGGATCCAAATAATAATTTAAATATTTTAAATTGGAATGCTCGTTCTCTGAATGGTAAAGAGGACGAGCTGTTTAATTTTCTTACGGTTAATAACGTGCATATAGCAGTTATTACCGAAACGTATTTAAAACCTGGATCTAAACTCAAAAGAGATCCTAACTTTTTTGTTTATCGTAATGATCGACTTGATGGGGCATGTGGGGGAGTTGCAATCATCATTCATAGGCGTATAAAACATCAACTGTTTTCATCATTTGAAACTAAAGTTTTTGAAACTTTAGGTGTTTCTGTTGAAACACAGTTTTGTAAATATACTTTCATAGCTGCCTATTTGCCTTTTCAATACTCTGGGCAGCAAGTTAATTTGCTCCAAACTGACTTGCGTAAATTGACTCGCAATAAGTAAAAATTTTTTGTCATTGGTGACTTTAATGCCAAACATCGGTCATGGAATAATTCTCAAAGTAATTCCAACGGCAGAATTTTATTTGATGAGTGCTCTTCAGGATATTTCTCAATTCAATAGCCCAACCTGTTTTTCCTCTTCTAGAAATCCATCTACGATTGATTTGGTCTTAACCGACTCTAGTCATCTTTGTAGCCAACTGATTACTCATGCTGATTTTGATTCTGATCATGTCCCTGTTACATTTCAAATATCCCAAGAAGCGATTCTCAATCCTATCAGCTCCACTTTCAATTATTTACGAGCCGACTGGAATATATATAAAACGTATGTTGACTCCAATCTTGATGTTAACATTTCTTTAGAAACTAAACTTGATATTGACAATGCTCTTGAAACTTTAACAAATTCCATTGTTGAAGCCCGGAGCATTGCAATTCCAAAATGTGAAGTAAAATTTGAATCCGTGATTATAGACGATGATCTTAAACTCTTGATCCGTCTTAAAAACGTGAGGAGAAGGCAATTTCAACGCACTCGCGATACTGCTATGAAAATTATATGGCAGGATTTGCAGAAAGAAATCAAGAAACGTTTTGCTCAATTAAGAAACAAAAATTTTGAAAATAAAATTTCTCAATTGGACCCTGGCTCTAAGCCCTTTTGGAAATTATCTAAAATCTTGAAAAAACCTCAGAAGCCTATACCGGCATTGAAAGAGGAAAACAAATTATTACTAACTAATTGCGAAAAAGCTCAAAAACTTGCTATGCAGTTTGAAAGTGCGCACAATTTTAATTTAGGACTTACTAGTCCAATTGAAAATCAAGTTACTCAGGAGTTCGAAAATATTCTCAATCAAGAGAACGTTTTCGAAAATGCCTGGGAGACTGATTTGGAAGAAGTGAGAACTATTATTAAAAAATTCAAAAACATGAAAGCTCCTGGCGATGATGGAATTTTCCTGACAAATGGAAAAATGCTAAGGTTGTTCCAATTTTAAAACCAGACAAAAATCCTGCAGAAGCTTCTAGCTATCGTCCAATCAGTTTGCTTTCCTCCATCAGTAAACTTTTTGAAAAGGTTATTTTGAACAGAATGATGGCCCACATCAACGAAAATTCAATTTTTGCCAATGAACAGTTCGGATTCCGCCATGGACATTCGACCACTCATCAACTTTTACGTGTAACAAATTTGATCCGTTCCAACAAATCTGAAGGCTATTCTACTGGTCTTGCTCTTCTAGACATAGAAAAAGCATTCGACAGTGTTTGGCATGAAGGTTTGATTGTAAAATTAAAAAACTTTAATTTTCCAACATACATTGTTAGAATAATTCAAAGTTATCTGTCAAATCGTACACTTCAGGTTAATTATCAGAACTCCAGATCTGAAAGACTTCCTGTAAGAGCTGGTGTTCCTCAAGGCAGCATTTTGGGACCAATATTATACAATATTTTCACATCTGACTTACCTGAGCTACCTCAGGGATGTCAAAAATCTTTGTTTGCGGATGACACAGGCCTCTCCGCCAAAGGACGAAGCCTGCGTGTCATCTGTAGTCGATTGCAAAAAAGTTTGGATATATTTTCTTCATACTTGCAAAAATGGAAGATTTCTCCTAATGCTTCCAAAACTCAACTAATAATATTCCCACATAAACCTAAAGCTCTTTATTTGAAACCTTCAAGTAGACATGTTGTCACGATGAGAGGGGTTCCAATAAATTGGTCCGATGAAGTTAAGTATCTAGGGCTCATGCTAGATAAGAATTTAACTTTCAAAAATCACATTGAGGGCATTCAAGCCAAATGTAATAAATATGTAAAATGTCTCTATCCCCTTATTAATAGAAAATCAAAACTTTGTCTTAAGAACAAGCTTTTGATATTCAAACAAATTTTCAGGCCAGCCATGTTGTATGCTGTACCAATATGGACTAGCTGTTGTAATACCAGGAAGAAAGCTCTGCAGAGAATTCAAAATAAAATTTTGAAAATGATTCTGAGGCTTCCTCCCTGGTATAGCACCAATGAGTTACATAGAATATCCAATGTTGAAACATTGGAACAAATGTCAAATACAATCATTAATAATTTCAGGCAAAAATCGTTACAATCTTCTATTGCCACGATTAATGCGTTATATGTTTAGGTTAAGTTAGGTTAAGTATATTAAAAACGTTTTTTTTTCTCTTATAAGCAGGTGAAATCAACTCACCTGTAAAAAAACTGAACTGCTACGGCAAATGAAATGTATTATGTTGTTAACAAAATGTTAATTAAATCTTAAATTTGTTTTACCAAATTAGGATGATAGTGTTGTCAAATAACACAGAACACCTAGATATAAGAAATGGATGTAATGTTTGGAATGATACTAATAAAGAAAAAAAAAAAAAAAAAGGCCAACTGATTGAGTACACGAGTAGCGTGATAAGGCGACCGAGGTAAACGGATGTTGATGACCGTAGAATCAAAGCTGGCTGTTCTGTTGGTGCGACAAATTAAACTTAATTGAGCGATAAGCTAGAATCGCACGGAAGTGAGCAGCTTCACCAGACGATGCATCGAGTACTTCTTAAAGGTATGGGTGGACGAAAAAATGCCTACGAATTCTGCATACAAAGTCAATTGCTGAATTCTGCATACAAATCCTGTTAAACAGACTGAGAGAAATCTCAGATCAACAGAGAGCTGGTTTTTATGAGAACCGTTTGACAACGGATTAGATGTTTAACTTGAGAATGATCTCAGATAAAATCCGAGAATATAACATGCAGACTCATCATCTGTTTTTTTTTATTTCAAGGCAGCGTACGTTTCACTGAATCAAAATGATCTATGGCAGTTAAAATCTGAACATGGTTTCCAGGCGAAACAATTAGGCTTTTATGTGTTACAAATCAAAATTTCGAATTTCAGTTCCTTCACCACATTTGAAACAACTACAGAGCACTGGAGGAGGCCTAAGTATGATAGCCGAGACAGTGAACAATAATTCCACCAGAACGAAGTCAATGGTTTCAGGTACAGATTGTGGTGCATAAAAATTAGGGGGATAAGGTAAGGATCAAACTCTACTCATAATATGATAACTCTATTCTATGACAAAAAATTAAACAACTTCATATATTGCACAGCCTTCAAGAGAATATTATTTTTAGCTTCTTATTATTCAGAGGAGTCAGAGCCTTGGTTCCATGACCATTTGACCGTTAGCCTGTTCCATGAACAACTCCACACTTATTAACGGAGCAATGGTGCAGGTGACCTTGTGTTTCTCCGAGATAATCGGCTGCTCTTCTTCAGTCTCAAACCTGAGGCTAAATAAGGGTGGGATTATAAGGATGTTGCAATTTAGTTTAAATTTTCACCCTTATGGTTTCGCATTATGCGTTTTACACAGTGTATTCAGTTGGGGCAGCAGGGACGAAAGTCCAGGGGCTTAACGAAACCACCCCCCCTCCCAGGACCTCTGCGAGTTGGGGAGTTACCCAGGATGTGGTGGAGTTTACAGTGGGCTTTATGAACCTTCATAAAAACCACAATAATCCGAATGCAACTGTGTCTCAGCGGCGTCATTCTACTCCCTTACTAGCGTCGGGTGACACTGGTTTGAAACGGCGACTGGGTTAATGGCGCAGGCTGCCCCCGTCCCGTAAAACCGTGGCAGGCCTTAGAGTACGTTCCAAATCCGTCGCCTGGTTGTTCCAACTGGGCGGGAGTAGGCTCAGATGCCATTACCTGACCTGCGCCGATCCGGCTCTGAACATAGTACCCCATAAAGGACTATGTCAACCCTAGCATGGCCTCCCTGCTTGCATAGTTAACCATGGAATTATAAAGGCGACAATTCCAGCGGGGATGGATAGCGGCTCTTAGGGGGACCGAAAAGAGATGATCAACCAAAACAAACAACTATCGGAATGTGAAGGAGAGGCTTCTGGACCTATCAGTAACCGGCTAAGGTTCCCGCCAAGGAAGGAGGCGACCAACATCAACTTTAGTGGAAACAGTAAAGACAAAACCCTAGATACTGTGACGACGGCAGGCACTGGCCGCTCCAGAGCAATATGTGAGGTGACCAATGGCGCGGGACTAATCGAGGCCATGAATAGCAATAGGGAGTACCTAAAATGCAGGTAGCTGCTGAGCAACTTGATGTCATCATCGAGTTTATTAAGAGCAAAAGCAATATCAGCAAAGACTTGAAAACAAGTCTACTGAAATTGCGACAATCAGTCCTAGCTGCAAAGCAGGACTACGAGAAAGCCAAGGAACAACTTGGCAAGGTAGAAGGCGAAAAAGACACTAGGTCGTGTCAGACCGAAGTGTTTTCCTTCACAGGCAACGCGAATATATCTGATGATATTATTCGATACGCGATGCGCAAGAGGGGACCTTCCGGGGATGAATACGTGGCGAAAGGACGTATGGTTGCTAAGAGAAAAGTGACCTACGCGGCCGTCCTCCAGGGCGGAAAAGCTGGCACGAGCCAAGCCCCGCGATCAAGCCTAAGACCAAGAAAGCCAAGAAAAAGGAGCCAAGGGATAACCCGAACCAGTCAGTGCATCCACAGGAACCACGGGCGCAAGGTTCTAAAATATGGAGGACCAATCTGGTCAAAATCGCTTAGAACGAGCAGAAACCTAAAGCGGTTGGAAAGCACGTACAGGATAATGTGCTTAAGAGTAGCAAGTGCATACCGGACGGTATCTAAAAAGGCCGTGTGCATCATAGCCGGGATGGCGCCCAGCGGGCTCATCATCAAGGAAGATGTTCAATGCTTCAACCAAAAGAATACCAGAGGAGTCCGCGACACGTGTAAAAAGGAAACGCTCAGAAGCTGGCAGCAGGAATGGGATAACTCCACTAAGGGTAGATGGACCCATCGGCTAATACAAAATGTGTCAGATTGGTATAGTAAAAACCATGGGGAAGTGAACTTCCACCTGACGCAGTTTTTGTCAGGACATGGTTGCTTTAGACATTACTTGCAAAGGTTCGGGCACTCAGAATCTCCTGCGTGCCCCAATTGTGCTGGTGTGGAGGAAACAGCGGAGCATGTCGTGTTCGATTGCCCCCGTTTCATTGTTGTGAGAGGTCGCATGCTCACTATATGCGGAGGGGACACGTCCCCCGACAATATAATAGAGAGAATGTGTGCGTATGCCGAGAGCTGGAATGCAGTAACTACGGCTGTCACTCACATTATGTTAGAATTGCAGCGCCTATGGCGCGCCGACCAAGAGTTGGCTGCAGAGAATTAGCCCTGCCGAGGCTGGTCCCTTGTAACATTGTTTAAGTCGGCTAGGAGAAGCAGTTTGCCTAGGCTACTTCTGCTACACGTGTTGTGGTATATGCACTGGTCCCTCCCCGAAGAAGTACCGTAAGGTGGTTCCGGGGAGATAAGGGTCTGAGTCCAAGGGTCATGTCGATGCACGGTTCACCACTTGAGCAATTCTAAAAGAAGCAGGTCGGCGTTGGTGCGTCATCCTCAGCATTCCCTGAGTTACCTTCTCAGGGGATCTGTTTGCAGATTCCCCTCTTGTAAAAAAACACTTATTAACTGAGAGCTATCTTTGCCTGAGTTGTCATGATTACATTGCATGTCCAATAAAGTCAACGAAATTTCCATTACGAAAAGATCCTAAACCAGTTGGAAGAGCACAAACGCTGTCCGGCCATTTGGCACAAACTAACGTAACATATAGGATATAAATCATCGCCATGGATTATGCCGATAAGAACCTAGAGTGTTCTAAGAGCACAAGCTCACCCTATATCCCACATTGCTCATCAACCAGGAGTTCTGATGACGATGGTCTTACCAGTAATCTCTGAATAGAACCGATAAAATTAAACACATTTTCCTGCCATGAATTCATTGGAAATTTGTGCCTCGTATGCCGTCATCATCGGTTTCCTCCTCCGATATGCCTCGTTTGCCGATGCCAGACACGTAAACGCTGTTGGTGTTACTCGATGCACGTGCTCTATTCATAGCACCGAATATGATGTCAGAATTCAGTTACCGACAGTCCTAGTCCTATCCGAAAGATATCAGTTATTTCTGTCCTCATTTAGAGCTTTACTTGAATAAGCGGAACTACGGTTGGAGCTCTCCCAGCAACTTTCCAAGTGGACAGCAGATTTTCCTCCCTCTGTCATCAACAACTTGTTGAGGATAATGAATCACTTGAATTCGAGATTTTTGCGGTAAGCTCAGAATTATGTTCCACTGATATAAAATGCGTGAAGTTTGACGAGTTTGTTTAATATCACTGCACACATATAGATGATTGCCACATTAGCACGGTAATGATTGAAGTTTCTGACAGATATTAGTTTAAAACATCATCTCTCGCCGTTTATTCAATCATCGCTAAACGACTGAACACGAGAAGTGTTTTAATTATGAAAAAGCATTAAATTTCATTATGAACTTTGCTTCCGTTGTCTCTCCGTGCGCAACAACAGATGATGGACTTCGGTCAATGGCAACGCGGTGACAAAGTTTTCTCATTTTCCGTTTCATTTTGTCCTAACCGCAGCGCAGTTGATGTGCCATATAGATTGTAAAAGTGCTACTAAGTGTTACACTGTTGTTCATCAAGCTCCTTTTGTGGATTCAAGTTTGATTCTGATTTTTGCTCTGTTAGTTCATTAGGTCAAATATTGATAAAATTATTGATTTCCATCGCTTATTCCTGGAAACAGCAACTTTTTCAAATTATAAGCTTTTATTAACATTTGGTCAACAACATATTACATTTCATTTGGTGTAGCAGTTCAGATCGTTTACAGATTAGTTGATTTCACCTGAGAGAAAAAACTAGAAAATAACATTTTGAATTTGCTTAACATAACTTAACCTAGATATATAACGCATTAATCGTGGCAATAGAAGAATGCGACAATTTTTGTCTAAAATTATAAATTATTCTATTTGACACTTGTTCCAATGTTTCAAGAATCTATGACAAAAGGTCGAAATACAAAAGGTCGAAATGACAAAAGATCGAAAGACAAAAGGTCGAAAGGACAAAAGGTCGAAGAATAAAAAAGAAGGGACAAAAGGTCGAAAATCTGTTTTCAAAGAAGGAAAAATTTCCCACCATGCAAATCATTTTCGAGCTTTTGTCCTTTCGACCTTTTGTCCTTTCGACGTTTTGTCTTTCGACCTATTGTCCATAAACCTCCCTAAAAATTAGTTTGAAGATCAAAAGCTTGTTCTTAAGACAAAGTTTTGATTTTCTATTAATAAGAGGAAAAATACATTTTACATATTTGAGCAATTCTCGTTGAAATCAGGCCGCCATCGGCACTCATCGTTAGAATTCCAATTTTATGTCACTGATCGCTAGTTTTTGATAAAACTTAAGGGTGGTCCTTTCTGTTTTCTCAAATTGGTGGACCCTTCGTACGCCAGCTAGCTAAACAGTTTACAAAAAAGCCCATTTTTTGATAAATATAGGATATTTCTTCACGTGATATGTCTCATGTTTCGCTTGGAACACATAGCAAACTTAGTGGCATCGAATAGAAAAAGGATATAGCTTTCATTCAAAGTTAAAAAAATTTTGGCGGTCATTTTGAATTTTGTTAGAAAAATCGTTTTTTTTTTCACCATTAGCGCACCGCTTGTTTTAAATTCTGAGATCACCATCAGAAAGCTGAGGAAAAATTGCGTAAGATAGGCTACAGAAACTAGGTGAGCAATGGTATTTACCCTATGAAATGAACGATTTTCTAAATCATGTTCTACGATTTTGACGTATATGGCGAGTACAATCAATGCAAACATTATTTTTTGAACAACAAAGAAACAAGTTTTCAATCGTTAGTGTTTTATTCGAGTCAAGTGAAAAATAAGAGTATTATTTTGAGTGAAAAAATCTAGCGGCCATCTTGGATTTTGACGCCATCTTGGTTTTAAGTAGTAGAATGAGTTTTCACCTTATTAGCACTCATCATGTTGAATGTTAATGCTACCGTTACACTTACTCTTCTTCTTGTTCTTCTTTTTCCTGACATTACGTCCCTACTGGAACAGAGCCAGCCCCTCAGCTTAACTAGTTTCAAAAACAAATTATCAAATAGGATTTTTTAACGCTCATTTGCTATCTGAATGATTATTCTGCATATCTTCGATTTGAAAAACAGCATTAATTCTTTCATTTATTTGGTATAAAACCTATGATCGAAATGAACAATAAGTTGAACAGCTGAGATTAGATAAGAAATAAAGAATCTGATGGTTTTTTTAACGGAGGCCTTATAATTAAATTAATTGAGATGGTAAAAATCATTCAACTGCTAAAAACTAAGATGGCGTCTAAATGCAAGATGGCCACCATATTTCCCAACCTCAAGATGATACACCTGCGTTTCGGCGTTACGTCCACATTAGAACAAAGCCTGATTCTCATCTTTCAATTTCGCTGTTTTTTGGGCGGTATTAAAAACGATACTACATGGTTCAGAAAATCAAGGATTTTTTTTTTGCTTAAAAAATTAAGATTTCTATTCTTAATTAATGCACTTTTGGCAATGTTTTACGTTAAAACTACAGATATTACCACAAAACCTACTAATGTCCAAACGCGCAATTTATAAACTTCATTCAATGACAAAAATGCATATGGTAAAAATATGTTTGTTTATTTCAATCAATGTTATGGGACGGTATTTATTCAATAAATTTATTTATTCATTATTACTGAATTCAAAAAAAAAAGATTTATCGAAGAATTATTCTGACATTATAAATCGCATACAAAAGAAAATTCCTATTTAATAGTCTGTATTTATAACTAATAAAGCTGAGTACCAGGCTCGGTTCCGGTAGGGACGTAACGTCAGGAAAATAAAGAGTAATAAGAAGAAGAGTATACGTAACCTTTTTTTAGTGGTAGCCTCTGAATTCGACAGGCTACATGTGCTATCAAGGTGAAAAATTCATTCTACTAACTAAAACCAAAATGGCGTCAAAATCCAAGATGGCCGCTAGATTTTTTCACTCAAAATAATACTCTTATTCTTCACTCGACTCGAATAAAACACCAACGATTGAAAACTTGTTTCTTTGTTGTGCAAAAAATAATGTTTTCATTGATTGCACTCGCCATATACGTCAAAATCGTAGAACATGATATAGAAAATCGTTCATTTCATAGGGTAAATACCATTGCTCACCTAGTTTCTGTAGCCTATCTTACGCAATTTTTCCTCAGCTTTCTGATGGTGATCTCAGAATTTAAAACGAGCGGTGCGCTAATGGTGAAAAAACGATTTTTCTAACAAAATTCAAAATGGCGGCAAAATTTAAAATAACCGCCAAATTTTTTTTTAACTTTTAATGAAAGCTATATCCTTTCTCTATACGTTGTCACTGGTTTGCTATTCCAAGCGAAATATGAGACATATCACGTGAAGAAATACCCTATATTTATCAAAAAATGGGCTTTTTCGCAAACTGTTTAGCTAGCTGGCGTACGAGGGATCCACCAATTTGAGAAAACAGAAAGGGCCACCCTTAAGTTTTAACGAAAACTAGCGAACATAAAATTGGAATTCTGACGATGGGTGTCGATGGCGACCTGGTTTCAGCGAGAATGGCTCATTTGTTACATTTGGCCTGAATGCCCTCAATGTGATTTTTGAAAGTTAAATTCTTATCTAGCATGAGCCCTAGATACTTAACTTCATCTGACCAATTTATTGGAACTCCTCTCATCGTGACAACATGTCTACTTGAAGGTTTCAAATAAAGAGCTTTTGGTTTATGTGGGAATATTATTAGTTGAGATTTGGAAGCATTAGGAGAAATTTTCCATTTTTGCAAGTATGAAGAAAATATATCCAAACTTTTTTGCAATCGACTACAGATGACACGCAGGCTTCGTTCTTTGGCGGAGGGGCCTATGTCATCCACAAACAAAGATTTTTGATATCCCTGAGGTAGCTCAGGTAAGTTTGATGTGAAAATATTGTATAATATTGGTACCAATATGGTGCCTTGAGGAACACTAGCTCTTACAGGAAGTCTTTCAGACCTGGAGCTCTGATAATTAACCTGAAGTGTACGATTTGACAGATAACTTTGAATTATTCTAACAATGTATGTTGGAAAATTAAAGTTTTTCAATTTTACAATCAAACCTTCATGCCAAACACTGTCGAATGCTTTTTCTATGTCTAGAAGAGCAAGACCAGTAGAGTAGCCTTCAGATTTGTTGGAACGGATCAAATTTGTTACACGTAAAAGTTGATGAGTGGTCGAATGTCCATGGCGGAATCCGAACTGTTCATTGGCAAAAATTGAATTTTCGTTGATGTGGGCCATCATTCTGTTCAAAATAACCTTTTCAAAAAGTTTACTGATGGAGGAAAGCAAACTGATTGGACGATAGCTAGAAGCTTCTGCAGGATTTTTGTCTGGTTTTAAAATTGGAACAACCTTAGCATTTTTCCATTTGTCAGGAAAATATGCTAATTGAAAACATTTGTTGAATATATCAACTTAAAATGATAAGCTATTTTCTGGAAGTTTCTTGATGAGGATGTAGAAAATTCCATCATCGCCAGGAGCTTTCATATTTTTGAATTTTTAAATAATAGTTCTCACTTCTTCCAAATCAGTCTCACAGGCATTTTCGAAAACGTTCTCTTGATTGAGAATATTTTCGAACTCCTGGGTAACTTGATTTTCAATTGGACTAGTAAGTCCTAAATTAAAATTGTGCGCACTTTCAAACTGCATAGCAAGTTTTTGAGCTTTCTCGCAATTAGTTAGTAATAATTTGTTTTCCTCTTTCAATGCCGGTATTGGCTTCTGAGGGTTTTTCAAGATTTTAGATAATTTCCAAAAGGGCTTAGAGCCAGGGTCCAATTGAGAAATTTTATTTTCAAAATTTTTGTTTCTTAAATCTGCAAAACGTTTCTTGATTTCTTTCTGCAAATCCTGCCATATAATTTTCATAGCAGAATCACGAGTGCGCTGAAATTGCCTTCTCACGTTTTTAAGACGGATCAAGAGTTTAAGATCATCGTCTATAATCACGGATTCAAATTTTGGAATTGCAATGTTCCTGGCTTCAACAATGGAATTTGTTAAAGTTTCAAGAGCATTTTCAATATCAATTTTAGTTTCTAAAGATATGTTAACATCAAGATAAGAGTCAATATATATGGAATATCCAGTTGGCTCGTAAATAATTGAAAGTGGAGCTGATAGGATTGAGAATCGCTTCATGCGATATTTGAAATGTAACAGGGACATGATCAGAATCAAAATCAGCATGAGTAATCAGTTGGCTACAAAGATGACTAGAGTCGGTTAAGACCAAGTCAATCGTAGATGGATTTCTAGAAGAGGAAAAACATGTAGGGCTATCAGGGTATTGAATTGAGAAATATCCTGAAGAGCACTCATCAAATAAAATTCTGCCGTTGGAATTACTTTGAGAATTATTCCATGACCGATGTTTGGCATTAAAGTCATCAATGACAAAAAATTTTGACTTATTGCAAGTCAATTTTCGCAAGTCAGTTTGGAGCAAATTATCTTGCTGTCCACAGCATTGAAAAGGCAAATAGGCAGCTATGAAAGTATATTTAGCAAACTGTGTTTCAACAGAAACACCTAAAGTTTCAAAAGCTTTAGTTTCAAATGACGAAAACAGTTGATGTTTTATACGCCTATAAATGATGATTGCAACTCCCCCACATGCCCCATCAAGTCGATCATTACGATAAACAAAAAGGTTAGGATCTCTTTTGAGTTTGGATCCAGGTTTTAAATAAGTTTCGGTAATAACTGCTATATGTACGTTATTAGCTGTAAGAAAATTAAACAGCTCGTCCTCTTTACCATTCAGAGAACGAGCATTCCAATTTAAAATATTTAAATTATTATTTGGATCCATTAGAAAAACGTAATCCAACAACAATTTGATTTGTAAATTTTACACCTTCTTGGACTGCTTCAGTCATAGTGGTGGCTTTGAACATTGCATCAATCATAAGATTCAATTGTTCAGTGAGAAAATTAAAATCAGAGGCAAACATATCATCTGATGCATAGGTTCCCAAACTTTTTGGTTGCGCGACCCACCTGACTGTCAATTGTAATATTTGCGACCCACCAGAGAAAAACGGCAAGAAATAAGTTTGCATTATATAATAAGACCGTGGTTTTTAAGTATTTGTATTTATGTTTGTTTCTCTTTTCCCTCCTAAAAATTAGAAAAATAATTGAACACTAAATCATAGAGCTTCAACACTCTTATGTAACAATTATTGAACTTAAAAAAGAGCTACAAAAAGTTTAACATCTCTTTATTAAAACTCTCAAATCACCAATTTTTGAATAATTGATAATCCTGCAAAGGTTCCATCTGAAAGATTACACCAGAGTTTGCAAAATTTAATGATTATGAAACAGGAGTTTTATGATTTCTGGACGAATTTTGGGGATATGAACTGTAATCAAATTATTTGTTTTTAAAATTCAGAGTACCTAATAAGGCAGGAATTGGGACATGTAATTGGAATTTTTTGATGAAGCAAAATTTCCATCGGACGATTCCATGACTCTATATCAGCTCTGAAACAAAATTTAATGGCTAACTACGATGATCTCCACAACATGATTCCCAATTTTGTTCGGTTACTCGATAGTTCCATGAGTCATTGAAGCCTCCGACATTGACATATAGAGATTTAGCTAATCTAGTTGGTGATCTATAACACCAGCATACAATCATTGAAGCTTTCTGGTTTCCAAGATCCTTGGATTGCAATAAATTGATTAAAATATGACTGATGCATTTTTTTCTTTTATGTACGTGACTGTTTGAAAGGTACATGGAAGGGGAGGGTGTTATAAAAATAAATAAGGAACAAAAAAGTTTTTTTTACGTTATTTTTGCACTTTTTTTTTCAAATGTCCTCTGGATGACGATTTTTAACCTTAAAAACTTCAAATACCTAACAAAGGTCAAGAAAATAATGGATTTTTTCTTCCCTTTAAAATATTCGACTTTTCAAACGTGGCATAAACGAAAATTATTATTTATACCAGCCTTCGTTGTAAAATATGCATTCATTACCGAAGAACATTTGAAAATTTGGGCGAAAAATAGAATATTATATTTTTTCTCGCGACCCCCTTGATACCGGCTCACGACCCCCTGGGGGTCGCGACCCACAGTTTGGGAAACTATGATCTGATGATTTCCCATTGGAATTTTCGGTTGACGAAGAAGCGGGGTAGGAGTTACCTGTGGCGGTAGAGTTTTTTCCATTTGATTTGAAACAAGTAGAATGGGTATTCATGGAACGAATAGGGGAAGAGTTCAAATTACCTGCTGCGATATCGGCAAAGGATTTACCGTGGGTAGATACATTCGAAATTGAAAGATTCGAACGGCTACCCGACGGATTAAAATTTGTTTGTGAATGAGCATGATTATGATCTTCCTGGTGGGTATGATTCCTAATCAAGCGATCGTTAACTGAAAAATGAGCATTGTTCGATACTCTACCAGGCAAATTCCGGAAACGACCGTTATCGTAATGGATATTATCCTTCATCTGCCTGGTACGAGCCTCAACGACTCTTTTGCGTGAAGGGCATTCCCAAAAGTTAGCTTTGTGAGGTCCCTTGCAATTGGCGCATTCAATCTTTCTGGTATCTTCTTTCACAGGACAGTCGTCCTTAGCGTGAGGAGAACCTCCGCAAATCATGCACTTAGCATCCATGCGACAATTTTTTGTACCATGACCCCACTTTTGGCACCGACGGCACTGAGTGGGGTTCTGGTAATTTCCTCCAGGTTTCTGGAAATGTTCCCACGTCACACGGACATCGAACATAAGTTTAGCTTTTTCTAAAGCTTTAATATTATTTAGTTCTTTTTTGTTGAAGTGAACTAAATAATATTCTTGAGAAAGCCCTTTCCGAACAATGCCAGATTGGGTTCTCTTTTTCATAATAATTACTTGGACTGGGGAAAATCCAAGTAAATCATTTATTCCATTTTTGATCTCTTCAGGTGACTTATAATCACTTGAGAGACCTTTCAAGGCAACTTTGAACAAACGTTCAGTTTTGTCGTCATAAGTAAAAAAAATGTGCTTCTTCTCTTCAAGATGTCTGAGAAGAAGTTCACGATCTTTAATAGTTTCCGGCAAAACGCGACAGTCTCCTTTCTTTGCGATTTGGAAGGAAACCTTGATTCCCCTAATGGAGTTCAAGATCTCCTGCCTAAATCCCCCAAATTCGGAACAACTGACCACGATAGGCGGCACTCTTTGCTTCCTCACTTGAATCAAAGAGCCTGGGCAAGAGGCTGCTTCGATTTGGTGTTCGGAAAATTTGTCTAGAGCATCGAACTGATTGCTCATTTCGATACAATTATTCATTTCACCCTTGGAAGAAACTACGCATTCCGGGGAAGCGTCCTTTCTTCCATTCTTGCCACGTGTAGTGACAGTTTTAAAACCCACTTTTTTGGAAGGAAGTAGTGAATTCAGAGATTCACCCTTCCTTTTGTTAGTTGTTGATACCATGTTAAGTTAATAAACGAGAAAGACGTGACCTTCGAGAGGTTTTTTTCCCTAGACGGTGTCCAAGAAGGATTACCACCGCTAGCTTTCGCCAACGGATCCAACGAAAAATCGAAGGCACGGGTCCAAACAAGGATCGTAAAGGGATCAATAGTAGAAAAAATAGTACTGAAAAGTACTGTTTAAGTAGCACTGAAAAGTACCGTTTTTAATTTTAGCACTGAAAAGTACTGTTTGTGTAGCACTGAAAAGTACTATTTTATTGCTTTAGGTAGTTTTTAAGAAAACTTCCAAGAGCAGAGAGAATTCGTTCACGCACAGCACGAAGGTACGATGCGCACTGCTTTACTAGCACTGAAAAGTACAATTTTTTAGCACTTTATGTACTGTTTTATTGCTTTAGGTTGTTCTAAAAAAACCGCCACAAGCAGAGAGAATTTGTGTACGCACAGCAGCACGAAGGTACGATGCGCACTGCGCCAAGAAACATCTTGTTCTTTCAATCCAAAGACATTTCCCTGCTCATCAATGCGGAATCTGGCAGTACTAATCCAGCATAGATCACGTAAAGTATTTACATCAACACGAAGGCGTCTACTAGTCCACCAACACGACTCCCTCGCAAGCAACTCCGTATCGTTCATGACCGACGGCGACAATGTGGACGAAATAAGCCATGGCACTGTGTTCTGGCCGTTCTGGCGGCCAAGGTCAATCAAACAAAGTGAATAAAAGTGTAAATTAATTTTCCGAGTGATTATTCATTCCCCTTTTGCCAGCCGGAAGAATTTCAATTAACTTTCTCCAGTGGTGTGGTAGGGTTGCTGTAGTATATATCTGCGGAGCGGCAGACCTGCGCCACATTATTATGCATTCTACCACCAGTCAACCAACCATCGTACCGCCTCTCCTGAGTTCTGCACGATGGTTGCAAACAACGTGGCGACACAGAAAAGCCATCAACGATTTGTTATTCTAGCAAAGCTGGCCAGTTGTGTGCTTCCTTCTGGATGGAGTTGTACGCCTAGCTAGACAAGTGGCACGTTGACCTATTCCGTGTCACTTTATGTCAACCGTTCGACAACATTGTCGCCATTCGCACTGAAGAACCTTACCAAGAATGTTGGCCAAAGTTTGCGACAGTAAATGGTGCTCAATAGAACACTAATCTGAGTAGCCGGCTTTGTCCCAATGGGGACGTTAATTCCAAGAAGAAGAAGAATACAGTCGATTCGAAATTGAATTGATATTTTCGTTAATTTTACAAAATACATTCAAAATAGTTATTTCAATGTAAAAATAGTAGAATTTTGACACATTCCCTTCCCTTACTTTACACCTTTTGAACAATCAATAAAAAATTAAAGTTCTATCATCCTGAAACAAGTTTTCATTATTTTATTTAGTTGGTGTTACATGTGGTTTAGTGGTTTAGTGGTTTAATTGATGTTTACATGTAATTTAAAGTAAGATTTATCATTTTTTTGTGATCTAATCCACCAAGCATGCAAAATAGGACTTCAACATTTATTTCAGACTAGTGGGCCCGGCAAACTTCGTCTTGCCATCAAGTAGGCTGTTGAAAAACGCTATGGATCGCCCCATACAAAATGACAGTTCCGTTCACGCTCGTGTTTTCCGTCTTTCCCGGTGAATATCCTGGGATTTTTATACACAAAAACACGTCGGAACACTTGACGAACAAAACGGAAAAATAATCATTCAAATCGGTTGACCCGTTCGGGAGCAGCACCCTGGGACATACAAACACCACTCCATTTTTATGTATATAGATATAATTTGGTTGAAATTGCACTATAACATTTAGATTGAAACGATTTTTTTCAACAAGCTTGCAGTCTCCATACAAAACACTTCGTTTCTCTTGTATGGCAAAATACAATACTTTTCTAAAACACCAAAAAGTATCTTTTGAGCATCGATATTATTATGAACCAGGTTGATAAGTATTGTTATACATATAAAGTTTGAATTATGTGGCAAATTAAGCAAATAATTTACCATACAAGCTGGCAAACTTGCATGCAAGTTGGCTTATATAGTCAAATTTTGCATATTCAACAGCAATATCTCAAAAACTAGACGTGCTATGATATTTTTGAAAACGGCAATGGATTCAGCAACCCTTAATGAAGAAAATAGCGGTATTTTGATGCTTAAGACAAAAACGTGTTCCGCAGTGTTATCAGCCGTTAACAAGGATCCGAGGTAAGCGAACTCATCAACCACCTCAAAAGTATCCCCGTCTAACACTGCTTGCTATGCGGGCTCTGTCGCGCTTGGTTCCGCCTATCAGCATGTACTTTGTTTTTGATGCATTCACTACCAGGCCGACTATTGTCGCTTCACGTTTCAAGCAGGTGTACAGGTCTGCCAGCGTTCCAAATGTTCTGCCGAAAATATCCATATCATCCGCGAAGCAAACAAATTGGCTGGATCTTGTGAAAATCTTACCTCGGTTATTGAACCTGGATCTCCGCATGACACCTTCTAGCGCGATGTTGAACAGCAGGCACGAAAGTCCATCACCCTGTCGAAGTCCCAGGCGGGATTCGAACGAATTGGAATGTTCGCCCGAAATCTTCACGCTATTCTGCACACCGTCCATCGTTGCTCTTATTAGTCTTGTGAGCTTCCCGGGAAAGCTGTACTCGTCCATGATATTCCATAGCTCTTTGCAGTCGATGCTAGTCGTATCATAAACCGCTTTAAAATCGATGAACAGGTGATGCGTTGGGACTTGGTATTCACGGCATTTCTGGAGGATTTGCCACTCCTCCGGCAGCTGTTCCGTTTCCCAGATTCTGACAATTGTTACCCGGCCGGTTGGACGGACCTGGCTCAAATACAGAGACTCTTAGGGTCGGCGTAAGCTCGTCAAGGGTTCAAGTAAAACGCACTCATTTTCTTTAATTCTTTTATTTAACTTACTGGGTGTGGTGTGGGTGTGAGGTGTGTCGATGCGGCCAGCTGGATGTGGAGCACGTGGGGGTTGATCGGCACGTTCTATGCTGAACACGAAGTCTACGGGGCTTGGATGACTTGGGGTAGCGGTCTCCGAGTTGGAGTTGATACCGGTACCTTAACGGGTTGCGCCAGCTTCCTAGGGCGTCGGGGGTTCCAATGGTCGGCTTCAGGTATCCAACGCTACCTCGAGATGCTGCGCGTATGCGGCGGCGACGTTCGGTTGGGCCAGTCGCGCTAGGTTATGCCGAGGCGGGCGTCGATTCCGTACATTGTTGATGACGGATAGTTTTGGGCGCAGTTTCACCATCACTAGATAGTGATCATAGTCGATGTTAGCGCCACGATAGGTTCTGACGTCGGTTATATCGGAGAAGTGCCGTCCATCGATCAAAACGTGGTCGATTTGTGATTCCGTCTGCTGCGGTGATCTCCAGGTGTACCGATACGGGAGGCTGTGCTGAAAGTAGGTGCTACGAATGGCCATGTTCTTGGAGGCGGCAAAATCTATTAGTCGTAGGCCGTTCTCGTTCGTCAGCCGGAGAGCGCTGAACTTTCCAATCGTCGGTCTGAACTCTTCCTCCTGGCCAAATTTTTGGAAAATACTTGGACGAATCCACATATTGCACGGTAAATGGCTGGGCATGGCGTACAATTGGTGCCTCGCGTACCTGCAGGAATAAAATAGACCCCTTCGTATGGTCCTTAGCCTGTTGCCCAGCAACTCCTATCCTTACCTCCTCGTGGTACTGGTCGGGGTACGAGTAACCTTAGGGAAGATCGGGTAACCAACCCTGTGGGTACATTGGTCGTATACTGGTATGCCGACAGCGAAGGGGGGTTTGCTTCAGCAAACCTGAAGCGTCTGTACTATATGTTAGGATCGGCTCACAACAGCGTATGTTTCGCATGTCAGGGGCGGCTGATCATCGTCCGAGTGCCAGAGAAGGGCTCCAAGCTAAACTGCGCACTATGGTCCTTAAGGGGGAATGGTCCTCCGGAAATCTAGGGGGTTGGTTTCAGGCCCTGCAAGCCAACCGTAAAAACACATCAGCACAGGAACGTCAACGAGAGAACACGGACCAGAACAATCGGCAAAGACCACAGCGACGGAAATCGACTAGCGATTGGATACTCGGTGCCTGGAACTGCAAATTTCTCAACTTCATCAGTAGCACTTGCACACTCTCCTATGTATTGAAGATCCGCCGTTTCGGCATCAACAGCTTTTATAGTGATGGGTGATATGCAATGGCGCGTGGTCGGGTGGAGGCCGAAGGTGATAGCTACGTGGGCACAGCGGACAGTGGAAACCAACCAGCTCCCACTATGGCGGAAGTTAAGGATGTCATTCAACAGCTCAAAAACAACAAGGCCGCTGGCAAAGATGGTATCGGAGCCGAACTCATCAAAATGGGCCCGGACAGCTTGGCCGTTTGTTTGCATCGGCTGATAATCAGAATCTGGGAAACGGAACAGCTACCAGAGGAATAAAGGCGTGGCGTTATATGCCCTGTCTACAAGAAGGGCGACAAACTGGAGTGTCAACAATATCGTGCAATCACTATTCTAAACGCCGCTTACAAAGTTCCAGATTCTCTTCCGTCGTCTATTACCTACGGTAAACAAGTTCGTTGGAAGTTATCAAGCGGGTTTCATCGACGGCCACTCGACAACGGGCCAGATCTATTCCGTGCGACAAATCCTCCAGAAATCCCATGAGTGTCAGATTCCTACGCACAAACTGTTATCGATTTCAAGGCGGTATATGACAGTATTAACCGCGTAGAGCTATAGAAGATCATGGACGAGAACAGCTTTCCCGGGAAGCTCACAAGATTGATTAGAGCGACGATGGTCTGTGTGAAAAACTGCGTGAAGATCTCAAGCGAACACTTCAGTTCGTTCGAGTCTCGGCGGGGACTACGACGAGGTGATGGACTTTCGTGCCTGTTGTTCAATATTGCGCGGAATGTCATGCGGAGAGCCGGACTTAACAGTCGAGGCATGATTTTCACGAAATCGGGACAATTTGTTTGCTTCGCGGACGACATGGATGTTATTGGGAGAAAATTTGAAACGGTGGCAGATTTGTTCACCCGCCTTAAACGCGAAGCAACAAGAGTCGGGCTGGTGGTGAATGCGTCGAAAACAAAGTATATGCTGGTGGACGGAACTGAGCGCGACAGGACCCGCTTTGGAAGCAGTGTCACGATAGACGGAGATACCTTCGAGGTGGTGGACGAGTTCGTCTACCTCGGATCCTTGCTGACGGCTGACAACAATGTTAGTCGGGAAATACGAAGGCACATCATCAGTGGAAGTCGTGCCTACTACGGTCTCCGGAAGAAACTGCGGTCAAGAAAGATTCAACCCCGCACCAAATGCACGATGTACAAAACGCTCATAAGACCGGTAGTTCTCTATGGGCATGAGACGTGGACTATGCTCGAGAAGGACTTACAAGCTCTTGGGGTTGTCGAACGCCGAGTGCTAAGGACGATCTTCGGCGGCGTGCAGGAGAATGGCGTATGGCGGCGAAGGATGAACCACGAGCTCGCTCAACTCTACGGCGAACCCAGTATCGTGAAGGTAGTTAAAGCTGTAAGGATACGGTGGGCAGGGCATGTTGCAAGAATGCCGGACAACAACCCTGTAAAGATGGTGTTCGCTACGAATCCAGTCGGAACAAGAAGGCGTGGGGCGCAGCGAGCTAGGTGGATTGACCAGGTGCACCAGGACCTGGAGAACGTGGGTCACAGTCGAGGATGGAGAGAAGCGGCCATGAACCGAGTGAATTGGCGAAATATTGTTAGCGATGCTTTATGAAGATAATTGATGTAAAGCCAAATAAGTAAGTAAATATAAAGAACAGCCTATTCTTCAAAGAAGGCGAAATTTATGATTAAACCGATAGAAGATTGGACGCCAAAAATAATCGCGGCATAATATAACGAAAAGACATCAACAATTGCGTTCAGAATCATCGGTTTCCCGAATACCAGTTCCCCGAAAAGTGGTGCAATTTAAATAGAAGCTATAAGGCTATCCATGAGGACTTTCTGCGATAAGACTGACCGCCAAGGATGGAAATCTAGTGATCATGACAAAACAAATGATGCATCGTGGTTGTTCTTTATCATGCGATCATAGCAACAACGATAAACCCCTAGTCGTCAAGCCATCACAACAAACTCCGCTCCGCGAAAAATGAATCGCTCGACCTGTGAGTTGACGATCAATTGTTCGCGAATCAAAGTCATAATTTTGGAGGATTTTTCTGTTTTCACTCCACGATTTGTCTCCTAGCTTGTCGTTTTTAATCTGAAAGTCAATCGTGCATGGTATGTGAGAAAGATTATCCGTGGATTTTAAATTGATTCGCATTGATCGCAACATGTTACAATATCCGACAAACCCTTTGTCCTACGACAAACAGTTCATCGGATGCTCGATATATCTATGATTAGCGCGCGTGGTGAGGTGTTGAAATCATGTTGCAGCAAGAGCGACGGCCCTCTTGGACCATTCATATAGGCCTATTCACATGACGTCTCAAATCAGCTGATCGGGAAGCACTTTTACAGTTCTTCTATGAAAATGACAGGCCCGTGTTAGCACCGGTCCTCCACCGATGTAAACAAATGCATAGACGGATCTGTCGCATGAAAAGGCCTATACCGTGTTGTTTGTCGTTAGAGCTGATTTTTTTCCATCCTTGCTGACAGCTAAAAGTGTGCATGCAACCAAAACGGAGGGGTAAACAAAACACGCAAATGTTAACAGAGCTTAACATTTTCCTTTGTGATTGAGCTGTCACTCCGATCGGCAAACGTCAAAGTCTCATGGATTGCCTTATAATAGTCTTCAGTGGCTGGATAAAGAACTAGAAAGAACGATAAGCAATCAAAAGAAGGAGGTATAGAGCTTAGTGACATTTGAACACACGTAGACTAGCATACGCTCGTCATATACAGTTTGTTTTTGTTTTCCTCAAAGAAACTTGCACACGATTTCCAGACTCATCAAAATGCATATGGAAATATTACCCAATTTGAAAAATTTACACCTGGATTCTGGGTGTTTTTCGAAACAGATTGCATATTGTTTTCCTCGAAAGATCACAACTACATCTACACTAGGGCACCCATACCATTGGGCGTGATAACCACTATACACTTGTTGGCAAAAATACTGAGGACGGTAATATTCGAAAGAACCGCCAATTAAATGCAGAAGGGTGCATATTAGATGGTTAGTTCGTTCACCTCCAGAAATGTATAAAGTTACGACAATTTTGAGTGCCAAAAACTTTTCGGTGACGTGGGCTTATCGGGGAAACGGGATATTCAGGGAACTGGCATTCGGGGAACTGGCGTCCAGGGAAACGACATTTGGGGAAAAGTGGTTGTGCTACTACGAAGTAACTGCACTAATCGATTTATCTTTTCGTCAATAACTTGAGCAGATCAATGTTATCGATTGCCGCCCTTCTGTCAGTTGGAAACAAAAAATATCTACAATATAGCTCCAAAAAAACAGCCTATGTATAAAAGAAGGTGAAATTTATTCAAATTGTAAATCAATACTCTTTATACCTATAATTATGGTATCATGTTTAAAAAACATAGAATGTTTTAAATAAGGGTAAATTTGTGCTAAATATATCAAAATCTTCAGAGCAAAAAAATATTCCAATAGCGAAACTAAAAAGAAGTATTAATATTTGAAAGAAGGGTAATTTCTGGATAAATAATAAAGTACTATTGGCAGCAAGATTGGCAATAACTTTCCTAATATGCTTTAGTTTATTCAAGAGCATATGATTGTTGAATAAAGTGTCATTTTGTTTCAATTGACTCCAAAACAAGCCTGTTATTATCAGAAAGATTCAATATAAACGTAAAAACAAATGTCATCTTTAGAAATTCTTGCTTTCAGACTCATTATGCCAAATGACCTACCACCGGCGATGCATACCTCTAGGCAGTGGCGCGGGAAGTGGATAGGACAGGTAGGACATGTACTACGCACGAAAACACTTGGGTAGGACAGTCAAAGAATTGTCCTACACTGAACGAAATCTCCCGCCACCAATTGAATGATTTGTAATTCACATGGCTACATATATGCATATTCCTCGTTTTGAATGATTTTTAAACACTATGATGCACCCACCGACTGCTAAACAAAAATCATCCAATTTTATGATGACTTTCAGTATACATCCGAATGATAATGTGTTGATAGTTGAGCTTTAACTACCCAAATGAGTAACATGTGCCTTATGATGGATTTTCATTTCTTCCATGTCCCAAATCAAAAATCATTCAATTATAGTCTGAAACTTCTCTCGGATAGCAAACGATCCTTGACTTGAAATCATCCTTGTCAATCTAAACAAAAACATGGCGGCAGCAGCGGAACTTGGCATTTCTTCGCGGATTTCACAGATAATTGCTCATTTTGATGGAAGTATTCGGAAGTATGTTTACCTGTAATTTGTTAATTATTTTCAAGGTGTCCAAGACCCAATAATCCTGACTCGATCCTGGGACATTGAAGTGTATAATGCGGACACTTCCAGATTGCTTCAAACAGCTATATTACAGGCGGCTCATTAGTGTGTTTATTGTTAATTGATTTTATATTGCCTATTATCAAAATAAATGATGACTTGTGGAAACCACCGATGGCCGATTACTTAGTTTCAATTCGATTTTTTTTAAATCACGAAATAGAATGCAATGTGGTTTGTTTACATGAGTGTGTGATAATCATTCAATTTTAAACATATTCTTCTTCAATATAAATCATTTTTCGACTGGATGATTTTCATACGATGCTATTTGTAAACAAATGATTTGGACAGCGATGAAAATCATCTTGTTTGTGTCTGAAAATAGGTATGGGGCTGGGATGAGGCAAAAATCATTCAATTGATGGCGGGAGATTTCGTTCAGTGTACCCACGATTCAACATAACAATACACTAGACCAGCAGAAACACGATCAACGTCGTAAGGTTTTTCATTGTATACTCATGCTTTGTAAAGTATGACATGGTTTGTACATGACCTCCAAAAGTTCTGGATCGTGAGAAGAACAATTGAGAACATCTGTAAGGAAAATCATGAGATACTTTCTGTAATAGTTGCTACAAGAAACTTCTTTAACCATTAGAAAAACAAATGGAACAATCTTCTATGACATTTCTGAATTAATCAATAAATGGTTTCTTAAATATATCTACGGCCAACCCTGTATATGTTCTGGGACAAATTGCATAAGCATTTCTGGAAGTAATTCTTGGGAAGTTTCTGGAACATCAATAGGTATATAATTATCAGCAGGTTATTGTAGAATCTTTGGATAAATCATTGGGTTAATCTAATACCAGTTGCATCGTGTTATAAACAGCACGAGTGTGTTGGTGCTAGCGATTTCTGAAATCCTATCTTTCTTGATACAATCTACCAAAGCATAGCTAAATCTCTTGACGATTTTCAGAGCAATTCCTATAGAACTCCTACAGCACACTATCTAGAAGTTTTTGGTTGATTCGGAAATTCCGCAAAATTCGTAAAAATTTCTGGAAGTAATTCTAATTTAATTCCTTTGAAATTATTTGATAAAATTCCTATTGATATATCTGGCATCATACATAAAAATATTTAGAGCAGATTATGACGATTTTTCGAAAGATTTTTTTTTTTGCAATTAGGCCGGAACAAATCTTAAAATCTTCTTTTGTCACCTTCCATCAAAATGTGTCGAGGGGGGGGACAATAAATAATAAAATGGAAATTCAGGTAAACTTATCAATTTTTATACTCATATGCTGCAAAACCAAGTTTGTTTCCACATTTAACCGTCAAATCAATATGTATTGAACAATAATCATGCCTTCTTTTTATTTTTCATAACATTATAATGTTATCTATAATATTTTTTCTATTTCGATTATTCATAACAATAATCTTCAAGTTTTTTTATCGTCTGTTTTTTTAGTTTTGGTGAGAGAAAATATTAAACTTTCAAATTTTGTTTAAGCTATTTACAATTTTAGGAACACTGCACTTGGATGCAACTTTATGTTATTTGAATTTAAATCGTTTGTAAAAACATTTCACTAGATTTGAATGAAATTGAAGAAAATTGTCTCTGTGAAATATATTGTTATGCCCTCTTGGCCCATGTTCTTTGCAAACCTTAGCGACTGTGAGATTAATATGCATAGGACGGCAATATAGTAGGTTGTAAGTAGGGATAGCGGAAATTCACAGTAACATTCTTCAATTTTCACGGGTGACGAAAAAGATTAAACTAAAATTTCTCGGCTTTGTCGCTGCCCCATACTTTTGGTCATATTGTCAGTGAATAGCAGATGTAACACTTAGAACAAATCGTAATTTTAATTATTGTCACGACATGTACGCCCAAAGCTGAAATCCGTGTGTTTGGCCGATGGGCCAACAGATGGTGGTAGTGTGTAAATTTCAAATACAAAAAAGCGATGCGAGCGCTGCGTCTGGTGGATTAGCCATCTACAGAATATTTGAATTAACCGTTAAAATGGTGGTTGATGGACAATAATGAGAAACGGTCTGTTTGTCTGTATTTGTATTTTAAAGATCAAGCTAATCAGTTTATTACCAGAGTGGCAATTTAAAACTTAAAACATAACAAGTAATCAGAAGAAGCCCAAAACTAAAAGATACGAAAATTGTTGGAGGAACCTTGGCTCTAAAATAAATAAACCGTTTTCGTAGGCAATAAACCGAAAATTACTGTGTTTTCCATATAAATTTAAACAATCAAACGAATTTTGCGGGTTTTCTTGAATTTCGCGCCGAAGGCCAAATTTCACGACTTTTATGACATCGTGATATATTTTATTGCCGCTAGTTTCAAGTGTCCTGAAAACCAACATTGATAGCACTTTTTCTATATACGGTTTTATATTTTTAGAGAAATTTCCCTCATAAATATGAGTTTATTCTTAAATGAAAAAATACAATAATATCGTTTACACAAAGACAATGAAGACAAGGATATTTGATACGCAGCTTGTGGATGATGATCACGCTTTCAATATGTATACACCCAGAAGAAATAGGACTACTAGGAAAACAGGTATTCAAATAAATTTTAAGAGCCAATCGCAGAATTGATGTGGCAACTGATTGATCATTGAAAGTTTACATGAATAATAATTAATGGAAATCACTAAAATATTCTATTTTCAAAGGCTACACATTTAAAAAAATCCCACACCTATAAGCATTAACAAACAGATTTAGGACTTATAATCCGATAACACCTTTTATCTCATGTAATATCCTTAAAAAAAACAATGAAAACTAACACTGAAAATAAGACATTTTATTTATTTCCCCCCTCTGACTTCTTGAAAAATTTGAAGGGGGGGGGGGTGACAAAAGTAATATTTCAAATTTGTTCCGGCCTAGGGGAAAAGCAGTAACACGGTGTGCCAGAAACCGTTATTAACAGAAAAAAATGTCCATGAATTTGACACCTACCATTCGAAAGATATACTATTCAAGCATCTTCTCTGTGAATTTGAAAATATTTTAACGAGGGAATCGAAAGTTATCGTGATTTGAAAGTTTTGAGCTATTTTGGAAGGGAAATTCACATGCTTATAAATATTTCCCAACGGTGCATCATTATTAACTTGTAACAGCCAAGTTATCACCAGCTTTGCATTAGGCATTCAAAACATGTGATATTCAAGCACCTTCTCTGTAAATTTGAAATCATTTCGTCAAAAAAATCTGAAGTTACAGTGCTTTGTATTTTTATGATTATTTCTGTGAAGTTTAAATTAGTGCTGATTTATATGCCTTTGTTATGAAAGTGTACGTTAGTTGCAAATCAAAATGTCTATAGGACTGACCATCGGCATTCAAAAAATATAGTAGTCATTTATCTTCGGAGTTAGTTTAAGATTATTTTATCAAAAAACAACATAACTAGAGTACTTTGAAGTTTTGGAGTCATTAAGATTTTTTTTCAATCGTCTAAAATAGTGTTCGCAACACGCATTTAATAATTTCGACACATATCAATGGGTATTTTTTGTGAATTTTGTTTCATTTCTGCCCGTTTTGCGGGGCAGTGTTTCGTTATGGCCCAAATAAGCATATTGGCGAACCTGAACAATTTGAAAGTGGCACCATGTTGCTCAGTCCAGGTTGGATTATCAACTAGTGAGATCGTATTATGCTAGTGTTTTAAATAAGTTAAATATGATGGTTCACATTTTGTTCATGCCGAGGACCTGGAATCGAATCCCATCCCCGAGATAGTCTTAAAAAAAAATGCAGTGACGACTTCTAGCCCAGGGCTAAAAATCTCGTTAATAAAAATCGAAAAAAAAATGTTCATGACAGCGGAGGGGATACGTTTATATATTTGTTTGTTCAATTAATAGTTAGTAGGAGTTTATTGTAGAAATTAACCTTGTTTCATGTTTTTTTTAAATATGTAAATGCAACAAGCCTTATATTTTGTTTAGTTTCAAGAATTATTGGATACTATAAGCGTCGACTTTTCCTTTAGATACTGATAAATTACTTTTTGGATTGATGCTACATGATTTGCATCATGCGAAATCTTTGAATAGTTCGTCATCAAAGGTATCGATTATACATTGATTCAGTCATGTTTTGTGCATATAAAAGGATTACTATTTATGTTATTTTATTCATTATGTTGATGACTTCATTATGTTTTAAGAGAGGTATAACAGGGTATAACCAGTGAAAATGATGTGATGATCCCTAAGACTATTGTAATTAAGCGTTTTGTTTACCAAGATCCCATTGACTTCTCGTGGAAGTGCAGAGGATTCCAACGGCTTCCTCAAAGATAGTATCACGTAAATACTTATTCCATAACCCCAATTGACATGTATTCGGACGCAGCAGGACGCGGTATTGCTTAGTACAAGGAATGAGAATTCCATTACTTACACACTGACAGTGCTGCGACTAATCCTAAGTAACATCTGTTGGTTCCTTGTGCATGTATAGTTGCTCTTGTAATAACGGAGAAGCAACAGTAGGTGGTCAATCACGCTATTAAATCACATTGATCAACATATTGATAAGAATTTGTTGCAATTAGTAGTGGTAAAAACAATGAACGTGGTAATTCAATACTCAAAATTTACTTTATTATAGGTCCAAAACTTCAAAGTACTTTAGTAGTGTTGTCTCTAGATAAAGTTTTCTCAGACTAGCTTCAAAGAGGCTTGAATAATCATCTATTGAATGCCGAGTGTCAGTCATGTGGACATTTTTATTTGTAAATTCTGTGCACTAATATAAAAAAGCCATAAAAAGCTCTAATTTAGACTTCATAGAAATAATGGTAAATATACAAATCACTGTAACTTCAGATTTTCTCGACGTTATGATTTACAGGGAAGATGCTTGGATATTACATGTTTTGAATGCTTAATGCAAAGTTGATGGTTACTTGGCTTGTTTACAAGTTAATAATGATGCACCGTTGAGGAATATTTATAAGCATGTGAATATCCCATGCAAAATAGCTTAAAACCTTCAAATCACTATAACTTTCGATTCCCTCGTTAGAATATTTTCAAATTCACGGAGAAGATGCTTGAATACTATATTTTTCGAATGGTAGGTGCCGAATTCATGGACATTTTTTTCTGTTAATAACGGTTTCTGGCACACCGTGAGTAATGTTCGACCCACAAAAAATCTGTATCAATTTTCGGATTTCCATACAAAGTAGGCCTAAAACGTATGAATGGATCGAAAATTAGTGCGCTCAAAAAACGGCTATCCACAGGGGATGTTCTTATCTATCTTTTTAACACTGGGGTTATTCTTATCTGACATTTCGGAAGAGACACGGAAAAAATACACCCAAAATTTGAGCTTAAAGCCTGATTTGCTGCTGGAAAGGAATCACTCAAGAAACTTCTCGCCGATTCCTTGCAGAAATTTTCTACACCGACTCCCGTTTGAACTAACATGTCTTTTCATCTGCGTACTGCGATCAGAAATAAAGCGCTTTCTTGATCGACTCCTTGCAGGAATTTCCCATGCATCGAGATAGGCCAAAACATTCCTTTTCAGCAGCATATCAGGCTTAAACCAAAAGGTGTGACAAAATCACAAAAATCGAGTACATTTTTTTTGCCCGTAAACAAACAAGAAGCATCTAAAAATTGAGTAAACGTGTGTTGTTGGCATAAACTTGAGCGTTTGGCACTAAAATTGGGACAAGGCGTGATAACCGTATTGTTTAAGAAATTCCAGCGAAATATTGCAACCAAAACTGTATCTATTGTATCTTCCAAGAATTATGCTATTTTTTAGTTGAGCGGAAAAGTCACCTGTAAATATCGTTAGATCGTTTGGAAACAGAAGAATTTCCTCCACTCAATACCGCTTTATGTTTGAGCCCCTCGAATACAGTAACTTTCAATTTCCAGCCCAGGGTTAAAGCTTTTCTTAGCTTCACTGCACACAAAAATGCTAACGTTCGTCCTACCCATGGTTCCGAATGTGGTCGCGCCTTTGCCTCTAGGCATATAACGATGTATGGAAATTGCTGACTTTGATTACAAAAAAACCCCAATTTGTAAAAAAATGTTTCTTGCTACGAGGTTAGAGACTGAATTCACGTTTTATTTTAACTAGGCTTAACAAGGCTAAGTGACGAACTCCTTCAATCTTCATCAAATATTGATTGTAGAACAGATTGTTCGTATGGATTTCCAAAATTTTAAAATCTCATAAATTTCAAATATTTGACTATACAGCCTAAAATGTTCTCGATTTCAACGAAAATAACTCTGACATGAAGTACCATAAAATACTCTTTACCTTTGCATTCGATTTGCTTCACTGATTAATATGAATTATGTTATTTCGTTAAGTATTTTGTGGATCCCACACTATCAAAGTTACCCGCATTATCAAAGACACCCTGTACTGCACTGTATCAGTGAATTAGGTGATTTAATTTAGGTTGCCGAGAATAGTCGAAAGGAGTTGGAGCCGTAAATTACCCTACCATGATTCAAGATTCTCGAAATATAATTTAGAACGAAGATGTAATAGGATTCTATTCCAATGATTGAATGTCCAGTTAGAAATGTCCATCACTACCAGTGATGAATAAACCTTAATTGAAACGATGCTCGCCATATGTACCTAGCTCTGCCCCTCATTACAGTCTATTCAGCAACCCCATACAATAACCCAATCAATCCCGCACCCTTCTTTCGTTCCAGGTAGTGAGAAAATTTTTAGGATAGAAACGTCGGCCGTGGACCGGTCTTACTATCGCCGATCGGACACCAACCGGCAACGACTGATACACAAGGCCAAGATGAAATCCCTCCGAATCTCCGTCGTGATAGTGGTCGTTTTCATCGTCTGCTGGACACCGTACTACATCATGATGCTGATATTTATGTTCCTCAATCCGACCGAAAGGGTACGTATCCCCGGGTTTTAGCATTTTTTCCCTTTAGTAATAGTTGCTGAAGCATAACCAAACCGTAAAACATCTTGCGGTGTGATTTACTGTACAACAAAAAGAGCGATGGCAACATATCCAAGGACCAAGGAGCTTTGGTAACGCATGATTAAATACAAATGTATCAAAATTTAATGGGAAGTTTGAATGCTTGCAGATATCTTTTTGCTGCTTGCTCAGTTTATAACAGCATTCAATCTATTGGCTTAAATATAATCATTTTGAGGTTCTCGCATTGGCTAAGCTAGAATTTCTTTCATGGAAAAGGAGGTCTGAAAATTAGTCAGCGTGTTTTGGAGTCAGAAATACAATATTCGTCGTAATGATCATCAAGAATTTCATAGTTCTGTGAAATTTTAGATACTTGTTCAGTAGTTTTCGAAAATTTATCGTTTTTAGCTGTGAATTCAATTTTATTTTTAATTTTTCAAATCCAAATTTAAATCCAATCCAAATCTAATCCAAATCCAATCCAATCACAATTCAAATCGTTTTTTTTTTTTTCTCCAATTGTTTATAAAGACACTTCTCTACAATTTCAATAGCAATTTTATTCGGAACTCCTCTTGAAACCCTTTCAGCACGCCTTCAAAAATCTATTATGTAACATATAGGTACACAGAAAAAAAAAATCCGTTCTCGTATCCGTGAACAGCAGACGTGAACTCGTCAACACGCGAAAATACACCGTGAACTAGATCATGTTTATGCGTAAACATGATGGTAGTTCATGGTGTATTTTTGACAGTTCACGTTTTCCAGAACTCTTTTTTGAGCGTGTAGTTTCAATAATTCTTGGGAGAAATTCTTAAAATATCTTAAGAGAAATGTGGATGAATAAGACGAACCTTTTACTATATATTGCTACATTAATCAATTTCCTTCTGTAAATCTTTAGCTCTGTTGATATGCTGCCATTGCTCGATTAGGGCGTTAACTTAAAACTAGTCCACATATGTAACACTTTCCTATTTTCCATTCACAGCTCGGCGAGGACCTGCAGACGGGCATTTTCTTCTTCGGGATGTCGAACAGCCTAATCAATCCGCTCATCTACGGGGCGTTCCATCTGATACCGATCCGAAGGCGTCGCAATCAGTACAATCAACATGTAAGGTAATTGGGTGTAAATGCGACGTTCGGCGATAAAAACAGTCGTCGCGCGGCAATCGCTTTTTATCCTTTCATTATACGCGCATCAGAGAGAGTGGTCGTATTTTCGCAGCTTTTTTATTGATATTTTATGCGTGTTACATTGTTTATTGGCTGGCGCATGAACATCGTTATTATGTTTCTCCATGACATGGCATAAATTTATGATTTGCACGCATACGTTGGATTTGGATTGTTAGCGACACACACGAAACGCCATTCATAAATAACGAAAATTGATGGATGTCGTACCATACGCAGATTAGTCCTATTAAATGTAGGAGCCACATAAAAAATCAATGAGACTTTTACATGTGTAGTCATTTTAATTCAATTTAAGGAGATTTAAATGCACTGATTGCCCAGGTGGAAGAGTTCCAATGACGATTTAAAAATCCAGCGCCCACCGGCTAACAAACGAGAACGGTTTAGAGCTGATAGACTTCACCACCACCAAGAATATGACCATTTGTAGCACCTATTTTCAGCAGAACCTTCCATTGATACCACAGCAGACAGAATCCTAAATCGACCACATTTTGATCGATGGACTTCTCCGCAATTTTGTGAGAAACTCAAATGGATCATTAAAATAACCAAAACGGCCGCTATGGAAAGCATAGATAGCGCCACCGTAGCCTTGTGTGTTTGACAGAACAGCAATGCTGTCACAATGTTAAATCCCATATACAGTGGCGCCTTTGTTTTGATGCGGTGAGCACTACCTTCAATGATCCATTCTTATAACTTACGATTGAAATTGTTCATGCGTTAGTTGTCAATCACGTAACTAACTCAGCAGTCAAAAAATCATGAATGAGTTGGCTCATCTGTTTAACTCATTGTCTTGGGGCCCTATTTTATAAGTCGAGTCGATCAAAGTGACTCGACTGGAGTCACTGTCGACCAAAAAATTTGCTCGACGCGGCTCTGTCACTCGAGTGACTGGATTACTATGGACCAATGCACGAGTTCACGAATTTGACGTTTGAGCGGTGCCGAATTCACTGGTTTCCATGGTCAGATAAATAATACGGCACCGTTAAAATGTCAAATAGTGAACCCGTGCCTAGGTCCATGGGAGTCGACGGGTGACATCTGAAATATGCATGCTTACTTTGATCGACAGTGACTAAAGGCGAGTCACATGAATCTGCTCGATTTACAAAATAGACCCCTTATATTTCCAAAGTTTACTCACACAAACCAATGATTTAACCCAATTTATAGTCTAGTGGAATTATAGTAATTTTTGTCTAAAGTAAACAACAGCATTCGTTTTTGCACAAGTTTTTGACGGGTCCATGTCTGAACCATTTTCGACGGCTTTAATGTGATTGAGTGATTTTGCACGAACAACTCAAGCATGAGATTTTCGTAGCAGATATCTAATGAGTTTACTCTTGCGGAAGAGTGCATTGATTTAGATTTGAGTGTGAGTCTGTCACCACTGCTTCTCCGACATAACCGACATCAGAACCTACGGTACCGACGCCCACCTCGGTACAATCTAGAGGTATTGGGGGGGCTTTTTTTTTAAGACACTACACGTTAATGCTTCCAGTGGGCTGTTTGCCCTTTGAAGGAAGGACCACACTAGACAACGGACTAGCATGCAACGCCCAGTGGCACAGTCGGAAAACATTCCTCTCGAAAAGTTTTTGGCCTGAGGCGGGAATCGAACCCACACTCCTTAGCACGATGCGGCTAAATGCCTCGGTGACACTAACCGCACGGCTACGAAGCCGAGGCTTAGACCTCCCTAGAAAAGTTCAAGCCCCCCCTTGAAAATTTTAACTCTCATGCTAAGTATACACCTTACATAAGGGATTTTTTCGATCAGAAGAGTCAAGCCCCCTCTAGATTTGAGTTCAAGTTACGCTAATGGGAAAAATTGAAATTTTATATATTTTCTTAAAGGACTCCACCCAGATTTCTGAAAGTCAGCTAGCTCATGAACAGACCCTTGCTAAAAGTAGATGATAATGGCTGCTTTCGATGTTTTTAAACCAATAAAACTCATGTAATTGATTGATTGTTATCCCAGCAGCGAAGTTGAAAATATAAGGTTAAAAAATGAACTAAATTATCGCATGTACTTAAACCAGTGTATCTCGGCAATCCGCAAGTATATGCAAAAACTTTTGGTAGCACATAAAAGAGTGGAGTCTAGGCTTCCACCTCAAACTGTTTGGAAGTCAAATACGGTGGAATACTTTAACTTTTAAGTCGAACTAGTAAAAAATAGTAAATATTATGAGTACATTGCAAAATACAAGGTGAAATTTAAAATTAAAATTGTTCATAAATCAAACATATAAAATACACTTAGTTTGCCTTCCAAAAACGTACACGCAATAATTTTTCTCGTCATTTTTTCCCCAAAAAAACAAATTTTCTTAGTATAGGCTGAAACTCAAGTTTTTCAGATTAAACAAAATTGAACTCCATAAATTGCAATGATATAATGTAATAAATCAAATAATATTGTTGGTTTACAATCGCACATGTTCTAAATAATGAGAAATTCATCTCCATAATTCATTTTATTAAAAACTAGTGGTCCCGGCAAACTTCGTCTTGCCATCAAGTAGGCTGTTGGAAAATGTCTTGAAATCTTCCTTACAAAATGACAGATTAGTTTTCACCCGTTATTCTGACTATTCCGAAAACATTCCTAATTTTTTTTTCCCGCACGAACACGTCGCATCCCCTGTCGAATACAACAGTGAAAGAATTATGCAAATCTATACACCCGTTCTCAAGCCATTTCGTGACATACAAATACCATTCCATTTTTATTTATATAGATAGGTTTTTGGACTTTTGTCGCGAAATTTTGATTTCTGGTCCATAGTGCAATGGGGGATAATCTGCTCAACAAACTCCGGACCAAGGTCCGGGAGTGTAGGGTTGGGGACCATTTACTACATGCAAGCAGTAAACAGGACTACACCCCCTATCCACTAAACCATTCGAATGCATTCCCATTGCCACCAAACCCTTCGTCTCTCCGGGACCACCAAGAAGGCATTGCTTCGGAGAGGGGCTATTGCACATCGCAACTTCCAGGTTAGCTGCGTAGCCATGCAGCAACGAACATCGATGACACGCTTAGGGGGGTCCACCAAGGTAGCATGCTGGCGCTTTGCCAGCTTCCCAGGTGATCCTTACCTCCCATTGTCCGCTGAAGGCGGGCAGGGTCGCCCAGCTGCATCGCAGGTATCAAGAACTGATACTGCGGGCTTCGCAATTAGACCTACTGAAGACTCAGGCCCTATCAGCTAGCACCAGCTGGGATTGCTGACGAAGGGGCCTCCACCTGCCCCGAACAACCAGAGGCTCGTACCCAACCCAGTAGGCCGGCGCCACGACAGCACCGCTACCAGGATGTTCTCCCCGCGGCCACTTAATCGTAAGTAAGTACGAAACCCTATGCTGGCGGTCTTTGTCATCGTTTGACCCGTGGAAGCGTGAGGTAGGAGCTTGTGAGGACCAGAGCTGTGTTAAACGTTAAGAATACTCACGAGCACCTGAATGGCGCTGAAAGCACAGGCAATGAAGGGCGGGAAAACGGAGGAAATGCCTTCGTCAGTACTGCGGACGACGGAAACCAAACAGCTCCTACTTTGAGGGAGATTAAGGATGCCATTCACCAGCTCAAGAACAATAAAGTTGCTGGTAAGGATGGTGTGGAGTTTTCATGTCTTTTCCTTGACAGTTTTGTGATAACTATCCTCCAGACTAGGATGGCCTACTTGACAGTATGCCAAATCACCACATCTCCTTTTCTCTTGAATAACACGGGGCCACGTGACGATTCAGCTGATTCCGTGTCCGTCCATGTGTACCAATGCGTTGGGTATTCTGTCCAATTGGCTTCAATGGACAAGTTGCGCTAGTCAGAGATGCCATGGGTCGCGTTCTAGCTCACGACTGTGTAGAGTTAATGAACAACATGAAAACGAAGCTTCCGAGCTAGATCACATCGTTGACTTCATGGAAGTTAATGACCTGAACGTGAACAAGTTATTGACAGCACCGTCCCCGTGAAAAAGATCTTCCTCTACCAGCGGTTCAAGACATCCCAAATTCGACTTCGAAGTCAGAGACTTCTTCATATTTGGAAGCCTGTTGGCCGTTATCTTGGCACCTCGATGCCTGAGCGAATCTCGTAGCGGAACCAACAAACCTTCCTGTTCACAGATCTACAACCTGTTCCACCCGAATGTTCCGAATCCACTTCTGCTGAGTGCTCGCTTCTCAATGCTTGCACCCTTGAACGTCCCTCGATACGCCAAGTGCCTGCTCGTTAACGGTCAACCCTACCATCTTTTGGAACTTATCCAGTGTTGTAATTTTTAGTGATGGTCCACCACTGTGACGGCTCTATGACACCTCTATCTACAGCACCACCTCCGGGATGATCGATAACGTCCGCTTATCTTGATCAACCAATTCCACCAGTGCTGGTGGGGTTCGATACCAGATTTTTCAGGAATATTATTTTCAAAAATACTGAAATTTCTTGTGTAGCTTTTACTGCGGCATATGGTTACAATTTCGCGTGAATGTACTTCTGCGGCCAGATTTCATTCAGATTGGGCCACAATGGTCGTGGTCTGAACTCCATTGCATCGAGCACCTGTTTTTCAACACTCGTTATTGACGCGTTTTTTATACTTTGCCAACAGTAAGTTGAGTTATGGTTGAGTCCACCTCTAGGTCACCTAGCTCCTATCCTATAACGAGCATTATCTTCATCCGCCGGACCCAACGGATAGAATCCGTTGCTACGGCAGCCCCTTATAAGGCGAGCTTGGTTTTTTTTCCGCCGTATCCAACAGGTCTAAATCTGTTGGTACGGCAGCTCCCTATTACGGCGAGCTTTTTCGTTTTTATTTCGCCGGACCCAACGGATAGAATCCGTCGCTGCGACAGCCCCCTTCTAAGGCGAGCTTGGTTCTTTTTATCGCCGGACCCAACAGACCACATCTGTCGCTTCGGCAGCTCCCTTATAAGGTGAGCTTGATTTTTTTTTCCGCCGGACCCAACAGATCAAATCTGCCGCTACGGCAGCCCCCTTCTAAGGCGAGCTTTTGTTTCCGCCGGACCCGTTGGATAGAATCCGTCGCTACGGCAGCCCACCTTTGGGGTGAGCTTGAACATTTTCGCCGTGGCTACGGCAATCCGTTTTTCAACGAGTTTTCATTGTAGTTTCAACTTACACTATTTTGAATTGTTTTATTTTAGGCGACAAGTTAGATTGTGAGAACTTTCGAGCGATCACCATTCTAAATGCGGCCTACAAAGTATTATCCCAGATCATCTTCCGTCGTCTGTCACATGTAGTAAACAAGTTCGTGGGAAGTTATCAGGCCGGCTTTGTTAACGGTCCCAACGCATCAGCTTTTCATCGATTTCAAGGTGGCATACGATAGTATCAACCGCTATGGAAAAGCATGGACGAGAACAGCTTTCCATGGAAGCTCACGAGACTGATAAGAGCGACGATGGAAGGTGTGCAAAATTGTGTGAAGGTTTCAGGCGAACATTCCAGTTCGTTTGGATCCCGCTGGGGACTACGACAAGGTGATGGACTTTCGTGCCTGTTGTTCAATATTGCGCTGGAAGGCGTTATGCGGAGAGCAGGGGTACGATTTTTACGAGATCCAGTCAATTAGTATGCTTTGTGGGTGATATGTCGGCCGAATATTTGAAAAGGTGGCAGACCTGTACACCCGCCTGAAATGCGAGGCAGCGAAAGTTGAACTGGTGGTGAATGCGACCAAGAGGATGCTATTGACAAAGTACATGCTAGCTGGTGTGGCCGAGCGCGACAGGACTCGCCTAGGAAGCAGTGTTACGATAGACGGGGATACGTTCTAGGTGGTCGACGAGTTCATCTACCTTGGATCCTTGCTGACGGCTAACTATAACGTTAGCCATGAAATACGGAGGCGCAACATCAGTGTAAGTCGGGCCTACTATGGTCTCCCCAAAAAGCTGCGGTCAAAAAAGATTCACACCCGCACCGAATGTACCATATATAAAACGCTCATAAGGCCGGTAATCCTCTACGGGCATGAAACGTTGACGATGCTTAAAGAGGATCTGCAAGCACATGGAGCCTTCGAACGTCGGGGTGGTGTGTGGCGGCGAAGGATGAACCACGAGCTCGCTCAACTCTACGGCGAACCCAGTATCCAGAAGGTGGCCAAAGCTGGAAGGATACGATAGGCAAGGCATGTTGCAAGAATGCCGGGCAGCAAACCTGCAAAGATGGTGTTCGCTTCGGATCCGGTACAAGATGGCGTGGAACGCAGCAAGCTAGGTGGGCGGATCAAGTGCGTATCGATTTGGCGAGCGTGGGGCTGAACCGAGAATGGAGAGATGCGGCCTCGAACCGAGCATAGTGGCGTGAAATTGTTGATTGAATAAAATGAAAATTATTAAGTTATCACAATAAACTACGCTCTGCGAATAATGCATCGTTCTACGAGTGCGCTAGCGAATAATCGTTCGCGAGTCAGAGTTTTAACATTTTTCATGTCTACTTGGTGATTTGTTTCCGGATATGCTGTTTATGATGCTAAAATCATGTGGACATGGGCTGCACTAAAAATGATAGCGCAAAGGCAGCATGTATCGAGTTGATCGCTACCTGTAACAACATGCTTCATATAACGGTAGAACGCGCGCTAAGTGAGGTGTTCAAATCATGCTGCTGCAAAAGTGACGGCCCTCTACGACCGTTCAAACACTGTACTGTTTGTCGCTAGAGACAGTTTTTTTCGTCCTTGTAAATATACGAGCAAATCAATGTAAAAATACAAAAATCATACAAACATGAATCAATATAACGTATATTTCAAAAGCACTTCATGTACCAAAACACGTCCCTGGTAAATTCCAAGTGTATCTTCTGTAGAAAACTCAAAAGGTTTTCTTGAAGAAGTTCTTGACAAATTTCCTAGAGATGTCTCAAATTCAATTTTTGGAGAGAGTCCAGAAGAATCTCATGAAAGATTTCATGAAAGAGGAATTCCAAGGAATTTCGGAATATCTTTGGAACCAGATGACTAATGATCAAAATCGAAACGGATTTTAAAAATAGAAGAATTTGTTGATAACTTGTGTAAAAACTGGTATAAAATTTTTGATAAACTACAGTTTAACAATTACCATAACAATTGAATATTTTTTGTGGAATAGTTGGGTTAAAGTGGTTTTATTTTTGATAACGAACTTATCAAACGTTCAATCACCGCCAACTTGATCACCGTTCGAAGGGTGGTGTCAAACAATGGTCATACACTGGAAGGGACCAATACAAAATTTCTCTACGTCAAAGTGAGCCGAGATTTTTCTGTCACGAACTGTCACTGTGAGCCCGGATCTTAAACAATGGTCAAACATGATAAAAGCGCGTAATAAATCAAAGCACATTTATGAATTTCATCAAAGGTAACAAAAATTGAATGAGAATCAATTCATGCACATTCAAAGTAACGTCACGTGAGCACCCATTATTATAATTGAATATAATGTATTGGAATATGCATCTTTTTACTGTTTTCAATAAAAATGAAAATTAAACACACAGAAAACTGTGGCCCTTTTTTAATGGTTTTCCAGAAAAATCGAAGGTGCACAACAAATGAAAACTAGCGATTTTCACCAAGCCTGCCTTGATTGCCAAACCGGAGCTATCTTGCAGTTTGGAAAAACTGCGTATCAAATTTCGTGTGTAGTATCTGTGCCTCCCTCCCAGGTCATAGTCTTATTTTGAGTGAAAGTATAAAATTTCAATTCATATATTAGATGAATGCATGTTATTTCTGTAGTACTACTTACTTCAGGTAGTACAAAATTTCAAATAATTTGTAGAACTTGCTTATTTTGAACAAAGCTATGTAAGCTTTTTAAACACGATTCTTATATGCCAAAAATATCTAACAAAACTATATTTTCACTGCTATCCCCGCAGGGAAGGATCGGTCTATTTTCAACGGTCATCTACCTGCAACAATCAGAATGGCAACCACCACCAGCAGTTGTTGCAGCAGCCAGCATCTCCGCCACAGTTGGAACTCCATTCGCAGCACCATCATCATCACCATTCCCACCATCATCAGCCGGTGCAGCCAAAAAACAGCTATCTCGCCGCTAACCACAAGATGTCTCACTCCCACTCGAACCTGGCGGAGGAAATCTCGCTCATGGCGCTGGAGAAGGATCTCAAAAGTCTGGACGAAAACGTCAACCAGATAAACCTGAAGGGCGCCTCTGGCGGCAAACGGAGCTTGGCGCGGAAATTCTACTCCCTCAGTCAGCTGCTTCGCCGGACGCGGCCTACTAAGCTGTAAATATTGGCCACCTGTTTTCTCGGTGTGCAAACAGCCAGCGCTTACTTTGCTTCATCCCTTTAAGAAAAAAACACCTGGCACGCTATGTCCAAGGGAGGTTATTATGCAAATTCATGTACTTCAGATCTTCGTTCGCAGAATGTTGCTCTTGGTCGTAAGAAACAAGCTAGTGAATACTTTTAAATTATCATTTATAGGTTTTACGGCTAACCAGCCGAGTGGAAATTTGAACAACTACTGACTGGATTATATGACAAAATTGATTAGAAATTTGCGTAAAAGTAACCCGTCTTCTCGGCGAGAATCGAATTCATGACTACCTGTTCACTAGATAGGGCATGTTACCCCTACACAGCGAGAGGACTCATGGACGCAGAAGTTAACCTGAATTCGATTTCAGCTCAATAATCACATGGTCCTCTTTCGCAAAGCGCACTTCTTTCGGAATAATTAGATGCCCATCCAATCACAACGCTATCTATTGTATCGTCCTTAGCGTATACATCATTGTTTTAGGTTTATAAATAAAAAAGGTGGTACATTCGAACATTCCTTGTTTTTCATATATAAAATACTATGAGCAACTATACGAATCTTCAAGAGAGGATTTCTTAAAAAATCTAAGATAAAATATTTTGCGGTTTTCACTAGCTTGTTTTTTGAGAACGAGAGCGAATTCCTATGAAACAAATCTGAGGTACATTCATCCATTCAACATAATAGTCCACACTTGGCATAGCGTGTACCCTTCCCTAGCTTTGGCATTGTGCAATGTAGAGGGAGGAAACTATCTCGAAGAATGCTCAAATATAAATGACAAATGGAACGAAGAGAATGAGGATTAGAGCCATCCGTTATGCTCCGAAATAATTTAAGTATTACTCGTATATTTACACAAAGTAGACACGATTGCTTTAGGAAAACGAATTATTGCTTCAATAGGCAGACGGCGTAACCAGGTGAACAAATTATTTGTTGAGAAGCAAGACAACCCCTAGACAGCGAATAAACGAAGAAAAAGTGTATATCACTGTTATGAGATCTGATGTGTTTAAGATATTTTAAGCCAAGCGGCATTGTTGTATAATAGTTCCAATCAGTGGATTCAAATCAGATTTTAAACGAAAGCAAAAAAGTCGTATATTTTAATATAAAACAATGAAAACGAAAAACATCGCACCCGGCTGTCTATCATTGATTTCACATTCCCATAATTATATCTTGTACGGCTTACAATGTTATTCGACTCATCCCCATCCATCAGACGCGTGCATATAGGAGTTTCGGTAGATCCGGTAAGATCTGACGGGCAACATCAGAAGTTTGAAATCTCACGTGTGATAATCGGTTCGCTTCCCGCTAAGTTGTTAATTGCCCCGCATGCACTGTACATTTATCATGAGAAAATTTGTAGATTTATGGATGTTATGTGCCAGCCTATATAAATTATTGCAATTTGTTTCTACAAATGCATAACATGTGGTAATCACACATAATACGATGACCTCTTAACTATTTGAAAAGAAAAAAATACATGAGGAGTTTAAATAGAATAATATTAGGCTTCGGCATCAAGGATTTTTATTGTGGGCAGACAGTTTTTATTGGTCATATTTTTTTTTTATATTCGCTCATGATTATTTAGTTTTGAAACAGTTATATTTAACAATGACAAAATAAATACGTAGTAGTCGGGCTCGAAGTGGTTATTCCTTGTAGTAAGTACTACACTCGGTACTCAAGTGTGGCAGATCGCATTACGTTTTGCCAATTTTGTCATTCTGGATCTTGATCTATTGATATGAAATGTTGAGCAACTGCTGACTCTTGGAACCATAGTAAAAACAAAATTTCAAGATTACAATGATGGTCCCCACAAACAGCTTTTCAAAGTTATTCAGTTGCATTACTCGATATCTGAAGGAGCTATCGACTTATGGAGGACATTGTTTTCATTTTTTATACCTACCTTGTACCTTGATGGCTACAGCGCACAGAGGAGCACCTCCCGGTCAACCAGTCAGTGATTTTCGATAGCGATCGATATAGATTTGTTTTGAACCGTTAGCGATCGCCATCGTTGGTTAAAGATCTATACAGAATTATGAAGACTGGTTGGTCGGGCTAGAACAAATTCGTGGCCATAATTTCGATTTTGAAAAATTGAGATTTTTGACCCCGCTATATATTTTTAAGATAGCTAATAGTATGCCGCATGTTGTGGCTGCATTGAAAAGACGTCAAACAGCTTTGAAAAAAATGTCAAAAGAGTTCAAAAAAAGCATATTTTTAATGGTGTTTTCATTTCTTTTTATTATATAATCAGAATTATTGTTTCCATATGGACATTTTTTTCCAAAATAAAAAAATATTTGTTACTGAACTTTTTGTTTATAAATACAAGAAAAGCTTCTGCATAAAATTTTCCAAAAAATATTTATTATTTGTTCATTTTTAAGGCAATTTTGCTCAACAAACTTTTAGTCATTTTTCGTAAACTTCAGACACAATGGTGCCCTGGTTTTAAACTCCATGTCTTTTAAAATTCTTCTTCTTATTTTTCTTCTTGAAATCACGTCCTCACTAGGACAGGGCTTGCTTCTCAGCTTAGTGTTCAATGAGTACTTCCACAGTTATTAACTGAGAGCTTTCTTTGCCTAAGTTGCCATTTTCGCATTCGTATATCGTGTGACAAGTACGATGATACTCTATGCCCAGAGAAATCAAGGTCAACTCGATTATCCGGAGACTCGATTATCCGGGATTCGATTATCCGAAATTTGAGTTTTGATATTCTTATTTTTTAATTTTTATGCATAAATCTGAGATAATTTGGTATTGCAATATACAATATGAATGATTTTGCAGTTTAGAACAGTGCTGGGAATGGTAATAGTAGTAGGCTTGATTTTTCGCGAAAATCACGTGGCTCTCCCAGTACAGTAGTTCAAAAACGTGAATCTCATCAAGTAGCCTCTGTTGGGTGCACGAATTTTCTAAATCATGAGTGTCATTGAAGGCTCTAAATGCGGGAAATGCAGCGGGAAATAGAACATTTTTCTACAGTAATTTCGGGTTGCCCTTAGAAACGGGTGTTTTGCAATTTTCAAGGCATTTGTCTACAGCAGCGATGGGCGTGAGTTTCACTGGCTTCGCTGACTGTGATTGGCTTTGTTTGACTACTGTAGAGTGAGTTTCAGATTTTTTCCCAACCCTGGTTTAGAACGTATTTAAGAAAAGGGGGGTTTGAAAACGTGTTTTTTTGTGTATGCTGGTCAAAATTTGTTTTTCCTGTAAAGACTCCTACTGTTCCTAGAAAAAATTTCTGGCTGCGCCACCGCGTCATATAAATAAAATAACGAAAAAAAGATAATATTTAAATCCCTTTATCAAAGATTTCAATTTTTTTCGTAGTGATTCGATTATCGAATCCCCCGGTTCGATTATCCGGAGTGAAAAAAAAAAAATCCATACTCCGGATAATCAAGTCCGACCTGTACTAATAGATCCTGGACCGACCGGAAATCGAACTCAGACACCTTCAACATGGCTTTGCTCTGTAGCCGCGCACTATAACCACTCGGCTAAAGAAGGTCTATAAAACTATGCAATTTAAATATGAGAGAGTTTGGAGTAACATTAATAGGCTTTCAGAAATATCGTTATTTCGGTTGAAATTAATCATTATTCCCGTTTTTTATCTGTTCTCTTTAATGTTGACAATGCCAAACAACTAAATACAGGAAAACAAGTACGACGGTAAACCTCACTGGCTCATGTACAGAAATTTTCTAAAAAATGTGGTGCTTAAAATAATCTCTAAAATAAAAACTGGGGGGATTCCATTTCGGGGTGAAATTGATCACTTGTCAATGCAATTATTGTGAGTTTTTGAAATTACTCTACATACTGAATTCCGGCTCCCTGAATACGAATATGCTTTCCAAATTTGAAAAAAATCAAGAATTTCGCGGAAAATGCCTCAATGTAGGCAATTTAGAAAGGAGTTTTCTGATGTCTAACAGATACTGAATTATTTCAACAAAACGATACTCATTGGTTGTGAAATCTGGTTTGTAATTTAGGCATCCTAGCAAACTTTCAGGCTGTTTTTGAATGTTTGTCAATATCGTACCGTACATGATTCTTGAATTTTACATTATTTTCATAGAAATAAATATTCTTATACGCAAAAAAAAAACTTCACAACACTCGATCTAACAATAGTCAACAATGTTCGTGCACGCTATTGTCTGAAAAAAATGACAGTATTATACACATAAAAGTCCTTTTAATCGAGTTTTATGGTTCCAAATTTCAGAAATGACGTATCTAAAGGATTCTCAATAGACTTGAAAGTTGTGTATGAAAATGGGATGAAATAACCAATAAATATGGGCCTTCCTTAACCGAGTGGTTAGAGTCCGCGGCTACAAAGCAAAGCCATGCTGAAGGTGTCTGGGTTTGACTCCCGGTGGGTCCAGAATCTTTTCGTAATGTAAATTTCTTTGACTTCCCTGGGCATAGAGTATCTTTGTACCTGCCACACGATATACGAATGCGAAAATGACAACTTTGGCAAAAAAAAACTCTCAGCTGTTTATCACTGTGGAAGTGCTCATAACACTAAGCTGAGAAGCAGGCTCTGTCCCAGTGAGGACGTTAATGCCAAGAAGAAGAACCAATAAATAACATGATTTTATATTCATGGGAATAGGAGTTGTTCCAGTTGTAAAATGTTTGCCTACTTTTTCATTAAAATTTTAAAACTGATGGGCTTAGGCTGACTCCAAGTTTCGTTGACGCGATTCACATTTACAAACTATAGACTATAGATGTCAAAATAATCCGCTCGTGATACATCTTGATATATCTTGAAATTTTTGGATTCGATTTTTTTTTGTACAAATGAGGCATACATATTTTTTTTTGCAAAAGGCATGGAGAAAGCGTTTCAGATAAAACATACCAGTCAATTTTATTATTTCATCAACAAGAAATGTGATTTTATGAATTCCAAATGCAATATTGCATTATATTTTTTTAGAAGAAAAAGAATATCTGAAAATAAATTTCTGAGCATACTTACAAAAAATGTTTGAGCTGGAATATCCAATAACTGTTAAAATTCTAATTATTCATCGATTGCTTACTCTCTTGGCGAGCTAGAGGCGCATGTTGCCAGAATATTCAAACGATTGGTCATCAAAAATAAACTCAAAAACTATTGGTCTTCAACGGCATTTTTTTTTATACTAATACTTACTGAAATGTGGATACTTGTCCTGAAATGGTTCGAAATTAATCCTAACTGAGTTATAACAGTTTTTTAGTCAATAATCAAGTATGAGCAGATCATTTAGGGGAAAAAATAATTTTGGCCACGGCGACTTAATCGCTGCAGCGCGCTGTAAGGGTCGATTTCGACCGTAGGGCACCGGTATGACCTACGTAGCCGACTGCGAACCCTTGGACCACTTGTGGTTTAGTGTCTGCACTAGCCACTCCTCAAGTCCACTCGCCACCTCCTTTGTAGTTCCGAGACGATGTGGGTGATAGCCGATAAAACGGCATTCCAGCCAAACTCGTCTTCACACATCCTCTGAACCAAATTGTCCGGAGTCGTGTCCCGATCGCATGTGGCAAACATGCGGTCACGCATTGTGCGGAAAGGCGGGCACACGATCAAAACGTGTTCCACCGTTTCCTCTAAACCTGCACAAACTGCACATTCGGAAGAACCCGCATGACCGAAACGGTGTAGATACTGTCTAAAGCAACCATGGCCCGAAAGGACCTGTGTCAGGTGGAATGTTAGTTCCCCATGGCGCCTATGGACCCAGATATCTAACCTCGGAATCAACCTGTGAGTCCACACTCCCTTGGTGGAACTGTCCCACGCACGCTGCCATGGACTTATCCACGGTCTTCTTTTATTGTCGATTTTCTTTTTCTTTTCCGCTCTAAATGCGGGCCGTGTTTACATAAAATGACATCCGGACCAACATCCAGTGAAGGAATGTTCAACGGATGAACATTGCGTGGAGGAATGCGCAGCGAAATCGTTCATTTTTTGTAAACACGGCCCGCAGTAAAGGTTTTCTTCCCGCTGGAAGTTGCAGCGTGACGTCATTTGACCATCGATGCTCACCCTTACTCACACTTGAAAAGTACTCTTGAGTGACTCGTCCGAACAAAACAAGTCTCGCGGAGTTTTGATGGCACTCTATTTTGATGGAAATTTCCTCCGTTGTGTTTTGTGCCGCATCTTCCTCGCTAATTTTTCGTTGCCTCTCTGCTTGGCATTTTTACGTTCCCTTACAAAGAGGCAAAGGCAGCACGAGCATTCTAGAGCATTCTACCAAACTCGGGTGATGTTGAGGAGTATTATCAAGGCTGCATATATTTATGAAAAAAAGGAATCTTTTGAAAGAAGGCATATGATTCGGGTTATACCAAATGTTCATTATGCCAAGTGACCGTTATGCCAAAATGTCAGAATCGATGTTAGCACTACAAAAAGTTCTCTTCACTTCTTTCAAGGTTCTCCTGGTCACTTTTTCACTTTTGGTCTCTCCAAGTACACACTTAGATTTGATTACCGAAGTCGGTAAAATTTTACTGGGTTTTTGAACAGCAACTCAGTAAAAATATTGCTACCGAAAACTCCGTAAAGCGAAAGATTCATCCACTGTCAAAAAATACCGATTTAGTAACTTTTGCTGCATACAAAATGCTGGCTTTTTCGGTAAAACTGATTCGCATAAATTTACTGACTTCTTCAGAATATAAGACGGAACCCACAGGATTGTTGCCATTGTTGATGTTTTGAGAGATTGAGATCACGTAACCTAGCATCAAGATTATATTTCACGCAGCGAACTGGACTATCGAATTTCATATATTTTGCCTTATGAAAGGTGGAACGATTATTGCAATACGAACGCTTTATGTACACTCAAAAAAATCCATTGCTACGTGAAAAATCACGTAGATCATTCCGAATTCATTTTACCTCCACTTCACCTGACTAAGATAAAGATCACTAAATAGTGATCCTAAGATGGCGCCCGCTTGATTTTAGAAGAACTTCAGAAGCTGCTGCTGCTTTAAACGCTGTGTAAGCTTGATTTCATGGTAAATATGCTTTGAATACCGAAGAATCCCTGCATTACTTCATATTTTATACCTGATTTATAATCTCTATCAATTATAGCACGCGAAGGCTACAACAAGACAGACCAAACTCACAAAATTGGGGAAACAGGATTCAAAATGCTCAGATTAACAATACAATAAAAATATCACAATCTTTTAAGTTTGTTTACATTTTCCAATTGAGAATTAGTTTTCTTCCAAAGCCTATTAGAAATAAGATTGGTCTTTATTACAGTTAAATTTAATGCAAAACCATCTAAGTCCGCTTCGGAAAATCCACGTAGCTCTTACGTATAGCGCCGGTGGAATGGACGAAGTTCAAAAGTTCATGCGTTCATTCTGGGCTACCTTGGATTCACGTAAGAGCTACGCGGAAAGTGCGATGGAAAAAAATCACGTATGTTTTCGCACAAGTTTTCACATAGCAATGACGTTTGGATTATTTTGAGTGTATCATTTTAGCATCACTCCACACACTCAAAATAATCCAAACGTCATTCTTACGTGAAAACATACGTGGTTTTTTTCCATCGCACTTTTCACGTAGCGCTTACGTGGATCATAGGTACCACTGAATGAACGCATGAACAAATAGACCTCATCAGTTCCATCGAAGTTTCACGTAGCTGCTACATGAAGTTTCACGTAGCTTCTACGAAGTGCTTTAGTGGATCCTAGATGATATTTTTATTGATTTTTATCGGTATAGTTAAATGAGACCCAATTTTGCTTTGCATTGGCTTTGCCAATTAAGAAAAAAAGTATAACAAACAAAAATAATTCAAGTATTTATTGCATTCAATCGTTATTGCGAATATAATGTATTAACATTGTTTTCAATTGATGGTGTGAATCAATGTCCAATACCCACTGACCGACACGGTGGCATTCATGGTCCAACTGCATTAGAACATACACAAATTTGTTCGGATTTGCTGTTCTATGTTTCGTAAGCTATGAAAGATATAAAAAAAAGCTATAAAATATTGATATTCTCCAGTATCTAACACACAAAATTGAACTGAGAATGCACGCGATGTCAAAACAGAGAATGAACGCGATGTCAAAATGAATTTAATTGCCTACGTGATTATCACGTAAGTGCGACGGGTAGCTTCGGTAACAATCACCCGGACTCTTGGTGATTATATATGCTCTAGTAATAATTACCTTGGTCAGGTGAAGATGAGGCAAAATGAATTTGGAATGATCTACGTGATTTTTCACGTAGAAATGACGTTTGGATTATTTTGAGTGCATTAAGGCGTCGATAGGCGCGTGGTGTACGCTCGGGTCCATCGATCGCAAGGTTCTTGGTTCGATTCCAGGTTGCCGCGGAAACGTTTTTTGTTTTCAACTTGTGGTTTCATAAGGCAAATTTATGAATTTCAATCCGATTTCTTGTGGCGAATTTTCATAAGGGGTTCCTTTGTTTATCGATAGTCCATTTGCCTGAGTGTTGGAGTAGGATTTTAATAAGGGTCTACCACAAAAGGCCGAATCACAAAAGGCCGAATCACAAAAGGCCGAATCACAAAAGGCCGAATCACAAAAGGCCGAATCACAGAAGGCCGAATCACGGAAGGCCGAAATTTTAAAATAAATTTTAGTGAAAGCCACAAACATTCAGCACATTTTTCTACAATATTATGGACATTTTTACAGGGTTAGCGGGACAAGACGCACAAGTAACATTACTAGCTAAATAAGAGTGTATGGTTAGTGTTTTTTGGGTGTGTCAACTGGTCTATTCTTAGCTGACACACCCACAATAAATTCTATAATTGAAGCTTAAGTAGTCGCGCTGTTGTATTTTGTACAACATAAGTGTAAAAACCTCGCGAAAACTGGAAGGGTATACAGTGCCTGTTCGATTTTGGCAACATGTCAAAATTTTTCATGTTGCCAAAATTGAACCGTTCCAAAATTTGATAATTGTTTTTATTAAAACTTGTATCACCGTAATAATGACCACAAATTAAATTTCTTCTTCTTCTTCTTGGCATTACGTCCTCACAGGGACAAAGCCTGCTTCTCAGCTTAGTGTTCAATGAGCGATTCCACAGTTGTTAACTGAGAGCTTTCTTTGCCAAAGTTGCTATTTTCGCATTCGTATATCGTGTGGCAGGTACCATCAGTGCCCCAGTATCCGCTCATGCTCCAGTAGCCCGCTCACACTGAAAAAAGAGAAATTTTCACAAAGTAAATTTGAAAACTTTAGTCGCTATACGGTTCAAATCGACAAATTGAATCATACTGTGGACATTTTTTTGAGTATTTACTCAAATTACTTTACTTTTTAAGCTCGTGAGCGGACTACTGGAACATGAGCGGCTACTGGTACGTTGACGGTACGATGATACTTTATGCCCAGGGAAGTCAAGGAAATTTCCATTACGAAAAGATCCTGGACCGACCGGGAATCGAACCCAGACACCTTCAGCATGGCTTTGCTTTGTAGCCGCGGACTCTAACCACTCGGCTAAGGAAGGCCCCACAAATTAAATTTACCTATTTTGAATATGGTAAGCCTTAAGAAGGCCCACAGAAACATTGAGATTGACATGCTTTGTGACTGACTGATCCATTTTTGTGTACATGGATTTCCGTGTTGCCAAATTCAAACTGAGTCAAAATCGAACGGCACTGTACGGTTAAAAGTATTCTTTGTAAACTTAGTATTCTTATGATCACTTAAACACTTGTTATACCCTATCTCAGCACACTGAACGAAATCTCCCGCCATAAAGTGAATGATTTTTGCCTCATCTCCGCCCCATACCTATTATCAGACACAATCAAGATGATTTTCATCTGCATGGAAATCATCTGTTTACAAATAACACCGAATGAAAATCATCCGGTCTTGAAACGATTTTCACCCTTCAGATAGATGCCTGAAATTGAATGATTATCATATTCCAAAGTAAACAACCCCCATTACTTGTAAGTTAAAAGTTAAAACAAATTCAATTGGAAAATAAAGAATCACCCGACGATGTTGGTTTTATGTATTTTAGTATTTATTTGTATATCAATCATCACTATTACAATTCTCGAGAATAGATCCCTGGATGCCTTGTGATGCAATGCTCCTCCTCGATGAACAAGTGATGCGCTGCTCCTCCTATTCTATGGGCACCACAGCTTCAACTCCATAGAAACTGTAATGAAAAGGTGCTATAATTAAGGATAATTGTGGATTATTCCATGTGAATAGCACACTTTCCTACTGATGTCGCCATGTTTACGATGCGGTTTGCAAAGATAATTTGACATATTCAATCATCAGTTTTCCATCTGGTATTTCAGACAACTATTGGATGATTTTTGGTTTGAGACATGGGGAAAAGAAAATCTACCATAAGTTGCACGTTAGTCATTTGTTTTATTATAATTCAATTATCTGCTTATAGTAGCTCAAATCTATAGTGAACGTCATCACATAATTGGATGATTTTTGTTCAATGGACTGTGGATGCATCATATTGTTTCGTACTCATTCAAAATTAGGAAAGCAAAGATTTGCAGCCATGTGAATTACAAATCATTCAATTCACGGAAGGAGCTTTCGTTCAGTGCAATCATTCTCCTACTTGTTGCGTAAAAGACTATAGAGCTTAGTGACATTTGAACACACGTAGACTAGCATACGCTCGTCATACACAGTTTGTTTTTGTTTTCTTCAAAGAAACTTGCACACCCTTTCCAGACTCATCAAAATGCATATGGAAATATTACCCAATTTGAAAAAAATATAGCCGGATTCTGGGTGTTTTTCGAGACAGAGTGCATATTGTTTTCCTCTAAGGTTCACAACTACATCTACACAAGGGCACCCATACCATTAGGCGTGAAAACCACTATGTTGGCATTATACCGGGCAAACGCTTGCTGTCCGAACTCGCTGTCACTCGTCGGACCTAAAAATGGAAAAACATCCTCTGTTTGCATTATACCGGGCAAACGCCTGGATTTGCTATTTGCATGACACCGAATAGATGCTATACACAACCATCGGATATCGGAGACTTCGGCGGCCTTCTGCCGCCTCAGTTCCTCTATCCTCAATGTGGCTTCGCCGCATGTAAGTTTTGCACTCTTTACTGACATGACTGCATTTAACAAAGCATGGACTTGTTCTTTTCATATCCAAGCTTTATTTTGTGATTTGGCTTTTTGTGATTCGGCCTTTTGTGATTCGGCCTTTTGTGATTCGGCCTTTTGTGATTCGGCCTTTTGTGATTCGGCCTTCTGTGCATTCGGCCTTTTGTGGTAGGCTAGAAGGTATTCGGCCTTTTGTGATTCGGCCTTCTGTGATTCGGCCTTTTGTGATTCGGCCTTCTGTGATAATCCCTTTTAATAATGTTATCAAATAAAAATAAAACAAAGTTTAGGTCAAATTTTATTCAGCAGATATCATGACTCTTATACAATCGGCACTATAGTATTAGTTTCACTTGTGATAAACTTGAACATTCCATTCCCACCGGCGAGGTAAACCTCCCGGTAGTCAATTTTTCACCTGGATCTTTTAAATCGCTATGTGGTATTCCAATATGTATAATAATTTCGGTTAGTTGAATGAAGACAGAGTTTAGTCTTACAGCTAGATATTTTCCTTCTATTCTAAGACATAGTCCATTAAAATATTACGCTACCATATGAAAACGTATGTTCACAACAAGAATGAACCTAATCCGATCCTGACCCAGAAACGGACTTTCTCGATATGGGTGAAGCCTGGGGGCTACCTGACCCGGAACGGGATGGGGAACGACTGCCCGAACGGGATCTGGAACCCGAACGGGAACGGCTTCCAGACTTGGACCGAGAACGGCTCTTTGAGCGAGATACCGAACGGGAAGCACTGCGACTGCGGCTTCCGGATTTCGAACGAGACCGCGATCGCGATCTGTCGGAACCACTTTCCGAACCGGATGCGATTCTCCGCTTGCGCTTAGTCGCTGGTCCGCTGTTACCGGAACCTGAATCGTCACCACTGGCAATTTTAAGACGACTTCTGTCACTATCGGATTCGCTGGTCGAAACGGTGGCTTTGGAAACAATTCTGGATTTCTGTTTGGATGATAATCCGTCTTCCATTTGCTTTTGCTTTTTGGCACCCAGGGAACCCTTCTTGCGGCCACGCTTCTTCGGTGCTTCATCTTCGCTATCCGATCCGGATCCCTTGGGAGCTTTCTCCTTCTTCTTACGCCCAGCGCCTGGTTTTCGCTTCTTCTTCTCGCCCGGTTCTTTGCGTTTCCGTTCCTTCGGAGGCCGATCCTCTCCACCACTGCCAGGTGGTCCGGAAGCATCCGAATCGGAAATGTAGTCCTTCCTCCCACGGCCGGCTTTCTTCTTCGTGGGATCCGGTCCACTTTCGACGAAGAACAGAGCATTCTTGGTCTTTTCCTTGTATTCTTGACGCCTGGCCATCATATCTTCGTGAGCCTTGCGACGCATCTCTTCCATGCGTACACGTTCTTCCCGCTGGCGACGCTTGAATTCTTCGCGCTCCTGTTCCTGCTTCTGGCGCAACGATCGCTCTTCTTCGTCGATCTTTCGGGCGCGTGACACGTGATACTGTGCCTGCTGGAGCAGATCCTGACATTGGCTGGCTTCCGAAGCGGCCAACGTGATATTGTAACGCGTCTTATCTCCATGGATCGACAGATAATTGAAATATTTGTGAGCGAGACCCAGCTCGTGAACCGCCTGCAAGACAACACTAAGAACGGATTTCTCATCCTTCAGAACCATCATGGCCAAACGCTGCAGCACCAGGGCAATGTTGAAAAGCAGAACCGTATCCTGCGGGGCGACACGACGTGCCTTCAGCAGTGTCATTTTGGCCTCCTTCAGTTTGCCGGCACGGAAATATGCCCTGGCCAGGTATTGCATAACGTCTACGTTGTTGTGCTTGTAGAATTTCTTCAAGCAGTTCTCGTACATCTGAATGGCGCTGATGTACTGCTTCTGCTCCACGTAGATGTGTGCAATGTTCAGCCATACGTCGCAGAAATCGGCCGTAGCTTCACGAACCTGGAATGGAAAATTGGATTTGAACCTTATTGAGGACTTCAGGACCCCTAAAGGAGCTCGCATAAAAAAGTTACAAATAAGAACTCACGGCCGTTTTCAAAAAGAATCTTGAAAGCTTACAAAAATCAGATTGTTGGTCAATTTAACCTTTAAAAACCTGTCACTGTGGCCACTGGAAACCTGCTTCATCTGGAAAAAGATCCTTTGGAGACCCACGTTATAAGAAAACCACTTCACTTCACCAAATTGTTTCTGATAATCGTGTTTTCGAAAACGACCGTAAGTTCTTATTTGTAATTTTGTTGCGAGGTTAAATCGAATCAAACGCTTTCGTCTTTACTCACCTGAGCAAAAATGTCACGCGCCTCGATGATACAGCCCTTGTGCGCCAACACGGCACCAATACCGTTGGCGGCCCAAATGTTTTTCGGATCGTTTCGCAGGACCTGCTTGTAAATGGCCAGGGCCTTTTCCTGGTGCTTCTTCTCCTTTTCCTTATCCTTGCTCGGCTGGTGTAAACTCTGCAGCCAAAAGTTGCCCAGCGCAATCAGCGAGTAGGCGTCACTTGAAGTGGCCGGATTCTTTAGAATCGTCTCGAAGTTCTTCTGCCCGAGAGTCCACTGCATCTTGGCCAAATGGAGATTACCCAACAGCGAACGCGTGTCCGGATTTTCCATGTTGATTTTCAAGGCATCCTTGAAGAAATCGGAAGCCACGAAGATCAATCCTTTGTCTCGGGCCATGCAACCCAAGCGAAGATAGCAATCGATGTAGTTGGGATGTTCTTTGAGGATGTCCTTATAGAGCTTGTCCGCCTTGTCAAACGAAGCCATCGCTTCGTTCAATCTGGCCAGGTTGTATGTCATTGTCACGGAAATCGAGTCGTAGTACTGTGAATCATGTTGCGCTTCGATTTTGGCACGCTCAATGGCCATCTCCAACTTAGTCATCGCCTCATTCAGATTACCCAAACGATAGTGAAGCGCGGCAACGTTGTTCAGAATTTCCGGCGGAATGTCGGCCTTGACCTTGTCCGTAAGAATATTGGTAGCTGTTGCGTAGGCTTGCAGCGAACCTTGCAGATCGTTCTGTTCCAAGATCTGAGCCAACTCAATCCATGCTTCGACATCGTCCGGGAACTGCTCGGTGACCTTCTTCAAGTGGTTCTTGGCAATGTCGCGCTTCGATTGTGACGAAGAACTGGCATACAAAGAGCCGAGAATCTTCATTGTTTCGTAGTTTCCGGGTTGGGCTTTCAGCACTTTTTCAAAACATTGGGCAGCCTGAAAATACAGATGTTAAGAATTCAGTTTGAAACTACCAAAAGTAATAAAACAGTACTTGTCAGTGCTACATGTTATATCTATTGGAACTAAGTGAATTAAAAAACATGAATTGAAAAGAGATCAAACCAGAAAAACAAAACCAAAATCAAACGAGAGCAGATAATAAGAGTGTACACAACGATTTATCTGAGAATCCGATCTGGCATTTAAGTTTTCAATTCCTTGTATTAGCTCGTATTATTATATCAGGGTGTCCATTCAAAATAAGTTTTCCAATTCCCGGAGTTTTCCCGGATGCCTAAAAATTTTAAACCGAACTACATCAAAATCCTTCGACTTGCTATTTTTCCGACCTTTGTTAGTAAGTGCTGATATTTGATTTGACTTTCAAAATATTCGTTTTCAATTTCGAAAGATTTTTTCATCGGTAAAGATTTTTATACTTTTTGATAATATTTGATCATTTTATTTTCTTACATAAAGATTGTCAAATATTGTAAAAAATAGCTATACCATTGCAGTTACATGTTAGATTAAATAGAGTAAAGGATTTAATAGGTATTGAAATCTAATCTAATCATATTATCAGGGTTTTGTAAATTCTGCAGCTGTTTGCTCTAGCATGTTTAGTAGTTCAGAATTAGGTAGAAATTATTGCCACTTTTTCGTTTTGTTTTCATTCCATTAGTGCTAATTCGGAGGACTTGATCTAAGTTATTTATGAATTGTTTGAATGATATTTTTAAAATTCTTTGGGTTTAAAATAATATTGGTTTGAATTCCGCAGGAGTATTGGACAAACAGATATCAAAGGTTTATTGTAAAGTGCAAAAAAAACAACATTGAAGATCTTTTCAACAAACATAAAAAAATGTCAGAACTAAGAACTGCTGCTTAAACTATTTCTCGCATAATCTGGGATAACGCCCTAAAAGCCATTGGTAACCACGTGTGTAACTTGTTGTTTCTGAGCAAATGAATGGGTAAGCATTCAAACCTATATCACTGGCAGGTAGATAATGATCTTTTCTTCACCATAGCGTTGATAAATAACGTGTAACTCCATTCAAATGCTCAGAAACAATGTAGCTCGTGGTTACCAATGGCTTTTAGGGCAAGATCAGAAATTATGCGAGATTTTTATACTAGGTCTTTGAACGTTTTCTTTTAAATAAATTCAAATCGTTGATCAAAAAGTCCCTTAAAATTTTAGAATCCGGTGAAAAAAGTATTTGGCACGGCGGAAATAACCTCCCAAGCCATCAAAAGTTCAGATTACACTTTATTAGTGAACTCATAAGTTCAAACTTGGTCCGGAATTAGGTTTTTGGAACTTTTTTGCTGATTAAATCGCTTATGATGAACTCGATTTGAACTTTAGTATCAAGTTCAATAAAAGCACTAAGCACACCTATAATGAACTTTAGTTTGATATGGAAGTACACATTAAGTTCAAATGGTAACTTTGAAGCAACTTGGAAAGGATAAAGTTGAACTGGTTTCAAACTTCGTACAGTAAGTTAAGATTAAGTAATAACCGTACCGGTTTGGAACTTCTTTTGAACTTTGGAAAAGTAAACAAAGTAGAAGAAAAAAAAACTTTCACTAAGCGCTTGAATTCTACTGAGAATAAAAAAAATCTTTTATAAATCTTGTTTGTAGTGTTATAAGCTATCCACTACTCAACTTCCAAGTTATTTTCCAAAGCACCTTCAATTACCTGGTCAATTATCGCATAGATTCCCGTAAGAATCTCATCAAGAATATGCCATGAATCTTTATTTAAACCTATCAAGCATCTCACCTAGAAGCTTGTCGGGAATCACTATGTGTCCTTCTACAAATTTTTCGAGGATCTCAATGATGTTTAACGAAATCTCCTTTGAATTGGCTCAATATCTTGACGCCAGAAATGTTTAAATCGTCTCAAAAGAAATCGGTAGAAATTGATACAAAAAATGCCATAAATCTCTTCAGGAAACCAACGATTTTCGTTAATAAGGATCACTAGAAACCATTTACTATCCCTCGAGCATCGCACTAAAAGTTAATCATAATGCGAAGTTTGAGTTGTCAGTTGTGTATCTTGTGGCAAAATTTTTCAGTTTTAAAATTGAAAACAATTGATTCACTTATATTCGGAATACATATTTTTCCCGATGTGTTCTACAATTTCCCGGTTATTTCCCGTATTTTTCCCGGCCAAATGAAATTCCCGTGTTTTTCCCGCTTTTCCCGGATTTCCCGGATGGATGGACACCCTGTTATATGCATTTTTTCATGATGTTCTCTTCGGAATTTCATCAACAATTAATTCAGGTATTTGCTAAAAGTTTTCTTCAGAATTCCGAAGATATTTGTAGGAGTTCATGTAGGTTTCATTACCGGATTTACTAAGGAATTCCTCTAAAAATTTCGTATACTCTCACTAATTGAACCTTATTTTTTTAAGAAGAATCCCAGAACCAGTTCAAGAAAGCTTCCTGAAATTCTTAAAGATCCTAGATCTCTTTGGGATTCTTCAAAAATTCCTCAAAAAAAATCTAAGTTCTCTAGGAAATCATCCGGTGTTCCCTCTAATAATTCGTTTAGGGACATTACTAAGAATTTAACCAGTAATTTCACCATAGATGCCTCTTTTCATATGATGTCCTCCTAAATTGTCGTTCATGAGTTCTCAAAGATTTCAAACAGCAATTTGTTTGAGGATGTCTTCAAAAATTACTCCGGAGATTCCTCCTAAGTTTACTTCAGGACATTTCTCGAGAGTCTCTTTGAGCAATGAAATCCAGCAATTATTTTAGGTAAGTCTGCAGGGAATTGTCTACTTCTATCTTTAATGAACTATTGAATAATATACAGAAATTTTACTTAAAAAATACTCCAGAAATATTCGTAAGAAATGCTGGAGAAATACCTAAAAAAAAAATTGGAGCTACTTCATGGTCGAATTTAATGAGCAATTTTTTTAAACTTCCTCACACGGTATGTCTAAACCAGTAGATTTTAAAAATTGAATGTACATCGGATTTTTTTCACTAGAGTATAGTATTTGGGTTATATTTTCATAATAGGTTAAAATATTCCACCGGTGAAATTTTGTTTTTTTCTTTCCACTTTTAAGCTATTTTTCACATTAAAACCCATGAAAAAAGTTTTTTGACGCATTTCAGCCCATACAAAATGAATGGGAAAAATTTCCCCGATACAATATTTTAAACCTTCCTTCTCTAGCGAGAAAATATACGATGTACATTCTATTTTTTATATTCGTCTGGTTCAGACATAGCGTGCCTCACATATTTTCCGGAATTATTTCCGAATGATATTTTAAAACAGGTTTTTAGGGAAACTGTAGATGTCTAGGAGAAACTGTTATAAGCTCCTAAATAAATTCACTTAAAAATGACAACGAAAACTAAAAAAAATCGGCATAGGAACTTTTGGCGGATTGTTTTTTAGTATTTGTTAGAAAATTCCCTAAACGAATTTCTAAAAAATAAACGCTGGTATAAACCTTTATTGAATTCCTATGGGAATCTCTGGAAGCTCTTCAATTCGGAGTAGCCCATTGTGAAAATTACTGGCATCAGAAGATTTACTGGATTTTTTTTTTCAAGAATCCCTTGTAAAATCGCTGGAAGTACTTCTGAAAAAAAAAACCCTGATATTGTTCCCCGATGAATCTGGGAAGAAATTTCGGAAGAACCTGTGGAATAGTCATATGAGAGTCTCTGAAGATTTCTCTAAAGACTCTAGAATTACGCACTGCAAGCTGCATTTTTTCTTCTTTTACTTTCTGGCGTTACGTCCCAGACAGAGTCGGCTTCTCAGTTTAGTGTTCTTATGAGCACTTCTACAGTTAATAACTGAAAGCTTTCTTTTGTCAATTGACCATTTTTGAATGTGTGTATTGAGTGGCTGGTACAAAAATAGTCTACGCCCTAAGAAGTCGAGAACCGTCGAAACCCCAACCCGAATAGATTCTCGACCGGTGGGATTCAAACCCAAGACCCTTAGCATGGTCATTTCAATAGAATATAAGTATTTTTCAATTTAAATGATCTCTATAGACATATAGACCACTAATTTTTAATATAATTTTTTAAGATTTAAAATAGTGATCGAGTCTTTAAAAAGAGACTTGCTACCAGCCTTGATACTATTGATCCCTTTTCGATCCTTATTTTTAAGGTTATTTGTTGGACCCGGTGCGAAAGTAAAAGGTCACTTCTTTGATCATGGTTACTACCACGAACAAAAGGAAGGTGAATCTCTAAATTGACAACTTGGTTTCAGAATAATGAGATGTAAAACTGTCACTACACCTTTTAAAAATGTAAAAAATTACAGTTCCTCCGGAATGCGCGCTTTCTTCCAAGGGTGGAAAGGATAAGCAATCTCTAGCCCAGGCTCTTTAATTCAAGTGATACTGTCACTCAGTGTTGTGAAAAACTCAATTTCTCACAACTCACGCTTGAGGTTTTTCATGCGTGAGTTGTCAATCATGCAACTCAACAGTCAAAAAATCATGGATGAGTTGGCTCAACTTTTTGACTCATTGTCTCGTATTTCCACAGTTTACTCACACATGGCAATAATTTATTGTTAGTCTGGTAAAATTATAGTAATCCTTTCTAACGTAAACAACAACATTCGGGTTTCACAAGTTTTTGCCGGGTTTTGCGACTGAATCATTTTTTACGGTTTGAGTTGATTCAGTTGATTTTGCATCAAAATCTCAAGCGTGAGATTTGCGAAGCAGATCTCTAATGAGTTTGCTCTCACGGGAGAGCGTATTGATTGAGATTTTGAGTGTGAGTCTATCAACACTGCTGTCACTATACTGTCAATCGTTGTCAATATTTCTGAGTTTGGTGGATTTATGTAGAAAATTTCGAACTCCATTTTGGGAATCAAGCCTTCCTCCTAAAAAGCAAAGAATAAAGGAGACTCCCGCTTTTTGCCGAAAACCGGGAAAGTAGTGGCACATATTTTCACTTATGCAGGGCTAGTAGCAGGCAGGGCGACTTAATGTCTTGAAAATAGGTTTTTTAGAAGACCAAAACAAAACAAACAAACAGCAATCAAGCAAACAAAAAGCATAGCAACCACGTGATAAGAGATTGATAGTCTGACCAGACATTTCTCTAAGAAAATTTCCTTAAAATATTACTTTCTTCTGGAGGTAATTTAGTATTTTTGTACGAACTTCTCAAGGAATGTCTCCAAGAATTTCGTTTTGAAAACCTCCAAGTAGTCAACCCGTTTTTTCAAATTTAATTTCCATCAGGAATTCCTCAAATGATTGTGTTAACCCTCTTTTTCCCACGACTTTAATCGACTATTTCTTTATGGAAAAAGCGTTTTTATAAAAAGTACTTGAACAAATAAGGTTGCGAATGGGCTAAAATTTTCGAAACCAGTTTAATAAAATTAACTTGTTTTCAATGGTAAATTGATTGTCTATCAATAGTTTTACTTCTGAAACAGTTAATTCAGTGTGTGGTTAATTTGATGTGTGTAGAATAATTTTAATATAACTATTACATTGTATTTATCTGATTCAGTTTGTCTCAAATTCGTCGAAAATCAATGGAGCTACAATGGGAAACAGAGAGTTAAGGAAGTTCTAAATCCTTTACGAATTTATCCAATGATTCTTCCATCGATTTCCCTTGGATTTCATCGAAGATTATCGTTAAAAACATCTTCAAGAATTCAACCAGTATTTTGCTGAGATGCCTTTTGGGATTTCTAAATATTTCCTTCAAAATTGTCATTTGTGATTTCCCTAATATTTCAACTAGAAATTTCTTCAAATTCCTCCTACGTTGTCATCCAAGAATTATTGCATTTGCATTTTGCAGCGTTTGGTGGAGCAATAAAAGCGCAAGTCAATCCAAAGCCGATGATACGAGGGGCAATGGCTGAATAGTCTATGCTGACCACGCAAACGCCATGAGAAAAGGAAAATAGGTTTGGCTTGGGTGTTAGGTAAATAGGATAGACTTGACACAATACTGCTAATAATGCTGCAAAAGGTAATAAATCCGTAGGTCAAAAAAATGTGTTAATTATTTGAGAGTCTACGAGCAAAGTAATTTAATATAGAAATAGTATGTTTAACATATGAAAATAAATATGTAAGGAAAAACCAATATTAAAAATATGAAAACCGCTGATCACATCTAATAAATTTGAAAAATTAACTTAGAATAGCAACATGAGAGATGTTAAATTAAAACCATCTACTTATGTAGCGAAGCATGTAGTAAAGCAATTAATGAGTCATTGAGAAACTATTCATCGAACCTAAGTGTATTGAATGTTTGTTGAATGTCGTTGTTATACTCAGTCTTGTAATTTATATGATACTCCCAAGTTAAACATTTATTTGACAGATTTCATTTTAATTGTTTTTTTTTTTGTTATTATAGGAATCAAGATCCACCCTGTCCAAAGGGCTACAAAAAAAAAAATCAAATTATCTTCCTGTGTAAGTGTAACTAATTGTTTAACCCCAGAAATATGTTGTCTCTCAAGGTCTCTGAAGTCAATTTAAGGTGAAGATGAACCGGAGCCAAATCTCAACCCTTCAAGAGCACAAACCCAAAGAACCAGACAACCACTCACGCCGAAACCCTGATGGATTGGTCACCAGCGAGTGACCAATCGACCAAGCCTTCAGCCTGAGTAGCCGTCCGGCTCTCCAGATCTGTGCTACCAAAGAACTGAAGTCCGGCATTACTCCATCTTCTTCTTAATGCCCCATTGTCAAAAGCAAACAATTAGTGTAACGCAGAGCCCAACCACACCCACTCTTGCATTACATTTGTTACATGACAATACTAATGAGTATATGCTAAGGAATGGTTTTACAGCATAGCTGAGCCTTTCGGTTAATAAAACCGATGTATAGAAATAATTTGTTTCGAAATTGTCCGCGTGGTCTTGTAATACTTCCATTAGATAAGATCAAATATTACCATACATACCAGGTTCAAAACCTTGTCAAATAGAGAAAATTGATAGTATCAGACGTATTACTGCAGAGGAGGTGCTTTGTGCTCATTAAGCATGATTATTTCATTCTATTTATTAAGTGAAAAATTTATATCAAGGCCAGAATTCCCAGAGAGTAAAATACTTTATAGTTCTACAACACCATAGGAGATCACCCGATATCCGCAACCCGGTGCACGCGCCCTGTTGGGTCTCGAAAACCTTGTAGGGGAAAGTGGGGCAGTTTGCCCCCCTTAAAGAAAAGTCGATAAAAGTGCTGAAAATATTTTATGAATTTTTCGAATGTTTGCATGATTTCCAACAATTTTTAGATGAATACACTAGATCCGCATGATTCCCTTTGTCTTAAAAAGTTCACGGATGAATGATTGATTTTTCAAATTTTCTCATTTTTCTAGTCGATTTTTTACTGATGGGGTGATATAAGCACCCCATTTTTGATTGCAAAATAATCTCATATAATCTAAAAATTGAATTATTTTGTTACTACACTTGAAAGTTATTAGTATTTATAAATACTTCGTGCAAGAGAATATATTTTTTTAAAAACATTCTAACAGTCAAACATCATCATTCTGAAATTATGAAATTTAAATGAGTAATTCGGGGCGATATGGGCAATTTTTTCGAACATCATTTATTTATTTTTATTTGAGTTTTGAACATTGACTTATAACATGGCTATTGCTTAATTTCCTTATCAGCTTTGAGGTTGCATGTTATTTCAGATGAAATTTAAAGGATTTATGCAGTTTTAAGGGGATGCATTACAAACCGCCAATGGCATTTTCCATATACTAACCCACATTGCACATTCCAGGGTCTGATTGTGCTCCTAACCCACCCTCAGTTTGTAATCTTCTCACCAGCTTGAAATTATATTTTCCTGGAGTATAAATGATTTCAGTGAATGATAACCGTATTATGCAGTAGTTTGAATAAGGTCACTAAATCAGAATACCAAAAAATCTGATTGCTTTAAGAACTTTGCCATTTTTTTGAAATTCATTGAAATGCCTCTAATTAACACTACAAAATACAGCGATCAAATATCTAAAATCATTGATTTTATTACTCGAGATATGCTTGGAAGAATTAATTCAAAATAATCCATTGGTGAAATGCTAGAAAATTCCTAGAAAAAATTCTGATAGAAGTTCATGATAAATTCCAATTCCAGGTCGATTTTATTGAGGATATGCTGGAAAAGTTCTTAATAGATTTATAAAAAACAAATTTCTGAAGGTATTTTTGGGAAATTCCTGGGTGTAACCTTGGATAAATTCTTGAAGGAATTCTTATAAAAATGCATGAATGTTCTACTCAAATTGGAATCCTTTGTGGATTTTCCCGGAAGAACTCTTGAAGGATCTCTTAGAGTAACAGCTGAAGAAATCCGCAAAAGGACTCGTGGAAAAATATCTGGAAGAAAATCTGAGATAATATCCTCTGGGATATTTTTAGGATGAGTCCTGCTATGGACATTACTGGAGGTAGTTGTCTTACAGTGCTCAAAGACTTCCCGTATTGGCGTAACATCGTTAACGAAGTTTATCAAATAAATTTATGTAACACCAATGAAATAGAACAATTTTGCGTATGAAAGGTCCTCTCACGTTGGCCCATTCTTGAGCACATGCTACGCGATTTGTAGACTGTAACCAATGCAGATTGGTATGGATGCTGGTGTTGTAATGGCCAGCAGTATTGCAGCAGCCTCAGCTGAAAATACTGAGTACTGATTGGGGAGCAGAAAGAAGTGGCTGCTATCTATATCGGTTACACCAAAACCGGTGTTATAAAATAAAGGATAGTCTACAAGATATCAGTTTGTGGTAGAACACCATTTTATCAGTAGCAAGGCTGGTTAGCGACTCAATGTTTTGAAGATAGGAACATTGGAAACCTCTTGTTAGGCAGGATTCCACAGATTCCTAGGCAGAATTTAACGAATATATTAAATTAGCAAAACTATTCTACAGAGTCCCTTTACCTTTGAGTATCTTATGGCTAGCAAACAATAGCCATACCAAAAAGCAATACAATACAATCACGGTTGATATCTTCTCATTTTCAGGGCAGTTCTCACATGACCCTGAATTCAACTATTGATTGGTAGGGTTCTGACAGCACTCCACGTGGATTTCTGAGTGAAATTCTTATAAAATTCTGGATATAAGTCCCACATATTTCAAAGCAGCAAGATACTGTTTTTGTGATTTGGCTGAATACCGTAGAGTTCCGTATTTCAGCGCACCTGAGATTCCGCACATTTTGGAATATTTCTAACAAATTGAAAATGATTGTTAAAGATATTTTTAAGCGTAATTATGATGCATTACCACCACGTACAAATACAGAGAGCGGATGGACGAATTTTACAATTTCCTTAAATTTAGGACAAATTTTGTACCAAAAGCGCGGAATGAGGGCACTATACTGCCCCTCTTTGCACAACAGTCCCATGTTGGAAAACGACAAACTGAGAAAAAGACGATTGAAATGTGGAAACAATTTCGCTCCATTTTGAGTCTTTATTTGGCCTAAAATGTGTTAAATTGCTACATATCACTGTGTTTTGAGTACACGAACAAACCTAATAAATTTCTTTTGAATTCAAGTTGAAAATTTGCCTTAAAATGCACAAAAATCATAGCGAGACTGTTATGCGATTATATACAATATAATATACCAATGTAATTGCATACCAGTCCCATCATGTTCATCGGCTGGTTCTACAGCTACTAAAACACTCATTGTTATTAATGCACTGGTTGTGTCATTTGTTATTTATGTTCTTTGGTCGTATAAATTTAGTTATTATAGTACAGTCAACTCTCCGTAACTCGATATTAAGGCGACTATCGAGTTAGAGAAATATCGTGTTAAAGAACACAAATCAGGGTACCTTTGGTTAAAGGGACCATCGAGGTATCCTTGAAAACCCACATTTACTACACATTCTATAACTCGATATCGAGATACGGAATAGCGAGTTACGGATAGTATACTGTATGTCCATGGATGAATCATCAGATAAAAAAAAACATCGTATTGAATGATTTCTCAAAACACTCGTTATGATGTGGAATGCGCTTACAGTTCATGAGTCCCAGTCATGAGAGACCCAGATGATCATCTTTTGGATAATGCGGAAATGGAATCTGATGGAAATGATTCGAGATGTTCCAGAACAACCTAGCTAATCTGTTATATGGGAGATCCAGAATGACGAAACAAATTTTTCAGGCAACTTCTGTAAGCCTTGACCGCAGATCTAAAATACAGTGGCTCGTGGGATGTGCCGAGCCAAAGTCTTTCTGTATTTTCCCAATAAGCAGATGAAGAAGACGATGTGGTTGCTGATTGTTTTTATATGGAAATCTTGCTTTCGCATTGAAAAGTTTTTATTTTGCACACTTACAAGCAAGTACTCCTTAAGTCAATTTTACCAGTTATCGAAAAACGCAAAAATAAGTTTTAGTTCGATATTCCTGAGCACCAGCAAAGAATCATTACAAAATTTAAATAAAAAATTCAAAGCGAAAATTTGTAATGCATCGTAATGTGTGATATCCACTAATTTAAAACATATTTTCGAAACAACGTGAATACATGACATTTCTAATGTCGTAAGCAAGTGTGTATTAAATACAGTCAAACCTCCATGAGTCGATATCTGAAGGAATCATAGACTTATGGAAACAGTCATGGAACAGAAATACTTTGGAAAGCTGTTTGAGCGAATCATCATAGTTATCATGAAATTTTGTTTAAGTATGGTTCCATGAGTCGATATTAAGACATAGAACATCGACTCACGGAGGTTTCACTGTACAATTGATTTCCCTTCACTACACGTCAGTGAATAACTAGTAGTATCGAGAGTCCGAATGTAGTACTAGAAGTGGTACCCATTCTGAGCCCGATCACTATACGGACTTTGATGTGACTGTTATGCGAATATTTTCAAGATGGGACAACACAAATGGGGTTTGTTTTTGTACAAGTTAGGAACAAAGGCTACTTTTTTAGCAGTTTTTATCGATCTTCTGACGATATTGAGTTAATTTATGCAAAAAACGCAAATCGGTCAAAAGTCGACATGGGACTGTTATGCGATTATGGGCAGTATACTGTATAGGAAATGAGTGTACTTTAAAAATTATACTAATGAAGGAATCAATCATACTAAATAAAGGAATGTCAAATATACAATCAATAAATCAGTACTCACATTCTCCGAGTCTCCTCTGTAGATGTACATCTGTCCGAGGCCGAAATGCGGAAGCACAAAGTTCGCCGGCGCAAACTGCGTCGATTGGTAGTAGTACTGGAAGGCTTGATCGTAATCCCGCTGCACATGGAAAGCACGTGCCAACTGGTAACAACTTTCCGCCCGCATCGCTTCGTTTTCGGTGTTGTGGAACGCATGGAGGGCCAGATGCTGAACCTTTTGGTAGTCCTTCTTGAAGAAGAAATGATTGGCCAAGTGGTTCAACACCATCGGATTGGTCGAATCGATTGTGTAGGCTTTGGAAAGCATTTGCACACCCAGACGATTGGATTCCGGTTCGTGCAGGTTGAGCTTCAGAATGGCCAGACCAACTAAGGCTCCGACGCATTGTGGATCTAGATCCAGCGCACGCTGGAAGGCGAGCTTTGCCTTCTCCGGGTTGTTCAGCTTCAGGAAGCAGTGGCCCATTCCTAGACGAACCGCTGCCGGACAGTTGGGATTCGTTCGGAGAGCTTTCTTGTAGAATGCCAAAGCGCCTCTGTAATCCTTCTTGTTGAAAGCGATGCAAGCCTTACCCAAGAGGGAAGGAATGTTCGACGGCGATTGGTTCAGCACGAAATTGAACTGCGCATCGGCCTGTTCCATTTTGTCGCCTTCGAGGAGACAGAAGTACGCACGGCCCAGCAAGTGGTTCTGATCGTACATGATAATCTTGTCGGCCGTCGTGTACAAATGCGTTGCCTTCATGAACAGCTCTCTTTTCTTGTCCTTGGACTTTTCCCGGTTGGCCTCCTGGACGTAGTAAGCGGCCAACATGTCGTACGCTCGCATTTGGTCCTTCTCGAAGTCCCGATACGAGATGTTCGCATCGATACGGGACGCTTCCAGTATCTTGATGAAGTCATCTGTCTTGTTTTGCTTGTAATAAGCAAGCTAAAATGAGGAAACAAAACTTTAGTATAACTCTCATAAAAGCAGCAATCATTTCAACCACCAATTTTCAAAACGACGTATGCAGCTATCAATTGAGAGGAAATGAGAAAATGTTAAATAATTTTATTTCCTATACAGAACTTTTACATTTTTTACAAGCTGCATCTACTAGGTATAAGGGAACACTATTTATAACCACTGTGAAGCTATGCCGATTTATTTTAGATATGGTTGAAAAGTATATGAAATTAATTAATGCAATTTTTTGTTTCGTGCTTGTCACATACACCATGAAGATTCGCGGTAATACTTTGAATGTTACTTTGCTCCTGGCGATGATGGAATTTTCTACATCCTCATCAAGAAACTTCCAGAAAGTAGCTTATCATTTTTAGTTGATATATTTAACAAATGTTTTCAATTAGGAAAAAATGCTAATTCTCGCATAACATGAGATCTCGCCCTAAAAGTCATTGGTAACCAAGTGTGTAGCTCCTTGTTTCTAAGCAAATGAATGAACTATAGGATGAAAATTATTACCACTGGGAAGGTGAGGAGAATCTTCTCTTCATCGTAGCATTGTTGAATAAAGTGTAAATCCATTCGTTTGCTCGGTAACAACAAGCTACCAGAGGCGTCGCGTCCGCATGTGCAACATGTGCACTGCACAGGTGGCATCTCGTTCATCCTGACCGCCAACAATATGTATAACTTATCAATGACAATTTAATAATTCATTCACCTAACAAAATATAGCCCTTTACAAGTATCACTATTATCAATAGTATGCTAAATAATTTACATTCATCAAAATAGTTGTTAAAATTTTGCTTTGCAAATTAAATTAAATAGGCATTTTCGTGCGACGCACGATCTGAGAACTACTATTCTTTTGCTCGCGCACAGCGTGAAGCATACTACGCAACACTTTATCCCACGCTACACATTGTTGGCCGGGACGATGAAACCCAACGTGTGCACTTTCATCGGTAAACGGGCTGCCCGGTATCGTACACGCAATGCTGCCAATGTGGTAGAGAGCTTTTTGAACTACAAATGCCAGTGTGTGAGTTGCCAAAGCGTCAACTCCGACCAGTGCACATCTTGTTACAGCAACCATGTCGACCAGTGTGAGAGTACAGATGGGCATTAGTGTGGGACAAAATTTAGATTCTCGCTCCAGTTCACTTTTTGGATTGCATTTAGGACCCATAACAACTGTGCAAAATTTCAGCTCGATCGGTGAAACTATATTTTAGCGCCAGCCCTTCAAAGTTTGTATGGGATTTACTATGGGAAAACTTACTTTTGCAAAGAAAAATCACCAGAGGTCGCCCATTGACCTCTATAAAAATTCTGAACACAGGCCTCGATAGGTATTTTCACAATGAAGAATATTGCCGAAGACCGCGAAACAATCCGACTCTTGTGAAAAAAGTTATTCAATAAAAACCTATTGACAAGGCGACGATGATTAACACGTAAAGGAATAACAATAATAACAAAAATGTGCAAAATTTCCGAATAGTCTTTGCTTTATAACTTTTTTTACAAGCGTCGGATTGCTTTACGGTCTTCAGCAATGTTGTTCATCGTAAAAATATCTATCAAGGGACGTGTTCAAAATTTTTATAGAGAACAATGGGCGACCTCTGGTGATTTTTCTTTGCAAAAGTAAGTTTTTCCATAGTAAATCCCATACAAACTTTGAAGGGCTGGCGCTAAAATATAGTTTCACTGATCGAGCTGAAATTTTGCACAGTTGTTATGGGACCTAAATGCAATCCAAAAAGTGGACTGGAGCGAGAATATAAATGTTTCATATAACCGTGTCCCAGGCTAATGGGCATGAAAAGAGAGAAATCAATCCACGAGAGAGATTCATTTTGCTTGCTCTCTTTTGGAATTCGCGCCATCAGCAATCAGCATCACCATGCTTGTGGTGTGAAGCGCGGGTGTGTCTCAGACAGCGGAAGGTGGATTATTTTTTAGTTGACTTTTAGTAATCAAACCTCGCTTTTCGCATCCTGTGCAGTAGTTTTTGCAATAATTAATCGCAGAATGGACGCGCCCACCCCCAGCGCCATCGTCGACACCACGCGTGTTATACATGTAACAAAAGCGAGTATTTTACACGATGCAAACTGTTTTGGTTCAATTTTATGTAAAGATATACATGACCATGGTGACCATAGATAGTCACAGTTTTAAATTGCAAGATTAGTTTGAAACCAGTGCTGTTGAAATTGTCACTACTTCTTCAGAATTCATCATTGAATGATGACTGATTATTGGGTTATTTTGCGATGACAAATTTACCGGTTTTTATTGACTGCTTAACAAGAAACTTGCGACGACTGACGCGCCCCTATTATTCATATAACGGTGGGTTTAGAACTAAGTTGGAGGTGAGGATTTCGCATTTTGGAAGAAAACATCAGAGCTTATTCACAAATTTCATAACGCTGAAGGAGGTGGGTGGGTGTCCTCATGATGGTACGGATCATACAAAATTTTTAGAATATTCATACAAAAAGCGTTACGAAGGGGTGGGTGGGTGTCATAAACTGTCATTTTCAGCGTTATGAAATGAATGAGCCCTCACCTCCAAACACTAACGATTTTGCGGTGGGATGTTGACATTTGATGACGAATAAATGGATCATTGAAGGTAACTCTTTCGGTACTCACCGCATCAAAACAGCGGCGCTATCGTATATGGAATTTAACATTGTGACAGCATCGCTGTTATATCAAACACACAAGACTACGGTGGCGCTATCTGTGCTTTTCATAGCGGCCGTTTTGGTTATTTTAATGATCCATTGACCGAAAGCGCACTTTTTTCTTGTTTTGAACGATATTATTACGCTCGACATCATATTTTTGATATTCTGAATGATCAAAATAGATTTGAAGCTCAAATTTCAGGCTCAACGACATCTCATCCCGACAACTCGTCCTGTAGTAAAATTTTACAAGGGGAATTAACAGTTTCAGGGCACGGAAAATGTTGAAATAGGATTCTAGTTCAAAGTTTTAACGAAGATTTAGAATATATAAATTGGATACCCATATACAACTCTATTGATAAATTCAACTAAAGAGCTTGGTTAAATAAAATATAAAATATTTAATTCGATTGAAAAGCTGAGAAAAACACATATTCGAGAATGGTGATAACGCTCTTTATACTAAAAAACTTGGTCCGTGGAGCATATATATTGCAAAAAAAAGAGATAAAGTTAAGTAAGCAGTGCACAGGTGGATAATTAGGTCACGCGACGCCTCTGCAAGCTACACACTGGGTTCAGGGTTGCCACATATACAGATTTATCTATATTTTACAGATTTTCTAGAATATTTCGGACCAAGAATCTGTATATACAGATTACAGATTTCGTGGAAAATACAGATTTACAGATTCTGTATACAGAAACTGGCCAAAATAATACAGATTTTTGAGAAAAATGGAAATTCATATTTTTGAAAACCTTAAAATTTAATCCTTGATGTGATGATTCCGCAATTAAGTTACAAATGATTGGTATTTTCATGAGATTCTTGCGTAATTTTAACTTCTTTCTCAACTTCTAGGCATACAGATTTAAAATACAGATATTTTGTACAATGGTACAGAAATACAGATATTTGAAGGAAAAAATACAGATTTAAATGTGGCAACCCTGATGGCTTTTAGGGCGAGATCACAAGTTATGCGAGAATTGAAAACATTTGTTAAATATGGAAAAATGCTAAGGTTGTTTCAATTTTAAAACCAGACAAAAATTCTGCAAAAGCCTTTAGCTATCGTCCAATCAGTTTGCTTTCCTCCATCAGTAAATTTTTTGAAAAGGTTATTTTGAACAGAATGATGGCCCACATCAACGAAAATTCAATTTTTGTCAATGAATAGTTCGGATTCCGCCATGGACATTGGACCACTCATCAACTTTTACGTGTAACAAATTTGATCCGTTCCAACAAATCTGAAGGCTATTCTACTGGTCTTGCTCTTCTAGACATAGAAAAAGCATTCGACAGTGTTTGGAATGAAGGTTTGATCGTAAAATTAAAAAACTTTAATTTTCCAACATACATTGTTAGAATATTAAGTTATCTGTCAAATCGTACACTTCAGGTTAATTATCAGAACTCCAGATCTGAAAGACTTCCTGTAAGAGCTGGTGTTCCCCAAGGCAGCATTCTTGGGTTTATTCTACGACTGGCGTGAGGTGACAATTGTCGGTGTCGTATAGCGAGGTGACAATTGTCGACTCGAGTGAAGTGACTCTCCATTTGATTTACACGGCGAGTCACTTCACTCGAGTCGACAATTGTCACATCGCTATACGACACCGACAATTCTCACCTCACGCCAGTCGTAGAATACCCAACCGGGACCAATGTTATACAATATTTTCACATCTGACTTACCTGAGTTACCTCAGCGATGTCAAAAATCCTTGTTTGCGGATGACACAGGCCTCTCCGCCAAAGGACGAAGCCTGCGTGTCATCTGTAGTCGATTGCAAACAAGTTTGGATATTGTTCTTCATACTTGCACAAATGGAAGATTTCTCCTAATGCTTCCAAAACTCAACTAATATTATTTGAAACCTTCAAGTAGACATATTGTCACGATGCGAGGGGTTCCTATAAATTGGTCAGATGAAGTTAAGTATCTAGGGCTCATGCTAGATAAAAATTTAACTTTCAAAAATCACATTGAGGGCATTCAAGCCAAATGTAATAAATATGTAAAATGTCTCTATCCCCTTATTAATAGAAAATCAAAACTTTGTCTTAAGAACAAACTTTTGATATTCAAACAAATATTCAGGCCAGCCATGTTGTATGCTGTACCAACACAACTCATAAGCCACTCTTCTAGGAATTATGGAATTATGTTGTTTTCTGTTCGACGGAAAGATCACCTAAACATACCATTAGGAAGCTTGTTATCATCTATCGTATTTTCGCTCAGAATTCCTCACCCGAGGCAAATTCGGATCGTTCAATGGATGTAGGAATCAGAAGGTATTAATATGACAACTCCCAAAACAACACTGAAAATTACTATTTTTGAGCACCGTTTTGAAACTGAGCTGAAAGCTGCTCAAACAGTCTCAAGTCAGAAAAGTTAACATACTTTGTTTATCAAACCTATGTGTTTTGCAGACAATATTCTACACGTCCCGCTTCATACCAACACGATTTTTCACTATTCGAACGTTTAATTTCCGGATTTACTAAACAACTTTCGCAACCTAACCACTACTTTCACCGCTTTATATGGAGAGACTAATGTCGAAATCGTTTTTGAACCTAGGTTGGAACTGGTGCAACCTGTTCTGAATCACAGTTTCAACCCAAATCAGATTCAGGTTCGACTGAACTACAATTTGTTTGACGTTAATTTGTTCCAGTTTTTGGATTTTGATCCGAATAAGCCGATCGAACCATATTCGGAGAGTGTAACAGTTCGCGAATCATAACAGTTCGTGGCACATCGCAATCGACATACTTCCTGGTGTGAACTGGTTAGCTGTCGGTGAAAATGATTGAAGCTGACGAATATATTTGATAGCTCTATTTTGCAAAACTTTCAGGACATTCAAATGAGTTGGTGCGGATGATTCCCAAATTGTGCAGATATAATTTGAATGTAGAAGTATGAATGAGTTATACAGTACCATTTGGTGGCATGTCATTTCGCGGTCAGTACTATTTCGCGGAGCACCGTATCGCGGTTTGTACCGAGATGTTCCATCTATCTTAACAGTGCACTTTGAAGGGCTGCCTGTGCTACTAGTGATAATGCCAACAATTTTCAGTGCAACTCGTAGGAAAAACCACACCGCGAAATGGTTTACCGCGAAATGTCGGACAACCTTGAGGGCTTGCATTTTTAAGTGAAAAAATAATTAAGATTTATTTTTTATGTTTGTTTGCATTTTATTAGCTGAAAACCAATAAGGGAGTAGGTCAAGGACATGTTGCATCATCCTTGGTAGTGTTTCTATATCTTTAGCTATGTATTTGCAAACAGCACCAACTCCAAAGCATTGTAATTCTCCTTCAAGTTGAATAAGTCATTCACAAACAAATTGAATAAGAATGGACCCACAATTGAATCTTGAGGCACATCCGATTTGATTAGCAAAGAATCACTAAGGCTAAGCACTCCATTAGTACAACATTATCGATTTCTGTATGAGCGGTAGGACTCTAGCTCTAAATTCCTTCCTTGTTTTTCTTTGAGTGATAGTGTATGACTTGGGATAGCTTTTTTGTAAATTTATTTCTCTTAGTATTCTCCATGTTTTCCGATAATCATTTGGATTTTGGTTTATCTTACACCCATAGTAATGTTCTTTCGTTAATTTAATCTTATTTTTTTAAACAATTTCGTTATCTCACGTATACACGATATAATTCTTCACTCAAAGGATCGGTTCTGTCATTTTTGTACTGTTTGTATAATCCGTTTTGTGTCGTATTTCAGCTAATAATTCATATAGGATTATGAAATAAGCTTCACCTTCTTCTTAGATGATATTTCAATGATTGGTTATAATAACTTTGAGCTTGACACCCCCTGATACAAGGGAGCGAAATTTTTGCAAAAACCTTATTATTTATATGACTTTTTGTTAAGATAACAACGGTTACGCTATCGTTGATGTAGGGACCAGTAGGGACGTAACGCCAGAAAGAAGAAGAAGAAGAAGCTATCGTTGATGCACTAAACTCCCACATTTCATCGGCAAGTAAAATTCTTATCGACAACATGGCATTCCAAGGCTTGCGACAACGTAATTCGATTCGTAATTCCAGTGGCCGCGTGTTGGACCTTGTGTTTAGCGATGGCTCCAGTAAAAACAGTGTACTTGCAACTCCAGCGACAGAACATGTTGTCTCACTTGATCGATATCATCCTGCTCTTGATTTCTCCGTGCAAATGCCATCATCAATGACGTTCTACGAGGACATCGGCCTTTCGGAACGAGACTTCCGTCGTTGTAATTTTGATGCACTAAACAGTCTTCTTTCCCAAGTTGATTGGTTCGAAGTACACCAGTGCTCTGATGTAGACAGTGCAGTTACATGCTTTAATGCCATTATTCATAATTACATTGCTGAAACAGTTCCGCTGAACAGACCACCAAGAAAACCGGCTTGCTCTAACCGACATCTTGGTGTCCTCCGACGTCGACGTGATAAATTGCTTCAACAATACAATCGTCAAAAATGTGCACATTTCAAACGACAGTTGGACGAGGCTAGTCGTATATACCGTGGATACAATCGCTTTCTGTACAAAAATTATGTCTCTAGGAAGCAGAATGATCTTCTTCGGAATCCGAAGAGTTTTTGGAACTTTGTCAACTCAAAACGGAAAGAGCACGGCCTTTCAACAACAATGCACCGAGGAGATGTTTTCACAAGCAGTCAAGATGAAAAGTGTGCGCTTTTTGCACAGCAGTTTTCAAGCGTTTTCGTTGGCCGCATTCCTACTGTTCAGGATACTGAAGCTGCCACTTGTATAGTGCCACGTGACGTTGTTGACCTTGATATCTTTCATGTCAATGAATCAATGGTTTATGCTACATTACAGAAGCTTAAATTATCGAATTGCCCTGGACCTGATGGTATTCCGTCCTGCATCTTTAGAAAATGCGGTGCTCTTTGGTGGCTCCATTGGTAAGCATTTTTAACAAATCGCTGCAATCGCAACTGTTTCCAACTGCTTGGAAAACATCCTACATGCGGCCGGTATTCAAGAAGGGCCATTTTGCCAACTACCGTGGAATAACATCCCTTTCAGCAGGTGCGAAATGCTTGGAAACCATTGTTAATAAAGTAATGTTCAGCACGTTCTGTTGCTATATTAGCGAGGCTCAACACGGCTTCTTCCCTAGGCGGTCGGTAGAAAGTAACTTGATTGATTTTACTTCGACCTGCATTAGGTCCATGGATAATGGAGCGCAAATAGACGCTGTTTACACGGATATCAAGGCTGCCTTTGACACTGTGAACCACGAGATTCTGTTGGCTAAATTACTCCGACTCGGTGTTTCAACACGAGTGTGTAATTGGCTGCAATCGTACCTTAGAAACAGGAGTCTCTGTGTGAAGGTTGGATCTACTGTATCGCATCCTTTTCACCCTGCATCTGGGGTACCGCAGGGCAGCAACCTGGGACCCTTACTGTTTTCGCTGTTCTTCAATGACGTGACTGTCGTTCTTGCAAATGGCGGTTTGTTAATCTACGCAGACGATCTAAAAATTTGCCTCGTCGTGAGAACTGAAGCGGACTGCAGAGACCTCCAGGAGCTATTGAACCAGTTCGCACGCTATGTACCATGAATTTCCTGGCTGTTAGCGTTTCCAAATGCTGTGTGATTTCATACCGTCGCTGTAAATCACCAATTTTGTACGATTACAATATAAATGGTCAGGAACTCGAACGTGTGGACAAGGTCAAAGATCTGGGCGTTTTGTTGGATTACAGATTGACATTTAAACTGCATTATGCCACTATCATTGACAAGGCGAACCGTCAACTGGGCTTCATCTTAAAAAATTACAAAAGAATTCAACGACCCTATGTGTTTGCGTTCCTTGTACTGTTCTCTGGTTAGATCCATTTTAGAATTTGCTTCGATAGTATGGCCTCATAAGGCAGTGTGGATAACCAGAATAGAAGCAGTTCAGCGTAAGTTTGTGAGACATGCTTTGAGGGATCTACCGTGGCGTGATCCGTTGAACTTGCCTCCTTACGACCATCGTTGCAGATTGCTGGGACTGGAACCGCTGCACGTCCGGCGCAAAAATAGCCGACCTGTTTATGGATCGAAAATTGTTCGTACGTAGGTTGATTGTCCTGCTTTGCTTCAACATGTGCAATTTTATGCTCCAGAGCGCGTATTACGGACAAGGCAACTGGTCCAGATAGCTTCCAGGAATACTGGTTATGGAGCAAATGATCCGTTAAATTCCATTTGCAATGAATTCGGACAAGCTTATGGTGTATTTGATTTTAACTTGACGACAAATACTTTTAGACAACGCTTAAGCAGAACACGTTTTATAAATTGACTATGTTTATATTTTTTGTGTTAGTATTAGTATTTCATTAAGACCATGATGTCCGATGGAAGTAATCAAATAAATAAATAAATAAAAAGCTGATATTTGGAAAATCGACTAAACCACAGGTGATCTATCCATCAAAAAATAGCGCATGTTCTTTTTTATCGAAAAATATGTTTTATTCCATAGTCCATCATACTGGATTTTGGATTTTACAAAGATCGATTAGGGATGTTCTTTTGGACGGGTTGACGGCCGACAATATGGCTGAAACATTCTGCTCCGTCATAGCGAATTGGTTGAAAACAAATGATCCAACTCGTCGCCCTGCAGTCTCTCCGGTATGGGGCACTCCGCTTTTGAGAAACCTGAAACAACGTCGCAATGCTCTTCAACGTAGACTCCGTCGCCACCGTTCGCTTGAAAATATACGCAGCTTTCATCGCGCATGTGATGAGTATCAGGAACTCAATTCGTCTCTTTACAAATCATATGTGCTGCGAGTACAATCAAACCTTTAGCGAAATCCAAAATAGTTTTGGAACTACGTGAATTTCAGTAGGAAAAGCTCGACCATCCCGATGAGTGTTTCTTGAACGATACCGTTTCTTCGTCGCCTTTGGAGAAATGTGAACTTTGCCGCCCACTTCTCATCTGTATTCGATGCGAAACCCGCATCCCCATCTTAGTCTGGATTCTGCTATATCAAATGTCCCTAAAGACCTTTTAGATCTGGATATTTTCCAAATTACGCCTGCCATGCTCTCGCAATTGAAATGCGCGTGTTCACCTGGTCTCTGTATTCCTTCAGCCGTATATTGTCGATGCATAAGTGCTTTGGCCGAGCCACTATGCCGGATTTTAAATCAATCTTTTGGTGATTCGACTTTCCCCGCGATTTGGAAACAGTCATCCTTGGTTCCGGTACATAAAAAGGGCGAGAAACGGAATGTAATTAACTACCGAGGTATCACTAGCCATTCTGCTGCATCGAAGTTATTCGAGATGATCGTGAGCGATGTTATATTGGCGCAAGCCAAAGGCTATATTTCCATTGATAAGAATGGCTTCATGCCTGGACCCTCAGTGACAACGAATCTGCTTGACTCTTCAACGACCTGCTTTGAACAATTAGAAAATGGTGCTTAAGTGAACGTCATTTAGACTGATCTTAAAGCAGCGTTCGATACAATTAACCACGACATTCTGCTGGCGAAAATATCCAAATTAGGCGCGTCGAATCGACTATCATCATGGTTACTCTCCTATTTAACCGGAAGAACGCTGCGAGTCAAGGTCGATTCCTGTATATCGTCGAACTTTACAAGTATGTCTCGAGTGCAGCAGGGCAGTAACCTAGGTCCACTTATGTTTCTTTTATTTTTCAACGACGTTATGCTGCTTCTAGGGCATGGTTGCAGGCTTGCATATGCTGACGATCTTAAGTTGTACTTTGTCGTACGCACAGTGGAAGACTGCGTTCGTCTGCAAGCCTTGTTCAGGGTGGCCAGTGAAAAGTCAATTTCAAATTCCCGGTTTTCTCCAGGTTTTTTCCCGGTATTTCGAAAATATTCCCGGTTTAATGATATGCTAGGAAACATTATTTACCATATCAATTTTTTACCATATCAAACGACTTAAACTAAACTCGTACTTATTTTTTTAGTTATAGACCAAAGCATTTCTATTAGGGTGGACGGATATCAGATATTTTGCTGCGCACTCAAATTTTCTGGGTTTATACTGATTCTGATAAATTCCAGTTTGGTCTATGAAACGATATTTTCCGACGGTCTCTTTAAGTAATCGTGGAATTTGTTATGAAAAAGGTCAGTGTTGAAAAAAGCTTGACCCTTGTTTATATGATGAGATTGAGTCAATCTTTGAATGCATCTTAGTTTAAATTTTAAACGGTAACAGATTTGGTAGACATAAAAATGAATTTATCAATTGTTCAACATTTCATTCCATGGTCATCAGCATAGAATTTTTTGTTATGTTTTATCCCCACAAATCTAGAACATTTTCTCAGGGCAATTATTTCCGACAAAAATAACAGTCATAATTCTGAAATGAATTAGAATTTTATACTAGTTTTACCAAGCTCAAACAAGAAGCGAATGGCAAATCTTCCATGAATGTCTTAGGTTGTAAACGCATTTAATTTTATCTTAGTCAATTGCAAGCTTGCTTAGAGAAATTTATAACATCCAAACATTGTAGTTTTCAACATAAAATGCTTCATAAAACTATTTGGAAAACTTTTCGCAAGATATTCCTTTATTACAAGTTTTTAATTTGCTGGCTAGTTATTTACTGGATTAGAGCAAGTAGTAACATATTTATAAAGAATATATTCTTGACTCTATTGAATAACTTATGATTCGAATTTAGAAGATTTTGTTAAAATCCACTAAAGTTTAGATCGTGCTTTTTTTATTAACGACACTTTACACCAAACAGGTGCATTCGTGTCAGGTGTCAGAATAAAGATCAATAATTTTACAATACAATTTCATATTCACAAATTCATCTCATTTACAGTATCTAGCACTAAATTTGTCTTGCCGTTTTGACCGATTGTCGAATTTAATTGTCCATCCAGCTACATTATCTGATTCGGGATCGTGCTGGTTAAAACATTACTTGGTATGCAAAATTTTCCCGGTGCTTATTAAAATTCCCGTATATTTCCCGGTTTTCTCCCGGTGATTTGAAATTCCCGGCTTTTTCCCGGTTTTCCCGATTTCCCGGTGCACTGGTCACCCTGCTTGTTGGATATGTTTGTCGATTAGTGTAGACGGTACCGTATGGCGCTGAGTGTACCCAACTGTAGTTATGTGGTTCTATCGAATAACTCGAACGATCATGCACAATTATGTTGTAAATGACGTCGTTCTTAAGAGAGCCGATAGTTTTTGCGATTTGGTAGTCTTGCTGGACCACAAGCTCACGTTTAAGGTGAAGATGAATCGAAGCCAAACTACAAATTTTTAAGAGCACGGATCTGGGGAACCAAACATCCGTTTAAGCTGAAAACTTAATCGATTGATCACTACCTGGTGGTGACCAATCGATTATGTTTTCAGCTCAAACAGATGATTGGTTCTCCAGATCCGTGCTCTTGAAAATTTGAACTATGGCTTCGATTCACCTTCACCTTAATCTGCATCGATCCAATGTAATTATGAAAGCTAACTGTCAGCTGGGATTTGTAGCAAAGATCTCCCGGGATTTCACTGAATTGCATTGCCTGAAAGCTCTTTATTGCTCACTCATACGATCAATTCGTTTCGCGTGTAAGGAACTCGGACTTAATATAGGATTTAGTTTTAACTCATGTAGACAAAAGTCAGATGGATAATATACAAATATACTGGTACATTACAACCGTTTGGTACCGGCACCCAATATAGTCTTTTTTTTTTTTTTTTTTTTTTTTTTTTGTCGGTAGCGATAGGGGTAGTACTGGCACTCTTAATCTGCCCTAAGCTCCTTCCCAGCATTTGCTTTTACAAGCCTCTATTGCGTTCATCACACAGACGTTCCTAAGCAATGTTGCTCAAATGGTCACTGTGTACGCTAGCAGCAATCAGCCCTTGCCGTAGTTTTGCAGTCTAGTAGTTCAGACTACTATCAAACTATGATAAGGCCTGAAATGCTACTAGAGTGGTTAAAGTGAAGAACGAAATAGTTTTATTAAAAGGTCCTCATTCCCCATTTCATTTCATCACTCACTATCGTCACTTTTATTTTCGACACTATCACGTATATCACCGATTATCACTCATCAACTTTCGTAATACACTTCAGATATACTTTCTATTATATCACTTTTCACATCACACCATTTTCATTTAAATCTGTTAGCATTACCATCTGTTAGCATTACTAAGTAATTAAAAGATATTCAATTTAAATGTATCATTATTTTTGTTGCTGTAGACTCCTTACTATTCAAACTACGATTTAGCACTATGATCAAGAAAGTTACATTAAAAAAAAATCACTTCGATCCATTCTTCTGCACTCGCTGTCATTACATATTAACACTTTTATCATGCACGTTTGAAGAACTAGGCAATTATGTTTATATTCAGAAAAATGATTGCACAATGTATTATGGCCATTATTAAATTAGTAGAATTCACATCATTATTATTATATTTTTAACAAAACTATCAGAATCACTTCCACCTTAATTTTCAAATTTTCATCACTATAGATTTAATATAAAACCACTATTTGCACCTTCACAATCACTAAATTTAATAACGACGAGTGTAAAGCACAGTTCCACCAAACATCCATTCTTATGTTGCATTATAAAACGATTGATCACACGTTGGCTTCGAAACTTAACCACCATTGCTGATTAGTACAAAGGATGCTACAGCTCGTGTAAACGAATTGAAACATCAAACAACCAGCACTGGTTTATAAGTAACTAATGAGCCCTGGCGGTCCCTCCGTTCGAAGAGGACCTGATAATATGCCGAAACATATTAACAGATCCTCCGCCTGAATGCAGCCGTTTCATGATAAATCATGAACCGTTGGAGGTGTGCCAAAGTATTGGGAAGGTGATATGTTTCACAGACGGGTATTATTATGGTGCACTTTCTACTTTGGCACCGTCAAACCCTGTGATCGTGGCCAGGGATACCGGCACCCAATATAGTCGTATTGTAAATCCGGAAATTAAACGGTTCAAACTAATTAGGATCAAAGTAGAACGTTTAAAATTGTGTCTGCGGAATACGATGAAACAATAATGTAAGTTTGTTCACTATTCGGAGATGAGTAAGTTTGAATACTTTATCGTGAATATTGTCGATTAAATCGTTTGATCGTTCGATTATATTTTGTTTTTGAGACATACGCCGGTTTGAAAATCTATGCTTGGCTTCATCAACACTTACCGCAACTGTCACCCAAGTATTGAGCTGGGAACGTTCCTGCCGCAAAATCCCCAGCACTTCTTCCCCTTCCGGCAACTGTTCCGGGTCGAGCTCGATGACCTGAAAACCAAAAACCCCATAAGAAACACCACTCACTCACAATTGTCGTTTTTTCTAGCGCTACGCCACTCGGCATCTTCTTATTGTTCTTCCGCTTATTGCCACCCGACACTCGGTTTTTTTTTCTTTTTCGGGGACGATGCGTCATTCCAAACAGAAATCCATTTTCTTACCTCGTCCGTGTCCCGGAGCGGGATTTCGATTGGTGCCGCCATTGTCCGGCTTGCTGCTGAACAGTTTAGCACTGGTTTCGGCCACTCGCGAGCACTTTTTCGCGTAGGAAATTGCGGTTTTTTTAGAGAGAGGTCAAATCGAATGCGAAAATTTTCTTCCGACGAAACACACGGACGGCAAACAACGCGACGACGACGACGGTGGCGGTTGACAGCCGCTTGACGCGCGGTGCGATGACAGATGTCGGCGAGATTTTACCGAATGCGCGAGACCACACCCAGAGAGCAGGTACGTTGCGTAATACACGGAGAAAACATTAAGCTTCAATTTTTGATGATTTGAGCACTGTGCATTGCGCGACTATTTAACGCGACGACGATCTTCCGCATAGAAATTTATTTACAGAACCTGAAATGGTCTGAACCTGAGAGGGAGGCACAGATAATGTAACGGTCGTATTTTGGACCCCCTAAGGAAGTGATTTTAGTTTTTTGTTCCAATGGATTACCGTGCACCCCCGCTAATTTGAACGGTACCTCATGCAAACCATCGGGGTTCATTTTTAACTTGAACATCTAGTCACCCTAGAACCGTGTTTTTGGTGACCTCTTTCTCTGTTTTGTTTTGATTCTGCGTTCCGTTCCACCCATTGTAACCCATTGTGTAACCCATTAATTGATTGCACAGCGTAACCAAGTCAAAAAACATTCCAAAATGTAGAGAAAAACTTCCTCTACGAGATAAAAATCCCCATACGGCCATGTAGGATTCAAAAAAACGTCGAAAATAATTGAATTGTGAAGCATTGTTTTTCATTATTTTGGACACACCAATACATTTTGAACCCTCAAAGTATATATTTTGGACCCCCAAATGTTTTTATCGTTTGGCGACAAAGTCCACGACACTGGTTGTATAATATGCTCGCCCATAGTCTAATCAATCGATTGACAATGAGAAACAGAAGAATTTCTGAATATTGAAAAAAGTTTTTGTTTACATTTGAAAAATGTCTGACGGCTTCAATTTATGTGTGTAACGTGTAGCAACGGTTGCATGGATGAACCGATTAAATTAAATTAAGTTCAGATTTTCTATGTACAAACGTTTGATGCAAGTGCGTTATAGTTATATCATTCCAAACTGCATGCAAATTGAGTTGGTATTTCGATTTAAACTGGGAAATTCGCAGGAAAGTGGCCCAGGGGATCCAGAATATATTGGTTACTTTCTACACACAAAATATGAAACAAAGTGTTTTCAAACTGCAAGAAATCTCTAGCTGGCCAATGACAAGCAAGGCAGACTTAATGAAAATCGTTTTCTTCTGTTGCAATTCCAGGTCCGACTAAATGTGCATTTGAGCCTTTGATCTTTCCGGACAAACATGGAAAAAGAGCCAAAATTTTCTAAGCATTAAGTTTTTATTTTTATTGGAAAAAGTAAAAAGATGCGTATTTCAATACTTTTTATATTTAATCTGAATATAAAGTGCTCTCGCGACATTACTTTTGAATAAGCATGAATTGATTCTCATTCGATTTTTGTCACCTTTGATGAAATGCAAAATTATATTTTGATCAATTACGCGCTTCTATCATGTTTGTCCATTGTTTGAGATCCCTGCTCACAGTGACAGTTCGTGACAGCAGGCTCACCTTGACATGCATAAAATTCGATCGGTTTCTCCTTCTCAGGATTTGACATTACTTTCCGAAACCATAATCACCACGACAGCAACACACCCCTGTGATCAAATTGAGGTTTTGGGGGCGAAAATCATAAAGGGCCCTTTCACATATTTGATAACGCTGAAGGGGGTGGGTGGGTGTCTTCATGATGTTACATGTCATACAAAATTCGGAAAATATTCTTACAAAATGCGTTATGAGGGGGTGGGTGGGTGTTGAAAATAATATATTTTGGAGTTAAGAAATTTGTGAATGAACCCAAAGCGCTCTTGCTAATTGTTGGAGACCCTTAAATCGTCTTGGTCTCTGATTGAAACCAGAAACGTAAATTCGTTGGCGGTAAAAGCAGATGAACCCATACACCTCGTGCGCATCAACCAGCTGTCAGTTAGAAAACATACAAAATGTAAACAACGATCACAGCACAGAAGTTATGTAAAATTTTTGTTGAAAACTGAACTAAATTACTTTAATAAAATAGTTACTTCAAAGCGGAATTGTTAATATGGCACTGCGTGGCGTAAGGTTTGCCTCGTCCTTTTTCCGTAGCAACTTGGACGCATTTAAGCAGAGGCAAACCGCCCTCCAGAACCGGATCGATTCAATTCAGTTCCCTGAGAAGTACAAGGGAACCATATGGGAAAAATGGGCCATGTACTGGCGGAATCTGATACGGGACTACAAAGAAATGATCATGGACACAGGGAAAACGATGCGTGAGCGACCGGTTCGCAGTGGCGTTTATCTGACCCTGTTGGGAACTACGTACTACTGCTGTGCCAACAATCCGGATGAAGCGGATTTTGTGAACCGGTTCCGGCAATGTGCAAATGAGTTGCAGTTGGTTCATCCCAGTTGCCAGAATCCGACGGCATCGGCGCACATCCAGTTCCTGCAGAAGTGCTACAATGAGGGCATAGTGCGGAGGATTTCCCTCGGGGTGGTGTCCTTCATCTGGTTGGACAACTTCGACCGGGGGGTGGCCATCTACAAGGCGATCTGTCCGTATCTGCAGCCCCGCTATATGACCTTCCACGAGCGGATTGTCGACGTGGGCTTCAACAACGAGTGGTGGCTGCTGCGGAAGAAGATGATCGATTACGACATTAACGAGGAAAATCTTTAGGAATAAAGTCAAGCGGCGAACGAAAATTTTGGCCAGTTTTTATTGAACGAAAGAACTTTTCGTGGAATTCAAAAAATTTTAAATTAGGAAATGATTTAGTTATCCACTAACTTTCTAGGGTTTTCAAAAACCATCGATATTTATCTACCTTATATATACCTACTGTGTAAGAATTGGTGAGGCCGTTTCATATTTTTTTTACTGTTCTTCATTGTCTCATTCAGCAATTGAAGAGATTCTAGCTGAACCTTCCTAAAAGACCAATCTAGCAATACAATTCTGTTCTTTTTCAAGTTCTTTTGGTTGTTGTATAGCCTATAATATAAACTAATCAGAACTTTTTTATATTTAATAGAATTATTCAGGGCTGGTAGGTATCTAGTGTCTAAAAATAGGAACTTCAGGGATCAGATGTATGAAAATACAGACCAAACATGATCCAGGAAATACCCACAGTTGTATATTTTTATTATTTTTTTATTTATTGTCAATTATTTCGTAAACCTCTACATGTACAGTACAGTCAACTTTCGTTCGTTGCAATAAACCCGTGGCCCGATTAGTGAAAGACTTTCACTAATCGGGCTAAGATTTGAGCTGTTAAAACACCGATTACAATAGAAATTCAGGGCTACCAACATTAACAAATTGCGGTTTATGTCAGAAAGTGACGCTTGCCTTCGTTTTAGGTGGGCTATAGCCCACTTAACGGGAGCCCAATTAAAACGAAGTGCAATTAAACGTAGTGCAACGAACGAAATTCGACTGTATTGGCCTTGTCTCCAACATACGCCCATATCAAATGATAGAACCGTCTCATACCTGGGTACAATTTGGAAAGCTAGGGGACGGACCTGGTGTAGGGGTTAGAACACACGCTTCTCACGCTGAGGACCTGGGATCGAATCCTATCCCCGAGATAGTCACTAAAAATTTCTGTGACGACTTCCTTCGGAAGGGAAGCAAAGCCGTTGGTTCCGAGATGAACTAGCCCAGGGTTAAAAATCTCGTTAATACAGATAAAAAAAAATTGGAAAGCTTTGATTGAACCTTCATATAAGTGGGATAAGCGGCTCCGTTTTGCTCAAAACCTATAAGCTAGTATTGATATAAGTTGTCTCTAACCGTAGGAACAAATTTTATCCTCAAAAATCTGTTATAGGCCTTTGTATCTATTTTTTTTTTATAAAAATGAAGGCATATCAAACCTATAAGACGCAAATGCCCTCAAAACTATGACCCTGGCAAAATATTTTATTGTGATCATGCAGAACACGTTTTCTAAGAACTCCTCCATCCTCTGATACCAAACAAACAAAAATTTTCAACAATAAAATGTGATTTTTGAAGGTGGAAAGTTTATCACCAGAGTATACGACAATCAGACGCTGTTTCTAGCTTTGGGCGGAAAAACGCTTTGAACTTATTTGCTTTATTACATTATTTAGAACAGTAAGAAAAATATGACAAAAATTGTCCTGGATAGCGTAGTTGTGTCAGAATATACTACAATATTCAGAAATTACATTCACTTTCAAAAACAATGAAAATAACGCCTGTGGATGCTATATTTACGTTCAAATAATTTTCGCATTTTTTTATGGGCCATACTGTATGTTTAGAATTACAATTTGTTGATTACTTATCTAGGTTGTCTAGAGAAAAATGCCTTTTCAACCATGTTTTGTGCATTGCTCAATTAGATTATAATGTTTGTTGTAACATGACAACATTATATTTAACGGCCAATAGAAATACCCACAAGGATTTCTTCAAGAATATCCCAAGAATTCCATCAGGAATATCTCCAAGAATTCGTCCTCAAATACCTAAAAGGTTTTTTTCATGAATTTCTTCTAAGATGCCTCCAGGAATACATTCAAGAACTCATTCTAGGATTTTTTAAGGGTTTTCTTAGAAATTTATTCAGAGATTGCGTTAGTAACTTCTTCAGGATTTCTTGTAAAAAAAATTCCCGTTCTGGAATACCTCCAAGAATTACTCGAGGAATTCCTTTAAAGATTTTTCAAACAATTCCTACAAGAACTCCCCCAGAAATATCTCAAGATATCCCTCGACGAATACTTCCAGAGATACCCCCAAAGTTGAGAAAAAAAAATCCAAAAAGAGATCCTAAAGGATTTTATGAAGAAAGATTTTTTGGAAGATTTCCAAACGGATCTTTTGAAGGAACTTACTACAAAAAAGGTAGAAAAACAGGGACATTGTTGTCTAGTGAGATTGTAGGAATCTTTAAATTCATTTTTCAAGAGAGTCTAGATGAATCCACGACAATACTGACGAAGAAATTCTTGAAGAAATCTTCAAAGGAATTACTGCAAAATACTAAAAGAAGGAAGGAATTTTTCTTTCAATTTCTACAGTAAGTGCTGCATCGGAATACTAATAATTGTTTAGTAATAATTTCATTGATGATTTCTTCCTTGAGGTAAATAAATGTGTTGTTAAATCCTCTTCAATAAGATGTTCTGTTATATATTTTCAGGATTCATAAACGGATTTCCGTTCTACACTTCAAATTTCGGTCACATATATTGTGCCTTTTTCGAAGTATCTACAAATGGACAACAATCATTACGAACGTACAGTTGTGTTCAGAATAATAGTAGTGAAAGACGATTTTCATACAAAATGCTCAACTTTGGCATGTTGTAACTTTGTTTCCTTATGAGCGATCTGCATGAAATTTTGGCAGTGAACTACAAATATACTCAATTGCATTATTACAAAATTTTAAAAATTTCACACTACCGGCTTAAAATTTAAGTACCAGGTAAAAACGCTCAAAATAATAGTAGTTTTTCTTTCGTAAATTTTTGTTCAGCAGCAATTTTATAAAAAAAATAGCTTGTTTATACATTTATAGCTTGGATGGAATTGGTTGAAACGATGAATAAAGAAAAATTCAAAAACTTAAAATGCAGCAGATATTTAAATTAAAAAAACTACTATTATTTTGAGCGATTTCACCTGGTGCTCAACTTTTTAGTCGGTAGTGTACAAATTTTCAAATCTTGTGATAATGAAATTGAGTATATATGTAGTTCACTGCCAAAATTTCATGCCGATTGCTAATATGGGAACAAAGTTACAGCATGCCAAAGTTGAGCATTTTGTATGAAAATCGGCTTTCACTACTATTATTCTGAACACAACTGTATGAGCTTTAACATACAAACAATCTTACAGACAACAATCACTCCATATATTTGTTTTAAGTACGTCTTAAACATAAATATGATCTGTAAAGACTAGAAGCCGAAAACCAACAACAACATAGCTTTCAACATCGCAGCTAGACATACAGAATCGGACATATAAAATGCACCAAAGTCGTTTTCCCATACAAAATGGTCAACTTCAGAGAGCTATATCTCCACCGTTTCTCAACCGATTCTTCTCATTTTTTCTGTGACGAACTACAAATTACCTCAATTTTTGATAACTATTGAAAAAGTTGTGTGAAAACTATTGATTTAAAAGTTACAGATAGGTTGAATGTTGACATAAAAATGCACCAAAGCACAAAGTGATGTAGCAGAAAAACTCAAAATATATAAATACAAAATATCCAAAAGAGCTTCTAGAATTCTGGTGAATTGTAAGGGATACTTGGAGAAATCTTTAAAATCTTGTAAAAACCTTTAGTGATGATTCTCCAAGAAATCTACGTCAAGATTTTTAATTGGATGTTGGTTACTTTTCAAAAACTTCCAAATCAGACTCTTGGAAAGATGTTCGGATAAACTCGATTGTTGGTAGACTTAGTGAACTGCAGAGAATCATAGCAGAACTATTATATTATCTGTGGTGGATTGGCCTGCCGTTCGGGAGTACTTGCTAACGATAACTGTTGGTTCAATAAAAGATCTTTTCATAAACTTTTAATTCAAGCACATTAATTTTAAGCGGTCTGTACCATGTTTGAAGAACTTCAAAAAGTTTGGGAACCACTCCCATAGAGGAATTGATAGAACAGCTTCTGATACTATTACTGTTAGTATTTTGAAGGTGTTTCTGAAGCTATCCTTGGAAGAAATCTTCAATTAATGTTTGAATGACTTTTATTGATCTGGGAGAGGATCTAATTCTAGTGGAGTAGCTACTTACCTTACAGGCCAGGTTGAAACTTAGTGGCCTGCTGTACGTAGAAGACGTTTCCATTCGACTCGATTCATGGCTGCCCGTCGACAGCCAGGCATTCGCGACGGGTCCCAATGCCGCACCACACGACAGTTTCGATTCATACGTAGTCTTCGTGGAATTTCTTTACCTGTTCTATTATACAGAAAACATCATTACATTTGATTCATTATATTCGCTAAACATTTATTATACTTACAATAATTATTACTATTAGTACGCTTAAAATACATATCAGTAATCATTTAAGAGTTTATGTGTACGTGTATTCGTATTGCATAATTATTATCAATACAATAGACAAGAAGAAAACGTTACTTCCGAATGACTTATTCCATTTCCATCATCAACTTTTCTCTCTCCAAGTGGGGGTGGTGCCATTGACTATGAATGACCCTTCCTTCGCAGTTATCGTCCTTAATGAAGCCATCTCTACCTAATCACAAGCCGTGAATCGCTCGCATCATGTTTCGTTTCGGTTATACATATTTATTTATACAACAATGTTCGAACAAGAACATGTCTCCTATTGACTAAAGGCCTAGCGCTAGCACTGGCTTATATTTTAAGGTTTGAATAGTGAAGGATAGCAAATGGAGATTGCCCTTCTGTGTGCACGCTGGTGGATTATACGATGCTTGGGAAATGTGCAACTTCTAGACAGCAGCAAAAAAGCAAGTTCAATGGCAAAAGCGTGTCAACTAGAATCATGTGAAACGATAAAGGTAAAAGTACACACTCAATTTAACTCTACGAGGGATTTACAACCCCTTAGGGGACCTGTCTTCATGTGAGTCACTTTACTGCTTACCATAGCTACTTAATTTCGTCGCTGTTTAGAATCTAACAAAGGCTGTCCCAAATCTCACGATTGTTCTCTGAATCACTTCTATCTATAGCAACAGGCATCGGAGCCCCCTTAACAAAGATCGATCATTATATTACCAAATGCCTTCAACTGCCAAAAGAAAAAATAATGTATACGTGTAAAAAAATAAAAATCCTGTTGTCGCACAATGATGGTATAAATAAACGATTCTATTCAAGCGAGCCGATCATTGTCGCAATATAAAGTTTAGCTAATTTCACCTAATGTAAGAAGTGACTAAACACATGCACAATAAACATAAAAAAGTGGGACATAAAGTTACAGTTGCAAAAAAGCTGTATAAAAATGTAGCATGATAATCATTGTAATATCAACTAACAAGCCATCTACATATCTATCCACTAGTAAGAGCTATATGCAATTTAAAAGTATTCCGGGTGTATGTACAATTGGCTTCTTAATGCTTGCAGCCAACAATTAATAGTAGTAGTAGGTCGCCACGTTGGCCCATTCAATGGAACCCAGCCGAAGGTTGAGAGAAAGTTGTAACAGTATAGATAGAGAGGGAAGCTCAGATTCGAACGACCGCTTCCTTCCCATGTTGGTTGTTCAATCCCAGATGGATTTGATGGCCGCCAGAGAGTCTGGAACAGAATGAAACATAAGAGTGAGGTGAGTTAGTTTCGTGATATGTAATCCCTGGATGTATTTAATAGACTAAATTCTACAGTACATGAGCGCTACTAAAACAGTCAACCATTCTTGAGTAGTTGTTGAAGGGGCCATCGGCCTATGAAAATACCTAGTTTTAGACCGAAAATGCTTCGAAAAGTTGTTTGATGACTTTCCAAAGCACTCATTTTATGTAATAGTTTTAGCGTGACATTATTTGGACAATAAAACGTAACCTCTGAATCATTGAAGATATACACACGTTTTGGGCAATGATTTATTTTTTTTCGCAAATCTATAAATTTTGGTTTTTGATTTTTTTAAATTTTTATTTTTGAGCATCCCTACCCCCATTCATTTTTTTTTTTTTGAAGCCTCTTCTTGTTACTGATTTTTGGCAATAATAAAATTTCAAAAATTTACGGTGCTTTTAGAAATATAAAAAAAACAGGTTTGAAATTATTTTAATACCACCAAGCTCTTCTTCTGTGATAGGTTGATAGTAAAAAAATATAAGAGGTACGATTTTTTATATTACACGTTAAATGAACCCCAGGCATTTGTAGGTTATATAAGAATAGAATTTTTCAAATAATTTTCAAAAATACAAAAAAGTTTCAAAAGTCATAAAAAAATTTTCTTATATGCGTGTTATGAGTCAAGGTTTAGGCCAAAAATAGAATCATTTTGATTTCCGAGCTACGAAAAAATACACAAAATTCCATGGCCGTGAAAATCACGTAGGCGCATAAATTCATTTGGACATCTGCATATCGTGTTCACTCACTGTTGAGCTCGAAGTTAAAGATGGCGGCCGCAAGTTTATTCACGATCAGCTGAACTTCAAAATAAAGTTAAGATTTTTTTCGATGTAAATATAGATATCGTAGAACATGTTTTCTTAATTTTATACCTTATATCATATTAATTATAGCTTGCGATACGTGCAACAGCAACTTTAACCCTACTTGTGGAGGCCTCAGATATGTTTGAATGGAATCAAGGATCATTCCATGGAGTGGAGTGGAAAGTGTATTTTTGTTAGAAGAAGCGAATATAAATTTAAAAAAAAAAATCATTAGTTCGTATCTTTCTAAAGTGGAAAACTTATGGCATACACCTATGCAAAACAGAATTTGATCCCATGCAAACGTTTCAATGGACCTTTGCACGAGTCATGTGACCATGGCAACGAGTGAATTCGGCACCGCTCAAACGTCAGATTAGTGAACTCGTGCATCGGTCCATAACATTCAATGCAAATTCATCTAGGATCTGCTGAGACGCTTCGTAAAAGCTACGTGAAAATTCATGTAGCTGTTACGTGAAACATCGATAAATCTGATGAGGTCCATTTGTTCATGCGTTCATTCAGCGCTACCTACGATCCACGTAAGTGTTACGTGAAAAGAGGAATGAAAAAAAAAACCACGTATGCTTTCACGTAACAATGACGTTTGGATTATTTTGAGTGTAGGAATTTTCCGAATTACAGTTACCTGAATACCTCGTTCTCCCGAATAGCTCAATTCCCCGAAAAGTTTTTAACACTCATAATTGTCATAACTTTTTTGGCATTTCAGCCAAACTTTGAATTTTCAAGTACACAAGACTGGAGAATCTGACAACTGTTCGCGTTGAAAATCAATCAAATTGCTTGCTTGCTGATAGTGATAAATGGGATAAAATTCGCGGAGCGCTATTTGGTTCTCAAGTCTTGAGCTCTTGAAAATTTGAGGTGTGGCTTCGTTCTATAATCACCATAAATACTTGTTATACCCTATATCAGCAATCATTCTCCTGCTTGTTGCGTAAAAGACTATGTTGGCATTATACCGGGCAAACGCTTGCTGTCCGAACTCGCTGTCGCTCGTCGGACCTAAAAATGGAAAAACATCCTCTCCTCCGGCCTTCTGTGATTCGGCTATTTGAGATTCGGCCTTTTGTGATTCCGCCTTCTGTGATTCGGCCTTCTGTGATTCGGCCTTTTGTGATTCTTGAGGATCCACAAGTTCATAGATTATTCGTAAAAAATCTTCAGGATGGCTTCTAGTGATTTATTTGGAATACGTACAAAAACTCCTACAGGTATCCCTCAATAAATAGTTATAAAGATTCCTTCGAGAGATTATCCTATTATTTCGTTTTGAAAATTTTCAAATGATTTCTCAAGATATGTTAAGAGAAATTATTTCAAAAGGTGCTCCAGAAAATCCTTTGGCAATCCAAAAGAATTACGATGAAAATTCTCCCAAAAACTCTTACAGCATTTCCTAGAAACAGAAAGATTCTTTCAGAAATGTTTGTATTAATTTAATTAATTATGACTCTGAGATACCCTGAGAATATTCATACAGAAATTATTCTTGAAAAATTAACAAAAGTGTATTCTAGGATTGAAACTCTCATGTCAATTTTTCAGATATACTCCCAGTCGTTTTCAGAACCAATCATTCAACAATTACCCCACATATTATCCCAGGAATTGCTCTATAAATTCTTCCATGGATTATTCCACCAAATCTGCTTCCACAAATTTCACAATAAATTCTCCCAAAATTTCAAGTTCTTTCTAAGATTCCTTGAATTATTCTTGAAGTTGATTCTCCGTGGATTCTTCAATTAATTTAGGATTTAAAATCACAAAATGCAACAGAAATTATTCCTGTAATTTCTTGAAGAGTTCTTTCTAGGGATTTCCTTTAGAAAATCCTGAGGCAAATTATGCAGGATTTCGTTTGGTAATTTTTCCAATAATTATTTTAAGAGATCCAGAGATCATGTAGGAATTTATGATGTATTTCATCAATACAGTGAAACCACCTTGGGTTGATATTGAAGGTATCATCGACTCATGTAAATATCTATTCATGGAACTATCATCATGGAAATCCTTTGGAAACCTTTTAAGAGAGACCATCATATTAACCATGAATAGTTGTTTCTAGTATGGTTCCACGAGTCGATATCGAGTCATGAAGGTTTCACTGTAATATTTTTAGGACTTCGTTTGGCGCCGTCCACAAATTACGAAACGCTCTAAGGTTACGGCTCATACAAAAATTGGATTTTTTCATACACAATGCGTTAGGACGGGGGAAGGGGGTAAAAAAATTATTATTTTAGCGCTACGTAATAAATGGACGCTGCCTTTAGGAATATCGACCGTATTTTTTTTACGGAATTCCTATCAATTATTCCAGAAAAATTTGCTTAGCATATCTTTGAACAAATTTCAAGACAAATCCTGTAAGATATTTTTGAGATTTTCTGAAGGTATCATTGGAAAAAAGTTCTGTTGGAATGATTTGAAAAAAAAAAAGATTTGGTTGATATTTTAAAGGTATCAAGAACGAAAATCCTTGGGGTACTGCCTTCGAGTGTATGAGAACAAATCGTTCAATGAACTCCACTCACTGTACTCTTCGTATTAATTGCCGAATGGAACTTTGAGCAAATGCATGAATAACATTCTGATGAAATTTACAAATAAAATCGTGTTCTAACGTAACGAGGAATCCCCAATCCAACGTCTTGTCAGGTTCTCTGAGAAATCCTTATTGAAACGAGGAAAAACGTTCCAGATTTTTTTTTTGGTTTTACACTTCAGGCATGAGATCTCCGAAGTTCTTAGATTTTTAGACACTTAACCACTATCAGCCCTAAATTCGATGGAACAACTGGGTAAAATCTTGAAAGAATTAGGATTTCTTGAATAATTTCTAAAATAATTTGTGCATGATTTTTGAAATAATATTTGAAGAAATTCCATTTCTGTGGTTCTCCTTGAGAAAATCCAGGTTAACTTGTTGAGGATTTCTGAACAAAATTCGTGGAGAAATTCCTTTAGAAATAATCACTGAATGAACTTACTTAGAAATTATCGGAGTAAAATCTGAACATTTGACCAAATACCTGAATAAATTGCTGATGAAATTCCTAGAAAAAATCATGAAAAAACACATACAGTAATTGTCTAGAAAAGCATAGAAAAACAACACAAGTTATTCAAATTAAGCTTATGGGACGAATAACTTGTGTTGTTTTTCTATGCTGTTCAAGATATTTTCCTTAGATGGCCCATAACGCTCCCATCGACCCTACTTGGAACGGACAAGCACTGCGGAACGTCTGAAATGGCGAATGTGGTACCGTAATCAGGGGTAACATTGATCACAAATTTATAGACATTTCTCAAAAATGTATTTGATGAAGCAAATGATGCAAGTTTTATATTGACAGTGCAGACAAAACCAAGAACGAACACAAACGTCGCTGGTCACTGATCATGTTAGTTCTCGAGCCCAATAGGCTTTTAAATGCGTCGCTGGAGCACTAAACTGCCCATAACCGCATATTTGTAACATTCGACAAAAGTAGGCATTGAGTAAATGGAAAGGCAAGTGTGCATTTTATGGCAGTATGGGAGGAAACAAAAATTTCTGAAAATTACCAGGACTTCAAAAGTGCTTATTTGAGGCTGATATTTTGTACAACTCATATCACATACTAGGTGAATAGTCAGAAAATAATTCTGATAGAAATTTCATTGATATTACATTACGAGGCTCATTTATAATCTCAATGTGACTGTTTTGCGGTTATAATTACCAATGTGACAAAACAACTTGGTATTTTTTTCGAATTTTCTAGAACAATCTCACAGATTTCAGTAAGTTGATCAAAAGTATTTATCATTTAATGACTCTCCATGGTATTAACTCCAATTTGTCAAAAATGTAAAATGTGACTGTTATGCAGTTATGGGCAGTAAAAGCGCTCAACAGTCCTGCGACGCGACAGTTTAGCGACGATGCAGCGATTACTCGGATGCACAATATTATTAAAAGAGGTACTCGCACACATCGTAAGTGACTATACACCGTAATTTGTTTTTGTAAAATTTGAAGCATGTTTCAAAAAATATTATGAGTGATTTTTTGAATTAGTTGATTTGGGGTAACCCGGTAATATTGATCACTTATGTAAACAATGTTCGGTAAACTGGACCAAACTGCTAGAAGTCATTTACTTTTTGAATTATTTCAGCATTAAAAACAACAGCATTCACAGAACTCATGTGAGGCATGAATCTTCGATAGTGTCATCCATAATCAAAGATATCATTGTATAAAAATGTTGAAAAATGTACGCTTGAGCAACAAAAACTATAATTTGAAAAAAAAATAGGTATAAAGAAGAGAACAATAGAAACAAGAAAAGAAACCACCATTCATGCATTGGAAATGATCAAACCAAAAATGTCCATTTGAACTTTTTACGAGGAGCATCATTCCGATCAATGTTACCCTGTTTTACGGTATCCAGTAATCGAAGAAAACCTAAAAGCCCTCATTTCATGCTTGTTATTCAAATTTGACGGAGAAGGCATTAGGTACTACGGAATGATTATACGTGCGTCTTATTACCAAGTGGACGAAAGTTCTACTAGCAAATCAAGTTCTCTACAAGCTTCAACGAAAAATTATTCTACTCAACCGTAGCTAACGAAACCAAAACCATAATGAATCCATAGGAAATCATAGCTATTTAAGAACAGTATTCATTCCGTAATTAGTACCTATGGGTGACTCTCTCCGCTCGTACGACGCTGTCTAGAAAAACAGATGCTCCGACGATGACGATGTGAAAATGGTGTTGCTGTTTCGGTTGCTATCGGTGCCGCTGTTTCCGGCGGTATTTTGAGATTGGCTGTCGTTGATCATCGCGACGGTGGTGTTGTTGCTGTTCAACAAAAGTGATGGTGATGATGAGGAAGATGAGAATGAATCGTGCGGGCAACAACTACTATCAACCTGACTGCTGACTGCGGTCAAAATCATGGATCGAGGAGACTGTCCGGGAAGAACCGGCGGCGGAGTGACAAAGTGCAACTCTACGGTCGACGTCGGATCGAAGTGACCGCCGCCGCGTAAGTCAGCCTGTGCTAACGAGGAAAAATCTACAAACGGTTCCCTGCTAGTGCCTGCTAGATATTATCTCTCAACTAAGGTGCTATTGTTGGCTCCGTCCGAGTATGACGATTGATTGGGATTGTTTTCCTCATTGCCGGAAGTCGGTTCTGGGTTGTCTATTTCCATATCACTACTGTTGTCATTGTCATTGTTGTTCAATAGTTCATTGTTCACGTTCCTTAGGATTACAACGTTAGGTTGTATGGGAATGATCTCGCTACAGTTAGAAACATTGTCATCTTCATCGTCTACATCTACGTTAGGGATAGGCACGGGGACCTCGGACTCATCGTCACTAAACTGAGACGATATCTCGGCATGACTATTCATCTGAGATTCTGGGGTGTTGGGAATAATCTCGTCGATATCGTTCTCCGCGTTTGAATCGCGATTTTCCTCATCATCTTCATCAATACTTTTACGACCGTTTAACTTTTCCGACTTTGTCTCTTGGAGCGGATGGTCGTCATCGTCGTCTTTGTTACGGTTTGTGTCATCGCTAGAACTAGTCTCGTGTGTTTCATCGTGTGAGCTATCTGTACCTGTTTGTGCTACCGTTGGAAGACCGATGACCGTTCCGGCCGCCGCCGCCGTTGCTGCATCTAGAGCGATAGCCGAGATGGCCGTCGTTGGTGGATAGATTGGATTGATCTTACTGGTGGTCGTTTTGGCTATCACCGGATTCGTAACGGTGATTGGCAGCTCCAACGACGTCGGAACATTCGGATTGCCCGGAACACCGATGACGGCGGCTAGGCTTTCGTCGAGATTCGATGGGGCGGCTTCCAGCGGTTTCTGCTCCGGAGAGCATACCGAAGGCTCGGCTCCGTTTTTGGTGGGCACTTCCACGGCAGACATGATCGGTGGTTTCGTGAGCACGGCATTCGTTTCAACGGTTGTGTTCGGGTTCACCTGGATGATTTCACTCGGCAGCGGGGGATCTAGGGCAGAGAGATTAAGATGTGTTTAATAGGTTTAGCTCGTTAAAAGAATTAGGGAACTATGACTAAACTCAGCTTTAACCATTAGCCGTATATCGGGAAAAATAACGTATATACGTTTGACTTAAGGCTATTTACGACTTATTAGGATTCTATAACATACCTCAAATTTCCGTAGAGCCCATAATATAGCATAGACTGACTGTACTGCCCTTCTACGCCTACCTCATGGACCGCGGGACAAATATGCGTAGAACGGTAGTGTACATGTGTACATGATCTACGGATAAGGAGGAAAAACACGACTCCCACTTACTCGTTTTGCAAAAACGCGAGACAAAACGCGATGAAAATATATTGGTAGAAGATAAAAGTACGTAGACATTCATAATGTCGAATTATTCAAAGTATTTTCTAGTAATGACGAAAAAGAAAGATATGTGTATATTTAAATTAATGTAACAGGAATAAAGGTTTATGTCGATACCTGTAGTGACGAATCATCCATAATTTGTTTGAAAATTACATAAACGTAATGTTGCCACGATAAAAACAAATTATCATTAGCATGTAACGAGCATCTCCTTCTCCATCTTCGACTGAACACGAATATCTTTTCGCACTCGCACAACGCGAGCAAGACACTATTGATCTTGATTCCGTCGCGCACACAGAAGCATGAGAAGCATGTAACGGAATCAAAAGACCAGACACATTACACTCATTCCTCAGTTTTCCGCAGAGCCCATAGGCATAAAGTCGTTTGACAAAATTGGACTATTATAACACTAAGCGTGTTATTATCGGCCTTAGCACTAAGTAGTAGTCTTGTATCAAATTTGACGGTTTCGGTAATATAGTTTACCTTTTGCAAAGATTAGAAACTTGCTTTTGCGTACAATCTACGTATTGCTCTACGTACGATTGTCCACATTCTAAGAAGGCGCTCACTTCGGTACATATGCGCTGAAAAATTTGTGGCACCACCAGTAATTTAAGCCTGACGCGATTATTTAGCTAACTTAGCGTTTGGCATAATGACCATTTTGACTAAGTGTGATTCCACCATACTTCTCTAAATACTTCCTCTTTTCAAACAGAGATGAGCGTGGCATGATGAGCATATCAATCATGTGGTCACGAAAAACAGTTTAGTAGCAATTTTATAGTAAAATACTTGTAAGATATTCAATAATTACGAACTATTGAATGAAACGATGAAAAATTAAAATTAAAATGACATTTTAAATGTGACATTTGACTCGATGCTAAATTACCATTATGCTAAATGCCATTAGTGCTCCAGATTCCACTTATTTAATGGAAATTATGTGTGCAAATGTTTATCATAAAATAACTAATGAGTCGATCAATACTATTTTTTGTCACAATTAGTTGAAGTATAGGTAATCAGGAGCAAATTGAAATGAATATGAAAAACTTTAATGAAAAAAATCTCCGCTCACGATGTACAGATTTTATGATGAATGCAATACTTCGAATTTTGGTATTTATCCTGATACTCCTGATACTGATACTAATACAATAAAGAAGGCTGTATGTTAAGATCTATATTTTTTAAATCTTGTTATTTTTATTTGCATGAGCAGCTATTGGAACACATAAAAATAACTACTGATCCAATAGCCGCTCACAGGGTCTTGTGTTTCTAATATAAAGAATTGTGAGCGGTAGTAGAGGTGGTGCACTGATTATATTCGTTATGCTGAATGACCATTATGCCATTTGCAAAATGGTTCTATACCAAATGTCTTAAGGCAAACAGAAATTGTTCCTTAAAACTTATCGGAAGGTCGGCTCCAGAGGCACGTTCCCCTCAGTTGGGAGATTTGTGCCAAAAAAGTTAAGAAGTAAGCAGTGATGAATTTGATAAGGGTTCATTCAAAAGTTTCATAACGCTGAAAATAACCATTTTAGACAGCCACACATTCCATCATAACGCTTTTTTATGAATATTTAACAAAGTTTGTATGAACTGTAACATCACGAGGTGACTTACCCACCCCTTTTATCGTAATGAAATTTATGAATGGGCCCTAAAACCATATATACATCAGTAAATTGTACAAAAACTGGACATTTTAAAGTTATACCACAAGTAGGCTGTATCTCTTCTGCGTTGTGCAGAAGTGCAGAACTGTAATGAACCACAGTACTGACCCGATTTTGTCAGCCCCTTTTCGCGGAAATTTTCGTTCTCACCGTCTCTTTATTGAATTTTCTCTCGAAATCTCTTGTAGTTCTGTTCAAGTTTCTATGGATATACATAAGATAGAACGAATAAACATTGATTAATTGATTACTTTTTGCAGAAGTGCCAAAAAAGGTTTTGAAAAAGGGGCTGACAAAATCGGGTCATCTACACGGAGATAATGAAGTACCGTAAAACGGAGTAACTATGATAGTTTTTTCGAAGAAAACCTGAATATTTATGTATGCTGTTTTAAAGAATTATAATTTATATTTTTAAAACAAGTAGGGTAAGTGTTCCCTTAGTTGTGGGTGTTCTTATAGTTGCGGTAGTCCTGTTTTCACTGATTTTATTACATTAGCTACAGAACCGACACTGCCAATCGACGTTTTGGCTTGTTGATTTCCCGTGTTCCCTTAGTTGTGGATGTTCCTATAGTTGCGGTAGTGCCGTTTTCACTGATTTTATTACATTAGCTACAGAACCGACACTGCCAATCGACGTCTTGGCTTGTTGATTTTTTTTTAAGTGTCAGCCACTGCGTCCATTGGATTGAACTTTTGTGGCATGTGGCTATCGATGGCTTGTTGATACACGGAATAGTTGAAAAGAGCGTTCAAATTGCTATAAAACTGATGAAATATCACTAAAATTGCTAAAACTGTTTTTGCTTGTACCAATAGTTGCGGTAAAGTGTTCCTATAATGGAGGATCCTATAAGAAAACCATGGATACCGCAACTATAGGAACACAAATTCAAAATATACCGCAACTAAAGGAACAGTGTACCAATAGTGGAGGTATTATTTTTCACTGTCATGCCGTGGATTACTGTGATGAAATATTTTTTACTCATTAAGTCAATGGTCGTTACTTCCCGTTGCAACATTAACATGTACATTAATTGTGCTTCTTGAATTTATTTATTCTGAATGGATATACAATTTTTCATACAATCGAAAGTCGGTTTATACTTCATTATTAAAGTAACCTAATCGAACAAAACTGAATAATTACGTAACATTAATAAGGCATTGCATACTTCTAGTTGTCTGTGCTTCTAGTGTTGAACGTTATATGGAAATGTCTGACTTAAATTACAAAAATGGTCTTAGTTTGTAAAAATGCTTTCCGCTAAGAAATTTGAGACCATATTTAAGTTCTATGCTGTCAAAGATAAGTGATCAACTATTCAAAACTACATCAAATAGTTATCGTAGAACAGATTGTTTTTAAGCGTTTCGAAAATGCTAAAATCGTATAAATTTTTAATATTCGTATGTAAAGCCTCAAATGTTCTCGATTCAAATGAAAATAGCTCTTACATGAAGTGTCATACAAATATTCTTTAGTTTTGCATTCATTTTGCTTAACCGATTATAAGAAATTATTATATGTCGTTTTGTGATGGGTAACGCACTATCAAAGCTACCCGCATTATCAAAGATACCCCGTTTTACGGTACTCAAAAGTTAGTTCATTCCACTCAATTCGGGGTGCCCCACGGTCCCCCCTCGGTTCTGCCGCACGCTCACCAAATCTAGCTCGCTGTGCTCCACGTCTTTTTGTACCAAACCGGATCCGTAACGAACACCATCTTTGCAGGGTTGCTGTTCGGCATTCTTGCAACATGCCCTGCACATCGTATCCTTTCAGCTTTGACCACCTTCTAGATACTGGGTTCACCGTAGAGTTGGGCGAGCTCGTGGTCCATCCTGCGCCAACGTTCGAAGACTCCAAGTGCTTGCAAGTCCTCCTCGAGCATCGTCTACGTTTCATGTCCGTAGAGGACTACATGGTACATTTAGTGCGAAGGTGAATCTTTTTTGACCGCAGCTTCCTGTGGAGGCCATAGTAGGCCCGACTTCCTCTGATGATGCGCCTCCGTATTTTACGGCTAACGTTATTGTCAGCCGCCTGCAAGGATCCAAGGTAGCCGAAATCGTCGACCACCTCGAACGTATCCCCGTCTATCGTAACACTGCTACCTAGGCAAGTCTTATCTACCTAGGACCTCTTATCAGTCTCGTGAGCTTCCCGGGAAAGCTGTTCTCGTCCATGATTTTTCATAGCTCTACACGGTCGATACTATCGTATGCCGCCTTGAAATCGATAAAAAGGTGATGCGTTGGGACCTGGTATTCACGACATTTTTGGAGGATTTGCCGTACAGTAAAGATCTGGTCCGTTGTCGATCGGCCGTCAACGAAGCCGGATTGATATTTTCCCACGAACTCGTTTACTACAGTTGACAGACGACGGAAGATGATCTGGGATAATACTTTGTAGGCCGCATTTAGAATGGTGATCGCTCGGAAGTTCGCACAATCTAACTTGTCGCCTTTCTTGTAGATGGGGCATATTACCCCTTCCTTCCACTCCTCCGGTAGCTGTTCTGTTTCCCAGATTGTGCCTATCAGCCGATGCAGACATGAATATGACATGACGAAGGCATCTCAGCGCCATTCAGGTGTTCGTCGAAGTGAAATGAAGCTTCCACCTTTCGATCACCTCACGCTCGTCCGTCAAAATGCTCCCATCCTTATCCCTGCACATCTCGGCTCGTGACACGAAGCCGTTGCGTCGAGCTTCTGATAGAACTTACGTGTTTCTTGAGACCGACTCCGTCCCACGTACCCTGCTGCGCATACGCAATTGCGACATCCGGTTGCTTAAGCCGCTCTAGATCATGTCGGGACGGTCGTCGGTACCGTACTTTGTTGACGACGGAGAGTTTTGGACGCAGTTTAACCATCACCAGATAGTGGCCAGAGTCGATGTTAGCACCACGATAGGTCTTGACGTCGATAATGTCGTAGAAGTGCCGGCCATCAATCAGAACGTGTTCAATTTGTGATTCTGTCTGCTGTGGTGATCTCCAGGTGTATCGGTATGGAAGGCTGTGCTGGAAGTAGGTGCTACGGATAGCCATATTCTTGGAGGCGACGAAATCAATTAGTTGTAGGCCGTTTTCATGCGTCAGCTGGAGGGCGCTGAACTTTCCAATAGTCGGTCTGAATTCCTCCTCCTAGCCAACCTGAGCGTTTAGATCGCCTATGATGATTTTGACGTCGTGGCTTGGGCAGCTGTCGTACTCGCGTTCGAGCTGCGCGTAAAAAGCGTCTTTATCATCATCAGTGCTTCCGGAGTGAGGGCTGTGCACGTTTATTATGCTGAAGTTGAAGAACCGGCCTTTGATCCTCAACTTGCACATTCTCTCATTGATCGGCCACCACCCGATCACGCGCCTCTGCATATCACCCATAACTATAAAAGCTGTTCCCAGCTCGTGTGTGTTGTCGCAGCTCTGGTAGATGGTATGGTTACCTCTAAACGTTCGCAATAAGGTACCGCGGGGTAAGTGGGTAAATGGGGTAAGTGAAAACAATTGATATATTTTACTGAATATGTGAATTAACGTTTTAAACTAATGCGTAAACCTTTGAGGCCATTCAGAACATTACGATAGGTAAGAGATTTCTGAGATTTTTCAGCCATTTTTGAATAATAGAGCGAAAAATTGTTAACCTGTCAGCTGTTACTCCGTAACAAGTTGGCGGCGTACAATCTTATTTTAATATTTTCAGTGGAAAAAAGTTGCGGAAAATAATTTCCTGTACCACTTTTTAGTTGTCCTCTGTGACAGTTTCAAACTGCAATAAAAAAAGTTTTAGAATTAATTCGACGTAGACCTACAAATAACTAAATTTAAACACCGTCAATTTTCTTATCAGGTGGGGCAAGTGAAAAGTTTATCATTAGAGATTGAATTTGAGTTTTCGTACTTAAGTAGCCATAAGTAAACATGGTTCGCAATTATCATAGAAAAACATAACGTGCTGATAATTCAAGAAACACTATACTCAAACGTTAAATGCTATTAGAAATCATGGAACTTCTCTAAAAGATTTTGCCAAACATTACAATATTAATATGTCTACTTCGGCAGCCAATTAAAAGGAAGACGTTGACTGAAAAGTTGCAACATTAGAGAACACACGGAAATCTCTTGGAATGTCTATGTAAGCTAGTTCAAAACATAAAAATGGGGTATAGGTCTATCCACATAAAAAAGATTCTAAATACGTTATTGAAGTATTCCGTCTGATTTCTCCCGAAGAGTTATCCGACGTCATATTCGATTTTCTCAAAAACAAATAACGAGCGTTGGAAATTCTACAGAGCAGAAATGCAATTGCTGTCCTATAATGTAAGAACTAACATTGGAAATGTTGCAGTTATAATGTTGTCGAATCATTTCAACTAACATAACTGAACAGAAGAAAATTCAAGTGAAAAGAATAACATTTTCTTTATTTACATGTTACTTATGTTATTGTTCATTGGGAAGCCTTAACAAATGTTAAAGCTAATAGAAATCGTGAATATAACTGTTTGTTTTTGAAATTATTGTTCAAAACGGTAAACTTTTCACTTGCCCCACTGTTGGGGCAAGTGAAAAGTAAGGAGACATTTTTCAAAAACTTTTTCTGTATTTTTTTCTTCAATTTTTCATAAAAATCAATTTCACCATGCTGCTTATATTTGGTGGGAGTCAAGCTAAAAAATATACATTACCTCATTTGTTTCAATTTGAAGTCTCTAGAATTTGAAGAATCTCAACTATGCGAATTTCATTACCAACTTGCCCCACGGTACCTTATTCCTTCTTGCAGCGCTACGATGCCGAATCCGCGGTCCTTCAGCACGTCGGCGAGTATGCGTATGCACCCGATGAAGTTGAGAGATTTACAGTTCCACGTACCGAGCCTCCAATCTCTAGTCCCTTTACGTCGCTGTGGTCTTCGCCGATTGTCCCGGTTCGTATTCTCTCGTTGATTATTCGTTGCTTGATGTTTTTACGGCTGGCTTGTAGGGCCTGACACCAACCCCCTAGATTTCCAGAGGACCATTCCCCCCAAATATTCGGAGGACCATTCCCCCTAAATGTTCGGAGGAACATAGTGCGAAGTTTAGCTTAGAGTCCTTCTCTGGCACTCGAATGATGATCAGCCGCCCTTGACATGGGGAACAGACGCTGTTGTGAGCCGCTCCGAACATGGAGTCCAGACGCTCAAAGTTTGCAGAAGCAAAAGCAAAAGCAAACCCCTCCTTCCCTGTCAGCATACGACCAGAGTTCCCACCGGGGTTGGTTACCCGATCTTCCCTAAGGTTACTCGTACCCCGGCCAGTACCGCGAGGAGGTATGGATAGGAGTTGCTGGACAAGAGGCTAAAGACCACACAAAGGGGTCTATTTTACTCCTGAAGGTACGCGAGCCATTTACCGTGCCTCGGAGGGATCGTGCGTTAACCCATTTTTGAGTTGCTGGGGTAGAAGTTGTTTTTATTTGCAGCCATGTAAAAAAATACGTACTAGCTAAGTTTTTTTTTCACTCAACCGGCAGATCAACAAACTGAACTTCCAGTACTATGCCACTTACTCAAATTAGAGGTAACGCCAAAAGGTTCGGTTTTTTGGTTGTTTTGCTCTTCGCTCTCTGACAACAATAGAAAGAGCGAATGAAATAAAGAGAGAAAAATAACTCCACCTAAGTTAAAAATACTCAAATATAAGTTTTTAGTTTGCTCTGTGTATGTATATGTTTTCGTTGAATAAATATTGGATATTTTGTTTCTCACTTGATTGCGCCATAATTATTCATAAGTGCCAATAAGACTACCGTAATTAGAAGCAACATTGATCTTTTTTTTTATAATAAATTAAAACATCATCTGAAAATGATAAAAGTTTCATATTTTTCAAACAAGTACTGCTACCCATTGCTCATGACTAAATACAGTGTTTTCAGAAAATTTTAAGCATTGTAAAAAATATGCTGATTTGCGATAAAATCGTTCACCCATGTAAAATAGGGTGAATGGTACTTGGAAACATCGTTACAAGCTATCAGTACAATATGGGAAATATTTGGCTTGGATTACAGTGACAGCTCCCAATATCGAACATCATTGGAAAATGGAGAAATCATGTGGGGAATTCTGAGGATTGGTTTTCTGGGGAATGGTGCATTCTAAAAAGTGGAATTCTTGGGAATGGTTTTCGGGCGAATGGTATTCTGGGGTATGTTATAGAACCCTTATTAGTGTTATAGCAGCGGTATATCAACACTACAGCCCATGCTTATTGATTACCTGGGTATGGGTTCATCCACAAATTATGTCACGCTACGAGAGGGAGGAGAGTGTTCCAAGCCAAGCGAGACAAGCCTTACAAACTTTTCAGTAGTCTTATACAAAAAGCGTGACAAAGCAGGGGGTGTTGGTGAGGTGGTAAAAAAAAGTTGAAATTTAGCGTGACATAATTTGTGTACCATCCCTATATATTTAACCGAAACAATCCATACCTTGCAAATCGATCAACGATTCGGGTGCAACAATTATCTGGGTTCCTTCGGCAGCCACGATTCCAAGGCCAGATTGACTCACGGCAAGCGCTGCCAGCAGCTCTTGCGCCGAACCTGTTAGTGATTAGAATTGAATATTTTTGTTTTACAAATTATGCGCATGAAGATTACGTAATAAGAATCAGTCCTTCGAAATTTTGATAACGCAAAAGAAAAACCATAATAATTAATAACTATATTGTATTGTAACAACATCACAGACGTAACAATGGAATTATTTTCATCACAACCTATTTTGCACTTAATTCAAGTTCTTGGTAGTAAGTAGTACGTACTGTTGATTGTCTTTAAGTGTTTTGAACTACAGTCATCTCTCCCTTACTCGATATTGAAGGGACCATCCAGTTAGGGAGGTATCGACTTACAGAACACAAAAGCAGTGCAACTGCGTTCCAAGGGACCATCGAGTTAGCCATGAAAACCAACTTTTACTATGGTTATCTAACTCGATATCGAGATACGGAATTTCGAGTAAGGGAGAGTTAACTGTAATTAAAAAAGTATTAGAGTGGTTCTGCCTCAGTAGTTTTGAACTAGCGTGTATGAAATGGGTCTACCCCGTTTGGCATAATGCCGTATGGCATAATGCCGTTTGGCATAATAGCCGTTTGGCATAATTGTGAAAAACATGAAATTTGATCAAATTTCTTCCATCAAGCATACTTCTCATATTCAATTTTTAAAGGAAACCAATATATAATGAAGCTTTTTTTGGAATTGCATCATACATAACTTCCGGGGACATTGTGTCCGGAATATTATAGCACATTTTTAAAAAAATGTGTCCATGGCCTAAGATATGCCATGCTATTTAAAAAAAGAAGGAACATGATATTTTATGACGCATCTTATGGTCCCGGATATTACTGTACCTTTGCAGTATCTTCTTTTTCAGATTATGCCAAACGACTATTATGTCAAACAACTGTTATGCCAAACGACTATTATGCCAAACGACTTTATGCCAAACGACTGTATGCCAAATGGCATTATGCCAAAAGGGGTAGACCCGTATGAAATGTACATCGAGCTGTCAATGAACGAACGATGAAACCGATGAAACATGTTGCGATGGATGAAAAATTGGAACATTTTTAGAACACATAATGCATGTTTCTACCAGTAATGCAATTCTCGCATAATTTAGAACAACGCCTAAAAAGCCATTGGTAACGTCATGTGTAGCTCGTTGTTTTTGAGTAGGTACACTGAAATGATTCCACGAGTTTATTGTATCAGCAATTTCATATGAGTTAAAATAATAGCCTTGATTTAATTTAATTGATTTCAATTGATCACTTATATGTGTCACAACAAAAACTATTTGGATTCAATAGCCTTCAAAAATACATATTAGTACCACCAGCTCATGTTCAAGTTATATGCACATGTTATAACCGACTTATGTCCCGTGCATATAATTTCGGCTAACTTTTCTCGCTGTGAAAGCTAAATGCGTGTATGTCATATTGACATTATCATTTCGAAAGAGCACAAAAATCAACAATGGCGGACGACCGTGAGCAGTTGTTGTAAGAATCTGGACTCCGAATAACATTTTTCGATCTTCTTGCTGGTAAGTTAATACTGGATATAATAACATTAAATTTCATTAGAGCTGGTTTTCAGATTTTAAAATTCGAATTCGATAAATGTCCGTAATTTCTGTCGAAGAACTAGAGGAAGCATTACAGTTGACGACCTTGATTGAAGAAAAAGGTACGATTTCTATGAAGATAATAACGATTTGTGATCGAACTAAAAATGGTCATTATAAGTAAATAAACATGTATTTTTGTTTTTAAATCGTATAGTTGTTTCTCATTACTAATAAATTGGCGTGATTATTTCAATAGGGCACAATTTAGTTTGAGAATGAACATTTATTACAACTTAATCGAGCATATAACTGCAATCCAAATTAGCAAATCAAGAAATGTTTTCATCTGTTTTTAGTGCTGATTTGCAATTATAGCTTTAAATAAACATGCTCACAAAGACGTACAAGGATTTTATTCTTAAAAGTCCTTATGGGAATATTTATGTCAATTTTTATCGCACATTCCTTTATTACATCCATTATTTTGATACTGCATAATATATGAAGGTAAATTCAACATCACATGAATAACATTTAAATTTGGATCGGCAGTTGTGTTTGATCATTATTGTGTAATCAAATGAATAACGTATTTGTGAAGGCTAAATGTAATGCATTTAACTATAACTTCAATATCCGCGAGTCTTATCATATGCGTTGCATATAACTTGTAATCCCCATTTCCGTCCCATGCTAATATTAATATGATTTTCCAATAATGCAGAATTATATGACTTCCATATACCCTTCAACGAGAGAGTTGGCTCAGTGTATATGAATGAGTTTACACATCAATGAACAAAGATATGATGAAGTGAAGGTCATCCTCTATCCCACAGATGTGATAGTTTGTATATTTTATCATCTATTTGCTCAGAAACAACAAGTTACACACTTAATTACCAGTGGGTTTTAGAACGTTTTCATAAATTGTGCGAACATTACACTGAAATAAATCGAACCGAATATTTTATTAGAAATTCCATATCCATTCAACTGTATCTATGTTGCATAAAATTCATATGGATTCATATCCGTGTCATCTGTCAAACATTTCTGATTCAACAGTGGCTTAGTGAATATTATCGTCACTGGCTAACATTGTTGTTATATGCATTGAACATATAACCGGTACATGTTTCGTACATAGTTTCGACGGATTCAATGGCATTGCGATTGGCATATGCGTATTCTTCATATCACCAGTATGATTTTATTCAGTCGTCGCAACAGATGGAGAATAGCTTACGAACAGGCAAGATTACTGAAGAATCAGGAAGTTCTCTCTTTGCCTTTTGAAAATAATAAATGGTAAGTTTTGCTGTTCATATTGAATTGACACCGTAGTTACAATGTTACAGAAAGTTCTTCTCTTTCCTCTCTTTGCAGCATGTTCGACCCAAGCGCTCGTTCAGAAGCTGTATCCTGAAAATTGTTAGGATCAAACCTGAACGATAAAGATCTTATTGGCAATGTAAAGTAAGTATAAATTTTTAATATGTTCTAACAATTTCTTACTGAACATAAAATAAAATTGAATATTGTTCATTTTGCAGGAGAATGCTGAACATTCATGAACACCCCACAAGACCCCACAAGAATGGCTAAGTATTGGGCAACATACTGGAATCTATCATATGTGGACAGGAAAGGAAATTAGCATTGTAAGTTATTAATAGCAGATACCATGTAGATGAAACAGTAAAAACAATAGAATAATGAAAACAATTTTCGTAATTTGTTAGTTTGATAGTATCACTCACCGTATCAACTATTAATTATATTAATGAAAAGTACGTTAGTTGCACTTAGAAGATACAATTTTTACGAATGGATCTTCTGTTTGGCTGCAATAGCATGTATTTGGAATGCAAATGATGTTTACATACTCTCTTGGTCCGTACTTGGTATATTTTTTGCATATAACATGGACATGGATGTAGAAAAGGTTTCTTATATGTCACGCATATACCTTCGAACATACTTTTCCATACTATGGTGACTTTCATAAGAAATTCTAATAGTGCAGAATTATATGACTACCATATACCCTTTAACAAGAGAGTTGGCTCAGTGTAGACGTTCTGCGAGAAAGCGAATAACATGTGAGTGATCCTAATATTTGAAATTAAGGTAATTAAACGTTTGAAGTCTGAGTTTGGGTAAGTATTGGATAAGAAACTGACAAAATTTCAAGCCAGTATGTATTGTTCCTCAACCTCTTGAACTAGAGCAAACTTAATCTATGCAAGCTTCTAATCCATTTTCATTTCAATTGCTGATCTAACGCAAAGCTAAAATGCGTAGATGGCTCTCTTCTAGAATAGGGATTGATGAATCTTAATAAAAATTTCTAGTGATAACTTTGGAAGAAAAATCACCACAATCATTTAACTGACAAGATTTCTGCAATTTAAGGCAAAGGAAACCGTCAATATTAATTTAAATTTTAAAATTAAGGCACGGGATACCGTAAATATTAATTTCCATTTGAAAAACTTTCGCAACCTAACATCACTTTTGATCGCCAATATGCTGTTTAAAAATGTTAAAAATTTAAAAGAAATTCGGGATAGCCTACACAATACTTTGAAATGTATGTATGGTAAAACCATCCAGTTAGTTACAATGGAAATCCATAACCGAATCATTCATGAAATGGTAGAAACAGTAAACGGATTTTAGATAAGAAACGTCCACATCAAATTGAATGGTTTGGATATCATAAAAATACTGAACACATGGTTACAATGAAAACGATCATAGTACCATTAATGGAATGGTAGAAACAGCATTCAAATAACTATAAAAATACTGTATGGGGTATCTGAATCTGGATATCAGTTATATTATAATGTTTATGTTCAAGAAAAAAAAGTAATTTGTAAGATCAGGTATCAGAAGACCGACTCCAGAAGTACAATACTTAACAACCTATTCAATTTAGAGCTTCACTACCATTTGCTATAAAGTTCAAATCATTTATTTTATAATTTTACTATCGGATTCTTTCTCCAACATTTCTACGGTACACATATTGCTGCAAATGGTGCTATTACAGTGCAACACTCACAAGTTTGTTTGGATATTTAACATAAGACATTTTTCGGTTTGTTTGGACACTTCATTCAAAATAATTCCACATTTTTTGTAATATTTTTGTTCGTTTTAATTATACGCCGATACACACAATATAATGATTAAATAAAATGTATAGTTTTCTTATATCTTACAATAACAATGTCTCATATTTTGTACTTAATTACGAATCAAAATTAGAAAATGTAAAAATATAAAAATATTTATGCATACGGTATCTAAAATTGTTACAACGGAGAATGCAAATGAAATTAACGTTCATCGTAGATTTAAGGTGATTATAAAACGAGGCCAAACTTTGAATTTTCAATTGCACAAGACAGGAGAATCTGACAACTGTTCGCGTTGAAATCAATCATCAATCAAATTACTTGCTTGCTGGTGCTGACTAATGGGATAAATTTTCAACGCGGAGCGCTATTTGGTTCTCAAGTCTTGTGCGCTTGAAAATTTGAGGTGTGGCTTCGTTCTATAATCACCTAACAATCCAAACGGCTTTCAAAATGTATTAATTATATGAGAACTGCTTTCCTATCTGAATAGCTATCGTGCCGTTCAAAATATTCAATGAGAAACGTGTTAAACACAGCGAAATAATAGTCGATGTCTCTCAATTGTCTTGCAATAACTGAATGTTTCTAAACGCAGTAGAAAATTTAAGCGAAAAATCACACAAACACATATTCTGGAAATGTCAACGAAACGAAAAATACTACACTGCGTGTTCGTTTACCAATAATATCTATAGAAGATTAGCAAAGCACGACAAAGTGTACAATAAGTGCTTAGGTAAGTAGGTAGGCATAGGGGCATGCGTGAATATTATGGAACGGATTCTCATTTCGATTAAGCCGTATCTGGTTCAATTTCTTCGACCGAGTCGCAAGTGGTGAGTATGCTACCTATAAACGAGAGAACACAAAAACGATAAAAAAGAAGGAAAAACGAAATATTGGTTGAGGATGGTGGGTTTTGTGGGAGAGTTATATAAAATGAAACAAATGCTAATGCTATGCTTTACGAGATCTAACTACTTGAAGTACACTAACATATCTAGAAATACTGTTGTCTTGAAAAATAACGTAAGGAAAATTAACAAAGGCTACTATTTTCAAACTCTACCGACACATGCTATCATCTATCATCATTAGTTGTATCAACTACAGTTTGAATTTAAGAAGGAAGTTATACAACTAGATAGGTACAAATCACAAGATCTGTGTAATCCGGCCTTGTAATGTTTGATTGCACTTGAGCAGCTGACAACGTGAGACAGCCCAAAAGCCGTATTACAAAAACTATATTTTCCTTTTTTTCTATCTTTCTTCTTCTTTCTGGCGATACGTCCCAACTGGGACAAAGCTTGCTTCTCAGATTAATGTTCTTCTGAGCACTTCCACAGTTATTGACTGAGAGCTTTCTTTGCCGATTGACCATTTTTGCATGTGTATATCTTGTGGCAGGTACGAAGATACTCTATGCTCTGGGAATCGAGAAAATTTCCTTTACGAAAAGATCCTCGACCGTCTTCAATTCGAGAGTGTCCAGCTTCGCATTTGTGTCTACTCAGTACAGCACTCTCAAATAGCACGAATCCCTGCCATCTAATCGCACCTGCCGGAACATCTTAATTTTATCAGCAGAAAACAGAAACTTGTACTTTTGGGAACGTAGAACTACCGCTGTAAGGGTGTCTTGGATCGCAGGTCTGCTCATCAGCACGTCGTGCACATCAAACACCATGCGTAGCTTGGTTGGCGAGCTTGAGGGTTTTACAATTGCATGATGCGGCAAGTAAAATCCTGTGGTACTAGTGTCATCGACCTTCACACGCGTAGTACTGCTTCTTATGTACGGCGTTCATGTTGAGCCTTCTCTCCAACTGATAGAATCGTCTTTCAGTTATGGCACGGGACTCCCCCAACTGAATCAAATTGTTCCGGAAGGGTAGACGTACTACGAAACGGCCTTCTTCGCGACGGTATGTTTTGGCGAAATGGTCCAAGCATTGTCAGTCTTCAGTGTTCTTCTTCGCCGTATCCGAATCTTCTTCCTGATCTCAAAAGCGTTGCACCAGACTGTTTAGATTCGAATCCGATGCTTCCAGGCAAGTAACATTGGATACCACTACCGTTCGCTGGATACTCGCAAACGCTCCACTCACAATCCATTCAAGCTTGGTGTTCCATAACATAATTTGGCAATCCTTAACCTTAAAACACTCCGATAACAGCAACTCGAAAAACAATTCTTCTCCTATGAGCATATCCGCCTTAGCAGGAACGTTGAACCTTGGATCCGCTAGACGCACATCCGAAACAATTTGCCACTGTGATATGTCTAACGTATGCGTTGGAAGACAACCGGTAACTTGCGAGACCAGCAACTCGTGCAACTGCTTGATGCGCTCGAACTCGTTCACGATGCAACCGTAGTTGTCGGACGACAGACTCGGTGAGAAAGTTTGACTGAGATCCCGAGTCCAATAATGCATGACATAAAAGATACGTTCCGCTGGCATCTTGCACCACCACAACAGCGATTGAAAGAAGTACTTGCTTTTCACCAACTCGTTGCGACGACATTACAGTGCTGATGTTCGAAACCGTGAGGTTTGCTTAGTCAGTGTGCTGTTCCGATTGTTGACTGTTAATGCCTTTTTGCTCTTCTACGATTCCAGTTGGAACCGGCTTCTCCTGGGGGCCGTTCACATAATGCAACAAGGTATGGTGCCGTTTTCCGCAGCCGCTGACCGTACACGCTCGTGATCTGCATTGCCCGACACGATAGCCACGTTTCATGCAATTGAAACACAACTGCCGTGTACACGCTGCATGGGTTTCGTAGCTGGAACGTGTCTTCGGCTTTCTCGCTTCCACATACTTGTACTTGAATTTAGCCTTACAGCGCTCCAAAACAAAACAACGATTATGCAGGAATTGTGGTCCCCTTATTATTTCGAAGCTCTTTTGGTGTACGGTGTTCGCCTACAAAGCTGCGGTTGCATTGTGGAGTTTGCATGTTAGAAGGGAAATCACTAGTTGTTCTGACATTCCCTGCATCAACAGGGAACTTCAATGCATCTACATGCCGACTGCAATCATCGACGAGCTGGTGCAATTCACTAGACGATTCTCTCGACATCTTCCGTAGATTTAATAGTCCTCCGATGTGCACATCGACGATGGTCCTTTGATTTTCAAAGCGTTCCTCGAGTGCGTGCCAGGCGATCTGGAAATTGTTTTCGTTCACGATCTGGTCACTAAGCACGCTTTCCGCCTTTCCCTTCAGGCATTGCTGCAGGTAATGTAGCTTGGTCGCATCCGAGAGATGTGGATGCTTTTGCATGAGTTCTTCGAACAATTGTTTAAAGCGGAACCATTTCTCATACGCACCGTCAAAAATTGGTAGGCGGGACGTTTGACAATCCGGGAAATTGATTCACAACGGTTGGCTGCTGATGAACAATTTCTGTGACTGCCAGCTTAGTAGGATCGTCATTTTTTTCGGAGCCCATCAATTGCTTGACAAAGTTCAACTCGAATATCCTCGTAGGCAATCTCAAATTCGATGAAGAATAATTCAATTATTGCAATTATTGCTCTTGTTCCATTAGCTGATCGGGAAACTCGGCGTACACCTTATTCTGAATTGTGTTGTATTTGTCGTATAATCGACACGTCTCAAGTACGTTTCGAGGTGGTAATCACTGTTGTACCCAGCTTGACCCACCATATCCTTCATTCGCTGTAGCTTTGCAACGACAGAATTCCGGCGCGCAGTCAGGGCATGCATTTTAATTTCAGCCATCGTTGTTCCTGCTTCTTTTTCTGCTCGTCGTTCGGAGAATGCATCACATTTCTACTGCGTTTTCCCGAAGGCGTAGTAAAAGTACATTTTTTGCGTTCATCTCACTTCACTTTTTTACTTTTTTTCAGCTAGGCACTTCCCGTAAACCTTTTTTTTAAGGCACTTTGTGCTCGTGGCCACTACTGTGCCGGAATCAGTTCTTCTATATCTTCTTTACCGATACAGTTCTATTTTTAACTAATCTATATTTACATGTTATTTCACTCTCTTCTACTCTTTTACTCTCACACCGAGCAGGTAGGAGAGGGCTCTGCTGTTAGTCCAATGGATTTCCATAAGCCATAGTCCATTCTTGCGGTGGTTCATTTTCGCCGTGTTCCTGAGTCGTTTGAGGCTAGCTGCCATAGAAGAGGGTCAGTTTGTCTCAGTCACCATCTGAAACTGACGGAGGATGGATGTGCTCTCCAAAGCACGGTCCTCCGTGCGGCGTCTTCTGGTGGTTGGACGGTTTTTTTTTTTTGTGGAGGGGCTGTGGAGCGAACCCATGAATTCCGCTTATGAAGCGAAAGCGTAACCTCAAGGCTACGGACCCCCCTTTCCCGTAAACCTGATGAGATGAAACTTTTAGAGAGTAATACAAGGCATCCAAACTATTATTTAAACGTGCAAGATTTAAAGTTCCGGACTTGTCAGATTTTCCATATAAGGCTGGACCATTCTAATGTATAAAATCGCGTACTGGTACCAGTCTAGTGAATGAGCATGCAGGAAGTAACTAAAGATCACTAAAAAGCACCAAACCTACAACCCCTCCAACCAGGTTACTCACCCTGTAGAAGAATCTGCTGCCCATCGGGAGTAAGTAGTTGGGACGTATCACCTCCAGCTGCCAGTGCCATCAAACTTTGCTGATCCAGTATGATCTGCTGGCCGTCCTGAGTATTCAGCAAAATGTTCTGCTGTCCAACCTCGATGCCTCCCTCGGCATCGACGGCCGCCGTTGCCGTGACCACCGTTGCTTGATCACCGCCCGTCGGAATTTCCAACACTTCAGCCTGATTCACAATGTCCTCGACGGAGGCATTCTCCGGAAGTGCCACCAGTTGATTGGATGAATCCAAGTAGAGCAGCTCGTTGTTAACCGGGACGAAGCCCTCCTCGCGCACTGAGCAAAGGTAGAACAGATTGGACGGTCCGCCGAAATTTTCCGCAGGAACGGCAATCAACTGGGAGGATTCCTGCACGTTGGAACCGGACTCGGACGCTTCGGCTGCAACTTCTACCGCTGCAACCGGGGCACACTCAACTGACTCGAGAGCCTCAACCGGTGGCGAAGGTACTTCGGCTTCCGTGCTCTCAGCTTCCGGTTCTTTCACGGCTGCGTCTGCTTCGTTTTCCTCGGTAGATGATGGTTCCGGCAACACGGCTACTTCTGCTGTTGATGGTGATGTCTCCATGGACTCGGTAGACGTCGTAGCGAGACCGACTTCGGTGAGTTCCTCCGTGTCGGCCGGAATGGGTTGAATCTCTTTTACTGAAGAATCAGCTGCGGCAGCCACTACAACTTCCGCCGGGGCTTCGCTCGGTGGAGGAGGCGTTGGGGTAGATGTGGATGGTTCTTCATCGACGGAATCTGCCCTTGGTAGTTTCTTGGGCTCCTCAGGCCTTGATCTTTGTTGCTTCTGCAGTTGATACTGTTCCTGGCGGAATTTCTTCATGCCACTGGCAGTGAGTACCTTACCCTGTCCTTTGTCTTCCACCATTCCCAGCCGGGTGAACTCTTTGAGTTTCTGGGGAGAAATCTTGATCACTTTGTGAGCTTTCTTGCCGGGACTTACTGCCGAGGAAGTGGCCGGTTGCGGAGTAATGGGATTTCCCTTGGAGGTCGAGAAAAGAGGTTTGCCACTACTTGTAGGAGAATGGGCATCGGTGTGTTTTTTGATGAGAACTTTCTTTGGCGGAGATGTGCTACTGGATGAAGTCTTTTTCTGGCTCGCTGCGGATGATGATGTGTCATGTTGTGGCTTTGTCGTTGATGGCCGCGACTTGGTCGGAGGATATATGATTTCCTGGGACTGCACACAAATCTTGGCAGGGGGAGATTTGACGGGTGGTTCAACAACGGTTCGATGAACGGTAAGCGATGCAGGAGGTGGAGAAGATTTGGAAGTTGAACTACTGATGGTGCTCACGCTGTTTACTGAAGAGACGATGCTTCCAGCTTTGGCCGGCGTTACGTGGGTTTTAGGGGAGCCACTTCGACTGGATTTGGTTGTTGAGGTTGTGGGCGATTGGGTCGTGAAGACGGTCCCTTTGCTGGTGATCACAATCTGACCTACGCTATTGGCCTGTACGAGTTGCGTTCCTCGGATCGGTGGTGAATGAGCTGGCGAGTGGGTTGGCTTCGGAGATAATTGATCTACCGGAGGTTTGATGGTAATAGTGGAAGATTTGATGCCCAGATTCTTTTTCGGCACAGGTTGAACCGTGTCTCGGGACTCCTTCGGAACGATTATTTTCGGGGACCCGTTACTACTCTTCACAATCATCATCTTTTTCAACATGGGTTTTGTTGCTGGCATTTGAGGGGAAGTCTCTTCGATTGGCTTTTGATTAGATGTCGTTGTCGAAATGGTCGACTCCTCTAGCAGTTCGCTGTCGTCCATTACGATGGGGATGTTGTCGATGTCAAACTTATCTTCATCCATCTGCGAGGAGCCGATCTTGTCAGTTGCAGTCGGTTCTTCTGCGGCTGCCACATTAACAACCGGCACAGTTTCGCGTTTCTTTTTTTCTGGAATGGTTACGGTTTCCTCCTGCTTCGGGGGCTTGGGTTGTTCCGTCAGTTCAGGACTACTCATCAGTGTTTGCAGATGTCTCTTTCTAGGATTGATTGTTTTTGCAGTCAGCACAGGTGAGCTGCTGTTTGGTTTCGTTTCTGCCATCTCTTGGTCGCCCTCGACGTGTTTTGGAGGAGTTACGTTCGGTAAATGGATAAGGGCCTCCGCTATTTGAAGATCAGTGTCAGATGGACCACTTGGCACGCGATCCTGTGGCTTATCCTCACAAACTTTGAAATCTTCCGTTGGTTTGGGAGGTTCCTCGACAATTTTGGGTCGCTTATGCTTGGGAGATTTGGATGAACTCTTACTTTCAACAATCGTATCAAACGATGGAGTACTAACAGGTGGTGGTGGAACATCCACAGACTCTTCAACCGATGCCTTTTTCCTCTTGGAACTCTTAGGCGATTTTGGGAGTTTTTCTTTGACTTCGTCCTCTTTCGGTTCTGCAGATACAACATTTGGCTCATAGAGCAGCTCTGAATTGGATTTTCTGCCTCGGGATTTGATGATCATCTTAATGGGTTGATGTTTAACGACAGGCGTCGGTTCGGATTGCTCCGGAATAGCAGGTTCGACTTTTTCGTTAGTAGGAACTGGTGGCTCAGAAGCCACCGGAATATCTTCGGCTGTCGAATCAGCCAACCTCTGCTGAAGCTGCTTGGATCGTTTCGATTTTGTCGGTTTGGGTTCTTCCTTTGGTTCATCCACAGGGTGAGGAAGAGTGTCCGGTTTTGGAACCTCTTCCACATGATGAGTTTTGGAAACATTTTCATCCGTTACTTCCACGTCTTTTTTGGCTCGCTTCAACTTAAGGTGTTTCTCTGGGAAAGTTGGTGATTCAACACGCTGCTCTTCTTTCAACTGTTCCGGTTCTTCATGTACTACTGTGGGTTCTTCGACCTTGGCGCCTCTGCCTCTACGTGACCGAGGTGTATCCAAGGCCGTCAGGTCGAGCTTTTGGAGCTCTCCACCTCTCTTCTTTCGTCCCTTAGGAGATGGATCTTCGTGTTGTAATTCAGCTTGTGGTTCATGAGAATCTTCGATCTGCTTCTCGGATGTCAATTCAGCGGGAGGTGTTTCGACGATCGGTTTGTCAGCCGACTGGGGCTCTTCATTTTCCTTCGTCTTGTCCTGAGCAACTTCGGCGCTTGGCTCTGGGGCTTCAACGACTAGTTTCTCAGTCACAATAGGATCTGAAATCTGCACCTCATTGCCTCTCTTCTTTCGACCTTTGAGTGGGGTGTCTACAACTTGGGCTGGCTGTTCTGGCTCTAACTCTGGAACTGTTTCAACTGGCTTTTCAACTACTTCCGCTGCAGAAATTGAAGTTTCTTGAGTGACTACGTCTGGGAGATGAGTATAGCCTCTTTTCTTCCTACCCTTAGGGGACACAACTGAATGACTCGAAACTGATTCCTGGGTTGGAACTTCTAACGTTTTTTCAACTGGTTCTTCCACTTTATGAAGCTCAACACCTCGCTTCTTTCGACCCTTGACGGTGACATCTGCGACTTCCGCTTCGGGTAGTGGTTCCGCAATTCCCTCATCGGATTTGGTGATCACCACGCGAAGCGTATCTTGCGCCACCAAATCTAGATTCTGCACTTCACCTCCGCGCTTCCTTCTTCCCTTCGGCAGTGGCGTTTCCGGTTCTGGGACTTCCGGAGCTTTTTCAACTTCAGGAGTAGTTGATGCAGGCACCTCAATGGTCACCGATTCAGCGTCTTGAATGTCTCCACCGCGCTTCCTTCGGCCCTTGGGTGTTGCCTCTTCAATTGGTGGCTGATATTCCGGTTCCGGGCTTATTTTCAGTGGCGTCTCAATCACCACTCGAAGCGTGTCAGACGCCATCAGTTCTAGATTTTGGAGTTCGCTGCTTCGCTTCTTTCTTCCCTTGGGTGGCGTAACTTCTACGCTCGGTACTACTTCCGGTTCTACAGTCTCTACGACCGGTTCGTCAGCTTTAGTCGTGTCAACTTCTGGTACCACATCTGAGCTTTGAACCTCGCCGCCACTTCTCTTCTTATGACTCTTGAGCGATGTTTCAGCAACGTGCGATTGTGACTCGGGCTCTGGCGTTTCTTCGACCATTTTTTCGATAACCACAGTAGCAACCCGATGAGATTTGGGCAGTGGCGATGAGACTTCTAAGTTTTGTAGCTCAGTACCTCGTTTCTTCCGTCCTTTGGGTACAACCGTTTCAACAGCAGGTGTTTCCGGTGGTGGCGTCTTTTCTACTGATTGTCCAGCCTCAGCATCGTTACTTGTCAGTTCTGAGCTTGGAGGCTCGGTGGTACGCTGCTTTCTACCCTTAGAGGTCGTTTCTTTGACGCGTGACTCTGGTTCCGGGTCTGGGATCTCAACCGCTTTTCCCACTTCAGACATAGCAGAACTAGACACATGAAGCACAGGTGTCTCAGAGGCCTGTTGCTCAACGCCGCGCTTCTTCCTACCCTTAGAGGTCGTTTCTTTTATGCGTGGTTCTGGCTCCGGTTCTGGCACCTCAACCGCCTTCTCTACCTCAGGAGTAGCAGAACTAGACACGTCAAGCACAGTCGTTTCAGAGCTCTGTTGCTCAACGCCTCGCTTCTTCCTTCCCTTAGAGGTCGTTTCTTTGACGTGTGATTCTGGTTCCGGTTGAGATATCTCAACCGCCTTCTCTACCTCATGCTTAGCAGAACTAGACACGTCAAGCACTACCATCTCAGAGGCCTGTTTCTCAACGCCCCTCTTCTTCCGGCCCTTGGGAGTAGCATCTTCGACCCGTGCTTCCGATTCTACAATTGTCTCGACTGTCTTTTCGATAATCGGAGTAGCGGATTTCCTCTGTTTACCCTTTCGTCCTTTCGGTGTAGGTGTAGCAGTGGCAGTCAGCGCTTCCAAAGCTAGCTGCTCCTTACTTATCGACACTGTCATGGGCTCCGTTGCCGTATCCTTCGCTTCGTTAGTAGAGCTGACTGAAGGTTCCTGAGCAAGGTTAGTCAATGCCAACACATTCTCTGCTTGTGAGATCTTCGTTCGCTTGGATTTTATCGCGGCGAATTCGGAGTTTTCAAACCGCGTAGGCTCATTGGACAGCACAGATTCCTGTGAGTCATCATTAGTAGTCGTGGGAGACTCCGAACTGAGCTTGGCCTCAGCTTTTTGCTGCTCTAGAAGCTCTGCTAGCTCTTCTTCGTGAGATTTTTTCACGAAATCCATCACGATAGCCTTTGACTGCTCGAGTGCAATAGCTTCGTTTTCAATGATCTTGTTGCGCGTCTTGAATATGCGCTTACCACGTTCCTTCGGTGGTAAGGTGCGATTCCGATCGATCTCTTCCTTGAGCTGAGACGTTGTCTCCGTAGACGATGATGGCCCGGGTGAAGGAGCCTTTGGAATTTTCGGAATTTCTGGCAAGCTTGGTAGGCTAGTCTCGCAAAGCAAAGATTCTACTTTGTTCTTCAACTCGACATCCCTCTTAGCTCGCTCCAATTCCTCTTGTTCCTTGACCGAATCTACGACACCGGTGCTCACCTCCAGGGAAGTGTCACGCCTGTTGGAGAGGGACCTTCTAGGAGACTTGTTCAGCACAACCTCTTCATCCTCATCTTCCTTAAAGTCGAAACAAGATGTTTCCTTCTTCGAGTCGTCATCCGTTGCCGGCTGAGATTCTTGCGTCGCTGCCTTGACTGGCGATTCCTGCTTCGTTTCGTCACTACTAATGGATTTGCTGGAACCGCGAGTTGCCCTGTCAAGAATGCGTTGTTTCGCACTTATGGGTCGCTCCAAGAAACTTTCGTTGGAGGTCGGGGTTTTGTCCGAGGTATTTAAAGTAGTATCTCCGCCGCAGGTTGCCGCTGTCGTACTGATACTGCTCTCGCTAGACGATTTCTCTACTGTACTTGTCACTGGTGCAGCTGGCTGATCATTCGTAACTTCGATGAACTCTCGCTTCTGCTTCTTGGGAATATTACGATACTTAATAGTTGTTCCTGATGACACTGGGGATGCCAATTGTGGCGAACAGTCAACCGATTTCTCCAAACTTGCATCAAGTGAGTTTGATGCTGCATTTTCCGTTTTAGAGTCACTAACTTGTTCTTCATTTTTAACTGCCTCGTCCTCTTTTGCTGAATCTTCCTGATCATCCTGCTCATCTTCACTCCAATCCGCTAGGAGTTCGTTCTTGAGTTCCAGTTTTCCCTTGGAATCCTTCGAATCGTCTTTATCAACGGATTCATCCGTTTTCTCGACTTCAATCTCCTTCTCCTCTACCTTATCCTCGACCTTCATTGACTCCTCCTTATCGTCCGCAACTTCCATGAAGACCTCCACTTTCTCTTCGCTTTCTGGAACTGCCGCAGCCCGGCCTTTTCCTCGGTTCCTTCGACGGTCAATTTTCGGGGTAGATTTGGCAGCTGGTGCTGCTGCTCTTGGTGTGCGACCGCTACGCGTTGGTTTCACAGGCTCAACCACTTGAATCACTTCCACCAACTCATCCTCCTCGGCGATTTTGTCGATCTTTTCCTCGATTTCCGTTTTGGGAGTTGACGCGACTAATTTCCTAGGGGACTCCACAATCTTCAGAGTCGTGTCCGGTTCAACTTTCTCCGGAGTTATTGGAATTGGTTTTGCAACTGAAAATTTAGAATCATGAGGTTAAAAACTATTTTTCCCGTGAATTCCCTTGTGCTTTACCTTTTACCGAAGGAATACTCATCGGTACAGCGCGACAATACCTGGTATGGAGCACTATCACATTTTGCCGGCCACTTTCCATGCCACATTTGTGGCAATGGTAGATCTGAGCCGGAGAGGCAAGACTACTGCTACTGACGGCTGTGGCGTCCAACGATAAGTTCTGCGACGATGTGTTCACGACAGACCTCGGCGTTGACGAGAGTGACGAGGCAGAAGTCAGAGAAGACGAAAAACTTCTACTACCTGCGGTCAGACCCGTTGATGAAGAAGCCTGTCCCAGTATCCTGACCTCATGCTTCTTTACCGGAATTACTGGAATAACTTTACTGGGTGAAACAACTTTCTTGTTGGCATTCTTCCCCGAAGAAGCTGTAAGTATTGAAATCATGAATAACATTGTTCAGTCAATCACACTTCATTCATTACCTCTTCCTTTGCTCTTATCGCCAAAAATGTCTGCATAGCTTTCTCGCTTCTGCGGCAGAAAGTCCTTCGAGTTGACAATGTTGGGATCGCCTCCGGTCGCACGCTCGGCATGCATTACGTCCGCCGGAAACTTTTCCATGTGTTTATTTTTTGCACGATATTGTTCTATTACAAAAAACATTTCAAATAAGTCGTTTGCATTGAGATTAATTGTCTTCCGGAATCTTACCTAAACCCTTTCTGAGAAATTCGTGTTTCCTACTGCAGTTGTATTTATAGATAAAGTTAGTGTTCTTGACATATTCACTGAAAAACACAAGAAGACACAGTTTTATCTCTCCTATTTCTCCTCAACTCTCAACTATCAAACTTACTATGAGTCTTCCTCGAAAAACTTAACGACAGCCAATGGGCGGCGCTTCAGCGTGGAAAGTAGCTCCTCGGTCTGGTGATCGCCTGCCTTCACTTCGCCGGGCCACCAACAATAGCTGAGCTTTACCCAGACTATGTCTCCGTCGTTGTATTCGCCGTCGTCGTCCATTTTCGGGGCCTACCCGGTCCGTAGCCTAGAACAACTTGACCAAGAGAGCCAGCCAACCAATGGAGTACAACGTCAATGGGCAGAAAATGGTCGGAATGTTCCGTCAGCGGATGTTTGATTCACGAGTTCAATCTGCGTTAAAGGGAACACAATCCTTGATATATGTTTATTGTATTTGGTTAGATAGGAAGTGCGTTTCATGTTGCAACAATTTAGTGTAGAGTAAAGCCCAAATGAAAAGTTATGTTAAAGTTGCGGTGTCCTACATAAGAATATGAGGGTAGACGTATTTCGATCAATAAAGCTTTCGCAGTCCTACAGAGGACATCAAACTTATAACCCAATATTTAAGGCCATTTAGTCGTTTCCCAAATCTATCACATACACTCATGCTACGGCAACATTGGACATTGTAGTAAAAGATAGTTTTAAGCACTTGTAGTTCATATACTCGAACAAGCATAGTTAAGGCACAGACAAGTTAAGGTTTTACAAACGTTTTACAATTTTAGGGCTCTTTCACAAATTTCAAAATGCTGAATGGTGTGTGTCCTTAAGTTTGAAGCTGATACAAAAATTCGAAAAATATTCATACAAAATGCGTTACGAGATCATTTTTGGTATTATTAAATTTATGAATAAACCCTTAACAAATGTACTTCTGACTATTGTTACACAACTGTCTAGGCCAGCCCTATCGTAACAAATTTAGCCTATCATTATATACTTTGCTTCTTCTTCAGGTGGATAAACTAATCATCCACGGTTTCGGAATAGTAGTTTACACAAGAAGTTGCATAATGGCAATTTTTACTGCACGAGTGCTGTAAAAATCGAGTTTTGCAACGAGTACAACTTTTTTTTGGCTTTTTCGTAGATAACCACTTGAGGGTATTAGAAATCGATCGTGATGCATTCACCGCCATGCATTCACCATGAACTGAAGTAATTTGGGACATTTCTCAATAGTTATCTACCCTTAATTGCCATAAATGACCAATAGGATGGCGCATTTTAGATTTCACTCCTCGTTTGGTACGAGACGAATATAAGCTTGGCATATCTCTGATTTTTATCGGTAGAGAACTCTTAGTAAATGCAAACCGTGGACTCCGAAAACAAACTTAGGGGTAGTCGGGGCGGTTTGACCAATGGGATGGAAAGAGCACTAGGGTGTCCTATTTTTCCCCGACCATCTCGGATTTCGCCTCCCCCTAAATTAACAGTTTTCTCTTGATATTCAAACACTTCCTACCAAATTATAGCTCAATTCGTCGTATTTTCAAGCATCGCAAGGATTTTTTTCAAAATGACGCAAATTAATAAAATAGCCCAGGTGATTGTATGCAATCAACTTGCATGCAAGAAAATATTTTCATAGTGAGCGGTGATTTTCAAAATGAAAACAAACATCAATCGTTTTTGACAGCAGCTGTAATCACCGTTTCAGTCAATAGCTTTTGCCCTGAGACTTCTGCCATGTTTCTAGTATTTTAAAATAATTTGAGAAGATGATTTCTTCTCTTCTTTAATTTCTACGTTCTGTTCAGTAGATTTGCCTTCACTAGCTCTATATTTCCTATCTGTTTTCGCAAATGAAAAGTTAACCAAGGAGTGATGTTTTGCATTGCACGAGATAAATGAATGGTCTTAGTTATTAGTGTTTCCATCCTTAACAATATGTTTTAGTTGAATTCGCATCTTTTGTACCTACTTTACTGCCGTGAATCGCAAGTCAGTCCCATCTGTAAAAAGCAGGCATTGAGAAAATGGGCTGTGAAGTTTTCAAACTCGTTTTCCATACAAATATTGAAAAAAATCCAGAGGATTGGAACATGTTCCAATCTTAATGAAACTTTCACAACTTGCTTATCATTATGATATCTTACCGAGAAAAATATAAAGATACTCAAAACAAGTTGCATTTTTGTGTTCCATGGTGCGAAAGTTTGTATTGGGACTGATATGCGATTACTTTTCATTATGGGACAATTTGACTTGCTGTTTTTCCCTAATTTTTCCGACCAAATCATTTTATTTTATTAGTGCAGCTGAAAGAGCATTGGAAAAGATGTTGAAAACTGAACTCAACTCAATTTTGACGAAAATGCAGATGGGACTGACTTGCGATTCACGGCAGTTTAAGTGTTGTGAGAACATTAATTCATTGAGCACCCCTTATAAACTGCATAAATTCTTGAAATTTCATTTGAAATAACATGCCATTCCAAAGCTGACAAGGGAATGAAGCACAAGACACGCTACAAGTTAGAACACTGAAAGAAAAAGAAATAAATGAAAGTCGAAAAAACTGCCCATATTGTCCTGAATTGCTCTTTCAAATTTCATCATTTTAGAATGATAAAATGTGACTGTTAGAATGTTTTTTTAAAATTTAATATTTTTGCATTGAGTGTTTATAAATACTAATAACTTTGAAGTGTAGTGAAAACAATAATTTCTTTCATGTTCAATCAATCATCCTTTCCCATTCCTCAGCTTTCGCAAGGACGTGGCCAGGACAGCTTTCGATTATTGGAGGATGCGTCAATCTTGTCTAAGAGTTAGAGGTTAGTCCCGAATTTCTGACTTTGGTAACAAACGAGAAGGAGGCAACCCTCATACAATGGTCTAGGCAGTGGCGATTCCCTAACCTCAAATCTACCTGTTCTACGATTACAAATTCTGGATTTTCAGCAACAAAATAGCATCTAACAAATAGAACTTTGTTGGAAAGGGAGATTACAACCATTTACATCATGTTTTATAAACTAAATTTGCCAAATTTAGTTTATAAATTTTATAGTTATTTTATATAGTTTTTTATAAGTTTTTTTTTAGATTCGTAGAACAGGTAAAAAGTGAGGTTACGAGTCGCCTCTGGGTCTAGGACTGTACCACCTACGAATTTGTGCGAAATGCTTAATACTAATTCTAAAACAAATAACTGTTGCAGGTATATCAGTTCATGATGGATGTAGTTACATGATAGATGTTGAATTTTGAAGAAAATATATATATGTTTGAGAAAAAGCATATACCGCAATAATACGACAATGGAAATAGCGTTTTGCCTACTATTGCGGTATCTCTATAATACATTCAAAATTCCAATAGTCCTACTTAATGTATTTGCTAGAAATATTTCCTATATTGTTAAGATACTATTTTGTGACATTATTTTGTGTCGTTCATACATTTATTCATTTAAACAAAAAATTTGGTCCGGATGATAGGCGCTGCTAGTCATCGAAAACATCTCACGATTAATTTGGGTTCGAATCCCAGCAAAGGAATTAACGAAAATACACATATGAATCATACAAAAAAAATAGTCAGACAAATAAGGTCAAAAGCAACGCTGACCATCCAAGGAACAAAAAAATACAATAATATTTTTGTGTTTCTATTCCGCTTGTCCACATCGTATACCTCTTCCCGTTTTTTGGATGTCCAACTTGTTCCCCTCGAAACCCGTTTGTTTTTACCGATACAGGTCGTCGTCATGTCCAATCTGCGTTGATCAGCACCAATAACAATATGTTGCTGTTGAAGATCAACGAGTAAACCCAAAATTCCCATCCCTTTCAAAACTGATTGTATTCCTTAACCTCGACCAAACCGCGAGTTTTACGGTTCCCCAAAACTAACTTAGTTGTGCCATCAGTGCATCAGATTTCGCTCATTTAAGTTAAGTTATGTGTTCAAATCTTTATTATAAAATAACTTTTGTATCGATCAATACTATTTTTGTATTACAATGTAGCTCCAAGTATAGCTAATCAGCGGCAAAATAAAAAGAATTTGAAAAGCTTTCATAAAAAATTATGTAATTGCATTTGTGACTGCATTTTTTTTTAATTTCTTTATTAGTATCATTCTTAACATTACATTCATTATTTCTTATATCTAGGTGTTCTGTGTTATTAGACAACACTATCATCCTAATTTGGTAAAACAAATCTAAGATTTTATTAACATTTTGTTAACAACATATTACATTTCATTTGCCGTAGCAGTTCAGATTTTTTACAGGTGAGTTAATTTCACCTGCTTATTAGAGAAAAAAAAAACGCTTTGAATATACTTAACCTAACTTAACCTAAACATATAACGCATTAATCGTGGCAATAGAAGATTGTAACGATTTTTGCCTGAAATTATTGATTATTTTATTTGACATTTGTTCCAATGTTTCAACATTGGATATTCTATGTAACTCATTGGTACTATACCAGGGAGGAAGCATCAGAATCATTATCAAAATTTTATTTTGAATTCTCTGCAGAGCTTTCTTCCTGGTATTACAACAGCTAATCCATATTGGTACAGCATACAACATGGCTGGCCTGAATATTTGTTTGAATATCAAAAGCTTGTTCTTAAGACAAAGTTTTGATTTTCTATTAATAAGGGGATAGAGACATTTTACATATTTGTTACAATTGGCTTGAATGCCCTCAATGTGATTTTTGAAAGTTAAATTCTTATCTAGCATGAGCCCTAGATACTTAACTTCATCTGACCAATTTATTGGAACCCCTCTCATCGTGACAACATGCCTACTTGAAGGTTTCAAATAAAGAGCTTTTGGTTTATGTGGGAATATTATTAGTTGAGTTTTGGAAGCATTAGGAGAAATCTTCCATTTTTGCAAGTATGAAGAAAAAATATCCAAACTTTTTTGCAATCGACTACAGATGACACGCAGGCTTCGTCCTTTGGCGGAGAGGCCTGTGTCATCCGCAAACAAAGATTTCTGACATCCCTGAGGTAACTCAGGTAAGTCAGATGTGAAAATATTGTATAATATTGGTCCCAAAATGCTGCCTTGGGGAACACCAGCTCTTACAGGAAGTCTTTCAGATCTGGAGTTCTGATAATTAACCTGAAGTGTACGATTTGACACATAACTTTGAATTATTCTAACAATGTATGTTGGAAAATTAAAGTTGTGACTGCATTTAAATGTTCCTATTTTCGCTCACGGTAAACGGATTTCGTGACGATTTTACTAAAAACTGCATTATTTCGAATTTTGTTAATTATCCAGATACTTGTTATTATCAAACCATAGCTATCACTGAGGAAAGCAAACGTAAGACTGTCATAAGATTTGCTTATGGAATTACGACACAAGAAAAATCTTTGAAATTCATAAGACCATCGTATGGTTTTCGGCAGATGTTGTTTCCATAATACACTTCGAAGGAATTTCGTAAGATGATCTTATGAACCATCATTGACTTGATAACAAAATCCATAGATAGTCTTATGAATTACGTTCTGAACCATTTTTGGTTCCATAAGACTGTCTTGTGTAATTTGAGCTTTAGATTATAAATTTCAATGAATGAATAATACTAATCCGCGTTGAAAAATAGGTTAACCAACTTGGGAAAATCAAATTTTCATCCATTTTGTCACGCCGCAATTCGATCAAAGCACTTTACTGTAAGCATTAGAATCGATTTGCGATACGACAAAATGGATGAAAATTCGATTTTCTCTAGTTGGCTAACCTATTTTGAACGCAAAGAAGTATATCATAGCAGCGAAACATTATTGAGAAAAGTTGTGAAGAACGCCTGAATTGTTGCAGGTTTACGTTAGGGGCGGATTAATGGATGAGGGGGGTTTGTGATTTCTTACGCGTCATACAAATTGTTTTGAATTTTCATTTTAAAATCTTATTGTTTGGATCCAATTCCTTAATCTGTTCGAAAGAAAGTGTTAGTTACAGCGGAATTGATGATAAATAGAAAATATTTACCCTTTGATGCATTAGAAACGGAGTCAGCCAACGACAAATCAGCAAACACGTCCATTTCGGAAGCCATATTGAATTTCTGATAGTGAAATGAGAAAATTTGCCTCACGTGGTTCTTCATAATGATGAGCAATGGGGTTCATAAGCGTTCTTATGACATTGACAATTGATTGTTATGAAAAAATTACACTTGTCTTATGAATCTCAATCTCGTCGAATGAAATACACAAGTGTCTTATGAACCAACAAAAAAATAATAAAAAACGCGTTCATTAGTGTGATCTTATGAAAATCATGCGAGGTTTTTGCCTCAGTGTACTACTGTAATAAAGAAGGCTGTATACTAAAATCGACATGTCATTAAAATTTTGTTTAAATTTTTGCACGAGCGGTTATAAGAACACACAAAAATACCTAGTGATCCAATAATCGCTCACGAGCAGGGATTGAATCCTGAGAAAATTGAGAGAATCTCTCACGTATCGCTCTCTGTAACTATCATAACATGCTACACATTATGAGAGACTGTTTATCGTATACTGCTACAACTTTGATCAGATTGGGGGGATAGTAGTGCATGATAAAACCCCTCTAAACATGCTCTAAGCCTGGGGGACACTGTTGCTATTGGAAGTTCGTGGATTGTTTATCGTGCCAGCAAAGAAAAACACCTATTCTTAACGGTAAACAAGCGAGAAAAATGGATTTTATCATCGCTCCCTCTTTGGGGCTCTCGCTCGCTGCTTCCATTTATCAGACTTGTTACACCTTGCGATACAATGACGATCGTGGACCGCAACAGATGGGATGTTTTTCTTTGCTTGCTTTGATCGTGCTTCATACTCAAATGAGAGCGAATTCTGCAATGCCTGCTCACGAGGTCTTGTGTTTTTAATATAAAGAATTATTTTATCAAATGAAAATAATGGCAGACGATTTCATTTGAAAGTTGTTAATATTGCTTGAATATATCGGTGCGAAAAATGTTGGTTTTTGACACAAAAAGTCAATTTTTACACTAGTGAGCGGAAATAGGGGCATGAGCGGATACTGGTGCACTGATGGTATAAGAAATAACTATGATTTTGTAAATAAATCTTTTCAATCCGGCGCTATGATGCCTAAGAGCGCTTGATCCTGCTAAATAAAAATGATTGGGTAAAAAAATAGCATTTCATAAGAGTTTATATTTTCATAATATTGTAGAATAAAAAATGAACGATGCACATAAAACCGATTACAATATATATATATATTTTTTTTTTTTTGTATGGTATTCAGTTGGAGCTGCCTGACAGCTTAACTTGTCAAGGCTGAACCCTCGGTCTGGCTTTTGCCAAGTTTCCCCTCTACCAGGACCAATACTCAGACGGACTAGGCAATGGCGCCCACATGAACACTGTTTTTTATTAGTATTGTGACGTGGTAGTTTTTGAAAAGTACCCATATTCCCTTGCTTCTGAGAAAAGGAAGCATTGTGAAAATCAGCAGCTCCATCAGAATTTGTTTGAAATAGTAGTGTAGTAGTGTCATTACTAATACTGTCTAGTCGAAATGGTTTTGAATAATTTGTCATTCAAGTGCTATTCTGATTACTCCTGTCTTTTACGTAAGATTAGAATCTTAAATGTCAATTGTCGTCAAGTCTTAACAAAATTAGGCTGTTTAGTAGTAGTTCTAGTTAATTCCATTTTTGTTGTTAAAAGTATTTATTGGTCATTACGTTCATATATCCTTAAAGAAAAAAGTCGCTTTCCTTGTCTGTTCAACAATTTTTCGAAACTAGCAAGTGTACCCTAATGATCGATCTCAGCGTTTTACTTTTCATAGTCATTTTTATAGTGAATATTGAAGAGTAAAGTTACCTTAGGCTTCTATTACAGTCTCCTACAAGATTCACTTTTCGGTGGCAAATGCGATGCTTCACAACGCCTACTTTCTACTTGTAAATTTTGCGAAAATGAAGCTGGAATTAGATTATTTATACCGCTTTTACAAAAGAGGTATTTCTTATTATGGCAATGTAAAAACCATATTAAAATAAGATTGTCACCACTTATTTCTACTCAGTGAATCTGCTAGTCATTTTCCTAAGAGTTCCTAAGTATTCCCTACGTCGTATATGATAACGATGTATCTAGCTAGCTAATAGTAAGAGTGGCTACGGATCATTCTGGTTAGCAAAAGGCAAACTGAACGTCACCAATAGTATTAATGTCCACTTCGAATAGATTAATTATTTGAAATGGGCATCAATTCTATCAATGACGCAGAATGTCCGTTGGATCACATCCGAGATATTATTGCGTCTATGCCATATGAATTATGACGCGGCTTTAAGCAAAAAGTGCCAAAATGTGATACCACCACTACAGGTTACGCCTTTGGTTTCCATCATATGGGCTAATGGATTATGCCCTCCCATCGCGGCAAGGTCGCATAACCAAGGGGAGGGACATAAAACCGATTACAATATTATCAATAAATATAAAAGATATACAGTACTGACCCGAATTTGTCAGCCCCCGATTTTGTCAGCTTTTTTACCTGATTTTGTCAGCTTAAACATATAAAAAAATTGTCTTCGTCATGTTTTACCACGTTTACATTAATACTGATGATGATGTTCGATGTCATGCACGCATGAGCGTAGCTAGAGTGGGGCAATGGCAAAGCCTTCTTCCTTCTGCACGATAGAACAATTTTACTTAGCGATGGGCGATTTTGAATCGATGTTCCGAAAATCGATTTTCTCGTTCCGATTAATCGATTTTTTGAATCGATGTTTGGAGCACTCAAAATCGAGTGAATCGATTTTCTTCATTCGATTTTTGTTTCGATTCGTATGGTAGAAATTGATAAGATTTTTTAACGAATTGATGACGCATAAGCCTAGTTTTGCATCCGCCTTGAAGTGTTTGATACATAATGTTCAAATTCAAATTTTATTCATTTTAAGGAATTTTAAAAATCGTATGCAAATTTATTTGGTCTTATTTGTAGAGCATATTTTGCTAATTTTTCATATGAGCTTTAAAATCGAATCGATTCAGAAACATCGATTCGAATGATTCGATTAAATCGGTGAATCGATTCGACGTATCGAATTTGAATCGATTCAGTAACATCGATGTTCTGGACAAATTCGCCCAACGCTAATTTTACTACGGGAATTAATCTTGTGCTAGAATTCTTCAAGGATTGTATTCAACACACGCATTTATACAATAATTACGTCATGGTAAATTATAAAACAGTCAGTCTTTTTCAAAACATCTTGCCAGAAATTGTTCGACGGTTTTATCAACAGCCCGCAATGGAGATATGCACAGCCAAGTAGTTGACAAACGAATTTCATAAGATCTCAAGTAAGCATCAGTAAATCGTGCTTCGTTACTTAGCAACCTGACAATTATTGGTTAACATTGAAAAACCAAAAAAAAAAACACGGTCGAGTTCATGAAAAAGAAACTAGGCGTGTAGGTTCATTCATGAATTCCTCCAAGTATTTTTCTTATGGTGTAGATGCATCGTAGCTAAACCTCAATTTTTTTAGAGCACAAATCTAGAGAACTAGTCAACCGTTTGTGCTGGAAATTTAACTCGCTGGTCATTAATTTCAATTTTTAAGGAATGACTTCATTTACTTCAACTTCCTGTTACATTCTTTAGGGGTTTTCTTCAGTAATATCTCGAAAAATTCCTTTAAAATTTTCTCCTAATGTTTTATTGAGATTCTGCCTTGAATAGCTCCATAAGCTCTTGAAAGGATCCCTTCAAAATTGCATTTTGTTGAAACTTACTTATTTTTAATGGAGGTTGGCATAGGACTTACATACATTTTTTTGATAGTTTCAAAATTCCTCTCAAAACTGTCTTAGAGATTCCTTCAGAAATTCCACTTCTGAATTTTTTGCAAAATTTCTAAGATTGTTAAATGATTACAGGAATCATCTCACAAGATTTTTCCATAACTCGGAATTTCACTAAGGGGCGACTCAAAAATGACGTCCATCGTTTTTCGGGAATTATAGACCCCCCCCCCCTCTCACGCTTTTTCCAATACATAATACATGAACTGTCACACTTTCATAGATCCTCCCCCTCTCCTAAATGATGGACGTCATTTTTGGATCACCCCTAAGACCTTTTCTAAGAGAAATTCTTAGATAATTCAACGGTAATGTAGAACTAGGATTCAGGTTGTTTCTGGTTGTCTTAGCCAGAGCAAAACTGTCGATCAAAGGAATCACTACGAATCGAATCTTCAGAATTTTTCCAATAAGTAATTCTCCAAAACGTTAAATAGACCCGTTACTCAAGACGCGTTTAGGACCTTTCTTTGCTTACTATGAAAAACTAGGGGTGATACCCTGCAAAGTTTTATGGCACATGTAAAAAGGGTGTAGTGGCAGTGTATAAATATCGTTTCGGTGCGAAATTTGAGAATGAAGTTGTGAAGTTCTTCTACTTTATAAACAAAAAACCTGGCTATGCCCATGTCCCTCGCCCCCTTAAAAGTCTATGTAGGTTGTAAACGCGGTTCATATGCAAATATTACCACGTCAAAATTGGAAAAACATAAATAAAAAATGTGAACCGATTTTGTCAGGTTCCCCGTTTTGTCAGCTTAAAATTCATCGAGGGGTTGACAAAATCGGGTCCCTACTGTAGCATAAACGAGGTGTCAACTATAAAAAATGAACAATCCTTACTAAACACCTACACGCAAAAAAAAATTGTGCGGTAAAAACTACCATTTTAGGGGGTTAAGTTAAACGCTCGCACCGACAATTTTCAGCAGACCAGAAATGCGCTTGATTTTACCATGTCTGTTGTCGAAATCAGATTGTTGTAAATTATTTCTATCAAATTTACCAGTAATGTGGTGGGATGTACCATAAACACAGTAAATTGGTCTGAAATTCCATGGTAGTTTCAAGAATGGGCGTAGTCAGCTAAAATAGTAATTTTTACCACAGAATTTTTTCCCGTGTAACATAAATTTTAGCGTAAGTCCTGGACGAATTTCTGAGAAATTCTTTATTTTTGTTTTTGGTTGATATACAAAACAGTCTCTTGCTTATCTTCCGGAGGAGTGGTGTTGACGTTATTTCAGAGACTATGTTGAAGGTTCCTTCTATAGCTGAAGATTACTGCAGTAGATAGTCAATATTGGCTCTGGTGTTTACCAAAATTTATTCAAATACATCGACCAGAAAACTAAGTCCAAAGTTGTTTCCCAATATGATAATAAATCTTGGAGCTGTTTAGTAGAATACCTATAAATAGGTTAAAAAACCGAATTTAAATGGTATACCGGGTACCCCCGTTGGTTTGACCACATTTAATCTGAACACTTATTAATTTGTACCCCGCTAATTTGCACATCGTTCAACTTAAAAATGGTTCAAACGTCATTTAGCTCATGGAACAGAGTAAAGTGGAATGGAACGTTGTAGAACGGAACGCAGAATCAAAACAAAACAGTGAAAGAGGTGACCAGAAACACGTTTCTAGGGTGACTAGATGTTCAAATTAAAAATGAACCCCGATGGTTTGCATGAAGTATCATTCAAATTAATTAACTAAATTCGGTTTTTTCATCTACTTGTTTCCCAAGTTTTTCCAGAATTTTCTTAAAAATTGTTACCCAATGAATTTTTTACATTTTCCTTTCAAACTGCCTATTCCCCTGCATTATTCTTGTTGCTTAAATTTCCTAATCACATCATGTTTGTCTTTAGAATAGCAAATATAATGTTTTTTGCTATTTTTGTTTAAAAAGCTGAACCAGCGGCGTGTTTTTCATCATCAATTCAAGAAAGTAGTGACTTTAGTGAAAAAAGTGACTTTTCGTTGTAAATAGTGACTTTTCAGTGACCAGGTTGAAAAAATGACAAAAAATAACTCACTACCAGCCCTGGCCTCGTACACAAAATTGATTGTTCTATCCTTAGCTACCGTTTGAACCCTTTCTGAATTAAGTTCATAAGTTTGATAGTTTTGATTACACTGATAGTAAAATGAAGGTTGACAAGCCATTTCAGGACGATAAAATTTAAAATTTTAGAGAACTATTCAAAAATGTCGCGTTGATAAAAGTGCTAAAAATTTACTATTTTTCACATTTAAATTACTATTTCGAATGTACTTTATCAAAAATATGAAAATTTCAAATTGAAAAATATGTGTTCTGTATCTCGATATCGTGTTAGGGAGAGTTCAGTTATTTTGTTTTAGCTTCTTAACTTGCTTGCTCTCCCAAGTAATTTTAAATCACGTTTTTTTTTATTCCTTGACTTTATGCAAAGTAAAACTAGTAGGCCCACATATAATAAATTAATTACAATATGCAATTTGAAAATAATATAATTGGGATGTTTATATGGAGCGTCTAAGAGCATGTTGACTTTTTATTTAGCCGATTTTCAATGATTAGGCAATTATAAACTACATACAGTGAAAATATATGGATACCTACAACAGCAGAAATAAACAAGATTTAATTTTGTAATTATATAGATGCTATTCCAGCTAGTTGGAAACGATAAAAACCCGACACGACAGCCAAATTTTCACCTTAAAATTGTTGTTGCAAGTTCCTGCTGTTGCAATCCTTTCACCAAATTCAGAGAAGAGCAAAGCAAAGCCACCTTCTAAACGTCAGATGAAAACATTTTTAAGTAGGCATTTGCTCCCCATCGCTGAACAATCTTCTAAGCAAGCGTCCGTAACAAAGAGCTCTAACATTTTCTCGTCTGAAGATTTCTGCCGGAAATTTATCGAGTAGGGATATTAACTAAAATCCAACTTACGGTTCAATTCGGGAAAACAAGGGGCCATCGAACGGGGAAGTGGAAAAAAAAACTTGTCACCCTCTTCTAGCAAAAACCCGAATCCAATTCATGTCCTCCCGCATCAATTTTTCTTCTTATATGACTGATGGCGAATGCGAATCGGAAAAAAAAAAAATTGTCGCCCTCAGGGACGCGGTGTTTTTCTTCGGCACAACAAGCTGCCGTCCGCAAGCCACCGCACCCAAAACAACCGGCATTCGCTTCCGGACGGTGTTTGGCAACGGAAACTCACTATTTTACCACTTTCGGGAACTGATTTTCACCTTTTTGCGACGAAAAATCCTGTTGACGACACTCAATCCGAACTAAATTTTCCAACTTGCACTGCCATTTTGACGTCGGGTACGACGAGAGAGGTACTGGTCGGATTAGGTCTACACGCGCGTTAGGTCAACCTGAGGGCATTTTTGACAGAGTTTTGTTTACACGGTTCCGTTCAGGGTGGGTAGGCGTAACACGCGAGTGCACTGCGTGCACGGAAACTTTAACACGGAAAAGGTTAACCTTCCTCACTCAGAAATAAAATTAGTCACAAAATTACTAAAGTTTATGCTATTCATTAATGACTATTTTCTATCTGCCTCTCTTTCATTTAGCTGTGAATATGTACACTAACTGTCATTTCGACTGGGTTGAGCTTAGCGATGTTTCAACCCAGGCGAATTGACAAACGGGAATAAAATCCCTACACTCAAAATAAAGTTCCCGCATAAATCCAAACCACAACAAAACTTTTTAAATACGGTTTACATTCCTTTTTTTACCATACGCAGAATGGTTCTTACAGGCCCATGACAACCATATATCGATACACAGTGTTCTTCGTAGCCAGGATGTCCCGGGCGATAAGTGAATATCGCCCACTGTCAGTTGTAACAACTGTGAAAATCATTGTTTTTTTAATTGTTTGTTATGGTTTAATTGGGTCCTAAAATGTTCGATAAAATCTTGTTTTTATTCAACAACACGAAAGAGCATGTTACATCAACTACTTTAGCAATTTTTCCCGCTCAAATAACGGCTATATCATGTTTAAACATTAATTTTAAAATTGGGTCCATAAATGAACCTTCCCGGATAAAAACGTATCATTCAGTGAATGGAATAAACCATTAATGTACAATATAACGTATTGGATACAATACAGCGTATTGTAATTGAATGTCGAAGCAACATTATTCTTGTTTGGATATACAATTCAAAAACAATATAATATATTGTAACAGAACACTGTATTGTTTCTAATTGGTTTTATACCTTACAATTTTGGTCAAATTCCTATTTTCGCGTAAAACAATTCTTGCTTTTTTCTATGTAGCTTTGCTGAAAGAACTAAACAAAACAAGTTCAGAAAGCAAGAAATGTTGGATGAAAAATATTCAAAACGTAAAAATAAGTAGTTTTTTAGAAGTCACTTGACATTAGCTGTAACGACGAATGCAACCATGATAAATATCTTTACTTCTATAAAGTTGAAATTATTTTGCTACTTTTGGCACGAATATCCGGTAAGTTGGGGGACAATCCATACAAAATACAAATTCTATACTTTTCACCACTAATTGAAATACAGTTCGTTGAATTGTTTTTGTATTGTACAACAATACACAAATTGCTAATCAAGACAATACATAAACAATATATCGTATTGTATTTTCCAAATGTATGTATGAGAAAATATCTAGATTTGTATTGTTACGATACTTAACCACCCATACATTATATTGCAAAAATCTAATAAACCATACAGTGAACTGTTCAAAACAATATATTGTACTGTAATTGTATTGTCATTTCACAATATACTGTATTGTATTTCCAATATATTGAATGGTACTGTTCCAATACGTTATATTGTTTTTGTATTGTATTTTTTATCCGGGTTGACACTTGAGATCATGTTTGACGTTCGCTTAGTCGACAAAAACACCACAGGGGTTTTAGTTTTAACACTGGGGTTGTTCCTATCTGACATTTCGGAAGGGACACGGAAAACAAAATTCACCCAAAATTTGAGTTTAAGCTAAGGGGTGTGACAAAATCTAAAATAACATAAAAAAAATGTTTTTCGGATTTAAACCAACGGAAAACATTGGAAAATTGAGTAAACATGTGTTTTTGGCCTAAACTTAAGCGTTTGGCACTAAAATCGGGACAGGGCTTTAGGACCCTATTAAAAACCCCCATGTCCCTTGCAGTTGCCCAAAATTTTATGGCTCATAAGGTAATCTAGAATGCCGTTCAAAGTGTACTGCGATCTGTCAAACTTGGGTACCTTTTGCACTACCGAGGGACCAAATGCAGTACTAGAAGTGGTACCCAATCTGAGCCCGAGTGGGACCAGGGGGGTGGCATGAGCCAATAATTACCATCCCAACATCGATTTAACATGGCGTCCAGTGTTCTTGTTTTGATTATTTTAAGATGGACAAAACAAAGTTTTTATGGGTAGGAGACATCAATGATACCTCGCTGATGCGTAAAACCATAAACAAAATGATGAACAAATGAAAAGTGTATTCAAATACGACGATTTAATGCGATATGTGTAATAGACCATTTCCGTCAGACCTTACCCCCTATTTTTATATTTTTCTTCGAAAGACGATTATTTTTAATGATTATTGACGCTTTCAGATCTAATTTATATGCACTCCTGATTTTATTGTAAATTTTTGAAAATTCGAGAATTTACCAATTTTGAGTAGTGCGGCACAGTTGTTTCAACCCTGTGGGTAAACAAAGTGGAGATTTTCCCACAACTTTCAAAACCCCTGCGCTGAGTGTTTGTAGATATGACGAAATGTCAATGTCAAATCAAGCACACGAGACGACACGACAAAATGGAGAAATCTGAGGTCCGATGGGCAAGCTTCGTTGTAAATGAAGCCCATCCTTTACTATTGTACTTATAATAAAAACTTTTACCGGAAGACGACTGCTAATAGACCGTTTTAAGCTTAGCAAGTGATGAAATTCTCCTTGGAAGCATTTCTGCAACGCTGCGGAACGTTTTCTACAAGAGGGGCATATTGGCCGGTTTGTTTTGAAACGTCAAGAATTGGACCGTTTGCAGATAACGTCTTGTACTCGCTTTAGAAGCTACCTGGCAAGAGAAAGTTGCATGCAAAGCATGATTAACTAAGTAAATAACACTTTGACACCAAAAACTGTATAAGTAATGGATTTGCCACTGCGATAGAGCAGTTTTTCCTTAGGGGGGCCTATACCTGTTTACCCTACCGTTTGATATCTGCTGCTTATGTCGTCAAGCTGTTCCGGAACCATATGACCAATGGATTATACATACTTCCCCATTTTACCACTCTCGTAGGTCTCCCCGAAAAATCTGCAAACGGTCCAATTCTTGACGTTTCAAAACAAACCGGCCAATATGCCCCTCTTGTAGAAAACGTTCCGCAGCGTTGCAGAAATGCTTCCAAGGAGAATTCCATCACTTGCTAAGCTTAAAACGGTCTATTAGCAGTCGTCTTCCGGTAAAAGTTTTTATTATAAGTACAATAGTAAAGGATGGGCTTCATTTACAACGAAGCTTGCCCATCGGACCTCAGATTTCTCCATTTTGTCGTGTCGTCTCGTGTGCTTGATTTGACATTGACATTTCGTCATATCTACAAACACTCAGCGCAGGGGTTTTGAAAGTTGTGGGAAAATCTCCACTTTGTTTACCCACAGGGTTGAAACAACTGTGCCGCACTACTCAAAATTGGTAAATTCTCGAATTTTCAAAAATTTACAATAAAATCAGGAGTGCATATAAATTAGATCTGAAAGCGTCAATAATCATTAAAAATAATCGTCTTTCGAAGAAAAATATAAAAATAGGGGGTAAGGTCTGACGGAAATGGTCTATTACCAGAATCTAGCACTAACAGCGTATGAGCCGTATACTCGAAAATCAGGAGCAAGGTTAGGGCAAACCGACCAGAAAGTGGGTACCAAAACGCGAAGTACCAAAACGATGTGAGGAAGAGCCGAAATGTATGCAGGATGACAGTCGTGTCAGTCCCCTGAGAGAAACGGACCTGGTTACATGTCTGATGTTACCAGTAAATAAAATAAATTCTTCCCAACCTGCTGATTTTAATTTTACTGCGGAAGATTGAAAAGCTAGCTCGTTGCACGCCATTATTGAATAAGCTCCTTCCAAATGTGGCGCTTGAAGAAACGTAAATAAATGGTTTCAAAGTTTCAAAGCTGGTAAACAAACAGAAAACAAATGATTCGAAACGTCTTATAAAAAGGATTATAAACCAACCAAACGAGTTTACAAATTTTACGTTTGAGCGGTGCCAAATTCATTCGTTTCAATAACATGGCACCGCTCAAACGTCAAATAATGAACGCGTGCATCGGTCCATTGGCTCATGCCACCAGCCTCCTGACACCGCCCATACAACCAGAGACAAATTAAAGACCCCCATGTCCCTTGCAGTTGCCCAAAATGTTATGGCTCATAAGGTAATCTAGAATGCCATGAAAAGTGTACTGCAATCTGTCAAACTTGGGTGCCTTTTGCACTATCGAGGGACCAAATACAGTACTAGAAGTGGTACCAGAGACAAATAGAGACCTCCATGTCCCTTGCAATTGCCCAAAATTGTATGGCTCATAAGGTAATCTAGAATGTCGTGAAAAGTGTACTGCGATCTGTCAAACTTGGGTACCGTTTGCATTACCGAGGGACCAAATGCAGTACTAGAAGTGGTACCCAATCTGAGCTCGAGTGGGACGGACCTGGTGGTACCCAATCTGAGCCCGAGTGGGACGGACCTGATACAACCCCATAAGGCGCATGAGACAGATGCGATCAGCTGGTTTTTTGTTTACCGTGAGTTTTTGACAATTTCGCGATCGGAGTAACCGTTCGATTAGGGCCCATTCACAAATTTCATAACGCTGAAGGGGGTTGGTGGGTGTCCATGGTATGTTACAGCTCATACAAAATTTGAAAAATTTCCATACAAAATACGTTACGAGGGGGTGGGTGGGTATCAAAAATGGCCATTTTTGGCGTTATGAAATATATGAATAAACCCTTACAAAGGAAAATGTTGAGCTCTGGTAACACTCGCATGTTGTGTTTACCCTTCAGTTTCGGTTACATACACACTTTTAGCTGTCACTCCTATCGCGGAAAGTCCTCATGGATAGCCTTATTGAAAAATAACGAGCAAACATATCTGGTTCTCACTAGGCAGTGGTTCCTACTGACAGCTCAATGTTTGTAAACAAATAACCGTTTGAGGATTAACAATCGATGATGGCGAATTCTTTTTCTCCGAAAAATTTCTTTACCCGCATAACAACAGATAATCGAACAAACAAACGGTTGCAAACTATTGGATTGCAGTACAGCAAGTCAGGTTGGGTTGATGTGATTATCTAGAAGTAGAGTGCCTGTAAACAAGAGTGACGTCATGTTCCAGTTTTGACAGGTCTCCTGCTCGATTGGAACACGGATTTGTATGGAAATGACAGTTCGCCGCTGTTCCAATTTTGACATTGACGCCACTCTTATCTAGATCCACTCTGGCTAGAAGCACATTTTAGTATTGGAGGAATAATATGATTAGGCCAATGTACGTGTTGTTCTTGAGTTTGATGCTGACCAAGAAAATATGGCTGCCTAGCATCGGGTTGCATGCCACCCTCCTGTATCCACGTGTGATCTCGATTTATATCAAATTTTTATGTCAAAAAATGTGTCGCCCCTTTTTCGACGTCGGTTTTGTTTCATTCAGCAGCGTTTACACTGCTGTTTCGTTTTCGCGCTTTCTTGCAAGATATTTTGAAGGGAGGTATAACAATCTAAGCAGTCAGTGGATGCGGGGCGTGGAGGGTGAAAATTGACAGCTGACGAGTCGGCTAGCTGGCGAATTTGTTGATGTGATTTTCCCCTTTAGTGGTTGCTATCGTTTCCATAAGGTTGTTTGTTATTGGTCGTAGACGTTCGATAAGGAGAAGAAATTTTCAAGGCGTTTGCAAGTAAGTTCTATCGTAGTATTTTCCTTCAAAAATAATTCTAATTTTGTTGTTAGAATAACATAAATTCAATCAAATTTAAAGGAAAATCAAACACCCAGTTTAGATTGGCGTTCTCTCCATGGGACCAGCTAGGAGAACCACGTGAGCGTTGAATGGAGCAAGCTACCAGTAGGTAAACGTAGACGGTACGCGATGGAAACAGGAAGTTTCCCTAAATTTCACAGTATTGCGTACCATAGAGTTATAAAATTATTGACTCTTTCATATACCTACTGACGATTGTACTTATTTTTAGCAAAGAAAACTGATCAGATCAGGCGAAGACAGAGCGCAATGTGTTTCACGCTAGTTTTCTATAAACGTAAGGCTTCGGGAGAAAACAAACGGGCAATCACAAAGATCGCCGTTCTACGCATCGACTCTGATGATAAAGAGAAGGAAGCATATCTAGCAGTTTGGTGGTTGGTTGAGGTTCTACCAGTGTCCGAAGTTATCCTAGGCCAGTATTCAGTCGATTTCGCGTAATTCGCAATATTTTCCCGTATCACATATATTGATCAATAAATTAATTGCATTACGGTTGACCAAATTCAGTTAGTAATTAATTATCTTTTCTATTGCTCTAAACTCGCTTTTCCTTTACAGCACCTGGCGGTTCTGGCGGTGGAAAACCGCACAACTGAAAATCCACTTTAAATAATCTGTGAATGGAATCATGATGCTGAGTGTGTACAGTATTGTCGAAACGTTGCAGAAGATTGAAAACAACTGCATTCAGGAATGACGTTTCCGAAAACAAAATGAATTGAGGGGAAATCTGGTTTATTATTTCATGGCTTGCTGACCTGACTGAGCATAACAAACCTGCCAACTGTCATCTATTTTCCAATATGGCGGAATGCTCTAATTGAAACATCGAAATACCTCCCTTATAAATACCTTGCTTTCTTGTTTTCACATGTTTTGTTTATTTTCAAACTTTCGCACCGCATCAAAAACCGGTAAATATTTTCCCATGGTATACACTGATAAAAATCCACACGCTCGATCTGTGTGTTTAAAATTATGGATCGATTCATGAACGTCCATATCGATTTGCTATGATTTTCTTGCAAACTTCGTGTGTGTTACACATTAAATTCCTGTGTTTTGCTTCATGGATTGATTCATCAACCGACAACAGGGATTCCATATTTTTTCCACATAAGTTCCCGAAGCTTTCTCTTCAGATTCGTATGTGTCAACCTATGGACGCATAGATCATCACACCAACACGGATTCAGTGTGTTTTGCTTATGGTTATCTTGTGTCATAATCATCATGTTCAAGTTAGTCGATTCATTGATTTGCGCAATGAGATTGTTATGATGAAATCCATGAGCTATGCTATCGATTTCCATGTTCAAAGCTTCTAAATTGTTTGTGATCAACCCATGGGATGCATAGTGAACTGAATTGCGGTTGGACCTCGTGTCGAACGACAGTCATCATCATGCTTCCAAAGAGAAGAAGCAAATTTTGAAGCTGAAAGTGTTAGATGAAAATTTATGAATTCGATTTTTCTTTTATTAGTGAAGTTGACCGATGTACGAGAATTCTACCTTTCTATAAGAAAACATTGATTATAATGTATAGTTTAGTAGAAAAATCGGATTCCACTAACAGATTTTTCTGGCTTTCAGTTTCGAAAAAAATGGAATATGCTTATCCCTAGCTTCCCAAATTATGGATTTGCGGCGCCCCGCTTGTTGCTGGCTCACGGGTTTGAAAAAAAATAAAGAGAGTTTGCGACAAGCAGGGGAGCCTCGGATCCATATTTTGGGGAGCAAAAGTTTTTCTACCAAATTTCTTCTTTCAGCCCCATGACATTTATGTTCTATCACACATGACTATCTAAAGCTACTACATTTCTAATTCAATAAGCAAATCAGTTGGGTTTCATGATTTAATATTTGGAAATTCATGTTTGTTTCACATGACAACCTAATGTCGATACACATGTTATTATACCGTGAAATCAATGATGAAATCCATATGGCTACCACACTCAAATCATGTGGTTTTCCTCATTGCGCAAATCTATAAGTAAAACACACGACCTTGACGTGTAGATTTTTCTCAGTGTAATTTAAATCCCGCTAGAAATCCTTTTAAATTCTTGCAATTTTCTTCCAGAGACAATGTTCAAAAACCGCAAATCCACCCTTCTGACGAAGAAATCATCGGAACTGACAACAATCCGCGAATCGGTAAGCGATGCCGGCGCTGCCCCGAGCCAGAACAAAATCCGCCGATTGGACAGTGCCGCTTCTGCTGCCCCGGTGGAAAACAACGACGACGGCGACCCCTTCGGCAGCCAGTTCTCCGTTCCGGCTAGCCAGATGAACAGCCAGCGGCGATACCTTTCCCAGCGTAGCAACCTGCAGAAGTCGCAAAGCGCCCGAACTTCCCGCCGAATGCCGACCAATTATTTCGAGAGTGTGTTGCTCAAGTGCCAACTGGATCTTGACGATCCCGGTGCCGTGGTGCTCCGCTGTGAACCGATCGCTTTTGTGAGGGTGCTGAGAGGTATGTTGAGGGGGAGCGGGGACTATCCGAAAAACGTGAAAGATTTCGTGCATGGGTTGGTGCTGGCGAGTGGAAATAGGGATGGGTTCCGGAAGTTGCTGGAATGCTGCCAGATGCAGAGCCAGACGAGTGGGGAGGTCAAGCCGATTCAGGAGAGCGTCATGAAGATGCTGCTGTGCGTGGAGTTCATGCAGGAAGACTTGATCCGGATGCTGTTCGAGTATGTGGAGCGGGTGGCAGAGGAAGAGGTTGGAGGGAACATGATAGGACTGGTCCTGTCGCAGATCAAGTTCATAGACCATACAGCGCACGGGAGTCTGGTGTTCAACAAGTACTTTGAGGTGTTGGAACGGTCGAAGAATGTGCATTTGATGAGGGAAGCTATTGGGGCCCTGGAGGATGTAATTGATGTACCCCAGCAGGATATGGCGTTCCGGAAGATCCTGGAGTTGTTCCCGAGGCTGGAGGACTTGTTCACCGTGACGAACGTTACGGTGTTCTGCGAGATGAGCTTGAGTGGGACAACACTCCGGATGACCAGGCAGAAGATGGTGGACTTCGTGGAGAACGGATGTGGCGTGGAGATCTATCCACTTCTTATCAGGTTCATGCTCAAATTCAACAGCAATGGAATCGATGGCCTGCACGAGAATATCCGAGAGATCCGACTGGTCGTGGACAGTCTCATTCGGAGTGGCCACAACGCCGTTGAGAAGCATCTGCGAGAAATCTTCCAGATAGTCTATCAAGCCCTGACGGTATCTGCAGTCCTGTACGAGGCGTGGGTGAAGTTCTGTCGCCTGTTGACCGACGAGGACTCGCATATGGCCATGGATCTCCTCGTACTTCTCATGATGCTGACCGTAAACGAGATCAAGAGTTGTGCCATTCAAAAGATCCTCCTCAACAAGATCAAGAAGAACCACCTGACCATATCACACATGAAGACTCTAACCAAGGACTTCAGCGCCGTTCTGAATGTCCACATGGACTGCGTTTTAGACTTCGTGGAGTCCTGTCTCAAAGAGAAACAACCGGAGGTTTGCGAATTCGGAGTGCTGTCGATGAGTTACCTATTCTCGGCCAACAACCTCAACAATCGGATGGTTCTGAACAAGTTGGTGGGCTTCATGTGCGAAATGGTGCTCATCAACGAAGGCCAAAGGAATGATCACTTGATCGCGACCTGCATGAGTGCCCTGTCCAGCATCTACGAAAGCTACCCGAACGACGTTCGGAACAACGCCCACATTCTGCTGAAGATTATGGACATTTCTATGGACCTGAATCTACAGCAGTATCGTACAGCCGTTAGTCTCATTTGCGAGACAATTCATGTCCCGGACAGACCCCTGAATGACAACGAAACCTGGGACAGTCTAAACATCGTGATCAAGAAACAGCTGCTGAGCAACAATAAAGTCGTCAAAAAGAAGGGAGTCATCGGAGTGGTTCGGTTGATCCGCCATCTCCTAAAAACCTCCACCGGAAACGAGGAACTCCCGAACAGTTTCGATTCCGATCGAACCATCGACACGGTCAGCGACATCCCCACGGCATCCGGGCGGGAAATCGGCAATATGATCAACCTACTGTTCACCTCTTCCAACGAGTCCTCGGATATCATGGCTCTCTGCTACGACGAACTGGCGGAGATGCTCCACGACTTCCAATGCAAGTTTGGAAAACCGGAAAAAGCCTTCACCATCTGGCTGTGCGACGTTCTTACGAACGAGTTCCAGAACTATTTCATTATTGAAGAGGTCCCACAGGGGGACGTCGTCCAGTACTCCAAGAAACTGTGCATCAATGATGCCGCGGAGCTGGAGAACACGAATGCAGAGGCCTATGCCATAGCCGTCAACATCACGGAGAACATGCTGTCCTTCAACAGCCGGTACTCCACGATGTGCTTCTTCCTGTCCATGTTCAAACTGATGAAGGCCCTACAACTGATCCGCTACGATGGAAACCTGGAGTCGATCAACGCTCTGCTAGGCTGCGCTATTGTCGTTCCAACCTTTTACGACGAACCCGACGAGAAGCATCTCGTTGAAACCTACGAAGAAGACGTCTGCCGGCAGCTCTTGGACGCATACTTCTACATAGCTAACTGGTTCCGGGAGTTGATCAACGCCTTCATTCTACAGCCCGACAAGCTGATCCACGGGAAAGTCCTGGAGAGAATCACAGCGCTTGTTCAACTCGAACGTCGTCTAGCTGCTCTGCTCCGAACTGTGGACTTCGATTACTTCCCCCCAGTTTGCGATTTCTCCGCCGATTCCCAAAAGAAGACCCTCCGGACAGCCAAGGAATCATCATCCAAGCAGAACGTAACTCTCAACGCGACAACCAAAACACAGCTGGACTCAACGGCCAAGCCGCGATCGTCGTCGGAATCTCCGGAATTCGACGGTGAAACGCTGTTTGTCCGGTATCGGCGCGGGTTCAGATACATGGACAGCGAGGTGATACAACTCTTCCGCGAGTCGTTGTTGTTGAGCCACACCCTGCCGAGTGATAAAATCGGAGAATGCTTGGGCTTGATCGAGTACCGTTTCTTGTTGGAAACGGTCGTAACAGAAATTGAAGCAAAGACAGACTCCCGTCCCAAACTTAGGGATCTGCTCGGAGTGTTTCCTTTTATCGTTGAAAATTACACCAAAATCAACGTCAAACGGCGAGAACTTCACACTTCTACAGATCAGGAGCTCCAATCCGAGTTCAAGGCTTTGACCTGCTGCGCGAATCTGTCCCTCCGACTGTTCACCGGTGCTCTCATTTTGCTGAAAAACGCAAAACCTGAGCTTCGACAAAAAGCCTTAAAATCCTTCGAAAAACTCGCCAGTGCTTCGGATAAAAGCCACCAAAATGAAGAAGACCGCATCGAGCTGATCCTGTCCACCGAACTAACCCATAAAAATGCATTAAAAGATCTCAACAACGCTCACTGCCTTTACAAATTCGGCTGTGCCCTAAATCTCGTCTACCCTACTCCAAACAACCCTTCGACAATCGCAACCTTCTGCCAAAAGTTCATCTGCTCTCACTTCGCGCCAAAAACCGGAACTGCCATCCAGCTGTCCCAGCTACTCCAAGGCCTCTTCACCGTCGTCGACTTCCCGAAAATCAAACGCCTCACCAAAGCCCTGGCCGACGATCTCACCTCATCCAAGTCCGACGAGAAGCTTTTCTCCGGCCTCCAGCGCTCCCAGTACGCCCTTCTCTTCAAGGAACTCACCAAGTCGTTTATCAAATGCGTCCAACTGGAGCTCCGCTCCCGACGCACCACCGTCCAGAAGTTCGTCCTCTGGGAACAGTCCTCCGAAATCCTCAAGCAGTTCTCCGAAGTTTCCAAACACGCCGACAACTTCAAAATCTACTCCTGCTACATGAAGTACTCGCACACCTACCTCAAACTCTTCCAACAAAGCGGCCTCAAAACGATGGAAGACATCCTCAAGGTGTCGGCGGATCGGGTAAGCCACCTTCTCAGCACACTTCAACACAGCACCCGCTACCTGCACAACATCTGCTGCCACTCGAAGAACACCAAGGACAACAGCCTGGCGGCGCAGATCCCGTTCATTCGCGAAACCGTAGAAAACCTAATCTACAGTGTGAAGGCCGTCCTGGCGGCGAACGATTGCGCGTCGGTGTTCTGGATGGGTAACCTCAAGAACAAGGACCTGAAGGGGGATCTGATCGTGTCGCAGCTGGAGAACGAGCTGGACCAGGAAAGCGAACCGGAGTCGGACATTGCGGATTTCCTGAGCGAGGATGACGACGATGGAGGAGAGGATCGACCGATTGCTGCGGGTGCACTGGAGAAAGGAGGATCTGACGCCAAGACGTCGCAGAGCAAGTGCTTCTAGTGATCGTAGATAGGTATGGCGTTTTATTTCATTGTGGTTTGTAATCGCAATAAAGTTCTTCTTCGTTTAATTTCAGATTGTAATTTAAGACAAATTCCTGTTGTGTACAAAGTCGTATCAAGAAATCGTCAAAATGTTCTACAAAAAGCAGTCCTTATCTTTTGAATGCCTTCGAAATACCTTATCCTTGATGGGCTGCAAGCTGAATAACTGCAGGTAAGTTCACTATATAGATCTTTCCAATAATTGTGGGAGTGTATCTGAAATACGTCCTCATGTTCAAACCAAGTCCCTCTGGCCAAGCGAGAACTGATAATTTTTACGGTTCTCGTGGATCGCATATTCAGAGGCGGGTACTGAGATTGATTTAGAGAAGTGTAAGGCAGATTGTCGAGAAGCTATATGACCGCAATCTAACAGAAGACAGTTAGCATGCAAATCCCGCGTTACGCACCAAAGATTAAGGGTCCTTCGAGGTCTGCTGAAATGTACACAGACAAGTTGAAAGTGGAGGGTCTTATTCATGATTACTTGGCCTCCAACACGACCGTATTGTAAAGATGAGGAAGCAATCGTCAAAGATCGGCAAGTATCCAACGACAAGCTCGTAGAAGCGGTGAAGAGTCTGAATGCAAAGATAGTTTTTGGATCGGATGGAATACCGAACATAGCGCTTATCATCCTGGCATATCTGGACATGTTCAAGAAAATGCTGCTGAAAAGTTTGGACTAAATCAATTTTCTATAAATGTAGAAAATCCTGAAGCTGGCTTTGCTGCCAAAGCCAGGGTTGTCACCGGCTGATCTGGTCTAGATCGATGTGCCTGCTAGTTTGGTAAACTGTTGGATAGAATCATCCTAGGTATATGAAATGTGCGAAAGGTGAATGCATATAGTCAAAGAGTTCTGCACTTTTGGATGGGTTTTGCTTCCATGGACTCTCTCAGGTCAACACATTGACGAACACGACAAACCGTACCCTCGATCTCGTCCTCGTCTGTGATACTGTGTTGCCTAATTTCACACTTCTTGCAGCGGCCGAAGCACTCACGACACTTGATGACCATCATCCTGCAATTGAGCTGATAGTCATGTGCCCGTTGCCAGTTAGGGGAAAGTGGGGCAGTTTGGCCACCTTAAGGAAAAGTCGATAAAAGCGCTGAAAATATTATGAATTTTTCGAATGTTTGCATGATTTCCAACAATTTTTAGATAAATACACTAGATCCGCATGATTTCCTTTGTCTTATAAAGTTCACGAATGGATGATTGATTTTTCAAAATTTCTCATTTTTCGGGTCGATTTTTTATTGATGGGGTGATATGAGCACCCCATTTTTGATTGCAAAATAATCTCATATAATCTAAAAATTCAATTATGTTGTTACTACACTTGAAACTTATTAGTATTTATAAATACTCCGTGCAAGAAGATATAATTTTTTAAAAACATTCTAACAGTCAAACATCATCATTCTGAAATGATGGAATTTAAAAGAGTCATTCGGGGCGATATGGGCAGTTTTTTCGAACATCATTTATTTATTTTTATTTGAGTTTTGAACATTGACTTATAACATGCCTATTGCTTCATTTCCCCATCAGCTTTGGGGTTGCACGTTATTTTTGATGAAATTTAAAGAATTTATGCAGTTTTAAGGGGGTGCTCATTCCACCCCATTGGCCAAACCGCCCCGACTACCCCTACATACGAGATGTCACACGACTACACTGGATTTAACTTCCAAAAAGCTAATTTTGAGTCATTAAATGTCGCATTAATGTCTGTTGACTGGAACCATCTGGATTCGATCCCTGATATTAATGAAGCTGTCGATTTCTTCACGAATTCTGAGCTCCAAGCAGTCACGAATAATGTTCCACCGCGTCGCCCGCCCAGCAAGCCGCCTTGGTCTAACGGTCAATTACGTCTGCTTAGGCGCCGACGTTCTGCTGCCCTTCGGTGCTATTGCAATAATCGATCGCAACAGACAAAATTGGCATTCAATGAAGCAAGTCGTGAGTACAGGAATTATAATGCTTTACTGTATGCTCGCTATAAACGAAGAACGGAACAGAACCTTCGTACGAACCCAAAACAATTTTGGTCGTTCATAAATTCGAAAAGGAAAGAAAACGGCCTACCGACATCGATGTACCTAGACGAGCAGTCAGCTGACTGCGCCAGCGACAAATGCGAACTCTTCGCGGCACAGTTCCAACGTGCTTTCAACAATTTCGTTGCTGCGCCATCGCAAGTTCATGTTGCATTGGATGATACTACTCGTGATGTCTTCAGCTATGAAATGTTTGAAATCTCTGAACGAGAAGTAGCAAGTGCGATAACCAAGCTGAAGCCCTCCTACACTCCTGGACCAGACGGGATTCCGCCAGCGCTACTAAAAAGATGCTCAGCGTTGCTTATACCTTTGGTGAAGCTGTTCAATCGTTCACTTGGATGCCGAGTATTCCCACGAAGTTGGAAAATGTCGTTCCTATTTCCAATTCATAAAAAAGGTGACAAACGTAGCGTGAGTAATTACCGTGGTATTACTTCACTATGTGTCTGCTCAAAGGTATTTGAAATTATCATCAACGACTCCTTATTCAATAGCTGCAAACAGTACATCTCCAGTGATCAGCATGGTTTCTTCCCGAAAAGGTCGGTCACTACTAACCTCGTTGAGTTTTCAACGCAATGCATACGAGCGATCGATGCTGGTAAACAGGTGGACGCAGTGTATCTGGACTTGAAAGCGGCGTTTGATCGTGTTGACCACGGAATCCTTCTACAAAAACTTCGCAAATGTGGCGTGTCCGATAGCTTCATCGATTGGTTTGAATCATATCTCACCAACCGATCGTTATGCGTAAAAATAGGCTCTAATGAATCGAGCTCATTCACGAATTTATCCGGAGTGCCACAAGGCAGCAATCTTGGGCCTTTGTTGTTCTCACTATTCATCAACGACGCATCTCTAGTCTTACCGCCCGGGACCAGGCTGTTCTACGCCGATGATACAAAAGTCTATATGATCGTCGACTCCTTGGATGACTGTCATCACCTTCAGAGATTGTTGAATGATTTCGAAGCGTGGTGCTCACGAAACTGCATGACGTTGAGCATTGAAAAATGCCAAGTTATATCGTTTAACCGAAAGCGGAACCCTATTCATTTCCAATACACGCTATCTGGTACAGCGATTGAACGAGTACAACGTGTCCGTGATTTGGGCGTTTGGTTGGACGAAGAATTCACGTTCAACTATCACTTTAATGACATCGTTTCGAGGGCAAACAAACAGCTTGGTTTTGTTCTGAAGGTAACAGAAGGTTTCAGCGACCCGCTGTGTCTGAGATCCCTTTACTGCGCTCTAGTTCGTTCTATTCTGGAATTTGCTGCGATAGTGTGGTGTCCGTTCCACGCCAGTTGGATTACCCGAATTGAATCTGTTCAGAGAAAATTCCTGCGCCACGCCCTTAGAAATCTTCCTTGGCGTGATCCCAGTAACCTGCCTCCTTACGAAGACCGCTGTCGTTTATTGGGGATTGATACTTTGGAGAACAGGCGTTGTGTATCGCAAGCCTCTTTTGTAGCCAAGTTACTTCAAGGGGACATCGATTCGCCATCCCTTCTGGCTGATGTTAGCATCTACGCTCCGGAGCGGAATCTGCGTAGACGGAATTTTGTCAGTCTCGGCAGTCGGAACACTCTATACGGACAGCATGACCCAACTAGATATATGGCAACGAAATTCAACGAAATTTATCATCTTTTCGATTTTAACATCACTATGACGACGCTTCGTAATCGATTTACTGAATACTTTAGACATAGTTAAGTGTGCATTTCATGTAATGTTGATGTTTGTTGCTCGTTTTGTTTTTTAGTTTTACTTATATTCATTAAGACAAATTTTATGTCAGATGGATCAAATACAAATAAATAAATAAATAAATAAATAAATAAAGCTTGGATTGCGCAAATTGACGGCCGATTTCAGATTCGAGAATCCTGTGAAACGTCGAAGCAGACGCGAAAAGGATATCGATGCTGCGCTGCGCCATGGTCACGATAGACGTAAAAAACGAATTCTACTCCAGCGTTGCACAAAATGTAGGCTCTCGATTATCTGTGCTAGATCCTGGCTAGGCTGTTGGCTTTTGAGCATGTAAAAAATTGAGAGCCCAAAACTAAACAGGAATCGAAATAAGACCAAACAGCAACTTGATCTATCAGAGGTTATTTATAAAAAAAACAACTTTGGGGATCCCTCGTCCCATTACGGCAGGCACTCTATGGATTTTTCTTGATTTTCTCCAGAAATGTCAACAGAATGTATGTAATTCAAGTATTCGCTCGAAATTTTCTTCAGAAATTATTCGGAACGATTTCTTCAGGAATTTATGCAACTATTCTTCTCGGACTTCTCAATTAGTTTTTCTAAGATTTTCGTTCTAGGATTTTTTCCCAAGGACAGTCCTAAGAAAAATAATTCAGATTTTTTAGGAATTCCTCGAAAGTCTACCGAAAATTTATCAGGCCTCCAGAAACTTCCTAGGATTTTTTTTGAACTTTCGTTCACGATTTCTTCAAGAACTCAATCAGTAATTTCACTATGGACATTTACAAAAAAAAAAATCCAGAGAATCCTTTGGGATTTTATAAGGATGCCCTCAGATTGATGAAGATGTCAAAAAGAAAATCTCTTTAAAGGTTACCTTGTGGTTCCTCCCGACATTCCTTTATTGATAACTTAGCAGATTCTTCAAGAAATATCCCAAATAAATTCTTAAGCAATTTGTTCCAGAATTCCTCCTAGAAATTGTTGATGATTTTTCTTTCAGGAATCAAATTCTGGAGGTTTTTTTTCTTTTTCTAAAAGAAATCATAAAGTAATCACTGATGAAACATCTGGCGTGATACAGTCAACTCTCCATAACTCAATATTGAAGGTATTGTGGAGAGTTTTGCATTTTTTTTGTGAAACTGGCAACACTGCTGGGACTGTATATTGTAGCAGTATTTAATTGAATAATGAGCAGTGTATAATTAAGGAAAGAGCAATGATAGTTGGAAAGTGAACTGCGGAGCGTTAAATGACACTAAAATGTAAGTTGCATATAAAATTTGTCTAATGGAGAACAGATAATATGTTAAATAAATTTCCAGTATTGAAGCTGATCAAACAGAATCTGCTATCAATAAGTATTTAAACGTTTCGGAGCTGACTACCCAATAGAAGGAACTATTGAGTTGGGGATTTATAGAACACAAAACCAGTGCAAATTCGATCCAAGAAACCATCTAGGTAGCCATGAAATCAACATTTTACTATGATTCTCTAACTCGAGTAAAGACTGGTTTGCTACTGACAAGAAAAAGAATCGCCCATCTCGGTGCGTGGAAAATTTCTTCCCAGAAATGATCCATAAAATCACATTTTTCTGATCACAGTATGCAGCTGAGAAGGAATTGCATTTTAAAAGGGGCTCTTTGTAGGAAATTTCCTGACCCATTCATTCAAGGAATTTCTTTACTATTCTTAAGCGAAAGTTGGACTTAAGGGAAAGTTGACTGTACATGGCAAACTCTTGCAGAAGAAAATTCTGGATCTTGGAGCTAGTCTTGGATGATACTCCAGAAAAATTGCTTATAAGTATTGGAAAATTTAACGAAACGCTGGATATTATGCTTTCGGATCTTGTTTAGGAGTCTATGTCAGAATTCTTGGAGAACTTTATGTAGCAAATAATCGAATTAATTATTTCTATAGCATTATCTGGTAAGAAAATCCAAACAAACTTTCAGAGAATTAATGCACAATTTACTCGAGAAACTACTCGAGATATCAAAAGAAGAGAGTATAAAAGTAATACTGGGTGAAATGTTGGAGAAATTTTTGAAGAAAATTCCTCGAGAAATCCCTGGTCAAATTTGTTGAGGAATTCATGGAAGAGTTCATAGTAAATTTTATAGTACAGGGTCTCGAGAAGCAAACAGAACCTGTTACGAGACTATTAAACTAATTCTTCAAGAATTTCTTCACATATTTCTAGAGAACAAGTTTCAAAAATGATCCTAATGGTTTTCTTCAGTTATTTCATCTAGAATACTTTCAGGGATTAATACAGGATTCTCTTCAGAAATTCTTCAAGACATTTCTCTACAAATTCTTCCAGAAATTTAAAGGATGCGTAAAGGAATGTCTCCAGAATTAGCTTCAGGAAATCCTTGAGCACTGCAATGTTACTACCTCCAGTAATTTTCTCAGGGATTATTTTCAAAAATATTCCAAAGACTATTCTAGTATTTCCTCGAGATAATTTTTCTTCCAAAGATTTCTTCTAAGAAGCCCCGCATTAATTCTTGAGTTTTTAATGAAATTCGTCCAGGGTTTTTTTGTCCACATTCTCTCCAAGGAATCGTTACAAAAAATCCTCGAGGTGTTATTCTAGTAAATCTATTAGGAACATTTCAAATTCGACCTATGTTTCGTAATTCAGTATCTCTAGTTTTTTCTTGGAATTTTCCCAGCATTACATCCAAGAACTACTGCAGTTCTTCCAAACATGTTTCAATAAATTTGTCAAAAAAAATCAGTGGAATTTTCAAAAGTTAACTTAAGGTTCCGAACCAGTTACTACTACATCTATTTTTCCAAGAAATCCTCCGACAATCCTACACAATTCCTTAGATGTTTATTTTTTCAAGAAGTCCATTCACAGGGATTCAATATTCATTGGTTTTATTTTTTAAAATATCTTAGCAGCAAATCCAGAAAATCTTCTTAAGTTTTGTCAAGAGTTCCTCTTAAAAAGCTTGAATGACTTAAAAACTTACAAAAGTTTATCAGAGGTTACTCTAAGATTTTCTTTAGAAATTCGTCAAGAAAAACTCCTTGAAGAATGGTTCGACAAATCTTTGAAGGCTTCCTGAGAGATTGCTTAGAGCTACTGGAGGAATTTCTGAAGAAATCTTAGGAGCAATCTTTGGAGTAATTTCTGAAGGTATCCTTAGTCAAATTCTTAGTCCCTAGTCAAAATTTTAAAGAAATTCTGAAGGACAATTCTGTAGGAAATCCTGAGAAATCCCTGGAGGCATCTCTGGAGAAGTTTCTGGTTGAATATTCCATTCTTGGAAAACCGATGGGAGAACCACCGAAAAAACCTTGAACCTCTGTGGTTATTTTTGAAAAAATCCAGGTTTTTGACCCTCGTTCAGTGAAGAAATCTCAAATGGTATCCCTGAGCCGTTTTGATACTTAAGACGAAAAAAATAAATAAATAAAAATTACTTGCGAACGTTTGTGACAATTTTTACAATAAAATTTACGTTTATCGCTGCTTTCTTAGTTGTAAATTAGTTGTAAATTGTTAGTTGTAAAATTATGAACTGCAAAAAAGCCAACATACTTAAAATATGTATAATCACTTCATTGAATCGTGTTACTGTTAAAAAAGTAATTTGCTACATATTTGAATAGGTATAGTCTATCTGAGTAAAAACAAATAGTCCATGAAACTTTGAAATCATTAATTCAATTTTGTCCAGATAATAGAACCAAGGATAATTGAGACCCCGGTAAATCTTGTACAGCCAACTTTCGTTCGTTGCACTAAACCCATAGCCAACTTAGTGATCGGGCTGAATTTCGAGCTTTCAATAACACAGAACAAAAGAAAACCAGAGAAATTGTGTCTTATGTCAGAAAATGACGTTTGCCTTCGTTTTAGGTGGGCTATAGCCCAACTAACGGCAACGTTTTTTGACAGCTACTATAGCTGTCAATATACTTAGAACTAATGGTAGCCCACTTAAAGATAGTGCAACGAACGAAATTCGACTGCATAATCTAGTCCGACCTTTTTAACATTTAAATTTTGTACTTTTGTTACAAATAACAAATTTTGTTCCATTTTTGTTAGAAGTACTCTGAGTTGATGGAGGAAATCATAACATAATTTGAACAAAATCAGTTATAATAACAAAGGCTTTTTCAAATTTGTTTCAATTCAAAACAAAATTGTAACAAAATTTGTTATAAAAATATATGGTTGATTGCTTTTATCAACTTTTGTTATGATTAATTATGCAAAAAACCAAATGGATTATATTTTTGTTGGATTTGATACACATTGAGTTTCATTTTTGTTTACATTATAGCATATTTGGTTATAATTTTGTTTAGCGTAGAGGAAATTGTGTTATTATTTTTGTTATTTTAACTACTAACCAGCCAAAATTATAGCATATTTTGTTAGAAAAAGCGCGCTAACTGAGTTTCAAAATCTGTTACAACTCTATTGTAATCCACTGATCGGGTTTACTCAAAAGTTCTCAATAATTACCGGAAAATGTTAAACTTAGCTTATGAATATTGTATGAGCCCTCATGAGTGAAAATCTTGTTTATGTATCGTCAAGAGATTATTGGTTACGTTTGTTGCACTGAAGACCAAGGCTTACCGGAGTTCTTGGGTAATCCCAAAAAGCCGTTAGACTCCAAACGTCGTAGAATATGTTTGTTTGAGTCTGCTTGGGTGTAAGCCCTATTCATAAACCTTCAAAAGATTTCTGGTTACGCGCGTAGATTCTGTGGTGTTCCACTATTTCCTGATGCACAGTTCCGTGTTCTAAAATCTTTTAGATCTCGATACTCTATGCTGTACTTCCGGCTTCCACTCTACAGAATCAACATTCAATTAATCTCCCTCTGAACCGCACTCCTCGCTATACTGTCACATTCACACTCTTAATTCAAAACTATTAAATTGTCATCTAATGCAACCTTAATAACAAGGTTTGTACATCGCTGCAAGGTGAAACTATTTACTTACGACTGCTCGTTAATGCAAGGCACCACATCTCCTTTTTTCTCATAGACCTCTTGTATACTTTGCTCATACTTAACTTATAAGCATTCCTTGAGAAAGGACAACTGGCACCTCCATTCAGTCGGTTAAAATATATTTCCTTGCCTATAATCTAGTTATCACATCAAACTCGGCATTTTACATAATTGTCTTCCTAATAAGATATTCACGTATCAAAAATGTAGAAATGAATTTCAGGTTTCTCTACCATAGAATAATGTTTTACCTCATTTGCGTACGTACCACTAGTACCTTAGCTCAAACACTCTATGAGAAATGTTAATCAAATATTTCAATAATTGTTACATTCAAGACTGAAATTCAGCATAATACATGATGTTTTACTTAAAACATATTTAATTACCAATAAAATTTAAGACGAATTATAATAGTCATCGGGATTAAAATGAATACTACTTGTTGTTCTATATTCGATCTCTCGGTACTGATACATCGCATTTCAATTTCTTCAGCATTCTAGATTATGCTTTATTATTTACGTACCATAACATTCTGGACAATAGCAAGAGATGTGAACGTTTTTATTTCGACTTCAATTCCATCGTTTCCATTCCATTTCCATTCACTCCTTTTTCTTTCTCCATTTTGTCTTCTTTCTTCAATTTGAGTGCAAATTTAGTGCGAGACATATTGAGTTATATATAAAAAAATCACACTCTCGTCATTTTCCAAGAATTATTTTCAACGAGGTCTATCTGCGGCCATCGCCGCAACCTTTTCCGTATCTGACGTTCACACACTATTGTCATCTTCTTCCACATTGATTTCCCGACCAAGCAATGATAATTACAATAAAGATTTATGATAAGAGCTTAGCTTTGTTTGTTTTTTCAATATTGATTATGTTTCTGAAATTCTACGATTTCTTTTCTACAACTAGTTTATAATGATTTCCAGTTAGTGTTCATTAGCTCATTAGCATCGACATGTATTTCGTTCAAAATCTTTTTGTTACGGATTCCAATCGGTTTGACCTTTCAATATCTAATGAATTTCACACATATTTCTCAATTGCATTATTCCCTCTGGGACAGCGTCGAAATTCTCAAATTTCATATCTCATGCTTAAGATTTTTTCTCACTTACGTTGTGGCTCAAGCACTTCACCAGCCAAAACATGACTCATTTGTTTGTTTTTCTGCTAGTAATATAACAAGCATTTCTAATGTAGTCAATAACATGGGGTTTTGACAGATGTCTGATGATTATGTTTACCACGATGTTTTTTTTTTCTCGGGATCAACGGCATTCCTTTTCTTTCAAAGGATGTCGTCACTATAACTCCAACGTCATTAGTGAATTTCTCCGGGACAGGATTCAATCCCAGGTCCTCAAAGTGAGAAGTGTGTGTTCCAATTACTACACCAGGTCCGTTCCCTCTCTGCATGGGTTTGATTTCTAACATCGGATGCTAATGGTAATTGTTTTTACGACAATCTTTATTTTACAGTTATTCATGCTTGCATACTATGTGATCTCTGATCAAGGTATTCAATTATTTCACTTTATTTTAATTTGTGTCGAACTCCGGAACTAATAATTTTTCCATCCAGTTTATGTTCTTTGCAACCTCTTGTGCACCTATTGCTTTAATTTACTGTCAGGCCGCTACCAAATCATCCTCCTATTTCTGCCCAATTTAAACTCTTTGGCATCATTTATAGTTTTACGTCCGCCAATATCTGGTACTTAGCCTAAACACGAAAGCCTAAGAAAACCTGCACATACACCAAAATCCCTATATAACGGACCCAGCAATACAAAGGCCCCAATGGCTTTACACCTCTTCTGAAGAAAAACGTGATTAGAGATTTTATGACTATGCAAAAGCCGAAGGCGTCGACGGGAATTGATATCCGACCGACTGGTGACTGGTTTGTGAGATAATCACGCTAACCACGACACCAATGCCACTTTTTTTATCTAAGCGTTGTCACTCAAGCCACAAAAAATCCGATTAGATCGGTATGATCAAATTTCCATATGATTAGACGCTCTCCAGGAGCAATGCTGTGCTTCGCACCAGCCACCTCAATACGGTCTCCAGGACCCATTTTCATTCCATCACGCTCTCCGGGAGCATTGCTGTGCTTTGCACCAGCCAATAACAATAGTTTCGGTCTCCGGGACCAATCTCTTTAATACAAAACGCTCTCCGGGAGCAGTGCTGTGCTTTGCACCAGTCACTTCAACAGATTCGGTCTCCGCGACCAACCCTCCTTTTCCTTGCGCTCTCCGGGAGCATTGCTGTGCATTGCACCAGCGATCATCAACAGTTTCTCTCTCCGAGACCACTTTTTTTTTTCTAACCCACTCACTGGGAGATACAAACCAAACACATCAATAACGTTTGGCCCCTATCAATTTCCGCTAGCCCTCTTCAACCGTCGAACACTTTCCGTGCAAATCAAACCCACCCTTTCGGTCTTGATCCAATTCATCTCAGCAGATAAACCAATGAAACTCCCACAACTCACCATTCGAACATCCCATTCTCGTCGCCACTGTGGTGTTCCACTATTTCCTGATGCACAGTTCCGTGTTCTAAAATCTTTTAGATCTCGATACTCTATGCTGTACTTCCGGCTTCCACTCTACAGAATCAACATTCAATTAATCTCCCTCTGAACCGCACTCCTCGCTATACTGTCACATTCACACTCTTAATCCAAAACTATTAAATTGTCATCTAATGCAACCTTAATAACAAGGTTTGTACATCGCTGCAAGGTGAAACTATTTACTTACGACTGCTCGTTAATGCAAGGCACCACAGATTCGATGCTTCACTCAAAGAAAGTTTTGGATAAAAGTTAACAATCGTTGATTAAGGAGTGTGTTTCAAAAGCCTATGCAAGCGAGTTCGGTTTGCGCGTCGCCGGAATTATTTTTTTCTTAGTTTTTGTATGTGCTGACATTGTTTTATGAATGCGATCCATGCCATCAGGATCGTTTACACAAACCCGTGTGTAGACATGTTTTATTTGGACGGTCGATTGAACGGAGAGATTCCAAATGCAGAATTCGGCGAATTTGTTCCAATATGAACCAATGCCCAAATATTATTCATATGTACCAGAACGTCTACCAAACGTATCCTATGGCCTTTCCACATTCCACAATACCCCGTTACACCTATGAGAGGTCGTAGAGTTCTCTGCATCTTTCTTAAATAGGTGTTCAATCATCATTCCGTCCCATTCATTAGCATTCGCAAGGACATAACCAGGACAGCTTTCGACTGTTGAAGGATGCGTCAATCGTGTCTAAGAGTCATGGGTGGATGTCAAATCTTTGAATTTGGTAACGGACGGGAAGGAGGCAACCCTCATACAACGGTCTAGGACTGTACCACCTACGAATCGCTTAATGCTAATGTTAACAATCGTTGATTAAGAATTTCTATAGGACGTTATATATCGTAAATAGAATTTACATAAGAAGAAGTTTAGGTGTATATGACCATTTGCATATCAATCTGATGATTGGAGTGACATGGAGAAACCACTAGGATAATTCCTGAAGCTTTTCTTCGAAAAATCTGAAATTATTTGTTTGAAGAATTAGTTGAAAAGTCTCGTAGTGGTCTTTGAGGGTTTTTCTGGAGCCTGTCCTTTAGAGACCATTTTGATTGAAAAATTAAAAAAATAGAGACCTACTATCAAATATAGAGACTTGCATTAAAACAATGACCAAGTCTCAAAAAAGTGACCTGCTACCAGCCCTAAGATTGATAAATTGAATGTTTCGACATTTTAAATTGAAAGATAATTCCAGATCAGTTTCCCAAACTCAGTTTTTCAAATTTCGAATGATTTTAAAAAGCTTACATGAAAATATGTGAATCCATTACTGATCAAATATTATTTATAAATCTCAATCTTGTCTTGGGAAGTCGATAAAATTTCATACCCGAAAAGATCCTCACTGAACAGCTCAAGGAACATTTTGATAGCGGCGCAGCTGAAATTTGTCGTCAAAATCCTTTGTTATGTACATATTCTACCATGGATTATTGCTTCAAAGCAATTTTCCTGATTGTTACCGTGCACTCTCGTTAATCTGAACGGTACTACATGGAAACTATCGTGGTTCATTTTTAATTTTAACTTCTAATTACCATAAACAACAGAAAAACGTGTTCCTGGTTACCTCTTTGGCTGTTTCGTTTTGCTTCTGTGTTCCGTACCACAAAGTTCCGTTTCACTTTATTCCACGAGCGTTTGAACCAATTTTAATCTGAACGATGTGCAAATTATCGGGGGTCAAATTAAAAAGTATTCAGATTAAATGCGGTCAAACCAACGGGGGTACCCGGTATCGATATTCCCTGAAAATTAAAGGTTTAATAAACCCCTGATAATTTCAGGTTAATTGCAGGATGAACCCCAAATAAACTTTAGAACAACCCCCATGTACGATTTATTTGGGAAACTACTCGGAAAAACCCTGAAATTACTCGAAACGAAATCTCTGAATGAAATACTGGAGAAATCTTTAGATAAATTCCTGGAGCTAATGCCTGGAAAAACTTTATAAAAAATAGCAGGTCAACTTGATTTAGGAATTCATAGGGAGAGTTCATAATAAATTTCGGTATAGTAATCCTCATGGATGAACACTTGGGAGAATCCATGGAGAAATTCTTGAATGAACACATATGAAAATGGTCAGAAGAATTACTGAAAAAGCAATGTAGAAACCGCTCTAGGATTTTCTAGAAAATTTTCTGGAATAGTTATTAGACAAATTTCGTCGATTCTAGAATAAACCTTCGTGGATTATTGCAGTATAAATGTTTGAAAGATATCCTAGGGTTACAACAAAACAAAATCGGTAAGTGTATTACTGAAGGAATATTTATTGGAAATTCTTGGAGAATTTAAAGATCATCTATGTGCAAATTGTTAAATATCAGCGTTGGACTGCTAAAGGATTTTATGGAGCAAATTCTGAAGAAAAAAAAAACACTGGCGAAATTTCAGGACGAATTCCTGGGATAATTTCTGGAGGAGTCTCTGAATGTATTCCTAAACAAATATCTGAAGAATCTCTTAAGATTTCCCTTGTGAAATCTGCGAAAGAAACTTTGAAAAAAATTGGGCGTACTTGTAGGAATTTTTAGTTTCTGTATAATAGTCTATTTTCTCTAAAGATCCTGTTTTAAGACGCTCAGTCGCTACCAGTGATACTTTTTAAACATCTCGCTTCTCTTGTTTAAAGGTCTTCTTCTTCCTCTTGGCATTACGTCCTCTTTGGTACAGACCCTGCTTCTCAGCTTAGTGTTCTTATGAGCACTTCCACAGTTATTAACTGAGAGCTTTCTTTGCCAAAGTTGCCATTTTCGCATTCGTATATTGTGTGACAGGTACGATGGTACTCGATACCCAGGGAAGTCAAGGAAATTTCCATTACGAAAAGATCCTGGACCGACCGGGAATCGAACCCAGACACCTTCAGCATGGCTTTGCTTTGTAGCCGCGGACTCTAACCACTCGGCTTAGGAAGGCCCCAAAGGTGTTTAAAGGTGTAAGGTTTTAAATTTAAGATTTTTTGTATTTTCCATGCCAAGCTGGACCACTCTAATTCCTAGAATATCGCCCCACTTTCTTTCCAGCAACAATTTGACCACCCGACCCATTACAATAGTCAATTAAAACACAGATTCAAGTTTAAAATAAAATTGTTTACTCAACTTCAACGTCGGTCTGTTCACTTTTAACTTCCGCTTCGGTTTCGACCACCGTAGTAGCATCCTGGTCGTTAGACTCCGCCTTTTCCTTCTTGAACTTTTTGCTTTTGAACTCGAACTCGTCAGCTTCTTCCTCCCGGCAGCCGCCTTTCTTTCTGTTCTTGGACCATTCGCGAACGGTTTTTGAATAGTGTTTATCTAAACTTTTCACCTCTTCGGTAGGAATGGTCCACTCCAGCGAACACGGCTCCGCTTTGGTGGGGTCCACTTCCTTCGTGTAGGCTGGGATTTCCACGCCTAATCGTTTGGCTACCTTTTCGATGATGGTATCCACGTAGGTCGATATCTTCAGATCGGCTTTCTTGTCCTGGAAGATTCGAAACTTGCTTATCTTATGTGCGATATCATTATTACTAAAGCAGAGTGACCAAACACCCGAGAAAATCAGAAATCCCTAAAACAAATTGATCAAGATTTCTTTTAAGATTTTAGTTAGGATGTTTTGTGAGAATATCTTCAAGAATTACCCCAGAGATTCCTTTAAAAATTAATTTTTGTTTATCCAGGAACTACTCCAAGAATGTCTCTATCTACTATCTAGCAAATTGACAGGTAGATTTTTCAAAAATCACAAATAAAATTGGGAGATATTAAAGGAAATCTTATTAAAGCAATTCTAATGAAACTTATGTTGACATTCCTTAAACTCCTGCAAAGATCTCAAAAAAAAAATCTAGATAAATTGGTTAGATAATTATTGTAAATAGTCAATTAAATCACTCTTAATCATGTCTTGTAGGATTTTCTGAAAGAAGTTTTTGTATTATTTGCTGGTATGAAACCTTTCACACCTAGATTATTTTCTGAATCCGCTGAAACCTCAAAAGCTGAACAGTTCGGTAGAGGAAACTAATGTAGGGTTTCAATGCTAGTAATAGTAATAGTAGCTGAAATTCATTCTAGACGCTTTTCCGCAATGATATCTCAGACGCATATACGTTTTGTGGAGTCTAACAACAAATTCAACGTCTTTACTTCATAGCACGTCTATGAAACATACAAAATCATTCGATTTTTCCAGCGAAATATGCATTTGAAAAACTGTTGTCCGAATGCCTATTATGAACCCTCCCGGGGTCCATAATAGGATTGTTTACAAATTTGACGTTGCGTATTATGGACCCTCCATTTGATTCCCATGTAATCCGGCTCGCTGCCGAAAAGCCTATTATGGACCCACCTGGAAATGCGTATTATGGACCCTCTTGTGTGGTTTCATTTACAAAACTGTTCAAATATCTGTATTTATGCGTCTCAAACCAAATATTTTGCCTGAAACTGCTGACTAACAATGTAATCGAAGTTCCCCCGGTGGATTTTCATAGGAATAAAGTTGCTTTGAGTGTTAATTTTATGTTTTTCTGTAGGGGGTCCATAATACGCAAAGGGTCCATAACCGGCATCGACTCCCTAGTATGGTAGTTTAGTACACGACACTGAAGACTGCAAGGCTGAGCTTGAAATTTTTGGACGACTTCTTGAGAGAATCGGCGGAGAAACCTCTAGAAATATTGCTAGAGAGATCCCTGAAGAAGTTCCTGTAATTATCATTTGCAATACAAATAATACAAATATGCATATGCATATATTTTCTCTATTCTTCTAATTTATTTATACATATTGTTCAAACTATTTGATTAGTAGAACGATTCAAAATTTAAAAATGTTTAAAAACTCAATATCTTTCCTTCTATCCTTACCATAAAAAATTGTGTTTCGTGAAATTTTCTGCTCTTTTGGTGGTTATTTAAAGGTGGCCCAAAGACAATGTAGGTTTCTATGGAAATTACTATAGATAAATTTTGAAAAATGCTAGAAACACGTTAGTACTGTGATATAAGTAAAAGCTTATCATCCCATAGTGAAAACTCATTCTTCAAACCTTAATGAAGAAAGTTGCTGAAGAAACAAATCTCTTATAGAATCAATTCAGGAGTGTAAAAAATCCGCATTTCAAATGGAGTGAAGATGAAGAACAGTTACTCTGTGCAACAATTTTATTTCAATAAGTGCTCCGCAAGCGAAAATAAAAGCTGTAAACCCCTGTCGTAGAGTAATGCGTGAAGAAATTTTTCAAGAGCCTGTGGAATAGTCGCGTAAGAATTTCAAAACAGATTCTCTGAGGCCACCCTGCTATAACACTTACATGCTTCGTCGGTTGCAAATTGCATATAACAAGCTTGCCACCGTAGCGTTTGTTCCTTAGCGGTAAATTCCCACTGGGAACAATCTGCAGCGTCGTCCCGAGGCAAACGTTCAAATCCGCCAGCGTGGAATGCATGAAGGCTAAGTCCAAATCGCTCTCCGGCAGATCGTGCTCCCAATCCAGAATGTTATCGATGAGATTGCCACCCCGGCAAGCCCGGGAGTTTTTCGTCCCCCGACACAGCTCTCCGGTCAATTTCTTTCCAACGGTGGGCGCCGGTTTGCTTCTCACATATTGCCGCCTGCATTTGAGGCACTGCTCTATGAACATGTTCCCATGCAATTCCGCCAGGTATTTACGACCCAACCCAGACCGCAAATGCAACCCGTCGATATTCTGGCTGATAACGTATTTCACGAATCCGGCCTCGACCAGAGCCTTCAATCCCATGTGAGTTTTGGTTGGCTTGGCCTCATCAAAAGCCACATTCACCGAAGGCTTTTCGCCTTTCTTCTCCAGCGTCCACACGCCTTTGGGCCCGCGAAAGTCCGGTATCCCAGCACTGGTGCTGATCCCGGCTCCGGTGTGAATCACAACATGTTTCGAACCCAGAATCCACTTTGCCAGCTGTTCGCACTTTTCCTCCACTGTTTCCGCGTCGTCAAAAATCTTTACCATAAAAAAAATGGAGTAAATTCAAGGAAATTTGAATGCTAGTTTTTCATACCTCTGGAACTCCCAATATGCCCTTGTTCTGGTAATCTGATAAACCATCGGCATAATTACACGACATAGCTTTGTTGGTACAGTCACTTAAATTCGCTGATTTTTCAAAAACTTGAACACGAAACACAACGATCATAAAAATGTACCTTCTGATGCTTGATGCGGAGAGGATGTAAACAAATCGGAGCGCTTCCTCTGCTTCTTCTTTGCGGTTATCAAAGTTTTTAAAAGCAAGGTAAACTATTTTCATATCCAAACAAAACATCAGAAATGGATATCGGAAAGTTATGACCACCCTCCGTTAGGTCAACTGCGCGCTCTACACTGATAAAAAGGCATGGTACCAATCTGGGTACACGGAGAAGAACGAAAATACTAGTTAGGGTTCATTCACATATTTCAACGCTGAAAATGGCCATTTTTGACACCCACCCCCTCGTAAAGGTTTTTGTATGAATATTCTACAAATTATGTATGAACCGTAACATCATGAGGACACCGACCCACCCCCTTCAGCGTTATGATATTTATGAATAAGCCCTTAGTGTACGATATAATATTTGTTCAATATATTATCACCATTATCACAGACAAACAGACGTAACACTCTGATAATTTTCATCGTACACAATAATAGCGCCCAATTCTAATATTTGGTAGTTGGCCACTCGTGGCACCCGCATCACTTTCGAGTTTGACGTTTGCTCACTATCGCCACCAAGTTCACGGTTGGCCAAATGAAATATGTTTAGCATTGGGCATAAATGTTCGCGTGATTATGTTTGAAATTGATCATCGTTCTAGCTGTTACGTCTGTTTGTCTGTGATATTATGTATCCGGTAGAAATCGAGACCAACATTTATTTATAATTATTGTTTGGGTTTATTTACAAATGTCATAACGCTGAAACTGGTCATTTTTGATACCCACCCACCCCCTCGTAACGCTTTTTTGTATTAATATTCTGCAAATTTTGTATGGGTTGTAACAATTTTAGGACACCCATTTGTGAATGGGCCATTTTCTCGGGACCCGTGCGTCGCAGCTAATATGTGAATAGTGCGATGTGGTCATGCAAATCGTACACGGTAAAAATCGAAAATACTGAATAGCTTAATGTTTAATGTGGTTTAATATTTCGTTGACATTTTTTATTTTTATCATTTGCTATGCGTTATCATATATGCACACGATGAATATATGTTATACGTTGCAATGAATATTAGGGGTTTATTTCCTCATGTACATAAGTGTTGTGGTTTCTAATCTTTGGACTTGTCGAAATTCATCGAAATTTCCAGGCAGCAAGCAACGACACGTTCGCTGAAAATTGTTAATCTGTAGTAAAGCCAAAGACCGTACTGATGGAGTTTTGTTAAGAGGTAATTTAAATAATACAGCGAAGTATGCATTCCAACAGAAAAGTAATCGCCTATCGATGCGTGAGAAATTTCTTGCAAGAAATGCTCAAGAAAAGCATTTTTCTTCGATCGCAGTAGGCAGTTGAAAAGAAATGTCAATTCAAATGGAGCTCACTGTACGAAATTTCTTGGCCAGAAATTTTTACTTTTCTCGGGTGGAACAGCATACTTAGCTTAAACAGTATTGAGCTCAATTAATTATGATATTAAATATGTTTCAGGAAATTTCTGTGGAGTAGACGTAGACAGCAGGAAATTTGCCAGATTTCTACCTGATCAGCAGGAAACACATTCCAAGGCGCGCGATTTTGTAATACTATACTGCTTTTCGGTAAAAGGTAGACCGGAATTTGTTCCAAATCCACGAATATATCACCGATTTGTGAACCACACGAGGAGGAATATGATCCGGGAATTCATTGCAGTGCAAGACGACAATCGTCATTGTAAGGGCTCATTCACAAATTTCATAACGCTAAAAGGGGTGGGTGGGTGTCCTCATGATGTTACGACTCATACAAAATGTGTAGAACATTCATACAAAAAGCGTTACGAGGGGGTGGGTGGGTGTCAAAATTAGCCATTTTCAGCGTTATGAAATAAATGAATGAACCCTAAGGAGAAAGAGTTGGATGATTTCCGCGTGCTGCAAAAACAAAGCTGGTCCATAGATTCGCAGAGAACGGAATCCTGGAACCCAATGGATTACACAAGAACCCCGTCGAAGCCAAATTTGGATGTGGGAGTCAGGATACGGTGGGAAATATTCCCGGCAAAGCATTCATGGCGGCAATCAAGCAATGAGCGTCCTGTATTCAATCCGCAGTTTTTCTGCACATTTTTGTTAAAATTCCAAATGAACGACAAAAGGACAAAAGTAAGCAGTTGGCAAGAAGCTCATCCTTAACCCTTTTTTCAAATACAATTTTCTCTAAATATGAACGATGATTGTTTTTATTTTTTCAACTAAAACTAAAATAGTTAATAGTTTTAAGCAATTTATAGAATTACCTATCATAAGGGCCTGTTCACAAATTTCATAACGCTAAAGGGGGTGGGTGGGTGTCATCAAAATGTTACAGCTCATACAAAATTCGTAAAAATATTTATACAAAAAGCGTGACGAGGGGGTGGGTGGGTGTTGAAAATGGCCATTTTTGGCGTTATGAAATTTGTGAACAGGCCCTAATACATTGGACTATTATTAGCGAAATATGCATACCATGCATACGCTGCTATAAAAGTCGTTTATTTCATGAAAATTCATTGAAAGGATTGAATAGACCAAATATGATCTTAGTATGACTTTTACGCTATTTAGCATATATATTTTTTATCGTGTAAGAATGCAGCGCCACACTAAAAATGCGGCGAGTTGAGACGCGTCGCGAGTCTCACTGGCGCGATCCGGTTTGGTGGCGGTGCGGCAAAAATGCTCTTTTAATCTTTGAGAATCTTAACCTTTCAGTCGTCGCGCGGTTTGCCACCGTCAGCACCACCACGCTGCTGTTGTGAACAAAAAGCGAGCTTTTTTCAGCAGTGTTGTACAAAATACAACAGCGCGACGACAGAAGTGTTAAAAAATATTCACCGAGCCGCGAATTATTTTTCCCCGTTCTTATGGCCGGTACGCTGATCATAAGTACTGTGCAAAAGGATAGGACAAGAAACGGTCAAGGAATTACTTGAGCTGTACGCTGCTAAGAAGTAGAGTTGATTTCATAACGCTGGTAACCCCTGCTGTACAAATTAAATGAAGCTGTAACTTTTCTGTACGGAAAAATGTGTCGCTCAATTATTCCGCAAGTAAAAGTGACACTTCGCTCATAATGGATCGGCTGTCAAAATTTCTTTGGTAAAAAAGAGAAATTTTACTTGAGCGCTTTACTTTTAATCTACACACTTAGAAAATATCACCGACTCCGGTAATTTTTTTACCGAAATATAAACCGCTGAGCGCTCGGTAATGCTTCCGGTAAAGTTAAGGATTACCGAACAATCTGTAATTTCAATCGACACGCAGTTGTCAAAAAAATTACAGTATGCTCGTAAATTATTACCGAACGAATTGGGTCCTAAAATGTTTAATGAATTCTCGTTTTTATTCAATAATACGAAAGAGCATGTTCTTGCAACTACTTTAGCAAGTTTTCCCGTTCAAATAACGGCTATATCATTTTTTAACTTCAATTTTAAAAATGGTTCCAAATATCAACCTTGACACTTGTGATCTTGTTTGACATTCACTTTTTCGACAAAAATGCTACAGGGCATATAGTTTTAACACTGGGGTTGTTCCTATCTGACATTTCGGAAGGGACACGGAAAACAAAATATACCCAAAATTCGAGTTTAAACCAAGGGGTGTGACAAAATCTCAAAAATCATAAAAAAAATGTTTTTTTGTACTTAAACCAATGAAAATCATTTAAAACTTGAGTAAACATGTGTTTCTGCCCTAAACTTAAGCGTTTGCTAATAAAATTGAGACAGGGCTTTAGGACCCTATTGTAAAATAAACTACCGAACGCATTGTTCGTAGCAGCAGGCAGTCGGAATAGAATAGGATGATCAAAACAAAATAAAAACAATAAATTTCATATTGATAGCAAATGTGCATCGATTTATTTCGCGTTTTCGTTTTAAATCCGTATGAAGATGAACTGCTTGTCTGCTTATGAAGATGGGAAACCACCAGCGGCATCACCAACAACTCGAACGCGTGCTTTTGCACAAAAGCGCCACCGATTCCGTCATGGATGCTTATGCCCGTTAATGTGACGATTTTATCCGGAACCGTAATTGGGCTGTTGAATGCTACAACGAAAATATTTTATTCGACCTTAAAAATAGGTTTTTTAATTCAATCCCTCAGCTCATACTTACGGAAAAGTAGTTCCAGGCGCTCATCCTGCTGTTGTAGTTTTACTTTTTTCAAAAAACAGTGTCCATGACCACAACACAGAATATCAAATGGTATTGGATGCGATACTATCATGTTGACTAGCACATCAAAACAAATATGGCAGCCTCAAAAATATCAAATCACAATTTGTTCGGTAAAGCGTTGTGGCACTATGAACTGAAGTACGATAAAAAATTACAGTCTACGGTGAATCTAAACGATTTACAGTTTTTTCGGTAAATAAAACGACGATTCCGGTAAAAGTGGACGAATATTGTTTTGATTTTCTAATATATTCAAGGATGTTCGGTAAATCTCGTTTGTAATACCGAAACTTCAGTTAAATATTTTTTTACAGTACGTTTCCGGTAAAAAAAAATTACCGAACAACGAGAAAAAAACTAAGTGTGTAAGTATGCTGTTCCGCTCAAGAAAAGTAAAGAAATTCCTTGACTGAATGGGTCAACAAATTTCCTACAGAGAGCTCCATTTGAAATGACATTTCTTCTCAACCGCGTACTGCGATCAGAAAAATGTGATTTTCTGGACCATTTCTGGGAAGAAATTTTCCACGCATCGAGATAGGCGATTCCTTTTCTTGTCAGTAGCAAACCTGCCTTTAAGGTGCATACTACGCATAAATCCCAATGGAACTGAAAATCAAAGGGATCCAAAGTTTACAAGAATTCCAAAGATTCGGACCAGAGTTTGCAGGAATCTCACTAAAATCTCTGAGATTCTTACAGAAATATCGTCTTGAAGATACCCGAATAATTTCAAAAGATTAATAGCCAGATCAAATACCGGATTTACAATATTCCCAAAATCCAAAAGAATCCCAGAATGGCTTGCGGAGTCCCAGAATTGTTATAACAAATCTAGAATGCCTATCAGAAACCCAGAATTACTACAGTCAACTTTCGTTCGTTGTACTAAAACCGTAGCCCACCTAGTGAAAGACTTTCACTAATCGGGCTGAGTTTTGAGCTGTCAAATATTCGATTACAAAATAAATTCAGGGCTACCAACTGTGACAAACTGCGGTTTATGTCAGAAACTGACGTTTGCCTTCGTTTTAGGTGGGCTATAGCTATAGGTCAATCGACATTGCAAGCTCTCAGTTAGAAACTGTGTAAGTGCTCATAAGAACACTGAGAAGATAAGAATTAGGCTTTTTCTCAGTTAGGACGTAACGCCAGGAAGAATGCCAGATCTCAAATAAATTCAAAACTCCTTACCGGAATCTCAAAATTATTTTCGAAATATCAAAATTTCTACGGAAATCGTCTTCCCATGATATTTACTGAAATTTTAATTATTCCATTTATTTAAAAGCATGAGTAGCAACCTCTGAAGCTACACTGAAATGAATTTTATTGTAGAAACTACTGAATCCATGGTAAAATTAAGAACTGCACCAACGTCAAAATTTCTTCTGTTGATTTAACCAGAGTTGTAGTATTTTTGACTAGAAACATTCTTGATTTGAGAAGTTTAGCACCATACTTTTGACCACACTGTGTTGTACGGTGGGTGTCACGGATTGAAATACAATGCTTTGTAGTGGATGCTACTATGGACATAGTCAAACTTACTGCACTGTTCGGTGATTTACACCAGATTATAGTAAACTTAACAGATTTTTGTAGTCGGTTGAAAATCGTTGGTGCAGTTCTTAATTCTACCATGGATTCGGTAGATTATACAACAAAATTTGTTTCCGTGTATCTACCAGTAGCTTTATAGTAAATACTACTTTTATTCATAGCAACGCGTTGTTTGTAGTATGTTCGAAAGGTGTAGAAAGAAAAATGACACAAAAATGTTCCTCTCGTGTTCCACATGTAGCGTTTACTACCGATAATGTAGTAAACTCAACTTAACTACATACATTTTATTCATATGGCCCAATGACTGAGCCGAGTGTCAAAATTAACTACACTCAGAAACACGGGTAGTCACAGAATGACTAAATTTTAGTAATTTATGACTATTCCCAAGTAACCAATAAGCCGTAAAAATCGGCATCAAATCAGTTCTATAGTTGATTTAAAAGCATGGCCAACAGAGCTAATTGGAACTATATCGTGATTAAGGGCCGCTTAAAAGCCGGTGAATTGTTCGGCCGATAAACGGCTCGTTCCTAGTCCCTGAAGTGAGATATGTCAAACATTTTATAGCACGTGGGCGAAGGAAAAAGAAAAAAAAGTTTGTATATATCATGTATTTTTCTTTCTATTTCTGTCTCATCCAAGTAGTGTTTTTATTTTTTTGTTGAATGACTGCGGCCCGAACTAATGTTCTCCCATCTCCTACTATTAAATGATTCCGGTCACATTCCCATCTGATCCATCGATGCTCTTCTGATTTACCCTGCTCAGCATCGTACATAAAGCGGTATTATCATGGATGCTGGTAATAGCATACATTGAATTAATTTAACCTGGATAATTTATTGCTACATTTTGGCGAAAACCAGAATAAAAATCTCAAAAACCACATGAAAGGTATTATATATTCGAGAAGCTCCCTAGGAAATACACTGAGAGCATTGAAAATCAATTAAATTCCGTTTTCCCAGTACCGCAACCCTGATCACAGTCGTTGCAATCCGGACGATATCCGGAACAGTTGAAATGTGTGAGTTTCAGACTATTTCGTTCGTTGCAGTGGATTCAGATTGTTACGAACGCAATAGTTGCCAGCTGAATCACAGATGATTTTTCCCGTTCGGAGTGATCCGTTACGTTGACCTGTAGAAGGATCGACCCAAAACAAAATTACAAATCCCAAAATATGACACCCAGCCACTTGGCTGGGAGAAACATTGTAAGGATCATTGACCACAGCCGGCGATGCTTTCAGAACTATCCCGAGAAACAAGTACCAGAGAAAAAAAAGAGATCACCCGAACCAGCTACCGTAGGCAAGGCACGCACGGCCCTTTGACAATGGGAAACGTGGGAGAAAACTAATAAACAAAAAGTTTATTGCCTATCAGTTGCTCAGCTAGTTGTGCCTTGTCACCATGCCCAAACGCTGATAGCTTAATATCGCACCCTGCAATCATCTAAAATCTACGGGCACTAAGCGTGGGTTCTCCAGGCGGCAATATCAAGTACCGATAGCAGCGCTGTTGGACTGATTCTGTTACCAATCGTTTGGGTAACAATGAATTTGTGTGGTGGGAAGGCAAGCTGATGGTTCAGATTAATTCAATTGTTATTTTTTTTTTGTATTGTATAAATTATTTATTTAAATGTCTAAGGGCCGATTTCTTCACCTTCACTTAATCCGTAAACCACGTTTACCCATACGATTAAACCAGGTTTAAGGCCTAAGCGGTGGTGAAGAAACCGCTTATAAGTGTACGATAAACGTTTGTCTCCACGGTTCAGTGTTTGAGTGATGTTTATTTTACGCTTAGTAGCTTAAGGTGTCCTTATTTATTTATTTTGATGTTGATTCCGATTGCAGATTTGTTCTTTATTTATTTATCTATTTATTTATTTATTTATTTATTTATTTATTTATTCATTTTTATTAAGTATTTATTTATTTATTTATTTATTTATTTATTTATTCATTTTTGTATTCACAAATTTATTTATTACCCAGATTTTTTATTTACATTATTATTCAGATTGTTTATTTATTTTTCATATTACAAAAATTCATATTACTTTATTTACAAAAAAGGAAAACAAGTGTAAGGTTAGGAAATGTCAAGGCTTTGCATGTAGCCCAATCGGAATTTTAATTTAAAGAATTTTGCAAGACACCTTTAGTACTGAAATATGTTTAGCGTGTAAGGAACTCATCGTTACCAAGACCCACTCATCATTACAAAGAAAGACGAGTTCTTGATATGTGTCATCAAGGACATGGGAGTTGAATAAGGGTAGTGGATAGTGGAAGGACCCCCCCCCTTTTTACGACTACTATAAAGGGGGTGGGAAGATTTTGGGAGGCTCTCTTTTAAGTTTGGTCCGGAGAAGTGATGGAAGTGACGGTCCGGATTTGTCCGCTAACATACAAGCCGGTTTAGTTCCGAAATTAGTCGTCAGTTATTACAACTTACGTGTTAAATAAGCCCAACAGCGATAATACCTTAAATTAAATCGTAAGAAATTAAAATGTACGAGTCAGTGTTGTGCCGCACCACGGACGATCAGTGAAGTGCACCTCAAAAATTAAAAAAAAAAGTCAGTGCTGGTCGAGTTAGGCACCATTGGCCATTTACGTACAAACAATGCCGAGCGAGTACGTGGTGAACATAATTGTGACGTCAGTAAGAAGATTTTGTGGTGACCGACGGACATTTTGTATTTCGTGGTATTACGCCAAGACTGTTGGCGTCGGTCAAAGAAAAGGTGCCACTCGCTCGATGACCACAAACCCCAAAATGTGCGCAGTGTACCACTTCCCGGACGTTTCGGAGTTTTGGAACAAAGGCCAAACGCTACAAAGGCCTATACCGCCAACCCCCCCCCCCCCCTTTTCGTCTGTTATGTGTGATGCTGTAGCCGTAAAAGAAGAAGCACGAAAAAAGATGAAAACCATGAAGAAGAAGACCCATAAGAACTCCAGGATCGATCGCCTACAAGGACATCTGAAGCAGTAACGGCCGCAACGTACCGGTGAGCTCCATCCATAGTGATACCCCCCCCCCCCCCCTTTTGAAGTCCCAAAATAAAAGTGTCAATTGTAAAAAGTCTGTTTCTTTCTGTTTCAAATTGATGTATGGCCCGTCTGAACCTCAGCTAATTAAATTTAAGGTTATTTAGAAAAAAATCTTGTTTTCCGTTGTCCTTCCACTTTTGTATTGTCCGCCTTTTCACCACTCAGTTCGGAAATTCTCTCGGAAACCTCCTACAACGACCCTGAGATCCAGGTTAATCAAAAGAGGCCTTGAGCGCCCACCCCGGAAGTTGCCGTTGGCTCTAGACCAGCAGCTTGGGGCTTTGGCTGGTCCCCTTCTGGGAGCTCGCAAATATACCTGGACCAAAGAGAATCGTATCAATTCTAGGAGGGATTCCGGTACGGCCTCGCGCATAGATTATTTCGGTGGGAAATGTAAATACACCAGAAAGTATTGATAGCTGCGGGAACCAACGCTTGGAAAAAGGTAATAAAACGGCATGGCAGGAGCAACAGATAGGGCTGATATTTTGGGGAAAAATAGTCAATGAGACCAAATGCAAGAAGGTAATAAAACTTGGGCCGTATTTGCATGCGCGCGGAGCAAAGGAGGAAAAATGTTAGTTTTAAGATTAGAATAGTAAAGTTCTGACCTCTCTTTCTGTCTTTAGGACAAAATAAGAAGTCAGATTAGTTTTAGCCCTATAAAAGCGGCTTGTCGCCGCTGGAATAATTGAATTCGATGTTGGACTTGAAGTCGGTAAGTTGTTCTTTCTCTCGAAAAATCCTTGATTTCCCTTTCAGACCTTCAAACCCGGAAAAGTGGTGAATCCTGTCGAACACTTGTAAACCTTGCACTAGACCGGATTACTACTTAGCTGAGAGCGAAGGTTAGAATCCTTAGTTCAATAGGCTTTCTCGGAAGGCCTCTCGAACGAGGAAAAAGTCCACCTCCTTTCCAAAACCCTTCACTTTCCTTGAAATTTAGACTCTGGCGGTAAGTTCTTCAGCCACCTCTCACCGAACCATAGAGGTGTTACTCCATATGCAGTCTCGAACTAAAGAAAGGTCGATCCCAACCCGTCCCAATTTGGCGTCTTTAATGTTTGGACTTTGGCAGTAAGTTCTTCTGCAACCTCTCACCGTACTATAGGGGTGTCACTCCTTACGCAGTCTTAGCCGAGAAGACGTTATCCCTAAATTCCAAGTTCTTTTGACTCGGAATATTCCTAGATCCAAAAAATAGTAAAACCCAGCATTTCACCCAAATCCTACCACGCGTGTTAAAATCAGATCGAGACAAGAACTGACGGACTGAGTCTATAAAAAATCCTTCGCAAACGAAAAGTTACGGTTCGTCGTTCGTGTTCCCGACACAGATAATTACTAATCTGGAGTCCCGTTGATCCGGAGACCATTCGGATTGCGATCAGGTTTACAGCACCACACCTGATACGTATTTTTTAATCATTCGTAATAACAATCATTGTTAGGGGGGCTCAGACAGCCGTAGCGGTAAACGCGCAGCTATTCAGCATGACCATGCTGAGGGTCGTAGGTTCGAATCCCGCTGGTCGAGGATCTTTTCGTAAAAGAAATTTTCTCGATTCCCAGGGCATAGAGTATCTTCGTATCTGCCACACGATATACACATGCAAAAATGGTCAATCGGCAAAGAAAGCTTTCAGTTAATAACTGTGGAAGTGCTCATAAGAACACTAATCTGAGAAGCAGGCTTTGACCCACTTTGGACGTAACGCCAGAAAGAAGAAGAAGAACAATCATGTTGCTATTCAATATCGCTTCGAATTTTGTCATTCTTGACAAATTGCGTCTCCGTTCGTGATTTGTTTTGAACGAAGCCAAATTTGATTCGGGTGGCATAAACGTCATGTACACAAGCCTCTTAACAGCATTGACAGCCGTTGTCTGCTGCTTGCAGGCACAGGGCTTAAGCCTCAAGCACAATGTGAGCGGCAGCGCGGTACAACGGCAAAACGGCAAGCCCATCTTGAGCTACACTCTACATGTAGAGTCAATGTTGAAAAGGATTTAGTCAACATGGGATTGATAAGTAATGTGTAGATCAAAATGGGCATGCCGTTTTGCCGTTGTACCGCGTTGCCGTTCACATTGTGCTTGAGGCCTTACAAGCACTGTGGTAGCGTTATATACCCATATACAGCTTGTTTCATTGCCCGTAGGTCACCGTGCCTAAGAGCACTTGAAAATGTTGGCACTGGAAATCCGTTAAGCGGCCCATATACCGCTTATAACAGTGCTTAAAGGCCCAAACGCAATGATAGCGGAACGGCAACGGAATGCGGAACCGGTTCGCCAGCATGAACTATAATCAGCTTGTCGACTCAGTGTTGATCCAATTTCATTCGTTGTCAGCTCAGTCGAGATGTTGTGATACATGCTGGCGAACCGGTTCCGCATTCCGTTGCCGTTCCGCTATCATTGCGTTTGGGCCTTAATGGTTACTTGGGCTGGTAGAAAAATTTGTATTCAAATTGAATGACCGAAATGTTGGAGACCGCACCCCTCAGATGCGCACTATTGAGAAACGAGTTGCGACGCGGCGAAGTTGGTCAAAAATCAAACTTTGCACGTTGGTTAATCCATTTTTCAACGCGAAGCAGTATATTTCTATTGTTAGACACTGCACATGGGCAATTTTGTAAGCTGATTCCAATAGAAAATAAATAGCTAGTAAAAATGTCGTCCTTTTCGGAAACCATTCTAGCTTTCGCATTTCAACGCGACACCAATTCCACACCTATTTGCTTGCTTGTTCCCGTTTTCGGTACGAAAAATTTTCATCCCCTCCGGTGTGACAGTCGCCTACCGGAAGCAAAGCCGCTGTCAATCTGATTGAACTCTCGGCCCTCTTGTTGGCTGTCAACCGAGTTGAAAGCTCTCTTTCCGGCATCTTGTAAGGTTAGTGGTGGAACACATTTACCGTGCGTCCAGAAAAATTGTTAAAAATATCGTTGAATAGTGAGTGAAAATGGTTTTGATTTCGTTGAAAACGATCTTCAGTAGTGCTGCTTAATGGGGGATTTGGTTGTGTGAAGATTCTGTGCGTTTTGGACCGGGAAATCCCCAACGAAAAGTGTTACAATTTTTGGTGTTGACGGAATGCATTCTTTGGATGGTGATTTTTCGTGGTCGCTGAAATCGGATGTCGTCAACAAAGGATTTCCCCCCCGTGGAATTGTCCACCGAATGATTGTGATTGGCTTATCGATGGACGATGTCCTGTGACAAAATTGCTGAATTTGTGGCGATTCGTTAGAACGGAAATCAAAATCGATGTTTCTTCGCTAGCTTTTTGTTTTGATTGCTATAACCTCATTTCCGATTTGTGACGTTCTGTTTCAATCTTCCAGGATAATTCAAGATGGGTCGCTACGCAAAGGAACCAGATAATCCCGCTAAGTCGTGCAAGGCTCGCGGATCGAACCTCCGGGTGCATTTCAAGGTAAGTCGCAAATCTCGCATAACATGTGATAAGGGCCCAACTGCCAAACGTAAACATTAGGACACTCGCTTGAGAAAGTAATCTGGCATACAAATCCTAGTGGCAGGGCTGATAGTGAGTCACTTTTTAGCGACGGCCACTATTTTAATGACAGTCTTTTAAAAGACTTCATTTCTAATGAAAGGTCTCTGTAGTCTTTTTTTAACCCAAATTGTCTCATATTTTTCCCTTTTATTCCTTGTAGTGAATTCTCGTGCAAACTTTTGGAGGCTTCATAGAAGCCTTCAGAGATTCTCACGCGATTATTCCACAGATTCTTCATGAATTTCTTTCTAGATTCCTAGAGGGAAAGATTTGATGCTTGTTGATGCTTTACAGAGATTTTTCTAGGATACTTCCAGGCTCTCGCATAATTTATGATCACGCCCTAAAAGCCATTGGTAACCGAGTGGGTAGCTCTTTGGTTTCAAGCAAATGAATGAACACAGGTAACAAATTTCACCACTGGGAGATAGAAGGAGATCTTCTCTTCATCTTAGCATTGTAAAATAACGTGTAAATTCATTCATTGCGCAGTAACAGCAAGCTACACACTTGGTTACCAATAGCTTTTAGGACGAGATCATAAAATAATCGAGAAATATTCCCCACCAAATCTCCCTGGAGCTCGTTCATTATTTTTTCTAAATCTAACACAACTACCTCAAGTCACATAACATACTATGTAGAACTTAAAAGTGAAAGCGAGTTGAAAACTTGTACTGCTTGCAGTACTCTACATAGTGATTACTCTGATATTTCTTTCTGAAATTTTAGCGAAAGACGTCTTGTTCGTTTCAGAATCTCTTGCTTGGATTTCTCAAGATTTCCTCAAGAGATCCATCGACTTTCCCAGTAGTTACTCGAGCATGTTATCCAAAGATTTCAACAGGAGTTCTTCCGAGAAAATCCTCATATTTTTTAAAGTTCTTGAAGAACTTCGTTTGGGAAAACACTACAACAGGCCTGGTAGCACATCTCGTTTAAGAGACGGTCCAAATGCTAGGATGCAGCTCTCTATTGTTATTATTATGTATCCTGTTTCAAGTGGCTTTTTGTTTATGGCGAGCTCGCCACAATGTGCAAATTTCTCTCCCTTTTTACCTAAAAGTCAATTTTTGATTTTTCTTGTGACGAGGAAAAGCTTTAAGTTCTTTTAGCGGTTTCTTCTGAAATACTTTCAGGAACTATTCCTGGAAACCCCCCGATTTTCTTCAATAATTCTTCCTGGACTTCGTCATGAAATTCCTTTAGCGATTTCTCAAGGGGTGCTTAGAGGAATTTCCGGTTATTTTCATAGGGATTATTCTGAAAATATCCACAATAACTATCCTGGCAGGATTTTTCCATTGACTTTTCCATTGATTCATTCAATTGTTACTTTAGGAGATCTTCTAAAGATTCCTACAGCAGTTCTTCCTATAAAATTCATAGCAGTTATTCAAAAGTTTCTCATGAAATTCGTTTGAGAATTCTTCAAGGAAACCCTACAATATTTTTAACGCCAATTTTTCTAGTTCATCGTCCAGTCATTTTATATGCATTGCGTCAAGAATTCATCAACAGTTTCAATAATCAAGAATTGCTCCACAATTTCCTTAAGGAATGTCTTTTTCCTTTAAGGCAATTTAGCATTTTCTTTATTTAGAGAATCAATCCGGTGAGTTTGTTCCAGTATGATACTTTTTCTTTTGTGAGCCTTCCGGATCGTTTTTGTTCGCGTCGTGGAACTTCTGATCGTTTCTTGAACGGAAAATGTTATTTTCGGAGTTTGATAATTATGTTCAGATTGCGCATTCTGTCCGGGCGGGTGTAACGCAACTAACAATCGGTTGTGGATGCTTTTTAACTGTTCGATGACCCTGGAGGGATCGATCCTGCTTTTCGTATAATTTTGAGCAGAAAAACCGACTGTGTCCTAGGGTGTTTAGTTCGAACGCGCTTCCTTTCGTTTTTCGATTATCTAAAAATACAGTACCACCCAGTACAGTTTTTCAATGAGCACAGTACAGTTTTTCAATAGGCGTGATTTTTTTTTTTTTTTACGCGTATCGTTACACAATCCGATGACCCTGGAGGGATCGGTTTTGCTTTTTACTGGTTGTTGAGCAAAAATATTACTGCACAATCGACAAGCATTTCGCGAAATACTATTTATACTATAAATAAGCTATTGTTTTCTCTTTTGATTGCCGGCATTCAAAAGATTAATTTGAAAACGCTTAAACAACAAATATTTATGGTCTATCGCCAGCTTTCTAGGCGAATCCTGACAATATACCTTCCCCAACCTCCAACTCCGTAGCACTTATGAGGGTGTCGCTGAGTCGGTGGCCTCTCATTAAGTAAGTGCTACATCAACATTTCCTTCCCCTATCCCAAGTTACGGTAAAGATGGGCGTGGCCGGGAATAGCGATATTCATGCTTTTAGTATTCTTGTTTATGATTTGAACAAGGTATACTCCCCTGCCTTGTTCTTGAAAGTAGTCAGGATGAGATTATTAAAAAGAAACATGAATGTTGCTAGTATCCAATCTACGAAGTATACCGTAACTACGCTAACGCTAACGCTAACGCTAAGGCAATTTAGCATTTTCTTTCAATAACGTTTACCGCAAATTCTTCATTAAATAGTGCCTTTATTCAAGTATTTCATCAGCAGTATTGATGAAACATACGGTTGATTCTGAGTAATTTCTCAAATGAAATGTTCATGGATTCTTCTTCTTTCTGGCGTTACGTCCGAGCCTGCTTTTCAGCGTATTGTTTATATGAGCACTTCCACGGTTATTAATTTAGAGCTTTCATTGCCATTGACCATTTTTGTGCATCGTGTGGCAGGTACGAAAAACATCCTTGACCGGTTGGATTCGAACCCACGATACACAGCTTGGTTGGTCTTGCAGAATAGCTTCGCGTTTACCGCTACGGCTATCTGGGCCCAGGGTTCATAAAAAAAAAATCAATTAAGATTTCACATCTGCAAACACAACAACTACTATTGTTCCAGTGATTTCTCCGATCAATCATCACAAATTTCCTTCTCATGTTTCTCAAGCAATTCCCGTAGAAAACCCTGCAGTAAGCTAACCATGTATTTGATTTTTTTTTTCGATATTAGCAATTTCTATCTAAAAAACCTCAAAGACTTCCTCCAGCAATTCCTTCAGATAAGCTTGCAGGAGTTTATCAAGAAATTATACAGAAGTTTTATTAGAGCTGATGTCCTCTCTAAAAATTCCTCCCAGAGTTTTGAGGATATTCTCCAATATGTTGTAAGTCACCCCTGAAAGACTATCTGGATAGATTCTTTGAAGACTTATTTGAGATCGTCCATAAACCATGTGGTCATTTAGGGCGAAAGGGTTGTGGGTCTGGCCACTGGCCAATGACCACGGTGTTCACACGAAAGACCACGAGTGGGACGGGGTCGCTTTGAAATCAAGAGAAATTACCACGTGGTTCAAGGACAATCACATTTGTTTTTTTTTCAACAAATTGCTAGAAAATATTAGGAGGAATCTCCGGAGTAATTTCTGTAGCTATCCTTCAGCGAAATTTTGAAGCAAATTCTAAGAAATTACTGGTTCAAATTCTTGAACATGGTGGAAATTGTAGGAAAGTTAATGGAAGAATCACTGAGTGAATTTCTGAAGGACTTCGGACTGGATTCTCTGATGTAATTGGATTATCCTTAAAAAAAATCCTAGGTTGTAATTTTGGTGGTATCCTCTACTTAATTCTCGGATGAATTCCTTAGGATATCCGTAAAAGTTGTAATGTCACAAGGAAACAGATAAGCACTCCTTACGTCTGTTCGATTTCTCTGATAAATCCTTATGAGCTCTGGTATGTATATCTTAGTTCCGTTTGATTTCTTTATGTTTTCTTGGTTCTTGTTCAATAATGAGGTCTATATAGTTCTTTTTTTTTTAAAGACACTCCGTCGCTACCTGCCCTGCTACAAGGATTACTCCAAAAGATCCTACGCCGATTTTTACATTTATACTGTCAGCTATTTTGATATGTTCCTCTAAGAATTCATCCACGGCCTCTCCCAGAAATTGCCCAATAAAAGCCATCCAGGAATCATTCCAGAATACTTTCATGAATTCGTCAATAAATTCAATAAGCTATTCTTTATTAAGTTACTTTAAGGAATTTTAGGAATACTTTCATCATTTCGTCCGACTATTTCGGAGAAAACAGTGGAGGCATCCCTAGAAAAAAAAAATACATCCTTGAAAATGCGCTCGCTCAATGAAAATCTTGGATGACACTTCTTGAAAAAATTGTGAAAGAATTATCGGAAGAATTTCTGGGGAGATGACTGACAAAGTCGGAATAGTTACTGCGGTTGCTCCTAGAAAAGTTCCAGGTCCAATTCTTGAAAATATCTCGAAAGAAATTCTTGTAGGAAGTTTGTAAAAAGAAGCACTAAACGAACTCGTCAAGATATTTTTGGAGTAATTCCTGAAGGAAACATGGGTAAATACTTGAATTTAGTTTCCTATGAAATTCTTGGAAAAAAAACCCATTTAAGACTTGGTTAATATTTTAATGCAAGACCTTCAATTCCTTAGTCTCTTTTTAACCTAAAAGATCGTCTTTAAAGTCTCCTTTTTCCTTTTTATTCGTGCTGCGAATCTGGGTACAAAATTGTAGAGACCCCAGAGACTCGTTGGCCGTTTTTCATTGTTTTTTTTTTTATTAATGTCAGTTTCCTCGAGGAGAAGCTTCGTAAATAGGAATGAATTCCTTCAGGCATTCCAGAACATGGTGAAACTTCTGTACAGTTCTGTACAGAAAATCCAAAGATACTAAATCCAGTACTTTACGCAGGTTTCGCTATGAATATTTTCACATAAACTTTACCGGGTTTTTCTCTGATTTATCCACTCATTCTTCCACCAATATCTTCAGTTGTTGTCTCGCTCATCAGATTCCCCAAAGCTTGCTATAGGAGCTTTTCTAAGAAATCTAATATTTCCTCCAAGAGTTCCTACGCCGATTTTTCCAACCGTTTTCATATGGAATCCTTTAAGAATGTATGTACTATTTTTCCAGACATTCAAAAATTCTTTTAAGGATTTCTTCAGAAAATCTATTAATAGATCTCCCAGAATTTCAACAAATTGAAACAAGCATTCATCATGTGATTATTTTGGTAAATTTATCTATGGATTTCTTCAGTTCTTCTTACCGGGATTATTTTTGCAGTGCTCTCAAGCGATGCTCAAGTGAAATCTCCATGGATTCTTCAAAATTTTATTTAAGATTCTACTACAGGTTTCACCAGTAAATGCTACAACAGTATTTTCTCAGATCCTTTCTATTTAAATGTATTCTGATGTTTGTCAAGGGATTCTTTCGGAAATCTCGCAATAATTACCCTTGCAATTTATCTAGAAAATTGTTCAAAACTCCCCAAAAATCCAGGAGTTTATTCAGAGATCTTTGCAAGATATCTTTTTATCATGAACTTCTACAGTAGTTTTACCAGAGATTAGTTTGGGATTTCTTTTAAAATTACCTCCCATATTTTTTCAGGCTAAAAAAAACTTTCCTTGAGATTCTAAAAACATTCCTTGACAATTCTCTATGGATATTCCATAAAAAAATCCCGGGATAAATTATTCGAGACTTTTTCAAAGAGTTTCTGGAGAACCGTTTAAATAAATCCTGAATAACAAGTTGAGAAATGACCCTTAGAAATGTTGAGGCATCTCGGGATGTTATCTGCAACGTTTTGCTGAAATTCCTCTAATCGTACTGAAATTTCAGGAAACAATTAAGCAAACTATTGCAAGTGGTTAGGGAAATCGATGCATGAATGGAATCACTGGATAAAATCCTGGCGGACAAGACCAAGTTTTGCAAAAAAAATTGAAAGAATCGTATGAGGAATTCCTGGTAAATCTTTTTTGACTTCAGTTTGGTCTGCTTTCCAAGCATGAGGTCTCCAAAGCTCCTATTTTAAAGACACTTAATTGCCACCAGACCTGTGTATCAATTTAATATGTACCGTGTACGCACCTAACTTTGCGCAGCTCCAAACTTTGCGCATTTTTAAGAAGCACGAAAAAATGATAATTAATCATTGATTTTTTTAACAATTCAGTTTCAGCAACATGTTTGTTTATGTGAAATAAGTATTTGACATACATTTGTTTACTAAGAAACCCTCGTTAATGTTAGTAAATAAACAAAAAACCTCATTGTCATACGCATAAACATCAACTTTTACACCGTCTTAGAACAAGCGCTAAGGAGTGGCTCTGCAAAAAATCAACATTTTTATGAACAAAACTGTGTTGTGAAAAGTATATTTGCGGTGTATTTGCAAGAAAGGTAATATTCTAGTAATTCCATTTATTTTCCATACAATATGTTGAATTTTTATTTGAAAAAAGCGATGCGCAATGTTAGGACCCATTTTTTACACGAGGGTCTTAATTTTTGCGCACTTCTAGCAATTCGAAATGGCACGTAAATACATGTACGTCCTTGCAAATGACAAAATCTGTCGACCTTACCAGGAATGGTCACTCAATCCATAAAGCAGCGGCTACATGTAATATTCTTGCAAATCTCGGAAAATCCACTGTAGTAACACAGGAGACTATTACTGTAAACTTGGATAATTGATAGCGCAAAGGTTGGCTTCCCAGTTGAAGGACAATGATTCAAGCTCCAGTTGTCTGAAAAAAGCGTTCAATTATGGAATATCCATACTGGCGGCAAATAGATAAAAAATAATTAATCCGGAGAGATCAACGATACATCTCTCAGTTTAAGAATTTAAAAAAAAAGAGAATGTGTTATATAAAGCAACGTACGATAACAAATAGGCATAAGCTGCGACTGTAAACTATATTGCTCAGATTGTAATCTTGTGAATATATGTATTATAAAAAAATAAGAACAGAGTAAATCACTATTCGTGGGCACTCTATGTTTGAGGTGATTGAATAAATTAAATTGAAATCCACGGAAAAAACTCTTGATGAAACTCATATTAGTTGTAACCTTTTTATTTAATACGAAACCAGTAAAAAAGTAAAATTATTTAGAGTAAACGAGCAATTTAAGGCATGCGCAAAGTTAGGCACATCATGCGCAAAGTTAGGAACAATTCAGATTTTGTGCGCAATGTTAGGCACAAGGTATTGCATCACCTTTTGCATTTTTTTAATTTTTTGTGAATCATTTTTATTTTTTTTAAATCGCGCGTTTTACTGAAGGGTTAAAAGCCTATCTTTGGCAGAAGTTTGAATAAAAAGATACATATTTTAGCCTTATTTGAAGCAAAAATACGATGATAATTTCTTAACTGCGCAAAGTTTGGTGCGTACACGGTACTAATGGATGTATTTTCATTCCAGAACACCCGCGAAACGGCGCTAGCCATCAAGCGTATGCCTCTGCGCCGTGCCCAGAAGTTCCTGAAGAACGTCTGCGAGAAGAAGGAGTGCGTTCCATTCCGTCGCTTCAACGGTGGTGTCGGTCGCTGCGCCCAGGCCAAGCACTGGAACACATCCGTTGGCCGTTGGCCCAAGAAATCGGCCGAGTTCCTGCTGCAGCTGTTGAAGAACGCCGAAGCCAACGCCGACTACCGGGGACTGGACGTTGACCGGCTGGTCGTCGACCACATCCAAGTTAACCGGGCGCCGTGCCTCCGTCGTCGTACGTATCGTGCCCACGGTCGCATCAACCCGTACATGTCCTCGCCGTGTCACATCGAGCTGTCCCTCACCGAGAAGGAGGATGTTGTGACCAAGGCCGCCGAGAACGAACCCGCTAAGAAGAAGTTGTCCAAGAAGAAGCTCCAGCGGCAGAAGGAGAAGATGATGCGTAACGAGTAAACTTAATGCTTAAGTTGTTTATTGAAGGAGTTAACCGTGAATACAAATATTGGAAGCCGTAAGAAAAGTAAGTCACTCTGCTGTTGTTTGCTTTTTGTGCCAAGTGGAAAGTTTGAGAACACTCCTGTCGTCGCATCAACTTCCTTAGGTTCACAGATACCAAACAAGGTGTTAAATAGATCAGAGATATTCCCCTTCACTTCTGCCTTTTATTCCGGTTCAGAAAAACCGCATAACATCTCCACTGCGACAGCGTCGTCAGCTTTTCAGCTTAGTGTTCCATAGAACATAAGCCTAAACCGCCCAGATTCCACCCTTTGTTTAATAAAGTTACACAAATTCGGGCTCTTCTGGGCCAACAAACCATGTGTTATTTTCACACATCCTGCAAATCGATTTTGTTTCCTTTTTTCTTCTCATTTTCACACTAAAAGTATGTGTTGGTCCAGAAGAACACGATTTTGTGTAACCTCGTTTAAGATCGACGATCTTTTCGTGTTGAAATTTTTCATAGGTACGCTTTTTATCATGGTATCATGGTTTAAGAGGATCTATTAACCCATGTTCCCATCCTGTAAAATAATACCGAAAAAGGATAAATTGATGTCCTAAAATGATTTTGCCAGCGAGTTTCTTTAAGCTTAAATAGAAAAAGAGGAATTTAAAAAAAAATGAAGAAAAAACGATTTTTATCTCTGTCATTTATAATTCGATTGCAATATGATTGTGAATGATGTCAAAGCTTTCAATCGACGAAAAAAGAGCTTGAATCGGTTAAAAAATAGCTGAGAAATTGATCAAAATGAATGTCAGAGCTTTGATTAGCCGATAAAAGAACTTGAATCGGTTAAAAAATGGCTGAGAAATGGATTAAAATGCAGACTAATCATTAAAATTTCACTATCACAGCTACAAATTTCTGTAATCATTACTAAGTAATTGAAATACATTCAATTAAAAATTTTCATTATTTTTGTTCTCTCATTAATGTTTGAATCCTCTGAGCAGAATCTCAATAGAGAAACCGCAGACAGACGTTGAAGCTCATATAAACTTTTTCGAATTTCCTGTGTAAATTTTCAAATTTAAATACGTTGAAATCAGCCTGCTCACTAGCGCCGCCTAGTCCACAAATTACTACATTAAAAGTGACATTTTGATCGTCTTTCATTTCACTACTTTAAGGATATACGAAATTGAACCCAAATCTAGTAGCCAATATGGATACCATCAGATTTTCGTTTTTTGAATAACAATAATTTTATCACGGTAAAGATGCTCGTTTTGTAATTTCTCCTCATTGTTTGCCTCCTCGAAACAAATAACACTTTCATGTTCGTTTGTTTTATGGGAAGCATCATACTTACACGTATAATTGTATGTTGAGTGCCATTCTTGCAAATTGGACGCAGTTAATTTCACCTTAACCACCCTCTGCCGACTTCCACCTGATCAAAACAAAAACAACAACACTGGATGAACGCGCAGCGCTGTTTTTTTTTTGCTGAAAATTTAAAATTCGTTTAAGAAGTCGATTGAAATCCCCAAGTGAAAAACAAATCAGGATTAAACGAATCCCAAAATCCCCGGGTTGAAGCGGCCTGCTGCCGATGCAGTGACTGTGATATTTGTCGGAGGAGTCCTCTCCAGAAACGTTCCATAAGATTGGATTGGTAATGTAGCAATATGCAGCAGGGATTTTTAAGAATACTACGAATTGGAAGGAGCCATGACCTGTAGGATCGAACATGTAGGCGACCAGCTTGTCCGAGCAACATACTAGGCCAAAAACTCCGATCAGTCTTCAGAAGATTGTCGCTTTCAACAACATTGCATTTTTGAAAGGATCTACAAGACGCCGCCATCCACTGCCAACCAAAGGTGATTCCTAGACTGTCCTACATCCAATAGGACTGTTTCTATTTGGTATTAGTTTATTAGGTAGGTAGATTTATCATATTTACGACACTACCAGGAGTTTTTTTTTAAGCTAGGGCGAACGAGAATGACACAAGACGGTTTATATTGAGTGCATGTTATGACTAAGTTTGAGACAATTTTATCGATATACACCCTCCACCATGCCATAATTAATCACGGATATGCCCAAGTAGACCTTCCCCAATTAACCATGCTGCTCAAGCTGCAATTTATGCATAGGGGCAATGGGGGCAATATGAACATACGGGGCAATATGAGCCGCTCCGGATTCGACCTGAAAAACAGTGTTTGAATGTCTAGTGTTTTATGATCCGCTAGAGCATGCTCCAAATAGTCATCATAATAAAAACCGTTTCCACATTCGAAATTTTCACAAAACTGTACAGAATTGTCCTTTGTTATGAAAAGCTTATTATTATGGTAGTTTTCAATTAAGGCTATAAGACAATTATATTTATTATTCTGGTAAATTTGATTGATTGATCGATTGATTGATGGGACCATTGGTGTTGTTGAATATCTGCTTTATTTATGGTAAACGGGAGTAAAATAAAAGCGTGGAAAAATTTGAAATCTTTAACATTTTATTTAAAAGTTTAATTGTAGTTGTTTTACTGCCTTCCTAGTAACAATATATGCTTCCGAACACATTAGGCTGGATGAGGCAAATTCATACGAACTGCCTTTCTATTCCGTTTTGTTTTACGCTTGTTGTTTTCGGACATTTTATTCTTTAGTCGAGTTTCTCGCAAAAATGCTTGAATTAACGTATTGAAAATGAAGTCCACTAATCTACTAAAGCATGACTTACAAACTGTAGCGTCAAAAACATCATATGTAACGTATTGCTTCAGACGCGTCTTTACATGTCTCCGGTTTTGGAAAAGAAATTTTTCAAATTTTTGTTTAAATGCTGCAAAAGCTAGCAGACCAATAGCGTAAAGTATGTTATTTGGAATGTTCAGCTTCCGTGACGCGACTTGAGCCTTTAACTTGGAAAATTCATAGTCCTCGCTATCCAAATATGCAGCGTCTTGTGGTGCTGTCAATTTGGACCGACATTTTTCATGAGCTAATTTTGTTATTGCTATCCCAAGTATAAAAACCAAAGCATTAAGATCCTTCTTTTGTGCAACAAAAGGTGAATCTAGATCTAGCGGTTCAAATTCATATGACATTACATGCTCAATATTTTCTGTCATGTCTTCTAGATCTTGTTCGTTCAGTAACGGTTGTCGACCGTCGTTCTGGCAATTTTTACCTTCCTCAAAGATTTCGTTTGCTGCGGTCAACATTGCATATTTAAACGCACTGCTGAATTGGAATGCGTTCGGAGCATCATTGAATCCACATCTCCTTCGAATTTCCGAAAAGAAGTTCTCTGAGCAATCCTGACAAAAAGGATTTGTGCACAAGTATGTGCAAGCGAATTCAGTTCTCACTTTTCTCCATATCCAAAAAAGTGCGTTTATGTTTCCAAGATATCCTTTTAGATACGACGGAACCCTTTGTGCAGCTGTTAACTTTTTTGTCTCCTTTTTTGCCTGTAAAGTAGTATTATTGGAATCATAATTTATGTTAGCGATTAACACAGTTATACTTCATACCTTTCGGAAGTCAAAGGAGTCGCTGGTGGTGTAATACATGTTCTCAAGTAATTTCTGTGCCTTTTTAAGAAATTCCAAATGAAGTGAGTTTTCGGTGATAGGTGTTCTGTAGGGCTGTTGAGGAAATGTTTTTTTTTTTAATTAAATTAAATTTTGTATAAATGAGCGTAAATTGGTGCTAAAACACGGTTAGTGTAATTATGTATCCGTATAATAATTTGATAAATTTTAACCTGGTTACAATTAGCAATTCAAATAAATACTTACTTTCCCAACAGAATCCGCATAACGCTCTTATGAGTTCAAAATATCAAAGAGCTTGTCGTGGAATGCTATGAAAGATGCAGTATGTAAAGCTTCTTTATCTAGTCGATAGGTTTGTACATAATGTTTGATCGCAATCGATGCTGATTCGCTTAGTGTTCGAGTCGCTAAAGGTACATTCATTTTTGTGAATGGAGGTAATGCGATACATTTCAGGGACAATTTTGGGACCATCCTCATAATTGACGTCACATCTTCATCATGCAGCTGCTTTATATGTTCAAACGATGCAATTGCACCTTCGAATACAGCATTATGACGGTATAGAGCATTTCGCGTATTTTTTAGCAGATGAGGTGTATCGTATAGGACAGCAATCTCCTTGCCATCGATGGTAATGATTGGATCTGCATAAGTGGCACCAGCTTCACGAACCATTTTTTGATTTGTAGTACACTGATCCATTACTAGGGCCATTGGAATTAACCCGCATTTTCTGATTGCCACGACACTCTGCTCAACAAACTTCATCTGCAGGTCACTACCGAGACTATTGTGTGCAAGTAGGTATCCTATAGGCTATATAATTTTTAATTTATTTATTAATGCATAAAATATGAAATGTGGACAATTACCTGCTTGAAGCGACTATAAATTCCGGAAGTCATGACTACCACAGCCTCAGTCGCTAGCTTGGCTGGATAATTTTTTTCGATTCTCCGATTAGTTCCATCGTAGGGAAAACCATGAAAGGTGTCGGACTTAGCACAATAAGTCAGTTCGGGTTTGATAGACATCCCGTCTAAGCAAACCATAACTATTCTATCACGTTAAGATTTGAAATCTTTAATTCTATTCTTCATTCGTGAAAGAATAGTTTTATTCAGTCCTGGGTTGATTCGAATGTTCCTGTTATACCCATAAACAGTACTTTTGTGGGGTAGTACGAGGTGTGTTGATTTCCGTACGAATCGATATGTACGTGGACCGCTCAAATATGTTGCAGAGGCGAATTTTTTAGTATCCGAATGATATCGTCCTTTGGTCGATCTGGTGGCATTCTTCAAGGTGTCATAAATAATTGGGTTTTGCTTAGCTTGTTCTCCGAGTACTTCGTTTTCCGTCTTGGTTTTTTTTTAAGAGTCTCAGCTCTTTACGTAGATTGAAGATCAGCTTTTTGTGTTTGTTGTTTGCCATCAAACGACGTTTGCTGGTTTGGTCTTGCACAAACATTTGCCGCCGAAGAAAGTTAATTTTTCTTCTGAGCGCTTTTATTGTAGCTTCCTTTTCTCTGATCCTTTGACGGAATTCGATTGTCTTATCTACTTGAGAATGGCTCTCGATACTATCTTGGGATAGAATAATAACCTCGAATTCTTCGACTCCATCGATATGTTTCTGCTGTTCACTAACTTCCGAGCTGGTTTGCAAAATATTCTCCGGATTATCAATAGCTGGTTGTTGTAGAAGACACTCAGTCTCAATATCGCTCACAGCCGGAGGTAGGGAACAATCTGCGGCCATGGCCAATTCTACGGCGTTTGAATTTTGTGTGTCGTCGTTCGTAGTTGAGTTGTTCGGATGATCATTTTCAGGACACGTTTCAGTGGAAGTTAGCTGAAACCATTTGGCAAAATCATCGTCTCCATCGATGAATTCTACGGTCATTTCGTTAGACTCCAAGTTCTCGTTAGCAGCATCTTGAGAATTTGCCAGAAAACTTTCGGACCCATCATTGAAAACGATTTTTGCGCGAGAAGACGGAACGGCACCAGGTTTTAACCTACGAATAGTATAAGTATTTAAAGGTTGTAATGATATTCATATTTTATGATGTTTTACTTACCCTTTATTTTTGTTATGAACATCTCGAAAAGCTTCTGAAGGAAAGTGGTCAGAGCATATTTTTCGTTTGGAAAAAGCTGAAGCGCCCAGAGTTTTGAAAATTTCCAAAATTTCCTCAGAAAGACAAGATTCTACCCAAAGTGCGCAACTAATAAAATGAAGTGTTTCTTGTAGTAGAGAGACAGATATATTGCACTATCGTATTACTTACAGCACTTCACTTTTTGGGAAACTGTAGAAAGAAACATGTTTTGTTTTTTCGGAGCTGCCTTGGTGATTCGCGCAAAAATATAATTCGCATTTGCGACCCATTTGATCTTAATATTTATCGATCGAAAAACAAATCACCGATAATCACGACGATGAATCAAAACAAAACAATGAATTTGACAGCTTCATAAGTTAGAAGGGTGGCACCGGTGGCGCCATCTATCCGCTGATTGCCACTCGTAGATCTGGTGGCGGCCATGTTTTTACACAACATGATGGGTCTAGCTTGAACGTCTGTCTGCGGTATAAATAAATTATTATGTATCCGGTAGAAATCAAGACCAACATTTTATTTATAATTAATGTTTTCTTGGGCCCCGTGCGTCGCAGCTAATATGTGAATAGTGCGCTGTGTTCATAAAAATCGTAAGAATGCAGCGCCACACTAAAAAACTGATTTCAAAATCGCGCGAGTTGAGGCGCGTCGCGAGTCTCACTGGCGCGATCCGGTTTGGTGGCGGTGCGACAATACATTTGAGCTTATTCTACGACTGGGATGAGGTGACAATTGTCGGTGTCGTATAGCGAGGTGACAATTCTCGACTCGAGTGAAGTGACTCTCCATTTGATTTGCACGGCGAGTCACTTCACTCGAGTCGAGAATTGTCACCTCGCTATACGACACCGACAATTCTCACCTCACGCCAGTCGTAGAATAAACCCAATTATTTTAAGTAAAAACTCACATGAGAACAAAAATAAACCTTTACAATTTATTTTTATGATGGATTACATTATGTACCAACAATGGTGTGCACTAAAATGTGTCCTCTATGCTCGGACACTATGATTTTCATCATCAAAGTTGACACCAAACCCACAGAAAGGCCAAGGGGTGCTTCGTATGTCAGCACATGCCTTGTGGGTTCAATCTTTGCATGATGTACAGCGTATGAAGCATATTAGCGAGATCATAGGTCAGTTCCATAAACTCCTTGATCAGCACCATAGATCCATTCGCCATATGTCGCCGTCTATGTTGCATAAGCGATTGCTCGTATTCAGATGAAAATGTCTTCGAGAGTTCAACGCGTTTATAGTTCTTCACAATTTCTTTCGAAGGCTGAAGTGTGCTTTTAGGTACAGTCAACTCTCCCTTGCTCTACCTCCGTATCTCAATATCTAGTTAGAGAACCTTAGTAAAATTTAGTGTTCATGACTACCTTTGCACTGTTTTAGTATTCTGTAACACGATTGGGTTTATTCTACGACTGGCGTGAGGTGACAATTGTCGGTCTCGTATAGCGAGGTGACAATTCTCGACTCGAGTGAAGTGACTCGCTGTGTAAATCAAATGGAGAGTCACTTCACTCGAGTCGAGAATTGTCACCTCGCTATACGAGACCGACAATTGTCACCTCACGCCAGTCGTAGAATAAACCCGGATATCTTCCTAACTCGATAATCCCTTCATTATCGAATTTTGAAGAGATGATTGTATGTACATCATATCTTGTGGCTGCTTCTCGTGCGCTCATTTGCCTTAAAAGATGATGTTTACAGCACTTTATAAGGTCTCCAACGACCGAAAGTTTAGTTGTTTATGCTTTATTTATGTTTCTGTTTGTTTTTTGTACCCTACATTTAAAAAAGAGAGAATTATAAATTAGATCCCAGTTATCAGGTCAACATTTTCACTGTCCGGTCATAGAGGACTTGCAATGGTTTACAGAAAAGGTTGCTTTTCATTGAAATTCTACATTTTCTAATAAATTTTGCATTGTGATTGATGCAAAACTTACTGAAGTCAACGTACGGAGACAATTCACCTTAAATTATTAGAAACATTTGTGGCTACACTTGTATGAAATTTTATCATTTCACATTTTTTTGGTAGATTGTATCAGAGTGAAACTTTTAACAGCTACTGTTTGTTTACGTTTGGACATGAAAACGTCATATGTCGAATTCGTTTTTGAACCTAGGTTGGAACTGGCGCAACCCGTTCTGAATCACAGTTTCAACCCCAACCCGATTCAGGTTCGACCGAACTACAATTTGCTTGACGTTTGTTTGTTTATGTGTTGATCACCGACCCAGTTCCTAAAAACGAAAACGACAATAGTTTGTATAGTGGTTATCACGTCCAGTGGTATGGGTGCCCTAGTGTAGATGTAGTTGTGAACCTTAGAGGAAAACAATATGCACTCAGTCTCGAAAAACACCCAGAAACCGGGTGTAAAGTTTTCAAATTGGGTAATATTTCCATATTAATTTTGATGAGTCTGGAAAGCGTGTGCAAGTTTCTTTGAGGAAAACAAAAACAAACTGTGTATGACGAGCGTAGGTGTGTTCAAATGTCACTAAGCTCTATACACTGCAAACATGTGTTTTGATATAATCCTGGAATACTAATATCTTAATATCATTATTCGTTTTTGGAAAATTCAAACTGTCCGGCCATAAAGGACTTCCCCCTAATGGAAAGTTTCTAACACGTATTGGAAAAAGCGGACAGGGGGAAAGAGTTGTTCTAGAAAACCCGGTATAAAAAGTTCGAAAACTTTACATCATAGTTTCCCAAACTGTGGGTCGCGACCCCCAGGGGGGTCGTGAGCTGCTCTCTGGTGGGTCGCGAAAAAATATCTCATTTTGTGTTGATCGACTTAGATTTTTTCCTACATTTTCATATGTCTCCTCGATTCGAAGCAAATGGTTTGAAATTGTTCCCATTTATTCATTTCAGCATTTCTTCTAGAGCCTAACAGTCATAAGTACTGATGATCAAAACACTTGATATGGCATTTATTTTTTTTTTTTGAAAGATGTTAGAAAATTGAAGCTTTAAAAACATTTCGTTTCAAACAAAACTTTTTTCTCGTATAAGAAAAGTTTTGTATAAATATGGTGATTTTTTTCACATTAACGTAACTGTACAAGGAGTTTGGATAAATTTATAGATTTACATACTACATTTTTGTGGCAAATTTCGGAAACAAACATAGTGCGAACGAAACGTCTAAAACTATGACGGATTGAATGTATCAAAATATATTCATCATTATGTGCGATCTTAAAACTACATTGCTGCTGGTTTGAAAATAAGTTGATGATAGCTTCAAAATTAAAAGAGAAAATACAGAAATGTATCCAAGAATCGAACTCGCGACCCTTTAGTGATAGCTACACGCTCCAGCTCTCTCGGCTGTTTCACCATCTCAGTAAATGAAAAATGAAAGTGGAACAGCTTCTTTCTTAAATGAATGTGTCACAGAATCGCTCGATGGTTGGCGGTTTCATCGTGAATTTGAAAGAGCAGTCAACAATAAATTTCTAGCGCACTGAACTGAATTTTTTATTGCAAGGGTCATGATTGGTTGACAGATGGTCTGATTTGCTTCAGCTGTTGGCTAACGCTTGTAATTTTCAAATGCCTGCCACAATTTTCCGTTGATTTCCAAATTGCGTGCTACTTAATAGTCACAACTTTTTGCTGTGTACAATAAATTTAGCAAAAATGAAATTTGAAATCTTTGTTCAAATAATTCTATCACAAATATTGGGAGTTCAGTGAGTTTAATTGATAAACAGTACTCTTACTGTTGAAATTTCCAGCTCAGAAAAAAATAATTATCTTAAATATCAAAAAATAAATAACTTTTTAGCTGAGAAAAACTGTTTTCCTTGGTTCGTAAAATTTTATGAAAAGTTTATATTCCCATCAAATATGTAATATGGTGGAATAGAATATTTCGATGTGATTGTTGTTGTTGTTGTCAATTGAACGAGAATTAGTCACATTGAAATGTAAGCAACATCGTAGACTTTGTAATTTAAACGTTCGCGGTGCATGTCATTTTCAAAAAAGTAACGATAGACTTCAAAAATTTTAGTGGAAAAATTAATTTATCAACTTTTTTCACCTGGTGGGTCGCGAAGAATATGCCAGACAGCTAGGTGGGTCGCGCACTCGAAAAGTTTGGGAACCTATGCTTTACATCAAATAATCAAAATAATTTATCATGTTTGTATAAATTTAAATTTATTGTTGCAGAATCCCGGTTCGGATTACTGTTGTAGAAACCGTTGCCTTAAGGCTTCTGCTTATTCTGACGCTTAGTTATCGAGGATATTGACCATTTTGATGCATAAAATACCATAAGCTTCAACTTAAGAGTTCAAAAGGCATAATTCCCGAAGTACAGAATTTTCCGAATGGTACGCTTAAGAAGAGCCACATTCCTTGCTTCCTGTCGTTTCCTGATTGCCCGAAGCACCCGTAGCTCTTCTCGTAGTTTCCGCAATCTAGCTTTCAGCATTCGGCATCTTTGTCGCTCTAAGGCCACCATCCGCCGGAGACGTTTCGTTTCTCTCTCCATCCGGGCACGCTTCTGAGCGCAATCGCACCGTCTTGCTGCAAAGTCCCGGAGGAATCAAAATCAGAATACGAATACTATTCAAGATCAGGGTATCAACTTACCATTTTCACCTGTCCCTTTCACATCGGTGTCGACCACGGTTTCGTTCGCCGGCGCCGGAAGATGAGGCTTGGCGTGTTCGTACTCCTCGATCAGATATTCCACATCGGTGTATTCGGCGACATCAGCGGCACTGCTGGCCGGGGGCTCACTGCAGTAATCGTGATCCATTCGATTGGATTTATTTTCGCGTGGACGCAACACAAACAAACATAAAATCAAAATTCCGTTCTGTTTTGAAACAACAAACCGTGGATTGTTGTGGTAAACGTTTACTGTTTCCGGGCACGAAACCCCCAATGTGATGGATTTTACTAATGTAGAATTCGTTTTTGAACCTAGGTTGGAACTGGCGAAAGCCGTTCTGAATCACAGTTTCAACCCCAACCCGATTCAGGTTCGACCGAACTTCAAATTGCTTGACGTTTGCTTATTTATGTGTTGATCACCGACCCAGTTCCTAAAAACGAAAACGACATAAGGTGGCGCAGATCATTGATGCGTGCCACTAGTTCTCTCTTTCATTCTCCCGCTGTTCTTATGCAGCGCAAATAGTGACGTCACTATTTGACAGTTCAAAGTCGATTAAATTGGGTATTTAAAAATCGGCCGATATTTTGTATACCGACGACTTGATCGACAACATCAAAAATCGACACCACACGGAGAAAATGAAGTGCATTATCGCGTCTCCAGTTGAAAGCCGAAATCATCGACACGCGAAAACGGCGACAACCGATTTTTCTATGCACGCAGCGAACTGGACTATCGAAACTCGTTTGAAATATACATTTTGCCTTTATGAAGGGTGGAACGCTGTATCGCTTTAGCATCACTCCTCGTCAAGGTGTTGATAGGCGCGTGGTGTACGCTCGGGCTTATCGATTGCAAGGTTCTTGGTTCGATTCCGGATTGCCGCGTATACATTTTTTGTTTTCAAATTCTGGTTTCATAAGTATACTATACTATAGTCGAAATCAGATTGATAAATATTTTTGATGTACCAAGTGTATTGTCGCACCGCCACCAAACCGGATCGCGCCAGTGAGACTCGCGACGTGCCTCAACTCGCGTGATTTTGAAATCAGTTTTTGAGTGTGGCGCTGCATTCTTACGATGTTTATGAACACAGCGCACTATTCAAATATTAGTCCCAACGCTTGAAGATTGAGAAAAAAAATAAAAAAAAAATGTCCTTATTTCTACCGGATCCATAATACCATAAATGTGCTGGGACGTACCTTAAGAGCATCTTTAACGGGGGCGACTATTTGGGTGATTAAAATGATCACCCCCAGAGTTGTCATTTTAGTTTAGTCACTCATTCTCACACCGGTGGCTACCATATTTAGTAACTCGTTACCGTACCGGTCGTTGCTTTTTGGGTTAACATATAAGTTGTGAAAATAATGGTGATCAATTCAGGTTGGGAATTTTTGTAACTCTGCTGGAATATCTATTATATTCTGGTGCGGAATTATTAGAATTCCATCGGAAATTTTTGAGATTGTTTATGAATCCAACTGGATGCTAATTTGATTGGAACCCTTGCCAATTCTACCGGAATCCTTGTAAATCCTACAAGAAATATTGCAAATTTGACCGTAATTATTATTAATCTGACTGGAATCCTTGGGATTCCGACTGGAATTCCAGTCAGAATCCCGAGGACTCTAATCTGAATCCCGAGGATTCCAGCCGGAATCCCTAAGATTCCAGCCGAAATCCCGAGGATTCCAGACGATATCCCAAGGATTCCAGCCGGAATCCCGAGGATTCCAGTCGGACTTCCAAGGATTCCAGTCGGAATCCCAAGGATTCTAGTCGGAATTCGGAGGTTTCTAGTCGGAATTATAAGGATTTCAGTCGGAATTCAAAGGATTCCAGTCGGAATCCCAAGGATTCTAGTCGGAATCCCAAAAATTCCAGTCGGAATCCCAAGGATTCCAGTCGGTATTTTTATCAAAATCTCTTTCCATTCCAGTCAGAATCTCGAGGATTCCAGCCGAAATCCCGAGGATTCCAGTCGAAATCCCGAGGATTCCTGGCGGAATCCCGTGGACTCCAGTCGGAATTCTAAGGATTCCAGTCGGAATCCCGAAATCCCATAATACTCCGAAATCGATAAATTCTTACGGGGATTTTCGAATATTTCATAAACTTCTATCGGATTTCCAATAATTGCATCAGATTCCTAGTATTCTTATCAAAATCTTGAAGGTTTACCCGAATTCCCAAAATTTTGAAATTTCTACTTCATGCGCATCATGCATCAGATTTCCAAAACTTCAACCAGAATTTCATATCCCACACCGTATGCTTGAATTCAAATCGAATAGCAGCGCAACTATCGCGCTGCTAAATTTGCTCACCCGATGCTTTCCGAAGGCAGCGCTGTCATTTTGCTACCCCGGTTAGCAGCGCCCGGTACGGATCAGCGTAATGATACTGCGCTATGTAATTTAGTTTAGTCGCGCACCGTTACGGCTGCTCTAAATATGGTAATTTTTGCTCTGAAATTCCCTGGTAGTTTTAAGAATGGGTATAGTCAGCTAAAATAGTACCCAGATACGTACTGCTACACAGCGCATCTTGTCCAACGTAGCTCCCACCCCGACCAACCAGTCTTCATAATTCTTTATAGATCTTTGACCAACGATGGCGATCGCTAACGGTTCAAAACGAATCTATATCGATCGCTATCGAAAATCACTGACTGGTTGACCGGGACGCATGGGTTTGGAGAAAATCCGTTTTTCGCGTATCGAAAATTCCGGTTTTCAACTATGCGAATAATACAAAACATCAGAAGGCAAAAGTTTAAAGACAAAACTTTGAATTATCATTATTTCAGAAAAGGCTTATTCAAACACAATTATTTTTCATTATTTTGTACTTTCAAGTCCGGAGTGACGCACCTCTGTGCATTTAGGTTGACTTTTCTTGTCGAATAACTGTGTAATAATATGTCAAAGTATTTATTTTCTTTGGGAAATCCCTAAATTGACGCAATGTGCTATTACAGAATTTAAAAATTGTTGCCAAAAAGCATTGAACCAGTTTGCTCCTATGTGCCGCTTTTCAATACAGGTAAACCTTCACTGGCTGTCACTCTCTTATTTTCCCATTGCGTCGGAAAACAAACAATAAACCACTCTATTTCCCTCTCCGATTTTGGAAAGTTTTCCTTTCAAGCATGCATTTTGCTTTGGTAGTGTATTAGTATCGAGACAGGTCCGTGAGTATTCGCATACGCTGTGATTGTGACCATCGCATCATATGATGGTCTCGCAGATTTAAATCCTTTCTTTCCTATAAGACTCGTCGAGTGGCTGCAGGACACGAACAGCTGAAAATTCGTGTTAGTTCGTAATAAGAATTGTCTGGTTGGCAAACAAGTAAGTTGTTTTGAAAAAAGATTGACTTAATCATAGTGATAATTGTAATAGTAGAGTAGAAAAAGGCAAACATGAACGCATTTTTATGGTACTGTACTATTTTCAAGTTGGAGTATTCGATTCGAAAAGATATTAAGCAGACAGCAAATCGATTATTTATTTGATGAATGTTTCTCATCAGAGTCTGTATAGTTTCAAAAAAGTATTAAGAATATAAAGGAAAATGAGTTGCAACTGCTTAGATAGAACATGTGAGAGGGTATGGAAGGGCACATGAAGATCGTAATACATAAAGGCTACCAGTGAGAGCAAGTGCGAAATGAATGTCAGTTTGCGTGCCAACAGAACAGCAGCATATTTTTAAGTGCGAGGATTAAATATCATATAATCTAGACCTAGAGACTTGGACCATGCGAAGAGTAAGAATAGTGGCACATCGGGTAATAAATATCAATCCCGCAAGAAACTATCCTACAGAAGAGAGTTCAGCGTTGTTTTCGTTCGATACTTGGTCTCTATTATATTTATTTGTGGGCCACATGTCCTTGCCATTTGGTTGTTTTGTGTATCGGAATTTTGCGAGGATTCACATTTCAGTAAATATGTATGCGTGCGTGTATACTCTTCTTGTCATGTTTTATTGTATTTCAGAGTGTATTCCTCTCTGGTTTATTTTTGCTCTCATTATGTTTCAGTTAACAGTTAATACCGGCATAATTTGTTTGCCCATGCAGTGCCGTTTCGGCTTTTTAACGCCCAGTTTCAAGTATATATCGAATTTTCCAAAATACCTTTCAAAATATTTCTCCAACTTTGTCTGTCCTAGATTTTGTGGAATGATAAGAAAAAATATAGAATATATACAGACTTTGTCGTGAGCGTGATAAAACCGAAATGGCACTGTATTGTCTACGTGAACTTTGATGGTGAAAGGGCAAAGTGCTCAAACATGGACTTGGTCCTCCCGAAAAGCTTTTGAAAATATAACTAAAATGTATGTTGAACATATATTTCCTAAATTTGTAGTTTTGCAACATCTCCTTTTTCTTGGCATTACGTCCCACTGGAACAGAGCCTGCTTCTCAGCTTAGTGTTCTTATGAGCACAGTTATTAACTGAGAGCTTTCTTTGCCAATTTTCGCATTCGTTCATCGTGTGGTAGGTACGATCATAGTCTATGCTCAGGGAAGTCAAAGAAATTTAAATTACGAAAAGATCCTGGACTGACCGGGAATCGAACCCAGACACCTTCAGCATGGCTTTGCTTTTTAGCCGCGGACTCTACTCACTTGGCTAAGGAAGTTTTGCAATATGTAGTTATATAACGTCTCATACTGCTATACTGTATCCTTTTTGTCCTTTATGTCCAAACAAGTAAACGGTTTTCTAGATTTGTGCTCTTGAAAACTTGAGGTTTGGCTTCGATTTATGTTCACTATAAGGCTCTCGCACCTTTATCTTTCCAGCAACAAGTTCAAATTGGATTTTTTTGTTTGTTGTTTTCATACGGAAATGGTTTTCATATGAATACACTCCATCTGCGTGTGTGTGCTGAAAAGTGAAATGCGATTAAATGTCAGATTGCCTTATGAAGCACCACACTATAAACAACGCCTGCAACGCCTAGTGGCACAGTCGATATACGTTCCTGATGAAAAGTTTTATCACAGTTTTATTTAGTGAAGTGGGAATCGAACCCGGAGTTCATACGGCAAAAAGCTTGGTAACTCTAAAGACACGGCCATGAAGCCCACAATTTTATCAGAATAATGTCAGTTTAGTTCAGGATTCTTTATACCTAAATCTTGCTTTCGACTTAGTGCGCATGATGTCAAGGATTTACTAGTGAAAGCTCTATCAGAAATTAAAGAAGATGATGTCAAACTTCTGTCTGATGTTATCGGAAAAACTTGCTTTTGTCAAATTGTAACTCAACTCTTGATTCTAAGAATCTGTCCCAAGTTTTAATCCAGAATCTTCGGCCATGAAATAGACAATACTGCGATCAAAGAAATGTGATTCTCTTGATCATTCCTTGGAACAAATTTTCCATGCATCGATGTACGCGATTACTTTTCTGGTCAAAAGCAAACCAGCTAAATCCACCTTTAAAGGCCGGTTTGCTACTGACAAGAAAAGGAATCGCCTATCTCGATACTTGGAAAATTTCTCCCAAGAAATGATCAAGAAAATCACTTTTTTTCTGATCGCAGTACGCAGTTGAGAAGAAATGTCACTTCGAAGGGGGCTCTCTGTAGGAAATTTCTTGACCCTTTCAGTCAAGGAATTTCTTTACTTTTCTTGAGCGAAACAGCATACTTAGCTTAAAGCTACACGGAGAAAAATGGAAATACTAATTAGGGTACTTATTATCACATCTACCGCATTTAAGCTTTTTAATCTTTGTTCATCATATACAATATGCATCACCAAATTTATTTTTATACTTGACTATGCATTTACGGAAATTATTAATGGCCGTGCATTTGTGGTGATCGGTGCTAAACTTGGGACTTCATTATTTTTGTTTATTTTAGTTTTGATGCTGCAACTCTATCGACGAGGAGCAAAAATTTAGAATTTTCATAATTGTAGCTTTAAAATGAACGTGTCGTTGAAAAGATTAAAGTGGCAAGCAGCAGGCTATTGTGCACAAACTTGCGTCGGAAAGTACTCCCCGCGAAAACACGGTATGTTCCGAAGTAATATACAATCAGCGTCGCACTAATCAACTCCATTGCAACTTTTTCAGACTTTCCTTTCGTTTCCCGATTATCTGGCATTTCATTCGTGTGCAGGAGAACGTAATTATCAACGAAGGATCCTCGAAAGCTCAGCTATCACCGGAAACAACCAAGAGGACTCCAGGAGGATAACAACTTCACCTAGTTGGGACAGCAGTAGGTGCAGCAGTTTGTGCACTATCCAAGCGTTTTCATAGTTGCTTTCAATTAGTGATAAAATGTAACCCTAAAGAAATTGCATGATGAAATAAATTAATATTTATCATTTTGTTTCATTCAATTGACTTTTTGTTTGTTTTCCGTAATACTTTGAATGTAAACAAAAGCGTACTGCAATATTAAACATTCAAGACTAATATCATGCTAATATGCATTAAGATTGATAAACGCAGTTTATACTTAGGATGATTAATCCAAAGATATGCACCGCATAGGGTAAATAGACCGAATATGGTTTTAGAATGACTTATAAGCTTTTCAGTATTTAATTATTTAAGCGTGTAGGTATGCTGTTCAGCTCAAGAAAAGTAAAAATTTCTGCGCAAGAAATGGTCAAGAAATTTTCTACAGTGAGCTCCATTAGAAATGACATTTCTTTTCAACTGCGTACTGCGATCAAAGAAAAATGCTTTTCTTGAGCATTTCTTGCAAGAAATTTCCCACGCATCGAAATAGGCGATTACTTTTCTGTTGAAGTGCACACTTCGCTTAAGAGTCCAAAATGTTTTGGGGTATCCAACATAATGAGGAACAGTGCTCCACAATGTCGTATCCGAAATAATTCACAAAACATATTTATTTTTACCCAAGATTTTACCTTTATTTTTCTTCGATATACATTTTTAATCTTGTGGGGACTATGCACCTGAAAAGAAAGCTAATTGCCTATCTCGATGGGTTTGAAATTTCTTGCAAGAAATGCTCAAGAAAAGCATTTTTCTTTAATCGCAATAGGGTCCTAAAGCCCTGTCCCAATTTTAGTACCAAACGCTTTAGTTTAGGCCAGAAACACATGTTTAGGGCCCATTCACAAATTTTATAACGCTGGAGGGGGTGGGTGGGTGTCCTCGTGCTGTTACAGCTCATACAAAATTTATAAAATGTTCATGTAAAAAGCGTTACGAGGGGGTGGGTGGGTGTCGAAAATGGCCATTTTTAGCGTTATGAAATTTGTGAATGAACCCTTACTCAATTTTGAAATAATTTTCATTGATTCAAGTTTAAAAAAAAACATTTTTTTACGATTTTTGAGATTTTGCCACACCCCTTGGTTTCAACTTAAATTTTGGGTATATTTTGTTTTCCGTGCTCCTTCCGAAATGTCAGATAGGAACAACCCCAGTGTTAAAATTATAAGCCCTGTGGCATTTTGTCGATAAAGTGAACGTCAAACATGATCAAAAGTGTCAAGGTTCATATTTGGAACCATTTTTAAAATTGAAGTTTAAATATGTTAAAGCCGTTATTTGAGCTAGAAAAATTGCTAAAGTAGTTGCAAGAACATGCTCTTTCTTATTATTAAATAAAAACAAGAATTCATAAAACATTTTAGGATCCAATACTCAATTCAAATGGAGCACAGTGTAGAAAATTTCTTGACCATTTCTTCCGCATAAATTTTTACTTTTCTTGAGCGGAACAGCATGCTTGGCTTTAAGCTTAAGCCTGATTCGCTGCGGACAAGTAATATCCTGGCCTATCTTGATGCATGGGAAATTCCTGCAAGGAATCGATCAAGGAAGCGCTTTTTTCTGATCGCAGTACGCACCCAACTAACAATTTTAGCGCTATAAGCCAAGATTATTTGCTTTGTGCTGTATAGCAGTTGAATTGCAGCAGCGAACGCAGCAAAAAATGAAAGCTGTCAAAAATAGAACGATTAGCGTTAATACAGCTGTAACGCAAACGTTTTGCAGCTACAAATCTTAGCTGAATAAATTTCGTCAGTTATCGCTTTTGCTGCTTTCACTAAGCTGTAACTCAACACCGTAAAAGATAGCAACCTTATGATGTGGAATAAAACTCGCCATCATTAATCCAGCTGCTTCTATACAATATGATTTGTTATGCTGCTCAATATATTGCCGTCCGTTATACAGCGAGCATACAGCAGTAAGCTGTAAAACAACAATTTGTGGCGCATCTACTCAGCTTGTTGGATGTAAACATTGCGTTTGACGTTTCGCACCCTTTTACAGCCTGATGAAGTGGTGTAAGCGTGGCTATGACATCTTTTACGATCATTATAAAATATTGTGTGAACCGTTTTCGATGTAGAACAAAACGGTGTGTTTTATTTGCCTTTCGATATAGACTGTGGTGGCAACAAGGACAGCGTCGAGACTTGTGGATGCAGAGATCGTGAGTTCGATTCCAAGCGGTGGCATGCACGTTGGGAACATTATTAAATTTAGTTACTTATGATATGAATTCCGGAAGCTTGTGAAACAGCTTGAAAATAATATTTAATGGATAATACAGCGAAGCTGTATAAAAATTATTCAAAAGTTGCGAAATGGTTGAGAAAGCGCCTTCCAAAGATGTTACACAGCTACTTGTCGTATAACTGTTGAGATAGAGCAATGATCAGTATGAATAAGAGCTGCCAACACAGCTTAAAAGTAGCTGAGTAGATTCGCCAGATTTGTTGGTAAAAGGATCGCATAGAAGCTTTTTTTTCGTATGTACAGCGCCTTTACTCAGCATAAAGCCGTATAAAGAGGGCCTAGAGAATGTTTACATTTGCACTAAATGTTAGTTGGGCAATTGAAAAGAAATGTCAGTTCCAACGGGAGTCGCTGTAAAAAATTTCTGCAAGGAATCGGCGAGAAATTTCTTTAGCGATTCCTTTTCAGCAGCAAATTAGGCTTAAAGGCTGGTTTGCTACTGACAAGAAAAGGAATCGCCTATCTCGATGCGTGGAAAATTTCTTCCAAGAAATGGTCAAGAAAATTACATTTTTCTGATCGCAGTACGCAGTTGAGAAGAAATGTCACTTCAAAGGGGGCTCTCTGGAGGAAATTTCTTGACCCATTCAGTCAAGGAATTTCTTTATTTTTCTTGAGCGAAGAAGAAAAGTCAAAATTTCTGCGGAAGAAATGGTCAAAGAATTTTCTACAGTGAGCTCCATGTGAAATGTCATTTCTTTTCAACTGCATACTGCGATCAAAGAAAAATGCTTTTCTTGACCATTTCTTGCAAGAAATTTCCCACGCATCGAGATAGGCGATTTCTTTTCACTTACTTCGCTTACACACTTAGACAAAATTACCGACTTCGGTAATTCATTTACCGAAATCTCAACAGCTGAATGATCGGTAATCAGTTCGGTAAACGAAAAAATTACAGACTGTTCGGTAATTCCCATTTTCTAGCTCAGCTGTCAAAATAACCGAGCTGTCGGTAATCGTTTACCGAAGAACTGTAATCTCGGTGCACAGATTATTTTCCTTGGGGACCTATTTTCTCGAATGCAATAACGTAGACAAATTTTCAAATCGCATTTCTTTATTTCACAAGAAAATAGTATTTTTGCACATTATGTATTGGAAATTCAGGAATCAACAAAGTATGGTTATAAGGCTTACACAGCCAATTCAGATTACCGACCCCAGTAAAATTTTACTGGGTTTTGGAACTACGGATTTTTCGGTAATTTTTACGATTACCGAAAAAACCCAGTAAAGCAAAACATGTTTTGATTGATGGAGATTACTGACTTAGTCAGTAAAATTGTAGAGCATTTTTACTGGCTTTCCAGTTGCCCATGCTTCACGCTTTGCTCCTCCGGATTTTTTTTCAAAAACAATACAAATAAAAACCCCAGCCACATTATTAAGCATTTTTCGTGTGAATAAACATCTACGGTACGCTCGTATCTCAGTGGAAGTAATCGAAAAATGTGTGACAAAATCATTATTATTTGGTTGGTTTGCATACAGGAGGCAAACTCAATGATGCAGATGTACTTTCCTCTTGTATGGAAACCAACCGAATTTACCAACGTAAGAGCAGTTCAAATCGTGCTGAGCCTTTTTGGTTGCTTAAAATTGTTGAGTTTGTCACTAAATGTCGACTACTTACCACGCGAAAGCGCAAAATAGGCGCAGGAAAGGTTTGGTTGCCGTGGACGTGTCTCCTGGCGCCGGCCGGATGATTCTACAGCAGGAGATTCTCATTTGACACTTTCCCGCATGCGCATCAGTTTGTTTTGATTTGATTTTGACGATAAGTCAGTAAAAAACATCCAGTACTGAATAGTCGGTAATTGTTTTTACTGACTTTTCGCCCTGTTCGGTAATGTTGCAAAATTGGGTCTGACAGCTACCGTAGTTCAGTAAAAAGCAAAAATTATTACTGAACCTCAGAAGTTTTCAATCAAAAAGCTGAAAGTTCGGTATTTTTTATGGTTTACAATTCGTACCCAGTATAAAAAATTACCGAACAAGCAAATCGTGATTGAGTGTGTAACTGATGTCGCAAATGATGTTGGGATCGATGACTGATTTTCAGGCGGAAGCATGCAGCAGTTTGCGCACGGGAAAATGAGGAAAAAACGGCGGACGCTGACGGCTGGTCTGCAAAGATGAATATAACGTTGGCTTATTGATTAAACGTACGTGCACTAAACTCACCTGTGTCGAGAAAATTTTCAGGATTACTGTTACTATTTCGGTTGGAGATATTCCACGAATAGTTTCACTGCAACGCCCGAAAGATAAACATTAACAATGAGTTGACGTTGTCATTCATTCTAATTGCTGAATTCGGTAATCGAACAGCCCGTTTACCGAAACTTCAGTTAAATATTTTACCATTATCGGTAATACGGACGATTCACAGATTATTCGGTAATCTTTTTGACAGATCGTCGACAATTCACCGTAGTTCAGTAATTATGATCATGATGAGGTGTCAAAAATTGTTAAATTACCGAATGATCGGTATTCGTGTGAATAGGGTCCTAAAGCGCTGTCCCTATTTTAGTGCCAAACGCTTAAGTTTAGGCCAATAACACATGTTTACTCAATTTTCAAATGTTTTCCGTTGGTTTGAGCCCAAAAAACATTTTTTTTTAATTTTGTCACACCCCTTGGCTTAAACTCAAATTTTGGGTGTATTTTGTTTTCCGTGTCCCTTCCGAAATGTCAGATAGGAACAACCCCAGTGGTCGAACTAAAACCCCTGTGGTGTTTTTGTCGACTAAGCGAACGTCAAACATGATCTTAAGTGTCAAGGTTCATTTACGGACCCAATTTTTAAATTAAAGTTTAAACATGATATAGCCGTTATTTGAGCGGAGAAAATTGCTAAAGTAGTTGCAGTAAGGTGCTCTTTCGTGTTATTAAATAAAATCAAGATTTCATTAAACATTTTAGGACCCAATTGGGTCCTAAAATTTTTAATGAAATCTTGTTTTTATTTTATAACACGAAAGAGCATGTTACTGTAACGACTTTAGCAATTTTTCCCGCTCAAATAATGGCTATATCATGTTTAAATTTTAATTTAAAAATTTGGTCCATTAATGAACCTTGACACTTTTGATCATGTTTGACGTTCGCTTAGTCGACAAAAACACCACAGGGGTTTTAGTTCGACCACTGGGGTTGTTCCTATCTGACATTTCGTAAGGAACACGGAAAACAAAATACACCTAATATTTGAGTTTAAGCCAAAGGATGTGACAAAATCTAAAAAAATATTTTTTGAGCTTAAACCAACGGAAAACATTAGAAAATTGAGTAAACATGTGCTTTTGGCCTAAGCTCAAGCGTTTGGCACTAAAATTGGGACAGGGCTTTAGGACCCTATTACCGATTTGTTTCGGTAATTTTCTTTACCGAACGCGTATACTCTGTTTAAGTGTGTAAGTATGCCGTTCAGCTCAAGAAAAGTAAAAATTTCTGCGCAAGAAATGGTCAAGAAATTTGTGAGCTCCATTTGAATCTAGATTTCTTTTGAACTGCGTACTGCGATCAAAGAAAAATGTTTTATTGATAATTTCTTGCAAGAAATTTCCCACGCATCGAGATGTAACACATGCAATAAATGATAAACTAACTAGTATTTCCAAAACTCTCCGTGTAGGCGATTACTTTTCTGTTAATGTGCATACTTCCCGCACCCGTTAGATATATATAAATTTAAATAGTTGAAATTTGTTTATGCTCTATAACATAGGTTCCCAAACTTTTCGAGTGCGCGACCCACCTAGCTGTCTGGCATATTCTTCGCGACCCACCAGGTGAAAAAAGTTGATAAATTAATTTTTCCACTAAAATTTTTGAAGTCTATCGTTACTTTTTTGAAAATGACATGCACCGCGAACGTTTAAATTACAAAGTCTACGATGTTGCTTACATTTCAATGTGACTAATTCTCGTTCAATTGACAACAACAACAACAATCACATCGAAATATTCTATTCCACCATATTACATATTTGATGGGAATATAAACTTTTCATAAAATTTTACGAACCAAGGAAAACAGTTTTTCTCAGCTAAAAAGTTATTTATTTTTTGATATTTAAGATAATTATTTTTTTCTGAGCTGGAAATTTCAACAGTAAGAGTACTGTTTATCAATTAAACTCACTGAACTCCCAATATTTGTGATAGAATTATTTGAACAAAGATTTCAAATTTCATTTTTGCTAAATTTATTGTACACAGCAAAAAGTTGTGACTATTAAGTAGCACGCAATTTGGAAATCAACGGAAAATTGTGGCAGGCATTTGAAAATTACAAGCGTTAGCCAACAGCTGAAGCAAATCAGACCATCTGTCAACCAATCATGACCCTTGCAATAAAAAATTCAGTTCAGTGCGCTAGAAATTTATTGTTGACTGCTCTTTCAAATTCACGATGAAACCGCCAACCATCGAGCGATTCTGTGACACATTCATTTAAGAAAGAAGCTGTTCCACTTTCATTTTTCATTTACTGAGATGGTGAAACAGCCGAGAGAGCTGGAGCGTGTAGCTATCACTAAAGGGTCGCGAGTTCGATTCTTGGATACATTTCTGTATTTTCTCTTTTAATTTTGAAGCTATCATCAACTTATTTTCAAACCAGCAGCAATGTAGTTTTAAGATCGCACATAATGATGAATATATTTTGATACATTCAATCCGTCATAGTTTTAGACGTTTCGTTCGCACTATGTTTGTTTCCGAAATTTGCCACAAAAATGTAGTATGTAAATCTATAAATTTATCCAAACTCCTTGTACAGTTACGTTAATGTGAAAAAAATCACCATATTTATACAAAACTTTTCTTATACGAGAAAAAAGTTTTGTTTGAAACGAAATGTTTTTAAAGCTTCAATTTTCTAACATCTTTCAAAAAAAAAAAATAAATGCCATATCAAGTGTTTTGATCATCAGTACTTATGACTGTTAGGCTCTAGAAGAAATGCTGAAATGAATAAATGGGAACAATTTCAAACCATTTGCTTCGAATCGAGGAGACATATGAAAATGTAGGAAAAAATCTAAGTCGATCAACACAAAATGAGATATTTTTTCGCGACCCACCAGAGAGCAGCTCACGACCCCCCTGGGGGTCGCGACCCACAGTTTGGGAAACTATGCTCTATAAGTTTGTCTTTTTTTTTTGAAAAATCTTCCGGATTTGTTAGGTATAGTTCAAATATAACGTAACGCAACAGAGGGAGGGAGGGGGTCTTATAGTGTTACGGTCAGAGCTGGCATCAACTCGCACAATGCGCGCAAAGAGCAGAATTTAACCACTGCACAAAGAGGAGACAGACGCGCGCAAAGTGTAACAACACGAACACAATGAGGGCACGCAGTAGGAAAGAGTGTGTAAGCGATTACGCAAAGAGTGATGCTGACGGAGTGTGTTGGCAAAACATGCTCAAAGTGTACACAATGTGACTCTTTTTAACTTATAACATGGGTATTTTTAAAACAAGACCAACGAAATTTGAAATCCAAAATGGCGACTTACGGTTTGTGAAAAGCGCTTCAAACCCATGCAATATGAGTTTTTTTTTGGAACGGGCCGTCGGGTAGATGACGGAATCGATGCCTGGTGTCGTTTTGGAATCCAAGATGGTGACTTCCGGTTTGCGAAATTCCCTTCAAACAATAGAGATAGAAAACTATAGAGGACGAATGTCGCTGCTGTTCCCTTTGTTCTCGCTCAGAAACATGTCGGGTACATAAGGCGGCGTCCATTTATTACGTAACGCTAAAATTGCAAATTTTTGACCCCCCCCCCCTCCGTAACGCTTTTTGTATGAATATTTTTAAATTTTTGTATGAGCCGTAACGCTTGAGCCTACTCCCCCCCTCCCCTTTGAGCGTTACGTAATTTGTGGATGCCGCCTAAGCGTCAAACCAAAGACAAATTAAAGACCTCCATGTCCCTTGCAGTTGCCCAAAATTTTATGGCTCATAAGGTAATCTAGAATGCCGTGAAAAGTGTACTGCGATCTGTCAAACTTGGGTACCTTTTGTACTACCGAGGGACGAAATGCAGTACTAGAAGTGGTACCCAATTTGAGCCCGAGTGTGACGGACCTGGTCAAACTGCATACTTTTTCGCGTTGACATTTATAGCCCTGCCTATCTCCGCCAGCAAAAGATGTTCCTGCAGCGACGCCAGCGACATTCTTCCTCTATAGTTTATTACCTCTATTTTTCAAACCCACGCAATATGGGTATTTCTGGAACGGGGCCGACGAGTAGATGACGGAAATCGATGTCCGGTATCGTTTTGGAATCCTAGATGGCGACTTCCGGTTTGTGAAAATCACTTCAAACCGCCATCATGGATTCCAAAATGGTGTCAGACATCGATTTCCGTCATCTACTCGTCGGTCCCGTTCCAAAAATACCCATATTGCATGGGTTTGAAGGGATTTTTGCAAAACGGAAGTCGCCATTTTGGATTCCAAAATGACATCGATTTCCGTTACCTACTCGTCGGTCCCGTTCCAACAATTCTCCCATATATTCCAATAGAAGCTCCAATAGAAGCATTCAGTAGGTACTCAACACGCTAACATCCCAAGTAACCACAAGCATTATAACATTGCACGTATTCTATTGCATATCAACAACATTGATGCAACATTGCTTTTATTCAACAAATTGCAAGAGCTGTCAAGCAATAAAGCATTAACCCTACATTACAAATGTATCAATGCACTAACATCTAGAGATGGGCGACTCACTCACGAATCATTCAAAAGAGTCGACTCTCGAAAGTGAATGAACGAATCACGATTCTTTTCAAAAGAGTCATGATTCATTTGCACCGAATATATTAGAAGAGGGCTTAAAAATTCACTAGGAATCATATTTTAGAGTTGGAATTATCATAGTCAAACAATTCGGACATGTATTAATAGTTTAAGTTGCTGTACGAAAAATATTCTCCTACAAAAAATGTTATACTTTTTATCTCTTGTGTAAAATACAACATTCATTTTTGGTTTTATAAAATGAGTCAACGAATCGATCAAAAGAGTCGATTCACTTTTGTGAGAAAGTCACCTACGATTCGCTCTCAAAATTTGATCATTTTGCCCATCTCTACTAACATCACTTTATAAATTGTACTGGTGCATTAATATTACTTTATAAGTTGCTTCATTGCTTCATCGTCCTTCTTGCATTAATTTAACTGTAAAAGTGCCCTTTTCCACTTTTAAACTACTTTAATGGTAGGCTTACGGCAATGCAGCTGCATTATATATGCAATGATATAATGCTCCATGGTTACTTGGGATGGATGTACCCATTGATGGTAGGGAACGTGCCTTTGGAGCCGGCATTCGGATACCTGATTCGCTTTGAACTTCAAATAATGGGTATTTTTCACTCTTGGTCTTAAGTATGAAAAAAGGTAATAAAACCCCATTATTTCATGAGCGATGCAGTAGATTGAGGTTAAGGATGACGCGAAATGCCTCAATAAATACAGGAAGTAGAAATAAAAGACTTCATACGACTGGGAACATTGATTTGTTATATTTTACGCCATTTATTCGAATATCTACCCAAGTAACCACAAGCATTATAACATTGCACGTATTCTACTGCATATCAACACTCTGCGTCAACACCATTGAAGCAACATTGCTTTTATTCGACAAATTTCAAGAGCTGTCAAGCAATGAAGCATTAACCCTACATTACAAATGTATCAATGCACTAACATCACTTTATAAATTGTACTGCTGTGTTAATATTACTTTATAAGTTGCTTCATTGCTTTATCGTCCTTTTTGCATTAATTTAACTGTAAAAGTGCCTTTTTCCACTTTTAAACTACTTCAATGGTAGGCTTACGGCAATGCAGCTGCGTTATGTATGCAATGATATAATGCTCCATGGTTACTTGGGTAATTCTCTCCTCGTATACTTCCCTGACTTTCCAGGAATCGAATATATAACAAATTGGAAATGAAATGTCTGCCTTCCTGCACAACCCGAGCATCACGAGAATCGCTGTAGCGGGCAATGAAATTTGATCAGGTTCGTGTCGTTATTCATCCCAGATCCTGGCTATCAATCGGTGCAGACAAGTGGCCAACCTGTCCGGGCCCAATCTGCAATGAGACAAGTGATTTTTTTTATGAACTTACCAGAAAGTGTATATTTCTATTACTTACGTTTCGAAGAGATGGTATGCGATAATTTTCGTCCATAATATTGGGGAAAACCTAAACAGCTTCCACAACACACCGGGCGGCAACAAACTCCAATAAAAAATGGCGATTTTGCATTGCAAATAATCATGTATACTATTTACCCATTATTACTATCAGTTAGGATACTTCATTATGAGGTTAAAGTACCCTTTTTAATGTCATTGAAAAATACCCTTTTTCTGACAACTCCATACAGACTATAAAAAAAGGTAGAAGAAACCCATTTAATGGGTACTTTTATGTTAGCGTGAATGAGCCACACAAAAGTGTGTGTTCACCATTTTCCATCAACACTTTGTGTCGAAGGATGCATTGCAGCGAGAGCAGAAACACAAAGAGGCCTCAAAGAGGTAAGAACCAGTGAGAAAGTCTAGCTGTCGCACTGCACTCAAATTCAAGATCAACACAAAGTGCGCTCTCTTTGTGTTTTTCTGTTTGCACTGAGGAGATGTCAGCCCTGGTTACGGTCATTTACAAACATTTTAAATTTTCCATTCAAAAGCTGTTATTGGCCGGTACGCTGATCATAAGTACTGTGCAAAAGGATAGGGCAAGAAACGGTCAAGGAATGATTCCTCCACCGAAATTACTTGAGTTGTACGCTGCTGAGAAGTACAGCTGATTTCATAACGTCGGTAACGCCTGCTGTACAAATCAAATGGAGCTGTCACTTTTCCGTACGGAAAAATATGCCGCTCAATTATTCCGCAAGTAAAAGTCGGATCGGCTGTCAGTAAAAGAGATAAATTTTACTTGAGCACTTTACGTTTCAAGCCTGGTATCCACATCCTAAGTAGAGCGGTCAAGTACAATTTGTTGCTAATTACCAAAGTAATTTTGACAGCTGATCCAGAATGAGCGAAGTGTCACTTGTACTTGCGGAATAATTGAGCGGCACATTTTTCCGTACGGAATAGTGACAGCTCCATTTGATTTTTACGGCAGGCGTTACCAATGTTACGAAATCAGCTCTACTTGTCAACTGGATACAGCTCAAGTAATTTGGACAGCTGAAGTATTTCTTGGCCATTACATGTCTTATCCTTTTGCACAGTACTTACGAAGTGGATACTACCCATCAGGTGCATACTATGCATATGGGGGAAAGAAGGGCGTTTAATTTTGCGTTACGTAATATTTGAATGAACCCTTTTTGGTTGCTTGATTTGATTTGTATGAACCGCATTGAATATTGTGTTACTTAATTTTAGATTGTTATAAAGGAAGTGAAACAAAAACGATTCCTTGCAACATATATGCACATCTGCAGCGATACAAAACATGATTCGTGCGGCATGTTAATTAAGGATTTGATTCGACGGTTTGAACGAGCGCTTCATTGCATGCTCCGTTACCTCCATGTCAAAAGCTCGATTTCAAACCAATGTTTTTAATGTTAATCACGATGATACTGATTTTTTTATATTCTGTCTTGGTTGATGTATTAAATAATAAATCTATATTATTTTGGCTAGGTTCTATTGTATCAAACGAAGTATGAAGTATCATGCCAATAAACGATGGATGCGCATTAGAGTGGTTCAAAAAATCGTTTTTGCTCCACACCGCTCATTCGATTCTAGATCAAATTCTGAGTGTTCTCCCAAAATTTGAGCTCATTTGGATGAAAATTGAGACTGCACAAGCCCTTCAAAGTTTATATGGGAATTACTATGGGAAAAGCAAGCAATTCATTCAATCGGTCATAGTGTTTTCCCATGTGCTCTTGGGGATTAGAGCTACATTGATACTGTGAGATACATTCATCAGCTACAACTTTGCCGAAGACCGTTTTGAAATCGGACGCCTCAGTAATTAGTTATTGATTTATATCCAGTCACAAATTCTTCGGCAGTGCTCATTTAACTTCTGAACAGGCAACATTGCTGCACTTGGCGCGAAAGATAGCACGCACAAATCATGGCTACTATGTTTTACTGCATATATCCAGTGATGCCTGCAGAACAGCCCAATAATTATAGCCAAAGTTTTACAACTCATTCAAAAATCAATAACTAATTACCGGGGCGTCCGATTTAAAAACGGTCTTTGGCAAAGTTGTAGCTGATGAATGTATCTCACAGTATCAACGTAGCTCTAATCCCCAAGAGCACATGGGGAAACACTATGACCGATTGAATGAATTTCTTGCTTTTCCAATAGTAATTCCCATATAAACTTTAAAGGACTTGTGCAGTCTCAGTTTTCATCCAAATGAGCTCAAATTTTGAGAGGACACTCAGAATTTGATATAGAATCGAATGAGCGGTGTGGAGCAAAAACGATTTTTTGAACCACTCTAATGCGCATGCTCGGAAACACTATGAACACATTTTTATTCTGGACGCAACAATTTGCAAGAATGATACATTGCATCCATAGTGGTTCGATTATCTTTGTTCGGAAATGAAATAAATATGAGTGATGTATGAAAATAGATTTGAACATTGATCGTTTTGTTTTTTTTTCTTACAAATTACAGTGAATAAGCTTCCACACTGCCATTATTAATCCATCAACCGGGCAAGCGTCTGCCAAAAGAATATGACTTCATGAGCAACACTGTCAAAGCCACTTTTTCGGAGCACATCAAGATACGAATTCGTTGGTAAGTTTATACATAAATATTCTACGTCGTCAGATAAGGGTTCATTCATTTATTTCATAAAGCTAAGTATGCTGTTCCGCTCAAGAAAAGTAAAAATTTATGCGGAAGAAATGGTCTAGAAATTTTCTACAGTGAGCTCTATTTGAAATGACATGTCTTTTCAACTGCGTACTGCGATCAAAGAAAAATGCTTTTCTTGACCATTTCTTGCAAGAAATTGTCCACGCATCGAGATAGGCGATTACTTTTCTGTTGAGGTGCATACATCGCTTAACGCTGAAAATTATCATATTTTACATCCACCCACCCCTTCGTAACGCTTTTTGTATGAATATTCAACAAATTTTGTATGAGCCATAACATCAGGTCCGTCCCACTTGGGTCCAGATTGTGCAACACTTCTATTTTGGGTTTGGTAACATCACAGACAAACAGACGCCACACTCTCATCATTGTTCATCGACCACCTTTTAAACGGTCGATTCAAAAATATGGTACGTGGCCAATCCACCACCCGCAGCGCTCGCATCGTTTTTGTTCGCGTTTGACGTTTGCACACTGCCGTCATCTGTTGGCCCGTCGGCCAAATACAATAATTTTAGCATTGGGCGCACATGTCCTGGTGACTATGATTTTGATCGAGATTTTTTCTAAGTGTTACGTCTGTTTGTCTGTGGTAACATCATGAGGACATCCACCCACCCTTTTCAGCGTTATGAAATTTGTGAATAAGCTTTAAGTTCGTTCGTGATTATTTGAATTTATTTTGGTTCGCGTAATTCATATTTCTCCCACTGTGAAACCTGTTGCGCATAATGCCGCAACGTGTCACGCAACATGTTTCCGACGCAAAAATCAATCTCAAACGTGTCGGACACCGAACTCCGACAATTCGACCAAATGCATCCGACACCGCGATTCTGTCGCTGTTTGCTTTTGCTGCACGCGACATTCGGCCGCTAGAAACCGCCTGATAGAAACTGCCTCGCATCACTCACCCGCCGCAAGCAAACACAACGCAAAGAGGAAGATCAAAAGTGGCCGAGTTTTTGAGCAAAGCAGTCCTAGCATTCCGCGCGTCGGTTAACGTGTTTTTTACGGTGAAAATCCAATCCCAGTGGAAGTAATTTTCGCGACCGCACAAAGTAAGCCGTGTTCGGAAGTGGTATCAAATCTAGAAAGTGAGAAAAGTGACAAATCCGGTGTAATTTTTCGGGTTGAATTTTACTTTGGAAGATCTCCCGTCAGCTCGCGAAAAATCGGTGCTGAAACGGAAGTGCAAACCGGGAACGTAACGCCAGTAGAACCAAAGGTAAGAACCGGAGAGCCGGAGGAGTGAGAATGACATGGATTACTGGAAAAGTTACTTTCAAAGTCAGTGAAAATGCTAGATTTCTAGAAGTGCAGGAAATTTCGATTCCAGCATGGAATCGAGCAGAAAGAGACTTTCCGATCGAATTTACCAGAAAGTGCCGTGGACCGATAAATCGATTATGTACTTTTGCGAAGTCTGATGTTGCCGGTTCCCTGAAAAGTAACGAAAATAAAACGGAAACGCTAGAGGAAAAAGGTTCCGGCCAGGTTCCAGGGTTAAGCCAGCCAGTATTTGATTCCCCACCAACACATTCAAGGTCATTCCCGGCATAATTGGCGCTCTCTCGTGTTTCATCGTTTGGGACGCGACTTCTCTCGCTTCCTCCTTCTGTTAGCTTGCAAAAGTGAAGTAAAGCGTGTTGGTTGGCACGCAGCCCCACACGGTCGCTTTTCGCCCTCCCCCCTTGATGTTGCCAGCTGGTTTGTGGGAAGATTACTAGGCATTTTGGATACATACTCTTCGCGATCTAGACCGTTTCTATGATCAAGTTTAGCAAAGATGACAATTCTACTTGTAATGGAATTTTCTTTATTCCCTCTTAATATTACTTACAAAGCAGACGCTAATCGATTATTTAAGAAAAATAATTTGAAGTTAACCGTAATACGGGGATGCTTTATAACAAGGCACAAAACATGCGTAACTCTCTATTACTCAATTCGAATAACTAAAAGGGTAATTTTTGTCTCCATACAATACAATATATGTGTTACCCTTAAATTACGGCGAATATGTATAATATTACACTAGATCAGCACTAAATAACGGTAAAATATTGATGTAGATATGTAAAACGGTACTTAATAAGCCGAAAAACATGTTATTATTGAATATTTTGAGAAAAAATCATTTTGGGGGCAAACATGTCAGTTATTCCCCTACTATTCTTCAGAAACCACTACTGGTGCCTCATTATGGTTTATTATTATGATTTTGTTGATGATGTCTACATTTTTATAAATTTCACTCCAGATATTTTCGTTTACCAAATAGGTGGCACACTTGCCCCAATAAGTATAGATTTCAACCAAACTGGATTTTGCATGTAAAACTTAATATCTTTTTCCTTCAAATGCAACAATAACTTACAAATTTGAATAGTTTTACGATGTACAGTACGTTAGAAAAATTTGTTAATAACTTACCTTTTACCATGCTATTCAGAAACAACGAAATCTTATAAAAATTCACTCAAATTTGGTTGACTTTGCAAAAGCTGATGTGAAAAATAGAGCAATTTTCATCATATTTCGATCATTTTATTGTAAACTATAATGGAACATATTGTTAAGCTCAAAGAGAAATTATATAAGGTACAGTGGGGGAAGTGTATCAGTGGGGTAAGTGGATCATTTGTCCATATTAAGCTTAAATACTTGAATATGTTGAATGTTTTTGCACCATTGCTTCGTTTTAGGTTATATTCTTACGTCCACACTAATACTATTGCAAAACTGGTAGTACACGTACACTAACACAAGCTGATTTAATTCTTTAATGATTTATTTTGAAATTGTTTTCTATCAATCAAAAATCCATTGTATCTCTGTCTAAAATCGAATACTATTAGTTTTTTCAACACATGGTGAGCATTTCAGTTCTAATTGAATGAATCACAATGAAAAATATGGGATTTTTATAAATAAATACAAATATATTGGACATGGTACACTTACCCCTAGTTTTGAATGGGGTGGGGTAAGTGGATCAAGTATTATTATCATTTGTTGACACACTGTTTACGAGAATTTGAATAAGTTTCAATATCCGTTTTCCTTTAACTTTTCTCATTCCTAGCTTAAATTTGTCAAATTAACTATAAAAACATTGAATTAATCCACCTAACAGTTTATTTTTATTCTTTCTGGTATGAAACATATAAAAGAATGCATATTGCAATATTTAAACCAAAACTTTACGTGGTTTATCTAAGCTGAGTTGCAAAAGACCAAAATATTTGTTTCTTTCAATTGAATGCCCAATGTCGCACCTTATTTGACCATATAAATTGTTCTAGACATATGATACAATTATATTCATCAATAGAATAAAAATATTTCAGTTTTTTTAATCAAAAATAAATGTAACTTATGTTTTTAAACAAAAAGTGTTTTTCGAAAACATCGTTTGGAATACCCCTGCAATACTTCTGTATAGCTTATGTGTATAAATGGATGAATTTCCTCCAAATTATACTAGCCACAATGTTTTTTTTGTTCGAATTAATGTGAACTAATGTAAAATATTTTAAATATTATTTTGATAAAATAAAGATATTTTTTTAATTTTTAAACTATCAAAATGTAATATTACTAGCACTATTAACAAGAACGAAAGTAATATCATTCATACTATACATAATTATACCATACTAGTTTGATAATAGATTTTTTTGTTTGGTGATCCACTTACCCCACAATGGTGGTGCAAGTGGATCATTTGGTGCAAATTTCCAAGTCGCTCATACTCAATAAATAACAATCAGAAAAATCGAATCAAGAAACGATTTGAAGCACATTAGTCCCTCATTTGTTATCCACAGAAAAAAGTTTGAATTACATTATTCACGTTAGCTGTACATAACAATGAAGTTGACTGTTGATTTTTCTGTATCCACTTACCCCACGGTACCTTATCGTAGTTTTCATGAAAAGCAGAGGTGGCACACTTGCCCCAAAGTCCGCTAGGCTGGTAGCGTGTCACTTTTTAGTGACTTGGTCACTTTTTTTAAGCCAGTCACTTTAAAGTCTCTGTTTTTATGCCGTTTCAACTAAAGTCACTTTTTTCGTCAAAAAGTCACTTTTTTCATCTATTTTGAGCTACATTTTCATGAGAAAATTATGAATCGGTTTTTTTTAATTTAAGCTAAGTATGCTGTTTCGCCCAAGAAAAGTAAAGAAATTCCTTGACTGAATGGGTCAAGAAATTTTATACAGAGAGCCCCCTTTGAAGTGACATTTCTTCTCAACTGCGTACTGCGATCAGAAAAATGAGATTTTCTTGACCATAGTACGTGAAAAATAGAGTAATTTTCATCATATTTTGATCATTATATTGTGAACTATTATGGAACATATTGTTAAGCTCAAAGAGAAAATATATATCGTAGTTTTCATGAAAAGCAGAGGTGGCACACTTGCCCCAAAGTCCGCTAACCACGAATCAAAACAAAACACTACTTGAGCCGATTTTACACTGGTAGAAAAACGTCGAAAGTAACTGAATGAAGCGGCTTATCATTTTGATATTATTTATTTTTTGTGTGTTATTATAAAAACTACCTAGTTTTTGAACGCGAGCTGATTGTATGCAAAGTTTAAGTAACGTACACGGCGAAAACATGTTAAAAAGGTGATTCATATTAAAACAGTTTTAGAAGACAGGTTGTGATTCTTCCTATTCAATTTTCTCAGAACCGTATGAAAGTTACTTACGTCGATTTGAAAAAGTAATCGAGAAATGTCTCCAAAATAATAGGGAAATCTGGAGAAAACTTATGTGGCATTTTGTATGAAGGATCACATGACGTTTTACAATAGCCTACTTGATGACAACACGAAGATTGCCGGGACCACTTGTATCTGTTAAAATGTGAGGTTACGAGTCGCCACTGAGTGATACAATTGTTTTCAATGATTCATTCATTGAAACGTTCAGCTGAAATATATACATTTTAAGCACAGACAAACAGACGTAACAGCTAGAACAATTCTGGACAAACATTTCAAAAGGGCACATCGACATTGGTAAACATAGGCTTTGCAAGACGCTGTTGAGCCCAATTCAACTCGATCACGTTCACCAATACCACTATCAGGAAGAGCTAACACCAATCTTTCTGATAGTGGTGTTAGTTTGCGTGGGCGGGCTAAAAAGGGCTCAACAGCAACGTTTCTAAAAAAGGCTCAAGACCTAGGCCCTTTTCAAATGTTTGTCCAGAATTTTCAATTTAAAACATGGTCACGTGGACATTTACGCCCAATGCTAAAAAAACTTCATCTGGCCAACCGTGAACTAGATGGCGGTACTGAGCAAACGCAATTCTCGAACAAAAACGATGACGCAATACTCGAACGAAAACGATGGGAGCACCACGAGTGGCCTGTCGGCCAATATTTGGTATTAGAATTGGGTGCTATTCCACTGTGCGATGAAAATAAACAGAGTGCAGGGCTGTTACAACAGGCGCGAATTTCGCGATTCTCGCGGATTTCGCGATTTTCGCGGATTTGTAGCGGATTTGGCCAGCCAAGCGCGAAAATCGCGGGTGGATAAAATTCTGTCGCGATAATCGCGGATTTCCCAAATAATGCGGCAAAAATTGCAGTTATGTACATACAGTCGTGATTTCATAATTAGGAAATTTCTATTTAAAACGGAAATTTCAAGTCGTCTTCTCCTTGAGAACAGTAAAGTTCAGTTAGTATAGCCACTGATATCAAAAATACTGTTTAAGGAAATATTAAAAGCAGTAACATTTTATTTGTAAATCATTTTCATTTTATTTGGAGTCATTTCTCTCGAGGGTCGCTAGTCAATCAAGAGATAGTTCCTCCCTCAATTCCTAATGACACTAATCTAAAATTCTATTCTATTGACGGCGATCTATAGGTTCATGACTTTAAGATAAACTGGAAATAAAAAAGTATACCGTTCAAATCCTGTAAGTTTGAAGGACATTTCTCTCCCGTTAAAAATCATAGAAAATGACGCTCAGCAAGACCACTCAGCATATTTGGTTTGGCTTTAAAATATTTGAAATCAGAAATGTGTCAAATTTACTGATCATGAATATAATATGTCAAAATATTGAACCGTGTAAAAATTTGTACGGATAATATGCAGACACTCTGGCTGAGTGTTGGTGCTGCAGTCATAGTTGGTTACCCTATGAAATCTTAGGATCGATAGAAAAGTTTAAAATAATAGATAGCTCCGCAGTCAAATTAGGAGTTTTGTCAGTGAAGAATAAGTATTGTAAATCTAGAAGATACAAATTACTTGAAGTTAATGGATAGCAGCACTAAAAATTGTATGTTTAATTAATGCCACATTTGACGTAAATATAACTAAATAAAACCTCTTGCAGTGTAAGCTGATCACCACAAAACCATTTGACGATCTGCTTTGAAATTCAGTGCAACGGTTGAATCACCACCACAACACACCGGTTAAAAAGTTAGCACCTGGTGAAATCGCTCAAAATAGAAGTAGTTTTGCCTGGTAAATTTTTGTTCAGTAACAATGTTGTAATAAAAATGAATCATTTATAAATTTGTAATTTTGAATAAAACTGTTGAACACCGATGAGTGAAGAAAAATTAAAAAAAAGCATAATGCAGCTGATATCAAAACTACTATTAAATTTGAGCGATTTCACCTGGTGCCTAACTGTTCAATCAAACACTTCAAAAATCTTTGAAATTTACGTCATATGTTCCCGACATATTGAAGCAAGTAAAATGACGTGAATCTAAGTCACAAATAACGTAATTTTCCGTCACAATGGACTGAATATTATTCGAATCACAAACATTTTCGATCACATTGGACGTATTTTTACAAGAATGACGTATATTTAAGTTTTATTGTCATCAAATTTATCAACGTACGTAATATTAGTTTTTATAAGTGTGCAGTACTATGACGAATTTTGTGATAATGAATTTGAAGAGATATTTAGAGCTGTCTGTCAAAATTTCATGCGTTTTGCTCATAGCAAAACAAAGTTACAGCATGCCAAAGTTGAGAATTTTGTATGAAAATCGCCTTTCACTACTATTATTCTGAACACAACTGTATCTACATTATATTTTCAATACTTTTGTGTAAAACTGTAAGGTCCGCGTAATTAAACTGAGTAGTTTACAAACCAATATTTTTATTTTTTTTTTATTTGGAATTTCATTTGTTTTAATATTTATAAGGTCTTGTTAAAATTTCATCGAAATTGTTTTATAGGTGACTCAGATCTGCCCTGTACAGTTGGGCATTTTGTGTCAATTGTCGAGAGAGTTTTAAATGTATAGTCCAATGTACTGCCAATAACTAATGAATATTACTGAAAAAAATGTAACAATTTTCGTAAACACAGAAATTTGTTAGAAATATTAAATTATCACAACAATCTTGTATTTTTACTTCAAATTAATTGAGTATTAAGACTTGAAGTGATAATATGTTTCGACTGGACAATTTGTTAGCTTATTTTGAGAGTTTCGGCTTACAGTCTTTCAAAATTGCGTTGATTAATTACTTATTACGTCGGCGATGATAAGTAATTAATCAACGCAATTTTGAAAGACTGTAAGCCGAAACTCTCAAAATAAGCTAAGACTTGAAGTTTTATAAAAATAAAAACAGTTTTCATACAATGACTGGCATGTATTTTAAACTTATTGTTTAATTATCCTCATCTTATATAAAAAAAACAATATTTTTAGCAACATTATTTTTTAAAACAATGTGAAGGTGTTCGCCTATCCATGTAAGTATAGTTGCAAACTAGGCACTACCATTTATTGAATTGCACGATTTTTTATAAAAAATATATTGAAGTATTGATGACAAATAAACTTCGAGTGATATTGTTGAATACGATTTTTTCCAAGAAATACTCGAATTATTGAATTTTTCCGCTTTTGCCTTTTTTTCTACCTAGTGGCGCAACTGGAGTAAATTAAATATATTTCTAAGTTAACTCCACCCTTAGTATTGACAGAAATCTGTATACCTACCGTATTTTTGTCTTGTTCAATTGTAGATACTTTAAGATAAGGCGAAAATAATCACTTAGCACCATTAAAAACTAGTTTTTGATCAAGCACTATTACGCATTTTTAATAATGAGTTGTAAATATGCAAATGAAACAGATTTTTTTAGGCGCGGATTGGAGCTCCTAGGCGCGGATCAAATTTCTGAAGTCGCGATTTTCGCGGATACGATTTTAAGATTCTTGTAACAGCCCTGAGAGTGTTACGTCTGTTTGTCTGTGTTTTAAATATACGGATGAAATCATTTTTCTATCTTAAAAACAGCATTCTTGTTTGGTTGCTTGTTTAGAAGAAAAAGTTAATTTTACAGAAATTTGCCACAAATTAAGCCTGAGTTTCTTTTTTTTTAATTCTACCAGGTTTTTTTTATCGGGATGTTCTGTAATTCATTCAATTTAATTTGTTTAAATTGTATCTCTACTTCAAAATCATCAATGAAGATTGCTTTGTTCGCTTGGGTAGTGCTTTGCGAAGGTCCAAACTGTCCGCGCGCCGGAGTACTTTTTTTCAGTTAGCACTTCATTTGCACGCCATCGGAGTAATTTTAAATCTCTGTTCAGTCGAGGATGGATTACCAACTGGTGAGCTCGTTTCATGCTTGTAATAACACATTCGTATCATGATATGTATTTTTTATGAAATTGTTGAGCAAACGATGGATGGTTCGTCAATTTAAAAGTTGACATGAGCCCTTATTCGCAAGGCTGGTAGCGAGTCACTTTTTAGTGACTTGGTCACTTTTTTTTTAAGCCAGTCACTTTAAAGTCTCTTTTTTTATGCCGTTTCAACTAAAGTCACTTTTTTCGTCAAAAAGTCACTTTTTTCATCTATTTTGAGCTACATTTTCATGAGAAAAATATGAATCGGTTTTTTTTTAAATTTAAGCTAAGTATGCTGTTTCGCCCAAGAAAAGTAAAGAAATTCCTTGACTGAATGGGTCAAGAAATTTTATACAGAGAGCCCCCTTTGAAGTGACATTTCTTCTCAACTGCGTACTGCGATCAGAAAAATGAGATTTTCTTGACAATTTATTGTAAGGAATTTTCCACGCATCGAGATAGGCGATTCCTTTTCTTGTCAGTAGCAAACCAGCCTTTAGGCTATGTTTTAAGTAAGGTCATCATCAGATAAATTTCATGTCAGTATCACAATTTTGGTCATGGTTCTCCTGTGAAAAAAGCTTGGAATAACGTTAATCTTTCATAGAGTTCTACGTAATTTGTAATAGTATATAAGTTATTATTAGTGTTTAGTTATTTTTAGTAGCTCGTGTATTTCCTTTTAATAGTATTTTTGTACCTTATGGTGGATAATTAGACGTTTATCTTCCATTATCTAACACTTCGTTTTCAAGTCAATTCAATACGCGTTCTGCTGGGCAGTGCTTCATCAAAGCCCAAGCAGAAGGTGAAGATGCATCGATACCAAACCTCAAATTTTCAGAAGCACGGGCCAGGAGAGGCGGACAGCGGATCGGGCTGAGAGCTTGATGAGTAATGATCTATCGATCAGGTTTTCAGATTGAACCGCTGTCTGGTTCTCTAGTTTTGTGCTCTTGAGGGCTTGTGTTATGGCTTCGTTTCATCTTCACCAGAAAAAAAACTTTTTTTTGTGTCGTCGCGTCGCCGAATTTTTTTTTCTCGTTTTTGTTTTCACGCGCTCTGAGTGCAAACGAGTTCAGGTTTTCACGTAGCGGATTGATATTTTACTTTTGTGAAATGAGCATGCTGAATAAACAGCTGCTCAATCAGGGATGGATGGTCAATTTGTTGAGCTCGTTCCATGCTTTTATTTTAAATATACAATATATTAATTCTGATATGCATTTTTTCATGACAACGGTGGACAGGTTACTTAAATGAAGTGGTTTATCGAAATATGAACAGTTCGTCACTGAAAGTGTCCACATAAACTCTTGTACATTAACATTAAAACTACTAATTAAACTTTATCACTTCATTTTCTGCAAAAAAATAAAATAAAATAAAATACTAAAATCACTAGTAATTAGTATTTTATTTTTTTGCAAAAAGTGAAGTGTTAAAGTTCAATTAGTAGTTTTAAACATACTCTAATAATCCCTCCCCTAAATTTAATAAAAAAGTGCAACATTTAAACCCCATACCTTTCCTTTTACCTGATTTTTATCATTATAGAAAATCAACTTTGAATGACCGTCGCTATTGACCGTACTTGGTAGAAGCGTTAAAGAAGAATATTGAGGATTTTGCCCTCCAATAGACTCACACCTAAAAAATATTGTCCCACCAAAATATTCTCCCACTATGTTTGCCATATATTGGATGGCGTCATAGCTAACAAAACCAACAAGTAACGCACATGTAACGCAACATGTTGGATTGTACATTGAATGCAAGTTGCGTGCTTCTATTAAAGTGCCATAGAAACTGACGTGTGAGTATTTATTTTTCCACGTTCAAAATGTGCACGAGAATCTATTCCTCAACAAAATGAACAATATAATAAGCTAAATAGAAAGCATTCTTCTCTGAATATTACATTTGACGGAACTTCATCTATACGCTTATAATGTTTCTAAACTGAATCTTAAATTCTTATCGACTTGAAGTCATAGAAAAGTTTTGGGATCTACACAGTTAAAATTGAATTCAATTTTAGCGGTTTTTAAGATGTATTTTTTATGCGAGTTTGGATGTACATTTCCAAATGATAAAAAATTGTTTTCACAAATTTTCCAAATTCTTATTGAAATTTGCAAAATAAAATACTTGGGTGATATAAAAGACATACAATTTTGAAAAGAATGAAATTCTTCTAAAAAGGATTGTTTACGTACCTAAATGTTAATTTTCCTGTTTGCAAAACATTTAGGCAATATCTTGAAATTTTGGAAGTACAATAAAAATGTCCAAATATGATACTCCACTAGACCTATACTACCTGCAGTAGATCATATTGAATATTCCCTATCATATTGGATATTGATCGTAAAACAGTATAATAGAATTGAAATAAAACTGATTATGGTTTGATTCTCAAGTCACTTTTAGTCACTTTTTCGAGAATCGAAAGTCACTTATTTTTCAAATCTGGTCACTAAAACTACCAGCCCTGCTTTTACTACCAGCCCTGCTTATTCGTGTTTCATAAAATTCTGAGGTCCAAACGTTTGTTATGTAGATCGATGTTTAAGATGTTTGTAGTTCAATGTTTAAGATGTCGACGCATTGATAGATAACTTTTCAAACAGAGGTTACATGAATCGCATCACTTGTCAAGGTGAATTCTGGTCATGTAGCTTTCAAGCCCTCTGTTTGTTAATGTTTCTGAATTACGTGTTCTCTGGTTGACGGTTGAGCAAAAAGTGAGAGAAACTAAATACAACATTATCATCGCCTACTAGATCACATTACCTAGTTTCGGCTAGTTAGTAGATATGTAATTCATAGAGTGCCAATGTCGCGAGTGTTTATGTTATACTCTGAGACGAGATCATCTATTTGTGTTTAACTTGAGATCGTGAAGCGGTCAATCCCCAACACCCTCCTACTAATAAAACTCCCCGTGACAACCATGAAAATGCAAAGCTATACTCGGTCTTTAGTAACAATGGGCGCCACACGAACTTTCCCTCCTTTTCTCAATTCGTTTATTTAAAGGCTCATCCGCCGTACCCAGCTTAAAGGTACAGTACCTTTAATTAATTTTTGTTCGGGTGGTGAAATTAGTTTCAAGAAGAACGGATTGTCGACTGTTGGATTATATTTCATTTAAAATCATATTGAAAGGCAGGTGGAAGGATTTGGCTTTGTCTAATTCAACATGGCCTAATGGAATTGAATTTCGTGAATTTGAATGCCGTAGGAAAAACGCTTGGAAACCATAATATGTACTTTAGCGATATTTTCGCAGTATAATTGTTGTCGATTGCTTACTCCTTGGTCTAGTTAATATTGTCGTTAAGTTGATGTCTGTTAGTGTTACTTTTGGTATTTGTTAGTTCTATTTTTATATTATTAGGCCCTTTTAACACAACAGTCTGTACAACTAACAAGTTGAAGATGTGGAATAAATAAATAAATAAATAAATAAATGAAAAATTGGTCTACTTTTTGACAATTTATGACAATCAACTCTTATCCTGGACTGTATTAGAAATACCGGGTACCCCCGTTGGTTTGACCACATTTAATCTGAACACTTTTTCATTTATACCCCGCTAATTTGCACATCGTTCAGATTAAAAATGGTCCAAACGTCATTTAGCTCATGGAACGCAGTAAAGTGAAATGGAACGCTGTGGAACGGAGCGCAGAATTAAAACAAAACAGTAGAAAAGGCATCCAGAAACACGGTGCTAGGGTGACTAGATGTTCAAATTAAAAATGAACACACTCAGTTGAGCTCGGTTAACTTTCATTCTTTTACCGAGATCCGCACAGCCGAGCGGTCAGCAACTGAGTTTTACCTGATATGTCAGCAAAAAATCAAGTATATTTATAGCCGCATCTTTGGGTACCGCTGATATCAAACGTCACTTTTGCTGAGATGTCAGCAAACGAACTGTAACTGAGATTTTGTCGTTAGTTTGAAGAACCTCTGATTTAGATATTTTGTAGAAAATCATGGGTGTGTGTCTGATGAAATTAAAGGTGTCAAAACTAAATATTTTAAGCAGAAAGTCGGTAGCGATTTTTTAATCTATATCTGAAGGATACCACCCTGCAAGGTGTTCAACAAAACATGTTACAGAAGTTTATTCTGAGTTAAAATCCATCTTTCTAAAATTCTATTGATTAACTCTTCGATATTGTTCCAAATAATTGCAAGAGTTTCATCAGACACCTATTTTATTTTTTTCAATAAATCATAAGATTTACCCTAGAAGATATACACTGACGCCTTAATTTTTACCAACTGTTCTATCAGATTGTGGAATTCGTTAGGAACTCCATCAAAAATGTTTTCTGCAATACAGTCTATTTATATGTTTTGGAAAGAGTAACAAATCCGCTAGATTTTCTCCCATGATTACCATGAGTAATCGCCCACGAATTTCCACATAAAACCTTCACCAATTTCCTCAGGATTTGTGTTCATAAGGAAACCTCAGAAAATAGCGTTAGCGTTAGCGTAGTTACGGTATACTTCGTAGATTGGATACTAGCAACATTCATGTTTCTTTTTAATAATCTCATCCTGACTACTTTCAGGAACAAGGCAGGGGAGTATACCTTGTTCAAATCATAAACAAGAATACTAAAAGCATGAATATCACTATTCCCGGCCACGCCCATCTTTACTGTAACTTGGGATAGGGGAAGGAAATGTTGATGTAGCACTTACTTAATGAGAGGCCACCGACTCAGCGACACCCTCATAAGTGCTACGGAGTTGGAGGTTGGGGAAGGTATATTGTCAGGATTCGCCTAGAAAGCTGGCGATAGACCATAAACATTTGTTGTTTAAGTGTTTTCAGTTTAATCTTTTGAATGCCGGCAATCAAAAGAAAAAACAATAGTTTATTTATAGTATAAATAGTATTTCGCGAAATGCTTGTCGATTGTGCAGTAATATTTTTGCTCAATAGCCAGTAAAAAGCAAAACCGATCCCTCCAGAGTCATCGGATTGTATAAAATAAACGATACGCGTAAAAAAATCTCCGGCGACGAAAACACGCGCGAAACCGTGAGCAAAATCTATCGAACGAAGCAAAACCGAACTGTCCTGTTTGGGCTTCACGAAGCCGACGCTACGACATAAGAAAACCTCAGAAAATATAGCACAAATTTATTTAGTTCTGCCAAAGTTTCTGGATTGTCACAGCCTTTCAGAAGCTGTTTCTTTGTCACTGAGTGCTCAGTAGGATTAGCTGTTGGATTTTTTTTTCCATTAAATTGCAAACAATTAGGTACCTCGAGACAGATTTGTTTGCACTTCACGTTGACCCGTATCAGTCGAAGGAAATGTCGTATAGTATATTTTCAGGTACCGTAAAACAAAGTATCTTCGATAATGCGGGTAACTTCGAAAGTGCCGCAACTTACTAAACGAAATAAGGGACCATCGAGGTAGCCATGAAAGCCAACTTTAACTATTTTTCTTAAACTTGATATCGAGTAAGGGAGAGTGGACTGTATGACATATCAATATCGAAGATTTATCAAACAATGAACTTTTTTTTAACTATTTAGCTTGTTAGCTTACAGGGGTTTCACGCAATTTGAGTAAGCCATAACGCTTCTCTTCTTGTTGTACCAAATTCAAGCGAAAGGCAACAAAAAATTGAATTCTATCGATATGTACCTATGGTGGCCTGACTTCAGTGGTAGTTACTCCTGTGTGTATATTTGATGAATCGCTGTTTTGGAGAACTTTCTGAAGCAATACCAGGAAATTAAAGAAAAAAGGAGGGGTTTCCAAAGGATGTTTTAGAGGAATCTCCGAAGGAAATTGCGGGAGATATACATATAAGGAGGACCTCAATTTTTGAAACCCCCCTACCCCATATCGTAGCATATTTTCCCATACCTAATACATGATTCGTAGCAAAATCATAGACTCCCCCTTCCCCCCTAAAATGCTACGTCATTTATAGTCCCTTAAAACTAATTGACAAAGTTCACACAAGATTTAAGGTGTTGTGTGTTTTCTGAAAAATTCACCAATGTAGTTTGATCAACTTCTAAATTGAATTCATTCAAATCAATTCACCTGTAAAAATTCTGAACTGCTACGACAAATGAAATGTAACATGTTTTCAACAATATATTAATAAAAGCTTGATTAAGTTTTGTCAAATTAGGATGATAGTGTTGTCTAACACAGAATACTTAGATATAAGAAATTAATGTACAGTATTGGACAAAACATTTGCAACTTTTTCGATTTTCCATACAAAATGACCAACTTTGATAAACTATATTTCAGTTATTTATGGTCCGATTTGAATGAAATTTTCACAGAATATCAGACATAACTTGAACTTTAACATATATTTTTGAGTGATTTTTCCAATCACAAGTTGAAAAGCAGTAACGGTTATACTAAAGTGAATTTTTTGACGATTTTTCATAATTGACATAACTTAACATATTGAAGGAATAGCTTAATCGTATGTTCAGCAAAGTTGTAGCTTTTGACGAGATGAATAAGTTTGCTGAAGACAGTTTTTGTGTAAGGCTATCAGATTTTGAGATAAAAAGTTTTGAATTTTTCGTCGAAAATTACACTTTAGTCAAATCGTTATTACTTATAAACTCGTGATTGGAAAAATTATTCAAAAATATATGTTAAAATTCAAGTTACATCTGATGTTCTGTAAAAGTTTCATTCGAATCGGTCCATAAATAACTGAGATCTAACTTACCAAAGTTGGTCATTTTGTATGGAAAATCGAAAAAGTTGCAAATGTTTTGTCCAATACTGTACCTACCTAATGTTTGAAATAATACTAATAAATTGATTAAAAAAATAACTTTAAACAACTTTCCAAGAAATATCTATTCCATGACTTGAGTCGATGGGGGTCCCTTCCATTCGATGATCCATAAAAGCTTTTTGATACCTACACCTCACCTACAATGATGCAGATATGTAGTGCAACAAGCACGCACATCGGAAAATAATCATAGAGTGCACTCAACTCAACATGTTACCTACTGCGTTGAGGCGTCGTCAATTAGCGAATTTTCAACCCGAAACCCAATTGGCACGAGTGCGAATCTCCCAACGTAAGCATGTGTAATGAATTTCTGCTAACCGTATCAATCTCCGAGCAAGCGTGCGACGATGACGACGAGCGAGCGTTAGCGATATCGTTTAGTCATACGTCAAACGAGAGGAAAAGTGAAAAATACGCAGCGCACACAACTTTGCGACCAAGACGGAGGAAAAGTATTTCCCGGCTTTCCCGCACCCCCACCACCACCACTGCCGCGGCAACAATTTGACTCATTCGTCAGCATGTAGCACTTTCGCTCTTTACTGTTCCATCGTTACTCAATATAAGGTATTATGGGAAAGGGAAAACAACGAAGACTAAATTACTTTTGCATGTTTAAGTTCAATTATGACGGCGGCGCGGTAGGTCCCTGGGAACTGGATACCTACTACTTGTGTGGTGGGCGAGCAAGACACGGAGATGGGATTTTCCCGGGTTGCGTTCCTGGATTGCAACTTTGCGCTACACCGAGGTCGGGGGCACCTAACGAAGAGAAACACAAACGATTGTCTGCAATTTATCACAGTTCATTAGGTGCCAGGCGGCTGCAGCACAGCAAGAAATCGAGTAGAAAATGTGATAAAGGAATTGGGTCATGGAAAACAGGGCGCCGGATCAGGGCAGGTCATGGAGGAGGTATCGTTGTAATAGGAATTGAAGGTCTAATCACCGAGTACAAGGAAAATTCTCTGACAGAATTTATTCAGATTATTGCAGGAATTCCCATGAAAAAATCAATGATTTATTTCAGAATGTTTGATTAACTGTAACGGGATCCGAACCCGGCACAAATTGCATACATAGTGTGCACCCTTAAAAATGTTGGCATACACCTAACGAAGTCGTTTGATTTTTCTTATTGTTTCAGGTCATCTCCTTCCACTTCGTCTCCGAGTAGATCGAACAGCAAAACCCGCACCAGCAGCAAAATGAGCGATCGTAAGGCAGTGATCAAGAACGCCGACATGGGCGAAGAGATGCAGCAGGACGCGGTAGATTGTGCGACGCAAGCCCTGGAAAAGTACAACATTGAAAAGGTAGGTGGCTTCAAAGTTTCTCATTCGATTTAGGAATTTGGGAATTCAATAGCTTCCTACCTAGTCGTACACTAGTTCAGCAAATTCAGGAAATGATTGTTTGCTATCATTATTGAAGATCATAAGTGACTATCTTGTGAAGGAACTCGGTCCCGGTTCAAAGCGTAAGAAGTCTTTCTGTGCATCTTCTCCGCTTCAAAACATGGCATATTTTTTCGGGTTTTAAAACGCAAAAAGTTCAAATCCCTAAATAAATAGGTATGAAAACAATGCTTGTATCCAGTCGATTCAAGCCAACATTCAACTGCCTCACAACTAGATATGCTTGTATCCCCGGATTGGCGACATCAGTGCGGTCAGCTGGGCGGCCAACTATCATTAAAAGGGATCGTATAAAAAGGCAAGGTCGTCTGTTAACCAACAAACGCAATTCAGCAACACTGTGAATGTCGGCGGGGGATGCGCTTGTAATAAATTTAACTTATTTTTAGAACTTTCATTTCATCACTTGATGGCCCACGGCAATGGTGGTGTTGGCTGGTGGTTTTTTAGTGCGCAGCTGATGCTCATTTTGCTAGGAGGCAGTGGCATGGTATGCATAGAATGGCACAAGACTCGTATTCGGTGGATAACGGACGCCCGCGAGTTTCCGTTTGAAAGCGGAGAATGCAGCGAAAGGGGTGTGAAGAAATGCAATGCTGCTAGCTAAGCTATACAAAAGTTGCGAAATGTTTATTTTTTATATTTTATTTCGCGCGCTCTGAATAGCGATCAAAGGATTGACATCCAATTCGTGCCCGAGTGTGGTACAAAAACTACTGTGTAGTTTGTGTAGCGTTGAATATGAGATTCACACTTGCATAAAGTAGTAAAATCGATAGCTAAATTGCACGACACATCTAACAAACTAAAACAAGAACAGATGCATTGTATGTTCCACAAATTAATAGGTACAGTCAAAATTCAACAACGTTCTAAATCAACATTCGAAAACATCATATGATTCAGATTCAGCTAAGTAATCACGAGGCAAAGCACTCTTTACTGATAGTCGGCTTTTATTTCCTTTATTTAATTTTTTTTTGGGTTACACATCCGTATCATCTGTATGAAAAATTTGGTCATAAAATCTGTATGAATTTCAGAAATTTTGTATAGAAATCTGTAACATAGGAGAAGGTATCGACCTTGATTGTGTTATATAATATATAGAATATAATATTCTATTTTGTTATGGCTATATCGGTCATGCGACTCAAAGCTAAAGGGAGTAGAAGATTTTTTTTCCCAATTGATAGAAATGAATAGGTGGATAGGCGTCCCAAGGGAGCGACAAGATTTAAATTATATCAGGTGGTGAAAATTGTGCAAGCCATTTTAAAGTCAGTAAGCATCGAAGCGTCCTGTATTTTGCCTAGCTTCTCTACTAGAAAAGGGTTGGCTCAAAGCTTTGAGCTTTCCTACCAACACAGGCAAAAATAGGCATTTCACGGCAAAATTCTCTCTCTTTCGCTCTTCAAGAAAACTCGAAAACAATGGTGCCAGTACTAGTCAACTTTGACAGGAACTGGCACCGTTGTTTTCAGGTTTCCCGAAGGAGGGAAAGAGAGCGATTTTTTGATGACGTCACCGTGCAATGGGCAATACAGGAGGCTTCAATGTGCTCTTGACGGCAATCAACCGAACGGTTCTATCGATCGATGACTGATTCCCAATATAGGATAAATTTACGCCTCGTGTTGTAAAAATCATCATTCTGCAACTTGTTCCGTAAACTACTATTACTATTACAATACTTGGAGTCCTCGACAGTTATCATTGATGATGGCAAGCTACTCTCAAGATAATCAACTCGATGTTGGAAGGACTATCCTGTTAAAGAGGTATCGTGCTACCTTGTACCTTGATGGCTACAGCGTAGCGTCACGCCGATCGTATTGTAGAGCTCCATCTTCGTTGGTCTTGGGCGATAGTTCTCCAGTTGTCCAAGGTTGTTCCAAGGTAAATAAATTCTTCAAAAACATACCTATTAAACACTACCTCTGCACCTATACTACCAATCCCATCTCTATCTCTTCCTGCAACCATATAATTCGTTTTGCTAGAATTAATGGTCAGGCCACCCTCACCGTCATACGGTGTTTTACCCCTAGCATTCTCAAAAGTATTCGATCACTTCTAAAGACCAAGAAAATTACCCTTTACTTTAAATTTAATAGGAAAGGCATTGATAAAAAATGGGCTTCTTATTATTTTTCGTGACTGAGATGACCATTTTTTTTCCTTTTAAGAATGCCACGCATGTCAGGAAAGTTTTTGACGGTTATTGAAACAATTTTGTATTTTTGAAAGACTTGGATACTTGAAAGGCTCGGCAAGCTTCGTTGGATAAATTTACTACTCGTGCTACTACTCTTTGGAGTCTGTACTCTTCTGTGCTACAGCACGAGTAGTAAATGCGACGAAGCTTGCCGAGTACTTCAATATATCCAAGACCTCTGTAGTTTGCTATCGGCAAGCTGCCGTTGGCTTTCAATATCACATTCTAAAACGTATCTGTGACGTGAGAACACCAAAGCCCAATTCCTCCGAGGAAAACATCATGAATGGATTTTCTCGTTGCACACTCACTTTAATTGTGGCTGCTTTTCCTCTTCCAAAAAAGCCCCCACCCCCCAGGTCTCAGCTCATCATGATCGCTCAGCAAATTTTCACATTTGGCTTTCCCAATCGTAGCCTACAAATTTACGGTCACAACTCGTTCACATTTTAACCTTGCACACTTTGCTCGCTCAACCGGGAAAGTCGCTGCCAACGCGGTGGCATGAAGTTGGAGATGTATCGAGTAAAGAGTAGCAACGTTTTATGGAATTAACGAAAGAGCGGTGTTTATTTCAGCTGTTTGTGCAGTACGGTTTCCCAGAAGTAAGGTGAACCCTCCCGCGAGATAAATGAGGAAAAGCTGCCACTTTTATACGTGTGTGAGTATGCTTGTGGATGCCTATTACCCAACGAGCACTTGCGATGGCAAGCCAAAAATGGGTGGAAAGAGTTTTCCCGCAAGATCGTAGAGGTAGGAGAAGCGGGCGGGTGGTCGCTCGATTGGTGAACTTGAGATCTTGGCACGCATAAATTGCACGGGGATTGAATTAACCTTAATGGGAAAGATGGCAGCTGTCGATTGGGGTTGATTTTCAAATGCCGAATGGTGGTGGTAGTTTTTAGAAATGATGAGAAATAACTTGATGAATTGACATATCTGATCTTTAAAAACAGATTCTGTTTTTAATGGCTTTTCACATAAGGAAGTTTGTAATGATGGAAATTTTCGCGTAAAGCAATTTCATACAACTACAAATACACATTTCAAAGATTACGTATAATACTCTCAGTACACCAAATGTCCATTATGTGAAATATCCCAGTCGATTTTCCACAAATCATATTTGAATATTATTTCTGTACATACAACACTGTTTTAGCGCTATCATTACAGTACAATGTCATCTAAAGCTTACCGTTTCATATTTCGTATGCAGTTTTTATATCTAATCTATCGTAGCAACATCCTGTTCATCCTCTCTCGACGGACAGTTTCCAGAGCGGCATCCCATAGCCTGTGCGCTGTGAATGGATATTTCCAAATTTGATTTGTTCAATTTGTTCAATGGCGAAGAAAAACTATTTCCTACCAATTTCCAAGCTCCCCCAGTTTGTTGTCGGTGCTGAATAGAAAATCATGGGCTTGCACTTTCAGTATAGGACCACACTATTGGTCCATGTGTCTCTGTAGACGTCTACCAAAGCTAGACCAGAATGGAACAGAATATGTAAAGGAAAAGCCTTTCATCATCGTTTCTTCTATGTTCATGTTAGGGATTGTGGACTGATTGTAGCTCACATTACGTAGTTCTCTCTGACTCCAATATTTATCCTATACGCAATATATTACTGTAGTGTGGATATACAATGTACAATCACAAACTACAATTTCTCGCATAATTTGAGATAACGCCCTAAAAGCTCATTGTTTCTGAGCAAATGAAGGAATAAACATCCAAACCAACACCACTGGCAGGTAGAGAATGATCATTTCTTTACCATAGCGTTGTTAAATAATGGGTAACTCATTCAAATGCTCAGAAACAACGAACTACACACGTGGTTACCAATGGCTTTAAGGGCGAGATCATAAGTTATGCGAGATTTCTTGTTTAATTTGCGTTGAGTATGGGAGAAGCACCAATTTTCGATGTAGCACTAGTTTCCCATTCGTACAATATTGGCTTACTTTATATGAAAATCCAAAAATTGGCACAGGATTCTTGTAGGTCGAAAATTAGTGGAAAAAAACTATGAAAAATACTAATACCTATTGTATATTGTCACGTACGAATCCCCAAAGAAAGAGTAAGAGTTGCAAAATGAGATCTCAAAAGTTCTTATTTTTGCTAGAACCACTCAAAAAGCTGTCAACACGCAATCCTCCGTCATTTAGGAAGTTTCGTGTAAGCTGAATTTCAACAACCAAAGCGTGAGTAATTCTCGCAAAATTCTATTTTTGTGCTCTTGGAAAGGAAGGAAAAGTATCAATCTTATGCTTTGATACGATAATTGAAGTCCACAAAGAAGCCCCATGACTGTGCAAGAGTTAAGTTGGGTTTTCACAGTTCTGAGCTTCTTGTCATTGACACGAAGCCACATTCTTCGATGGTGACATCTCCTATACACAAGGAACACGAAGATGATGCTGGTGCTACAGGATGTGACGTCAGCTCAGCTCCATCCAGCGCGCGTAGGACAATACTGTGTAGAGAGATAGTGGTGGATAGAGGGAAAATTGCGGTTTCCTTTTCATTCTCGACGACCATGCCGTCAGGATAATGATGTTTCAACTCTTAGTGGAAGGCTCTATGGTCTATATATATAACTTTTGTTTGTACTTTTTGTGTATATCACAATAGCCATTCCGATGGCGGTGATCGATTCTGCTCGAGTGGAGAGAGCACATCTATCTCGTTATTGGCAACAAAGGAAGTGTTGCAGAACGGAAATGAACCGGCTATGGATATTGATTTTCTTTAGCTTGGCGGAAAAAACGCCATAATTGACCTTTTTGTTGGGCGTCATGTTGCAATCATCGAGTAATGGCTATTATTGAAATCAGTATTGGAAAGCCAATGTCTACATATTCAATTCCTATGATATGTCGTAAGTTATCAACCAAACGACGATGAACCTACACTATCTACACAGTATATCTATGGAGTCGTCCGTCTTATTGCTTATTAGAGATCAATCGTGTTTAGTGAGTCTAGACTAGACTACTTAACCTACAATTCAATTTTATTCACACGTCCGAATGGAATCCTTACAGCAATCAGTCGCTCATTAACCCATCCCAAAGTCTAGCAACGAGGTCAGAACCTACTTTCACCAAACTAACAACTTCTGGTGCTTCTCATGCTTTTTACTGTTTCCGTTTCCACCGCTTTTCGTTGTTATCTTTAATCATCTTTTCGGAAATTTAACGAAGGCTAAATTTGCCAGTTTTTTTTCTCTACACAATTGTGTTGCCTCAAACCACTATAATGGATTACACCGCATATCCAACCGTGCCACGACGAACGCTTCCAGAATACCGTACCCTGTGTACCTGTCAGTGGCTAGGATTTGTGAGGTTTACGATACGTTGGGAGAGAGAGAGAGCGGAAAAAAGTAGGACGCGTGTGGATTTCAATCCTGATCCTGATAATAAAACTAAATTCACGGCAATACTTTTCAACTCCTCGACCTCGTTTCGTTTGTCGACGAGGAGCTCCATTATCGTACATGGGGCAACTTCCCAGGGTAGCAAGAGTTGTATCCTTATTTGTGTTACCTGCTTCGTGCTAGTTGGTTTCAAGGAACTCGTATTGGTTTTATTCCCTTGCATGTTTTCACTTTCTCAAAATTTGATGAATTCGCACACAATGAAGAAATATTTTTTTTTCATATAGCGAATCGGTTCCCATATCATTAACACTGCACACAATTAGAATTTATTTTTTTCCCCTAATGATCAGCTGTTGCCCAACTGGGTTAATTATTACGAATGATCTTTTCGATTAGGGTAACTCCACATGAACAGCTGCCCATCGTAATAGTACCGTAAGTTCGGATAAAATTGAACAACAACACGTTTTTGAATTCCTGTTTTTTACAATGTTAGTAATTTGAACAAACTAAATACGCAAAAATGAGCACGACGTTGAACCTCATAGATTCACGTACAACTTTTTTTTTAGAAGTAATCTCGAACATGGACGAAACTTTTAGAGAGCTTGCAAAGAGTAAGTCAAAAGCATAAAAACATACTTTTAGATGACTTTACAATTAATTTACGAAAATTGTGTTAAATAAATGTTCTGTGCAAAACATTCGTGACATCGTTAAATTTTGAATATGTTTTCAAAATCGAACGCACATTGTACTGTTGACGTAATTATTGGTAATATATCAATAATATAATATCGCATAGATACCTTTTTTGGCCAAACAATACAGTCTTCCACTACCACATGAGACAAAATTAGTGGCGAACTCGTCAAGGGAAAAAATAAATAAATAATAGTGGAACGCGGTAGATCGTGGAACGATACAGGCGGAAGCGGAAACAGCAAACCCGCCTATTTCGGGACAAATAGCGCCGCCTGGGAGAGGTGGAATGCCAAAAGATGGAGTTGCTGTAGCGTTCTTAAGAAACGCGGAAGTTCTATCGAAAGCTCAACGCATTCTGCAAAGACTTCATGCCGCGAGCTGAAATATGCAGGTATAATAATAGGAGCATATTGACGGACGAACGCGAGGTGATCGAAAGGTGGAAGCAGTACAACGATGGACACCTGAATGGCACAGAGAACACAGGCACATAAGGTTGATGGCTACGTCAGCACAGCGGATATAGTAGATTCCAACCAGATCCCACGATGGGGAAAGGATGCCAATCAACAGTTTAACAACAACAAGGACTCTGGCAAGGTTGGTATCGGAGCCGTACTCTTGTTGACCGCTTGTCTGCATCGGCGGCAGAATCTGGAAGACGCAACAGTTACCGGGGCCCAGATAGCCGTAGCGGTAAACGCGCAGCTATTCAGCAAGACCAAGCTGAGGGTCGTGGGTTCGAATCCCATCGATCGAGGATCTTTTCGGGTTGGAAATTTTCTCGACTTCCCAGGGCATAGAGTATCTTCGTACCTGCCACACGATATACACATGCAAAAATGGTCAATTGGCAAAGATAGCTCTCAGTTAATAACTGTGGAAGTGCTCATAAGAACACTAAGCTGAGGAGCAGGCTTTGGGACGTAACGCCAGAAAGAAGAAGAACAGTTACCGGAGGAGTGGAAGCAAGGCGTTATATGCCCCATCTACAACAAGGGCAATAAACTGGAGTGTGAAAATCATCCCAAACGCCGCCTACAAAGTGCTATCCCAGATTCTCTTCCGTCGTCTGTCACCTATATCAAACAAGTTCGTGGGAAGTCATTAAGCAAGTTTCATAACTTCCCGCAGCGAGCTAGGTGGATTGATCAGGTTGCATCAGAACCTGGAGAGCGTGGGTCGAAGTCGAGAATGGAGAGAAGCGGCCATGAACCGGGATGGCCTATAGTTGAGATAAACTACGCTCATATCCCACAAGTGTTGGTATTCTATTTAAAGAAAGTTAAACGTGGTACACATTGATCAATTTCACCCGATGTTACGGTAATCACTTGATGGCCAATGTCGCCACCAATTTCCTGAGCGATTGCCCAGCATTCAGTTTTCCTCACCAACACCATCTGAAAAGAAAGACACACTCTCCGGTCACTGTGATTCATTTATAGTAAACTGTAAACGACACGGACGGACATGGACTGCCAATTTTAACGCAATGCCAGCAGACCTCGCGCCAGCTTCGCTAGCAACACAACTCTATCCCAAAACGCCAACGAATAAGGCAAATTGCTCAAAATTCAAGTGCCATGATGATCGTTCGCTAGTCTTAAATGCTGCCCAACGTTTGCAGTTAGGGTGATGAGTCCTATTTAGAACATAGGACATGTGTTCCACTCTATTAACAAATATTTCTTTCCTACTAGAATCAGGCTTTTACTAGATTTCTACTGTAATCATTCTCACTTATGTTGACCCTAACCATTGTTTGGTTGGGTTGACATCCTAGTACTGAATAGGGCCCCCAACCCTAGAACTAAAACAGCAGCACGCAGCAGCAATAGCGCCAGCTAGCGTCACTAGCCGCAATTTTCTTGACCTTAATGGCAGACATAAATCCAACATCCGCTTTCCATTGCGCTTTTCCTCTCGTGTCGATTGGCTTTCCCGGTTACACAAGTGGCTGGTTGAAATGGAAAAATGGCAGGAAGAGTCAGCAAAAAAAAAACTTTCCAACTTTGATGTCATACGGTCTGCATTCTGAATTGGGTGCTCTCATTGCCTGAATTTTTTGACTTGGTTCAGCTGCTCTAGTCGCTCCTCATCATTCTGTTGAGGCAACGACTGTGTGGAGTAGGTCACTGCTGGATATAACACGGCATATACCTACCTACGTTCGTCCATTCGTTGGTGCAGCAGTTCGTTTTAATTTTGTTGGCTTTAGCTTCATTTAAGCGCGCTTATCTTTTACGTAGCGTTTCCATTTCGAAGCGAGAAACGATGGAGACGGAGGTGGTTGATAAACTGTTTAAACTGTTACCTCTGCTGATTGAGGAAACCATAAGTTTTCAACAACTAAAATAAACAAATGTCTAGTTGTTTTTGGTAAAAAATATGGTTTTAATACGAAGACTGTTTGACTTAGGATGATCTGTGACACTCTATCCTATGAAAACTTGAACATTTCCAGAACAGATACACTCCATTTGTCATCTTGTCCACTTATCTGTATCTCTGTATCTTCTTAATCATGAGATACCACACTCGTGGTCTGATTCCAAACGAGCAAATAGAGAGAGTTTTTGCTGATATTTGCTATCGCTTCCCAATCGTCACCATCTGTGGAATATCACCGAAGGATGTGATTGATTTTGACATTCATGGTTATTAGTCTAGAATGGTTATTAGTTTAGAAGGGCTAATATTTCATTCGTATGTACGTTTGTACACGTAATGACAATGACACTTAACACGCATCAATATTTTCCGTTTGTAGAGTGGGATGCTGCTTGAAGTGACGACTTTCATGTCATCCTCTCAAGTTCAGCGGCCTAGAAAGCATGGAATTTTCATCCGTGCGTTGTGCAATACTTCGTTGCTTGGTCTTATCGGATTACGTGGATCAACATGACAACCTCTGGAGCAGGTGGAGCAACAAGTGGTGGGAGAATATTGTATTTGTATTGCTGCGTTCGGCTCTCAGTTCTTTCCTAGGATCTCCTAGTCTTTGCAACGCACTTTTCTCGTGTCGGTGGTATCGCCAGCTGGGTAGATACGGAAAGTCTCGTGGTATTTGTTGTGCTCTGGGTGGGAAGAGGTGAATCGAGAAAATTGAATAAGGAAAATGTTTGCTTGTGTACTGAATGATGCTTGAACGGTTTTGAAGGGGAGCTTTTCCGAAGACAACGCGATTATTGCAATCACAAAGGCAATAAAACACTTTGTACAGTTTCGGTTATCACGATTGTATTGTATTGTATATTTTCAAACATTCAAATTAGTTTGTTTCAAGGATATTGATTTCATTACAAAAAGATGATAGATAGAATCAATTCCATCAATGATTTTACATTTGGCATACATCATTCGAAAGGTATTATATTGGAAACAAAATTTTGCAAAGAGAAAACCTTTCTAAAACATTAAAAAATGAAGACAATAAATTAGACAAACACGTCCGTGCTTACTTCTAGGTTTTTTAAATCATTACCTGCTTCATATTCGGGTTGTATTAAAAAATATCTCATATTTTTCACAGTACAACAACTATTTATATATTTTTCTTATCTTTTCAGGTATGTGACTGACAAAAAATGATGCCATCGAATGTTAATGTATGTATAGTCGTATAATATAAAAATTTCAATTGTATATTTCGTTGTCAACGCTTTATAAGGCTGAGGGCCTTCCTCAGGCGCGGCTACATAGCAAAGCCATTGAGAAGGTGTCCTGACCTGTCCAAAATCTTTACTTAAAGGAAATTTCTTTGATTTTTCTTGAAATAAAGTACCATTGTGCCATATACGAAAGCGAAATGACAACTTAGCATAGAAAGCTCTCTTGTTGTTAACAATTTGTTAAATTGTCATACAACACTAAGATGCAGGCTCTCGTAAATTGGGACGAAATGCCAGGTAGAAGAAGTCTTAAAAATCAGACAGAGAACCATTGGGAACTTTTATAGAACTGATGGTTAACGCGATTTGAACACCTCTTTATGTTGCAGCTTATAGCATAGATGCATTTTGAATCAACAGAACAGAATTTAGAACACATTTTTCTCTACCCGGCTCAGTGAAACATTTTTTACGTAACATATTGCTGGAGTTGCTGTATGTATTTTTGAAAGTACTTTGCGGAGGAATCCGAGAAGGAATGCTGAGAAATGTATGTTTTACAGTATCTGAAAGGTTATATTTCATTTCGAATAAATCTTTCAGAGATCTTTGTAATAGAGAAAAGGGTCATTCAGATTTTTCTATAAAATATTGATCTTTTGAGGTGAAAAACAAAACAAACAAAACGCGTCAGTAGTGTTTGGTCCGTTCAAGAAGGAGGTCAATCTACGCACTTCAGTCGGCACAGCTGCGCCTTCAGAGCGCCAACGTGTGCCAAGTGTGCCAAATGTGCTATAATACTACATGCAATAAAATTCAATGAATTATGGAAAGACGTTCTCAGTAAGCATTGATTTTTATTTTATTTTTTATAAATTTTCTTCATGTTTTTCTTTGTTAGGAAGTGCTTCTAATGAGGCAGTAATATTCGATGATGCGTTTTACATTACTGCTGTGGAACACGAGAATGACAAGTCATAACATAAACATTTCAATGGGAAGATTTAGAAAATGACCCAAGAAGATGAAATATTTTTATTTTTAAATTTTTGTCAATGCGATTTTTAGTTGTCGATTTTTTTCGATTGTTTATTAGTTTGAATATGTAGCTCAAAGATGGGTCTGTGTCATTTGGCATAAAGCCATTTGGCATAAGGTCATTTGGCATAACGCCATTTGGCATAAAGTACATTTGGCATAACAGTCATTTGGCATAATTTTGAACTATGTGAAAATAAAGGGTCATTTGGCATAATATCAAACCATCTGAAAAGTAAGTGTTATTTGGTATAATAATTCAGATACAGTGAAACCTCCATGAGTCGATATTGAAGGGACCATCGACTCATGGAAATATCGAGTCATGGAACAGAAATCCATTGGAAAGCTGCTTCTAGGGACCATCATAGTAACCATGAAATGTTGTTTTTAGTATGGTTCCATGAGTCGATATTGAGTCATGGAACATCGACTCATGGAGGTATCACTGTACTCCTTTTTTCACATAGCACTGTTGTAATATTACGCAAAAGAATAGGCCATGTTAAAAAAGAAGGGCAAATTCTTATATAAAAAATATCACGTCACATCGCTATAGCAATAACCCTCGAAAGAACACCTTATGTTTGAAAGAAGGGTAAATCTTTAGATAAATATCATGATCAACAGGATAACATAAGATGAACTAGGGTGTCAATCAGTGGCGCAATATTTCTTAATTTGAAATTTGAAAACAACAGGGTGTCTACTACCTGGAAAAACCTGGAAAACCTGGAATTATCAGGGAATTTTATTCAACCTGGAAAAAACCTGGAATTCTCAGGGAATTTTGATCACAATCAGGGAAATTACTTTGAGGCAGTAATTCATGATAGAATATGTTAACGACCAGAAAACTCTCTTAATTCGAAAAAAAATTTCGGCTGCGCCGCTCTCATGAGCACTATATGAGCTATTCAATGAAGATCCCTTTAAGTATGAATTTTTATCAGCTCACCAAAACATGATTGATGTTCTTAATGTATCTTTATTTATTTAGTAAAAGATTAACATATCAAGGGCTGGTAGCAGGTTTATTTTAGATACCATTTTTATGCAAGTCTCTAAAAAACCTTTATTTTTGATAGATGGGGTCTGAAGTCTCTATTTTAACCAAAATAGTCTCAAAAGTCTCTTTTTTCCATTATCTTGCTTGCAGATAATTAAGATACAAAATTTCTTCTCATATTTCTCGAGAACAGTTTCAGGAATTATCCTTGTGGTTGCTCCAGAGATTTCATCATTCCTCTACCAATTTCTTCAGCAATTTTTCGTAGGATGCTTACAGGAATTTCTCCAGAAATTGCTTCAGGATTAAGCATTTCAACGTTACTACCTCTAGTAATTTTCTCAGGGTATTCCCTGTGAACAAAGTCTATCCTAGGATTTCTTCCAGATACTTTTTCACTAACTTTTCAGCCGAATTCTACAGTCGTTAATCTAAGAGATATCCAAAGTTTCCCACAGAATTTCTTCCAAGAAAACCCGACAAGAATTTCAACGCCATTTCATCTACGGTTATTCCAAAGAATAGCTCCAAAGTTCCTCGAGGGGTTATTCGAATGAATCTATTTAGAACATTACAAATAATTCCTTATATTCGACCTGTTTTCATTATTAAGTTTCTTTAGATTTTTTTCTAGAAATTTCTCCAGCGATTTTTCCAAGGAATTTTGGAGTTCATCCAAACGTTTTGAATGAATTCTCAAAAAATCCCCATGGAATATTGAAAAGTTCATTTAAGGTTCCACACCAGTTAACACTCCAACATTTTTTCATGAGATCCTACGATTGTAGTAACAATAATTCCTTCACATTTTTTTTTAGGAATTTCGTCCTGTTTTTTCAAGAGTTCCTTCACAATATCCTGCGAGATTTGATTTTTTCTTTTATATTTTTCAATTATCTTAGCAATAATTTAGCAATAATCTTGGAAATATTCTAATAGTTCTTCAAGAGTGACTTTCTAAAAACTTTTTCCATCAAAGGTGACCTAAAAAATTACATACGTAACTGTAACAGAAGGTACCCTAAAATTTGCTTTAGGAATACGTCACGAATTTTTCTCGACAATGTCTCAGCATACTGGAAAATTTCATTCAAATTTCCACGAAGAAAACTCCTGGAAGAATGTTCGAGAAAAAAGTTGCGAAAACTTCCTTGAGAAATCTTTTTGAATTAATGGAGGAATTTCCGAAGAAATCTTAGGAGCAATCTCTGGAGTAATTCCTGAAGGTATCCTCAGAGAAATTTGCTGTTAAAATCTTTAAACAAAAATCTAAAGAACAATGTTGTAGAAATTCTTGAGAATTTGGAATCATCTGGAGAAGTTTCAAGCTGAATATTATAACATGTTTTAAACGAGTGTCTTGAAGGATGTTAGTAGAAAAACTGATTGGAGAATCACCGGATAAAATCCTAGAGGACGAAAGGCTTTTCGAAAAATATCTGAAATAATGGAATTAAATATAGGAATTTCTGATGGAAGCCCTGAGGTATTGTATGTGATATTTTTTTGGAAAAATCTTGATTCTATTTTGAGATACCCAAAACAAAATATTTGGAGGAATTCCTTAGGAAATTCTTGGAGAGTGAAAATCTCAAAAAAAAAAAGATATCAATCAATCGCCATCGTAATGTCGTCATAATACATGTTTGTCATTTACTGGCATATGCCAGATTTGTTGGTATGTCTTCGTAATGTCACGAGAAATTTGGAAAAAAAAGTTTAAAATATTCTCAGAGAAATATGTGGTCTGATCAAACTATTCTATCCTGGTTCCTGTTAGGTCTTGTTTTGCTTTTTGATTACTTTTTAGTGTCTTTTTTTCTGGAAAGAGGTTTCTAAATTTCCTGTTTTCAAGAAACTCAGTCACCACCAGCCCTGCTTCATGCACAATTTTTAAAATTATTGGAAAATATTCGGTTTTAGTACAAACGATTTTCGAAAAGAATTCTGGAATTTGTACAACTTTAACCTTCCAGTCGTCGCGCAGTTTGCCACCGCCAGAACCACCGTGCTGCTGTTGTGAACGAAAAGCGAGGTTTTTTCAGCGGTGTTGTACAAAATTCAACAGCGCGACGACTGAAGTGTTAAATTGAAAATTTCGTAACAATCATGAATAATTTAGAACTTTTCCGAAGGAAATGCGAAAATTCAACATTTATTTTAATTACCACAGTGATATGTTATACGGCCGAACGCGATTACCCAGGGGCTTGATAATTCGTGTTTCTATTTCCGAAAAAAATGGATCGGGATCCAAAAGTTTTACGGATTATTTGTATTAATTTAGATGGCTATATGTATATCTACTTAAATATGTAGCAAATGACCGTGTTAATGTTAAGATATTTTAAAGAATTTGGCTTTTATGCAGATCAGAACTGTATGATTGCCTGCTAATACATCGATAAACTTAGTATTTATTTTAAAATATTACCACAAATCCAAATAAAGTTTTACTTTTGCGCCCATGAAGTTGTCTTAGTTATCTAAACGACCGATGGAAATGATATGTACCATTCATCTGTACTAAAAATACTTTCAAGAAGTAGCATACTGATGTACTTGAAAGTTTCGTTCAGTTCACGGAGCTCTAACAAACGAAATATAATTCATCATCATTGGAAAGTACAATTCATTTGAATAAAATTTAATCTTTGGTATTGTTAGCATGTTCATATTGTAATATTGGATATTGGAATCGCATCAGCATGCTTTAAATAATGTTCAGAAGTGTATAAATAGCTATTAAATTGAAAATATTTTAAAATTTGTCATTTGTTTGTTTTAGGGCCCTTTTCTTCACCTTCGCATAAGCCGTAAACCACGTTAAACCCATATAATAAAACTAGATTAAAGACCTAAGTGGGGGTGAAAAAATCATAGACATATAAAATTAGAGTATTTCTGGAACCTGGATTTTTTTTTGTAAAACCTGGAAAAACCTGGAAATATCAGGGAATTTCATTTCGGTAAACGAGTAGACACCCTGAACAAGATCTTGACTTTGGAAAACAGAAGAATAAAATGCAGCAACATTGCTGCTACAATTATCTTTTAAATAACATCTCGTGTTCAAACGAACCCGATCAACCAGTGCACACTGGTCCAGGAAGCTAATTTAGGCGAACATGAGGTTTTCGTCTCGATTTATTGATTTTAGAGCCATAGTTGCTTCTGAGAATATGTTCAGAACTTTCAGTACTACAAAGTGTACGCATCAATTTTTTTTAACCATGATCGCAAGAGTGACGTATACCTCAAAGAATCGTGAGTTGGTATGTTCAGCAAAGTTGTAGCAAATGATCAGAGTTGCTCAATATCAGTCGTATCAGCGTATGACTGAATTACTAAAACTATCAATATCAGTTGCGAGCTATCAATATCACTTTGATTTGGCAACCAACAAAAGTGATGCGACATCGCTCTCTAGAGCATAATCAATTCCAAGCTAATCATGTTTTTCAGTGACCAACACATAGTTTCAAGTCATCTGCAGCATTATCAAAAATATCGTATTGATAAGTTGACATTTGATTTGCTTAATTTAAAATTAAAGTTAACCCATCTGTGATATCCATAGTCTATCGCTATCAATGCATTGGTGATGGAGTAGACAGCATGATGTTGATGTGATATAGAATGATCCGAATTTTATCGCCTGTACCAATCAACAAATTTTAAGCGTTGATAGTGACAGCGAGCAGCTCTGCAAATGATCATAGAAACAACTTTGCTGAACAAACTTTTTCTCGGTTTTGGTTAAGAGTCTAGATGATTGAGTATTTGTAATAAACAAATCGTTTTTCGCTTTTAAGTGTTTAATTTTTTTAGTTTTATTGGCCTACTATGTTAAACAAAGTTTTTATACTTATCATTTGCTACAACTTTGCTGAACACACCGTAGTTATATTTCTTATGGTTTTCATGTTATTTGAGTTTTTCATCTTAAAATTTAATATTTTGTATACCTTGTTTCTCAATTATGAGCACCTGCAGAAAATAAATCTTCCCACCTAATGATTTTTCAGTCGAGTAACTCTGATCAAAATTAGGAGAAGATGACATTTTTCCATCTTGTTTAACCTTCCAGTCGTCGCGCGATTTGCCACCGTCAGAACCACCGCGCTGCTGTTGTGAACGAAAAGCGAGGTTTTTTCAGCAGTGTTGTACAAAATACAACAGTGCGACGACTGAAATGTTAAAATCGTTTTTACTAATAGACGATATGAGATAAATCCATATTTATTGAATACTAGTGGTCCCGGCAAACTTCGTCTTGCCATCAAGTAGGCTGTTGAAATCCGCTATGAATCGTCCCATACAAAATGTCAGTTCCGTTGACTCTCGTTTCTCTGACTTTTCCGGTGAACATCCTGGAACTTTTATACACACAAACACGTCGGAACCCTTGAAGAACAAAAGGGAGAAAGAATCATCCGAATCCGTTGCCCCATTCGTGAGCCATTTCGTGACATACAAACACCATTCTATTTTTATTTATATAGATAGATTCACATATGCTCAACTCATAAAAGTCATAGCTACCTGAGCACATCAAATCAAAGGTAAAACGTGTATTTATATATAAAGAAAAACTACATCGTTTTTCAGTTGTTTTCGATCAACTTGGAAGGTTCTGAAAGAAATTCATCATATTTTCCTTTACCGGTATTCGTATATTCGTAAGCGAGATCATCGGGTTGGAAGTCAACAAAAGTCATATAAAATACATCTACAAAGTATACAGTCCGATTGAATTCGGTGGCATAATTTAACCGGAATCTTCTGATGGGATTCATACCGCATTTATTGTGCTTCTTCGGCGGCTTACCGAAGAAGAGTATAAATGAATTTTCAGCTGTTACTAAAATAAAACGGTAATAAAATGCTAAAATCTTTAATTTAAGTATGTACAGAAAATATATTGAAATTATGCCAAATGATCCTCATCTTTCACTTAGTTGAAAATTATGCCAAATGTCCGTTATGCCAAATGACCGTTATGCCAAATGTCCTATATGCCAAATGGCGTTATGCCAAATGACCTTATGCCAAATGGCTTTATGCCAAATGGCCCGCTCCCCTCAAAGATCTATAACAAAACAAAATACACTTTTTAGCAATGAGGAAGTCATGTCCGTGTTACAATATAATTCTCGACGCCGAGATTTGGTCTGTTGCCAAATCATTCCATTTTACTTCCGCTTATCTCTCTATAAAGGATCACTAGTAGTAATCACAATATCGGTATCGATCACCCGTGTATATGCTCACGTATTCGTTTCAAACTTTATCTTTATCGTTCACCAAAACGAATCCTTTCCCATATCCAAACTCCCAGTGTTTTCTTGTAGAAGTGCAGAGGACTCCTCGGCTTCTGTAAAGCAAGTAACACGTCAACATTTCCCTCTCATCCCCAAATTAACCTGCATTCGGACGCAGCCGGTATTGTTTGTTATAATAATGAGAGCACCAGTACTTACACATTGAAGATGCTACTGATCCTGAGTACCATATGTTGGTTCCCTGTGTAAGTACAGCTGTTCTTGCAATAACAGAGTAGCAACTGCGGGCGGTCAGTCATGCTCAAAATATTGATCTTTTGTGGTATAAAATAAGTTCTTAAAGCGATACCTGAAAAATCCATTCACAAATATTCCTGAAAAATCTTTCCGGGCTAGTTTGAGAGATAATGCATGAAGACATTTTTTGAAGAATACGTACAAGCAATTCTGTAGGATTCTATAACATTCCCCAGAAGACCATTCCCCCGAAACCCATTTCCCAGAATTCCGTTCCCCAGAACGAACCATTCCCCAGAATCTCATTCCCCAGAATGTACCATTCCCCAGAATGCACCATTTCCCAGAAAGCTATATGAATATCCTTTTTTTTCTTTTTTAATTTTTGCTTTGCGTGAGTCACTTATGTGACAGGCTAAGGTCCTGATGTGACAAAACAAATATGTAGGTAGGGGGGTTAGGGGCATAATGAACACACGGGGCGAAATGGACACCCCCTTATTCTCTAGGAATATGCATATTTCAGCAAAACTTTATAAACTGTACGAAATTTGTATTGTATATGAACTTTTTGACGGTATAAAAGTTTATGCTTTGCTTCATTTGTCCTTTAAAATTCTACTATATTTTTTTCTCGCCTTCAAATCAGTTTATAAGCAAAGCGGTGGAAGAATTTAATTTTAGAACAAAGTAACTAACTTAGAGAAGTTTCTTCTTGCTAATGTGAAAGGGGGGAAGTACTTTTACATATCAATACGTTTTGACACCCATATATAATTAAGTTTTCACCAAATTCCACGAAAGTGTTTATTTTACCCGGATACCTTTTTATCAGTCGTGTTTTGGACCCAATTTTCTATCTCGTTTTTCTGATATTTGATAAGATTTTTCTTACCATGAATGGATGCAGCGCGTCATACTAATTACGAACTTGGATACCAGCCGAGAGTAACTGAAACATATTTCCATTCTTTGTAAAAAAAAGCATTTGGCTAATGTGTATATTATGCCTATTCATGATTATTTTGCATATTATAATAATACACTCTTCTTTCAGTAAATTCCCATAAAATATACAAATTATATGTTTATTTTTGCCTATATAGTGATGCACCCTTCTTTCAGTATTATCTCATTAATGATAAAGGCAAAATATATCGATGGAGAGCCCATATAGCATAAGGTCATTTGGCATAAAATGATTTGGTATAAAGCCATTTGCCATCTAGCCATATATATGCTCCTTCCTTTCAAAAAGGATGTTCTTCATGTTATGCCAAATGGTCATTGGCCAAATTACCATTATGTCAAATGATCCTTGATCATTCTTGCCATTTGGCAACCTTACGGAACATTTTATCTATATCAACAGGATAAGACTGAAAGAAGGGTGTATCACTATTTTGTGCAAAATTAAACAAGTCATTTTTAATTTGGACTTGACGTAAAGAAGAGCGTATCATTTTAATGTGCAGAATAGTACGTTTTTATTTTGCCGAACTTACGTAATAATTATATCGGAAACGTATAATATGAAACTACGAACGTCTTTATTCCATTCGGGGTAGACCCAAAAGGTAAGCTATGATGCACCTTCTTAAAACATTGATGAAAAAGCTGGATACATCACCATATTTGATAAAAATTGGACATACATGTGAATTTATACATTTGGAAACTACTATACCGAAAGAAGGGTGTAGCTCTATTTTGTGCAGAATAGTGATGAGTTGTATATTCTTTTAAATAAATATTGGATATTGTGTTTCCCCTAGACTGATCTATCAGTCTTCATTAGTGCCAATAAAAGTGAAACTACTGTGACAGTTCATTTGCAAATGAAATTTGAATTATGCGTACAGTGTTCACAATTAGCAGCACCAATGCTAATCTTCTCATGTACTTGTAAACAACTTTGTATGGAGTTTCATTTTCAAGTATTTTTAACTACATTATTTCAAAACTTTAAAGTAGGTATATAATTTTCTGGGGAATGGTCCATTCTGGGGATTGGTATTCTGGGGAATGGTTCATTCTGGGGAGTGAAATTCTGGGGAATGGTACATTCTGGGGAATGAGATTCTGGGGAATGGAATTCTGGGGAATGGGTTTCGGGGGAATGGTTTTCTGGGGAATGTTATAGAATCATTCTGTAGCGATGAATGAATACTTGGGACGAATTCTATAATCTTCTCACAATGTTTTTTGCTTAAACTTCTGTATTCCTTTGCTAAAATGTCTGTATTTCTTTAAATTATAATAATATTCCTTGTATTGTGCGGCCCTTACTGCAACCCCATGGCAAATTTAGCTTGGTATTGTAATCAAATTAAAAAAAAACTTGTCCGTTGTAAATGCTAATTTTGATTGTTTATTGTCAGGTTCAGTAATGGAGCCGTTGAAGCAATTCTTTACTTATGACGATTCAACTGGGTCTATAAAACCCTCAATCAAATAATATTAAACACTTGATACAGAATGTTAGGGAAAATGATTGTACTCGGCTCTGCTAAAAATAGTTCTCCATCATGCAAAATGTAGCCGATTATGTCATGTGTATTCAAGTGTGTTCACAAAAATAACGGGTGATCGAAATGTGTTTAGGTATACTGGGCCTAATTGAAGCGGTCATGGTGAAGCTAAATAACGCAATGAAATCTAATCACGGCAGAATTATTGAATTTTTTTCACGAATCGTCATAATATTCAATATCACGTCGCTGGCGTAATTCATAAACTGATGAGAATTAAAACATCTCTTAGCGACGAGTATTTTTTCGCCTATCTCAGACAGACACCCATTTTTCTGAGAATCAGGTGAATGAATTCGTATGCATATGTCTGGTTAGCTTTTTCCCGAAACGGGAAAAGGTCTCTCTTTCTTACTTTGTTGGTGGTGGTGGTGATAATGAAGGAGAATGAAAAGTCGCTCGAAAGGTCAACCAATTTGCGGTGTCCATCTCAATAAATCGCCCGTCCACGCGTGATACATTTTTTTTGAAAACGGATCAATGTGGGAATAAAATTTAGTGTAAGGGAGCACTGAGAAAGTCAGTGTTCTTGGTCTCGTTAGGGGACTTGAAATCAAGGATACGTCGTGATATGGAACTAATGCTTAGGATTTGGTGTTTTACATCCCAACTGATATATAGATTGCTTTACAGTTTAGTGTTCTTTAAGCTTATTCGCAATAATAAACTGAGAGTATTTGTGTATTGCATGTGATAAGCACAACATCACTTATGCCCTAGAAAGTTGAAAAATATAATCAAAAAGATCTTCATACGAATCAAGATTGGAACTCATTAGTCATTACCCTTAGCATGGTTTTGCTGTACGCTTACCACGGATATTTGTTCTACGTATTATCAATATCCGTATAAACTGTTTAGTCTGTACAAACCTATTCATAAATCTCCCAAATAAGGCACCCGGTATCGTAAAGGGGGCAATCTCAGCAGATAATTCAATTTTTCGATCAATTTAATCTGTTTACATCCGCTGTGGAAATGGGATATTTAATTTTTCCATCCGGCAGGATATCTAACGCATACATGTATCCTAACAGCCCTACTGAAAAAGAGTAACTGAACTCGCTGGAATTTGTTACGTTATGTGGTCGCATTTTTGTTTGCTTCTCCAAAGGTAGGCCTAGTGGAGCTAATAGCCAGATAAGACAAAAACGTTTATCTAACGGTGGACACGTTTGCAGAAATAAGTGTATTGCAGGGGTATTTTGCGACGTGTAAGGTCGTTTGTTAGCCGGATTTGTATCTATACAAGCGGTCAATCACTCGGGTTCTAAAATGTCGTCTTGTTTACCCACTGAAAATGCAGAGAATATTTTACAGTGGAATCTCCATTTAGTCGATATTAAGGAAGAGTCGATATGGTCTCATACAAATATCGAGCTATATAATAGAAATGCTTTGGAAACCTGTTTCAAAGGGCAACATTTGTTTAGAAGATATCCAATCATGGAACATCAACTCATGGAGGTTTGTGACTCTCAAAGCTGGTTTTGTACCAATGGGTACGTAATGTCAAATAGAAGAAAACTCATGATAGTAGATACTTATCCAGCAAGCTACCAGCTGTTTTGATCGGATTGTTTTTTCGTTCCTCTGTTTATGCAAAAGGACGATAGATGCTCTCTCTCTCGACGGTCCTCCGTCTGCTTATTCAACTGGCACTAAACAACCGTGCCCAGATGGGGTCCTTGTATGTAGAGTGACGGCTGCTGGTGGGTGCAACCACTTCTGTTGAAAGCTTTCAGTGCAAATTACCGTCGGCTTCTGGGCTTCTGGTGGGCGCGCGTGTATCGACGTCTGTTGATTGGATTGAGTGCGGTCTCTGTGCAAGTCCCTCCTGGACGATGTCGATGGATTACAAATAGTGGAAATAAGCCATCAATCATTGTTATGCTGACGCTTGTGGTATGGGCCAAGTTGTTGCTTCCGATGATGATGATACCGTGATAAATCGTGTCTGCACGAGATTTACTAGCAGAGGACTGCTCAGTATGACGTAATTTGATTTTATTAAATCGTTGCGTTGTTCCGCAAATCGTTGATGGTGATTGTTGTGCTTGTAAAAGAACGTCTCGAGGGAAAATGATTTGTGGTGTTTGTTGTACAATTTGCGTTGCGTGGTTAATCTTTTTTCTCCGTTCTATAATCATCTTATTTGCAAAGATAAGACTTTGTCAACTCAGCCTTAGTTGTCACAGTGTATCTAAGTTTTCGGGCTCGAGCTATGTTGCTATCCATTTCGTTTACTGCGTTCTTCGTTTTGCTTTATTAGTAGGATGCTAGTAAATTCTAATTTTGCAGCTTTGTGGTCTGGTATTCCAACATGCATTCCCAAAGGATCCTTTTGTCATCGTATGGATATTTGGTTTGCGTAGATTTGATGCTCGTATATTAGGGTAGAACTTCCACACGTTTGATGCTAAGCTTGCAAACTATGGTGACCAACGGAGAAAAACGTGGAGAAGATGAAACAACGGGAGTTAGAAACGGCTCTAAATATCTAGTTTTCCTCTCAGAGTTCTTAGGCATTTAATAACTAAATTGAAAGGTTTCTTCGGAATCATAGTCTTTAAATAGCCACATCTTACAGCATCTGGTCAGCTGATCGTGCCCGCCGAGCTCCACGCCTTCTTGTACCTTCCGAACCAGAAGCGAACATAATCTGCGCCAGGTTGTTGTCCGGCATTCTAACAACACACCCCGCCTAACGTGTCCTTCCATCTTTTGCCACTAGGTCATCGTAGAGTTCACCGAGTTCGTAGTTCATTCTTCGCCGCGACATGCAATTCTCCTGTACACCCCCAAGAACTTCCTAAGCATTCGACTTTCGAAAGCTGCAAGTGCTTGTTGGTCCTCCTCGAGTAAAGTCCACATTTCATGCCAGTAGAGGCCATACTGGCCCTTTGAGCGTTTTGTACATTGTGCATTTGATGCGAGACGAATTCTCCATAGCTTTATGCGGTTGATACTCACTCACGTATGCCGCTTCAAAATAAAACATAATAAGAGATAAGAGATGATCGAGAGAGCTCTCCTCGGTGAATTATCGATTTCGCTAAGAAAATTTTTCTGGATTCCGTTCCTGTTGATCGCGTGCGACGAGATATTCTGGTGGATAGGGACGCCATGGATAGACCATTTTCGGTGGTTGAATTCTCACTTGCTCTCCTTTCATGTGACAATTCCGCTCCAGGAATGGATCGAATCAAGTTCAATTTGATAAGGGGCCTCCCTGACGTCGCAAAGAGGCGCCTATCGAACTTGTTAAATCACTTTCGGGAGTGTAACAATGTTCCGTGTAACAAGTGGCCTTTCATCAATGTTGAACAATTTTTTGTACAATTTGTTGACCGAGAAGCATACGAGTTTTACTAATGGCAACTTGACAGTTTCACGAATTAGCTACATGGGTCTCCCTCAAAGCTCATGTCTGAGTCCCTTGCTTTATAACTTTTACGTGAGAGACATCGATGACGAGATGGAAAATTGCTCGTTAAAACAGCTTGCAGACGATTTTGTTGTTTCTGTCACAGGACCAACAGCAGCCGAACTACAAGAACCTTTACAAGATACTCTGGACAATTTGTCTACTTGGGCCTTAAAGCTGAGTATAGAATCCTCTGCGGAGATAACTGAGATGGTTGTCTTTTCAAATATACACGCTTACACTCATGGGTAAGACAATCACTCATAACTTGTCTTCTAGATATCTCGGGGTCTGGTTCGACGCCAAATGCACATGGGGGAAACACATTGTGTATCTGACACAGAAATGCCAAAAACGAATAAACTTCATGCGAACTATAACCGGAACATGGTGGGGAGCCCATCCGGAAGATCTGATCAAGCTGTACCAAACAACCATCTTGTCGGTCTTAGAGTACGGTAGCTTTTGCTTTCAATCCGCGGCGAAAACGCATATGCTGAAGATACAGCGGAATCAGTACCGCTGTATTCGCATCGTGCTAGGCTGCATGAACTCGACTCACACAATGAGTTTAGAGGTACTTGCAGGAGTACAGCCCCTGACAGATCGTTTCGCGGAGTTAACACTCAGGTTCCTCATCCGTTGTGAGGTTCTCAAACCATTGATTATTGAAAACTACGAAAAGCTGCTTGAACATAACCCTCAAACTCGTTTCATGAGTGTGTACTACTGGTACATGACGCTGGTGGGCAGCCCATCTTCGGTTAACACCAATCCACATTGGTCCCAAAGCCATATCTAGGAAGACAAAGATGATTGCGCCTAAACCGTCAATTTTAGATATATGTTGTCTTCGGCAATGTTTCTCCATATTTTTCAGACATTTTTTTCAGAGATGAGAAATTAGGGTGGCCCACATGGTTTACGAGATCAGCACATAAACTTTTTTGCTGACGCATTTAGGACTACACAATGTTCTACAATGTTTTAGAACAACCGATTTGGAGCAACTTTGCCGAAGAACCCAAATTTCTATCTCTTATGGTTCGCGAGGTATGATTTTTTTTTAACAAAAGAATTAGGGTGGTACTGAAAAATCAGTTTTTTCTTGATAACTTTTTATACAATAATTTCTCGCAAAAACTTTGTTCCGAGCACTTTTAGAACTTTTGATTGCGCAACTTTTTGCCGAAGAAACTACTGTTCTATCTCTTATGGTTACAGAGTTATCAGAAATTTTCTTCAAAAAAATGGTTGTTTTCAAATGCCGATATCTCCGAAAGGCGCAAACGGATTTTCAATCTTTTGTCGGCATTAGAAACATTATTTCTTTCTCTGTTTATGGTGAAAAAACTGTGAGGACGTTTTTTGTTTGAAAAGATTGACAAAATTTTGAATGTTTTTAACCGAAAATTGTCTACAACTTGAAAAATATTCGAGATAGCTCTTTGGTGCCTTCAGCAAAAATGTGCAAAATTGAAAGTTCTGATAGTGCTTCATACAAGGTATTCATAAAAAATCAACGCTTACACATGTATTCACCATAAACCGAATTTTATATGGTAAAGAAAGCGAACAAAGAGATATTTGCTAGAACAATCGAAATAACTGTATGTATGTCATTTAAAATTGAATACACATGTATTGATATCGATCATGGTAAGCGGAATCAGAGGAGTTGAAAAAAGGAAAATTATTTGCTGAAGCAGTTTTCAAGTGATCAAGGCCCACCTTCTGGTTCGTTACCTTAGACAGATATTTGGGATTTGTATCTGGCTCTTGTTCAAGATTCATGCATTCTTCAACAGGCGAATGCTGTCCTGACTGATTCGTTGTGGCAGATTTATTGGAGTTGATTGAATTGAATAGGATAAGTTGGATGCCCAGATAGAATAATTGCAGATACTTCTATATATCTATGGGAGGATACCACGGGAAGTAAGGTTTTGGTAATTTGAAGGAATTCTTCAAAGTATACGTTTTGTTATCGTTTGGGGTTTATAATATAATAAACGGAACCGGTATTGAACGCATGTCCTTCTGCTTTGTAAGCCGAAGGGATAGCAATTTATAACCAACCACGGCATAGGTTAGCTGGACAAACATTATGTCGCGTGAAATAACAAGACACCGTTTATGGATTAATGTTCCATGGATCACTGTTAAAACTAGAGTTACTGTGCACGAGCTGTAGCCTTAGGTGCAGGAGCCTCATTGCTTGCAAGCGCACGGGCGCGCTGTACATTGTGAGACCTTTTTTTGTGTACCTCATTTTTGTTAAGATGTGTCTCACTACAGTCTCATGCGCTCCGTCACATGTGCTGTTTAAAATTCAGCGCAATAATTGAAGTGATGACAAAAGTTGTCAACGAGGATCGAAATTGTAACTCTTGGATCGTGAGTCTTCGGCCATATCATGTAGACCATCTAGACACCTGCATAATGAGGCGAAACTAGTTGTAGAGGCTCTTCGTTACTAAGCAGTTGTTTCACAACTTGGAGACCGATGGCGAGCCGTAGCGCCGAGCAGCGCATGAGACGAGTCTCCCCGAGAGCACATCACCTAGCGCGCGCTTTTAGAATTTTCGTGAGCCTTCGCCTAGCGCAGCACACTAGGATTCCGATGAGCTAAGAGACGGTTTGGTTGGAGGCTCGTCAGTACATTTATGTGCTCCTGAGAAATATGTAACTCTAGTTAAAACTGCTTCAGCAACTAGCTTTCACTAACTCCAAACATTTCGCTTACTGTGATCGATCTTATTTCATTACATATATTTTAAATTTTAAATGACTTTACATACAGTTGTTCCGGTTGTTCCAGCAAATATCTCTTTTTTTCGCTTTCTTTACCATACAAAATTCGGTTTATGGTGAATATACAGTATTGGACAAAACATTTGCAACTTTTTCGATTTTCCATACAAAATAACCAACTTTAGTAAGCTAGATCTCAGTTATTTATCGTCCGATTTGAATGAAATTTTCACAGAACATCAGATATAAATTGAATTTCAACATATATTTTTGAGTGATTTTTCCAATCACGGGTTTATAAATTATAACGGTTTATCTAAAGTGTAATTTTCGACGAAAAATTCAAAACTATTTATCTCAAAATCTGATAGCCCTACACAAAAACTGTCTTCAGCAAACTTGCTCACCTCGTAAAAATCTACAACTTTGCTGAAGATACCATGAAGCTATTCCTTCAAAATGTTTAGTTGTGTCATTTAGAAAAAATCGTCAAAAAATTGACTTTAGTCAAACCGTTACTGCTTTTAAACTTGTGATTGGAAAAATTACTCAAAAATATATGTTAAAATTCAAGTTATGTCTGATGTTCTGTCAAAATTTCATTCAAATCGGTCTATAAATAACTGAGATATAGCTTAAAAAAGTTGGTCATTTTGTATGGAAAATCGAAAAAGTTGCAAATGTTTTGTCCAATACTGTATCTTAAAGCAATGATTTTTTATGAATACTTTGTATGAAACACTTTCAGAACTTTCAATTTTGCACATTTTTGCTGAAGGCACCAAAGAGCTATCTCGAATATTTTTCAAGTTATGGACAATTTTCGGTTGAAAAACCTATCATTTTCAAAATTTTGTCAATCTTTTCAAACAAAAAACGTCCTCACAGTTTTTACACCATAAACAGAGAAAAAAATAATATTACTAATGCCGATAAAAGATTGAAAATCCGTTTGCGCCTTTCGGAGATATCGGCATTTGAAAACAACCATTTTTTCGAAGAAAATTTCTGATAACTCTGTAACCATAAGAGATAGAACAGTAGTTTCTTCGACAAAAAGTTGCGCAATCAAAAGTTCTAAAAGTGCTCGGGACAAAGTTTTTGCGAGAAATTATTGTATAAAAAGTTATCAAGAAAAAACTGATTTTTCAGTACCACCCTAACTTTTTTGTTAAAAAAATCATAACTCGCGAACCATAAGAGATAGAAATTTGGGTTCTTCGGCAAAGTTGCTCCAAATCGATTGTTCTAAAACATTGTAGAACATTGTGTAGTCCTAAATGCGTCAGCAAAAAAGTTTATGTGCTGATCTCGTAAACCATGTGGGCCACCCTAATTTCACATCTCTGAAAAAAATGTCTGAAAAATATGGAGAAACTTTGCCGAAGACACCATATATCTAAAATTGACGGTTTAGGCGCAATCATTTTTGTCTTCCTAGATATGGCTTTGGGACCAATGTGCAATCGTGACAACTTCCTAGACTACGACTGTTCCTCTGTAGTATTTGATTTGTCCATGAAGCAAGATATCCATGGTATACCAGATCACTTTCGTTCAAAGTTTATCCCTCCCATGTTTGCATATCACTGGTTTCGGTGTTTACAACGTTTTTTTCATAGAGCCTTCTTCATGCCTCAAAAGCCATGTTCTGTATATGTTGCTGAGCTAGCAGCTATACATTACACCTTAGAGTACATCAGTTCTCTCCCACCCGAGCACTTCTTCATTATTTTTTTTTTTTCTTTATTATTGAGATTTTCAGCCCTAGGCTGGTTCATCTCATTCTTCTTCATTTTTTCCGACAGTCTAAGCTCTCTGGAGGCTGTTCGGTCAATGAAGCCGGTGAAGCACTCAGCGCCCTTCCTGAATGAAATACGCCAATCATTGAGTGCTTTGTCAAATCGCTCTTACACTATTATCCTAGCTTGGGTCCCTTCCTATTGCTCCATTCCGGGTAATGATGAAGTGAACTCTCTGGCTAAGGTAGGCGCTAAAGAAGATGTTGTTTACGAGCGTCAAATTGCCTTCGATGAATTTTTTGCATTGGCCCGTCGGGAGACCTTGATCAGCTGGCAACAGAAATAGAAAGACGGAGAAATGGGTAGATGGCTGCATTCCATATTTCCACAGGTATCGAAAAAACCATGGTTTAAGGGGTTGGGCATGAGCCGTGATTTCATTCGTGTCATGTGTCGACTTATGTCCAATCACTATTCGTTAAACGCGCATACCCACCGTATTGGGCTCTCAGAAAGCAATCTCTGGCGTGGCTTACCAGGATATCAAACATGTCGTATGGGGATGCAGTGAGCATCGTGGCATCAGATCTGAACTGACTGAAACTCTGCGGATCCAAGGAAAGCAGCAGAAACCTGTCAGGGAAGTGTTGGCGGGCCTTGATTTAGAGTATATGAATTTTATCTATCTGTTTTTGAAGCGTATCAATATCCGAGTTAGATTGTCGTTCGTTCCCTGTCTTTCTTTTTCCCCTTCGAATTGTCCTCTTCTCGTCGTGTCTCCCACAAACCGTTTCTGTTTAGTTTCATTACAGATCTGGACATCCTGTCCCTTCAAGCTTCATCAGCTTAGTAGTCTAAGTAGATTAAGAAGTCCTGAAAAATCCTTTCCTTTCCTGTTACAATTGTATTCCCTAACCTTAAACTTCCCCAAACTAACATAATTTTTAAAATAAGTACAAATTTCAAAATGTAAATAATATAAAAAAAGAAAAGATTTCGGCTCTGTTATGCCCTACGGCGCCTGAGCCGGCCAAATAAACGAGATAAGTAAAAAAAGAGATAAGAGATGCGTATGGACCTCATGTTCTAGGCATTTGTTGGGGATTTGTCGAACCGTGAAGATTTGGTTCCTCGTCCACGAAGCCTAATTGATAACTTCCCACGAGCTCGATACTAAGTACTTCTTCCCTCTAAGTGAAAGCTGTTTGGTTGCTATTGTCCTCAATAAAAAAGTTATTCGATTAAATAAAATTATTCATTTCCGCTTAGATGTCAAATTGTCAACTACTGCAGCAACTACGATTGCTTCATGTAGTTTATTCATCGACCGGGAGAGGACGTCTGCATGTCCAAACTTGTTAGTGGGGACGCATTCCACATCGAAATCCAGTGGCCATTTAGGCCATTGGCGATATGCAGTTGAACTCCCTTCTTCGATACATAAATGTTCAGGAGTGATTGATGGTTAGTTTGGAGCTTCAAATCATGGTCCTTCAGCATGCGGAAGGCACGAATTCATTATTTGACGTTTGAGCGGTGCCATGTTATTTATGTGACCATGGCGACGCGTGAATTCGGCATCGCTCAAACGTCAAATTAGTGAACACGTGCATTGGTCCATGGACCAATGCACGAGTTCACTCGTTGACGTTTGAGCGGTGCCGTGTTATTTACGTGACCATGGCAACGAGTGAATTCGCACCGCTCAAACGTCAAATTAGTGAACCCGTGCATAGGTCCATAGCAACTTGCCATTATCAAGTGCTTCCTTCTCCACTTGACTGTACTGTCCATGTTCGCGCACTAGTTAAACCGTATGTTTGTTCGGATAAGTTGGTGTATGTGTTCTCGGGCAGTTCGAAATTCAAAAAAGTTTGGCGATCCAATCACTCAATCCTCAAAAACTGCTGTTACCGTCCGTAATCCGGGGTATCATTGATCAGCGGGGTAACGTTGGTCGAAATGACTCACCTCGTGAATAGTTCATATCAACATTTATTTATGGAACATTACCAAAATATGAATGGCGCTTCTCCTGCTCTAATAAAAATTAACATTTTTGCGTAAATTGCGTTTACTTCATACGTCAGACTACGCTAACACTAACGCTGACGCTAAATTGCGTTTACTTCATACGTAAGGGTGCAGAGCTACTTGGGCACTTCCATGATTCACTTTGGCATGGGGGGGTTTTCTCGGCCGAATTGTCTGAAACTTTGCATTAAGAAGCGTTTCATTATGACGCATATTGTGGCTAAATATGAGCTTTGTAGTTTTCAAAAAACCCACTGCTCAAGTAAATCAAAAGTGCCAGGAATAGGATCCGGCTCCCTAAATCTGTCAATTTTTCAAAAAAAAAAAAAAAACTATTTCAATGGTTGAGGATGGCACTACCGAAGATTCATGTCTCACATAAATTCTGCAAGCAATATGAGCAAGAAAACTGCAGTTCTCATTTAACGAATTATTGTTAAGATTGTAGAATTTCCTCAAGAAATTGCCTACCTTTAGGCGTATTCTGCGGTTTGAAGTGATTTTAATTTTAAACTCAAAAAGTAAATAACTTTAAGCGTTTTGCCTTCATATTCGGCTTCAGATCAGGTGATCAATGTTATCCCATATCAGCTAATACAAAAAATCTACATGCTTAAATCTTTCAAAAAACAAAATACAGTCATGAACTATGGGTGTCAGTGCTTGTTTTAAAAATATAAACCTCGCAACATTTACATTTTCCAATGCAATTTTTAAGAAATATAAAAACAACTGGTCTTTGTTACCCCGGATTATGATAGTTTCTATTTGGTTTTAAATGTGTTTTGTACTCAGTTATAATAGGTGTGTCAAAATACTAAACTCTGTCAAACACTTGGTCCAAGTACACAACCAAGCTTGCTCCTTACTTTGCGCCATGAACCCAAATTGATGTGACCTTTAATGAAATTTAAGGACATGCCACCGAAACCTCCACCGCTCTAGACAGGGACGACAGGTATTGAAAAATCGATACATAAATGTGGTACAATTTCATGACCAACACAATTCGATACACGGCGGCAAAATCTTGGCGTCAGGGCAGGGCGAGCACAAAACCCATTCCAGCGCTAGTAAGTAGTTCCCAGGATTCGGTCCCTTTACGGAACGTGAAGCTAGGGAAACCAGACGAGACCGAACCATCCCCCTCCCCATCAATGACGGGTGGGTGGGCAACAATAATGCGAAACAGTGCTCGTTATAATGCGATGGCGGTATGGCGTATACCCTCTGGCACAGGATTCGAATATGGTTCGGTGCCGCGCCGTGGGACTCTAGCATAGCATAACAACGTATAAAAGTTTGTTTTGCTCGTATAAACAAATAAATTTCACAACTCACCAGAGTACGGTTAGTTAGCGAGTGCAGCAAGAAACGTGACGTGTGTATGGAATTTGTATGTTAGGTGCAATCCGAATAGGATTCAATACTTGAAACTTTAAGGTTGTCTGATAAAACGCCATATAAATTGTTTTTTTTTTTGTAAACTTTTGTCTAGATAATTGATTTAACAAAGCAACAATTTTAAAATCTTTGCAGAAATAATGTGCGCACAAATTGATTGGATTCAATTGAGTCGAATTACCAACGAATGCCAATCAAGGTATACAAGAATCGCTCACTGGATTCAAAGGCGTAATCCTGTTAACTAGAAGAGCTTACATCATGTTCTACCCAACGGCTATTTGCCACAGTAGTTCAACTGCAAAATGACAACTAGAACATGCTGACTCTCATTTGTACTGCAACTACTAGCCTGAAGCCAACTAGAAATGCAGGCACATCGAACAGACGGGAAAGTCAATAGGATACGACATGGAGCACTTGACACTACTGATCTAAATGGGCGGGATGGCGGGTAACCGTCTGTCCAAGCGAGTTTCCCAGTCGCGATTTCGCAACATACTGGGCACTCTATCTCCGTTCAGTAGGGTTGGTTTACCAAAGGGATTTATTGCTAGACGATTTTCCATATTCATTCTAGTTTTCCACACGACAGAGCTCTCGAACACGTCGCATACATATGCATGAGCAGGAGGAACCGGTCGGTATTGGACTCTACCGCTGTCGGCGGAAGAAGCATATTTCCTCGCACTCTCGCAGTACCTTAGCTGAGTGGGCCGTTTCGCTCATGGAACGTTACCACGGCAGTAAGTCAGTCAAGGGCAACGGAAACCTTAAAGGCACACACTACCGACGATGAACGACCAGATCCGTCCCACTTCCTGCCATGATGATGGCGCTGTGTCGCTTATCTGTCGCGCTTTCAACACGTTGCAGGCGGCGTAAGGGGCCGTCCATAAATGACGTAGCATTTTTCAAAGATCATTCACATCCCCCTCCCCCCTCGTAGCATTTCGTCACAAATGCTGGTACTCCCCCCTGGTAAATACGTAGCATATCAATCACTCCACCCCTATATTTTTTTAATTTATTTTCCTTAGTGGGTGGGTTGAAACAAAAAATTGGAATTGAGAAGTTCAATACAAAGTTTGATATTAATTGCTGACTGAAATGTAAGGATAATCTAATCTAACAGTTTGATATACAGAAGCGCTCAAAAGTAATTTGGAAAAGTTTTAAATAGACATTTTCCTTGGTTTTGGTTTCCAGTTTCATATAGGCTAAATTATATGACTTTTGCTGTTCTTACCATAAAAAAAAAAAACAAGTTTACTATAAAAATGTGAAAAAAAATTTGATTGGATTGATGAAGCTTGTTACTGTCGAGTTAGGATCCAATATATTTTATAATATATTGAACAAACATTTCGTTATATTGGAGGATTGTTTTTTTTTAATTATTCGTTGTTAGGAAATAGATTTCAATTAAGATGATCAAGAAAATATACTAATTTGAAATGAATCATCGTTAATATTATCCAATTTCAAATCGTTTTAGCAAACAGTGGCTAGATACATAAAAGATTACACTTGAAATATTTGGAATGTTTAGAAAATTTTAGCGATTATTATACAAATACAATCATCTCTATTAATATTTCAGTTGAATTTTATTATCGTTTCCATACTGAGATAATCTTACACAACCTATAATGGAACAGTTAAATAATAAAAATCCTTCAAATAACCGAGTTATTAAGAAAATTGAATGATAGGGCAATTTTGATAACACTCGAATCTATTATCCTCATTAATATTCAGGCTATTCCATCAAGAGCATTGATACATCAAAACAAATGATGAGTTGACTGGGTGGAGATCTCCTGCAACATTGAAGGCATAATTCACGGAATAAATATCTTGTTTTAAATTATTATTATTATCTTTATTATCGAGACTTTCAGCCTGTGGCTGGTTCGTCTCCATCATTGTGTAAGAGGGCTTCGCGTTGAGAGGCCCCCCTGTCATTCGAATTTTATATATACATTTTAAAATTGTAAGCTATTCTATTGTAAGCGTTGAAATCCATATAGTAAACCAAATCGATAGCCATTTATGGTCAGCATAGTCGTCATCAGGTATCGTTTCTAGGCGTCAAAGTCCTTCGGTAATCCATATCGCTAGTAAGTTGGTGTCAGCGTTGTCGTGTATCGTTTAGTGGTTTTAAGATTACATCTTTAGCGTCTCAAATTTTGTTGTAAAGTCCCGCATCTTTGAAGAAAGCTATTATTGCTGCTTCATTAAGAGCTTCATTCGCAAGCGCATCTCTGATACTATCGGGGATATTGTAGCGATCCCGAAGTGCTTGAAAACAAGGGCAGTTGATTAACAGATGTTCGACGGTCATCGTGGTATTGCAGACATCGCACTTTTTGCGAAAAGGCCGCTCATTGCCCATATTGTGAGTAGCGTTGGTGTGTCCGACACGCAGACGAGATAACACTAGTTGGTCACGACGATCGTTTGTATCATTCCAGCGTTTTGTTTCTCCTTTGATTTTTCTGATAAACTTATCTCTTGAATTTACCCATTCTATGGTCCAAGACGAGCGGATTTGAGATTTAGCCCAGTTTTTCAGGTCTTTTCCAGGCGTAAAACGGGTAAACATACGACCGGATCGACCTTTCGATGCAAGATGGTCAGCCTCCACGTTGCCTTGAATCCCGCAATGACCAGGTACCCAAAGGAAGACAGTGTGAGAGGGTGAATTCTTCTGGACAGCTTGGATCCATGGGTGACGGGTTGATGATGAATTGAGGGTAGCGAGAACGCTAGCAGAGTCGGAGATAACACAGACGGGTTTGGGAGCAGGAGTTGTAGAGGCCAAAAGGATTGCAGCAGCCTCGGCCGAGAAAACGGAGCATTGATCAGGTAATCGATAGAAATAGCTTTTTTCAACGTCGGTAACGCCGAAGCCGGTTCTGTCAAAGGACTTGGAACCATCGGTGAACCGGTGATGGTAGTTGCGGTACTTGCTAGCTAGCAGCTCTGTGACGTGAGAACGCATAGCAGGAGAGTTATCCCCTGCTCGGAATCGTTTCGAGATCGAGGTGTCTACGTGGAAATCTGGAGCATCCCACCTTCTGGCTCCGACCCAGTGGACCTGTTCAACCGGGGGGAGTTCCTGATGGGCCAGGCTGTCTAGAGCTCTGTTCCCCTCTCTGAGGAGGAAGACCTCGTGATCTCCGGTTGTCTTTTCTAAATAAGCGATTGTTCTGCAGCACAAGGTTTCCGAGGCTTGATATCGGAATGGAAGAACTCCAAGTTCCACGCAGGCAGCATCAGCAGGAGTGGAGGGTAGTAGTCCAGCGATTATTCGAATTGATTGGTTATATGTAGGGGCAAGGCGGGTCATAAGAGAATCACCTGCCAGACAGAAGAGTTCAATGCCGTAGAATAGTCGGCTGTTGATGATGGACTTCGCTATTCTGACAAGGATTTCTCTATTACTACTTTTGTGCGGTTTAGATAAGGTGCGGAGAAGGTTGATTCGGGTTTTGCAGTTCTTCTTAATCTCATTTAAGTGGACGTCGAACCGTAGTTCACGGTCAAGATGCACTCCAAGTATCACTAACGTTTTCTTGAAGGGAATCTGAGATCCGTTTGCCGTAACGGGAGTTTGTAAGACACGATGACGAAAACAGCATACATGAGAAATAGCGCTTTTCTCCGCCGAGAGGTCGAAACCGGAGTTAGCCGCCCATTTAGCTACCGCAGAGATTGCTGCCTGTAATTTTCGTCTGATGAATTTGAGGGTGCGGCCGATTACGACCAAGACTATATCGTCCGCGTAAACGAAAATGTAAATTTCTTTCGGCAATGCTTGGAAAACGTTGTTCATCAGTACAAGGAAGATAGTAACCGCTATCACGGATCCTTGCGGAACCCCTGTTTCTTCAGTACGGGTTGTGGAGTGATTGTTGCCGATAATAACTTGAAAAGTTCGGCCTTTCAGGAAGTTCTTCAAAAAGTGAAGAATGTGTCCGCGCAGGCCCCACTCTGTTAGCCGACGGATAGCGTGCGGTGTCCAAGCGCGATTATAGGCCTTAGCGAGATCCAGAGAGGCGATGTCAGCATGTAAGCCTTGGCTCACCGCATCCTGCAGGACGTCTCCTAGCCCTGTAAAATATGTCCCTGCTCCGTGCCCAGGACGGAAAGCGTGTTGCCGATGATCGAGAAATTGATTGTCTTCCAAAAAACGGACTAACCGGCGATTTACCATCCGTTCAAGTATTTTACTGGCGCAACATGTTAGCGAGATTGGTCTAAAGTCGCCAGGGGAAGTAGCGGCTTTTCCTTGTTTAGGGATTGGCACCACTAGGCTGTGAGTCCAGGACTTCGGTAGAGTATTCTCGATCCAAGTTTTATTCAGGAGATTGAGGAGAGTTCCCTTTGAAACGGTAGAGAGGTGCTGGAACATTGGATACCCTATATCGTCCGGACCAGCTGACTTGCTCTTGCAATGGCGTAGGGCAAAGTTTAATTCTTCCATGCGGAACTGAGAGTTAATGCGGAGGGGAGTTTTATCTTCTGGGATAACTAGGTTGTTTATGCTGTCGACAGTTGCTTGGTTCTTCCGGATGAAATTTGTATCATATCGGTCCAACGAGGATAGAGAACCAAAGTGGTCAGCTAGAGCGTTGGCTATCAAGAGGGGATCTCTGGAGAGCCCCCCTGGTAACCGAAGTGTCATTCCAGTGGCTCTTCGTTTGCCATTTAAGGCGTTGACTCGATTCCATAATTCGGAAGCAGTCTGGTTAGCATTGATCCCTTCTAAGAAGTCCTGCCATGTTTGCTGTTTTGCCTCTCGAATACACTGGCGGCATTCATTGCGTTTGGAACGGTAGATTTCCATTAGTTGGGATTTTTCTGGATGGTCATTAGGCAAACGCTTAGCAGCACGGAGGGCTTTTCTTCTCGCTTTGATGATTTTTTAATGTCCGGAGACCACCATGGCAACGATTTTCGACCTGGATTTGGAGAAGTGCGAGGAATAGTTGTTAAAGCCGATTGGTGCAATGCATTGAGAAACTCTTCGATATTATTCGGAGGTGTGTCGGAAACGTGTTCGTCAATCAGACCTTGAAATTGAGACCAGTCTGCTTGATCATACTTCCAGCGCGGGCGACGGGAAATAGCTTGGGGTTGTTGGTTGGTGTGGATGAGTATTGGATGGTGATCACTACCCATAGGGTCTTCTTTAGCAGTCCAGAGGAATCGGTTGACTATACTTGGACTACACAAACTGACATCAATTGCAGAACTCCGTTGGCCTCTGGTGAAGGTAGTGGCTCCATCATTGAGAACAACTAGGTCAAGCTTTTCTGCTACTTCCATAATGAGTGAGCCTCTATCGTTTGGTGAAATACTACCCCATTCCGGGTGATGACCGTTAACGTCCCACATAACTAGTATTGGACCTCTTAGGCCTTGTAGAGCGTTATAAAGGCCAAGTTTGAGATCCGGGAGGTGTCCATTGGGCAGGTATCCCGATATCACGGACAAAGGGAATGGATATTCGAGTTTAACTCCCACAATGGGTAGGTCCGTGTTGATTTGAAGCGGGGAGAAAGGAATACTTGATAGAACTCCAATAGCAGCCGAATGGTAAATATTCGCATTACATTTGACGATCCAACTATACCGTCTTTGTAAGGACTGATTCAACCGGTTGGTGTTGATCCGGTGCGTCTCTTGAATGGCCAGTATGACTGGTTGCTGTTCTCTAACGAGAAGCTCTAGATCCGGTAAATTATTGATGTAGCCATTCATGTTCCACTGGATTGCAAATAAACTGTTGACAGAAGGAAAAGATGGTCTCCTTTGTGGGTACGGAAAGCCAGGTTGTTCTGACGATGACCTGGTGTTCGGGTTGGGTGATCTGGTGGAATGTACTGTTTCTGGGACCTCACGTCGGTTTGACGGACTAGAAGTATCGTCAATATATTCCGTTTGAGAAGCATGTTCTACATCCCAGATAGGGTGATCAGAAGAGCTTGCTTTTGGAGCAGCCGTCCCTCTATGTGTCAGTTGGTATGCGTCATATAACGCTGCGTTGGACCTTGTACTTTGTGGCAGCGTCGGCCAGCGGAAATTTTCAGGACCGAATCGAGGTTGTGTTCGGTTTCCGGTCGTCGATAGAGCTTCACTGATGCAGGACTGTCGTGCAGAATACATATCCAGCGAAGATTCTTGTGGCACGGACTGTATTGGTTGTGCCTTGACTCCCTCGTTGTCCTCAGGGGGATAGGAGTTACCTCCCTTGTCCGTCCCTCTTCCGGCCGCCACGGAGTGTCGAGGGTTGTCCGTCAGTTCCGGTGTGGCATAAACGTCCGCACTGGCGGTGCCTCGACTGCTCGGTAGCTCCGCCGGGTAGGTGTGTTGCGCAGTACAAATTGCCAGGTCGTTGGGGGTTGTAGGTAGAATTAGTTGTTGGATTGATGGGGTGTGATTGTTGGGAATTGCTGTTACAGGGCTAGTCCGCTCCCTTTTCAAATCAGTTTCAATAAAAGTTTTTCGAGGGAAGACTGCAATGCTAGTTTTGCTGTTTACTGCAAGCAGAGATGTAGGTCTAGGAAGGGACTAGATAGGCGATCTGATGTTTAGGTGTCGGATATGTACCCAGATGCATTCATCATTGGTTCGTCACTTGAAGAAATTTCGATGTCAGCAGGTGAGGCGAGTATACATTCTGGAGTCGTATTTGGCGAAAGACGGTTTTTGGTACGCTTGTTTAGCCGTTCATAACTGTCGGTTTTGGTGGCTTTCTTCTTCGTGCCTGTTTTCTTGACGTGCGATTCGGGCTGATTGGTGCTTGGAGAATTGGTGTCATCGTGTCCGGTATCAAGCCCGTTTGATGCGTCGGACTTGGTAGTTTTGTTTCCAATGTTACCAGCTTTTTTGGGGACATAAATTTCACGGATCATAGCGATTTCTTTGTCCTTCCTTGTTAACTCCGACTCCAAAGAGTGGATCTTGTCAACAAGGTCCTTGATAGTGCCGTGTTCCTTTACTGTGTTCAACCGTTCCTGCGGTGTGAGCTTCAACGTGGCTTCGAGCCGCTCGATGCGGGCGTCTTTGGCTTTAATTTCGGAGAGTAGAGCCTCGATCTTATCATCCTTGCTTTTAACTTCCTTCAGGACGTTATCGAGTTTCGCCGAGAGCTCAGTAAAACGCCGATCGTTGCTAGCTGCTACGGTAGATGCCATTGATTTGGGTCCGTATCTTAGGTCATATTGCCGTTTTGCTGCTGGATAGGAGACACCTAAGTTAACCCGTAGGTGCTGGATCTCATTCTCTTTAACGTAGATGGGACACTTGCGGCTTGAGAGAGGGTGGTTGTCGGTATTACACCGTTTGCAGAACGGGGCGAGGATGCAGGGATTTTCAAAATCGTTCTTATGCTTGCCAGAGCAATTACCGCATGTAGGGTTGTTCTGATGCTGACAACGGGCTCGCGTGTGTCCGAAATCCCAACAGCAATAACACAACATTGGTGTGGGATAGAACGGACGGGTACGGCATCGGATCCATCCAATATAGATGTCCTCGGGGATGACGGTGCCTTGGATTGTCAGTATGATGGTTGGGGTGTGGATTCGTTGTCCTCCGTCGCGCCTTGTAATTCTCCGCACTTCTTTAACACCTTGGTCTTTCAGCTCTTCAACCAGCTCCTCATCAGAGTAGGCACAAGTGTCACTGCAGCTGATAACGCATTTCGAAACGTTTAGCACCGGATGTTCCACAATCGTAATCGGAAAGCCATCAGCTAGTGTTGACATTTTCTTCAGCTTCTCAACGTGATTTTTGTTCCGTATTTTCAGCACGTACGTGCTTCCTCCTTTTTCCGGGTAGGCTCCGTCTATCTTCACTCCCAGATAACTTTCCACAGATTTTCGAAGGAGGAAAGGAGCTTGAGGAAGATTCCCCGAGACAGCTTGCATTCTCATCATCACCAATTGACCGTGATGGCCTTGAGGGTCTCCCCATTCAGGAAACAGAGGGCCTGCAAATTCCCCATCACGACAGTTGGACGGACCCGTGTCCCCTAGTGGAAAGGGGTCTAGCCCCGACGGCATGTCGGGGGACCAACAGAACGCTTTAGTTTTAATTAACCACTGTGGAGATATTTTCTACAGACACGATGGAAACAAACCGCACAGCACGAGATGCCACTCACTAGGCGGTTGTTCGTCTGAGCAAGAACAAAGGCAAATAACTTCTTTTGTTCGATGCTATCAACAACGCTGTATGATGGATGTTGATCACAGACCGGAGATACTTAGGCACTAAATCTCGCACTTTTGGCCACTTATTGGTCGGCTTTCTTTGGTGGATGGTAGAGTGTCCATTTCCCGGCCATTTTGCTGGTCCCGGGATTCGGGACAAACATCTTTGCTTGTCCCGGGAAATCCCGGGATCCCGGGATTTATCATATTTTCAACAAAATTATCATTTCGGTAAAAATGTAAGAACAAATTGAACACTACATCTTTTTTCAATGAGATAAGCAATAAATGTAATTTATAAAAATAATATGTGAATTAAGCAAATCATATTTCAGATAAGACTTTCTTATTCTGATGAAGTAACCTAACAAAAATCAAAACTTAGCTTGACTAATAACGGGTTTGCTATGGATATTTTCAAATTCTCTATAAAATTTATGAATGGAAGAATGAAAAAAACTTAAGTCATAATTCTAAAGCAATTGGCTTCAAACATTTGCAAAGTCATAAAAACTTTAGAACAAAATAAACGATTAAAAATCATTGAACACTCTTAAAAATAATGAAAATCATTCCGGACGTAATTCACATTATGACTGAATGACATATGATGTAAGTGATAAAATGACGTAAAAATGGGTTCTGGAAGATGTATTGAAAGAAAAATGTAATTTTACATGACGAAGGTCATGAAAACGATGCCGCTATGATTGACATTTGCCGAATCAGACACCATCGTATTTAAAATTAAACGCAAATTCACGTCATTTGGTTCGCTTCTTTTATGTGCATCCAAAAGACGTAAAATCGCATGATTTTTTCGAAGTGTGAAGGTATTGTTGATCATGCTAAAAGTTAATTATTGACTGAAGTTTATTACCGTGAATGGCATGTCAGTGTCATCTGCATTTTGGTCAAAATTGAGTTGATATCACTTTTTATTATATCTTCTAATGATCTTTCAGCTGCACTCACGAGAAATCATTTTTTGTTCAGTAAAATTAGTCATCAAGTCGAATTGTAATGAAAAAAAAACGCATGTCAATCCCACTGCAGATTTTTGCATCGTGTAACATCAATCAACACAATCTTTATATTTTTCTTGGAAAGGTAATGGAGTGAAAAGCAATTTATGAAATTGAGATCGAAACATGTTCCAATCTCCTGGAAGAATATTTGTATGGAAAACGTGATTGAAAACTTCTCAGTCAATTTTCTCAATGCCTACTCTTCACAGATGATACTGACTTGCGATTTGCGGCAGTTTAGGTATACTTTCAAATTTGTCATCTCAGCAGGTTTATAAAAACGGCTAATGTTGAAAAGAAAAGCATTAGAATTTTGCAACTAGACAAATAAAAATATGTGTTTCTTACTTGGCAAATTGATCTTTTCATGAAAATAATTACTCGTTTATTCTACTTTTCATTATGCTTTTCTACTTCATCAAATTAGGTTGATGGAAATAAGGAAAAATGTCATCGTTTTTCATTGAAATTTTGTGGTTTTCATCAAATTCTACGTAAATTTCGGGATTCCCGGGATGTCAGAAATAAAATCCCGGGAAACGGGAAATCCCGAAATTTATCAAATCCCGGGATTTTTTGTCCCGGGATGTCCCGGGATGGACACTCTAGTGGATGGCAATGCACTCCTGAGCCTGCCAAATTCGGCGGCGTAGTTAAATTGGGAGAGTAAACTGTTAGCTGCAACGGTCGCAGCGAAGTTAGATACGCGGGAGCGATAGTATAAACGCGTCTGTTCGCGATGACATGAACTGTCGAAACTGATCTTGTTTTAAATGTAATATTTGCCAAGAAGAGCATATTTTATTTTCTTAGAGAAATAAAGCCCCAACAAAAAATATGGATATAACTAAAACGACTGATTTTATGTCATGTTAACAAATGGCAAAAAATGTACTCCAAGTAGTTAGAGCATTCATTTTTAATCCATTTATTAAACTTTTATTTTGTTTATTTATAAATTTATTAAATTAGACACGAATATAATATAATATTCACATAATTATTTAAAGTTTCAAAACATCTGTTTGATTGCATCTATCAAGAAAATCTAATATTTTATAGATATTTTTTCAATCTTGTCATATGAATGTTTTGAAGCTTAATCATAATTTTAAAACCCAAGTTCATAAGTAAAAAAAGAAGTTTGATAAAAAATAATTGTATGCAATTTTTTTCGGCCCCTTTTTTATACGGACTTGATTCAAAATGCTACGTTCACTAGCTAGGACCCCTCCCTCCCCCTCGTCACACTTCGTCACAAATTCGTGAAGACCCCCCTCCCCCTAAAAAGCTACGTCATTTATGGTCGTGTCGTGTGTGATGGTCTTTATCCGGTGCCATCCATCGATCACGCGTCGACCTTTTTAGAAGTGCTGCCAGCGGCCACCGTACGGAGTCAATGTCATGTTAATGTGTGTATACCTATATGCGGCGCTATACCCTCGTATGTAGGGCATTTTCTATGCAAATGAAGTACCATCAATTTTTCCTCTCTGGTAGATGGTGGTTAGTCCTTTCGTTAGTTAGAGGAAAATGTGGGTAGGAGGCACAGGGAGGGTATTGAGTGTATAGTAGGCACACAACAAGAACAGAAGCAAGTGGAAGGCAAACATAAGATTGATAAAGATGTTAGTAGAGTGATCGATTACCTTGGCATGTGGAATACATTAACTGGTTGAAGCGATGGAGCAGAGAATTAATACGTTAACTTCCTATGCAATAGGGATGAAATCCATTTTTTGAGAAAAGCCAATTTGGATCTGCTATTACTTTATCAATTTGGATTATTTTCCGCTAAGCTAATACTGAACAATTTTTCAAATCAAATAATGCAAATTGAAGCGGCTATCTAGCGAATAGGGAGTCATGGGTTCGATCCCCATCGGAGTATGTGGTTTCTTTTTGCAGTTTCTATTTCAATTTGTACATTTGACACGTGTTTCGTCGTGTACATGTACACTTCAAAACGTCAAAACCTTATAACAGAGATTCATTCCTTAGGCGGGAATTGCCTATAACTTGACCATTAATTAACTGTGCAAATATACCATTCAACAAAGCTTCAAACTTGACAAATGATTTAAAATGTTCTACTAACTAGTGCAGATTTGCGCTATTATTAGCTGCCAGCTCTCTCAACTCCTCCATAACTCAATTAGCACCGTGAATCACGATGGGAAACACAACTTGTGTTACCCTCTTTCATATAAAGTTTATCACATTAGCAAGTTACGAACCGTTTAATAGCATCAGGGCAATACAGACGTTCTGGTGTCACTAGCACGAGCTTGGGAGAGAGCATGGTTGCATTAAACTAGTGTTGACGAGCTACGTCTTTTCAACGCGAGAACAAACCTTGCAAGCGTGACTAACAAACCAATTAAAAATACTAACCACCATACTTTCCGAGCAGTCAAAGGCGGGAAAGTTGTTCGGTTTGTTGGTATTGTGTCTGAGCGAAGCCATCCTCCTAATCAGTTTGTCGCATGATGACACAGTTTTTAATTGAAAGTATGTCACGCACGTTCAATATCTTTGAGGTACCGGTGTTGACAAAAGGCACCTAGGTTTTGCACGACCTTTGTTTGCGAACTCAATTGTTTGCCTGAATTTACTCATGAAATTTGATTAGCATTTGTTTACATTGCTCAAATCTTATCACCAAATGTGTCGGTCGATATACCCGAAGCTCTCAATACCATTATTGCTCGATTCTGCGTATGTATCACGGCAGTTATGATAGCAATCTCTACTCTGCAATGAATCACGCTGAGTTGATGGTTCTAAATTTTGTACCAGTAGATATTGCAGTCACCGACACACTTTTTTGCAATGTCCCCACATGAAAGCAAGTGCCTTCTCGCTTGAAATTCCGGAGCCGCGATGCCATAAATCCTGCCACAACTTTTACCATTGTGGCGGCCAAGTAGATTTTTTTTTGCTACATTCCAGCCCTACCGTTCACAACGCACTGAAAGTGTTGGAAAAAAGTGTCACTTGTGCCCCAAAATCCTACCTGAAAAACCAAAGAGGGACAACTACCGAAAAGCTAAACAGGACACCAAAGCAAAGAGGGACACCATTAGTTGATACAGGCATGTTGCATGTTCAGAGGATGAAGTTTTGGAATTGGGCTAGGAATGAAGTGTGTGTGTATATGTGTCCCTTTTTTCAACTCGTATGACGTCCACATGGACATTGAGTCGGGGCCACGCCAATTTTGTGTCATGCTTGAAAATGTTTTTTTTTCGTTCTGACACAGCGAACTGCCAGAATGTGCGAATGAATTTGGATGGAGAGATTTTTTTTCACACTTACTCTTTTTGTGAATACCGACACTACTAGACGATGGCCTAATGAGGGTATGTCATGTTGAAGACTAATTGAAATCCTTGAAACTCGCGGCTTGGATTGGGATGGACAACATTTTGAAGTTGAATTTAAATTTGCAGTTGGATTGTAATGATTATGTGTAAAATGCAAACTACAGTCAATACATTCCCATACTGGGTTTGAGGCCACCATTGAGTTTGGAATGCGCATTTCGACTAATCCTCGAATTTTTTTAATAACTTTCTGTGTTAGTTATGACTTTCCTTTATACCTGCTGGAATGCTAAGTTTGCTTGTCATACACACAAGAAGCTACAATTTGCGAATGTTGTTTCGCCCTTTTCACATGTTAGTCCAATTAGTTAATGCAAAAATAACTTTGAACGTATTATCGAGGTGTGGAGTGTATTTCCAATCCAAGTTGCCTAAACGACATCTATAAACGCTTGTCTCATTTCATTTAATTTCTTTCACGATCAATGCTTTACTAAGTAAGTCTTATTATCACCACGAAGACAAACGTGTCTTTCAATGCGAATTTAAATTCGTTTTATCTTCTTCCTGGGACCAAAACAATTTGCGCATTATTTTTATCCCTGTCTTATCAGTGCCGTCGACAGGTCGAATCGTTGTGCCTATTATGTAAATTATATTCGCCGTCGTCTCAATAATCGGAGACCAAATTAATAAGAAAAGGCAGCAGGAAAGTTCCAATTGCCGAAAAGGGACGATCCGCACCGTGAATCTGCTTCCAATATGCCGTAAACGGCTTTTACTTTACAGGCATCATAATTCGTTGCTGCTGCTATTCCCAGGAGAACTCTCAACTGCTACGGAAAATCGCAGTAACTTTTCCTCGCTCACCTCGTTCATCGTGCGAGCCAAATTGCTTTGGCATCGCTTCGCGCGGAAATATCGTGCAAGCACCATATTCTGAACGGTTAAGAAAATCCAATTTGAATAACCTAAATTATAAGGGATTTCAACAGCTGGGATATTGGTTTGTCTTGCCATTGCATTTGTCTAATATCTAAATAAACGTGTAGATTAAAATAAAACGTCCATCAATTATCAATCATTTTAAAAATCATATGTTAGTCTGACGCATGCATGTTCCTAATTATGGATGCCATATACATCAATGGTCCTAATTATGAACACACATTGTTCCTTATTATGGACAGCAAACGAACTTTACGTATAATATTTGTTGAAAAAACAACTTAACCATGTATTTTAGTTTTGAAACATTACAATGATTCAGGTTTCGAACTGACAGTTTACTATTTTGGATGTAAAAACAATGAATGTTCAACATTAGGAACGAACCGTTCAGAATATGGCGCTGTCTATAATATGGTACTGGCACGGTATCTTTTGCATCCCGGAAGCAAAATTAATAGCTTCCAGAGAAAGTGGAAGTTTTTTTTTGTTGGGCGGAGAAGCGGTGTGATCTGTGACAAGCAGCTAAATCGAATTTTCCGGTTGTATCGCGTTTCGCCATGTGGGGTGCATTTTTCGGTGGAAACGGAAGCCACACACATTTGCCTCGTTTCCCGTTTGTGTGTAAGGATCATGGGGAGGTTTGGTTACAGGGCTGATAGCAGGGCTCTTTTCTAGAGGTTTAGTCACTGTTTTGATGCAAATCTCTACTTTTACATTACTTTACACAGGAACAAGTTACCCAACCTGCGATCCAAGACGAGGGAAGGTAATCGCGTTCCTACTTAGGTGGTAGAACCAATTAAAGATTTCGTAGTTAACCGTTCCACGCAGAAGTTCTCAGTGGAACAATTGACACACCTCAACAAGGGGTTAGGATATGCGGTGACAGCGAAACCCTATGAGGAAAAAAAATATCGTAGGCATGGAAACAGCGATTATCCAAATTGTACCAGTGAACGACCAGAACACGGCAAGGAACATCGTAGCAAAGGCCATTGCAACAGAACAATGCAGCTGGGCAGCCCAAGACGAGACGAGGATAGTAAAAGAACTTGAGGGTAAACCAGTGTTCTACATCAAGGCATAACGGCAAAACGATCGTAATCATGGACAAGACTGATTACGAAAAACAAATGGCGAAAAGGATAAACGAACGCCCATATCAACGTTTAAAATTTTTGAGACACGGATCATCAAGCTTACGGACAAAACAATGAAGGGCTGCAAGGCGGTCGTTGGCTCGTTTGAAAGAGGCAAACCCCATTCTTTCTCAAATCTAAATACTACCGAACATTCACAAACCATGAAAAGAAATGCGAGAAATCATTTCAAGGATTCCAAACCCATAAGCTGTCGAAATGGTTAGTCATGAAATTGCCGAGTGTAGCGAATCTCCTCCCCACTAGGGCAGTAAAAAAGATCCAGGTGTTCTGCAAGAAACGATTAGAGTCAGACTATTTTCCTCAGTAAAGGATTCCCTAAATCTTCTCGAGGACTGGTTACTACCCCAAAATACGGATGCAGCATGGAAAGGAAAGGTCAGTACATACATGAGGTTGACAAGGTTGTGCTTGGACGAGAACAACTTTCAATTTCGAGGAAACTCTTCTACAAGCAGACAGAAGCAGACAAGCCCCCATGGGTCTCCGTTTTTGTGCGAGCTATTCATGGCAAATCTTAAGGAAAATTAAAAAAAAAAACGAAGTCTTACCGGATAAATGATGGAGATACGTCGACGACAATTTCAGCTTTATCAAGCGGTAGGATCAACCTAGGATTTTGGATACAATCAAGAGCTTACACAAGGATATCAAGTTCACCCACGAGGCGGAGGGAAAACTACTGTTTGTAAAAAATAGATAATTATGAATCAGGTTTGTAAAACCGCTGTGAGTGATCCAAAAGCACCACCGTGAGCTTCAAAGAACATAAAAAATGAACACGTTAGCACTGCCTTTTCTCAGTCAATGATGATGATTGTTTTCAAATCGTTCTAAATGGTCAGTGAAATGTGATCAAAACAACCATCAATTGGAAAGTAAAAGCAACGCTAACTTGTTCAATTCATTCATTCGTCGGTACATGTGTCACGCACGATTTAACTTTCATCAGGTTGCAATGCTGTGCTCGATCTTTGGGCATTTTTTGTAATTTATTGCCTCAAGCAACATGTAAGCAGTTGATGGTCAATGAATTCATAGGTTTATTATGTTTGATTCCCGTTGACTAGGGCTTGAAGAAATAAACTCAATGTGTGTTTTCTATACCATATATATTAAGAAAACTGTGATTTCTGGGTACTGTGGCGAACAAATCTGGATCAAACAATGTTTAACCTCAATTTAATCTTATTAGCGTCTTCGACAAACTAAGGTGATTATAAAACGAAGCCAAACTTTGAATTTTCAAGTGCACAAGACGAGAGAATCTGACAACAGTTCGCGTTGAAATCCAATCGAATTGCTTGCTTGCTGGTGGTGACCAATGGGATAGATTTTCAACGCGGAGCGCTGTTTGGTTCTCAAGTCTTGTGCTCTTGAAAATTTGCGGTGTGGCTTCGTTCTATAATCACCTTAACAGAATAAAATCAGCTTTCAAATAGTGGTAATAGCAAGTGGTTTTGATTTTTCACATGCCAGATATGATATTTCAAACATTGAAATAAGCCCAAAAACACATTTTTAACTTGAAGCATACCGTAATATTTATCAAATAAGCTGAAAATTTGACCAGACGATGTTCTTAGCATGAGAATTCAGAATACTACTTGACCGGAAGATTTACAGAGATTTTTTCAAATATGAACAGGTCTAATATGAAGCCTACAAACGCCCATTGAGTCATTCCCTACACATCGAATCATTCGTTCCAGCATAAGATGGCAGCGTTTCACCAAATGGTCCACAGGATGCAGACTCTACAGACTTGGATTTGTTTACGTTGTTCAGTAAATATCCTAACTTAAATCGAACTGTAAATAAATAATTAACTGAAACTTCGGTATTGCAAACGAACTTTACCGAAAAAACTTGAAAAAATAGGAAAATCAAATATATATTCATCTTTATTTTACCGAAATCGTTGCTTTATTTGCCGAACAAACAGTATATCGTGTAGATCAACCGTAGACTGTAACTTTTAACCGTACTTCAGTACATAGTGCTTAATGGTTTACCGAACAACTGGTAATTTGGAATTTTTGAGGCCAGCAAACATGTCGCCATATTTATTTTAAAATGCAAGTCAACGCTTTTAGCTTGTTCGCGATGCTTTTTGAATTCTGTGATTTTGACGGTGGATACTGTTTTCGAAAAACTAATATAGCAAGATGTGCGTCTGGTACTTATCCGTAAGTATGACTAGTAGATTTTAATTGAAGAGCTTATTTTAAAGATGCAATCAAATGTTTTCGTTATAGGATACAAGAGCCAAATCACGTTCTAAATTACAACCTCATATAATAAAGATATTCTTAAAAATGACTGATTCCTGTTCAAAAGCTGTGGCTGTGGAAATACACACCAAATGTCTGTACATTTCTATAATCTGATATGCAAAATGAAGAATATTCGAAATAAAATAAATTACTATCAAAATTAATTTCATCCTTTTTTATGTTTTTCAATCATCCAGAATGGAATTTCGACTGCCTGCTGATAATAGCAATGCGTTCGGTAATCTTCTTCTTCTTCTAAGCATTAACGTCCTCACTGGGACAGAGCCTGCTTCTCAGCTTAGTGTTCTTATGGGCACTTCCACAGTTATTAATTGAGAGCTTTCTTTGCCAAATTCGCCATTTTCGCATTCGTATATCGTGTGGCAGGTATGATGATACTCAATGCCCAGGGAAGTCAAGGAAATTTCCTTTATGAAAAGATTCTGGATTGACCGGGATTCGAACCCAGACACCTTCAGCATGGCTTTGCTTTGTAGCCGCGGACTCTAACCATTCGGCTAAGGAAGGCGTTCGGTAATGATTCTTACAATTTGCTCGGTAACCATTGACGAATCGTTTGTAATGTTTTGACAGCTGCGTTTTGGGTCAAATTATAGATCGTTCGGTGATTCTTAACTTTACCGAAATGATAGCGTTCAGCGGTTTATATTTCGGTAAAAAAATTACCGGAGTCGATGATATTTTCTAAGTATATACCCCTCAGCGAAGTCGGAAAAACTGTTGAACTGAAATATATTTTCGAAACGGCAGGGATCAACGGATACAAAAACAAGGATGATAAAAGACATCATTGACAAAAAGGATAGACGTCATATTCGGAGTGATCTGACGGCACTCATCTCTATCATCGAACCCATAAAGAGAGTCTCCATCCCATACGATAGACACAAATCAAGCTCCGCCCAAAGCTGAGGAATTTCCGAATCGATTTGGTGTTTTCCAGCAGAGACAATCAATTCAAGACTTCGTTAGGCTCTACCAAGGATCCTGTAAATACACTGGACAAGGCTGGCGTTAGCAAAATTAATTGTCTGTTTATCTAGATTTGTGCTCTGGGGCTGTCCATTAACCACGTGGACTGTTTTTTGTGATTCCAGACTACCATCCCTCCCCCATCGTGGTCATTTGTCCATACAAAAAAATTAAAATTTATATGAACCGTGGTCTTTGACCAGAATCCCCCCATGAATGACCATGTGGTATATGGACGACCCCTCTTGAAAATTAAAAATTTGGCTTCGATTTATCTTCACCTTAAAATAGCATCAGAAAAAATCAGAATTGAGCGAGTCGTTGACTAATCTTCACTAGGCCAAAATAGCATGTAATCCAGTCTGCCTGAACACCGACCATGCAGTCTTTTGTTAAGACACTCAATCGCTACCAGCCCTGTGGCCGGAGCCGTGTGAATCTAATGGGTTCTTTTCCAGAAGGTTGACAATGGTTACGACGTCATGGTACTGAATGAAACCTACAGAAAGAGGAAAAAAAAACGTTTGCAAAAAGTTCGTCTTGTCTAGGATGGCTGCAACGATCGATGATGCACCCCAAGACACACAATAGGAAGTGCAGACCAATATTGTATCTAAAGTTATGACTACGTTGGTGTGGCTGGGAAAACATTGCCAACTATTTTTCCAACAGTTTGCGGGCTGGAAGGATATATCGTTTGGGCAGCATCCATTCATAACGTAACGCGAATTTTTTTTTAAGACAAAGTAGGCGTCATTGACATTTGTACTACTAGGCATCGATAATTGTGGCTGATTCGTCTCACGATTGCAAATTGAATAAAATCATTTGGTTTTCTGCATGTAAGCGTAAGTAGTGATACTTTTCTGAGTCAATATTACTTGAGATGACTGAGTTTTATCACTTTGAAATTGCAAGCTGCAAAATCAACATGGCTACCTAAACGTATAACGGGCTACTTAGCCTTAACTACCTCCCCTCTTTTTTTGTACCGCTTTTTGTACTAGAATTTTCAAATCCTTAGGTCTCTCCTTTAAACGTTACACAATTTGTGGACGGCGCCTTATCTGCTGTAGAATGACTCAGAGGCGAAAGCGCTTTTTTCAAATATTAAGCGTGTAGACCCTCGAAGAGGATCTCATCGGTTTAAAAGTCTAGCGCGATTTATAAACTTTTTAGATCTCTCATACTTGGAATTGTGTTGTTGAGGAAAAATTCCTTTTCCTCTAGACAGGCTATTGTACTATCGGGTATTAGTAGCGCTTATGCCACTTTGCAGCATTACGGAGAACCGTGCTGGCTTCCGACCGTCGCAGTTTGTCGGGTGCAAATAATGAGCAGAAGTTGTGTGCAGCAGTCAATCATCGTTCGTGTCATGATTTGCGAGAAGAGGGTGAATAGCAGAGCATTACTTCTTCTGCCACCGGATCGAAGAGGTATTGCTGGGAGCGTGTGTAAGGGATACACATACAGCTTAGCATATTTTGTGCAAACGGGAAACTTTTAGTGCTTTCCCTGGCGAGGAAAGCTCCTTTTAGAGTATCAGTAGAAAAAACAGCATTATAACTTCTCATGTTTGTTTTCCCAATACAGGTTGCTGGATCGTTTCCAATTTGTAGTGGGATTATCAAAGCTAAGTTTTTCTTGTGCATCAAACAGTAACAGTAATCCGAAGGAATTTTTCATCTCCGTCAACAAAGGAATCTTATGCTTGTGCAAAGGTACCTGTATCTCCACAACGTATCAATCAATTGTGCTCAAATTAATACAAGCGATTCTTCTAAACTTGAATGACCTTCCTTGCAGAATTTCAAGAATAGCAATGGAAGGTGTCTGGGTTCGATTCCCGGTCGGTCCAGGATCTTTTTGTAATACAGTGATACCTCCATGAGTCGATGTTCCATAACTCGATATCGACTCATGGAACCATACTAAAAACAAAATTTCATGGTTACTATGATGGTCCCTAGAAGCAGCTTCCCAAAGGATTGCTGTTCCATGACTCGATATTTCCATGAGTCGAAAGTCCCTTCAATATCGACTCATAGAAGTTTCACTGTATAGAGTATCATCGTACTTGCCACACGATATACGAATGCGGAAATGGACACTTAGGCAAAAAAAGCTCACAGATAATAACTGTGGAAGTGCTCATAAGAACATTAAGCTGAGAAGCAGGCTCTGTCCCAGTTGAGGACGTAAAGCCAAGAAAAAGCATTATGCCAAACAACTGTTATTCCAAAAAACAGTTATCCCAAACATTTGCCAAACGACTATTATGCCATACGAGTTTATACCAAACGGCATTATGCCAAACGGGGTAGACCCGTTGTGTTCTGCAACGATTCGGACGGCCAGCTCCAAAGGCGGATATTTTTTCTTTCAAGGCTTCTGTCATTCGGGCCAATTCAGTAAACTCCATAACTTGATATTGAAAACACCATCGAGTTAGGGAGGTACCAAGTTACAGAAAACAAAACCAGTGCAAGTGCGATCCAGGGGATCATCGAATTAGGCACGAAAACCAACATTTACTATGGTTCTTTAACTCTAAATCGAGTAACGGAGAGTAAACTGTACAGAAATTTCCAAATTCGTTCTGCATTTTCTGATGAAGTTTCTAATACAGAATTTAAGGTATTTTCCAGTACTTCATCCAGACTCTGAATTCCAGAGTTTATTACTCTGCCGTTATACGCATAATTGTCCCATGTTACTTTTTGTTCATTTTGACTTTTTGTCATCAAACAGTTTATTTTTACGTATAGTTTCAGAAAACACTTATCAAAAATAAACTTTGTTCGGAAACTCAATGAAAAGCAAGCCAAGTCGATTTGTCCCATTGTTGAATTTCCACGCATTACTGTCCCACTACTGTATTTCTACGCATAATTGTCACACTATACAATTCGCTGCGCTAATCTCGCACAAAATATTCCTTTGTCAGTTTTGAATAAGTTGGTGTAAGTGTTGAACTAGCGTCAGTTAAAAAACACTCTAATAAAGAAAAAAAAAATAAGTTGGTGTTTGGGAAAATCGTTTTGAACAACTTCTTACGTTGGCTTTACATTCCATGTGAGACACAACCTATTTTATGTGTTTGTATTATCGGGATGCATTCATCATTCATGCGAGTCTGACGTCAAATTTGATTGAAATTTTCAATATAAAAATATTATTTCCCATCCGTTTTTCAATGAATTTCAGTTAAATTTTCAGAGTCAATCACAATTTTTTTCATTTTGTTTTTAACTGCCGTAATCGATTAGAAATTCACCGTATTTTTTTATTCATCACGAAGAGTACTGAAATAATCCCACTTGAAGAATCAGGAACCACTTTAATTTCGAGTCCATGGCTTGTGACGAATCAACTTCATGATTTAGCAAATCAAGTTTAAATAAAAATAGTTCGACCGTTTTTGGATGACTTAGCCACATGCTGGGTTGTTCCGAATACCGGTTTACTGGAGGAAGTGACCATTATATTGGCGAATCTGAAACCTGGCTTGCGACATATCAATCTTCATGACTTTGCAAATCATGAGTCTACAGGTGGTTCAAATGTATTTGAATGACTTGACCACATGTCGGATTGTTCCGAATTCCCGGTTCCTTGGGGGAAATGACCACTAAACTGTCGATTCTGAAACCTAGCTGGCAACATCAAATTTCATAAATTCACAAATCAAGGCTAAAGAAGGGTCATTTAAAAGTTCCTGGATGACTTGATAACATGACAGTTTGTTTTGGATACCCTGTTCCCCAGAGGAAGTGCCCATTATATTGGCGGTCCTGAGAATTATCTTGCGACATATCAAACTTGATGAAGTCCTGGTCACATACTGGGTTATTCCGCATAATTGGCTCTCCGGTGCAAGTGGCAAATATGTTGGTGGTTCTAAAACCTAATTTGCGATGTATCAAATATCATAATATTGCAAACAAAGTCCAAAGAAATGTCAAATCGCGTGAAGATTTGTGTCGTGAATTTTGAGTTAAATATTTACTCCGCAGTTTAACCTTGAATTCGCTTATGAGTTTCTGTCAAGCCTGCAGCTGGAAGAGTCGATTTAGTAATTTATTACACCTTATAAACTCTCTAACTTACTCATCCACTCTTGCTTTCACTAACTCATACATTTTCTCATTATCACACATACAGAAAACTTTGCTTTCCATCCCAAACTATTAAATCGTATTTCTTCACTTCCCCACACGTGGCTCCGTTTGGCACATGTCACTTGAGCCTTCATTAGGTGCCTTAACATAGTCTTGAGGATATACGTCCTCTACATTCAGTACAATCTATACGTAACAACGGTCATCTACAGCAGTATGCTTAGCACATAATTGGTCACTACTATCAGTGGGACTGTTATGCGTAGAAATTCACCAAAAAACTCGTATTTCTAGGCATAACAGTCCCACTTTGAATTTCGTAGCTAAATTTACTTTATTCCCATAATACAAACTCTTGACTCTAATAAACACGCTATTCTTTATACTTTTGTGAAGATTTTAATTTAATTTATTACACACCTGGTCAATATGAGGCCTAAATGTGTTAAAATCTTTAAACGCGTTTTTCTCGATTGCATATTTTGGAACATGGGACAATTATGCGTATAACGGCAGTACTGCACTGCCCGCCCATAACTGCAAAACAGTCACATTCGACATTTTTGACAAATTGGAGTTAATACAATGGAGAGTCATCAAATGACAAATACTTTCGATCAACTTACTGATAGATTGATTGATTGATCCGGCATCCGTCTGCTTCAATCGCTGAAGGTCATACAGAGGCGGGCGTCAGTACCGTTCGTTTTTAACGTTAGGGAGCGCAGTTTTATCATTATCATCTATTGGTCAGAATCGTCTATAGCACTGACGTATATTATGTCGGAGAAGTGCAACCCATGAATCAAAACCCATACGATATTACCAAGTGGGTTATTTGTCAAAGCCACATTGGTATACCTTTAATTTCAATCTCCGAATGCCTAATACTCAAGCTCAATACAGAAGCTTCCTCAGCAATCCTTGTAAGAGTTATACAGTCTTCCCAAACGAACACCGAACACGTCGGTTCAGGCGGTTTCGGTACTCTCCTTGTACTCTGTTTTCGTGTGCAAACCGAAACGCTCGAAACTGATCCTAAACCCAAACATGTGTAAAGTGAACATCGGTGCAAACGCCGGTTCGAAAACCGGTCCATTTGTACCTCGATTGCAACCGCGGTTCAAATTTTGGTGCAAATCTTCGGTTGCATTCGAGCTTTCAGAACGATGACACAAACGGAGAGACAGAAAATTGTTTGATATCCACGCTTATCAAATTCTACTTATCGTGTCTTGTTGTTTGATATAGTAAAATCCTTGTTTTTTCATAAAGTTACCACTGAATGTTACCCAAAGTATTGATCTCAATTGATCTGCTTAAAAAATTTCAAGGCTCAAGGGTCTTGCGATTTGAACCAATAAGCTCCATATATGATCGTAGAGATTTATCCGCGTGGATTTTAACCGTTCTCTGCCTGCCTGCTTTGTGCCATTATATTATTTGAACCAAAGTTTGAACCGAAGTACACAAGTACCGGGTTCGGTTTGATACACTGGTACAGAGACGAAGCGCGTTTGTGGCTCAACACAAGTTGCAATGTTCAAACCAAAGTTGCACATCGGTTCGGTTCTTGGGAAGACTGGAGTTCTATCTCGCAGAAGTTCATCAAGTATTTCTCAAAAGGTATGAAGGAATTTCTTAACCCTCTAATACCCAAATTTATATTTTCGATCTAAATATCATTTTTAGTTATCTAAAATCGTTCTAAACACGTTTTGAGCAATGATTTATTTTTATTCGCAAATCTATGAATTTTGGTTTTTGATTTTTATAATTTTTATTTTTGAACATCCCTATCCTTTTTCATTTTTTATTGAAGCCTCTTCTAGTTACTGATTTTTGGCAACAATAAAAATTCAAGTTTTCACGGTACTTTTAAAAATAATAAATTTCAAATATTTTTCTGAAAATACAGTCGACTCTCCACATCTCGATTTTTATTTTCCGTGTAATTAACGGAAACACAGGTTTGGAATTATTTTAATACCACCAAGCCCTTCTGAATAGAAAAATATAAAAGGTACGATTTTTTATATTACACGTCAAATAAACCCCAGGCATTTGTAGGGGTTATATAAGAATACAATTTTTCAAACAATTTTCAAAAATACATAAGTTTCAAAAGTCATAAAATTGTTTTCTCATATGCGTGTTATGAGTCAAGGTTTAAGCCAAAAATAAAATCATTTTTATTTCCGAGCTACGAAAAAATACACAAAATTCCAAAGTGTACCCCGTCTAAAGGCGGGGTTGGGTATTAGAGGGTTAAGTAATTCTTAGGAGAATCTCTGAAGAAATATTCGAAGCAAGCCCAAGAAGAAATATTTTGAACAATTCTGTGGATATCATTAGAGAACTTTCTGGTTGAAGTAATGTAGAAATCTTCAACGGACATTTTGAAGGAATCTCCGAGAAATTTCTAGAATATGAAAATAAAAGGAAGCAGTTAAACGACTTATAGTTACTTGCAATATTCGATGTTCGCCTATTTCCATGTACTACTCCAATCTCTTAGAACGCAACATACTAATTGCAATTATCCTTTTTCTGTCGCCTTCCAGGACATTGCCGCATACATCAAGAAAGAGTTCGACAAAAGGTACAACCCCACCTGGCATTGCATCGTCGGCCGGAACTTTGGCTCCTACGTGACACACGAAACGCGCCACTTTATCTATTTCTACCTGGGACAGGTGGCCATTCTTTTATTCAAGAGCGGTTAAGTTGCAACAACATCACAGGCAGCAAAAAAAAAAAAGAAAAGCAGCAGCAGTCACCGCAAGCAGCTGAGAGAGCGCGTGTTGCGGAGTATTGTATACAGAAAGGATGAGCAGTAGCAGCAACGGCAGCAGCGCAGCAGGAAACACATTCTATTTACTATTACTTCTACTATTAATAAATTACAAGTATAACATTGCCCAACCAAACACAACAATTGCAACAAGAACCAGTCCGGATAGCGACAGAAGCAGCTGAGACCGAGAATGCGCGACTTTGTGATATCCGCGAGCTGTGATTGATGATGGCTACCATGGGAGAAAGAACGCAGCAGAAGAGCAGCCAGCACGGTCTTCCGGTTAACGGTTAACCGTGAGATGCATACCAAACCCAGTGGCAGCAAATCCATAAGCAAACCTTTGAGAAGAGACGTTCTAATCTTTAGCTATCACACTCTCTCCGGAACATATTTAGAAGATCTAACAAGAAGAACAAATCAATTGAAGACGCTAACTCTTTTTTCGAAGCAGAACGTATTAGGAGCACATTTTAGTATAGATCAAATGATAGTAGATAATTGATAATTTGATTATATGCAAAATTTTGAATTTTAACATCTATTTGGATTATCCTTGATTAGCGCAAATAATGGGTTGAAATTGTTTTTGTTTGTAACGATACCTACAAATTAAATATGCTGCGTTGAAACGTGTTTGTTTCCTTTTATCTTATATGTATTATCAAAAAGCAAATGATCTTAAGTTTTCTCATGGAAAACATTGATATAATATAATAATAAATTACGATAGATAAAACAAAACAAGAAATCCTCAAAGAACTCGAGTTGCTGTTTCATTTACCAAAATTATTGTCGAACCTGCTCTGTTGCTCACTTTCTTCAACAATGGGTTACGCATGTGATGGTTTCCTGTTGTCTTGATGAAATCCCTTCTGTCTTTCTTTGCGCTCACTCCTCAGTCCATTCGCTGTTTAAGACCAATCTATTGTAGAACAAAAGATCGCCTTCCTTTTTCAGCGACACCTTCTTTGGTGTGGCTTGTGTTCTTATGCTCATCGTCGAACCCTTAGAAATCACCTTCTTGTCATTTTAACCTGTGTCCGACGTGTGTTCTCCCTTTAGTATATAGTTACACAAAGAAGCAGATAGAAGTGTGGAGGAAGTCAGCTGAAGTGAAAACCATTTCCCTCTGATATAACCTACTCGATAAATCACTGTCCAGAAGCGAACGATTCGTTCGTCACTAGATTTTAGTAGTTTAGTACATACACTACACACTTATCCAGGAGTGCTCAGAGTGCTGAACTTTCACATACACAGATTTCTAGCTCAGAGAATATTTTATTTAAAGATTTGTTTAACAAAAAAAAACAGCTTAGGTTACATTTTATATTGTTTTCAAGTCCTCGAGACAAAAAAAGAACAAGAAGACATCGCATTAGTGAAATCCGCACCTGAGTTCCCAATAGAACATGATAAAAACCACGCAGATATAAATTTATTTACCTCCGTACGGAGGAAGAACGAAATGCACATTGCCGAAGTTCAAACAAAGCGAGTACTTTAAAACACACGCCGACTCATATAGAAAACAAATCAAGTGAAATCAACCAAAAAGTAAAGGTTTGGAAATTAAATAAAAACAAAACCGGGTCGAATCAATTCATGTACTTCTCATTATTAGCTATTATATGAATGGAATGAATATTACAGTATTTTTGTGTAACAGGAAAAAACATAAATTGCAAAATCATGGAAAAAGGAGATATGCCGAACACTCATTGAACGGTAATATAGAAGCTACTTAATGCAAAACTGAAATCGTATAAATAAAAAGAGATAAAAAACAGGAAACACATTTCGAACCAAAATGTATGAATTGGTCTTTGAATGAGATTTTATTATCCGTTTTTCCATGAGATTGGCCTTGTTAGGGTGTTTTTTTTTGTTTTTTACAAGGGGGAAATCTGCAAACAGATCCCCTGAGAAGGTAACTCAGGGAATGCCGCACCAACGACGACCCGCTAAAACCAGCCTATGCACTGTGCTTGAGCAATTCTTTTAGAATGTCGACCCTTGGCCTCAGACCCTTATCTCCCCGGAACCACCTTGCGGTATTTCTTCGGGGAGGGGCCAGTGCATATAGCACAACACGTGTAGCAGAAGTAGCCTGGGCAAACTACTTCTCCTAGCCGATTTAAACAATGTTAAAGGGCCTCGGCAGGGTTAATCCTCTGCAGCCAACTCTTGGTTGGCGCGCCATAGTCGCTGCATTTCTAACATAATGTGAGTGACAGCCGTCGTTACTGCATTCAAGCACCCGGCATCCGCACACATTCTCTCTATTATATTGTCGGAGGACGTGTCCCCTCCGCATGTAGCGAGCATGCGACCTCTCACAACAATGAAACGGGGGCACTCGAAATGACATGCTCCCCTGTTTCCTCCACACCAGCACAATTGGGGCACGCAGGAGATTCTGAGTGCCCGAACCTATGCAGGTACTGTCTATAGCAACCATGTCCTGACAGAAACTGCGTCAGGTGGAAGTTCACTTCCCCATGGTTTCTACTATACCAATCTGACACATTTGGTATTAGTCGATGGGTCCATCTACCCTTAGTGGAGTTATCCCATTCCTGCTGCCAGCTTCTCAGCGTTTCCTCTTTACACGTGTCGCGGACTCCTCTGATACCCCTTTGGTTGAAGCATTGAACATCTTCCTTGATGATGAGCCCGATGGGCGTCATCCCGGCTATGATGCACACGGCCTCTTTAGATACCGCCCGGTATTCACTTGCTACTCTTAGGTGTCGGCCAGGGTAGACGCGTCACGCGAAGCGGCGCGAAAATCCTTTGGAGTTTGACAGTTCATTATTAATAATTGTTATTAGAGATGTACCGAATAGCACTATTCGGCTTTCGGCCGAATACCGAATAGTTGAAATATTATTATTCGGCCGAACATTCGACCGAATAATGACTCAATATTCGGCCAAATAAAACCTTAAAATTCGGCATATCTTCGTCCAATTTCCCGAGAACTACATATTTAATTTTGATCTACAACAAAAAATGCTTGTTTTTTTCAATAGGAAAAGCTTCCAAGGTAAAGATTTGAACGAAATGATCGTTTTATTCAGCTTTTACAACCGTTTGATGAAATTACAATAATTATATTGTGTATTTCTTTCACCACTGGACTGCGAATCATGTTGGTATCTTCAGAGCACTTATTCTCTGATTTTTACGAAGACTAAGGGGTCTATTTTATAAGTCGAGTCGATCAAAATGACTCGACTGGAGTCACTGTCGACCGAAAATTTTGCTCGACTCAGCTCTGTCACTCGAGTTTTTCGACAGTTGTCACTCTATGTGACTGGATTACTATGGGAGTCGACGGGTGACATCTGAAATATGCATGCTTGCTTTGATCGACAATGAATACAGACGAGTCACATGAATCTGCTCGATTTACAAAATAGGCCCCTAAGTTCCCCAAAGATGCCATTGCGCACTTTTATTAGCGTATCCGCACTTGTAAAAACTTTTGCGATAGTCTAGAGGTGAAAGAAAGTTCTGAGGATTTGTTTTTTTCTGAAGTTAGGGAGTTGTATCTTATTAACAATTAACAAATGATGGTATTTTTTATCCATTTCATTTTTTTAATTCGGGTAATACTTTACTTGATTGCTCATCCGACCTTGGAAGTGCTTTATACCGAGACCATTGACTCGCATAATAAAGGAAGAACGTGATCGTGTGGGCTTCGTAGCCATGCGATAAGTTTTATCAGGCATATAACCGTATCGATCCAAGGAGTATGGGTTCGATTCCCGCTTCAGTCCGGAAAACTTTTCGTCAGCAACGTTTTCCGACTGTTCCACTGGTCGTTGCATTCTAGTCTAATGTGGTGCTTCCTTCAAAGGACGTAACCGTCCACTGGAAGCATTAAGGCGACACGGGAGACCGTGTTATTTTCCCTATCTTTCGTCTCACTCTAGCAATAATCATCAAAACTTTGTGGAAGCAAATCTCGAGTTTTAGTGAACAGATGAAGCTGAAAATGTATTGGGTTGTGCACTACATATATAGAATCATAGAAATACATTTTCGCATCGTTATATGGAGTGGTTCTTGGGATTTGCTTCTTGAAATGGATAGGGTGATGACGTCCCGTGCGGCCTTAACGTGTTGGTGTCTTTGAAGTGTCGCAAAAAATATCGAAGGTATGGATAGCCCTGACCGTAGTCGCCTTAATGCCATAGAACGGAACAAATCTCCATGGAATCCAACAAATTTGTGTTTTTTTAATATTTTCCTTTGTGTGAAACATAATAGGGTGGTTGATCCAGTGGTAGTGTGTGTCCCAATAATAGTGGTAGTGCGGTTTTAAGCGTGTTAAGGGCAATTTATATTTTTGTGTGTATTTTTCTAACATGGCCCTTGCTAAAATAATATGAATGTGTAAAAAAAAAAATCTTGGATATCAGTAAGGAAATAGTGGAAAACAATTAAAAACCTTAACTTTTTTGCTCCTTTGCACCAGTAATAGTGGGTCGTTCCTATAACAGACATTTTACTTTATTTTATTATTATTCGGTCACTATTCGGCCTATTCGGCCGAATAACGAATTTCAATATTCGGCAGACCGAATATTCGGCAAAATCAAAATAATCGTGATATTCGGCCCGAATATTCGGCCGGCCGAATATTCGGTACATCTCTAATTGTTATTCCTTCCCGTGCAATTTTCGCTTCGCGTGACGCGTCTACCCTGGCCGACACCTTAAGCACATAATCCTGAACGTGCTTTCCAACCGCTTTAGGTTTCTGCTCGTGCTAAGCGCTTTTGACCAGATTGGTCCTCCATACCTTAGTAGGGATAGCGCCACGCTTGCCAGGAGCTTGCGTTTGCTCCAGCGGTAATTCGAACGCTTTTCTGTCCCTCCTCTGTGTCATACAGTAGAATCCTACCATCAAAATAGCTTTCTAGAAGCTTACACAACTGCACCGGTACCTCGAGGTGGTGAAGTGCGTGTGTTATTGCTTCCCAGCTTGCGCTGTTGAACGCATTCTTCACAACCAGAGTGACAACCGCGCAGTAACGGATGCCTCTCCTTTTATGCTCGATTGCCACCTCAGCTGTTTTTTTTCGTATACGATACTAACCTGTTGACGATCAACCTCTCCATTAACTTGCCCGTCATATCTTGTAGACCAGTGATCCTCAGCCCTGTTTTTTCAACCGTTTTTATCATTGATAATCGATAGTTCTCGTAATAACTCCGGGAATGTTCCTTGATATATGCAGCGTTGCATCGTGATTCTGAACATGTCCGGATCCGCATTCACTGCCGTTTTTTGGGCAAAACGCAAATGATTTCACGACTTCTGTCAGCTCTTCGTTCGCCACCCTTGCCACTTCTTCTCCTTCGGGCGACTCCTCTTGGGGCGCTATGGCACCTTTGGTAGGCGTCACCCCACGGACTCGAGTTTGCACTATGGCATATACTATTAAGTATGGCTGTTTCCGTCTCTTGATTTCCTTTTTGAGAGCCAACTTTGCTGCACCGCGTTCTTCTCTTTGTGCTTCTGTGCGTGCGCGTTGCATTTTTCGTCTAGCCGAAGGCAGATTGCTCGAAGATTTGCTGTTGATTCACACCATCAGTATACCGGTGGCCTGTTCTCCCTAGGAGGGGCTTTTCTCGGCATGGAAGCATCCCACGCTAGTGATATCACAGCAACTGACTCTTGATCGTTTAGGTCCAGAGTGTGCCTTTCGCGTCTCAGGACTTCGGTGAATAATTATTGTTCGCCGTCAATGCGCGCTGTCTTCCATACTCGGGCTTGGGTCGAGTTATATCGCACTGCCCATCGCCCGCCTGGTATTATTTTATATCGAATCGATTGATGATCGTTATGAGTACACGCAAACAAATTTTGTTGTATAATCTACCGAATCCATGGTAGAATTAAGAACTGCACCAACGATTTTCAACCGACTACAAAAATCTGTTAAGTTTACTATAATCTGGTCAAAATCACTGAGCAGTGCAGTAAATTTGACTATGTCCATGGTAGCATCCACTACAAAGCATTGTATTTCAATCCGTGACACTCACCGTACAACACAGTGTGGTCAAAAGTATGATGATAAACTTCTTAAATCAAGAATGTTTCTAGTCAAAAATACTACAACTCTGGTTAAATCAACAGAAGAAATTTTCTTGTGTAGTGATGTTGACTATGTTTTGGTAGAGTTAACAGATTAATGTAGTCGGTTGAAAATCGTTGGTGCAGTTCTTAATTTTACCATGGATTCAGTAGTTTCTACAATAAAATTCATTTCAGTGTATAACTGTCATCAACGCGCCAGTTCATGGTACCTAAAAGGTTAGGACTACAGAACGTCACGTCGATAATCGATTCTGCGCCATTTCTGCGGAAGGTACTGACTGTACCCACATTTGCCGGCTCTACATTTAATGCGGCCAGGGATTCCAATAATAGTTGGCCTCTTTGATTGGTGCAGCGTCCACGGCCCATGTATTAAAGTCGTCAGCTATCACCACTGACTGCCGATTAGCTATCATCATCATTCGTCTATCATCCTGTCGACCATGTGGAAAAATTCCTCAATCGTCCACCTTAGGGGCGCGTAACAACTGCAATAGAACACGCCGTTGATTTTTCCTATGGGTTTATTCACAAATTTCATCACGCCAAAAATTTCCATTTTTGACACCCACCCACCCCTTTGTAAAGCTTTTTATATGAATATTCTAAAAATTTTGTATGAACTGTAACATCCGTAGGACACCCACCCACCCCCTTCATCGGTCTGAAATTTGTGAATGAACCCTATCCCAAAATTGTCATTTGGAATAGGGACTACTTCTTGGATTGAAGAGCTACACAGCCAATTCAGATTACCGACCCCAGTAAAATTTTACTGGGTTTTGGAACTACGGTTTTTTCGGTAATTTTTACGATTACCGAAAAAAACCCAGTAAATCAAAATATGTTTTGATTGATGGAAATTACTGACTTAGTCAGTAAAATTGTAAAGCGTTTTTACTGGCTTTCCAGTTTCCCATGCTCCGATTTGCTTTTCCGGATACTGTTTTTTTCAGAAATCAATACAAATTAACACCCAATCGACATGAACATGGACATCGACATGCATTTTTCGTACGAATAAACATCTACGGTATGCTCATATCTCAGTGGAAGTAATCGAAAAATGTGTGACAAAATCATTTGTGCTTATTATGCGCGGCGTGTGAGTCGAGACGAGCTACTCTCACCTCGAGTGACGTGAGACGACTAATGTTATCAAATGGGAGCGAGTCGACAATTGTCACCTCATTCGACTCGTGTCACCTCACACGCCGCGCAGAATAAGCACAATTATTTGGATGGTTTGCATACAAGAGGCAAACTCAATGATGCAGATGACTTCACCTCTTGTATGGAAACCATCCGAATTTACCAACGTAAGCAGTCCTGAGCCTTTTTGGTTGCTTAAAATGGTTGAGTTTCTCACTAAATTTCGATTACTTACCACGAGAAAGCGCAAAATAGGTGCAGGAAAAGCTTGGTTGCCAAAGCCGTGACTCCCGGCGCCGGACGATTTTACAGCAGGAGATTCTCATTTGACACTTTCCCGCATGCGCATCAGTTTGTTTTGATTTGATTTTGACGACAAGTCAGTAAAAAACATCAACTACTAATTGTTTTTACTGACTTTTCGGCCTATTCGGCAATGTTGCAAAATTGGGTCTGACAGCTACCGTAGTTCAGTAAAAAGTAAAATTTATTACTGAACCTCAGAAGTTTTCAATTAAAAAGCTGAAAGTTCGGTATTTTTTATGATTTACAATTCGTACCCAGTATAAAAAATTACCGAACAAGCAAATCGTGATTGAGTGTGTAGTCCGCTAGGACCACGCAGATCCTAGCGAGGCTAGCCCGTCAACATCCAATTGCAAATCATAAAGAAATACAATACAGTAGATGTTTCCTTCAACTGGGCAGCTACTGACTGATACCTCAATCAGCAGCTGCAACTCTCTTTATTCAAACCAGGTATACATTTACAATTCAACATAACTTATTCAAATATCATACGATCATACCTCTCGACAAATCTACCACACTTTTACCTACGACGACGCATGCTTCTCAACCGACGATTCTATTATGTATCCGGTAGAAATCAAGACCATCATCTATATAAATAAAAATGGAGTGGTGTTTGTATGTCACGAAATGGCTCACGAATGGGCCAACGGATATGAATGATTCTTTCTCAGTTTTGTTCGTCAAGGGTTCCGACGTGTTTGTGTGTATAAACATCCCAGGATATTCACCGGGAAAGTTGAAAAAACGAGCGCGAAAAAAACTGTCATTTTATATGGGACGATCAAAAGCGTTGTTCAACAGCCTACTTGATGGCAAGACGAAGTTTGCCGGGACCACTAGTTTATTTATAATTATTGTTTTCTCGGGCCCAGTGCGTCGCAGCTAATATGGGAATAGTGCGCTGTGTTCATAAAAATCGTAAGAATGCAGCGCCACACTAAAAAACTGATTTCAAAATCGCGCGAGTTGAGGCGCGTCGCGAGTCTCACTGGCGCGATCCGGTTTGGTGGCGGTGCGACAATACTACCTGAGGTGCGACACTACCTTTATTCTAACATGGGTATCGTCCTGACGTCTCTATAGCTGCTAGCTGTTGAGACCCATGCGCTACCCAGTTTCCGTTGCTAGCTGGTATACGGTATGGATCCAACTGTAACACCACGACGGTCTTCGTTTCCGCGACTGACTGCCAAAGCACCTGCCGGGCTGTATCACAGTGGTTTAAATTTAACTGTGTTACTTCCGTTTTGGCTGCTTTGATACTCTGCTTCTTCCCGGCCATTTGGTTTCACCCGTTAAGTGTCCGTTGTCTGCTCTGTCGTCATATATTAGGCACTTAGCGATTTACTTACAATCACTTGCCCTATGGCCTTCGGTACCGCATTTTCTGCATAGCTTACTTCTGTCTGGGAACCTTAGCCGGTTACTGATGGGCCCAAAAACATCTTCCTTCATTCCGCTAGTTGTTTGTTTTGGTTGATCATTTCTTATGGGGGCCCACTTAGAGCCGCTCATATGCCCAAGGATATCTCACATGCAAGCTGGATTGAAACAGCAAGGTTTTCGCAATTCAGATTCAGTTTTTGTTGTTTGTCATCAGTTGAGAGATGCACAAAAGGGCATACTGTTGATAAATATAGGCTTGGTAGCATTAAAAAAAACTTTGTCGAAGTGACGACTCACAGTGCCACAATTGAGGGGGTTTGAACCAAAGGGATGTATTTTTATCTTTATTAACGAGATTTTTAGCCCTGGGAGAAAGGAATGTAAGTGACAGAAACCTAATTTAGAGAAAATGGACTAAAAACAAGCTAAGCTTCTACGAATTATATTTGTTTTTCCTATTTAATAGAAAATTACCTAAAAACACTGTAGAAAGCTTGAAAACAGTAGAATTTTATAGTGTATTCAACTTAAAAACCAACCAAAATAACACCCTTTTGTGTTTGGACCCTTAAATTATAACCGGGAAATTTCTGAAAATTTTACATTGGAAATCGGGGATTTTAAAATGAATGTTTGGTGGCCACCCTGTTGTTATCTTGGGAATCCAAAGAGCGAATTTTGTATGACTTCTGGCTTACACTGCAATAAAACATGTAACAATCACTAATATTTATTTTCTTCTTTTTCGCCATTACTACGAATTACATTCATCGGAGAGGAAGGACATCCCTCATCATGGCAGCGTGATGGCCGAGAAAACAATAAGAACATACCACTTTTCTCTAAACATTCTTGTTATTAATTAAAGGGTAAATCAGATTAGCTAATTATTTAACTAATAACTAATTTGTTACCACACAGAATCCCTCTATTCAAATATGCTTAGGCAAAGCACTTCACTACCCCTGTATGTATGACTGATTAATGTTCAGAAACCTTGCATCATTCATACGTATAGTGGAAATCTAGAGTAGAAGCAAAACTCAAAGAACCTTCAGGTCAAAGATGTTGCGTTGCCTACTTCCTAAACTCCTATACATCGGTATATTATGGAAAGTGTGAGTTTTAAAACTTATGCTGGAGACATGGCCCCTGATCTCCTGGCACATCAATAAAAAAAAGAATTAAGGTACCGTGGGGCAAGTGGGTAATGGAATTCGCATAGTTGAGATTCTTCCAATTCTAGGGACTTTAAATTGAAACAAATGAGGTTGTGTATACTTTTTAGCTTGACTCCCACCATATATAAGCAGCATGCTGTAATCGATTTTTATGAAAAATTGAAGAAAAAAATACAGAAAAAGTTTTTGAAAAATGGCTCCTTACTTTTCACTTGCCCCAAAAGTGGGGCAAGTGAAAAGTTTACCGTTTTGAACAATAAATTCAAAATCAAACAGTTATATTTACGATTTCTACTAGCTTTAACACTTGTTAAGGCTTCCCAATGAACAATAACATAAGTACCGTAAAATCGGGTGTAATTGATCAGAAGGGTGAAATTGATCTTCGTATCACACGATTTTATTTATTCGTAATGAAGCACAAATATCAATGTAAGCTGCAGTAAATGAACGTTGCTTGTCGTAACTAATGTAGAATTGTGTGTTGTGAAGCTTTTTGTGTTAAAGAATGTTTATTACTATGAAAATAACGTAAAATTTTAAAATCATGCACGGTGCAGTATTGACAAACAGCTATGAACTTCTATTTATAAACAAGGATTTGAACATGACATAAACCTGAAAGTTTGTGAGGATGCTTGAGATATATCCCCAAACCAGATTTCATCACCAAAACTCGTACCAATTAGCTCATATGGTTGAAATAATTTAATTTCTGTTAGAAATCATTGAATTCCTTAAGAAATTGTATACATTTAGGCGTTTTCCACGTAATTCTTGAAATTTAACTATTCGTTATTTATATAAATATTGCATTGTTAAGAATTTTACAAGCATATTCGGATTCAGGGAGCTCAAATTTATCATATAGAGTTGTTTTGGAAACTAACAATAATGGCATTGACAAGTGGTCAATTTCACCCCGAAATGAGATCTTCTGATTTTCTATTTTAGAGGTATTTGTTAACACTAAAATGACATTTGTTAGAAAATTTCGGTACATAAGTCGATGAGGCTCATCTTCGTACTTGTTTTCCTGCATTTAGTTGTTTGGAATTGTTAACATTATAGAAAACAGACTAGAAAAACCGTGAAAAATGATCAATTTCACCCGAAATTACGGTAACATGTAAACAAAGAAAATGTTATTCTTTTCACTTCAATTTTCGTCTGTTCAGTTATGTTAGTTGAAATGATTCGACAACATTATAACTGCAACATTTCCAATGTTAGGTCTTACATTATAGGACAGCAATTGCATTTCTGCGCTGTAGAATTTCTACCGCTCGTTATTTGTTTTTGAGAAAGTCGGATAACTCTTCGGAAGAAATCAAACGGAATCCTTCAATAACGTATTTAGGGTCTTTTTTATGTGGATAGACCTATACTCCATTTTTATGTTTTGAACTAGGTTTACATAGACATTCCACGAGATTTCCGTGTATTCTCTAATATTACAACTTTTCAGTCAACGTTTTTCTTTTAATTGGCTGCCCGAAGTAGACATATTGATATTGTAATGTTTGGCAACATCTTTTAGAGAATTTTCATGATTTCTAATAGCTTTTAACGCTTTAGTATAGTGTTTCTTGGATTATCAGCACGTTATGTTATTCTATGATAATTGCGAACCATGTTCACTTATGGCTACTTAAAGAGAAAACACAAATTCAATCTCTAATGATAAACTTTTCACTTGCCCCACCTGATGAAAAAATTAACGGTGTTTAAAATTAGTTAGTTTTAGGTCTACGCCGAATTGATTCTAAAACTTTTTTATTGCAGTTTGAAACTGTCACATAGGACAACTAAGAAGTGGTACAGGAAATTATTTTCCGCAACTTTTTTCCACTGAAAATATTAAAATAAGATTGTACGCCGCCAACTTGTTACGGAGTAACAGTTGAAAAGTTAACAATTTTTCACTCTATTATGCAATAATGGCTGAAAAATCTCAGAAATCTCTTACCTATCGTAATGTTCTCAATGACCTCAAAGGTTTACGCATGAGTTTAAAACGTTAATTCACATATTCAGTAAAATATATCAATTGTTTTCACTTACCCCATTTACCCACTTGCCCCGCGGTACCTTACTGGAAGAATCCCTTGGAAAAACATCTCAAATTATACACTACTAAAATCAACAGAAAGCGTCGTGCAGAAAACGTCGGTTGAAAATTCGAAATCTTTTTTGGAAACAATGCTTTATAAGAATTCTCCGAACAAAGTTTAAAAATTGTTAACGGAACTTGGATAAATTCCGGAAAGATCTCTAGATTCTGGATATTCACTAATCATTGTCACATTTCATACTTGAGTTACAAAATTTTGTCATCATGAAAAAAGATCATTAAAACCGGTTTTGTATAAAATTTTGTTTTATTGTTTAAACACGTCTGAAGGAAATAAGTTATCACTTCCACTTTAAATACAAATCAACTATACACGTAGCTTGGCACTCCGAACGTTGCCATTGTACAGATCTTCGGTTAACGAAAAAGAAAACCGTCAGGCCAGAGGTACACGGTTTCTAGATTCTAGAGCGACGAATTATAAAACAATCTGAATGAATATGAGATTCCTTTCCACAGCCTGGGGAAAGCTAACCGTACATATTATGTTACAATAATTCTATGATTCCTGCTCGGTAGATTCATCATGTTGTCCTTTGAATATTCTAGCTTAAGATTATTTGTTAAAAACCCTAACTATTATTCGCGCTGCTGCGAACTCGTGTCACTTTCTACAGTCTACTGCTCTCGGAAGGCCTCACGTTCACGATGTTGTGTCCGTTGGTCTTCGGTCCTCCGATACCGTTGATGAAGTCGTCCGGCTGGAAGGTGTTGTTCTCGTGGCCCATTTCCACCTGGTTCCGGTGCTCGTCGCCGCTGATCGCTGGTTCCGGCTTGGGTCCGTCCATGAAGAACATCGTAATGAAGAACAGCACGGTACTGATACCGTAGAAACCGGCGTAGAAGAACATCACCGAGCCTCGGTAGCCAATGGCCTTGGCCAGTGGGTCAACCAGGATGGGCAGATTTCCTCCGATGTTGTTCATCACGAACAGGAACACACCGATGGTCGTCGAGCGGACCTGCAGCGGGACAATTTCCACCAGCACGGCGAACACGATTCCGAACCACATTTCGGCTGAAAGAAAAAAAAGGAGAGATATAGTGTCATTTTGAAATTCTGGATGAAACATTGTAAATAATGCCTTTAAGATCGTACTCCCTTCCCAATGGCTACGCACATGTCTGAGCATAGACACTACACTTACCAAAGAAGTAGCTGATTCCCAGGGTGATCATCGCCCAAAGTGGATCGAAATACACGGAACCGAAGGCGAACGGAGTGGCAATAAGTTGACTGATCGCCAGACAAGCCACTCGCGAGCGGATGCCCATTTTGGCCACGAACTTATCGGAGACGATTCCACCAATGACCACACCGATGCTTCCGATTCCGATCGTCACAGCAAACAACCACCAGCCGAGATCCACATCCGGGAAGTAGATGTTGTAGTACAGATCGGCGTTATAGGCAAAGGTCATTCCACCGCAGTGACGAATCGAGGCCGCAATCATCAGCAGAATAACACGTGGCTGCATCAGGGCCTTGACCAGCGAGACTTTTCCCTTGCCAGACGCTTCCTCTCCGATGCTCTGTCGTTCCGGTTCCTTCAGGGTGGTTCCGGTTAGTACGGCCATGATGAGTGCCAACACCCCCGTTCCGTAGTAGCAAATTCGCCAGCCTTGTCCCCAGATATCCAGTTTGGTAATGTAACGCCCCACAGGGAAAGCAATTCCGTATCCACCGTAGATTCCCCAGTTGAAAATGGCCATGACGAGGGCGCGTTTGCTTTCGGGGAAAATGTCCGACATGATACCGGTGGCCAATGGATTGCATCCGGCTTCCCCAGCGGCCATAACCATACGCAGCAGAATCAACTGCCAGTAGTCCTTGACCGTGCCCTGGAAGATGATGGCAATGCCAAAGACCAGTGTACAAATGGCCAGTAGTCGGACCCGGTTGAATCGATCCGCGGCAAAGCCCAAAACCACCCCCATGACGGTGAAAACGGCAATGAAGCTGGGACCGGCCAGCAGTTGGTACTCCAGACCCAACCCATTGTAGTTCCATTCGCAGTACACCGTTCCATTCACGTGCTGACCGTGGCATCTGTGGGAGGAAAGCGCAAATTTGAATTTAGTACATGGAGTTCGATGCGAACAGCAGTATGTGGGACACAGCGCACCCCAGATCGTTATTATTAGAAAAAAATGTCTATCATCCTGTCGTTTCTATGACTAAGCTGCATGTCTGAAAAATTTAAAAAATAGTGGGGTCCGTTTTGAAGTTACGCTCTTTATTCCACAGTTCAAAAATTCAAAAGAAATCAAATTCAAAAATCAGTTCAAAAATCCAAAAGAAATTTTTTTATGTACCACCAAAACTTGAAGTTAGTTTGATTTGCTATTTTTAACGTCTAAGTGGTGTTTTGAGTAGGGAGCTCAACAGAAGTTTGACGGTCTGGGGAGCACCGTGATGGGCGCTTTCGAACGAAAGCTTCGCCAAACTTACTCATGTTCCAGCTCGATGTCGGCGCACTGCTGTGGGAGCAGATGCCGATGAACTTCGGTATGGTTTTGCTGGCACGCGTGGTCCCCGTAGTCCAGTTCGATGGCGGTCGCTTTGGACGTTACTCCAATCAGATAGTGACCGAGTTCGCCGGCGATGTATCCGATCGTCAGCACCGCCAGCACGTACGGCTTGTAGAGAAATCTCATCTTATCCACGAGGGACTGCATTTTACTTGTTGTGTGCTGTTATACTGCCGGTGTTATATCTGTGAATTAAATTCAAAGAGAATACAATATTAGTCACGTGGAGTTCCGTTTTGTATCACAAAATTACTTTGAAATCAGATATAATTGAGTTGTTCAAGGATTAGTATTGTACATATTCGGTGTCTTCTTCTTGGCATAACGTCCTCACAGTGACAAAGCCTGCTTCTCAGCTTCTCCACAGTTATTAACTGAGAGCTTTCTTTGCTAAAGTTCCCTTTTTTGCAGTCGTATATCGTGCGGCAGGAACGATGATGCCCAGGGAAGTCAAGGTAATATTCATTACGAAAAGATCCTGGACCAACCGGGAATCGAACCCAGACACCTTGAGCATGGCTTTGCTTTGTAGCCGCGGATTCTAACCACTCGAGTCAAGAAGGGCCCCTATATTCGGCATCTACGTTAAAAATTGAACCATAACCTAAGGTTTCAAAACTTTTGGTATTTTGCAACTATTTTTAAACGCGTTGGAAATGAATATGAAAATCACTTTTTAGCCACCCACCGGTGTTGTCATTATAAGCTGTTATTATAAAAAAAACGGTATGTTTTTTTGTGTATAAATTGAAAACGTTTTTATTCATTTAAAAAATCAAACCACACAAACATGTAACCTTTCAAATGCTAACATGATACTTAAATCATTATCAACACTGATACCTCCATTTGGTAAATTCTACTACCAGTTATCCACTTCAACTTCTGTTTTCGATTGAATATAACAACGGTTCCATTTGCAATTGAGCCCGTAATGTTTCATAAAGTTGTAGGGAAATTTGAAAGCCTTCTATAGTTGCCATGAATGATTCATACCACTGTGTTTAGATGGCCCTGTCCCACTTGACTTAACTCAATGCCAATAAGGTTTATTTATTTATTTGTTTATTTATTTATTTATACACCAACAGACAACCAACAGGTTGAACCCGGACAAAAAAGCAAATTTTAATTCTCAGTAACGATGGAGTGGTTAAAAAGTTGTATGAAGTTGACAACCTTATCAGTTAGCTGACAACCCAAGTATTTCAAAATAGGATTGAAACCACAGCTAAGCGGCAAATTCGAATGCAAGAGAAAGTTAGCCCTTCTACACCAAATTTTTTATTTTTGATTCGAACATAGTTTTTAGATATCAAAAATCGATCTGGTAGATATCAAAAATCGATCGGGCAGCAGTTCATTTATTTATTCACGAATTTATGAATATTGGTTGTAAAAAAATGTGACTAAATAAGATACTTAGGAGTTATCTTAGACCCAAAACCATCATTTGTAGATCAATGCTATAATTCATAGAGTAGGAAATATGCTCAATTTCATAAAACGATTTGGCCAACAATTTCGTGATCCTTACACATTAAATAGTTATTTATGCAACAAATTGCAAAATGACGATTTTTTCAGCACGAATTGCTGAAAAAATCGAGTTTGTAACGAGTTGCATAGATTTTTTGCAATAACGAGGACTCTTGGAGATATTTCAAGAAAATCCACATATACATCCATGCGTATTAGCAACTCAGTAATTCTCAATCAGTTAGGCTGTGCAATGACTGTCACAAATTTTCACACTTTCATTGCTGATTCTACTTTCAAAGACAGAGCAGGTAAGACGCCGCTTACAATGTTCTACCATAAACTATTCATGTGCTGAATTACCTACACATACGAACCATTCCAGAACGCTCCCGTCTTTTTTTAATAGTGAACTCATAAATTTTACTGCCTGCTCTACTTCCGCAAGACTTAGAATCCCTAACGGTCAACTAGCTTCTGATTATATGATCCGAATTCGACTCAATTGTGTTCGTCAAATGGATGTAGAATCAGAACAAAAATAACTAAGTCATTGAGGAATTCAAAGCAATTCAATAAATGGCGTATGGAGGTAATCCGACGTCGATTTGATAAATCTCAATATAGTACTGAAAAGTGCTACTTTACGATACTGTTATTAGTAATACTTTTTAGCACTGTTTGTATCGATAAAAAAAGTAGGCCGTTATGTTGGTCATTCCCTTGATGAAAAGTAGGCCGATATACAACCGAAATGCAAACAATACTTTTTGCAATTTCTCATCGTAATAGGCTGTTTTGCATCACGTCAATCTGTCATGAAACGGCCTACTTTCCTGTACTGAAGTATGCTGTGTGGGAATAATTATTACGCAACTGAAACCAGTGCTGTAATGATTCATTACTCAACGCTTTCCCATTACGCAACTGTTTTGAGTTGCGTAATGAATCATTACACAACCATTTTTCAGAAATTGTAATATAATGGTGAATGCATACCGATATAATTTCTGATACCCTCAAGTGGTGTTCTACCAAATTGCAAAAAATGTTGTACGCTGGGAGGGAGGCACCGATACTACACACGAAATATGACACAACACTTTTCCAAATTGCAAGATAACTCCCGCTCACCAACGACAATCAAGGCAGGCTTGGGGAAAATCGCTAGTTTTCTTTTATTGTGTACCTTCGATCTTTCTGGCAAACTTGGAAAAAGGGCCATAGTTTTATGTGCATTCAATTTTAATGATGATTGGAAAACAGTAAAAAGATGCGTGTTTCATTACTTTATATTTGATCAAATTAAAAGGTACTATCGTGGCATTGCTTTTGGGTGTTGCAGGAATTGATTTTCAACCGACTGTTGTCAACTTTGTTGGAATGCAAACATTTGATTTGATCAATTACGCGCTTTTATCAAGTTTATCCATTCTTCAAGATACTTACTTACTTATTTGGCTTTACATCAATTATCTTGATAAAGCCTCGCCAACAATATTTCGCCAATTCCCTCGGTTCATGGCCGCTTCTCTCCATCCTCGACTGTGACCCACGCTCTCCAGGTCCTGGTGTACCTGATCAATCCACCTAGCTCGCTGCGCCCCACGCCTTCTTGTTCCGACCGGATTCGTGGCGAACACCATCTTTACAGGGTTGTTGTCCGGCATTCTTGCAACATGCCCTGCCCAGCGTATCCTTCCAGCTTTAGCTACCTTCACGATACTGGGTTCGCCGTAGAGTTGAGCGAGCTCGTGGCTCATCCTGTCGCGCTCAGTTCCGCCAACCAGCATGTACTTTGTTTTCGACGCATTCACCATTAGCCCGACTCTTGTTGCTTCGCGTTTCAGGCGGGTGAACAAATCTGCCACCGTTTCAAATTTTCTCCCAATAATATCCATGTCGTCCGCGAAGCAAACAAATTGTCCGGATCTCGTGAAAATCGTGCCTCGACTGTTAAGTCCGGCTCTCCGCATGACACCTTCAAGCGCAATATTGAACAACAGGCACGAAAGTCCATCGCCCTGTCGTAGTCCCCGCCGAGACTCGAACGAACTGGAGTGTTCGCCCGAGATCTTCACGCAGTTTTGCACACCGTCCATCGTTGCTCTGATCAATCTTGTGAGCTTCCCGGGAAAGCTGTTCTCGTCCATGATTTTCCATAGCTCTATGCGGTCGATACTATCGTATGCCGCCTTGAAATCGATGAACAAATGGTGCGTAGGGACCTGGTACTCACGGCATTTCTGGAGGATTTGCCGCACGGAAAAGATCTGGTCCGTTGTCGAGCGGCCGTCGATGAAACCTGCTTGATAACTTCCCACGAACTCGTTTGCTATAGGTGATAGACGACGGAAGAGAATCTGGGATAGCACTTTATAGGCGGCGTTTAGGATGGTGATTGCACGATAATTTTCACACTCCAGTTTGTCGCCCTTTTTGTAGATAGGGCATATAACGCCTTGCTTCCACTCCTCCGGTAGCTGTTCCGTTTCCCAGATTCTGACTATCAGCCGATGCAGACAAGCGGCCAACCTGTCCGGGCCCATCTTGATGAGTTCGGCTCCGATACCATCCTTGCCAGCGGCTTTGTTGTTCTTGAGCTGTTGAATGGCATCCTTAACTTCCCCCATCGTGGGAGCTGGTTGATTTCCGCTATCCGCTGTGCTGACGTAGCCATCGCCTTCGCTGTCCTGACCTTCTGTGCCTGTGTTCTCTGCGCCATTCAGGTGTTCATCGTAGTGCTGCTTCCACCTTTCGATCACCTCGCGTCCGTCCGTCAAGATGCTCCCATCCTTATCCCGGCACATCTCAGCTCGCGGCACGAAGCCTTTGCGGGATGTGTTGAGCTTCTGATAGAACTTCCGCGTTTCTTGAGAACGGTACAGCAACTCCATCTCTTGGCATTCCACCTCTTCCAGGCGGCGCTTTTTGTCCCGGAATAGGCGGGTTTGCTGTTTCCGCTTCAGTCTGTATCGTTCCACGTTTTGCCGCGTACCATGCTGCAGCATTGCAGCCCGCGCTGCATTCTTCTCCTCTATGGCACTCCTCGTCGAACCAATCGTTTCTTGAGCTCCGTTCCACATATCCGACAACGCTTTCGGCAGCGTCGTTAATGGCTGCTTTGACTGTTCTCCAGCAGTCCTCAAGAGGGGCCCTATCGAGCTCACCCTCATCCGGCAACGCTGCCTCAAGATGCTGCGCGTACGCATTGGCGACATCCGGTTGTTTCAGCCGCTCGAGATTGTACCGGGGCGGGCGTCGGTACCGTACATTGTTGATGACGGATAGTTTTGGGCGCAGTTTCACCATCACCAGGTAGTGGTCGGAGTCAATGTTGGCGCCACGATAGGTTCTGACGTCGGTTATGTCGGAGAAGTGCCGTCCATCGATCAAAACGTGGTCGATTTGCGATTCTGTCTGCTGAGGTGATCTCCAGGTGTACCGATACGGGAGGCTGTGCTGGAAATAGGTGCTACGAATGGCCATGTTCTTGGAGGCGGCAAAATCTATCAGTCGTAGGCCGTTCTCGTTCGTCAGCCGGTGGGCGCTTTCCAATCGTCGGTCTGAACTCCTCCTCCTGGTCAACCTGAGCATTCAAATCTCCTATGATGATCTTGACGTCGTGGCTTGGGCAGCGGTCGTACTCGCGTTCGAGCTGCGCGTAAAATGCGTCCTTGTCATCATCAGTGCTTCCGGAGTGTGGGCTATGCACGTTGATTATGCTGAAGTTAAAGAATCGGCCTTTGATTCTTAACTTGCACATTCGTTCATTGATCGGCCACCACCCGATCACGCGCCTTTGCATGTCACCCATCACTATAAAAGCTGTTCCCAGCTCGCGTGTGTTGCCGCAGCTCTGGTAGATGGTATGATTACCTCTAAACGTTCGCACCAATGCTCCTGTCCAGCACACCTCCTGCAGCGCTACGATGTCGAAACCGCGGGTCTTCAGTACATCGGAGAGTATGCGAGTACTTCCAATGAAGTTGAGAGATTTGCAGTTCCACGTACCGAGTTTCCAATCGCTAGTCCATTTTCGTCGCTGTGGTCTTTGCCGATTGTTCCGGTCCGTATTCTCTCGTTGACGTTCCTGTGCTGATGTGTTTTTACGGCTGGCTCGCAGGGCCTGACACCAACCCCATAGATTTCCGGAGGACCATTCCCCCTAAATGTTCGGAGGGCCATAGTGCGCAGTTTAGCTTAGAGTCCTTCTCTGGCACTCGGACGATGATCAGCCGCCCCTGACATGGGGAACAGACGCTGTTGTGAGCCGCTCCTAACGTGGAGTACAGACGCTCCAGGTTTGCAAAAGCAAACCCCCCCTTCCCTGTCAGCATACGACCAAAGTTCCCACCGGGGGTTGGTTACCCGATCTTCCCCAAGGTTACTCGTACCCCGGCCAGTACCACGAGGAGGTAGGGATAGGAGTTGCTGGGCAAGAGGCTAAGGACCGCACAAAGGGGTCTATTTTATTCCTGCAGGTACGCGAGGTACCAATGGTACGCCATGCCCAGCCATTTACCGTGCCATTCTTCAAGATCTGCACGCAAAAAAATAGTGCGGTGAAAATTACCATTTTGGAGGGTTAACTTAAGCGCTCGCACCGGCAATTTTCAGCAGACCAGAAATGCGTTTAATTTTACCATGACTGTAGTCGAAATCAGATTGATGAAAAGTATTTATTTCTGTCAAACATACCAGCGATATGGTGCGATGCACTACAACTATAGTAATTTGTTCTGAAATTCCATGGTAGTTTTAAGAATGGACGTAGTCAGCTAAAATAGTAATTGTTACTACAGATTTTTTTTTGTGAGGGCTCACAGTGACAGTTCGTGACAGCAGAATCTCGGCTCACTATGACGTACATAAATTTTGTATCGGTTTCTCCCTCCCAGGTTGTACGTAACTCGTTGCAGAATTTGATTTTTACAGCACTCGTCGTAATTATCCTACTCGGCAAGCCTCGTAGGATAAATGTACGACTCATGCTGTAAAAATCATCATTCTGCAACTTGTTCCGTAAACTACTAAATATTATATTGCATATGCAAGATCAACATAAGGCACAAAACAAATCGCACTCGATTTGCCTAGGTGTGTATAATGAGATTGATGAATGTGTTATGAAGGAAAACCAATTTTGAATTAAATATTTGTAGAAGGTAAAAGTTATTTGAGTCAAGTATCAAGTACCTCAGTACTTTAGTTAATGAAGCACGCAGCTAGCATACAAGAATCGTGGGTTCGAATCCCATCCGGGCACGTGGTTTTGTTGCATAATTTCACTCATAATTTGTCCATCTTTACCCACGCACAATGATGTTATTAACTTAAAAATCTTGCGGATTGTTCTACAACACAGCTCAACCAAAGACACATTCAAGACCTCCATGTCCCTTGCAGTTGCCCAAAATTTTATGGCTCATAAGGTAATCTAGAATGCCGTGCAAAGTGTACTGCGATCTGTTAAACTTGGGTACCTTTTGCACTACCGAGGGACCAAATGCAGTACTAGAAGTGGTACCCAATCTGAGCCCGAGTGGGACGGACCTGGCTCAACATCAGAAATACGTGAAAAATCGATAGTTTTAAACTGCTCTCAGACTTTTCTCTGAAAACAATAACTTTCCGTGGTCGAGATCAAGCGGTAAAATCTGCTAAAAGTACATGTACATTAGAGCCAAAATCGGGTTTTTGAATTTCCCCAAAAGTTTGCAAAAGTAGGGTAGTTTAAGGTGAAGATGAATCGAAGCCAAACCTCAAATTTTCAAGAGCACGGATTTGGAGAACCGAACACCCGTTTGAGCTGAAAACCTTATCGATTGGTCACCACCAGTGAGTGACCAATCGATTAAGTTTTCAGCTCAAACGGATGTTTGGTTCTCCAGATCCGTGCTCTTGAAAATTTGAGGTTTGGCTTAGATTTATCTTCACCTTAACATTTTCTGAGCAGAGCAGTTCTTTTTTTAAAAGATTTTTTGCTTACATAAATCCCGAGAAATCAAACCGCTTTTTACCAAAAACAAAATGAGTGGTTTTGATTTGTCGTGCACAGTTAGTTTACGAATGGACCTATGCACGGGTTCACTATTTGACGTTTGAGCGGTGCCGTGTTATTTATGTGACCATTTAAACAAGTGAATTCGGCACCGGTCAAACGTCAAATTAGTGTACTAGTGCATTGGTCCATAATAACAGGTTACCTAAAAGAACATAAATGAATTTTTAATTTCTAACTTGCAGTTCCTCAGTGCTATTTTGTCCAGACTAAAAAATATCAGATATTTTTTTAAATACTTCAGGGGTCAAAATTTATTGGAAATTTTCGGATTTGGAGTCAGTTTTGAACAACGAACCTGAAAATGATATATTATTAACACCATTCAAAAACTCAATTGCAAACCAAATTATGGACTAATGCACGAGTTAACTAATCTGGCTTTCGAGCGGTGCCGTATTTACTCGTTGCTATGGTCACATAAATAACAATGGAGCAATGCACGAGTTCATTATTTGACGTTTAAGTGCTGCCGTGTTATTTATGAGGCCGGCAACGCTCAAACATCAAATTGGTGAACTCGTGCATCGGTCCATACTGTTTCCATTTGCTTCCATACTTCCGAATAACTTTGCTTTCTTTCCTGAGATTTTCGTATGAATTTGTACAATAATTCATTCACATCTACCCAGGAATTGCTGTAGTTCATTCAAGGTTTAGTTCTGCAAATCTTCCAAATAATTTCTCAAGTAAAATGTTACTGAATAAATAAATTTCTTCAGGAAATTCGTCGGATAATTTTCAAAAGAATACTGTAGGACAACAATGAGCAACTTTGTTAAGAAAATCCACCAAGATTTGCTCGAAACACTAGATATGTTCTTATACACAACCTTGTGGGAGTTAATCAACTATTAAGCCTGATTCGCTGCTGACAAGTAATTTATTGGCCTATCTTGATGCATGGGAAATTCCTGCAAGGAAGCGCTTTTTTCTGATCGCAGTACGCAGTTGAAAAGAACTGTCAGTTCAAACGGGAGTCGCTGTAGACAATTTCTGCAAGGAATCGGCGAGAAATTTCTTTAGCGATTCCTGTTCAGCAGCAAATCAGGCTTTACTCTAGAACTCAATGAGGTTTCATCAGATGTTACTTTAGGATTTATTGCATCCCAAACTAGAACTCAAATTAGATAAAAAAAATATTTATTTTCATGTCATTTTCCTGGAGATATCCCTGAAAAAAAAAACCCGAAAAATAATTTGAAGATTTAGGAAATATCTTAAAAGTTTCCTGGAAGATTTCTTGAAGGAATCTTAAAGAAATCTTGAACGATAATTTAGCGGAAATCTTAGAAAAAAACCTGGAGAAAATACAGGCTGAATTCTTGCAATTGGGTCCTAAAGCCCTATCCCAATTTTAGTGCCAAACGCTTAAGTTTAGGCCATAAACACTTGTTTACTCAATTTTTTATTGTTGTCCGTTTGTTTAAGTCCACAAATTTTTTTTATGTTTTTTATTAGATTTTGTCACACCCCTTGGCTTAAACTCAAATTTTGGGTGTATTTTGTTTTCCGTGTCCCTTCCGAAATGTCAGATAGGAACAACCCCAGTGAAAAAAACTATAACCCCTGTGGTGTTTTTGTCGACTGAGCGAACGTCAAACATGATCTTAAGTGTCAAGGTTCATTTATGGACCCAATTTTTAAATTAAAGTTTAAACATGATATAGCCGTTATTTGAGCGGGAAAAATGGCTAAAGTAGTTACAGTAACATGCTCTTTCGTGTTATTAAATAAAAACAAGATTTCATTCAACATTTTAGGACCCTATTGTTCTAAACGAAAATCTTGAAGCAAGCTCTAGAGAATAGGATGGTAGATTCATTGGATAAATTCTTGGATGACTTAAGATATTCTGGAAAAAAATGCGAAAGGATCATTGGAGGAATTTCCAATGGAATCTCTGAGGTAATTATTGTAATTATGCTTAGTAAATTTCCTTATTTCCTAAAACGAAACTGTTAGATAGATTCCTTAGGAAGTCCGTAAAAATACGAAAAAAAAAACTCCTGAAGGAATCTTTGTAGAAAACTCCTTGGGCAAATACCTGAATCAATTCCCTGAAGGAAATAATGTAGAAATTCATACAGAAATGCAAGCAGTAATAGTTGTCGTAATTTAAAAAAAATCTTTGAGAAATGTCTGGTAAGAAAAACAATCTTATATCCTGATTCCTATTAGGATTCTTTTTGTTATCTTGGTTCCTTATTGGCCCATTTTTGATTCTTGTCTGGTGTCTTTTTGGTCACTTTCTCAGGCAAGAGATCTCTGAAGTGCCTATTTTAAAGACATTTAGGCTACATTTAACAGGGCTTAAGGAAGATACTACCGGGTACCCCCGTTGGTTTGACCACATTTAATCTGAACACTTTTCAATTTGTATCCCGCTAATTTGCACATCGTTCAGATTGAAAATGGTTCAAACGTCACTTAGCTCATGGAACGGAGTAAAGTGAAATGGAACGCAGAATCAATACACATACCACAAAACAGTAAAAGAGGTAACCAGAAACACGCTTCTAGGGTGACTAGATGTTCAAATTAATAATGAACCCCGATGGTTTGCATGAGGTACCGTTCAAATTAACGGGGGCGTACGGTATTAATTTTCGTACTCTCATGAATCACAAGGTAGTCCCATACATAAAAATAGGCATTGAAAAATAGTACTGAGGAGCCTTTACGCGTCTTGCCTAATTTATTAGAAAACGTGTCGTACTGCATTTTTAGTACAACTGAAAAATCATTGGAAGGTATGTTGAAAACTGATAAAAACTCAATTTAATTTGAGATTCATAGCAGTTGTGCACACTATAGTGTTTATAATAATATATTATATGAATGAAAATTCGTTTGCATGAAATCTGCAATAGAACCAAAATCGGGCGGACATGTGCTGTGCATTGTCATGGTCTATAATGCAATCAAATCTGTTAGCTTCTGGATTGGCAATCCCACACATCACACTTACTCACTAGGCTCAGACGCTGATTAATTTCTCATGGATCTCATAAATTCAACCCGAGCCACGTGTATGTATGTGGAGGCTGATGTGATACTGCAATCCGCCAACGTCAACTCTATCGTCATCCTCCACTATTCCTTGATTTGCATTCATCATCGGTGCAATTGATTGATTTTGCTTGTTCTCAAATGCAACTGCAATATGGTTATCGTAAAAGTTTCAATAATTAATCGATCACGATATATTACGCAACTGGACCCCTCTCGCACCCCTTAATTTATGGACTGAGAACCAGACGCCGTGGCTGATGTCTGGATGTATGCATTCTAAGATAAATAACTCAGCGACGACCGGTCGAACACGCGAACGGAAAAGAATGTTTTGACGCGATCTCTCCCCAATAAGATGATTGCATCCGACAATACATACGTGAGATGAGATGAGAGAGGTGTGCAATTATTCCTATTTGTAATTAGCAGATTGGTCGATAGGTGGGTGAACTAATGGCAAAAGATTAGCGCATTGAACGCGATTTTTAGTTACTACCTCAGACTGCACTGTACTCACGTAACGATATTGCAATAAGTGATGCTGATGAGCGTGTGTTTCAGATCAATTAGATAGGAGTTTGCTCATGTGTGATGAAAATGTTTACTGAATGCTGATGGATGATAATTCTATTGTTCACTTGATGATCAAATGCGATGAGAACGACTCGGAAGAAAACAAAAATCGTTTTTTTGTAAGAGATTGCGCCACCACATTTGAAGGTTTGTGGAAAGTTGTTGGTTTTCTCTCCGAACTATGGCCGAGCAGTACAGTATAAGTAAAATTACATGGAACATTACTGCCATCTATGATTCGGCAACGTTAGTTTCACCATATGTACAAGATTGGATGGCTTTATTAAGCCTATAGGTCCAAACGCAATGATAGCGGAACGGCAACGGAAAGCGGAACCGGTTCGCCAGCATGCACTACAACATGCTTGTGGACACAATGTGGACTTGGCGTTGGTCCACTTTCATTCGTTGATGGGTCAGTCGAGATGGTTTGATTCAACGTTGAAAGCAAATTGAAATTGACTGTTTTATTTTTTTTTTCTACATTCATTTCTTATATCTGGGTGTTCTGTGTTATTAGACAACACTTTCATCCTATTTTGGTAAAACAAATTTAATTGACTGTTTCAATGACGGTCATTAACACAAGACTTAGAAAGCTTCAAGATCATTAGTTAGATCAACTACAATAGTGATTAATTATTTACATTTACAGATTTCACTAATACTAGAACAATCTGCGGAACTCAACAGCCAGTGATATTGAGTTTTCTTATTCAAACATAAAAATTCTGTGAATTTGTCATTTTTTTTTCATTGGTTTCTTTGCATTTTTAAATAAAGATTCCCGAAATATTTCTGTGTGCATTTGAGGTGCAAATCTTCACTAAACGTACTACAAATGCAATAAGACAAAACAATCAAAGGACACCTAGCAACGATTACACACATCACCGTCAACTTAGCATAGAAAAGCTTACTTTGACATCGGATTGCCTGTGGAAAATCTTACCGCGTTTGGTGTTCCCGCATTTGATATTTGCATTTCAAACGAACACAGCAATATTTAAACAGAGGTTACAGCAGAGCTGGTAGCATGTCTCTTTCTAGAGACATGGTCTCTTATTTAATGCAAGTCTCTATTTTGACGAAAGGTTTTTAAAGTCTGTAGTTTAACAATAATGGTCTCTAAAGTCACTTCTTTCCTTATTCTACTAACAGTGAATCCTGCTGCCAAATTAAAAATGTTCTAGAGCAAACTTCAAAGACCGTTACGCGTCTATTTCACAGGTTCTTCAGAAATTCCTCTTAAGATTCTTTTACTATTTCTTCAAGGTAATCTATTTCGGTATTTCAAAGTATGCTTAGAGGTATTACTTCAGAATTTGCTACCGGAAATACTTGAACACTCCGACGCTCAAGTAATTTTCACAAGGATTATGGTGAAAGTAATTCTTAGTAATTCCTCCAGATATTTGCTGATTAAATCGTTCATGGATTCTCCCAGTTGGTACTTCAAGAGGCTTTCAAAAGATTTCTACGGGAGTTTTTTTTTTAAGATGAATTTTGTTCAGGGATTTTTGCAGAAAGATCTACAATAATATAAAACTGAAAGTATCTTAAAGGAGCTCCTGATGAAACCTCTGAGGTAACTCCTGAAGAAATGAAGAAATACGAAATACTGGTCATTTTAGCTCTTTTTATCTCTTTTTGGTTCTTGTCTGGTCTGCTTTGGCCTTTTTTCAGGCAAGAGGTCTCTAAAGTTCATATTTTCAAGACTCTTAGTCGCTGTGAGCCCTGTTAAGCAATAAACTAATGATTTCTGTACTGTCGTGAATCACTCCTTTATGTGAAAAGTAAACATTGATAAAATATACTGAGAAGTTTTTGACAGAAAATGTCGTTCTGTATTATTATTATTATTATTATGTCTCGTGCTTCATAGAAATGGTGTAAACTGGTTATCATCGAATCTAAATTTCCGGACTAATTCTAAAGCTAACTAACAAGCTAAAGTTTCTTTGTAAATGGTTCAACGTGCAAACACTCCATACAATATTTCGCTGTAATTTCTTTAAAAATTCTGCAAGCATTTTCAGTGCTCCCGAAAAAGATCATATTGAAAACTCTGCAAAATATACTTTACTAGTGGTCCCAGCAAACTTTGTCTTACCATCAAGTAGGCTCTTGAAAGACGCTATGAAAATTCCCATACAAAGTAATAGAATAGTTTTCTCCCATGTTTTTCAACTATTCCGGATACTATATTCCAAACTATTTCCTCGCACACACACGTCGGAACCATTAAAAAATGCGACAGTGAAAGAATCAGGAAGATCCGTTAACTCGTGCCATATACGTGATTTTGACAGATCGAGGTGATCGAAAGGTGGAAGCAGCACTTCGATGACCACTTGAATAGTCAATTCAGAAGACGCTGAGTACCAACCAACCCTCAATTGGAAAATGCCATTCAACAGCTTAAAAACAATAACAGCTGGCAGGGATGGCATAGGAGTTGAGCTGATCAAAATAATTAAATTACCGTAATTTCGGGTGAAATTGATCATTTTTCACGGTTCTTCTAGTCTGTTTTCTCTAATGTTAACAATGCCAAACAACTAAATGCAGGAAAACAAGTACGAAGGTGAGCCTCATCGACTTATGTACCGAAATTTTCTAACAAATGTCATTTTAGTGTTAACAAATACCTCTAAAATAAAAATCAGAGGAACTCATTTCGGGGTGAAATTGATCATTTGTCAATACCATTATTGTTAGTTTCCAAAACAACTCTATATAATAAATTTGAGCTCCCTGAATCCGAATATGCTTGTAAAATTCTTAACAATGTAATATTTATATAAATAACGAATAGTTAAATTTCAAGAATAACGCGGAAAACGCCTAAATGTATGCAATTTCCTAAGGAATTCAATGATATCTAACAGAAATTCAATTATTTCAACAATATGAGCAAATTGGTACGAGTTTTGGTGATGAAATCTGGTTTGGGGATATATCTCAAGCATCCTCACAAACTTTCAGATTTATACCATGTTCAAATCCTTGCTTTTTAATAGAAGTTCATAGGTGTTTGTCAATACTGCACCGTGCATGATTTTGAAATTTTACGTTATTTTCAACGCAAAAAACTTCACAACACACAATTCGACAATAGTTACGAAAAGCAACGTTCATTTACTGCAACTTACATTGATATTTGTGCTCCATTACGAATAAATAGAAACGTGTGATACGATGATCAATTTCACCCTACTGATCAATTACACCCGGTTTTACGGTAGTTCAATATTGAGTTAAGATTTCAGTCAAATACTTCAATTACGAAGAGCCCGGCGTAATAACCGAGAAAAAATTTCCAAAAGATCCAGTCAATTTGTTTGCTTTGCAGACGACTTCGACATTGTCGGAAAAATCTTTGAACCTACCTGGAATATTAGCATGATTTTGCTTATCCTTCTAACTTTATTCAAACTGGAAACATTTGTACAAAGGATTTTCAAGCCGGATCGTTCAGCAGATCGAAGAGCCTTCTGACATGAAAGACTCTGATCCAGCTGAACGGCGTTAGCGTAGTAACCGGTAGTGAGCGTAGTAAGCGGTCATCCATGTGCAATTGACTCTCCGCTTCTCGATATCAAAGGGACTATCGAGATAGGGAGAGATCAAGACATAGAAAAAAAAAAAATTAATTAATACTAGATTGAAAATCACCCCGTTAATAGGACAATTAAAAACAAACAGACGTCTTTTCATCTTCGCAAAATTGTTTGGAATCCCTAAAATTTAGTCTAGTAACATTTGATAATGGGCACATCGACATACGAAGAGAAAATTGGGAATGAAAATCACATCGAGATAGGGAGATATCGAGATAAAAAGAGGATATCGAGATATGGAGAGTGAAAATGTATGCAGAATGAAGGCATTCATAAAGCAAGTAACACGTCAACATTTAACTCCCATCCCCAAATTGACCTGCATTCGGATACAGCCGGCGCCTTTATTATTTTTGTAATAATGAGAGCACCAGTACTTACACATTGAAGATGCTGATAATCCAAAGTACCATGCCCACACAGTTACGGATCAACCACAGTGACGGATCACTTTGGCGTTCAACATTGGATAACTCGCTCAAGACATAAACGTTGACGTAAAACATATTTTTCCCATGTTATACTATTTGTCTTCTACCATATGTAAAGTTAAGCACAACATTCGACCGCTAAATAACGGTGTATTTGACAAATATTTAGTTGGTACCACACAGCTATCATTATATGGTCGTTTTCTGTGAGAAGAGCCGTCAGCATTCATAAGCTCCCACAAGTGGCAAAATTCATATGTTATAGCATAAAACATTCTCGTTCGCTTCGATTTAGTGTGAATTCATCTTTAGAAAACAGTTTTCTTGATTGTTGATTCTTAATACCGAATATTAGCACTTCTAACTAGTGATCCATAATATGTACCAGGAAATGATTGTTTACCACGGTTATGGATCACTAACAAAGAATGTAGATTTGTACCATTTTAAGCATTGGATTCGACATTTTCAGACAATAGCACTAAGGATAAAACTAATACAACATCAAGGTTGATAAATTTCATTTTTTAGCAGACAAAAATGGGTGGACTTGGTGTGGAGCGAAAACAGTTCATGCCTCAGTTACTACGATGCAGTATTAGACTGGCCCTTAAATAAAAAAGTTGTAAAACTTAACGAGGCACCCCCTAGATATGTGCCTTAGGGTAAGAAAAACGCTCTCTCAAAATTTCAACTTAATTGGTTGCTCCACCAGCTGGCGCAATTGTTATAAAGATTGTATGGGCTATTCGTCTCAAATATATTGAAAACTGACCCTATGTCACTGTTTCGTTCCGCATACTAATTGTTCGCGTTCAAATAAGCCCAGAGTGACAAATACACTAGTTGATACCCTAATGAACACAATTGCAGAAGGTTGTATCTGGATTTAATCTCATTTTCATTACTCTTTCAGATGTTGAAAGTTAGGCTTAGATCAGAACTCCCGTATAGTCACTTATATGCATGCGACATGTGCCTCAGCTCGCCCAGCGTCATAGGTGGCTATGATGCGCTTAGTGGTTATCTCCAAGCTATGTTGAAGAAATACAAGCAGTATTGCACCATCTGAAGTATGGTTAAAACACCAACTTTATTAATTTTGATCGTGGTACAATCTTCTACAATATTCTTCGCTATTATATCAAGTAGTGTTTTTGAAATTCTGGGTCCAATTGAACGCGATCATCAATTTTCCTGAACCAAACAGTAGATGATGTGCTGTTGCTCATATGTTTGAGCCGAAAATCCCATATCAACTTCAATTCAAATGCGCCAGCTCATGGAACGACCAAATGAGCTGAATTTTTCAGAAAGGCTTCCTCTAACTCCAAGAAATAATCCTGGGGGGTGCCCCGTGGAATCATACAACTTTATTTTTCTCCCATACTGAGCTGGGCCAGTCTAATGCAGTATATCACAAAAAAGGACATTTCAACCTTGTTTCCAGCTCTAACAATGCTATTTTTTGCAGTAATATGTGACACATTGTTAACTTTCACCAAATCATGCAATACAGATGCATTGAGTTTAAAATCTCTTGATTTTGCGCACTGATCCGTAATATGTCACAATTTGATCCATAATATGAAAATTGATCCATAATATGGTTTTCAGAAACCGAAGCAATTTTTAATTTTTATGTAATCCTATGTAAATATTACACTCAAAACAGTTTACTAACCGAAGTTCCAATTTGAAACGATTCAATTCGTGCTTGTCAATTACAATTTTACGCTTTCCATGTCGTTTTATTGAATTTCATAGGTTGGACTCCACACTATTTGATCCATAACTGTGGGGTCATGGGTACCATCCGCTGATTCCCTGTGTAAGTACAGCTGTTCTTGCAATAACGAAGTAGCAACTGCGGGCGGTCAATCATGCTCATGCTCATGCAGTGTATGGCAACTCGTTGGAAATCATCCGTTGGGAACGGTTCATCATGTGGTAAATATACCGAACAATATAGACGTGTTTCCTATTGAGGTCACCAACAGAAACATCGATTGTGACAGCTCATACATCTCTGGTAGTTAATTCAGGAATGAGTGTAGCAACAATTGTTTTATTATTGCCATTTCAAGTTTGCTGGAAGGAGCAAACACAGGGTTCACAAGGTTATCTAGATATAAGTTCCCCTAACGAAAGTAAGGTTTTTAAACTAGCGACACCTGGGTTGTACCAACTTGCATGAGTTTGCAAAGATTGCTCGTTGCTGTTATTTTATGCCGTAGATTGATCTGAGCTATCCTGCTTTTACAGGTCGCTCTAATTCATATAATTTTGAATAAAACTGTTTTGGACTTAGTTTTGATGATAAAAATATAGCTCCCAAATGTATTGTAAGCTGATAAGAGCCTGATAAGACTTCACCTTAACTTTCATTGAGCAGTCAGCACTGTTGTTTAAATCTGGTTCTAAAAGTCATTATCGCATAATATTTTGATCTCAATGCCCGCTATCATCGATCAGATCTCACTTCAATGTGTTCCCATTATCAAACTAAGTTCACACCCCGGCAATTAAAAGGCACATATGCGTAGCAAGATCCCACGATGCCTGGCACATCAACATCAATGAAGTAGGTGATTTCCCATAGTCACTAATGATTACCATAGATTATCATTATCATGCATGTGCTTTCAATGCCGTGAGTTCAATGATTTTCATCAAATCCATTGGATCTGTTGATCTAAAGCAATAATCTTAGAACTAGGCTTGGACTGCGTAGTTCCGAGATAGGAAAGTTTTCGACACGTGGATGGTAACGTATGTTATGACCAACGATAGTTTTTTTTTTCTGTAAGCGATGGATCGTTTTCACACCATTGAAATTTGTTTCGTTCCTCTAGCGTGTTTTGAAATGAAAAATTTCTAGATATGGAATATTTTTTGAATATCATCTCATTTTGCTAATTGTGGCGCCACAAATAAAATCGAATCTCAATCTTAAAAAATCTGTGTGTTGTTACAATCTACCATGTGTAATTTATGTTAATTACCTGGAAAACTTTTCAATTTTATATAATCTTGCAAGCAAATCTCACATGACAGATTCGTTTCAAACGCGATTATTGATGTGAAACGCATCGCACCTCGACTTCAAAGGGAAAAATACAACAAACCGTCATTTACGCAATTACCGACATGTCACATCTCATACATCGAATAATTGAAAGTCGGTACATATGTAGACCCAATTATTACAAATTGTTACAACTCAATTGGCTGCTCCTCTGACGACTGACTTAACTAAGGCGAGCTTCCCTTGCTAGCTTGGACGAATGTGTTTCCGAGAACTCGTTAGATCTACCATCAGAACAAGGAAAGAGGGCAAATTAACTGTCTGCTCTAAACAAATAGCGCGTCAATTTTGTCGTCTACGGCTGCTGCAGCCCCCAGTCCCAGTATGAACTGCGTGACGTTACAATTCGTTTACTCGGCCATCGATCGTCTTACGATCTCCATACTGCGCTGTGCGATCCACTTAGCGATTGGCGCTAAATTCCGTTCGATCACTGGGGTGCTCTGCGGGAGGCTTGACCCTTTCAGGACCTGTGCCGGATTTGGGCTTCGGGTGGCCCGGGTCAGATCTCATAAAGGGCCCCCTTTATACAAAATTCAGCACGTTTTGGGATTCCACAAAATAACGCATTGAATTTGAGTTTTGAACGAGATGTTCGGTCCAAACATATGAGGGGTGACATTTTCGTTTGTTAGCATTGAAACTGTTTTTAAGCTTTCCAACAATGTTTTGATGTGATTTTTGCGTCCAAAAGGAAAAATATAATAATTCGTAGGAGATTGCTGCCGTGAATCGCAAGTCAGTCCCATCTGTAAAAAGAGGCATTGAGAAAATGGGCAGTGAAGTTTCCAAACACGTTTTCCATACGAATATTCAAAAAATTCCAGAGAATTGGAACATGTTCAAATCATAATGAAACTTTCAAGATTTGCTTTTCACTACGATATCTTTCCGAGAAACATATAAAGATGGACAAAACACGGCTTATTTTTGTGTTACAAGGTGTGGAAATCTATAGTGGGACTGATATGCGGTTACTTTTCATTATGGGACAATGTGACTTGGTGTTTTTTTTCTATTATTTCCGAACATATATTATTATCTCATTAGTGCAGCTGAAAGCGCATTGAAGTATATGTTGAAAACTGAACTCAACTCAATTTTGACGAAAATGCAGATGGGACTGACTTGCGATTCACGGAAGATTGGCTTCTACATAATTTGTATGGAGTTAAAAATCTCTTAAAATCTTCAAAGCCGTTTTTTCCAAAGCATCTTTTTGATTGAATTTGGCACAGATTTTTTGTAGGTCGAAAATTAATGCTTTTCCCCTACTAGCAAATTTAAAGTACACAAGGTCGATTGACCTGACATTTGAACTGCATGTTAGAAATAACTTCAAATTGATTTGTAAATAAACCATCAAATTCTATGCAAATACGTCTGTCATCGAAACCCCTCGGTGTCGATAGCACCTCATCAACATCTACCTTGCGGAAGACTGTCGCGGTGACAGCGGTTGACAGATCGAACCGATACAATGAACTGTCAGGTTAATGACAAGGCAAAATTACAATATAGCGTGTGCACCAGTAACATTTAATACTCCAGATTAATTGTCTTGAAATTCTTATAAATTATATTACTATGAATTTATCTCTCAAGTGAATTAAGGTAGTATACTTGTGTGAACTAGAACTATACTTGTGTGAACTTATAACTGAACATTTATTTAACTTAGAACTACATAACGTAAAATAGCCTAATAGTACGGAGAGGACAGTCGATCATAAGTACGTTTGATTGATAGCAGGTGAGAAATTGATATTCTATTTGAAGTTATAATTTCTCATATTCACCAACCGTAATTACATAGGTCTCTTGATAAAACCTTAATCAGCAGGCTAGGTCCGACGAAGCCGAGGAAAAAAAGACTAAATGCACTAAACGTAAGAAGTTATACACCTTAAAACTTAACCTAAAACATGCCCTAAAATCTAATTTACATGTAAACAGGAATTTAAAACGGCCCTGAACTTCGGACGAATAAAGGTCGTTAAGGATTTGGAACGCATACATCGTCTTTTTTCTTGTTACAGCGGCACGCTAGTAACAAATTTTAAATTCGTTTACCGAGGAACGATGTCGGAACCGGCTGGAGCGGTAGGCATTACTGCCAATCAAGGTAAGAGCTCTGCTTTTCAATCAAATGACGCGCATGAAGACCCCCCTCTGAACCCAACGGAGAAATCAAATAAAAACCCTCTTCTCAAACCTCACCAAAAAGTACCCTCTGTCAAAAGCAAATCGTCAAAAAATCGGGATAAATCATCGGCGGTCGGTCATAGTTGTGAAACGTGTAGGTCAGCGGACAACAGCCGTATGGTGCAGTGCGATGATTGTGACGGTTGGCATCATTACATCTGCGTGGGTGTCGATGATCGAATAGTGAAGAAACCTTGGCGGTGCGTGATGTGTGAGGAGGTTTGGACGAAACGGAAGAATATCAAGCATACGAAAGTGGAAGAGGGAAAGAAGAAACCGAAAGCCACTGGAAAAACCAACCAGGAAGGTGGACCGAAGGATGTTGGCAAAGCCAAGCAAAAAGGACGAGTGGAGCAGCGGGAACAACTGAAGGAACCGTTTGACCAGGCGGCGAAAAGCCTCAAAGCGTCATCAGTTAAGTCGGCAACTTCGCGTAAATCTTCAAGAGTCCAACTCGAACTGCAGCTGCGCAAACTCGATGCTGAACGGACCTTGCTGGAAGATAAACGCAAATTGATCGAGCAACAGTACAGTGTCCTGCAAGAGCTTGCAGAACTTGAAGATCGCGTTGAGGATGTGGAAGATGGTGACCAAGTAGACGGGGATTCCAAAGTAGAGGGTTGGCTGCGCGACGGACTCAACTCGGACTACGAGGCTGAGAGTACTGACTCAAGCGAAGAGTACCCAGGTACTAAAGATTCGGATGACGAAGACGTCGGTAATTCATCAGAGGATGACATTCAAGAAGATCCACGTAGCAACGCATCGCACTTCAACCCGAAAGGACGCTCCACGCCAAGGATTGACCAAACGAAATCGCAGAGGAGAAATGTTACGCATAGCAACCAGTTAGCCTGTAGCCTGACTCGTAACCAACTAGCAGCTCGTCAAGTCGTGGCGAAAGATCTGCCCACATTCACCGGCAATGCGGAAGAGTGGCCGATTTTCTTTTCCACCTTTGAAAGCACGACACGAATGTGTGGATACACTAATGATGAAAATATGATTCGATTGAGGAATTGCTTGCGTGGAGAAGCGTACGCCGCGGTGAAGAGCTTTCTGCTTCACCCGTCAACGGTAGACAGAGCAATAGGTGCTCTCAATCTGAGATTCGGTCAACCACGGTTTGTCATTCATTCGCTTAAGGAAAAGATACTCGCCATGCCACCGCTAAGACCCGATTCAATCAACAAAATGATCGACTTTGCGCTGGCAGTACAGAATCTTGAAGCTACAATTGATGCGTGTGGACAAAAGGAGCTTATGCGAGATGCGTCGTTGCTAGGCGACTTGGTTGGAAAGCTTCCGGCCTCGGCGAAGTTGGAATGGGCAAGACATACCCGATGCTTGCGAAAGGTCAACCTGTCGGCCTTCAGCAAGTGGATTTACGATATGGCAGAAGATGCTTGTTTGGTTGCTGAACCACGCAAAAATCAAGAATCACCCCAGAGTCATGAGCCACGTAAAAAGTCCAAGGCGTTTCTGAACACCCACACTGATCAGCCGAACTACAGGAAAGAGGAACGGCACGCAGCTGGTAGCAACAGTGCTTCTAAACCGACGGGTGCATATAAGAAAACACAATCTCGGCCATGTATTGTCTGCAAAGGAGGTTGCGCTTCTCTTGCAAAGTGCGGAAGGTTTTTGGATCTCTCTTATGACGGAAGGTGGGCAACGATTCGCGAAGCAAGAGTCTGTCGGAAGTGTCTGACGCAACACAAAGGAGGATGCGAATCAAAGCAGTGTGGTGTGAACGGATGTGGCTATAAACATCATCCCTTGCTGCACAAGGAGTTGAATGTAGAATCATCAGCGATTGAGAGGCCACAGCATGAAGAGCAGTCGTGTAACACTCATCAGTCTGGCTCAAGTTCGATCCTTTTCCGTTATATTCCAGTCGTGGTGTTTTTTTTTTTTTTTTTTTTTTTTTTTTTTTCAACAGACTCCGTGTGGGGTTAGGGACCATTTACTACATGCAAGCAGTAAACAGGACTACACCCCCGACCCACTAAACCATTTCCATTGCCGCCAAACCCTTCGTCTCTCCGGGACCACCAAGAAGGCATTGCTTCGAAGAGGGGCTATTGCACATCGCATCCTCCAGGTTAGCTGCGTAGCCATGCAGCAACGAACATCGATGACACGCTTAGGGGGGTCCACCAAGGTAGCATGCTGGCGCTTTGCCAGCTTCCCAGGTGGTCCTCACCTCCCGTTGTCCGCTGAAAGCGGGCAGGGTCGACCACTACGCCCGCGCCCAGCTGCACCGCAGGTATCAAGAACTGATACTGCGGGCTTCGCAATTTGACCTACTGAAGGCTCAGGCCCTATCAGCTAGCACCAGCTGGGATTGCTGACGAAGGGGCCTCCACCTGCCCCGAACAACCAGAGGCTCGTATCCACCCAGTAGGCCGGCGCCACGACAGCAGCGCTACCAGGATGTTCTCCCCGCGGGCTGTAAGGGTCGATTTCGACCGTAGGGCACCGGTATGACCTACGTGGCCGACTGCGAACCCTTGGACCACCTGTTGTTTAGCGTCTGCACTAGCCACTCCTCGAGTCCACTCGCCACCTCCTTTGCAGTTCCGAGACGATGTGGGTGATAGCCGATGAAACGGCATTCCAGCCAAACTCGTCTTCACACATCCTCTGGACCAAATTGTCCGGAGTCGTGTCCCGACCGCATGTGGCTAACATGCGGTCACGCATTGTGCGGAAACGCGGGCACACGAACAAAACGTGTTCCGCCGTTTCCTCTAAACCTGCACAAACTGGACATTCGGGAGAACCCGCATGACCGAAACGGTGTAGATACTGTCTAAAGCAACCATGGCCCGAAAGGACCTGTGTCAGGTGGAATGTTAGTTCCCCATGGCGCCTATTGACCCAGATATCTAACCTCGGAATCAACCTGTGAGTCCACACTCCCTTGGTGGAACTGTCCCACGCACGCTGCCATTTGACCATGGAGGCCAGTCTGGCAGTCCTGCGTATGCCTCTTGTGCCGCGCATTTCGAAGCACTCTATGTCTTCCATGATAAGGATACCAATAGGCACCATACCGGTGATGACGCAGAGTGCATCGTGTGACACGGTACGGTACGCGCTCGCAACCCTCAGGCACATTAGCCTATAAGTACTCTCTAGCTTGCTACGGTAGCTCTTGGTACTTAAGGCCGTGCCCCAAGCCGGGCCACCATACCTCAGTATGGACGAGGCGACACTGGCCAGAAGCTTTCGCTTGCTGGCGTACACCGCAGAGCTATTGGACATCATCCGGGACAGTGCCACAATAGCTGTGGAGGCTCTCTTGCAGGCATAATCGACGTGGCTACCGAAGGTAAGCTTATCGTCGATCATCACCCCCAAGTGTTTGACGGAGCGCTTCGAAGTGATCGTGCAGTCGCCTACACTGATCACCGCTTGCTGCACCGACTTTCGGTTGTTGACAACAACCGCCTCAGTTTTGTGGTGAGCCAATTCCAGTTTCCTGGAGCTCATCCACTCCTCCACAATTGCGATCGAGTGGGCTGCAGTCAATTCCACTTCTTCGATCGATTCACCGTAGACCTCCAGCGTAATATCGTCGGCAAAGCCAACGATGACCACACCCGCCGGGAATTTTAATCTCAACACCTTGTCGTACATGACATTCCATAACACCGGGCCCAGGATGGAACCTTGCGGGACTCCTGAGGTTATGTGAAAGCACTTCCGACCCACCTCTGTGTCATAGACTAATACCCGATTCTGGAAGTAACTTCCGAGAATCTTGTACAGGTACTCGGGTATCCCCAGACGCAGGAGCGCATCGGCAATAGCCGCCCAGCTGGCACTATTAAATGCGTTCCTTACATCCAGAGTCACTACTGCGCAGTAGCGAATCCCCCTCCTCTTACGCTGGAGTGCTATCTCAGTCGTGGTGTACGGATGCGGAATTGTAGTTCACTGCTACGCCTTTCTAGATGACGGATCGTCGAAAACGCTTATGGACGAAGAGCTTGCAAAAGAATTGAACTTATCTGGAGAACGTCATCCACTGTGCCTCAAATGGACTGGCGGCTTGCATCGAACGGAAGACGGTTCGCGTAGCGTACAAATAGAAATCTCCGGTATAAAGGGAAAGCGGTACCATTTCGAGGATATCCGACGTGCAACAACTACAATCTGAATACCCCTACCTAAGAGGAGTTCCTGTACAATCGTATCGAGAGGTACGGCCGCGACTTCTCAACGGAATCCAGCACGCTGTTGCTACGCTGGTGAGGAAGAGTCGTGAAGGAAAACCGGGTCAACCGATCGCCATTAAAACCAACCTTGGATGGCGGGGCACCTGCTAATCAATCTATGAACATGGTGCACTATACGAACCACGTTTCCTTCTGCGACCATGAGATTGAAAACACGAATGCGAACATGGATCGAGCAATGAAGGAGTATTTCTCCCTCGAAAGTCTTGGCATCATGTCACCGGCTAAACATGTACGTTCCCAAGAAGATGAACGCGCTATGAGTCTGTTACATAAGCTCACCCATTTCAACGGAGAAAGATATGAAACCGGTTTGCTATGGAGAAAAGACAACGAGCAATTACCAAACAACAAAGCTATGGCGTTGAAACGTTTCAATCATCTTGAACGCCGCATGGAAAAGGATCCCGAGCTAGCGCGAGTAGTGAAAGAGAAGCTGGCAGATTACGTTTCAAAGAACTACGTCCGTAAGCTAACCAGCGAAGAGCTTGCAGAGATCCACGAACGCGCTTGGTATTTGCCCACTTTTCCGGTTATCAATCCAAATAAACCGGGAAAGATTAGAATTGTCTGGGATGCCGCAGCTACAACGAATGGAGTATCACTAAACTCTGCGCTTCTAGCCGGGCCAGATCTATTGGAGCCGCTGATACACGTTCTCTACAGATTTCGACAATACCGTTTCGCGATATGTGGTGATATACGCGAAATGTTTCACCAGGTCGTAATACGCAACGAAGATCAACATAGTCAACGATTTTTCCTGAGAGACGACGAAGGACAAAAGGAGCCCAGCACTTACGTAATGCAGGTGATGACGTTTGGTGCGTCCTGCTCCCCGGCAACTGCTCAGTTCGTAAAGAACATGAACGCAGATCGTTTCAGCAACACCCATCCATCTGCAGCAAGGGCAATCGTGCGGTGTACATACGTCGATGACATGCTGAGCAGCGCCGAAACAGAGCAGGAAGCGATAGAGCTTGCAAAATCTGTATGGTTTATTCACAATGAAGGTGGCTTCGAAATCCGTAATTGGATGTCCAACTCGTCGACAGTTCTCGCAGCCATTCGCGGAAAGTCAAATGTTGAAAAAAGCCTCGACTTAACGTCTACCCTTGCTACCGAAAAGGTCCTCGGTATGTGGTGGTGCACGAAGGCTGACTGCTTCACCTACAAGATCAATTGGGACAGACTTGGCGAAGACCTGTTGGCAGGCAAGCGCTGCCCCACAAAACGAGAAATTTTGCGTACCATGATGACCATATACGATCCGTTAGGTTTGATATCTCACTATCTAATGTACCTGAAGGTACTACTACAGGAAATTTGGCGAACAGGTGTAGGCTGGGACGAAAAGGTGACTCAGGAAAGTTATGACAAATGGCAGACATGGCTGAAGCTTCTTCCGGAAATCGAGCTTTTGCAAATTCCACGTTGCTATCGGCTGCAGACATCAACTGATGAGTATACGGAGATTCAACTGCATACCTTCGTTGACGCCAGTGAAAATGGTATGGCAGCTGTAGTGTACCTCCGATTTGCGGAAGCAGGAACCGTTGAATGCTCGTTGGTTACAGCGAAAACACGAGTAGCTCCGCTCAAATACCTTACCATCCCGAGACTGGAGCTTCAAGCAGCGCTCATCGGCGCTAGGCTGGCGCACTCCGTCATCCAGGCACTAGACATTACAGTCGCCCGATGCGTCTTCTGGTCTGACTCTAGAAACGCCCTGTCGTGGATACGCGCAGATCACCGTAGATACAGTCAATTTGTTGCCGCTAGGGTCAGTGAAATCTTGGATCTGACAAACGCTGCTGACTGGAAATGGGTTCCAACGAAATGGAATGTGGCTGATGAAGGCACCAAATGGCAGCGACGCCCCTCATTTACACGTGAGAGCTGTTGGTATAAAGGCCCTGAATTCCTGTTACATCCAGAAAATGAGTGGCCGGCTACACCTGTAAAATTCGAGGAATCCTGTGAAGAGTTACGAGCCAACATCCATGTGCACTACGAAGCAACGAAGCTAGAGTTTCCAGTAGACAAACTCAGTGAATGGAAAAGATTGCTTCATACAACCGCCTACATGTTGCGATTCACCAGAAACGCTCGGCCGAAAAAGTTTTCCCGAATTGGCGGCTGCATCACAAGCGAAGAAATTCGCGACGCTGAAGTCTTCCATTTCCGTACCGCACAAGCCAATAAATTCTCAGAAGAGCTGTCAATCATGCGCCGGGAAGAGAGCAAAGCAGTAATCCCAAAACGAAGTCCGCTGTTCAAACTAAGCCCTTTCATTGATGAACAGGGCGTGCTGCGTATGAGAGGCCGAACCGCAGCTTGCCCATACCTTTTACCAGACGCCATTAATCCCATAATTCTGCCTCGTGAGCATCCGGTAACGCATCTCATTGTTCGAAGCTATCATGTCAAGTTTCATCACCAGAACCATGAAGCGGTCATAAACGAGGTTCGGCAGAAATTCTGCATCAGTCGGCTACGTCGGGTGTACGCTAAAGTCAGACTCGACTGTCAACGTTGTAAGCTGAGAGATGCTCGACCCCGCCCTCCGGCAATGGCAGATCTACCACCTTGCAGGCTTACCGCGTTTGTCCGCCCGTTCACTCACACTGGGGTGGACTATTTTGGCCCGATGGAAGTATGCATAGGGAGAAGGGTTGAGAAGAGGTGGGGGGTTCTTCTAACATGTCTTTCAATACGCGCTGTCCATATTGAATTAGCTAGCTCATTAACCACTAACTCGTGCATAATGGCGTTACGAAACTTTATCGCTCGGCGAGGAACTCCAGCTGTATTCTACAGCGACAGGGGTACAAATTTTATTGGCTCTGAACGTGAGTTGAAGCAGACGTTGAAGACTGTAGACCAAAACAGAATGGCACAGGAGTTCGTAAGCTCCAATACATCATGGAGTTTCAATCCGCCAGCTGCTCCCCATATGGGGGGAAGTTGGGAACGACTGGTGCAGTCCGTTAAGCGGACTTTGTCGGAGCTCAAACCATGTCCGCGGCCAAACGACGAGGAATTAAGGAACGCTTTGATTGAGGTCGAAGGTATTTTGAACGCACGGCCACTCACACACGTGCCTATCGAAGATGAAGCAGCCCCGGCGCTCACTTCGAATCACTGGCTATTGGGAAGCTCCGATGGGTTGAAACCGTGGTCTCTACTGGACAATGACTCGATTGCGTTAAGACGAGGCTGGCATCAATCTCAAGTACTCGCAAACCACTTCTGGGAAAGATGGCTTCGAGAGTATCTACCGGAGATAACTAGACGCAGTAAATGGTATCAGAAGGTCCCACCGATACAGGAGGGTGAAATTGTGCTGATCGCAGATCCGAATCTCCCAAGGAATTGCTGGCCAAAGGGTCGTGTCATAGGTACGGTCAACCGGGACGGACAGGTACGTAAGGTGACGATCCAGACTATGAGAGGAATTTACGAGAGGCCAGCTGTGAACGTTGCGGTACTTGACGTCAAGGGCCCAGAAGAGTTGGCAAACTCAGAGGCGGAGTCTGCAAACTGGGGGGGAGTGTCATCGAAACCCCTCGGTGTCGATAGCACCTCATCAACATCTACCTTGCGGAAGACTGTCGCGGTGACAGCGGTTGACAGATCGAACCGATACAATGAACTGTCAGGTTAATGACAAGGCAAAATTACAATATAGCGTGTGCACCAGTAACATTTAATACTCCAGATTAATTGTCTTGAAATTCTTATAAATTATATTACTATGAATTTATCTCTCAAGTGAATTAAGGTAGTATACTTGTGTGAACTAGAACTATACTTGTGTGAACTTATAACTGAACATTTATTTAACTTAGAACTACATAACGTAAAATAGCCTAATAGTACGGAGAGGACAGTCGATCATAAGTACGTTTGATTGATAGCAGGTGAGAAATTGATATTCTATTTGAAGTTATAATTTCTCATATTCACCAACCGTAATTACATAGGTCTCTTGATAAAACCTTAATCAGCAGGCTAGGTCCGGCGAAGCCGAGGAAAAAAAGACTAAATGCACTAAACGTAAGAAGTTATACACCTTAAAACTTAACCTAAAACATGCCCTAAAATCTAATTTACATGTAAACAGGAATTTAAAACGGCCCTGAACTTCGGACGAATAAAGGTCGTTAAGGATTTGGAACGCATACATCGTCTTTTTTCTTGTTACAGCGGCACGCTAGTAACAACGTCTAAGTTCTTAAACTCCACCCATTTTGACAAAAATGTCAAAATTTTGATACTTAAATATTTTGTAAACAAAAAACATGTCTTTTGCTAAATGTTTGCATTTAAAAAATATTCCAATTTGAAAATTTTGTTATTTTTCTCAAAACAATATGTTTTTCAATAGCTTCTGAACTCTTGAATATAATTTCTGTAATTTCCTATAAATCAAATTTCAAGTTATTTATGAGACAAGGATCAAATAATTCGTCATTTTGTGCTCTTACGTTTCTCGAACTCACGAAAATCTGGTCTAGTACCGTGTTGATTCGAAGTGTCCGGATGCTTTGAATCCCAGACATTAGCTTTAAATTATTCAAACAATTATTTTACTGCGACTTTTATGCATGAGAACTTAAAAGACATCTTTATTATGAATTCTAAGCGAAAAAAATTGGGATTTTGTCCAAAAACACAGTAGAAACACCAGTGTCCGGCTTTCTAAGCGTCCGGCAATTCAATGCAGCACGGTATCCTTCATAATGGGCATATCGACAAATGGAGAGAAAATCTGGAATGTATAACATCGAGATGTGGAGAATAAAATGACCTTGAGGGGACGGGTGTCAGGTGTCTCCAAAAAAATGACCACGTGGTTAATGGACAGCTCCTTCATTTGTTTCCACCTGACTGCAAGTACGTGGCCGGCACTGTTATTTGCCCAGTATAAATAAGGACACAGAATTATGCACAATGATGAAGATTCATTTCCAGTCGCTATACATATTTTTCGTGAAATGTGAGGTAATTGTTTTTTTTAACTCCATCGATAAAATAACGACCACAACCTGGTATGATTTTTGGCACCTTTCAATAGGCATTGCTTACGTTCAAAATATTAATCACAAGCGCTTCGATCTACTTCGTCGTAAGCGCTATAATTCGTCGCATCAAACTAGAAATGTTCCATTACGGAGGTTTTTCGAACTTGCCTACAATAGAGAATTATTTTTCAAGTGTAATTTTACTAAAGCTGTTATGGTTCGTCCACTTGTACACCAAAAATTCAATAAAACTACTGTATATCGATAAATAAATTCAGGTAAGTTAGCCACTTTGCACTTTTTCACCGAAATCGCATGGACGAAGACGTACCGAGCGAAATTTGATTAGCGATCGAGTGAGCCAAACCATATTACGATTCAAATTTCTTCCCAACCCCCTGTGTGACTTACTTCACCGGGCACTTATTTACACTATGGGAAATTATCGTACATTGAGAGATTTCATTCCGAACACACGCCATAAAACCTGTATAATTTTGTACATTTTAAGAAATTCTCTCAACGACAGCATATGGTCGGTGTTCAGACAGACTGGACCAAGTGCTTTTTGATAGTTTCAAGAAAACAAACTCTAGGTATTCCAAATATCAAAATATTTGTATTATTTGCTTTAATAATGGAACTTAAAAATTGAATGATACCGTTTTGTCTCAAATTCCGAACAGACTCATATTCCGAACACTCGGTTTTTGTATGGCGATCTGGTTAAATGTTTCGCTGAAATATGTCACCAAATAACAAAGAAATGGCAGTCAATTGCGATTCAATTTTAATGTCTCCAGTATAATTTTTACCGCGGGAATAGTGATGATTCTCTAGTTTCACACCAGTAGAACAAGCTCAGATAAATTTGTTTGCAAAATTATTCATTTGAATACGATTTATTCGTGCTGTTCGGAATTTGAATCAAGGTGTTTGGAATATGAGACAGAATGAACACAGTGTTCGGCATTTGAATCAAAATGCAAATCCATACTTTTACGTAAAAACAATACTAAGACAAATGATATCAACATTTTTATTGGTACACCCAACAGCTAACAGTTAGCCTTTGCGAAAAAATTAATATTTACACAAATATCATCCAATTTATTCCAATCAGATGCATTTGAAGTCACTGTTGGCCTTAAGTGTTCGGAATATGAGTCAAAACGGTACGTCCGTATCAAAATAGCATCGGAAAAATCGAAATTGACGGAGTCCCTAACGCTTGTCTCGCAGGAAACCATTTTCAAAGTGCACGCTTAACAGACTTTACACAAAGCTTCACCAATTTAATGCAGACAATGTATCCAATTAATCGATTGAATCATAATGTTTCTGAGCGTATATTAGCTAGAAACTAAAGTTCCAAACAATTGACGAATAATTACGACCAAGTAGAAAGTTTCGTTAAAAATTGACGATCTTTGTGTTTCACGAAATGTATTACATTTTTTTAGCGTGACCAAGTTATGACCGCATAGTTCTAGGCATACTCTGATCATTTTTACGAAAATTTAAGTTTGACAGCAGCCCGGCTGCTTGTTGATTTCCAGGCCGCACCCCTTAGGAAGAGACCAAAACCAAAAAACAAGAAGCCTATACAATCAAAAATAAGAAACCATTAGTTCTGATCTTGTAAAGTTTTGATATCCTTGAAATTTGAGACAGAAATTCTGATTTCTTCATTATTTAATTGAATTAAAAACGATTTGATAAAATTTATAGGGACCAATTTTATTTGTAATCACATTTGAAGAAATCAGAGATTTTAAACTGTTACAATGGTATGTGATAAAAATACATGCTTTAAAGGGGTCGTTCAAATATTACGCAACGCAAAATTTAAGACCCCCTCCCCCCACGTAACAGCTATTGTATGGAAAGTTTTAAGTTTTTGTATGGACCGTAACACTATGTAAGACCCCCTCCCTCCCCCTGTTGCGTTACGTAATATTTGAACAATCCCAAATACATAACGATTGTGGAGTTCAGAATTGAAGTGGGTACACGGGTGCCACACGAAGAACTTGACATTCCACGTGAGGCGTCGAAGTTGTTCCATGCCTACTAGATCATTTCATGTGTGATCCAATGCTACATTTTCGAAAACTTATTCAAACAGTCTCAAATCAGAAAAATGAACAAACTTATTTTATCGATCCTACGCGTTTCACAGACGAAGTTCTACGCATTCCGCTCTAAACCAATTCGATTTTTCACTTTTAGAACGTTTGATTCCGGGTTTACAAAACGGCGTAAGTGATTTTCAACTTTCGCAACCTATTTAACCGCTACTTTCATCGCTCCGTTGTATGGAGAGACAAAGTGATTTAACCACGAATCAAAACAAAACACTACTTGAGTCGATTATACACTGGTACAAAAACGTCGCAAGTAACTGAATAAAACGTCATAAGATTTATGTGGGAAATAATTGAAACTACACGGAGAAATATTTTTACCTAATTTTTGAGTTTGATTTACCCAAAATTAAGTATATCGATTATAGTTTCAACCCAAAATCTCTAGGTTTTTTCTTTCTCCCACACGAATGTTGTAAAAAATAGAGAGAGCTGCATCTATCCAATGGGGGTACTTTGGCCCAATAATCCAAATTTGGGTAAATGCAGCTTTTCTTATGTTTGGGTCGAAAGAACTCAATTTTGCGTTAAATCAACCCAAAATTGAGTATATTTTTCTAATGGAATTAAAGCCAAACTACCTAGTGGGGACATTGGAAATTTAGCCAAAATTGAGATTGGGCTCAACTACGGAATTGCGTTGAAACAACCCAAAATTGAGTTGAATTCCGTCTCCGTGTATCGTGTTTTTGAATGCGAGCTGTAATGCGAGATTGTATGCAAAATTTAAGCGATGTACACGGCGAAAAAATGTTAAAAAGTTGATTAATTTTAAAACAGTTATAGAAGATAGGTTGTGATTCTTCTTAATTAGTTTTCTCAAATCCTTATGGAAGCGACTTACGTAGATTTTGAAAAGTAATCGAGCTTTCTTCTAATAGGATTTTGTTTGTCGCCCATCATAACAGGGTTAGAAGCCAAGCTCCATAACATTGTTTATTCAGTGCCACACAACGATGTTTAGCTTAGCTTAGCTTTAAATACATAACGATGCTGAAGCTAAACTTGATTGAATGTTAAGCGGTTTTAAATGAACTGGATAAATTAATTCATTGAGATAATAGTGCATTTCTGTATTTAACCTGGTAAACTGTATTAAACTAGTAAAATTGGATAAACTAGTAAAATGTTCTAGTTTTAAGTGAACTAACAATTCTTTTATTTTTAACTTACTTCTCGGCACAACATTTGACTGGAATTTAGAGGCATTCATTTATATACACACTATATTTTTTTTTAGTTTGTGCAGTAAATTGTAGTAATGTGCAGTTAGTCTAAACCTGTCTAAACTAATCTATGATCAGCTTGCACTAGTGGTAGCATACACTAGGAGAGTAATCTTCAAACCTGGTGGATCTACTTGGAAATGTTTTGATTCAATGAAACAACTCTCGTCTTGGTTGCGGTGGTAGATTGAACTCAAAAACAGTAGCTACCTAGAATGTGTTATTGACCTCCAAAAAATATCATAGGTCGTGTTATGGCTTAAAGATGTTACAAAGACTAGTTTTTGAACAAAAAGAAACCCTCTCGTGTCTTGGTTGGCCTGTTATATCGAAAAATTCGAACACCAAAATAATATGGAGAACCCACAATACCTTGATTAGAGTAAAGTGGGGCAAAAGTTCGAGTGGGGCAAGAGTTTCTTTTTAAGATTTCTAGCTCAAATCAAATCAAAACTTAGAAATGTCTATTGCTAATCGAATGCTATTCAAGTGAGAGACTTTCATTCCAAATATCATAAAAATCGATTGAGATTTGGAAAAGTTATGGCAATTTATTGTTTTTTTACGTAAATATTGTAATATTTGGTCAATGGTTCGATGCATGGATCCAAATGAAGAAAAAATATTTTTCAATATTTTATGTAAGGGCGTTTCTAGGCCTATCAAAAGGATGCTTTGACGTGTATTAGTTTTTCCATAAATAGTTGGAATCAATTTTTGGCCCATAGCGGGGCAAAAGTTCGAATCTGCGGGGCAAAAGTTCGACCCATGTATAAACCCACGGAAAATTTTTCAAATTTCCTGAAATCTACATATTATCTTCAAATTTAGCGAAATTTGCCTGATCGTGCGAAAAATGTCTCAAAATTTTACATTTTCACTTAGTTTTGCGAAAAACTGCTATTTTTTGAGTGTATTACAATTAACCCTGTTTTGGGCATTTTTTGATGAAAATTTAGTGTGTATTTTTCGGCAAACATAAGTTTACGGCTGGTATAAAGTATGCCTGGCATAAAAGTATTGATGTTTTGTGTTTTAGCCAACGAACTTTTGCCCAACACTAGATTCGAACTTTTGCCCCACCGGTGGGGCAAAAGTTCGTTTAAGACAATCAATTTTGAAACTGTTATAACTAAAAATGGGTAAATATTTTGACACAAGTTTGTTCAGCAAAGTTATAGCCAATATGTTGAAGGTTCGCTGTATGGTATTTGTTTTGTTTCGTCTGCTATTATTTTCCTGGAAACTTTGATTATACTACTAAGGTCGAACTTTTGCTCCACCTTACTCTACTTGTATTATGCATTTTCTATGCCCATAATGTATTAATTTTACATCCAAACTGAATCATTCAAATCTGTACGTAAACTGTGCGTAAGAAAAACTCGCCCTGAAAGGGTCAAACAGTGCTAAAAATAATCAACCACACACACGACACCATGAACGGTGCAGTTCCGTGGCCCGCTTACGTGTGCCAGGTGGTCAACCACAACATGTCACGTTCTATAATTCGCAAACACGTCGATCGTCGTCGATCGATTGTGCATATACATATGAGATGTGTAGCCGACAGGTGTGGCGGCAGGTACTCGAGAGTTAGAATGAATTCAGCTTGCCGGATTAGCGGGTGGTAGCTTACAAACAGTGTCTAGTGTAATTGATTGTTTGCTTGTTACACTTGACCACACAGTCAGAGTCAGTGGGAGTAATGTTTCAAGTTACGTCGGGGGTGTGGACGGAAAACGACGGTTGTGGAGGTTTCTGATCGCGTGTCAGATCACGGTCGAGTTCAAGCGGATCAAGCTTTGCGCTAGGCGGGCAGCTTAACTGGATGCTGGATCGTTACGGCGGCGATAGGAAATGTGTATGTATATGACATGTTTGATCTGTGCTGGGTCTAACGATCGGGTTAGGACGACAGGGAAATTAACCCACGCATAAATGATTGCCATGATATTTGCATTCTTGATTGATTGAAAATGGTATTTATGTGTTTGGAATGCGAATGCTATAATTAGAATGCTAGTTTAGGAAGTTTGTCACAACTTATTCGTGTTTGTTTTCCGGTATTTGGAGTTGAACTGTCCACATGGCAGCGTAGTTTTGATGTTGTCTTTTCTTGTTCTTGGATTTGGATTAGATATAAGTTGGCTTTGGACTACACACTTAAACGGATTCGCCGAGAACTCAACAGCTGATATCTCGGTAATAATTTGACGATTCTCGGTAAAACTTTTACCGAGATCTCGGTAAACATTTACCGAATCTCGGTAACGTTAGCCGAGATCTCGGCAATAAATTTGGATTGCCGAAATCTCGGTGAAATAAGTACCGAGAATCGGCATTGAAAATAACCGAACTCTCAGCTGTTGGGTTCTCGGCGAAAAGTTTTACTGAGGTCGGTGAAATAAATTAAGTGGTTAGATTTGTATTCGATTTGAATTAGATTGATATTAGTTTTGATTGAGATTGGATTTGGATTGATATTAGTTATGATTGGGATTGGATTTGGATTGGATTTGGATTGGATTTGGATTGGATTTGGATTGGATTTGGATTGGATTTGGATTGGATTTGGATTGGATTTGGATTTGGATTGGATTTGGATTGGATTTGGATTGGATTTGGATTGGATTTGGATTGGATTTGGATTGGATTTGGATTGGATTTGGATTGGATTTGGATTGGATTTGGATTGGATTTGGATTGGATTTGGATTGGATTTGGATTGGATTTGGATTGGATTTGGATTGGATTTGGATTGGATTTGGATTGGATTTGGATTGGATTTGGATTGGATTTGGATTGGATTTGGATTGGATTTGGATTGGATTTGGATTGGATTTGGATTGGATTGGATTTGGATTGGATTTGGATTGGATTTGGATTGGATTTGGATTGGATTTGGATTGGATTTGGATTGGATTTGGATTGGATTTGGATTGGATTGGATTGGATTTGGATTGGATTTGGATTGGATTTGGATTGGATTTGGATTGGATTTGGGATTGGATTTGGATTGGATTTGGATTGGATTTGGATTGGATTTGGATTGGATTTGGATTGGATTTGGATTGGATTTGGATTGGATTTGGATTGGATTTGGATTGGATTTGGATTGGATTTGGATTGGATTTGGATTGGATTTGGATTGGATTTGGATTGGATTTGGATTGGATTTGGATTGGATTTGGATTGGATTTGGATTGGATTTGGATTGGATTTGGATTGGATTTGGATTGGATTTGGATTGGATTTGGATTGGATTTGGATTGGATTTGGATTGGATTTGGATTGGATTTGGATTGGATTTGGATTGGATTTGGATTGGATTTGGATTGGATTTGGATTGGATTTGGATTGGATTGGATTTGGATTGGATTTGGATTGATTTGGATTGGATTTGGATTGGATTTGGATTGGATTTGGATTGGATTTGGATTGGATTTGGATTGGATTTGGATTGATTGGATTGGATTTGGATGGATTTTGATTGGATTTGGATTGGATTTGGATTGGATTTGGATTGGATTTGGATTGGATTTGGATTGGATTTGGATTGGATTTGGATTGGATTTGGATTGGATTTGGATTGGATTGGATTGGATTTGGATTGGATTTGGTTGGATTGATTGGATTTGGATTGGATTTGGATTGGATTTGGATTGGATTTGGATTGGATTTGGATTGGATTTGGATTGGATTTGGATTGGATTTGGATTGGATTTGGATTGGATTTGGATTGGATTTGGATTGGATTTGGATTGGATTTGGATTGGATTTGGATTGGATTTGGATTGGATTTGGATTGGATTTTGGATTTGGATTTGGATTTGGATTGGATTTGGATTGGATTTGGATTGGATTTGGATTGGATTTGGATTGGATTTGGATTGGATTTGGATTGGATTTGGATTGGATTTGGATTGGATTTGGATTGGATTTGGATTGGATTTGGATTGGATTTGGATTGGATTTGGATTGGATTTGGATTGGATTTGGATTGGATTTGGATTGGATTTGGATTGGATTTGGATTGGATTTGGATTGGATTTGGATTGGATTTGGATTGGATTTGGATTGGATTGGATTTGGATTGGATTTGGATTGGATTTGGATTGGATTTGGATTGGATTTGGATTGGATTTGGATTGGATTTGGATTGGATTTGGATTGGATTTGGATTGGATTTGGATTGGATTTGGATTGGATTTGGATTGGATTTGGATTGGATTTGGATTGGATTTGGATTGGATTTGGATTGGATTTGGATTGGATTTGGATTGGATTTGGATTGGATTTGGATTGGATTGGATTGGATTTGGATTGGATTTGGATTGGATTTGGATTGGATTTGGATTGGATTTGGATTGGATTTGGATTGGATTTGGATTGGATTTGGATTGGATTTGGATTGGATTTGGATTGGATTTGGATTGGATTTGGATTGGATTTGGATTGGATTTGGATTTGGATTGGATTTGGATTGGATTTGGATTGGATTTGGATTGGATTTGGATTGGATTTGGATTGGATTTGGATTGGATTTGGATTGGATTTGGATTGGATTTGGATTGGATTTGGATTGGATTTGGATTGGATTTGGATTGGATTTGGATTGGATTTGGATTGGATTTGGATTGGATTTGGATTGGATTTGGATTGGATTGGATTTGGATTGGATTTGGATTGGATTTGGATTGGATTTGGATTGGATTTGGATTGGATTTGGATTGGATTTGGATTGGATTTGGATTGGATTTGGATTGGATTTGGATTGGATTTGGATTGGATTTGGATTGGATTTGGATTGGATTTGGATTGGATTTGGATTGGATTTGGATTGGATTTGGATTGGATTTGGATTGGATTTGGATTGGATTTGGATTGGATTTGGATTGGATTTGGATTGGATTTGGATTGGATTTGGATTGGATTTGGATTGGATTTGGATTGGATTTGGATTGGATTTGGATTGGATTTGGATTGGATTTGGATTGGATTTGGATTGGATTTGGATTGGATTTGGATTGGATTTGGATTGGATTTGGATTGGATTTGGATTGATTTGGATTGGATTTGATTGGATTTGGATTGGATTTGGATTGGATTTGGATTGGATTTGGATTGGATTTGGATTGGATTTGGATTGGATTTGGATTGGATTTGGATTGGATTTGGATTGGATTTGGATTGGATTTGGATTGGATTTGGATTGGATTTGGATTGGATTTGGATTGGATTTGGATTGGATTTGGATTGGATTTGGATTGGATTTGGATGGATTTGGATTGGATTTGGATTGGATTTGGATTGGATTTGGATTGGATTTGGATTGGATTTGGATTGGATTTGGATTGGATTTGGATTGAATTTGGATTGGATTTGGATTGGATTCGCCTCACGGATTTGGAAGCCTCACTCCAATACCTACAAGTTAATATTTAATTTGCTCTACGAATCTCTGCATTTGTTGAAACTTTTCACCGAGATCGATGACGCGCTAAGTATGAGTTTTTATCCGTCAAGATTTCAGCAAGCGTGGCATTTGGTCTCTTGAATTCAGATTTTTTTTGCAATTTCTCGTCGTAATAGGCTGTTTTCATAACGCCAATCTGTCATGGAACGGCCTTCTTGCCTGTATTTTCAGGTGTCGTAATGGTCAGTAGATTAGGATTTGGAATGTCATTCTAAAAAGTTTTGAAAATTCTGAAAATCGGAGATGAACCAGCCTCGGGCAGAATTTCCCCGTAATAAAGAGTAAATTAATTACAGTCAACCCTCCATGAGTCGATATTGAAGGGACCATCGACTCATGGAAATATCGAGTCATGGAACAGCAATGCTATGGAAAGCCGTTTGAGGGGACCATCGTAGTAACCATGAAATTTGATTTTTAATATGGTTCCATGAGTCGATATCGAGTAATGGAACATCGACTCATGGAGGTTTAATCGTAATTTGATTCTGAAAATAGTTGTGAAATGATTCAATACGCAATTTAACACAATTGTGAAACGAAAAAGCGTTGCGTAATAGCCATTACGAAACTGCATTCAGTTGGGTAATGACTTTTAAGTTACTGCATAATTCAGTGCAGGGAATTAGTTGCATGACACAGCCTATTACGATGAGAAATTTCAAAAAAATCTGTTCTAAACCTAAGCTAGCGAAGCTTGTTTTTTTGTCGATATACAGGTGAACTATGCACGCCTACTGTGGTTTAGAGTGACCCTAGAGATTTGGCAGTCAACCAACTGTAATCTTATGGGATCTTACTTCAGTACTTTTTGCGACTGAAATAATTTAGAGTGAACTTACTTGTTTGTGATATTCTGTATTTCTTTTTCATGGAAATGTAGTTGAAATGGATCAACTCCTGTATGGTGGGCTCACCTGAAAATAAAATAAAAATTGACCATTAAAAGAAGGATTATGATGAAGTGTGCATATGTAACATTTTAAACTTATGTATTTTTGAAAGAATTAATTTGGCTTGGGCTCAGGAGATATATCAGATAATGTAACAATATCATTACCAATACATATTGAACACATCGTAGTCAAAAATTCATACAAATCACCCTTTATAATCGTTAATCCTCCCAGTCTAGGCCCATAACTTTATTTTAAATCATCGTTTCAGCAAATCAATATCGATGACGATGCGACAGGTGGCCTATAAAACTTTAGACTCGCAGCTTAAATCCCATTTGCCGCAAATCTGGGCTTAATTACCACCGCTAATTGTAATTGTTAATTGACCCGTTTATCAACTCGTACTCTTAAACCAATAAGCGCTTTTGTTGGTAATTGCATGCTATCGTCACGTAGATACATACAGACGGATAATAACTAGTAATACCCATGGATTGCACATCCTTGCCGGACCTCGCAATTTGAAATTTAAATATAACTCTCAATCAAGGCCGCTCGTATCGTATAGTAGTTGGTCACTAAGGTGTTTGTTCAGCTTATAGCTACATGACTTTAAGTGTCTAAATTATTTCGCACCGCTCGATGAAATATCGCTGTCATCCAGGCAGAATCCATTTGCAACTGATTTCCTGATCACTCGGTTGTCATTTGGGTTGTTCCAGGTGTGATTGGTACTCGGAACGGCTAAACCGAAGGCCAACTTCAAAGCTGGACCCATTAAACTGATGCACAGTGGTACCGTGCATAGGCTAAAAATCAAAATTTAATTGTCTTACTTCTCCCTTTCTTGCATTTTCTTGGAACAATTATGATCGGAAAAATGTATTTATTTTACCCGGTAATGTTCAATATGTTTATAGTAAAACTGTGAATTAAAAATGAAAAATCTAGTGATCTCTGCATTTTGTTTACTGTCTTCTTAGATTTTGGTTTTAATAGGGTCCTAAAGCCATATCTCAATTTTTGTACCAAACGCATAAGCTAAGGCCAAAAGTACATGTGTACTCTATTTTTAAATGATTTGTATTGTATACCGCTTGGTAGAACAAATGGAACCACTGTGCGACGCTGGTGAATCGAGTAGTGGGAGTGTGAGTCGTTTATCATTAAAACATCCCGCTGGCAACAGGTGTCAAATACTCAGAACTGGTTCAGCTCGGGACTATAATTCTTACTGTTACATTTTACATTTGCATTTATCATCGTTCGCCTTCAGCCGTTGGTTAATCGGCATTCCATTTAGCAAGTTACCGGTTATCATCCGTGTTTAAACTGCCTGCAACAGGTGTGTAGGTCGCAATCCGGGAATCCAGTCTGGTTCGGGGACAATAACTACTAATCAATCGTGTGCTGAAATTTGAGGCGCGCAGCGGGTTTGGTAATCGAGACAGGAAGCTAAGTATGTTTGGAAACTGGTTGGTTTACCGAAAGTGAAAGGGTTCCGGTGTGGTGCCTCGGTCGATTTGATCGTTTACAACTTTGACTAACCAGTGAAATCGAGTTTTTTCCTAGTTTATGAGCGGGAAATGCATTAACGTTTTTGGAAGGTTGAATTTGATATATGAGAACCAAAAAAGGGTGATTCTGGAATGCGGAAATTTGTCGATTTCTTATCAACTTTGGCAAATTGCTTTCCTATTTCAAATTGTTTATTACATAGCGTAACAAAAATGACATTTTTGCGTGTCTGAAGAACCAAATTATGTGTCTCTAGTAGATTTGAGGTTGCTGAATCTGATGCCGTTTTCAGAAATGTTCCAGCACGTCACAATTTTTAGCTACAGGTCGCCAAAGTTACATAAAACACTGGTTTCCTCGATGTTTGTATAAACATCAATGTATGATTTATCAAACTTTTTAGTGATCTGATCCCTCAAGCATACAAAATACGACTTTTACTTTCATTTTAGATATAATTTGGATGAAATTTTACGATTAAATTTTGATTAAATCGGTTTTTTCAACATGCTTGCAGACTCCATACAAAATTTATTGTTTCTCTTATATGGTAAAATACAATACTTCTCTAAATCATAAAAAAATACTTTTGAGCGTTGAAAGTATTATGAACTTTGTTGATAAGTATTGTTTAACACATGTAGTTTGAACTCTGTGACAAATTAGGTAAATAGATTGCCTTACTAAACTTGAATGCAAGGTGGCTAAAATAGTCAAATTTTGCATTTTCAACAGTCAATATCTCAAAAACTAGACGTGCTATGATATTTTTGAAAACGGTGATGGATTCAGCAACCCTTAATTAAGTGAAAAGCAGTATTTTGGTGAACTTTTCTATTTTTTTTTCTGTCCTTCGGAAAGCGTTAAAATAGATCAGCACTAAGTAGTAGTCTGGCGAGCTCGTTTTATTATATTGTTTATCTTTTTAATCAAATCGTGTCTCGGTTCAATCTAACAGCAGAATAATAAGAAGCATAACTGTCTCATATGGAAACAGTAGAAATTGAAAAAAAAACAACGTTTGAAATTTGACTCCTCGTGTTGACTCAAATGTTACATAAATTTTCTAAAAAAATTCTGCATGTCAGATTCATTTAGTACCACCGCAAAAACAACTCATTTGGCTACTATTGGTTAGTTTATTCCGTAACGCTGGTAGATCACCTTTACCTGGTGTGTTACGAGGCAAGCTCTACCGAGTCGAACCCTACAGCATCATAAATTTTTCATTCTAGGGTTATAGTTCCGGTAAATTGAGGGACTGCAGTATTTTGTTCATTTTATCGGTAACAGTGTTTGGATTCAACATCAACAACTTAACTTTGTCTTGTAGATAGTTAAACACCTTGGAGTTCAGACAAGGCTTAACTTGACACAAGTGATAAAAATGGATTAGGGATCTCTCAAGCGCAACTAGGTTTTTGGGGGGCTTGTCCCACAAATCCCCCTTGATTGCGCCACTAAATCATTAAATTTAAGGTGAAACTTGTTCATTTTAACTAAACAAGTTTGTCAGAAACTGTCTCTCAAGTTTGATCATGTTTTACCGTGGTTCAAAATTCCTGCTCAACTGGTCAAAAACTCGCCATGGTTTAAGTTATATCGTTGGTTGTTCGACTGTAGTTTCTTGATGATGTTTTTTAGTCTTGACAAAATCAAAAACTGTTATTTCATATTGTCCAACGTTTCGGTCCATTTGGAACCTTCTTCAGGGACTCAATTGTTACAATTCTTTTCAAATGTGGTTCGGTAGAACCTGACAATGTTTGGTGGATCGATTTTTCAAGTTGAGAGCGACTGTTCAAATGATTTTATATGCTCCGTTCGCAAGATAGGAACCCCTTTTTTCTTATCGTCACACATCGTCACAAATTTCTTAGGTCCCTCCCCCTTAAAATGCTACGTCATTTTTGTTTTAAAATAATATTTTTATAAATAAATATTTAAAAATCTGACCAATGCTCCCCCGAATTACGGTACTGGTGTTTTGTTTCTCTCAGAAAATGAATCAGGGACCCTTGTAACTTAATCGATTGCTTCAGATTTTACTGAAGAAACAAAACCAGAGCTGTATTGAAATCGGTACTTTGAGGTCCCTCAAAGACAATAGGGTAACGACTGTTTATTTCGATCTTAAACACTAACAGTTGGCGCCAGTGGCAAAAAGTACTTTTGAAGTTTATCAACAACATTTTACTCTGTACACATTGTATGCCTGTCAAGCTAACAAGCCAATCTTCTACAAATTAAGATATTTTTATAGACAGAAACCAACCTAAAGATACTATAGGAAAGCTTGAAAACAGTTCAATATTTTAGTAATACTAACTCACAAACGTCCAAAATGTCACTTTCACTTACTTTGGATCCTTCAATTGTAAATCAATACAACTTATTTGACATACAGTCAATTCTCCATAACTCAATACTGAAGGGACAATCGAGTTAGCGAGTTATTATTATTATTATTAGTATGCTTTATTATAGACACTTTACCACACATCTTAGTGGCATTCGTGTTTGTAGCGAGTTATGGAATACAAAACCGGTACAAATGCGATCCAAGGGACTATCGAGGTAGCCATGGAAATCAACTTTTCGTCGAAAACAGCTGACCCTGTGAAGGCCCGGAAGGTGTTGGATTAATCCAAGTGTAATCCGAACCTTCGCGACGCGGCTTTGGAGGTGAAGTGTTCCGCTTGGTCGTACAGCAAATCATGAAACGAGCTGGGCTTCGTGTATTCAAGGTCCGGAAGGCACCGAACCGGCGTGATCAACAAAACACGGCGGCCAAATCCCGCGCAAGGAAGCTTTATTGAGAGTGGTTAACGCAACCGATGTGTGTGATTATGGATGAAGAAACCTACATCAAGGCAGACGCAAAGCAGATACCGGGGCTGGAGTTCTACGTTGCCGAATCACGGTTGGATGTTCCGAAAGACATGAGGAAGAAAAAAATGGACAAATTCGCCAAAAAATACTTGCTTTGGCAGGCAATATTCCAATGCGGTAAACTGAGTAAATCGTATATTACAACGGGTACTATCAACAGCGAAATTTACCGCACCGGGTGCCTCCAGAAAAGTCTGTTGTCCTTCATGCGGTCTTACGGAGGCGAGACATTATTTTGGCCGGATCTGTCAATAGGCGCGAACAAATTTGGGGCGTATTTTTTTGCAGTTTAGTCATTATGGGCCATTCTAATGCTACACAAGTAAAGCGAAAAGTTGGATTGTGGGGACCAGTAGGTGAATTCCGGCGAACAATTTCTTCGAAGAGAAGAAATTTTCTTCCATTACTCAACAAAAAGAAAATTTTGTTTTCTTTGAAGAAAATACGCGCCAGAATTCGCCTACAGGGATGGAGAAACCGATACGAAATTTCTGTACGTCAAAGTAAGCCGGAATACTGCTGTCATGAACTGTCACTGTGAGTCGGGATCTTAAGCGATGGACAAACATGATAAAAGCAAGTAATTGATCAAAACATATTTTCGCATTTCATCAAAGGTAACAAAAATCGAATGAGAATCAATTCAGGATTATTCAAAAGTAATATTACGAGAACATTTTTTATTCTGATTGAATACGAAGCGTTAAAATGTGCATCATTTTACTTTTTTCCAATAAAAATGAAAAGTAAATGCATAGAAAACTATGACCCTTTTTCTATATTTGCCCAAGATTTGCTTCGATCTTGAAGGTACACAACAAAAGAAAACTAGCGATTTTCATCAAATCTGCCTTGATTGTCAAGTTGGCAAGTTGGAATTATCTTGCAGTTTGGAAATACTTTCTTTCATATTTCGTGTGTCGTATTCACAGATTTCGTGAACTGCTATAATTGTTGCTCATAGTACTGCCGATAAGTTGAGGTTGATCCGTTCATTCTCACTGATCCAACTTTATCGGCTCTAAGCTTATCGCGATAATTTTCCACAAGATAAATTACAAAAAATGTTGCCACCGATGGGATTCGAGCACATGACCATCGACGAAAATGTTCTCAGAGTGTGCGCTCCATAACCACACGACCACGTTAGCTGAACGTAAAAGAAGAGAAGTTTGGTATATAAAAGCCTCATGCGGAAGCAAAGGACACTCAAAACGACGACGCAAAGATTAGAATAGGAAGAAGCCGTTGCTGGTGATAATATGAATTCGCTACAGCAGAACTCATGAGAACTATCGCAGTGCAGGACGGGTATTATTGATATTATCGCACGTCTCTTTAGTCCGAAATTTCGTCTTGGGCGATAGGCTGTTGTCGTGACCAATAATTTCACTCCCTAGTTTATTACAATCCTACCTGGGATATAACACGGCGATGGGCTTTCATGCTTATCGTTCAGTATTGTGAGTGTTACAACCGAGGAACGACTTTCAACAGAACCAGTCAAATTGTATAACTCGCAAACGACATTACGACTGACATTCGAAAAGGTGGCACCAAATGAAATGGGTAGTGTGAGCTTTCATTTGGTGGGTGTTTCCGAGATACTTGAATAAGGTTCATTTACGAAAGACACCGCGGAGCTCCCTAATCCCCTTTTTCACGATTTTCATGAACTTCGCTGTGTTTGAAAATCGCATTTTAATGCAATTAATCATGTTGCGTAGAGACATGGTCTAGGCCGCGTTCCAATTATCACCATTGGTGCATGCAAATCGCATTTTATTTTTCATGCGTGAATTCATCCTCGTCACTGGGTCGGTATTCCCCGGCGCACATAGGTTCGAACATGCTTGTCAATTATAATTTATATGACACATGATAAGCAAAAACGCGCCGTGCAGTTTAGATGCGTCCATGTGAATCAGCACTACTCTACGCCCCATCAGAAGCCCTTCTTTCCTGCGGATAAGCTGTGGGGTGGGTGGAGAAGTGCCAACCAGTAGTGTACTGCCATCACAATCTCCCTCGCCGGTCAATTAATTTTTACTACTCTTCACGTGCGAAATTTATGCAATAGGTCTCGTGCTTCCAGCGACGGTGTCGTCGTCGCACAGAAGTTCCGTTTTCTTAAAAAACTGGTAAAAACTCAATTTCCAAACAGTCTCTGATAAATAATAACAAATGCGAGAATTTGAAAACAAAAACATTTTTATTATTATTATTATTATTATGCTTTATTATAGACACTTTACCACATGTCTGAGTGGCATTCGTGTCTGCAAAACAAAAACATGTTTTATTAATGTTGGACGCCAAAAAGCTGCAAAGGTCCAAAACCTTTATTTTTTCGCTTCAAAACTCAACTAGGGCGGGTGTACCAGCTTCGGACATAATGTTTCGCTATTTTACAAATGTAATTGTTTTCAAATTAATCATTTTGTGTGCTAAATTTACATATGTCGAAATAGGGAACCAATCCATTAGACTGATGCTAATTTTGAAATTTTTGCCTCCCTATGCTTAAACGGTGTCAATTATGATAAAAAGCATTCTCCCAAAATTTGAAGTGATTTGGAAGAAGTTTGGTTGTGCACTGCACACGCCCTTTGAAGTTTATATGGTAATTGCTATGAAAAAGGCAAAGCTTTTGTGTTCAGTCCTCTAACTGCTCGAAATTATAATCAATAGAAAAGTGAACAAACTCTTCTCATGAGAAATTTTTTCAGCTACAACTTTGAAGACCACATTTTGATGGGACGTAAGGATAATTTTTCTATTATTGATAACAAAGTCCAAACCATGCTGAGATGATCATTCACTTACTTTCAGAGCAACACTGCTTTTCTGCTGTAGAACATAGTAGCCTGGATTACTTTGATCTATTCTACCCACCAAGAGCTCCACTGTTGCCTGCCAGGCAGTTGGTTCAGCTTGCAAAATGCATACCCAGTCCAATCAAAATGTGGTCTTCAGCAAAGTTGTAGCTGAAAGGATTTCACATGAGAAGATTGTGTTCACTTTTCCATAATACATTATGACGAAGAGATAGAGGGCTGAACACAAAAGGATGGCGTTTCCCATAGTAATCTCCATATAAATTTCAAATTTACTGTGCACAGTCAAATTTCTTCCGATTTATTTCAATTTCATTTTTTGGGAGGATGCTATTTACCATAATATATGTCGTTTAAGCATAGGGGAGCAAAAATTTCAAAATTTGCATCACTCTAATATCCATAACTGGTACACTTTCTCTATTTCATGCTAACCAAAACCCGTACAAATTTAGGTTTCAGCTTTTTTTCTGGTCGACAACTCATTCTTAATTAGATTCTGCATTTCAGAATGCAAATTTACCTGATGTTAACCTTTTCAAATTAACTGTTTTACGTTTGGTTACAAATTGATATACAAATTGTTGAGTCTCGGTCTGAGTGTTTGACTCATTTGAAACAGAAGCATGAAACGAGCTCACCAGTTGTTGCTTGGGCTTCACGAAGCGCACTAGAAAATGTTGAGATGCTCATAATTTATGAAGAACAACATTTTTTTGAAAACGCTAAATTAACACGCTTTAATACTAAGACACGTTCCAAAACGCTTTTCATGATCAAGAATAGAAAAATATCGAAAATGCACAATTGTTGCCATGACTTTTCCTATCTGAACCACTCTGGTTGGTAGTCATGATGGGGCCAAAAACGGTCGCTGCATACAAAATGGGAAGCAGATCAACAGCCGATTGTGGGCGCATATCACGTAGTACGATTGTGTGTCTATATATGCAGCGATTTGTAGTTAGAATTAGATTAGCGGATTATTTGTACCCGGGCATAGTGATTAGAGAGCCCCAGCGCAACAGTATTGCGAGGGGTCACACCGTTTGATACAGATATAGTTTTGCGCTTGGTCATGAGGAAGGCAAAACGGCGAATATTGTCCACTCATGACACTGAACTGGCCGTAGCAAGGACGACACAGTTCGGAATAATTGATGCATTTGCGTTGGAAGAATCGGCGCACATTTCGGCCAGGAGCGTGAGAAAATGTCTGGAAATGTGGGGCTTTTATTAGCTGCTGCATTGTCACCTAATTCAATAGTTTGCGATGAAGGATGAGTTCGACAGTTGCATTCAATGAAGCGCAAAATTCGAATTCAGTTTCAGTACGATTATATAGTTAATGATATTATTGACCCCCCGTTGAGCCTTCATTTGAATTGGAATAGTGAATGAAATAAGGTGTGTCTATTGAGAATTTTGTTCATTTTTTTGCGATGGTTGGCATACTGAATAAAGATCATGATTCATTTACATACAGAACTCAAATAGATTTACAGTCATTTGAAGAGATAACATGTGAAATAAAATTTGAAAAGATAAAAAGTGAAATAAAAAAAAACATAAAATTCTCTAATTATTCAAGTTTAAGTAATTAATATGATAAAGAGATCAGTGCGCATCGTACCTTCGTGCTCTCTGCTCTTGGACGTTAACTACGTCTTACGGCAATATACTGGGTGTCAATTGAAAATCTAAAATGTTGCGACCGTCACGAAATTATGTAAGATTTTGAATGGTAATAACTCAGCCATTTATCGGTAGATTTTCAATACTTTCCCACCAATCGGTCGGAAATTTATACAACATTTTACTCAAATGGAGAAAACTTTTGATTTTTGACGATAGACTGTCGAAAATTGGGAAAATGTCGACCCCTTTCTTACGCAACCAAACTCGTTCATATTGTCTTCCACGATTCCTTTGGGTTGGCTAGTGCACTATAAAAGCAGACTATTTTCAGCTTCTTTGCTCATTCTTCTTTTGATGTTAACTACATCTTTCGGCAATATACTGGGTGTCAATTAAAAATCTAAAATGTTGGGACCGTCACGATATTATGTCAGAGTTTGAACTAAAGGAAGGCTGCAACCATGAAAATCGACTAAAATTCAATTGCAAAAAATCACTTGGCGTAGTTAACGTCATGCGGTCGTGTCTTGTACACAACCCCCTCTGATTTTTGTTTGCAGTGTCGCCTTTTACTCTCGCCGTGTTTTGATTTCGATTTCAGATGCGCCCATCACTTTGATAAACAAAAACACAAGCGTAATCAACAAAGTGTGTGGTTTTGCATGGAGTAAAGTTTCGTCTTCTACAAATTTGCGTTTTTTGAATAGTTAAATTATCGATAAGGGAAAAGTTCAAGTGCAGTGAATAGACAATCAAGCTACAATTTCAACTCTATATTTTCTTAAATTGTGTACATTTTGTCAGTTTCGCCTAGTTCGCGAATCTTTCTAGACTTATTTCTACTTTTTAAATATATATATTTTTTGAACAACCTAAAGCACTACAACAGTAGTTCTCAGTGCTAACAAAACGGTACCTTTCAGTGCTACAAAAACCGTAGTTTTTTCTACTATTGATCCTTTGACGATACTTGTTAGAACCCGTACCTTCGATTTTTCGTTGGACCCGTTGGCGAAAGCTAGCGGTGGTAATCCTTCTTGGACACCGTCTTGGGAAAAAACCTCTTAGGAGGTCTCGTCTTCTTTCGTTTATTCACTATACATGGTTGCAACTACAAACAAAAGGAAGGGTGAATCTCTGAACTCACAACTTTCTACCAGAAAAAGTGGGAGTTATAACTGACACTACACGTGGCAAGAATGGAAGAAAGGACGCTTCCCCGGAATGCGAACTTTCTCCCAAGGGTGAAATGAATAATTGTATCGAAATCAGCAATCAGTTCGATGCTCTAGACAAATTTTCCGAACACCAAATCGAAGCAGTCTCTAGCCCAGGCTCTTTGATTCAAGTGAGGAAACAAAGAGTGCCACCTATCGTGGTCAGTTGTTCCGAATTTGCGGGATTTAGGCAGGAGATCTTGAACTCCTTTGGGGAATCAAGGTCTCCTTCCAAATCGCAAAGACAGTCTCCTTTCTTTTGCGTTTTGCCGGAAATTCTTCTCAAACATCTTGAAGAGAAGAAGCACATTTTTTCTACTTTGACGACAAAACTGAACGTTTGTTCAAAGACGTCTTGAAAGGTCTCTCAAGTGACTATAAGTCACCTGAAGAGATCAAAAATGGAATTAATGATTTTTTTGGATTTTCCTCAGTTCAAGTAATCATTATGAAAAAGAGATCCCAATCTGGCATTGTTCGGAAAAAGCTTTCTCAAGAATATTATTTAGTTCACTTTAATAAAAAAGAACTAAATAATATTAAAGCTTTAGAAAAAGCAAAACTTATGTTCGATGTCCGTGTGATATGGGAACATTTCTAGAAACCTGGAGGAAATTACCAGAACCCCACTCAGTTCTGTCGGTGCCAAAAGTGGGGTCATGGTACAAACAATTGTCGCATGGATGCTAAATGCATGATTTGTGGAGGTTCTTCTCACGCTAAAGACGTCTGTCCTGTGAAAGAAGATACCGATAAGTTCATATGCGCAAATTGCGGCGGCAATCATAAGTCATTTTTTTCCGACTTGCCCTTCGCGTAGGCAAGTCGTCGAGGCTCGTGCCAGGCAGATGAACGGTAATGTCCGTTACGATAACGGTCGTTTCCGGAATTGCCCTGGTAGAGTATTGAATAATCCTAATTTTTCAGTTAACGATCGCTTGATCACGAAACATACTCATCAGGTAGATCATAATCATGCTCATTCACAAACTAATTTTAATCCGTCGGGTAGCTGTTCGAATCTTTTAATTTCGAATGTATCTACCCACGGAAAATCATTTGCCGATATCGTAGCAGGTAATATGAACTCCTCCCCTATTCGAACTATGAGTATCCATTCTACTTGTTTCAAATCAAATGAAAAAACCCTTCCGCCGCAGATAACATCTACTCCGCCTCTTCGTCTACCGAAAATTCCAATGGGAAATCATCAGATAATGTACCCACTTCAGGTAATATGTCTGCCTCTGATTTTAATTTTCTAACTGAACAATTGAATCTAATGATTGATGCAATGTTCAAAGCCACCACTGTGACTGAAGCAGTCCAAGTTGGTGTAAAATTTACTAATCAAATTGTTATTGGATTACTCATTCTTTAAATGGTAAAGAGGACGAGCTGTTCAATTTTCTTACATCTAATAACGTGCATATAGCAGTTATTACTGAAACATATTTGAAGCCTGGATCTAAACTCAAAAGAGATTCAAACTTTTTTGTTTATCGTACTGATCGACTTGATGGGGCATGTGGGGGAGTTGCAATCATCATTCATAGGCGTATAAAACAACAACTGTTTTCGTCATTTGAAACTAAAGTTTTTGGTGTTTCTGTTGAAACACAGTTTGGTAAATATACTTTCATAGCTGCCTATTTGCTTTTTCAATGCTCTGGACAGCAAGATATTTTGCTCCAAACTGACTTGCGAAAATTGACTCGCAATAAGTCAAAATTTTGTGTCATTGGTGACTTTAATGCCAAACATCCGTCATAGAATAATTTACAAAGTAATTCCAACGGCAGAATTTTATTTGATATTTTTCAATGCAATACCCTGATAGCCCTACATGTTTTTCCTCTTCTAGAAATCCATCTACGATTGATTTGGTCTTAACCGACTCTAGTCATCTTTGTAGCCAACTGATTACTCATGCTGATTTTGATTCTGATCATGTCCCTGTTACATTTCAAATATCATGAAGCGATTCTCGATCCTATCAGCTCCACTTTCAATTATTTTCGAGCCGACTGGAATATATATAAAACATTTATTGACTCTAATCTTAATGTCAATATTCCTTTACAAACAAATCTTGATATTGACAATGCTCTTGAAACTTTAACAAATTCCATTGTTGAAGCCAGAAGCATTGCAATTCCAAAATGTGAAGTAAAGTTTGAATCCGTGATTATAGACGGTGATCTTAAACTCTTGATCCGTCTTAAAAACGTGAGGAGAAGGCAATTTCAACGCACTCGCGATCCTGCTAAGAAGATTATATGGCAGGATTTGCAGAAAGAAATCAAAAAAAGTTTTTCTCAATTAAGAAACAAAAAAACAACAAAACCTGTTCACTTTTTCTAAGGTACCCTTGCCACAACAAAATCCGAAATTATTTATCAAAACAAGTTATCTGTCCAAAAATGAGTCAATTTGGTAAAGTTTTAGAGGTGTATCAAATAAATTTTGTGGTTTTTTGAACCTTTTCACCGAAATGCTTTCCTGAAACCAAAAAATATCATTGAAAATTATTCGAAAATACCACTAGCCTTTTGCTAACACAATAGCCTATCACTTTACCGAAGACGCTAGGGTGTTTTGACCGCTTCTTCATTATGCTTTTAACGTAATTAGTCTAAAAATTTCGAAAAAAGCAATATATTTTTCCAGTTTGTCATATAAATTTTGATAAAAATCTTATTAAATTTTGTTTCCAATTTAACTATCTATTTAATCTAAGTCTAACGAACATATCGTTCATACATCATTTTTATGTAGGAATCTACTTTCAATGTGCAATAATTGAAAGTGTATCACTCTTTACCCTAAAATCTCATAGGGTTGCCAACACGAATGTAGTCTATGAAAACACAGTTACCCAAGATTTAAACGTCATATGTTTGGACCATACAGTCCATCACCATCGACTCAAAGTAAAGAAGATGGTAAGGTTCGGGCATAAGGATCAGAAGATTCACGGTTCGAGACAAGTACAGATATTTTTTTTACATAATCAGCAGTAATCGTACCATATCATAACTAATTAGGAAAGGAACATTACCAGAGGCATTTTGATATTTTGAGTATTACATGACAAACATAAAGGTATTTTGAACGGTTTGAACAATGTGTGGGCAGGGCTCATTCACATATTTAATAACGGCATTTTCGGCACCCACCCCCTTGTATCGCTTTTTGTATGAATATACTACAAGTTTTGTATCATGAGGTCACTCAGCCACCCCCTTGAGCGTTATGAAATTTGTGTATAAGTCCGTGTAATTCGGTGATTGGTCATAAGTGCAATGGCTGCAATAGCTTCATTCAGGTTTTCAATGCGATGCCGGTTTACTCATTACGTACTTAGCACTCAATGAATTCTTCCTCGTTGCTGGGCGTCGTTGGGTGAGCTCTTGTTCTCAAGGCTCTTGCTACGCTGATTCATCATTCCATGTGAGTGAAATAAAAAAAACTCTATGAAAATGTTCCAAATAAGGTCAAATAAATACAAACGTTAGGTTGATTGGTATGAAAAAAAAAGAAAAAAAAAAGATTAGCTCTTGTTAATAACCGTGGGTCTTCTGATCCTCAGACCCAAACCTTACCATCCACTCTGTTTTGAACCGATGGTCATGGACTGTCTGTAGGGTTCAAAGATATGACGTCTAAATCATGGGTAACTGCGGTTTTCATAGACTGCATTCCTATTGGCAACCCTATGAGATTTTAGGGTATAGAATGATACATTATCAATTATTTCACATTGAAAATCGAATCCTACATAGAAATGATGTATGAAAGGTATGTTCGTAATATTTCGAAGAAATAGATAGTTAAACTGGATACCAAATATAATTAGATTTTAATCGGAATTTTTATGGAAAACTGTAAAAATATATAGCTTTTTTCGAGATTTTTGGACTAATTACGGTAAAAGCATAACAAAGATGCGGTCAAAAAACCCTAGTGTCTTCGGCAAAGTGATAGGCCATTGTGTTAGCAAAAGGCTAGTGGTAGTTTTGAATTATTTTCAAAGTAATTTTGGGATTTCATGATAGCATTCCGGTAGAATGGTCGAAAAAAACCATAAAATCGATTTGATACACCTCTAAATCTTTATCGAATTGGCTCATTTTTGGAGAGATAACTTGTTTTGATAAATAAGTTCAGAATTTGATGTGGCACGGAGAATCGGAGAACTTTTTTCAAAAAGTGAACAGGTCTAATTATAAACGATGATCTCAAACTCTTGATCCGTCTTAAAAACGTGAGGAGAAGGCAATTTCAATGCACTCGCGATCCTGCTATGAAAATTATATGGCAGGATTTTCAGAAAGAAATCAAGAAACGTTTTGCACAATTAGGAAACAAAAATTTTGAAAATAAGATTTCTCAATTGGACCCTGGCTCTAAACCCTTTTGGAAATTATCTAAAATTTTGAAAAAACCTCTGAAGACAATACCGGCATAGAGAGAGGAAAACAAATTATTACTAACTAATTGCGAAAAAGCTCTAAAACTTGCTATGCAGTTTGAAAGCGCGCACAATTTTAATTTAGGTCTTACTAGTCCAATTGAAAATCAAGTTACTCAGGACTTCGAAAATATTCTCAATCGAGAGAACGTTTTTGAAAATTGCTGGGAGACTGATTTGTAAGAAGTGAGAACTATTATTAAAAAAATAAAAAATATGGAAGCTCCTGGCGATGATGGATTTTTCTACATCCTCATCAAGAAGCTTTCAAAAAGTAGCTTATCAATAAATGTTTTCAATTAGCATTTTTCCTGACAAATGGAAAAATGCTAAGAATGTACCAATTTTAAAACCAGACAAAAATCCTACAGAAGCTTTTAGCTATCTTTCAATCAATGGACAGTTCGGATTCCGACATGGACATTCGACCACTCATCAACTTTTACGTGTATCAAATTGATTCATTCTAACAAATCTGAAGGCTATTCTACTGGTCTTGCTCTTCTAGACATAGAAAAAGCATTCGACAGTGTTTGTCATAAAGGTTTGATCGTAAAATTATGCGTGTCATCTGTAGTAGATTGCAAAATAGTTTGGATATTTTTTCTTCATACTTGCAAAAACGACAGGTTTCTACTAATGCTTCCAAAACTAAGATTTTGATCTTCAAACAAATTTTTAGGCCGGTCATGTTGTATGCTGTACCAATATAGACTAGCTGTTATAATACCAGGAAAAATGCTTCAACAATTTTGAAAATGTTTCTGAATAGGGAGCCTGGTATACCAAGTAACTAACACTCGAGCTCGACTTTTATACTAACAACTGCCATTCTTGGATTCTGTCCAATTAAAAATTTATGCAAAGTTTAACGAGTTTCGTCACCAATTATAACTCTATTGACTGTTCAAGTTTTTATTATACCCTACCAATTATCAATCGATTTTACGTTCAAGTGCAAAAACCCCTCTCATAATGCTGAGAAACCGGAATTATCCCAAGAAGTGACGCCTAAACCAGTTTTCTATGCTAAGACAACCCATTAGTGTGTGGATACAATCATCCACCTAAATAAGCACATTGCTACCCTTCCTGTTGATCAAAAGAACACCATTGGGAGCCTCCTGGGATCAAGATTAGAATTGCTGAAAAATGTGATGCCTTAGTGCCGAAAATCGCCAGATCGTCGTTTACACCCCCTTTCCGCGAGTAGCCGGTATTATTAATCATCCCGTTTAATGACCACCGTCATAGTTCAGGTTTCTGAAATGGTGCGTAACCATACGAATGGTGGTCTTTTTCTTGATTGAGCACTTTACGCTGTAAAGGTACACCACCGTGCAAAAGTTTGGGGTCACCTCACTCAGCATTGGATCGACCAAAGCTTTTGCACGATGACTTCAATAACTGTTTCAATGGTATTGAATAGTTTTCAGTTTACTCGTCAACATTTTGTCGTACCAGTTTAAAATTTTGGTCGATCCAATGCTGACAAAATTATTCATGTTTTTTCAGTGTAATTTTTGAAAAATATCACAACTTCAAGTAAAGATTTAGTGAACAAAATTAAAAAAATCCTTAGTCAAAATAACTACGAAATAAGCTTGCCCTTCGAATGAGCCAAAGATACTTTCAATTTGACGTGTAATTCTATAGATATGAACGAAACACTTTCGTATTCTCTTAGGGGGCGAACCCAAACTTTTGCGCGGCAGTGTATGGCAATTGTTGTGAGAATCTACTTTTGTGGGGGTTGGTTCGGAACGAAGAACCTGTATTACGTTCTGACGTCTATGAGTGGCGGTGACGAAGACAGAGGAAAAAGCAATTGGATCGTGACAATGCTGGTGGGCTACGGGCAAGTCCGCGAGATTACGATCACTTGTGATCTTCAAGTTTGGTCGTAAACGGCAAATAGTTCTGGTCAGAACGTACGCAGTTTGATCGTATGACCGTTCTGGTTGAGATCTGACTCGTTGGAATTTCAGCAAATTTGTAATGTCAAGATACATTTCAAATAAAATAATCTAAACGTCCGAAATTTAGATTAACTTTGTTCCTGAGAGCTACCCATTAAGAAAGAAATACCACTAAAGATACTATTTCAAAACATGTTTTATAACTGAATTTGATATAAATTTTAGCCGAGTAGATGTTTTTATTACATAAATTGAAACAAACATTTATGAAATGCTATCGCAGTTATAACTGCCTTGATAAGGTACCTTAGCCAATTATAGGCTAACTTTAAATAGTTGAAGATAAAAGTTTTGGATCATGTTAGTAAAAATAAAAACTAATGACGTCAATCGAAAGATCAGACCATTTCCAATCAAAAAACTATAGGGAAGGTATACCAGTATTCACTACCCTATGGAAAACTTTTTATTTGAAATCAATAGATAGATTTATAAGTACGGTCAATATGCTAAACGACAGCTGTCAATCCATGTTTAGTAAGGAAAATATAAAAACTGGTCAGAAACAGCAAAACAACTGCATTTTTCCTTGTCATTTTGGATCCAAATTTCAAGAAGAATACGTCCTTGGAAATCTTACCACTTATATAAATATAAAAAAAGTAGGTATAAACTATTTTTTGCATATTATTGCATTATTATTCTGTTATGCCTTTTTTTGTCGGGTTTCTATTGTTGCACATTAAATCGATTTTAAATTAAAATTTCTAACACATCTCATGTACACCCATATATCTGGTGAGAGCCAACGAAGGCCATTGTCCGGTCGAGAATATTAATTATGAAATATGAACTTGAAAGCTGCATAGGCAAAAAAAATGCATATTAACTCGCTCGGCCGACAAATGAGAAGAATGATGTAACATAAAACAGTTCTCCTCCCAAAGAAATCCCACAGATTACTAGTAGATGCGCTGCCACTGACCGACACCAGATACCTACAGAAGGGGGGAAGGCATCCACGTGCAACAGTGTTTTTACTCTCTTCGCTGTGGGCAACGTTTTTGCATAGATAACCCCTGTTTGCTGTAGCAACAACAAGACATCCATCACCGCGTTGTTCTACTTTGCAATTCCGCCGCGGGTCGATAGCATCCGGTTTGCGTTGCCATGGAATGACGATTCCGGCACCATCATCGCCAGGGCACGGAACAAGACCTAATTACCAGTCAAAGGGCGAGTCACAGTTTGGATAATGGGCGGCTAATGAAATCTAAGACACTTGTTATTAGGTACCAGGTACATACATGTGAAGAATGTTCCGGTTTGGATACAATTTCAAACTATGCAAAACGCTCACCTGGTAGGTTCGGATAGGTTCAGATCAAAGCAACCGTCACCGTTCGGAAAAATACTCAAGATCAATGTCATTATCGTGGGCAGGTAACGCTACACATTGTGTAACATCGTTAGAAAGCAGTTTCATTTTCATTCACACGCATTGATCGCAGACGACGGGAAAATAAGTTCTGTGAATTCGGGTGCCCAGATAGCCGTAGCGGTAAACGCGCAGCTATTCAGCATGACCATGCTGAGGGTCGTGGGTTCGAATCCCGCTGGTAGAGAGGATCTTTTCGTAAAAGGAAATTTCCTCGATTTCTAGGGCATAGAGTACCTTCGTACTTGCCACACGATATACATATGCAAAAATGGTCAATCGGCAAAGAAAGCTCTCAGTTAATAACTTGTTAGTTAATAATCTGAGAAGCAGGCTTTGTCCCAGTTGGGACGTAACGCCAGAAAGAAGAAGAAAGAATTCGGGTGAAATTGTTCACACGATTTCATTTCTCACAAATAGAACACCAACCCCAATGTAACCTATCATAAATAAACGTTGTTTGCGTTGTTTGTCTTAACTATGGTCAAATTGAGTGTCGTGATGTTTTAAAAGAACGTTTATTTATATTAAAAATAATGTGTTATACGGTTATGCCAGGATTCTACCCCATTCTCCCGAATGACATATTACCCCAATGCGGGGTAATGCGAATACCAAATTCCCGAACAACCCATAACCCCGAATGACATTAACCCGACTTCCAATATCATGGGGAAATGCTATCAATGTCATCATGTCAAGATAATTGTAAATTCGGGGAAATAGCATTCGGGGTGAGAAAATTCGGGGTAATGGCATTCCGGGTGATGGCATTCGGGGTAATGAGGCAGAATCGCCAAAAATATATTCCCGAAACTGATTTTATCCTCAAAATTCGGCTCAATTTGTTAATTTTGTAGAAATAATCGAGTTGTTGCTAGATATCATGAAATTCTTTCGAAAATTGTCTACATTTAGGCATTTTGTACGGAGTTCTTGAAATTCATTGACACTTGATCAATTTCACACAGCCATTATTCCCCTGCTTTTCTATTTCAGAGAAAAAATCACGTTAGATAGAAAATCTCAGTTCACGATCCAATAAGGTTCACCGCCTTATTTGTTTTCCTGCATTCAACTTCATACAAAACAGAAGTTTTTTCATTAGCATAAAAATGATCAATTTTACCCTAAAATAAGGTAGACTGCACATTATTAATCTGTGTTGTCATCAACACACTTGTTTGTATCGTATAACGAGAAATGGGACTCAATGGGATAATTAATTTGCATCCAACCGTTTAAACAAAATATATTTCTGGATGAATATTACAAGTATGACACTTTATGCCAAAGGCATTTTAATTTGAATCGAAGGAATGCAAATCATATTATTCAAATAACAATTACGGAAGTGACTAAGTAGTTTCTTACCCTTTGAACCTTTTTAGCGAAGTCCCAAATTCATTAGAAAATTGTAAAGAATTAAAAAATAATAAAAAGTTATAACAGTTTTATGTTTTAGGACCATTTCAAGAAGATCAAATGAATATTTCGGAAAAAAAGCATAGTTATCACCCAGTTTTACTCCACAAACATTACTGCAATCAACATGTCTTTCAGCCTCTTGAAGTTTGATAATTACAACGTGAACTTATAGTTAAGAACTTGTTGTTTAATATGAGTATGATATAATTTGCATCTGCTTGCTTCATTTTTAGTTGTAAGTAGGGCAATTTACGTATTCTCAGCAGTCAAGCCGATGCCGCGCTTCTTTTGTAACTTCCTCAACCATCAGCAGGCAAATTACGTGTTTGTCTGTTAAGATTTATGCACTGCTCAATCCTCTATCGATTCACACCGACCGACTTGTTAAAAGCGTTTTCGAAACCTTTTTACAACTTCTCTTGCCAGTGCGTGTGACTATTGTCGGCAGCCTCATTCTCTTCGGCAGCTCCAAATCAGTCGCATATTGAGGCGTGTTCATTTGAATTGATGGCATCTCTGGCGAAATTGTTTGTTCAGTCTCGGAAATCTTGGAAACGGGAAGCTAACAGAACAAAAAATCATCTGAATTTTCATTGGTGTGTTTTTAATAGAAAAATACTGTGTTCTTGACATTTGAAATTTGGTTGTCGATAATAGTCGAATGATGCCGAAGCCGTAAGTCTCCCTATGTAAAATTTGGCCCAAAATTTTACATAAACTGTTATTGCTTATTTGTTTTAAAAACTTGGCACGAGTTGGCGTTCTTTAATCTTGTGTATTTTATCGTTATCTCAAAATTACTAGAACTGTAAATGCAAAAAATCCAAAAGTTATGCTTACGAAAAACACTTCTGAGGGATTATCATCATAAAATACAATATATTTAATTTTATTGATATTATGAACTTAATGTCATCGCAAAATTGTTCTAATAGCATGTTTTACAACTTTTTTTAAAGGTAGGTATCAACTTCTTGTAAAAGGAAAAGTTGAAAAAGTCTATTTCACTTTTAGGGAGATAGACTATTATGCTGGATAAACTACAATTAACTACAATTTATCTATTGAAACACATTTTAGGAGACATTATATAGCCTGAAAGTATAATTAAGGCGATATTTATTTAAAACATGTCAAAACTGACAAAACAGTTCTCTTCCGATTGATCAACATATCAAGAAAAAGGAAGTCCGTTCGTTTATTGTAATTGACAAAATAAAGAAATGGACGTTTATTTTTCTATGATTTTTGTACGTTTGGAAGAAAACTACTGTTTTAGCTTTGGTAAATGACCGATTCTAAATAGAACCTTCAGTAGCGGAATCTCCAACTGTTCATCATGACAAATATGTATATGTTGAGTTTCTTCTGATTTAACATTTTTGGTGAATCTTTCATGCAAGCCTTTTCAGATTTCATGTAAGAACCGTGTGTTTCTGGTGAGTAATTTAACGGATTCCTACAGGATCTTAAAATGATTATAATACAAAGCCAAACCTCGAATTTTCAAGAGCACTCATTCTAAAATCATGGCCCTGAAGCCAAACTCTTACAAGTCATTAAATTTTTAAGTTATTTAATATTGAAAACACCTTGAACCGTGAAAAATTCTGAAAGGGAGACAATTCCCTAAGAAAATTATGCACTTATCATAGTAAGTCGTCGTTTTTGCTGAACTTAAAACGCTTAAGAAAATTTTGACAACGGAATCGTCTGCTTACATCATTTTCAAAACTCGTGTGAGGCATGAACGTTTGGTAGTGTTATTCAAAATCATGGAAATCATTGTTTTGGAAATAATTAAAATTTACGTTTAACAAACCTGAATTTAAATGGAAACCTTATTTTTTGTTCGCTAAATATAAATATAAGAAGGGGCCTGTCTTAGCCGAGTGGTTAGAGTCCGTGGCTACAAAGCAAAGCCATGCTGAAGGTGTCTGGGTTCGATTCCCGGTCGGTCCAGGATCTTTTCGTAATGGAAATTTCCTTGACTTCCCTGGGCATAGAGTATCATCGTACCTGCCACACGATATACGAATGCGAAAATGGCAACTTTGGCTAAGAAAGCTCTCAGTCAATAACTGTGGAAGCGCTCACAAGAACACTAAGCTGAGAAGCATGCTCTGTCCCAGTGCGGACGTCATGCCAAGAAGAAGAAGGCGAAGAAGAAATATAAGAAAAAGAAGCACCAGTCGAGATATGTTGATTTAAACTTTTTAGCAAGAGGGACATTCTGATCTATGTTACCCCGTTTTACGGTACCGTAATCCGGGGGCAAATTGATCACTATTTCACAATTTTTTGTTATGTTTTTCTTTGGAATTCAAGAACTGTCAATTTTATTTCGGTAAAATCAGTACTTCATCAATCTCTATCAGTTTATGAAATAGAATCTAAAATTTCTTTAAATTAGTTTTAATATTAAAAATTGAAAATAACACATTGGGGCGAAATTGATCACTCTATAATGAAATATATTTTAGAATGTAAAATTTCCCTATCTACTATATTTGGGTCTCCTGAATCTGAAAATGATGTCAAAATTCTTACAACTCGTGTATATTATTATTTTATTGCAAAATTAAACTTTGTAAATCTGCATAATACGCCTAAGGGTATGCAATTTCCCTTGAAAGAAACTCGTTCTTCAACAATAATCGGTTTAATGAGCAAAAAAGCAAAAAAAAAATCTTGTAATGCTGTACGATTTCAAAAATGAGTTCAGCAGTTCACACTGTAGCTTACATAACAATGTCTAACCATCTTTCCAAAAGTGATAAATGGCCAGAAATCAAAATCAGATGCATCGAATTATGTAATACTTACGAATTTCTATTGATGGATGAGTAGAACAATAATTCCATGCCAAAAAATCTGACAAATCACTTGGAATTACTTGCATTTTTGTGGCATTCATCAGCGCGCTGATCGTTTTCGTTGTTATGGTAAAAAGCAAATGATGTACTCTGGCTGCATACTTCTATTGATTTTTTTGATCATTCAAAGTATAGTAGTTTACGAAACAAGTTGCAGATTGATGATTTTTACAGCACGAGTCGTAAATTCACGATTACAATTACGACGAGTGCTGTTAATATCGAGTTCTGCAACGAGTTACGTACAACATTTTTGCAATGTCGTAGAAGACCACTTGAAGGTATCAGAAATTATATCGGAATGCTTTCACCATCATTTTACAATTTCTGAAAAATTGTTGTGTTATGATTCATTACGCAACTCCAAATAGTTGCGTAATGAGAAAGCATTGCGTGATGAATCATTGCAGCACTGGTTTCAGTTGCATAATGACTATTCCCGCACTGCATACTTCAGTACAGGAAAGTAGGCCGTTTCATGAGCGATTGGCGTGATGGAAAACAGCCTATTACGATGAGAAATCGCAAAAAAATTGTTACATATCTCTCGCAGTTTACAACATTTATCAAATCTGATCAAAGTGAATAGATTTGAGGTAATGTTGTACTTAATGACAGAATCATCCATTTTTTCACGTTTTGTTCTTGGTCCACTCTGACTTAACACCGACCAATTGAAGTAAGCCTAGTTTTGTAATAAAATTCAAATGACTCCCAAACGGAAAAACATATATCAACCGGGATATCAACTTTCTCTACACACCAAACAATACGATTTTCAATGCTATAAAATTGATGGCATATTAAAGAATATTGCTCTCTATATTTTAAAAGAGTTATTCAAAATATTGTTGTTATAGACTGCTTCGATTGGATATTAGATAGAATCAAGACAAATTCATGAAAAGACTGCTGGGGTAAATTCGCTTTTAGTGAATATCTTCTTTAACTTGTCCAATATCCTCAACGAAATCCTTCTTTACAGAATTATTTGCGATATCTGTGCCTTGAGATACATCTGAAATATTTATGGACATTATATATTTAAGTAACATTTGAATGAAAACATTTATACGAGTACATATTTACATGTTCAGCATTTACAAAAAAAAAATGGATTTGACAGTTTCGGCGAAGTTTAAATAAATTCAACGCATTCTTCTAGACTGCACAGTTGGGAACAAAAGTTTACTCGAATTTGGTAGAAGAGCGTGAATTGAGATGTTTGGAGATTATTTATATATCCACAAAAGTTATTGTATTTGCCAAAGAGTTTTCTTCGGGTCAGATGAGAGTCCCGCCAGGAATTCTTCAAGGATCTATTAGAAGTCTTTCAAAAACCTGCTCTTGGTCTTATCAAACATTTGTCGAGGGGTCTACCAAATAACATGCAATGATTCCATGACCAATCACGCCACAAAATTCCTGGATAGCGACTCATCTCTCCTTTTGCAATTCCTTAGGTACAATTTTCAATATAAAATAAAATAATAATAATAACAGTAATATATTCTTATAAACATGTTCGTTAAAAGTCGTATAAAAATTCTGCGGTCCTGCAAAAATTTGATTTAAATTAGACGTTTTGTAGAATTACCGTCTTCATTTCCATAAAAGTTTTATAATTTTTCACATACAAGAAGAAGAAAAATTGTCAACAAACATTTTCCAATAGAGTAAGGTTGAGCAAAAATTTGTGTTTGATATCCAATGCAACCGATTTATAAAACTTAAATTGAATAAAAAATGGGATGTACGTTTATTTAGCAAATTTAGACGTTTTAGCTGTTTTATTGTCGTAGAAGCATTTGTTAATTTCACTTAGGCCGAATTTTGGTCCACCTTACTTAAAGAACAAATTTGTGTTGCGTCCCTTTTTGCTTTAAATTGATGTTATTCCAGTGGAATACTGCACATCTACAGCATACTTGAAACGATTGTTACATTCTATCTATTGTTCATGCTTTTTGTATTGTTCAAATTAATTGTCTTGCACATTTTTTTTTTGGAAACTACGAGACATCAACTCACACATATTGAATCTTCTCATTCAACTTGAACTTGGGGTCAAATTCCTGTAGTAGTAATTCGCTGTCGTGTTCTCTTAATTTCGTTTCCCGCGCCCAACGGCGCCAACTTTAGTCTGGGAACTCCCATTATGTCGTGCTCATTATCTTTGCAAAGCTAGTTATTCTGCTTCCTACATCCAGAACCAGACTTGGAATCCTTCACACAAACTTCCCAACCACGTGCGTGTAATTAAAGAACTCAAATCCAATTATTCACCTTTCAACTCGTTGTAATTGTCGGTACTTCTCCTAATTGTTATCTGCAGGTCGTTTTCACACACATTCACTCGGTGCACTAACTGCCTGTCTGCCGTCCAAAAGTCAGTTCACTTTCGTTCCAATATCCACTTAGTGGCGAATGTCCACGGCAACGGTTTTCGATTTGATCAATAATTTTTCGGCGCCACTCAATTTTTGGGGGAATTTCAATCAACGAACAGACTCTTCTGATTTTCGCGCGCAGATTCCTCCCAACTGCCGTTTGCACTTTTTACTCACTGTTAAACTACTGTTACACTAAGGAAAAGTTCTATCGCGTTTTCCGGCCAGGAGTCACACACGCACTCACACTATTCGGGTGGCGTTGGGGGTCTCCTCCTCAAACCGAGCAAAAATCCTGCGAAGACAACGAACCGAATCTACCGCCGATCGGTCACTAACTAAGTCCGGATCACTGTCCGGAGCTTCAATAAATAACAAAAGCACTTTTTGTTTCAAACGCTTCTCGATCGCGCGCCCCAAAGCCTTCGCCTTCGCCGTCCCAGTACCAGTATCAGCCCAGCAGTCGTCAGTGGCTTCGTTGGGTCTAGTTCTAGTACGCGCGGTGTGTCTGAAATCGTTATTAACGAAAAAATACCATCAATTGAGCGCCAACCGGCTGAATGGTATTCTAGCAACATCTCCATAATTTTTAAAAGTAGTAGTGGTTTGAAGATTTTGATTTATTTTTAATAAATATTTAAATTAAAAAATATATTCCGTCACAGGAATACTCGATATTCTTACACAACTGAAATCATGTAGTAAATTTCAATTTATTTTCATGCATTTATTTTCATATTTTGATGCATGGAGCATCAAAATAAACTGAAACGTTAATGATCAATCACCTAATTTTCAATGGAGTGCACTACCTATAAGTTTACACGATCATGTAACATTCAAGCATATTTAGTTGAAAATTAAACGTGATGTTGTAACAATAGATTAATTTGGTTTACTTTTCTTTCATTCTTCTGTTTACACCACATTAAAATTTAAATATTTTTATCTGTGTATGGAACAACGACATACAAATTAATTTGTTTTTCATTTCGAGAATCTTTACCGTAGTGAAATTAGAAAAATTTCGTATTTTTCCTTCCAAATAAGACAACATCACGAAGTTAGAACTCTTCAGGTATTTTTAATAGTTATAAAAATAAAACATTTTTTGAAAGGTTTATCCTTATTGTCTTGGATAGGCAACTTTAATTTTTGATTCATAAATGTTTTTACGTACATATGAGGATTTGTTTTTTGACCATTTTGAAATCGACCACAGTTGGAAACGGATTTTTAGTTCCAACAATAATTTTACACACAGATAAAAATATTTAAATTCCAATGTAGTGTAAACTTAGGCATAGAGTAAAAATAAACCAAATTCATCTATTTTTACGGCATTTCGTTTAGAAAGATGTTTGAAAGTAACATGATCGTGTTAATCTAAAGTGCATTCGATTGAAAAATAAGCGATTTGTCGTTGACATTTCAGTTTATGTATTTTGATGCTCAAAATATGTGCATGAAAATAAACCTAAATTTACAACATAATTTTAGCTGTGTGTGCATGCTTAAGTTTAAAATATAAATTTGAATAAGTGATTGTCCAACCAATTATCATATCGTCGCTGATAAAAATATTTTTTCAGATTCGCACTTTTTGACATAGAACAAATTTTGTAAAACAAAGTCGCTCAAAAAGAACGCGATTTGTGCAAGACTGATAAGAGATGCTTCAAAGAAATGTTTCGTAATCAACACATTAATAATTACATTATTCATTAAAAAATCGCAATCATCTCTTGTTGGGTACAGTAATCAAATGTGTAAAAATCAGATTTCTATCTTCACTACTCTTGAAATGGCAGTATGGTGAAGTCGTGCCCATACTTTTTGGGACACCCTATAATAAAGCACGCACTGTCACAATCATTTGTTCCAACATTTGTGGATTAAGATTCATTCTAAAGATAATTGGCATGACAAACAATGGGGGGACGAGGGGTTGTTTTGTGATTCCATAGAAGCTAATGATGTAGTAAATGTCAAATGATCACATGCTCAACTTTGTATCGTTTAAAGTGACCGTCTACGCCCAGTTCCGAGATGCTGTTTCAAAAACCTCAAATTGACTCAGTCAAATATGATGCCGTATATTCAAGGATTTCTCCGATGTAGCATCTTTCAACAAGTACAAGTCATATACTGCTATGATTTGCATTAAATTTATTTAGTTTAGCACTCTTGATTCAGTTTTACAAATAATTTGGTTTGATGAATATGTTCAACTGTAATAATCAGCTTGTCATAAACTGTTGTTGCAGAATAAGATTGTTGCAACAAGAATAGGATTGTTGCTGCAATTTATTCATTGAACGTAACCAAGTCAAAGTACATGACAAACTTTTGAGAAAAACTTCCTCTGTGAGATAAAAATGCTCACACGGTCATGTGCCGTGTGGGACCGAAATCCGTACACTTGGTTCAACTTTCAATATTTTAATATAAAAATGAATAATTACAAAAAGTTATAAGTTATAAGTTTGACTTTACCACCCTACCGCCATCTGTTGGCCTGTCGGCCAAACACAGCGGTTTTAGCATTGCGCGTACATGTGCTCGTGACTATGATTTTGATCGAGATTTGTTCTAAGTGTTAAGTCTGTTTGTCTGTGCCCAGCAAACCAGAGATCATATGAGGTTGTTAATTTCAAATTGTCTAAATGTGTAGTTTACGTTGGAATTGCATATGATTCAAAATTGATTTTTTATTTAAATTGTTTATGGAGTCAGTAATTTGATCTGATTTGAATTTGTATCAAAAACAAATTTCAACTTCATATAACAAAATATGTAACTTCAAATTGCCATTACCTTGCGATTTTTACTTCACTTGATTTAATGATATTATAATCTTGAAAGTGAGATTAGATATGAGTGCATCTGATGTAAATATAAAATTAAACAGGGGAAGAGTACACATCGCTGGATGCATCTTAAAAACGAAGCATAAACTGAACAAGAGGTACTAATGAGTAATTTGAAAACTGGTTAATAAAACACCAAAGTTTTACAGAGACACACTGGCATCACATTATTAAAGCATTTCTTTTCAATTTCTACGATAATCACTTCACTGTTAGGTGGATTTACTGGGGAAGCGTTTGGGGTCACAAATCGAACCGTATATTTTTCCCTTTTTTCCCTACCTGTTACTGCTACAAATCTACGTTTTTTCTTTGAAATCCAAACGATACAGGAAAAGATGCTTAGGCCTTATGAAAAACAATGCTGGCTTATTATAAGATTTCTTATTGTAATAACTTGATAGATGATCGTCACTAATTTGCAGCCTGTCTCACGATTTTTAATCATGTTTCTTTGCTATATTTGTAAAAATGAAATCATACAAAGTGCAAAACACTGTCATACACGTTAGTCATAATAAGCGCCAACAAACTTTTAAAAAAATCTAACGAATCAACTGAAAGGCGTCAAATTAATTGTGTTAAATCCAGGCCAGACGGTGGGTAGTGAAACGGCACACACGATCTTTACAGTAGCGCCAGTATTGACATATGCTTGATTGTCTGAATTATAACAGGGTCCGAATTGGACCTGGTTCCCTTATGTATCTTTATTTTATATTTTAGAATATATATCATTATTTTTTTTTTCCCATCACGGTGATTGCAAACACCATAAAAAATCAGTTTCATTGATTAAATCCAATGGGGGAAAATTATCATTTAAATTTTTACACAATTTTATTACCACATATTATTATTTTTTTTTTTTTGCATGTATCGAATTGCTTATCGGCTTTAGGAAATGTCTCTTCTCTGACGATTTTCCTTTGTATAAATTGTCGGTGGTCAGACAGACCGGACTACATGATTTTTTGGCGTTCTAAAGATACGTTAAGAACTCCATAATTTCTGATTTTTTCGATGCTATTTTGAAACTTGATGTATCATCAAACAGATAAGTTCTATTATTACAGCAAATTATGCGAATATTTTTATATTTGGAATGCCTAGGATACGTTTTCCTGAAACCTTCAAAAAGCACTTGGTTCAGTTTGTCTGAACATCGAACAATGTAAGTTTTCTTGTAGTAAATCTCATATAAAATTTAAACTGTTGGCGCTAAATTATGATTTCATTGGTGTAACTAACATTTCCTTTCCTTCAAGCTCTTACAAGTGTTGAGTGCAGATGGTCATTTATTTTCATTTATAACGGTTTCAGACACACCGCGTGTATGTGCTATGCGATGGATGGCGACGACAAACGAATGACGCGCGCGCGGCAAGTTGGAAAAGGTGGCGGCCGGCGGCAGTCAGTACGAAACGATATCCCAGAGGTGAGATGGCGGGTTCTCTGCGGGTTCAACACTGGAATGGTGTGCAAAACCTGACAGGGGTTTTCAGGTTTGCTATCAGATCGAGCAGTGCAGTGCAGTCAACGAACTATGAAGATGCATTAAAATGTGATTAGATGTTAATAATGATTGATCTGTGACGATGTTTGGACCATTCCTGTGGGGAAGCCCCTGTCTGAGTCATGTCCGAAGTTACAATATTGTTGGTATTTTCTTTACAATAAGTGCATGGAATAGCGAATCTAAACAAAAAAATATGTCCATGGCCCACGAGGGGTATTTGGTTGATATAGCTGACCAAAAGTATATCGAGACATTTTATGCACGGAACGAAACATGTGCTCATTTATAGAATTTTTGCACAAAAATTAAAAAAAAAAAACGTTCAGAGGTTTTTTAGAAAGTGAATATGAAAATGTCTTTCATACTAGGGATGAGCACCATTACTTTTCGGACATTATTTTTTTTTTCTGGGACACCCTAACGTACAAGGTTCCTAAAAAGATTTCCATAACCATAACTGTCCATTTTAGTTCTACAATAAGTCGACGAGTGGGAAGCGATATATCCACACGTGGTCTTCAAACCAGTCCCAGTGATGACCTCCACGAGATGCCTCTGCAATTGTCGTTCGGAAAACTCCTGCGCAAAATAGCCTTATACCTACTGGATCATTGCTGGGACGTCGTTCGTAGAATCACGCTGGATAAGTGAACAACTGAGTGAGTGAGTGAGGTGGAGAGCATGTCTCACGATTATTGGCTCGCCCATTTGGTTTGGGCCGCAAAAGCCTTCGGCAGGTTACTCTCGTCGTTCTAGATATATAGGTAATGTTCTGTTGCCAGTGTATATGACCGACCAAGACCGATTGCCACGCCGTGACGGACACCGTGATCTGCTGCTGGACAAACTTTATACGGGATAGGATGGATACACAGGGGTTAGACGAAAAAGTTGAGATAGGTGAAATGTTGATAAAATTCAAACATAAATAACTTTTTGGAAAATGTATGCTTCCGAAAGCATCATGCAGGTATTTTTTTTCTGGTTTGATGAAATGATCATAACGGCTAAGGTTTAAAATGTAACAAGGAATAATAAGTGTTCCTTTGATTACTAAAATTTCCTGTTCTCTTCGTTTGAAGTAGTCAGAACGAAAAGGTGATCTACCACCTTATGGTTCACGTTATACATGTTTGAATTTTAATAAAATTATACCAACCTATCTCAACCGTTTTGTATAATCCCTGTAGACATGCAAACCATCAGAATCCACGTCTCACATATTTCAGTTCATTCGCGTCAAGTTGGTTCTCGACTGGCTGCGCTATCTTTTCCGTTCGCTGTCGGCTGTTGAAGTCATTCTAGGTTGGCAGAATGTAACATGGTGTGGAAATACCCTTGCCTTTCCATTTTGCTGGTTTCATGTTCTTCTGTCCTCGGCTCATGTTGCCTTCTATGTGGGTGCGGTGGGAACAAACGGGACTACCATGACGACGACGACGGCTCGAACGGCGAGGCGATGGTTCAATTGCATTGCATTTATGTTCAACCAGTTGGAGGTGGTTGAAACAGGTCTTCGGCCGATGTGCAGAAGTAATGATTGTTTGAAATATGTTTCCTTTGTGTTATGATTCGACTTTAGCCGAAGTCGGTATAGGGCAGTTTTGAAACTCAGTTTGAGAATAAAATCGATAACATGTATGGATGTAGGTAATCATCATCCTCGAGCTTTATGACCCCTTCCTATCCACTAATCAATTGAAGTTTTCAAACTTAGCATGGTCTGTTGGACAAGATTGACCCATCCTTCAACAATCGAGAGTTGCTCTGGCCACGTCCTAGCAATAACTGGAATCTGTGATCAGTTGAATAAGTACTTAAGAGAGTTACAGAGACCTTTCCTTTTTCTTACATAACTTGGCATCGAAGAATTCTCTATGTAAATTTGATAGACTAGGGGCTGTCCATTAATTACATAAGAAATTTTGGTGATTTTCCGACCTATGGTATAAGTTTTGTATGAACATAAAAAATAATTTGTATGGCACGTAAGGTATCTCAAAACCTCCCTCCCCCCATAACCCGTTACGTGATTAATGGACGATCCCATATATGTTCAGTTTTTTTTTACAAGGGATGCAGTTGGTAATGAAATCAAGTATGTTTGGGCAACGGCAAGAGATATGATCGAGTTTAGTATATTTTTGATAAGACTGTCGATCCCGTCATATTTTGGACTTTATCTTCTATCTCTCAAGCTCGATAGCATAAGACGGGTTTGGTGGTCTGATGGCTACCGCTTCTGCTTCATAAGCAGAAGGTCATGGTTTCAATCCCAGGCCCGTCCCTTTCCTCGTACTTTGTAGTTGTATATCTCTCACTTGCTTCTGTCTTCCATTCTAAATCTATCACACTCAAACTATTCGTTCATAGCAAACGCTAGAACCAGAGACGGACAAGGAACCGTTTCCCTAACGCTTCCATTCTTCCACGCGCATGCCTTTCCTTACGCCTGATACATAGGCAGTCTGCTATCCACAAAAGCAAACCTCTCTGCCATGCCTTTCCCCCAATCCATACACTCCGCATGAACTGGCGTAGATGCAGTCGGACTCCACGGTCTACAGTGGGCTAGTATAAGTGCAACATCATTTCCTCCCCCTTCCCCACATTGGTCTGCATTCTAACGTGGCAGGCGCCATTATAGTCTAAAAATAGAAGATCACTAGCACTTATACACTGAGGGTGTCTGTTAGTCCCAAGCAGTCATTCGGTTGGTTCCTTGTGTTATAAGTGCAGCTGATCTGGCGATACTGGAGTAGCATCCACGGGCGGCCAATCAAGCTCAAGCTATCTCTCAAGCTCGATAGCATTGAACATATTATAGCAAACAGACATTGATTGGATCCTGTCCAACGAAAAAAAGAATCTATAGAAAATTTTGGAATCTCCATATTATAAGTTTGCAACGATGAAGAGAGGGTAATGGGCTGAAACGGCTGACATGAGAAACTGTTGATACTGGACGTTCTCACGTCACGCACGTTGCTATCCCAAATTTGCTGGGATCTTTATCTTTAAGCAGACATAAACCCCTTTCCCACATGGAGACTAAAAGGTTAATTAGGAGCGTACAATTATTCATAAAACTTTACAAAAGAGTTTGTTGTCTAAACATTCTAATTTGGTGATGCTTGTTCTAGAGTTGGCACACTATTGTGTTTTCGATGAACTTCAATTTAATAAAAACGGAATGGTGTTTATAGGTCACGAAATGGCTTAAGAACGGGCTAATAGACTCACATGATTATTTCACTGTTGCATTAGTCTAGTCTTCCGACGTGTTTGAGTGAAGGAAACGATTTGGAAAATTCTCTTGAATAACTGGAAAAAACCTAGGGGGTGCGAACTGGATACCAACAAGCAACCAGGCTGCTGTCAAGCCTAAATTTTCATCAAAATGATCCGAGCATGCCTGGGAGCGTGTGGTCATTACTTCGTCACGCTAAAAATATATACATTTTATGTGACACAAAAACTAACTATTGTCGAAAGTGTTGAAGGAACGTTCTACTTGGTCTCATTGATATGTATGTTTTGATTTTCAGATATTTGTGAAATATATTTTAAAATATTTTAAAATATGGTCAGAAACTATCCGATTCAGCTGATTTTTGGGCTTATTGCTCGCATCAAACCACAATCAAACTGTAAAAGCTTTGTGTGAATTATCTTAAGTGTGCACCTTGAAACTTGTTTCCTACGAGACAAGCAAACAAACAACGGTTAGCAATGGTGGAAAAAATTGTGTTCAAATTGAAAGACCAAAATGTTCAAGACCGCACCCCTGAGGAAAAAACATCTGAAAACTGATCGTCATTTTGTTTGTGAGATTACATGCCATTTTTCAGCAGCCTACTTGATGAAAAACGAAGTTTGATGGGACCACTCTGTCATGAATCGCAAGTGAGTTCCATCTGCATTTTTGTCAAAATTGAGTTGAGTTCTGTTTTCAACATATCTTCCAATGCTCTTTTAGCTGCACTAATGAGATATGCTCGGTGTTCCCTTAGTAGACAGTCCCCTATAGTCGCACTAGTGGGTTTTTACGGCCGTTTTGCTATAAATCGTTTCAAAATATTTTTTGACATGAAGGTCAGGAGCTATTTATCTAAGTACCATTGAAACACAGCTTAATTGTGTTCAAAAAATGATTGAAATAATTAGTATTGCTTAAAATTTGAGCTCCTTTGCGCCTATAGTAAATCTATTGTTCCTATAGTAGCACTACTAAGAGAAATTATTTTTTTATTATACGAAATTATTGTTGTATTAAGAACTTTTTTTATATCAAATGAAGGCTATCCACACTTCAAAGGAAAAATATAAAAGTTTTGTAAAAATACGGTTTTGATTTGTATTTGCCAACGCCGTGATGCTAGTGCTACTATAGGAACAGAAATTAGAAATAGTGCTACCATAGGCACATGTATTCCTATAGTGGAACAAGCGATAATAAATACAAACATATGAGTTTTTGTAGTTTTCATATTTTTCCTACAAATCCAAGATAAAAAGCCTTCAGATGATGTAAAAACAATGACTAGCGTTATTTTTCGATTTTATACGAATATTTGTTCTTAGTTATGCGGCTATTGGTACATCGACCCTAATAAGATTTGTTCTGAAAAAATAGAATAACAGCAAGTCAAATTGTCCCATAACAAAAAGTACCCGCACATCAGTCCCACTACAGATTCCCGCACCGTATAACAGAAAAATGAACCGAAATTTGTTCATCCTCATATTTTTCTCGGAAAGATATCGTAGCGAAAAGCAAATTGTGAAAGTTTCATTAAGATTTGAACATTATCAAATTCTCTGGAATTTTTTGAATATTCGTATGGAAAACGAGTTTGGGAAACTTCACAGCCCATTTTCTCAATGCCTACTTTTTACAGATGGGACTGACTTGCGATTCACGACAGTACTAGTATTTACTATTATTATTACTAAGGCTGTGAACCGTTTCACTGATACGTTTAACTTTTAGTCTAAAAATGACAGTTCGCTAGTTATTTCCCCTCCGGTTAAAAATAACCTCGCTCTAACCATCTGTCAACTTTGTTCTGAAAAAAACCTCGACTGTCATAACTCAAATGGGTCGACCGCAAAGTTCAATTTAACCATTTGAGGGGAAAATAACTACCGAAATGTCAAATTTTAACTAAAAGTTAAACAAATCGATGAAACGGTTCACAGTCTGAATAGACTATTAGTGATCTAACGTACGGCTAAAAGGAGATGGTGGCGCTGTTCTAGATTGATGATTAGTGCATTCCTGTCGAAGTTGGTAGTAATAACTTTAGAAGAAAGATCACCACAAACATTTTACTGATAAGATTTTGGTAATTCAAAGCACAGGAAACCGTAAATATTCATTTCAGTTTGCAAAACTTCAGCAACATAACTCCACATTTAATCGCCAATCGGGTGTGGACAAAAATGCAAAAAATGTACCTTGGTATAAAAGCTCTCAGTTGATATCTGCGGAACTGTTTATAAGAATACTAAGCTGAGAGGAAGGCTCTTTCTCAGTTGGGATATAATGACAGAAAGAAGAAGAAGAATCAGAAGGATGAGAGTGAACAGTAGAAAAAGGTGTTGTTTCTTGCTTAATCATTCTTTAAAAAAACAAAGATCAGCTTGACCCACTTCTTTGTAGATATTTTTACAAATATGATGAAAAAGATATTATGTGATTATCGTTTTAAAATTCTTTATTACATTTATTAAAATTCTAACCAAGAAAATGTAACCGTTTGGTTACAAAACCTCATGATTATTTTTTTGATTTGTACATGTTGTTGAGAAACTGTAGTATTTTTATAGATTTTGTTAGTGTGGGGTTAGTAGGATTAGTAGGATAACATGTTTGTGATGTTTGTGGTGATAATTACATGTTTTGTGGAACATAGTGGGGCCTGCTGGTATGAAAAAGGTGAAAAAATCAACTGTGATAAAATGGGCTAAAATTGAACGAAGGATAATGGAGGAATAAGGAACGATTGGAAAACTGGAAGGAAAAGGAGGGCTTTGTGAGATTTGGGGAGTCATCCATTAGCAATCCGGCGTCAGTGAATGTAAGTCGTGAGTGATTTGAAACTTATGTGAAACGGCAGTGGACGACCTGTAGTGCCAGCCATATTTCGTTCAGGTAAATCTTCTGAAGGCGAAATACCTAGCGACTTTATTTTAATAAGCCTCTGGTCTTCAGGACCTTTTTTCTCGCTTTTGTGTAATCCTTCATTACCACAGCCTCACGCTGCACGAAGGCCGATCGTGTTGATAAAAACGGAACATACCTGTAATAGGTCATGAGGTATATTTTAAAATGATCAAAATCATAAAAATCACAAAATAGTTTTTGGTAGTTTTGGCCGCCCCATTATATGGAGCTCGACCATTGTGCACTCGCTAGTCAATTAGCCACAGAAATGATATAGAAAAATAAGGAAATTTCTCACCGAAGGTAGACGTGAATGTTTCCGCTGATAAATCCCTCGAATATTGCTGATGCAGGAACAGCAGGAACACACTCAAATAAAGGAATAAACTTCTTGATGCAAAATCAAACTTTATTGCAACCTTTAAACTACATTTAACACACTTATCATCGCATTTTCATTTTGTCAAACTACTATTGAAATGAAAAAAAAACATTTTCTATACGTGCATATTTTATATGATGAAAAATAGCATGCAATGCTAGTGTATAAATTTTATTGCGCACTAATTTGTAACCTTATCCAGCTTTTTTAAAGGTCGGACATTGTCCCGAAGATAGGCTATATGACGCCCGAAACCGGTCGACGAAAAGGTAATTGTTAAAACTTTTCGACGATTTGTAAGAACGATAAGTGTTATGTCTTGTCTCCGTCGCGTCTCGTGATTTTAATTTAATTAAAATTAAATTAGTTTTCTAGATCACGCTGGATAGAATTTGAATAGATGTGTGTTGAGTAATCATAGCTGACTTTCAATACTGAATACTAGATAACATTGATGGTATTTTCCAGTAATTTCAAAGTTAAAATAAACAAAATAGATATCAATTTAAAAATACTTCATTGATCATAAGTTTGCAACTCGGTAATAATGTTCTTTTGAAACCAAGTTAAATAAAAAAAATCATTTATTCGTCAATCAGGAGAAACGACACCTCCTCTCAATGGCTTCACGGACCCCCTGAGAACTCGTCACGACCCCCTAGGGGTCCGTGGACCACCGGTTGAGAAACGCTGATTTAGACAGCGTAACCAAGTCAATGAACATGCCTAAATGTAGAGAAAAGCTTCCTCTGTGAAATTAAAATAGTCACACGGTCATATACGTCGGTCCGAAATACGTCGAAAATAATTCAATAATTCAATTCTGATGCGCTGACGGCTTCAGTTTCTGCGTGAAACGTGTTGAAATGGTTGTATGAATGAACCATTTGAATTAATTTAAATTTTAGTTAAAGTAAAGACACACAAAACTATGGACAAACAGTTGATGCAAGTGTGGAACAAACCTATCTTTTCAAATGACGGGCGAATTGAGTTGATATTTTGATTTAAACGGGAAAATTTGTTGAAAAATGACACAGGGGGGCCAACATATTTTGGGTTCTAAACTAATCGAAAAAATCGACTCTCACCAAAAACTAACCACGGATCACTCGTTCAATTGAGTGATTCGGTTCTTTTGAACGGCTCTGATTCTTTTTGCCCATCTTTAATACGGGATGAAATGGAATGTTCAAATGAACTCAAAAAGTAGCGTCTTATGCGAATAAACTCGCCAATCAAATGATTTCATCCACCATGTAGTATGGGTCTTAGGCAATTTATATAATTAAACGACTTTTTACGTTACTTTTTATGCGACATCGCATCAAAACAAAGGGTGGCGCCTTTGTATATGAAATTTAACATTGTGACAACATTTCAGTTCTGTCAAACACGCAATACTATGATGGAGCTATCTATGTTATTCATAGCGGCTATTTTGGGTATTTTAATAATTCATTGAGCATGAGACTCGTTTAAACTGGAACATAACGTCACTCTTGCCTATACTGCCCATAAACACATGTCAGTCCCGTGTTGAATTCCTATGCACATGAGACAATTATGCGTTTATGGGCAGTATAGGCACTACAAGTTATCATTTAAACTTTTGTTGTTGCTCTTTTAATATTGTAACTCTAACTATGAATCCCAATCTGCTACAATGACCTTATTCAAGAAGTAAACATTCAAGTTTTCGGGCAATACCCAGTCATCCACCCATATCCAGTCAGACTTTTTCTCTCTCTCCCTCGTGATATTGCCCCCATCACTGTGGAAGATTTCGATGTTAAAGTAGATAAATTCCATTACTTCTTACTAACATCTCAGTCAGTTAGGCCTGCCTCAATCACTAAAAGACATACCCTGCCATCAAACTTCGAAAGGAAACGGTCAGCAGCAGATCGGGAATATATGTAAGTAATAAAAGAATGGGTAAAAATTAGCGGCACAACGAGATGGATAAATGCAAACAGGTTGTGGATTTACATTTTAGCCATGACTAAGTAGGCACGATGGTAGGAGCAGAGCTGACTACATCTCAAAGACCCCAACAGTAACAGATCCAGTTGCTGCCAGCTACAAATGAGTGGTGCATAAACAAGCCCAGAATGGATACTCTATGTACACTCTCGTGCAAAAATTTGGGGTAACCCCCTAAAAACATACAAAAGTGTTTTTTCCATATCTTTTGAACACACGTCAAACTGAAACTCTCTATGTTTCATTCGAAAGGTAATTTGTAGACAGGGGCTGATTTCTAAGAAAATTGAGAATATCTCTCACTTGTCGCTCTCTGTAACAATCTTGATTGCTCTGATCAATCATGGAGAAGCAACTACGAATTGTACGGTCATTTATGCTCATGCTTATCGCTCTCTGTAACAATCATGTCCGCTGCATATCATGAGAGTAAGTTTATAGTCTGCCGCTACAGCTCTGATTATATCGGGGGTATTACATGATAAACCCATCTAAACATGATAAAACCCGTCTAAACAAGCTCCATACTAAGGGGTGAACCAAAATTTTTGCACGATGGCTTGAATGACTAAGTTTTTATTAACAAATAGTTTTCAGATTTTCCGTATATATTTCACTAGTGCTTTTCAAAGAATATAAGATTACGGTTCTAATGATGAATCATTCAAACTTTTGGTCGATCCAATGCTGAAAAATTTTGCTATGTTGTTTTACTGAGGTTTTTGAAAATTGCCACGACTTCAAGTAAAAATTAAGTAAACAAAATTAAAAAAAAAAAAATAACTCATCACGGTCGCCTACAGACACCTACTCTCTACAGCTATTCATTTTTACTACTGACTGTGAATCTGATGCTTTAGGCAATAGTCCATTTTACCGAACGGCAACACTGATGATATAGGCCTTTTCATGTGACAGGTCCGTCTATGCATTTGTTTACATCGATGGAGGGCCGGTGCAAACACGAGGCTGTCATTTTGAAAGAAAAACTGTCGAAGAGCTTCCTGATCAGCTGATTTGAAACGTCTTGTGAATAGGCCTATTGCTGTTACTTTCACACGTTACGACACCGTCTCCTGTCAAAATTTCATTCATAAAATAAGCATTCAGCTGTTCAAAAACGTTTCGTAAAATAGACTATACGGTAGTCAAATTGTGTTGTGCGATTTCTAGGGATGCTATATAACTTTAAATACTATAAAACGTTTGAATTCAGAATGCGTCATTATGCGTACTCACAGAGATATGGTCAAAACATTTTTGTTTGTTTTTTTAGAGTATGAAGCCAAACTTTTGCACGCCAGTGTAGGGGAACGTAGGTGATACAAGCTCGATTCCTGTTTCCCAAAGGCAATGACAGTGAACTTGACTCCGTTTCTGCTGTCGATTTCAATCCAAAACAATATGTGGACGGAGATGTGGCCGGGAATGCCCCGTCACGGTGCTGAGATGGTGTTAACTGTTACGCAAACACAGGGCTGACGGTTCCAAATTTCTTGTGTCGCTCAATCATTGAGTAGCGCGTCTGCAGCCTGTATGATTTCGGTTTCGGGAATAACCTTCTGAATCATGCTGATTCCGGTGTTTCGGAGAACAGGTTTGTGGTCGACACGTTTCTCCGAAGCCAAGAGGGATGGAACGAGAGATCCATTTTTGTAAACAACAGATCGTTAAACTTTTCGCATTGTTTGAAGACTTGTAAAAATCTTATTGCCATCTTCGTTAAGTGAAACCACAGATAACAGATGTTTATGTCCGATTGTAAAACTGTGTAAGACAATTAATGGTGATTTTAAGTGGCAACACAAGTAGCAATATCGTGGTGGCGCTGTTATCGCTAAGTTCCCATGGTAATGTCTGTGGTGAATATGAAACATTTCAAGATACTTATATTCACCACTGATTGCAGCAATACGTTGTGTGGTGGCGCTAGTGTTTTCAACGTGTTTTAGTTTGAATATTTACACAAGTTTTCAGAACATTTTTGTTCTAGCATAAACATCTGTTATCTGTGGTGAAACAAATGCGAAAATTTACATATCAAAAAGGTGATTCCCACAAAATAATCCGTGATGAAGATTGCGTAGGAAGATGCTGATGACGATGCATTCGGTGCAGACCTGTAGCCCAGTTTTATCTCGTTGCACGGGAATTCCAAAGAAGAAGATGTGAAAGTTTTCAAATGGGAAAACCCTTGTGCTTTTGGGCTTTGCCCTTAGCAAGGGCTCAACGGTTGTATTTCATATTTCATTTTAAACGCAGGTTCATATATTTATCTACTTGATTTAGCTGGTTACTCTGTTTTCTACTTTTTATGAAGCTACGAATTTATGATTAGAAAAGTTAGCTGAATAACGACCATGGCCCCAGATCTTATGAACAGGTTAACGCCATTTGTTGATTTGAGTTTGATGATAAACTACATCATATTAGCCCCTCTACTTATTTACTGAGAGTTTTGTTTGCCGATTGCCAATTTAAATGTGAATATCGTGTGGCAGTTACGAAAAGACCTTGGGATGGGGATGGGATTTGAACGCATCCCTCTCAGATTGGTCTTGCCGAAAAGCTACCCGTTTTCCGCAATGGCTATCAGGGCCTCTCAAACATAAAATTATTATATTCGAATAGTCGAAACCACTTCCGTTGGGGAAATTAGGAATTACTTGAGCGTCCGATTTAAAAACGGTCTTCAGCAAAGTTGTAGCTCACAATTATATCTCACAGTATCAACGTAGTTCTAATCCCCAAGAGCATGGGCAAACACTATGACCGATTGAATGAACTGCTTGCTTTTCTCATAGTAATTCCCATATAAACTTCAAAGGGCTTGTGTAGTCTCAGTTTTTATCCGAATTAGCTCAAATTTTGGGAGGACACTCAGAATTTGATCTAGGATCGAATGAGCGGTGTGGAGCAAAAACTATTTTTTGAATCACTCTAGTCGATAGCTAAAGGGACCATCGAATCAAGGAAATATCGAGTCATGGAACAGAAATGCTTCGAAAAGCTGTCGACTCATGGAGGTTTCACTGTATGACTAATCGGAATGATTAGAGACTTTTACAGAATTTTGTCTAGGAATTCCTTCGATTGTTCCTCATCCTGGGGTTTTACCAGAGATTCATGTAAGATAATGTGACCAGATGTATTCTGCTCCAAAGCGGGACAAAATTATAAGACGCAAATACGTCAATGTTTCCTGTGGACGTTTATGTCCTTTGAAGAAAGCACCACACTAGTCAATGGACTAGCATGCAACGCTCAGTGGCACAGTCGGAAAACCATCCTCACAAAACGTTTATCGGACTGAAGCGGGAATCGAACACATGCTCCTTGACACGATGCGGACAAATGCCTGACGACACTAACCGCACGAAGCCCATAAATTTCACATAGGGTGATGTGCTAGTATCCATCGTATTAAGCATTGATCAGTGAGAACTGCAATTTTCCCAGTATTGCAGTGAATGATGCTGATACAAACTGATGCCAAACAATTCTTTCTCAAAACGGCTTTAGCATTGTACAATAATATTTTGATAAATCTTGATCTGTTTTTGGAAATAATGCAAAGAAAATGCAGCTTATCGTATTCTCAATCCGTCGTATCGTTTTCAACTCCGTTGCAATCAGTTTCCAGATTCGTCTCACAACTTACGGCTCACTGTGATGTATATCAACGCTATAATAATGTTTCACTAGATTATAGAGATCTACGGGCATCTCCCTCCATTTCTTCAGCATGTTGGAATATACTAATTTCCTTTAAAATTAATTGTTCGTCATCAAAACTCAGCCCAAACATATGAACACAATTACTTTTGACCGTACAATTATGGCATTTGCTCACAGTACAGCGAAAACAACACAATCAAAGGAACCGTATTTTTACGTCGAGCGTCGCGCACACATTGATGCGCACAAGCTTTTTTTTCTCAGTACGACGGATAGAACTTTGTTTGCATTCTCAATCATACGCGGCGGTTGAGAAAATTTCGTAAAATTTGGTGATTTATTGAAGTTTTACGGCGTGTGATTGGAATGAGATCCTTCAGTGAAGAAGTACGAAGGTTTTCCATAGTGAAAATAAGTGCCCGGCGAAGTAAGTCACCCACGGGGGCAGGAAGAAACTTGTGTTGGAAAGTGGTGTGACTGATGTCGATCTCTAAGCATTCCTCTCAAATCGTGTTCATCCATGCGATTTCGGTGAAAAAGTGTAAGGTGGATAATTGAACTGAAGTTATTTATCGAAATACATTAGTTTCATTGCATTTTTGGTGTACAGGTGGACGAATCATGAAAGCTTTCACAAACTTACATTTGGAAAATGAATTTATATTGCAGGTAAGTTGGAATATCCGCCGTAGTGGAACATTTTAAGTTTGATACGACGAATAGTAGCTCTTACGACGAAGTAGAACGAAACCCTATTGAAAAAAAAAACAGCAATTGTACAGTTAATTAATGGTCATGTAGGCAATTCCCGCCTACGGAAACCTGCTGTTATGAGGTTTTAACGTTTTGAAGTTTACATGTCAAGCTTCTCGACTACTGATTTTGTGGATCAGAGTTTGATTACGGGAGTTCATTTAGAGTGTTTTTTTTTGCCATGGACTACTGGGAATCCAGCAGCAACTTCTTCAAGGATTCATGCGGAAACTTATCCAGGATTTTTTCCAAGGATTCCTCCAGAAATTCAAGCGATTTCTCCAGAAGGCTCTTTAAGGCTTTGTTACAGATACTCCTCCGGGGGTTACACTAGCACAATCATTTCAAGATTTTTCCATATATTTCTACAGTGATTTAGCCAGAAATTCTAGAGGTTTCGCCAAGAGTTATTCCGGAGATTAATTCAGGAATTCCTCCACGGATTCTACCAGGAATTCCTCCTACGAATCCACCAAAAATTTATCTATGGGGTTTACCAGGAATCCCTGCAGGGATTCTACAAAAATAACATAAAATAGTTACATTAATTACTGCAAGGATTGTTCCATGTACCATTGATACATAGATTTCTCCATAGATTCGTCCGGGTATTCCTCTAAGATTTGTTTTAGTAACTCCTTTAGAGATTCCCATTACCCATATTACCCTGAGAAATTCTACAGAGACTAGATTTGGAAAATCTCTACATGGATTGCTCCAGGAAAATTTCTACATAGATTCCTCTAGGAAAATTTCTTTATGGATTCCTCCAGATATTTCTACAGGGTTTTCTATAGAAATTTCTTCATGGATACCTCTAAAGAATATTCAAGTGATTTCACCAAAAACAATAAGGCATTCCTCCAGCAAGTAACTCTTTTAGGAATTCTTCCAATGATTACTCCAGCAATTTCTCCAAGGATTTCTCCAAAGATTCTTCCAAGGATTACTTCAGAAATTCTTCAAGGGATTCCCTCAGCAAGTTGCCCAGGTAATTCTTTAGAGATCCAAACTGCAATATACTCAAGTAACCCTTCATTGATTCCATCAAAAATACACCCAGCTAATCTTTCAGAGATTCCTACAGGAAGGGATTCCTTCAAGAAAATCTCTGCAAGGATTCCTCCAGAAATTTCTTCTGCAATTTTGCCAATGATTATTCAACAAAAATCACTGCCTAGTGCGAATTATTCCAGGGATTTCTTTAGAAGTTCCATCAATGATTTCCTTTGAAACCCGACCAGTGGAGTCCTGTATGAATTTCTCCATGTATTCAACTAGGGATTTCTCAAGCGACTCTCCCTGGAATTCTTCCATGAAGTCCATCAAGGATTCATCAAACTACATGTTTCAAGAGATTCCTCCAGGAATTTATCCCAAATATTTCATAAAAAAATTCTGTCGGATTTTCTGTAAAATTTCATGGAAGAATCCCTGTAGGAGTTCTAAGGGTAATTTCTGATTAAATTGCTAGAGCCTAGAGAAATTCATGGTTGAATCACTGGAGGAACATTTCTAAGGGAAACCTAGGAGAAAACTCTGGAAGAAATTTTGGAGGCCCACAGCAAATCTGGAGAGTTTCTGAAGGAGTCATTAGAGTAACTCATGTCGTGACTATCAGGTATCCCTGAGACAATTCCTGGTGGAAACTTTGAGGAATCGCCTGAGAAATTCGTGCAGTTATTTCTTGTTGAATCCCTGGAGAAAATCGTGATGGGATCCCTGGAATAATTTCTGATAGGAACCCCGAAAAAATTTCTGGAATAATTCCTAGAGGAATCGCTGCAAATTCCTCGGAAAAATGTCTGTATAAATAACTGGAGAGATATCTTGGTGGAATTCCTGGGGACATCTCTACATGAATGCTTGTAGAGATTTCCCAAAGTAATGGGGTCTCCGGAAGAATTTCTGGAAGAATTTCCGAAGGACTATCAGAAAAAAATCGCTTGAAGCATTCTTGGACGAATCCCTGGAGCAAACCTTGGAAGAATTCCTGGAAAAGTTTCTGAAGGAATCTTTGTAGAAAGTTTTAAAGAAATCCAGGTACAGGATTTCTTGGAGGAACAGCTTTAACCCGTATAGGCCTGAGTGAAAGCAAAAAAACTAAAACCCTTACCACTCAGCGAATACTTAACGGATTCAAATATTTTTTGTCAGTATACTGGCCTACATATCTAGTTTCTAGAAGTGGCCAGAGGAACTCGGGAATACTTCTGTAGCCGGAGTTATTGCGGTGGGTTACTGGGTCAAGTCGGGTAGAAAAAGGCGATTTTTTGGGACATGCAAAGTTATCTTTATTTATTTCCACTGGCAATCATTTTAATTTGCATAAATCATTAAAATCTGATATTGAACATTACAAATGAATAGTTTTGCACCGTTTAGAGTGTACCAGATGCGGCCACTCGGGCTTAACGCCCTGAAGAACCGGCTCTAGATTTGATAGTTTCAAATCTCTAAAAGTATAGATTGAACATAATAGTTCACTAAAATGCGTTCTCATAAGCTTGACACAGATGCTAAGATACAAATTGTGCATTTTAAAATAAATTTGAGGCATCCCGGAGACCCGAAAATGATCACTTGTAGGATCAATCAAATACAGTTGACATAATTATTGAATTTAATCGATTATCAGAAGGTTTACGCTGATGCGTTTTTCTTAAAACTTCTTGATGTAGTGGCCACATTATAGCCAATTCTGGAAATTATCTGTGACTTGAAATTTTCCTACCTCCAGGGGCAAAGAACCTTTGTCACCCGACCTGACCCAGTAATCCACCGCAATAACTCCGGCCGCATGAACATCCCCGAGATCATTTGATCACTTTTAGAAACTAGATATGTGTACGAGTATAATGACCAAAAATAATTGAAATCCGTTAAGTAGTCGCTGGGCGGTGAGAGTTTTAGTATTTTTTTTCTTTCACTCAGGGTTAAAAACACTGTAGATTTCCCTGCAGAAATCCCTGGAATAATGCCTGGAGGAATCCCTGATAGAATACGTGAAGAACGCCTGACACAATTCCTGGAGGAATTGCTGTGTCACGAGTGTTCTTGATTTTAGGTATACGATCCCAGTATTCAGAAAATAACGGATGCAATGAGCGGTTCATGTTGTAAGGCGCAGAAAAACACTACAAGCAAGGTGAATCGATCAAGTGGAGCAAGACCTGGGAATCGTGCAACATTCGAGAAGCTGAAGACAAAAATCCCTGATCCAAGTGAATTCCACAAACAACAAGGAAACTTTAGCATGGTCTTCGGCAACCCTGACTAAAATGTCTATTTTTAATTATCCAGGTATCTAAGGCATAGGTGAGCACGGTAGCTTTCCTTCAATCGAGCTTTCTGCTATAATAACCATTTATATAAGGATCTTCCATAGAACCTTAACCAGTTGCCAAGGGAATTATAAATCACGTACTGCATTCTAATTGACTTGTTCACATCATTGAGCGACCAATGGGCGCTATCAATCCTGTGAGATAGTTTCCTTGGCACCTCATATCGTTCTGCAACATTAACATGTTCGGTTGTCGAGAACTTATCTTTGATCGTCTCTCTCACTATAGCCTCTTAACATCACCAACACCTGGTGAATAAATTATCGCTTCATTATTCTTTCATATAAACAGGTGTAACAAATGAATGGGAGAGGCACATGTAATTATTATACAGTCAACTTTTCCTTACTTGACATTTTGTATTTTGATATCGAGTTAGAGAACCATACTAAAAGTTGATTGTCATTGCTACCACGATTATCTCACATCGCAGTTGCACTGGTTATGTGTTCTGTAACTCGATGGTCCATTCAATATCGAGTTATGGAGAGTTAACTGTATACGATCTATCACATGCACGATAGGCTCTTCGCTGATAACGCTCTTTGAAGTGGAGAAGATCAGTGGACCTCAAGTGGGCGATCAGTGGTTGAAAAGTGTGTCAAAAACACTTGACGTCATTGAGAATGTTTCAAGATTCTTTATACGGTGATCGATCGTTATATGAAAGGTATTCGCAAGTCATCTGAGAATCTAAGTATTCTTGCGATTCAGGTTCTTTCTTATTCTTGAAATGAATGTATATACTCAGCGAAATCAAAATATAACCAAACTGTTTTACTGCTGTTTTACAAACACTAGATGTATGTGTGATTTAAGCATGTATAATGTATGCTAGATTGAAGTATAGTTGAGTTTTGTTCTGAGGACCATCCACCTTTCAGCACAGATTCATGAAAAAATAGTGGGACATAAAAATAGCACCACCTGGGTTTCAATTCAAGAATTGGATTATCATATTAAACAGAGAAAGAGCAGTTGTTTCCAATTGTTCAAAAAATCAAAAAATATTATCGAAAAATGGAAAAAACCTGATTTTTTTTAACTAAAAATAAGATTTTTATGAGTATGATTTGTATTTGACCATAGTGGTAGCTTGTATACTCAAAATTGGTACTGAAAAAAGCTTGTTTCGAGGTTTGACTCTTATTGCTACTTTTTGAAAAGTTTTTTCCCACTATACATTTTTGAACAGCGGTCATACAATGATATCAAGAATTGTGAACAATCAAAAATAAGAAATCAATATTTCTGATTAATGTGAATTTTAAATTCATATTTTATTTGTTTTTGAAACTCCAACTTTCTTATTATTTAATCGTATTTGCAGTATTTTAAACAATAAACCGTTTGTTATAGACCATACTAATAGGGCCAACGTAATAGAGCAGAATTGAATTTTCAGTTTAATGTCGAGAGATAATATTTTTATATGGCACCCATTTTCTCATGAACGTTGAATGTTGAAATTTCAATCCAATATTCCTCTAGTATATGTGAAACTTATGTGTGCTCATTTTAAAGTGGACATCGAAATAATTATCCAAAAATGTCTACTTAGATGTTAAAAAACAGGGTGGTGCTATTTGGATTTTGCTGAATGTATGAGAAAACCAAATAAATGTTATGAAAACCTGAATACTTGTGTAAATCACGATTTTCTAATCGCATCAGACGTTTCCATAGCCAACTGATGGCAGTAATTATACATGGCGAATAAAATTAGAACAATATAACTCAATGCAGATCGAGGGAAGTAAAAATATCGAAAGCCGCCAGAGTATGAAATCATTAACTCATCGCATCGTGACAGGGCAAGTTCTCGAGACATCTCCTGAACAAACAATAAAAGGAATGCCTTCTATCTGATCAAGCGAAGTTATGTAATTAATCTTATTACTAATTCATCAATTGATCCCTCGAGCCGAATGGCAGTGGCTCGTGGCTTAAATTTGTTTGTTTTTTTTTCTCATTTCAGGGTCGAACCAGATCCGTCTACTTATTGAAAAATGATGCTGATTTACTCCGGCTTACAAAGATCCCAAAAAAATCGACTAAAAATGGTCACCCTCAATTATAAAGCAGTAGGCGGATACGAAACAGAAAAAAAAACAATGAAGAAAATCATAAAACATGCGGTACGGAAGCATTGCTTGCTTCGACGCCAATTATGATCGGGTTCAGATACACTTTTTCGCGCGCTAACGGCAAACCTAGAATCGAGCGGCTTTTTCAAGCTTTGTTTAGTGCCAATATCCGCTGATGTGCGACCCAGCTCTGTGGTTTTCAAATTTTGTCGCACGGTTTACATTTTAAATAGTTCAGAATTCGGATGAAAGTGAATGAAAAGTCGTCCTTGTGAGAAGTAACTAGTATCTATATTCATTCATTTTCGTGTCATATGTACTGCGAAATTGCTACATTCCAATACAAATCTTCCTTCACTGAGTCTTAGTACGTTTTTAATTCTTCCAAGAAATTCCTTGATTTAAAATATTCTGGCGGTGAAAGCTTCCAAAATATGATGTTTTGAGATTTTTGAACAAGATTCTTTAATATCTCACATAGACAGATCTTATTAGATAGCTGTTGAAACTTGAACGATTGGTTCCTCACTGGTGGTGAACAATCAATCAGGCTTTCCAATTAAAACCGCAGTATATCTATCTAAATATGTGCTCTTGGAGATTTGTGGTGTGGTTTTAATTAATCTTCACACTGTAAAAATAAAATAGAATAATAAAAAAGAGTCCACAGAAATTATATTAACACGAGCATAACCTTTTGGCAGTTTTTTCTAAGGGCCAATGTGCCGTTTGAGGACCACTGCTGTAAAGTTTATTCGCATCTGGCGCACTCCGGTTCGAACTGATTCAAGTTCAAGAACGGAATGCTGAACCGTAAGCTCTTGTGACGATTCCAATTTTCAAGGACCACAAGAAGCCGATGACGACGATGGGTTAAGAACGTTGCTAAAACGTGTTAAATGGGCCCTGAAATCAATTAAATTGGTGTATCTGATCGGCACTAGTGAAACCGGATATGTGGAAGCGTATATGTAGTAGTGTATCGATTTACATTTCGATGACCAAACATGATGTAAACATTGTAAACATGTAAACATAAAACGGACCATAGTCTACGGTAGCATAAGTAAAAAAATGTTCAAACGTCATTTTCTTCCAGACTAATAATAATACACTTGTCGCAATTATAGTTTTAATTTTACGATAAAGCTCTGGTGGTGCTTAGGATTTAGTGGTCAGGGCCGGATTTACAAATGTGGGGGCCCGGGGGCCATTGCCTTGTGGGGCCCCTTTTTCCAGAAAAACATTTTAATACTTTAGAATAGACTAGATATTTTTTAAATGTTCTTTGTAAGGTTTTCATTATCACAAGTCAAACTATTACAGGAGGAACAAATAACAAGCAATAATTTATGCATACCATAAATAGGTGTTGTCCAGTGGTCAGTACCTCAATATTAGAATGGAATTGAAAAAAATGTTTAAAACGATTAAACATACTTCATTGAGGTATTCGACAGCTATTGAGGACTGCTGGAGGTATTGAATTACTAATTTCACTTTTATATGAAAATCTGTCATGTATTGTTAAGGCATTACAATACCTAATTTAATTTTAATTCGTACCTCATTCAGGTTGTAAGTATAGGAAATTGTTTGGTATGGAATACCTTAGTTTGGTATTCAGATGTTATGTTCTTCTGCCTGGGATAACATTAAAGATCATTCCTTGTTGAGTGCTCGCCCGAGTCAGTCGACTATCGCGCAGTGATATACCGAAACCGAAGTTCACCAGTGTTTTTCCCAAGTATATGGGTTTTTTCCTGGCTACGATCGGAAAGCATACCGCCGATAGTGCACCCGCACAAGGAGCAGCTACCATTGGCCGAGCCCAGATTGGTAGACTGAACATCTTTAACTTGACGATCACCACCAGCATCAATCGGTGGTGATAATACCACAAAAGGCATCATCTAATTCGCACCACGTGGCAGAACAAAAGCGATCGGCGTCATCGTTTCATCGCATCAAAACAAGCTGCAGAAATAGATTGGACCACGCCGGTACATCTGTCCTCGTAGCTAGAGCAGCAGAAAGGAGATTGTAGGTATTGTTCCTCCCCAGTTTCATACCATCCGCATTACTTGGTCGCTGTTAGTCCCCGTTGTTAGAGTGATATTCTCACAGTGGTCTCGAAGTGCTCTTCCGCTCAATTAATTGGCAAATTTTTGATATTTTTTTCAAAACATTTTTTTGGAGTAATATTCACACACCGTGTGACACAGTGGTCTCGGAGTGCTTTATTGCTCAATTATTTTTTTCCGCCTCATTTTTTTTTTTTTTTTGTGAATATATATTTTTTATTTGAAAATATTTTTTTTTGTTAATATTTTTTCGTTTTTTTTTTTCATTTTTCTCGTTAATATTTTTTTTGTAAATATTTTTTTTTGTAAATATTTTTTTTTCGTTAATTTTTTTTTTACACTATTAGGAATTTCTCGCCAAACTAGTTGTAGTACGTGAGTTGGTTATTATTTAATTCCTTTGACAATAGTGTGATTAAATTAAGTGAAGTTAATTCGCTCATTAGCGCTGTGTTGATCTTCCTTTGCGGTAGAGCAAAAATTGCTCCGCAATGGAACCAAATGATACTGGCGGGGGCACGCCGGAATATTTAGTCTCTTCTGACGATGAGTTAGTTTTGGGTCAGATGAATAAAATTCTAAAAACCCAACATAGTGAGGCCATGGAGACCATCGATGATGGTACTCCTTCTCCTCCTTTATCTCCTTCAGCTGTGCCTCCAGTACACTCAGGTACTGCATTGTCAGGAGACTCACCGCATTCGTCTCAAAAGCAAACGGTTACACATTCTGGTGTGCTTGGCATTTCAAGCCAATCCCATGCGTTTTCCCCCTCTGGTTCCTCATCGAACCCGGCACCCCCCCGCCATAAAGCTTACCCACCCGGATCTAAGGGTCCCTTTCTGGTTTTCTTTCGGCCCAAAGCGAATGGAAAACCGTTGAACAAACTCCAAATTGAAAGGGATCTGGCAAAATCGTTTCAAGGTATCCTCGAGATAGATTCACCCAGCCGTGATAAGTTGCGTGTCACAGTCAGTGATCGCGACCAGGCGAACAAAATTGCTGCCTTTGAGCTCTTTTTGATGGAGTACAGAGTCTACATTCCCAGTCGCGAGGTCGAATGTTATGGAGTGGTCACGGAGCACAATTTGACTCGCGCAGACATCATGTCGGGAGCTGGTGGGTTTAAAAATCGTGCCGTTCCGCTGGCTCCTGTTCTTGATGCCAATCAAATGAACAAAGTGTTGCCTGATGGCTCAAAACAGCCGTCAAATTCGTTCCGTGTAACCTTCTCCGGTTCGGCCTTACCAAGCGTCCTCGTGATTGGGCGTCTTCGGTTACCTGTTCGTCTCTATGTACCGACGGTTATGCACTGTGAAAAGTGCCGGCAGTTGGGCCACACTGCACCTTACTGCATCAACAAACCACGTTGTAGTAAGTGTGGCGAACAACATGCCGAAGGTTCCTGCAATATGGAGCCAAAATGTACCTCTTGCGGCCAAGCTCCTCACGAACTCAGTGCATGCCCGAAGTACATAGAGCGGGAGAAACATACCATAAACTCTCTGAAACAGCGGTCCAGGCGTTCTTATGCAGACATGCTGAAAAAGATCGCTCCGACTGTTGCTCCATCGGCCCATACCTTTCAAAGCAACAATATCTTCGCATCCCTGCCGGATAACGATCAATGCTCTGACTCTGAGGATGGAGAAGAGTATACAATAATTGAGACAGGGACGAAAAGGAAGCGTGCTGTTACAAAACGGCGCTTGAAGCAACAGGCTTCTCAGAACGTCCCTGTTGATCAAAACGCTTCTTCAAAGCCTTTGACAAAATCAAGAAATGGCGGAATCACCAAAAAGGGGTCACCTCCAGGCTTCAAGTTTTCAGCTGGAGAATTTCCGTCACTTCCGGGAACTTCTAAAACCCCAGTTGTCCCAGTTTTTTGCCCAGAAGAACAACCAATTCGTCAGCAGGAGCAAAATAATGCTTCCGGAAAACTGACTCTTTCTGGGATAGTGGATTTCATTTTCGAAATGTTTCAATTCTCACCCGAAACGAGGAACCTGCTCAACATGGCACTTTCCTTGGTGAAACCTTTTCTGAAGCAAATAGCTTCAAAGTGGCCGATTCTTGACTCGTTTGTATCTTTCGATGGCTAATATGGTCAATGAGGTCGGAGATATGATCGAAGTACTACAGTGGAATTGTAGAAGTCTTTTAAAAAATATGGAGGCGTTCAAATTTTTAGTACACAGCACTCGCTGCGACATATTTGCTCTCTGTGAAACATGGCTCACTTCTGATAAAAATATCTCTTTCCACGATTTTAATATTATTCGTCTGGATCGAGGGGATGGATATGGAGGGGTGCTCTTAGGGATTAGCAAGCATCACTCCTTTTATAGAATCGATTTCCCCTTGATGACAGGCATTGAAGTAGTTGCATGTCATATTACAGCCCGAGGTAAAAGCCTCAGCATAGCTAGTGTGTACATACCACCAAACGCTACAATGTCTCGCAGAGATTTAGCGGCAATATTCGAAGCTATGCCTGCGCCATGGTTGGTCCTAGGAGATTTTAATTCTCACGGTACAGCCTGGGGGTCACCGAGGGACGACAATCGCGCAACCTTAATATATGATCTTTGCGACTACTTCAATCTGACCATTTTGAACACTGGGGAAGCAACACGAATAAAACCTCCAGATCCCCCTAGTATGTTAGACCTCTCAATCTGTTCGAATTCATTATCATTGGATTGCATGTGGAAAGTAATTCAGGATCCCCACGGTAGTGATCACCTGCCTATCAAAATTTCAGTTACCAATAATTCGTGTCGAACACACCTGATCGACGTAGCGTATGACCTCACGAAGCATATCGACTGGGGAAAATATGCTGAAGCGATCTCCGTAGGTGAGCAATCGGTCGAGATACTTCCTCCGCTGGAAGAATATCAATTCTTATCCGCGTTGATTATAAACAGTGCTCTTCAAGCTCAGCGTAAACCGGTTCCAGGATCTTCAGTACGACGTCGGCCGCCCACCCCGTGGTGGGATGGCGAGTGCACCGGAGTCTATCGCGAAAGATCAGATGCGTTTAAAGAATATCGGAAACGTGGCACGCGCGATAACTACGATCGGTATTGTTCTCTTGACCGCAAGTTCAAGAGCCTCGTGAAAGCGAAGAAACGCGGTTACTGGAGAAACTTCGTCAACGGATTATCACGGGAAACTTCGATGCGAACCTTGTGGACGGTCGGTAGAAGAATGCGGAACGTACAATCGGTAAACGAGGATCGTGAAAGCTCTTCTCGATGGATATTCGACTTCGCCAAGAAAGTTTGCCCGGATTCTGTCCAAGTGCAAACGATCACTCGAGATTATCCAGACGAAAGGAATGAAATGGACTCAACTTTTTCGATGGCAGAATTCTCACTTGCTCTCCTTTCATGTAACAATTCTGCCCCAGGTATGGACAGGATTAAGTTCAACTTGCTCAAAAACCTCCCAGACGTCGCAAAGAGGCGCTTGTTGAACTTATTCAATGCATTCTTGGAGAGCAACATTGTTCCGGATGATTGGAGACAAGTGAGAGTTATTGCCATCCAAAAACCAGGAAAGCCTGCTTCGGACTACAACTCGTACCGTCCTATTGCGATGTTGTCGTGTCTTCGAAAGTTGTTAGAGAAGATGATTCTCTTTCGGCTGGACAAATGGGTTGAATCGAATGGCCTTCTCTCAGATACTCAATTTGGATTCCGCAGAGGCAAAGGAACGAGCGATTGTCTTGCGTTGCTTTCTACTGAAATTCAACTGGCCTATGCTCAAAAAGAACAAATGGGCTCAGTCTTTTTGGATATTAAGGGGGCTTTTGATGCAGTTTGCGTAGATGTCCTTTCAGACAAACTCCACGAGTGTGGACTTTCCTCGATTTTGAACAACTACTTGTATAATTTGTTGTCTGAGAAGCATATGTTTTTCTCACATGGAAACTCGACAACTTTGCGAATAAGTTACATGGGTCTCCCCCAGGGCTCGTGTTTAAGTCCTCTTCTTTACAATTTTTACGTAAGAGATATTGATGATTGTCTCATGAGAAATTGCTCGTTAAGACAGCTTGCGGATGACGCCGTTGTTTCTGTCACAGGACCAGAGGCGGACGATTTGCAAGGACCGTTGCAAGATACTCTGGACAATTTGTCCGCATGGGCTGTAAAGCTGGGTATCGAATTCTCTCCGGAGAAAACTGAGTTAGTTGTCTTTTCTAGGAAGCGTAATCCTGCGGATCTAGAGCTTCAATTCATGGGTAAGGAACTCTCTCAAGGTTTATCACATATGTATTTAGGGGTCTGGTTTGATTCTAAATGCACCTGGGGAAAACAAATAAGATATCTGTATCAGAAGTGTCAACAACGAATCAACTTCATGCGTACACTCACAGGAACATGGTGGGGAGCCCACCCGGATGATCTGATAAAGCTATATCGCACCACGATTTTGTCGGTTCTTGAATACGGTAGTTTTTGCTTCCAATCCGCCGCGAAAACACACATTCTGAAGCTCCAGCGTATTCAGTATCGCTGTCTTCGGATCGCTTTAGGCTGTATGAACTCGACTCATACCATGAGCTTAGAGTTATTAGCAGGAATACTGCCTTTATCAGATCGGTTCGTGGAATTGTCGTTAAGGTTCCTCATCCGCTGTGAAGTGTTAAACCCGTTGGTAATTGAAAATTTTGAGAAGCTAATCGAACAAAATCCTCAAACAAGATTTATGACATTGTACTACGTGTACATGACTCTGGAGGTTAACCCTTCTTTGAATCTTCCCAATCACGGTTGCTTCCCTGACTTCTCAAGTTCCGCTGTAGTTTTTGATCTGACCATGAAGCAAGATATCCGTGGAATACCAGATCTGCTTCGTTCGGAGCAAATACCAAAAATTTTTGCAAGCAAGTTCGGTCACGCCAGCTGCGATAAAAGGTTTTACACAGACGGGTCAAAAACAAATGATTCCACTGGATTTGGTGTATATAACGAGTTTCATAGCGCCGCATATAAACTTCAGAACCCTTGTTCCGTGTATGTCGCAGAATTAACTGCTATACATTACGCATTAGAGCGAATTGCCTCTCTTCCCTCTGATCAATATTTCATTTTTACGGATAGCCTTAGCTCCATAGAGGCTATTCGTTCAATGAGGCCGGTAAAGCACTCTCCGTATTTCCTCGGTGAAATACGATCTACATTGAGTGCTCTATCGAATGAATCATATACTATCACCTTGGCCTGGGTCCCTTCGCATTGCTCGATTCCGGGCAATGAGAAAGCGGACTCGCTTGCCAAGGTGGGCGCTATGGAAGGCGATATTTATGATCGACAAATCGCCTTCAATGAATTTTTTTCAATGGCTCGTCAACATGCATTGGTCAGCTGGCAACAAAAGTGGGATGCCGGAGAATTGGGCAGGTGGTTACATTCCATTCTCCCGCGGGTATCGAAGAAGCCGTGGTTCAAGGGGTTGGACTTAAGCCGAGACTTTATTAAGGTAATGTGTCGTCTTATGTCCAATCACTACTCTCTAGGCTCTCACTTCTATCGAATAGGGCTCACAGATAGCAATCACTGCAGCTGCGGTGCAGGTTACCAAGATATCAACCACGTAGTTTGGGAATGCCCCGAATACGGTTTTGCCAGATCTGATTTTTGTGCAACCCTCAGGGCCCAAGGGAAACCAGAAAAGGAAGACATTAGGGATGTGTTGGGTAAACTTGACCTTGTGTACATGAAGATTTTGTACAATTTTTTGAAACAAGCTAACATCATTGTTTAACTCCCCTTTCTTGTCGGTCCACTTGTCCACCTTGTGTCCCCTCGAAACCCGTCTTTTTGTATCGTTACAGGTTGTCATTGTCCACTCAACGTTCGACCAGCAGCAAAGCAAACACGTCACAACTTAAAGCTGCTGAATGTCAACGGAACGATCCCATTGTCCTATCCCTTCCTTGAAATTATTGTTACCCCTAACCTCGACCAAACCGCGAGTTTTTCGGTTCCCCAAAACTAACATAGAAAATTAAGAAAACACCATGAATTTGTATTCAAAATCAAAAGAACTCGGCTCCGTAATGCCTAATGGCGCATGAGCCTAACAAATAAATGATTAAGTAAAAAAAAAAAAAAAAATAACATTAAAGAAATGCTGCAAAGCCCTTATGAACGTAAACTAATTATAAATTTAAATTAATGTAACTAATTAAACATTAGTTACATTAATTTTGATATTTTTTATATCTTTGTAGATTATCAAGGTTTATTTTCGAACAACAATATTCATTTGAAGATTTTCTTCTTATTGGTACCCTTATTCAAATTATGATAATTCCATTTGTGTTATAATATTCAAGTTGTTGAACATACAGATATGCCTAACAGTTTTGAGTTCAAGAAATTAGTGTAGGGCTTGTAGCATGTCTTTTCCTATAGAATTGGTCTCTTTTTCAATGAAACTCTCTAAAAAATCTCAATTTTTTTTGGAAGGTCTCTAAGATTTTGATAGAATTGGTCTTCAAAATCTCCTTTTCCTTATTCTGGTTGCACTGAGTCTTGATGAAAAAAATATACAGGCTGCAGAGAAAAATTTAAAGACTATAATGTACCAATTCAGCAGGTTCTTCAAGAGTTTCGTCTCAAATGTCTCGAGGATAAATTTTAAGAAATCTTCTAGTGATTTGTCCAGACATTTCATCTAGAATACTTTCAGGGACTGATACAAGGATCTCTCTTGAAATTTTTCTAGAGATTTCTCTATCAATTCTCCCAGAAATTCTTACTGCGATTTTTCAAAGGATACTTAGGGGATTTCCTCCATAATTTTCTGCAGGAAATCCTTGAGCACTCCAACGATACTATCTCCAGTAATTCCCTTAGGGATAACCCCGATTTTTTCCAATGAGTTCTCTGGGTATTTTTTTCACGAATCCTTCAACAAATTTCTCCAGTTGTTACTCTAGAAGAACTTATAAAAACTTTTTGAAGATGTTCTAAACGCAAATCGTAGAGCATATACTGAGGAAATTGATGGATGAACTACCGTATAGAATACTGAAGAGCTCAGGACTTCCTACAAAAATATCAAACAGAATTTTCGTTGGAATTCCTGATGAAATCTCTTAGGTAATTTCTATGGTTATTTTTTTAAAAAATCCAGTTCATACTCTTGAGATATTCGAAACAATATTCTTGTAGTAATTCCATTCGAAATAATTACTTAACGAAATCCTGGAGAAATCTTCGGAATAATCTATGAATCTTTGGGAAAATACCTAGTCACACGAAGTTCATAGAGAAAATAATGAAGATTACAGTAATATGATCAGTAATACTGTCGTTATTTCATGAGGAATTACAAAGCAGATAAATGTCTGGCTTTATTCTATGATGAAGAATATAGCTTTTATTTTATAAGGTACCGTGGGGCAAGTGGGTAATGGAATTCGCATAGTTGAGATTCTTCAAATTCTAGAGACTTTAAATTGAAACAAATGAGGTGGTATATATTTTTTAGCTTGACTCCCACCAAATATAAGCAGCATGCTGAAATTGATTTTTATGAAAAATTGAAGAAAAAAATACAGAAAAAGTTTTTGAAAAATGTCTCCTTACTTTTCACTTGCCCCAAAAGTGGGGCAAGTGAAAAGTTTACCGTTTTGAACAATAAATTCAAAAACAAACAGTTATATTCACGATTTCTATTAGCTTTAACATTTGTTAATACTTCCCAATGAACAATAACATAAGGAATATGTAAACAAAGAAAATGTTATTCTTTTCACTTGAATTTTCTTCTGTTCAGTTATGTTAGTTGAAATGATTCGACAACATTATAACTGCAACATTTCCAATGTTAGTTCTTACATTATAGGACAGCAATCGCATTTCTACTTTGTAGAATTTCCACCGCTCGTTATTTGTTTTTGAGAAAGTCGGATATGACGTCGGATAACTCTTCGGGAGAAATCAAACGGAATCCTTCAATAACGTATTTAGAATCTTTTTTATGTGGATAGACCTATACCCCATTTTTATGTTTTGAACTAGCTTTACATAGACATTCTACGAGATTTCCGTGTGTTCTCTAATATTGCAACTTTTCAGTCAAAGTCTCCTTTTAATTGGCTGCCCGAAGTAGACATATTAATATTGTAATGTTTGACAACATATTTTAGAGATGTTCCATGATTTCTAATAACTTTGAACGCTTGAGTATAGTGTTTCTTGAATTATCAGCACGTTATGTTAATTGATAATGATAATTGCGAACCATGTTTACTTATGGCTACTTAAAGAGAAAACACAAATTCAATATCTAATGATAAACTTTTCACTTGCCCCACCTGATAAGAAAATTGACGGTGTTTAAATTTAGTTATTTTTAGGTCTACGTCGAATTAATTCTAAAACTTTTTTTATTGCAGTTTGAAACTGTCACAGAGGACAACTAAGAAGGGGTACAGGAAATTATTTTCCGCAACTTTTTTCCACTGAAAATATTAAAATAAGATTGTACGCCGCCAACTTGTTACGGAGTAACAGTTGACAGGTTAACAATTTGCGCTCTATTATGCAATAATGGCTGAAAAATCTCAGAAATTTCTTACCTATCGTAATGTTCTCAATTGCCTCGAAGGTTTACGCATGAGTTTAAAACGTTAATTCACATATTCAGTAAAATATATCAATTGTTTTCACTTACCCCATTTACCCACTTGCCCCGCGGTACCTTAGTTCTTTTTAGGTTACGTTTTGTTTTTCTGTTTGATCCATTTTTGGTTCCTAGCTGGTCTCTTTTTGTACTATTTTTTTCCAAGCTAGAGATCACTTAAGTTCATATATTCAAGGCACTTAAGCACTACCAGCCAATCAGTGTGATTGACAGAGTCATTTCCAAAATAAATATTTAAATAATTAAGTCCTGTTATTTGATCTGCAAACATAGAAATTGCATTCGTACTTAGTCTTGAACTTCGCTGAGAAAGCTTTCGGTTTAGTTAGAAAAGTCACGTCAGGAAATCGTTAGAAATTGAAGCAAAAGGATGGCCTCTAATAGTTTATCCATATCGTTTTTATATCTTTCTTGTTTCCCGTGAAACTAACAAAATCCCATTCTGAATGTACTGATATTTCATTTTAGGAATTTTATTTCAATTGATTTGCATGAATTTTGTCCATTATTCTGGATTTATGGAAACACCTTGAATCTTTCAAATCATATGATGCGATTCCAAAGAGGATCATACTTTTTTGTGTTGATTTTAATTATTCGTAAAAATTAAATATGTTTTTCGAGATTTGTGGGGCCCCTAAAATGTGGGGGCCCGGGGGCCATGGCCCCCTCGGCCCCCCATAAATGCGGCACTGAGTGGTGAATACCGATTGATAAATAACTAATCTTGCTTTTAAACTGAGTAATGCAAAATCGGGTAGTTGTAAACCTTGTGCTAGTGTTCTCTTGTATTTAAATTTTCATGGAACTTTTCCTAAGAAATACTTCCAAGAATGTTAAACTAAATGCTCAGATATTTTACGATCTGCGTCGAGAAGATCAGGTTGATGAACATGAAACAGAGAAAAACCTTCAAAAGAACATGCATTAAGTAGAGGAATCCTTGAGAAAGTGTGGAAATTACATAAGAGACTCGATACCAAGTGCATTGTAACAATGAGAATCTCGTGACATACCTATCAAAAAACAACATTAAACCCTGAAAATGAGAAAAAATCATTAGACATCAGAAGGCTATTTGAGACTGTTACTCTCTCGATTCCCTCTCGCGGTACTCACTCTCTTTCTCTCAGGGTCGGCAAAACTGGTCAAGAAGGCAAAACACGAGGTGTCCTACTCTACTACACTGCTCTTTTTAATGCGCGGATCGTGTGTATTGGGGAGGCCGGCCGGCGTGGATCGTTTGAGGAAAGAGATGGTGGGCAGGGATTGTGCGGTGACGACGGGAGCTGACGGACGGTGACTGGCTTGGTGCAGCAAGAACTATTACAAAAATGCCTCCAATTTGAACTAATATGATTTTTCTGGTTCCACGGGGCACCTTAATTTCATAAAATGTGTGAAATTTGTTTTTAAACATCTAAAGCAAGCTTATTTCAACGCATTTTAGAACGATAATGAAAATTTCAAAAAGGTTCAGTGTCCTTCAAGGCTGTAGCCAATTATTCCGGGAATTAAGGCCGGGTTGCCACATCCTTGCTATGTATGGGGCTCTTAACAATCAAACCCTCGCTCTTATCAAAGAGAACGTGTCTACGTTTAACCACCTGAACTGCACGTGTCTACGTTTAACCACCGAACTGCATCCACTCCTCTATTTCCTTCTCATTGTTTTAGCCATTTTTTCTGCTTAAGAAATTTGGTATGAGTTCCAGAGCTTCGATCTAAAATAAGTTGTTGAATAGGAAATCAACATGGAAACAGTGCGTGTTTTTGCTGTAGCCCATATCAGTTTTTGGGTCAGATGACCAACTTAAAATCTAAGACAAGACGTCTCAGGTCAAAGTACAAAAACGAATCCAAATGCCTGTCAAAAAAAAACACTTCTCATTGGTCGTTTTGGCAAAGGCCTATTTTCACATCGTTGAGTTGGATTACAACAGGGCACCTGGTACAACAGGGTACGTCGGGTCACATTTCAGCTGGTTTTACTTGGCCCTTAATCTTCGCCATCACTACTCGATAGGCGTTGCCCCAGGGATTTGCGTCAGCTTCCCGGCACAACTCCTTGTAGCAGTTCGATTTACTCGTCGCTATCTTTCGTTTGAACACGGCTCTGCCGGGTAGGTCACCTCGCGCTCTTCCATGCAGGCTTCCGATCTATCTCTAGGGAATTCCGTTAATTTTAACGATCGCAAAACCCTCGTATTTCCTGCAGTGTTCGGGTCTGTCCGGACCTTTGCAGTTTAATGCCCGGTGGCCGAAACCCATGCATCGGAAGCATATCTCCACCGAATTTGTCTCCCGAGGGATCAGTTTCAGCAGGCAGACCAACCATCCCACCCTGACTTTACCAGCCTCGATGAGTTTCTTGTCCGCTGTGACTGGTAATCGGATCGTCGCTATTTGCATACATTTGCACCCCTCACTTCATCTTCTGCTGTGATCTCGTCCAGTTCTCTACATTCGATCACTGCCTCCTGGGATGAGGCTCTTACGCTTGCCTCGTTGCCCAGCGACTTCGCAACGAGCTCTCGGCAGGCCGAACTCTTCATTGACGGACTTTTTTTGAGCTTAAAAAAGCATATCACCTTTCTGGGTGCGCCTGGTTCTCACTACGTTTTCACCCAGCTCCTTCCGCTCTGGATCTTCCCTCATTCACCTGAGAATCGCCGCGTAGGTTGTCTTGTCACTTGCCTTAATGACAGGAGCATCGCCCTTGAACTTCTCACGCGGTGATCGTCTTTTCTTTCTCTTCGGTTGCTTTCTCTTTCTATTATTTTCCTTATGTGCTGCATTCTTCTCCTTCTGGCTTTTCACGGTGCACCATTTACTGCCGTTATTCTGCTCGCTGATGCACTTATTGTCGCTCCGCTGTTTTTTGGGATCTTCTTGTTCTCCTGGTGTATTCCCCGTTCTTTTCTCCGAGCAGGTGGTCGGATTACTCCTAGGCGTCTCCTGTGAAACTGCTGTTGTATTCACCGAAATCAATGTCTTTTAGGCTTTTTTCTGCTCTAATTCGCAATTCCTTCTGTCCGCGTTCTGCGGCTACAACAGCGAACTTGATGCTCGTGACCAGCTGCTTGATCCTGAGATGGACATTGTTTTTGGTCTTGATGAACTAATAGAGTTCGTCGACCTTCCTCTTTACTTCCGACAACTCCGACTTCTCATGCTGCCGGTCGTCTTGAAGAGTGCTACTCTCCGACTTTGGTGTGAACACTTGACTCAGAAAGCCTGCATCCCACTGGTTACCCGGTGGCTCACTCGGTATGCTGCATCTGTTAGTGATAGCTGCTACCGTCTGTCTCGATCTGGCGATCTCTGCATCTTTCCGCTCTTTGTGAATACTATCGCGTCTTCGTTTCTTCCACTAGATTCTCCATCCAAATCGATTATTTGCTCCATTTGATTGGGTCCCCTATTCAGGCCGCTATCTCCACTCGTTGTGTATAGTCGCCTCTCGTGTTCCCATGGTTTTCTATGCAAGCAGGGAGGCCATGCTAGGGTTGACACAATCCTTCATTGGGGAGTGTGCGGAGTGAGGGCTCTGCACGTTTATGATACTGAAGTTGAAGAACCAGCTTTTGAACCTGAACTTGCCAATTCTCTCGTTGATCGGCCACCACCCGATCACGCGCCACTGCATATCACCCATCACTATAAAAGCTGTTCCCCGTTCGTGTGTGTTGCCATAGCTCTGATAAATGGAATGGTTACCTCAAAACGTTCACACCATTGATCCTTTCCAACACACTCCCTGCAACGCTACGATGCGGAATCCGCGGACCTTCAGCACGTCGGCGAGTGCTTCCGATGAGATTGAGAGACTTACAGTTCCACGTACCGAGCTTCCTATCGCTAGTCCCTTTCCGTCGCTGTGGTCTTCGCCGATTGTTCCGGATTGTATCCTCTAGTAGATTGTTCGTTGCTGGATTTTTTTTCGGCTGGCTTGCAGGGCCTGACACCAACCCCCTAGATTTCTAGAGGACCATTCCCCCTAAATGTTCTGAGGCCCATAGTGCGCAGTTTAGGTTAGAGTCCTTCTCTGGCACTCGGACGATGATCAACCACCCCTGACGTGGGGAACAGACGCTGTTGTGAGCCGCTACTAACATGCAGTACAGACGCTCCAGGTTGTTGTTTTTGGAGGTTTTCTAATTATTTTTTGTTGGTACTTACCTTGATACCTTGATGGCTACAGCGTAGCGTCACGCCATTGCCGGGCGTATTGTAGAGCTCTATCTTCGTCGGTCTTGGGCGAAACTTCTCCAGTTGCCCCGAACGTTTAGGGTCGCCAGGTCCTCTTCCACTGCTTACAGCCAGCGTATTCGTGGCCTTCCCCGAAGTCGCCGACCTCTACTTGATTCCCTGCTGAATATTATTTTCGCAATTCTTTCTTCCGACATTCACACTAAGTGACCAGCCCACAGAAGTCTGCCGTATTTTACACGATTGATACTATTCGCATCTTTGTACACTTGATACAACTCGTGATTCATGCGTCTGCGCCACACACCATTTTCGAGTTTCCCACCGAGTATTGTCCGCAACACTTTACGCTCGAAAACACCGAGAGCTTTCCGGTCTGACTCTTTCAACGTCCACGCTTCCTGCCCGTAGAGAGCCACCGGAAGAATCAATGTTTTATACAGGGCGAATTTTGTTTCCGTTTGCAAGCTGCGGGACCTAAACTGGTTACATAGTCCTATTCGCATCCGCAACACGTCTTTTCACTTCGCGGGAAACGTCGTTGTCACATGTCACAAGTGTTCCAAGGTAAACAAATTCTTCAACAACTTCAAACACATCCCCATAATAACGACCACCGAAGATTGTAGGTTCGAGTCCTGACACGGTCGCCAAATAACGACCGCTGCTGAGGGTTTCATTCGGATAGAAAAAACCGGCGATCACTTCGAGTTGATGTTCTGAACTGTTCGTGAATTTTCGCTTTCCAAATAACTTATAGACTATCTTACCCTTTTGCATTGGTACGCGGAAGCTTATTCCTAGTGTTGACCCAAACTCAAGCCACCAACGATGTTTCCAAAATAATTAATGTAAACCAGATGGCGGAAGGCAAAAGGTTGACTGTTGTTCATAAGCTGTTGTGCACATGTAGCAAAAGAAAGAATGTAAACGAGGAAGGTTCGAGGCGACCTTGTGTTATGACCTACTGAGAATGGAATGAAAGCAATAAATTCAAGAATGCATTCTCTCATGGTTGAATTTGAAAATGTTAAGTCGAAATATGTAATATGAGTGTAAGGATGCTACACCATCAAACACAACCTCAGCACCTACACCACCATGCTACCTTCAACCTGGGAGGGAGGTACAGATACTACACACGAAATGTCGAACAACGTTTGTTTGAACTGCAAGATAACTCCAGCTTGCCAACAACAATCAAGGCAGGCTTGGGGAAAATCGCTAGTTTTCTTTTGTTGTGTACTTTCGATCTTGCCTGACAAACATGGAAAAAGGGCCACAGTTTTCTATGCACTAAATATTCATTTTAATTGGAAAAAGTAAAACGATGCGTTTTTTAAACCTTTATATTCAATCAGATTGAAAGGTGCTCACGTGACATTACTTGCATTGTGTGCATGAATTAATTTTCATTCGATTTTTTGTCACTTTTGATGAAATGCGAAAATGTGTTTTAATCAGTTACGCGCTTTTTCCATGTTAGTCCAATGTTTGAGATCTGGGCTCACAGTGACAGTTTGTGACAGCGGAATCCCGGCTCACTATGACGTACATAAATTTTGTATTGGTTTCTCCCTCCCAGCCTTCAACCATGTACTACTTAATGGTCAGGCTTATCCTCGCTGTCTCCCTCTTCAGAGGCACGAAGGCCTCTTCCACTTAGGGGTCGTCCATTAATTAAATAAGGGTTTATGGGGGGAAGGGGGTTTGAGATTTTTTACGCGCCATACAAATTATTTTGAATTTTCATACAAAAAATCTTACTATGGGGGAGGGAGGGGTCTAAAAACCACCAAAATTGTCTTACGTAATTAATTGATCGCCCCTTAGGTTTATATCGTCCACAAAGCCAAGGAGCATGTGCGACCTTGTGATAATAGTGCCATTTCTCTGCACGCTAGATCTCCTAATAGCATCCTCGAGTGCAGTGTTGAACAGTAAATTAGAAACACCGCTGACGCATGACGGCTCCCCATTGTAGCATGTCCGAAAGAACTTGAAACTATTGACCAGAGCTATAGGTCCAAAACCCTGATAAAGGTGGATGGTAGTGATGGCTATGACCGTTGTCATCATGTAAAGAACAAACGACCATTGCTGTAGCGTGTCAGCACCAAGGAGGCAGCCCCTCTAGCACGATGTAGGTAGCGCAACACTGGTTAGGTGGCCTATCGAAGACTCTTCACCAACCAAGAAAGGCAAAAGTAGAGCAAACGGATTGATTTTACGGCAACAGACCCGGCAACGAATAAAGGACAACGATTGGAAAGTTGGATCTTGGAACGTGAGAACTTTGAATGAACCCGCGCGTGTTGGGCTCCTGGCTAGTGAACTGCAGGATGTAGGCGTGAAAGTGGCAGCTATCCAGGAAATACGCTGGCCGAGACCCGGAGAACGCGAATTCCGAGCGGTGGACCCCATCGACAACACTTCATTCAAGTACCACATCTACTACAGCGGTGGCGACAGAGCTAAACGTGGAGTTGGCTTCATAGTGATTGGGAAGCAGATGAAGCGAATTATTCGGTGGAAACCGGTAAGCGACCGAATCTGTATGTTGAGAATGAAGGGCAAGTTCTTCAACTACAGCCAGATCAGCATATATGCGCCAACGAACGATAAGCCCGATGACATGAAGAGTGAGTTCTATGAGAGCCTGAATAAGGCCTACGGAGAGTACCCAAAACAAGACGTCAAGATAGTTATCGGCGACGCAAATGCGCAGATCGGGAAAGAAGATTTCTTCCGACACGTCATTAGAACGGAAAGCTTTCATTCCGTTACCAATGATAATGGCCTGTGAATAGTAACCTTTGCTGCTGCTAGAGGGATGTCAATCAGCAGTACCTACTTCGCACGAAAGAATATCCGCAAACACACCTGGCGACACCCGAGTGGCGATGCTTGCTCCCAAATAGACCACGTGCTGGTTGATGGGCGACATTTTTCAGATGTCATGGATGTCAATATACAACGCTTGTCGTCTGATAGGGTAGCTGCGCAGTACCGTCAGCAACTAGACGAGCAGTTGGGAAGAATCAACGTTGCTGGAGACGTCGACAGCCTGTGGGACCCTATCCACGAAGCTGTGACAACAACGGCGCGGGAAGTGATAGGCACTGGTCAATGACGAAGACGAAACGACTGGTTCGATGAAGAGTGCCAGAGAGTGACAGACATGAAGAATGTCGCCAGAAGCCGTATGTTTGTGGCCGGTACCCGACAGAACAGAGAGCCTTACAGGGCAGCGAGAGTCGAAGAAAAGCGAACCCACTGCAGAAAGAAAAGGCAGTACGAAGAAAGTGTGGTAGCTGACACTCAAGCTGTGGACCTACCGACCATAGGAAAGGTTAAAAAGGCTATCAGCGAGCTGTAAGGCTGTTGGGAAGGACGAGATCCCGGTCGAGCTTCTCAAGCACGGAAGCGAGCAGCTTTACCAGTCGATCCACCGAGTACTTCGGAAGGTATGGGAGGACGAATAATTGCCCACCGGCTGGTTGAATGGCTTCATCCGCCCTATCTACAAGAAAGGGCACAGACTGGAGTGTGCCAATTACAGAGGAATTACCCTGCTGAATTCGGCGTACAAAATTCTGTCGCGCATTCTGTTTAACAGACTGAGACCGCTCAAGGAGTCCTTCGTCGGTGAATACCAAGCTGGTTTTCGTGAGGGCCGTTCGACAACGGACCAGATGTTTAGCTTGCGAATGATCCTAGACAAATTCCGGGAGTATAACTTGCAGAATCACCATCTGTTTATTGATTTCAAGGCGGCGTACGACTCAGTGAAAAGAAATGAGCTTTAGCAGATAATGTCTGAAAATGTTTTTCCGGCGAAACTAATTAGGCTGATACGTGCTACGCTGGATGGTTCGAAATCAAGTGTTCGGATCGCAGACGAGGTGTCAACCTCGTTCGTGACGTTAGACGGATCAAAGCAGGGAGACACATTTTCGAATTTTTTGTTGGTATCTCATTTTTAGCTGTGTCGTGTCTTTATGGCTGCTTTTCTTTGATTAAAGTCATATATTTTCATAAACCGTTTTAACACCTAGTGTTTTGCAGCACCTTCTTGAATGCGTGGAGTTTATTCAATTATGTTAACCATTTTTGTTTCGAAAACTATCAAGTTAACTTGAAGATAATGTTAAAAATCAATAAATATCTGCCTTATAATCCTTATGATAAAAATGATTCTCATTACCCTGAATTCCAATGTATCATTTCTACAAATTCCATAACCCTGAGTCCACAGTAACCACGCATGACATTCTTTCTGGCCAATTTAATTCTGGGTCATGTAATTCAAGGTAATGGTACCTTCTTGGAATTGGATTTCAGGGTCATGGCATTCGGGTTAATGGCGATCTGGGTAATGAATCTCGGAGTAGTGGGGTTGGATCGATGAAAATAGAGTTCTGCCGAATTTGTATCCTTATTGGTGAAAATTTGTAGGTGGCCCAAAGACGTCGAAGATTCTTGTGAAGAAACTGAGACTATACTTTCAACATAGATACAACTGTCATATAATAATTGATGTAAGCATATTTGTTTATCTTTGTTATTTGAGCTTTAAGGTGAAGATAAATCAAAACCAACTCTTAAAATTTCAAGAGCTCAAGTCTGGAGAACCAGATAACTATTCACGCTAAAACACGCCAGCGAGAGTCCAATAGATTAATATTTCAGCCTAACGGAATGTTTGGATTTGGGCTCTTGAAGATTTCAAGTTGCTAAGAAACATATCTTTTTGAGCTTATTTGTTATGGGTTTTTGCAAAAGTTTACAGGACTACAACCTTTAAACAACTAAACAACAAACAAGCTAATGGACTTCTCTACACTGATCCATCGGTTTCAATTGCTGTCTTCAACAACTTGCTTTTTTATGGTTTGAAGAAGAAGTTTTCATTTTGAGATGATGAACTATCACTTACATTACTGTACTATGGTGTTTAAAACATGTTTGTACAAAATATTGTAATAAAAATGTAGGAGATTGGATTTTCAAACTTTTTTGGAATGAGGCCGCCCTAATGGTGGACGCTCATTAATTAACAATTATTTTTTTATGTTTATTTCAACTTCAAACACGTTTGAAGCAGTTCCCTTACTAATTCATGATAACCGTAAAACGGGGTAACTTTGATAGTTTTTTCGAAGAAAACTTGAATATTTTTGCATGCTGTTTCAAAGAATTATAGTTCATATTTTAAAACAAGTATTGGTATCCAAATTATCTATCAACTGCCAAAAGATTTATTCTGCATGTGACCCTTATTTTTCATATAATCGAAAGCCGGTTTTCTGTTTTGGGGTAACTTTGATAGTCGAACAAAATTGAATGAATTACGCTCTCACGCCGAGGACTTGGGTTCGAATCCCATCCCCGAGATAGTCACTTATGACATAAAAGACATAGTTCCTTCGGAAGGGAAGTAAAGCCGTTGGTCCCGAGATGAACTAGCCTAGGGCTAAACAATCTCGTTAATAATGTTAGAAAAATAGAATGAATTACGGAACATTTACAGGGCGTTGCATACCTCTAGGCGTTTAACGCTATATGGAAATTTCTGACTTCGATTACAAAAATGGTCCCAGTTTGTAAAAAAGGTATTCGCTAAGAGATTTGAGACCAAATTCATGTTCTACTACAACTAGGCTGTCAATGATAAGTGACGAACTAAGCTTTGTCGTGAAGTGTCATACTAATACTTTTTACTTTTGCATTCTTTTTGCTTAACTGATTAACAGAAACGTTGTTATTTCGTTTAGTATGTTGTAGGTCTCGCACTATCAAAGTTACCCATATTATGAACGTTAACCCGTTTTACTCCAAAATTACTTTGGCTTAGTGTAAAATGAATATAACAGCAGTACAATGAATCTCAGGAACGCTTGTCAAAGGTTCTACTATTCAATTGCGTTTACTGTAGCACGTGTGTGAAAAAGTAATTCACTAGGGATCGTGCCGTTTTCAATGCTTTCGATGTTTTATCGCAGAAAAGTACGTACGAAAAGGTCATGTTCCCTTTATGACAACTCCAGCAATAAATGCATCATAGGCAATCGATCTCTCATGTTTCACAAAAAAACCTTATTGTTCACCATGCTCCAACTGCTCGTGACAATTGTAAGGCCCCAGTCTGGTTCCTGGTAGGCACACTCCGTCCGACTATGATAGTCCCAGGTGCATGCGTGCATCGAACGACAAAAGGCGAGACCAGCTATCTTGTTGCGGTGAGGAAAATTTATTGCGACCCGTGGATTTTATGACCCAGCCAGGGTCCGATCCGGGGCACGTGACGCACTCTGGTCATATTACGTGGCAATCGAGTGCATATGTACGTATATGCAAGTGCGGTTAGTTCCGTTCGATCGCACCTGTCTTGTCACTGACTGCCATTCACACCAGATGTGATTGGGTCAGCAAAGCAGAACAGAGATACACAAAAACGCCGCCAGAGCATTGGGTGACAATTGCTTCAATGTCAAAGGTGACGGAAGGAAGTATTATGCACAATGTTGGACTTAATTAGTGATATCGAGTAACAAAGCACTCGTTAATCTGGTGCGAATCCCTCGGGGCGTAGCAAATGGCAATTTGAGGTAGGCTTTCCGAAACCTGTTCGATTAATTGACGTCGAGCATACATTTGGACAGGTCTCTTCTTTTATGTAGGCACTGAAACTTGAATCGTAGGTCAACGTTTTTCGACGTCAGACGTCATCTGAATTTACCAGATGGGTCAACGTGCAGCAATCTAGGAAATATTTAAGTGCTAAAAATGTTGTGTAAGCTTAAGTGTGAACTACTGAACTCATTTTTAAACTCGTACAGCATCACAACCACATTGATTGGTCCCAAAGCCGTATCTAGGAAGACAAAAATGATTGCACCTAAATCGTCAATTTTGTTATCTACTATCTACTATCTACTATGTTTGAGTCTCATGATTCTAAAATTGATGTTTAAATTTATACACCTCATGAATTTCAACATTTTATTGCACAATAAAATTTTGTAAATCTGCATAATACGCCTAAATGTAGGCAATTTCCCTTGATATTAGCACTTTATTCGAGAATAAATTGTTTTATTACTTAGCTAAAACCAATGCTCATTGGTCCCAAAGCGATATCTAGGAAGACAAAAATGATTGCGCCTAAGCCGCCAAAAAGGCCAATATGAAAATAGTTTATGAAAAATTATATAATAAAACCTCAATTTCAAATTACACAAAAACTCAATTTTTAATATTTTTAATTTTTACCACATAATCTTGATAGGAAACAGATGTTTGGGATAATGTTTAATGATTTAGCATTTTTAATCAATAAAAGTTTTTCTACTCTACTTGTGGTAGATTTTAAAATTTTTGAATTACAGAAATGACCCGATTTTGTCAGCCCCCGATTTCAGCACCTTTTATGATCCGATGGTGTCAGCCTAAAATTTATATTTATTTGAATCAGACTAAACACGTCTATACTAACAATATTGGGTGAATGAAGTCAATTATCACATTGGCCACGTCTATACAATCATCTAATCACCGAAATTTTGGAATTTGAAATTTATAATAATTATCCAAGAAAGTGATCAATGTTACCTTGGATTACGGTACATAGAAAATGGAAGTAAGAAAAATGTTTTTTTTTTATTAACAAAATCATAATGCTAAGTCTCTATGTTAAAATAAAACTTGAAAACCAGTGGAATTTTTTTTCCCGATTTTAGCTCTTTCCAGATTTTTTCAACCCTAAATGCAGCATGGGGCTGAAAAAAATGGGACATTACTGCATTGTTAAAATAAATGCGTTTTGATGATCAAATAAGAATCTTGAAATCATTCTGAACCATAATGATTATTCTATAAGTAAATGATAATAAATCTTCGAGCTTTTTAGTAGAATACCTATAAGTAGATGAAAAAACCGAATTTAGTACTATACCTTTTAATTCCACTAGAGTGTGTATCCTTTGACAGATACGCGTATTTCGACCTCAACTGTAAGGCCGTCTTCAGTGTCGTGTACTAGACTCGAATGGCTACTCGAGTTATTTCAAGTTTATTACATTTTCTATCATCTATATCCAAATTCGGGGGTTTAGGCAGGAGATCTTCAACTCCATCAAGGGAATCCAGGTTTACTTCCATATCGCAAAGAAAGGAGACTGTTGCGTTTTTCCGGAAACTCTTAAAAATCGCGAACTTCATCTCAAACATCTTTAAGAGAAGAAGCACTAAGCTTTTCGGTAATCCAATCCGCATGGTAATTAAATTAATGAACTCATTACGCGTGGTAAAAGTGGACCAATTATGGGTGAAACTATGAAAAAAACCACGTTCTCGGCTAGGATTCGAACCCAGGACTCTTGTATGCGAGACGAGCGCTTTACCAACTAAGCTACCAAGCCACTTGGTGACTCAATAACTTAGATTAGATGGTTACAAATTACGAATTCAAATCCCCAAGGATCACGCAGACCCTTTTCATAACCCACATCCATCCATCTCATGTATACTACACACGAGCGCAGAGCAGGTGCGATTTATATTGTGTTGAAATTGTTTGCCTATCATACTCACATTGATTCGTGGAAAAATCCCTGTAGAAAAGAAAAACTTGGGAAAAATGCGGGGTTTCTTGACCAAGAGTACGCCAAGAAATTCTTTCTGTGGTTTTACGCCCGAAACAACTCTTTCAGAAATTACTAGAAACATTTCTAGTGACATTGCTCAGAAAATTATGTAGAGTTTATACATGAGAGCGCTGGAAAAAAAAATCGCTGGATGTATTGCTTATGTTGATTCTGAAGAAATGCAGTAAGGATTTCATCAAAAAAAAATCTGGAATAATTCCTAAATGAGTTCTCGTAAACCTTTAAATGCTTACTCGTTCTTTTGACCTAATGTTGGGGGAATCGTTTTTTTTAACCTAAATGGAGAATCCATGCCATAATTTCATATTAATTACCAGGAGAAATGTTAAACAAATATCCTGATAAATTATTTTTGACAACCCGAGAGTAAATTTTGGTTTGTTTGGTAGGTATTTTTGAATGATTGAAACAATTATACCTGCAGCAATTTCGATTTGAAATAAATTTCACGGAGGAGTTTGGCGATTCAGTATACCCATCGAGGAATCATCAAAATATTTCCTAAAACAATTTTCACAAATGAATGAATGAATTTTCTTTATTAGAGAGACTTTCAGCCCTTGGCTGGTTCGTCTCTTCTTTTCACAAATAATTGGTATATTTTAGAACAGAAACGCTGGAGAAATACCTGTAGTTATTTCTTACTGATTTTGAGATAAGGCTGATACAAGTATAATTTTTCTTTTATGTCACCACGTCGCTCAGAAATTTGAAAACTTAGAAAGAGAGAAAAAATGTTCACTGTTCTGTTTCACCCTATCAAGGTACTAACGTTTTCAAAGTCAAAGAACCTCATGGAACTATGACCGAAAGGAAAGCATAGAAACACGAAGAGAGTAACATTACTTTATTGTCACTGTCCGAAAGAAATATCGTGTACTGTATCGTAAGAAAATGTGTACAAGCTCAAAGCTCAGCAGTGCTTTATATTTTTGGAGGACTACAAACTTGGGTAGATTTTATTGGAAATCAAACCTCATGAATTAAATATTTATGAATTCAAAACCGTTATTAGACTCAATATCTTCAAAATAGGTATCGAAGCTTACTCAAGTATCTACATTAGGGTCGCGTATAGCTATAAGAATGTCCAGTTTTTTTCCATGCGTGCAATTAATTAAACAACAACAAGAAAAAAAACTATTCAAAACAAATATCTATGAAGACCCCTTAAATGTGCGGACCCAAAGCCACTAAAGTATTGAAAATAAGTGATAATCGAAAACCCCTGTACATCACTGATCTAAAGCTCATGCTATTTTTTTTTATCCTACAAATTGTTATTTTCATACAAGCTATGTCGAACCGCACCCACCGCTACGCTACTGTATTTTGGCCATATCTTTTGAGCACGATGAAAAGTCTTATGTTTTCTTGAAAGCCTTTATTTAGCGATGTGGCGTGCTCACTTTTCTATTAGAGAGTTTTGTGCTGTCTTCTACCACGACATGGATATAGACATATTTTAACAAAATTCTTCAGAAGGTCCGAATTGGACCAACCTTTTCCAAATCGGACCCCCACGTTCTAATTTGAACCACTCTATACTTTACCGCTATACAGGGGATAGGCAAAATGATTGAGATAGGCAAAATTTTGCCTAAATTCAAATGCTTATAACTTTAAGAAAAATGAATGAAATTGGATGCATCTGGAAGCAGTCGACGGCAAATTTGGTCCAGTTTTAGGACATGTTCCGAATTGGCCACATCCCCCGGGGCACCTGGAACCTACTATAAAGTGGTTATGGCAGCCGGTGATGCTGGAAATGCTTCGGAAAGCATAACCTTTGAAAATAATGAAGTTTGATGCCCATATTGATATGGTTCCGGATATGTTCCTAATTGACCACTTCCCCCAGGGCACCTGGAACGTTCTATAGAGTGGTCTGTGCATCTAATGGTTCTGAATACGCTGCAGGAAACATCATTTTTAAGGTTGGTGTCCGCTTGGATATAGCTCCGGATAATATTTACATGATTGGAAATACAAACATGACTGACCATGCTTTCCGGAACCAGTTTTACGGAAATGGTCATATTTCTGAAGATTTCCAACCAATCTTAATGCGTCCGGTGGCATTCAACTTCCTATTAGTTCTAGTTCCTAGGAAAATTGCAAACATCTATCTAACTTTACACCACACAAAAATACAAGCGACAGAAAAAATGACATTTGGACATGACCTCAGAAAATCCGGAACATCTCCGGTGTCCAGTGGCCAATATGCATGGCCAAGGAAGTTCCTAAAACTGGACCAAATTTGCCGTCGACTGCTTCCAGATGCATCCAATTTCATCCTTTGTTCATAAAGTTATAAGCATTTGAATTTGGGCAAAATTTTGCCTATCTCAATCATTTTGCCTATCCCCTGTATTATAACTCCGATTTGTTTGATATCAAAGCTTATTGGACTTCTTCCACTAGCGAATGAAAAATAAACTCAATGAGTGAAAAAATTCAATTTAGTTCAACTAAGGACTAGCTCAGTAAAATGAGAATTGTGAAGTCCAAAAACAGGATCAAAATTGAATCCCACAACTCTCTCTAACTCTATTTTAATCTGACCATTGTGTATGGGAGATATTGAGATAAAAAAACACTTATTTTAAATTTGAAGCTTTTTGTTATTTATACAAAATACATTCGAAAAATCCATTTTAGTTTAGAATTCGGTGAAATTTTAAAATATTGAAACATGCCATGGAAATATCCGGTTAAAAAGGGGAATTTGTAAGGGAAACTGAAAAAGCATCGAGTCTCAGGGCATGAGGATGGAGAAGTAACGACATACATTTTAGGGTCAAAGTACGCTATATTAAAGTGATTATAAAACGAAGCTAAATTTCAAATTTTCAAGTTCAAAACACATTATATGGTGTAAGGGAAACTTGACTGTATTGTTCTCAGCCCTCATCTACCGTATTTCTTGGAATTTTTAGAAGACTTTTTCTTGACCACATCTGAGGCCCAAAGGCACCATTTATTAATATTACAATTTCTGTGATTTTCTACCAAGTCGAGAAGACTTTCACTTATTAACGAGATTTTTAGCCCTGGGCTAGTTCATCTCGAGACCAACGGCGTTACTTCCCTTCCGAAGGAAGTCGTCCCTGAAATTTAAAGTGACTACCTCGGGGATGGGAAGCGATCCCAGGTCCAAAAGGTCCGGATTAGACTAATACTCATAAGGTGATTTTCAAACAAGTTGAGCACGAACATTGACATCACCATGGCATAGATAAATTAAAACCATATAGTCAGATGAAAAGAGCATAGGTTTGGGGAATTCGATTTGTCACTCACAGAAGCTTGGAAATAATGCAAACCGACAGCACACTAGAGCACTTCAAAACAATAAACTTATATGAAAATCAAATGAATTAACTGAAAGGCGTCAAATTTATTGTGTTAGATCCAAGTCAGACGGTGGGTAGAAAAACGGTACAAACGATCTTTACATTAGTGTCAGTATTGAGTTATTTATGCAACAAGTAGCACAATGATGATTTTTTCAGCACGAGTACATTTAGTCAACGAGGCTCGCCGAGTTGGATAAATAAGACGAGTGGTGAAAAAATCGAGTTTTGCAACGAGTTGCAACATTTTTTTGCAACTTCGAAAATGCCGTTACAGTTGGATTGTTTATTGAAGAATAAACATATTTCCAGAAAACCCACATGGGCATTCAAGCGTAGTATCATGCGTAATTTCTCAATCAGGTAGGCTGTGGGATGACGACTGTCACTAAATTGCACACTTCCATTGCTCATACAATTTTTCACGAATGATCAGGTACGACGCCGTATATAGTTTTCAGTCATATTATTAGTCATTCGGGTGCTTAAAGCGAAGTAGCCCGTCATTCGTTTTGACAGCTACTGCCTCCTCTACGTCCTATTTCAGCTCAGAATCCCTCACAGTCAACTAGATCCTGATTCAACATCGAATCTACGGTTCGAATCCGACTCAATTCGGTTTGTCAAACGGATATAGAATCAGAACCTAGTTGACTGAATCACTGAGAAGTTCAGAACAATTGAATAAATAACGCATGGATGCATTCGGACGTCATTTTGATAACTCCCAAAACAGTACTGAAAAGTGTCACTTTTCGACACTGATATTTGTGCGATAGGGGCCTTCCTTAGCCGAGTGGTTAGAGTCCGCGGCTACAAAGCAAAGCCGTGCTGAAGGTGTCTAGGTTCGATTCCCGGTCGGTCCAGGATCTTTCCGTAATGTAACTTTCCTTGACTTCCTTGGGCATATAGTATCATCATACCTGCCACACGATATACGAATGCGAAAATGGCAACTTTGGCAAAATGAAAGCTCTCAGATAATAACTGTGGAAATGCTCATTGAACACTAAGCTGAGAAGCAGGCTCTGTCCCAGGTCCCAGTGAGGACGTAATGCCAAGAAGAAGAAGAAGATTAGTGCTGAAAATTATCACTTTTCAGCACTGTTTCTTTTGGTATGAAAAGTAGGCTGTTATGATGTCCATTCTCTGTCCATTCATTGCAAAAAATATATAGTGAGATTGTTACGTTCAATAATGAAGTTTGTGAGTAATAACATAATTAAATCGGCTCCGTAATTCTTTATTTCACATGTGCCTGCACATATTAAGTTAATTATGGCAAGTTTTTATAAAATTGAATGATTTTATATACAGTGCTTTCCAGATTTTGGCAACACCCGATTTTGTCTACCCCCGATTTTAGCAACACCCGTTTTTGGTAACATTTTCTTCCCGATTTTGGCAACACATTAATAAATATTTTCAATTGATTATTAAGTACTGGAATCTAACATTTTGAGGAAAAATAAAGTGAAAATAAGTCAAAACGAAAATAATGGTGACCATTGTGAGCTAAAAAATGTAATGTTGAACGTACTTATGAGTAGAACTTTCATATTTCAAAGTTATTGCTTAACGTATAGGATAAGTCTTATACGTTAATGCTATATACATTATTGCTACATATTTTAAAAGGCATCATAAATTGGTGGAATACGATGGTAAGTGTAATAAAAGCATCAAATGTTGTGATGACCAATTATACTTTGTGATCGCATATGTTTTGTTGTTATTTTGCTTGTATTTCTTAACATATCAATCGGATCATTTGTGGCGGTCTGATGAGCCTGAGAATGTTTTCAAATTATTGATCAGTCAATCCATAAAAAATTAATAATTAGTGAGTGATTTCTTTTAGGTATTTTTGTCGGCATTTCAATAACAGTTGTTTAGGAAAATAATGAGAAAGTTTGTTCATAACTCTAGATAACAATTTGCGCAAAATGTTGAGAATGGGTTTTGACATAGTCATTGAAAAACGTTTATGGAGGAATTCTAATAGCGAATATAAGCAGAGTCCATGTTTAAGACATTGTTAGAAATAGTCTATAGTTTCCTTCTTCCCGTCGCATCCATCCGATATAGACATTTGGTAATTATCTCTAGCAATCTAAACCAGATTGGCGATTTTTCAGCAGTCAAGAATTTTTCTAACTATATCCTTGCGACAGCTAGGTTCTCAAGTATTATTCCATCAATAGTTGCCTCACATTTCCTGATACTTTCAGAGTTTAAAATGATAAAAAACATAAGCATTTCAAAATTCCCGATTTTGGCAACATCCCCATTTTGGCAACATAAAAATCACACCTTGTTGCCAAAATCGGTAAGACAATGTAATTGCAAACATTTCGAAGCGTCGGCCGGTAGTGAAATTCTTTTTTAATTAAATAAAAACCAACGATTTTGACGGTTACACCTTTAAAAAAGCGTAATTTAAAATTTCGTCTGAATATTTTTTTTTAATCCGTCCTGAGGCGTGAAATAAATACCCAAGTAACCACGAAGCTATATATGAATACTTTATGTTTGATCTATAGTATGCTATCAGATTTTGTTTCAAAGTGACATAACCTTTAAGAGCTTTATAAAGCATAATTGAAGTGGGAAAGGGCCCCACAACAACCAAATTAATGCAATACTTGGTAAAGCAGTTTTAATGCAAAAGCCCTACTAAAGCATTTATGTTTGTATATTTAGGGTTCATGATGTATATTAGCTTAAAATAATGTATGTTTAGGGCTTGCGTTAAAAATAAACAAAACAATGAATCCATTGGCTACCTTCTAATGGTTTTCTTTACCATCTGAATGATTTTATTTTGTTGGAATCAGGATTCGAACCCACAACTAGGATGATGGTGTGCTGGATGCCTGGCGCGTTGGTGTCCTGTGCTAAAGCTGCTGATGTAATAAGGTGGGATAAAAGTTCCTTATAAACGAAGCCACTGTGTGTGTTAACATTACTATTCGCCCAGTTATTACGAATAGAAAGAATTCTCCTCGGCGATTGATTTCTTTTCCTCACCAAATGAAACATCAATAGAAATGATTTGATCACCATTCTTTCTCGTAGAGGAAATAACAGAACGTAACCCACAAAACAAAGCCCTAGCGCATTAAGGACATTATAAAAGGAAGCCAGGAAAATTCTGCACATGTGTGTGTGTGAAAAAGTAATTTTCCATACAGCGAATATATTTGTGGGATGCAATTCATGCTACAAACACAGCTATAACAAACTAGCTGTCAAAGTTTGTTTTGATTTTAGTTTAGACAAATTCACCTAGCAGAACGAAACCGTATTTTCTATGCACTTTCAAGGAAATATTTTTTTAAATCATAGTACGCTTGATTTCAAAAACCTTCTATCAACTGCCATATAGTACGCAGCATTGTGAGCTATGTCAAACGTTGATATACGGTATCGTTTGAAAATTTTGAACATTGATTTTTTCTCCCGTACTGATTGCAATACTCGAACCTTATTCTTACTGCATGCAACTTCCACTCCTGTGGCTAACAAGGCAGTGCTGCGGAAACTTCATTTTGGTTATTTTGATTGCTTTCAGAGTACTTTAAATATGCGGTTCAGATCGATAAAAAATATTTAAATTCATAGTCCTGAAGCTAAAACAGTTACTAATCATGTTAATTGAATAAGATTGCCTCTCTGACGCGAAATTATATCAGCATATCAATTAATATGCCTCAATTATTTAAGAAAGATTTTGGCACCATTGAACGCTAAGCCACCAATACTACTTCAAAACAACAAGGCAACTGCTGCAGTCGTGAATGTTTTCATTTTGCAAAAACGAAATTGAGTGCAAAAATTTAAAGTCAGTTCAACGCAAATTCGTTTGGATTTCCAAGATTTTTACCACGGTGATGGGAAGATTAATAGCCAGAGAGTGCAGTGATTACCTTCATTTCGATTTGTGATTTGTCGGGCTATGTAGAAATGCAGTGTAAACTTCGTTACCGAAGTGGTGTCACAAAATAGAAAGAAGAAGATGGAAGAACAAGCAATTTAACAAGTTGGCACGAATTATACCTTTTTGAGTAAATTGAGCGGATTTTATAGTTCTAGTGAGAAGCTGGTTTGATTGTTGGAAAGCAGTAGCAGTTTAACATTTCAATGTGCAGGTAAGAATGATTAAAAATCACATTTTATGCTTGCATATTCTTGCGCGGTTCAAATGTATGGGAAAAGGGGAGGAGAATGGGTGGCAGTGCGATAGGTGCCATTTTGGAAGCCATTTCTGGCTTCTCTTTATAATGTCCTTAAACAGATTTCGGAGGTAGAGAAATTGATCGACATTTCCTCTCACTCCTTATGAATAAAAGAGTCTCATAGATAAAATACAACAATTTTGAATGAATACATATATCCTTAGATCATGAAATGGGGGTTCGAGATGAAAGAAAGTCATTTCATTATTCTTCCATATCCTACAAAACGCAATGAGCGAGTGCGAACGTGCTCGATCGTCTTACTTATTTATTACAGATTCGAGTGCGTTTAATGAGGTTATGTAATCTTGTATGACAGCATAACTGTATATTCACTCTAAACGCTTAGCATAATGCTATATTAAAATAATGCTACAAAGCATTTACAATGTTAATCAAATGCATCATTGCTTGACAGTTATTGAATAAATGCATGATAACATTATTAATGCAAACAATGTTGACTTTCGACCAAATTAATGCAATGGTATAATGCTTGTGGTTACTTGGGTAGATGAACCAACTGGCGTTGAAAGTTTTAGTGCCATATTTTTGTTTGATAATAACGGTAAATGAAATACCGTGATTTAACTAACAAGAAGCGTTACAGATTTGATCTTTTGGCATTATGGAGTCCTAGCAGGCGTGGAGAAAACGGTTCCTTTGGCAATGAATCATTGGAGTTAGTTTTTGTCAGTGCTCACCGCATCAAACCAAAGGCGCCACTGTATACGGGATTTAACATTGTGACAGCATTGCTGTTCTGTCAAACACACAAGGCTACGGTGGCGCTATCTATGCTTTCCATAGCGGCCGTTTTGTTTATTTTAATGATCCATTGCTAGGCTTTTAGAGTTCTCCATGAAATTTGTGGCAAACAACATACAGAAATACAACACCGATCATTTTAAAACCCGAAACACGAAATAGGAAGAAAGCTTAAGAGTAACAGAAAACATAATGTATTCAAAGCTACACCGAAAGTTTATTATTTATGGACAGAAATCGGAACTTGGTTTTTTGTTGAAAAACTTGACATTTTTTTAAATGTGAATACAATTTATGTCCATAACATGGATGTCACTATTATTCCACATTTTTGGCACATTGACATGAATTACGGAAAAGGAAATCATCGTGAATCTGGTGAAAGTTTGGGATATTTTCTTTTATTGTTGTTGCAAATCGAATTGTACCAGTTACTAAATCATATTGGGAATCTCAGTGTGAAGGCTTTCACGATGCTTAGTCAAAAATAGAATAGTAGGTGCAAATAGCTGTCACTCATGGTACAATAATTTTAAAGCATATACTCAAACTTCGATGACATTTGAAGGATTGAAATAAGGCTAAAAAAAAAGAAACAGAACTTTGAATTTTCCAAGTTTAACTTGCCACAGTCGGAGAAGGAAAGGAATGTTAGTATGACTTCCATTAGGGATGGTACACAAATTATGTCACGCTAAATTTCAACTTTTTTGACCCCCTCCCCCCCCCCCCCTTTATCACGATTTTTGTATGAGCTCTCCAAAATTTTTCAAAGCCTGTCACGCTTGGCGTGACGTAATTTGTGCATGACCCCTTATTGTTACTAGAGATCGACATCACCTTTGCACCTTCATGGCTGTCACAGGAAGGAGTTATATTAGTGGAGGGGTTCAAAAGGGTTTATGGATAAAAGGTCGAAAGCCAAAAGGTCAAAAGGACAAAAGGTCGAAAATGATTTGCTTGGTGGGAAATTTATCCTTCTTTGAAAATAGATTTTCGACCTTTTGTCTCTTCTTTTTTGTTCTTCGACATTTTGTCCTTTCGACCTTTTGTCTTTCGACCTTCTGTCCTTTCGACCTTTTGTCTTTCGAACTCTTGTCATAGATTCGTTGAAAAGCTACATAATCATAATTCATCTTGGTAAGTCATGCAATTTATGCAACCTCTGTTTCTAAAATGCATCTATTCGTGTGTCGACATTTTAAATTTGGAACTATTCAAATGTTATTATATGTTATTATATTATTGCGAAAAATACATAATACAACAATTACATGTAACGTTGCTTCGACTGAACAGTCACAATCTCGGAATCAAAACGCAAAAACTAGGATAAAAAATCACTCAGATAGCTCGCAAGAACGAACTGGACAGCTTGGGCCTACGCAAAGTACTCTCTAAACGAAAGTTTCGGTGAAATCGTAAAAATCTTACTACAAATCTGGATGCCACTTATATGTTTCTACACTCATAATATTCTGTGTAATCCAGTGAGAAATCCAATACTTCTATTTCGCCCGCCACTGTACATTTCACACCAATGACAGATTTTCCCATCGCCGAATGGTAAACAACATCACCCACACAGAGAAAAAGCGTTCTATCATCTCACCGCCAGAGCGCATCTTTCTCTCACTGGCTTCCACGTACGGCATACTGCAAAGCATAACGCCTGTATTTAGGCATCCGTTCGGTTCGCTTTGCTCTCAGTTTTCCGCGACACCTCCAGTGGATAGGAATCGAGTGGAAAAGTCTCACCCAACCAAAAGGACTCACCTTCTATACCCAAAGTGATGGGCACATTCTTTGATCTCAGGCGTTGCCATAGTGCCACCCTCCCTTCTGGGAAATGAAGCAACTTCAGTGTGTCCTTTTTTGCCAGAATTAATCTTCAAATTACAGAATGACTGTGTAAATTTAGTGTCCTTTTCGTTGAATTCAGGGCATGGCCAAAGTGCGCGGTATCACCAGGTCAGCAGGCAATTGATCATCATCAAGGATACCTAGGATATTAGTGGGCCAATCTCAAGAGGAGGCTAAACGACGCGTAAAAAGTGTCCCTTTTTCGGTTCGGAACAATGACGTAGTAAGTGCAATGGGGGATAGGACAGTGATTCGCAAAAAATGGCCTTCTGGTTGATATCTGGCCTGCTCCAGCAGTGAAAAGTGCAGCAACCAAGTGCTTCCCGTAGCATCAAATTACCACAAATCCTCCCTTCTTGAGCTGGATAATTTTCTCGCACGAGGTCACGGCTGTCGGGGTATCTGTGTCTGTGTGTGTCTAGGAGTGCGTATTTACAAGAAGGTTGTATCTTTTATTGCCACAATAAAAGAGGAAAAACTTCATCAATAATAAACCTAAAGCCTGGCAAGGACGAAAACTCGACGCTGATGGTGGAAATAGCAATCCGCTGAGAGTCCAATTAGAGCCGCTCGGATTTACAGTCGAAGCGATTGGATGTACAATAAATAAAATCATTCAGGTAATATACATGTATCACTTTGCTCGAGAGTTCTTTGTCAAGTATTATATTTAATGTGGAATTGGATACGTGTAACTAATTTGATCCGTTCCAACAAATCTGAAGGCTATTCTACTGGTTTTGCTCTTCTAGACATAGAAAAAGCATTCGACAATGTTTGGCAACATACATTGTTAGAATAATTCAAAGTTATCTGTCAAATCGTACACTTCAGGTTAATTATCAGAACTCCAGGTCTGAAAGACTTCCTGTAAGAGTTGGTGTTCCTCAAGGCAGCATTTTGGGACCAATGTTATACAATATTTTCACATCTGACTTACCTGAGCTACCTCAGGGATGTCAAAAATCCTTGTTTACTTATGGCATAGGCCTCTCCGCCAAAGGACGAAGCCTGCGTGTCATCTATAGTAAATTGCAAATAAGTTTAGAATTTTTTTTCTTAATATGTACTTGCAAAAATGGAAGACTTCTTCTAATGCTTCCAAAACTCAAGTAAACATAAACTAAAAGCTCTTTATTTGAAACCTTCAAGTAGACATGTTGTTACGATGCGAGGGTTTCCAATAAATTGGTCATATAAAGTTAAGTATCTAGCGCTCATTCTAGATAAAAATTTAACTTTTAAAAATCACATTGAGGGTATTCAAGCCAAATGTAACAAATATATCAAATGTCTGTATACACTTATTAACAGAAAATCGAAACTTTGTCTTAAGAACATGCTTTTGATCTTCAAACAAATGTTCAGGCCAGCCATGTTGTGTGCTGTACCAATATGGACTAGCTGTTGTAATACCAGGAAGAAAGCTCTGCAGAAGATTCAAAATAAAATTTTGAAAATAATTCTGCAGCTTCCTATATAGTACTAATGAATTAGATAGAAAAGAGTGCCCAAACCCCCCAAATTCGGAACAACTGACCACGATATCAGTTGTTCCGAATTTGGGGGATTTGGGCAGCAGATCTTGAACTGCATTAGGGAAATCAAGGTTTCCTTCCATCAAGGTTTCTTAAACATATTGAAGAGAAGAAGCACAAATATTTTACTTATGACGACAAAACTGAATGTTTGTTCAAAGTCGTCTTGAAAGGCCTCTCAAGTAACCTGAAGAGATCAAAATGGAATGAATGTTTTGCTTGGATTTTCCCCAGTCAAAGTAATCATTATGAAAAAAGAACCCAATCTGGTATTCTTCGCGAACGGGCTTTCTCAAGAATATCAAAGTGATCTAAATAATATTGAAGCTTCAGAAAAAGCAAGACTTATGTTCGACGTCCATGTAACATGGGAATAATTCCAGAAACCTGAAGGACCCCACTAAGTGCCAAAACTGGGGTTTTGGTACAAAACATTGCCGCATGGATGCTGAATGCATGATTTGCGGAGGTTCTTCTCATGCTAAGGATGTCTGTCCTGTGAAGGAAAATACCAAAGAGTTTGTATGCGCAAATTGCGGGGGCAACCATAAGTCTAGCTTTTGGGATTGTCCTTTTTTTCCTTCTTAACAATGGGGGGAGAATCTGCTCAACAGACTCCGGACCAAGGTCCGGGAGTGTGGGGTTGGGGACCATTTACTACATGCAAGCAGTAAACAGGACTACACCCCCGACCCACTAAACCATTCCCATTGCCGCCAAGCCCTTCGTCTCTCCGGGACCACCAAGAAGGCATTGCTTCGGAGAGGGGCTATTGCACATCGCAACCTCAAGGTTAGCTGCGTAGCCATGCAGCAACGAACATCGATGACACGCTTAAGGGGGTCCACCAAGGTAGCATGCTGGCGCTTTGCCAGCTTCCCGGGTGATCCTTACCACTCCCATTGTCCTCTGAAGGCGGGCAGGGTCAACCACAACGCCCACGCCCAGCTGTTCTGCAAGTATCAAGAACTGATACTGCGTGCTCCGCAATTTGACCTGCTGAAGGCTCAGGCCATATCAGCTAGCACCAGTTGGGATTGCTGATGAAGGGGGCCTCCACCTGCCCCGACCCTCACGAACATCCAAAGGCTCGGATCCAACCCAGTAAACCGGCGCCACGACAGCAACGCTACCAAGATGTTCTCCCCGCGGCCACTTAATCGCTGTAAGGGTCGATCTCGACCGTAGGGCACCGGTATGACCTACGTAGCCGACTGCGAACCCTTGGACCACCTGTTGCTTAGCGTCTGCACTAACCACTCCTCGAGTCCACGCGCCACCTCCTTTGTAGCTCCAAGGTGATAGCCGTTGAAACCGCATTCCAGCCAAGCTCGTCTTCACACATCCTCTGAACCTGATTGTCTGGAGTCGTGTCCCCACCGCATGTGGCAAGCATGCGGTCACGCATTGTGCGGAAACGCTGGCACACGAACAAAAAGTGTTCCGCCGTTTCCTCTAAACCTGCACAAACTGGACATTCGGGAGAACCCGCATGACCAAAACGGTGTAAATACTGTCTAAAGCAACCATGGCCCGAAAGGACCTGTGTCAGGTGGAATGTTAGTTCCCCATGGTGCCTATTCACCTAGATATCTACCCTCGGAATCAACCTGTGGGTCCACCTTCCTTTGGTGGAACTGTCCCACGCACGCTGCCATTTGACCATAGAGGCCAGTCTGGCAGTCCTGCGTATGCCTCTTGTGCCGCGCATTTCGAAGCACTCTATGTCCTCCATGATGAAGATACCAATTGGCACCATATCAGTGATGACGCAGAGTGCATCGTGTGACACGGTACGGTACGCGATCGCAATCTTCAGGCATATTAGCCTATAAGGGACTGTCCATTAATTACGTAAGGGTTTATGGGGGGAGGGGGGGTCTAAGAATTCTTACGCGCCATACAATTTATTTTTGATTTTCATACAAAAAATCTTACCATGGGGGGAGGGGGGGTTGAAAAACCCCGAAATTTGTCTTACGTAATTAATGGACCATTGTCGTCGTCACCGTTGTGGAGGCTTCCAACGTTTCTACGAAACAAACAGGCGAGCGAAAGTACCTTCGAATCAACCAGTTGTGTGTGCTGAGGCAAAGCACGTGGCGTCAAGGCCATAGCATCGTATTGCTGAGCTGGTGGTAAATATTTCGTTTGATTCTTTTGCCTTTTGTTCTCTCTCTCGCCGCTTTATTACTACGCAGGGGTTCTCAAGCAGTAGTAGTTCCCAATCTTTTTTTTTTTTTTCCTAAAATTATTTGCACTGTTTTTTTTTTGTGCGTTAATTTTTTTTTTTGAAGTAGGACTACGTCTCTAGGCCAAAGTCACCTTTATTATTATTATTATTATTAGTTTTTTTAATTGTTATTATTATTATTATTTTTTTCACTCTTCGGAGTATATCAATACACTTTTTCATATTTTTTTTTGTAATTTAAGTTTTAGTAGCTTTTTTATTAGTTGTTTAATTGAACATTAACATTCCCTTGTCCCCGTGGAGTTTTCAATAAACCACGTATGGAACCGAGCGATACGGGTGGGGGCTCGCCGGAATACCTTATTTCTTCAGATGATGAAACAACTGCTTATCTAACCACTGATCTCATAATGGATTCTCGACATATCGAAGCCATGGAAACCACCGAAACAAGTATTTCCTCCATCGCTCTAACAACTGTTGAAACTCCTTCAAGCTCGGCCCTTTCAGGGGATGTTCCAATTAATCCCCCTTCCAATAAACGGGCCCTTAAAGAAAACCAAATCGACAGTCCTGAACAATCTCCATGTTCGAGCCATCTTAATCTACCCCCTACTACCCCCGTTCCCTCTAGTAACCCGGCGACCCCCCGCTCAAAAGCTTACCCACCCGGATCTAAGGGTCCCTTTGTGGTTTTTTTTCGGCCCAAAGCTAATGGAAAACCTTTGAACAAGTTACAAATCGAAAAAGATCTGACAAAATCGTTTCGAGGCATCCTTGAGGTAGACTCACCCAGCCGAGATAAATTGCGTGTCACAGTTAGTGATCGCGATCAGGCGAACAAGATTGCGGCCTATGAGCTCTTTTCGATGGAGTACAAGGTCTATATTCCTAGTCACGTGGTCGAGTGCTACGGAGTGGTCACCGAACATAACTTAACTCGTGCTGACATCATGTCTGGAGCTGGTGGGTTCAAAAATCGTGCCGTTCCATTAGTTCCGGTGCTTGATGCCAGCCAAATGAACAAAGTCCACCCTGATGGTTCAAAACAGCTGTCGAATTCTTTTAGAGTGACCTTTTCTGGATCCGCTCTACCAAGTGCACTGGTGATTGGTCGCCTTCGATTACCTGTTCGTCTTTATGTACCAACGGTAATGCATTGCGAAAAATGCCGACAGTTGGGCCACACGGCACTCTACTGCAGCAACAAAGCTCGTTGTAGTAAGTGCGGTGATCCACATGCCAATGGTTCCTGCAATACGGAACCGAAATGTACTTCTTGTGGCCAGGCTCCGCACGAGCTTGCTGCATGCCCGAAGTACATAGAGCGGGAGAAACATACTATTAATTCGCTAAAACAACGGTCTAGGCGATCTTATGCAGATATGCTAAAAAAGATCGCTCCAACTGTTGCTCCATCGGCCCATTCTATCACCAGCAATAATATCTTCACATCCCTGCCGGACAATGATCAAGGCTCTGACTCTGAGGGAGCGGAAGAGTATACCGTCATTGAGACAGGAACGAAGAGGAAGCGAGCTGTTGCAAAACGGCACTCGCAGCAGCACGCTTTACAAAAACTCTTCAGACCCCTCTGTTAAAATCAAGAAGTGGCGGAAGCAACAAAATGGATTCACCTCCAGGTTTTAAATTCTCAGCTGGAGACTTTCCGTCACTTCCTGGAACATCTAAAACCCCAGTTGTTCCAATTTATCGCCCAGAAAATCAACAAACTAGTCAGCAGAAGCCCATTGATGCTTCCGGAAAGCTGACTCTTTCTGGGTTAGTGGATATCATTTTCGAAACGATGGAACTCTCACCCGCTATAAGAAGCCTTATTAACATGGCACTTTCCTTGGTGAAACCTTTTTTGAAGCAACTGGCTTCAAAATGGCCGATTCTCGACTCTTTCATATCTTTCGATGGATAATCTGTCCAATGAGGTCGGGGATATGGTCGATGTGCTACAGTGGAATTGTAGAAGCATTTTGAAAAATATAGACGCGTTTAAATTTTTAGTTCATAGCTCTCGCTGTGACATATTTGCTCTTTGTGAAACATGGCTTACTTCGGATAAAGATGTCACTTTCCACGACTTTAACATTATTCGTTTGGATCGAGTGGATGGCTATGGAGGAGTGCTTTTGGGGATCAATAAGCTCCACTCCTTCTACAGAATTGACTTCCCCTCGATGATAGGTATTGAAGCAGTTGCATGTCATATTAATGCCCGAGGTAAAAGCTTCAGCGTAGCCAGCATATACATTCCTCCAAATGCTAGAGTGTCTCGAAGAGACCTTGCAGCAATATGCGAAGCTATGCCTGCACCACGGTTGATCCTAGGAGATTTTAATTCTCACGGTACAGCCTGGGGGTCACCGAAGGATGACAACCGTGCAACCTTAATTTATGATCTCTGCGACTACTTTAACTTGGCAATTTTAAACACTGGGGAAGCAACACGCATAAAACCTCCAGATCCTCCGAGCATGTTAGACCTCTCAATCTGTTCGAATTCACTATCATTGGATTGCACGTGGAAAGTAATCCAAGATCCCCATGGTAGTGATCACCTGCCTATTAAAATCTCAGTTACCAATAACTCACGTCAGTCACTCCAAATCAATGTCGCGTATGACCTCACGAAGCATATCGATTGGAAGATATACGCTGAGACGATCTCCGCAGGAGAGCAGTCGGTCGATATACTTCCTCCGTTGGAAGAATATCAGTTTTGGTCAGCGCTGATTATAAACAGTGCTCTTCAGGCTCAGCGTAAACCGGTCCCGGGATCGACGGTACGAAGACGATCTCCCACTCCGTGGTGGGATGATGAATGCACCAGAGTCTACCGCGAACGATCCGTCGCGTTCAAAGAATACAGGAAACGAGGCACACGGGGTAACTTCGAGCAGTATTCTTCTCTTGATCGCAAGTTCAAGAACCTCGTGAAAGCGAAAAAACGCGGATACTGGAGAAATTTCGTCAACGGGCTAACTCGGGAAACGTCAATGCAAACCCTTTGGACGGTCGGTAGAAAAATGCGAAACGCGGTACCGGTGAATGAGGATCGAGAAAGCTCTCACCGATGGATATTCGATTTCGCAAAGAAAGTTTGTCCGGATTCTGTCCAAGTACAAACCATAACTCGTGACTGTACAATCGAACGGAACGAAATTGACCTGCCCTTTTCGATGGCAGAATCACTTGCTCTCCTTTCATGTAATAATTCTGCCCCAGGAATGGACAGGATCAAGTTCAACTTGCTCAAAAACCTCCCAGACGTCGCGAAGAGGCGCTTGTTGAACTTATTCAATGTATTCTTGGAGAGCAACATTGTTCCGGATGATTGGAGACATGTGAGAGTTATTGCCATCCAAAAGCCAGGAAAGCCTGCGTCAGACCACAACTCGTACCGTCCTATTGCGATGTTGTCGTGTCTACGGAAGTTGTTAGAGAAGATGATTCTCTCTCGACTGGACAAATGGGTTGAATCGAATGGCCTTCTCTCAGATACTCAGTTTGGTTTCCGCAGAGGCAAGGGGACGATCGACTGTCTTGCGTTGCTTTCTACAGAAATTCAGCTTGCCTTCGCTCAAAAGGAGCAAATGGGTTCAGTTTTCTTGGATATTAAGGGGGCTTTTGATGCAGTTTGCGTTGATGTCCTTTCAGACAAACTCCACCAATGTGGATTTTCCCCAATTCTAAATAACTACTTGTATAATTTGTTGTCTGAGAAGCACATGAATTTTGCACATGGAACCTCGACAACTTCACGAATTAGTTACATGGGTCTCCCCCAGGGCTCATGCTTAAGCCCCCTTCTTTACAATTTTTATGTCAGAGACATTGATGATTGTCTCGTGGGAAATTGCTCGCTAAGACAGCTTGCGGATGATGCCGTTGTTTCGGTAACAGGACCAGTGGCGGACGATCTGCAAGGACCATTGCAAGATACTCTGGACAATTTGTCCACTTGGGCCGCAAAGCTGGGTATCGAATTCTCTCCGGAGAAAACTGAGTTGGTTGTCTTTTCTAGGAAGCATGATCCAGCAGAGATTAAGCTTCACATTTTGGGTAAGGAAATAACTCAAGGACTTTCACATATGTATTTAGGGGTCTGGTTCGACTCCAAATGCACCTGGGGAAAGCACATCAAGTATCTGTACCAGAAGTGCCAACAACGAATCAACTTCATGCGTACACTCACAGGAACGTGGTGGGGAGCCCATCCGGAAGATCTGATAATGCTATATCGCACAACGATCCTATCGGTCCTCGAATACGGTAGTTTTTGTTTTCAATCCGCCGCGAAAACACATATCCTGAAGATCCAGCGTATCCAATACCGCTGTCTTCGGATCGCGCTAGGATGCATGAACTCGACTCACACTATGAGTTTGGAGGTATTAGCAGGAGTACTGCCTTTATCAGATCGTTTCGTAGAATTGTCGTTAAGGTTCCTCATCCGCTGTGAAGTGTCAAACCCATTGGTAATTGAGAATTTTGAAAAGCTAATCGAACGTAATCCGCAAACAAGATTTATGAATCTGTATTACTTATATATGACTCTGGAGATTAACCCTTCTTCGAATGTTTCCAACCGTAGTTGCTTCCCAAGCTTCTACAATACCTCTATAGTTTTTGATCTGTCCATGAGGCAAGATATCCGTGGAATACCAGATCTGCTTCGCTCGGAGCACATACCAAAAATTTTTGCAAGAAAGTTCGGTCAAGTCAGCTGCGACAAAAAGTTTTACACCGACGGGTCAAAAACAAATGATTCCACTGGTTTTGGTGTATTTAATGAAGTTCATAGCGCCGCCCATAAACTTCAGAACCCTTGCTCCGTATATGTCGCGGAATTAGCGGCTATACATTACGCATTAGAGCGAATTGCCTCTCTTCCCTCTGATCAATACTTCATTTTTACGGATAGCCTCAGCTCCTTGGAGGCTATTCGTTCAATGAGGCCGGTAAAGCACTCTCCGTATTTCCTTAGGAAAATACGATCTTCCCTGAGTGCTTTATCGAATCAATCATATACTATCACCTTGGTTTGGGTCCCTTCCCATTGCTCTATTCCGGGTAATGAGAAAGCGGACTCGCTCGCCAAGGTGGGCGCTATAGAAGGCGTTACTTATGACCGACAAATCGCCTTTGATGATTTTTTTACGATTGCTCGTCAACATGCTTTGATCAGCTGGCAACAAAAATGGGATGCAGGAGACATGGGCAGGTGGTTACATTCCATTCTCCCACAGGTATCGAAGAAACCTTGGTTTAAGGGTTTGGACATCAGTCGAGACTTTATCAAGGTAATGTGTCGCCTGATGTCCAATCACTATGCTTTAGGCTCACACTTCTATCGAATAGGGCTCATAGACAGCAATCACTGCAGCTGTGGTGCGGGCTATCAAGACGCCAACCATGTGGTTTGGGAATGCCCCGAATATGATATTGCCAGATCCGATTTATGTCTATCCCTCAGGGCCCAAAGGAAACCAGTAAAGGAAGACATTAGAGATGTGTTGGGTAAGCTTGACCTAGACTATATGAAGCTAGTGTACGATTTTATCAAAAAAGCCGAGATTTCTGTTTGATCCCCCCGTCTTGTCGTTTCGCTTGTCCACCTTGTGTCCCCTCGAAACCCGTCTTTTTGTATCGTTACAGGTTGTCATTGTCTACTCAACGTTCGATCAGCAGCATAAAAGCCACAACCCTACGCTGCTTGATGTCAACGTAAAGCCCCTATATCCTATCCCTTCCTGAATATTATTGTTCCCCCTAACCTCGGCCAAACCGCGAGTTTTACGGTTCCCCAAAACTAACCCTATTGTTAAGAAGTAAACTTGAAATTGTAACATAAGTTTCAAAGATCTCGGCTCCGTAATGCTTAATGGCGCATGAGCCTAATAAATAAACATTTAAATAAAAAAAAAAAATTAATGGACCGCCCCTAAGTACATTCTAGCTTACTACGGTAGCTGTTGGTACTTAATGCCGTGCCCCAAGCAGGGCCACCATACCTCAGTATGGACGAGGCGACACTGGCCAGAAGCTTACGCTTACTGATACTGGCGTACACCGCAGAGCTATTGGACATCATCCGAGACAGTGCCACAATAGCTGTGGAGGCTCTCTTGCAGGCATAATCAACGTGGCTACCGAAGGTAAGCTTATCGTCGATCATCACCCCCAAGTGTTTGACGGAGCGCTTCGAAGTGATCGTGTAGTCGCCTACACTGATCACTGCTTGCTGCACCGATTTTCGGTTGTTAACAACAAGCGCCTCAGTTTTGTGGTGAGCCAACCCAGACAACCAGAAGTCGCATAACAGTTTACGAACAAAGTCGTTTATTTGCACAAATTTCATCACACCCGCACTACATGGTGGATGATATCGTTTGATCGATGAGTTTCCTCACTTAAAATGCTATTTTTTGAGTTCATATGAACATTCCGTTTCGTCCCGTATACTCGTAAAAAGTAAGTCGGATCAATCCGTACCAGCTGTCAAATCAATTTTGTTATGATAAATTAAGTCGCATAAGAGTGCAGACTAGTTCGCAAGAAAATTTACGCACTCGCGTAGCATGTTATTTTTCATCATACAAAATATGCACGTATAGCGCCTCCACTTTTGTACGTATAAGGCCTTTTCGCATCATCTTATACGTGAAACTTTGCGCATATAAGCATCGCATAACGCAAAACGTGATTTCATTATACGTACATTCTGGTTGTCTGGGAATTCCAGTTTCATGGAAGTCGTCCACTGCTCCACAATTGCGATCGAGTGGGCTGCAGTCAATTCCACTTCTTCGATCCATTCACCGTAGACCTCAAGCGTAATATCGTTGGCAAAGCCAACAATGACCACACCCGCTAGGAATCTTAATCTCAACACATCGTCGTACATGACATTCCATAACACCGGACCCAGGATGGAACCTTGAGGGACTCCTGAGGTTATGTGAAAGCACTTCCGACCCACCTCTGTGTCGTAGACTAGTACCCGATCCTGGAAGTAACTCCCGAGAATCTTATACAGGTACTCGGGTATCCCCAGACGCAGGAGCGCATCAGCAATAGCCGCCTAACTAGCACTATTGAATGCGTTCCTTACATCCAGAGTCACTACAGCGCAGTAGCGAATCCCCGTCCTCTTACGCTGGAGTGCTATCTCAGTGGTTTTTTTAACCGTCAAAATAGCATCTAAGGTCGACCTCCCTTTCCAAAAGCCATTCAGAGAAATCATTTACATCCTCGGTGTACCTCAACAGTCTGTTGAGGATGATCTTCTCGAGCACCTTCCCCGCCGTGTCGCTCAAGCATATTGGTCTATATGCCGACGGTTCACCGGTTGGTTTTCCCGCCTTTGGCAATAGTACCTGGCTCTGCCGCTTCCACATCTCTGGAAAAACTCCCTCGTCCAGGCATTTCTGCATGGCAGATCTGAACATCCCGGGAGCCTCCGCAATTGCTACTTTTAAGGCCAGGTTTGGAATTCCATCCGGACCTGGTGCCTTACCTATTCTAAGAGATTTTGCAATCCCTGCAAGTTCCTCATCGGTTACCCTCTCCTCATCACTGGCCCTAGTCCCCAGTTGTCCTACAAAAGGAGGCCAAGGACTAGGGTTATGGCGCGGAAAAAGCCCCTCGATGATCCCCTTCAGCATATCTGGAGCAGGGTTGGGAAAAATCTTGAAATTCACTCTACAGTAGCCAAGCAAAGCAAATCACAGTCAGCGAAGCCAATGAAATTCACGCCCATCGCTGCGGTAGGAAAAAAACCTTGAAAATAGCCAAACACCCGTTGCTAAAGGCAACTCAAAATTACTGTAGAAAAATGTTCTATTTCCCGCTGCATTTCCCGCATTTAGAGCCTTCAATCACACTAATGATTTAGAAAATTCATACACCGAACATAGGCTACTTGATGAGATTCACGTTTTTGAACTACTGTACTGGCAAGAGCCGGTTGGTAAATGGCTGGGCATGGCGTACCATTGGTACCTCGCGTACCTGAAGGAATAAAATAGACCCCTCTGTGCGGTCCTTAGCCTCTTGCCCAGCAACTCCTATCCCTACCTCCTCGCGGTACTGGCCGGGGTACGAGTAACCTTAGGGAAGATCGGGTAACCAACCCCCGGTGGGAACTTTGGTCGTATGCTGACAGGGAAGGGGGGGTTTGCTTCTGCAAACCTTGAGCGTCTGTACTCCATGTTAGGAGCGGCTCACAACAGCGTCTGTTCCCCATGTCAGGGGCGGCTGATCATCGTCCGAGTGCCAGAGAAGGACTCTAAGCTAAACTGCGCACTATGGCCCTCCGAACATTTAGGGGGAATGGTCCTCCGGAAATCTAGGGGGTTGGTGTCAGGCCCTGCAAGCCAGCCGTAAAAACACATCAGCACAGGAACGTCAACGAGAGAATACGGACCGGAACAATCGGCAAAGACCACAGCGACGGAAATGGACTAGCGATTGGAAACTCGGTACGTGGAACTGCAAATCTCTCAACTTCATCGGAAGCACACGCATACTCTCCGATGTACTGAAGATCCGCGGTTTCGACATCGTAGCGCTGCAGGAGGTGTGCTGGACAGGTTCGATGGTGCGAACGTTTAGAGGTAATCATACCATCTACCAGAGCTGCGGCAACACACGTGAGCTGGGAACAGCTTTTATAGTGATGGGTGATATGCAGAGGCGCGTGATCGGGTGGTGGCCGATCAACGAAAGAATGTGCAAGTTGAGGCTCAAAGGCCGGTTCTTCAACTTCAGCATCATAAACGTGCATAGCCCTCACTCCGGAAGCACTGATGATGACAAGGACGCATTTTACGCGCAGCTCGAACGCGAGTACGACCGCTGCCCAAGCCACGACGTCAAGATCATCATAGGTGATTTGAACGCTCAGGTTGGCCAGGAGGAGGAGTTCAGACCGACGATTGGAAAGTTCAGCGCCCACCGGCTGACGAACGAGAACGGCCTACGACTGCTAGATTTTGCCGCCTCCAAGAACATGGCCATTCGCAGCACCTACTTCCAGCACAGCCTCCCGTATCGATACACCTGGAGATCACCACTGCAGACGGAATCACAAATCGACCACGTTTTGATCGATGGACGGCACTTCTCCGATATTACCGACGTCAGAACCTATCGTGGCGCTAACATCGACTCTGATCACTATCTAGTGATGGTGAAACTGCGCCAAAAACTATCCGTCATCAACAATGTACAGTATCGACGCCCGCCTCGGTATAACCTAGCGCGACTGGCCCAACCGAACGTCGCTGCCGCATACGCGCAGCATCTCGAGGTAGCGTTGCCGGAAGAGGGCGAGCTTGACGAAGCCCCTCTTGAGGACTGCTGGAGCAACATAAAAGCAGCCATCAACAACGCAGCCGAGAGCATCGTCGGGTACGTGGAAAGGAGGACATGTAACGATTGGTTCGACGAAGAGTGCAGGCAGGTTTTGGAGGAGAAGGATGCAGCGCGGGCTGCAATGCTGCAGCAAGGAACGCGACAAAACGTGGAGCGATATAAAAGAAAACGGAAGCAGCAAACCCGCCTATTCCGGGACAAAAAGCGCCGCCTGGAAGAAGCGGAATGTGAAGAAATGGAACAGCTGCATCGTTCTCAAGAAACGCGAAAGTTCTACGAGAAGCTCAACGCATCCCGAAAAGGCTTCGTGCCGCGAGCCGAAATGTGTAGGGATAAGGACGGAAGCATCTTGACGGACGAACGTGAGGTGATTGAAAGGTGGAAGCAGCACTACGATGAACACCTGAATGGCACGGAGAACACAGGCGACGAGGGTCACGACAGCGGAGGAAGTGACTATGTCAGCACGGCGGATGAAGGAAACCAACCTGCCCCCACATTGAGGGAAGTTAAGGATGCCATCAGCCAGCTCAAGAATAATAAGGCCGCTGGTAAAGATGGTATTGGAGCTGAACTCATCAAAATGGGCCCGGAGAGGTTGGCCGCCTGTCTGCACCGGCTGATTGTCAGAATCTGGGAAACCGAACAGCTGCCGGAGGAGTGGAAGCAAGGGGTCATATGCCCCATCTACAAGAAGGGTGACAAACTGGAATGTGAAAACTATCGTGCGATCACTATCCTGAATGCCGCCTACAAAGTGCTATCCCAGATTATCTTCCGTCGTCTATCACCAATAACAAATGAGTTTGTGGGAAGTTATCAAGCTGGTTTCATCAACGGCCGCTCGACAACGGACCAAATCTTCACTGTACGGCAAATCCTCCAGAAATGCCGTGAATACCAAGTCCCAACGCATCACTTGTGCATCGATTTCAAAGCGGCTTATGATAGCATCGACCGCGAAGAGCTATGGAAAATCATGGACGAGTACAGCTTTCCCGGGAAACTCACAAGACTAATAAGAGCAACGATGGACGGTGTGCAGAATAGCGTGAAGATTTCGGGCGAACATTCCAGTTCGTTCGAATCCCGCCGGGGACTTCGACAGGGTGATGGCCTTTCGTGCCTGCTGTTCAACATCGCGCTAGAAGGTGTCATGCGGAGAGCCGGTTTCAATAACCGAGGTACGATTTTCACAAGATCCAGCCAATTTGTTTGCTTCGCGGATGATATGGATGTTGTCGGCAGAACATTTGGAACGGTGACAGACCTCTACACCCGCCTGAAACGTGAAGCAACAAAAGTCGGCCTGGTGGTGAATGCGTCAAAAACAAAGTACATGCTGATAGGCGGAACCGAGCGCGACAGAGCCCGCCTATGAAGCAGTGTTACGATAGACGGGGATACTTTTGAGGTGGTTGATGAGTTCGTCTACCTCGGATCCTTGTTAACGGCTGATAACAACGTTAGTCGTGAAATACGGAGACGCATCATCAGTGGAAGTCGCGCCTACTATGGGCTCCAGAAGAAGCTGCGGTCGAGAAAGATTCACCCCCGCACCAAATGTACCATGTACAAAACGCTTATAAGACCGGTGGTCCTCTATGGACATGAAGCATGGACCATGCTGGAAGAGGACCTGCACGCACTTGGAGTGTTCGAACGAAGGGTGCTTAGGACGATCTTTGGCGGAGTGCAGGAGAACGGTGTGTGGCGGCGGAGAATGAACCACGAGCTCGCTAGGCTCTACGGCGAACCAAGTATCCAGAAGGTTGCGAAAGCCGGAAGGGTGCGCTGGGCAGGGCATGTTGCAAGACTACCGGACAACAATCCTGCAAAGATGGTGTTCGCGTCGAATCCGGTTGGCACAAGAAGGCGAGGAGCACAGCGAGCGAGGTGGCTTGATCAGGTGCAACAAGATCTGGAGAACGTGGGCCAAAATCGAGGTTGGAGAGACACAGCCTTGGACCGAGTAAATTGGCGTAACATCGTTAACGAGGTTTTATCAAATTAATTGATGTAATACCAACTAAATAAAAAAATAAATAATAACTGGCAAGAGCCACGTGATTTTCGCGAAATTCAAGCCTACTACTATTACCATTCCCAGCACTGCTCTGGAGATTGCTCTGTAGGAACCATTACACCTCTTGTCGTTGCCATAACGATCCTGTAGGCATCGCCCCATGGATTCGCATTGGCACTCTGACAGAGTCCCTCAAAGTAGGCCTTTTTGCTTGTCCTTATCTCGGACTTCAGCACGACTTTGGCAGCATTGAATACCACCCGTCGTTCATCTCGCTCCTCCTCAGTGCGTGCTCGCTGTGTCCACCTCCTGGCCCGTAGGCAGGCTCGGCGCAGGTTCGCAATCGCTTGAGTCCACCAGTACGCCGGTGGTCTCCTATTGTTAGGGTGGACTTGCCTAGGCATGGTTGCATCACATGCACGCGAGAGCACCGCTACCAACTCGTCCCCGCTTAAGCCGAGTAGGTTACGCTCACGGCGGAGCGCCTCTCTAAATACTTCGTCATTGAAATACGATGTCTTCCACCTACGAGGGCTTGGCCTTGACCTAGCCCCCGCTTCCTCTACCCGCTGCCTGCTGTTGTTGTAGTCGATACTGTAGTGAACCGCCAGGTGGTCGCTGTGAGTGTAGGCATCGTCTACCCTGCAGTTCGAACTACTTGTTAGGCCAGGACTACAAAAAGTAACGTCGAAAATCGACTCCGCTCCGTTTCGGCTAAAGGTACTTTTAGTACCAACATTAGCCAAATCGACATCTAGCACGGCCAGTGCCTCTAGCAGAATCTGATCCCGCTGGTTCATGAGACGGCTTCCCTATTCCACGGCCCAGGCATTGAAGTCACCCGCTTTTACCACTGGCCTTCGCCCTGTCAGCACGGTCGTCATACAGTCCAGCATCTGCGTGAACTGCTCGATCGACCAACGCGGAGGCGCATAGCAGCTACAGAAGAAGACCCTGTTTACCTTGGCGATCACGAAGCCCTCGTAAGTAGTAGACACCAACTCCTGGACGGGGTATTTACCCGTCGTCCATATCGTCACCATTTTTCGGATCCATTCGCGACCCAGTTGCCGTTACCGGCGGGTACTCGGTATGGGTCCGATATGATGGTGATATCCGTCCCCCACTCAGCAACTGCCTGATACAGCAATTGCTGTGCTGCGTCACAGTGTTTCAGGTTCAGCTGCGTTACCTGCACTGTGGTTTTTCAGCTATGGCTCTTTTAAAGGTCAGGCACCTTGAGCCTCCCGTTGGATGCTTGTTGTTCACAGACTTCCTGGAACAAATCAAACACTTGGGAGGAGTTTTGCAGTCTCGTGCCTTATGACCTTCCTCACCACATCGCCTACATAACTTGTTCCTATCAGGGCCTTTACAGCCGAACGGCTGCGGTAGGCACCTGTACCACGCACTGTGGCCGCAGTGCCGTGACGTGCTCTTCTGCATCAGTGATCTCGTTTAGATTCATCACCTTCAGAGTCACTGCCGGTGTTAGAGCCCTCACCTCGACACCCTTGCCAAGGACCTCTTCCGCCAAACTTTTGTAAGCGGCGCCCTTGCGCTCCTTGTCACGCTTGAGCTCGAGGATCATTTCACCTGTACGAGTGCGTCTAACACTCCGTACGTTGGCTACTAGATCTACGAGCTTCGAGTCGCTGCGCATCGCCTTCAAGACTTCCGAGTACTTGGACTCTTCCGTCTTGATGATGATCGCATCACCCTTTTCGCGCTTGACACCTACCCTCTTACCTTTCTTTGGCCTGGTATCCCTACGCTCCTGCACTTCGTGCTTCTTCTTTCTCTTCTTTCGCTCCACAGTTGTCCAGGGGGCGTCCTCCCCCTGATCCGCCCTAACCTGTGGTGTTTGAGGACCTCTCAATGGTCACAACCCCCTGTTCCCTTCAATCCTTGAGGGGCCAGCCTTTTCAGGCCCACCCTTCCCAGCTTTCCAGGACGCCTGGCTGAGGTCCGACTTTCAGGCACTACTGCCATCTTTCGGGGTTAGTACCCGCCTTGCCTTGCGAGCGCCGCCTGGTAGCTCCTCACCTGACGGCTGCCTCACACGCTTCTGCGATTGCTTGTTGTAAGCATTCGCTTCTGCACTTTTAGGGCTACCCGCAAAAACGAAGGCCTACTTCTATTGATGGCCCTCATCAACCACGCTCCATCTATAACCTCACCCGATAAGTTATCCGGGGATGAAATATGGTGTCCAACACTGGCACTACGTGCGCAGCTGCCTCCTCCTGCTTCCGCTCTCCTCAACGTAGACCTAGCTAACCCACTTCTTGCGAAGGGGTTCACTTCTCTACTACAGCTACCTACGATACTACTGTTGTTTTGATTTATGCTTGTACTCATTTAGAATTCCACGAGTTGCACGGGAAAAGAGGACCACCACGCCAGAGCCCTGCATTAACGCGGTAAGGGACAAATTACTGTGAGGGGTGCCCAGATACCCCACAGGCTCCTTAAACGACCGAGCATCTTTTTCAACCCCTCGACCGCTCATTCCTTGGCACGGGTTGCTTGACACCTTGAATTGGGGTTACTCTTACCACCGGAACAGGTCATCCGTAGTTCTATTCTAAGCCGGAAACTACACAGCTGGGGATTGTCCTTCGCGTAAGCAAATCGACGAGTTTCGTACCAAGCAGATGAACGGTAATGTTTTTCGTTCCCGGAATTATTCTGGCAGAATTTCCAACAATGCTCATTCTTCAGTTAACGCTCGCTTGATCAAGAATCATACCCATCAGATAAATTATAGGGTAAATTGGAATAATGCGCCCCAACCGGGCAAACCGCCCCACTTCATTTTCAAGGGATTGAGGCTTCTTAAGCACGTAAAGATGATTACATATCTTAAATATCCGCGAAAAAAAATGTTGCGCATATATGATCTTTGGGAAGTATGAAAAATCAATAGAAATACCAAAAATATCGAAAATCAGCTTTTGGCGTAAAATTCTGGGTCCGATAGGCAAGCCTAGGGACGCACTGTGTTTTATTTTCTTGATTTCATGCGCTTTTTGAATAGCGCCCAACCCGTTGATTTTAGCAATATAGTTTGTTCGGAGAAGTTTCTTGGTATATTAAAGCGCATCTTTTGACGAAATATGTTTTGTGATCAATCCACCTAGCAGTGAGATAGAAAAACTATTTATTCAAAATATTTAGATAGACATATGGTGTCTTCGGCAAAGTTGTAGAATTGGCAATTTGAAACAACTTTGTCCAAGACACGATTTTTCTATCTCTTATACTTTTTGAGATATATGCCGTTGTATGTGAATGGCCCCTAAAAGTCATACTTTTTATCATAACTTTTTTCCAAGATTTTTAACATTTTTTGTGTTTTCTACAAAGTTGTTTGTCATGGAATGTTTTTGCTGAACATATCATTACCCTATCTTTTGAAGTAACAAAGTTATACATGAATTACTCTTTTTTCAAGGGGTAGTTTAGGCCTCTATAACTGGCTTCGGCGCAAAATGGCGCAGACAACTCTTACAAATCATGAAAGGACCATATTTCCCCTTTCGGCATTTGATAAAAACTTTTGTCTATAAGCGTCTTTGCATGGGTTGTTACTATCAAACAAATAAACCTTATTAAAACGAGTTCGACTGATAATTGTTTTACTTAAAGAGATAGAGAGGTGTGATGTTCAGCAAAAACACGTGTTTCAAGATGTTCAACAACTTTGTAGAAGACATGAAAAATGTTAAAAATCTTGTAAAAGAGCTACGAAGTTTTTAACATAAAGTACACAAATTTGTATGAAAAAAACTCGTTTAAAATCATTTTTGTTCATAACTTTTTACTCAAAATTTTGAATCTTTGAACTTCGAATGGATGCCGATATTGTAGCAGGCAGTTACAACTCCTCCCTTTCAAAATGTCTACCTACAGATAAGTGTTCTAGTTGTTTCAAATCATATGAAAAACCCCTGCCCTGAGTTTCCGCAGGAAACTCCTATTGCGTCTCTTCATTAACGGATAATCCCAACAAAAAATCATCAGCAAATGCACCTAGGGACGTTCCGATACTTCCGATATATCGGAATATCGATATTTTGCTTTCGATATTCGATATTTCTCATTCAATATATCGGTGGTATCGATATTTTCTTCAGATATATCTTACATTAATGTAAGGAAAACAATAGAGTCCTAAAGCCATATCCCAATTTTAGTACCAAACGCTTAAGTTTAGGTCAAAAACATATGCTTACTATATTTTTAAATAATTTTCGTTTTTAAGCCCAAAAAAACATTGTTTTACTGTTTTTGAGAATCTGTTACACCCCTTGCTTTAAACTCAAATACTGGGAATATTTTGTTTTCCGTGTCCCTTCCAAAATGACAGGTAAGAACAACCCCAGTGTTAAAACTAAAAGCATTGTGGCATTTTTGTCGACAAAGTGAACGTCAAACATGATCAAAATGTCAAGGTTCATATTTGGAATCATTTTCAAAATTCAAGTTAAAATATGTTATAGCCGTTATTTAAACTGAAAAAAATGCTTAAGTAGTTGCAAGAACATGCTCTTTCGTATTATTAAATAAAAACAAGAATTCTTTAGCCATTTTAGGACCCAATTGTAGGGTTTTCTCCATTCATAATTCATTTTATGTATTTAAAAATGTAGTTACCATTCGAATTTTACTATGATGTATCTCCATATCGGTCAAAATACCAATAATCTTGAGTATTCAAAGATTTTTTTTCGAATCTTAGAAATCTAAACAGCAGGTCTCTAAACGATTTCGCAATTTTGCTTCATATCATATGATATTCCGATATATCGATATTTTGATTCAATATATCGGTGGTATCGATAATTGTATCGAATCAAATATCGATACTTTGCAATATCGGAACGTCCCCAAATGCACCTACTTTTAGAGAAATGTCTGGTCCTGATTGTGATTTTTTAACAGAACAATTGAATCAAATGATTGATTTTCTTCTTATTTGCAATACAGCCTCCTGGAACAGAGCCTACTGGACTCTAACCACTCGGCTTAGAAAGGCCTAATAGATACTTAATTGCCATAATAATTAAAGTTTTTATCAATGTTTGTCAAAATTTCTGGGTAGAACTTGAGGCCGATTGTTACAAAATGTACAACCTCAATCAAAACTTCTCGGTTAGTAGAAATAAAGAATGTTATACTGAAATGTATCGTTTATACTATCTGACTTTAAACGAACAAAGTTTTTCCAAATCTAGTCTATTGTTTATAAAAGTCAAGCAAATGCCCTTGACATCAGCATTATGCTATTTTTTCTCACTCCATTATTCCGTGCTCACGAAAGGGAAAATTCGATTAATTATTAATTCTACTATCAGAGTGTCACTAATCGAATTTATCTGCAATATTTAATGCCTTGCCATTGTTTTGTTTACCATCTTCTCGGTGTCTCCTTCTTCCTGATGTTACATTCCAATCGATCTTATTTGCTGAGAGTTTTTTAAGGCGAACTATTATAAAATGTTCTAAATCATTCCATTTTGTCCATAACAAAAAAGTTTTTAAAGTTTGCTTATTCCGTAGTATTTGCATGATAAGAAGTAATCATTAACACTTTGAGGGATCTAAAACATGAAAATTCATATTTTATGTATAATGAAAAAGATTTGATCTCAACCGCCATCAGCATGATTTCGCATCTGAAAGCTTCGTTATTATATGAAGGGCTCGTAAATATGAAATCATCGACCACTACGCCCCCCTCGAAGGATTTTTCCACCCGAATGACTGCTCCCTCCATCTTATTATTACTTTATCGGACTTTGATTTCCACCACACAGCCGTTGTCGCCCAATAAGATGCGAAAAAGGAAACTAACTCGTTTTATGGCTACAAGGCTCTAAGGGATCCATAGATTTCTGACCTGCGGAGAGCGAACGACCCAAATGGCGACGTTGACGGTCAATAATTGTGGAATAGTTAATCATTAATTTATTGGCAGTTGTTTATTGGTATCGGCGATGGTTTGGCAAGCTTGGCAGCGAGTGCACCAAGGTTCAAATATTGGTATATCTTCTTCTTTCTGGCGTTACGTCCTAACTGGGACAAAGCATGCTTCTCAGCTTTGTGTTCTTATGAGCACTTCCACAGTCATTGACTGAGAGCTTTCTTTGCCATTTTGCCATTTTGTATTCGAAACCACGACCCTCAGCTTGGTCTTGCTGAATAGTGTTTACCGCTACGGCTATCTGGGCCCCAATCTTGATATATACGACTTTGTTATTTCGAGCATATTTAGATGCTTTGTAAATTTAATACTTTTTAGAGCAGAACCGAAGATTCTCTGTAATCCTACATATAGTGTTTTCCATGCATTTTCAATAATTTAACACATTAAGGTGATTATAAAAGGAAGCCATAAACATTGAATTTTCAAGTGCACAAGACTGGAGGATCTGACAATAGTTCGCGTTGAAAAAACAATCACATTGATTACTTGCTGGTGGTGACCAATGGGATAAATTTTCAAGGCGGAGCGCTGTTTGGTTCTCAAGTCTTGTGCTCTTGAAAATTTGAGGTGTGGCTTCGTTTTATAATCACCTTAACCATCGTTTTCATGATATTCCATCATTGGTTTGTGAACTGTACTAAAACTAAACTACTAAATATTTTCTCATTTACACAATTGAATATTTTTTTACAAAGTTATGTATAACAGGTACGATTTACGAATGTAGTCGAAAAGAATACATTTAATTCATATTTATTGAGTGAAAGGAAAACTTATTACATAAGGAGTATTCACTTAAAGTTGCATAAACTTAAATTCTGCGTAACATTGGTGAAGAAATATTTCAAATGAAATGTTCCTTGTTCAGATTCAATGTCATGTCAAATAAGGAAATTTTAATCTAGTTGTCCGTCGTAAATGACAACAATACACTTCAAAATTTCGCTGTGGGAGCTGAAAACGGGTTGTTTTTTGGAGGTTTGTTCTGTTTCAATTTTTTAATTTGTTATTCATATTAAAGCTAAAATGACCATATATAAAGTGTCACTCACAGAAATTCGTACAAATAGATTTGGATTGATGATTGAAATTGCTTCCACCAGGATACGTGCTGATTCCGTAGCAGTACCGTTGGAAACCCAGGCGCTCCTGACTATAATAATTTATTCTGTGATAATGTTCCTCCGACCCTTGGTCGTAGCGCATCGTCTTACTGTGAAAACAGATGTGATTTAAAACAGCCTGTGTTTATTCTGAAAGTTTAAAAATTTGTTCCATTCTGTTAAGCTTTGAAGATCTCATGAACTAGCCCAGGGCTAAAAATCTCGTTAATAAAGATAGAAAAAAAACAATAGTTCTTCATAATCTTAATACAGGATGCTTCCTTTTTAATGGAAAGTATGATAATTGAGATCATGATATGACAATGAACACCGTAGGTTTAATCATTTACTCAATCTGCACATTTCCACGTAGTTTCAATCTCATAAAAAATGGAAGCGTAGATTGAGAACGTCTCTAATTAGCCGTTAGGTACTTGTATATATTGTCTTAGGCTTATGTTCTATTTGATATTCGTAATCCACATTTTATTTTACTTTTCTTTCTTTTCTCACCACATTCTAATCTATTTGTTTATTTGTTATCTTGATAGTTGTCATGACCATCAGATCTTGACTGGCCAACTTTTAACGACCTGAAATGTTTCATGGCCACTTTAAGCAATAGGGCGATATTCAAAACTGAAAAGGCAATAGATGGCTCTTTTCAATGGTAGTAAAAACGAAATCCTGAAGCAAAGAAAGCACCTCGGAAGATGAACTAAACACAAAAAGTTATGTTTTCACTTTACACATGATTTCTAATCACTACTTTTTTGATTCAGTTTCCTGATTGCGAGCAATTTACGATTTTCATTATTTTCCATACGTTTTGACAGCTCTCCGACTACCATTCTTCCATGCGCTTGTGTTGAAAGTTTGAGAAATTTGAGAATCCAGCGTAGCGCGATCAGTGAGAGGAATACAAACATCAGTGTCGCCGCTCGGCGGCCGGTAAGAGAAACTGAATGTTCGAAAGGTTGTTGTCTGCAATTTTTGCCGCTGGCGCAAACTGTTAGTGGTTATGAACGAAATAAACAGTCGTTACCCTAATAGGGGATATATTCGGGGGCTTTAGGATATTTCGTCGAATGACATTTGGTCGAATGACGTTTGGTCGAATGACATTTGGTCGAAAGTACATTTGGTCGAAAAGACATTTAGTCGAATGGACATTTGGTCGAATGGCTTGAGAACATTTATTATGGTCGAATGATGTTTAGTTGAACGGAAATTTAGTGAAAAGCTTATTATGCATTTATTGAAAGACCATTTGGGAAAATTGATTATTATTTTCTAAATTTTGCAAAGTTGATAAGATAACGTATTCTTTAGAATAATCTGAAACATTAACATGTTGAATAAAAAATGGGAAATTTTATGTAGCCTTAAATTTAAATTTCATACACCTTTTTATTTGTGATTTGAATTTATGTCAAAAATGAACTTTTTAGTGTTATTTTTGTACATTGACAGATACACTTCGCTCTAGTGAATTTATTATTCTTTTAAAATATCATCATTCTTTGAAAAACTGTTGACAAGTTATTTCATACCTCAACGATGTGAACATTATTTATTCTTTATTTATTATTCTTTTGAATAATATATCGTTCTTCGTAATGAAGGTCAGCTCATCTGATGGAAGCATTTGGAGAGTTTGCTCGGGAAATTTGCTTTCAATTCCGGGTTTTGCAGCTCACGGACGTGGGTAAGATTTTTGAATGCGGAAATCAGAATTAAAACGGCATGAAAAAATGCTTTAAGGAAAACCTTTATGGTGAAGTAAATGTTAGATGTTGGTGATTCTACTTATGGCCAATTGGCTTATTGTGACTTCTACCTTAATAACATTCCTCAAGCAAAGATATTGCTTTGATGACAGTGTTGATGACCTCGGGCGAATAACAGAGTTTGCAGAAGAAAATTTGGATTATTAAAAATTTAAATTGTGTTAAGGGTAAGGGAATACGAGTTGACTGAGGTGACAAAAGTTGGCTTGTGTCCATTTAAGATCAGCTTATCTCGAATCGCAGAACATGCTTGAACGAAAGAGCTGCAGGAAAAGTCAAAAACGTAAGAGGTTGAACAAAATTTTGCTAGTCGCATATAGATTGTTGGTAAAATGGCTGATACTTTTTCAATAATTCAATCACTCTTGTATTAGCGACAAAATGCTGATCTCGACGGTAGTCAGACTATACGTAAAACTTTGTTTCCATACTTTATAGATTCGAGCACTATCCTTTCCATCATATGCTTTCTCTTGCAACTAAACCTTTTCGACCAAATGTCCATTCGACGAAATGTCCGTTCGACCAAATGTACTTTCGACCAAACGTCATTCGACTAAATGTCATTCGACCAAATGTCTTTCGACCAAATGTCATAGATTCATATTCGGGATACTCAACTTACCGTCAAACGGGGCTTCTTTTGACATTATTTCCACATTCTTTAACTTTGAGGATTTGTAACTCTTAGAATTATGGATAGATGTTGATAATTTTTGCTTATATTTTAATTGTATATGTACGTAACAAATGTGCAAAATATGAAGCAAATCCATCAAGAAATAACAAAAATGCTTGAATAGCGAAAAAAGTGTGTCCTTTAAGACAAAAAAGGGGCTACTTTGGACATTTTCACAATTTGCTAATGAAATGATTTTTCCTTATAACTTTCAAACTGATTCAATAAATTGTCGTCCACTGTGATGTTATGGAACGTTTTTCATTGATAAACTTAATGTAGAAAATTGCAAAGCTAGAATCAATAGGGTAACGACTGTTTATTTCGTTCTTAATCGCTAACAGTTGGCGCCAGCGGCAAAAAGTACAGGCAACAACCTTTCGAACATTCAGTTTCTGTCACCGGTCGCCGAGCGACGACACTGCTGTTTGTATTCCTCCCACTGATCACGCTACGCTGGATTCTCAAATTTCTCAAACTTTCAACACAAGCGCATGGAAGAATGGTAGTCGGAGAACTGTCAAAACATATGGAAAAAAAAAGGAAAAGGTAAATTACTTGCAATTTGGAAACTGGATCAAAAAAGTAGTGATTAGAAATTAAGTGTAAAGTGAATACATAACTTTTTGTGTTTAGTTCATCTTCCGTAGAGCTTTCTTTGCTTCAGGATTTCGTTTTTACTACCACTGAAAAAGAGCCATCTATTGCCTTTTCAGTTTTGAATATCGCCCTATTACACATATATAACAAATTTCAACGAAACATTCAATTCACTATTCTCAGTTTGCAGTATGTAGAGATGAACTAGCCTTCGGCTAAAAATCTCTTTAATAAAGAAAAAAAAAAAAAAAAAAAAAAGTTTGCAGTATGAAACTTAATTGTTCATCTTCCTCTTAAATTTAACTATCAGTTACGAATGCTCGGTTTTCAAGTTGACATAAACGAACGACGTAACTACTAGGTACTGCGATGATAAATGAGTTATGTACAAAAACTCTTTTTTTTCTATTCTTACTGTTATATGAACGATATGTTGAAGAATCACATTAATACCGGTAACTAATTTAATACCAGTAAGTAATTTTCATTGAAAACGCAATCTATGAAGTAAAGTTTAGCAAGATCGTAAAGAAGTAAGTTTGCTTTTGTAATATGCTTTTAGCTTTGTAACTTCCAGGCCGTGTTACTCCCAGCCTAGATGAGACCCCCGTCTCCAAGCCTCAGGGTCGGCGCTACGCTCGTGACACTCCGCGAAAGAAAACACTTACAGATCGGCTCTAGTAAAACTCCCTCTATTTCGTGGTCACGTGTACACTTTTATTTCCACTTCCTTGACGTCCTACTTCCTGTTCTACTCCTAACTTTCCCTTCTCTATCCTTGCGTCCGTCCGCAACACCGGACGACGCCTCTCACTTTCTTACAAATACTCCTACCTTACACTTTCGTATCTTCTTCGGGGCCCCGCGCACTGCAGCACCTTCTCCACTCCTCTGTCGATCGCTTAAACTTCTCCTTCTCTCCTGGCCAGGGGGCGGATGAATGGTCCTTCACTACTCTCCTACTTCCGCTGCAGCCTCTCGTGGACCTCCTGCCTGTCCCGTGCGCCCCTCGAGTGTGGTGATGGACTCGAGGCTTCAGTGATCCGTAGATTCACTGGGAAACCTGGTTTTTGTGGCGCACTTGAAGGTCGAACTCGGTTCAAGGCTTTAGGGACACACTACTGGCGAGTAGGTTCTTCAGTGGCAAAAACCGCGATGGCGATTTCAAATAAAAACCGCGAGGTCCTGGAAGTCCAGTTATCCTTCACACTTTCCTCCTCTCTACTAGTAAACTCAATTTAATATTGCACAGCACTTGCTCTTAGCTTTTAATAACGACGTTCTTCTCCAATGATCACCAGGCTAATGAAGTGTCGATCTGGTGATCATTGACCCCGAACCTTTGGTCGTTGACCCATCTTCGTCCATCTACGTCATCGATGATCCGCCTCATCATGGCCACCCATTTCGCCACCCCCATGGCCGCCCATTCGTGTGGTTTAGCGCAGCCCAGGTGGTGACTAGCGGTACTACCCTCGTCCTTCTATAGGGTGGAGCTGTGTTGGCTGCGTTCGTGGGAGTTTTCAGGACATTCTACTCTAACCTGTCTACAAACGTTTTCTTTTTCTTTACAACACATTTACGAAACTAAACGCGACAAATCTCATCAACACTAGACATCACACTGACACTGGTTACAGCTTCTTAGCAGTTTAGAGCTGGCTTCAGAGTAGTTTAATTTAGGCATTTGAAGGATGCAACTGTTCTGTACTACAAATTCATGTAAAATATGACGAAAAATAGTTTTTTAGAGATTATGTTGTGAATTTGGCATTGGTACGTATTGAAATATATGTGTTTTATGTCTATTCACTTTTACAAACATTCATTTTATTTTTTTAAGTTGTAAAATACACAAACCAAAACATTATAATAAAATAAAAGTCGCAAAAATAAGACCTTTGATCAATTATTTTCATAAAACAACAATTTTAAGCAAAACAAATCACAAGATTTTCATGAAACATGACGATTCGATAGTTTTGTGATGCTCCCAATAAGTTTCCAAGACATGGGTAAAATTCAAACAATGTTTTTATAGCCAATGTTTTATACCTTGTGAAAATTTATTCGGGCTTTTTTTAAATGTTTTCTTGTTTATCCTGTTATTGTTGATGTTGTTCCAAGAAAAAATCATGCCTAGTGGTAGAGCATATATTGGTTAATAAAAGTGCTGAAGACACAAAATTGCTCAGATCAATATTTACGCTGCTAATAAATACAAAAGGTGAGTGTCCAAAGTAGCCCCTGGAATCAAACGCAGCCCCGTCCGACGGTACGCAGAAATTTACGCTGTTAAGTGAATCCCCTTATACATTTCTTATTTTGGGAGTTTTCAAGAAGTTTTGGGATATTTCCAAGAGGTACCTCGTGTTTCAATGGGTGTTTCGGCATTTTCGAATTATTTATTTTTTAAACATATTTATGTTTTTAAGGTATAACCTTGGGCCAACCTGAGCGTTTAAATCTCCTATGATGATGTTAATGTCGTGGTTTGGGCAGCGATCGTATTCACGTTTAAGCTGCGCGTAAAATGCATCTTCATCATCATCATCAGTGCTTCCGGAGTGTGGGAGTTGGTTACCCGATCTTCCTTAAGGTTGCTCGTACCCCGGCCAGTACCGCGAGCAGGTAGGGATAGGAATTACTGGGCTAAGGACCATACAAAGGGATCTATTTTATTCCTGCAGGTACGCGAGGTGTCAATGGTACGCCATGCCCAGGCATTTACCGTGCACGGATTGAAACTAACAAATTTCTCGATTGACGAAATAACTGATTATTTTCTAAAATGATTGAATTCGCGGAATAGCTGAGCTTTTCAATCCCCCTGACTTTGTTCAGAAACAGATGTTGCAGTGTATGACGTATGAGCATCTACACGCAAAAAAATTGTGCGGTAAAAACTACCATTTTAGGGGGTTAACTTAAGCGCTCGCACCGGCAATTTTCAGCAGACCAGACAGACAGACTTGATTTTACTATGTCTGTTGTCGAAATCAGATTGTTGTAAATTATTTCTGTCAAATGTACCAGAAATGTGGTGGGATGTACCGTAAACATAGTAAATTGGTCTGAAATTCCATGGTAGTTTCAAGAATGGGCGTAGTCAGCTACAATAGTAATTTTTACCACAGAATTTTTTCCCGTGTATTGACCGTGTAATGATTAAAAGGTCAGTATCCTATGCTATTTTGGAGTCATTGTCTTTTAGGAAATTGATTTCAATGTGCTATTCATATATTGAACGGAGTTAAATTTGGACGGATAAAGGCTTTCCACATATCCTTGAACTCGCCATAATTCACGTCCGTCTTACCCACGCTTTTTTTTTTTTTTTGGTTATGCAAAATTACTCCTCCGACGAACGATGTGGGAAGCTGTGGCACGTGCAAAGCGTTCAATCACGTTGCTGTCTCAACTGTGCCATGCATTTTTCAGACAAAAAATAAATGCTCGAGATTTGAATTGTTCCAGCTAAGCAGCCATGTGGAGTAGAATACCAAATGGAGCCGTAAAAGTGATTTTGTCCATTTCATGATGTTTTCCCTTTCTGAAAAGGAACGTCTGAACGAGACATTTTCGTGACACCACTTTCCACAACTTGAGAGGAATGAATTAATGATCAAATCACGGCCGCAAAATTTTCCTCACAACTGGCGAAATGGAATCTTCCATCCTACACTGAAATATCCATTTGCGTATTTACGTAACTCCGTTTAGGTGAAAAGGATTTGTATACACATATTATGGATCTGACAGAAATAAGGACAAACATTTTTTTTTTAATATATTTTTTCTCAATCTCCAAGCGTCGCGACTAATAATTGAATAGTGCGCTGTGTGCATAAAAATCGTAAGAATGCAGCGGCACACATGTCATTATGACAGTTATGTCGGGAACGAGTCAATCGTCGCGTGTCCCACACGCGCGTTCCGATTTGGTGGGTGCGCGACAATACACTGGTTTGGGTTCACCCCCTAAGAAACATACAAAAGTGTTTTGTCAATATCTCTGTGATTACACACACTTAAGGGGGCAGGATCCGTCATTAATTTCGGAATTTTCAAAAGCAGTTTTTTTGTTCAAAATCAAGAAAAATTACAGGAAAATGTGTTCACTGTATTCTATTCTCCAACCGAAACACAGTGAACAAATTTTCATCGAAAAAATTTCAGTTTCGAACAGAAAAACTGCTTTTGAAATTTCAATGATGACGATGATTACGATGACGAAGCGTTGAACGTTAAACAGACTCTATGAGTTCGGTAATTGAAATTACCGAAAAAGATCGGTGATCAAAAAAGTTACAGACTTTTCGGTATATTGCGGCTGGATTACTGTAATCTGCGAAAAAATCACTGAACTTCGGTGATTTGATTCAATATTAACGGTATCGGTGAAGATATTTACCGATAAATCGTTAAACAAGCTCAAGTGCTGACTTCGGTGAAATATTCAGCTGAACTGTCGGTAATGAGTACCGTAGTAGGTAACTTGGAACAAGAAGCGTCAAATCCGCCATAATGGTAATTTCAATCGACTCTTGTGAATAAACCGCGAACTAATATGTAGACCCGTTCTACTTCGTTAGATTTTGCGAAAAGAAGTGATCGTATACGTTACAGGTTTGTAATTTTTGTTTTGGCTATCATCTGAGCAAGATCTGTAGTAGGTATATTTACTTTTTTATTATAGAATGAATAGGAACAAACATGACAAAATTGGACCCTCCAAAACAGCACGAGCTGCATTTCGCGATGGTGCAGAACCCGGACGTATTAGTGATTTTTAAGCCAATTCTGCATCTCCAGCTCGAATTTGGTTATCGAACTTAACAACTACCCGGCTGGCTAGATTCCTAACTGTGCACGTCTAATTAACACTCTCTATTGCGCATTAGAAAGACAATTAGTTATTTAGTCTCTAGGGGATGCGAATTGGAAATCAACAAGCAGCCAGGCTGCTGTCAATCTTATATTTTCGTAAAAATGATCTGAGTGTGCCTAGAAATGTACGGTCATGATTTCGTCACGCTAAACAATGTTATATAATTTATATAACACAAAGACCACCAACGGTTAAGAAAAGTTGTACTTGGTCTAAACTATGCTTGGGTATTTTATAACTTTTCTGAAATATATTTCTAACTAACATACGGCTATCAACTTTCTGATTTGGTGTATTGATTGGGTTAATTGCCTACACCGAAATGATGAAGATTTGTGTGAAGTATTTAAAAGGGTGCACTTTTACTGTGGATTCCTGCGAGACAACCAAACAAACAACGATTAGCACTCGTTGAAAAGTTTGTGATCAATTTGAACAAACTAAATGTTCGAGTCCGCACCCCTTAGGTTAGTCTTACTTCGTAGGTTTTTTTTTATCAAAAACACTTTTTTTAAATTTTACTTACTAAACTTTCACTTAAAGTTGTGACCAGAGTTAGGAAAAGTTCACACTACAGTAGGCAAGCGTAGAAAATCACAGTCAGCGAAGCCAGTGAAACTCACGCTTATCGCTGCTGTGGACAAAATGCCCTAAAAATAGCAAAACGCTCGTTGCTACGGGCAACCCAAAACTACTGTAAAGAAATGTTCCTAACATAGGCTACTTGATGAGATTCGAGATTTTAAACTACTGTAGTGAGAAGAGCCACGTGATTTAAGCGAAATTCAAGCCTACTACTATTACCGTTCTCAGCCCTGGTTGTGACATTTTTCGATGAACACACTTAAAAAAACATAACTAATTTCATCAGCATTGGAGCAAAATTTTAAATCAATTTGTCATTAGAATCGTAATCTTATCTTCTTTGCGGAGCACTTGTAAAACTATTAAGGTGAAGATGCATCGAAGCCAAACCTTGAATTTCCAAGAGCACAAATCTAGAGTACCAGCCAACCATTTGTGCTGAAAATTTGACTGGTCACTCGTAGGTGGTGACCAATCGATCAAATTTTCAGCGCGAACGGTTGTCAGGTTCTCTAGAATTGTGCTCTTGAAAATTCGACCCAGTGAACTACGTATCGTATAACAATGTGCATCGAAAATCACATATTCGTACGTCAAAAATTAAAATCGCACAAGATGCCAAATAATACGTTATCAATATCAACACAAGTTGTATATAAATCCCCAATACGATTCATAAACGACAATCTGTGTTGACAACAATACATGTGGTAAATAATGCAACATAAAATCGAGTTATGTTATATAAACTGACAGATAATATATCAATCCAGAAAGCATCGTATGAAATCACAATAACTTAGCAAAAATTACCACCCAAATTTGGTATCTGCTGACGATGGGCCTCAGAGAACAACAAAGTATGTGTCGCTGTACATGGATCATATATTAATATTGGCAAATAATCACTTATTAATTATGTAACCCTTGGTAGTACAGTGGTAAGGTGTCCGATACCTGATCCGGAGGTACCGCGTTCGAGACTCACTGGAAACTTTTTTTTATATTTTCATCCACATTTTGTGGCATCGTATATCTGATCGCAGAAAGTCTGAAAAAGTCGTGCCAAGTACGCATATAGCCTCCACTTTGGTAGGTATATAGGCTTTTCATGCATTCTATACGATTGAATTGATTCATATAGAATGATGTATAACAAAAGTTATACCAACCAAAATGTTGACTGGGGATGCATCTTCACCTTAAAATCAGCGTTATTGACGAAAATGATTTGCGTGCGGCTCAGGTGAACTCAAACTTTTACACGATGACTTGAATTACCAGCAATTAGCATGCTGCTAAGAAGCTGCATTTACTCTTTTGGAATCACAAATACTCTTCGGAAATATCGTGATTAGCAACTTGTTTAGAATATGTGCATATTTCACTATTAATATGTTGAAAACTATTTCCTTTCTTGTTAACGAATCACTAAGAAGGCACACAAACCAAACCTCAAAATTACAAGCGATCACATTTTGATTTTTAAAATTTCCAAATCATGGCATACTTAAATTTTGTTGGCATTCACAACAACTTATAACTTTTTGTAATTAGATATGTAATTTCCTTAGCCTTTTTTATCCGAGTGGTTAGAGTCCGCGAATACAAAGCAAAGCCATGCTGAAGGTGTCTGGGTTCGATCCCCGGTCCGTCCAGGATCTTTACGTAATGGAAATTTCCTTGACTTCCCTAGGCATAGAGTATAATCGTACTTGCCACACGATATACGAAAGCGAAAATGGCAACTTTGGCAAAGAAAGCTCTCAGTTAATAACTGTGGAAGTTTTCATAAGAACACTAAGCTGAGAAGCAGGCTCTGTCCCAGTGAGGACGTGATGCCAAGAAGAAGAAGAATGTGTAACTTTAAAACTGCATATATTTTCAATTTTATATTAAAACTAGTTGACCCTACAAACCTTGTTTTGTCCAACAGTAGGCTGATCGCTAATGTGAAATAAAATTACACTAAGAAATGGACCGATGCACGAGTTCACTAATTTGACGTTTGAGCGGTGCCGAATTCATTGGTTTCCATGGTCACATAAATAACACGGCACCGCTAAAACGTCAATAGGTCCATTGCCAGTTTTCTACGCCTGATTTTCTAAATTTTCCCGTGAAGTTCTTCGACTTTTTGTATACACAATCACGTCGGAAAGAATCAAGTAAATCCGTTGACTCGTTCACAAGTTATTTCGTGACATACAAACACTATTCCATTTTTATTTATACAGATATTGAAAATTCATCCAAGTGTATGGATTTCGGTCCCATACGTTATACTCAATTGAATTTACTTTAAAACAACAAAAATATAGTTGAATTTTGACGTTTTACTTTTGCAGATAGTTGGTTGTGAACAAACAAATGGTAAAGTTGTTTCTAACAATATAATGTCAAATCAACAATATTCATAGTTATATCAAAAAATAATAAATATAGTTTATTTCACCGAAAAAAATATTACGAGCACTATATTTTATTCTCCGTGAACATACATGAGTATAAATATTGTTCATAAACCTTTAAGAGATCACTGGTTACGCTTGTAGGTTGAAGACCTTTACTCGAAAGAATTATTGGAAAACCTTAAATTGCCGTGGAACTTAAAACTTGATACAACTTAAAAAATATGAACTTGTGAATGTTACATCCTTTCACTAGGATCCAGAAAGTTACTCTTTAAGCTAGTAGATCAGATGAACTGTACTCCATGTATTATGAACTAAGTAATAACAAAGTATCATGAACTAGGTTGGCCCTACCAAGTGCACCAATACGAGTGATTCATTTGATGAAATGGTTTCCGGCCATTTGTCCAAATGCCGTTTGGCCGAACGGGTCATTTAGCCGAATGCCGTTTGGCCGAATGACGAACAAAACAAATCAATTTGCTTCAACGCTGATAAGTAGGATTCATAAGTGAGGCCCAATAACTGATCAGCTAATTGATTTGTTGATTTTTATGATGTAGCCGAACGTCATGTTTGTCGCTATATTATTGCTACTAGGGAATAATTTAAACGATCCATTTATTTAGGACGAAGTCGTGAACTCGCATCAAGATTATTAGCTGATGGTTGGTTTGTTTCTGGACTACCGACGGTGTGTTAGGGTTTAGAATGATTTTTTAGGCTATTTTTTCGATTTTTGCTGGTTTCATAACTATTTGCAACAATTAAGCTTATACAGTGGGATTCCGTTTTTGGCAACAAAGTCGAAATTTTCAGTTGCCAAAAACGGAACCATGCCAAAATCGGAACCCATTTTTTGAATATTATTTTTCAACTATTATTTTTGAAAACATCATTAGAATGTTATTGGATCACCCTTATGGAATCATAAGGCATCGAGGCTTCTGAGCGGTTCTGCTCGAAGCAGATTTCCGGAGGGGTGGACTATGCTATGATTCTATAACCCCGTAATGTTGATTATGGCAAACCTTCTACATAGTTTTTATCGATTCAATGATTTTTAAAAGCTTTATCTACGCTATTTGTATATGTGGGTCATGTAAAATCAATAATCGCATGAGTGACATTTGTTCAAAGATTGGACTTTTCCTTGAAACTTTGAGAGAATACAAAACATGAAAAAATGTATTACCGTACTCTTTCAAAGTCGTACTTACAAAACAAAGGCGATGAGTATTACAAAACTGCATGAGTTTTTTTTATACAATTTAATGAAAATTAAAAATCAGTTCAACTTTTGGGCTCTAGCGTAAAATTTGACAAACTTTGGTGAGTTTAGAATAAATTTATTTTTCTGTTAAAGCAAATCATCTCATAAGGAATGGTTTACAGCAGTCAAAAGCACAAACTTAAACAAGCACATTACAGGATACTGCTTTGAAATCTCAAGAGCCTGATAAGAATTTTTGGGTGTTTGTAAGGAATCTACGCTATGACTCTGAAGCATATTGGTAAGAATCCGCAGAATCACGCTTAAAATTCTCAAGATCTCGCATAGGGTTTCGCCTCGATATTGCTGAAAATTCTCAGGTCTCCGATGAGAATTTTCAAAAATTCATTAGGCTACCATTATCACTAACCGAATGCCACAGGAAACCACCTTCTCAAAATCCACAACATTACACCAGAACTACAAAAAATACCCCTAGAAAACCATTATCTCGCTAGGATTTCACAGTACGCCCTAGAAATCTTAAGAGTTTGTTGGGCATCAGATATTGGACATAATCTTCAATAACCAATTATACATTCTCAGGATTCCGCAAAAACCCTCAGTGTCCATTTGGAACATGCAGACATCTTCAAAAATACGTTCAAATTTCTGAGAAGTTCCCTAAAACCAAGAATCCCCTAAGGTTTCTCCAGGGTAAGTTAGGAAACTCATAGACTCAGTTTGTAAGGATCCTAATGATTATTTTATGAGGCCCATATTCTCGATAAAAAATATTTTATAGAATGTAGGATCGTCTCCTCACAAATCTAACGTCTTACTTAGTCTGTTACAAATATGAAATGTAGCTCTAAATAGTTGCCGCAGAAAGATCAATATACACACTAATACTACAGACAAAACATTTAAACACTCTCAATCGTATTTATCGCACGTTTCACTGATGTTATTGACAATAAAATGTTGTTTGGACTGTGCGCACATTCGTCATTTTGGCGGTATTAAACGGCACTTCGAAATAATATAAAAAAATGAAATACAAAATAATGAGATGAAATTTATGATTAAAACTCTGTGAAGTCATAGACTTCATGTAGCTCTTGTGTCAGTGCTTGTGCTTTGTTTAAGTGTTCCAAATCTGAAGAAAAGTGGATTCATTAAGTGTATCACCTACTGGCAGACTATTGTGGGCTGTTCATTCAGTAAGATTGCCTGAGAAAAGAGGTTTTTCTCTAGTTGAGATACTGATGGAGATTAATGGCCTAATGTAACATTGCGAATGCATGACCAATGACCATCCCGAAGTAAATAGGCGCGTACAAAATCCCTTAGTAGTTGGTGGGATTTGAGGGAATATCGGCGACAATAGAGCTCTGGAATGTAGTCGGTGTGCAGTTGACTTGCCATTTAAATAACTAAATCAGCAGACACAATAATATTCACAAATATTTACAATTTTCAATGAAATTAAAAAATGTTGCCAAAAACGGATCCCTTTTGTTGCCAAAATCGGGGGGTGCCAAAAATGGAGCATGCCAAAAACGGAGCATGCCAAAAACGGAATCCCACTGTATTTCAATTGGGAATTTTACCTTTTTCAGTTATATCAGTATAAATATAATAATTATTTGCATCAAACTTGCTTCAATTTTTAAAAGAAGTTTTTCCTTCTTTTGATCGTAGGCTATTCTTTCATATTTGAATATGTTTTATATTTTATTGGAATTATGGCTCATAAAACGTTCATAAAGAGTCTCATTAAAACATATTTTTGGTACAAGGGTTAACTTAGGTGAGATGTCATTCTCCTCCTTCCTTAAATCGAACGACTCGGTGAACACTTACATCAATTAGGCTCACTGTTTCTCCGTTGTGAGAAGAAGAAGCCAAAACTCGTGGTTGCTAGAACTATGTATTAATGTACTAAGTACTAAGCATTCAAGCAAACCGATGCTACAGAAGGACGAATAAGTCGTACGCCATTTCAGTAACTGTCAAAAGCTGGCTACAAACGCAATGCGAAAACCTCTGCTGGCAGCTATTACCGCTAGAGTGATTCCAAGTAACAGCACCAAAATTTGGTAAATTTTTTAATTCATTTTTTTCTATTGAGCTGAAACTTTGCGCAGTTTTCCAGTTCCATCTAAATCATCATTTTCCGATATCAAATCTTCAAGTTGAGTCACGACTAACTTTTCAAAAGGGTGTATGTGAAAATGGTTCAAAAATAATCAAAAAGCTGCACAGCAAAAACGGTTCGTTCGATTGTTAGACAACTAAAGAAACAAAGTTAGACAACTAAATAAAGATTCCAAAAAAAATACACACAGTAAAAAAAATTTTTTTTTTGCATTAAAACACATAATTTTTGACACAAAAACTCAAATATCTCAAAACCCTATCGGAATACCAACGTTTTTTTTAGGAAAAACGGTCCATTATATTAGCTATCTACCATAAAAATTTGGTGATGGTAAACCAATAAACAAAAAAGTTATGACATTTCAAACATGTCACAATTTTCACATTTAGTAGAAAAAAAATTTTTTTTTCCGGTGTAAATTATTACGGAAACCGCAGTTTGTTGCTGATTTTATTGTTAAGGGCCTTCCGTGAATTAATCAAGTCGTTTTCATGTATTCATTAGTATTATGTATATTATATGTATAAATATTATGTATATGTATAAATATTATATGTTTATGTATATATGTATAAATTAAAATGAATTAACAGATTACACGAAAATATTTTTTTTTTACCAGGATATTTTTTTTAGAGTATGATCGATGAGTTTCTAAATGTTATATATAAACTTTAAAAGTTTTGGATTTGGGTATGCGTTATGAGATCATGAAAACGTTTTATTAATACTTATTTATTTATGTATTGTTATTCAATTTTTTTACAATATCGAACACTTTTGCATCATTATCAGTACAGTTCGAGTATAGTTTTGCTTTAATTTTATTTTCTGACAATGGAATGAAACAGTGAAATTTTTGGGTTCCTTGGATCGTTTTCGCGTTATTATATTGCTCGCTGAGCTCTGATGCCGTTAATTCGTACTCTTCAGTAGTAGTAAAACAAAATGATAATTTTGTTAAATCTTCTTCTTTTTTGCGATTCGCCCAATCAAATAGTTCTTTTGCAGTTTTAATTGAATGCTCACGTTCTTTGGCTAAACTTGCTCTTGTCGCCATGCGCTTTATGGTTCCTCCAATAGCATCACAAGGACCTTTGCCATGTGACGTAGCAAAGAAATGCCATTCTGCATCAATTCCGTACTTTGATTTAAATTGACATAGGCTCGAAAAATTCTTACGGTTTTTGTACTGCGATGCTGCTCCATCAGACATGAAATATATCTTTCTGATTTCTTTATACTTATCAACGCGTAAAAAGTTAATCATTTTGGCAATGAACAAATTTACAGATACTGAGTCGTGTCTTAAATCTTCGGAAATTACAATAAAACTAAAATGTTCAATTTGCGTACTTCCATTGAAATAAATAACGAATGGATGAATTGTAGCTTGTTGTACGTTCCAGTGATGGGACTGCACTTCATCTTGCAATACAAAGCTATAGTTTTCAGAAAAATCACAAATGACTAAAAATTCATCATCTTGTAATGTATTTTTCGTATTTTTTAAAAAGCGGGATTGCTCTGTTTTAATAAAGTCGTGAGGAATTAAACTTTCTAATTTCAAGCAAAACAATGACACAAACTCATCTACAGGTTTTACAATAGTTTCTAGGTCACACCTATCCGTGGTCACCCATTGCTCAAATGATAACTGATCAATATAATTTTCTTCAAACTCAGCGAATAAAGTATTTTCCAATGATGAAGAATCTGGACAATCCGAACAAGATCGTAGATAGCAATTTGATGTTGTATTTTCACACAAAAGACTACCAGTTAACATTTTAATATCCTTTGATAAATTGATTCTTTTCAAACTATGTAAGATTAGGTTAATATTTTCGTGTGTTGTGCACACACAAACGTTATGTGTTCCTGAATTGGATAGAAGCTTGCATTGCCTTGGACGAAGGCTTGCAAATGAGGAAAAACCTACCTTAATATTTTCGTTAATTTCCTTGAAGCGTGTATACGCTTCTTTCAAAGTAGTCATCAATAATCGTTTTTGGATTGCTTGACGCTTTCCATCTTTTTTTACAGATACATAATCTTTTTGGCCAGGCATAGCTCTACTTACTTCATCGTCTTCAAAATATTAAATTATTTTTTCTTTTGTCTCATCTGTTAATGAAGTACTCGACCTAGCATTTTTGGTTGCAAGACAGTTATTTTTGAATTGTTTTGCCTCTTTTGCTGTATTTCTATTGGTTTTGAACTCATCAATGGCGTCTTGAATAGACCACGAGCTTGGCAGCATCGACAAAATCAATAATTTTTCTTTCCTTGTCGTGGCTAGATTCGAGAACCTTTCCTTTATATTCATAATTACCTCATCGTAGTCTGTATTTTCCACATCCTCAGGTCCTAATTTGAAGAGGTTTCTTCGTACAGCTTCGTTGATTTCACGGTATTTTTTCTCGGGATAATTGACGTAACCCATCTTCGTCCATTTAATCGGAGTCACTTTTATTCCAGCTATCCCTTCGTTGAAGCGTTCGATATTGACCTTCTGGATGCACTCATCTTTTGATTGATTTGTTGAAACAGATGTCGCTGATGGTACCGTGGCAAGACTATCTGCACTTGGTACTTCTGGTAACTCCTCAGTTATTGTCGGTGCATCTAGTAATTCCTCAGTTGTTGTTGTTTTCGAACTTCCTGCAACCTGATCCACCGATGATGTACAGATTGCCCGTTTGTCAACGTTTAAACGGCAGGACGTACAAATGCGTAAATTTGTATTCAATGTAGACATTGGAGCATAACCAGCCGCTTTCAGTTTATCTATGGTGCTTTCGGTGAGATTTCGTAGCTCTTTCGAACACTTTTTTCTGCAAACGGCCTGCAACAGTTGAGAAAGCGACTACTCATGTTGCTTGTTAGATTTTAATAAACAAAATCACTTTTAATTTTTTACTGACTAGTTTGGTGTCGTTTGCTTGACTGAAGAAAAATTTTACAATTAAATCTTTTATAACCATAGTAGTAGTATATTTTTAGCTTTTTCGTGAGTATGTTCATGGTATGTACTTATCATGTTTTTGATGTTGTTGAAGTTACTCGCTTTCTCCCAAATATGATTAACAAAGTCTATTCTCTACCAAGGCGGGTCTATACCCAGGTGTTATCAGATTTTAACTTTGTGGAGAAAACCAGCGCCGAGAAAACCGACCTGCTTTACGTATACTAGATCACCTGGGTATAGACCCGCCTTGTTCTCTACGAGGTAAACTTTTTGTAGGTAAACTAGTCGTATATCTGTATAGAAAACTTTTTTTGTAACTTTTGTCTTCAATATTAGATTTCTTATAGGTTTCTTTTATCAAAAGGTTTCAACACTATTGAGAGAATTTTTCTTCAGTTACGTACAATAAAAAATATGACACTATCAAGACTTTAGATCACAACACTGGATCGCGTCTAACTTTCTAATAGATGCTATAATAGTTATGAATAATTAAATAAAATATCATGAAAACAACTTGTTAACCTCATGTGGTACCCTTAACAAAAAATTCAGCAACAAACTGCGGTCCTAAAAAAAATTAACAATGAAAAAAAAAAATTTCACTATGTGTCAAATTTGTGAAATATTTGAAATGTCATAACTTTTTTGTTTATTGGCTTACCATCACCAAATTTTTATGGTAGATAGCTAATATAATGGACCGATAGGGTTTTGAGATATTTGAGTTTTTGTGACAAAAATGATGTTTTTTAATGCAAAAATATTTTTTTTTTACTGTGTGTATTTTTTTGGAATCTTTATTTAGTTGTCTAACTTTGTTTCTTTAGTTGTCTAACAATCGAACGAATCGTTTTTGCTGTGCAGCTTTTTGAATATTTTTGAACCATTTTCACATACACCCTTTTGAAAAGTTAGTCGTGACTCAACTTGAAGATTTGATATCGGAAAATGACGATTTAGATGGAACTGAAAAACTGTGCAAAGTTTCAGATATTTTTGAAATGGTCGATCAGAATCGACTTGCATGCCTCCGTGGAATCCCTCGCTAGCAGAAAAATGAATAATTGCTTACATTTAGGATGTTCTTCTTTCAGTATTATTGACTGTTTCTGGAACAAACACTTAAGAGCTATGATTTACCCCAGACAACCAGAGATCGCATAAAATGTTATGACTCGTTTATTCATACTAATTACATCAAACCCGCAAAACACCGTGGATAAAATCGTCAGATTGATGAGTTTCCTCGCATAAAACACTTTTATAATGAGTTCATTTGTACATTTTCTTTCGTCCCGTACACTCGTACAAAGTAAGTCGAATCAATCCGTAGCAGCTGTCAAATCAATATTTGTTATCATAAGTTAAGTCCAATAAGATCACAGGTTAGTTCGGTAGAATATTTATACACTCGCATTCCCGCATAATAAGGAACCATAATCAAACAATTCCCCAGAACATCCGCAACAATTTACGACAGTATCGGAATAATTTAGTAAAACCTCTAAATTAACAATAAAACAACCGTACCGCAAACGGGTTTAACAGTTTGGAAAATAGTAATTGGGAAAATAACAGTATGTGGAATAGGCGGTTAAGTTATGTAACCATAAAAAACGACGGTTTTCTCGAACAAAATTTTTCGATTACAATTCGTCAAATGGTAGACAAACTATCCATTTTGTGTCCATTTTACATTCAACAAAATAGGTTTGATATAGTTGAACTGTAAAATTTCAATAGAAACAAATACTGTATGTTAAATTATTTGTTTATGGTGTCATATGGTTTCTAAACACTATGCTGAACTGTTCCATTATGTTTATATTGAATGACAATAATGGTTGAATGTATATTGCTTTGCGCTAGAAAATAATTTACCAACCAGCAATGACCTAATTTTCACCCGCTTCAAGTTAAAAATTGATGATGAAATAGTTATTTATGCAACAAGATGCAAAATGAAGATTTTTTCAGCACGAGTTGTACATTTATCCAACGAGGCTCGCCGAGTTGGATAAATACAACGAGTGCTGAAAAAATCGAGTTTTGCAACGAGTTGCATACAACATTTTTTGCTATAACGAAAAATGCCGTTCTATTGAATTATTTCTAACTGCACAATCCTATTTTAAGAGTATCCACATGGCCTTCCATTCGATGCATAGACTCAGTAGTTTTCAATCAGGTAGGCTGTGACACAACAGCCTGATCTTAATTATGACAGTCACAAATTTTCACGCTTCAATCGAGATTCTATTGATCTGATTTCTACGAGGACTAGGTCAAACGCCGCATACAATTTTCGACTTTTTTAAGGTAATCCTCATGTACCAAGCTGCCTGCACGAAACGTGAAGAAACTTGAAGTTAGGTTCCGGATATTTTGCGATTTACCCTACAGCAACCTTTACAAACACTGGGTGAGCTGCTTTTAAATCAGAATGGCTCTCTGATCTCCCTTTACTCAGATGCTAATCGCCCAATTGTTGCAGAAGCAGAAGCATGCATGACCATGTTCAAAAACCGTGAGATACAGGCGTATTAAAGAGACGATAAATCTCCGAACTGTTTAGTGGAATATGATGAGTATGGAGAGACACAAAGTTGGTGACACTCAAAACAGAACTGAAAAGTGCTACTTTTTAGCACCGAAATGAGAGCTGAAAAGTAGCACTTTTCAGCATTGTTTTTGTTGTCAGGAAAAGTAGGCCGTTATGTTGTGCATTAGCTTGATATAAAGTAGGCTTATATGCAACGTAATAGCAAAAATACTTTTTTCGCACCTTGGTTTATCCATTATCTACCGCAAAAAATTATATGCCGAATAAAAAGCAATACACATATAAAAAAATCTCCCTTCAATTAATACATAGGAATCAAGTTAACACACAATTTTATTCGGAATTTTTGACACCATCATCTCTCTATTGCACAAATCAACAGCGCAGATTATCCAATCACTTCAATGCAGAAGAAAACTCCAGGCTCCAGACGCACGTTCCCCGCCTTTTAGTCAGTATGTAAAACATTCTGGGCCAGGTTCATAAAATCCAACAAAACGTTTTTTTTTAATCCGGCAGAGATGTCTCAGCTCTATCAACACATAATTTTCTAGCTGGGACTAGCTCTGCAAGTTTGAATCCGGCAGGTACGGCAAGATGGTAGAAAACCTGGCAGGAACATTAAGCATTGGTTATTTTATTCTGATAATAGAATTTGTAAGCTTACCTATTTGTTGTTTCCAACGGGTTCAGCTGATCCAATCCTGTCCGGTATAGCTTTTCCCTGCTGAACAGGGTTTTAGGAATCGAACACCGTAGCATTTTTGTGGTTGATGTGGTCCTTGAAGGCATCAACAGCCCCTTTGTTTGAGTAGGTTCTTCTTCTTTCTGGCGTTACGTCCCCTCTGGGACAGAGCCTGCTTCTCAGCTTAGTGTTCTTATGAGCACTTCCACAGTTATTAACTGAGAGCTTACTTTGCCAATGACCATTTTTGCATGCGTATATCGTGTGGCAGGTACGAAGATACTCTATGCCCTGGGAAGTCGAGAAAATTTCCAACCCGAAAAGATCCTCGACCGGTGGGATTCGAACCCACGACCCTCAGCTTGGTCTTGCTGAATAGCTGTGCGTTTACCGCTACGGCTATCTGGGCCCCTGTAGGTTCTGTAGCAATTTTTTGCTTTCAGCGACGGTGGCCGTATCACACTATTTACGTATCAGTGGAGATGCCGGTACAAAGCTGCTGCTCTTCGAATTAAACAGAGATCTATTTTAAAACTTAAATTTCACTTCAGATTTTAAATCAGTCAAACGGTTTGTATTATTTTGTTGTTTTTTTTTCACACGCGGCTGAAAACATGCACGCTCAAAAAAAATTTACACGGTTTTATGTATTTCGAGCAATAGGATTGTTTTTCAATTTGCGTGTCTTAGTGTTACGGTCCATTCAAAAATTATGAAAAAAGCTGTAAAGGGGGACAAATTTAGCGTTATGTAATATTAGAATCATTCCTGTATTTTACATTTTTACCAAAAGAAAAATAAGATTAATTTATTGACAAATAAAATTTGGGTTATGTTCCGGAAAATTTGGAAATTTAATGTTAATTCCGACTTGTTGTCGCCTGAACAATGTAAAATTTGTCATTTTAATAAAAACCATTTTTCACACAGTTAACCTACCGCTCCCCCCCCCCCTCTCCTACCAGCGTGACATAATTTGCGCATAATCTTTAAAATGTTTTGAGTGTGCATTTTTTCAGTTGCACGTAAAAAAATGTAACATATGAATAATTCATTAAAAATTATTAATTGAGTTGTGTGGAAACGTAAATTAAACTTTGATTGTTCTGTGAAATTTACATAGCCAACGTGCTTTTTTCAGGGGTGTTTATTCCATTTATAAAGAATCACTGTGTGAGTTAACAAATACATTGGGCGTGTGACTGTTTGCCAAACTGTTCCATTAAAGTTGAATATAGTGAAATCACAGACAAAGTGAAATGAACATGTATTGATGTGATCCGCAAGAATAAATGAAAACCATTAGACAAATTGTAATGTTATATTGCCACTATTTTGTGCGTATATTTATCCCTATACCATTCAACATTATTTGGACATTTCAATAAACTTATGCATACGTTACTAAAAGCGTTATTTACAGTTGAAGGCTTTTTTTTTCAAACTGTTCAGCATTAAAACAACAGTTTGTGGTACAGTAACCATTACAATTAAGAGAACCGTACTATTTGGAAAGTACGGCGAACTGTGATTTTCTATGCGGGTTGTATGCTATAATTCATCACCTAGTATATGCACGTATATCGCCTCCACTTTTGTACGTAGAAGGCCTTTTCGCGACATCTTATAAGTGAAATTTTGCACATACAAAGCCTCCAGATGATTTCGTTATACGTACCTTTTGGTTATCTGGGACCCTTTTTAAGAATAAACTGTTGTTTGAAATTCATTACAAATGCATGCTAACTGTAGTTCATTATTGTTTTCAATTTCAGCCAAGCGGCATTCGGTCAATTGACCCGGAACCTGGTGAGATGTGTAGTCTTTTCTCACTTTTTTTCACTCTTTTCTTTACGAATCTTTGAGAAGTTGACAGGCAAATCTGAAATTCGACTAAATTTGAATAAAAATCTTGAGACTAAATCCTTTATTTACAATAGCACTGACTGGCTGGATCCTGGAAGAAATTTTCATAAAATAATGAACCAGAGTCTATCATTTTCCTGGACATGATGCACGGATCTCTAAACATGATTCCAATAGGCAAGTTTCTAAAAAAAAAACAAGGACAGGAATCGTATCTAGCGGCTGTCCATTAAATACGTAAGACAACTTTCGGGGTTTTTCAACACACTTCCCCCACCCCCCATAGTAAGATTTTTATTTTGGTATATTGAATGGTGCATATGGAATCTCAGACCTTAATACCGAGCAGAATTATTGCTAAGACTTGACAGGTCTTCCACACAATTCTAGATGTGATTCTGAAAGAACGCTATGTAATTTTCTGACAACTCTGAGCAAAATGCTTTCAAACTTTTTGACGGCATCCTCGTGGAGTTCAGGCTGAAATTCTCACAGAATTCTGAAGGACATTGTTTTAGAATCAGTAATTTGTAATGTTTTAATAACTCAAAAAAAAAATCTACACTAGTCGACAGTCATTTGATTTTAGTAGGGTTTACTTCTTTTGACTTCTTCAATATTGTTTCTGACATTTTATCCACGTTTCAAAAAATATGGGCAGAACTGGTTAAGATTTTTTCTTCATATTTGGAGCCGAACGGGCAATGACGGAAGTTTTTTGTAATTTTGTTTGTGAGTATTAGAGCAATTTTTGAAGAAATACATGTTTTTGGATATGTTATTTCCATTCATTCGTAATGTTTGGCTTTTTTATTTAAATAGCTTCAAAATAAGAGGTTCAGATATGTATTGCATAGCTTCATTAAAAATATGCATCCTACTGAAATTCCCAGAGAAAACTTTGTTCAAATCATCTAGTAGATGCTGCAGGTTTATAATTAGTCATATGAACTGTAAATATCTTCCAACGACCTTCCAAATAACATCAAATATTTCTCAGACCGTTTTATTGAAAAAAAAAAAGCAATTTGCATAATTTCTTGCAGCACTTTACTCAACAAATAAATATGTTCTTAACTTATACCTTTTCATCATTTTTTTTGATACCTTTCATAAAATTTTCTACAGGATAGAATTTTCTATGGATTTTTATGATAGTTAAACAATGTAAAGGTGACTAAGAGCGCTGAAATGGAGGTTTCCCAAGTCTGCCATGAGACCACGCTTCTTCTCTGTAGTTTATGATGAATAAACCTTTGAGAGATCATTGATTATGCACACAAGGTTTGTCGTATATGTGTAGTTTCATAGTATTTTTTATATCTATCTCAGAAATATTATGCAAACTGCAGGTCAAGTCCAGTTTACGTAACACAAGTTTCATTTACTTAATGATTCCATTTAGGTAAAATCCATCCCTTAAATGGAGAATTCACTGTATCTATCAATCAATGCTTCTCCACAAAAATTCAATCACCCCCGAAAAGTTTGCTCCCCAAAAAAATAAATATTAAACATGCGGTTCGCTGAAGATTCCAATCGTTAATATTGTTCCATCTGTCTTTCCGATGTTTATCTTTCAGGAACTACAGCCGTTATAACGAACAAAGAAAGTTTCGCCACTAGAAGCGTCCGCAGCCATCGAAAACCAGAAGCTCGCCATCAAATAAAAAAGAACGCCCACGCGTTGTCTTTTTTGAACGGGGTAGAACTCAATATTCGTGACACGCGGCAGCTATTTCACAGCAGGGGGGTTAGGGTGGGTGCCATAGTGTGACGAAACCAGTGACAAGCATCCTCTTTCAAGGGAAATAAGTAGATATTAGTGCTTGATATACTTGGGGGCCGAAAAAAGGATGGGAAGCTTGCCAAATCTCAATGAACTGTCGACGGAACGGTTGGAACGGCGGCTGGAAGAACGGGAGCGGATCCTAGCCAGGGATCGCATCATCGAGAGAGATTTTTCGCGTGAAAAGGATGCCACTGCCAGAGCGGGACCGGAAAAGCCCGTCTTTATCCACCAGCAACAGGTTAGTGGATTTCGTATTATGACGAGTTCTATAGAATGAAAATTGATTTTTTATTATCACTATGGGGCTCTGCACAAAAATCATTCGCTCTTTTTCACTCCTTCATGAAGTTAGTAAACATCAAGGCCAGTAAACGTCAAAAACCCATACAAAATCAAAACAGTGAAGAGCCCCATTGTCATATTATTCTCTCTTCTGGAAGATGTTTCCTTAATATACAACAAACCATCTTTGTATTTTACAAGTGTTTTTTTCTATCAAATTACATATATTAATAAGGACACTTCACTCTCGAAGATGAGCTTATTTTCATAAATATTGTGCCGGTCAAACGTCAAATTAGTGAACTCGTGCATCGGTCTATGGACTAATGCACGTATTCACTAATTTGACGTTTGAGCGGTGCCGAATTCACTCGTTGCCATGGTCACGTAAATAACACGGCACTGCTCAAACGTCAAATAGTGAACCCGTGCATAGGTCCATAATGGTTGTAATGTTGTAATGTACCAGATTGGAATATGGGATAAAACGTATATTTTTCGATGAATACGACATTTGCTGTTTGAAAAATTTCAGCTTTTTATCTTTTTAAAAAAAGCTATATAAATAATTAGGTCCTGGGCCCTTCCTCAGTCGAGGGGTTAGAGTCGACGGCTACAAAGCAAAGCCATGCTGAAGGTGTCTGAGTTCGATTCCCGGTCGGTCCAGGATCTTTTCGTAATGGAAACTTTCTTGACTTCCTGACTGAGAGTATAATCGTACCTGACACACGATATACGAATGCGAAAACGGCAACTTTGGCAAAGAAAGCTCTCAGCTAAAAAAAAAAAAAAACAGTGAGGACGTGATGCCAAGAAGAAAAAGGTTTAATATTTTATAAATTATATTATTTTCATTAACCTGTAATTAAATGTAGTCTTCTTTTCAACGGTTTTAAGAAACAAGGTGTTGTTAACAGTACAGCTGTTGAAGCAATGAGAGAGTGAGCGAGCATTGGCTCACCGCTTTATTTATGGAAATCGATCAAAAGGGCATTATATCTATTTAACAAAGGATAACACATTCTATACACAATATTCTGATGCCGCAATAGCAGCTTATCGGTTTAAGGGTGGTATACACCACAGTTCTTCCCCCTTAGGAACTTTTCTTCGCATTATTGATTACATAAATCAAGTAAACTGGATAATATCAAATAAACTTTGGACATTCTATACTCTAGAATAGTATACATCAAACAAGTTAAAAGCCAATCACATTCCCAAATTAACACAACACTATTCAGTAGAATTACATCTTCTTTTTCTGCCAGTTGGCCTTTCAACATATTCTGAATCGACATTTTTGTCGCCCGGTCGTCGCTGTTAGCCGTACTATCTTGTGGGTATCTGACCGCCATTCCTGTATATTTCCGTCGTCAGTACTCTTGATAGTTTCGTGTTAATTATCAATCAGTCGATCAAATCATTAATCACGACACATCATCTAAGCCAGCGGTTTTCATATCGTGCTCCGCGAAGCCTTGGCAGGTGCTCCGTGACAGTTTTTTTAAAACATTGTACCAATGCCTTGAAATTCTCAATTTTCTGCTTTAAAATACGGTTTAAATTATACTAAACCAAGCCACACCTAGAATTTTCATGAATACAAATTTAGAGAACAAAACAACCAGTCACGCTGAGAACTTGATCTTTAAGTAACTCGTTGGTTTCGTTCAACCGATCGAATTTTCATTTAACACTTCAGTCGTCGCGCTGTTGTATTTTGTACAACACTTGTGAAAAAACTCGCTTTCCGCTCACTCACTTATGCACTACTTAACTTTTGATTCGTGTATAAAGCACTCGAAAATACTTTTATATCCTGTAAATGAAGAATAAAATAATATGTTAATCAGTGCACAGTTCGGGAAGTCCCTCTTCTGCGCCAACTGCAGCCAGTACTCATAGCTCAGAAATACCGTAGGTACCAATTCAAAAGGTAGAATAATAAATAACACTTGAGATAGGTAGACATGACAGTCTTTTCCCCTTTAGAAACTTTCTAATAACTCTTTCAAAGCCACCTACATGTTGCAACAACTCATACAACGAACAATCGAAAATGTATTCAAAGAATTCCACGATCTTATCTTAAATACGCAAATTTGCTAATTCCATGACTACAACAAAACATTCAAATCATTAGATTTACTGCTTAACATTACATTTGACAAATTCGTCAACACTAAAGAACAATTTCGTTCATCTCAATACAGCAATCCCTTCACAAAAGAACAACTATGTTCACAATAAACGACAATTTCGTCAGCTCAGAAGAACAATTTGGTTCAACTCAAATCGGCAATTTAACCACACTTTCAAGTACAGATACAATTGGCAATTCGCCATCCTAAAGAAAATCGATTATCTTCAACACACGTTTCCATGATCCTCGTCGCCACTTTTATATCCTGTAAATAAAGAATAAAATAATATGTTAATCAGTTCACAGTTCGGGAAGCCCCTCTTCTGCGCCAACTGCAGCCAGTACTTATAGCTCAGAAATACCGTAGGTACCAATTCAAAAGGTAGAACAATAAATAACACTTGAGATAGGTAGACATGACAAATACTTATTTTATTTACTTTAAATAACAAATGCACTTTGATTTCCTCGGTAATCACTTTTTATTACTGAACCAATTTGCCAGAAAACCATATTATAATGTAGATGAAAAACCCGAATTTAGTACTATAACATTTAATTCCACTAGAGTTTGTATCCTTTGACAGATACGCGTATTTCGACCTTAACTGTAAGGCCGTCATCAGTGTCGTGTACTAGACTCGACTCGACTCTGCAGAGAATTCAAAATAAAATTTGAAAATGATTCTGAGGCTTCCTCCCTGGTATAGTACCAATGAGTTACATAGAATATCCAATGTTAAAACATTGGAACATATGTCAAATAAAATAATTAATAATTTCAGGCAAAAATCGTTACAAGCTTCTATTGCCACGATTAATGCGTTATATGTTTAGGTTAAGTTAGGTTAAGTATATTAAAAACTTTTTTTTTCTCTTATAAGCAGGTAAAATCAACTCATCTGTAAAAAATCTGAACTGCTACGGCAAATGAAATGTAATATGTTGTTAACAAAATTTTAATAAAATCTTAGATTTGTGTTACCAAATTAGGATGATAGTGTTGTCTAATAACACAGAACACCTAGATATAAGAAATAATGAATGTAATGTTTGGAATGATACTAATAAAGAATTAAAAAAATAGTTTTCATAATTTGTAATACAATGATTGTAGTTTAAAATTGGGTTAAATTCTTAGTGTCCAGTAAAAAAAAAACAGATTTGTAATGGTGCATAGCATATTTTTTTTCATACAATTATTAAAAATGGCTTCATAAAATGCACTGACCAGCTACCGAATTCACCGAGCCAACGGAATTTTCTGTATATGGGAATGCGAATGACATCATGAGACTCTAGGGCTTTGAAACACTTTGTCGAATACCAAGTCAAGTGGCCCGGTAGTTTAGTTAGTAAAGCGCTCGTCTAGCATACAAGAGTCCTGGGTTCAAATCCCAGCCTAATTTCACCTATAATTTATCTATCTTTACCACGATTAATAAGTTATTTAATTTAATAATCATGCGGATATATCATCCATCAATATATTTGTCAATACTGCAAAGAATTACTTCCAAAAACTTCTACTAGCGGCTACTATGAATTTCTTTAAATTTCTCCGGACAATTTCTTTCAACGACGACCCACTAAAACCAGCCCATGCACTGTACTTGAGAAATTGTTGATTTGCTCTAGTGGTGTACAGAGTGCACCAACATTACCATTGGCCTCAGACACATATCTCCCCGGAACCATCTTACGGTATTTCTTTGGGGATGAGCCAGTGCATATAGCACTTAACACATGTAGCAGAAGTAGGCAAACTGGTTCTCCTAGCCGATGTTTGAAGGGACCAGCCCTTGCAGGGCTCATTCTCTGCAGCCAACTCTTAGTCGGCGCTACATTAATGTGAGTGAATGTCGTATCCAAGTAACCACAAGCATCAAAGCATTAGGGGCGGTCCATTAATTATGTAAGGGTTTATGTGGGGAGGGGGGGTTTGAGATTTCTTACGCGCCATATAATTTATTTTTAATATTCATACAAAAAATCTTACCATGGGGGGAGGGGGGAGTTGAAAAACCTCGAAAATTGTCTTACGTAATTAATAGATCGCCCCTTACTCTAACTCGATTGAGAATCAACATAAGTGATTCAAAATTGATTTATAATAATATACGTAAAGCAATATCACTTTAGAGAAACTTTATGAAGGCTTCAATGCATTGCCTGTTTTATTCTTGCATTCAGCATGCCAGATAGAAATGCTTCGATAAATAATTCATCACAGATAACAAAGCATACACGGAGAAAATGAAGTACTTAAAAGTGAGTTCATTCCACTCAATTCCGGGGGTTCGTGCGTTAACCTAATTTTGAGTTGATGGGGTAGAAGTTGTTTTCATTTGCAGCCATGCGAAAAAATACCTACTGGCTAAGTTCTTTCCACTCAACCGGCAGATCAAATAACTCAACTTCCAGTACTATGCCACTTACTCAAATTTGAGGTAACGCACAAAGGTTCGGTTTTTGGGTTGTTTGGCTCTTCGCTCTCTGACAACAATAGAAGGAGCGAATGAAATAGGGAGAGAAAAATAACTCAAAAGTAAGTTAAAAAATACTCAAATATGGGTTTTCCGTTTTCTCCGTGTACACTCATTGCATTAGGGTTTATTCACAAATTTCATAACGCCAAAAATTTCCATTTCGGACACCCACCCACCCCCTTGTAACGCTTTTTGTATGAAATTTCCTCAATTTCTGTATGGGCTGTAACATCCGAAAGACACCCACCCCCTTCAGCGTTATGAAATTTGTGAATGAGCCCTTATAAAAACAAGAATTCATGCTATGAGTCGGTTGTATATAGAAACACAGAAAATGTTTGAATTCCGAGACGGAAAAAGTACCAGAAGTATATCATCTCAAAACTACACATTCTACAATTACAGCACAGTAACATAGTTTGGTTCCTATTAACACTGTGAGTTTCAGGAGTTTTTACTATTGTATTCTCCCAAGATATTCTCTTTTTCAAAATTGTATGACGCCTAGGGAGTTTAATATAAGCAACGTAACAGGTGAATTTAACGAAATTGTCTCTTTTCTGGAAAATAAACTAAAGGTGATTGGGGCAGTATCCAAAGCATCCAAAATCTTTCATTTAGCACAGCATTTAGTCAAATTTTACGTCCTTCAGAGCATATGGATCCCCGAAGAAGCGATTATTTGGTTTTTTGAAGATTTAAAAACTTTAGAATACTATCATTCAGCATTCGAAAACGAAGCACGTATTGATCCGATAGTATTGAAAATGTTATGGTGTTACACATATTTGGTCAAAAAACTTTACAATGAAGGCGAAACATGTTTCTGACCCTCCGACTGGATTATCTGGATTGTTAATTCTGTAACATGGGACAACTATGCTTTTACTAGCAGTTAAATTTTACAATACTCATTTACTTCCGACCTACTGCAATAATTGTGGCAATGACTTCTTTTGCAAATTGCTGCGCTAAATAATTATTCTCATTGTTGAAAAACTTGAACACATATTGAGGAAACAAAACAACACAGATGAAGAGTGATTGATTGATTTCAAGCTAATGAAGTGAAATCTTGTTCAATCCATTTTTGCTAAGGTGTAATATGCTTAGATTCTTCTTTTTTCCATTCAAAACTACCTTCTCAAAAAAACAGTACCTTCACCAGTTTACGAAACCTCTCCCTGAACCAAATCCTGGTTGCGCTACTGATATAATGCATTTTCTAATTACTCAAACAATGTGTCAAAGGTATCTAAAACAAAAAAATAAAAAAAAACGCACGAGTGAAAAAAAAAAAATTTGCGCGTGAACCATAAATAGGGTAGGTGTACCAGTTATGGCCATAGTGGTTCCCTATTTCGCCATACCTGATATCTTGAATGCCTTCACATTTTGAAAAATCTTTTGTGTTTTGGCAGTAAAATAAAGGATAAACCTTGATGTTTAAACATTCAAAAAGGTTAAAAATGTAAAAGTTATCCAAATAATGCATATGGCCAAATAGGGAACCACTATGGCCATAACTGGTACACTTTCCCTAAGCAATGTCAAAAGCTTATAAAATATAGTCATTAAATATACACTCCTAAAGACTTTTATAAAGCATGCACCCTAATGTAGCATTATCAATGGTTAAAATCATGCTCCTTCTATTACTTTAATTTAACTATAGTGGGGCCCTTTTGATCTGCTTTATTTAGTTCAAAGGGTTATGTTACTTTAAAACATAATTGTATAGTACACTTTAAAGCAAAAATAACGTAACCATATGTAGCTTCATGGTTACTTGGGTAGTTACTGCACTCCAACACTCGGCATCCGCACACATTCTATGTATTATATTGTCGAAGGACATGTCCCCTCCGCATGTAGCGAGCATGCGATCTCTTACTACAATGAAAAGGGGGCAATTGAACGCAACATGCTTCGCTGTTTCCTCAACACCAGCAAAATTGGGACACGCAGAAGATTGTGAGTGCCCGAACCTATGCAGGTACTACCTATAGCAGCAACCATGTCCTGACAAAAACTGCGTCAGGTGTAAATTCACCTGCCCATGATTTCTTCCATACCAATCTGACGCATTTGGTATTAGCCGATGGGAACATCTACCTTTAGCGGAGTTATCCCATTTCTGCTGCCAACCTCTGAGCGTTGCCTCTTTACACGCGTTGCGGACTCCTCTGGTACCTCTTTGGTTGAAGCATTGAACATCTTCCTTGATGATGCGCCCGATGGGCGTCATCCCGCCTATGATGCACACGGCCTCTTTAGAAACCGTTCGGTATGCACTTGCTACTCTTAAGCACATGATCCTATACGTGCTTTCCAACCGCTTTATGTTTCTGCTCGTTCTAAGCGATTATCACCAACCCCCTGGAAGAAAGCGCTAGTTCTTGAAGCCTACCACCATCTGTGTGGCGCTAGTGCTGGAGTAAACAAATTTAGGCTTTGCCCACATCAAACCCCGCGCAGAAGCGACAAGTGTCGTATGAGAAAAACAATATACTATTGATAATCGTTTATCGTTGTGCCTTATAAAATGTGGCTAAATTATCTAGCAATTACAGAAAACTGGATTAAAGTAATAGACACTTAACACCAAATTGATAGGTAAAATATGAATGTCGGTTGGTAAATGGCTGGGCATGGCGTACCATTGGTACCTCGCGTACCTGAAGGAATAAAATAGACCCCTTTGTGCGGTCCTTAGCCTCTTGCCCAGCAACTCCTATCCCTACCTCCTCGCGGTACTGGCCGGGGTACGAGTAACCTTAGGGAAGATCGGGTAACCAACCCCCGGTGGGAACTTTGGTCGTATGCTGACAGGGAAGGGGGGGTTTGCTTTTGCTTTTGCTTCTGCAAACCTTGAGCGTCTGTACTCCATGTTAGGAGCGGCTCACAACAGCGTCTGTTCCCCATGTCAGGGGCGGCTGATCATCGTCCGAGTGCCAGAGAAGGACTCTAAGCTAAACTGCGCACTATGGTCCTCCGAACATTTAGGGGGAATGGTCCTCCGGAAATCTAGGGGGTTGGTGTCAGGCCCTGCAAGCCAGCCGTAAAAAAATCAAGCAACGAATAATCAACAAGAGAATACGAACCGGGACAATCGGCGAAGACCACAGCGACGTAAAGGGACTAGCGATTGGAAGCTCGGTACGTGGAACTGTAAATCTCTCAACTTCATCGGGAGCACACGCATACTCGCCGACGTGCTGAAGGACCGTGGATTCGGCATCGTAGCGTTGCAGGAAGTGTGTTGGAAGGGATCAATGGTGCGAACGTTTAGAGGTAACCATACCATCTACCAGAGCTGCGGCAATACACATGAGCTGGGAACAGCTTTTATAGTGATGGGTGATATGCAGAGGCGCGTGATCGGGTGGTGGCCGATCAATGAGAGAATGTGCAAGTTGAGGATCAAAGGCCGGTTCTTCAACTTCAGCATAATAAACGTGCACAGCCCTCACTCCGGAAGCACTGATGATGATAAAGACGCTTTTTACGCGCAGCTTGAACGCGAGTACGACAGTTGCCCAAGCCACGACGTCAAAATCATCATAGGAGATCTAAACGCTCAGGTTGGCCAGGAGGAGGAATTCAGACCGACGATTGGAAAGTTCAGCGCCCACCGGCTGACGAACGAAAACGGCCTACGACTAATTGATTTTGCCGCCTCCAAGAATATGGCCATTCGTAGCACCTACTTCCAGCACAGCCTTCCGTACCGATACACCTGGAGATCACCACAGCAGACAGAATCACAAATCGACCACGTTCTGATTGATGGTCGGCACTTCTCCGACATAATCGACGTCAGGACCTATCGTGGCGCTAACATCGACTCTGACCACTATCTGGTGATGGTCAAACTGCGCCCAAAACTCTCCGTCGTTAACAACGTACGGTACCGACGGCCGCCCCGGTATGACCTAGAGCGGCTCAAGCAACCGGATGTCGCAGCGGCATACGCGCAGCAACTCGAGGCTGCATTACCGGATGAGGGTGAGCTGGACGAAGCCCCTCTTGAGGACTGCTGGAGAACAGTAAAAGCAGCCATCAACGATGCAGCTGAGAGCAACGTCGGGTACGTGGGACGGAGTCGACGGAACGATTGGTTCGACGAGGAGTGCCAGGAGGTTTTGAAGGAGAAGAATGCAGCGCGGGCGGTCATGCTGCAGCAAGGGACCCGTCAGAACGTGGAACGCTATAAACAGAAACGGCAACAGCAGACCCGCCTCTTTCGGGAGAAAAAACGCCGCCTGGAGGAGACGGAGTGCGAGGAGATGGAACAGCTGTGCCGGTCTCAGGAAACGCGTAGGTTCTATCAGAAGCTCAACGCATCCCGCAACGGCTTCGTGCCGCGAGCCGAGATGTGCAGGGATAAGGATGGGAGCATTCTGACGGACGAGCGTGAGGTGATCGAAAGGTGGAAGCAGCACTTTGACGAGCACCTGAATGGTGCTGAGAGCACAGGCAATGAAGGACGGGACAACGGAGGAAATGCCTTCGTCAGTACTGCGGAAGATGGAAACCAACCAGCCCCCACTTTGAGGGAGGTTAAGGATGCCATTCACCAGCTCAAGAACAATAAAGCTGCTGGTAAGGATGGTATCGGAGCTGAACTCATAAAGATGGGTCCGGAAAGGCTGGCCATTTGTCTGCACCGGCTGATAGGCACAATCTGGGAAACAGAACAGCTACCGGAGGAGTGGAAGGAAGGGGTAATCTGCCCCATCTACAAGAAAGGCGACTGTGAGAACTTTCGAGCGATCACCATTCTAAATGCGGCCTACAAAGTATTATCCCAGATCATCTTCCGTCGTTTGTCACCCGTAGTAAACGAGTTCGTGGGAAGTTATCAAGCCGGCTTCGTTGACGGCCGATCGACAACGGACCAGATCTTTACTGTACGGCAAATCCTCCAAAAATGTCGTGAATACCAGGTCCCAACGCATCACCTTTTCATCGATTTCAAGGCGGCATACGACAGTATCGATCGCGTAGAGCTATGGAAAATCATGGACGAGAACAGCTTTCCCGGGAAGCTCACGAGACTGATAAGAGCGACGATGGAAGGTGTGCAAAATTGTGTGAAGGTTTCAGGCGAACACTCCAGTTCGTTTGGATCCCACCGGGGACTACGACAAGGTGATGGACTTTCGTGCCTGTTGTTCAATATTGCGCTAGAAGGTGTTATGCGGAGAGCCGGGCTTAACAGCCGGGGTACGATTTTTACGAGATCCAGTCAATTTGTTTGCTTCGCGGATGATATGGACATCGTCGGCCGAACATTTGAAAAGGTGGCAGACCTGTACACCCGCCTGAAACGCGAGGCAGCAAAAGTTGGACTGGTGGTGAATGCGGCTAAGACAAAGTACATGCTAGCTGGTGGGGCCGAGCGCGACAGGGCTCGCCTAGGTAGCAGTGTTACGATAGACGGGGATACGTTCGAGGTGGTCGACGAGTTCGTCTACCTTGGATCCTTGCTGACGGCTGACAATAACATTAGCCGTGAAATACGGAGGCGCATCATCAGTGGAAGTCGGGCCTACTATGGCCTCCAGAAGAAGCTGCGGTCAAAAAAGATTCACGCCCGCACCAAATGTACCATGTACAAAACGCTCATAAGGCCGGTAGTCCTCTACGGGCATGAAACGTGGACGATGCTCGAGGAGGACCTGCAAGCACTTGGAGTCTTCGAACGTCGGGTGCTTAGGACGATCTTCGGCGGTGTGCAGGAGAACGGTGTGTGGCGGCGAAGGATGAACCACGAGCTCGCCCAACTCTACGGCGAACCCAGTATCCAGAAGGTGGCCAAAGCTGGAAGGATACGATGGGCAGGGCATGTTGCAAGAATGCCGGACAGCAACCCTGCAAAGATGGTGTTCGCTTCGGATCCGGTTGGTACAAGAAGGCGTGGAGCGCAGCGAGCTAGGTGGGCGGATCAAATTGTTGATTCAGTGTTATCTGTGTAGATGTTAACTAAATAAATGAATGAATGTCGCATTCGAAAACGAGTATGTCTCGTGCCTAAAACGGTATTTTTGGACGAGCTGTCAAATCAGCACCTTCTCCAGCACCAAATTTTTGGCTTCACTTCAGTTGTTCGTGGATGACAGCCGTTTCAGTCCTGTGGCTTTCACCAGATTGGTCCTCCATACCTTAGTATGGATAGCGCCACGCTTGCCAGGAGCTCGCGTTTGCTGACAATTACAGCAGAGCTGTTAGACATCATCCTCGATAGCACCGCTATAGCCGTAGATGCCCTTTCACGGTCATATTCAACGATGGAGAGTTTAGGGTGCCGTATTACCAATACCACAGTCGATGTTAGCACCACGACAAGTCCAGCCGTCGATGATGTCGTAACTGCCAGCACATATTGTTTAGATTTTTTCTATTGGATAGTAAGAACCATAACCACCAAGCACTTTAAACCGATAATGCATTGAATTGCTCAAAACATCCTCTAAAAAATGACATTAATTTCTCAGGAGATTTCTTAGAATAGAACTCCATGAAGTCCTCAAGAAAAGTTTTTCTAAGAACCATGTGAAACACCTCCAAAAGTTTATTTGAAATATTTTATGGTGTATGGTCTTTCAATGCCTAATAAATAATGCGTGACTAGGCATTGCATATGCAATAGAAAGCGTTATGATCGGATGGGCATCTAATTCTTCCAAAAGAGGCGCGCTTTGCGAAAGAGGACCACGCGATCAGTTAGCTGAAATCGTATTCAGGTTACCTGCTGCGTCCATGAGTCCTCTCGTGGTGTAGGGGTAATGCGCCCTATTTAGTGAACAGGAAGTCGTGAGTACGATTCTCACCAAGAAGACGTGTAAATTTCGCAAATTTCTCATCAACTTGCCCATTTAATCCAATTGCATATTTGTAATGTTTATTTTTACGGTAGTTGTTCATCATGTATCTTGTTTTTCATTAAATTGCTCTTTGATATGTCCATTACGAAAACATTTTGATCATAAGCATCAATTACCGTATAATTCGTGGCTGGAACTCCATGACTGACCGGAATAATCGAAATTGAACAGAGATCTAATTAATAGGGCTTGAAATCTAACCAGTTCAAAACTTTGAAAGTCAATAACGATTACTGTAACCAGCGAAGGAAAGGAATGTTAGAGAGGGCGGATTTATCAGTTGTCAAGGAAAGAAGTTTTGTGTTAGATGGATAAGGTGAGGATGATCTTTGGTTGGTAATATATTAACGCCTCACTGGATTCGCGATATTACTCGATTACAGCAGTATGCAAACTGTACGCTGATGTTGATCTATAACTACAAAGTTTTTTCGATAAATCATTAACAATTACATTTTTTATTATATTACCAGGTCGCAGCAGCGAAAGCATTTCTTCAGCAGAAATGTCCCCCGGCGGCAAGGAAAGTTATGCGTACCAGAAGCTCTGGCCAGGCGCATCATATCTGGGACGATCCTATGATAGAGGTAAACTCTTCAAACTTTTTTCATGAGACACTATTCCTATTGACCAGTTGTATTCTAAATTCCCAGCAATTCATTACAAACTACTCACCTGCCTCGTCACGAAGTCACCGCCTAGCGGTGGCTCCACCTCTGACCATTGGGTATCCCTTTCAAAGCTCAACGCTCGGCAACCGTCGCCGAGATTCGGTCAACAGCTCAATTGGTGCCACCTCGGTTCGGAGGCTTCTTACGGTGAACAATCGAAGCTACGGCTGTCGGCACAAGATTCCTACGCACGTGCGAAATAAGGTCACCAAGAACTTCATTCTGCTTACCATTGCTCACGGGTTGATGTGTACGGCGTTGATCCCCCTTATTGGACTGCAAGGTTCGAACTCCACGTGGTTCCAGCAGGAACCGTGGCTCGCTATGGGACCAGATGTTGGCTCCGGTTTGCTGAGTATATGCTGCGTGGTGACGGCCCTCATGTGCCTCGTGACAACCAAGATCATCAGGAAGTTTGGTTACTCAATAGTTCTGGCCTCAATATACGGAGGGTTGTGTGTATTTCTGGCAACACATATCTACCCGGTGCTGGTGTCACTGGTTCCGGGATATCTAGTGCTCGGTTTGGTCTTGGGGCCTTCAGTGATATGCAAGCAAACGTTGGTGGTATCGATGGCTGGAAAACTAAGCTGCTCACAACCGGAATGTGGCGGAACCAGCATGGCCGGAATCAACGCTGATAGTTACGATGACCATAGGCTGCTGTGCAGTAGGGACGAAAGTATTCGACGTCTCGGACGATGGTTTCGAGCCGCGGGTGACTTCGGTATGATCATCGGAACCATTATTGCGGCGTTTATACTAACGTGTGCCTCGTCAAACCGCGCCGGATGCTTCTACATATCGGCTTTGTCTTCCACTAACATTAGTGGCACGATTACTACGGCGCAGATCAACAGCACCACGCTGAGCGGAGTTACTCTTGATCACCCGTCCATCGATATCGCGCCAACCTCATCCAGCAAAAGTCTTGCAGATCCTAACCCTACCAGCCGAGTAACAACCCCTAGTATGCCCTCACTGAAAGAGACCATGTTCTTCCTATACAACATACGGATGCAACACCACGAAAGCGACGGTTATCAGCTGGATCGATTCCCGTACAGTACTTTCCAAACTAACGATCACGGTGAACGGATCTGTGGATCCCATTTGTGCCCGGTTTGGGATCGGAACATCCCGATCAACAGCAGCACGATCAACTCGCTCAGCCTGCAGTCCTACACCGGAACCATTCCGCTGATGGGACTGTACCTTATATGTGCGGTAGTCGCGCTGACCGTTACCGGCTTGACAACGGACATCGAGCATAACGTCAAGTTCGACTCGATCCGAAAGATGTCCGACACTTTGCTGTTTGCCGGGCCGATGGCTTACTTCATTGGCACCGAGCAGGGTTACATGTTGGCCGATTTTATGAAGGTAAGTGTCTGTAGAAAGTTTGTTGAATCATACATAAATATCTAGGAACAAATGGTGAGAAGGGGTTGAAAGCTAATGTTAATGTTCTGTTCATAGCCTGTGCTCACTGTTGGGAATGCCAATTTCTTATCCCTTATAGTCAAACCCCATCGACCGACCACTCGACAGTGAGCTGTCATTCCATACCTGAAGCTGATAACATTTTTCATTCCAACACTTTACCTCAAAGAAAAAACAAGTTGTTCATTGAAACTCGTTCGTTCAACAAAGTTGTTGCGTTTCTCTTTGTGTGATTTCGTTACCACTGCCAGAATTCCCATTACTCACGAGAAGCTTTCCTACTAATTATACCAGATTGTGGGAGAATTTAACATTTTCTAAACACTATTTTTGTGTGAATTATTGTTAATGCGGGGCACGATGTACCATTTTTTGGGGCAAAACGCACCACAACATTGAGGCAAGACGTACCGTCGTGTTTTAAACGTAATTTTATTTATTGAAAAACACGACTTTTGGCTGATTTTTGTTAACAAGATGCAATTGCACATAAATACGTCGGTAAAGACTTCAAATGACCTAACATTTTCTAATTGTACCTATAGTATATTTTGGAATGGATCGTTCTGCCCCGTCTGATAGAGTGCATGTTGCCCCAAATCGGGAACTTAAAAGAAAATGTTATGGAAAATACAATTCGATGTGCTATTTCGCCAAATCATCTCATCAACAACTATCCCAGTCTCTAATCATCTGTTTTATGGTTGAAGGTTGTAAAAATCTCAACTCATCACTTTCAAAATACCATGTGGAATTATCGGGAAATTTACATGAGAATCGTGCTTATCGTATCTATTGTTATACAGTGATACCTCCATGAGTCGATGTTCCATGACTCGATATTGACTCATGGAACCATACTAAAAACCAAGTTTCATGATTACTATGATGGTCCCTAGATATAGCTTTCCAAAGGATTGCTGTTCCATGACTCGATATTTCCATGGGTCGATGGTCCCTTCATGGAGGTTTCACTGTATCTCCCTGTTACGTTTTCCTAAATGCATAAAATTCTCAGGAAGACAACAATTTACAACATATCTTGAATCTGCATAGTGTTTTACACTCAAAATTTGTTTATTCTGTATAAATTGACAAGGTGCGTTTCGCCCCGATAATGCACATTACCCCAGGAACCCCTATCTAAATCCTGGGGCAAATTGGTCACTGGGGTTAATTTGAGCAGGTCAGTACCAAACAGCATTTCCTTCCAAGGGTGCCTAACACACCTCGTTGGCATTAAAGACACTCCATGTTGTTTAGTTTGATCTATTTCATTTTTATTAAGGTCTTTTTTCATGTGTAAACAATACTGTTGGAAATGTCGGTACAAAACAACCTGTTGGTGCTAAGCCTACATAAAAGTTAAATGTTGTGTATGCTCAAGTGTGAACCACTGAACTAATTTTTAAATTTCACATAGTTTTTTGTTCATAAAACCGTTATTCTCAAATAACGTGCTTATTCCATCGAAAATTGCCTATATTTGGGCGTGTTATGCAGATTTCCAAAGTTTATTTTTAGAATAAAATGATAAAAAACATGAGGTGTAAGAATTGTGACATAAATTTTATATTCAGGAGACCCAAATTTAGTAGATAGGATTTTTTTTTATTCTAAAACCTACTTTGTTACATGGTGATCGATTTCGCGCCAGCGTGTTCTATTCAATATTTGATATTAAAACTTATTTTATTAAATGTTCACTTTTATTTCATAAAAAACGATTACAAGAACTGATAGATATCAATGAAGTACTGAGTTTGTCGTTAATAATTTTACAATATTTGAATTCCCAAGGAAAACATAACAAAATGTTGTGAAGAAGTAATCTATTTGTCCCCAGATTACGTTATTAGAGTATATTAAAAGGTAGGAACCCAAGTCGTGAGCCACATAATACTCAAAGCTAAATTTCGTTCAAAAAATCCTTGAAAAGTAGTTTCAAGATAAACGATTACCCACTTTTCTTTTAAAAATTAAATCAGCTCTTAACCTCAAAACATTTTGAATTTTTCCATTCAAGGAAGTTCAGAATCTTCCTGAAATATAGATCTTCAAATCTTTATCCGCAATTAGTGACAAATCGATGGATTATCAATATAGTACGTTCTCACAGTAAACCAATAAAATAAGCTTCATGAAATCCATACAGTATTTGATAGGACAAACATAATCTTGAACAATCTGAGTCATCCAAGAACTCATAATTTGCTATCAGTTGATGAATTTGAAATTGAGTACATGCCTAGAAAGGCGCAAGAAGTTCTAAATCATCCAAGATCTCCTTTAAACATAGGTCCGAGCACCTAATAGAATGATTTCGGATTGTTAATTTTTTTTTTAAAGCAGGCTGGTTTTTTTTTTGTAATCTAAAATCAGACGTGTGACCAAATTTTAAAACAAATTCTTGAAAAAGAAGATTTTTTTGAAAAGTTGTAGTAAAATTGTACAAAAAAAAACAAAGAAATAATCAACTACCGTAACTAAAACTAAGCATTAAATATACCTTGCAATTGGATTAAATGGATAAAATAATGAGAAATTTGCGAAAAAGTTACACGTCTTCTCGGTGAGAATCAAACTCATTAGACACTAGATAGGGCGCGTTACCCCTCATGAGCAGTGCTGGGAATGGTAATAGTAGTAGGCTTGAATTTTCGCGAAAATCACGTGGCTCTCCAGTACAGTAGTTCCAAAACGTGAATCTCATCAAGTAGCCTATGTTGGGTGCACGAATTTTCTCAATCATGAGTGTCATTGAAGGCCCTAAATGCGGGAAATGCAGCGGGAAATAGAACATTTTTCTACAGTAATTCTGGGTTGCCCTTAGTAACGGGTGTTTTGCTATTTTCAAGGCTTTTTGCCTACAGCAGCGATGGGCGTGAGCTTTGCTGACTGTGATTGGCTTTACTTGGCTACAGTAGAGTGAATTTCGAGATTTTTCCCAACCCTGCTCATGAGGACTCATGATCGCAGAAGTTCATGGTGTAGTCCTATCTAGTGACTAGGGAAGCGTGAGTCCGATTCTCACCGAGAAGACGTGTAACATTTTCAAAAATTTCACATCAATTTGTCCATTGTATCCTATTTCAAAGTATATGTAATGTTTAGTTTTGCGGTAGTTGTTCAAATTTCCACTGGGCTGGTTAGCCGTAAATGAATCGTAATCAAAAAGTAAAGAAATTACCGTAACTTAAATATTTTTTGGAGGAATCGTAAAATGAGGTTTTTTTTAACAGTATGACCCTCCTAGTAAAAAATTCAAATCAAAACATTGAAACCATTACACGTCTCAATTGAACAATATAAAAATCGAAGTTTATTTTTGGGAAATTCACGTGTATGTTCAACAACTGAGCTTAATTCATGCGTAAATTTATGAATTTTTACAAACAATGATTTTTACGATTATAAATCACTTTATCTAAGATTCATGCCCCACACAAGTTGCGCAATTGATATAAGCAAGGTAATAAGCACAATGGGACAGGCTTCAGGACAGCCCTACCTCAATATCTGTACCACAGACAAACAGACGTAACACTTAGAACAAATTTCTTCAAAATCCATCGCCTAGTTTACACTATCATCATCTGGTGAGCATGTTGCACGAAAAGGTGTTTCGTGCCACAAGACCAGCAGATGGCGGTAGTGTGAAACGTCAGACGCGAAGAAAAACGATGCGTGCGCCTCTGGTTGAAATGATCGTTTAATGAGTGGTCGATGAAAATTTCGTTAGTGTTACGTCTGTTTGTCTGTGTCTGTACCAAACGCTTGAACTAACGGCAGAAATTCACGTTTACTCAATTTTCTGATGTTCTGTATTGGTCTAAGTCCAAACAACATTTTTTTTTTTTGTTTTTGAGTTTATGAAACACCCCTCAATCCGGTTTTTGATGAATTACAGTTTCCGTGTACCTGTTGAAATGACAACGCCAATGTCAATCGATGAACTTAGTTTTGAGTAAAGTAAACTCTAAATTTATGTAAAAATAAATCTACGTGCGATGCACATTGATCCCAAACCGATATCCAGGAAGACAAAAAAGTTTGCGCCTTATGCGTGGTATTCACTTGAAACGTAAAGCGCTCTAGTAAAATTTCTTCTCTTTACCAAAGTAATTTTGACAGCTGATCCAGTATGAGCGCAAAGTAACTTTTATTTAAGTAGATGAAAAAAAAAACGAATTTAGTACTATACCATTTAATTCCACTAGAGTTTGTATCCTTTGATAGATACGCGTATTTCGACCTCAACTGTAAGGCCGTCTTCAGTGTCGTGTACTAGACTCGGCTTAATTTTTATTTGCCGAATAATTGAGCGGCACATTTTTCCGTACGAGGCTCCACTTGATTTGCACAGCAGGCTTTACTACCGGCAAATGTTGTTTTTTTTTAAGAAATAATTTAGGGTGGCCCTGAAAAATCAGTTTTTATACGATAATTTCTCGCAAAAACTTTGTTTCGAGCATGTTTAGTACTTTCGAAGTTTCTATCTCTTATGTTTGCTGAGTTTTTAGAGATTTTCTTCGACAAAATGTCGGATCTTAAATCCTTTGACGCTATTAGAAAGATTTACTTTTTCTGTTCATTGTGTGAAAATTGTGAGGACGTGTTTTTTTTTTTTGTCGGAAGAGACAACTGAATTTTGAAAATACCTAATATGTTTCTGGATCAGAAACGTCCATAATTTGAAAATTGGCTTCAGCACAATTCAGGTTCACAATTGCAAGCTATAAAAGTGTGACATAAAAAGTATTCATATAAAATCTACGCTTTAGGATGGGGCCTTTTTTAGCCGAGTGGTTAGAGTCCGCGGCTACAAAGCAAAGCCATGCTGAAGGTGTCTGGGTTCGATTCCCGGTCGTTTCAGGATCTTTTCATAATGGAAATTTCCTTGACTTCCCTGGGCATAGAGTATCACACGATATACGAATGCGAAAATGGCAACTTTCGTATAGAAAGCTCTCAGTTAATAACTGTGGAAGTGCCCTTAGAACACTACACTGAGTAGCCGGCTCTGTCCCAGTGGGGACGTTAATTCCAAGAAGAAGAGCTTATTTTTGTATGAAAATCTTGTGCGTCAAGCTAGGCACACAATGTTCCTTATTATTTGCTGAACAAAATGTTGGATCGAAAATGGGAAATGAAATATTTATAGTGCTTGTATTCAAGAAATCCGTCAGCAGGCCAACCCAATGCTTTATGTAATCAAATGTAAAAAGCCGTAATTACGTAACGTTTCTAGAGAAAGGGGGTTGAGGAAACGCAACTATTCATACAAATTTTTCGCATATTCCATACAAAATGATGTGGCCAAGACTGGTTGAAAATGGTAAAATTTAGCGCGATATTTGGAAGTCTCATAATGTTTCAAGGGAGATTCAATAAATCACGTCTGGAGGCGAGGTGTTGGCTCGATGGTTGGTATAGTATAATTTATATAATAGGGGATGTTTATTAAGTACGTGACGCGAAAACATCATTTATTACAACAATCCCGCCCATCCACCCTACGTCACACTTTTTATATGAAACCTTCAAAAAAATGTATGAATTGTCACATCTGGCACAACCCCCTCCTAATAGCATGACGTTCTTAATGGATGACCCCATATATGGTTCTCGATCTCTTTAGATGCTCATACAAAAATCAGAAGAAAAATAGAGAGAATGAGGATGAAAAGGTTTCATTTTACGTGTTATAATTTATGGAGATTATCCAACGGTCTTTTTGGGAAACGATTATTTTTGTTCTAGTTTTTAACCAATGTTTCGTAATTTTTTCAACTTCCCTCCCCGTTCCAACGCAACGTATTTTTTGAACGTTTCTATTGTTTGAATTCACAACGAAAATACATTAAACTAAACAACAATGCTTGACTATGGTTGAGTTCACCACAGGTTTTATTTTCTACACTTTAACAGAACGCACAGCAAAAAATCTTTCCGGAAAATTCACAATTTTTCTAAAAAGTTTAACTAACTTTTATGCTCACTCTAAAGCGCTCTTTTCAGTGATTAAGCTATTGAATACTAAAACTCTTGTATTTTTTAAACCTTAGGAATTATTTTGTAGAGCGTCAAATAAGGAACATAGTGCATCAAATTAGGTACATTGAAGAATTGATGCGTCAATTAAGGAACCTAATATGTTCCACAAAAAGTCATTAAAACATAAAGAAAAAATGTATGATATATTTTTACTTATTTTTCTCTAATTTTATAATAGTTGAACTAACAGTTTCTAATTTCAACAAAATCGGACAGATTTTGAGGATTTGACAAATGTTTGAATTCAGATTTTCCTTAACCGCGTCAAATATGGTACATCCACGGTACTTCGAAAACGGTAAACGCAGGGGTCATAAGGATAACGGTTGTAAGGAGTGTATCTAAAAGTAGTAGGCAAACATTCAAAACGGCATATCTCAGAGCATAGTTAAACCACAGAGAACAGACGTTCATCTTTTCTTGTCAGCATGTGTAAAGCATTGTACTGGTCATTTCAAAGTATGTCGTTATGCTCCTGTTACGCGGCGCTGTCGTCATATTGAGAACGCTACAAATTTGCCGCTTTTCACACTTTGGCGCTAGTGTCGATATCAAAAATTGACACTTGTCGCTAGCGTTGCTTTGTGTACTAATACATTTTGATGTTCACTAGTGACATCGTGTTGTCGAAACGAGTTTGTATATCGGGTTGTCTGCGTTGGCGGCGCTGATGGTTGATTCGAACTTTACACATGATTTAAATGAAATTTTGTTCGAACCTCCATGTCTGTTCTCTGTGGTTAAACTATTTGAAAGCTTTTTCAACGCAAATCTTGAGCACTTCGGTAGCGGTCATGTCATCAAATAATGAAGCAGCTAAAAAATATATTTAATAATATGCAGTCTTAATATAAATACAACAAGGTTTATGAATCTTGCACAAAATTGCATTTTTGAAGTGTCTTCTGAAGATTCGATGATTTGTATTGAACAAAATTTATATCAAACAAAATAGAATGAAAAGCTTACTCTATCGGAAAATATCTCTCTTTCTTCTTGGCATTACGTCCTCACTGGGACAGACCCTGCTTCTCAGCTTAGTGTTCTTATGAGCACTTCGGTAGCGGTAATTATATAGAGTGCCATTTTTTGCTTACGTTACTTCATAAATATGTAAAAAAAATTCCAATATATTTTTATTCGATCCAATTGTTCGATATTACCATTAACGCGTAGAAATAAAAAATCAAAAAACGAGGTCCTTAAAAATCGACTTTTTTCGATTTTCGTATTGCTCTCAAATGCTTGTTAAACTTTTTTTTTTCTTAAAATTTAACTTATCAATTTTTAGATGTGTGCAAGATTTTCATCGTCATCTGTTAGTAATTTGACAAAATATCATACAACATGCCACTTTATAGAAACAATATCACCGCATCATAATTGTTGACAACAATATCACCGCGTCATATGTTTTGAATGTTTGCGACTGCTTTTCGATACACTCCTTATATCCTCATCACCCTCATCACCTCATGTAAAATCCTGGATGAGAAACCTCACACCCTGTGTACATTTACTGCTTCCTCATAATTAACTCGCTACAAACAACTTAGCAACTATGCCGGTATCGTAATACTAAACCATGAAAGAGCATAAAAATTTCCACAATTTACGTTCCCACCTCCCTCTATTGCCCAGAAATTGCTTGTGGAAACGTTTTTTTAGGTTTTGCTTTACGCTTTGGAAAGTTGGAAAAGTTAATTTCTCGACGGTCAAAGAGCAGCGTGTGCTTTATGTGGGTATATGAATTGGTAAAACGTTAGTCTTACCGGTTACCATTCGGAGTAAAAACTGTTCATTGGCAAAAATTTAATTTTCGATAATTTTAAACATCATTCGGGTCAAAGTAACTTTTTCAAAAAGTTTGCTAATCGAGGAAGCAAGCTTATTGGATGATTGTTTCTAAATTAGGCAGGATTTTTGTCTTAGATTTGGTATAATCTTGCATTTTTTTCCATTTTCCGGTAAAATATGCCAACTGAAAACATTTTGTTAAATATATCAACTATAAATGACAAGCTACTTTTAATGGCTTTCATGTTTTTGGGTTTTTTTTAATAATAATTCTTACTTCTTGCAAATCAGGTCCCCAAGAATTGTAGAAAATGTTCACTTGGTTGAGAATACTTTCGAAATCCTGAGTAACTTGATTTTCAATTAGACTTGTAAGTCCTAAATTTAAATTGTGCGCGCTTTCAAACTGCACAGTAAGTTTTTGAGCTTTTTCGCAATTAGTTAGTGATAATTTGTTTTCCTCTTTGAATGCCGAAATTTGCTTCTGAGGTTTGTAGAATTTTAGATAATTTCCAAAAGGGCTTAGAGCCAGGGTCCAATTGGGAAACTTTATTGTCAAAATTTTTGTTTCTTAATTGAAGAAAATGTGTTTCAACTTCTTTTTGCAAATCCTTATAATTTTCATACCAGGATCGCGAGTGCGTTGAAATTGCCTTCGCCTCACATTTTTAAGGCTTATGGAATTTGTTTCGAGAGCATTGTGAATATCAAGTTTTGTTTACAAAGAAATGTTAACATCAATATTACCACAGACAAACATATGTAACACTTAGAACAAATCGCGATTAAAATCATAGTCACAAGAACATGTACGCTCAATGCTAAATTCAGCGTGTTTGGCCGATCGAGCAACAGATGGCGGTAGTGAGCAAACGTCAAACGCGAACAAAAACGATGCGAGCGCTGCGAGTGGTGGATTTACCACCTACAATATTTTTGAATCGGCCGTTAAAAAGGTGGTCGATGGACATCGATGAGAGTGTGACGTCTGTTTGTCTGTGATATTACTATCGATAAATATATGTTTCATATGTATTCCAGTCGGCTCAAAAATAATTGAATGTAGCGCTGATAGGATTGAGAATCGCTTAGGGACATGATCAGAAGAAAAATCATCGTGAGTGATCAGTTGGCTACAAAGGTGACTAGAGTCGGTTAAAACTAAATCATTTGAGTTCGCAGTTGACCATTCAACAAAGCCAGCCACGCTTTCCATTGTGTACGTTTCCCGCTCGACGATCGCATCACCACAACAGCCTACTGTGTCGATGGAAATACGCCAAAGCGCAATGCCTTTATTCATATGCAATTCATCTCCGTACTACTTGCGCCTATAAAAGGCGATCTGTATCATATGTATTTTTAGTGTGCTTATCGTATCCCTCACCGAGCAGGAGTAGAGTTACTGTGCACGTACTGTAGCTTTAGATGCAGGAGCCTCATTACTTGCAAGCGCACGGGCGCGCTGTACATTATGAGACATTTTTTGGTGCGCCTCATTTTTCTTGAGGTGTGTCTCAATGCGATCTCATGCGTCTCTTGTGCTGCTTAAAATTCAGCGCAATAATTGAAGTGATTACAAAAGTTTTAAACGAAGATCAAAATTGTAACTCTTGGATCGCGAGCCTTCGATCATATCATGTAGGCCATCTAGACACCTGTATAATGAGGCGAAAATAGTTGCAGAGACTCTTCGTTACTAAGCGTTAGTTTCACAACTTGGAGACCGTTGGCGAGCCGTAGCGCCGAGCGCGCGCTTTTAGAATTTTTGTGAGCCTCCCTTTAGCGCAGCACTCTAGTATTCCGATGAGCTAAGAGACGGCTTGGCTGGAGGCTCGTCAGTACATTAATGTACTCCTGAGAAATATGTAACTCTAAGCAGGAGCACTGCCTCTCGATGGGGAGCAATAAATCGTTTAATAGTCAATCAGTTCGTTTCCTTCTTGTCGCCCTGAGTCCTGTCGGTTTAAATATAAAAGTCACAACGTAGGGCCGTCGAATCCTGGCCGAAACATTGGTGCCGTGACCAGGATGTCTTTCCTCGAAGGGTGGGCACTACGGCCCGGACGGTGGACTCTGGGGGTCCGAAGGATGGACGCTTTAGTCCGGATAGAAGCAGGGGTCCGGCAAATGGACGCTATGGTCCCTCGGGTGGACGCTACGGTCCAGATAATCTTACAGGTAGACGCAGGGGTTCGGTTGGACGACAGAGGTCCGGGGCATGAAGGGCAATGGTACGGCGGATGGACGCTGGATCCTAGAGGTGGACCGTGAGGTCCAGATGGACGGCGATGGTCCGGCAGCTGGACGCAGGGGTCGAACAGGTGAACGCTACGGTTCGGATGGACGGCTAGGTCCGACGAGTAGACGGCGGGGTCCGGAAACGATATTGGCATGCCCACTGGCACTTAGTTCGATGAATCCTGGTCACGGCACCAATGTTTCGGCCAGGACGTCTTTCCCTACGTTGTGTTTTACGAGAGAAACTACGAAACTTACATGCTGATGGGTGCGCCTTATATACAGGCCGTACTGTACTGCTTTGTCTGCTGTGACAGACAATGACAAGTCATTTGGCGTGCACGCTTCTCCCTAGAGTTTGGCGCGCTATTGGATTGGCGCCAACTGTAGAGGCTTAACGCTGACTGGCAGTGGATTATTCCACTGCAGCGATGAATGGAACAATAGCTATGGTCCCTCTCTGCACACGCTTCAATTGGGTCCTAAAATGTTTAATGAAATCTTGTTTTTATTTAATGACACGAAAGAGCATGTTACTGCAACTATTTTAGCATTTTTTCCCGCTCAAATAACGGCTTCATCATATTTAAACTTTAATTTAATTATTGGGTCCATAAATGAACCTTGACACTTTTGACCATGTTTGACGTTCGCTTAAGGTGAAGATGAATCGAAGCCAAACCTCAAATTTTCAAGAGCACAAATCTGGAGAACCGAACACCCGTTTAAGCTGAAAACTTAATCGATTGGTCACCATCAGCGAGTGACCAATCGATTAGGTTTTCAGCTTAAACGGATGTTTGGTTCTCCAGATTCGTGCTCTTGAAAATTTAAGGTTTGGCTTCGATTAATCTTCACCTTAATCGACAAAAACAGCACAGGGCTTTTAGTTTTAACACTGGGGTTGTTCTTATCTGACATTTCGGAAGGGACACGGAGAGCAAAATACACCCAAAATTTGAGTTTAAGCCAAGGAGTGTGGCAAAATCCAAAAAAATGTTTTTTTTTGGACTTAAACAAAAGAAAAACATTAAAAAAATGTGTAAACATGTGTTTTTGGCCTAAACTTAAGCGATTGGCATTAAAATTGGGACAGGCCTTTAGGACCCTATTGAGCGCGAACAAAGAGTTTCTAGAAGAACAACAAGTAGGGCTATCAGGACATTGAATTGAGAAATATAATAAAGAGAACTTATCGAATAAAATTCTGCCGTTGAAATTGCTTAACGAAATATTCCATGTGCGATGTTTGGCGTTAATGTCACCAATGATAACAAATTTTGACTTATTGCGAGTCAATTTCCGCAAGTCAGCTTGGAGCAAATTCATTCAAAAACTTTGGTTTCACATGAGGAAAAAAGTGGATGTTTTATACGCCTTTGAATGATGATAGCAACTCTCCCACCTCTCCATCCAGTCGATCATTACGATAAACAAAAAATTTGGATCTCTTTAGAGTTTGGATCCAGGAACAAAAAAAATTTTTCAGTAATAACTGCTTTATATATGTTATTGACGTTTACAAAACTAAACAGCTCGTCCTCTTTACCATTCAAAGAACAAGTGTTCCAATTCAAAATATTTGAAAAATCAGTTAAGTTTGATTTAACTTTAATTTAAAATAAGACCACAGACAAACAGACGTCACACTCTCATCGCTGTCCATCGACGAACTTTTTAACGATCGATTCGAATATATGGTAGGTGGTCAATCGACCACCCGCAGCGCTCGCGTCTTTTTTGTTCGTGTTTGACGTTTACACACTACCGCCACCTGTACATCGGCCAACTACAGTATTTTTAGCATTGGGCGTACATGTTTTCGCGACTATGATTTTGATCGCGATTTGTGCTAAGTGTTACGTCTGTTTCTCTGTGATGAGACTTTCATAGTGCTAATGCAAGTAGACTAATGCATTTGATTTTCCTTTCTTTACAGGCATTTGTATCGTGCGAATTGGGTCCAAATAGTGTCGCCGGAGCAATGATCGGAATGGGAGTAATGCAACTCATTGCAGCATGCACCCTTAGTATGCTATTGAGGCACACCAAACGAGTCGTCGTCATAAGTAAGTTAGACACTAGCATGGCTAACAGAATATCATAAACCCATTTTTACATATCATCTCTCGATTTCAGTTGCCGGATTCATATTCCACGCCTGCCTCCTTCTGGTCCTGCTTCGCTGGAAACCCTCGCGGGATGACAGTGCCGTTCTCTACGTCATTCCAGCCGCCTGGGGTGTATGCAACGCTGTTTGGGAAACGCTGACAACCGCTTTGGTCACCCTATCGCACACGACCAAGGTAGCTGAAGTTATGTCTCCCTTGCAAGCTCTGCGCTTTCTGGGACTGGGAATAACCTTCGCTGGCCATGGAATCCTATGCGAAGCTCCGAAGATCATCATCCTGGCTATCCTGCTGGTGATTTCCGTTATTCCGTATACCATGCTGGAGCTTAAGCTCGAAACTCAACGAAAAGCCGCCAAAGTGAGCTTATGACGATTCTGTGCACACGATTACTAATGTTTACTGAAGTTAAAATACTTCTAGGCTTCAATGGTTTTAGCTGGAGCTGAGAGGTATTTTAAAATATACGGTAATATTAGTCTTCGTTGATTTTTAACGAATCACTCCAACACATAAATCAATAAAAAAAAGAAAGTAACTCAAAAACCCCGGTTGTTCATGAACCGCAAGTTAACAAACATCCAGAAATTTTCAACAATACCGAAACGATTGCTTAACTAGAACATCAAGTAAAGTTCTTTGGTAGATTCTTAGTCACTGAATTTGTGAAACACTAGTAGATTGATGGTTGACATAAATGAAAGATTATCAGACTCAAATATATGGAATTTTTAAAACGATGCACTTCTTATTTCCAACTCAAATTTAGGACACTGCGTTAGGAATGCTCTTATCCCTACACTGAAGAAAATTATCACATAAACTTCTTTGTGTGTGCAAGTACAGTCGAATTTCGTTCGTTGCACTACGTTTAATTGCACTTCGTTTCAATTGGGCTCCCGTTAAATAAGCTATAGCCCACCTAAAACGAAGGCAAACGTCACATTCTTAAATAAACCGCAATTTGTTAATGTTGGTAGCCTTGAATTTCTATTGTAATCGGTTATTTGACAGCTCAAAACTTAGCCCGATTAGTGAAAGTCTTTCACTAGATGGGCCACGGGTTTAGTGCAACGAACGAAAGTTGACTGTAATGCGATAAATTGAATCAATGCGCCAAATAATAACCAAAAAAAAATCTGCATATTTATGTAGCCGAGAAACGAAATCAAAGCAGCAAAAAAACTTTGTGCCAAGATGCCTAAAATCAACATTATTAACGGTTAGGAAAATAGTGCCACTGTGTTACAGTCGATTCCTTTTGTTCGCATTTACATTGAAAAAAAAATATACGCGTCGACTGTTTTCAAAAAGCAGTGAATGTGCCAATCGGAAACTTGGAAATTGTCTGCCTCATTGCCAAAAACCGAAACCAATACAGATAGTCCATAAGTAGCGGATGAATCGCACGATAGAAGAATCAAGTGAACTAGTATTATGAAGGATGGTATTTAAACACGTAGAAAGCCCCGTTGAAAATAATTATAATTGGAACAACTCCTATCTACTGCAGCAGTAGGTCGACCTAGCTTCGAATTATGTACGGTAGTAAGCAACTTACATTTTGATGTGAAATGACGAACGGTGGAAGTCAATAGCTGTATCAAATAATTAAACATCTTGCGTTTGTCATATGGGTAGCTTTACTTAGCATTTGAATAAATGATAGTCCTCAACAGCACGCATGAACCAGTGTTTTACTATTCAATGAATTTCAAACAATTCTCTTTTTGACAACTACCGAAAAACTAAACATTACATATACTTTGCAATTGGATTAAATGGACATCGACATTCTCCCTCTATGGTTTATTAGGGGGAGATCCCCCAGTACCGGACACCTAAGCTTCTAAAATCATAACTAAAAAAACTATTGATTTTTTGTGGTCTTGGTGCCCAATTATGATAAATATTATCATTATTGTAGCGTACAAAAATAAATATGGAAATATAAATATGAATTTTCACATTGTATTTTGATGATGTATTTTAGTACCAAATTGACGTATCATAAAAGGTGGCTCCCAATACCGGACACGATCTGGAAATGTCCCGAATTCTAAAAAATTGTATATCATCGAATGTTTTTACTTCAGGAATAGTATTTTATCAATAATTCAATGCATTTGCAACTTTCACAAGAATAATTTGAGCTTTACTAAGTCTGCAAGTTGGTCATCAAAAAACCTCTTTCATATATGACGAAAAACAACATTTTTTTATATGTTGTTCTGAATTTTCATTCTTCTTATTTTTATTGCATGTTCGATACCAGGATCGATGAAATCCATGAAAAACGAATGTATTTTGAGTCACTGGTGCGAAAATTACAAAAATATCATGTAACAAATCAAACTGTCCGAAACTGGGGGACAGGAGGTGCTAGACCAAAATTGTAGTTTGATCATATTTAGTTTAAATATGGTACAAAATACATTCACACTTTCAAATTATGATTATATGCGATCATGCTTGCGTGTTTTAAATTATTTTGCCATGTTAAAAATAATTACTAATTAGGCTTAAATTTAGGGCGATACGTCAAATTTTTAAAAATTTTCATTCATCTCTACTTTTTTAAAAAGTCAAGCATATTTCAAGGATGTGATATTCTACGCAAACATTACTCTCCATTATAGCTTCCTTTTCTTCTAATACACCATCTTGATTGGATCATGATTTCTCAATTTTCGAACTTTGTCCGGTATTGGGTGCTGTCCGGTACTGGGGGATCTCCCCCTACTTCTATTGATTAAATGGACAAATTGATGTGAAGTTTTACGAAAAACTTACACGTCTTCTCGGTGAGAATCGAACTCACGACTCCCTGATCTCTAGTTAGTGCGCGTTACCCCTACGCCACGAGTGTGGTGTGTTATTTCAATACCTAAAAAATAATGCGCTAGGCCTCAACACCAACACCACCTACCAATATATCTACCTGTTCCCATGAACTTAGTTTTGCTGTTATTGCTGTCTTCATCTACAGAGGTGCGAATGCCTCTTGCACTCCTCTGAGATTAATTCCAGTCGGAATCCCAAGAATTACAGTTGGAATCCCAAGGATTCCAGGCCGGAATCCCAAGGATTCCAGGCAGGAATCCCAAGGATTCCAGGCAGGAATCCCAAGGATTCCAGGCAGGAATCCCAAGGATTCCAGGCAGGAATCCCAAGGATTCCAGGCAGGAATCCCAAGGATTCCAGGCAAGAATCCCAAGGATTCCAGGCAGGAATCCCAAGGATTCCAGGCTGGAATTCCAAGGATTCCAGGCTGGAATTCCAAGGATTCCAGGCTGGAATTCCAAGGATTCCAGGCTGGAATCCCAAGGATTCCAGGCTGGAATCCCAAGGATTCCAGGCTGGAATCCCAAGGATTCCAGGCTGGAATCCCAAGGATTCCAGGCTGGAATCCCAAGGATTCCAGGCTGGAATCCCAAGGATTCCAGGCTGGAATCCCAAGGATTCCAGGCTGGAATCCCAAGGATTCCAGGCTGGAATCCCAAGGATTCCAGGCTGGAATCCCAAGGATTCCAGGCTGGAATCCCAAGGATTGCAGGCTGGAATCCCAAGGATTCCAGGCAGGACTCCCAAGGATTTCAGGCAGGACTCCCAAGGATTTCAGGAAGGAATCCCAAGGATTCCAGGAAGGAATCCCAAGGATTCCAGGCAGGAATCCCAAGGATTCCAGGCAGGAATCCCAAGGATTCCAGGCAGGAATCCCCACGATACCAGGCAGGAATCCCAAGGATTCCAGGCAGGAATCCCAAGGATTCCAGGCAGAAATCCCAAGGATTGCAGGCAGGAATCCCAAGGATTCCATCTCGAAATCCCAAGGATTCCAGTCAGAAATCCCAAGGATTCTAGCCAGAAATCCCAAGGATTCCAGGCAGGAATCCCAAGGATTCCAGGCAGATATTCCAAGAATTCCAGGCAGGAATCCCAAGGATTCCAGGCAGAGATCCCAAGGATTCCATATGTAGAACAAATGTGTACATATGTTATATGTGCGTTTCGTGACGATTTGCTCGCCAGATGCGTTAGTCTGTAGCATTTTCACCAACTGTCAATCGTTCCAACTAACGGGTCGGATTCGCTAGATGGAAGGCAGTCGTGTTCTAACTAGCAAATCCCCGCAGTATTCCGGTTTTTAACCCAAGACGTGATATTAATTTCCAAAAATGTTTAAATTTGCTAGAAATTTTTCATACAAAATACAGTCGACTCTCCATAACTCGATATTCAAGGGACCATCGACTTATAGAATTATCGAGTTATAGAATATACCAACGCAAAAAATCCCAAAATCGAAGAGACAAATTCCTTTATTTCCAATGCATATATGATTACTACTGTAAGAAAGCAATCATATTTTGTTGATATTACTTTATAATCAATTATTTGAAAACTTTCTTTGGAATGTTCGAAACATCCCATTTGTTTACCTACAATATTTTTTTTTTATTTTAATGTTTTTTAACATTTATTACAACTTGCAAGTATTTATTCACTTCCAAACAAGAATTAGTCCGAGTTTCCCCGTATAAGAAGGATTTTAAAATGGATATCGAGTTATGGAGAGAAACTTTCCTCTCACGTGACATCGACTAATGGAGATATCGAGTTATAGAAATGTCGACTTATGGAGAGCACGATGTATGGGAATTTGAAGGGACCGAAAAATCCATCGAGTTATAGAATATCGAGTTGTGGAGAAACGACTGTAAAATGATTTTACTAAGCTTAAACATAAGCCAAGCAATCTATTAACCTGAGACGAGACTCGCGAAGACGGTCTTCTTTTTTTGTGATTGCTGAGTTTTTTCTTATTCCACTTTGTGTTTATACCAATTATGCGCAAGCCGTTCAAATCCTCACATGAACCTCTCAGCAAAAAACGATTGAGTTTGCATCACATCGAATCATAAAAAGCCGTTTGAGTAAAATTTCATGCCAGCAAACGTAGCAGACATTAGAAATAATTAATCTTCTGCTTAGATTTATCAGCAACTTTGGAAAAAAACTGCTCCGCTGCCTGAGATTTTCAATAACAATTTACTTTGAACACAATACTTTTCACTTTTTCAGCCATAAAAACGGTGGGCTGCATTTGACGTTTCGTGAGAGGGGAAACTGGGCTGCATATGACGTTGATATTTTTCCTCTTCGCGAGTCTCTCTCAGCTATTAACGGATGGCACTCGGCCGTTACAATGTAAACATTTCGCAATGAACGAATGACCACTGGATTAATATGAGTGCATTTCAATGCAATTTTGTTTTACTGTGTACTTGCGTAAAATCAAATAAAAATAAATCCTGCCACCGGCCCTTGCCTTCGGTTTTGTTTTCCTATATTCGTTCGTCATCTGTCAGACATCGCCGTTTTTTTCTGCTCATCTTCGTTCTTTATCGCACGTCCAGCCAAAAACCGAACAAAACTGTGCGGGAGTGCTGCTGGCTGACACGTACAATTTCAGCGCTGTTAAATGCGCGAGCAATGGATCAGCGCGAGCAGTCAGTTTTTCCATGGGCAACCAAGGGGGGGCGACTTGCATACAAGTGCGCGAGCAGTTACAAGTTCGAAATCATTGCATGCAAGTTGCTAGCGCAAAATTTTATTTTCAATTGCGGAATCGCTGGGATAAAATACAATAAGTTAAAGATAAATAATTAAACTACTTAGCTATTTTGGACCCATTTACAACTTATGCAGAATATTCATACCAAGAGCATTACGTGGGATTGGGAGGTTGTGATAAATGTTATTATGAAACTAGTATTCTTTATACATCATATTTCTTATGCAAAATGGGTCAACCAATGTGAGAAGATCTATTTTCACGATTTTCACTTTCCCCGCGTCGCAACACGTTTTGAGAATGCAGGGCCGGTAGCAAGTCACTTTTTAGTGACGGTCACTATTTTCGACCTGTTGGTGAATTCCGGCGCACATTTTCTTCGAAGAGTAGATATTTTATTCCATAATCCACCAGCAAGAAAATTGTCTTTTCTTCGAAGAAAATACGCGCCGAAATTCGCCTACTGGTCTAAAAATTTACTATTTGCAACACGAAGTCACTAAAGCCACTATTGGTTACAAAAGTTATTATTTTCGTGATAAAACAGAAAGAACAGAGCCATTTTCCATATGTACCGTGTGTATCTAATACAATTATTGAAAAAATGCAATGTCAATGAGATTTGCGCACGTCCTGACCAGCATGGCTGCTTCAAGGACATTCTCAAGTAGATTCCTGCATACTCACTTTTTCCATTTTGGCTTGGGTTGTCAATCAATAGTAATAATAATAAGGATTTTCCATATGTACCGTGTGTATCTAATACAACTATTGAAAAAATGCAATGTCAATGAGATTTGCGCACGTCCTGACCAGCATGGCTGCTTCAAGGACATTCTCAAGTAGATTCCTGCATACTCACTTTTTCCATTTTGGCTTGGGTTGTCAATCAATAGTAATAAAAATGAGGATTTTCCATATGTACCGTGTATATCTAATACAACTATTGAAAAAATGCAATGTCAATGAGATTTGCGCACGTCCTGACCAGCATGGCTGCTTCAAGGACATTCTCAAGTAGATTCCTGCATACTCACTTTTTCCATTTTGGCTTGGGTTGTCAATCAATAGTAATTAAAATGAGGATTTTCCATATGTACCGTGTGTATCTAATACAATTATTGAAAAAATGCAATGTCAATGAGATTTGCGCACGTCCTCACCAGCATGGCTGCTTCAAGGACATTCTCAAGTAGATTCCTGCATACTCACTTTTTCCATTTTGGCTTGGGTTGTCAATCAATAGTAATAATAATAAGGATTTTCCATATGTACCGTGTGTATCTAATACAACTATTGAAAAAATGCAATGTCAATGAGATTTGCGCACGTCCTGACCAGCATGGCTGCTTCAAGGACATTCTCAAGTAGATTCCTGCATACTCACTTTTTCCATTTTGGCTTGGGTTGTCAATCAATAGTAATTAAAATGAGGATTTTCCATATGTACCGTGTGTATCTAATACAATTATTGAAAAAATGCAATGTCAATGAGATTTGCGCACGTCCTCACCAGCATGGCTGCTTCAAGGACATTCTCAAGTAGATTCCTGCATACTCACTTTTTCCATTTTGGCTTGGGTTGTCAATCAATAGTAATAATAATAAGGATTTTCCATATGTACCGTGTGTATCTAATACAACTATTGAAAAAATGCAATGTCAATGAGATTTGCGCACGTCCTGACCAGCATGGCTGCTTCAAGGACATTCTCAAGTAGATTCCTGCATACTCACTTTTTCCATTTTGGCTTGGGTTGTCAATCAATAGTAATAAAAATAAGGATTTTCCATATGTACCGTGTGTATCTAATACAACTATTGAAAAAATGCAATGTCAATGAGATTTGCGCACGTCGTGTGCAGCATGGCTGCTTCAAGGACATTCTCAAGTAGATTCCTGCATACTCACTTTTTCCATTTTGGCTTGGGTTGTCAATCAATAGTAATAAAAATGAGGATTTTCCATATGTACCGTGTGTATCTAATACAATTATTGAAAAAATGCAATGTCAATGAGATTTGCGCACGTCCTGACCAGCATGGCTGCTTCAAGGACATTCTCAAGTAGATTCCTGCATACTCACTTTTTCCATTTTGGCTTGGGTTGTCAATCAATAGTAATAAAAATGAGGATTTTCCATATGTACCGTGTATATCTAATACAACTATCGAAAAAATGCAATGTCAATGAGATTTGCGCACGTCCTGACCAGCATGGCTGCTTCAAGGACATTCTCAAGTAGATTCCTGCATACTCACTTTTTCCATTTTGGCTTGGGTTGTCAATCAATAGTAATAAAAATAAGGATTTTCCATATGTACCGTGTGTATCTAATAGAACTATTGAAAAAATGCAATGTCAATGAGATTTGCGCACGTCGTGTGCAGCATGGCTGCTTCAAGGACATTCTCAAGTAGATTCCTGCATACTCACTTTTTCCATTTTGGCTTGGGTTGTCAATCAATAGTAATAAAAATGAGGATTTTCCATATGTACCGTGTGTATCTAATACAATTATTGAAAAAATGCAATGTCAATGAGATTTGCGCACGTCCTGACCAGCATGGCTGCTTCAAGGACATTCTCAAGTAGATTCCTGCATACTCACTTTTTCCATTTTGGCTTGGGTTGTCAATCAATAGTAATAAAAATGAGGATTTTCCATATGTACCGTGTGTATCTAATACAACTATTGAAAAAATGCAATGTCAATGAGATTTGCGCACGTCCTGACCAGCATGGCTGCTTCAAGGACATTCTCAAGTAGATTCCTGCATACTCACTTTTTCCATTTTGGCTTGGGTTGTCAATCAATAGTAATAAAAATGAGGATTTTCCATATGTACCGTGTGTATCTAATACAATTATTGAAAAAATGCAATGTCAATGAGATTTGCGCACGTCCTCACCAGCATGGCTGCTTCAAGGACATTCTCAAGTAGATTCCTGCATACTCACTTTTTCCATTTTGGCTTGGGTTGTCAATCAATAGTAATAATAATAAGGATTTTCCATATGTACCGTGTGTATCTAATACAACTATTGAAAAAATGCAATGTCAATGAGATTTGCGCACGTCCTGACCAGCATGGCTGCTTCAAGGACATTCTCAAGTAGATTCCTGCATACTCACTTTTTCCATTTTGGCTTGGGTTGTCAATCAATAGTAATAAAAATGAGGATTTTCCATATGTACCGTGTATATCTAATACAACTATTGAAAAAATGCAATGTCAATGAGATTTGCGCACGTCCTGACCAGCATGGCTGCTTCAAGGACATTCTCAAGTAGATTCCTGCATACTCACTTTTTCCATTTTGGCTTGGGTTGTCAATCAATAGTAATAAAAATGAGGATTTTCCATATGTACCGTGTATATCTAATACAACTATTGAAAAAATGCAATGTCAATGAGATTTGCGCACGTCCTGACCAGCATGGCTGCTTCAAGGACATTCTCAAGTAGATTCCTGCATACTCACTTTTTCCATTTTGGCTTGGGTTGTCAATCAATAGTAATTAAAATGAGGATTTTCCATATGTACCGTGTGTATCTAATACAATTATTGAAAAAATGCAATGTCAATGAGATTTGCGCACGTCCTCACCAGCATGGCTGCTTCAAGGACATTCTCAAGTAGATTCCTGCATACTCACTTTTTCCATTTTGGCTTGGGTTGTCAATCAATAGTAATAATAATAAGGATTTTCCATATGTACCGTGTGTATCTAATACAACTATTGAAAAAATGCAATGTCAATGAGATTTGCGCACGTCCTGACCAGCATGGCTGCTTCAAGGACATTCTCAAGTAGATTCCTGCATACTCACTTTTTCCATTTTGGCTTGGGTTGTCAATCAATAGTAATTAAAATGAGGATTTTCCATATGTACCGTGTGTATCTAATACAATTATTGAAAAAATGCAATGTCAATGAGATTTGCGCACGTCCTCACCAGCATGGCTGCTTCAAGGACATTCTCAAGTAGATTCCTGCATACTCACTTTTTCCATTTTGGCTTGGGTTGTCAATCAATAGTAATAATAATAAGGATTTTCCATATGTACCGTGTGTATCTAATACAACTATTGAAAAAATGCAATGTCAATGAGATTTGCGCACGTCCTGACCAGCATGGCTGCTTCAAGGACATTCTCAAGTAGATTCCTGCATACTCACTTTTTCCATTTTGGCTTGGGTTGTCAATCAATAGTAATAATAATAAGGATTTTCCATATGTACCGTGTGTATCTAATACAACTATTGAAAAAATGCAATGTCAATGAGATTTGCGCACGTCCTGACCAGCATGGCTGCTTCAAGGACATTCTCAAGTAGATTCCTGCATACTCACTTTTTCCATTTTGGCTTGGGTTGTCAATCAATAGTAATAAAAATGAGGATTTTCCATATGTACCGTGTGTATCTAATACAATTATTGAAAAAATGCAATGTCAATGAGATTTGCGCACGTCCTGACCAGCATGGCTGCTTCAAGGACATTCTCAAGTAGATTCCTGCATACTCACTTTTTCCATTTTGGCTTGGGTTGTCAATCAATAGTAATAAAAATGAGGATTTTCCATATGTACCGTGTATATCTAATACAACTATTGAAAAAATGCAATGTCAATGAGATTTGCGCACGTCCTGACCAGCATGGCTGCTTCAAGGACATTCTCAAGTAGATTCCTGCATACTCACTTTTTCCATTTTGGCTTGGGTTGTCAATCAATAGTAATAAAAATGAGGATTTTCCATATGTACCGTGTGTATCTAATACAATTATTGAAAAAATGCAATGTCAATGAGATTTGCGCACGTCCTGACCAGCATGGCTGCTTCAAGGACATTCTCAAGCAAATTTATCCATACTTGTGATTTGAAATAACAGAACAGTCGGTTGTTGAACATAATTAATTACAAACATCGTGTCACTCTTCCTTCAAGTAATCAATTATTATGTAAACATGAAGTGATTGCCATTGTGAACAAAAACAACGAACAATAATTCGAAGATATATATATATTCATCAACGTTTTCATCCGTACACCCAACAAGAATGGGATCACTTACATAATATTACATTCAATGAGATAATTTCTCCTTTCCAATGAAATTTTAACAAAGGTCTTTAGAGAACTTTTTAAAGCAACATTTATATATCATATGCTGTAATGTCGTAAATGACTCTTGTATATTGCGTAAATTGCTGCTTATATCTTTAAGAAACCTTAAGTTTGTTGTGTTCTTATAGATATGAAATTTATTCAAAAGCTTGGGATGGGATGTGATTGTGATTAGAATAAAAGATGTTATGAAAGTATTTAGGATATACCAATGCGTATGGCGATTTCTTAATAAGCTCAAAAACTAAAAATCATCCATACAACAAATTGCATAAGGCTTCTAATATGAGTTAGCTGCATATGAATATCATTTTCTGTAAGTGATCATCCTCCCAGTGAACACACCATCGTATATGATGGGATATAAGAGTACAAATGTGGAGGCGATATGCGTACATCTTGCATGGATCCTTATGGTGCATGCACGTATATCGCCTCCACATTTGTACTCTTATGCGCTATCTTATACGAGTTCGTGTTTGCTGGGCTCATCCTTATGATACGAATATTTAAACCTTTTTTTGTGTATGTTTACATAATCATTAAATGAAAACTTTTTCCGGGCTTGTGACCGGCACGACATTTTAAGAAAATATGACTATATTATTACTATATATTTTTTCTTGTCTTAAGCTAATTCTCGTTTCAATCGCATTTGAACCTGAGACAGATACATAGTAGAATTGGTTCAGTAAAAAAATAATAATTTAACCTCAAGTGTGCCTTTGGTATTCATACATTCATTTTTTTTTTGCGTTTTTTACACCGTAATAGGTTGTAAAATTGTGTCACAAACCAAAATATTGTCACACCACGTTTGCCATAGATTTGATAGCGTCGTAGCTAACAGAAATCAACATGTAACGCGCATAGTTGAATTGTGCATTGAATGTGCTTCTCATAAATTGCCATTCAAATTGACTTGTGAGGAGTTATTTCCCCACTTTGAAAATAAATAAATAAATTGTAAATTGTGATGCTATGGTTAATCAAATTGAACTAGTAAATAGTCATATTTTCTTGTTTAGTCAATGGCGGAATTACCACTTTGTTTGTTCTACCAGCAATAAATAACAATAAAGCAATTCAAAACAAAGGTTATCAATAAATAACATTTTGATTATAGTCACTATGTCTGTAAGAAACTTAACACTGAATGAAAAAACGACTAAAAGAGAACATTACTTCGAATATGGAGCTCAACACTATAGTCAATTCCCGAGCATAGGAAAATAACTACTGAATACCAAATTGAGGTATTCCATACCAGACAATTTCCAATACCTAATACCTGAATGAGGTATGAATGAGCCCTGCATAAGAGGTAAAATACCTCAAATAATACCTTCTGCATATTCTACAAATACCAAGCTGATAATTAGATCAGGTATTGTAATACCTCAACAATACTTGATGGATTTTCATATAAAAGTGAAATTTTTCAATAATAGTTCAATACCTCCAGCAGACCTCAATAGCTGTTCAATACCTCAATGAAGTATTTTTAATCGCTTTAAAGATTTTTTTCAATACCATTATAATACCAAATTGAGGTATTGACAACTGAACAATACCTAATTTTGGTATGATACCAAAAAATGGTATGCATAAGTTATTGGGGAGTTATTTGTTCCTCCTCGGGTTGCGATTTATAATTGTGGAGCTCAACACTTCTAGTCATCAAATTATAACTGTGGATCTCAACACTAGTAGTCATCAAATTTTAACTGTGGAGCTCAACACTTCTAGTCATCAAATTTTAACTGTGGAGCTCAACACTTGTAGTCTTCAAATTATAACTGTGGAGCTCAACATTTGTAGTCATCAAATTATAACTGTGGAGCTCAATACTTGTAGTCATCAAATTTTAACTGTGGAGCTCAACACTTGTAGTCTTCAAATTATAACTGTGGAGCTCAACACTTGTAGTCATCAAATTATAACTGTGGATCTCAACACTAGCTAAATAAAAATTATCTCAACACTAACATAAATAACTTATTACTGCCATAAAGGCTTAAATAATTTATAACTGTGGAGTTCAACACTTAAGATAAGTCTATTGAAAGAAAGTATTACTGTGGAGCTCGACAACTTCTCGGAACATTAGAATCTATAATCTAATGGTTATAATTTATAAATGTGGAGCTTAGCACTTGATTCTGGATCAATATGGAGCTCAACACTATAATGACAAAACATGTATAACAGTGGAGCTCAACACTTGAGAGAAGTCAATTGAAAGAAAGTAAGAAAGTGATATTGCTGTGGAGCTCGACTCAAAGCTCTACATTGAAATTCTGCCAGCCAGAAGAAATTTTTCTATGGAGCTCAATATTGAACTGAAAATGACACAAGAAACAAACAAAACTACACTTATTGTGGAGCTCAACACATAAGTGACAGTGGAGCAAATAAATAAAACATTTAAGAGGATTCTTTCACTACAGTCGACGACTAAACTTTCACAAGTTTTTCGACACCTTTTATCTTTTTTCCAAATGCTTTACCATGGAAAAACAGTTTGCAATGGATACAAACATAATCTGTTTCATCGGGTAGCTTTTGTGTTATATCTTCCCGGTTATCACAGGTGTAGTGGAGCCATCTGTCGCACAACTCGCAATAATGCATTGCAATGTCATCATCACATGACATATTACATACTGGGCAAATATTCCAATCGATTACCAAGTTTTGAAGGATCAAATTTTGAATCTGTTTTCTCTTTGAAGAAGGATTAAGAACTGTAATTTCATTATTTAGATGACACTCTGCGTTATGCAACACGAATATTCCACAATTTGATCCATCATTTTGTTGTTGTCCGTAATCGTCATTTTGCTTCCATGTACCAGATACGTTATGGGCAATAGAAACACCATTTTTCTTATAAAAGTCTAGCGCTTGTTTGAAGCTCATCAACAGTTCTCTGTGTTTCTTTCGTTCCTCGCTATCTTCTCGAACAGATGAATTGTAGTAATAAAATGCATGTTTCTTGAAATCAATTATGACTAATGTATAATGATTATGTTTTAAAATGGGAGCAACTATTATATTATAACTTAGAATATGCTCTACTCTTGCATACAGCTTAGCTGCTTGTACACGCATTGTTCCATCCATAAACATCTTACGTGAATCGTTGGTGGATAACAAAACAACGCTTTTATTGCTAAACGATTTCAATAACAATTTTTGGCTTATTTCTATTATATTATCGGATAAGCACCTGTCATCAAACAATGTTTTGAAATCTGCAATCGATAAGCTATAACCAGGATGGCCTTTGTCAGGTTCCCAGGTTACATTCAGTTTTACGGTATTATCGAATGTACAGTAGTACTCCGGGATATTAATAGCCATGTTTCCAAAAAAAAGTGTCTCTCGCTTCAAAGTAACTCCTTCCAGAGAAATATCCATGATTGATGAACGTTCCTTGAAGGATGATGACTTTTGAGATATTGATGCTGACGTGACCGAGCGCATTGACTCATTTTTATCAACAGTGTTTCTTGTTTGACTATTCAATACTGTCAATTGGCTATTTAATATAGACGGATCATGTTGAAATGCAACAGTTTGCTCCTTCTTTGATTTAGGCGGACTATTTGGCAATTTGACATCGAAAAGAGATCGCGCGGATCGTAGCTTATTATCTTCAGCAAACGAGATTGCATTCTTGCGCCTTTTCTTGAATACATTTGGAGTATATAGATGATCATGAATTTTGTCCTCATCGTCTTCCTTTACCGCTGATTTCCTTTTGATTGTTTTTTGCTTTGTCACAGGCGTCAAATATATATTATTGATGGGGCTTGCATTAACATCAGTCGGTCTATTTTCTTCATCTCCTTCGTTGATTGTTGGTAGCTCTTGTTTCCTTTTTATTAGCGCTTCATGTCTGATAGGTGTCGAAGCCTTATGAAGGATGGGACTTGTTTTTGGAGAAATTCTTCTGCTATGAAGCCCACTGGAAGGAATTTGCTTGGAATGAACATTTGCACTTAGGAAGTGTTCGTTTTCCAGGTAGTTAACGACTCTGATGAGCTTTTTTCTTCCTTGGCCTAGTTTTATACTCATCGTTTCCAAATATTGTTTTATTTCCGAAAATTTACCTTCAACAGGGGCATTGCTTTTTCTAACTGTTTTATCCAAATCTGGATTGATACCAACAACATTGCTAAATACTGGAACCCAAAGTGGGACAAGGTAAACATACCTTTTCATAAAAATTTGCAGAAATGTTAAACGTTCTTCATACATAACGTTCTGTAATTTAGTTACAGCTATTGCGTGCTCAAGTAACTTTTTAGCATCCTGATAAAATAAGCTGCGTTTATATTGGGTATCATCCGCTATGCAATCTTTCTTGGAAGCATTTTCTTTTGGTATATCTAAGCCAACTAGATCCACTGTATCAAGTTTGAGGAAAGAATACGCTTCTTTGTAGACAGTTCCGGTCTCGTCACTCAAGAGAAATATGCACATATTGTACCAATACTGTTTAAATTTATCGTATTCAACAATAGCGTACATATTGGCCAACAGTATTTTGACCAAATTTTTAAATTTGGGTTCCTTTACAAATGATTCATCCACAAATTGATATTGTCTTTTTGTGAGATGAGCATCACATAAGTAAATTATACAAACGTTGTTTAACGTTCGGGCTTGTTCCTCCTCGGTTAGTTGTAACCAATCGTAGCATTTATTCAAGTATTGGGAGATTGTCATTTTATTGAAAGCCATACATAGAGCATGCAGATTGGCTTTTGAATTGTCGCTCACTACACCACTAAACGGAAGACCATGATGTGGATGACGCTTATTAAAACCATTTAAATAATATTCTAGTCCAGTTTGCAATGTTATTGCCCTAGAATCAGACAATATGTGATAAAACACAGGTATAGTCACGCTAGATCGATCTTGCTGAGAGTTTTTCACCCTGACTACCAACAGAGCTAGTTGCAAGTCTTCTTTTTTGTCCTTGCTAATTGGCCTGAATAATGACCCAGTCTCGTCGTAATGCGCAAGAGGTTTTCTTTTGTACTTTAGGATTTCTCGATGCACTACGTCATGTCCAGCATCGGAGTACATGCGAACAGCAAAGGGACTATCATCGATCCCTTTAACAAAAGTTTGTCCATTGCTGTACTTCATACGCAAGGCTGTGATAGGATTGTCGTGACCATCATTTTCGGCCAATGCCTTAGATCTAGCCCATCGGATCATTTCGTATGACTGTATTTTTGTACAATTTTTGGTTGTTGCAACTGATTCATCTACACTAACAACCATCTCTTGCCTTACTGTTTTGGGTAGTTCGTGTAGGACCCGTTTCTTCAACCTATCCATTGCTAATCCTTTGCATGGTTGTGTCCTTTCTTTTTCATGGCAAACTTTAGTTTGATTGACATACACGTCAAAAGTTAAACCATTTTCTTGGGGCAGTAAAGCAACATATTTAAACAATCTACACGGCTTCTCTGGCCTAAAATGTCCACAAAATCCATAAATAATAATGGAACTTTTACTGTGCGTTTGATTTTCAACACAGTAAACACAATTCCTCTCGAAATCGTTCATTTTATCCCGCAAGATAGTTGGATATTTTAGTTTATCAAAATGACCACCACGCTGAAGCTTTCCTTTCTTAATACTATGAGCATCAGGATCCATATAGCAAATTTTGAGATCCTGTTCTGTAAAACGAATTTGCGTAAATATAGCCCAGTCATTGAAAGCTGGATCCCAGGACACTCCAGTCATGTATGATTTAGGCTTCTTATTTTTCGTTTTATCACTTGGAAGCTCTTTAGCGAACATGTCGTAGGATATTTCAATTTTATCGATTTTCCTTGTCGTCTCAATCGCTGTTAAACATGCATCACACATAAAATCAGCATTATATGAAGTATCACAGTTGGAAATCAAGACTTCCACTGTTGTTTCACACATCAGACATGTTTTAGGAATAGCTATATCTGTTAGGTCCATATGTTTAACGATTTCTTCGTGGAACGAGCGTCTCCTGGAATCTGCACAAATTATATGAGAATCTTCTCCTGATTTCAATAGATTTGCAATGCGCTGTGCGTTAAAAATAACGAAAATTCCACAATTATAATTATCTGCTTGCTGTTCACTAGCAAGAGAACTCATCGTCCATTGGGCTGAGCGAAGCACTGTAGCCTCAGCTACTCCTAGATTGGCAAAATGCTCCAAGGATGATTTTACCTTCGAAAAGTATTTCTTTTTCGATTCCATTATTTTTTTTCCAGTCGCATTTGAATCCATATAGTGAATAACTGCTTGCTTTGTATCTATTACAAGCAGAGTATAGTGGCCAGGTTCAAGAAGGTGCACTGGACAAATTATCACTTCATGTTGAAGGATTTCCGTCATGCTGGAAACAGCATCTTTAGAAACAAATTCTCTTAATAGAACCTTCGTCTCCTGAATGCTGAGCACAGTCCAGTTCGGTTTAATATTACTGGAGAGAACGAGTCTGATTGCAACATCAACAGCTCCAGCATTTAACTCACAACGATCATAAAATGATTTGAAATCTTTTCCAAGAATCATCAAATCGTCGATACCTTTGCAACGAACTTTATAAATCGCGTCGTTTTGAAGACCGCGATAGTTCTGCAAATTTATGATCTTCTGCTGAATTGTTATTTGGTCGTTCTGCTGGTCCTTCGCCTTGACAGTTACGGCTTCCATAGAATCGACTTGCATAGCCTCGGCTATGTCCTCTCCAATGGACATAATCGGTTTCTCCGCCACATATTCAACAACCTTGCTCATCTCGCTCACGTTTTTCTCCGTGATGATCATTGGTACTATTTCCTTATCGATTGATTCGATTGGTTCTTCCGCTTCAAGTTTTGAGATCTTCTCAAATTCCTTCTCAATTGAGTCGATTAGTGCTTCCACTTCAAATTCACCAGCTTCGCCCACCTCGCTCGCGTCCTTCGCTGTGACAGTTACGGCTTCCATAGTCTCGACTGCCGTTGCATCGACTTCCATAGCCTCGGCTATGTCCTCTCCAATGGACATGATCGGTTTCTCCGCCTTAAATCCAATAACCTTGATCATCTCGCTCACGTTTTTCTCCATGATGATCATTGATTCTGTGTCGTAATCGATTGGTTCTTCCTCTTCGAGTTTACCAGTTTTGTCCATTTCACTCCCATTTTCCTCCTTCTTCTCCTCGATGGGCTCGATCAGTTCCTCCATCTTGGATTCTCCAGCTTCTTCCATCTCACTCACGTTCTTCGACGTGAGTTTTACAGCTACAGCTTTTATCCTGTTGCTTTCTTCGGATACGCTGACGAAATTCGCAAGACATCTTGCCATAAGATGACGTAAACGCTGTTTATTTTTTTTACGCCACTCACTTCTCGCCGACATACCAACAGAGCGATAGGAGCCATCATCCTCCAAGACTGCCTTATTCGTCATCCATGATTCTCCGAACACAGATGAGCAGTAGTCATGGAGCTTTTGAAGGTCCTCATCGCCAAACAACAGTTTCCTTCCTGATTTTTGCATCCTGAAAAAAAATGATTAACGACAAATAAAATTAAATATTGATTGGGACATTCAAAGACACTAAAGCTTCATTAATTATTAACACAATATAAAAATATGCGTTACTCTTCGAAAATGTTTACTCTAAAAAGTTACAGAACTTCAGTCGTTGGATTTTGACTGAAGTCTATACATGAAGGACGGGCCTGGTGCTAGTGCAGTAGTCTTAAACAGAACCTTTGGAAACCAATTTTGGTTTAAATCTTTAAATTTGTGTTGAACCAGAGACGAAAAGAGACATAGTAATCGGGTTCAGAATGGTTACTACTTTTAAAATTGCATTTTGTCCCGTGGTACTGCCCTAAGGTACCCCAGTTTAGCTTAAACTTCTTGTTTGCCAGCGATTCTTTGTTGCCAGCGATTTAGGTCAGATTATCACGTCGTCAGGTTATAGGGGTTGGTGGGACTAATGGCTACCGCTTCTGCTTCATAAGCAGAAGGTCATGGGTTCAATCCCAGGCCCGTCCCTTTCCTCGTACTTTGTAATTATATGTATCTCTCACTTGCTTTTGTCTTCTATTCTTAATCTCTCACACTCAAACTGTTCGTTCATAGCAAAGAACCAGAAACGGACAAGAAACCGTTTCCCTAACGCTTCCATCCTTCCATCATTAAAGCACCCCTTTCCTTACGCCTGATACATAGGAAGTCTGCTAACCACAAAAGCAAACCTCTCCGCCATGCCTTTCCCCCAATCCATACACTCCCGCATGAACTGGCGTAGATGCAGTCGGACTCCACGGTCTACAGTGGGCCAGTATAAGTGTAACAGCAATTCCTCCCCCTTCCCCACATTGGTCTGCATTCTGACGTGGCAGGCGCCATAGTTGACTAAAAATAGAAGATAACTAGCACTTATACACTGAGGGTGTCTGTCAGTCCCAAGCAGTCATCTGGTTGGTTCCTTGTGTATCAGTATTATCAGAAGGCCGGCTCCAAAGGCACGTTCCCCACCAGTTGGAGATTTGTGCCATACTCTCAGTAATGTACAATTTTGTTTGACGACACGACTCCAAACTACTCCAATATTGCTTGTGCTGAGTTGCCGCCCAAGAATTTATCTGTAGCTTCACCCAGCACTTCGAAATTGGAATAGCCGGCTCAGGGCCAATGAAGTCATGCGATGCTCCATCGCGAGCTAGCTCATCAGCCAATTCATTTCCAGCGATGGAATAATGGCAAGGTACCCATACAAGGTTTACAGAGTTGACTGAATTCTGCTTCTCAATTTGAGTTCGACATGCGATAACAAGCTTCGATCTTGAGTTGACCGAAGCAAGAGCTTTTATAGCAGCCTGACTATCTGTGGTAGTTGTGTGGTAAATTATTGGAAAGACACAAAGACAATTCCAATTCCAGGATAGCTTGTTCTAATCACAAAGAAAAACAAGCTAGTCCATTTCTGCAGACAGCTACTGACCGATAACTCAACTAGCAACTGCTGTTTCTTTTATTACATCCAGGTATCTACAAGTCATTTACCACTAAGCACAGCATAGCATACCTCTTAACACTACCACCGACGATATCCGTATATTCTACCTACGGGTGCGACACTACAATCCCAACATAAATGTCCTGTAAGGAAAGTGACAAGCAATAGTGAGATCACTTGGAGGAAGGACAATTTTGTCGCAATTCACCAAAAGTAGAAACAACGAAGTGTGTGTAGATCTACGATTCACTGGATTTTTCTCCAGTAGATCCAGTACCCATAAACGGTAAGAGCAAGAAAGTGCTTCTTGTTTAAGATATATGTGTAGTGGCGCAACGTCGAAAAGGGCCTCGAGCGCTGCTGTGGGAGTTATAGAGAACGCACCAGCCATCGCCATCATGCACATCCTTTGGAGATGGCCCAATTGCGCCCTTTTGCCACCACACAAGACATCCATATGCCAATATTGGTCGAACAACTGTTGTGTAAATCCATTTGATATACTTGGGTTTCAGGCCCCAGGTTTTACTAAAGGTTCGCCGACATTGACCGAAGGCCATGCAAGCTTTTTTGACTCTGTAATCAATCATAAGTTGGAAAACCTAAAAAAACGAAATCGAAACACAACCAATTTTCTAACCACGTGGGGTAATTTCAAATTTTCTAATTAGCGATTGAATTTGTGTTTCCTTTTTAATACCCATATATTAGCTACGTTCGCAATTATCATAGCAGAACATATCGTGCTTAATATTAAAAATAAAACACTATTCAAAGCGTTACCACACTTTATGCTAATACAGTGTCTACTTTGAATAGCCGATTAAAAGGAAGACGTCATTTGAAAAGTTTCAATCTAAGAAAGTGAAATATGGATGTAAAGTTAATTTTGAATATAAAAATGACATGCAAAGTTTTAAATACTTCATTGAAGGATTCCGTTACGAGGAATGATTTCTCCCGAAGGTTTATCCGATTCACTTTGAAATAAATTACAAGCAGTAGAAACTCTACAACACAGAAATGCTAATGCTTTTCCATGATGTAAGAATTAACGATGAAAATGTTGTAATTATAATGTTGTCAACTGGTGTGAACTACGTGAATAAACTGAAGATATTTTAATAGACAATTAAATGTTAATAGAAATAAAATGTTCACCTTAATAAAGTGGGACCTTCCTTAGTCGAGTGGTTAGAGTTTGCGGCTACAAAACAACGCCATGCTGAAGGTGTCTGAGCTCGATTCCCGGTGGGTTCAGGATCTATTCGTAATGGAAATTACGGGGTTTAGGGGAGGAGGAGGGGTCAGAGATCTCTTGCGCACTATACAATTTATTTTTAATTTTCATACAAAAAATCTAACTATGGGGAGGGGGGGTTTACAACCCCCTAAAATTGCCTTACGTAATAAATAATGAACCGCCCCTTGACTACACATGAGCGTGTGATTATTTTTGCCTCGTAAAGGTAGTTTTTCTGTAGCTGTTATCGTGTTCATAGACTTGCATCTAATAAATTGGGTCCTAAAATGTTTAATGGAATCTTGCTTTTATTCAATAACACGAAAGAACATGTTACTGCAACTACTTTAGCATTTTTTTCCCGCTCAAATGGCGGCTATATCATGTTTAAACTTTAATTTAAAAATGGGATCCATAAATGAACCTTGACACTTGAGATCATGTTTGAGTTTAAGCCAATGGGTGGAAAACATTAGAAAATTGAGTAAACATGTGTCATTAACCTAAACTTGAGCGTTTGGCACTAAAATTGGGACATGGCTTTAGGATCCTATTGAGACAAAGCACCAAAATCACTTCCCTACTTAACAAATGTTACACTCAAAATAATCCAAACGTCATTGTTACGTGAAAACATACGTGATTTTTTTTCCATCGCACTTTTACGTAGCACCTACGTGTATCATTGGCAGCACAGAATGAACGCATGAACTATGGACCGATGCACGAGTTCACTATCTGACGTTTGGGCGGAGCCGTGATATTTACGTGATCATGGCAACGAGTGAATTCGGCACCGCTCAAACGTCAAATTAGTGAACTCGTGCATTGGTCCATAGGCCAGGGGAAGTGGTTCACTCAGAGTGAATTTATAGCAGAGAAAAAGTAGATTTTGTATGAAAATTGACAGGAAAATGAATGACAAGTTCATCCACTTCTACTGGCCTATTGAACTCCATTTGTTCCACCAGCGTTACACGTAAGAGCTACGTGGATTTTCCCGTAGCTTTTACGAAGCGTATTAATATATCCTACATTGTTTTCCATTTGAATTTATTGAAATGGAAGTCCACCTTATTTTCAACAAATTTCTGGTGTAAACAATTTCGCAATTCGAGAAATGTAAACAAACTTTAAAGATGGAGGATTTTATTTTATTCAATCTAAGCTTTTCGAATAACTTTTGTTTTCTTCTTCTTAGCATTACGTCCTCACTGGGACAGAGCCTGCTTCTCAGCTTAGTGTTCAATGTGTACCTACACAATTATTAACTGAGAGCTTTCTTTGCCAAAGTTGCCATTTTCGCATTCGTATATTGTGTGGCAGGTACGATGATACTCTATGCCCAGGGAAGTCAAGGAAATTCCCATCCTGGACCGACCGGGAAACGCATAACTTTGCTTTGTAGCCGCGGACTCTAACTACTCGGCTAAGGAAGGCGCCAAAGAACTTTTGTGTTGCTTCCATATTTTCTTGTCGGTTCTGCTGTAAGCTTTACATGCTATAATTGATATGAAATCATGTATAAAATATAAATGAATACAATTAATTCAGTATTTACCGCATATTTACCTTTAAATCAATCTTAAATAAGGATTTAAGTTCAACAGCTCCTAAAGTTTTTCTAAAGTCTAACGGACACCATCTTAGCATACGAGCTCAACACTGAATGTACGTGCGATAAGCAAATGTCAAAATGACATTTGTGGTTATGTATGGTTTAGTAATCATTATCTTAGTCAGGTGAAGTGGAGGTAAAATGAATTTCAAATGGTCTACGTGATTTTTCACGTAGCAATGACGTTTGGATTATTTTGAGTATACAGTGACCCCACGCAGTTGAATCACCCACAATTTATGAATCAGCTGACTTCAAGAGACAAAATTATTATCAAACTTATCACAAAACATCACAGAATTATTTTTACACATAGTTTCTTATCAGTAAAAATAATTCTGTGATGTTTTGTGACAAGTTTAATAATAATTTAGTCTTTTGGAGTCAGCTGATTCATAAATTGTGGGTGATTCAACTGCGTGGGGTCATTGTACATTAAATATAAATCGTGAATCTTACTGTCAGTTTTACTTTTTTTTAAGAATATAGTTTCACTTGCCCCAGAAGTGTTTTTTTGCTTCCTAATGGATTACCTGCTTTGCTCTTGCCCACAGTTGATCAGCAGGAGTTTTCTCATTTTCTCGTGTTTGGGGAAAGGCATCTAACTTCAAATATCTTGTGGATGAAATCTTCACTGCCCATACTCGCAATACAGTCCCATTAGGAAAATCATGATGTCGAGAAAAACGCTTCTAAACATAAAACCGTCCATTTTCGTTTTTCCGCTGCTGAAAGTAGTAAATGCCGGTGAAAATGCTCAATATAAACTGCTTCGCGACTAAAAATTGATGAACCAACGTGCGAAGTTCGATTTTTGACCAACTTTGCCGCGTCGCGAGTCACTTCGCTATAGTGCGCATCTATGCCCTCCGCCGTGTGTATTATGCGCACTATTGAGAATCGAGTTGCGACGCGGCAAAGTTGGTTAATCAATCAAAAAATATTTGGTAGGCGTGATAGCTATCATCATCACCCCCAACCGGTACCAAATATTTTTTCGAAAATGGTTCCCAAGTTTGAGAAATAATTCGTTAGATGCATTTTGTCATACACATATTTTTCGGGTTACCTTTTAGCGATTTTTCGTGCATAGACACTAGTGCATGTGCGTTACGATGTGGCGAGTAGCGAATCAGGGCATGCATGTAACCCATTGGTGTCTCTTTTAGGCAAGAGGATCTCTAGAGTTCTTATTTTTAATCTTCATTTATCTTACTTCAGCTCGCCGTAATTTTTACGAATTTTGTATGAACTGTAACATTTCGATGACACCCACCCACCCAAGCTATGAAATTTGTGAACAGGCCCTTTAATAATTCCTGGAAGCTTTTACTATTTGTCAAGTGAGTCAGACTTGCTCAAAGTTTTCAGGATTCAAAAGACCATAAATATAGGGTGATCAAAGTAATTTGGACAGACCGTTACGCGTATATAATTTGGCCATATACTTCTTCTTTCTGGCGTTACGTCCCCACTGGGGCAGAGCCTGCTTCTCAGCTTAGTGTTCTTATGAGCACTTCCACCAGAGACAAATAGAGACCTCCATGTCCCTTGCAATTGCCCAAAATTTTATGGCTCATAAGGTAATCTAGAATTCCGTGAAAAGTGTATTGCGATCTGTCAAACTTGGGTACCTTTTGCATTACCGAGGGACCAAATGCAGTACTAGAAGTGGTACTCAATTTGAGCCCGAGTGGGACGGACCTGCTTCCACAGTTATTGACTGAGAGCTTACTGTGGCAATGACCATTTTTGCATGCGTATATCGTGTGGCAGGTACGATGATACTTCATGCCCTGGGAAGTCGTGAAAATTTCCAACCCGAAAAGATCCTCGACCGGTGGGATTCGAACCCACGACCCTCAGCTTGGTCGTGCTTAATAGCTGCGCGTTTACCGCTACGGCTATCTGGGCCATATACGGCCAAATCAAATGGAAGTGGCCAAATTATATACACATAACGCTCTGTCCAAAATACATAAAACACCCTATAGGTAATTGTTCTGACACCTATACTTATATACTACTTCCTTCGCTAATTTACTATAGATTCCTAACGACTACTGGTGGAGAAGGCCGAAAAAGAATATGTATCCTGTAGGGCATCATGTAAGTCTCAATATTTTGTTTTAATTTCAATTCCTTTAACGTAGTTTTTTGTAGATCTGTTGTTACGGGCAGCATTTGTGCATGCAGCAAGGACCGGCGGCGGCAACAATCGCAACCCCGACTTTCTACCACGGAGGTATGCCACAGCCACCGTATGGCATGGCCCCACCAATGCTACAGATGGCACCACCGGTATGGCAGATGACACCACCGGTAGTGCAACTGCCCCCACCTGTGCAAGGCGTTTGGCGTTTCCCATCAGCACCAGGCAAAGGTCATGCCAGAGGTGCACAAAACCAAGGTAGACGACGCCGCAGACGTCGACCGTCACCAGGTCGGCGCCAGTGGCAACACCATAATCAGCGGCAGTCGCAAAGAGAAAGCTGGTCTTCTACAAGGGACTCCCCACGGCCACTCGAGGGTCCACCGCCTCGATCCAAGTGGATGAAAAACGGAAGTCAGAGCGATGTGGAAACCCCACGGCCACCGCAGATTGAGAGGACATCAGATGAAACTCTGGTGGTGTCTGCACCACTGCCCGCCACCTGCGGTCCCAGCACATCAGGCGGAGCTTGAACAATGAAAAAAAACTTGTTTTTGTAAAATAAATGATTTTGAATTTAAAATATTATGGTGCATTATTTTGTTTGAAATAACGATGATAGGGAAAGAATATTCTAACAGTTAAATCATAATTCTAAAATGATGAAATTTGAAAGAGTCGTTCGGGGCAATATGGGTAGTTTTATCAAACATCATTTAATTCTGTAGAAATCGAAAAAGTGAGTATGCAGGAATCTACTTGAGAATGTCCTTGAAGCAGCCATGCTGGTCAGGACGTGCGCAAATCTCATTGACATTGCATTTTTTCAATAGTTGTATTAGATACACACGGTACATATGGAAAATCCTCATTATTATTACTATTGATTGACAACCCAAGCCAAAATGGAAAAAGTGAGTATGCAGGAATCTACTTGAGAATGTCCTTGAAGCAGCCATGCTGCACAGGACGTGCGCAAATCTCATTGACATTGCATTTTTTCAATAATTGTATTAGATACACACGGTACATATGGAAAATCCTTATTTTTATTACTATTGATTGACAACCCAAGCCAAAATGGAAAAAGTGAGTATGCAGGAATCTACTTGAGAATGTCCTTGAAGCAGCCATGCTGGTCAGGACGTGCGCAAATCTCATTGACATTGCATTTTTTCAATAATTGTATTAGATACACACGGTACATATGGAAAATCCTCATTTTTATTACTATTGATTGACAACCCAAGCCAAAATGAAAAAAGTGAGTATGCAGGAATCTACTTGAGAATGTCCTTGAAGCAGCCATGCTGGTCAGGACGTGCGCAAATCTCATTGACATTGCATTTTTTCAATAGTTGTATTAGATACACACGGTACATATGGAAAATCCTCATTTTTATTACTATTGATTGACAACCCAAGCCAAAATGGAAAAAGTGAGTATGCAGGAATCTACTTGAGAATGTCCTTGAAGCAGCCATGCTGGTGAGGACGTGCGCAAATCTCATTGACATTGCATTTTTTCAATAATTGTATTAGATACACACGGTACATATGGAAAATCCTCATTTTAATTACTATTGATTGACAACCCAAGCCAAAATGGAAAAAGTGAGTATGCAGGAATCTACTTGAGAATGTCCTTGAAGCAGCCATGCTGGTCAGGACGTGCGCAAATCTCATTGACATTGCATTTTTTCAATAGTTGTATTAGATATACACGGTACATATGGAAAATCCTCATTTTTATTACTATTGATTGACAACCCAAGCCAAAATGGAAAAAGTGAGTATGCAGGAATCTACTTGAGAATGTCCTTGAAGCAGCCATGCTGGTGAGGACGTGCGCAAATCTCATTGACATTGCATTTTTTCAATAATTGTATTAGATACACACGGTACATATGGAAAATCCTCATTTTAATTACTATTGATTGACAACCCAAGCCAAAATGGAAAAAGTGAGTATGCAGGAATCTACTTGAGAATGTCCTTGAAGCAGCCATGCTGGTCAGGACGTGCGCAAATCTCATTGACATTGCATTTTTTCAATAGTTGTATTAGATATACACGGTACATATGGAAAATCCTCATTTTTATTACTATTGATTGACAACCCAAGCCAAAATGGAAAAAGTGAGTATGCAGGAATCTACTTGAGAATGTCCTTGAAGCAGCCATGCTGGTCAGGACGTGCGCAAATCTCATTGACATTGCATTTTTTCAATAGTTGTATTAGATATACACGGTACATATGGAAAATCCTCATTTTTATTACTATTGATTGACAACCCAAGCCAAAATGGAAAAAGTGAGTATGCAGGAATCTACTTGAGAATGTCCTTGAAGCAGCCATGCTGGTCAGGACGTGCGCAAATCTCATTGACATTGCATTTTTTCAATAGTTGTATTAGATATACACGGTACATATGGAAAATCCTCATTTTTATTACTATTGATTGACAACCCAAGCCAAAATGGAAAAAGTGAGTATGCAGGAATCTACTTGAGAATGTCCTTGAAGCAGCCATGCTGGTCAGGACGTGCGCAAATCTCATTGACATTGCATTTTTTCAATAGTTGTATTAGATATACACGGTACATATGGAAAATCCTCATTTTTATTACTATTGATTGACAACCCAAGCCAAAATGGAAAAAGTGAGTATGCAGGAATCTACTTGAGAATGTCCTTGAAGCAGCCATGCTGGTCAGGACGTGCGCAAATCTCATTGACATTGCATTTTTTCAATAGTTGTATTAGATATACACGGTACATATGGAAAATCCTCATTTTTATTACTATTGATTGACAACCCAAGCCAAAATGGAAAAAGTGAGTATGCAGGAATCTACTTGAGAATGTCCTTGAAGCAGCCATGCTGGTCAGGACGTGCGCAAATCTCATTGACATTGCATTTTTTCAATAGTTGTATTAGATATACACGGTACATATGGAAAATCCTCATTTTTATTACTATTGATTGACAACCCAAGCCAAAATGGAAAAAGTGAGTATGCAGGAATCTACTTGAGAATGTCCTTGAAGCAGCCATGCTGGTCAGGACGTGCGCAAATCTCATTGACATTGCATTTTTTCAATAGTTGTATTAGATACACACGGTACATATGGAAAATCCTTATTATTATTACTATTGATTGACAACCCAAGCCAAAATGGAAAAAGTGAGTATGCAGGAATCTACTTGAGAATGTCCTTGAAGCAGCCATGCTGGTGAGGACGTGCGCAAATCTCATTGACATTGCATTTTTTCAATAATTGTATTAGATACACACGGTACATATGGAAAATCCTCATTTTTATTACTATTGATTGACAACCCAAGCCAAAATGGAAAAAGTGAGTATGCAGGAATCTACTTGAGAATGTCCTTGAAGCAGCCATGCTGGTCAGGACGTGCGCAAATCTCATTGACATTGCATTTTTTCAATAGTTGTATTAGATACACACGGTACATATGGAAAATCCTCATTTTTATTACTATTGATTGACAACCCAAGCCAAAATGGAAAAAGTGAGTATGCAGGAATCTACTTGAGAATGTCCTTGAAGCAGCCATGCTGGTCAGGACGTGCGCAAATCTCATTGACATTGCATTTTTTCAATAGTTGTATTAGATACACACGGTACATATGGAAAATCCTTATTATTATTACTATTGATTGACAACCCAAGCCAAAATGGAAAAAGTGAGTATGCAGGAATCTACTTGAGAATGTCCTTGAAGCAGCCATGCTGGTGAGGACGTGCGCAAATCTCATTGACATTGCATTTTTTCAATAATTGTATTAGATACACACGGTACATATGGAAAATCCTCATTTTAATTACTATTGATTGACAACCCAAGCCAAAATGGAAAAAGTGAGTATGCAGGAATCTACTTGAGAATGTCCTTGAAGCAGCCATGCTGGTCAGGACGTGCGCAAATCTCATTGACATTGCATTTTTTCAATAGTTGTATTAGATACACACGGTACATATGGAAAATCCTTATTATTATTACTATTGATTGACAACCCAAGCCAAAATGGAAAAAGTGAGTATGCAGGAATCTACTTGAGAATGTCCTTGAAGCAGCCATGCTGGTCAGGACGTGCGCAAATCTCATTGACATTGCATTTTTTCAATAATTGTATTAGATACACACGGTACATATGGAAAATCCTCATTTTAATTACTATTGATTGACAACCCAAGCCAAAATGGAAAAAGTGAGTATGCAGGAATCTACTTGAGAATGTCCTTGAAGCAGCCATGCTGGTCAGGACGTGCGCAAATCTCATTGACATTGCATTTTTTCAATAGTTGTATTAGATATACACGGTACATATGGAAAATCCTCATTTTTATTACTATTGATTGACAACCCAAGCCAAAATGGAAAAAGTGAGTATGCAGGAATCTACTTGAGAATGTCCTTGAAGCAGCCATGCTGGTCAGGACGTGCGCAAATCTCATTGACATTGCATTTTTTCAATAGTTGTATTAGATACACACGGTACATATGGAAAATCCTCATTTTTATTACTATTGATTGACAACCCAAGCCAAAATGGAAAAAGTGAGTATGCAGGAATCTACTTGAGAATGTCCTTGAAGCAGCCATGCTGGTCAGGACGTGCGCAAATCTCATTGACATTGCATTTTTTCAATAGTTGTATTAGATATACACGGTACATATGGAAAATCCTCATTTTTATTACTATTGATTGACAACCCAAGCCAAAATGGAAAAAGTGAGTATGCAGGAATCTACTTGAGAATGTCCTTGAAGCAGCCATGCTGGTCAGGACGTGCGCAAATCTCATTGACATTGCATTTTTTCAATAGTTGTATTAGATACACACGGTACATATGGAAAATCCTTATTTTATTACTATTGATTGACAACCCAAGCCAAAATGGAAAAAGTGAGTATGCAGGAATCTACTTGAGAATGTCCTTGAAGCAGCCATGCTGGTCAGGACGTGCGCAAATCTCATTGACATTGCATTTTTTCAATAGTTGTATTAGATACACACGGTACATATGGAAAATCCTCATTTTTATTACTATTGATTGACAACCCAAGCCAAAATGGAAAAAGTGAGTATGCAGGAATCTACTTGAGAATGTCCTTGAAGCAGCCATGCTGGTCAGGACGTGCGCAAATCTCATTGACATTGCATTTTTTCAATAATTGTATTAGATACACACGGTACATATGGAAAATCCTCATTTTTATTACTATTGATTGACAACCCAAGCCAAAATGGAAAAAGTGAGTATGCAGGAATCTACTTGAGAATGTCCTTGAAGCAGCCATGCTGGTCAGGACGTGCGCAAATCTCATTGACATTGCATTTTTTCAATAGTTGTATTAGATACACACGGTACATATGGAAAATCCTCATTTTTATTACTATTGATTGACAACCCAAGCCAAAATGGAAAAAGTGAGTATGCAGGAATCTACTTGAGAATGTCCTTGAAGCAGCCATGCTGGTCAGGACGTGCGCAAATCTCATTGACATTGCATTTTTTCAATAGTTGTATTAGATACACACGGTACATATGGAAAATCCTTATTATTATTACTATTGATTGACAACCCAAGCCAAAATGGAAAAAGTGAGTATGCAGGAATCTACTTGAGAATGTCCTTGAAGCAGCCATGCTGGTCAGGACGTGCGCAAATCTCATTGACATTGCATTTTTTCAATAATTGTATTAGATACACACGGTACATATGGAAAATCCTCATTTTTATTACTATTGATTGACAACCCAAGCCAAAATGGAAAAAGTGAGTATGCAGGAATCTACTTGAGAATGTCCTTGAAGCAGCCATGCTGGTCAGGACGTGCGCAAATCTCATTGACATTGCATTTTTTCAATAATTGTATTAGATACACACGGTACATATGGAAAATCCTCATTTTTATTACTATTGATTGACAACCCAAGCCAAAATGGAAAAAGTGAGTATGCAGGAATCTACTTGAGAATGTCCTTGAAGCAGCCATGCTGGTCAGGACGTGCGCAAATCTCATTGACATTGCATTTTTTCAATAGTTGTATTAGATACACACGGTACATATGGAAAATCCTCATTTTTATTACTATTGATTGACAACCCAAGCCAAAATGGAAAAAGTGAGTATGCAGGAATCTACTTGAGAATGTCCTTGAAGCAGCCATGCTGGTCAGGACGTGCGCAAATCTCATTGACATTGCATTTTTTCAATAGTTGTATTAGATACACACGGTACATATGGAAAATCCTCATTTTTATTACTATTGATTGACAACCCAAGCCAAAATGGAAAAAGTGAGTATGCAGGAATCTACTTGAGAATGTCCTTGAAGCAGCCATGCTGGTCAGGACGTGCGCAAATCTCATTGACATTGCATTTTTTCAATAATTGTATTAGATACACACGGTACATATGGAAAATCCTCATTTTTATTACTATTGATTGACAACCCAAGCCAAAATGGAAAAAGTGAGTATGCAGGAATCTACTTGAGAATGTCCTTGAAGCAGCCATGCTGGTCAGGACGTGCGCAAATCTCATTGACATTGCATTTTTTCAATAGTTGTATTAGATACACACGGTACATATGGAAAATCCTCATTTTTATTACTATTGATTGACAACCCAAGCCAAAATGGAAAAAGTGAGTATGCAGGAATCTACTTGAGAATGTCCTTGAAGCAGCCATGCTGGTCAGGACGTGCGCAAATCTCATTGACATTGCATTTTTTCAATAGTTGTATTAGATACACACGGTACATATGGAAAATCCTCATTTTTATTACTATTGATTGACAACCCAAGCCAAAATGGAAAAAGTGAGTATGCAGGAATCTACTTGAGAATGTCCTTGAAGCAGCCATGCTGGTCAGGACGTGCGCAAATCTCATTGACATTGCATTTTTTCAATAGTTGTATTAGATACACACGGTACATATGGAAAATCCTCATTTTTATTACTATTGATTGACAACCCAAGCCAAAATGGAAAAAGTGAGTATGCAGGAATCTACTTGAGAATGTCCTTGAAGCAGCCATGCTGGTCAGGACGTGCGCAAATCTCATTGACATTGCATTTTTTCAATAATTGTATTAGATACACACGGTACATATGGAAAATCCTCATTTTTATTACTATTGATTGACAACCCAAGCCAAAATGGAAAAAGTGAGTATGCAGGAATCTACTTGAGAATGTCCTTGAAGCAGCCATGCTGGTCAGGACGTGCGCAAATCTCATTGACATTGCATTTTTTCAATAATTGTATTAGATACACACGGTACATATGGAAAATCCTCATTTTTATTACTATTGATTGACAACCCAAGCCAAAATGGAAAAAGTGAGTATGCAGGAATCTACTTGAGAATGTCCTTGAAGCAGCCATGCTGGTCAGGACGTGCGCAAATCTCATTGACATTGCATTTTTTCAATAATTGTATTAGATACACACGGTACATATGGAAAATCCTCATTTTTATTACTATTGATTGACAACCCAAGCCAAAATGGAAAAAGTGAGTATGCAGGAATCTACTTGAGAATGTCCTTGAAGCAGCCATGCTGGTCAGGACGTGCGCAAATCTCATTGACATTGCATTTTTTCAATAATTGTATTAGATACACACGGTACATATGGAAAATCCTCATTTTTATTACTATTGATTGACAACCCAAGCCAAAATGGAAAAAGTGAGTATGCAGGAATCTACTTGAGAATGTCCTTGAAGCAGCCATGCTGGTCAGGACGTGCGCAAATCTCATTGACATTGCATTTTTTCAATAGTTGTATTAGATACACACGGTACATATGGAAAATCCTCATTTTTATTACTATTGATTGACAACCCAAGCCAAAATGGAAAAAGTGAGTATGCAGGAATCTACTTGAGAATGTCCTTGAAGCAGCCATGCTGGTCAGGACGTGCGCAAATCTCATTGACATTGCATTTTTTCAATAGTTGTATTAGATACACACGGTACATATGGAAAATCCTTATTTTATTACTATTGATTGACAACCCAAGCCAAAATGGAAAAAGTGAGTATGCAGGAATCTACTTGAGAATGTCCTTGAAGCAGCCATGCTGGTCAGGACGTGCGCAAATCTCATTGACATTGCATTTTTTCAATAATTGTATTAGATACACACGGTACATATGGAAAATCCTCATTTTTATTACTATTGATTGACAACCCAAGCCAAAATGGAAAAAGTGAGTATGCAGGAATCTACTTGAGAATGTCCTTGAAGCAGCCATGCTGGTCAGGACGTGCGCAAATCTCATTGACATTGCATTTTTTCAATAATTGTATTAGATACACACGGTACATATGGAAAATCCTCATTTTTATTACTATTGATTGACAACCCAAGCCAAAATGGAAAAAGTGAGTATGCAGGAATCTACTTGAGAATGTCCTTGAAGCAGCCATGCTGGTCAGGACGTGCGCAAATCTCATTGACATTGCATTTTTTCAATAATTGTATTAGATACACACGGTACATATGGAAAATCCTCATTTTTATTACTATTGATTGACAACCCAAGCCAAAATGGAAAAAGTGAGTATGCAGGAATCTACTTGAGAATGTCCTTGAAGCAGCCATGCTGGTCAGGACGTGCGCAAATCTCATTGACATTGCATTTTTTCAATAATTGTATTAGATACACACGGTACATATGGAAAATCCTCATTTTTATTACTATTGATTGACAACCCAAGCCAAAATGGAAAAAGTGAGTATGCAGGAATCTACTTGAGAATGTCCTTGAAGCAGCCATGCTGGTCAGGACGTGCGCAAATCTCATTGACATTGCATTTTTTCAATAATTGTATTAGATACACACGGTACATATGGAAAATCCTCATTTTTATTACTATTGATTGACAACCCAAGCCAAAATGGAAAAAGTGAGTATGCAGGAATCTACTTGAGAATGTCCTTGAAGCAGCCATGCTGGTCAGGACGTGCGCAAATCTCATTGACATTGCATTTTTTCAATAGTTGTATTAGATACACACGGTACATATGGAAAATCCTCATTTTTATTACTATTGATTGACAACCCAAGCCAAAATGGAAAAAGTGAGTATGCAGGAATCTACTTGAGAATGTCCTTGAAGCAGCCATGCTGGTCAGGACGTGCGCAAATCTCATTGACATTGCATTTTTTCAATAATTGTATTAGATACACACGGTACATATGGAAAATCCTCATTTTTATTACTATTGATTGACAACCCAAGCCAAAATGGAAAAAGTGAGTATGCAGGAATCTACTTGAGAATGTCCTTGAAGCAGCCATGCTGGTCAGGACGTGCGCAAATCTCATTGACATTGCATTTTTTCAATAATTGTATTAGATACACACGGTACATATGGAAAATCCTCATTTTTATTACTATTGATTGACAACCCAAGCCAAAATGGAAAAAGTGAGTATGCAGGAATCTACTTGAGAATGTCCTTGAAGCAGCCATGCTGGTCAGGACGTGCGCAAATCTCATTGACATTGCATTTTTTCAATAATTGTATTAGATACACACGGTACATATGGAAAATCCTCATTTTTATTACTATTGATTGACAACCCAAGCCAAAATGGAAAAAGTGAGTATGCAGGAATCTACTTGAGAATGTCCTTGAAGCAGCCATGCTGGTCAGGACGTGCGCAAATCTCATTGACATTGCATTTTTTCAATAATTGTATTAGATACACACGGTACATATGGAAAATCCTCATTTTTATTACTATTGATTGACAACCCAAGCCAAAATGGAAAAAGTGAGTATGCAGGAATCTACTTGAGAATGTCCTTGAAGCAGCCATGCTGGTCAGGACGTGCGCAAATCTCATTGACATTGCATTTTTTCAATAGTTGTATTAGATACACACGGTACATATGGAAAATCCTCATTTTTATTACTATTGATTGACAACCCAAGCCAAAATGGAAAAAGTGAGTATGCAGGAATCTACTTGAGAATGTCCTTGAAGCAGCCATGCTGGTCAGGACGTGCGCAAATCTCATTGACATTGCATTTTTTCAATAATTGTATTAGATACACACGGTACATATGGAAAATCCTCATTTTTATTACTATTGATTGACAACCCAAGCCAAAATGGAAAAAGTGAGTATGCAGGAATCTACTTGAGAATGTCCTTGAAGCAGCCATGCTGGTCAGGACGTGCGCAAATCTCATTGACATTGCATTTTTTCAATAATTGTATTAGATACACACGGTACATATGGAAAATCCTCATTTTTATTACTATTGATTGACAACCCAAGCCAAAATGGAAAAAGTGAGTATGCAGGAATCTACTTGAGAATGTCCTTGAAGCAGCCATGCTGGTCAGGACGTGCGCAAATCTCATTGACATTGCATTTTTTCAATAGTTGTATTAGATACACACGGTACATATGGAAAATCCTCATTTTATTACTATTGATTGACAACCCAAGCCAAAATGGAAAAAGTGAGTATGCAGGAATCTACTTGAGAATGTCCTTGAAGCAGCCATGCTGGTCAGGACGTGCGCAAATCTCATTGACATTGCATTTTTTCAATAATTGTATTAGATACACACGGTACATATGGAAAATCCTCATTTTTATTACTATTGATTGACAACCCAAGCCAAAATGGAAAAAGTGAGTATGCAGGAATCTACTTGAGAATGTCCTTGAAGCAGCCATGCTGGTCAGGACGTGCGCAAATCTCATTGACATTGCATTTTTTCAATAATTGTATTAGATACACACGGTACATATGGAAAATCCTCATTTTTATTACTATTGATTGACAACCCAAGCCAAAATGGAAAAAGTGAGTATGCAGGAATCTACTTGAGAATGTCCTTGAAGCAGCCATGCTGGTCAGGACGTGCGCAAATCTCATTGACATTGCATTTTTTCAATAGTTGTATTAGATACACACGGTACATATGGAAAATCCTCATTTTATTACTATTGATTGACAACCCAAGCCAAAATGGAAAAAGTGAGTATGCAGGAATCTACTTGAGAATGTCCTTGAAGCAGCCATGCTGGTCAGGACGTGCGCAAATCTCATTGACATTGCATTTTTTCAATAATTGTATTAGATACACACGGTACATATGGAAAATCCTCATTTTTATTACTATTGATTGACAACCCAAGCCAAAATGGAAAAAGTGAGTATGCAGGAATCTACTTGAGAATGTCCTTGAAGCAGCCATGCTGGTCAGGACGTGCGCAAATCTCATTGACATTGCATTTTTTCAATAATTGTATTAGATACACACGGTACATATGGAAAATCCTCATTTTATTACTATTGATTGACAACCCAAGCCAAAATGGAAAAAGTGAGTATGCAGGAATCTACTTGAGAATGTCCTTGAAGCAGCCATGCTGGTCAGGACGTGCGCAAATCTCATTGACATTGCATTTTTTCAATAGTTGTATTAGATACACACGGTACATATGGAAAATCCTCATTTTTATTACTATTGATTGACAACCCAAGCCAAAATGGAAAAAGTGAGTATGCAGGAATCTACTTGAGAATGTCCTTGAAGCAGCCATGCTGGTCAGGACGTGCGCAAATCTCATTGACATTGCATTTTTTCAATAATTGTATTAGATACACACGGTACATATGGAAAATCCTCATTTTTATTACTATTGATTGACAACCCAAGCCAAAATGGAAAAAGTGAGTATGCAGGAATCTACTTGAGAATGTCCTTGAAGCAGCCATGCTGGTCAGGACGTGCGCAAATCTCATTGACATTGCATTTTTTCAATAATTGTATTAGATACACACGGTACATATGGAAAATCCTCATTTTTATTACTATTGATTGACAACCCAAGCCAAAATGGAAAAAGTGAGTATGCAGGAATCTACTTGAGAATGTCCTTGAAGCAGCCATGCTGGTCAGGACGTGCGCAAATCTCATTGACATTGCATTTTTTCAATAGTTGTATTAGATACACACGGTACATATGGAAAATCCTCATTTTTATTACTATTGATTGACAACCCAAGCCAAAATGGAAAAAGTGAGTATGCAGGAATCTACTTGAGAATGTCCTTGAAGCAGCCATGCTGGTCAGGACGTGCGCAAATCTCATTGACATTGCATTTTTTCAATAGTTGTATTAGATATACACGGTACATATGGAAAATCCTCATTTTTATTACTATTGATTGACAACCCAAGCCAAAATGGAAAAAGTGAGTATGCAGGAATCTACTTGAGAATGTCCTTGAAGCAGCCATGCTGGTCAGGACGTGCGCAAATCTCATTGACATTGCATTTTTTCAATAATTGTATTAGATACACACGGTACATATGGAAAATCCTCATTTTTATTACTATTGATTGACAACCCAAGCCAAAATGGAAAAAGTGAGTATGCAGGAATCTACTTGAGAATGTCCTTGAAGCAGCCATGCTGGTCAGGACGTGCGCAAATCTCATTGACATTGCATTTTTTCAATAATTGTATTAGATACACACGGTACATATGGAAAATCCTCATTTTTATTACTATTGATTGACAACCCAAGCCAAAATGGAAAAAGTGAGTATGCAGGAATCTACTTGAGAATGTCCTTGAAGCAGCCATGCTGGTCAGGACGTGCGCAAATCTCATTGACATTGCATTTTTTCAATAGTTGTATTAGATACACACGGTACATATGGAAAATCCTCATTTTTATTACTATTGATTGACAACCCAAGCCAAAATGGAAAAAGTGAGTATGCAGGAATCTACTTGAGAATGTCCTTGAAGCAGCCATGCTGGTCAGGACGTGCGCAAATCTCATTGACATTGCATTTTTTCAATAGTTGTATTAGATACACACGGTACATATGGAAAATCCTCATTTTTATTACTATTGATTGACAACCCAAGCCAAAATGGAAAAAGTGAGTATGCAGGAATCTACTTGAGAATGTCCTTGAAGCAGCCATGCTGGTCAGGACGTGCGCAAATCTCATTGACATTGCATTTTTTCAATAATTGTATTAGATACACACGGTACATATGGAAAATCCTCATTTTATTACTATTGATTGACAACCCAAGCCAAAATGGAAAAAGTGAGTATGCAGGAATCTACTTGAGAATGTCCTTGAAGCAGCCATGCTGGTCAGGACGTGCGCAAATCTCATTGACATTGCATTTTTTCAATAGTTGTATTAGATACACACGGTACATATGGAAAATCCTCATTTTATTACTATTGATTGACAACCCAAGCCAAAATGGAAAAAGTGAGTATGCAGGAATCTACTTGAGAATGTCCTTGAAGCAGCCATGCTGGTCAGGACGTGCGCAAATCTCATTGACATTGCATTTTTTCAATAATTGTATTAGATACACACGGTACATATGGAAAATCCTCATTTTTATTACTATTGATTGACAACCCAAGCCAAAATGGAAAAAGTGAGTATGCAGGAATCTACTTGAGAATGTCCTTGAAGCAGCCATGCTGGTCAGGACGTGCGCAAATCTCATTGACATTGCATTTTTTCAATAGTTGTATTAGATACACACGGTACATATGGAAAATCCTCATTTTTATTACTATTGATTGACAACCCAAGCCAAAATGGAAAAAGTGAGTATGCAGGAATCTACTTGAGAATGTCCTTGAAGCAGCCATGCTGGTCAGGACGTGCGCAAATCTCATTGACATTGCATTTTTTCAATAGTTGTATTAGATACACACGGTACATATGGAAAATCCTCATTTTTATTACTATTGATTGACAACCCAAGCCAAAATGGAAAAAGTGAGTATGCAGGAATCTACTTGAGAATGTCCTTGAAGCAGCCATGCTGGTCAGGACGTGCGCAAATCTCATTGACATTGCATTTTTTCAATAATTGTATTAGATACACACGGTACATATGGAAAATCCTCATTTTTATTACTATTGATTGACAACCCAAGCCAAAATGGAAAAAGTGAGTATGCAGGAATCTACTTGAGAATGTCCTTGAAGCAGCCATGCTGGTCAGGACGTGCGCAAATCTCATTGACATTGCATTTTTTCAATAGTTGTATTAGATACACACGGTACATATGGAAAATCCTCATTTTTATTACTATTGATTGACAACCCAAGCCAAAATGGAAAAAGTGAGTATGCAGGAATCTACTTGAGAATGTCCTTGAAGCAGCCATGCTGGTCAGGACGTGCGCAAATCTCATTGACATTGCATTTTTTCAATAATTGTATTAGATACACACGGTACATATGGAAAATCCTCATTTTTATTACTATTGATTGACAACCCAAGCCAAAATGGAAAAAGTGAGTATGCAGGAATCTACTTGAGAATGTCCTTGAAGCAGCCATGCTGGTCAGGACGTGCGCAAATCTCATTGACATTGCATTTTTTCAATAATTGTATTAGATACACACGGTACATATGGAAAATCCTCATTTTTATTACTATTGATTGACAACCCAAGCCAAAATGGAAAAAGTGAGTATGCAGGAATCTACTTGAGAATGTCCTTGAAGCAGCCATGCTGGTCAGGACGTGCGCAAATCTCATTGACATTGCATTTTTTCAATAATTGTATTAGATACACACGGTACATATGGAAAATCCTCATTTTTATTACTATTGATTGACAACCCAAGCCAAAATGGAAAAAGTGAGTATGCAGGAATCTACTTGAGAATGTCCTTGAAGCAGCCATGCTGGTCAGGACGTGCGCAAATCTCATTGACATTGCATTTTTTCAATAATTGTATTAGATACACACGGTACATATGGAAAATCCTCATTTTTATTACTATTGATTGACAACCCAAGCCAAAATGGAAAAAGTGAGTATGCAGGAATCTACTTGAGAATGTCCTTGAAGCAGCCATGCTGGTCAGGACGTGCGCAAATCTCATTGACATTGCATTTTTTCAATAATTGTATTAGATACACACGGTACATATGGAAAATCCTCATTTTTATTACTATTGATTGACAACCCAAGCCAAAATGGAAAAAGTGAGTATGCAGGAATCTACTTGAGAATGTCCTTGAAGCAGCCATGCTGGTCAGGACGTGCGCAAATCTCATTGACATTGCATTTTTTCAATAATTGTATTAGATACACACGGTACATATGGAAAATCCTCATTTTTATTACTATTGATTGACAACCCAAGCCAAAATGGAAAAAGTGAGTATGCAGGAATCTACTTGAGAATGTCCTTGAAGCAGCCATGCTGGTCAGGACGTGCGCAAATCTCATTGACATTGCATTTTTTCAATAATTGTATTAGATACACACGGTACATATGGAAAATCCTCATTTTTATTACTATTGATTGACAACCCAAGCCAAAATGGAAAAAGTGAGTATGCAGGAATCTACTTGAGAATGTCCTTGAAGCAGCCATGCTGGTCAGGACGTGCGCAAATCTCATTGACATTGCATTTTTTCAATAATTGTATTAGATACACACGGTACATATGGAAAATCCTCATTTTTATTACTATTGATTGACAACCCAAGCCAAAATGGAAAAAGTGAGTATGCAGGAATCTACTTGAGAATGTCCTTGAAGCAGCCATGCTGGTCAGGACGTGCGCAAATCTCATTGACATTGCATTTTTTCAATAATTGTATTAGATACACACGGTACATATGGAAAATCCTCATTTTTATTACTATTGATTGACAACCCAAGCCAAAATGGAAAAAGTGAGTATGCAGGAATCTACTTGAGAATGTCCTTGAAGCAGCCATGCTGGTCAGGACGTGCGCAAATCTCATTGACATTGCATTTTTTCAATAGTTGTATTAGATACACACGGTACATATGGAAAATCCTCATTTTTATTACTATTGATTGACAACCCAAGCCAAAATGGAAAAAGTGAGTATGCAGGAATCTACTTGAGAATGTCCTTGAAGCAGCCATGCTGGTCAGGACGTGCGCAAATCTCATTGACATTGCATTTTTTCAATAATTGTATTAGATACACACGGTACATATGGAAAATCCTCATTTTTATTACTATTGATTGACAACCCAAGCCAAAATGGAAAAAGTGAGTATGCAGGAATCTACTTGAGAATGTCCTTGAAGCAGCCATGCTGGTCAGGACGTGCGCAAATCTCATTGACATTGCATTTTTTCAATAGTTGTATTAGATACACACGGTACATATGGAAAATCCTCATTTTTATTACTATTGATTGACAACCCAAGCCAAAATGGAAAAAGTGAGTATGCAGGAATCTACTTGAGAATGTCCTTGAAGCAGCCATGCTGGTCAGGACGTGCGCAAATCTCATTGACATTGCATTTTTTCAATAGTTGTATTAGATACACACGGTACATATGGAAAATCCTCATTTTTATTACTATTGATTGACAACCCAAGCCAAAATGGAAAAAGTGAGTATGCAGGAATCTACTTGAGAATGTCCTTGAAGCAGCCATGCTGGTCAGGACGTGCGCAAATCTCATTGACATTGCATTTTTTCAATAATTGTATTAGATACACACGGTACATATGGAAAATCCTCATTTTTATTACTATTGATTGACAACCCAAGCCAAAATGGAAAAAGTGAGTATGCAGGAATCTACTTGAGAATGTCCTTGAAGCAGCCATGCTGGTCAGGACGTGCGCAAATCTCATTGACATTGCATTTTTTCAATAATTGTATTAGATACACACGGTACATATGGAAAATCCTCATTTTTATTACTATTGATTGACAACCCAAGCCAAAATGGAAAAAGTGAGTATGCAGGAATCTACTTGAGAATGTCCTTGAAGCAGCCATGCTGGTCAGGACGTGCGCAAATCTCATTGACATTGCATTTTTTCAATAATTGTATTAGATACACACGGTACATATGGAAAATCCTCATTTTTATTACTATTGATTGACAACCCAAGCCAAAATGGAAAAAGTGAGTATGCAGGAATCTACTTGAGAATGTCCTTGAAGCAGCCATGCTGGTCAGGACGTGCGCAAATCTCATTGACATTGCATTTTTTCAATAATTGTATTAGATACACACGGTACATATGGAAAATCCTCATTTTTATTACTATTGATTGACAACCCAAGCCAAAATGGAAAAAGTGAGTATGCAGGAATCTACTTGAGAATGTCCTTGAAGCAGCCATGCTGGTCAGGACGTGCGCAAATCTCATTGACATTGCATTTTTTCAATAATTGTATTAGATACACACGGTACATATGGAAAATCCTCATTTTTATTACTATTGATTGACAACCCAAGCCAAAATGGAAAAAGTGAGTATGCAGGAATCTACTTGAGAATGTCCTTGAAGCAGCCATGCTGGTCAGGACGTGCGCAAATCTCATTGACATTGCATTTTTTCAATAGTTGTATTAGATACACACGGTACATATGGAAAATCCTCATTTTTATTACTATTGATTGACAACCCAAGCCAAAATGGAAAAAGTGAGTATGCAGGAATCTACTTGAGAATGTCCTTGAAGCAGCCATGCTGGTCAGGACGTGCGCAAATCTCATTGACATTGCATTTTTTCAATAATTGTATTAGATACACACGGTACATATGGAAAATCCTTCATTTTTATTACTATTGATTGACAACCCAAGCCAAAATGGAAAAAGTGAGTATGCAGGAATCTACTTGAGAATGTCCTTGAAGCAGCCATGCTGGTCAGGACGTGCGCAAATCTCATTGACATTGCATTTTTTTCAATAATTGTATTAGATTACACACGTACATATGGAAAATCCTCATTTTTATTACTATTGATTGACAACCCAAGCCAAAATGGAAAAAGTGAGTATGCAGGAATCTACTTGAGAATGTCCTTGAAGCAGCCATGCTGGTCAGGACGTGCGCAAATCTCATTGACATTGCATTTTTTCAATAATTGTATTAGATACACACGGTACATATGGAAAATCCTCATTTTTATTACTATTGATTGACAACCCAAGCCAAAATGGAAAAAGTGAGTATGCAGGAATCTTACTTGAGAATGTCCTTGAACGCAGCCATGCTGGTCAGGACGTGCGCAAATCTCATTGACATTGCATTTTTTCAATAATTGTATTAGATATACAGCGGTACATATGGAAATCGCAACTTGTCAAAGAAAGCTCTCAGTTTATAACTGTGGAAGTACTCATTGAACACAAAGCTTAGAAGCAGGCTCTGTCCCAGTGAGGACGTAATGCCAAGAAGAAGTATAAGAAGAATTTGTTTGTTTTTGTAACAGCCCTGCATGTTACAAAAACAAACGAATTAATTTTTGTGAAAATCGCGACTTTTGGAACTCGATCCACAACTAGAGGAAACAAATAAAATTATTCAATTTTTTTAATGTAATTGATTTTTTTTTTCAGGATAAAAAATCAGTTTTTCAACTAACTTCGCATTAAGATTATGATAAAACTAGTAAAAAATAGAATGGGCTTGAAATAGGAATCAAATATAGTACTGAATCTTCATAAAAGAATTTTTATTAATCAATGTTGATTTTCTCACATACCTAATCGACTGATTTTAATCTAAAACTTTGAAAATCACTTCAATAATCAATAAAATTAACAAATTCCAAAAGGGCCTAACTGGAACTAAGTTTAATAAAAGGGCCTAACTGGAGGGGCCTAACTGAAACCATGCTCAATCAAAGGGCCTAACTGAAAGGGCCTAACTGGTTTGCAGACTCGTAAAAGGGCCTATCTGCCGATGATGTTTGAATTCAACCATTTTCACGATTTGTTCTGTTATTTAAGATTTAAAACGTTATGGGCCACCTAGTAGACTATTATCACAGACAAACAGACGTAACACTTAGAACAAATCTCGTTCAAAATCATGGTCACGACGACGTGTACGCCCAATACTAAAATCGGTGTGTTTGCCGACGAACCAACAGATGGCGGTAGTGTGTAAATGTCAACACGAACAAAAACGATGCGAGCGCTGCGGGTGGCGGATTGGCCACCTACAATTTTTTCAAACCAATCGTTAAAAAGGTGGCCAATGGACAATGATGAGAGTGTGACGTCTGTTTGTCTGTGCTATTATGAGCTTGAACAATGAAAAAAAACTTGTTTTTGTAAAATAATGATTTTGAATTTAAAATATTATGGTGCATTATTTTGTTTGAAATAACGATGATAGGGAAAGAATATTCTAACAGTTAAATCATATTCTAAAATGATGAAATTTGAAAGAGTCGTTCGGGGCAATATGGGTAGTTTTATCAAACATCATTTAATTCTGTAGAAATCGAAAAAGTGAGTATGCAGGAATCTACTTGAGAATGTCCTTGAAGCAGCCATGCTGGTCAGGACGTGCGCAAATCTCATTGACATTGCATTTTTTCAATAGTTGTATTAGATACACACGGTACATATGGAAAATCATTATATTATTACTATTGATTGACAACCCAAGCCGAAATGGAAAAAGTAAGTATGCAGGAATCTACTTGAGAATGTCCTTGAAGCAGCCATGCTGCACAGGACGTGCGAAAATCTCATTGACATTGCATTTTTTCAATAGTTGTATTAGATACAACGGTACATATGGAAAATCATTATTATTATGACTATTGATTGACAACCCAAGCTAAAATGGAAAAAGTGAGTATGCAGGAATCTACTTGAGAATGTCCTTGAAGCAGCCATGCTGGTCAGGACGTGCGCAAATCTCATTGACATTGCATTTTTTCAATAGTTGTATTAGATATACACGGTACATATGGAAAATCCTCATTTTATTACTATTGATTGACAACCCAAGCCAAAATGGAAAAAGTGAGTATGCAGGAATCTACTTGAGAATGTCCTTGAAGCAGCCATGCTGGTCAGGACGTGCGCAAATCTCATTGACATTGCATTTTTTCAATAATTGTATTAGATACACACGGTACATATGGAAAATCCTCATTTTTATTACTATTGATTGACAACCCAAGCCAAAATGGAAAAAGTGAGTATGCAGGAATCTACTTGAGAATGTCCTTGAAGCAGCCATGCTGGTCAGGACGTGCGCAAATCTCATTGACATTGCATTTTTTCAATAATTGTATTAGATACACACGGTACATATGGAAAATCCTCATTTTATTACTATTGATTGACAACCCAAGCCAAAATGGAAAAAGTGAGTATGCAGGAATCTACTTGAGAATGTCCTTGAAGCAGCCATGCTGGTCAGGACGTGCGCAAATCTCATTGACATTGCATTTTTTCAATAGTTGTATTAGATACACACGGTACATATGGAAAATCCTCATTTTTATTACTATTGATTGACAACCCAAGCCAAAATGGAAAAAGTGAGTATGCAGGAATCTACTTGAGAATGTCCTTGAAGCAGCCATGCTGGTCAGGACGTGCGCAAATCTCATTGACATTGCATTTTTTCAATAATTGTATTAGATACACACGGTACATATGGAAAATCCTCATTTTTATTACTATTGATTGACAACCCAAGCCAAAATGGAAAAGTGAGTATGCAGGAATCTACTTGAGAATGTCCTTGAAGCAGCCATGCTGGTCAGGACGTGCGCAAATCTCATTGACATTGCATTTTTTCAATAGTTGTATTAGATATACACGGTACATATGGAAAATCCTCATTTTTATTACTATTGATTGACAACCCAAGCCAAAATGGAAAAAGTGAGTATGCAGGAATCTACTTGAGAATGTCCTTGAAGCAGCCATGCTGGGTCAGGACGTGCGCAAATCTCATTGACATTGCATTTTTTCAATAATTGTATTAGATACACACGGTACATATGGAAAATCCTCATTTTTATTACTATTGATTGACAACCCAAGCCAAAATGGAAAAAGTGAGTATGCAGGAATCTACTTGAGAATGTCCTTGAAGCAGCCATGCTGGTCAGGACGTGCGCAAATCTCATTGACATTGCATTTTTTCAATAATTGTATTAGATACACACGGTACATATGGAAAATCCTCATTTTTATTACTATTGATTGACAACCCAAGCCAAAATGGAAAAAGTGAGTATGCAGGAATCTACTTGAGAATGTCCTTGAAGCAGCCATGCTGGTCAGGACGTGCGCAAATCTCATTGACATTGCATTTTTTCAATAGTTGTATTAGATATACACGGTACATATGGAAAATCCTCATTTTTATTACTATTGATTGACAACCCAAGCCAAAATGGAAAAAGTGAGTATGCAGGAATCTACTTGAGAATGTCCTTGAAGCAGCCATGCTGGTCAGGACGTGCGCAAATCTCATTGACATTGCATTTTTTCAATAATTGTATTAGATACACACGGTACATATGGAAAATCCTCATTTTTATTACTATTGATTGACAACCCAAGCCAAAATGGAAAAAGTGAGTATGCAGGAATCTACTTGAGAATGTCCTTGAAGCAGCCATGCTGGTCAGGACGTGCGCAAATCTCATTGACATTGCATTTTTTCAATAGTTGTATTAGATACACACGGTACATATGGAAAATCCTTATTATGATTACTATTGATTGACAACCCAAGCCAAAATGGAAAAAGTGAGTATGCAGGAATCTACTTGAGAATGTCCTTTGAAGCAGCCATGCTGGTCAGGACGTGCGCAAATCTCATTGACATTGCATTTTTTCAATAATTGTATTAGATATACACGGTACATATGGAAAATCCTCATTTTTATTACTATTGATTGACAACCCAAGCCAAAATGGAAAAAGTGAGTATGCAGGAATCTACTTGAGAATGTCCTTGAAGCAGCCATGCTGGTCAGGACGTGCGCAAATCTCATTGACATTGCATTTTTTCAATAATTGTATTAGATACACACGGTACATATGGAAAATCCTTATTTTATTACTATTGATTGACAACCCAAGCCAAAATGGAAAAAGTGAGTATGCAGGAATCTACTTGAGAATGTCCTTGAAGCAGCCATGCTGGTCAGGACGTGCGCAAATCTCATTGACATTGCATTTTTTCAATAATTGTATTAGATATACACGGTACATATGGAAATCCTCATTTTTATTACTATTGATTGACAACCCAAGCCAAAATGGAAAAAGTGAGTATGCAGGAATCTACTTGAGAATGTCCTTGAAGCAGCCATGCTGGTCAGGACGTGCGCAAATCTCATTGACATTGCATTTTTTCAATAATTGTATTAGATACACACGGTACATATGGAAAATCCTCATTTTTATTACTATTGATTGACAACCCAAGCCAAAATGGAAAAAGTGAGTATGCAGGAATCTACTTGAGAATGTCCTTGAAGCAGCCATGCTGGTCAGGACGTGCGCAAATCTCATTGACATTGCATTTTTTCAATAATTGTATTAGATAACACGGTACATATGGAAAATCCTCATTTTTATTACTATTGATTGACAACCCAAGCCAAAATGGAAAAAGTGAGTATGCAGGAAATCTACTTGAAATGTCCTTGAAGCAGCCATGCTGGTCAGGACGTGCGCAAATCTCATTGACATTGCATTTTTTCAATAGTTGTATTAGATACACACGGTACATATGGAAAATCCTTATTATTATTACTATTGATTGACAACCCAAGCCAAAATGGAAAAAGTGAGTATGCAGGAATCTACTTGAGAATGTCCTTGAAGCAGCCATGCTGGTCAGGACGTGCGCAAATCTCATTGACATTGCATTTTTTCAATAGTTGTATTAGATACACACACGGTACATATGGAAAATCCTCATTTTATTACTATTGATTGACAACCCAAGCCAAAATGGAAAAAGTGAGTATGCAGGAATCTACTTGAGAATGTCCTTGAAGCAGCGCGATGTTCATCAAGGCGGCCGATTCAAAAATATGGTAGGTGGCCAATCCACCACCCGCAGCGCTCGCATCGTTTTTGTTCGCGTTTGATATTTACACACTACCGCCATCTGTTGGCCTGTCGGCCAAACACACCGATTTTAGCATTGGGCGTACATGTTCTCATGACTATGATTTGATCGAGATTTGTTCTAAGTGTTATGTCTGTTTGTCTGTGGTTACACGTAACCCATTAATGAGTTAAAAGGAACCATTTTCGAGAAAAATGGCATAACTCATTGAAAGAGTACGGTCGACTTGCTCATTAAAGAGTATTTGCTTCAAACTTCAAATAATGGGTATTTTTCACTCTTGGTCTTTAAAATGAATATGGGTATTAAAACCTCACTTTTTAATGAATTTTTCCGCAGATTTAGGTTAGGAATTGAGAGAAAAAATAAAGAAATATTTAAAAACACTTTTAGAAGACTTTGTAAATATCGTATGATACATTTATTATCCATATGTAAATTCAAGAATTACAAAATTTGTTTCCCATTGCGGGATTAACCAAAAGCCAAGCGAAGATCTTGATGCACTTCGAAACAACCTCCTTGGAACCGGGCGGAAGATGACAATTTTGCCCACGGGAATGCCTGTAGCGGACAGTATTACAGCGATGAAGCTAAAATGTCTGCAAAAAAGAAGCGATTTGTAAAAATCAACACTTCGATTATAATCACCGAATTTACTTACGTATCTATACAGTAAAACAGTGTGTCTTCCTCTTTGTATAACTTTTTTTTTCATCAATTCTAACCGACAAACGAAACAAAATCGAAAAATGGCGATATTGATGGCACCAAGCTACCATGTATACTATTTACCCATTATTTTTACGAGAGACGATACTCTATAATGAGGCTAAAGTACCCTTTTTAATGTCATTGGAAAATACCCTTTTTCTTACATTTCTAGCGTAACATTTGAAAAGGGCCTATCTGCAAAACGTAAACATTGAGAAATTCTCAATTAAAGATTCCGTACCATATTTATAATTCCTATTTTAAACCCATTCGCATTTTTACTAGTTTCATACCTGTGTTCGATACCCATTAAAGTCTGTTGCGTGGCCCATTATGTTTCTAATCTCAAATAACACAACAACTCGTAAAAATTGTTGAATTCAAACATCATCGGCAGATAGGCCCTTTTATGAATCTTCAAACCAGTTAGGCCCTTTCAGTTAGGCCTTTGATTGAACATGGTTTCAGTTAGGCCCTTTTATAATTTGCTAATTTTATTGATTTTTGAATTGGTTTGCATAAATCTTGAACAAATTTTAGCGATTATGTGAAAAAACACTATATAATAGCTAAATATTGGAAATTTTCGGTTGAAGATTCCGTACCATATTGATTATTCCTAATTCAAACCCATTCGCTTTTTACTAGTTTCATACTTGGGGAAGATCCAAAAATGACGTCCATCGTTTTTTCGGGATTTCTAGAACCCTTCTACCCCCTCTGTCACGCTTTTTCTAATACCCAATCCATACACTGTCACATTTTCGTACATCCCCCCATTGAAGGAGGCCCCAATTGATGAACGTCATTTTCGGATAACCCCTTGTGTTCGACACTTATAATGGTCTATTACGTGGCTCACAACGATTTGAATTTGAAATAGCACAACAACTTGTAAAATAGTTCAATTCAAACATCATCCGCAGATAGGCCCTTTTACGAATTTTCAAACCAGTTAGGCCCTTTTTGAATTTGCTAATTTTATTGATTATTGAAGTGATTTGCATAATTCTTCGACAACATTTTATGATTATGTGAGAAAACAACACAATATCATACAACCTAAATATTGGAAACTATTCTATACAAAATCAGCAACATATGGGCTTATTCATAAATTTCATAACGCTGAAGGGGGTGGGTGGGTGTCTTGCACGATGTTACGGCTCATACAAAATTTGTATAATATTCATACAAAAAGCGTTACGAGGGGGTGGGTGGGTGTCAAAAATGTTCATTTTTGGCGTTATGAAATATGTGAATGAACCCTATTGATTATTGATATTTCAAACCCATTCACTTTTTTACTAGTTTTATACTTGTGTTAGACACTCATTATGGTTTATTACGTGGCCCAGAACGTTAGTAATCTCAAATAGCATAACGACTCGTGAAAATGGTTGCATTCAAATATCATCAGCAGTTAGGCCCTTCAATGAATCTTCAAACCAGTTAGGCCCTTTCAGTTAGGCCCTTCGATTGGACATGGTTTCAGTTAGGCCCCTCCAGTTAGGCCCTTTTTTTAAACATAGTTCCAGTTAGGTCCTTTTGGAATTTGTTGATTTTAATGCTTATTGAAGTGATTTTCATAGTTTTTAAATAAAATAAAGCGAGAGAAAAACAGTGTAATAGCTAAATGTTGGATATTCTCGGTTGAAGGTTCAGTACCTTATTGATTATATCTATTTCAAACCCATTCACTTTTTTACTTGTTTTATACTTGAGGGCCTTCCTTAGCCGAGCAGTTTAAGTCTGCGGCTACAAAGCAAAGCCATTCTGAAGGTATCTGAGTTCCATTCCCGGTCGGTCCAGGTTTTTTCGTAATGGAAATTTCCTTTACTTTCCTGAATATAGAGTACCTTCGTACTTGTCACACGATATACGAATGCGAAAATGGCAACTTGTCAAAGAAAGCTCTCAGTTTATAACTGTGGAAGTACTCATTGAACACAAAGCTTAGAAGCAGGCTCTGTCCCAGTGAGGACGTAATGCCAAGAAGAAGTATAAGAAGAATTTGTTTGTTTTTGTAACAGCCCTGCATGTTACAAAAACAAACGAATTAATTTTTGTGAAAATCGCGACTTTTGGAACTCGATCCACAACTAGAGGAAACAAATAAAAATTATTCAATTTTTTTAATGTAATTGATTTTTTTTTTCAGGATAAAAAATCAGTTTTTCAACTAACTTCGCATTAAGATTATGATAAAACTAGTAAAAAATAGAATGGGCTTGAAATAGGAATCAATATAGTACTGAATCTTCAATAAAGAATTTTTATTAATCAATGTTGATTTTCTCACATACCTAATCGACTGATTTTAATCTAAAACTTTGAAAATCACTTCAATAATCAATAAAATTAACAAATTCCAAAAGGGCCTAACTGGAACTAAGTTTAATAAAAGGGCCTAACTGGAGGGGCCTAACTGAAACCATGCTCAATCAAAGGGCCTAACTGAAAGGGCCTAACTGGTTTGCAGACTCGTAAAAGGGCCTATCTGCCGATGATGTTTGAATTCAACCATTTTCACGAGTTGTTCTGTTATTTAAGATTTAAAACGTTATGGGCCACCTAGTAGACTATTATCACAGACAAACAGACGTAACACTTAGAACAAATCTCGTTCAAAATCATGGTCACGACGACGTGTACGCCCAATACTAAAATCGGTGTGTTTGGCCGACGAACCAACAGATGGCGGTAGTGTGTAAATGTCAAACACGAACAAAAACGATGCGAGCGCTGCGGGTGGCGGATTGGCCACCTACAATTTTTTCAAACCAATCGTTAAAAAGGTGGCCAATGGACAATGATGAGAGTGTGACGTCTGTTTGTCTGTGCTATTATGAGCTTGAACAATGAAAAAAAACTTGTTTTTGTAAAATAAATGATTTTGAATTTAAAATATTATGGTGCATTATTTTGTTTGAAATAACGATGATAGGGAAAGAATATTCTAACAGTTAAATCATAATTCTAAAATGATGAAATTTGAAAGAGTCGTTCGGGGCAATATGGGTAGTTTTATCAAACATCATTTAATTCTGTAGAAATCGAAAAAGTGAGTATGCAGGAATCTACTTGAGAATGTCCTTGAAGCAGCCATGCTGGTCAGGACGTGCGCAAATCTCATTGACATTGCATTTTTTCAATAGTTGTATTAGATACACACGGTACATATGGAAAATCATTATTATTATTACTATTGATTGACAACCCAAGCCGAAATGGAAAAAGTAAGTATGCAGGAATCTACTTGAGAATGTCCTTGAAGCAGCCATGCTGCACAGGACGTGCGCAAATCTCATTGACATTGCATTTTTTCAATAGTTGTATTAGATACACGTGGTACATATGGAAAATCATTATTATTATGACTATTGATTGACAACCCAAGCTAAAATGGAAAAAGTGAGTATGCAGAAATCTACTTGAGAATGTCCTTGAAGCAGCCATGCTGGTCAGGACGTGCGCAAATCTCATTGACATTGCATTTTTTCAATAGTTGTATTAGATACACACGGTACATATGGAAAATCATTATTATTATTACTATTGATTGACAACCCAAGCCGAAATGGAAAAAGTAAGTATGCAGGAATCTACTTGAGAATGTCCTTGAAGCAGCCATGCTGCACAGGACGTGCGCAAATCTCATTGACATTGCATTTTTTCAATAGTTGTATTAGATACACGTGGTACATATGGAAAATCATTATTATTATGACTATTGATTGACAACCCAAGCTAAAATGGAAAAAGTGAGTATGCAGAAATCTACTTGAGAATGTCCTTGAAGCAGCCATGCTGGTCAGGACGTGCGCAAATCTCATTGACATTGCATTTTTTCAATAGTTGTATTAGATACACACGGTACATATGGAAAATCCTCATTATTATTACTATTGATTGACAACCCAAGCCAAAATGGAAAAAGTGAGTATGCAGGAATCTACTTGAGAATGTCCTTGAAGCAGCCATGCTGCACAGGACGTGCGCAAATCTCATTGACATTGCATTTTTTCAATAGTTGTATTAGATACACGTGGTACATATGGAAAATCATTATTATTATGACTATTGATTGACAACCCAAGCCAAAATGGAAAAAGTGAGTATGCAGAAATCTACTTGAGAATGTCCTTGAAGCAGCCATGCTGCACAGGACGTGCGCAAATCTCATTGACATTGCATTTTTTCAATAGTTGTATTAGATACACGTGGTACATATGGAAAATCATTATTATTATTACTATTGATTGACAACCCAAGCCAAAATGGAAAAAGTGAGTATGCAGGAATCTACTTGAGAATGTCCTTGAAGCAGCCATGCTGCACAGGACGTGCGCAAATCTCATTGACATTGCATTTTTTCAATAGTTGTATTATATACACACGGTACATATGGAAAATCCTTATTATTATTACTATTGATTGACAACCCAAGCCAAAATGGAAAAAGTGAGTATGCAGGAATCTACTTGAGAATGTCCTTGAAGCAGCCATGCTGGTGAGGACGTGCGCAAATCTCATTGACATTGCATTTTTTCAATAGTTGTATTAGATACACACGGTACATATGGAAAATCCTCATTATTATTACTATTGATTGACAACCCAAGCCAAAATGGAAAAAGTGAGTATGCAGGAATCTACTTGAGAATGTCCTTGAAGCAGCCATGCTGCACAGGACGTGCGCAAATCTCATTGACATTGCATTTTTTCAATAGTTGTATTATATACACACGGTACATATGGAAAATCCTCATTATTATTACTATTGATTGACAACCCAAGCCAAAATGGAAAAAGTGAGTATGCAGGAATCTACTTGAGAATGTCCTTGAAGCAGCCATGCTGCACAGGACGTGCGCAAATCTCATTGACATTGCATTTTTTCAATAGTTGTATTAGATACACGTGGTACATATGGAAAATCATTATTATTATGACTATTGATTGACAACCCAAGCCAAAATGGAAAAAGTGAGTATGCAGAAATCTACTTGAGAATGTCCTTGAAGCAGCCATGCTGGTCAGGACGTGCGCAAATCTCATTGACATTGCATTTTTTCAATAGTTGTATTAGATACACACGGTACATATGGAAAATCCTCATTTTTATTACTATTGATTGACAACCCAAGCCAAAATGGAAAAAGTGAGTATGCAGGAATCTACATGAAAATGTCCTTGAAGCAGCCATGCTGGTCAGGACGTGCGCAAATCTCATTGACATTGCATTTTTTCAATAGTTGTATTAAATACACACGGTACATATGGAAAATCCTCATTTTTATTACTATTGATTGACAACCCAAGCCAAAATGGAAAAAGTGAGTATGCAGGAATCTACTTGAGAATGTCCTTGAAGCAGCCATGCTGGTCAGGACGTGCGCAAATCTCATTGACATTGCATTTTTTCAATAGTTGTATTAGATACACACGGTACATATGGAAAATCCTTATTATTATTACTATTGATTGACAACCCAAGCCAAAATGGAAAAAGTAAGTATGCAGGAATCTACTTGAGAATGTCCTTGAAGCAGCCATGCTGGTCAGGACGTGCGCAAATCTCATTGACATTGCATTTTTTCAATAATTGTATTAGATACACACGGTACATATGGAAAATCCTTATTTTTATTACTATTGATTGACAACCCAAGCCAAAATGGAAAAAGTGAGTATGCAGGAATCTACTTGAGAATGTCCTTGAAGCAGCCATGCTGGTCAGGACGTGCGCAAATCTCATTGACATTGCATTTTTTCAATAGTTGTATTAGATACACACGGTACATATGGAAAATCCTTATTATTATTACTATTGATTGACAACCCAAGCCAAAATGGAAAAAGTGAGTATGCAGGAATCTACTTGAGAATGTCCTTGAAGCAGCCATGCTGGTCAGGACGTGCGCAAATCTCATTGACATTGCATTTTTTCAATAATTGTATTAGATACACACGGTACATATGGAAAATCCTCATTTTTATTACTATTGATTGACAACCCAAGCCAAAATGGAAAAAGTGAGTATGCAGGAATCTACTTGAGAATGTCCTTGAAGCAGCCATGCTGGTCAGGACGTGCGCAAATCTCATTGACATTGCATTTTTTCAATAATTGTATTAGATACACACGGTACATATGGAAAATCCTTATTATTATTACTATTGATTGACAACCCAAGCCAAAATGGAAAAAGTAAGTATGCAGGAATCTACTTGATAATGTCCTTGAAGCAGCCATGCTGGTCAGGACGTGCGCAAATCTCATTGACATTGCATTTTTTCAATAGTTGTATTAGATACACACGGTACATATGGAAAATCCTTATTATTATTACTATTGATTGACAACCCAAGCCAAAATGGAAAAAGTGAGTATGCAGGAATCTACTTGAGAATGTCCTTGAAGCAGCCATGCTGGTCAGGACGTGCGCAAATCTCATTGACATTGCATTTTTTCAATAGTTGTATTAGATACACACGGTACATATGGAAAATCCTCATTATTATTACTATTGATTGACAACCCAAGCCAAAATGGAAAAAGTGAGTATGCAGGAATCTACTTGAGAATGTCCTTGAAGCAGCCATGCTGGTCAGGACGTGCGCAAATCTCATTGACATTGCATTTTTTCAATAATTGTATTAGATACACACGGTACATATGGAAAATCCTTATTATTATTACTATTGATTGACAACCCAAGCCAAAATGGAAAAAGTGAGTATGCAGGAATCTACTTGAGAATGTCCTTGAAGCAGCCATGCTGGTCAGGACGTGCGCAAATCTCATTGACATTGCATTTTTTCAATAGTTGTATTAGATACACACGGTACATATGGAAAATCCTCATTATTATTACTATTGATTGACAACCCAAGCCGAAATGGAAAAAGTAAGTATGCAGGAATCTACTTGAGAATGTCCTTGAAGCAGCCATGCTGGTCAGGACGTGCGCAAATCTCATTGACATTGCATTTTTTCAATAGTTGTATTAGATACACACGGTACATATGGAAAATCCTTATTATTATTACTATTGATTGACAACCCAAGCCAAAATGGAAAAAGTAAGTATGCAGGAATCTACTTGAGAATGTCCTTGAAGCAGCCATGCTGGTCAGGACGTGCGCAAATCTCATTGACATTGCATTTTTTCAATAATTGTATTAGATACACACGGTACATATGGAAAATCCTCATTATTATTACTATTGATTGACAACCCAAGCCGAAATGGAAAAAGTAAGTATGCAGGAATCTACTTGAGAATGTCCTTGAAGCAGCCATGCTGGTCAGGACGTGCGCAAATCTCATTGACATTGCATTTTTTCAATAATTGTATTAGATACACACGGTACATATGGAAAATCCTCATTTTTATTACTATTGATTGACAACCCAAGCCAAAATGGAAAAAGTGAGTATGCAGGAATCTACTTGAGAATGTCCTTGAAGCAGCCATGCTGGTCAGGACGTGCGCAAATCTCATTGACATTGCATTTTTTCAATAATTGTATTAGATACACACGGTACATATGGAAAATCCTTATTATTATTACTATTGATTGACAACCCAAGCCAAAATGGAAAAAGTAAGTATGCAGGAATCTACTTGATAATGTCCTTGAAGCAGCCATGCTGGTCAGGACGTGCGCAAATCTCATTGACATTGCATTTTTTCAATAATTGTATTAGATACACACGGTACATATGGAAAATCCTTATTTTTATTACTATTGATTGACAACCCAAGCCAAAATGGAAAAAGTGAGTATGCAGGAATCTACTTGAGAATGTCCTTGAAGCAGCCATGCTGGTCAGGACGTGCGCAAATCTCATTGACATTGCATTTTTTCAATAGTTGTATTAGATACACACGGTACATATGGAAAATCCTTATTATTATTACTATTGATTGACAACCCAAGCCAAAATGGAAAAAGTGAGTATGCAGGAATCTACTTGAGAATGTCCTTGAAGCAGCCATGCTGGTCAGGACGTGCGCAAATCTCATTGACATTGCATTTTTTCAATAATTGTATTAGATACACACGGTACATATGGAAAATCCTCATTTTTATTACTATTGATTGACAACCCAAGCCAAAATGGAAAAAGTGAGTATGCAGGAATCTACTTGAGAATGTCCTTGAAGCAGCCATGCTGGTCAGGACGTGCGCAAATCTCATTGACATTGCATTTTTTCAATAATTGTATTAGATACACACGGTACATATGGAAAATCCTTATTTTTATTACTATTGATTGACAACCCAAGCCAAAATGGAAAAAGTGAGTATGCAGGAATCTACTTGAAAATGTCCTTGAAGCAGCCATGCTGGTCAGGACGTGCGCAAATCTCATTGACATTGCATTTTTTCAATAATTGTATTAGATACACACGGTACATATGGAAAATCCTCATTTTTATTACTATTGATTGACAACCCAAGCCAAAATGGAAAAAGTGAGTATGCAGGAATCTACATGAAAATGTCCTTGAAGCAGCCATGCTGGTCAGGACGTGCGCAAATCTCATTGACATTGCATTTTTTCAATAGTTGTATTAAATACACACGGTACATATGGAAAATCCTCATTTTTATTACTATTGATTGACAACCCAAGCCAAAATGGAAAAAGTGAGTATGCAGGAATCTACTTGAGAATGTCCTTGAAGCAGCCATGCTGGTCAGGACGTGCGCAAATCTCATTGACATTGCATTTTTTCAATAATTGTATTAGATACACACGGTACATATGGAAAATCCTTATTTTTATTACTATTGATTGACAACCCAAGCCAAAATGGAAAAAGTGAGTATGCAGGAATCTACTTGAGAATGTCCTTGAAGCAGCCATGCTGGTCAGGACGTGCGCAAATCTCATTGACATTGCATTTTTTCAATAATTGTATTAGATACACACGGTACATATGGAAAATCCTCATTTTTATTACTATTGATTGACAACCCAAGCCAAAATGGAAAAAGTGAGTATGCAGGAATCTACTTGAGAATGTCCTTGAAGCAGCCATGCTGGTCAGGACGTGCGCAAATCTCATTGACATTGCATTTTTTCAATAGTTGTATTAGATACACACGGTACATATGGAAAATCCTCATTTTTATTACTATTGATTGACAACCCAAGCCAAAATGGAAAAAGTGAGTATGCAGGAATCTACTTGAGAATGTCCTTGAAGCAGCCATGCTGGTCAGGACGTGCGCAAATCTCATTGACATTGCATTTTTTCAATAATTGTATTAGATACACACGGTACATATGGAAAATCCTCATTTTTATTACTATTGATTGACAACCCAAGCCAAAATGGAAAAAGTGAGTATGCAGGAATCTACTTGAGAATGTCCTTGAAGCAGCCATGCTGGTCAGGACGTGCGCAAATCTCATTGACATTGCATTTTTTCAATAATTGTATTAGATACACACGGTACATATGGAAAATCCTCATTTTTATTACTATTGATTGACAACCCAAGCCAAAATGGAAAAAGTGAGTATGCAGGAATCTACTTGAGAATGTCCTTGAAGCAGCCATGCTGGTCAGGACGTGCGCAAATCTCATTGACATTGCATTTTTTCAATAGTTGTATTAGATACACACGGTACATATGGAAAATCCTCATTTTATTACTATTGATTGACAACCCAAGCCAAAATGGAAAAAGTGAGTATGCAGGAATCTACTTGAGAATGTCCTTGAAGCAGCCATGCTGGTCAGGACGTGCGCAAATCTCATTGACATTGCATTTTTTCAATAATTGTATTAGATACACACGGTACATATGGAAAATCCTCATTTTTATTACTATTGATTGACAACCCAAGCCAAAATGGAAAAAGTGAGTATGCAGGAATCTACTTGAGAATGTCCTTGAAGCAGCCATGCTGGTCAGGACGTGCGCAAATCTCATTGACATTGCATTTTTTTCAATAATTGTATTAGATACACACGGTACATATGGAAAATCCTCATTTTTATTACTATTGATTGACAACCCAAGCCAAAATGGAAAAAGTGAGTATGCAGGAATCTACTGAGAATGTCCTTGAAGCAGCCATGCTGGTCAGGACGTGCGCAAATCTCATTGACATTGCATTTTTTCAATAATTGTATTAGATACACACGGTACATATGGAAAATCCTCATTTTTATTACTATTGATTGACAACCCAAGCCAAAATGGAAAAAGTGAGTATGCAGGAATCTACTTGAGAATGTCCTTGAAGCAGCCATGCTGGTCAGGACGTGCGCAAATCTCATTGACATTGCATTTTTTCAATAGTTGTATTAGATACACACGGTACATATGGAAAATCCTCATTTTTATTACTATTGATTGACAACCCAAGCCAAAATGGAAAAAGTGAGTATGCAGGAATCTACTTGAGAATGTCCTTGAAGCAGCCATGCTGGTCAGGACGTGCGCAAATCTCATTGACATTGCATTTTTTCAATAGTTGTATTAGATACACACGGTACATATGGAAAATCCTCATTTTTATTACTATTGATTGACAACCCAAGCCAAAATGGAAAAAGTGAGTATGCAGGAATCTACTTGAGAATGTCCTTGAAGCAGCCATGCTGGTCAGGACGTGCGCAAATCTCATTGACATTGCATTTTTTCAATAATTGTATTAGATACACACGGTACATATGGAAAATCCTCATTTTTATTACTATTGATTGACAACCCAAGCCAAAATGGAAAAAGTGAGTATGCAGGAATCTACTTGAGAATGTCCTTGAAGCAGCCATGCTGGTCAGGACGTGCGCAAATCTCATTGACATTGCATTTTTTCAATAATTGTATTAGATACACACGGTACATATGGAAAATCCTCATTTTATTACTATTGATTGACAACCCAAGCCAAAATGGAAAAAGTGAGTATGCAGGAATCTACTTGAGAATGTCCTTGAAGCAGCCATGCTGGTCAGGACGTGCGCAAATCTCATTGACATTGCATTTTTTCAATAGTTGTATTAGATACACACGGTACATATGGAAAATCCTTATTTTTATTACTATTGATTGACAACCCAAGCCAAAATGGAAAAAGTGAGTATGCAGGAATCTACTTGAGAATGTCCTTGAAGCAGCCATGCTGGTCAGGACGTGCGCAAATCTCATTGACATTGCATTTTTTCAATAGTTGTATTAGATACACACGGTACATATGGAAAATCCTCATTTTTATTACTATTGATTGACAACCCAAGCCAAAATGGAAAAAGTGAGTATGCAGGAATCTACTTGAGAATGTCCTTGAAGCAGCCATGCTGGTCAGGACGTGCGCAAATCTCATTGACATTGCATTTTTTCAATAATTGTATTAGATACACACGGTACATATGGAAAATCCTCATTTTTATTACTATTGATTGACAACCCAAGCCAAAATGGAAAAAGTGAGTATGCAGGAATCTACTTGAGAATGTCCTTGAAGCAGCCATGCTGGTCAGGACGTGCGCAAATCTCATTGACATTGCATTTTTTCAATAATTGTATTAGATACACACGGTACATATGGAAAATCCTCATTTTTATTACTATTGATTGACAACCCAAGCCAAAATGGAAAAAGTGAGTATGCAGGAATCTACTTGAGAATGTCCTTGAAGCAGCCATGCTGGTCAGGACGTGCGCAAATCTCATTGACATTGCATTTTTTCAATAGTTGTATTAGATACACACGGTACATATGGAAAATCCTTATTTTATTACTATTGATTGACAACCCAAGCCAAAATGGAAAAAGTGAGTATGCAGGAATCTACTTGAGAATGTCCTTGAAGCAGCCATGCTGGTCAGGACGTGCGCAAATCTCATTGACATTGCATTTTTTCAATAATTGTATTAGATACACACGGTACATATGGAAAATCCTCATTTTTATTACTATTGATTGACAACCCAAGCCAAAATGGAAAAAGTGAGTATGCAGGAATCTACTTGAGAATGTCCTTGAAGCAGCCATGCTGGTCAGGACGTGCGCAAATCTCATTGACATTGCATTTTTTCAATAGTTGTATTAGATACACACGGTACATATGGAAAATCCTTATTTTTATTACTATTGATTGACAACCCAAGCCAAAATGGAAAAAGTGAGTATGCAGGAATCTACTTGAGAATGTCCTTGAAGCAGCCATGCTGGTCAGGACGTGCGCAAATCTCATTGACATTGCATTTTTTCAATAATTGTATTAGATACACACGGTACATATGGAAAATCCTCATTTTTATTACTATTGATTGACAACCCAAGCCAAAATGGAAAAAGTGAGTATGCAGGAATCTACTTGAGAATGTCCTTGAAGCAGCCATGCTGGTCAGGACGTGCGCAAATCTCATTGACATTGCATTTTTTCAATAGTTGTATTAGATACACACGGTACATATGGAAAATCCTCATTTTTATTACTATTGATTGACAACCCAAGCCAAAATGGAAAAAGTGAGTATGCAGGAATCTACTTGAGAATGTCCTTGAAGCAGCCATGCTGGTCAGGACGTGCGCAAATCTCATTGACATTGCATTTTTCAATAATTGTATTAGATACACACGGTACATATGGAAAATCCTCATTTTTATTACTATTGATTGACAACCCAAGCCAAAATGGAAAAAGTGAGTATGCAGGAATCTACTTGAGAATGTCCTTGAAGCAGCCATGCTGGTCAGGACGTGCGCAAATCTCATTGACATTGCATTTTTTCAATAGTTGTATTAGATACACACGGTACATATGGAAAATCCTCATTTTTATTACTATTGATTGACAACCCAAGCCAAAATGGAAAAAGTGAGTATGCAGGAATCTACTTGAGAATGTCCTTGAAGCAGCCATGCTGGTCAGGACGTGCGCAAATCTCATTGACATTGCATTTTTTCAATAGTTGTATTAGATACACACGGTACATATGGAAAATCCTCATTTTTATTACTATTGATTGACAACCCAAGCCAAAATGGAAAAAGTGAGTATGCAGGAATCTACTTGAGAATGTCCTTGAAGCAGCCATGCTGGTCAGGACGTGCGCAAATCTCATTGACATTGCATTTTTTCAATAGTTGTATTAGATACACACGGTACATATGGAAAATCCTCATTTTTATTACTATTGATTGACAACCCAAGCCAAAATGGAAAAAGTGAGTATGCAGGAATCTACTTGAGAAATGTCCTTGAAGCAGCCATGCTGGTCAGGACGTGCGCAAATCTCATTGACATTGCATTTTTTCAATAGTTGTATTAGATACACACGGTACATATGGAAAATCCTCATTTTTATTACTATTGATTGACAACCCAAGCCAAAATGGAAAAAGTGAGTATGCAGGAATCTACTTGAGAATGTCCTTGAAGCAGCCATGCTGGTCAGGACGTGCGCAAATCTCATTGACATTGCATTTTTTCAATAGTTGTATTAGATACACACGGTACATATGGAAAATCCTCATTTTTATTACTATTGATTGACAACCCAAGCCAAAATGGAAAAAGTGAGTATGCAGGAATCTACTTGAGAATGTCCTTGAAGCAGCCATGCTGGTCAGGACGTGCGCAAATCTCATTGACATTGCATTTTTTCAATAATTGTATTAGATACACACGGTACATATGGAAAATCCTCATTTTTATTACTATTGATTGACAACCCAAGCCAAAATGGAAAAAGTGAGTATGCAGGAATCTACTTGAGAATGTCCTTGAAGCAGCCATGCTGGTCAGGACGTGCGCAAATCTCATTGACATTGCATTTTTTCAATAGTTGTATTAGATACACACGGTACATATGGAAAATCCTCATTTTTATTACTATTGATTGACAACCCAAGCCAAAATGGAAAAAGTGAGTATGCAGGAATCTACTTGAGAATGTCCTTGAAGCAGCCATGCTGGTCAGGACGTGCGCAAATCTCATTGACATTGCATTTTTTCAATAATTGTATTAGATACACACGGTACATATGGAAAATCCTCATTTTTATTACTATTGATTGACAACCCAAGCCAAAATGGAAAAAGTGAGTATGCAGGAATCTACTTGAGAATGTCCTTGAAGCAGCCATGCTGCACAGGACGTGCGCAAATCTCATTGACATTGCATTTTTTCAATAGTTGTATTAGATACACACGGTACATATGGAAAATCCTTATTTTTATTACTATTGATTGACAACCCAAGCCAAAATGGAAAAAGTGAGTATGCAGGAATCTACTTGAGAATGTCCTTGAAGCAGCCATGCTGGTCAGGACGTGCGCAAATCTCATTGACATTGCATTTTTTCGATAGTTGTATTAGATATACACGGTACATATGGAAAATCCTCATTTTTATTACTATTGATTGACAACCCAAGCCAAAATGGAAAAAGTGAGTATGCAGGAATCTACTTGAGAATGTCCTTGAAGCAGCCATGCTGGTCAGGACGTGCGCAAATCTCATTGACATTGCATTTTTTCAATAATTGTATTAGATACACACGGTACATATGGAAAATCCTCATTTTTATTACTATTGATTGACAACCCAAGCCAAAATGGAAAAAGTGAGTATGCAGGAATCTACTTGAGAATGTCCTTGAAGCAGCCATGCTGCACACGACGTGCGCAAATCTCATTGACATTGCATTTTTTCAATAGTTGTATTAGATACACACGGTACATATGGAAAATCCTTATTTTTATTACTATTGATTGACAACCCAAGCCAAAATGGAAAAAGTGAGTATGCAGGAATCTACTTGAGAATGTCCTTGAAGCAGCCATGCTGGTCAGGACGTGCGCAAATCTCATTGACATTGCATTTTTTCAATAGTTGTATTAGATACACACGGTACATATGGAAAATCCTTATTATTATTACTATTGATTGACAACCCAAGCCAAAATGGAAAAAGTGAGTATGCAGGAATCTACTTGAGAATGTCCTTGAAGCAGCCATGCTGGTGAGGACGTGCGCAAATCTCATTGACATTGCATTTTTTCAATAATTGTATTAGATACACACGGTACATATGGAAAATCCTCATTTTAATTACTATTGATTGACAACCCAAGCCAAAATGGAAAAAGTGAGTATGCAGGAATCTACTTGAGAATGTCCTTGAAGCAGCCATGCTGGTCAGGACGTGCGCAAATCTCATTGACATTGCATTTTTTCAATAGTTGTATTAGATACACACGGTACATATGGAAAATCCTTATTATTATTACTATTGATTGACAACCCAAGCCAAAATGGAAAAAGTGAGTATGCAGGAATCTACTTGAGAATGTCCTTGAAGCAGCCATGCTGGTGAGGACGTGCGCAAATCTCATTGACATTGCATTTTTTCAATAATTGTATTAGATACACACGGTACATATGGAAAATCCTCATTTTAATTACTATTGATTGACAACCCAAGCCAAAATGGAAAAAGTGAGTATGCAGGAATCTACTTGAGAATGTCCTTGAAGCAGCCATGCTGGTCAGGACGTGCGCAAATCTCATTGACATTGCATTTTTTCAATAATTGTATTAGATACACACGGTACATATGGAAAATCCTCATTTTTATTACTATTGATTGACAACCCAAGCCAAAATGGAAAAAGTGAGTATGCAGGAATCTACATGAAAATGTCCTTGAAGCAGCCATGCTGGTCAGGACGTGCGCAAATCTCATTGACATTGCATTTTTTCAATAATTGTATTAGATACACACGGTACATATGGAAAATCCTCATTTTTATTACTATTGATTGACAACCCAAGCCAAAATGGAAAAAGTGAGTATGCAGGAATCTACATGAAAATGTCCTTGAAGCAGCCATGCTGGTCAGGACGTGCGCAAATCTCATTGACATTGCATTTTTTCAATAGTTGTATTAAATACACACGGTACATATGGAAAATCCTCATTTTTATTACTATTGATTGACAACCCAAGCCAAAATGGAAAAAGTGAGTATGCAGGAATCTACTTGAGAATGTCCTTGAAGCAGCCATGCTGGTCAGGACGTGCGCAAATCTCATTGACATTGCATTTTTTCAATAATTGTATTAGATACACACGGTACATATGGAAAATCCTTATTTTTATTACTATTGATTGACAACCCAAGCCAAAATGGAAAAAGTGAGTATGCAGGAATCTACTTGAAAATGTCCTTGAAGCAGCCATGCTGGTCAGGACGTGCGCAAATCTCATTGACATTGCATTTTTTCAATAATTGTATTAGATACACACGGTACATATGGAAAATCCTCATTTTTATTACTATTGATTGACAACCCAAGCCAAAATGGAAAAAGTGAGTATGCAGGAATCTACATGAAAATGTCCTTGAAGCAGCCATGCTGGTCAGGACGTGCGCAAATCTCATTGACATTGCATTTTTTCAATAGTTGTATTAAATATACACGGTACATATGGAAAATCCTCATTTTTATTACTATTGATTGACAACCCAAGCCAAAATGGAAAAAGTGAGTATGCAGGAATCTACTTGAGAATGTCCTTGAAGCAGCCATGCTGGTCAGGACGTGCGCAAATCTCATTGACATTGCATTTTTTCAATAATTGTATTAGATACACACGGTACATATGGAAAATCCTTATTTTTATTACTATTGATTGACAACCCAAGCCAAAATGGAAAAAGTGAGTATGCAGGAATCTACATGAAAATGTCCTTGAAGCAGCCATGCTGGTCAGGACGTGCGCAAATCTCATTGACATTGCATTTTTTCAATAGTTGTATTAAATACACACGGTACATATGGAAAATCCTCATTTTTATTACTATTGATTGACAACCCAAGCCAAAATGGAAAAAGTGAGTATGCAGGAATCTACTTGAGAATGTCCTTGAAGCAGCCATGCTGGTCAGGACGTGCGCAAATCTCATTGACATTGCATTTTTTCAATAATTGTATTAGATACACACGGTACATATGGAAATTCCTTATTTTTATTACTATTGATTGACAACCCAAGCCAAAATGGAAAAAGTGAGTATGCAGGAATCTACTTGAAAATGTCCTTGAAGCAGCCATGCTGGTCAGGACGTGCGCAAATCTCATTGACATTGCATTTTTTCAATAATTGTATTAGATACACACGGTACATATGGAAAATCCTCATTTTTATTACTATTGATTGACAACCCAAGCCAAAATGGAAAAAGTGAGTATGCAGGAATCTACTTGAGAATGTCCTTGAAGCAGCCATGCTGGTCAGGACGTGCGCAAATCTCATTGACATTGCATTTTTTCAATAATTGTATTAGATACACACGGTACATATGGAAAATCCTTATTTTTATTACTATTGATTGACAACCCAAGCCAAAATGGAAAAAGTGAGTATGCAGGAATCTACTTGAAAATGTCCTTGAAGCAGCCATGCTGGTCAGGACGTGCGCAAATCTCATTGACATTGCATTTTTTCAATAATTGTATTAGATACACACGGTACATATGGAAAATCCTCATTTTTATTACTATTGATTGACAACCCAAGCCAAAATGGAAAAAGTGAGTATGCAGGAATCTACTTGAAAATGTCCTTGAAGCAGCCATGCTGGTCAGGACGTGCGCAAATCTCATTGACATTGCATTTTTTCAATAATTGTATTAGATACACACGGTACATATGGAAAATCCTCATTTTTATTACTATTGATTGACAACCCAAGCCAAAATGGAAAAAGTGAGTATGCAGGAATCTACTTGAAAATGTCCTTGAAGCAGCCATGCTGGTCAGGACGTGCGCAAATCTCATTGACATTGCATTTTTTCAATAGTTGTATTAGATACACACGGTACATATGGAAAATCCTTATTATTATTACTATTGATTGACAACCCAAGCCAAAATGGAAAAAGTAAGTATGCAGGAATCTACTTGATAATGTCCTTGAAGCAGCCATGCTGGTCAGGACGTGCGCAAATCTCATTGACATTGCATTTTTTCAATAGTTGTATTAGATACACACGGTACATATGGAAAATCCTTATTTTTATTACTATTGATTGACAACCCAAGCCAAAATGGAAAAAGTGAGTATGCAGGAATCTACTTGAGAATGTCCTTGAAGCAGCCATGCTGGTCAGGACGTGCGCAAATCTCATTGACATTGCATTTTTTCAATAATTGTATCAGATACACACGGTACATATGGAAAATCCTTATTATTTTTACTATTGATTGACAACCCAAGCCAAAATGGAAAAAGTGAGTATGCAGGAATCTACTTGAGAATGTCCTTGAAGCAGCCATGCTTCACAGGACGTGCGCAAATCTCATTGACTTTTTCAATAATTTTATTAGATACACACGGTACGGCAAAAATTCTGTTATTCGATTTATTTATTTAAAATAACTTTTTATGTTTAATTTATCTAGACCATTAATCAAAAACCCAAGCCTGACTTGAAGAATATGAGATTGCAATAAGCTTTTCGAAATATGCATGGTTCGAACTTGCATGCAAGAAGCGGAAAGCATCTGCTCTACTGAGAGCCCCCATCTCTTGCTACGCCCAGTTTGCTCGTGCGGTCCGATTGCTCGCGCATTTAACTTGGCTTACAATTTCCTGTTCTGGGAGAAATTGGCCTAGATTTACCGCTATCTCGTTCTGGAAATCTGTTTGAAAACCCGTTGCTCGTAATGTTTCGCGTGTGATTTACCGGCTGCCGGTCGAATTTCGGGCGTTTTATCGCGAAACAGTGCGGAAAAGTCGCGAGTTTTACGGCGTAGGAAAGTGTGAGAAAAGAACAAGCAGAAGCAACAGTAAGGGCGAAAACATGGAAGATGCGTTGCTTGGGATTATTCTGATTGCGGCGATCTTCCTGACGGCGAGTGCCCAAGATGTCGTCAATTCCGGTGGTCCACAGATGGTGAAGCTGCTGGAGGAGCCGGGTTGTCCCCGTTTGAGGGAACTCTGTCCGAACGCTGCCAAAGGGATGGAGGATTTGAAGGCGCTGGAATGTGTGCAGAATCTGTCCCAGGAACAGGTGGACTCCCTGTCGGATGATTGCCAGCATCTAATCTGGAGCCACACGCTGACCTTGATGGACGATAAGAACATCCAGCGATTGGTACAGAGAGGTAAATAAATGTGGGGGTGGGGTTTTTGTTTGGGATTGCGACAGGGATGCCAGATTCAGGGCTGGTAGCAGGTCGGCTTTCATAGACTTGGTCTCTATTTTAATTCAAGTCTAAACAATGTCTATTTTTCATGGAAGGTTTCTGAAGTTAAACACTGTAGCAGTCTAGCAAATCTTCCAAAGATTAAAATAGGAATTCTAAAAAAAAAATGCAGATATTCCTCAAGGAATTGATTTGCCGATTTTTCAATTTCTTTATGAACTACTTCGTGAATTCTTATACGAGTTATCTCAGGAATTGCACCAAAATATTTCCAGGTGTATGCCTGAAAATCTGTAAGGAATTCTTCCGGGAATTGCGCAATAAATTCGTGTGATTGAGTGATTCATCATTGAGTCCCTCCAGAAATTTCTCCAACATTCCATCCATGAATTACTCATGCTGTTCTTCCAAACAATTCTCGAGTAATTTTTCAAGTAAAATTTCCATTGGTTTTTCATAATACCATTTGATGTTTTACATCAGCAAAGACAATCATTCCAATCACACAAGATTCTTCAGGGATTCTGTTCTATGTTTTTCAAGGAATGCCTCCAGAAAATGCCGCAGGATTTTTTTAGGGATTCATTTTATTATTTTTAATAATTGCAATTACAATTCATGTAGACAAACCTCCAATACTACTTCGGAAGTTAGGGATTTATACTATAGATATTGTTTTGGCTATAATTACTGTATTTCTTTTTCAAGAATTCCCTAAAAAAAAACCTTGATTTCTTTTGGAATTTCCTTGGGAAATTTAACAAAAAAATTCTGCTAGACCTAATGAAGGAATCATAGAAGGAATCTCTGGAGTTATTTCAAAAGTTATCATTAAAGAAATTCATGGTCGATGTCTTGGAAAAACTGAAGGGCAATTCTAGGGGAATTCTTAAGAAATCAGTGGAGGCATCTCTGGAGAAATTATTGCTTTCTGACATTCTTCTAATCAGTTTTTGGAGATTACTTGTGTTTCTTCAGAAATGTCTATAAACATCATGTTTTTCACACTTGTTTTAACATTATTTCACAGATTCTTCTAGGAATTTGAAACATAAACTTCAAGTACCAAAGAATTAAAATCTATCAAAATGCAGGAGACACTCAAATCTCTGTTCAAAATTATTTTTTCTGATTGCTTCAACATTAATCAGAGAGTCCGGAAGATTTCTATAACTACTTCCCGCACCCGACTGTCTGCAATGCTTTGAAATCGCTTCCGAAACCATCATTGCGCAAGAGAGATTAAAAAAGCATGCCTTGAAAATTTTCATTTCCAAATTATGAATTTGAATCCTCGCATTTCAATGCTCCTATGATCATTTGATCTAAAGTATTGCATCATTCATGCAAATAATTTCAGCTGATTTGGATTATAATATGACAGCCATTCGGATATTGCACCACATGATTTAAAGTGCTCAATTCAGTATTAGAATGCTGCGAAAATTTGCTGATGTCCATATAATAATTCCATACAAAGATTTTACTTTTTCGACCGAGTATCTGTGATAACCCCGTTTTCCTTCAGGATGGGGCCTAGAAGGGAGAATTTCATGATTGAATAATCTAAATGAAGTGGGTAGGGGCTCAAAGGGAAGGATTTAGTCGACCTCACCCTGTGATCTTACAATAAACTGGATTAGACTCAACAAAATCGTGATCTTAGTAGCAGAATCTGAATCTTACTTATATAATAATTCAAGCGATGTTGAGGGAGTTTGGGTCTAAGATTCGATACGTGTCGTATGATGGTAGTTTTAGGTGAACATGTCGCACGTAAAAAGTGAACTAGGGTATCCGTCCTATTATGGAGGATTTAAGCACGGTGTTGAAATTTAAATCGTATTTCAGTATCCAAATCATGAATATTGTAGTATTTTGCAATGTGAAGTGTTAAAACTATCCTTTTTCTGGAGTGTAGTGAAGTAAAAAAGTAAATTTTGGAATCAAACATACATTTTATCAACATAAATCTGAAGCACTTCCTATGTCCTATTATTGCGGTATTTCGTCCTATTATTGCGGTAGTGCCGTCCTATTATTGCGGTATACCAAAAATCATAGATTTTATTACATTCAGTATACATTCAATGTCACACAATGTTCTAGCATTGAAATCATGCTCTCTCCATGTTAATGACACTGCACGGTACTGTCAGTTTGTGTGACTTTGAGCATATCTATAAAGAAAACTAATTCATTACTTTATGTCACGATTCGAAAACAAATCAACAGAATCAAATGATTTTCTGCCGGTTTCGTCTCCTCTTCCGTCGAATCTAGATAATGTTAATGTAAATAAACAATGTTCTTCCATCTGAGACCACTATTCGCTATATAAGAAATGAATTTTTTGACTGTTGGTGCTATTAAAAATAGTTTTCACTAGTTTTCACCAAACCAATGCAATTTTAAAAGATTTCATCCTTGCGATCATCTTGTACCTTAGTTTTTCAACGCTTTTTTTTTTGCAAAATCACGTAAACTGATTGAAAGTCGGAACATTTTAAATCAGTTTACGTAATTTTTCGGTAAAACATTGTGTTTAATTGCAATATATTTGTAAATAAGAGCAACTACAGGGTAAACATAAAGATAAATCTTTTGTTTGACTAAATAAATGTATGTATGACATAAAATTATGTCACAAAATAGTATCCCAATAATATAATTGATGTTTCCAGCAATTATGTTCAAAATGACTATTGAAATATTGAATTTTTGAATGTGATTTACAGATACCGCAAAAATAGGCAACAAGCTATTTTCATTGTCCTATTATTGCGGTATATGTTTTTTCTCAAAAATATAGAACATTCATTTAAAATTCAATATCTATCATGTAACTACATCCATACTTAACTGATATACCAGCTGCATATAATTGAATTGGTTCTATACTTAACAATTCACGCTTATGAAAACCCGTCCGTAGATAGAGGGACAGGATAAAATATAGGCTTTTCTTGATGCATCATTTAAAACTGTTTTTCCAACAATTAAGATCGTTTAATTTTCAAAGCATTTACCTGGTACAGCTTGGAAATACTATAAGCTTTCATTATCATCAATAATATCCATAGAACATAGAGTTTTCGATTAATAATGAGGGTTTAATTCTAATACCGCAATAATAGGGAATACCGCAATAATGGGCAAATTACCCTATTGCCGGGAATATTTGATATTTTTCTAGATCATTGGAGCAGTATTTATCATTTCGTGAGGAGCAAATCAAAGCAATGCTGGATTAGGAAATGAGGAGTGTGCATTTTCCTACTCCCTAATTTATTGATCAAATCAACGCAAGGCAAAGGATATTTTGAAGACAAATTTTTCAAATTGTATGGCAAGAAATGCTTTAAATGAAATGTGCTGGAACAAAAGTTGTCAGCATTTTCTTAAATTCGTCGGAATCGTAGATTCTTAATCAATAGTGATTTGAAGTTTATCAATAGCTACTTTATTGGACCGATAAGTAGACTATTTGAGGTGCACGATTGTCTGACAACTCGAACATCGCATCATGACTAACTTTTGGTGAGTTGTTAGAAAGACAGTTTACAATTAAGATCCTTGCTACACTTCCAGAAGGGTTCTTACGGATTCCTGGCAAGATTCTTGGTAAATTTATTTGTTAGATTTCCATTTGGATTTGAAGAAAATTTTTGATAAAATCTTAGCTGGGATCTTAAATCTGACCGCTAACCAGTTTCTTATAAGTTCTATCTGAAACATCACTGAAAGGGTTATGAGTACATTGCTACCAAGTTTTTTCAGTGGATTCTAGAAAAGAAGCTTCCTGATTTTGCTTGAAATTCTTAGTACAATATCAGTTTGTTGTAGACGTTGTCGAAAACCTGAGTCAAACTTCTTGGGAAATCTAATGATATCCTGAACAGATTAATTAAGGGCCAATTTCTTCACCACCGCTTAGGCCTTGAACCTAGTTTAACTATATAGGTAAGCGTGGTTTACCGCTTAAACCATGGTGAAGAAATCGGCCCTAAGAATTACGAATGGCAGATTTCTAAGATGATACTGATTCTTGTTGAACCTTGTCTGTGTAATGTTCGGGTAAATAGCCAGAACCCTTCGAAAAAGTCGTTCCGATAATGTATTCGAATGAGAGAGGAAACTTACCGTTCATAAACTTACTCGAGATTCGGTCTCTTGTACTTTGAATTCCAATAGATTTCTGCAGATTTACTACAAATTATTTCAGTAATTCCAAACACATTTTTTGTAATGATTAATGAATAGCGTTTTTGTTAAGTTCTTGGCGAGATTCTTAGCCAAATCTTTGATAGATTGCTTGGAAGATGCAATTTTGAATTTATGTCAAAAATTTTAGCCAGCTTCGAAGGAAAACAATGAAATATTGTTTATAAGATCTCTCTTTGGATTCAACATGAGTTTCACCAGATCAAGAATTTCTCCAGGAACCAGCCATGGTCCACGGCTAACGCATGATTCCGAAGGCGTTCTTAGAAAGCCAACTTTCTTGAACTACGCCATTGTTCGGAAATTTACTCTAAATTACACAGAGCAAATTTGTTCATATTGATAATGCAACGCTAATAAGCAATGAAGTGATTGCCTATAACATTTCGCAGAAATGTTGTGTTAAATTGATATTAAGTCAATTTATCGCAATTCGCTGATGGGAGCAAATAAATAAAAAAAAGTCGAAAAGTTGTGAACATACAAAACAGCATTGATGAACACACATAGCCTTCCCGGATCGCGATTTTGGGGGAAAAAGAATGAAAATTAAAAATTCGAGTGCCATGAAATTATCAGTTTTCGCTTGCAGACTTTTCAAACGTATGATTGTAGAATCCTAGTAACTGGGCACAGAACTTGAAGATGGTGTTTCACCGAACCGTCTCGTCATGGAAAGCGAGGTTTTTTCAGCAATGTCGTACAAAATACAACAGCGCGACGACTGAAGTGTTAAAATACGGTAATACTTTAATGCTTTTGGTTACTTGGGTAATCAATTAATACTTACAAATTGCACGCTAACTTGTACAGCTTCAGTCATAGATGAGGGTTTGAACATCAATGAAATCAGAAGCAGACATGTTATCAGAAATATGTACACTTTAGGGATTTTTCGTTAGTGAAGAAATTATGAGTGCTCGCTTGGACATTAGCATAGGCATCTATCTGCGGCAGCTTGGGTAGGACAAAATTAGCTTTTTAATTGTTAATCAAGCGAGCAAGATATTAAGAAACACCTGGCAAGATTTCTGTTTAAAATTGAATTGTTTTTCTTTCTTTTTTCCGCAGGTTGTCCCAAACATTACGACAAGTTCCCTTGCACCGCTCAGCACGATCCGGGTCAGTATCTGGCATGCGTGATTGACCATCGCGATCTCGTCAAAGGCAACGGCTGCCGGGAGTTCATTCAACGGTTGGAATATGTGGCCTTTTCCGACTACCGTTTAATTGGTCCGTTCCTGAAGGATTGCACCAGAGATATCGAGACTTTGAGTTGTGGAAGAATAAGCAACGATAATCGCAAAGTCTCGCAAGGAGAGACCATATCTTGCCTGCAGAATCAGCTGGACCGATTGAATGGCGACTGTAAGAAAGGCATCCTACACGTGTCGGAAATTCAATCCGATGATGTGAAGTTGGATCGACAGCTGTTCCTATCATGTGCCGTTGATGCGATCCGTTTCTGCCCGTCGATTCCCCCGGGGTCGCAAATGGTTCTGCGGTGTCTGATGAAGAACCGGAACGACGTAACGATGACCGAACATTGTCAGAAGCAGCTGATGAGGAGAGAGAAACTAATTGCCCACGATTACAAGGTCAGCAAGGGACTGACCAGGGCGTGCAAGGAGGACATCAAGCTGCATCATTGTCGGAGGGGCGTTTCCGACGACAAGGATGTCCGATTGGCGCAAATTCTGCTCTGTTTGGAAGCGATCCAGAAGAACAATACCAAGTTGAGTCAGGATTGCGTTGCGGAGATTAACGATCACCGAAGGATGCTGATGGAAGACTACAAACTTTCGCCGGAGATTTTGACCGGCTGTGCGGACGATATTGATAAGTTCTGCAGCAATCTGGATGCGGGGGGTAAAACTATCCATTGTCTGATGGAACACGCCCGGCCGAAGAAGAAGAAGGAACGTCGCGTTACGGAAGTATGCCAGAGGGCACTGGAAACATTGGTCAAAGTGGCTGACGTTGGGGAAGATTGGCGTGTGGATCCGGTTCTGAGGAAAGCCTGTAAGCCGGTGGTTGATGTGGCCTGCTCCGATACGGAAGGCGGCGATGCGCGGGTCATGTCCTGCCTGATGGAGAAAATTGGCACGAACTTTATGAATCAGGAGTGTGAGACGGCGCTGCTGGAGATTCAGTACTTTGTAGCCAGGGATTTCAAGCTGGATCCGCAGCTTTACAGGTAAGACGCATTACTAAAACATAGTAAGGACTTTGGGTCGTTTTCGACGCCTATCAAAATGCAAAACACTGCATCTTTTGATTACCACAGATTCCTGGGAGACCTTTCGCAAAAAAAAAAGTTCGAGATAAAAACAAAGGTGCAAACAAATTCATCTTATTTTTCAAGAAATTCAATCCTGCAGGATATTATCCAGGGATTTGATTTATATTTTTTTCAAGCATAGTGTTCAAGAGTACCATCAGAGATTTCCTTCAAAAAAACCTCCCGGATTGGAAATCGTTGAAACGCTGGAGACTTCACTGAAAGATAAATAAAGATTTGCCAAATTAATTTGGAAATTTCTCAAAGGATTCCTTTGGAATTAATTTTGGGAGTTAGTCCTAAGAAATTCCTGGAAAAAATACTGGTAACATTCTTTGAAATGTTCTAAACAAAAAAAAATAGCTGCAACCCTAGGGAAAACGAAGACAGAATCAATGGATAAATCTTCGGAAAATTTAGATCTTCCTTAAGAAATTTTCGAAAAATATCTTCCGAGAAATTTCTGGAGGAATCTCTGGAGTCATTTCCGCGGTAAAAAAAAAGTACTAAATGATCTCCTAAAGATACCTTCGGAACAAAATCTGAACGAAAATTTGACTAATTCCTGAATACATTGCTGATGAAATTCCTAGGCAACATCATGAAAAAAAAGCATACAGTAGTACAGTGGTTACACTATCATGGGTCATCCACTATTATGAGTCATTTGCATTTAAATTACAAGTAGAATAGAGTGACTAATAGTCGTGACTAGGTGACCCATAATAGTAAGGGCAGTGTAATACTTGTTCATAATCTCATAAGGGATTCAATCAAACACTCTTAGCAATATCCTTAGTGAAATGCCTTGTTGGATTGTCTTATAAATAGTCTAAATATAAAAATTAATCCTCACGAAAGCTCTTGTTTCCTAACTTATAATTTCACATTCAAGTCGTTTACGGAACCTTTAAGTTGGAGATGAATCAAAACCAAAGTTAAAATTTTCAAGAGCACGGATCTGGAGAACCAAACCGGTGAAACAGATGAGCCAAACAGTTATATTGACTTAAAGCGTCTAAAAATGGATTCAAAAATCGTTATCTTTATAACGTGCGGGATCGAAATTCGTACACCTAAAAAAAAATGAATCGTCCACTGTACCAATTAAAGCGATATCGTTCTTGGCATGCGTCATGAAAGTGTACCAATTATACGGCATTCATTATTCGGATAGAATAAAATTCAATGCTATCCAGAGTGATTGATTATGCAACGCTAATAAGTAATAAAGTGTACCCTTATAATATTTCCCAAAAAAATTGTGCTAAATTGATATAAACTCGATTTATCTCAATGTCAATCTAATACTAATAACTATGGCATAGTCAGACATTGTAGAAATCATTCTCAATTGATTTCGAAGCACGATCAAAGCAAGCGAAGAAAAACATCGCATCTGTATCGGTCCATGATCGGCAATGAATCGCAAGTTGTAATAAATTTGACGAATAGCAGCTGCAAAAGAGAGAGCGATGAGAAAGAAATGAGCGATGATAAAACTTATTTTTCACGCTTATTTACCATTGAAGATAGGGTGTTTTACTTTACTGGTTTTATACACAATCCCCGAACATCCTATAGCCATACTGCTCCCAAGTTTGGAGCTTGTTTAGATGGGTTTAATCAGAGCTGTTGTAGTAGCTGATAAAAAGACTCTCATGATGTGTTGCGCCTTATGATGGTTACAGAGAGCGATAAGGGAGAGATTCTCTCAATTTTCTCTGAATTCAACCCCTACCTAAGACCAAACACGTTTCATATGTTTTGGATATCTGATCCATTAAGACCAGAGGCGTCGCGTGGTCTAATTATCAGGGATTATCACAAAAGGCCGAATTACAAAAGGCCGAATCACACAAGGCCGAATCACAGAAGGCCGAGTAAAAGTTACAAACCTAAAGAATAAAGCTTGGATATAAAAAGAACAAGTCCATGCTTTGTTAAATGCAGTCATGTCAGTAAACAGCGCAAAATTTACATGCGGCGAGGCCGCATTGAGGATAAAGGGACTGAGGCGCCGAAGTTTCTGATATCCGAAGAGTGTGTATAGCATCTATTCGGTGTCACGCAAACAGCAACTCCAGGCGTTTGCCCGGTATAATGCAAACAGAGGATGTTTTTCCATTTTTAGGTCCGACGAGCGACAGCGAGTTCGGACAGCAAGCGTTTGCCCGGGATAATGCCAACATAATCTTTTACGAAACAAGCAGGAGAATGATTGCTGAGATAGGGTATAACAAGTGTTTGAGTGATCATGAGAGTACTAAGTTTACTAAGAATACTTTTCATCGTACAATGCCCGTTCGATTCTGACTCGGCTTCAATTTGGCGACATCATCAGTCACAATCACACAATGGCGACATTATCAGTCACAATCACAAATCTTGTCAATCTCAATGTTTCTGTGGGTCTTCTTAAGGCTTAACATATTCAAAATAGGTAAATTTAATTACTGTTACGGTGATAAAAGGTATAATAAAAACAACCGTTAAATTTTGGAACGGTTCAATTTAGGCAACATGAATTTTTTGGCATGTTGCCAAAATCACTGTATAACCTTCCAGTTTTTGCAAGGTTTCTACACTTATGTTGTACAAAATACAACAGCTCCAATTATAGAATTTTTTTTGGGTGTGTAAACTAAGAATAGACCAGCTGACAAACCCAAAAAACCACTAACCATATTTTAGCTGGACAAACTGTTATTAAGCTAGTAATGTTACTTGTACATCTTGTCCCGCCTTACCCTACTGTAAAAATGCTCATAATATTGTAGAAAAGTGTGCTGAATGTTTGTGGCTCACACTAAAATTTGTTTTAAAATTTCGGCCTTCCATGATTCGTCTTTTTGTGATTCGGCCTTCTGTGATTCAGCCTTCTGTAATTCGGCCTTTTGTGATTCGGCCTTTTGTGATTCGGCCTTCTGTGATTCGGCCTAATGTGATTCGGCCTTCTTTGATTCGGCCTTCTGTAATTCGGCCTTTTGTATGTTTCGGCCTTTTGTGTTTTCGGCCTTCTGTGATTCGGCCTTTTGTGGTAGACCCAATTATCAACCTGTGCAGTTCAAATTTGGCAAAGAAAGTTCTCAGTTAACAAATTGATTGATTCCGGAATTTTCAAAAGCAGATTTTTCGTGAACACATTTTTATCGAATAATTTCTAGTTTTGAACAGAAAAACTGCTTTTGAAGTTTCGATAATGACGATGATTGCGATGACGGAGCGTTGAGCGTTACACACCACAAGCGTCAAGATGCTGACGACGACGAAAAAAACGACCACTCTTGAGTTTATTTTCTGGTTTTCATCTAACTGACTATTGCAAGGGGGTACTTGCGCTGTTTGTTAAAAGCGAGATTTTTAACCAGTATTGTACAAAAACAGCAGCGCGAGTGCCAAACTTGAAGAAACTTCCTACCGTCCGTCAGCCGCCTGAAAAATCCATCTGCCTATGCCTACACACCACAAGCGTGGGGATGCTGAAGGCGCCAAGGTCAAAAGAGAGCAAGCAAAATAATCTTCCGTAGATTGATTTCGCTCTTAACTCTCCCATCCGCACGCAGTGTTGCCACATTTTTTCCGACTCTCATCTGTATTTTCGGCTGAAAAAATCTTTTTTATCTTAAGTCAACCTTTAAAAATCTTGGTAAAAATCTGTGTCGCACTAAAATCCAATGTTTAATTTTTTTAGGTTAAAAACAACCTTGTGAAGGTTTCATGGATTTACTTGGCATGTCAACAATTTTTAATTTGAACTTATAAAAGCCAGTTAAAGATGCATAATTGTTTCTAAAAAATCAAAATACTTTAGTTTGTGAGAAAACTAAACAGAGTAATGACATTTCTGTCTTATATCCTCCAAAACTGTGTCATAAACTCGTGAAATATCCTGAAATCTTAAAAATCTTTTTTATCTAAAAAATCTGTGATCTGTGATTACAGATATATTCTGTAGGCAAAAACAGGAAAAAATCTGTGTAATTACAGATGAATCTGTGTATGTGGCATCACTGTCCGCACGCTCGCACTGATCCAATTAGGCATTTCACGGTGAAATTCTCTCTCTTTTGCTCTTCAACAAAACTTGAAAACAATGGTGCCAGTACCTGTCAACTTTGACAGGTACTGGCACCGTTGTTTTCAGATTTCCCGAAGGAGGGAAAGAGAGCAATTTTCTGATGACGTCACCGTGCAATGGGCAATTGGTAATGTAGCAAAAATGTGCACCGGCCAGAGTTGACGCTTTGGCTACTTACACACTCGCATTTGTAGTACAAAAAGCTTTCTACCACATATAAAGAATTGCGTGTACGATGCAAGACAGCGCGTTTTCCAATGAGAGTGCACGCGTTGGTCTTCATCGTCACAGCAGCGAAGTGTAGCTTGGAACAAAGTGTTGCGTAGCATGCATCGCGCTGAGCGCGAAGAGATAATTTGGTCACAGATCGCGCGTCGCACCAAATAGCTTTTGCATTTAATTTGCATAGCAAAAAATTATCAACAGATATTTTGCTAGATGAAAATTGCGTTGCAAGCTATCAATAATAGACATAACGAAATGGGCTGAATTTAATTTTATCAAGAGAATTATTGATTTGTACTTCAAAAGCAGTACATATTGTAGGTGGTTATGATGAACGAGTTGCCACCTGTGCAGTGCACATGTTGCACATGTGGACGCGACGCCTCTGATTAAGACCTGTAGGGTCAATAGGGGCAGTATGGTCCACCTAAGCAAAAGTTCTTGAAAAAGCATAGAAAAACAATACAATTTAATCGATCCATAAACTTCATTTGTAGTTTGAAGCATCTCCTTTCATACCACAGTTGTATTTTGGTAAAAAGATTACTTAGATTTTTTTTGGGAACATTTTTGAAAAACACTATTTTGTGTGTGACTCTACACTATACGGGGCGAAATGGTCCCCCCTACGGGGCAATATGAGCCACCATACTAAATCTTATTATTTTAATTGAAAAACCATTTGCAAGGCTTAATTTAGAAGAAGACAATAATGTATGATAGAGTTTAGTACAAAAACTGGGTTGAAGTCTGATTTGAATCGTGAAATAATATGTTTTGCTGACAGTTCAATAAATCATGGTTCTAAGAGCTTCAGTTTTCAAACATAGTCGTTCAAATAAGTTTAACCAGTTAAAAATTCTAGTTTTAATTAAAATCACGTGCGATAACAATATTGCAATTAAACTGCTAAAATTACATGCCATTTTTGGTTATCTATTTTTGTAATAAGATAGCTTTGACCGGCTATGACCATATTGCCCCGTTCCTAGATGTTTCATATAAATTATATTTTATTGAAAATTTATTTTAGAATCTATACAATTTTGTACACATAATGCCTATGAATAATGGAAGAACGAACTGCTGTGAAAAAATTGAAGTCAGTAAACAAAACTTTATGCAAAGCTTATTTTTACATCCAAAATCTTATAAGATTTTCGTAGTAGCATCAACATTTCAGATTTTTATCGATATATCAAGTTCCAAATCAGTTTTTTGCCTAGTTTTCACGGTGGTGACTAATTGAAGCATACTTTATAAGGTCCTAAGGTTATTGAGATCAAAATCTGTGTTTTAAGCTCAAATAAAAGGTGGCCCATTTTACCCCGTATGACCATACTGCCCCGCCTTCCCCTATATCAATATCTACACACTAAGCTCTTACGGTGAATTTCACCGTAATCTCAACAGCTGAACAGTTCGGTGAAATAAAACACCGTAATTCCGTCGAAATTTAACGGATTCCGGTGATTTTTAACGGAATACTGTAAAAATTTACCGTACCGTAAAACGGGGCGAATAGAAAAAGTGGGGCGAATAGAAACAAAGCGACCTTTAGTTAAAAATGCGACTATTATGCAATGATAAACTTTAGAAACCTACTGAAATATATTTCTTTCATTAGTTCAATAACAACAGAGTATCGCTAGACTATTTTCAAATTGAAAATTTTGCTACATTTCTCATTAAAAATTTAAGAAGAAAATATTGAAATCTCAATCTTTTTTGATAGCTTGAAACATCCGCCATTTTGGCTGATTTCAAAAATGATCTAAAATTGAACTTGGTTTCAAAAAAATTATTTATTTTCTTCACTAAGTAAATACATGTTGATATTTCTTCAAGATGCAGTCAAACATGTGTTTATTTTCCCATTTAAATAAAAAAAAGTATTGATATTTACTGAACAATGTTTCTATTCGCCCCATTGCGGGGTGAATAGAAACATGCAACATTTTCATAAATCTTTGTACGATATAATTTTTATTTTTTAACAGCGATTGGGGTCTTAGCAAAGGAAGACGCGACCCATATTTAAGACTAATAAAATTGGATTTTATCCACACGGTTTAAGTTGTACACATTCAAACATGTTGGAAAGTGTTTCTATTCGCCCCATTTTACGGTACTCCGTTAATTTATTTCACCGAACTGTTCAGCTGTTGAGATTTTACAGGAATCCGTAAAATAATTTAAGTATGTATCATTCATCTTTGATTCTATACAACCAAATGTAGAAGAAATGAGTTAAATAGTCCTGAAAGCATTAAGATGTTATTCCACCAATGAGTCTCATTATCCGTATCATTACAGGAACTGCAAAGACGACGCCATCCGGTTCTGCAAGGCGAAGAAAACCTGGGCCGACTTGGAAACGGGTCAAATGGACCCGGAACGGGGACCGTTGATCCTTCCTTGCCTGCACCGGTACGCCTATCACCCAGAAAAAGAGATGCAACTCAAGCCGGAGTGCTTCCACGAGGTCAAACGCGTTATGCGTCAGCGAGCTCGTTCGGTGGATCTGATCCCCGAGGTGGAAGACGAATGTATTGACGATCTGGCTTACTTCTGTTTCGATAAGACTGGCAAAGGCGAAGAAATGCTCTGCTTGCAAGAGAACCTTGAAAAGCTACAGCAAAAGTGCAAAGACGCGGTCAGCAGTTTCACCGAGGAGGAAGCCGCACATATCGAGCTGAACCCGGTGATAATGACCGTTTGTGGCGACGCCATGCATCGCCACTGCTCGGAAATTTTGAAAACCGGCAAGGACGAAGGCGACATGATGGAGTGTCTCATCTCGTACAAAAACGATGCGGACATGCGAAACGACGTCAAGTGCCGTGCTGCGATTGAGCACTTCCAGATCATCACGCTGAAGAACTACCACTTCACGTACAAATTCAAGGAAGCCTGCCGGCCGTACGTGGCCCGGTTCTGTCCGCAGAGCAACACCAAATACGACGTGGTGGCCTGCCTGAGCGAAGTGATGCGCAACGACACCATCAAGGGGGCGAAGCACTCGATTCCGAAGGAGTGCCGACAGCAGGTGCGGGCCCAGCTCTACCAGCAACGTGAGAACATCGACTTCGATCCGAAACTGAAGGCCGCCTGCCGGGAGGAGATCAACTCGTTCTGTTTCAACATTCCGCACGGATCCGGTCAGGTGAATAGGAACAATGCAAGTGTGATTTGTCCTTTTGATTCATTATTTCGAGATTATGTGTTGATTCATTGCTCCAAGGGTGGTTTGTGGCTCATTGTTTTTGATTTTATTTATCTAGCAATGCCTGTAATATGTCTTGAGGAACTATTCCAGATTTTTTTTTTGTATAACTTCTTGAATATTTGCAGAATGACTGGATTAGTGGTCTAATGGCTATCGCTTCTGTTTCATAGGCAGAAGGTCATGAATTCAATCCCAGGCCAGTTCCTTTCCTCGTACCTTGTAGTTCTATATTTCACTTGCTTCTAACTTCGACTCTTAATATTATATTATATTCTACTGCTCCGGTTTCTGTTCTGTAGCTTTTTCGACCACCCCCCCACCCCCCATCTTGATCTGAAAACATCATCACCAGCTGCTTTATTGTTCTTGAGCTATTGAATGGTATACTAAAATTCTTTCTTGACCCACATTGCTTGCACTTTCAACTACATTCAGGTGTTCATCGGCATGCTGCCTTCACCTTTTACTTCCTGTTCGTCCTATCTCTACACATCCCTTCAACACATCCACCTTCTAGCGCAAGTTTTGCACACTACCCATCACTTTGAACACTGGATTCAAGACGAAAGCTATGAAAATCTACAGAATCTTATTATTCTGTTGTAGTTCCCGGTTTAGAGTTTGCTCAGATTTTAGTGATATCTACATGATTAAAAAAAACCTGAGGGTCTTTGCATTTCTATATTGTAGGTATTTAATTCAGAGTTACAAACCATTCTTGGAGGATTATCATTAAAAAGACAGCAATGTGGTGAATCCCGTCCATTCACCAACTGTTAAATTTTCTCTCTTCCCTCGCTAGGTCCTGGAGTGCCTCCAAACGCACCACGGCAAGCTAGGAGAACAGTGCCAGCACATGTTGTTCGCCATCAAGAAATCCGAACTGACGGACAGTTCCACCGATTACATCCTGCTGAGTACGTGCAAGGACATGATCCACCAGTACTGCCGCGACACGGAACCGACGGCCGTGCTGGGTTGTCTGAAGATCCATAAGGACGAAAATCTATTCGATGGGCGGTGCCACCTGGTGGTGGTCAACCGGATGATCGAACAGAACATGGACTACCGGTTCAATCCGATGCTGCAGAATTCTTGCGCCCGGGACATTGCCGATCACTGTACGGACATCGTGGCCAGTGCGAAGGCTAACGAGGAATTGAACGGAAAGGTGATCGGTTGCCTGAAGGTCAAGTTCAGGGAGGGCAAGCTGCACGCGGACTGCGAGAAGCAAATGACAGAAGTTCTGCACGAGCAAGCACTGAATTACAAGCTGAACCCGTTGCTTCAGAGTGTGTGCAAGGACGAGATTCAAGTCCTGTGTAGCTCGGCAGGTGAGGATGGGACGGCTGAAGAGGATCATGGAATGGTGGAGGAATGCCTAAAACAGGCGTTCCTTCAGAAGCGGATCATCAACCAGGCTTGCAAGGTGGAAGTGGCGGAGTTGATCCAAGAGGGTAAGGCCGACATCTATGCGGATCCGATGTTGCAGCGGGCTTGTGCCGTGGATCTGCTTAAGTATTGCTCCAACGTGCAAAGTGGCAATGGACGATGTAAGGGAGGGTATTTTTTAAGGATTGTTCAATTATGATCAAATTGTGTTTTTTTCAGTGCTCAAATGCTTGGAGGTGATCTTGCAGGACGAATCGAAAGCTCTAGATGACGAGTGCAAAACTACGTTGACCAAGCGAATGGAAATGTTCCGCAATGCGGCTGTGGTAAGTTTCATACATTTTTAGGACGAATCCCCTCCATGTAGCTATGTAGCCTGCTACCAGCCGGTTTCTATTTAACGACTCGATCACTATAATAATACAAGTCTCTTAAAGGTCATTTTATTCAATGGAAAGTCTCGAAAGTATCTTATTTTAGCAGAACGGTTTCTAAAGTCACATTTTTATTTATGCGTGAATCCTGGTGCGAAATTCTAGGGTCCCTAGGAATACCTTCAGTGATCCTTATCAGGTATCCGACGGCCGACTCAAAAGGCGTCTTTCCCTCCAGTTGGGAGATTTGTGGCACTTCCATATTTTAGCCTATTTCATCATCTACTCGATGGGAGAAGAAATTGAAGGGAAAGATGGGAGGAAATAGGAGTAGTGTCAAATCGTATAAGCGAAATGAAAGCATATAGCTCCACACCACAATGGGTTCGAACAGCGCCCTGAAAAGAGCACTTAAAAACGCATAATCGTAAAGAGAGCCTGTAGCTTATGACCATATCGGGTTAAGAATAACAGAATATCCTGAAAATTCAGGCTTCTGAAAACAGTTTCACTTAATAAGTGTTTACCAAGTATTTGAAATCGCATTTGCGCAAAAACTGGACAGCTACATATAAGGCAACCTGACTATCCGAACAGAAGTATTCGACTTTACCCATTACGCGCTGTTGAAGTGCTGATTGCACTCCACACATAAGAGCAAATAATTCCGGCTGAGAAACGGTGCAGTGTCTACCAAGTGAGTAAAACTGATTCAGCCTTAGCTCACGAGACTATACACCAGCATCAGCTCTCCAGAGCGTTAATGATTAACGGATCGCAATGATTGATTAAATGATTATTGATTAAATTCAATTTTATCATGATTAATGATTAAAATTTTTGAAGTCATGATTAATGATTGTGATTGATGATTAAGCCAAATTATGATTAATGATTATGATAAATGATTAAATTTTTATTTGAAATGATTAATGATTATGATTAATGATTATGATTAATGATTAAACTCAGTATGATAAGTGATTATGATTAATGATCATGATTAACCCTTACGTGCCTGATGTCAAATTTTATCAAAATTTGAAATTTCAAAATAATGTTTTTCAGTCGTTTTTTAACGAAATTCCGTAGATTCAGAATTGCTGCTTGATTTTAGTATTGTGGTTATCGATTCCAAAACAACGATATTTCCAAATTTAATTGCGGGGAGTGCTGGAGTAGCTTCCCTAAGATTTATTAGCTACTTTCATATCAAGTCTTAAACGTTATTACCTAACCATTTATTAAGTTTCATTGTTTTGCAGACCGAGGCTAAAGAAGGATGGTTCAAGACCGGAGCGTTAAGTTAATTGATTAGAAAATGATGACTAAACGAAAAATCATGCTTAGAGCTATTTGATTTGGACTTTTTTCAATTATAAGAAAACCGATAAATAAATCATTTGATTATTGTTTTTATGATTAATCTTTGTTCAATGATTAATCATTCATTAACTAATGATTTAATGCCCAATATATGCACTAAATGGCTTGAAGTATGCCACCAATAGATTATACACTAAGACTAGATAATGATGAATAATACTCATTTTCAACAAATAATCCTATGGGGTCATGCACAAATTACGTCACGCTCGGAGGGGGGGGGGGGGCAGGTGGTCTCAAGCCAAGCGTGACAAGCCTTACAAAAATTTTGGAGGGCTCATACAAAAAACGTGACAAAGAGGGGGGGGAGGGGGTCAAAAAAGTTGAAATTTAGCGTGACATAATTTGTGTACCATCCCTATGTACCGTAAAATGGGGTGAAGTTGATCACTTTTGAGCGATGCTGTTCTATAATTCCTAGTAGGATGCATGTATTCTCATCTAAATATTTTTAAAACCTCTACTGGTTGGATGTTTATCGAATTATACAAACGAAATTTTTACGAATTGTTATCATAATAACAAAAACATTGTTTATAAATCAAAAAAAATAATTTTTGATTCCGGGGTGAAGTTGATCAATTACTGTGACACGTTTCCTAAAATAAAGAGATATGCTATTTACTAAATTTGGGATCACTGATCCCGAATCAAGTCTCAAAAATCTTACAACTTGTTGAAAAATCGGTCAATTTTAGAATTGAATGTTGTGAAATCCAGAATACACCAAATAAAACGCCTAAAGGTATGCAATTTTCTTTAAAATTAGCAACTCGCTCACAAAAAGAACATTTTTATCTCTGTAAATGATTTTTTATCCTCAATACAAATATAAAATATAACTGGGTTCACAGAACATATATGGAATGTACGAAACAGTTTATTTAAATGGTGTCTTTATATAGCGTTGGCAATAGTAGAATGTTTAGGGTAGAACCCTTCAACAATTCATCGAACATTTCCTTAAAAATCTGTTTTTTCCTTAGTATAACAATTTTGAACAACGAATCGAATTTAGAAACATCAAGAGGAGCTATCAGGTAATACGATATGACACAACTTGTGATAATTGATAATAATAATAGCTCTCCTGGCAGTTTATACATGTGGGTACGAGAATGATCAACTTCTCCCCACTGATCAACTACACCCCGAATTACGGTATATAGAATTTTTTTGAACTTCGTAATGGCAAACTGTTTTAATCACAAATCTAGATTAATTCTTCTGGTTCAAGAACCAGTTTCCTGGAATTAGTGGCCAATATATTGGCTTTGCGAAACGTACTTGCGACATATCAAAATCATAAACTCGTTTATAATTTTAAACGGATGTATCAAGCGATATTGAATAGTATGCTGTGTTGTTAGGGCTTGTCAATTTTCAGAGAAAAATAGTCAACATATTGGTAAAAAAAAACTAGTTGATTATCTACACTTCACTTTATAAATGAAATAAGAGTATATTAAGAATCATTAGTATGGCAAGCAAATCCCGGTAAATTGTAAATTAGAGTTCAATGGTATATGCTCGCCTTACTAGTGATTCTAAGTATTTTTTTTATGTAAAGTGAAGTGTTTAATTTCAATTAGTTGTTTATTCATACTCTAATGATTCCTCCAAAGGGAAAATGAAGCACTATATTTGTTCTGAAATAAAGCTTTCGACGTATTGAGCTACATGAATTTTGCGAACCAATAATTAAATTCATTCTCGAGGGTATTATATATTAAATTTTTGAAAATAATTCTTGGGGAAATTTTGGGCGAAATCAGTTTTAACATTTGGTAGGAACTTCCTAATGAGATCTTTATGAAAAAATAAAAATGGTAACATATGGTGTTCGAACAATGTTTTCAAGGAATGTTTGCCCTTCTCGATTTCAGTAAAAATGGTTTGTGGTTGAAAATTGTGAATAATTTGCTGTAACGAAGTTTTGGAACTTCGTTAAAAATTATTAGAGTATGAATAAACAATAGATTTCTATATAAAATTTATATCTAATCAAGAATTAAATTCAATTGCTTATATTTCGCTTGTGTTTTCAACTAATTGAAATCTATTTAGCACTAACAGCAAGAGCACGATCATTCAGTTTCGATACATATAAACAAGTTAAATTTCATGCTGCCTTTATCCAGCAAAAATGCAAAACCCCGAAAACCAGAAAAATCGTGTCACCACTGTGCTCGAGTCATTTCGCATTCGGGTTTGAAAAAACGTTGAGAAGAAGAAGATTACAATTTTTGGAGAGCCGTGACATTTTTTTGTTTTGAACGGTCATGGTTTGCTTTGGATTTTGATGATCGTGTAGAAACATGTAAATGTAGAGGTGGTAAATGTTTGCTACAGTACATTTCCCATCCCTGAAGAAAACAATTCAAACTGAATTGTTAATAATCATCAAACGTTCAATCAAGATTAACTTAACCGCTTTGGTACAATCAATGGATATCTGCAGGCGATGTTAGATAGCAAACATCGAACATGAACAAAAACAGCAAGAGAGCTATTAAGAGAATTACCTACTAGGGGAAAAGGACTAATTTTAGATCTCGAAAATGTTGTGCTAATTATCGGATATTCATACAAAGTATGCTAAAATCTTATGAACGATTAAAAAAATAGTGCTAGCTCAAAATTTGGTGCTATAACTGAAAAAAGGCACCGCCCTACACGTGGGAAACACTTAAGGGTCTTTCATAGGCGTATAGTAATGCCCACGGATACAAAGCAAAACCATGCTGTACTAGATTTTTGACCTTCTTAGGCATAAACTACCACACGATATAAGAAATACAAAATTCATTCAAACATCAGAAGGCAATGTTGTAAAATTTGTTGCATTTTGTTCAGCGATTGATTGATGATTGGTTATATGTTTAACTTATGATTACTGAATAAAATTAGCGATCTCTATGATTATGATTAATGATTATTGATTAAAACATAATATTGCAATGATTATGATTAGTGATTAATGATTAAATCTTATTTTTTTGTGATTAGTGATTAACATTTATGATTAATCATAATCATTAATCATTAATCATGATTAAATTTATGATTAATCATTAATGCTCTGAGCTCTACCTTCAAGAAGGGAGCCATCAGTATGACATAGTATATTGTTTGATATACTTCTTTCCAAGTAGCCAGACTTCCACTCTTCTCGTGAAGGGAATTGTGTGAAAATGACAAGCAATTATGAGATCGCTTGTGTAAAGTTCAATAAATATCACTAATAATAATGCGATTTATAATAAAACTCTTACAGATTTGACTCCGCTCTTGAACACAGCTCAAGCTCGAATAATCTGCTTTATTCAGTTCATCTCGTCAGAGACTTATACTGCCCATAAATGCATACCAGTCCCAGTAGCAAAACAACGCACCTAAGAAAAACGCGATAGAAGTCGTGAACACTTTTTTGCTCTATTTACTCCAATTAAGTTGAAAAAACGATGTTTTCGCACCCAAATTTGCACTCAAATGGTGCAATGAACTATTGATTACAGTATTACATACATTTTGTTTATTAATTTTCTAAAATATTTAGTTAGTTTTCGGGAAAATGTACGCGTGACTGATATGCTTTTATTTGCTCTTGAATCAGTGCTTACTACGATGCATCGGTCTTCACATGTGAATTATTGTTGTTTTGACAGTTTAGTGTCCACATTAAAAGTCGCGGAAATTTTTGCTCTCGATTATTTGAAAAGTTGTGGTACTTCTGTTAGTTCCGAGGATGAGTGCAGGATATTGGCCGATGGCGACCCGTTGGACAATGACGCGGGCTCTGAAGACAACTTCGCTGGCTTCAACAATAAGGACGGCTGTGACGGCAATGCAGGTGGCGACGACACCTTTCAGTTTCCACCGAAGGCGTACCCTGAACATTGGGTAAGCTATTTGAAATCTTTGGAGGACACCGACTCAGATGGAAGTTATACGCCCATTGATGAACTTGCCAAAATCGCAAGAGAACAAAAAAAAGAATTGAAAGCGAGATACACCGTCACCAATAAGCGCCTTTCATCACACCAACTAATGCTTGTCGATTATGGGTGTATAATAAACTGCGGGCTTAACATCTAGAAGGACCACCGTATTCGTCTCAACACGGTGCTCTGGGCATTGGATTCACGAGAGCAAACCAGCTATTTTTACCAGAGCGTGAAACAAGACGGCGGCGTCGCTACAAGTACGAGAAAAAATCACACGCTTATGATCTGTGAATACCTACAAGATTTAATTAAGATTTATGTTTCGACAAATTGAACTCTAAAAAGTTGTAGCATTAAGGGGACGAATTTTGGGTAAATATATTTCCCTTACTTGACTTCCTTATTAACACAATTGCTCGCGAGTCCTTATCACACAAGTCGCGAGACTGACATGCGTTTATTAGTAACGTGTATGTCCCACGTTCCAAGTTCGATGTTGTTTTTCACATTTCTAGAACAAACGTACTGTTTTCTCATAATACAGGTCGGACTCGATTATCCGAAGTATCGATTTTTTTCACTCCGGATAATCGAATCACTAAGAAAAAAATTGAAATCTTCGATAAAAGAACATAAATATTATCTATTTTTGTTGTTTTATCTATATGGTGCGCTGGCGTAGCCAGAAATTATTTCTAGGAACATTAGGGGTCTGTACAAGAAAAAAAAAACAAATTTTTATCAGCATACACAAAAAAAAACACTTTTTCGAACTCTCCATTTCTTAAATACGTTCAAAACTGCAAAATCATTCATATTATTTATTGCAATACCAAATTATCTCAGATTTATGCATAAAATTGAAAAACAAGAACATTAAAAACCAAATTTCGGATAATCGAGTCTAAAATTCCGGATAATCGAATTCCGGATAATCGAGTCCCCGGATAATCGAGTCTCCGGATAATTGAGTTCAACCTGTACCATGAAAGTACACACAATTTAATGAAGTTTCCCGTAACTAACTAAAAATTGACGAAAACTCACGTGGGACTGTTATGCATTTATGGGCATATATGATAATACATATCGATTTTACCGAAAGCACTCTAAGGACTTTTGACAGAACATTACAGCTTGGAGCAAGGACAATTTTATCCCAATTCATCAAAAGTGTGTGAAGTGTGTGTAGATCTACAATTCACTGTTTTTTTTCTCCAGTAGATCCCATAAACGCTTAGAGCAAGAAAGTGCTTTTTTTAAGGTTTATATGTAGTGGCACAACGTCGAAAATACCCTCGATCGCTGCCTTGGAAATCGTAGAGAACGCACCAGACATCGCAATGAAGCACATCCTTTAGAGATGGTCCAATTTTGATTGGATTGTTCTCATCTCGCCCTTTTGCCACCACACAAGACATCCATATGACAATATTGGTCGAACAATTGATGTGTAAATCCATTTGATGTACTTGGGTTTGGGGGCCCAGGTTTTACCAAAGGATCGTCGTCTTTGACCGAAGGTAGTGCAATATTTTTTGACTCTGAAATCAATGTGAGGTGTCTAAGAAAGTTTGGAATCTGGAATGACTCCGACAAACTTTACCTGATTAGCCACATTAAGCTCAGTGCCAAAAGACGTAAAAGTCGAATTCCAATTTTGTTTTAAGAAAAATCTTTATGGCGAAGTGAACGTGCCGGTTACACTACCTATGGCCAATTGACTTATTGTGACTTCCAGCCTAATAACATTCCTGGCTTTTGCTGACAGTGTGAATGACCTCGGGTGAATAACAAAATTTTCGGTAGATGCTTTGAATAATTCAACAAAAAAGTGTGCTTATCGGGTAAGGAAAGACTGTTGTTGTCTGTTGAGTTGACCTAGGTAACAAAAGTTTATTTGCTTCTATTTAAGATTAGCCTAAAGATTGCACTCGGAAAAATGCGACGCTTTGTTTTAGGTGTAACTTTTTATAGCGTGAGTAAAAATTATGAAATTTTGAGTAATACTAGTTTTGAGTGTTATGTATGCAAAATTTTATCGCGATCTGTCAAGTAGTTTTCAAGATGCATTCGAAACAAGAAGAGCTACGCCAGCAAGTCTTGGGCGCGGTGGTCGAAAATCCTAATCAGTCGCACAGATGGATCAGCAAAAAACTTGAAACCCACCATTTATTCTATGGAATGGTCCAACCTTTCCATCCGAGACGTGACCAAAAAAGTCAATTCGTCGAAGTCCAGCAGACCATGAAGCGGGCTAGGCTACGTGTTTGGTCAGGAAAGCGCCAAACCGGACTGACAAGCAAACTATAAACTATAAACGCATCTCCTGAAGACATTTTTTGAGAAATCCCTGGAGGAATTCCCATAGCAATCCCTTAAAGAAAATTTATGGAGAAATCCCTGTAGAGGATGAATCCTTGAATAAAACCCTGAAAGAATCTCTGGAGAAATTCTTGTAGGAATTTTTAGAGGGATACCCGGTCTGGGTGAATTCTTAAAGAAATTGCTAGAACAATTTTTGGGGAAACCCATGTAGACATGTTTCTTAGGTGCGCTTAGTAAAACCCAAGCAAGTAGGATAGTTTTTTTTTTGCGTCGGCGGAGTGGAAGTGTGTTTTCTCGTTTCCACATTTTGCTGGGCAGTGCTTTCAGGGTGGCCACCGAACCGGGAAAAGCGGGAAAAAGACGGGAATTTGAATCCACCGGGAAAACCCGGGAATTTGAGATGAGCACCGAGAAAATCGTTTTGTATCATTTTTTGAGCCTAAAAATCTAAACACCAAACTCCATTGAAATGCTTCATTTTTTTTGTTTTAATCTATACTTTGTTTAACTATGCTTCTTTAAAATGTTGCTCAAAAAAATTCTTGCGTGTTTCGAAATGTCCTTACTCGAAGTTTTGAATTAATGTTTAAAACATTTTCTCAGAATATGTTGGTACTCAAAAGTATTGTATTCAAAGTGTTCTTCAATTACTGATCATTTACACCAGTATTTTTATTCTTGAAAACAATCCTTTATCAATAATAGTATAATTTTCTATAAAATTAGAAAAAAAATCGACCGGGAATTGAATATATAAAATAGAGATATATTCTTCTACATGTTCTTCTTCTTTCTGGCGTTACGTCCCCACTGGGAGAGAGCCTGCTTCTCAGCTTTAACTCTCCACAGTTATTAACTGAGAGCTTTCTATACCAATTGACCATTTTTGCATGTACATATCGTGTGGCAGGTACGAAGATACTCTATGCCCTAGGAAGTCGAGAAAATTTCCAACCCGAAAAGATCCTCGACCGGTGGGATTCGAACCCACGACCCTTAGCTTGGTCTTGCTGAATAGCTGCGCGTTTACCGCTACGGCTATCTGGGCCCCTATGCTTCTACATGTGTGATCACTGAATATAATAACATATCCTAGTACGATTCTAAGAAATTCCAAAAAAATCCTTTATACTTTCAGGGAAATCAAAACGCAATTTTATAGGTTTCTAACGGGGTTTAGAGAATGCTCAGCTGAACCTTAAAGATTCTTAGTGTGATCTCAGTTGTTTTCTTAAAAAGCTCCATCTGAAAGTACCTCAGGGGCTCTTGGAGTTTTCTAATGTGATTCTATCGAATTGTCACCTCAGGATCCTCAGGAATTTGAGGATTTCTGGCGAGATAGTTGTGATTCATAACGTAAGTCTAAAGGAACATTGAGTTGGGTAAATTTAACTATTGCGTGTTAACATTTTTGGATATAAAACTCATGGATCATTTTTTTAAATGTTATTGAAGGGCAATTCAAATCCAAGTGATGGGCATCTCATTTGTGTATTCTACAAAATGACTCCACAAGGGCCACCTCTGGGCTGCAGGTTGAGCACCACTGCTTTAGAGAATACTTTATTTGCATGAAGAAAAAATAGAGTTGCGCTGCGTTGAGTTCTTCGATTTGCAAAATTGTCAACTGGGAAAATTTTGGAAAATGTGCCAGGAAAACCGGCCCAAGGCTAATAATTCTGTTGGTTCCCTGTACAATTTTGATTATTCCGGTCAATCATGGAGTTGCGATTACGAGTTTTATGGTCATCAATGCTTATGCTTAAATCCATGTAGACATGTTATTTTTCATATACCGTAAAGTGCCCTAATTCAGCGCATTGCCTAATTCCGCGCATTTCATACAAAATTATTTATATATGGAAATACACATTAATTTTTCAGCAACTTTTAATGCTATTCGAGACTACTTTGATTAAGAATAAGTTTGAATCACAAATAAAAGCAAATAAGGCATTTTTTCGCGGCATAAAAAAATAATCAGTGAAGACCCGTCGGAGTAGACGTTATTTTTCTAATTTTCTTAGCGTCCGCGCTAAGACTGTAGGACAACAACAAACGCGATTTCTTTATTAAAAATGTTTTATTTTTTATGCAATATTCCATGGAACTACTTGCTACAGATATGTTTCATGGTGCTTCTATGAAATCTTATCAAATATTAGCATGATTATTGAGTTTTATTCAAAAAAGTATTGCGCGGAATTAGGCCACGTCTTTTTTCATAATGCCCTAATTCCGCGCACTGTTTTTCGCATAACAACAAACAAGTAAAACATGCTATATCCGTCTTCACATCTGTCTATTTCTCTGAAAAGTAACTATGCATACATACGTTTCATGTACAAGCGGAATATCGGGAAAGCCCACTAGGCAGCGTCTATAAATGACGTAGCATCTTTTGACCAATTTTTGACACCCCCTCCTCCTTCGTAGCTTATTTTCCCATACTTGATACATGGTTCGTAGCAAAATCGTAGACTCCCCCTCCCCCTAAAATGCTACGTCATTTATGGACGATCCCTTGCAGGGAAAAATACCACGTGGTTTATGCACAGCCCCAACAAAATAGTCTATACACACTTAGATTTTTTTCACGAGCTCGGCTGTGCGGATCTCGGTTGAAATTAGCCGAGATTCGGCATTCTGAATTAAGTGTGTACATCTGTGCGCACAAAATTTACTTATCATAATGAACCACACATAACATTGGCAATGTATACTTGTTTATGATTCTTATTTATATTATACAATCCATATAGAATTATTCTAAAAACAACATATCTTTCACATGTTCAACAGGTCGTAATTTGTAGAAGACCCCACAAATTACGACACACTCTCGGGAAATGATTCACGGAAACTTTACGATCTCTACATAATTTACGAAGCCTCCATACAAAAAGTATGATAATACGGAGGAGAGGGATTGAAAATGGCCATATTTTGTGTGACGTAATTTATGGATGACCCTTAGGTTCTTCTGAGGTTTCTTTTTGCTTAAAAAAATAAGTTTCAGTTACCCGTGGCATTAGTGGATACCATTAATTGATTTGCTTAAAACCCTTTGATTCCAAGCAATAATGCGAACTAACCTTGTATTGTATGAACAGTGCAGTTTGCTACAAAGCAAAGCCATGCTGAAGGTGTCTGGGTTCGATTCCCGGTCGGTCCAGGATCTTTTCGTAGTGGAAATTTCCTTGACTTCCCTGGGCATGAGGTATCATCGTGCCTGCCACACGATATATACGAATGCAAAAATGGCAACTTTGACAAAGAAAGCTTCAGTTAATAACTGTGGAAGTGCTCATAAGAACACTAAGATGAGAAGCAGACTCTGTCCCAGTGAGGACGTTAATGCCAAGAAGAAGAAGGTGGGGGTTTTTTCTCGACCGAATTGTCTAAAACTATGCAATAAGAAGCATATTTAAGCCAAATATGAGCTCAGTAGATTTCGAAAGAGTATTTCATTTCTGAACTTTCCAGTTCAGTGAATAAAATAATTAAATTGTTAGATTCTATGGGATAATTTCACAACATAAAATACAAAAAATTCATTCGTGTTTTTTTTTTAAGACGACGGAAATCGTGCGTATCTAGTGTATTGATCTAAAAATTTCAATTATTACGACTTTTCTTAAGATGGCCAAATTGCCCCACATTCCCCTAGACGAAATTCACACGTACCAATGCCACGGTTTTGGTTATCTTTATTTCATGTGATAGACAAAGAGTTAATAAAAAAACTGAACGTAGACTAAAAAGTTACTGCTCATACAAAACTCTACGTTTTCTCATACAAAAAGTGTTACGGAAGGGGAGGGGGTTGAACATTTTCAATTTTAAGTGTTACGTAACTAATGGATGCAGCCCCTTATCAAAACTAATGTTAATTTGATTGTTTGATGAGTGCGCGGAATTAGGAATTCTTCTGCGCGGAATATGGAAAAGCGTTTAAAAAATGCGCGGAATTAGGCAATTTCAACGAGTGAACAATTTCAAAAAAATCACAATTGTAAATTATGAATACAGTCTAGTTTATATTTTTCCCATAATCTTGAATAGATTCGCTAGCGATCCATCCATAAAGCTTTTTTGTTGATGCAATACTAATTTTTAATTAACAATTTGAATCGTTTTATTCCTTAACTGCGCTGAATTACGGCACTTTACGGTATGATCTCTGGAAAAAAAATCCTGAAAAAAACGAAAAAATCCTGAAAAAAACAAATTTCAGACATTTCTGGAGAATTTCCTGGAATAATCCTTGGATATATCACTGTAGAAATTTTAAAAGACAAAAGACACTACACGTTAATGCTTCCAGTGGGCTATTTGCCCTTTGAAGGAAGCACCACACTAGACAACGGACTAGCATGCAACGCCCAGTGGCACAGTCGGAAAACATTCCTCTCGAAAAGTTTTTCGGCCTGAGGCGGGAATCGAACCCACACTCCTTAGCACGATGCGGCTAAATGCCTCGGTGACACTAACCGCACGGCTACGAAGCCCACATTTTGCTGGATGAATCGCTATAGAAACCCTGTAGAGATTTTGCCTTGGAAATTTTCGAAAGAAATCTTTAGAGGAACTCATGAATGAATTGTCATGGAGAAATCCATGTAGAGATTTCCCTTATGAAGAAATTCTTAGAGACATATCTGGGAAAATCTCTGGAAGAAGTTCTGTAGAGATTTTCCTGGAGGAATAACCAGAGGAGTATTTAGAAGATTTTAAGGAGGAATCACTTGATGAATCTCTGGAGAAATCCCTGTAATAATGGAATGGATCCCTATCGGAACTGGACTAAAAAATATGGTTGTGATCGAAAGTTCTTCCTGGAGGAATCCTTTTCTGGAGAAAACCTTAAGGAATTTCACAAAGGAATTCCTGAACTCGTCAAGGTATCTTGAACGAAAATCTTGAAGGAATTCTTTATGAAAAATAATTATGTAAAATAAACACTAGATGAATTCCTGAAAAAAATCTTCGAAGTAATCCTGAAAAAAGCTTTTGAGAAAAAAAAACTTGAGCTAATTTATGCAAAATTCATGGAGAAAATCATCTTTATCAGTACTGTTATCTCTTGGCTCCTGTTTGGTCTCTTTTTAGTCTCTAAAGGTCCTATTTTCAAGATACTCAGTCGCCACCAGCCCTGACCATGTTAAAACATCGCATTTTATTCTTTCCACAGGTGATACCCCAGGCGGAGAACCTCAGCCAGCTGTACACCCAGGTGGTGGATTCGCCCTCGAAGCACTACTTCCTGATGGTGCTGTTCGGGTGCGTCAGCATCGTCTTCTTTTCCGGGCTGCTGTGCGGTCGCGTGTCCCGCCGGACGATCGCCCTCAAGAACAAATAGTCACGGTGGTGCCGATCGTTTCGGCTTCGGAACGCCGCCAAACCTTTGCTGGTCGCTTATTTGTAGGTTCTTAAAAAACGATGAATGTTTTTCGTTTTTGTTCGGCGGCTAAGAAGCGAGAGGATAGCAGAATGCGATTGATGCCAATAATGAATTCAAAACGGACAAGCTGTGTAAGGTCTAGTAAGTATGGAAAGTGAGGACCGTGAGCCAACCCATGTCTGCCGGTTGAATTTTTGTGTCTGTGTTAATAGGACTTCGTATGATTATATTTTTAAAACAGTGAAAATTTGAGCCGTAATCTGACTTCCGGTACGGATTTAGAACTGTAAGATCATTTAAAGCAAAATTACAAATCGTATGACGAGTTACAAGAATTCTGTAACTCGGTATACGATTTGTAACTCTGCTGAAGATGCCCTAACTGCTGCAATCTTGGTTGCCCTCTGTGGTTTGATATGCCTCTATGATATCATTTTGTAAAATATTAGTTAGATGTGTTTCGTTTTTCGAAAGCCGATTGGATGACGTATGTGAGATTGTGTTTTCACATGTTTAGTCGTAGTTATGAAATTCTATGTCCCTTTCTTCCCTCCTACAATAATAATCGATGCGAATCCCATGTTTTACCGAGATAGCGAAATGAAAAGCAAAACTTTGTGCAACTATGAGAAATCAGAGAGCAACTAATAAGCGAAGACATTTTTATAAGTAGTTTTAACTATACATAAAATAGTGAGAATCAATACTAAGACAGAGAGTGAAATGAAGATTGGAGAATGTGTAGATTTTAATAAAATTGGTCGACCTTAGAGAGTGTTGTCCAGTGATCATTATTCAAATCTATGTTCCTCCGCCATGCGAGTTACGCAATCAGCCCACTGCAGCCTGCAATGTTTTATACATACGCTTAACAATATCACTTCTTTACTTACTTGGCGAAACTCAAAATCCTTAAAAGTGGGGTTTTCCATCGTCCGCAACACTGACTTATACATTTCCTCCGAAGTTTTGATTCTCACTGTCTGCGCTCCCAGCACCATTCAGGTGTTCATCGAATCCACCACCTTATAAGGACTTAAATGACCAGGATTGTGATTACTTTTACTTTACTTTTGATGGCGCTACATCATTCAAGACATGACCTGCGTCACAATGTTACGCCAACTAACTCGATCCATGGCTGCTGACCTCCAGTTTCTCGATCGCCCCAAACTTCCAAGATCCTGCTCAACTTGGTCAAACTACCTAGCTCGTTGCGCTCCTCTTCGTCTTGTACAGGCCGGATTCGAGGTGAACACCATTTTTGCGGGATTGTTGTCCGGCATTCTCACAACGTGTCCCGCCCATCGTACCCTTCCAGATTTGGCGACATTCTGGATACTGGGTTTACCGTAGAGTTGCGCAAGCTCGTGGTTCATTCTTCTCCTCCATACGCCTTATTCACATACTCCGCCGAAGATCGTTCTAAGCACACGTCGTTCAAAAACTCCTAGCGCTTGCAGGTCCTCTTCGAGCATTGCCCACGTCTCATGCCCGTTGAGGACTACCGGTCTTATCAGCGTCTTGTACATGGTACACTTAGTACGGACGTGAAGTTTACCAGACCGCAAGGTCTTGTGGAGTCCGTAGTGAGCACGACTTCCGGCAATGATACGTCTTCGAATTTCTCTGCTGCAGTTGTTATCCGACGTTTTCAATGATCCGGCCTAGACAAATTCGTCCACCACCTCGAACACATCCCCGACGATCATCACGCGTCTGCCAATGCGAGCTCTATCGCGCTTGGCTCCTCCAGGTAGCAGATATTTCGTCTTCGACGCACTTACCTTCAATCCAACCCGATCTGCTTCACGTTTCAGCCTTGTATATTGTTCAAAAACCACCTGAAATGTTTTTTTTTTTATTTGGAGCAGGGAAAAGCCCATTTGAGCTGAGCAATATTGAGCTCTTTCTCAAATGGGCGTAAAACCTCCTCTTCTTTTCGTATCAACAGACTATTACATTTGTTTCCAATTGATACAACGATTACTTAAATCTACTTAAGGGGGAAGGATCCGTCATTGATTTCGGAATTTTCAAAAGCAGTATTTCGTTCCAAATCAAGAAAATTTACAGCAAAATGTGTTTACTGTATTCTAATCTCCAACCGAAATACAATGAACACATTTTCATCGAATAATTTTTAGTTTTGAACAGAAAAAACTACATTTGAAGTTTCGATGATGACGATGACGGAGCGTTGAACGTTAATAACTATGACTAATATAAACCTAGCTTGCCAGAACCAGTTGAAATTTTTTACGAAGAGTTGAACGGGAAAGATGAAAATCAAATGGATTGAAACAACGGTTGAACGATCGGCACATACTTTAAAATGGTTCGTGATGCCCGTAGTTTGTGCGAGCACCGTGCAAAAATAGGAAGGAGTTCGATCGAAGTTGACGGTATGGAACATTTATATTGAGGAGAGATAATAGTTGAGCGCAATCTATTCTCGATTGGAGAAGGTCGGAAAGAAAGAGACTTTTCGAAACTTCACGGCGAACACTCAACAACTCTAAGCCGATTAACTTGCAACGATCTTCATAACTGGGCAAGTTAATTGGATCGTTCCATGGGAGCAAAGCGCAGAAATTTCCGTTGAATTGCTTCAATACGAAATATGTTAATTTGATAGTACGGTGCCCAAACAACTGACGAATATTCAAGAATAGACCTTACCAAAGAACAGTACAATGATTTTAAGCATTGAATATTTCTGAAGTTTTTAGCGACGCGGAAAATAAAACCAAGAGTTTTAGAGGCTTTAGAGGCAATGAAGTCGATATGCTCCTTAAACGTCAGTTTTGGGTCTAGTAACACACCAAGGTCCTTAATGACAGACTCAAACACGGCCGAGAAATCGGTGTAGATAAAATCTACTTGCTTCCCTTTCTGTAGAGCTTTAGCGATGAAAGTTGTATATACCACCAAATTTGTATTAGTTGAGCGTTTCGGCATGAAACCATGTCGGTACTCCGAAATGTAATGATGACAGTGATGAAACAAAAAGTTGTAAACAACTTTTTCGAACAACTTCGAAACGGCACAAAGAGCAGCTATTCCACGATAATTGCAGACTTCACGTTTGTTCCCTTTTTTGAATACTGGGTATACATAGCTTCGTTTCCACTGGACTGGAAATGATCCAACTTGCAGAGATAGATTGAAGAGACGAGAAAGAGGCGTAGATAAACTTATGGAGCATTTCTTCAAAATATATGCAGGAATGCCATCAGGTCCGGAGCTTGTTGATGATTTCATGGAGAAGCAAATCTTGCCAATTTCTTCAGGATCAACTATTGGATGGTTGCCGACTGGTGGATGAACTGGTACATTGTTGGCAGCATTGAGGATTTGTTCATCATTCAGAGTTTCTTGAGTGAAAACGTTTGAAAACTGACTCAGGAAAATATCGCAAATACCATTCAAGGACGAACATTCAACATTTCTCTTGGACATTACGTTGGGTAGACCAGATTCCTTACGTTGTTTGTTAACATATTTCCAAAAGTGTTTTGCATTGTGACGAAGGTTTTGTTGAATCTTCCGTTGATGCGCGGAAAACAGCTTTTGATTTAGGCGATTGTATCGAGAATTGGCAGAGTTATAAACACGTTTATTCGCGGGCGTTTTGTGCTTTGAGTACTTACGCAAAGCAGATCGTTTTAAACTTTGCAAGCGTTTCAGACGATTGTTGATCCATGGCGGATTGGGCTGAGGATTTCTTGAGTGCTTAGGAATAAACAGATCAATTGCGTACAGTACTATGTTGGAGAAAGTACCAACTGAAAATTCCAAATCCTGGTTGATGAAATCCTGCCATTCGATATTGGACAGAAAAGCATTCATACTGCAATAATCACCACGTTTGAAGTCGTAATACAACGTTTCCACAGGTTCCATTAACACACAAGGTGAAGCACCACGCAATTCAATCAATAGAGGAGGATGATGAATCGATTGGTTTATTAGAGGAGAAGGAGCTTCCATTAATGAAAAGCACACATCCCCTTCGATACTACCATAACAAAGGTCAAGCATTCGACCATTATTATTGCGCACGGAGTTGAGCTGAGAAACACGGGCTAAGCTATAACTGTCGATAACACAGCGTAACAAAAATGACATTTTTGCGTGTCTCAAGAATCAAATTATGTTTCTCTAGTAAATTTGGGGCTGCTGAATCTGATGCCGTTTTCAGAAATATTCCAGCACGTCACAATTTCTAGCTACAGGTCGCCAAAGTTGCATAAAACACTGGTTTTATTGATGTTTACATAGAAATTAAACAATGATTCATCGTAATTTTTTGGGATCTAATCCACCAAGCATGCAAAATAGGACTTTAACTTACATTTCAGATATAATTTGGTTGAAATTGCACGGTTAAATTTAGATTAAATCGATTTTTTCAACATACTTGCAGTCTCCATACAAAATTCTTTGCTTCTCTTATATGGCAAAATACAATACTTTTCCAAACCAACAAAAAAACTTTTGAGCATCGGAAGTATTATGAACTTTGTTTATAAGTATTGTTATACACATAAAGTTTGAGTTCTGATGCAAATTAGGCAAATAAATTGCCATACAAGCTGGACAACTTGCATGCAAGTTAGCTGAAATAGTCAAATTTAGCATTTTCAACAGCCAATATCTCAAAAACTAGACGTGCTATGATATTTCTGAAAATGGCAATGAATTCAGCAATCCTTAATTAAGTATATAGCGGTATTTTGGTGCTTGAGACAAAACCGTGTTCCGCAGTGTAAGCTTCGACACCAAAGAGCTTATTGTGGAATGAGTTACATCAGGGTAAAGATAACTGGATGAGCTTTTTTTTCATTCGATGCCAGGTAGGTTAAAATCGCCGAGGATCATCAAACTATCCCTTATTTCCATTTGATTTACTATTGAAGTGAGGGAGCTAATGTGCTGATCAATCATATTCGAGTCACTAGTTCGATCAGGAGGTATGTAAAGAACACAAATGTACAACGTATGTGTCTGAAAACTAGCTGCTACCCAAACTTTTTCGACGGCTTCAGAGTTTGAAATGGATAATTGTCGTGATTTTAGGTTGGAACGTACCGCTAACAAAACTCCTCCTCCGGACTTCTTAATGCTGTTTCTAGAGTTACGATCGAGGGGGAACACATTATATGAATGACCAAAAATTTGACTGGAAATTGTATCGCAATTTAGCCATGTTTCGGTGAAAGCATACATATCATAACTGGAGTCTGAGCAGGCAAGACGGTACTCAGAGATGCGTTCTTCCGACAATGTCCACGTCGTCAGCAAAGCAGATGAACTGGCTTGATTTATTGAAGTTCGTGCCCCGCTTGTTGAAGCCCGCCCATTTCATAACACCTTCTAGCGTAATATTGAACAGGAGGCAGGAAAGACCATCGCCTTGTCGAAGTCCTTTACGTGTTTCAAACAGGTCCGATAATGCATCCGATATCTTCACACAGCACTGTACACTATCCATCGTTGCCTTGATTGGTCTAGTCAGTTTTCCGGAAACTCGTCCATAATCTTTCATAGCTCTTCGCGGTCGATGGTATCATAAGCCGCTTTGAAATCGATGAATAGGTGGTGCGTAGGGACGCGCCCATTTTAATAAGTTCCTCTCCAAACCATCCTTTCCAGCTGCTTTGTTGTTCTTGAGATGTTTGATAGCATCCTTAACAACACCTATTGTAGGAGTTGGCACGTCTCCCTCATCCGCCGTACTGATGAAGCCATTCCTCCTGCTGCCTTGGTCTTCCTTCTCTGCGCCATTAAGGTGTTCATCGTAGTGCTGCTTCCACCATTCAATCACCTCACGTTCGTCCGTCAAGATACCGTCCGTCCATTCTTATCCCGGCATATTTCGGCTCGCGGCACAAAGCCTTTACGGGATGCATTGAGTTTCTTGTAGAACTTACGCGTTTCTTGAGAACGATACAGCTGCGCCATCTCTTCGCACTCCATCTCTTCCAGGCGGCGCTTTTTATCCCGGAATAGATGGATTTGCTGTCTTCGCTTCCGTTTGTATCGTTCCACGTTTTGACGGGTGCCTTGCCGCAGCATAATCGCCCGCGCTGCATTCTTCTCGTCCAAAACCGTCTAACACTTCTCGTCGAACCAACCGTCCGTCGATTTCCTTCCACGAACCCAATGGCACCTTCCGCAGCGTTGCCAATGGCTGCTTTGACATAACTCCAGCAGTCCTCAAGAGGGGCTTCGGTGAGCTTTCCCTCTTCCGGCAACGCTGCTTCAAGGCTTTGCGCGTAGTCAGTTGCGACTTCGGGTAGCTTGAGTCGTTCCAGATTGTACTGTGGAGGGCGTCGGTACCGAATGTTGTTTACAACGGAAAGGATTGTGATACTTTTCTTGATTTGCTGAACGACAAAATGACTAAGTACAAATGTTGCTTTATTGTCCTTCACTATTTGTTCCCTATTAAGTTTGTTACTATATCTCATCTACTGGGAAGTCACAATTTGAGTACAATACATTCAACGGTAAATACTTTGAGTAAATAATTAAGTAACATAATCTTTGAAATCCGTTTAGAGGATACACAAGAGTAACAGTTGAAAATACTTTGCACTACAACCAAAGCAACAATAATTAAGCTGAGCAAATGAACCCTCGAGAAAACGGTTCTAAACCATTTCAACGGCCATTGCCACTCCCATTCCGCCACCAACGCAGAGAGACGCCACGCCCTTTTTGCCGCCGGTTCTCTTCAAGGCGTACAGCAGGGTGACCAGCACGCGGCAACCTGTGAATGAGAATGAACTTTAGCTGTTGAAATCTAACCACTACTGAACTGGATACTCACCAGAAGCTCCAATCGGATGTCCAAGGGCGATTGCTCCGCCACCGACGTTCACCTTGTCCGGATTGACACCGAGACCTTTGTTGACGGCCAGCGCTTGGGCGGCGAATGCTTCGTTCAGTTCGAACAGATCGACCTCCTCCAGCTTCCATCCGGCTTTGTCCAACTGTTGGTTGAAAAATTGTTGATTGGTTTTTGATTGCGTACGATTATGTTTGTTTCAATAGACTTTAACAGTTGAAAGTGTAGATATTTACATGAAGTAACTAAAAATTGTATGAAAATCCACTTGGACAGTATTATAGAACCTTACTGAGGTACTTAAGTGTTTTCTCAGAGAAATACCATGGTTGGTCACAAGGTCAAAAAGCCGAAAAGTGAGCAATCGAAATAGGACTATATGTATTCGTACCGCTGTATGTTAGTGCTGTATGATGCTTTTCTAGCACAGACATCATATACTGGTAATGTCAAACTGATAAATAAAATTAAAGGGCCCCGTAGGAATAGGGATCCTAGAAATGTCAGCTATGAAGACAACAACTGATAGACTGTCTGCTAAAACCAATACAGCTTAATAAAACACAAGTATTCACGGGATTGACTTGAGGACCCATAACATTTCCTACGACCCGCGTCATTCCGTTAGGCTCACAGAGTGAGCCAACTATTCTTCAAGTCAAAATATTCTAATACTTACAACTTTCTGCACGGCACTGATCGGCCCGGCGCCCATGGTTTTCGGACAAATTCCCGTCTGGCTGAAGGCGACAATCCTTGCCAGGGGTTTTGCATCTCGCTTCTGGACCTCTTCGTCGGACATCAGCAGAACTGCCGCCGCCGAATCGTTGATTCCGGAAGCATTTCCAGGCGTTACCGTCCCGTCCTTGATGAAGCAGGCCCTCAGCTTAGCCAGTCCTTCCACCGTTGTTCCGTGCTTCGGGAATTCATCCTTGTCGAAATTGATGGTCTCCTTGCGGCTCGGAACCGGAACGGCCACGATTTCGTCCTTGAAGTAACCCTTGTTCTGCGATTCCTCTGCCAGCTGTTGACTCTTGGCCGCGAAGGCATCCTGCTGTTCGCGGGTGATTTCAAACTCCTTGGCCAGGTTCTCCGCAGTCACTCCCATGTGCAGGTCGTAGAAGGCATCGGTTAGCCCGTCGCTCAGCATGGTGTCCACCATCTTGGCCTCGCCCATTTTGGTACCGCTGCGCAAGTGAAGGACGTGCGGCGCCTTGGACATGCACTCCTGGCCACCGGCCACGACCACTTTGGCATCACCGGAACGGATCGCTTGATAGCCCAGAGCTACGGTTTTTAGCCCCGAACCGCACAGCATGTTGATCAGAAAGGCGGGCACTTCCTTCGGGATACCGGCCTTCATCGAGGCCTGCCGGGCGGGATTTTGACCCTGACCGGCAGCGAGGGACTGTCCGAGGATGACTTCGTCCACATCGGCTGCTGGAACGTTGGCACGGTTGAGAACCTCTTTGACGGCTACGGCGCCCAGCTCGGCAGCGGAGAGGCTCGATAGGGTGCCCAGGAAATTGCCTGCAGGTAAATAATGGATTCATATAAATTAGTGGATTTGCAGTCCATTGATTTTGCAGCGTCATGATGCAGGTTTCAAACAAAAACAAGATAACAAGGTTGTAATTTAGAGGTTAATTTATATCTTGAAATTGATTGATTTGCATTGAACCTTATCTTGCAGCCACGGGTTACGACCTGGCTTAGAGAGAGATATAAAATGTGATAAGAACAACTGTGTGGCATAACTGATACACGATGCGCGTCAACTCAAGTGCATCACTTGTGGGATAGGACGGTCTAAGATGGGTGAATGTCAATTTTGACCGAAATGTACATTTTGATAACATGAATAAATGTTGTAGATGAGACGGAACCGACCACAGGAGCCTAATAAAAAGAAACATTTAGAATTACTTTATTTTGTTACTGTCACAGTCTTTGAGTACAGATGATAAAACCCTAAATCCAACTGTTTTTCATTGTTAGCCAATAATAATTTAGTCACATGAGGAACAAGAAAGTGACCATTAATTACTACAGTTGACTTTCCATAACTTGATATTGAAGGGATCATCGAGTTAGGAAGGTATCGAGTTACAGAACACAATCTGTACAAATGCGATCCAAGGGGCCATAGAGGTAGCCATGAAAACTAACTTTTGCTAAGGCTCTCAATATCGCATTCGAAAAACCCGCCGGGAAGTATACATGAAGTTAAATTGCTTCCGCAAAAACGCTTTTTTTTATTTCTATATTACTATCATTTCAAACTTATTTCATTTCTTATATCTAGGTGTTCTGTGTTAGGCAAAACTATCATCCCAATTTGGTTGAACTCAATTAAGCTCTTAATAACATTTTGTTAACAACTTATCATATTTCACTTGCCGTAACAGTTCAGAATTTTTACACGTGAATTGAATCAACCTGCTTATAAGAGAAAAACGACTCGCTTTCCAAGAAAATGCTTCATTTTTGTTTATAGCCGATAATTATCTTGGCCATGTCCTAACAACTGAAGAAAGTGGGAACTATTTGACACCCGTCCAAGGGCCTCCTCATGTACATTACTTCACCGCTTAACACTATTCTACACTTTAATTTGCTTACTTCTTGATCAATTTCGAATGACTTCCAAAAGGCCATACATTTCTTCTTTTAGCATTACGTTCTTACTGGGACAGAGCCTGCTTTTCAGCTTAGTGTTCAATGAGAGCTTTCTTTGCTAAAGTTGCCATTTTCGCATTCTAATATCGTGTGGCAGAAATGGTCGTAAATCTTGTTCCTTGAGTTCCTCGTATGGTGATCTCGGTCGGTGAAAATTTCTGTCCGATTACTTTCAACATTTTATTGAAAAACATCCAAAGAATGCCTGGTTGATTTTTTTTCCATAGTGCATAGTTTCCTTGGGAAATTTCCTAGTTGACTCCTTTGAAAATTTATAGTTAAATTCCTTGGAGTATCCCTAGAGAAAATCTTTATTTATCTAGGCGATTACCATGAGGGTTTTATAAAAGAAATGCTGATAATAGTTCTGTAAGAATTTCTTTTTGAGCTTATTCGAGAATCATGCAGGCGTTTCTAGTGCAATCAACAGAGAAATTTCTACAAGAATTTCAATGAAAATTACTGGAGACATTTCCAGAGCATTTCCGAACGAATCCCAAAAAAAAGAAAAGAAATGCATGGCAGAATTTGAGTGTAGGATGCTAGGATCTTTTAGTCGTTCCACTGGAAGAATTACTGGAAAAGTGTGCAATCTTAGGAGGAAACTAAAAATGAAAAATCTATGGTGGAATAACCAAACAAATCCTTATTCCATGGATTTTAAAAATTGCTAAGGACTTTTTTTCTTGAAAACTGGATTATTACTATGGCTATTAAACTTGAGCAGGAAATTCATAAAATTTGAAGGGTTGTACCGTCAAGCTACCATTCACCGTGCATTTAAGACAAATCCGCACTTCAAAAGATGGTCCTAAGCACCCTTCGTTCGAACACTCCAAGTGCTTGCAGGTACTCTTCCAGCATGGTCCATGCTTCATGTCCATAGAGAACCACCACCGGTCTTATTAGCGTTTTGTACATGGTACATTTGGTGCGGGGGTGAATCTATCTCTACCGTAGCTTCTTCTGGAGCCAATACTAGGCGCGACTTCCACTGATGCGTCTCCGTATTTCACGACTAACGTTGTTATTAGCCGTTATTGGTAGTGCGCTGTTCATAAGTACTGTGCAAAAGGATAAGACAAGAAACAGTCAGGGAATGATTCCGCTGTCAAAATTACCTACTTTGGTAAAAAGGAGAATTTTTTTACTTGGTGCATACTACGCATTAACAAGGATCCGAGGTAGACGAACTCATCAACCACCTCAAAAGTATCCCCGTCTATCGTAACACTGCTTCCTATGCGGGCTCTGTCGTGCTCGGTTCCGCCTATCAGCATATACTTTGTTTTTGACGTACTCACCACCAAGCCAACTTTTGTCGCTTCACGTTTCAGGCGGGCGTAGAGGTCTGCCACCGTTCCAAATATTCTGCCGACAATATCCATATCATCCGCGAAGCAAACAAATTGACTGGATCTTGTGAAAATCGTACCTCGGTTATTGAACCCGGCTCTCCGCATGACACCTTCTAGCGCGATGTTGAACAGCAGGCACGAAAGTCCATCACCCTGTCGAAGTCCCCGGCGGGATTTAAACGTACTGGAATGTTCGCCCGAAATCTTCAAGCTATTCTGACCGTTCAAAACAAAAAATGTCACGGCTCTTCAAAACTGTAATCTGCTTCTTCCCAACGTTTTTTCAAACACGAATGCGAAATGACTCGAGCACAGTGGTGACACAATTTTAACGGTTTTTGGGGTTTTGCATTTTTGTTCGATAAAGGCAGCATGAAATTGAACTTGTTTATATGTATCGCAACGGAATGATTGTGATCTTGCTATTAGCGCTAATAGATTTCAATTAGTTGAAAACACAAGCGAAATATTAGCGATTGAATTATTTAACATTTTTTCAATCATTCACCTTGAGATGGCTGCCAGAAAACAATCATAGTAGAGAGACACAAATATTCAAGCAGTGTGTGAATCGTTGGCAACGCAACGCCTACTGTTTTGTGTTTTGGTTGACTGGCAGAATCGATGAACTGTGGTAAATAGTGGTCACAGTTCCCAAGCCTGGCTAGGTTATACCCTGGGAGGGAGAAACCGATACGAAATTTATGTACGTCAAGGTGAGCCGAGATTCTGCTGTCACGAACTGTCACTGTGAGCCCAGATCTAAAACAATGGACAAACATGATAAAAGCGCGTAATTGATTAAAACATATTTTTTTGTATTTTATCAAATGAGACAAAAAATCGATTGAAAAGCTATTCATGCTTAATTAAAAGTAATGTCACAATAGCAACTTTTATTCTGATAGCATATAAAGTATTTGAAATGCATCCTTTTACTTTTTCCAATGAAAACAAAAATGAAATACATAGAAAACTTTGGCCCTTTTTCCATGTTTGTCCAGAACGATCGAAGGAACACAACAAATGAAAACTAGCGATTTTCATCAAGTCTGCCTTGATTGTCGTTGGCGAGCTGGAATTTTCTTGCAGTTCGAAATAACTTTGTGTCATATTTCGTGTGTAGTATCGGTATCTCCCTCCCAGGTTATGGGTCTCTGCACTGTTTGGATTTTGTATGAGGTTTTGACGTTTACTGGCCTTGTTGTTTACAAATTTTATGTAAGAGTGAAAGAGAGAGGAAGATTTTTGTGCAGTGACCCATACCGAGGCGGGCGTCGATACCGTACATTGTTGATGACGGATAGTTTTGGGCGCAGTTTCACCATCACGTTGACTATATCGGAGAAGTGTCGGTCATCGATCAAAACGTGGTCGATTTGTGATTCCGTCTGATGCGGTGTTCTCCAGGTGTACCGATATGGGAGGATATGCTGAAAGTAGGTGCTATGAATGGCCATGTTCTTGGAGGCAGTAAAATCTATTAGTCGTAGGCCGTTCTCGTTCGTCAGCCGGTGGGCGCTGAACTTTCCAATCGTCGGTCTGAATTCCTCCTCCTGGCCAACCTAAGCGTTTAAATCACCTATGATGATCTTGACGTCGTGGCGTAGTACTTGCGTTCGAGCTGCGCGTAAAATGCGTCCAGTACTTCCGGAGTGAGGGCTATGCAATGCATGTTTATGATTGTGAAGTTAAAGAACCGGCCTTTGAGCCTTAACTTGCGCATTCTTTCGTTGACCGGCCTTTAATTCTACAAGTTACGTTCACAGTCCTTAGTTTTAGGTTTCTCATAAGGCTACATTCCAATAATTCGATAAAACAAAGTAACTGGAATTAGTCAAGCAGCCAAATGATTGATATTTTTACATGAGCAAAGAAATGATAAACGGGTTACCAATACGTTATACAAATCCACACAGCTGTCTACGCTAAACCAGTTAATAATTTCGTCAGCACAGCATCTCCATCTCATACGTCTCAAAAAATCATTCGTTGTTTATGGATAGGTTTATGTAAATATCAAATATGATAATACCGGTTTTGAATAATTCATTCGTCAAACAGGAATTTCTTTTGCGTAAAGCAACACTTCCGCTTGTTTGAATTTCAAATTAGCACCCAACAGAAGAATATCTTCTCCTTTTTTAATGCTAAATTAAAACTAAGTATTAGAAACGATCGTTAGCAAGACATTCAGGTGTCGTAGAGAGAAAGTTTTATCGCACGCATCACCAAATGCGAACATGACATTGTAATCCATTCAACATTAGAAGTAGGTATCACTCAATCAATCATCGTAACCAAACAGACAAGATAACGGGACCTTTAAAACCTCCCCGAAGAGAAAAATCCAATTAGAATCACTTACCGATCGGAGTCCTGGCGGCCGAAACGATGTAAACCTCTCCTGGTGACGTCATCGTTGTGATTCTCGTGTCTCCGATGGTTAGTAACTGAATGGAATGTGCACTCGCCGCTCTTTCTCCTCTCTCGTTGATTATGCCACACGAAGATCTGGTCGTCGTAGTAACTATAGTTATGAATTACTATGAATGAATCACCCGTAAAATTTTACACTATGCAATCTTCACGACGGCACGATGCAGAATTTTATGAATGGACCGTCCGAAATACTTACCCAAAAACACGCGACACGTCAACAGCTCCGAACCGACTGAACTGGGTCCCGTTTGAATGCGGCTCTAGTTTGACGACTCACGATAGGACCATAATATGATATTATCTTTGCTCTCTTCTTGACTCCGATCCGTGTGGTGTAATATTTTTTTCTTTTTTTCAAAACGGGTTTTTCTTTCATTCTAATGTTGTCTGTCTCTTTCTGTCCTTTGGCGCCGGTTGGTGTTCTTGTTGCTCTGGCCTTCTTCGACGAGAGATGACAGCGTCGTAGCATAACATTTTATGCTCGGAGAAATTTATATTAGAGATGGGCAATATTTTAGTACTTCAAGACAAATCCATCACACGCAAAAAAAATGTTATCTAATTTTTTAGTTGACTTTACCCAAAATTGAGTATATCGTTCACGGAGCCACAAATCAAAACAACCTTGACTTCTTTTGAGCCGAATTCTTCCGTGAGATAACCCAAATTTGGGTTAAGCCTGGTATCCGCATCCTAAGTAGAGCGGTCAAGTACAATTTGTTGCTAATTACCAAAGTAATTTTGACAGCTGATCCAGAATGAGCGAAGTGTCACTTTTACTTGCGGAATAATTGAGCGGCACAATTTTCCGTACGGAATAGTGACAGCTCCATTTGATTTGTACGGCAGGCGTTACAAATGTTACGAAATCAGCTCTACTTGTCAACTGGATACAGCTCAAGTAATTTGGACAGCTGAAGTATTTCTTGGCCATTACTAATCCTATCCTTTTGCACAGTACTTACGAAGTGGAGTTCTTAAGGTGTTACAGCTCATACAAAATTCGAAAAATCTTCATACAAAATGCGTTACAAGGGGGTGGGTGGGTCCCAAAAATTACCATTTTTGGCGTTATGAAATTTGTGAATAAAACCGAACACCAACCGCGGTAAGATTTTTAACGGCGAAGATTTTTAAAGGCGAAGTCAAAGATTGGTTTTCTTTGGTATACACCAAAAAAAAGTTGTTGAATATTACATCGAAACTGCTGCAGTATACGCCTCCAATCGCAAAACGCAGCATACTGTTAGCCATCTATACTTAGGTAGCGCAACTAGTCAGTAGATGAGAGATTTGATTTTTCACGCATTCATCACATGCCTCTGTGGGGGAAAATGTTATATTTTCTTGATAAAAGACGGTCAACAGTGGAACGGTTAAGTGGAAAAGGTAGAAATATCCATGCTCTTTGTTCTACACTCGTTTGTTTTTTATATTATTCCACTACTTTCATAAAAATTGAGATCCGGCTGGTAGGAGCACTAGTTTGAGGTTGAAAAACTAGGATATGTGTGTTCATTAGAATTTTCGCCTGAGCGATTTTTGCACTTGAATAAAACACGCTTCGAAACATTCCCCGTTGGCTCTAATAATACCATTGGATGGAGAAATGAGTTTTCTACTATTGGATCTCATTAAATTCCATACATTACTTCACCTAAGCGGTGAAAATAAATATATTCTTCCGAATGTTTTGAAATCATGAATGAGTTTGACATTGCTTTCGAAAACTATAATCATGACGACAGCAGCACACCCTAGCGGACGAATTAACGTTTTGGGAGCGAATTACACAACCCAACGTACTCGCGGGCAGTTGGTGTAATAAAAGCGACCGATGTAATTTTTCAGAGGTAATATATATATATATATATATATATATATATATATATATATATATATATATATATATATATATATATATATATATATATATATATATATATATATATATATATACTATAGTATACACAACGTACGCAATACGATGTAATCGATGCGATGTAATATGTGGCCCAAATCTAATGCGATACTTAAAACACTTTGATTTTTCACGCACCATGCTCCTGGGAGCAATAAATCACTTATATTCGTCAATTTGTGCTCGAAAACAGCACCGGTACGCGAATTCACTAAGCCAACATTGTTTATGAATCGAATGCGCCGCTCTCACTGATTGGAAGTGATGTCAGTTTTTATGTTTGGAATTGAAAATGTTTGGATATTCATACACTTGCTACAACCACGTATTCTACAATTTCATTATACTTAAAAGGTGTACAATTTTTAATAGAAGGTCTCTAAGGTTTTTAACAAAAATGGTTTCTAAAATCTATTTTTTTTTATTCTGCTTGCATTAAATCTTGATGAAAAAATTTACAGACTCTAAAGAAACCTTTTTTTTCTGTTCGGAACATAAACCACTGCGACCAAGATTTGATCTATTGTAGTATATCCCGCGTCCTTTGTTTAGTGCATGTCGTGTTACCTTATCACTATTGAGAAGTGATAAAGTATTCGGTTTTCTTACAGTTGTAATTCCTAACTTGATCGCAGGAAAGCATTCTAATTGAAAGGTTCCGCTATTTATATCCTTTGAAGAATGTGGTGGGTACACTCTCCACAGGTGCGCCCCTTTATCAGTCAAAATCGGATCCCTTGATAAAGCCCTTTTCCTTGTCTCAAGATCATTCTCGGCAACCGGGAAAACCGAGACTTGTCACTTTCAACAAGGTTTACAATTGTAATAAGGACTAAAAAATGTTCCTTTGATTACTATAATATCCTGTTCTCTCCGTTTGAAGCAGTCAGGACTAGGGTTCACTGGTAGATCTTTACCCCATAACGCACCACGAAAAGGTGATCTACCAAAAGAAACATCTAGAGACTATAACGGGTTCAAAAGGCTCTTCAAGAATTTCGTCTCAGATTCCCCGAGGAAAAGCTGCAGGAAACATCATAGTGATTTTATTTAGAATACTTTAAGGGTCTCCTATAGCGATCTCTCCAAAAATTCTTCTAGAGATTTCTCTACCGATGCTCCCAATTCTCTACCAATTCTTCCAGCAATTTTTAAAAAAATGCTTAGAACAATTTATCCTGAATTTGCTCCTTGAAATCCTTGAGAAGTCCAAAGCTATTACCTCCAGTAATTTCCTCAGGCATTACTTTGATTTTTTTACGGTTTTTTTTTATCACACATGAAACTCAAAATTGAAAGACGCATCAAACTCTGTGAAGTTTACAACAAAAATAAATACGACAGACACCCATATCAAATCAGGCTAGGTTCTACACCAATTGCACGAAAACCTTTTGAAATCATTCATATTGATATTTTTCTTACACGTCCACACATTTTCCTCTCAGTGATCGATAAATTCTCGAGATATGGTATAATGATCCCTATTAAATCCAGCACTATAATTGATGTGAGAGAAGGATTATTGAAGTATTTTTCAGCTCATAGTACTCCAGGACTTATTGTACAATGCGACAATGAGCCGGCTTTGCGGTTAGCAGAAATAAGAGGTTTGGCTCAAAATTTAAATATTCAAATGCATTTTGTGCCCGCTAATCTTACCGAAAGTAACGGTATGGTCGAAAGATTTCATTCGACAGTGGCTGAAATATTTCGATGCATAAAACCACAATATACTGATTTGAATACAGAAGAAGTTTTCTTGATTGCTTGTACTTTATACAATAACACGATTCATTCATCAACTGGTTATAAACAAAGGGAAGTAATATTTGCTTCAAAAGATGGTGAAGACAGTCCTCAAGAAATGGTTAGAATGTTCGAAGAGAGAAATAAATTTTATAACGAAGTAATATCTGCTAATGAAAAAACAAAAACCAGAGATTTATATTATCATAACAAACGGAGAGAGAGACAACCACCTTTTGAAAAGGACAAAATTGTATACAAAAAGGTACAATAAATAAAGCGAAAAACAAAAGAAAGATTTTGTCAGACCAGAGCTATTGAGGATAAAGGAAGCATAATTCAAGATAGTACTGGTCGAGAAATTCATAAAGAAAATCTGAAACGACTTTAACTAATGCCTACCGGGTACCCCCGTTGGTTTGACCACATTTAATCTGAACACTTTTTAATCTGTACCCCGCTAATTTGCACATCGTTCAGATTAAAAATGGTTCAAACGTCATTTAGCTCATGGAACGGAGTGAAGTGAGAAGGAACGCTGTGGAACGGAAAGCAGAATCAAAACAAAACAGTGAAAGAGGTAACCAGAAACACGTTTCTAGGGTGACTAGATGTTCAAATTTAAAATGAACCCCGATGGTTTGCATGAGGTACCGTTCAAATTAGCGGGGGTGCACGGTACTTTCTTTTCAGGATGAATGTGTTGATGATCACCCTTCTCGTCCTCACCCCATTATCACATTGTAAATTCATTCAAGTACACGACATAAACAACAATTCGGCAGCATTGACATTGAACACGGGAACAGGAAGAATATTGATAGGCTATAACAGGTTATTCCACACCATTAATCGTGAAGAAATCGAGAAAAACATAGAAGGATTAGGAAGGTTAGTAAACAAACTCAACAGTTCAACAGGATAACTTTCAAAGATTATCAGTTTTAAATTCATCGAACTTAATAATACTTTCAAGTCTCTGCTACCAAGTCCCTCCAAAAATAGAAGAACCATTGAAACGATTGGCAGTACTATTAAATTCATTACTAGAAATCTTGATGCAAATGATTTAAGAGAAATTAATTCAAATTTAAATATTATAAAACAAACTGATAGTAATTTAATCAATCAAAACAATAAACAAATTGTAATCAATCAAACATTTCAATATCGTTTAACCGATGAGATAAAGAAATATGAAAATATAATGTATAAAATAGACTCTCAAAAAGGAAATGTGGTAACAGAACATGCTAAAGTTTCAATTCTGTTTCAGTTAGACATAATATTAGATGTATTAAAACGCATCAAGAATGGAATAGCACTTGCTAAAATAAATATTGCAACCCGAGAATTATTAACGATAAATGAACATAAAATCACAAAATTATATCACAACAGATAAGACAATCTGGAATCAAATTGAAAAGTCTGGAAGACACGTACGATTACCTCTCAGCAACGGTATTCTATCATGGTCATCATCTCATCATGAGCGTCGATATCCCGAAGGTGTCACCGACTATCTATGAACGTATGATGATCCAGCCTTTGCCAATCCAAGATAAAATGGTGTATCCGGTAGAAATCAAGGCCAACATTTATTTAATTTAACTCCTTCGTTGAATAGAAGGGGTTTTTAAAAAGAAACTAAATCTAAAACTTAAGTGGAAGTCGGAAAAGTGACTACTCGCAACGCTGCTCTGAAATCTACTGAACTAACAACCAAGTCCCAAGTGTAGCATCTGTGAATGTAAATGCACCACCTATCCAGCTTTTTACGAGCGCTAATGGCTGCCGCAAACAGGCTCGCTTTCTGGAAGGGATTAAACGTTTTCACGTTTAGCTTTGGTCCGTTTAATAGAAAATGACCCAAGCCAAACGTCAAATCGACATGTCCCTACCAGAAAGCGAGAATGTTTGCGGCAGCCATTAGCGCTTTTAAAAACCTGGATAATAATTTACAGAAATGCATAGGAAAGTATAAATTAATATGACATGGAAGGATTAAAAGTCCCAAATGTGGTAGATGAAATAATTAGTACTCTAATTAGATTTTTCTTATTTGTCAATTCGCATGGGTTGAAGCATCGCTAAGCTCCAACCCAGGCGAAATGACATTTAGTATAGAAAATAACAGCTGCATGAAAGAGAGGCAGATAGAAAATAGGCTAATATTTTCAAAGCTAAACGATCACTTCGACATCTGGTGGCTAGTAGGAGAACCGTCAAAAAAAGGTTGGATTGAGAACGCACCGTGTGCAGCATAGGAAGGAGCACACTTTTTCTCGGAATAATTATTTTGTAGACGATCAGAGAGCATTGAAAAACATGATAAACTTTGTTTCCTTCGAAAATGTGCAGATCAGGTCAGTGCTCATGTACGATTAGTGGGATAAAATTGGGTCCTAAAATTTGTAATGAAATCTTGTTTTTATTTAATAACACGAAAAAGCATGTTACTGTAATTACTTTAGCAATTTTTCCCGTTCAAATAATGGCTATATCATGTTTAAACTTTAATTTAAAAATTTGGTCCATAAATGAACCTTGACACTTTTGATCATGTTTGACGTTCGCTTAGTCGACAAAAACACCACAGGGGTTTTAGTTCGACCACTGGGGTTGTTCCTATCTGACATTTCGTAAGGGACACGGACAACAAAATACACCCAAAATTTGAGTTTAAGCCAAAGGATGTGACAAAATCTAATAAAAATGTTTTTGGGCTTAAATTAACGGAAAACATTAGAATATTGAGTAAACATGTGTTTTTGGCCTAAACTTAAGCGTTTGGCACTAAAATTGGGACAGGGCTTTAGGACCCAATTGAAAAAATGGTGTTTGGCAACGTAGGTTATAAACTTTCGGATTCTTTGTTAGTGGTTAAAATTGTTGTGAAATCACGCGGTTCAAAATGATTATACCAATGGAAAATAGTTCAATAATTTTTTTTTTTACTTAAACGTTTATTTAACAGGCTCAAGCGTAGTATTTAGTTGATTATGACCTAATTTTTGGGTTGAAAAAATGAATTTTGGACGTAAACAAACATTTTCAGTGACATTTCTCTCCTTCTTCCCCAGCGACCTCTATGATGGTGGCGCGTTATATTTATTTGCCTATAGTCATAAACTTTAGAAATTCTGTGACTATTTTTATTTCTGAGTGCAAGTGACATCGCACGGCGAGAGCTCAGTTGTTGAGCCCAGAGGACTGACACCGCTGTCATCCTGCATACATTTTGGCTCTTCCTCACATCGTTTTTGGTACTTCGCGTTTTGGTACCCACTTTCTGGTCGGTTTGCCCTAACTTGCTCCTGATTTTCGAGTATACGGCTCAAGTGCTGCTAGTGCTAGTTTCTGGCAATTAATTATATTGCGTTGCATCGTCATATTCGATGACGCTTTTCCTCTTTTCAACATTTTGTTGAATGTTTTACGCATCAGTGAGGTATCATTGATGTCTCCTATCCAAAAAATCATATGTTTTGTTAGTCCCAAAAGAATCAAAACAAAGACACTGGACGCCATGTTGAATCAATGTTGGGTAGCTAATTCAATACAGTACCAGAACAACGGCCTAACTGACAAATGTAAACAAATTGAGTTTTATTCACCTAACAGTTTATTAGATAAATTACAATCATATAATGCACAACTGTTTCTTAAAAATAACGTTTTTCACGAAATAAGTGAGAAAAACATAAAGGCGCATTTGATATTCTCTTTCGATACGAACTCTGATGTCAATTTCGCCCATCTTCCCCCCCCTGCGGTAACCGGGCGCATTTGCGATTGAGTGTGACGACAGGGCGCATTTAAAACTGAGTGTGCAGAAGGTCGATAGTGAAGAAGGTTCGTGTGAAAGAGGTCAAAAGGTCAAAAGGCGCAATCGCTGCTGTCAAACTGAAGAAGACGAAAAACCGAGGGGCGCAACAATCCTCAATTTTGATGAATGGCGCATGATGCTTTTTTATTTATTTCAACATGTTGTTCATAATATGAAAATAAATCAAATGGTTTGTTACAAAAGTAATATTGTAATGGATCATACAAAAATGCATCATGCGATTAAATCGATCGGAAACATAATATAGAATTGAAATTATATCCGTTGAACTTCAAACCGATTTTACTGACAATGTATTAGTGTTCACATTCGCCCTAATTCTGACTCTGTATTGAATTATTGGCTCATTTCACCCCCCTGGTTGAGCGTGATAACCACTGTTTTTTCCGTGTGTATGTGTTCCCTTTTTAACATGGTTGTTCTAATTTCTCCCAGCGCTATGCTATTTCCTTTTCGTTCTCTTTTTCAACATGACATTTCTCGCTGTCAAATCGCGATGAAACACACACACACCCAACGATTTTAGTACTAGAATCACTACATCTGCAAAGGTGAGCAAAATGCGATTTTGGAAGCTCATCAATGCTGAAAATGAAAAAAGTCAACGAGAATGACGTCACTAGTTCCTTTGGTTTCTTGAGAGACCCGGCATGTGTTTAGCTTCAATTATGCTTCGATGTTACACACACTACTCTCTTGATGGGTACCTTCGCTCATGTCGTACACAAACATAAGCCCCCTTTCAATGTAGTAGTGGAACTTCTGGTATCGAATCTGACTAATCTTTTCTCGGAGGAACATCACCAACCAGCGAAAAGTCCCGCAGTTGTGAGTAGATCATCGCATCGCCCAAAAGGTAGCCCGCAGTTTTTTTACCCGTGGATTCTGTGTGACGGAAAAGCAGAAGCAGAAAAATCGCAACCTCCCCCGCCATTAGAAAAGAAGTTCGTTTGTCTACGTCGTCGCGTTCCCGTGTCCGTCAGGAGTTTGTCCCCGATCCGTCATCTGCTCCGTGCCGTGTGGAAGTGAAAAAGATTCTCAACATTCGGACGACGGAATTTCGTTTTTCTGCGGCGTGAAGAAAATCGCGTGTGTGGAATCTTCCTGCTCTTCGGTTCGAGAGAGTGTGTGTGTGAGAAAGAGAGGGTGAAGGTTTTTTTTTCCCCGGAATATATATTTTTTGGTAGTGTGTCCTCCGATTCTGCGGTGCGTTCCGTGGCAGGAGAAAGCCCAGCTGGCCAACCTTATTTGCATCATTTGCACCTGTGCTTAAGTTTAGTGAAACCCCCCCCCAACAGGAATAGTTTTGACGGTGAATCCAGGTTTGGAAGAAAAAAATCGTGAAGAGAAAAAAGTTGGTTCCCCCCAGGAGAAGAAGAAGTTCCCCCACGGAACGAGGAATAAAGTCGAGCGAAGAAAAGAAGGTGGAAAAAAACCTCTCCCCCGTTGTGTGTTTTTTTGGGTCTCTTGTGGTGCCGTGGAAGCAAAGGCTGCTCGCTGCTGGCCACCTTCCCTTTCATATTGTGTAAAATTGGTAGAATACGAGTTGGTTAGTCGTCGTGACGGTTCTCGATTCTCTTCTCGGTTCCCATCTGTGGCCGAGATTCGGTTCCCCAACAGCTGAAAAGTGTGTGCGTGTGACTTTTTGCAGCAGCAGTTCTTGTCGTCATCGCTGAAGTCAGAAGCAGTTTCAGCTCTAGCAACAAAAACAGAACCCAAACCCCAGGCGGAGGAATTGGCCATATCGGCAAGGAAAGCAGAAGCAGTTCAAAACTTCCGGACGGATTACTTCCCCTTTTGAGTGAGGCAGCCCAAGGAAGCGGAAGGCAGAAGTCATGGCGGAATCCGGTGAGGATGTACAATCGCAGGTCAACAACGGCAACAAGAATCAATCAGGTACTGTGAATGGTTTCCTACGTTTTTTTGCGAGGTATTCTTCGAAAGAAGGGCGTTGAGACGGTTTTTTCCCTACATGAAACATTATCGGAAGGGGCTTAGCTTAGCTTAGCTTAGACTGACTACACATATCAATGGTTGCTATTCCGTGATTGACCGAAGTCAGTGAAAATGCACAAAGAATCAACTAGAAGTTCGGCTTGGATTGGCCATAATCTTCTTCAGTGTGCATAATTCAGTGCCTCTATTTATACAGGGTCAATAACGGCGCCGGCCACGTCCTTGCAGTCAGGTGGGATTGGGGGAAGGAATGTTAGTGTGTAACCTTTGCTATTTGGAGACCGTGTTTGCCTCTGCATCTCCGCAAAGGTTACTGGGAGGGATGTTTGTTAATGGGGAGGATCGTTGGGTCACAGGATTCACTTTGATAAGCGATTAGGCCATGATAAACGATTATTTGTGAGATATAAACATACTTAGAAATATAATATTTTCGATTGACATGAAAAATTTTCAAGTATGAGAAAATAATGCCGTTACTTGAAGTGACGAACCATTCAAAGTTTGCTGAACAAATAGCTAAAAGCAACATTCCTACAGGATATTTTACTCAAATTGAAAAAAAAATATCGATTGGCTAGACCATCACATAATATTCTTATGCCGACACTTATAGTGGCGAACCATTCAAAGTTTTTTGAATAAAATGAACGTTTTGCAAGTCTACACTTCTAGCACAGACCAAACCATTCAAAGCATGTATAAAAATAAAGGTAAGTGATTTTATATAAAAAAAAATATAAAACAATAAAGTTATGAATAAGAGTTTATGCCGACACTTACGGTGACGAACCATTCATAGTTTGTTGAAAAATCATATATATGTAACGATTAAATGTGCGGTCATACATATTTTATAGACTTGAAAAAAAAAGCATGAAACGAGCTCACCGATTGATCCTTCATCCTTGATTGAGCAGCCACAATCCACTTTCAGCTTCACTCATGTGCTCGGCCATATAAAAGCACTCAGAAAAAACGCGTCACCTGAGAGGAAAAAAAACTGACGACTTCGCGGACTTTCTCGACGCACTGCCCGGCAGAAAAGAACGCGTCACCCGAGATGGAAAAAACTAACGACTTCTCGGGCGTTCTCGATGCACCGTTTGGAATTTCTCGACGCACTGCCCGGCAGAAAAGAACGCGTCACCCGAGAGGGAAGAAACTGACGACTTCTCGGACTTTCTCGACGCACTGCCCTTCAGAAAAGAACGCGTCACCCGAGAGGGAAAAAAACTGACGACTTCTCGGACTTTCTCGACGCACTGCCCGGCAGAAAAGAACGCGTCACCCGAGAGGGAAAAATAATGACGATTTCTCGGGCTTTCTCGACGCACTGCCCGGCAGAAAAGAACGCGTCACCCGAGAGGGAAAAATAATGACGATTTCTCGGGCTTTCTCGACGCACTGCCCGGCAGAAAAGAACGCGTCACCCGAGAGGGAAAAATAATGACGATTTCTCGGGCTTTCTCGACGCACTGCCCGGCAGAAAAGAACGCGTCACCCGAGAGGGAAAAAACTGACGATTTCTCGGGCTTTCTCGACGCACTGCCCGGCAGAAAAGAACGCGTCAACCGAGAGGGAAAAAAACTGACGATTTCTCGGGCTTTCTCGACGCACTGCCCGGCACAAAAGGACGTCACCCGAGAGGGAAAAAACTGACGACTTCTCGGACTTTCTCGACGCACTGCCCGGCAGAAAAGAACGCGTCACCCGAGAGGGAAAAAAACTGACGACTTCTCGGACTTTCTCGACGCACTGCCCGGCAGAAAAGAACGCGTCACCCGAGAGGGAAAAATAATGACGATTTCTCGGGCTTTCTCGACGCACTGCCCGGCAGAAAAGAACGCGTCACCCGAGAGGGAAGAAACTGACGACTTCTCGGACTTTCTCGACGCACTGCCCTTCAGAAAAGAACGCGTCACCCGAGAGGGAAAAAAACTGACGACTTCTCGGACTTTCTCGACGCACTGCCCGGCAGAAAAGAACGCGTCACCCGAGAGGGAAAAATAATGACGATTTCTCGGGCTTTCTCGACGCACTGCCCGGCAGAAAAGAACGCGTCACCCGAGAGGGAAAAAACTGACGATTTCTCGGGCTTTCTCGACGCACTGCCCGGCAGAAAAGAACGCGTCAACCGAGAGGGAAAAAAACTGACGACTTCTCGGACTTTCTCGACGCACTGCCCCCATGAAACATTATCGGAAGGGGCGATCAAAAACCGGAAACCCTGGCCCGACCAAGGTCAACCCTTTTCTAGAAGGGATGGAAAAGAATTATACACCAGCAATGGTTGTTGGTTGTTCTTTAGCTAGATCATTTTAATAATTACGGTTTTCTAGGGTCCGTGATCGGTATCAGATGGGGGGACTGATTCAGAAGTGCATGTGACATATGGCATGGAATTTGGTCATGCAAGACTGGGTTCGTTAGTAATTAGGTTTTGTCTAACCTAAGAGAAGAGAAAATTTCATTTTATTTTGCGATTGGTTCCCTCTATGTATTTCTCACCTAGAATTCTTTCGATATTTCTCGAAGAGTTCTAGCAAATTTTTTTTTTTTTTTTTTTTTATCTTTATTAACGAGATTTTTAGCCCTAGGCTAGTTCATCTCGGGCTGCACAATAGTTTGTTAACAATGTGTAAAATCAGAGGAGCGTCGAAACCATAGGTAGGACAAACGTTAGGAATTATTTTGTGCACAGTGAAGCTAAGAAAAATTTTAGCACTAAGAATGCTTAAACTTGAAATTGAAAGTTACTATATTTAAGGGCTTCAAACGCAAAGGATACCAGTCGTTACCACAAGACTAAGACAGCTTTTCGTCTTAACAATGCTGATCGAACTGAGTATCTTAGAAATAGGATATTAAAGACCTGTAGTCTGAAAAACAAAACCTAATAGAAGCCAAAAAATTAGACTTTAATTCTTTATGCCATCAGAGCAGATATTTTTCTAAGATCTAAGACTTATTTTTGAAAATTCCTCGTAACATTACGACAAGTATTACTGCTCGTATGTGTTTTTTCATGATTTGCTATAGGAATTTCACCAGAAATTATTTCAGGTACGTTCAGATATTACTTCGGAAATTTGTAAAGGTATTCATTTAGCTATTATTTAACAAAGAATTTCTCCACGAATATTCCTAGGGAATTTGTGCAAGAATTTTGCTAAGGATATCTCAAGAATTTTCCCAAAGAGTACTACAGAAAGATTTTTTCGGAAAACATTAAAATTCCTCCAAAAATTATGTAAGAAATTTTTCAAGTGAGTTCTTAATTCTCCAAGATTTTATGCAGTGATTCATCCATAGACTTCCCTGGGACATCCTCCAAGGTTCCTTCATCTTCTTAAATTCAATCAAAAACTTCTCCTGGAATTCCTCCAGGAGTTTCTAAGGGTTTCCTTTAAAATAGTCTCTCAAAATTTATATAAGATTTCAACTAGAAATTTATCAGAAGATATCATCAGCAATTGCTCCTGAGCTACCGTAAAACGGAGCGAATAGAAACAAAGCGACCTTCAGATAAAAATGTGAATATTATGTAATGATAACCTTTAAAAACCTACTGAAATACTTTTTTCCCATTAGTTGAATAGCAACAGAGTACCGCTAGACTATTTTCAAATTAAAAATTTTGCTAAATTTATCATTTAAAAATTGAGAAGAAAATATTGAAATCTCAATCATTTTTGATAGCTTAAAACATCCGCCATTTTTACTGATTTCAAAAATGATCGAAAATTGAACTTAATTTTAAAAATTTTATTTTTTTTCTTCACTAAGTAAATACATGTTGATATTTCTTCTAAATGCACTTAAAAATGTGTTTATTTTTCTATTGAAATGAAATAAGTATTGAAATTTACTGAACAGTGTTTCTATTCGCCCCATTGCGGGGTGAATAGAAACATACAACATTTTCAAAAATTTTTGTACGATATAATTTTTATTTTTAAACAGCAATTGGGGTCTTAGCAAAGGAAGACGCGACCCATATTTAAGGCTAATAAAATTGTTTTTTATCCGCACGGTTTAAGTTGTACACATTCAAACATGTCGGAAAGTGTTTCTATTCGCCCCATTTTACGGTACCTTCTAAGATTTATCCAGAAATTCCTGCAATAATTCTATAAAATTTTCTAAAGTAATTCTTGAGAGTTTTTTTTTTTTGAAAAATAAATCCGTGAGGTATTTTTGAAAAAACCCTAAAGTAATCTCTGATAAAACCTAGGTATGTTTTAAAATCATCCTTAACGAACAAGGACCTCTTAAATAGCTTCTGGACTTTCGAAGAAGTTTTAGAAGATTTCATGGATATTTTGCTGAGATAATCGAAAATAAAAATCAATCATATCTCTGGATAATATTTCGTAGGATTCTGTAAAGGAATTTGTCGAAAAACATTGGACAGAATCTAGAAATAATTTTGTTCGGGAATGATTGGAGCAATTATTGGGAAAATTGCTGTCGAATTAACTGGTGTAAAAACTTAAATAGACTTGAAGATTGTAAGGGAATGTTGTGAGGAACATTTTAAGAAATATTTGGAAAATCTGCAGAGTTAATATTTGGATTGAATGCTGGAGAAATGTCTATAAAAATAAAAAGTTTTGTTTTAAGAACCCCTCAAGGAATTCCTAGGTTACTGAGAGGAAACGTGGATGAATTGTTGAAGAAATCAACATAAACAGGCGAATGAATACTTGCAGGGTTACTTGATTTCTATATTTCCAAAAACCATTGTGACATTCCTTGGTAAAACTTCTGTGCAAATCTTTGGAAGATCTCCTACAGTAACAACTGGAGAATTCGGTTGAAAGATTAGTGAAAAATAGATGGAATAAATTTTAGGATACTTTTGAAAAAAATAAATGAAATGACGAAATTACTGGAGGCAGTAGATTTGGTTCTTGTGGATTTCCTGGAGAAAATACTGGAGAAATTCTTCTAAGCAAGCTTTGAAAAACCATTGGAAAAAAATCTAGAAAATTGGCAGAGAAATCTCTAGAAGAATTTCAGGAGTTCCCTCTCTGAGATCCTGAAAGTATTCTTAGTAAAATCACACAGTTGAACCAACCATTTTGCATCAGGATTCAGTGCAAGCAGAATAAGAAAAAAAACTTAAGAAATCATTTTGGTTAAAACAGAGACTTTAGATACCTTCCATTAAAGTAGCAACTTCTTAGGGACTTGCATTGCCCTGGCCACGATCACAGGGTTTGACGGTGCCAAAGTAGAAGGTGCACCATAATAATACCCGTCTGTGAAACATATCACCTTCCCAATACTTTGGCACACCTCCAACGGTTCATGATTTATCATGAAACGGCTGCATTCAGGCGGAGGATCTGTTAATATGTTTTGGCATATTATCAGGTCCTCTTCGAACGGAGGGACCGCCAGGGCTCATTAGTTACTTATAAACCAGTGCTGGTTGTTTGATGTTTCAATTCGTTTACACGAGCTGTAGCATCCTTTGTACTAATCAGCAATGGTGGTTAAGTTTCGAAGCCAACGTGTGATCAATCGTTTTATAATGCAACATAAGAATGGGTGTTTGGTGGAACTGTGCGTTACACTCGTCGTTATTAAATTTAGTGATTGTGAAGGTGCTAATAGTGATTTTATAATTAAATCTATGGTGATGAAAATTTGAAAATTAAGGTGAAGTGATTCTGATAGTTTTGTTAAAAATATAATAATAATGATGTGAACTCTACTAATTTAATAATGGCCGTAATACATTGTGCAATCATTTTTCTGAATATAAACTCAATTGCCTAGTTCTTCAAACGTACATGATAAAAGTATTAATACATAATGACAGCGAGTGCAGAAGAATGGATCGAATTGATTTTTTTTAATGTAACTTTCTTGATCATAGTGCTAAATCGTAGTTTGAATAGTAATGACTCTACAGCAACAAAAATAATGATACATTTAAATTGAATATTTTTAAATTACTTAGTAATGCTAACAGATGGTAATGCTAACAGATTTATATGAAAATGGTGTGATGTGAAAAGTGATATAATAGAAAGTATATCTGAAGTGTATTACGAAAGTTGATGAGTGATAATCGGTGATATACGTGATAGTGTCGAAAATAAAAGTGACGATAGTGAGTGATGAAATGAAATGGGGAATGAGGACCTTTTAATAAAACTATTTCGTTCTTCACTTTAACCACTCTAGTAGCATTTCAGGCCTTATCATAGTTTGATAGTATTTTGAACAACTAGACTGCAAAACTACGGCAAGGGCTGATTGCTGCTAGCGTACACAGTGACCATTTGAGCAACATTGCTTAGGAACGTCTGTGTGATGAACGCAATAGATACTTATAAAAGCAAATGCTGGGAAGGAGCTTAGGGCAGATTAAGAGTGCCAGTACTACCCCTATCGCTACCGAAAAAAAAAAAAAAAAAAAAAAAAAAAAAACTTAGGGACTTGCATTGAGGCGAAGTAGGCCTTCATTGAAAAGTATATGCGTCATGATTGCTGTTCATTCATCTCACGGTTTAAAATTATTGAAAATCACTTGGTTTAGCATTCACATAGCTGACCAGCATCAGCATACTTGTATGTACATTTAGTGATACTTTATCCAATCGATATGAACTATGAGGACTAAGATTTATTACTTGCAAATAGGGTAACGACTGTTTATTTCGTTCTTAAACGCTAACAGTTGGCGCCAGCGGCAAAAAGTACAGGCAACAACCTTTCGAACATTCAGTTTCTTCCACTGGCCGCCGTGCGACGACACTGTTGTTTGTATTCCTCTCACTGATCGCGCTACGCTGGATTCTCAAGTTTCTCAAACTTTCAACACAAGCGCATGGAAGAATGGTAGTCGGAGAGTTGTCAAAACGTATGGAAAATAATGAAAAACGTAAATTACTTGCAATTCGGAAACTGGATCAAAAAAGTAGTGATTAGAAATCAAGTGCAAAGTGAATACATAACTTTTTGTGTTTAGTTCATCTTCCGTGGTGCTTTCTTTGCTTCAGGATTTCGTGTTTACTACCACTGAAAAAGAGCCATCTATTGCCTTTTCAGTTTTGAATATCGCCCTATTGGGAGCTACAATTCTATCGTGGCTGCTAAAACGCTACTTAGCATTAAAAAAGAGACCAGAAAATATCAGTGGGAATGTGATGAAATCATTTTGCAAGAATTAACTAAGATGCACTTCCAAAAATTTCTACAGTAATTCTGAATCAGAAGAAGAACTTCTTGACGCTCTGGGAGTTCTATAGGAATTGTTCTGAAAATTGTCAAGAGGCTCAGCAATTGTTTGATAGATTATATCAAGAGTGATCGCACATTCAGAAATCGTTAGTACCACCACACTCGTGCTTAGTATAACACGATACGACTGGTCTTTGAATAATCCATAGCTATTTCCAAAGATTCTTCAAGAATCTTCTGGTAATCCTCTATACGCATCCACTACTTTCATAAAAATTGAGATCCGGCTGGTAGGAGTACTAGTTTGAGGTTGGAAAATCAGGATATGTGAGGTTAGTTTCATTGGAACTTTCGCTTCAGCGATTTTTGCACTAGAATAAAACACGTTTCGGAAAATTCTCCGTTGCCTTTAAAAATACCATTGAATAGAGAAATGAGTTTTCTACCATTGAATTTCATTCAATTTCATACATTACTTCACTCAAGCGGCAAAAATAAATATTTTGTTCCGAATGTTTTGAAACCATGAATGGGTTTGACATTGCTTTCGTGAACCATAATCATGACGACAGCAGCACACCCCTGCGGACGAATTGTCGTTTTGGGAGCGAATGGATGTTCCAAAAATTACTTATGAATTACTTCCAGGCATGCTCATGGAAATTTGTCTCAGAACATATACAGGGTTGGTCGTTCATTCAGAAATGCCATAGAGGATTGCTCCATTAGTTTTTCTAATAATTAAAGAAGATTCTTGTAACAATCCTTACAGTTAATTTTCCAAGATTTTCACTATAGTAGAGTACCTGTAAACAAGAGTGGCGTCTTGTTCCAGTTTTGACAGCTCTCCTGCTCGATTGGAACCCGGCTTTGTATGGAAATGATAGTTTGCCGCTGTTCCAGAGTTCTGTTGGATCCTTCGACCTTGACGCTTGCTCCTACAGGGGCGGGTGATGAGGGCAGGATCAATCGTGTTGCGCGTCGCTTGCGTAGCACGGTGGAATAGTGTCGCGGGTCGCGGAGCGCTTGGCAGTGTTTGATCCTTTGATCTTGTCACTTGCTCCTATGAGGGCGAGTGACGAAGACTTGTTCGGCGTTCAATGCGTTTTTCGAGTAATATCGCGAATCCGGTTAGGCGCATTAATTTCAAACTATATGTTTATCGTTTACCAAAACGAATCCCTCCCCCATATCCAAACTCCCAGTGTTTACTTGTGGAAGTGCAGAGGACTTCCATAAAGCAAGTAACACGTCAACATTTCCCTCCTATCCCCAAATTGACCTGCATTCGGACGCAGCCGGCGCCGTTACTGTTTATTATAATAATGAGAGCACCAGTACTTATACATTGAGGATGCTACTGATCCCGAGTAGCGTCTGTTGGTTCCCTGTGTAAGTACAGCTGTTCTTGCAATAACGAAGTAGCATCTGCGGGCGGTCAATCATGCTCATGCTCATGCTCAAATGATAGTTTGCCGCTGTTCCAATTTTGACATGGACGCCACTCTTATTTGAATTCACTCTGACCATAGGTATTCCCAATCGTTCCCCACACGAGCCAGATTTTTTAGGCGTCATGCACAAATCATGTCTCATTTCACTAGGCATGAGGAACCATGAAAAACCTTATCGTGTCCTCCATTCTCCATAAGAATAAATACGATGTTGATCGAGTTTCTATGTATAATATTGAACAGATGATAAATGATTTAATTTATTTTTCAAGCATTCTACTGATCTTGTTTTGATTTTGTTTTTGTTGAATCGTTTTTTTATATTTTTTTTATTAGTATCATTCCGAACATTACATTCATTTCTTATATCTATGTGTTCTGTGTTATTAGACGACACTATCATCCCAATTTGGTAAAACAAATTTAAGATTTTAATAACATTTTGTTAACAACATATCACATTTCATTTTCCGTAGCAGTTCTGATTTTTTACAGGTGAGTTGATTTCACCTACTTAAGAGAAAAAAAAAAACACGTTTTCAATTTACTTAACCTAAATATATAACGCATTAATCGTGGCAATAGAAGATTGGGGCCCAGATAGCCGTAGCGGTAAACGCGCAGCTATTCAGCAAGACCAAGCTGAGGGTCGTGGGTTCGAATCCCGCTGGTCGAGGATCTTTTCGTAAAGGAAATTTTCTCGATTCCCAGGGCATAGAGTATCTTCGTACCTGCCACACGATATACACATGCAAAAATGGTCAATAGGCAAAGAAAGCTCTCAGTTAATAACTGTGGAAGTGCTCATAGGAACACTAATCTGAGAAGCAGGCTTTGTCCCAGTTGGGACGTAATGCCAGAAAGAAGAAGAAGATTGTATCGATTTTTGCCTGAAATTATTAATTATTTTATTAGACATTTGTTCCAATGTTTCAACATTGGATATTCTATGTAACTGTAAAACATTGTGTGACATTGAATTTATACTGAATATAATAAAATATGTTTTTTGGTATTGCGGTATGTATATGATGAAATACCGCAATAATAGGACAAGAATGAGCTTCAGATTTATGTTAAAAAATGTAAGTTTCATTTCAAAATTAACTGTTTTTACTTGACTATACTTCAGATAAAGGATAGTTCAAACACTTCGCATTGCAAAATACTACAATATATAGGTTTTTGACACTGGAATACGATTTAGATAACAACACCGTGCATAAGTCATCCATAATAGGACGGATATCCTAGAATCAACGCAAACATCGCTAGGGAAAATTTGCCCAATGTTCTTCAAGACTTTCAGCCAGCAATGTCTTCTAATGAGGTTTAAGAAACATTCCCTGGAAGATCTGAAATCACAAGGAGATCCTTGAAAGCTCATACAAAAATCGTATGGCATTAGTACGAAAAGCATTGTCCATAATAGCCAATTTTAGCGTTACGAAATATGTGAATGAGCCCTTATGGCAAAACCCGTTTCACCGGGATGGTCGCCTTTTGAAACATTTTTTGTTATTATTACTTCTATTACTTCAAAAACAATATATTATTTTTGTTTACAGATTGTTGATATTTTATATGTGATTATAAAGATTTGGCATTGATTATAAATAAACGAACTTCCAAAAATGTTTGTCGGTATTATTCGAAGAATATTTTGACGCAAAATAGAATACAAGCTGATAAAAGATTCTGTCTGTAAATTTACTCCTAAAATTCTTCCATAAACTTCGTTAGCAATTCGAAAGAAATTCGGCAGGAGTCCCTCTTGAAATTAATCCCGAAATGCTTTTTACGATTTTTGCCAAAACATAATTTTGAATCTCTACTGAAATTCTGATTTCTGATAAATGTGTACACCCCTTTAAACTTCAATAAACTCGTATATTTGCATTTGATCACTGCGATATTTGTTGCTTGGTACATAAGGAACGCTTGTACCAAAAGTCGCTTAGATCCAACTTAAACGTGCAAGTTTATCGATGTTTTTAGATATGTGCATTCTGTATAGATTCATAAGTTGAGGTTGGTAGTCTAATAGCTATCGCTTCCGCTTTCTAAGCAGGAGGTCGTGGGCTCAATTTTAGTAATCGATAAAATTGACTAAATCGGCTCAATTGGTTACCACAGTAGTATCAATACGGTGGTCGAATATCTCATTCATCACTAACAAAACACTCCTACATCTAAGGTGGCTGTGGGAAATGCGAGAGCATCTCCGATTTTCTAGTAATACGGCTACCTAATTAGCATCCCTTCTTTTCCCGATAGACATAAGGACGTGGCCGACGCCGTTATGAATCCAGCAATATGGAGGATAGTGTGGATCACACAGACACTTCTCAATTTACATATTTATTACAGAATTCAAAGAAGGTTTTTATATGCAAGCTTCAATGGGTTACAGACAGAATTGAGGGATGGAATTTCTCAGAATCCTTGACAACATTCTCACAAAGTCGTTCAGATTTCTAACCTGGAGATCCTAATGTAATCCTGGGCCTAATATAATCATCAAAACGTGTTTATTTTGACAAAAAAAAAAACATTATTATAAAAATCACTCGAAAGTTATTCTTTGAAAAAATAAATAAATATTTCTCCATCATGAATCTTTGTCCCAAACATATGTTTCCTATCAAGATTCCACGGTGAAATAAAAAAAAAATTAAAATAGGGCTTGATGCATTTCAAAAGTTAAGTTTTATTTTTGAATTTTCCAGGATAAAAAATAATAGTTATTTATGCAAAAAGATGCCAAATGATGATTTTTTCAGCACGAGTCGTACATTTACGATAAATACGACGAGTGCTGAACAAATCGAGTTTTGCAACGAGTTGCATACATCATTTTTTTGCAATAACGAAAGCTACCGTTACTGTAGCAATATATTTAATAGAATAAATGTACTTCACGAGAACCCTCATGGGCGGACATCCATGCGTAGTAACAACTCATTCTATTTCAATCAGGTAGGCTGTGATACAATGGACCTATGCACGGGTTCATTATTTTACGTTTTAGCGGTGCCGGGTTATTTATGTGACCATGGAAACTAGTGAATTCGCACCACTCAAACGTCAAATTAGTGAACTCGTGCATAGGTCCATTGAATGGCTGTCACAAATTTTCACAATGAACCAATGCACGTGTTCACTAATTTGACGTTTGAGTGGTGCCGAATTCACTCGTTGCCATGGTCACGTAAATAACACGGCACCGCTCAAACGTCAACTAGTGAACTCGTGCATTGGTCCATTTCATGGTTCCATAGCTGATTCAGTATTCGAAGACAGACCAGGTAAGACACCGAATACAATTTTCTATCCAAATTGTGCAGTTATGCTGCGTATGTTGAACTACAATTCGTAGTTGCTACTCCGTGATTGTTCAGAATAAGCTAAATTTTAGGGGCGGAATTAAACGGTACAAGGTACTCCATCTACTTTTAAGTCTCTCTCATGTTTACATAGCAAATATTTTTTAGGCTTGTGAATATGTGTTGGTACTTTTTTGATATATTTTCTTATTTATCCTGTTATTGTTGATGTTATTCCACAAAATGTTCATGCCTAGTTGTTTAATATAAGTGCTGAAGACACAAAACTGTATATTTATTTTTTGTAGCTCAAAAAACACCGTTTTTCGACCAGGGGACGAATTCACTCACTTTGGAAATAACAGAAACCAACAGAAGGGAAAATTCGGACAATATTTTTATGTTTAACTGAAAGTTTACCTGAAACGAACTCTACAGTAGTTTGAAACAATCTAAAAATATCATGGAGAATCGCTGCTTATAATCCTGAAAAAATTCTAAATAATTCCATGGATGTTCTAGAAAAAACTTCTTTCCGTTATTCTTATTTTGGGAATACATACTTTTTCACGTATTCCCCTAAGAACTTGCTCCAGCAAGTTGTATGAAAAATTCCTCCCACAATTGTTCAAACAATGCTTGAAACAATTCTTACACCTGATCATGCAGCAGTCCAACGTTAAGGTGAAACAGCTATAAATCCAAATTCGATAATGTAAATAATTTCGCGAAAGAACCATCAAACAACATTGCATTTTCTATTCCAGTTTTTTGCACTAGCAGAATGTTTGAAATAAGAAGATCGGCTTCGTACGTTCGTTATTTCAGCAGATTATTGCCTTTGAAATCGTGAGCCGCCCGCCCATTGCGACAACTATGTTTGGATTCCGACACCTTTATTTTCTGTAATACCCCCAGTGATTTTCACAACCTGGAATTGATTTTCTTCATTGCTTCTTCCGTTTAATTTTTTGTTGATGAAATCACTGTTACTTCTACAAATCTGCCAAAGATTTCATAAATAATTCTTCCAGAAACCCCCACAAAGATTCATTCCAGACTTGAAATCGTTAAGGTATTTTTTTGTGTATGGTATTCAGTTGGAGCTGCCTGACAGCTTAACTTGTCAAGGCTGAACCTTCGGTCTAGCTTTTGCCAAGTTTCCTCTCTACCAGGACCAATACTCAGACGGACTAGGCTATGGTGCCCACATGTACACTGTTTTTTTATAAGTATTGTTACGTGATAGTTTTTGAAAAATACCCATATTCCCTTGCTTCTGAGAAAAGGAAGCATTGTGAAAATCAGCAGCTCCATCAGAATTTGTTTGAAATAGTAGTGTAGTAGTGTCATTACTAATACTGTCTAGTCAAAATGGTTTTGGATAATTTATCATTTAAGTGCTATTCTGATTACTCCTGTCGTTTACGTACGATTAGAGGCTTAAATGTCAATTGTCGTGAAGTCTTAACAAAATTAGGCTGTTTAGTAGTAGTTCTAGTTAATTTCATTTTTTATTGTTAAAAGTATTTATTGGACATTACGTTCATATATCCTTAAAGAAAAAAGTCACTTTCCTTGTCTGTTCAACAATTTCTCGAACCTAGCAAGTGAACCCTAATGTTCGATCTCAGCGTCTTACTTTCCATAGTCATTTTTATGGTGAATATTTAAAAGTAAAGTTACCTTAGGCTTCTATTACAGTCTCCTACAAGATTCACTTTTCGGTGGCAAATGCAATGCTTCACAACGCCTACTTTCTACTTGTAAATTTTGCGAAAATAAAGCTGGAGTTAGATTATTTATACCGTTGTTACAAAAGAGGTATTTCTTTTTATGGCAATGTAAAAACCAGATTAAAATAAGATAGTCGCCACTTATTTCTACTCAGTGAATCTACTAGTCATTTTCCTCAGAGTAATATTCCCTACGTCGTACATGATAACGATGTGTCTAGCTAGCTAATAGTAAGAGTGGCTACGGATCGTTAAGGTATTTTTCATGAATACTCCAGAAGGAGAGGCGACTCGTAACCTCACGCTTTTTTTGTTCTACGACACTAGAAATTGATGTTTTAGCACATTTACAATCTAGCAAAAGATAAATAATTAAAATCAACTTCTCAAACCATTCTCTACTAGGTAAATGCGCATTTGGTTTTAACATTCATTAATTCATATTCATAGAACAATTAGATTTAACGCCATTGCCCAGAAGTTCTTCGAGCCGTTTTCACAGCAATTCCTTTAAAGATTGTTCCACGGATTCTCCCAGAAAACTTCTCAAGAGATTTCTCCAAGACATCTCTCAGGGATTCTTACAGATAATTTTCCCGAATTTTTCGTAAAGTTTCTCTATGAATTTAATCCAGAGGTTTCATTGGAATTTCATCTAGTAATTTCTTAAATGAATACTAAAGCAATTATTTTTGTTCTTCTTATTGGCATTACGTTCCAACTGATACAGAGCCTGCTTCTCAGCTTAGCATTTTTATGAGCACTTCCACAATATAATTAACTGAAAGCTTCCTTTGTCGATTGACCATGTTTGGTATGTATATATCGTGTGGCAGATACGAAGATACTATATGCCCTGGAAAGTCGAGACAATTTCCAACCCGAAAAGATCCTCGACCGGTGGCATTCGAACCCACGACCCTCAGCTTGGTCTTCCTGAGTAGCTGCGCGTTTACCGCTACGGCTTTCTGGAACCCAATTATTTCCTGTAGAACAAGGAAGAAAGGCGCATAATTACAAGCACGACTTTTATAATCGAATGTCATTGCCAAAAAACGCTCAACTTCAGTTCAATTAGGAAGATTCCGTTAGCCGGGAAAGTTCATTCACCCTTTTCGCTTCATTCAACCGAGATGCGATGACGACGCGCAAAAGAGTGGGTGGCGTACCTGCTGAAACAGTAATACCACCGCAATCCCCAACCTCTTAATGAAAATGTATGAGATTTTCGTTGGAGCGAGTTATTATTTTTTCGCCGAACAGTCGCAGAAGCAGTCAGCGGAGCGCCAAGTGACCTATATTTCTGCCACCAGAGCACACGTTTCGCATCCGCGTGGCAAAAGGCACTAACAACGTTCTACAGTTTAGCACAAAACGAACGATATACGTCCAATGTACACATTGATTCACATGCATTTTCTTTTTCGCCACCCCGATAGATCATGGTTGCGACGATTGGTCCAACTACCACAGGGCTAGTAGCAGATCTCTCTTTGAAACTTGGTCACTATATTGAGGCAGGTCAGTCGCTACTAGCCCTGCTTTTAGTGCAGTGCAGTGCGGTGCAGTTCTTTGTCTTGTGCGGCGGCATCGAAACGACCAAACGCTTTCCTCGACCTTCCCTGCTTCCGTATTCGGCGCCCCAAGCCAATAGAAGAGCCCGAGCGGACTTTCACCTTAATTGATAGCCACATTATTCATTACGTACGGACGACTCCCCAAAGTTGCCGCCGCGCCGCTTCTTGCAGCGTTTTAAGCCGAGTCCGTACGGGAAGATCTTCGTCTATCAAGCGCGTTGATCTTCACAATCGAGCGAGCGACTTGTGTTGGCCGTTATTGTTTGACGCAGATGGTTGCGAAAAATTGCTTGCAACGCATTCGCCGTGCTGAACTTGAACTTTGGATCCACGAGGCTTGCACTCGGGGTGGATTTGGTTTTATCAAAACGTGCCCCTATCCACGTTCACCTTGGTACGTTTAACCCTTTGACTGTGTTCTGGGGTCACTATGACCCCAGAGCACTTTGAAGGGCTGCAAATTTTGTAAAATGAACCGATTTTTTTTTTCACGCTTTATTCAATTCCACGAGTTTTCAGATTTGCGCATGGGTTTTGTTTTAAATTTCTTAAAAACTAGACTTCTTCTTCGTAGTATTACGTCCTCACTGGGCCAGAGCCTGCTTCTCAGCTAAGTGTTCCTATGAGCACTTCCACAATTATTAACTGAAAGCTTCCTTTGTCAAAGTTGCGATTTACACTGGTATAAGTTTTAAACGCGGTAATTTTTTATGTAAGTGTAAACTTATCATCTCTAAATCTAAGCTTATTTTTCATACGGAAGAGAAGAAAGTTGCTGAAAGAGTAACTCTATAGAACGAAAAATATTCATACATTTGCGTTCTGTTTTTAGTTCCAAATGGAGGTATAATCCAGTAAACTTCTACTAAAGCCTCAAAAATTTAGCACAATATTTTTTTATTTCGGAAACATTTTTGATAGAAGCTGATGTTATAATGTTTTGTGGTATATTCAAGAAACAATGTGGATATGATTATTTCACCGGTTTTGCGTTTTCAAACTTAACATTTGGCACGTAGCCACAAATCTATCGAACAACTCTTTTGAAAACAACTTTCTAGTTAGTCTGCACTTTATCGTGAGATATATGAGCGTCTATTAGCGGCAGAATGTTGAACATATTAGTCTAAACCAGTGTTTCCCAAACTTTTTCAACTTTCGCCCCCTTGATGTCATTTGGAATCGCCCCCCTGAAATGTGATTTCAATATTTTATTTAATTAAGCAAGTCAAAAAATTTCGTCGACTCGCATATCTACAAAATCATAATACAATAACTATTATGTGCTTTTAAAAATATTTTCTTAAAATCGATATTTAATCCATAATTATTAGAAATCATTTACTGGATCGCAATTTATAATAGCAATTTTAACAATATTTTGCGAGCGTTACAGGCTACTGAATCAGTTTTCGATGATTCCTTAATGGTGATTTCATACTGATGTATCTTTTATTACTAAAATTACTGTATTAATTTTCAGAAACTGTGAATAATAAATGTTTGATGTTTCTGGGAACGCTTTTCTTTCATTCAATCCAAAAATACTGAAAAATATAAATCCAGAATATTTTTCAACTTATTTTTCAATGCAATATATAAAAAGGGTATTTTTTCTAACACCAAGAAAAATCTGTTTCCAAAATGGTTTGTACCATAAAAAATAATTAGTGCAACCGAGAGACGTATCCTGAGAAGCAGAGTATACTTCTCAGATCAGAGTTTCTCAATCTTCCTCTGGGAAGATTCCAATCTTCCTCTGGGAATATTCCAATCTTCCTCTGGGAAGATTCCAATCTTTCTCTGGATAGATTCCAATCTTTCTCTAGGGAGATTCCAATCTTCCTCTGGGAAGATTCCAATCTTCCTCTGGGAAGATTCCAATCTTTCTCTAGGAAGATTCCAAACTTCCTCTGAGAAGATTCCAAGCTTCCTCTGGGAAGATTCCAATCTTCCTCTGGGAAGATTCCAATCTTTCTCTGGATAGATTCCAATCTTCCTTTAGAAAGATTCCAATCTTCCTCTGGGAAGCTTCCAATCTTTCTCTGAGATGATATCTATTTTCTACTCAGAAGATTTCAATCTTCCTCTGGGAAGACCCCAATCTTCCTCTGGGAAGACTCCAATCTTCCTCTGGGAAGACTCCAATCTTCCTCTGGGAAGATTCCAATCTTCCTCTGGGAAGATTCCAATCTTCCTCTGGGAAGATTCCAATCTTCCTCTGGGAAGATTCCAATCTTCCTCTGGGAAGATTCCAATCTTCCTCTGGGAAGATTCCAATCTTCCTCTGGGAAGATTCCAATCTTCCTCTGGGAAGATTCCAATCTTCCTCTGGGAAGATTCCAATCTTCCTCTGGAAAGATTCCAATCTTCCTCTGGGAAGATTCCAATCTTCCTCTGGGAAGATTCCAATCTTCCTCTGGGAAGATTCCAATCTTCCTCTGGGAAGATTCCAATCTTCCTCTGGGAAGATTCCAATCTTCTTCTGGGAAGATACCAATCTTCCTCTGGGAAGACTCCTATCTTCCTCTGGGAAGACTCCTATCTTCCTCTGGGAAGATTCCAATCTTCCTCTGGGAAGATTCCAATCTTCCTCTGGGAAGATTCCAATCTTCCTCTGGGAAGATTCCAATCTTCCTCTGGGAAGACTCCAATCTTCCTCTGGGAAGATTCCTATCTTCCTCTGGGAAGATTCCTATCTTCCTCTGGGAAGATTCTTATCTTCCTCTGGGAAGATTCCATTCTTCCTCTGAGATGATATCTATTTTCTACTCCGAAGATTCCAATCTTCCTCTGGAAAGATTCCAATCTTCCTCTGGGAAGATTCCATTCTTCCTCTGGGAAGATTCCATTCTTCTTCTGGGAAGATTCCAATCTTCCTCTAGGAAGACTACAATCTTCCTTTGGGAAGATTCCAATCTGCCTCTGGGAAGATTCCAATCTTTCTCTGGAAAGGTTCCAATCTTCCTTTGGGAAGATTCCAATCTTCCTTTGGGAAGATTCCAATCTTCCTTTGGGAAGATTCCAATCTTCCTTTGGGAAGATTCCAATCTTCCTTTGGGAAGATTCCAATCTTCCTTTGGGAAGATTCCAATCTTCCTTTGGGAAGATTCCAATCTTCCTTTGTGAAGATTCCAATCTGCCTTTGGGAATATTCCAATCTTCCTTTGGGAAGATTCCAATCTGCCTTTGGGAATATTCCAATCTTCCTTTAGGAAGTTTTCAATCTTACTCTGAAAAGATTCCAATCTTCCTCTGTGAAGATTTCAAACTTCCTCTGGATAGATTCCAATCTTCCTCTGGAATCCTTTACGGGTTACGGGTACAAGAAACCCTTTGAAGATGTTGATCCTTTTAAGGATTTTGGCCATAAATTCTTTGAGAATTCTGACCAGAAATCGTTTGAGTATTCTAACCAGATATCTTTTGAGGATTTTGACTAAAAATCCATCGAGGATTCTGACCAGAAATTCTTTGAGAATTCTGACCAGTGATCCTTTGAAAATTTTGACCAGAAATCCTTCGAGAATTCTGACCAGAAATCCTTTAAGGATTCTGACCAGAAATCCTTTGAAAATTCTGACCAAAAATCTTTTGAGGATTGTGACTAGAAGTCCTTTGAAGATTTTGAGCATAAATCCTTTGAGGATTCTGATCAAAAATCCTTTAAGAATTCTGACTAGAAATCCTTCGACGATTCTGACCAAAAATCCTGTGAGGATTCTGACCAAAAATCCTTTGAGAATTCTGAGCATAAATCCTTTGAAGATTCTGACCAGAAATCCTTTAAGGATTCTGACTAGAAATCCTTTGACGATTCAGACCAAAAATCCTGTGAGGATGCTGACCAAAAATCCTTTGAGGATTCTGACTAGAAATCCTTTGAGGATTCTGAGCAGAAATCCTTTGAGGATTCTGATCAGAAATCCTTTGAGGATTCTGACCAGAAATCCTTTGAAAATTCTGACCAAAAATCTTTTGAGGATTGTGACTAGAAGTCCTTTGAAGATTTTGAGCATAAATCCTTTGAGGATTCTGATCAAAAATCCTTTAAGAATTCTGACTAGAAATCCTTCGACGATTCTGACCAAAAATCCTGTGAGGATTCTGACCAAAAATCCTTTGAGAATTCTGAGCATAAATCCTTTGAAGATTCTGACCAGAAATGGTTTGTACCATAAAAAATAATTAGTGCAACCGAAACTTCAAAATGGGTACTGAAGATTGTGTTCTGTAAAAAAGCTGGGCGCCAATGAAAAAAAAATATTAACAAAACTTAATAACTTCAAAGCTCCCACACAAACAAAATCCTTATATAAAATATTGGGCATTTGCAGAAAGTTCTAAAAATTCTCAGATACATGTTTTGTACATCCTAAATATGTTGTGTTTTAAATGTTATCTGTGACTAACCATCCAACCTTGTGAAAATCTCAAATACCGATCATGCTAAAAACTCACATGATATTAAAAAATGCATAACACAAACATTTTGTGTTTAACAATTATCAAGTGTAATCTATCATAACTTTAAAATGATCATGATTTGAAATATATCGATCTAAGGTAGAATATTCCTGGAATTAGTTAAGTTTGGAATTGATTAACCCTCAGATGTGTGTGCTAAAAAGGTTATGAGTAGTTATTTTCAAACACTCCCGTTTTAGCCTTTTCGCCCCCTTTCTGGATTTTTCGCCCCAAAATTCTTTTTTACAAATTTTCGCCCCCTTGAGCCTCCTTGAGACCTTACTGGTCTAAACCGTTGATTTTAGTAAAAAAGTTTGTTCAGAAAAGTTTTTTTGATTTTTAAAAGCGCTTCTTTTGCGGTGCTACGACCTTTTTTATCGTTTTCACCACGTTATTTCATGTGAAGCATGTTGCATTTGACACGTTACGGTCACTTTTGTTATTATCGATATGCTCCCTCACGTAAAAAATGCACTTTGTATGGTTTTTTTTTTTAAATTTTTCTGTGAGTCATAACGTTTGGCCCAACTTTTTACTCTCCATAGAGCGTTGAGTAATTTGTGAACAGTGCCATTTGTTTGTCACGCAACTATTGTTTATTGCTCTACTACGTAACAATCTTGTTCGTTTCAAAATCTCGCGATACGTAACGTTGCTAATAAAAAATCTTCTTCTTCATGTTCCCTCCTACTTCGGGCAAAACAGACCGATATGCCGGTTAACAAATTAAAAAAATAACAACTACCGGAAAGCTAAACATTACATATATTTTGCAATTGGATTAAATGGACAAATTGATGTGAAGTTTTGCGAAAAATTTACACGTCTTCTAAGTGAGAATCGAACTCACGACTCCCTGATCTCTAGTTAGGACGCGTTACCCCTACGCCATGAGAGGACTCATGGACGCAGAAGTTAAGGCTAAGTAGCCCGTCATTCGTTTTGGCAACAATGATGACTTTTCAGCTTGCGTTTCAAAGTGATAAAACTCAGTCTTGATAGTTTATATTGACTTGAAAATGTATCACTGTACGCGCTAACATGCATAAAATATGCTAATACTTTATCAGCTGTGTCAGTGCAAAACCAACTGATTTTCTTTGATTCTAAATCGTGAGATGAATTAGCAACAATCATCAACGACGCGTACAAATTTCAATGACAGCCTACTTCGCCTTAACCTGAATTCGATTTCAGCTCAATAATCACGTGGTCCTTTTTCGCAAAGAGCACCTCTTTCGGAAGAATTAGATGCCCATCCAAACACAACGCATTCTATATATATCCAATGCCTAGCCAGAGAGAGCATATATTTTTTAGGTAGTTGAAATGATTGTAAGATGGGACAAACGGTTGTGAGAACGCTTGCTTTGTTGTTTGCTTTTCGTCTGTTTTGATGAGAATTTGATTCACTGTCCATTGTTTAAAACAAAAATATAAAAGTTTTGAAAAAATACGTAATTGATTTGTGTTTTGCCTACGCCGTGAAGCTAGTACTACTATAGGAACATGAATTAAAAATAGTGCTTCTATAGGCTCATGTGTTTCTATAGTGGTACAAGCAATATTAAATACAAAAATATTAGTTTTCATATGTTTTTCACAAAACCAGGATAAAGCTTTCAAATAACGTGAAAATAATAGAACTGGCTTCATTTTTCGAATTTATACGAATATTTGTTCATAGCTATGTGGCTCTTGGTACACTGACCCTAAGAGATATAAATCATAAACTTTTTAAATTTCCTAAAAATCGGAAAATCATTCAAATTTTTACGAAAATATCACGATGTGATCAATATGACCCCAAAGAACAGACAACTTATTTTTGACACAGACTGAAGGTTAATCATAATCAAGCGTTTGAAGGGGGAAAGGTCTTGTTTGTTGGTTATTTGTTATACCTCTTAGCTGGTTTCATCGAACCACGAACATGCACCAGACTGACTTAAAACAATGCTCCTTGATAAGCACGCATTACACGAGTTTACGTTTCAGGTCAAATATCTCGCCGCCGGGGGAAGCGAAGGTGAAATAGGTCTATTTCATCAGCGACCGAAGAAAATGACTCGAAGTTGGCCTTAATGGAATGTCGTTTCTGAAATTCCTGCAAAGTTTTAACAACTGAATAACTGAATCGCCTCCCCAACCGATAGAATAATCGAGAGCTAACCGCATGGTTATCGATTTGGTAAACTTCCGACGTGTGGAAGCTCTGCAATTCGTAGGAACAACGCCGACGATGGTGTTGGTGGTAGAGCTGGTAAAACACGTCGTGAATTAATCATGAAATCAGCTGTGCCACCACCGCACTTGTGCCGAACTGATAGCACAGCGAACGGTACTTCAAATCGGAGCACAAGAGACAGCCAGCGCCCATAACACTCATTGGCGTGGTTGCCTTTTTACCGCACCGGGAGTGAAATTGCATCGGATTTTTGCGAAGGTGATTGCTTGCATTCCACATGGTCATGGTCGCGTACCCTTCGCACACCAATACTCGTGCAGTTTTCGCCCCCTGCTTGATGTGATGATAATGGAAGCAGCAAAGTTCGTTAATTGGTGAGCCCCTTCAATGCTGTGATCGATGGACAACATGTTGTTACAATTGAAATTGCAGCGTTAAGCCCCCCCCGGTGAATGTCGGGGGCACGGCATTGGAAGAAACGAGTGTTGCAATTATTTCCTATTTTTGGCGACGACGATTTTGACAATTGGTTTTGAAAACAGTTGCTTTCATGAACGAAATTCAAGCAAAGAAACCCCAAAGCTGCCGGCGATGACGCAAGAGTTGAAGTCACATGAAATTTGGCAGCATCGAGCCTGCGGGAAGCAGACGACAAAAATGGCTGATAGATGGGTTAACAAACAGTCGTACTTGCAACCTTGCAGTGATAGCGAATAAAAAAATGTGCGACGCGATAACGATTTTTTTGCTGCAATCAGTGTCAGCCACCGATTTGATTCGATGTGCAAATGCAGGGCTGAGTCGAGACGTATCCTGAGAAGCAGAGTATACTTCTCAGATCAGAGTTTCTCAATCTTCCTCTAGAAAGATTCCAATCTTCCTCTGGGAAGATTCCAATCTTCCTCTGGGAATATTCCAATCTTCCTCTGGGAAGATTCCAATCTTTCTCTGGATAGATTCCAATCTTTCTCTAGGGAGATTCCAATCTTCCTCTGGGAAGATTCCAATCTTCCTCTGGGAAGATTCCAATCTTTCTCTAGGAAGATTCCAAACTTCCTCTGAGAAGATTCCAAGCTTCCTCTGGGAAGATTCCAATCTTCCTCTGGGAAGATTCCAATCTTTCTCTGGATAGATTCCAATCTTCCTTTAGAAAGATTCCAATCTTCCTCTGGGAAGATTCCAATCTTTCTCTGAGATGATATCTATTTTCTACTCAGAAGATTTCAATCTTCCTCTGGGAAGACCCCAATCTTCCTCTGGGAAGACTCCAATCTTCCTCTGGGAAGACTCCAATCTTCCTCTGGGAAGATTCCAATCTTCCTCTGGGAAGATTCCAATCTTCCTCTGGGAAGATTCCAATCTTCCTCTGGGAAGATTCCAATCTTCCTCTGGGAAGATTCCAATCTTCCTCTGGGAAGATTCCAATCTTCCTCTGGAAAGATTCCAATCTTCCTCTGGGAAGATTCCAATCTTCCTCTGGAAAGATTCCAATCTTCCTCTGGGAAGACTCCTATCTTCCTCTGGGAAGATTCCAATCTTCCTCTGGGAAGATTCCAATCTTCCTCTGGGAAGATTCCAATCTTCCTCTGGGAAGATTCCAATCTTCCTCTGGGAAGACTCCAATCTTCCTCTGGGAAGATTCCTATCTTCCTCTGGGAAGATTCCTATCTTCCTCTGGGAAGATTCCTATCTTCCTCTGGGAAGATTCTTATCTTCCTCTGGGAAGATTCCATTCTTCCTCTGAGATGATATCTATTTTCTACTCCGAAGATTCCAATCTTCCTCTGGAAAGATTCCAATCTTCCTCTGGGAAGATTCCATTCTTCCTCTGGGAAGATTCCATTCTTCTTCTGGGAAGATTCCAATCTTCCTCTAGGAAGACTACAATCTTCCTTTGGGAAGATTCCAATCTGCCTCTGGGAAGATTCCAATCTTTCTCTGGAAAGGTTCCAATCTTCCTTTGGGAAGATTCCAATCTTCCTTTGGGAAGATTCCAATCTTCCTTTGGGAAGATTCCAATCTTCCTTTGGGAAGATTCCAATCTTCCTTTGGGAAGATTCCAATCTTCCTTTGGGAAGATTCCAATCTTCCTTTGTGAAGATTCCAATCTGCCTTTGGGAATATTCCAATCTTCCTTTGGGAAGATTCCAATCTGCCTTTGGGAATATTCCAATCTTCCTTTAGGAAGTTTTCAATCTTACTCTGAAAAGATTCCAATCTTCCTCTGTGAAGATTTCAAACTTCCTCTGGATAGATTCCAATCTTCCTCTGGAATCCTTTACGGGTTACGGGTACAAGAAACCCTTTGAAGATGTTGATCCTTTTAAGGATTTTGGCCATAAATTCTTTGAGAATTCTGACCAGAAATCGTTTGAGTATTCTAACCAGATATCTTTTGAGGATTTTGACTAAAAATCCATCGAGGATTCTGACCAGAAATTCTTTGAGAATTCTGACCAGAGATCCTTTGAAAATTTTGACCAGAAATCCTTCGAGAATTCTGACCAGAAATCCTTTAAGGATTCTGACCAGAAATCCTTTGAAAATTCTGACCAAAAATCTTTTGAGGATTGTGACTAGAAGTCCTTTGAAGATTTTGAGCATAAATCCTTTGAGGATTCTGATCAAAAATCCTTTAAGAATTCTGACTAGAAATCCTTCGACGATTCTGACCAAAAATCCTGTGAGGATTCTGACCAAAAATCCTTTGAGAATTCTGAGCATAAATCCTTTGAAGATTCTGACCAGAAATCCTTTAAGGATTCTGACTAGAAATCCTTTGACGATTCAGACCAAAAATCCTGTGAGGATGCTGACCAAAAATCCTTTGAGGATTCTGACTAGAAATCCTTTGAGGATTCTGAGCAGAAATCCTTTGAGGATTCTGATCAGAAATCCTTTGAGGATTCTGACCAGAAATCCTTTGAGGATTCTGACCAGATATCCTTTGAGGATTCAGACCAAAAATCCTTTGAGAATTATGACCAGAAATCCTTTGAGGATTGTGACCAAAAATCTTCTGAGAATTCTCACCAGAAATCTTTTGAGAATTCTGACCAGAAATCCTTTAAGGATTCTGACTAGAAATCCTTTAAGGATTCTGACTAGAAATCCTTTGACGATTCTGACCAAAAATCCTTTGAGGATTCTGACCAGATATCCTTTGAGGATTTTGACCAGAAGTCCTTTGAGGAATCTGAGCATAAATCCTTTCAGGATTCTGATCAGAAATCCTTTGAGGATTCTGACCAAAAATCCTTTGAGAATTATGACCAGAAATCCTTTGAGGATTCTGACCAAAAATCCTTTGAGAATTATGACCAGAAATCCTTTAAGGATTCTGACTAGAAATCCTTTGACGATTCCGACCAAAAATCCTGTGAGGATTCTGACCAGAAATCCTTTGAGGATTCTGACTAGAAATCCTTTGAGGATTCTTAGCAGAAATCCTTTGAAGATTCTGATCAGAAATCCTTTGAGGATTCTGACCAGAAATCCTTTGAGGATTCACACCAGAAATCCTTTGAGAATTCTGACCAAAAATCCTTTGAGAATTTTAACCAGAAAACCTTTGAGGAATCTGAGCAGACATCCTTTAAGGGTTCTGAGCAAAAATCCTTTGAAGATTATGACCAAAAATCCCGTAAGGATTCTGATAAAAGTTCTTGAAGATTCTAAAAATTATCGTTCAAGGCTTCTGACCAAATTTTTTTTGAGGATTCTGACCAGAAATTCTTCAAGGATTCTGACCGAAAAACCTGTGAGGTTTTTGACAAGAATCTTGTTAGTATACTGATGAAAATCCTGGGAGGGTTTTTAACAAGAAATCCTTCGTAAATTCTGTTGAAAATTTTGACAAGAATACTATGAGGATTATTACCAGAATGCTATGAATATTCTAACCAAAATCCAATGAAGTTCTCAACCGAAAATCCCGTGAGGGTTCTAATCAAAATCCTCAGATAACTGGTAAATCAGTTTGACAGGAGATTTTTTAGCCTAAGACATGCTTTAGTTTTTTAAATAATTCATCCAACCATCTAACAGCAACCATTAACCATAGAAACTTTTTCCACTCCTCGATAACTACCCGTTTGATAATTTGAAATCTTTCCAATCAAAATATACGTAGTTTAACTGGATACAAATGATGTAAATACTTAACCGAAGTGAATTAGTTGTGTAAGTGGAAGAAGAAAAAAAAAAGTTGGACACGGTAAACCTAGAGAGAAAGGGTTCCCACCATCGTTCGAGATGGCCACATTCTCCTAAACCTAAACGCGGTATGCCTCCTTCATCTTCGAGACTTGCTATAACTAGGCAGGTATCTACACTTAGCTTGCGGCCGATGTTGGATTAGTGTGATAATTTCAGCTGGCAGTGATTAATTCGAGAATTTGATGTTATTTTCCGCCTCTTCTCCGATCGAAAGCAACCACAAGGGAGAGACCTAAAGAAATAGCTGGTTGGTTATCTGAAGAAACTGAAACTAAATAACGCACCAACCGTTTGAAAAAGGAACGCAACACATGGAAGTGGGAAGCGAAAACAAAGTTATTACACGGTTTGGTCATCATTATTATTACTATTGTTTGGATTAATAAATGTGGCTACCGGTTCGAGGAGCTGCTGGTGCAACGCCATTACTTGTTGGTTCACAATACCGTTTGTATGACGGCAGACAGTGGCCATAGAATCTAATTTGGTGAAATTAGTTTGCAGTGATGGTTCATATGCGTGGCAATCGCCAATCCGGAAATTGACCGGTTAAAAGTAATCGAAGCATTGTGATTTGGCTGAATTTGTGGATTTATTGGATAGACTAAGCTTAACGTAAAATGGCATTTTTAACGACTTTCACAATTAGCGTAATTAACTAGAGTAAGAAACAAATGGTTATTATTTTCTAGTTGTCCAGGTAATTGGTTCGTAATGAACTAATGCAGAAACTTCCTCAAAACTTTTTTCAATAAGTATTCCGGTAATTTCAATACAATTTATCTAGTAAGCTCTTAACGATTCCTCCAGAGATTATCTCAAATTATTCTAAAACAGCAAATTTATCCTGGTTTGCATTCTGCAAAAGATTCTCCTAGGAGCAACTCCAAGGTCAAAAACGTGCTTTTCATTTCCCGAACTATAGTCAAGTGCCACCCACTATAGTACTTGACATTTCGCTGGCATTAGAATTCTTCAGATAATTACACGGTGTCTTTGTGGAGTAACTTTATTACAAAAAAATAGGTAAGTCTGAAATTTCGAACTAAAAACAATTAGACTTTGCTCTTTCATTTGCGACTAAAATCAAAATAATCGGTCGGGGGGTCCAGAACATTTTTTTTTTATTTTGTGTGAAGTATTCATGAATGTGTTTTTTTTACCGACACACATTGCGTTGAACATAGATACGGGACAAACTGCAAGATCAAACCATTTGAACACCTTGGCTTGGAAGGTAAAGTTGTTCTTGCTCAAAAGAGCTGTAATAAGCATATATGACATATGATATACGCATAATTGCAAAACTGTCTTAAACGTCATTTTAGTTATTTTCCACGAAAAACCTTGAAAATCGTACTTAAATTGGTCATAATGATGTAAGAAGTTATTAAAACATATTTTTAATAGGTGAAGATGCATCGATATCAAACCTCAAATTTTCAAGAGCTTGTTTGTAGATTTGTATCTTGAGAACCTGACAACCTTTTGCGTTGGACATTTTATTGATTAGTCGCCACCAGCGAGTGACCAGTGAGTTACCGGTTGTCTGCTTCTCTAGACTTGTGCTTTTGAAAATTCGTGGTTTGGCTTCTATGTATATTCACCCTTAAAACCATTGATAACCGAGTGTGTACCTCGTTGTTATTAAGCAGATAAACGGACCAAAATAAATACTGTCACTGCTGGGAGACAGAGGAGGATCTTCTCTTCGTCGTAGCATTGTGAAATAAAGTGTAAATCTATTTGTTTGCTCAGCAATAACAAGCTATGGCTTTTAGGACGAGATCATAAATTATGCGAGATTTCTCTTTTTACTCGTTACAAAAGTGACTTATCCGCCTTTCAAACAACACAATTTGAGTTATTCGAATTAACTAGTAGAGGGCTTCGCATGTGATAAACCTTGTTATAAGGCATGTAATATACTTGTTCCATGGTGCTGAAAAATACGCTAATTTGGATGGTATTTGAGAAGTTTCAAATCTTATATTTTTTATGTTACTTTCTTTATGGCACAGTGCTTATGAAAAGATCAGAAACTAACATCAGAAGGCTAAAATGGGTTTGGGATTTTTGTACTTGTTTGCAGTACTATAACCCCATATTAACCCCTCTACCGGCAGCTTCATTTTTTCAAAATATTCAAATCGCGATAACTTTTTTGTTTCTCAATATTTTTGAAAAAAAAAAAAAATCCACAACTTCTCAAAAAACTCTCTTATTTTCAGAATCTGTATCGGTTTTGAGCATTGGTCATCTATATTCGGAGATATTCCAAAATTCCTTGGGGGACCGACGCATAGCCATTACTCTCGTAATTATCTCTGGCTACAGATTTTTTCTCATATTCGGTTATTCGCTTTTCAAAACTAAACTTTGATTAAAGTCTATTGTGAAGAAATTAAATAAATCGGTGTAATTGTTTTTGAGCAATGAGCTTTTATGTTTTTGGTACCACTCTAGCCGTAACGAGATCTTGAAAACATCTTAAAACATCATATTGAAATTTTATATGGGAAGTGTCGGTCCCCCAAAGAACACCGAAATATTTTTAAAACAAGTTGACCAATGGTCAATACCGACATAGATTCCAAAAGTAGAAGAGTTTTTTGAGAAGTTGTGGAATTTTTGTTTGTTGTGAAAAAATGATAAAAATATTGAGAAACAAAAAAGTTATCGCGATTCAAATATATTTTTGTGCTGAAAAAATGAAGCTGCCGGTAGAGGGGTTAAGCTAAATAATAGCAAACAAACTCATGATATCTCTTCTGCTATCTGTCGAATTGAATTTTTCTCTTCAGCAAATTTCTTTATTATGGTTTCAAGAATGAGCTTTTACAATGGGATAATAAGTTTGTACTTACATTACAGAACAAGCGTGTTTGGAACATACCTCAAAATTTCTTCATAGTTATTTCCATATAAACCTACATTGTCTTTGGGCCACCTTAACTCACCACCTAGAAAGCTGCGAATTTCACAGAACACTATTTTTATACTAAGGATAGTAATGAACATATGTGAGATTGAATTCTCAAACATTTTTTTAATTTTGAACCGCCCCAATGTACATAAACACATAAATAGGCAAATTCAAACATATGTGCAAGTCTCTCGAAATCAAAAAAAAAAAAAATTACTCTGGACCCCCCGACCGATTATTTTGGTTTTAGCAGCAAATGAACGCGAGAAACCTAGACTTTATTGTGGAGAAGTTTCAGACTTACCTATTTTTTTGTAATAAACTTGTTCTACGAAACACACCGTGCCCATAACTGCAAAACAGTCACATTCGACATTTTTGACAAATTGGAGTTAATACCATGGAGAGTCATCAAATGACAAATACTTTCGATCAACTTACTGATAGATTGATTGATTGATCCGGCATCCGTCTGCTTCAATCGCTGAAGGTCATACAGAGGCGGGCGTCAGTACCGTTCGTTTTTAACGTTAGGGAGCGCAGTTTTATCATTATCATCTATTGGTCAGAATCGTCTATAGCACTGACGTATATTATGTCGGAGAAGTGCAACCCATGAATCAAAACCCATACGATTTTACCAAGTGGGTTATTTGTCAAAGCCACATTGGTATACCTTTAATTTCAATCTCCGAATGCCTAATACTCAAGCTCAATACAGAAGCTTCCTCAGCAATCCTTGTAAGAGTTATCCAGTCTTCCCAAACGAACACCGAACACGTTGGTTCAGGCGGTTTCGGTACTCTCCTTGTACTCTGTTTTCGTGTGCAAACCGAAACGCTCGAAACTGATCCTAAACCCAAACATGTGTAAAGTGAACATCGGTGCAAACGCCGGTTCGAAAACAGGTCCATTTGTACCTCGATTGCAACCGCGGTTCAAATTTTGGTGCAAATCTTCGGTTGCATTCGAGCTTCAGAACGATGACACAAACGGAGAGACAGAAAATTGTTGATATCCACGCTTATCAAATTCTACTTATCGTGTCTTGTTGTTTGATATAGTAAAATCCTTGTTTTTTTCATAAAGTTACCACTGAATGTTACCCAAAGTATTGATCTCAATTGATCTGCTTAAATGAAACATTTATTCAAGGCTCAAGGGTCTTGCGATTTGAACCAATAAGTTCCATATATGATCGTAGAAATTTATCGCGTGGATTTTAACCGTTCTCTGCCTGCCTGCTTTGTGCCATTATTTGAACCAAAGTTTGAACCGAAGTACACAAGTACCGGGTTCGGCTTGATACACTGGTACAGAGACGAAGCGCGTTTGTGGCTCAACACAAGTTGCAATGTTCAAACCAAAGTTGCACATCGGTTCGGTTCATGGGAAGACTGGAGTTCTATCTCGCAGAAGTTCATCAAGTATTTCTCAAAAGGTATGAAGGAATTTCTTAACCCTCTAATACCCAACACGGTGTCTTTGTGGAGTAACTTTATTACAAAAAAATAGGTAAGTCTGAAATTTCGAACTAAAAACAATTAGACTTTGCTCTTTCATTTGCGACTAAAATCAAAATAATCGGTCGGGGGGTCCAGAACATTTTTTTTTATTTTGTGTGAAGTATTCATGAATATGTGTTTTTTTTACCGACACACATTGCGTTGAACATAGATACGGGACAAACTGCAAGATCAAACCATTTGAACACCTTGGCTTGGAAGGTAAAGTTGTTCTTGCTCAAAAGAGCTGTAATAAGCATATATGACATATGATATACGCATAATTGCAAAACTGTCTTAAACGTCATTTTAGTTATTTTCCACGAAAAACCTTGAAAATCGTACTTAAATTGGTCATAATGATGTAAGAAGTTATTAAAACATATTTTTAATAGGTGAAGATGCATCGATATCAAACCTCAAATTTTCAAGAGCTTGTTTGTAGATTTGTATCTTGAGAACCTGACAACCTTTTGCGTTGGACATTTTATTGATTAGTCGCCACCAGCGAGTGACCAGTGAGTTACCGGTTGTCTGCTTCTCTAGACTTGTGCTTTTGAAAATTCGAGGTTTGGCTTCTATGTATATTCACCCTTAAAACCATTGATAACCGAGTGTGTACCTCGTTGTTATTAAGCAGATAAACGGACCAAAATAAATACTGTCACCGCTGGGAGACAGAGGAGGATCTTCTCTTCGTCGTAGCATTGTGAAATAAAGTGTAAATCTATTTGTTTGCTCAGTAATAACAAGCTATGGCTTTTAGGACGAGATCATAAATTATGCGAGATTTCTCTTTTTACTCGTTACAAAAGTGACTTATCCGCCTTTCAAACAACACAATTTGAGTTATTCGAATTAACTAGTAGAGGGCTTCGCATGTGATAAACCTTGTTATAAGGCATGTAATATACTTGTTCCATGGTGCTGAAAAATACGCTAATTTGGATGGTATTTGAGAAGTTTCAAATCTTATATTTTTTATGTTACTTTCTTTATGGCACAGTGCTTATGAAAAGATCAGAAACTAACATCAGAAGGCTAAAATGGGTTTGGGATTTTTGTACTTGTTTGCAGTACTATAACCCCATATTAACCCCTCTACCGGCAGCTTCATTTTTTCAAAATATTCAAATCGCGATAACTTTTTTGTTTCTCAATATTTTTGAAAAAAAAAAAATTCCACAACTTCTCAAAAAACTCTCTTATTTTCAGAATCTGTATCGGTTTTGAGCATTGGTCATCTATATTCGGAGATATTCCAAAATTCCTTGGGGGACCAACGCATAGCCATTACTCTCGTAATTATCTCTGGCTACAGATTTTTTCTCATATTCGGTTATTCGCTTTTCAAAACTAAACTTTGATTAAAGTCTATTGTGAAGAAATTAAATAAATCGGTGTAATTGTTTTTGAGCAATGAGCTTTTATGTTTTTGGTACCACTCTAGCCGTAACGAGATCTTGAAAACATCTTAAAACATCATATTGAAATTTTATATGGGAAGTGTCGGTCCCCCAAAGAACACCGAAATATTTTTAAAACAAGTTGACCAATGGTCAATACCGACATAGATTCCAAAAGTAGAAGAGTTTTTTGAGAAGTTGTGGAATTTTTGTTTGTTGTGAAAAAATGATAAAAATATTGAGAAACAAAAAAGTTATCGCGATTCAAATATATTTTTGTGCTGAAAAAATGAAGCTGCCGGTAGAGGGGTTAAGCTAAATAATAGCAAACAAACTCATGATATCTCTTCTGCTATCTGTCGAATTGAATTTTTCTCTTCAGCAAATTTCTTTATTATGGTTTCAAGAATGAGCTTTTACAATGGGATAATAAGTTTGTACTTACATTACAGACAAGCGTGTTTGGAACATACCTCAAAATTTCTTCATAGTAATTTCCATATAAACCTACATTGTCTTTGGGCCACCTTAAATCACCACCTAGAAAGCTGCGAATTTCACAGAACACTATTTTTATACTAAGGATAGTAATGAACATATGTGAGATTGAATTCTCAAACATTTTTTTAATTTTGAACCGCCCCAATGTACATAAACACATAAATAGGCAAATTCAAACATATGTGCAAGTCTCTCGAAATCAAAAAAAAAAATTACTCTGGACCCCCCGACCGATTATTTTGGTTTTAGCAGCAAATGAACGCGAGAAACCTAGACTTTATTGTGGAGAAGTTTCAGACTTACCTATTTTTTTGTAATAAACTTGTTCTACGAAACACACCGTGTATTAATATAACTAGTCATTATAGGATCTGCTTGATCATTCTGCTCACTAGTCTATCTAAAAAATGTTATATGGTTTTGTAAATTGCAACCAAAATCATAGAAATGGAACGAACAATCGATTACTCCGCCTCGCAACTCAAAACCTGTTCGTGATTTGTTCGTCCACATAAGATGTACAAAGTTACTCTTCCATAAATTCGAGTTCGAAAAAAATGAACTATGCGCAATCTACACTCAATCCACTGATTTTGATCATCACTATCCATCCATAATGTATAGTTCATTGGTCGACCAACCAGGTGCCCATTTCCAGTTTGCTTGATCTTCTATTCTAGTTAGCCTTTTCCCCAACTCTTCCAACAGAATAAAGCGTCTAAAACACGACGAAGAAGGTGTATCAGTTTCGCGTACATTCATTCGCCTGTTGTTGCCTCTGTTACCTACTGTAGGTGTTTTTTGTTTTTCATTTCGTTTCATTTTCGACTCCGGTAATCATTCAGCGTGGAAAGGGTAAAAACTGCACCAGGCTTCTCTCTATGGCAATAAGCGTTGACTATGACTTATTTAGACTCCCCACCTCCTCGCATGGGCTCTGCAAAACTAAGTAGAGAGAAGAGGAAAGCAAAACAACAAAAATAGCTAACTCACACAGAGAGGTTCGATTCGAACCTTGTAGATCTTCAACGTTCGACTTTGTGATCGGGATTCAGGTGCTGCACCTGAGCTGTATTGGTGCTCAGACTACCATCGAAATAAAATAACAACAGCTCCCCTTACCTAACTATAAGTGTAGGCACGAAAGGGGGATTAGAGCTCCCCGGTTACCTACACCAGTAGGTAGGTACTGCGCTAATTAAATTCTGGATTTCCGAATTTCATTCACCTCGAAAGCATACACCGGTGGTGTGGAACTACGGTGGTCCGAACGACGACAAACGGTGAAATTGTATTCGCCTACACTGGAATAAAAGACTTACCTAGCGTGGAAAAAGACACGACTGCTGCCGGTTTCCCACCATGGGCGTGGCGAGGGTTTCGATCAGAAGTTTTTTCGGCTGGATACATCCATCTTCTCAACAGATTCCGAGTTTCTGGTAGGGTCGGTGTTCCCTTAGTGGACGGTTCCCTATAGTCGCACTAGTGGCTTTTTACGGCCGTTTCGCTGGTAATCGTAGCAAAATAATTTTTGACTGAAGATCAGTAGCTATTTATCTAAGTACCATTGACACACAGCTCGATTTTGTTCAAAAAACAATCGAAATAAATAGTTTTGCTTAAAATTTTAGCTCCCTTGCACCTATAGTTAACCTATTGTTCCTATAGTAGCACTACTGAGAGAAACTATTTTGTTATTAGACAAAATAGTTGATAAATTAGGAACTTTTTTACATCAATCGAACGCTTTTGATCCACACTTCTAAGGAAAAATATAAAAGTTTTGTAAAACTACGGTTTTAATTTGTGTTTTCCGTGAGGCTAGTGCTACTATAGGAACAGAAATTAGGAATAGTGCTACTATAGGCACATGTGTTCCTATAGTGGCACAAGCGATAATAAATACAAAAACATGAGTTTTCTTATGTTTCATAATTTTTCCACAAAGCCAAGATAAAAAGCTTTTTGATGATGTAAAAATAATTCCGCAGGCTTTATTTTTCGATTTTATACGAATATTTGTTCTTAGCTATGCGGCTATTGGTACATCGACCCTATAGTTTCTAGGACACTGTCAATATTTTTTCAGGAATCAATTCAAGATGGTTTTATGGATTACTTCCAAAGTTCATCTTACTTTTTTCTTGCAATGTCTTCAAAAGATCTAGCCCAGGGCTTCCGTGGACCCCTAGGGGCCGTAACGACTTCTCAGGGGGTCCGCTAATCTGTCATAAATAATAATAGTTTTTTTTTTCAAAATTAGACTAATTTTGTTCTTTGTCTACACTGAAATATTTACAATATCATTAAATGACAACAAGATATTACACGAAAAATTTCACCTCACTCACAATCTCAAATTCCCATATTTCATGCTTGAAATAATTTACTTGATTGAGTTGTTGCTCACGCACCTCAGAAGTCCTAAAATCAATAATGAGTTAATTCTATTCTTATTTCTATTGAGTTGACTATTCCTTGTTTGGCTTGTACCACTGCACCACATCTCTCGAGCAACGAATCTAGGTTTTATGTCAGAATCTTCATTGTCGGCATGTGCATGATTGAGTGATTTTACATGAAAATCTCAAGTGTGAGATTTGTGTAGAAAAAATCTGATGATTTTCCTCTTGCGAAAGGTCTCATCGATAAAAATTTGAGTGTGAGTCACTGCCTAGAGGTATCTATAGGAGATTTCGGGCATGTTTTCGGCCTAATTGAAAAAAAAATGTCAGTTTCCTCTTGGGACTCTTGAAAATTATCTTGAAAGATTCCTGGCGAACTATTAACGGGGAAACTCGAAATTCTGAACTGTTTCTAATTAAACCATTGGCGTAATATTCTCTCAGCAGGATTGATCAGATTGATGTCTGTTGTAAATATTCATGAAAGATTTATGCAAAGATTCTTGACGAATATCTGACAAGGTCTTTGAAAATTTCCTGAAAAAAAAAATAATCGTTTTTAAATAAAAAGTCCATTGGTCGACTTCTACGAGCAAGTTAGTCATAATACTCAAATCAACTTGCAGATGTGATGTTTGGTGGATACTTAACTTGGCCATGGGAAAACTTCTCGGATTCTGGTGAAACTCGTGGAGAAACCAGAAGAAATCATTCAAGTTCTTGGGATGGTTCTCAAAGAAATCATTGTACTCCAGAGAATATAAAAAAAGTTGTTTCCCTACTACTTGATTTTTTGTTATTTGTTGGTAAGAGTTCATTATCGAACTCTTTGAAATATTTTAAGTACACTCCTGGCAATATTCTTAGTGGGCTTTGTGGCACCAGATGATCTTGACATATTTTTGCATCAGATGCGGTGGGTTACAGACATGGCTTTTGGGTGAAAACCCAGTAAATCTTTTGATTTCTAACATTACCGGAAGGCTTCCATGAACATTCATTTTGAGAACACTTGTTTTTAGCGGTCCGCTAGATGTTCGTAGAACTTTGAAGGAACTTCGTCATAAATTTTCCACACATTCCATCAAGGATTCTTCTAACGATCTATTTCCTGTGGAATTACTCTAGAGATTGTTTATGAAATGTATCATAAGATTTTTCTAAAAGTTATTTTAGAGAAATCTCTGTGAAAAACTCATAAAATTCTTTTAGCATTATTTCCAGAACTTTTTCTCTACATAGCTTCCTAGAATCTTCCACAATTAAAACTTACAACTATTGCAAGAATCTATGAATTGCTATGCAAATTATCTATAAAATATCAGATTACCAAAAATCTTACAGAGATATGCTAATAAATTTCTCCATGGATTTGATTTGAAACTTCTCCAAAATAGTGATACAAATTCCCTTCGAGCTATTCTTGGAATTTATTTAAGCAACATTTTTAAAATTTCTGTAGTTTTGCATTCATAAATTAGTTATGTAATCATTATGTAGAAGAGTTTTCCCAAGAATGTCTCCAAAATACCCAGATAGCCGTAGCGGTAAACGCGCAGCTATTCAGCAAGACCAAGCTGAGGGTCGTGGGTTCGAATCCCACCGGTCGAGGATCTTTTCAGGTTGGAAATTTTCTCGAGTATCTTCGTACCTGCCACACGATATACACATGCAAAAATGGTCAATTGGCATAGAAAGCTCTCAGTTAATAACTGTGGAAGTGCTCATATGAACACTTATCTGAGAAGCAGGCTTTGTCCCAGTTGGGACGTAAAGCCAGAAAGAAGAAGTCTCCAAAATACATTTTTTTTAAGGAAAGCCTTCTTGAAATGCTAAAGAAATTATTTATGAAATTTCTCCAAAGATTTGTACAGGGGTATTTCTAGTTATATCTCTTGCAGAATGTTTGAAACTTTGCTTTAATTCCTGGAGTAAGACTTGGGGACCTTCTATTTAAATTCTTGAATTAGTTTTCAAAGGAACACTTGCAAATTGCCGAAAATTCTTTAGGCATTGTTCACGAACTTCTTATTAGTTCTTAAGAGAGAATTTGAGAAGTCCTGAAGGGAGAATTTCTAGATAAGATTCCTGGAAAAATCTGTGATGTAATCCTAGAGAAGTGCTTGAAAAATATATTATAATTGTCATACGATCTTTTTTACGATTCCTTCTCGCTTGCAAAAACAAAAATGATACAGGGGAAATTCCTAAAAAAAAACAATTAACTGCAAAATTAGGCAAATTTCCATGAAGAAGCCTGTAAAACATTACTAAGATAGTATCTCAAAACTTCTTAAGGAATGTTACAGGCAGAATAGTTGGAGCAATATTTTGACAAATCCAAGCTAAGAGCATTGCTTGGAGATGTTCTTAGTCAAATTGGTGGTCAAATTCAAAATTTGTTTGATACTACAGTCAACTCTCCATAACTCGATATTGAAGGGACCATCGAGTTAGGGAGGTATCGAGTTATAGAATACAAAACCAGTGCAAACGCTATTCAAGGAACCATCGAGTTAGCCATGAAAACCAACTTCTACTATGGTTCTCTTACTCGATATCGAGATACGAAATATCGAGTAAGGGAAATATAACTGTAGTTTCGATAGAGCTGCCCATAATAATCTGAAAGAATTCAGTGTAATGACAGGGAATCGCGCAGTAAAAAAGACAGTGCACATTGGTCCCAAAGCCATATCTAGGAAGACAAAAATGTTTCTCCATATTTTCAGACATTTTTTCAGTGATGCGAAATTATGGTAGCCCGCATGGTTAACGAGATCAGAATACAAACTTTTTTGTAAAATTTGTACAATATTTTAGAACAACCAATTTGGAGCATATTTGCCGAAGAACCCAAATTTATATCTCTTATGGTTCTCGAGTTATGATTTTTTTAAACAAATTAGTTAGGGTATTCCTGAAAAATCAGTTATTTTCTTGATAACTTTTTAAACAATAATTTCTCACAAAAAATATTCCGAGCATTTTAAGAACTTTTGATAGTCCAGATTTTTGCCGAAGAAACTACTATTCTATATCTTATGGTTGCAGAGTTATCGGAAATTTTCTTCGAAAAAAATGTTGTTTTCAAAAGCAAATATCTCTGAAAGACGCCAACGGATTCTCAATCCTTTGTTGAACAAGTTTATACCGAAAAAACTGTTAGGACGTTATCTGTTTGAAGAGGTTAACATTATTTTTTTAAATAATAGGTTTTAAAGGAAAATCGTCCATAACTTGCAATATAATCGATATAGCTCTTTTGTGGCTTCAAATTAGTCCAAATAATGTGACTGTTATGCGATTATAATTACCAATGTGACAAAACAACTTGGTATTTTTTTTTTCGAATTTACTAGAACAATCCCACAGATTTCAGTAAATTGGTCGAAAGTATTTATCATTTGATGACTCTCCATGGTATTACCTCCAATTTGTCAAAAATGCGAATATTCAAATGTTATTTCAGCCTAACGACCCTTTCAGCCTTACGGCATTCGGCAATGGCCTTCGGCCTAACGACCTGCTCCGGAGTGCATAAAGAAATTCTTTAAATACATACACAAGAGATCCCGTAGATACCGTTTTAGCGGAATATCTGGACTGGAAGGATCCCTATGAACTTCTCAATATATTCTGTGATAGAATTCCTGAAGCGATTACACAGCGCAACAAAAATGGCATTTTTGCGTGACTCAATGATCAAATAATGTGTCTCTAGTGGATTTGGGGTTGCTGAATCTGATGCCGTTCTTAGAAAGGTTCCAGCACGCCACAATTTTTAGCAATAGGTCGCTAAAGTTGTATAAAACACTATTTTTATTGAAGTTAACATTAAATTTAAAGTATGATTTATCAAACTTTTTTTGTGATCTAATCCACCAAGCATGCAAAATAGGACTTAAACTTTCATTTTAGATATTATTTGATTAAAATCGCACGATAAAATTTAGATTCAATTGATTTTTCCAACATGCTTGCAGTCTCCATACAAAATTTTTCGTTTCTCTTCTTTAAAAAAATACAATACTTTTGAGTAGTGTTTGATCCTTCGACCTTGACGCTTGCTCCTGCGGGGGCGGGCGATGAGGGCAGGATCAAACTTGTCGCGCGTCTTTCGCTCAGTAAAATGAAAAAGCACCGCGAATCGTTAGTAGTGATTGATCTGTTGATCGATTTGCTTGCTCTTGCGTTGGCGAGTGACCAAAACTTGTTCGGCGTACACTGCTATGATCGAAATATTTCGCGAATCCTGTTTGGAGTGATTATATCATGGATCGCATCACCAAACATTGGTGACTCCCACATCTCTACCTTATCCCACCAACCCAATATCCTTTCCATGACAACTGTGGAGATGCAGAGTGGTCTCTAGTAACAACGGTTGTCGAACTAAGATTCCTTCCCTTACCCGATGACCGTAAGGACGTGGCCGGCGCCGTTATTGACTCCATTATATTCTAAGCTCTCGATTTTTTTTTGTTTTTTTTTTAAGGCACTCGTGGCCACTACTGTGCCGGAATCAGTTCATCTGTATCTACTTTACCGATACAGATCTATTTTTAACTAATCTATATTTACATCTACTTTCATTCTCTTCTACTCTTTTACTCTCACCGAGCAGGTAGGAGAGAGCTCTGCTGTTTAGTCCAATCGATTTCCATAAGCCATAGTCCATTGCTCTTGCGGTGGTTCATTTTTGCCGTGTTCTCAAGTCGTTTGAGGCTAGCTGCCTTCGAAGAAGGTCAGTTTGTCTCAGTCACCACCTGATACTGACGGAGGATGGATGTGCTCCCCCAAAGCACGGTCCTCCGTGCGGCGTCTTCTGGTGGCTGGACGGTTTTTTTGGTTTTTTTTTTGTGGAGGGGCTGGCAATTGAACCCATGACCTTCCGCTTATCAAGCGAAAGCGTAATCTCAAGGCAAGGGACCCCCCTAAGGTCTCAATTTGTGCACATTGAAGAATGGTAAGCTAATCCCAAGCCCCATTCATTAAATCTCTGTGCAACTTCGATTGTTCTGGTCAATCACCGAGTAGGAACTACGAATTGTACGGTCATCTATGCTTATGCTTATGCTATTATGAAAAAATACAATACTTTTCGAAACCATAAAAAATTACCTTTGTGCATCGGAAATATTATGACCTTTGTTGATAATAATTGTTATACACGTGAAGGTTGAATCATGTGCCAAATTAAGCGAATAAATTGCCATACAAGCTGGCAAACTTGTAAGCAAATTGACTGAAATAGTCAAATTAAACATTTTCAACAGTCAATATCTCAAAAACTAGACGTGCTATGACGTTTTTAAAAACGGCAATGGATTCAGAAACCCTTATTTAAAGGTAAAAGTAAAAAAGCGGTATTTTCGTGCTTGAGACAAAAACGTGTTCCGCAGTGTTATTTGTGTTGTAAAAATAGTTCTGTCACGATTGCAGAGATACATTCACGGAGATGAGTGGAGACAAACTCTTTGTGAAATCTTTTTAGTGATTCCATAGAAATTCTCGGAAGAGTTAATAGAAAACATGTTTAGAGGCATTTCCAAACAACACCCGTAAAGTAGGTATTGATGAGGATTCGCTGGAGAAATTGGAAGTATTTTTTAAAACCATTTTCAGTATAAACCCTGAAGTGGTTATTATATCAATCCCTGGAAGAATCCTAAGGAAAAGTATCTAAAGAAATGTAAAGAGGAATCCCAGGAGAAATTCCTGTAGAATATGTGGTTCTATCTCTCATCAAATTCTCTAAGTAAAATTTGAATGAGTTCATTTTAAAATAACTTGGCATGAACATTTTGAGTTCCATATCCGATCCTGACTAATCCACGTTTCAGCACGGCAGCGGAGATTATAATCTGCACAGCGGCTTTAGCAAGTGCTGATTTTACACGCCGCTATACTGCGGGCAGGGATTGGAACATTCGCCGAATATGAAAAGGCATTCACTTGCCGACTACTGGAATAGGTGAAGGGCAACATTGAAAATGCCGTTTTTGGTGCTGACCAAAAGTTTACAGTTTTAACCCAAATTGTCCAATGACTAATGACTGTCTTACGCTTTGCCGATAAGTGAATGCATTTTTATGTTGGTGAACGTTTCTTTCTTAGACGTAAACCGCATTGGCATTGATTATTTTACGACGACAGTGTGTTTCTTGTCGCATTCAAAAACCGACATAGCACAAAGAAATTCGATGGACGAAAGACACACGAACACGTGCACGAGTAAATACAACGTACCAAATGAAACCTCGAAAAAAGTAAGCAGAAACAACAACAACAACAACAAAACGGTGATCTCATTTTGCACCAATCGGAAAACCGTTAATGTCAAGGCCACGGGGAAATCTCCGCCTCTGAGGTCGATGAACTGCTTCGCAACGCATCTTTGCTTCACATTGAAAATTCAGCATAGTAAATGTCAAGCGAACAATGCGGCGGTGGAGGAAAACTTGTTTCGATTTCGGTCAGCTGCGGATGTGATATGCTCTGGGGGGCCGGTAAGTGTGCCGTCGTTTCGACTCGATTTTTTGAAGTCAAATCGCCTCTTTATTGTTAGAATTCCGAATGACTCTATTTCAGTTTCACTGTTAGTTGGAAGGTTGTTAGCTGTTCCGTGTTTGCTTTATGAATTCGTCCAGGTATTTCTCATGAAATTCTTTCAAAGACTTGTCTAGGGATTTATCCAAAATTGCATGCTGGAATTACTTCTGCAGCCTCTTTCAAATATTTTGAGTAAAGGTTCAAGCAAATTCCTCACTTCATAAATTCCGTTTCTCAATAGAGCGTAAAGCACTGTTCTCTACCCTTGCTCCAACTTGAGCCCACTTATTACAAATTTTGCAGCAGTTGAAGAATAGGCGAAATTTTTTAAAGATTGTTTGAGGAGCGAAAACAAATGCTTTTATCCCATATGTTGACATGTGTCTTCATTTAAAAGGTTTCTATCAGATACGGTGCTCTTAATTCGTATTCCTTTCTCCATAATGTAGTCAGATGGGCTTAATGCAGCCATCATCGTGAATGCTTTATCAACGGAACCGTTGTTGATCCGAAAACTCAGCAAACAAGTAACAACGCTCGCTATGTGGCACGTGACGGATTTATTTATAATCAAATGAACGCACGTTATGACTCACCGATGTGCGCGCGATTCATGCTGTTCTCGTCGCAATGATCAGCCAAGGTCCCGCACATGTTCTACATTTTACACCGCGCGTCGACCGGTCGACCGCCACCACGCTGCAATGTTGTTCTAACAGCGATAACCGACGTTGAGCATCGCGATTTTATATCGCGCATCGTGGGCTCGGATAGCCGTGGTGGTAAACGCGCACCTATTCAGCAGGACCAAGCTGAAGACCATGGGCTCGAATCTCATCGGTCGAGGATTTTTTCGTAAAGGAAATTCTCCCAACTTCCCAGGACATAAATTGTTTGACCTGTCACACGTTATACATGTAAAAGTGGTCAATTGGCAAAAAAAACTCTCAGTTAATAACTGTGGAAGTGCTCATAAGAACACTAAGCTGAGAAGCAGACTCTTGCCAAGTCGTAACGTAACGCCAGAAAGAAGAAGAGTAATCGTGGCGGACACCGAACTTGTCCCGCTACAATATGCCATAGCCTTAACTATCGCGGGGTCGATATGCGTGTATGTGTTTTGTAATTGTAGCTACTAGGTAGGTACTTCCACCACTTTGAGGAGCTGTATTATGTTCGGGGTAGCAAACAAGCAGATACCGTTTAGCAGCGCAATGTTGATCCACGAAATGCCATCGTTGCGCTTGCTGGCCAACACCAGCAGTGCACAGTGGCCGCACTCCATATCAGTGCTGGTTAAAAGTACACATTTTAGGCAAATCGTTAGAAAATCTTAATTTATCGACAATACATGATTTTTGAAGGTATTTTAAGGTGAAGATGAATCGAAGCCAAAGTTCAAATTTTCAAAAGCACGGATCTGAAGAAACAAAGATCCGTTTGAGCTGATAACCTTATCGATTGGTCACCACCAGCTGGTGACCAATCGATTAAATTTTCAGCTTAAACGGATGTTTGGTTCTCCAGATCCGTGCTCTTGAAAATTTGAACTTTGGCTTCGATTCATCTTCACCTTAAGGAAATAAAACAAAACATTGAGCTGTTATAAGGTTTCAATGTTTTTGAAGTAAATAATGTTTTTTTTTTCTGTGGTAAAGAAGTAAAATACTTTACCACAGAAAAATAACTTACTTTTTCAGTGCTCCTTTACCAATTTTCAAAGTGCTCCTACTGGGATTCTGATCTTACCATAATGTTTCTTAAACGATCTCTATCATATTGCTACAATAAATGATGCTGCTCTCCGTTTTTCCACAAAATTCTATCAGAAAATTCTTCAAAAATGCTCAGAGATTTCTTCAAAGTATCATATTATTTTTTCCCTAGAATGTCTTAAAATCCCTGGAATCTTCCTTAAAATTCTCCAGAGACTCTTTCTTGTACTTTTAAGTGTTTTTATAGCAGGGTCCTCCTGGGAATTTTTTTTAAAAGACATTTTGGACGGTTTTACTAAATTTCTTTCTTGAACTTTTCAAAAAGAACTCCATAAATTCCATCAGGTATGCTTTCAGGTTCTACAAACTAGTCCATAAAGTTTTTTGACAATTAACATGACATTTCAAAATGACACATACACAAAAGTTTTTGAAGAACTTTTGCTGTTGCTGGAGAATTTCAGGTCAAAGAAAGTTCCGAAATATTACTAAATTCCTATCGAAAAATAATAATTCGAATTTTTGAGTTTTTTTTTTACAAAATTCCAGAAAGTTTAAGTGATTTTTATAGGATTCACTATAAAAATTCTTATTATTTTTTTATAATGGACAATGATTAGCGTTCAAACGGATGGAAAATGTTTTGCATGAACTACGAAGTTTTATAATACTATGGTGAACAGATTGATGTAGAAACCCTTTTTTTCTAAATGCAGAAATTGTAAACAAATTGTGGTATTGTGGTAGAACTGTAAAAGTTTCACGTGAAAATAAATTCTGTATTTTTAAGTAACATTGCCAAACATGTCTTATGGTAAGTTTCATATTGTAAACTTTTACTAAATATAAATCTTAGAGGAAATTTGTTCAGTACTTCGAAAATTGATTGAAAAATTCAAGATGTACACACTTAAATTATTTTACGGATTCCTGTGAAATTTCAACAGCTGAACAGTACGGTAAAATAAATTAAATTTTTACAGTATTCGGTAAAAAATCACCGGAATCCGTTAAATTCCGACGAAGTTATGGTGTTTTATTTTACCGAACTGTTCAGCTGTTGAGATTACGGTGAAATTCTCCGTAAGAGCTTAGTGTGTACTTTCAAAAATTAGAAAATTGTAAATAGATACAATTTTTTTCTATATTCGAGACCACCTGGAAGTTACGAGGGGAGACAATAATAAATAAGGAACAAAAAAAGTTAATATTTTTAGTTTTTATTTTTGACGTAAATGTTTGAACATTTTTCAATTGTTCTCTGGATTATAATTTTACCTCTTTTTTACTTTAAGGTGACACGGGAGACCGTGTTATTTTCCCTATATTTTGTCTCACTCTAACAATTATCATCAAAATTTTGTGGAAGCAAATCTCGAGTTTTAGTGAACCGATGAGCTGAAAATGTATTGGGTTGTTCACTACATATATAGAATCACAGTGATACATTCTGTATGTAGTGGTTCTTAAGATTTGCCTCTTCAAATGAATCACCCATGATGACGTCCCGTGCGGCCTTAAAAACTTCGAATACCTAACAGAGATTAAGAAAATAATGTCTTTTTTTATTCAAAAATTTCGAGTTTTCGAAGAGGGAATGACATAAAAGAAAATTATTTTTTTTATCAGCTCATTTAAGTATTTTTTTGAAACTCCTAGAACTTAACTATTTTCTTTAGATGTTTCAAAGTGTTGCTTTTTAGAGAAACAACAAAATGTTGAAGCAGGCAGAAAATACAGATTTCTCGAGAGGTTCCATCAGAACTGGTCACTTTTTTAGAAATTGTGCATAAAACAGGGTGACCAGCGCACCGGGAAATCGGGAAAACCGGGAAATAGCCGGGAATCACAAATCGCCGGGAGAAAACCGGGAAATATACGGGAATTTCAATTAAAGCCGGGAAAAAGTTGCATACTAGTACTTATGAAACTGTTCAGTGATTTTTCCCAAGCTAGTCAATAAAGTCAGGGTATAGAATATGGAAACATAATAGTCTAAACGAAGACTTGTGTTAATCCAGTAATTAATTAGCCAATAAGTAAAAATTAAATGAAGAAAAATCTTGCGAATAGTGTTTTTTCATGGCATTTCATAATACACAGCATACTTAGGATAATAATATTTCAATCATTTTTAGGAAGCAGGAAAGGAAAGTTTACCTAACTTTTGAAAAACATTATTTCTATGAATCTGATATTTAAATATAGATATAACATAGCTTCTCTTAGGAATTTTGAAAAATATCTTTTCGAATACATTTGGAATATTTAAACCTATGATCATGGTAAAAGATTTGATATTCGCTTCTTGTTTTACAATATACAATATAAAACAATATTTATAACCTGGGAGGGAGAATCCGATACGAAATTTATGTGCGTCAAGGTAAGCCGAGATTCTGCTGTCACGAACTGTCACTGTGAGCCCAGATCTAAAACAATGAACAAACTTGATAAAAGCGCGTAATTGATTAAAACACATTTTTGCATTTTATCAAATGTGACAAAAAATTGATTGAAAAGCTCTTCATGCTTATTCAAAAGTAATTTCACAATAGCACCTTTTATTCTGATTGAATATAAAGTATTCAAATATGCATCATTTTACTTTTTCCAATAAAAACGAAAATGAAATGCATAGAAAACTTTGGCCCTTTTTCCATGTTTGTCTAGAACGAACGAAGGAACACAACAAAAGAAAACTAGCGATTTTCATCAAGCCTGCCTTGATTGTCGTTGGCATGCTTGAGTTTTCTTGCAGTTCGAAACTTTGTGTCATATTTCGTGTGTAGTATCGGTGCCTCCCTCCCAGTTTATAACTATCTGTGTTATTTTGTCAGAAATAATTGCACTGAGGAAAACTTTATATGTTTTTGGGGCATATGATATATTGAATTAGTTTCGAATGCTTTATGAATTTCCATGATGATGAACGAAATTGTCGACAATTTATAAACTCTTTTTGAAGTCTACCAAGGCTATGAGGCTGTTTTGAATTAAAACTATGGTTTATTCTTCAGTTGGCTAGATATCATGTAAGCAGTGGTCAAACTTTTAGTGAAACTAAATATTTTAATAAAAATAATAAATTCCACGGTTAAGTTAGGTTTTCCGTTCCCATCAAGAAAAGTAAAAATTTCTGCGACAGAAATGACCAAGAAATTTTCTACTGCGAGCTCAGTTCGAAATAAAATTTCAGCTGCAATGAAAAAAAAATGTTTTGGGCATTTCTGAAAAGAAATTTAAAAGTTGCGGCAAAAAATCTGATTCCGTTTAGTAATAGTAGGTAATGCTTTGGTGTATGGCCAAAAAAACTCGTACTTGAAGTCGTTTGGAATGGTAACAATTCTCGTAATTAACTTTTTTTTGCTTATAATGAAACCAGGAATGTTTTTGAAATTCCGGGAAAAAACCGGGAGAAAACCGGGAATTCGAAATTGACATTTCACTGGCCACCCTGATAAAATCTATCATAATTCTTTTCTTGACTTCTGGTTTCTCCAGAATTCTGCCAGAAACTCGCTGGGAATTCCACCCTGAAATTGCACAAGTATTCAATCCCAGAATGTGGATTCTGGCAATAATTGATAAAACTATTTCTAAAAAAATGTCGTAAGAAAAATTCTATTTTTTTATTAATCTCTGAGTAAATCCCTTCCACCTTCTCAGTTATTTTGCTTTATGGTTCTCCACAGATTACTTTAGCGGAAGCAAAAGTATTCCTGGGGTTTACAACCAATTGCCTCTGAAGATTCGTAGGCAAAAGACTTTTCAAAAACACTTTTTATAGATAATTCTTGTGAAATCCAGGGTATTTTGGATACTATTTGAGAAATTTTGATGAACTTGAAGAATTTGTGGTAAAATGTTTGTGTAGACTATATAAAGGAACTCACTGTGGAATTTTTACTAGAATTTTCAGCGAAACATTTCAGTATAAAATTTGACAAAATCAATTATTTTTTGAAGGAATTGCGAGTGAAAAATTTGGACTTTTGAAAGGTTAAGTCATTTTTATTTTAGTTGAATCCGGAAACATATAGGGTGTCCCAGAAAGTATGGGCACGACTATGATAATGAAAATCATAGTACTTTTCCACACAATCAAATATTTTTATATAGTTTTACTTTTCTATAGGCTGTTTCAACCAGCATCTGTGCTATATTTGTTTGATTTAATAATCGTTTACATCGAAAACTTAGATCTTAGAAAATCAATTCTTATCTGGTCAGCACAGACTCTACATTTTGTTTTTGTTGAAAAATAACTAGTAAAAATTGTTTCTATCAAAATCTTTCGCCGTGGTGAGTTCAAGTACATTGTATCGAAGATGTTTCACATAAATTTTTGTTTGAAATTTTATTTGGCTTTGTTAGAGAACACTTAAAAAAAAATGGTGAAATTCGAAAAATCTCGAACTTTTTTCTTCACATAAGAGAACATCACGAAGTTATAACTCGTCAGGTATTTTAAATAGTAATAAAAATAATACATTTCAGAATTACGAAAGGTCAATCCCTATTCTCTTGGATAGACAACTTTAATTTATGATTCACTAATGTTTTTACGTAAATAAAAGGATTTGTGTTTTGACCATTTTCAAATCGACCATGGATGGAATCTAATTTTTAGTTCCAATACAAATTTACATGCTTAAGTTTAAAATTTCAATATGAATTAGTGATAGACCAATCAATCATCATATCGTCGCTGATAAATAGATTTTTACAGATTTTTATTATACGCACTTTCTGACATAGAACAAATTTTGCAAAACAAAGTCGCTCAAAAAAAAATCGATTTGTTCAAGACTGATAAGAGATGCTTCACAGAAATGTTACGTAATCAACACATTAATAATTAAATTATTCATTAAAAAAATCGCAATCTACTATTGTAGGGTACAGTAATCAAATGTGTAAAAATAAGAATTTTATCTCTACTAGTCTTGAAATGATAGTATGGTGAAGTCGTGCCCATACTTTCTGGGACGAATCTATGACAAAAGGTCGAAAGACAAAAGGCCGAAAGGACAGAAGGTCGAAAGACAAAAGGTCGAAAGGACAAAAGGTCGAAGAACAAAAAAGAAGGGACAAAAGGTCGAAAATCTTTTTTCAAAGAAGGAAAAATTTCCCACCAAGCAAATCATTTTCGACATTTTGTCCTTTCGACGTTTTGTCTTTCGACCTTTTGTCCATAAACCTTCTGGGACACCCTATATTCCGGCACAAAATTAAAGTAGGCATAGAAGGAATGGTTTCTTCCAGGAAGAATTTACGTTGAAAGTGCGAACACATCTCACGATATTTTTGACTAATTACCAAGAGATTTGTAGAAACAGTTCTGAAGCCACCCTTCGATGTTCGTTGAACAATTTAATTTTACTTAATTCTTGGAAAAATTAAGTTTAGTGTTTCAGCAATAAATTTATTGGTGCGAAATTATTAAAAAAAAAACGAAGCAAAATCAAAGCATTTATTGCTGGAATAAAAAACTATGGTTGATTTCATAGGGCTTTTTTGCACCAGGTTAAATTTTTGCCACCCATCTGAAGAAAACATAGCCAGGTTGAAAATCCTTGAAAAGACCTGTTAAATTAGCCTGAAACCCCGGCCTAAACCCCTCACCCTGTTCCTACGCCAATGACTTGGTCGCTATGCTGCCGTTATATGCATAATTGTCCCATGTTCTAAAATATGCAATCGAGAAAAACGCGTTTAAAGATTTTAACACATTTAGGCCTCGTATTGACCAGGTGTGTGGTAAATAAAATTAAAATCTTTACAGTAGTATAAAGAATAGCGTGTTCATTATAGTCAAGAGTTTGTGTTATGGGAAAAATGAAAATTTAGCTGCGAAATTCATAGTGGGACTGTTATGCCTAGAAATACGGGGTTTTTGGTCACTATGTTAAGGCACCTAATGAAGGCTCAAGTGACATGTGCCAAACGGAGCCACGTGTAGGGAAGTGAAGAAATACGATTTTATAGTTTGGGATGGAAAGCAAAGTTATCTGTTTGTGTGATAATGAGAAAATGTATGAGTTAGTGAAAGAAAGAGTGGATGAGTAAGTTAGAGAGTTTATATGATGTAATGAATTCCTATATCGACACTTCCAGCTGCAGGCTTGACAGAAACTCATCGGCGAATTCAAGGTTATTTAGCGGAGTAAATATTCATCTCAAAATTCAAGACACAAATATTCATCCGATTTTACATTTCTTTGAACTTGGTTTACAAAATCATCGCAAATTAAGTTTAAGAACCGCCAACATATTTGCCACTTGCACCGAAGAACCAGTTATCCAGAATAACCAAGTCATCTAAAACCTCTTGAACTATTCTTCTTTAGACTTGATTTGCAAATTCCTGAAGTTTGGGAACTAAGTTTCAGAACCGACAATTTAGTGGCCATTTCTCCCAGGAAACCAGGAATTCGGAACAATCCGACATGTGGTCAAGTCATTCAAATACATCTGAACCACCTTTAGTGAAAATTGATATGTCGCAAGCCAGGTTTCAGATTCGCCAATATGATGGCCACTTCCACCAGTGAACCGGTATTCGAAACAGCCCAGCATGTGGCAAAGTCATCCAAATGATGGTCGAACCATTTTTATTTAGACTTGGTTTGCTAAACCATGAAGTTGATTTGTCGCAAGCCATGGACTCGAAATTAAAGTGGTTACTGATTCTTCAAATGGGATTACTTCAGTGCTCCCCGCGATGAATTCAAAATTACGGTAAATTTCTAATCGAAAACCGCGGTTCCAAAAACAAGAAGAATTTTGTGATTGATCCTGAAAATTCAACTTAAATTAATTGAAAAACGGATGGGAAATAATATTTTGATATCGAAAATTTCAATCAAAATCGACGTTGGGCTCGCATGAATGATGAATGCATCCCGATAATACACATAAAGAATATTTTGTTCGAGATCAGCGCAGCGAATTGTATAGTGTGACAGTTATGCGTAGAAATACAGTAGTGGGACAGTTATGCGTGGAAATTCATCAATGGGACAAATTGACTTGGCTTGCTTTTCATTGAGTTTCCGAACAAAGTTAATTTTTGGTAAGTGTTTTCTAAAACTAAACGTAAAAATAAACTGTTTGATGAAAAAAAGTCAAAATGCACAAAAAGTAACATGGGACAATTATGCGTATAACGGCAGTATGCTGATGCAAGAAATTCTCTATTGTTCCTGCAGAGACTGTTACGCGACTACGTCACAGATTATTTTAGAATTTCTTTTCAGATTCTTCCAGGAAAAGCTTGTGGAGTTCTTCGAGTGATTTTTTCAAATATTTTTCTCGAATAATTTCAAGGGCTCATCCAGGGATCACTCCTAAAATTCCTTCACAGATTACTTCGCCAGTTCTCCTAGTTTTCTTCCATTCCACCCGAGATTTTTGGAAGAATTTCATCAGAATTCGCTTCAGAAAGGACTGGGTAAAACGGTGAAAGATTTAGAGAGAAAAAAAAAACATGTGGACGAAATTCCAGGATAACCCTGGGTAAGTTTCAGGGCAATCCATGTAGAAATTCCTGGAATTAGTAGCTTTTAAGTTGTTATAAGGCTTTGGAGTTTCAAAGTTGTCATGTGCACGACGAAACACGTGTCAAATGCACAAATTTGAGATTGAAACTGCGAAAAGAAACCACGTGCTCCTATGGGGATCGAACCCACGACTCCCTAGCCGTAAGATGGGCGTTACAACTAGAGATGGGCAAACAGAATCGAAGCCGTTCAAAAGATCCGGAACACTCGAAAGAAGGAGTGATCTACGGCTCATTTTAGGCGAGAGTTGGTTTATTTGATCAGCACGAATCAGACAAAGGGACCCGGAAAACTAACGAACTGATTCGTTTACCCTATTCTTATTCGTTTGTGTCTAGGCTTTATTATAACGCTTGACACGTGCCTTGCTTAGCGCGCCGCAGCGCTCATGCAACCAGTTTGTGGCAGCTTCGCACTCTCAGCATACACAGCCACTCAGCATGCCCCGCCCACTTGCATGCAGTCAGATGAGAGATAGAGAGAAAAAGTTCGAACTTGAATGGCAAAGCACATTTTGCTTCTTCTTTGGCTCGGATAGGGCATTGGCAGTCTTTGTTTAGTGTGCCCAACGGACCCCTTTGATTTAGCTGGGAAACGTTTCGTAACGTGTTTTCCGTTTCAAATCGTTACCCAGCAAAATCAAAGGGGACCGTTGGGCACACTTTTGTTTGCTGTAAGCGCCCTATAGGGGAAATCGGCCGAGTTTATCGTGGTTTCCAACGTGCATTTGAAGAATGAGAGAGCGAACGGTACGACGCATGTCGCGCAACACGGAGTGTACCGCTCTTTTTCCGTTCGCTCGTTTCAGTTCGCTCTTGCTTTGCGAGCCGCTGAGCCACTGATCCGTTCAAAAGATCCGGTTCGCTAAAATGAGTGAAAAACAAAACAGTTTCGCTTTCCAGTGTCGTGTCGTGATAGCTTTGAAGATACTCCAAAGGTATTATCGTTCTTTTGAAAATCGAATTTTCTATTAAAATGTTCAAAAAATTGAAATCTATTTATTGGCGACAACACAATGTTCACGATTTATGGTAGTAACTAAAAGTCTAATCTAATGATAGCTAGAAATGTACATAATGTAAATAGTAAATATTCGTCTTGTAAAAATCAGATTTACAGTTGTGTTCAAAATAATATGTTATCGACTATTATCAGCAACCAAATTTCAAACTCCAAATACACAGTGTTTTCCTATCAAAACACACAAATGAAAACATTCAGATGATTCTTTGTCCTGTCAGCTTCCCGCTGACGAGATTTTCGAGACTAAACAAACAATTTCACCAGAGACGTCATCAATTCAAATGAACACTTCTCCAAATGCGACTGATTTAAAGCTGCCGAGGAAATTCGCTGTATTTCTTATGGGAAAACTGCTGAAGAAAACGACGCTGCTGACAATAGTCACACTGACAAGACCTGTTGAAAGTGTTGTAAAAACGTTTCCAAAAAGCATTTAACAATTACGTCCTTGTGAGCATTCTTCCTGGTATTACAACTTGTCCATATTAGTACAGCATACAACATGGCTGGCCTGAAAATTTGTTCGATGATCAAAAGCTTGTTTTTAAGACAATGTTTTGATTTTCTGTTAATAAGTGGATAGATACATTTTACATATTTGTTACATTTGGCTTGAATGCCCTCAATGTTATTTTTGAAAGTTAATTTTTTGTCTGGCATGAGCCCTAGATACTTAACTTCATCTGACCAATTTATTGGAACCCCTCTCATCGTGACAACATGTCTACTTGAAGGTTTCAAATAAAGAGCTTTTGGTTTATGTGAGAATATTATCAGTTGAGTTTTGGAAGCATTAGAAGAAATTTTCCATTTTGCAAGTAAGAAGAAAAAATATCTAAACTTTTCTGCAATCTACTACAGATGACACGCAGGCTTCGTCCTTTGGAATGTTGAAAAATGGGGCCCAGATAGCCGTAGCGGTAAACGCGCAGCTATTCAGCAAGACCAAGCTGAGGGTCGTGGGTTCGAATCCCACCGGTCGAGGATCTTTTCGGGTTGGAAATTTTCTCGACTTCCCAGGGCATAGAGTATCTTCGTACCTGCCACAGGATATACGCATGCAAAAATGGTCATTGGCATAGTAAGCTCTCAGTTAATAACTCTGGAAGTGTTCATAAGAACACTAAGCTGAGAAGCAGGCTCTGTCCCAGTGGGGACGTAACGCCAGAAAAGAAGAAAGAAGAAGAATGTTGAAAAATTAAAGTTTTTTTGATTTTACAATCAAGCCTTCATGTCAAACACTTTCGAATGCTTTTTAAGTCTTGAACCTAATTTTCTTTTATTTAGTGGCAATTTCGATCAGAGATACTTTTGGTCAGCCGTGTCCCACTGTGCACCGGCGAAACGAATCGACCGCAAAAGACACATTCCTTACTCGATGGTCTTTCGGCATGCGCTTTTGCACGCCGTTTTATCTGTTTCTGGTCGCGACTGGTGGCTGTGCCAGTATAAGTGTATCAGAAAATCCTTACAGAAATGGTGCGCTTTCTTCTTCCCCATCTTCTTCTCAGACACAGTGGCAGTTTTCTGCAAAATTGTTTTTTGGCAAACCATGGCAATGACTCGCCTCTAACCGCAACGCGGTACGAAACGCGACAAGGGCAAAAGACGAAAAAGACGAAGCGATGATGGCTCGGAGAAGGCGATTGACCGGAATTTGAAGCATTCGGCTTAAGGAAGTGGGGCTTTCGGTGTTTGGTGGCACCTGCAGAAAAAAAAGTCATCACTGGAAGCACACAAACACTTACTTTGATTCAATTGTAGGGCTTTTGCTCGAGGGAGATTGGAAACAAAATTGACGGATAATTGAGCTGTTCGCGTTGTTATGCAATGGAGGTGGCAGAATGTCCCGAGTGAATCATGGCAGAAAGGAGGAAAACGATTATGAGAACAGTGGTTGTCCGCTAACGATGTGGAAATAATCGATGAGATTTCTATGCAAAACTGGTGCTATCGGGGCAAGAAACTTTCCAAGATTTGTTATGCAATGATTTGATTTCTGATAATTCACTATCTGTATTCTAAATCAGTTGAACATATTTATTTTTAGATTTTGTGTCATATGAAAAACCATGCATTTTATACTTGTTTTCAATTATGAATCGTGGTTTACGGCTAACCAGCCGAGTGGAAGTTTAACAACTACCGAAAAGCTAAACATTACATATAATTTGCAATTGGATTAGATGGACAAATTGATGTGAAGATTTGCGAAAAAGTTACACGTCTTCTCAGTGAGAATCGAACTCACAACTCCCCGATCTCTAGTTGGGGCGCGTTACCACTACGCCATGAGAGGACTCATGAACAGTGCAGGATAACGCATAATAAACATCACAGACTCGCGAACTGGCTAGGTGTGAGTAAGTCCGCACCTGCCTGCTCGGGAGAACATGTCAAAAGAAGTAGCAACAAGCTCGGGAACGTTTGCTCGCGAGTAACCGATTAAGTTGTGATTTGTTATGCTTCTGACAGACAGATTAATTGCATAACCATCAAGTCAGCAGTAAACTACGTGCCAGGGTCGAAAATATAATTTTCGATTCGGGAAGTGTAAAAACATTGCATATATCCATTTGATATCTGGATGTTTTTATGCGGGGCTTACTGTAAATAAAAATGACCTCAGAATGTGTGTGTATTTACTGCCATTCTTGAAATGGGTCGTTGGAATTTCAGTAGAGCTATCACCTTTCATCTCCTGGGCTAAAATTGTCTGCAGATATAAAGATATCGAAGGGTATCATTAAATACATGCATACAATTTTCTTCCATAAAAGCACTGCCGGCCAGTGGGAGGTGGATTGTATCACACACACACACACACAACCATCAAGTCAGCAGTAAACTACTAGTTTGTAGTCAAAATCCCTTGAAAACTATAAATCTTGGAGAGGAAGCAGCTTTTTCTTAAAAACACAATTTGACTCTGAACAGCTCCGAACAGGTTCGTGAATCACTTTTAGCTTCGGTTACTCGGGAGCACGACGGATGCGAGTAAACCAGCGCTCTGACGCTCGGGAGCGTTTGGTTTTGTTTTTGTTCTAGTTCAGCAGAAATGTTCGCCACTTTCCGTCACTGCTCATGAACGCAGAAGTTAACCTGAATTCGATTTCAGCTCAATAATCACGTGGTCCTTTTTCGCACAGTGCACCTCTTTCGGAAGAATTAGATGCCCATCCATCGTGAGTTCGATTCTCACTGAGAAGACGTGTAACTTTTTCGCAAATCTTCACATCAATTTGTCCATCTAATCCAATTGCAAATTATATGTAACGTTTAGCTTTTCGGTAGTTGTCATGCGTTTCAGTTATGATATTTTTTACATAAATTTACTTTTAAACCCGCGATAGTAGAAAACTCTCAAAAATATTTGTTAATATTCAATGTATATCTGATGCTCTGACAAAATTGTATTGAAATCGGTCCATAAGCAACTGAGAACTAGTTATCCAAAATTGATAATTTTGTATGGAAAATCGAAAATGCTGCAAATTTATTATTATCAAATATGGTGTACCTACAAGCAAATTTCTTGCTGAACTTTTTTTTAGAATAAAACCGTGTTTTATGCCATTTCATCTAGAGTTTAAAAGTGAAACTGTTGCAAAACAATTTTAAATTGTCGCGATAAGAACGAAGTTACATCATTTAAAAGTAGAGAATTTGTCAGTGTGACAATGCATACGAATAAAGATGAAATAGTTAGATGTAGAAATACATTTTTAGCAGATGTGTTTATTGAGATTTTTCACTAAAGTTTCTTCCATATACAGTGCTGTTCTGAATAATAGCAGCGCATGTCGATTTTCATACAAAATGCTCAACTTTGACATGCTGTAGTTTTGTTCCCTTTCAAGCAATCGAGTTGAAATTTTCTCCACAGAACTACAAATATGCCCAATTTTGTAAACACAAAATTTCAAAATTTTCTAAGCCCCTGCCGGAAAGTGAGATACTAGGTGAAATTGTTCGAAAAAATAGCAGTTTTAAAAATTTAAATTTCGGCTTGACATTATAGTTTTAAATTGTATATCACTTACCATTGGAACAATCTCCTCCTACTAATCATACCTACACCTAAACCGAAAATGTTTAAAATATTTGTAGAAGAAAAATTTTAAAATGAAAAACTGCTATTTTTTCGAAAAATTTCACCTAGTGTCTCACTTTTCGGCAGGGACTCAGAAAAAACTGAAATTTTGTAGTTACAAAATTGATCATATTTGTAGTTCTGTGGAGAAAATTTCAGCTCGATTGCTTGAAAGGGAACAAAACTACAGCATGTCAAAGTTGAGCATTTTGTATGAAAATCGACATGCGCTGCTATTATTCAGAACAGCACTGTAGGATTGTGGTACCGGTAATACCTGTATCAAACATACCGATAGTGACGAATCATTTTTGGTACCGGGGTACAGGTACTGAATTGATCCCAGTACAGATATTTTCGGCACTCATAAATTTTTCCTGAAATTTACATTTGACCATTTTGAACCTTTGATGGAATTTTGGTAATGCTGAAATTTAATGCGATTTCTACATTAAAAATTAGCAAAGTAATCAATCACTCATTCTTTTTTTTCGTTCGCAAAACTTATGCAATAATGACACGTTTAGTTCGAAACAACAGTTGCTGCAACTCACAAACCTGCTGCAGGCGCGCTGTCACGTCGGGCTTTACTTCGTCAGAACACCAGATAAGATAATCACTATAAATAAACAGGGTAACCATTTAGCGCAGCTATTTCCTCCATGTCGAATTTCGCACTTTGCACTGCGCTTACCATGGCTTTCGATTTAGATAAAAGGCACTTTGGCTAAATCGGCTGCGGCGGCCGGCGACGGTACTGTGTATGCTCGTGGAACGAAGGCATTTTGCGTGAAAATGAAACGCTTTAGAGCTAAACGCGCGCCTCCTCCGTTGAGCATTTACCGGTGCACCGTCACAAATTTCCGGAGATTTCGAGATCCGAAGACACCAGCGACACCGAGTTTACCGGTTCTGGCGGTGGTCGTGCTATTTGTCGGTAAACGATAATTGAATTATCACATCGGAATCGTACGAAGCGTGATTCCTCCAGCAGTTGATTGGATGCTTACCGTTGCGATTGACCGGGATGTTCTTTGTTGTTTCTAGCTTTCGTTTCTTTAGACGCTAAAGCTATTCTTAGTTATTTCATGCATTGATCATTGAACTTGATTTTAAATTTTTGGTAATTTCCATAAGAGCTTAGAGCTTTTTGAGAAAACCGCTTTTCATTTTCTTTTTGCAGGTCTTGTCATATCATTTTCATAGCAGGATCGCGAGTTCGTTGAATTTGTCTTCTCCCCACGTTTTTAAGACGGATCAATAGTTTAAAATCATCGTCTATAATCACGGATTCGAAATTTACTTCACATTTTGGGATTGCAATGCCCCTTGCTTTAAAACTGGAATTTGTTAACGTTTCTAGAGCATTGTCAATATCAAGTTGTGTTTTCAAAGAAATGCTACATTGAGATTACTATCAATGTATGTTTCACATGTATTCCAGTCGGCTCGAAAATAATTGAAAATGGAGCTGATAGGATTGAGAATCGAATTATGGAATATTTGAAATGTAACAGGGACATGATCAGAATCAAAGTCAGCGTTAGTAACCAATTAACTATGTATAAAAGTGACATGAATCGGTTAAGACCAAATCAATCGTAGGATTTCTAGAAGAAGAGGAAAAACGCATACGTAGGATTATCAAGGTGTTGAATTAAAAAAATTCTTAAAGAGCACTCATCAAATAAAATTCTGCCGTTGGAATTGCTTTGCCAATTATTCCATGAGCAATTATGGTGAAAGTCACCAATGACAAAAAAAAATGACTCATTGCGAGTCAAATTTTGCAAGTCAGTTTGGGGCAAATTAACTTGAAAAGGCAAATAGGCATCTATGAAAGTATATTTACCAAGCTGTATTTCAATAGAAACACCCAAAGTTTCAAAAACTTTGGTTTCAAATGACAATAAAGACGAATGATGATTGCAACTCCACCACATGCATCACCCAGGCGATCATTATAATGAACAAAATGTTTAGATCTCCTTTGAGTTTGCATTCAGGTTTCAAATATGTTTCAGTAACAACCAGGGATTGAATCCTGAGAAAATTGAGAGAATCTCTCACGTATCGCTCTCTGTAACTATCATAACATGCTGCACATTATGAGAGACTGTTTATCGAATACTGCTACAACTTTGATCAGATTGGGGGGATAGTAGTGCATGATAAAACCCCTGTAAAAATGCTCCAAGCCTGGGGGACACTATTGCCATCGGAAATTCGGGGATTGTTTATCGTGCCAGTAAAAAAAAAACACCTGCCCCCAACGGTAAACAAGCGAGAAAAATTGATTTTTTCATGGCTCTCTCTTTGGGGCTCTCGCTCGCTGCTTCCATTTATCAGACTTGTTACACCTTGCGATACAATGACGATCGTGGATCGCAACAGATGGGATGTTTTTCTTTGCTTGCTTTGATCGTGCTTCATACTCAAATGAGCGCGAATTCTGCAATGCCTGGTAACAACTGCTATATGTGTGTGAAGAGGTAAATCGTATGGAATCTATGACATTTGGTCGAAAGACATTTGGTCGAATGATATTTAGTCGAATGACGTTTGGTCGAAAGTACATTTGGTCGAATGGACATTTCGTCGAATGGACATTTCGTCGAATGGACACTTGGTCGAAAAGGTTTAGTTGCAACAGAAAGCATATGATATTTGGTCGAACCGACATTTCGTGGAGAGGATAGCGGTCGAATATAAATCGTATGGAAACAGAGTTTTACGTTCAGTCTGACTATAGTCGATAGTAGCATTTTGTCGCTAATACAAGGAGATTGAATAATTGAAAAAGTATCAGTCATTTAACTAACAATCTCTATTCGATTAGCAAAATTTTGTTATTCAATTTGATGGACGTTCTTCCAACATATTGATCAACCTCTTGCGTTTTTAATGTTTCATGCTGCTTTTTCGTTGAGGCATGTTCTGCAATTCGAGATAGGTTGATCTTAAATGGAAGCAAGCCAACTTTTGTCTCCTCAGTTAGCTAGTCTTCCCTTACCCGATACATAGAATCAGCACAATTTTCATTTTCAATTATTCAAAGCTTCTACTGCAAACTGTTATTCACCCGAGGTCATCAAAGCCATATATTTGCTTGAGGAATTTTATTAAGCTGGAAGTAACAATAAGCCAATTGGCCATAAGCAGAATTACCGACACCAGGAATTACATTTTTTGTCAAAAACAATGAAAATAACGCCTGTGTATGCTATATTCACGTTCAAAAAATTTTCGTATTTTTTTATGGGCCATACTGTATTAAAGCTTTAGAAAAAGCAAAACTTTTGTTTTATGTCCGTGTGACATGGGAACATTTCCAGAAACCTGGAGGAAATTACCAGAACCCCACTCAGTGCCGTCGGTGCCAAAAGTGGGGTCATGGTACAACAAATTGCCGCATGGATTCTAAATGCATGATTTGCGGAGATTCTTCTCACGCCAAGGACGTCTGTCCAGTGAAGGAAGATACCGATAAATTCTTTTGCGTCAATTGCAAGGGAAATCATAAGTCCAATTATTGGTCTTGCCCTTCGCGCAATAGAGTCATTGAGGCTCGTGCCAGGCAGATGAAAGATAATATCCGTTGCGATAACGGTAGTTTCCGGAATTTCCCTGGTAGTGTATCGAACAATACTCATTTTTCAGTTAACGATCGCTTGATCATGGATCATACCCATCAGGAAGATCATAATCATGCTCAGTCACAAACTAATTTTAATCCGTCGGGTAGCCGTTCGAATCTTTCAATTTCGAATGTATCTACCCACGGAAAATCCTTTGCCGATATCGTAGCAGGAAATTTGAACTCCTCCCCTGTTCGTTCCATGAGTACCCATTCCACTTGTTTCAAATCAAATGGAAAAAACCCTAGCGCCACAGGTAACAACACAGCGTTTCTGGGCGGGCGATCGACGACAGACCAAATCTTTATGTTGCGGCAGATCCTCCAAAAGTGTCGCGAATATCAAGTCTCTACTGCTGTGTGAAGATATCGGGTGCATTATCGGACCCGTTTGAAAGACGCAAAGGATTTCGACGAGGTGATGGTATTTCCTGTCTCCTGTTCAATATTGCGATAGAAGGTGTTATGAAACGGGCGGGCTTCAACATGCGGGCACAATCTTCAATAAATCCAGCCAGTTCATCTGCTTTGCTGACTACGTGGACATTGTCGGAAGAACGTTCCTAGTGGTTTCTGAACAGTATACCAGGCTGAAACGTGAAGCAGATCGGGTTGGATTGAAGATAAATACGTCGAAGACGAAATATCTGCTGGCTGGAGGAACCGAGCGCGATAGAGCTCGCATTGGCAGACGCGTGATGATCGACGGGAATGAGTTCGAGGTGATGGACGAATTTATCTACCTCGGATCATTGATAACGTCGGATAACAACTACAGCAGAGAAATTCGAAGACGTATCATTGCCGGAAGTCGTGCTTACTACGGACTCCACAAGACCTTGCAGTCTGGTAAACTTCACTTCCGTACTAAGTGTACCATGTACAAGACGCTGCTAAGACCGATAGTCCTCTACGGGCATGAGACGTGGACAATGCTCGAAGAGGACCTGCAAGCGCTAGGAGTTTTTGAACGATGTGTGCTTAGGACGATCTTCGGCGGAGTATGTGAGAACGGCGTATGGAGGAGAAGAATGAACCACGAGCTTGCGCAACTCTACGGTGAACCCAGTATCAAGAAAGTCGCCAAAGCTGGAAGGGTACGATGGGCGGGACACGTTGTGAGAATGCCGGACAACAATCCCGCAAAAATGGTGTTCACCTCAAATCGGGCCGGTACAAGACGAAGGGGAACACAACGAGCTCGGTGGTTTGACCAAGTTGGAAGTGTGGGGCGATCGAGAAATTGGAGGTTAGCAGCCATGGACCGAGTTAGTTGACGTAACATTGTGGCGCTGGTAATGTCTTGAAGGACGTAGAGCCAGCAAAAGTAAGTAAACAGCGTTTCTAAATGGCGTTTTTCAAGAAAGAGTATACATGCGAGTTCCAGAGGGGATAAAAGGCCAAATGAAGTTTGCTTGTTGAAGAAATCTCTTTATGGCCTCAAACAATCACCTCGCTGCTTTTTCTTCTTCTTGGCATTAACGTCCTCACTGGGACAGAGCCTGCTTCTCAGCTTAGTGTTCTTATGAGCTCTTCCACAGTTATTAACTGAGAGCTTTCTTTGCCAAATTTGCCATTTTTGCATTCATATTTTGTGTGGCAGGTACGATACTCTTTGCCCAAGGAAGTCAAGGAAATTTCCATTACAAAAAGATCTTGGACCGACCGGGAATCGAACCCAGACACCTTCAGCATGGCTTTGCTTTGTAGCCGCGAACTCTAACCACTCGGCTAAGAAAGGCCCATCACCTCGCTGCTGGAATGGTCGATTCAACGAAGTTCTTATCAACATGGGATTTGTTCATTCTCGGCATGACTATTGTGTATACGTTTGTGGAACGAGCAGGCAGATAGTCTACATCAAGATCTACGTGGACGATTTACTTGTATACACTACTTGTATATACTACTATAGTAGCAGCCGATGTACGAATAATAGATGAAATCAAGATACGTTTGAAGAAAGAATTTGAGACTTCAGACTCTTTCACAAGAAGCTCTTATCCGGATAATACTTTTGCGTTTTGGGATGGAGAACTGTAGATCAGCAAGTACGTCCGCTGAAACAAAATCGTCCTATAAATGAAATTGGTAATTATTGTGAACTGATTGGCAGCTTGATGTTCTGGAGGCTCGGGTCCAGACCAGACTTGTGCTATATTCTCGAAAATTTAGCAAGGTTTCAAGATGCGGCAGGAGATGAACACTGGAAACATGCTAAACGAGTCGTACGCTACCTTCAAGCTACCAAGAGTACGAAGCTGACCTTCAGGAGAAACTCGCAAGAACCGCCAGTCAAGGTTTTCGTTGACGCTGCCTACGCTAGTGATGAGCTAGATCGCAAATGTGTGTCTGGATTTTTAATCAAGGTATTTGGCTGTACTGTTCTGTGGTCATCCAAGAAGCAGCGCGCAGTGGCAATGTCGTCCACGGAGGCTGAATACATCGCGATGAGTTGTGCAGTTAGTTCAATTTGGCTCAATAAACTTTAAACTGACTTGCGAGAATCAAGCTTATATGCTTCTCAATTCTTCGAGGACAATCAGGGGGCTATTGCTATGGCAGAGGAAAAAAAACGCGTGAAGCATATCGATGTAAATATTCACTTTATCCGAAAAGCGGTTGCAGAAGGAAAAGTAAAGCTAGTCTACGTGCCAACTAAGAAGCAGAAAGCGGACTTTCTTAGAAAGTCCCTACTTGCTTCTAATTTCAATGCGTTACGAACGATGATTGGATTGGAGACCATCAACAGAGAGAGTGACGAGGTTAATCGTAGGAGCAGTTGATTATATCCCCACCTCGGTTACCAATAAGTTGTTTACCGTTTTGACTCATATTCCCGCCAACAGTGACTTCAAATGCATCTGATAGGCATAAATTAGTTGATTTTCGTATTAATTTTAATTTCTTCTCAAGGGCTAACTGTTAGCTGTTAAGTGTGCCGTTAAAATTGTTTGTTTGAACTTGTTTAGTATTGGTTTTACGTAAAAGTTGGGAACAACATTTTGATTCAAATGCCGAACACTGTGTTGTTTCTGTCTCATACTCCGAACATCTTGATTCAAATTCCGAACAGTATGAATAAAACGTACTCAAATGAATAATTTCGCAAATAAATTTATTTGAGCTGGTTTTACTGACCTTGAACTAGAGAATCATCAATACTTTCGAGGTATAAAATAGATTTGAAGACGTTAAAATTGAGTTGCAAATGGCTGCCATTTTCTGATATTTTGGTGACATATTTCAGCGAAACATTTCAACCAAATCGCCTTAAAAAAACCGAGTGTTCGGAATATGAATCTTTTCGGAATTTGAGACACAACAGTACACGTTATCAACTATTGAAAAACTTAGTTAGTAATAAGCCAATCTTGCTATAGAACGCTCGTCTTTCTCTAAAGTATGTTATCATCTGTTAGAAAATCAAACAGCCGGTCCTCTTACCATCCAGTGAATGAGCATTCAAATTCAATATACCTACATAAAAAATTGGATTTATTAGAAAAGCGTAATTCAATAACAATTTTATTAGTAAATTTTACACCAACTTGGGCTGTTTCAGCCATAGTGGTGGTTTTGAACTTTGCATCATTCATTTGATTCAATTGTTCAGTTAAAAAAAAATTAAAATCAGATAGAGGCATGTCACTAGAAGTAGGTACATTTTCTGTTGGTATTTTCCGTTGATGAAGAGACGGAATAGAAATTATCTGCAGCAACATAATCATGGGTATTTCCATTTGAATTGAAACAGTTATAACGGTTACCCGCAGGAAGAAAATTTGAAGGTGAGGAACTGAAATGACCTGCGACAACATTGGCATAGGAATTTTTGTTGGGTATTTCCATTCAAATTGGAAAGATTCGAACGGTTACCACCCGGCAGAAGAACTCTACAAATCATCATTCATACTCATACGTTAATGACTCCCTTCTGCATCTATCAAAAAGCTTCCATTACCTTCTCACCAATCGCACCGCACTAAAGTTCTCCCTCGGAGCCGGTACCGGTAAAAAGATTAGCAATTCAAATTCGCACCTCGTCAACTCGACGACCGGCTCCCACGGGGAAGAAGATAAATCCGGTCCCGGCCCAGAGTGTCGATTGAAGCTTACAAAGTGCCAATTTCCTCTCGGAAGCGTCACATCATTGACACCGTTGCACTCTGCTGCAGAATATCCCGATGTTGCAGGATGCTCTATATAGGATATTTACGAACTGCGTAAAAGCCGACATCACTAATCAATGCCAGAATTGGTGCTTCGCCTCAACCATGTTTGATTCTCAAGCTAACGGATCATTGTCATTCATTGGAATCCGTGTCGTCGCATCGGGATGACATAATCGACCGAGCAGGTGAACGAAATTGGTTTCAAACTCACGTCATTGCTTTGACTTCGTCCGTCGGATGACTCACGCTCTCGTCCCTCGTCGGATCGCATTTCTTTTGAGCGAGGAACTCCATCGATCTAGCACGACTTCCTCAATTTGTTTGGACACCAAGCGCTCTGTAATGCTGCGTATCTCTGTCTAGAGTTTGTGTTAGTTGAAGTTTTAATGCTGTTTGTAATGTAAATACGACCAGCGACGATGAATGACATGCCAAGATGACTGCAACGAAGGGTGATGTCTTCGTAGTTCAACTCGTTCTCTCTTGAGTGCGATTCGTGGGATGTTGTTTTTGTTTTGCCTGTCGGTTCGCCGTTTTGTATTGGGAATCAAGCGGTGGAGAGCCGAAAATAAGTTTCCGCATCATCAGTAGAAATAGCCGTAGTCATTCGTGTGACGCGAGGTGTTTGGGGATATAACAGTGCTAAAGATGGATTTAATTTACCTAATCGTTTAAACTTCGTGGCAAGGCTAAATTTCTTGGAAATACGAGGCCACAACTGTGAGGTACTTTAAATATTAAAGTACCATGAGCTACATGTGCAAATAACAACAAATTAGATAATGTTTTGGCTGCTAGGACGATCGGTATAATGAATATCCAAATAAAAAAAGTAGTTCTTCATGTTTTTGAACACCTCAAAAACATAAAGCACAACTTCTACAGGTTCTCCTTCGCTTGTAAAGATCCAAGGAATTTCTTCTGGAATTATTCCTTCTGAGGAGTAATTCAGGGCTCCGCTCTAGAGATTCATACCGACAGTACCTTCTGAAAAGAACACGTCATTCGAAGCATAATCTTTCACGCCGTTCCGTTTCGAGGAAAACACTTCCTTGGCAGCAAAAATCGATACCGTGTAACGATTAAAGCTCATTGGCAATGAAATGTACGTAAACATGCTCGACATCCTGGGTGCTACTTCTACTCCACTCGTTGTTCCCATACCTTGTCCTTGGCATCATTGGATTTGCATTTGCACGAAGTCGTCAACGTTCGCTGCCTGTTAACAACCACGCCTAAACAACGGACATTGAAAGCTCACTACTGCCAGTGCGTGCTGTCGTATTAAATAACATAAAAGTTCAGCTTTCCATGGCTCTGTTGTAGCAACAGAACGAGGAAAAGCCGAGGCCATCGACGAACAATGGTAGGAAAATCAAAAATTGTCACCGTGCCAATTGTTGCCACTTTTATTACACAATCGGTAGGTGAAATCTGGAACAACGCAGTCGAAACTAGTCGAATGCGGCACGTTTTGCCACTTCCTTGGGGATTCCAGTTTGCAGTTTTGGTGAAAAACTCTCCACTAGATAAGTTCCTTATGGGTTCAGAAATTGTGTCATTCCATTGCACTAAACTGCCCATTAAAGCATAACTGTCTTATACAGAACAATTAGACATTCAAAGTAGAGTTTAAGGTTTAAAGATTTCTTGTTTTGCTTCTATTCGTCATCTAAATAATTCACGTAGGCAGTTGCTGGTTAGGTTGAAAGTTTATATAGAGACTGTTATTCCTTTATTTTTCAATATAAAACTACATCAATTTCTTATTTTTTTCAAACAATAAAAAATTTGTAATTTTATATGCATATAATGTATATATTAAAACATGCATATTACGATGCAAAACCGTGTTGGTTAGAAAATCCATATGAGACGGTTGTGCGTTTATGGGCAGTTAACCTAGTGCAAGAGAAACGAACCTACTTCTGCTATTAGTTATAGTTGCTGAACAGCCGGCGAAAAGTTTCCCCAGCCGGAACGGAACGCTTCCTTTTTCTTGGTCGTGGCGCGGATGGAGGGAGGGCCTAACTTTTTTGTGCCGCCCGGTTAAGATGGCATAAATAATGCACCTCTACAGTGACGGAGGCTCCCAGAAGGCCTCCTTCGTACCGAGACAACAGAGAATGACAAAGGCCAAAAATCGTCACAAAATGATGTAATGTGCCTTCCGGATGAGGAACGCAATCCTGTAGCAGTGGTGCAGCGTTTCCAAACCTTTTTGAAGCTGCGGCTCTTTTTACTATCTGTACAGTCATCATACGGACACCTGAAAACTTTTTATATCAAATTTCACCGAAACGAAGTATTTGATCAAATTAGAAAAAAAAAAATCAGAATACATTAACGGCACAATATTTGTTGTCACTAGCGCCAACCTACCACTTGATTACTGAATTGATTAAGAAATACGAAATAACCAAGTTTAAAATACTTTCAAGATTTAAAAGGTGCGTTTCGTTGTTTTGGAAAGGATTGTATTCATCATTATAAAATACAAGTCCGCATATTTTGTTGTTGAAAACAAGGCAGAATCACCGATCTTTCAGTACGATAAATATAATACTGAGTTGAACTTTACCGCATGCTATAAAGTGAGGAACAACACTTTTTAATTCTTAATATATAAAACATATAACACTTTCACTATTTGTGACATAAAAACAGACAATTGGTTCGACAGAAAACACTAGGAGCGATCAATACATATATAAAAAATGACTTCGACATATGCTCAGGTGTTCACATGCTGTATTATCACGACAGAAGAGAGTCCGCGGCTACAAAGCAAAGCCATGCTGAAGGTGTCTGGGTTAGATTCCCGGTCGGTTCAGGATCTTTTCGTAATGGAAATTTCCTTGACTTCCCTGGGCATAGAGTATCATCGTACCTGCCACACGATATACGAATGCAAAAATGGCAACTTAGGCAAAGAAAGCTCTCAGTTAATAACTTTGGAAGTGCTCATAAGAACACTAAGCTGAGAAGCAGGCTCTGTCCCAGTGAGGACGTAATGCCAAGAAGAAGAAGAAGAACTTTATCAAAAAAATGTTGTTTTATGTTTTGTTTTAATTTTCGATTTTTTGTTTCGGTTGACAAACCCTGCAGTACTGCAAAAGACGCTGGCTGCTAGGAAATATGTGTGAGGCTTCTTCCGGCAGCAAAGTCACGTCACAGACATTCGGGCTACCAACCACTACTGACTGTTACCAACACGAGGACTGATCCCAACAACAGAAGCCATTTTCACGCCTTGATATATTGTGGCTCCTGTGCTCAACTGAACAAGTTGCAGCCCTTCAGTCTCTCTGCTTGGGTGGCTGGCTGGCTGTGGATGAAGATTTAACGTTGGGATATATTGGGTCTGGGTTGCAAATAATGGCACTCCAGACAGATATGATTGCGGCTAGCTGGATGCATCCCATCAGATGGGAATGTGCTGCATTGCATGGTCGTTTGGCAGCCACTCCGAAAAGGCTAGAGAATGGCCAATTGCGGTTGGGATAGTACTTTTTGCAGCATTATGAGGATTGAATTGAATATCGAGTCTTGAAATGGAAAATCTCATTTGCTATTCCCAGGAGACAGACTGTATACATCCAAAGACAAAAGTTAGTTGCATTTATAAAGTAAAGTTGTATCTGTAGACTTTAAAATTGAACAATTAAACCACGTCATCTAAAACTTCACCTCTGAAGAAGTTTCTGGTCAAGTTTTTAGAGCAATCTTTGGTAGAATTCTTCCTGACGAAATCTGAGTGACTTATTTGCATATAATGCAGCAAAATAAAAGATTCAGGAACAAAACCTTTCCGCATACTAACATAGTTTTTAAAATAAGTTCAAATTTCAAAATGTAAATAATTAAAAAAAAAAGAAAGAAAAGATTTCGGCTCTGTTATGCCCTACGGCGCCTGAGCCTGCCAAATAAACGAGATAAGTAAAAAAAGAACAAAACCTTGTTTCTGCAGTATATACGCTACTGAGCCCGTATATTAAACGATCTCTGGACGAACACTCAGAAGAATCCTTAGAACCATTCTTGGAAAAGAATTCCAGGATGAATTTTTTGAACGAAATTTATACAGAAACCCATGGAAGAATTCTTCGAAAACTATCTGTAGCATCCCCTACAAGAAGTTCTGGAGGAATCTCTGAGGGAACGTCTGGAAAAAATCTAGACGAGTCCCTGCAAGAATTCGCGCAACAGTTCCTTGTTGCAATTCAATTCAACAATGTGGACTTCCACATTTGTCATACTTACTTACTTGATACTTGATGGGCTACAATCCGCTACGTTGAATCTACGCCGAATGGATAATTCTTCTCCACTGGGCTCGGTCCTGAGCCAATCGCTTCCAGTCGCCCTGAACGTTAAGTGCCCTTAAGTCCTCTTCAACTGTACAAAACCAACGTGTGCGCGGCCTACCACGAAGCCGACGGCCTCGTCCGGGTTCTCTACTGAATATTATTTTTGCTTGTCGTTCTTCCGGCATTCGTACCACGTGACCAGCCCAACGCAGCCTGCCGTGTTTTATGAGCTTGATAATATCCACTTCTCTATATACTTGGTACAACTCATGATTCATGCGACGCCGCCAACTTTACGCTCAAAAACTCCAAACGCTTTCCGGTCGACCTCTTTTAACGTCCAGGATTCATGGCCGTATAGAGCAACCGGAAGGATAAGAGTCTTATATAGCGCGAATTTTGTTTTCGTCTGCAGGCTACGGGACTTAAGCTGGTTACAGAGCCCGTAAAAAGCCCTATTCGCAGCTGCAAGACGCCTTTTCACCTCGCGGGTAACATCATTATCGCAAGTCACTAAAGTACCAAGATACACAAATTCTTCCACTACTTCAAATTTTTCACCACCTAGCACCACTTCACTACCAAGTACCAACGTCACGATTGGAACCACGCTGTCTACCAGCGATCATGTACTTAGTTTTGCTGGTGTTGACGGTAAGTCCAATCCTCGCTGTCTCCCTTTGAAAAGGCACGAATGCCTCTTCTACCGCTCGACGATCAATTCCGATTATATCGATATCGTCCGCAAAACCCAGGAGCATATGCGACCGGGTGACGATGGTACCGCTTCTTTGCACGCCCGCTCTCCTTATAGCTCCTTCGAGAGCAATGTTGAACAAAAGATTTGTCATAGCCTGTGCCAATACGACAAATGAGAAGTGGTATTTTTCGACAAACAATTGGTTTCATTATTGCACTTCGACCTGGCAGGTATTGTCTTAGGTATCTTCTTCTTCTTTTTCTTCCTGACATGACGTTCCAACTGGGTCAGAGTCTGCTTCTCGGCCAATGGTTCAAAGTTAGCACTTCCACAAAGATTAACTGAGGATATTCTTCGCCAAATGACAAAGAAACTGTATGCTCTCGAAAGTAATTCTTCTACTTTCGAGAGCCCAAAAAGATTCTCGACCAGCGGGATTGAAATCCGCGACAAAAATCAAAATCTGCAAAAGCTTGTTTTTGGTGCATTCCGGGAAGTGGCGTTCCGGGAAAGGGGTAATTCCGGGAAACGATTTCCGGGAAACGGCATTCCGGGAAATGCCATAGGATCATATTTTTTGAGATTCCAAAAAGTACAGGAAACACAGTTTTTAACGATTACGGAGCATTTGTAGAATCTAAAACGTATAACTCTCTTCAGGTAACCAATAAGCGCATAGAATCCAATGTTTTACCAAATCGAATATATGGTGCTAATATAAAACTGTTAAACGACTTTTAAGTTCTTAACTAGCAATATATCACCTATTTGGAGCATTTAGTGATTGGTGGTTACTTTGATGAGTTTGGGATTCACTGAGCTAGATATACTGGATCAATTCAGGCTTTCTCTACGTTCTCAAACGAGATACACCAACCATCTTCTTCTTCTTCTTCTGCTGGGCATTACGTCCTCACTGTGACAGAGCCCGCTTCTCAACTTAGTGTTCTATGAGCACTTCTACAGTTATCAACTGAGAGCTTTCTTTACCAAAGTTGCCATTCTTGCATTCGTATATCGTGTGGCAGGTTCGATTATACGCTATGCCCAGGAATGTCAAGGAAATTTCTATTACGAAAAGATCCTAGACCGACCGGGAATCGAACCCAGACACCTTCAGCATGGCTTTGCTTTGTAGCCGCGGGCTCTAATCAGTCGGCTAAGTCCCTTACACCAACCATATTTTTCGAGTTTATGTGCAAGTGTACAGACTCACTTTCTTACATGTTGGATTTTAGGTCCCCCAAATTATTTTACTGCTCAGGGCTTTGATGACATCCTCATCAACGCTATTATTTATACCTAATCCGAGTCTGTCAATATGTTACGAAAAATATAATAACTCTAAAATCGAACAATAACAGCAACTCCTTTTGTTCTTGTCGTCTATTTTTTATTATTTATCTGCTTTGCCGGCTCAAGCACTGTCAGGCATAACGGAGCCAATTTCAATTAATTGAACTTACAAAATATAAACTTCTATATTGTATAGTTTTGTAATGGCTGAGTATATTGTCATTTGCATTATATTTTCGATCATTTCTGACAGCAAAGCCACAACTCTTTTCGCGTTGTTATTTCAGTTTCAACTGTTGGTGAAACACGCCAAACAGAGACATTTCCTCTGTGGCGTCATCGACCAATGTGGCGCACGATGATTGATTGATTGGTGGAAGTCAGTGCTGCTGGTAGACTTGAATTGACCTAGCTCTAGCTATAGCTCTAATTCTACGCTGCTCATCCGAGAATCATTCATCACAATATGGTGCTGCGTGCGTGCGTACGTGTGATCGAATTGCGATGTTGTCGCCGTTGTAGTCATTGGATTCTGACATTTTCTACCCACACGATCTAGAAATGCAGGGAGGAAATGCACAACACTAAGGAACCGAAGACATCGGTGCATCGATTTTCCCGAGCACACATGTATGTAAGAAAAGCACGATTTCTCACACAGCCACCATTCAACACTAACGGCATGCGATGTGCTGCATTGTATTGGCCTGATACAAAAATAGAATCTCCACCTCTCTCTTTCACCGATCGTCGCGTTGTCCCCTTGGGTGGCGGTCGCCCTTTGTGGGAACTGCACCATGGTATTGGGATGTTTATAGGTCGGACGTGCACGACAAGCCCGATCGGAATCACATAACGAGATTATAGCACATTTCTATCAACAATCCTTACAATTAACAGGATTTGATATATGTTTGTTTATTCTTTATTAGTATCATTCCAAACATTACATTCATTTATTATATCCAGGTGTTCTATCATCCTAGTTTGATAAAAAATAAAATTAAGCATTTATTAACATTTTGTTAACAACATATTGCATTTGATTTGCCGCAGCAGTTCAGATTTTTTACAGGTTGATTTCACCTGCTTATAAGAGAATAAAAACGCTTTCAATTAATGAACTTAACCTAACATAATTTAGATATATAACCGTGGCAATAGATGATTGCAACGATTTTTGTCTAAAATTAAAAATAATTTTATTCGACATTTGTTCCAATGTTTCAACATTGGATATTCTATGCAACTCATTAGTACTCATTAGTACTATACCAGAATCATTTTCAAAATTTTATTTTGAATCCTCAGCAGAGTTTTCTTCCTTGTATTACAACAGCTAGTCTATTTTGGTACAGCATACAACATGGCTAGCGTGAAAATTCGTTTGATGATCAAAAACTTGTTCTTAAGACAAAGTTTTGCTTTTCTGTTAATGAGTAGATAAAGACATTTTACATATTTGTTACATTTGGCTTGAATGCCCTCAAAGTGATTTTCGAAAGTTAAATTTTTGTCTTACACGAGCCCTAGACACTTAACTTCATCTGAACAATTTATCGAATCCGTCTCATCGTGACAACATGTCTACTTTAAGGTTCCAAATAAAGAGCTTTTGGTTTGGCTGGCTAGAATCTTGTTCCTTCCATCTGCTCGGGATGTGATATCGCTTTGGAGACGTTGGTTGTTGCGGATTCTTGGCTGACGGATATGGTGCCAATATGTACACCAAAACGCAAAACAGCCTGCAGCGAAGCGGCATTACGTCACCTTGGTCAGGATATACATTGTGCTTTCTTCGTCGCCACAAAGCAATAGGGATTTTTCAATGACCCACAATGATTCGGAAGTAAAACTATCCATAAGGACATTGTGAATTGATGTCGGTTGCCAAAATTTCGCTAGACGTTCATATTTTAAGAAGCTGAATAATACATTGGCATTCGGAAACGTGCGAAACTTGCTCTGAATTTCGAACGTCGTCGGCAAGTCTACTGTTTGCTCACAGAGAAGCTAGTGGAATGAAGGCAGAGATTTTCGTTTGAATGCAAGCCGGCTCGAGTGTGTGTGATTGTGAATTCAAGTGGTACGTGCAAACTGTTATCTCCGGTACTTGACAAAGTTGTTCAGCTTATCATTTATGGTACTCGGAGGCAGACTGTATCTGGCGTGGTCAGTGGTACACTGAAATTTTAGATAGCTTGCACCAAAAAATTCAGATGAATAGAAATTACTTTATGAGTTTGCAGATCTTTCAAACACAATGTTCTAACATTTGAGCAATAGAAAAAGCACTCCAAGGAAAGACACGTTAGACAATAAACCATTTTTGATCATTGAACCGAATGATCATTAGGCCGAATCATCATAAAATAGTACAGATATTCAGTAAAATGAATATTAGACTGAGTGGATCTGTTTCATTCGAAATGCAGGTCTTTTTTTTAGAGCCATGGTCACTATTTTAATGCAAGCCTCCAAAATGCTTCCCTTCCGAAATTCTCCTAGAGATCATTTGGGGAATTAGATTATTAGAGAAATGCCAAAACGGATCCTAAAAACATCATCTTTGTTTGGCCATAATTCATAATTACTCAACCCATTCTTCATCTTTTTTTACATGTTTTTGAAGAAAATTTAGTTGTTTTCAAACTGTTCGTACAACACATTTTTTCTAAAAAAATGACTTAGTTATTCAACAAAAACTACCTGAAAACATAATTTTCAATAAATTAATCAATTTTTTTTTTGTAAAATTTAAGTTTTTTCGCCGATAATTGCATTTTTACTATGAACCTTAATTTTATAAAGCATCTTGTTTTATTAACGAGCTGAAAAGTGCTTATATTCTTTAACATGTGCAAGCATATTTTTGTCTTGAATGTCTTTTTTTTTAAATTGTTGCAAAATACGTTTCAACAGTTTAAGGGGAAGATAAATCGAAGCCAAAGTTCAAATATTCAAGAGCACGGATGTGGCGAACCAAACATCCGTTTAAGCTGAAAACTTAATTGATTGGTTACTAGCTGGTGGTGACCAATCGATTAGGTTTTCAGCTCAAACGGATGTTTCGCTCTCCAGATCCGTGCTCTTGAAAATTTGAACTTTGGCTTCGATTCATCTCCACCTTAACAATTGAAAAAAAAAAACAGTTTCAGCCTTAGACATAAAGATGGTGAAAATTAAAAAAAAACTGGCATTTTTCGTTAAAAAAACATGTTTTTTGTGGGTCAAAAAATTTTATTACTTAAATGTGTTGTATGAACAGTTTGAAAACAATTAAAACGATTTGGAATCGGTATTCAAGCAAAGTTTTTTTTTTATTAAAATAAGGAAAAAATTGGAGTAAACTACTTCTAACTAAAACTAGTTTTGATTTTAGACAAATTTGGTGTTCTACAATGTTTTCATTATTTTATTTTTGAAGGAAATGATGCTAAAAGTTTCAAATTTGGTTAAAAACTAACAAAGTTATGTATTCTTTACTGAGGGTCATTTTTTATAACTTGAAAATTCATCTTCAAGTCGTTGCGCCACCTCTAAATGTTAATATTATTGGCTCAAATGTTGTAGTTCCTCTTTTTATGTGATTTAAGTTCAGAAGAGCATACGAAATTTCAGTTTTGAGAACTTTTGAAAACTAAGCCGCATCGTAATAAGCATTTTCTTTAGACAGAACAATGAGTTGTACTATTAAACCTTAGTCAGTTGAACAATTTAACCCCCGCCACATTCAAGACCAAGTCAGTATCAATATAGTACAATATCGTGTCGTTATGAATTGTCTATCGTGGCATAATTCTATTCCGAGTTTGACCATACTGATTCTCTTACAGTTTGTGATATTAAACATAAAGAAAAGAATTCCATGTGTTCAATTAATTACTTATGTAGATATTCAGACAATCAGTAATGACTTGGCAGACCAATGAAACTCAGACATTCGGATAGCTTAATTCTCATGTTTTTTTTTTGTTTCAGAATTTTCCTTAATAGTTTCTGAAAAATTGCCTTGTCAATTTCCTAGAGAAACGAGAAATGACAGGTTAAATTGTCTCATAATACCCTTAAGAAATGTTTGGAAGAAAACTGGAAGGAGTTCTAAAAAAATCTAATAGGTAATCTCTGAAAGGACTCCTTAAGGAATTCCTAAAGAAATTCCTGGTTGAAATCATACAAAACTTCTGAAAAAAAATATAGAAGAAATCCTATGAAATGGTTGGGAGAGTATATTTTTGTTATCTCGGCCTCTATATGGTTTCTTCTAGCAGACTTTGGATATCTGAAGTCTCTGAACATTCTCGACCCCAGAAATATACAGCATATATTCCATATAATTATTCTACAATATAAGCTTATTACTTCGGCAAAGATAACCTTGGAAATTCTTACAGAAAGTCATCAAGGAATAATTTAAGTATTTCGTATGGAATTGCTGTATTCCATCCAGAGTATCTTGCAAAACTTTTTCAGAAAGTGATCCTGGAATATCCTCAAGGATCCTCCCATGAATACCTCCAAGGTTTGCCTTATGAATTCCTCCATGATATGCTACAGCGATTCTTCCAGGAATATCTATATTTAATCGGCAAAATGTTCTTTAAAAAAATCGACAGGGATTTCCAGCAAAAAATTCTTCAGGGGTATATCAAGATATCCTTCAAGGTTTAAAAAAAAAATGTATTCGTCCAGGAATATCTCCAGGAATTCCACCGCTGGTTTTCCCAAGAACTAAGTACTGTGACGAACTCAATTTGTAAAATTTAAACACTTATAACTTTGAAACCTATATCTCTACTGTTGGAGCCACCCTAGATTTAAGAGCGTTAATATCTCCCAATTTGCAATATTCTCTTGTACTAAAACTAGTGATAGCAGTATCCATCTCATTCGTTCCAATCACCCTATATTAGCAGTTATCATTCTTCCTTATCACTAGCCTTCAGCTAGTGAGAGAAATACGATCCCCATCTACATTAGGATAGGTCTTTTCCTGAACTGAATTCCCATATAAACCTATATGCACAGCAGTATCGAGATAGTCGAAAATATATCTTCAAATAGTACGCATCTCTGTATTCATATTCCGTTCGCCAATAAATTCCGTCTCGCGATAGTCCGCAAAAGTAACGTGCCGTGTCGAATTAGTGCTGTGAGAGAAGCAAAACCACAATTCTAATCGGTCTTCCCAACTCCGCCGTGGTTACATCTACACTTCAGATTTTTTTTCCATATAATAAGTAATAATCTCGAAAATATGTCAAGTGTGTAAATAAAACTCTGTCACAGATAGACAGTAGACCAAAAAGAGCGTAAAAAATATATTTCGCCAAATTAACAGAAAATTTAAGAATTTATTCAAGATATTTGAATTCATTATGGTAGATATTTCAAAGAATTCTTCTGGGAACTCCTCCAGTAATTCTTAAAAAGCTTTTTTTTTTGAAAATGTTTCATAAATTTTACTACAAATTCTTGCAGAAATTGTAGGGCTCCTCGAAGATTACTTTTTTTTTGGTTTGCATTAATTACTTCTGAGATTCCATTCATCCATTTTCAAGTGCATTGGAAAACTCTAACCTTTAGCACTCCTTGTATAGTTGACTCAAGTGACCATAATTCACTAGGAGCGTTCAAAAATAACTTCACATCAATTCTGTGGAAAATCCAGAATGAACACCACTAGGTGTTTCTCAAATAGTTTCGAAAAGTATTCCTCCAAAGGATTTCTTTAGCAGTAAATCTGTAGTTTCTTTTTCTTTTACTCGTTATGGAATCTGTAGATTCCCTTGACAAGTTATCTGTAGATTCCCTTCGCGATAAAATCTGTAGATTCCTTTGGAAAGAAATTTGCAGATTCCCTGATCAAGAAATCTGAAGATTCATTTGACAAGGAATCTGTAGATTTTCCTTGACAAATAATCTGTAGATTCCATTGGTAAGGAATCTGCAGATTCACTTGGCAAGGAATCTGTAGATTCCCCTGGAAAGGAATCGTTAGATTTTCTTGAAAAGGAATCTGTAGGTTCCCTTGACAAGTAATTTATAGATTCCCTTGGCTAGGAATCCGTAGATTCCCCTGGCAAGGAATCTATAGATTCCCTTAGTAAAGAATGTGTGATTCCCTTGACAAGGAATCCGTAGATTCCTATTGCAAGGAATTTGTAGATTTCTTTGCCAAGTAATGTGTAGATTCCCTTGACAAGTAATCTGTAGATTCCCTTGGTAAGGAATGTGTAGATTCCCTCGGCAAGGAATCTGTAGATTCACTTTGCAAGAAATCTGTAGATTTCTTTGGAAAGAAATCTTTGGGTTCCCTTGGTAGATAATCTGTAGTTACCTTTGGCAAGAAATCTGTAGATTCTCTTGCCAAAGACTCAATAGTCTCTTGATAAGGAACCTGTAGATTCCCTAGACAAGGAATCTGTAGGTTCCCTTGGCAAGGAATCTGTAGATATCCTTGACAAGTAATCTGTAAATTCCCTTGGCAAAGAAATCTGTATATTTTCCTTGACAAGAAATCTGTAGATTCCCTTCACAAGGAATCTGTAGATTCCTTTGGCAAGGAATCTGTAGATTCCTTTGGCAAGGAATCTGCAGATTCCCTTGGCAGGGAATCTGTAGATTCCCTTGGCAAGGAATCTGTAGATTCCCTTGAAAAGAAATCTTTAGATTCCCTTGGCAAGTGATCTGTAGATTCATTTGACAAGGGATTCGGAGATTCCTTTAACAAAGAATTTGTAGATTCCCTTCGCGAGGAATCTGTAGATTTCTTTAGAATGAAATTTCTAGAATCTCTTGTCAAGAAATCTATAGATTCTCTTGTCAAGAAACAAGGAATTTGTAGATTTCCTTGACAGGAATCTGGAGATTCCCTTGACAAGGAATCTATAAATTCCGCAGTGAAGAATTATGTAGATTCCCGTGACAAGGAATCTGTAGTTTACCTTGGCAAGAAATCTGTAGATTTCCTAACCAAAGAATCTGTATTTTATCTATAAATTCTTTTTGCCAGGAATCCGTAGATTGACCTTTAAATTTTTTCAGTGTGGAATCCGTAGATTCTCTTGGCAAGTAACCTAATCAACATGCAGATATGCAAGCAGTGGCTCTCAAAGTAAATATTGTTTGCATTCCTAGTGGATTCAAACTTTCCTACCGGGAAAGTTCATAAACTGAGAGAGAGAATTTTACACAGTTTTATGGAACTTTTAAGTGGAACTGACTCGTAGTGCGTCGTAAAACTTTTACCGCATCAATTCATCGCAGGAGAGATCAACACCATCCGAGATTTTAACTATTTTGAACTTTCGTTGGACCTCGCCAGCGCCTGAGAGCTCAATCTTCAAATTGCACTATTATCGTTTTACTTTATGGCCGATTACTTGCGGAGTAAGAGGGAGACAGTCTTTGCTCTGACGTCTTCCGATACATACGGAAGATAAAATGACACATTCTTGAAATTGTTTTTACCGGTGCACGATGTCGTTGACTGTCGGTTTTTTATTGGGCTCAGGAGATTCGCTGCCGGCTTTTGCGTTTCAGAACAGAAGCTACTGTCGTCGGTTGAAGTCACTCTCGAAAGAAAAAAAACCGCGTGGAGAAGCAAAATCATGGTGACATCATGAGGAATTGGACCACGTGTTTGGAGAGGAGGGTGATAAAGAAAACACTTTTTTTGTTGCAATTTCAGTGAGAATAGGCGGTAATGCTCTGCAATTAGAAGTATACTTCGTCTTGCTTAAGCAGAAAATGTTACCTTTCTTATACTAGAGATCAACATTGGCATCTTAAAGATTATTATAATAAGACTGTTACACGAACTGTTGATATAAATTCGAAACTTAACGTAAAGGAGTTTTTATTCAATATCACATAGCATTTCAAAGAAACTGTGTGTTAAACATCAATTGTTAAAAATGATCGATACGTCTACTTCATGACAAACGTCTAATTCTTTCTTTGAAAACTCCAGAATTGTTGGTGCTCGAAAACCCATATTTCTATCTCAATTTGTTCAGTGATAAAGCCATCTTCAAACCACGGTAGAACCTTGATTGTGACTGTATAGTCCTAGAACGTGATTAACGTGACTAATTATCATTAGAACTATCTCACACTCATTACACCCGAAAAAAGACTTTATAAGAACTTTGTTATAGATCATTAGATAAATAAAAAAATGTAAAGTTTCAATACGGTTTCATTACAGTGGTTGTATGATTTTAACACAAAAACTATAAGTTTATTTTAATTCATTTTCATTTCTTGTATATGCAACGATACCGTGCAACATTCGTAAGGTTTTATGCCAAATTTTATTAACGTCTTACAAACGCTGTTTGCGTATATCTAATAAAAAAATATAACTCAAAAAAAAAATCTTAGTTTTATCATGGCTTTGAGCATTCTGTTAGACTGTTTTTACAATTGATAAAACAAAAACGAAAAGATTCCCGTATGTGTTTGAAATTAATCACAGACTCACAGAACCAGGACTAAATGTTGACCTGTGAGAAAGTTTCTATTCAACAAAAAGTGTTCTAATCCAGCCTATTTTTTCGCACATTCTTCCTCTTCCGTTGCGTGCTAAACCAACGTTGGGGAAGCCCTTTGATGATGACTCGAATTCAGAACAAAAACCGTAGCGCAAAAAATCGGTGTTAGGGAAAACAACAGACCATTTTTTCTTTCTTTTGCAAACTAACCTCATAATACCGTGTTGGATTAAATGGGTGTGTTGTTGTTATGGTTTTTACTACGTTTGTACGTTTTGTTGGAGGTACGTTGTTGCGGCGGTATGAAATATGTCATTCCGGCAGATGACAACGCTGACACGAAGCTATATCCTGATTGTGGTTGGATTATGAGATAGAGAAGGATTCGTGATGATGTGTTACACTTTCATTTATTAGATTGAAGGACTTTGTTGCGTTTTCGTCGACACTAGTGGTTAGTTTCTACGGTTTGGTTTCATTTTATAAGAAGTTTCAGTGATTCGAAAAAAAAACAGTTGCTATTCAATATGATTTCTTACCGTTATAAACGCTCCTGAGATCAGATCGCATTCTAAGTAATGTTTCAAGTTTTGTCATGATGTTAAACTAGTCACGGATTCAAAAAAAAACATCTATAAAACCACATTAAACCCAAAAAAGGAATGGCTTGGCATGGCAAGCCTGAAATCAGGTCAATTCAACAATTCAAGTAACATTTCAGATTTTGTCAATTTGCCGAATCAAAACGGTTTAAAAACAAAAGAAGACCATCAAAATGGTGAGCTCGTTTCATATCCCATTTATCTGGTTCTCCGACCAAATATTCTAATCAGTTATGGAGTAGCAATTGCACAATCTACAGACATCAATGATCTCACACTGTAAACCAATAACGGCGTCGCTGCCTATGACGATGCACTTTGGTATGCACGTATGCATCGCTTGCGATGCATGTTTGCTGCACATGCCGGTCCACCGATGAGACGGAGAATCCTCATATAAATAGAACAACATTACCGGCGTCTTTGACGACGTCGTTGCATTCGATATATATGCCCCCCAACTGAAATCCTATGGCGGCGGCATCGACGACGAATAACCTCCAATCTTTTCCGAATGGCTCTTCATTCTTCCTCCTCATTGGGCAGTGATCATAAAGAGCGTTGCACAGTGGCTGAAAGCTGGCCAGAAGTTTAAAAACAATGAAGTTTGCGAATTCTTTTCTAGATGTTTTTTCTTGTTCCAAATAGCAATTCCTCAAAGTTTAAGATTGATTGGAGTATATTTCAATTTTTTACATCATGGGAATTATGGAGATGTCAGTTGAAATTGACCCTTATGCTTAGCTTAGCTTAGCCAGTAAAGTAAAACACCTCCCCAATTGTGAATAAGCTTAGCTTAGAGTGACTACACTTATCAATGGTTGCTATTCCGTGATTGACCGAAGTCAGTGAAGATACACAAAGAATCAACTATAAGTTCGGCTGCGATTGGCCATAATCGTCTTCAATGTGCATAATTCAGTGCCTCTAATCATACAGGGGCAATAACGGCGCCGGCCACGTCCTTGCCGTCAAGAGGGATCTTGGGAAGGAATATTAGTGTGTAACCGTTGCTATTTGGAGACCGTGTTTGTCTCTGCATTTCAACTAAGGTTACTGGGAGGGAATTTTGTCAAAGGGGAGGATCATTGGGTCACAGGATTCACTTTAATAAGCGATTAGACCATGATACACAATTTTGTGTGAGATATAAACATGTTTTTAAACATAATGCTTTTAATTTATATGAAAAATTCCCATGACGAAGAAAATAATTTGGACATTTAAAGTGACGAACCATTCAAAGTTTGTTGAACAAATAGCTAAACGCAACATTCCTACAGCTGTGAAGACGGATGCATGTTTTATCATATTTTAGGCTGGACCATCACAGAAAATTCTTATGCCGACACTTACAGTGACGAATTATTCATAGTTTGTTGGATAATCATATTTATGTCCCACCGTTGTAACAATTAGATGTCATACATATTTCACAAATTTGAAATGAAAGCATGAAACGAGCTCACCAATTGATCTTTCATCCTTGACTGAGCAGGCACAATCCACTTTCAGCCAGTGATGGAAAGTGGCGAACGCTTCATCTGAACTGGAACAAAAACAAAACCAAACGCTCCCGAGCGTCAGAGCGCTGGCTTACTCGCATCTGTCGACTCCCGAGTAACTGAAGCAAAAAGTGATTCGCGAACGTGTTCGGAGCTGCTCAGAGTCATATTGTGCTTTTGGGAAAAAAGCTGCTTACCCTCCGAGATTTATGGTTTTCAAGGGCTTTTGACTACAAACTAGTAGTTTACTATCGATATGATGGTTATACAATTAATTTGTCTGTCAAAACCATAATAAATCAAACCTTGCTCGGTTACTCGCTAGTAAACGCTCGCGAGCTTGTTGCTACTTCTTTTGACATGTTCTCCCGAGCAGACGGGTGCGGGCTTACTCACACCTAGCCAGATCCCGAGTCTGTGATGTTTGTTATGCGTTGGTATACACTCGTGAGCTGCTTCGTGATGCGAACTTTTCCAGCACTGCTTTCAACCTCACATAACGCATACAGACCAACTGAGAAAGACTGACTCTGGAGACGCTAGAAAAATAACACTTATGCTGTTCATGCAAAAAAAAAACGCTCTGATGACGCAAAAGAAAAACACGAATGTTTGGGATTTGTACTTCGTGGAATTGCCCAGCAAAACGGGAAAATCCTAAGTTGAAATTTACCCTTTCGATTATTTTAAATTCCGTGATTTTTGTTCCGTAAAAACTGATGTTTCGGAACTAAATCTCAACTAAATGACGGCCATTCAAGGCACCTCTTACAACGTCTTGGCCAACCATCTCACGACCAAACGGGAGACCTTGTGCCCCGCAGAATTATAGCGAAACATTTAAAAAGAGCCTAACTGCAAAATGTGAACGACATCGATTGTTCTCTATTCGCATTTTAATGACTTATTTCGGACAATTTTTTAAAAGGCCTGTCGGTTCATGTAATACTTGAAAGGGCCTAACAATTCGTAGTTGCTACTCCGTGATTGACCAGAACAATCGAAGTTGCACAGAGATTTAATGAATGCAATGGAGCTTGGGATTAGCTTACCATTCTCAATGTGCACAAATCGAGAGCTGAAATAACGGCCACGTCTTTATGGTCATCGGGGAAAGGAATGAATGTTAGTTGGAAAACCGTTGTTATTAGAAAACAAGTAAATATACCTCTGCCTCGCCATATTTACCATAGAAAGGATATTGGGTTAGTGGGATAAGGAATAGATCTGGGAGTCACCAATGTTTGGTGATGCGATCCATGATATAAACATGCCTAATTTTGCGAAATAATTCGATAATCACAGTGTACGCCGAACAGTGTTCATCGCTCACCCATGCAAGAGCAAGCGACGCGATCAATAGATCAAACACTACTAACTCTACGACGCAAAACCGACATGTTTGATCTTGTCCTCATCGTTCGCTCCCGCAGGAGCTAGCGTTCAAGGTCGAAAGATCAAACTGAAGGATCGATAAAATTGACTAATCGCAAAAGAGCCTAACTGAAACAATGTTGATTCAAAGGGCCAAACTGGAATTATGCTGTGTCAGAGGGCCTAATTGCTGGGCCCTAACTGGCTTGAAGACTCGTAAAAGGGCCAAGCTGCATTGTTTTTTTGTTTCATTATGTACGTATGACACTTCATAACTATTTGAGCAACGCATTGGTAATCATTTCTGATCGGCCATACATTGGTGTCAATATGTTTAAACGCCAGATAGCCTTCAATCTGCTAAATATCTTTGCCGAAGACACTAATATTCTAGCTGATAAACATCTTGAGGTAGTGAAGATTGGATATTTCTTTTTACTAGCAGCACAAAATTTGTCATTAGCGCCACCTAGTAGAAGAAGTCTCAATCAGATTTCGATAGCCCGATAGCCCTTGATCTGTTGAATAACTTTGACGAAGACACTGACCTTCTACCTCATTTTATTTAGATGTCAGTTCAAGGCCAATTTTGGACCCCTTGTGTCCACGCTTTTCCAGTTACCTAGAAAAAAAAGGAGGGGTCAGGGGGGATGTCTCACGCAAGAATTGAAAGACCAACTACTGCATTTACTTGAAAACTTATTTCAAAATTATTGATAATTGTAGCCAATTCAAAATTCAAAATCCCGGATTTTTAAGGGTTAAAACAATTCGTGACTGAGAGTTCCATTTAACAGGAAGTGAACTTCAAGTTTTACACTGAAACTTACAGATATAAATAAAATGTTTTGTTGATAAGGGTTCACTAGTTTTAAAATTCAATAGCTTTAAAATTCACTGAATAATGTTCATCAATAAAAAATCTAAGACATCACAATGGATGATAATTTATAAAACCAGTCCAAAAAGTATGAGAAAAATCATTTTAACATCAAATTGTTTTGATTTCTAAAGGTTTCCAAAGTTTTACGCTATTTATGCATTGTTTTTTAATTTCTTGATGGATTTTTTTTCCATATTTTTGCGCAATTCTTACGTATGTACAAATACAACTTAAATATACAAAATCTATCCATAACTTTAAGAGTTACAAATCCTCAATGATGAAGAATGTCGAACTGTTGTCTAAAGAAGCACCATCTGACGGGAAGATGTGTTGTGTAACAGAAGAAGTTGATGGTATACTGTGCTTAGGATTTGAGTTAAGTTTTATAAAATGAGCATTATGATGCAGTGCTTTTGGTTTTATGTATTGATAGTTAAGTTTCGTTTTCAAACTGCAAAATGATGATTTTTTCAGCAAAAGGCTTGCCGTATACAATTTTCAACCATATAATAAGTCATTCATGAGCTGAATTGTCTATAAATACTTATATACTAATCGCCCCATAAAATTCCCGTCTTTCTTGTGGTGAACTTCCATATTCTACTGCCACCTATTTCAACTCAATATCCCTCAAAGTCAACTATCTCCGGCTTCTACACCCGTATCTACAATTCGAATCCGAGTAAATTCGATTCGTTAAACGGAGCCTAGTAGACTAAGTCATTGAGAAATTAAGAACAATTGAATAAATGACGTATGGATGCAATCCGACGTCATTTTGCTAACTCCCAAAACAGTACTGAAAAGTGCTACTTTTGGATACTGATATTAGTGCTGAAAAGTAGTATTTTTCAGCACTGTTTCTTTCGGTGGGAAAAATAGGCCGTTATGTTGGCCATTTTCTTAATAAAAAGTATGCTGATTTGCAACGGAATTGCAAAAACCAACTTTCTCTATGGTTCTATACCTCTATATCGAGACACGTACTATCGAGTAAGGGAGAATGGACTGTAGTTTTTTTTTGTTTCAGGATTATTTCCATAAAATCCCCTTCAAAAACCATGTTTTGTCAATGAAAAACGGCTTTTGAACGATTTGAATGAAATTCGTACTTTTGACCAGTATTTGTGTTAAGTGCTGCCACTGTGCGTTGCTTTGAGTTGTTTTGCCTGCTTGATGCGAGGATATTTATAGAGAGTAGAAAAGAGAGAGAGCGTATGACGATCACCAATAAGATAGAATGTCAATTCTGACGCCGATTATCGTGCTTCGTTGGTCACCCATCATTGAAGCACCCCTTTGGGAGAATCGCACTCTTGGACTACTTTGAATGTCTTCAATGGGAGCAAATCGCCGACCGGCAATTGGGGAATAAACAAATTTAAGTTTCGAACGAACACCTATTATGATATCAAAACAATAAATTCAACACGAGCAAGTGCCATTATCTGTGTGTGTGGGGACATAATGAATCTCCCAAAGTGGCCCGTCAATTGTGTTGTTTTATTGATTTTGTTTGTATATAAATTAGGACGAGTGGCTCCCTGGAGTGTTGTCTGGGTGGGAAGTTTGTGCTTGCGAAGTGTGACAATTTATGCTCGCGAAGAAATGTTTTTTTCGTTGGCGGCTTATGAATATTTTGAAGGTCGACTTCGCTTATCAGCATTTGAAATGACGAAGAACTGGAAATCGGGGAAGAACAGGAATCGAATGGCCTTGAAAAATAGATCTACTTTATATTCAACCGATTGACGTCAAACACCTAGAACAATTAATTAAATTCTAATTCATCTAATCAGCTTACTTTCTGAATAGAATTGTGGTCCTCATTAATCCAAAATTCATTTTTTGCCAATGAACATTTCGGCTTTTAAAATGGACATTCGACCACTCATCAACTATTACTTGTAACAAATTTGATTTGTTCCAACAAATTTGAAGGCTATTCTACTGTTCTCGCTGTTTTAGACATAGAAAAGGCATTCGACAGTGTTTGGAATGAAGGCTTGTTTGTATTGAAGAACTTTAATTTTCCAACATGTATTGTTAGAATAATCCAAACTTATCTGTCAAATCATTCACTTCTGGTTAGTTATCAGATCTCCAGGTCTATACTTCCTGCATGAGCTGGTGTTCCTCAAGGCAGCATTTTGGGACCTATATTACACAACAGGGGCCTTCCTTATCCGAGTGGTTAGAGTCCGTGGCTACAAAGCACAGCCATGCTAGAGGTGTCTGGGTTCGATTCCCGGTCGGTCCAAGATCTTTTCGTAATGGAAATTTCCTTGACTTCCCTGGGCATAGAGTATAATCGTACTTGCCACACGATATACGAATGCATAACTGGCAACATTGGCAAAGGTTGCTCTTAGTTAATAACTGTGGAAGTGTTCATGAGAACACTAAGCTGAGAAGCAGGCTCTGTTCCAGTGAGGACGTAATGCCAAGAAGAAGAAGAATTACACAACATTTTCACATTTGACTTTCAGGGATGTGAAACATCCTTGTTTGCGGATGACACTGGCCTCTCCGCCAAAGTACGAAGCCTGCGTGTCATCTGTAGTAGATTGCAAAAAAGTTTGTATATATTTTCTTCATACTTGTAAAATGGAAGATTTCTCCTAATGCTTCCAAAACTCAACTAATAATATTCCCACATAAACCAACAGCTCTTTATTTGAAACCTTCAAATAGACATGTTGTCATGATTCCAATAAATTGGCAAAATATAATCGAAGTTTCAATCAATCACTCTACCAATTTGTAGATATTTTTCTACAAAACTCACCATCCATTGGACAAATGCTCTTAATCTTATAGACGGCGTCTAACTTTCGCATTCCATTGATATTTTCGCTTTTACGTCGTGATGACCATCGAGAGATCACAGCGACGAGCTAAGCTTAATAGGACCGCTAATGATCACTTGAGTCAAGATGAGCTGCCCACCCACACCCACACAAACGTCCGTCATCACAGTTGATTCGTCCCGTGGCCCCCTCGCACAGTGGCCCAAAGCTGGCCAAAAGTCAAATAAATAAAGTTTGCAAATTCCTTCTTGAATATATTTTCTTGATTTCTTCAGTATTGAATAACAATTCCCCAAAGTTTCAGATCGATCGGTGTACATTTCGATTTTTCACAGCATGTGATATGTGATCTGGAGAGATGTCAGCTGAAATTGACCCTTTTGAATTCTTCAAATTTCGTGAAGGTTGTTCTATAGAAATTGCAGTTTCTGTACTAAATCATGACTAAACCTTTCTCAACCGGTCTCATTCGAAAGAATATACCTTAAGCTTTGTTTTGAAGATATTTTAAACCATATTTGACATGTTTACCATTTGAGAATGTCAAGAAGTGTGTAACATAGAGCTCCTTAAAAAATAAGTCATTTTTTCAAAGGTAGTGCAAGATATCTGGGAAACGCTCTAAAATGATCAATTACCCCTCAATGTGTAGCAAATATTCCATAGTTTTCGATGTACTATGGCTTCACTTGCGCTTTTTTGCGCCAAGATAAGAAAAATTATTTTTAGTTACACTACGAATCAGCCCATTAGACCATCATACTTGATATAAATATCGCATTTTTTACCTTTATAAGCTCCCGATTAGATTCAAAAACCATCTTGAGCTTGCCCACGATATTTAACTTCAAATTGGCATCAAAAGAATGACGTTTCATTTGATTTTGATCTGGATACGGATTTCATTGATTGAATTACAAAAATGTGCTATTTTAAACAAATCCTGTCAAATGTAGAGTAAGGTGGGGCAAAAGTTCGACCTTAGTGGTATAATCAAAGTTTCCAGGAAAACAATAGCAGTTAAAACAACACAAATACCATACAGTGAACCTTCAACATATTGGCTATAATTTTGCTGAACAAACTTGTGTCAAAATATTTACCCATTTTTAGTTATAACAGTTTCAAAATTGATTGTCTTATTCGAACTTTTGCCCCACCGGTGGGGCAAGAGTTTGAATCTAGTGTGGGGCAAAAGTTCGCTGGCTAAAACCCAAAATATCGATCCTTATATGACAGGCATACTTTACACCAACCGTAAACTTAAGTTTGCCGAAAAATACACAATAAATTTTCATCAAAAAATTGCCCAAAACCGGGTTAGTTGTAATATACTCAATATAGCAGTTTTTCGCAAAACTAAGTGGAAATGTAAAATTTTGGTGACAGTTTTCACACGATCAGACTAATATAACTAAATTTGAAGATAATATGTGGATTTTAGGCAATTTGCAAATTTTTCCGTGATTTTATACATGGGTCGAACTTTTGCCCCGCTGATTCGAACTTTTGCCCCACTATGGGCCAAAAATTGATTCCAACTATTTATGCAAAATCTAATACACTTCAAAGCAACCTTATGATAGGCCTAGAAACGCCCTAACATAAAATAATGAAAAAGATTTTATCTTCAGTTGGTTCCATGCAACGAAAGTTTGACCAAAAATTACAATATTCACGTCGAAAAACAACAAATAGCCATAACTTTTACAAATCTCAATCGATTTTTATGATATTTGGAGTGAAAGTTGCTTACTTGAATAGCATTCGAACCACAATGACATTTATAAGATTTGTTTTGAATTGAGATAGAAATCTTAAAAAGAAACTCTTACCCCACTCGAACTTTTGCCCCACTTTACTCTATCGGAAATATCGATTTTCTGTTTTAGCGACTATTTCTATCAAATTGAGCTTGAGCTTGATTGGCCGCCCGTGGATGCACTCCAGTATCGCCAGATCAGCTGCACTTACACAAGGAACCAACCGAATGACTGCTTGGGACTAACAGGCATCCTCAGTGTATAAGTGCTGGTGATCTTCTATTTTTAGGCAACAATGGCACCTGCCACGTCAGATTGCAGACCAATGAGGGGAAGGGGGAGGAATTGATGATGCATTGAACTGACTCCCACGTAGACCGTATATTCCACTGCATCCACGTCAGTTCATGCGGGAGTGTATGGATTGGGGGAAAGGCATGGCAGAGAGGTTTGCTTTTGTGGTTAGCAGACTGCCTATGTATCAGGCGTAAGAAAGGCGTGCGCGTGGAAGTAGGAAGCGTTAGGGAAACGGTTTCTTGTCCGTCTCTGGTTCTAGCGTTTGCTATGAACGAATAGTTTGAGTGTGGTATATTTAGAATGGAAGATAGAAGCAAGTGAGAGATATACAACTACAAAGTACGAGGAAAGGGACGGGCCTGGGATTGAACCCATGACCTTCTGCATACTAAGCAGAAGTGGTAGCCATCAGACCACCAACCCCGTCTCAGCGACTATTTCTATCAAATTACCTTTAAAAATCATGTTTTGTCAAATATTTAGCATTTTTAAACGTTTTGAGTGAGAATTGTACTTTTGGCCAGCATTTGTATGGGATGCGGCCACTGTGCCTCGGTGGCACGCTGACCGAGATTTTCCGGTAAAGGCCCCTTGCACTGATCATTCATTGTCAACAACTGCGTGACAATTTGTCATTCCATTTGATCTCAATCATCTGGCCGAGGAAAGGACCGACCGAACATCCCGAGCAGACAATGAGAACAAAATGAAAACTGGTTCCAAAGTTTAATCACCGCATGATTTTATCATTATTATTATAAATAATGATAAAATGAAAACTGGTTTTGTTATTGTGTTCTTAGATAGTGATAACTTAATTTGATGATATTTTAATCAAGTTTACAACAATCATATCAAAAATCGAGATTCAAATTTTATATGAGAATTAGCAAAATTCATAATTCATATTCAGGACTGGTAGAAGGTCTTATTTTAGAAACTCGGTCTTTATTTTCATGCAAGACTATTGTTACTAAGGACTGTTCATTTTATAAAGTGGACACCTTGTTTATGCTATATCTTTTTTATTTATTGATGAAATCGTAAACGGTTTTCTGTGTATCGTTCAACTATTATTCTACAATGTTATGAAAATACAGAAACTTACAAAATGGTTTCCGTTGAAGAACTAAATAGTTTTTGCAAAAACTCCTAAGAAAAACTGTTCGTCAAGTTTAAGCATTATTTTTCGCATGAAAAAAATCCTAAATTTAATGAACAAATTGTATGTTGGTATTCTTTACTATTCAACTTAAGGTAGAGCTTTTAAAAACATCAATAATATTCCATCAGTTCCTGACGCTGAGTCACTTTAGTGATCTATTCCTTATGGTCAAATTTGCTGATACACCATCTTTTTACTACCAGCAAAAAAGTAAAGTAATAAGCGTGTTCAAAACTGGTTTAGATTACTAAAGAAACTATATATGTATAAAAAAAAGCAATATCTTGAGTTTTAACCGCATTCTTGGGTACCAAATTTACTCTTTATGGTCGTTTTATTGAAAAATCCCATTCTTTTAAAATTATATACGCATGATTATCGATCTAGAGAAAACTGTAAGCGTTTTTTTCAAAATATGTTGATAGGTAGTCTCAGAATAACACATTCTGAAAATAATACATGCAAAATAAATTTGATTTAATTCAAGCAGTGTTCCCAATCTTGATGATTGTCATGGTGCTTTGAGTGGTCTTCTGAAAATAAATTATTTGTTTTTCTATTGTGCTTAAAATATGACGTGGGGACTAAATCAGCAACTCTATGAAGGCGTAAGTTATTTTTATTATAAATACTATATTATCACTTCCGTCTGGACGTACTTTAAACCTTAAAATTCTACTCATCTCAGTTCCATTTAAATTTAAGATATTTTTCTTTAAAAAAAATGATAAAAAATGATTTTATGATATCTGCAAAATTGCTTCTTCAAAAATAACTTGATATTTTTCAGCAAGCTTCTAATTGATGATGCTTTCTAAGTACAACCATATTTTGAAAATAAAAAATATAAATTGTCGAATTTTCCTGCCGATTTTTAATAATCCTTGATTTTGATAACCTCCAAAAATCGACCGTTCTAAACGTTGTGCCTTATAAGTGTGAAATCATATTATTTTGGTAACTTTTTTATTACCACAGCATTGTACAATATTAGTCAAACGATGTACAGAAAACCGATTTCGATTTCATTGATAAATTAAAAAGATATTGCATGTCCAAAGTGTCCACTTTATAAATTGAACAGTCCTTATTTTTAACAGAAGCTCGCTCTATTTCAATCAAAATGGTATTTAAATTATGTTTTTCTTAATCTGCTTACAATGAATCCTGCTTTTAAATTCTAGAGCATAAATAACTATTAAATTCATAAAAACTTAAGAAAATTATATCAAAACAATGTTAAGAAAATTATATCAAAGAAATGTTATTGAATACATTGTTCGATAAAATTTTGATAATATTTATATTACCGATCTACTCGGGATCCCATCGCCCACAGCGCGCGAACAAAGAAGATGATGCCACTTGAGCCAGTGGGGGCGTCACGTGTGGTCAATTAGAGCTGGTATATTTTTTTAACTTCTTCGCTTCGTTAGAGCAAGTCGGAAAATCGTTGACCTTTTCACGATCTTCGATCTGTTTGCTGTGCACAGCAGTATCAAATTTTCCCCTGGCGGTGAAACCGACACCGGCACCAGAAGTAATATATCTCAAGTTCAAATTATCTTGATATCCCAGCGCCTTCTCAAATATTAACTCAATTGCTATTTTATAACGACCGGAACCCTCAAACCGTCTCACCGCGCCTTTTCGATTGCCACCGCAATAGAATAATAATTCCTCGCACGGAATCACCCAAACTAATGCTTTCCTTTTTACATTTTAGGTAAGTTCTGACCCCAGGGAGTAAGAACCACAAAAAGCGTTCTATCGATCGGATGAATTGGATTGGAAATGGCATTCTACGAAGCGCAGTTCGAAAGCGAGGGAATAAACGTAAATTTGCACCATTGCGCCCCGTGTCTGTCTGTGGCCGCAGACGAAACTGCGGACTGAAGCCGAGAGAGTTTACTATATAGTAACTAGTATCTCTAGAGTAAGAACGACGTAGCTGCCGTATACTTGCGGCGTGTTTATTTAGCCGTTAAGCCGTAATTAGGGCATATTGAATTTCAACGAGACTTTGGGTTGAATTAGTCGGTAATCTGAGAGCAGAACGAGGTGGTAATACTAGATAAGACATGTAGGTTTTCCCTTTTCGTGAGAACTAGTGCGAATGCTGCGTTAGGTACAAATCGAATGAAGCTCAAGGTTTGCACAAGCTGGAACAAGTCATAAAGATATGATCATTGCATGACTTTAAGTATAGCTGAGTACAAATTAGGAAAAAGGACACAATACATAGCACAAAATGACAAATAGACATTATTTGGCAAAGGTTCACCACAAAAACAGTCTAATTGGCATTGAATGAATAACTTCCCAAATTTATGTGATTGATTGGCGGACCTTCCATAGCATTGTGGTAACGTCCACGGCTATAAAGCAAAGCCATGCTGAAGGTGTTTGGGATCGATTCCTAATCATTCCAGGAATTTCCTGGACTTCCATGAGCAAAGGTATCACCGTCCTGCCACACGATTTACAAATGAAACATGGCGATGTGGACAAATAATACTATCAGTTAATAAATGTCGAAGTTTTCGTAGAATTCTAAGCTGAGGTGCATACTCTACGCAGCAGAGATGTAATGCTAGAAGAAGAAGAAGCATTTATAGTAGAAAATTAATACCGGATTCACACAAATTAATCATGTCGATGAATATTTTCCATGTGATAGTTGAGGCGACAAAGACCAATCAATCTCGTTATTGTTTACGGTGGATCCAACTTTCAATCAAATCCTATTCGTTTGAACCCGTGGCCCACTTGATTTTGCTGGCGTAAACGGAAATGCAAAACGGTTTTCGATAGATAGAGCATTCGAACGCAAACAAGATTAGAAGTGAACGCTTTGTTTAGGATATTGCAATTCTGTATATACAGATTGAACACTTTGCTACTCTGGAGATGTTTCAGTAATATACTATGTTGTTGATAAAATGGCTCCAAAGTATTCTAGTTAATAATTGTGGTGATTTGTCAATTGAACTGAAGCTACAACTATCACTTCGAAAGTGGAATAGTTGGTATCAGGTACCAGAAGGCCGGCTTAAGAGGCACGTTCCCTGCCAATTGGGAGATTTGTGCCATCGTCATATTTGGACCTATTTTATCATCTACCAAAAAGAAAGACAGAGATAGGATGCAAACTACTTGAAGAGAACTTTGCCTCATGTCGAACAGGGTGCTTATGAACATCCCAACTATTAATACTATCTACGTCGACAATTCTCCGAATGTCATGACCCCGAATTACATAACCCCAAATGCTGTTACCTAGAATGTACAATTTGAATGACATTACCCAGTCTAATGTTATTCTGGGTAATGATAAATTCAGGGTAATGGACTCCGGGATGATGGGGTAGTATCTTTGGGAGCATCCGCAAATACTCAATTTCCGAGTCGCTGCTGCTTGACGCAATGGCGAGAAAAGATACCGAATTTTAAGCATTTGATAAGTTCCATCGTTGACCAAGGTTAGGTAACCCATAATTTCCAATATGACAAGATTGGTTTTCTGAGCGAATGCTTTCTCTATATCGACAGTTTTTTTTATTATATTAAGGACACATAAGGCATTAGTGAAGTATAACACATTAGAAAGCATATAAAATAAATCATTCTGTATGATTCTTTCGCGTGATGGAGCCTTACATAAACTATACATAAACTTTGAATGGTGTGAAATGGTTTTGATTCCTCAACATAACCAATTTAAATTAAACAGACTTTTTATGATTCTTATTGAAAATTATTAACAGAAAAGTCAAATCTTCAATTGAAATCGTCAAACCACTTAATAAACGTCTGAGGCCGTTGGGAAATATAAATTTGCATAGATAACTATGGAACATGCTCAAAAGCGATAACTTTCAGACGACAAAAATTGAAGCATTTCGTGTGAAATGTTTCGCATATAATGTAGAGTAATAATAATCAGAACGGATTACAACTTTGTGTAAAAGAGTCGCTGTGAGCTAGATTGACCCAGCGCAGTGTGGGGGAAGATAAAGTTCTATAATTCCACGAAGCACCCACCAGGATTAGTCCTTAGGGTAAGAGGAAGTCTTCCTAAAAATTTCAGCTCATATAGTCGTTCTATGTCAAGAACCGATATTGTTCATGCAGTCCCTTCCCCTTGGTTATGCGACCTTGCCGCGATGGGAGGGCATAATCCATTAGCCCATATGATGGAAACCAAAAGCGTAACCTGTAGTGGTGGTATCACATTTTGACATTTTTTGCTTGAAGCCGCGTCATAATTCATATGGCATAGACGCAATAATATCTCGGATGTGATCCAACGGACATCCTGCATCGTTGATAGAATTGATGCCCATTTCAAATAATTAATCTATTCGAAGTGGACATTTATACTATTGGCGACGATTAGTTTGCCTTTTGCTAACCAGAATGATCCGTAGCCACTCTTACTATTAGCTAGCTAGATACATCGTTATCCTATACGACGTATACCCTACGTCATCGAATTTTTTAAGTCCCAAAGTTTTTTTTTTACTCTTTTTCTTAAACCCGTATAACTCGAAAACGGTAAGACCTACAAAAAAGTGTTGTATGGGGGACTGTCGTGAAATTTCCTGAAGTTTTAGAAAAAAATATTGAAAAAATAAAAACACATTTTCTACACTGAAAAAAAATATATTCAAAACTTTAAAGTCGTTTTTTTTAAATCGACTTAAAGTTTTGAATCATTTTTTTCAGTGTAGAAAATGTGTTTTTATTTTTTCAATATTTTTTCCAAAACTTCAGGAAATTTCACGATAGTCCCCTATACAACACTTTTTTGTAGGTCTTACCGTTTTCGAGTTATACGGGTTTATAAAAAAAGTAAAAATAAACTTTGACCCTTTCCAAATGTTAGTCTAGATCGATTTTGAAAAAACAAAGTATGTAAAGTATCTTAGTTTCACATAGTCTTCACACCCAGAATGTTTCATTGAATTCTGAAGGGGTGCTGCCAATCCCTTTGTCGAGTTGGCGTGAAATCCGTCTTCTACTAAACAGCCTAATTTTGTTAAGACTTGACGACAATTGACATTAAGACTCTAATCTTACGTAAAAGACCGAGTAATCAGAATAGCACATAAATGACAAATTATTCACAACCATTTCGACTAGACAGTATTAGTAATGACACTACTACACTACTATTTCAAACAAATTCTGATGGAGCTGCTGATTTAAACAATGCTTCGTTTTCTGAGAAGCAAGGGAATTAGGGTATTTTTCAAAAACTACCACGTCACAATACTAATAAAAAACAGTGTTCATGTGGGCACCATAGCCTAGTCCGTCCGAGTATTGGTCCTGGTAGAGGGGAAACTTGGCAAAAGCCAGACCAAGGGTTCAGCCTTGACAAGTTAAGCTGTCAGGCAGCTCCAACTGAAAACCATACAAAAAAAAGATATTGTTCATGCAGTCCTTACTTCTTCAAACTAAAGAACTAAAAATATAAAATATTAGAAAATAAATTGTTGAATCCGACTCCATTTTTTTCCTTGTCTTAAGTTCATTCTCGGCAACTGCAAGAACCGAGACTTGTCACTTCTAACAAGGTTTGATATGCAACAAGGACTAAGAAGTGTCCTTTTTATTACTACAACATCCTGTTCTCTACGATTGAAGCAGTCAGGAGTATTGTTCACTGGTAGATCTTTACCTCACAATGCACCGGGAAAACAATGATTCTTTCAACCAGATGTATCTACTCTAGACAGAGTTACAGATTTCTGAAGTTCTGTATATTCTTAATATAATATTCGTTTTATCTCACATTTCTCTCAAGAAAAATTCTCAAATTAGGCTGTACATATGTTATAACTCTGATTTTGTCAGCCCGAATAAAAGGTTATCAGATGAATAGGTTAGGAATTACAGATTTGGGCAACATTTAAGATTTTATGCGACTTTTGTAAACGCCAATATGCATAACTTTGTATCCGCAAAAGATCTCGCGCGAAATGTTGTAAAGCATATGGTATGAGGCCATTCAACAGAAAGTCTGTTCACATAAAGTCGTTTTGCATAAAGTTATTTAGCACAGCTATATCAAACATGGAGTGGCTATTTGACGAAAGGTCGCTTAGGATTAGCATCCCAAGTAACAATTTCAATGCTTTATAGTCTTAGATGTTATTTATTGAGGTTTTATTATAGATGCATTCAATCCTAACAGATTTAATGAAGCATTGAAAAGATCTAAACGGTCTTTTCAGTAAAAACCTCTTTAGAATGCTTTGTAGATACCTACAAGTGTTTATGTTAAAACTTATTTGCCGGTCAGAATTGTTGATAACAAATTGCATTTTGAAGGAGCTGTGTAGTGTCTATTAAAACCTATACTTAAAACTTCATCTGGTTTGTCTTACACAAGCCAACGATAAAATCCGTAGGACTGCACTAAGTCATGATAAAGACTTCTTAAAACTCAACTTTCCGATGCTGTGGAAAGCGGTCTACTTGTGATTACCAATTTCATTATGATGATAATGATAATAAATTATACAATTATAAGTAAATCAGGACACGAAAATATAAATTACATATATCCTTCTCGTAGAATTATCTGACTACGGTGTGTAGAATTTTTTCTGTGATTGCTCAAACTTCCCGTTCTAGTGGGATAAGTATGCTGCATACAACAGCTGAGTTACATGGAAAAAACTTCCATTTTCCGGCACTTCAATCACTTACCGTTTTCTGCATTTGTTCAACCGATCAACCACGAGCTTCAGCCTAACAATGAACTATTCTAGTAGAAACATAATTTGACACACAACGGAACGCATTGAGTTAATTAAATTGCATCACCGGCTTGCACTTCCGATCTGTTTACCTTTTTGACAGCACTGGCTTTCCTGAGTCTATTAAGTTTAAGTCAATGCTCCCAAAAAACCAATAAGTTTTAGTGCAGAACAAATATTCTGCTTTAAGAATATTTTAGCCAGTGAAGGAATTTGCGTAAGGTTTTTTAAGATCAAAAGCACTCGTTGATAATTATATTGAACGGAATTAACACCAATTGATCTTAAACCGTCGCAAACAAGACCAGTAAGATTTAAAAAGATGGAATCCATTTTTATTGTCGCCGTTTCGGGTTCATAATTACATTATGTTTGGGAAATTTCCATTATTCGATTGATACGAGCATGAAATCATTCTGAAAATGGAATGGAATGGAATATTAGATAGACAATTATGATGTCAAAATTGTGGCGCGTTGTTGTTAATCGAAAACTTTTATGTCATTTCACCAGTTAATTTTCTTTGGCATGAATTTCTCGTGATTGTAAGGAAATTAACTTACAAGCAAAAAATGAATTTATATTATTAGTCGGAAAACATCTTGATGGTTTCAATATTATAAAAAAGGTTAAGATTTAAAAACAACCTACTGTCTGATATTTGATGGATAATAAGCTCTTATCAATGGTTTTATTCCGTGTTTTAGGATATCGCAAGAGATTCATTACCGCTATTTGAGCTTAATAAAACTTTATAATAGCTCTTATGGATGTTTTATAGTATACTACAAGGGCAGATGTATTCATATGATACAAAACTAAGAAGTTCAGAAACGGTTTTAAGATATAGTCTTAACAACCTCCTGTAGTGTGGGCCTATTCGGGTTTAACGGAGTTTTATCAAAGGTTTATTATAGCTGTTAAGACTAATAAGTTCTAAAATGAGTTTTAACGATATGGTGGTAACAACAGCTTGTAGTAAATGAAAAAACTGAAAATGTTACTTGGGATAGCAATAGCATAATACTTTTTCTTTTCAAATAGGAATTCTAGGTCTACTAGATCAACCAGGACTTTGATAAAGGTTCAAATCTTGGTAATTCTTAAATTATACACTAGACCAAACAAGATTTCCAACACATGCAACTTTATACATTAAGTCTATGTGTAACGCACATCAATTCATTTTTTTTTTTGCATATAAACAGTTCCATGTCCTTACGTTTTTCAAAGTAATTTATATTATCCGGGAGTTTATAACAAACGGTTTACAGGGGATAGGCAAAATGATTGAGATAGGCAAAATATCATAACGGTTTGAAAAACAGATGAAATTTGATGCATCTGGAAGTATTCGACGGCAAATTTGGTCTAGTTTCAGGTACATGCTTGGCCATGCATATAGGCCACCGGTCACCGTAGATGTTCCGGATTTTCCGAGGCCATGTCCAAATGGCATTTTTTGTAGCTTGTATTTTTTGCGGTGTGAAGTTGTATAGATGTTTGCAATTTTCCTAGAAACTAGAGTTTATAGGAAATTGAATGCACTGGACGCATTTAGATTCGTTGAAAATTTTCAGAAATATGACCATTTCCGTAGAACAGTTCCCGAAAATATGGTCAGCCAACTTTGTATTTCCAATCATGTATATATTGTCCGGAGCTACATATATCCCAATGAGCATAAAAAATGCAAGATGATGCTTCCGGTAGTCTATTCAGAACCATTAGACGTACTGACCACTCTATAGTAGGCGTCCTGGGGAAGTGTGCATTAAACTTCAAGATTTTTGAACGTGATGCTTCCGGATGATTTTCTAGAACCACCATGGTAGTCGGCTTCTCTTTAGTAGTTTCCAGGTGCCCCGAGGTATGTGGCTATTTCAAAACATGCTTGGAATTACATCAATATGGGTATCGAATATCAAGATTTTGGAAGATGATGCTTCCGAAAGCATTCCCAGAAGCAGCGGCTGTTATGACTACTGTATAGTAGATTCGAGGTACCCCGATAGAAGTGAACAATTTCGCATATGTACGGAATCGTATCAATATGGGTAACAAACTTTAATATTTTTGAAATTCATAGTTCCGGAAGCAGTTTTAGAATCACCTGCCTTGGAGGCTGTGTGAAGCATTTTCAGAACCACAAAATGTAATAATCACTCTATAGTAGATGCCAGGGGTTCTTAAAAGTATTTGTAACATGACATAGGAATTAGTTGCTCTGTCAATGCATCACCCCCAAAAATCTTGACTTTGTGTTTTGAATTGGTCACATCCCCCGGGGCACCTAGAACCTACCCTACAGTGGTCATGGTAGCCGGTAGTGTTGAAAATGCTTCGTGAAGCATCACCATTGAAAATCTTTGATAAAGTTTGATGTCCATATTGATATGGTTCCAGGTATGTTCCTAATTGGTCAATGGCCACATCCCCCAGAGCACCTGGAACCTACTGTAAACTGTTTAGTACATCTAATGGTTCTGAATATTCAGCTGGAAGCATCATTTTGAAGCCCTCTTGGATATAGCTCCAGATAATATATACATGATGATATTTCTGAAGATTTTCAACGAATGCGTCCGGCGGCATTCAACTTCATATTAGTTCTAGTTTCTAGAAAAATTGTAAACATCTATACAACTTCACACCGCATAAAAATACAAGCTACAAAAAAATATGCCATTTGAACATGACCTAGGGAAATCCGGAACATCTCCGGTGTCTGGTGGCCAATATGCATGGCCGAGCAAGTTCCAGAAATTAAATTAAGTAATTTTGCCTATCGTACTAGGCAAAAATATCTAATAACTCATTCTTATTTTTTTAGATCTATTTAGATCATTGAGTGGATCATCAACGATTTCGGAACCAATTAAGGTACCCCGGGGCAAGTGAGAATCCGGGGTAAGTGGGGCGTTTCGTCATAGCTCAACTAGGAAAAGTTTTTCATGGAAGTATTCTTCTAGAAAGTTGAAGATACAATGACAAGGAATGTATTTAGTACTAAACATATTGTTATTTTTATTACCATGTGGTTCATGTTTCAGTTGTCAGTTCAGCGCCATTTTCAACTTGCATGACAAATTGTGACACGTTTCACGTCTTGCATTGACTCGCAAAAAATAAATGTGTTTTAAATCGAATTTCCATCAGTAAGTTATAATTTTTAGTATTATTTCAAGCTGCTAACGATGAACCAGTATTTTGTTTTCATTTCATATGAAATTTTCGATGGTCTATCTTACCCCAAAATATATTTGTACCTGGGGTAAGTGGGACCTATCAAAACAAAAACCAGAATCAAAACTTTTCGTACACGTGTCAAACATTTTGCTGGAGAGTAGCACTAAAACATTCAAACAAATGATATTTATCAAAAAAGATCAACCTCAAATTACGTAATTACATAAGAGGGAGAAGAAAAGTGTTGTTATTCTTTATTTTTAATTATTTTTTTTTATTTTTGAAATACGACTTCAAAATTGAACAAACACACAGTTGAAATTTGAAATGCATCGTGAGAAAGATTACTTTTTTATGTTATTTGAACTTTATTTGTTATTTCTACCAAATTAAGTAGTGATGGAAAACAATTCCATCCCATAAGGTGGTTTTCTGCCATGCATATAAATAATAACAAAACATATTTATAATTTCGTCAATGATTGATTGTTTATGTGCTACATTTCAATTAACAACTTATCTATATAAATAAAAATGGAATGGTGTTTGTATGTCATGAAATGGCTCACAAATGCGTTGACGGATTCAAATGATTCTTTCTTCGTTTTGTTCGTCAAGGCTTCCGACGTGTTTATGTGTATAAAAATCCAAGGATATTCATCGGGAAAGTAGTAAAAACGAGGGTGAACGGAACTGTCATTTTATATGGGCCGGGCTGATCCGTCTACAACAGCCTACTTGATGGCAAGACGAAGTTTGCCGGGACCACTAGTAAAAGATATAATTTGAACATTTTTTATTCTTCTTTACGCTTTTATTGAGGAATTTTCAGTTAATATTAAATGTGAGGTGACATACTATTAAATAAAGTATTTCTTCCTAAAACGTAACGTATTTTATGATTGATCCCTTATGTACATCGAATATGTACTTAAAATTAAAAATCTATGACTTATCAATCCTATTATTATAATGGTTGACTTACTGATGTGGATTGACGCATGAAACTGGATGTGTCCCACTTGCCCCGCTTAGCGAGGTTACTGCGTCCATTGGCTCATTCTAAAACTTTCTTCCAAGGTTTTCAAAATTTCGAAATTATTCGATTAGTTTTATGCACACACCAGCAAATATGTTGCCAAAACGTGATTGTGTTGTTGGATTTGAAAAATATTGACATTTGAAAATTTTATTGAACAATTTGTTTGAACTATCGTTTTTTTCGTTCCCACTTGCCCCGCGGTACCTTATACGATATAATTCTCGCGTTTAGTATCATAAGAGCGTATCTGCAGTTTTGGCGGGAAATGAGATTTCGTAATATATGAATTCTATAGGTCCGAAACTATAACCCTACCAAAAATTATTACTAAAAATATTCTAGAAATACCATATTTTTAAAAACATAATTTGACGTAGGGTAAGTGTACCAGTTATGGACATAGTGGTTCCCTATTTCGCCATAAGTGATAACTGGAATGTCTTCAAATTTTGAAAGTTTTTGTGTGTTGCAGTAGTTAGATTTAAGATATAACTTGATGTTAAAGCATTCAAAAAGATTTAAAATGTAAAACTTATCAAAATTTCTCATATGGCCAAATAGGGAACCACTATGGCCATAACTGGTACACTTTCCCTAACTGCAGAACTGCAATGGGAAAAAGATATGTCATGCGTAACTTTTCTGTTCATCATCTGTTGAAGTTACGGCAACTGCGATACTATTCCGTGTTTACAAAATCTCGCGTTCAGTATCATAAGGGCGTAACTGCAGTTTCGAAGAAACCGAGAAAATCGATATTAAAGTTTTCAAAAAACAAAAAAATCACGTATTTTTTTTGTTTTAAAGTGAATTTATCTGAAAATTTATACAAATACTATCACGACATTAGAGTATCCGGTGCCAAATTAAGTACACGTAAAATATGCAGGAAAATGTAATAAATTGCAGTTACGCCGGTATGTCGCATTGGAAGAAGTTACGCCACGAAACAAAATCATTAGTTTTTGATAAATTAACAATTTTTATAACACCAAACAGACTCTGAGAGTCTCCAAACACTTTTTGTTAAAATTTCATGCCTACTGGAATCGAACCAGCTTCTCAAGTACGTACACTTTGGACATATTTACAATTCATTAAACAAAACTTTCTTCGATAATACCATGTTGGTGTTCATGTATCGTTCACGGCTAAGATACAGGGAAAGTTTGTCAATTTGCAACCAATTTGATCGAATTATTACTAGTTATTGTACACTGGTTCCAGATCGTCCTTTTCTATTCCTACAACATTGCTTGTACGGGAATCCGCTGCGCTGTGTTCAATGATGGTAACACAAATTTACTGAAAAATGTTTGGACTGGTTTTTTAACATCACTCACCTACAACTGCTGTATATTTCTTCACCATCTTCAGGTGTAAACCACTACATCCTCGAATGCATCGAACTTAAGCAACTGTGTAAAATTAAGAAATAATACGGAGCAGCAAATATTTTCTGTTAGACATTTTGTAAACACGGAATAGTATCGCAGTTGCCGTAACTTCAACAGATGATGACCAGAAAAGTTACGCCTGACATATTACAGTAAGGACCCGATTTTGTCAGCCCCTCGATGAATTTTGGGCTGACAAAATGGGGAACCTGACAAAATCGGGTCATTTTATTTTGTTCCTGTTTTTCAATTTTTTATGTGTTACATGGTTACATAGACTTTTAAGAGGTCGATAGACATGGGCGTAGCCAGTTTTTTTTTATCAGGGGCTCCCCCTCCCTTATAATGGTAATATCGATTTTTAGCACTTAATTAAAGGCATTATCATTGCCCCCTCTGGCTACGCCCATGCGTGCATGACATCAAACATCATCATCAATTTGAGTGTAAACGTGGTAAAACATGACGATAACAATTTTTTATCAAATTTTAAATAGGCTGACTAAATCGGGTCAAAAAGCTGACAAAATCGGGGGTAGACAAAATCGGGGGCAGACAAAATCGGGGGCTGACAAAATCGGGTCAGTACTGTATGTCCAAAGTGTACGTACTTGAGAAGCTGGTTCGATTCCAGTAGGCATGAAATTTTAACAAAAAGTGTTTGGAGACTCTCAGAGTCTGTTTGGTGTTATAAAAATTGTTAATTTATCAAAAACTAATGATTTTGTTTCGTGGCGTAACTTCTTCCAATGCGACATACCGGCGTAACTGCAATTTATAACATTTTCCTGCATATTTTACGTGTACTTAATTTGGCACCGGATACTCTAATGTCGTGATAGTATTTGTATAAATTTTCAGATAAATTCACATTAAAACAAAAAAATACGTGATTTTTTTGTTTGTTGAAAACTTTAATATCGATTTTCTCGGTTTCTTCGAAACTGCAGTTACGCCCTTATGATACTGAACGCGAGAATTTTACAAATTCGCCATAATTTATTATTAACCCGTAAAGGCCTGAGTAAAAGCAAAAATTGTAAAACCCTCACCGCCCAGCGAATTCTTAATGGATTCAAATGACTTTTTGTCAGTATTTTGGCACACATATCTAGTTTCTAGAAGTGGACAGAGGAACGCGGAAATATTTCTGTGGTCGGAGTTATTTCGGTGGATCACTGGGTCAGATCGGGTGAGAAGGGTACTGTGCGTTTGTGCCCCTGGAGGTAGGCAAATTTCAAGTCACAGATAATTTCTGGTCTCGATTATAATGTGGCCACTAAATGACGAAATTTTAAGAAAATTTCATCAGTGTAAACCTTTTGAGAAACGATTGAATTGGATAACTATAAGTTTTTCATTTGATTAATCCTACAAATGACCATTTTCGGGTCCCTAGACGCCTCAAACTTAAGATAAAGTGGCCACCAGAATAACTCCGGCCACAGGAATATTTCAGAGTTCCTCTGGCCACTTCTAGAAACTAAATATGTGGGCCAGTGAACTGACAAACAATCATTTGAATCCGTTAAGAACTCTCTGAGCGGTGAGGGTTTCAATATTTTTGCTTTCACGGGTTAATAAGTACTTTATGAATCTTTCCAGTCATATTTGAAATAAAAAAAAAATCCATCAAAGTACATGTATTGAGATTTTTAAGGACTACTCCAAGTATTTATCTTGGAATTCCACTTAACGTTCTACCAATTATTTGCACATTAATAAAGAAATATATTTAGGCATTCCTTTTCATACTTGTTCAGGATTAAAACAATATGTTTCTTCTATAATAACTTCAAGATAATTCAATAATTCTTAGATGTTTTATATTTTATATTTGCTCTTGTTGATTTTTCTGGGATTTTGGTATTCTGTGATAAATAACCCACTATGTTATCCCATGTAAAATTGGTCAGAAATGATCCCAATGTATCATTTTTGATCAACATAGGCGATATTTTTCTAGTACATTAGGAGGGTTAAAAACTCCACGAATGCATGAAATACCTTACTAAAAATCCTTCCCTCCAAGAAGTGTTTCTCTTTTTTTTTTCTCTTAGGGCAAATCTTGAGTTTGCACAAACGGTTTGCGATCAAATCCTATATATTCCAAAAATCTTTTTTTAAGTTTTATGAAAAATTTTCAAATATAGGATCTCAAATATTATATCATTGATTCTTACAAGAAACCTCCTAGAATATATTTAGCTATTGCGCTATTTTATTTCAGGAAGTCCTTCTGAATGTATGATTCATTACGCAACTCAAAACAGTTGCGTAATGAGCAAGCGTTTCGTGATGAATCATTACAGCACTGATTTCAGTTGCGTTATGACTATTCTCGCACTGCATACTTAAGATCTGGAAAGTAGGCCGTTTCATGCCAAATTGGCGTGATGAAAAACAGCCTATTACGATGAGAAATTGCAAAAAATAAATTAACGGAGTACGGTAAAATTTTACAGTTTTCGGAAAACAATCACCGGAATCTGTAACATGTGGACGGATTACGGTGTTTTATTTTACCGAGCTGTTCAGCTGTTTACGGTGAAAATCACGGGATTCCGGTAAAATAAGCTTAGTGTGTAAAGGAATATAACAAGATTATTTTTTCTGCATGTTTTGGAATAATTTTGCAATAGTTTGATTCTTGAAAAAGAAATGCAAGTTCCCTGAAACAATCCCAAGACGTCTTTCGGTTGTAATTTGCAAAAAAAAAAATGAAATGGGAATACCTGAAAATATTTGTCACGAATTTTGTCTTGAGGAGTCAAAAGTGAAATTCTTAGACGAATGTCTTATTCAAATTCAGAAATCTTCAGGGATCTTTGAAAAAATCTATATATTCTCATAAGCATATTCCTAGTGGCTTAGAAAGCAATACTTAATGTTTTTTCTTCGAAGTGTTACTGTAAATCTCTTAAAGAAGCTTTATATAGAATCTTGTTACGAAATCTACTTCGCTGTATATTTTTTTTTGTTGACGTCGTTGGTGGTCTAATGGCTACCGCTTCTGCTTCAAAAGAAGCTTCAGAAGATCGTGAGTTCAATCCCAGGCTCGTCCCTTTCCTCGTATTTTGTAGTTGTATCTTTCACTTTCTTCTATATTCCACTCTTAATCTATCACACTTGAACTATACGTTCATAACAATCGCTGGAACCAGATACGGACATAAATCCGTTTCTCTACGCTCCCATTCTTCCATCATTATAGCTCGTTTTTCCTTACGCCTGATACATATGCATTCTGCTTACCAAAAACAAGCCTCTCTGCCATAAAATTTCATTGCTCCTATACCTACCGCATGAACTGGCGTAGATGCAGGGGTATATCCGCTCTACTGCAGGCCAGTTTTAAATGCAACATCAAATCCTCCCCCTTGCTTTCATTGTTCTGCATTCTGACGTGGCAGGCGCCATTGTTGCCTGAAAATAGAACATCACCAGCACTTATACACTGAGAGTGTCTGTTAGTCCCCAATTGGTTGGTTCTTTGTGTACACACTTGGCTCCCACTTTGCTGTATAAATTTTGAAGGTATTACTGAAAAAACGTTGGATGAATTACTTAAACAGGAATATTAAGGTTGATTTCGGGCCCTCAACTGGTGAGGAAACACCGCTTGCGAAGGAACCACAACCAATCTAATCTTCAGACTTTTCTAATCCGTCCAAAACAGTTTGTTGAACCCATTACTTTAACACAAAAAGGATGCAGATAGTGTCCAACTATCCTTTTGTAAGAATTGATGAATAATAATTTTCTAGTCATACGCAAACGCAACCTCCTTCTTCTTCTTCTTTCTGGCGTTACGTCCCAACTGGGACAAAGCCTGCTTCTCAGATTAGTGTTCTTATGAGCACTTCCACAGTTATTAACTGAGAGCATTCTTTGCCGATTGACCATTTTTGCATGTGTATATCATGTGGCAGGTACGAAGATACTCTATGCCCTGGAAATCGAGAAAATTTGCTTTACGAAAAGATCCTCGACCAGCGGGATTCGAACCCACGACCCTCAGCATGGTCATGCTGAATAGCTGCACGTTTACCGCTACGGCTATCTGGGCTCCAAACGCAGCCTCATATGATCTGCAAATAATCTTGAGTTGATAGCTCCAACAAGGATCTCACAAAAATCTGAACCTTTCCAAAAATCCATCGAGAATCTTGAGAGAAATTTTCTTACCATCGAAGACATGTTCAATATTCAACAAGTCATCAATGATCTGTTTCTTCCGGCTCTTGATTTATCATTGTGGTTTCTTCATGCCAGATCACATAGGTGTCGGAAAGTCAGCATCAGCTTCCAACAAAACCTCAGACAATTCTTCGTCTCTTAATACCCACAGCTAATACAACCAACAGGTCTTTCTGTCAAGACGACCATTTTGATGTGTCTCATTAATAAAACTCTTACTTTCATTGACATCACTGTCTAAGGTACCATCGGTACAGTCGGTACTCGGTAACTTTGCACTTCCTAATTTCCGAGTTTCTCAGATTCAAACCCCGTGTTGCAGATAGGAAAGAGGATACCGGGATGGTTTAATGGGACATAAAACCGCAATCTCGCCGTAAATGTTGACTACACTGCTCGGTTGGTAGTCTAGCTAGCTAAAGCCCAGAGAGGCGATCAATTATTCACGTGCATTTTATTAGATTATTGCTCGGTTGGCTGTTAATTTGACATGATGGCGGTGATAATCAGAGGAGGAGGAAGAGTTGCATTGAAAGTTCGGAATGGGGCTGAGCGCGGGCTTCCAACTTATTGCTCGGATAAGCCATTTGCAAATTGCACTATCAAAAATAAGTGGACATAATTCTTCAGTTTTGAAAAAGTAATACACAATTCTTCAATATACAAACAGATGTTTAATGCATAAAATATTCTACAAGAGAAAAGCCTTTAATTTTTTAATAAAATTAATTTTTCTCAGTGTAAGTACCAGCGTCCTAACGTCTGCAGCGTCCAAAAGAGATATTTAAAGAAAAATTACAGCGCAGATGTGCAAAGCTCCAATGGGAGGAGATAAGCAAATGAAAATTGAGTTTTCACACGCCATTGCTAGATATATCGATAGACGGAGACCATCATTCAGCACGCTTACTATAGGGGTGCTTAGTTTACTCTTCGGCTTCAACAGCTCGTTGTCTGCGAGATCTCCAAGTGGACAATGCGCGCCAAGAAGAAGGAAATGTGCATCTCGCCATGATCTTCGTGAAAGTGGCCGTTTGTCTGTACGATGCGAAGGTATTGGCTGAGGAAGTAATATTATCCGATTGCGCATGACATCATCTCGTGTGTTGGGTACCGTAAAATGGGGTAATTTTGATAGTCTCTCAAAAGAAAATATGATTATTTATTTTTCTTGTGTTATGGATAACACTGCGGAACATTTCATTGTATCAAGTACCAAAATATCTATTTATTTAATTCAGGTATGCTGAATCCATTGCTGTTTTTAAAAACATCACAGAACGTCTAATTTTTGACATATTGGCTGTTGAGAATGAAGAATTTTACGATTTCAGTTAACTTACATGTTTACCAGCTTGTATGACAATTTATTTGCTAAAATGGCCACAGTATTCAAACTTCATGTGTTAAACAATAATTATCAGTAAAGTTCATAATACTTCCAATCCTCAAAATTGATTTTTAATGTTTCAGAAAAGAATTTTATTTTGCCAAATAAAAGAAACGAAGAATTTCGTTCGGAGACTGAAAGCATGTTAAAAAAGTCAATTCAATCTAAATTTAATCGTGCAATTTCAACCAAACAATTTCTAGATTTCATGTAAACAACAATTAAACCAGTGTTTGATTAGCTGCATATTGCACACGGTCCTCTATGGAGTTATATTTCATAATTTCTTCTCTCTATATATAAAACATTTTAGGGACAGCAGCAGGAAGGTGTGAGCATTTAAATAGTGTTAAAATTGAAGCTCTGAACCGTATTTCTCTTAGGTACGAAAAGCGTTAAAAACAAAACGTAGGATGTACGGAGTATCATAATGGTTATATTATATTGTAGTTTATTGTACGAGACCTTTTAGAACAATAAATCGTCAATTGGGAAATTCGGATATGAAGTGGTGTTGCACGAAAGTAACATCAGTAGCAACAGTGTTGTCGTTTCATACAAGGGACTAGTGTGTAATGTTATTTTATGTTATATTGTGTAGCGTTGTACTATATCTACTGTTCATAGGTAATAAATAGGTATACAAATAATTCCTTTGCGCATAAAATAACAGATAATTCTTATTCCTTATAGCTACTAGTCCAGTGGAGGTGCACGAATTACTTATTTATAATTGTTTTGTTATACTAATTCATTGGCAGAAATTCCAGAAGCGTCATGGAGTCATCGGAGATACTAACATAATCACTGCTATTAATATTTCAGCAGTTCTATTCCGAAAACTGTAATTCGTCCTTACTCTGGAGACTACCTAACGAGGTTCAATTCATCACAATTTAAGAATGGAAATTCTGAAACATCTATATTCATATCATATACAACTATAAATTCCATTCTATATATTTTATTATAGTTATTTCATTTATTATATGCTGGGTATGGAGAGGGTGCATTAGGGCATCAGAGAAGTCACAGATGGACGATGTAGTAGGGTGTCAGCCGAAATCTAGGAGAATGTGCCGTAACATCCTTACACTACATGCTGCTACTTATAAAAGACTTTAATGTAATTATCTATGTTTACTACAGTAGGCTATAGCGAATGAAACGAAGCGTCGGATGTATTATTATTTTGTTTGTACTCCATGAACATATGGAAGCTGGAATTTTGTTTTTGATGTATCCGGAAACTCTATTAACATATCACTGATTTTTTTATTTTTATTCAAATTATTTGTTTATTCTTATCATTCTTCTGTCGACCAGCCTAGGAGCATCTGTAGCACAAATATTCAAAAGAAAATTATATGTCGGCCGATATAATACTGCATGCTGTTTCACTGCGTCATAATTTATTGTAACTACCATTTTATTTTCATATTTTATTATCATATTATTATATATATATATATACATTATAATCTTATCTACTATATAACATATCAATATAATTGAATTTTTCATGATTTGGGAAGGGAGGGAGCATCAGGGCATCATTGAAATTACAACTGGACAATGAAGTGGAGTGCCAATCGGAGTCAGGAGGAAAAGTGGTAGTCGTTCACGTCTAGTACTTTTCTCTCCAACAGTTGTGAAAGATTTGACGCGCCCTTCTTCTAACAAACCTTTCCGTGGAAAGCTCGACAAGTGATGCAAATTCTAATACTCAATCTGTTGGATCATATGGCTGGAAGGAGATTCTCTATTTCCCGCGGGTTTCGCGTAAGTGTTTCTACTTACGGGTCCGCCACCCCCCTTTTGGCCCTTCATACAGCGATATGTTGAATGCAGATTGGTAATAAAATTTGACCTTACTGTTGAGTGGAACCGCATGCAGAGCAAGACTCAAGCAAGGATTGGTGGCTACCTACATACATACAACAATTAAACCAGTGTTTGACGACCAGACTTTGACGGACTGTAGCTAAAAATTGTGTGAATTCTGAAAACGGTATCAAATTTAGAAACACCAAATTTATTAGTAACCCTCCTCCAAGTGGTCTTTTGATTATGTGGCATTCTCCTGTGGGTGAGCGACTAAATCTAGATCAATCGTGTTCGGTTTGCGTTGCGTGAGTACGAAAAGATATACTTGTCCAGTCGAAGATGAAGTACCAACTGGTGAGCTCGTTCCATGCTTATATAACACATTTTCATCGTGGCAACATTATGTTAATGTAGTTTTCGTGTTTCCAATAGGTTATAAGATATGCATATAGCCGTAGTAAGGAAATATCAAGCTGAAACATTAAAAAGACCGTCACTCCAAATTTAGAATTAATTTTTCAAAACCCAAATAGGGTTTTGCTAGTATGGGTGTACATTGTCCAGAACTGCAATCAGAATTTTGTTTATATTTTGTGTGAATTAAGTGTGGGAACCGTACTATCAAAGTCACTCGAATTATCAAAGATACGCTGTTTTACGGCATACTGAAACCAGCGCCAAGCCACGCACGATCGCTACAGCATGCAAGTGCAACGTGTGCTTGGGAGATGCGGCGAGATAGCATTGCTAAATGGTTTAATGTGAGTAAATGACTTTTTGTCGCCAAGCAAACGTCCGGATCCGTTGGGTTTGGTTCGGTGAATTGAGCCCTGCCCATGGGAGAAGCTAGGATTTTCCTCAGGAGAAGAGGTAACGACCAAAAAGGTCTCCGTAGGAATTTTCAAAACAATTTTTTTACAGAGATTTTACAAGATTTTAGTTTAGATGTTTCGCAGGTAACTTGAGATTCTTTTAGGATCAAAACTCTAAATATTCTATCAAAGGTTTTGCTTTTACAAGCACATGTTGTGGGCTTCGTGGCCTTGCGGTTCGCGGCGTCAGTCGTCTAGGCGTATTGTGCCACGAGGTGTGGGTTCGATTCCCGCTCCAGTCGGTGAAAACTTTTCGTCAAAACGAAAAATTCATCGCTGGACTACTGGGTGTTTCGTGTTGTCCGTTGCCTAATGTTAGCGATCGTTCAGTCTGTGCAGCCTATGTGCTGAAGACGGTGTAAATTGTCTTTAAAATGCATCATAAATGACGGGTTGGTGGTCTAATGGCTATCGCTTCTGCTTCATAAGCAGAACTTCATGGGTTCAATTCCAAGCCTGTTCCTTTCCTCGTACTTTGTATTTTTCACTTGCTTCTATCTTTCACTGGTAATCTTTCATACTTAATCTAATCGTTCATAGCAATCGCTAGAACCAAAGACGGACAAGAAACCGTTACCCATACGCTTTCATTCTTCCACCAATTTAAACATAGGCAGTCTGCTAACCAAAGTTTTTCTGCCAATAAAATGACCTTGCCTCTACACATTCCCGCATGAACTGGCATAGATACAGGGGTATAACCGGTCTAACGTGGGCCAGTTTTAAATGAATTCTGAAGTGGCAGACGCTATTGTTGCCTTTTAAAATAGAAGATCACCAGCATTCTGGCGATACTAGAGTAGCAACCACGGCCGGCCAATCAAGCTCAAGCTACAAGCATAAAATTCGTCATTTAATATTTTAAGGATTTTTCCAAGAATTTCACAATTCTACTTTCTATTCTACTATTGAATAATACAGGAATTGCTCAAAAAATACTTTAAAGGTATTAATTCTTGGATTTACTCTTTAAAAGTTAAATTTAAGCATGTGTCTAATGATAGCTTGGAAAACTCATCAAAATACTAACAGTAATGTCCTTAGTAGCTTCTCTTGTTGTTGCTTTGAACATACTTTCTGAAGTTTATCTGAAGGTTATTCAGAAATTTCTACATTTATTTTTACTAAAACTACTCGGAAATTTTCCCACACATTCCTTTTAGAATTTCTTCAAAATTCCTTACAGTTATTTCAGATTCCTTAGAGAACATCTGTAGTAAATATTGGTCCATTTCAAGAAGTAATACTTGTAAAAATCTTTGATGAAATTTCTTGAGGAATCCCAGAGTAAAGAATTGCTTATAGGTATCCTTAGCGAAATTTTAGTCCGAATCATTCATGTAGGAATATTTCGCAAATATTCAAAAGATGTCCTGACTGACTTTCAAAACATATTTTTGGAATTGCTGTGTGATTTTCTTGGAAAATTCTTTAACAAACCCAAAATTCAGAACACAACAGAAGGACAATAAATAGGATTTCTGAAGGAATGCCCAAAAGTCTTCTTAATGCTATTTATCTGTGAGCGAATTTCTGGTTTAGACAAAATCCAACCAGAATGAGTCGAAAAAATAAAAAATCGTGCTCGATAGTCTTCGATTTGGATTGAATTTCACACATGTTTCCATTATGATAGAATAAGTGTTTTCTATAGACAAATTGACTCAAGAATAACTTTTGAAAATGGTCTATGGGTTTTTGCATGCAATTTATTGGAAAAATGTTAGCCTTGAAAATGTTGATTTTAAAGAAAAAATGTTCTATGGATATGTTGCAGTAAACTGTTTGGACTACAAGACAAAAAATATACACTGAAAAAAATATGTTGTTTTTATCTTGAAAAATTCAAAAATCAAGCTAAAATTATAAATTGCACAAAAATCCCATTTTAATTTTTTTCAAGTTTTCGCCTATGAATCTTTATACAAAACAGATGCTTGGAGCAAAATTTCATTTGTAATTAAAAAGTTTTTCTAAAAACAACTTTTGGTCGATTTCCAAAACTTTGGGTTTTTGTCCAAATGAATACGTTCTGATGATAAGAAAACTAAAATTATTCTAAACCATAATGATGCTTGTTTAATACAAAAATATATTAAATAAATGAATTAATAGTCCATTTTCATTAATTATTCGCAATTCTTCATCAAGAAAAATAATTCATTAGAGAAAAATATGTGAAATACTCATTGATCCAAAGTTACTCCCAGGAATTGCTCCATAAATTCCTTCAGGGATTATTTGAACAAAACTATCAAGAACTCTTCCAGGAATTCCTCAATAAACTCGAAAGCTCATAAAGCCAATCAATGAGTTCCCACTCCTGCAGTTCTTCCAAACAATTTTCTAGAATTTTCTCAAGTAACATCTACGGGGATTTTTTATGAGTTATCGAAACCAAACTTATGAAAAATCCTCGGAGATTACACTATGGCACACTATGGTAGTTGTTCCAGTAAATCCTCAGATCATTCCTACAAAAATTTCTTCAGGGATTTCTTCCGATGTTATTTTTTAAGGAATTTCTTCAGAAAATCCTGTCCAGAGATTTGTCGATCTTATTTTTTAGAAAACCTTTCAAGACTCGTTTAAAAACCCAGAAGTTGTTTTAGAGATCCTAGAGGTCCTTTCAAGAGTTCATTACTTTAGAACTTGCACAAGTTTCACAAATATTACTCTAGGATTTGATTTGTTTTTGAATGAATTCATTAAAACAAACTCGTTTCCCTCTCTGGTTACGCCCATGGCCCCACCAGAGAGACCACAACGCCGGAGATTAAGTAATTAGACACGCTTCGATGCTGAAGCACTGCAAAATTGCCTGCGCGGAAACCATACATGCTAATTGGATGCACACAAAACACACGTGAATGAGACCCCAAAATAATTCCGCTTTTCGTTGGCAGTTTTAATGATCCTTCAATGACCAAATTATTATAAACAATCAACTCTGCTAAGGCTGTTTTAGCATTTTGCGTCCTTCAAGAAATTTGATTGTTCCATTTTCATTCCCAATTCGATTGCATTCATCCTTCTTTATTCACATATATAAAACACAATCTAATTGAATTTCAATTTTCTCCTTTCGCTTACAGGTAGGCAAACACACACCTTGAGACATCATCATCCAAAATAGCTCCTCCATCATCACACGGCCGTATAGCTTTGATACACATTTTCGATACAGGAAGTGACGGTTTGCGGGTGCTTGATTTCTTTAGATTAACAACTCACTGTGCAAAGGTATTTGGTACTATTAGTTTTAGTTGCTTTGTCTGCTTGAGTGGAGTGGTTGGAGGTCAACTTTGGCCTTAATAATCGCCATCGCCGAGTCAATTCGAACTTGTAAATATATTACCATTCCATTCATCAACGAGGGTTGCCGAGATACCAAACAGCTCCCCGACGAGCTACTGATTTATAAAAACAACCCGAGCCCGTTTGAAGTGTGAATGTTGCAGATGAGAAGCGAAAGTTTTATTATTTTATGGTTTTATATGGAAATAAATAAACAAATGATTCCGCTTCTACGATGGAGTGCCTTCCTTTGGGACGATCGTGATGGATAAGATCGTTTATGGCGCAGTTGAGAGCAGCGGAAAATTTTACAAAGTTGTGTAAGTTATTCGTTGTGAAGCGGGACCATCAATGGTAGCTTTATCTGTCAGTCCTCTAAATCTTATACGAATTTATACGATTTTTGTCTAAAATTATAAATTTTATTCGACATTTTATCCAATGTTTCTACATTAGATACCGTTTTGTCTCAAATTCCGAACAGACTCATATTCCGAACACTCGGTTTTTGTATGGCGATTTGGTTGAAATGTTTCGCTGAAATATGTCACCAAATAACAATGAAATGACGGTCAATTGCAATTCAATTTTAACGTCTCCAGTATATTTTTTACCACGGAAATAGTGATGATTTTCTAGTTTGAGACCAGTAGAGCAAGCTCAGATAAATTTATTTGCGATATTATTCACTTGAATACGATTTTTTTGTACAGCTCGGAATATGAATCAAGGTGTTCAGAATAAGAGACAGAATGAACGCAGTGTTCGGCATTTGAATCAAAATGTTGTTCCATACTTTTACTTTAAAACACTACTAAAACTAATTGAATCAGCATTATTATTGGTACACCCAACAGCAAACAGTTGGACTTTGCGCCGAAATTAAAATTTACATAAATATCAGCCAATTTATGCCAGTTAGATGCATTTGAAGTCACGGTTGGCCTTAAGTGTTCGGAATATGAGTCAAAACGGTATTCTATCATTTTCAAAATTTTGCTTTGAATCCTCTGCAGATCTTTCTTCCTGGTATTACAACAGTTAGTCCATATTGGTACAGCATACAACATGGCCGGCCTGAAAATTTGTTTGAAGATCAAAAGGTTTTTTAAGGAAATATTTTATATATGTTACATTTGGTTTGAATGCCCTCAATGAGATTTTTGAAAGGTAGTTTTTTATCTAGCCCTATATACTCAACTTCATCTGACCCTGGAACCCTTCTCATCGTGACATGTCTACTTGAAGGTTTCAAATATAGAGCTTTTGGTTTATGTGGGAATATTATTAGTTGAGTTTTGGATGCATTAGGAGAAATCTTCCATTTTTGCAAGTATGAAGAAAAACACTTTTGCAATTAACTACAGATTACACACAGGCTTCGTACTTTGGTGGAAAGGCCTGTGTCATCCACAAATAAAGATTTTTGACATCTCTAAGGTAACTCAGGTGAAAGTCTTTCATACTTGGAGTTCTGATAGTTAACCTGAAGTGTACGATTTGACAGATAACTTTGAATTATTCTAACAATGTATGTTGGAAAATTAAAGTTTTTTAATTTTACGGTCAAATCTTCATGCCAAACACTGTCGAATGCTTTTTCTATGTCTAGAAGAGCAAGACCAGTAGAATAGCCTTCAGATTTGTTGGAACGGATCAAATTTGTTACACGTAAAAGTTGATGAGTGGTCGAATGTCCATGGCGGAATCCGAACTGTTCATTGGCAAAAATTGAATTTTCGTTGATGTGGACCATCATTCTGCTCAAAATTACCTTTTCAAAAAGTTTACTGATGGAGGAAAGCAAACTGATTGGCCGATAGCTAGAAGCTTCTGCAGGATTTTTGTTTGGTTTTAAAATTGGAACAACCTTAGCATTTTTCCATTTGTCAGGAAAATATGCTAATTGATAACATGTGTTAAATGTATCAACTAAAAATGATAAGCTGCACGGTGTGCTGGAACACACATATTATCGAACTTGCATGAACCTCGGATCTTTTTTCACTAAAAGTTAGCCTTGATAGTCAAAAGAAGCTTGCAGAATATTAAAAAATCTTTCATCGGCAAAAAATTGGAAAAAGACGATTTTTGTATTTTTATCCTTCTCCCATATATGAGTTCATAGGAGAATATTAGAGATACACTAATATGATGACTTTTAACGGCTTAATGATCAATTTGACATATCTTTAACATGAATGAATTCTTAGATGTTTTAAATTAAGCATCATTTCCTACATACACTCACACAATATGACCAGCCCATGGTGGTATGCCGTATTTTATATAATGTAAATTTCACTTTTCACTTCAGAGAAGCTCATACGAACGCTTTGTATTCTTCTTTCTGAATCAAATAAGTAATATTTTACGTATACGGTAAAGTTTTCTAATCAGAATAGGAATTCCCAGAAATGGATACACATGGCAGTATAGGCTGTATTCATGTGCTTATACGCGCAAAAGTCTTGAGAGAGGGTTCACTATAACATGATTAACAGTAAACGGCTTATATAGCCTTAATGTGGTCTCAAGCTCATCGTGATACAAGTTTTGTGCTGTCACTAATCTACTCAAATGCAATGCGCACATTATATTTGGGGTTTGAAGTGCCTGATTTTGAGTAAAAGGGCTGGATTACTTCGGATCGACATTATGTCATCACTCCAATTATTTGTCATAGGATGAATAATAAATGTGGCGACGATGACAAAACGATCCAACGTAGTTCAGCACTTTTATTCAAGACTTCGCACTTATGGAGGGGGCAAATTTTGCGAAATAGACACAACAATTTCAATATCCAACATGGACACATACATTTTAGTATCGTAAAACGAGGTATCTTTGAAAATGCGGCTAACTTTGATAGTGCGGGATCCGCAACGTACTAAACAAAATAACAAAAATTATGTTATTCAGTTAAGCAAAACGAAAACGAAACTAAGGGGTATCAGTGTGACACTTCACCTCTGAGCTGTTTTCGTGCCAATCGAGAGTATTTGAGGCTTTATATTCGAATAGGTTAAAAATGATGAGATTTTGGTACTTTCAAAACGCTCACAAACAATCTGTTTTACTATCACTATTTCATGAAACTATAATGAGTTCGGTACGTATGCTTGATGGCCTAGCTATAGTAGAACATGAATCCGGTATCAAACCTCATAGGGAAAAAACAGTTTTACAATTTGGAATCATTTTCGTAATCAAAGTCACAAATTCCCATATAACATTAAAAGCCTAGAGGTATGCAACGCCTCATGTACTTTACGGGATTCATTCGATTTATACTTCCAAAAACGATTGATTTATGGTGAATTCAATGTCGAAACATGATTATCGATAGATATCTATTCAGAGATATACTTTTATACCCATTATTATCAATTTATGATGGTGTTTATCATGTTTGTTTTGACTGAAAACCGTTTTAAAGATGTTTCTTGTTCAATAAATTCTGTACTTTAATTGATAAAATCTAATCCAGTTTCTCTTTTAACACTTCAGTCGTCGCGCTGTTGTATTCTGTACAACACTGGTGGAAAAACCTCGCTCTTCGTTCCCAACAGCAGCGTGGTGGTTCTGACGGTGGCAAACCGCGCGACGACTGGAAGGTTAACATTCTCCAATCCAATTCAAACTGTGATGATGTCAAACAATAGTTTGTTTTGGATTTTCATGTGCTTATCTACTCATTATCAATGTTACCCTATTACCAAAAACTGACTTTCGATTATATGAAAAACTATAGATTCATTAAGATCGAACCGTTATGCAATCTTTCATGTGCAATCGATAACTAACAAACCAGTGCTTGTTTTACAAATAAAAAATAAAATATTTAGATTTTCTCTAAAAAAAACTATCAAAGTTACCCCGTTTGATGGTATGTATTTAGTTTTAAGTATATGAATGTAACTAGGGATACGTTAATGATGTGAGGTTTTAGCAAACGCACCCAACCAGCGGCTGCAAGATTTCCATTTAAATCTGCATGACAACTTTACAAGTATTATATAATATTGTTACTCATACAAGAAATATAAGACTATCACAGTTTTTTTTTATTTTCACATCTTACATTTTCTGTATAAACCCATACCGTGGACATACCGTATACAGGTTTACGTAGAATCTTCCTCAATCTTTCAATCAAAACAAATGTGAATAACAAGACCAGCTAGATGTGAACACACCATACAAAATTTAAACAGTACATTGCCCTATATAATTGTATGGCGGTTTATTTTAATAATTGCATGTAATTATACAATTGTCTGTTATCTTAAAAAAGCTTCATGTTCAATAACGAACTCCAATGATTTCAATTATTCTGTAGAATAGGAAACATTGATTGAAACTTGATAAGTTGTAGTATGTTTACCTTAATAAATTTATGTAAAAATGCGTTGTCGTTAATAAACGGCATACCACCATGGGCTGGTCACTTTGTGTGAATGTAGGTAGAAATTATGCTAAATTTGAAACGTATTGTAATCGATTCGTGATCAAGGTATATCAAATAAGTCTTTGAGCTATTGCAGTGCATCAATATTAGTGTAACTCTAATATTCTCCTATGAACTCATATATGGGAGAAGGGTAAATATACAAAAATCGACTTTTTTCAATTTTTTGCCGATGAAAGATTTTTTAATATTCCGCAAGCTTTTCTTGACTATAAAGGCTAACTTTTAGTGAAAAAAGATCGGAGGTTCATGCAAGTTCGATAATATGTGTGTTCCAGCACACCGTGAGCTGCTCTCTGGAAGTTTCTTGATGAGGATGTAGAAAATTCTATCATCGCCAGGAGCTATCATATTTTTGAATTTTTTAATAATAGTTCTCACTTCTTCCAAATCAGTCTCCCAGGCATTTTTGAAAACGTTTTCTTGATTGAGAATATTTTCGAACTCCTGAGTAACTTGATTTTCAATTGGACTAGTGAGTCCTTAATTAAAATTGTGCGCACTTTCAAATTCAAGTTTTTGAGCTTTTTCGCAATTAGTTAGTAATGATTTGTTTTCCTCTTTCAATGCCGGTATTGGCTTCTAAGATTTTTTCAAGATTTTAGATAATTTCCAAAGGGGCTTAGAACCAAGGTCCAACTGAGAAAACTTATTTTCAAAATTTTTGTTTCTTAATTGTGCAAAACGTTTCTTGATTTCTTTCTGCAAATCCTGCCATATAATTTGCATAGTAGGATCGCGAGTGCGTTCAAATTGGCTTCTACTCCTGTTTTTATCAAGAGTTCAAGATCATCGTCTATAATCACGGATTCAAATTTTGGAATTGCAATGCTCTGGGCTTCAACAATGGAATTTGTTCAAGTTTCAAGAGCATTGTCAATATAAAGTTTTGTTTGTAAAGAAATGTTAACATCAAGATTAGAGTCAATGTGTGTTTCATATATATATTCCAGTCGGCTCGAAAATAATTGAAAGTGGAGCTGATAGGATTGAGAATCGCTTCATGGGATATTTGAAATGTAACAGGGACATGATCAGAATCAAAATCAGCATGAGTAACTAATTGGCTACAAAGATGACTAGAGTCGGTTAAGACCAAATCAATCGTAGATGGGTTTCTAGAAGCATAAGCATAAGCATAAGCATAGGTGACCGTACAATTCGTAGTTGCTACTCCGTGATTGACCAGAACAATCGAAGTTGCACAGGGAATTAATGAATGGGGCTTGGGATTAGCTTACCATTCTTCAATGTGCACAAATCGAGAGCTCAAATTTAAAAGTCAATAACGGTGCCGGCCACGTCCTTACGGTCATCGGGGAAGGGAAGGAATGTTAGTGTGACTACCGTTGTTACTAGAGACCGAGATCACCTCTGCATCTCCCCGGTTGTCATGGAGAGGATATTGGGTTAGTGGGATAAGGTAAAGATCTGGGAGTCACCAATGTTTGGTGATGCGAGCCATGATATAATCACGCCTAACCGGATTCGCGAAATAATTCGATAATCGCATTAAACGCCGAACAAGTGTTCGTCACTCGCCCACGCAAGAGCAAGCGACGCGATCAATAGATCAAACACTACTAGCGATCCGCGGCGCTTTTTCATTTCTCTGAGCGAACGACGCGCGACAAGTTTGATCCTGCCCCCATCGCCCGCCCCCGCAGGAGCAAGCGTCAAGGTCGAAGGATCAAACACTACTTACGAACCGATCACTTTTTCACCGCTTCACTACCGACGCGCGACATATTTGATCCTGCCCTCATCACCCGCCCCCGCAGGAGCCAGCGTCAAGGTGGAAGGATCAAACACTACTAACGAACCGATCACTTTTTCACCGCTTCACTACCGACGCGCGACATGTTGGATCCTGCCCTCATCACCCGCCCCAGCAGGAGCAAGTGTCAAGGTCGAAGGATCAAACACTACTCTATTCAAAAGATGTTTTTATTAATGACGAAAACTGAATATTACATGTATATATTTTAAATTATATGAAACAGGAATAATGCCGACACTTGTAGTGACGAACTATACATGGTTTGTTTGAAAATTACATATGAGTATTACTGTGCATTTTGTCTCGATATGGTACAAGTTTTAAAAAATACGTCAACATTCACAATGTCGAACAATTCAAAAGATAATTTTTAATAACGTATAAAAGAGACAAATATATGTATATTGAAATTGTATAAGAAAACAACATAATGCCGACACTTACAAAGTTTGTTTTAAAATTACTTAAAAGTTACGCTTTCAAGAAAATATGTGTTATCACAAGAATGAAACGAACTCACCAGTTGGTAATCCATCCTCGACTGAACACAAAACTGATACTGACAGCAAAACTTCTTGGCGTCCCGAAAACAAACCGTCTTGCTTGTGCCTTCCAAATACCTACCCAGCAAGACGCTCCAAAACAGAAAAAAAATCTTAGGAGCCGAAAACACGCGCGAAACCGTGAGCCAAATCTATCGGACGACGCAAAACCGAACTGTCCTGCTTGGGCTTCACGAAGCACTACCCAGCAAGACGCTTGAAAACAGGAAAAAAAAAATCTCCGGCGACGAAAACATGCGCGAAACCGTGAGCCAAATTTATCGGACGACGCAAAACTGAACTGTCCTGCTTGGGCTTCACGAAGCACTACCCAGCAAGACGCTTGAAAACAGAAAAAAAAAATCTCCGGCGACGAAAACATGCGCGAAACCGTGAGCCAAATTTATCGGACGACGCAAAACTGAACTGTCCTGCTTGGGCTTTACGAAGCACTACCCAGCAGGACGCTTGAAAACAGGAAAAAAAAATCTCCGGCGACGAAAACATGCGCGAAACCGTGAGCCAAATTTATCGGACGACGCAAAACCGAACTGTCCTGCTTGGGCTTCACGAAGCACTACTCAGCAGGACGCTTGAAAACAGGAAAAAAAAAATCTCCGGCGACGAAAACATGCGCGAAACCGTGAGCCAAATTTATCGGACGACGCAAAACTGAACTGTCCTGCTTGGGCTTTACGAAGCACTACCCAGCAGGACGCTTGAAAACAGGAAAAAAAAAATCTCCGGCGACGAAAACATGCGCGAAACCGTGAGCCAAATTTATCGGACGACGCAAAACCGAACTGTCCTGCTTGGGCTTCACGAAGCACTACTCAGCAGGACGCTTGAAAACAGGAAAAAAAAAAATCTCCGGCGACGAAAACATGCGCGAAACCGTGAGCCAAATTTATCGGACGACGCAAAACTGAACTGTCCTGCTTGGGCTTCACGAAGCACTACCCAGCAAGACGCTTGAAAACAGAAAAAAAAAATCTCCGGCGACGAAAACATGCGCGAAACCGTGAGCCAAATTTATCGGACGACGCAAAACTGAACTGTCCTGCTTGGGCTTTACGAAGCACTACCCAGCAGGACGCTTGAAAACAGGAAAAAAAAAAATCTCCGGCGACGAAAACATGCGCAAAACCGTGAGCCAAATTTATCGGACGACGCAAAACCGAACTGTCCTGCTTGGGCTTCACGAAGCACTACCCAGCAGGACGCTTGGAAACAGGAAAAAAAATCTCCGGCGACGAAAACATGCGCGAAACCGTGAGCCAAATTTATCGGACGACGCAAAACTGAACTGTCCTGCTTGGGCTTTACGAAGCACTACCCAGCAGGACGCTTGAAAACAGGAAAAAAAAAATCTCCGGCGACGAAAACATGCGCAAAACCGTGAGCCAAATTTATCGGACGACGCAAAACCGAACTGTCCTGCTTGGGCTTCACGAAGCACTACCCAGCAGGACGCTTGGAAACAGGAAAAAAAATCTCCGGCGACGAAAACATGCGCGAAACCGTGAGCCAAATTTATCGGACGACGCAAAACTGAACTGTCCTGCTTGGGCTTCACGAAGCACTACCCAGCAAGACGCTTGAAAACAGAAAAAAAAAATCTCCGGCGACGAAAACATGCGCGAAACCGTGAGCCAAATTTATCGGACGACGCAAAACTGAACTGTCCTGCTTGGGCTTCACGAAGCACTACCCAGCAAGACGCTTGAAAACAGAAAAAAAAAATCTCCGGCGACGAAAACATGCGCGAAACCGTGAGCCAAATTTATCGGACGACGCAAAACTGAACTGTCCTGCTTGGGCTTTACGAAGCACTACCCAGCAGGACGCTTGAAAACAGGAAAAAAAAAATCTCCGGCGACGAAAACATGCGCGAAACCGTGAGCCAAATTTATCGGACGACGCAAAACCGAACTGTCCTGCTTGGGCTTCACGAAGCACTACTCAGCAGGACGCTTGAAAACAGGAAAAAAAAAAATCTCCGGCGACGAAAACATGCGCGAAACCGTGAGCCAAATTTATCGGACGACGCAAAACCGAACTGTCCTGCTTGGGCTTCACGAAGCACTACTCAGCAGGACGCTTGAAAACAGGAAAAAAAAAAAAAAATCTCCGGCGACGAAAACATGCGCGAAACCGTGAGCCAAATTTATCGGACGACGCAAAACTGAACTGTCCTGCTTGGGCTTTACGAAGCACTACCCAGCAGGACGCTTGAAAACAGGAAAAAAAAAAAATCTCCGGCGACGAAAACATGCGCAAAACCGTGAGCCAAATTTATCGGACGACGCAAAACCGAACTGTCCTGCTTGGGCTTCACGAAGCACTACCCAGCAGGACGCTTGGAAACAGGAAAAAAAATCTCCGGCGACGAAAACATGCGCGAAACCGTGAGCCAAATTTATCGGACGACGCAAAACCGAACTGTCCTGCTTGGGCTTCACGAAGCACTACTCAGCAGGACGCTTGAAAACAGGAAAAAAAAAAATCTCCGGCGACGAAAACATGCGCGAAACCGTGAGCCAAATTTATCGGACGACGCAAAACCGAACTGTCCTGCTTGGGCTTCACGAAGCACTACCCAGCAGGACGCTTGGAAACAGGAAAAAAAATCTCCGGCGACGAAAACATGCGCGAAACCGTGAGCCAAATTTATCGGACGACGCAAAACTGAACTGTCCTGCTTGGGCTTTACGAAGCACTACCCAGCAGGACGCTTGAAAACAGGAAAAAAAAAATCTCCGGCGACGAAAACATGCGCAAAACCGTGAGCCAAATTTATCGGACGACGCAAAACTGAACTGTCCTGCTTGGGCTTTACGAAGCACTACCCAGCAGGACGCTTGAAAACAGAAAAAAAAAATCTCCGGCGACGAAAACATGCGCGAAACCGTGAGCCAAATTTATCGGACGACGCAAAACTGAACTGTCCTGCTTGGGCTTTACGAAGCACTACCCAGCAGGACGCTTGAAAACAGGAAAAAAAAAAATCTCCGGCGACGAAAACATGCGCAAAACCGTGAGCCAAATTTATCGGACGACGCAAAACCGAACTGTCCTGCTTGGGCTTCACGAAGCACTACCCAGCAGGACGCTTGGAAACAGGAAAAAAAATCTCCGGCGACGAAAACATGCGCGAAACCGTGAGCCAAATTTATCGGACGACGCAAAACTGAACTGTCCTGCTTGGGCTTTACGAAGCACTACCCAGCAGGACGCTTGAAAACAGGAAAAAAAAAATCTCCGGCGACGAAAACATGCGCAAAACCGTGAGCCAAATTTATCGGACGACGCAAAACCGAACTGTCCTGCTTGGGCTTCACGAAGCACTACCCAGCAGGACGCTTGGAAACAGGAAAAAAAAATCTCCGGCGACGAAAACATGCGCGAAACCGTGAGCCAAATTTATCGGACGACGCAAAACTGAACTGTCCTGCTTGGGCTTCACGAAGCACTACCCAGCAAGACGCTTGAAAACAGAAAAAAAAAATCTCCGGCGACGAAAACATGCGCGAAACCGTGAGCCAAATTTATCGGACGACGCAAAACTGAACTGTCCTGCTTGGGCTTCACGAAGCACTACCCAGCAAGACGCTTGAAAACAGAAAAAAAAAATCTCCGGCGACGAAAACATGCGCGAAACCGTGAGCCAAATTTATCGGACGACGCAAAACTGAACTGTCCTGCTTGGGCTTTACGAAGCACTACCCAGCAGGACGCTTGAAAACAGGAAAAAAAAAAAAATCTCCGGCGACGAAAACATGCGCAAAACCGTGAGCCAAATTTATCGGACGACGCAAAACCGAACTGTCCTGCTTGGGCTTCACGAAGCACTACCCAGCAAGACGCTTGAAAACAGAAAAAAAAAATCTCCGGCGACGAAAACATGCGCGAAACCGTGAGCCAAATTTATCGGACGACGCAAAACTGAACTGTCCTGCTTGGGCTTCACGAAGCACTACCCAGCAAGACGCTTGAAAACAGAAAAAAAAAATCTCCGGCGACGAAAACATGCGCGAAACCGTGAGCCAAATTTATCGGACGACGCAAAACTGAACTGTCCTGCTTGGGCTTTACGAAGCACTACCCAGCAGGACGCTTGAAAACAGGAAAAAAAAAAAATCTCCGGCGACGAAAACATGCGCGAAACCGTGAGCCAAATTTATCGGACGACGCAAAACTGAACTGTCCTGCTTGGGCTTCACGAAGCACTACCCAGCAAGACGCTTGAAAACAGAAAAAAAAAATCTCCGGCGACGAAAACATGCGCGAAACCGTGAGCCAAATTTATCGGACGACGCAAAACTGAACTGTCCTGCTTGGGCTTTACGAAGCACTACCCAGCAGGACGCTTGAAAACAGGAAAAAAAAAATCTCCGGCGACGAAAACATGCGCGAAACCGTGAGCCAAATTTATCGGACGACGCAAAACCGAACTGTCCTGCTTGGGCTTCACGAAGCACTACTCAGCAGGACGCTTGAAAACAGGAAAAAAAAAAATCTCCGGCGACGAAAACATGCGCGAAACCGTGAGCCAAATTTATCGGACGACGCAAAACCGAACTGTCCTGCTTGGGCTTCACGAAGCACTACTCAGCAGGACGCTTGAAAACAGGAAAAAAAAAAAAAATCTCCGGCGACGAAAACATGCGCGAAACCGTGAGCCAAATTTATCGGACGACGCAAAACTGAACTGTCCTGCTTGGGCTTTACGAAGCACTACCCAGCAGGACGCTTGAAAACAGGAAAAAAAAAAAAATCTCCGGCGACGAAAACATGCGCAAAACCGTGAGCCAAATTTATCGGACGACGCAAAACCGAACTGTCCTGCTTGGGCTTCACGAAGCACTACTCAGCAGGACGCTTGAAAACAGGAAAAAAAAAAAAAATCTCCGGCGACGAAAACATGCGCGAAACCGTGAGCCAAATTTATCGGACGACGCAAAACTGAACTGTCCTGCTTGGGCTTTACGAAGCACTACCCAGCAGGACGCTTGAAAACAGGAAAAAAAAAAAAATCTCCGGCGACGAAAACATGCGCGAAACCGTGAGCCAAATTTATCGGACGACGCAAAACCGAACTGTCCTGCTTGGGCTTCACGAAGCACTACTCAGCAGGACGCTTGAAAACAGGAAAAAAAAAATCTCCGGCGACGAAAACATGCGCGAAACCGTGAGCCAAATTTATCGGACGACGCAAAACCGAACTGTCCTGCTTGGGCTTCACGAAGCACTACTCAGCAGGACGCTTGAAAACAGGAAAAAAAAAAATCTCCGGCGACGAAAACATGCGCGAAACCGTGAGCCAAATTTATCGGACGACGCAAAACCGAACTGTCCTGCTTGGGCTTCACGAAGCACTACTCAGCAGGACGCTTGAAAACAGGAAAAAAAAAAAATCTCCGGCGACGAAAACATGCGCGAAACCGTGAGCCAAATTTATCGGACGACGCAAAACTGAACTGTCCTGCTTGGGCTTTACGAAGCACTACCCAGCAGGACGCTTGAAAACAGGAAAAAAAAAATCTCCGGCGACGAAAACATGCGCAAAACCGTGAGCCAAATTTATCGGACGACGCAAAACCGAACTGTCCTGCTTGGGCTTCACGAAGCACTACCCAGCAGGACGCTTGGAAACAGGAAAAAAAATCTCCGGCGACGAAAACATGCGCGAAACCGTGAGCCAAATTTATCGGACGACGCAAAACTGAACTGTCCTGCTTGGGCTTCACGAAGCACTACCCAGCAAGACGCTTGAAAACAGAAAAAAAAATCTCCGGCGACGAAAACATGCGCGAAACCGTGAGCCAAATTTATCGGACGACGCAAAACTGAACTGTCCTGCTTGGGCTTCACGAAGCACTACCCAGCAAGACGCTTGAAAACAGAAAAAAAAATCTCCGGCGACGAAAACATGCGCGAAACCGTGAGCCAAATTTATCGGACGACGCAAAACCGAACTGTCCTGCTTGGGCTTCACGAAGCACTACTCAGCAGGACGCTTGAAAACAGGAAAAAAAAAAATCTCCGGCGACGAAAACATGCGCGAAACCGTGAGCCAAATTTATCGGACGACGCAAAACCGAACTGTCCTGCTTGGGCTTCACGAAGCACTACCCAGCAAGACGCTTGAAAACAGAAAAAAAAAATCTCCGGCGACGAAAACATGCGCGAAACCGTGAGCCAAATTTATCGGACGACGCAAAACTGAACTGTCCTGCTTGGGCTTTACGAAGCACTACCCAGCAGGACGCTTGAAAACAGGAAAAAAAAAAAAAATCTCCGGCGACGAAAACATGCGCAAAACCGTGAGCCAAATTTATCGGACGACGCAAAACCGAACTGTCCTGCTTGGGCTTCACGAAGCACTACCCAGCAAGACGCTTGAAAACAGAAAAAAAAATCTCCGGCGACGAAAACATGCGCGAAACCGTGAGCCAAATTTATCGGACGACGCAAAACTGAACTGTCCTGCTTGGGCTTTACGAAGCACTACCCAGCAGGACGCTTGAAAACAGGAAAAAAAAAAATCTCCGGCGACGAAAACATGCGCGAAACCGTGAGCCAAATTTATCGGACGACGCAAAACCGAACTGTCCTGCTTGGGCTTCACGAAGCACTACTCAGCAGGACGCTTGAAAACAGGAAAAAAAAAAATCTCCGGCGACGAAAACATGCGCGAAACCGTGAGCCAAATTTATCGGACGACGCAAAACCGAACTGTCCTGCTTGGGCTTCACGAAGCACTACTCAGCAGGACGCTTGAAAACAGGAAAAAAAAAATCTCCGGCGACGAAAACATGCGCGAAACCGTGAGCCAAATTTATCGGACGACGCAAAACTGAACTGTCCTGCTTGGGCTTCACGAAGCACTACCCAGCAAGACGCTTGAAAACAGAAAAAAAAATCTCCGGCGACGAAAACATGCGCGAAACCGTGAGCCAAATTTATCGGACGACGCAAAACTGAACTGTCCTGCTTGGGCTTTACGAAGCACTACCCAGCAGGACGCTTGAAAACAGGAAAAAAAAAAAATCTCCGGCGACGAAAACATGCGCAAAACCGTGAGCCAAATTTATCGGACGACGCAAAACCGAACTGTCCTGCTTGGGCTTCACGAAGCACTACCCAGCAAGACGCTTGAAAACAGAAAAAAAAAATCTCCGGCGACGAAAACATGCGCGAAACCGTGAGCCAAATTTATCGGACGACGCAAAACTGAACTGTCCTGCTTCAATCGTAGATGGGTTTCTAGAAGATGAAAAACATGTAGGGCTATCAGGGTATTGAATTGAGAAATATCCTGAAGAGCATTCGTTAAATTAAATTGCTGAAATAATGCAGAAATAGTCAGCATATCATTTGAAAATACATTGGGAGTCCTGGAATTCTTATGAATGTCCTGTGCAAATCATCTGGAATTTCTGAGAGGATTCGGTGTGTTCAGAGGGAAACTTGCGAGAGTTATGTGGCAAACAATTAGAATTCCTGGGATGATTATGGAGAACTACTTTTGGAATCATGTAAGAATTCCTTAAGATGGTAAGCTTCCACCATGGAAATTTTTAAAGAATTTTATTTATTTTTTCTAACAATTTCCCAGGAATTTATCATTTTTTTTCAGTACCTCTTCCAGTTAGCTCTAAGGAAAGTTCCCAGACGTTCCTCAAATAGTTCCACTAAAAAATAATCTAGGAACTTCTCATAAATGCTTCTGAGAATCAGCTCAAGATATCTTCCATTGTTTCTCTATGTATCACACATTTTCCAGATGTTGGATCTGTGGTACATATATACAGGAATACCCTAGGGATACCTCATGCAATATCTCCTATGAATTTCCAGATTTTTTCCAGGCTTCCCAAGAAATTCCTCTTAGAAGTTTTGAGGATTTTTCCATACACTTCTATAAGAGTGTTATAACAGCTTCCTCTTAATATTGATTTTTTAATTCCTCTAGCAATTCCATTAGCGTTTTCTGCTTTAATTCTAAAAAGTTTCTTTTAGAGATTGTTCCATGGAGTTCTGTGAAGGCTTGTTGAGGTTGCTTCTTAAAGCTATCTAACATGAGCTGGCTTTAGTAACGAAATTATTACAAAATGCATTACTTCCTAATAATTTCAACAAATTTTCCTCAAAAAATCCCCTGTTCTACCGGGGACCCCTCTAGATAGAAGTTATTTCAGTGTTTACACTCGAGATATTTTCAGAGAGGATCTGAAAGTGGCTTAGGAAAGGACTCCTTTAATATCCTAATATCTTTCTTTTCCAATTTAGAATTCTTTCGATTTTTTTACACCAGTTGACCCAAGACGTCTTCCAGCGTTTCGCCTAGCAGCTTGTTCTTCTAAAAGTTCAATTAGGAATAACTACAAAAGTTCCTCTGAAGAATTCTCGAGCTATGTCTTCTGCAATTTCCCTCTCAGATGCTTTCAAAAAATATTTCTGATTTTTCACAAAGATTCCTTCATAGGTTCGTTCAGGAATTTCTCCACTTATTCTTCCAAAGATTCATTGATGTTAATAATGCTGCGATTTCCTCAGTAATGTCCGCTGAAATTCTCACAATAATAATCTTCAAATATATCTCCATCAATTACTTATCAGTACCAAGGGAGCCCGTATGTCCATGTCAAACAGATAGAAGGAGAAAACAACTTAACTGGATAATTTATGAAATACGAATCTATTTAAAAAAATAGAAAGAAAAATTACCGAAGGACAAGGGATCTAAGGGACAATAGTTACAACGGACAAATGATGAAATGGACAAAAGACATGCAATCTGTCAGGATGTTGAAGGCAACTTATGAAATCTACAGTGCCCATTTAGTAATTTCTTATGTACGATTCCAAATAGTTCTTTCCCAAGATAAGATGACTTTCGCAATGTGCAAAAATATTTTGATAAATCATCATCGTTTATTTGAAACAATGCAATTAAATTATTGCTTATCGTTACCTATATTCGTCGTATCCTTTTCCATTTCGGTTGCAATTGGTTTCGATTCGTCTCACAACTAACGGCTTACTGTGGAATAGTGAGTGGTCAAAATACGTTATAATAAAATGTTCCACTAGAACATTTAGATCTACGGACAGCTTCCTCCATTCATACACACACATTGATGCGCACATTTGTTTTTTTTTTTCAGTGCGAACGATGGAAAACTTTGTTTACGTTCTCAATCATACGCAACCATTGAGAGAATTTCTCAAAATTTCGTGGATTATAGAAGCTTTACGGCGTGTGATTGGAATGAAATCCTTTACAACCTTCTTGTTCATTATATAAATAAGTGTACGGTGAAGGGGCGGGAAGAAATATGGCGTGACTTAGTCGCTCGCTAATCAGATTTCACTCGGTTCGTCTTCGTTCTACGATTTCGGTGAAATAATGCAAAGTGGATAATTAAACTGAGGTTATTGATCGAAATACAGTAATTTGCATTGTAGTTTTGGTGTACAAGTAGACGAATCATAACAGCTTTCACAAAATTACACTTGAAAAATGAGTCATATTGTAAGTAAGTTCGAATATCCACGGTAATGAAACATTTCATGTTTGATGCGACGAATATTAGCGCTTGCGACGAAATAGATCCCCTATTAGTGCATCGTATTCTTTTCGTCAAAAAATAAACTGAATTTCAATTCATCATTAAACCAGTAATCCTAATGAATCGTGCATCATATTATCTGTTCAATATCAATTCCTTGTTTCTTCTATCATCGATTTCAACACAGCTTCTACAGTAGCAAGTGCTGCTTATAAACTCATAGCGGTGCACACCATAACCAATCTCGCTGCCAGCAATCGAAACTGTTGATTAATATCGAAGATTATTCATAGCCTGTGGCATTTCTTCTCCTATATTATAGCTCTATGAGTGGAGCTGCCTATAACGTTGTACATGTATATTATTGATTACATTCGCACCTCAACTATTAGCTTGACTTACAGGGGATAGGCAAAATGATTGAGATAGGCAAAATTTTGCCTAAATTCAAATGCTCATAACTTTATGAAAAATTTATGAAATTGGATGCATCTGGAAGCAGTCGACGGCAAATTTGGTCTAGTTTCAGGAACTTGCTTGGCCATGCATATTGGTCACTGGACACCGGAGATGTTCCGGATTTTCCGAGGTCATGTCTAATTGTCATTTTTTCCGTCGCTTGTATTTTTGTGCGGTGTAATGTTGGATAGATGTTTACTATTTTCCTAGAAACTAGAACTAATAAGAAGTTGAATGCCGCCGGACGCATCATGATTGGTTGTAAATCTTCAGAAATATGACCATTTCCGTAAAATGGTTCCGGAAAACATGGTCAGTCATGTGTGTATTTAAAATTATGTAAATATTAACCAGAACTATACCCAAGTGAGCATCAACCTTAAAAATAATGTGTCCAGCAGCATATTCAGAACCATTAGATATATAGACCACTCTATAGAAGGTTCCAGGTGCCCTGGGGGAAGTGGTCAATTAGGAACATATCTGGAACCATATCAATATGGGCATTAAACTTCATGGTTACTTCGAGATGAACCAGCCTAGGGCTGAAAATCTCTTAAATAAAGACAATAATAATAATAAACTTCATGGTTTTCAAAGGTTATGCTATCCGAAGCATTTCCAGCACCACCGGCTGTCATGACTACTTTATAGTAGGTTCCAGGTGCCCCGGGGGATTTGGCCAATTCGGCCGTTCACCTGTTAAGAATCACCTTCTACCATGAACAGTAGGATCCATGTGACTTGGAGGATGTGGAGCATATTCAGAATCACAAGATGAAATAACCACTCTATAGTAGATTCCATGGGCTCCTAGAGATGTGGCTAATTCGGACCACATCCCCCAGGGCCCATGGAAACTATTATACAGTGGTTATATAAATATGTTGCTCTGTAAATGCTTCTAGTAGCATAGCCTTCAAAAATCTTGATGTTTATACACATAATAATGTGTTTTCGGGCATGTTTTGAATTGGCCACATCCCCGGGGGCACCTGGAACCTACTATAGAGTCGTCATGGCAGCCGGTGGTGCTGGAAATGCTTCGGAAAGCATAACCTTTGAAAATCATGAAGTTTGATGCGCATATTGATATGGTTCCAGATATGTTCCTAATTGACCACTTCCCCCAGGGCACCTGGAACCTTCTATAAAGTTGTCTTTACATCTAATGGTTCTGAATATGCTGCTGGAAACATCATTTTCAAGGTTGGTGTCCACTTGGATATAGTTCCGGATAGTATTTACATAATTGGGAATACAAACATGACTGACCATGTTTTCCGGAACCATTTTACGGAAATGTTCATATTTCTGAAGATTTACAACCAATCTTGATGCGTCCAGCGGCATTCAACTTCCTATTAGTTCTAGTTTCTAGGAAAATAGTAAACATCTATCCAACATTACACCGCACAAAAATACAAGCGACAGAAAAAATGACATTTAGACATGACCTCGTAAAATCCGGAACATCTCCGGTGTCCAGTGGCCAATATGCATGGCCAAGCAAGTTCCTGAAAGAAGACCAAATTTGCCGTCGGATGCTTCCGGATGCATCCAATTTCATCAATTTTTCATAAAGTTATGAGCATTTGAATTTAGGCAAAATTTTGCCTATCTCAATCATTTTGCCTATCCCCTGTAGCTCGATCTTCGATCAAAGATGATTAGGTTAAGGGGGCATGATTGATCTCACTAGCTAGACAAGTCATTTGTCGCGTTGGTTGATTGGGAAGAAGCGAGCGAGTGCTAAGCTTCGAAATGTTTTATTATTTCATCATCCATTCCTTAAATTTAAGATTATTGCATGTATTGCATGAAAATAGTTTCATCATAAATCATCATTTTCATCAAATCGTCTTAAAACTCATCCCATCGATTTAGTAGTACACTAGTTATAAAATTACGGCACCACGGTAATGGGTAGGTTATTATTTTTGCTTTCAACTGAATTTCGCATTTATTTAACAGATATTTTCCCTTTTTTTCGACCGTTTTCAGAAATGGATTTAGATATGTTCATGGATGATGAAGGTATGTCGTTGCATTTCCCACGGTTTTATTTTTTGTGCCCTTTCCACACAATTCAAACATTATATCCGAAAATGAAAACTTTAATAACGAAACAATTGCAAGTAAACGTTTCAATCGCAATTACAGTCCTGCTTTCGTTAGATTTACCGCTAGCGTTAACAATCTGCTGCACATCTCTAATGCATCCGAAAGATTTACTAGCCTATTAATCCACAAACCTTTGCCTATAAGCCGTGCATAGTTCGATTGATACGATAATTGGACGTTCGATCGCTGAGAGGGGCTTCATCGACAATTCAGCAGGTGCATGCAAATTTCGACGAAAATCAGCCAAACCTTCACTCGGCTCGGATGCGTTTGGTTCCCTCAGCGGGTCGCAATTACCTACATGAGACCTTTCTTTCGTCTTTTTTCCTCTTCCTACCACATGAAACAACCGGGTCGTTGAATGTGCAAATGCAATCAGACACCCAGGTATTGTTAACAAGGTAATGAAATAATAATCGCAGTTAATTCTCCGAAATTTTGGGGAAGGATTTTTGTTTGATTGGTTATGTATACACTTTCTATCTGGTTTGCATAGCTATTTTGAAGACTGTAATGCAGATGTCAGGTTTGGTGTGCCAGTGCTTTAGGTACACGTGCCCTACTATGCGAAACTACGTTCATTCTGTCTTTCGAAATTTGTCTGAAAATTCACCTAGAACCTACAGTTTTGCCTAAAATTCCGGACACTGGGTTTTTGTATCATCATCTTCCATTCTATTTTAGACTTTGTGAGTAGTGATGTTTCTCTAGTTCAACGTCAGTAAAACCAGCTCAGATAAATTAATTTGCGAAATTATTCATTTCAATTCTTGTTAATCTATTTAACAATCTATATACAACAAATAATAAGTTAGGTTTAACTACTACAACACATTTGTATACCAACCACGCTGCCGTAGAACATGTTCAGCGAGATGGAATAATCTTTCCTTTCAGAAAACTTTCATTCATTTTCTTCTGTAAGGCTTTACATTCTTAGTGAGATAGAGCCTGTTTTTCAGCACAGTGTTCTAAAAGCACTTCCTCAGTTATTATGGGGAGCTTTCTTTGCCAAAGTTTTCATTTTTCATTCGGAGGCATATCTCTCATATCTCGTTACAACTAGGCTAAGGAAACCTGAACGGGGGTCATAATTTGCTTGTAATGGATCAATAAAACCCCTGTGAGACCAAGAGAAATATTACGAAATTTTCCGCTTCAACGCTACATCAATAAGCAATTCCATAGAATTGCATAACAATCATCTACACAAGAACGTATCAGAAGAACAATAAAATATACTAAAGCATCTCACGTAGGGACATAACAGTCGAGGAGGAGGTGTGCCTAATCGTACCATAAGATTGCAGGAAAAAAAAACAGTGAGCCTGAAGCTAGTAAATCGCGCCAACTGTCTGTGATTGGCCAATCCCCTTAACCCAAGCTAATGGTGATCATTTCGCTGCAAATGTTGCAACATCGGTGTGATGGTTTTATGCCACGCGGAATCCCATTCGATCGAGCGCTCAGGACGAACCACAATCGTCATCGGTGACTTCGTCGGTGTTTCTTAGTACTGTTATTAGCTGTATTAGGTCCAGATCGGTTGCTGCTGTTGCTGTTGTGGCAGTCGGCTCAACTGTAATTGATTCGTAATTGTTTCTGCTACACTGACTGCTGTACAAGTGACAGGGATGGTAGTGGATCTCTTTTAAAAGACTTGGTCACTATTTTCATGCAATTCTCTATTTAAAAGGGGAGAGCTCTACCCAGACAATCAGAATGTACAAATAATGAAATCACATTTTGCCTTATACGCTGTTTATATGTGCAGGGATTCCGTATAAGATGTGGTCAAAAGGCCTTATACGTACAAAGATGAAGGCGATATATGTGCATATTTAATATGATGAAATTTGGCATACAATGCGATCGTATAGATTTTACTGCGAATTAATCTGTAGTCGAATGAAACAAAATACACTTATGACATGAGAATACAGCATGTTATGCGAGGAAACAAGTCAATCAAACAAATTCAACTTACGAATACGGGAAACTTACGAATCAAACTGTTTCATTCACCGTGTTGTACGATTGTGATGTAATGTGCATAAGTAAACGACTTTTTACGTAAGTTCTTATGCGACTTCTGGTTGTCTGAGTCACTATGTTAACTAGAAATCTTTAAAATATTTTTTCCTTGTTTACTACAAATTTTGGTGAAAATTTTAGAGGCTCCCGGGAAACCTTAAAGACTATTAAACGAACCTTCCGCAGGATCTTTAGGAATTTCTTTTCAGATTCCTAGAGGAATAACCTCAAGAAGTCTTCTAGTGATCTTTTTTATGATTTCTTGTGGAATATTTTCAGGAACTCCTCCAGAGATCCCTCTAAAAATTCCCCGGCCAATTTTTCCACAAATTTATCAAGGGAGGGATAACCCTGAAAATATGCTCAGAGACTGTCCCATAATTTTCACCAGATATTTTTCCACAAATGCTTTCACCAATTTCTGTAGTTACTAGAAATCTAGGAGATTTTCCAAAGATCCCCACAGATTTTTTTTTTTCAAGAAACTTCAAAATTTTGATGTAATATGTTGAGGGATTTTTGCAAGAAAACCTACACAAATTTTTACGTTATTTTTCCTGTATTCTCATTTTCATAATGATAACGCCTTCGGCGATTTTTTTTCCATTTAAAATCCTTCAATTCATCCACGTTTTCCCTCAGGAATTGCTCCATAAATTCCACCAGGGATTATTTGAGGAAGTGTTTTACGATATCTTCCACGAATTCTTCAATAATTTCTACATGGGCTTCCTAATGAACTCTTGTTGTTCTTCCAAACATTCCTCGAGCATTTTTTTCAAGTAAAATTTCCATGGATTCTTCAGAAGTTCATTTAAGGTTTCACATTAGTAAATAGCAATTATTCCAATGACACCTTCATCATTTCTATAGAATTTTCTGGGATTCCGTCCGATGCTTTTCAAGGAAATTCTCAGAGCATTCTAGTGGCTATTGCAGATGCTTTCGATTGATTATGGTTTCTAATAATTATCTGAAAACCTCCAAGACTTCTACAAGAGCCCAAAAATTCTGTTAGTTTATCAAGGGTAACTTAGGAATTTACAGACAGAACTTTCATCAAATATTTCTTAAGGATTTTCTTTAGAAGGATTTTTACAGAAATTTCTTCAATAATATCTGAAATTGTTGACATTTCCTGGAGACACCTCGGGAAGAATTCCTGACAAAAAAAACTTTGATGACTTCCTTGGGAAGAGGAGGACAAATCTCTGAAGTGATTTTTGAAGGTGTCCCTGAAGACACTCCTTGTTGAACTCTTCAGGAAATCCCGAAGATTGAAGATGTTGAAGGGTTGAAGATGTTCTAAACAAGGAAATCGATTTAGAATCATTGGATAAATTCTTGGGGGACTTAGGTTTTACTTGAAAAAATCTTAACCCTCATATACCCAAATTTTTATTTTCGATCTTATCATCATTTTTCGCTATTTAAAATTGATCTAAACACGTTTTGGACAATGATTTATTTCAATTCACAAATTTTTTAATTTTGGTTTTTGATTTTTCTAATTTTTATTTTTGAGCATCCCTTTTTTCTTGTAGCCTCTTCTGGGTACCGATTTTTGACAATAATAAAAATTTGAGTTTTTGCAGTACTTCTGAAAATATAAAATTTCTAATTTTTTTCAGGTACATATTTTATTTTCCGTGTAGTTAACGGGAAAATCGTTTTGATATTATGTCATTTCCATCAGGCTCTTCTTCTGTGATAAGTTGTTTGTAGAAAAATATAAAATGTACAAATTGTTGTGTTACACGTTGAATTAGACCAAGGCATTTGTAAGTTATAAAATAATACAATTTTTCAAACATTTTTCAAAAATACAAAAATGTTCCAAAAGGCGTATACAATTTTCCAAATATGCGTGTTATGGCCCAAGGTATAAGCCAACAATAAAATCATTTTGATTTTCGAGCTAAGAAAAATACACAAAATTCCGAAGTGTACCCCGTCTAAAGGCGGGGTTGGGTATTAGAGGGCTAAACATTCTTTGGATGATCCACAAAAGAAAACAGGCTCGACTTATGAAGGGGTATAAAGCCACATTTTTTTGAAAAATTCTTTTAGCAGTCCGTTGAAGAATCACTATATGAATTGTTGAAGAATTTGTAATGCAATTCCTTTTATTTTATTTTTTTGTTTAAGTTAGGCTCCTTTTTGGTTTCTGTTAAGTCTCTTTACGGTTTCTTTTTTCCGACTAGAGGTTTTTAAAGTTATCCTTAAAGAAATTCCTTATTGAAAACGGAAGACATCCCTTATTATGAAATCGATAACAATCACTAAATGAGTTCTTGAAAAATCTTCGGAGTAATAATGCTGTTACAATTTCTCGAGGAGTGCTCAAAACTATTTTAAAATATTCTTAGAAAAATGTCTAGTCATGTTTTACAGTAAGGCTTCTTTGAGTCGATATTGAAGGGGCCATCTTATCTTCATAAATATCGAGTCAAGGATCCGACATTTTTTTAACATCCACCATAGCAAACATGAAATTTAGTTTCTAGTCTGTTTCCATAAGTCGATATCGAGGAGTAGTGTGTGGTCTTCCGATTCCATGGCATGCTCTTGCAGGGTGAGCGACGGAATCAAGACCAATTGTTTTCGGTCCGCGTAGCGCGAGTGCGTTTCTCAGTTAATATTTATGCTCAATCAAGGATAAAAGATCAATTGGTGAGCTCGTTTCATGCTTTTTTTTAATCTATAAAATATATATGACCGCACATTTAATCGTTACAACGGTGGGACATAAATATGATTATTCAACAAAATATGAATGGTTCGTCACTGTAAGTGTCGGCATAAACTCTAATTCATTTTTTTGTTTTATATTCTCATATAAAATCGCTTGCCTTTTACCTATATTTTTATTAAAAAAAATCTTTGAATCTGTGCTAGAAGTATAGACTTGCAAAACGTTCATTTTATTCAAAACACTTTGAATGGTTCGCCACTGTAAGTGTCGGCATAAGAATATTATGTGATGGTTCAGCCAATCGATTTATTTTTTCAATTTGAGTAAAATATTGTTACACATGCTTTCGTTCTAACAGCTGTAGGAATATTGCTTTTAGCTATTTGTTCAACAAATTTTGAATGGTTCGTCACTTCATGTAACGACATTATTTACTCCTATTTGGAAATTTTCCATGTCATTCGAAAATATTATATTCCTAAGCATGTTCATATCTCACAAATAATCGTTTATCATGGTCTAATCGCTTATCAAAGTGAATCCTGTGACCCAACGATCCTCCCCATTAACAACCATCCCTCCCAGTAGCCTTTGTGGAGATGCAGAGGAAAACACGGTCTCCAAATAGCAAAGGTTACACACTAACATTCCTTCCCTCAATCCCACCTGACTGCAAGGACGTGGCCGGCGCCGTTATTGATCATGTATAAATAGAGCCACTGAATTATGCACACTGAAGAAGATTGTGGCCAATCCTAACCGAACTTCTAGTTGATTCTTTGTGCATATTCACTGACTTCGGTCAATCACGGAATAGCAACCATTGATATGTGTAGTCAGTCTAAGCTAAGCTAAGCTAAGCTAAGCTGTTTCCATAAGTCGATATCGAGTCATGGAACATCGACTTATAGAAGTTTGACTGTATGATGAATCAAACTTTTATCCCCTGGTTCATGTTACAGGGCTGGTAGCAGGTCTCTTTTTAGAGACTTGCTTACTATTTTAATGTAAGTTTCTACCCATTCTCCCGGAAATTCATCCAAACAATCTACCAGCGATTTATCACGGGATTCGTAGACGAAATTCTCTGAAATAACCTCCAGTAATTTCCACATGGATTGCTCTAAAATTTTCACAGAGACTCTCACGAGATTTCTTAGAGTGATTGTTTCATTAATTCTCTCACAAATTTCTCCAGTTTTCGCAGATCATTCAAAGTTTTACCAAGAAAATATTTGAAGTTGTTGAAGAAATCGGTTCAACCGTTTTCCAGAAGTTCCTAAGCCGGTTGTGTTTAGTTCTTTGGTAGTCGTATTCATTTGGATTCCTTCAAAAGTTCATCCATGATTTCTACCAGGAATTGCTATGAAATAATCCTGTAAGAATTATTCTTGGAAAGCTGTCAAGAAATTTTACAGGAATCCATTGGCGGCATCCACAAATTACGTAACGCTCAAGGGGGAGGGGGGGAGTAGGCTCAAGCGTTACGGCTCATACAAAAATTTAAAATTTTTCATACAAAAAGCGTTACGGAGGGGGGGGGGGAGGGGGTCGAAAATTTCCAATTTTAGCGTTATGTAATAAATGGACGCCGCCTAATAATATGATCAGAGATTTCCCGACCAGTGGATTACAAAAAAATGCAGCACAATTGTATCAAATGTTGTGTTATTTTTGTTAGAAGCACATTGAGTCGACGGAGGAAATTATAACATAATTAAAACAAAATCAGTTATAATAACAGCGGCTGTTTTAAATTTGTTTCAATGATTATATCACAATTTGTTATGAAAAAATGAGACCAATCGCTTATAACAAATTTTCTTACAACTCAGTTATGTAAAATTACAAAACGAGTTATATTTTTGTTTGATTTGAAACATAATTAGTTACATTATTGTTTAAATTATAACATATTTTGATTCAATTTTGTTTAGTGTAGGAAATTGTGTTATAATTTTTGTTATTTTAACTACTAACCCGACAAAATTATACCAACGCGCTAACTGAGTAACAAAATCTGTTACAACTCTGTTGTAATCCACTGGTCGGGACAATAATTATTCCAGTAATAGCTCAGATAATTCATACACCTGTCCGTTATTTTACAAGGAATTCTTCAAGAAAATTCGATCTAGAATATTCATCAAGATTTCCTAGAGAATCGAGAAGTTCTTTCAGAAATAATTGCAAAAGTTTATTATCAATTTCCACAGCTCTTTTATCAGGGACTACTTCATGATTTTTTTATAGAAATTGCTCCATATTTCCCCAAATGGGAAATTTACGTGAAGAATATCGGAAGGATCACGAAGAACAAGTTATGTTAAGATTAATATCCGGTTGATTACTTTTAGTTACGCAATGATTGTTGTTTCGACATAAAAACTTATTCCAACAACTTAATTCATCGCCAAATCAAATTCACGCACTGAGTTGATTCAGCTATGCCTTTGTACTTTTCTCAATTATAACATTGACAATAACTAATATCGTAAAATGATGACTTCTTCGACAAAGTTGTTCAGTAGTTCTAGCGCTATCATCATAAAAGCTATTGTCCGTTCACGGACACTTGACGGATGGGCAACTTCTTCCTCTGAAAAGAGTACCAGCGGGAACAGCAGCTGACGATAGCTCGACTCGGTGAATACTTTCGAAATAACTCAAAAGCCTTCAAAAATGCTGTTTTTCTTTCGGTTGTCCAAGATAAAAAGCACTTAATAGAACTTTAACTTTTACATGATGCACTACGAATAAACTCATTTTCTTATATACTATTCCACGAATTGCCACCTACCAATCAGCGCAAGCCTTGTCTTCATTGGTCGGTGGAACGTACCGAACATGTCCCTACATGTTTGTCGCGTCTCTCACGCGCAGTCCGGGTGATGCCAGCCGTCGCATTCTCTGGTATGTTTAGCCGCCGTCATCGCTAATCAGCCGCCAGCCAATACATAATAATTGCCATTTGGGTGGGTAGTACATTTAGTAACAGGGTGTAAGCCGAAGGGTGCTAAAATATTAACAAACTTTCGCTCTGTGTGCGAACAGCCATGAGATTTAAAATTTGATCACCAGTCGGCGTTAGTGAGCATGATTTATTATTAAATCTTAAGATCCTTAGAAAGATGGCGTCTACGGCAAAGTTATTCAACTGCTCAAGCGCTGTAGATATCTGGTGATATGTACTGCGACGTCTGGTGACAAAATCTCATATCTCTTGTCTTAAATAATGATAGCACTTGAGCAACTGAATAACTTTACCGAATACGCCATCTTTCTAAGTAGTCAGGGTCCTGAAATATCTGCAAAACAAAAGTTTAATGCTCACTGGTGCCACCTGGTGGCAAAGTTTTGAATCAACTATCTCGAACGATTATAGGACTTGACTTACTGAACAACTTTGCGCCGAAGACGCAATTTTTCTCAGTGGTCAGGATTCTAAGTTATTTGCAAAACAAAAATTTCGTGCTCACTAGCGCTGCCTGATGGGCAAGTTTAGAATCCATTGACTCAAATAATGATAGCTTTTTAGCTACTGAGCAACTTTGCCAAAGTCGCCATCTTTCTAAGTGGTCAAGATCTTGAGATATTTGTTTTTTTTTTATCTTGTTTGGTATCTTTTTTCAGACAAGAGATATCTAAAGCACCTCATTTTCAAGACACTCATTCACTACCAGCCCTGCTGGTAGTGATGCTGCTTCGCCATTTTTTCCTAATGCCATACCGTTGGTATATGACATAAGTGATTTTTCTGCGCAAGGAGATACACTCCGTCGCGACGACGACGTGTCGCAATGTAGGTAATCCAGTTTGCTGGTTTCGTTTAATGTCTGCTTGCTGTGAAGCAGCCAGAAGAAAGGTTTCTTCAATGTCCAAGAAGGCTGTTGGAGCAGAACCCAGCGAGTCGCAATTCGATTCAGCAGATCTCCTAATGACCAACAGTTGCTCCCAGTTGTTGGTCTTCGTTCGTTATTGTCGACGACGTGCACTGCGCAGTCTAACAATAAATTAAACTTAATTACTACGCTCCTTATCAGGCGTTGGGATCACTGTGCGCGAATTATGTGGGCTGGTTCTTCTGGATGGGAACTAATGCAGTTACCCAGAGTGTGTATGTGTCCCTTTTCCAGAAGGTAAATGCATCGGTTCGAAAGTTAACTCAGGAGGTTTTGCTGTGTCTGCCAACATTATGGTTTACGAGGGAGACAATAAATGTAATTAGTGAATATAAGTTTTGTACTATTTTACCTATCAACTTTACAGTCGTGTAATTTTATGTGTTAATTGCTAATTACCAACTTTTTTATGTTGCAGCACAGATGCTCTATCAGATGATTTAAATAATGAATACTCCAGACTAATGAAATAATGAATATCCAAACTTTTTTGCAATCTACTACAGATGACACGCCGGCTACGTCCTTTGGTGGAGAGGCCTGTGTTATCCGTAAACAAAGATTTTTGACATCGCTTAGGTAACTTAGGTACGTCAGATGTAAAAATATTGGTCCCAAAATAGTGCCAAAAACTTTGCTTTCAAATGACGAAAAAAGTTGATATTTTAAAGGACTATGAAAGATGATTGCAACTCCCCCACATTATCCATCCAGTCGATCATTACGATAAACAAAAAAAGATCTTTTTTGAGTTTGGATCCAGGCTTTAAATAAGTTTCAATAATAACTGCCATATATATGTCAATAGCTGTTAGAAAATTAAACATCTCTTCACCATTCAAAGAACGGGCATTCCAATCAGAAATATTTTAAAAATACTTGGATACATTAGAGAAACGTAATTTATTTGTAAATAGTATCGCTCATCTGCCTGGTATAAGACCTTAAGGTGCAGATAAATCAAAGCCAGAGTTCAAATTTTCAAGAGCACGGATCTGGAGAACTGAACATCAAGCTGAAAACTTAATCGATTGGTCACTAGCTGGTGGTGACCAATCGATAAGGTTTTCAGCTCAAACGGATGTTTGGTTCTCCAGATCCGTGCTCTTGAAAATTTAAACTTTGGCTTCGATTCATCTTCACCTTAATCCTGACAATCAATCAAGTACCAATAGAAACGCAACGCCGTGGAAAAGAAGAGTACCTATTACAACCAATCATCAAGCACTGTAAGACGCCAACATACCTCAATTCTGTTAAAACAAACAGTCTCTTTTCTTCGCTGGTCATAACTTTTAAAGTCGAAACCGTATGCGCACGACATCGATCGCAACATATATGTTTAGGGTAACAATTAGCTTAGCTAATATATTATTTCCCGTCGCCACCGTCGTCGTCGTCGCGTTATTCGTCCGCTGATGGGTTCCGTCTGTGTGCAATCGGCAATCGACTACCGGCAGTCGAGCGAGCTACCAGTTACCCATTGGTAAAACCAGTGGTTTTCAAATTTTTTTCGCTCCATAACCTCTTTTGAATTTGGTTTAAAATTTATTCCACCACAGAAGAGCAGTTGGATTTTTAGGCATTTTGTCAGTGTTTTTGACTAGTTCTCAGTGAATATTTTGTTAATGTCACGGATATTTTGGTTTTATCTGCAGTATTATATGAAATTTACAATTTAACAAACTTGTGAGCTTAATTTGTTAACATATTTCTACTGTGTTAGAAAAAGTTTCTTGCTTTCAATCAGAACTTGTTCTTCTTGTTCTGTTGCTTATCAGATTAGTGTTCAAAGAGCACTTCCACAGCTATTTACTTAGAGTTTTCTTTGCCCAAGTTGCCATTTTCACAATTCGTATATTGTGTGGTACGATGATACTCTATGCTCAGTGAAATCAAGGAAATTTCCATCACGAAAAGTTCCTGGACCGACCGGGATTCGAACCCAGACACCTTCAGCATGGCTTTGCTTTGTAGCCGCGAACCACTCGGCTAAGGAAGGCCCCAATCGGAACTTGTATTGAGTTTATTTTTCAAAAAAATCTTCTTGAAAAATTGTTTGATAGTTCAAGAAGTTTATTCCACAATTGATCTTGATCGTCCATTGTCTTCAGCTTTGAAACAGATTGCGCACGAGGAAACAACTCCCTCTCGGTTGGCAACCTCTGGATAAGACCTATCGATACGAGGAGCAGAGTGATGCAGGTTGCGTGCATTGGGAAGCTCCAACCGACGACCAACCACAATGTGAAAGTCCAACCTTACCCTGAAGCTAATCATACGGATTTCGGGCTGAAGCAATAACAGCACTAGCAGCACAAGTGAAGTGCGGTAACAAATTATACTTTTTTTTTCACAATCGCCACTTGCTGCTCGTTTTCCCGAGAAAGAAAATCGAGAAAACCTCTTGCTTATCGGTGTTCTTGATTTCGGTTTGTAATTTTCGAACGTGTTTTTGTAAGAAAACACACGTGGGTACACGCGAAAAACCGGGAGGGAAATTTAAATCTGCAAATGATTGGAGACCGTGAGGAGAAAAAAAGTCGACGAGAAGAAATTTCCGCTTATATGTATAAAGTACATCGATCTGAAGTTGTTAATAACTCCATCAAAATCAAAGTACTTTAGCCACATAAGAGGAAAATTTTAGCCGTCTTTCCCACCAGGAGGGCAGCTCGGCTAGGAATACCATCAATTCCTCAAAGTATCAATTATATAACTTTAAAATCAAATGCATTATTTCATGAGTTGTTCTAAGAATTCCTCTATAAACTACTTCAAGGAATTGTCTAAAGAGTCCTGAAGATTTTTTCACGTTTGATTTTTTACTTAAGGTTTTCTGACAATATTCCCATAAACTTTCCCGCTGCTGCAGAATTTACTAGAGGGATTCCTGTAGGAATTCTTGCAGAAAATCCCCCAGGATTTCTTCGAATTTTCTGGCAGGAATCTAGCCGGCAATTTTTCAGAAATGGCTACAGGGTTTTATCTAGAAATACATACATTCCGGATTCCTTGAGTAACTGCTCAAGTTGTTCCTTCTGACATTACTTGAAGATTATTTCCACGATTTTTTCGAATTATTCTGCTTGGAACTCTTTGAAGAATTTCTTCGGATCACTCCGAGGATTTCTCCTAAAATGTCTTCTGGGTGTTCTTCAGACATCTTTCCAGTTATTACTTTTGGGATGATTCCAGAAGTTTCTCAAGGTATTTCAGAAATTGCTCCAACAATACTTTTAGAAGTTCCTACAAAAAATAATTCTGCGATCCCTTCAGAATTCCTTTATTTAGGATCTCTCCGGGTATTACGATTCTTGCAAAAAATCCTTCTGGAGTTATCCAGAATGCCTCCTGAAATTTATCCAAGAAATCGTCTGATAACTCTGGCAGGTATCCATCCAAAAAAAAAATTTGTTTAATACATTTAACAGTAGGGTTCTGCCCATGTGTTCCTTTTGTGAGCTAATCGACCCTGCACCCATCAGTGCACGATTAAAGTGGGTATTGGATATGCTGAGGGGTGGAGGTAAAGATTATTGAATCAGAAATAGTTGTAAAATGTAGAACTGTGCTTCGACACATATCAAGACTCATGCGCGTTGATAGCCTCAATGGTAGAGGAAGTGACGCACATGCCGCAAAACCCGAGTTCAACTCCCGTCTTGGTCAGGTTTTTTTTAAAAGTCGGATTTTGTTTTAACTATTGTAATAATTTAATAATAGAATAACATTTCTATCAATATTAGATAAAAAATGAGTTAAAATTTACCCAAGTTAGTTTTTACCCTAAGTTTTACATGTAACTTTGAAAAAATCGAAACAAAATCTGTTATAGTTTTGTTATAGTCAGTGTATTTTTTAACAGCTTATCCGTTTGTATGGATTTAGTAACACACCGTGTTACACGAAAAACTGTACTAAATAACACCAGTTGTTATAATTCTGTTTTGCTCTACTGATCGGGTTAGTAGACGTAACTGTGGGATTGATATGAATCGAACCAGATCTGCGCATTAACAACTATGTCTGATTAACCCTCTAATACCCAAATTTTTATTTTCGATTTCAATATTATTTTTCGTTATCTAAAATCGTTCTAAACACGTTCTGGGCAATTATTTATTTTTATTCGCGAATTTTTGAATTTTGGTATTTGATTTTTATAATTTTTATTTTTGAACATCCCTAACTTTTTTCATTTTTTCTTGAAGCCTTTTCTGGTTGTTGATTTTTGGCAATAATAAAAATTTAATTTTTTGTGATACTTTTAAAAATATTACCTTTTTAATTTTTTTTCGGAGCGTATTTTATTTTCCGTGTAACTAACGGAAAAACAGGTTTGAAATTATTTTTATACCACCTGGCTCTTCTTTTGTGATAGGTCGATCGTATAAAAATATAAAAGGTACGATTTTTTATATTACACGTTAAATTAACCCCGGGCATTTATAGGTTATATAAGAATACAATTTTTCAAACAATTTTCAAAAATACAAAAAAGTTTCAAAAGTCATAAAAAACTTTTCTTATTTGCGTGTTTTGAGTCAAGCCGAAAATAAAATAATTTTGATTTCCGAGCTACGAAAAAATACACAAAATTCCAAAGTGCACCCCATTTAAAGGCGGGGTTGGGTATTAGAGGGTTAAGGCTTTTTCACCCCCCCTCAGCATATATCTTCCCCGCTTCAGAAGAGATTCCTTTCATGGGAATCTCCGGGAGCTCTGGAAGAAAATTGGCGTGGAATTTTGAAGAAATCTCAGAGAAAACTTCTGGAGGAATCTCTGGAATAAATTCGAAGGAATTCTTGTTTGAATTCCAGGAAATACTCTTTCAATTATTCCTGAAATATATTAAGTTGTTCGTTTCTTCAATTCCTTCAGGAATGTATTTAAGAGTTCTTGGATCTTGGAAAGATTTTTTGGATGAAACTGTTTACAAATTCCTGGATGAAATCTGATGAAGTTCGTTGATTTCTTCCAGAATGGTCCCATAGATTCTGTCGCAATTATTCCTGAAATTTATTTAGTTACTATTTTGGGAATTCTCCCAAAATTTGCTCCAGAGGTTACTTCAAGAATTCCTTCAGGAATTCATGTAGAAGTTTTTCCAGGAATTTCTCGAGGGACTCCTTCAAGTATTTTTCAAGTGGTTTCTTCAGGACTTTCTCAAGAGATTTTTTCAGGAATTTCTCAAGGTTTTTTTTTAAGAATTTCTCATAAAATCCTTCCTTTTAAGATTCCTTCATAAAATCCTCTAGGGTTTTCGTCAAAAATCCTCTTGAGATTCGTTAAGGGATTCCTTCAGAAAATCCTAAAAGTAATTTATCATGGAATTTCTCCAAAGATTTTTCTAGGCCTCTTTCAGAAATACATCAAGGAATTCCAAAAGTTTCTAGGGAGATTTCTTCAGGAATTTCAAAAGTGATTCGTCCAGGAATTCCTCGAGGCATTCCTCTAGTATTTATTCCAGGAATTCATCCAACGGCTCCTTCAGGTGTTTTTTTTTTCAGGAATATCTCCAGAAATTCCTTTAAGGATTCCACCAGGCCTATAGGCCTTTCTTTAGGGAGTGCTATGAAAATTCTACCAGGGATTTCTTCAGAAATGTATTGGAGAAATTTGGGAGGAATTCCAAAAAAATCGCAGGAAGGACTTTCCGAAGAATCTCTATATGAATACCTCGAAGATTTCGTAAAGGATTCCGTTGAGATTTTTTTCTTAAATTCTGTAAGATTGCTTGAGGAATTATCCACAAAATTCTCCCAGGATTAATTTTAATTAGTTCTTCAGAGTTCTGTGATTACTCCAGAAAATGCTCAATAGATTCATCCGGAAATGGCCTCGAGATTTTTTTTTCTCTTGAGATTTCTTCAAGCATTATTTCAGAAACTCTCCAGAAATTATAATGCACAAGGAAGGTTAAAAGAAAATTAATTGGAAGAATTAAATATTTTTTCAATGTATCTGGAATTCTGAATGAGTTTCTGGATAAAAAAAACTTAATAAGCATTGATGATCGTACAATTTGTAATTGGTACTCCTTGATTGACCTGAATCGAAGTTGTACAAGGAACCGACAGATGTAGCTTGGGAGTAACTTTCCATCTTCACTTTGCACTTTGGAGAACTAAAAAAAATATAAAGTCAGTAACTGCGCTGGCCACGCCTACTATTATAAGTGTTGTTACTAGAGACTGAGATCATCTCTGCATCTCCATGGTTGTCACAGGAAGGAACTTGTTAGTGGAGAGGGGGCAAAAGCTACAGAATTAAGATTCACATTGGTAAGTGATTCGATTCTTGCAACCTCAATATAAAAAGTCGCATATTAGGCACTAAGGACAACTTGAACCTATAGTTAGTCGACTCATTTAGTGGCGAACCTCAAAGTAAGTAGAAACTCAAATTTTTTTTTCTGTAACAAAAAATAAGGTGAAAGGAAAGTATGCGTTTCTGAATGTTATGGCTAACATGAATATGAGTTTAAGTGACGAACAATTCATATTATGTTGAATTAATCCATAAAAGTGACATTCCTTTTGCAGTCGTGGTAAAAATGTGGTCAATAATAATTATATATTCAAAATAAAAGCATGAAACGAGCTCACCAAATTGATCAATCATTCTTGAATGAGCTGCCATAAATTACTTCATCAACATGTTCTTTATACATAGGCTTATCAGATGTTTTTTTTTTTGAAGGACATGGCCTCCTTTTTTAACGTCCTCCTTCTCCGAAGGAATCGAATGTTGAATTTCATACCCAAATTTCTTTCAGAACCTCTTAAATGAGAATGAATGAGTTTTCACATAAAACCCAATTTTTTAACACGTTTGTGAATTTTCAATCTTTTCTAAGACATTCCAACCAAATATAGAACATAATTATTAGTTTACTTTCTAAATAATATTTGATAAATCCTTTCAATGATAACTTCTTTGCTTTGGTTTCATCATATTATTGAACATGTTCAGTGAACAATCCACTTTTGCATGTTGTCTGGTGACCATTGAATGCTTTTGAGCTTTTGAAAAACATTATTTTCACAAATTACGACAATTTTTTCAAGCAAACTGGCACCCTTCATTTTATCTCAGATCAATCGACATTACAAAATTTTCAAACATTCAACTTTTTTTTCTGAAAAAAAAACGAGTTGATTCATTTTTTTCTTTTTCGAATTTACACTATTTAGATAAAAAAAAATGTAGAGATGAGCTTGAACTCTTTGAACTTTTTAGAGTAACAACGTTTTTCCTAATGTTGAATACAAAAACGAGCTTAACTTAAATTTTTTGTCAAAATAGGAGAAATTTAAGGTTTGATTGGTTACTATTCTCTTTAACTCAGCATCATTAGAAGAATCATTTTTCCACTACATAAAAAATATTCACATTTGGAAAAACTTTTCTGTTTTTCAATTTTTTTACAAGTTCTCTTATACTTTTTTCTTAATGCTTTTAATCATTCGTCGTCTGGAACCAGAGATACTCCGGGGGACCGACACGCAGCCATAATACTCTTTAATATCTTAAGCTATAGATTTTTTTTTTCGATAAACTTCTTATTTACTAAGATTGTATAGTTCATATTTTATTTATTTTTTGGTAAATTGACTAAAGACAAAATGGCGGAAATTTTATAAGGGGTTTGTCGGTCCCCCAAGGAACATCAAAATACCTTCAAAGCCCGATGACTAATAATCAATATCAACGCAGATCCTGAAATTTTTTTTTTTTAACTTTTGAAAAAATAATGTAAAAATATTGAGAAACAAAAAAGTTATAGCGATTTAAATATTTTTATGGTGAAAAAATGAAGTTGTGCAAGAGGAATTTAAATGGCTTTTCGTTCAAAGCGAGTTAAGGCTTTTAAGGTTTATTTTATTGAGTTGATTTTTAAAGCTTTCTCAACAAACGATTTCAGCAAATTATTTTTCTAAAGTATATTTTTTTTTACCAAAAAATTTTTTTTTTTGTTCTTTTTCAAACTCAGTAATGCAAAATGTCGTCCTTTCTAATATATTCTTCTGGTAAGACTAAAAATGTCACTTTGACGACGAGAAAACTGAACTCGCTGATTGGGCCTTCAAAATCTCGATTTCTGGATGATAACCTCAATAGTACCAAAAAGAATTCCAGTGAATTTCATGGCGAAAATAGTTATCATTTTTAAGAAACTTTACAAGAAAATTTTTAGAAAATTTATTGCTAGAACTCTGAAATAATTCTGGTGAACAATTTAATCGTAATCGCTAATGAAATTTTTAGAAAGAATTTAGAGAAAGAATATCAAAATTTTGATCGCATAAAATTTTGCACTTTACTTTTTTCTAGAAAAACTCTTTTGCCATAAAATTAATGGAAAAAATCAAATTCTTGGAAGTATTTTTCGAGTTTCACGTGGAACTTTATATTAAGTCCTGAAGAAATGAATAACTCAAGGAGGAGTTCTCATTTAAAATTGAAAAAAAAAATCTTACCAAGAACTTCCTTCGAGAATCATTCTCAGAAATGTTGTCTGTTGTAGGAAAAATCAAGAATAAAAAAAAAATCAATTGAAATTCTAATAATTTGAAAAAGTTTTGTAACTTCCTGGTCAAAATAGATACTTTCTTAAGAATAGTGTTCTATTAAACAGAAAAAAACCTTAATAAATCCAGGAAGTGTCGTTGAAATAATTCTTGAAGCAATTCAAAAAGCATGCATATCGATTAGTAGCTAAGTTGGCAAAGCACTCGTCTAGCATTCAAGAGTCGTGGGTTCGAATCCCACCTTAACGCGTGGATTTTTTCATAATTTATCCATCTTTACCACGCATAATGAGTTAATTATTAAAAACGCAATAAAACACAACAATAACAAGACATGTAAACAATCAAATTAATGTGGATAAAACTACAAGTATTGAAAGCAATTTTCAAAACTCAAATAAGGATTTTCATTTTGCATTAGGTGACCTCAATATGCACTACACATCGATGAAATATTTCAAGTATTCAACACTGGGAGATCTCTCCTAATAAAAGATGCACATTTGGAATTCAATCCATACAAATGTGGACTCGTCTTTGAATGGATGTTGCTATGCAGCACATAGTATTCTCTCTCATTGCCAACCCTGCCATAACACAAATGGCCTATTTTCTCCGTGAACGCATCATGGCAATAAAAGGGCTCTAAATATGTTCTTCGGTTCTTCAAGTCTCGGTACCAGTGGGTAATTAGTGGTGACCATTTCTTGCTGCCACAGCAAACCACATTCCGGCACATCCAATCCGGCAAGTACAACGCAGTCGTTAGACGATCTATCACGTACCTTTATATTGCATATAGCGATCTTACAGGTACAGCAAGTTACGCTGCGCGAAGATCGCGAATGGCAGCTAAATAACTAAGCACTTTGAGTAAGGGGAAATTTAAAAATAGCAACAATTAAACATAAGCAAAAGTTTGAACATTTCAAGCAATATCAAATTAAATAAAACGACTTAAAGATATATTTTTACCGGTAAATCGATAGAAATAAATAATGATTAATTTAAAACAAGCAATAAAAAAATCAATCATTATTTCCAAAAAAGGTGTTAAAGAGCAAAAAACTTATAAATTTGCAAAAAGTTTCAAATAAAAAACAGAATTTAAATACATAAAAAATAGTAAAACGCCAATCGAAAAATAAATATAAGCACTTGAAAATTCATTAAAACGTATTACTTTTCATAAGATTTTAAGTACTTCTTTGGTTTCGACACGAATGTACCTTTCTAGTGTAAAGTGTCGTTAATACACAAAAAAAATGTTTGGAAAATTTTTAATATTGCGTAGTTTCAGTTTCTTCTAGGGAATTTGATTTTTAAATGCTGATTTTCGGTATGTTGTTGCACATTCTGGCATAGGATGCTTAGCCTTTTCCAATGGCATAATAATATTAATCCCAATCGCGAATTCTTCGGGCGAAAATTTCCCACCTTATTCAGCTGGATGGATGGATGGATGGAAAAATATTTCAACAATGACATCCCGTCCCATTCAGCGGGAATTACGGCTTCATGGAGAAGAAGAAGACACCAAGTTCCGTGTTTGTTGGTACATGAAGTTCATTGCACAGCACCACGAATGTGGCGATTGGTGCTTCTTGACGTCCAAGGTCAAATCCATAATCAGTGCCGGTCCGCGACGTCGCACAGTGGTACCGACTGTGGCCAAAAATCTGAAAATCAGTTGGGTTATTTTTCACATCTTGATCTCTTTACGGATCAATCTTAACCTTCGGGTTGTCGCGCTGTAGTACTTTGTACAGCAGTTGTGATTTATGTACTATTATTTCGCATCCGAAGTATCTATCGACACCAAACCGAGATGTATTCGTCAAGAATTTTCCTCAAAACAACACTTGACAGTTTTATTTTCAGTATGACCCTATATAATGCGTTGTTCAGTAGCTCAAGCCAAGCGGTTCGAAATTTCGACACCAGGTGACGCTAGTGATCATGAATGTTTTGTTTTGCAAACATCCCAAGATCCTGACCATTTCAACTTGATTTATGACCGCTTCGTAAAACAAATGGCCCCACTGTGCATTGTTGCATTCAGAGCCGTTGCCCGACTCCGATTATATTAATTCTACAGAAGGCTCTCCAACCGTTCGATCGATTTATGGGGCACTTATGGATGGGGGTTGGTCGGTGGCAATGACAAACTCACGATTTTGGTATTATTTCAGCGGTGGTGTAAAATGAGGATGGTTTAGAGGGTGGTGGCGATTGTTGATTGGATAAGCTCGCCACCGTTACGAATTTTTCATGACTTTTGTGAAGGTATTGAATCGGCAAAGTTTACAGATTCAGTAAGCAGAACGTCATAAAAATAATTTTCGTGATCGTTTCGAGTTCATGGTCGATATGCGTCGGATATTCAATTTTGGTGAGCAGATATCAATCTTAGCTGAAAAAAGGTCGATCATTCCACACCTAGTGACCGAGAAAAAAATGCAAACAAGTGATCGAATAGTTCGTCTTTCACTCAAACTAAGACAAACCGTTCCTGTGAGTCTAAGGAATGTGTTAAAATCTCAATTAATGTGTCTACCCCTAGGTAAATGAGATCTTCATCTGTTCTTTTTTTTAATTTATAATTAAACTTCAATAATTTTCCTTAAATTTGTCAATCCAAAATAGGCATCATTTTTTTCATCCCAAAAAGAATGTAATCGCCATAACTTATTTTTTGTTTTAACTCAAGAGTGGTCGCGCATTCAACCACCGCCAGCGCCACCTCGCTTGAGCTGTGTTTGAAAAGCGAGCATTTTTCAAGGTGCGTATACTCAGTACACGCATGCGACCGATCTAGGGTTAATGCGTTTTGTACTGTTTTCCAACGAGTGCCTTAAATGTTCTTATATTTTCAAAATATGGGCCGATTGTAATCATTGGTCACTTGAGCTATTTACTGTTGAACTAGCGATAGTTGAAAACTACTTAAATAAAGAAAAAAAAACTGTGGTCTTGCTTGTGGTTCTCAAGGAACATATAAATATCACCGGAACCAGGAAAAATTACAAAGACCTGAAAGAGAATACCCGCCGAAAATTTGAATTTGATCCTTGAATAAATTGTTTAAACAATCCATGGAAAACTTGTTCCAAGAATCACTAGGAAACATTCCGTAAGGATTCGTGAAAGGATCCCTGGAAGTTCATAATAGCAAAATTTGAATCCCATTAAAAATTTCTCTACGAATCACAATAGGATTTCCATGTCGGATCGGAAGAATCCCGCCTTTAGACGGGGTACACTTTGGAATTTTGTTTATTTTTTCTTAGCTCGAAAATCAAAATGATTTTATTTTTGGTTTAAACCTTGACTCATAACACGCATATAAGAAAAGTTTTTTATGACTTTCGAAACTTTTTTGTAATTTTGAAAATTCTTTAAAAAATTGTATGTTTATATAACCTACAAATGCCTGGGGTTCATTTAACGTGTAATATAAAAAATCGTACCTTTTATATTTTTCTACGATCAACCTATCACAGAAGAAGAGCTTGGAGGTATTAAAATAATTTCAAACCTGTTTTTCCGTTAATTACACGGAAAATAAAAAAAAATCCCAGGAAAAAAATAAATAAAATTTAATATTTTTTAAAGTATTGTGAAAACTTGAATTTTTATTATTGCCAAAAATCAGTAACTAGAAAAGGCTTCAAGAAAAAATGGAAAAGAATAGGGATGTTCAAAAATAAAAATTATAAAAATCAAAAACCAAAATTCATTGATTTGCGAATAAAAATAAATCATTACCCAAAACGGGTTTAGAACGATTTTAGATAACTAAAAATGATATTTAGATTTAAAATAAAAATTTGGGTATTAGAGGGTTAAGGATAAGAGATTTCTTTAAAAAAAAAAAACGGAAGAAACGTATAGACTTATCCCTGGAGGAATTTCTGAAGTAATACCTAAAATAAATAAAAAACCCTGAGATAAATGAAGTGAAATTGTGAAAATATCCACGTGTTCAGGTGAGATTCGAACCTACGACTCTTGTATGCTTGACGAGTGCTTTTTCTACAAACTAAGCTACCGAGCCACAAGTGATCCATCTTTCCACGTGCAATGAGTTAATAATTCAGAACCATGCGGATTGGATTACTGAACAACTCAATTGATGTGTCAATATAAATTTGACGGATCTGGTTACAAATTTCATGTGAATCGGCCGGCTTTTTGAATATTTCTCTGGCTCTCACATTTTGGATTTTGTGTTTTATTTTCTCACCTATTAATTTTTGTTTCATCTAGAATTCTCGAGGCAAATGACTCTGCAGTTAAAACCTCTCTAATAAATAATCAAAAATTCCACCTGGTATTTTACCATGAATTGCATCAGGTATTACACGAAGTATTACTTCCTAGTCAACATTAAGAACACCACCTGAAGTTTTTTTTTTTTTTTTCATTGCTTTCTCTTGAAAATCATCAATAACTTTCTAAAAGATCCAATTTTTTCCAGGAGTTTTTATAGAAAATCTTTGGTTAATGCCTTCAAAATTTCTCCAGGATTTTTTCAGACATTTCTCTATTGATCCCATAAGATAATCATTCAGATATTCATTCAGATTTCCGAAAATTGTACAGAAGTATCTCCAAGATTTCCGAGACTCCGAGAGCGCTCTATCCTCCACAAGTTCATCCGCAGTTTTAACATCTTCCTAGCAGAAATTGTATGAAGATGGCTTAGAATTATTTTGTAGATTTTTATAACGTCCCAAGAAATTTTTAACAAATTCAGAAATTATTGCAGAAAACCGCCTGAGATTTATCCAAAAAATATTCACAGCATTCCTTAGGATTTTTTTTACATAAAATCCTCCATAGACTTCCCACAATTTTTTTTTAGGCATTCATTCAACTATTGTTCAAATAATTCCATCTGGCTGCTCGAGTGATTCTCTTAAGAATGTCTCTATTAAATACTTTTCTCTATGCTTCAAACCTGAGATTGCTTCTAAAATCCCTAAATATTTTTTATGTGTTTGCTCCAGAGATCCAGTGGTTTGGAAGAATGCTTCCTCTGAAACCTCCTAAAATCATTGTAGTAACTCCTCATGAAGTTCACCAAAAATACCTACATGAATGCATATAGTCGGTACATCTTTGAATAATACTTCGTGGATTCCTCCTGTAATATTTCCGACTATTTTTCACAGAACATCATAACTTTTTGCAGAAAGTTATACGAAGTATCATTGCGGAAGTTTATTAGGAGTCCATTGAAAATCCCTAGGAATTAATTACCAGTATACTTCCAAATATTGTTAAAGACATCTTGTAATTCACACCTTGTAGTCACACGTTAATGCTTCCAGTGGACGATTTACCCTTTGATGGAAGCACCACACTAGACAACGGACTAGCATGTAACGCCAAAGTTTTCCGGACTGAAACGGGAATCGAACCCACACTCCTTGATACGATGCTTGGTAACACTAACCGCACGGCCACGAAGCCCACGCTTCATGTTTCACCTTATTTAACGATTTCTTTAATTTATTTCCTGTAGTTTTTCAAGGAATCGTTTTTGGTTGATTTCCAAGAATTTCTTCATAAATTTCGCCAGATTTTTTTTCCAAAATTATCTCCAGGAAATCCACTGGGACGTCCTCAATTTTACGGAAATTTTTCCAGAAACTCATCTAGTTATTTCTTCTAAGAGTCGACAAATTCCGTTTCATTCTGATATCTTCTGCTACTTTTCGAAATCTTCAGCTTTTCTGCATACGCCATTTAAATTTCCCAGATTCTCTCGAGTGGACTACTTTCTGAAATCTATTAATTCCTCCCGAATACGCAGAAATCTATTGAATTCTCATAATAACATAAGTTTTACTTCTCAGAACCAGATTTCTCCGAAGCTCTCTAGTTTGTTTCTGATATTTTCAATACACGTACCTGGTGCAAGCTTCACCCCTTTCGTCTAAGATCACTAGCTTCTTAGGCTGATCTCTACTGACTACTGAACGGCTTTAAGCTCTTTCAAATTTAGCAATTTTAATCTAGAAATGACCTGCACTCCATAATATTTGAAGTAACTCACCTCCCTAAATTCATTCGAGTACTTTCCAAGATTCAAAGATTCCTCACAAAGAGCTCACTAGAATTAGGAAAGCGTTACTTTTTAAGCGTTACTCTGTGGTACTTTATGTTACAGTAATTTATCAAATATTCTTTAATAGGTCGTAATCTTAATGAAGGATGTTTCTTCATTGATAGCATGTATAGCATAGCATATACTGACTGTAGATGTCAATGGTTGCTACTCCGTGATTGATTGGAATTGGTAAGAATTGCACTTCGATCTCAATGAATAAGGGATGGGATTTTCCGCTTATTCTCGAAGTGTGTATTTAAGCCGCTCTCATATCATTTAGCAATAAATGCGCCGGCCAAGTCCTTACAGTCAGTTGATATAAGGGACGGATGTTTGTGTTTAATGATTGTTGCTTCTAGAGACCGAGAATACCTCTGCATCTCCACAATCATTATAGGTAGGGTGTTGATTAGTGAAGAAAGAAAAAGATATAGGAGTCACCTTTGGTCATTGATGCGATCCATCGATAAGAAAGAAAATACGACTCTTACACAAAACTAGTTTTGCACTTTTGTCTCGCTGTTGAAAGATATTGGTAGAACAATAAAAAAAAACTACGTCGACATTCATAATACCGAAATATTCAAAAATTTGTTTTAGTGATGGCGAAAAAAAGGTATGTGTATATTTTAAGTATATGAAACAGAAATAAGGGGTTATGTCGACACTTCTAGTGACGAAGCACTAATAGCTTGTTTGGAAATTACATAAACGAAACGTTACCACGTTAAAAATGTGTTATCGTAAGCATGAAACGAGCTCACCGACAATTCATCCTGAACTAGAATATCTTTTCGAACTCGCACAACGCGAACCGGACACGATTGATCCTGATTATGTTGCTCATTCCAAAGGAGCATGAAACAGAATCAAAAGATCACACATTAATCTGCCCAAAAACGGTGAAAAACGAGAATGAAAAATCCACTTCGGTGAAGCGATGAACGAACTCACTTGCTGGGCTTTGCAAAGCACACTCAAGATGTTTCTTCATCGATTGTCTCTGTAGATTATCTTGAGAAACTAAATCGGTTTCTGCAAGATTTTCCGGTGCAAGGTCAATTATGATTTACTATAAAATCAATGAAGAGTAATCGCAATCACACCATGCAGCTACGCCCTTGCTAGAAGCATAATGTGTGAACATGTTCACCCACAATAACGGTAATTTCAACAATAAATTGATTATAATTATATTTCCAAATGTGTCAAACATGTTTACCCTCGGTAATTCATTGCATTATGTACTACATTGTGTTAGACACTTTTGTTATCACTTTAATGAAATCTATATTTTTCTTCTCTCTCTCCTTCCAGGTACGTTCACTTTCGATTCAATTGTAGTAAACCGGTCATAAAAGTGGCAGCAACAGCAGTAGCGCAAAGTGCAACTCGCAGGTATTTACAAGTTGTAAGCTCTCTATCAGCGTTTTGTGTAAAGTGCCCACTGGCACTGAGGCAACTGGCGCTAGCTTGAATAGTTAAACGACGAAGACTTCGTACGGGTAATGGGAGGGAGCATAAAAAACATAGTTACTTACTATAAAGCCATGTTCAAGAGACACCACATAATTCAATTCACAAGACAAAGTGACTTGGCGACAACTGACCCAGAAAAAAAGACGAACCGCCGATGGTTTTGTCACATGGCGGCGCAGTGTTTTCCGTATCGTCGAACATGAGGCTGGACGAAACGTCGCGTTAGTCATATCTCGGATAAAAAATATCATAAGGATACTATAGGTTTTATTGTAGTATTACCACATTTTTCAACAGGTAGACTATAATATGAAATGTGATTTTTCCAATGCACAAAAATCAAGAATTAACACATGTGTTGTATTTGTGAAAGTTTTTTTTACTACTGTAATTATCACGATACTTAAAAGTATAATGTTTTATGAATTCTTAATTGTTTAACCAGGATTTTAAATATTGTTTCGTTTAAGTTATTCTAACAACTTAGATTTTCATCTAAGAACCCTAAAACAAAAAATATTTTAACTTTGCTTAAACATTCAACAATAAAAAATATTGGCTTCATTGTACACCCAACCTAGGGTGTTTGAAAGAGTTTATTTATCAAATTAATCGTATTTTTTATTCGGGATGCACTTTGCTTGAATCTTATTATCGTTCAATGTGCGCTTACATCGCTTACACTCTCGAGAAGTGGCCGTTATCGTCTCCGATGTAATTCCGGTGGCTATTTTCAATATTGAGAACGCCAGGCAAACCAAATCACCGTTAATACGCTTTTTATTAGTCATCCAGTTTGTTTGATAAATTTGTCTGGGGACCTTCTTTTTTTTCGGTTTGCCGTTGCATTCTTTCACTGGATTGCAGGAAAAAAGAGAAAGAGCGAGAATAATATGTCGTTCATCCCGGCTAGACACGGCCATAACGTTGCTATACGTGAGATGTCGCCCAGACGAGACGTTTCCTTAAAAGGATCGTCTTCTGTCGTTGGTGGAGCCGTTGTTGTTGGTCTGGTTGTTGGAAGCATCCATTCTTCCTGCGCTTTCACATTCACAGAAGATGTAACTCAATATCACGGTTTATTGTGTTTTACTTGTGATAGATTGTTTGAGAGCTTTCTGGTGAACTTGTATGGACTAGCATTACAGACTTTTGTTAGTTTTTTTTTTAATGATGGGTGTTTCAACTCTCTATGTGAAATTTTTCCTTAAGTTCTATTTGATTGGGTTGATAATTATTTTGACATTTATTTTGCGAGATATCCTTTGCATTGAAATCGGATCTTAGAGTCAAGGTATTTGTTAAAATCTCGTAAATTTCTCTTCAGAGCTATATTTTTATACTTCACATTAAATGGAAGTCTGTCCATGCGTAAGATTTTAGGGCAAAGTTTTTGTAGACTTCCTGATGAGATTCACAGAATACTAATGTGACAAATTTATTAGCGATGTTTTTCCAGAATTTTTATACATAAGAAACAGAGGTTCTCAATTTTGGCGTTACGTAATAAATGAATGATGCCTAAAATATAACTCCGATTTGTTTGGTATCAAAGCTGATTGAACTTCTTTTGTAAGTTCTAGCATAAAAAATAAACACAATGCGTGAAAAATTTCAATTTTATTCGGGTCAGAACTAGCTCAAGTAAAATGTGAATTTCTTTAAAAAAAAATTCCTTATAGTCTGTACTTTATTCTAAGATGTTTAACAATTGCTTAGATCACAGACTCCTGAGCAATTGGCAACTTGTCTGACATTTTATGCCCCATATGTTTGATAAATTGTTTATAAAGTTTGTATGGGCTGTTGAGCTACAAATGGAACGAAATATCTCCAATGCATATAATATAATAATATCAAAAACCTGATAAATTGGGGAATTCGGGTAAAATTAACTTGATACCGATTCATGCGGTCATGCTATTTATGTTAATAGTTATATGGTTTCCCTGCTAGTTTACATGATAAATCATATGGAAAACCTGATAAAATGGGGAATTCAGGTTTAACGGCCATGATAATGATCCGTGCGGTCAGTTTCAACCCCTGCACTCACTTGCTCAGACTGTTATCGCTAAGAAAATATGATTTCAATAGCTCATAAACAGTTTCCCTGCATATCATATGAGAAATCGTAACGAAAACCCGATAAACTTGGGAATTCGGGTAAAATGAGCTTGATATCGATTCGTGCGGTCAGTTGTAATTCATGCAGTTCTTTCTCTAGACTCTAGACTATTATTGCTTGGAAATCGTTATATCAATAGCTAATAGCAAGACTATTATTGCTTGGAAATCGTTATATCAATAGCTAATGAACGGTTTCCCTGCACGGCTCCATCACATTACCCCGAACGCCATTACCCCGAACGCCACTACCCCGAACGCCACTACCCCGAATGGGTCACTACCCCGAAAGCCATTACCCCGAATGGGTCATTACCCCGATCGCCACTACCCCGAATGAGCCATTACCCCGAATGAGCCATTACCCCGAATGAGCCATTACCCCGAATAGTATGAGAAACAGTACAGTATCTTGTTTTGCGTGCAAAAATGCGTCTCTAATGAGGGCTGGTAATTAATGGCACGTAAAATTCGTCGGTAAAATGTTCATCATATATTTGTTCTTTCGAAATATCGTGATGGCAACTGTATTCTTCTCATTCTTTCTGAGACATTGCCTGTTTATCAGCTCAGTGGGCACCTTCGCAATTCAAGGGTTTATTCACAAATTTAATTTCGCTAACAATTGCCATTTTTAACACCTACCCACCCCCTCGTACTTTTTTGTATGGAAATTCTACATATTGTGAATGAGCTGTAATATTTTGAGGACAACCACCCACAAACTTTTTTGCTCCCTTCAGCGTTACGAAATTTGTAAATGGGCTTTAATAAAATAAGCCTTTTATTGACTGAAAGGAATTCGAATCCATAACCCTCAATATGGTGTTGCTTAACAGATGCGTAATCACCGGTATTTGGACTTGTTGGTGGTGTTCATATTTCAATTTTGTTTTTGAACAAATATTTTTCTCTCTTATGAATATAGGTTGAGTCATAGCATCACGTTGTTACAGTGATCATTCACGTCATAGCTGCAAACATTTCACCAGAAATTTGCCCTTCTTTTTTAAATAGGCTGTTCTTTCACGTTTTTGTTGGATAAGCTAGTCACTAATATTTCCATATAGAACAGCTTTTTCTAAAGGAATATATCTTGAAGGCATTCACTAAAGTGATTCCTGCTATAATTCTAATCGGAAATTTTCCCTTCCTTTTATCTTCTTGTATTAAAACAGACAGATCTCTTATGGATTTATTCACCACTTTTCTGCCATTTTATCTTGAATAAAAAAATATATTTCTTGTGGTTATCTCACAGAAATTTAAATTAATGATCCCACAACAAAACTTCTTACTGTAGCGTCAATCAGAGGCCGCCGATTTTTTTTTAATATGTAGAAGTGTACAAGTGCAATAGCGGAACGGTCGTCTATTAGGTTGGTTTTTAGGCGGGTTCCATAGAACAACTTATGCCGCGACTATCTCAGGGTGAACTTCCATTACCATCGTTTACGAAACAAAATCTTTAAGAAGACCTTAATCTTGATGCTCGACATCTTTAAAATGAGTAAAGGAAGTGGTTACCGACGTCCAATAAGATACTTTACTACATCCTAATTTTGTACATATTATAACTATCCTTCTCATAATAAATTCACCCTTCTTTTCGAAATAGGCTGTTCTTCAGAGCATTGCAATGTGGCTGTGTGAATCATCCCAAAATTAGAGGTCAAAACTTAGTGTGTAATAATTATTTGCTGAACAACTAGCTCCTTTTTTATCTTCTAATATTTGAAAAATACATTTTTGAGCCAAACTCGTGAAATACTCAAAAGGAATCGTACAATCATCTCCCCACTCCCTAACTAGAATATGTCTCAAAATGTTATCCATTCGGGGTAATGGCGTTCGGGGTAGTGACCCATTCGGGGTAGTGGCGTTCGGGGTAATGTCCCATTCGGGGTAATGGCTTTCGGGGTAGTGGCGTTCGGGGTAGTGGCATTCGGGGTAGTGGCGTTCGGGGTAGTGTCATAGAATCCCCTGCACATAATATGATAAATAATATGAACTACCTGATAAAAATGGGGAATTAGGGTGAAATAGGCATAATAACGATTCGTTCGGTAAGGTCCAACTCCTGCACTAATATTTTTGTACTCCTATCATCTAAAAAACGTGATTTCAATATTTCATACACAGTTTCCCTGCATATGATGTTAGAAATACTATAAAAAAAACCTATCAAAAATGAGAAATTCAGATGAAATGAGCAAGATAACAATCCGTACGGCCATGCCATCAGAACAACTTTCATCCAATTCCTTAGACAATTTTACATAAAATACAGGTATTTTCTCAAGGATTACGCGTTGTGTTCACAAAATCCGGAATTTTTCGTCGGTTCACTACCTTTTTTCCAACTGCTCAACGTCAGGTTTGGCCAATACTAGTTTTATCACCTTAATCGATGAAATATGTAATCTGAATATGTTATTTGGCGTTTTTATTGTTTCAGAAGGGATTATTCACATATTACGTAACTTCTTTTATTAATTTTTTTTTCATTGGCTATGCAAACAAACTTTTCTGAAAACACAAATTTCTGTATTTGGCCGAGTTTGATCAAAATGTGTATGAATTATTCAAACAGCTCTAACTTCAAAATTAGCAAATTTCTGCAAAAAAAATTAAACGTTTTTTGTGAGATCTAAGAATACTTTTTGATGTGGAATATTCGAACTGGCGGCGACAAGACGCGACAAGAGTTGTTTTTCATGTTCGAAATCATCAAAATTGCTAAAGTGTAATAAAGCTTTAACTAAATATTTTTTTTCCATCCATTCATAAACCATAATCTTTCAGATAGTGTGTAACTTTGGGGAATTATTGCATTCCTAAAATAAGAATTTTGTACTTTTCTTTATTGTTACATTTTTCAACTTTTTGACTTCAGCCAATTTGACGTCATTAAAGTCAAATAAATTAAAATTGTTGTTAAATTTCAACTAAGCATCATCGTAATATAATACATGAGGTATATTTTAAAATGATAAAAAACATAAAAATCTCAAAAAAGATTTTGGTAGTTTTGGCCGCCCTTTCATATGGAGCCTGACCATTGTGCAATGATCACTATCGGCACAGTTTTTAAAATAGTTTATTTTAGGAACTTGTCAATCTGAATTTTTTTAACGTCATTTGGATGTTTTCAAACAACGAATTTTTTTAAATGTCATCAATGTGCTTACCAGATTGATCATTTTTTAGCAATTTGTTGAAAAAAAGATATATTCGAAGTTTGTGTAGTATAATTTGCAATATAAATTTAAGAGAATAATACGATCCGTGGGTAGCTGCAGTGGGTTTGACCTCTTCTCGCAGCAAACTTTCACGAAATTAAGAATGATTCGAAAAAAGTACTAAGTCCAAACTGTAAACAACAGGACCAGTACCTATCAAAATTGATGCGTGACGTCACAGTGCAGTGTAGTGTTGCCGTGTTACCAAAGCGGAATGTAAAAAATAGGGTAACGGCCGTATTTTGGACGCTTTAAGGAAGTGCACGGTGTGCCAGAAACCGTTATTAACAGAAAAAAATGTCCATAAATTCGGCACCTACCATTCGAAAGATATAGTATTCAAGCATCTTCTCCGTGAATTTGAAAATATTCTAACGAGGGAATCGAAAGTTATAGTGATTTGAAGGTTTTAAGCTATTTTGCATGGGATATTCACATGCTTATAAATATTGCTCAACGGTGCATCATTATTTACTTGTAAAAAAGCCAATTAACCATCAGCTTTGCATTAAGCATCCAAAACATGTGATATCCAAGCATCTTCCATGTAAATTTTATATCATTACGTCGAGAAAATCAGAAGTTTTAGTGATTTGTATATTTACCATTATTTCTATGAAGTTTAAATTAGAGCTTTTTTATGGCTTTTTATATTAGTACACAGAATTTACAAATAAAAATGTCCATATGACTGACACTCGGCATTCAAAAGATGATTATTCAAGCATCTTCGCAGTTAGTTTGAGAATACTTTATCTAGAGACAACACAACTAAAGTACTTTGAAGTTTTGAACCTATAATAGAGTAAATTTTGAGTATTAAATTACCACGTTCAATGTTTTTACCACTACTAATTGCAACAAATTCTTATCAATATGTTGATCAATGTGATTTAATAGCGTGGTTGACCGCCTACTGTTGCTTCTCCGTTATTACAAGAGCAACTATACATGCACAAGGAACCAACGGATGTTACTTAGAGTTAGTCGCAGCACTCTCAGTGTGTAAGTAATGGAATTCTCATTCCTTGTACTAAGCAATACCGCGTCCTGCTGTGTCCTAATACATGAAAATTGGGGTTATGGAATAAATATTTACGTGATACTATCTTTGAGGAAGCCGTTGGAATCCTCTGCACTTCCACGAGAAGTCAATGGGAGTTTGGAAAATTGGAAGTGGTTATATTACAGATTCGTCTTGGTAAACAAAACGCCTAATTACAATAGTCCTAGGGATGATCACATCATTTTCACTGGTTATACCCCGTTATACCTCTCCTGAAACATAATGAAGTCATCAACATAATAAATATAATAAAATAAAAAGTAATCCTTTTATATGAACAAAACATGACTGAATCAATATGACGATACCTTTGATGACGAACTATTCAAAGATTTCGCATGATGCAAATCATGCAGCGTCAATCCAAAAAGTAATCTATCAGTATCTAAAGGAAAAGCCGACGCTCATAGTATCCAATAATTCTAGGAACTAAACAAAATAGAAGACTTGATGCATTTACATATTTTGCAAAACATGAAACAAGGTTAATTTCTACAATGAACTCCTACTAACTATTATTTGAACAAACACATAAATAAACGTATCCCCTTCGCTGTCATGAATAAAATGTAAACCATCATATTTAACTTATTCAAAACACTGGCATAAAATGATCTTACTAGTTGATAATCCAACCTCGACTGAGCAACATGTTGCCACTTTCAAATTGTCCAGGTTCACCAATATGTTTATTTGGGCCATAGCGAAACACTGCCCCGCAAAACGCGCAGAAATGAAACAAAATTCTTAAAAACGAACCCATTTGCTTGTGATTTAATGAAACACTGCATTTCTTCAATGTAAGATATAAGTTGAATGCAAATCTGTTAAGTTAATTTGTGTTGAAATCATTAAATGCGTGTTGCGAACACTATTTCAAATGATTGAAAAAAAATCTTAATGACTCCAAAACTTCAAAGTACTCTAATTATGTTGTCTTTTGCTAAAATAATCTCAAACTAACAGCGAAAATAATTGACTACTATATCTTTTGAATGCCGAGGGTCAGTCCTATCGACATTTTTATTTGTAGATTACGTACACTTTCATAACAAAGGCGTATAAATCAGCCCTAATTTAAACTTCATAGAAATAATGGTAAATATACAAATCACTATAACTTCTGATTTTCTTGACGTAATGATTTAAAATTTACAGGGAAGATGCTTGGATATCACATGTTTTGAATGCTTAATGCAAAGCTGATGGTTACTTGGCTTTTTTACAAGTTAATAATGATGCACCGTTGAGCAATATTTATAAGCATGTGAATATCCCATGCAAAATAGCTTAAAATCTTCAAATCACTATAACTTTCGATTCCATCGTTAGAATATTTTCAAATTCACGGAGAAGATGCTTGAATACTATATCTTTCGAATGGTGGGTGCCGAATTCATGGACATTTTTTTCTGTTAATAACGGTTTCTGGCACACCGTGAGTGACTTAGTTTTTTTCCGTTTTTTTTCCCTAATGGATTACCCAAGATTTATTGAAGTGAAGGTTCAGCAATCTAGGCAGTCAGTGGGTGCGAAGTGAGGTCAGCTGCAGGGGAAGTGGAAGTGACAGCTGACAAGCTGGTTAGCTGGCAAGTTTGTGTACTCTGTTCTTCAATCTACCGTTTCTAGATGAGTGCTTTGTGAAGCCCAAGCAGAACAGTTCGGTTTTGCGTCGTCCGATTGATTTTGCTGACGGATTCGCGCGTATTTTCGTTGCCGGAGAATTTTTTTTCCCCAGTTTTGGAGCGCCTTGCTGGGTAGTGCTTTGTGAAGCCCCAGGACAGTTCGGTTTTGCGAGTTCTGTTTGATATATTGACCTTGACGCTTGCTCCTGTGGGAGCAGGTGACGAAGGCAGGATCAAACATGTCGCGCGTCGGTTGAGTGAAGTGAAAAAGTTCCGCGATCGGTTAGTTCTGTTTGATCTTCGACCTTGACGATTGCACCTTGGCAGTGCGTCAAGAAAGCCCGAGCAGTCGTCAGTTGTTTTCCCTCTCGGGTCGTGCGCCTATTTTCTCTGAGTGCTTTTATATAGCCGAGCAAACGAGCTAAGCTGAATGTGGATTGTTGCTGCTCAGTCAAGGATGACGGATCAATTGGTGAGCTCGTTTCATGCTACTATTTCTAATCTATAAAATATGTATACCTGCACATTTAATCGATACAACGGTAGGACGTAAATATGATTTTTCAACAAACTATGAAGGGTTCGTCACTGTGAGTGTCGACATAAATTCTAATTCATGAATTATTTATGTTTAACATTTTTTTTTGTTTTCAAAACGCCCCTTTCTTTTTATCTTTATTTTTGTAATTATAAAAAACTTTGAAAGGTTCGACACTATAAGTGTAGACTTGCGAAAGGTTCACTTTATTCAACAAACTTTGGATGGTTCGCCACTGTAAGTGTCGGCATAAGAATAAGAGTGTTCTATGATGTTCCAGCCAATCGAGTTTTTGTTTCTTTTCAAATATGATTTTTCAACAAACTATGAATGGTTCGTCACTGTGAGTGTCGACATAAACTCTAATTCATGAATTATTTATGTTTGACATTTTTTTGTTTTCAAAACACCCCTTTTTTATCTTTATTTTTGTAATTATAAAAAAAACTTTGAATGGTTCGACACTACAAGTGTAGACTTGCGAAAGGTTCACTTTATTCAACAAACTTTGGATGGTTCGCCACTGTAAGTGTCGGCATAAGAATAAGAGTTTTCTATGATGTTCCAGCCAATCGAGTTTTTGTTTCTTTTCAAATAAGTAAAATATAATAACACATGCTTTCGTCCTGACAGCTGTAGTAATGTTACATTTAGATATTTGTTCAACAAACTTTGAATAGTTCGTCACCTCAAGTGTCGGCATAATTTTCCTCTACATAGAAATTTGGGTTAATTCTACGACTGGCGTGGGGTGGCAGTTGTCGGTGTCGTGTGGCGGGGTGACAGTTGTCGGCTCGAGTGAAGTGACTCGCCGTGTAAATCAAATGGAGAGTCACTTCACTCGAGTCGACAATTGTCACCTCGCTGTGCGACACCGACGGTTGTCACCTCACGCCGGTCGTAGAATTAACCCAATTGTTCATATCAAATGAAAATATTATATTTTCATAAAAACATATTTATATTTGACAAAAAACTATCATGGTCTAATCACTTATCAAAGTGAATCCTTTGATCCAACGATCCTCCCCATTAACAAACATCCTTCCCAGTAACATTTGTGGAGATGCAGAGGCAAACACGGTCTCCAAATAGCAAAGGTTACACACTAACATTCCTTCCTCCAATCCCACCTGACTGCAAGGACGTGGCCGGCGCCGTTATTGACCCTGTATAAATAGAGGCACTGAATTATGCACACTGAAGAAGATTATGGCCAATCCCAGCCGAACTTCTAGTTGATTCTTTGTGCATTTTCACTGACTTCGGTCAATCACGGAATAGCAACCATTGATATGTGTAGTCAGTCTAAGCTAAGCTAAGCTAAGCTATAATTTGCAATATAAATTTAAGTTAGTTTTATTTGAAAACATTTACTTAAGTAGGGAAGGTGTACCGGTATTCGCCTCGCCATGTATCAGTTTTTTCGTCACCCCAGATTATAAAGCATTTTATGGCACATATGGTTGCCAATCGTTCAGTGTTTGTTAAATTGCTTTAAGATGATACGGAAGCATACTTAGAAACCTCAAAATTTGCTTAGAAAAATAGAAAAAAAAAATCATTTTCCTCAAAATGTTTGCTCCTTTGTGCCTTGTTTCGCCATGGCTTTCCTGATTCGCCACCCTTCATAAGAAATCAACGTAGGTGGCGAATTGAGGAACCGAAATTAAAAACGTGACGAATACTAGTGCAAGTGGTCCAGTATTCGCCACCCAAATTTGTAATACAAAAAAATATCCAACCAGTTTTTATATTTTTACTACTGAACATGGATTGAAAGCTTTAGTTTAACGTATTGACAGTAATCAACGGACTTGTGATTTATTTATAAGCAATATTCTTCCTTATGGTGACGAAAACTGACACACCTCCCCTATTATAACATAACATTCAATTTGACCTCAAATGTTTGGCCGTCTCTAGTGTATTGTACTCGAAACGGTTCCAAAGACCAATTTGTGGTTCCATATCCCTTTTAAGACCATGCAAAAATGTTAATATTGCGACTTCTCTTATGAGAAGAATATACTTCTGTTTGATAAGAAAAAACACAACTGTATGAAATTATATCAAAGAAGTACTTTTTGAATTATGCTAGAGGCACTTAAACATTTTTGCAGCCTTATGGCCACTACTCTCATACGAAAAAAGATCCATTTCTCCATGATGCATTGAAGAGGACTTTTTGTCTTTGCGACACTCTCAATAAACCACCCAACTGATCATCTCCATATTCCTCATATATCACAAGAGCATAGTAAAAGTTGTATGCATAGTAGCTGAAGAATGCAAATTTGGTCTTAGAACTAAAGTGAAATTCTAAATTCCTGTTTTGAGGTAATGAAAGGGAAGTAGACAACAATTATATAATCATATATTATATGCTGCTTCCTTTGAAACTTCGGGATTTTCGATAAATATCCCGGGATCCGGGATTTTTTAGATCCCGGGAAATCCTGGGATTTTTGTCCCGGGCAAGACCCTCTAGGTTTAAAGTGTAATTTTCGACGAAAAATTTAAAACTATTTATCTCAAAATCTTATAGCCCTACACAAAACTGTCTTTAAGTAAACTTGTTCATCTCGTTAAAATCTACAACTTTGCTGAAGATACCATGAAGCTATTCCTTCAATTTGTTTAGTTATGTCATTTATAAAAAAATCGTCAAAAATCCACTTTAGTCAAACCGGTACTGCTTTTGAACTTGTGGTTAAAAAAAAAAATCACTCAAAAATATATGTTAAAATTCAAGTTATGTCTGATGTTTTTGCCAAAATTTTATTCAAATCGATCCATAAATAACTGAGATATAGCTTACCAAAGCTGGTAATTTTGTATGGAAAATCGAAAAAGTTGCAAATGTTTTGTCCAATACTGTAACTAACATAACTTTTAGGAATTTAGTATATGTATCATTTCAAAATGCTGTAAAATTGGTTCAAAATAATTATCTTGGGATTGTTTTCGAAGGATATTACCCTCATATACCTTAGGTTTATAGACAAAAGGTCGAAAGACAAATCGTCGAAAGGACAAAAGGTCGAATGGACAAATGGTCGAAAATGATTTGCTTGGTAGGAAATAGATTTTTGACCTCTTGTCCCTCTTTTTTTGTTCTTCGACCTTTTGTCCTTTCGATCTTTTGTTTTTCGACCTTTTGTCATAGATTCGATAAAACTGGCTTGGCACCTACTATGGCATTGCTACTAGGTCATGACCCGTCAAGACCATTTATTTTATTGTTGATGAAACATTGTATAACTTGTTCCTTTGCTTGGTGAATTCAGAATTCTGATTACCCTTTCCGTGAGGAGCCCCACGCAGTAGTTCCTCTTAGACTTCTCAGATGATTGATAGCATTCCCTTCGATACAAAGGACAACTACTCTACAGAAACGCGCAAAGTCACCTCGCTAATTTCACACCCACGCCACACTTAACGACTAGAGACCTCATTTCGACGCGTGTGGCATTCTTCCATTCTCGTTCCTTCGCAGTAGTAGTATAGAGGTTCTTTACAATCAACCATCACTATCGGACTTGGGGGCGACGTTTGTTCAGCCGGCATCGCTCCCGCGAACCCCATGTTCCTAGAGAGAAACTATTCTCAATAAACCGCTAGTTCTGAGAGTTACTTACTGTTACGTGCGTTCACTTGTCAGCTACATGCACGGTGGGCGTCGTTTCAATTGAATCTACAATACAGCGAGCTTCTAGCACATGTACCTATGTGCATCGGAATGTTTTGCTTTGCAGTCGGAAACGTGTCGTCGTTGTTGTATATACTTGATAAAACACGTTTACAACTGAAGCACATTCGGTTCCAACAAGTCTTATCACCAAAGAAAATTTTCATAGTCTGCCACCCGTCCAAAGGATCACATCAGAAATGTTACAGATTTTCTTACTTATTGGGTACTTTTTTTCTAAGGAATTTTGTTATAATTTTGGTTGTGCATTGGAAAAACTAACAAAAAATATAACGATATTTCATTTACATAAGGCATTGCATAATTCGTTCTCAATTGATTTCGAAGCACGGTCAAAGCAAGCGAAGAAAAACATCCCTTCTGTATCGGTACAATCAGCAATGTTTCGCAAGTTGTAACACGCTTGATAACTAACAGCAGCGAAGGAGAGACCCAAAGAGAGAGAGATGATAAAACCCACTTTTCTCGAGTTTTTACCATTGGGGGTAGATGTTTTAATTTACTGACGTAATAAACAATCCTCGAACACCCTATATCAATAGTGCCCCCAGGTTTGGAGCTTGTTTAGATGGGTTTGATCGTACACTTTTATCCCCCCGATAAAATTCTCAGAATTCAACCCCTGGTGAAGTGTTGAAATTCAATTAGTGTTTTTTACACTGAATTTATTTATTGGATCATCATTTCGATTCACAACGTCTTCCTAAGCCATTCAAACGGTTACTGTGTAAGGTAATCAAATGTTCTACTCGCATGAAACCGTTCAAGTATTTGCATACCGTTGACATTTCTCAGATAATTTAATCCAAGTTTCGAACATACCTGTACAAATCCGGACCTACTCTAAACCCCCAACAAGATAGTTTCTTTACCTTTACCTATTTAGATTACTCTTCTAATCTAATTCTAATTTGACTGCGTGACTCTCATTCTCAATAGTCCTCGTCCATCGTGTGGTCAGCCCCAAACCAAAGTCCAGAATCGAGACCTTCTTTGCATTAATTACGTGCTCCCCAACGATTGTGGATTTGTTTTCATTGTCGAACGAGCCGGCATTTGAATATTCGGTCACTGACACACATTGGCGTCTCTGCATATATACCCCACAACCATTTGGAGCCGACTCTCGAGAGCTGAATAGCTCTCGAGAGTCGGGCACTCTCTGAAACAGAGTTGGTAACACTGGGTGGTTACCATCATGCCTCATCGATCGGGCCTCCGGAGAAATTTTGCTTCAGCAAACTTTCTCTCCGCGTGCGATATCTTAAGATATCGCTACGGACGTCGTCGTCGCGTTCGTCGTCACTTTCCGGCAGGGCTTTGCTTCTTGGGTGCCACAGTTACACACAGTTACACCTACTTGTTAGTGAGTCGGAGTAGTTTTGCTGAATCAATGAGCTCGAACCACGAGGCACAAACTAGCTAACTAATGCAATGACATACGTGAGCGGGATACAGTGGCTTCCCGTTTTTTGCCTCTAATCACTTAGTAGATTTATACTTAATATAATAACCTGTGCTTTTTATTTTTTGTATGATCTTAACATATTTTGCTTCTATTGGAAATACGATCCAATTGGAGCAAACCCTGCTTCTCAGCTTTATTTTTACGGGAACATTCACAGTTATTAACTGGGAACTCTTTTTGCCAATTGACCATTTTTTCACTTGTGTATCGCAGGGTTGGTAGCTGGTCTCTTTTTAGAGACTTGTTCTCTAGTTCAATACATGTGTCTAGAAAGTTTCTATTTTCACTGGAAGGTCTTTAAAGTCTATATTTCAACCAAAATGAACTCTTAAGTCTCTCTTTTCCTTATTTTGTTCGCAGTGAATCCTGATGAAAAATTCTACGCGGCTCCAGAGAATTTTTCATATAATTACGCGTCTATTGTACAGGTTCTTCAAGATCTTCGTCTATGATCGCTCTAGGAACAGTTTCAGGAATTAAAATAGTGATTTCTCCGGAGATTTCATCAGAAATATTTTCAGAGAATCTTCCCAAGGATCTCCCCAGAAATTCATCCAGCGTTTCTTCAACGAGCTTCTAGAGAAATTCCTCAAGAATTTACTTACAGAAATCCTTGAGCACTAGAACGCTACAACCTCATGTAATTTCTTTAGGGTTTACTTTGATTTTTTTTTCAAAGGTTAACCTAGAATCCCTCTATTTTTTCCGAGAGAATCCACAAATTTTTATTCCAGAGTTTAGGGATTTTTACAAGAAACCGTGCACGAATTGCTTCGCTTATTCTTGTGAGTTGCTTCTACAAATCGCCCACGATTACTCCCACAAATTGCTCCAAATATTCCTGGAGGGGTTATTCGAGGTTCTTCCAAACATTCCTCAAAAAATCCCCATGGAATCAACAAAAGTTAGTTTAAGCTTCCACAGCAGCTAACACTACAGCAATTTTTCCAGCAATTGTTCCGATCATCCCTACACCAATATCTATATGAATTCCTTCCGATATTTATAGGAATTTATTTAGAAAATCCAGCATTTTCAATATTGGATAGAGCTTACCAAAATACCACTACGAATCTGGTTAGGAAGTGGTCTAAGATACCAGAAGAAATTGTCCAAGTCCAAGATGGATGCAAGTATTATTTTAAAATCAGCAGAAATAGATAGGTTTTTATTTTGATGGTATCTTGATGTTTCCTCCTCCATCATAGTTTTTTTTAGTTCTAAATCTAACGTTATCACAATAAATTTTTCACTGAAGTATTCATGTATTCTGAGTATTAAATGATTTTAACATTGTTAGAATTATTTGTTATGGTCTGAATATTGAGGGTTTTTATATAATTCTGTTATTATTAAGTCTGAACCGAAGATTTTTTTTATTCATAACTTTGTTCGGATTTCTACTGTAAAACTGTAGTTATTTTTAAAGATGTTGTTAACAGATTCCTACAAGATGTTTGACGAATCGTAGATATAATACTAGTGCCTCGACAGACCGACATTATGAAAAAAATTGTGCACAAATCTGAGTTCAGATCTGCGATCTCGATTCCTGGGTTCATTCTGTACCTCTGGACCAATTTTAAAAAAATCCCTAGGAGGAATCTCAAGAAATCTTGGTTTAAAGTTTTTGACTAAAATTTTCAATATAATCCATATTAAAATTACGCAATATAACTGAAAAATCCACAAAAATACTCAAAAAGTTGGCCTAACTGTTTTCAACTAGTATACAATTGTTACCGTTATTATGATTGCACATATTTCCAACTGACTGGTTGAAGTTTAATTGATTGTTGTGTCATATGATGAACCGATTGAAAGGTAAAAAAAATAAATAAACAACTAACAATTTTTTTTTCGGATAAAAAGGATCTGATAAAAAATGTAGCACAATAATTGTTAGAAGATAAAATATGTGACTACTGTTATAGTCAAACAGAACAAGTATCTATCGTTTGTTTTTTTTTACAACTTTTTCTTCCGGCATTCGCACTAAATTACCAGCTCACTGAAGTTTGCCGTATTCTTTTCACTTTATAGTCTCCGCTCCTTTTATTTTAAATATGTGCTTAGAGAGCCATCATTCAGCGTTTTATACAGGGCAAATTAACAATGATGTTTCATTTGGGCATGCCTGTATTAAGTGTTGCTCTCTTTGCATTATAATTGAAAATTGATTTACTTTGCGAAAAACTTTTCAGTGTTGTACGATAAAGGATCGCGAGGTGTTTTGGCGAAGTTATTAACGAAATAATGGACCTATGGAGTCAGATAAGTCTTTATGAAGCAACAATGCAAAAATGCCGTTTCCCTTTGCAAGTTGCGGGAGGTCCCTAAGCTGATTACGTAATCATTAAAAGAAGATATTTGCAGCCAGTACACGTGTTTTTGCTATACGGGAAACATAATTATCACACATCAAGTATATGGCTATTCAACAACGTCAACTACATCCCCATCAAGCACTGCCCAGTACCAACACAACTGAACCTGCTTCGTACTCTACATGCAACCATATACGTTTGGATAGCGTAAATCGTATTACAAGCTTATTTTAGTTGTCCCTCTTTAAAATAGTGAAATCGTGGTCTACTGCACTGCGATAGATTTCAATAGAGTCATCGTCTGCAATATTGAACAGTAAATTCGGAAACTCATCTCCTTTTCATTCCATTTAATTTTGAAAAAAAAAAATAAAGGCACCTGGTCTACAATTCTTACTCTTGATTGTATTTATCCGCTTAATCAGCTTTCCCAGCTGTGTTCAGATGTTCAGCAATTAAAATCTTCTTTTGAAGTCCATGATATTACATGTCACAGCTAGACTTCCATTACTGAGTCGAACGCGACCTGGAAATCAATAAACAGATTGACGGTTAATTCTGTTAGAACCAAGTAAATTGTTGCAGGTATAGAGAATGGAAGTGCAAGTGTTGTTATATTTAAGTAGTACTTATTTGGGATTTGTTTGAAGTTGTTAAACACTTTGTTAATCTTCATTTTTTTTCCAAAAATAGGACATATGACAATCATGTTTCTCGTGTAGTTAAAATCCTGTTGTAGCTGATAATGTAGAAAAAGATAATTTTTACGTGAAGTGCTGAGGACAATACTCGGTGGAAAACTAGACGAAAATGTCAAGAGTAGTAGCAAATGTACAAAAAAGCAAATTTTATTAAGCAGAATGAATTCGGCAGACTTTAGTGGACTTGTCACTTAGTGTCAAAGTCGAAAAATAAGCTGTAAATAAAAAATATTCAGCATTGAATGTTTCACGTTTATCGAACATAACATCAATATTATATTGAAATGTATTTCTTATATTCATGAAACTAAGCTTACTGGTTTAAGGGCCGTTCTCTTCACCCCCGCTTAGGTCTTAAACCTAGTTTAATCATATGAGTAAACATGGTTTACAGCATAAGCGAAAGTGAAGAAATCGGCCAAAAGCCATGTAAAAACAGCCTCAAAATTTAACATGATGAGTGCTAACAAAGTGAAAAACTTATTCTACTGTTTACATCCTATATGGCATCAACATTCTAGATGACCGCCACTGGAAACATCCAGCAATTTAAAACATTGTAGGGTAATTTGTCTATTATTGTGGCATTCAGCCAGCTGTCGACTAAAGTGCATTTTAAAAAATCATTTAAAATACCGATTTGAGCTATAAATACACTATCAAACGGAATAACTTGCAAAACTTTTCAACTTAAAAGCTCTATAGACGACAACTCAAAGGTATTAAATAAATTAATAGCAATCAGGTGTCACTTCTTGTAGATTACGATGTGGAGAAAATTTCACCGAAATTTAGTTCCCTTGATTTAAAAGGGACGGAAAATGTGCGTAGTTCAAGCCGCACCGAATATGGGGTATCTTGCAATACATAGTGCTTGCAATACATAGTGCTACATAAGTTAACTTTCAAAATGTAAACCATTATAATCATATTTTTATCTCCTAATAAGTAACTACGGTGAATGCATAAAAAATCTAAAAAAACAGGCGAAATTGTCATCTTGAATAATGTTTTCTGCTTGAATATCAACTTTAAATGAAAAAAAACTTTAGTGTTATCATACTTGGCTTTTCAATCGAATTCCTGCTACCTTTAAAGTTTTTGAGCCTTTTCGCAATTAGTTAGCAACAATTTTGTTTTCCTCCTTCAATTTCGGAAAAGTCTCAGTTGTTCAAAATTTCAGATAATTTCCAAAAGGGTTTCGAGCCAGGGTCCAATAGAAAAAAAATATTTTTGATATTTTTGTTTCTTAATGGAGTAAAACGTTTTTTAATTTTGCAGATTCTACCATATAATTTCCATAGCAGGGTCGCGAGTGCGTTGAAATGGCCTTCTGCTCTCGTTTTTAAAACGGATCAAGAGTTCAAGATCATCGTCTATAATCACGGATTCGATTTTTACTTCACATTTTGGTATTGCAATGTATTGTCAATGACAAGTTTTGTTTGCAAAGAATTGCTAATATCAAGATTACTATCAATGTATGTTTCATATGTATTCCAATCGGCTCGAAAATAATTGTAGCTGATATGATATGATTTAGAGCTGGTGTGATTGAGTCAATTTCCGTAAGTTAGCCTGAAGCACACCAACTTGCTGCCCAGTGCAGTGAAAAGGCAAATATGTAGGCAGCTATGGATATTTACTAAGCTGTGTTTCAACGGAAACATCCAAAGTTCCAAAAACTTTGTTTCAAATGACAAAAAAGTTGATGTTTTATACTCTTATAAATGATGATTGTAACTCCCCTACATGCCCCATCAAGTCGATCATTACGATAAACAAAATAGGATCTCTATTGAGTTTGGATCAAGGTTTTGAATAAATTTCAGTATTAACTGCTATATGCACGTTATTAACTGTAAGAAAATTAAACAGCTCGTCCTCTTTACCATTCAAAGAACGAGCATTCAAATTTAAAATATTTAAATTAGTAATCATTGGATCCGTTAGAAAAACGGACTGCTTCAGTCATAGTGGTGGCTTTGAACATTGCATCAATCATTAGATTCAATTGTGCAGTTAGAAAATTAAATTCAGAGGCAGACATATCACTTGAAGTGGGTACATTATCTGATGATTTTCCGTTAGAACTTTCGGTAGACGAAGAGGCGGAGAAGAAGTTTACTGTGGCGGCAGGGTTTTTTTTTCATTTGATTTGAAACAATTAGAACGGGTACTCGTAGTATGAAAAAGGGAGGAGTTCAAATTACTACGATATGTGGTGCTACGATATCGGCAAAGGATTTTCCTTGGTTAGATACATTTCGAAATTGAAAGATTCTAACGGCTACCCGACAGATTAAAATTAGTTTGTTAATGAGCATGATTATGATCTTCCTATGGGTATGATTCTTAATCAAGCAATCGTTAACTGAAAAATGAGCATTGTTCGAAACTCTACCAGGGAAATTCCGGAAACGATCGCTAACGTAACGGACATTACTGTTCATCTACCTGGCACCAGCCTCGACGCGAAGGGCGAGCCTAAAAATTGGCCTTATGATTGCCCCCGCAATTGGCGCTTATGAACTTATCGGTATCTTCCTTCACTGGACAGACGTCCTTAGCGTGAGAAGAACCTCCGCAAATCATGCATTTAGCATCCATGCGGCAATTTTCTGTCCCATGACCCCACTTTTCGCACCGACGGCACTGAGTGGGGTTCTGGAAATTTCCTCCAGGTTTCACACGGACATCGAACATAAGTCTAGCTTTTTCTAAAGCTTTAATATTATTTAGTTCTTTTTTGTTAAAGTGAACTAAATAATATTCTTGAGAAAGCCCTTTCCGAACAATGCCAGATTGGGTTCTCTTTTCCATAATGATTACTTGGACTGGGGAAAATCCAAGTAAATCATTTATTCCATTTTTGATCTCTTCAGGTGACTTATAGTCACTTGAGAGATCCTTCAAGACAACTTTGAACAAACGTTCAGTTTTGTCGTCATAAGTAAAAAAAATGTGCTTCTTCTCTTCAAGATGTTTGAGAAGAAGTTCGCGATCTTTAAGAGTTTTCAGCAAAACGCGACAGTCTCCTTTCTTTGCGATTTGGAAGGAAACCTTGATTCCCCTAATGGAGTTCAAGATCTCCTGCCTAAATCCCCCAAATTCGGAACAACTGACCCTGATATGTAGAACTCTTTGCTTCCTCACTTGAATCAAAAAGCTTGGGCTAGAGACTGCTTCGATTTGGGGTTCGGATAATTTGTCTAGAGCATTGAACTGATTGCTTATTTCGATGCAATTGTCAACATTATCCATTTCACCCTTGAAAGAAAACGCGCGTTCCGGGGAAACTTCCTTTCTTCCATTTTTGCCACGTTTAGTGACAGTTTTAAAACCTATTCTTTTGGAAAGAAGTTGTGAATTCAGAGAATCGTCCTTCCTTTTGTTTGTGGTTAAGAAGTGACCTTCTATTTTTTTTCCCCAGACGGTGTCCAATTTAAATTGAATTTGAGAAGAGTGTTCCTAAAAACGGAATCACCCTGTATCTGCCAACAGCTGTGGTAAGCTGAGTTGGAGCTGCTACCGATGTGGTGCTATTTGTTGGGCCCGGCTCACCACATAGTGTTGGGTGTGTGCATCTTTCGACTCGCGACCCACTCTCTCGCTCTTTGTTTGGAATTACCAACTTGGCATGTTTTCATTCCAAATCCACGACGGCAACGACGTCGCGAGATCTTCGTGTTCCCCAACGACGACGGCGACGGTGCCGCGCACATGGATCATCATCACCGTCGTGCAACCACTGTAGGCAACCAGCAAGCGAGAGCAAACTCCAAGAGCACACACCGGCTATGCAGCCAAGGGGCTTTTGGAAGACGCCTCGGATAAATGTGATTTAGTACTTCGTTAACAGTTCGTCGTTGCAGAGCTTGGCGCGGTCGTTGCTTCAGCGAAAAAAAAGTGTCGTTTGACAGTTTTCTCGATTTCAGCCGACGGAAAGTGAGTCACGTCACGTTTGCGCGGTTTGTCACGGATTAGTGCGCCGTTGCAGTATATCTACTATCCAATGATAACTCGATCTCCGGTGCGCGCGATTTACGGTGCTCAGCAAGTGCGCAGTGTATTGTTGTTGTAGTTGATTAATCCGCCGCAAAGCAGCAGTAGCAGCAAAACAAGTGATGACCGCAATCGGGAAATAATTTGCCCGGATCAAGGTGCGGGAAATAATTTGCAATTTAAAATCTGAGCGATTTGGTTTGATGTTGGTGTGTTCGTGTGTGACGATGAGTGACTACGAGTCACTATGAGGCGGGGAACTTTCGCCTACACTCGTGCGTCGCATTATACCGAAAATGCAGTGAATGAATTCAGTATGTGAGATGCATAACCGTTCTAATAATGCACCACCAGCATCCAGATCGTGTCAAAGAAGAAACAAATCTCAGCGGATGTCGTCTTCGTCTTCGTCGCCCAATCACTCGCAGATTTGTCGAATTAGGGTGAATATCAATTGGATCAACTCGAGCAACGAAACACACAAGCAAGAAGAGAGATATTCGTCCATCGACGGAGGAGAAAAAGAAGAAGAAGATCAAGAAAAAATAAGCGAAACAGTGCCTCATTCATTTGGAAATTGAACACAATAATCGCGGAGTGCATAACTGGTGCAATCAACGCACGCACACTGGTACAGAAAGTTAATTTAGGTGGCCACGAGATTGTCGGCTTGATTTGTTGATTTAACAATCATTGTTGATTCAGAGAATAAGTTAAAAAATTTCAGGATTATCAATTTTATGAATCATTTCTTAGCGGTTATTGCTATTTTTTTTATTTCAATGAATCGTGAGTTAGCTTATTTACACATTGCAACATTTTCGAGGTCATCGAATGTAAACAAAATTCTGTTTTCAGATCCTGAAAGTACACATCCATTCTTTTCTAGCAAAAGTTTGTAGGGTTTTGAAAGATTAGTTCTAAATTTGGAGTTACGCACTTTTCAATTTTTCGACTTGATTTTTTCTTAATACGGCTATACCTCACAAACTATTGGGAATTTTTCAATGTAACCTTCGGAAGACATGTTCTTCACACAAAAAAAAAAACAACTTTTGAGAACATGCCGTGGCGGTACCCTCTTTTTTCATAGTGCTTTCATAGGTACGAAAATTCCGGAAAAATGGCATTTTTTCACACTTTCGTTCATAATAGATCGATATTTTTGCATGACTCTTTTCTACAAAAATATGCTCCTGAACAACACAAGCAACTTTGCTGAACAAGTTGAAAGCCTGATTGAGAATTTTCCCGCTGGGTGGCGCTAGCAACAAATTTTCTTCAATCGTCTGTACCTCAAGATCCTGGTCACTTAGAAGGTTGTTTTTTGCGGCATAGATATTCAGCAGATCATCTGGCGGTAGTGAAAAAATAAATCAATCTTCCTCAAGATCCCTATCAGTTAGAAGATTGGTGTCTTCGGCAACTATGTTCAGCAGATTAAGGGCCATATGGAAGTGAAAAATCTAATTGACTATTATTTATCCGCTAGATGGTGCTATTGACAAATTTTCTTCAATTGTCTGTATCTAAGATCATTATCAGCTAGAAGGTTGGTGTCTTCGGTAAAGATGTTCAATGTTCTGGTGGTGTAGAGTCTGATTGAGAATTAATCATCTAGGTGGCGCTAGTGAATATCAATTTCAATCTAGGTTTTCATGGCTTCCCTTATAGTATCTTGATGCGCAGGTGCATTGATAATGTGCTCTATTATATATGTGACACACATCATTACTGTTTAAGTAACGTGTTGGTAATAATTTCCAATAAGGCATATATTAGTGCCAATATTTTTCACCTCCAGATAGATCTCAATCTGCTGAATATCTTTGTCAAAGACATCAATCTGCTAGCTGATAATAAAGATAAAAGATTTATTTTTTTCATGGGTCACATATGGGGAAGAATTCCTAATCTGACTCGTAACCGCCAGATAGCCCTTGATCTGCTGAACAGCTTTGTCGAAGACATAAACCTTCTAGTTGATAAGGATTTAGAGATACAGACGATTGAAGAAAATTTGTCACTAGCGCCACCTAGCGGATGAATTCTCAATCAGATTTTTTATCGCTAGATATCCCTGTATGAGCAGAATAACTTTGCCGAAGACGCTAGAACTTCTGGATGAGTTCTTTGAGAGCTTACTTGAAAAATGACTCAAAAAATTTCTTGACGAATTTTAGGAGTTATTCTTGATGATGTCATTAAAAACAAATCCAGATTGACGTCTGCTTATAAACACCCTCAACGACAATATTGGAGGAAATTTTAAGAACTCCCTGGAGGCATCTGTGAAGTAATTTCTGGTGAAATATTTGAAAGAATCCTTAACAGATGTTTTTAGAAGATTTAGTGGATGAATTCCTAATAGGACTTGAACTTTTTGGAAAGGAAAGTAGGGAAACTTTGAAAATATTCCTGGTGGAATCTTTGGAGCTAATTTTAAGGTAATTAGGGAGGGCAAGCTACCATTAAAGTTCACTTCAATTTTCAATAATATACACAACTTCTTTATCCATTTTGCATGAATCGTTGAACTATGAAGGATATATATCTTCTTTTTCATTCATAATGAGCTAAGTGGGGTCTCAAACACGTCTTGGTTTAATTTGTATCTCAATTAAACAAATTTTATGAATTTTTTTTTTCAAAAGTTTTTATTGATATTTTCGAGAAGGACTGTAATTCATTTAATATATTTTAGAATTGACATGCTTTCTAAGACTCTTTTAGAATTAACACAAATCTCCACATTAGTTCATATAAGGGCTTCTCTGGACCTCTACTTAAGGAGCTTTTCTACTAATTAGCATTCCTATGAGTATAAATCAAAACATTCCTCAATAATTGTATCCAGAAAAAATCTACTTAAATTCCTGAAAAAAATCGCTCAGGAGTTTGTTCAGGAATTTCTTCTGAAATACTTCAGCAATTCTTTTCAGGAAGTCCTGAAAGAATATTTGAACTATTTTCTAGCGTATACTTGGATGAATTCCTGTTTCAATATTTGTAGGCATTCTTAGAAAAAATAATCTAGCAAAGTCAAAGGATTAATTTTTGGAGAAATGGATGTGAAATGTTTTCTGTATAAATTTGAACAAGAGTTCCTAAAAAAATCCATGCAGGAGTTTCCTCAGGAATTTCTAAAGTATTTCACTCCAGAGATGTCTTCAATAAATACTGCAAGAATTTATTCAGTTATTTTCTAAGGATATCCATTGCAAAAAAATATTCAATTCAATAAGCAATATCTTGAGAAATATTCTTTTGATTCTGCAGATTCGTTTTTCGTAGTGTTCTTGAAGAACCGAAAAACGTCTGAATTTTTGTATCCTTGGAGGAATATCTGTTTCAATATATGAAGGAATTCCTAGAAACAAATATTCTAAGGAAGTTACAAGATCAAGCTTGGACAAAATTTGTTGTAACACCTGGAACAGGTCATAAATTGGAAATTAATAAGTTGCGGAAATTTGTATATAAATTGATGAGGAAATTTTTAAGATTTCTTTAAAATGACTCCTGTGAGAATTCCAGAAAAAAATTGGAAAAACCTCTTATGGTATCCCAGAGAAAATCCTGGATAAATCTTACAGGAATAATTGTAAGATATTTTTTTTTGCGATACTTAGAGTAATTCTTAAAATAATTCGAGAAGAAGTGCATAGAAAAATTCCTAAACTAATTCCTTTTTTCTGAAGAATTCGGCAAACTTTCCTGAGGAAGATATCTTAAAACTACTCAAAGCAATTATTGAAACTCTTGGAAGTAGTTTCTTTGGGAATCCCTGAGCCTTGGGCAATGCTTGGAAACTCCTCGTTGAACTCCGGATTTGATGTATATTCTGTATTCATTCCAAAAGAGAAAAAAAATCTGAAAGAATTCACAAAAAAGTTCTTGGATTAGTTCTCAGAGTCCCAAATTGCAGTTCATCTAGATTTTCCAGAAATTCCATAAAGAAAATAGATTTTTAAGGGATTTTTGAAGGACTTATGGAGTAATTGAAAGCAAAATCCTGAGAGAGTTATCAGGTTCAATTCTTGAAGGAATAGCTTGGATATGAAATGAAGTATGTATGAAGTAAAAAACTGGGTGAATTGTGTGAATTGTGAATAAGTGATTCTAAAAAATATAATTTATGAAGAGTACCTATGAATATAATTTCCAATCAAGTTCAAGTGGGAATACATGCAGCAATTTTATAAAAAAAAAATGTTTGCTGAAAGTGACATCTTGAACTAACAATTGGAGGAACTCCTACAAACTTCCCAGAATGTGCTTTGCTCGATTCATGATACAATTCTTTTTGTAACAAAACAAAATGTTATTTTTTTATAGATGATTTCTTGAAGGTGTCTTGCGAGAAATTCTTATGGAAAATTTTATAGGAAATCTCTGGATAAATCAAGGATAAACTTCTTAAAAAATGATAAGGACTGTTCATTTTATAAAGTGGACACTTTTTGCATGCTGTATCTTTTTAATTAGTCAATGAAATTTCAATCGGTTTCTGCACATCGCTCGACTAGTATTGTACAATGTTATGTTAATAAAAATTCTTCAAAATAATAAAATTTCACACGAATATGGAACAACGATTAGAACGGTCGATTCTTGGAGGTTATCAAAATCAATGATTGTTAGAAAATGGCTAGAAAATTCGACGATCTATATTTTTTATTTTCAAAACAGGCTTGTTCTTCGAAAGCAACATCATTTAGAAGCCTCATGGAAAAAATCAAGATCTTTCAAAGTGCATTTACAAACATCAAAATTGGCAACACTGCTGTAATTAAATCGACCTAATTTTCCACATATTCTTTTTATAATATGTTATTCTGAGATTGCCAATTGAAATATTCGGAGAAAACCGTTTACAATTAACTGTAGGTCGATAAATATGCGTACATGATTTTAAAAGTATGAGGCTTTTTAGTAAAACTATCATAAACAGTTAAATTTGTACTTAAGACTGTGGTTTAAATGCACGATTTAGCTCTCGTTTGTACAAATATAGTTTCTTTAGTAAACCAAACTAGTTTTCAACTCGCTTTTGACTTTTCTCTTTTGCTGGGAGTGAAAGGATGGTGTATCAGCAAATTTGGCCATAAATGGGTAAATCACTAAAGCTACCTAATGTCAGAGAATGGTGGAATATAATTGATTTTTTTAAACCTATACCTCTAGTAGAATAGTAAAGGTTACAAACATACAATTTGTTCATAAAAATTAAGGTGTTTGTTTTGCAAAAAATAATGTTAAACATTGAAGAACAGATTTTTTAGGAGTCTTTGGAAAAACTATTTAGCTCTTCAACCAAAAGCATTTTCTAAGCACTTATATTTTCATAGTATTGTAGAATAATAGTTGAACGATGTACAGAAAACTGATTATGATTTTATCAATAAATAAAAAAGATATAGCATAAACAAAGTGTCCACTTTATAAAATGAACAGTCCTTAGGCAGAAAAATATCTGCCTTGAGATATCACTGAGGAACTGATGAAAAAATGCAAGCAACTCTCGGAATTGATTTCTGGAATAAATTATTGGAACGATAAAGAAATTCCTATAAGAATATAAAGAAAATTATAAAATGGAAAATAGCGAGGAATTCCAGCCTAATATGGTGATATGTTAAACGGCAAATATGTTAAATGTGGTGTTATCCCTCATATAATTCCGTGACAAATGCTTCGAAGAATATCTTGATGAACACATTTTAAGACAAGTTAACATATGCTTGGCAATCAGTTGAGTATATTGACACATATATTAAGTTGTTTGGCTCCAATCCGCATGGGTTTGAAATAAAATAACTCATTACGCATGGTAAAGATGTATAAATAATGAAAAAATATCCACTTGTTCAGGTGGGATTCGAACCGACGACTCTAGTATGATAGACGAGTGCTTTACCAACTAAGCTACCGAGCCACTTGATGACCCAAAAACTCAGAAGGTTAGGAATCCCACTTAAGCACATGGATTTTTCATAATTTATCCATGTTTTCAACACGCATTGAGTCGATCAATTTACATCAAGTGAGTTTCGCTGAAAAAAGCGTGTCGTCGAAAGAGTTCGAGATGAGCTCATAGCCTAGATGAAAGCCTGAAATATGGTATATTTTCATGAAATTTTTTTTAAATAAAATGGAAAATATAAAAAATCAGTTATGAAATATTCAGTAAAATTCTAGAAAATGACAAGACATAAAACTTAGTAGAACATAATAGGGCAATACAATAAAAACTGACTGACATAAAAACAGAAAGAGATTTTTCTTCGAAAATACTTAATTATCTCGATTTCTAAGCAAGATTGAGAAAAAATCGTTCGTTACAATAAGAAAGTTGGCGTATACGTCACACTTGGGATTAACGCAAACAAAAAGTGATGCATTCAATTTATAGTACTGAAAATTCTGAACTAAGCAGCTATGGTTATTAAATAAATAAATCAAAACGAAAACCTCATATCCACCAAAATTATCTTTCTGGACCAGTGTGCACCGTCGACGATAGAAGAAACCGAGCAAATTGAATTGGAAATTAGCGGCCCAAGCTGGGAGTATTGAAGCCCCACCAGTCGGAGAAGAAACCCCTCCGATACGTCTCGGTTAAATATTTGCAAATCGAAATTGATCGGTTCGACAATTATTCGCAGCCCCCAGACGGTGAAATGTGTCGAAGTGCGAGTACACAATGCAACTACTGTTTTGGCATAGGGATTTGGATTATGGCTACCTGTTGCAGTATCGGGCCCTTCGGGGAAATGCAAATCAAAGTGCACAAATGATGTAAATCGGTGAAAGAGAGCCATTGTATTCCGACTAGCAGATCATATCAATATTAAGATACAATTATCGTTGATAAAATTTAGATATTACAAAACTATTTTCAATGATTCATTCATAACAAGATTATATCAGAATATGCTACAATTAATTTTATAACAAAACATGTTAAAAAAATTTGGGGCCTTTAGCCGAGTGGTTAGAGTCCGCGGCTACAAAGTATAGTTATACTGAAAGTGTCTGGGTTCGATTCCTGGTCGAGCCAGAATCTTTTCGTAAAGGAAATTTCCTTGACTTTCCTGGGCATAGAGTATCATCGTACCTGCCACACAATATACGAATGCGAAAATGGCATCTTTGGCAAAGAAAGCTCTCAGTTAATAACTGTGGAAGTGCTCCATTGAACACTACGCTGAGAAGCACGCTCTATCCCTGTGAGGACGTAAAGTGTAGTGTAGAAGCAGTCACAAAAAATGATCGTAGCTAAATAACACATCAACTTATAGTTCTGATACTGTCAGCTAGTCGGGAGGGCCCTTGTTGATGGATGGGGATGTTCAGATTTGGTTGGGTTTTGGTCGAGTCAATTAGGGAAAGCTCGCTAGCTTTCGTTAGATGACGTCAAATGTGCTGTAATCGTTGCATTGGTTGCACACACGTTTGGGGATTCCCTCCACGCGTGCCGTATCCATTACAGCGAATTAAATGCTTTGCCATTTGTGAACTCCTTGATGGTGGAGAGCTATTATTTTGATTGTTTTTTTTTTCGTTCATTGGGTGGGATTGTTTGTAAAAGTTGGATTCGATGCATTGCTGCTCGATTAGATAACTAGCCTTTCGAATGCTTCAATACCTTCGGAGAGTGAGAGTTTTCATAGTTGAGTTACGAAATTGAATTTGTTTAACGTACATATTCATTTAATTATTTTACAAGAACACAATGCACATCGTACCCTCGTGCAGAATTTGTGTATTCTTTCTGCTCTCGTAAGACTTTTAAACAACCTGAAGGAATCAAAGAGTACTTCTCAAAGCAACTATTTTCTACCTTTTGATCCCTTTTCAATCCTTGTTTGGACCCGTGCCTTAATTTGATGTGCAGTAACACTGCAAAGAAACTGTTCCAATGAATCTGAACATCCTCGTTTAATTCAAAAAAGCTCAAATATTCACCTCTCAACGCACGGGCACCACTTTCCCAAAATGTAACGAAAATCTCCTATCGCCACACCGAAGCTCCCCACGTCAAGTGGCGTGGAACCGAAACAAGAGTGAAACCTGTGCTGAGGAGATCAGACAAAATATTAGCTTTACCACCTGTTAGCCACTCGATCGCTCCAATCGCTCTACTCGATCCATGCATCTGATATGAGACGCGTCCAAACCAACCGAAGAGGAGGGGCATTAGGTCATTTGGCATAAAGCCGTATGACCTAACCATGTTAACAACTGAGTGGCCAATTGGCATAACTTGAATTCTAACATAGTTATGTGTGATCCTTCTTTTCAATCAGGCTGTTCTTCATGTTATTCCAAATGGTGATTATGCCAAATGGCCCTTGGTCGTATATGTAGTTATATCAAATAACCCTTGGTCATTTGTTTAGTTATGCCAAACTGACTTTAAGCCACTTGGGGCAGTTCCACCGAAGAGAGGAGGATCGTCGGCGGCGGCGGTTCGTCTCTGTGTGATAGGATGAATTATCAAGTTAAACTGAATTAGTCCCATTTAGTGTGCTCGCGCGCGGAACATCGCATTTGTGAAACCCGCATCTGTACGACGGTGGCCACATGGCGGTGGCTGAGGTCCGGCAGTCAGTGCCAGTGAAGTGTTGCAAGTGAAAATCAAACAAACGTATCAAAGCAAAGACGACGACGGCGAAGACGAAGACGACTGTGGAGTGAGTGGATCGACCCTCAAAATCAATCAACCGATATGATTGTTTTGTGTGTTTGTGTGTGCGCGCAATCGCCAGATAGCCGAGATTTCCAAGTCGACGAAAAGAAAGCTCCGGAGAGTTTCTTCTGATTTGATTAGGAGAAAACAAAGCACGTTTTAAGAAATGAAACCGGACCCGATCAGTGGATTGCAACAGATTTGAATTAAGATTATATCAAAATTTGTTACAAGCAAGACATTTTGTTATTTTTTTGAGAAGCATTTTGAGTTGGTAGCGGAAATTATAATACAATTGAAACAAAATCAGATATAATAACAAATACTGTTTCAAATTTGTGTCAATTTAGAACATAATCATAACACAATTTGTTATAAAGAATCTGAGAACAATTGATTTATTTTATATGATCAGTTTTATGTCATGTTAAGCAAATAAGAAGTTTTGTTCTAATGCAGTCATTATTTTAACTACTAATTAGCCAAAATTGTAACATATTTTGTTAGCTAAACCGTGCTTATTAAGGTACAACATCCAGTGTATTACAACATATTAACTGTAACAGAGTTAGTAACTTAGTAAGCACTTTTTTTTTCTCTAACAAAATATGTTATAATTTTAGCTGATTAGTTTACAAAGTTCTCAGAACTATAATTTCGTGTGGAAAGAACAATTGTTATTTTTAACTAATTTTGATATAATATAATTGATATGATACAATTTTGTTGTAATCCACTGATCGGGAAACGATCGTCCGTTGCGTATGAGTGTGCGAGCACGCCCTGGTGGAGTTTTGTGAAGATAGTCCAGTGTGATTACCTTGCTGTAATGGGGCTCTGTGTTGGTGTTTGATGAGTGTCAGTGCCGAAGAAAGATCCACCGCCTTGTTTTGTGTGGGAGGAGCTGATAGCGGCGTGGTTCGACTTCCTAGTGATTCCTGCTGTTTCTAGAAAATTTCTGCGTAGGAATGTTGTTCTAGAACTGGTTCTTGGTTTGTATATCAGCGCTTTTTCGAGCGCATAATTCAACGAATCCGATTCCCAAAAAAGAGCAAGAGTTTTGGAATTTTTCCGTTTCCGTGTCTGCGGTGGACACCCTTTAGGAATTTCTCGAATTATCACCTCTGCGCACCCCAGCGTTATTAATCATCCAGTCATCAACACTTTGTCTGCGGTGGCGATTGCATCTTCCGTCTTCCATCAGTCTTATTCGTTGGGTTCCGTCGAACAATCGTTGGCAAGTGTGTAACTCTTTGTCTTTCAAGTACAATGTCTTAGCGAAGAAAGGTTATAATATCGTTGTAAAATCGAAGCTTTGGTTGAAATCTTGCGGTTTATTTCTCATATATCAATGAGTTAAATAGAATACAGTCAACCTAGTAAGTAAGTCTTTAAATTGTAATATGGGAACGAAGGCTTGAAGCCTGTAAATTATAAATTCCGAATGAGGTAATTTCTTCCGAATTTTTGTAATTCATGCACTTTGCAGCCACAAATTATTAGAAGAATCAAGGATTTTTCAAGACTTTTGTGTAGATTTTCCGTTAAAAACAAAATGTACAATCGATGCAAAAAAAATCGAGAAGGGATTTAAAAAAAAAGGTTATTTACGCTCTTGCAGAATATTTTACTAAGAACTCTAATATGTATATACAGATAGTTCCTGTAAACAAAATTCAAGAAATGCCAGAAAACATTTGGGACCCGTTTTCTTCTGAAGATCATTCGGAATTATTTATTCAAAATATTGTCTAGATATGACCAAAGAACTAATGGTTTTATTTTTGCACTCATTATTCTTAAAAACTCATTCAGTTGTCGTTGATTCCGCATTTCTTCAAGCCACCATCATTAAAGGATTTTTAATGTTTAGATTTCTAATGGACTATCTGATCTCCTGTTTACCAAGCAGAAGAGGCAGCCATGAAACCACCATGGCACTCATACATATTCTTTCAGGGTATACTCTTTCAGGAATACTGAATAATTTGTATGGAGACACTCATGTAGAGGCAGAATGTTTTTTTTTTTTTTTTCAAATATTGAATCAGATAATTCCGAGAGACCGTCGAAAGTTGAGCCATAGATCTGACCAAACTTTTCTCACAGGATTTTTGTTCTGAAATAAAGGATCTTGCTAGGAATCACCGAAAATTCCATAATGAATCTCTCGAGGAATCTGCTAAGGATCTTGTCAACAAAAATGTCTAGGATTCGTACAGTTATCTCGAGGAATGCCTCCACGAATTTCATCAGGCATTATAGAGATTTCCTCTCAGATTAAACAAATGGGATTACTCCAAGATTTTTTATTCGAAAAATCTTACTGAAAACATTCCAGAAATTTCCCAGCAATCACCACAGAAATTTGACCATCAGAAGTAATGTCAAAAAGTTCTTCATGAATTCATCTGTGGATTCCCCCAGAGAATTGCCAGCAGATATTTTTGTGATCTATTATTCTCAAGAATCTTTCTGATATTGTTTGGATAGTGCTTTCTTATGAATCTATCAGACCTATCGACATAAAATTCTCATTTGGTGAGCACGTTTCATGCTTCTTTTTTAAATGATCGTGATAACGGTATGAATGCAAAAAAAAAACAATTCCTGATTCTTCCCTCCAAGTGTCGGCATACTCTAACTAATCATTTACATAATACATGTTAAAAGACACAGACTAATAAAGAACTATTTTGACTAAAGTTTCATGAATCAGATTATTTTCCCAAATGAATTCATATGTTGTAACTTTTAAATCTTCAAACTAACAGAGGCTTTCAGTGTGATAATCATGGAGAAGCAGAGGTACACTCGTTCTCCAATAAAAGCGGATATCACATTAATATTTCTTACATGGCTTAATTACCGTAACATGAAAACATTTATATTTACAAATTCTTTGAATCGTTCGTCACCAGTGGTGTCAACATATTTCAGATTGAGTCAATAGGTGACTTTTTAAATTGAGGTTCCATGAATTGCATCACTTACCAAGGTGAATCTAGATAATGTGGCTTTTGAATCCTCCCCACTAACAAAAATTCCTTCCCGTGGCAACCATGGAGATGCAGAGGTATACTCGGTCTTTAGTAACAATGGATGTTTCATTCCTTCTCTTCCCCAATGACCGTAAGGACGTGGCCGGCGCCGTTATTGAATTTATAATGCTTTGAATTCTCGACATTGTACACTGAAGACGATAAGAGAACACCATCGGTTGGTTCCGTGTGCAATTTTTAATGTTCCTGGTCAATTACAGAGTAGCAACTACGAATTGTTCGGTCATCAATGCTCATGTTCATGCTCTATAATTCTCAAGAATCTCTCTATTCAATTCATGGATGAGAATCTCTACAATTATTGAGTCTCTTTAATGAATCATCCAATATTTTTACAATCTAGAAATTGATTATGTCGTTCTTTTAAAACACTCCACAAAAACAAAAAGATGCAAATGCACTATAAATTCTTGTATAGATTTCTCAAAGAACTACACCAAGGATTTCTTTATGAGTTCCTCAAATAATCCCTCCACAACATTTCAAGGATCGCTGCAAGTATTTGTCCGAAAATTCTAAGTTGACTCATTCAATAACACCTCTCGAATTTCATTTACAGATTCCTCAAAAAAATCTTTTAATATTTTTGTGGATTTTTTTTCCAAACATCTCCCGGAATTTCTCTAGTTCAATGTTTTTCAAGAAGAGCGAAAAATAATTCATAAGATCTGTGTAATGTTCGATGATTTGTTTAGTACTTCTTCTACAATATAAGAAACTGCTTGAAAAATTCCAAGAGTCCGTCAATATGTTATGTCAAAGATCTCATTACGAATCCGCCAAAGATCTTGCAAGAAATCTGTCGAAAATTTATAATAGAATTACTTAGATTTCTATCAAGAATCATTCCAGCTAAATTATCCAGCTCGAAGATTGATTAAATTATCCAGTTATCGTACTAGGTAAGACTCTTCGAATTTCACCAGATATTATCCTACGGATTTTCTAGGCATATCTTCTAAGATTCTTTCTGGAATTTTTCCAAAAGATTTATCCAAAAATTCATATAGAACTTTTTCTATGGATCTTCCAAGAATTACTACAGGGATACTCACGCGATTGTTACAAGAGTAACTCAGACAATTCCTTGTTGAATTGTTCCAAGAAGCTCTCAGCGTTTTTTTTTTTTTCTAGGATTTTCTCATGGAGAAAAACTTTCCCAGGATCTACTTCTGGAAATGAATACATCCGAAGCCACGCGATTGTTACAAGAGTAATTCAGATAATTCCTTGTTGAATTGTTCCAAGAAGCTCTTAGCGTTTTTTCCTAGGATTTTCTCATGGAGAAAAGCTTTCCCAGGATCTATCTCTGGCAATGAATCCATCCGAAGCCACCTCTAGCACAAACATTTCGTCTAAACATTTCGTAAGAAAATGCTCTAGAAACGTAAAGAAATTCTCCTTGGATTGTCCGGATTCCGGTGAACGATTCTTACAACAATTGTTTGGAACTCCCTAAAGCAGTTTCTCCAGGAGCTTTTGAAGAATTACTCTAAGTACTTGCCCTAGAGTTAATTTAATGACTCCTCTAAGATTTCGTTAAGATATTCCTCAAGTATTTCCTCTTGAATTGCTGAAGAAATCACAATCGGACATACATTAGGTATTACACTTGTTTTCAGAACTCACTTAAAGATATTTTTTTAAATTCCTCCCCAAATTTATAATTTTTGTTTTTAATTTTGAATTTTGCCATGAATTTCATGAAGAAGTGTGACGAAAAAGCCATGTATGTGTAATAAATTATTGTATTTTTCTGGCGTGTCTTTGTGTCTTTTTTACAGAAATTCTCCAACAATACCTCCAGAGATACATTTAAGAAATTATCTTAAATACCCCGGAATTCCTTGGAACTATTGTAGGAATTCTCTCATAGATTACTCTAAAATTCATCATGGAATCTTCTATTAATCCTTTTGGAATTTCGATAATCCCTTTGGCATCGTCTCTCCTTCAGAATCCCATCAGAAATTCGATAATCCCTTTGAAGTCGGTTTGGATTTCTGAGAATCCTTCGGAATTCAATAAATCCTTTGAAGTTATAGAAAATCTCCGAATCTTTAGGATTCTCTTCAGATTGCCAAGGATCTCTTCAGAATCTTGACAACCCTTCCGGAATCTCGTGAATCGTTTAGGAATGAACATGAATTCGACCATGAATATAATTGATCACTCGCAGTTGCTACATCATTATTTCTTTTTTCTATTTGAAGTAACTGAAATATGAACGTGGCCGGAAATAGTAATATTCATACTTTTTTTTACTTTTATCAAACTTTCCAGGCTTGTTACTGAAAATATTCTAGATGAGATTATCAGAACCGCCAATCAACATTTTTACGAAAGCTAATGGCTGCACCAAACAGTCTTGCTTTCTGAAAGGGATCATTAGATTTGACGTTTGACGTGGGTCGTTTTATATAGGCCTTTTCATGTGACAGATCCGTCTATGCATTTGTTTACTTCGGTAGAGGACCGGTGCTAACACCAGGCTGTCATTTCCAAAGAAGAACTGTCAAAGAGCTTTCCGATCAGCTGATTTGAAACGTCTTGTGAATAGTCCTATTGAGTGGACCCAACCTAAACGTCAAATCGACTGATTCCTGCCAGAAAGCGAGTATGTTTACAGCAGCCATTGAAAGTTAGATAACCGTAGCGGTGAACCTGCCGTTATTCAGGAAGACCAATCTGAGGGTTGTGGGTTCGAATCTTGCCGTCTCCAACTTCGCAGGTCACAATTTTTTTTTGTTATACTACATCAGAGCTAACAGATTCTTGCTATATTTCACCAAGAAGTTCCCCAGGTGATTCCCATAAGAATCACGCCCAACGCAAGACTTGTTATACCCTACTGTTGCTTCACATTTAAAACAATCCAAAGTTCATGAAATTAATCTGGTAAAATTCAAAATGAAGTGCAGAAGGATTCCTTAAAGAAATTAGAAATTCAAAAATTTCTCCAAGATTTCATCCAAAGCTTTCTTCAGTAATTTCTCAAGCTATTTTTCTAGCATTTTCTGATAATATTTCTTTGAGAATATTATATAAAATCATACGAAAAAATCTTTAGGAATTCCACAAAGACTATATCTAAAAACACGTCTATGAATTTCGTTCGTGATTGTCGGAATATCTAGATGAACTTTTTAAGGTAGCCATACAGAAATTCAAAGATAATACTTAGGAGGAATCTTTGTTGAGTTCCAGCTGACGAACATTTTGGAGAATTCAAATCATTAATGGAATTTGTGAACGAATTCCTGCAGAAATTCGTAGAATAAGACCGAAACATATCCTGAAGCATTTATACTGAAATTTCTGTATAATTTGAATATAAATTACAGTACCATTAGATGCACAGACCACTCTATAGAAGGTTCCAGGTGCCCTGGGGGAAGTGATCAATTAGGAACATATCCGGAACCATATCAATATGGGCATCAAACTTCATTATTTTCAAAGGTTATGCTTTCCGAAGCATTTCCAGCATCACCGGCTGCCATAACCACTTTATAGTAGGTTCCAGGTGCCCCGGGGGATGTGGCCAATTCGGAACATGTCCGTTCATCTGTTTAGAATCACATTCTACCATAAACAGTAAGATCCATGTGACTTGGAAAATGGCGAGCATTTTCAGAACCACAAGATATAATAATCACTCTATAGTATATTCCAGGGGCTCCTAGAGATGTGGCCAACTCTAAACATGACCTCATCCCCCAGGGCCCATGGAACCTACTATACAGTGGTCATATAAATAAGTTGCGATGTAAATACTTCTATTAGCATCACCTTCAAAAATCTTGATGTTTTTACCCATATTGATGTGTTTTCGGACATGTTTTGAATTGGCTACATCCCCGGGGCACCTGGAATCTACTATAAAGTGGTCATGGCAGCCGGTGGTGCTGGAAATGCTTCGGAAAGCATAACCTTTGAAAATCATGAAGTTTGATGCCCATATTGATATGGTTCCAGATATAATCCTAATTGACCACTTCCCCCAGGGCACCTGGAACCTTCTATAGAGTGGTCTGTGCATCTAATGGTTCTGAATACGCTGCAGGAAACATCATTTTTAAGGTTGATGTCCACTTGGATATAGCTCCGGATAATATTTACATGATTGGAAATACAAACATGACCATGCTTTCCGGAACCAGTTTTACGGAAATGGTCATATTTCTGAAGATTTCCAACCAATCTTAATGCGTCCGGTGGCATTCAACTTCCTATTAGTTCTAGTTTCTAGGAAAATTGCAAACATCTATCTAACTTTACACCGCACAAAAATACAAGCGACAGAAAAAATGACATTTGGACATGACCTCAGAAAATCCGGAACATCTCCGGTGTCCAGTGGCCAATATGCATGGCCAAGGAAGTTCCTAAAACTGGACCAAATTAGTCGTCAACTGCTTCCAGATGCATCCAATTTCATCCATTTTTCATAAAGTTATAAGCATTTGAATTTGGGCAAAATTTTGCCTATCTCAATCATTTTGCCTATCCCCTGTACCTCTGCATTTCCACAGTTGTAATGGAAAGTACATTGGGTTAGTGGGATAAGGTATGAACTGGGAATCATCTGGTTCATCCTCGTGGTTTCGAGCGAGATAACTTCACCAGGAAGTGGATTGCTCAAATCCTCTCCAGTTGCTCACTTTTTCGACATGTCATAGGTCTTGTTACGGAGGAAACACCCCCTATTCTCCTTCGTGAATAAAAAATAATGAACTGCCTAGTCCGACCATTACGATGGTCGTTGTGGCAAACCAAAGGGTCGTAAATCATGACCATCACCGTCAATCGGTGGTTACTAACCTTGCCATCGGGGACTTAGTACCCACGATCTTCAGACGGTCAGTAATGCATTGCTGGAAGTTGCAATTTCCCTTTCAGTTAGCAAGACGACGAAGATGATGATGATACCTCTTCCTCCTCCCTCGTCACGAGTTCGACCTAAAGTGCAAAAATGTCAAGGTGTTCATCTCTCCTCGTCCTCATCGGTCTGGGGGTGCAAAGATGCGAAGAAGATGCCAATCATTGAGTACTGTAATAAGTGTTTATATTGAGGAGGTACTTTACTTTACGGTAGGTCAACTCTGGAATGTCTGCCGATGAACTTCTTGCAGGTCGAGGTGAGTTCGCCTTCGATTGCTGCAATTTGATGATTGGATTCAAGAGGTGATTAGCAGCTCATTTTGGGTGGCAATATGAGGTGTAAAGCTTGTGGATGTTTGATTGGAAGTACACGTTACAATGTGTCATTAGGTACTTCTGTCTTCCTCTTTCTCTCCAAGATGCAAAACCAGCGGGTCGAAATTTTCTGAATCTATTGGGAATATTCAGAATGTGTAAAGTGTTAGTCATTCTGTTAGTTAACTGAATTAAATTAAGAAATTTGAATACTATTGAGTTGATTTCTCAAAGAGTCAATCAAATCAGAACAAGCACATCTTAGGACTCATTGTGTGTTGGGCCTTCGATTTCCTCGTAGTTCAGAAAATTTATTTTTCGTATTGTTTCGCACCAGTATTCGAGGAGCATTGTTTTAATGGCCCCATCATCGTCTGGTTCTTCAATCTACACACCACTTAGCCCAATACGTCTTCAGTAACCCGAGTGACGTGGGCACCTTGGCGTCATCGTGCACTTTGCATGAACTTTGCAACACATTACGACATTCACTCTTAATTACCGTAACTATTCAGCGTCATACTCATACTTACCATTCCAAGTAATTCTGAGTGTGGTGAATGGATCATAGTTTGCGCGACTTTTTCGAAACCTAGTGATCATTTAGCAGCTACCTAGTGGCGATTTCACGCCATCTACTGTTTCGTATGCTTGCGTAGAACAGTGGTACAGTTTTTTGAAAAGCTGGCTAAAACCTAACTCATAAATATTTTTTTAATCTGAATTACCTTAAATTTTGTATTAAAACTGGACTATTTCATCTTCTTGTGAATTTAGTTTCCTGCAAAAGTTTTCTCGCTCGATAACTTATTCTTACCCAAGTTCAATGCTATTTTCATTAAATTGCTCTTTTAAGTCTGAACAATCGATTTGGTAAATATTTTTGCCTAAGTTAGCATATTTTTTTTTAAGTTTAAAGCCCTAAAATGTACTAAAAACATAAATTTCGTAATATGAAAATGAAATGACTGCTCAAAATATGGTGTGGAACCCTTTTCACGAACAAAAATAGTAAGGTACGGGGAATGTGTATTTTTTTCCACGAATTTTCCAAATCTGTGCCACTGTTCATCCTGCCTCTTCGACTCCGTGTGTGTTCGAATATTACCAGTTTTGCAGATAGCGATAATTAACGGTGGCAATTAGGCGACTGCGCTGTTTGGAGTTTTTTTAATGGGTATCGTGCCAAGCGTAAACTTTGGTGTAGATTTTGTACTTTCAATTTTCAGCACCAAATTGACCGATCGTTTTTGGTGCCGGTTGACCTGTCTCCGTTCGTGCCGCCAGACTGGCCAAGGTCAGTCTCATTTGTCCGTACAAAAGTCCATTTTCTGCGCATCAAAAAAGTACCCTTCGTTGGTCACAAAACAGAGGGAAGTCACAAGTAGGACTTTAAAATTGTGTTCGATTGAGTGTGGGATGTTTTAATTGCTTTCAACACACATTTGATATCCAAGAAGCGGGCATGTGGACTGTGACAATCAAAAATTCAATTAGGAGTCAACTTGGTGGCTTGTGGAATTTATGATTCCCAACGTGCACACTCCGAAAAAATCAAGTATTTTTACGTCTTTTAGATGCACATAAAAGAAGCGAGCCAAATGACGTGAATTTGTGTCACATTTTAAATACGATGGTGTCTGATTCGGGAAACATCAATCATAGTGGCATCGTTTTCATGTCCTTCATCATGTAAAATTACACTTTTCGTTCAATACATCTTTCAGAACACATTTTTACGTCATTTCATCACTTACATCATGAGTCAGTCATTCAGTCATGATGTGAATTACGTCCGCAGTATTTTTCATTATTTTTAAGAGTGTGGAAGCGACATCAATCAAAATAATGAAAACTGATCTAACTGTTTAGACAGGGCACCTGTGTCGTAAATAAAGTTTCATTGCTATTTGGCTCGAACTGTTCCCGAGTGTCGTGCCGAAAAGGTGTTTCTCAGATAAATTTAACTATCGATTGGTAGTATAATGACACATTAACCTAATGAGGAGGAATCTCTTTAAAGTTCTGTTTCCAATGGAATGGATAAATTTGTAGTCTTAATTTCTTGGAATTGAGGTTTTACAACTTTCAAACTGGATAAAATGACGGTCTAAGTGTTCGTTTAAAATTGATTTCAATGGAAATCGTTCAATCTGAAATAAAATCAACACATTTGAGGTGATTTCTAGGGTAACATATCAAAATGGCCTATCCTATAGACAAACCGTAAACATTAAATGCCTTCTTCTTCTTGGCATTACGTCCTCACTGGGACAGAGCCTGCTTCTCAGCTTGGCTAATGAAGGCCCCTAATGCCTTATATTATAATGCCTATAAATTAACTGCCTTATCATTCCCATTAATCTTACTTCAAACCCAAACACTTATTCGCAAGTTCTATACTTGTGTTTGACACTTACGATAGTCTTTTATCCAACCCGAAACATTTTAAATCTCCTACAGTGAACGCTTTGTTTTTTTTTCTGTGTTCGCGTTGTGTGAGTAAGAAAAGATATTCGTGTTCAGTTGTGTATGGATTACCAACAGGTGAGCTCGTTTCATGCTTATGATATAACAGTTTTATTCAGGCAATGTTACGTTTTGTGTAATTTTAAAACAAAATATGATTCGTCCCTACAAGTGTCGGCATAAATCTTCATCCCTGTTTTATATAATTTTAATACACACATACCTTTATGTTTCCCCATTACTAACAATAACTTTGAAAAGGTCGACGTACTTTTTTTTAATATTCAACCAGTAGGTATCATCTCTCCGCGAGACAAAAATGCGAAACTAATCTTAAGCAAGAGTCGTTTTTTCCTCCTTATCCATGCATCACCGGCCAAAGGTGACTGCCAGATCTTTTCATCCCTTACTATTGTGGAGATGCAGAGGTATTCTCGGCCTCTAGAAGCAATAATCATTACACACTAACATTCCTTCCCCATCCCAACTGACTGTAAGGACTTGGCCGGCGCCGTTATTGATCAATAATATGAGAGCTGCTAAAATGTGCATTTGAAGAATAAGCGGAAAGTCTCATCGGAGTAGCAACCATTGACATGTCCAGTCAGTCTATGCCAGACCTGTCCAACTTTTTTTAAGGGCGGGCCACATTTCAGAAACAATGTTATGCGGCGGGCCAAAATTTAAGGTTCACAAGAAATTTCAACATGTTCATAAAATAAAACAATAGTTTTTACTAAGGAAATTGAAAAGACATAATTGCTACACAGCATCTTGGTCAGGATGCTGTAAAAACTTTATCCTCCGGATTTAGTGACAATCTTTTCTAATTTCACTCCGAGTTACGACAGACTCTAGCGCAGGATTAATTTTCAAATCTAACCCAGAACTATGTGAGAATGATATTCAGGATGTTATGCGAATCATACTCAGGTTCTGTCAGAGTTCGCAATGAATTTGGTCCAAATTTAAACCTAGCACGTGACAATTCTGCATTAGATATTGTGAGAAATTCGCCCAAAATTGTACTTAGAAGTTCGATAGAATCGCCACTCTAAACTCCGTACAAGAATCTGTAAGAATGTTGTCCAGGATTTCACAAAAATTCTTCTCAGATTTTTATAAAAACCCTGCTAAGGGTTTTGTGAGAACTTTGTTTCAGATTCAATGGTAATCGTGACTAGAGTTCTGTGAAATCATGCTGTTTTGTGTTCGTTCTGTGTGAAATTTGCCCAACATTCTCCTAAAAATAGTGTAATAGGTTTTGTGAGAATTATGAAACATTGTAAAAGATTAGGTGTAAACCGCTTCCTGGACTGTGTGTAATTTATGCATTCCGTAGGAATAAATATTTCATGAAGAAACTCATTATTCCAGGAAATTTTCGTTTTCTTCCAATTCCTTCCTTTCGATGGCGTTTTACCATTTGACATTTTGTTTTTCGACTTTCTGACTTCTTTTTTTTTCTTATTTCTACTGGCGTTACGTCCCAACTGTGACATTTATCTGTATATCGTGTGGCAGGTACGAAGATACTCTATGCCCTGGGTAGTCACAACAAATTCCCTACACACGAATCCTCGCGCACAATGGGACAAATGCCCAAAATCGTGAAAGTTTGTAGGTATGGTATCATCGGATGATAATTTTCAAATAAAATGTCGCATCGGGTGACCAGAACATTTAGTTTGGAATCTCGTCACAGGTGGCGCAGCAATTTTCAATTTCTTTATTTGACGATTTTGCAATATGGTGTCTTTGATACAGTTTTTAATTAATTAAATTGAAACAAGTTTGCTAAATACACCAACTTTCCATCTGGCTACCCTACGGAAAATCAAGAAAAAAATATCAAAAGGACTCCAAAATATCATTTTATTTGAATATTTTCAAAATTTGAAGTTTGCGTAGAAGTGTAGAAGTGAATAGGGTTGTAGAAGTGAATAGGGTTCTAAATCGCTCACATATACCGTGGGATTTCGTGTTTGGCATGCTCCATTTTTGGCACCTCCCAATTTTGGCACTAAAAATTTATATGTTTTTTTTATAAATATTACTGTGTCTTTTGTTTTATTCATTTGAATAAGCAAGCCACCTTCACGCTTACCGCATTCCAGAGCTCAATTTTCGTCTATGTTCCCCAAAATCGTACCAACTGCTAGGGGTCCCGTATGGGTCTATTTAATTCTAGGTGGTCGTTTATTCGGCACGTTTTATGAAGTCATTTATCTTCATGAGTCTATCATGTAGAGTTGCGATTTCTTTTCTCAGGCATTCACGCTTTATGACCAGCCCACTTGAGTTTGCCAAAAGGTGATACACTTAACAATTTTTTTTCAGATTTGGAACAGCTCGTTTGGACAAAGCACTAGCATTAACACATTGGGTCTAGTAATTTTCTAACTAGATTCTCGAGAGCAGAGTTGTTAAGTACATGACCGACTTGAGACCCTGACGAAATAAAATAGTGTTGTTTTCACATTTGTTATCTAATTTGGAGAAATTTTGAGAAATAAATGCGTTTGATAAGTTGAGTGGGTATTATTCCACGATTCCTGCGAAAGCATACAAGATAATAAATTTTAAACGTTCCAGTTTACAATACCGTAAAATGCTGTAGTGACGGAAAAATGAAAGAGAATTTGAAGATAATCTTTGTCATTGTCTCGCCGTCCGATGGCAGTAAGGAAGCACCTAAGTATGGGAATGTCGTGCGACACCCTCTATTTATCCTGACGCTTTCCAGCCCTGCTGGAGATTCCTTACGAGATCCTATGTTCTTATAGTGGGCTTATTGGGGGATTCCTTGAAAAATTCAAGGAATTTCTAACGGAATACTGTGGATTTCTAGTTATATTTTGGATATTTCTGATAAAATCATGAATATTTTGAATAGATTTCCAGTGGAATTCGGAGATTGCTAGTAAACTATCTTTATGAACTTTTGAGGATTTTCATCGGAACCTTGAGAATTTTCAGCAATATCACAGCGGAATCATAAAACTCTAAGCGATATCCTCAAAATTCTAAGCATGTTCTTGATCTTCTTAACAGACACCTGAAGATTCTTATCGGGCTCTAAGAGCTTCGAAATGAACCGTTCGGAAGTCTGGTCATCATTTGGTTAGATATTGATCACGTAAAAACGTCAAAATGATATTCTTAAAATAAAAAATGGGTTCCGATGTTGGCACGGTTCCGATTTTGGCAACTGAAAATTTCAACTTTGTTGCCAAAAACGGAATCCCACTGTAATAATAATGTTTTTTTTTTATTCTGTGTTCAAAAGTTCTTACTCTCTCGTAAAGCATGTTATTAACATCAAAAGAACCACAATCCAGCTATTGTTTTATTTTATTCAGTGATGGCTGGAAAAAAGATCTGTCAATTGAAAAACATCGACCAGTGGATTCTGAAATTTTTGGAGAAGTTTAAAAAATACATGAAATAGCTCCTCATAAACTGTTGCCTACATCCATAAATCAATCAGCGCAATGATTTACCTGTATTTTAACCAAGTTTAATAATTCGGGAAAGATGACATCTGTAAAATTGAAACAAAGCTGTTGTAACGCATTGCTGTTCAATATTTGAGGAGTGAGATTAATCAATTGAGTATGAACAAATTCTCTTCACATGAACTTCTTCAATTATTTTTTTTTAATTTGGGAGGTTTAAGATTCATGGTAGGTACAGTTTCTTATCTATATTGTAAATAGATAAAATGCATTACTTTCTTTTTTTTGATGGTATGAAAAATTAAATGCGGCCGTATTAGAGCAAATTACAGGTACCCATGATATTGAAGCTTCCTTGTTTGGATATTTATTTATACATGTGAAAAAGTTAGAGTACGTAATCGATTCTAATGTAGTTTTAACCTAGGGTGGTTATGTCTGCATCAATTTGCCTCCCGGATAATATTAAAACCCAAAAAAAGACCAATTTTCTACCAATTATTGACCATAACTTTTCTTATTTGCGTTTTACAACCCTATCCACTTCTACAAAATTGTGTATTTTGACTATTTACATCGTTTTGAAAACACTGTTACGATTAAAAATGTAAAATTTTGAGAATACTCGAATAAAACGATATATCATATGAATTTTATTCGTGTTTCGGTAAGGTGACCAGATTGAGAGTTGGTATATTCAGTGAAAATGTTTCAATTGAATTAACTTACAACTTTGTCAAAGACGCCATATTTGAAAATCGTCTAATAAAAAAGTTGAAATTTGCAACGCTACCTGTGGTGAAATTGCGAACTAAATGTTCTGGTCACCCGATGCGCCATATCATTTGAAACTTATTATCCGAAGACACCATACCGATAAAAGCAAGTTTTAACACGCTACAGAATAAAGTTTACTATTCTGAGCATTCGTCCCACTATGGACCGGTGGGAATCAAACCTACAGCTTTCAGCTTGGTCTTGCTGAATAGCAGCCCGTTTACCGCTACAGCTATCTGGGCTCCAGTTTTGGCACCCAACCAAAATTTTGACCACCAATTTCTCAAGATTCTGAAGGCTTAGAAAAATCGCGTTCTGGGAGAAGTTCAACACATCATAGGCTTCTTGAATAAGATCTAGTAGGCTATGATGTATTGCTCGAATTCTCGTAAAACGCGATTTTTCCAAAGTATTATGAATCTTAAGATACAGGTGGTGAAAATTGTTTTATTATCGAAAAAATGTTGATTGGGGAGGATTGGTACGAAACAAAAATTGCTGCGTCCGAAAGAATTATGAATTTCTTTGAATATTTCGCTTGAAGATAAATTTGGTTGATTTTAGAAAAAAAAGTTTATTGTCTATATAGAAAATGTCGAACGATCATAAAAATGTTGAAATTGAATCTATTCATAATGACTGGTCGCCATTTAAAGTGAAATTACCGCTTAAGTTTAAGTGCAGAATAATATAAATGTTGATACAATTTCGAGAAAGATTTTCAACTGATTGTTCTAATCACTTTAGCTGGAACTCAATAGTAATTTCTGACAAAATCTGTAGACTAATTAATACACAAGGTCTTGGTGAAGCATCATTTATAGTTCAATGTTTGGTTTGCGTTGAACAGTATATAATGTGTATGTTATGCAGAATTAGTCGTTGATGACGTTTTCATTCTTCTTCTTTTTTGTTTTACTAACTAAGCCATGTATCCCTTGTTGTAACGAACGAAGGGCTTTTCAATTAGTCCAAAGGGATACAGTATCTTTATTTACTCGACAAGAAATTTCACCCTTTATTAACAGTCTCATCGCAGGAGCTGAAGACGGGTTTGAACTCTTTTGTCCACCGAACTTTATCAATAAATGTTCCAGATTTTTGCATTCGAAAGAGTTCATTATGCTAAAATATAGAATCCGTCAAAGTTGCTACTAGTGCTGCCACTTTTATGATATTCATAATATTTCAACAACAATTATCATTTCACTTTGCTATTCCTTCTCTTATTTCAGGTATGTCGAGACATGATTGTTTTGTAAGAAATTTGCTACACAAAACTTTTGATATTAAACCGTAAGTTGTAACACCGAAACGATCGCTTAGATATCAATTACTGTCATGTTTCTGTCGTAAAACACCTCCTTCAACTAGGTCGCGATTTAGCCGTAAGTGCATGTGGCACACGTTCTGGTGTCACTCTAAAATTTCTAATGAAGAAAAAAATAAACTCGAAAAAATATATTCAAAATGCTCTCGCTTTTCCTAGTCACGCACAACGACTAGTTTCTCGCGCGCGCGTACCTTTCTAGTCGTTATCTAGCTGGCCAACTAACCAGCTAGCCAACCAGAAAGAAAAGAAACTGTATATTTATTTGTTTACGTTTAATTGTTAGTCAGCTTTTTTCGGTTTATGCCTCAGCAGCAGACACTCACACATTACATTAGCATCTACAGTCTAACACAGTTGGTTTTGTTGTTTTTGGTTTTTCGTGTGGCATGAGACGCAAGGAAATGAACAATTATCTAATAATTACACGTATCGCGCGGCAGAAGTCGCGATTTGGCCGCGCCGTACGTTGTGTGTGATATTTGTGTTTTTTTTTTGTGTGTTGATGATTTACGTGTCAACTGTGAAGGCGAATGTGCGTCCCGTTGATTCCCGCGGGCGAATATTGGCCGGCAGGTATCTCTGATGGTTCTTTTTCATGATTTGTCTCTCAAATTTCGTTGATGAGATTATGTCGTGTGGCGAATTTTTTTTGTTGTTTTTTTTTATTTTCAATCCTGGAGGCGTAGAAGATACGATGATAAGTTTAAGCAAATGGATCTTATGATTCCTTTAATAGTGTTTTTAGGCATCGCATTTAATTCCTTCATAAGTATCATTTCGAACATTGCATTCATTTCTTGTTTCTATATTTTCAGTTCAAGGCAACACTTTCTTCCTTATTTGGTAATTTTGGTAAAAAAGAATAAGCCCTAGATACTTAACTTCACTTGACCAATTTATTTGAACCCCTATCATCGTGACAACATGTCTACTAGAGAGATTTTGGTTTATGTGGGAATACTATAAGTTGAGTTTTGAAAGCATTAGGAGAAATCTTCTATTTTTGCAAGTAAGAAGAAAAAATATCCTATTTTTTGCAATCTTCTAAAGATGACACGCAGACTTCAACCTTTGTCGGAGAGGCCTGTGTCATCCGCAAACAAATATTTTTGACATCCCTGAGGCAACTGAGGTAAATCAGATCTAAAAATATTGTATAATATTGGTCCCAAAATGCTGCCTTGAGGAACACCAGCTCTTACAGGAAGTCTTTCAGACGTGGAGTTCTGATAATTAACCTGAAGTGTACGTACGATTTGACAGGTAACTTTGAATTATTCTAACAATGTATGTTGGAAAATTAAAGTTCTTTAATTTTACAATCAAACCTTTATGCCAAACACTGTCGAATGCTTGATCTATGACTAGAAGAGCAAGACCAGTAGAATAGCCTTCAGATTTGTTGGAACGAATCCAATTTGTTACACGTAAAAGTTGATGAGTGGTCGAATGTCCATTGTGGAATCCGAACTGTTCATTGGTAAAAAATGAATTTTCGTTGATTCTGTTCAAAATGATCTTTTCAAAAAGATAACTGATGGAGAAAAGCAAACTGATTGGACGATAGAAGCTAGACGCTTCTACAGGATTTTTGTCTGGTTTTAAAATTGGTATAACCTTAGCATTTTTCCATTTGTCAGGAAAATATGCCAATTGAAACCATTTGTTAAATATATCAATAATCAATGATAAGCTACTTTCTCGATGTTTCTTGATAAGGATGTAGAAAATTCCATCATCGCCAGGATCTTTCATATTTTTGATTTTTTTAATAATAGTTCTCACTTCTTCCAAATCAGTCTCACAGGCATTATCGAAAACGTTCTTTTGATTTAGAATATTTTCGAAGTCCTGAGTAATTTAATTTTCACTTGGACTAGTAAGTCCTAAATTAAAATTGTGCGTGCTTTTAAACTGCATAGCAAGATTCTGAGCTTTTTCGCAATTAGTTAGTAATGATTTGTTTTCGTCTTTCAATGCCGGTATTGGCTTCTGAGGTTATTTGAAAATTTTAGATAATTTCCAAAAGGGCTTAGAGCCAGGGTCCAGTTGAGAAATTTTATTTTCGAAACTTATATTTCTTAGTTTTAAAATCGTTTCTTAATTTCTTTCTGCAGATCCTGTCATATAATTTTCATAACAGAATCGGGTGTGCGTTGAAATTGCCTTCTCCTCACGTTTTTAAGACGGATCAAAAGTTTAAGATCATCGTCTATAATCACGGATTCAAGTTTTACTTCACATTTTAGAATTGCAATGCTCCTGGCTTCAACAATGGAATTTGTTAAAGTTTCAAGAGCATTGTCAATATCAAGTTTTGTTTGTAAAGAAATGTTAACATCAAGATTAGAGTCATTTGTTCAGTAATAAAATTTAAATCAGAAGCGGACATATCACTTGAAGTAGGTCATCAGATAATGTATCTTATGATTTTCCGTTAGAATTTTCGGTGTACGAATAGGCGGAGTAGAAGTTTCCTGTGGCGGTAGGGTTTTTTTCATTTGATTTGAAACAATTAGAGTGGGTACTCATAGTATGAAAAAGGGATAAGTTCAAATTACCTGCTACGATATCGGCAAAGGATTTTCCTTGGGTAGATACATTCGGAATTAAAAAATTCGAACGGCTACCCGACGGATTAAAATTATTTTGTGAATGAAAATGATTATAATCTTCCTGATAGGTATGATTCTTGTTCAAGCGGTCGTTAACTGAAAAATGAGCATTGTTCGATACTCTACCAGGGAATTTTCGGAAACGACCGTTATCGTTACAGTCATTACTGTTCATCTGCCTGGCACGAGCCTCGACGACTCACCTACGCGAAGGGCAAGCCCAAAAATTTGACTTATGATTGCCCCCACAATTAGCGCATATGAACTTATCGGTATCTTCCTTCACTGGACAGACGTCCTTAGCGTAAGAAGAACCTTCGCAAATGTTTTGTACCGTGACCCCACATTTGGCACCGAAGGCACTGAGTGGGGTTCTGGTAATTTCCTCCATGTTTCTGGAAATGTTCCCATGTCACACGGACATCGAACATAAGTCTAGCTTTTTCTAAAGCTTTAATATTATTTTAATCTTTTTGTTAAAGTGAATTAAATAATATTCTTGAGAAAGGTCTTTCCGAACAATGCCCGATTGAGTTCTCTTTTCCATAATGATTACTTGGACTGGGGAAAATCCAAGTAAATCATTTATTCCATTTTTGATCTCTACAGGTGACTTATTGTCACTTGAGAGACCTTTCAAGAGGACTTTGAACAAATGTTCAGTTTTGTCGTCATAAGTAAAAAAATTGTGCTTCTTCTCTTCAAGATGTTTGAGAAGAAGTTCGCAATCTTTAAGAGTTTCCGGCAAAGCGCGACAGTCTCCTTTCTTTGCGATTTGGAAGGAGACCTTGATTCCCCTAATGGGATTCAAGATCTTCTGCCTATATCTCACAAATTCGGAAAAACTGACCACGATAGGCGGCACTCTTTGCTTCCTCACTTGAATCAAAGACCCTGCGCTAGAGACTGTTTCGATTTGGGGTTTGGAAAATTTGTCTAGAGCATCGAACTGATTGCTCATTTCGATGCAATTATCAACATTATCCATTTCACCCTTGAAAGAAACTTCGCATTCCGGAGAAACGTCCTTTCTTTCATTCTTGCCACGTTTAGTGACAGTTTTAAATCCCACTTTTTTGGAAGGAAGTTGTGAATTCAGAGATTCACCCTTCCTTTTATTTGTAGTTGCAACCATGTTTAGTTAATAAACGAGAAAGACGTGACCTTCGAGAGGTTTTTTCCCTAGACGGTGTCCAAGAAGGATTACCACCGCTAGCTTTCGCCAACGGGTCCAACGAAAAATCGAAGGCACCAGTCCAAACAAGGATCGTAAAGGGATCAATAGTAGAAAAAATAGTACTGAAAAGTACTGTTTTAGTAGCACTGAAAAGTACCGTTTTTAATTTTAGCGCTGAAAAGCACTGTTTTATTGCTTTAGGTAGTTTTTAAGAAAAATTCCAAGAGCAGAGAGAATTCGTGTACGCACAGAACGAAGGTACGATGCGCACTGAGATAGCAAAAACAAAAACTGTTTCTTATCTGAAATTAAATTTTATTAGCGTGCCATTTTCAAACCCAACTTGATCTACACATTCAGAAAGTTTCATTGAAATCTAAGAGGGTGTTGCCAATATCTGTTCAAGTTGGCGTGGAATGCGTTTTGTCTTTTAAAATTCCTACGGACCGGATCCCAGACCTCCAATATTTCCTGTAAGATTTCCTCAACAACTCCTTGACGAATTCATAGGATAATTTTTAAATTAGAATCCATTAAGAAATTCTAGAGAGAATCTTGGAAGGAATCGTTGTAGTGATTCTCTAAGGTATCAGTACAGATATTTCTAGTTGAAATATTGAAGATTTTTTAAACTAAGAAATTCCCGAAGGCAATTACATGAAATATCCTTAGAGAAACTGCAGATTGAATTCTTGATGCAGTTCTTAATGAAAATTTTGCAGGAATCGTATCGTAATCCATGGAAGAAAAACTCCAGGAGGGCTAAGAACCTCTCTGGGAGAAATCTCCTGTTACAATCTTTAGAGATGTTGCTAAACAAATTACTGCAGAAATCCGTGATGAAATATCAAGAGTGATTTCTGGAGTAATTTGTTTCATTAGATCGGAAACATTTCTTATGCAATTCTTGATGGTATCCTGATCGAAAATCTTGGAGGAATTCCTTGGAAGGTCTGTAACGCTGAAGAAATCTTTGAAGTAATATCTGAATGAAACTTTAAAAAATATCTGTTTGTGGGGCCTTCCTTAGCCGAGTGGTTAGAGTCCGCTGCCACAAAGCAAAGCCATGCTGAAGGTCGATCCAGGATCTTTTCGTAATGGAAATTTCCTTGACTTCCCTGGGCATAGAGTATCATCGTACCTGCCACACAATATACGAATGCGAAAGTGGCAACTAAGGCAAAGAAAACTCTCAGTTAATAACTGTGGAAGTGTTCTTAGAACATTACGCTGAATAACCGGCTCTATCCCAGCGGGGACGTTAATGCCAAAAAGAAGAACTAAAAAAATTGATTTTTAAAATTTGAAATTGGTTAAATAAATGCCGATTTTTCATTTGGAAGAAATTTATCTCAAGAAAGGTAATTGTGTTTACTTTCAACTATCTATCGCGAGATGGGCAATTTAAATGAAAAGAAGTTTTTCTAACAAAATCTTTCTCTGCTCTTCAAAGAATTTTTCAAACCAAGCTGAAAAAGGGAAAGTCACAATCACCTCAGAATTCAATGTATGCATGGTGGTTTATTTAATCAAGGTCTACCCATCCAGAAAGCTTTATTGAAATCTAACAGAGTGCTGCCAACATCTGTTGGCGACTTGGCTCGAAATGCGGCTTTAGAAAATCCTACCGGACCGGATCCCAGACCTCCATTAATTTCTGATAGATTTCCTCGACAACTCCTTGAGAAATTCATAGGATAATTTCTAAATAAGAATCTATTAAGATATTCTAGAGATAAATTTGGAAGGAACCTTTTTAGTGATTCTTTATGATATATATCTGTAATGATAGATATTTCTAGTTGAAATATTGAAGATTTTTTAAACTAAGAAATCCCCGAAGGCAATTACATGAAATACCTCAAAGAAAATGCTGATTGAATCTTTGAAGCAGTTCCAAATGAAAATTTTGGCGGAACTCCAGGAGGGCTAAGCACTTCCCTGGGAGAAATCTCCTGTAACAATCTCTTGAGAAATTCCTGAACAAATTACTGCAGAAATTCGTGATGAACTATCAAGAGTGATTTGTGGAGGCACCATTGGAAACATTTTTTATTCTATTCTTGACGGTATCCTGATCGAAAATCTTGGAGGAATTCCTTGAGAGGTCTGTAACGCTGAAGAAATCTTCGAAGCAATATCTGAAGGAAACTCAAAAAAACCTTTTTTAAATTGTGAGGAAACTTCTGGAAGAAATCATGAATATTACACAAAGTAAAACTTGGCGTCATGTCATGAAGAATATTTTTTTTGAAGTACCCTCTGGAAAATATATGGTTCGATTCTAAGGAATCTTTCCTGGTATATCCGGATTGCTGTGTTAATCTCTCGCCTAATGCTTTGAATATTCACGTGTTCATCACACTAGGCGAATTTACGTATAAGTAGTGTTTTATTTATTGATCGCGTCGCTTGCTCCTGCGTGGGCGAGTGATGAACACTTGTTCGGCGTACAATGCGATAATCGAATTATTTCGCGATTCCGATTAGGCGTGATTATATCATGGATCGCATCACCAACCATTGGTAACTCCCAGATCTTTACTTTATCCCACTAACCCAATATCCTTTCAATGACAACTGTGGAGATGCAGAGGTATACTCGGTCTCTAGTAGCAACGGTTGTCCAACTAATATCCCTTCCCTTCCCTGATGACCGTAAGGACGTGGCCGGAGCTGTTATTGACTTTTAATACTTGAGCTTTCGATTTCTGCACATTGAAGAATGGTGAGCTAATCCCATGCCCCATTCATTAATTCCCTGTGCAACTTCGATCGTTCTGATCAATCACGGATTAGCAACTACGAATTGTACGGTCATCTATGCTCATGCCCACGCTCATGCTCATACGAAAACAAATTACGTGTCTGACTGTTTATATTTATTCTCTGCTCAATCCTTTATCGATTTCCACTATCAGAGTTGTCAAATTTTTTTTGGAGACTTTTTTACAATGCTGCGAAATTATCATATCAGTTTGACTATTGTCGTCATCCTTGTTTTTTCGACTACCTGTCCTTTAGAATTGTGGGTTTATTTGTTGTTCTATTATCGGCAACTTGAAATTAATCGCGTTTTGAGCCGTATTTACTTCAATCAACGACAACTCTCAAGAAATTAGTTGTTTAGTCTTGAAAATTTTATCAGAGTGAAGCTAACAGAACAAGGAATCATATGTATTCATTAAAGAGTTTTGATCGAAAATTACTGTGAATTTAACGTTTCAATTTTGATTGCCAATAATAGTCGAATGATGATGAAGCCGTAAATTACTCTGTATACATTTGGAAGTCAGGCTTTTTGCCAGTGGAGACGTTACGCCAGAAAGCAAAAGAAGAGTTTGGTTTATGATTACCTATTATTACTAAGCCATTGTTAGCTATAAAATCACCATACCGGTCTCAATATGCCAATAGCCCTTTGACGAACATTAAATGTGACCAACAAATAGGAAATTAGTTCAAGTGTTCTTGGTTACCATCACCCGGCTAAACCACAATCCAAACCAGACTAGTGGACGCCATCGTCGCCTAGTGTCGTCGCTTGGCCTCAATGCCATTTGACGGCGGAGAGTAAAAACTAACCAAAATCCATTAACCTCTCCTGTGGCGTGATGATGACGTCCCCGGTGACAAACGCGGTGCGCTGTCGCACGGTGGTACCATTTCAGAAAAATGCGATCAAAATTTCTAAGAAATTTTAGATGGCATTTGTCCTAAAGTTCCCATTGAAGAAGTCGTTCTACCGCAACAACACTTCTTGTACAAAGTAGGAGTATTCAGCAAAAATACGTATAACAGAATATCATCAAGTATGTAGAACATACTATTTTGATATTATGCGATTTAAGCTTCGAGAAGTCTAATTAATTGACTCATTTTGAGGTTATGTTACCCAATTGCTGCAATTTCTCCTTGGAAACGAAAGATATGCATTTGGGTATCTTCAGCAAAATTGCTTAAAATTAAATATTCTAGAACTTTGCTGAAAAAATAGTCGTCTGAATGCTATTCTCTGATAAAAGTTTTTGTACTCGGGTTCATTTTCAGTTAAATAAACATCCAGGTTTTGATCGCCCTTCTTGTTGAAGTATTCCCATTGTGCGTCGGTGTCCAAGTTCGGAATTGAGGTTATGTGTAGTGGTCGTGCAGCGATTTTGTTCTTGGGAAAAGCAAAAAATGTTACCAAAGATTGGTATCAATTTATGAGGCAGGACCGTAAACCGCAACACTTTGGAGTGGACTGAGCAGAAAGGGCGGCGCCGCGGAAACATTTCCCATTAGCATGAAACTCTTGGCTATGGATATATGGGTGTGACAGTCAGAAGTTCTAGATCTGTATCGTGCTGTGTGGTGCTTGTTGGACCTGGCCCAAGTAGGTCGATGGCAAGTGCTTACCAGCCGATGGCAACTGGCCATCACCTTTGGGTTACAGACAACCAAAGGGGAGGGGAAACTTTCTCTCGATTATGCGAGCATAAAGTCCCTTAAGGCGAGAGCAGTACCTGACCAGTGAGGTACAACAGAATTGTTACAGATTTTTTTTTACTCAGAACGTTATTTTTATAACAAAAATGAATATCTGATTAAATATCAAATAAGTTATTGTCTAGCTGCAGTGAAATTCTCAGGTAGACCGGAGCACTACAAACCAAGATTCAAGCCTCCAAACTTGACCATTTTGTATGAAAAAACGTACAAAGCGTTTTTTTTGCTTGTTGTACATGTATCTTCAAATGCTCTCTGATTTTAACTAATTTTGGCAGAATTGTGTCTTCAATTAAAACAAATTGGAAACAAGTTTTGTTGTCATTATATAATTTTTCTGTTTAGTTCCTTCATACAAATAAATTTATTTAAAAATGAAACACAATTTATTGTTTCTAACAATTTGTAACAACGTTTGTTATTTATAACAAAAGTCGTGATATGTAATAAAATTTGTCATTTGTAACAAATTTGATACAGTTCGGATACAATTTTGTGTTTGTTCTTATAACTGATTAATTGTGTTAAAATTTACTCCACCAACTCAAAGTGCTCCTAACAAAAATAAAACAAAATTTGCTCTTTGTAATAGATTTTGATGCAACTTTGTTATAATCCCCTGATCGGGTATTGTAAGGCTCAATCACAAAATTAAAATGCACGCGGTCAAGCATTGTTGCATTGCAGCAGCACAAACCCGGTTATGTTGGCATCATCTCCATCTCCGAGGTCTGACCGAAAGTTCGTCGTATCACCGAGCATGATGAGGTCATCCATGGCTGTTGGTTGGCCTCTTGCACCGTTTTGCAAATGATGAGTGATACATAATATTTAAACATAAAATAAAGGCCATCATCTGGCGGACGCAGACAGACGTAATACAAGGTATGAATCTGCATTTCGTTTCGCTTTTTTGGGGGGCTGAAACCGAAGCCCCGGTCTTAAACGAGTGCGTTTAACGGTTTAACCCTTAACAGCCCGCATGGTTATCCAATCGACTAATTTTATTCAAATCTGATTTAATCAGTATAGTGAAAGTAGTATGTTGTAGTTTTTTTTCTAATAATTTATCTTACAGGCTCAAGCGCCGTAAGGCATAAAGAAGCCGTATGAATTTGATTTGTTTGTAAAAAATCATGTTGTACCTTAAAATTCTTTGTTAGTTGCGTTAGTTGTCAGTCGCAATTATCAAAGATGTGGAAGCGAAAGGGTCAAACTTTAGTAGGGTATGAGGGTATAACATTTTTATGGGTTTCGAGTTTGGGTTGCACATCTGCAAGGTGTGTAACAGACGTAACTGCAGATAATGAGTGGTTTTCTGCAAATAATTGGTGGTTATTGATAAGCACGCAGATTTTCAGCCACGGTTGAATTAAATTCAGATGAGATCATACACGTTCCAAGAAAGCACCATACTTAGGAGGATTAATCGAACTCTATCAAATCCGGTAGAAGTCTAAAAACCAAACTATTTTAGGATTGTATCTAGAAATGTCTTTCAGCTGACTTACTGTCGCAACGGTCTTCATACATCAAATTAAAAATGACGGATAGCTAAACTTTCCTCCGGTCTGACCGACCGTAAGATCTGGTTCGAACCGGGCGCGCTCTAAGTGGTTCAAATTAGTGCTCGCAACATTCGTCAATTAGTGGTTATTGATTTTCGATGTTTTGCTCCGGTTGTTTTGGGGGGAAACACCAATTTGCTCTTTTTTTTCTCGCTCGTTGTCTGTTTGGCAACTTGTTGTTGACTTTGCTTTGTCGTACAGCGACTAAATCCAATTAACCTAGGACTGGGCTAACGGCAACAACGATGACTATGACTTTGTAACTTTCATTGGTGCAGCTCAGTGTTTCCCAACCTTTTTAGACTATCGCACCCTCTTATTATTTGGTTTTGATCGATGCCTAAATTTTCATTATCTTTGAAATGCATTTCATCAAAAGTGTACTAAATAATTAGCACACAAATTTCAAAATGTTATGTAAATGTGAAATATATTTGAGTTTAAAGTATATATATCTAGAAAATTTCGTATTTTGGTTTTGTGAACAGCAATTCGCTATTTTGGATAGAATTTTAATTTTTGCTCCAATAAGGTAATTTACGGATTCGGCACCAATTCAGCATTATCGTGAACCAAATTAGAAACGTCAATCGAACCACTCCAATTTCATTCAGATTATTCTTTGTTCTGTTAGCTTCACCGAGTTATAATTTTCAACAGTCAATTGAATGCGGTCAAAATGCGGTTGTTTTAGAGTTGCCGACAATAGAACGACAGATTACCCTGCAATTGTTATGGGAAGGTTTCTGAAGAAAATGAGACTGCCGACAATTGTCACAATGACATGAGAAGTTCAATGCATTCGATAGAAGATTAGCGCAGAAATGTAAACAGATGAACAAGTCAATTGTCTTCATGTCAGAAGAATTGCAAAATAAGCGTGGCTTTGCCTTAGACTGCCGAGAATACGTACATTCCCCTAAGGAATATCTGATGTCATAATTATGAAAACTTTAAAAATGTTGAAATTTGCTTGAGATGATTAGAATCAAACATAGGAAAATGAAAAAAAAGTTCCTTCAATTAAGTGCTAAGGAGCTAAAAAATCGAGAAAAGGGCAGTCCAAAATATCAAGATATGGAAACCTTTTTATATTGGTTGAAAATTTTGGAGAGTCTAATTTTTGCCAATCTGCAATTATTAAATCATATTTTTTGTTCGAGGCATGAGAAAGTCAACAAACATTCTAGAGTTTGATCGAAATTCAAAATCATTTTATTCAAATTATGATATTGACTCTATTGAAAAACAAACAAGTTCTAAAAATGCTAAACAGTTATCATATTTCAAAAGCGGAAGGCCTCTGATATTTCTCATGATCCATAAGTATTTATTATAATTTCTGAATTGATAACCTCAGATATATTTTAAACATCTTAGTTTACAGAAAATACACTATTTTTTTTGCATGATTTAATTTTACACGCCTTTCGGAATTTATACGGTAATTTTTTGGCACGGAATTCGGAATGAACACGAACACGATTTTTCTTATTTATACGGATTTCGGAATTAAGACGGCAATTTTTTCTTATCTACACGGATTGAAGAATTAACACGGTTCTATTTACACGGATTCCAGAACTAACACGGTTTATTTTTACACAAATTCCGGAAAAAGCACGGTTTTTTTTACACGGCACGGGAATACGGGTTAAAAAAAACCTCAATCAGAATATGGTATCTGATTATTTGGTCAATGTTCAGACAGACCGGACTAGATATTTTGATATTTTGGCGTTTTATAGATACGTTCAGAACTCTATCAGTTTCGATTTTTTAATGTTTAATTCCCAAATGACACCGGGCATCTAGTCGTCGTCCCCGTTCCAAAAATGCCCATATTGCATAGGTTCCGAGTGAATTTCACGAACCGGAAGTCGCCATCTTGGATTCTATAAATCTCAGGGAGATGGATTCCCTCTGGAATCCCAAAATTTCCTTCATATTTGCAAAAACCCGGAATCACACGAATCTCTTCGGATTTCCAATAATCCCTATGGAATTTTTTTGCACGGTTTCTCGAAATAACACTAATTTTTATTACACGGTTTCTCAAAATAGCACGGATTTTTTCGCATGGTTTCTCGAAATAACACGGATTTTTTTTTTTGCAGGTTGGTAGCAGGTTTCTTTTTAGAAACTTATTCAATATTTTAAGGCAAGTCCCCAAAAAGTTTCTTTTTTAATGGAAGGTATCTAAAGTCTCTATATTTTCACCAGAATGGTATCTATTTTTTTTACTTTTCTGACTTCACCAGGATTCACTGGTGCGAAACTTTGAAGGCTCTAAAAAGGCCTTCAAATATTTACACGATTTTTACACAAATGTTTTTTTTTTCTGAAAATTCCTCTCTGATTCCTCGTGAAAAAGCTTCAGGAATTCCTTTACAGAGATATCTTCTGAAAAACCTTTTTGGGATTGATCCAGGCTTTAGGGAATTACCCATCATTTCTATCACATATTTCACATAGATTACTCTGAAAATATTTCCAGGATTTACTCCATTGATTGTCTCATCAATTTTCCAATAGTAACACTAGTAGATCTTTTTTTTTCCTTTTTTTTTTTTGTATGGTATTCACTTGGAGCTGCCTGACAGCTTAACTTGTCAAGGCTGAACCCTCGGTCTGGCTTTTGCCAAGTTTCCCCTCTACCAGGACCAATACTCAGACGGACTAGGCAATGGCGCCCGCATGAACACTGTTTTTTTATTAGTATTGTGACGTGGTTTTGAAAAGTGCCCATATTCCCTTGCTTCTGAGAAAAGGAAGCATTGTGAAAATCAACAGCTCCATCAGAATTTGTTTGAAATAGTTGTGTAGTAGTGTCATTACTAATACTGTCTAGTCGAAATGGTTTTGAATAATTTGTCATTCAAGTGCTATTCTGATTACTCCTGTCTTTTACGTAAGATTAGAGTCTTAAATGTCAATTGTCGTCAAGTTTTAACAACATTAGGCTGTTTAGTAGTAGTTCTAGTTAATTTTATTTTTTGTTGTTCAAAGTGTTTATTGGTCATTACGTTCATATATCCTTAAAGAAAAAAGTCGCTTTCCTTGTCTGTTCAACAATTTTTCGAAACTAGCAAGTGTACCCTAATGATCGATCTCAGCGTCTTACTTTCCATAATCATTTTTATAGTGAACATTGAAGAGTAAAGTTACCTTAGGCTTCTATTACAGTCTCCTACATGATTCACTTTTCGGTGGCAAATGCAATGCTTCACAACGCCTACTTTCTACTTGTAAATTTTGCGAAAATGAAGCTAGAATTAGATTATTTATACCGCTGTTACAAAAGAGGTATTTCTTATTATGGCAATGTAAAAACCATATTAAAATAAGATTGTCGCCACTTATTTCTACTCAGTGAATCTACTAGTCATTTTCCTAAGAGTTCCTATGTATTCCCTACGTCGTATATGATAACGATGTATCTAATTAGCTAATAGTAAGAGTGGCTACGGATCATTCTGGTTAGCAAAAGGCAAACTGAACGTCACCAATAGTATTAATGTCCACTTCGAATAGATTAATTATTTGAAATGGGCATCAATTCTATCAATGACGCAGAATGTCCGTTGGATCACATCCGAGATATTATTGCGTCTATGCCATATGAATTATGACGCGGCTTTAAGCAAAAAGTGCCAAAATGTGATACCACCACTACAGGTTACGCCTTTGGTTTCCATCATATGGGCTAATGGATTATGCCCTCCCATCGCGGCAAGGTCGCATAACCAAGGGGAGGGCACTAGTAGATCTTTCTAAAGAGAAATTCTCATTGGTTTTTTGGGTTTCCTGCACTACGAGAATTCCTTCAAGAGTTATACGAAGCGAGCCGAATGACGTAAATTTGTGTCGAGTTTTAAATACGTTAGTGTCTGATTCGCGAAATTTCAGCAGTTTGTAAAATGTAAAATCATGTAAAATTTCATTTTTAGTACATTGCATCTTCAAGGACACGTTTTTGTGTCGTTTCATCGCTTACTTCAGGCCTGTCCAACGTACGGCCCATGGGCCGCATCCGGCCCGCGACTCCATTTTGTGCAGCCCGCAGAGGTTTTATAGATTCTTCTTATTTTCGGATCTTTAAACTTACCTACTTCCAGTTAGACATACTAATGCTAACTGTTATAGTTTTTAATTTAGCTTGGAACAAATATTTTAGCTGTGTAGTTTTGAAATTTTCTCATCTTTTAATTCCTTTGGAACCATTCAAAATCTTTGTCTTGAACCTTTGCAGCTTAATTTTAGGCACTATCGATTCGAGTTCAAAATACGGGTAAAATTCAATCTAATTTGAGAAGTTTGAATTGGGATTCATTATAAATAAGTTTATTAGATTCATCTTGTTGTTGTATACATTTTTTAATCGTGACTTTCTTCTACATTCGAAATTAGGCCAGAACAAAAATTATTGCTAAAAGGCTTAACTTACAAACACATATTTTCTGAATCTAAAAATTCTCCTAGAATCCTGAAAATAAGTTTAACCATTTCATGGGAGTGAGAATCCTTGGCAGATTATATAAAAATAGGCAGGCTTTTAGGAAATCTTAACAAGATATGCCATGATTTATAAACACGATTTTTACGGATAACATAAGCAAGCTTGTCACAGGATATTCAACAAGAATCCACAGACATCTAGCCGAGATTTACATCGAATTTAATACGATAGTTTCTAAAATAAAGGCATTCTCGAAGATTTCAAGGAAGGATTTCTTGAAAAATATTAGGCAAGATTCTTAAGAATTCCTAGGCACAATTTTTGTGAAATTCTAGACAGAATTCTGACCAAGATTTTCGCAAAAGTTCCTCAATCCGGGTCATTAGTCTCACAAAATCTTATGCAGGATTTCGAATCATAGGGAACCGGATCCTATTCTTGTCACTTTTGACTTCGGCGGTGCGTTTTTTTTTAGCCACAGCTGTTATTTGGCGCTTCATCTTCTTATTGCAAACTTTCAGACAATCTGGCCGAGAAAAAAAAACCCAAACGAAAGTGAATCATGGAAGTGCCCAAGTGGTTCTGCATCCTACTAGATGAAATTCTGGCAAGATTCTGAGTAAGATTCCTATACTGGACATTAGTTTCCAAGCGTTCAAAATTTCTTAGGTAGACTCTTCAAAACATCCTGTGCTCGAGTTCTGCATGATTTCACAAAAGAAATTTGATGCGAATATTTGTGCATTTGAAAACCTGGCCCGTAACACAATATTTTATCTATGATTTGGCCCGCGCTTCAGAAAGGTTGGGCAGGCCTGGCTTACGTCATGTGTCGTAAGGCGAAGTAGGCCGTCATTGAAATTTGTAAGCGTCGTTGATGATTGTTGCTAAATCATGTCATATTTTTGAATTGAAGAAAATCAGTTTGTATCGCACTGACGCTTCTGAAAAAGTATCAGAATACTTTCAGCATGTCAGCGCATATAGTGATAATTTTCCGGATCATTATGAAATATGAGGATTGAGTTTTGTTACTTCGAAAGTGCGAGCTGCAATGTAAACAAGACTGCCAAAACGAATGACAGGCTGCTTGCGAATTATACGAGCAGCCTTGCGAAAGTCGCAAATTCTAATTTCTCATGCACCCAAGAGACAAAAAATCATGAATGAGTTGGCTCATCCCTTTACTCATTGGATTGACAGATTTCCGATGGATTTTATAATTGGATAATTTTTGACGGCATGAGCGTGGGCAAGTGATTTTGCATCAAAATCTTATGCGTGAGTTTTGTGAAGTAGATCTCAAATGAGTTTGCTCTCGCGGGAGAGCTAAATTGAGATTTGTGTGTGAGTTTACCAACACTGAATACGAGAAGTAATATTTGAGTCACAAGTAATATTTGATGTAATTAGAATAAAATACTCGTAGAAATAGAGAAATTACTGGATGGATCATCTGAAAATATATATGAAAACTTTTATCTCCTAGTTACTGTTTAATCTATGTTTTCGTTCCTGATGGGTCTCTTCTTGGTTTCTTGTTTTTAAGTTCTTATTTTAAAAATATTTAGAACTTTAAAACGAGTTTCACCTATCACAATTTACACTACATAAAATAACATGAACATAGTTATATGTATTATGAAAAAACGATTTCGTCTACTTTGGGAATCACTGGTAAAGCTGTTCCAATGTCGTCACTTTGTCTAATATTTTTTGAACCAATCGTTTCTAGCAGTCGGGGAATCAGCTGTTGGGCAATGTGGCACAGCGTAGAAACACGATCGCGACCTGCAGTGGCAATTATTCAAGAAAATCATAATCGACCAACCATAGCACCTAATGGGTGGGTAATTTGGATTTGTGGGGTCGATCACAGGATCGCCGGATGTGCGGCGGATTCTACTTGCGAAACAATCGAATGCTTGTCTTTCACGACGTTGGTCTCTTAAGTTTGGATAATTATCCTTAAATTTTAAAAACAAATTGCGTCCGCCACAAAATTCAACATCCGATGATTACAGCATAGATCCAGCAGTTGTTCGGCTTCCCTCTCAACCAAGAATAGATTCCACTTTCACTTTCCATGGGTCACGGTATTATGATGTGGGAGTGAAAGCGTTTCAACCTTCTTCGAAGAGGCGAAGGCCCCGAAGGATTAGGCGTCTTATAGTTTGACTTAGTTTACATTGACTGTCGATTATCGATAGGAGCGGTTCTCGTTCCAGGTTATAGCACGCAGCTGAAACCGTTCCCACATTGTGTCTTCATTGGAGAACGGAATGCGAAGGTCAAAGGGAACTTTTCATCGTTAGAGGTTACGTGTTGTTGCGTTGGGGCAGTTTGGGGTGGACTTGGCACGCAATGCCTTCTCGTAACCTCAATTTCGAACTTAATTCATTAATATCTATGCGATACGTGTAGGTTCCCCTATCAGATAACGTACTTCTTCATCTTCATCTTGGCATTAAAGTCCTCACTGGGACAGAGCCTGCTTCTCAGCTTAGTGTTCTTATGAGCACTTTCACAGTTATTAACTGAGAACTTTCTTTGCCTAAGTTGCCATTTTCGCATTCGTATATCGTGTGGCAGGTACGATGATACTCTATGCCCAGGGAAGTCAAGGAAATTTCCATTACGTAAAGATCCTGAACCGACCGGGAATCGAACCCAGACACCTTCAGCATGGCTTTGCTTTGTTGTTCCTTAAAACTGAAGGCACTCGCAATTCTCATGATGCAAATATAACTAAGTTGTTAGATTATTAAACTGGAAAACATTAAATTGTTTAAAATAAATAGTGAACTGAGCACAGCCTAACCGCATTCCACAAGCGGGAAGCTGATCACGCTTAGCTTAGGAAAAAAAACATCAAACCTAATCAAATGTGACATAATCGCGAGGTAATTGAAAAGTAGATCAAGAAAACCGGTGGCATTATCGTCGGTTGTCGGTTGTGTTACGCCACAACCCATCGCGGAAAGTCCCTCTAATTACCTACATCCCTCCCCTTTTGGCTGCTGCTGCTGCTGTTCATCGAGAGCGGTGCGACAACCCGACCCGTGGATTAGGATAGAATTGTAACAAAATTTGTCGTTTATCTAGCATATTTTTCTAACATAATATGTTATGCTTTCAAAATAACAAAAAAATAAAACATTTTTTCCTCTACATTAAACAATTGGAACAAAAAATGTTGTAATATGAACAAAAATACAACTTATCGTGCTATTTTCAATAACTGAATTATAACTAAATCAATCTTTTTGAGCCCAAATAGTTTAATTATTATGTGGTTAATAAATATAAATTCAAATCAGATTTTATTATTGCAACTCATACAATTTTGTAGTAATCCACTAGTCGGGAACGGGAGTCAGTCGAAGTTATGTTTGTGTACACATTCATGCCGTGATTTTCGCCAATTTTGTACAGTCGCGGCAGCGATGCAAAAAAATATATCAATATACCCATCGACCGCTGCGCTGTCCGATCGATTGCGATCTCGATGGTTGACGATGTCTGCTGCTCGCACCGGTTACCTTAATTAACTTCGCGTCCCAAGTCGCCACGATGTTGATTGGTTATCGATCGATTATCGGTTTGTCGTTAGCTACCATGTAGCCAGATGGACATGTGTTAGATGAGATGAGATATTTCAAAATATTTCGATTGATTCAGTCGATCTGGTGGACAGTTAAGAGCGATTATCGTTCAATTGAAGATTGTACAACAACGTTTAACCCGCTGCATTGATCGTGGACAGTAAATGCGATCTACCATGATACATACATTAGGGTTATTAAAATTCCAGAACAACATAGTCATAGGACATTTTATAGTTATAATGTGGTGTGGAATATGAATGTTTCTCAATAAAAAACATCATTACGTCAGGATTCCTACTAAAATTTCACTGTAGATTTCTTCAAAAAATCTCCACAAAATTGCTCAAAGACTTATAGGTTTTTTTTTGTCTTTTGGAGGTATTCTTTAAGAGATTCTTGGAAATTTCAAGCAGTTTTGAGTGACAACAGTAGTAACCGCTTCACATTTTTTATTAATTTCTATCAGATATGAATTACACGGACTCCTATGATTCAATGTTTATTAATTGGTTCTTCACCTTAGAAAACAACAAATCTGGGATTTTGACAACAAATTCTTTTGAATGTCGACAAATTTCGTTGAAGATTTATCTAAGAAATCCTCTTCTCCATAGATGAATCAGAAATTCTTTCTTTTCTTTAAGATTTTTTAGGGAGGTCAGGAAATACGAATACGAATTCTTCATAGAAGTTTCTCATGAATTTCTCCGGAAAAATCATTGTTTTTCATAGTCATTCCATCAAAAAATGGAATTCTAATCCAAAACTCGAGATCGTCTTTTAAGTACGTATGGCCATAGGCAGGAAAGGATTTTGAATCGTGTGATAAGCATTGCATCCAGCGCACGAATATTTGGAATGCAACGTGCAGGGATAACAGATATTCAGGCTTGTCTTCATTTAACTAGTATTTATCTGATTTGGTGTGTCTTAAGTACGTCGACAATCAGTGGAGCTCTGGAGCTACCATGGGATAGACAATATCTAGCCCTTAGGCCCTAGCATATTCAATACAAAGCGTTGTGTTTGGATGGGCATATAATTCTTCCGAAAGAGGTGCGCTTTGCGAAAGCGGACCACATGATTATTGAGCTGAAATCGTATTCCATGAGTCTTCTCCTTCTCATGAACAGTAGGGTACGGCTTATTTTTCAAAAGTTCTCAAAACCAAAAAATCGTGTGCTCTTATGAATTCAAATTACATTAAAAGAGAAACCTCAAAGTTTGAGCTAAAAATATTAAGATTTAGAGGTGGCGTAAGCATCTTGAAGGCGAATTTCCATGTTATATAAAATGCCCTTTAGTAAAATCACCATAACTTTGTTATTTTCTTGCCAATTTTGAAACTTTTAGCATCATTTTCTTCAAATTTATATTTGTGAAAACCTTGTAGAATATCAAATTTGTCTAAAATCTAAACTAGTCTTAGTTAAAAATAGTTTTCTCCAAATTTTTCCTCATTTTACTAAAAAAAATCATCTCTGTTTGACCATAACTTCATGCATACTTAATCGATTCCAAATCTTCCAACATCTTTTTGAAGCAAATTTAGTTGTTTTCAAACTGTTCATACTACACATTTCTCTAAAAAATGGTTTTGACGTAGTTATTCAACAAAAACTACCCAAAAACATAGATTTTTTAAGAAAAAATTAAAATTTCTTTGGATTATTTATGTTTTTTCGCTGGCAATTGGGTCCTAAAATGTTGAATCAATTCTTGTTTTTATTTAATTATACGAAAGAGCATGTTATTGCAACTACTTAAGCAAGTTTTCCAGCTCAAATAACGGCTATAACATTTTTAAATTTCAATTTTAAAAATGGTTCCAAATATGAACCTTGACACTTGTGATCTTGTTTGACATTCACTTTTTCGACAAAAATGCCACAGGGCATATAGTTTTAACACTGGGGTTGTTCCTATCTGACATTTCGGAAGGGACACGGAAAACAAAATATACCCAACATTTGAGTTTAAACCAAAGGGTGTGACAAAAACTCAAAAATCATAGAAAAATGTTTTTTGTACTTAAACCAATGAAAATCATTTAAAAATTGAGTAAACATGTGTTTCTGCCCTAAACTGAAGCGTTTGGTACTAAAATTGAGACAGGGCTTTAGGACCCTATTGCATTTGAACCTTACGTTTTTAAAGCATCTTGTTTTAATTATGAGTTGAAAAGTGCATATATTTTCTAACATGTGCAAACATATTTTTGTTGCATATTGTTGCAAAGTCCTTTTCGAAGGTTTAACAAATGAGAAAAACCAGTTTCAGCTTTAGAAATAATGCTTAACTGGCAAAAATTTGAGAAAAAAACTGACATTTTTCATTTAAAAACACATGTTTTTTTGCAGTTTTTGTTGAATAACTTGGTCAAAATATTTTTTGAGTGAAATATGTTGTACGAACAGTTTAAAAACAATTAAATTTACTTCGAAAACATGTAAAAATATTTGGAATCGATTCAGTATCTATGAAGTTGTGGTCAAACACAGATGATTTTTTTAGTAAAATGAGGAAAAATTTGGAGTAAACTACTTAACTAAAACTAGTATTGGATTTTAGACAAATTTGGTGTTCTACAAAAATTTTACAAATTTATTTTTTTAGGAAATAATGCTGAAAAGTTTTAAAATGGGTTGAAAAATAAGAAAGTTATGTTTATTTAACTGAAATTCATTTTTTATAACACGATAATTCATCTTCAAGTCACTTGTGGCACCTCTGAATGTTAATATTTTTGGCTCAGTTAATATGTTTGGCTCAGTTGGGATGGGGAAGGAATGCTAGTATGTAGTGTTTGTTGCTTCTAGAAACCGAGAATACCCCTGCATCTCCACAATCACCACTTGAGGGGTGTTGATTAATGGTAGATGAAAAAGATCTGGGAGTCATCTTTGGTCGGTGACGCGATACATGGATAAGGAAGGAAAATATTACTCTTACTTGAAACCCTTTTGAATCCCTGTATCGCGGTGAAAAGAAATTGGTAGAAGATTGAAAGCACGCCGACATTCATGTCAAAATGTAAATTTGGTGGCCACTTAATATGGAGTCATAATGCATGCTAAAGCGCAAAATCCATAAGCAATAATTTTGCAACAGGTGATTTCTGGTGAAACCGATCAGTTATGAGGTTTTTTTTTTAGGAAAATAGCTTAATTTTTAATAATTTTATAAATTCTCGCAAAATCGTTTCGTTTTCGTAGCGCTCGAAATGCCTTCTTCTTCTTCTTGGCATTTACGTCCCCACTGGGACAGAGCCGGCTTCTCAGCTTAGTGTTCTTATGAACACTTCCACAGTTATTAACTGAGAACTTTCTTTGCCAAGTTGCCATTTTCGCATTCGTATATCGTGTGGCAGGTACTATTATACTCTATGCCCTGGGAAGTCAAGGAAGTTTCCATTACGAAAAGATCCTGGACCGACCGGGATTCGAACCCAGACACCTTCAGCATGGCTTTGCTTTGTAGCCGCGGACTCTAACAACTCGACTAAGGAAGGCCCCTAATGCCTATCGGTTTCAAATGCGGCTTCTGCATCGAAATATCGGGGGCGATTATTGATTACAATGAGCCATTTTCGCTTGCTACTTTTCGCAGCTTGTAGCCACGACTATCATCGTTAGCTTTTTTGGTGATCGTAACGAATCATCTGAATTCTTTATAAAATTCGTTTGAACGATGAAGTATGTGTGCGCAGACTCCTCAAGACCACACGCTCCGTTGCGGTCAATCGACCATCATCATCATCATTTTTGTACGGATGGGTTTGCGATTGATTGGAAAACAGTTTTCAGACGAGAGTCGACCGAACTTCAAGCAAACGAATTCTTCTTTGCTCTGGAATATACAGTTAATTACGAAAAGTTAATTGTTTTTTGCTATGTACACTTTGCCCTGAATAGCCGAACACTTGCAGCGCATTGATCGTCATTGTTCGGGAATGGGTGTCGGTTGATTGGATGATGAATGATGTTCGTTCCATCGGATCTACTGAAAGACTTGAAGAGATCTTAGAATCTCAATAATATTTTCCAAACAGGGGGTCATCCGTTCCAGCTCGTAGAATGAATAAAGAAATAGCAAATATCGCAAGAGCTGACGTCAACTGTTTCCAACAAAGTTCGAACACTTTCACCGAACGCCTCCTATCCCAGACAAATAACGTATCACCCGGTCAGATTTTCCCCTATTAGGCCATTTATCAAATCCTGAAACCAATTCATAAGGCCCCACCTGGCGCGGACCCATAAATCCCCAACCTGGCACAAGCGAAGGTGCCCCTATTCGAATCAAATATTTATTCATTCCTGCTCCCCCTTTGTGAATGGGGCTTTCGAACAGTCCCGGCAGTAGCAGCAGAGCACCTAAAGCCCGAAAGTTCGTGATTATTTAATTTGCACAAAACACAAGAAGTTTTTAGCTGGCCCTCCTCCGAAAATAAACTATCCGCGAGCTTGGGCTAGACTCAATCCGATCAGTAGTTGCGATGCGAATAGTCACTCGTTGCACTGTGGGACAGACGCGTACTTTGGTTGGCCAAAACTATTGATAAACCAAAAACAAATTCTAATCAATTCTGCTTCAAAACATATTCGGTACGATCCTAATCCAAAAATTGTATATACTTTTTTGAAGAACTTGCTAACTGGAATGGTTTACATTAATTCAGTGATATGACGTCTTAGCGGATTCTAGTTTATTTATTTAATTAACTCCAACATTTTACTTGGTGTTTGTGTCTAAAACTGTGTGGAATTATGTTAATTTGACTTTAAACATTATATTTTGTATTGCGTCTTTCTTAATACTAAGTTCTGAAGTCTTTGGTTGGACTCTTTCCCTACGGGTGGGAATATTGAAGAGCCTAACATAAGTAGATGGATGAAAAAAAAGTATAAGAACCTGTAGAACTAATGTTGATGCTACGTGTTGATGTTATCCATATTTTCCAGATAAAATGTTTTTAAATTAATGAATAAAATACTTTGATGCCATATCTTACTCATTTAACTCAAGAGCGGTCGCGCATTCAGGCATCTCCAGCACCACCTCGCTCGTGTTGTGTGTGAAAAGCGACCTTTCCTCAGGGTGCGTGTACTCAGTACACGCATGCGACCGGTCTTGGGTTAAAGTATTATTGCAACATTTTTAAGTTTACAACGATGTGTTGATTTAAATGAATATTCCAATTATGAAAAAGATTTTAAATCTTCTGCTTCTTCTACTTTTTCTCTCTCAAAATGATGTTTTAAAATTAACGGAGAAGATACTTAAGAAGCAATAACAACCTTTTGTATTCAAAAGAATCCTAATATTTTAATGAAATATTGCTAACAGATATAAATAACAGCTAATTCATAATTAAACTTATTTTTTTTAAATGCCTGGATATTCAACCTTGACACTTTTGATCATCTTTGACGTTCACTATGTCGACAAAAATTTACTGGGGTTTTGCTTTTTGATACTGGGGGTTTTCCTATTTGGCACTTCGAAAGGTACACGGAAAACATAATTCATCCAAAAAAAAAAACAGTTTTTTGAACTGTTTTCCGTAATTATGTGTTTCTGATGTAAGCTCAAGCGTTTGATAGAAAAATTGAGATAGAGCTTTAGGATCCTACTACTGTATCTTTCGAATGTTTATAGAACTCAGTGATTTTTATTTAACATATGCGTACCAATGAGCCCTAAAATAAACCAGTTGCCAATTATATAAAATACACAAACTACCGTATCTTGTGATTCCATCAATGCAAAGCTATCGAATTCAAAGGGAAGATGCTTAAATATTATATTTTTGGAATGGTTCTGGAATGGAATGGTGTAAGCCTGATGGTTATTTCGAATGGTTTGTAAATAGTGAATGATGTACAAAGTGAGATTTTTTTTCATAAATGAAAACATCCTTTCGAAATTTTTCATTATATTAGTAGAACTTTGTTCATATTGATACTTATACAGTGCTGTTCGGTAATCCAATCAACATGGTTTTCAAATTAATTAGCTCATTACGCGTCGTAAAAATGAATAAATTATGAGTTAAATTATGAAAAAAAAACGTGCTCATGTGGGATTCGAACTCACGCCTCTTATTTGCTAGACGAGTGCTTTACCAACTAAGCTATTAAAAAGTTGCGGTTAATTTTCCGATGTTTCTTCTGAAACACATTTAGAATAGATTCTCATTGAGCAATTCGCGGGCAGCAACAGGCATTTTGTGTTTCAACTATTTACAAAAGTGTGTGTTTTTTTTTTCAAAAAAAAAACACAATGCGATAATACTCTCTTATAATATTATGCAAAAGCAATCATTTCGAAAATTTATTATTAATACAGTTTAGCTGTTTTTAGAAAAATTTTGAAATTTTAAATTTTGAACTATACGAACTGAAACTGAACCATTTCCTTCATTTGATGGAATCGTTTTATAACAACATTGGTTTACCCTGGGAAATCGAGAAAAAGTCCATTATGAAAAGATCCTTGACCTTCGAGTTTTGAATGCACGACTTCAAGCTTAAGATCTTGTTGATAATCTAATATTTAGCGCTATGGCTATTTGGGCCACGTTTGTTCACTCAATTTTATTTAGCTAGGAAAAAAAATCTAGATCAGTTTCAGCTCATCTAACCAAAATTAAGATTTGTTAGGATAACGTAAGGCCCGTGGTTTCGTTTTGTGCTGCACGCGAAGAGTTTGAAGCTTCTGGTCATTTCTGACTCGTTGATCGTTTTATTACATGTAGTTTTAACATAGGGGTTGGCCAATTTCGCATAATTGACGTTTCACATAGATCAGATTCATGAAGGATCAGGAAGAAGAGAATATAATTCTCATTATGCCAAATATAATTCTCATTATGCCAAATCTACATTATGCCAAACGTCTCTATGTGAAATGTCTCACACCTAACACAGTAGGCCTATTATTTTAACTTTTGATTTATGATATTTTTCTGTTGGTTGGTGTTTTCATTACTTGTTTTTCTTCATATTGTTAGTGATTAAAAAAACAATTTTCAAATTTCAAAAGTACATGATATCCAAGCACTTCAAATTGTGGAAAACTATGGAAATTATGATCCATTAGGATTTCCAAAGAAATATTTTTCCCAAAGTGTTCTTGACAAAATAAATTTTGAGGATTTTTTGATGTTATTACAAAATTTATCATCATCATCATCATCATTGTTAAAATCATTTCTAATCATAGGGTGTATGCGAGAGATTTTAGTAGAATTTGGATTCACACAAAAAATATTTAGATTAGAAACCATGAGCATGATTGTAACAAAATAATGCGCCTCATTTTACGGAAAATTCGGGACGGAATCTCTAGCAGGATTTCATTCAATTCTAGTCAGAATTACGATTGAACTCAGGACCTAATTTTCATCGAATAAGCAGCTTTTTACGTAGTCTTGAATGCGTTAAAAAAAACATGTCTAGACAGAATTCTAACCATAGCTAACATTCTCACAGATTCATGGACAGGCTTGAGCTTGAGATTGATTGGCCGCCCGTGGTTACGCTTAGGGACGATTCAAATATGACGTCCATCGTTTTTCGGGATTTCTAAACCCCCCTCCCCCCTTCTTCTTCTTTCTGGCGTTACGTCCCCACTGGGACAGAGCCTGCTTCTCAGCTTAGTGTTCTTATGAGCACTTCCACAGTTATTAACTGAGAGCTTACTATGCCAATGACCATTTTTGCATGCGTATATCGTGTGGCAGGTACGAAAATACTCTATGCCCTGGGAAGTCGAGAAAATTTACAACCCGAAAAGATCCTCGACCGGTGGGATTCGAACCCACGACCCTCAGCTTGGTCTTGCTGAACAGCTGCGCGTTTACCGCTACGGCTATCTGGCCCCCTCCCCCCTCTGTCACGCTTTTTCCAATACTTATTACATGCACTGTCACACTTTAATAGACCCCCCCTCTCCCCCAAATGATGGACGTCATTTTTGGATGACCCCTTACACAAGAAACCAACCAGATGACTTAAGGGTTCCTTATATAAGTGCTGGTGATCTTCTATTTTTAGGCAACAATGACGCCTGCCTCGTCAGAATGCCGATAAATGTGGGAAGGGGAGAGGAATGGATATTGCATTTAAAACTGACCATAGTAGACCTGGTATACCTCTGCATCTACGTCACTTCATGCTGGAAGGTATTGGGGTAAGATAGTTTTATGGCATAGAGCCTTGTTTTTGGTTAGCTGACTGCCTTTGTATCAGGCGTAAAGAAAGACATACTATAATGATGGAGGAATAGAATCGTAGCGAAACGGTTTCTTGTCATTTTCTGGTGCTAGAGATGGCTATGCAGCCATTCCATGAAAAACCGATCTAATGGATCATCGAATTCCGTGAAAATTTGCTATTTTGTTCTTTATCCGGAATAAAGATACACTTATTTTTGAATTGTTTTATAAGGGTGACCATTTCCGAAATAGGGTAACCAGAAAAATCGCGACTTTGCAAATTTTTTATTTAAAAAACAAACCATAACTTTTGAACAGCTTGACCGATTTTCAATTTTCTTAGACAAAATAAAAGTTAAAGATTTTCCTTTTCAAGAATAATATAAAATTTCACAAAAATTGTTTTTTTTTACATGAAAAAAATCAAACATTTTCGTTTTTTCGTGTTTTGAAGACATCGGAATAAAAGGGACTATTGCTGTTTTATTTTTCTTGAAAATTCAGAAAATTTTACGTTTACTGTCAATTTTTCAGCGATGTATGTTTTTTAGTTTTTGAGATATATTTTTTGAAAATAAAAAAATCAGCCTTTTTTATCGGCACACACTGTAGATCTCAAAATCGTAACTCAACCGATTTCCAATCTTTTTTATGGAATGAAAGTTTAAGATTTAAACTTTTCAGAAAAAAGAGATCCATAAAAAAAGAGATGCAAGTTTGAAAATTGGTGAGATTTCGATGCAGTACTACGGACAATGCTCATGAATGTTGCGCTGAAATTCCGCATAATCATGAAAAGCATTATCACAAAATGTTAGGTAGGATTCTCGCAGGACCCTGAGCAGAAGTTTCAAATGAAATAAGGTGGTATTCTGACAGAATACTATTGGGATTTCTTACAGAATTATAACAAGGTCCATAGAAATATTTTTCAAGTGATCCTGGTGTAAATTTCATCGTTTTTGATATGGGTTGCATAATCTTGAGAGGAAGCCTCACAGAATGATGCGAGGATTTGTTCGATGTTGTTGAACAGCATATATAATTTTTGTTTATTTTCTCAAAAAACAAGCCATTTTACTTTTCTTTCGATTTCAAAAAAATTTGGCCAGGGCCCACTAGATTGACTCGGAGTCTTGAAAGCTTCATCGTTAGAGGTGTTGGCCATCTAAAGAAGGTTTCTGTCCCATAGTGCGTCGTTTGGCACGAATAGCCAATTTCGCCGTTCCGAAGAGACACGTTGGCAATAAATAATCGACTTGTGGAGTACACGCGAATTGCGGAAGCGCGCAGAGCAACCCCACACCCTACAAAGTCTTCGCTTGCTGTCTTGCTGCTGGTGGACCCCAAGCAACGCATCTGCACAGAGATCCAGTTTTCCAAAAAGCTAGCAAAACCTCCATTTCCAAGCATAGTTTTGAGTTGAAAAACAAAGACGAACATCCATTTACGATATCAAATACTTAGGAACACATATGAGTATCAAAAAAATCGATTGAAGAGGATTCTTCTTGCCTAAGTTTACATAAACACTAGTTTTTTTTAAAAAGTTGAGAGCCTCAAAATGAATCAAAAACAGCAATTTTGTAAGAAAAATTTGTTCTATGAAAACCACATCTCCATACCCAAAACAGGGTTTTCAACCCTAAATCATGTTCCAAAACACTTTTCATGACTCAAAACAACATAATATTTTGATGGCATTAAAATTATGCCATCATTTTCCTAAATCTGAACCACTGTGATCCGAAGGGGTTGATCTGCAACAGGTAACAGAGGTCACACCCAAAGCAAGGTTGCTGTTGCATTATGGTGGGCCTTCCGCGCAGTCTTCGACGTGCCTAGCTAACGTTTCCTCGCGCACTGATTGATATATATCGATGGAAGCCGCACGGCGCAAATCACTTTCTCTTCCTTCTTGTGGTGGCGATGGGATTTTGTAATGGGAGTTTAGATATGAGCTTCAATTAGGCGAATGGTTCAAATTTGTGATTGTGATTCGAAGCTTATCTGTTCTTTGTTGAGTTTGTTAGTTCCTCTTTCTTAGTTTCTCTATGCTTTTCTTTTTTTGATTCATCTTTATCTCAGTATGTCTGTCTGTATGTTACTATTTATCCTTATCTTGTTATTCGTTTCTCTTGTTTTTTTTTTCTTTAATTCTCACTGCCGGTTGGTCTTTTCCCTAGTATCTTTGTTTTTTTTTTAATTCTAGGTTCTTTGTCTGTATTCCTTCTTTTGCACACTTAGAATTTATCACAGGTTTCTGTGAAATTTTACCGAATTCTCAACAGCAGATTTTTCGGCGAACTGTTCGGTGATTTTTTACTTCTCCGAACGATCTGTAAATCTTGAAAAAGTTCATCTGTCAAAAGCACCGAATAGTCCGGTGAATTTGTACAGGTTTTCTGTAGAATTGTTAGTCGTTTCAGGAGGTTTCACTGAGCTTTTCGGTGAAATTCCACAGATTTACGGTAATTTTTTGTTATTCAAATGGCATTTCACCGATTGATTCGGTGTATTCTTACAGAAGTTTCGTGAAAATGGAAAATGGAAATCTATTCAGATTTTTCTCAATATGTTACTATCCCAATCATCACGAAGCAGCGCCTACATCGAACTATACAGAATGAATGACGCAACCGAAATTATACACCCCGGCGACAAACATCGCGAATTTAACGGTGTTGCAAATTAAAACAATAAGGTTGAGTTTTAACACTCCCCATTTTTATTCAGACAGAGAATCCCAAAAATCACAAAAATATTAATCACATTCACTTTTATTGGAACTAAACTATTTTCTATTTTTAAAAGATACTCTGCTTTTTTCTTTATTTATCTTTATTTGCTTGAAAAAGCACCAATTTTGACTCAAGCAGCGGTTGTTTATATGGCAGACAAATGATTTCACAGATTTTTGGTGAAAGTATAAACAATTTCTATCTTCACCGAAAGATATGTTGATGAAGTTTAACAGATTTCTGCAATTTTTCCGCAATTACAGCATGTTCGGTGAATTTTTGACAGTTCGATTGAAAACATTTTATCTGTGAAACATCCGTAAAAGCATATTTCACAGTTCAGAATCTGTGGTTTATTTTACCGAATTCTGTGTTCTATTCTAAGTGTGTGGTTACTTTTATTTCTGCCTCTATTCTCACTTTTATAATTTCAATCTTATTATTGTATTTTGTTTTTCACACAATCAAAAATTCACTTGATCTTTCATGTATTAAGACAAACCATCGTGAATCTAGTATAGGACTGGAACACATTTTTCAAATGCTATGGCTTTCACAATCAATGTAGTTTTACTAAATGTTACGAATGACGATTTTGTTCGCAAGGAAACTAAATCCGTTGATCCTGAATGACTTTTTCGTCCGTCAATATCCACTGTAACACGTTTACTATCGACACATTCGATTCGCTACAAAAACAACAACAACGCCCATTGAAACGGTAGCCACGCTTCACTCATCTGCTCAAAACAGCTGATGTGATAATGTGGCTGAAACGTAATACGGCACTGAGTTGACCATTCCGATAAAAACATAAAGCAAAATTTGCTCCACGTGCTCCGGAAAATTTCTACGGTGGATTTTTCTTTCTTCTGGCATTCATTCTTCGTCGTTCTGGCATTACATCCCAGCTAGGACAGAGCATGCTCCTCAGCTTATTGCTCCTATGAGCACTTTCGTAGTTATTGACTGAGAGTTTTCTTTGCCAACTGGTACTTTTTGCATTTGTATATCGTGTATGGCAAGCATGAAGATACTCTATGCCCTGGGAATTCGAGAAAATTTCTAACGCAAAAAGATCCTCGACCGATGGGATTCGAACCCACCACCCTGAATAGTTGCGCGTTTGCCGCTACGGCTATTGACATTCTGAACCGTTTCACCGACATCGGCATGTGTTGACGCTGATCCGCAGATACTCTCACTTCCAGTGCTCCCCTTGGAGAGTTATCACCTGACCGACTCGGGTTGCGTTCCGTTTTTCGCCCTCTTCGATATTTCTCTTATAACTACAAATTCCCAATATCATCGTCATCATCATCACCATCATAGTTGGTCAGTAAAGTTTGGCAGCGGGAATTTCTCCTGATCGATCGATCGATTGATGACGGTAAGTTCCGAGCGAGCCCGAAGTCAGCAGGTTTCGGAAATTTTCATCCGCTTCGATTGCTTCAGTTCAGTGCCGGTGCGAGCTTCGTGGTTGAAGGCTCGCGCTTGGACCCCCGAAATTGTACTCCAAGCTGTGTTCGTTTATTGTTCGCTCGCTTGTTCGGTGCGCGTAATTCGCGGTGTGTGTAATTGACGGCTGTTGAGTTGATCGAGTGAACTAGATCGTGTGTTCTTTTGTATGGTCCGAGGATCCGAATTCCGAAAGGCCAGAGGAGACGCCGAACTAATTGTCGACGATAAATTATCTTTGTCCCGGGAGCATGTAGGTCGACGACGTGCCGAAATTGGTTTCGCCTTTCATAGGGTGGGGGGTTTGTCAACCACGTGTTGTCCTCGCACAATGGGAAAGTGGTACACGTGCGGTGGTCATTGAATTCGGAGAAATTCGGTGTTGTTAGGTTGGTAGTGAACGGAGCAGTGTTTGACTTTTATGTGGCGTTATGCGCGAAAACCATTTTTTATCGTTTGAATTATTCCCAAGTAAGGTTTGTAGCTTCATATATACACTCGAGACCATTTTTGTCATACATGCCCGACTTATGGTCGGCGTTAAGTCAGAGCGGACCAAGTGACATTTTTCATATTTTGAGAAAAATGGAGTTAAAATCTAACACTCTCCAATTTTTTAATTCGTGCACATTTTCTTTCAATATCTCCACACATCTTTATGTTACAACCAAACAATATGATGTGAAGTGATAATCGTGGAATAACATAACCCAAACCTCGAACAGAACGATTTTTTAATAGAATAAGTACACTGTCTGAAACAAAGTACACCGTTCAGTGATGTGGTTCACTGTGGTTTGCATGGTCAAACTGGGTTCATATCTCTAAGACAAACAGATTACGAATATCCTACGACATTAGTATCGTAAATTCTGCAAGAATCCATATCCTTAATGCTGAAATCAGTGACATTACGATAGCTTGAAAACTTAAGTTTAGTTGGGTCAGGGCATTGAACACCAGAAATATTCAAATATGCGTGCAATCAGAGTAGACCAAGTAAAAATCTTGATTACCGGCCATAATATACTGGTTCAAAAAGCGAGTTATTGGATATTCCATATAGGCAGCATTTAACTACCAAAAACGTCTATCGGACTCAGGAATTGACCTTGAAAAATGTAATAATCAATCAGTTCATTGCTTTTTGACACTTGGGCCACTCTGTATGCACACTATCCAAATATGGTAAATAGTCAAAAATCAATATCAGATGCATCCAATTATTATATCTATGAATTTCTATTGATGGATGAGAAGAAGGATCATTCCTTGCTGAAAAATCTGAGAAATCACTTGAAATATCTTCCATTTTCCTGAATTCCTCGCTGATCATTTTCGTTGCTACGGTCAAAAGCACTTGGTCCACTCTGACTGCATACTTTTATCAATTTTTATTGTTTATCCAAAGTAAATTTGTTACATATCTCTCAAAGTTCACAACATTCATCAAATCTGATCAACGTGAAATGTAGGTAAAATAATCATCCCCTTTTCGCTTTTCTCTAAAAAGTTATACACACTCGTGCACACTTTTGCACGATTACTTGAATGCCTGCTTTTAATGATTTGGAACAGTTTTCAGATTTTTCTGCCGAAATTCTGCAAGTGCTCTTCAAAGATTATGGGATTACTGTTCTAATCCCATACCGGTTTAATTTTGGTCAATACAATACTGAGACAATCAGCCATATATTTTCAGTGTAGTTTTCGAAAAATGCCATAATTTCAAATAAAAATTCAGTTAAAATTGTTTTTGACAAAATACCCACGAAGTAATATTAAAGCATTGTCTTTCGAATGAGTTTCAATTAAACGTGTAATCCCAGATTTATGGACAAAACATACCATGCCCATACAGTTACGGATCACTTTGGCGTTCAACATCGGATAACTCGCTCAAAACATAAACGTTGACGTAAAACATATTTTTCCCATGTCATACTATTCGTCTTCTACCATTTGTAATGTTAAGCACAACATTCAACCGCTAAATAACGGTGTTTTTGACAAATGTTTGGTTGTACCACACAGCTATCATTATATGGTCGATTTCTGTAACAAGTTCTGTCAGCATTCATAAGCTCCCACAGGTGGTATAATTCAAATGTTATAGCATAAAACATGCTCGTTCGCTTCGATTTAGTATGAATTCATCTTTGGAAAACATGTTTCTTGATTGTTTATTCTAAATACCGGATATTAGCACTTCTAACTAGTGATCCATAATATGGACCAGGAAATGATTGTTTACCACGGTTATGGATCACTTCTAAAAAATGTAGATTTCTGCCATTTTAAGCATCGGATTCGACATTTACAGACAATAGCACTAAGGATAAAACTAATATAACATCAAGGTTTGTCAATTTCGTTTTTTAGCAGACAAAAATGGGTGGAAAACTTGGTGTGGAGCGAAAACAGTTCATGTCTCAGTTACTACAATTCAGTATCACAAAAGAAGAGCATTTTACCCTTGTTTCCAGCTCTAACACTGTTATTTTTTTCAGTAATATGTGACACATTGTTAACTTTCGCCAAATCATGCAATACAGATGCATTGAGCTGAAAATCTCTTGATTTTGCGCACTAATATGTCACAATTAGATCCATAATATGAAAATTGATCCATAATATGGTTTTCATAAACCGATTTTTTATTTTTATGCAATCCTATGTAATTATTAAAACACTCAAAACACTTTACTAACCGAAGCTCAAATTTGAAACGATTCAATTCGTGCTTTTAAATTACAATTTTACGTTTTCCATGTCCATGAAAATTTGCTTTTTGTTCCTTATCCGAAATAAGGATACACGTGTTTTTGGATTTTTTGGATTTCCAAAATAAAGTGACTAGAAAAATCGCGACTTTGCAAAATTTTTATTTTTTAAGAAATTATAACTTTTGAACCGGTTGACCGATTTGCAGTTTTCTTGGACGAAATAAAAGTTAATGATTTTGACTTTTCAAGAAAAATATAAAATTTCACAAAAATTGTTTTTTTTTGACATGAAAAAAACAAAAATTTCCGTTTTTTTGTGTTTTGAAGGTCTTGGGAACAAAGTCAACAAAATCAGTCATTTTTTATCGGCACACAATGTAGGTCTCAGCGCATTAGATTTTTTATTTTAAAAAAAAAACATAACTTTTGAACAGCTTAACCGATTTCCAATCTATTATATTTTATGCAATAAAAGCTTAAGATTTCAACTTTGCAGAATTAATATAAAACCCTGACGATTTTTTTTTTACATGAAAAAATATAAAAATTTCCTAAAAAACTAAGCTTTTTTTGAAAAAACAAAACAGAAACAAAAAAAACACGCCTGGAATCGAACAAATGATCTTTGAATCGTCAACTCCACGCACTCACCAACAGAGCTATTGCAGTGCCATGATGTGAGAGGGTTCAATTGCGAATTCAAGAAAATCTGGGATGGCATTCGACGTTTGGTGCGTAGCAAGCGAATATGCAATAAACGCCTTCTTCTTGTGAGGGAGGGAGAAAACGGAATGAAGAAACATTTCTTCGTTGACGATTTTGGATTGAAGTTAATCGTGCATTCTTTCATCGATAACTTACGATAACGAGACGACGACCTGCTAGAGTTATTGTACAGGATTATGATTACTTTTTTTTTATTTCGTCACCAATTGGTGACGAATCTGACGATTGTCTGCCAGGCGGTTCCATTTCTGAACAAAAAATCCAGAATTCAGCTTGTTTCGTGGCTATCAAAAATAAAAAAAAAACAATTTTGAAAGAGACCTTAAACTTAAATTATTGTTTTCACTACATCTGAAATTAACATGGAACTCATGGAAGAATGCGAATAGGGGTGAGAGCAGTTAGGCCGAATGTCTTTAGGCTGAAAGGGTCGTTAGGTCAAAATAACATTCGACTGGTGAAAAATACAAATTACTGTGTCAAATAGCTTACTTATTTATCAGTGTTTTGACCTCCTTTAAACAAAAGCTGGTTAAATTTCTAGTTCAATTTCACAGAGGATATGGCGCCGTCCACAAGTAACGTAACGCTTTAGGGGGAGGGTGGAGTAGGCTCAAGTGTTACGGTTCATACAAAAATTTGAAATTGTTAATACAAAAAGCGTTACGACCGGGGGGTCAAAATTGCTGAATGGCGTTACGTAGTAAATGGACGCTGCCTATTGTGGGCTTCAAGGTAATACAAATAATCTTAACCAAACACCTAACAACCCATTCGGCCTTAAGACCCGTTAAAACTATTAACAAATTTCGACCTAATGATCTTTTCGACTTAATGATTCATTCGTATTAACAATCTTTTTAGCTTAACGAGTTAAAAACCCTATCACACGCTATTCAAGTGATAAGCATTTGAAATTATCTGGCATTGAATAGCTTGATTCCGGGTCATTTTACCGAATGCCATTTGCCCGAATGCCGTTTGACCGAAATAATGAAATAAAAGAATAAACTTAAGTGCGCATGCTATGAATACTCAATTTTGGTATGTCCTGGTTTCGTTCCCTTAACAAGACGAACTCATCCTCCAATGATCGAATATTGTCCTGGCCACGTCCTTGCCTTGAAAAAGTTGCTGAGGCATTTCCATCTATTTTCTACTGTGAATTTATCTCAATCTGATCGAAGCTTGTGTTCCATTGGAAGATTATCAAAGGATTTCTGTGAACAATTTTCAATATCCATGAGTCTTATTTCACTTCACTTTGTGTGTTGTCATCTTCACTCGTAATTATTTATCCCTCATTCGAATTGAAATAACCTTCCAAGCCCCCAGTTTGTGCATTTCTCCTACACTTATTGATTGTCCTCTTCGTGTTTGAATCACCTTTCGAATTATATTACAAACCCCCGTCGTAGTCTTCCATCGATAGTCCTTCCCCAAACATGTCGAAAGTAGACCACAACCCACCCTTTCCCCCCATTTATTGACTCGCTACTGCAATGAGTCCCCCTGTTCACCACCCCGAAAATTTTCCACGCTCCTCCGCGTATGCTCGCTCACTCATCGAATCGCACGAAAGAAGAAGAACCTAAAAAAGCGGTTTTCTCCTAACCAAATCCGCGCACCTGCGTCTACGGCTCTGGCTCACCGCTACCCCCAAAAGAGCTAATTGTTCTATTTTACAGTTCCTCTCTCCTCACCAATAGCCAGAGTGTGTGCAAACAGGCAACTCCAACAGTGAAAATGACCGACAAATAGCAATATACCCATCAGGAAAAAAGTGCAAATCTCGAAAGCGAAGAAAAAATCTCCCCCCGAAAAAAAAGAGTAATCATCTGTGATAACCCAGTCCGGTTCCGATAGTGGAGCACGCGAAAAGGAAAAATAAGTGAATTTGAAAAGCGATGAAGTAGAAATTCGATCCGAGCAAGAAGAATAATCAGAAGAAACCCCCAAGAAACGGTGTGGGAGCATCATCTGGTTGTGAAAGTGAGTCTCCAGTGCCCAAGTGAGTGTATGAGTTGCCCAAGTTGGAAGTTGCTGAACGGCAACGGGAACTCTACCAGCGACGTCGACGGTACGAACTTCGGGAAGCTCCGGGCGTATTTTGAGCCTCCCCGGCAGAAGCTATGATATCAGTGAAACGTTGTACAGCTACCAATATCAGTGCCAGCAGTCATCATCATTCCCATCATCACGGTAACAGCAACGGAAGTCATCACCATCATCAGAACAGTCATCAGCACCATCAGCACCAGAACGGAACGGTTCAAGTCCGCAGCAGTAGTGCAGGTCGTGCTTCCAGTAACAACAACAACAATCGGTTGATCCGCAGCCGAAACAGTCCGTATCTGCTGAGTAACGGGTACTCTTCCGGTGGATGCCCCGGAGGAGGACCAACGCCGGCAACAGCAGCACCAGCAACCACTTCACTGACCAATGGTAGTGGATCTTACTCGATCATAACGAACGGTGGCAGTTTGTATTACAGCAACAACAGCCTTGGGGGACCGAAGAGTTTGGGCAGCAGCAGTAGTGGTGAGGGGGGACCTGGGACGAACAGGGTGACGGGAAGTGCCCCCGGGGATCTTTTCGAGCTGGACAGTTTGTTTCTGGTGCCGAAATGTGCGCTCACCTACGATAAGGCGATGAGCCTGCGGAAGGACCTGGCCGCGTACGATTTCAACATTCGGATCCTGGAGGACACCCCCAAGGGGAACGTTTGGATATGTAAGTTTGAGATATTCTAGCAAATTGTTATTTATTGTTTTCAGCTATTGAATACACGGTGTTACCCAGACCGTTATTATTAGGAGAAAAACCCATAAAATCTGAGCTTATCGTTTCTATGGCTAAACCGAATTTCTGGGCGAAAATTAAAAACAATTTCGGCGACTTCATTTTTAATAACGAGATTTTTAGCCCTGGGCTAGTTCATCTCGGGACCAACAGTGAAGTCGTAACTGAAACATTTAATAACTATCTCAGGGATGGGATTCGATCTCAGGTCCGAGAGAGGCGTGTGTTCTAACCACTACATCAAGCCCACCCCTGGTATGTCTAGTTGTTTGTAACCTTTGGACGGAATTTTGAATAAAAAAATCGACTAAATTTAGAATTATGCCTCGAAAATCAATTTGATTTTATTTTTGACTTAAACTTTGGCCTATTACACGCATATCACGCGTGACTTTCGAAATATTTTCGTATTTTTGAAAAATGTTTGAACATCCGATTTTTTTCAATCTACAAATGCTTGATCCTCTTTTAATGTGTAATCTTAAAAGTTCCTACATTTCATATTTTTCCACTATCAACCTTTCACGGAAGTAGAGCCTGGTGATATTAATTTTCCTACAAATCTGTGTTTCCGATAGTTACACGGAAAATAAAATATGTATCCGAGTAATAATTAAATAATCTTATATTTTTAAGCACTTTCAAACTTTATATTTTTAATATTGTCAAAAATAGGTAATTAGAACAAAAGGATAGGGATGTTCAAAACTAAAAAAATCAAAAACCAAAATTTACGAAGAAAAATAAATCATTGCTTAAAATATGCATAAAGTATACAGCATCCGTTGCAATTTGTTCCATAGAGTTCAACATCGTTGAAAATTCACTTACAGATCGCATGTAACTATACGAACAACCCGAAGAAAATTTTCAACTTTAACATAAGCTAACACACAAAGATAGTTCAAGATAAGGGGCTGTCCATTAATTACGTAAGGATTTGTGGGGGGAGGGGGGGTCTGAGATTTCTTACGCGCCATACAATTTATTTTTAATTTTCATACAAAAAATCTTATCATGGGGGGAGGGGGGGTTTGAAAAACCTCGAAAATTGTCTTACGTAATTAATGGACCGCCCCGAATCTATGAAATTTGATGGAATTGCGTTTGGTCGAATGACGTTTAGTAGAAAGTACGTTGGTTCGAATGAACATTTGGTCGAATAGGGATTTTTCATATTATCATACAGAGTGACATTTTGATGTTAATACACAAAAGGCGAACATGTGGTATGGACTATTACTGGAGGTTGATTCTCAATAATGGTTCCACGCAATCAAACTGAAAGTTGCCATAAAATGAAAATCAACAGTTTTGCATACAGAACGATGGCATTATGAAAGAACAATAAATTCAACAATGCTTAATATTTCAATTCCTGATCAACAAAAATATTTATGAGGCATTTTGTTTTTTTTTTTTTTCAACGAAAGATGATATTTTGAACAAATATATATGTTGATGCACATTCCAGCGTTTGTGAGGTCAGTGCCGTGAAAGGACCAGCTTTAGAAAGGAACACAAGAACGACGAACTTTCCTTCCGGATACAGAAAATGAACACAGAACGGCTGGATCAAACAGTTTATTGAAACACTAAACAACAGACACTTAACCTTTTAACAGGAACGTTGGTTTGATAAAGTGCTAGAAATCTGCATTGCAGTACTGATATTTCTTGATCAAACTTCAAGCCTTCAATATTTGACGATCGATATTGTGGGATTCTAGCTGATCACTCATACTCCTCTACAAAATCAATTGACCATTTGCGTTGTTAATGTTACTTGATGTCATTTTTCTTATTCAGGCTTATTCTGAGAGTTGGATGAATCGTGAAGAGCTGATCTAAAATTGAAGCAAGGCAACATTTTTCACCTAAGTCGCCTTGTCTCACTTCACGCGGTATAAAAATTCTATTGTTCCTATTGTTTGATTATTTTCGATTGAATTAATAATCAATTACTGGGAGTCTCAATAACAACAAAAATTCACCATGAGTAGAAACACGTATCCTGCAGGCGTTACTTTTAATGCACTTCGCCAAAACCGTTTCCTGAAAGCCCCTTTATTATACGTATAAAAGTGCATTATATGCAGACAATTCAAGGTGACCAAGTTGTTGTATGCTCAATCAGGTCTGGACCTTTATTACAAATTATTGCTCAATTGTACACTGTAAAACTTCATACGTAATAAAGGTTCCGAGTACTCACACTGGAAATTGTCATTGGATAAAGATCTCTCAGTTATATATAAAGGACGATGGCATTTTGAAAGAATAATAAATTCAACAATGTGTAATGTTCCAATAACCGAGAGACAAAAATATGTAGGAGGAAGTTTTCAAAGAAAAAAATATGATATTTTGAAAGAATAGTAAATTTAACAGATCATCATGTTTTTTCAACGTTGAGCAATAAATATACACAATCGCTTTTTAACTTCAACGAAATTGGAGATTCGTTATTGACTCCTGATGAAAAGTATGTTTTCTTATAATAAACTTGAAATCATCCATTGTGTAAAGATTTTAGAACCGTTTCATATCTGTTGTACCGAACGATTCTTCGATCGACCATTACAAAATTATCTTTCGACTAAACGTTCCCAAGTCAATCGACCAAACGTCCATTCGACCAAATGTCGTTCGACAAAACGTCATCCGATTAAATGTCCTAAAACCCTATACAACAGAGTTAGATTCGATAAAAAAGGTGAAGCAAAGAACGAAGGACACCCGAACCAAATCCAACTTCAAAAATTAATTCAAGCCGTAAACGTGTCTTGTTTTCAGCATCAAGTTGATCTCATAATTTGATATTAGTTTAATATATTCGACTTCATATTTTGTTTTCGTTCCGCTATCATTTTAAATTTTTGTTAATGTTTTAATTTTACATAATTATAAATTTATTCGAGCTACTTGTATAAACACTATGAGAACATAAAAATAAAGCATTTATCTTGTCGCAGACTCGTTTCTAGAACAAATGAAAATATGTATATCTCAGAGAGTTCTCAATTTGAACTCCATTGATTTCATTGGAACATTTTCCTGCTTTTAGTTTTATGCGATATCACAACATCAAAATTTGTTTTCAATGTGATCTCAAGCTTTGCTCGGCAGCAGTACACATTTGTAAGCTAATGTTTCTAAAAAAGTAGCCTTTGAAGCAAATGGAAGTTGATAAAAATATAAGTGCTCAAGTTTACCTAATTATTCAGATTATTCTGGTAAAATTGGCTTTGTAATGTTTTATGGTACTTGAGCCTATGAAAATTTTTAGATTTTCTTCAAATTTTGGACTTATAACTTCAAAAGGGCGTAACTCCAAAACAGCACCCACGTTTTTTTTTTCAAATTTTGCCCAGACATGCAGCTTAGCCGAAGAAAACGACTGATGAGCTCAGTTTTGAAGGAGTTCGAAGGCAAATGAACCTCAAATCATTTTCACGATAAACGACTATTCGTTCATTTGAAACTCCAGATGCTACTATACTACTTTCGACCTTTTGTTATAGATTCTCTTCTCCTTTCTTGCATAATGAACAAAATAAAGCCTAAGAAGGTTCAGGCAGCTAGTACTCTGGACAGTTGGAGTCCCGAAATCAAGCGGGATTCCTCATGGATTGCTTTATTATGCAATGACAACCAACCTTTATATGTTATTTGAAGAATACTTAGAGAATGTCCCTAGAGGTTCTTCTGTTTATACGAGGTTTTGCAGATTTGACTGCAAGGAAACTTTGAGGAACTCTAATAGAGAATCAGTATTATTCGTAATATGAGAAGAACAATTGCTGCATGGAATCTTGAAGAAGTTCTAAAAATTCTATTTTAAATCCCATGGTAATTTCTGGAAAAAATCTGTCGAATGACTAAGATGGAATTTCTGCAAGAACCGTTGCAGATAATCCTTGGGTAAATCCTAGAGGCGCAAGACATAGATTCCTACGCGACTTTTTTTACAGGTACTTTAAGAATTGCTGTACAGATTCATCGAGGAGTATGGTTTTAGGAATCTTCAATTTATACCTCCAACGATTCCAAATGTAGGGATTCGACAAGAAACTCCTCAAGAAATGCATGAAAGAACTCATGACGCATTTCACGCCAAATCGCTCTCAGATTTTAATGAAATATCCTAGATGTGTAGACCTTGACAAAATGGGCCACTTGCATACCTAGCTTTTCCAAAATTTGTCTGGACTGTCATTTAAAAAGAACCAAACTTTTATTATTTTTTCAAAATAATGTAATTGTAAAATGGCAACTATACGAAAAACGGTTCATTGGATGACTTGTGAACAATTGTAATTTAAGTATTTCCAACTAAAAAATATAATATGTGGCTTACACTGATTTTTTTCCAAGATTGAAATTCGATTAAAAATGGCCACTAGTACACTTAATTACCTATCTTGAGGCACAATTTCATTAAATTAATGAAATTGTGCCTCAAGATAGGTAATTAAGTTTACTATCAAACGTCCATCGCGAAATGGGCACTTTTATGGAAGCAAAGTTTTAATTACAAAAGTTTTTCTTGTCTTAAATCATACTTTTTAGCGTGTAATTTTTCAACAAAACTAAACAAGTGAAATGATTGTGACATCTCAGAATTCAATGAAATTCAATAAGCGAGTCAAGTTTGTCTAATCAGCATTCTTCAAATTATCGAGAATTCCTTATAGAAAATGTCTCATTTGTGGCATACACTGTAAAAAATGATTTTCAAAATCTAAAGCTGGTTAAAAAAATGTCCATATTTTATTTAGATGCAAGTCTGTCTCAAGATAGGTGATTAAAGTTTGTGATTTAGGGTAAGTGTTCCCTTAGTTGTGGGTGTTCCTATAGTTGCGGTACTGCCGTTTTCACTGATTTCATTGCATTAGCCACAGAACCGACACTGCCAATCGACGTATTGGCTTGTTGATACACGGAATAGTTGAAAAGAGCGTTCAAACTGCTTTAAAACTGATGAAATTACACTAAAATTGCTAAAACTTGTCCCACTTGTACCAATAGTTGCGGTAAAGTGTTCCTATAGTGGAGGTTCCCATAAGAAAACAACGGATACCGCAACTATAGGAACATAAATTAAAAATATACCGCAACTACAGGAACAGTGTACCAATAGTGGAGGTATTATTTTTCACTAACATGCCGTGGATTACTGCGATGAAATTATTTTTCTCATTAAGTAAATGGTCGTTACTTCCCGTTACAACACTAACATGTACATCAATTGCGCTTCTTGAATTTAGGCGATTAAATGAAGTTCAATCGTGCTTAATACCTCCACTATTGGTACATCTACCCTACTACCAACCACTCACGCGAAATGGGCATTTGAAAGAAACCAATTTTTTGTAACACAAACTTGTTCTAGTCTAGTGATCTTTTTTAGCGTGTCATTTTCAAACAAAACTAAACAAGTGAAATCATATTCATGTCAAAATTCTATGAAGCTCGATAAGCGAGCCAATTTTGTCTAATTGGTTTACTTTAAATCATCGGCAAATTGTGGGTGATTCTTGAAAAGCACTTATGAAAAGTTCGATTACATGGAAAATATGTTAATCAATAGCTGCAATGGTTTTGGGGTGATCGCTTAGTTGTGTTTGATCCTTCGACCCTTACGCTTGCTCCTGCGGGGGCCGGTGATGAGGGCAGGATCAAACATGTCGCGCGTCGTTCGAGTGAAAGTGGAAAAAAAACCGCGATCGCTTAGTTGTGTTTGATCCTTCGACCTTGACGCTTGCTCCTGCGGGGGCCGGCGATGAGGGCAAGATCAAACATGTCGCGCATCGGTCGAGTAAAGTGAAAAGTGCCGCGTTCGATTAGTTCTTTTTGATCTTTCGACGTTGACGCTTGCTCCTGGGCAGTAGTGCGTCAAGAAAGCCTGAGAAGTCGTCAGTTTTTTCCCTATCGGGTCGGGTGGATTGTTGCTGCTCAAGGATGACGGATCAATTGGTGAGCTCGTTTCATGCTACTATTTCTAATCTATAAAATATGTATGACTGCACCTTTATTCTTTACAACGGTGAGATGTAAATGTGATTTTTCAACAAACTTTCAAAGGTTCGTCACTGTGAGTGTCGACATAAACTCTTATTCATAAATTATTTATGTCTAATTTTTTTTTCAAAACTCCTTTTTCTTTTTACTTTTATTATTGTAATTAAAAAAACTTTGAATGGTTCGACACTACAAGTGTAGACTTGAGAAAGGTTCACTTTATTCAACAAACTTTGAAAGGTTCGTCACCTCAAGTGTCGGCATAATTTTTCTCTACATAGATATTGTTCATATCAAATGAAAATATTGTATTTACATATAAGCATGTTTATATCTCACAAATAATTATTTATCATGGTCTAATCGCTTATCAAAGTGAATCCTGTGACCCAACGATCCTCCCCATTAACAAACATCCCTCCCAGTAACCTTTGTGGAGATGCAGAGGCAAACATGGTCTCCAAATAGCAAAGGTTACACACTAACATTCCTTCCCCCAATCCCACCTGACTGCAAGGACGTGGCCGGCGCCGGTATTGACATTGTATAAATAGAGGCACTGAATTATGCACACTAAAGAAGATTATGGCCAATCCCAACCGAACTTCTAGTTGATTCTTTGTGCATTTTCACTGACTTCGGTCAATCACGGAATAGCAACCATTGATATGTGTAGTCAGTCTAAGCTAAGCTAAGCTAATCAATAGCTGCAATGGTTTTGGGAACAAGACGTTTGCGCTAAGATTTCAAACAAGAACATGTCGCATTCTAAAGAAGAAATATTCAGACATGTTTTGACATGCTTCCATTACACTGCGGAAACGTTTTTGTCTCAAGCATCAAAATACCGCTATTTACTTAATTAAGGGTTGCCGAATCAATTGCTGTTTTCGAAAATATCACAGCACGTCTAGTTTTTCAGATATTGGCTGTTGAAAATGCAAAATTTGACTATTTCAGCCAACTTGCATGCAAGTTTACCAGCTTGTAAGGCAATTTATTTGCTTAATTTGTCACCGAATTCAAACTTTATGTGTATAACAATACTTATCAGCAAAGTTCATAACACTATCTATGTTCAAAAGTTAGTTTTTGGTGTTTTAGAAAAGCATTGATTTTTTTCATATAAGAGAAACAAAAAGTTTTGTATGGAGACTGCAAGCATGTGGAAAAATCGATTTAATAAAAATTGTATCCAACAATTTCATCCAAATTATATCTTAAATGAAAGTTGAAGTCCTATTTTGCATGCTTGCTGGATTGGATCACGAAAAAGTTTGATAAATCATAGTTTAAATTTCTTGTAAACATCAATTAAACCAGTGTTTTATACAACTTTGGCGACCTGTAGCTAAAAATTGTGACGTGCTGGGACATTTCTGAGAACGGCATCAGATTCAGCGGATCCAGATCTACTAGAGACACATAATTTAATTCTTGAGACACGCAAATATGTCATTTTTGTTGCGCTGTGTTATACGGAACGCCTAAAGTTATGCAAAATGTCTTTATGTCAAATGAACTTCCTCCAATTTCCTGCAACACATCGAGTAGATTACCAGAAGATATATTTTTGGGTTTTTTAGGATATTTGTCTTAGTACGTTCTTTAAACATTACTTCAATTCATTCAAAATTCATCCTCCATTAGTTCTTCCAAGTGTTTTGAACAGTGCTGTAAACATTCGACATTTTGCGCGACGTTCGTTTCGTTGCCATGGTTAGCAGTCACAGCACGAGCTTTAGAATGAACGTCGACAAAAAAAATGTGAATTGAGTGTCGTCTGACATGATGACATTTGCATAAATCATAAGTTTTTCATAGAATTCGGACATCGGATCATAAATAACATGAATAGTTTAATCTTGCCTGTAATGTCGAATGTGACACATATGCAGTGAAAGCAGAACAGAAACAAACAAAACCGTAATATTTCCTAACGACGCTATCGTGGTCAGTGGCATTCAATTGACATTTTTCTTTTCGACATTCGTTTGATCGCTCGTCTTGTGCATGTTTAAGGGAAGCGCTACCGAATATCAGCGAAAACGTGTCGACTACCGAGATTGCTTACAACACTGGTTTTGAATTTATTAAGAAACATTTGGAAAAAATATGCAAGTGTTTGGAAGATATTTAATGACTGTATAAGGTCATCCCAGAAATTCTCTGAGTATATGTCTTCAAATCTACGGTCTATAGGTCTATACTCACGCAGGCTAAAACAGATACCTATGTTCTAGCGAGATGCGAGCTCAATGACAGTACACACTCAATCTGTTCGGTAAAAATAACTGGGTTTTTGAACTACCGAAAAAGCCAGTAAACTAAAAAAATGTCAGAAATCGAAAAACGGAGATTTTTCACTGAAATTTTGCAGAGAATTTTATTTTTATATCATACATCGATAAAAAATAAAACATGGTGAAATTTGATTTCAAATAAGCGTGGCGACAGTTCTCATCAGTGGCGGAAAAGTTCGCATCACGAAGCAGCTCACGAGTGTATACTAACGCATAACAAACATCACCGACTCGCGAACTGGCTAAGTGTGAGTAAGTCCGCACCCGTCAGCTCGGGAGAACATGTCGAAAGAAGTAGCAACAAACTCGGGAACGTTTACTTGCGAGTAACCGAGCAAAGTGTGATTAATTATGGTGTTGACAGACACATTAATTATATAATTATTAAATCGACAGTAAACTACTAGTTTGTAGTCAAAACCCTTGGAAAACATAAATTTCGGAGGGGAAGCAGCTTTTTTCCCAAAAGCACAATATGACTCTGAGCAGCTCTGAACACGTTCGCGATTCACTTTTAGCTTCGGTAACTCGGGAGCACGACAAATGCGAGTAAACCAGCGCTCTGACGCTCAGGAGTGTTTGGTTTTGTTTTTGTACCAGTTCAGCAAAACTGTTCGCCACTTTCCATCACTGGTTCTCATTTTACTGGCTTTTTCGGTAGTTCCAAAACGCAGTAAAATTTTACCGACCCCAGTAATTTAATCTAAGTGTGTAACGGTCGTTCAAGAACTCTTGTAAGTATATGCCTTCAAATCTGCAAGCGTAATCAGTTATTTTTTAAAAGAGGTTTATGAACAACGTCAATATCAAGTTTTAAGGAGAGTGTTTTTGCAAATGCGTTAGTATGTGTCTCTGTCCCCATATCAGTTTGTATGTATTAGAGTGGTTCAAAAAATCGTTTTTGCTCCACACCGCTCATTCGATTCTAAATCAAATTCTGAGTGTCCTCCCAAAATTTCAACTCATTTGGATGAAAACTGAGACTGCACAAGTCCTTTGAAGTTTATATGGGAATTACTATGGGAAAAGCAAGCAATTCATTCAATCGGTCATAGTTTTTACCCATGTGCTCTTGGGGATTAGAGCTACATTGATACTGTGAGATACAATTGTCAGCTACAACTTTGCCGAAGACCGTTTTCAAATCGGACGCCTCAGTAATTTGTTATTGATTTATATCCAGTCACAAATTCTTCAGCAGTGCTCATTCAACTTCTGAACAGGCAACATTGCTGCACCTGGCGCGAAAGATAGCACGCACAAATCATGGCTACTATGTTTTACTGCACATATGCAGTGATGCCCGCAGAACAGCCCAATAATTATAGACAAAATTTTACAACTCATTCAAAAATCAATAACTAATTAATTGGGCGTCCGATTTGAAAACGGACTAATCCCCAAGAGCACATGGGCAAACACTATGACCGATTGAATGAACTGCTTGCTTTTCTCATAGTAATTCCCATATAAACTTCAAAGGGCTTGTGCAGTCTCAGTTTTCATCCGAATGAGCTCAAATTTTGGGAGGACACTCAGAATTTGATCTAGGATCGAATGAGCGGTGTGGAGCAAAAACGGTTTTTTGAACCACTCTAGTATGTATACTCTAAGAATAAGACAAATGAAGTTAGTTTATACTGTCGCCATGGCAAGACATCACCGTACTTCGTGTCATTTATTTCTCGTATCACTCAATGGATTCTGAATCCCGCCCGTGCGCGATAAGAGCGTAACAATGATCTTTTGGAGTTTGATGCATAAGCTCCTTATTCAAACTCCTATAAATATGTTGTATCAGGATTTAAATAAATAGATTAAAATCCAAACACTGTTTCTAACTATATTGGTCTCGAACGTTGTTAGCCCTGGTAGAACCGTATACATGGCGAACCGTGATTTACAAGATTCGAGCATCTAAGAACCATGATTTACATCTATCAAAAGTTTTAATTTTGTAGAATCTCTTAGATTGTCAATCAGTTGTTAGTGCTTCGGAGAGCCCAAACAAGACGGTTCGTTTTCGGGACGCCGGAATTGTGTTTCGTTTCGGGCAGTGCTTCGAAAAGCCCAAGTTTTCGGAACGCTGAGAAGTTCTACGGTTTGCGTTGTGTGAGTGCGAAAAGATATCCGTGTTAAGTCGAGGATGGATTACCAACTGGTGAGCTCGTTTCATGCTTATAATGACACATTTTTCCATGACCGCGTTAATTTTATGTAATATTCAAACAAACTTTGTATGGTTCGTCACTGCAAGTGTCGGAATTATGCCTGTTTTATATAATTTCAATTAACATATATTTTCTCTTTTTAACATTACTTAAAACATATTTTGAAAGGTTCGACATTATGGATGTTGACGTATATTTTAAAACTCCTATCGAAAACTTTTCATCTCGAGACAAAAATGTACAGCGTTACTCTTCTGTAATTTTCAAAAAAAAAAAAAACTATGTATGGTTCGTCACTACAAGTGTCGGCATTATTCCTGTTTCATATTATTTAAAATATATACATATATTTTCTCTTTGAATGGTTCGGCATCGGCATTCTGGATGTTGACGTATTTTTTAAATCTCCTACCAACAACTTCTCGAGACAAAATGCAAAACTAGCTTTAAGTTGTATTTTTCCTCCTTATCCATGGATCGCATCACTGACCATTGGTGACTCCCAGATCTTTTCCTCCCTCACTAAAATACCCTTCCCGTGGTGATTGTGGAGATGCAGAGGTATTCTCGGTCTCTAGAAGCAACAATCATTACACCCTAATATTCCTTCTCCATCCCAACAGACTGTAAAGACTTGGCCGGCGCCGTTATTGATCAATTATATTAGATCTGCTAAAATTGTACCTCGAGAATAAGCGGACACTCCCATCCCTTATTCATTTGGATCGTAGTGCAATTCTTACCAGTTCCAATCAATCACGGAGTAGCAACCATTGACATGTACAGTATGGTATGCTATGCTGTATCAGGATTTAAATAAATAGTCATTTATATTAAGGTCACCCAAGAACTCCTTTCAGCACATCTAAATCTGAAAAACTGATAAATGCTATTTAGTGAGAAGTTTATGCAGAACAGTGATACTCACAGAAGGTCCATCAAAGGTGTTATATTCATTTTCATGAGCTTTCTCATTTTCTTCAGTTAAACTATCGAAAAGGTCTTCAGCCTAAATCATATAAAACATCTAAAATCTTGTGCATGCTCAGTTCCCATTAGAATGTAATGCAAAATCGTCAGCCAACAGCGAATCGAAATCATCCACCTTACTACTTCTCCAAACAATCCTCTTTGCGGCATCATCATCTTTTTTCTCTCTTCACCCCAATTCCAGCAGAATGCGCACATACCGAGCTAATTACCATCTTCAAACTGCACCGACTGTTATAATTGTGCATATTGAGTTAAGCGATTACCCTCCCGCGCTTATCGTTCCACCTCCAAGCCACGCATATTTCGGCTCTCAAACCGCTTGACTTTGCTGATTTTCCCCTCTTTCGTTAGTTCTGTGCCGGCGACTGCGTTGTCGGTTTTTTTCTTTTTATTGTGAGAAGGGGGCGAGCTCCCCTCATTACCCACATTTATCTATCTTTGTACGTACTTGCTGCGAGCGAGATACGCGTGTCAGCAATACGTCAAGAATCGAGTTTACGGTGCTCGAGGAATATAAGTCCGGAAAATTATTCAGGCAAGAGTTTTTTTCATCTTGTTTCGGACAAATTGTACTTTAAGGTTATCGCTTCATGGTAATTAAGATAAATAACTCATTGTGCGTGTGCACAGATGAAAAAACTATAAATTAAATTAGAAAAAAAAACTTCATCAGGAGCGATTCGAACCCACCTCACTTGTAAGCTAGACGAGTGCTTTACCAACTAAGCTATTGACTTGTGACTGATAATGCTTACTCTTGTCTATGCACAAGTCTATAGACAAACTTTTCTTCGAAGTTCATCGCACGTCTGCACCAATTGCATAGATATTAATATTGTGCAGCCGGCGAAACTGTTAGCGACACGGGTGTCATGTCGATGGTAATCGCGCAACCATCTGTCAGAAAAGCAAGAAAAACGACAAGATAAGCGTTGAATCTCGGAAAAGAGAAATTGGCGATCACTAAATCTGGATCAGGTGGGCAAAAGTGGTTTTACAGACGACCCGCTTCGCCATGTTTGTGAATTGAATGGGAAACGCGTGCGTGCTTCCGAATCGAATCGGTCTCGGTTCAACCTGTTGCCTTAGAAAAAATAACTAGTCATTTCCATACCCGTGAAGCACGGTGTTGCAAATCGAATATAATCACTGTCAATCGTCTGATATGGAGTGACAATATCACTGGATGTTTGACGCGCATGGTTTCGATCTGAAGATTACTCTTCCTAGCAGCTTATTATGATCGTTAAAAAGAGGTCCATCGTACGTTGAAGCCAATCAGTCTGCAAGATTATCTGATTTATCTGAGTTTCATTTACAAGGTTCAAGCTATGTCATGAAGTGACGTTAATAGACACAAACGGGTGCGTGACAAATCCGTTAAATGAAAAATGCAACAGTTTTAATTTTTTTTTTTGGCTACAGTATGAATATAGGAGAAGCAACATCCTACATCTCTTTAAGTCTATGAGAAAATAAAGAGTTCTTACTCTCTTATGTAAGCTCGCAACTTAGCATGCATTGTTATCCTCAACTATCGCAGTTATCGCAGGAATTCCTAGTGATTTCCTTAGTTAATTTTTAAAAGAATCTCTCAATCGTATGTAAAATCTCTGGAAGAATCTCTATTAGAAAACATGAAGGAATCACTGATGAACTATCTGGAACCGCACGTCAAATTCTTGGAACAAATCCTGAAGTAACACCGCAAAGAATTTCTGTTGGAATTCCCGGAAAAATATTTGTAAGCACTTCTGGTGATTTTCCCTTGACTTGGAGGATTATCTGAGAAATCGCTGTAGTATGTACGAAAGAGATCCAAGAGAAACCACCAGAAGAATTATTCAAGAGAACCCTGGAAAGAGTTACTGAAATATTTCAGCAGAAATTTCTGGAGGATTTTACATAAATTTAAAGTTTATTTGATATCCCTAAGGGTGCTTCTAGAGGAATCCCTGTACGTGTTCTTTTAAAAATCTATAAAGAAACCTTTTTTGGTTTTTCCAACCTTCACCTATAAGAGTCGCTTGAAAATCTTCTTAACCTTTAGGTCGTCGCGCGAATTTTTGTAACGCGAGTAGTCGCGCGTTGTACTTTGTACAACACCCTTAGTTTTGCGAACATCCCAGGAGTCTGACAATTTAGAAAGATGACGTCTTCGGCAAAATTGTTCAGTAGCTCAAGGGCTATCATTATTTTAGCCAAGAAATTCGGAATTTTGCCACTAGGCGGCGCTAGTGGGCATAAAACTTTTGTTTCGCAGATCTCAGGATCCTGACCACTTAGAAAGCTGGTGTCTTCGGCAAAGTTGTTCGGTAACTCAAGGACTATCATTGTTTGAGCTAGTTGATTCAAAATTTTGCCACCAGGCGCTGCTAGTGGGCATAAAACATTTGTTTCGCAAATATCTCAGGATCCTGACCACTTAGAAAGATGGCGTCTTCGGCAGAGTTGTTCAGTAGCTCAAATTCTTTGTTTGTTTAATCCTTAAAGTTCGAGATTTGGTAAAATAATGATAGTCCCTGATCTTCTGAACAACTTTGCCGAGGGTGCCTGTCTTAAAAGTCAAGATTCTGCAGTATCCGCAAAACAACAATTTCATGCTCAATAGCGCCGCCTGGTGGCAAAATATCCTATTTCTTAGCTCAAATAATGATAGCCCTTGAGCCTCTGAACAACCTTGCCGAAGACATTTTCTTTCTATGTGGTCAGTCTCCTAAGCTATCTGCAAACAAAAGCTTCATGCTCACTAGCGCCGCCTAGTGACAAAATTTTGTATCAACTAGCACGAACAATGATAGTCCTTAACTTACTAAACAACTTTGCCGAAGACGCCATCCTTCTGAATGGTCCAGATTCTGAAATATCTGCAAAACAAAAGTAAAACTTCCATGCCCACTAGTGTCACCTAGCGGTCAAATTCAGAATTAAATACCATCAGATAGCGTTTCACCTCGAGAACAACTTTACTAAAGACCTCAAGTTTCTATATTATCTGGAACCTGAGAAATACCGATTTCTAACTGTGGTTTACTCGAGCCGTATATAGCGCGTTCATTATTATGCGACTTCCATGTACATTTGTTGATTTTACCGTATTATAAAGGGCCATACTGTAAATATAACTATCGAGTATTGTTCTTAAGGATTCTTGAGGAATAGATTTTGGTTTGGGGTCGATAGACATCTTTGTTGCAATATGATAGCATATAAATCACAACTGTTGTACAAAGTACAACAGCGCGACAGTCCGAAGGTTAAGATATCTTAGGAGTAATTACAAGAGAAATCGGAGGAAGAAGTATCGTTGGAGGCAGTAAAAACTCAATTTCTCATAACTCACGCTAAAGATTTTCCACACGTGAGTTGTCAATCACGCAACTCACCAGTCAAAAAATCATGGATGAGTTGGCTCACCTGTTTGACTCATTGTCTCGTATTTCCACAGTTTACTCGCACACGGCAATCATTTCTTATAAGTCTGGTAGAATTATAGTAATCCTTTCTAATGTAAATAACAACATTCTGGTTTAACGAGTTTTGTGACTGAATCATTTTTTACGGTTTGAGTTGATTGAGTGATTTTGCATCAAAATTTCAAGCGTGAGATTTGCAAAACAGATCTCTATTGAGTTTGCTCTCACGGGAGAGCTTATTGATTGAGATTTGAGTGTGGCTGATGACATACAGCAGGAGTAGAGAAGGGATAAAAGGAGAGAAGAGAAAAAAGTCAAAGCTCTCTCAATGCAAACTATATGGAAAACGCGCTTACCTGGTATACTGATTGAAGGCGAAGCGAAGAGGTTCAAAGAGTTCTATGGAAATCATTTGCTGCTTCGACGCGCAAGAACGCTATTGAACGCTAGAGGAACATGACATGACTGCGCTCGTTTTGGGCGTAAATGGAGCACGGATCAGAACGTTTCGTAGTAAATTAAATCCGCAATAAGAAAATTTATGATTAAATGAATTAACTTTTGTAGCTTATCATGATTACAACTAGTTTATTGATAAACTGTTAATCAGTATTTTTGTTTTTCTAAATTATTTTATTGCCTACTTCAGTTTATAACTACTTCAGAACATCCTTTATCATTAAATGTAGTGAAAGAATGCATACCGTAATCCGGGGGCAAATTGATCATTATCCCACAACTTTTTTTAATGTTATCCATTGGAATTCAAATATTGTCCAATTTATTTCGGTAAAATCAATACTTCATTGATCTCTATAAGTTTATGTAATCGATTTTTTATGAAATAAAATTTAACGTATAATAAAATTAGTTGTAATATCAAAAATTGAAAATGTCACATTGGGGCGAAATTTATCACTATATATAAAAGCATATTTTAGAATGTAAAATTTCCATTTCTACTAAATTTGGGTCTCCTGAATCCAAAACTGATGTCAAAATTCTTACAACTTGTAAATATCATCATATTATTCTGTCTATCAACACTGGTTGGAGGGATACCCGGCAAAACGCAATAGTCTTTTTTGGGATTTTGAAAGGAATCATTAACTATTCCAATGGCATTCAAAAAATCCTACTCAAATACAGATAACTCTACATTTAGACGACGATTTCAGAGCTCTTTGCTTTCTCACCTCAATCAATTTTTCATTTTGATACAATTTTCTCTATACAAATATTAAAAAAAAAACTAGTTTATTCAATCTAAGCCGTTTACCTTCGAAAGAGCTAATTCTACAGGGACCATGCAATCCTTAACTGCACGCTTCTAAGGATTTTACCTCACTTTCATAAAAATGTACAATTTCGAAATTATCCAAGAAAACTTTGTATTTTTCATTTCATTTTCGCACTAACTCGAACAAATGTTGGCAGCACTCTCTCATATTGCAATGAACTGGATTTGTAGACCTTGACTAAGTAATCCACTTTGCGCACTTAATTTCTTCAAATTTTATCTGGACTATCATTTGAAAATGGGCTAAACTTTTTTACCCGATTTTTTTCAATGTAATTGAAAAAATGGAAAATTCTACATCAAAGTGTTCTATGGAAAATTTGTACATAATTGCCTAAATTTTTTAATTAAAAATACTCAAAAACTCATTTGTGACCTACACTGTAAAAATATATTCAAAAATTGAAGTCGATTTAAAAAAAATGACCATTTTTTATTTTAGAGATAACAATCGATATTTCCATAAGTTTTGAATGTAAAGGACTTAAAACATAGAAGGGCGATGCAAACGCAGATTTCCCACATTGTTGCTGATACGAAGTTTAATATCCAATTAGGTTTTACTTACAAATATCTTGTTCATTATGGATGATTTCAGCCAAGAATGGTTAAGTGCTTAATGTTAACATAGAACATAAATCAAAAATGTTGCAGGATTTCTTTCAGAGAGTTTTCTACCAATTTTATAAGTAGTTACTGTAGCAGGTCTTCCGATTCCTAAAGGAGTTTTTCCAAGAAAATCCCCAAAGATTTATTCCAGATTTTTTTAAAAGAAATTCTTTAAAGGTTTTGACAGGAACTCCTTCAAGAATTCTTACGTCGATTTTTTAATTATATATTTTATTCAATCAGAGATCCTCGCAAGAATTGATTAGGAATGTCTACAGAAGTTTCATCAAATATTACCATAGAACTTGTTATTGTGTTACTCTCAGGATTTTCTTAGGGAATACGTCAATAATTTCTCAAAAGTTGTCCAATTCCCTAGAAACAAATAATAATTGATTTATTTTAGAACTTCTTTAGAAAATTCAATAATTCTGCTGAACTTTCTGGAAAAATCATAGAAAGAAACTCTAGAGTAACTTCTAAAGGTATCCTTAGATAACTTCTTGGTTGAAACATTTACAAAACTGAACGACAATTCTGGAAAAAATCCTAAGAAATCCATGGAGATATCTCTAAAGAGATATTGTTGCTTGAGTTTTTCCTGGACGAAATCGCGTTTGAATGAATAATCACTGAATAGTATTCAAGATTTTTTTTTTTGGAAATAAGTGATAAAATGATGGGGCCTTCCTTAGCCGAATGGTTAGAGTCCGCGGCTACAAAGCAAAGCCATGCTGAAGGTGTCTGGGATCGATTTCCGGTCGGTCCAGGATCTTTTCGTAATGGAAATTTCCTTGACTTCCCTGAGCATAGAGTATAATCGTACTTGCCACACGATACACGAATGCAAAAATGGCAACTTTGGCAAAGAAAGCTCTCAGTTAATAACTGTGGAAGTGCTCATAAGAATTCTAAGCTGAGAAGCAGGCTCTGTCCCAGTGAGGATGTCAATGCCAAGAAGAAGAAGAAGTGATAAAATGTTTATAAAAATTTCTAGTGAAGTAATTTCTGGGTTATCCCTCAAAAATCCAGGTTGAATTCTTAAATGTATTTTAAACTAATTTCATGGCAGTATTCCTTGTAAAAACCTAAAGGAATCTTTGAACTACTAGCCCGCTAATTTGCCTTATAAATTTATAGGGCATGTCTGCTATATAATAGCACTATATTTGCAATAAGAGCGAATTAAAGTGTTTTTTAGTTACTTGGGTAGCTTCTGATGAAAGCTTCTAATGAAAATCTTGAAAAAATAATACGAGCAAGTAACTCTTGTAATTCGTGAAAAATGCTAAAAGTCATAAAAAAATGTCTGGCCGGGGTTTCTCAAAAAATCTTATTAAAACCTTCTCCTGATTTTTTTTTGGATATTTTTTTTGCTGTGGGGTCTTCTTCGGTTCCGTTAGGTCTCTTTTTTTCGTTCCTATTCGATCTGTTTATGTTCAAGTATAAGGTCTGTTAAGTTCATATTTTAATGGCATTCAGTTGCTACCAGCCCTGCGAATGGGTGAAGAAGTCCAAAAATATATGTTATTTCTAAAGAACTGTGAAAATTCCATTCAAATCGGTCTATAGAAACTCAAATCCAACCGTTTGTATTGAAAATTAAAAAAAAATGCAAATCTATTGCTCATTACAAAACTAGGGAAAAAGCACTAATATTCGACCTACAAGAATACAAGAGCCAATTTTCGGATTTTCATACAAAGTAGACCGAAATCGTATGGATGGGTCGATAATTTGTGCTCTTCCCCTATTTAGTCAAATTATGCTTCATTTCATCGACTCCTTTCGGAGGCTGTAGATCTATGCTTATGCAGCATGGCGATCAACTGTTCTGCTTTATTGGCAAATGCTGTTTTGAAAGTGCATTTGCTTCTAATTTATAAAATGAAGTTTGTTGCAGTTAAAGTTTCCTTATGCGAGATGAGCCAACAGAGGGCTGAAAATCTAAATAACAAAGAAAAAAAATCGTTAGCATGTAGGTGCCTTTTTAATATTGCCTACAGACAACTTTTATTGAACTAACTCCATGCCATATTTGCATCCTTTATTACAACTCTTATAAACATGAAAACAAAAAAGTTTTAACAAAAAAAACTGATTTTTGTCCAAGTTTAAACTTTTGAAAAATATTTAGGACGATTTAATAATAACGTCCATTGTTTTAAATGAGGAGTTATATCAATAGTATCGTCGGTGAAGTTACTCAAAATAACGTTTTCTGCAAGTTGGCTGCAATATGTAATCACACACAGGGTAGGTGTACCAATAGTCGCATAGCTAAAAACAAATATTTGTATAAAGTCGGAAAATAATGCCAGTGACATTATTTTTACGTCTGAATGTATTTTTATTATCTCAGTTCTGTGGAACAAATATGAAACTCAATGTTTTGTATTTAATATTGCTTGTTCAACTATAGGCACAAATGTGCCTATAATTGCACTAATTGCTGTTCCTATAATAGCACTAACTTCACATCGCTGGTAAGACACGAATCATATTCGTATTATACCCGACTTCAATATTTTTCTGTTGAAGTATGGATCAAAAGCTTTCGATTGATGTAAAAAAGTTCTCAATTCAAAATAATAAGAGGGGCCAAAATGATAATTATAGGGCTGAAAATCTCAATAGTGAAGAAAAATAATTTCATACAGGGCTGGTAGCCTGCCTCTTTTTGTTGATACTTGGTCTCTATTTCAATGTAAGGCTCTAAAAAGTTTCTTTCTTAAACCAAAATGGTCTCTTAAGTCACAATTTTCTTTCTCTATGCAGTAAATTTTGATTCGAGATGCCTAACCAGGAATCTCTAGAGAGATTACTTTGAAAATTATCTAAAATGTTTTTTCCAGGATTGCCTTCACTGACTTTTCCACCGATTTTTCCAGTAGTTACTCTAGCAGATCTTCCGATATATTCAGGAGTTCTTCCGAGAAATCCCCAAGTTCCAGATTTAATGTTCGTTTGATCGTTTAATGTTTTTTCCAGGAAATCCTACAAGAATTCCTGAAGTAGTTTTTCAAGAGAATTACTCCAAAATTCTACCATTAATTAAGTACTCTTCCAGGAGCTCCCCAATAAGTAAAACAGCATTTAATCCAACCAGTTCTACAGAAGTTTCTTTATGAATTCTGTTGAAGGTTTTTCAATCAATACCTCAAAAAAATCCTGCAGGTTTTCATCCAGGGATTCAGTTGGTTATTTGATAGCTTTTCTTGATTTAGCATTAATTTTCAGATTTTTCGTGACGATTCTCTGGTGATATCCCTAGATCCCTGGATGATATTCTTTGAAAACTTCATTGAGAAATTTCTTGAAGAATTTATGCTGGACTTCCTGAAGTAATAATAGAAGGAATCCCTGGAATAATTTCTGAAGGTATCCTCTTTAAAATTCTTGGTTGAAATCTCAAACTAACTTAACGGCGATGCTAGTGAAAATTCTAAGAAATCGGCGAGGCCTTCTGCAGAAACTATTGCCTGAGCTCATAAAAATGTCCTAACCGGAATTATTGGAATAATTGTAAAATATGGAAGAAAAACATGCTAAAGTCTCTGGAGTAATTTCTGGGGATATTTCTAAAAAAATCCAGGATGAATTTTTGGAAGTACCTATATTGAATAAATTTCATGAGGAATGCCTTAAGATGGTCGTTGAAATAAATAAATGTATTCTTTGTGCAAATACCTGAATTAGTTTCAAATGAAATTCTTTGAAAAATATTGAAAAAAATGCATACAGTAATACAAGCGTGTTACAGCTGAGATACCAAAAAAATGAAAATATTCATAGAATTCTCATGAAAAACTTTCATTTACTGATTTTGGATGGATTATTTTTGATTTGTTGGTTCCAGAAAGGTTCCTGTTCGGTATCTCTTTTTTAAGCATTAGGTATGTAAAGATCATAGGAGCCTTCCTTAGCCGAGTGGTTAGTGTCCGCGGCTACAAAGCAAAGCCATGCTGAAGGTGTCTGGGTTCGATTCCCGGTCGGTCCAGGATCTTTTCGTAATGAAAATTTCCTTGAGTTCCCTGGGCATAGAGTATAATCGTACTTGCCACACGATATACGAATGCGAAAATGGCAAGTTTGGCAAAGAAAGCTCTCAGTTAATAACTGTGGAAGTGCTCATAAGAACACTAAGCTGAGAGCCAGGCTTTGTCCCAGTGAGGACGTGATGCCAATAAGAAGAAGGAGAAGATATAAATATCATATTTTCAAAAAGCACTTAGTCGCTACCTGCCCTGCATGTTGGAGGGAGCCTTTCAAATATTGCCTGTGGACATTTTTTATTGAACTAACTCTGTCATTTTAGCATTCTTTATAACAACTCTTATAAACACGTAAAATATAAAAAAGTTAGTACAAAAAAAAAAGTGATTTCGGCCTACTCTAAGGTTAGAATTATTTCAGTTTGAAATTTAAGCTTAGAACTTTCAGAGTTATTTACAGTTTGACAGTTCATGCTTCAAGTATTGAAAAATGGGTGACAAAAGAGGAGAGGAGAGGTCTATAAGTACTGAAGAGTGTCTATAAATACTGAAAATTTATGTAAGTAATTTCTGTAGTTTCTCCTAATTAATAAATTCTAAGTTTTCTGTTATTGTTTTAATAAAAAAATCGTTCATGAAAATTTAAAAAAAAACGTACATTGTTTTTCTGTATTTCTACAGTATGGCCCATAAAAAATGCGAAAATTTTTTTAACGTGAATTTAGTACCCAAAAGCGTTATTTGCATTGTTATAGTGATTGATTGTAATTTTTGATTACTGTAGTCTATTCTGAGATAGTTTCGCTTTATTGGCAAAAAAGGTTCGAAGGTTTTGTTCGCTAAAAGTTAGAAAAAGCGTTTGATCGTCGTACACTCTGGCGATAAACTTTCCACCTTCAAAAATCACACTAAAAAAGTGGTTAATTTGGTATCAGAGGATGGAGGAGGTCTTTGAGAACGTGTTTTTCGTGGTTAGGGTTCATTCAAATATTACGTAACGCAAAATTTGCCAATTTTGGACCCCCTTGGCAAAATTATTCAAAAGAACTTACATTTTCTACAATTTTGCAGCAAAAGGCCTCAATCTCAACCAAAAATTTCAAATAAGCGGCAACTTATTCAATATATTACTAGGAAGACCGAATTGCGAACAATTTCTCTGAATATATCGTACGTCTACGATTAACTAGAACAGAGAAATAAAATTACCTAATAATTTGCCGATTTGATCCATTGTGCACCATCGCTGTAAGATCCTTTATTGGGTCATTTTTGCCCAGCGTTTATTGGAGAAAAAAACCGAATTGAATTTCGATTACTTTTTCAAAACGTCGTAAGTGAGTATGGAGGTATGGAGATAGGGTTGAACTATTTTACAACAAATATACATTTTGACATGTTTTCTTTACGTGTATCCTCAAAAATTAGCATTCCAGCAGTACTGCCCATAACTGCATAACAGTCACATTCGACATTTTTGACAAATTGGAGTTAATACCATGGAGAGTCTTCAAATGATAAAAACTTTCGATCAACTTAATAAAATCTGTGATATTGTTCTAGAAAATTCGAAAAAAATACCAAGTTGTTTTGTCACACTGGTAATTATAACCGCATAACTGTCACATTGAGATTATAACTGAGCCTCGTAATGTAATAGCAATGAAAAATCTATCAGAATTATTTTCTGACTATTCACCTAGTATGCGATATGAGTTGTACAAAATATCAGCCTCAAATAAGCACTTTTGAGTTCCTGGTAATTTTTTGAAACTTAAGTTCCCTCCCATACTGCCATGAATTCACACTTGGTGTTCAATTTACTCAATGCCTACTTTTGTCGAATGTTACAAATATGCAGTTATGGGCAGAGTACGCGTCCAAAAAATCTTGATTTCTATCATTTTCCCACACAAATTTAATAACAAAATGATACGCCGTTCCGTTCAACTACCTACGACGTTTTTTACCAGTGTAAGATTGACCCAATTAGTGTTTTGTTTTGATTCGTGGTTAATTCACGTTGTCTCTCCATATAACAAAGCGGTGAAAGTAGTGGTTAGGTTGCAACAGTTGAAAATCTTACTTACGTCGTTTTGTAATTCCGAAAAATTAACGTTAATCAAGTGAAAATCGAGTTGCGTCAAAGTGGAACGTGTAGAATTGCGTCTGCGAAACTCTTCTTCTTCTTTCTGGCGTTACGTCCCCACTGGGACAGAGCCTGCTTCTCAGCTTAGTGTTCTTATGAGCACTTCCACAGTTATTAACTGAGAGCTTACTATGCCAATGACCATTTTTGCATGCGTATATCGTGTGGCAGGTACGATGATACTTTATGCCCTGGGAAGTCGAGGATATTTCCAACCCGAAAAGATCCTCGACCGGTGGGATTCGAACCCACGACCCTCAGCTTGGTCTTGCTGAATAGCTGCGCGTTTACCGCTACGGCTATCTGGGTCCCACATAACTCATAGGATCGATAAAGTAAGTTTGTTTACTGTTCTGACTTTTTTTTTAATAAGTTCTCGAGAAATTATAAAAACATCGTGGCATTCTTGTTACAATGTGTGGCCTAATACAAAACGTCTAGGTATAGAGAATGAATGTAAAGTTTAAAACTATTATAATAAAGCAATTTAAAAAAATAGCATTCGGCTCTGTTATGTCATCGGGCGTTTGAGCCTTCCAATGAGATAAATTTGATTACAAAAAAGAGCCAGGCCAAAGGCCGCCCTAACGCTGTCAACCTTACATCCAGTTAGTCAGCTACTCAAAGATATATGAGCAGAGGGGGTTCGACCTCTTCCGCCGAAAGTGGTTGTTTTACAACCGCAACCGCAAAGGTGTTGTTCGGAGAAAACAGACAGACATTTCGCTTTCGCTTTCGGTTGACCCCACCCTGCATGGCTTTTGACAGTCGTTAATGCGTCCGCGGATTTGAGCCGACCTGTCAGTCTGTTGCGAAACTACTACTTACGGCATGGTGGACATGTGCGAAACGTGTGTATGCAGTGTTGGACAAAACATGTGTAACTTATTTTGAATTTTCATGCAAAATGATCATATTTGGTGATCTAGATCTCAGTTAATTTTGAACCAATAGAAATAAAATTTTCACAGCAGGTCATAATCAACCTGAGTTTCAAGGTATTTTTTTTGAGTATTTTTTCTATTAATGTTTTAATTCAGTAATAACGATTTTACTTGAATAAAATTTTTGGTAAAAAATTATAAAAATTACCTCAAAATATGAAAGACCTACCAAAAGTATTTTCGGCAAACATGTACATCTCGTCTAAATGAACAATTTTGCTGACGGTTTTTGGAGTATACTGCTGGAAGAAGATTCTGTTCTTCCGACGAGTTTCGCGTAAGTGTCTCTGTTAACGGATTCGCCACACCACTTTTGGCCCTTCATATAACGGTAATTTGAATTCAAACCATTAATGAAAATCGACCTTGCTCACTCAGTTATTTCTTCATTGTTTTTAAGTTATGTCAATCATTATTAAAATTATTGAAATCGTCAATAACTTACTTTAGTTGAACCGTTATTACTTTTCAACTCGTGTAAGAAAAAAATTGTGAAAAATACATGTTGAAAATAAAGTTATGTCTGAAGTGCTATGAAAATTTCGTTCAAATCAGTTCATAAATCACTTAGATCTAACCTATCGAAGACCATTTGTAAGGAAAACCGAGCAAATGTATTGTCCAACACTGTATTATATTAGTCCGTTGGACATATCGCGACATTGTTACTTCCCAGGCAACGAGGAAGCGTGCAAAGCGTCATTTCGTTTCCACAGCTATAAATTCTTATAATTTACAGCTACACGGTTCGGTTGGAAACGTTTTTTTTTTGCGAAGGTCGCCATCAACCTTTTAATACATGTCCATTTATGTCTTTAAAAGCATCTCATGTGTTACTCACTCGAATGGAAAGTTGCTAATTTTTGATTATCTTCTTCTACTCTCTGTCTCTTTTCAGGTAAGTGTGTAATTCTGTCTTCGTGACACACATCTTCTGGAAGTGCTTGCCAACACGTCAAGGTATCAATTTGAGAACGGTTGTTTGCTGATTCTGCAGAAATCGTAAAACCAGCAGTCAAGCGTTGACGCAGCTCTCAAACACAAAAAATCCACTAAAGAAAAAAAAGCGCAGACAGACGAACGTGATGAGTTCTAACGCCTACGTTTGGCCACTCTGTCTGCGAGCGAAGACATAAGCTTTGCATTGCACAGTGGTCACATCGCATACAAAAGTTGGTCAAAATTTTGCTCAAATAGTTTGTAAACCCTATTTTATTGATAAAACAAGATTTTTTGAAAGTATTTTGATAAAAAATGTTGCTGGACCGAAAATTTGAATTTTTGTTATGTTTGGCAGTTTTAGTTATGCAACATGCCATGCAGCAATGAGGGGGAACATGATCATTTTACAGTGTTTCTTTAGTAACATACAAAAAATTTGAAGAATTCCAAGAAATCTTGCGGGAGTTCCATTTAATACACTTCTTAACATTCTGAAATGCAAAATTTGGTGAAAACGATTCGAAGCATATTTGAAACAAATGTAAGGCCTCTATATAAAATTTTTGTAGAGAGATGTGAAACATACATTAATCGATTCTAAACTTTGAAAAGCTGAACTGAAAAATCAATTAAAAATATCAGTCAGAGAATTCCAAACTTAATTTTTTGACTTTTTTTTGAACCACTGTACATCGGAACGTTGTCGGCACTGTTACTGTTACGGCTTCCGAAACAGTTATCAACTGCGCTGCTGCGCAATAAAATGATACATGCAAGTAGGCAGCTACTCATATTCACTTGTTACACCGGAGCCAAATTGGCAATCGTCGGTATCGTGTCTGAATCAATCGCTGCCTTGGTTTGTTTCAAGTTGAGATCATATTCAATCATTTTGCGGGATTAATTGCATACTAACTATGAAGCCACTCGGTTGAGTCAGACAGTGAGGGTGCGCTTCTTTGTCATGCTTTTTTGAGACCGTCGTGGCATTCCTGAGAGGGGTAGTCATACATTTGTTTGTGTTCCTTGTTTATTAATTGTTCTTGGAAATTTGAAGACCAACCAGAGCGTTGGTGTTAACAAAATTAGTTTTTTGGTGGGAATTTGTATATTACCCGGTGATTGGTATGATTGATGATCAATCAAATTATGTTCAAAGATCATATCTTAAAAACATGTTTGTCAATTTTTTTACAAATCTTTTCATTCTTGATAAGTTCTGGGTCTAACGCCAACTTTTCGGACGATTCCTTGCTTCATACAACCCAAATCCTCTAAATTCATGGCATTTACAAAGGTGTTATTGAAATGTAGGCATCTCGTTAAGTTGAGTAGAGATGGACGTGGCCGTAAATAGCAATGTTCATGCTTTTGATGTTATTTTTAAGGTTGGATTAAGTTTTACTTCCTAGCACTGTTCCTAAGCGCAATCTGAACGTTAACATTACTAGCATATGGTTCATTCACAAATTTCATAACGCCAAAAATGGCCATTTTGTATACCCACCCACCCCCTCGTGACGCTTTTTGTATGAATATTCTACAAATTTTGTTTGAACTGTAACATCACGGGAACACCCACCCACCCCCTTCAGCGTTATGAAATTTGTGAAATCTACTCTTTTATGAAACTGCATATAACAACCACTGTTGGATCAATATTATTATCTGTAGAGTAGGGTGCGGTTTATTTTTCGAAAGTCCTCAAAACCAAAAATTGTTGTGCTCTTCTTAATACGAATCACGTTAGAAAAGAAACCTTTAGAGATGACGCAAACTATGTGAAGGTGATTTTTCAGCTTATATACAATTACCTGCAGTAAAGTCTACATAACTTTGTACCCTTAGCATAATTCTCTTCAAAATTCAAGAATTCATGAAAAGTTTATAGAATATCACATTTGTCAAAAATCAGAACTAGTCTTAGTTGAAAGTAGTTTTTTCTATTTTTTTCCATATTTTACTAAAAAATTCAACTTTGTTTGACCATAACTCAATGAATACTCAACCAAATCCAAATATTTTTACATGCTTTCAAAGATGACAAAGTTGTCCTTCAAAAGTTTGAATACCATATGTAGTCAAAACAGCTTTTCAACACAATTATTTAACAAAAACTGCCCAAAAACATGGAGAAGTACCAATTTTTTCAAATTTTTGCCAGTTAAACGTTAATACTAAAACTGAAACTGATTTTTTTCATTTGTAATACCTCTTACAAGGTCGTAACAACAATTGTTAAGTAATTTTATAACAAAATTATGTTTACCCTTGTTTAAAAAATGGAGTATTCAACTCGTTGTTATCACAAGATTATTTATAAAGTTCAATTAAACAGAAAAAAAAAATGTAATTTGCGGCAACAAACTTAAGCAATTCAAAGGAGTTTTGTGATTTTTTACGCTTAAAATCACAATTTTGAGTAGATGGTTGTTAGTTTTTTTTTTGAATTATTTGGAATCGATTGAGTATCAATTAGCTTATGATCAAACAGAGATGTACTTCTTGGTAGAAATAAAGAAAAAAATGGAGAAACTGATTTATACCAAGACTAGTTTTGATTCTGAACAAACTTTTATGTTCTACAAACTTGTCCTTTAATTTTGAAAAGACAAATTTCAAAAGTTTCGAAATCTTAATCTATTTTGATTTTATAATAAACTCCGTTAACAATATTGCCAGGAACCTGTCTAGAGTCACAAGTAATTTGTCAAGGAGTTTGATGAGAATCCGCCAAATATTTCGCTAGGAATTCATAAAAAAATGAAATAGTATTCAATATTAACTGTAGTGCGAGAAAAAACGGACCAAGTACTCCAGGGACCATTCCAAGAAAATTCTAGCGGATTATTTTAGTAAATACTCAAAAAGGTCTTCCAACTCCAGGTGTTCCTACAGAAATTTCTCAAAAATGTCCCAATGAGTATTCGTTCAGGGTTTCTTCATCAGGTTTCTCCAGGAGTTTCTCACAGAGATTTATCTATGATTTTTTCAGCAGATTTCTTCAAAGATTTCTCGAGTAATTTATCGAGTCAATTTTCCTTGAATTATTCAAAATGCTCTTTTGGGGTTTACAACAAGAAATGCTACAATAATAATTCCAGCTATATCTCGTCTTATTTCTATAATTATTTCTTCAGATATTCTCTTCGAGGTTTCCTTGGATTCCTCCAAAGTATTATGTTTATTGATTTCCCCATTTTTTCCAGCAATTAATTAAGAGAATGCTCCCATAACTTCCACCAGCATCTAGAAGTTTCTTCAGAAATCCTTGTAAGAGTTCTTCCGGTACTTCTCAAGACGTTTTGTTGGAGGCTACTTCCTTTAGAAAAACACCTCCAGAAATTTCACCAATAATTAAAAAAAAAACTCCTTGGCAAAGTCCCGTACAAATTTCATGAGAAATTTTATAAAGTATTTTTTGACAAATATTCTTTGAAGGAAGCCCGGGAAGAAACTGTGGAATATGGGCAAATTACATATAGACCGATAATCAAAAATATTTTTGCAATTCCATGTCATATATTTATAGTTTTATGATACAAATTTGATTTTTTGCTTCCAAAAAACAAATTTTTGAGACAAATTTCTAAATATGGCCTAGAGCGAAATAATGAATTTTGACTGTGCTTCATTTACCGTTATTATCAAAAACATAGCCGTGAAAACTTTAAACACCAGTTGATTTATATACCTATTCTACACTTCGGGGGAGATTTTTAGAAAATCCTTAAAGGAAATTTTAAGATACGCCCTTTTTAAAAATGTTGATTTTCCATTTTCCATTTACCATGTATTTCAATACCGGATACTTGTTTGGAATGTTTTCAATTATATTAAATCATTCATTTTCATAAGAACTTACCACAATCAACTGATTATGTGCAGGCTTAAGTGCTATAAGGCACTACGGAGCTAATTTAATTTTGTAATTAAATGGAACGAAAACTATTAGCACTTGCAAAGATTTTTTGTTCATATTACTGACCGAGGTTCATCATGATTTTATTCAGAATTCGAAAAAAATCAAAATTAACTCAGATTGTTCAATTTTATAAATAAACTTTACGAAAATTAGCATGTTTGAAAAATGTTTGCAGACTATTTTACTTCACAGAAAAACGATCAAGTTTGGAGGTCTGGATCTCGGCTTCTAGTGGTCCGATTGTCATGAAATTTTCACTGCAACTCAGGTATAACATGAATTTCACTCACCTTACAAATCACAATATTTGAAAATTATTGAGTTATTGAAATCTCCTATTTTGCGAAAAACAGCTTATTTTTTTGTAAATATTGCGAAAACCATTAGTTTTACTGAATAATGTTATTCCACAGATTACTATGGGTGCTCTTAGTATTTCCGTTGAGTAAATATTTGGCAATCAAAATTTTATTATTTTTATCGGAATGAAAAACTCCGAATCTTTAGTTTAGGATAGTACGATGACATCAAAGTCAAATGAGAGATAAAACTGAAAAAAAAGCAATTCATGTTTTCTTTGGTTGCAGTGTGTGTGTTTTTATTCCGCAGAATCATAACTTTTTATGTGGCTTTTTGAGTTAAACAGAAAACATACTGAAAATTTATAGGATTTTAAATTGTCAACTAAACACAAACTAATTTTTTTGATTTGAAAGTTTTTTTTTCAAAGCCGATTAGAAGAGCCAATAAAACACAACAATTCATACAATTAAAGCAATAAAAGTTCTGCTGAAGCTGACAAAACCTTAGGCATTCTATATCAGAGGTTGACTGCTAACCTTCTTTGGGTTGTAATAAATAAACTTAAAAAAATATAAGCCATGCGAAATGGGTCATGGCGGCTTCCAAAAAGTCGTTCCCCCTATGTAAACTGCCGGCCCGAAGGAATTCTTTGAAACAAACATAAGCCTTGTAATATAATATGCACTTAAAAATATGTTTAGAACACCAGATTCTTCAAATTATTAAGATTGTTATGTTCAAAAACAGAGTTTGTGACCCAATTGAATCGGCCCGTAATGCCTTATAGAACTTGAGCCTATACATAATCAGTTAATCAAGGTAAATTATTAAAAAACTGAATTATTTTATACAACTGAAAACATTGCAAACCGGCTTACATTGTTAATGAATGAAAATCATCGTTTTTGTCAGTTTCACCTTCAAAAGAGCGTAGCTCCAAATTTCGTCGAAGGTTTTTTTTTAATCTTTCCAGAGCTATAGAATAGGCATATAAACCATCTGGCGTTTAAAGTTTTGATGTTTTTTTTTCCCCTTTCAGAACAATTCATTTCGTCATTTCGATTATCGGCAACTTAAAGGCAATGCTTTTTTTTGAAAGTAAAACGAAGGTAAAAAATTTTATGTAGAAAAATTCAAAAAGTATGTCAAGATAAACACTGAAAAAAACGAAACAACATTTACAAACTTACACACTTAAATTATTTTACGGATTCCTGTAAAATCTCAACAGCTGAACAGTTCGGTGAAATAAATTAACGGAGTACGGTAAATTTTTACAGTATTCGGTGAAAAATCACCGGAGTCCGTAAAATTTCGATGGTTGGTTGGTTTGACTTTATTAACGATATTTTTAGCCCTGGGCTAGTTCATCTCGGGACCAACGGCTTTACTTCCCTTCCGAAGGAAGTCGTCACTATAACTTTTTACGTCATAAGTGACTATGTCGGGGGATGGGATTCGATCCCAGGTCCTCGGCGTGAGAGGCGAGTGTTCTAACCACTACACCAGGTCCGTCCCCTAAACTAAAATTTCGACGGAATTACGGTGTTTTATTTCACCGAACTGTTCAGCTGTTGAGATTACGGTGAAATTCACCGTAAGAGCTTAGTGTGTATAGGCATACATTTTTATATAAACTAGTCAAAGGTAATCTGTTGTATTTGGTGAGATATTCCAAAAGTTTTTTAAAATACTCTTGTGAGAGACAGAAAAATAAATTCCAAAGGATATTTCGTTCTTTATAAAAAAAACGGTGATTAGGATATTGCATTTTAAATATTAATTGGTAAACATGAGATTAAAGCTCAAAGCTATTGCCTTCTTAGTTTGTTCGGAATTTAAATGCACATAAATTAGAGTGATAGCGTTCTATTACTCTTCGTTTGTGCTTTTCTTAAACACGTTTTTAAACTTTTCAACGTTATTGTAAGAAGTTTCGCGGTTATTATTAGCAGTTAGTCGATGGCAAATCAGCATTGCAGATATTGAACTTAGAGCTAAAAAAAGGGTGTAACATGATAGATTTCTTTGCCAACCGTGAAAAACTTCTAATAAACTTGCAGACATCTTGACACTTACAGAGATGAACGAGCTTCTGGCTGAAAATCTCTCTAATAAAGATAAATAAATAAATAATCTTGACACTTGAGACATCAATCTTGTTACATACGCCCATATTCTAGCACCCACTTCATTTGTCAAGAAGCTCAGGATGTGAATCTGATGTACATGACCGTGGTCATTACGGATAGTTTTCTAGTTACGATTAAGGCGAAGTAGGCCGTCATTGAAATTTGTATGCGTCGTTGATGATTGTTGCTAATTCATCTCACGATTTCGAATCAAAGAAAATCAGTTGGTTTTGCACTGACACAGCTGAAAAAGTATCAGCATACTTTATGCATGTTAGCGCGTACAGTGATACTTTTTCAAGTCAATATAAACTATCAAGACTGATTTTTATCACTTTGAAATGCAAGCTGAAAAGTCATCATTGGTGCCAAAACGAATGACGGGCTACTTAGCCTTAATAACTGGGAGCGACAATTAAGCTTCAAGAGTTACAGAGCTGGCTTATTGCTTGGATGACTAAACATGGTTTTACGATGATACTAATTAGGCTGAATGATTCGAAGTTAAATCATGATGCACTACTGTTCCGATGCCTCTCAATAGAGGAAGACAATGATAATAAGTAATGGGAAGGACAGACTTTGTACGTCCATTTATTCTACCAAAACGAATTACATGGTTGCAGGCAGAGATAAAAGAAACCCCATTCGTCTTGGCGCTGAAGTAATGTTTGTTGTCAAAGATTTTTTGAATATCTTAAAAAAATTGCCAGCAATCTAAGAAAAAGTCCATTAAATAATTAGAAAGGAGCCCGTTAAGGGTTTACAAAACATTTCATGCGTGTGCAAGAATAAGGGTGTAAGTACCATCCAAGGATTCTCTCTTCAGCGAATAAAGATAACAATATGCAAGTTTGTTGGCATGTTTTAACCACGAGTTGCGTCGCTGCCAAGTCCCTTGAAGTGACAAACTTCTGACAAACTTGCATCCTGTCCTTTTTATTCACTGATAAAAGAATCGATGAAGAGAAATCACTCATGCAACTTGCGCCCTTCTTGTATCACATGCTTGATTTGTCAAGAAGGGCGCAACGGTAATCTGATGGACATGTTTTCTAGTTCAAGTATAAATCTTGGAGCGATGATTCAACGTCAAGAGTTACAGCGCTATCAGGTTGACTGGATGACTTAACATGGTTTTCCGACGAAACTAATTAAGCTGAATGTTTCGAAATCAAATCATGATGCACTAATGACCCGATGCATCTCCAGAGAGAAAGACGGCAAGGGTAAGTAATGGAAAGGACAGATTTTGGACGTCCATATATTCTACCAAAACGATTTACATGGTTGCAGGCAGAGGTAGAGGGAAGCACATTCCTGGTAGTGTTGAAGAAGCGTTTGATGGGATGACGGCAAAAACGCATCCAATATCTAAATTCCCGAATTTGATTCAAATATACATCGAAACTCCAGCCAAATTCCAGCTCAGCACACTAACCTTGACAGTGACAGTGACGACGGTAATTATGTTCGTTGACAACCATAACCGTCAAACCCGTACGATAACCCAAATACTTTTGATTCAACAAAACCACGCGCACGGTAAATCTAGCGAGAGAGAGAGCATGGAAGCTACGCAGCATGTCACACACCATCATGACAATTGTCAGCCTCCCTCCCGTGTGTCTCTATGTTGTGACAGTTAATGGTAGCAGCTACCCCTCTATCTACCCGAACGACCAATTTACCCCGAGAGAGTCGTACACGCAATTCATCAGCTATCAAGAAGCGGCAGCATAAAAATAGACCTACGGCGAAGGAAATAGACATGTAGGTAGACTGACACGCAATTCGAACCGTTTATTCGAATAATTATGATTGTCTTTTGTTTGTTTTTGTTCGGATCTTGTTCTTCTTTTGTTTTCATTTGCCGAGAAGATAGTACAGATAAATAAGAGACAATTTAACTACTCAGTACAGTGTTAGACAAGACATTTGTATCTTGTTTAGATTTTCCATACAAAACGGTGCACTTTGTTAGGTTAAATCTCAGTTATTTATGAACCGATTTGGATGAAATTTTAACAGCTCGTCAGATATAACTTGAATTTCAAAAAAAAAAAAATGAGTGATTTTTCCAACCTCAATTTTTATAGTAATAACAATTTGAAAGAAGTGGATTTTTTGATGAAAAATTGTAAACGATTTATCTGAAAATATGAAAGCCCCACACAAAAACTGTCTTCGGAAAACTTGTTCGTCTAATCTAAATCTACAACTTTGCTGAAGATACCATGTAACTATTTCCTCAGGTTTTTAATTTATGTCATTTATTAAAATTTATCAAAAAAATGCATTTGTAAGGTTCTGTTCTATTCCTTATGCTGTCGACTTAGTCAAACCATTATTGCTTGTGAACTTGTTATTGAAAAAATCACTAAAACATATTTGTTAAAATTCAAGTTATGTTTGAAGAACTGTGAAACAACGCAAGTTGATCATTTTGTAACCAAAAAATTGAAAAAAGCTACAAATATATTGTCCAACACTGTATGTGTCGTGGTTGGTAGTTAAACATTTCACGGTGCGAGCTAATTTGTAGGGTTCTCCTTCGGAACAAAACATTTTTCCCATACGAAGGTGTTTTTACAAGCGGAGATTGCGATCGACAGTCGTCAACAGTCATATTTAGGTAGATCCAACAGTTGTCGGTCTGTTTAAGACTAGATTAATTAGATATCTAGAGCAAACGCATCGATGACTTCCTGGTCTGGTGAAACGGAGTGTTTCCTTGGAAAAAGCTTCATCCGATTCTATTTAGTCGTTAGATTGCGTTCATACTTCAGAACCTTAAAGATCTTATCAGTGGATTACAACAAACTTAGTTGAGACGTTTTGTTTAACAAAATTTGTTGTAATTTTTGCTCATCTACTGGACGTGACATTATTTTTTTTTTTTTTTTCAAGATTTCCTCTAGATTAGTCAAAATTGTTAGAAAATATGTTATTATTTCAACAAACGTATTGCTAATGTTATTTTTTAACATAAAAAATGATGTTTTTTATAAGATCCATTTCATGAATTCATCATCAACAAAAAGATTTGTATCGTTTCATATCTAGAATGTTTTTGAAATCGTGGTTGATAAGCCTAGGCTTAAGCACCATTGCTCGCTCTATACAAAACTAATAATTTCTGATTTTTTTCAATCTTGCAAACGATCATATTTTTGCTGAATCAAACTTTCAAAAACTTCTAGCAGTGGTGCCTCAAGAGATGTTTTCCAGGAATTTCTACGGAAATTCCTAGAGGATTCCTCCAGGAATTATCCAAGGAATTCTTAAAGAATTCCTTCCAAAATTTCTGTAGGGAATTCTCCAAAAATACATCCAAGAATCCTTCCAAGATTTTGAGACCGGTTCCAAATAGGGTTTCAGGAATTCCTCAGAGTCTAGAAATTGCTCCAGTTCTTCCAGAAATTCCTTTTGGCGTTCCTCCAGAGATTTCAGGGATTCCTCCAGGAGCTCATCTACAGACTTAGGTTAAATTACTGGGGTAGGTAAAACTTGACTGGGTTCTGGAACTACCGAAGAAGTCAGTAAAATGAAAACTGTCGCCACGCGTGATTGAAAGTAAATTTCACCATGTTTTTTTATCGATATATGATATAAAAAGAAAGCTCTCTACAAAATTTCAGTAAAAATCTCTGTTTTTCGATTTCTGACATTTTTTTTAGTTTACTGACTTTTTCGGTAGTTCCAAAACCCAGTTATCTTTACCGAACAGATTGAGTGTGTAAGGATTTCTCCATGGATTGCTCCAGGGATGCTTCCTGGGATTTCTACAGTGATTTCTCCAGGGTTTCTACCAGGAATTCCTGCAAGAATTCTTCCTACAGCGATTTATCCAGGAATTTCGTCAGGATTTTTGTCAGAGACATCTTCAGGAATTTCTCAAGAGTTCTCTCGTGTGATTCTTACATGGTTTCCCCTAAGGATTCCTCTAGATATTTCTTCGATAATTCCTACAGTATTTTTACATTACATTATTACATGGATTCCTCTAGGAGTTTTCAAAACAATTCATCTGAGGTTTCCTCCAGAGATTTTTTCAGGATTTTCGCAAGGAGGCATCCACAAATTACGTAACGCTTTAGGGGGAGGGGGGGAGTAGGCTCAAGCGTTACGGCTCATACAAAAATTCGAAATTTTTCATACAAAAAGTGTTACGGAGGGGGGGAGGGGGTCAAAAATTTCCAATTTTAGCGTTACGTAATAAATGGATGCCGCCCAAAGTATTTCTTCAGAGATTTATTCATTGAACCCTCCAGAGATTTATTTGAAGGAATATTTCTAGATATATCTCCTGGGATCACTCCAGAAATTCTTCCAAAGATGTGTCCAGGAATCAGGAGGAAATTTGGCAGCAATCGTATTTTTGAGACCGGTTCCAAATAGGGCCCAAAAATTATTCTAGAAATTCCTCCAAAAGCTAAGTCAGAAATTCCTTTAGAATTTCCTACATTGATTTCTCCAGAGATCCCTTCAGCAATTTCTCTAAGGATATCTGCAAGAATTGCTCCAGAGATTTCTGCAGTGATTCCTACAGCGATTTCTACAAAGTTGCCACCAGGGATTCCTCAAGGGTTCCCATCAGGAATTTTTCCAAGAATTGCTCATCCAGAGATTTCTGCTGGGATTCCTACAGTGATTTCTTATGCAATTCCTACAGCGATTTAGACAGGAAATTCTTCCAGGAATATCTTTAGGAATTCCTCCAGGGTTTGCTAAAGTTTCCCATAGTAATTACTCCAAAAATTCCTACAAGGATTCTACCAGGAGTTACTACAGGGATTTCTTCAGACATGTTTAAAGGAATTCCTTCAGAAACTCATTCAGAGATTTTTGCAGGATTTTCTCAAAATATTCTTTCAGAGATAGCATCATAGAATCCTCCAGTGATTTATGCAAGAATTCCTCCAGAGATTTCTAAAGGAATATTCCTAGAAATATATCCACGGATTACTCCAGGAATTCTACCAAAGATATGTCCAGGAATCAGGAAGAAATTTTGACTGCAATCTTATTTCTGAGAGGTTCTAAAAAGAGCTATAGAAATTTCTCCTGGAGCGCTATCAGAACTTTTTTTTGAGAGTTCCTCCAGAGATTTCTCTAGAGATTCCCCCAAAAAAAATTTCAAAGATTTTACCATGTATTGCTCCATGGATGCTTCCAGTGAATTTTGCAGTGATTCCGACAGCGATTTCTCCAGGTTTTCCATCAGGGTTTAATTAAGGGGTTCCACTAGGAATTCCTCCAAGATTTACTCATCCAGAGATTTCTATTGGGTTCCTACAATTCCCAGCAATTCCTTCTTGGGTTCCTACAGCGATTCGCGCAGGTAATTCTCCAGGTTTTTTTGTCAGGGATATCTTCCGAAATTCCTCTAGGATTTCTCAATGCGATTACTACATGGTTTCTCTTAGGAATTACTGAGGAGTTTCCTCCAAGAATTCCTACAAAGATTCTACTAGGAATTTCTACAGTAGTTTCTTTGTTTGTTCTATTAATTCTCTCTAAGTGTAGAACTAGCCCTCGTGCGTTAAAATACACTCTAATAAAGATTTAAAAAAAAAAAAATATTAATTCTCTCTATGAATTCCACCAGGAATCTACGAATTCTTCCAGGATTTTCCACAGATTCCTCCATGAATTCGTATACTGATTTTTCCAAGGATTCCTCCTTGAAATTTTAAATGGGTCCAGGAATTCTGTCAGCGATTCTTCCAACGATTCACTCAGGAATATCGAAAGGAAGAAATTTAGTCGCAACCGGATCCGATGGGGTTCCAGGAATATCTCCAAGAATTCCCTCAGAAATTCCTTCAGGACTTCCTACAAGAATTCCACTAGGTTTTTCTTCAGAGACTTCTTCGGGGCTTCCTCAAGTGATTTAAACAGGTTTTTCTCCAGGGATTTCTCCAAGAATATCGGTAGGAATATTTCCAAGAATTTCTTAGAGGAATTCTTGGAGTAATACCTTATTTGTTAAGGAATTCCTAGAGATGTTCTTCTATCAATTGTCCCAATGGATTCTTTATGAATTCTACCAGATAAGCCGAAGGCTCCACGAATTCTTCCAGGGATTTGTTCAAGAATTTCTATACTCATTTTTCAAGAAATTCCTCCTCAAAGTGTTCGATGGGTCCATTTTTTTTAGGGATTCTACTTGGGGTTTTCCAGGAAGATCTTTTAATCGCAACCGGTTCTGATGGGGCTCCAGGAATATCTACAAAAATTCTCTCAGAAATTCCTATAGGATTCTTCCGGGCATTTTTCAAAAGATTCATCCAAGAATTCTTCTAGGTATTATCCATGGATTCCTTTACTGATTTCTACCATGAAAGAATTTTACGAAAAACCCCTGGGGAATAACCTACATAAAATGGATAAAGCTCGGAAAAAACTCCTTGAGGAAATCCCTGGATGAAACCCTAAAGAAATCTTTGCAGGAATCCTGGAAGAATTTCTGGAGGAATGCCCGATGAAACCTCTACAGGAAGCCCTGGAAGAATCCGTCTAGTTATCTCTGGATATACAGAAATCTCTGGAATGATTCCTGGAGATATTGTTGAAAAAATCCTTATAGTGATATTTCTGGAGGAGTCTCAGGGAAATATCTGGAAGAATTATTGGAGAAATTCCTCAAGACATTTTTGGAGGAATCCTGGCGGAATTCTTCTAGATAATCCATGAATTCCTGGAAAAAATCTCTTCTGAAGAAAGTCTTTCAGGGTTTTCTGGAGGACTTCCAGAAGGAATACCTGGAATTTTCATAATTGTGTTTCATTTGTTTTATAATTGACAAACAAGGAAAAAAATGTAATTGAGTTATAATATCGCCCCAATCCACTATCCACATTTGTAATCGAACATTTCACAGACAAACCGATCTCCTTATCGAACACCCCCAACACAATAATCGACAGATTCTCCGGTACAATGAACACTCGTTCACTCGCATCGGGTTAAAAACATCCAATCGAGAGCCAATGACACTCATCTCGCCCCATGATCGATCACGGGCTGACATAACCATAGTCACCGAATAATCGATCGATTGCCTGCTTTCATCTCGATGATCGTTCGCATCAGTTTCTTCGACGGCGACTGCCGGTGGCGGCAGGTGTAGAAATCGATCACTTTCGCAGTTTGGTAATCGATGCCGGCCGACGCCGACGTCGATTCACGCCTTCGATAATTGGTGAGCAATTTTTTTGGAATCACAATTCATAAATTTTAACCATTAATTGAAGATAAGGACAATAAGTCAAATTCATCCAATTTCTCACTCTAATGATATCGGGTGGAGTAATTGATAGAGATCAATATGGTTTAATCAAATAATTTCTAAAACTTCTTCTTCTTCTTCTACATGACATTAAGTTCTCACTGGAGCAGAGCCTGATATCTCTCTTTGTCGTATATCGTGTGACAGGTACGATGATATTCGATGCCCAGGGAAGTCAAGGAAATTTTCATTACGAAAAGATCCTGGACCGACCGGGATTCGAACCCAGACACCTTCAGCATGGCATTGCTTTGTACCATAACAACTCGGCTTAGGAAAACCCCGTGACTCTCCAACGTCCTCATAGATGTCACCTTTTGTCATCTTGCGCTTCGACATTTTGTCATTTATATCTTAAATCATTTCGACTTTTTGTCTTTCGACCTTTTGTCATAGATTCATAAAAGGCTAATCCCTGACATTGCAATTATCGCTAATTACTCCGTCAATTGGATCAGTCAACGGGAACAGATTTTCCTCCTTCCTCAATATCAACACAAGTAACCTCGATTTCCACCAAAGCGTCGTCATCTCCTCCGCGGCCGTCATTATCGTCATCGCAATGCATCGAGAAAACTCGCCTAAATGAGCAAGAAGCAAAAAAAAGTTGTAAAAACTTTCAATTTCAACCTCAAATCGTCGAACTGCAACCCCACTTCTCTTTCGTTGACTGCACAGTGGTCGGCCGTTAGCAATGAGGCAGACAAACACATTAAAACATATCTTATTTGTTATATTCTCATGATCCTCCTTGATCAAGTCAGAATTCAGATTTATTTATTTGAAAAAATAGTTTTTTTTTTTAATTCTTCTCAATTTTTCTTCTGGTTTTGTAAATGTTACTTATATTGATTTGAAAAAGTAATCGTTAAATAGCATATCAACATTAAATATTTCTTCTATTAAGTCGATAAAACTAGTTTTGGTCAATCTTAATGTTTCCTGACCATTGTGCAACTGCTGCAGCACATGTGCAGCAAGTTGGAAAAGAAGCGCTGCTGCTGGTTCCGTTATCAACGACACGCGTATCATCCACGGAAACCGAATTCGGATGGCTCCCGGTAGGAGGACCTCTCTCAATTCGACGGTTTGGCAGCAGTTTTCCAGATTAGCCACCCGCGGTCAGTTTGTGTTCAGTGGGCGCACGCGTTGAAGCTTACCCTCTTAGCTACGCATCGGGCGCTTGTGCCCACATCGAATTTCCCCTTAAATCGCTTATCGTCGTCGACGTCGAGTAGTGAAACCGTAACTAACGTTCAAATTAAGAGTGTAGTTGTTTGTGTGCGTCAGGGGATTGTAGGTCCCATAGTAGTGCAACAGGGAAAAACTATTGGAAGCTTACTTGCTATCGCTGTGAAGCTTAGTGGTATGAAGAAAAATTCAACTCATCTTGTATGAGCATCGGAAGAAGACGAAGGCGTTTATCGAGAGGTGAGACGAGTTGAAATGCTTTTATTTTCAACCCTGTTTTTTCCGTTAGTTACACGAAAAATAAAAATATTTCCAAAAAAATATTAAAATTAAATTTTTTTTTAGTAAAACTTGAATTTTTATTATTGCCAAAAATCAGTAACTGGAAGAGGCTTCAAGAAAAACTGAAAAAGGATAGGGATGTTCAAAAATAAAATAAAAATCAAAATCCAATACTTATAGATTTGCGAATAAAAATAAATCTTTGCCAAAAACGTGTTTAGAATGATTTTAGATAACTAAAAATGATATTTAGATCGAAAATAAAAATATTTGAGGGTTAATTTATCATAGAACTCATAATATTTTCAAAAGTTATTGATTGATGCTTCAGAGAAGCATTGTAGCGGATCCTTGGAGAATTTCATACTGGTAATAATTCTTGGCGAAGGCTGGTTTGGATAGCAAGCTTGACTATGACGTAAGACAACGTCCTTATGAGGTTCTTGACAAGAATGATTTCGGCAGATTTGTTTTGTATTCTTCCAGTCTTTCTCCTTCTCGCAGAGATTGTTATCAAAATTTTGGATTGATATTTTTTAGAAGGATTCATTTAGTGGTTCCGGCAAACTTAGATTACAGATTATTTTTCTCCCGTTTTACCTATTATTACGAAGACTTTTGTAAACTTCGCACGAATACGTTGGAGCCCTCTGCGAATACAACAGTAAAAGAGTTGCATATTCCAATCCATTGGCCCGTTCTGAAGCCAACTCGTGACATAAAAACACCATTCCATTTTTATTGATATAGATAGATAGGAAGATTTGTTTCGGACCAATCCAATGCTACTACTTCCAGTAATTTCCACATAGACTACATTTTCCCAGCATTTCATGCAGATATTGTTCCATTGATTTTTCTACCGATTTTTTCAGTTGAGCAATTCTCGCTGAAACCAGATCGCTATCGGCACCCATCGTTAGAATTCCACTTTTATGTCACCTGATCGCTAGTTTTTGATAAAATTTAAGGGTGATACTTTCGGTTTTCTCAAATTGGTGGACCCCTCGTACGCTAGCTTACTAAATTGCTCGCGAAAAAAAAACATTTTTTGATAAATCTTAGATGTTTCTTCGTGTGATATTTCTCATATTTCCCTTGGAACACATAGCAAACTTAGTGACATAGTATAGAGAAAGGATATATCCTTCATTTAAAGCTAAAAAAAATGTTGGCGACCATCTTGAATTTCATTAGAAAAATCGTTTTTTCACCATGAAATTCCGTATTATGTCGCATTTCCATAATATTTTGTGTCATTTTTGAAAGTGTTTCATTTAAAAATTCCATTCCGTTTCCACAAATCAAGCTTTTATAATAGTAATTGTGTCACCACATTGACAAATTTTCATGGAATAAATTCATTTTAATCGCAATTCCCGAGTCAGTATTTTATTTTTATAAGAAAGAAAACAAAATCCATTAATAGAACCCAAAATGTTTCAAATTCTTTCCTAAATACTTTGTGACATTTTCTCGGAAATAACATTAAAAACTTTCGCAATTTATGAAAAAATGAACCAAAGTGTAGTTCGTTTCAACAAGTATCTGGAGTAAAAAAAGACATTTGCGTGTTTTGTCCATCGTTTTTTTTTTCAGTGTATGTTCATTGTTCATGTATGCTACATCAATTACTTGTGAAAGAGTATTAGTTACGACCAAACAACATTCCATTATAATTATTCTCTAAGAATTTCCGATTCATTTTAGAATATGGACCAAACAAATGTCGACCTGTATTTCAAGGTTTTCTCTAAAGATGTTTATATCAATTCTTCCACCGATTTCTCCAGTAGTGACTCTAGCAAATTTTTCAAAGATTCTCACCGATTCCCAGAAAATCTTCAAAGGTTCACTCCAGAGATTTTGATTCAATTCGTTATGAGATTATTCCAAGAAATTCTACGCGAATTCCTCAAGAAGTTTCTTCGTCGATTTTTTCAATCATTCCTATAGCCATTTCCATAAGGATTTCTTTATGAATTCATCCACGGTATGCCTAAGGAATCGTTTTGAAAATCCTTTAGGAGTTATGCAAGGAAATCTTTCAGGAATTATCAAATAAATTCAACCAGAGATTCCTCATCAAGTTCCAGCATATATTTTTTTGTGAGAATTTCTCGAACATTATGACCACAAATTACTCTTACAGTTCTTCCAAACAATTCTCGAACAGATACTATAACAATTATCTCGATCATTCTTGCTAAAATTTGTATAAAGATTGTATTCGATGATTTTTTTCTAGAAATTACTTTAGAAAGTCCTGCATAACATTATCCAGTAATTTAAATAATTATTTTATCAATAGTTACACCGAAAATTATCTATAAAATTCATCAAGGCTTTTTCCGGGATTAAGGGTTTTTTTTAGAGATCTTTGCAGGAGTTCATTAGGAATTTCAATAGAAGTTACATCAGAGCTTAATATGGACGGATTCCACGCCAACTCGACACGCGATTGGCAGCACCCCTTCAGAATTCAATGAAACTTTCTGGATGTCAAAAGTATGTGAAACTAAGATACTTTGCATATTTTGTTTTCAAAATCGATCTAGATTAACATTTGGAAAGGGTTAAAGTTTACTAATTTTTTATAAACCCTTATAACTCGAAAACGAAAAAGGGGCCAGATAGCTGTAGCGGTAAACGCGCAGCTATTCAGCTGAGAGTCGTGGGTTCGAATCCCAAGTTGAGAAGCAGGCTCTGTCCCAGTGGGGACGTAATGCCAGATAGAAGAAGAAGAACTCGAAAACGGTAAGACCTACAAAAAAGTGTTGTATGGGGCACTGTCGTGAAATTTCCTGAAGTTTTAGGAAAAAATATTTAAAAAAAGATCCCAACAACTAGATCGAAACTTTGGCAATGATTTGAAATAACCTACGCTTAATTCGTGACTGAAAGCCGAAATCCAAGAATCATTATCAAAGTTCAGTCAATCTTTCTTAAAACGGAATTATACAGAGTTTTTTTTTAATTAAATACAATTGATCTCGTACCAAACCGCTTATGAGAAAATCAGCTCCGTCTAACAATCCGATGTTTTTTTTATGGTTAAAAATATATTACAATAATATCTCATTTCTTATTTGGTCAAAGCCAATCTTAACAGGTGTCTGGAAAGGGTCAATATTATGCTTATGAAAAAAAAGTCGTGGTTTCTTTTTATCATGCATTATGATTTTTATTATTGCTATATATTCTAAAAGGTAGTATCTCCACATGAATATTTACATTATTTTTGGGCTTTACTGAATAAATTGAATATTTTTGGTTCATCCTCTGAATTGGTATACCGTAACAATGAAAATTTTGGGTACCAGGGACAGTTTTAACCTTTTCAAACAATTCCACCAATTCCTCTGACATTTTGACATATTGTTCATTAGATATATAACACAAATTTAATTTGGTGATACATGTATCAGTTTGTTTCACTGCCCAGTCGTGTTTCCAAAGTCTTTTGCAAGACTTGCTTTTTTTGCCATTCGCTTGAGAGTGCCACCAATAGATATTATAATAAAACTAACGTTTTCCAATTTATTATCTTTTTTATGCTAAATCTCGAATACGTGTATCGTTACTTGGGAATTATTCCAGTGATATCCTTGAGCAGCGTTTTGTATGATAAAACTATGATTTTCAGAAAAATCGCTAATTACCAGTATTTTACCAGTCTTTTTTGTTTCGTAGAAAAGAAGACTGTTCTTTGCAAATAAAATCATGAGTTATGAGCTTATCAACTTTCTCCACGAAATACGTAACAAATTCTTCAACAGGCTTCATTATAGTTTCTAAGTTACAGCGATCGGTGGTGAGCCATTGCTGAAAAACTACATCTTCTTTGTCGCTTTCCTCTAAGTTTGTTTCTTTTTAATGTTTGCAATACTGTTGTGATATCTTTCAAACCATAAAAATCCGTCGGATTGTTAGACGGAGTTGATTTTCTCATAGGCAGAGGCGAAGTACATTGATTGCCTTCATTTAAAAAAACTTAATCACTGTATAATTCCGTTATATTTAACTATTCTCAATAAAAAATTCAATCTATTTTCTGTTTTAAACTCATTTATCACTTGAAAACACGATCATATTTGACGGTTTAGAACAAAATCTTTGAAAAAAAGTTTAAAATTGTCGTTTTTTAAAATCGACTTCAAAGTTTTGAATCATTTTTTTTTTCAGTGTAGAAAATGTTTTTTTATTCTTTTAATATTTTTTTCTAAAACTTCAGGAAATTACACGACAGTCCCCCTTACAACACTTTTTTGTAGGTCTTACCGTTTTCGAGTTATACGGGTTTATAAAAAAAAGTAAAAAACACTTTGACTTTTGAAAAAACAAAGTAGGGTAGGTGTATCAGTTATGGACATAGTGTTTCCCTATTTCGCCATACGGAATTACTTAAATGTTTTCACATTTTGAAAGATTTTTTGAGTTGTAGTAGTAAGATTTAGGATATATCTTTATGTTTAAACATTCAAAAAGATTTAAAATATGAAAGTTATCGAAATTTCTCGTATGACAAAAAAAGGGAACCACTACGGCCATAACTGATACACTTTCCCTGTGTAAAGTATCTTAGTTTCACATAGTCTTCACACCCAGAAAGTTTCAGGGGTGCTGCCAATCCCTTTGTCGAGTTGGTGTGAAATCCGTCTATGGAAATGTTTAACAAATTGAAGGTATTTTTTGAAAAAAAAAAATCAATTGAACAATTCTTTCTCAATTCCCTGTAAAAAATCCTGAATAAATTTTATCCATACATGTTGGAATTTCTAGAAAACTTCCTAAATAATTCTTAAGAGAAGCTCCTGGAGTAATTTCTGAAAATATCCTTAGAGAAATTCCTGGTTGAAGTCTCTAATAAATCATTAACAACTATTTTGAAATAAATCCTAAGTAATCAATGGACGCATTGTTGGAAAAATTACTGCTTGAATTCATGGAAATGTGCTGAACGGAAGTCCAAGCGAAATTGATGGAAAAACCTCTAGATAACTCAAGTTTAGAACTAATTTTTTTAAGATATTGGGTAATCCTTAAAAAAATGGTTGAATTCTTGGTGGTATCTTGAACGAAATTTGTGTAATAATTCCTTAAGGAGGCAATTTATGCTTTAATTAATAAATAAATTCCTGGAGAAATCTCCGAAGTAATGCCTGAAGGAAATTTATGCAAACACATAAATCAATTTGTAATGAATTTCCTGGAGAAATCATAAATGAAATGCATACACAGAAATGTTTGTCGAAATTCCCCAAAAATCTAGAAATATCAAAATCAAATCAAAATTTCCATTTTTAAGCAACTTTGTTGCTATCAACTTATATTTTAAACTCAACAAATCAATTCTCGAAGAAGTGCTGTGATTGAGAAGTAACCGCTAGACTTGTTTCCTTCGAGTTTTCTCTGATTTTTCTGCGCGGATCTAAAAGATACGAATATTTTGAAAAATGATGGAGGGTGTCTTAGTCGACTAAAGATGAGGTTCCTTTCGAGGTTTTGTCAGATTCATCTTTAAGGTGAAACAGTTTGGAATCAAACTTCCATGATTGCATTAAAACTTCAAGGGCACTAATCTCGCGAAAGATGCATCCAAAATTATCCTTTTTATTGTGACTTTTTGCAATAGCAGAAAGCATAAAATAAGATGATCAGGAACGTTTGCCTACTATTTTTCCAGCTTTGAAAACGTAAGTAGGGGCACAAGTCGGCCGGCCGTTGAGATGAAAATCTATGGATCCCGAGGTGTTTCACCTTAAGCTATCAACAGATAAGATACAAATCATTGATGGATTTACATCATATCTAATGGATCCTTTCAAGAATCTTATACTAATTTAGTTAAACACTCTTAGTAGATTACTTGCTCCTACTTTGGCAGATTCTTGACAAGATTCTGATGGAATCGCAACGTGTTTGTGACAACGCAACATCGATCGGTTCCCTGGCTAATCACTATCAAGATTTACTACGGACTCCTTTCTGTAATTCTGTACATGAGCCTTGAAGAATGGCTGACGTGTTCTTAGTATTCAGATGCTTTGTAAAATGTTTTGTCGTTTTTTTTTGTGGACATCCTTCTTGAAATTCCAATTTTTTCCTGGTCCAAATCTCCCTCTGTTTAGATAAACTTTATTTTTTTTTCATTGAAATATTCTGTGATAAATGCACCAAAGTTTTTGAAAGAAACATGTTTGTTGCAAAGCATTCTCTAAAATTTTCAATTTTCAAAATATTTGTTAAATTTTCTAAAACAATCTTAAATACCAGCTATTGGGTTTACAATAGAATTTCTTTGAGTATTTAGAATTCAATTTCTAAAACTTAGAGACACATTTTTCAAAAAACGCTTGCAGAATCCCAAAGGATCGCGACTTTGAAAACGTTGGAAACCACTGTTTTAGATCAAGCAGCCGGCGTTGCAACTCTTGCAACGGTTGATCGGTAACAGCTGTTTTTGTGGCGTCTAATCTTGACGCTGAGACTCTTGTGGTTGTTGATCGGTGCATTATTGTATGGTATTAGACAGAGAGAGAGACCCCGCCCCTCCGGTGGGGCTCCCTTTCTCCACCGCGAAATTAGAGGCAGCTAAATCTGAAGAGGTGCTAATTTTGGCGTGAAATTGAAATGCTACCGGTTAATTTCTGACTAATTTGGCCGAGAGGTGGTTTGCTCACGAACATCATGAGCTCCGGTGGAGATTTGGGCGAATTGGTTGGAACTTATAGCAAATTTGGTGTAAATTGAATTGAGCTCTGGATATTTTTGCTTTGTTTGGGAGTTGCCACAGAGAAGAGATTAAATTGAATATAATTTCTGTTTGTTTACCGTTGAGCAACAGCACTAATGATGATCTGGAATTCTTTGGATTTCTCAGATTTATTTCAATTCGTGGTGATAGTTTCTACTTCGATCGCAACTAGTTTTCGTAGATATTTAAATGCCTCGATGGTTTCGATATTTTCCATGATGTTAAATGCTTTGCAGACTTTGAAAAATGAAGGCTTCTAGTGTGTTCTCCAGAGTTTCTTCTGGAATACTTTCAGAAGCTCCTCCAGAAAACTACACCAGACTACAGAATACCTTCGAGGATTATTCCAAGAAGTAAAAATATATGTCTTCCAGCAATTACCCCAAATTCTTTTTTAGGGATTTCTTCAACATTCCGTCCACGGATTACTCTTGCAGTGCTTTCAAACATTTTTCAAGTGAATTCTCAAATCAAATCTCCATGGATTCTTCCAAATTTCATTTGATGTTTCACATCAGCAAATACTACAGCATTTATTCAGTTCCGGGGGTTGAATTTTGAAAAAAATTTTGCTCTCTGTAACAATCATGATCCGCATAAGTTGAGTTGAGTGATTTTCTGGAGATGTTACCTAATGCTTTTACTTGCACCTCATAATACATGAAGTCACATGTTGTGCTTTCATCGAACCTGAGATGTTGCGTTAGTTTCGAATATTAATTGTACATTTAAGCCTGAGAGCCAACACACTTGTTCTTATGAAACCCCAACAACACAAGAGTGCTAAATCTTCCAACTCATGGCATGGCAAACAGTTTGGAGAAATTTCTCCACGTTATTTCCCACGATACCTCGCGTCTGGATAGAAATTGCTCAAATCCCAACGCAAACCTCTCAACCAATTAATGAAGTGGCAAACCATTTTCGGCTGGACCATATCGTTCAATAATAGACAACCGAACGAACATTAACGTTTGGAGCAGACATTCGAAGAAGCACCACAGTAATGTTCAGCCATACATAGTTGAGCAGCGTACACTGTTGTTAGTTCAATGACCGAACTTCGCAAACAGCGTATGTGCTTCAAACGGCTTTGTGCGAACCATTTAATGACATTTTAATTGAAGCTCGCCTCTCTCGATATGTGTACGCGGAGGAGTAAAAGCACTGCGACTGCTTTTGCTAGTTGTCGTTCGGATATTTCGCACCACACTCTGCGGAGGCGTTAATGAGTCGCTCGTTCAATTGCGCTTATATAAATCCCGCAAAAAGGGACTCTCCTCGTATGGTCGCGGTTTTTTTTTTTTTGTTCATTCATAGGATCCGAAGTACTTGCTGGGAGAGTAAAGAAAAAAAGTTCATTATCCATTCCAAGGAGAGAACTTCAGTGCGGTGGACTTTCTCCTTGAGGGTTTTGTCGAGGTGTTCCAGCTCCAGCCATGGGCGTAGCCAGTGGAGGACAGTGGGTCCATTGAAACCCTCTCTTTAAATGATTATTAGGGTTCAACTATAAATCAAACTTCTGTCAAAAATCTTGCCAGAAATCATTCAAAAATTTCACCGTTTGAAAAAATTCCGAAATTTGTTTTTTTTTATTTAAGGTTTTCTTCAGTTTTCAGCTTAGAAAACAGTAATTGCATCATTATTTTGTTTATATTTTTTCTGAAATCCCTAAGTCAGTATCCACACTGGAATCCCTGGATCCACATTTGAATCCCAGGATCCACACAACAATCTCAAGATCCACACTGAAATCAAAGGATTTACACTGAAATACCAGGATCCGCAATCCATGCTGGTGTCCCAAGATCTTAACTGGAATCTCTGGATCTGCTCTGGAATCATAGGATCCACACTGGAATTCCAGGAACCACATTTGACTCCCAGTATCCATACTGTAATCAAAAGATCCACATTGGAATCTCAGACATCCAAGGATCCAGATTGAAATCTTATGATTTACAGTGTAAATTACAATGGAGTCAAAGGATCCACACTGAAATACCAGGATCCATTCTGAAGTCCTAAGATTCACACTGTAATCCTATGTCCATACTACAGTCCGAGAATCCACTCTGGAATCAAAGTATCCACACTGAATCAAGATTATCTACATTTGAATCCCAGGATTCACACTGGAATCACTGCAATCTCCGGATCCACACTGAATTGACATAATCCACACTGAAATCCCATGATCTATTCTGGAATCATAAGTAAATTCCAATATCCACACTGGATTCCCAAGATTACTGGAATTCCAGGATATATCTTCAGAAAACTCTGGTTTGGAAACTATGCTTATTGTAACACAACACGAGCTTGGTGATCCTGGCGAGAGCTGCCGACAAAACAGCTTTTACAATTGAAATATTATATGCTTCAAGTGCATTCTAGTGAAAGAAATTTGAGTTTTTAAACCTGTTGTTAGACTGCCCTCAATTTGACAAATTGGCCGAAGAAACTATTCTTCCAACTTGTCAAACAAAAAATATTAAAACAGGTCACTAGGCGTTTACGGGCTAAGGAATTCTAACAATGACATTTTTAGGAATTCCTCTCAGTATTCGTATAAGGGTGTTTTCTCTAATTGTGTATTTTTTATTCCTTGTAATTTCAGATATCTTTTAAGGGGCTGTCAATTGATTACGTAAGGGTTTATGGGGGGAGGAGGGGAGTTTGAGATATCTTTCGCGCCAAACAATTTACTTTTGACTTTCATACAAAATATCTTACCATGGGAGGAAGGGGGGGGGGAGGTAGAAAAATCCCAAAAAATGTCTTACGTAATTAATGGACAGCCATTAAATTAGTAATTTCTCAAGATATTCATTTAAAAATGTATCCGGATAGCTCCCTCTGGATTCTGTGATGAAAAGCTTCATAAACTCTTTCAAAGATCCTTACAGACTTCCCGTTTCTCTGAGACTGATCATGAGAAACTTTGAGACTGATCATAAGTGATTCGTCCAGAAATTCCACTAATTTTCCTCCTGAAATTCTTTCAGAACTTGCAATTTCCCCAGTAACTGCTAAGCGTATTGTGGGATTCATCCTCCGAATTTTTCAAGGATTCGACCAGGATTTTCATTAACACTTATAAAAACACGCTCTTTCAGAACACAAATTTTCGACTTGAAAAAATCATGACTCAAGTAAATCTCAATCAGTTTTTAAGAAATTATCAGATAAGGTCCAATATTTATTCCAGTTTTGATGGCATAGATGACAATCCTCGAATACCGGATGGTTCCGGAATTATTCTAGATCCCCTTGGGGTACCGACCCATGGCCATTTGGGGTATTTGAATGATAACTATGTTTCTACCTAAGAAACGTTTCTGAAACTACATCATGATTCATGAATTGAATTTACCTAAAACGGACCACAACTGTTAATAGTATTGAATTTTTAAGTTTTCCAATATGCCCCCAGATTTCTCCGAAGTGCCCCGAGGGAATCTGTAAAAAGCGACAATTGTATTTTCGCACCAAAATGGGTCGTGCGACAGCTTTTTCTCCATGATTTTTTTTATAAGAAGACTTGTATTTGAATAGGATCATTGGCCACTTTGGCCGTTCCTGGAACTTTAAGGGTGCTCTCAGGGAACCTGTGACAGGGGACATCTTCGTTTCTACTCTAGAACAGGTTATGCGACAGCTTCATGATTGTTCCTGAAAATGCTTTAAAAATAGCTTGAATAGTCATTGAGCCAGCGGGGAGTGGTCGAAAATTGCGAATTTCAGCGATGCGTAGTAAATGAACGCTACCTAATAATAAAGGGAATAGGAGAAAAGAATCAGTTCGTTCTTTTTACGGATCACTTTTTATTGGATCCGTTGTGTAACTGCTGATTGAATGTACCGACTCTCGCCAAAAAAAGAGCCACGGATCACTCGTTCAATTGAGTGATTCGGTTCTTTTGAACGGCTCCGATTCATTTTGCCCATCTCTACAGGCAACCTCTGACAGGGGATATTTTCGAACATCTCCATGCATTGTGTTAAACAGGAATTCTCTAAGAAATTTCTCTAGAGGCTCGTCCAGTTATTTACCATAAGAAGTTCTTAGATCTATATTATTTTTTTTTCAGAAAAGCTTTTTTGGGCTTCTTTAATAAGTTAGTAGAATACTTCAAATATTTGGTGTTTTTAAAACAATTTCGTTTGTATATTTTCGGATTATTCTATGTATTACTCCAGGTATTACTTATATCTAAGAAGATCCTTTAGTATTTCCTGCAGGAATTTCTCAAGCAACTCTCTGGGATTTAATCAGAAAGTTCTCCAGAGGACTTCTCAAAAAGCTTCTCACATATTTTTATAAAAAATTCAGTAAGAGTTCTTCTGAAAATTATTGCAAGTCTTTAACTGAAATCGTTACATTTTGATTTCCTACAATAGTTAAAGCTATGTTTATCTCAAACATCTCACATTGATTTCTGCAGGAATTCATCCTGTGATTTGCTCAGGAAGGAAGTGTCCTAATATTTTTTCTAAGGATTCCGTTCCAAGAATCCTTGAGCACTCCAACACCAATAATTTCGCAAAACTAATTCAGGATTTCTTCTGGATATTTTTGACGAACTCTACCCAATTGTTGTTATAGAAAATCTTCCAAAGAATCCAAGAAGTCCCAAGAGTCCTTCCAATAAAATCATCAAAGAAATTCGTTTATTGATGTTTTCATGAAGATCTGCAAGGATTCCTAAGGATTTTTTCCACTTATCTTTCAAAGCTTTCTCATATGAATTCTTACAAGAATTCCAGGGAATTTTCGAGGAAATACATTGAATTCTTTTCCAGGAATTCATCAATCGTTTTCAACCTGGAATTCTTCTTGAAGTTCCTTCAGAAACTGAAGCTCTTCCAAATAATTTCTCGTGTAAATTGAATAAAATCTTTATAGATTGTTCAAAATTTCATAAAAGATTTCACACCAGCTATTGAGCTACAATAATTATGACAACTTGGGGCCTTGCTTACCCGATTGGTTAGAGCCCGCGGCTACGAAACAAAACCATGCTGAAGGTGTCTGAGTTCGATTCCCAGTCGGTACAAGATCTTTTCGTAATGGAAATTTCTTTGACTTCCCTGGGAATAGAGTACTTGCCACACGATATAAGAACGCGAAATTGGCTACTTTAGCAAAGAAAGTTTTTAGCTAATAACTGTGGAAGTGCTCATTGAACACTAAGCTGAGAAGCAGGCTCTGTCCCAGTTAGGACGTAATGCCAAGAAAAAGAAGGTGCTATTAGGAACTCCTACAATAATTCATAGTAAAATTATTGGCAGGGTTGGGAAAAAATCTGAAATTCACTCTACAGTAGCCAAACAAAGCCAATCACAGTCAGCGAAGCCAGTGAAACTCACGCCCATCTCTGTAGAAAAATGTTCTATTTCCCGTTGCATTTCCCGCATTTAGAGCCTTCAATGACACTGTACTGGGAGAGCCACGTGATTTTCGCGAAAATTCAAGCCTAGGGTAGATGTACCAATAGTGGAGGTACTAAGCACAATTGAACTTCATTTAACCGTCCAAATTCAAAAAGCGCAATGAATGTACATTTTAATGCTGTAACGGGAAGTAACAACCATTGACTTAATGAGAAAAATGATTTCATCGCAGTAATCCACGGCATGTCAGTGAAAAATAATACCTCCACTATTGGTACTCTGTTCCTTTAGTTGCGGTAAATTTTTAATTTGTGTTCCTATAGTTGCGGTATCCGTTGTTTTCTTATGGGATCCTCCACTATAGGAACAATTTACCGCAACTATTGGTACAAGAAGGAAAAGTTTTAGCAATTTTAGTGATATTTCATCAGTTTTGAAGCAATTTGAACGCTCTTTTTAACTATTCCGTGTATCAACAAGTCAATACGTCGATTGGCATTGTCGGTTCGGTGGCTAATATAATAAAATCAGTGAAAACGACACTACCGCAACTATAGGAACACCCACAACTAAGGGAACACTTACCCTACTACTATTACCATTCCCCCAGCACTGATTATTGGAAACAACTATGGATATTTCTTAGAAGAATTTCAGAACAAATTTTTGGAGGAATTGTATAAAAAATGTATGAGAGAGTTAATGCACGAGTATCTGGCGGTATTTTAGGAGTAATCTCTGAATGAATACTTAATCAGTACCTGAAGGAATCTCTAGACGAATACCTGAAAAATTGGAAAAATTACTAGTTGAACCCATTATTTTTTTTAATTCCTAGTGGAATAATTTCGCTCCACATCAAATTCTTGAAGAAATTACAGTGGAATTGGTGTTGGGTAAACCCTTGGAAAAATCTTGCAGAATTTCATATTGAACTTTCTGAAGATAGTAAAGATGGATCTTTACACGAATTCCTCTACGATTTATTGAAATTATTTCTAGAGACATTCCATGTATAAGTAACCCAAGTTTTTTAAGTTATTCAAGTGTATTCTCCAGCTATTGCGGGAGTAAATCATAAAGGAATCTCTGAATATATTTCCGAAGCAGTTCCGGATAAAAGATTAACGTGTCATAGGATTATTTTGTGAGAATTCATAATGTAATCCCCTCAAAATCATGGATAACTGACCGAATAAAATTCTTGATCGAACGCCAAGTAGAATTCTTAGATATAACTTTCAAGAAACTTTTGGAGAAGTTCTAAGTTCTTGAAGATAATTCATTGGAAACAGTTCCTGGACATGAGCGAAATAGTTTGAAGAGTTCCTGGAGAATTTCCAGGATGAATACTTGAACCATATCTTAGGGAAACCCTTAGATATGTATCAAATAAAATTCCTTGAGGAAACTTTAAAAGACTCCGGAAGGTCAATAATCATGAAATCTCCTAGATGAAATTTTTAGAAGAATCTCTGATGCCATTTCAGGATGAACTTATAAAAGAAACTAACCCATTTCTGAAGGAAATTCTTGAATTGTTTATTAATCAATGTCTGGAGTAATATCTAAGGAGTTCTAGTAGGAAATGAAGTTTGTAAGTAATCACAAAATTAAATCGGCTCCGTAATGTCTTATAGCAGTTGAGCCTGCATATTAAAGTGCTTTGTTATTTTCCAACCAATTTTGAAGCTCTTAGCATCATTCTCTTCAAAATTGAATTAATGAAAAGTTTGTAGAATATCAAATTTGTCTAAAATCAAAAATAGTCTTGGTTAAAAGTAGTTTTCTTCAAATTTTTCCTTTTTTTACAAAAAAAAAACACTTTTGTTTGACCATAACTTCATGAACAAAAACATTTTTGAAGGCGGAGATGAACGAGCCAAAGTGCTGAAAATCTCCTTAATAATGATAATAGTAATAATATGTAATAATAATAATTTCCAATGGAATCTTCAAAAGTGTTCATAGATGAATATCTGAAGTAATACTTTGTGGAATTTCCGATGAAAACTCTGCGGTATTCTCTAAACCTAAAGTATACCTAGTAGAATACTTAGAGATATTCCGGGATGTTTCTATAGGAAAATGACTACCGAATTTACAGGGAATTCGTGGAGATATCGAAGGAGAATCATTATAGGTATTCCAAGATAAATCCATTAAGAAAATATTGAAGGAATATCTCGAGGCATCCTCAGAAGCATACTAGATGGAATCCCTACAGGAAAACTTGAAAGCATTTTCCTTGAAACTCAATAACTTTTTGAAGCAATAGATTAGAATACATTGAAGAGTTCCTGCAAGAAGTCCTTGTAGAATGCAAAGTACTCGAAAAAAACTTGAAACAAATTCTAAAGAAATTTTTACAGGAATCCAGAGAAAATTCCTAAAAAAAAATTTTGTCGAATTCTTTTAGGAACATTTTGAAAATCTATTTAAGGGCTTCCTGGAGAAAGTCGGAAGTTATCCTTGGAAGAATTGCTGGTGGAATCTATCTTAGGGAACTTTTGAAAAAATATGTGAAATCTTCATATCCCGTGAGAATAAATGGGCAGGGTGAAATTTACAGTCAATGGGGTTTCTACTAATCGATTCTTCAGACATAGTAACAAACTCGTCAAAAGTGAAAAGCCACTAAATTATAAAAATAACAATAACCTTCGGCAGTGTTCAAATAGCAATCAATGAGCTCTCCCGCGAAGCAAACTCATTAGAGATCTGCTTTAAAAATTTCATGTTTGAGTTTTTCATGCGAAATCACTCAATCACACTCAAGCTGTTAAAAATCAGTCATAAAACCCGCCATCAACTCTAAAAACCCGAATCTTGTTGTTTTCGTTAGAAAGGATTACTATAATTCAACCAGACTAACAAGACATCATTGCTTTGTGTGAGTGGAAATATGAATCAATGAGTCAAACCGATGAGCCAACTCAATCATGAATTTTTGACTGCTGAGATGCGTGATTGACGCATGAAAATTGAATTTGAGTTTCTCACAACACTGAATCCTCAGGTTTCTTCCAATCACTTTGCTCACTGTGATCATGTGTGCCTGAAAATAGTCAATAAACTTTTAAGGCCGATATAACCCCCCCCTGATGGAAAATATGGCTACGCCCATGGCCTCTTCCAGCTAGGTTCCTTTCGGTACTGAAGCCGAATCCCAATCGGGAACACCTACGCTGTGGTGAGCCTTCTTTTGTGGGAAGATCTCCGGAGCCCTGATGTTGCTCACCTTCTTTTCGTCTTCTTGTCGATTAATGTATGTAAGAAGCCGTTGTTGTCGTGGTTGTTACATGACGACCGTGAATGAGTGGGAGGATGAGCCCAGACATGGGCGGCTGCCTGTCGTTTCTGTCGACGACGACGTCTTGTAGTCCACGTGTTCGACAGAGTTGGTATGTTAAGGGCAATGAAATCGATTAGATTATATCGGCTTTCTCGGGGTATGACATTGAGTTAAATATTAATCGATAGGGAATTGAAACTTCTGCTGGAGGGTGTAACAATGTAGAAGGTGAAGGTCGAATACATGGATTAAAATCAGTAGTGCTGGAAATAATTTTGTGAAAATCGACTGAATCTTGTAAGCAAATACATTGGGAGGAAGCTAGTATTTAGCGACCACACGTTCCACAATTTCGATATTTTTCGCTGAACTTTACTAAAGGACCTGTAACAATGAGAGATTATCTCATCTCTTGCTCTCTTTCGATTATACAAGTGCAATACTAAAAGTTTTGGGAAGTTTTTTCTTTATGGATCGAAAAGGAATGTCCATGGCTAGCGTTTCATACAAAAAAAAAGCAATAGAAGAGGTTGATGTGGCTCAATTATTGATTGTTTGATAGATCCTTTTGAAAAATTACGCGAGAATTGTTTGTTTCATTCTCTGATTATAGTTCGGTCGGCTTATTCAGATCAAATTCCAAACACTAATAAACATCTTATCTCCTAGTTCCTGTTAGTTTTTTTTTGTATTATTGATACCTATTTGTCCTGTTTTGGTCTCTTTTCGGTTCATGTTTGATCTATTTTTCAAGCAAGAGGTCTCTTCCTTCTCTTCCTTTTTTTTCAAAACACTTAGTCGCTATCAGCCCTACTTATATTTCGGATGCTTTGATTCGAATTACGAACAGCTCATGAAAATCATAGCAATAAAAGTCAAATCAGCCATTAAAATCGCCAAACCATCAAAGAGACGTCTAATGCATTTGGGCATTGAAAATTTTCATAGATATCTATGGAAATGCTTAATGAAAAGAACTTCGAAAATGAGATCTTTTGAACGGCAAATATTGGAACATTTCGTGTGAAATGTTTCTCATACAATGTTGCGTGAAAATTTGAATTTTCAATTAGCAGAATCAATAAATCTTTTCCGAAAGTCAAGTATTCCAAAATGTTGATAACACTGGGGTATCATACATAATGATTTGTTATACACACTTTTTAATAAGTCATACTTATCAAAAAGTGGGTCACTAAAGCCTCAAGTGTCTATAATATGATTCAAAACGGTAATAAATTCCCTCATGCTCGAGAGAGGAGTTTACCCAAAATTAAGGTCTTTATGAATTTAACTCACAAGCACATTATCATTATCATCGCCATCACCGATGCTAATGAGTATGAGACTAAACAGTTTTAGCAAAGCCGTGTCTGCTCTGAAAAGGCGCCCCGAGTCGTCTTTCAATAACAAGCAGTGCAAAACGTGCCCGTAAAACCGTCAACAAACGGTCGCATTTAAGCAGCAACAGAATCAGTAGAGGAGTGCTTGTCTCTGGTTGCATCAGGTAATGACAGCTTTGTTTCAATTCTGCGCGCCATTTACCAACAGTGTTGTACAATACATGTGAAACTTTTTCGATTTTCCATCCACAATAATAGACTTTGAAAGCTTAGATCTGAGTTATCTATGAACCGATTAGGAACAATTTTTTTACAGCATGTTGGACATATCATGAATTTTAACGCATTTTTTTGAGAAAATTTCCCATTCACAAGCTGAAAGGAATAACGGTTTAATTATAGTGTTTTTTTTTACAATTTTTAACAATAAATAACTCATACCTGTAGGTAAATTCCGGCGAACAATTTCTTTGAAGAGAAGAAATTTGCTTCCATTACTCAGCACCAAGAAAATTTTCTTTTCTTCAAAGAAAACACTCGCCGAAATTCGCCTACTGAGCTTCCAAAGTTGACTATGAGAGTATCTATCTCTCTCTTACCGCTCTCTGTGGCAATCATGATCCGCTGCACATCATGAGAGTATGTTTACCATTTTCTGCTATAGCTCTGATTATGTTGGGGGTGGTATAACAGTGCATGATAAAACCCATTTGAACAAGCTCCAAACCTGGGAGACAGTATTGCAATAGGATGTTTTGGGATTGTAAAATAAAATATCTACCCCCAATGATAAATAAGCGAGATAAATGGATTTTACCATCGCTCTATCTTTGAGGCTCTCGTTCGCTGCTTATATTTATCAAACTTGTTACAACTTGCGAAACATTGCCGATCATGGACCGGTACAGATGTGATGTTTTTCTTCGCTTGCTTTGATCTTGATTCAAAATCAAATGAGAACGAATCCTGCATTGCCTGCCATTTTGTATGAAACATCGAAAAAGTTGCAAATGTATTGCCCACTACTGTCTCTTTCGGTTTAACATCACCTGCCCACTTTTCCCCATCACCATCAACATCATCATCTTTGCGGCAAGAGAGCGGTAAACACATATTTGCACTCGTTTGCAAATTATGCAACAATCAGGCATAATTATGCTCCGGCTCTTCTCCGACTGACGCCGCTACACGATGTGGATGACGATGCCTAAAGGCTTTAGAGTTTGGACGAACTATACCGCTCAGTGGCGGCTTTCGCACGCAAATTGTTGGGATGAAACGATGATGAACCACTTATGGAATTGGAGTAGATATGTTTTCTCTAAACCCGTCCAGTGTGTTCTGTTTCAAGAGAACTAATGTTTGTTGCAATAAGCACTAATTTTCACTAATTTCGTAACATGGATTTATAGTGAGTGTATGTTTTGAAAAAAAAACTAAATGTGTATAAGTTGATGAATTTTCAGAATTTCTTACAGAAATTTCTCCAGCAGCTTCTTCGGAAATTCTACTAGATCATGGTTTCCCAATATGTAATTTGCAGCGGTGGTTGGCTCATTAGAAAACTATTTTTGAATATTCCTACTATTCTCCAGAGGAGATGCTTAGTGGATTCCTTATAAATCTTATGTACATTATTTGGGATGATTCCGAGAAATCCTTCAACAAATTCCTTGATATGTGTTTGACAAATTGCTTGCGACATACCCAAGATAATTCCTGAAGCAATCTTCAAAGAATTCTAACAGTCATCTCTAGAGAAATTTTTGGACGATCGACTTAAAAAAGCTGAATGAATTTATGGATGATCAATTGGAGAAATAAAAAAGAGTGCTTGTCGGAGGACCAAGCAATTGAGTTCGGTTTTCGCGTCGCTGTAGTGATTTTTCCCTTGTTTAGCACACGTTTCGATTGCTGGGTGCTTTTTGATGGCCAAAGAATTCGAATTTCTCACATCTAGTCATTTGTTTTCTATGTGCATCGAGTATGTTGTCGACAACGTGGCTGCTCGGCGTGGCTGCTTGTGGCTGTTCGGTCAATGATGAAGGAACAGTTTGGTCAGATCGTTTCATGCTTTTATTTCTAACGTATAATATATTCTGACACACTTTCTATCGTAACAACGGTAGGATAAAGGAATAAGTGTCCGCTTTGCAAGGCATGAAAAAACATACACTTTTTATTTAAACTTTCATTTTTTTTTAAGTGTGAAACTATACTGGAAGGATCGACTTACTATATAGGTACTTGACACTCAAACGATTTGTTCATAGCTAACGCTACTGTATAGATTTTTATTTCTGTTGATGGGGTTTGTGTGAAAATATGATAACTAATCTATGTTTTTTTCTCTTTTTTTTCTATTTTCAGGTGAGTTACTAAAAAACACGAGCCAACATCATGCGTACTATACAAGCTCGAAACTGGTAATCGTATGAAATGTGTTATTATCGTGAAATGACACTACAGCATCCACCTGTTTCATAACAAAAATCTTAAAACAATGATTGGTCTTGCTATGACCAATGTTTCGTTTGACAATAAGTTCAATGCCCATGTCTATTGGTTTTTATTGTGTCAATTACACTATTGGGTTTGATTTTTTGTGTGTTTCTATTTGCTGATTTATACATTTTTTCAGTTAATATTCACTTCAATCATACATACAACGGGGTTGATGATCTAATGGCTATCGCTTCTGCATCATAAACAGAAGATCATGGGTTGAATCCCAGGCCCGTATCGTACTTTGTAGTTGTATCCATCACTAGCTTCTATCTTACACTCTCAATCTATCAATCTCAAACGATTCGTTTATAGCAAACGCTAGAACCAAAGACGGTCATGAAACCGTTTCCCTACGCTTCCATTCTTCCATCATTATAGCACGCCTTTCCTTAGGCGTCCATTTATTACGTAACGCAAAAATTGAAATTTTTTTACCACTTCCTTCCCACCCCCCTCCGTAGCGCTTTTTGTATGGAAAATTTTGAATTTTTGTGTGAGCCGTAACGCTTTAGCCTACTCCCTCCTCCCCCTAGTTACGTTATTGTGTTACGTAATTTGTGGACGGCACCTTACGCCTGATACATAGGCAGTCTGTTAACCAAAAGCAAGCCTCTCTGCCATAAAAATTACCTTACCTAGATGCAGAGCTATTTCCGGTCTACTGTGGACCAGTTTTAAATGCATCATCAATTCCTCATCATTCCCCTCATTGATCTGTATTCTGACGTGGCAGGCGCCATTGTTGCCTAAAAAGAGAAGATCACCAGCACTTATACACCGAGGATGGCTGTTAGTCTCAAACAGTCATCTAGAGTAACATGTCTAATAACGGTTTGAAAAATTCAATATCGGAATTCCAGAATTTCTGCAGACATCTTCAAATTAGTTTTTCGAATTACTTCTCTAAGCAATCCGTTAGAAATTTTCCAAGAAAATGTCTCGGGATTCCTGTTGAGATTTCTTCAGGATTTGATTTCAGATTTTCCGCTTGTCATGTTGTTTATCGAATGCAAAACTTTAACACAAGTCATAAGTGCGTGATATTGTTTCTAACATATATTGCAAAGATTCATCTGTAAAGTACTCCAATGAGTTTTCAAGTATTTTTTCCTGGATTCCCCATTGGAAGATTTTTTCTAAGAGTTCAAAGAATGATACATTCAATTTCTAAAACAGATTCATTCGAATATTTGCTCTTGAATTCCTACAGAAATAGCACTCAAAGTTCCTGTAGGGTGCCGTCAACGTTCTTTTCAAAAATCAATTGTTTTCAAAATTTCTTCTAAATTTTATCAATTATTGTTTCTTGGGATATCGTTAAGATGTTTCTTTCGACATTACTCCGTGTATTTAACTAGGACTGTGCCATACATGTTCCGCAATTTTATCAAGGATTCCTTTATCGAACTCTTTGGAGGCATTTCTTTAGAGATTTATAATGTAAAACATCTAAGGATTTCTTCAAAGGTACTTTCAGGCATATCTTTGCAAAACAATCCTTAGGTAGTTTTTCCAGAAATTATTTCTAGAATTCTTTCGAAATTTACACCGACAACTACTACAATAATCAAGAGTTACTCCTAGATCACGAAAATTCTTACATATTCATTCATTCGCGAGGTTCATATAGTGCTATTATGTGAGTTTCTTTAGAATCTCCTAACAGTTATTTTCTCAGGACATCTTCTTAACATTTTTTCATAGTTTTCTACATATTTTTCCTCAAAAATTCCTAAGAAATCCATCCAGAAGTATCCTCAGGAATTTCTTCTAAAAATACTGCAGGAAATCCTTCAAGGATTTATCCAGAATCTGCAAGGAAAATAAATTTATGGGATCCAGGAAGTAGTATCTTGAAATCTTCTATTATCACACTAAGGACGAAGCCCCTAATCAAGTTGGAACGTTAAGTTCAATCTACTATTTCTCAGCTATCCTTAGCCTGATTTACACAATTTTGGCACCTTCAGAAATGTATGGGCTTCTAGATTTATGTGAATTTTTGTTTAAATTATTTTAGAATATATTGTTTGATTTGTAGTACTAAAAACACCGGAGCAAGTCCTAAACAAATTTCTAGTCGGCAGTTATTGGTAGATAACTTGAAATTTTTCGCGATAACCTATAGCTTTTATGCTTGTATGTTAATCGTATGAATATATACAATTAGCCCTGAGATTATGATTGTGAGCCATTTAAAGAACTACAATATATTCACAAAATTTCGTAGAATGTAGAAAAACTACTTAATCTACTATAAGTTGAAATTTATCGCGATGACCAATATTTTTTTTAATTTCAAAATATTTTCATATTTAAGGTTCACAAGATTGTAGAACATTAATGGTGATTTTCTGTTGAAAAAACTACAATATTTTCACTGAATTGATATTTGGGGGAAATCCGAGCTTATAAGCTTGTACAAAAGATTTCATCGAAAAGCGTGTGAAGAATTTGTTGAGAAATTACTGAGAGTAATCCTACATGAATTTTTAAATAATCCTAATAAAAATGCCTGAAACAAAGAAAAAAATGGAATTTTTGTAGGTTTTCTTGGAAAAATGGCGAAACCATTCTTTTTCAACTTTGGAATAAACCTGTAGCAAAACTACTGTAGGATCCATGAAAAAGCTCCTAGAAGTAATATCTTGATAAAACGATGAGAGAACCATTGGAAAAAAATATCTGGAGGTTTTTTTAGCGTTGTCTCTATAAAAATTACTGGAGGTGGTAGCACTGGAGTGCTCTAGGATTTTCTAGACCAACTTCTGAAGAAATTCCTCCTCGCATCCCTGGAGGAGTTCCTAAGTATTCCAGCAGGAATCACTAAATCATGAAGCATTTCTCTGGGTCTAAGAAACACCATTAAGAACTTATGTAATAGTCCATGAAGTTTTCTCTGAAGCTTCTAGAATGTTGAAGCAGTATGCACTACAAGCAGATTGAGACAAAAAATGACTTTATTTATTAAAAAACATGATGTTCATAATTAAATAAATTTATAATCGTATTAAAACAATAATCCATTACAATATATTTTTCGATTATTGGTAATTTTCAGTGATGATAACACACACTAGATTTCTATTTTGTTGTGTGTGTTATCATCACCGAAAAGTACACAGCGTAACAAAAATTACATTTTTGCGTGTCTCAAGGATCAACTTATGTGTCACTAGTAGATTTTGGGTCTCTGAATTTGATGCCCTTCTCAGAAATGTTCCAGCACGTCACACTTTTTAGCTACAGGTCGCCAAAGTTATATAAACCACAGGTTTTATTACTGTTTACATGAAATTTGAAGTATAATATATCAATCTATTTTGTGTTTTATTCCACCAATCATGCAAAATAGGACTTCAATTTAGATGTAATTTGATTGTAAATTTCACCATTAAATTCAGTTTAAATCGATTTTTTAACATGCTTGCAGTCTCCATATAAAATTATTCGTTTCTCTTATATGGCATGAGACAATACTTTTCAGAACCACCAAAAAATAACATTTTACCAGCGGAAGAATTATGAACTTTGTTGAAGTTTGAATTTTGTGACAAATTTAGCAAATAAATTACCATACAAGTTCGAAAACTTGTATGCAAGTTGGCTGAAATCGTGAAATTCAGCATTTTCAACGGTCAATATCTCAAAAACTAGACGTGCTATGATATTTTTGAAAACGGCAATGGATTCAGCAACCCAAAAATGAGTAAATAGTGGTATTTTGGTGCTTGAGACAAAAACGTGTTCCGCAGTGTTATCAATAAACGAAAAATATAAAATTCGTCGGTGATCCAAACCAGATAAAAAATCCATTATAATGTTACCAAAATCGTGGGGTGCCAAAAATGGAACGAGCCAAAAGCGGATTTTGGTAAATTCGGAATACTACTGTGATACAAAAAGCTGCTTCAAAAGATTACTGTGTTATACTATGAGATAATATTCACTAGATTATTCAAAATTTGTGAAAAAAATTCGTTCAAAATTGTAGTTCTTTTAGCAAACATGCCCCAGAAATGTTCAGTCAACTTATTGCTCATGATCATAAATAATGTTGAAAAAATTAAAATTGATTAATCTTCGCGATAAATATTCCACCATTGTAAAAAGGTGATGTTTCTGTATTATTCAAATATTTGTGAAAAAATTAGTTCTTTTAGTGGGAACAAACCCCAAAAGGGGCCTTCCTTAGCCGAGTGATTAGAGTCCGCGACTACAAAGCAAAGCCATGTTTGGTTCAATTCCCGGTCGATCCAGGATCTTTTCGTAATGGAAATTTCCTTGACTTCCCTGGGCATAGAGTATAATCGTACCTGCCACACGATATACGAATGCGAAAATGGCAAATTTGGCAAAGAAAGCTCTCAGTTAATAACTGTGGAAGTGCTCATAAGAACACTAAGCTGTAGAAGCAGGCTCTGTCCCAGTGAGGACGTTAATGCCAAGAAGAAGAAGAAGTGGGAACAAACCTAGAGTGTTAAGCAGACTAGTTAACTCTTAGTATGTAAACATTTTTGAGTCAAAAAATCCATTGGTGATTGCGACAAATGTATTGTAAAAATGTAACAAAGATATTCTGTATTATTCACACTTTTGTGAAAATGTTTTAGTTCTTTGATAAAGACGATAAAAGCATTCTTTAAATTAAAATTTATCAATATTTTAATTTAAAATAATAAAAAAGTCTTTGCTTCGATATGTTTTTTTAGTATTATACATGATTTTTTGAAAATATTTTAGTTTTGGAACAAGCAGCCATCAACAATGCTCTGCAAAGTTATTTCTCAACTACTGTAGAAAGGAGTATTTTTCTGTATTATTTGCAATTTGTGAAAATATTGTAGTTCTTCTTCTTCTTCTCATGAACAGTATTCTACACATCTGTAGTTTTGCACATCTATATTTAACACTATAAGAAAATTTTAAATCATAAAATTGACAAGTCATTTAGACAATAATCAAATTGCAGATGTAATCCCTGTATCATATAAGATTTGTAATATGAAAATATTATTATTCCTTGAAAAAACATCCACAGACAATGTTCATCAAATTTGTTTCTCGAGAACTTGGTTTAAAATAATGAAACTGATGAGTCATCGCGATATACCAAAGTTCATTCGAAAAAGTGCATTTTTTCTGAGTTATTCTCAATTTTGTGAAAATATTGTACTGCCCATATAAGCATAACTGTGCCATATATATTTTCGAGTCAACACCTTTTTTCATCTTAACAATCATGTTTTAATGTATACTTTACTATACATATAAAAATGAACACACTTTTTTTGAAATTTTCTGGAAAAATATGAAGCTAGTGCAGTCCCAAATTGAAAAATATGACCTCAAGAACAACTGCAAAAATTTAATTATTTTCGAGTTTATATTTTTTGTTGCTCAATAATTGCAGGTTGTGCTACTTTTCCCCGAATGTCGTTTCCCCGAACGCCAGTCCCCCGAATATCCCGTTTCCCCGAATAACCCACTTCCCCGAAAAGGTTTTGGAACTCATAATTGTCATATGTTTATACATTTCAAGATGGTGAACATTCTGGTCATCTGATATGCACCCTTCTTTATTTGATTGGCGGTTCTTACGAGTTTTACCGTCCTCAGCATTTTTGGCAACATGTGTATAGCCGAGAATGACCAAATACCTCCTTTTTTTGATTGCTTATCGTTCTATCTGTTCACCATTCTGCTTCTTAAAACTATTTTTGCGTCTATTTCAACTGCTCCACTTTTCGGGGAAACGGGTTATTCGGGGAAATGGCATTCGAGGAAATGGGTCATTTGGGGAACTGGCGTTCGGGGAATCGACATTCGGGGAAACGACATTCGGGGAAAAGTAGCACAATCATAATAGCAAAATGACTAATCTGTATGATAATGCTAATTGAATATGGCAGGCAGAAATTTCCTTGAAAATTTTTTAAATTTACATAAGATGGCAATATTTAAATTTGAGCGCTATTTTCTCAATGCCTACTTTTTCCATATGGGACAGTTATGACTGGCAGTGTAGTTCTTTCAACAGAAAATCATCATCAGTGTTCTGCAACCTTAAATAAAGGGATATTTTAAAATCATACAATGCATGGGTCATCCCGATAAATCTCAAGTAATAGTTAAAAATGTGCTTTTTTCTGTATTCTACGCAGTTTTGTGAATATTTGTAGTTCTAACATATGTGGCTAACAATATGATTGTAAGTGTAATGAATCTATCAAAAAGCTCGATCCTATGAAACAATTTATTTGCGTTCTCAAACACTTCGCCGATTCCACCACTTTCACTAGTTATCTAATTTAACTTTACTTCTGCTCACATTTCTCATATTTTTTCTTCTGTCCCATTCTGTTCTGTTGACATACCACGGCAGCTTGCAGGGAGTTTATGAGAAAATGTTCGTTTATGATGGGCTTAAGTAATTCTAGGTCATCACAATTACCCTGCCGTCTACTGCAATCGCCTTCCAAGTCGTCGCCACACCGTCGACAGTCAAACAGTCGTCACAATGTACAATCATCATCATCGTCTAACTCAACAGTCAGATCACAAATTGGAACAATGTGGTTCGGTTGTTCGTGAGGGGCGTTGCGATGAGAAGCTGTGGTTTTAACGGTGAGTTAGCATCGCCACCGACTATCGGAGTGCTATAATTCTTCTTTCTGGCGTTACTTCCCTACTGAGACAGAGCCTGCTTCTCAGATTAGTGTTCTTATGAGCACTTCCACAGTTATTAAACTGAGAGCTTGCTTTGACAATTGATCATTGTTGATAAGCACGTAGATACTCTATGCCATGGGAAGTCGAGAAAATTTCTATAACGAAAAGTTCCTCGACCGGTGGGATTCGAACCCACGACCCTCGGCTTGGTCTTGTTGAATAGCAGCGCATTTGCCACTGCGGCTATCTGGGCCCCTGAGTGCTATACTAAGATGTACAAACATAGAACAACCAACTGTGATGACCAGGGGAAGCTAAGTACTTGGTTCAATCGAACAATTGTTCCCTGAGGCTAGAGTACCGAGACGAGAACTCGGCCGCTTGAAGGTATCTTGCTAATCGATTACAGATGATGGTTTTGAATGGGGTGATTGTTATAATGTACCCAGGGTTATAAGCTGAAAAGTGTTTCGAACTATGCGCTTTGGTACGTCGACGGTAGCCATCATCATGCTAGGTACTTTGAATGGGAATGGACACAATGCGGGTGAAGGAGAGTGACTTTGATTTTTTGAGTTTGTTACAATTGAATTAGGAGTCGAATGAGCGCAAATTTGATTGCACGGTCTGTCACTTGCCGACGTTACATCCACCGTACACATCATTCGTCGCAATAGATTGCTTAATCTTCTTATATTATGAAATATCAAACTGTCAATGGGCCTGTGAGTAAATCACGCCCTCTCAGATTTCAACGTTCGTAGTTCGATTCCTGGTTTCAACTTTTTTTAAATTTTGGGCAAACATCTTATCGTGATTGTCATGATCGTGATTGCTACAGAGAGTGATTAGTGAGAGATAGTCTCAATTTTCTCAGAATTCAACCCCTGGATATGATAATAGATATGAAACTATTGCTTTCAATTTTATGAGACCTGCGCAGACCTGTGTAGTTAAAAACTACTGCTTTGAATCTCTCAATATCTACTTGTCCTGAGCTCTTGACAAATAAAATCGCATAGAAAACAAAACACTTTCCATACGTGAATTTCTTATATTACGTAATCAAAAGAACCACGTTTACGTCACCAGCAAGATTTAATACCAAACTAATGTGCACTCACTTTTCCCGCCATTTGCCACAAAACGCAACTTCCCGTCCACTAAAGAAATGGCTAGACTCGCCTTAATCCACGCTGAAGTTATCGTATCGCTCAAGTCAGCATCCATTAACACCTTTCCGTCCAGTGACTCGAGCCACCAGCTCCACCTCATATGTGAGATACTGTAACCATACCCAGAGCCATTCGTTGTGGTCTCACCCGGTCATCATTTTGCAATTTGCAGCGAGAACTATCCGAGCAGCTATGGATAGGACCTCAGCTTGGAAAACAGCATCGTCGTTACACAACGGGTGATGGCATTAATCGCACCTTAGGCGCTATAGGATATCTTAGTGGCGCTTTAGCTCACGTCATTATTGATATTGCCTGTGACGTACTCCAACGCCATACGAGTGGGGCTCGTGCGAAATCGTTCACGTAGAGGAACGGACGCTCATAATGTAGCCATGACCAGTATGAGTATGGGTGTCTTATAAAGATGTAAAAGATGCTTTTTCGAATAAGTTAGTAGATGGAACTGTACAGAATTATCTAACAGCTAATAACATACATATAGCAGTTAGTACTGAAACTTATTTGGAACCTGGGTACGAACTTACAAGAGATCCAAACTTTTTTGTTCGTGAAAATGATCCAAATATTTTTTTTAATATTTTGAATTGGAATGCTCGTTCTTTGAATGGTAAAGAGGACGAGCTGTTTAATTTTATAACAGCTAGTCCTTTTTACCATTTCAAACTCAAATAGATCGGAACTTTTTTGTTTATCGTAATAAACCACTGAAACAAGCTTGTGGTGGAGTTGCTATCATCATCCATAGGCGTATAAAACATCAACTTTTTTCGTAATTCGAAACCAAAATTTTTGAAACTTTGGATGTTTCCGTAAAACCCAGCTTGGTAAATACACTTTCATAGCTGCCTATTTGCCTTTTCAATGCACTGGACAGCAAGTTTACTCGCTTCAAACTGACTTGCGGAAATAGGCTCGCTATAAGTCAAACTTTTTTGTCATTGGTGACTTTAATGCCAAACTTCGCTCATGGAATAAATCGCAAAGCTATTCCAACGGCAGAATTTTATTTGTTGAGTGCTCTTCAGAATTTTTCTCAATTCAATAAACTGATAGCCCTACTTGTTTTTCCCCTTCTAGAAACATAACGTTCAAAAATCAAAATAATACGTAACTAAAAAAAAGTTAAAAAGAAGAAACACAAATTAAAATTATTTGATTTTCGTTTGACGTTTCGGTTCAGTAAGAATCTTCTTAAGGGTCACAATCGGGCTGTCTTTAAGACAATTCTCCTGAATGACGCTCTTAAGAAGGTTCCAGATGTTCTAAAACATAAAATAAATCATGATGATAAATCATGAAGAACTGAACAAATATTAGATTTATTGATCTTACATAAGGCGCGAAAGGTGGATAATCATGTTTTTATAATCAAAAGTTAATATTGTACACGAATTGGCATACCGAGATAGCTGTTTTAGCTTACTGATCTAGCGAATAACTCAACGAGAATGTGTTGATGGAATTAGTGAAAATTATAGGAATCTTTCGTCTTCTGCATCACACGCTGAGTTGCTGAGCAATCAATATTGACGACGGTGGCGACGATGATGGGGTCAGCAACTCCGGTCTCCATATCGATATATTGGCAATACTTCTGCTGCTGCTGCCATCAACGTTGAAACGCTGTAATTATAAATCTATAAGTGCGGCACTAGCGAGTTGAGAAACTGGTATATCTTCGGTCGGGTTTCAAGTGTGCAGGATCTGTTGTAACCAGATCTACTTGACTCGGGCTGTGTGGCATAATTTGAATTCTTACAACGAGCTGAACAAGCGGCGATTGCCCTCGGTTGATTATGGTCATTGCTACCGATTAATTGACTAACACCAGCAGACTTGCAATGTTGCGAGCCAGGACGGGATGCGCTGTCTTGAGTTTTACCTTTTTTCTACCGTACAACTAATGATTATTATGCGGTGTAGATTACTGTATAGGTTTTTAGCGCAGTTGATGGGTTTTGTGTTGAAATATGATAGCTAATATATGTCTTTTTCTCCGTTTTTTATTTCAGGTGAGTTAATAATGGACACGAGCCAGCATCATGTGTATTTTACGAGCTCAGAACTGGTAATCGTATGGAATGTACTATTATTGTAGAATGAAAATTTAGTATTACCTTTTTTTTGTCGATTGACCATTTTTTACAATTGTATAACTAATGGTAAGCTTGAAGATACTGTATGCCATGGGGTTGAAGAATATTCAACCCACGATTGGCGAGACATAAAACCATCTCAAATGGTTGAAGCGCCGTGTTCGTGCATATAAAAATCACAGAAAAGTTTTCGGAATATTCAGAAAACGTGAGAAAACTTATCTTGGATTTTGTAAGGGAGATTGTATGCCATTTATCAACAGCCTATTAAATGGCAGGAAGAAGTTTGTTGGAACCACTAGTTCGAGAATAAAACCATGCCATTTATGTTATTTAGGATTACCCTCAGCATAGCTTTGCTGAGGTTTGTTCAGAAATGCATCCAAGAACTCTTTAAGTTTAAGGGATCCATAAATTCTCCCAGGAATTTATCTTGAAATCCTTCCACGAAAATTCTGCCAAAGCTGTACTGAAACTGAACTGAAACTGAACTGAAACTGAACTGAAACTGAACTGAAACTGAACTGAAACTGAACTGAAACTGAACTGAAACTGAACTGAAACTGAACTGAAACTGAACTGAAACTGAACTGAAACTGAACTGAAACTGAACTGAAACTGAACTGAAACTGAACTGAAACTGAACTGAAACTGAACTGAAACTGAACTGAAACTGAACTGAAACTGAACTGAAACTGAACTGAAACTGAACTGAAACTGAACTGAAACTGAACTGAAACTGAACTGAAACTGAACTGAAACTGAACTGAAACTGAACTGAAGCTGAACTGAAACTGAACTGAAACTGAACTGAAACTGAACTGAAACTGAACTGAAACTGAACTGAAACTGAACTGAAACTGAACTGAAACTGAACTGAAACTGAACTGAAACTGAACTGAAACTGAACTGAAACTGAACTGAAACTGAACTGAACTGAACTGAACTGAAAATGAACTGAAAATGAACTGAAACTGAACTGAAACCGAACTGAAACTGAACTGAAACTGAACTGAAACTGAACTGAAACTGAACTGAAACTGAACTGAAATTGAACTGAAACTGAACTGAAACTAAACTGAAACTGAACTGAAACCGAACTGAAACTGAACTGAAACTGAACTGAACACAAATTTCGCAGGGCACATTCTCGCACAGGGTGTCTGATATCTGGAATTCTCAGGGAATTTTGGCTGTATTCAGGGAAATTATTTTGAGACAGTAATTTATAGTAGAATATATCCGCGACGAGGGATCCTTAAAGCGCCCCAGAACTAAACATTTTGAAGCCCAAAACTCTTTTCAACAAAAAATTTGGCTGCGCCGCTATCAATTTGTTACTTGAACTATGCAGTTCTTTAATTATTTAGTGATTTTCATTTATTTACGATGAATATCTTTAGATTAGTAAACATTACTTTAGATTGCCACGCTGGTAAAAAAAGTTCTATCCCAAGTTCAGTGAGGATTTTATCAGACAAGTTTTGAAAAAGACACTACACGTTAATGCTTCCAGTGGCACAGTCGGAAAACATTCCTATCGAAAAGTTTTTCGGCCTGAGGCGGGAATCGAACCCACACTTCTTAGCACGATGCGGCTAAATGCCTTGGTGATACTAACCGCACGGCTACGAAACCCATTTTTCGATTTAGTTTTTAGATTTCTCAAATCTTGATTGAGGTTTATTAAATTGGATATAGTTTCATGATATTATTATGTATTTCTTTATATGTTTAGGACACGCAAAAGTTTGAATGCTGTAATCGATACAGAAAAACCTCTGCTCATTATTGTTTGGGATGGTTTTGATGAGTCCAATCTGCGTCAAAGCTCTATAAATTTTTCTGTACATATATTCGATGTTTTTATTTTTACGATAATTGTGGCTTTTTAATTTCAAATTTTACTGATATAGTCATGAGTGCTATGCGAAGACTCAAGCTGACGTGTTCGAATTCACGCGTAATTGGAGTGTCTTTTTTCTGCTCGTGTTTTTGGATAGTACTGTGCAAAGTCGCAAGGTGAGAGTCTGTATGCGTTAAGTGAAGCTGAAAGTGGATTGTGGCTACTCAGTCAAGGATGTTGGATCAATTGGTGAGATCGTTATATTTCAAATCTGTAAAATATGCATGACTGCACATTTAATCGTTGCAACGGTGGGATGTTAAGGTGAAGATGAATCGAAGCCAAACCTCAAATTTTCAAGAGCACGGATCTGGAGAACCAAACATCCGTTTAAGCTGAAAACTTAATCGATTGGTCACTAGCTGGTGGTGACCAATCGATTAGGTTTTCAGCTCAAACGGGTGCTTGTTTCTCCAGATCCGTGCTCTTGAAAATTTGAACTTTGGCTTCGATTCATCTTCACCTTAATATGATTATTAACAAACAATGAATGGTTTGTTGAAGAATCATCACTGGAATGGTCCAGCCAATCGAGTTTTTTTTCTTTTCATATGAGTAAAACATGATAACACATGCTTTCTTCCTGACACCTGTAGGAATGTAGAATTCTGTTGAATTCTGTGAGATTTTTTTTTATTTTAACTCTTTCCTAGTTCTTGTTTGGCCTTCTTTTGGTTCCTGTTTAGTCTCATTCTGGTCTCTTTATTTCAGGTGTCTTCCTATTTTTCAGACACTTGGTCGCTAACAGACCTCGATTACAGCTGTTGGAGACTCAAAATTCGTTCCAAATATTTTGTCATGATTTCTGACAGATTTTCTTCATAAAGTCAAATAACTACACTCGTCGTGTTTTTGCCCATGATAGTTTATAATCATCCATTAGGTAAATCACGCTTTTATTCCGGTATTCTGAATTTATTGCTTCTAACATTTTAACAATCTTTGCCCCGCACTTTTTCCTTATAAGCAGCGATTCAAAATCAAATATCTTGTGGTTTTTATTTCCCTTCTGTTAAACGACTGGAAACGGATTTAGAAAAACGTTACAAAATGCAAACTTTTGAATAATTTCTGGAGAAATTACTGGAATAACATCTGGAGGGGCTTCCGGCAAAATTCCTAGAAAATGTGCATCAGAAGTTTTGAAAAAATCATTTAAGAAAACATTCGGGAATGTTAGAAATCATGAAAAAATGAATATTTGGAAATCAATGGATGAATTCCACGAGAAATTTCTCGGTGAATCTCTGAAAAAACAGGTGAAAACCTGAAGGCATTACTGTGAATATTCTAATTCTGATGCTGACCTGATATTTCCAGCACAGCTAGAAAATGTTGTAAATTTAAGCTTATTTTCATGCACATATTTGGAGCATCAAAATAAACATAAATTTCAACGACCAATCCATTATTTTTCAATCGAATTCACTCTAAATTTCATTTCATTTTTTTTACCGCGAAATGAATATTAAAATCGCTATAACTTTTTTGTTTTTCATCATTTTTTCACAAGTTCTTATAAACTCTTCTAGTTAAAGAATCTGTATCGATATTGATCATTAGTCATCTGGTTTTGAAGTTATTCCAAAATTCCTTGGGAGACCGACGCGTAACCAGAACCCCCCGTTAATTTCTCAGGCTACATAATTTTAATCGTATTCGGATATTTACTCTTCGGAACAATACATTAATGAGAGTATGTTGTGAAAAAATGAAGCAATTAAGTACAGCCGTCTTCAAATAATGAGCACTTAGGTTTAGCCACGCTGCCAAAAGAAAGATCTTAAAACTTCAAAAAACATCATATCGTAATTTTCAGATATCTCCAAGAATTCTTAACTGATTTGTATGATTTTTTCAGAGTAGCTCCTTATTACCTGGCATTTATATTAACCAATCAACCAACCCACATTTATTTTAACCAAAAACAAAATGGCTGCCAAAGACATTTTATATGGAAAATGTCGGTACCCCAAGGAATATCTTCAAAACCAGATCACCAATGATTAATATCGACACGAATTCCTAAACTAGAAAAATGGTGCAAAAATATTGAGAAACAAGAAAGTTATAACGTTTGAATATTTATTTTGCGTTAAAACATGAAGCTGCCGGTAGAGGGGATAAAAATCAAAGTCACATTCATTTCATATTGTAAATGGTCTTTTACATATTACTCAAAGGATCTCATCAGAAGTTTGATTTGTGATATTTCACGAACATTCTAAGTAATTCTTCCTTGAATTTCTTTTAAGATACCTTCATGAATTCAATCTGGAATTTTCTAGGAATAAGGTATACCTCCTGAATTTGTTTCATTCTTCAGGAAAATCCCAAGTTGTTTAGAAATTTATCCATTAATTGTTCCTTTGAATTCGCTAGGATTTACTCCAACTTCTCGTTTAGAGCATCTTTGAAAATTTGAAATTCATTCAGAAAGTCATCATTTTTTTAGTCTTTCTGGCAGAATTCTAGTAAAAAATTGTACACGAATGATCGAGTGGTTAGAGTCCGCGGCTATAAAGCAAAGCCATGCTGAAGGTGTCTGGGTTCGATTCCCGGTCAGTCCAGGATCTTTTCGGAATGGACATTTCCCTGGGCAACTTTCGTAAAGAAAGCTCTCAGTTAATAACTGTGGAAATGCTCATAAGAACACTAAGCTGAGAAGTCGGCTCTGTCCCAGTGAGGACGTAATGCCAAGAAGAAGAAAAAGAAGAAGAAGAGGAAGAAGAAGAAGAAGGTCCTTTTAGAAATCGCTGGTAAATTTCTGAAAGAATTTTTGAAGGAATCTCTGGAGAAATCATTAGAACTCCTGAAGCATTCTTGGGGATCTGGGAAAAATATCATTGTGACAAGTTCTAATCATTCCAATGGAGGAAGCCTTTCTCCATTGGAATAATTAGGACCTGATTGGTTATGATTCCTGTCACATGGCGACCGTGACAGGAATCATAACCAACCACTTGTAGACTCTTCACTGTAGTCCTTACTGGTGATAGCTTTTTAGCTCACCATAGTTTGGATACTACAAGGAAAGAAAGCCTTTCTCCATTGGAATGATTAGAACCTGTCACATCACTCTAGTGGAATAGTCGCGTAATAGTATCTGAAGGATTGTCTGAGCCTCTAGAATTTTGCACCAGGATTGAACTTTCTGGTATTAAATGGTTGTCTAACTAACATTCCTACCCATCCCCGATAACCGGTTTAGGGACAAAATGTCGAAAGACAAAACGTCGAATGCCAAAACGTCGAATGCCAAAACGTCGAATCCCAAAACGTCGAATCCCAAAACGTCGAAAGGGACAAAACGTCGAAGAGACAAAACGTCGAAAGCAGTCTTTTTTCTAGCGAAGGTCTTTGAATAACTAGCGTTGCCAAGGCACAAATGGTTGCGATGCAGACAGCGTTGGAAACAGCCAAATTCAAAATTTCCATCACAGTAAGCATGAAACAAATTTCCAGAAAAATGTCAAACAACCATCCATTTCTGACGAATAAAGAAGTAGTGCAGCACTTGAAGCAAGTTGAAATTGAAAAGAAAGTTCCAGAAACTTGAAAACCAGGTGTAGCACGCTGAATGAGAGGAATACGAACAACAAGCCGTTGGGTGGTTGGTGATCGGAATTGACTAATTTAAAAGATTGTTGTCTGTACTTTTCGCAGCAGTCACCAATTGCTAGCATTTCAGAACGATGTAGTCGTTACCCAGGTCGTTACCCTCTTTGTGAATTCTTTATTCTTTAAAAATTACTCATTCTTTTGTCGATTACGTACAATTGACTTGAAAGATTGATTTTCCTTTCTTTCATAGATATTCAGGATCACATACATAGAAATCAAGATATCCAGCAAGTTTTTCAATATGTACGCCCAACAAGTGACTGCCAGATTTAATTACGATTGTGCATGAAAACCTTACAAATATTGTATAATATCGTTGCATGTACGGTATTTGTATTGAAATCTTACATTTTCCGTAAGAAAACTATACGTTTTCTTTATATGTATCGATATTATTTAATTTTTGGATTGAGTCTTGTTTTGGGTGTACTATTCAATTGTTTTCTATAAATTGATTAATTTTTGTGTAGAGAATTTAAACAAACAAAAAGACTAGTGTTAGTAGACACAATTATCAATTTCAAACATATTCAAACGAACATTAACGTTCTACGTGGCGGTACTGCGAAAACGTCAAGCTCAAACAAATATTATAGAATTCCTTTCAATGTTTGACTAAAATTAGCACTTTGATGAGATAGTTAAATAATAGTTTTATAACCTGAAAATCAAACAAAAATCTTAAACGTTTCCAACAAGTATTGATTATTTTCATATTTTTTTCTAATCTTTTCCAGACCAGTGAAATATTAATATTATAACTCTATAATTCCCAATCCCGCCTTTAGGCGGGGTACACTTTGGAATTTTGTGTATTTTTTTCGTAGCTCGGAAATTATAATGATTTTATTTTAGCTTAAAAATTGACGCATAACACGCATATGAGAAAAGTTTTTATGACTTTTGAAACTTTTTTGAATTTTTGAACATTGTTTGAAAAATTGTATTTTTATTATTGCCAAAAATCAGTAACTAGAAGAGGCTTCAAAAAAAAAATGAAAAAGTATTGGGATGTTCAAAAAAAAAAAAAAAAAAAAAAATTACAAGAATAAAAAATTCATAGATTTGCGAACAAAAATAATTCATTAATTTATTTAGTTAGCGAACAAAAATAAATCATTGCTCAAAACGTGTTTAGAACGATTAAGATAACTAAAACCGATATTCAGATCGAAAATAAAAAATTGGGTATTAGAGGGTTAAATGTTTTTTCAGACAATCGCATTTTCTTTCTTTCCGACGTTCTGTTCCTTCGACATGTCATCCTTTCGACGTTTTGTCCTTTCGACGTTTTGTCCCTTCGACGTTTTGTCCTTTCGACGTTTTGGCATTCGACGTTTTGGCATTCGACATTTTGTCTTTCGACCTTTTGTCACCCAACCCCGATAACCCTATGGACATGACCGGTGCCGTTATTAATTTTTTAAATTTGTGCTGTCGATTTTTACACATTGAGAATGCTAAGCAGATCCCAAGAACCTTTTATTACATTTCTGTGCAATCTCGATTGCTCTGGTCCATCACGGAGTATGCTCATGCATAAGGTCTGCAATGTACCTTTTTCTGTCTAGAATGTTTAAATAGCCACAATTGATTTGAAATAAATTTTGCAGTAAATGCAGCTAGTTTTTTTACAATCCTTGGGTGAGATATACCCCTGATCCCTCCCATTTTCTAGGCAAAAATCGTGGACACGAGGGGTCCAAAATTTATCTCAAACGGATATATCAACATAAAAATAAGCTGGAAGGTTCGACAGAGCTGTTCAGCAAATTAAGGGCTATCTGGCATGAATTGGGATTGGGAATTTATCCACTAGAAGGCTCTAGTTAAAATAAATCTTCAATCTTCTCTACCTCAAGATTCTCATCAGCTAGAAGGTTGGTTTCTTCAGCAAAGTTATTCAGCAGATCTAACCTTATTGAAGGTGAAAATCTAACAGAGAATTTATCCGCTATGTAGCGCTAGTATCAAATTTACACGTTCGAACGAAACGTGTAAATTTCTGAGATATATAATGCACATAATTGGAGCGAGGCATTGCATGTATATTTACATGATATGTCATGTAAACTTCAATTATATGTCATGTAATCCAGCAGGATCCTGAGTGATTAAATTTCATGTAACACATTTTTACATGATTTCAGACTTAAATTTACATGAAGTCATGTTTACATCGCCTAAATGAAGTTTACATGACGTGTAATCTTCATTATTTTTAACAGTGTATTCATGAGTTTATTAGTTATTATTTAGCTTCACATGGGATTATAGCCCTGCAAACATCTGAAACTCTAAAGCTCTACAGCTCTAAACGGATTTGTTTCTTCAGCAACTTCCTTCATTTAGACTTGAAGAATAAGTTTTCCCTATGGGATGATAAGTTTGTACTTACGTTACAGTACTTACGTGTTTGGAACATTTTCCAAAATTTCTGCATAGTAATTTCCAAATAAAACTACATCGTCTTTGGGCCACCTTTAATTCATCACTTAGAAAACTGATAATTTCACAGAACACTATTTTTATGGTAATGATTGTAAAAAATATATGGGAGATTTGATTTTTGAACATTTTCTAAAATTTTAACAGCCCTAATGTCTTACCCAAGGATTAAGACCAACTAACTGCATTTACTTCAAAAATTATTTCAAAACATTTGATCTACTGGTCTCTGAATTTTGGCCATTTAAACATTCTAGATTAATCTCGGGCTTTCAACGGTAATCTTCTTTATTACATCAACGTGCTAAGTTTTTAAGATTACTATTAACAAAACTGGTCCTCAATTCATGAAACATACGTCACCAACATCAAACCACATTTCCCTTTAAATTTTGGTAGAATAAATTGGTATGAAACCTCTCTGTATTTCCGGTTCTTTCAAGTTATATTGCTTTCGTCATATTTGGAATGAAATGCTAAATCGCTTTTTTGCCCTTCATTTGAATAAATTCCATTATTTCTAGTATAACATCCTGTCATTGAAGAATATTCTTACACTTTTTCTAACTACATCACTCTCAGGGAATGACTGGCGTTCGGGTTATTGACATTCGAAAAAAATCAACCCACTTGTCTTGACTAAAATTTCAAAGAAAAGTTTGATTAAATTAATCGAATCTTATAGTTCGATTTCTATTTCCTTCGGCCAATAGAAAACGGTCTCTACATTTGGCCGCAGGTCCAGCCTCTAGCAATCACCCGTCGAGTGAAGGTGACTGGCAGAAATGAAATTCGCCAATCAATTGAAATTCTATCCTGATTTGTAACGCCCCTAGATTTTCTGTGGACATTCACAGAGCGCAGTAAAGATGGCGTTCGGATAAATTGACACGATCATTGAATGTGCCCTCAGGCCCCAGACCCTCGAGAGGAGTTGATATTTTCCCTCGCTAACAATTTGCAAATAATCACAATTTGTTCAAAGTTGTTTCCAAACGGCCGGTGATGATCCCATACAAGGCAACGATAATGATGACTCCATTCTCGACCACAGCCGTTCGGGACCGTTTTATTTTGCAAGCTTCGTCGAGATTTAATTCGTCAATTATACTACATTACGTCGTCGTTGCTGGATAGATGAAACGAATCGATGATGATTATGATGAGGTGAACGATTCGTCACCCATTTGGCAATTGTGCAGTGTCGAAAGTATCCACTTCATGAAGTTGCGCCAATTGAGACATGAAGATGATGGTTACGGTGTTCTAGAAAAATAAAACTATGTAGGAAAAATCATGTTGATCAAATTTAGAATAGAAGATATGCCTATTTATTTGCATTTTTGTATAACAAGTCAACTTTAAAAAATAGAGGTCCCGCCTTGTCAATTTATGAAAAATGATCGTTTTTGACGAAAATATTTTGACGTTTTGTGTACATGTTTTCAAAACCTATTTTTTTATAATATTTTCTTACTTTTCTATGGACATTTGTACGGTACAGTAGTTCTTTAAAAATATTTAATTTACTTGTCTACTCTACATTCTAGAACGTATCCTTTCCAATATTACTATTTATAACAAAAATTGTTGTAAATCAAAAACCGAAAAAATTTGTCAATAGGTTCAGACATTGCCGTTTGAGTGAATGTTAATCAACACATTTTTTTTTTCAATTTCTCTATTTATCAAGATATATCCACTAGTAATCAATCGAAAATCTTATGTCCCCTTAGAAATATGACGATAGACAAAATATTAAAAAATATTATAATTGAAATTGAATCTCGAATATCAATAAAGCAGTTTGAAAATAATAATAACATAATGTTTCGGCGTTCGGACAAATGGGCGAATACCTTTAAATTATTCTGTCGACTAGCAAATCAAATAATTTTGAAAACTAATATCATAATAATGACCAAACATATCTATGAAGAAAAAGAAAATATTTGAAAAAAGCGAGTATTGAAAACATAAGCAAAAACGTCAAAATATGTTAATTTTAATCAAAACCTACAATTTTTCATAAACCACCTGGCGGAGCAAGTATCCATTTTAAGAAAAAAAATTGGTTTGTTCTACAAAAATGCTATAAATAAGCATATCCTTCATTCTTGGCTGTCAACAAGATTTTTCGAACATTGTTTTTTTTTCACACCCTAATGATGATGCAATTGTCCATCCAACGTGGCCGCAAGTGTTGACAAGTTCTTCAAACTCCGATTATCGTCCCGATCAAACTTTCTCCGTTCATCTGAAATGGGAAACCTCATTGAGTCGAATTCACCGGGTTGTTATCTCGCCGTCTCTCATGAGCACACGCCTATTCATTAGCGAACAAGAGGGGCCATAAGATGGCTTAATGCCCCTCGAGGCGGCCCCGGTAGTCACATCGTTAATTAAAAAGCCATGTTTCTATTAGGCTTGGGGAGAAAGAGTGCGAAATGTGGAAATGGAATGGAAAAGGAGGGGTTCCGGATTCGTGTTGTGTTTAATGGAAATCCATTCCAAGACACACATGTGGTCATTGGGTTTACACTGTAGGTTGCGAAAATTGAACCGATTCGAGATTATGAATCAATCGATTTAACTCCAATGAAGGGTTATGGGAAAAATTGAGAGCAGATCGGCAATCGTGTCGCAGCTCTCGTCGGTAAAGAGATCAATTCATTAATTAATTGGATTGCGGTGCGCGGTCTGAGGGCTGTTTTTCTTCCGTTTATGACCTCGAGGGGTTCCACAAATCGTTGTTTGACGATAGCTTTGGGAGACATTGTAGCGGATGTTGTTAGCAGCTTTGAAGTACGTGGAAAGCGATGCAGAGGAGTTTAATTCGTGCTTTGATTAATGATGCTTCACACATGAGAGTTCGTGTAGTTTGGCGCAGTGGGATGTGTTTCGCACATATAATCATTTTATTAATAAAAGCATGGTGTGTTCGAAAAATAAGTTTTTCAATGACACTCAATCTTTTTAAGAAGGAGGTCCTTATCATAGAAGAAGTGAATACTCAGGTTTGCCAGGAGGAGGAGCTTAGACCGACTATTGGAACCCGACACCCAACATTAAGGGTTTTTTCCTCAATACCTGGAACCTCATGAATTTCCCTAAACTCCACTTGATTGGTAAATACAAATCAGTATTGGCTGTGTTTCATCAAAGTTCACTTGAATTTTAAATAATCTATCATTGTGGGATATCTGATTTTCAAATTTCAAAAAAAAATATCTCAAAAACTAAAGAAAATTTGAGGGTATACCATGCCCACACAGTTACGGATCACCCACAGTGACGGATCACTTTGGCGCTAAACATCGGATAACTCGCTCAAAACATAAACGTTGACGTGAAACATATTTTTCCCATGTTATACTATTTGTCTTCTACCACTTGTAATGTTAAGCACAACATTCAACCGCTAAATAACGGTGTATTTGACAAATGTTAAGTTGGTACCACACAGTTATCATTATATGGTCGTTTTCTGTAAGAAGTGCCATCAGCATTCATAAGCTCTCACAGGTGGTAAAATTCAAATGTTATAGCATAAAACATGCTTGTTCGCTTCGATTTAGTATGGATTCACCTTTGGAAAACATTTTTATTGATTGTTGATTCTAAATACCGAATATTAGCACTTCTACAGGGTGTCTACTACCTGGAAAAACCTGGAAAACCTGGAATTATCAGGGAATTTTATTCAACCTGGAAAAATCCTGGAATTCTCAGGGAATTTTGGCTACACTCAGGGAAATTATTTTGAAGCAATAGTGCATGGTAGAATATGTCGTTTTTGTGAAACAAAATCTTTTCAATCAAAAAATTTTTGGCTGCGCCGCTATCAAAACGCTAGTTGACATGTTTAGTCCTTTTAACGATTTTTATTTATTCAACATAAACATGTTTAGTAGGGCGCGGCTTATTCTTCAAAAGCTCTCAAAACCAAAAATTCGTGTGCTTCACTGAATTCAAATCACATTATAAGAGAAACCTCAAAATCTGAGCCAAAAATATTAACATTTAAAGGTGGCGCAAGCGTTTTGAAGGTGAATTTTCAAGTTATAAAAAATGACCTTCAGTGAAGTAAACTTAACTTTGTTATTTTTCAACCAGTTTTGAAACTCTTAGCACCATTATCTTCCGAATTAAATTTATAAAAAATTTGTAGAACACCAAATTTGTCTAAAATCTAAAATAGTCTAAGTTAAAAATATTTTTATCCAAATTTTCCCTCATTTTACTAAAAATTATAAATCGATTCCGAATATTTTTACATGTTTTCAAAGCAAATTTAGTTAATAAATCTTCGAGCTGTTTAGTAGAATACCTATAAGTAGATGAAAAACCGAATTTAGTACTATACCATTTAATTCCACTAGAGTTTGTATCCTTTGACAGATACGCGTATTTCGACCTCAACTGTAAGGCCGTCTTCAGTGTCGTGTACTAGACTCGACTCTAGTACACGACACTGAAGACGGCCTTACAGTTGAGGTCGAAATACGCGTATCTGTCAAAGGATACAAACTCTAGTGGAATTAAATGGTATAGTACTAAATTCGGTTTTTCATCTACTTTCAAATTTAGTTGTTTTCAAACTGTTCATACAACACATTTTTCTAAAAAGATGGTTTTGACTTAGCTTTTCAACAAAAACTACCCAAAACATGATTTTTAATGAAAAAATCAAATATCTTTGGATTACTTAAATTTTTTCGCCGGAAATTGATTTTTTTCCTATAAAACTTAAATTTATAAAGCATCTTGCCTTAATCACGAGATGAAAAGTGCATATATTTTTCAACATATGCAGACATATGTTTGTTTCAAAATTATTTAAAAATAGACTTTGCAACAATTTTTAAAGTTTTAACAAATGAGAAAAACTAGTTTCAGCTTTAGATAATCTGCTTGCAGTAAATTCTGATGCAAAATTCTAGAAACTCAAGAGAAACCTACAAATACTATTATACGCATAGTTTTAACAAATGAGAAAAACTAGTTTCAGCTTTAGAGAATCTGCTTGCAGTAAATTCTGATGCAAAATTCTAGAAACTCAAGAGAAACCTACAAATACTATTATACAAATTATACAAATACTATTATTCCACAAGTTCTTAATGATATTTTTCTCAGACCCCGAGGAATGCTTCAGGAATTCTAGTAATTTTTCCAGTGATTTCTTCTGGAATACTTCCAGGAATGCTACCAACAATTTTTCAATTAATGCTTAAAAGAATTTCTTAAGAATTTGGCCCAGAGTTGCTAGAGCTTTCCACCGCTTCCACAAAAGTTTATTCCTGAGCTTAACAAAAAAAAACTTACAGTAATTTTCACAGAGATTATCCTGAAAAAAAAAACCTAGCGTTTATCACATGATTTTCCCACTGATTTTTTGCTTCTAGAAAGTTTCGCAGAGATCCTAAAGGAGCTCTTCCACTAAGATTTATTTCAGAGTTTTTGAAAAAAAAAAATGTTTTCGACATTTTTCCAAGAAACTCTATACTAATTTATACGCCTTTATTTTCCATTTATTCTAAGCTTTTTCATAAGGACTCTTTTTTTAATTTATTCACGATTACACTCAGGAATTGCTCCAAAAATCCTTCAGGCATTGTTCGGTGAAATCGGAGTTATAAACTTATAAACTTTTCCAAGAATATCTTGATAATTTTAACTTGCGATTTCTTATAAAATTTCTCCAGAAATTCTCTCGGCATTTCTCCATCAAAATATGATTCCTGTGGTTCCATTTCTTGAATAATTTTTCAAATGAAATTTTCATATCTCAATGAATTCTTCTCAACTTCATCACCAGTTAACACTATAGTAATTATTAAAATTATAACCTTTCCGAATTTCTTCAAAAACAAGACTGTAAGACTTTATTCAGAGATTGAAATGTTTTTTTTTTTTCAGTTATATTAGCAATTTACGAGGAGAATCTTAGAAAGCGCTTCATCAAGTATCCAAAATTTCGACATTCCTTGTGGATTTCTCAAAATTTTCTACAATAAATCTGACAAATTTCTTTGATCCTTTCCTGGAGACATCTCTTGATCTTTAAATACTTTATCAAAAAACTTGGAGGAATTTCTGAACGAGGTTAGAATTCTTGAAGATGATCTAAATCAATTTTTTGGAAAACTTGTAGATTCGTTGAATCATGAAACGATTATTGGACGGATTTCTGATCCTTAGAAAAATTCCAGATCGAGTTCATGAAGGTATCTAAAACGAAATTCTTGGCAGAATTACTCACAGAATTCGCTAAACATCACAAATCAAACTCCTGGAAATATTATCGGTGAAATATGTGAATAAAATTTACAGCACAACGAGCAATCGTAATGGCACGAGTACGTTTTTGATGTTCATAAAAGTGAATACCATTTTAGGGAAGTCTTTTTTTTTTTTTTTCTTAAGTTCAATCGTTGTTAATATCTGACTTTGATGATGACAGGCACTTTCAGATCATTTGATAATAATTCTTGGTTTTCGTGAAATTATTACAAAATAACCATTTTTTTTCTTGAGTTGTTTACACACGTAAAACAAACAGATATTTTTTGAAAATACTTTTCGTTACACTTTTTTTAAGTGTTTCAAAGCCAAACTCCTATCTTTGAAAACAAATGTTTAATCATCTAATATTAAAAATTCACCAAACACTTATGGATTTTTAATAATTTCTTGAACCTGGAATTATATTCCAGAACCTGGAAAAACCTGGAAATATCAGGGAATTCTATTTCTGTAAATAAGTAGACACCCTGTTCTAACTAGTGATCCATAATATGCACCAGGAAATGATTGTTTACCACAGTTATGGATCACTTCCAAAGAATGTAGATTTCTGCCATTTTAAGCATTAAATTCGACATTTTCAGATAATAGCACTTAGGATAAAACTAATAAAACATCAAGGTTTGTCAATTTTGTTTTTTAGCAGACAAAAATGGGTGGAAAACTTGGTGTGGAGCGAAAACAGTTCATGTCTCAGTTACTACAATGCAGTATCACAAGAAGAAGAGCATTTAACCCTTGTTTCCAGCTCTAACACTGCTATTTTTTGCAGTAATATGTGACACATTGTTAACTTTCGCCAAATCATGCAATACAGATGCATTGAGTTGAAAATCTCTTAATTTTGCGCACTGATCCACAATATGTCACAATTTGATCCATAATATAAACATTGATCCATAATATGGTTTTCAGAAACCGATACAATTTTTATTTTCTATGCAATCCTATGTAAATATTACACTCCAAACAGTTTACTAATCGAAGTTCCAATTTGAGAGGAATCAATTCGTGCTTTTAAATTACAATTTTGCGTTTTCCATCTCATTTTATTGAATTTTATAGATAGGACTCCACACTATTTGATCCATAACTGTGGGGTCATGGTACGTAAAATTTTCTGAAGAAAAAATGTAAACAATGATACCCTCTTTGGTCCCAGAACTGAAAAACAACTCAAAAAACTAAAAAAAGCCTATAAAACTAGAATTTTTATTATTTTTTAATGTAAAAAAAAAGTTTAAAGTCGTCTATTTTCTCTCAAAAGTTGAAGTCTTAATCTTTTATGGAAGTATTCATTCCATAAAAATCGGTTGAGCTGTCCAAAAGTTATGATTTTTTTTTAAATAAAAAATCTAATGTGCTGGGACCTACAGTGTTTGCCGGTAAAATATGACTGATTTTTTATTTTTAAAAAAATATATATCAAAAAATAAAAAACATACATCACTAAAAATTTGACAGTAAACGTAAAATTTTCTGAACTTTCTAAAAAAAATGAGAACAGCAATAGTCCCTTTGGTCCCAAGCAGGGTTCTGAATTATCGTATCAATGACGCAAAATCTACGATTTTTCGCACGTAAGGAGAATGCTTTTTCGCTTCCTCACGTGAATATCTTTTTTCGCTCACACCTATTTTCCCTAGAGTTACGATGGAGGATAACCGAAAATCATTCCACTCCGGGATAATTTCTTTTTCACCCCATCATATTTTCGCTCATCAACTTCTCCCGAGAATTATAACTATGTGGATAAACAAAAACTGGTGTCGCCGACGGGATTCGAACCTACAACATTGCTAAAAACAGCCGCGATGAGTACACGCTATCCATGCTACCACATCAACTTGACGAAAGCAGCAGTTAATTTGATGCATAAAAGCAACTGCTGCTTGTGGCGATGGACACATGAGAAGTTCTCCATGGAGAGGAGCATGATAAAATAAAATTCTCACAGCTGTGGAGTTGTGCCATTATCTATATTCGCTTTGTTTTGTAGACGGATAATTTCGCAAGGCAGCTTTTCGCTGAAAATTGTGGTGATGGAGAAATCCATTATCGTGAGAGTGAGTGAGAATTCGGAAGCTTGGTCCCAAGGCCTTCAAAACACGAAAAAACGAAAAAAAAATCATGTAAAAAAACAATTTTTATTAATTTTTTTTTATTTTTCTTGTAAAGTTAAAAACTTTAGCTTTCATTTCGTCCAAGAAAATTGAAAATCGGTCAAGCAGTTCAAAAGTAACAATTAAAAAATTGCGAAGTCGCGATTTAAATTGACATAGGCTCGAAAAATTCTTACGGTTTTTGTACTGCGATGCTGCTCCATCAGATATGAAATATATCTTTCTGATTTCTTTATCCTTATCAACGCGTAAAAAGTTAATCATTTTGGCAATGAACAAATTTACAGATACTGAGTCGTGTCTTAAATCTTCGGAAATTACAATAAAACTAAAATGTTCAATTTGCGTACTTCCATTGAAATAAATAACGAATGGATGAATTGTAGCTTGTTGTACGTTCCAGTGATGGAACTGCACTTCATCTTGCAATACAAAGCTATAGTTTTCAGAAAAATCACAAATGACTAAAAAATCACCTTCTTGTAATGTATTTTTCGTATTTTTTAAAAAGCGGGATTGCTCTGTTTCAATAAAGTCGTGAGGAATTAAACTTTCTAATTTCAAGCAAAACAATGACACAAACTCATCTACAGGTTTTACAATAGTTTCTAGGTCACACCTATCCGTGGTCACCCATTGCTCAAATGATAACTGATCAATATAATTTTCTTCAAACTCAGCGAATAAAGTATTTTCCAATGATGAAGAATCTGGACAATCCGAACAAGATCGTAGATAGCAATTTGATGTTGTATTTTCACACAAAAGACTACCAGTTAACATTTTAATATCCTTTGATAAATTGATTCTTTTCAAACTATGTAAGATTAGGTTAATATTTTCGTGTGTTGTGCACACACAAACATTATGTGTTCCTGAATTGTATACGCTGCTTTCAAAGTTCAATATCATCATTAATCGTTTTTGGATTGCTTGACGCTTTCCATCTTTTTTTACAGATACATAATCTTTTTGGCCAGGCATAGCTTTACTTACTTCATCGTCTTCAAAATATTGAATTATTTTTTCTTTTGTCTCATCTGTTAATGAAGTACTCGACCTAGCATTTTTGGTTGCAAGACAGTTATTTTTGAATTGTTTTGCCTCTTTTGCTGTATTTCTATTGGTTTTGAACTCATCAATGGCGTCTTGAATAGACCACGAGCTTGGCAGCATCGACAAAATCAATAATTTTTCTTTCCTTGTCGTGGCTAGATTCGAGAACCTTTCCTTCATATTCATAATTACCTCATCGTAGTCTGTATTTTCCACATCCTCAGGTCCTAATTTGAAGAGGTTTCTTCGTACAGCTTCGTTGATTTCACGGTATTTTTTCTCGGGATAATTGACGTAACCCATCTTCGTCCATTTAATCGGAGTCACTTTGATTCCAGCTATCCCTTCGTTGAAGCGTTCGATGTTGACCTTCTGGATGCACTCATCTTCTGATTGATTTGTTGAAACAGATGTCGCTGAAGGTACCGTGGCAAGACTATCTGCACTTGGTACTTCTGGTAACTCCTCAGTTGTTGTCGGTGCATCTAGTAATTCCTCAGTTGTTGTTGTTTTCGAACTTCCTGCAACCTGATCCACCGATGATGTACAGATTGCCCGTTTGTCAACGTTTAAATGGCAGGACGTACAAATGCGTAAATTTGTATTCAATGTAGACATTGGAGCATAACCAGCCGCTTTCAGTTTATCTATGGTGCTTTCGGTGAAATTTCGTAGCTCTTTCGAACACTTTTTTCTGCAAACGGCCTGCAACAATTGAGAAAGCGACTACTCATGTGGCTCGTTAGATTTTAATAAACAAAATCACTTTTAAGTTTTTACTGACTAGTTTGGTGTCGTTTGCTTGACTGAAGAAAAATTTTACAATTAAATCTTTTATAACCATAGTGGTAGTATATTTTTAGCTTTTTCGTGAGTATGTTCATGGTATGTACCTATCATGTTTTTGATGTTGTTGAAGTTACTCGCTTTCTCCCACATATGATTAACAAAGTCTATTCTCTACCAAGGCGGGTCTATACCCAGGTGTAATCAGATTTTAACTTTGTGGAGAAAACCAGCGCCGAGAAAACCGACCTGCTTTACGTATACTAGATCACCTGGGTATAGACCCGCCTTGTTCTCTACGTGGTAAACTTTTTGCAGGTAAACTAGTCGTATACCTGTACAGAAAACTTTTTTTGTAGCTTTTGTCTTCAATATTAGATTTCTTATAGGTTTCTTTTATCAAAAGGTTTCAACACTATTGAGAGAATTTTTCTTCAGTTACGTACAATAAAAAATATGACACTATCAAGACTTTAGATCACAACACTGGATCGCGTCTAACTTTCTAATAGATGCTATAATAGTTATGAATAATTAAATAAAATATCATGAAAACAACTTGTTAACCTCATGTGGTACCCTTAACAAAAAATTCAGCAACAAATTGCGGTCCTAAAAAAATTAACAATGAAAAAAAAATTTTTTTTTCACTAAGTGTCAAATTTGTGAAATATTTGAAATGTCATTACTTTTTTGTTTATTGGCTTACCATCACCAAATTTTTATGGTAGATAGCTAATATAATGGACCGTTTTCCCTCAAAAAATTACGTTGGTATTCCGATAGGGTTTTGAGATATTTGAGTGTTTGTGACAAAAATGATGTTTTTTAATGCAAAAAAAAATTTTTTTTTACTGTGTGTATTTTTTTGGAATCTTTATTTAGTTGTCTAACTTTGTTTCTTTAGTTGTCTAACAATCGAACGAACCGTTTTTGCTGTGCAGCTTTTTGAATATTTTTGAACCATTTTCACATACACCCTTTTGAAAAGTTTGTCGTGACTCAACTTGAAGATTTGATATCGGAAAATGGCGATTTAGATGGAACTGAAAAACTGTGCAAAGTTTCAGATATTTTTGAAATGGTCGATCAGAATCGACTTGCATGCCTCCGTGGAATCCCTCAACTACTGGATTATGTCAGTTATTAGGAAGCTTTCCTGAAAATTTCTTGCAAATTGTTTTTTATTTATTTTTTTAAGGTCTTTGACGTCCTGAATGGAAAGCCTAAAAAATCCGAAAAATGTTGAATTCTTCATGAGCTTGAACTGGGTTCGTACTGATCTGAATCGTTACACTTTTTGATTTCAATGCTGTGAAAGGTCTTTTTTTTCGTGACGCGATTTGTAGTCAAATCGTTGGTGGAATTTTAGAGAGATTACCAAATCACTGTAAACTTTTGGTGTAATCCTTGGTGAATTCTCCTAACCTTTAGTAAAAAAAATCGAACGAAATTTTTAAAGAACTCTTTATTGTCAGACTTTTTCTAGGTTATTTCCCAATTCTACCTACAAATTCATCAAGAAAACTGTCAAAAAGTTTATTAAGAGTTGGATTTTAGATATTTTTTTCTGATATACACTAGGACTTTGCAAGTTATCCATTAAATCTTACCAAATTCTGCCTAAAATCTAACAAGCAGTCTGCAAAGGCTCTCATCAATAGTTCAAGTATAGCACAAGAATTTAGCTTCAGCTTGAAATCTTCCAATTTTTCATATAAATCGAGAGGACAATTAAATTCGAATATCTACATAAAATTCACTAAATTTAATTGAAAATCCCATAAACATCTAACAGAGTATACCGTTCCGGACAGCTTTAAATTACTTTGTTTGCGAAAGATGTCACTTGAAATTTTTCAAAACTTGTTGTTCAAAAGTTCCCGATTTTAAGAATTTATGAAATACAATATTTAATTTGTTGTTTAATTTTGCTTTACATGAGCTGTCTGGAATTCTAATCAAAGTGGCCGTGATATGAAGCAAATGTAAGGTAGCGTTCAGAACAAGAATCATGAAAATGCATTTAGTTTTATAAAAAACATAAAAAACTAATTTCGTTAACTTTTAACTCCTTTTCGATATATTATTTATAAGAGTATTATTCTATTTTAGAATATCATAATAGTTTTTTGAAATCAGTTATAACGATGAATAACACAGTTTGTTATAATGAATCAAGGAGCTATGGCTTCCTACGGGTAACCATTCGAATTGTTTCAAATAAAATGGAAATATCCCTGCTAATTTCGCCGCAGGTAACTTCTATTCCATCTCTTCATCAACGGAAAATCCCAACAGAAAATCGTCAGAAAATGCACCTGCTTCTAGTAACATGTAACATATTATTTTTTCAACTGAACAATTGAATCAAACCCGACCGGTGGATTGCAACAGTATTGTAACAGATTTTGTTACTCGGTTAGCACGTTTTTTTCTTACAAGATATGTTATTATTTTGGTTGGTTAGTAGTTAAAATAAAAAAAAATATAACACAATTTCCTCCACACTAAACAAAATTAAAACAAAATATGTTAGAATTTAAATGAGTTACACTTTTACTCATTATGTTTCAAAATAAACAACATTATAACTCATTTTGTTATTTTCCATAACTCAATTATAACAAAATTTGTTTTAAGCAATTTTTCTCAATTTTTTTTAACAAATTGTTTTATAATTATATATTGATTTGGTCCAGTCTAATTTGGTGTAAAATTTATTAGGGTGATGTGCTAGTATCCATCGTATTAAGCATTGATCAGTGAGAACTGCAATTTTCCCAGTATTGCAGTGAATGATGCTGATACAAACCGATGCCAAACAGTTCTTTCTCAAAACGGCTTTAGCATTGTACAATAACATTTTGATAAATGTTGATCTCGTTTTGGAAATAATGCAATGAAAATGCATCTTACCGTATTCTCAATCCGTCGTATCGTTTTCAACTCCGTCGCAATCAGTTTCCAGATTCGTCTCACAACTTACGGCTCACTGTGTGTATTGAGTGGTTAAAACACAACTTATCAACGCTATAATAAAATGCTTTACTAGAATATATAGATCTACGGGCATCTCCCTCCGTTCCTTCAGCATGATGGAATATACTAATTTCCTTTAAAATTAATTGTTCGTTATCAAAATTCAGCCCGAACATATGAACACAATTCCTTTTGACCGTACAATTATGGCATTTGCTCACAGTACAGCGAAAACAACACAATCAAAGGAACCGTATTTTTACGTCGAGCGTCGCGCACACATTGATGCGCACAAGCTTTTTTTTTTCTCAGTACGACGGATTGAACTTTGTTTACATTCTCAATTATACGCGGCGGTTGAGGAAATTTAAAAAATTTGGTGATTTATTGAAGTTTTACGGCGTGTGATTGGAATGAAATCCTTCAGTGAAGAAGTACGAAGGTTTTCCATAGTGAAAATAAGTGCCCGGCGAAGAAAGTCACCCACGGGGGGCGGGAAGAAACTTGTGTTGGAAAGTGGTGTGGCTCAGTCGAGCGCTAAGCATTTCTCTCAAATCGTGTTCGTCCATGCTATTTCGGTGAAAAAGTGCAAAGTGGATAATTGAACTGAAGTTATTTACCGAAATACAGTAGTTTTATTGCATTTTTGGTGTACAAGTGTACAAACCATAACAGCTTTCATAAAATTACACTTGGATAATGAATCTATGTTGCAGGTAAGTTTGAATATCCGCCGTAGTGGAACATTTAAAGTTTGATACGACGAATAGTAGCGCTTACGACGAAGTAGAACAAAACCCTAATAAAATTGTTATTGGATTACGTTTCTCTAATGGATCCAAAAAGAGGGCAGAACCACTTGGGCACTTCCATGGTTCACTTTGGCATGGGGGGTTTTTCTCTTCTGAATTGTCTGAAACTTTGCAATAAGAAGCGCATCCATACGACGCATACTGTGACCAAATATGAGCTCTGTAGCTTTCGAAAAACCCCACTGCCGAAGTGAACCAAAAGTGCCAAGAATAGAATCTGGCTCCCTATGATGAATTGGAACGCTTATTCTTTGAATAGTAAAGAGGACGAGCTGTTTAATTTTCTTATAGCTAATAACATATAGTAGTTATTACTAAAACTTTTTTAAAACCTAGATCCAAATTAAAAAAATCCAAACTTTTTTGCTTATCGTAATAATTGACTGGATCCCCGTCATTTGGCATAAAGCCATTTGGCATAAAGTCATTTGGAATTACGCCATTTGGCATTAAGAACATTTGGTACAACGGTCATTCGGCATAATGGTCATTTGGCATAACACTTTCTGATCAAGAACAGTCATCTTACAGAAATTGACTCGAAGTAAGTCAATTTTTTATTGTCATTGGTGACTTTAATGCCAAAAATCGCTCATGGAATAATTCGCAAAGTAATTCCAACGGCAAACTTTTATGTGATGATTACTCTTCAGGATATTTCTCAATTCAATACCCTGATAGCGCTACTCGTTTTTCCTCTTCAAGAAACCCCCCTTTGATAGATTTGGTCTTAACCGATTCTAGTCACCTTTGTAGCACCTTTGTGATTACTCAAGCTAATTTTGATTCTAATCATGCTGACTGTGTTACAAAATCTGTTATAATTAATTGTTCGAGCTGTCAAATAAATTATTATACCCTTCCCTTTAATTGTGGCTAAAAATGTATATTCTTTAAATTATTAAATTAAATATCAGCTGTCACACAAGTGTTACATAATTCTCCTCATAATAAAACTTTCACGCATCTAAATCTCCCAACTTCGCATTCACCGACTGGTGTTTGCCAATTCCAAAACAAGCTCCACTATTATTCACACTCCATTTGCTTCATATTTTACCCCGTTTGGCGTAGCGGGGTGGCACCATAAACAAGTGAGCGAAAAATATTTAATAAAAAAAATCTCTCACCTCTCGAGCCAGTAATAACGAGCGATGGATGGCCGGCTAGCTGGTCATTTATTATTCGTTTCGCACCCCGATCCGATTCACGATTGCCTCTACAGGAGAGAGAGCCGCCTGCCAAACCAAGTGGATATTTATCGTTTTTTTTTTTTATTTGTTTGAGTGCAAATTTAGCGCCGAAGATTCATTGAACCCAAATGCATGTGGAAAAAAAAGATGCAACAAAGGAGTATAATGTCCAAGCTTGGGGTTCATTCATATCTCCAATCGAATGCAATGAAGAAAACTAACATTCAGGTGGTGATTGATGCGATTTTTGACACCTCTCGGCGCGAATGTGTCGATCAATTGCACTCATAGTCGTAGCCAGGATTTCCTTGGAAAATTCCAGCTTGGAAAAACGGCCCATCTGTATCGCTCCATGATCGGCAATGTTTGGCAAGTTGTTACAAGCTTGATAAATAACAGCAGCGAAGGAGAGCTACAAAGAGAGAGCGATGATAAAACCCATTTTTCATGATTGTTACATCGAGCGATAAGTGAGAGATTCTCTTAATTTTCTCAGGATTGAATCCCTGTCCAGGTGTAATTCCAGAACGATTTCAAGCGGGATCTCACGAAAAAAAATTCTTGAAAAAAATACAGAAAAAAATCCCGAAGGTGTCAATTTAGACCAATACTTGAAGGCCCCTCTCTGGTTACGCCCATGATTACAATTTATCAGTGGGGGAGGAAGTGGTCCTCTCGGTATTGATTACATTCGAAAATGTGCGTGGTTCGATCGATAACTGCGCATTATTTGCATCGATCGCATTCGATTCGTACGAGAAGAAAAGAGGCGGGTAGGGGTGGTTTGGAATCTGTTGAAAAAGTCGTTAAAATACCTCACAAACGGCCGTCTAATGGACGAACAGTCGTGGCGCTACTTCCTTTTGGAGAAAGGTCAATCACATTTCACCGAGAGCGCGTGGCTTTTAGGCGGTTGATGTTGATCATCATTATCATCGTCGTAATTTTCCAAAAGGACCTAGCTAACATTGAGATGCACTCTTTGTATACTCTATATCAATAACTGAGCCACATTAACCTCTTCTGTTGCATTTTTTGTATGAAACGCTAGCCAAGGACATTGTCTTTCGATCTATAGTGAAAAACTTCTCAATTTTTTTAGTATTACACTGTTATAGTCGAAGGCGAACGAGAGAGGAAATAATCTCTCATTGTTGCATAGGTCCTTTTGAATAATTACGCGAGTTATTTTGGTGTTCTCTGCACTCTAAAATTAATCAACACAATCGATGAGTGTGATAATGATAGTGCGAGAAGAGAGTTTTCATACAATAAGAAATATGAGTAATGGATCGTATACGTGATATGGTGGTATTGAAAAGTGTCGAAGCGCGAAGCGACTCGGTTTCAAGTTTCTTGCATTCGTTTAGTTTCGATGAGAAGTGAGAAGGAGAAGACATGTCGAAGTGTTGTCTGACACATGTTTCGGGGTTGTCTAACTGAAGGCGAATTTCTTACAGCATGTGTGCCTGAATGGGGAAACAGCATCGAGAGTGTGTCTTGCAGTTCGATTTTGATGCAATCAAAAACAAACGAACCTCGAACTCGTACTCAATATATAATAGTAAGGAAAATCGAAGCAAATTACGATTTGAAGTACGTATATTAGTCCCACACTTTTAATCCTTAGAACATTATTCGCGTTGGCTGAACAAAAAGATGCAGTTAACTAATTAATTATCTGTATAAATTTACTCCGTCTTACCTTACTACATATGTTCGTGGAATGAAAAATCAAACATTAAAAGAAAGTTTTGATTTTTATTAAAATTGTATCTCCTACGATTTTAATATTAAATGGTCAATTATCAAATTAACATATTTAAGTTACATACGATTAGACACAATTAACAACACATCAGATATATTCATATATCTTACACTTTAACATATGTGTAATATTGAAGTTAAGTATCCACAGTACGTGCAATCGGTCGCTAAGGGCGTAACCAGGATTTACATCAGGGAAACAACCTCAAAAGCATTATTTTACAGTTTTCTTGGGTTGTCAACGGTTTACACAATTCGCATCCTTTTTGAGTGATTATTTAAAGGATTTAATTCTCGCCTAACTTTTCAAAAAAACCTAAGTAACAATAAAAAATTATCTCCTCTCTCGCTCTTTTTCGATTATAACAGTTCAATACTAAAGCTTTTGAGAAGTTTTTCACTTTAGATCGAAAGACGATGTCGTCGGCTAGTGTTTCATTCAAATAAAAAACGCAACAGAAGAGGTTAATATGGCTCAGTTATTGATTGAAGAGATAGTAAACAAAGAGAACCTCTCAATGTTAGATAGGTTCTTTTAAACAGTTACGCATGAAAACCGACATTTATTCATCTTCTAATTTACTTCTTTTTTCTTCATTTCAGGTAAGTTCCGACTTCCATCCATCACCAGCAACTGGTGGATTGATGGTACACCTCATCTTAACGCTCTGATAAATGAAACCGATTCCTATCGCGTAAGTAATTTGAATAGCAGGCTCAAAACACCCACCCACCCACACATTGTTTCTTTCATCAATCCAACCAACGCGTGGAGCTGCACAGCGTGCAAATAAATTATAAACGCAAATTATCATTATTCTTCACGGGCGGCGCACCGACGACGATGCGTCAATTTATCGAACGCGCGATCCTTCGCCGCCGCGCGTATTTTATCTACATGACATTAGTCGGTGCGTTTCTCTCCTACACATGGGACATTGCACATAGGAGTACCTGGGCCAAATTGTTGGTCACAATTCGATTTTTGTTTTATCTTTTTACCTTTAATTTACAATTGAACGGATTGTTTTCCTGGCACAGTTGTTGAAAATGCTTTCACATATTATTTCGTTTCCTATATAATACATTGCAAACAAGTTAGAACACAAAATGAAAATCGCTCGAAAATTTAATTCAATTTCGAAAAGTTAACAAAATTGCGATTTTTTTCTGTTTAAGTGGTACAAAAGCTCGACCTTAGTAGAATGTTTGGGTGGTAGGTCATTTGGCATAAAGTCGTTTGGCATACAACCGTTTGGCTTAAAGTCGTTTGGCATAATGGTCATTTGGCATAAAGTCGTTTGGCATAATGGCTGTTTGGCATAATGAGTCTGAAACCAAGAATTTCTCAATTTTCGTTTTTACGTTTCTATTGAATCTTTCTGATGACACAAGGCTTGTTTTGGAGTCAATTGATACAAAATGGCACTCAATTCAACAATCATTCGCTCTTGAATAAATTTAAGCATATTAGGAAAGTTATTGCCAATAATGTTTTATTATTTATCCAGAAATTACCCTTCTTTCATATATTGATTCTTCTTTTGAGTTTCGCTATTGGAACAAATTTTTGCACTGAAGATTTTTATATATTTAGCACAAATCCTATAATTTGGGATACTTCTTTTAATTGTTCTATTTTTTTCCTAAATATGATGTAACCATTATTATAGGTATGAAAACTGTTGATTTTAAAGTTCAATAAATTTCTCCTTCTTTTATGCATAGGCAGTTCTTCGGAGTATTTTTATATACAACTGACAAAAGGGCGGCAATTGATAACATTGATCTGCTCAAATTATCAGCGAGAAGAGAAATCGATTACTGCAGTTACTTTGATGGGTTGTGCTACTTTTCCCCGAATGTCGTTTCCCCGAATGCCATTTCCCGAATATCCCGTTTCCTCAACTAGCCCACTCCCCCGGAAAATTTTTAGCACCCATAATTGTCGTAACTATATACATTTCAGGGGGGTGAACGAACTGACCATCTAATATGCACCCTTCTTTATTTAATTGGCGGTTCTTTCGAGTTTTACCGTCTTCAGCATTTTTGCCAACATGTGTATAGCCGAGAATGACAGAATACTTCCTTCTTTTGACTGTTTATCGTTCTTTCTCGTCACCACTTTTCGGGGGAACCAGTCATTGCCGGAATAATTTTTGGCCAATAAAACCTCAAGGGTACTCTATGTTATGAGAAGTAGAGACCCGTCACGAGTTTTGCAACAATTTTTGAAATTCTTAGCTCGGATAATCTCTGAACGAACACCATGCTTGTTTAGAACCTACCAAAATATTTTGCTGTGGGCTCGGTGGTATTGATCTCGGTAAAAGCTTAAAAAATGCCGATATTTATTTCAAGTCAATCATTATGCCAAAGTCCATTATACCAAACGGCCATTATGCCAAACGGCCATTATGCCAAATGACCATTATGCCAAACGGCCATTATGCCAAACGACTTTATGCCAAACGGCTCTATGCCAAACGACCTTATGCCAAACGACTTTATGCCAAACGGGGTACAATCGAATGTTTGTAACCGTTCGACAAATTCGAGGTTAGTTAACCGGCGATTTAAGCGCCACTCTCGAAATTGGAGAGACCGCCGATCGATTTGATTTGCCCGACTATTTCGACTTTTACCTCAAAGGTAATCGAACGGTCGCTGGCTCAAATTTGGAAAAAAGAAACGCAATCTCTGAAAGGTAAAATGCTCCCACAACACGCTCAATCCCGCCTTAGACTCGTGCAACCCACTAAACTGAAGAACTTAACCTTTTAGGAGAAACCGAAGCAGCAACCTGAAAAAAACTCGCAATTGAAGTGACCTTCCTTCAATTGCACGAAACGGTACGCAACTAAACCTAAAACTACTCGATTTTCTATTAATTACAAAAATCAACAATTTATTCGGTTTCGGGTTGGACGGTTTGGGTTGGGTTTGGATTGGGGAAACACTATAGAGCATGGCCATGTCTAAAACTACCACATACCTGCGCAGGGTTTTTCTTCGTCTACTTGTTGAATCTCGGCGACGACTCGAAATAGCCGTATTCGACTTCTGTCGACACTCGAAAAAACTCCAGCCTGTACCCAAAAAGCGCAGGGCGCTAGAAAGTCCAATGCGAAATTTATTTTAAAGACTAAATTTAGAAAATCGAGTTTATTGAAATTACCTTTTTGGGTCACAATTATAAATTTAACAGAAAAGTTCGCGTTTGTCGGACACACCGACTCCGAAACGTTTCACTACCTTATAGAACAAACAAATAGAACAAAATTAGAACAAAGTACAAACGAAAAATCACTTCAATCACTTTCAATACCTTTAAGTTACAACGAATCTAACACACTTTAAATAAATTAGCTTTAAAATTGAACCACGAACTTCTGAACACCAGTCGTTTGAGAAGCGAAATGAACGAGTCTACTTCATGGAGCAGACAAGAAACCTGCTCACTAAAGAGCCTATTCTTTCAAAAATGCGCCCAAATTAATTTGATATGGCGAGAGTTCGTGCCTTCGGTAAACAAACATGGCTAAAACGAAAATAAGCACTACAAAGGTTTGCACATCACTACACATATCCCATACTGGGTGACGTCAATTTAGTACACTTAGTCTAGACACAAACCTTGTCGACAACATACGTAACACTGAGCTCAATCAAAATCAAATTCAAATGATTTTGCTTAAAAAGATAAAAACGTCAAAAGTTCACAAACTTTTTTTATTATTTTTTAACGAAAAAACGTAAAACGTTACATGTTTAATATTTCCAGAAGAAAATAAACAAATATCATATAGTGGACCTTCAATATTGGCTACAATTTTGCTGAACAAACAAATTGTTTATCGATTTTTGAGGCTTTAACAGCTTCAAAACTTATTGTCTTAAAAGAACTTCTATCCCAACAGTTCGTTAATATTGATATTTACCACAGGAATACTCTATACCAGCCATGGAGTGACGTTTGAATAAAAATACACACTAAATCGCAATCAAAAATTTTGACTAAAATAGGGTTAATTTTAATACAGTCAACTCTCGTTTACTCGATATTCGGTACCTACATATTTCCCCCAACTCGATGGAATGCGTAGTTCCTTCAATCTAGTATGCTTTGATCCCTCTGTAAATCGATACCTCTCTAACTTGATGCTATCTGTTTCAGCTTCCTATGCAAGTTTATCTCTCTAACTCGATATATTCATGAAAAGTTCCAAATCTCTCCCAATTGTTAATAAATTTCATAAATTTTACTATTTTGGTAATGTGCAAAGTGAAATAGAGATTGATAAGGAATGAAGGTTCAGGATGATAAATTAAAAAAAAATAATACTGTTCAAAAAGTGTAATGTAGGCGAATGTGTCTAAATTTTACTATTTTCAAAGTTAAAATTACTACATATTTAGCCAAAAAAATGGAAAGCTTAAAAATTGAAAAACATGTGTTCTGTTTCTTAATACCTCTTTTACTCGATGGTCCATCAATATCGAGTAAGGGAGATTTGATTGTATACCCAAAGCAGTTTTTCACAAAACTAAGGTAAATCTTGAATTTCTGATTATTTGTTCGCGTGATCAAGCATGGTTTAGTTAATTTAGAAATAATAAGTACATTTTAGTCAATTTGCCAGTTTTTCCGTGAGATATATGACTCGAAATTATGTCCCGCTGATTTGAACTTTTGTCCCACTATGGGCCAACAATGGTTTTCAAACAATTAGAGTAAGGTGGGGCAAAAGTTCGACCTTAGTGGTATAATCAAAGTTTCCAGGAAAATAATAGCAGATGAAACAAAACAAATACCATACAGCGAACCTTCAACATATTGGCTATAACTTTGCTGAATAAACTTGTGTCAAAATATTTACCCATTTTTAGTTATAACAGTTTCAAAATTGATTGTTTTAAACGAACTTTTGCCCCACCGGTGGGGCAAAAGTTCGATACTAATGTGTTCGTTTGCTAAAACACAAAATATCAATACTTTTATGCCAGGCATACTTTATACCAGCCGTAAACTTATGTTTGCCGAAAAATACACATTAAATTTTCATCAAAAAATGCCCAAAACAGGGTTAATTTTAATACACCCAAAAAATAGCAGTTTTTCGCAAAACTAAGTGAAAATGTAAAATTTTTGTGACATTTTTCGTACGATCAGGCAAATTTCGCTAAATTTGAAGAAAATGTGTAGATTTCAGGAAATATGAAAAAAAAAATTCGTGGGTTCGTGGGAAAAACTAATACACGTCAAAGCATCCTTATGATAGGCCTAGAAACGCCCTTACATAAAATATTGAAAAATTTAAAAATTTAATTCCATGCATCGAAAGTTAGACCAAATGTTACAATATTTACGTCGAAAAACAACAAATAGCTATAACTTTTCCAAATCTCAATCGATTTTTATGATATTTGGAGTGAAAGTCGCTTACTTGAATAGCATTCGAACCACCATGACATTTCTATGTTTTGATTTGATTTGAGCTAGAAATCTTAAAAGAAAACTCTTGCCCCACTCGAACTTTTGCCCCACTTTACTCTACTATAATTTTTGGAATGACAGGCTCTTACTTGGACAGCATTCGAACCAAAATAAAACATATAACATTTGTTTTGAACTGAGCTAGAAATCTCAAAAATATTTTTTTGTCCCATTTTACTCTATTGACTTTCTTCGGCATTGAAAAAGTTCGAAAATTCTGCAGCATTCCGCAATCAGATTGAAGCATTATGGAAAAATATCAGGGTTCCAGTGCCAATAGTGTAGGTAATCCAGAACTTAAAATGATAACATAATAATGAAAAGTCCTATAAATGTTCTTTTTGCGTCAATCGAAAGGTTTTAGCCTCTGATACAAATAAAAAGATAAAAAGCAATAAAGTTAATGTTCGTACATGAAACTGCTTAAACCACTATTAATACTAGTGCTAGTGCTCCAGTAGTAGGCGTTCGAGAATGATGTACGGAATTTTGAACAAAATAGCTTTTAATTACATGCGCGTTATATTTTTATCGTGGAGCAGCAACTGTACGTTTGTACCAATGCTTTGAAATATCTTAATTTTTTGCATTAAAATATGTTTTTGATTATACCAAACCAAGCATTACTTTGTCCAAGAATACAAATATAAGTAGATAACAAATAAACCGACTGAGCTATATATTTGATCGTTTAGTAACTCTTTGGGTATGGCCAATCGATCAAATTTTCACCTAAGACCACTGTTTTGTTCTCTAGATTTGTGCCTTTTTAAATTTAGAGGCGGTTTCAATTCTTATTTATCATATCATGGTTTCGACATTATGGTGGAAACGAGAGATGGTTTTAACAAGTCTGATACACTCGGTATTAAATTATCAAACTTTTATGTATCTCTTATATTTTTAAGGAAATGTTTAGCAGTTGAGCTAAGATTTTTTTATGAGAGTGTTAAAAATGGCCTTTTGACGAAAATGTTTCCATACATTTGTATGGGACAGTTTTAGCTGCAAAATTAGGGTGTCTTGAATTTAGTAAGGCAAACAACCCTCAAAGTTAAAGAAATGCATTTTTTCCCGACAGAATATTTTGAAACTTTCAAGGTGCAACATTTTAATCGGGATAATCATACTCATAAAAAAATCAGAGGCAACTTTGATAATAATCGTAATTTTGACACCGTGATATAAAATGATGAAAATACAGAAACTCGCTCAGGTGAAACTAAAAACAAATGTCGGGAAACTTCCTAACCAAAAAAACTCCGTCGTTCTCAAGCCACAGATTTTGAAATATTTGAGGTAAAACCGAATATAGTTTCCTTTAGATGCTTAATAGGGTCCTAAAGCCCTGTCTCATCTTTAGTACCAAACGCTCAAATATAGGCCAACAACACACGTATACTCAATTTTTTGCTCTTTGTCTGTTTAGTGCCAAAAAAAAAATTATACGATTTTTGTGATTTTGTCACACAATTTGGTTTAAACTCAAATTTTTGATGTATTCTGTTTACCGTGTCCCTTCCAAAATGTTAGATAGATCCAGTTTAAAAAACAGATAGGAACAATCCCTGTGGCATTTTGGCCGACTAAGCACACATCAGAAATGATCAAAAATGTCGATGTTCAAATTTAGACCCATTTTTAAAATTAAGGTTTCAATGTAATAGAGCCGTTATTTTAGCGGGAAAAATTGTCATAATTATTGCTAGAAGAGCACCGTCTAATAAAATAAAAACAAGATTTCATCAAAAGTTTTACGATCCAATTACTACAGTTAAAGCTTGCTCAATTTAATAAAACAAAGCTAGTAAGATAAGCATTTAAATTTTTATATGAAATTAAAATTAATTAAATATTGAGCAACAAAAATATATTTTATGGGTTTTTGTAGAAATTATAGGGTCGATTTGAGTAAGTAAAAATCCCGATTTCAAACGGTATGCTGATAAAAAAATAAGTGCTCCGCGTTACAATTTTATTTTAAAATGTGCTCCGTGAGCCAAGTAGGCTGAAAACCTCTGGTATAGATCATCTTTAGGACTCTTCATCATTTATATACATCTGTTTAAAATATTACTTCCAACAATTGATACACTACACGGCAGCGACTACTGGTGCAAGGGAGAAAATTTTATTATTTATATAACTATAGTGTGATAAAGCTGAAAATTGTCTGAACTAGATGCCTTCTGTCCGACAAAAATAGCACATGTCGGTTTTATCTACAACCGTTGGTCGACACCCTATATGACCTTGATTATGCTGGACAAAAAACTTCCCAGAAAATCCCTGCGCTTAAATTATATTGTTTTGAAAGTAAGCTGTTTTTGACAATATTTTTCCGGTGCAAATTCAAAAGATAATTTAACAAGTAGTTTATGAATGAACTGAAATATTATTAAAATTTTCAATCTTTAAGCATTTATTAGTTGGGCTCAGCTGCCAGAGAACATGACGGAGTCGTATTTTGAAGATATGTTTAGCATTATTTCTTTAAGATAGTTTATGAAACCTTCTTCTAAATATTCTAAAAAATATCGGTAGTCAAAGAAATAATCAATTAATTTAAAGTTAAAAATAGTTGTCTTAAAAACGTTGTTTATCAAAATATTTTAAATGTTCTACCAGAGATTAAATTTGGATAGATCAAATGACACAAATACAAAGTACTATTTGTTTTAAGATTTCACTTTGAGGTTATTTTTATTCTCGTAGACTGAGCTTAGACGTAGGACTAATAAAAACTATGTTAAATTTTACCACAATCTTTAAAAAATTGTATTCAAAGGACGTTCATTAGAATGTATGAAGAATTTCGTTTGTGTATTTGGCGAGTCTCATTTGCATCACCTAACAAGAATTGGGGTAACGGTCGTATTTTGGACCCCCTAAGGAAGTGATTTTAGTTTTTTGTCCCAATCAATTAATTGCACAACGTAATCAAGTCAAGGAACATGCCAAAATATAGAGAAAAACTACCTCCACGAGATAAAATGCCCATACGGTCATATAGGATCCAAAAAACGTCGAAAATAAATGAATTTTGAAGCACTGTTTTTCATTATTTTGGACACACTAATACATTTTGGACCCTCAAAATATATATTTTAGACACCCGGCATTTTTTTATCGTTTGGCGACAAAGTCCACGACACTGGTTGTATTAAATGCATTGTTGCCCATAGTCTAATAATCAATCAATTGACAATGGAAAACCGAAGAAATTCTAAAAAAGTTTTGTTTTACATTTGAAAATTTTCTTAAGGCTTCAATTTCTGTGAGTAACGTGTTGTAACGGATTGCATGGATGAACCGATTAAAATAAATTAATTTCAGATAAAATAAACACATTTTCTATGTTCAAACGGTTGATGCAAGTGCGTAAAAGTCCTATCTTTCCAAATAGCATGCGAATTGTGTTGGTCTTTCAATTTAAACTGGGAAATTTGCAAGAAAATGGCCCAGGAGGTCCAAAATATATTGGTTACCCTAAATGCGATGTGGGATATTTGGAGGTGCGGGCGAACATCAGATTAGTATTTGTGATAACATCAGTTTTGAAGTGGTAGTTGTGCAGCCGAAAATGACGTCACGTTAAGAAAGCTGCGATCAAAATTTTTCGCAGCCTTGTCGTCACCATCAGCTGATCGTTTTGTTTACATCTTTTTCATGACTAATACAAGCAAACACATACTAAGAGCCGGACCTATCATATATGACATTGCCCTACATGTTGTAAAGCAACAAATAATATTTGGTGAGTTATTTTCGAATAATAATAATAATCAGATATAATCAGAGCTGTAGCAGTAGGCGATAAACAGACTCTCATGATGTGTTGTGGATCATGATTGTGACAAAGAGCGATAAGTAAGAGACCCTCTCAATTCAACGCCTGTTTCTATTTTAAAATGTTTTCAAAACAATCTATGCTTTTACAGCTAAAAATGTATAACAAATCATTTCTCGCATAACTTATGATCTCGCCCTAAAAGCCATTGGTAACCAAGTGTGTAGCTCGTTGTTTCTAAGCATTTTAATGGAGTTACACGTTTTTTAACAGCGCTATGGTGAAGAAAGGATCATTATCTACCTGCCAGTGGTGTTGGTTTGGATGCTTATTCTTTCATTTGCTCAGAAACAACGAGCAACACACCTGGTTACCAATGGCTTTTAGGGCGTTATCCCATATTATGCGAGATTTACACCTCTTTAAACGTTTTCGCCATGAAATTGGTCCTGTTACTCCTATGTGCCTATCGTTTCATCTCAGCTGGGTTGGTTCGTCGCCATCGTTGGTCCCACAACCCGCAGATCCCCTCGCTCACGGTGACAAAATGCACCACGCATAGATTTTTATGCTGCGCCTGGGTTTGACATTGTCGTTTTTGGTCACATTCCAATCTAAAGTTGGCTCGTTGATGACTGCGTTCATATATCGTCGTCCACGTCCGTGTCGTGTCGTGTTTCGTTGTCTCAGTTTTCAAAGTAGAAGGGAGCTGGGAGACGAATGTAGAGAAACAAAACAAACTTTAAAAACACGATGTTGAAGTCCGAGAGAGAGGAGAGAAATAGGAATGTCTTCTTAGTTAGTACATACAACAACTACTAAATTGGGAAATGACTTCAACTACAGACGTTCCCAAGAGAGAGTAGTATGAAGTTTGTTTTATTATTAACAAATTGAAATTATTCTTTATAAGAATGCTGGTTTTTTATACGCATATGAAGCAACTGTTCGACCCCTCGCGATAACCAAAGAACCGTCTCTTTGTCGGTTGAAGTTAGCAGCGCTACAACTTGTGTGGTAGTGATCGTTCCCAACTAAGTTGGTGGAATAATCGTCGTCGCGCGCCGCTGCTGGAGAGCCTAAGTACAAGCGCTCGGTTTCAGTCAGTATCGTTGTTCGGTCGATCGCTTCGGGTTGCGCCGTCGCTGCACGTGTCGTTGGTCGTGTCTTGCGTTGTAAAGTGAATTTTCGTGAAGGAATTTCGGCGGTTCCGGCCGAATTGTGTGTATGAGTCATGTGAAATTAATTATTCGGACTGTTTTAAGCCGGGTAGAAATGCTTGCTGAAAGGGAAGCCTTACTCATTGTCGGCGGAATGGTTTTGTGAGATTCGCATTCTCTCGCAGTTGTTCGTCTCTTAGCACGTTTGCCCGAAGGCTTCAATGGCATGACTGTGTGTTGTTACGATGATGGCATAGACGAGAGTGTGATAAGATAAGAACGAAGGCTTCCTTTCCCAGTTTGAGTTCGTTAATGAACTGCAATTGAATGTGGAGGAATTTCAATTTGTCAAATTGAACGATGATTACGCAGGGGGGCACTGGCAGTAAGAGTTGTATGTTATCGAAATTTATCGATAAATGTTTCACAGCTTAGAAGAAACACGAGGTTTTAGCTTTCGTTTATTGGCCAACGATAATTCTCGTTGAACTTTTCTTAAGGATTATATAGGTCGAGAGATTCCTCTGGGAAGATTCCGATCTTCCTCTGGGAAGATTCTAATCTTCCTCTGGGAAGAAGTCAATCTTCCTCTGGATAGATTCCAATCTTCCTCTAGGAAGATTCCAATCTTCCTCTGAGAAGACTTCAATCTTCCTCTAGGAAGATTCCAATCTTCCTCTGGAAAGTTTCCAATCTTCCTCTAAAAAGATTCCAATCTTTCTCTGAGAAGATTCCAATCTTCCTCCGGGAAGATTCCAATCATCCTCCGGGAAGATTCCAATCATCCTCCGGGAAGATTCCAATCTTCCTCCGGGAAGATTCCCATATTCCTCTGGAAAGGTTCCAATTTTCCTCTGGAAAGATTTCAATCTTCGTCTGGGAAGATTCCAATTTTTCTTTGGGAAGGTTCCAATCTTCCTCTGGGAAGATTCCAATCTTCCTCTGAGAACATTCCAATCTTCCTCTGGGAAGATTCCAATCTTCCTCTGGGAAGATTCCAATCTTCCTTTGGGAAGATTTCAATTATCCACTGGGAAGATTCCAATCTTCCTCTGAGAAGATTCCAATCTTCCACCGGGAAGATTCCAATCATCCTCCGAGAAGATTACAATCTTCCTCTGGGAAGATTCCAATCTTCCTCTGGGAAGATTCCAATCTTCCTCTGGGAAGATTCCAATCTTCCTCTGGGAAGATTCCAATCTTCTTTTGGGAAGATTCCAATCTTCCTCTGAGAAGACTTCAATCTTCCTCTGAGAAGATTCCAATCTTCCTCTGGAAAGATTCCAATCTTCCTCTGGAAAGGTTCCAATCTTCCACTGGAAAGATTTCAATCTTCGTCTGGGAAGATTCCAATCTTCCTCTGGGAAGATTCCAATCTTCCTCTGGGAAGATTCCAATCTTCCTCTGGGGAGATTCCAATCTTCCTCTGGGAAGATTCCAATCTTCCTCTGGGAAGATTCTAATCTTCCTCTGGGAAGATTCCAATCTTCCTCTGGGAAGATTCCAATCTTCCTCTGGGAAGATTCCAATCTTCCTCTGGGAAGATTCCAATCTTCCTCTGGGAAGATTCCAATCTTCCTCTGGGAAGATTCCAATCTTCCTCTGGGAAGATTTTAATCTTCCTCTGGGAAGATTCCAATCTTCCTCTGGGAAGATTCAAATCTTCCTCTGGGAAGATTCCAATCTTCCTCTGGGAAGATTCCAATCTTCCTCTGGGAAGATTCCAATCTTCCTCTGGGAAGATTCCAATCTTCCTCTGGGAAGATTCCAATCTTCCTCTGGAAAGTTTCCAATCTTCCTCTCAAAAGATTCCCATATTCCTCTGGGAAGATTCCAATCTTCCTCTGGGAAGATTCTAATCTTCCTCTGGGAAGATTCCAATCTTCTTCTGGGAAGATTCCAATCTTCCTCTGAGAAGACTTCAATCTTCCTCTGAGAAGATTCCAATCTTCCTCTGGAAAGATTCCAATCTTCCTCTGGAAAGGTTCCAATCTTCCACTGGAAAGATTTCAATCTTCGTCTGGGAAGATTCCAATTTTTCTTTGGGAAGATTCCAATCTTCCTCTGGGAAGATTCCAATCTTCCTCTGAGAAGATTCCAATCTTCCTCTGGAAAGATTTCAATCTTCCTCTGAGAAGATTCCAATCTTCCTCTGGGAAGATTCCAATCTTCCTTTGGGAAGATTCCAATCTTCCTTTGGGAAGACTTCAATTATCCACTGGGAAGATTCCAATCTTCCTCTGAGAAGATTCCAATCTTCCACCGGGAAGATTCCAATCATCCTCCGAGAAGATTACAATCTTCCTCTGGGAAGATTCCAATCTTCCTCTGGGAAGATTCCAATCTTCCTCTGGGAAGATTCCAATCTTCCTCTGGGAAGATTCCAATCTTCCTCTGGGAAGATTCCAATCTTCCTCTGGGAAGATTCCAATCTTCCTCTGGGAAGATTCCAATCTTCCTCTGGGAAGATTCCAATCTTCCTCTGGGAAGATTCCAATCTTCCTCTGGGAAGATTCCAATTTTCCTCTGGGAAGATTCCAATCTTCCTCTGGAAAGATTCCAATCTTCCTCTGGAAAGTTTCCAATCTTCCTCTCAAAAGATTCCCATATTCCTCTGGGAAGATTCCAATCTTCCTCTGGGAAGATTCCAATCTTCTTCTGGGAAGATTCCAATCTTCCTCTGAGAAGACTTCAATCTTCCTCTGAGAAGATTCCAATCTTCCTCTCAAAAGATTCCCATATTCCTCTGGGAAGATTCCAATCTTCCTCTGGGAAGATTCCAATCTTCCTCTGGGAAGATTCCAATTTTCCTCTGGGAAGATTCCAATCTTCCTCTGGAAAGATTCCAATCTTCCTCTGGAAAGTTTCCAATCTTCCTCTCAAAAGATTCCCATATTCCTCTGGGAAGATTCAAATCTTCCTCTGAGAAGATTCCAATCTTCCTCTGGGAAGATTCCAATATTCCTTTGGGAAGATTTCAATTTTCCACTGGGAAGATTCCAATCTTCCTCTGAGAAGATTCCAATCTTCCACCGGGAAGATTCCAATCATCCTCCGAGAAGATTACAATCTTCCTCTGGGAAGATTCCAATCTTCCTCTGGGAAGATTCCAATCTTCCTCCGGGAAGATTCCCATATTCCTCTGGAAAGCTTCCAATCTTCCACTGGAAAGATTTCAATCTTCGTCTGGGAAGATTCCAATTTTTCTTTGGGAAGATTCCAATCTTCCTCTGGGTCCAATCTTCCTCTGATAAGATTCCAATCTTCCTCTGAGAAGATTCCAATCTTCCTCTGGGAAGATTCCAATCTTCCTTTAGGAAGATTTCAATTTTCCACTGAGATGATTCCAATCTTCCTCTGAGAAGATTCCAATCTTCCACCGGGAAGATTCCAATCATCCTCCGAGAAGATTACAATCTTCCTCTGGGAAGATTCCAATCTTCTTCTGGGAAGATTCCAATCTTCCTCCGGGAAGATTCCAATCTTCCTCCGGGAAGATTCCAATCTTCCTCCGGGAAGATTCCCATATTCCTCTGGAAAGGTTCCAATCTTCCACTGGAAAGATTTCAATCTTCGTCTGGGAAGATTCCAATTTTTCTTTGGGAAGACTCCAATCTTTCTCTGGGAAGATTCCAATCTTCCTCTGAGGAGATTCCAATCTTCCTCTGGGAAGATTCCAATATTCCTTTGGGAAGATTTCAATTTTCCACTGGGAAGATTCCAATCTTCCTCTGAGAAGATTCCAATCTTCCACCGGGAAGATTCCAATCATCCTCCGAGAAGATTACAATATTCTTCTGGGAAGATTCCAATCTTCCTCTGGGAAGATTCCAATCTTCCTCTGGGAAGATTCCAATCTTCCTCTGGGAAGATTCCAATCTTCCTCTGGGAAGATTCCAATCTTCCTCTGGGAAGATTCCAATCTTCCTCTGGGAAGAATCCAATCTTCCTCTGGGAAGATTCCAATCTTCCTCCGGGAAAATTCCAATCTTCCTCTGGGAAGATTCCAATCTTCCTCTGGGAAGATTCCAATCTTCCTCTGGGAAGATTCCAATCTTCCTCTGGGAAGATTCCAATCTTCCTCTGGGAAGATTCCAATCTTCCTCTGGGAAGATTCCAATCTTCCTCTGGGAAGATTCCAATCTTCCTCTGGGAAGATTCCAATCTTCCTCTGGGAAGATTCCAATCTTCCTCTGGGAATATTCCAATCTTCCTCTGGGAAGATTCCAATCATTCTCCTGGAAGATTCCAATCTTCCTCCGGGAAGATTCCAATTTTCCACTGGAAAGATTTCAATCTTCGTCTGGCAAGATTCCAATTTTTTATGGGAAGATTCCAATCTTCCTCTGGAAAGGTTCCAATCTTCCTCTGAGAAGATTCCAATCTTTCACCGGGAAGATTCCAATCATCCTCCGAGAAGATTACAATATTCTTCTGGGAAGATTCCAATCTTCCTCTGGGAAGATTCCAATCTTCCTCTGGGAAGATTCCAATCTTCCTCTGGGAAGATTCCAATCTTCCTCTGGGAAGATTCCAATCTTCCTCTGGGAAGATTCCAATCTTCCTCTGGGAAGATTCCAATCTTCCTCTGGGAAGATTCCAATCTTCCTCTGGGAAGATTCCAATCTTCCTCTGGGAAGATTCCAATCTTCCTCTGGGAAGATTCCAATCTTCCTCTGGGAAGATTCCAATCTTCCTCTGGGAAGATTCCAATCTTCCTCTGGGAAGATTCCAATCTTCCTCTGGAAAGATTCCAATCTTCCTCTGGAAAGTTTCCAATCTTCCTCTGGAAAGTTTCCAATCTTCCTCTCAAAAGATTCCCATATTCCTCTGGGAAGATTCCAATCTTCCTCTGGGAAGATTCCAATCTTCTTCTGGGAAGATTCCAATCTTCCTCTGAGAAGATTCCAATCTTCCTCTGGAAAGATTCCAATCTTCCTCTGGAAAGGTTCCAATCTTCCACTGGAAAGATTCCAATCTTCGTCTGGGAAGATTCCAATTTTTCTTTGTGAAGATTCCAATCTTCCTCTGGGAAGATTCCAATCTTCCTCTGAGAAGATTCCAATCTTCCTCTGGGAAGATTCCAATATTCCTTTGGGAAGATTTCAATTTTCCACTGGGAAGATTCCAATCTTCCTCTGAGAAGATTCCAATCTTCCACCGGGAAGATTCCAATCATCCTCCGAGAAGATTACAATATTCTTCTGGGAAGATTCCAATCTTCCTCTGGGAAGATTCCAATCTTCCTCTGGGAAGAATCCAATCTTCCTCCGGGAAGATTCCAATCTTCCACCGATAAGAATTCAAACATCCTGATTTGCACGATTGAAAATTTAGTAAATTATTTTCTTTTGAAAATTTGTGTCCCAGACGTTTTGTTTGTTTGACAATCTGGTAATCTGAAGATTTGTCTTGTACTCTTCACTAAACATCAGCCATTTGTTCAACATAGTTAAACCCCAACTACCGCATTTCTCCAAAAACTTACGACAGGTTACGCTGCTGCTTCAAAAAGACAAATTTATGCAACTCCCGCATCTTCATCGCCGATGGGGAATCTCGTCGTTATGTCTAAACTTCATAAAGCCCCATATCTCACAATTCGTTGCCCAAACAAAGCCCCATAATAGTGTCGTGCTGTCGAGATGGTTCATTTGATGCAGCTAGGTGTACACGACAACAAGTAGACTGAGGGTGATAAAACTGACTTGTCGTGGCACCAACAACTTCTTTTTCAGGTAAACAATTAACCCAGTCATTGTCGACCGACCCGACCAGTGGATTGTAACAGATTTTGTAACTTTTTAAGCACTCTTTTCTAACAAAATATACTTTTATTTTAGCTGATTAGTAGTTAAACAAATATAAAATAATTCTTTTGAATGAAGCTTAATTGGAACAACATTTGTTATAATTTTAACCAAAATATAATGTTTGAACCAATGATTATTTTTCATAACAGAATAACAACATTTTTTTTCTTATATATATGTCCACATTTGCAACTTTTTCGATTTCCCATACAAAATGGTCGTCATTAGAGAATGTGTGGTCTTTTGGTCATGTTGCATGATGCTATGGGGCGAGTGACAAATTCAAGTTTAATTTAGTCCGGTTCACGTTGTGCAAGAGAGAAAATATAGTCGTGTTCAGTCGAGATTGCTTTGCCAACTAGTGAGCTCGTTCCATGCTAATGATAAAACTTGTTTTGATTTACGTAATTTTCTAACAAACTAACGCATACCTTTCTTTTTCGTCGTCACTAAAAGTAACTTTTGATCAGTTCGACATTTTGAACGTAGACGTACTTTGTTTTTAATTTTCTACCAATATCTTTTCTTCGCGAGACAAAAATGCAAAACAAGTTTCAAGAAAGAGTCATAACCGACCAAAGGTGACTCCCAAATCTTTTTCCTCTCTCACTAATAAACACCCTTCCCGTGGTGATCATGGAGATGCAGAAGTATTCTCGATCCCTAGAAGAAGCAATCATTTTACCCTAATATTCCTTCCCCATCTCAACTGACTGTAAGGAAGTGGCCATTGACGTTGTTAATCAATACATTGGTTCATAAATAAATTTAATTCTATAAAATTGTCCATTTTGTATAAAGAATCGAAAAACTCGCAAAATTATTGTCCAATAGTGTGTGAGCAATTTCTTTCAGATTATTTATAACAAATTGTGTGTGCTCTTTATTCAAAGAAAATTTAGAACAGCTTTCAATATTATAACGTTTTTGTTTAAATTGTGCTACAATTTTCTTCACCAACTTGAAATGCTTTTAACAAAAGTGAAACAAAATTTGTTGTTCGTAACTAATTTTGATACAATAATTTTGTCATCATCCACTGATCGGGAATCACGGACGGTTGGCAGCGGCGGCGGTACAACACAAAACCTACAAAGTAAAGATGAAGTGATGATAAATGGGAAGATGAATTGCCGACACGCGAAGAACTGCTGTTTTTCTGTGACGTAATGTCATGATCCTCTTGTCTGCCGTGACCCTTGATGACTCTCCGGCAGTGCATTCAGGTGGGATCGTGTCTTGATCGAGGAAGCGGGACAGGTTAAACGGTCAGCTGTTTTGCCATGTTTTGCACCACTGCTGAATTCCTACCCGTTTATGGAGCGGCTCACATTCTCCGGCTTTGAGTCCGAAGGCGTTCATAGGTGTGAATATTGCAATGAATGCGAGTGGTAAATTAGTCAAATTAGTCAGTCAGTCAGTCGGTTCTGCTTTTCGGTGAGTGGAATTCACTCGGATATGGCCTCTCCTCCAGATCAGAAGATCAGAAATTGTGACAAAATGCCTCAATCAATGCTACGGAACGGGTTTCCTTTTATGGGTTCGCCGCAGATTGTATGAGAGACCTTGCTAAGAATTGAAATGCTACTGAGTTCTGCTGAGTGAAGTCGTTTTACGAGAGGATGTTTGTGTAGGCGCGAACCGCAGTTTGCTTAGAGAACAGTTTTGATCGGTTGAGTAAACTGTGTGTGCTTCAAGGGTTTGGCGTTAGAGCTGTGCGCCGAAAAATAATCTTGAATTGACATCCAAAAAGATGTACTTAAATCAATAATCGCCAGTCGATAATATTGAACCATTAGGATAGTCACCAGGCATTGCAAAGTACATCTCGGCATATGCCTCTAATTCCGCTTCGCGTAGGTTCTCAACTGCCTCTTGCTACTGACTACCGCTTCATACCACAGCAGCAATCGTACGTTTATCGAAATACCTTAGACGTAGCGCAGCGCGCGGCCTTTATCAGAATGTGTGCTTACTGCTTACTGCTCATTCCACCACTACTCAATACCGAACGGTCTCGATGACGACGACGGCAACGGCATCCTAAACTAGTAAAAACCGTGCAGTTTGCGTCCTTGGTACTAGTTTACCTTCCAACCTAGAGCTTGTGGTGTGAGTTCGCTTTCCAAGACTTTGCCTAAGAGATATCTAGGGGAAGCGACGACGGGCGTTCGATTTCAATTGCTAAAGCGTGCGATTGATTCCTTCCAAAATCGAATGCAAATCACTTCAATTGAAATCGAATCAGCCTGCGTTCCGACTTCCCGCTTGTCGCTGTCGATTAGCGGAGGTACAATGTTTCGTAATGGCCAACAAGCTGTCCCTTGTTATGCACTTTCGGCTACATTCTGGTCACGTTCCGTGTCGCCGTGAAAGACCCGTAAAATTATAATTAGAAATCATTTATGGACATCTTCAAGATGTCCATAAACGATGTCCACCGTCGGTTGACAACCTGGAAACTCGTGTCACCGCTGTCAGGTGTCATCGCGGTCCCCGTTTTAGAAGTCCTCATCAAAAAGGTTCAGGAAGATTCCATCCACCTGTTCGGGGAGCTTTGTACCAGGACCGGATGATCTCACAAGCGATCAATCAACCGTGAATGTGATGCGTTTTGTTGATTCGGATCGTGTTTCCTGATGGCGATTGTAAATTGCGAAAAAGAACAACCCTACCCTACGAGACGTTGAATTCATTGAAGAATCGGATCACATATCCGATGTCTTGCCGCTGTATTAATCGCGGGGTGTTGTGGCGTCCGAATTGATTGATATGCCCACATACAAACTTGACGGTGACGACGACGATATCGAAAGGTGATGTAATCGGAGCAGGTTCGTTCGATTGGTCAACTACTTACTGTCATGGTGCATTCTGTTTCACGACTGCTGTCTTCACGTCTCCAGTGGCAATTCTGTGAGTGACTTCCAAAATGTTCTTATCATCTTCTTATTTCTGACGTTACATACCAACAGGGAGAGTCTACTCTAAGCTTGGTAGTATTTTGATGAGTGTTTCTAAGCTAAAATCCTTACTCGCACTTTGCGGTACAGCCTAGATTTAGTACCGGTTTTGGGCTATTGGAGGCTAGGGTTAGATCTCATGACCACCCAAGGTCACCCAGGTATAGAATTCAATGCCCAGGCATTGCAAAATTCGTTCTAATTTGATTTCCAAGCACAATCAAAGCTAACGAAGAAACATATCTCATATGTATCGGCCTAAGATCGGCAATGTTTCGCAAGTTGTAACAAGCTTGATGAATAACAGCCTCGAAAGAAAGCCTTAAAGAGAGAGCGATGATACAACTCATTTTTCTATCTCATTTTCAATTAAGAGTATGTGTTTTATTTTACTGACATGATAAACAATTCCAAATCATCTGAAACAGTGGAGGCAAAAAATTGAATGAATTTCTAGAGGAATTCCTGAAGGAACTCCAAAAGAATCTTGGAGGAATGCTCGGAGCAATTCTGAAAGAAATTTTCGGAGGAACTCTGTAAGAATTCCTGGAGGAACTTTTGAGGAATTCCTGTAAGAACTCCGGATGAATTGCTGTAGGAAATCCGGAGTAACTTCTGAAGGAACTCCAGAAGAGTTGCTAGAAGAATTCATGAGGAAAATCCGGAAAAATCCTGGAGGACTTCCTGAAAGATCTACGGAAAAATTTCAAAAGGTTAAATGAAGGAAATCTAACGGAATTCCCGGTGGAGCTCTGAAGGAACTTCGAAAGTAATGCTGGATGGATCCAGAAGAATAGCTGAAAGAACTCCGTAGGAATTTTTCTAGCAACTCAGGAGGAATTACCGGTGGTGCTCCGAAAGAATTCCTGGAAGAACTCTGGAGGAATTTCCCGAGGAATTCCTGGAGGTATTCTGGACAAACTCTCAGAGAAACCGTTAAAGGAATCTTCACCAAATTTTCGAACTATCTTCCAGCAATTTCGTTTGCTGAAACCAATTCAGCAATACATTATTTTAATGATATTCAGCATTTATGCAATTGTTTACTGGAATTCAGCAATCTAACTTGCTGGATACTTGTCAATACCATCGGAATTGCTGATTTTCAGTAATTTACATGACAGATGATTGATGACCAGCGATCGATTTGAAATTTTGCCGTAAACCAGCAAACACGATTACTGAACATGCATCAGCAATTGTTTTATTTGCTGAAAACCAGCAAACAGTTTTACTTGTCAACCGATAAACTTAAAACGAAAAAAAAATTGTCCCGCTCATTTTATTGGTCTAACTGGTATTGGGTTTTAAGGATAATGTAACGAACCACCACATTTTTACATCATTTGGAGTACCGTATTTGGTATGTACTATGTTGACTAAAATACTAAGTATTTTAGAATTACCTAAGTATTCATTTCTAGGATAGCAACAATCCCGGAACAGCAGACGGTACTTTGTCTCCACCTATAGGTCCTATCCCTTTTCCCACTGGCGCAGAAACATGGTTTTGATATTTGGTTTTGTTAAATAAATCCTTATGGCATGTTACGCAATTGCATTTTATGTAATTTCCACAACAATGGTAATGAAATGAAAAATACCTAAATTTTACACCAGCCAGGTGCTGGTGACCTGAAATTGCCGGGAAGCAGCAAGAAATCCCACTAGAATAACAAATAATCAAGTACTGATTAATCAGCAAATTCAAATATATATTGCTGGATGGTCAGCAAACCAGCTGTCACCTTGATGAAAATTTGATTTGCTGAAAGATCCAGCAAATTTTGTTTTGCTGGATCGATTGCTGAATTTACAGCACAAAAAAAAATCAGCAAAAATTTGCTGGTTTACAGCATTAAAAATTTGGTGTGTTGGAACAACTTTGGAGGCATTCTTGGAGAAACTCCGGAGGCGTTCCTGGAGAAACTGTGGATGCGTTTCTGTAGGACCTTCGGGGTGATTGCTTGAGGAACTCTGGAGAAAATGCTAAAGAAACTCCAGAAGAGTTGCTGGAGGAACTCATGAGGAAAATCTGAAAAAATCCTGGAGAAATTCCTGAAAGAACTATGGAAAAATCCAAAAGGAACTATGAGGGAACTGCAAAGAAATTCCCAGTGGAGTTCTGGAGGAACTTCGGAGGGTATGTTGGAGAAGAATTGCTGAAAGAACTCTGTAGGAATTGCTCGAGCAACTCAGGAGGAACTACCGGTGATGCTCCGATTGAATTCCAGGAGGAACTCTGAAAGAATTCCCCGAGGAATTCCTGGAGGAACTCTGGACGAAATCCTAGTGAAACCGTTAAGGAAATCCTGTAACAACTTTGAAGGCATTCTTGGAGTAACTCCGTTGGCGTTCTTGGAGAAACTGCGGATGCGTTTCTGTAGGACCTCCGGGGTAATTACTTGAGGAACTTTTCAAGAATTACTGGATGAAATCCAGAGGAATCGATGGAAGAACTCCAGAGGAGTTTCTGGAAGAACTCTGGAAGACTTCCCGGTGGAAATCCGGAGGATGTTTCGAGGAATAGCTTGACGAAATCCAGAGGAGTTGCCGGAGAAAATCAGGATTAATTGCTGGAAGTATTTATAAAATCCTTTAGGAACTTCGGAGGATTACACGAGGAACTATTGAAGAATTGCCGGAAGACATCTAGAGGAACTCCCGGAATAAACTGTTGAAAAATTTCCTGAGGAACTCTGGAGGATTTTCTGGAGGAAATGTGAAGAATTTTTCGAAGTACAGGTCGGACTCGATTATCCGGGATTCGACTATCCGGAATTTTAGACTCGATTACCCGGAATTTGTTTTTTGATGTTCTTGTTTTTTAATTTTTATACATAAATCTGAGATAATTTGGTATTGCAATATACAATATGAATGGTTTTGTAGTTTTGAACGTATTTAAAAGAAGTGGGGTTTGAAAAAGTGGTTTTTTGTGTATGCTGACCATTTTTTTTTTGTAAGGACCCCTACTGTTCCTAGAAATAATAATAACGCCACCGCACCATATAAATAAAACAACGAAAAAAGATAATATTCAAGTTCTTTTATCGAAGATTTCATTTTTTTTTTCTTAGTGATTCGATTATCCGGAGTGCAAAAAAATCGTTACTCCGGATAATCGAGTCCGACCTGTAACTCCAGGAGAATTTGGTGTGGAACTTCGGAGGATATCCGAAGCACTACTAGAGGAACTGAAGAATTCCTGGAGAAATTCAAATAAAATATGAAGGAAATCCGAAGGAATTCCCGGTGGAGCTCCAAAAGAACCCGGAGGAATTCCGAAGAAATTTCATGAAGAACTCCAAAGAAATTCTATGAGGAAATCAGGAGAAATTTTTGGAGGACCTCCAAAGGAATTCCTGCAGAGACTCCGAAGCAATTGCTAGAGGAAATGCGGAATATATTTTTTTACAGAAACTCCGAAGAAACTTCTGAAGGAACTATGGAGTAAATTACGGATGATCTCTGGAGTAAATCCTGGAGGATCTCCAAAGAAATTCTTGAAGGAGCACCGGCAAATTTCTGGAGGCAATCCGAGGAATTTCTGAAGAAACACTGAAAGAATTCTCGGTGAAACTCCGAAGCAATTCCCGTAGTTACTACTAGTAACTACGGTAGAATTCTCGGATGAACTTTGAAGGAATTCACGACGCTCCCAGCAAAAAAATGTGAATTTTAAGAATGAATTTCTAGAGAAAATGTCTGGAGGAATTTAATAATGAAATCCCTGGAGAAATTCCTTGGAAAATTTCTGGTGAAAATTCTGTTACACAAATCGGAAGAACTTCGGTGGAATGCCTGCAAAAGCCCCTGGAAATTTCTGTAGGAGGACTTCTTTGAGGAAACTTCAGATGTATTCCCGTGAAAATTCGTGGTGGAATTCATGTACGAATTCCTGCAGGAATTCCTAAAGGATTCCCTGGATAAATAGCCTGATGATTCCTGTATGAATTCCTTCAGGATTCCCCGAAGGAATTTCTGGAAGAGGAAAGATGAATATTGTTAAAAATAAAAGGAGCGATGGAATATGGTTCCTGTTTTTACTTACCTCAAATGAGTAGGCACGGTTCACCCCTGACCGTTATCATCAGAAAAAAAAAATCATCATATCTATGCTGATCTGTCGTTTTCTATAGCTAAGCTGCATGCCTGGGCAAAATTTCAAAAAATCGTAGAGCCCATTTTGAAGTTACGCCCTTCTGATTGTATATGTATACAAATTCAAAGGAAATCTGAAATATTTAAACGGATTTTTATTTGCCGTGATTATCACAAGAAATTTACTATCAAAATTTGGTTCAAAGTTGATTTTTTTAGTTATTTGTAACCTCTGGGCAAAGTTTTGAATGAGAAGATCTACGAAATTTTTAGTTACGCCTTTTTTGAAGTGTAACTTTTAAAATCACTAATTTTTGAAAAGATTAACTAGGCATTCTAATACTGTTAAGCATGTTCAAATATCTACACTGCTTCAAATTCCATCAAATACTTTCAAAATTAACTGATTTTTCATAGGCTCAAACGATGAAAGGCATTGTTATAGCCTAACTAGCTGCCCCCGGTTATTCCGGACAGCTTTGTACTGCCCAGAACATAAACTTCAATTGCTGAGTAATGCACTATTGGGAAAACTATGGCACTCTAGACCACTATCAATTCTTTTGTGATCATTTTAAGCATATATTGCTGAATTTAGATTTTTCAAACATCTACAATTTTAAATAATCAATCCATAATCAAGAAAAAAAAACTCGTGAAACCTCAATACTTGAAATACGTTTAATAAAAGTAAGAATTATCCGTTATTGTTTGGTTTCGTTGATTTAAAAATCATAACACTTGCAGAGCTCAAATTTACATGTCTTCCTTGAAAACCAATACTGAAATTAAACCTCTCTTGAGAATATTCTATCCCATAACCCCGAATGTCATTAACCCTTAACGCAACATTATGCTGAATGCTATTGTCCCGAATATATAATTACCTTGAATGGTATTGTCCCGCGATAAGGGAATTCGAAATAATGCTATTGTAGGAACTGGAACTCAAGGTGATTCAGGTTTATGGTATTTGGGGTAATGATATTCAGAAATAAGGGGTATAATTTTAAAAAGATGTATGCAATATGGTAAAAACAGAGTTGATGGTTTGTTACCTGCTAATCTAGATACCATAACAGAATTTGAATCCTACACAAACTGAAGATTTCTCTGTAAACTTTCATTTTTTTCGATCGTAAACAGCACCTGTGAAGTTTCGACTCACCAGCTGCTGTGAGCAGTGCAGACAAACGAAAATAAATTCATACTTTGAGAGTTAAACAAACTTTTCATAGGTTACGGGTTCACCCAACTATCCAGAATATTGTGCTGCAAACACTAATAGGTGTTATGCTGAATTGGCTCCGTAATGCTTTAAGCACTTGAGCCTATGAAAATTAGTTAATTGTGAAAGACATTTGCAGCATAAAAACACAGTGTGTCCTTGAAAACATTTGAATGTGGTTAACGTTATTGGAATTAGAAATAATCTATTTCAAATTAGTGTTTTTGATGGATACCTCTCCGAAAAGGGCGTAACTCCATATTTCGTTGATCTTCTCAATCAAAACTCCACCTAGAAGTTACAAATAACCAAATAAACCAACTTTGAATCAAATTTTAAAACCTATTTTAAAATCTCAGATTTCTTTTGAATTTGTGAATTTATACAATCAAAAGGACGTAACTCCAAAACGGGCCCTACGATTTTTTTTAAAATGTAGCCCAGACAAGCAGCTTAGCTATAGAAAACAAATGGTGATCACAGATTTGATGAAGATTTTTTTCTGATACTAACGGTCAGGGGAGCAATGTGGTATGAATTAGAGACGGTGGCTGTTTCAGCGAGAAGAATCCAAACTGGTAAACAATGTCTTGATTACTTTTTCAAACAGATGTAAGTAACTTTCATGACCCATAACACGGGTAGATCACCTTTTCGTGGTGCGTTATGGGGTAAAGATCTACCAATGAATCCTAGTCCTGACTGCTTCAAACGAAGGGGACAGTAGTAGCCATAGTAATCAAAGGAACACTATTAGTCCTTGTTATATTTTGAACCTTGTTAAAAGTGACAAGACTCGGTTTTCCAGTAGCCGAGAATGATCTTGAGATAAGGAAAATATGAGTCGAAATCAACTATTTGTTTTCTAATCTTTAATTTATTTTGTTCTCTAGTTTGAAGAGAACGGACTAGGATTTTGATGCATGGACAATATCGGTGTCATTTCTTGACGTTATCAAGGGCGCGCCTGCGGAGAGTGTACCCATCTCACTCTTCGAAGGGTATAAAAAGCGGAACCTTTCAATTAGAATCCTTTCCTGAGATCAAGTTAGGAATGGCAACTGTAAAAAAAACGAATACTTGATCACTTCTCGATAGTGACAAAGTAATACGACATGCTCTAAACAAAGGACACGGGATATACTACAATAGATCAAATATTGGTCCGAACAGAAAAAAAAGTAACTTTCATACGGGTTTAAGAAAATTAATTTAGAAGAATCACAACCTGTCTTCTAAAACTGAATTAAAATAAATCCTCTTTTCAACATATTTTCGCCGTGTACATCGCTTAAATTTTGCATGCAATCAGCTCGCGTTAAAACACTAGGTAGTTCCTATCGTTCTCCACAAAAATTGTATAACAAAATGATAAGCAAATTTCGAAATTTTTCGGAATGGGCAAAAGAAGAAGGAAAGGGTCTGAAAATCCGAAAAAAATGACCACGTGATTCATGGACAATCCCTTTTTAAAAAATTGCACACCCCAAAAGATTTAGAATCAACTGCGCTCATAAGTTGATGCAGTAGTGAATCTAAACTTTTTACAAGCCGGTGGAACGATTTGATATTTTAGGCAGGTACATAGTGTACACTGGGAATGCGTCAAAAATTTCGAAAAGATGCAATACTAGGGAAAAAGCACGAATTTTAACTTAGCGCTAATTTTCGACCCATCCATATGACTAATTTGTAAGGAAATCCTAAAATTGGTATAAAATTCTCAAAGGTCGAAAATTAGTGCTTTTCCCCTGAATTTCGACAGGAATTCTTGAAATGAATCCGAGTGGGATTTCGTCGTGAAATTCCCCATTGCATTGATAGGTGGATTTTACCTTGAATTTCGTCAAAGGTCAACTAAAAACGTAGAATAAGTTTACATAAAAATGTTTCGACATAAAACTGCCGAAAGGCTAAAAATCCATAAAAAAAGAACAAAACCAATCATAAGCATTATTGCTACTCATATCTTAAGTGTCAACATCTCACGATAATCTCATTTCACTCAACGATATTGGCACACAAGTTCCCTCAATCCAATGTTTTCCCATGTCTCTTAACTCATAACAAACATACATAAACCGCAGTCAAAACATCGTCCGAGATTGATGACGCCATCAAGACTTTGTGTTTCCATTGAGCATTACAGAGCGGCGGCACTTGTGTTTCTACCCGATCAGAAGATTTCGTCGGTCGTCTGGTAGAGATTAATTGACTTTAGTTTTAAGCCTCTCAATTATGAGCCCGTCGATAATGAAAGACTTGGCAAAAGAGGCCCCCTAGCCCGTTGGGGACGAGTGTTAAATGGTTCAACTCTTTTAAGTGATCGAAATTATAGGCTTTTGGTGTTGTTTACCGCGACCTCCTCACTACAACTAGCCGGTTGAGGTTCGTCGCTGTTAATGCGAGTCAACAACCAACACTTATTGAATAGCGATTAGGCATAAATATGACTCGATATGGCTCGATCGTGTTTAAACGATTTTCAAGGGTGGTTTGGTGTTTACTACAATGATCAACACCTCACTTCACCATAAAAGGTTTTATCATCCGAAAATTATTCCTGAACAATGAATTGTGACTCACTTAAGGCGGACACTACAGGCTCATTAAGACAACCCGGCTTATCAGCTACCACCTGATAAGCAAATAACTATGATTGGCTTTCATCGCCCTTCATATCCCAAACTGTTGCTGAAAATGGTAAGAGCGGTACTACCTCTCGACTTGTGTGTGCAACAGTCATCATTTCTGCCTGGAACCCAAGTGTTTGTCGGTGGATAGCAAATCGTCATTTTTATTGCATTGATTCCACGACACAAATGATGCACAGTTCCTTCTTGCAAATTCCTTGACCTGTTTCTGTTCTATTTTTACATATGATTAGCACCTTGAATCATTCATTCTAAAAACAAACATACTGTTGAGTGTATAAGGCTTGCTTTCAAATTTGCCACACTTTGACTTGTCGTTTTTTGAGTCGATCAAATCATTTCTTCACAATTCTGCTAATTGCAACTGTGTTGAAACGTTCAAAACACCTGTCAGAAGGTGTCAATCAAACACTTTGCATATGTTGTCTATATCTTCATAGCTTCACAATAAAATTGAATATTGTGTTCTAAACAAATATTTCAAATTTGCTTCAATAACCTCAAACTTACGACCCATTACGAATTTCTTCCAATAAAGTATCTAATACCTTTATATGATTATTATAATATTCAGAAAAAATGCTATACTACATTGAGTGTTAATGTTAGGAAATAATTAATAATCCCATGCAACAACGCCACATTAGCCTCTTCTTTTACGTTTTTTGTATGAAACGCTAGCCAAGGACATTGTCTTTCGATATATAGTGAAAAACTTCCCAAAAGCTTTAGTATTGCTGCATTATAATCGAAAAAGAGCGAGAGAGGAGAAAATCTCTCATTGTTACATAGGTCCTTTTGAAAAGTTACACGAGATTTAGATTAATAGATTTTATAGGTAAAAAACATTAATTTACAAGCATGACATCCCTATCCATTTGTCCTCTCGCAAACTTCCAGCTCAGAACCAAGACAAGAACGTCAACCACAGGTATACCCCCACGCGCTCTCAGTTTGATTCGCCTTAGATCATTCCGAGCGGTAGTGTCGATGGCTAAGCTCCCTGCTCAGCTCTTTCCAAAAATAAAAAGCTTGTAGTTTGCAATCTTGAAACGTGACGTAATTCCTTGACGTTGTTTACTCTTGTCACCAGTTGATTCTCGCTTTTTTGCATACCCTACCCATACAGTCTCAGTTACGATACCTACAACACCCAGAACCGAGTGTCTCCAAATCCATTTAAATTATCCATTCCATTAGCTCTGTTGCTCGGGGGTGCCTGGCTTGGTGCGTTTAAGTATTGTACTTGTGGATGATGCCTTCTTGCCTGTCATAAAATGTTGTGTTTGTTGAATGGGGAGATTGTCACGTCCGTCCGATCGGTCGTTCGTTCGTTAGCTTGTAATGGAGAGTGGGGCAACCCGAGGAGGAAGAAAAACTGGCAATAAGCTATTGAGGACTGCTGGATGTATTGAACTACTATTGAAAAATTTCACTTCTATATGAAAATCCATTATGTATTGTTTAGGTATTACAATACCTGATCTAATTATCAGTTTGGTATTTTTTTTAGTTAACTGTTGAAACATATTTCGACTTACTAAAGGTTATTTCATTTTTAATTTTACATAATGTGTTGGTTTGTTAATGTTGTTGATTATGAACGCCAAGTTTTCTTATCTGAACTTTTATTTGGACTGATATTTGTGAGCTTGAGCTTGATTGGCCGCCCGTGAGATCATCTGCACTTACACAAGGAACCAACCAGATGACTGCTTGGGATTAACAGACACCCTCAGTGTATAAGTGCTGGTGATCTTCTATTTTTAGGCAACAATGGCGCCTGCCACGTCAGAATGCTGACCAATGAAGGAAAGGGGAAGGAGTTGAGATGTTGCATTTAGCTGGCTCCCACGGTAGACCGTATATATCACTGCGTCTACGCCAGTTTATGCGGGAAGGGTGAAGGGATGGCGTAATTTTTATGGCAGAGAGGCTTGCTGGTTTGGTTAGCAGACTGCCTATGTATCAGGCGTAAGGAAAGGCATGCTATAATGATGAAAGAATGGAAGCGTGGGGAAACGGTTTATTTCTGTCCGTCTCAGGTTCTAGCAAATGCTATGAACTGTGGTAGATCAACTGTGATATATTAAGAGTGGTAGATAGAAGCAAGTGAAAGATACAACTACAAAGTACGAGGAAAGGGTCGGGTCTCTAGAATTGAATTGTACGGCTAAGATATTTAGTGAAACTTTGCCGAAACCCGTCTCATATCTGGCATGAGTCAGTTGAATATATTGCAGGCTGAATTTCCAGAGTAATTTTTATTATGAGAAAAGATGTTCTCTTTACCTTCTGAAGTATGCCATCAATTTCTCTGGATCTGAAAATTGATGTACGAATTTGTTCCACGAAACGTTGTTATACGAGATTCCTCCAGAAATTTATACAATTTAGCGAATTTTCTAAGAATCCTGACAAGAATGCTCCAAATTAATATCTAATGTGTTTCTTTTCTTATTTGTTTTTAAACTCCGGATTATTCCAGGAACTTCCTGAAAACAAAAATAAAATATGAAATGGTATCCTCGGGGTTTCTGAGAATTCTCCCAAAAATTCGTCATCAATTTCTATCGGAAACATGTGGAAATGGCATATGAATTTGAATTTCTGTTCAAACGAATAATTTCCAGATAATTGTCATGCACCTTTACGATATTTGGAAAACCCTCAGTAAATTTGTTTTATTTAGTCATTGACACTTCAAAGAATTTCGCCGTAAAATCTTGCCCATGAGATGATGGTTGTTGTAATAAGGTTACCTGATTGCTAAGAACGAACCATGTGAAACAATAAAGGGTTTTCCGGATATATAACTGTTAAGACATATTTAAAAGTACTTAAGTTTCTCAAATTCTAAACTCTATATGGTATACAGACATATTTCAAAGTACTAAAGATTACCAAATTGTATGCTTCATATGATATATTGGTTAGTATCCAGACATGGTTATATATAAGGAACATATTTTCATTATCATCCTTTTTTTTACTCATGTTTGTACTTTTGGAATCACTTTTCAGTCACTATTTGATTGCTTTTTTGATCATTTTAGTCACAATTATGTTGCTGTTCGACTGCTACCAGCTGTCAATTAGGGTAAGACGGGGAAAAAGTTTGACCTTATTGAAAATATGCAATAAGGTACAACGGGGTAAATGTACCAGCGGGGTAAGTGGATAAATTGACCATGTTTAGAACAAATACTTGAATATTTTGATTGTTTTTGCACCATTGCTTCGTTTTGGGTTATATGCTTACGTTCACACTAATACAAGCGCCAAATTGATGCTACGCGTGCATGACCACAATTACACTAGTAAAAATCAATTTATTTCAAAATGAATCGTAAAAAATGCAAGAGGTTGATCAGTATGCTAGGGAAGTGTGGTACATCAAAATGAAGTACAATATATTGTTAATCGCATATTGATTTCGATAGAACAGACAAGACAAAATGCTACTCTCAACGATAATGAGACTAAACTTCATTTCCGTTCTATTTATTTTCGACCAAATGTCCTTTAGACGAAATGTCGGTTCGATCAAACGTAGTTTCGACTAAACGTCATTCGGCTAAATGTTATTCTTCCAAATGTCATAAATTCTATCATTCGATATCGTATAAGATTTTGTGTTAAATGGGATTTAAATGGTTGTTGTTTAAACAGACTGAACCAAGTGTTTTTTTAATGATTTCAGGAAAACGTACCCCAAGCGTTCGAAATAACAAAATGTTGGCATTATTTGCTGTAACAATGCAACTTATCTGTTTGATGAAATTTCTGTATCAAAATAACATCGAAAAAATCGGAATTGACGGAGTCCTTGACTTATATTTGCAAGGACAAAATATCATCTAGTCCTGTCTGTCTGAATACCGACCAAATATTCACCCATTTTTAGTGAACAGTATAATGATTCAAAGTCTAAAACAAACTTTTGTCTCACCGGTGAAGCAAAAGTTTGCTGATTGTAGTACAAAATATGTTTATGACTTTCGGAAAAAAAGCTGGTGATGGTTGCATAAAAATGCACAAATTTTGAGCGGCAATATGTCCAAACTAGAATTAATTGTTATACCGATTTGAACAATACTCCATGCAAATAATCGGTGTTTATTTTTAATTTGAACTTTTAGTCACCGTAACGAAAAACATTGGCTGTTTTGTTTTGATTCTGTGTCCCGTTTTACAACGTTCCATTTCACTTCTTTGCTTTTCATGATCTAAATGACGTTTGAACATTTTTTAATTTGAACGATGTGCAAATAAGCGGGTGTCAAATTAAAAAAGTTCAGATTAAAAGCGGTTAAAATAACGAGGTTACCCAATATACGCTAAAACAATATTTCGCAAAACTAAGTTGAAATGTGCAATTTTAATAATTTTTTCACACATAGGGCATGTTTGGCTAAGATGATAATGATAATGAGAAGACCCAACTCTTGCCAAAACAGCTTCCGAATATTTATGGAAAAATCAATACACCTCAAAGCACACTTATAATGGTTCCGGGTCATTTGGCCGAACGCCATTTGGCCGAATGTCGTTTGGCCGAACGCCATTTGGCCGAAAGGATCATTTTACCGAATGCCATTTGGCCGAATGCCGTTTGGCCGAAATTGAAAATAATAGATGATAAATAAAAGTTTGCATGAATTTTTAATGAATTTCAAAGTCAAATTTCAAAAAACAATTTATTCTTAAAAAAAAAGAATAAATCATCATTTATGTACAACTCTTTAGTATTAGTTCAAGAAATAGTCAATGCTGAAAGAAGAACATCCTAAATGAAAGCAATTATTAACTTATCTGCTAGCGGTAATAGTAGCCAGCAGAGGTGTTCGCATTGCGTTCGTAGTCAGCTTTTGACAGTAACTAAAAGACAGTTTAAGACTTATTCGTCCTTCTGTAACATCGGTTCGCTTCAATGCTTCGAATCGTATTCAGCGATTTTATTCATAGTTCTAGCAAACACGAGTTTTGGCTTCTTCTTTTCTCGACGGAGAAACAGTGAGCCTATTTGAAGTTCACTGAATCGCTCGATTTATTGCTATACGGAAGCAACGGTGCAGAGTTAATCTTGGAGGAGAATGAAATCTTACCTAAGTTAACCATTGCGCTAAAAAATATGTTTTTAATAAGACTCTTTATGAGCGTATTATTAGCCATAATTCGAATAAACTATGAAAAATATTCAAATATGAAAGAACAGCCTATGATCAAAAGAAGGAAAAATCTCTCATAAAAATTAAAGCAAGTGTATTGCAAATAATTATTATATCAGTATAACTACAAATAACTGCCGATAATTTAAAGAAGGTAAAATACCCAATACAAATATAAGATTTATTATTGCCAATAATTATGGAACCAGTACAAATCGAAAGAATAGCCTATGTTTAGAAGAATAAAAAAATTCTGATGAAGTTCAATCAGGAGTAAACCTAGCACACCGTTGGTAATCCAGAAACGAACCAACCATCAGCTTAGAGTCTTGACGCGAGTTCAAAACTTCGTCCTGAATTAATGGTTCGTTTTAATTATTCTCTTGGAGCACTAATATAGCGACAAATATGACGTTCGGCCACATTATCAAAATCAACAAATGAATTACCTGATTAGTTATTGGACCACACTTATGACTCCTGCATATCAGCGTTGAAGCAACTTTCTTTTTCGTGATTCGGCCAAACGGCATTCGGCCAAATGACCCGTTCGGTCAAATGTCATTCGGCTAAATGGTGTTCGGCCAATCGGCATTCGGCCAAATGGCCGGACACCCTTATAATAGACCTAGCAACGCCCTTACATAACACATTGAAAAAGCTTTCGTATTTATTTTGTTTCAAATGATGGAAGTCAAAGAGAAAGATATAATTTTCACGTCGAAAAACAAGAAATAGTCATAACTTTTCCATATCTCAATAGACTTCAATGATACTTGGAGTGAAAGTCTTCTACTTGATATTTTAGAAATCTATTCAGCAAAATTTGAGTCACTTTATGAAAGGAAATAGATTTTTCATTTATTATAGTTTCTCTGATAATATGGAACATTCCCCTAAGATCGAACTTCTGCCCCACATTACCCTACAAGCCGTTGAGAACGCAGAGAATTGCTGAATGCGATCGAGAGAGCCAGAGAGTGTACAAGACGAACGTCCGAATGAGAGAACGACATCAAACAACCTAACAAGCCGTATAGCAGCAATAGGCACAGTCTTGGTTCAGTGAGTAAGGCTTCTTGGCTTGTCGTCGTCGTCTACCTTAGTTGCTCGCGCGCGACAAGAGACGACTGGTGACGAATTAGTCGCAACTTTGACACTAGACCGTACGGTGTGTCTTACTTCGGTCGCGGGCGCTCATATTTCTCGTTGGCGGTTGATAAGCATTTGACCTTACGCGGCCTTATACATAAAGTACAGTGGACGTTCATTACTCGTTCAGAGTTCAGAAAATAATAACAACCAAAGAGTTCAAACTGTGAAATTTCAATAATTAGATTTCGCCGAGTGAAGTGCGAGATAAGCGAAGAAAAGTTGAAACGCAAATCCGATCGATCAGTTCCAATACGGTGGCTAGCAGTAAGCACTTACGCGACAAGGTGTGACTAGGGATGTACATTTACTCATCGGATGGGGGAAACAGTGTGAATGTGTTATGAACGAGTAACACGAGGCGACTCGATCAACAAATTTTTCACTACTACTGTTTTCAATGAATTCAATAGATTTTGGCCAGCCGATTCGGAATATGTTTTCAGAATTTTTGTAACACGTAACTGAGAAAATTTTAATATTTTCAAAGCAGTTTAAGTTTTTTGTCCAACAACAATTGTTTACATCTGCTCACTACAATCCATGTTAATGTTTTTATTACGTCTATTTTCGACAAAGTGTGTCACAAATCCCATATTTTGGTTTAGTTACACTGATTTCATTGACTTTAGGGTGATGTGCTAATTTCCATCGTACTAAGCTTTAATCAGAGAGAACATTCCATTTTCCTAGTTTTGCAGTGAATGATGCGGATACAAACCGATGCCAAACAATTCATTCCCAAGACGGCTTTAATATTGTCAAACAAGTTTAAAATAAATCCTTATCGTTTTTTGGAAATAATGCAATGAATGCACTTTTCCGTTGCCTGTATCCGTCGTATCTATTTCTATTTCAGTCGCAATCAGTTTTCATTCGTCTTTCAGCTATCGGTTCACTGTGATATAGTGAGTGGTCAAAATACACCATCATGGATTCGAAGTCAGCAAGCCAAAATCTATTAATTCCATAGAAAATTACCAAAGTGCCTCGTAAACCAGTGTTGCCTAGTGTAATCGGAGAAATATAAGTTGAGATCGTTCATTCCGTGAAGCAGTGTCCATCTCTACCAAAACCGGTGACCGTGTCCAAGCCGGCAGTTCGCTGATTTTCTTGTTTTGTTTCAGTGTAGAATAGTTCAATTTACGGTGTTGAATGATGATAGTTACCGGCTGATTCATATGCCTCTATGAAATCCCACTAGCGCTCAGTGCCGTTGAAGTTGCAGAAATGATCGTTCGAGTGATGATCAGATGGTTAGTGGAAATTAACACCTCCTAGCGAAATTAATGTGTGTCTTCGTCCCCGTCATCTGCGTCTCTTCGTTAGCGGAAAATAAACAGCAAATCAACGCGCTTTCTTCGTGCAAAACCTAAAGCCGATAAAGTCAAGTGATGCGAAAAGTGCTCTTCGCTTGAGTGTCTCGACGAGTGATCATGCGAATCGAATCCTGACCGAAAGGGGGAGGAAGTAATCAGCGAGTGAGTGAGTGATAGTTCGTGTGTTTTTTTTTTTCTTACATTGGTACGGCAATGGGTGTAAATATGAATGATTCGGCGGAGCAGTTGGAACGGATCCCCAGCACTACGCTGGAGATGCTGCGGGGTATTCTAGTCAAGTCGCTTTCGCGCGAGAATCTAAGTCTGACCGATCAACAGAAGTTGCTGGCAACCCGGAAGGATCGGCACGTGTGGTTTGAAGTTGGTAAGGATGTTTGTCATCGTTTGTGTTATAGGGCTCAATACTTTATTACAGGTTTTCTCAATCGTTCTTGAGTTGCGACTCACTTTGAAAAGTTGTGAACATCGGTGCCTTAAAAACATGCTTTGTACTAATCAAACAAAATTTGACTTGTGTTTGAATAATTTTGTTCGAACGGTTTACAAAGAACTGCTTAAAAAATTCCTAATAATTTTATATATATATTCTTTTGAAATGTCTCAAATGTTCAGAGCTTATTTTAATAAGTGAAATTAAACAAAGGTCGTCCATTAGGTACGTGGTTCATAGACGATAGAAAGACAACGATAAAATAAATAAAGGTCAATAGACAAACGGCCGAAAGGACTAAATGTTGAAAATAATTGGCTTCATGGGAGTAAAATTGTATGTGGAAAAATTGTAGATCTAGTTAAAACCTACAACTTTGCTGAAGCCAGCACACCGATATCTTCAAAATCTTGTGAGTTGCAGGCGAATTTCAAGATTTTTAAGGGTATTTTTGAAGCGAATTTTCTCAATTTAATAGAAATGCGTTCTAACAGTTTTTGCAGAAGAAGTTGTCTAATATATGGCCTTTCGAGTACCGCTAGAAGAAAAATTGTATTTTGAACAAAATCCATGAGCTATGGACATCTAAATATTTTAAAGTTTTTCCCATAAATTTGTTTTAGACTAAGTATTAAGTTGCAGTGTGGCCAATAATGCCAAACATTTCATGAAAAAGTTTATTTTTAATATATTTCAGTTATATTTGATTGATTGAAAGGATTAAATTTGCATTTCAAAACAAAATTAGCTTGTCTGCCTACACTTCCATCACAAAATATGCTAAAAAAATCTTTTGCCTGGTAAAATAACCATTGAATGACAAGAAAAAGCATTCTAGGATTAAGGTACGGTGGGGTAAGTGGATACAGAAAATTCAACAGTCAACTTCATTGTTATGTACAGCTAACGTGAATAATGTAATTCAAACTTTTTTCTGTGGATAACAAATGAGGGACTAATATACTTCGAATGGTAATTTATTTCGATTTTTCTGATTGTTATGTATTGAATATGATGGACCTTAAAATTTGCGCCAAATGATCCACTTGCCCCACCATGGTGGGGTAAGTGGATCACCAATAAAAAAATCTGTTCTCAAAACAAATGTTTAGTAAGAATGATTTTACTCTCGTTCTTGTTATAAGTGCTAATAATGTTACATTTTAATACTTTAAAATTAAAAAGTATCTTTATTTAATCAAAATTTAATGAAAAGTATGTAAACATTAGTTCACACTCATTCGAACAAATAAAAACATTGTAACTAGAATAATTTGGAGAAATTTAATCCATTCATACACATAAGTTATACAGAAGTATTGTAGGATTATTCCCAACGATGTTTCCGAAAAACACATGTAGTTTAAAAATACTAGTTAAATTTACTTTTGAATAACAAACTGAATTCCTTCTATTCTATTTATGAATATATTTGTATCATTTGTCTAGAACAATTTATATGGTCAAATAAGATACAATACTATGCTTTAGATTGGGAAATTTGTATATTTTGCTCTTTTGCAACTCAGCTTAGATAAACCACGGAAAGTTTCGTGTGAATTTTTATATTAGTATTCTTTTATATTGTTTTATACCAGAAAGTTTAAAAAAACTTTTAGGTGGATAAATTCAAATTTTATATGATCAATTTGACAAATTTAAGGTGAAACATCTCGAAATCCAAAGATGGCCGTCAAAATGGCCGACTTGTGACCCTACTCGCGTTTTCAAAGGCACAAAACTGGAGAAATAATAGGCAAACTTACCTGATCTTCTTATTTTAAGCTTTCTACTAGTGCACAAAACCAAAATAAAAAACGCACTGTTGTCGGATGCTTTCTTCGCGAGATTTGTGCCTTTGAAGTGCTAGTGCAATCTTAGAAGTTGATTCCAAACTGTTTCACCTTAAGCTGGGAATGAAAAAAAAACTGAGGAAAAACAACATTTACGGGTATTATAATTTATTAAAATTCTCGTAAGCAGTCTGCCAATAAATAATAATAATACTTTATCCACTTACCCCACCCCTATTAAAAGTAGGGGTAAGTGTACCATGTACAATTTATCTGTATTTATTTATAAAAATCACATATTTTTCATTGTGATTCATTCAATTAGAACTGAAATGCTCACGATGTGTCGAAAAAAATAATACTATTCGATTTTAGACAGAAATACAATGGATTTTTAATTGATGGAAAACAATTTTCAAATAAATTAATTTTTGCAGCTAACAAGTTTGCTTGTGTAAGGGGGGTCTGTAGCCTTGAGGTTACGCTTTCGCTTCATAAGCGGAAGGTCATGGGTTCGATTCCCAGCCCCTCCACAGGACCGTGCTTTGGGGAGCACATCCATCCTCCGTCAGTATCAGATGGTGACTGAGACAAACTGACCCTCTTCGCAGGCAGCTAGCCTCACTAGCAGCAGAGCTCTCTCCTACCTGCTCGGTGTGAGAGTAAAAGAATAGGTGAAAGTAAGATGCAAATATAGATAAGTTGAAAATAGATCTGTATCGGTAAAGAAGAAGCTACAGATCAACTGATTCCGGCACAGTAGTGCAGTAGTGGCCACGAGCACAGGGCCTTACCACAGGGCAGCCTTAAAAAAAAAAGTTTGCTTGTGTTAATGTACGTGTAGTACTAGTTTTGCAATAGTTTCAGTGGGGGCGTAAGAATATAACCTAAAACCAAGCAATGGTGCGAGAACATTTAACATATTCAAGTATTTTAATATTGACGAATGATCCACTTACTCCACTGATACACTTCCCCCACTGTACCTTATGTGGAAAGCAGATGAAAGGTTTTTTTTGCTTTAATTCGATGCTCAACAAAATTTAATAGGGGATTTTTCTTTAGAAAGGCGAATACTAGTACACTTTTTTTTACATTTTTTTATATATATTTTATAAAATAAATGGTCAACGAATTACGTAATGCTAAAAATAAAAATAGGGTTCAATCCCCCTTTCACAATAAGTAACGTCGTACTGAGCCCCCTCCCTTCTAATTACGTAACTCTCACTAAATACTACCCCCCCCCCCCTTTATTTTACAGATTCATTATGAAAAAAAAGGTTACATTGTAGAAACATTTTCCTTCGTCTATCAAATTATCAAACGTATTTTCTGCGGTAGGGATGTATGATTTTTTCAATCTTGATTTTATTTTACAATAACCAGAACCACTTGCCTTTTTCATGCGTTACATAATTTGTGTACGATGCCTTATCATCTATACGTTAAACGAAAGCTTTCAATCCATGTTTACCAGAAAACATAAAAGAACCGGTCAGGAACTATGTTATTGAAAATTAAGGTGGCAAATACAAGACACTTACCACTATTCGCCATGTTTTATTATGTTCGGTCTCTGAATAGGGTTTGTATACTTAAATTGCTATTGAACGCTTAAGTTTAGGCCAGAAACAAATATTTTTTTTCAATTTTCAGGTGTTTTTCTTAAGATTCTGTCACACCCCTTGGATTGAATTCAAATTTCGGGTGTATTTTGTTTTCAGTGATCCTCTCGAAATGTGAAAATTTGTCGGCGAAGTGAACATAAACATGATCAAAAAATCAGAAAATCTTGTAACGCTACGTGGTGTTGCCTCAGCCAGCCATTACACCAGCACAGGTCAATGTTTAAAATAATATATTTTAAATGTAGTGCTCAAGATTTTATTAAAATTTCATTTTAAAGACTAAAAAATAACAAAACAAATACGATTTTTGTGCATAAAGGCGGATGAGTCACTTTTGCAGCTACGAGTAAATAGTGACATGTTTTCAAACAACTTCTTATGCTATTATGAGCTATTTAAGCCCAACTTGCAAAGCTTTTAATAGAAAATAATGAAACTGGCGCATGAAACAGTTATGCGATTATACGTATATCATTTGTCAATTATGCAAATTACAGCTCCTTTAATGAAGAACAACTTTCTCTTCCATACCAAGGTGCTGAAGTCCTAATCTTCCAATTTCGATTTTTGTCCCGAATCTTCATACATTCAACGCACTTTGCGTTCATAATTGTTCAATGAAATGCTTTTGTTTTGTAAATGTTCTCAAATATTAATTAAAATAAAATATCGTTTATCAAGGATTTCCAACACAAGGAAAGTTTAGTAAAGTTAATTTTACTGATCGGAGTTTTATATATATATATATATATATATATATATATATATATATATATATATATATATATATATATATATATATATATATATATATAGAAAAAATATTCAATAGTTTACCTGCTGTTTCGTGGTTTTCGCATAACTTTTCAAAAGGACTAAACTAACATTGAGAGGCTTCCTTTGTTTGCTTTCTCTATAATCAATAACTGAGCTACATTAACTTTTTATGTTGCTTATTTTTGAATGAAACGCTTGCCAAGGACATTGTCCTTCGATTTCGAAAACTTTCCAAAAGCTTTGGTATTGCACTGTTACAAACGATAGAGAGCAAGAGAGGAGAGAATTTTCCATTGTTACATAGGTCCCTTAACAAAGTTCAGTGAGATTTCTTCGTCTCTTCCACCCAGTTATATTTGTATGTTGAAGGTTGTTAGAGCAGCTTACTTAAGTCATTCTGTTATAAAAGCCTAGTTTGGTCTTAACTAGGTCTCCAAACTTATTCGAATAATAGCAATTGAAAAGTAAATCGAGGTGTTACAGATTATGTTGATATGTGATCGATTTTTGTTAAAAATGTTCTGCTTATCGGTTGCACGGCTAGAAATCAGAACCTCTAAATCATGATTATGACTCATGATATCATGATTCCAGTCAATGTATTTTCATCCTATGAAGAAAGTACACCATCATTTGAACTCATCATAACGTGAATCAGATTGCCGTTACGCATCATATTTTTGTAGCTCATTGCTCAAATCAATGGTTGAAATGCTTGGAATAATAACTCACACATATATGTATGAACTATTAATAGTTATGTTGGTAATCCCGAATAAAATAAAATAAAATGCTGGAGCAGGAATAAAACCAAGAATCTTCTGATTGAGAGCCACATACTCAACCACATTACCACTTAGGCAGCGTCCATTTACGTAATTTTTGGATGCCGCCTTATTCGTGTTGGATTACACAGTGCAAAATTCTCGAGGTCATCGAATGTAAACAAAATTCTGTCATGAGATCCTGAAAGTACACACCTTTACTAACAAAGCTCTATTTGGGATTTGATAGATTAGTTCAAAATTTCGAGTTATGACCTTTTTAGTTTTTCGACTGGATTTTTGCTTAAACGGTTATATCTCACAAATTATTGGGAATTTCTCAATGCCATTTTCGGACGAAATGCTATTTAAACAAAAAAACACAACTTATGTGAACATGCTAGAGCGGTGTTTTCGTTTTTTCGTAGTGGTTTGGAACGAAAACTCCGAAAAATGGTAATTTTTGTTCATAATTCCTAAATTGTTAATATTTAAGTACAGCTGTCTTCCACAAAAATATATTCCTTACCAACACAAGCAACTCTGCTGAACGTGTTGGTAAGCTAAATTCGAAATTTCTTCTTGTTTTGGTCATATTAACACTTCAAGCACTGCACTGATGTTGTGTTCGAAGAGCGGAGGTCGTGCACCTGTTTGTGTGCGAAATACAAGAGCACGAACACTGAAGTGTTAATATGACCAAAACAAGAAGAGGGATCGAAAAAAAATAGAATACTGCTACGACATGTCCACGAGAGATGTGCGTTTTGGTATGAATAACATTTCGCCCAAAGATTGTATTGAGGTATACACAATAGTTTATGAGATATAGCCGTACTAAGAAAACATCTAGTTAAAAATTTAAACTTGCGTAACTCCAAATTTCGAACTAGTCTTCCAAAACTCAAATGGGGTTTTGCCCTGGCGTTGGGAAAATTTTTCTGCAACATCGATGTTACTCCATTGATTCACATGTAAGCTGCTAAATCGGATCACCGATTTAATCGAATCTTTTGAATCAATTCGAATCGAATTTGAATTAAATTTATGTCAAAATGAAACTAAATGCATTTGCATTTGATTTTAACATCTTTCAATTGAATAAATATTGAAATGCCAAAACCCCATTTTTCATAATTCATAACTGATTCAAAATTTGGTTTCTTTTTCGTCAACTCATTAAGAAATATTCAACAATTTGAACAAACTGAATCGAATCAAAAAATCGAATGAAGAAAATCTATTCACCCGATTTTAGATATTCCGAACATCGATTAATCGGTATGATAACATCGATTTTCCGAACATAAAAAAAAAAAAACAAAACAAAATCGCCCTACGCTAGTGTATACCTTCAAGAATAGCAGTCAGAATCTTGTTTACATTTTGTGTGTTACAGTTGTGGTATGAGTGATCCAGAGTGCTTTGCGAAGGCCCAAGCAGTCCGATTCATTTTTCGCGCGCTCGGAGTGATCTTTTTTTTCAGTTCAGTTCGCGCGCCATCGAAGTTATTATATATGCCTGCATATACGTGTTGACAATGCGATTGTAAGTGTTCAGTAGAGGATGGATTACCAACTGGTGAGCTCGTTTCATGCTAGTAGTAACACATTTATATTTGATGACCGTAAGGACGTGGCCAGTGCCATTATTGACATTACTATTTTCAGAGTCCTCGAAAATGTACATTGAAGATGGTATACTACTCCCGAGCTACATCTGTTGGTTTCGATGATTCTTGTCGATCACGAAGTAGCAACTACGAATTGTACGGTCATCAATGCTCATACATTGTGTTACGGGTGAACGATACAAATGAGTTGATGCAAAGCTCACCGCCTAGTGTTATCACTCTAGATATTACGCTTATTAAAGAATCATGATTATGACTCCAAAAATCACGATTTGTCGAAGTCGTGACTCAACCAATTCATGATTTAGAAATCATATTTTATCCCTTTATCCTAGCTTATTATTTCATTATTATTATAAGCCTATAAAAATTCGAGAGATCACTGATTCTGGTCATTGCACTCAAACCCCGGTCGAACTTTATCCTTATTCGTAAGTGTCGGGGAGCTCCTTTCGCCCGAACCCCAACATGTATTTTTGAGTTCATGCCCAGGGAAGAATCCTTTCCAAAGGGGGGGTTATTATAGTAGACACCAAATTCCCTGTAGATCTTCCTTCATCCCTTAACACTGAACTTTATTTATTGAACTTCACAATTTCCACTTAATTTGGAGGCATAATTTACATACATTGACAACTTTCTAAATATTGTACATTTAAGCTCCGTTTGTCATGGGGCTTGAAAGACACTAAATTTGGTACAATCTTAACATCGATCACCATCTCTTTTTCCCTATGCACATGAACGACTCTCCCATTTTGCTTTGGGACTGTCTTGGGTGGTAGAAGGGATTGTAGTGTTCTTTTGAAGATGTACCGATTCCATTCGTTCGGGGTTGTAATTCAGGGTAGATGTACAAGCCTTAGTCCCAAACAGTAAGTATCTGAAAAGTCACTTATTACGCTTGTTGATGTGATGATCTGTTAGTACTCCAAGTTGTTCTTAAATGGCATTAAGTAATCGTTGTATTCAAATCTTGGTAGAATAAAGGAGACCGTAAGGGTATGAGGCTTGCTCTAAATTCTCCAAAAGACATCAGGTTACGCTTGTAGGTCTGAAGGCCAGAATATATTTTCATGAGCCTATGTGGGTATAAAAGTTGTTCAGAAACCCTCGAGTCTAGCTATGTCAACTGATCGTTTCGTAATAGCTCCTGAGTTCAACAAAAGCTCAACCGGGTTGCGCGTTCACCAGCTGATTTACGACGACCCCCTTTCAGGTTGAGGTCCAGTTTGGGTTGACCGACCAACTAGCAGACGTTGGACGGCGGGGTACGCTTATGATCACGACACGATCGCACGGTCGCACGGCTCGTTAAATTGACAGTAATGTTCATTGCAGCGGCTGATTATGATGCTGCTGCTGCTGCATTGCTGGCTGGCGCCACCATTCGAGATGCAATATATCTCAATGGGACACAGCTCCCCTGTTTTGGTCATTGGCGCGATCGTGGCTGGTTCGCTCTGTATCAAACGCCGTATCGCTAACAAAAGGGAAGCGAACTGATGTCAGCTCACTCATCCCACGCACAAATGCGACACCAAGCCGTTGGAGGTTGTAAATCATAACGAGTGATCGTGCAGGTGCTAGAGATACGATGAATACCGAAGTTGTCTACGGCTCTATGTTGTCAGCTAAAGATGTTAGAATTAACCGGTTTTAGTGAGAAAGCTGGAAGATATTTCAGGGTTGGATACAACTCGAGGCTATGCCTAACCTTATCAGCAGTATTTCCATATGATAGACAATTCTACATATTTAAGATAGTATTATTAGCTACAGCCTGCAATTGTGAAGCTTACCACTCAATTTGGTCTTAACCGACTCTAGTCAATTGGTTAGGACTTCTTGTTTGGATGAAGCCTCTCCGCCAAAGGACGGAGTGTCATGTGTAGTAGATTACAAAAAAGTTTGATTATTTTTCTTTATACAGTCGAAGCTCGTTATAACGACAACTTTTATAGCGACAAAAGCTCTCTATAGCGACATTTTTCAGTACCTTGCATAGTATTTCAGAGTTATAACTATTCTCTATAACGATTTTTCTCTATTACGACGGTCCCTTGCGATGTCGTTATAACAAGCGACGACTGTACTTGCAAAAATGGAAGATTTATCCTAATGCTTCCAAAACTCAACATACAATATTCCCACATAATCCAAAAGCACTTTATTTGAAACCTTTAAGTAGACATGTTGTCACGATGAGAAATGTTCTAATAAATTGGATGAAGTTAAGTATCTAGGGCTCATGCTAGATCAAAATTTAACTTTCAAAAATTACATTGTGTGAATTCTGTATGTATCCACTTAATAACAAAAATACTTTGTCTTAAGAGCATAGAATTACATAGAATTTCCAATCTTGAAACATTGGAATAAATTATTAATAGTGGTCACTGCTGGTGAATCTATCAAGTTTACAGTTCGAGCTGCTGTCTGATTAGGTATTTTCACCTCAAGTTGTCTTCTGAATCTTCACAGGTATATCCGTACCTCCATATAATCTCAATTAAACCGTATCTCGAAACTTCCTGGTGCTATTCAACCTGCAGCGTGACGCGTCGAGCCAAAAGTCAAGGTGATGGATCCACCTCTGTTGACACACCTGCCTTATCTGGCTTGAAGCGTGGGGTGGGCTCGTCTAAGAAACCCGCCCGTCCTAAGCTGTCACTAATTCGCCTGCCATCAAAAAGTCGCTCTCTTCTCTCATGCGTTGTTTCCGTCATATACTAACGTCTTGCATACTTTGTCAATCGATCACGACTACTTTTAAACTTTACATCGGCAGACGCACGAAGGTCCAGTTTTCTAAAAAATTGTCAAGAATCCAATTTCTAAATATGATTTTAGTTGAAAATTAAACGCCTGTTAAAACCTTAAATTTTGCTGTAAAATCTTCACTATAACTCGTGCAGCATAAGTTTTTGGTCGATAACTAGTTTTTACCTGGATTCACCAAGATGCAAATATATTTTTATCTGTCGTTAACCCTATTAAATTGAATATCTACCGTGAAACTAAATATTACAAATACTTTGCAATTGGATTAAATAGACTAATTAATGTGAAATTTGCGAAAAAAAATTTCTGGATAATTACCAACTTTTATTCATGTTTCAAAAAACTTATTATTATAAAAAAATGAATGCGTTTTTTGCCACGACTTTCAAAATTTGGACCATTGTGTGACGCCAAATTTTGGGGATTGGGTGTTGAATCATCGTGCATCGTGCTGTGTTTCATTCATTCATTATTTGGTCATTGTTTGAGGTGCTGAACTCTCGTGAAGTCCCAGCTTTTGAACCTGTGCTCCACCCACTCACACACAAATCACCACCGTCTCATGTCAAAACGACAGCGTTCCGTCACACCGTTGGCTCCTTTTCATCCCAAAATCAATCTTCATTAGGGGATATATGAGGGGGATTGAAGATGTGTTTCAACAACACGTGCTTCCAAAATAGACGTCCAATTGATGAGATGTTTGCTTAGAATGTTTAAGATTATGGACTGACGGGTGTTCTTTTCTGTCTTTTTTCAGCTGGAAACAGGGATGCAACCGCACAGAAACAGAGCAGGCCATCTTCAGCCAATAAAGGTTGGTATTGCCCTTAAAAAAAATACAAATTAGGGATTGGGTCTCTATTTTTTTCTATCGATATTTTGTAATATTGAACTCGTTCCATGTTTAGATGCCCGTCCACACTCGATGCATCTTCATACCCTACACTGGTTTGCCTGTGTAGGTGAAGATTACGATAGCAATGGTTATGGTAACGATGAAGGTATCGGTACTTGTACGCGTGTTTTGTTGTCCCCTTTAAAAATTGCTGTTTTGACACTCATTCCGAAATTAACAGCAAGATTGTTTTAACACTTTTCCCTATTTGGATTGTCATCCCTCTTAACACTACTAATGTTCAATTGGATGTTTACTAATGACATAATTGTTGCGTTTGCTATTTAATAAATAATTTGCTATTAGTGAACGATGAAAAACAAAAGTTTTATAAATGTAAACTACAGTCACTATATTTACAGTCGGGTGAGTAAAAAATCACAAGCACTGGCAAGAGATGACATATGATTTATGTCACGCTAAATTTGGGCATTATCGCCCTCCTCTCCTCATTTGTCACGCTTTTTGAAAATTTTGTAAAGTTTGTCACACTTTTTCTCGGAGCGTGACTAAATTTGTACATGATCCACAAAATTGTAAAATTGTAGTAAGATACTGTCAGCTTGACAAAAAGTGCCGCTACCAAATGCCATTCTCGTTTGAATGAACATTTATATAGATTTATTTTAGAAATTTCAAGAAGTCCCCAGATGTTTATTTGCTTCGATGATCATAAAATTACCTTTAGTTTGATTACCCATACCACGCAAAACTATTTAAATCGCCATAAAATTTTTGTTTCGCAAAAAAAAAAACATTTTTTCATAAATTTTCAAACAAATCTTCGATTTTGAGAATCTGTATCCGTTTTGAACATTGATCTTCTGCTTCAGAAGATATTCCGAAATTTCTTGGGAATTTGCGTAGTAATAACCTGATGATACCTCGAGCTACAGAATGTTTCTCATGCTCGGTTACTCCCTTTCCAAAACATTAGTTTGATGAGAGTATGTTGTGAAAAAATAAAGCAAATTGGTTGCTCATGCTCATGCTGGATGGATTACGAAAAAAACCTTTTAGTAGACAATTTTAGAATTCCAGAGATATGAAAATGGCCTTGAAAAAATAATGAAAGTGATTTTATTGGATTATTTAGAAAAAGTTAATGAGGAATCGCTTGAGGCATTCCCCGGTAAATTCTTGCAGGTGTTAATGAGTTACAGGAAGAATCTTTTGAAGGATATTTTCGAAGAGCTCTCGGAGACATTTCTGACAGGAATCCCTCGCTCAGTTTTTGGAATAAACAAGTACCGTCAAGCGACCATTCACCGTGCATTTAAGAAAAATTTGCACTTCAAAAAATTATATAACTTTTCCAAATAATTTGAAGCGTATTAGAATACCACTACGTAGCGTACAATTATATAATAATTCAGGGAAAAATCTAAAACTAGTGATGCATAACTAAAAATTACTCAAAAATTATTTTTGAAATTTCATGTTAAGGTCGCCTCGTACCGTTCTATGTCACCATTTACCGTGCACACTAGTGCACCATTCACCGTGCGTATGGATTTCGTCATGATTTAATTTTGTTTCTTGAAGAAACGTTGTTGATGGAGCAACTATGTTGCTAATAGTGAGCGCACTCATTTTTAAGACTGTTCAAATCTTCATTTACAATAAAATCCATAAAAAGTTTAAAAATTGGCTAAATAATTATTTTTTCATTAAAATCGTTATAGGAGGTTTGACTGTATTGTCCAAATCATTCCATATTCACTCAAAAACTAAATATGAAGTAGTTTAATGACGATATAACAATAAATCTAATATTACCGAATAATTTCATGCCTTTTACACTTATGCACGGTAATAGGAACCATACATACTGAGAGGGATCCATTCACCGTGCATTTGGGTTTCAACTGAAACACAATATAAAATTCTAATTTGCATGAAATCTCATTGCTCATACGATGAAATACATCTTATTAATAGTATCCACAATGAAATCTTGTTGAAATTTTGAAAAAAACCATACTCTATCGTTAAAATGAAAAATGTGATTTTTTGGTGTTTCTACTAAGAGTGTTGAAAAATCTTATTATCAAACAGAATTCACATGATTTTCACTACATAAACTAGGTTTTTCAAAATGCTTTGTGACAAAAACTACATCATTTCATCAGTTTTATCTTATTTTGCTGACAAAAAAATAATTTGTGAAAATTGTATGGATATTCTGTAGGAATTTGTATATTTTTTTTTTGTTTTTTACAAGGGGGAAATCTGCAAACAGATCCCCTGAGAAGATAACTCAGGGAATGCGGGGATGACGCACCAACGACGACCCGCTAAAACCAGCCTATGCACTGTGCATGAGCAATTCATTTAGAATTGCTCAAGTGGTGAACAGTGCATCGACATGACCCTTGGACTCAGACCCTCATCTCCCCGGAACCACCTTACGGTATTTCTTCGGGAAGGGACCAGTGCATATAGCACAACACGTGTAGCAGAAGTAGCCTAGGCAAACTGCTTCTCCTAGCCGACTTAAACAATGTTGCAAGGGATAAGCCTCGGCAGGGCTAATCCTCTGCAGCCAACTCTTGGTCGGCGCGCCATAGACGCTGCAATTCTAACATAATGTGAGTGACAGCCGTAGTTACTGCATTCCAGCACTCGGCATCCGCACACATTCTCTCTATAATATTATCGGGGGACGTGTCCCCTCCGCATGTAGTGAGCATGCGACCTCTCACAACAATGAAACGGGGGCAATCGAACACGACATGCTCCGCTGTTTCCTCTACACCAGCACAATTGGGGCACGCAGGAGATTCTGAGTGCCCGAACCTATGCAGGTACTGTCTATAGCAACCATGTCCTGACAGAAACTGCGTCAGGTGGAAGTTCACTTCCCCATGGCTTCTACCATACCAATCTGACACATTTGGTATTAGTCGATGGGTCCATCTACCCTTAGTGGAGTTATCCCATTCCTGCTGCCAGCTTCTGAGCGTTTCCTCTTTACACGTGTCGCGGACTCCTCTGGTACCCCTTTGGTTGAAGCATTGAACATCTTCCTTGATGATGAGCCCGATGGGCGTCATCCCGGCTATGATGCACACGGCCTCTTTAGATACCGTCCGGTATGCACTTGCTACTCTTAAGCACATTATCCTGTACGTGCTTTCCAACCGCTTTAGGTTTCTTCTCGTTATAAGCGCTTTTGACCAGATTGGTCCTCCATATCTTAGTATGGATAGCGCCACGCTTGCCAGCAGCTTGCGTTTGCTGGCAATTACAGCAGAGCTGTTAGACATCATCCTCGAAAGCGCCGCTATAGCCGTAGATGCCCTTTTACAGGCATATTCAACGTGGCTAGCGAAGCTCAGCTTGTCATCAATCATTACCCCAAGATGCCTAAGGGATCGTTTGGACTCTATGGTGCAATCACCTACCGAGATAAGCGCCCGTTGCTCGGACTTGCGGTTGTTGACCACCACCACCTCAGTCTTGTGACGGGCCAGTCCTAGTTTCCTAGACTTCATCCATTCCTCAACCAGGGAAATAGAGTGCGCTGCTGTCAACTCTACTTCCTCCATCGATTCACCATAGACCACTAGGGTGATATCGTCGGCGAAGCCAACAATCTTAACACCCGTCGGAAGGGGCAGCCTCAGTACGTCATCGTACATCGCATTCCATAACAGCGGGCCCAGGATTGAACCTTGAGGTACTCCCGCGGTAATTCGAACGCTTTTCTGCCCCTCCTCTGTGTCATACAGTAGAATCCTACCATCAAAATAGCTTTCTAGAAGCTTACACAACTGCACCGGTACCTTGAGGCGGTGAAGCGCGTGTGCTATTGCTTCCCAGCTTGCGCTGTTGAACGCATTCTTCACATCCAGAGTGACAACCGCGCAGTAACGGATGCCGCTCCTTTTATGCTCGATTGCCACCTCAGCTGTTTGAACGACCGACTGGATGGCGTCCAGAGTAGATTTACCTTTTCTGAATCCAAACTGGTTGTTGGACAGGCCGTCCGCACTCTCCGTATACGGTACTAGTCTGTTGAGAATCAACCTCTCCAATAACTTGCCTGTCGTATCTAGTAGACAGATAGGTCTATACGCCGACGGGTCACCTGGTGGTTTCCCCGCCTTTGGTAGTAGCACCAATTTCTGTCGCTTCCATACATCCGGGAAGATTCCTTGATCAATGCAGCGTTGCATCGTGGTTCTGAACATGTCCGGATCCGTGTTCACTGCCGCTTTTAAGGCAACATTCGGGATACCATCGGGTCCCGGTGCCTTGTTTGACGCGAATGATTTCACGACTTCTGCCAGCTCTTCGTTCGTCACTCTCGCCACTTCTTCTTCTTCATCTGCCGCATACGGCGCTGGGGGCCATGGGCTTATGGGATGGTGCGGGAAAAGTACATCGATTATCGATCGCAGCAACTCGGGCGATTTCTCTTGGGGCGCTATGGCTCCTTTGGTCTTAGCCATTACCACTCTGTAGGCGTCACCCCATGGACTAGAATTGGCACTCTCGCATAGGCTTTCAAAGCATGCCCGTTTCCGACTCTTGATTTCCTTTTTGAGAGCCAACTTTGCCTCTCTGAATGCTGCACCGCGTTCCTCTCTTTGTGCTTCTGTGCGTGCGCGTTGCATTCTTCGTCTAGCCCGAAGGCAGATTGCTCGAAGATTTGCAATTGATTCGCACCACCAATACACCGGCGGCCTGTTCTCTCTAGGAGGGGCTTTTCTCGGCATGGAAGCATCACACGCTCGTGATATCACAGCAACTAGCTCTTCACCGTTTAGGTCCAGAGTGTTCCGTTCGCGCCTCAGGGCTTCAGTGAATACTTCGCCGTCGAAGCGCGCTGTTTTCCATCCTCGGCCTTGGATCGAGTTACATCGCGCTGCCTTCCGCCCGCCTGGTATTATACTATAGCGAATCGATTGATGATCGCTATGAGTATAACCGTCATCAACGCGCCAGTTCATGGTACCTAAAAGGTTAGGACTACAAAACGTCACGTCGATAATCGATTCTGCACCATTTCTGCGGAAGGTACTCACTGTACCCACATTTGCCAGCTCTACATTTAAAGCGGCCAGGGATTCCAGCAATAGTTGGCCTCTTTGATTGGTGCAGCGGCTACCCCACTCCACTGCCCATGCATTAAAGTCGCCAGCTATCACTACTGGCTGCCGATTAGCTAGTTCGGCTATCATCCTGTCGACCATGTGGGAAAATTCCTCAATCGACCACCTTGGGGGCGCGTAACAACTGCAATAGAACACGCCGTTGATTTTTGCTATCGCAAAACCGTCATTTGAGCTAGAGACTACTTCTTGGATTGGGTATCGTCCTGTCGTCCCTATAGCTGCTAACTGTTGAGACCTATCCGCCACCCAGTTCCCGTTGTTGGCTGGTATGCTGTATGGGTCCGATAGTAACACCACGTCAGTCTTGGTTTCCGAGACTTTGTATATGTGCACGGTGAATGGAGGCCGCACGGTGACTGGTGACTTAACGGTACTGTATTTCTTCCAAGAAGAATTACCAGCGCTAATGCTTGACCTAAAGTGTTACTAGAAAATATAGACGTTTAACCACAAGTTTAATTGCGTCTGTGGCTACAGCAAAAACCCATAGATTTTTTGGAAACTTTATTGAAATGAATTTTGATGACAGTATTAGAAGAAGTCCTAGAATAATCACTTCAGCGAAGCGACAACAGGAAGAATTTCATGAAGTATTGATATTGATATTCTGGGAACTATCATAAGAAATGAATACTTTGGATTGTTCTTGAAGAGAAATCAGTAAGAATATCTACAGCAGCTCATGAAGCCATTATGGGTGAAGCTCGTGAGAATTACCGAAGGAATGCATGATTAAAACCATTCAAAAAATCTAAAGTAGGTAAAAAACGTGAAATCGGAAAACTTTGGACGCTAACATCTCAGAAACAGCTTTACATAAAACTATACTTTCTTCAGTAAAGATTTGCAACAGGGGTAGTTATATTATGTTACACATTAGTTAGTTGGAAATTCCACCGCATGACGGTACTATCATAGAAAATATTATGGGGCCTTCCTTAGCCGAGGGGTTAGAGTCCGCGGCTACAAAGCAAAGCCATGCTGAAGGTGTCTGGGTTCGAATCCCGGTCGGTCCAGGATCTTTTCGTAATGGAAATTTCCTTGACTTCCCTGGGCATAGAGTATAATCGTATCTGCCACACGATATACGAATGCGAAATGGCAACTTTGGCAAAGAAAGCTTTTTTTGTTTTCTTACAAGGGGGAAATCTGCAAACAGATCCCCTGAGAAGGTAACTCAGGGAATGCGGAGATGACGCACCAACGACGACCCGCTAAAACCAGCCTATGCGCTGTGCTTGAGAAATTCTTTTAGAATAGCTCAAGTGGTGAACAGTGCATCGACATGACCATTAGACCCTTATCTCCCTGGAACCACCTTACGGTATTTCTTCGAGGAGGGGCTTGTGCATATAGCACCACACATGTAGCAGAAGTAACCTAGGCAAACTGCTTCTCCTAGCCGACTTAAATAATGTTACAAGGGGCCAGCCTCGGCAGGGCTAATCCTCTGCAGCCAACTCTTGGTCGGCGCGCCATAGGCGCTGCAATTCTAACATAATGTGAGTGACAGCCGTAGTTACTGCATTCTAGCACTCGGCATCCGCACACATTCTCTCAATTATATTGTCGGGGGACGTGTCCCCTCCGCATGTAGTGAGTATGTGACCTCTCACAACAATGAAACGGGGGCAATCGAACACGACATGCTCCACTGTTTCCTCCACACCAGCACAATTGGGGCACGCAGGAGATTCTGAGTTGCAACCATGTCCTGACAGAAACTGCGTCAAGTGGAAGTTCACTTCCGCATGGTGTCTTTTATACCAATCTGACTCATCTGGTATTAGTCGATGGGTCCATCTACCTTTAGTGGAGCAATCCCATTCCTGCTGCTAACCTCTGAACGTTGCCTCTTTACACTCGTTGCGAACTCCTCTGGTACCTCTTTGGTTGAAGCAGTGAACATCTTCCTTGATGATGGGCGTTATCCCGGCTAAGATTTCCATACAATTGTCATGGAAAGGATATTGGGTTAGTTGTATAAGGCGATGGTAATGGTGATGCGATCCATGATATAATCACGCATTATCGGATTTCCGATACTCGATTACTCATTGCATGTCAAACGTGTTTCCGGTCTCATTGCTCGCTCTCGCTGGACAAGTGACGTTTGGATGAACATTTTATATTGAATTATAAACTTCAAAAAATCCCCAGTTATTTATTTGATTCGATACCAATATTCTGTCGATTTTCATCAGAATGGAACAAATTTCTTGTTTAACACTTCAGTAGTCGAGCTGTTGTATTTCGTACAACTGAGGTGAAAAAACCTCGCTTTTCGTACACAGCTTCTGACGGTGGTCAACCGCGTGTCAATCGGAAGGTTGCCCTCAATTTGAGGATAGTGCCACTTTTCCCCGATTGAGTGGTATACTCGCCTTGGGCTAAAAGTCACTTAAAGAAAGATAAATAATAATAACACTTTTCCCCGAATGCTTTTCCCCCGAATGAACTTTCTTCCCGAAAAGTAGTACAGTGCAAAAGGGTGCTAGAAAAGTTTTCAGTGACAGGGTGGAAAACTAAAATAAAGGATAAGATATTTGGCCATTCGCGACTAAACACATATTGCTAAACATGCTGAGTATGCTGAGTAAAAAGTTATGACATTTCACTAACATTTCGAGGAAACGGAGTAATCAGCCAGTAACGGAGTAACTGGCATTCTGGGAAACGTTTATGGGGAAAAGTAACTTAATCCACTCTCTCATACTGTTATGTTCGATTGGCTCCAACTGGATCATTGGCTCGCATAGTTCTATCCATCAGACTGTGAGTAGAGTTACTGTAATCTAAACATATTCTAAAATATCTCAACAAATATTATAGGAACATTAGTTCAAATTTACAACGGTGAATACTTTACAAACGTCAACAAAGTATACATAAATAATAAGTAGTTTGTTGTAAATAAAGCACTGAAAACTATGGATTTTTAGATTATTACCTATGAAGAATTTTTGTTCATGGTTATTCCATATTTAAATACAGTCAACTCTCCCTTACTCGATATTTTGTATCTCGATATCGAGTTTGAGAAGCATAGTAAAAGTTGGTTTTCATGGCAACCTCGACGGTCCCTTGGATCGCAGTTGCACTGGATTTGTGTTCTCGATGCCTCCCTAACTCGATGATCTCTTCAATATCCAGTTATGGAGAATTTACTGTTGAAGTACAGTAGTTCATGTATATACAGTGCTTGTTCAATTTGTTTTGGCGCCTTGCCAAAATCGTACGGTTTTCACAGAGTAAGTAGCAACTACTACTTATGCTTATTTGTTTTTTTTTTAAACCATACGGTTTATGAAATTTGCAAGATTTTGGCATTAATTATCAACAATTTCAGATGATTAGTGACGATAAATTGTGTCGGAAAAGGACCGTTCGACTTTGGCATGTTTCGTTTAAAAAAAATGACATTTTTGAACATGTTGTCGAAATCGAACGGAGACTGTAGTATCTAAATTTATTGGTAAATAGCAATTATCAACTATCGGAAATCAAAATGATGTTATTTTTGACTTAAACATTGGCTCATAACACGCTTATAAGGAAAGTTTTTTATGACTGGATTTTTTTTTGTATTTTTGAAAAATGTTTGAAAAATTGTATTTTTTGTAACCACAAAGGCCTGGGGCTCATTTAACGTGTAATACAAAAAAATCATACATATTTTATTTTTCTACAACCAACCTATCACAGAAGAAGATCCTGGTGGTATTAAAAAAAATCAAACCTATTTTTCCGTTAGTTACACGAAAAATAAAATATGCTCCGAAAACATATTAAAAATTTAATATTTTGAAAAGTATCGCAAAAATTTAAATTTCTCTTATTTCCAAAAATAAACAACCAGAAGTGGCTTCAAGATAAATTGAAAAAATATAGGGATATTCAAAAATAAAAATTATAAAAATCAAAAACCAAAAATTCGCGAATAAAAATAATTAAAAATTATTGTAGAAAACGTGTTTAGAACGATTTTAGATAACGAAAAACAATATTTAGATTGAAAATAAAAATTTGAGTATTAGAGGGTTAATAGGATAGTTGGGTTATGTGAAGTTCGAGGTCTTTTCAGGGAATCACTATGTTCATTAAAAATTGTCATACACTCCCGTGCATAAGTTTGGGTTCACCCCCTTAAAACATGCAAAAATGTTCAGCCCATATCTCTGTGATTACACATCCAATTGATACTCTCTAAGCCGCATTCGAAAGGCAAAGAGTTATTCTCACTTCGTATGTATTTTTTAAAAACATTTTTTGAATTTTATATACTAAATTTTCACTTAAAGTTGTGACATTTTTCAAAAAACACTGAAAAATCATATCTAATTTCCTCAGCATTGGATCGACCAAAATTTTAAATCAAAGTTTCATTAGAATCGTAATCTTATATTGTTTGAAGAGACCCCACGAAATTTTGGCGGAAAAATCTGGAAAGTATTCAAAACCAATGAAACAGTCAGTCAAGTCATCGTGCAAAAGTTTGGGTTCACCCCTCAGTATGGTGTATCGTGCAAAAGTTTGGGTTCACCTGAACTTACTTAAATCTGTGAAATCTCAAACCAATCATGCACGCGCCATTATTTGCGTTCAAAAAAGCTTTAAATTATTAAAATCGGTTGAAAAATGGCAGAGATATTGACAAAAATGATGTGCGTGCGGCTCAGGTGAACCCAAACTTTTGCACGATTTGCATCTTTCTGAGGGGTGAACCCAAACTTTCGCACGATGACTTGACTCACTGTTTCATTGATTTTGAATACTTTCCAGATTTTTCCGCCAAAATTTCGTGGGGTCTCTTCAAAGAATATAAGATTACGATTCTGATGACACTTTGATTTTAAATTTTGATCGATCCAATACGGAGGAAATTAGATATGATTTTTCTGTGTGTTTTTTGAAAAATGTAACAACTTTAAGTAAAAAATTAGTATACAAAATTCAAAAAATGTTTTTGAAAAAATACATACGAAGTGAGAATACCTCTTTGCTTTTCGAATGCGGCTTAAAGAGTTTCAATTGGACGTGTAATCACAGAGATATGGACAGAACACTTTTGTATGTTTTTTAGGGGGTGAACCCAAACTTTTGCACGGGAGTGTACATCTCCTCAGGATACAGGCAAGGAGCTTGCCAGAAATCGACTGATTATTTCACAATAGATTGACTAAGATCTTGCTAAGATCTGGAAACGATCATATGAGTAATTCGCTTACAATCTTAGTGGTTTTCTATAAGCATTACACAAGGTATACATTTAATACGACTATTTCCACTGATGAATAAGTGATTTGGAAGCAAAAAAAAATATATAGCCTGGATCCTATTCGTAAATTATTCCAGGAATATTTTGAATCCTAATGGAATTCTATGTGAAAGATTTTTTTTAACACAAAAGTTCCTACGGGAATTATTCAATCCTGTTTCTCTTAGAAGATAGAAGTAAACTGAAACAACTCCGAAAATAATCCCAAAAATTTTCAATGCACAACATTATACGATTAAATTTTAATTTAAATTATTCAATTTTATACGAACTGTGGAAGCATTTTCTTCAGATTTGTGTCAAAGAATTTCAAAACGTACTACAGTTAACTCAAGAGTTCTTCCATTAAGTGATCAATTAGTTGTTATTCAAATATTTCTGCAGCATGTTTTCAATAGTACCTTTCATTTGTTAAAATCACTCAGAAAATTTCTTGAAAAATTAGTAATTCTCCTTGGAAAACATTTAGTACTGCCCAGGTAACAATAAGCCGAATATCGGGCCCAATCCCCCATATACGGCTAATATAGTGCTATTTAACGGCTTACTGGCATTAAATCAGCCGTAAATCAACATTTTGGCCCAATATACGGCTTATTGGTTACCTGGGTGGTTTACACCAAATACTACGCGAGAAATTCCTGTGAAAATATTTAAATTGGTTCTAGAAATATTTCTGAGTGGTCCACGAAAATATCCGTCGAAGGTTCTTTCAGGAACCTCTCTTAAAAACCTGCAAAAATTTACCGAGGCATGCCTCAAGAGATTCCTTATAAACTTTTTTCAAATAATCCAGCAAATAATATGCTTTCATTAGTTTTGCAAGATCAGCTCCATATCCCTGAAATTTTAAAATAGTCTTCTTTAAAATGTTTTTATTCGTTATCCATCCAATATATTTCATTGTTCTCTGAACTGGATTGTTTCACATCCAAAAATGTTTCTAGTGATGTCTCACGAAAGTCCTTCAGAGTTGCCTACAAACATTCTTTCTCAACTTCCTGAATCTCTCTTGATGATTTGTAATGAATTTTATCGAGTTTTTCCACTAGTACTTTAATAAAAACATCTCCATGGATTCCTTGTAAATTTTTAGACAAAACAGCTTCCACACTTAACCTTTACGTCCCTGATCTGTTTACAACCAAGGATCTGATTTTCACAATTTTCATCCGATCCCAATGAAGTTTTGGCACAACACCGTAAACTGTTCAAAAAATCACGCTTAACTAATTTTTTTACCGATTTTTCAGAAAATTTCAGAAAAATTGAATCTACATAGGGTAGATGTACCAGTTATGGACAAAGTGGTTCCCTATTTCGCCATACGTGATTACTTTTATGTCTTCAAATTTTGGAATGTTTTGTGTGTTGTAGTAGTTAGATTTAAGATATATCTTGATGTTAAGACATTCAAAAAGATTTAAAATGTGAAAGTAACCAAAATTTCACATATGGCCAAATAGGGAACCACTATGGCCATAACTGGTACACTGGTACTTTTTTTGAGGAACAATACTTAAAAAAATATGGACTTGGATGCTAGAGTTATAAAGAGGTTCTCCTTGGTTAAAATTGAGTCAAAATTCAATAACCTTCCTCTTAATCGTGTGTAGCCTGTAGTGTTAATGTAGTGTAGCCGATTATATTATATTATAACTTGATGTGAAAGTCATGTTATAGTTGAGTCGAATAATCAGCGTGAATTCTCGCTGCATCCTAATAAGGCAAGCGGGGTTGCATTGCCTGACGGTCGGAAAAAGTTGCACAGAACATACATTCAAAGGGCACTTTTTGAATCAATCTAAAAATTTTAGGAATTTTCATCGAACCTCGAAAATAGATATGCAGATGCACCATTCCTGAAATTTTCAGAAAAATCGGTTGAAAATTGAGTTAAAGGTGTTTTCTGAAAATGAATTCTCAACCCGGACCAAAGCGGATTGATAAACTGTACTGGGAAGCCAAGTAAGACAGTCAATTTCTCATTTATATGGGTTTGAGACAATAACTCAATATGCATAATCATACTCCCGGCGAAAAAACTTGGATGTGTCCCATGACATGGATTATATAATCGGATATCTTTTACCTAGTCTCAGTCGGTTCCGAAACATACCGGAAGTACTTGTAATGGATCATATGTTGCAGTTCGTTACTAAGTATACCTCATATTACATTCTCGGCCACAAAAATTAAAGATTGGTGTGTCGCTATCATCTGAATGATGTGTTTTTCCAGGGTCACGAAACCCGAAAGTGCTTGTAAATGGCTCTATGTTGCACACAACTACTCAATATACATTTTAAGTATAAACTGGGGAAAAACTTGAAGATTTATGTGTCGCATGATATGATTTGCACTTTTCAATTTTTGGTCTTCAACTAATATTTACATCAGAGACCGATTTAAGGAACTAGCCAGAATGATTTCAAAATTTTCGTAGTGATGTATCTTTTGAAATCGACTGAAAATTGTGGAAATTACAGTCGATTAGAGTCGAGTCGATTAACGCAAAGGTTAATGCCTGTAGCAAGCACTGGAAGATCCTACGTCTTATACAAGGCGAATCGCGTTTCCGTGTACGGGACTTGAGTTTGCTGCGTAATCATAATGTGTCACATGCTGAGCCAATACTTCATCCTCATTATCCCAGTAGAAGCATCACTAGGTCTGCCATTTTCTCTGCCTGCAACCTTCTTTGTTTTGGTAGAGTTGAAGGTCTTCAGGGAAACATAAGTCTTATATACTATAGGGCGCTTGCAGCAAACAAAAGTGTGCCCAACGGCTCCCTTTGATTTTGCTGGGTAACGGTTTGAAACGGAAAACAGGTTACAAAACGTTTCCCAGCAAAATCAAATGGGTCCGTTGGGCACACTAAACAAAGGCTGCAAGTGCCCTATACTCTGTGGTAGATTTCTTTTACGACTTATTAGCTTTATTTTAGCACTCTTTGGTCAGATAACCAATGAGCAGGTTGCCAGGATTGTCCGACATTATATCTGAGGTTCGCAAAAAACTCGTTTTCGCGTAGCATTATAAATAATGTGTGTTTATTGAGAAAGTTTCAAAAATATTTGTTATTAAATAATTATGAATGTTTTTTTGCAGTTTTTTGATATTTTGCAGCTTTTAACAAAATTCACAATAACCGCTGCGTGGAATTTATTAATGTACTCAGCGTTGTTAACTTACAATTAATAATATTCAAATTTCCCTTCATTTCTCCCCCCGCTTTTAGACCTGCAAAAAGAGCGCGAGGAGCGGATAAAGCAAATCAAAGAGCGCCAGAATGAGGAACGGCAGCGGAAACTAGAGGAACTGAAGGCACAAGCACTGGCAACGCAGAAATTCCGGGAGCAGCGAGAGGAGGAACGGCGTCGCCGCATGGAGGACCTGCGGCGAAGGGAGAACGACCGGCGCTCACAGGTGGAAGAGCGGAGACGCGCGATACAGGAGGCGGACAACGAACGGCGACAGTACATCCTGCAGAAGAACCAGGAACGGGACCAACGGATGGAGACCAAGCGGCGCAACGAGCGCAGCTCGATACAGTTCGCGTTCGGGTCATCGACGCCGCGGATGATCGACACCACCGACAGTGGCATGTGCAGCTCGTTCTGGGCCAACCGAAGGTGAGTCACTGTAGAGGTCTAGTTTTTTTTTAAAGTTGTATGAAGGTTAAGTTTGTTTCCTAAAACTACGCGTTAGTTCGAATTGACAATTATATTTTTTTCTGTAATTTTAGGGCAACATCCATCACGAATGTGGCGTACACGGGGGCACCACTGACGCGTCGCAGTTCCGAACGGGAACTGACCGATGGCAGTTCGAAGAAACGTGCTACCTCCGCCAGTGGTCTAGACCGATCGACCGACGGTAGGTTGATCTTACTTGGTTTGGTTTAGTTTTGAGCAAGTGAGAGAGATAGAGTGAAAGAGAGTGTGTTCCACAACAATGTATCCTTAGCGAATTGGTCGTCTTTGTTATCTCCGGTTGTCGTCGAAGATGCCCTGCTCAAGATCTGCGTGGTCTTGAGTTTCCCATGGGACGTCCCCTGGTTTTCTAAATTTCGTCCAGATGTTTGATACGTGTTTTCACACACACGTTGCTACGCCCTTGTTCTAGTCATCTAGTTGTACTAGATTGAGTTTCTCTTTAGTTTAGTACGCTTTCTGTTTCTGTTCAGTTTTTGATTTATTCCTAGTAAATTGCACCAACGTCACCCATTTTTAATTGTAATAGTTTTTTTTTTTCAGTTAGGTAAATCTCTTTAGGTAGTAACTGTTGACTTCTTGAATGTTTAGGATCGTAGGATAGAATATCCATGCCATAGCTATCGTGAAATGTGTAGGTTCCTAATAACGTTGGCAAAAATGCTACCTGAAACGAACTCAATAAATAGAAAGACAGAACTTCCATATTAATTTTTGGTGTTTTTGTCCTTCAAATTTTTCGCTATCGATTTGTAAGTAACTAGATTAGTTGTCAACGTTATTTTCCTTTTGATAAGTACTGTATATTTTTTTCCCAGTCGATGCTGAATAGGAGCTTGTCTTTCAGTTAAATTTAAATGGAATCTTATTAGATTTAGTAATAATAGCGATCTGTCATACCTACCGAATGAGTTGATTCATTTTAGATTCCATTTGTTTTAATAAAACCCCTCCGTCATTTCATCCACCAAAGCCCGGTTCACGAAAATAACCCTCCCCTAATGCATCAATCAATGTAACGACCCCTTGAATCTAGTGTATACCAGTTTCCGTTGGCCCATGGTTCGTAAAGTGTTATAATCTCCACAATCGAAATTTAAACCGTCTTCTCAAAAACAAATTGGCTATTTTTCTACTGTTCTACATCTGTTCTCTCTTTCTCTTTCCCCGAATCCATCTTCGACACTCGCACACAAATCTGTGATAATAAATCGTGTGATTAATCGGCACCACAAACGGAAAAATCTCCGCACCCACACTCATACATCACCGGAAATACCGGAACAACCGCGCGCGCGCCCTCTCACCCGTGGCGCGAACCTTGCACCATACCGACGACACAAACCATGAACCCGGGCAGACATGCGACGAATGTCCAGCTCCATGTACGAGGTGTTCAACTGGGCCAGCACCAGCGAGTGCCCGACGAAGAAGTTGACCCTCTCGCTGGCCGGTTCCAGTATCAACATCGACGAGCCCCCGTCCAAGGCGGAACGGGCTGCGGCTGCGGCCGCCGCCGCCGCCATGAGAAAGGGTACAGTGCCCAACAACACAGAGTGGCAGTAGAGCCCCCTACTGTGTTCCATTGAGTTTTACTTTTTTCTATCTACTTTACTCTGCAACACCATTTTTGATGCAACTTTGTTCGTTTCTTTGTCGTTTTGTGTTTTTTGTTTTCAAACACACCCACGCATTGAGTTCTCGGTTTTTCTTGATTTTTACTAATTTCGTTTGATCAACGTTGCTTTTTACTGAATTTTCGACTTTTTTTTTGTACATTTTCCATTTACTTCCCACTGTATTTTGAACGTTTTCTCTTGTGTCCCGAGCTCGGAGAGCATCGTGTGCTCGTGATGTGCTCTGCGAATTGTCTCTTTGCTGGAATGGAATGGCGTCCGTCTTGTTGTTGTTGCTCTTGTATAACTTGCCTAAGTTTCTGTTTTTTGATGTTTTTGATTTCCTCTCATCTGCCACGAATTGGCCGCCTAAATATTACGCGCTTTTAATCATTTGCTCCTCTGCTTTGGTTTTCCTTTGATTGTCATGTGTGTGATTTTTTTCCTTTTCCTGTTTTTGCTTTACATTTGCTTTTTCCTATATTCCCGTTACCTTCCAATTCGATGTGCTTCAAACTACATTGCTTTATTATTTGTATTTCCCTTTCTTGCTTTTCATTTTCTTTTCTGATTTTCACTTTTCTTATATTTATTTTATTGGATCAGAAACTGTCGAACAGTTTTCTTTCCTAAAAAAAATGTTGAAACCTTAACGCCAAATGAAGTGCTAGAATGATTGAAAAAGTTATCATATTCGTAGAACATTCATATCAAAGGATGATCATTGTGAAAAAAATGTCTTCAATTGTATAGCAAGATGGATACCCAGTAGATTACATTTACAATCAATCAATTTTTTACTTTTAAGATCCCCCTCGGGATTCTGTTCGAATCCCCCTCGAGATTCTGTTCGAATCCCCCTCGGGATTCTGTTCGAATTCCCCACGGGATTCTGTTAGAATCCCTCTCGGCATTCTGTTCGAATCCCCCTTCGGGATTCTGTTCGAATCCCCTTCGGGATTCTGCTCGAATACCCCTCGGGATTCTGTTCGAATGCCCCTACGGATTCTGTTCGAATCCCCCTCTGGATTCCGTCCGAATCCCCCTCGGGATTCCGTCCGAATCCCCCTCGGGATTCCGTTCGAGTCCCCCTCGGGATTCCGTTCGAATCCCCCTCGGGATTCCGTTCGAATCCCCTTCGGGATTCCGTTCGAATCCCCCTCGGGATTCTGTTCGATTCCCCATCGGGATTCTGTTCGATCCCCCTCGAGATTCTGTTCGAATTCTCCTCGGGATGCTGTTCGAATCCCCCTCGGGATTCCGTTCGAATCCCCCTCTGGATTCCGTTCGAATTCCCCACGGGATTCTGTTAGAATCCCTCTCGGCATTCTGTTCGAATCCCCCTTCGGGATTCTGTTCGAATCCCCTTCGGGAATCTGTTCGAATACCCCTCGGGATTCTGTTCGAATCCCCCTCGGGATTCTGTTCAAATCCCCTTCTGGATTCCGTTCGAATCCCCCTCGGGATTCCGTTCGAATCCCCCTCGGGATTCCGTTCGAATCCCCCTCGGGATTCCGTTCGAATCCCCCTCTGGATTCTGTTCGAATCCCCCTCGGGATTCCGTTCGAATCCACCTCGGGATTCTGTTCGAATCTCCCTCGGGATTCTGTTCGAATGTCCCTCGGGATTCTGTTCGAATCCCCTTCAGGATTCTGTTCGAATCCCCCTCTGGATTTCGTTCGAATCCCCCTCGGGATTCCGTTCGAATCCCCCTCTGGATTCCCTTCGAATCCCCCTCTGGATTCCGTTCGAATCCCCCTCGGGATTCCGTTCGAATCCCCCTCGGGATTCCGTTCGAATCCCCCTCGGGATTCCGTTCGAATCCCCCTCGGGATTCTGTTCGAATCCCCCTCGGGATTCTGTTCGAATCCCCCTCGGGATTCTGTTCGAATGCCCCTCGGGATTCTGTTCGAATGCCCCTCGGGATTCTGTTTGAATCCCCCTCGGGATTTTGTTTGAATCCCCCTCGGGATTCCGTTCGAATTCCCCTCGGGATTCCGTTCGAATCCCCCTCTGGATTCTGTTCGAATCCCCCTCGGGATTCCGTTCGAATCCCCCTCGGGATTCTGTTCGAATCTCCCTCGGGATTCTGTTCGAATGTCCCTCGGGAAGCGGTTCGAATCCACTTCAGGATTCTGTTCGAATCCCCCTCTGGATTTCGTTCGAATCCCCCTCGGGATTCCGTTCGAATCCCCCTCTGGATTCCGTTCGAATCCCCCTCGGGATTCCGTTCGAATCCCCCTCGGGATTCCGTTCGAATTCCCCTCGGGATTCCGTTCGAATCCCCCTCGGGATTCTGTTCGAATCCCCCTCGGGATTCTGTTCGAATCCCCCTCGGGATTCTGTTCGAATGCCCCTCGGGATTCTGTTTGAATCCCCCTCGGGATTTTGTTTGAATCCCCCTTATGATTCCGTTCGAATTCCCCTCAGGATTCTGTTCGAATCCCCCTCGGGATTTTGTTCGAATCTTCCTTAGGGGTCTGTTCGAATCCCCCTCGGGATTCTGTCCGAACCCCCTCAAGATTCTGTTCGAATCTCCCTCTGGATTCCGTTCGAATCCCCCTCGGTATTCTGTTCGAATTCCCCTCTGGATTCCGTTCGAATCCCACTGGGATTCCGTTCGAATCCCACTGGGATTCCGTTCGAATCCCCCTTCGGATTCTGTTCGAATCTCCCTCGGGGTTCAGTTCAAATCCCCCTCGAGATTCTGTTCGAATCCCCCTCGAGATTCTGTTCGAATCCCCCTCGGGATTCCGTTCGAATTCCCCTCGGGATTCCGTTCGAATCCCCCTCGGGATTCTGTTCGAATCCCCCTCGGGATTCTGTTCGAATCCCCCTCGGGATTCTGTTCGAATCCCCCTCGGGATTCTGTTCGAATCCCCCTCGGGATTCTGTTCGAATCCCCCTCGGGATTCTGTTCGAATCCCCCTCGGGATTCTGTTCGAATCCCCCTCGGGATTCTGTTCGAATCCCCCTCGGGATTCTGTTCGAATGCCCCTCGGGATTCTGTTTGAATCCCCCTCGGGATTTTGTTTGAATCCCCCTCGGGATTCCGTTCGAATTCCCCTCGGGATTCCGTTCGAATCCCCCTCTGGATTCTGTTCGAATCCCCCTCGGGATTCCGTTCGAATCCCCCTCGGGATTCTGTTCGAATCTCCCTCGGGATTCTGTTCGAATGTCCCTCGGGAAGCGGTTCGAATCCCCTTCAGGATTCTGTTAGAATCCCCCTCTGGATTTCGTTCGAATCCCCCTCGGGATTCCGTTCGAATCCCCCTCTGGATTCCGTTCGAATCCCCCTCGGGATTCCGTTCGAATCCCCCTCGGGATTCCGTTCGAATTCCCCTCGGGATTCCGTTCGAATCCCCCTCGGGATTCTGTTCGAATCCCCCTCGGGATTCTGTTCGAATCCCCCTCGGGATTCTGTTCGAATGCCCCTCGGGATTCTGTTTGAATCCCCCTCGGGATTTTGTTTGAATCCCCCTCATGATTCCGTTCGAATTCCCCTCAGGATTCTGTTCGAATCCCCCTCGGGATTTTGTTCGAATCTTCCTTAGGGGTCTGTTCGAATCCCCCTCGGGATTCTGTCCGAACCCCCTCAAGATTCTGTTCGAATCTCCCTCTGGATTCCGTTCGAATCCCCCTCGGTATTCTGTTCGAATTCCCCTCTGGATTCCGTTCGAATCCCACTGGGATTCCGTTCGAATCCCCCTTCGGATTCTGTTCGAATCTCCCTCGGGGTTCAGTTCAAATCCCCCTCGAGATTCTGTTCGAATCCCCCTCGAGATTCTGTTCGAATTCCCCTCGGGATTCTGTTCGAATCCCCTTCGGGATTCTGTTCGAATCCCCATCGGGATTCTATTCGACTCCCCCTCGGGATTCTGTTCAAATCCCCCTCGGGATTCTGTTCGAATCCGCCTCGGGATTCCGTTCGAATCCCCCTCGAGATTCTGTTAGATTTCCCCTCTGGATTCCGTTCGAATCCCACTGGGATTCCGTTCGAATCCCCCTTCGGATTCTGTTCGAATCTCCCTCGGGGTTCAGTTCAAATCCCCCTCGAGATTCTGTTCGAATCCCCCTCGAGATTCTGTTCGAATTCCCCTCGGGATTCTGTTCGAATCCCCTTCGGGATTCTGTTCGAATCCCCATCGGGATTCTATTCGACTCCCCCTCGGGATTCTGTTCAAATCCCCCTCGGGATTCTGTTCGAATCCGCCTCGGGATTCCGTTCGAATCCCCCTCGAGATTCTGTTCGAATCCCCCTCGGGATTCTGTTTGAATCCCCCTCGGGATTCTGTTCGAATCCCTCTCGGGATTTTGTTCGAATCTTCCTTAGGATTCTGTTCGAATCCCCCTCGAGATTCCGTTCGACTCCACCTCGGGATTCCGTTCGAATCCCCCTGGGGATTCTGTTCGAATCCCCCTCGGGTTTCTGTTAAAATCCCCTTCGAGATTCTGTCGAATCTCCTTCGAGATTCTGTTCGAATCCCCCTCGGGATTCTGGTCGAATCCCCCTAGGGATTCTGTTCGAATATCCCTCGGGATTCACTGCGAATCCCCCTCGGGATTCCGTTCGAATCCCCCTCGGGATCCTGTTAGATTTCCCCTCAGGATTCTGTTCTAATCCCTCTGGGGATCTGTTAGAATCCCCCTCGGGATTCTATTTGAATCCCCCAAGGGATTCCAGTGGACTCCCCCAAGGGTTTCCAGTCGAGTCTCCCAAGGGATTCTAGTCGGATCCCCTAAAGGGAAGTCCAGTCGAATCCCCCAAGGGATTCCAGTTAATCCCCCAAGGGGTTTTAATTGTATCCTTCAATCTTGCTAAGTATTTCATTAGATTATAAATAGCAATAAGATATTATCAAAGTCATTCTAGTACTTAATTTTTCAAAATTAATGCTGCCCTAAAATCCATTTTTTCACCTTATTACCGTCGACCTTCCTATCGAAAAAGCCTACGCATGTGCTCCTTGAATAAAGCTCCGTTTCCTCAAAGCATAGTCTTGCGCATGTGTACTAGTGCCTTGTGCATGAGCTCTCGCGATTTACCGCTCATCCTCCCGTGCTGCTCATCTTCCGAATCACCATCGTTTGGATGTTGTTCGTGCCCGATCCCTCATAAACCACATCCCTTTTTTCGTTGGAACCGAAAACAAAAGCCTAACCGAACAATATTCGTTTCCATGCGCTGCCATCCACCCGAATACTCACAGTAAAAAAAATCCAAACCCAAAATTGACGCTTTCTGTCTGTTACAATATCTGTTTGTGGAAGAATTTGCTCCTAACCGAGTTCATTTTCGTTTGTTTTTGCTCTGACAAAATTTGAATCGATTTTTCTCGTTTTCATTTTTTCTTCGAAACAGTTCAAAATTCAAATAAATACATTTTTCTTCTTTTTTCTCTTCTCTTTTTTCCCGTCGCCGACGTCGAAAATAATTTTAATCAATCAAAATTATGAAACTATGAAAAAAACGCAATTTTCTAAACATACATACATACGCGCGACTTTGCTGTTCTCTTCTGTCCCTTGTTCTTCCACCGAAACCCGAAACCCGAATCGAACACAAATACCAAAATCGCAACGTAATCTGCGTTATGTGTGCGTGACCGCGGCCACAGACGATTCGGGTGACATGAGCTACCAGCGTACCGTCAATCGTCGCAAAACCGATCTAATGCCCACCATTCCTAGTCCTCGCGATAGCTCTAGATCATCTCTCGGCACTCACACCCCCAGAACACCAGGTAGTATTCTTCGTTTATTTGTTTCATTCATAGTTTAAATACCTAGTTTCCAGTCCCGCCCAAAAGCGATATTTATTTTTAGTCTAACTCATAACCCAAGTGCCTTATTACCGCCCTTCCCCCCGTAGTAATCGATTGTCTAACCCCCTCCCCCCTAAATCGAAAGATTATAATCATTCATTCGCATAATTCATACGATCGCAGTACCGCAACGTCGCTCGCGCGACGATCGCTCGAATAATGAAGACTCATTTAGTAGAAGTAGCAGATTTCGTTTCTTTTATCGATCAATATCATTATTTTAGATTTTAGATATTTTGTATTTTTTACTGTGTCAATGTTGTTCTTGTTGACAGTTACAGTCCGCACTGTGTCGTCTGTGTTTGTGAAATCTATTCTTAGTGCGCTGTACGCATGAATGTTATCGTCTTTTGAATAAGTTAGTTTCTAGTTAAATCCTTTATTATAGTACAAATAGCGGAATATTATTCAAATGGATTTGTAATCATAAGAGTAGAGTTTTTTTGGGAAGCTCCTTGGGATTCGAGATGAAGCCCCTAGGGATTCGGGTGAAGCCCTTTGGGATTCGAGGCGAAGCCCTTTGGGATTCGAGGCGAAGCCCTTTGGGATTCGAGGCGAAGCCCTTTGGGATTCGAGGCGAAGCCCCTTGGGATTCGAGTTGAAGTCCTTTGGGATTCCATGCGAAGCCCCCTAGAATTCGAGGCGAAGCATCTAGGGATTCAGATCGAAGCCCCTTGGGATTCGAAGCGAAGCCCCTTGATTCGAGGCGAAGCCCCTTGGGATTCAAGGCGAAGACCCTTGGGATTCGAGGGGAAGCCCATTGGGATTCGAGGCGAAGCCCCTTGGGATTTGAGGCGAAGACCCTTGGAATTCCAGGCGAAGCTCCTTGGAATTCGAAGTGAAGCCTCTTGGGATTCGACGTAAAGCCTCTTGGGATTCAAAGTGAAGCCTTTTGGCATTCGAGGCGTAGCCCCTTGGAATTCGAAGCGTACTACCTTTGGATTCGAGACGAAGCCTCTTCGGATGCGAAGTGAAGTTCTTTCGCATTCGAAGCGAAGAACCTTGGGATTCGAGCTGAAGCCCTATGGGATTGCAGGCGAAGCTCCTTGGGATTCAATCCGAAGCCCCTTGGAATTCAAGGCGAAACCCCTTGGGATTCGAGACAAAGCCCCTGGGGATTTGAGGCGAATCCGCTTGGGATTTGAGACGAAGCCCCTTGGGATTCGAGGCTAAACCCCTTGGAATTCGAGCTGAAGCCCTATGGGATTTGATCCGAAGCCCCTTGGAATTCTAAGCGAAGCACCATGGGATTCAAATCGAAGCCTCTTGGGATTCGAATCGAATCCCCTTAGGATTCGAGGCGAAGCCCCTTGGGATTCGATGCGAAGCCTCTTGGAATTCGATGCCAAGCTCCATGGGAATCGAGGCGAAGCCCCTTGGAATTCGAGGCGAAGCCCCTTGGAATTTGAAGCGAAGCCCCTTGGGATTCAAATCGAAGCCCCTTGGGATTCAAGGCGGATTCGAATCGAAACCCCTTGAAGCCCTTTGAGGATCGAAGCGAAGCCCCTAGGGATTCGAGGCGATGCCCTTTGGTAATCGATGCGAAGCCCCTTGTGATTCGAGGCGCAGCCCCTCAGTATTAGAAGCGAAGCCCCTTGGGATTCGATCCGAAGCCCCTTGGGATTCGATCCGAAGCCCCTTGGGATTCGATCCGAAGCCCCTTGGGATTCGATCCGAAGCCCCTTGGAATTCCAGGCGAAGCACCTTGGGATTCAAATCGAAGCCTCTTGGGATTCGAGGCGAAGCCCCTTGGGAGTTGAGGCGAATCCCCTTGGGATTCGAGGCTAAGCCCCTTGTGATTCGAGCTGAAGCCCTATGGGATTCGAGGTGAAGCCCCTTGGGATTCGATCCGAAGCACCTTGGAATTCGAGGCGGAGCCCCTTGGGATTTGTGGCGAATCCGCTTGGGATTTGAGACGAAGCCCCTTGGGATTCGATGCGAAGCCCCTTGGGATTCGATGCGAAACCCCTTGTGATTCGAGGCGCAGCCCCTCAGTATTAGAAGCGAAGCCCCTTGGGATTCGAGGCGAAGACCATTGGGATTTGAGACGAAGCTCCTTGGGATTCGAGACGAAGCTCCTTGGGATTCGAGGCGAAGTCCTTTGAGATTCTTAGCAAAGCCCCTTGGGATTCTAGGTGAAGCTCCTTGAGATCTAAGGCGAAGCTAATATCCTACAGCACCGTATTACACCAATCTTCATAACTCTCGAACCTTATGATTCCTTGAACATTTGAACAATGATCCGCATTCTAGTACTACCTCCATCTTCTACCTCATTCGATATAGGATAAGACTTACCCCTCGATATTAATGCATGAACCGCAGCCACAAGTATCTCACCTTTTTTGATTTCTAATTTTCTTTTTGCATCGTGTTTTGGTTTGACCGCAAAATAATCGCGCGCTTGCCGTCCGTAATCGCAATTCGACCGAACCAAAAACCTCGTCTCGACTTCGAATACCCGCAAACACACATTCACACACGCCTGCACCCGCACCCCGCCACCATTCGCGTGTAGGTCGAGCCTTCTCGATGACACGCCTGGACCAGCTGGCTCAGCCTCGACGCCGCAACGGCGAACACATCAGTGCAATCATCGAACGCGAACGCCGCCAGGCCCACGAGCTGGAGAACCTGACCCGGCTGTCCCTGTCCTCGTCCCGTTCGTCCCCGACGGCGGATGGTGGCACCAGCAGTAAGCGTATGTCCCGCAGCATGTCCCAGCTGGCCAGTTCGTCCTCCAAGTACCGGCACCCGTCGCAGGACTCTCCGCACTCGGCCGGCCGTCCCGCTCGCAAGTCTTCGTTCAACTCATCGCTCGGCGAGTCGTCGTCCCTGATGGGGGCCGGCCGCCTGGACACCTCCAAGAGCATGTCCCAGCTCAACACGGCCGGACGGGTTTCGCGTCTCACCAAAACCGAACGCCTTCGGCAGCAGGTGCGCGACCAGCTGAACGGTTCGGCGTCCACAACGTATTCTACGACCGCAACAGGTGCGAGATCTTTGAAACCCGAAGGTTCCCGGGATCGGACTCGGGAACCGATTCCAGGGCTGTGGGGTATTTCTTTAGTGTCTTCTTGAGTAAATAATCTTTTTGGTTGAGTCAGTAACCCCCTTCTCACAGTAACCACCGGACAGTGGAGTTCGCTAATACGAGGCTAGATGTTAACTCGGTAACACACACACATACCACACATTCTCACACGTTCGGATATTCGGTGCGTGGGAAACCTCTGTCACCTTGCTAGAGCATATCATCCACTCAACACCCGATTAGTCTAAGTAGAGCATTACTTCCACGAAGCGGAAAGCAAGTTACGACGCGAATCCTTCAAAACGTGTAGAACTTCCAACCTTCTGAAAGGGAAAAATGGTGGTTTGGCTATTCACGATGTTGATCCGACGGGTAGATCAGTAGTAGCTTAGAGAAACGAAGAGCACCGTAGGGTATTCTAGTACAGCATTTTCAAGTTTTTCAGTCAGAATAGCAAAAGTAGTACTTTCTTCCAATTTCTCGTCTATCCCTCTTTCTAGTTTCCTCTACTTTCTATGGTATCCTACAATTTCTGATAGCACTACGCAATTGTACACATGAATGTCTTCAGTAGGATGAGCAAATCCAAATCGAAGAGGGTAGTAGTAGACGAGCAATGATCCTTATTATGGGAGATATCTGTGTAATGCTTTCCACTTGCTTTCTGTTTGCGTCCACGGCGCGGTAATTTGTTATGGAATGATATGACTTTTACTACGGTTGGTAATTGCCTTCTAACATTTAGAAATTGTTTGGGGATTGTAGTCTTCATGACAATTGTGGTATTTGAAAATGGGATTTGATGGTGGTGGTTTGCGTTTGAAAGAACTATAATAGTGGTATTGGTGAAGGATGGAGAAATACGAACTAAGTGTAACAAAACGAAATAAGTGATATTCTTAACGGAAAATGTATATTACAAAACGAAAATCAGCACTCGTAATTGTACAAATTCTCCTGAAAGTCTACAATTTAATGTCATAATTAATGAATATTGGGATTCAATTGACTTGTAAATTTCTGCTTCGACCTTCTGTAGGAACATTGTAATATACCGTATTCTAAAATGATTTCTACAATTTTCCGTTACATATTTTCAGGATTCCGTCAAAACCTCTTTTTAGGATTCCGGTAGTTTTGTCGTTTTGGATTACAGTAGAATCCATTTTAGGATTGCGTACAATTCGCTCTTGAGGAATCCTCTTTCGAGACCCAGAGGAGTCCCCTTTCAGGACTCAGAGGAATCCGCTTTCAGGGTTCAGAGGAATCCCCTTTCGGGGCTCAGAGGAGTCTCCTTTCGGGACTCACAGAAATCCATTTTAGGGACTTAGAGGAATCCCCTTTTGAGGCTCAGAGGAACCCCCTTTCGGGGCTCATAGGAATCCTCTTTCGGGGCTCAGAGGAATCACCTTTTCTGGCTCAGAAGAATGCCCTTTTGGGGCTCAGAAGAATCACCTTTTCTGTTTCAGAGGAATCCCCTTTCAGGGCTCAGAGGAATCCCCTTTCGGGGCTCGGAGGAATCACCTTTTCTGGCTCAGAAGAATCCCCTATTGGGGCTCAGAGGAATCACCTTTCAGGGCTCTGAGGAATCCCCTTTCGGGGCTCAGAGGAATCCCCTTTCGGGGCTCAGAGGAATCCTCTTTCGAGACTCAGATGAATCCCCTGTCGGGAGTAGGAATCCCATTTCGGACCTTCATCATCTTCTGGCTCAGAGGAATCCCCTTTCGGGGATCAAAGGAATCCCCTTTCGGGGCTCATAGGAATCCTCTTTCGAGACTCAGATGAATCCCCTGTCGGGACTTATAGGAATCCCATTTCGGATCTAAGAGGAATCACCTTTTCTGGCTCAGAGGAATCCCCTTTCGGAATTCAGAGGAATACCTTTTCGAGATTCAGAGGATTCCCCTTTCAGGACTCAGAGGAATCCCCTTTCGGGGCTCAGAGGAATCCCCTTTCGGGGCTTAGAGAAATCCTCTTTCAGGGCTCAGAGGAATCTCCTTTCGGGGCCCAGAGGAGTCCCCTTTCGGGACTCAGAGGAATCCCGTTTCAGGACTTAGAGGAATCCCCTTTCGGACCTCAGAGGAATCACGAGGCTCAGAGCAATCCCCTTTCGGGGTTCAGAGGAATCCCCTTTTGGGACTCAGAGGAATTCCATTTTGGGACTCAGAGGAATCCTCTTTCGAGACTCAGAGGGGTCCCCTTTCGGAACTCAGAGAAATCTTTTTCTGGCTCAAAGGAATCCCTTTTCGGGGCTCAGAGGAATCTCCTTTCGAGGCCCAGAGAAAATATTTCGATGAAATACCCTTTCGGGATTTGCTGAAATACCCTTTCGGGATTCATTACATTTCCGATTCGGTATTCCGTTGAATCCCCTCTCGGGATTCCGTAGAATCTCCCCTCGGGATTCCGTAGAATCTCCTCTCGGAATTCCGTAGAGCCCTCACTCGGGATTCCGTAGAATCCTCACTCGGGATTCCGTAGAATCCCCACTCGGGATTCCGTAGAATCCCCTCTCGGGATTCCGTAGAATCCCCTCTCGGGATTCCGTAGAATCCCCTCTCGGGATTCCGTAGAATCCCCTCTCGGGATTCCGTAGAATCCCCTCTCGGGATTCCGTAGAATCCCCTCTCGGGATTCCGTAGAATCCCCTCTCGGGATTCCGTAGAATCCCCTCTCGGGATTCCGTAGAATCCCCTCTCGGGATTCCGTAGAATCCCCTCTCGGGATTCCGTAGAATCCCCTCTCGGGATTCCGTAGAATCCCCTCTCGGGATTCCGTAGAATCCCCTCTCGGGATTCCGTAGAATCCCCTCTCGGGATTCCGTAGAATCCCCTCTCGGGATTCCGTAGAATCCCCTCTCGGGATTCCGTAGAATCCCCTCTCGGGATTCCGTAGAATCCCCTCTCGGGATTCCGTAGAATCCCCTCTCGGGATTCCGTAGAATCCCCTCTCGGGATTCCGTAGAATCCCCTCTCGGGATTCCGTAGAATCTCCTCTCGGGATTCCGTAGAATCCCCTCTCGGGATTCCGTAGAATCCCCTCTCGGGATTCCGTAGAATCCCCTCTCAGGATTCCGTAGAATCCCTTCTCGGGATTCCGTAGAACCTCCTCTCGGGTTTCCGAAAAATATCCTCTCGGGTTTCCGAAAAATATCCTCGTGGGATTCCGTAAAATCTTTTCTGCAGAATCCCCTCTCGGGATTCCGTAGAATTCCCTTTCGGGATTCCGTAGACTCTCCTCTCGGATTTCCGACAAATGTCTCAGGGCTCCGTAGAATCTCTTTTTGGAGTTCCGTAGTCGAGATTTCGTAGATTCCCCTGTCGGGATTCCGTAAAATCTCCTCTTGGAATTCCGTAGAATCTCCTCTCGGGATTCTGTAGAACCTCCGGGTGGGATTGCGTAAAATCTTTTCTGTAGAATCCTCTCTTGAGATTTCGTAGATTCTCCTCTCGGGATATCGTCGAATCCCCACTCGAGATTCCGTAGAATCCCCTTTCGGGATTCCGTTGAATACCCTGTCGGAATTCCGTAGAATCTCCTCTCTGGATTCCGCCTCATCTTCATGTTCCGTAAAATCCACTTCCTGAGATTCTCTAGATTCCGCTGCTGAAATACCGTAGAATCTGACTTTAGGGATTCCATAGAATCCGATTTTGGGATCCCTGAAGTTTGACTCCTAGGATTCCAAAGAATTCGACCCGAGATTCCGTAGAAACCGGGTCTTGGAATCCCGTAGAACTCACCTCTTGGAGAATAGTAGAGTTCCGTTTTAGGATTCCTCAGAATCCAACTCTCGGAATTCCTTAGAACCCGGTTCTTGGAATTCCGTAGAACCGCCTCTAGGATTGAGCAGAAAAATCCTCGTGGTATTCTGTAGAATTCTCTCTTGCGATTATGTTGACTACATCTCTTGACATTGCGTGAGAAGGGGGCAATGGGAATTCCTAAGAACCTGGCTTTTGAAATGTTGTTTAATCTGCTTTCTAGGATTCTGCAGAATCCAACTCTTGCGATTTTGTAGAATCAGAATCTTAGGATTCTGTAGAATTCACTTCTTGGGGTCCCATAGAATTCGTCTTTTGAAATTCCGTAGAACTCGTTCCTTTGGATTCCGTAGATTCCGCTTTTTGGGATTCTGCTGAATCCATTCCGTGTAAACTATCTCGTGGAGCTCCGTAGAATCCGAATCTTAGGTTTCCGTAGACACCACTTTTTGGGGTTTCATAGAGTCTTCCTTTCGGGATTCCTTAAAATCCTCCTGGAGTTCTGTAGAACCTGGTTCTTGGAATTCCGTAGAACCACCTCTAAGATTAAGCTGAAAGTTCCTCGTGGGATTCTGTAGAATTCTCTCTTGAGATCCTGTTGACTACATCTCTTGGGATTGCGTAGAAATGGGAAATTCCTTAGAATTTACCTTTTGAAATTCTGTTGAATCTGCCTCTAAGGATTCTGCAGAATCCTAGTCTTGAGATTTTGTAGAATCAGAAGCATAGGATTCCGTAGAGAATTCGGGGTAATGGTACATTCGGGGTAATGGAATTCGGGGTGATGGGATTCGGGGAAATAGCATTCGGGGTAATGGGGTAGAATCTCCGTAGAACCTACCCGTTGGAGTTCCTTACAATCCGCCTCTTGCTGAATCCAACTCTTGGGATTCTGGAGAATCAGAATCATAGGATTCTGTACAATCAAAATCTTAGGACTCTGATGAATGCATTTCTTGCAGTTCAGTAGAATCCATCTTTTTAAATTCCTTAGAACTCATTTCTTGTGGACCCGTTGAACCTGCTTTTTGGGATTCCACAGAATCCATTTCTTGGGATTCAATAGAATCCGACTTTTGATATTCCGTAGAATCCACCTAATGGAGTTCCGTAGAACCCGAAAATCTTAGGATTCCGTAGAATCCACCTTTTGGGGTTTCATGAAGTCCACAAAATCCGACTCATGGAGTGCTGCAGATTCCGGTTCTTGGAATTCCGTAAAAACGCCTCTAGGATTGAGCAGACATTTCTCTCTTGGGATTCTGTTGACTACATCTCTTGGGATTGCGTAAAAGGGAGAATTCCTAAATAACTAGCTTTTGAAATTCTGTTGAATCAGCCTCTTAGGATTTTGCAGACTCCAACTCTTGAGATTCTGTAGAATCAGAATCATAGGATTCCGTAGAATCTACCCCTTGGAGTTCCTTACCATCCGCCTCTTGCTGAATCCAACTCTTGGGATTCTGTAGAATCAGGATCTTAAGATTCTGTGGAATCAATTTTTGAATTAGGATTCAGTAGAAACCACTTTTTGGGGTTTCATAAAGTCCGCAAAATTCGACTCCTGGGCTATGTAGAATCCGGTTCTTCAAATTCCGTAGAACCACCTCTACGAATAAGCAGACATTTCCTCGTGGGATTCTGTAGAATTCTCTCTTGAGATTCTATTGACTACATCTCTTGGGATTGCGTAGAAGGATGTAATTCGTAAGAATTTGGCTTTTGAATTCTGCAGAATCCTACCACTGGGATTCTGTAGAATCTACCTCATGGGATTCCGTAGAGTCCGCGTCTTGCGAATCCGTAGAATCAGTTTCTTGAGACTCAAAAGAATCTGAGTTTTGGTATTACCGTTTCTTGTGATTTTGTAGAATTCAGATCTTGGGATTCCGTACAATTCATATTGGTTTTCAGGATCTCCTGTTCTCTGAAATTCATTCTTAGGATTTCATAGAATGTGCTCTCTTGAGTAAGTAAGTTCATAATAAAACCAGTAAAATGATGTTAGGCTGCTGGAATTGCTGGAATGTCTGGAGCGTCTCTAGTATCACACACTTCTGCAAATGCTTCAATGCTTAATGCAAAATGGGATTACGGCTGCCTTCGCTTCAATGCTTAATTATATGGATGCATGTTTATTTTATTATTTTACGGTATAGTTATCTTGCTTTCGCTCGTAGTTGTTTTATACGGGAATGCTTACAATATCCTTCAATTGTATTCAATGAATGCTTTTCTTTAGCTAAGTTATACTCATCAAATCTTCATCACAGTACATCATATTCAAGACATGCCGTTACATTCCACAACTACTCCAGTAAAAACCTTTCCCTCTTCCTAAAAAAAAGTCTCCAATGCGTTCCAGTGCCCAAGAGACATCATCTGGACCCCTCCAAAAAAATCCACTCATTTCCATCATCTCCTCTGTTGACCCCTATTTAAAACTACATTTACATCGCACCCCCCCCCCCCCCATTTATACAATTCAAAAAAAAAAAAAAACTTCGACCAACATCCGTCTGCGTTCTTCCGTTTCTTTCTCCACACACACACGCTCCGGCGCCGCCCGTCTCTGCAGGTTTGCGTTCCGGTGAAATCACGCCCAACAGTTTGAACACGTCGCGCCCGGGCAGTGCCATGTCCAGCTCAACGACCGCCTCCGGAGTGGTGTACCGACGGTCGATGCCCCATTCGGCCGGCAGCCAGCAGCGGAAACCACGACCTGTGTCGATTGCCGTCACCGGAGTGTCGGCGGGCCCCAAAGAAGGTTTGTTTTAGCTGCTGCACGAGACAGAGAGGGAGAGAGGGACAGCACCACCTACCCATGAATCGCTCTAATCGTGCCAACTCACTCACACAAACACCCACAACCTACAATAATCACCATAAGCATGTTTCCCCTCTTTCTCCTCACCAAGAATCATTTCCTCGTCCAAATTTCCCAGTCCGCCCGAAACCCTTCCGTGCAAGATCCTTCGATACCTCCTCTTATAGTTTGTAAGTTACACTAGGGTGGTCCATTTTTATATGAAGAATTCAAACTGCAAAAATCTTAAGTTACACTCTTCAAATTTGTTCATTTGGACGTCCAGAAGAAACTGTGAAAATTTGAGAAGGAACAATGAAGTCTGAGAGGTAGTTCAACAAGCTTGAATTTTGTACGAAAAAATGCAATTTCTATAGGAAACACTGTTCCTATTTACATTTTCGGTCATAGGTGACGCTGTAGTCGAAGAATTTCAATCGTTGGTGAAAATCCTCTAATAAATGGGAAAGACACTGCAGTAAAACGGAATTCTTTTCTTCTTTTCGTTTTGGGACGAAAAAGTTATAGCATCCTGTTTTTTTTCCCGGGATGGAACGGGTAACTCTACAAAAAAAAAAAAAAAACAAAATTGAATGATGTTCTAATTTTCATCCTATTAGGGTTTGATCAGTGATTTGTACCTAGTTTTGCAGTGAATCATGCTGATACAAACATGTGTCAAACGATTCTTTTCCAATGTGGCTTTCGCATTGTGAAATAAGATTTTGATAAATCTTGATCGATTATTGGAAATAATGTAACCAAATTATTACTTACCGTTGCCTATATTCGTCGTATCCACTTTCATTTCGGCCGCCATCTGTTTTCATTCGTATCACAACTGGCCCTTTGTAAAAAAAAATCATCAAAAAATGTTAAGCTGATTTGACCAAAACAGTTTTTTTCTAACTTAACGAGTTATCTAGTCGGGGGTTCTTTTTAAAAAATGACAAAACTGACTGCAACGCACACTGAACGATGAAAGAGGTCTGAACCTCGTGTGCCGTTCCTATTTATTACACTAAAACTGCTTACTCTACACTTTCACACGTGGCGTGGCATATGCCGACTGTTCTGATTGGCTTAATCTACCTAGCAGTGAGCCCTAACGATTTCCCTCTTTAGAAGAAAGGTCGTCCTCGACTTTCTCCGTTTTCGCCTATTGCGGGATGAACCTGGGATGCCTCGTTGTGCTGATGTCCTGCGTCGATTCGCCTGATGATGTATCCTCAACCTCGCGTTGGCCTTGTTGAATGATCACCGTTGCCTTTTTTGTCAAAAGTGTCTTGATAATGCAGCCTAGCGTGATTCCAATTAGGGTAAGGGTTGTAACCGATATCGATCCGAAAGATAGCCAGTGCAAAAAGTGGATCTTTGTCTGAATGCTCTCATTAGTTAAATTCAGATGTTGAATATGGTCACGATGCGTCATATGAAGTATCTGTAAATGTTCCAGAGGAATGCGATCCACTAGGTTAGTGCTATTTACCTTCAATCCGGTGGTCGGGATGAAAGTCTTGCTTGGGATATCCACGTTGATGTTGGTGAACCGCTCCCCGTCCAACGATATTGTGCATTTTGAAAATTGGATAAGGTAAGACCCTTCCAATTTGTTATTATGCATGCTGCAGTTTGATTTGAGCGTGATGTCTGCTTCGTGAATGATGATTGTAGCATCGTTGATCCGTTTGATAATGTTTCGGCCATAGACTTTCTCCATGGGGCAGTGCGCTGAGGAGCCGCTCATCAATTTCTGGATGCATTTTGATGGAGACTCAAGCTGCGAAGATTGACAAATAAAGTGGTCTGCATATTGATCGCAGATTGACTTTGAACAATACGGAGTTGTTCCATTCAGGTAGAAGTTGGCGTCAAGTTGAACTCTTGTTCCGTTAGATATTACTGGTTCAACTTGGTAGAGAGTGTAAATTTCGTTTGTTACCTTCGGTACCCTTAATATATACTTTATGGATTCCCTGGTAGTTACCACGTATGCTCGAGCAATTTCAAGTACACTTTCTGCTGTGGCTACGTCGAGTCCTTGATCCTTCAAAAACTGTTGTGCTACAACCAACTCGGTGAGGCTGATAAGTCTGCTGCTCGGGATGTTTACTCGTGCTAAGGTTATGGCTTCGCCAATTGTCTCGACTTGTTGGATCAGCTCATCTATATTGAAGAGTAGGTTGACCGAAGAAAATCCTTCGTTAAACTCTGTTGACAGGCTACTGAACTTGGAGATAAGGACGTTTATACTGTATGTTATGTTCCTAATCCTGCTATCCAACCCGGAATTAATCCTGATCTGGTTATTTTCCTGGTCTATCATTGAATTTATAGTTGCATTAATTAGTCTAATATCATCGGCATCAGGACTTCCCGATATGTACTTCCAACCTTTCCCTAAGCTATCCCATCTTTTTACTCTTTTGTCTGATGGTTGAATTTTCCTAAATGTAAGGGACAGTTTTTCAATTTTTGTTTTTATAATTGGACTTAATAATTTGTCATAGATAATTTTTTCCTGTGCTTCTGAATATAAAAAATCAATAACTTGTTTTATAGGACCTAGTTCTATAGGATGCACAATCCTTAAATAGCTGTTACAAATTTTTGCTGTGCCGATAGGGAGTATAATGATGGGGTTCTGCCTGATGTCATGAATATAAATTTCTGCGTTTCCTAACGTCAGCAGGAGCAGTCTGTGAAAAAATAGAGTACAATGATTACGAAAAATTACAAAATTCGTTTTAAGTGTTTTTTATGGGTTTTTACATGGTTTCTGTCAGTTATTGTTTTTTCTGATTGATCAACAATTTCTGCAACTTTGTAGCGATGGTTTAAGAGTGATGGTTTTGCTTTGCACTTGGCGTAAACATTTTTATTTTGAATCGCTTTATACTCTTCCTCGTCTAAACAGAGAATTTTGGAATTTTTGTGTTTTACATGTAATTCAATATTGTCTAGGGCTGTTTGAAGTTTCCTAGCTGTTTCTGATGCTATCTTAATTTTATCCAAAGAATTTGATGTGCCATAAATTATGTCTCTTGGCGCCATCTTTGTAACAGAATGCTTTGATTCATTGTATAAGGCGACAACTAATTTCAAACCATCATATAAGAATAAACTACTAGTTTTATCTCGATTCGCTTGATACATTTCTATCAGTGTACTATGAAACCTTTCTACTACTCCATTGCTGTTGCTACAGCTGGCAAAATGCAAAGATATATTGAGATCGCTTAAGAATTGCGGGGTTCCGGAAGCTAGTTGCTTGATCACAAATTATTTGCTTTGGAATTCCAAAAGTTGAGAAGTATCTTGTTAATGTTTCAATAATCGTATCGGTTTGTTCGTTCTCAATTTTGTATAATTGAGCAAACTTTGAAAACGCATCTACTATCGTCAGAAATTTTTCTGTTTCTTTAACAAAGACATCCATGTAAACTGTATCGAAAGGTCGGTCATACATTCGACGGGTAATCGGAATTTTGAAAGGATGTCTCTCATACTTTGCGAGCCTGCAATCCTCGCAGTTTTTGGAGAAATCTTGTAGTTTTTTGAATAACCCGGGGAAAAAGACGGATTTACTGATATCGTCAAAAACAATTTTGCAACTTCGGTGGTTGAAGTTGTGACTTTTTCTTATGAATTCATCTTGTTCCCGTTGGTCAATAATGTCGGGTAGTTTGAGGTTGCAATATTCGATTTTCAGTTTATCTTGAAAATCTCGCTAAACATTACTAAAGGACCTATGTACAAATGAGAGATTCTCTCCTCTCTCGCTCTCTTTCAATTATAACAGTGGAATACTAAAGCTTTTGGGAAGTTTTTCACTGTAGATCGAAAGACAATTTCCTTGACTAGCGTTTCATTCAAAAAACGCAACAGAGGAGGTTAATGTGACTCAGTTATTGATTAAAGAGAAAGTAAACAAAGAGAGCCTCTCAATGTTAGATAGGTCCTTTAGAAAAGTTGAGCGAGAAATGTTTCGTCGCAACCTTTCTGCATTCCCTCGCCACCTCCAGTGGTGCGAATATTCCGTTAGTTGCAGTTGGGTTTATTTGTTCCTTGAGGATCCGAACAAGGCTTTCTTCATTATAATTTGGTTGATGATAGATATGTCGGGTGTAACCTGGAAAAATTTGAATCAGTAAATAAGGGCTTTTACGTTTGTTATCCGTAACTTTTAGAAAAATTTGATTTTTAAACCTGTTGACTGGGTGAATTCCGTAGATCTTGTCCTGTGGGTAAACCTCACTTTCGTAGTTGTTGGCCTCCATCCTCGGTATCCTAGACAGTCCGTCTGCCACGACGTTCTGCTTCCCTTTCTTGTACACAATGGAAAAATCGAATTGCTCTAGGTAAAGACGTTGTCGTGTAACCCTTCCTGTTGAATCTGTTAATTTAAGCTCTTTTGTAAGGGGCTCGTGATCCGTGTAAATGGTAAAACGTTTACCATATAGATACGGTCGAAAGGTTTTCGCAGCAAAGTAAATTGCCAATAATTCCTTTGCGGTAGCGGAGTAATTTTCCTCTGCTCTCGAAAGGGTTCTTGAAAGATAAGCAATAGGCCTTTCTTTTCCTTCGAACATCTGACTCAGCACAGCTCCAATGGCCACATTGGATGCGTCAGTCGTCAGGATAAAAGGTTCGTCATAGTTCGGATATGCCAGCAGAAGGTCTGTGGTCATGATCTCTTTTAACTTTTCGAACGCTGATTTATAATTTGTGGATAAATTGATATCCTTATGCTTACCGCGTAGCTGCTCCGTCATGGGTTTGGCAATGTGAGCAAACCTAGGAATAAATCTTCGGTAGTAGCTTACGGTGCCGAGGAATGACTTCAGCTCTTTCGGTGTTTTGGGAATTGGCCAGTTTTTCACGGCTTCTACTTTACGAGAATTTGGTCGAACACCCTCAGTAGTTACCATGTGACCAAGGAACTCGACTTCCTTTCTTAAAAATTCGCATTTATCACATTGAATTTTAAGATTGGCGTCTTGTAAAGTTGTAAGGACTTTAGAAATATCCTGGAGATGTGTTTCTAGATTAGTTGAGTAGATGATGATATCATCCATGTAAACGAAACAACGGATTCCTAAATGCTTTCGTAAGACGGAATCCATCAGCCTCTGGAATGTGGCTGGTGCGTTTTTAAGGCCAAAGGGCATACGAACAAATTCGTATTTCCCATGGTCTACGTTGAACGCAGTTTTGGGAATATCTGCTGGGTCCACTTCTATTTGGTGGAAACCACTAGCCAGATCAATTACGCTGAAATACTGTGCTTTTCCAAGCCTGTCAAGTATCTCACTAACCTCTGGTATGGGGTACCTATCAGCAGGGGTTTTGGCATTCAGTTTTCTGTAGTCGATAACAATCCGGTACTTCTTTTTACCAGAGTTGTCGACCTTTTTTGGGACAACCCAGATGGGTGATGTCCACTGGGATGATGATTCCCTAATGATTCCGTTATCCAAAAGTTTATCAATTTCTTTTTGCACTTCTTCGCGGAGGTGATAGGGATATTTATAAGCTTTTTGATGGATTGGAATATCGTCATCAGTTTTAATCGCATGTTTGACTTCATGCGTGAATGAAAGTTTTTGATTTTCTTGCAGGAAAATTCTTTGAAATTGTTTAAGAGTCTTAAAGAGAAGTTGCTTCTCTTCTTTATTCATGTGGTCAGAAGGAACATTAAAATTGAAACTACGTTTTTGTTGGTCTAATAGCATACCATCATTAATCAATGGTTCTACCACGTGGAATTTATCGGGTTTACTAGTGCCCAGATGTACCAAAGCTGAGTTATTAGCAGCGTGGTACATGCCTGGCTTGATACTCACTTCTGGTGTCAGATTTATTTCATTCTCTACCAGGAAATCTCCATTGCTTGTGGTGACTATGCTGCATACATTTTCAACACACGCATTGAAATTTAAGGCGGATAATGAATATTTTGACATGGGAAATGTTTTATCTTCAATAATCAAACAATTACTTCTGGTGTCAATTTTGGCACCCATTTTAGCCAAATTTTCATATCCAACTAGACCGTCAAAAAATTTGTGAAATTTAAAAACGTAGTAGGTTAATTTTCCCGATTTGGAACATTCTGGAAATAAATTTGTTCTCACAAATTTATTAACAACGAATTTTCCATTCTTATTCGTGATAATAGCGGGGTTTGAAGTTTTCTGGAAAGTTTCAACATGAGAGGGATTTATGTACGACTTATTAGCGCCCGTGTCTATAAGGAAGTTCAACGTACCTTTAGACGTAAGCAATTTTATGTAGGGAATGAAATTCAAGTCCTCCTTTTTACCTTTCTGACCCTCTGAAAATTTACCTCACTCGCTTCGCCGCGATCATCATCATCCGACGTCAGCGCTGTCGTCGTTGTTGGTGTATCGTCTACTTCAGCAAATTGGTCATTGTCATCGGAGTCATCTGCTTCATGCAACTCGGTGACGTTATTGTCAGTTTTTATTCTCCGGTATGGGGGTTTGCCCTGCGCTGGTTTTTCATTTGCCGGAGGCTTTGTATAAACTTTATTATGAGCATTGTAGCTAGTGGATTTAGCTTTGTCGAAACATTTAGAAGGGCGGTATCGGGTTTCTGCATTCTGATTTATGCAGACAGATTGATATGCCGCCTCCAGGCTTTGGGGATTTGATTGGCGAATTATAGAGCCTAAAGGTTCGCCGATATTATCTAAATATTTTGCTATCGTTATCACGTCTAGCAATTGGTTTATGGAAAGGGGATTTGATTGCAAGTTTGATTTTAATTTTGTGTTTAATTCTTTAATGTCGTTAAAGAATTTTAGGTTAGTTTTGTCGCCTTTCTTGAGGTGGAAAAGAATTGACAGGTTGGTGGTGAGATCCTTCTGATCTCCGTAATTTTCAGTAAGTATCCTCTTGATACCTACAATAGTTTTTGCATTGCCGTTAGCACAAAGTATCGTGCGGGCTTCTCCTTTGATTTTATTTTTTATGGCCCTAATATAGTGGCCGTCGAAGGTGTCTGGTGCACCATTCTGTCCTTTGATGACGTAGTCATCGTAAATTTCATCAAGCTCTTCGAGCCACGCGGAGAGTTCTCTCCGGTTGCCAGTAAATTCTGACATGTTTTTGATGGGGTCAGGAATCACAAAGGGATTTACCTGATTGCCCTGTTGGAGCAGTTGCAACCTAAGCTCATCTAGCTGAGACTTGAGCTGCTCAATCTCGCTCTGTCGCGTTTCAGGCATGTTGAGAAGAAATTTGAAAGATGAGTGAACAAAACTAATTTTTCAAGATATAACACAATTTCTAACAGGAATACCTTTAAAACACTATAGTAAAGCACTTAAACTGTGATATATGGTTTTCTATGGTTCACTCACCCGAAAATGATGATGGCCATGGAGATCGCCGTGGCGTGCTTCAGATCGGTTGGTTGATTCCACCAGTCTTATGTGTAACGTGATCCTCTGTAATGTCGCTGCCTGCTGAATGATGATCCAGTCTTATCCTGAGCGTGATTATGTTGGATGTCGCCGCTGCTGATGATGAATCAGTTCCTGTCGTCCGTAGCACTTTTTTAAACACCACTTCGCGATAATCCTACCGGCTGCGCCACTTAACGAGTTATCTAGTCGGGGGTTCTTTTTAAAAAATGACAAAACTGACTGCAACGCACACTGAACGATGAAAGAGGTCTGAACCTCGTGTGCCGTTCCTATTTATTACACTAAAACTGCTTACTCTACACTTTCACACGTGGCGTGGCATATGCCGACTGTTCTGATTGGCTTAATCTACCTAGCAGTGAGCCCTAACGCTAGCTCAAAATTTTACCGTTTTAGAGCATTTTTCGCTATTGATGTAGGGTGGCCCTTTAAAATAGGTTTTTGTGTTTTCTATTTTTTAATTTCAAGTTTTGTCAGAAAAGTTGCCTTCCCATCACTTTGAGAGACGATTTTCAACTTTGTAGAACAAACTATACCAATATTCCTTAAAATGAATATCTATTTTTACAAAGGGCCATTCTTATTTTCGGTCCGACCAAAAAAAAAAAGTTTTTATAATAGAAACAATTGAAGGCGTGAGTTCCATCTTTCCTCCTAAAACCTTAATCCGTCTCACTGTGCAATGGTACGAATACACATTTTAGCAGGAAAAAGTGTTTTCTCTTCTCTCGTTTATTTTAGATGTATGATGCCTTCAGAGAAGTTGTTCGTAATTGAGTTCTACATCTTCTTAGAAAAGTTGGCTGGTTTTTATTGAGGTTTATATTTTAAATCAAACTTTTTTGTTCGAGAAAATTTGTGATTTTAACATTGGGTAGACGCGAAAATCAGTTTTTAAGGTCTAACTTTTTTGTTTTCGTGAATGTAGTCTTCATAAGAGTTTTAGAGGAAGTGATGATACAGTGACCCCACGCAGTTGAATCACCCACAATTTATGAATCAGCTGATTTCAAAAGACAAAATTATTGTCAAACTTGTCACAAAACATCACAGAATTACTTTTACACATAGTTTGTTATCAGTTAAAATAATTCTGTGGTGTTTTGTGACAAGTTTGATAATAATTTTGTCTTTTGGAGTCTGCTGATTCATAAATTGTGGGTGATTCAACTGCGTGGGGTCACTGTACACATTTTTATAAACATTGCATGTTAGTAATTCTTGTGACTTTGAAGTTATAAGAAAATTTAAGTGAAAAACTAAAACTTAAATCTTTTAACGGCATTTGAAAGGCCATATATTAGGCAATTTTTAGTGCAAAAACTTTCAGAATGTCATTTTTGTAAATTAAGAAAATTCACTTCAAAAATACACTTAAAAATTCGACATTTACATGTTACTCACAAGATTTTAACGTTATCGGAGTGCTGCCTCCAGCAAAGTTGTAGTTTATAACTAGATCTAAAACCATCCCACACACAACTTTTCGGAGAAATGTGTATCATTACTTCATCTACAACTCTTCTGGAGACCACATTCACGTAAAACTGAAACCAAAAAAGTTAGACCAAAAAACCAAATGCTTTGGGTCCATCAATTGATAAGCTCAAATGGAGAGTTAAATCAAACATATCTTCGACAAAGTTGTTCATAAAAACGCTGCCACAAGTTTCCTCAAACAAAAAAGTTTGATTCAAAATTTGAACCTTAATAAGAGCCAACCAACTTTTTTGCCAGCTTTGTTGCTTGAAATTTAATACTATTTTTCAAAACGATATGGCTATCTACAAAAATTGATATGTTGACAAATATTTAACGAAATCATAATGTCAATCTCTCATAAATGTTTCAACTTCCAATAAGCATTAATACATAATCAGAATGCGGCTTATTTTTTTTTTAAATCTCTCAAAATCTAAAGTTCTTTTAAATTTAAATCGCATAGAAAAACTTTCAAAGTTTGAGCCAAAAATTAAAAGATTTAGAGGTTAATTTTCAAGTTATAATATATGACTTTCACTAAAGTCTTCATAACTTTGTTGTTATCTAACCAATTTTGAAGCTATTAGCATCATTTTTTTCAATTAAATTCATATAAAGTTTTTGAAATATCAAAAATGTTCAAAATTAGAACTAGTATTAGTTAAGAGTTGTTTTCTTAAAATCTTTCCTCATTCTACTATGAAAATCATTTTTGTATTACCATAACTTCATGAACACTCAACCGATTCAAATTTTGTACATGCTCTTGTAGATAATTTAGTTGTTTCCAAACTTTGTATACAACACATTAAAAATGTTTTGATTAAGTTTTGTCATATAATTTAATCAAAATCTTTTTTGTAAACAACTGTCCATTCTACATAAATTTATAACGGAAAATACAAAATTTTTCTAAATTTCGCCAGTTAAATGTTAATGCTAAAGCTGAAACTGGTTTTCAATAAATTGTATGACAAAAAAACTTCGTTCATTCCAATATTTTGCACTTTTCAACTCGTATTTATAACAGGATTCTTTATAAACTTCAGTTAATTTGTAAGAATGTAATTTCCGGCGAAAATTTGTGAAAAATCCTAAGAGAGAATTATAGTCCATACTCTCGGAACCCTATTGTTCTTGAATCTGTTTCCTATTAAGATTCTTTGGTGAAAATTTAGGAAAAAAATGCTAAAAATGCACTTGTGTCTAATATAAATTTTTAGTTTAATTTTTGAATTTTCCATAATAAAAAAATAAAATATTTTCTCAGTGTATTTTTTTTCTGTAGTTCAAACGGTTCAGTACAACCTCTTCCAAGAACTTTTTTTTTCTAAAATCAACAGCTTCGGAACTAGAACTTTTCATGCATGCGAAAGCTTATAGGCCCTTTTTAAAAGTTATTCTTCAATCAAAATCTAGCGAGTGCTAGAATATCATTAATGATCGATTTATCTATGGAAAACACTAATAAGCCATTTTACGAAGCCTGATCAAATGACAGGAGACCTGGGATTTTTCAATCATCGGCGTCAGTTTTCGCGATGATGATGGTTGATGACTGTGCGCATTTCTAGCGTAGCTTTTCATCCAGGCGAAAACTTAAATGGAGAAAAATCATTAAAATATTTCCGATCACAAAAGTGCTTTTTTATGTGCAATATGGGTAACAAAGAGGTAGCTGATACAATAACTAGGTGTAATGTTGCAGTAACGAACATTTTTGGATCTCATTTTTGTCATTTTCTCCATGTCCTCGTTTGGTAAGATAAGGCGTTATTGAAAATCACGCTGGATTTAATCCCAGGTCTCCTGTCAATTGACGCCGTTGCGGCGATCAGCTGTTCCGAAACGTCTCGTAAAATGGCTCATTCTACCATACCGAAAATATGTGCAAAATTTACTGTAAATCGAAGATGGTCGAGTTTTATGGCTGGCCGATTCGACAAGGAATTCATAAAAAAAACATTAAAAAGATTTGCAATCGGTTTAATATTTACAGTCATACCTCCATGAGTCGATATCTGAAGAGACCATCGACTCATGGAAATATCGAATTGTGGAAACAAATGCTTTGGAAAACTGTTTGAGGGGACCATGAAATTTTGGTTTTAGTACCGTTTTGATTCATATTACGGACAGCTTCAAATTCCGGACACTCTACTTTGTATGGGAAACATTTCAGACGAAATGTTTCAATTTTTGCCGTTCAAAAGTTCTCACTTTCAAGGCTCGTTTTAATAAGCATTTTTCATAGATATCTATGAGAATGTATAATGTCCAACTTCCTTAGGAGTCTCTCTAGTGGTTTAACGATTTCATTTTATGATTTGACTTTTCTATTTATGATTTGTTTGACCTGTTCGGAATTCAAATCGAAGCGTCCGAAATATGAGGCAAAAGTAAGGAAGCGTCCGGAATAAGAATCACGTAAAGTCCACACATTTCTATTTATTTAAAATTATACATGTTTCGGAACCAAAATCTTCACTCACCATTCGAAAGTTAAGGGGTTAGATGGTTCGATAACGTGGAGGAATCATACGGAGTGATTTATTTTACATGGTTTTTTGTGAGTTATACTTCACTGAGGCCTTAAGTGTCCGTAATATGAATCAAAACGGTATGGTTCCATGAGTCGATATCGAGTAATGGAAAATCGACTCATGGAGGTTTCACTGTATGAGGTAATGGTCAAACGTAGCTCAGTTATGTGTGGGAAATTTTGGAGAAAACTACTTTTGACTAACACTACTGTCAACTCTTCATAACTCGATATTGGAGGGACCGTCGTGTTAGGAAGGTATCGAGCTATAGAACACAAAACCAGTTCAAATGCGTTTCAAGGGACAATCGAGGTAGCTTTGAAAACCGTCTTTTACTATGGTTCTCTAACTCGATATCTACATACAGAATAGCGAATAAGAGAGGTTTGACTGTAGTTCTGTGTTTTTCTACAAACTTTTCATAAATTTCATTCTGAAGAAAATGAGTCTAATAGAATAAAAAATTGTTGAAAAATAACCAAACTATGTTAATTTCACTGAACATCATATTTTATAAAAAACAAATAAAAAATCGCTTTCAAGTCACTTGTGCCAACAAATCTTAATATTTTTTTTCTCACACATAATTTAAACTTCTTGAGCACCCCCTTATCCTTGATGTATTCCGTTAAAAATTTCACCGTATCTTCTGGATGTCCAAATGAACAAATTTGGAGAGTGTAACATAAGATTTTTGCACTTCGATGATTATAGGCCACCCTACCCCACATGGGTTACCACTGTTTGAGAGAACCAAACGGTTCTGTCCTCGCTAACACATGGCATCAGCTGCAATGCACCAACGTACCTCTCAATCATATGACATCACATTTCAAAACCGTAAAAAAAAAACGAAACCAATCCAAACACCATCACGTTGTATTCTTTTGTATAAAAAAAAGCTCGTTTTCTATCAACTGAACCAGTGCAACCTGGAATGCTCGCGCGCCCCCAGCTCGTAAATACCTCTCTAAATCTTTGTATCTTATTTCTTATACTGAATAATTTTTGATGTTGTGTTTCTCTATCCTTTTCCGTAGCAGTCATTCTAATAATTTTGTTTTCAGTATTTATCAGTATTTTTGTGCATTGGTTCACGGTATATATTTCATTCTTGCTATGAGTTTAGTGTCAAAAGGGGGTTTTATCAAATTTCTTTATTATTTCGAATATTTAGTTTTGATTTTTTTTATTGCACAAATATCTATAAATTAACTACCGTGTATTGTAAAAATAAAAAAGAGGATTTTATAAAAAAAAATGTTATGAGAAAATACTAACGGTCGTACTAGACGCAGGATTTGATTTCAGATCGAGAGACGTTTCGAAAGTGATAACTGTGGATGCAATTGGAATGGTCTGCAATAAATTGGTTTCAACAGTGGTAATGTAACGTGTGATTTGAGTAAGAAAATGAAAATAGCAAAACACCCGTTGCTAAGGGCAACTCAAAATTACTGTAGAAAAATGTTCTATTTCCTGCTGCATTTCCCGCTTTTAGAGCCTTCAATAAAACTAATGATTTAGAAAATTCATGCACCCAACATAGGCACCTGATGAGATTCACGTTTTTGTCCTACTGTACTAGGAAGAGCCAACAACTAAACAAAAACTGGAACCTGACATTCGCGGAGATCAACATTTCTTTGTTTTGTCATAATTGTAGCATAAAACGAGCTCACCAATTCCAACGCAAATTGGACTATTTCTCCTTGGTATATTTTAAAATCGACGAAGGTTTACTATTTAACACAAAAGCTAGAGCCTGACATTCCCGAGAGATCTTTTTTTATTTTCTCATAATCATAACATAAATCGAGCTCACCAATCCCAACGCAATTTGTACTTTTTCTCCATGATACATTTCGCAATCAGCGAAGGTTTACTATTTAAAATATGTACAAACTTGGAGTGTAACACAATTGGTGCATGATATTGAAAGTCTTGAGTTAATAGAAAAAGTATGAAATTAAAATAATTTCAAAATATTTTTTACAGTCAATCAGCATTAGATGCCCATCAACAAAAACAGGGCGGGGAGTAGATCTCTTTTTGGAGACTGTTTTATGCAAACCTCAAAGTTCCTTTTTTATCCAAATTGGTCTCTTCCTTGAGTCACATTTTTCTATTCCTCATTGCAATAAATCCTGATACAACATGCCAAAGGCTTCAGAGTAACCTTCAGAGACTCTTGCTCGATTATTCCAAAGATTCTTAAGGAACTTGTTTTCGCAATAAACTTATATTGAGGAAAAGTATGAGGAATTCTTCTATAAAATTGTCATCCATGCAGAAGTTCCTCTATAGATTCCCCACCGGAAATCTCATGGAAATTTGACCAGAAATTCCTCCAGCGATTTTTAACTGGATGCTGAGATGATTTTCTCCATGATGCAATTTCCACAAGGATTACTCTGAAAATTTTACCTGAGGCACTGGATTTTCTCCACAAATTGTTGCACCGATTTTTTGGATGTAGGTACTTTAGCAGGTCTCCCAAAAATCCTTTAAGGTTTATTCCACAGTTGTTGAAGACATTCGCTCAGGGATTTTTCCAGGATATTGAACATGCCAACCAGGCAGCAGTGAATCGATATCTATTGAAAGACGCCAAAGGCGGAAAAGCACAGAATACACCCTTATCAAACTTTAGATTTGAGACTGATGATTATTTATTGAATTCTTTAATATGTTCTTATGGTGACATGATCGAAAACAGTTTACCACTTATTTGCCATTTTATATAGCAGACCACATCTAATTGCATTCAGGTTAAGTACAGCAAGTGATCTGATTTGAAATCCAGCCAGCATAAGATTTTCTCCCAAAACGATAACTCTAACATACTTTCTTCATTTTCTTCTAATCCCCTTCCGCCACCCCCTCAAACAGAGAAACCCCCACTTCCGAAATCTTCCGCAGCGAACAACACCAGCTCCACCAGTTTGGAGCGCAAACGTTCCCAGAGTGGGGCCAGCACTCCGGCCAGGCCCCCCACGGCCCCAGACAGCGCGGCAGCCAAGAGACACCATACCCCGGTGGAGAAACAACGGCTAGGAAGCGGTGCCAGCAGCGCCCGAGGCACTCCCAAGGCGTCGTCTACTCCGCTGCAGTCGCCCGGCCCTGAAAAGGCCAACCGCACGATGCATGACGCGCTGCAGAAGCAGAAGAAGCAACCCGCCGCCGATGATCACTCGCAACAACAGCTGCAGCAGCAGCCGCAACCTCTAGTGAAGGAAGGTTCTGCGATCAGTGCGAAGAGCAGCACCGAAGAGAAGGTTGAAGCAGTACATCAACCGCAAGAAAAGCAGGAAGAAGTGGTAGTTCAATCGGGCGATGTTACCACCGTCGTTGAAACTGTTGAGCAGCAACAACAGGTGGTTATTGAAAGCGACACGAAGGTTGTGGAGGATGTTCACGTAGAGGAACAGAAGATTGAGCAACCACCTCAAGCCATGGAAGTCAGCAGTCACGAAGAGAAGAGGGACGAAATGAAGGAAAGCACTGTCGTGGGCAACAAACTGGAGCCCAATCAGGCTATCGATGGTTCCAATGGAGATCTAATGACTGCTTCCATGATTGCCAAGCGCATCAACACAGAAGAAGAAGCTAAGGCTGCCTTGGCTGAGCGCCGTCGCTTGGCCCGAGAAGAGGCCGAGCGTCAAGCTGAGCTCGAACGGCAGCGAATTGCTGCCGAGGAGGAAGCCGAACTGCAGCGCCAGCTAGAGGAGGAAGAACGCCTCCGCAAGCTGGAAGAGGAAACCATCCGCTTGGCCGAGGAGCAACGCCGACTCGAGGAGGAGCGTCTACAGCAGGCCATCCAGGAAGCGCAGAAGCGCGAAGAAGAGGAACGTCAACGCCGCGAGGAGGAAGCACGCCAAAAGGTCGAACGCGAAGAAGCCGAGAAGAAGGCTCGCGAGGAAGCCGAACGGCAGCGCGTCGAGATGGCCGAACGACTTAAGAAGGAGGAAAAGGAACGTGAAGAGCGGCGCAAGCGCGTGGAGGCGATCATGTCCCGAACGCGGGCCAAGGGAAGCGCCAACAATACGCCCACGAAGGTAGGTTTAAACTTCAACAAACTTTGCAAACATTATCAACATAGTCATAAAACTTACTGTTATAAACCCGATTTTGAAACGGCCAAAAATCTTTTTTTTTTAATCAGGCATTGGTTCCCTGCTTAAAATGACCTTCACCCATAATTTGTCCATCTTTACCACGCGTAATGAGTTAATTAATTTAATAACCATGCGGATTGGATTACCGAACAGCTCAATATAAGCGTCAATTTATGTTAGAGTGTTACTGCCTCTCTGTAGTAGTCATGTCGTCACTTGAGTGAGAACGACACGTTGATAGCCTTCCCACATCTTTACTCTTCCACAATACACAACACTAAATAAATCGCACTCGCTCTTCCCGTGTGTGTAGTTAACATGAGATGGATGGATATGGGTTATGAAAGGGATCCGCGTAGTCTGTAGGGATTTGAATTCTAAACTTGTAACCAACTCAGTTATTGGGTCACCAAGTGGCTCGGTAGCTTAGTTGGTAAAGCGCTCGTCTAGCATACAAGAGTCCTGGGTTCAAATCCCAGCCGAGCACGTGGATTTTTTTCATAATTTCACCCATAATGTGTCCATCTTTACCACGCGTAATGAGTTAATTAATTGAATAACCATGCGGATTGGATTACCGAACAGCTCAATATAAGCGTCAATTTACCATAATATTATTTTTTATCTTCAATCCTACCGGGCATAAAATTTCACTTAACTTTCCCTAACATTCAAATTTGTTGTCTTGTGGTAGTTTCAGATCGAATTTAGAGAAAATTTTGATAATCTTAGAAGCGTTGCCAGATATACGATAAGTTTTCCAATGCTGCATACAAACATGTGGTGGTTTCAATCAATAGAATCAATGTGCCTTCTAATGACAGATTATTTATGACAACTCTAGGTTGCCTAGTTCGTAAAAGACGTCCGTATGTTGCGTGAAATTGTAGAACAAATTCTAGAATGCTGAGAAAAGTTTGTAGTGTCAAACTTGGATACCGAGTGTAGTTTCAAGGGACTGAATGTAATACTAGAAGTGGTACTCTGGTATTTTGTCTTTGGTAGTACATACTAGAAATTTCTGGGTCTGACTTAAAAATTTATAAAAAATCACTTCTAGTACTATGTAGCATAGAATAATATGAACTCAATTGCATTAAATGTAGTACTAGAATATAAATTGACTACGAAATCCACATTACACATTACACATCCTTCCATATTTTGCAGCAGTCTGAGGAAAACAAGGACAACGCCATGAGCAAGAGCGTAATCGTGACGTCTAGTACTGCATCGGCCATGGTGGACCAAACGATGTCGATGACCGAATCGATGCTGGGTTCGATCGAACAGCAGCAGCAGCAACAGCAAACGACGACTACTGAAGCCGCCACTCCCCAAATCCCTCCAGTCCTCGAAGAGAAAACTGCTGAATCGCTCGCACAAAGCGTCCAGTCACTGTCTCTGACGGCGGAGGAAGGAGACCATCAAAATCAGGAGAACAACAACAGCAGCAACAGCAGTAGTAACGATAGTAGTCTAATCAGCAATCACCACAACAACAACGCCCCCAGCGAATCAACGCCCGCTGCAGCCATCAGCAACAACGCTGCCGAGTACGAGCGCTCGGTAACGGAGAAGGAGAACCTTCTACTAGGTAGCTTTAACAATAATCTGAACAGTAACGCCACCAGCAACGGAGGCAGTGATAACGGCAGCAGCCAGCAACCCTCGTCCTTAGAGTCCAGTGCAGCCACCACCAATGGGAAGTCGGCCCCCGCAGCGACGACAATCGCCGAAACGACCGAACTGATCATCGAGGACGCGATCATGAGCGGTCAAACCAACGGCCACAAGAACGGCAGTATTGACAATGTGTTGTAAGTAGACGGTTTTCCTTTATCTTTCTTCCCGATATACTAACCCCTTGAACGGCTTCAAATCCTAGTGCTGCGAATTCGAAGTACTAGAATGCGATGTTCCCGCATCAACGCTATTTCTGAAAGCCTTGTCCGGTTTCAATGTCCGCTTTTGTTCTACCAATGTCAAAAGTGGCAATTCGAAGTACTAGATTTCCATGTGTTAAAATCTAGTACCTTCAAGCTTGTAGCTGCACTAGTGTGACGTGTGCGATTCCATCATTTGCTAAGATTGCTCTATGTGCACCACCTTCTAGTGTCGCTCTGCCGTTTCTAATTGTTCCCGAAATGTGCTCCGATTCTTCTTCTAGATTACGTGTTGCGGATATTTAGAATGCTAAGAAGGGTTGCACGCAGAAAAGAGAGAAAGTGTGTTGACAGAGAGCGATAGAGTGATATGATCCTAGAAAGACAGTACAAACGTTATAATCCGAGTCAAATTGACAATACCTACTACATAGGTACCTGTGAATAGAGACGCCTGTTTAGTGAGTGATAATGTTTCTAAAACTAATTTAGGTTAAGCCAAGCAATGTGTTTTGTTGTGTAATATCTGTGTAACCATAAATAATGCGCTCGAAAGTATCAACAGCAAAACCGCTAATCTACTCGTATTCCCCTCACTCACGTTCACACCATACTGTAGTAGTCAAGTTGTTTTAATTATTAGTGGTGATTATCAGTTTTACTATTGCGGTACTAAATTAGAGCTATCCCCCGATGTACTCTATTCGGCTTCAATGCAGGACGGAATTGCGTAGATGGAGACCCACAACTTATGGGATTTCGGTTAATCTAACATAGAAGGTAAAAAAAGGTAGTAAACTTGAGTTTACTGCAATTTTGGTAGTAAATTCTACATGCGGAACACGAGGTGAACATGTTTGTGTCATTTCACTTGACTACATCTTTCAAACATACTACAAACATCGCGTTGGTATGAGTAGAGGTAGCATTTACTACAAAGCTATTGGCAGTTAGCTTTAGAGGTTGCTACACGTGCTTCAGAATTGAATCGAATAATTTACTTTGGATTAAAAATCATAGAGATTTCCATAGGAATTCTTAGGCTTCAAACAAAAATCCTGAGATTCTGGTAAGATTACCAACCGTAGAAATTTGTAATTTCCGTTTGAATTCTAGCGTTAAGATAATTATGTTATTTTGTTAGAATACTGGGATGTCGATGGGAATTCAGGTAATTATAAAGTATTTTTGAATTTTACGTGTGAATTTTGACCTCCCGGATTCGCAGATTTCCTTTGGAACTCCAGAAACCCTTTAGAAATTTTGGGATTCCGATACGTATTCTGGATTTGTTATGATAATTCTGGAATTTTAGAAGTCATTTTAGGAATATTGTGGAAATATTGGAAATCTGGTATAAACACTAGAAATCAGATGGGAATGGGATTTCGGTTATTAACCTTCGCGTCCCTGACCTATTTTTACAAGCAAATTTTCGTGCTAATTGTCAGCCGATTTCAATGATTTTGATGCAAATAATATTCGACCTGTCCTGGGAACCCAAGTCGCACCGTCGGTTCCAGATTTGTACGGATTTCCCGATCAAACAAAACTATATACCCACTATAGTGTCCACTCGCTCTTCACCTTTCTCTTTTATTCTGGTTAACAAGTAATAGGGTGCTATTTTCGTTATTTTCCATTATCATGCAGTTTTATGTTTTTTTTTGTTTCTTGCCATTAACGGTATCTACTGATCAAAGGTAGACAATATAACATTATACGTAAACATCCATTCAAGTTTGTAAATTTATACCAAAAATGAAAAAAGACCTTCACGTACCTTGCAGATCCTCAAAATTTTAAGGCACATGAGGTAATAGATCAAAATCTAGAATGTTGAGAAAAGTATTATGCTATCTGTCGGAGCAGTGGTTCCCAATCCCGCGGACTCCTAAAACTGAATGTTCTTGAAATGAATTATGAATCATCAGAGATCCTTGACAGGCACACACAAATGTTACGCCTGTTATTAATCACATATAATTCAAGAATTCTGCTATTCATTTGTCTACCAAGCATCCTTCCTAAAGCCCAATAAGGAACTTGTAAGAAAGATCTTGCCAAAATCCAACAAACAAATCTAGCCAAAGTTACTCCCAAGAGTACGATAAAAATTGCCATGAAAGTTATCATAAGATTTGACAGATACCTTCGGGATCCCCAAGGGTTCCATTAGAATCCACGAAGTTCTCACCGAGAAATCACCAAGAATCAAATCTAAAATACAGCAGAAATTTATGGAAACGATAGTAGTTTAATTTTAAAGTTCCCACTGGACAAACAAAAGCCGGTGAGGTAAAATTAGGCTGGTGATTTCTTATTAGCAAAATGTCATTGCAAGTATTTTATAAGTAGGTAATTGTGTCAATGAAAAATCAGATTGAAGAAATATCAAAAATCTGAATTCAGTAAACACAAATCTCGTGCAAAGGAAGCGAGATAAGAGATTCGTCACATTATTTCACCAATCAAGAAAAACGACATTTATTTGCAATGGCTTCGCGGACCCCCTGAGAAGTCGTCACGACCCCCTAGGGCTCCGCGGTCTATCGATTGAGAAGCCCTGACCTAGACTATGAGGATACGTGTTGAAAATTGTGTAAGAATCATGTCCCAAATTCCATGCAAATCGTGCCCAAGGATTTTGAGAAAAATCAATCGGCCAAATATTTGGGGTAACGCTGTCCAAAAATCTGTGTAGATTCCTCAATATTCCAGTATTTCAGTCAAATCCACTATTCTATGACAATCAAAACCATAATTCAGTGAAACTGTGGTTGACCAAGCATTGCAACGATTTTCGAAGGAATTTTGTCTGTCAAATAATGATTTTTTTGTGTTTTCTCGTACTTTCGCTTCTAGTGCATTGAGGTCATTTTTAATATCACATGGGGTAGGACAGGCAATATTTTTCTAATGCTGTGATTCTTAACCTTGTTGAAACTGCGACCCCCTATGAAGTTTCACAAACATCTCGTGGACCCCTGAAAATAAATGTTCTAGAAATGTGAGTTTATTTAAGCCTTCCAAAAATCTCATTATACATTAAAAATTTTCTTGATAGTCAACTCAAAAGTCTGTACTCAAAACATCAAAATGTCACTCAAACATCTGTATTTCACCACAGATAATACAAGAATTCTGTCAAGATCATCTGACAAGTTCCAACAAGTTCACTAAAATTCTTGCCATGAGTCTACCAAGAGTTCGATAAGAAAACTTATAAAGAAGATCTTGACCAAAACCAACACAAATTATGTAGGCAGCAATTTTTCAATGATGTGCCCACTGCCCAGGAGTATAATAAAGATTTTTTTTTCAAAACCATCGCAAAAGATTTTTTTGAAATTCGAAAAAAAAAAATCAGGGACCTCCAGAATCCACAAAGCTTTCGCAAAGTAATTTATATTACATCTGCAAACTATTTTGAAAAAAAAAGTTGCTTATAGGCATCTTAGGAGCCAATTATAACTCCGTGTTATTCGAAATTTCGTCAAAAATGCTACAGCCTAGCCATTACTCATGGCAAAAATCTTCCAACAATTACTAATAAAAAATCGTGCAGGTTGATTTGTGAAGATTTCAACAATGGTTTCAGTGGAAACAATAGAGTGTTTCGATTTCTTTCTTTCCCGTGTATAGTTCGCCAAAGAACCTCCAAGAAATTATTCGAGTATTTCGCCAGGAAGTTGACATAGACTATCAAGTAATGTACCGAAAATAATGTTTTTGGGGATTTTGGGCCGAAGGGTCTCAGATTTTCATGAAACTTTTTCCACAGGCAGGGCTCATCAATACATGAAAAAAAATTGATAAAAATTCAGGGTCGCTTATTTTCCCGGAAAACTCAGTTGGATTTTTTTTTTGTTTTCCCCTGACACTACTTACTTTTAAAAATCATAACTCAAGAACGAAGCATCGTAGAAACAAAGCTTTTTTTATGAAAATGAAAGCAAATTTTCTCAGGAATAAATAAAATTAACTGAAAAAAGTTTTCCACAAAATTTTCCACCGTTGAGAAAATTCGTAAAGAAAAGCCGGGAAAAATATGTTCCAACTCGAGTAAGATTTTCGAAGAAATATTTTTGAGAACAGAATTTTATAAATTTCAATCACTGAAATTTTTAAGATGTGCTACTTTTTAATTCCTGCGTTTGATCATAGTTTTGTGAAAAATGCCCAGATTTCTCGTACAAGTCTTTTCGTTCGAAAATCATAATTGAAGATAAAAGCGTCACAGAAACATTTTTTTTTTGTCGAATCGGAATCAAATTTTCTCAAAACTATGAGATTTTTTGAAATGGAATTAGTTTCCAATAAATAATGATAACCCGATTAGCTATTCCAGCTCACAAAGTATATTTGAAAAGAGCGATCAATAAGATCCAATCCTAAACATTTTTTAAATACGCTCATTTTTTGTTCCTAACACATGATCAAATATTACCAAGATGAGCTGTTTACAAATTTATACATTTATAAGTTTATAAAGCCTATTTTCAAATTTATAAGTTTATAAACAAAACTATTTTTCTCAATTTTTTTTATTCATATATTGATGAGCCCTGCCTGTGGAAAAAGTTTCATGAAAATCTGAGACCTTTCGGCCCAAACCCGTACGGAAATAAAAAAAATCCCCTTTTGTTTACGTCAGAAAGGGGTGTGTGACGTTTCGCATAATGAGAATTATATGCCTTCTTTGAAATGCTACCTGTTCTTGTATGAAACTGCTTTATGCGAAACGTCTATATGCGAAATGGGTCACCCCCGTCAGAAAAGTTTGCTATAATTCTACAAGTCGCGGACTCCCTGAGAAGTCGTGACGGCCCCTTAGGGGTACGCGGACCACCTGTTGGGAAGCTCTGCGTCACAGCAATTAGTATCCCAATAGTATTCCAGTATTTTTTCAAAGTATTGAATATTTTTCGCAAACTTACCTTGCATGAACATTTTTGTTGACTGTTCAGCGTATAAGGAACAAATCTACAAGTACATATATTGAAGGCCTTAGGATAACTTTGAAGTCAAAACTTGAATGTGGATTAATAAGGATAGTGTTATATTGCTCATCTCTGATCAGTCAATGTTTTGATTGTAAATCAAAACATTGCATTGGATAATTTTGAAAAATCTAAAAAGTCACATATTTTTGGCTGCCAGAAGAGAGAAAGAGGATTCAGAGAGGGGATAAGAGATGGGGATAGAAAAAATCGGTTGCATCAGATGTAGGTCAACTGAGAGATTACGATGGATGGAAAATACGTTGACTGCTTATGGGATCGAAGTTCTCTTTCGCCATCTTAGATTACAACGAATACCTACGGCTTAGTTCGTTGAACAACTTTTGTCAAACACAAGGACTTTCTACGTTGTCAAATATGAAATAAAAACGTTCATATCCTTTGGAGTTATTGAAAATTTTATGGTGCGTGGCGTAATAGAGCAAAATTTAAAATGCTGAGAAAAGTTTGCTGTGATCTTTAATGTACTTGGATATCGTGGTACCTCGCGAGGGATAAAATGTAGTACTAGATATAGTACCGATTCTGATCCCACTACTACCTCTTTAGCCCATCTCTGATAAAGATATTCTACGTTGGAACCAAATAGGTACTCGAAATCCTATAAGCTACGGGTCTTCGTCTGCGCGATACCAATCACCGTCCTACATCGAGTGATAGCTTTCCAAAATTAGGAAGGTTCATTGTGATTTAATCTAGTACTGCAATCATCTTTGTTGCTGATCACGCTGACAGCTAGTGATAGAATAGTTTACATGTTTTTGTTTACCACCTTATGAGGTACTAGACTAGAATAGCCTTCTCATACTGTATCATCCCCTCTCCCTGCGTGTCGTCGTCGATCGAAGCCAGCCAGCCTGTCGAATTATTGTGCGAACCGGAAAAAAAAACATGTCTAAGCCTCATTAACACACGTTTCACACGTTTGCTCTGTCTCTTCCACCAATCCACGATTCTAGTACACAAAATACACCGGCTGTTGACGAATCCTCCACCGCGAAATTCCTAGCGCACTTCGACACTAACAATAGTCAACCCCTAGACTTTGCGCTCTCGTCAGCAGCCGACGATGGCGTCGAAAGCAGCGAAAGCGCCCCCAATCAGTTGGATTCGACCACCTCGACGAGTACGACCACGACGACAACGACCGGCACCACTGTGGTCGGTCAGTTGCTCGATTTCAGTAGTTTTCAATCGTTGCCCGAAGAGGCACCACAGCAGCAGCAGCAAACATCCACAGTCCCTGAGGACGACGACGATCCCTTCAATCTTAACATCGACAACAACAACAGTTTGATCGTCGACAGCAGTAGTAACGGTACCTCGACTCCTTTTTCCAACCCTGTTCTGTTCGCCAGCAGCGACGCAAATCTGATTAGTAGTAGCAATTTCCTAAACAATAATTCCACGAGGCTAGTCGCAACATCCGACAGTCAAGACAACCGAGGTAAATGAAAATGCAGTTTTTGTAACTTATGATTTCTTATCGTTTTTTTTATTCACTTGGAGTACTAGAATCGACCGCAATCGAAAGAACCGATTCAGGGTCGTTAGCACTCACTTTTTGTGGTCATGGTGTTGTCCAGAACGTTATTGTCAGAAAAAATCCATCATTCCCGCCATTCTCTGATTTCTTTAGCTAAACTGTATGTGTGGTGAAAATTAAAAAAAATCGTCGGATCGATTTGAACCTTCGCCCTTTTAAGGTATAAGTCCACTAGTTTTAGTGGTTCACAGTTATATGCTTATGATCTAAAAATATTCTTTAAAGCATAGTTAAGATTTTTCATACAAAATTTACCCTCTCAGTGTTTGAACAAATGAAAATTTATAAACGCATGTTTATCAAACTCTCATTATATGATGATATTTGCTCCGTAATGCCTCATAGGGAAACAATTTTGGTCCATGTAATTGCGATTAGCCCTTGAACACACGAAAAGAGACAAATGATTGTTATTCGTAACCTATGTTAGTGTTAGTGTGTAATATATTTAAAAGTTACGCCTTAAAAACGGCCCAACTCGAAAAAAAGATTATCGGTTTTCCAAAATTTCTTCCAGTGGTAAATAATACATGTATGAACCTAACTGTAATCATGTTTTGATGGTGTGTTTCTTCTGATAATATCGGTAAATAAAAAATCATGTAAAATCAATGAAGTCCTTAAAATTTGAGAAGTGATGCCATCGAGAGGGCATAACTTCAAAACGGGAATCGCGATTTTTTATTAATTTGGACCAGATATACAGTTTACCTATAGAAATCGACAGGTGAGCACAGAGTTGATGATTTTTTTCTGATAATAACGATCTGGTGAGTACCGTGGTGGTGTGTGTTTTTCATGTTAGATTTTAATTTGCCATTACACTTTGTTTCCAAATGCTTCAATTCATAGGACATAGTTCTGTTGCACAGCCTATCAAATTCTCAAGTAGTACTAGAATTTTCCGTGTGATTAGATGTGGTTTAGAAAATCAAACAAAAATATCCTCAAAAATATTTATTCCACATTCTAGTACTACAAAAGCGTATCACCCACCTATCTGTTATTATCCCGCCAGCTTATGTCTTTTCTCTTTTCCGACGAATCCTCGACTTTGGACGACAACTACTACCGCAACCTGTCATGCTACACTGTTTCGCTTTCAACTGTACACATCGACGACCTACCCACCCACCGACAACGTTTTTCCCACCCTTTGTGGACTCCTGAACACGCTTCTATTTATGTTTGTGCGCTAAACTCTTGGTCACCTATTCACAATTACACGACAAACGCGATAGATCTCACCTACAAACAATCGGCACTGGTGCTGTACGTCATCGCATTTATTTATGGTTGCCTGCTGGCCGCCATCCGATCCGAGTGACTGGTGTAGTAGTAAGTGGCGCGCGTGTTCGTGTGTCATTTTGGGGACCGGAAGGGGGGTCGATTGGCACCATGGTGATTTGTGAACGTGTGAATGATAAAATTTATAATTGGAGTGATTAGCGTGTTCGAAGATTGTTTGTGATGTTTGAATTTGTTTTTTGGAGCAGGAGATTGTTGTAATCCAGCGTGTTACAAAGGTTTTAAAATAACTATCAGCACATTTGTATAAAGTCGTGCACTCTTCAGCACATATGTTCATGTTGAAGGTTTTTTCCGTCAAATATTTCAATAGACACAGTTTGAATTATACCAGCACGTTCTTGTACACAGAGTTTCAAGAGTTTGAGTTTGGAGAGTTTCAAAGAACGCAGAATGAAACACTACGACCAAGAATTTAGGATCACAGCAAAGGTATTGGTTTAGTCTATCGAAGATCTTCTATCTTCCATACTATACTACATTTATGAAAATTTCGAGTTCTTGAGGGTTTGTGAATTCTGAAGCAACCTTGGTTTGCATATTAAAAGACACGGACACCGTCTTCAGCCATTTAGCTGCACAGACTGTAACTTAACACTAGACAACGGACAAGCATGCTCCAGTGGCACAGCCGAGAAACATTCCTGACGAAAAGTTTCAATGGCTGAAGTGGGAATTGAACCCACACCCTACGACACGATGCGCTTAAATGCCTGACGACACTAACCGCACGGCCACGAGGCCCACATATTGAAGCAGTGGTAGAACAAATATGTTGTGGTATGATGTTCTGTGGTTTCATGTCATGTTGGTTTTACAATTTTACGCCATTCAAGTGTTTATCATAATACTACTTCCACCGTTCAATCAGCTCGCGTTCATTCGTCAAGATACTTTCATAATCGCATTTCAGGTCGCGGCCTAAAGTCTATGCGGTATGCGTTGAGTTTGTTGTTAAATGGAGAACTACTGAAGGATGAAATCTCAAAATTATGCAGGAATATGTCCACACATTGATTTAATTTCCCACAGACGATAAGAATTAAGAATTGACGCTGCTAAACGTGCAAAATTCTAGAGGAGATTCTATAAGCATGCTTCAGGAATTTCCCACGAGTTTGTTAATGAGTCTACCCAGAAAGTCCTCCGAGGAGATCAGGAGAATCACTAGAAACCACGGGTGTAGCCAGGTCAGGCAAGGATATATGCCCTCAAATGCATTTTTCACGAATTTCACGACATTCTCCATCCTGTATCGTATGATTATCTTCCGTTTTAGTATCCTAGTGCTATGTAGGATTTTAGTCTGCTAATCTAAAAGGTTTTCTCTGAGAAAATATTTGAATAAATCGACAAATTGGACAGATTTCTCTTGGTGTTCTACCAAGAATTCTACCAAGAGATTTGTTGAACGAATTGCTAGCAGTAATCTAGAATAGGATCTACTTTCTTAGATTCTCATCTCCGTCAGAAGTTTTCTGGCTTACTTTTAACCTTCTGGTTTCTCTGCTATTTACTAGAAACTCTTACAATAATTAGAACAAGATTTTGAGTGAATGGTTATAAATCAATATGTTTTATAAAAAAATATAAAAATTTGTTAAATTTTGTCAAAAACTCATCTAGAAACGCCATAAACATTTTCCGCTATTTGTTTTCCCTAGCAAAAGTTAAGGTGAAGATGAATCGAAGCCAAACATCAAATTTTCAAGAGCACAAATCTAGAGAACCAAACACCCGTTTGAGCTGAAAACTCAATCGATTGGTCACCACCAGTAAGTGACCAATCGATTAAGTTTTCAGCTTACACGGATGTTTAGTTCTCTAGATTTGTGCTCTTGAAAATTTGAGGTTTGGCTTCGATTCATCTTCACCTTAAGAAAATTGATAAAGGGAGACTTGGCTACGCAAGATTTCTTATTCGTGATCTAAAAATAATCTAAGTAATTTAAAGCACAAGGAACCGTAAATAGTCATTAGAATTTGCAAAATTTTCACAACCTAAACTCACATTTGATTTCCAATAAGCGTTCACAAACGACATTGTTAAAAAGTTTACCCAGTAACTTTTCCAAGGAGGTCAGAAAAAATATCAGAAACTAGGACGTGTCCAGGGTTTTGCTATCAGGGACACCAGTCCGATTCTTGGCTTTGAAGTTTTTGGTTTGGATCATTCTCGATTGGAAAAAGCCTAAGATCTTGTCAACTCGAAATTAACTTGAGATCTTTGCAATATGCGTTCGAAGAAGATTTCAAACAACCCCTAGGGAGTCTTTAGAAAATTCCTCTATGAATTCTTGTCTATGGATTTTTGTTCAGAATTTTACTGATTTTTCCAGTAATTACTTGTGACACAGCTCCAGGAGATTTATTCAGGCTTGATAGAAACTCCTCTGCGATGCAAAGAGGAGGCGATTTTGCCGTTTTTCTGAGGAGAAAAAAATAAACTCAAAATTTTCAACACAGATCCTCAAGCGATTTGAGTGAGAGTGCAGAAAAATGCGAGGATTTTTTCAGACACTCTCTCTCTCTCTCGTTGCGATGCTCACCATCACTCACACTTCAAACGAACTCTCGAGTCTGCCGTTCGAACAGACAGTCCTCGGGGAGTTATGAGAGCACCCTTTTTTGATGGAATTTAACTCGTTTTTTTTGTGCTGCATCTTCCTCGCTCATTTTTCGTTGCCTCTCTGCTTCGCATTTTTTGACTCCCTCGCAAAGAGGCACTGGCAGCACGCTGCTCTAGAGCATGTCATCGAACTCTGATGATGTTGAGGAGAATTATCAAGCCTGGATTTATCAGATATTTCCAATTTCTCCAGGAAAACCCTTTTATGGTTTCATCTAAGATTTTTTAAAGCATGTTGGACAAATTTGATAGATTTCTCTAAAAGTTTGTACAGGAACTACACATGAAATTTCTTTGAGATGAACCAGCCTAGGGCTAAAAATCTCTTAAATAAAGATAATAATAATAATAAAATTTCTATATAGATATTGCCAGGTTTTCCTTCACTTATTGCTCCAGGGGGTTCCGAAATTTTAAACTATTAGTGAAGTACAGCTAGCATGCATTTGTAATGCATTTCAAATAACATATTCAGCTTATTCTGAGAGAAAGATAAATCATCATTGATATACAAACAATTAGCTTTTTAGTGTTTGTTCAAGAAACAGTCATTGTGTGTGTGTGTGTGTGTGATACAATCCACCTCCCACTGGCCGGCAGTGCTTTTATGGAAGAAAATTGTATGCATGTATTTAATGATACCCTTCGATATCTTTATATCTGCAGACAATTTTAGCCCAGGAGATGAAAGGTGATAGCTCTACTGAAATTCCAACGACCCATTTCAAGAATGGCAGTAAATACACACACATTCTGAGGTCATTTTTATTTACAGTAAGCCCCGCATAAAAACATCCAGATATCAAATGGATATATGCAATGTTTTTACACTTCCCGAATCGAAAATTATATTTTCGACCCTGGCACGTATTTAGTTTGAATTGGTAATAAGTGAGTAAAGTAAACAATAATAAAGAACGATTTTACCAGGATGTGAAGCAGTTTTTCTCCGTCGCTGCACTGGGGTTTCCGTAAAACACTATACACATTTTCACTGCACTCCACGCGTAACACGTTCGATCCTGACCGCATCACCCGCCCCGCAGGAGCAAGCGTCGCAGTCAAAGGAACACACACTACTGCAAAACAGGGGAAAAAATTCTCCGGCAACGAAAATACGCGCGAATCCGTCAGAAAAATCAATCGGACGACGCAAAACCGAACTGTCCTGCTTGGGCTTCACGAAGCACTACCCAGCAAGGCGCTCCAAAACAGGGAAAAAAAAATCCAGCAACGAAAATACGCGCGAATCCGTCAGAAAAATCAATCGGACGACGCAAAACCGAACTGTCCTGCTTGGGCTTCACGAAGCACTACCCAGCAAGGCGCTCCAAAACAGGGGAAAAAATTCTCCGGCAACGAAAATACGCGCGAATCCGTCAGAAAAATCAATCGGACGACGCAAAACCGAACTCTTAATAATACCTACATTGGTTGTAACAAAAATTTGATCTTGGGTTTGTTCAAGAAACAGTCATTGCCGAATAAATAAGTGATCGTTCAAATATTACGTAACGCAACAGGGGGAGGGGGGAGTCTTACATAGTGTCACGGTCCATACACAAATTTAAAATTTTCCATACGAAAGCTATTACGTGGGGGAGGGAGGGGGTCTAAATTTGGCAAATTTTGCGTTACGTAATATTTGAATGAACCCTACTTCCTAAATGTAAGCAATTATTCGCTTCTCTGCTGCCATCAGAGGGATTTGCATTATATTTGTAGTCAGCTTTTGACAGTAACTAAAACAGTTTTCTACTTTTCTTGAAAGAACAGCCTATGATCAAAATAAGAAAAAATCTGTTATGAAAATTTAAGCAAGTGTAATGCAAAAAAATATCAGTATGACTAAAAAGAACTGACGATGATTTGATGGAGATAAAATTCCCAACTAATATATAAGCTAAATTATTGCCATCAGTTGTGAAACTAGTATAACTCAAAACAATAGCCTACATTTAAAAGAAGGAAAACATTCTGATGAAAACTTTCAAAAAACGCTTGAAATCCTAGCACACCTTCCGTAACCCAGAGACGAGTCAATCATCTTAGAGTCTGGACGCGATGTGTGGGATTCACAACTTCGTCCTGAATTAACGGGTTGACATTGACGTCCCATCACATCATAAAAATAAAAAAAAAATAGCTGATCAGTTATTGGGTCACACTTACGAATCCTACACATCACTGTAGGCCAAACGACCCGTTCGGCCAAAAGGCGTTCGGCCAGACGGCATTCGGCCAAATGGCCGGACATCCTCCAGGGGTTTTGTCAGGATTTATCTAGCGTCAGATATAACCTCAGCTTCCCTTCCAGAGATTTTTCAAGTATTTTTTCCAGTGATTCTTTCAAAACAATCAACGGATGTCTCTAGAGATTACTTCAGTACCTCCTTCAATAATTCTTCCATAGATTGTTTCATAAATTCGCGTTATTAATTTAAAAATTTCTCAAAAGAGAACTCAACGAGATCTTCCAAGGACTTCTAAGATACATACATATAGCTCCATAAATTCAACCGGGAATATTTCCGGAAAACCTCCAAGAGTTCCTAGAAAATAATTGCATAGAATCCAAGATCCACCAGGAAATCACGAAAATCCACCAATAGTTCTTACGTACACACGATGATTCTTGTGAAAAACAACTCTACAGAAATGCTTTCAAAATTCCTTCAGAGGTTTTCCCAGAGATTCTTTGAATCCTCCAATATATGAACACATTTCTTAAGAAAATTCTCCAGAAGTACGTCAAGAGATGTATTTTTCATCAGAAAATTCTTCCATAGTTACTGCAGGAGTTTCTCTATGAATTGTTTCCTATTCCTGGAGAAACTCCTGCAGTAACTTTGGAATTTGAAAAAGAAATTGCTCCAAGAGATTCCTCTGCGAATTCCACACATTTTTTCACAAGATCCTCCAAGACTTCTCACGTACCTGCACTGACTCTTCCAGGAATCGCATCAATAACTTGTACAAGTGTTCTCCCAAAATTTCAAGAGGTATTCTTCCAGAATGTTTTCATCGATTCCTCCAGCAGATTTCTCAGGTGATTATTTAAGGATTTCTTAAAAAAAAAACCGGATTTCTCTAGAAGTTCCTGATGAATTCCTACATGGATTTTTTTTCAAGAATTTTCTACACGGCTTTCTCCAAGGATCATTTTACAAATTCATCCAATTCTTGCTTCATTTGTACCTTCTAGACATTTTCGCGGGATTTATCCAACGATTATTCCAGGAGTGCTTTTACAACCAGGATATATTATGAAGATTTCGCCAGCAGTTCTTACTCTGACCTCTCCCGTAAACTATCACAGGTGCCTCACCAGATATTTTATCCAAGGGATCTTCCAAGAATTCCATTAATAATAACCGAAGGGTTTCCTTGAGTAACGCTTGCAGAAGTATCTTCAATAATCCCTGGAAGTACTTCTGGAGAAATAGACTTTCTTGAAGAATGGAAAACCTTGATTGATATTCTGACAAAAATTAGATCGATTCATTGACTAATTTTTGGAGGGAATAAAGAAAAATACTTGAAGCAATACCTGGAGAGGGAAGTGGAAATACTTGAAAAAATGTTGAAGCAATAAACTTGATTTTCGCTAGCGTGCATTGACCCAAGGTTTGGTCCTTTCTGTTTATCTCGAATGGACAAGAGAGAATCATTGGTCTCTCACCAGACTAAGACCAATGACAGTTTGTTAAATTATTCGATTGTAGGCCTTCTTGATGGAACGAAATTTTGAAGCGAAAAGCTATGTAATTTTTTTTTAAAGCGCATGATACTGATGACCGCAAAATCGCCTAAATTTATGCTTTCACCCATACTCCATCGAGCCGATATGCTGTTTGTAATGTTCCAATCGCATTATATACTGTTGTAGTGTTTCTTATGTTGTGAAACATATCAAAAGTTCTAGAAGATTGTATGAAATAAATCTTACCGAAAATTATAGAATATTCTACTGAATATCTGTTGCAGTATACCGTTTTGATTCATATTACGGACAGCTTCAAATTCCGGACACTCTCGTTTGTATGGGAAACATTTCACACGAAATGTTTCAATTTTCGCCATCCAAAAGTTCTCATTTTCGAGGCTCGTTTTATTAGGTTTTTTCCATAAATATCATTGCAAATTTATAACGCCCAACTACCTTAGACGTCTCTTAAGTGGTTGAACGATTTCAATTGATGATTTGACTGTTCCATGAATGATTATCATGAGCTGTCCGTAATTCGAATCAAAGCGTCCGGAATATGAGACAAAAGTGAGGGAGCGTCCGGAATAAGAATCATGAAAAGGCCACACGTTTTGATTTATTTAAAATTATTCAAGTTGCGGACGCGTATTCTTTACCTACCATCCGAAAGTTAAGGGCTTTCGACGCTCGATAACGTTAAAAAATCATACAGAATGATTTATTTTGTATGGTCCAAGCTGGGTTATACTTCACTGAGGCCTTAAGTGTCCGTAATATGAATCAAAACGGTACCTACTATGATTTATTGTTATCTTTTAAAATCAAAGTATGATGAAGGGACCATTGACGAATGGAAATATCGAGTCATGAAAACGGAATGCTTTGGAAAGCTGTTTCAGGGGACCATCATAGTAAGCATAAAATTTTGTTTTAAGTATGCATCCATTAGTCGATATCGAACATCGACTCATGCAGGTTTCATTGTAAAGTAATAAAACTCGAATATTTGGAGAATTTCATTCATATTAATCTTGCTTTTGCAAATGTCGAATTTGTTTTTGAACCTAGGTTGGAACTGGCGAAACCCGTTTTGAATCACATATTCAATCCCCATCCGATTCATATTCGACCGAACTACATTTTGCTTGAACATGGTTTGAAACGTTTCGATCACATACCAAGTTCCTTAAAACGAAAACGACAATGATGAAAAGTTCGAGAATGTTCTACGAATTGGGAAAAACTATGTTCCATAAAACTCTAGAATATTCTGTCAATTAGCTGCTATAGTTCTCTACCCAAATAGCCGTAGCGGTAAACGCGCAGCTATTCAGCAAGACCAAGCTGAGGGTCGTGGGTTCGAATCCCACCGGTCGAGGATCTTTTCGGGTTGGAAATTTTCTCGACTTCCCAGGGCATAGAGTATCTTCGTACCTGCCACACGATATACGCATGCAAAAATGGTCATTGGCACAGTAAGCTCTCAGTTAATAACTGTGGAAGTGCTCATAAGAACACTAAGCTGAGAAGCAGGCTCTGTCCCAGTGGGGACGTAACGCCAGAAAAGAAGAAGAAGAAGTTCTCTACAATTTGCAATTGTACTGTTCTAACATTTAACATTGTTTTCTAGAGTAACAACTGTAGAATTCGGTTGAAGTATTAGTGAAAAAAATATCTGGAGGAACTTCTAGTATAGTCTTTGGAAAAAATCGGGGTAATCCCTGAGGAAATTACTGAAGGTAGTACCGTTGGAGTGCTCAAGGATTTCCTGGAGAAAATGCTAGAGAAAAGCTTCCAAGCATGCTTTGAAAAATCGCTGGGAGAATTGGTTGGGGAATCTCTAGAAGAATTTTCAGAGAGGTCACTGTATGAGTCCTTGAAAGTATTTCAGATGATCTTATGGACCTTCCGTTAAAAATAGAGACTTTTAGAGACTTTCATTGAAATAGAGACCAAGACTTTAGAAAAAAAGTCTGCTACCAGACCTACACCAATTCCTTCAACTCAAAGCTGTTGAGTAAATCTGTATGGTACCAATTGAATATTACAACATGAATAGAATAAGACTAATTTGAATTAAGGTACCAATAAAAAGGGAATCATTAAATGAATTTTGTCGACGACGAAAAAGCCCCAAAAAACATTGAATTTAACCTGTAAATAAATAAAATCCCATTAGCTACATTGATTTAAAAATTGGTTTGCGTTCATGAGAAATTAAGATCAATTTTGAACGCTATATAGTTGACTTCTGATAGTTAAAACCTTACAACAAACTTAAAAAATATCTAGTCTGTTCTAAAGCATCGAAATGTTTTTTTCTGATAAAATAATGGACCCGGACCCCCCCCCACCATTTTTGAAAATTCGGCCCTGGATTTTTATGTCAAGCGGGAGCTTAGGAATTGAGCTATCAGACCTCTGACAAAGAGTAGTAATTAGATGAATCAGCTTGCCTCCAGCTTGCCCATGGAAATTACTGAAGGGATTCCTGGAAGTCAATGCAGGGTCCAAGGCAGGCCCTGACAATATTCCGGAAATAATCCCCAGATGTATCCTGGAGGAATCTCTTGAAAAATACTTGGAAGAATGCCTTTAGGGATTATTGGAGGAGTTTCTCAATTAATCCCTGGATAAACTCCTGCACATACATTTAAATTATTTCCCGAAACAATCTCTGAGGGAACTTCCGGAAAAAGCAGTGAGAGCTCCTCAGATTTTTTCTTCAAAATGTCTGGATGAGGATATTACAATCTGAATTATTAGAGGAATCAATGAAAATATTTAAAAAATATGAACCCAGTTTTCAAAACGTTAAAATCATCATATATATAAAATCCCAGGGTTGTCTGTCTGTTAGTAACGTTGTGAAATGTTTCACCGAAAGCCTTTATTGAGCGCTAAAACAGCAATCTAAGACCACTCAATTTGAATGTCTAAATCTAAAGGAGATCTTACAAACAAATTTTAAGATGTTCTAATCGTAAATCTTGGAGAATATACTTAATAAATCGATGGAAAAATCACCTGATAAAATCCTGGAGGACTTGAGACTTCCATGAAAAATATCTAAAATAACATTTGAAAAAAAAATCCTGATGTAAACTGTTAGGTAGTTTCTTTGATTATCCTTGGAAAAGTCCAGATAATATTCTTGAGATATCCGGAATCAAATTCTTGGAGGAATTATAATGATAAAAATAATAATTTAACGAACTCTTGAAGAGATCTCCGGATAAATCTCTGATTCTTTGGGTAAATACCTAAATACTCACAAAATTCCTAGAGAAAATCGTGCAAAAATACAAAGCAGTAGTACTGTTGCAATGTCTCTTAGAATTACAAAAAAGAACGAGAAATGTCTGGCCTGATTCTATGGTGAAGATTCAAACTCTTATCTTCTGGTTCCTTTTAGGTTACGTTTTTTTTCGGTCTCTTTTTACAAGCTACATTTTCTAAAGTTCCTATATTCAAGGCACTTAAACTTTATCAACCCTGCAGTGTGATCGTTAGAGTCATTTTCAAGATAAATATTTAAATAATTAAGTCCTATTGCTTGATCTGCAGATATATAATTTGCATTCGAACCTAGTCTTAAGCTTCGTTGAGAAAATTTTTGTTACAGTTGGAAAAATCACGTTAGAAAATCTTTAACGATTTAGGCAAAAGGACGGCGCTCTACTTATTTACCCAAATCGTCATTTTTTTCTAAATCTTCTTGTTTCTCATGAAGTCAACAAAATCCCATTCTGAATGTTGTAATATTTCATTTACTTATTTTATTTGAGTTCATCTGCATAAATTTCGTTCATTACTCAGGATTAATTAAAAAATTAAAAACCTTTCAAATCAAATGATGCGTTTCCAAAAACTATCCCAACAAACATTTTTGCTGAATAAGAGTTGAACAAATCGCTCTGAAGTTTATTTCAGTTGAATAAACTATTGTTTAGCTACTAATGTTACTTGGGATGTACAACTGCATTGATTCTAATTATTTGTAAAAGTTTAACTATAAATATGTTTGTCGAGATTTGTGGGGGCCCGGGGCCATGATCGTGTCCCTACGCTCCCATTCTTCCATCATTATAGCACGCCTCTCCTTACGCCTGGGCCTGATACATAGGCAGTCTGCTAACCACACAGCAAGCCTCTCTGACATAAAAATTACCGCCCCTCTACACCCTTCCCGCATGAACTGGCGTAGACGCAGTAGTATATATGGTCTACTGTGGGAGCCTGTTTAATGCATCATCAATTCCTCCCGCTTTCCCTCATTGGTCTGCATTCTGACGTGGCAGGCGCCATTTTTAGAGCCATTTGAAGATCACCAGCACTTATACACTGAGGGTGTCTGTTAATCCCAAGGAGTCATCTGGTTGGTTCTAGAGCTAGCTGATCTAGAGATACTGAGTAACAACCACGGGCGGCCAATCAAGCTCAACCTCAAGCTAAAATCAGCCATCTTGACCCTTAAGCTACACGATCCAGTACTATTTTTCCTTGTTAGATGGAAGCGTGGTATCAATGACGAAAATAGATGCCCATGTCCCTTGCAGTTTCCCAAAATGTTCTGGCACGTGAGGTAATAAAGTAGAGTCCAAAATGCTGAGAAAAGTGTACTGCGATCTGTCAAACTTGGGCACCATAGTAATAGTTTTTAGTGGTATCAAAGCCCAAATGAAGACGTAGTTATCTGGCTCCGAATGAGTATCACTCTAGTACAGCATTCGTTCCATCGGTAGATTGACAGATCGCCGTTCAGTTTTCTCGGCATTCTGCAGTTTGATCTATAGCTCCATTTAATTCTTCAACTTGACTAGCTTGATAATCCCAAACGAAGTACCATAAAGTGTCTCATTTCCAATCACCCTTTTGTCATCTAATTTCTTTCAAGCAACCACTTTGTTCGCATGAACAACTTGTGGCTCATAATATTTATATTCATGCGTATAAGTGTTAAAGAAGAACTAGTTTAGATGTTATGCAATACCGACAGCAGTGAATCAATTGTCACCCAACACGCAGCAACAAAGACATTGTCATCTCATTTTCTTGTTGCAACAATTTCATTCCGCAACATCAACTTGAACATAATATGACAATGATCGATCACCACGTGCGCAGCGATTTTCTGGGCTCCCATTACTATTTTATGTTTACTTTCTCAGTGTTAGTAAACATTATCGAACAGTATCCATAAAACAAATTTGATTGTGTGTTTAAAATAACTGATTAATCGCGAGTTGAAAAGGTTGCAACAATGTTGCGTTCTGTGATTGTCATGACAATTTTGCTTTTTATTGTATCCTTATCCGCAACAGTTGGGACAAACGGTTGTGAGCGAGCTTGCTTTGTTGTTTGTTTTTCGTCTGTTTTGATGACAATTTGATTCACTGACCGACAGTGATGCCTGATGAACATAATACTAAATAACGGTCCCTCGGTAACCAAGTTTGCCAAATCGCAGAACATTTTTTCTCGATTTTCTGGATTTTGCTCTACTACTTCATGTGCCATGATATATTGGACAAGTATACGAGGGTTGAACGGTCTTTATGTGGTCTTTAAAATGTTGTTAATTCAGCCTAGGCATGATACGGTTGGAAGTCAATGATAATCGTAGGTATATTTTAGATGATCTTGTACCTCGTTTTATTCCTGACCTTCTTGAGATTGAAGTTGGGATATAAATCTGATTGATACGACTCCGCAATAATCATTGATATCCAGATAATATGTTGAATTTCACACAACTAGAAACGAATTTTGAACGAATCTAGTACTACACTAGTAGCTGCTCCCTGACAAGTATTTCAACTACTGTCCTCGTTCAGGTAGAATATTTAATCTCTATTGGGGATGTCGCAATTTATTTTATTCAGCCCAGATGAGATACGATTGGAAGTCTTACAATGAATATCGTAGACACAATAGGGATGATCTTGTACTTAGTTTTCTTCTTGATGCTCGTTAGATTGGCGTTGGGACCAAAATATGATTGATCCGACTTCGTATTGCTCATTGATATTCCGATTGAATGTAGGATTCCACAAAACTAGATACGAGTGTTGAACAACTAATCTAGTACTACACTTGAAGTCGCTCCCTGAAAATTATCTTAGTTCAGGTAGAATATATAATATTGAACTCCGCATGGTAGAACTTCCAATGCTCACAGGTATATTGATATGAAAAAGCAGAATATTTGCGTAACTTTTGAGAAGGACCTTTCTAACAATTATAGGCTCTATTTGTTTACTTTCTCTTTAATCAATAACTAAACCACGTAATTCTCTTCTGTTGCCTTTTTTTGTATGAAACGCTAGCCAAGGACATTATCTTACGCGCTATAGTGAAAAACTTCCCGAAAGCTTTAGTATTGCAAAGTTATAATCGAAAGAGAGCGAGAGAGGAGAAAATCTCATATAGGTCCTTTTGAAAAGTTACACAACAAGAATTGAAAGAGGCCTTTTTTCGATTGTAGTGCACTTCAACTAGTTGAGTAAATTCTATTGTGCTTATCACGCTCAATGGTGTGAGTGCTCTAATGTAGTTGTGAAACTCAGAGAAAAATAGTATGCGCTCTGTCTCAAAAACACCAAGAATCTGGGTAATAAAAATGTAATAAAAATTAGCCTGGAAAGCGTGTGCAAGTTTCGTTGAGGAAAACAAAAACAAACTGTGTATGATGAGCGTATTCGAGTGTTCGTGTGTTCAAATGTCACTAAGCTCTATAGAATGTTAGAAATGTCAAAAGTAGTTTCTAGGTGTATCCTCAAAGGTTCCTGCAGTAAGAGTAGCTTCAGAGTCAGAGGTCTAAGACCAGGCATCTTGACCATTATGCTTTGGTTTACAAAAAATGAGGAAAGTTATAAGAAATGAGGATTTTACTTATGCAACGAATTCAGATTTTCGAAAAAGGCTCAAACAAGGTTCTGTGAGATCGACTACTGAATTATGAACACATTCCAACCTTCTTGTAATCGTTGATTAGTTCAATTGCGTGATATCAAAGAATATATCCATACAGCTATTGTATTGCCGTTGGTTTGCGTTTGTTTGTTGTAAATACACTATATCTCTTTCCTGTATTTCACCTCACGTTTGAAAGAATCGACCTCTAAAACACAATGCAATAATCAATATGTATTTTCCTGCAATGGTGGTGTTATCTATTGTATAATTCTTGTTCAAATCATTAACCTAATTCAAATGTTTCCTCTTTTCCAACTCATTTCAGACTTGTCGCTCTTGTGAACGAATAAATTGCTCTAGGTTTAATCGCGTGCAAGTGTGCCGTATTCCATCGCCGTATCACACACATTATCATCACCGCGCCATCATCGTCAAAAAAGGCATCTTCTCGCCGATCGAAGATCGACGGAACTGCTGCTTCGTTTTACTTGTAGGCGCCTGTGCTTACTTACGCCCCTCGGAGAGAATGAAGCAACTCCCAACATATGCTGAGGAAAACACGGATGACGCATGGGAAGGACTCTAGGAATGTATGATGGATTTGTGTGTGCACGTGTGAGTAAGTCTGTCGAAAAGTCAGATTCAATGGACGAGAGTGATAAGAGAGAGGGTGCATGTAAAAAGGAAGCTTTTTCTTAGGTTAGCTGCAAACTGCATATCTGGATAGAGTACTAGCAAAAAGCAAAAGGAAGTACGATTAGTAGTAGGGGCGGGCGCTTTGCTTCGGCAAGCTAAAGGTGTGCCTGTGTGAGTGCGCGCGCGTTTGTATAGGAAATTGTCCCGAAGTCCACCGCAAAACTTAGCGAGTGGGCGGGCGGGAAGGAGGTACTAGAGAATCATTGAGGAGCGTCACGACGGCCGGGGCGGTACGCTGGAAGAAAAGGTGGTAGCTAGTTAGAACTTTTTTTTTTAATTGGTCGGAGGACGGAGGGAAGGGAAATGTGATCTGAAGGAATGGAACGGATGGAACCGACGAGTCAGGGGTTGGGTTGTCGTGTAGGGTCGTCGTTTTCGGCGGTTATCAGCTTGCAGTGTGTGTTTTGTTTAGTACTAGATGAGCTTCGGTTGCAAGACGAGCTACGTAGGGACTTTATTTTGAAGACTTTTTTCAATTTGTGTAGAAATGCTTATATTTACAACTGGTTTTCCATATTTTGGTAAAATATATTCCTCAGAAAAACGAGTAAACGGAGGCTTTCGTAATGCTTGCGATAAACGATTTCACTTTAGTCGAGAAACCGTTGTAAAACTGTTACTAGGAAGAATTGATTTTTTATTATTCTAGTACTGCGTTATTTGCTACTTCCGGACAAGTTTCTCAATCATTAGTATCGATTCAGTTGGAATCTTAAAAGATGTGTTAGAGTTGATGGATCAATCCCACAGCTCCTATAGTACAATTTCTGGAAACTGATAGATTGACCATACTAGATGCCTTCTTCTGCCGGTTAGTGTTCTGGAAGAGCTTATTAGATGCCTGAATACAACTCAGATCTGCCATTTTGTGACGGTATTCATGACTAAAAAAAATCTTCAATACTAGAAAGGAGTTTTGTTTTCATTTTCCACGTCATGAACGAATTTTATTCGTTCTAGTACTACACTATTTATTATTTCCTGATAAGTTTTCCAATGGTAAGTAGAGGCTCATGGAATTTTCAAAAATGTATGTCAGAGTTCTGATCGATAAATTCGTCCGCCACTATGAATTCAGAAAATTGATGGGTCGACCGCAGATGCTTTTGGTTGTGACTGTGGGAGATTCATTAGAAGCTTAAAAACAAATTGGACCTAGAAAATATTTGATGGTCGTTATGACTAAATATGTAGATTGAATCTGCAAGAATTCCACAATACTAAACAAGTAGTATCTAATCCTTTTGATCATGAACGAAATTTTTTTAGTACTACAGTATTTGCCACTGTCTGAAAATTATCTCAATCATTAGTGTAGATTTTAGTGGAATTGCAGAAAGTTGTGCGTTAAAGGCTTGATAGATCAACTCCACAGTCGAAGCTTCAGAAGCCTGGTAGATTGACCACAGATGCTTTCTACAATACCAAAAAGGAGTATTGACGTACCGGAAAGGAGCTTATTTGTTCTAGTACTACACCATTTGTCAAAATTTCTCAATCATAAGCATGGGTTCAAGAGGATCCCTGAAAGAAGTCCGATAGATCATCTCCACAGCTTATACGACACAGTTTCAGAAGCCTGGTGGGATGCTTTCGGTTGTAATCCTACAAGACTCGTTAGTAGTCTGAATAAAACTCAGTACTAGAATTTTGTGACGGTCTTCTGACTAAGTAGTTCAAATCTTCAAAAAGTTTCCTGTAACGGAAATGAGGATGTACTTTAGCTATGCTGATTTGTTCTACTTCTTGTACAGTCCATCCACCATTAGTAGAGGTTTAGATGGAGTTTTCAATAATGTTCGTCAGAGGCCTTATTTCACCATTTCGGAAACCTGATGAGTGGACAGTAGGAGGATACTGGATTTATTAGAAGCCTGAAAGAACCCAGTTCTGAAACGTTGTGAAGGTTTTCATAGTTAAAAGATTGATATCTTCAAGAATTTCAAAATACTACTAAAAAGAAGTTTTTGTGTACAAAGTTGGCTTGTTCTAGTACTACACTGATTGTCACTTCTTGAAAATATGATCCACCATTAGCATGTAGGACTCTCAAGGATGTGCGTCAGAAGCCAGATAGACCGAATCCCCAGCTGCAATGACACAGTTTCAGAAGCCTGATGAATTGACCACAGATGCTGTTGGTTGGGACTTTAGACAACTGATGAAAAGCCTAAACAGAATTCAGACGAATTGTGACGATCTTCAAGATTAAATCAAAAATGCCACAGTACTCAAAAGGAATGTTGATGTACTTAAATGATTTTATTAGTTCTAGTACTACACTACTTGCTTCTTCTTGAAATATTTTTCAGTCATTGGTATAGGTCCAGAAGGACCCTTAAAAATCAGGGGCCTGACAGATCAACCAAAGACAGCAGTTGGGTTCATTTCTAGTACTACATTCGATTCCTTGGTATTACATTCGGTACCAAAGTTTGACAGCTCGCAGTACATTTTTCTCAGAATTCTAGATCTTGATCTATTCCTTCATGCTCATGAACGTCCTTATTTTGTCTTTGGATCAACTCGTCAGCTTATACAACAAAGCTTCAGGTTGCCCACAGATGCTTTTGGTTGTGACCCTACAAGATGTCCATTTAAAAAAAATTGATTGAGAGTACAACCGGTGGATTTATGAGAAAGTTTCCCTCGATTTTGGCTTTTCCGGTCAGCAATTGAGAATACAACGGATTGATTATCACATCCAACGTTTCGCCCCTTGGTTGGGGCGTACTTCAGGCTAAGTAATGGAGTACTGCTATTGGTCCATTAGAAGTCTGCATTAATCTGGGTCATCAGATCTTCAAGAATTGCACAGTACTAGGAATGAGTATTGATGTGCCTAACTAAAGCTAATTAGCTCTAGTACTACAATATCGTCTACTTCTTGAAAAGCCGATCCAACATTAGTAGAGATTCAGATGGAATCTTGGAGAAGTGCTTCTGAGGCCTGATAGATCAACTCCACAGCTTTTATGTCACCGTTTCGGAAACCTGATGGTGGGACAGTAAATACTAGTTTTAAACCTCAGGCCTAAAATTTTGTGACGGTCTTTATGACTAAAAAGATTCAATCTTCAAGAATTTTCTAATAGATGAAAAGAATATTTATGCACCTACTTGAAACTGATATGTTCCAGTACTACAGCTTCTATGATACCGCTTCAGAAGTCTTATAGTTAGACCACAGATGCCTTTGGTTAGTTTCTAGAAGGTCCATTCGAAGCTTGAATATACCTCAGAGCTAGAGCTTTGTGACGGTCTCTATGACTAAACAGATTCAATCTTCAAGAGTTCCACAATATTAGAAAGGGGTTTGAATATACTGTCAAGGAGCTCATTCGTTCTAGTACTACACTGTTCGTGTTGGGTCAGGATCAACCTTTACAGGTTTTCAGCCGTTTGATAGTTCAAATCCTTAATTTCACAATTCCACAGCTTCCGCAGATGCCTTAGGTTGGGATTCGAGCCTGAAATACCTTCAGAACTAGAATGTTAAACTAGGTGTTGATCGTGAGTAGAGACCTGGTAGATATCTAAGATAAACCAGACGTGTGGATTCAGTGAGATGTCTTGCCCAAGACATCAAGAAGAGTATTTCACTGAGGCTTGTTATTTCGACTTCAGAGCAATCCCACTGGTGGACTACATTCTATGGCAAGGTAGAAAATGTGCAAAACGTTAAAAGTTTCTAGTTGTAGCCTTCAAGGCTCTTTTATTAGCTTTATCGGTTTTAATACCAGCCATCTTGACCCTTAAGCCTTAGTACTCTTACGCTATAATATTTTAGGCAACTACAAGGTACTTCTTTATTTCGACTTCGTTGTCTTTAAGAATAAACAGGTTGAATCGTTATCTCTGATCATCAGTAGTGGCCTGTAGTGTAGATCTGATTATCGTTTCGGAAACCTTATGCATGGACAGTAAGTTTTGGATTCGTTAGAAGTATGAATAGAGTTCTGACCTAGAAGATTGTAAAGCCTACTAAACTAATTCAGTCAAGATTCAATCTTCAAGAATCCCACAATACTATAGTGAAATATTGATGTACTTGACCGAAACTGGCTTGTTCTAGTTCTACACTGTTTGCTACTTCCTGAAACAGTTTTTTTAGCATCAGTAAAGGTGCAAATGGAATCTTCCAAGAGGTGCGTCCAAGGCCGGATAGGTCGACTCTTATACTTTTGCGACACAGTTTCAGAAGCTAGATGGGTTGATCGTAGATGCCTTGGGCTGTGATTCTAAAAGGTTAATTTGAAGTTTGAATATAACTCAGTCTTAGAATGTTTTGCTGGTCTCTATGACCAAACAGATTCAATCTTCAAGAATTTCACAATATTTGTTCAGAGTCAGGATCAACTCTTTCAGAGGTTTCCTCAGCTTTCGCAGATGCCTTCGATTGGGTTTCTAGCCTGAAATGCACTCAGAGCTAGAATGTTAAACCAGGCTTTGACCATGCATAAGGATGTAGTAGATATCTGAGGCAAACCAGTTGTGTGGATTCAGTGCGATGTCTTGTTCAAATATATGATCTTCTGAGGGCTAGGGATGCCTCAAAACAAGTAGAGTATTTCACAGGGGCTTGTTGTTTGCGCAAAATATTAAAAGTTTCTTGTTGCAGCCTTCAAGGTTCTCTTAGTAGCTTTATCAGTTAAAGACCATCTATTTTAACCCTTAAGCCTTTGGTTTGGTGTAATCCCGATCTGTGACTACTTTTCATTAGAATGAAAAATTGCATCAAATACGGAATAAATATGTGGTATTTGGGCTCCAAAAAATACCATTCTAGTACTCCATTTGTTTTCTCGGACCCTGGGTATCCAAGTTTGACAGATGGCAGTACACTTTTTTCAGATTTCCAGATTTTTGTATAGTACTTCATTAGCCTTGAAAGTTTGGGCAAATGTTGGGAGTTGAATGTCTTTATTTTGTCTTTGGTAATAGATTTTTCTGTATGATCTATGAATTGGTTGCAGAAACTTAATAACTTAAAGTTAATCAGCGTTTCGGAAACACAGACAGTGAATATCTTCGTTTCAGATTCAAGAAGATTTATTAGAAGCCTGAAAAGAGCTGAGACTCAGAACTTTGTGACGGTCTTTATGAGTAAATATATTCCATCTTCAAGAATTCCCCAATACCAGAAAGGAATATTAAAACTAATTGGTTCTAGTACTGCATCAGTATATGCTCAAATGGGATCTTCCAAGATGTGTGCGTCCGACGCCGGATAGATCAGATCTTCAGATTTTTTGACACATTTTCAGAAGCCTGATAGATTCCTTTGGTTTTGTCATTCTAGGAGGTCCAAATCGAAGCTTGAATAGAAATCAGACTTGAAATGTTGTGAAGGTCTTCTGACCTAATAAATTCAACGCACAAGAATTCAACAATACCAGAAAGGGGTATAATTATACTGGGACGAAGCTGACTCGTTCTAGTACTACACTATTTGTATAGGATCAGGATCAACCTTGAAATATTGTCATAGGTTTGCTAGCTCAACTCCTGAACTTGCCTTCGGTTGGGATTCTAGCCTGAATTGAACTCAGACCTAGAATGTTGAGGTTTTCAAAGATTTAAAAGTGGCTTCAATAGTCTGATTTCTAAGTTGAACCAGCTTTGGGGATTCACCGAGATGCGTTTTTTTAGAATACAGGTACGAACAAGTAAATGGTACCAGAATCATAAGGTAGAATAAAGAATACCGCTTGAGTTAGGTAGACATAACACTCCGTTTTCCCGTAATTGAATCCATATACTGATGCCAGCTGCTTCACATTCGCCAATTGAGGTACGTGATAGACAGAGGCCTTTTAGTGAGTTTTTAGTGGCATTAGACATGGCTCATGCAAAACGGTGGCTATTTGGATCCGTAATATGTTCTACACGGTTGAGCCTACCACATAAATGACTAAATAAGACGGTGGCAATAAAGGCGAAATTAGGAGGCTATAGTTAAATTTGGTCCTTCGGTACCCAAGTTGGATAGATTGTAGTAAACTTTTTTGAACTTTTCAAATTTTGATCTAGTACTTCAAAAGATATGAAATTTTGGACAAGCAGACGGGACTTGTAAGTATTTTTTTCGTCATTGGTGGCTACACAAAAGATTTAAGTATGAATATTCATTACGGTTTTCTTACTTCTGTTTTCCTACTCTTTAGAACGACAGAACTTTGACTTCATAGATTTCACCTAAGAGCAAACATTTGTTGTATTAGAACTGTCTTTTAGCCTATAAGATTTCCATTGAACGCATGCTGCAGTTCAATGCCGTTTGACATAATTAATTTTGTACTGTCTTTACTTCTCGAGAAAGTCTTTAAATTCTTAGAAGTTGATTAAATATAATCTAGTACTACAAAACTACATTGTGAAATGACTTTAATACTAAAGCCGGAAGAACCTGCTCTTCGGATGCCGCCTTGACGATTCCGGTTCCAAACCACTCGCCGTCGGTAGGTGCTATTCATTAGGAACGCGAGAAAAAAGGTTTGAAAAGAAGTAGTTCAGAGTAAAAAGCGAAGCTAATTCACCTAGCAGCAGTGTTGTATAAACCGTAGAAAAAAACTTGAAACATTTGAGGAAACCTTTAGCTACTGACTGCTGGCTGCAAAAAAAATCACACAAAAATCATTCAACACATTCAGGATTTACTACACTCACACAAAAAAATGCGTAACAGTTTCAACAATATATGCAACCAGATGAAATCTAACCGCGCTAATGAAGGAAAACTATTGAAATTACCGAATCAAAAAAAAGTAATATATTACTATATATTATATAAATGTTGAAAATCGTAAGCCGAAATCATTATTCAAGCAAACTGATTATTATTATAATTATTGAATTATTACATTTACCAGTTCTTAACAAAAACCACTTCCTGACTTGGTGCAGAAAACCACAGAAAAAAAGAAAAGAAAAAAACAAAGATATCAAAACCAGACAGAGGAAGTAATAGAGCGGGAAGTGCGCCGTGTAAACTTAGTTTGACTAATTTTCCTATAAGCAAATCGAGAAAGAAGAGATAAAAAACGCGCGAAAGCCGTCAGTGCAGTGTCGCTGGGACTTTAAAAAACGAGACATGAAAATAGAAATGTTTATAATCTAATAAAAAATTACTAGTATTCTAATCTGTTAAATTATGTATAAAAACACAATGAAGAAGTAAAAAAAATACCATTACAATGTAATTTAATGATTACACCTACACACAAATCAAGTGTAGAGAAGAGGAGAATTCGACACGATTACACTAACACTTACATACACAAAAAAAAACACACGCTAAGATGAGAACACACAACACTTTGACACGTCTAAATATACATACACAGACATTTAAGACGTGAGAAGTGTGTGCAAAAGCAAATCTGCAATCGCAATCGCATTGATTGGCGAGCGAGGAAGGCGAAACAAAAAAGTCATTAAAGCAAGTTAAATCTACCGTTCGCCCCCCTCACCCCCCCTTAACTTAAGTGATTAACCTGTAGAAAAGCTAACGACGATGACGAAACCGCAAACGCTGCGTAGCGCAGCCTATGCGGGCGTCAACACTATTTAATTATGATTTTTGTATGTTATTTTTAATTCTACGGAATACCATCAAGAACATGGAAGTGTTTGCAAAAATAAAGTGTAACTGCTGTCAGAAACCCATATTCAAAGTTGATTTTGGTCAAACTGAGCTTCGAATTTCGTTCCCGTTTCGTTTGTGCATTGGGAAGTTATTCCGCCCACACATCATAACCTCAAACGCTGTTCCAGTTTCTCATGAAGCATGTGCAATCGAAGTCCCTTTTGTCCTTTCTCCCATACATATTGGAAGGAAGGATAAAATACACTTTCAATCTCTATCTATAGAGAATCAGCGTATATTTTTACGAACTCGAAACAGTACAGTAAAACCGACGGTTGTTCGCTTATTAGATAGAGTATACGAGGCACTTTAGTCAACACAGTCATTGCTTAAAGGATAGCCACCAACACAGGCAGATTATAAAACTCACAATTAAATTAGACAGTTTGAAAAATTCCCCCTCGTTAAGAAAACACACCAATCACAATCAGAGTGGAAACTGTGTGCAGATATATTTTTTCCGTCTGAAATTGAGAACGAGCAATTGAAATTGGCGAATGAGATACTAAGACACGGAAAACAGGTCGAAAAACAGAAGGAGCGAAAGTAGGGCGACCTAATCTCGTTCCCAGATATACCTAAAAGTAAAACTATAGTTTGATAGCGGGATGACGAGCGAACGACTACTAAGTGATGATCATGATTGGAAGACGTGAATAAAAAAAAACAAAATAAAACAAAGATGATAAAACTGGCTGGACAGAGAAAACAGAAGATTAATAATTCTATTAATGCTTGTAATAAATGCTTTATATATAAAAATATATAAAACCAATAAAAACTATTTAAACAAAGTTTTGAACATGTTTTCTGTGATCCGAAATTTATCAAAACCCAAAACTTCCAAACATATCTTTCGTTTTAAGTTGAGAACTGAACAGTTACTATTCTCCTGTAGTTCGCAGAGACCACAAGAGCTTGCAAATCTTCTTCGATCATCAGCCATCAGCTGGAACCCATTTGGCTCCGCATTCTAGCATGTACGTTGTCTTTGACACCTTCATTACCAGTCCGACTTTTGCTGCCTCACGTTCCTGGCGGGTCTCCTCTTCAAAGGTTCGACCGACAAGTTTCATATCATCCGAGAAGCAATCAAATTAACTGGATCTGTTGGAAATCGTTCCTCGGTTGTTTAAATCGTCACTGCGTATAACACCTTCTAGCGCAACATTGAACAATATGCACTTCGAAGATTCCGGCATAATGCAAACAGTCTGGAATCTTCACAAAGTTTTGCATCGCCGCTTCGTCGATACTATCGCATGTCGCCTTAAAATTGATGATAAGGTGATGGTATTTATGGCACTTTCTTCAACTACAGCATCATCAACGTACACTGCCCACACGAAGGGAGACCCGACCACAAGAAGGAGGCGTTTTACGCGCAGCTGGAGCAGATTTATGACGGATGCTCGCCGCGTGACGTGTAAATCGTTGTTGGCGACATGAACGCACAGGTAGGACCGACGAGAGGACATGTACAGACCGGTGATCGGGCGGAACAGGCTGCACGCCGTATCTAACGACAACGGCCAACGATACGTCAACTTTGCAGCCTCTCGTGATATGGTAGTCTGTAGCACCTTCTACCCCCGCAAAGATATCCATAAGACCACCTGGAGATCACCCGATAACCTAACCGAGAACCAAATCGAACACGTTCTAATCGACGGAAAATTCTTCTCTGACGAGCGGCTACGGGACTCAGAAGTAGCCCAAGAATACGCGCAGCAGTTGGAAGTGGCCCTACCAACGGAAGAGCAACTTGACGCCGCCACTCTTGAGGATGGCTGGAGGCACATAAGATCCCAAGTAACCACGAAGCTATATATGCATACTTTATGTTTGCTCTATAGTGTGCTATAAGATTTTGTTTTAAAGCGACATAATCTTTAACCCATTAACGCCCAGTGATCTATTTTGAGATCAGTAACATTTTTGAATACAGTTAATTTTCTAGACAAAAAGGATGGTTGGTATCTTTGGCAAAGTTGTGAAAGACCTTAAGGGCAGTCCAATGACAAATTTTTCAATTCAGATTTCTTCCACTAGGATTCGCTGTCAGCATAAAACATATCTGTTTTGCCACCAGCTCTTATCGGCATCACCACGCTCGTCGTATACTGTAATAAGCGTGGTTTGCAAATCAGAGATTCCTGAACAATTATAGAATGGATCCTGTGCCGGAAGTCAGTATGGATTCCGGGATTCCAGAGTGCAGATTTCAAAATATGTTTTGGGATGCCAATGTGGATCGAGGATTTCTGTGAGGATTCTGGGAATCCCGTGAGGATTCTGGGAATCCCTTGAGGATTCTGGGAATCCCGTGAGGATTCTGAGAATATAATGTGGATACTGGGAATTCAGTGTGGATTCTGGAATTGCAATGTGGATCATAGGTTTTCAGTGTGAATCCTGGGAATTCAGTGTGGATCCTGGAATAACAATGATCCACATGTGTTCCAGTCTGGTTCCAAGTGTTCCAGTGTGAATCTTAGGATTATAGTATAGATTGTGTTGCTGCATTGTAGATCTCTGGTTTCTAACGTGGAGATTTGGATTCCACTATGTTTGTTATATTTTTATGTATATCCTGGAACTGTTGTTGTGTCAGTGTGGATCTTGGTATTCCATTGTGTATATTGAAATTCCAGTTTGAATCCTGGAATTGTTACATGGTTCGTGTAATTCTAATGTGAAACCTGAAATGTCAGTGGGGATCTTGGGGTTTCAGTATCTTGATACTCCAGTATGGATCTTGCGATTTTAGTGGATTAGAACATGGGTCCTTGTTTTCTAATGTGAATGCTGGGATTTCAGTGCCAATTTTTGGATTTCAGTGTAGATATTTGAGCCTCAGTGAGTATTTTGCATTTCCAGTGTAGATCCTTGGAATTCACTGAGGATCCTGTATTCCAGTATGAATTTCAGATGCGGATCCCAGGATTTCAGTGCGATATGGGGATACCAGTGGAGAGTTTGAGTTTCCAGTGTGGATCCTTCAATTCCAGTGCGGATCCTAGATTCCAGCATAGATCATGGATTTTCAATGCCGATTTGAGATTCTAGTGTAGATGCTTGTATTCCGGTAAGGATTCTGGCATTCCAGTGGGAATTGTTAGATGGTAACCCAAGGATATACTGTGGGAATCCTATTGGAGTCATGTTGGAGGACAGTGCAAATGTTGTAAAAATTCTACGAAAATAGTGAGAAAAAAGTTTTAAAATACATTGGGAATCTTACGCGAATGGTGGGATTCTTGCGAAGGTCCTGTTGAAATCTTATCTTATAGTTATATAACAAATAGTTAGTATTCCTGAGAGAATCTCGTAGAAATACTTTGGGAATTTGGATTGGTCTTATTAGAAAGAGTCATGTGAGAATTCTCAGGGAACTTTTTGTAAAATCCGTAAGAATTCTTTGGGAATTGTGTAGAAATACTGCGGGAATTGTAAACCTTATGGAAATTCCGTGTTTTTTTTTTCATGAGCATCCTGGAAAAAATCCAATTGGGATTCTGTGATATTATTCGAGAATTCTGAGGGAATCCTGTGTGATGCCTTCAAGAATCCTGTAGAAACAATATGTCAATATCTTTGGAATCCTGTTAAATCCTTAGTGGTTTTTATTACGACAAAAATTATCATATTCGTGGAAAGTTTTATAAGTTTGGACCCTGTTATCATTTGATACTAACGAGGCTGGTGTAAAATATAGGAGGAGAATGCGACTACTGCGGTTATATCACGGAGAAAAAAATATAGTAATTACAAACAAATTTTGGTTTGTTTCAACAAAAACTTTAGGTTGAATTTTACACAAACATAAAATCAATTTGAATCAACTAATCGCGTTGTTTGAAAAAAAAACAACATTTTATGTTAAATATTTAACGCCATCTTAGTTGAAATCAAAAAACATTTGTTAGAAATAACTAATTTGTAGGTTGTTTGATTTTGACAGTTCTCAAAACAAACGAAGAAAATAGTTGAATCAAGCATTATTTCTTGTTTGAATCCACCAAAAATTAGTTTGGAACAAATAAGAGGTGCAGTTTGAAACAAACAACACATTTATTGAAATAATATTCTGGTTATATTCTCTCTATTTTTGTTTTAATCATTTCAAAGCAAACATTGTAAATATCCAAACCGCAACTACATATTATATATTTGCTTTTGTTTATGAAAAGTACAATAATATATCAAACAAATTTAATATCATTGACAAAATCGAAGTTCACTGGTATTCTGGGATTGAATCCGGCGACTTCGTCCATCTAATCAATAATGCCGCTAATGCTTGCCACTTAGCTCCACGCCAAATCTTCCGCTACTAGTAGACTTTTTATCAACTGTAATACTGTAATAGGAAAATTAATATATTTTACAAAACGTAAACGAAAACTAATGAAGGAAATGCCTCTAAAAACTTGAAACCTCAGCATTTGTCGGCTCACGTACATGTTATTCAAATAGTTCTGCAAACAAAATAATTTGTTTGAGCTTTATAAATTAAAATATGTACCATTATACACAAAGCATTAATTACCTGAAGTATTGACAGAACATTCAGCATCTTATAATATTTTGACTCTGGTTGCATTATTTTAAAAGTAAGTTTCATATTATTACATGACAGTTTGTTTTCAGGCACAACACAAAATGAAAACATGGCTAACTCTCGAACCAGAGTTTGAGCTCGCAAACAATCTAAAAATCTAGCTTTTTTTTCAAACTAATTCTTAGGTTGTTATTTCTACAAACAAAAAATCAGTTTGTTTTGATGTGTGGTGTTGTTTGAATCAATCTTATTTTTTGATTTGATTTAAGAAATTCGTTAAGGTATCGTGCAATTTTAAACTTGGTAAAAATAAACAAAATTGTATTTGCTAGCAACTAATATATTAGTTTGATACAACGTTGATCATTGTTGTTCAATCAGAAAAATATAAGTTAGAAACAAATAATGTAGATAGTTTGTTTCAAACAAAATTTAGGTTTTCAAACAACAAGTGTTAGTTTCGAAACAACAAAAATTTTAGTTTGAATTTCAGCCATTTCTGTTGTTTTTTCAAACTAGCTTGTTTTTTCTCCGTGATGTGTATGAACGTATGTATGTTTGAATGTGCAAACTAGTATGTGTTGTGCACGTACGTGTATGTTCTTTTGTGTGCTTTGTACACATGTCACATTCAGCATCATTTTGTGATGTAGTTTTCAAATAAACCTCTTTTTGTTATTTATATTAATGGTAACATGTTATTACCGTTTACATTATGTTTGTCATAATATCTTGTCACTTTTGAATGCACCATACCACCTTCAAACATTTGTGAAAATAATGAAAGATATCTATTTTTTCAATATTTTGCGTACATATGACCCACTGTGTATTGTAACAAAATGTGACCGTAGATTTTCACTTAAATGACGGTTTTAGCATTCTCTTATCATATTGCGATACTCCAGAAAGAATTAGGTGATTACAACAAATGTGAAATAATTCGGGCGTTAATGGGTTAAGAGCTTTATTGGCGTAGGAACAGGGGGGCCTGGCCCCCACCAGGATCATCCAGGCCCCCCCCCCCCCCAGAATTTTTGATAATAATAAAAATTGAAATTAAAAAAATAACATAAGACGAACCAAAAACTTTTGAATCAATGTACATGGATCTTGTTATTGACAAACATCTCTTCTGTAAGTAGTTACGTTATTTTAGAGAAAAACCTCGCTTGTCTTACACAACATCAGCGTGGCGGTTCTGACTTCGGTGAATGGCGCGACAACCGAAAGCTTAATCGTCCGGCTGTCGATCGATTAGTTACTGTTGGAAGTAGCTTCTTACTGTATGCGATAAGCGCATTTTTTTTCGACATCTCTGTTGCTAAAATACCGTGGTACAAAAAAGGCGTCAATATCCTGGAAATTTGATTTCTAAAATTGTTTTTTTCTGAATAATCCAAATAATGCTGTTTGAGCATTAAGCAGCATATTCACTGCATTGTGTTTTCTCATGTGTTCGGTGATGATGATTTTCCCTATGAGAATTCACTGAAGAATATATGGTCGGCGTTAAGTCAGAGTGGACCAAGTACAAAACAAGGGAAAATTGGATTATTCTGCCATTAGATGCAAAATAACGTTATCTCCATTTCACTTTGATCCGATTTGATGAATGTTGAAAACTGGGAGAGATATGTAACAAATTTACTCTGAATGATCAATAAAAATCAATAAAAGTATGCAGTCAGAGTGGGCCAAGTGCTTTTTACCATAACAACGAAAACGATCGATGCGCTGAGAAAGTCAAGAAAATGCAAGACATTTCAAGTTATTTTCTAGATTTCTCGAAATGGAATGATTAGAATATCCATCCATCAATAGAAACTCATAAACATGTCATAATTCGATGGATCTTATTTTGATATCTGGCCATTTACCGTATTTGAGTAGGTGATCAGAAATTGCAACAATTTCTGTGCAGACAGAGTGGACCAAGTGTCAAAAAGCAACAAACTGATTGATTCTTGCATTTTTCGAGTCGATTTCAGAGTACGATAGAAGTTTATGGTAGTTCTATGGTGTATGTATGGACTGTCCTAGAACCCGCTTATTGTGCCAGTATATTTTGGTCGGTACTCAAGATTTTCACTTGGTCCACTCTGACTGAACGCATATTTGAATATTTCTGGTCTTCAACGCCCTGACCCTTCAAAACCTTAATTTCCAAGGTATCGTAATGCCACTGATTTTGAGATTGAAGATATGGATTATTGAAGAATTTACGATACTGATGTCGTAGGGTCTTGATAATATGTTCATCTTAAAGATATGCACCCAGTTTGTCCACGCAAGCATTAAATGATTGTTCTTTTTCTTGAAATTGTTCAGCCAGAGTGGACCAAGTGCACATAGTCCATCAAAAAATCGTTCTATCAGAGTTTGGGATTGTGATTTTTCATGTTTATCACTTCACATTATATTGTTTGAAAGTAACACAAGGATGGGTAGAAATATTGAACCAAAATTTTACTGAGATAAAAAAATATAAAGCGTTAGACTTTGAGCCCGTTTTTCTCAAAATATGAAAAATGTCACTTGGTCCACTCTGACTTAACGCCGACCATATATTACTAAGATTACAAATACAAGAACATTAACTTCAACTCGTAAAATGTCCGAAGAAATAGACAATACTACTAAAGGAATTTCTTAGACAATACATAGCGGGAATTTTTGTCAAAAAATGAGGCTTAACCTTCAAGGAATTTCGACATGGTCAAGTTTTCTTCAGATAAATGGCAGTAATTTAACCTGGTGTAACAAAATCGACCATAGTGTTTTATTCCAACGATAAATTCTGTTCGATTCAATGTTTGAAGTATTTTCGCAAGAATAAATTTATTGCTCAACTCAATTTAAATAAAAAAAAACTTATTATTTCATAGATTATTTGAATGATTTTCAGCAGATTTGTAGCAAAATTTTGTCATAAAACTTTTCGATATTCTCAATAGAATTTAAGTATAATCAAAATCCTCAAGGAATATTGAAAGGTGGCTTCAGAAGTTTTGCAAATCTCTTGGAACTTAGTCAAATAAAATTGTGGGACATGTTCATACTTTCAAAGATTCAATTACTCCTGGTGGACATCCATTCCAACTATGTCTACTTTTTTTTACTTTTTCCAGGTTTATTCAAAAATTTGAAAGAAATATGTTTTTGAAATGTCTCTTGCCTTCGAATCTTCAGAGAAAATTTGTTGAAAACCCCCAGGAAAACTTTTGCTTCCGAAATTAGCATAGCGGTAAAGGAGTCTGTAGAGAAACGTGTACCGAAATAACTGGGAAGAGGGAAACGATTTATTAAGATATTCATAAAGAAATTTGTATTGATCTTCCTTAAAACACTTCTCTAGAAATAATGTTACCAACTATTGTCAGAATCCATATTCTTGGTTTAAATTTTTGTGCGATACGAGGGCAGAATTTCTAGAGGCTTTCTGACTTTCAACCAGCGGTCAAGAAAGGATAGATTTCAAGGATAAATTCTCAAAAAGATTCTGATGGAAATTCTTGAGGAAATTGTTTTATTTGTAAATTCATTACAGAGGTTTAACAGTCATATAATTTACCTCTAGAGGAAAGATTATAAATAATTTTTCATTGGTATCTTTTGTTCTCCCAGCTTCAACATTTCGTTGCTTCTCCTTCCTTCGCATGACGCTTTAAGCTTTCCATACTTCAAAATGCATCATTTTAAAGAATTTAAAAATAAGCTAAATTATAGCAGTTTAAAAAAAATTTCCGAAGTCTAATAGTATGGTTCCTGTTTTTTAAAAATCCATCAGGAATTCCTCAACAATTTTGCAAAGTAATTCAAAAGTTTCTCCTAAGATTTAAATTCATTAACATCTTACACTACAAATATAATCTCAATACATCTTTGGTAATGTTCTTAAAAAAACCGGCAATATTTTCGCGTTGAACTTCTACAGTACCGTAAATTCGGGTGAAATTGATCACTGTATCACACGATTTTATTTCCTTCTAATAGAGCACAGAAATCAATGCAGCCTATGTAAATGAACGTTGTTTGTCTTAACTATTGTCGAATTGCATGTTGTGGAGCTTTTTTTTTGTTAAGAAATGTTTATTTCTATGGAAATAATAGAAAATTCCATAATCGTGTTCTGTGTGGTATTGACAGACATCAATAAACTTATAGTTTTAAACAAGGATTTGGACATGGTGTCAGCTTGAGTATTTGTAAGGATGCTTGAAATATACCCCCAAAACGAATTTTATCATCAAAATTCGTACCAATTTGTTCATATTGTTGTAATAATTGAATGTTTTATAGATATCAGAAGATTCCTTCGGAAATTGCCTACATTTAGGCGTTTTCTGCGGTATTGTTGAAAATTAATTGTTTATTATTTCCATAAATTTTGCATTGTTAAGATTTTGGCAAGCATATTTGAATTCAGGAGTCCCAAATAAAATTAGTGAAGTTGTTTCCAAAACTAACAATTTTGACAGGTGATCAATTTCACCCCGAAATGGAATTCCTTGATTTTTTTTATTTTAGAGACGATTTTCAGCACTAAAATCACAACTGCATGAATATTTGAGTGTATAAACCAATGAGGCTCACCGTCGTACTTGTTTTCCTGTATTAAATTGTTTGGAATTGGCAACATCATAGAAAAGACATGGAAAACTGTGAAAAGTGATCAATTTCACCCGAAATTACGGTACTACAAAATAATCGATAATAGACACTTTGAAAAAGTTTGTTTGAAATTTCTAAAGGTATGGTTCTTTCTACATCAATATGTTCATGAAACTTCAACAAATTTACTAACAACATTCTTTTAAATTTTTTTACATGTGTTTCCCTGGAAATCTGATATGGAGTGATTCGTAGAGGAATTTGTAAAGCAATCCCTAAAAATATTGATAATTTCCTGGAGTAGTTTTCGAACCAAAAAATAAAGAGTGTATACATTTTTAAATAATATATATGGAAGAATCCTGAGATTACCATTGGGCTTATTTATTGAACCTGATAGAATTCCCGACGAAAGTTTTGGAGATTTTTTTAAGAAGTTCAAGAATGAATTGCGAAATCTTAGTGAATTTTCGAAGAAATTTTCCATCAAATTCACTAAGATTTCGCAATTCATTCTTGAACTTCTTAAAAAAATATCCCAGAACTTTCGTCGAGAATTATATTAGGTTCAATAAATTCACTAGAAAATACTTAGATAAATCTCTGGTGAATTTTTCGGGAGAATCTTAGGAAACAATAGTGTAGTTTTCTAAGAAATCCTTGAACAAATTACTCCGGAAATCTTTGAGTATTATCACAGAAGAGTTTTCGAAAGAACTGTTGAACGTTTTCAGCTAGAAATTTTATAGGAAAGTTAGAGTTCTATAAATATTTCTTAGTCAGAGTTTTCGAGAGGGTTTTGAAGGAATGCGGGATGTTGCTCATTGATGTTAGAGAAATCTAAAAAATAATTATCTGTGAAAAAACGCTGATAGATCTGCGGACAAATTCTTTGAGAAACATGTTCCCAATCGAATTCCTTTTAATTACTTATGAAATACTTGTGGAATTTTACAAGGAATCCTTGGATTAACACCTGGAAGAATAATTTTTTTTGCAGGAAGTCTGGATAATTTTTTCTGCGATTTTTTCAAACACTCCTGTAGAGGAACTTTAGCATGAAGTTCAAAACCAAAGTTGGAAAAACTTTTGGCAAACTCTTTGAAAAATTCGTGGAATGAATCCTTGCTTGGTGATATTGATGACATTTTTGGTGAGACTTCTAGAATTTAGTATACTATTTTGTTTGGAGAAATCCTCAGTAATTCCTGAAAATCATTAACAAATTAATAAATTAATCATTAACAAATCAATAATAAATAATAATGGAGGATACTTTAAAGTAACAATTGATAAAAAGTAAATTGTAACAAGTACGTAGAGGACCTTCCAGTCGAAAATATTAAAAGAATTTCTAACGAATTTCTGGTGGAATTTTTCAACAGATTTTTAAGCAATTCGATAGAGATTCTTCGACAAATTTTATAGTGATCAGAAAGTCTGGGAATAATTTTCTGTGGGAATCCCAGGCGAACTCAGTGAAAACTGGTAAAGGAGTCATGGAGAAAGCACTGAAAAGTACGAACATAATTCATGAAGAAATTCCCGTAGGAATTTACAGAGAAATCTTTTCAAAGCACATGGTTGAATACCTGAAAAAATCGTGGAAGCATCACAAAGGACATTCCTTGTGAGTTTTTTTTATTAGAATTCCTTAAGGATTTTAAACTGGATTACAGCAATAATGAATCTTTTCCGTAGCGTGAATTGAAGTTTACAAATATAAATGATGTACCACGAAATGAGACAAATAAATAAAACAATACAAATCTGTTAAAATTACGAAATTTGTGAAAATCTTGATTATTGCGACCGACATTACTTCTGTAAAACAACCCAAGTAACCACGAAGCTATAGCTATAGTATCATGGATTCTTATTTTACTTCCCTTTTTTGTATTGCAATGCCCCTTGCTTCAACAATGGAGTTTGTTAAAGTTTCGAGGATATTGTCAATATCAAACTTTGTTTACAATGAAATGTTGACATAAAGATTACTATCAATGTTTGTTTTATACGTATTCCAGTTGGTCCTTAGATAATTGAACGTGGAGCTGATTGGATTGAGAATCGCTTCATGGGATATTTAAAATGTAACAGAAACATGATCAGAATCAAAATCAGCATGAATAACCAGTTGGCTTAAAAGGTGGCTAGAGTCAGTTGAGACTAAATCAATCGTAGAAGAGTTTCTAGAAGAGGAAAAACAAGTAGGGTATTGAATTGAGAAATATCCTGAAGAGATCTTATCAAATCAAATACTACCGTTGAAATTGCTCTGAGAATTGTTCCACGAGCGATGTTTTGTATCAAAATATCCAAAGACAAAAAATAACGTTTATTGCGAGTTAATTTCCGTAGGTTTGTTTGAAGCAAATGAACTTGTTGCAAATAGGCAGCTATTATGAAAGTATATTTACTAAGTTGTGTTTTAACAGAAAAAAAAAACAAAACTTTATGGTTTCAAATGACGAAAAAAGCTGTTGTTTTATACGCCTATGAATGATGATAGCAACTCCACCACGTGCTCCATCCAGGCGATTATTTCGATATACAAGCAAGTTTTTATCTCTTTTATCTCACTTTTTTCTGGCTTCCAAGTTGTTTCACCTTAATCCACCTCAGAAGCATGTCTCGGTTTTTACTCATTTCTATTTACCTATCTATCCAATGTTGAAAAATTGAGTCATCGTTACTTATCGACTGAGTTGCAATCTCTAACCGTGCGTTCCAAACAGTTCATCCTCTCTTATTTTTCCAGCCAACTGGAATACTCTCTCGGCTTCCAGAGTGCGTAGTACATTGGAACTGGAAACCCGAAGAAACCGCACCACATCGTCTCGTCGTCAGTTACAAATGCTTCATTCGCTCTGTATCTGTTCAGTTCTTCTAGTGCCGTGCTTGCGTAAAGACGCAAAAGTGTAAGTTGTCTCCCTGTATGGAGTGTGTTTAGAGGAGAGGAGATATAAGATATACATTATTGACCCTTCTACTGAAGTGCTGTGCTGTTACTCAGTCAAAGTGTTACGTTGACTATCTCCCATTTCCGTGTCGTGTCAATCTGTGAAACAGCTGTGATAAGCGAACACTCTTCTTTCTCTAATTACATATACCGACTCGGTGCAGATTTGAACAAGCTTGGATGTTTTTGTTCTGATTTTCATTAAGGTGAAGATGAATCGAAGCCAAAGTTAAAATTTTCAAGAGCACGGATCTGGAGAACCAAGCATCCGTTTAAGCTAAAAACTTAATCGATTGGTCACCAGCTGGTGGTGACAAATCGATTAGGTTTTCAGCTCAAACGGATGTTTGGACCTCCAGATCCGTGCTCTTGAAAATTTAAACTTTGGCTTCGATTCATCTTCACCTTAAACCTTTTTTTTAATGTCATTCAAACATGTGTGACTCTCTTTCTGATTAATTTGCAAATCTCTTCGGAACAAAAGGATTGCTTGTCCATTTCTGCCGGTCGTGGCTTAGCTTACATTCATTTATCCTTTCCTTTCGTAAAGTGCCAAACCACGTAAGAAAAAAACAAAACCGCGCAAATTCACCACTCGCAGCAGCTTAATCGAAAGCACCTATTAGTTCAGTTCAAAAGTACCAGCCAAGAGCAAGCAACAATCTACAATCATGTCGGTCAACCGTGCCCCGAAATCCGGATTCGCTGCTGAAGCCCAGAGAAAGGTAAGTGGAGTGCATGTCACGGGGGTTTGGGGTTGCATTGAATTGGATTGAAAGACGCGAAGATATGCAACAATCGAGGGGAATGTGGGGTAAAACATCATGTTTTTATCATTGGACCAGTAAATGCCAATTCAAAAGTTTGTTTAAAATTAGTATAGTTTCATTCAAATTTACAATTTCAGAGAGTTAAATCAGTTAAAAAAAAAACAAATGGATTCGGCTTCGTCATGCTCGATAGCGTATGAGCCAAATCTTTTGATTTGAAATCAATGAATATGACTAGGGCCCAGATAGCCAGGGTATATTTAAGTACCTACTACGATTGGAAGTATACAGCAGCCTTTGAAATCGGGATAAACAAAATACTGGATACATCACGCCCTGTATAAAAACAAGGTAAAATCCAGAAAACTGAAGGTCAAGTTTCAGTGAAATAGTATAGCCTTTCGAAGGATCTAGAATTTTTAAGACGAAAAAATAGATTTTCCCCTCAAATTTGAAGTAATGTTCAAGAAAATCTTTCGTTGAATTGCACTGGCTATCTGTAATGCAATGATAGATTTTCATAAGGATTTCTTTAAATTTGAACGAAAAAACTGGTTTTTATTTTGTGGTGATTGCTGATGATTGATTGAGGATGGATTCTTGAGCCTCAAGAGAAATTAGTAAATGCCTTCTTTATATTTAGGTAAAAAAACATGCGGTAAAATATAAGGACTAAAGTCAAAAATGATCCTATTGATTTACACGGCAATTGTAAGATCCAGATCTAAATTTACACCATTATTCTGGGATCAAAAACAAAAGAAAGTGTGATGCAAATGAAGCTATAAAAACTTCAAGGGCTAATTACTCTTTCAATTACACAGCGTAACAAAAATGGCATTTTTGCGTGTTTCAAGGATCATATAATGTGTCTTTAGTAGATTTGGTGCTGCTGAATCTGATGCTTTTCTCAGAAATGTTTCAGCATGTCACAATTTTAGCTACATGTCGCCAAAGTTGTATAAAACACTGGGTTAATTGATTTTAACATGAAATTCAAAAAGTAGGTGAAAAAACCGAATTTAGTACTATATCATTTAATTCCACTAGAGTTTGTGTATAAGTCGAGTCTAGTACACGACACTGAAGACGGCCTTACAGTTGAGGTCGAAATACGCGTATCTGTCAAAGGATACAAACTTTAGTGGAATTAAATGGTATAGTACTAAATTCGGTTTTTTCATCTACTTATAGGTATTCTACTAAACAGCTCGAAGATTTATTATCATGAAATTCAAAGTTTGATTTATCAAACTATTGTATGCAAAATAGGACTTAAACTTACATTTCAGGTATAATTTTGAACAAAATTTGCACGATTTGAAGATTTGAACCAAATTGCACGATTTAAAGAAGATTAAATAATTTTTTTCTAAATCATAAACAAATAACTTTTGAGCATCGCAGTATTATGAACTATGTTGTTAAGTATTGTTATACACAAACAATTTGAATTCTTTAACAAACTAAGCAAATAAATTTCCATACAAGCTGGCAAACTTGCAAGCAAGTTGGCTTAAATAGTCAAATTTTGCAATATCAACAGCGAATATATCAAAAACTAGATATTTTTGAAAACGGCAATGGATTCAGCAACCCTTAAATAAGTAACTAGCGATATTTTGGTGCTTGAGACAAAAACGTGTTCCGCAGTGTTACTTGTGCAATGAGAAGTACGCCATTTGAAGCGCTAGACACTTTACTTTATCTATTTCCATTGCATCGATTTATTCAATTATTTGTGGGCCTCGTAGCCGTGCGGTTAGCGTTGTCAGGCATTTGAGCGGGGTGTGGGTTCAATTCCCGCTTCAGCCATTGAAACTTTTCGTCAAGAATGTTTCTTGGCTGTGCCACTGGAGCATGCTTGTCCGTTGTCTAGTGTTAAGTTACAGTCTGTGCAGTTAAATGGCTGAAGACGGTGTCCGTGTCTTTTTTTTTTTTTTTAAGCTACTAAGAGCATTTTTTAAGTTAGAAAGACTACACATTTTTTTACGAACACCGGAGAGTCCATCACAATATTCTTAAAGCCATCAGCATGAATTCTCCTTAATCTCAAACAAGAGAAATTAGATAACCATAAGATACCATTTTTCAAATGATTCCAGTGATTTAGCTCATTCCAAGTGATTAATCTAGTTTAAAATCGGTGGACAAATGATGGCCCAAAGACTCGTCCTGGCCCAGGATCAATCGTATTTTATACTGATGGTACTGGTGTTACTGACCCTGGAGTTAACATATCAATTTCCATGGGTAAATGACCAACAAATTTTCAATCTGAAATTCGAGGTTATTTGAAATGTTCAAATATCTCTTACGCAAAAATTATAGTCATTTACTTTTACTGGCCTTCTCACAGGATCCTATCATCTGAATGGTTTTTGCGACATTGAAAAAGAAGGCTCGGTACACATAACTTAAGCCGTTGTTCGGCAATTGTAACCATAAAAATGAGGTTCATAGACGCAAGGCTGATAGGGCTCTTTGGAGCTTGGAGAGCAAAACCCAATAGAAGTGGCACCGTGTTGGGACAACGATTTTAGTCAAGGCTTGACAAAGGAAAATTAGGAGATGAAATCAGGAGATGTCTACATAGGGTAAGTTGTTGTATATTCGGCAGCTTTGTTCTCTTCGTCATGTGTTTTTTTTTCGAAGAGGTTGTCCATTAACCACGTGGTTATTTTTTTTAGGAGCTCCCCTCCCCCTTGTGGGTTTTGTCCATACATTTTTTTTTTTTTTGTGGACCATGGTCATTGGCCAGACCACCCTCCTCCCTTAATGACCACGTGGACGACCCCTAATAACTACTTTGCTGAAAAATTGCATCAATATTTTTATCATACAGAAGATTTAAAGATTCGTTCATAAAACCTCACAAGCCAATTTCACTTGCATTTAATTTTAGTTTATCTAAGGATTTGTCCTTGAATTTTGTAATAGATTCCCCTGATTATCTTCACTGAAATTTCCTCAAAAACTTGCCAATAGATTCTTTAGTTTTTTAAATTCATCCGAGAATTTCTTCAGAGTAACTGTTGAAGCATTCATTGAGTGATTTGTTCAGAAATGCTTGCACGTATTTTGGATGTATTACTTCTGATAAAAATGTGCATGGAATAGTCGAAGACAAAATTAAAACGTTTATGTCCCTTGCAGTTGCCCATAATTTATGGCACATGAGGTAATAGAGCAAAGCTAAGAATGCTGTGAAAAGTGTAAAACGATCTGTCAAATTTCTTGCGATGAATGAATAATTGAAAAATGGATTAGCTTCAAGCACATGTTATAGATACAGTCAGTGACATAAGTTAGTAATCAAATGCTGTTTTTCCATACAAAATGCCCAAGTTTTGGGTGCTGTATGTCAGCTTCTGGTAGTCCGAATCGGCTGAAATTTGGATGACGAACTACAAATAACTTGAAGTTTTGCGTGTCATTTTACGTAGAGTTTCAGAGGGTTGTTCAAAGACAAAAGTAAGTAACCGAGAGACTTTGTAATTTAATTTTAAAACGGTAAGTTGTGGGTTGTTGGTCTGTTCCACAAAGTTGTTTAATTTCAGAAGTCACACAAATTTGCAGAACACACCAACTTTCCACGTCTTACCGTTTTCAAATTAAATTAAAAAGTCTCTCGGTTACATACTTTTGTCTTTGAACAACCCTCTGAAACTCTATGAAAAATGACTGCAATATAATAATTCCCTTACAGGCAAAACTTCAAGTGATTTGTAGTTCGTCATCCAAACTTCAGCCGATTCGGACTACCATAAGCTGAGATACAGCACCCCAAACTTGGGCATTTTGTATGGAAAAACAGCATTTGGTTACTAACTTATGTCACTGACTGTAGCTACTAGATGGTTTTCGATAAGCTTCTTAATGTACATACTTGCCATAAGATGCACTGAAAAGGGCAGTAAAAGTAATAAGTGATTTCCATTCTGTGTTCGATTATCAATGGATTTTTCCTGAAAATTTCTTCAGACTGATCACGGATTCATCAGTAAAATTTCCAGGAAATGACGGCACAGATTTCTCTTGAAATTCTTCTTCTCCTCCAAAAATATCTCACAAGATTTATCTTTCGATGTTTTCAAAGATTTTTCCAATGCTTACTCAATACTTTTGATATTCCAAAAAGTCCTCGAGGAATACTTGTAACTTTTCTTCCAATGAATTTTCCCAAAATTTGCTTGGATATTTTTCACTAAGGGAAATTTGTTCACGTATTCCACCCGGATAATTTACCGGAATTTTCTTTTATTTTCGTTCAAGGATTCTTTCGAAATTCCTCCAAGCAAATCATCCATACATTTCTGAAGAAATAGCAGTAACAATAAATCTGATATTTCTTCAGATTTGTATTCAGAAATTCCTAAGAAGATTCTCTTAATTCCTTCCAGCCCACAATTTATTCAATTTTTAAATGGCAAAGATGCTGTGAACTAAAAAATACTGGAACAACAGCAATTTTCTAAATTTATCGAAATCATTGAAATATTTGGTTGTACATATATGACCCGATTTTGTCAGCCCCTTTTTCAAAACGTTTTTTCAGCTCTCCTTCATAAAGAAAACAAGTAATCAGAATTTTTTTTGGCTATGTTATGCATATTTATAATTACTTTAACTGAGTTGAATATGATTTGGACAAAAATTGATAATGGAACCGTGAGAGCAAAAATTCTCCGCAAATAGGGGTTGACAAAAACGGGTCAGTACTGTATATATCAATAGTCGCAATATTGAAACCATAAGTAATGTGCCAAAGTGTAAGTGATCTGTAAATGCTTTAACGAGTTCATGACCTCATTTCCAAAACAACTTTACAGCATTGAATTATATTGTATAGCCAGTGGGGCGGGAAGTGAATAGGACAGGTGGGACTTGATCTATGCACATAAACACCTGGGTAGGACAATCAAAGGATTGTCCTACGCACTATTACAAGTTACAAGAAACTTCTTAACCGTTAGAAAAACAAATGGAGCAATCATCTATGGCATTTCTGAATCAATGAATGGATTGCTTCTTAAAAATATCAACGTCCAACCCTGTATATGCTCTGAAAAAAATTGCCGTAAGTATTCCAGAAAGTAATTCTTTATAAATTTCTGTAACATCACTAGAGAATCATCATAAGATTCTTGAAGAACATTTTGAAGAAGTAACGGATTAAACTATGACCAGTCGCATCGTTTTATACACGTACGAGTGTGATGGTGCTAACGATTTATAAACAGCTATCCCTCTTGATATAATCTTTCAATGCATTGCTGAATCTCTTGACGAGTGTTAAGAAGTACTTCGCTGATTTAGAACTGCTGTAGAAATATCTAGAAGTAGTTCTTGGTTAATTCCTTAAAAATGATTGAATCAAATTCCCACTGTTATTTTGTGGCATTATTCATTTAAACATTTAAAGCACATTATTAAGATTTGAAACATTCTTCAATAATCTTCATTTTATTTTGAAACAAAGAAAATCAAAATACACGGATTATAGAATTTTTGCTGTTTATCAAACAATTTGATCAATTTTTGTCGAATTTGTTCAAAAAATCGGTTGGAAAGGGTTTAGATATTAACGATCCCTTTTTTTGAATATCTTTGTTCCTTATTATACTTGCATTGAATCCTGCTGCAAAATCGTTCATGCTCCAGAGGCTATGACGCAGACTCTTCAAGACTTTCGTCTCAGATTCCCAGAGGAATTATATTCAGGAATCAGGCTTCCGGAATTATGATAGTGATTTTATTTGGAACACTTCCAGGGTCTCCTATAGGGTCTCTCCAGAAATCAAATTCTCCCAAAAATACTACCAGCGATTTCTCAAAGGATGCTTAGAAGAATTACTCCAGAATTTGCTTCAAGAAATCTATGAGAACTTCAAAGCTTCTACCTTCAGTAGTTTCCTAAGGATTTTTTCCTCTCAAGACTATCCTAGAATTTAGGGGCCTTCCTCAGTCGAGTGGTTAGAGTCCGCGGCTACAAAGCAAAGCCATGCCGAAGGTGTCTGGGTTCGATTCCCGGTCGGTCCAGGATCTTTTCGTAATGGAAATTTCCTTGACTTCCATAAAGTATCGCAGGTACGAATGCGAAAATGGCAACTTAGGCAAAGAAAGCTCTCAGTTAACTGTGGAAGTGCTCATAAGAACACTAAGCTGAGAAGCAGGCTCTGTCTCAGTGAGGACGTTAATGCCAAGCAGAAGAAGAAGATGTCAAGCTCAGGTGAACTGCCAATGGGAAACACGTATGCCGTCATGAAGAACCATGGAATGCAGTGCTTTCGTTTTCACCGGTACGCACCGTGGCACACACCCAAACAAAGCAATTCACTCAGGTGGTACTCTCCCTGTCTGCAACAGCTAGCGACCGGACAGGACTAGCCCCTTTTCGTCAGATTTACCGAGAAAACCCCTTGAGAATGTGCTTCTTCGGTTCATTATGCCTCAATATAGCCTTACTAGCGGACCTGACTCTGCATTCCGAAAGTGTGTTTATGTCGTGCAGTGGTCCAGATTTAGAAAATCGTGGTAAAAATGACGCATGCTCAATATTTTACAAGTTTTGATCCTGTCAAGTGTTTACGATTGATTTTTAGGGGTGGCAGATTCGGGACATAGTCACCATATTTTGACACGTATTTGAGGGACCATCGACTTATAGAATTATCGAGTTATAGAACATACCGATACAAAGTAATCCCTATATCAAAGGAGCACATTTTTATTTTTCTAATACTTTTATGATAACTTCTTTAAGAAGTTGATATTTTTATGAAAAATAGTGACCTTCTACGCCTACTTCCCCAATGTTCTATGTAAACCTTATGGACCGTGGGACAAATATGCGTAGAACGGCAGAATAATATTATTTCACAAAATTTAATTTTTCCAAAATTCAAGTGTGTTTTACTGCATTAATGAATGTTTGCCCTTCACTGGCATGTACCAGATTTGCTGGTATGTCTGAAATATACTGTTGGGAACTTGTAATCAGAAGACACAGTGTGTTTGTTTGACAAATTAAGAAATGAATTTGCAAAAAAAAAAAATGCGTGTTCTAGTGAGACTTGAACTCACGACTCCGTGTGCGCTAGACCGGCGCTTTAATCAACTAAGGTGTTCTGTAGCCCAGTAAATTAGAAATATCAAAAACCAAATTTTACTAATTCGCGAATCATTGCTCAAAACGTGTTTAGATCGATTTAAGATAGCGATGCTACAGTATCGATTCAACCAAAATGGTCTCTAAAGTCTGTTTTTCCTTATTCTGCATAATCCTGATACAACATTCTGCAGGCTCCAGAAAAACTTTCATGGGCTAATTAAACGTGACTATTAAACAGGTTCTTTAAGAACTTCATCTCAGAATTCTCGAGCTCCAGGTTTCATCCTGGTGATTTATTCAGAGATCTTATCATATCGGTCATGCGACTCAAAGGTAAAGGGAGTCTATAGAAGATTTTTGCAAATGATAGAAATGAATAGGTGCGCCTATGTTGGTAGCAAAGCTTTGAGCCAAACCTTCTCCAGTAGAAAAGCTAGGTAGAATACAGGACGCTTCGATGCTTACTGACTTTAAAATGGCTTGCTCAATTTTCACCACCTAGTAAAATTTAAATCTTGTCGCTCCCTTGCGTCGCCTATCCACCTATTCATTTCTATAATTTGCAAAAATCTTCTATAGACTCCTTTTACCTTTGAGTCGCATGACCGATATAGCCATAACAAAATAGAATATGAAACAATCACGGTCGATACCTTCTCCTTCTTATTTAAAATACTTCCAGGGACTTCTACAGGGATCTCTCCAAAAATTCTTCCATTAATTCTCCCAGAATTTCTTTCAACGATTTCTCAACGGATGTTTAGAGGAACTTCTCCAGAATTTGCTCCACGAAATCGTGGATCACTCCACAGCTACTACTTCCAGTAATTTCCTCAGATATTCCTTTGATTTTTCCCAGCGACTATCCTAGGATTTCCTCCACATATGTTTTTACTAATTCTTCAAATGTATTCTCAAATCGTTACTCTAGTTCTTTTAAAGATTCTAAAGTGTTTCTCCGAGGAAATCCACAGAGTTTTTTTTTCTAGAGATCAGGGTTCTTTCCAAAAAAAAACTGCCAGATTTTCTCCGCCTTTTCTAGTGGATTCCTTCAAGAATCCATCCACGTTTACTCCTAGAAATCCAAAATTCCTTGAAGGTCTTCTCGAGGAAATCTATCATGAACTCATCCAGTAATTTCTCAATAAATTCAACCTGAGATTCATCATAGAGCTCCTGTATATTTTTTCTAGGAATCTCTCCAACATTCCATCCAAGAATTACTTCTGCAGTTATTCCAAGCATTTCTCACGAAGTTTCTCAAAAAATCCCCATGGAATCTTCAAAAGTTTGGTAAAGATTCCACACCAGCTATTTTCCAGTAATTCATCATTACTACATAAAATTCCTTAGAAATTTGTCCGATATTTTCTTAGATATGATATTTTATTTTAATTATCTTAGCAAGTTATCCAGGAATTCTCTAAAAAATCTTTTAGAAGTTCCTCAAGAGTCTAGAAGTTTGCTCATGGATCCTTGTTCATGAAGGGTAGAACTTACACCAGTTTTATCAGAGGTTACCTTGCATTCTTTTTCATAAATACCAGAATATCTCACGGATTTATTTTTTTTTTTTCAAAAAAAAACTCTTTTAATTATTGTAAAAAAACCTGGAGACAGTCATGGATGAATGCCTGGAAAAATCTGTGCAGACTTCCTTGAGAAAATTTCGAAGAATTAATGGAGGAATTCCTGAAGAAATCTTTGGAGTAATTCCTAAAGGTATCCTTAGCGAAATTCCTCGTTGAAATCTTAAAGAACTCAGAAAAGACAATTTATAGAAAATGCTAACGAATCCCTAAAGGCATTTTCTGACCGGAAATCTTGGAGGATGCCCTAAGGAAATGAATGGAAGAATCAATGGATAAAATCTGAAAAAAAGTTTCTGATTCCTGATGGTTCCTGATGATTTCTGAAAGAACCACCAGAGGATTCTTGATGATCTTTAAGGTCATTTCTGTGGTTATCCTTGGGGAAATCCAGTTCTTGAGGTATCCAAAACTGTAATTCCTTAGAAAAAATCTTGGAGGAATTTCATGGGAAATACCGTTTTGACTCATATTCCGAACACTTAAGGCCAACAGTGACTTCAAATGCATCTGATTGGCATAAATTGGATGATATTTGTTTAATTTTTAATTTCTTCGCAAAGTATAACTGTTATTTGTTGGGTGTACCAATAAAAATGTTGATATAATTTGTTTTAGTATTGTTTTTACGTAAAAGTATGGAACAACATTTTGATTCAAATGCCGAACACTGTGTTCATTCTGTCTCATATTCCGAACACCTTGATTCAAATTCCGAACAGCACGAATAAATCGTATTCAAGTGAATAATTTTGCAAATACATTTATCTGAGCTTGTTCTACTGGTCTCAAACTAGAGAATCATCACTACTCCCACGGTAAAAATTATGTTGGAGACGTTCAAACTGAATCGCAATTGACTGCCATTTCCTTGTTATTTGGTGACATATTTCAGCGAAACATTTCAACTCGATCGCCATACAAAAACCGAGTGTTCGGAATATGAGTCTGTTCGAAATTTGAGACAAAACGGTAATCATTAAATGAACTCCTGAAGAAAACTTCGGAGTAATACCGGAATCTTTGGGCAAATACCTGAATTGACTTTTAGTGGAATTCTTAGAGAACATCATGAAAAAAAACACACACATTACGTGTAATACGAGCAATAAAACTTGTGATGTTACAAGGAATTCCCAAAAAAAGCTTAAATCTTAAGATAAATGTGAGGTCTGATACTGCAGTTCACTCTCCACATCTCGATATTCAAGAGACCATCGAGATAAGGAGAGATCGAGACAAAGAACACATTTTTAATGAATACTAGATTGAAAACCACACCGTTACCAGGAATATAAGAAATAAACAAACAAACGACGCATCGTGTTTCCGAAATGTTTTGAATCAATGAAATCGGGTCTAGTAACCTTTGATAATGGGCATATCGACATACGGAGAGGAAATCGGGAACAAAAAACAACCAGGAACACATCGAGATAGGGATATATCGAGATACGGAGAGTGAAAATGTATGCAGACGGAAAGGACCGAAGAAATCATCGGCTTTGGAGAATCAAACTCTTATTTCTTGCTCCTATTCGGTTTTGTTTTATTTTCATGGTTCCTGTTTGATTCCTTTTCAGTTTTTTTTTGGTTCCTGTTAGTTAGGCCTCTTTTTCAAGAAACAGGTCTCTAAGTTCCTATTTCCAAAGCTACCAGGCATGTACAGTGAGAGCATGGATCTTGACTCCTAGAGCTCCGATTGATTTCATATTCCGACCCAAAATTTCTACAGCCACTAGGAAATATACGCACATCATTTTGATCACACACTTTGAAGTTATTGCAAATGTCCCATATTGAAAGATTGATGCCAATATGTTGGTTTTGATATATTTTGAAAAGTATGAAGTTTATATAAAAAGTGTTCTATATACTTGTTTCTCTTGTTAAATTAACATTTTTGCCAAAGGGTATATTGCTCTAAACACTTTCGATTCAAAAATATGTAGTTAAAAATGACAAATTTAGCATTTTTTGCAAAATGGAGCATTAACAATAACTTCAAAGTGGGTGATCAAAATGCTGTGAACTTTTCACTGCACAAATCAAGCCCAATTGGAGCCAAGATCCAAGTCACTAAATTTGATAATTTTGTATGGAAAACGGTAAAATGATTTTTTTAGCCGGTCACTGTATGTGTTCTTTACCATCTGATATTGTAGAAGAATATTTGACTTTGTTTTTCAATTAATAACATGTTTAAAAATCAATGTTTTGTCAGCTTTTTACAAAACTGAACCACTGTGTTGCGGTGCTTTATGTAGATAAGAATCCGCTACTAATGGTGGTGAGAAAGCCCTCTCCCGGTTTTTTAGTCGCCGGCCGGTTGGTCGTTTGGTGCTTCGCTAAATACATGACGGTGTGATGATGTCATCGCGACACACTGCTCGTTATGATGTCCGCTAATAAACGCAGGCTGAATGGAACTTGAACGCGAACGTGAGTGTGTTTTTTTTTCGGTATTTGTGTTCACTGAAGGAGACCTATCTTTTTATTGCAAACGGTTTTCTTGTGAAACGGGGAATGCTACATCATTGGGCAAGCTAAGCTAAAAGAACTGTTTTCACACATGCGTTGAATCACCTGCCGATCTTTGGTTGAAAAGTGTTGAGCATCACAGTTCCTTGAGGAGTGATGTTTGAACATTTCAGATCTAAGAAAAGTCATACTTCTTAAACACCTATTCGGTAAATTAAGTGTCTTAGGATTTAGTAAACTTCGGCTTCATTTTATGGATTTTGATTAAATTTGCACAGTTTTGGGTTACCTGGGGCAAGATGGGTTAGTGTGTGAAATAATCTTATCAGTATGGAATCAGATTCTAGTAACTATTGCATAGTATTCATCTGATTAGTCTTGTCCCAAGTTCGACAGAGCTCTGGAGCTACCATGGGAAAGACAGGGTTAAAATTCGCTTGGCTAACCAGTTTCTAAATTATGCAGAGTCAGCAAATTTACTGATGTCCTTCAACACCACTGGACAAGTCGACGGTCGATTAGATACGTACTATGATGTGCAGTGCATCCATGTGGTATTTAAGAAACTAACTTTGATCTGCACTATATAGACCTCTAGGTTCAAAATTCCTCAACTAACTCAATACCAGCCACATCTTCCTTATCATCCTCCAGCAAAACCCCAACTGATTCAGTTTCATATTCAGCAAACAGCTGAAGGCTGACGTCATCCCATGACTTCATTTCCTTCTACTCCACGGCTCATATCGCTGACAGAGCGCCGATATTTGAATCGAATTTCGAGACGCGTTTGAAACCGCCTCAACAACGCTTGGCAACTTCGCTTCGTTTGAATTTTAAACCATGTTTGGTTTAGGTTTTAGTCTGTTTGCGCATTTGTCACTGGCTGTTGTTGGCGTCATGTCGCTGTAGCGCGAATAATAACCGCTCCAAAAAATTTATGGCATTAATCAAACGTAGGAAATAAAATTTTTGAATCGCGATTTTGGTCGTTTGAGATGCGTGGGACACATACGTTTCTCGTAGCCCAACCCGAGAAAGTAGAAGCCCAGACTAGCAAACGAAAAGAAGAAATCTCATTCTCAACGAATCGCATGTGCAAAAACCGACTGACGGCGGACAGCTTCATGGTGCAACGCCTTATTCGAATGCTGTTTGTTGTCGAGGCAGCAGTCCTTCACTGCTTCATCATTAATTTGCGAAGGTCAGCAAAAATAGACGTATGGACTGGTGGAGCTTTTCAGTAGGTCCCACAACAACCAAGCCAAAACTAAACTGACTGTAGTGCCTGATAGAGCGGTGTACGAAGGTTTCGGTAACTTGTACTTATCCATACGGTGTCGGTGTCTGTATTGTACAGGGTGGGTCGTGATAACATGTGAATAATAATCGAGTGATCATCTTAATAGTTATTTTTACAGCACACTCAGTAAATTTGTCCAACAAGGCTTGCCTTCGGTCCTAAGAATCGATTTATATAAGTAGGTACCATTGATTTACAGCTCGATTTAGTCCAAATCATAATTTAAATAATTATTTTCGATTAAAATTTAACCCCTATACGGGCGAAATATATAGCGAAAAAATAAAAACTAATACTCTCACCGCTCAGCGAATACTTAACGGATTTCAATCATTTTTTGCCAGTATACTGGTACACATATCAAGTTTCTAAAAATGGCCAAAGTATCTCGGGAATGTTCATATGGCCGTAGTTATTCCGGTGGGTCATTAAATCAGGTCAAGTCGAAAGGGTGGTGTGCTTCTGTGCCCCAGAAGGTAGGCAAATTTTAAGTCACAATTTCCGGAATCGGCTATAATGTGGCCACTATATCAAAGAGTTTTAGGAAAAGCACATCAGTTAAAAAAAATCAGAAATTATCATTTTCGAGCCCCCGGGACGCCTCAAATTTACGATAAAGTGGCTAATTTGTATCTAAATATCTGTGCCAAGCTCATGGGAACGCATTTTTGTGAACTATTATGTTTGAGCTCTACTTTTCGAGAATTGAAACGGTTTAGAGTTCAACAAATCTACAGCCGGTTCTTCAGGGCATTAAGACCTTGTAGTCGCATTCCTTACATTCTAAACAACCCATAGCTTTTCATTCATAAAGCTGCATATCAGATCTTAATGATTTATGCAAATTAAAATTATTGTCATTGCAAATATACAAAGCCTACTTGGTACGTCACGAAAAATAGCTCTTTTTACCCGACTTGACCCAGTGACTCACCGGAAAAACTCCGGCCACATGAATATTCCCGAGTTCCTCTCGTTACTTTTAGAAACTAGATAAGTATGCTAGTAAACTGACGAAATTTTATTAGAATCCGTTAAATATTCGCTGAGAAGTGAGGGTTTTAGTATTTTTGCTTTCACTCAGGCCTATACGGATTAAGCCCCCTTGCAACTTCAGTAGCGCTATTGTGTCTACTCTTGTAACACTACTAAACAACCTATTTTTTATATAACTAAATAAAGTGAGAATTAAGCATTGAACGCTTTTACTCTATTCTTTATTGGAAAATTGTGAAGCAGAAAAATATGACTTTGGTGGTTCAAGCGATATCAAATAGAACAATATTATTTCCTGTAGTTTTTATGTTTTATCTACACACCAAGGGAATGACAACATTGTCAAATAAAACTCTACTTAATAACTGCAGAAGCTGAGAAGCAGGCTCTGTCCCAGTTGGGACGTAATGCCAAGAAGAAGAGAAGAAGGACTCCGGTATGATTTTCAATTGATATTGATATTAATTTTTTTTTCACGAGTTTTGGCGAGATGACTAATACAGTCAACTCTCTACAACTCGATTTAGGCTCACTGGCTTCGAGTTTTTTGAGAAATATCATTATTTTTATATTCTCATCATTTTTTTACAACGGTCTATTGCACCTCATCAATCATCTTCGAAACTTTTATTTCACAATTTTTTTTCAGTTGTCATAACAAAGTTCTTATTTTCATAGAAATACATTCGATTTACTATGTAGTTTAGCTCTACCCTTCAACATATTGGCACTTATTTTAATAGTTAGATATTGTCTGACTTTATCATAGAAATTTGTATATAAATGTATTTGTTGGCGAGGCTTTATCAAGATAATTGATGTAAAACCAAATAAGTGTAAAGTTGTGTATAAAAATATCAGTATTTTATTTTCAAAATTCCGTATTTCAATAAAAATTTATCTCTTTTTGTTTTACAATCATAGATTGTACAAGATCTGAGTTGCTTTGCTTAACTATGCCATGTATGAAAATCGGCTCTACCCCATTTGGCATAACGCCATTTGGCACAATGGTCATTTGGCATAATCGCCATTTGGCATAATTTGAAGAATACATTTCCAATAAATCCAATGTATGTCATCTTCGACTCTTGACAATATAATTGAGTCCGAGTTCCGACCGACGCCTTCCAAGTTACACTTATACTGCCGTTATACGCATAATTGTCCCATGTTACTTTTTGTGCATTTTGACTTTTTGTCATTAAACAGTTTATTTTTACGTATAGTTTTAGAAAACACACACACCAAAAATTAACTTTGTTCGGAAACTCAATGAAAAGCAAGCCAAGCCAATTTGTCCCATTGTTGAATTTCCACGCATAACTGTCCCACTACTGTATTTCTACGCATAACTGTCACACTATACAATTCGCTGCGCTGATCTCGAACAAAATAGTCAGTAGGCAGTTTTGAATTAGCTGGTGTTTGGGAAAATCGTTTTGAACACCTTTTTACGTTGGCTTTACATCTCATGTGGAACACAACCTGTTTTATTTTCGAGTCCATGGCTTGCGACAAATCATCTTCATGGTTTAGCAAACCAAGTCTAAATAAAAATAGTTCGAATGTTTTTGGATGACTTGGCCACATGCTGGGTTGTTCCGAATACCGATTCATTGGTGGAAGTGGCCACACAGATAAAAATAATGAAAATTACACGTCATGTAAACTTCATTTATGCGATGTAAACATGACGTCATGTAAATTTCAGTTTGAAATCATGTAAAAATGTGTTGTATGTCAAGTAATCACTCAGGATCCTGCTAGATTACATGACACATAATTAAAGTTTACCTGACATATCATGTAAATATCCATGATATTCTACGCTCCAATTATGTGCATTATATATCTCAGAAATTTACACGTTTCGTTCGAACTATGCATATTATATTGGCGAATCTGAAACCTGGCTTGCGACATATCAATTTTCATGAATTTTCAAATCAAGTCTAAAGTTGGTTCAAATGTATTTGAATAACTTGACCACACGTCGGATTGTTCCGAATTCCCGGTTCTCTGGGGAAATGGCCTCTAAACCATCGGTTCTGAAACCTAGCTGGCAACATCAAACTACATAAATTACCCAAAGAAGGGTAATTCAAAGGTTCTTGGATAACTTGATAACATGCCAGGTTGTTTTGAGTACCCTGTTCTCCAGAAGAGGTGGTTATTATATTGGCGATTCTGAGACCTATCTTGCGACACATCAAACTTGATGAAGTCAAGAAGAAGTCAAAGTCATGTCAAAAGAAGAATAGTTCAAGAGGTTTTGGGTGACCTGGCCACACACTGGGTTATTCCGGATAACTGGTTCTTCGGCGCAAGTGGCAAATATGTTGATGGTTCTGAAGCTTTATTTGCGATGTATCAAAAATTGCAAACCAAGTCCAAAGAAATGTCAAATCGTGTAAAGATTTGTGTCATGAATTTTGAGTTAAATATTTACTCCGCAAAATAACCTTGAATTCGCAGATGAGTTTCTGCCGTCGATATATTAATTTATAACATCTTATAATCTCTAACTTACTCATCCACTCTTTCTTTCACTAACTCATACATTGTCTCATTATCACACATACAGAAAACTTTGCTTTCCATCCCAAACTATAAAATCGTATTTCTTCACTTCCCCACACGTGGCTCCGTTTGGCACATGTCACTTGAGCCGTCATTAGGTGCCTTAAGATAGTCTTGAGGATATACGTCCGCTACATTCGGTACAATCTATACGTAAGAACGGTCATCTACAGCATTATGCTTAGCACATAATTGGTCACTAATATCAGTGGGACTGTTATGCGTAGAAATTCACGAAACCCCCCGTATTTCTAGGCATAACAGTCCCACTTTGAATTTCGTAGCTAAATTTACTTTATTCCCATAATAAAAACTCTTGACTCTAATGAACACGCTATACTTTATACTGTTGTAAAAATTTTAATTTAATTTACCACACACCTGGTCAATACGAGGTCTAAATGTGTTAAAATCTTTAAACGCGTTTTTCTCGATTGCATATTTTGGAACATGGGACAATTATGCGTATAACGGCAGTATAGCTGTGAGTACTTATCCGTATCGTTTCATGAAAGAGTCATTTGGAAAGTATAGAAATTGGCACCATAGAGTGAGCTCGCTTTAATCAATCTTATGATGCTCTCAGATGTTTTCCCTTATTTGTGATAATGCTGTAGCTCGATTTTTGACCGTGGCTTGGGTGCCACGATTTTATCGTAGCTGAAAACACAGTCACACGAAACCGTGTAGGCTAGCCTCAAAATTATATTGAAATTTATTTATTTTTATTTATGAGGACTCCAAAAATAGATATGAAGAAGATGCTTTGCCTCAAATGCTACAAAAACCAGTTGATATACTGTTAATGATTCAGTAGGGTGATTCGCCTCTTGTTGAACAGTACGTGTATTCTTAATGACGTGTTCTACAAATAGCGAGCATTTCAGGCATTGAAAATTTATTATAAATTCTGCCTTCTTTCAAAATAAGCTGTTCTTTTTAGCTTGCAGCGTAACCAATCATAGGCACGCCAAGATCGATGTTTATGCACATCGGGTAGCCTTGATACCGTGTTGTTTAGAATTACCCGGACTCTTGGAATTTCAGACACTAAGTTTAATTCACCCAAAAATATATTTTTTGGTTACTTTTATGCATGGAAAATGCAGAAGACGTCGTAATTAAGGACTTTAGACAAAAGAGTCTTCTTAATCTTTTTTTTTCTTGGCCAACCAGCATTTTGGTTTATTCTACGAGTGAGAATTGTCGGTCTCGTATAGTGAGGTGGCGGCAGTTGTTTGTTTATCGTCGGCTGGGTTTAGGATAGAAGCCTTAAAATCTCGACACCAAGAGATGCAGCCCACACACACCTGGGACCCTTCATATCGAACCGATCAACACATGGGCCAGGACCAATGGATTTACTTCCTTTCCGAAGGAAGACGGGATCAAGGATTGTATGTCTTAGAAAATCCCGACGGCGTCGACTGGCATAGATACCCAACCGACTGGGGTGAGAGGCAATCACGCTTATCACTACACCACCGACGCCGCTACGAAAAAAGTCGGATGTAAGTCAAAAAAGCACCGTGAAATAGGCCAATGCCCGGCTTTCGAAGTGTCCAACAATTCAAAGCATTACGGTATGAATGCTAAGATTCGCTAAACTGCAAACAGCTCATGTTTGGAAGAAGGTAAAATTTACTAATCTAAATAAATTACTATGCTTCAATGTGTATTTTAATTACTGAAAAATTGGAACAATACGGATGCGCAATTTTGCAGGTTGAAGTAAGAAAACAGGAGACTTACTTCTGCCACTTCAACTTCTCGTATAAAACAATGAAAAATAAATGATTATGTAAAAAAAAACTTCTCGTATATATTTAAAAGAATCTAATTAAGAACACAGGCGCACATGGAACTCATAGCTTATAAGGTTTAAGCCCTTTTTTTCATTTGATAAAATTGTACGCAACGATTCGGTTCGGGTTTTCGTATTTTACTGCAATCAAAGCTTGCTTATATACAGTCAAACCTCCATGAGTCGATATTGAAGGGACCTTCGACTCATGGAACAAGAATCCTTTGGAAAGCTGATTCGTGGGACCATCATAGTAACCATGAAATTTCGTAGTTAGTATGGTTCCATGAGTCGATATCGAATCATTGAACATCGACTCATGGGGGTTTAACTGTATATGGTTGGATCTTCATCCACACGATACACCTTCAGCGATATGCTCAACTTCAAATGTGACGTTGCAAATGCTTTTGTTATCAACCTCAAATTTAAAGAAGTGTTGTCAAGCGAATCAATATCCATTCATACTATTCATACATACTAGGATTTTGAAAAGCAGAACTTCTATTTTCACGGCTCTACCCCATTTGGCATAAAGCCATTTGGTATAATTCCGTTTGGCATAATTCCTATAGCGTTTAGCAAAACAAAGCAGCGTTTCTACGGCTTAAGAACTTATTTCTATAAATTATAAAATATTGCTCTGCCCTCTAAAATTTAAGCAAAGAACTAAGAACTGTTCATTTAATAAAGTGGACACCTTGTTTATGCTATATCTTTTTTATTTATTGATAAAATTGTAATCGGTTTTCTATGCATCGTTCAACTATTATTCTACAATGCTATGAAAATATAATATCTCACCGAATGCTTCTGATTGAAGAACTGAACAGTTTTTCCAAAACCTTCTAAGAAAAACTGTTCATCAAAGTTAAGCATTATTTTTCGCATAACAAAAATCCTTATTTTTATGAACAAATTGTGTGTTGGTATCCTTAACTATTCTAATATAGGTAGAGCTTAGAAAAAATTAATAATATTCCACCATTCGTGAGTTAAAACCGCATTCTTGTGTGGAAATTTTACTCTTTATGATTGTTTTTTTTTAATATCTTACACTTTTAAAATCATTTTCGCATATTTATCGATCTATAGCAAATTGTAGAAGTTTTTCTTTAAATATTTTGATTGGAAATCTTAGATTGACATATTATGAAAATAATACGTGGAAATTAAATTCGGTTTAACAGCAGCAGTGTTGCCAATTTTAATGATTGTCATTGTGGTTTGAGAGGCCTTCTGAAAATAAAACATTTGTTCTTCTATTGCATTTTAAATATAAGGTGGGAACAAAATAAACAACTCTATGATGGCATAGTTTATTTTCCATGTTAATACTATATTTGTACTTCCGTCAGGACGTACAAATTACACTCATACCATTTACTTTTCAATTTAAAATAATTTTCTTCAAAAAAATCGGTAAAAAATATTTTATGATATCTGGTGAATTATTGCTCCAAAAATAATTTGATATTTTGCAGTAGACTTTTTTTTTTTTTTTACCAATTCATTTATTTAAGGCTCTATCGCGTTTAACGCTTTACGGAGCCGAGATTCATTTTTGTACTTTTTTACAATTGTTTAACTTCTTAAGTACCAAGTTTAGTCCGGGTTGGAGCCAGGGTACTCGTGGCAGCTCGAGGTTAGTGGTCACAAATATTTTTAGGAAGGGCTAGGTTGGGATTGGGTTACAGGGTTCTTTGCAGCTCATCCGGGTGGTATTTCATGGTTGCTCGTTTGTCGTATCATGGCGTATACCAACTTCATGTGGGTTTTCGATTGCCGGATGGCCAGGAACATCAATCCAACACAAATGGGACATAACACAGAGAGAAAAAAAAAAACTGGGGAAGAGAACACAAGAGAATCAAACTTTTATACAACACAAGCGAAGATAATCGTAAATCGACAACATGTAGACGAGATCGCGGGAGCCCAACACATCTCTAACTGAAACATAGGGTTGTCTACCTCGGGCCACAAGGGTATCCATAAGTTGTGCTCTGGAGGCGTCCATATCCGGGCACTGCCAAACTACGTGATCGATGTCATCATAACCGGAACCACACCTATTACATATATTGCTCAGCGCGAGGTTGATCCTGTGCAAATGTGCGTCTAGCGAGTAATGGTTGGACATAAGTCTTGACATCACGCGAATGAAATCTCGACTTACATCCCAACCTTTCCACCACGCTCGCAAGGAAACTCTAGGGATTATGGAATGTAACCACCGTCCCAGTTGGTCATTTAGCCAGTCGCTTTGCCAACCGTGAAGAGAACTTTGACGTACTAAATGAAACAATTCATCGTGTGAAATTCTTCTATCATATATCTCACCTTCCTCAGCGCCCACCTTTGCGAGAGAGTCCGCCTTCTCATTGCCATAAATTAAGCAATGTGAGGGGACCCATACAAAGGTAATCTTATATGATCTTTCGACCAGTGCACACATCTGCTCTCTTATTTTTGTAAGAAAGTAAGATGCATGCTTTACAGGTTTCATCGATCGAAGTGCCTCAATAGAACTGAGGCTATCCGAGAAGATGAAGAAGTGGTCTGCGGGCATGTTTGAGATCATCCCCAAAGCGAAGTTGATTGCTGCCAGCTCAGCAACATAAACCGTGCAAGGTTCCTGAAGTTTTCGGAAGGCGGAAGAGTTTTCATTGAAGACACCGAAGCCAGTGGATCCATTTATACGTGACCCGTCAGTGAAATATCTCCTGTAGGAATCGACATTCTGGAACTTTGCATTGAAAATACGTGGAATAGTTATACATCGAAGTTGATCTGGAATTCCATGAATAGCTTGTTTCATGGACAGATCATATTCAACAGAGGAACTGTCATTGGTGAAGCGTACACGTGGAGGGTTATAACATGGAAGGCTAATGTCAGATGACATGTAGTAGAGATAAACTCTCATGAATTTTGACTGAGTGTTCAGTTTGAGCAATTCTTCGAAGTTTTCGATGACGAGTGTGTTGCTCACTCCACACTTAATAAGTATTCTTAGCGAGAGCTCCCAGAATCGGTTTTGTAGCGGTAAAACCCCTGCCAGAACCTCTAGGCTCGCATTATGTGTCGAGTGCATACACCCTAAGGCGATACGCAAACAACGATATTGAATTCGTTCCAATTTAATCAAGTGGCAGTTTGCTGCTGAGAGAAAACAGAAAGAGCCATACTCTAGAAGAGAGAGAATGGTTGTTTTATAGAGTTTTATGAGGTCTTCCGGGTGAGCACCCCACCATGTTCCGGTAATTGTTCGTAGAAAATTGATCCTTTGTTGGCATTTTTCCGTTAAATACCTAATATGAGTTCGCCAAGTGCCTTTTGAATCAAACCAGACCCCAAGGTATTTTGAAGTCAAAGACTGGTCGATGTCTGTTCCTAAAAGCTTAAGCTTTAGTTGGGCAGGATTCCGCTTCCTTGAAAATACGACCAGTTGAGTTTTTTGCGGAGCAAACTCGATCCCTAAATTTCTAGCCCAAGTGGATAGATTATCAAGGGAATTTTGCAATGGTCTTTGCAAGATTTCCGCTCGTGGGCCCTTCATAGAAACCACAGCATCATCTGCAAGTTGTCTTAGCGTGCATGGTTCTTCCAAACAGTTGTCAATATCTTTAACATAAAAATTATAAAGCAAGGGACTCAGACATGAGCCTTGGGGAAGGCCCATATAGCTAATTCTGGAAGTTGTCAGTTGACCGAGAGTGAAGCTCATGTGTTTTTCTGACAACAGATTGTACAAGAAATTATTCAATATTCCAGGTAATCCACTATTGTGCAGGCTTTCTGACAATATTTCTATGGAAACTGAATCAAAAGCGCCCTTAATATCCAAGAAAACCGAAGCCAATTGCTCCTTGTCCGCAAAGGCTAGTTGAATATCTGATGAAAGCAACGCTAGACAATCGTTTGTTCCTTTGCCCTTGCGAAAGCCAAATTGTGTACTGGAAAGCATGTTGTTTGATTCGACCCAGTGATCGAGTCGGGATAGGATCATTTTTTCTAACAATTTCCTTAAACATGATAACATAGCGATCGGGCGGTACGAATTATGATCAGACGCTGGTTTCCCAGGCTTTTGAATAGCTATTACTTTGACCTGTCTCCATTCAGGTGGAACAATGTTGTGCTCCATGAATAAGTTGAACAGGTCAAGCAACCGTCTTTTAGCGATATCAGGGAGATTTTTAAGAAGATTGAACTTAATCATATCGCGTCCCGGAGAGGAGTTGTTTGATGAAAGAAGAGCCATAGAAAATTCCAGCATAGTGAATGGACTGTCCAACGCATCGTCTCTCTGGGTTTCCCAGAATGGCGGTTGAGCTGGAACTGAGTCTGGACAGACCTTTTTCGCGAAGTTGAATATCCAACGATTGGAGTATTCGTCACTCTCATTTGAGGATGAGCGGTTTCGCATGTTGCGAGCCACTCTCCAAAGCGTCGTCATTGAAGTTTCTCGTGAGAGGCCATCGATGAAACGTCGCCAATAGCTGCGCTTCTTCGCTTTAATAAGATTCTTCAGTCTTTTTTCGAGCTTCGAGTACTCTAAATAAAGTTCTGAGGTACCATATCTACGAAAAGCTTTAAAGGCATTAGATTTTTCTCGATACAACTGAGTGCATTCATCATCCCAACCAGGTGTGGCTGGTCGTCTTTTGAAGGATGCACTTGGAACTCGTTGCTTTTGGGATTCTAATGCACTTTTATAAATCAATTCTGTTAGGAATCGATACTCATCCAACGGTGGGAGAGTGTTGAATGATTCGATACCAAAGGTTACCGCTGATGCAAATTTTTGCCAATCGATATTCCTAGTGAGGTCAAAAGGAACCTGAATTGACTGTTCTGACCTTTCACAATTAGTTCTGATAGAGGTTATTATGGGCAAGTGATCACTACCATGGGGATCATCGATAACCTTCCACATGCAATCGAATGATAGTGAACTTGATCCCAAAGACAGGTCAAGGCGGCTTTCTTTGCCGTCGGATGAAATACGTGTCACTTCACCTGTGTTCAAAATGTTCAAGTTGAAATCGTCGCATAAGTCATAGAAAATAGCCGCTCTATAATCGTCATAAGATTCGCCCCATCCAGTACCATGTGAGTTCATATCACCCAGTATTAAAACTGGAGATGAGAGCATGGAGACTGCATTCCAGAGATGACGGCGGTTTATTGAAACTCTTGGAGGAATATAAACAGAAGCTACGCAAAGGTCTTTACCCTTTACGCTTATTTGGCAAGCAACGATTTCTATGCCTGGATGAGTCGGGATGGGGATTCTGTAGAATGAGTGGCACTTTTTGATCCCTAAAAGCACACCCCCGTAATTATCATCTCGATCCTGGCGTATAATGTTAAAATCGTAGAAGTTAAGATCATCTTCAGAAGAAAGCCATGTTTCACAGAGTGCAAATATATCACAATCGGAGTTGTGAAGCAAAAACTTAAATGTGTCTAATTTAGGTTTTAGACTATGACAGTTCCACTGTAGCACAGTGATCATATCTTGTACCTCACTCGATGAATTATCCATCGAAAGATATGATCGAAGCAAGGAGGGGCCACGAAATAGTCAATTCCCTGAGATACTCTTCTATTGCGGGGAGAAAAAGGTCGAGTATGCCTCTGAATGAATCTGAAACTCCGAGGGCATTGCATATGCGATCCACAAGGGCCGTAAAAGTTATCAGTCCTCGCTTGGCCCCGGGGGTTTTCGAGGAAGAGCGAGGGACTTCAGTAGCTTTTTTCTTGCTATCTTGTCTAGAGCTTCTTTTTGAAGTATATTTAATCGGTGGAGGCGGGGGCGGCAGATCTTTGCTGCAACACGGAACGGAAGCATCAAAGACCTGTTTCTTCGGCAATTTCAAATTTGCCCCACCTCCTTTTGAATTAGGCAAACTTTTGAGGGAAGATTTCATTACCTTTCGGCGCAGTCCCGGAGAAGATTGAGACTTTCGTTTACCGGGTGCGTGTACCTCCGAAGAATCTCCCCCATCTGTTTCGTCGTCGTTCGCTTCATCGGAAGACAACTCTTGAAAAGAGTTACCAACTGGGATGGCTGATGAAGACTCTTTTGCGGACGGATTTAAAGATTTTACCATTTCCGCGTATGTCTTCTTGGAGCGCTTCACAATTGAGCGACTCTCATTTCGAATGCGTCTTTTATAAGCCGGGCATTTCTGCAGGTCATGAAGTTCCTCGCGACAGTAGCTACATTTTTCGGCTTCCTGTGTGCAAGCATCTTCCAAGTGAGCTTGGTTGCATTTGCCACAACGGGGCTTGTTGTCGCAATAGCTAGCACTGTGGCCAAGCTGCTTGCAGTTGGTACAATTGAATACCTTCGGCACGTAAAGACGCACTGGGTAAAAAGCACTGTCAATACAAACAAATTTCGGGAGGACGGAACCGGGGAAAGTCACTCGAAACGAGGCTGACGGCGAAAACACTTTCTTATTTCCTTCCATGGAAACTGATTGTAATTGTTTACAATCCAGTATAGCCACATCAGGAATGGACCGGTTCTCAAAGACGCCTTTGCCAGTCTTAATGTCTTCGCATGTTAGACTCGCGTCGATAATTTTCCCTTCCACCTCGACTTCTCGTGCCGGTACATAGACGCAATATTCCACAGTAAAAGCCTCATGCTGAGCAATTTCATTCGCTGCTTTGTAACTAGGTGCAGTTACACGCAGCTTGGATTCTTTCACTTGGTGAATAACGGTCCCAGGATATTTACGCGTCAGCTCCCGAGAAATCGAGAGCACGTTCAAAATCTTTTTTTTGCGCCGGAAATAGACAACCCAAGGCCCAGCCGAAGACGGTTGATAGAACCGCGTTCGAGCAACGAGATCTCTAGGAGGCGTATCGCCTCCATCCGATTCATCCATGCGGAAAAAAGCTTAACCGCAACCAAATGAAGAAAAAAAAATAATAATAAAAAAAAACAAAAACAAAAAAAAAAATATGTGTAAAAAAAATTATTAATCAGTGGACTATTTTGTACACACCTCCCCTAAATGGGTAAATCAAATTCACAAAAAAAAAGAAAAAAGAATTAACCAATCAGTGGGCTATTTTGTACCCAACTCCCCTATACGGGCAAAATTGCACCGGGAGAGAGACAGAGGAGAAGCGAAAAACAACCTTGAACTCAACACTGTTGTTCGGAGATGCGAAAGCAATTCAATAGATAATGTATACTTATCCGTTCTACAGCAGGAGAACGTCCACGCGCCGTAGGTAGTAGACCGACCGGGTCGGCCTTCTGCCTTGTTGTTGTTCTCGGTGCGGGAGAAAAATCAATCACCGATAATTGATGATGGGCGATGATTTTATTGCGGTGGAACGATACTAGTTTCACTAGTTCGCTTCCTTCGCAAAGCGCAATCGTCTAAGCACTCACTTTGCACAAAACTGAAACTTGTTTAACTCACTAATTAAACCAAAAACCCACGCGGGCGGTGGGGAAAAAGGCCTAAATGAACTCTGCAAAAAGTGCCGTACGATGAGACCGGGATCCTGTCGACCGACTCGTTCAAGCGCTAAGCAAGGAATGATGCAGTAGACTTTTGATCGATGATGCTTTTGGAAAACAAGCCGTTTTTGAAAATAAAAAAATATAGATTGTCGAATTTTCCAGAAAATTGCTTGTCATTTATTTTGATAACAGCCAAAAATCGACCGTTCTAAACTTTGTACCTCATTTGTGTGAAATTTAATTATTTTGGTGGCTTTTTTATTATCACAATATTGTTCAACATAAGTCAAACAATGTACAGAAAATTGATTGCGATTTCATTAATAAATTAGAAAGATATTGCACGTACAAGGTGTCCTCTTTATAAAATGAACAGTCCTTATGTTTAGTTATTGATAGGGACACATTGGGATACTGTAATATTATGATACATCTTGGTAAAAGTTATAATTGAAGTGATAGGGTTAGAAGCAAATGGATGTAAACGACAGAAGTTTTGAGAAAATCAAATTTGAAGATGTTTTCAGCAATTTTTCATTTCAATTTGTATTGTATTGAAGTTCGAAAAACAAGGAAGTTAGATTCTCCTACGTATTACGAATACGTAAAAATATCGTTGAAAAGCTTGAGAACAATACAACAGTTTTTAGTATACTTAACTCAAAACTGAGCAAAATGTCACTTACACCTTTCTGCGTTTGGGCCCCTCGATTAAAACATGTACGGTTTCGTTCGACCAAGTTATTAATTGACACTATCCCGCATTAGACCTGTGCGCCGCCGCGCCACGCCTCCTCCGCCAATTCATTTTACGTGAGGCCGACGCCGATGGCGCGCCATATGCCGATCAGCATCGTGCGGCAGATTTTGGATTTTCCCCACGCCGAACAATATTTCATTTAAAAAATATATGATTATGATTCTTCCAAGAGCTCGTACAGATTTTCACAATAATTTACAATAATAAACAATTTACACAATAATGGATCCCTCCGAAAATTTCCGAGAATTCCAATCAGATTTAAGTCCAAGAACTTTTCCCGAGGGTTTGTTTTCAAGGATTTATTTAGGATTTTTTCTTGATTTGCTTCATAAATATGTAAATACATGCAGTGACAAAAGTTATTGACCTAGTGCTGTGTTCCCATTCAAAATACTCAAATTTCAGGTTAAGTATATCCGCTTTTAGTAACCCATATTTTCTGAAATTTCAATGGCGAACTATTAATAACCTGAATATTAGGGTGGTTCAAAAAATTGTTTTCTCTCCACACCGCTCATTCGAATCTAGATCAAATTCTGAGTGTCCTCCCAAAATTTGAGCTCTACTGGATACATTCGTCAGCTATAACCTATAACTTTGTCGAAAATCGAATTCAAATCAGACGACTCAGTAATTGGTTATTGATTTTTGTATGAGTTGTAAATTTTAGGCTACAGTTTTCATCCAAATGAGTTTAAATTTTGGTAGGACATTCAGAATTTGATCAAAAATCGAATGAGCGGTGTGGAGCAAAAATGATTTTTTGAACTTTACTGAATATGTTTCAAAGGGTTGTTCGAGAAAAAAAAAACTTAGCAAGCGAGTGTTTTTTTAATTTAATTCGAACAAAGGGAAGCTGAAAGGGTGGTACGTTTGTCAGGCGAAGACATTAATTTAAGAAGTTACGCAAATTTACAGAATACACCTATTATCTGCTACCCTCCGTTTTCGAATTGAATTAAAATCTCTCGTAAGTAATATAGAGAGTTCTCCAAAAAAATTTAAAAACATTTCTATTCATAAGTATTTTTCAACAAATTCTCGAAACAATTTTCAATATTAGAATTCTCGCGTAAATATTCAGCTCTGCAAAAAAAAACATATTTTCCTAGAAAAAATTAAGTGATGTAAATATTTTGAAATTGTGAATGAGGTTATTGAACATCGGAATCTATCAAACACATTTCAAGCATAGGACTTGGATAAGCAGATGTAATCAATAGTTTTTGAACAAATTAAGATAAATTTCTATTAGTTTATTGATTCATAGAAAACACTTATTCATAAAATTATGGGTACAGATTGTAAGTAAGTGGACCACAATCTATTCCCGATTGAGAAAAATCTACTAATTCGATTGGTTCCGGTTTTATTAACCGGAGCGTTCGCCCTGACAGATTAAATTTCCAGTTCCCAGTTTCATACGGTATTCGACGATATAGTAACTAAAAGTACGGCTTCCTCTGATAAAATATCAGTATTTTGCTTTTTTACTATTATCAGACATTTTGTAGTCACAAACATTTACTAATCTTTGTATTGTAATTAAAGCCAATCCCTAAGTATAATGTTTAAGGATAAAAAATTCGTATACCATGCTCGTGCTTCAAATTGCCGCACGCTCCTAAATAATATTTTTTGGCTGGATGAGAGCCAGTGCCCAGGATTCGAAGCGTTCGTAATTCGAATCAACACGGTACCTCATATAACACCTTTGTCTTTGTAGTGATATCGTGCTTTAATGCAATATTCATAACACATAATGGTTGCTGGTATGGCTGTAACTTGAAATAATGCTGCTTTTATTGTCATTGCCTTCCTTAACAAATTCACTTCACTACTTGGAAACTATAAGAGCTAAATAAGAATATATTTTTAAGTGAAATTTCGTATATATTTGTGAAATTTCCATACAAGAATATATGTATGTGTATTTAAGAAAATACTATATGGAACTTTTATGAGTACGTGTTTTATGACTTTGTTATAGCTAATAAAAAATATACAGACATATTGAAAAATTATTACTAACAATATAAATTTATTCATAATGTTTTGATCATTGTGTTTGAAGAAGCTATACCTAAGTACCGTCAAACGGGGTAACTTGCAACAGTTTTCAACTTCAAAGCTATATGGATGAAAAATTTGAGGATTCCGATGAGACAAAAACCATTTAGTATCCTAATTGCCACGTGAAGAATACCACGCGGTATAAATTTTATCAGTATTTGGTTTTCTGGGATCAGGAGAGACGAAAAATATACATTTTTCATGCTACCTTTGATGTGGGGTAACATGCAACACACAGTGCTACCTGAAGTACACTATTGAAAAAAATCCCATATGGTTCAATAGAAATATCAGAAATTTAAAAAATCGAAAGCAAAAGGCTCACAAAATTTATAAAAAGCATGAAAGTGATGATAATATGCAGAAATACCTAGACTTATGTGAACAGTTGAACATTGCTATAAATTCTGCACTTGAAGAGTACAATAGAAAAATTGAGAGCGATATAAAGTCATGCCCAAGAAGTTTCTTTAACTATACTAAAACAAAATTAAAATCAAACAATCTACCATCAAAAATGCAACTTGACGATAAAGACGCTAACATCCCGGAAGAAATTTGCCACCTCTTTTCAACGTTTTTCCAAGAAATCTATACGACATTTTCAGAAGAGGATCGGGACCTAAATTATTTTTCATTCTTCCCTGCTTCCTCAAATGACATTAGTGTGCACCAGATAAGTGTACAAGACATCTTATCAGGCTTGAAAGGATTGGATGCCACAAAAAGTGCAGGACCTGATGAAATCCCTCCAGTATTTATGAAGAAGCTTGCTGTTGAATTAACATCTCCTTTGTTTTGGCTGTTCAATATGTCACTAAAATCCGGCAAATTTCCTAAAATTTGGAAGAAATCATTCTTAGTACCTATTTACAAATCAGGGAAGAAAACTGATATTCGTAATTATCGTGGAATTGCTATAATTTCCTGTATTACAAAGCTCTTTGAATCCATTGTTAATAGAAAATTGTTTGGGCAATTAAGGAACAGAATTACAAATGCACAACATGGATTTTTTAAAGGCCGTTCCACTTCTACAAATTTACTAGAATTCACCAATTATACTTTGAATGCTATGGACAATGGTAACTATGTAGAGGCTCTGTATACTGATTTCAGCAAAGCATTTGACCGCATTGACATCTCTATGTTACTCTTCAAGTTAGAAAAAATAGGATTTGATAAACCATCTTTAAACTGGATACAATCATATTTAACAAATCGGCAACAAATAGTAAGATATAATGATAAAAAATCGAATCCTATCCATGTTACATCAGGAGTTCCTCAAGGCTCACATCTAGGACCTCTTCTTTTCATATTATATGTAAATGATATTTCCTACATTCTTAAGCATATAAATATTCTTATCTATGCTGATGATTTGAAGTTATTCATGGAAATCAAGTATGCCAACGACATTGACATCTATCTGAGTGAAATATCTATTTTTGATGAATGGTGTAGTAAAAGCCTACTTCAGTTAAATGTTAAAAAATGCAATTTAATTACTTTTAGCAGAAAGCGAAACACAGAAGAAACAACTGTAGTTTTAGGAAATCAAATCGTTGAAAAATGCGATAGGGTCAGAGATTTAGGCGTAATTTTAGACTCAAAACTCACTTTTATCGATCATTACAACACCATTATACATAAAGCAACAAATATGCTCGGTTTTATCAAACGCTTTGGTTTTAACTTTAATGATCCATACACTATCAAAACTTTGTACGTCGCTTACGTGAGGTCTATATTAGAGTATTGTAGTATTGTATGGTCTCCTTTTATGAAGACGCATGAAGAACGTCTTGAATCAGTTCAAAAGCAATTTCTGTTATATGCTCTTCGTAAATTGGGCTGGACATCATTCCCTCTTCCATCTTATGAATCAAGATGCATGCTCATTGATATTCAGACATTGAAAAAGCGCCGCGAATTCGCTATGGTTTCATTCGTGAACGATATTGTTTCGCATCGTATTGATTCTCCTAACCTATTGAACAGTTTAAATTTTTATACTCCTTCCCGGCAATTGAGGAATCGTAACTTGTTTTTTATTAAGCACCGTCGTAATAATTATGCAAAATTTTCTCCTCTAAACCGAATGATGAGTTTATATAATCAACATTGCGAAACAATAGACTTAACAATGTCGCGTAGTAACCTAAGAATATACTTTAACTCTGTAAGATATAGCAGTATATAGATTTAAGTGTTAACATTAATCTACTTTGATTGACGATAATAATAAATAAATAAATAAATAAATAAAACTTAACCTATATCGTGTTATTATGATCATATAATAATTTTCTGCAATATAAGTATGACGATAATTAGAAACGGCTACTGTACTCTTACAAAACTAATTATTATTGATTGAATTATGAGTATTAAACCAATTTGATTGAAAATTTCCCTCCCTTGGTTATGCGACCTTGCCGCGATGGGAGGGCATAATCCATTAGCCCATATGATGGAAACCAAAGGCGTAACCTGTAGTGGTGGTATCACATTTTGGCACTTTTTGCTTAAAGCCGCGTCATAATTCATATGGCATAGACGCAATAATATCTCGGATGTGATCCAACGGACTTTAATCTCAGTGACTTTAATGAGTGGCGACAATCTTATTTTAATATGGTTTTTACATTGCCATAATAAGAAATACCTCTTCTGTAACAGCGGTATAAATAATCTAATTCCAGCTTCATTTTCGCAAAAATATACAAGTAGAAAGTAGGCGTTGTGAAGCATTGCATTTGCCACCGAAAAGTGAATCATGTAGGAGACTGTAATAGAAGCCTAAGGTAACTTTACTCTTCAATATTCACTATAAAATGACTATGGAAAGTAAGACGCTGAGATCGATCATTACATGAACGTAATGACCAATAAACACTTTTAACAACAAAAAATAAAATTAACTAGAACTACTACTAAACAGCCTAATTTTGTTAAAACTTGACGACAATTGACATTTAAGACTCTAATCTTACGTAAAAGACAGGAGTAACAGTAGCGTAGCTAGGGGGGTGCGGTAGGTGCGGTCCGCACCGGGCCCCGGGATCTTAGGGGCCCCGAAATCATGATGAAAACTTCTCATAGCAGTAGATAATAATTTTATTATTTTTTTTTGTATATGTTTTCATCGGCTTTTTTCGGTGAAATTAAAGTTAAAACTTAGCATTTACCGAACGTTTCGACCTACTTATGGATTCGGTCATTCTCAGCGGTTCATGCTATAGAGCAAATCCTACACCACCATCTACCTGTTTACTTCTAGGTAGATGGTGGTGTAGGATTTGCTTTATAACATGAACCGCTGAGGATGACCGAATCCATAAGTAGGTCGAAACGATCGGTAAATGCTAAGTTTTAACTTTAATTTCACCGAAAAAAGCCGATGAAAACATATACAAAATCTCAAAAGCGGTGATGAAACTGACGTAACATAATAAGTTTTAGCAAACAAAAATGTATACTGGCAGGGAGAATCAAGTTTGAAGGAGGCCTGAATTTTCAATATGTGAGGTGGGTGCGGTCCCACCGGGCCCCAAGTTCATAGGGGCCTCCAAATCGTGGTAAGAGTTTATTTTTAATATTATCAAATTGATTTCTAAAAAACTAACACGTTAACCAGCAGATAAAAGCCCAGTTTGTAGAGGCCCCATGATCAATGGTATTAGGGATAAGAGAAGCCTAGATAGCTATTCAAAATTCATTCTCAATAACTCAGTTTAATTTCGTAATTTATACGGATCTACATAAACTTGCGGGGCCTATAATCATATCTGAAACTGATTTGCAGCTACGTTACAGACCATATTCTCAAACAAGCCGTTTTTCATTTCAATTATAATTGAGATAATAAATCAGTACCATCTTCGGGACATGATTTGTATACAATCAAGGCTATTAGCAGATCTCTTTTTAGAGGGTTAAGCCCCAAACACAAAGTGAACGGCAGCACGGTACAACGGCAAAACGGCAAGCCCATTTTGATCTACACTCTTCTTGTCAAATCCATGTTGAAACTGATTGAGTCGACATTGATCAAAACATTGAAATGTCATTCAAGTCGGTGTTGCCGTTTTGCCGTTCTTGCCGTAATGCCGTTGCATTGTGGTTGGCCCTTTAGCCTCAATTTTAATACAAACCTTTTTTTATTTATTCTGCATTAAATCCTGCTTCAAATGGTTTCAGACAGACTTTCAGAGACTACCCAAGTAACCACTTGCCCGCTAATTCGCTTTTTCGGTCTTGTAGGGCTATTATACAGCTGAAATGGAATATGTAAGCTGTATAATAGCACTATATTAGCACGCAGAGTGAATTATAGTGCTGTTTAGTTATATGGCTTTTACGCGATTTTTCCACAGGTTCTTTAGGTTTCCACAGGTTTTTTTCTTTTCAGATTCCTCGAGGGAAAATTTCATAAATTCTTCTATTGATTTCTACAAGTGCTTTTAAGATATACTTCTGGTATCTATTTCAGAAATTTCTTCATTGATTTCAACACCAAATCTCCCAAAAAATCTCCCACCGTTGTTTCAAGGGATGGTTAGAGGAATTTCGGAATTTGCTCCACGAAATTCTTGAGCACTACAATGCTTTTCTCAACTATTTGATTTCCCCAACTATAGGAGATTTAGGGGCCTAGATAGCCGTAGCGGTAAACGCGCAGCTATTCAGCAAGACCAATCTGAGGGTCGTGGGTTCGAATCCCACCGGTCGAGGATCTTTTCGGGTTGGAAATTTTCTCGACTTCCCAGGGCATCAAGTATCTTCGTACCTGCCACACGATATACGCATGCAAAAATGGTCATTGGCATAGTAAGCTCTCAGTTAATAACTGTGGAAGTGCTCATTAGAACACTAAGCTGAGAAGCAGGCTCTGTCCCAGTGGGGACGTAACGCCAGAAAGAAGAAGAAGAACTATAGGAGATATTCCAAAGCTCCCTACTAGAGTTCTTTCAAGAAAAAAAAATCATTCTACGGTCCCTAAAGAAATTGATTTGAGGATTTTACCAGGCCACATTTTCGCTAGGAATTGCTACAAAAATTACTCCAGAGATTATCTGTGGAGATATATGTAATACTCTATCTGGAATTCCTCTTCAAATTAACAAGGGATTCCTCATGAAGCTCCTCAGAAATTTCTCTAAAGATTTCTCCAACATCTTATGCGAACTCACTACTTTAGTTTTATCAAACAATTTGTTGTGTATTTTTCAAGCAAAATCTTTATGGCGTCTTGATAAGTTCATCTGAGGTTGCTCACCAGCTAATATTACAATAAATATTCATTTTATTGCAATCATCTTAGCAATTTGAAAAAAAATCTACGTAGTCCTCTAAGACTTCCTCAAGAGCCCAGGAGCTCAGGAGAAGAAATTTGTGGGAGTTAATAATGGATTACTTTTAAACTTTATCATGTTTTATAATATGTTTCTTCAGGCTTTTCTTTTGAAATATCTCCATGATTTTAAACAAATTTCACCAATCTCAAAACAAATCCTTGATCTTTTTCTGAAGATATTCCTGAGAAAATGAGTGAGGAAATTATTTGAAGACATTTTCGAACAATTTTGAAGGAAATTCTAGAAAATCCTTTGAGAAAATACTTTTTGAAATCTTAAAGATGTTGTACACGGGAATATTGGGGAACGTATTGAGATAACGATGGTAAAATCATTGGATAGGGGGAATTTTTTTCACGAAAATCATAAGTACTCCTGGAATGAGCACAAATGATTTTAATGAAAAATTTCTGGAAGGTTTTTTTTAGAGGAATTCATACTGGAATCTCTGAGGTAACTTCTATGGTTATACTCAAAAAAATCTACGTTAAAATTCCTAAGATATCTCCTGTGGAAGTTTGTGAAAATCACAAATTAACTCCTGAAGAGTTCATCCTCTAATTTATTTGAAGTAAATTTTGAGCGAATTTATTTATTTTTCCATCAAAAACTTCAAATCAATCGCGAATTAAAAACACAAAATTAGGAAAATGTAAAAATTTCCCTAGAATTCCCAATTTAAGCTATATATGAATCATTGCTTTCTAGAACTACTTCGCCAGCTAATATTTCCACTTTCATGACAATTCACTAGAAGTCCTCCCGATAGTTTTCAGTAAAACTAATGAATTTTTGATCAAGAATTAACCCTGATTCGCTGCTGACAAGTAATTTCTTGGCCTATCTTGATGCATGGAAAATTCCTGCAAGGAATCGATCAAGGAAGCGCTTTTTTCTGATCGCAGTACGCAGTTGAAAAGAACTGTTAGTTCAAACGGGAGTCGCTGTAGAAAATTTCTGCAAGGAATCGGCGAGAAATTTCTTTAGCGATTCCTGTTCAGCAGCAAATCAGGCTTTAAGAAAAGAAGAACTGTAGGGTCAATTATTGACATTTTTGCCATTAAACGACTACAACAACATTTTCAATCTATCAACATAAATTCCATCACTTTAGTCATAATTCTACAAGCTATTTGGTCATCGTTTATTTCAATAATCGATTTTAGCGCCTTACATTTAGACGGCGCTCACCTTTATTTTGAGGGCCCCTAAATGGAACTCCGCACCGGGCCCCAAAACTCCTAGCTACGCCACTGAGGAGTAATCAGAATAGCACTTGAATGACAAATTATTCAAAACCATTTCGACTAGACAGTATTAGTAATGACACTACTACACAACTATTTCAAACAAATTCTGATGGAGCTGCTGATTTTCACAATGCTTCCTTTTCTCAGAAGCAAGGGAATATGGGCACTTTTCAAAAACTACCACGTCACAATACTAATAAAAAAACAGTGTTCATGTGGGCGCCATTGCCTAGTCCGTCTGAGTATTGGTCCTGGTAGAGGGGAAACTTGGCAAAAGCCAGACCGAGGGTTCAGCCTTGACAAGTTAAGCTGTCAGGCAGCTCCAACTGAATACCATACAAAAAAAAAAAATTTGATTGAAAATTTCATTAGTATTGCATAGGGTGTCCACACGGGGATATTCTAGCATATTATAAGTCTTGACAATAATTGGAAGACCATTAAAACGATTTGAAGCAAATTTTCTACAAATACAATTGTAATTTAGGATATGCTTCACATAACTTATTGTTTATACAAATTCAAATCAAAGCGACGTATCACATATTGATATGTATATTTTAAAATGGTCTCTATTGGTGTTCTAAAACAACTTTTAGCATACTTCATGCAGAAAGACCCCAATGGCAGATCTGCAAATTAGTTTTTTCACAGATTTTCAATTTTTTCATTATTTTTATGAACAAAATAAATCTAAATCTAATAATAATGCGATTCATGTAAATTTTTCAATATTTAGTTCCAACCGTGTATTGAATTAATTGCGGTACAAAAATTACAAAGTTACTGAACAAATTTATGTTCAATTTTGCCTTTTCATGTGTTTTCTATGATAAAACGGCAAAAAAAAAAATCAAACAATTGAGATCAAAATAGCTGTTGCAAGTTACCCCATAAGGGTAGTCAAAAAGGTTTTTGAATTTTTATAGTGTTTAAGCATCAAATTCTCAAAACTTTTATATTGTCAATTAGTACACTACTAAGTACTGTAACTGTTAGCAAATGCCTCGAATTACAAATTTTAAACCGGTTTTGTGGTACGAAGAACGTTTTTTCAGCATAAATTTCATGCAATTCAATGTTTAATATGATTTTCACCTCCAGCAAACCAAGCAAAAAACAAACAATACCCAAACCCTTGCCAAAATCTTCTGTTGTATACCTGAGGTCAATAAGTGGCGGAATACATTTTAAAAATTAAACTCAATGCTGAACGAAACGATAATTCGGTTACATGTCGAAGTGTTGCAAGTTTCACCCCTGTTGCAAGTTACCCCGTTTGACGGTATTTAATAGTATTTATTAATCATATCAAATTTGACTATACCCTTCGAAATCACAGATTTTTTTAAAATTTTGACCGGTTTTGACGTTATTTGAATGTTAGTCGTAGTGCTGCTTCCACCTTTCGGTAATCACACACCTGTTCCTCACATGATCGTACACTTTCTGGTTCGCAGCACGGATTATTTGTGTGATGCGCAAGGATTGTGATAGAAATGCCGCATTTCTTTAAAATGGAACAGCAGATTCATCTTAGCGTTTCAATCAGTTATGAGCCGGCCCAGTAAACACGATATACACGTAATACGATAGCGCAGAAGAGTACATAGGTGGAGGCGATATACGTACATGCGCCATAAGGCTGCATGTAAAATGTGCGTATATCGCCTCCACCTTTGTACTCTTATATCTCATCATATACTGGGGGATGGCATGTCCTACAACATTTCCGAAAAACCTTGAATAATTCTTGATAAATCCTGAAACGAATGCAATGGTTCCACCAAATGGAGTGTAGCCATCCTTTTTTTTTATAACCCACCCAGTACATTTTGCTCATCAGACGTGGTATCTTACTAGGCAGTCTTGCTCTTGCCGGGTGAGACCCCCTTCGGTCCCCGAGCTAACCATACTTGGTTTTGTAGGCTTTGCTGTTCAGTATTCATCAGATGAAAGGAAAAAAATCACCTCCACCTATCTGAATAAGCACAAAGCGAGTTGTTGATGTTTGTAGTAGGTAATATAAAGAGTTATTTTTATATCCTTGATCACCGCTCGGTATACCCCGTGTGTGTGTATGTGCGAAAGCGCAAATATTCTACACCAAGGCTCATCAACACCTTGCGTTGACTGCCGCACAGAACGTAGGTATATCAGGGCACATCAATCTTTCATGAGAACTATGATTAGCTTTCAGAACCCTTGTCAATGGCGGAAATTACTACGACCAAACTTTAATGCGGCACGGAGCTAAACGGAACGCACCTCTTTTCGCGTGGCACAGTGGTCCTGATCCTAAATTTCTTGGAAAAAAAATACGTCCTAGTAATATTCGTATCACTATTTTAGATCACGTTAAAAACAATGAACACGATTTAAGACCCTATTTTGGGCATAGTCATCATTGTTTTCTATACATTTTGATGCCTTAATCTTTTGCAAAAATAACTAATGTTAGGCAAGTGGAATCTTAATCGATTCCTTAGCCTCGGAAGGGCATTTCAGCCTGATATCTCCGCGAGACAAATAGCTTTGACGTAATTGGATTATCAATTAATTATTCAATAATCAATAAACCTACAAAACTAACAAGTATTTAGTTTAATAACCTTATGAAAATAAATCTGCATCCGCATTCTGGTTAATCAAAGTCAAGTCTTAATCAAGGTTAGAATGAGAAATTGACCAAAAAAAATATAGTGAAAATAAAATTTATAGCGAACATACGACCCATTTTGCGCCAAATCGTATTCCGAGCTAGCAACCTCTAAAATAAAAAAAAAATCGGGGTGTGTATACTTTGACTAAGTAAGCTAATTACATACTTAGTTTTTCCAAAATTAATTGGACTATGATTTGAAAAAGAGCTAAACTTTTTACCTATTTTTTTTCAAAATAATGTTATTAAAAATAACAACTCCTACCAAAAAAAATGTTGTACAGAAGACTTGCAGATAATTGTCTAATTGTTTGAATAAAAATACTAAAATAATCTCATTTGTGTGCTAAAATAGAGAAAAATAAATCAAAATTAGGGTCCATTTAAAAAAATAGCTATTTTTTCACCTTTTTGAGAACTGTACCTCTGTGCGTGGTCTTCGTTTTGAACATCCACCACTAGCACAGAACAGGCTTAGAGGTACACGCAATTCGCATTCCAACCATGGGGTCGTCAGGTGGGTTGCGTTTTGAAAAAGATGATTTCATGACTACTGCTGAATCATACGAAAACGACGCTTCAAGACGCCGAAAAAAAAGTGAATCGGCGGTGCGGCTTACCCACATTGACCACGGCAATTGGATGACCCTCGTAATCGTCTTGAGCCTTCTTGACAGCTGGTTTGAATGCGACGTGTGTAGGCTTCGAGTGGTTTGGTTGCGTACAGGGTCATGAAATGTTTAGCTAAATTTGCGCTTACCTTGGAGTTGTTAACGTTTTTAGCAGAACCGGCAAATTTGACTGGAGCTATCAGATGATTACTCTCTGAATCATCAAGTTCATAAGATCTGATCGTTTTCAATCAATGATCCAATCAGAGACGACATCCATTTTCAGAGTCAAACTACGGATTTAGTATTCTTCAGTTAGCGACAACGCCTTATTGCCCGTAGAATACATCCACCAGCTAAACATTTGCGCTGTGCTCTTCCATGCACGCTTCGCCACGGATGGACCGGTTTCCAGTTCCACAACCAGTCCGGGATCATGCCTCCAAAAAAATTTTATCTGCAATTCAGCATTCCTGTATGGCTAATTTTATGTATGGATTTGGGGTTTTCTCCGATTCCTACACATAGGATTGGTACTCATAATACCTATACATAATTTGATATTTCAACGAAAAGTTGCACCTCTATGTAGGTTTGGAAGCGGAAAGTCTCCCATAATTACCCTATCGGAATGGATTGAGGCCGGAAACTGATGAGATTTGTGCTTTCTTTATCGCCAAATGCGTGGGGGTTTGATAAGGGTTGATCACGTGTTCCTAGGGTTGATCTAAAAAATACACCATTCGGGAATTAAGTATGTTCAAAGCTTTTATTCAATTTAGTTAATTATTTAATCTTAACTGACTGTTATAAAAAATCGAAAATCGTCAATTGTTATAAAACATGTACCGTTAGTAATCAAAATAACAAAAATCTAACAAAACTTTCTCTAAATAAACCAACAAAAAAACACTATAATTGTTACAAAATTATGATTAAAACGTTGCTCAAAGAATGTTTCAAAATAACAACTTATTACAAATCATGTTAATTTTCATAACTTTGACTGTTATGAACAAGAAACCTACAAATGCAACGTCAAAAGTATAACAAATGTTGCTATAAACCTAATACAAAACATAGAACAAATCAAGTTAAGAACAATTCCAACCTGATTAAAAACATTTTGATCTGCAATTGAGAACATTTGTACAGCGAACGTAAGCTTTTGATCTATTCTCCATAGAAAAAATGTGAATATTTTGTGAAATATGATTTAAGACAAGAGTTTTGTCTGGGCATTGGAGTTAGTACTACCATATTCTATTCTATTCTATTCTAAGCGCATGCACAGCCAATGTTGAAAAGCATACTGGAAACTGCGGAATTTCTTCCAGTATTTTCTTGCAGCATTAATATTTGCAGAAAATCGGTAATATGATACAAATATTGTGCAGACTTGGTATTGGAGATAGTTTATGATAGACGAAACTTTCTAAACTATTTGAAGGTTAGGAACGGAGACAACCGTACCAACCGTTTCATTTTAGTAGATTGGGCACTTCCATGATTCACTTTGGCATGGGGGTTTTCCCGGCCAAATTGTCTGAAACTTTGCAATAAGATGCGCTTTAGTATGACACATATTGTGGCCAAATATGAGATCTGTTGCTTTTAAAAAAATAATCACTGCCGAAGTGAATCAGCAGTGCCAAGAATAGGATCCGGCTCCCTATGTTAGGGCGCACTTCTTCGTAGTGAATTTTCATATTCCTGGGATGGGACATAGTTATTTCTGTCTTATGCCCTGGCTCAAAAGCCTTGGCTTAAGTTGCCATTACTCGCTCTCTGAAATAAAAGAAAACAATGGCCGTTCCCATCAAGAAACAAATCAATGTATGGAACACAGGAGCAAGAAAGAGACTTCATACCTGGCCAAAAATCATTATTGAGGCTAAGCAAGTAGAACAAGTGATGTTTTGTCGGAAAAGTTCTGCTGTGATAATACTTATCCTCGCGTTAAATCCATACACAAATTTTGCCATGAAACTCAGAATTAACTCGTTTCACAAATGGAATTCTCTCACCAAATTGATGTTCAAAGTCTTCTTTCTCCAAGCATAAGTCCAACTACTTCTCTATGATTAAAATAGGACACCTGCTTAATCAGGATCATCTGCTTCCAAATCCAGCGTTTTTTTTCGGGTCAGCTTTTTTCCACTTCATCAAATTTCTCCAGCTCTTCAATTTACGAACAATCTTCAACCAGCAGGTAAAAGTTTAAATTTTTATTCAAATATCATATTTTAAGTTAACTTTCACTACTGAAACCTTGCACTAAATCAGGTTCGAAAATTGTAGAAATTCTAAATAGGCATGATAAGCCAGATATCTAACGTAACGAAATTCAACTTTCTGTACGCATCAAAATGACAACAATTTTTTTTTAAATGTCAGTCCACGCTCACAGATTGCTGCGATGGCGGTATATGTACAGTCGGGTTTCCTATTAAACGCATTCCTATAACGTGCACTCCTATAAGACACACCCAGAGCCGTTATAGGAGACCCAGGGTTTATGAGATTTCATCACTGTGGGGTGTTGTTGAATATCTCGTATGCCAAAAGAGATAGCACAGTACTGTCTTCGGCGAAGTTTCAGTGCTAAGTACGATCTACCTTTAGGAGTTGAGGAACATCCTTTTAGTTGAGAACTTGGCCGGTAGGGGCGCTTTTTCTGATTTGCACTATATGAACCATCAGGAATAAGAATGCAAAATTTTGTAACATGATATCTCTAGATCATGATGTTTTGGAAGATTGGTGTCTTCGGAAGAGTTGTTCAGTAGCTCAAGGGCTGACATGCGGTGGTCATTCTGATACGGAATTGCGCCACCAGGCGGCGCTAGTGGAATTTTTGTTTTGCGCATAGCTCAGTAGCCTGACTACTTAGAAAGATGGCGTCTTCGGCAAAGTTGCTCAGTATTACAAGGACTAACATTATTTGAACCAAAAGTTTCGAAATATTGCCACTAGGCGGCGCTAGCGAGCATGGATTTTTTGTTTTGCGCATGGCTCAGTAGTCTGGCCACTTGGAAAGATGGCGTCTTCGGCAAAGTTGTTCAGTATCACAAAAGCTAACATTATTTGAGCCGAAAGTTTCGAAATTTTGCCACTAGGCGGCGCTAGCGAGCATGGATTTTTTGTTTTGCGCATGGCTCAGTAGCCTGACCACTTAGAAAGATGCCGTCTTCGGCAAAAATGCTCAGTATTACAAGGGCTATTTTTTTTTTCTCACAAAACCAAGATAAAAAGCATTCGGATAACTAAAAATAATATTGCTGGCTCTATACATTTTATACAAATATTTGTTCTTAGGAGATCGACTATTGGTCAAAATTCTTTAGAGAAGGGACAGTTTTCTATGAAGCAAATCATTTCATTAATTTCGTTTTAATTTCAATTTATATTTTATTTCATTCAAATCATTTCAAATTCATTTTGTATTTTTTACGTATGATCTTTTTAATGTTTGGGTTTTCAACCATTATCTCAAGCCCCCTTTTAAAATTCGTGGGAGCAGTTTGAACGGGTTGTGCTACATTTCTCCGAATGTAGTTTCCCCGAATATTAGTTCCCGGAATAGCCTGATCGGTGTTTGCCAATTATAGTACATACCACGTAGTTTATGAACTTCCCCTTGCAATTGATTGATATAAATAGTACTAAATTGTTTTTTTTTTTCATTTATTTTCAGGTACGTAGTCCACTAACAAGCCCGAGGATTTAATATCGTGGAAAAACGATCGATTAGAAACATGGATGGTTGCCATTCACTCTTTCGACAATTTGTCATTCGGCCATCTGTCATGATCAAACTCCACTGAAGGTTAGTTTTAGTTTGAGCTATCATTTGGGAGGACAAAGTTTCCAGAATTCAAAAGTACCCGCTATATTGACTTCTCTGCTATCTAAGAAGTTCGACCTTACCTAAAAGTCACCACAAGCACGATCAACTAGCCCCAATTGAGCACTAATAAGATTACAAATGCAAGGATATTATTAAATAATCACTATATTGACTTTACATTCGCATATAGGGTATATTTCCAAGCTATCTAGTGTTTTGACAGGTGTACTACGTGGGGAGTGTAAAGCATGTAGTGATAATCATGTTCTTCAGGGAATCAATATACTGTGGATGTTCCCAATGTCATAAATAGAAGATCATTACAAAACTCGTTGTTACAGAATAACTGCAAACCAGATTTATCATCTTTAAACAGATTACGTCTTTTAGTAACATAAGCACAAAAAATAGAGCTCTATAATAACATTGGTTTTAAGGAAAGTATTAGTCACAATTGACTCCTAACCGCTAACGAAACGAATCGAAATCATCGTGATCAAGTTGATTGACCCTTTTGCCGAGTTAACCTCATTATAAGAGCCATAATTAAGGATGCAACTGCCGAGCAAGCAGTCAACCGTACAAAGGAATGGCGCAGACAAAAAAACAAGTTGGCCTACCTTTAGAAACAACCCTTGGCTGCAGCCATGCGGGCAGACACCTTTCCCAATTTTTACAACTTTCGGCATTCCCCTTTCGCCGGTCACTCAAAACTGGTTATCTTTTCTCCCGGGTTTCATTGCCCCGCGCGAATTTTCGAACCTCTGACTGTCGAGGAAATTTGCGCTCGGGTTTTCATGACTAAAAAGTTTGGACGATCGTTCATTCCTAGCGGGCAGGCCAGGGTCCACATGATTTGCGGGGCATTTGAAAATGTTCATCGTCATGCTCTCAAAGACGTTCACCTTTGCCAAAAATGTAGGTGTCGGTATGCTCCGTTATCACGATATCGCGGAAATAGACAAACAATCCGAAAGTCACGGTTTATATCAAACCACTATTAACGAAAAAAATGATCATCTATTCTGCAACCACCATTTGAAAGATATGGTATCCTAGCTCATAGCATCTTCTCCGTGAATTTGAAAATTGAGGGAAACGGTAGTAACAGTGATTTGAAAATTTAGAAACATTTTCAAGGGATATTTTCATGACTGCAAAAATAAACCCCTACAGTGCACAGTGGGAAAATATGGATCTCAATCGCCACATAATTCATGCGGGTGATTGCGGTCCTCAAAAACCTTCATATTCCTTGAAAAAAACGTCAAATAGTCAAATGGAGGTTTCACCGAAATCGTGCGAAAGTTGCCGGTTTGCTCATTTTTTTTAAATAAAAAAAAATGCTTTTTTTCTGGGATAAAGAATAGTTGTAACTGATTGCGGTGAATGTATGTTCTCTTGGTAAAATAAGGTCGGAAGAAAAATTCACATTTTTTTCGTCGACTTGCATTAAAATGTGCCGTGGACAATAATAAAGGCCATTTTTATTTTTCATTAAATCGACCGCCTAAAATTTTTCATGATTTTTTATCATTTTTCATTTATTTTAAGAACATTGCAAAAATGTTGCACTTAGATGCAACTTGAAATCAAACTTAGATTGTTTCAATTGGATTTAACATGCATGTAACATTCTGAATGCAAAAATATTCCACTAGATTTAAATAAATACAAGAAAATCAGCACTGTGAAATATTAAGTGTTCATATTGTGCCATGTTCTTTTCAAAATCTTAGCGGTTGTGAGATAAATATATATAGCAAAATATATAAAGCTGTTTGTCATCTGTTCAATATACATGCAAACTCGATCAACGTCGTACTTATTCTTATGAAGAATGATAGACACGATAAGGTTTTTATGATATTCTCACGCCTAGTAAAGCGTGACATACCCAAGTAACCACTTGCCCGTTAATTCGCCTTTTTAGTCTTATAGGGCTGTTCTACGGCTAATATAGGGCTTGTCAACTCTATTTTAGCCCTATAATAGCACGGAAGGCGAATTAAAGTGCTATCTGGTTACTTGGGCTCGTTAGAAAAACGATTAAGAATATCTATAGTTAAAATCCTGGATAACTAACTGTAATAATTGCAACAAGAAACTTCTTCAACCGTTAGGAAAACGAATGGAGCAATCCCCAATGGCATTTCTGGATGATAAAATGGATAGTTTCTTAAACATATCTACAGCCAACCCTGTATATATTCTGGTACAAATCGCCGTGAGCATTCCTGGAAGTAACTCTTGGGAATTTTATGGAACATCCATAGAGAATTGTCAGAAGATTATTAAAGAATCTTTAGATGAAATTATGGATAATATCAGTTGCATCGTGTTATACACAGTACGAGTGTGATGGTGCTAGCGATTTCAGAACGTGCGGTTCCTCTTGATACAATCTAATAAAGCATTGCTAAATCTCTTGACGATTTCAGAGCAATTCTCATACAGCTCTCACAGCACACACTCTAGAAGTTTTTGGATGATTCAGAATTGCCGTAGAAATTTTTGGAAGTAATTTTCTTAATAATGATTTAATCAAATTCTAAACTTCAAACGGATTCTAGGATATCTTCCAAATATATCTACAGAATTTCTTCCGAGGAAATCCACAAAAGTCCATCCCACACAGAAAAAAATATTTAATTTTCAATGTGATGTAAACTGAAGTCTACTGTAAAAATAAGTCAAATTCGTGTGTTGTTACAGCATGTGTGCAAATATGTGCATGGAAATAAACTTAAATTTACAACATTTTTTTAGCTGTGCAGAGTTTTTGAAACTAAAATGCTCAAGGGTTTTCTTTCTCAAGAAACCCTGCAATAATTCCTCCTCCTTTTAATGTGGATTTCTTCAAGAATTCATCCATGTTTCCTCCCAGATATCTGAAAAACTTTGAAGGGTTCTTCGAACAAACCTTTTTTTGTAAGGTAATGTAGTTGTAGTTAATATTACAGCAATATTTATAAATATTCTGTCTAATGTTTTTCAGGAAATTTATTTAGAAAATCCTGCGGAATACTTTCCCGAGATTTGAATGATTTTTTTTTCGATGATCTTAACAAATTATCTAGGAAATCATCTTAAACTTCCTTATGAGTTCAGGAGTTATTTCACAGATCCTTGTTCATTGAGTGTGACTTTAAAACTAAAAAAGTTTTATCAGAGGTTATTTTAGGATTTTCTTAAGATATACCGTTTGATTCATATTACGGAGAGCTTCTTATTCCGGATACTCTACTTGATATAGGAAACATTTCACATGAAATGTTTCAATTTTCGCTGTTTAAAAGTTCACACTTTCGAGGTTCATTTTGATCAAAATTTTCTATAGATATCTATGAAAATTTGTAATACCCAACTGCCTTAGACGCCTCTTTAGTGGTTTGCCAATTTCAAATAATGATTTGACTTGTCTTTTTATGATTTTCATGAGCTGTCCAGAATTTGAATCAAAGTGTCCGGAATATGGGGCAAAAGTAAGGATGCGTTCGGAATAAGAATCATGAAAAGTCCACACATTTCTATTTATTTAAAATTATGCATGTATCAGAAACAAAATCTTAACCCACCATTCGAAAGTTAAGTATTTTAAAGCCTCAATAGCGCCGAGGAATCATACAGATTGATTTATTTTATATGCCTCCTGATGGGTTATATTTCATTGTGGCCTTAAGTGTCAGCAATATGAATCAAAACGGTACCTCACGGATTTATTAAAAAAAATCTTGGCGTTTGCCTGAAGAATTCCTGAAAAAAACTTTCATGACTTACTTGAGAAAATCTCAAAGAATTACTGGAGGATTTCTGTGATGGAAATCTCTGGGAAGATTGCTGAAGCTACCTTTAGAGAAATCTGTAGTTGAAGTCTTACATAAATCCTAAAAGACAATTTTATAGGAAATTTCTGCAGCATTTTCTGGAGAAGTAGTTGATTGAATTTTAGAAGACAATTGAAAGGGAATCTTGGAGAATGTCCCAAGGAATTCGATGGATTAATCATTGGATGGAATCTTGGAAAAGTAAGGACTATGTTGAAAAATTCTCAAAGATTTTTAGAGGTATGCAGATGATTGGAGACATTCATTTTCTCTGATTCTGCTTGGGAAAATCTAAGTGGAATTCTTCAGGTATCCTAAACAAAATTCTTGGAAAAAATCCCTAGTTGATTTCAAGAAGAAATTTCTTGAAAAATTATCACTAAATGAATTCCTTTAGAAATTTCCGGGGAAATATCTGATCATTTGGGCAAATATCTAAATAAAATTCTGATGAAATTCCTCGAGAAAATTTCCAGCCTATGATTTTATAGGGTTAACATTTTTCATAGTTTCACTGTGCACAAGATATTTGCCAACGTTTGTCCTATCCATGGTTTCGAACGTGGACGTGCCTCTGATCTGTAGGCTCAATGACATTTCAATTCACATTATGACAGCTCGTCCCGAAGTAAAATTTGGAAAACAAAAAATGCTTCGAATTCCGGACACCGGCTTGAAATCAACCAAAACTTCTTTTTTAACAACTTGTATGCATGGAGAATGTAGAAAACGTCATAATTATTGATCGTGAGCGAAAAAAAATCGGAATTTGGTCCAAAAACAGAAAGAAAAAGGCCAGTGTCCGGCTTTCGAAGCGTCCGGCAATTCGATGCAGCACGGTTTCATTATTCATACATCCAGAAACAGGAGAATCCTTTGAAAATAAGTATTTAAATAAATTTTAAGAACCAATTGCTGAATTGGTTTGACAAGATGTTCATCATTGAAGGTTTATAGAGATAATAATTCATGAAAATACCAAAAAATTTCTATTTTGAAAAGCTACATTGCTGCAGTAAAATTGAAACATTATTCACTTCACTTTTAATTTGGATGAATTTTTAGAATATGTGTAGGTATGAAAAAACTAATTGAATTTTAAAACATCACTTTGAAAAATAAATTAGAAAATACTAAAAATCACTAGGGTAAAAGCACCGGTTTTGGCCAGCTCAAGAGGAAATGTCAATAAAAGTTATATGAGAAGCCCTGTTCATACTACAAATATGTCAAATGCTAACTTTCAATCCATATCATGTATGTAAAATATCGAAGTTGAACTAAAACCACTTTTTCGCATTGAAATTCCCGTTGGCCTACGGCACCAGTTTCGGCCAGAGATTTAGCTTCGGTTCCTTAATTGGCCAATCACATTGATATCTTATGAGAGTTGCCAAATTAGGAGTACCGTGGCCAAATTAGGTGTCATTCATTTATTTAGTTAACATCTACACAGACAACACTGAATCAACAATTTCACGCCACAATACTCGGTTCGTGGCCGCATCTCTCCATCCTCGGTTCTGCCCCACGCTCGCCAAATCGATACGCACTTGATCCGCCCACCTAGCTCGCTGCGCTCCACGCCTTCTTGTATAAACCGGATCCGAAGCGAATACCATCTTTGCAGGGTTGCTGTCCGGCATTCTTGCAACATGCCCTGCCCATCGTATCCTTCCAGCTTTGGCCACCTTCTGGATACTGGGTTCGCCGTAGAGTTGGGCGAGCTCGTGGTTCATCCTTCGCCGCCACACACCGTTCTCCTGTACACCGCCGAAGATCGTCCTAAGCACCCGACGTTTGAAGACTCCAAGTGCTTGCAGGTCCTCCTCGAGCATCGTCCACGTTTCATGCCCGTAGAGGACTACCGGCCTTATGAGCGTTTTGTACATGGTACATTTGATGCGGGCGTGAATCTTTTTTGACCGCAGCTTCTTCTGGAGGCCATAGTAGGCCCGACTTCCACTGAATATGCGCCTCCGTATTTCACGGCTAACGTTGTTGTCAGCCGTCAACAAGGATCCGAGGTAGACGAACTCGTCGACCACCTCGAAAGTATCCCCGTCTATCGTAACACTGCTACCTAGGCGAGCCCTGTCGCGCTCGGCCCCACCAGCTAGCATGTATTTTGTCTTGGCCGCATTCACCACCAGTCCAACTTTTGCTGCCTCGCGTTTCAGGCGGGTGTACAGGTCTGCCACCTTTTCAAATGTTCGGCCGACGATGTCCATATCATCAGCGAAGCAAACAAATTGACTGGATCTCGTAAAAATCGTACCCCGGCTGTTAAGCCCGGCTCTCCGCATAACACCTTCTAGCGCAATATTGAACAACAGGCACGGAAGTCCATCACCTTGTCGTAGTCCCCGGTGGGATCCAAACGAACTGGAGTGTTCGCCTGAAACCTTCACACAATTTTGCACACTTTCCATCGTCGCTCTTATCAGTCTCGTGAGCTTTCCGGGAAAGCTGTTCTCGTCCATGATTTTCCATAGCTCTACGCGGTCGATGCTGTCGTATGCCGCCTTGAAATCGATGAAAAGGTGATGCGTTAGGACCTGGTATTCACGACATTTTTGGAGGATTTGCCGTACAATAAAGATCTGGTCCGTTATCGATCGTCAACCGTCAACGAAGCCGGCTTGATAACTTCCCCCGAACTCGTTTACTACAGGTGACAGACGACGGAAGATGATCTGGGATAATACTTTGTAGGCCGCATTTAGAATGATGATCGCTCGAAAGTTCTCACAATCTAACTTGTCGCCTTTCTTGTAAATGGGGCAGATTACCCCTTCCTTCCACTCCTCCGGTAGCTGTTCTGTTTCCCAGATTGTGCCTATCAGCCGGTGCAGACAAATGGCTAGCCTCTCCGGACCCATCTTTATGAGTTCAGCTCCGATACCATCCTTACCAGCAGCTTTATTCTTCTTTTTATTGTTGGTGAATGGCATCCTTCACCTCCCTCAAAGTGGGGGCTGGTTGGTTTCCATCTTCCGCAGTACTGACGAAGGCATTTCCTCCGTTGTCTCGTCCTTCATTGCCTGTGCTCTCAGTACCATTCAGGTGCTCGTAGAAGTGCTGCTTCCACCTTTCGATCACCTCACGCTCGTCCGTCAGAATGCTCCCATCATTATCCCTGCACATCTCGGCTCGCGGCACGAAGCCGTTGCGGGATGCGTTGAGTTTCTTGTCTTTACTACGCGTTTCCTGAGACCGGCACAGCTGTTCCATCTCCTCGCACTCAGTCTCCTCCAGGCGGCGTTTTTTCTCCCGAAAGAGGCGAGTCTGCTGTTGCCGTTTCCGTTTATAGCGTTCCACGTTCTGCCGGGTCCCTTGCTGCATCATGACCGCCCGCGCTGCATTCTTCTCCTTTAAAACCTCCTGGCACTCCTCGTCGAACCAATCGTTCCGTCGACTCCGTCCCACGTACCCGACGTTGCTCTCAGCTGCATCGTTGATGGCTGCTTTTACTGTTCTCCAGCAGTCCTCAAGAGGGGCTTCGTCCAGCTCACCCTCTTCCGGTAATGCAGCCTCGAGGTGCTGCGCGTATGCCGCTGCGACATCCGGTTGCTTGAGCCGCTCTAGGTCATACCGGGGCGGCCGTCGGTACCGTACGTTGTTAACGACGGAGAGTTTTGGTCGCAGTTTGACCATCACCAGATAGTGGTCGATAATGTCGGAGAAGTGCTGACCATCAATCAGAACATGGTCGATTTGCGATTCTGTCTGCTGTGGTGATCTCCAGGTGTATCGGTACGGAAGGCTGTGCTGGAAGTAGGTGCTACGAATGGCCATATTCTTGGAGGCGGAGGCCAAATTAGGTGTATGGGAGTTAAAATTATAAGGAAAATTCATTGTTTTTCTTATGTTTTGACTCTATTTGGGCGAGATAAAGAATGTAACTCTATCATGTCATCTGTTGAACACAAAAGGTTTCATGCTGATTGATTTTGTAAAACGGTGTATAATCCACTATGGCTGGCGTATGACCAAAACCGGTGGTTCTATCCTAGTAAGGAGAGCAAATACCGTCAAATTCTAATATGCTGCTTATCTTGTGACATATAGGCCTATTTCTTCTGCGACTTACATACTTCTGCAGTGTCGAGCAGTGATGCATTTAAACGCCTTCAGTTCGCGTTCCAGTTCAATTTTTTGAAAGGTGTGATCAAGTAGGCTTGCTCATTGTTCAGTTCAAAAAATGTGAACGCTAGAGAGCAGAAAATTGAACGCAGATGGTTTTGACAGATTTCACGGCATCTGAACGTGCCAAAGTTGTTTTGAAGGTGCTCAAAGCTAAAATGCTATGTTTATAATAATTTAATCTAACTCATCATCAAATAATATAGAAATATTTTCCAGTATAAACCTAAACCCATGGTTTGATTACCGTTGTAATGCATAGCGTTCTGAACGGGCCGTTCTAGGGCAACGACTGGCTCTGGCTCGAGAGTTCAATGTTTACTGCGTTCTCGTTCAAAATTTGAACGCGCTCCGTTCATTTTTGGCTCGCGTTCAGTTCAAAATGCATCACTGGTGTCGAGTGCTCGATTTGGTTATTCTATGAGAAAAACTATTAGTATTGACAAACTTGTTTAACCTGATTAACCTTTTATCTTCATGCAATATCGTAAGGAGGAACAAAAACTAGCAAAATATGAAAAATAATGAAAACCAACACTGAAAATAAACATTTTATTTATTTCCTCATTCCGTTTTTTTTGAATTTGAAATGACAAACGTAAAATTTCAATTTTTTTTCCTGGCCTAATTTCGGTAATATGACGATACACACTTCATTTAGTGCCAATGACTGAAAGGGTCCGTTTTGCCCTACAATTTATTTTATTTTTTATATTTGAAAAGTATACTAAGTATGTAAGTAGTAGCATGGAGATGCTTGTGTATAATCTAATATGTACGGCATATAATTTAGGTTTCATATATCTGTTCTTTTAGGTTTCATTAATCTATGTGTTTATAGATATGGTTCACAAAAAATATTCACAAGTTTTGCGTTCCCGTATATTAAGAAAACTGAATTTGGGGCCTTTTCTCAGAGAAGATGTAAGTATGTATAAAAAAATTACAATTACACCGGTATTTAATTTTAAATTGAATTCTCATATTTTAGAACACATCTAATGTGTCACTGATAAAGCGAAACAAATTCTTATTTATACTGCTTGTAAAACTGTTTCGAATATAGTCGAATCTAACTGTTTAAGATATAAATCTGACGTACATGTGTTTGATCTGAAAAGCACAAACTACTTCAACCTATGATCCCTCCGATGAAAAATCTTCACATTTCCAAGACCCTGATTGATTTGCTTGTGAAATGATAAACGATTCGCAGTCCTTGAATTTGCTAAAAAATATCCCTTGAAAATAGCTTTAATCTTCAAATCATTACTACTTTGCGTTTTTCTCGACAAAACATTTTCAAATTTACTTGGAAGATGCTAGGATATCATATCATTCGAATGGTGTTTGCAGAATTGATGATCTATTTTTCCGAACAGTACAATTTCAGACACACTCTGAAAGCACTAACTGAGCTGTGGGTTTAATTCCCAACGGTCGAGGATCTTTTCGTAAAGGAAATTTTCTCGAATTCCCTAGGCATAAAGTATCTTCGTATCTGCCACGCAATATACACATGCAAAAATGGTCAATTGGTATAAAAAGCTCTCAGTTAATAACTGTGGAAGTGCTCATAAGACCTGAGAAGCAGGCTTTTGTCCCACTTGGAACGTAACGCCAGAAAAGAGGAGGAGAGTGAAAGCACTAATGACCCTTACGAAAGCTTCCACCTCGTGGTCACACAATAGACCCACATTCATTCCATTCGACGTAAGACAGGCTGTAATCTCCGGAGTTGTTCAATTAAATGCTCATCTAACAGATGTAGAGCGCTACACATTTGCCACTATCTGGGTCACACGGAACGCACGAAAACTTCTCATGATCTGCCTTAAGACCAGTTCACACATTGAATCCGTAAAACGTTTGATATGTCGAACCTTGTTGTCATACAGTTGAGAAGGTCGCATATGTCTTCCGTTTTGGTCAGGCCGACAAATGATTCAATCTGAGCTCGCATCATCGCACACAATTAATTTGTCGCCAAAAGCGGACCAATGTACGGCCACTAATGAGGGCACGAGAAATTAGCACCCAAGTGTGTTTGGCTACGAAAGCATAATTCGATGCCCTTATATGACCATTCGCGCGAGCGCATACCCCGACGAGACGTTGCACAGTGGTAAAGCCCATTGGCCAAAAAACGGAAATAGTTCGGTTTTTGACTTCCCATGCGTTTTCAGGGATCAGAGACGATCTCAAGAATGTAGAAACATAACTGTTTTACACATTTCGGGTGAATATTTACATATAGTAAAGCTGTGAGTGGTGAAGCAGAATTTTCTGTTTTTAAAATAAGTAGGTGGCAGAGCTACTTGGGCACTTCAATGATTCACTTTGGCATGGAGGATTTTTCTCGGCCGAATTTTTTAAAGAATTCCTGATGTATTCCCAAGTGATATAAATGTCTGAAGAGTGTTTACGGAATTCAAAACGCAATTGATTCGACAATTGCAAATGATATTTTTCATCAAATATTGTACATGATGTTTGATGACCACTTCGAAGAACAAATGGAACCACTGTGCGTTGTCGAGTCGAGAGAGGCACCCACCAGTCCTCCATTGCATCGATGGCGGCAAAACGTATGGTTTCAGCGCCATTTGGACCACATTCTCGGACCTTTCGGTCACGAGGCGATGACTCAGAGACTGCACAAATCGTGCAATCGGAGCAGATTCGCGACCCAATACGGTAAGCCACGCCAGAGCTCGTTGAGAATTGACAGTTTTATGAGCTGTTTATAGCGTTGTTGTAACCCTTTCGAGGAAAAATATGAAATCAGAATCGTTCGTTATGTAGGTATATTTAGTAACACCGCAAAGGTCGATTTGCCTCGGTAGATGAAAATGAATAGCACAGTGTGCACGAATGGGTAACTCTCATGGGTAAAGATTTCCATATGGAAGTGCCTAGCAGAATGCATTCGATGTTTTTCACAGACCATTTGACATGAAATGTCAGGTCCAAAAATGTGAGTTTTTTAAGTCTGTTTGGTGCACGTTCAACAGTTTTATCCGAAATATTATAAGAACCTTAAAATAATTATTCTTGGTATTACTCCCCCAAGGGACAATGCCTGCTTCGCAAATTTTTATTGTTACACTAAAATTATTTTACGGATTCCTGTAAAATCTCAACAGCTGAACAGTTCGGTGAAATAAATTAACGGAGTTCAATAAATTTTTACAGTATTCGGTAAAATATCACCGGAATCTGCAAAATTTCGACGGAATAAGGGTGTTTTATTTTACAGAACTGTTCAGCTGTTGAGATTACGATAAAATTCACAGAATTCCGGTAAAATGAGCTTAGTGTGTATATTTCCAACAGATGTTAATACGAAATTAGCCCACATTAGACATCATTATTTTGCCAAACAGGGCATCCTACAAATTAGAGATTATTCGAACATTGCAAATGTGTAACAAATTCAAATTCTGATTTTGTGAATGTAAAAGTTCGAATAATTGGTGTTGACAACACTTCAATACATTCTCGGCTGAATGATATAATTTAAAATTTTACTTGATTACAATAATGTTTCAAAGTTCAAATATAATATTGGTTTATTAGGGTTCTAGTAATCACAAACTTAGCTTCAAAGCAGTTTGGAATAAAACCACGAATTTCGCTGATTAATAAAAAGTAGTTGTCATTGGGCATGAGGACCAAATTTGATCTTGTAAAGCTCACGTTAACTCATAAAACTGTGTAATCTACCGTTGGTAGTGCACCACAATGTCACGTCGTTTTTTACTAAGGGAATGACTTAGTTACTGATAGAGCAACCCCACCAATCATGCATGCCGTAATCAACGCTTCTCGATATATCGTTGGTGCGTTCGGTTCGTTCGAAATCGCTTCAACTTCGACCATTGAAGTGCGGGTGTGTGCAATTATGTGACAATCAGTTTGGCACTTGAGATAGTGATGAGGTACACGATAAGTAGATACTACGATGATGAATGGTAGAATTCATACAATCATATTTTAAATGAATATAGAAAGCTACTTACCTATATCGGTGGAAGATTAAGTAGAAAATTGTGTGTGATACAAACGCATGAATCTCGAGTTATATCAAGTATTTAAGAAAGTAAATTTTAGTAAACGTGTAAAATACGTCAGAATTAGTTAGTGCGAACGTCGGAAGAAAGAATTGTGGATATAATATTCAGCAGGGAACCAGGTAGTTTTTATTTTCGTTCAGCGGCTTCGTGGACTGGGTCCTTGTCCACTTCGTACAGCTAGCGTATTCGTGGCTGTCCACGAAGCTGCCAACATTCATACTAAGAGACCAGCCCACTGAAATCCGCCGTATTTTGTACACCTAACAATATTCGCTTCTTCATAATTTGATATAATAATTCATGCGTCTGCGTCACACACCTTTTTCTAGTTTTCCACTGAGTATTGCTCTGAGCACTTTTCGCATAGAAACTCCAAAAGATTCCAGTGTGCCTCTATCAACGTCTCGGCTGAGAGCCACTTAAAGTTCATTCACATCTGTCACTCTCTGACACTGTTCATCGTTTCGTCTTGTTGATCACATCCTGTGCAGTCACAACCTCGTGAATGAGGTCTCACAAGCTGTTGACATCTTCATAAACAACGATATACAGAGAGATAATGATCCTAGTCGTTATTAGGGCATCGAAAAGTTCTGACATCTACCACATCTGAGAAATGACTCCCTTCAACCTACGCATGACCTATTCGGGAGCAGGTATCGCCAGGTGTGTTTGGGATATTGGTACGTGGTTACAATCCACATGCCCTATAATCGTTGGTCACGGCCTGGGAGGGAGAAACCAAAACAAAATTTCTCTACGTCACAGTGAGCCGAGATTTTGCTGTCACGAACTGTCACTGTGAGCCCGGATCTTAAACAATGGACAAACATTATAAAAGCGCGTAATTAGTCTAATCATATTTTTGCATTCCATCAAAAGTAGCAAAAATCGAATTAGAATCAATTCATGCACATTCAAAAGTAACGTCACGAGAGCACCGTTTATTCTAATTGAATGTAACGTATTGGAATGAGGCTCTTTTTACTGTTTTCATTAAAACTGAAAATTAAACGCATAGAAAACTGTGGCCCTTTTTCAATGTTTGTCCAGAAAGATCGAAGGTACACAACAAATGAAAACTAGAGATTTTCACTAAGCCTGCCTTGATTGTCGTTGGCAAACTGGAGTTATCTTGCAATTTGGAAAACAATTGTATCCAATTTCGTGTGTAGTATCGGTGCCTCCCTCCCAGGTCACGGCATGAAAAAGCTGTCTTTCTCGAGGACCTAGAGTATTGTTCAGAATGATACCAGTGAAGACTGATTTTCATTCAAAATGTCCATGTTCTCCATGCTGTGAGCGGATCGCAGCAAGCCGCGCGCGCGATTGGACGTTTTTCAAACCAGCTGTCACGATTTTTCTCGTTTCCGCGTATTATTTTAATTCGGCTGGCAAAATCGCAAATCGATTAAAACCAAAATTTGAATGGAACTAACATTTATATAATTATAATTACATTGTAGTTCCAACCTTATTGAAATGTATTGTGATATTGCGTGCTTTGTGAAAAACTAAAGTGAGCAGACGTCCCGCGTTTCACGGGAAATATCAATACGGCTAGTGGAAGCGAAAATCCAAATTTGTACTTGTACTTCGAATCAAATTGTGCGAAATGTGAAAATTAATCAAATCTCAATTCTTAAAAAGCGGAGAAAAGTTATATAGTTCCTTTTATTGTTGAAAAAATAAAAAAAATATTTGCCGTTCAAATGGCAAGTGATAAAAAGGAAGGCACCATTGTAATCGTTGGATAGCAAAATCGATTTGATGAATTTGGTGAGTTCGTTCCGATATACTCTTTAAATATGTATTTTTTATTAATGAAGACCAGAACTGCCGTTTTACGCATAATTGTCCCATGTTACTTTTTGTGCATTTAGACTGTTTGTCATCAAACAGTTTATTTTTACGTATAGTTTTAGAAAACACTTACCAAAAATTAACTTTGTTCGGAAACTCAATGAAAAGCAAGCCAAGTCAATTTGTCCCATTGTTGAATTTCCACGCATAATTGTCCCACTGGATTTCTACGCATAACTGTCACACTATACAATTCGCTGCGCTGATCTCGAACAAAATATTCAGTTGACAGTTTTTAATTAGCTGGTGTTTGGGAAAATCGTTTTGAATATCTTCTTATGTTGGATTTACACCCCATGCGGAACACAACCTGTTTTATGTGTTTGTATTATCAGGATGCATTCGTCATTCATGCGAGCCTGACGTCAAATTTTGTTGAAATTTTCAATATCAAAATATTATTTCTCATCCGTTTTCTATAAATTTCAGTTAAACTTTCAGGGTTCACAAAATTCTTCTAGTTTTTGTCACCACAGTCATCGATTAGAAAATTTACCGTAATTTTGGATTCATCACGGGGAGTACTGAAATAATCCCACTTGAAAAATCAGTACCTAATCACTTTAATTTCGATTCCATGGCTTGTGACAAATCAACTTCATGATTTACCAAACCAAGTCCAAATAAAAATAGTTCGGCCGTTTTTGGATGACTTGGCTACATGCTCGGTTGTTCCGAATACCGGTTCACTGATGGAAGTCGCCATTATATTGGTGAATCTGAAACCTGGTCCGCGACATATCAATTTTCATGAAATTGCGAATCAATGGATCATTAAAATAACCAAAACGGCCGCTATGGAAAGCATAGATAGCGCCACCGTAGCCTTGTGTGTTTGACAGAACAGCAATGCTGTCACAATGTTAAATCCCATATACAGTGGCGCCTTTGTTTTGATGCGATGAGCACTGACAAAAGCTACCTTCAATGATCCATTCTAAAGGTGGTTAGAATATATTTGAATCACTTGACCACATGTCGGATTGTTCCGAATTCCCGGTTCCCTGGGGGAAATGGCCTCTAAGCTGTCGGTTCTGAAACCTTGCTGGCAACATCAAACTTCATAAATTCCCAAATCAAAGCTAAAGAAGGGTAATTCAAAAGTTCTTGGATGACTTGATAGCATGCCCGGTTGTTTTGGATAGCCTGTTTCCCAGAGGAAGTGGCCATTATATTGGCAGTTCTGAGACCTATCTTGCGACATATCAAACTTGATGAAGTCAAGAAGAAGACAAAGTCAAGTCAAAAAAAGAATAGTTCAAGAGGTTTTGGATGACCTGGCCACATACTGGGTTTTTCCGGATAACGCTTCGGTGCAAGTGGCAAATATGTTGGTGGTTCTAAAACTTAATTTGCGATGTATCAAATATCATGATTTTGCAAATCAAGTCCAAAAAAATGTCAAATCGTTTGAAGATTTACTCTGCAGAATAACCTTGAATTCGCAGACGAGTTTCTGTCAAGCCTGCAGCTGGAAGAGTCGATGTAGGAATTTATTACATCTTATAAACTTTCTAACTTACTTATCCACTCTTTCTTTTCCTAACTCATACATTTTCTCATTATCACACATACAGAAAGCTTTGCTTTCCATCCCAAACTATAAAATCGTATTTCTTCACATCCCCACACGTGGCTCCGTTTGGCACATGCCACTTGAGCCTTCATTAGGTGCCTTAACATAGTCTTGAGGATATACGTCCTCTACATTCGGTACATTCTATACGTAAGAACGGCCATCTACTGCAGTATGCTTAGCACATAATTGGTCACTGCTATCAGTGGGACTGTTATTCGTAAAAATTCACCAAAAAACCCGTATTTCTAGGCATAACAGTCCCACTTTGTATTTCGTAGCTAAATTTACTTTATTCCCATAATACAAACTCTTGACTCTAATGAACACGCTATTCTTTATGCTGTTGTAAAGATTTTAATTTAATTTTCCACACACCTGGTCAATACGAGGCCTAAATGTGTTAAAATCTTTAAACGCGTTTTTCTCGATTGGATATTTTGGAACATGGGACAATTATGCGTATAACGGCAGAGAAGTCGATTGATTTTTGATTATTTAACTAAATTTATTACAAATGGGTAGGTCTTAATCTCCAAGGCACAAAGGGAAATACCTGTGTCCCATCCCAGGAGAAGCAACTCATGGAGTGTGCATTAACATTCTTAGCAAAGCCACTCCTAACGATTTTATCTATCTCCCTGAAATGAAACGGTTGCTACGGTTGTCCCCGTTTCTTCCATTCAAAATTCAAATATCACACATGGATAAACTAATCGCCGTAATTTGTTGAATTATCTTCAAACCAAAGTCTGCACAGTGGGCCTGACCATTTTAATATTTTTGACATTTCACCGATATGCTGCAAATATTAATGTTGGCAAGAAAATACTGGAAGAAATTTTGATATTTCCACGATGTTTTTCTATATTGGCTGTGCAAGCACTTAGAATAGAATACAATAGAAAATGTCCATGTTCTCCATGCTGTTGATTTGGAAATTGAAAGAAAATTTTACTGAAAACTACAATCACGTTTAAAATTTTTTCGAAGCATGAAATAAAAAAAGCATAGAATCAAGTATCAGTTAAAAAAACAATGTATGTAACATGCGTGGACATTGTTCAAAACATGAGTACAGATAAATTCAAAAACTAAAATATTATTCGCATACTGCTCAACTGTCCATATATTCCTTATAGCTTGTTAGAAAATTAGCAAACATTTTAGCCGTTCAACAATTGGCGAACTTTCTTATTCATCTTAATAATCATCCCAAAGTCGAAACATTTTGCATGGAAATCAACGACAATTGTTCTGAACACAACTAGTTACAAGAGATATAGTGCATGAGATTCCATCAATGAATTGCAACCATTTCAGAATATTTCTTCGTAATAATCTTCTAATTTGTACCTTTTTTCATTTATATATGTACAATCTATTTATGTCAAATAAAGTACCTATTGGTAGATTATCATGAGGATTCATTCTGAATTGGTTGCAATTCATTGACGGAAATCTTATGCAATATCTCTTGTCATCGTCATTCATCAAGAAGCTAATCTTTAAAATTTATTGGTCATTATTTCAATAAACCTATCGGCTCAATTCCAGTTGTGCTCAATTACGATAGCAAACAACCACCAACGTTTCCATTTGAATATGTGAGTAAGAGTGCAAATTTATGTTTGTTGAATTCGTTGATAAGCTATCCGTTATCGAGCATCCGACGGCGGTTCAACCGCCTGTCGCATTTTCGTTCACTTTCAGCGATATCGCTAAAAGTACCAGAACAGACACTTGTTTCGCAGCACAGAACATCGTAACGTCCATGATTCGAAGGCGGGACCCACATTTCCGAACAATCGCATTTAGCTTAATGGAATCTTCCGCCCTAACTCTGCACAGCTATAGAACCCACCCCAACGCGGTGCATAGTACAATTTAAAGCCATCATGAGTGTGCATCTGCATATGAATGGTTATACTGATGGTAGATGCGGGTGTTGGATGGTTCTCCTTTAGGGTTCGAACCAAACTTGCCAGCGGCGTGCTACGTCATCATCATACCCAACAAACAACAAAAGCGTGGATTCCACTGTGACCACGCGACTTTCTAATAACGGTTCTAACATTGCTTCACACGGATCGCCACCACACATCACATCACAGTGGTTCGATCTGGAACAGTGGTCAGAAAAAACTTCAAGCTCTCATTTAAATGGTGAATATTTGTGTTTTTGCTTAATTCACTTATTTCAAATTTGTTTTGGCATATTCTAGCATAACGATTTTTTTTTTAAATATTTCTTGTCTTGTTACTACGAAGAACTAGAACTTAAAGGATATCAGTTATTGTTCTTCGTACTAACATCACAAACAACATATGCAAACATATTGGTCATTAGAATATAGATTCTCAATCCTAAGTAAGCTTTTTATTTTTAGACATAATTTATAGACAAAAAATACAAATGAGTTTCAAAATTATCTTCGTAATCTGCCTCACTTCAAGCATAATCTATTTCGTCAATTTTAGCATAATTACACAGCGCAACATTTTTGAGGTCAGCGAACGTAAACAACATTCTGTCTTCAGATCCTGAAAATACAAACCAATACTAGCAAAGTCCTATTTGGGTTTTGAAATTTTTGTTCGAATTTTGTAGTTAAGCCATTTTAAATTTTTCAGCTTGATTTTTTTCGGCTCCGAAAAAAACAATAAAATTTTCAGTAAGAAATACTTTAAATTTATATTATTGTTGTTATATAATGCATAATGCAGTGACGTAGCTAGAAATTGTTCCTAGGGAAAAAATCCATACAAAAAGTGTGTCATAGGAATAAGCGGGTTTTCAGTAACGAAATTTAATTGACGAAATATATGGACTACACAAAAATATAAAATGGCCATGACATTTTTATTTTTAAATATTTTTGCTCCATTTTTTTCCAACTTCTCAAAAATCTCTTACTTTTTATGAAACTTTGTCAGTTTTTTACATTTGTCGCCTGGTTCAAACGATATTCCAAAACTTCTAAGGGACCGACCCGTAGCCATAACCTACGTTAATATCTCAGGCTAAAGATTTTTCTCATATTCGGTTATTCGTTTTTTTTTAAATATTAGTTTGATAAGAGTATGTTGTGAAAAAAATAAGTAAATAGGGTCCTAAAATGTTTAATGAAATCCTGTTTTTATTTAATGACACAAAAGAGCATGTTACTGCAACTACTTTAGCAAATTTTCCCGCTCAATCAACGGCTATGTCGAATTTAAAATTTAATTTAAATATTGGGTCCACAAATGAAACTCGACACTTTTGATCATGTTTGACGTTCGCTTGGTCGACTAAAACACCACATGGGTTGTTCCTATCTGACATTTCGAAAGGGACACGGAAAACAAAATACACCCAAAATTTGAGTTTAAGCCAAGGAGTGTGACAAAATCTATAAAAAAACATAAAAAATGTTTTTTGAACTAAACAAGCAAAAAACGTTAAAAAACGGAGTAAACATATGTTTTTGCACTAAACTTAAGCGTCGACATCTACTAGTGGAAACATCGAGTTATAGAAATATCGATTTATGGAGAGGATGATGTATGGGAATTTGACGGGAAAGAAAAATCCATCAAGTTATAGAACATATCGGGTTATACAATATCGAGTTGTGGAGAGTCGACTGTAAGTCGAACTGATGCCTATCCAAACCTGAATGCCATGAAAAATCGCATGTCGATCGAGGTTGGTAATATCATGGATATCTGCCAATTCTTTTGATAGCTGATATGTTGCTTTGAAATACATAAATTGGATGCAAAATTCATGTTGATGTGACCCTCAAGCACCGCGCTGATGCCGAGTATGAAGGGCGAGGTTTTCCAATATCTTTGAGTACAAAATATAATGGCACGAGTACTGGAGTGTTAATATGACCAAAAAGAAAAATTGTTTGTAGGTTATTAGAGTATTATGCAAAGTTGCTTATGTTATTTATGAGCATATTTTTGCGGAATACAGCCATGCTAAAATATAAACGGTTAAAATTATGGCAAAATAATACGAAAAGCAGCCATTTTATCGAAGTTTTTGTACCAGAACACTATGAAAAAATGAGATTACTGCCACAAAAGGCACCTTTTGGTATGAAGAACATTTCATCAGAAGGTTACATTTAAAGATTTTCTAATAGTTCATGAGAAACGTTTGATGAAAAAATCAAGTTGAAAAATTGAGAAGGGCGTAACTTTAAATTTCGAACCAGTGTCTGCATATATTAATATACAGTCAACAACGATCCGTCATCGTTGATTTCTTCTTTGTTTGAATGTTTTTTCGATCATACATGCCCGAATCTGGCAAAACGAGCATTCAGTTTTTCAATTACTTATTTTTCACTGATTCTCATCCACCTACTGAAATTCGGTGGCAGCAAATTCAATTTCGCTTGTGAAAAAAAAAAACCCACAAAAACATCCACAAATTGCAAAAGTTGTATTTTTTATTAAAAGACAATCATGATTCATCAACTGGAGGCATCACAATGCCGTTTTCTTACACCAGTAAGAGAAATTCATTTGTAACACTGCGGAACACGTTTTTGTGTCAAGCATCAAAATACCACTATTTAGTTAATTAAGGGTTGCTGAATCCATCGCCAGCCTTGGTAGTGTCATTCTCAAAACACACCAAGCCGTTCCCATAGGGGACGTTAGCCACAAGGAAGGACGTTTCAAGTAATACTGTTTCATATGGTATGCCCTCTTCAACATCTAATCCAATTTCTCTCGCCGTTCCCTTACGGTACCTAACCATCTAGTATTCATTGCTTTCTTCTCCATGCTCCCTCGAGCAAAATAGACCGATATACCGATATTCAATTCAAAATATAATTATCACGGTCGATACCTTTATATGTTTATGTGTATAACAATACTTATCAGCACAGTTCATGATACTACCGATGCTCAAAAGCTATATTTTGGTGTTTTAGCAAAGTATTGTACTTCGCCATATAAGAGAAACGAAGAGTTTTGTATGGAGACTGCAAGCATGTTAAAAAAATCGATTCAATCTAAATTTTATTGTCTAATTTCAACAAAATTATATCTGAAATGAAAGCTGTAATCATATTCTCCATGCTTGCTGGATTAGATCACAAAAAAATTTGATAAATCATACTTTAAATGTCATGTAAACATCAGTGAATCTAGTGTTTTATACAACTTTGGCGACCTTTAGCCAAAAATTGTGACGTGCAGGGACATTTCTGAAAACGGCATCAGATTCAGCGACCCCAAATCTACTAGAGACACATAATTTAATCTTTGAGACACGCAAAAATGTCTTTTTTGTTACACTGTGTAATTTTTTATATTCAATTTTCAATTTCAGTTCCTCTAGGCGAAATTGAATTTTGAAATGACACCAACAGTGGGTGAAACCAAATATCATTAATCTCAATATACCCCACTTCTGCAGTTTGCATACAACACAAAAAAGACACAAATGTAACGCCATCTCTTGACAGAAAAGTACGTGAGCGATTACTCTTAGCTGTTTTCAAATTAACGTGCATTGAAGAACGAAACGTCAAACATCCAAAATCCAAACAAACAGTTCCTTTATAGCGCCGTCGGTGGTGTAATGGTTAACGTGACCGCCTCTCACCCCACTCGGTCGTCGGATTTTCTGAGACACAAAATCTCTGATCATGTCTTCCTTCGGAAAGGAAGTAAAGCAGTTGACCCCGGCCCATGAGCTGATGGGTTCGATAGGTGGGGTCCCAGGTGTGTGTGGAGGTCTTTCTGAGCGTTCATGTTTAGGCATAGTGACAGAAATGGGCCAAAGTAAAACTGCGACTGATGCCGAAGGATGTCGGTTAGCAAGAAAAAAATAAGAAGAAGAACAATCATGACACAAAGTTTGTAGTGTGATAGTATACTTTTCTGCCAGCGTGGCGCTAGTGTGATGTCTTTGACGAAACGGAGAAGTGGGGTATATTGAGATCAACAGTATTTGGTGAAACTGAATGTGTGCGTGTACTGTACCCGCTCTCTTTCTCGTCGCATTCGCTCTCACAGTCAGATTGGCTTCGTGCTAGCGGAGTTTGTTTTTGTTTACTTTCGCACTGATCGGGTATCATTCGGCTGAATTTTTACGACACTGTTTCGAACTAATATTTAAAAACCAAACAGGGTTTTGCTAGTACCTATGGGTGTGAACTTTCACGAATTGCAGTCAGAATGTTGTTTATATTTTGTGCGCTGTACTGTGTTGTTTTTAACAAGGAAACTAAAAAACATGAAGATCTATACACATATTCTGAAAACCTGGTTTAGAATCAAATTCGGCCAATTTAATTCTACCTACTTTGTCACATTTGTTTTACGGATCGTTACATTTCCTTAAGCTCTCCTCCTTCCTAAGAGCGTGACGTTAATTATGGGTGAACCGATATAAAGGGGGTGTTCAATAAACCACGAGATTTTTTTCAATCATATAGTAAAAAACATAATGTTTATATTTCAAAAAATCACGATGCTCTCACAAAAGCGCTGGACAGCACTGACGTCCAGGATCATGACAATTCAGGATCCTCGTGGACAACTGCTTCGTATCCTTAGTCCCCCATTTTTTTGTACACTAGGACAATGAGGAAGTCGAAAAAATCCTCAATTGGGTTCCTTTCCATCGGCACGTACGGTAAAACCGTACAACACGCTCGCAGAGTGCTTGCTGTTTCGACGCCATCTTCGATGGAACTGACAGCATCCGAGCGAAAATAAAAATGCCACCCATTTTTAAGGAGTCCAGAGAGCAATTCTCTTGGAGAGAAAAAAATACGCTCTTTACTTGTATTACAGAAAGGTATTGAAATCATTCTCATTTTTTAGTGAACACCTGTTAAGAAAGAATATTGCATTTGATTCTAACGCTCTGCACACTGTCAAACGTGATAAAAGTCTATCGCATATTTTTGCAAAATAAACAATACTCCATTTTCATTTTAAGCTTTCAAGTGTGCTTAAAGTTCCATTTAGAATCGGAAATTTACCAGAATTGAAACAGCAACTTTCTTCCGGACGGACAAAAATTCTAGAAAAATATAAACATCCGTCTCTTAATTTTGTCAAATATGATAAACGAACGTTCTTATTTTGCCGAGAAAAATATTATCGATCAGAGAAAACTACATTCCTTATTGAGGTTTTGGCCGCCCTCGCACCACTGTGTACATGAGCAAAGAAAAAAAACATGGGATACCTACTAGGCTACTAGGCCTGGAGGGATTCCTCATTCGTCGGTTGATGATGAGACGTACTGTAACCCCTGAAGGAGATAAGTCCCCCCTCCTCGTTTTGAATCGAGTTGCCTCGTCTGACTACAAACATCAATCAACTATAGCGCGTTGCGCTGCGACCTAAACGGTTGACTTCCTTCCCAACTGAAATATTAACAGCGGAATTTATCGAAACGCGTCGTCTAGTGCATCGACATGGCGTGGCATACATACAATACCTACATATGAAAATACACCACGCGTGTTTGATACCGAGACGGGAATGTGTGCCATCACATGCCTAATGCTTGATAAATTGACTGCGATATTTGGTGATGCGGCTAGGAATAGGTGTATCAGAGACTTAGCTTGTACCCGATATAGTCGTAGCACATCGTTGTGTTAAAATTTCTCGAAAGATTAAAATAGAGGGATTCAGAGAAGTTAATTGTTTGACGTGTGATTACTTCAATGCATATTCTGAGTCACCATTGCGTATATATCTTATAACATCTTCAAACAAAAACAGTTTTCGGTATTTTCAACGTAGTTTACATTCAAGAAGCTCACGAAGTTTTGCTGTACAATGAAGCTTAACGGATATTCTGGATCATCAACATTTCTTGTAGTATGAATTTTCGAATCTTCATGCTCATAGTTGTTGAAGAAAATCTTTGCGAGCTTTCTCATACAAACGGTTCGTCACAGGAAAGCGAGTCCTGAACTACTTGTAGAGAACGCTAACAAGTTACTTCCAAAACCGAGTACTGGTCTACGATACAAACTTGGAATGAAAAATTGACCAGGATTACAGTAGGGGAATGTGGGGCAAGATGAGCACCCGGGGCAAGATGAGCACCCGGGGCAAGATGAGCACCCCTAGTTTGAGTCGTTCCTACCGATTTTTTTCAATAAATTATTTGGGGTTCTGATGAATATCATTAAATTGATATGATGGCCATAAATTTCAGCTAAAAAATCAACAGCACAACGTAAATATTGTCAAAAATACATAGAAGACCAAAAATTTACTTTTTCATATAAGATTTGTTCATTAAAAAGTGATATTTTTGTTGCGTAAACCATTAAATTCATATGTTTTTGGCCGTATACTTATAGAATAATCTTCTGTAGATAATCAGGAGCAAAAATTTTATCAAATTTAAAAAATATTTCAATTGTTTTGATTATTTTAATAAATTTACACCCTTGGGGCAAGATGAGCACCATGTTCAAAATTAAGTAAAAGTGTGCAATTATAGAACCACATTTAGCTGTGGGCTTGACTTGCGGAATCCTCTTTGCACAAACATTTTTTCTAAAAAAATGTAAACAAACAACAAATTTAATCGATTTTTAAGTAAAATCTTAGTTATCTATGAAAAGTTATTTATTTTTTGATAAAAGTTTTAAAAACTATGCTAGTTGAAGATAAATACTATCAGATATTAAAGATAATATCTTGGGATATTGCAAGCATTGAAAAATAATAGTTTTCTTTAGTAAATTGCATCTTTTTATGGGGGTGCCCATCTTGCCCCGCAGTTTTTTGACCGATGATAAAACAGCTATTTTTTAACGTATTATTTGGAAAACTATTTATCACTTTTTAAAACTTTTAATGGTTGGAGGTCAAAGTAATAATGTAAAAGATAAGGATGGTTACCAATTTTACCAAAATAAGAACGTTTAAGTAGGCTTAAATCGCGCTAATCCTTAGGGTGCTCATCTTGCCCCGCCTGACCCTATCAGTCACAAGGATTCATGCTCGTTCCAACGTTGTCAAATTCGTGTATGTTACTTCACCTGCCTTTATCATACTATTCCTTGTTTTAACATTTGTGCGATTTCAAATTATCGCAGTCCTTCAGTCACGGCGCAACCACTTATCAGTTGATCCGAATCTCCATTTTTGGCGTAACGCCTTTCGGTTTCTTCAACCGTCTCGCGTCACTTACATGTATAGGGCACGCAAAACGAGATGCACATGCAAATGCATGCACATGAGTTTAACAATTATGGTGGAGAAGTTAACGATGCTAAAAATCCAAGCTGGAAAGTTTAATATCCCTATTTTGGGTGGCCACAGTGCAGCTGTGCATTCATAGATTAGAGGTTCAGATTAACACCTTACAATCGATAATTTTCATCGTTTGTGAATTAGATAAATCATTTCAAACTCATTCATTCATATTGTACATGCGAAAAAATGTATCCACAATAAAGTTTGCGTTCTACGCTATTTGCTTTCATCGAGCCTTGAAAGCTCGGAGAACTCCAACATACCAGTGCCGGATTCCAGTTTTGCAAGTTTCCAAAAAGGAAGTAATCCTTCACGAAAGAAGGGACGGAAGATCGAATGGAAGTTGTCAACATCGACTTCGATTTTGTTAACTTGGTTCCAGTGCTTGCATGTCACAACGAGAAGGTCTTAATCGTTTTAACATGTACATGACTATGCTTGAACTTCAAGACCAAAACCACAAAGTAGATGTAGGACTAAGTGCGCAATTGCGTTCAAAATAATAAAATTACACAGCGTAACAAAAATGACATTTTTGCGTGTCTCAAGGATCAAATTATGTGTCTCTAGTAGATTTGGGGTTGCTTAATCTGGTGCCATTCTCAGAAATGTTCCAGCACGTCACAATTTTTAGCTACAGGTCGCCAAAGTTTTATAAAACACTGGTTTTATTAATGTTTACATAAAATTTAAAGTACAATTTATCAAACTTTTTTATAATCTAATCCACCAAACATGCAAAATAGAACTTGAACTTTCATTTCAGACACAATTTTATTGAAATTGCGCGATCAAATTTCGATTAAGCCGATTTTTTCAACATGCTTGCAGTCTCCATACAAAATTTTTCGTTTCTTCTATATGGCAAAATACAACAATTCTCTAAACCATCAAAAAATAACTTTTCCGCGTCGAAAGTATTACAAACTTTGATGATAAGTATTGTTATACATATAAAGTTTGAATTCTGTGGCAAATTAAGCCAATATATTACCTTACAAGCTGGCAAACTTGCATGCAAGTTGGCTGAAATAGTCATTTTTTGCATTTTCAACAGTCAATATCTCAAAAACTAGACGTGCTATGATATTTCTGAAAACGGCAATGGATTCGGCAACCCTTAATTAAGTGAATAGCGGTATTTTGGTGCTGGAGACAAAAACGTGTTCCGCAGTGTTATGGTACAAGCCACCAACGCAGCAACATCAGCACCAGTCAGTCAAGTCAAAATTCGTGACCATTTTCGGTGAATCTGAACAACATCGTGTAAATAACAAACCGGTAGCAATGACGCCGTCGATTGCATTTATGGAAATGAAAAAACATATTTACGATCGGGGTGTGGATCATACATTTATGTTTATGGAGAGATACTTTAGAAGTGCTTTCCGCGGCGTTTGTTACAGTCATTTCTCTTATACAGTCATCTCTCCCTTATACCGTATCTCGATATCGAGTTAGAGAACCATAGTAAAAGTTGGTTTTCATGGCTACCTCGATGGTCCCTTGGATTTCATTTGCACTGGTTTTGTGTTTTGTAAATCAATACCTCCCTAACTCGATGGTCCCTTCAATATCGAGTTATGGAGAGATGACTGTACCTTTATTACATATTATGTTTTCTAAGTTACTCTGCATATGATTCTTTTCAAATTATACAATAAATACACAATGGCAATAGAAGTTCGCAACGATTATATATGCCAGGGAGGCGCTTCAGATCGTCAAAATTTTGTTCTGACTTGTTTGAAGGTTTTTTTTGTGATACTGCAACAGCTCAGCTCATCGAAACTGGCACTGTCGGCCTGTATACCGGCACGATTTTCATCTTTATGATCAAATTTCTCTGGTTAGTAGTGGCGATCCAGAATGAATTGTACTCTTCATATGGTGTTAATGCAACCCATTGGCTACCCATTCGGCCTTGAATTAGTCGTCAAAAAATATGCCAGATATGTATCTGAACTAGCTAACTATGAAATAAAAGGGAATATAATGGATGGGATTAAGAACAGCTTCTTGAGAAACTTTGAAAAGTAATCGGAATCTAAATTTGCTAATAGTAATGATTTGCTTATAAAGTTGAACAAAATCGATTACAATTAATTCAATCTGCAGAAGCAAATCAAGCAGAGCAATCGGGGTACTAAATTGAAAATTGATCGAAAAGCACACGTCAAATAAAGTCCTGTCGTTAGATAAACTTTTTTTTTGTTCCTGGAATAATGTATGGTATCAATGCCATTGTTTCGTGAATTCATCTACTGTTTACCTCAGAAATCACTCCATGATTTTTCCAGGAAATCTTTCAAGAAGTCTTTCGGGAATTTTCTAATTAATTCGATCAGTGATTAATCACATATTTCTCCAGAAATTTATCTAAAATTTCTCCAATATTTCATCCACAAATCACTCATGTAGTTCCTCGAAGCAATCATCGAGCACTTTTCAAGTAAAATATCCATGGATTTTTCAAAAAAATCATTTGAGGTTTCACACTAGCCAATACTATAGCAATAAGCAGCAATAAGGTCCTAAAGCTCTGCTTCAATTTCAGTACCAGCCGCTTAAGCTTAGGCTTTCCACAGAAGTTTCATCAGAGATTGCTATAAGATTTGTTTCAGCGTTACTTTCCAGAATTTCAGAGATTTGTCCTATAATGTATTGAAATATATCGTTGACGATTCCCTGGAAACATTTCTGAATAAATTATTTGAGAATCAGAAAGAAATCAAGAGAGGAATCTTTGGAGCTATTTCTAAAGGTGTACTTAAAGAAATTCTTGGATAAAGTATTGGACAACTAAATGGATTCTGGAGGAAATCCTTAAGAATCAGTGGTCGCATCTCTGGATAAATTATCGCTAAAGTTCTAGACAGAAATCTTGGACAAGAAAATTGATTTAAGTAAAACTGAATATACTGCAAGATTATTTGAGAAATTTGTGAAAGAATCTTTGGAGGAATTCTTTAAGAAATTCGTGGTGATGTATCAAGACTATGTATGTATGCATTTTTTTTTATTTATAGTAGGGTACAAAAAAGCTTCAAAAGCCTGACTTGTTGTACGTTGGCACGGTGTGGGACTCACGTTAGGCGTGCTTAACCACTAAAAAACATTCCCTACTGCTCCTGTGCCCCGATCTCCCCCCGAAACTACAAAACTGGTTTGTGCCGATCGATGCTACTGGGCCTAGTTTCCGACGGTAAAGCTAGCCTACTCCGGCTACGCGCTTCTTCATGCTTCGATACTGGCCGGTGGAGTGCGATTACGGTTGGAGGATGGCTTCCGGTTCACTGGCGCTCTGTCGACTCAAGCCGGTGATATGCTACGTACTTCTCAGAGTAGCCCCGGCGGTGGATCTATCCTACTCCGACGAAGATTTCCCCGGTGGCGGAAGATCTCCCGAACCGATGCTATTCGGACAGATGCCGAGGTCGGTCCTGCGATTCCGGTGGTGGGAAACTTCCGGTTCAGAGGCGCCCCGACGACCATTTGGCGGTGCTGTTTCGCGAATTACTCATCATCTAGACCTCGGCGGTGGATCGGTTCTTCAATTCCGGTTGGAGGATGACTTCCGGTTTACAGGCGCCCCGACGACTTTTAACCAATACTACGCTACGCCCGCTATACTCGGTCTAGTCCCCGACGGTGGATCTAGCCTTATCCGATCCCGACCCGGAGGTCTCTGGTCTCTACGCCATCTCTTTTGCAGCAACGATATAATCGCCGTTATTCCCCTGTTCACCGCATTTCAAGTGCTTTCATGCTGGTACATGTTCTGCACGATGTTGTCCGGATTTAGGAAGCTGGCGGTTTCTGGCATCATCGCGCGTCGTATATCCCTGAACCGAGGGCAGTCAAATATGACATGCTCCGGGGTCTCCTCGATAAGTGACCGTCGCTTTTCTTTCTTCTTCGGTTCATTTCTCTTTCTATTCTTCTCCTTACGTGCGCCATTCACTGCCGTTAGCCGTTATTCTGCTCGCTGACGCATTCATTGTCGCTTCGCTGCTTTTTGGAATATTCCTGTTCTCCTGTTGTATCCCTCGTTTTTTTCCGAGTGGGTGGTCGTCTCCTGTGAAACAGCATTCACCGAAATCAATGCTTTTTCGACTTTCTCCGCTCTGATCCGCAATTCCTTCTGTCCGCGTTCTTCGGCTGTAATGGCGGAGTTCATTGACCTTCCTCTTTACTTCCGACAGCTCTGACTTCTCATGCTGCCGGTCGTCTTGAGCGGTGCTACTCCCCGACTTTGGTGTGAACACTTGACTCAGGAAGCCTGCATCCCGCTGGTTTCCCGGTGGCTCACTCGGTGTGTGCTGGCTGTGGTATCACTGGCGATCTCTGCATCTTTCCGCTCCTTACGAATACTATCGCGTCTTCGTTTCCTCCACTAGATTCTCCATCCAAATCGATTATTTTATCATTCGATTGGTTCCCCTTTCGGGCCGCTATTTCTACTTGTTGTATATAGTCGCCTCTCGTGATCCCATGGTTGTCTATGCAAGCAGGGAGGCCATGCTAGGGTTGACACAATCCATCATCGAGGTTGTGTTCAGAGCCGGATCGGCGTAAGTCATGAATGTTCCGTTGTTCTACGCTGTGACCGATATACCATAATCAGGATTTTACTGGCATCCATCCTGATGTGCCGGTTGGCACTCCAGAGGGCTAAGGTACTTTGAAAGCGGTACCAGGCCGCTTGCTCAGGGCTACTTGCAGATCTATGTTTTTTTGTAGAGATTCACCAGAGCCCACTGATGAACCCTCGCCACATCCTAGGTAGACCATGCTTGAGCCCTTGGTCAGATGGACCAGACGCTCGGCCACCTTCCGAAGGAACTACTAAAGGTGGTATTCCATACGGCTGTATGTACGAGCTTCGCTTGGAAAAGGTAAGAATCCTAAGCTCCCACCTGGCTCTAGCGGACAACAGTGCCCAGGTAGGCTTGTGAGGACCAGAGCTATGTTGGACGCTCCTTCCTGGTTGTCGACTCACCATTTTGCAACCCATGTATGTATGTATGAAGCGACGATGGAAGGTGTACAACATTGTGTAAAGATTTCAGGTGAACATTCCAGTTCGTTTGAATCCCTTCCTTCAAGGACTACGACATGGTTATGAACTTTCGTGCCTATCGCTCAATATTGCTATAGAAGGTTTATTACGAAGAGCCGAGTTGAACATCCGAGAAAACTTTTAACAGATTCAGTTAATTTGTTTACTTCGCGGATGATATAAACATTGTCGGCCGAGCAGTTGAGAAAGTCGCAGCTTGAAACGTGAGGCAGCTAAAATCGGAATGGTTGTGAATGCATGAAAGAAAAACTACATGCTTGGGTGACAGGGTTTACCTAGTAAATCGTGTAACGATAAACGAGAATATGTTCGAGGTGGCCAATGAATTTGACCTTGCTGACGGCTGATAACAACAAGTGTACAAGAATACGAGGATTGCATCGAGCCAAGTACTCCACGGTCTGGAAGGTGTTGATTTAGTATTATCTTATGTATGTTAATAAAATAAACAAAACAAAAATCAAACAGCAGATGAGTTATATTGAATAGGTGATTTCCTGGAAATTTCTGCAGCGGAGATGTGCAATAAAAGTACATGCATCTGAAGCAACATTGGCGAATCCCATTTGATTGAACTGTTGAATGATTCTAGCGTTAGTAGCAGGGAAATGATTTTATTGATATAAATGACTGATGGTTTAGAGTTTAGATCAATAATTATTTCCAACAAGTTCTCTGGAAAGATACCTAGTTTTCTGTTATGAACCTCAATATCTACTGCCTAAATCCAGCATCCAGTGTATCCGAACTGGCAACGATTGACGAAATCGTTGATTTCATTGCTCAAATCGTAGAACCTGAAACAGAAGTTGCTTCGATTTATTTTTCATGAAATTTCTCAATTGCATTGAATGGATTGCTTATATAACATGAGGGGTGACCCATTTCGCATAAAGATGTTTGGCATAAACCAATTCTACACAAGAACAGATGGCATTTTTAGGAAGGCACATAATTCTCTTTATTGCAAACGTCCATTATGCGAAACGTCCACCAATGGGTTTCCCATTCTTGGCACTTTTGAATTACTACTAAAAGGGATATTTAAAGCAATTGAGCTCATTATTTGCCATGGAATGCGTCGTATAGAAATGCTTCTTATTACCTACTTTAGTTTCCTCTTGCAAATTAGGGGCCCAAACGCAAAGGGATGGAAATGACATTTTGGAAGGTTTTAAGTTTAGCATACTAAGAATTCTACTGTTGTCAAGCTTTTCAACGGCATAGAAAATTGGCTTGTTTTTTTTTGGCTCCCATACAATTTGTGTGGAGCCTCCCTTGGCCGAGGGGTTAGAGTCCGCGGCTACAAAGCAAATGTGCTAAAGGTGTCTGTGTTCGATTCCCGGTCGGTCCAGGATTTTTTCTTAATGTAAATTTCCTTGACTTCCCTGAGCATAGAGTATAATCGTACCTGCAACACGATATACGGATGCGAAAATGGCAAGTTAATAACTGTGGAAGTGCTCTTAAGAACACTACGCTGAGAAGCAGGTTCTATCCCAGTGAGGACGTTAATGCCAAGAAGAAGACAATGTGTGTAAAATTAAAAATTGAAAACAAAAAAAAGTTGATTTTTTCAAAGCAAGGGTTTTGAAACTTACACTCCTTTGCATCTAACCCAATTTGCATGGCAATTGACCTTACGACAGTCCCAATTTCCTTACAAAGAATTTATAATTGAGTTGAAATGAAACAGAGAAAGCCTTACATATGAGTTAATTCCAAAGCGTTCATATCTGTAGAAGATGTAACAACGTTGAGCTCCACACTGTGCTGTGCTCCACTTACCGCTGCAATCATCCAACTGCTGAGCTGATGAAGTCATTCCGATAGGAACCAACGCGCCTCTAATGCCCGTCAAAGCACGTATGAGTACCGGCGATAACCGTACACACGAACCAAGGTATGATATATGGCACTTGCATGGTAACAAATTAGCTGATTGATCACATCAGATCGATTTCACAATTGTGTGACAACCGGGCGCCTGATTATGGGGGATCAACCAATTAAGACTTCCAGTCAAGGATGAAATTGATCTGCATACGAAACAGGCTCGCTGCACTTTTCTAAATATTTGTTACTACATGTCAACAAAAGCTGTTGTTATCAGGACTTAACCGAACGTTTTCTTCGAACAGCCGCTCGGAATGCCTATCAATAAAACCACCTACGTAAATATACACTATGATGCCATGGCTGGGCAATAAAACCGCAGCTTGACCTATTTATTGGTCAAATAAAATAACGAAATGACGACGAGCTGCAGCGTCTCCATTGCATTGCGCACAGGGACAACAGCCGACGACCGTCAGACAGATCGTTCATATACCATCCAACCCAGACTGTTTGTATGGACAAGAAATGAACCATGTGCCTTAGGGTGGCCATATGTAAAATTTAACTTTACACCTACGCTACATTCATATTCGATTCATTATCTTCATAAAAACTCCAATTCAAAATTTCACAGTAGCTCGTGGGAATCCAAAGAAAAGGAATCGGAAGGTTTAGGGGTTCCTGGGGTTATATGCACCACTTAAGGAAAATGTGCCAAAATGACCACTAAACAACATGTATGTAGTGTTTTAATATACGAATCTAGTTGGTTTGGGTTCACCCTACATGGTGTCGAGCGAATTTTCATCATAATTACATTAGATTGTTGGAAAATTGAAGTTTTTTCAAACAATTCTTTTGCGTGAATTAAGATTGATGCGGGGCACGATGCACCGCTTTTTGGGGCAGAACGCACCACAACATTGAGGCAAGACGCACCTAAACAAAGGGGCATGATGCACCACAACATTGAGGCAAGATGCACCATCGTGTTTTGAACGTAATTTTAATTATCGTAAAAACCCTAGTTTTGGTTGATTTTCGTCTACAAGATGATACAATTGTGCATAAATACGTTAGTAAAGACTTCAAATGACCTAACTTTTATGATTGTAGTTTATTTTGGAATGGATCGTTCTGCCCCGACCAATGGAGTGCATGTTGCCCCAACCGGACGCTTAGCAGAAAATGTTATGGAAAATAGAAATCATTGTGTTATTTCGTCAAATCATGTCATCAACAACTTACCCAGTCTCTAATCATCTATTTTATGGTTGAAGGTTGTAAAAATTCTCAATTCATCGCTTTCAAAACAACAAGTGAAATGATCGGGAAAGTTACATCAGAATCGTGGTTTTCAAATTTATTGTTATATCTCCCTGCTAAGTTTTTCAAAATGTTTCAAATTCTCAGGGTGTCAACAATTTGCAACGTTTCATCAATCCGCATGGTGTTTTTCTCTCAAAACTCGTTTATTTCAGAGTAATTGACAAGGTGCGTTTCGCCCCGGCAGTGCATATTACCCCAGGAGCCCCTAACTTAATTTGTTTGTACTTTGATCATTATAGGCCACCCTAGTCCACCGCGAAGGACAGAGTGCATCTCTCTGGGAGAACCGCTTCTTTCCTATCAGTCATTCACTAGAGGTTTACCTACAACTAGTCCACAGTATGCAGTGCGATGGTGTAGTCCGCACAGACAAACCCACAGAAAAACCGGTCTTGCAAGAAGCAAGGAGGTCCAAAGTCTGTTGTCACTAGGCTCCTCGGTTGCCGATTGGGATGCTGCGCGTAGCCACCCGCTATCCTGTCGCCGCTTGAGTTGAGAGTCTGAAACTCGCTTTCTTGGGATGAACTTTCGCCGTCGCGTCGTTCGTTTGTGTGCTGGAGACGAACGTCGTGGTAAGGTTTTGAATTTGATTTCAACTTCAGTCAGCGTGTTTCAGCGTTGGAGGAAGAGTTTTGCATTCCTGCACGATCATCACCATTTGATTGACTAAGAGGCAGTTAGATGACTTCATAATGTTTCTTCATCGTGTTTTTTTTTTTTTAATTCTGGAGAAGACTTTCTCAGTTGTGAAATTTGATCGAATCTTTATATTATCTTTGAAACAGTTTCTATAAATTGAACATTTATAAGAGTTTTCAATTTGATTCCGATTTGTATTACCGTTTCTATTCATATTCTGATCATTTAGAGCATACAGTATCTTTAACTGTACCTAATAGACATAAATCAGCAGATATTTGTGAAAGTTGAAGTTCTTTTCCACAGCAACTTGATGGGAAATTGTTGGGACTCCCAGCCTTCAAGCCTTGAATTTTTCAAAGATTGTCTCTAGCACTCGTATTTATACAATAATTTCGTCATGTTGGATTGGAAAACTTATTGATTGAACAATCAATATTTTGAAAAACATCTAGACAAAAATTATTCGAAGCCTTTATCAAATCTGTTGGGAAACTTAAAAAGTTTCTGCCAAATATATTGTCAGCAAAATATTATCATTAAAGTAATTAGAGAAACCTCCTCGTTTTTTCGTCAGGAATTCGTCTCGGGATTTCATTTATATTCCTCTAGATTTTTATTAAACGTGTTTCTCATATTATTCCTGAAATTATTCCATTATTCGTTCCTGGGAGTACATCTTATTTATCCAGAGATCCCTCAACAAAGTTTTAAGATGTTTTTGGAGATGCTTCTTAGAATTCTTCCATAAAAACTTAATTTAGTATGCCAAATCTTGGTTTATATTAAACGAGATATGCACAGCGAATTTCATGAGATCTTAGGTATCATAAAAACGTGTTTCGTTACCAGTGTTGACCAGACTCATTTCCCCGAAATTCGAATTGTGGAGCCATGAACTGTTATAACTGTGCGTTGTATTCCTGAGATGAAGGGGGAGGTGGTTGGGCTTGAGTGTTGCACATGGGATCCGACAGTTTCGATCTCGGTGGGCCGCAATTCAAGTTTCGGTGAAATGATTCGCACTCACTCACTCACTCATTTCATTTCACCGAAACTTGAATTGTGGCTCTCTGGGATCAAACTTGATCGATTTTATGTGCAGTACTCAAGCTTAACCATCTGCTTTTCTATCTTAGGAGGATAGAACATGGTTGTAGTAGTTCGTGGCTTTGTAGTTCGGAAAATGTTATTTTCGGGGAAATGAGTCTGAACAACACTGTTCGTTACTAAGCAACCTGCCAATTTGCTAGTTAAATCATGCTTAAAAATGAAAACAAAAACAAGATTCACACAGCCGAGTTCTTGAAAAAAAAACTAGGTGTGTAGGTTCATTCATGAATTTCTCTCAATACTATTTCAAAAAAAAATTATAGAACCTTTCTGAATCTTATTCTTAAAAATGTTCAAAAAATAACTTCATAAATTGTTCCAGAAATATATTGGGTACACTGAAGGGGTTTTTCGTCTAAATCAAAATTTCTTCATGCATTCTCCATTGAACCCAATTTATTTTTTTAAGGAATTACTCCAATTATGTTCTTTTACTTCTTGTAAAATTCATTCCATTTTTTTTTCTTTAGTATGTAATTTATGTAATTTATGAATGTTTCTGCGCTAAGAACACACACACAAAAGCCATAAAAACTTGGTTTTCATACTGTAAGAAATATTTTTACAAACATTCCAGGTCAAACCCTTGAAAAAATGCCCAAAACGCATCTGGATGAGTTATACAATAATGTTTAGAAATTTTTTTGTGGAAATCTCCGGATGAAACATTCTTTGAATTATGGTTAAAAGATATCCAAGAATAGCTCCGAGGCAATCATTTATGCTATTTCAAAGAAGTTTTTACAAAAATTAAAGGAATTTTAATATGGTTTGGCAGAAATTCTTGGATAATTCAACGATCATGTATAACTAGAAACTCAGGTTGATTCCGTTTGTCTTACTGGCCAGAGTGAAATTGCCGATCAAAGGGAATCTTCAGATTTTTTCCAATAGGTAAATCTCCACAAGACTTTAAGTTGCAGGAAACGTCATCGTTATCATCGAAACTTCAAAAGTAGTTTTTCTATTCAATACTGAAAATTATTAAATGAAAATATGGTCACTGTGTTTCGGGTGGAAATAGAATACAGTGAACAAATCCATATAAAAAATAGGGTGGATGTCTTGCATAGTTTTATGTGTCATGCAAAAAGGGTTCAGAGGTAATTTTGGCGTGAAAATCGTGAATGAAATTTTAAGAACCGATATACCGCCCCCCCCTATTAAAATAAAAACCAGGCTACGCCCACGTCCATCGCCCCTTTCATAATCCATGTAACTTCTTGACGCGGTTCACAAGCAATTATTAACACGTCAAAAATTTAAAAACTGGAACATAATAAATGACCCGATTTTGTCCGGTTCCCCATTTTTTCAGCCTAAAATTTATCGAGGGGCTGACAAAATCGGGTTCTCACTAGGCCGTCCCTTATTTTTCGAAAATGTGAAATGTTATAAGTTCGTCATTGTAAAGACGTTTTGGTAAGAAAAAAATCATGTAAAAATTTGAAGTCCTTGAAGGTAACAGGTGTAGATGACCCCCGTGCGCAAATCGAGCTCGCTGCTCTAGTGCACGCTACATGGGTATAAAAAGCCACTAGTTACTAAGCCACGCGCACTAGTTCTCCTGTGCGCGTTGATAGTCATCATAAAAGTTTATTTCCTTTGTAATTATGAATGTTATATCAAATAGCTTTGTTCAATAGATTTTCATTGTTTAAAACAAGTTATTAGTTTGGCCAACACCACGTAGTTGAGTAAATGTTGACAATACACCCGATTCTGTTTTTGCACGGGGGATGCGTATCGTGCAAAAAAAGTTTAAAAAATTCGGGAATTTCCAATGGCTGAAGTTTTTATTATTATTATCTCTAAATATATCAGAACATGCGTGGTACTTACTAAGAATGGTGTAAAAAATATCGGGGAGCTTTCTTCAGTTTAATTTTTTTCCTAAGAGCAGCTTGTACTGAATACAAGCACCATCTGAAAAGCACATCTATTGTATAAAATACATACATTACCTAGCTGGTTGCAAATATAGATGATGTTAAAGATCGTTTCTGGTGGGATTTTTTTTTTTCGAATCTCCTGAACATACATAAAGGGGGTTCAAGAAAGGGTATTTTGGTGCATGCCTGTCAATTTTTTTTTCTTCTCAGGACCTTTAATGTTCCTAGAAATAATTTCTGGCTACGCCAATGCATCATATAAATAAAACAAAAATAAAAGTTAATATTTAGGTTCTTTTATCACCGATTTTAATTTTTCTTTTAGTGATTCGATTATCCGGAGGACTCGATTATCCGGAGTGAGAAAAAAATCAATACTCCGGATAATCGAGTCTTACCTTTACCTTATTGCAACGATAATGCAGACAGTTCACAATTGAAAATACTGCAAGTTATCCCATATTATTATGATAAAATCCTAGCAGGAATGTAATATCAAAAATAAAAAGAAAAAGATATCCTTCAAATATGATAAAATATCTAACAGGTGTCATGCGTATATTTCTTGAAATTGTTAAGTTTAAATTTCAAACAATGTTCAAAAATATTGATTTATTTTTGGCTAATTTATTGGTATGGGTATTAAAGTAAAAGACAGAATCAATTTTAAGCAAAGCAATAATTTTGGAATACTTGTTTTCAATTGTGAATCGTGGTTTACGGCTAATCAGCCAAGTGAAGTTTAACAACTACCGAAAAGCTAAACATTACATATACTTTGCAATTGAATTAAATGGACAAATTGATGTGAAGTTTTGCGAAAAAGTTACATGTCTTCTCGGTGAGAATCGCACTCACGACTCCCTGACTTTTGCGTCAATGAGTCCTCTCGTGGCGTAGGGGTGGCGATTTTTCTAATACTATAATCATAATTATCATGGGACCTTGTGCAAAATTTCAGCTTTGTACATCTTTATAACAGTGCACGCTGACATAGAATAAACAACTACAGAGAAAACAAAGTTTTTTTGCTCTCTATCAACGCGCGCAGGGTAACAAGTGCACTAGAGCAGCGAGCTCGATTTGCGCACGGGGGTCATCTACACCTGATACTTTCAAGGCCTATGGGGGACCACTTAGCGTCCTCGTAGGGACTTCAAAATTTTACCAGATTTTTTTCTTACTAATACGTTTAAATTTATTCCTAGGCTTATTCTTGACAACCAGAGTGGATTGTGATACTTGGTTCGATAGTTCGTTTACTATGTCACAAGTTTTCTGAAAATGTTCAAGACAATTTGAGTTTTCCAAATTGATATAAATCTTTCGTAACAATACCAGCCGGTAACTTGAAGAAACCCATCTTCATCTCAACACTCCAGAAGGTTCAAGTTATCGTAGCAAAAAACACGCATCGTGTCAGTCAGGGCCGTCTGATTTGTCTGAGTGCGCTTCAGCATCAGCGCAGCATCCGTCAGAGGCCATTCATCATCACATTTGGCTTCGATTATTTATTTATTTTTTGTTCCACCCGCCCGCCTCCTCTGCAGCTCATCTCAAAAAGTTGTACAATTATTGCCGTCTTACACGCGTATGGAGGCGCGCAGACATGCATTCTAGAAGCAACCGCCCGATGCCGCAGCCGCATGTCATGCCATCGTCGTAATCAACTAGCATTGACGACGGCTCACAATGGGACCATTTCAGGAAAAGTCGATCAAAACCTTTAAGGGGTTCAACATGGCGTTTTAGCGTATTAGTGTCTTTTGAGAATATTTTCGTGGTGTTCTTCTCCATCTTTGTTCCAAAGTATTTAAGGTTAAGCCACAAGATAAACCCGAGCATCAATGTTCGTGTCGATATCAAATGTGTTGTTGTTTGACTTCGTTTTTTAGCATAAATTGTAGTAGTTAAGCAACATAACCTCAAAATCAATCCATTTTTAAATCGCAGAATATTTAAACAGATTGTTCTATAAACTTGTTGATATTTCTAATATGAAGAATTTTGAAACACCAAAGCTGTACAAACTAAGTGTTGTAGCGTAGATCGGCTTTTTTTTATACGCGCTATTTCCACGATTGGACAACTTTTCAATAGGTACTGTTATATCTTTGTCTCCATGACTGATCAAACATGACTGCAAATTTAAAGTTTGAAACAAAATTTGGTCGATAAGTTGTGTATTTTTGTAATATATAAAATGTTGTAGAACATTTTATGTTCATAAATTGCACATTGAGCACAGAAATAACCAAAAAACCGATATGTATGATGAAATTTGCTAAATTTTAATAATTTACTGTGAAAACGAAATCAAAAATATCAAGTATGTTCAGCAAAGTTGTTGAACATAAAAATATCTAAAACTTTGCTGAAGTAATGATTACCCTGAAAAAATATTTTCAAAAAAATATGTTTTACTCGGGTGCCCTATTCAGTCAATTTTTTTATTATTACTCGGAATGCTTACTCAAAACAATGTCCCGAAGATACCTATGGGCTAAAACGCCTCTAAGAGGTTTTGACCGTCAATTTTCAGTTTCGTCAGATATTATTTTGATCTTATAATATTTTAACAAGATATTGTTCAATACTTCTCCATAATCACTTTTAAAATAATTTATAATCTGTTATCTCTTATCCCCAACAAACCAATAGCTAATTATAATTGTCAATAATACACTTTAGAACAACAAATTATGATCTTATTTGTTTCGATTATTGGCAATGGTTTTACATGACGATTTGGCCTACTAATATTAGACCATCATCAGATGTAAATCGATCGATCACCACCAGTATTGCAACCAAGCTGGTGGTGATCGATCGTTTTCCATAAAAATCTGATTCTTGTGATTTTGTGGATTTTCCGAAACAAAAGTGTATGGGTGTAGTTCTGCCATGTGGGTTTCTTTTTGAATAGTAATGAACACATCTTGAAAAACTATAGATTACTATGGGACATTTGACATGCTTTAAGGTTATGCTTATTGTAACTTGGTTCCATTTTTAAGTTCAAACACTACGACGAAAAATATATTTTCTTGAAACGGCGTTCCTAGATTACCGTGACGCATCGAAACCCAGACGCTTAAGACGACACAATTGTTGAAAATCCGTGTTGAATAGGTTTTCTTCGAAATTAGTTTTGTTTTCTATTTAACTAACAGTTCAATAATTGATTATCTTATTAAAGATGATAAATTACCGGATGTAATTAGAATTATTGTTTTGAAAATTATAAAACCAATTAAGCTTGTCTTGTCCTTCAATCCGGACACATGCAGCAAATCATGGCTATAAATCCGGACACTTATGAATCAAAATGTGAATAGCTATCTTTTAACATGAAATTAAATTAAATCATGCCAAATTAAACCATGCAAAGCTTTTCAAAATCAACTAAATATATCAATCCTTTAATAACTAGTAGAATGCATGTGTACTGTATTCGTTAAAAAATAAAAATGTTAGCAATGTTTGTGATTTGGCTGTTTGGACAGACGTGTTTGTGGTTTGAGCTGCAATCATCACTGTCTGGTTCAATGAATCCGCATTGAACGACGCAGGATATTGTTCTTATTACATATTACTGATGTTTTAATGACGTTCAAAGTATTATTTCAGTTTTATTTGAAAATTGTGTACTTACGGCACCGAAACGTACGATTCCAATACAAGGTCCGTATTTAAAAACATTTGGCTCCAATTCCGGACAGCCTCTTTTTTATGCTGTATTTACAGCATATTTTTGCAATGTGATGTCACTAAACACCTAAACTTCAACTTCATATACAAGTATATTACAGTCTATGTAGTGACTGCACAGTGAAAGCACAATTTTCATGCAATATACACTCCCGTGCAAAAGTTTGAGTTCACCCCTTAAAAAAACATACAAAACTGTAAAAAATATAAAAAACTAATTTGAAAAAATATAAAAAACTGGTAATTCTCGATTTGATTTTTTATACAAATACCATATTCATTTTGAAATTCCCATAACGTAAAGTAAACATGCCAAATTTCATACAAAATTAATTGATTTTGTTTTTTTTACAATAAATCGTTAGTGGTTATTTTGTACCACTTCCTTCTAATATAAAAATCTGAAATTTAGCGAAACATCTTCTTATTTATAGGAAAACAACTTCTGTGAGTCTCAACTCTGATCGAACCTATTTTAACAAGGGGGTTGCGGTATTAAAAAAATACTTCGAAGATTTTGGAAACTGCATTCCTGGATTGTACCTCAAATAAAAGCCCATGAGTTACCCTACAAAACCTCATATTTAGTTTTTTGACCTAGTTCGGTTGACAAGAAAAAATCGATTTGAAAATCACTAAATTTTTATATAAAACTTGTTTTTGTCGATTTGAACCATTCTCAAAATCCATATACCATGCTTATCTTAAAGTTTACACAGCTTAAAAAATGTTGTGAATTTAAGTTTATTATTAATATGTGCATGTTATATTTGGATCATAAAATAAGCCCAAATTTCAACGACCAATCCATTATTTTTCAATCGTATTCACGTTAAAATTATACGATCATGTAATATTCAAGCATTTTTAATTGAAAATTGAATATATATTTATTTAAGTTTACATGGTGCTGTAATAACACACGATTTAGATTTATGTTTACAGTACACTTAAGTTTTCATCACATTGACATTTAAATATTTTTTCTGTGTATATAACGTAGAGTAATATTGTCAAATTTCAACCTAACCCCGTGCATTTTACTATAGTTATACCAGTTTTGTGACATGAAATCATTGGGGGTCGTTTAGTCCCACTTTCCCCTAATACAAAAATCTAAAATTTGGCAAAACATCTTATTTTACATTAGAGAACAAACCTTGAAAATTTCAGCCCGATCGAAGAACATCGATACAAGATGGAGTTGCGGTTCTCACGAACTGGCTCTTAAATTGTGGCCTAAACTCAAGATAATATGGTACAAAGATGTGGAAGCACATTCTTAAGATATTCAATAAAAACACCGATTCGTTGAAACTCATAGGGTAGGTGTACCAGTTATGGCCATAGTGGTTCCCTATTTCGTCATACGTGATATTTTGAAAGCCTTAACATTTTGAAAAATCTTTTGTGGTTTAGCAGTAAATTAAAGAATAAATCTTGATGTTAAAACATTCAAAAAGATTAAAAATATAAAAGTTCTCCAAATTTTGCATATGGCCAAATAGGGAACCACTATGGCCATAACTAGTACACTTTCCCTATATGTTAGACACCTTACAAGTTTTGATCGTCTTTTTCTAAAACGGTCCCATTGTGCGGCTGATGCCGAATCTGGTTTGTTTGTCTCATCGGGTGCATCGATAAAGCGGAAAAAGGAGCGAATGAGTTTTAAGAAGGTTTAACGCAGATTCTAAATATTCCAGTTGATAACTTCTATAAATTGTAAATGAAGAGGTTGATTAAGTTCATTCTAGTTAGTATGGCATCTAGTTTATTGCAAACCCAACTCTCTACTATAAATTAAACAGCCTCCCTCGCGTCATTGAATGCATCCAGGCTCGCGATCGCAGTTCATCGCACATACGCAAAACTGCAGGATGGAGAACTGTTCATGTGTGCGTTTCTCTGTTGCTGTACAACATTTCCATTCCATCGCTTATTAATTTCAATTTGAGCAGAATACGTATTCCATATTTGGTTTTAAACTTAAAACCCAACTTGTCGGCCTCGGCCGAGTCGGTTCAATTCCATTGACGACATGCGCGCAACGCAGCCTCCATGCAGCCAACAATGTATTGAAGATATTGACTGTTTAACGAGAAACTTGCGACGATCGACGCGCCACCATAATTCATATAACGGAGGGTATTAGAACTAACTTGGAGGTGATGATTTCGCAATTTGGAGGTTAAAATCACCTCCAAACACTAGCGATTTTGCGGTGGGATGTTGACGTTTGATCACGAATAGGTAGTTATGAATTCCCGATGCGGTGACGCGACGCGACTTTCGGCATTGAAACCTGTTTCGTCGCTGAGTCTCAACTCCGATTGGCTGAGATTTCTTGCGGTGAGCTTGCCAACTACACGGCTAAATTACGGCATCTCCCGGAGGGATTTCGGCCTTTGCGTGTTGTTGTATGTGGATACATATTCCAAGTCATGGCGCAAATTTCGGTCGAGTGGGTTCATTCGTTCGGCCCGCAGTGACAAAATTGGTATGAGCGGGCTGAGAGTGGCCTTCCAGTGATGGACGGACCAAGTTGATCTCGGGGGTCGCCGAGGAGACTATCTGTGGAGTCGCAGGCGCCCCGGAGATCCTTCCAAATATGGTGCCGAGTGTGTGCACGATCGTCTATTGATCGACTAGGAACAAGCAGGGGCTTCAGAAGTGGGGTGGCAACCGAGGAGTTATGATTCATGGATTTGCAGCTCATATGGTTAATCTTTGCGGAGCCGAAACACACGATTAATTGTTTCCAGAGAGATAAATGGAAACTTACAAAGTGTTATCTTCATATGTACATGTCAATTGGCTTGTTTAGGGGTATCCAGTTTCTTACATATTCTGAATCTACGTTTAAAACTGAACTCGAATCCAAAGTTTCAAAATTTTACGTGGCCTGGAACTATTTATAAAACACGTTTGAAATTAGTATGGAAGTCACCCCTGAATCACTCCTCGGCAAATTTTACTTCGGGACGAGCTGTCATTATGTAAATTGAAATGTCATTGAGTCAACGGATTGACATATTTTTCAATCATTTATAACATTAACATTAGGATATTGAAGTGCAATAAAATCGTGTTATACTTATAAAAATGTGTTCTTTCGATTAAGCTACAAAAAACTGTGAATTTTTCTTCTCTAAACAACCCAATTGAATTGAAATTGGCGCCATCCACAAATTGTGTTAGATATTTAGGAATGTTTGTTGTCACATTTAGAGATTTAGAGAAATTTTCTCTATCCAGCTTTTTAAAAGCGCTAAGGGATTATTCAAATATTACGTAACGGTTCATAAAAAAATTAAAATTTTCCATACAAAAGCTGTTATATGGGGGAGGGAGGGGTCCAAAATTGTCAAATTTTGCGTTACGTAATATTTGAATGAACTCTAATGGCTGCCGCAAACACGCTCATTTTCTGGTAGGGATTAGTCGATTTGACGTTTGGATTGGGTCGATTTAAATCGAACGAACCTAAGCTAAACGTCATATCAACTGGTCCCTACCAGAAAGCGAGCCTGTATGCGGCAGCCATTAGCGCTCGACCTGGATATTTCCGGTCAAATTACTGAGTTATTTGGCCTACTGAGCAATTGAGGGGGTTAGAAGCAAAGGGGTGTAAGTGACAAAAACCTAGTTTTGAGAAAATCGACGTTGAAGTTGTTCATTCCATACTAACTGTATTCATTTATTTATTACCATACTAACTGTATGAGACCCAAAAAATAGCAAGCCCATTTTCTATGAACTACATGGTAAGCCTTATCTCAATTAGTGGCTATCATAATCAGAACAGCAACATAGTTTACGAACCGTAAAGTCATATTGTCCAAATCACCGTAAATTAAACCACCAAGTGCGATATTTAGTGTTGAATTTGAACCAGCAACACTAGCGGATTAATAGAGAAATTCCCAACAAGATTAGCCGTGTGTTGTTTGGCCGGTATGAATATGACACGGTTCGACTTAACGTTCCGTTGGATCCTCTTTTTTACGACTTTAATCACTTAACCAACCAAGTCCCGAACAAAGAACCGTTGTCGATCGAGACAGCAGATAAATCGCGAAACTGAGCGTAGCTTCCCGGTAGGTCACCACTGGCAGTATGAAAAAACTGCACTTACAGCACATGTACCTACTTCAGTTGAAACCTTTTTTTGTGTATACCCTGTAGAGGGAAAAACCGTACGGAGCCCAATCAAAATCAACCGACGACCGGTTTATCATCATCAGCTGATTTTTCGGTTGGTCGATCAAAAATGGTTTCAATTGTGGCAACAACGCGTCTAACGCGTTATGACTGTGACTACCCGAAAACAATTTATCTTGATTGATCATCATTAATCACTGACTGGAAGCTGTTTTGCTTCAGGGAGAAGAGTTTTCTCCTTGATTTGAGCTGTTTTCGGCAAACTTACGCGAAAGTTGGCGCAGATAATAAGTGAGTGCTAAAACTTGTTGAATGTGTAACTGTTTAAAATATCGATACACGGTGTGCCAGAAACCGTTATTAACAGAAAAAAATGTCCAAGAATTTGGCACCTACCATTCGAAAGATATAGTATTCAAGCATCTCCTCCGTGAATTTGAAAATATTCTAACGAGGGAATCGAAAGTTATCGTGGTTTGAAGGTTTTCATCTATTTTGCATGGGATATTCACATGTTTATAAATATTCCTCAACGGTGCATCATTATTAACTTGTAAACAAGCCAAGTAACCACCAGCTTTGCATTAAGCATTCAAAACATGTGATATCCAAGCATTTTTCCTGTAAATTTGAAATCATTTCGTCGAGAAAATCAGAAGTTACAGTGATTTGTATGTTTACCACTATTTCTAAATAGAGCTTTTTTATGGCTTTGTTATATTAATGCACAGATTTTATAAATAAAAATGTCCATACGACTGACACTCGGCATTCAAAAGATGTATTATTCAAGCATCTTCGCAGCTAGTTCGAGAATATTTTATCTAGAGACAACATAACTAAAGCACTTTGAAGTTTTGGAAGTATATTTTGATTATTAAATTACCATGTTCAATGCTTTTACCACTACTAATTGCAACAAATTTTATCGATATGTTGATCAATGTGATTTAATAGCGTGATTGACCGCCTACGGTTGCTTCTCCGTTATTACAAAAGCAATACATGCACAAGGAACCAACGGATGCTACTTAGGATTAACCGCAGCACTATTAGTGTGTAAGTAATGGAGTTCTCATTCCTTGTACTAAGCAATACCGCGTCCTGCTGCGTCCGAATACAGGTCAATTGGGGTTATGGAATAAATATTTACGTGTTACTATCTTTGAGGAAGTCGTTGGATTCCTCTGCACTTCCACGAGAAGTCGATAGGAGTTTGGAAAATTGGAAAGCCTTATATTACAGATTCGTCTTGGTAAACAAAACGCTTTATTACAGTATAGTCCTAGGAATCACCACATCATTTTCACTGGTTATACCTAGTTCAAAACAAGATGAAGTCATCAACATAATAAATAAAATAAAATAAAAAGTTGGGAGGCGAATGAATTGTATTTTAAAGCCTCTTCACTATATATTTAAATGCCCAAAACATGACTGAAGAACCAATATAACGATACCTTTGATGACGAACCATTCAAAGATTTTGCATGTTGCAAATCATGCAGCATCAATCCAAAAAAGTAATCTATCAGTATCTAAATGAAAAGTCGACACTCATAGTATCGAATTATTCAAGGAACTAAACAAAATATAAGGCTTGTTGCATTCACTTATTTTGCAAAACGTGAAACAATGTTAATTTATACAATAAAATCCTACTGACTATTAATTAAACAAACACATATATAACCGTATCCCCTTCACTGTCATGAATAATATGTGAACCATCATATTTAGCTTATTTAAAATACTAGCCTATAACGATCTCACCAGTTGATAATCCAAACTCGACTGAGCAACAAGGTGCCACTTTCAAATTATTCAGTTTCATCAATATGCTTGTTTGGGCCATAACGAAACACTGCCCCGCAAAACGCTGGAAATGGAACAAAATTTACAAAAACGAATCCATTTGCTTGTGATTTAACGAAGCACTGGATTTCTTCAATGAAAGATACAAGTTGAATGCAAATCTGTTAAGTTGTCGCAGTAAATGCGTATTAAATGCGTGTTGAAAAAACTATTTTAGAATCTTAATGACTCCAAAACTTCAAAGTACTCTAGTTATGTAGTATTTTTACAAAATATTCTCAAACTAACTGCAGAAATAATTGACTACTGTATCTTTTGAATGCTGAGGGTCAGTCGTATAGATATTTTTATTTGTAAATTATGTACACTTTCATAACAAAGACATATAAATAAGCTCTAATTTAAGGTGAAGATGAATCGAAGCCAAACCTCAAAACTTCAAGAGCACAAATCACAAATATCAGTTTAAGCTGAAAACTTAATCGATTGGTCACTAGCTGATGGTGACCAATCGATTAAGTTTTCATCTCAAACGAGTGCACGGTTTTCCAGATTTGTGGCCTTGAAAATTTTAAGTTTGGCTTCGATTCATATTCACCTTGAACTTCATATAAATAATCATAAAAATACAAATCACTGTAACTTCAGATTTTCTTGACCAAATGATTTCAAATTTGTAGAGAAGGTGCTTGGATATCACATGTTTTGAATGCTTAATGCAAAGCTGGTGATAACTTGGCTGGTTTACAAGTTAATAATGATGCACCGTTGGGGAATGTTTATAAGCATGTGAATTTCCCTTCCATAATAGCTCAAAACTTTCAAATCACGATAACTTTCGATTCCCTCGTTAAAATATTTTCAAATTCACGAAGAAGATGCTTGAGTGATATATCTTTCGAATGGTGGGTGCCAAATTCTTGGACATTTTTTTCTGTTAATAACGGTTTCTGGCACACCGTGGATACTCTTAGATCCATATATGAGCATACAAAATGCGAAAAAATAGGTACTACATAAACGAAGTACAATATCAGTCGGATGTGGATTAGACGGTAGCAAAGACGATCGTTAAACGCTTTTTAAGACGTCCACTGAATTTTAAAACGTTCGAATTGGGACTCCCGTAAGATCATGCAGGCACCAGACTAGCGTATGTGGGTGATCGAACAACTTTTGATGTCATTTTGACGTGACTGGACTTAGCAAATATTGTTTGTAAGACACATCAATTCAAATTCACTTTTGTTGGGTAATCTCCGAAATCATTGATACAAACGTATGCACATGTATGTAGACAAAAAAGATTAATGTGTGCGACTCCGGAGTTAGTATAGTATTCTCATTTGTATCACGATATCGAGTAAGAGGACCATAGTACCGTCAAGCTACCATTCACCGTGCATTTAAGAAAAATTTGCACTTCAAAAAATTTTATAACTTTTCCAAATGATTTAAAGCGTGCTAGAATACCACTATGTAGCGTGCAATTATATAATAATTTAAGGTAAAATATAAAACTAGTGATGCATAATAAAAAACTACTCAAAAATCATGTTTGAAAATGTCATGTTAAGGTCGCCTTGTACCGTTCTATGTCATCATTTACCGTGCACACTAGTGCACCATTCACCGTGCGTATAGTTTTCGTCATGATTTAATTTTGTTTCTTGAAGAAACGTTATTGATGGAGCAACTATGTTGCTAGTAGTGTGCGCACTCATTTTTAAGAGTATTCAAATCTTCATCTATATAAATAAAAATGGAATGGTGTTTGTATGTCACGAAATGACTTACGAACGGGTCAACGGATTTGAATGATTCTTTCTCAGTTTTGTTCGTCAAGGGTTCCGACGTGTTTGTGTGTAGAAAAATCCCAGGATATTCACCGGGAAAGTTGAAAAAAACGACCGCGAACGAAACTGTCATTTTATATGGGGCGATCACAAGTGTTTTTCAACAGCCTACTTGATGGCAAGACGAAGTTTGCCGGGACCACTAGTTTACAATAATAACCATAAAAAGTTTAATGATTGGCTCAATAATTAATAATATTTTTCATTAAAATCGTTATAGCAGGTTTAACTGTATTGTCCACACCATTCCATATTCACTCAAAAACTAAATATGAAGCAGATTAATGAAGACATAACAATAAATCTAATATTACCGAAAAATTTCATGCCTTTTACACTAATGCACGATAATAGGAACCATATATATTAAAAAGGAACCATTCACCGTGCATTTGGGTTTCGACTGGAACACAATAAAAAATTCTAATTTGCAAAAAATGTCATTGCTTATACGATGAAATACATCTTATTTATAGTATCCACAGCGAAAACTTGTTGAAATTTTGAAAAATTTCATACTCCATCGTTATAATGAAAAATGGGAATTTTGGGCGTTTTTACTAAGAGAGTTGAAAAATCTCATTATCAAACAGAATTCACATGACTTATACTACATAAATTATGTTTTTCAAAATGTTTTGTGGCAAAAACTGTTTCATTTCATCAGTTTTATCTTATTTTGCTGACAAAAGAATAATTTGTGAAAATTGTATGAACATTCTGTAGGAATTTGTATATGTGCACGGTGAATGGAGGTCGCACGGTGACTGGTGAGTGGTGACTTAACGGTAGTTGGGCATAACTACATAGATAGTCCCTTGGATCTCAGTTTTGTGTGCTGTAACTCGATAGCTCCCTAACTCGATGGCCCCTTCAATATCGAATTATGAGGAGTTGACTGTCAAATGTTAAGATTCTATTTAGAATAGGTCATTTGCAAAAATAAAAAAGGCAGTTTTCTCCCTAATAGACAAAAATTCTAAAAAAACGTACACCCAAACGAAAGGCAAGTTATACCAAAACTCAAATTTTTCAGAGCCCAACCACTCGCTAGTGGTAACCAATCGAGTGCTCGACACTGAAAAAATGTTTAATTCGCAGACGAAATAGGCCTATCTGTCAAGATAAATACTAGTGATTTTTAGTATTTTATTTTTTATTCTGTAAAAGTGAAGTGAAGTGTTAAAGTTCAATTAGTAGTTTTATCTTAAACATACTCTAATAATCCCTATATAAATTCAAAAAAAGAAATAGAAATCGATTAAGTTTTCAGCTTGAAACGCTGTCTGGTTCTTTAGATACAAAATGTGCTTTTGAAAATGTGAGTTATTTACCTTAACACTTTATCATAGATCTTACCAGGAATGTCCCACAAAAGGACAATTTTAGGAAGATACATATAAAATTAAGGTGTCTTATTAGTAATAATTTTGAAGAGATTTGTACATCTAAAAATTGAAAATATTCAAACAGTTTCTGAAAGTCTTTTAACAAAATGAGCAAAAAGCATTTCAAAATATATTGTTTAATCTTTGCATTGTTTTTTTTTAACTTTGATGTTTAATTAATTACATAAAAATTATGTTTGTAAAAAAAGCTTTTGATTATAAAGATTTAGGAGGTTAGAATGTATGTTTCGATCACTCGATTTATTTATGAGAATAACAAGAAATACTTTCTCACCTACGGCTCTCTGAGAAGTTGACAGGCAATTAGAAATTCTAAGCATGAAAAAAGGTCACCTCATAAAGACTAAATTCGTCCAACACAATCTCACTGTATCCCAAGCTAAAAGAAATTATCATAGAATATCGAACATTAGTCAACCGCTATCCTGGGCGTGATCCACGAAACTCTGAGCAGGATCCCAAAAGAAAATTAGACAAAATTCTCACAAAATCAAGGACAGGATTCTTAGTAGAGCTCTCACTATATCTTGGCCAGTCTATCACATTATTCTAGGAGTGATTATGACAGTACGCTGTGTGGTCTTCTGATAACTGACCCTTTTTTCCATTTTTCTATAGTGTTCATTTTTTTTTAATATGAAACATATTTTACTTTACGAAGAATTTAAACCATTCTATCCAATCTCGAGAAATTTTACAATCTTTTCTTTACAATATCTATTATTATGAAAATATGATTACTGTATTCTATTCTCCTATCGAAATACAATGGAAACATTTTCGTCGAATACATTTCCGTTTTGAACAGAAAAACTGCTATTGAAGTTTCGATGATGACCTTGATTACGATGACGGATGAACGTTAAAACATCCAGTAAATTCTGTCGATTTTTCTAAGAACTGTAAATCTCTTGGGAATTTTTCAAAGCATCTTTCAGATATCAATAGTTTTCAAACGGTTCACATTTGAAAAAAAAAAAATTGCATATACTTCCACAAGTGTTAAGCCAATATTTAAATGCTCTAATTATTTATAATACTTTTGAAGACTAGCAAGAGCTGCTCTAGAATTTTGAAAAGAACTTTTTCGATGTAATTTTAATTATATCCCAACTAGCATTTAGTCCAAATGTAAACATTATCGAAGCTTTCTTTATGCTGAGTAAATGGAAATACGCTGTACATACGAACGAAAGCTTCTAAACAATCCTTTTACTAACGAATCTAGCGAATCTAGTCAGCTAGGTTATATAATTTATAAGCTGTGTTGGCAGCTATTAAGCATACTCATGTGCGTAGCCAGGATTTTCATCAGAGAGGGGCAAGCGATTATAAAAGTTCGTTCATGAATTTTGCGCAAATTGATCATTATATATAATATCTGCATCTTTTTTGTATGGAACGTTAAACTATGAAGGGCATCCATCCTTCTTATTCGTTCACAGTTAGCAAAGTGAAGTTCAATGTCCATTAACGGTTTGAATTGTCAAAATAATAATATTGTAAAAAGTTTGAAAATTTGATTGGTGGAGAGCCTGGCCAATTATTGACACAGGATATAACACGTTCAGACAGTACTTTCAAGAATTCTTAAGTTCCACCAAAATGACTCACGAATTTCTGCAGGTCCCTGAAACAGTTGTTCGAAGTGTTGCTAATTTTTTTCAAGAAAATGTCTCAGGATTCTTGTAGATTTATTCAGGATTTGATTTTATTTATCCCCAAATTACCAAAACACAGCATTTTTTTTTTAATTTTGTCGCAACAATTGTTGCAGAGATTTGTCTGTAAACTACTCCAAAGATTTATCTAGTTTTTTTCTTGGATCCTCCAATGAAACATTAAATTTCTCAACAGATTCCTTCGATCATTTTCTCTTGAATTCCTTTAGGAATTTCTCTCAGGGTTTCCGGAATACTGTCAATGTTTATTTCAGGAATCAATTCAAAATTATTTCAAGATTTCATTCTTTTTTTAAGGTATTTCTCTAGACATTCCTTCTAGTATTTTTTCCGGCAATCTGTCATGCATGTTCCAGAATTCCATTGAAAGAATTTCATAAAACTATTCATGAAACACATCTAACAATTTCTCCACAATTTTTTTCAGCAATGTCTTTGAACAAATCTGTAAACATTCCTTTAATATATTTTCAGAAATTCTTTAGGCATTTCTGTCATTTCAGAAATACTTTCATTTTAGGAATCAAGAATCACACTTTGATCACAAAAACTATTCATATAAAAGCTTCCCTGTGTTTTTTTTAGAAACTCCTAATAGTTATTTTCTCGAGAGCACCTCTTAGCATTCTTTTGTACAAACTCAAAAAGGTTCATCAAAAATTTTATACATAAATTTTCAAAAGAATTCCTGAGAAATCCATCCAGAAGTTTCTGAATTTCTTAAAAAATGCTCCAGGATTTTTTTTAGGAAGTCCTCCAAGAGTTTATTTAAGAATTTTCCTAAGAATGTCCCTTGCAGAAATTTATAGCATCCAGGAAGTGATATCTTCGAAAATTTCCTTTGAATTTTTCAAATTTATTTTTGGCACTGTTCTTAGAGATATTCATAGATAAATTATAATTATAAAAATGAAAGCATTAGGGTGCCGGTACCAATGGTTGTAATGTACCAGTAGATTGGACTATGGAATAAAACGTACATTTTTCGATAAAAACGACATGTGCTATTTTTAATGGATAGATCGCCTCTAGTTTAGTCGATTTGCCAAAATTCAGCTTTTTATTTTATCAAAAAGTCATATAAATAATTAGGTTTACGCAAAAAATTTGCTCCCTTGCACCAGTAGTTACCGTCGTGTTCCAGTAGTGGATCAACGGATGGAAGCAGTTTTTAAAATGGATGTACCGTAAAGTGCCCTAATTCAGCGCATTGCCTAATTCCGCGCATTTCATACAAAATTATTTACATGTGGAAATACACATCAATACTGCAGCAACTTTTAACGCCTTTAACTTTTAATATTTGATGCTACTTTGATTAAGAATAAGTTTGAATCGCAAATAAAAGCAAATAGAGCAATTTTTCGCGGCGTAAAAAAATAATCAGTGGAGGCCCGTCTGAGTAGACGCCATTTTTTCAATTTCCTTAGCGTCCGTGCTAAGACTGTAGGACACAAACAAACGTGATTTCTATACTGAAAATGTTTTGTTATTTATGCAATATTCTATGAAACTACTTGCTACAGATGTGTTTCATGATGCTTTTATGAAATCTTATCAAATATTAGCATAATTATTGAGATTTATCCCAAAAAGTATTGCGCGGCATTAGGGCACGTCATTTTTCATAAGTCCCTAATTCCGCGCACTGCTATTTACAGAACAACAAACAAGTAAAACATGCTATATTGGTCTTCGCAGCTGAATATTTATCTGAGGAAGTATTTTCATGCATAAATACGTTTCGCAAACAACCGGAATATCGGGAAAGCCCACTTACAGGGAAACTAGCGGCCGTTCAGAAACCACGTGGTCATTCATGGTGGGAGGAAAAGTTTGTCCAAAACCGAGGTCCATAAACATTTGTTATTGTATGAACAGTGCAGAATACGAATATACAGACTTAAATTATTTTACAGGAATCCGTAAAATTCAACGTAATCCCAACAGCTGAAAATTTCGGTGAAATAAATTAACGGAGTACGGTAAATGTTTACAGTTTTCGGTTAAATTTCACCGCAATCCGTTGAATTTCGACGGAATTACAATGTTTTATTTTACCGAACTGATCAGCTGTTGAGATTACGGTGAAATTCACGGATTACGGTAAAATCATTTAAGTTTGTAGAGGTAGTCGGGGCGATTTCGCCAAATTGCCTATTTTTTGAAATTTCTTCTGGAATAACATGCAACCCCAAAGCTGACAAGGAAAAGGAAAAAATATCAACGTCTCCGCAGTCGCGAAACGTCCAAATGCTGAAAAATTGAAAAGTATTGTTTGAATACAAATAAACTGAATAAACTGTTATAAAAACCTCAGTGTTCGGAGCAGTTTTTCCAAAGCTGCTTATAAACCCAAACACAAGACTATAGTTATTTCAAATGTCTGCAACTTTTTCTGGCATAAAATTTCACTTCAAAGGCTTTTTATGGGACTTTAGTTGAAATGGAAGGCAGGATCAAACATGTCGCGCGTCGGTCTAGTAAGTGAAAAACTGGCGTGATCGGTTAGTTCTTTTTGATCCTTTGACCTTGACGCTTGCTGCTGGGCAGTGCGTCAAGAAAGCCAAGTTTTTTTTTTTTTCCTTTTCGGGTCGCGCGCCTATTTTTTTTTCTGAGTGCTTTTATATAGCCGAGCAAACGAGTGAGGCTGAGAGTGGATTGTGGCTGCATAGTGAAGGATAAAGGATCAATTGGTGAGCTCGTTTCATGCTACTATTTCTAATCTATAAAATATGTATGACTGCACATTTAATCGTTACAATTGTGGGACGTAAATATGAATTTTCAACAAACTATGAATTGTTCGTCACTGTGAGTGTCGACACAAACTCTGATTCATGAATTATTTATGTTTCACATTTTTTTTTTTCAGAACACCCCTTTTTACCTTTATTTTTGTAATTAAAAAAAAACTTTGAATGGTTCGACACTACAAGTGTAGACTTGCGAAAAGTTCACTTTATTCAACAAACTTTGGATGGTTCGCCACTGTAAGTGTCGGCATAAGAATAAGAGTGTTCTATGATGTTCCAACCAATCAAGTTTTTTGTTTCTTTTCAAATAAGTAAAATATAATAACACATGCTTTCGTCCTGACAGCTGTAGGAATGTTACATTTAGGTATTTGTTCAACAAACATTGAATGGTTCGTCACCTCAAGTGTCGGCATAATTTTCCTCTACATAGAAATTGTTCATATCAAATGAAAATATTATATTTACAAATAAGCATGTATATATCCCACAAATCATTATTTATCATGGTCTAATCGCTTATCAAAGTGAATCCTGTGACCCAACGATCCTTCCCATTAACAAACATCCCTCCCAGTAACCTTTGTGGAGATGCAGAGGCAAACACGGTCTCCAAATAGCAAAGGTTACACACTAACATTCCTTCCCCCAATCCCACCTGACTGCAAGGACGTGGCCGGCGCCGTTATTGACCCTGTATAAATAGAGGCACTGAATTATGCACATTGAAGAAGATTATGGCCAATCCCAGCCAAACTTCTAGTTGATTCTTTGTGCATTTTCACTGACTTCGGTCAATCACGGAATAGCAACCATTGATATGTGTAGTCAGTCTAAGCTAAGCTAAGCATAAAATTTCACTTCAAAGGCTTTTTATGTTTCGGTGTGATGCAATCGCAATTGCATATTTGCTGGGATGTTCATGTGAAGGTTTGCGCATGATTGATACAAACACAGAGGAATAAGTAAAAAACTCAGCAATGACAGAATAAGAAGATCGTCTTCGCGAGTCTCGTCTCAGGAAAAGACTATAACAAATATTTATCCTTATTTCATGTGATAGTCAAAAAATTATAAAAAAGTCTACGTTACGGCTCATACAAAACTTTACTTTTTTTCATACAAAAAGTGTTGTGGAGGAGGGTAGGGGGTTGAAAATGTTCAATTCCAGCGTTACGTAATGAATGGATGCTGCCTTATACAAAATTAATGTTAATTTGATTGTTTTGCAAGTGCGCGGAATTAGGCATTCTTCAGCGCGGAATATGGAAAAGCGTTAAAAAAATGCGCGGAATTAAGCAATTTCAACGAGTGAACTATTTCAAAAAAATAACAATTGTAACGTGTGAATACAGTGTAGTTTATATTTTTGCCATAATCTAAAACAGATTTGCTAGCGATCCACCCATAAAGCTTTTTTGTTGATGCAATACTAATTTTTAATTAAGCATTTAAAATGTTTTATTCGTTAACTGCGCTGAATTACGGCACTTCAAGACCAACAATTGAAAAGGCCTCAAGTCCAAAATGTAAACAAATCGGGTTTCTGCTGATTTAAGTGTATAAGAGCCTATTCTTACTGTAACATACAATAGTCATGCAAAAATATGCATGAAAGTTGAAAAAATATCATTTTTCTAAAAGGCCCCATCTCATTTCCCGATAATTAGGATATTAATCGCAAATGCGGCCTTTTTCCAAAAAGGCCCCATTTCTATATTTACTTGAAACCGAGTTGAAGCCTATTAAACAAACATCAAAATTGAAACTAAAATTACGAAAAAATGTTTCAAATTTACTAAGCAGATACAAGTTATACTTCAGCTGCTCCGCTCCATGTATTATTTTACACAGCGATAGTCTCAACGGCGAACATAATCAAATTTTCCGTCGGGTTCCTGTGGAGTGATGTATTTTGTATCATACTACCTAATAATACCTGTGTCAGCATGTCTGTACTTCACGACTTATTGATAACAACACGATTTCGTTACAATTGCATAAAACATAACGTTCAATTGAAATATTACTTCAATTGAACAAATATTTCCATATAATTGCTCGACGACACTCGCTTAGCACATCCATTATGTTTATCGATGACGATGATTGGATAAATCACATATTTAATTGACCGCAAGAATCTCCTCTTGCTGCAGAGATCCCATGTACCTTGCTTTACCACGTAACACTCTTCTACACTTCAATTATCGTATTTTATCATGAATTTTGAATGATTTTCAAAAGGCCACATCTGAAGATGATGAAAAAACAAGCCACAACTAGAAGGCCTCAACACATTTTAGAGTAAACAAAGGCGTCAACTCACAGGCCTCATCAGCGTCAGCCGGCGTCTATGGGCACAAATGAAAAGGGCTGCACAGCTTTTGGTGAAATAAAAGCCTCATTTCCTTTGACTCGTTTTTTTAGCAGGATTTTTTGCTAAAATGATAGTAATGAATATTCATAGCTATAAATCAGTTTATCCATCGACTTTCTGGACGATAAAATAACATAAAATGCTTAAATTCATAATTTAAATTTGATTTATTGTTTGACAAAACAAGAATGCATTTTTCTCATTGTTTACTTTTTGGAGATGAGGCCTTTTGAATTGTTAGTCTTGACTTTACGGTATAAAAATGAAGTAAAGTCCTAAAGATGATCTTAATGCTTCATTCGAAAGATATTTGTTGCTGTTCCGAGTGAAAAATGTTAAACTTATGTAAAAATTTATCATTTTGTTTAAAATTCCTTGTATCATTCCCGAAATTCTACTATTGGAGCACTAGCGCAACTACTGGAACACGTGTACCAATAGTGGCTCAAGCGATTTTATGTTAAAAAAATAGTTTTATCACTCTTTTTATATTTTTTCATATAGTAGAGGTTGAAATCTTTCTGTTAACGCCAAAAGATCTCAGTTAAGGCATGTCGTTATTTTGTTATGTTTTTTTATAGCTTAGGTAGTTCACTAATGGCACCGGTACCCTATATGTAGCCCAGATAGCCGTAGCGGTAAACGCGCAGCTATTCAGCATCAGAGAATATGATTATACTAGAGAAAGGCGGAGAGGATTTTGGCTTTGTTTATAAACAATGTTTGCAACGGCTATCAATAATTGAGGTCATTCCAACAATATTTCAATGTGCTGTCATCCTGTCAGTCGCCATAAGAAACCAAGCTAATCAATGACGTCACTTTCGAATCGCTTTTCACTAACACACATCCATCGTCTCTTTTGGGTAACATCTCTTTGAGTCTCATTGAATTTGCTCGATTGGAACCACGTTTGACTGTTCAATTGGAACCTTTGGTTTCAGAATCCGCGCTTCTCTATATAAACAAATTCTCTGTTCACCATGACCATGCTGAGGGTCGTGGGTTCGAATCCCGCCGGTCGAGAATCTTTTCGTAAAGGAAATTGTCTCGATTCCCAGAGCATTGAGTATCTTCGTGCCTGCCACACGATATACACATGCAAAAATGGTCATTTGGCAAAGAAAGCTCTCAGTTAATAACTGTGGAAGTGCTCATAAGAACACTAAGCTGAGAAGCCGGCTCTGTCCTAGTTGGGACGTAACGCCAGGAAGAGAGAGAGATGTAGTCCTAAAATACTATGAACTATGTTCGAATGTATTCTTGGGAGAATTCCGGTTTCAATAATTGGATGAATTCTTATTTTAAAGAAATCACAGGATTAATTGCCCAAAAAATTTCTGGAAGAAGTTTTGATTAAACTTCATTAATTTACCAGGGTAAATTAAAACATTAAATTTTAGGACCTTGTGGTTGAATTCTTGACACTTGAAACTCTCGTGAATTTCCAAATTTCGGGAATCTCTGAATGATTTTTTGAAACAATTTCTTTAAAAAAATAAGTTATATAATTCTAATGAAAATTTTTGGATTAAACTCTTGGGAAAATCCCTTTTGGAATCCTAGAGAATTTCTTGCAGGAACTATTATATCTTATTTTTATGCGATATCTGGGGTAATTCCTATAACAATCCGAGCAGTAATGCCGCCTGGTGGCAAAATCTCGAATCTCTTGTGTTTTATTTCAAGAATAAAAAGATCCGTTCGCTACAAACTCTACTTTATTGTACATCCGAACTGTCGATCAACCAGGTAACAACTGAACTCTTTCATCACGTCGGGGTCATTCAAACATTACGCTCAGAGGGAGCAACCACAAACTACATAATAATATAACATCTTCCCCCTTTTGATTAAAAACTTAATTCATATCATAATCACGATAACGGCTCGGCAATCTCATGGTTCTCTTCGGCCTGGTCATGGTTTCCGTCGGTAGATGGTTCAGCTTACGAGATGCTTTCTTGGGAGATTCGCTGATGGTTGGCGACACCACGATGTCTTGACTCGTTTCCGAAATTTCTTCCTGACTCATTGCTGAATTATCGATCGCCGAGTAGCTAGATAAATCTGCTGGCTTGTCCGGTAGCCCCAAAGGAGCTGATACCTCAACCGGAGCACTTGCAACGTTCATTAATGGCTGAGAAGGCGTTACTGATGGTTCATTACGTGGCTTAATGTTAACTAGATCTCGGCGATAACGTGCGCCGTCTACATCCACGACGTAGGAACGCTCGTTCAACTTGCTGCTGATGTTCGCTGGCGTCCACTGCTTCGATGACTCTGGCTGAAGCTGAACATATACGGGATCTCCTACCTCCAAAGTTGGCAGATTTCGAGACTTTTTATCATAATGATATTTCGCTTTACGTCTGTTATTTTCGATTGCTTCTGAAACTCCAGTTTGGGGTTTGGGAATTAGATTTTCTGCTGACATTGGTATTCCGCATCTAGTACTTCGAGAAAATATTCGAACCACGGGACTCGATCCAATCTTATTCGGTACGTTTCGCCAATGAAGAAGAGCATACCAAAAGTCAACACCGGATTCTTTTGATTTTTGTAGCAGGCGTTTGGCAATCTTAACTGCTGCTTCTGCTTTACCATTCGCTTGTTGATGGTGTGGAGCCGATGTAGATTGCCGGAAATCCCAATCTTGAGCAAACTGTCTCCAGTCGGCATTGACAAAATTAGTTCCGTTATCTGTTATGACCAACTGGGGTTTACCATGACGGGAGAAGTTGATCTTGCAAATATTTATTGTACTCTTTGGGGTTAGGTCCTTTAGTATGTCGACCTCAAAGAAATCGGAAAAATGGTCAACAGTTACCAAAAACTTTTTTTTATCTCCCCGATATTCCGCAAAAAATACATCCAAGGAAACGACTTGGAACGGGTGCACCGGGATAGCATGGCTTTTCATTGGTGGTGAGGGTTGTGAAGGAGCAAACTTGGCACAGATTCCGCATTGCATCACCGCTTCCTTTATCTGCCAGCTCATTCCTGGCCAAAACAAATTCGCACGAGCCAGCTTCAAAGTGGCTTCAATGCCATTATGGCTGAGATGAACTTTTTCAGTAAGTTTCTTCCTCAACGACTGTGGCACGACTATTCTGTCACTCCTAAACACGATTCCGTCCTGCGAACTCAATTCGTTACGATGCTTGAAGTACACTTTTACAGCATCAGGTACCTTGTCACAAGACGACGGCCATCCTTGACTGATGTACTGCATGATCATCTGCATTGCAGGGTCAGTCTTTGTTTCAGTAATTACTTCGTTCAGCCGTTCATCGGTAATACTGAGGTAATTGCTCATATTGATCGTCTGTACATCTTTGAAAATGTGGTAGATGTTTCGCTTCTCGAAGTGATCTTCACAATGCTTTTCATTCAATGGCGCTCTTGATATAGCATCGGCGACCACATTGTCTCTCCCTGTGACGAACTGCAATTCCAGATTGTACCTCTGCAAGCTCAGAAGCATATGCTGCAAACGACGCGGAGTCGAGAGCAACGGCTTTCGGAAGACAGCTAACAGTGGTTTATGATCCGTTCTTACTATTGTCTTAGGATTACCGACAACTAATTGGTCAAATCGTACACACGCGAATAGTATTGCCAGTAACTCCTTCTCGATCTGCGCATAACACTTCTCTGTTGCTGTCAGGGTTCGTGATGCATAACCGATGACTCCTTTCTCCTGAAATACCGCAGCGCCCAATCCAAACGAACTTGCGTCACACTCTATCACCAGTGGCTTTTTGACGTCATAGTATTGCAATGTTTTAACATCTGCAACTATCGATTTCATCCGCCGGAATTCGTCTTCTTCCGTTGCCGTCCACGTCCAAGGTTCCTTTTCCGAAATCAATCTCCGTAGTACTGTACTCTCTGCACTGAGATTTTTAATATAGCGCCCGAGGTAATTGACCATGCCGATGAATCTTTGCAGCTGCTTGCGATCTGTTGGTGTCGGAAACTCCTTAATGGTAGTAATTTTACCTTCGTCTGCTTTCAAGCCCTGGTTTGTCAGAACATGTCCGAAGAATTTTACCGATGTTTCACAGAGCTTTAACTTACTCAAATTCAGCTTGATGTCATTTTTCTCTAATTGCACACACAATTCCTTCAGGTTCCGATTATGATCATCCAACGCTTCTTTCATATTTTCTCCGGTTCCATAAACTAACACGTCATCAGCTAAGCATTCAACTCCTTTCAATCCCTGGATTGCCTCTTGCAGCTTAACTTGAAAAATCTCTGGCGCCGATGCAATACCGAAAGGCATTCGGGTCCATCGGTACCGTCCGAACGGAGTCCAAAAAGTCGTCATTCGACTGCTCTTCTCGTCTAAGAGAATATGCCAGAAACCTTTCTTCAAATCCACAGTAGAGAACACTTTCGCTCGTCCTAGCTCTGGCAAAACTTCATCAATAGTGGTAAACTGAAGACGGGGACGTTTCAAGGCTTTGTTGAGTGGAATTGGGTCCAAACATATACGAACTGATCCTTCAACACCGCTTCTTTTAACAAGAACGATGTTACTAACCCAATCCGTGTGTTGAGTTTCCTTCACAATAATGCCATCTCGTTCCAGTTTCTTCAATTCATCTTTGAGAAGTTCGCGCATCGAAATTGGAACACGTCGGGGTTGTTGAACAGACGGGACAACATCCGGGTCAACTTCCAATGAAACAACTCCCGAAAATTTTCCATATCCTTCGAAAAGCTGCTTATGCTGGTGAATTATTTGTTCTGCCTTGATCCGATAAATGTTGAGGAGATCTTGTTCTGATTTTGGTGGCTGAAGCACCACTGAATGACAAAACTTAACAAATCCAAGTTTCTTACATACCTTTGCTGACAGGAGTGGCATATGGTTGACGTTTACAACTTGCAACGCCAGCGTGTACTTACAGTCGCTGCGTCGACAAGGAATTCGGACCTCACCAAGTACTGGAATCGAAGCTCCTCCAAAGCTTTGTAGACGGTACTTTGATGGAAGCAGTTCAGGACATACTCCACCTGCTGCTTTCTTCAGCCAATCAACTCCAACCAGACTTGTATTTGCGCCGGTGTCCAGTTCACAGCGCACAGATTGCCATTTATCACCAACAAACATCTCCAAATCCGCAAGAACGTTTCCTCCAGCATCAGAAAAATCATACACTTTCCCAATAACAACTTCTTCTTCACTCTCCGTTTCCGAACTGTCACTGTCTTCACTCTGACTGGTGCTCGAAAAGCTACCATCTTTTACTTTTTTCACTTTCCTCTCCTTGTTCTTCTTCTTACCGTCCGCTCTACACACTTTCTCGAAGTGGTTTCTTCCCCCGCATCCGCGACATTTCTTCCCCAATGCGGGGCACGAACCCTTCGAAAAGTCATGCCAATCGCCGCAGTATTTGCACTTCATTTTCTTCTTCTTCTTTACCATGTTCACATCACCACTTGACTGCCCAACACTCGCGACGTGCTTCTCTGTAATCTCTTCCGCACGACACACATCGATTGCTTTCACCAACGTGAGATTCTGGGTCGTCAATAATTTTGCTCGTAGCCTTGGCCACTTATTGGAGGTTACCACTTTATACATCACAAACTCTTCCTCCAAGGCACCGAAACGACACAACTTTGCTAGTGATTTCAACCGAGTTACAAATTCATCGATGTTCTCTTGCACTTCCTGCATTATCGAAAAGTAGTCGTACCAGTCAACTATTTTGTTTCTCTCGCGAACCACCTTCAACTTAATGGCCGCAATCGCGGCATCCGGATCTTGCTGTTGCTCGTTTGTCAGCTCAAAATTAAAGTATTTTTTTAGTGCCGACTTGCCAATCACTGATAACAATACACTTGTTTTCTGCCGGTTTTGTTCCGGAGGCCACTGGTCCATTCCCACCGCACTGACATAATTTTGCCAGTTTTGCACAAAAAACTCAAAATTCTGTTCCATGTCTCCCTCTAGTTGCAGCGGTGGAGGAAGGGGAACTGGAAGAGCTGCCGCTTTTTCTACCGGCTGCTGCACTACTTGCTGGGGAGCACCTATCTGGCGCAACGCATTCACCATTTCTTTGAAAACACCACTTTGGTGCTGCATGAACATTGAAAATTGTTCGGAATTCATTCTGAAACAGTTTTCAGCACTTTTGGGAAAATCACACGAAGCCAGCACAGCAAAAGAAATATGGCCGCCAAGCAAGTTTCGACACGTTCACACTGTCTCCCGAAAAATCGAACACCGCGAATGATTCTTTCACTGCCTCAGTTCGTTTTTTTCCTCGCCCAAACACTTCCGCGATATTGACGATGACGCCGGAATAAACTTTCAGAACACCACGATGGCTTCTGACACCATGTTTTATTTCAAGAATAAAAAGATCCGTTCGCTACAAACTCTACTTTATTGTACATCCGAACTGTCGATCAACCAGGTAACAACTGAACTCTTTCATCACGTCGGGGTCATTCAAACATTACGCTCAGAGGGAGCAACCACAAACTACATAATAATATAACATCTTGTCTCAAATAATGTTTGCCTTTATCCTACTGAACAACTTTTCCGAAGACACCATCTTTCTAAGTGGTCAAGGCAACTGAGCTACCCGCGAAACTAAATTTCCATGCTCACTAGCGTCACCTGGTGGCGTAATTCCGTATCTGAATGATCACCGCAAGTCAGCCTTCAATCTTATGTTACAAAGTTTGCATTCTTATCCCTTAAAGTTCATATAATATTCATATAGTACTGTGCTCTCTCTTAAGGCATACGAGATGTTCAACAACAACCCCAAAGTGATGAAATCCCATAAGCCCTGGGTCTCCTATAACGCGGATACATATAACGCCCTCCAATCATGTGTCTAATAGCAGACCTAAATGTACTTCCAGATTAGCTTTCTCAGACTATGGTTATAAAAATTGCTAATGTTAAAAAGAAACGCATTAACTTACAAAGGTTAGACTGATAAAAATATATATTCTGGTCATATGGTAATTTGGTAGTTTAGTCTTTTTATGAAAACAATAACACTTTTCTTTATGTTGTATTTGTATTTTATCGAATAAAGCTTGAATCTGAGGAAAATGTCATTCTTTTGCATTGATTTAAGTAGTTTCCATGAATCTTCGTTAATTTCTGGAATCCCGAGATTCCAGGGACGTTAGAATTGATTCGTAAATCCCGGAATGAACACTCTATTTTGGAATAATTCATAATAGGAAAGATTTACTTGAAAACTCATGGAGGAAATCACAAAAATCTACAGTATTTTTACTGTAAAGCCCTATACTAGCAGCATATTTTTTACAAAAAAAAATCAAGTTCTTCAAAAAAAATCTTCTACGTTTGGCATCTGTGTCGATTTTAATCATTGGACGTCTGGATTCAGATATTTCGAAATTCCTTGGGGGACCGACGCCTAACCGTAACCCATTTTAATATCTTACGACAGATTTTCTCGTATTCGGTTATTCACTTTTCGAAACAATACCTTCTAAAGTTTCCCCCTTCGAAAATCGCACTTTATTGTTGAAAATATTAGTTTGTTTGGAATCAGAGGAGCTCCTCCATCTAGAGAACGTGTTTTTCATGGTCACAGTAAAATATGTTGCCAGGGTTATAGTTTCTAGGGCATTTGCGACTTATTGAATACGGAGATCTAAAACAGTTTTTTGAGGAAAATAATTGTTCCTTCGGTTAGAGACAACTTATATTGAGCAAAACAGAGCCGGTTATCACACTTATATGAAGGTTCAACCACGGATCTCCAAAATCAACATTTTTCGAAAATATGTTTAAGTCTCCAATGACCCAGGTATGTATTCATTCTATCATTTGATATGGGCGAATGCTGGAGACAAGGACTGTGGAGAATCTCACCCAATCGTTGATGTTTTAGAAGCTTTCATCACAGACAAACAGACGTCACACTCTCACCGATGTTCATCGACAACCTTTTTAACGGCCGATTCAAATATATGGTTGGTGGCCAATCCACCACCTGCAGCGCTCGCATCGTTTTTGTTCGTGTTTGACGTTTACACACTACCGCCATCTGTTGGTCCATCGGCCAAACACATCGATTTTAGCATTGGACGTACATGTCATCGTGGCTATGATTTTGATCGCGATTTGTTCTAAGTGTTACGTCTGTTTGTCTGTGCTTTCATCATAAAGATATTAAACTCGAAGACCGCATGATAAAATTCAGCAATTCCTCTCTAGTAAGGTGAAAGTAACGAATAAAAATCATGACCAAAACGAAAAACTGAGTCTAAACAGGTTAAACTATACAAATAATTAATAACATTCATGTTTCGTTTACATTTGCCTTATAAAAACTACCATAAAACTTGGTATGACGATTTTCGCATTTTTTTATAGGCCATACTGTATGTCTGTATTGCTTTTCAGTAAAACCTGAGAGTTTTGGGTTAGAATCCCACCGATTGAGGATCTTTTTCCCACAAATTCTAGAATTCTAGAATAGGATTTCTCCTGGACAGTGAAGATTTTTCAATCTGATCAGTTTTCAAATCCTTGAAAATTAAGCAAAATAATTTGAAAAGTTCATGTCTGACCGATATCATGCGTGAAGTATTGAAAAAAATCTCAGACTGAAAGGGAATTAAAAAAAACCGAATCATTTTAGGGTACAATTATTTGATAATTTTGGTAGATGAATTCGACTTGATTACGATTTTAACTACGTTTGTTTGACATTCTCAGACTTGGGAAAACGGTCCGTTCTCGTGATATACGCAAGATTGAGAAAGCCAATCAAACGTAGTGTAATTTATTTGATAGAATTTCGAGGAGTTTTTTTTTTCTAAACACTTGTTAAAGTTGTTAAAAACTTTACAAGAAGTCACTGATGCATCGCCTACAGCAATACCTGTCAAAATCTTCAGAAAAATCTCTCAAGAGTGAAGAAATTCTTGGACTTTCAAAGTACAAATACCTGGGAAATTTGTGGGGAAAGCCCTAGAGAAATCTCTAGACGAATCCATCGAAGAATTCAATGGTGAATTTATGACGAGACAATTGGTAGTTTTGTTGGCAAGATTTCAGGCATAATTCTAGAAATTTATTGGAAGATACTACCGAATCCAATGACACAACTCTTCTGTTAAAATGGATACCGTAATCCGGGGTATCATTGATCAGCGGGGTAACATTGATCGGAATGACTCATCTCGTAAAAAAATCGTATCGTCATTTATTGATGGAACATTTCCTAATCACGAATGATGCTTTTCTTTCTTTTATTCATTAACTACTAAAAGTGACGATTTTTGCGAAAACTGCGTTTAACTTATGCGTAAATTTGTCAAATTTTCGAAACAATGATTTCAATGGTTAAGGATGACACTACCAAAGATCCATGTCGCAAATAAATTCTGCAAAGGAAAAGAGCAAGAAAAATGCGGTTCTTACTTAAAATGGCATCGCCGAAAACGATTCCGTTGTCAAAACTTCCATAAGTATGCTCAATTAGGCATCATTAACGAATTACTGTTAAGAATGCAGAATTCCCTTTTGAAATTGCCTACCTTTAGGCGTATTCCGTGGTTCGAGGTGTTTTTAATTTTAAAATAACTCAAAAAATAAATGACTTGTAAGCATTTGGTCTTCATATTCGGCTTCAGAGGCCACGATTTAAGTAAGTAACGACATTTTCATTATATTACATAACGTTGTTAACATAGGTGATCAATGTTACCCCATATCAACTAAATCAAAAAATCGCTTAAAACATTTTTTAAATCATTCTTAAATCTTTTGAAAAACAAAATACAGTATATAGTCACGAGCCATGGGTGGCAGTACTTGTTTTAAAAATAAAAAATTTGCAACATTTGTATTTCCAAACGAAATATTTAAGAAATATTCAAAAAAAATGATCAATGTTACCCCAGATTACGGTACCGTAGACAATATATTAATAAATATTTTTTGATTGGGATTTATATTTGTGACAATCCATGCGTGACAAATGATTCTGAAATCCATTGAGCTGACACTCAATCCATGGACGCCGGTAATAAAAATCAACTGGAATGCTCTCACACTTGAGAGATACCCTTTTTTGAGGATACGTAACCACGAGGTTTCCCGTGAGATTTTTTTCTGCCTCGCCTGTTGTCTTCGTGTTGCCCCTGATAGAGCAGTGCATGCCCATTTTTAGAGAATACGTAGATACGATCGACCTCACAATTGGCGTCGCAAGTCAGTGGCACGTGTGCTTCCGATTCGCGCGATCGCCAGAAACAGGTTCTCTTGCTGTTTCGATCGGATTAGGTAGAGTTACAAAGCTATTTTGTTTTGTGCAAATCGGAGGTGGTTTTCTAATTGCGAGCCGATTCTAATGCAGTTGCTTTCCCCTTGTTTCGTTGCAGATCAACTCCAAATACAGCGAAGAGCTCGCAGCCGAATGTCTGGAATGGATCAAGGAAGTCACTGGCGAACCGATCAACACCTCCGGCGAGATGGACAACTTCTACGAGGTGCTCAAGGATGGCGTCCTGCTGTGTAACCTCGCCAACGCGATCGAAGCCGGTACGGTCAAGAAGATCAACACCAGCAAGATGGCCTTCAAGTGCATGGAGAACATCTCCGCTTTCCTCGAGGGTGCCAAGAAGTTCGGAGTTCCACCACAGGAAACCTTCCAGACCGTTGACCTGTGGGAACGGCAAAACCTCAACTCGGTAGTCATCTGCCTTCAGTCGCTTGGCCGAAAAGCCGGTAAGTATGGAAAGCCATCGATCGGACCAAAGGAAGCGGACAAGAACGAACGCCAGTTCAGTGACGAGCAGATGCGTGCCGGACAGACAGTCATCTCGCTGCAGTACGGTTCCAACAAGGGAGCGACCCAAAGTGGTATCAACTTTGGCAACACCAGACATATGTAAGAAGGCATTCCACCACTTCCTCCTTTTGTGTAATCGTTACTTTGTGTAAATTACTTCTGGCGATCGTGATCGCGATCGCTGAAGGTTAAGACATAAGAACAAACAGTTGAAATTCGTAGACAACGACTTGGGGCAGCAGACAACCATGTGGATACCATCGGAGATAATTTTACCACTTAAGTCATCGTTAGAGGGCGATCGTTGAATTTTATCAAGCTTCCTTCGGTAATAAGCCATTAATGGATGTTAGACTTTGAAATGTTATCAAAACTGAAATACGGTTCTAAAGTGCATTTGACTATTCGAGTATAGGCCTTAAAGTTAATCATGTTACAAAGAGAAAAACAATAAAGACAAAATAATAGTTAATACATATAGAATCAGTTAACTTTCCTGTGCAAAAAAAAATATTTATGCGAGAAAAAAAATCACAAAATAGAGTGCTCTTAAAACACATACAAAATACAGAATACAGAAAAACAGGTGCAACTCACCAATCATTCCAATCTTAGCAGCATTTAAGCCAACAAACCATTCCAATCGACCAATATTTTTTGGTGTTAGAAACAGGTGTAGCCTTAAAGCCAAATTAGTGCGTTTACAAATTAACTAAACTTACATAGAGCATAGGTGCCATCGGTAACCAACAAACGAAAGTATTTATAAAATATCTATATGAACTGTGAAGTCTATCCGTCATTCGAGTTTGGTTACAATGGTTTCTGATGGATTCAACATATGGTTTTGACGAACGGGAACATATTCGAGAACCTAGAAAAACACACACAATAATTTCGATGAACACTTTTGAGCTACTTTTGAAACAGTATTTCTCCCCAACTTTTATTGCAAAATGTTGCACATATTTCTGATATGGAGACAAAACAAAAATTTGCCATTTCTGCCTTTAAAGCTTGTTTTTTTTTACTTCGTAATAGTACTATTTATCAGATGCCCCGATGCAGGTTTATTATCTTTGCTATAACATTTCCGTGTTTTCAGATAAGTTTATATTATTTAAAATAAAGATTTAAATAAAACATTTGCGTTACTCTTATACTAATACATATCCGAAAGCATTGTTGATGAGGCCGTACATTGATTACGTTCAAAATGAATTGAACAAGGAGGCATTTGTAACGGTACAGCGTTTTGGCATTCATTCATTCATTAAGTTAACACCTAATTAACACATCTCTTCTCGGTTCTGTCACAAAATTGCCAAATTGTTGTGAATTTTATCCACCCATCTTGCTCGCTGCACTCCACGCCTACTTGTACGAACTGGATTCGAAGCTAACGCCATCCTTGCAGTGTTGTTTTCCTCCCATCTTCCAACATAACCTGCCCATCGTAGCCTTCCAGCTTTCGCCATTTTCTCAATACTGGGTTCGTCGTAGAGTTGGGCGAGTTTGTGGTTCATCCTTCGCTGCCAAACACCGTTATTTTGCACTCTGCCAAATATAGGCCTAAGAACTCGGCAGGTCTTCCTCGAGTCAAGTTCACATTTTATTGGTGTAATCGTTATCAAAGCCACCATTGGTTTTAATGATGGACCATAGCAACCTGTTAATTACACCTAACATGAAAATTTGGAATCATTCCTAATCTGACTCTCCTCAAGATCACTACAATAAACGTTACCGTTCCTTAATTTCAAACCACTGCGTTTTCTATATTACAAGAGGTTATGGGCGACTCACGAAAGGAAACGGTTCACGGAATTATTCCATTCTCCGGAACCGGGTACGAAAATTGGAAATTCCGAGTGGAGAGATTCCTGAAGTCCGTTGAGCTTTTGGATGCGGTTACCAAGGACCCACCAGCTGCTGCGGAAGGCCTGGAAAAGTTTCAGAAAATGGACAACAAGGCATCGAACGTAATTATTTCCTTCATCCATGATGACCTTCTGGATCTGATTCGCGAGAAGACTACGGCAAAGGAAATCTGGACCGCTTTGGAGAATGTATACGCGAAGAAGTCGGTATCTTCACAAACGTTTGTCCGGAAGCAGCTCGCAAGACTCAAGATGACAGAAGGAGAATCGGTGAAGGATCATTTGAAGGTGTTCGATGAATTGGTGAGACAATTGAAGTCGGCCGGCGCGAAGCTAGAAGAAGCTGATATGGTTTCCCAACTGTTTGTGACATTGCCCGAATCCTACGATCCACTCGTTACGGCGTTGGAGAACCTTGGTGCGAAAGAGCTAACCCTGGACATTGTGCGTGAGCGATTGCTGGCTGAAGAGCTGAAGAAGTCCGACAGAATGGCAGATACGGGTAAGGAGAAACCTGCGGCCTTTGCTGGATTCAAGCAGAAGCAACGTAAATTCACAGGGAAGTGCAATAGATGCCAAAGGAAGGGCCACATGGCAAAGGATTGCCGTGTCAAGTTGAAAGGTGAAGCCAACGTAGTCGCTGAAACCGAAGGTGTTGCTTTCATGGTAGATCGCAGGAATGCTGTGGATACCAGGTGTGAGAAAGTGACGTTCAAGCTGGATTCCGGGGCTAGCCACCATCTCGTTAACGATAAGAAGGTATTCAAGACACTGGAGAAGCTCGAACAACCTGTCGTAATTGGTGTGGCAAAAGATGACCAGTCCATGGTTGCGTGGCACAAAGGTACGATTTGCGGAGTCAATCGTCAAGGCGTGAGTATGACCATTTATGAGGTGCTGTTTATCCCGGACTTGCGAGCAAACTTGCTATCGGTGAAGCGTATGACCAGAACTGGAGTGACGGTAAACTTTGGACCAAAAGTTGGAGAAATCAAGCTCAATAATTTGGTGATTGCAATTTGTCCGTTGAGAGGCGATTTCTACGAGCTGGATGTGTTCTATTCCAATAGCGGTACGGCCAACTTGTGTGCTGATCAAAACGTCAATCTCTGGCATCGTCGATTGGGCCACATCGGTTTCAAAAATCTGGAAGCACTGGTCAAGTTCGATATGGCTAAAGGTATTTCAAAATTGAGTGGTAGCTTAGATTTTTGCAATGCCTGTGTTTTCGGGAAGCAGTGCCGTGAACCATTCAACGGCACCCGACCACACACCACTCGTCCGTTGGAGAGGATACACTCTGATGTTTGCGGTCCGATCACTCCTGCTGCCTGGGATGGTTCACGGTACTTCGTCTCGTTTGTAGATGATTTCACGCATTTTGCATCAATTTACTTAATCAAGAAGAAATCTGAGGTTTTTGACAAATTTCGCTGCTATGAGGCAATGGCAACAGCATTGATGGGCCACGCTATATCCAAGCTAACAGTTGATCAAGGCCGTGAATACTGTTCAAATGAGCAAAGGCGATATTACGAAGAAAGGGGAATTCAAATAGAACCTACAACTGCCTACACTCCTCAACAGAACGGGGTGGCTGAGAGATTTAATCGTACGGTCATCGAGAAGGTTCGAACGATGCTGGTCGAGGCGAGCGCTCCGAAGTTCATGTGGGGCGAAGCGGTACTTGCTGCAGTCTATTTGGTTAACAGAAGTCCAACACGTGCCATATCTGACCGAAATACTCCTGCTGAACTGTGGATGAAGCACAAACCAGATTTGTCCAAACTTCGGGTGTTCGGATGCAAGGCTTTTGCTTGGATACCGTCGCAACAGAGAAAGAAGATGGATCCGAAGAGTAGAGCTGCAGTCATGGTTGGCTATGCACCGAACGGATACCGTCTATGGGACATGGAAGTCAGACAAATTTTCACATCTCGAGACGTTAAATTTGATGAATCGTCATTTCCGTTTGCTGAGAAAAAGCAACCGGATTCTCCGTTGATAGTTGTGCCGTATGATCTAGAAGTTGAAGTCCAAGATGAAGTCCAAAACGAAACACTGAATGAACCACGACCCGAGCAAGAGGGGGATGTACGCCACGTTGTCGGATCTGGTGCAGCTCTCTTGACTGATGACGAATCCGAAGATGACACTGAAGCATATTCTCCAACACCGGTGGCGCTCCCTTCGCAACAAGAACATGGTTCAAACCTTGATATGGAAACCACGAAGCATAGCGAACGGGAGCGCAGGCTCCCCGGTAAGTTTAAAGATTTTCTTACTGGAAGAATATTCTCTGCTGTCCAATTTCCGTCTACAGATGCTATCGATATTCGTGATGGTGTGACAACAATTCCTACGAGTTCCTTGGATGTTCCTGAAACATATCAAGATATATTTGGGCGCCCTGATGAAACATTCTGGCTTCAAGCTGTGAAGGATGAATTAGATTCCCTTAAGCAAAATGAGGTTTGGCGTCTAGAAGCTTGTCCCAGGGAAATTAAACCTATAAAAACTAAATGGGTGTTTCGTATCAAGGAAGATGAAAACGGAAACCCTGTCCGCTATAAGGCTCGACTTGTTGCCAAGGGATTTCAACAGAAGCCCGGACTGGATTATGGTGAAACCTATGCACCAGTAGCAAGAATGGCAACCATTCGGACCGTCCTGGCTGTAGCAGTTCAACAAAAGATGCATATCCAGCAACTCGACGTTAAGACAGCGTTTTTATATGGCGAACTGGACGAAACAGTTTATCTGGCAGTACCGGATGGCGTAGAAGTAGCTTCCAACCTAGTATGCAAATTACAAAAATCGTTATATGGATTGAAACAAAGTCCCCGTTGTTGGAACAACAAGCTCAATGAAACACTTCTTGAAAATGGATTTTCACGTTCGAAACACGACTATTGCCTTTATATCAAAACCAACAGACAAGGTAATGTCTACATTATTATATACGTTGACGATGTCCTTATTTTTGGAAGGCAAATGAACGCAATACTGGAAGCGAAAACGATATTATCAAGAAAATTCCAAATGACGGATTGCGGAGATGTCAGCTGCTTCTTAGGTATGAAGATTCAGTACGACAGAGCTCAAGGAAGATTGTGTCTTTCACACGAAGCTGGAATCAATCGCATTTTAACCAAGTTCGGTTTGCAAGACTGCAATTACGTTAAAACACCGATGGAAAAGGGATGCCAACTACCAATCGAAGATCGAGATTCAACAAACCAGCCGTACAGAGAGCTTCTAGGCAGCATCATGTACACAATGTTATGTGTTCGTCCCGATATTAGTTACTCCGTTGGATACCTTGGAAGATATCAGCAAAACCCTGGTAACTCTCATTGGCAAGCTTTGAAGAGGACAGCTCGCTACTTGAAAGGAACAAAGGATCTGAAACTTGAATACACCTGTAAAAGAGGTTCCCCGATTCTGGTAGGATTCGCCGATGCTGACTGGGCCTCAGATGCAGTTGACAGAAAATCAGTAAGTGGTTTCGTTTTTCAAGTTTTCGGAAATACCGTTTCATGGGCTAGTAGAAAACAGCAAACAGTTGCTCTATCATCCAGCGAAGCAGAATATGGTGCATTAAGTTTAGCTGTTTCTGAAGGTATTTGGCTCAGAGGAATTCTTGAAGATCTGAAAGTTTTACCGCTTGATGAATCATTCACCATCTTTGAGGACAACCATGGATGTATCTCAATGGCCAAAAACGTAGAGTGTAAGAGAGCAAAACACATTGATGTTAAGCATCATTTCCTGCGAGATCACGTTATCAAAGGTACAGTGAAGATTGAACCCATCCCTTCAAACAATCAGTTAGCAGATCTATTCACAAAGGCGCTCGATACCAATCACTTTCAAGAATTCCGTAAACTCCTTGGATTGACCGATTAAGAGGGGGTATTGGTGTAATCGTTATCAAAGCCACCATTGGTTTTAATGATGGACCATAGCAACCTGTTAATTACACCTAACATGAAAATTTGGAATCATTCCTAATCTGACTCTCCTCAAGATCACTACAATAAACGTTACCGTTCCTTAATTTCAAACCACTGCGTTTTCTATATTACAAGACATTTCATGCCCGTAGAGGACCATCGTACGGTTTTTTCGTACGGTAATGACTCGTAATTTTTGACAGCAGGTTCATAGTAGACATGACTTCCATAGATTAAACGCCTTCGTATTCAACAGCTTACATTATTTTCCGCCATCATCATGGACCCAAGATAGACGAACTCATCAACCATCTCGAACGTTTCCCGTCTATCGTGACACTGCTTCCTGTGCGAACCCTGTTGCACTCGACTCCACATGTACTTTGCCTGTGTTCGATGGGCGTCATCCCGGCTATGATGCACACGGGCTCTTTAGAAACCGTTCGGTATGCACTTGCTACTCTTAAGCATATGATCCTTTAGGTGTTTTCCAGCCGCTTCAGGTTTCTGCTCGTTCTAAGCGCTTTTGACCAGATTGGTCCTCCGTACCTTAGTATGGATAGCGCCACGCCTGCCAGGAGCTTGCGTTTGCTGGGAATTACAGCACAGCTGATATACATCATCCTCGAAAGCGCCGCTATAGCCGTAGATGCCTTTTTACAGCTATATTAAACGTGGCTAGCGAAGCTGAACTTGTCATCGATTATTACCCCAAGACGCCTAAGGGATCACTTGGACTCTATGGTGCAATCACCTTGCGCTTCTTGCTCGGACTTACGATTGTTGACCACCACCACCTCAGTCTTGTGAGGGGCCAGTTCTAGTTTCCTTGACTTCATCCATTCCTCAACTATGGAGATAGTTTCCTTGACTTCATCCATTCCTCAACTATGGAGATAGAGTGCGCTGCTATCAACTCTACTTTCTCCATCGATTCACCACTAGGGTGATGTCGACGGCAAAACCAACAATCTTAGCACCCGTCGGAAAGTGCAGCCTTAGTAAGTCATTGTACATCGCATTCCATAACATCGGGCCCAGGATTGAACCTTGAGGTCAGAGCCGTAGCGCGGTCTCATGGCGCCCTTGGCGAACCGACATTTGAGCGCCCCTTGTTTGAAGCTCAAGTTGTTTTTAAATATATTAAGAAAGCATTATATTACCTGTAATACGCGAAATTCTAGCGCGACTTCTGTAAAAATGGTTCATCAAAATTCTCAAGGATTATGATATTGCTGTTTATTAAAACTTTGTATACAGACATTCAATGATGGAATAAAGTTCTGTAAGAAGTAATACACAGCATACCAAATTTTATACTCAGGAGGATTATCTGATAGCCCGGAAGTTATTGAATTTTCTAATACATTTCCTGTTAAAACCACTGGGATCTATTGAAATATCAGTATAGTGTATATTCCCTAAGAAATGCTTGTTGACAATTGCTGACCCATATACTTTTGCTTAAGTTTCTTAAATTCTTGTCCAATAGAGTAAAACTTAGTATTATGGCTTTTCACTACTGTTCTCATTTCAATGTCAAATATTTTTTTAATAGCTTGATACGGAATGATGTGAGAATTGTTCTGAATATTCGATCTGATTCTTGAATAAGATACTATTCGATTCAAAATCACGTGAAAACGCCCTCCAAAGCTGACTAGGGATCCTACTTAAAATTTTGTCAAAAACTCGCATGGTATTCTGTCAAAGTCCCACATACATGCAGGCCTGGATTTGGGGGGGGGGGGTGTTTGCCGAGGGGGCAAATGCCCCGGGCCCCCCGATCAAGGGGACCCCTAGAGAAGGGAAAAAAGTGAAACACAAATTAATGAAATATTTTCTACATCAATGATTTTAAATTTAAAGACATATCGGAAACGATTTCTAACAGATGTATTATGACATGAAATTATATTATTGTAAAGTAAGTAGTAAATTAAATCGCATGTAACTGAATTTTTCAGTATCAATGAAAACATTGCAATTCTCTGATGAAAATCATCGAAGTTATATCGAAAACTTTAAAACTCTTTTTGGTTTCTTATACAGCAAACTGTCACAGTTTTCTGGAAAGATACTGTCATAATTACAGTACTTTATGTCCTGGAATGATCATTAAAAGACTAAGACACTAAGTAATTCACATTTTTTTTGTATTTGATTACCAGGGTACTGAAGCTGTTATTCTATCAAAAACATTCAAAATTCAAACGGTAATTCGATATTTCTTTATTCTACTGTACCCTTGTGATATATTTATAATTTTGTTTTAATATTTTCATAGTTTTGTTTAAATATATCAATATTTACCAAAGCTCAGAATTTACCAAAATGTCTGACCCAAATCTACATTATTTAAATTTAGTTATATTTTTAGTTATATATTTTCCCTGATCCCCAAATTACTAACCCAAGGTAATTTGGATATGGTGTTTGTAAAATTTCCGCTCGAGGACTAACTGTTGTCAATATCTGGGCCATAAAAATTATAAACATTCCTTTTGAGCCTGCCTTCTGAAGACATGAGCCTTGGGGAAGGCTCAAATAGCTAATTCTGAAAGTTGTTAGTTGACCAAAAGTGAAGTTCATGTGCTTTTCTGAAAGCAATTGCTTCCTGTCCGCAATTACTAGTTGTATATCTGATTAAAGCAACGCTAGACAATCGTTTGTTCCTTTTCCGTTACGAACATAAAATTGATTTTTGAAGCGTATAGTTCAATCCAGTCGTTTTAGGATCATATTTTTATAACAGTGATGGTGGGAGATCAGAAATTTTCTACACAATAAAATAAAATAGCTTATCGATTTTCTCATTGCTTCATGTGCAAGTATTTTATGCTGATGATTAATTTTGCGCAACCTTAACGAAGTGATGTGGGTATAGTCATGTTCGAGTGATAATACATTTTTTTAGTTTTCCTAATATATCATTTTCAAAATACTAAACTTGCCTATACTAAACGTTTCCTGCACATTTTGTGTCAAGGACCCCCTTCAAGAGATCTGACCCGGGCCCCATGAATCCCAAATCCGGCACTGCATACATGTATACCTATGTGGAAATTTTAAAAGAGATTTTTTAATGGACATTATGTCCTGATTTGTGTGATAATATGAGTAATAATTATGTGGAATCCTACTGTTTCATTTTTACTGAAGAAATAGTAAATTAATTGACCAAACCTTTTTTTCTGCTAGTGCACAAAATACTTAAATTAGAATTTCACTGTTGTTCGCGGCTTCTTTCAAAAGATTTGTGCCTTTAAAGTTTTGATTCAATATTTCATTTGTCTTCTTAACTGTTTCGCCTTTACCTTTATTTTTGTGTAGAGATCTCCAAATCATTGCTGGAATTGGAAAGTTTTTATTTAATGTACATTGATAAGTTTGAGGTTTGTCACAGGAGTTTTAAATTAACTATATTTTTAATTTTTCTGCATTTTTTCAAGATTCTTCAAAAATATTTTATTAAAATCAATTGAGTAACACTATTTTCAAATTCTCATTTTTCACCTTGTTTTTCTGGTGTTACATCTTAACTGGGACAAAGCCTGCTTTTCAGATAAACCTGCCTAAACTAAGTGGTGTTCTTATGAGCACTTCCGCAGTTTTTACTGAAAGCTATACTTGCCAATTGACCAATTTTGCATTTGGATTGGATATCGTGTGGCAAGCACGTATATTCGTATATTCTATGCCCAGGAGAATATAAGTTTTAAACTAACAACCCTCATTGTAGCTGCGCGTTTTTCGCTAGGACTATCTAGGTCCCATAATTTGCATGGTCATGTTTAGAGTTTTTTTAACTGTCTCTTTGAGAGACCCCCTAATGAAATATGTCTCTTCTAAATTTTTACAAATTATGGCACGCATTTTGGCGCCCCCTAAAGGCTGGCGCCCTTGGCGGGTGCCAACCTGGCCAATAGCACGCTACGGCACTGCTTGAGGTACTCCCGTGGTAATCCGAACGCCTTTCTGCCCCTCATCTGTTGGGAAACTCACTGCGGCCGAACGAAAGACGTAGTAGCGGGAATAGATTTCCTTCAAAATTCCAATACACTTTAACCGCACTTGCGATCACAATGGCGGACTTCTCGGACGCGAAAGAACGAAAACGAGGATCACTTGATTTAAGGCGTGTATTTCTTGCGATAACCAAACTCTAACTGGTTACATAAAAACTAATCTACGATCTAGTTATATCGATCTCCTAAGCGTAAAATGAGCGTGAGTGCCACCCTATTGTGACCGACTAGTGAGAGATGAGATATTAACTCAGAGAATCAAATTTCTCTAATTCTAATACAATCAATACAACACAACAAAGAAAAATACTAATACAATTTCAAATTTGTGCGATTCGTCAGTTGAGGATGTACTATACACTTGATATTAGACTAATAAGTTTCAACACTTACTGTCAAAGTAGCTTTCTAGAAGTTTACACATCTGCACCGGTACCTTTCGGCGGTGAAGTTTTGTGCTATTGCTTCCCAGCTTGCGCTGTGACAACCGCACAGTAACGGATGCCGCTCCTTTTATTCTCGATTGCCACCTCAGCTGTCTGAACGACCGAATGGATAGCGTGTAGAGTAGATTTACTTTTCTTGAATTCAAACTGGTTGTTAGACAGCCCGTCCGCATCTTCCGTGTACGGTACCTAAGACGAGACTCGCGAAGACGGTCTTTTTTCTGTGATTGCTGAGTTTTTTTCTTATTCCACTTTGTGTTTATACCAATTATGCGCATGCTGTTCAAATCCTCACATGAACCTCTCAGCAAAATATGATTGAGTTTGCAACACATCGAATCATAAATAGCCGTTTGAGTGAAATTTCATGCCAGCAAACGTAGCAGACATTTGAAATAATTAATCTTCTGCTTAGATTTAACATCAACTTTGGAAAAAACTGCTCCGCCGACTGAGGGTTTTAATAACAGTTTACTTTGAACACAATACTTTTCACTTTTTCAGCCATAAAAACGGTGGGCTGCATTTGACGTTTCGTGAGAGGGGAATCTGGGCTGCATATGACGTTGATATTTTTCCTCTTCGCGAGTCTCTCTCAGTACGGTACTAGCCTGTTGAGGATCAACCTCTGCAATAGTGCAATAACTTTCCCGTCGTATCTAGTTGTTGTTGTTGTTGTTGTTTGAGAGGGACTTTAACTCGAAGGTCATTCGTCCCTGTCGTATCTAGTAGATAGATAGGTCAATATGCCGACGGGTCACCTGGTGGTTTCCCTGCCTTTGGTAGTAGCACCAATGCGGGAAAATTCCTTGGTATATGCAGCGTTGCATCGTGGTTCTGAACATGTCCGGATCCGCATTCAGTGCCGCTTTCAGGCAACATTTGGGATACCATCGGGTCCCGGTGCCTTGTTTGACGCGAATGATCTCACGACTTCTGCCAGCTCTACGTTCGTCACCTTCGCCACTTCTTCTCCTTCATCTGCCGCAAACGGCGCTGGGGGCCATGGCACCTTTGGTCTTAGCCATTACCACTCTGTAGGCGTCACCCCACAGACTCGAGTTACCACTCTGGCATAGACTATCAAAGCATGCCCATTTAAGACTCTTGATTTCCTTATTGAGAGCTTTGAGAACTAACTTTGCCTCTCTGAATGCTGCACCGCGTTCTTCTCTTTGTGCTTCTGTACGTGCGCGTTGCATTCTTCGTCTAGCCCAGGGCTGCCCAACGTACGGCCCGCGGGCCGCATCCGGCCCGCGACCTCATTTTGTGCGGCCCGCGGAGAGTTCGAAGATTCTTCTCATATTTGGTCCGTTGAATATTTTACCTACCCGAAGTTAGAGTGTACTAAGCCTATTTAATTTTCAAAATTAAGTTTCAACCTAATATTTCACCATAGTTATTATTTAATTTGTTTTGTTTTTTAACCTTCTCAGATAATTATGAATGATTCAAATTCTGAATCTCAATTTTGAGAGTTTGAATAATGTTTCTCCCATGAATTCCATCGGCATTCAAAAAATGCAGCCTGAACAAAACTTAAGGACAAAAGGCTGAAGTTTCATACATAATTTCACTGAATCATAATGCCATATTTTCACAGAATCTTGGAAATAAAATTTATGAACATCTGGACGTAATTCACGCAGAATCCTTGACAGGATTATAAGGAAGGCAGGCGTTTTACAAAATCTTGAATATGAACTTTTAACAATTTTGGACACGATTTTCACGGATAACATTGACAAGATTCTCAAAGAATTTTTACCAGGATTCCATATTCAAGATTTTCAACGAATTCATTACACAATTCTCTAAAATCCTGGGCAAGATTGCAACATAACGCTATGTAAAATTTTGCCAGAACACAAAACGAATTTATAATAAAAATATGAGGTTTTGAAATACTTTTTAGCATTTTCAAATATTTCTCGGTGACATTTCAAAATAATTATTGAGTAGTGAGATTCTGAAGGAGCAACAATTTTGTGAAAGCTTGATCAGGATTTTAGCACACTCCGGCTCATATTAAAAAAAATAGGTTGGATTCAGGATTCGGAGTACGATTTTTATGATCCTCGGCATTATTCTCACCACATGATCCAACATTTCTGGGGTAGATTCTTTCAAATACTCTGGACTTGATTATTATATAATTTTGAGAGCCCCTTCACAATGTCCAAAAGAATACTTAGGAGCAATTATCTTTTTTTTTCGATTTTTTCAAATGAAATTTACTCCATTCACTGTTTTTTGTCAACCTTTTTGTGAAGTATTTGTGCGTTTAAAAAATTGGCCCGTGACACAAAATTATTTCTGTGATTTGGCCCGCAGTTAAAAAAGGTTGGGCAGGCCTGCTCTACACGGTCAATACTGTCGTATGCTGCCTCAAAATCGACGAACAGATGGTGCGTAGGGACCTGGGGGCATTTCTAGAGGATTTGACGTACGGAAAAGATCTGGTCCGTTGTCGAGCGGACCATTAATTAATTATTAATTATTGGATAATTAATTATTGAAAATTAAATAGGCTTAGTACACTCTAACTTCGGGTAGGTAAAATATTCAACGGACCAAATATGAGAAGAATCTTCGAACTCTCCGCGGGCCGCACAAAATGAGGTCGCGGGCCGGATGCGGCCCGCGGGCCGTACGTTGGGCAGCCCTGGTGTAGAGCTATGGAAGATCATGGACGAGAACAGCTTCCTCAGGAAGCTCACAAGATTGGAGATGGACGGTGTGCAAAACTGCGTGAAGATCTTGGGCGAATACGGGCGATGGATTTTCGTGCCTGTTGTTCAATATTGCGCTTGAAGGTGTCATGCGGAAAGCCGGACTTAATAGTCGAGGCACGATTTATACGAGATCCGGACAACTAGTTTTCTTCGCGGACGACATTGATATATTGGGAGAAAATTTGAAACGGTGGCTGATCTGTTCACCCGCCTAAAACGCGAAGCAACAAGAGCGGTGAATGCGTCGAAAACAAAGTACATGCTCGTGTGCATTTCGTTGCTCTACGACAACTCGTTCTCCGCTGCTGCAGTTCGAGCTCTCCTGGTTGACCAATTGGATGCCAAGAACGGTCCATTCATTCCGGTTGGAGGATGACTTCCGGTTCACTGGCGTCCCGACGACCCAAAACTGGTTTGTGACGATCGATGCTGCTCGGCCTAGTCCCCGACGGTGGAGCTAGCCTACTCCGGCTACGCGCTTCTTCATGCTTCGACACTGGCGCTCCGACGACTCAAGCCGATGATACCCTACGTACTACTCGGAGTGGTCCCCGGCTGTGGATCTATCTTACTCCGACGAGGATTTTCCCGGAGGCGGAAGATCTCCCAAACCGATGCTATCCGGGCAGATGCCGAGGTCGGTCCTGCGATTCCCGGTGGAGGGAGACTTCCGGTTCATAGGCGCCCCGACGACCATTTGCCGGTGCCGTTTCGCGAATTACTCAACTAGACCCCGGCGGTGGACTCAGCCTATTCCGACTCGACATTGGTCGCCCAAGTGCCAGGGTTAGTTCTGCAATTCCGGTTGGAGGATAACTTCCGGTTACCGATACTATGCGATCTTATAGCATTTCCCCGAACACCGTTCGAAAACCATCACCCCGAAAGTCAATACCCCGAATGGGCCAGTACCCCGAATGCCATTTCCCCGAATTTTCTTGTTGCACTAAAGAACATTTGATGATAAAAACGTTAATAATTATGATGCCAACAATCATTTTGCAAGAATATCCGATTATTAAAAGAAGGGCAAATCTCTTGTTGGAGATTGTAAAACCGGCAAGATTTAATACTGACAAGTAATACAGGGGCTTATTTTCAAGATTGATCATCTGAAGTCACTGTCAACTTTGAACTTCCCTCAAGACAGTACAACTCGAAAGAATAGCCTATTATCAAAAAAAGGGAAAATCATTGGTTCAAATGTTTTACATTGGCATTATACAACCTCGAAAGAACAGCCCAACAGATGATTGGAAGAATTAAAAATCATAGGAATGTCAGTAGTTATTACACCGGCAACTATTGTAACACTACCAGGAAAACCTCGCTTATCGTACACAGTGCGAGGAAGATGGATTTTTAGGCTCAAATTCGCGAGCGTCATTGAAGAATTTCTTGAAGTTTCTGGGAAGTGTCGCATTCGGGGAACTGGTTTTCGGGGTAATGTATCATTCGGGATAACGTTGCATTCGGGGTAATGGTTTTAGGGGTACTGGGTTTCGGGGAGATGGTTTTCGGGGAAGTGTTATAGGACCTACTACGCTACGCCCGTTTTACTCGATCTAGTCCCCGACGGAGGATCTAGCCTACTCCGATTGCGACCCGGAGCTCTCTGGTCTTCACGCCATCTCCTTTGCAGCAATGACATATCTGCGTTATCGTCCTGTTCATCGCATTCCAAATGCTTTCATGCTGGCACATGTTCTGCACGATGTTGTCCGGATTAGGAGAACGGTGTGTGGCGGCGAAGAATGAACCACGAGCTCGCTCAACTCTACGGCGAACCCAGTATCCTGAAGGTGGCTTAAGCTGGAAGGATACGCTGGGCAGGACATGTTGCAAGAATGCCGGGCAACAGCCCTGTAAAGATGGCGTTCGCTTCGAATCCGGTCGGAACAAGAAGACGTGCGGCGCAGCGAGCTAGGTGGATTGACCAGGTGCACCAGGACCTGGAGAGCGTGGGTCGCAGTCGAGGATGAAGAGAAGCGGCCATGAACCGAATGAATTTACGAAATATTATTGGCGAGGTTTTATCAAGTTAATCAAACCAATTAATTAAAACCAAATAAATAATAATAGAAATAAAAGAAAAAATGACGGATGTATCAAGTTATCAAAATAGATGAAATTTTTATGTTTTCTTCTCAACATTTTTATGAAAAATGTTGATAAATATTTAATTTGAAAATAGTTTATCGATAATCTGTTGTTATTGAACTATAGGAAAAAAATATATTCTACCCTACTAGAATATACTTTTTCCATTAGTTCAATAGCAAAACTTTATCCTTACATTATAGTAGCATTTATAATTGTAAGTCTCTTCGTTGCCATTCACCCAATTTTACGGTAGCTCTTAATACTCACTGGCATTCGGATATATAACCCACATAGATTACACCTTTCAGAATTGCAATTTCTCCAAATTTTTATTTTCAAAGTACTAGCTTACGTACGATACAGATTCGAAGTTCGGGATTTAGGCGTTTTGTATCCCTCTCAGCCAGGCGCATATTTTTTACTCCGCTTCATTCTCATTAGCTTTTTTTTTTGTTATATAAGAACACGGCCAGCATAATAGCATCATCATAAGGTGGATATACACAGAGTCGTAGTCTCAGAAGAATCTCCGAAGGAAAGGGGAGGAGGCTGAAAGAACGCTTCTAGTATGGGGGGGGGGGTACTAAAGTGAGGGGAAGGAGCTTAGTTATTGGCGTATGTTTCGTTAACAGACAAGCAATTAGTGTGGAGAGGGAGAAAGTGGAGATTTTTGGGGGAGGACGTTACTTAGCGATAATTGTTTTATAAATATGTCTAGTATGTATAGCATTATAATATTAAATTCAGTTTTTGAGTGTTCGCCCTCGAATATTGTTCGACCAGTTTAGAATAAAAACATATATGATTTGTAGTTTAATAAAAATATCAAGTCTTACTGTTTTTTCTTCTCACGATAGTCCTTGATCCATTTCTCAATTCGTTCTTTCAGTTCCGTTGCTGGTATGAGCATGTCCTCCGTGAGGGGTTGTCGATTAAAGGGATCGGTACTGCTGTTCAATAGATGCCTGGTGATGATCGATCGATCCATTATGGTTCCGGACGGCAGTATCACTGGATCGCTCATCAGCGTGTCCATCAGTGGATCCTTGAAATCATCAGGAGCATCGGCAAACTCATCTGCATTCTGTTGATTCTGTGCGTAGATTTCCGCAGCCTGGTGGATGAGCTTCCGGAAATCGTCTACTTCCACCGCGGTGCGGATATTCAATCGCTCCACTCGGTTGGCGGCATCTTCGAAGAGGTGTTTCTCGAAAGATCGTTCATCCGCGGCCAAAGCGGCAGCAAATTCATCACAGCTCAAGTGTAGATAGATATCGATCAACTGACCGAGGAGTCTTCGTGGCTCCCAGCCGTATTTCATCGGGTTACGCACACGCAAATCATTGCACTTTGGACCGCACAGCTGCTGCAGATTGTAATTCAACATGGAACTCAATCGATCGATCAGCTCTGGCCGCAGGAAGGGTTCCTTGATGTCGATTGTGAGATAGTGGAACATGTCTACCGTTTCGCGAGCCAACGTTAAGTAAGATCGGCACTGCCGTTCGTCCTGAACCAGCTGTCTTTGGCGGCTCTGCTGGGCTTCTTGGCCGAGCTCATTCCACGCCAAATCCTCCATCATGAGCACTTGCGTTTCGTGGATACGTTTCAAGTACTCCAGGCATTCGTCCAGCAGATAGGTGGTGTCATTTAAGAAGAAGTTCACGAACTTTACAAACTGCTTTCCACTTTTGGACTCTTTAACTATAGCCTGGCGATGGACCACGCTGTCCCAGAGGCCCTTGAACAGATGGCTGATGTGATACCGAATGGTGAACTTGTCGTAGAACTCGGTGCTCTGTCCAGTGGTTTCGATGTCGGTGTAGAACTTCATAAGGGCACTTACCAGCGCCCGCTGGGCCAGATCGTGGTTGATGATCTGCAGGTAGAGACGCTGCGATGCCGTTTGAATTGTCGGTGAGGTAACGAAGAGCACCTGGAGAAAAAAAAATGATCAAAAGTCAGCTTTGGATTTTATAAATGCTATAATGGGACTTTTAAGATTGCATTCGAAAATATCCAAATTTAGTATGACATAATGTATAATAGGGTGATGTGCTAGTATCTATCGTATTGATTCGATCAGTGAGGACCTGCAACTTTCACAGTATTGCAGTGAATGATGCTAACCGATGCCAAACAAATCTTTTCCAAAATGACTTTTGCATTATACAATAAGATTTTAATAAATCATGGTCGTTTTTTTTAAATAATGCAATGAAATTGCATCTTGCCATATTCTCAATTCGTCGTACTGTTTTTATTTCTGTCACAATCAGTTTTCAGATTCGTCTCACAACTTACGACTCACTGTGATATAGTGAGTGGTCAAAATACCACATATCAACGCTATAATAAAATGTTTCACTAGAATATATAGATCTACGGGCATCTCCATCCATTCCTTCATCATGATGAAATATATTATTTCCTTTGTTTGAAATTCATTGATCGCCATCAAAATTTAGCCCAAACATATAAACACAATTCCTTTTGACCGAACAACCATAACAGCTACTCACAGTGCAGCGAAAACAACACAATCAAAGAAACAGTTTTCTACGCCAAGTATCGCGCACACATTGATGCGCTCAAGCTTTTTTTTTTCTCAGTACGACGGGTTGAAATACGCGGTCGTTGAGGAAATTTCATAAGATTTCGTGAATTATAGATTTTTTACGGTGTGATTGTAATGAAATCCTTCAGTGAAGACGTAAGAAAGTTTTCCATAGTGAAGATAAGTGCCCGGCGAAATTTGTATCATTAAGTGGTGTGGGCTCAGTCAATGGATCATTAAAATAACCAAAACGGCAGCTATGGAATGCATAGATAGCGCCACCGTAGCCTTGTGTGTTTGACAGAACAGCAATGCTGTCACAATGGTAAATCCCATATACAGTGGTGCCTTTGTTTTGATGCGGTGAGCACTTGCAAAAACTACCTTCAATGATCCATTGCTAAGCATTTTTCTCAAATCGTGTTTGTCCATTCGATTTCGGTGAAAAAGTGCAAAGTGGATAATTGACCGAAATACAGTAGTTTTATTGCATTTTTGGTGTAAACATGTACGAAACATAACAGCTTACACAAAGTTACACTTGGAAAATGATTCTTTGTTGCAGGTAAGTTTAAAATATCCGCCGTAGTGGAACATTTTAAGTTTGATGCGACGAATAATAACGCTTGCGACGAAGTAGAACAAAACCCTACCATAAGAAGAATTGAATTGCACTAGCCTTTACCATGGCCTAGTTTATGCACTTTTTTCACATTTACAGTGGGGATTCGCTCGTTGGGGTCCCGCTACATGGAATGACTCGATGTTTGGATGTCGCTGGTTGGAAAAAAAAATCAACTAAAAAGCACTCGAATGTCAGTAGAAGATGTCAAACTAACTTTGACGTCTGACCAGAGCTGCCAGATGATTTGATAGAAAACCTGTATCCACCAGGTTAGAAAATCTGTGTCCCCATACAAAAAAATCTGTGTCCATACAAAAATCGTTGAAAGAAAATCTGTGTCCCATACAAATTGAATCTGTGTCAGAATAAAAAAATCTGTATAATACAGATAAATCTGTATATGTGGCAGCCCTGCGTCTGACTACCGTCGCATTGGAATCTTCATATATAGAACAAATGTGTATGTATATGTGCGTTTCGTGACGATTTGCGCTCCAGATGCGTTAGTCTGGAGTATTTTCACCAGCTGTCAGTCGTTCCAACGAACGGGTTGGATTCGTTAGATGGAAAGCAGTCGTGTTCCTACCAGCGAATCCCCGCTGTATTTGAATGAAAAGGGTCGATGACATTTTAATTCCATTTTTATCAGATTAGACTTTTTTCCTTTTCCCTTTCATTTGATGCTAAGAAATGTTCTTCTTCATCCTGGCATTAACGTCCTCACCGGGACATATCCTGTGCGAACTGTTCGAGGTTCTTTAAGCACGAACTGTTCGCCCATATATTACACGGTTCGAACAAACACGTCTATGGTTCCATGACTGATGGTCGTAGCAGTCAATGTTTGATTTATTTATTGATTGTCAAAATGTCGCTGCTGCTACTGCTGTTATCAAAGTATATACACCCGATTCTGTTTTAGCACGGATTTTTTTTTTACACGGCCGTGCAAAAAAAAGTTTCCATACATTTTTTCCGTATACCTTATTTTTGCATGAAACGTCGAGAACTGATGTTACTTTTTTTGTATGGTTTTTGAAATTTTGGACTGAAAACTTTATTTGCACGGTACGCATCCCCCGTGCAAAAACAGAATCGGGTGTAATCAAGTATGATTTTAAAATATTGTATTGTGTAGTATTGTGTCAAGTGATTACTCCACAAATTCCCCCATGTTTATGGATTTCTCCAGATCAATTCAGAACAATCTCTTCATAGGATTCTCCAAAAATTGTTCAAATGATTTTTTTCAGGAATTTTCTCGGGTATCCCTCCAGAGACTCCTGCAATAATGTCTCCCTGGCTTCTTCAAAGAATACTTACAGAGTTTTGGTATTTTTTGTGGAAAAAATCCCTCTAAAATCATCAGGCAGTAATACATGTAACGATTTCTCTGGAGGTTTCTCTGGGATAATTCTAGGAGGAAACTTTTGGGGAATTCTTTGATGAATACTTAAAGTAATTTCAAGTAGGATCCCTAGAGGTGGAATTCCTAAAAAAATCTAGTTGTAATCTCTGGAGAACTCCCCGTAGTAATTTCTGAAGAAATTTCGAGAGGTCTACTTCGGGAAATCCTTGTAGGGACTGTCCCTTAATTACGTAAGACAATTTTGGCGATTTTTCGACCTTACCTTTCTTGGTAAGATTTTTTGTATGAAAATCTAAAATAATTTGTATGATGCGTAAGAAATCTCAAAACGCCCCCTCCCCCCCATTAACCTTTACGTAATTAATGGACCACCCCTTAGTATCCATGGATGAATTCATAGGGGAATTTCTGGAGAAATATCTGAAATCCTTGGGGACATCTCGGCAATAATCTCTATAGAGGTTTTCCTGAGAGAATCCTTGGAGGAGTCTCTTGAAGATTTTTTGAAGAATACCAAGAAGAATTTCTAAAGAATACCATAAGAAATCGTTGCAAGAATCTCTGAAAGAATCTGTGAATTAATTCCTGGAGGATTTTACCGGAGGAATGACTGGAAGTATTGCTATAGGAATCCCTTCTTGCGAAAAAGAAACATCTGTACAATCCCTGGAGGAACTTCTAGTAGAATTTCTGGATAAATTACTGAAGGTATTCCAGGAGCCCTATCGGAACGAATCTAAGAAAGGTGGTTGCGATCTAAAGAGTATCCTGGAGGAACATTAGAAAGAAATCGCGGAGGAATCGCTGAGACAAAATCTCTTGTCAATCCCTGTGGAAATTGCTGCAGGGATTACTGTAGAGATAATCTTGGAAGAATTTCTATCACAATGGTTCTATATAAAGAAAATACACTAGGATCTCAACTGCATTTTCATCGCAATTTTAAAAATATATTTTTAAAACTTTCTTTATTTCTTGATTTATAAATTAATTCCTCTTTGATGTAGATATGTATAACATATTAATGCATTCAGAAGTATTTGGATGTGGTACTGGCAGAATTCAATTTTGTTAGCCACAACATTCGTCAATCTGAAGTGCTCCTTATTGCAATGTTTCAGTCAATTTGACCGAGAAAAACTTCACATGCCAAAATGAATCATAGAGTGGAAGTGGGAAGTAGGTAATTCTCCACCGTCTATGCTAAACTGTATCAATGAGTTTTTTAATAGAAAATTATTGTCACATTTATTATAAATAATAAACATAAGTAAACAAAGTTTGCAATTATCATAAAAAACGTAATTCTAATTCAAGTAAGCGTTAAAAGCTATCAGAAATCATGGAACATCTCTAGAAGAAATTGCCAAACATTACGATATGATTATGTCAACTTCGGACAGCCGATTAAAAGGAAGACGTTGATTGAAAAGTTCCAATATAAGAGAACGCACGGAATGTCTATGTGAAGCTAGTTCAAAACATTAAAATGGGGTATAGGTTTATCCACATAAAAAACATTCTAAATACTTCATTGAAGGATTCCGTTTGATTTCTCCCGAAGAGTTATCCGACGTCATATCCGACTTTCTTAACCCTCTAATACCCAACCCCGCCTTTAGACGGGGTACACTTTGGAATTTTGTGTATTTTTTCGTAGCTCGCAAATCAAAATGATTTTATTTTGGCTTATACCTTGACCCATAACACGCATATAAGAAAAGTTTTTTATGACTTTTGAAACTTTTTTGTATTTTGGAAATTGTTTGAAAAATTGCATTCTTATATAACCTACAAATGCCTGAGCTTCATTTAACGTGTAAAATAAAAAATCGTACCTTTTATATATTTCTACGATTAACCTATCACAAACGAAGAGCCTGGTGGTATTAAAATCATTTCAAACCTGTTTTTCCGTTAGTTACACGGAAAATAAATACGCTCCGAAAAAAAATTAAAAATTTAATATTTTTAACAATACCGTAACAATTTAATTTTTTATTATTGTCAAAAATCAACAACTAGAAAAGACTTCAAGAAAAAATGAAAAAAAGCTAGGGATGTTCAAAAATAAAAATTATAAAAATCAAAAACCAAAATTTAAAAATTTGCGAATAAAAATAAATAAATGCCCAAAACGTGTTTAGAACGATTTTAGATAACGAAAAATAATACTTAAAACGAAAATAAAAATTTGGGTATTAGAGGGTTAAACAAAAAAAAACAACGAGCGGTGGAAATTCTAAAGAGCAGAAATTCAACTGTTGCATCATGATGCAAGAACTACATTGGAAATGTTGTAGTTATGACGTTGTCGAATCGTTTCAACAAACATAATTGAACAGAAGAAAATTCAAGTGACAAGAATATTTTTTTTGTTTACGTGTTACTTATGTTATTGTTCATTGGGACGCCTTAACAAATGTTTAAGTTAATAGAAATCGTGAGTACAACTGTTAGTTTTGAAATTTATTGTTCAAAAATATAAACTTTTCACTTGCCCCACATGTGGGTAGTAAAGAGGCATTTTCCAAAAACTTTTTCTGTATTTTTTCTTCAATTTTACATAAACATCAATTTTAGCATAATGCTTATATTTGATGGGAGTCAAGTTAAAAAATATACACGACCTTATTTGTATCAATTTAAAGTCTCTAGAGTTTGAAGAATCTCAACTATACGAATTCCATTACCCACTTGCCCCACGGTATCTTATTCTAGCCATAGGATTCGAAGGGGGCAAAGTCACCCCTAGGCCCGATGTCACCCCGCAGCGGTGATACTATTGAAAAATTTCACTTTTATATGTAAATCCATATTGTACTATTCAGGTTTTGCAATACCACATCTTGTTTCCAATTTGGTGTTTATAGAATATGCACAAGATATTATTTTCGATATGATACCTCTTATGCAGGATTCTTTAAACCCTTATTCAGGTTGTAGGAATTGGTGTTCTAACATTGTTTCCGCATATTTCAGGTTGGGCTACACAAATGTATAGACATCATAACTATCTTTCTTATTACCAATTAAAACAACTAGGTATTTGTTAAAGACTCACCTCAATCAGCTTGGCAGTGATGTATGGATTTTTGATCAGATGCGGCGCGCAGACCAGCGTCAGAATCCAGGTAATGATGGAATTGTCCACAAAATCAATCACCCCGATACTGTGTTGCATGCAGAACAGAATAAAGTCGGCAATATCCTCGATGTACCACTCCGGAAGCGAGCAGAAGTTTTCACTCGCCACCAACATCGCCGGTTCCTGCTTATTCACAAACAGATCCTCTATCGGTCGGTTCTCGATCTGATAGAGCATATATTCGCAAACGGACGAGTAGAACTGCATGCAAGCTCCGAGCACGTTGGGATCGATGACCGCGATGTCGCAACCGAGTTTCGCCTTAGATAGTTTATTGATCTGGTTGACGCAACGATCGCGGACCTGTTTGTTCCTACGGGCCAGCGGAGTGTTCTCCCATTGGCCTTTGCTAGCATTGAGTTCATCAACCATCCGTTGCAGCTCTTTGGTGGCCCTGAGTAGCTTGTTGTAGCGTTGGATCGCCGGGATGATCCCTAGATGATGAGCATGCAAGGTCAGGAACCAACAGTGCGTGACAAACTTCGGGGTTTCCCATTTCTTTGTCGAACGGAGCTTCTCCAGCCAATCCGTGTACTCTTGTGACGAAAATTTGAGCTTCGTTTCATCCTCGATGTCTATCAGGGCGTCCGGATGATGCGGATAGAGTGGATCTATTCTGGACAAATTGATTTTCACGGACAACAGTTGAAGTATGGACATGAAGTTCAGCATAAACCCATCCTTTGCCAGGAATCGATCGTCCGCGTTGTATTGAATTCGTTTATGGTTGGTCCTCAAGATTTCCGAGATGTATTTGAGCACCTCCTGCCGGCTGTCCAGATTCGTGAGCAGCGAGAGGAAAATCTGGTGCAGCAGTTTTCTGGTATTGCCCAGTAGAGTTTGGAACGACGAGGCCAGCGTCCTGTCGCAAACGTTTTCCAAAAAGTGATGCGTTGCGAATTTGGGATTTTCATCCAGCAGAACCGACAGCGAGAGGAACGGCGCCAGGAAGGACACCTTGGAAATCTCCCGGGCCGCGTATTTGTCTAGGGTCAGTCTTGGTAGGAACACAACGTGCTTGACGATCAGTTTGCAGATCGGGTTCGTATTTTCCACCTTGATCTCGACGAGTTCTTTCAGCCGAATCAGCGGATCCGAGACGATGTTTTCGTTGCATATCGTGTTCTGCATGTCTACGTACAGGTCATCTAGAACGATGGTGAAAATGGCGTCGAAGTCCGACTCATTCTTACGGGCCTCGGCCATTAAGCTAGCTAGGAAGTCCGACGGGACCTGGGAGTGGAATAATTGGAAATAAATTTTAGAATTAGTGTTTGGTGAACGGAATTTGGATTTCCAACAAAAGGCTATAGCAGAAGCTATATAAGGCTGATCACGAAAGGCTGAAACTCGGATATAGTTATAAAAAGCTGAAAATTTGTAATAATAATGAAAATGGGTTCCCCCGGAACACATGGTTTCTTTTTGCAGTTCCAATCTCATTTTTTACATTTCACTCGACTTCGTCGTACACATGTAAACTTCAAAACCTTACATGAGTAAAATTCGTTAGGCTGGAATATCCTAGAACTTGATAATTTGAAATATGTAATTCGAACGAACACCAATCGAAGAAAACGTTCAAAATTCACAAGTATTTTTGGAAAAAACAACGGAAGACTATAGATAAAATCTTCTCATTGTACATATTCATGTTCACATATTTAATCCACAATCGGGTCTCTTACCTATTACTCGTCACCCTACGAATTTTCTTTGTTCCCAGACTAAAGGCTGGTAGCCGCTGAGTTTCTTAAACATAGGAATTTTATTGAGGTTTCTTACAGATTTATTCAGGATTTGGTTTACTGATTTTATGGACTTCCAAAGAAATTCTTCCGAGAATTTTGTTTTAGATACCTTCAATAAATCAACCTGAAATTGTACTAAACATTACCTCAGAGATCCAAAAGAATTCATACAAAGATTCTCTCGGATGCTTTTCAAGAAAGTCACAAGTCCTTCAGGAATTTGACTCTTCCATTTCTCCGGTATCTCTGGAGCAGTGCTGGGAATGGTAATAGTAGTACGAATGACTGCTTGGGACTAACAGCCATCCTCAGTGTATAAGTGCTGGTGATCTTCTATTTTTAGGCAACAATGGCACCTGCCACGTCAGAATGCAGACCAATGCACTATGGTCCAGAAATCAGTTTTACGCGGAAAGATGCATTTTGAGCTTTAGAATGAAACATTAGACAAAAACGGTCTTCTACAAAGTTGTTTGTATTAGTTAAGCCTTTTGTTTGGTTTTATTGAAAATTAGGGTGGACCACATTTTCATAGAAATTGTGTAACTAACTTTCTTATTTGTAGAAATTATATTATACATGCTTCAGCAAAGTTGTAGACCATTCAATTTCAAGCAACTTTGCCAAAAAAAGTTTTTTTGTATCTCTTAAATTGATCGATTTAGAGCTTTTTTCCTACGGTGACATAGGGTGGTCCGAACAAAACTGGTTTTCTAACTCTAGAGTTTTCAATTCAATTTCTCATCAAAGTAGTCTATGAAACACTTTTAGAGCTTTGAAAAATGCGTAATTTGGTGAGTGAAGAAACTCGCTATCTCCTTCCGTTTAGGAGTTATTGTTGTTTTTCTCTCAAAAACATGCCTACTTTGATTGTGAATATCTCTGATTGGGGCAAACATAAAAAATATCTTTTGACGGCATTCAAAAGACAAAATAAAATTGTATATTATATCAAAAAATTACAGATGTGTTATTTTTGTAACTCTAATAAAACGTCTTGAAAGTCAAATATTTTTTATCACAAAACTTTAATAACTTTTGAACTAAAATAGATATCAACAATCTTTTTGCATGAAAATTTGCGTTTTGTTAAGTTCTAAAAGTCGTTAATAGACGACTTTGACGAGAAAATAATATTGAAGAAACTAGAGTTGAAAAACTTATTTTTGTTGGACCACCCTGCGATGATTAGGAAAAAATGCCCTAGATTGGTCAAATTTTGAGCTACATAAAAACTTTTTTTGGCAAAGTTGATCAAAATTTCAAGTTCTACCGCTTTGTCTAAGAGCATATACCAGTATTTTTGCAAATAAAAAAGTTGATTATATGATATGCGTGATATTGTGGACCACCCTAGTTTCAAATGACACAGTATGTAAGCTTACATTTTTAGAAACAATTTTGTAGAAGATCATTTTTGTCTAAAATTTCATTTTCATGCTCAAAATGCAAAATAATAAAGAAATCCATACTATGAAAATCTTCAAAATAGTTTTAGAGCCCTATCTTTTTTATTTCAGCTTTCTCGTCAAAGCGGCCTATGAACGACTTTAAGAACTTAACCAAACGCAAATTTTCATGCTAAAATATTGATGATATCTATTTTAGTTCAAAAGTTATTAAAATTTTTCTGCTTTAAATCCTTTGTTTTTCAAGGCATTTTATTAGAGTTACAAAAATAACACATCTGTAATTTTTTGATATAATATACAATTTTATTTTGTCTTTTGAATGCCGTTAAAAGATATTTTTTATGTTTGCCCCAATCAGAGATATTCACAATCAAAGTAGGCATGTTTTTGAGAGAAAAACAACAATAACTCTTAAACGGAAGGAGATAGCGAGTTTCTTCACTCACCAAATTACGCATTTTTCAAAGCTCTAAAAGTGTTTCATAGACTACTTTGATGAGAAATTTGAATTGAAAACTCTAGAGCCAGAAAACCAGTTTTGTTCGGACCACCCTATGTCACCGTAGGAAAAAAGCTCTAAATCGGTCAATTTAAGAGATACAAAAAAACTTTTTTTGGCAAAGTTGCTTGAAATTGAATGGTCTACAACTTTGCTGAAGCATGTATTATATAATTTCTACAAATAAGAAAGTTAGTTACACAATTTTTATGAAAATGTGGTCCACCCTAATTTTCAATAAAACCAAACAAAGGGCTTAACTAATACAAACAACTTTGTAGAAGACCGTTTTTGTCTAATGTTTCATTGTAAAGCTCAAAATGCATCTTTCCGCGTAAAACTGATTCCTGGACCACTGTGCAATGAGCTTGAATTACTAGAAAGTCACGTGACTCTTCCCAGTACAGTAGTTCAAAAACGTGAATCTCATCAAGTAGCCTATGTTGGGTGCATGAATTTTCTAAATCGTTAGTGCCATGCCATTGAGGGCTCTAGGGTAAGTGTTTCCTTAGTTGTGGGTGTTCCTATAGTTGCGGTAGTGCCGTTTTCACTGATTTTATTATATTAGCCACAGAATCGACAGCATGTTGAATTTAATCTTTGTTCGTCGTTCTTCCGGCATACGAGCAATGTGACCAGACAAACGCTTGCGCTTATGCCTACACAATTTCTTCCACCATTTTAAACTTTTTACCACCCAACACCATTTTGCTATCACTAACACGTCCGGACCTATGTTGACCACCAACTATCACTTCGTTTTTGTGGTGTTGTTCGTGAGTCCGGTCCTCGCTGTCTCACTCTTGAAAGGCACCAAGGCTTCTTCCACTGCCCGACGGTCAATCCCGATAATACCGATATAGTCCGCAGCGCCAAGGAGCATGTGAAAACGTGTGATAAAGGGCGAACACGAAATTATTGCGACACCGAAAATGTCATGCCAATTTTCTTTTAATGTTTAGAATCAAACCACAATTTTAGGGTAGTTTTATACATACATTTACTTAAAAAATCAAAAGAAAAGTTAATCAATGAAGGCTTGAGTAGGCATTTTCGCTTGATGCCCTCCATCAAAGTCTTTATAGTGTTATCCGGTACCAGTTTCTCATTTTCTTTTTCTTTTTTTTTACATGTCCTTCTCGTCTTTGACTGTCTTCTTGCTCTTCCGAAGTTCCCTCTTCATTATTGCCCACTACTGCTCCACCAGGCGCAGCTCCGGACAGTTTGGCGGATTCATGTCCTTTGGAACAAAATTGACAGAATTGACATATCACTTCAGGACACTTTTAGAATAGTGGCATGATGTCAAATCTGGCCAAAGTAGCGGAGCTTCGTCGTGCTGCTGCAAGAACGGCAAAAGGCGCTTCTCGAGGCACTCAGATTTGTAGATCTCGCCATTTACTGTGGCCTTTGTCACGAAAGGCTCACTCCTCAGTCCGCAAGATCAGATGGCCTGCCAATTGATATATTTGGAGGCGAACTTCCTCATTTTCTTCTTCTTAAATTTGTCGTCCACATCGAACTTACTCTTGCCGATGAAAAACTCCAACCCCGGAATTTAGATTAAAATCGGCTTTTATATACGTTTCGTCGTCCATCACGCAGCAGCCATATGTTGTCAGCATCTTCTCGTAGAGCTTCCGTGCCCGAGTTTTAGCCGTCGATTATTGCCGCTCATCGTGGTTTGGGAAGTTCAGTTGCTTGTATGTATGTAGTCCAGCTCTCTTCTTTGCATTCTGGACGTAGCTCTGCGACATGCTGATCTTTTTAGCCAAATCACGGCTTGAGACGTTGGGATTTGCTTTAATCATCCGCTTCACCTTTCCCTCCGTCTTTTTGTTCTCCGGTCCCGGTTTTCTTCCAGCTCCTTTGCCGTGGTCCAACGTCAACCGCTCCTGGAACCGCTCCAACACTCTGGAGACGGTTGAATGGTGAATGTTCAACATTTTTCCCGACTGCCGGTGCGACAGGTCAGGAAATTCCAGGTGTTTGGAAAGAATTTGTTCTCTCGACTCGCGTTGGTTCACCTCCATTTTCGTTGAATTGAAAAACACGACTTCGAGTTTGACAGCCTGTAAACAATACACAGCAATGAGCAAGTGTGCAAAGTGCACCCGCACACATGATTTCGATCTATCAAGCGTTGCACGAATCAGTCTAATCAGCTTCGCCGGAAAGCCGTGTTCGAAAATAATTTGCCACATCTCGTTTCTCCTCACTGAATCGTCAAAAACCAGCTTGGTATTCGCTCCTCATGCGGTCTCAATCTGTTGAACAGAATTCCAGACATGATTTTGTACGCCGAATTAGGGAGTGTTATCCCTCGGTAATTGGCCCACTCCAGTCGATGCCCTTTCTGATACAAAGTACAAATGAGGCCATCCAAGAGACCATTCAACCAACTAGAAGACATTTGTTTATCCTCCCATATCCTCGAAATGATACAGTGAAAAAATGACTCGAAGTACTTTTTCCGAATGGCGGCCACCATTGTTTTATCCGTCAGCAAGTTTCCTTCACGGTCATTGACCATGGCGGGAGACGGCGCAGTTTTTCTCCGCACATCATTGACAGATTCGTTGAACCGTCGCGTGTCGTTCTGTTCCATAGATTCTTGTGCCTGAGCAATCACTGCCACTTCATGCTCCTTTTTCTTTCTGCGATGGATCCGTTTTACAGCTGCCCATGCTTCCTTGCACCGCTCTCTGCTCTAACGGGTACCAAACATAAGCATCCGGCTTCTAGTCACGTTCTTCTCGTTCGTCATTCTCTTGGTACTCGTCGAACCAACCGTTCCTTGGTCTTCGTTGAGCAGTACCTACCACTTCTCGCGGACTGACTCCCATAGATCGCCGAGGTTGATGCTCTCGGTGATTTCGCTAATCCGCTCGTCGAGCTTTTGATGATAGTCCCCTGCTAGAGCATCTGCTGACAGGCATTGGATATTGAAGCGCATGCCGATTTCTAAAACTCAAAACGGTTCATAACCGCGCTCTAATTTTACTTACCACGAGATAGTGGCCTGAGTCGATATTAGGAGCCCTGAAAGTTCTAACATCGATGACATCGAAAAAATGTAGGCCGATTACCAGAACATGGTTGATTTGGCTGCAATGTTTGCCATTTGGGTGTCACCAGGTGCGCTTACGTGCAAAGTGGGTACTACTGATGAACATCCCCCTGGTGGCAGCAAAGTTCACTAAACGTAGGCCGTTGTCGTTGGTAACGGAGTGTAGGCTCACCCTTCCAATGATAGGGCGTAAGAAGTCCTCTTTTCCGACCTGCGCATTAGCGTCGCCGATGACAATTTTCACGTCGTACTTTGGGCATTCTTCATAGGTCTTGTCGAGATATTCGTAAAACCAAGGGGGTGGTCACTCTACACAGTTATTAAAATTACATTGAACTGAAATTTCCTTCTCAGCAATCATTGATAATTTTTAGTAGTTTGCATTATGTCATCTGATGGAAAAACTGATGTGGGCTAGTAGAAGCATCAACCTAAGAATGCTAATGTCGCTACTGTTCGTGTTACCAACATCTAGTTTGCCACGCGCTGACAGCCTGAGTACCGGGCATCAAAGTGTCAAATCAATTTTAAAACCCAAAACAAATCATTGGCATTTAACAAACGTAGAAAACCAATAACTGAAGGTAAAAATAATTGAAATCAGTTTTGTGATAACAGCGCCACTAGCGTTCTACTGCTTATATTTCTATTTGTGGGCTACAGCAAAAACACGCACTGTATTTATCTTCTTTTCCCATTCAATAAAGCGGAAAAAATGGCTGAAACAAAGCGAGGGAAATGGGGGAGTTTGAAAAATGTTCAGATTGATGCAGCTCTCAACTCAGGAGGTTAAACGTAGCCACGTCCTCTTTGATGAGAGGGAGGGTTTGGTTGATAAGTGCTCCACGTATAGCAAGTATGTGGCTACCCGAACTTGATTCCCGGAAGAAACGGCACATTATCGTTCCAAAAATTCATTCGCATAAGCTTGGTTAAGATGTTTACAAACAAATTGTAAACCTTTTTTTGAAATTTGAGATGCCCCGGCGAATCAGAACAAATCATGATTAGTTCATATTGAATGCATTTTTATGATAGTTCTTGATTCTTGATGGCCACATTATAGCCGATTCCGAAAAAAAAAACAAAATTTGCCTATCAACGAGGGTAAAGGGCAAAATGACTAATACTAGCAAAATTTCAGTCTAGGGACGATTGATTGATGACATCCATTGTTTTTCGAGACTTCTGGGCCCTCCCTCATCTGTCTCGATTTTTCCAATGCCTAGCACTACCATGGTTTTGTGAACCCCTTTTTCTTTCCCAAATTATCAACGAAATGTTTGAATGTTCCCCCTCTTCGGCAAAAGTTTGCTTTCCGTGTTCTACGTACATCAAAGCTGTTGGAAAACTCTGACTCGCCCAATACAGTGGTGCCTCTCCTGCCAGCGACCTGCAGCCGTCCCGGTCCTGTGTTTGGGTCTGAGGAGGAGGTCTTCCAACATTCATCAGTAGGCAAGTATATCACTCCCACGAACTATTCGTTGCCTGAGATATTCGTAGTTTCCAGTTCATCCATGTCAAATGATTCCTGTTGTACATCTTCGTTCCTGCCACCGGGACGCATGCCTGCCCCTAGTCTCTTGGAAGCCTCTGACTCGCTCTCCACAGTCGAGCCCCTCCTGCCAGAGACCTGCAGCCGTACCGGTCCTGTGTGTGGTTCTGAGGAAGAGGTCTTCCAAAACCCAACGGCAGGCAAGTATACCGTCCCTCCGCTGAGCTGTTCTCGCACTGAAATACGTGTTGTTTCCAGCTTCTACGACGATGCCCCGACTTCCTCATGCTCCATAGCTCGTCCGAGCAATCAAGACATCACCATCTCCTACCAAAACGTCGGCGGTAAGGACAGTGATATAAACGATTTCCGAGTGGTCATATCCGATCATTGCTACGACATAATTGTCTTCATGGAGACCTGGTTGGATTCACGCATGCTCTCTCACCAAATATTCGGTAACGCTTACGAGGTCTTCCGCTGCGACAGGAACGCAGACAATAGCCGGAAAACAACAGGTAGAGGCGTATTAATAGCCGTTAACTCTTAGACTTAAAACGAAAAAAGTCGAAAGTCTCTCTTGGGTCTGCTTGGAGCAGGTCTGGACTTCGATTAAACTCGGTGATCGAAGCTTGTTTCTCTGCGTATTGTACATTGCTCCTGATCGTATACGTGATCGCGAACTCATCGAAACGGATTGTCAGTCGGTCTACTCCGTATTGGAATCCACCAAAGCAAAGGACGAAGTTATCGTGTTAGGTGACTTCAATATGCCGGGGATTTCGTGGGAAAAATCAAGCAATGGTTTCCTCTATCCAGATATCGGTCATTCCGTCATTCATTCCAACGCTTCCTTTCTTTTGGACAACTTTAGTTCTGCCACACTCTCTCAAATCAACCACGTCACTAATTAGAATAATCGCCGCCTAGATCTTTGTTTCGTGAGCACACAGGACACAGCTCCTTTTTTATGCGAGGCTCCTGTTCCGTTAGTGAAACTTACCCTCCATCATCCACCATTGTTGCTAGCCATCGGCTCTAAGCTGCCTCACGAGTATGTCATTTCACCTAATGTCGTCTATTACGATTTTCGTAAGGCCGACCATCGCGGTATTGCTCAATTGCTCTCGAGTTTTGATTGGAGCGTAAACATGGATTCAGATGACACCGAAGAGGCAGCACAAACTTTCTTTCATACGTATTAGACAGACATGTTCCCAAAAAGGTCCAACATCATTCTTTCCGTCCGCCGTGGCAAACCAGCGAGCTCCGCCGATTGAAATCAAAAAAGATAGCTGCACTCAAGAAATTCACCACCCACCGCACTCCGCTACTTAAACGCCACTACGCGAGGATCAACAACGAGTACAAACAAGCCGCGAAAGTTTGCTTTCCTCGATATCAGCGAGGTATTCAAACGAAGCTCAAGTACCGCCCCAAACAATTTTGGAAGCATGTTGACGAACAGCGACGTGCAGCTGGACTGCCGTCGTGTATGTCGCTGGATGGAAACGTGGCCTCCTCACCACAGGACATATGCAATCTATTCACCGATAAATTCGCCAGTGTTTTCAATGATGAAATATTGAGCGACGAACATATCACACTCGCCGCCGCTTATGTTTCACAATTCGGCCAAACCCTGAGTAGCGTAGACATTAACGAAGATATGATCATCAGAGCCTCCTCGAAACTGAAAACGTCTTATAATCCGGGACCCGATGGTGTTCCGTCGTCATTTCTCAAAACGCACATGCGTGACTTATGTCGTTTTCGATTATTCCCGACGGTGCACCACGCGAGTGTAACAATTGACACCGGAAAATAGAACGGTTTCGGTGCAATATTTTGACAGCGTATGGTAGTATTAGTGAAGGCGTCAATCAAAACAAAATGTCATTCTTCAAACATATAGAACAGCAGTTTCTGTTATTCTTAATTTGCTGTAAGGGATTCGGAACCATTAGATTCGTTCGTGTTTTGTATAGTTTGTTAATGGTGTTTACAGCACTGGCTGAATATAAAATGTTCAAATAAATGTTTGGTATATGTACATTATTTTATTTTTCCTGAGAATTGATACCATGATACATGTTTCGTAATAGAATAATATATCACAGACAAACAGACGTCACACTCTCATCATTGTGCATCGACCACCTTTTTAACGGTCGAATCAAAAATATGGTAGGTAGCCAATCCGCCACCGGCAGCGCCCGCATCGTTTTTGTTCGCGTTTGACGTTTACACACTACCGCCATCTGTTGACCTGTCGGCCAAATACACTAATTTTAGCATTGGGCGTACATGTCCTCGTGACTATGATTTTTATCGAGATTTGTTGTAAGTGTTACGTCTGTTTGTCTGTGAATATATGTTTAAAATTCAGAATTTTCATATTTCAATACTGTAAGAGCTTGTTTAATTTCATCCAATCTTTCGGGCTAATAATTTCGCCAAAACTCATACTTCCGCAATATTTCTAGCTCACGATGCGAGAGGTGAATCTTTTTTTTGTAATAAGACGAAGAGAGCAACGGAAATCAATCATTGCATTAGAATAGAATTCTAATGGAAAATCAATATCGATCACTCGTCAATATTTTTAAAAATATGCATCCATGAGCAAATTTCGGAAAATTTGACTGAATCCAAGTGTTTTTAATATAGTACTTACTGGTATACATGCAATCCAAACATCTGAGAGAATTCCTTTTTTTAATATAAGCCGTAAAAGCTACTAATGATGAAACATACTCAGTATCCTTTATTATTCTTATAAGCCTGTATTTATTGTAGCATTAATAAATGCTTAGAATATTTCTTCTTTTACTGAATAAAAAAAAACAATTCCGAAACAAATCAATTTTATCCACGCAGTCGAAAATGAGCGCAAATGAAGATCTTGCTTGTTCGTTACCGAAAACAACAAAATCTGCCAAAAGGACCAAAACAAGAACGCCACTGACAGTTATGAACCATATATGTATTGGTAAAAAGAGTGCATTACCTGCTACACCCAGCTCGATCAGGGTGTAGGATTTTCTGCACCGGTGGCAATCGGGTGTAGAAACGGTGTGCTACCTGCGGAATAAAAGAACGGTTTGGGTGCAACACCGGTGGGAAAACGGTGCAGGCGGTGCAAATAAAGAAAAACGACATTAATTTCACCACTGCTTCATGTTTTTCGTCTTTCGTTGACCCTTGGATTATTTCCATCCACATTTCGCACATATGTTCCCTGTCCACAAGCGAAGTATATTGACCGCTATAGAGCTTAGTGACATTTGAACACACGTAGACTAGCATACGCTCGTCATACACAGTTTGTTTTTGTTTTCCTCAAAGAAACTTGCACACGCTTTCCAGACTCATCAAAATGCATATAGAAATATTACCCAATTTGAAAAATTTATACACGGATTCTGGGTGTTTTTCGAGACTGAGTGCATATTGTTTTCCTCTAAGGTTCACAACTACATCTACACTAGGTCACCCATACCATCGGGCGTGAAAACCACTATAGAAGGTATGCTATTCACGACTGTGCATTAGTATTAGTAGATAGTTATGAACTTTTTCGGGATTTGCTTAGCGTTTGTCATATTTTAATGCAATTTAAGTAAATTTATGTATTTAGGATAACAAAATATCGATATTTTAGCAGAATAATTTGTAACATATCCGATTGGAAGGTTATTCAATGCATTTGTTCTATTTATGAGGAGTATTTTCCATGTTTCTCATCAAAACCCATTACCTTCCTCAGAAATAACTAGCCGTGCAATTTGGTTTTTATTTTACATACAAGAATATATTTACTAAATGTACATAGAAAGGCCTTATTGTACGGAATGCAGGAATTGAATCCGATATAATTTCTGAAATTTAATCGAATGCCTAGGGCACAAATTCAAAGTAGTGGGAGTGACATTGAGGTCGGTTTGAGTTAAGTTTACTGAAAAGTTTAAAGCCCTTTCGATATTTTAGATAGGTATAATAAAATAAATAACACAAGGTGCATTTGCTTGTTTTTTATTGTTCAGTGTAATTTAACTTTCGATAGTTGTTCAAATCTTACGTTAGGATTTTCTTTATTTTCTTCCTCTATGGTCCTGCTATCTGATTCTCGGAAGTGCTTGGAACTAACGAAAAGATTCGTGGTATTTGTTTTCAAGTTTTAGCCCAAAAATGTTAGCCATCGGTTTCTTTGCACATTGATCGTTGGAAATCTATGGAACGTAACCGGTTCACATGGTTCTGTTTTAGGGTTTCTTCGAATATAATTTGCTCATGCATGTCGGAACATGACAATTCGACATTTTGATGGTGAAGTTTCAATTTACATAATGACAGCTCGTCCCGTAGTAACATTTGCCGAGCAATGATTCAAAAGCGATTTCCATACTAACTTCAAATGTGTTTTAAAAATAGTTCCAGGGCACGAAAGAAAATTAAATTTTGGATTCTGGTTCAATTTTTAACGTAGAAGCATGATATGTAAAAACCTGGATACCCCTAAACAAGCCGATTGAATAAATTGAATTTATATTCCGATTTCAGTACAAATCTGACGAATTTTCATAACTATTTTATCTGTGTGAGTGTTTTTGTTTAAGATAAACAAAAATGCAGCGTACCTTTAGTAGCTGTCAAAATACGTTGGTCCACAAGAGCGGCAACAAGCATGATGTTGGCAACTATCGTGGTATTACCTCTCTCTGCGCTGTTGCAAAACTGTTCGAACTCGTTATGAAGGAACCGCTACTTGCTCACTGTAAACCTTACATTAGCGTCGATCAGCATGGATTCGTGACAGCTACCAATCTACTCTGTTTAACTTCATACATAACCGAGAGTATGTCGAAACGCTTTCAAACCGATGTAATTTACACAGACTTGACTGCAGCCTTCGACAAGCTGAATCATAACGTTGCTGTCGCTAAACTTGATCGGCTTAGGATACATGGCTGTTTTCTCCAATGGCTTCAGTCGTATCTGACTGGTCGACACCTAGCCGTCCTCATAGGAGACTGCTATTCCTCTTCGTTTGCTGCTACATCGGGAATCCCGCAAGGTAGTCACTTGGGACCATTGATCTTCCTGATCTACTTCAATGATGTGAACCTGGTAATTGAAGGACCACGATTATCGTACGCGGATGACCTCAAACTGTACCTCCGCATTCGTTCCATCGACGACTGTTACTTTCTCCACCAACAGCTGAATGCCTTTGCGGATTGGTGTAATCTAATTCGGATGGAAGTGAACCCGTCAAAGTGCTCAATTATTTCGGTTTTCTCGCAAAAAGCAGCACATATTGCACAGTTATACATTGTCAGGAGAAGAAATCAAACGTGTTAGCCAAGTCAAGGATTTAGGAGTGGATACACAGCTATCGTTCAAACAACATGTGGACTACGCCGTTGGTAAAGCCTCCAGAGTACTTGGATTCATCTTTAGAACAGCTAAGGAGTTCACGGACATTTACTGTCTGAAATCTTTGTACTGTTCTCTATCTCGCTCCATTCTGGAATACTGTTCGGTTGTTTGGACTCCCCACTACAACAACGGCGTCTTAAGGATCGAGTCTGTTCAACGACGGTTCTTGAGATATGCGCTGCGACGATTACCTTGGTCGGATCCTTTTGGCCTGCCTAGCTACCAAAGTCGTTGCCAATTGATCGATCTGGAGTCACTATCGGTTCGTCGAGATACGGCAAGAGCGTTACTAGAGATGGGCAAAATGATCAAATTTTAAGAGCGAGTCGTAGGTGACTCACTCACAAAAGTGAATTGACTCTTTTGATCGATTCGGTGACTCTTTTATAAAACCAAAAATAAATCATGTATTTTACACAAGAAACAAAAAGTATAACAGTTTTTGAATGAGAATATTGTTCGTACAGTAGCTTTAACTATTAATACATGTTCGAATTGTTAGATTATGACAGTTGCAACTCGAAAATTTGATTCCTAGTAAACTTTTAAGCCCTCTTCCAAAATATTAGGTGCAAATGAATCATGACTCTTTTGAAAAGAACCGTGATTCGTTCACTCATTTTGGAGAGTCGACTCTTTTGAATGATTCGTGAGTGAGTCGCCCATCTCTAAGCGTTCCTGTTATCAGACGTACTTCAGGGGCGTATTGATTCCCCGTATATTTTGAATGAAATCAACAAAAATGTCCAGCTTCGTGCTCTCAGGAACAGGTCTAGGCTGCGCTGCCCTTCTACGCCTACTTGTCCCATGTTCTATGTAAACCTTATGGATCGTGGGACAAATATGCGTAGAACGGCAGTGCGACTGTAGCTTTAGCGAACAAACTACAGCACTCACTGTGCTATCAATGGCATGCAGCGAGTATTCAACAGAGTTGCCACTTTGTTTGACTTCAATTTGTCCCGCCATTCGCTTCGTACGAGATTTAGTTCGTTTTTTGCAAGTGCTTCCTAATTTAGCCGTTCTTGTATGTTATTGTTTGTGAAAGCTATTAGTGTTGAAATGTTCATTTGTTGAATGTTTTAAAACTTATTAGATTTTAAGTTTTATCATTGGGGCTTTACTTAGCCCGTTGACTAATAATAATAATAAATATCTAAATTTAAATGGCCCATTCCCAAATTTCATAACACTTTATGGGTGCCTGACGCACGTTTTCCTGAATCCATTAAAAAACACTTGGTTCATTCTGTCTGAATACCGACCATTTGTCCTTAGGCTGTGCGGCTATTGGTACACCGTCCCTAAATTAAATTCGTGGTTATTATTACGGTGATACTAGTTTTAAGTTACAGTATCCTCATTGTTGATTTTTTTTATGTATCTCTTTTAATTTATTTATTCTTATTCATCTGACACTAGGTCTTAATGAATGCTATGTGAAATTATTCAAGCAAAATCCAATGTTCTAAATCTGTTATGACAGTCCAAAATCGGAAACGGACTCCACGGCGTTGAACATTAGGGATGGTACACAAATTATGTCACGTTAAATTTCAACTTTTTGGACCCCCCCCCCCCCCTTTGTCACGTTTTTTGTATGAGTCCTCCAATTTTTTTGTAAGAATTGTCACGCTTGGCTTGACCACGTCCCCCCCCCCTCGGAGCGTGACGTAATCTGTGCATGACCCCATATGAACCATAGGAAGAATAATTAGGAGTTTTCTAGGGGGGCTTGAACTTTTCTGCCCGATAACTTACCTTATTTTCATACATCAACTGCAGCAGCGGTGACTTCTCCAGGATCAGTTTGGCAGGATTCTCGATTTGCGCAAAGTTCTGGAACCGGTTCTTGGTCAACAGAATGGCGTATTTCAGCGTTTGCTGCCGTATGATCGCAGCCACGTCCGGTAAAATCTCCGCCAGGTACATTTTTTTACTTTTCTTGATTTTGGTATAACTATACACTTCGTCATTGGCACGACAGTAGCAGTTTATGAGATAGTCCAGCGCTGCGACACGATTCGAACTGAAAGCCTTCATGCTTGGCTTCGACGTGCAAAGTCTAATATCGCTATCGATCTCCATCGCTGCGCTTCCGCCGCTTTTCTCCAACACTTCCTCTATATCGATAGGTTTCACCTTCTTAGACGGGATGCTGTTCCAATTATCCGAGAAGGTCCCACTAGTGCTTCCATCCCCAGACTGGATCAGCTTTCCCTCGTAAAACTCTTTGACGACCTCGATGAATATCTCGGCGCAGAATTCGCGATAATTTTTGGCATCCAGGGCTTCAAGAGCGTTGCTCAGGACAGCAGGATCTATGGTGAAACGAGCTTCCGAGTAGCGAATCTGGCTGTTGATGTTCATGATGCGGAACACAATCTGCTGCAGTTCCTCGCGAGTTGCGGCCTCGTCGCGCGATTTGTCTTCAGTCTTAGTCGGGGAATCCACGGGAGAGGGCACTGCGTCGTTGCTTGTTGCCGGAGGATCTTCATCCATCTTGGTAGGTGAGTCGGTGTTGGATGCATTGTTGTTGCTATTGGAAGGCGTTTCACCAGATCCGGATTTTGTGGGTGATCCCTGAGGCTTGGCCTCCACAGAATTTACCGTGATAGTTGTTTCTGTAAGGAAAAGAACACAATTATGTAGTTAGTGTCTTGAAGGGTAGATCAGGATGTTTGCTATGATCATGACCGTGATTCACTTTAACGATTGGAAAGTCGGATCTCGGAACGTTGAACTGCGCGTGTTGGGCTTCTGGATGCAAAATAGCGGTGCGATTGTGGCAGCTATCCAGGAAACACGCTGACTAAAAATAACGAAATTCAAGCGGTGGATACCATCATCTTCAACTCTCCATTGAAATACTCTATCGCCAGAATAGATCGTGGAGAAGTCTGTTACAGTAGTGATCGGAAAGCAAGTTATCCGATGACAACCTGCGAGTTCTATGAGAGTTTAGAAGACGCCTAAGAAGAGGGCGCGAAAAAAATATGTCAAGATAGTCATCGGTGAGTGCAAACACGCAAAACTAAGAAAATCTTCCAGTCATTGGTTGTAAGAATATTATTCCCAAATAGTCCACGCGTTGATTGATGGTTAATATTTATCAGATGTCATAGATGAAAACTACCCAAAGTAGGGCCCGAGGGCCGTGGCTTCATTTTGTGTAGCCCGCGAAAACATTTTACATATTTGTTATATTTGACTTGTGATTTTTGAAAGTTAAATTCTTATCTAGCATGAGCCCTAGATACTTAACTTCATCTGACCAATTTATTGGAACCCCTCTCATCGTGACAACATGTCTACTTGAAGGTTTCACTTAAAGAGCTTTGGGTTTATGTGGGAATATTATTAGTTGAGTTTTGGAAGCGTTAGGAGAAATCTTCCATTTTTGCAAGTATGAAGAAAAATATCCAAACTTTTTTGCAATCGATTACAGATGACACGCAGACTTCGTCCTTTGGCGGAGAGGCCTGTTGTCATCCGCAAACAAGGATTTTTGACATCCCTGAGGTAACTCAGGTAAGGGGTCGTCCATAAATGACGTAGCATTTTAGGGGGGAGGGGGGTCTTCGCGAATTTGTGACGATGTGTGACGAGGAGGTGGGAGGGGTCCCAGCTTATGGACGTAGCATTTTGAATAATCTCGGTGAAAAAAGTAGCGCTGAAAAAAACGACAAACAGTTCTTTTTATCAAACTTCTTTGTCTGAATTATTAAACTTAAGTTTTAAGATGATGATTCAGATTCAAAACATTAATATAATATGAATAAAAAAATATTTTCAAATTACTAAATTTACTAAGAAATTTTTAATATTCCTGATAATCAAACAGATTATTTGAAGGTTCAAATATTTATGTGAGTATTATATTGTATTCGTGTCCAAACTATTTTATTTATAAATAATCAAATTTAAAGATCAGTAAGTTAAATGAAAATATTGTTTGTCCATTTGTTAACAAGACATAGCATCAACCGTTGTGGATTAATTCATAGTTTTCGTTTGAGCTTTATTTCCTCAAAAGAATATAATATGCTTATTAAGGCAAATATTAACGTTATTATAGTAAAACAAAATATTTATTCAGTGCGTTCAGTGTTGCAGAAGATTTCCACTCAGACAACTCAACGATTTGTTTTGATATATCAATGCCCTTGATGGAAAAGCCTAGATGATAATGAGGACATCAAAATCGAGTGTTATCCTTAATTTGTTAATTGTTCTTTAAGTTTTGTCATTAAGTTTTCTATACAACTCGGTAATTCAGCAAAAGAGCATTTTTAATATTTCATTTTTACAAAAAAATTGTTTATAAATATTTCAGTATGGGTGACGATGATAAAGTTTAGTTGAAATATAAATAAAGGGTATAAAATAGCTGTTTTTTTAAACATTCCAAATATTACATTGCTTCTTTTTCTAGTAACTGTTTGGTGAATTCATTTTAATTTAGAGAATAATGACGGAGATCCATTCTAATTAAAGGAATTTTGTTGATCATATACACTAAAAACTGTTTCTTCACCACGAATAATTAAAAAAAAAATCCTCTAATTTTGAACCCTTACTCATTGCTGGTAGTTTTATCAATCCGAACAAGATTTTTATCTTTTTCTTCATTTTCAGCTGTAAACTTGTTCTGCGTTTTAACAATAACAAAAGCGTTTTTTAAATTTTAAATTAAATTTAAACTGGGAATCAAACCAATCGCTGAGGAAAACAAATAAAAAAATGAAGGGGGGGGGGGGGGCTTGATATGCTACGTATTTTCCAAGGGGGGTATCAGCATTTGTGACTAAATGCTACGAGGGGGGAGGGGGGTGTAAAAAATCAGCGAAAAAATGCTACGTCATTTATGGACGGTCCCTAAGTCAGATGTGAAAATATTGTATAATATTGGTCCCAAAATGCTGCCTTGGGGAACACCAGCTCTTACAGGAAGTCTTTCAGATCTGGAGTTCTGATAATTAACCTGTAGTGTAAGATTTGACAGATAACTTTGAATTATTCTAACAATGTATGTTGGAAAATTAAAGTTTTTTTAATTTTACAATCAAAGCTTCATGCCAAACACTGTTGAATGCTTTTTCTATGTCTAGAAAGTAAGACCAGTAGAATAGCCTTCAGATTTGTTGGAACGGATCAAATTTGTTACACGTAAAAGTTGATGAGTGGTCGAATATCCATGTCGAAATCCGAACTGAGCGTTGGCAAAAAATGAATTTTCATTGATGTGGACCATTATTTTGTTCAAAATGACCTTTTCAAAAAGTTTACTGATGAAGGAGAGCAAACTTATTTGTCAATAGCCAGGAAAATATTCCAACTGAAAACATTTGTTAAATATATCAACTAAGAATGATAAGCTACTTTTTGGAAGTTTCTTGATGAGGATGTAGAAAATTCCATGATCTCGAGGGGCTTTTATATTTTTGAATTTTTTAGTAATAGTTCTCACTTTTTCCAAATCATTCTCCCACTAATTTTAGAAAACGTTTACTTGATTGAGAGTGTGCTCGAAATCCAGAGTAACTTGATTTTCTGTTGGACTTGTAAGTCCTAAATTAAAATTGTGCGGCTTTCAAACTGCATAGCAAGTTTTTGAGCTTTTTCGTAGTAATTTAGTAATAATTAGTTTCCCTATTTCAATGCCGGAATTGTCTTCTGAGGGTTTTTAAAATTTTTAGATAATTTCCCAAAGAGCTTAGAGACAGGGTCAAATTGAGAAATTTTATTTTCAAAGTTTTTATTTCTTAATTTTGAAAAACGCTTCTTGATTTCTTTCTGCAAATCCTGCCATATAATTTTCATATCAGAATTACGAGTGCGTGAAAATTACTTCTCACGTTTTTAAGACGCATCAAGAGTTTTAGATCATCGTCTATAATCACGGATTCGAATTTTACTTTACATTTAGGTATTGCAATGCTTCTTACTTCAACAATGGAATTAGTTAAAGTTTCAAGAGCATTGACAATATCAAGTTTTGTTTGCAAAGAAATGCTAACATCAACATAGCCTTTACAATACGCATCTGTCACTTTCGGTATAAAATCCACGTCAAAGCTGCCATCAATAGCAAAGGGCTTGGCAAAAATCGGTCGGTCTGCTGGTGGGACTCTTATGCGTAAAAATTCCAGCAGAATGCGGTATTTCTAGGCATAACCGTCCCAATTTGAATGTAATAGCAAAATTTAAAACTGTCGCCAAAAGCAATTCTTGACTATAAAGAACATCCATTGCCTCATATTATTTTAAAGAAATTATTTAAATTTGTCATAACATATATCGATACGAAGCATAAATGTGCCAAAATCTTTAATCGCGTTTTATCGGTTTCATATTTAGGAACATGTGACAATTATGCGTTTAACGGCAGTGAACATGAGAATCAAAATCAGCATTTGTAACCAGTTGGCTACAAAGGTGACTAGAGCTTAGCTTAGACTGACTACACATATCAAATGGACACCCTGCACTCAAAATCAGTTTTCCAATTCCCGGATTTTTCCCGGATGCCCATGAAATTAAAAAACCGGTTGACAAAATGACTCTACGACTTGATATTTTAGTTTTTTTCATACAATATTAACAAATTGACGGGACCCAGACAGCAGTAGCGGTAAACGCGCAGCTATTCAGCAAGACCAAGCTGAGGGTCGTGGGTTCGAATCCCACCGGTCGAGGATTTTTTCGTGAAGGAAATTTTCTCGACTTCCCAGGGCATAGAGTATCTTCGTACCTGCCACACAATATACACATGCAAAAATGGTCAATTAGCACAGAACGCTCTCATTTAATAACTGTGAAAGTGTTCATAAGAACACTAAGCTGAGAAGCAGGCTCTGTCCCAGTTGGGACGTAACGTAAGAAAGAAGGAGATGAACAAATTCATCGAACACTGTGAGCTCAAAACGGCTTGAAAAAAACTCTTTTTGGACAAAAAGATTCAACTTATTTGTTGAAATATCCAAAAGACCGTCCACACCACAGAATTTAACGGAAGTTCAGTGATTTTGATATTTCATTTTCATTTTCATTTTGCAGCGTTTGGTGGGGCAATGAGAGCGCAAGTCAGTCCAAAGCCGGGGTAAGGGATAGGTAATGGCCGTAATAGTCTATGCGGACCACTTGAACACCATCGGAAATGATAAGAAGGGTTGGGGTAGGGTATAGGGAATGGAGAAGACTTGACACAGTAATGCGATTAATGCTGCAAAATGTAAATGTGCTGAAAGCAATTTAATTTGAGTTTTGAAGTTTGATTTGACTTATTAAAATTCCAAATAGATCGGCCATTGTACAAGTAAGAAAGAATATGCTGATCGCTTTCTAGAAATTTTATAAACAACAAAATAATAACAATATGAGAGTGATGCTAAGGGCTGCTGATGGCACAATGCGACGCTTTAGGAGATTTTGATACTGAATGAACATTACTATACAGAGCGCAATTTAATCGATGGTGATAACTTTACAAACTTTATCTGTTTTTACACTGATTGACGATGCTGATTTATATAAAAATATTTAAAAAATATTTGATATTAGTTCATTTGTTTATGTGATCTAGGTGTTAATAATGGAAAAATTTTACATACCCTTGATGAAATACTTCCCTGACCAGAAATATTATATTTTGAGCGCCCTTTTCGAAGCTATTCTATCCAGGTATCCATGTACTGCTTTCAATCCTGAAATTATTCTTATTGTGCATGCTCATGCATTATATTAGTGATGCTCATAATCATGCAACAGATAAGAAGGAGAGAAAAAGAGAATATAGGAACAGTGATTAGTAATGAGGTAATTATGTAGTTTTGTTAGAATTATAAACAATTAAACAGCAGTAATGAATAACTTATAAAATTACTTTGCAGCATAGCTGAGCCTTTCGGAACGTAAGACCGATGCATAAAAATAATTTGTTTCGAAATTGTCCGCGTGGTCTTCTAGTGCCCCTATTAGATCAGAATCAGTCATAGACATACATATCGAATGCTCGCCATGACCCTATGACCAACATTTGTATATGTATAGACTTAGCTGATGTGGCTTTTCTAATAGGTAGTTCTTTCACTCATTGATTGTCTTCAAAACCTTGTCAAGTATAGAAAATTGATTTTATTTCATTTATTACTACATTAAAGCTACATTGTACTTATTAAGTATTAGGTATTATTTTATGTTTTTATCACTATTGATATTATCAAGGCCAGAATTCCCAGTGAGTGAAGAATTTTATAGTACTAGAACACCATAGAAGATCGCTTAACATTACCTAATCATGGAACGGCTTTTTGCTCTATTATTTTAGGTATATGCTATTGATCTCCCTTTGCTCCTATCCGCAACCCGGTGCACGCGCCCTGTTGGTTTTCGAAAACCTCGTAGAAGATTACAAACCGTCAATGGCATTCCCAATTACTACCCCACATTGCACATTCAAGGGTCTGATTGTGCTCCTAACCCACCCTCAGTCTGTAATCTTCTCGCCAGTTTGAAATTATATTTTCCCGAAGTGAAAGTAATTTTGATGAGTGATAGCGTAGTGCAGCCCAACTGCATAGTACAGTAGTTTAACCAGAATCTTTAGGTCAGAAGATAAAATCTAAATTTTGTAATAAAAAGGTTGCCATTGCTTTGAAATTTACCCAACATCTAATCAAAACTACTAACAACAGCGATCAATTATCAAAATTCATCGCTCCCTGGAAAATATAATCCCAAGCCCAGGGAAGTTCAGTGATTTTGATATTAGACAAATTTCTGCTCTGTGTATCTTCATGCCTCCGGAGTCATGCGTTAGACATGGCCCTTGGCTGGTTCCTGGAGAAATTCTTCGTCTGTTAAAACTCATCCAAGAAAAGATCTGTTTAACAGTTCTCCTCTCAAACTAGCAGTGGCGCGGGAAGTGGGTAGGAGAAGTAGGACATGTCCTACGCACAAAAATATGGGGACGGACCTGGTGTAGAGGTTAGAACACACGCCTCTCACGCCGAGGACCTGGGATCGAATCCCATCCCCGACATAGTCACTGACAAAAAAGTTATAGTGACGACTTCCTTCGGAAGGGAAGTAAAGCCGTTGGTCCCGAGATGAACTAGCCCAGGGTTAAAAATCTCGTTAATAAAGAAAAAAAAAAAAAAAAAAAAAAAAAAAAAAAAAAAAAAAAAAAAAAATACGCACAAAAATACCTGGGTAGGACAGTCAAATGATTATCCTACCTATGATTTAAAACCGAGGGCCAAATTTCTGAACTAAAATTGTGTGGCGGGCCATTTTTTTCTGTGCTATGGATTAAAACATTGTCAAAAGATCGATCAAATCAAGGAAAAAGGATCGTTTGAAAAATTGAAAAATATATAAATGGTTTTAAGCATCATCCTAAGAGTTCCATAAAAATAATTGCAGATATTTAGTTATAATCTTTCCCAGCACTCTGTGTCAAATATACTCATGAATGCTTAGCAATCCTTTTGAAAATCCTGCTCTGGATTATGTAAAAATGATGTCTAGGATTTTATTTAAAAAAAATACTCAGCGTTCGGTAAAAAAAATAAAAAAAAAAACTAACTTTATCTTTAGTTGTGACTCCGATTATGGAACTTCGTATCACCTGATATGCAACTGTCCTGTTTTTGCGCAAATGGGATTCCAATTATTTGGTAAACATTTATTAAGTGAAACTGAATTCAGAAGCCTGAATCTTCAGGACATTCTGTTATTCTTAACCCGCTGTGGTAATGAGCTATATGCTCTCTTTACGCTAATGCGTTTTGCAGTGCCCTTTTTAGGGCGCTGTTCGAACCCATTGTGGTATGGAGCTACATGCTCTCAATTCGCTTATGCGATCTTCCCTCTTCAAGAGACCCCACTCCTATTTCCTCCCATCTTTCCCTTCCCTTTGCTTTCCCATCGGGTAGATGATGAAATAGGCTCAAATAAATCGATGGCACAAATCTCCCAAATGGCGGGGAACGTGCCTTTGGAGCCGGCCTTCTTCGAAAACTGCCTCCAGTCCAGTCCAGCCCATACCTCGCGGGCCGTCTTCGCGTCTTTGATGTGAACGTAATTAACAGGATCCAAAAGTAAATTTATTTTTGCACGAGCCTTGCGATCTTTGGTTGCATCAATGATAATTTCTCCTTCAGCGGTAGGTTTCACAACTTCCCAGAGGCCTTCTAGTTCTAAGAACGTCTCGACAGCGAATTTCCACGTTGTTCAGTTGTCTCTGCCGATCAATCGCTAGACTGGACAGACTATGACTATGATGAGTAACTTGAGGAAATTCTCTCCTTCCGTGAGTTGCTTGAACACCATCTCCTACACCGCTTACTTCAGAGTTGACTCGTGACATATTTCAGTGGAAATGTTTCAATCTGGGCTCAAAACCGTAGAAAGAACTGTTTGGTTTGAGAGTTGAACAGTGAATGACAAGATTTATTTTTTCATTTATTATCTAGGGTTACTATTATTAAACTCAGGTCCAAACGCCTACTGCTAACAATTACTTTGCGAGTTAAGCTTAGTCTACTGTTCCGCTCAAGAAAAGTAAAATTTGCTGCCCGAGAATTGGTCATGAAATGTCCTACAGTGAGCTTCATTTGAATAGAAAATGCTTTTCTTGAGCATTTCTTGCAAGAAATTTCCCATGCATCGAGATAGGCGATTTACTTTTTAAAAAAATGTGAAAAAGTACAATAGTTTGGGATGGGAAGCAAAGTTGAAAGAAAATTAATGAGTTAGTTAATAAAAGAGTTGAAAGGTAAGCTAATGAGTTTCTACGAATTAGTTAAAGTTATAAATTGCTAAGTCAATCTTCCAGATGGCTTGACTGAGACTCATAGGAAATTTAGATTGTTCTGAGTAGAAAATAATTAACTGATGATTCACAACACATCATCATACAAACTGAATCTGGTTCGATTCCCAGACGGTTCAAAATCTTTTCGTTATGGAAATTTCCTTGACTTCCCTGGGTATAGAGTATAATCGTACCTGCCGTAATAAGCTCAGAAGCTTCAAAACACTGCCGACGTGAATCAAGAATTCCTAGGATCTGATTTTTGAAATTTTATGCGTGTTTTTTATGTTTCGTTTTGTAGCCTTTATCCATGATAATGTGGAGAAATTGATATGAAAAATGTTCTAATGCACTATTATATTAACAAGTAGTGTATGTATATAAAAATTAACCTACTCGGATTACTACTACCTAGGTATTTGTTTTTCGAGAGCGTGCGAAAATAGCACATGATCACCGCCCCATCCCATAATCAGATAAACACTCAACGTTGAGAAGAAAAGAAACATAAAACGACACCAATAAACACACTACGCATTAAAACAGCGGCCAACATTTTGTCTGCAATTGCGAAGTACAGAGTACGAATTGGGTTGACAAAAGCAAAATGTAGGTCACTGAATCCGCCCAACCTCGGACCATACTCACAAAAACAATTGCACGAAACAAAATAGGAAACCAATTAATTTGGCAGCACTCAACTTGAAAAAGAGTGCGAGAGAGAGAATGGCTTAACCAGGTAGCAAAATTTACGATTGATGCATTACGATGCACCCACAAAAGTGTGTAATTTTAATCTTCCCTACAGCTAATTGGGAACCTCTAGCATCATTAACTTCCTTTCTCTGTGGCTTACCTGCTTGGGTGGAAGATGCGACAACAACACCAGTCTCCCCATCAATCATCGGAGTATCCTGCTGCTGCTGATCCGGCTGTTTCTGCTGGCCATCGGGAGCCGCCACTACTGGTGCCAATAATCTGCTACCGCCGCCTCCTCCTCCTCCGGACGATCCGGTTTCCAGCTTTCGCAAACGCCTCGCTCGAATCTCCTCCGGTGTGAGCTCCATTTCGGATTGCTTCCTCTTCGGCGCCTGATGGACTTCCACTTTTGAGGCCGTTTTGTCTGTCTCCTCCAAATGAGGACACGGAACAAACTTTCCGGAAGCCGAGAATTTGACACACAAAGGCTTTTGCTTGAGCGCTCAGTCGATATGGCAAGCACTTTCCGCTGCAGGAAAAGAAGAGGTTCACTCAGTTCGTCGTTCCGTCACTCTTCCGTGTAATTGGTCTAAACGGAACGATCCTGCCCTCCGGAATGGAAAAAAAGGTCACAAGCGATTTTCTGCTTTTCCGTCGTAAGCCAGAATCGTCTCTTTTCTTCTTACTGTTGCTGCTGTTGTCTTTCACCTCCTTCCTTTCTTTTCGATCGGGAGCCACGAATCGATTTTTTTCTCTTTTCCCGACCACGGGAACGCCACACTAATGTAATGGATTCTTCAATCACCACTTATTGTTTCATTTCGCACACGAGTAGGAACGATTTTCCTCACGGCTTTTCCCGTGAATCAGTTGGACAGTTTTTTAATCGCGTAATACAAAAAGGATTGAAGTTAATTTCTGTCTAGTCACTCGCCTCAAAGCAAAGCACCACGCACCGTTTCGTCGTCGTTTTTCTTTTGTTCCTCCGATCGTCTTTTTTTTCGCGGCGTCAGATCAGCTGTCATTGGGTGCTGCCCCAGTGGTTTTGGGTTCGATCGTTTCGATTGTGATTTCGGAATCCTTCAGGGGGACTAGCGCACCCAGGGATGCCAAGTCATTTTTTCAAAAATCTGGTAGATTTTCAAAGTTTGTCTGGAAAAGTCTGGATCTCCTATGAACCGATGCACGAGTTCACTACTTTGGCGTTTTTGCGGTGCCAAATTCACTCGTTACCATGGCCACATAAATAACACGGCACCGCTCAAACGTCAAATAATGAACTTGTGCATTTGTTCATAGGCCTATTCACATGACGTCTCAAATAACCCGGATAAAAACGTACCATTCAGTGAATGGAATAAACCATTAATGTACAAAATACAGCGTACTGTAATTGAATGTCGAAGCAACATAATTCTTGTTTGAACATATTGAGCATTTTGCACCTTATTAGACTACTGTGCAGAAGATATTTGCACAGTGAACAATAACACACTTCACACAACCACGTACTTTAGAGTTTGACAGCATGCTTTGATACTAACTTTTTAAGTGTTTGTTTTGATTTGGAGAAATGAGATGTACAACGTGAACGCGCGGGAATTACCTTTTCCTTTTTGGCCGGGGAGTATGTTCGCGCCAACGCGAAGTTTCCGTTTTGTCTATGAGTCCTTCCCACCCCTGCCCTACTAATCTCGAGCCGCCGCGAGTATATCGGCCTCCAATACCAAGCTAACAACCACCCCAATTTGCCCACACACACCACTTCGACAGTCTTGCTTGTTTCCCATTTCCATCCTTCCTTGCGCATGCGCAATCCAGCCGAATCACCACCCAGTTATGTACAACGTGAACGAGAGAGCTAGGAAGAATGGAAATGGGAAACAAGCAAGACTGTCGAAGTGGTGTGTGTGGGCAAATTGGGGTGGTTGTTAGCTTGGTATTGGAGGCCGATATACTCGCGGTGACTCGAGATTAGTAGGGCAGGGGTGGGAAGGACTCATAGACAAAACGGAAACTTCGCGTTGGCGCGAACAGATTCAACTGACGAACTAAATTTACTCGGTCCGGGAATGCAATCCGAACATTGCCAGAAATGCCACCCAAAGAAAGATACAATGGCTTGTTCAGAATTCATACCCGGTATACCTCTAGATGACGAGTTAAGTTCGATCCTCAACGTGAAATAGTTGGGTGAGCCGTTGGACAGCGGCGAGGATCAAGTTGGTAAAAGTTCGTTCGCTAGGAGGAATGCTGAATCGCTAATCGATTACGTACTATATCTGCGGAAACGGCTCTGATTCCGAAGACGATTTAGATGATGGATCATCAGATAATATCTTCACAAAGAAAAGAAAAATGTCCATCCCCATTGCAGATGCTGGCTATTGGCTGCCGCTCGCGATTTTAAGACCCAGGAAAAGGGACAAGGGAAATGAAGTTTTTTTGTGGGATGTAGCTGGCAATACGGTAGACACTTTTCTATACCAATGCTAATTACTTTCTAATAAACATAACTAAAAAGAAGTTTTCATTTCTCTGCTTGGAATTATTTTAAAACGTCATAAATAGCTTTCGAGGCATACGCCTACTGATGTTAGTGAGTGTGCAGATTGTCTATAGCACATGAACAATTTCAATAGAATCTAAAAATTCATGCAATGGTCAATACAATTAAAAAACAATATAATATATTGTAACAGAACATTGTATTGTTTTTTATTGGTTTTATACCTTACAATGTTAGTCAAATTCCTATTTTTGCGTGAAACAACTGTTGCTTTTTTCTATGGAGCTTGACTGAATGAAGTAAACAACACAAGTTCAGAAAGCAAGAAATGTTGGGTGAAAAATGTTCAAAAAGTTAAAATAAGTAGTTTTGTAGAAGTCACTTGACATTAGCTGTGACGACGAATGCAACCATGATAAATATCTTTACTTCTATAGGCCAGGGGAAGTGGTTCACTTAGAGTGAATTTATGTCAGAGAAAAAGTAGATCTTGTTTGAGAATTGACAGAAAAATGAATGACAAGTTCATCCACTTCTCCTGGCCTATAGGTTCCTTTTGCTACTGTTGGCACGAATATCCGGTAAGTTTGGGGACAATCCATACAAAATATAAATTTTGTACTTTTCACCACCAATCTTTCCAGAAATTGAAATACAGTTGGTTTTTGCATTGTACAACAATACACAAATTGTTAATCAAAACAATACATGAACAATATACCGTATTGTATATTCAAAATATATGTATGACAAAATATCTATATCTGTATTGTTACGATACTTAACAACCCATACATTATATTGAAAAAATATCATATACCATACAGTGAACTGTTCAAAACAATATATTGTACTGTAATTGTATTGTCATTCTACAATATACTGTATTGTATTTCCAATGTTTCGAATGGTGCTGTTCCAATACGTTATATTGTTTTTGTATTGTATTTTTTATCCGGGCAGCTGATCGAGAAGCACTTTGACAGTGAGTTCTTCTATGAAAATGACACGCCCGTGTTAGCACCGGTCCTCCACCGATGTAAACAAATGCATGGGGCTCTGCACATAAATCAGTCTCACTCTTTCACTCCTTCATAAAATTAGTAAACAACAAGGCCAGTAAACGTCAAAACGTCATACAAAATCAAAACAGTGCAGAGCCCCATAGACGTATCTGTCACATGAAAAGGCCTATGGGGCTCTGCACAAAAATGTACCTCTCTCTTTCACTCTTCCATGACATTTGTAAACAACAAGGCCAGTTAAAGTCAAAATCCCATACAAAATCAAAACAGTGCAGAGGCCTATAGGAGTTTGCGTGCGGGCTCAAAAAATATTGCGCAGTTCCCACCTTATTGGACCCCGCACTTCAGAATTGCGGGCGGGTTCATAAGTGCGGAAACGTCAAACCCTTTGTTTTCGCCGTTGGCGGGCAAGAAAAGGCAGTGAATCGGTTTCGCGCCAACGAAAATTGTTTACGTTTTAGCAAAAGCATGTGCTCTCAGCAGGGTTGCTATAGTTTGTTTGTTTTATTTGTTTCACGAAAACTTGCTTGTAAAACATTTGTAAAAGTATGTCAGCCATTTGAAATAGGCTTGTTCGATTATAATTAATTGTGGCAATGATGCAGTCAAGTGCAAATCTGCATTTGGATAGAAAAACCAGTGTAATTTGTCGCGCAAATGTACATTTGAAGAACTTTGGGTATGGATCCATTTGCTTGGAAACATATTTGGAACCACTGCTTGGTGACCTTCGAAGTGCGATACACAACTTTCCCAATAATCCATTTATCAAAGCAAAGCACAATATATCGATGAAAAAATCGATCATGTCGATTCACGATCTTCACAAAAGTCATGATTATTGGCAACACTGTCAAACGTCAAACGCATCAAAACAACTTGTGCGTGTGTGTGGGTGGATAAGCTTTGCGGGGAAAACCCGTTTCTCGTTTCTTATCGTGGTTGGTGGAAGGAACGAGCCGGCATTCCAAAAAATCCTCCATAACGTCGCATTTCTATCTTTAAAATCATTGTTGGTTTCGTGAAACTATAGCTAATTAGTGCTTCCATTTAGTGTAGTGTATACCAACTTAAAGTATTACATTCGAAAATCGTAGTTTCGCTCTCAAGATGGGATCCTGGTTGCGAATGCGTAAAGTGGCAACGATGGCTGCGGCCGCGGCTGGAGGCGCCGCCGGTTTTTGGTACGTCCAACGGAACTACGACGAACGGAAGGTCCTCAACTCTTGGACCACTAGCTTCGAACCTTCGACTTGCGCTAAATGGGACTTCAATTGGGACCAGTAAGTATATGAGGGGGAGAATCGTGGAGAAACGGTCCATGTTAGATAACGGATTTCTTTTTCAGTCGTGACCCCAAAAGCTTAGTGAAACCTGCGTCCGATTTGTCGGATCCCGTCGCGCAGAACCGTTTCAATGAAAAGTTGGACAAGAAACGTTCCAGAGTCGTACGGCATTTGATTTTGGTGCGACATGGCCAGTATAACATGGATGGCCGAACGGATCTGGAGAGGTATCTTACGGAAAAGGGTCGGAAGCAGGCGGCCATTAGTGGGGAACGTTTGAAAGATTTGGGAATTGAGTTCGATAAAATCATCCGGTCGACAATGACCCGGGCTCAGGAGACTGCCAAGATTATGTCCGCTTCACTGCCGGAGCTGAAGATGCATGACGATTCTCTGCTGGAGGAGGGAGCGCCGGTTCCTCCGGAGCCACCGGTTGGCCATTGGCGTCCGGAAGCTTCGGTGAGTACTTTTCGTTTCTAACGACGAATCCACCCCCAATCAGAGTTACCTTTACTCTTACGTATTTGTAGCAGTTCTTCGAGGACGGAGCACGTATCGAAGCCGCCTTTCGGAAGTATTTCCACCGGGCCGAGCCGGAACAGAAGCAAGATAGTTACACTTTGATCGTGTGTCATGCCAATGTTATCAGGTACTTTGTGTGTCGAGCGCTGCAGCTGCCACCGGAGGCCTGGCTTAGGATTTCCCTTGGCCATGCGTCGCTAACGTGGGTCTCGATCTTGGATGATGGGAGAGTTACTCTGCGGACACTTGGCGAGACCGGACATATGCCTAGGGATATGCTGAGCAGGTAAGTTGTGTTCGAGAGATGGAGGTGTAAAAGGAGATTATAACGTACGGGAAAAAGTTTATTCTGAGACATGATCTCAACAGCAATAAAGTTCATACATTTTGGTAACAACGCTTATATCCGTATGAAATACGTTATGAAAAGTTGAAATGCACTTTGTAGAATTGTACTAAAATGTGAATTTCGATGACTGCCAATACAGGGTTTCCAATTCTAATTCTGGTCGGTTGTTCATTTATTATACTATGAGGAAGTCTGCAACCAGACTCCAGGGAAGGTAACTCGGGCTGCTTCGGGTTGGCTTAATCCGATCAATTAAAACTAGTATCATTCTCTGCATGCATGTGTATAGAGCTTAGTCAGCTGAAATGAGTATATTTTAGCTGAATAAACTGTTATTCAGCTGAAATTGTTGCTTGGGTTTACCCCTGGCCTCAAACCCTATTCTCTCTGGAACCACTTTACGGTATTACTTCGGGAAGGGGCCAGTGGAAATAGCACTTAACACATGTAACAAAAATAACCTAGGCAAACTGCTTCTCCTATCCCTCTTTAACAAGGCTACTCCTCTGCAGCTGACCCTTGGTCGGCGCGCCATAGGCGCTGCAATTCTAACATGATGTGAGTGACAGACGTAGTTTCTGCATTCCAGCACTCGGCATACGTACACATTCTCTGGATTATATTGTCGGGGGACGTGTCCCCTCCGCATGTAGCAAGCATGCGATTTCTCACAACAATGAAACGCGGGCATTCGAACACGATGTGCTCCGTTGTTTCCTTTAGGTTCAAGTTTAAGGAAAACACGTCTTTATTTTTTGAGGTTTGAGTTTTGAATGACACAATTGCCCATTTCACGTCATCAGAAAATCGCTCTTTTTCCCTCCTCCGGGAAATCTGAAAACAACGGTGCCAGTTCCTGTCAAAGTTGACAGGTACTGATACCATTGTATTCAAGTTTCATTGAAGAGCGAAAGAGAGAGAATTTCGCCGTGAAATGCCTAATAAAATGATAAGAACAAAGTGTAGGCTACTGCGGCTCGAACGGTTGTATGGGATTGCTTCGGCTTCACTCCCTCTTAAGGTGAAGATGAATCGAAGCCAAAGTTCAAATTTTCAAGAACACGGATCTGGAGAACCAAACATCCGTTTGAGCTGAAAACCTAATCGATTGGTCACCACCTGGGAGGGAGGTACCGATACTACACACGAAATTGGATACAATTGTTTTCCAAATTGCAAGATAACTCCAGTTTGCCAACGACAATCAAGGCAGGCTTAGTGAAAATCGCTAGTTTTCATTTGTTGTGTACCTTCGATCTTTCTGGACAAACATTGAAAAAGGGCCACAGTTTTCTATGCGTTTAATTTTCAGTTTTAATGAAAACAGTAAAAAGAGCCTCATTCCAATACGTTACATTCAATTAGAATAAACGGTGCTTTCGTGACGTTACTTTTGAATGTGCATGAATTGATTCTTATTCGATTTTTGCTACTTTTGATGGAATGCAAAAATATGCTTAGACTAATTACGCGCTTTTATAATGTTTGTCCATTGTTTAAGATCCGGGCTCACAGTGACAGTTCGTGACAGCAAAATCTCGGCTCACTGTGACGTAGAGAAATTTTGTATTGGTTTCTCCCTACCAGGTCACCACCAGCTAGCGACCAATCGATTAAGTTTTCCACTCAATCGGATGTTTGGTTCTCCAGATCCGTGCTCTTGAAAATTTGAATTTTGGCTTCGATTCATCTTCACCTTAAAGCTAGGTATGCTGTTCAGCTCAAGAAAAGTAAAAATTCCTGCGCAAGTAGGGTAATTCGCTAATTGTTGAACGGTACCCAAATGTTGAACGATCTGTAAAAACCATGTTAAAACAGGAAATTGAACCATTTTCAAACAGTTTCAATAAATTATACAGATTATTTTGTAAGTTAGCTGTACTATTGGACACAATAAATTTAATTAGCACAATAATTTATTAAACGAAATATTGATTGAATTTTTTTTATCGGTAGGTGAAACAAAAATTGCAATTCTCTTAGAAAAAACTTAAGCTGGGGCTGCTATGAAATAAGCTGTGTAGTAAAAACATACTACGTTTATTGGGTTAAGCCCCTATTCACGATATCAGTAAAAGTCTACTTTAGTTATTTTCTAAACATCCGTACAATTTACTCGTACCTATTAATTACATAAAAACATTTTCAATTGCACTTTCGTTTCACGTACATTTTCCATTTGTTGAACACTGTACCGAGAAAATTTGCCTCACGTGGTTCTTCACAATGATGAGCAATGGGGTTCATAAGCGTTCTTATGACATTGACAATTGATTATTATGAAAAAAATACACTTGTCTTATGAATCTCAATCTCGTCGAATGAAATACGCAAGTGTCTTATGAACCAACAAAAAAATAATAAAAAACGCGTTCATTAGTGTGATCTTATGAAAATCATGCGAGATTTTTGCCTCAGTGTAGCATAACATGACCGTCTTGGTTTCATCAACAGTATTGCCAGATTTTTAATTTTCGTAGCAAACACCTATATTCAAATGGAATGTTGCATTACACAATATAGTATTGTTTATTGCTTTAAATATCTGTTGAATAATTATTATAAAAAATCCTATAATGGTGTCTGTTTCAATGATGAAAAACACAATTCAGTAAAGTATAATTAATTGCATCCCTGGCTATATCCTGAATCTTTTTCGAATTTCACTATCTTCACTATGGCATCAATGCCATCACCGTTTGTTTGTTTACATTAGTGTTTCCCAAACTTTTTCAACTTTCGCCCCCTTGAGGCCAATATTAATCTAAAATCGCCCCCCTGATTTGTGATTCAATTATTTCAATCAAGCGCTGTGCGCCATAATATGTCCTCGAATGGCATATCCATAAAATCATAATACAATTACTATTAGATACATTTAAAAATATTTTTATCAATAATATCTTGCGTGCATTACAGGCTATTGAATCAGATTTTGATACAAATTCGGCCTAGTTTCAATCATTTAAAAGTCATGTATGCATAGGCGCCAACTTGTGGCGTAGATGAGGGCGAAGCTTTCCAAAATTGAACCAAATGCAATGTTTTCTGAGCAAACGCATTTCTTTTCACATGGGTGAACTGCATTGATTTTGTTTTCAATTGTGTGTTTTTGGTCTCGTAAAAATCCCATGCAAAAGTTCCTTATGTTAAATATTGGGCATTTGCAAAAAAATCTCAGACACAAGTTTTGTGCATCCAAAATATTTGTGAGATTTAATTTTTACCCGTGACTAATCATTCCAACCTTGTGAAAACTGAAATACCAACCATTCTTAAAAATCATATGATATTAAAATACCTGAATGCATAGCACAAACATTTTATGATTGTCAACATAAAGTGTTGTCTATCAAAATTTTAAAATTACCATGATTAAAGATATAACAATCTGAGGTAAAATAGTCTTGGAAATAGTAGATTTTGGAATTGATTAACCCTCAGATGTGCCCTCCAAAGGGTACGCGTATTTTTTTTTTTTTTTCAAATGCTAGCATGTTAGCTTTTTCACGAATTTTTCGCCCCCCAAATTATATTTTACAAATTTTCGCCACCTTGAGCTTGAAAATCGCCCCCAGGGGGGCGAATTCGCCCCAGGGGGCGAATTCGCCCACTTTGGGAATCGCTGGTTTACATCATGATTGAAATTACGTATCGGCTGCCGATTTATCCGGAGTATAACCTCAATCTCGCGATTGATGCTGTAATGTCGAAGGTAATGTACATTAGGAGAAGCCGCTTAAGTCTATGCAGTGCCGAAGGGGACGATTCACTTCCGTCTCAGCCCAGAGTAGTCAGGGAAAGTGCTTCGCGGACCTTACCCTGTCCTCACAACCGACGAGGAGCGCGAACTTGCAAGTTGAATGAATGCGGGAGTAAAACGGTCAACATTTAGCGACAATCGTTCAACATTAGGATAAGATGGGTTATGTATGTGTTCAACAATTGGGTATAGAACTATCTTTCTAAATATATATTTTTTATTTCAAAATGGACATTACAGTGCCAAAAAATGTAACAGAAATAATGTTAAACAATCGCCTACAGTATTGAATGCTTTTTTTAGCAACCTTTCTATCAGAATTTCCATTAAAATCAAATAACATAAAAACGTCTATCTTAACCGTTCAACATTTGGCGATTTACCCTAATGGTCAAGAAATTTTCTACAGTGAGCTCCATTTGAATTGACATTTCTCTTCAACTGCGTACTACGATCAAAGAAAAATGCATTTCTTGAGCATTTCTTGCAAGAAATTTCCAACGCATCGAGATAGGCGATTACTTTTCTGTTGAAGTGCATACTTCGCTTAAAGCCTGAATTGCTACTGAAAAGGAATCGTTAAAGAAATTTCTCGCCGATTCCTTGCAGGAATTTTCTACAGCGACTCCCATTTGAACTGACATTTCTTTTCAACTGCGTACTGCGATCAGAAAAAAAACGCATTCTTGATCGATTCCTTGCAGAAATTTTCCATGCATCAAGATAGGCCGAGAAATTACTTGTCAGCAGCGAATCAGGCTTAATGCTAAGTATGCTGTTTCGCTCAAGAAAAGTAAAGAAATTTCTTGATTTGTAATTTGTAATTTGTTTATTTATTCTTACGGTAACTTGTTAGTTTACACTTTTTATCAAGTCAAGGAAATTTTAAGGAAACTACATATTGAAGTCGAAACTAACAAAATTACTTAATAATGCAAAACAAAATGACTAAAGGAAACAAAAATATAACATAATTACAAAAAAGGAACAAAGAAGGTTTAAAGTTAAATTAAATTTTTCATCGCGCTTTAAAAAAACGATAGTGTTGGTTTTTGTTTTGTTTCGACCGGCAATACGTTCCAGTAGGTGGCTCCGAACACCAGCAGGCTTTTGCCACTCGCCGATGTATGCCTAGGTATGATGAAACAACGAGTTCGTTCTTGCTGTCCACGTTGTAGATGTTGCAGGATATATTATGGTTGGTTCCCATAGTAGGCTTGCCTCATGAAAGTACTGATTCGTAGATGATAGTTCGGAAGTAAATCGTGTCCCAAAATTGAGTTGCGAACAGCTACAGTAGAATCACGCCGCCGTAGATTGAAAACGAAACGCACAGCTGATTTGTAGCGCCGGTGTAGTTGCTCCTTAAGGCTGGCAGCTAACCCAGGGAAATACACAACATCACCATAAGTGAATATGGGTACCACGACGGCTTGGACCAGCTTTCTCCTCGTTGGAAGTGATAGAACTGGAGCGAAACGACGGAATGTGCGTAGTGTATTGTAGGTTCTCGTGACTACATCGTTCACCTGATTAGTCCATGACAGGTTATTGTCAAGCTGCAGTCCAAGATTCGTTACCTTGGTAGACAAAGGTACTACCTCGCCGCAGAATGAAATCGGTATTTGGGGATTAACAGTTCCAGTTCTATTGAAAACTATTGCCTGAGTTTTCTTTGGGTCAGGCGATAGTTTATTAGCCTTGGCCCAGTGTTTTATCACTTCGAGGTCCTCGTTTATGGTTTGGATGAGCATGTCGATTTCCGCCACAGGCCCGGTAATGTACACCTGGAGATCGTCGGCGTACAGATGGTAGTTGCACTTCAGAGATAATGGCAGGCTGTTGATGTATAAGCTGAATAACAACGCGCTTAAGCAAGAACCTTGTGGAGTACCGTTAAGGACACCACGCTCGCCGACTGTTTTCGTTGTGCAAGAAATGATGAGATAAGGTCGCAGGCAGTTTGAGAAAAACGAAACTCGTTGCGCAATTTCCCTTCCAAGATTCGGTGGTTGACGCAGTTGAAAGCCAGCGAAAAATCTACTAGGACCATGACTGTGCAGAGGTCCCTGCCGAAACCGTCGTAAATATCATGAACGATTTTAGTTAGGGCGGTAGTAGTGCTGTATCCTTTGCGATATCCAGATTGGTGTTTCGCAAGCAGTGGTGCATTCGGGTTGTCGAGATGGTCGGTGATTTGGGCCAATAGAATCTTTTCAAGCACCTTAGATTGAATGGGTCAAGAAATTTCCTACAGAGAGCCTTATTTGAAATGACATTTCTTCTCAACTGCATACTGCGATCAGAAAAATGTGATTTTCTGGACCATTTCTTGGAAGAAATTTCCCACGCATCGAGATAGGCGATTCCTTTTCTTGTCAGTAGCAAACCAACTTTAAAGGCGCTGATTTGCTACTGACAAGAAAAAGCTTCGCCTATCTCAATGCTTGAAAAATTTCCTCTCAGAAATGGTCCAGAAAATCACATTTTTCTGAACGCAGGCCGGTTTGCTACTGACAAGAAAAGCAATCGCTTATCTCGATGCGTGGAAAATTTCTCTCAAGAAATGGTCAAGAAAATCACTTTTTTCTGATCGCAGTACGCAGTTGAGATGAAATGTCACTTCAAAGGGGGCTCTCTGTAGGAAATTTCTTGACCTTTTCAGTCAAGGAATTTCTTTACTTTTCTTGAGCGAAACAGCATACTTAGCTTAACTCAAAGCGGGAGCCTGATTGCCGGAGCCAAACATTAGAGATTGTGGTTAGGTTTCTCTTGAGAATGTATTGTAATCTCACGAGAAGGTATTGTTATCTCAGTGATAAAAAATATATTTGTTTGCAATATATGATCTTCCACATAGGAGGCTTTATCTATAAAATCTGCGTATGTTATCAAAAAAAAAAAATGAGCAAAGAATTAAGTAAGAGCGTTCGAGATGCTGATGCCACCAGAATATTTGGTTTCGATGTTATTCGGTATGATGTTAGGAATCGAGTTCATACAACACACAAGCCCACTTTGATGATTGAGGGGATAGTGCGTTCCTTCGACAACCTTCGAACGAACACCGCATTGTAATTCACAGGTACAATATCATAAAAATGGTATATATCCACGCACTTCTCGCAGACCGGCTATTAGCCAATTTCAAGATATTTATAAACACACATTGAGAAAGTCATGTGAGCTAGAACGCATACAAGCTCTCCAGAGAGAGATCAGAGAGCGAAATTTAGTAAACAGAGAATTTAAAGTGACGTTTGAGGGACAAATACGACAAACCCAATTCTTCATAAGAAACATGCTTCAAGATTTGCTTGAAAATATAAAGGGGTTTAGTTCGCAGCAGTCCGAGGTAACGTCGCTGGAAACGGGAAGTATCTAGGGCCTAGGTGAATACATCCGCAAGTTGATCCTGGGTGCTCACCGGCTCGATCAGTAATCGTCCTTCTTCTACGTGGTCACCTGAGAAAGAAGAGACAGCTGGCTTAGATTGCGAGCACCCAAAAGCCAAGGGAACCTGTCACCAAATGTCACAGAAAACCCGCACATTCGAAGGGCAGAGCGTGAAAACCGTCGAAATTCAAGTAAAAATAATTGAAATTTCCAGGTGTTTTACGATGTTTTCACATTTTAAAAAGTCGAATACCTAAATACAGTTGTATGTTGGCAAAGTCCTATTGATTTTTTTGATATACCAAGGGGTGGTCGGTCACTCTCAGTGCTGGGTATGGTAATAGTAGTAGGCTTGAATTAGGGTTTTGGTACCGGGAGTACCGGTACCGAAAGTACCGGTGATACCGACCAATTTTTGGTACCGGAATACCGGTACTGGAAAGCATTGAGAACCGGTACTTTCGGTACTGATAAAAAAAAATCTAATAATCGTTTTAATCAATAAATTTCTTCCCAATAAACGGTACGTAAGTTTGATAAAGTTAGTTGATGACGAACGTCTCAGGTCGATTAAGGAACGTATTACATAAAGGCTTATTCTAAGTAACATCTTTTTAGCACTAACAATGCGGTTTATCTCCTTACATAAAAACATTGCGCTCCATGTTTGCATCTTGTTTTCGTTAAAACATGTTTTGGAACATTTGAAAAATACCTGAGGGTGAAGTTGTAGATCGGAAATGATTCAGAAGATTCAATGGTTATCAACGAGATTTTTGAATAATCGATTATCGAATACAAATGAAGTTGCACCGCAGGTATCAAAAACTGATACTGCGGGCTTCGCAATTTGACCAGGCCCTATCAGCTAGCAATTTGGCTCAGGCCCTATCAGCTAGCACCAGCTGGGATTGCTGACGAAGGGGCCTCCACCTGCCCCGAACAACCAGAGGCTCATATCCAACCCAGTAGGCCGGCGCCACGACAGCAGCGCTACCAGGATGTTCTCCCCGCGGCCACTTAATTGCTGTAAGGGTCGATTTCGACCGTAGGGCACCGGTATGATCTACGTAGCCGACTGCGAACCCTAGGACCACCTGTTGTTTAGCGTCTGCACTAGCCATTCCTCGAGTCCACTCGCCACCTCCTTTGTAGTTCCGAGACAATGTGGGTGATAGCCGACTCACTCACGAATCGTTCAAAAGAGTCGACTCACAAAATTAAGTGAACGAATCACGGTTCTTTTCAAAAGAGTCACGATTCACAAACACCTCATTATTTGATAGATGAGTCCTAAAATTAACCATGGATTATATTGTTGAATTGGACTTTTCATTGTTTCTGTCTAGTTGATGTAAATTTATTAAAAATGATCTCGTGCATTTACATATTGTCTTTCTCATACGGAATACATGATTTAGATATGATTTTTTTTAAATGAGTCACTGAATCGATCAAATGAATCGATTCACTTTGGTGAGTGAGTCATCTACGATTCACTCCCAAAATCCGACCATTTCGCCCATCTCTAGTCTTCACACATCCTCTGAACCAAATTGTTCGGAGTCGTGTCCCGACCGCATTACGAGTCTGAAAAGCTTAAAGCGTAACATTTGTTGATATTTTACTGTGCAAGGGGAACAATTCGAGCAACATCCAGATTGACACAAGAAGAGCTCTCTCGTGTTTGAAATTTGTTTTTACAGAAATGTGCACACGCATCACATTTAAACATGGAACTTTGAACAAACTTTGCATTTTTAAATCCTGCTCTATGAATGAAAAGCAAGATGATAATATAAAACTATTCCTCAAATTGAGTATCCATTTTGAACAATTTTCACATACAATTTTACACAATACATCTGAAACGTTTTATTATTTCCGATAAAACATTCTACTGTGCAGACAAAACTTGAACTTCAACATATATTTTTTAGTATTTCATGAGTCATGAAGTTAGAACAGTGTACTCATCATTATTATTTTGTTAGAGAATAAGTTTCAGCAAACTTTAGTTTATTAACGGATCTGAAAAAGTAGCAAATTTTATGTCCAATACCATATGCTTTATATTTATTGCAAAAAAATCTTCCTGTACCGGTATTTTACCGGTACTACCGGTACTGAGAGTTACAGTACCGTAGAACCGGTACTCGTCAAAAGGGGTCGATACTAGGAACCCTAGCTTGAATTTCGCGAAAGCTTTTTGCCTACAGCAGCGATGGGCTCGAATTCCACTGGCTTTGCTGATTGTGATTTACTTTGCTTGGCTACTGTAGAGTGAATTTCAAGATTTTTCCCAACCCTGGTCACTCTACACAGTGCGCCTTGCACATCTCGGGCGCACATCAGCATGCTTAGCGGCACATGTTTACCATAACGACACCTGCTATAAAAACTGAACTGAAAATTGAAGGAAATATTCTTAGCTTGCCAGCTTTTGAATATTTTGTTTGCTGTCACTCTGAGATTTTTCATCACAAGGACCTGGAAAGAACTTGGTATTAACATTATTATTAGCATTAAATTATATTGCTGTTTGCGTTTGACGTGCAAATCTTGTGCAAATGCGTTCCAAATACGGTAACACAAACTAATCAAAGGACACCTAGCAACCGTGATCTATATCACCGCCAACCTAGCAAAGAAAACCTATCTTTGACTTCGCCTTCCTTGTGAAAAATCTTACCGCGTTTGGTGTTTCCGCATTTGATATTTACATTTCAAACGCACACAGAATGTCAAATTAATCAAATTTTGGGAGGACACTCAGAATGCGATCTTGAATAGAATGAGAGGTGTGGAGCAAAAACGATGTTTTGAACTACTCTAATGATCTTTCACGTTAATCTTCATCACTCGAGCACCGACGTATGCCGTCAGCTTCTGGTTCGAGCTCAGCCAGCTTAAACAGATCTTCGAATCGGTCCAAAGGTACACCTCGGTAATGTCCACCATCATCACCGATTAGAGCACACTTATCATCTGGCTTGCCAGGACACATTTTCTAGCCGCGGAACAGTCTGTGACTTCAGGGGCGCTACTCTTGATTTCGCATACACTAGGGCAACGTGTAATTTGCCCTTCCAACGGTGAACCATGTAGACCACGCAGGCATAAGCCTTATCAATAGAAATATTAAGAGTAGAACGCTAATGGCGCTGTTCTCACAAAACTGAATTAGCTTGTTATCACATTTAACTGTATCTTTTCATTGTTTGTTCGATGCCATGTTGTAGTGGATGATTTTAAAATTTATTTGACACTTTGAGGACTCGACGGAGACGAAACAGCACCGAATATCATCACTTGCATCACGTACACGTTGGGAGGATCCGTACGGTTCATACCGCGCCACAAAAAAACGTTGGGAATCTTGATCTTCTCTACGAATGAAGACTTGATTGAACATTTCCCTTATTTCCGCTACGAAGGCAATTTTCTTCTTTCGGGCCCGTATCAGGATCGCAATCAACGGAGGAACGAAATCCGGACCCTTCAGTAGCAAATCTTTCAGAGAAAACCCGTGCAACTTTGCTTTGGCGTCCATGACCAATCGAAACTTCTCATCGGTCGCCACGCTGAAGTGCGGCAGGTACCAGGTGTTCGGTGTCTCAGCCAGCTCCTCTAGCTTTAACTGCCTAGCGTAACCCTTATCGGCATAATCCTGAATCATCGTGCAGTAACGATCAGCAAACTCAGGAGTGGAATCCATCTTTTTCTCGATGATTTGGAGACGTCTTAAGGCTTGAGGTTTGCTATCCGGGAAGACAAAGTTGTTGTATTTGTAAATCTGGCCAACCTCAAAACATTCACCACGTCGTCTAATCGAGCGGTGCATGATGTCCAATGCACGTTGATCTTCGTCGGCTATTTTCACCGACTGGCCAGAAATTCCGAAGTCTTCAACCTTGTACATCTGCTTCACAAGATCAGTAAGCTCGCTATCATCGTTGTCGGAGCACAGAAATGCGTGATGGTTGCTCGATCCTACAATAGTCGGGTCGACTATTCCGTGGATTGTCTATCCTTGATGGCATCGAGTCAGCTGCAAGCCGTCAAGCGAGTATTGCACCGTCTTCGAAGGCACATTGAGACCCGCGTTTTTCGATCCAATTAGCATACAGGGACATGCATCTTGAATCGCCGCTGGATTGTTCTCATCCAGATAGCTGCCTTACCTTCGCCATATCGAATTTAACCGCTGGCAGTGCGATATTCTCAACTGTTTGGATGTTGCTCACTTCGTACAGTTTTGCTTGCAGAAGGTCCAGAAATGCGAAACGAGCAGCATCATTGACTGCTCCTCCTTGTGTAGAATACCATTCGTCCAACGAAAGCTCACGGGGGCGACCGGTCCTCGCAGTCCGACACTTTCAGCAACGGCAGCATCCATCATCGACAGCGACGAACCTTCATCAAACAGCGCAAAAACTTCCTCGACTCCTCGTGGACCGTGGATTCTTACCTTTCCTACTCGAAGCAGCGTGTTCATGTTTCTACCGTTGACGTTGCACACGTTCTCGCAATTGTTCTGCACGTCCGGACGGTTGAATCCAGAATTCCTTGTTGGTTCCTCGGAATGGACCAGTTCGGTTCTTGTTGCAGATGGAGCCCTTTCTATCAGCTTTGCAGTTATTTCGTGCATGGTCCGACTTCAGGGGATTCTCAGGGGATGAAAGCAACGATTTCACTGTTTTTCGCGCCTTTCCACGAACCGTCTACTCAATCACGTCGCCGGAAAAAGGGAGCAGATCCCACAAGTTTCTGCTTTGCAACGCTTTGAACGCTTTCGACAGGACTTCATAGCCGGTTTGAGAACCGACGCGTTCCTCGTACCGATCGCTGCCATATTTTGCTCGCCGCCGGTTGGCGAATGATTGTTTCCACGTCCTGCCGTTGCTTTCTTCATAGTAGGCGCCGATGGGTTGCACTTGCTGGATGCAGATGGATACCACACATTGGGCGCGGCCTGTCTGGATCTCGCGAAAATTGACGATCCATCCAGGGCGACGATTCAACTAACATGCTAGTTGGTCTTACCTTTTTTGTATCGGCAAGCCAATCTACAACGCGCTTCGACGTACTGGTACACGCACTTAATCTGCTCGTAGTAGTAGACCCACGACTTGAACCGGACTGCAGCTCAAGCTTCTTCAACTCACGCTCTCGTTGTCGCTTCAGGAATTCCGTTTTTCTCTGCTCGGTCTTTTGGGATTTGGCAGATTTAGATACACCGGAAACGACAGATGTTTTCCGGCCCCGTACCTTGCTGAGCTGGAACATTTCCACACCCCTCCCCCCCTCCCGTGGGGATGGTTGCAGTACGAAGCATACTGCTTTGGTTCGGAAATTCTACTACGTAATTATCTAAACACTTAAGCTAAGTATGCTGCTTCGCTCAAGAAAAGTAAAGAAGTTCCTTGACTGAAAGGGCCAAAAATTTCCTACAGAGAGCCCCCTTTGAAGTGACATTTCTTCTCAACTGCGTACAGCGATCAGAAAAAAGTGATGTTCTTGACCATTTCTTGGGAGAACTTTTCCACGCATCGAGACAGGCGATTCCTTTTCTTGGCAGTAGCAAACCGGCCTTTAGGAACTACACCTTTATTCGTTCTTCCAGAGCGACGTACCTGTGGTTCTATATAGACCGTTCGTAGGCATTCGAAGGACCAAATGTTACAGCGTGGCTCGTTCGAAATCGACCGACAGTTGGCTCACCTGTAGACGGACAGAAGTAACTGCTTTTTTGGGGGAAAGGACCACCAGCCAGGTTCCACTATATGCAGCACTTCAAACACGTGATTCAAGCGAAACACTATCCACGGAACAAGTCAATGGAATATAGGCGGATATACAGTCGCCTCTCCACATCTCGATATCGAAGGGACCATCGAGATAGGGAGAGATCGATACAAAGAACACATTTTTGATGAATACTAGATTGAAAAACACTCCGTTGCCAAGAAAATAATACACAAACAGACGTCAGTTTGCGCTCCTAGTTTGTTTTGAATCCCAAAACTTTGGTCTAGTCACCTTCGATATTGGTCATATCGACATACGGAGAGAAAATTGAGAACGAAAAATCAACAGAAACACATCGAGATATGGAGATATCGAGATAAGGAGGATATCGAGATATGGAGAGTGAAAATGTATGCAGACCGAAGGGACTTATGAAAGCATCGACATAGGGAGAGATATCGAGATGTAGAACATCGAGATGTGGAGAGTCGACTGTAGAACTAAAAACTCATTTATTTTCACTACAACTAATTTTATGAAAATATTGTATAAAGCTTTACAATTCGCGAAATGCTTCTTTCTTCTCGGACAATTTTTTGTACTTCTGGTTTTCAGTTCGATTTTTTCCCGCTTGCTACGATCGCGGGTGCGCCGTGGCTCATGTGGCGACAAATTCGGCGTCGGGTGCCTGCGTAACCCGAGTAAAAATATTACGCGTTGCTTATAATGTGCGCAACGTTTTTCGCACTTTCTATTCCTTTCCAATGTGGGGATCATAACGTGATGGCACAGGTGGACAAACGGCAGCAATAAGAAACTCGCGAGAATACCTTCGAACAACTTTTATTATAAACGAAGAAAAATACACGTTTGGACGCATCGAATCGAAAAACATAAAAAGTAACGATCAACACTTCGCTGCTGTTGCCGGTGTTGCACAGATGAATTCTGCAGTCACGTGGAGTTGCATTCTGAATTTGGGCACACCGAGGGGCGTGCCGATGTGTAGCAGTGCAACAGTTCACCTCCAATAATTTTGCGCCATTTATGTGGAAGGTGATCACTGTATCTACCTGCACCATGCATTAAAATAATCTGCTATCACTACTGGTTGCCGTTACGCCATCATCCTGTCGACCATGTGCGAAAATTCGACCGCCTTGGGGGCGCTATCGCAATTGGGTCCTAAAATTTTTAATGAAATCTTGTTTTTATTCAACAACACGAAAGAGCATGTTACTGCAACTAATTTTACAAATTTTCCCCGTTCAAATAACGGCTATATCATGTTTAAACATTAATTTAAAAATTGGGTCCATAAATGAACCTTGACACTTTTGATCATGTTTGACGTTCGCTTAGTAGACAAAAACACCACAGGGCTTTTAGTTTTAACACTGGGGTTGTTCCTATCTGACATTTCGGAAGGGACACGGAAAACAAAATACACCCAAAATTTGAGTTTGAGGCAAGGGGTGTGACAAAATCTAAAGAAACATAAAAAATGTTTTTTTGGACTTAAACAAACGAAAAACATTGAAAAATTGAGTAAACATGTGTTTTTGGCCTAAACTTAAGCGTTTTGCACTAAAATTGGGACAGGGTTTTAGAACCCTATTGAGATAGAGAGTACTTCTTGGATTGAGCGATTGGGTATCGTCCTGTCGTTCCAATGAGCCATTTTACGAGACGTTTCGGAACAGCTGATTGCCGCAACGGCGTCAACTGACAGGAGACCTGGGATTAAATCCAGCGTGATTTTCATCTTACCAAACGGTGACATGGAGAAAACAACAAAAAAGAGATCCAAAAATGTTCGTTATTGCAACATTACACCTAGTTATTGTATCAACTACCTCATTGTTACCCATATTGCACAAAAAAAGACACTTTTGTGATCAGAAATATTTTAATAATTTTTCTCCATTTATGTTTTCTCCTGGATGAAAAGCTACGCTAGAAATGCGCACAGTCATAAACCATCATCATCGCGAAAACTGACGAAGATGATTGAAAAATCCCAGGTCTCCTGTCATTTGACCTGTTTCGTAAAATGGCTCATAGCTGCTAGCTGTGGAGACCTGGAGCTCCCGTTGGAGGTTGGTATGCGGTATGGGTCTGATAGTAACACCACGTCAGTTTTCGTTTCCGTAAAGGATTGCCGAAGCAGTTGATAGGCTGCACTACAATGGTTCGATTTCAACTGTGTTACTTCCATTCTGGTTGCTTTCATACTCCGCTTGTGCCCGGACATTTGAGTAATAGAAATAATAAACCATAGAAGAATAATGTCGCTGGTGTTCCCTTTGTTCTCGCTCAGAAACATGTTGGGTACATAAGTGTCAAACTGCATACATTTTCACGTTGACATTTATAGCCCCGCCTATCTCCGCCAGCAAAAGATGTTCCTACTGCGACGCCAGCGACATTTTTCTTCTATGGTTTATTACTTCTTTTATTTGAGTGCACCCGTTGTCTGCTCTGTCGACACATATTAGGCACTTATCGAATTGCTTATAACCGATCGCAGCTTCTTCTGCACAACTTACTTCTGCCTGTGCCATAGAGCGCTGCATATGACGAGCCTAACCTCACTTATTTGACAGCTGCTGGTCCTGTTGTTTACGTTTCGGACTTAGTCGTTTTTTCCATAATTTTTTCATCTTCGCATTTCTATCACCAGCATGCTGATGGTGACGATTTTCCATGGTAGGAAGATATAATAATACGATCCGTGGGTATCTGCAGTGGACTTGACCTCTCCTCGCAGCAAACTTTCACGAAATTAAGAATGATTCGAAAAAAGAACTAAGTCCAAACTGTAAACAACAGGACCAGTACCTGTCAAAATTGATGGGTGACGTCACAGTGCAGTGGAGTATTGCATAGGCCTATTCACATGACGTCTCAAATCAGCTGATCGGGAAGCACTTTGACAGTTCTTCTATGAAAATGACAGGCTCGTGTTAGCACCGGTCCTCCACCGATGTAAACAAATGCATAGACGGATCTGTCACATGAAAAGGCCTATTTCCACGACTTGTGGCCCTTCCCGAAGCACTTGAAGCAAACTTTAGGAGGCTGTTGTATGCTCGGCCTGCAATCCGACCAGCCTAACTTTAGTATGTCCATGTGTTTCGCTTTGTTGGCCTCTGCAACCGGCAGTCTTATCGCCTTGCGGGCCCTTTCAGAGGTGGATGATCTTACTTGCTACGTCGATGTAACACTGCTCTTTGTGGGCAGCTGAGACTTCCGCTGCATCGGTGATCTCATTCATATTTTTACACTGTAGAGTCGCTTCTGCAGTCAGATAGAGAGCAACCTCTTCGCCAAGTACTTATTGTACTAGTTGCTTACCGATGCCGATATCCACTCAATTGACTGTTAAACGAGAAACTTGCGACGATCGACGCGCCACCATAATTCATATAACGGTGGGAATTAGAACTAAGTTGGAGGTGATGTTTTCGCATTTTGGAGGTTAACATCACCTCCAAACACTAGCGATTTTGCGGTGAGATGTTGACGTTTGATCACGAATAGGCTGTGGTGATATTTGAAATTCCATTCATAACCCAAATGACAGCGATACAAAGATTTAAGATTTATTATTCAACATTACATATAGGTATATTTTTACACTGGCACATAAGAAACAAAGTTTAGGTGAAGAGTGTAAAAGTTGATGTTTATCGTTTTTCTATGATGTATTGGTACTCCAGTTTTCTCGTACGGTTTCCAAGTTCAGCGCTTCCGATACAACAACGCAGTCGATGCTAAACATTTCATAGTAGGTGTTTCCATAGTTTTAGTTCTATTTTTTGTTTTAAAAATGTTATTGCTTACTTGGCTAATACTTAATTTAAAAAACAGTTAAAGATTGCAAAAATTGTAATTCAAAAATTCCACTTCACAACGTTGATAGCTTTATGTATGTTTAGTAGAGATTAGCATCACGGTAGATTTCTTTAACAATTTTAGAGACTTTTTGCCACATAAATATTGCATATTTAATATATGAACCAGCTTTATCTTTTTCTTATTGGTTGCTCAATTTGATATGTTTATTTAAACTTTTTTCGTGATTAGAGATGAATAGTTATTATGTATAGATTGATAAATTCATTAGGTGTTCTGGAATCTGTTATCAAGCGTATGGAGAAGTACAATGGCGTTAAGCGAAGTTTTTTTGTGTGTTAAATATTTAAAAAAAATCTGGTCAATGTCTCTAGATTGTTCGACATTTTGTTAGGAATGCGATTCGTTGGCGTTAGCTATTTTTCTCCTGGCGGTTCTTAGACATGCACGTCACAGGACAGCGAATGGGGCGACACTGCCTCGTCTTCGTCGTCGTTTTCTTGGGAATCTTCCGGTTCTCCAAGAGCATGTACGAATTCGTAGAAATCGATCCGTCCGTCTCCATCAACGTCCACTTCTTTGATCATGTCTTCAACTGCGAAATATAATGAAAAAGAATAATTTGAATCATTTGACGTTAACCTAACTAAAATGCTTACTTTCTTCTTCATCCAAATCTTCGCCCAGACATTGAAGAACCGCCCGTAGATCTGATGCCGTAATGTAACCTCGATTGTGCTTGTCGAAGACACGGAAGGCATCACGTAGCTCACGTTCCTCCTGGTCGGCCGATGTTTCCGCCACGGTATCCGTCATGTTGGACATGATGTCGACAAACTCTTCGAAACTTACGTTTCCATCGCCTAAAAGAGTTGAATGAATAAGCTAAAATACGTAAACAAAACCTAAATGATAGATAGTTAGCCCCATACCATCAACATCAATCTCCAGTAACATCTCTTGTAATTCTTCCACGCGAGCAAATTGTCCCAACGACCTCATGACAGTTCCCAGTTCTTCCTTGGTGATTGAGCCGTCATTATCCTTGTCGAACAGCCGGAACGCTTCTCGAAACTCCTTCATCTGGTTCTTCGATATGAACCTCCGGTTGAGACTGTAGTTGAAGTTGCTGGAGGTGATCGAATCGGAAGTTTGCGAGCGGCGTGTTTTCGGGTGCGCTCCGGTGCCGGATCCGCCTTCGACGAATACATTTCCCTCGAGGCTGGAACAGTCGCTGGCCGGTTGATTGGGATTGTCCTCCTGGTGGCGGGGCATACTTCGATTAGTGGCCGCGGAGCTGACACTGAAGTCCGAGGTGGTTCCTCCCAATCGCTGCGTGGGCTGGTTGTTGCTTTGGTCGCTCTGGGTGTTCTGACTGGATTCTGGTTCGTTCTGTTCCTGTTGCTGGCCGTTGGGATCGTTGGTTTGCCGGGTCTGGTGAAGAAAGAATACTGTGTTATTTGGCTAGTAAAACTCCTTTTGGAGAAAGGTGCTGATCTCTTATGATGGATTTCAAGCCTTGGTAGAGTATATAGAACTCAACTAGGTTGTCTACAGGATAGTTTGGATGTCCTTGAATGTCCAATAAGTATGACTTCGATAATCAAATTTGTGGTGTACTTCATAGATTATCTATTAGATAGAGTAGCATTGATATAGACGGGGTTGGCTACCGCTTCTGCTCTATAAGTAGAAGGTCATGGGTTCAACTCCAGGCCCGTCTATCTCCTCGTATTTTTTGGTACCAAAGAGGTACCAAAGCAAACATTTCTCTATACATTATACATATTTTTTTTGATTGATTCTGGTTAGTTTTGGAGACGTTTTGGGTTGTTAAGTGTGACATCAGTTCTTACTGACAAGGTGACCTGCCCTGAGAGGGTAGTTTCATGCCGGGTAATTAGAGAAAGCTAACGGTCCTTCTTATTGGAAGGTGGCGCTTAAGCCGTTTGCTTAGCGAAACAGAACGGAACGTTACACAGTGATAAAAAACATAGTTTAAAAATAACCTACTTTGAAGTTATTTTTACAAATTTTCCATTCAGTGACAGTGCACTATTGTCCAGATAGCAGTTTTACACGGAAAGATGCATTTTGAGCTTTAGAATGAAACATTAGACGAAAACGGTTTTCCACAAAGTTGTTTGTATTAGTTAGGCCCTTTGTTTGGTGTTATTGAAAATTAGGGTGATCCACGTTTTCAGAGAAATGATGTAACTAACTTTCTTGTTTATATATATTATATTATACATGATTCAGCAAAGTTGTAGACCATTCAATTTCGAGCAACCTTGCCAAAAAAAAGAACTTAACAAAACGCAAATTTTTATGCAAGAATATTGATAATATCTATTTTAGCTCAAGAGTTATTAAAGTTTTTCTGCTAAAAATCCTTTATTTTTCAGGGCATTTCATTAAAGTTACAAAAATAACTCAACTGTATTTTTTTGATATAATATACAATTTGATTTTGTCTTTCGAATGCCGTCAAAAGATATTTTTTTATGTTTGCCCCAATCAGAGATATTCACATTTTGTGCTGGTTTGTGTGAGAAAAACAACAATAACTCCCAAACGGAAGAAGATAGCGAGTTTCTTAGCTTAACGTTCAACGCTCCGTCATCGTAATCATCGTCATCATCGAAACTTGAAAAGCGGTTTTTCAGTTCAAAACTGAAAATTTGTCGATGAAAATGTGTTCACTGTGTTTCGGTTGGATAATAAAATACAGTGAACACATTTTCCTGTAAATTTTCTTGATTTTGAACGAAAAAACTGCTTTTGAAAATTCCGAAATCAATGACGGATCCTGCCCCCTTAAGGCGCAAGAGAAAATGGCACAAAAGTCAGAACTGAAAAAGCAGTTTTCTCCTTTTAAAACAACAAATTGATGAAAATAAAAACACACAGCCTTTTTATTTGGCAATTAAAAGAGCTGTGTGTTTTTATTTTCTTTGATTTGTCTATTTAAGGGGGGCAGAATCCGTCATTGATTTCGGGTTTTTCAAAAGCATTTTTTTCGTTCAAAATCACGAAAATTTACAGGAAAATGTGTTCACTGTATTCTATTCTCCAACCGCAACACATTGAACACAATTTCATTGAATAATTTTCAGTTTTGAAAAGAAAAACTGCTTTTGAAGTTTCGATGATGACGATGATTACGATGACGGAGCGTTGAACGTTAAAAAGAGAAAACTGTATTTTCAGTTTTGACTTTTGCACCATTTTTACTTGGGCCTTAACAAATTACGCAATTTTTGAAACTCTAGAAGTGTTTCAGAGACTACTTTGATGATATATTTGAATTGAAAACGCTAGAGCCAGAAAACAAGTTTTGTTCGGACCACCCTTTGTCACCGTAGGAAAAAAGCTTCAAATTGGTCAATTTAAGAGATACAAAAAATCTTTTTTGGCAAAGTTGCTTGAAATTGAATGGTCTACAACTTTGTTGAAGCATGTATAATATAAGTTCTAAAAATAAGAAAGTTAGTTACACCGTTTCTATGAAAACGTGAACCACCCTAATTTTCAAGAACACCAAACAAAGGGCCTAACTAATACAAACAATGTTATTTTTTTCTGTTGAGCGGAAAAATCACTTAAAATATCGTTAGAACGCTTGAAAACAATCGAATTTCCAAAGTGTAATTGACCCAAATGTCATTTATACCCCTTTGCGTTTGAGCCCCTCAAATATGGTAACTTTTAATTTTCAGCCCAGGGTTAAAACTTTTCTTAGCTTCACTGTGCACAAAATACTTCCCAACGGTTGTCTTACCCATAGTTTCGAACGTGGACGCGCCTCTGAATCACGATACGTTCAAAACGGTTTACGGACAAAATGTCTAAAGCAGGCTTCTGGCACCACAATACTACCCCATGCGAAAAAAAAACGAGCCACCATCTCTGGTTCCTACTGGGAAATGGTTCCCCATGACAGTTCAATGCACATTGGTCCCAAAGCCATATCTAGGAAGACAAAAATGATTGCGCCTAAACCGTCAATTTTAGATATATGGTGTCTTCGGCAAAGTTTCTCCATATTTTTCAGACATTTTTTTCAGAGATGTGAAATTAGGGTGGCCCACATGGTTTACGAGATCAGCACATAAACTTTTTTGCTGACGCATTTAGGACTACACAATGTTCTACAATGTTTTAGAACAACCGATTTGAAGCAACATTGCCGAAGAACCCAAATTTCTATCTCTTATGGTTCGCGAGTTATGATTTTTTTTAACAAAAAAGTTAGGGTGGTACTGAAAAATCAGTTTTCTTGATAACTTTTTATACGATAATTTCTCGCAAAAACTTTGTTTCGAGCACTTTTAGAACTTTTGATTGCGCAACTTTTTGCCGAAGAAACTACTGTTCTATCTCTTATGGTTACAGAGTTATCAGAAATTTTCTTCGAAAAAATGGTTGTTTTCAAATGCCGATATCTCCGAAAGGCGCAAACGAATTTTCAATCTTTTGTCGGCATTAGAAAGATTATTTTTTTCTCTGTTTATGGTGAAAAAACTGTGAGAACGTTTTTTGTTTGAAAAGATTGACAAAATTTTGAAAATAATATGTTTTTAATCGAAAATTGTCTATAACTTGAAAAATATTCGAGATAGCTCTTTGGTGTCTTCAGCAAAAACGTGCAAAATTGAAAGTTCTGATACTGTGTAAAAAAATCATAACTTGCGAACCATAAGAGATAGAAATTTGGGTTCTTCGGCAAAGTTGCTCCAAATCGGTTGTTCTAAAACATTGTAGAACATTGTGTAGTCCTAAATGCGTCAGCAAAAAAGTTTATGTGCTGATCTCGTAAACCATGTGGGCCACCCTAATTTCACATCTCTGAAAAAAATGTCTGAAAAATATGGAGAAACTTTGCCGAAGACACCATATATCTAAAATTGACGGTTTAGGCGCAATCATTTTTGTCTTCCTAGATATGGCTTTGAAACCAATGTGCAATGTTAGTAAACAATAGTCGCTTCGGGACAAACAATCTAGAATGGCGAAACGAATTTCATGAGGGAAATGTGTTTAATACTACTTTATGCTGTTTTAAATAAACACACAGTTGCATACGCTCAATATATTTGATTCTGAACGAAAACAATTTTTACACTGAGCCTCGAAAAAAGTTCAACAAAATGTAAAATTATCATTGATACGATTTGGCCAAAGTGAGTAATTACTATTGAATTTGATGCTCACTTCAAAAACATGGCTACTTAGCAGTGGGCTGGTCTAAAGATAAAGCCTCGAAAAGACCAAAGGTCGAACATGATATGCTCGGTGGGAAATTTATCCTTCTTTGAAAATATATTTTCGACCTTTTGTCCTTTATATTGTATTCTTCGACCTTTTGTTCTTTCGACCTTTTGTGATAGATTCATTCAAAACATAACATGAGAAGCAATACGTACTACGTAGTAACGAAAGTGCTTCACGAATTACCTGCTGAAGTCTCTTCTAGATATAGAAAAAGCCTTCAACAGGGTTTGTCATGAAGGCTTGATTGTAAAATTAAAAAACTTTAATTTTCCAACATACATTGTTTAAATAATCCAAAGTTATCTGTCAAATCGTACACTTCAGGCTAATTATCAGAACTCCAAGTCTGAAAGACATCCTGTAACAGCTGGTGTTCCTCAAGGCAGCATTTTGGGACCGATATTATACAATATTTTCACATATGACTTTCCTGAGTTACCTCAGGGATGTAAAATGTCTCTATCCCCTTATTAACAGAAAATCAAAACTTTGTCTTAAGAACAACCCAAGTAACCATGGAGCATTATATTATTGCATATATAATGCAGATGCATTGCCGTAAGCCTACCATTAAAGTAGTTTAAAAGTGGAAAAGGGTTCTTTTACAGTTGCACTAATGCAAAAACGACGATAAAGCAATGATGCAATTTATAAAGTAACATTAGTGCAGCTGTGCAATTTATAAAGTAATGTTAGTGCATTGATACATTTGTAATGTAGAGTTAATGCTGTATTGCTTGACAGCTCTTGAAATATGTCGAATAAAAGCCATGTTACATCAATGTTGTTGATATGCAGTAGAATACGTGCAATGTTATAATGCTTGTGGTTACTTGGGAAGCTCTTGATATTCAAACAAATTTTCAGGCCAGCCATGTTGTATGCTGTACCAATATGGACTAGCTATTCTAATACCAGAAAGACCTTCTGTCTTTTCGATCTTTTGTGATAGATTCATTCAAAACATAACATGAGAAACAATCCGTAATAACGAAAGCGTCTCTCAGATTACTTGCTGATGTCGTCATTTTGTTGACTTTATTACTCTTATTTACATGGACATTCGACCACTCATCAACTTTTACGTGTATCAAATTTTGTTCGTTCCAACAGATCTAATGCTATTCTACTGGTCTTGCTCATAGATGCCATAGAAAAAGCATTCGACAGTGTTTGACATGAAGGCTTGATTGTAAACTTAAAAAACATTAACATTCCAACATACATTGTTAGAATAATCCAAAGTTATCTGTCAAATCGTACACTTTAGGTTAACTATCAGAACTCCAGGTCTGAAAGACTTCCTGTAAGAGCTGGTGTTCCTCAAGGCAGCATTTTGAGACCAATATTATACAATATTTTCATATCTGACTTACCTGAGCTGAGTTACCTCAGCGATGTCAAAAATCTCTGTTTGCGGATGACACAATCCTCTCCGCCAAAGGATGAAGCCTGCGTGTCATATGTAGTAGATTAACTTAGCTTAGCTTAGCTTAGACTGACTACACATATCAATGGTTGCTATTCCGTGATTGACCGAAGTCAGTGAAAATGCACAAAGAATCAACTAGAAGTTCAGCTGGGATTGGCCATAATCTTCTTCAGTGTGCATAATTCAGTGCCTCTATTTATACATGGTCAATAACGGCGCCGGCCACGTCCTTGCATTCAGGAGGGATTGGGGGAAGGAATGTTAGTGTGTAACCTTTGCTATTTGGAGACCGTGTTTGCCTCTGCATCTCCACAAAAGTTACTGGGAGGGATGTTTGTTAATGGGGAGGATCGTTTGGTCACAATAATTATTTGTGAGATATATATTTAAATATAATATTTTCGTTTGATATGAACAATTTCTATGTAGAGGAAAATTATGCCGACACTTGAGGCGACGCACCATTCAAAGTTTGTTGAACAAATACCTAAATGTAACATTCCTAACACTCTTATTCTTATGCCGACACTTACAGTGACGAACTATCCAAAGTTTGTTGAATAGAGTGAACCTTTCGCAAGTCTACACTTGTAGTGTCGAACCATTCAAAGTTTTTTTTTTAATTCCAAAAATAAAGGTAAAATTTTAGGTAAATTTATCAATAATAATTCATGAATCAGAGTTTATGTCGACACTCACAGTGACAAACCATTCATAGTTTGTTGAAAAATCATATTTACGATTAAATGTGCAGTCATACACATTTTATAGATTAGAAATAGTAGCATGAAACGAGCTCACCAATTGATCCGTCATCCTTGACTGAGCAGCAACAATCCTCTTTCAGCTCCACTCGTTTGCTCGGCAATACAAAAGCACTCAGGCGCGCGACCCGAGATCTTGCCCTCATCGCCCGCCCCCTGCAGGAGCAAGCGTCAAGGTTGAAAGATCAAACACTACTCTCTGCGTGTCATTTGTAGTAGATTGCAAAAAAGTGTGAATATTTTTTCTTCATACTTGCAAAAATAGAAGTTTTCTCCTAATGCTTCCAAAACTCAACTTATAATACTCCCACATAAACCAAATGCTCTTTATTTGAACCTTCAAGTAGACATTTTGTAACGATGGGAGGGGTTCCAATAAATTGGTCAGATGAAGTTAAGAGTCTAGGGCTCATGCTAGATAAAAATTGTATTTCAAAAATCACATTGGGGTCATTCAAGCCAAATGTAACAAATATGTAATATATCTTTATCCACTTATCGAAAATCGAAACTTTGTCTTAAGAACAAGCTTTTGATCTTCAAACAAATTTTCAGGCCAGCTACGTTGTATGCTGTACGAATATGGACTAGCTGTTGTTTTGCCAGGAAGGAAGTAATGCAGAGAATTCAAAATAAAATTTTGAAAATCATTCAGAAGTTTCAATAGTTTCAACCACGATTAATGCGTTATATATTTAGGTTTAGTCAGGTTAAGCAAATTGAAATTTTTCTTTCTTAGGTCTTAGGTAAAATCAACTCGCCTGTACAAATTCTGAAATGCTACTAATTCATTTGTTCTTGATTCACTTCATATCAAGGTGATTAAGTTCTTCTTCACTTTATATTCCAGTGATTCATATCTGATTAACTTCAATATTTTGTTATTCGAGTGATTCAGGTTTGATTCCACTTCATATTCAAGTGAATCACGTACTGTTTTACATCTCCTTTTTATGCTCTCAAAATTTTAACAAGACTTTCGCTCACAGCAACATGTCACAATGTAAGTAGCAGTAGATCATGATTACGAAGTAACTAGACAGCTCAATTAGAGTGCGGCATCACGGAGATGCTGAATATTATCGCGATTATGATACAACATCTACTGTACGGTTGCCATTCATAAATTTGCTTCGCTAGTGCTACTTACTGCGAATGGAAGTTTCTGCTATCCATCATGGGTTGGCAGACAGTGAGCTAAATGCCATCATTTATTGCATCTTAAATAGGATAATGATTTAATGTGGTTATGAATTGGGAAGTTTGTAACAGACTCCTCTTAAAGGTAGGGACTTTCGATTATAAACAAGGAAGGGTTAGATTATAAACTAGAAAACTTAGATTCACTAATAATATATTTTTATAGCATGAATTAGAATAAAAGATATCGTAGAATAGTTATATTACATCTATGAAAATGTTATAGATATTACGGTAAAAATAATCTGCTCGTTGAAAAGCGAATCCTTTAATAGTTTACTACCATTGCTGCTAGAGGTTTCATACCACCAGTAAAGCCGATCAGGATGTCGAAGAAATGTTAAGAATATGCCCAGTCTGACTAATGCCGTGGAGGAAAACAGTCTGTTTGCTCAAGCTGCATCGGTACACATTGGGGTTAAACATTTTTCCCGGAATTCATGGTTCAGAGAAGCTGGCGAAATGTTGCCGGGGAAGGTTCCATTCCAACAGTTTACACAGCTGTGTGATGATGAAGGCGGTGCAAATAGTATCGGTTTATAGTACCTAACGGATTCAAATACCATCAGCAGCAAATCGATGAATCGATTTGACATCGCCAAACCACCGAAACGTTATTCATTTCCGAGTGGTTTTATTACTTTTATTCATTCGACATCTGTCATCAACATCCGTATTTTTGGTTACATTGCTACAGGTATTAATATTTATTTCGGAAACATCGTGAACGTAGAACCCATTTGGAGTCACAAGCTCTCTCAAATTTTATTTATATGAATTTCAACGTAGAGATGAAGCATTGCTAGTTTTCACTAGGAGAGACGCGCCCCACGGTCACCAAAGCTTTCACCTTGTGCTTGAATTAAGCCAAACCAGGGACGAAAAAAATCATGCTCACTATACTCAATTCACTGACATTTATGCCACCATCAAAGTAACCGCACCACCACCAATATGATTGCACCATTGAAGATGGCACAAAAGTACCGTTTTGATTCATATTACGGACAGCTTCAAATTCCGGACACTGTCGTTTGTATGGGAAACATTTCACACGAAATGTTTCAATTTTCGCCGTCCAAAAGTTCTCATTTTCGAGGCTCGTTTTATTAGGTTTTTTCCATAAATATCATTGCAAATTTATAATGCCCAACTACCTTAGACGTCTCTTAAGTGGTTGAACGATTTCAATTGATGATTTGACTGTTCCATTAATGATTATCATGAGCTGTCCGTAATTCGAATCAAAGTGTCCGGAATATGAGGCAAAAGTGAGGGAGCGTCCGGAATAAGAATCATGAAAAGGCCACACGTTTTGATTTATTTAAAATTATTTAAGTTGCGGACGCGTATTCTTTACCCACCATCCGAAAGTTAAGGGCTTCCGACGCTCGATAACGCTAAAAAATCATACAGAATGATTTATTTTGTATGGTCCAAGCTGGGTTATACTCCACTGAGGCCTTAAGTGTCCGTAATATGAATCAAAACGGTAGATGAAAAAACAAACAACGATGCCCGTACGTCGCTGGTGTTTTTGATTATCAGAAGCAGAAGAGTGTCAGTTTTAGAAAATTGATTATCATTCCCGAAGCGGAATGTAAAAAAGTCAAGCTGTCCAAAATGAATATCATTTTTTGCTTCCGATGATCATAAAGCGGTTGAGTATCAGCAGGGTAAAAGGAAACTGACAATCTTGCGGCAAGCGCTTTGCCAATCTTTGTTGTGTTGTCAAGGCGAGGATAAAAACAAATAAAAATCAACGAAGATTCTACCCAGCAAGTATCAATGTAGGCGAGGGTAGATTGAGTATTTTCGTCCCTGAGCCAAACACTGCAACACGCATTGATGCTGCCACCGTTTCAAATGTTATGTCCATAATATTCGTTTTATCAACGAAGCAATCAATTTGATTGGATCTTTTGTTAAAACAAAAATTTAGGTACATGTTTTTAATTATGAATCGTGGTTTTCGGCCAACCAGCCGAGTGGAAGTTTAACAACTACCGAAAAGCTAAACATTACATATAATTTGCAATTGGATTAGATCAGTGAATCCCAAAGTGGGCGAATTCGCCCCCCTGGGGGCGATTTTCAGGCTCAAGGGGGCGAAAATTTGTAAAATAGAATTTGGGGGGGGGGGGGCGAAAAATTCAGAAAGGGGGCGAAAAGGCTAACACGGGAGTATTTGAAAATAATATCTCATATGTATTTTAGGACACACATCTGTAGGTTAATTAATTCCAAACCTAACTAATTTGAGAAATATTTGACCTTGGATCGATATATCTTCAATCAGGGTTATTTAAAAATTATGATACACTACACTTGATAATTGTCAAACACATGCATTCAGGTTTTCTAATATCATATGACTTTTAAGAACAATTGATATTTGAGATTTTCTCGAGGTCGGATGATTAGTCACAGATAACATTTAAAACACAACATATTTTGGATGTTCAAAACATGTATCTGAGAATTTTTAGAACTTTTTGCATTTTTTATTTTATACTAGTGGTCCCGGCAAACTTCGTCTTGCCATCAAGTAGGCTGTTGGAAAGCGCTACGCAAGTCCCGTGTAGAAAATGTCAGATTATTTTTCTCCCGTTTTCCCCACTATTCCGATGTCTTTCTTTATATTTTTCTTCGCAAAAACACGTCGGAGCTCTGGACGAATTCAACAGTGAAAGAATCATGTAAGTCAAATTACCCGTTCTCAAGCCATTTCGTGACATACAAACATCATTCCATTTTTATTTATATAAGATAAGGTTTATTTTACGTGGGAACCTTGAGGTTAGGAAGCTAACATCTCTCATTCGCATCCAGGTTTTTACAGAAAAAAAGAAGATTTGGTTGCACACTTTTTCATTATTTCTCATGGTACAAATCATTTTGGAGACAATTTTTTCTTGGTGTTAGAAAAAATACCATTTTTATATATTGCATTGAAATATGAGTTAAAAACCATTCTGGATTTTGATATATTTGTTCAAAGTTTTGGATTGAATGAAAAAAAATGACATAATTACATAAAATATTGAAATCGCATACCAGGGGGGCGATTCCAGATAAATGTTGGCCTCAAGGGGGCGAAAGTTGAAAAAGTTTGGGAAGCACTGGATTAGATGGACAAATTGATGTGAAGATTTGCGAAAAAGTTACACGTCTTCTCAGTGAGAATCGAACTCACGACTCCCCGATCTCAAGTTGGGGCGCGTTACCACTACGCCATGAGAGGACAACGCAGAAGTTAACCTGAATTCGATTTCAGCTCAATAATCACGTGGTCCTCTTTCGCAAAGTGCACCTCTTTCGGAAGAATTAGATGCCTAGATATATATATATATATATGGGGCCCACATAGCCGTAGCGGTAAACGCGCAGCTATTCAGCATGACCAAGCTGAGGGTCGTGGGTTCGAATCCCACCGGTCGAGGATCTTTTCGGGTTGGAAATTTTCTCGACTTCCCAGGGCATAGAGTATCTTCGTACCTGCCACACGATATACACATGCAAAAATGGTCAATTGGCACAGAAAGCTCTCAGTTAATAACTGTGGAAGTGCTCATAAAAACACTAAGCTGAGAAGCAGGCTCTGTCCCAGTTGGGACGTTACGCCAGAAAGAAGAAGAAGAATATATATATATATATATATATATATATAATGCCTAGCCCGAGAGCGCAAAAAGTTCTTTCAATTTTTAATTTAAGGGTTTTGCTAAGATGCTTTGAAATGTTTGTACCGTTTTGCTTCGAATTGCTGGACGTTTCGAAAGCCGGACACTATGGTTATATTCAAATTTTTAATCATGTATATTTAAATTTGACTATAGATGTAAATGTAACGCAGCAGGCAAAAATGCGTATCGATACTATACTATTCGGTTCAAATCATGTGAGTTCTATGGACTTTTATCTTCCGTCAAAAAGCTCGAAAAACGGCTCTTTCTAAGACCTATCATCATTTTTGGCTTGGTTTTACAAATGTTTGAAATCGGAAATGTGTGAAACTTACTACTAAAGAATATAATAGGTCAATGAAACTCAAATTACTCAAATTATTCCGCTTAATTGCATAGAGCCATGCCTTCAACATTTGTACGGATAATTTGCGGACACCCTGTAACTCTATGCTATGCTACTATGGACCAAAATTGTTTTCCAAACATTTATACAAAAACTAATACATCTCAAAGCATCCTTACGACCTTATATGCTTAGCTAAACCCTTACATAAAACAGTCTAATAATGTTTTATTTTGTGGAAATGTTAATTATTTCACTAAGATCGAGCATTTGCCCCACCTTACACTGTTCACTCCTTAAAAATTTGTTTAGCCAAACTGTGTAGTAGTTTTGCTGGAAACATTGAATATTCCATTACTATATTACTATATTATTATACATCATATAACATCAAAGCACTGAAGTTAAACTAAATGATGACGCTTTCGCAAAACGGTTTCCATTACTTGCACAGTTTACACAGGCACTGCACATCAATTGCTTGAACATCCTAAAGCACTTTTCGAAAACTTTTATACAATGTGCATAAATTTTCCATAAGCAAGTCCAAGTTTTTTTTCGGGTTAACCATTGTTACTGGCCCTTCCCTATGCCAACATCTTCCGAAAGCGAATCCTTTGAGCCAGCCATTTACCCCCAACAGTGTGGTCGACATCCATGATTTGGAAGAATCGGTGACATGGTCATTGGCAGAAGAATAAAAAGCTCATGGCCCCATCCAGTACGGGATCCATAATGGCAGTAACGTGTTTTCTCGGTATGGTATCCATAATTGTGCTCCTCGAAACGACTGACCGGTGAGAGAACATTGAACGAATTACCGACGAACTATTTTTTATTGGTGTTAGGTACTTTTCCGAGCAATGAACTCGGGTGGCGGAGGTCACAAAGTAATTTCATATTTGAGTTAGCTTGGCATGGTGCACATACTGTGCTTGCAGTTAGATATCGTCGTTCGTTCCTCGCATCTAAACAGTAGAAGCAATGAGAATTTTGGTCCAGACTAGTCATTCTTGCTAAATTTCTAACATTACAAATATGTTTTTTTTATGAGGTTTTAAACATTAGTTCTTCCTTGAAATGTAGAGGGCTTGAATCATAAAAGGATTAATAATCTCGTGAAAAAAATCATAACGATTTTATCAAAATTCTTTAGCTAAGAAAATATTGTCTTACGCTAGCAAATATTTTAAAGTTACTGTTGGCACTTTGTGTGGATGTAATATGTTGATTTTATTAAGAGAAGACGAATCAAGTCTTTAAAGTGACATTTCAAATCACTTGTTGATGGGCAGCAATAAAAGCAAAACGTTGTTCCTGGAAAATGCACCTGTTTTCACTCCCATGAAGTCGTTAAATATTTCCAGAAAGTCAATTATCACGCAAAATGATTCCAGCAGATTCAATTCCAACGTTTTGATCGCTCGGCACTCGTACAAATCGGCGACGATTTCGGTATCTGTGATGGACAAATACGTTCCGTAAAGTTTTTCCTTTTATCCGAGTTTCCGACCGACCGAAGCGATGCAATGGAAAAAGGAAAACTTTCCCTGTCGGTTGCGGCGGCCTTGCTTCTCGGTTGACGGCAGGAGATTGCAACAGTCGGACGGAGCCCTCGAGCTGGACGGAAACTGGAGAATTTGTTACGTTCTCCCGTTTCGCCAGAAAACTAATTAAAGAGATAAGATTTGCATACACTGGTCCGAGTCAGGTCATTGACGTAGGTAGAATTTTTTTGGAGGGGGATTGAGAAGACAATCGAGTTCTGGTGTCGCGGATGTAATTACATAATTTTCAGGAAACTTGTAGTCTTCCTGGATTTCCAGTCGTGGTTTTTCGTGATTTCTTAGATCTATGGTTACCTTAGTAACCAACTATATTTCTTTGATATCTAAGAATTTATTCTCGGAATTTTCAGAATCTTAATCAGGGATTGTTTCAGAATTGTCTTCAGAAACACCACATTACATTTTTCGGAAAGGTTGTAACCTGCTCCTATAGCTTGGTGGCTATAGCGGGTGATCACTACTCGTGTGTTGAGCCACTGATGGTGCTCAAAGCCTCACCAACCAACACAGGAGTTTTGGTTAAAAATTTACCATGTCGAATCATCACACTCTCACAACACCAACAACAGAACAACTCATCAGATTGATCGTTGCCAATTGTCGATCAATCGCGCCGCATGCCTCGAATGTATGCTCCGCTGGGCGCAGGCTGCTTTGCTAGATTAATTTTTATCCGACATCACCCAATTGATACCACCCAATAATCACCCCAATAGTTTTGATCCACATCATCACCACCATAAAAAAAAATCCACCGGTATCAGAAACCCTAACAGCAGACACTCATTCTCTGATAAGATCGATAATGATCTCCCGTTGACGATCAGGCCGATCGTGTTTGAGTACCTAAACTCACCCATCACTTCTTAGCGCATACAATCGATACCAATAAAACCATTGCACAGGTTGCTCAGAGCCATCAGTTATCGGTTGAACACCAAGCAGACCATTTGTGTGCCAGAAAAAGAAGTGCAGTCAGATTCCCAGTGTCTCCCAGTTAATTTATTGGTCTGACCGATTGTGAGTTGTGTGGTGCAAATTTGTATACCCCCTTTGAACAAGTGTTTAATTGTTTCCCCCAGAACGTAGCATGATAATCATGATGGCTAAAACTGCTATTTCGATGCATAGGCGGGAGTAGAGGATTTCAATGAGATCGGTAAGAAACTAACGGGGTTATAAAGCATGATTCCGAAATTGATTGTTAGTGCAATACTAATGTGAAGTTGAACGCCTTCATAGGCCTTTCTTTAATCCAAGCATGGTGGTGATTCTGAGTCGAGTGGTGATGTCGTGGTGGTAATACGCTAATGGCGTGCAAAGCAGCGGGGCTGGCCGGCATGGCGCTGGTAGTCTTTTCCCCCCGACTGTCCGGACAGGATTCCCTTGAAGAGCCGCCGTGGGATACACTTCAACACACCCACCACACTCAACAGAACATTAGGCTAAGCGCAACTCTAGGATAAGTTCATCAATAAATGTAAGTACACCCTAATTGATCATTCCATTTTTTTTATGTAAAGCTGTAATTTCTTTATTGGTTTGGGATGGCTCGCTTAAGTCAGCGTTGTGGTTCCGCTTTTGATCGAACCAGATTGCTGCTAAGGGTCAAGTGTTAGGGTCGGGGGACCAATGCTCGTTACCTTTCTATTTTACTAAAATTTGTCTCCAAGTCTCATGCGCCCTCTGCGGAGTGGTGACAAGGTTTCTTGCAGATTTCTCAAAAATAAAATATGATCTTCACCAATTTTCTATAACCTGCTTTCAGAAATCCATAGAATGGGTTAGTTCTTAAGAGTTTACTATAGGGAATCTCACAGAAGTTTATTCTAAAAATGAAAAAAAACTCTGGTTTATTTTATCAGAAACTCCGTTAGATGTTTCTAATATTTTACTATAAATAATGTTAGATATTATTCAATAATCCGTCACATAAATATCTATACATTTTATGAGAGGGTTAGGAGAGTAAGTGACAAAACTTTAGTTGGATGTTAAATTATCCAAAAAATACCATTGGAAAGCTTGAAAACAGAAGAATTGTTCAGTATAGTTAACTCGAAACCGATCAAAATATTACTTACATCCCTTTGCATTTGGGCACTAATTAAACTCGTTGCGTTTTACAAACAGTTCTTTTAATTATTTATAAAGAAATTGTTGTTCTCTATGATTTTGCTCAGAATTCGGGATTTCTTAAAAAATAAGCCTTTAAGAAAGTCACAGTTCATTCGTGAGATCCTCTATTGATGTCTTCTGCAAATCTATCAGAACTTTCACCTGTCTTCAAGTTCAGAAATCAATCTGGCTGTCTTCATGGATTACTTAATCAGAGGTATTCCCTTATTCAGAAATTTTTTAAGGGATCTCTTCCAAAATTTCTCTTAGAACCATTATATGATCCCCGGTATTTCTATTGAGATTCCTGAAGAAATCTTCATGGATTAATCTCTCCTAAATTTTCCTTCAGGGAATTCTGGAATTTGCTTTCAGGGAATCCAGAAATTCCATTCTTGTGAATTTCTTGAAGGATTTCCACGGGAATTATGACCAAATGAGATACCAGATGAAATCTTTGAAATTTCCAAGGGAATTTCTTAACATTTTTTAAGAAAACTTAAAGGTGTGTGTATTTAAAGCAAAATACGCAATGAAAGTCTCACTAGGATTCGATAAGAAATATATCGTACTTTGAAAAAAAAAAAAAAAGAATGGTTTAGTTCCTTGAGCAATGTCTGATAGATTGCTAGATTAATTTTATTTTTTTCGCAAGTTCTTGTTCGTTCAAGAATTTTGTTAAGAAATAACAAATATTATTCATATTGAAGAATTTTTGACGACATTCCAGCTAATAGGACTTGCGCAATTAGGGTTTCTAATTGTTACAAAAAAATCAGATATTTTGCAACATCAGGTCGCGAGAAATCAATAGAAATCTCAAAAATAAAATTTGACTTGAAAATATCTGCTTAAGCTCTCGAAATTTGTTTTGAAAATTTTTTCTTATAAAAATTCTTGGTGACCTTTTTTGGGAATTTTTTGGCAAGATGTTTGCCAGCTATTGTAGTAATAAATCTATGATTTGTTTTAAGAACGGTCTCACGAGCCTCTAAATTAGTTATCAGAAACTGAGTATTTTTATTGAATTTCTTAAGAGCATTCCCAATTATTTCTTGTGAGAAAATACATAAGTGAACATTTGAAAACAGAAAAAAAAACTGCCAGTTATAAAGCAATCTCAGGTATTGATACAATCTCTGAAAAAAATCTTGTATATTTTTCAAAATATATCTCAGGAAGATGCACCTCTAAAAATTCCAGGTTGAATAGCTAAAATGGAATTCTAAACAATCTCCTACAAATTATATAAAAAGATTATATTTTCTTGAGATACCTTGAAGTATCCTTTATGGACTATATGTTATGAGTATTCATTCCTTTAGAAGTTCAATTGATTATACCTTCTATAATAACATCCTAAATTATTTCATGAAAATTTTTATTTCTCAAATTCCTACAAGATTATTATTTTTTATTTATTTGGTTTTACATCAATTATCTTGATAAAACCTCGCTAACGATATTTCGCCAATTCATTCGGTTCATGGCCGCTTCTCTCCATCCTCGACTTGACCCACGTTCTCCAGGTCCTGGTCAATTCAGATAGCTCGCTGCGCCACACGCCTTTTTGTTCCGACCGGATTCGTAGCGAACACCATCTTTACAGGATTGTTGTCCGGCATTCTCGCAACATGTCCTACCCAGCGTATCCTTCCAGCTTTAGCTACCTTCACGATACTGGGTTCGCCGTAGAGTTGAGCGAGCTCGTGCTTCATCCTTCGCCACCACATTCTCCTGCATGCCGTCGAAGATCGTCCTTAGCACTCGGCGTTCGAAAACCCCAAGAGCTTGCAAGTCCTCCTCGAGCATAGTCCACGTCTCATGCCCGTAGAGGACTACTGGTCTTATGAGCGTTTTGTACATCGTGCATTTGGTGCGAGGATGAATCTTTCTTGACCGCAGTTTCTTCTGGAGCCCATAGTAGGCACGACTTCCACTGATGATGCGCCTTCGTATTTCCCGACTAACATTGTTGTTTCAAATTTTCTCCCAATAATATCCATGTCGTCCGCGAAGCAAACAAATTGTCCGGATCTCGTAAAAATCGTGCCTCGACTGTTAAGTCCAGCTCTCTGCATGAAACCTTCAAGCGCAATATTGAACAACAGGCACGAAAGTCCGTCGCCCTGTCGTAGTCCCCGCCGAACGAATTGGAGTGTTCGCCCGAGATCTTCACGCAGTTTTGCACACCGTCCATCGTTGCTCTAATCAATCGGGAAAGCTGTTCTCGTACATGACCTTCCATACTCTACACGGTCAATACTGTCGTATGCCGCCTTGAAATCGATGAACAAGTGGTGCGTAGGGACCTGGTACTTACGGCATTTCTGGAGGATTTGTCGCACGGAAAAGATCTGGTCTTTTGCCAAGCGGCCGTCGATGAAACCTGCTTGATAGCTTCCCACGAACTCGTTTGCTATAGGTGATAGACGACGGAAGAGAATCTGGTATAGCACTTTGTAGGTGGGGCATATAACGCGTTGCTTTCACTCCTCCTTGCCACCATCCTTGCCAGCGGCCTTGTTGTTCTTGGGCTGTTGAATGGCATCCTTAACTTCCCCCACCGAGAGAGCCGGTTTCCACTGTCCGCTGTGCTGACGTAGCCGTCGCCTTCGCTGTCCTGACCTTCTGTGCCTGTGTTCTCTGCGCCATTCATGTGTTCATCGTAGTGCTGCTTCCACTTTTCGATCACCTCGCGTCCTTCCGTCAAGATGCTCCCATCCTTAGCCCGGCACATTTCGTTCGAGATATCTGTCAGAATTTTATCTATTTAACTTTTGGATTCTCCAAGGACTTACCAGAAAGTTCTGTAAAACTCCGCCTATGAATTGATCTAGAGATTCATTTTTGAGATTTAATAACTTCTTCTAAGAATAACTGATATATGATTCTGACAAGAAATGTTGAAAAAAAGTTTCAGAAATAACTAAAAGAAGATGTTTGCAAATTTCTCCTTCAATGTCCTTATAAATTTATTTGTGAGTGCTAGTAAAAAATCATTTTCGCGATTATTTTACCAAACATTCCTCTATAAATTCCTCTACACTACCGTTTTTATAAATCACTAACCCTCAAAAGTCCGGGACGCATCTTTAATTTTCAAAATGGTCACAATTTGTAGACCAGCAGATCAAATAATTTGACATTAATTTTGAAGTCTGACAATTCTTGGGTGAGAAATTCTCCTGACCACTGCCCCTTTTCTGTATCATCTGTATCTCAAGATCCATATCAGCTAGAAGGTTGGTGTCTTCGGAAAAATAGAGGGATCACGCTATATCTGAACCAGATGATTATAAAAACCGAATTAACATCGATTTTTTTCTCACTAGGTATCTGTATTTGATCTACATTTTCATTATCGGAGAGTTTTCATATATTCTATTGGGGAAATGCGACGAAAAACGTGATTTACATGGGTTTTAGTATGAAAACAGCAAAAAAATGGAAAAAAAAAATTCACCGATGGTATATTTAAAACCTTTCGATCATGAAAATATAATTCCAATACTGAATTTTAGCGAGAAAAAATCGGATGTAAATTCGATTTTTATAATCATGAAAATTTAAAATGAAAAAAATCTAATTGAAAATTTATTCGCTAGGTGGCACTAGTAACAAATATTTCTTACATAATCTTGTAGGTTTATACCAAAATTACACTTAATGTTGGCTTACACATCTCTATCAGCCGATAACGAACTAATGCTCTTACTGTTATTATTTTTTCTTTCATTCAATAATCAACAATTAGGTACAACAAGTATGTTTTGAACAGGGCCTTCCTTAGCCGAGTTGTTAGAGTCTGTGGCTACAAAGCAAAGCCATGCTGAAGGTGTCTGGGTTCGATTCCCGGTCGGTCCAGGATCTTTTCGTAATGGAAATTTCCTTAACTTCCCTGGACATAGAGTATAATCGTACCTGCCAAACTTTGGCAAAGAAAGCTCTCAGGCTGTGAACCGTTTCACCAGTTCGTTTAACTTTTAGTTAAAATTTGACAGCTCGATAGTTATTTCCCCTCCGGTTAGAAATAACCCTGCTCTGGAGCATGGTTAAACTTGACAGTTCGAAAGTTATTTTTTGCTCCCGCGAATTTGAGAATAACTAACTATCTGTCAACTTTGTTCTGAAATAACTACTCGACTGTCAAAGCTCAAATGGGTCCACTGCGATGTTTAATTTAACCATTTGAGGGGAAAATAAGTATTGAAATGTCAAATTTCAACTAATAGTTAAACGAACTGGTGAAACGGTTCACAGCCTCAGTTAATAACTGTGGCAGTGCTCAATGCTCATAAGAACACTAAGCTGAGAAGCAGGCTCTGTCCTAGTGAGGACGTTAATGCCAAGAAGAAGAAGAAGAAGAAGTTTTGAACATTGAAATGGGGGGGTTGTCCCCCCCCCTGTTCAGACGCCAATGGGTATTGCCCTACGCTGCAGCCCGTAAATTTGATTTAGAAAAAAAATCTCGGACATGAGGAAGTGCGCGCAAATCTTGGCATAAATACACATACATTAAGGGCCATAAAAGTTATGCTTCGGAATACTTACCATAATCAGTTGCCGGATATCCTTGACGAAGGTCGACGCAGTGAGAAAGTTGTTCACCGCCGAGAAGATTTTACCTTCCAACTTGAATGGATTTTCTTGTGTTGTTGGTCTAATTTGTACACAACCCCCGAGGAGAGGCGGTGCTGGTGGGCGGCGGTACCAAGTGTGGTCTTCAGGGTGCTGCAAATGGATTTCGCGGTTTGTGAGACGGTGTGGACCGGGGGAATGTTCTTTCCGTTTTCCAACAGTCTCTTGCGTTTCGTCCTTGAGTGCTTCCTCGCGGGCACCGCTTCAGGGATGTCAACACTGCAGCAGCGAGTCCCTCCAATTTCTTCCTCTCATTTATAATCTAAATTGAGCGTTTTATTCGCGTTGACTTTATTTTCTGTCTGTTTGGAGCACTGCTGAAAATTGCTAAAAGGTATTTCTCGTTCCGAATATTTGGATGCAGGGGAAATAGGGAGGAAATGGTTTGACATGCTTTCCTGGAACACAAGTCGACTTTTCTTCCCGTTGCGAAGAATGCTCCCATCGTGATTATTTGAAGATGTATTGAATATATATGTAAACAGTATGATTTCATTGATATGATTTAAAGCTTATTTTGTTGAGAAAAGATTCGGCTTGTCATTCTTATGTTCGAAGTATACTTCAGAGATTAAAATATTTGAGTTGGAATAAACTGAACCACAAATATCTGTTTGACACTGAAGAGTTTTTGTTCGCTCAAACAGTTATTTGTTCTGCAGTTCAATTGAATGCTTGTCATTGTGTATTCATTTTGAAATCAGTACACAGTAGATATCAAATATTTGATTAAGATTTGCCACAGTACCAAACATCTGTTTGAATCGTACACAATGTCTTCATTGTCAAGTCATCGTCTTAAGTTTCATAAGTTCAATATTTGAACTTTCGTAAAACGGGGTAACCTTGATAGTTTTTTCGAAGAAAACTTGAATATTCATGCATGCTGTTTCAAAGAATGGATCATCAAAACAACCAAAACGGCCGCTATGGAAAGCATAGATAGCGCCACCGTAGCCTTGTGTGTTTGATAGAACAACAATGCTGCCACAATGTTAAATCCCAAATAGGCCTTTTCATGTGACAGATCCGTCTATGCATTTGTTTACATCGGTGGATGACCGGTGCTAACACGGGCCTGTCATTTTCATAGAAGAACTGTCAAAGTGCTTCCCGATCAGCTGATTTGAGACGTCATGTGAATAGGCCTATACAGTGGCGCTTTTGTTTTGAGCACTGACAAAAACTACCTTCAATGATCCATATTTTTAAAACTAGTACTGGCATCTTAGCTATCGATTGCAGTTGATAGATTACGAAAAGATTTATTTTGAATGGATATATAATTTTTCATGTAATCGAAGGTCGGTATTTTGTTTTGGGGATACTTTAATAGCGGGGTAATGATCGAACAAAATTGAATGAATAACGTAACATTTATAAAGCATTGCATACCTCTATGCGTTTAACGTTGTATGACTTAGATTACAAAAATGGTCCCAGTTTGTGAAAATGCTTTTCGCTAAGAGCTTCGAGACCATATTCGAGTTCTATGATAACTAGGCTGTCAGAGATAAGTGACCAACTATTCAAAACTACATCAAATAGTGGTCGTAGAACAGATTGTTTGTAAGCGTTTCAAAAATTTTAAAATCGTATCAATTTTTAATATTCGTATATAAAGCCTCAAATGTTCTCGATTCAAATGAAAACAGCCCTTACATGAAGTATAATACTAATATTCTTTATTTTTGCGTTCGTTCTGCTTAACCGATTAACAGAATTATGATATTTCGTTTAGTATGCGGTGTGTAACGCACTATCAAAGTTACCCGCATTATCAAAGATACCTCTTTTTATGGTACTAACTTTTCTACCTTGTACGCTGATGTGTATGGGTTTCAAATCCAATCAATTTATGTGAAATTTTAAATATATTGTAATATGAATGTCACCCACCTTTATATTTGAGATAGTTGATTATTACGACAACTTATCTCCGAGAAATATTGTTCTCGAAATTCTTCGAGTAAAATTACCTAAAAATCTATCAGACTGCTTTTTAGGTTTTTTTTTCGAAGGATGCCTACATTGCCTATAAGAGCATAGTTATCTTATATGGATTTTCAAAACATTTTTTTTTCATTTCATTATTCATATTTCAATGTATGCTTTACTACGCATATGAAAATTGAAACACTTTATTTGAAAATTTTGAGGAAGAATACGAATATGGTCTAGTCCCAAATTGAAAAATGCCATAACAGCCTCTTTATGAACTTTTAACCATCAATTTTTGTAATCTTTTGGCTCTAATTTCCATAATTTTCAGCCGATTTAAATAAAATTTTGACACAACACCTCAATACTATTCAAGTTAAAAGTGACATGTGTTGGGGACCTTAGTCGGACCATCGATTCCGGATTTATGCGGATGTTCTGTGGGGTCTGTCCGAAGGTCAGTTGAGAAATTTCTACAATTATTTTGCACGGATCAAACAAAACTAGTAGCACACATGTTATAATTGAGGCAGAATAACTCTTATATAACCAGATCTGGTCATATAGGAGATATTCTGCCTCAATTATAACATGTATGCTACTCTGGAGTGTTTGTAACAGAATCTTAAACCATCAACTCATTTGGAATCATTCTGACCAGTTCCGGATTCCCTAGAGCCGGTTCCTGGGGCATCAGTTGGGGACCAATATTTGATCAGCGCAAACCATATCATGCGACACATTAATCATTAAGATTTTACAACAGAAGTGTAATACAATGCATATTGAGTAATTGTATGCCACCTAGGGCCTAGGGCTTCCTGAATATCCTAGAGCCGATTCAGAGACCTTGGAAATATCAATACGATAATAAATCTTCGAGCAGTTTAGTGAAATATAAATGAAAAACCGAATTTAGTACTATGCCATTTAATTCCACTACAGTTTGTATCTTTTGACAGATACGCGTATTTCACAAATACGATGATTCATATTTAATCAATACGATGCTTGCAGACCATGGCACCACGTATATGCATATACAATAAAATGTTTCTGTGGGCCTTATTGAAATTTAATATGTGATTATTACGGTGATTATTTCATTTGAAATGCACCGTAAGTTAATAAATTTTGGTGAGGCGAACTGTTTAGACGGATTTAGATGAAAATGTTGCAAACATCTGGTGTCAATATCTTGTATTATATTCTAGACAGCTCTAGACCTAAAAATTTACAGGCCGAAGCCAAATTAAAATTTTCGAGTTGCCTCTCCTTTGCTTTCATCCATTGTTGAAATTTCCATTGATTTTACAACTAAGTATGTCAAACAACCTCTTTTCAATTTTGGTTGGTAACTCAAGAGCAATATTCATCTTTCTGACTTGGTTTAGGAACAAACGATAGAAAGACAAAAGGTCGAAAGGATAATAAGTCGAAAGACAAAAGGAAGACAAGACAAATAGACGAAACTGCAAGAGGTAAAAAAGACGAAAGGTTGAAAGTGACCTGCATTATGGGAAATTAAATCATCTTTGAGAGAAGATTTTTGACCTTTTATCTTCTCTTTATTCCTCTTCGTTCTTTTGCCCTTTCGACCGTATGTCATAGATTCTAGAATATTGACAAGTTCACATTTGTGCCAATGACAGACGCAATATATAATTTCATAAATCCAATATTCCAATCCAATTGCAACAGCAGTGCAATGTTGACACTATTGTCCATGTGTTTGTTGTGAGAATTGAAAGAACATTGCTTCTGTTTGCGATGGTAAAACAAACAGAATTGCTGACAAATATTCTCAGATTAGCAGCCAGTCTAGGGCAGAATATCTCTTAAATAAATATAAAAATATTAACAATAATGCTGACGAATACACACTTTTTAAATTGACGGTAGAAAAAGTGCAAATGGATTCATACAAACATCGACAGGTTTCATTCATAACAAATCTACCTGTGAAAATTGATCGTGTGATCGTAACATTTTGCTTAGAGATCTCAATAAGTGCTGTAATGTTCAGTTTTAGCATAGTTTTATTAGAGTTGTACGGAATCCTATAGTAATTCATAAAACAAATAAATTCAATCAGCTTTGAAAATGTTACTTTGTAACTTTACGATTTTGATAGCTTAATGACGAAATCATACGAAGCTTTAACAAAAATATCAGGTTAATCATAAAAGTCTCCGATTACATCAAAAAGGAGCCAAAAACGGTGAACGGTGCATACAGACTTGTTTGCTACTTATATCCAGAAGATCTCAAGTACTATGTTTCGTAAAGCTATGTTGTGTTCAAAACTTATAAAAGCGCCAACTCGAACGAATTTTGATGCTAATCTTCCATAAAAAAAGGTTGAGATTGGCGCTATAATTGAATTAGAAGAGTCACAGGGATTCAAAATAATGAAGTATGAGCCGTCGCATGCCTAGTTTTGGTGCTAAAACTTAGTAGTTCCATATTACGGGTTTCCGGTGATCATTTCGATGCTCCAAAAGGACCAGGATAACCATCAATTCATTCTTATGGCAAAATAAATTCAAACATAATTTGTATTTGTATTTGTATTTGTATTTAAAATAATCCATCTGACAAATTAGTCTTAATGAATAAAAACTTGAACATAACATACACTTAACACAGATTACTGAACTACAGATCGTATTCTATTAGCAAAATGCCTCGTCGGTTCATCGAACTCGAAAAACTCTTCGACAGCTGCGAATGCTCGGATGCACGCTGAGATGGGTTCGTTGTATCCAAATACGGTGCGATGGAAACTTGATTGGAGCAGTGTTGTCCTCCGGAGAACTCGGTTAGGAACACGAAATTCTAGCAAACTAAGCAGTTCTGGAGCATCGACTTCGCCATTTAGCAACTTCGCTATAAGCAACGATTGCTGTACCTTTCTTCGTCGATCCAATGTTTCTAGTCCCAGGAGTAGGCATCTATCCGGATACGGTGGCAGGTTATCGGGGTCCCTCCATGGCAAGTTTCTCAGTGCCAAACGAATGAACCTCTTTTGAATCCGTTCAATTCTTAGACTCCACGTGAGTTGGTGCGGATGCCAAACGACGGATGCATTTTCCAAGATAGGGCGTACCAGGGAACAATACAATGATTTCCAGCAGTGCGTGTCTGAAAAATCCTTGGCAACCTTGGAAATAAAGCCTAGCTGACGCGTTGCTTTTGAGATGATTGCAGAACGATGCAGCTCAAACGACATTTTCTCACCAAGCTGAACCCCTAAGTCAGTCACAAGATCAACTCTGTTGAGAATGATCCCATCAATTTCGTAGTGAAAAACAATTGGATGCATCTTGCGGTGAAAAGTGATCACCTGACATTTCTCTACGCTAATAATTAGCTTGTTTCTGCGGCACCAATCGGCAAACAGTGTTAACGAGTTCTGAAGACGCATACAATCATTTTCAGTCCGTACTACAATGTACAGTTTGAGATCATCGGCATAAATCAGCTTAAATCCTTCACCGAGAACCAAGCCAGTATCGTTAAAGAAAATAATAAATAGCAATGGTCCAAGGTTGCTTCCTTGTGGGACACCAGACTTGTTCGAAAAGGGTAATGATACACATCCATCGATTTTTACTCGCAGCTCTCGTCCCGTAAGGTACGACTCCATCCAAGTAACCAAATGCGTAGATACTCCGAGGCGGGACAGTTTGTGCAAAAGTATTCGGTGGTCAATCTTGTCGAACGCAGCTTTTAAGTCGGTATAATTTACGTCAACTTGTGCCTTTTCTTCCATGCTCTTCATGCATTTTGACGTAAAAGTCAACAAGTTTGTAGTAACCGATCGGCTAGGCATGAATCCGTGTTGCTCAACGGAGATGTAGCATTTTGTTGTTTCGAAGATATTTCCACACATTATTATTTCGAACAGTTTCAAAACAGCTGACAGGCTTATAATACCCCGATAGTTTGTAACATCATGGCGATCACCGCGTGTAAAAACGGGTGTTATGAACGATTGCTTCCAGATTCGTGGGAATTTTGCTTGCTGGAGTGACTGATTACAACGACAAATAATAATTGCCGGTAATCCATCAGGACCAGGAACATACGACCGTTTTAGCTTTTTCGCGGCCAATAAGACCATATTGGGATTTATGGTAAATGCACTAAGATCAACAACATCTGCAGGGACATCTCGAGTTGCGTCAGCTACTTCCTGTATTGATACGGTGTTTGCAGCAAATATAGCTTCAAAGTGCCTGGCGAATAATTGGCTTGATTCTACGGCAGTCCTAGCACATTGCTCGTTCAAAAAGACGTTCGTTGGTATTGCAGAACTTTTTCGTTTGGAGTTGACGAAGCGCCAAAAACCACGAGGATTCCTTCTCAAATCTCTTTGTACACGCAATATGTACAACTCGTTATGAGTTGGACACAATTCATTTGTTTTTTTGGATGTTCCGGGTTTCCGGAACCGGGTATGAATAACTAAATGATTTTAGAATCTCTATTTACAGTCCACGTAAATACCTATTCAATAATATGAGGACGGTTCAGATTACTTGTTTAGTTACAAAACTACAGGTTGCCAAATTAAGGGTCTCTAAAGGGACTTTTTTCCGATGTAGCAGGTTCCCGGTGGCCATAGTGACGCTATTCCAGATCTCCGGAAGGGTTCCCGAAAATCTACTTGTGTACCTTTCATTAGAGCCCAACAGAACCTAATTCGGTCAACACACTGATTTTTTCGAGCTGATTGAATTTTCGGGTCGAAAACGACCCTAAGTCACAATTTGTAACTTTTTTTTATGGAAGCTCCCCATTCAAAACTATTGTTTCCGTAAATGTTCCTAAAAAAACCAAATTGTCAGAAAATGTCAAATTGCTAGGTTATTTTATTCAAAAGTTACAATGATTTGAATTATGAAATGGGTCGATAACGATTCAAAGTCCTTAGTAAGGTTAAGTTATATCCCAAACTCCGTAAAAAAATGAAAAAAAATTGTTCTAGACCCCCCGACCGATTATTTTCGTTTTGGTTGCAAATGAAAGAGGAAAATCATGGTTTTCTTGTGTCAAAATTTCAGACTTGCCAAATTTTTTGTTTTGAAATTGCTCTACGAAACACACCGTGTGCGACTTGATCCGGCTGTCAGATTGTGATATGTTTAGAAGTACCATAAAGGAGCACTTGTTCTTCGGGGGGTGATTAATATCTGCCACCGCAGGTCTGTTTTTTTGCTTGCTAACTTGGTCTAAGCCTGATTCAAGTGTTGGTCCACCATAAGCAAAGACGACGAGAAGAACTTTTGACAATGACCTTGATGGTGGAGCTGAACTGCTTTTGTATGTGCCTCTCCATTGAGGAATTATTTCGAATTTAACTTTCAATATTTTTTGTCAAAATTGCAGATTTGCAATAGATTTGCAAAAAAAAAAAAAAAGATTTGCAATAAATCAGTCCGAGTTGAGTGCGCGTCGAGTCAAGACGTGGTTCGTGTTTGCGGTTGACGGTTATGTTCAAATGTACAAATGTTATAGTCTTCAGACGTGCGGGTTCGCGCTTAGTTAATTTGGTGATTGTGTGGAGAAATCATTCGGGAAGTGCTATTTTTACTCGATAAAAAAAGTGTTTTTTTTTGCATGCCATTGTGCGGACGCAAGGGCGAAATTGTGAACAAATCCGAATAGCAAAGATCGGAAGTGTTTTGCCGGAGAAAGGGGAAGTGTACATTCATGTGTGCGTGTGTTTCTAGAAGTGCATTCAATTCGAAGCGGAAAAAATATACCAAACCAAATGTCACACGAGTGCCAATTTTGTACGGATTGGATTGCAGCTACGATGGACCGTCGACGTCACATCAACTTCAAACTTGGTGAGATCTTTCCTGGATGCTTTGTCTGTATTGTGTAGTTAAATTGTAGACTAGATTTGTGTGTGTGTTTTTGTTTAATATCTTAGTTTCAGGAATTATGACACCTTTCAATTGCGATGCTTGATATTTTGATTATTTTCATGCACCGGATCATTCTCGTTCGATGTGGAGTATACGACAGTGATTTTGGTTGCTTATCATTGACTTTGCATGTAGTTGTCTATCCGCTGTAAATTCGGTAATTGAATCGTATGTGGTGAGCGAGTTTTTGTTCATGTATGCGTCGCTGTTCCTAGCACTCAGTGAGTTCATTAGAAGAATATTTCGAGAGGGACTCGTGATTAGGGCGAAACAATAACAATGAGAAAATTATCAAGTGCAATTTATGATCACAATTGATTTTACTCAAATTTTACCCTTGTCAATTTATAATTCGCAATTCATAAACCTGATTTAAATCCCCTATGAATACCACACATAACTTTTTTCTATTTTTCTTGCTATTTCGTTCTCATCAATCTTATTAAGTTTCGTTGAAAAAGTATTAGAGAATGTCAGTATCGCCAAATCATATATGCCTTCTAATCGATATCATTTCCATATCGCCTGTTACTTCACGCGTGTTTACATTTTTATTTTCTTTCATCAACCATTATCACCTTATTTATTTTTGTTTGTAGTGTCGCCGTATTTTGTTTACAATTTCAGAATCTTCAATTACTCATAATCATGAAAACGGACATGGCTAAGAGCTTAAGATCAACTAATATACCATCAAGCTACAATTTCATAAACATTTTCTTCAATTTTATACATTTTGTGAGTATCGCCTAAATCGCGAGGCACTCCTAATTTGTCTTCTGGTTGCAATGACGACGCTTGAGTGCCGGACGGATGGGTAGGAATGAATTCTTGTATTAGAACAGATAAATGAGGCGTCATTCATTTCGGATCGATTGATACACATACCAATGATACCAATCTCATGGCAGGTTTGGGTGTATGTATAACGCGTTATAATTGACTAACGACCGGTGAACACTGAATTCAATCGATCTGAGGATTTTGACACTCGAGCGGGACACGCTTCTGAATGCTCCACCACGTGTTTCATCCCGCTCAAGTGTTAAAATTCTTTGACACTGAATCTTTCGTCATGGTTATTTAAAATAAGCTTCTTAGTAAATAGTTTAGTTAACAGTTGTAACTCGTTGTTAGCGGGGTCAAGGCGAAAATAGAATGCAACATTTTTTTTTCTAGGCTACAAATATATAGATTTTAATGTCGTTTTCCGCTATATTTTGACTATTTAGGTTTTATTAGAGATCGATGAATATTTTTTACTCTGTATGGTATTGTTATACACAGGAATTTATTTTCCAGGAGCATCGTAGAGACACGTAAAATTATCGACAATGAGCAAATTATCGCCCTTTTATCTTGCAGCTTTATAGAATGTTTTCATGCCATGTGGTTTATTATTTTCTTTTAATTTACTAGGATTTAACTCTTTTATTATCTCGAAGAACAACTATGCATTAATTAAATAATAGGGTAATATTACCAAAATTCGACCCATAACAAGTTTCAGACTAGATTTTCTAGATGTCTCATTTAATTGATGGATAGACACATTAGAGAAGAGAAAACACAAGAGTTAATGCATTATATTTCCAGTTGACACATTGAGGACACCTCTAAGGGGCACCATAAGAATTCGCAGTCATCGTCCAAGGCATATAATAACATATATTATATTAAATTTTATTTTATTATATTATAGTGTGTTATATTATATTATATTATATTATATTATATTATATTATATTATATTATATTATATTATATTATATTATATTATATTATATTATATTATATTATATTATATTATATTATATTATATTATATTATATTATATTATATTATATTATATTATATCACATTACATTGTGTATTGCATTATATCATATAAGTTTTTATCATATTATACAATATTATGTTGTATTATAGATATCATGCACGAATTATGGTAAAGCATGTTAGATTCTCACACAAAAATCATGACAAGAGAGGTTAGACGAGATCGAAAAGGTTGAACTTTAGCGTAATATAATTTATGTAGCAACTCATATTACATCTGATTTTGGAAGTCATATTTCAAATGATCATGTTGTCTTTAATTATCATTTAATCCTTCTACATTTCTACATTTCCTAGCTTTATTGATGTTTTCCTATCGAAAATAGGATCAAGCGTGGCTACTGGAGATAGTCTTTGTTATAATGTTCTACCATATTAGATGGATTTATTTTTCAGCTTCGGATGCAGCAAAGTTTTAATTGGAGTAAAATTTCATAATGGGATTCACTCTTTTAATTGTACTATGACATAAGTTTAAATGAAAAGACTCAATAAGCTTCGAGTGAGACAGTTTTACTACATTGAATTATATAACATCATATTTGTTTCAGGAATCCAATTCTATTGGGTTAAGCTTTTGGAGCATCGTGATGTCGGCATATCGGAGATACTTACCTTAATCATTGCTCCTCATCTTTTTTTTTTTCCTTTGCTGTCTTTAGAGCTCGGACCTAGTTGATCCATCTCGCTCTGCTCCTCATCTTTCAGCACTTTGTTCATCTCTACTAAATGTATTTTGTCCTTATTTTAGATGGTGCTGAATGAGGTTGAATTTATCACATTCATTGAATTTAATTGAACATCTATTTAAATCATACATGAACATTATTTCCATTTTTATATACATTTCATTATATATATGCCAATTCATAATATGTTGGGAATTGGGGAGGTGCATCAGGGCATCATTGAAGTTGCAGCTGGACGATGGAGTGGAGTGCCAACCGGAGTCTAGGAGAATGTGCCTTAACATCCTCGTAGATGGGTGCATATCTCCAACAGTTGCAATGGATTTGACGCGCCCCACGCTATGTCTGAACCAGACGATTATAAAAATCGAATGTACATCGGATTTTTTCTCGCTAGAGATCAGAATTAGGTCTTTATTTTCATAATCGGAATGTTTTAAAATATTCCATCGGTGAAATTTTGATTTTTTTTCATTTTTTAGCCATTTTTCATACAAAATCCCATGAAAATCACGTTTTCGACGCATTTCAGCCCATACAAAATGTATGGAAAAAAAATTCACCGACAAAATATTTTTAAACTTTCCGATTATGAAAATATAGACCAAATACTGATCTCTTGCGAGAAAAAATCCGATGTACATTCGATTTTTATAATCGTCTGGTTCAGACATAGCGTGCGCCCTTCTTATAACAAACCATCTCGTGGAAAGCTGAACAAGCACTGCGATTCTCATTATTCTAATTGTTGGATTGTACCGTTGGAAGGAGATTCTCTTTTTACCCGCGGGTTTCGCGTAAGTGTCTCTGCTTACGGGTCCGCCACACCCCTTTTGGCCCTTCATACAACGGTATCATGAATACAAATTAATAATGAAAATTGACCTTGCTATCCAGTGGAACCGCATGCAGAGCAAGACTCAAGCTAGGGATGGTGGTTATCTACATACATACAAATTGCAGATTTGCAATAAATCAAAAGTTTGCTGATGAAATGGCCTGGTTTCTAACTTACAAAATTTCAAGCAGTGGTGGGAATTGCAGATTACTCTGAGCACTTGAAAAGATCCATTTTGTATGAAGAAACGACCAAAGCGTACTTTATTCTGTGCAATACTATACACACTAAGATTTTATTACCGAAGTCGGTAAAATTTTACTGGGTTTTTGAACAGCAGAGTTAACTCAGTAATTCTGATATGTACCGAAAACTCCGTAAATCTAAAAACTATTCCAGTTATCAAAAAATAACGATTTAGTCAGTAATGATTGGTGTACATGTATTACTGGGTTTCTCGGTAAATATTTTGTTTACTTTTTTTGCTGAGTATTCCAGTTTCAAGAGTAGGGCCCTCCCGATCCTTCCCATTTTTCGTATGCAATGCTACTTTATTAAAACCGAATCATTCTCATCAATTCCAATCCGGGACTTTCCCTCTCAAACAATTTTCAAGATTTCAAAAATGTAATCATGAATTAGAGTAGTTTGTTTGAAATTAAAAATTTTAATAATCGAAAATTAGCAACAAATACTTTGTTTCCAAAAAACAAATTGGTTTTCCGTGACTGCTTAATATGAGGCCATCTTCTTTGGGATGTTTCCGGAAACAATGCAGCCTAACTTCAATATGATTGTACCGTAGTATAAGTTCCATTGTCTAAATTTGTCTTGGATAATCGAAATATATGGAATTAGATCCGATATTTATAATAACAAGTTGCCAATATTCGATTACTTACCATTCAAAGAGAGCACAAGAAAAACCCGCGATAAATTTATGTCTTTTTTAAGCTGGAGCTCATCATCTTTACAATTATTTCTGCTGCTAGAGTTGTTATTTGACAATGACCCGCATGAGGATTTGTTTTCTTTTTGTTTTGCTGAAATTCTCAGCTAACAATTTATCGATACTGAAAGTCGGTACTAGAGTGATTCCAAGCAACAGCACCAAAATTTGGTAAATTTTTTAATTCATTTTTTTCTATTGAGCTGAAACTTTGCACAGTTTTCCAGTTCCATCTAAATCGTCATTTTCCGATATCAAATCTTCAAGTTGAGTCACGACTAGCTTTTCAAAAGGGTGTATGTGAAAATTGTTCAAAAATATTCAAAAAGCTGCACAGCAAAAACGGTTCGTTCGATTGTTAGACAACTAAAGAAACAAAGTTAGACAACTAAATAAAGATTCCAAAAAAAATACACACAGTAAAAAAAATTTTTTTTTTGCATTAAAAAACATAATTTTTGACACAAAAACTCAAATATCTCAAAACCCTATCGGAATACCAACGTAATTTTTTGAGGGAAAACGGTCCATTATATTAGCTATCTACCATAAAAATTTGGTGAAGGTAAACCAATAAACAAAAAAGTTATGACATTTCAAACATGTCACAATTTTCACATTTAGTAGAAAAAAAAAATTTTTTTTCGGTGTAAATTATTACGGGAACCGCAGTTTGTTGCTGATTTTATTGTTAAGGGCCTTGCGTGAATTAAACAAGTCGTTTTCATGTATTCATTAGTATTATGTATATTATATGTATAAATATTATGTATATGTATAAATATTATATGTATATGTATATATGTATAAATTAAAATGAATTAACAACGAAAATAATTTTTTTTTACCAGGATATTTTTTTTAGAGTATGATCGATGAGTTTCTAAATGTTTCTAAAGTTTTGGATTTGGGTATGCGTTATGAGATCATGAAAACATTTTATTAATACTTATTTATTTATTTATTGTTATTCAATTTTTTTACAATATCGAACACTTTTGCATCATTATCAGTACAGTTCGAGTATAGTTTTGCTTTAATTTTATTTTCTGACAATGGAATGAAACAGTGAAATTTTTGGGTTCCTTGGATCGTTTTCGCGTTATTATATTGCTCGCTGAGCTCTGATGCCGTTAATTCGTACTCTTCAGTAGTAGTAAAACAAAATGATAATTTTGTTAAATCTTCTTCTTTTCTGCGATTCGCCCAATCAAATAGTTCTTTTGCAGTTTTAATTGGATGCTCACGTTCTTTGGCTAAACTTGCTCTTGTGGCCATGCGCTTTATGGTTCCTCCAATAGCATCACAAGGACCTTTGCCATGTGACGTAGCAAAGAAATGCCATTCTGCATCAATTCCGTACTTTGATTTAAATTGACATAGGCCCGAAAAATTCTAACGGTTTTTGTACTGCGATGCTGCTCCATCAGACATGAAATATATCTTTCTGATTTCTTTATCCTTATCAACGCGTAAAAAGTTAATCATTTTGGCAATGAACAAATTTACAGATACTGAGTCGTGTCTTAAATCTTCGGAAATTACAATAAAACTAAAATGTTCAATTTGCGTACTTCCATTGAAATAAATAACGAATGGATGAATTGTAGCTTGTTGTACGTTCCAGTGATGGGACTGCACTTCATCTTGCAATACAAAGCTATAGTTTTCAGAAAAATCACAAATGACTAAAAATTCACCATCTTGTAATGTATTTTTCGTATTTTTTAAAAAGCGGGATTGCTCTGTTTTAATAAAGTCGTGAGGAATTAAACTTTCTAATTTCAAGCAAAAAAATGACACAAACTCATCTACAGGTTTTACAATAGTTTCTAGGTCACACCTATCCGTGGTCACCCATTGCTCAAATGATAACTGATCAATATAATTTTCTTCAAACTCAGCGAATAAAGTATTTTCCAATGATGAAGAATCTGGACATAGATCGTAGATAGCAATTTGATGTTGTATTTTCACACAAAAGACTACCAGTTAACATTTTAATATCCTTTGATAAATTGATTCTTTTCAAACTATGTAAGATTAGGTTAATATTTTCGTGTGTTGTGCACACACAAACATTATGTGTTCCTGAATTGGATAGAAGCTTGCATTGCCTTGGACGAAGGCTTGCAAATGAGGAAAAACCTACCTTATTATTTTCGTTAATTTCCTTGAAGCGTGTATACGCTTCTTTCAAAGTAGTCATCATTAATCGTTTTTGGATTGCTTGACGCTTTCCATCTTTTTTTACAGATACATAATCTTTTTGGCCAGGCATAGCTCTATTTACTTCATCGTCTTCAAAATATTGAATTATTTTTTCTTTTGTCTCATCTGTTAATGAAGTACTCGACCTAGCATTTTTGGTTGCAAGACAGTTATTTTCGAATTGTTTTGCCTCTTTTGCTGTATTTCTATTGGTTTTGAACTCATCAATGGCGTCTTGAATAGACCACGAGCTTGACAGCATCAACAAAATCAATAATTTTTCTTTCCTTGTCGTGGCTAGATTCGAGAACCTTTCCTTCATATTCATAATTACCTCATCGTAGTCTGTATTTTCCACATCCTCAGGTCCTAATTTGAAGAGGTTTCTTCGTACAGCTTCGTTGATTTCACGGTATTTTTTCTCGGGATAATTGACGTAACCCATCTTCGTCCATTTAATCGGAGTCACTTTTATTCCAGCTATCCCTTCGTTGAAGCGTTCGATGTTGACCTTCTGGATGCACTCATCTTCTGATTGATTTGTTGAAACAGATGTCGCTGATGGTACCGTGGCAAGACTATCTGCACTTGGTACTTCTGGTAACTCCTCAGTTGTTGTCGGTGCATCTAGTAATTCCTCAGTTGTTGTTGTTTTCGAACTTCCTGCAACCTGATCCACCGATGATGTACAGATTGCCCGTTTGTCAACGTTTAAACGGCAGGACGTACAAATGCGTAAATTTGTATTCAATGTAGACATTGGAGCATAACCAGCCGCTTTCAGTTTATCTATGGTGCTTTCGGTGAGATTTCGTAGCTCTTTCGAACACTTTTTTTCTGCAAACGGCCTGCAACAGTTGAGAAAGCGACTACTCATGTTGCTCGTTAGATTTTAATAAACAAAATCACTTTTAAGTTTTTACTGACTAGTTTGGTGTCGTTTGCTTGACTGAAGAAAAATTTTACAATTAAATCTTTTATAACCATAGTGGTAGTATATTTTTAGCTTTTTCATGAGTATGCTCATGTTTTTGATGTTGTTGAAGTTACTCGCTTTCTCCCAAATATGATTAACAAAGTCTATTATCTACCAAGGCGGGTCTATACCCAGGTGTAATCAGATTTTAACTTTGTGGAGAAAACCAGCGCCGAGAAAACCGACCTGCTTTACGTATACTAGATCACCTGGGTATAGACCCGCCTTGTTCTCTACGAGGTAAACTTTTTGCAGGTAAACTAGTCGTATACCTGTATAGAAAACTTTTTTTGTAGCTTTTGTCTTCAATATTAGATTTCTTATAGGTTTCTTTTATCAAAAGGTTTCAACACTATTGAGAGAATTTTTCTTCAGTTACGTACAATAAAAAATATGACACTATCAAGACTTTAGATCACAACACTGGATCGCGTCTAACTTTCTAATAGATGCTATAATAGTTATGAATAATTAAATAAAATATCATGAAAACAACTTGTTAACCTCATGTGGTACCCTTAACAAAAAATTCAGCAACAAACTGCGGCCCTAAAAAAAAAATTCACTAAGTGTCAAATTTGTGAAATATTTGAAATGTCATAACTTTTTTGTTTATTGGCTTACCATCACCAAATTTTTATGGTAGATAGCTAATATAATGGACCGTTTTCCCTCAAAAAATTACGTTGGTATTCCGATAGGGTTTTGAGATATTTGAGTTTTTGTGACAAAAATGATGTTTTTAATGCAAAAAAAATGTTTTTTTTTTACTGTGTGTATTTTTTTTGGAATCTTTATTTAGTTGTCTAACTTTGTTTCTTTAGTTGTCTAACAATCGAACGAACCGTTTTTGCTGTGCAGCTTTTTGAATATTTTTGAACCATTTTCACATACACCCTTTTGAAAAGTTAGTCGTGACTCAACTTGAAGATTTGATATCGGAAAATGACGATTTAGATGGAACTGAAAAACTGTACAAAGTTTCAGATATTTTTGAAATGGTCGATCAGAATCGACTTGCATGCCTCCGTGGAATCCCTCACTAGCATTTTACTGACTTTATTATTTTACTGTGCCTGTACTGTAAAGCTTCAAAATAGCTGAACTATCAGTATCGACAATTACCGATTTCAGTTAAATGAAAAATATGTTGCTGAATATCAGTGATTAAAAGCAGAACAGCTGAAAATTCAGTAATTTTCATAATTTACGGTTCTAAAACCGTTAAAAAATACCGAACAGCCAAACTAAGATTGAGTGTGTACATAAGACATCACTAGCGCATACCCAGTTAACACAACCTCGTAGATGATAGCGTAAAAGAGTACAAAAGTGGAGACGATATACATACAGGCACCATTAAGGCAATTCAAATTTTAAAAATGATTGAAAATCCAAACTCCCATACGCTCTTTACCATCCTTATCATAAAAATAGTGTTCTGTGAAATTTTCAGCTTTCTAGGTAGTGATTCAAAGGTGGCCCAAAGACAATGTAAGTTTATATGGAAACTACTATGGAAAAAATGAATCTTGAACCATCATCTTGAATTTTGTTAGAAAAATCCTTTTTTCACCATTAGCGCACCGCAAGTTTTGAATTCTGAGATCACCATCAGAAAGCTGAGGAAAAATTGCGTAAGATAGGCTACAGAAACTAGGCGAGCAATGTTATTTACCCTATGGTATGAACGATTTTCTAAATCATGTTATACGATTTTGACGTATATGGCGAGTATAATCAATTCAAACATATTTTTTTGTACAACAAAGAAACAAGTTTTCAACCTTTTGTATTTTATTCGAGTTGAGTAAAATATGAGAATATTATTTTGAGTGAAAAAATCTGACGGCCATCTTGGATTTTGACGCCATCTTGATTTTAAGTAGAAGAATTAATTTTTCACCTTGATAGCACTCAGCATGTCGAATTCAGAGGCTACTAATAAAAAAATGTTACGTATACTCTTCTTCTTATTATTCTTCATTTTCTTGACGCTACGTCCCTACTGGAACCGAGCCTGATACTCAGCTTTATTAGTTATAAATCTAGGTTATTAAACAGGATTTTTCTTTTATAATGCGATTTTAGTCAACAGAATAACTCTTCGAAATATCTTTGAATTCAGTAATAATGAATAAATAAATTCAATAAATGAAAACCGTCCATATGCATTGTTGTTCATTGAATGAAATTTATTGATTGCGCGTCGGGACATAAGTAAGTCTTGTGGTAATATCTGTAGTTTTATCGTAAAACATTGACAAAAGTGCATGAATTTAGAATGAAAATCTTAAACTTTGAAGCAAAAAAAAAACATCCTTGATTTTCAGAGCCATAAAGTATCGTTTTTTGTACTGCCCAACATGCATGTAAAAAATATCAAAATTGAAAGATGAGAAGCAGGTTTTGTTGTATTGTGGACGTAACGCCGAAACGCAGGTATATCATTTCGAGGTTGGAAAATCTGGCGGCCATCTTGAATTTCGACGCCATCTTGGTTATTAGCAGTTGAATGATTTTTTACCATCTCAGTGCTCATCATGTTGAATTATGAGGCCTCCGTTAAAAAAACAATCAGATTCAATCTTTCTTATCTTATCTCAGCTGTTCAACTGATTGCTCTTTTCTATCAATGGTTTTAGACCAAATAAATGAAATAAATAATGCTATTTTTCAACGCGAAGATATGCAGAACAATCATTCAGGTAGCAAATAAGCGTAAAAAATTCCTTTTGATAATTTATTTTTAAAGCTAGTTAAGCTGAGGGGCTGGCTCTGTTCCAGTAGGGACGTAACGTCAGGAAAAAAGAAGAGCAAGAAGAAGATAAAGTGTAACAGTAGAATTAAAGTCAACATGTTGAGTGCTATCAAGGTGAAAACTAATTCTACTACTTAAAACCAAGATGGCGTCAAAATCCAAGATGGCCGCCAGATTTTTTCACTCAAAATAATACTCCTATTCTTCATCTATTTCAAATAATACACCAACGATTGAAAACTTGTTTCTTTGTTGTACAAAAAATGATGTTTGCATCGATTGCACTCGCCATATACGTTAAAATAGTAGAACATGATTTAGAAAATCGTTCATACCATCGGGTAAATACCATTGCTCACCTAGTTTTTGTAGCCTAGCTTACGCAATTTTTCCTCAGCTTTCTATGGTGATCTCAGAATTCAAAACTAGCGGTGCGCTAATGGCGAAAAAACGATTTTTCTAACAAAATTCAACATGGCGGCCAAATTCAAAATAGCCGCCAAAATTTTTTCAAGTTTGAATGAAAGCTATATCCTTTCTCTATACGATGCCACTAAGTTTGCTATGTGTTCCAAAGGAAATATTAGACATATCACGTGAAGAAATACCCAAGATTTATCAAAAAATGGGCTTTTTCGCAAACTGTTCAGCTAGCTGGCGTACGAGAGGTCCACCAATTGGAGAAAACAGAAAAGACCACCCTTAAGTTTTATCGAAAATTAGCAATTAGTAACATAAAATTGGAATACTAACGATGGGTGCCGATGGCGGCCTGGTTCCAGCGAGAATTGCTCATTATGAAGAATTTACGCAGAAACAATGAAAATGGACATAAGTTTGTTGTGTTTTCGTCAGGAATAAGTGTTCGGAATGCATCTGAAGAGCTCAAATACTCATTCAATAGGTATAAATAAGGTAAGTTATCAAGATTCAAGTGCAAGTCAATCAGTTTTAAAGCAGCTTTTATGACAACAAGGAGTATTGTATCAATCTTTTACCATAGCCGTCACAAATAAGTGTCATTCAGTCACCATATGCAGTTTAAATGAGGTATTAAATGCTGCAATAAATCTGGTTTGTAGCCACCAAATTTTTAACTTTATAGTTTGTCTCTGAAAGGTTTTGAAAACAACTAAGAGCCGACTTACAAAATATCATCTTCTAGCAACGTTAAATGTCGCCTCTAGCTATCATAGCATTCACGTAACTGTCGTAAAACATTAATAAATCCACACGAATGCCAAATTGCTGTGGAATTGTTACTTGGGATAGAATATATGATGTTACGTTATAATGATGCAGAGAGATAGTGAAAGCTAGCTATTATGAATAATGTTACAAATATGGGAAAGGGACGAGCCTGGGATTGAACCCACAACCTTCTGCTTGAGAAGCGGAAGCGATAGATTAGACCACCAATCCCGTCATACACGGTGTCTTGTATTTTAGTAACACAAATACTGAAAATTTCTTGACGTGAAAGTTGATCAGAAGGGTTAATAAAGGATAACATTCGGATAACAAAGGATAACAGGATATGCCATACAATAAAAGTACAATTTTTTTTCTAAACTGAAACTTCACCTTATGTAAGCTGTTGGCCCGTAGGAATTTTTTGATCCAAACATACGCTTTGTAATATAACTTTCACTTTGTAAGTACATATTAAAATTATGTTTTGAACACCAGAACTTACGTTCTTCAAATTGTTAAGATTGTTACGTTGAAACATGGAGTTTTTAAATAATTACAAAATTAATTCGGCTCCATAATGCCTTATAGCATTTGAGCCTGCACATAATCAGTCAATTATGTTATGTTCTTGTAATACAGTAGTTTCTCGAATTTATCACTGCTCATTTTTATATCGCTTCAGTATGTCATTCTCGATTTCAGCACGGTTTTATGTTCGATTTTACCACGCCACAATTATTTTATAAAGTTCATAATTTTATATTGTAAAAAACCCTAATTAACCAAATCATAACTTTTTGGCCCATCTCTTACGCGCTTTTTATTTTATTCGCTCTCTTTCTGCAAATTCTCTTAAATTGTGATGAAAATTATATGCAGAAAAATACATTTTCGTTATATCACGCTTCGCTATATCACGCCAAATATTTTTGGATCCGTGATATAATCGAGAATTTACTGTATTGAATGATTTTATACAATTGAAAACATTCCAAATCAGATTCCGGTATTGAAATTCATCGATAATGAGTCAAAAATCAACATGCTTGGCAGTTTCTCCATCAATAAGGCCTAACTTAAAATTTCGTCTAAGGATTTTTTTTAAATTATGCCCAAAGGTGTAGAATAGATATAAACTAATTTGCGTTTAAAATTTTGATGGCTATTTTTGTATGATAATAACGGTAAATGAAGCACCGTGGTAACACAAGAATAGGTCCTAAATAGTTTGTTTGCTAATTATTTTAAAAAATACTTGGGAGAATACGTGGAATAATTTCATGCAGAATGCCAAAAGAAAAATTTCTAGTCAAATACTCTGAAAAGTCCTAAAAAGTTTCCAATAGTAAATCTCTTAAAATATTCTTCAGAAAATCTGAAGGAACCTAATAGAATTTATAATGTGGTGATAAACTCGTGAAAGACTCTTTACAGTAAGTTCTGGAAAAAAATTGGTGGAATCGCTAAATAACCCATGCCAAAAGCTTTGTAAGAATCGCTATAAATCCTACATTGAGTAGCAGAAGAATCGAAAATTCTAAAAAAGGATTCCTTAACCTTTCGGTTGTCGCGCGAATTTCTATAACACAAGTAGTCGCGCGAATATGAAGAAAATATGAAGAATGAACATTCAGAACAACATCGTAAAGTGTGTTATTTTTCATCATATATGAAAATGGTTTTTAATTGACATCTTGCAAACATTGTTAAACTCACATTGTTCTTGTTAATGTTGCAAATGCATCATATTGGGCATGCAATACTTTTCCTGGAGCAAAAATATTCGATGATATACAGAAATTGAACCATTTCCAGATTGTGCCCGGTATTGGGAGTCATTTTTTATGATTGGCCAATTTGGTACTAGAATACTTCAACAAAATTTTATGTCAAAATTCATATTTATATTTTCAAATTTGTTTTGGTCCGCTACAAAAATGTTGATATTCATCATAAATGGGTAGTAGGATCACATAAAACCAATATTTTATTAATTCTGTATTTAATGGCTTAAGTGTCCGGTACTGGGAGATCTCCCTCTATGCTTAGTTGGCTCTCGTAGAGTCCAAATAAGAATGGAATCGTTCTGATGAATTTTGACACCACGACATAGCAGTCCTTGTCTGCGTATTGAAGTATCATGGAATCCAAACCGTCAGAAAAAAAAGTAATTTGTGTCTGCGGACTTTTAGGAATTGTTTATGAGTTGATATTTGTGTATTAAAATGACCAAAAATCTGAAATAAAACTGCGTTTTCCATGATTTATAAAATTGAACTACTCAGGATTCAAACGTGGTTACATCCCGATCAACCAGTGTTACAATTTCTTTATAGATCTTTGTCCAGCGATGACAATCGTCGATTCAAAACGAATCGATATCGATCGCAGTCGAAAATCACTGATTGGTTGACCGTGATATGTCCGCTCTTAATTGATTATCCTATTCATCATTTCCTTATTTTTTATGATATTTGTAGTAAAAAAATATCTGAAAAAATGTGCTTGCGTATTTAATGGACTTTTCCTAAGAATAAAATGCGGTTTCCCATGTGATTTTTATTTATAAAATATTCCAGATTGTTTCCTTACCTTGCAAAACAGATATTCCAGCGACCACCCCAACATTTTTTTCTTGCTTATGCGTACCATTTTCAAACACTTTAACTCTCGTTAAAAACAAATCTTTTTCGCTCTTTTGTTTTATTCTAAATAGTTGGAGCTTTGCTTGATCACACTTCTCGTACGATAGCTATCTAGCAACTAAACTATAGAATGTTATCTCTAATGCATGGTACGTATCCATGCACCCATGCATTGAGGCTACTTGGGTGTAATGCTTCGTGGAAATATTTTTTCCCCATTCTTGAAACTAAAATCTGATCAATATAAAATACATGAACTACAATACTGAGAATTATTGGTTTTATTGAGATTCTACTGAATCAATTTGACGCAATAAATTTCTGTTTTGTAAAGAACTGTACTCTTCGTCATATTATTAGTTCAATGATGCATTTGAAACCATATTCTCTTTACACATAAATGTGATTTTATTGTAACATCGGGGTTCCCCAATATTAAATAGGTACATGGCTCAGAAAGGTGATGACACATCTTTTTACAGTTTGCAAGTCTTAAAGCGCTATCTCACTTTATAGTTCCTCTATTACACTGATGCAGAAGTTTCAATCAAGATGTGATTATTGAACAATGCATTGTTCTATTCGGCATCACGACAAAATCTATTCAATGAGATGAAAAGAAAAAAAAAACATACAACATGATATGTAGAACACCTTGAATTCGAAAGGAGAAGAACTTTCTAATTAGATCTGCACCCGGCAACATCTCTTTGGATTATTGTGTTCAAGTATGTTGCTGCATCTTTGTGCTCCTATTACGGAGGAAAACCCCCTGCTGCTGCATAGAACTATTATTAAACTTTCCTTCCGTTAGCATATGGCGGCGGTGGCTGCAAAAATAGCTAGCTAAACGATGACAACTATGACGCCAACAGCGACAGCGACGATGACAAAGTGCATCAAACTTAATTAAAATACATAGATACATCCTTTTTCTAGTGACAAGTGCGGGTAGGTAGCACCTATGGTATATAGGTAATGATACCGGTTTATATGAGCTGTTCATGGCAAGGTCTTCCGAATTTTCCTTTCCGTTGTAACTGTTAGTGTAAAGGATGCTTAATATAAGATTGATCGGAAGTCATTTTATGCTATGGTTCTTTTTTTTAAAATGTCATAAGCTACAAAAATAAGTGACAAAATAATAAGGCCATTACAACAAACTATAAGTGAGGACTGTGAAGAAATATCTTGGAGAAATCAAACGGTGATAACTTTTGCATGTACACTAAGATGGTTCATTTTTGTATGGAAAAATTCAACACGTTAAAATCTTAAGGTACACCCCAAAACTTGTTCATATAGACCCCCATAAGGAATTATGAAAATTTTAGCGGAATTCTTTAACCCCTAAACCTACAGTTTGTATTTAAACATATAAGGTACCCCGGGGTAAGTGGGGCGTTTCGTCATAGCTCAATTAGGAAAAGTTTTTCATGGAGGTATTATTCTAGAAAGTTGAAGATACAATGACAAGGAATGTATTTAGTACTAAACATATTGTTATTTTTATAACCATGTGGTTCATGCAACAGTTATCAGTTCAGCGCCATTTTCAACTTGCATGACAAATTGTAACACGTTTCACGTCTTGCATTGACACGCAAAAAATAAATGTGTTTTAAATCGAATTTCCATCAGTAAGCTATAATTTTTAGTATTATTACAAGCTGCTAACGATAAACCAGTATTATGTTTTCATTTCCTATGAAATTTTCGATGGTCTATCTTACCCCAAAATATATTCGTACCTGGGGTAAGTGGGACCTATCAAAACAAAAACCAGAATCAAAACTTTTCGTACACGTTTCATACATTTTGCTAGAGAGTAGCACTAAAACATTCAAACAAATGATTTTTTTCAAAAAAGATCAACCTCAAATTACGTAATTGCATAAGAGGAAGAAGAAAAGTGTTATTATTCTTTATTTGTTATTTTTTTTTTATTTTTGAAATACGACTTCAAAATTGAACAAACACACAGCTGAACTTTGAAATGCATCATGAGAACGATTACTTTTCTATTTTATTTGAATTTTATTTGTTATTTCTACCAAATTAAGTAGTGATGGAAAACAATTCCATCCCATAAGGTTGTTTTCTGCCATGCATATAAATAATAACAACACATATTTATAATTTCGTCAATTATTGAATGTTTATGTGCTACATTTTAATTAACAACTTATAAATGATATATTTTGAACATGTTTGATTCCTCTTTACGCTTTTATTGAGGAATTTTCAGTTAATATTAAATGTGAGGTGACATACTATTAAACAAAGGGTTTCTTCCTAAAACGTCACGTATTTTATGGTTGATCCCTTATGTACATCAAATATGTACTTAAAATTAAAAATCTATGACTTATCAATCCTATTATTGTAATGGTTGACTTACTGATGTGGATTGACGCATGAAACTGGATGTGTCCCACTTGCCCCGCTTAGCGAGGTAACTGCGTCCATTGGCTCATTCTAAAACTTTCTTCCAAGGTTTTCACAATTTCGAAATTATTCTAATAGTTTCATGCACACACCAGCAAATATGTGCCAAAACGTGATTGTGTTGTTGGATTTGAAAAATATTGACATTTGAAAATTTTATTGAACAATTTGTTTGAACTATCGTTTTTTTCGTTCTCACTTGCCCCGCGGTACCTTAAGTTAGGAAAAAAACAGGTTTTTCTCGATAACTTTTAATGCGATAATGTCTCGCAAACACTTTGTTCTGAGCACTTTTAGCACTTTTAATTTCGCAACTTTTTACCCGAGAAACCACTGTTCTATGGTTGCAGAGTTATCAGAGATTTTCTTCGAAAAAATAGTTTGTTTTCAAATGTCGATATCTTCGAAAGACACGAACGGATTTTAAATCTGTTAAAGCCGTTAGAACTATAATCTTTTTTTTCTTTTAATTGTGAGAAAACTGCGAAAACGTTTTTTGCTTGAAGAGAATAACTAGACATTGAAAATAATATGTTTTTGAACGAAAAACGTCCATATCTTGACAAATAATCGAGATAGCTTTTTAGTTGCTTCAGCAAAACTGTGCACAATTGAAAGTTCTCAAAGTGTCTAATACAATGTAATCATAAAATTCAACACATAAAAAAGTGAGGAAGAACATAATTTGGAAAATCTTTCATTTCATGGGGTAAATACCATTGCTCACCTAGTTTTTTTCTCATTCATTTTTTTCTCAGCTTTCTGATGGTGTTCTCCAAGTTCAAAACGAGCGGTCCGCGAATGGTGAAAAAACGAATTTTCTAACAAAAATCAATATGGTGGCCAAACTCAAAATGGCTGTCAAAATATTTTAGCTTCAAATGGAAGCTATATCCTTCCTCTATACGATGCCACTAAGTTTGCTATGTGTTCCAAGGGAAATATGAGACATATCACGTGAAGAAGTATCCAAGATTTATCAAAAAATGGGCTTTTTCGCAAACTGTTTAGCTAGCTGGCGTACGAGGGGTCCACCAATTTGAGAAAACCGAAAGGACCACCCTTTAGTTTAAGCATATACTAGCGATCAGTGACATACGATCTGTGAAATAGGGACGTAAAGTAAAAAAGTATAAAAATAACAATACAAATACGAGAAATGAAGCAAAACACAAAACAGAAAATATGAAAAAATATTGTAAATATGACTGAAAACGCTTGCTAGTTGAATAACATACATTTTCAGTCCATTCTCTCAACAAAATAAACATTTTGAAAAAAAAATCAAGAAGAAAAAATGTTTGCTTCGATATACGTTAGGGATGGTTCAAATATTACATAACGCAATTTTTGCCAATTTTAGACCCCCTCCCTCCCCCACTTAACAGCCTTTGTATGAAAATTTTAAAATTTTTGTATGGACCGTAACACTACGGAAGACACCCTCCCTCACCCTGTTGCGTTACGTAATATTTGAACGATCCCTTATGTCGAGGTATTGCAAAATTTGGATTCTTATTACTACACTTGGTACTCAAGTTTAGCAGATCGCAGTATACTTTTCACGAATTTTGATCTGTTGCTTCACTGCCCATAAAGGCATGACTGTCCCATATGGAAAAAGTAGGCATTGAGAATATAGCGCTCAAAGTTCAAGGTGAAGATGAATCGAAGCCAAAGTTCAAATTTTCAAGAGCACGGATCTGGAGAACCAAACATCCGTTTGAGCTGAAAACCTAATCGATTGGTCACCCCCAGCTAGTGACCAATCGATTAGGTTTTCAGCTTGAAAGGATGTTCGGTTCTCCAGATCCGTGCTTGTCGGAGTCTAGCACCAGAGATTACCTTCGACTGTGGACAACTCTTAGGCTCCAACACGTAGTAGTTTTGGGGATTCCATACGGGCTAGTTTCCCTGAAGATGGTCGAACAATGGGTTTCTTCAGTCCATTAAAGGGCGATTGGGTAGCTTCTTCAGGTTTCCAATGGTCTATGACAATCCAGTAACTTTCACAAAAACATATATTTGGCGTTCACATTATACACTAAACATGATTTTATTTTACAATATGTACAATTACAAAAGTTACTAGTTTAAAACATTCAACATTCAACACCTATGCTGCAGTCCATGTAGACTCTGTCGTGGTTTCCTGCGCACTGAGTAGCCTTAAAGTATTTCTCGTCTGTTCCCTCTGTGGTGAGAGTGATCATATTCCGTGGGGATGATGGGGTGAGGTGGAGCCAGTAAGTTTTATAAAGAAAGCTTGAGTTACTCCCAAACATCCTCACCCACCCAAAAATTACACAAATTTCTGAATATCCGAATGAAATGCCTCCCTAATCGTAAATTATGGTTTTGACTTCAAGTCCCTGTTCCAGCGTCATATAATAAAATTGCAGTTTTCCCTCCGTGCCTATTGGTCTTCGTAGTGTAGTTGGAGTAGCCGACTCCCATGTTGACCTTCGTAGGAATGGTGTGTGGATTGCCTCTCCATCGTGACCGTTGATAAACATCGGAGTGTATAGTATGATGGTACCCAGAGTGAAAAGGTGGTGTAGTATACACAAATAGCCTTGGCTTCGGCCAGGCATATACTGCAAAACTTTACCTGGTGAAACAGTCTGATGAGCCTACTAGTGTTATTGTTTCGTCGTTGTATTGCTAATGCCTCAGGGTGATCTACATATAAGTCGATGTGCGTTTGTCGATGTAACTCGTATAATCTCCGAATGTTGATACCCAAGATCTCATTCCGGTTTTGTGTGGGTTGCGCATCGTGTATTGGAGAGGAAATTTTGGTTAGAGGAGTACGAGTGGTCCGTGCTTCGGCCGGACATATACTTGTGAGGTACTGACCTTAAGGCTAAGTAGCCCGTCATTCGTTTTGGCAACAATGATGATTTTTCAGCTTGCCATTTCAAAGTGATAAAACTCAGTCTTGATAGTTTATATTGACTTGAAAAAGTATCACTGTACGCGCTAACATGTATAAAGTATGCTAATACTTTGTCAGCTGTTTTAGTGCAAAACAAACTGATTTTCTTTGATTCGAAATCGTGAGATGAATTAACAACAATCATCAACGACACGTACAAATTTTAATTAACTTCGCCTTAAAAAGCTGAGTGTATTGAATCCCCTCCATATCCATTGGACCGATCATACGCCAATACGCCAATCTCTTTACCGGTCCTCACCCACCATCAGGGGAACACTTCCTATGTCTGCGTGGCACTCTTGAAAATGTCCAAAAAACGAGCAAGGCAGGATCGTGTTGCTGTAGCCTACAGTATTTCTGACCCGTTGCGAATTACCGACTAAATGAGTGCTTGCCGGTGATCTTGAGCACCATTCATATAATATAGTTTCCGTGTAGTGTATATTTGCGAGTATTGAGCTGTTTGACCTATCGGTGGACACGGTTAGTACACCGTGTACCGCCGCGAATAACGTTTCGAATGATAAACAGTTCCGTCGTGTACCGAAATTGATTTTCCTTATTTAGTATCCTTTAATAGAATCATCTGATCGCCGTATCTCCGTTAAATGCTAGTGTGAACTAAGAATCATCACCGATGTTGATTCAAAGCCAAATTTTGAACAGTCCATGTGTTCGCCGGGAGTGAGAGGATTGTTGCACCATGCAACAGACGAGTCCCTGTGACCCGCATCCAGTGAGATGGTAAGCACCCTTTGAGCTCCGAATAACGATGAAGAGGAGTGGATACTTCATCGCCAATATACGTAGTCTCCGCCGTTGGAAACTATTTGGATTACCTTCGGATCTCCTAGTATCCGAAGAAGGGTTTGGACACCCATAGTGTCCATCCAATGCACTTGAACTCCCTTGAGTTCAAGCATCCACCGTTTCCACCTTAGGAAACTATTTGGGTTTACTTCGAATACCCCCAGTATCCGAAGATGGGTTTGGACACCCTAGTGTCCATCCAGTGCACTTGAACTCCCTTGAGCTCAAGCATTCGATTAGGTAAATGAACACCTCCACTGGAGAAATATTTGAACACCCCTTATGTTCAAATCCATGATCCTGATGTGCTCAGATGCTCCTAGCATCCAAGCCCGTGGTATATTTTGTGTCGGAGAAATGTTAATGTGTTGATTACAGCTGTGTTAGAATTCCATCCACATCACTATCGCCGTTAGCCGCTCAATTATTGAAATTGTGATCGGTAATCGCAGTATTTCCTATATTGCCACAACAGAGCCGGTTGCTTGTATAGGATGAGCAGATCGATACTTGCGCTTATGCCGCTGGTGATTCGTTCAATCCTATACACCTGCAGTGTTGAACATCGGAGAAGACACCATCCAGAGAGTGAGTATGACGATTCAACTAGATGAGTGACCATGTGCTTGTGTCTAGTGTTTCTGAGAACCGTCGAGCTGATCGTGATGTAGTAGTTGATGAAGCCAACTTGATCGATCGCCAGTGATGTTTTGCTCGCCGTAGTGTTGTGGGAGTACATAGGAGTTGAAGAGGATAAAATTCCAATTACCATGTGTAGATCTACGTGTGCTTCGGTAGACACACACTAAATCACTAACCTGGAAAACCATTGATGTAGCTGCCTCTTCATACCAGTGCATATTCCAGATTCATCCAATGCCATGTTGGATGAGTTGATGATCGGGATAGTGTTGGTGAGATTTGCTGCCGCCCCAACTATATTTGAGCTGAGAACCCCTTGAAGTTTCGCCAAACCGTATGACGTTGTGATGCAAACTAACCAGCCATGTTTGCTATCCCGAGGTGTTCAGAGGATTTTGAACAATGTACTCCGATCCGATTCGGTATGGTCCGATGTTCCAATCCGATGTTGGTATGTTGCTCCCAAGTAAGTAGTGAAATTTGATCGAAAAACGGCGTTAGCATATAGAAAGGCGTAGCTTCGGCTAGACATACACTAAGTGTAAATATTTACCTGTAGAAACAGCAGGCTTCGCTGATGATTGTGGTCCGATTAGTCTCCCATAGTCGAGTATTCCCGTAATACGTCCACCAGTAGTTATGTAGATATGACTGATCACGAAAGCCAATTCCGACGTGAGCGAGTTGGCGCGAATTGCCTCAAGTAATGGTTGCTTCGGATGATATCCTTTGTCCTCTGTATCCAGCCATTTTAACAGATGATCTATTCGTTTTGCTCACGGTTTTTGTATCCATATGGTCTCACAAATGATTGATTGTTACTTTTGGCTTGAAGATGGTGTCCTTCAATTCATCCCGTCCTGTTAGCACCTTTTCCATACGATGTCTAGCCCGTCCTGACCCATATCCGGCTCGAAGGACCATTATGTCGGAGTCTAGCACCAGAGATTACCTTCGACTGTGGACAACTCTTAGGCTCCAACACGTAGTAGTTTTGGGGATTCCATACGGGCTAGTTTCCCTGAAGATGGTCGAACAATGGGTTTCTTCAGTCCATTAAAGGGCGATTGGGTAGCTTCTTCAGGTTTCCAATGGTCCATGACAATCCAGTAACTTTCACAAAAACATATATTTGGCGTTCACATTATACACTAAACATGATTTTATTTTACAATATGTACAATTACAAAAGTTACTAGTTTAAAACATTCAACATTCAACACCTATGCTGCAGTCCATGTAGACTCTGTCGTGGTTTCCTGCGCACTTAGTAGCCTTAAAGTATTTCTCGTCTGTTCCCTCTGTGGTGAGAGTGATCATATTCCGTGGGGATGATGGGGTGAGGTGGAGCCAGTAAGTTTTAGAAAGAAAGCTTGAGTTACTCCCGAACAGTGCTCTTGAAAATTTGAGCTTTGGCTTCGATTTATCTTCACCTTAAAGTTTGTCTTTTCATACAAATGTTCATAATTTTCCAGTACATTTCTACATGCCATATTCTCATTGAAATACCGCATAGGTTACTTATTTTGCTTCTATTGATCAGCAAAAAATAAAAAATTGAATACAATTCACGTTTTGCAGTTGTAATTTGGGTTGAAAGTTCATATAGAGACTGTTGTGCCTTTATTTTTCAATATGGGACTGCATCCACTCCATATTTTTCCACAACATTTTCAAACAAAGTGTGTCAATTTTTATATGCATAGTAAAACATATACTAAAACATGGATGATGCGACGAAAAAAGGTGTTGGCACGAAAATCAATATAGGACAGTTATGCTTTTATGGGTAGATTCATGTGCCATAAAAATTTGGACAACTGCAAGCAACATGTAGGTGTTTATTTCGTCTTTGATGGTCCCAGACAACCAGAATGTACATATAACTAAATCACGTTTTGCGTTTTGCGACGCTATTATGTGCAAAGTTTCACGTATAAGATGTCGCGAAAAGGCCTTATACGTACAAAAGTGGAGGCGATATACGTGCATATTTTATATGATGAAACATAACATGCAATGCGAGTGTGTAGATTTTCTTGCGAATTAGTCAGAACTCTTATGCGACTTAATTCATCATAACAAAATTTATTTGACAGCTGCTACGGATTGATCCTACTTACTTTGTACAAGTATACGAGATGAAATGGAATGTACATATGAACTCATAAAATAACGTTTTATGCGAGGAAACTCATCGATCAAACGACTTCATCCACCAAGTAGTGCGGGAGTGATGCAGTTTGTACAAGTATACGACTTTTTTCGCATACTGCTATGCGACTTCTGGTTGTCTGGGGTACCGAACGGTTTTTGGTATCGTCTGATTACAAGTAGCAGGGTATGTCTTCGAACTTAAATGTTTGTATATTCTCAAAAACTGATTGCTTAGTCTAGCCATGCGAATAGTGAGCTTTATAGAAACATCTCTGAGAAACTTCTTTAGGAAACCATCACCATGAACTCTGAAAGCTTGAATTTGGTCTATTATCTTAACCTTAGGTTGAACATTATTTCATCTGTTTGGTTTGCATATTCTTAAGATTTCGTACGATACTTTATAGGATTTTGTTAATGCCTAAAACTACATTAACGAATACGTTTCAGATTTAGTTGGAATCTTCTCCAGGGCATCTAACAAGTTGGAATTTCTTTAAGAACGAAAAACTTAAAACGCTTAATACGAAAGGTTTCATCAATTTTCTAACCACGTGGGGTAAGTGAAAAGTTTCTTATTGGTGTTTGCTCTATAAATAGCCATATGTTAGAAAGGTTCACAACTATCATTGAAATACAGAACGTGGTGAATATTCAAAAAAAAAAAACACTGTAAAAGATGCTACCAAACTTCACGATATAACAGTATCTTCGTTGAACAGCCGATAAAAAGGAAAACGTGGTTTGATAAGTTTCAATCAAAGAAACTGCACGAAGACACCGTAAAATTTCGACGTTAAGTTAATCAAAAAATGTGAAAAATAAGGTTCTGGTCTACACACAGACAAAAAGTTCTAATGTATTTGTAAAGAAAAAAATGTTGAGGTATTCCTAAAGTGAACCAAGAATGGAGAGTGTATTGATTTATAGAAGTTATTTATGGAAGAATCCCGAAATTAACATTCGGTAAATATATGGAGTAATTTCTAGTACCTAAAAGAATTCCTGATGGAATTTCTGGAGAATATTTTTGATAAGTTCAAGAATGAATTGCAAAATCTTTGAGTAAATCTGTTGTAAAATTAAAAAAATCTATTTATTTCTCTCATTGCTCGATTCTATCTATTCCGAATTGCTCTCTTACTCCCTTCCACTTTGAGTAGTATCGCGGTCACCGAAAAAAGCTATTATGATAAAGTCATGTGGTGATTAAACTTTGTAGAAAAGCTTAATTGGATAATTTAGGAGACGGTCGAACAATATGCCGAAGCTCAGTTTTGGTAACAAAGTTCCACTTTTTCGATTTTGGAAGATCAAAGTTGCATTTTTGAATTTCCTTTTATACTGGGAAGGTCCTTGTGCGAATCCTTATGCGATTTCTAATAAGCGACCTGAAGAAAGCTGATGAGAATCCAGAATGGATTCTGACAAGAATCCTAGAAGGCTTCTAATAAAATCCCTGGAAGGTTTCTGGTAAGTTTCCTAGAAGATTTCTGATGAAATCCCAGGAATAATTCTGATAAAATCCTGCACAGTTTCTGGTGAACTGGAAGGATTTTTATGAAAATCCTGGTAGGGTTCTAATGAGAATACTGGAAATGTTTTTTTTTTTTTATTTTATTTAGGCACTCCGTGCTCGTGGCTACTACTGTGCCGGACTCAGTTGATCTTGTAGCTTCTTTACCGATACAGATCTATTTTCAACTTATCTATATTTACATCTTGTTTCACTCTCTACTCTTTTACTCTCACACCGAGCAGGTAGGAGAGAGCTCTGCTATTAGTGAGGCTAGCTGCCTGCGAAGAGGGTCAGTTTGTCTCAGTCACCATCTGATACTGACGGAGGATGGATATGCTCCCCAAAGCACGGTCCTCCGTGAGGCGTCTTCTGGTGGCTGGACGGGTCGAACCCATGACCTTCCGCTTATGAAGCGAAAGCGTAACCTCAAGGCTACAGACCCCCCTTCCTGGAAATGTTATAATGATAATCTTGGATGAATCTTTTTGAGAATCCCGGAATTACAAATGAGATCTCTTCAATGTTTCCGATGAGCATCCTAGCAAATTTGGATAGAATTGTGAGAAGATTTTATGTGAATCTTGGAAGCATTATGATAAACATCTAGTAAGAAAATCCAATCCAAATCCAAAAAGATGTCCGATGAGAATTCAGGAAGGATTCTAATCAAAATACTGGAAGGATTTGGATACAAATCATAGAATTCTGTTGCAAATATTTATGCAGGAAGGAATCTCTTGTGATTGTGAACATTTATAGTCCCAATTTTTAGTGCCAAACGCCAAAACAAAAGTTAAGGCCAAAAACACTTGTTTACTCATTTTTATTTTTATTTTTGTTCGTTTGTCTAAGTCCAAAAAAAAAAAAGTTTTATTTCATTTTTAAATTTAGTCACAATCATTGGCTTAAACTTATATTTTGGGTCTATTTTGTTTTACGTCTTCTTCTTCTTTCTGGCATTACGTCCCCACTGGGACAAAGCCTGCTTCTCAGCTTAGTGTTCTTATGAGCACTTCCACAGTTATGAACTGAGAGCTTACTATGCCAATGACCATTTTTGCATGTGTATATAGTGTGGCAGGTACGAAGATACTCTATGCCCTGGGAAGTCGAGAAAATTTCCAACCCGAAAAGATCCTCGACTGGTGGGATTCGAACCCACAACCCTCAGCTTGGTCATGCTGAATAGCTGCGCGTTTACCGCTACGGCTATCTGGGCCCCTTACGTGTCCCTTCCGAAATGTCAGATAGGGACAACCTGGGAGGGAGAAACCAATACGAAATTTATGTACGTCAAGGTGAGCCGAGATTCTGCTGTCACGAACTGTCACTGTGAGCCCAGATCTTAAACAATGGACAAACATGATAAAAGCGCGTAATTGATCAAAACATATTTTTAGCATTTTATCAAATATAACAAAAAATCGATTGGAAAGCTATTCACGCTTATTCAAAAGTAATGTCACGAAAGCACCTTTTATTCTGATTTTAAAAAAAGTATTCAAATACTCATAATTTTACTTTTTCCAATAAAAACAAAAATAAAATGCATAGAAAACTTTGGCCCTTTTTCCATGTTTGTCCAGAACGATCGAAGGTACACAACAAAAGAAAACTAGCGATTTTCATCAAGTCTGCCTTGATTGTCGTTAGCAAGCTGGATTTTTCTTGCTGTTTGAAATAACTTTGTGTCATATTTCGTGTGTAGTATCGGTGCCTCTCTCCCAGGGGACAACCCAAGTGTTAAGTGTCTCCCCAGCGACTGGGAGTACGAGGAAGTGCCGGAATACAATAAAGCAAATTACAACGAAGCCAAACGTAGACTATGTACAATTAATTGGCAACATATCATAAGTATTGAAGGAAATGTCGACACCGAAGTAGACAAGTTCCAATCAATTATTCAACAAATAATTAATGAAACTGTGCCAACAAGAAGAAAAAGACGAATACAAAATAACAAATTACCGGTGTGGTTTAGCCCACATCTGAAAAACCTAAAGAACAAGAAACAGAAAGCGCATAAATTATACAAAAAAGAAAATACTGCCACCAACTTACAAAATTATCATGACACATGTAACCAACTCAACTCAGCCATTAACTCCGCAGATGAAGAATATAATCGTAAGGTCGAATCCGAAGTCAAATCATGTCCTAAAAACTTTTTTAATTATGTAAACACACAATTAAAAAGTAGCAATTTCCCTTCGCGAATGCATTGTGACGGAAACGTAGGTGAAAACTCTTCCGATATCTGCAACCTCTTTGCAGATTTCTTTCAAGAAGTGTATACCACCTACTCTGAAGAAGACCGCGACCGCAATTTCTTTTCTTTTTTCCCAGAAATTTCTAATAGTATATCTATTGAAAAACTATCACAACAAGAAATCTTATCGGCACTAAAAAACCTGGACGCAACTAAGGGAGCAGGACCGGATGGCATTGCACCCGTGTTCTTCAAAAATCTCTCAGAAGAACTTTCCCTTCCCTTAGAACGCCTTTTCAACATGTCTCTAAATAATGGAAAATTCCCAGTAGCTTGGAAATCCTCATATTTGGTGCCTGTTTTCAAATCAGGTACAAAATCTGACATAAGGAACTATCGCGGAATTGCCATTATCTCATGTATTCCCAAACTCTTCGAATCTCTCGTAAACGACAAAATTTTCCAGCAAGTAAAAAACCAAATTACTTGTAGGCAGCATGGCTTTTTTAAAGGCCGCTCAACATCTTCCAATCTGCTAGAATTTGTATCTTTTATTCTCAACGCAATGGACAATGGCAAGCACGTAGAAGCCCTCTACACTGACTTCAGTAAGGCATTTGACCGAATCGACATACCATTATTAATCTTCAAATTGCAGAAAATAGGAATGGAGCCAGGACTCTTGAGTTGGATCCAGTCATATCTATCACATAGGAAACAAATTGTGCGCTTTCAAAATAAATTATCAGCACCCATTTCTGTAACCTCTGGAGTACCTCAAGGTTCTCATTTAGGCCCACTTCTTTTTATTTTGTATGTAAACGACATTTCCTTTTTACTTAGAAAAATAAAATTTCTTATATATGCAGACGACATGAAGCTCTTCATGGAAGTAAGTAATTCTAGCGAAGCAGAAGAATTCCAGAATGACATTAACTTATTCTTCACTTGGTGCCATAAAAGTTTACTTCAGCTCAATATCAAAAAATGTAATTCAATAGCATTTAGTCGAAAATATGTAACACCACCAATTGAAGTATTTTTAGGAAATCAAGTAGTGCAGAAGTGTAAAATTGTAAGGGATTTGGGCGTAATCCTAGACTCTAAACTCACTTTTGTAGAACATTATAATTCCATAATAAACAAAGCAAACAGCATGCTTGGCTTCATTAAGAGGTTCAGCAACAATTTTCAAGACCCATATACTATTAAACTATTGTATACTACATATGTAAGACCAATTCTGGAATACTGTCACCTAGTATGGAACCCGTATCATGTCGTACACGAAGAACGCATAGAATCAGTACAGAAGCAATTCCTTTTATACGCCCTTCGGAAATTGAATTGGACTGTGCTGCCACTTCCGTCGTATGAAGCACGCTGCATGCTCATCAACTTGGAAACACTTAAGCAACGCCGGGAATTCGCAATGATTCTCTTTATAAACAACATTATTTCGAACCGTGTAGACTCCGCTGCACTTCTTTCTCAACTAAACTTCTACACACCCTCTCGGCATTTAAGAACAAGAAAATTATTTTCAGAAAAATCATGCAGAACGCATTATGCTCAAAACGGACCAATAAACCGTATGATGCGTCAGTATAATGTACATTGCGAATTCATTGGCATTACTATGTCCAAAGAGCAGCTTAAAACACAACTAAAGAACAATAGAAGTAATCCATAGCATGTAAGAAAGTATTGTAATTATTGTATGTAGTCTACCTATGCTTGACGAAATAAATAAATAAATCAAAAACTCCTGTGGTGTTTTTTATGACTAAGCGAACGTCAAACATTATCAAAAGTGTCAAGGTTCATTTATGAACCCAAATTTTAAATTGAAGTTTAAATATGATATAGCCGTTACTTGAGTTTTTCTACGAGGATTCTGGCAAGCATCTCGAGAGATGATTTCAAATGAATCTTAATAGGATTATGATGATAGTACTGAGTGAATCCTGCAGAGAATTCTGAGGGAATTCTGATAAGAATTCTGAGAGAGTTCTTAATAGAATCCTGAGAGATTTTATATGAAAATCCAGCGACGAATCTTATATGTGCGATGATTTTGATAAATTTTGATTAAAATCATGAATGGATTCCCGCAAATCTATCTTATGAGAATCTCGCGAAGAATCTTATGTGAATCCTGCAAGGAAACCAATCAAAATCATGAGAGGATACTGATGAGAATTATGAGAGGATTCTGAGGGATTCCTAAGAGGATTCATCAGCAACTTTCTAGGATTCTCATCCTTACTTCCAGGACTCTCGATGGATTCAAGATGAAATCAAACTAAATCATTGGACATTTGTTACTAAGCCTGAATTTCAGCACAATCATCGAAAAAATTCTAAATACTCAAATTTAGCTTTTGATACTTTTACCTTTATGAAACAGTTGGATTTAATATTACTCGTGTAGAGAATTTCCTTCGAGTTTTCATTTATGTGCCAATTTATTTATTGTTAAGCATCTGAATTTAAACTCCGAAACCAAATGCGGGGCTGCTGATCAAAACTCAAAATTGGCCCTGTACGTCCAAAATGTCCCAACTTTACCTCTAAAAGCTTTCATTTGCTGAAATAGTGTTATTTGATGTTTCGCATAATGGGTGTTTTCTTATAATAAAAATCGGTCTTTTGGAATCAAACGCATGGTTTGGAACTGAAATGGCTTCCAATGACTATATTTTGATGAATATATATGGTCGGGGTTCTGCTAAACCGCACCAAGTGCCAAAACCTTCATTCCGAGATATTTTACTTTAAAGTCTTATCGCGTATTAGTTTATCGCGGACGATTAATTTTATTTTTTTTATTGCTCATTCGCGATTAACAGTGTCCAATAAGTAAACCGAAAATAAATATACAAGTATATAAAAACATAAACTATCGATGTAATTGGATTCTATTAAAAAATATTAAGCACTCAGTTCACTCTGGCTGAACAAAAGTTGAAAAATATGGTTCTTGGTTCGGTATGGTTGGATGTGTTTCATAATTTTCAACAACACAAGCAAAATTGGAGACAAATGATGTTTATCATCACCGTACATGTTGGAAGCCATGTAACAAGTGTTATGTCCATTCGACCAAATGTACTTTCGACCAAATGTCATAGATTCATGTCATATGGCAAAGTGATTATTGTGGTTCAAAAATATTCCAGATGAGCTCGCAAGTTTTGACACATGCTATATTCATAAGCTTCCACATAAATACATTGAAATTTTACCGAGAATAAATGGTGGGAAAGGAGGCCGGCCGTGTATCCGGATTGGCCACCGGTAAACAAAGCATTGTGGATGTATTAGAAGGTACAACTATTCCCCTACACAATATCGTTTAAATTTTGAGAATTGATCAATTGAGTCAAAAGATATGAGCAAAAGAGTGCAAAAAATTAGAGGGGGTTGTGTACAAGACACGACCACATGACGTTAACTACGCCAAGTGATTTTTTGCATTTGAATTTAAGTCGATTTTCATAGTTGCAGCCTTCCTTTAGTTCAAACTCTAACATAATATCGTGACGGTCGCAACATTTTAGATTTTCAATTGACACCCAGTATATTGCCGTAAGACGTAGTTAACGTCAAAAGTAGAATGCACGAAGAAGCAGAAATTGGTCTGCTCTTATAGTGCACTAGCCAACCCAAAGGAAAGGTGGAAGACAATATGAACGAGTTTGGTTGCGTAAGAAAGGGGTCGACATTTTCCCAATTTTCGACAGTCTATCATCAAAAATCAAAAGTTTTCTCCATTTGAATAAAATGTTGTATAAATTTCCGACCGATTGGTGGGAAAATATTGAAAATCTATCGATAAATGGCTGAGTTATTACCATTCAAAATCTTACATAATTTCGAGACGGTTACAACATTTTAGATTTTCAATTGACACCCAGTATATTGCCGTAAGACTTATCCCAAAAACTTACTTTCGCAAAGAAAAGTCGCCGGAGAACACCCATTGACATCTATAAAAATTCTGAACAAGATCTATGTTCTTCTATGTAGGTATTTCTACGATGAACAACATTGCCGAAGGCCGCAAAGCAATCAGAAGTTTGTAAAAAAAGTTATTATGCATAGATTATTCGGAATTTTTTTTTGTTATTCCTTTACGTGTTAATCAACGTCGCCTTGCCAATAGGTTTTCAGTGAATAACTTTTTTCACAAGTGTCGGATTGTTTCGCGGTCTTGGGCAATATTCTTCATCGTAAAAATACCTATCGAGGTCTGTGTTCAGAATTTTTATAGAGGTCAATGGGCGACCTCTGACGATTTTTCTTTGCAAAAGTAAGTTTTCCCATAGAAAATCCCATACAAAAATTGAACGGCTGGCGCTAAAATATAGTTTCACCGATCGAGCTGAAATTTTGCACAGTTGTTATGGTACCAAAATGCAATCCAAAAAGTGGACTGGAGCGAGAATCTAAATTTTTCATTTAACCGTGTCCCAGGCTAATGGACAATGATGAGAGTGTGACGTCTGTTTGTTGTGGTTTAAGGTTTATTCACATTCAGGGTGTCCATCCATCCGGGAAATCCGGGAAAAGCGGAAAAAACACGGGAATTCCATTTGGCCGGGAAAAATACGGGAAATACCCTGGAAATTGTAGAACACACCGGGAAAAATATTTGTTCCTTGGACAAAACAGAAAATTTTTGACACAAGATACACGACTGTTTGACAACTCAAACTTCGCATTATGAATAACTTTTGGTAAGATGCTAAAGGTAACGATTTCTAGTATTCCTAACATTAAAAAATCGTTGGTTCCGTGTTGAGATTTTTGACATTTTTTTCTAGCATATGATATCGATTTCTTGTGAGATGTTTCAAAGATTTCTGGCGGCATATTGAGCAAATTCAAAGCAGAACTTATGAAATATTAATGATATTAAAAAATCTTAAAGGGCACTTGAGGATTCCTGACAAGGTTCTAGGCTTGATAGATTTCTATTAAGACTCATGGCAAATTCTTGATGAGATTATTTCAGTAATCATAATGGGAATCCAGACGATGATTGACCAGGCAGTTGAAAGTGCTTTGGAAAACCACTTAAAAGTTAAGTAGTGGATAACTAATGAAACTTCAAATAGGTTTTATTTAACAATCTTGGCGGATATTTTATTTCTTAGCAGGTTCTAAGCGGTTGGTAGCAAGGTAATCTAAAAAGATTGTCGATCTGTTTTCTTGGGAGATCTAGGTGATTTACTGCTAAACGCCTTGGTCGTTTTATGATTATTTTTTTCTGTATGGTGGATTTTTGGAGATTCTTATTCATGATTACAGCTTGGTTAAGTATTCTTGCTGTATTGTATTGTATTGCTTCAAAGATGCTGTTATGGATTTATGTTATTTTTTAATAAGCTCCATAAAGGAACAACGATTTACTGTTGCTCAATTGATATGAGCGAATTTGAATTGAATTGAATTACTTTTTATTGAAGGGATTTTCTGCCGTAGTCAGGTTCATCCCCAATTGATATGAGCTCTTTCTCGTCATCGATTCTCTTTTTCGTTAATAACTTCGCCAAAATAAATCTTAAATATTTCTTGTTCATGAAACTAGATAAAGTTAATATTTCTCCTACAGCACAAAAACATGTTACAAAAAGTAAATCAATTTTCTGCAATAATGGAAAGATGCAGGATGAAGGAAAAAAAAATCGATGAATGCAGATAACCCTTATGAAAAATCTATGTCGAAATGTTCTTTTGGCGAAATATCGTTTCAGCTACTTCCTTCCTAGATTATGATTTTTTTCTAGGGTTATGGGCCATGTATAACGTATAATTTGTAAGGCCTTCCTAGAAAAGATTGGATTGGTTATTGAACTTTTCTCTTTCGTAGAACTATAGTCAACATTTAGATATTCTCCGTAGTTTTGAGCACCCGACTGAAAATAAATACTGGAAGGTTATTTTCACCATGCCAAATACTGTTTTTCACCGGATCCAAAACTTTTATGTTATTATTTACCAAGAATTTGATTTATCTAAAAAAAATCGACGACCTAGTCTAAAAATAATTTAGGCCATAGTTCTTAGTTCTTAATTGCTGAAAATGTCTTTAGTGTTGATCTATTGGATTTTCCAATAGATCTTTACCACACGTCTGTCCGAAAATCTTTTGGAATTTAAACCAATAATCTTAGGCGTAGATTCCATTAAAATAATTCATAAATAACTTAGAATAAGCCCTCCGAATTTGAACGAAGCTCTCTAGTGATTATATTTCAATACCTATTGAATCATCTACTTTATTTAATCTTATATGTAACTGTCAATACCATTGCAATATTTTCCAATATTTGAAAATCTATATGTAAAAAATGAAATGATGTTTTAATGTGATCAAAAATTATAAAGATGTTTAACGGCGAAAAAAACCTTTGAATTTGAAAACGAATATTTTGAATTTCAAATCGAATATCAGCTCTTACTGACAAAGGAAAACATTGGTGGAAAATTTCAAGTTGAAGGTTCTTGATGAAGCCCGGTTCAATAAATTTAGGCATCCGGGAAAAATCCGGGAATTGGAAAATTGATTTTGAATGGACACCCTGCACATTGCTTCTACACTTGTACAAGACTGCTTTAAACGTATATAACAGGGATTTTTAGTCTTTTTGGCTCACGGAGATTTTTTTCAAATAAAGGAGCACCTGTTCTTCGTCACCATTCTGTTTAAAATCCATTTTTTTTTTCTTAACCCTTAAAAGGCGGTTCAAAAATATGATAGGTGGCCAATCCGCCACCTGCAGCGCTCACTTCGTTTTTGTTCGTATTTGACATTTATACACTACCGCCATCTGTTGGCCCGTCGGCCAAACACACCGATTTTAGTAGTGGGCGCACATGTCCTCGTGACTATGATTTTGATCGAAATTTGTTCTAAGTGCTGCGTCTGTTTGTCTGTGCTAAAACTGTCCCGATAAATCCGGACCCCGGTGTAGACGGCACCCACCGCATCCCCTACACTGAAATAAATCTGGGACGATATTTTATCAGTAATTTCATATAAATCAAACTCCTCGTTTGGCTCATATATCTCAAATGCATTCCGATACTTGTTATTCATATTCCAGTTCGAAATCAACAGCGCGAATATAAATATGAAAGGCGTAAGCTCACGCTTAAGTGATATGCCCATAAGGGATGGTACACAAATTATGTCACGCTAAATTTCAACTTTTTCGACCCCCTCCCCCCCTTTGTCACACTTTTTGTATGAGTCCTGCGAAAATTTTGTAAAGCATGTCACGCTTGGCTCGATCCCCTCCCCCCCCTTGGAGCGTGACGTAATTTGTGCATGATCCCTAATATGAGCGATACTAGCTTCGCATATACATTTCACGAACCGGCTTGTTTGTGTCTTTTATATGCATGCGTGTCATATTGAATAAATCATTTCGGCTGTTGTTATTTAGTAGAGTGAGTGAGAAATGAGAGCAAAGTTGCGTTGATGAACCCGAAATTTCAAAACGTAGCTTTTAAAGCAATAATGTTTATTCTTCAGAGTTAACCTTATCCTTTAAATGGTGAGTAATCGTATATTGCCAAAACTAATATGGAATGATTATATCACAGACTGTGATTATGCCTAGCACAGAATCAATATAAGTCTTGCTATATGGTTTGACTTCATTGGAAAACTATTGGAAGGACGATTAAACCACATTTTCAGCGTAAGTATGAGGTATCGTATCATAATTAAGTGATTCAAGCTGTTTTTTTTTCTGTTTCAGCAGAATCATTTTTTTTTAGCAGACCATCCCGAAAAATCCAACAACCTAAGATGATCACCTATTTCCAGTAGAGCAATCTGTTTTTCATAAATATTAAACCTAAATGAAAATAAAAAGTTTTAATGAAATGTTTATTTGTTTCCGCATTTTATTTTAATAATTATAATCCTCATGGAAAATAATAATGAAATGCATCTAGATCGCATATAAAACAAATTACCTATGTCCATTGATTTTTATTTTACAGGCATGTAAAGAAGATATGCGCACCCCACTTGTAAACCGAACATGCATTTCAAATACTTAATAATGCCATGTTTGACTGCCCAAGCCACCAATAGTTCGGATAAAAGAGCATGTTCAGGCTTAATCAGCTCATCGAAAGATCATGGACAGAGTTCTATACAGCGCACTTTTTAAGTAATTATCCGAACTTAAGTTCACAAAACGTTCCTTTAAGCTGCTGTAAAGAATGCAGTTCAGCTCAAAAAGAAACTCCAATTAGGATGACGAAAATAAAAAAAATCTTCTCTCTTACGGTGTGCCGTGTCACATTTTCGATTGGAGGTTTTTTTTATGACTTGCCATTTGGAGATTTTTTAGCTACAATGTTTATTTGTTTCTCAATGTTTGGTACAAGACTCGAACTCAAGTCGTCATCGTTGAATCTGTAGTACATACCGCTGCTCCACATACGCGTTGTGTTGTTGCTTACGAAATAACGTGATGTCTTGATTTCTTATGTATGTGCTTCAATGTTTCCAATTCGAAACTTGTTGTGAACTTCAACTTCTCTTCGAAGTTCACATAGAACTTAATAGACACTTTAAAGTTCAAACAAGTTTACTAGGAAGTTCCTTTGAACTTGCGTGGTTTGACAGTTCTCAGATTGTTTTGTTTTCGCAGGTTTTCTATTTTCATTGAAATAAGTGTCTTGAAAATGTAAAATTCAAGTCCATATAAAAGTGAAAGCCCTCCAGAGGTTATCAGCTTTGAGATTGAAATCTACTGTGCCAATTAGGACGAGAAAATTCAGAACAACAGAATATATGGAGCAGATAAAGCTGTTGCATTGGACCCTGCTAGGAGCAGTGCTGTAATTCTCCCATCAAAATGAATTTATTAAAAGGATGGGAAGATGCAGGTAGGTGAACTCTTTGATAAAGTGAAATCCTAGTTATTCAATGAATATGATCGAAGGCTCGTGAAATAAAGTACAGCGACATTATAAGACTCTTTCATTGTGCTATGAAGTGCGTTTGTTCAAGCAATACTTACTGCTTCCAAAAGGCAACGATTTTTTTATCGTGATAATGTGAAACAGTGGCAATGTTAAACGGTAGATTAAGTTCATTTTTAGTCTGTTTTTCCAGATCATAAATAACTCTCAAGTGTAGAAGAAGTTTACAGCAGGTCCGGTTTGCAAGTAAAGTGAACGGGAACTTCAATCACAGCAAGTTCAGATCGATCCGTATCAAGTCGCTGTGAAATCTTATTTCGAACTTTATTTCGATTTTCAAGTAGGAGAGAAGTTCGACTTAAGTACGGTTAGTACCTTGAATGAACTCTGTGTTCAAGTTTTAAACGGGTTCTTGGTAAACCTAGTTTGAGCTTTCAAGTAGTTTTGAAAGAAACTATGCAACTTTATATGTACTTTAAAGTATTTAACAAGTATATACGGATTGTTTTTAAGAATGAAGTTCAGTTTGAAATTGCATCGTCTTTTAATCAGCAATAAAGTTCAATGGAGCAAAATTCAAACCTGATGTGAACTTCTGAGTTCACTTCTCAAGTAAAATCCGAACTTTTGGTTGCTTGGGTGAAGTGCAAGTTACATATGCATTGCATACAGTTCAAGACTTTCATTTCCACCCTATGATAAGATTCATAGGATTTTCCAAATGTGCAATAGTATATGTCTACGCTACTGCTCTATGCCCTTTGATGTCGAGAAAAAATCTATCCCGCAAGTCCTCCTTCTGTGAGATTCGAACCCAATGTGGTATAGCACATTGATTCGAACCCACCACCCTCACTATGGTACTACCGAAAAGCTGCGTGTTTATCGCTACGGCTATTTGGGCTCTAATGATTAGAGTCATTTTCACTCAACACTTCCAATGGTTTTCGATCATTTATTGCTCGAAAATGTTGAAGACGAATATCTTTCTGAGATACTGCAGCTTCTGGTAACAAAAAAACTAAGCGGTTAAAGATATACGTGCTGGCCATCCAAAATCATAAAACCACATGCAACTCATAAAGCTAGTTATACAAAAAACTATGTACCTAAGCGTCTACTAAATGTTTTCACAATGAATGCACAAATTCACACACACGGTTAGTCCATAGCTGCTCGGACACAAAGCCAATTTAGCATGACGCAGCAGAAGAGGTGTGCACGCTATGTAGCAGCAAAAACATTTAGCAAGCTAGCTATCTGGCGACAGCAAAGACAGAAGAGCCAACGGGAAGCGTAACCATACAACCGTAGGATTCCATACTTTTTTGAACTTCTTCTCGCCGTTCTTCGCCTTGGGACAGAACAGGGATACGGATGCCTCGCGTTCGCCCGACTCCTGGCAGCACATGCAGGACCGCTCCATCTGCCAGATCTTGCTGCCCGAGACCTGAATGTAACTGGCGCAGCGGCCAATGCACGCAAAGGACGGGATGGGCTTCGGGACGCAACCCGGGTACTGCAGGACGTGGATCACCGGCGTTACCTGGCAGTCGTCGGCCGTGTAGTGCTGGATATCATCTGCCAGGGGTGGCCACGTGATTTTTTTTTTGTTTCGTGTGGCAGTGCAGGAAAAAGGGTAGAAACGAGATGGAATGGATCGTAAATCATAAGCGAATTATAATCGTGACAGATGGGAAATTTGCTACAAGTGAAAGCGGCTGTGACAATAAAGTGGTTGGGTTGGTTGGTCGGTATTGGTCGGCTGTTGGGTGGGAAGTTCTATTGTGCCGATTGTTGGGTCCTGCATTTGATGATCTCCTCGATAATTGGTTTATGCAAGCGCGAAATTGTGCCATAGAATTGAGCTGTTACTTGACTGCGTCCTGAAATTGCATTCAACTGTATCGGGTAATTAGTGATTTCTGATGGGTTTTGATTATCTAATTTGGGTTCATAAATATGATTAAAAGAAATCATTCAAGCATGCTACAGGCAACTACTAAGCAATATTTAAATGCCAATAAAACAAAACATTTACTCAAGCTCTCAGAAACTATAATAAACGTATAGGTACATATAGGAAAGTATTCAATTAGTGGTGTATCATTATTCTGAGGGCCAAATAATTGTAGCAATAAATACGCAGCTACCCATTAAGACCATGCTAAGAGTAGCGGGTTCGAATGCCAGTCGAGTATAAGATCTTCTACGAATTCCCGGGGCATAGCATGGAGTATCTACCTGCTTGCAAGAATTCACAAATAAAGTTTTCAGTTGATAACTGTGCAGGGTCTGTAGCAGTTGAGACGTAAGGCCAAAACAAGAAGAACGTGGTGTAGGGCAAGTGGTGCACCTAAGGAAAAACTCACGAACTTATGAAAGATTTCTACTGATAATAATTAAATCAATTTTCATACTATTTGTTGCATGTCAATTCTTGGTTCGGTTAACACTTTCAACACCGATAGAATTGGTTGATGAAAGAAGAAGCATGAGCGGTAACTCTTGTTTCCCAAACAAATATTCCGGTTGAACGTTAGGTCCACTAAGAATGGTTGCTTTAGTGGGTTCCGAAGCCAGTTTAAGGTTGAGGTACTTCTCCGTGAAGTCCGCGAGCTCCATGTTCTCCTGTTTGCTCAAATCGATGTTAAAGTTGCCAGTCACGATGATTGGCATGATCTCCTTTTGATACTCGAAGAAGTTCCGCACGATGAAGAACTTCTTCTGCTTCGTAGTGGTATCCGGGGAAATGTAGAGGCAAATCTGCGATTCCAGAGCTCGGCCGTCATGGTCCTGCAGGAAGTGAGTGGCCTAACTGATCGGTTTGTTTGAGGATACCAACCTGTGCGCGATCCACGCTAAGCGTGTCAGCATCATGCCGAAGGACATCCAGCTGACTCGTCATATCCGTGGAGAGCGCGGTTAAATTGAATAGCAACACAATTTCAAACAAAATGGGTCACAGCATTCGACGTAAAAGAGTTACAACCAGAGACCATCGTCATCATCGAAACTTTAAAAGCAGTTATTCTGTCCAAAACTGAAAATAATTTGATAAAAATATGTTCACTGTGTTTCGGTTGTCGAATAGAGCACCATGCAGCTATGATCTTTCCCCACTAGCTCATTTCTGTCACAACCATGGAGATGCAGAGGTGATCTCGGTCTCTAGTAACAATGGATGTCACACTAACATTCCTTTCCTTCCTGACGATCGTTAGGACGTGTCCGGCGCCGTTATTGACTTTTTAATGTATGGAGTTCTCGAAAGGGTACATTGAAGATAGAAAATTATTCCCAAGCTAAATACCTTGCTTTCTTGAGCAACTTCGATTATTCCGGTCAATCACAGAGTGGCAACTACGAATTGTACGGTCATCAACGCTCATGCTTATGCTTATGCTTAAAAAAAGGTGTTTTAGTTCAAACATAAAACTAAACTAAAAACGCCTACAAAAGTGTTTTTAGTTCAAACATGCATTTTAAACACCATTATAAGTCCCTATGCATTGGTATACAATGACGGATTTCACGCCAACTCGACAAAAGGATTGGCAGCACCCCTTCAGAATTCAATGAAACTTTCTGGGTGTGAAGACTATGTGAAACTGAGATACTTTACATACTTTGTTTTTTCAAAATCGATCTAGACTAACATTTGGAAAGGGTCAAAGTTTTTTTTAATTTTTTTATAAACCCGTATAACTCGAAAAAAGGTAAGACCTACAAAAAAGTGTTGTATGGGGGAAATCAGAAATAAATTGTATTTTTTATTGAGAATAGTTAAAAAACGGAATTATGCAGTGATTATGTTTTTCAAATGAAGGCAATCTATGGATTTCGCCTCTGCCTATGAGAAAATCAACTCCGTCTAACAATCCGACGGATTTTTATGGTTCGAAAGATTGCACACATTGAAAAGGAACAACCTGATCCATACCCCATTAAATTTTCTTCTAGAAAATACTACTAAAAGAAAAGCGTTACAAGCCAGATGAATAAGAAATAATGTTTGTATTGTTATCTACCTAAAATGTCCGTTAACGACCTGAGTTACTCAACAATCCCCGCGTGAGTGTATAGAAAGATAGGTATTTAACTTATGATTGTCGTTCTACCTATGCATATAACTATTTAAGCTTGATGTCAATAAAACTCTTTTCATTTTATCTAAGTCATTTGTGAAAAGAAGTTAAAGATGGATCAACAAGATTTACCGCGCATTAAAATTTCGAGATGTTGCGCCAGTATAAACAATCCTAAGTGCAGGCGTAGCCAGTTGCGAAACTTGTCACCAACAATGATCGAACACATACGTGCTATGGGATATAGTCATCAGCTTGATGAAACTATGCATATTTGTGAGTCGACATGCTTAATGATCAGGCTCCACAGAAGTCCGCCTAAGAAAAAAACGACGTTCGGGTGGAGGCGAAGTGAATCAAAATCCACAACCACCAACAAGCGGTCAGGCCTCCAATGAAATGCTAGGTAAGATAAATTTACTTTGCAGCACATTAAACGACAATGATTGTTTACATAGAACCCATATCAATATATTAATTTGACATTATTGTATATTTTAGAAGCAGTCCCGTCCTGTTCATCTTTGCCATCCGTCCCATCAGCGGATGAATTACTAGGCCCCTACAACGTGGAAAAATTCAACAGTATTATTGAAACTTTGAATTTATCCCCAATCTCGTCGAGAAACATGAGGAGCTTGGACTATCGAATTAATCAGTGGAGATCACCAAAGCTGTACGTCATGACATACTAGGCATGGATGCAATGGACGTCGACAAGGTGGAAGCATTCGAGGAAATCCTCATCAGTTGAAAGAAAAATTCAACTCACCTGGTATTACCAGTTGAAAATATTATCGGTTCTTCCTAAGTCGTGGTCGATCAACAAAATTGTCGAGGAGTTCGAGGCACCAATTTACATGGTGAAACAATTTGTGAATGAACAGGGCATTCTATGTACCACAAGGGCTCGAAGTGGGCATGGAATTAGTGAAACAGATAAACAGGTTGTTATTGATTTCTTTGATAGTGATGATATTAGTAGGCCTATGCCAGGAGCCAATGACTTCGTTTCTGAGTACCGAAATGGTAGTGAAGAACAAGTTCAAAAGCGTCTATTGATGATGTCTCTTAAAGAGGCGTACATGATTTTTGAAGAAAGATGCCAAAATGGTAGAAATTGGTTTTACTTTGTTTACTATGTTGAGGCTTAAACATTGTAGGCTTCTCGATAGCACAGGAATTCACAATGTATGTGTGTGCACATACCACGAAAATGTTAAATTAATGCTTAACAGTTTATGAATTGTCTCTCAGGCAGAAATTTGTGAAAAACTGTTATGCGATGTTTTAGTAAGAACGACTGATTGTTTTTTTCGAGAATGTGAAAAGTGTAATTCCAAAGAAAATATTACAGGAGAACTAATCTCGCTTTTAGAGGAAAGCGACAAAGAAAATGTAGTTTGTCAGCAATGGCTCACCACCGATCACTGTAATTTAGAAACTATAATAAAGCCTGTTGAAGAATTTGTTACGTATTTCGTGGAGAAAGTTGATAAGCTAATAACTCATGATTTTATTTGCAAAGAACAGTCTTCTTTTCTACGAAACAAAAAAAACTCCTTAAAACAAGGTGAAATACTGGTAATTAGCGACTTTTCTGAAAATTATAGTTTTATCATACAAAACGCTGCTCACTGGAATAATTCCCAAGCAACGATACACCCATTCGAGATTTACCATAAAAAAGATAATAAATTGGAAAACGTTAGTTTTATTATAATATCAGAAGTGTTGACCCATGATACAGTAGCAGTTCAGCTATTTATTTCAAAATTGATAAATGTTGTTAAACAAAAAATAAATTTCTCAAAAGTTATTTTTATGTCAGATGGAGCTGCAGCTCATTATAAGAATTAAAAAAATTTGCCAGCTTATGTAATTTCAAGAAAATATATGGATTGGAAGCAGAATGGCACTTTTTTGCCACATCCCACGGCAAAGGCCCCTGTGACGCTATTGGTGGCACTCTCAAGCGAATGGCAAAAATAGCAAGTCTTGCAAAAGACTATGGAAACACAATAGCAACTCCGCGAGAACTATTCGACTGGGCAGTGAAACTAACTGATACATGTATCACCAAACTAAATTTCTGTTATATATCTAATGAACAGTATATTAAAATGTCAGAGGAATTGATGGAATTGTTTGATAAGGTTAAAACTGTCCCTGGTACCCAAAAATATCATTGTTTTATGCCTATTAGTGATACACAAATTGCAGCCAAACGGTATACCAATTCAGAGGATGAACCCAAAATATTCAATTTATTCAGAAAAGCCCAAAAATTTTGTAAATATTCATGTGCAGATACTACGTTTTAGGATATATAGCAATAATAAAAATAATGATGCATGATAAAAAAACCACGACTTTTTTTTTATAAGCATAATATTGACCCTTTCCAGACACCTGTTAAGATTGGCTTTGACCAAATAAGAAATAAAATATTATTGTGATATCTTTCCAACCATTAAAAACCCATCGGATTGTTAGACGGAGTTCATTTTCTCATAAGCGGTTTGGTGCGAGATCAATTGTATTTAATTAAAAAAAAACTCTGTATAATTCCGTTTTATTTCTTTTAACTACTCCCAATAAAACAAATCTAATCTATTTTGTGATTAAAACTCATTTCTCACTTCAAAAAATGAGCATACTAGACTATTTAAAGCGAAATAAAAAAAAAAAATCAAAAAAAAAATTTTGGACTTAAAAAATTTGTTGTTAGAAAAACTTTTTTTCTCTAAAATATGCCCAATTTGCAATGTATGGACGACTTTTAGTAAATTTAATTACGAAACTTTTTGCTTAAGGATGATCAAAATCTGAAATGGCCGTTTTTTTTAAATCGACTCTTAAGTTTTGAATCATTGTTTTTTCGGTGTAGAAAATGTTTTTTTTTTTCAATATTATTTTCTAAAACTTCAGGAAATTTCACGACAGTCCCCCATACAACACTTTTTTGTAGGTCTTACCGTTTTCGAGTTATACGGGATAGATCGATTTTGAAAATACAAAATATGCAAAGTATCTTAGTTTCACATACTTTTGACATCCAGAAAGTTTCATTGAATTCTGAAGGGGTGCTGCCACTCGCGTGTCGAGTTGGCTTGAAATCCGTCATATATGTTAAAAGATGTCTATTGTTATTCACGTTTAAATCGAACGTTTTTGGAATATAAACAAGTATATTTCAAACAAAACCGAATGAATTACTTAGTGCAAATATGACATTGCATACCTCTAGGCGTTGGAATTTCTGAATTTGATTACAAAATCTGCCCCAGTTTTTACAAATGATTATCGCTAAGAGATTTGCGTCCGGATTCATGTTCAACTATAACTGGGCTGTCAGGGATAATCGACTAACCCTAAATTTCATCAAACAATGATAGTAGAACAGATTTTTTGAAAGCGTTTCAAAAATGCTAAAATCTCATCAAATATTTATATTTGAATAAGGACTGTTCATTTTATAAAGTGGACACTTTGTTTATGCTATATCTTTTTTATTTATTGATGAAATCGTAATCGGTTTTCTGTGTATCGTTGACCTTTTATTCTAAAATGCTATAAAAATATAAAATCTTTGAAAATGCTTTTGGTTGAAGAGCTAAATAGTTTTTCCAAAAACTCTTAAAAAAAGCTGTCCGTCAAAGTTTAACATTATTTTTCGCAAAACAAAAATCCTTATTTTTATGAACAAATTGTATGTTTGTGCCCTTTACTATTCTACTAAAGGTAAAGCTTTAAAAATATCAATTATATTCCACCATTCTATGACATTAGGTAACTTTAGTGATTTACCCATTTATGGCCAAATTTGCTAATACACCATCCTTTCACTCCCAGCAAAAGAGAACAGTAAAAAGCGTGTTCAAAACTAGTTTGGATTACTAAAGAAACTATATTAGTATAAACGAATGCTAAATCGTGAGATTAAACCACAGTCTTAAGTATAAATTTTACTGTTTATGGTAGTTTTACTAAAAAGTGTCATACTTTTAAAATCATGTACGCATATTTATCGATCTACAGCAAATTGTAAACAGTTTTCTCCGAATTTTTCAATTGGTAATCTCAGAATGACATATTATGAAAATAATATGTGGAAAATAAAATCGATTTCATTACAGCAGTGTTGCCAATTTTGATGATTGTCAATGTACTTTGATAGGTCTTCTAAGAATAAAGCAATTGTGTTTCTGTTGTGCTTTGAATGTGACGTGGGGACTTACTAAGTAACTCTATGAAGGCGTAAGTTATTTTTCATATTAATACTATACTAGGACTTCCGTCAGGACGTACTTTTACACAAAAAAAATCTACTCATATCAGTTCCCATCAAATTTAAAATAAATTCTTTAAAAATATACGGGAAAATTGATTTTATTATATCTGTAAAATTGTTGCTCCAAAAATAACTTGATTTTTTCCATCAGGCTTCTGATTGATGATGCTTTCGAAGAACAAGCCTTTTTTGAAAATAGAAAATATAAATTATCGAATTTTCCAGCCAATTTCTTACAATCATTGATTTTGATAATCTCAAAAAAAAAGACCGATCTAATCGTTGTTCCATATTCGTGTGAAATTTAATTATTTTGGAGAATTTTTTTTATCACAACATTGTACAATACTAGTCGAACGATGTGCAAAAAACCGATTAAAATTTCATTGATTAATAAGAAAGATACAGCATGCACAAGGTGTCCACTTTACAAAATGAACAGTCCTTACTAGCTGTCCCGGCAAACTTCGTCTTGCCATCAAATAGGCTGTTGAAAAATGTGCTGCATTCGTTTTGCTTAACTGATTATAGAAATTCTGTTATTTTGTTTAGTACGCTGTGAGTCCCCTACTATAAAATTTACCCGCATTATCACCGTTTTACGGTATTTGTTTTCCTGCATTCAGTTGTTTGACATTGTCAACATTATAGAAAACATATCGGATTTTCTAAGAAACGATCAATTTCGCCCGAATCTACGGAACTTGTTGAATGCTTAAAATATATGAACATTTTTTGCTTTACTTTTGATGGCGCTACGTCCTTCAAGACATGACCTGCGACACAATGTTACGCAAATAAACTCGGTCCATAGCTGTTTGCCTCCAGTTTCTCGATTGTCCCACACTTCCAAGATCCTGCTCCACTTGGTCAAACCACCTAGCTCATTGCACTCCTCTTCGTCTTGTACCGATCGGATTCGAAGTGAATATCATTTTTGCGGGATTGGTGTCCTTGTTATCCGGCATTCTGACAACGTGTGCGGCCATCGTACGCTTCCAACTTTGGCGATTTTCTGGTTCATGGGGTCACCGTAGAGTTGCGCGAGCTTGTTTTTCATTCTTCTCCTCTATACGCCGTTCTCACATACTCCGCCAAAGATCCTAAATACATGCCGTTCAAAACTTGCTTGCAGGTCCTCTTCGAGCATTGTCCACGTCTCATGCCTATAGAGGACTACCGGTCTTATCAGCGTCTTGTACGTGATATAGTTAGTACGGAGGTTACCAGACCACAAGGTCTTGTGAAGTCCGTTGTAAGCACGACTTTACTAATGATCCGAGGAAGACAAATTCGTCCACCACCTCGAACTCATCTCCGTCGATCGTCACGCGTTTGCCAATGGGAGCTAAATCGCACTCCGTGCCTCCAGCCCGCAGGTATTTCGTCATCAACGTGTTTACCTTCAATTCAACCAATGCTTCACGTTTTAGTCTGGTATACTGCTCAGCAACCAGCTGAAACGTTTTGCCGACAATGTTCACGTCATCAGCGAAACAGATGAACTGGAGGGATTTATTGAAGATTTATAACACATTCTAGGGCAATATTGAATAGGAGGCAGGAAATGTCATCGCCTTGTCGCCAATAACTTTCCACAGCACTGTACACTATCTTTATCAGTCTAGTCAATTTCCAGGGAATACCGTTCTCGTCCATAATTTTTCCATAGCTCTTCGCGTCGCCGCTTCGAAATCGATGAATGGGTGGAGCGTAGGAACTTGATATTCGCGACACTTTTGGAGGCTCTGCCGCAACACAAAGATTTGGTCCGTTGTCGATCGCCCGTCTATGAAACTGGTACGATAACTTCTCACAAATATGCTTTCTAGTGGCGATAGACAGCGGAAGATTATCTGTGAAAGCACTTTATAGACTCGGTGCAGACAAGTAGCCAACCTGTCCGGACTCATTATAATAAGCTCCGCTCCAATACCATCCTTCCCAGCTGCGTTGATGCTTTTGAGCTGTTTCATAGCATCCTTAACTTCACTTTTTGTGGGTGTCAGTACGTCTCCCTCATCCGCCGCACCGATGAAGCCATTCCTCCTGGTCTTCATGCTCTACGCCATTCAAGTGTTCATCGTAGTGCTGCTTTCATCTTTCAATTACCCCAAGTTCGTCCGTCAAAATACCTCCAACCTTATTCTGGCACATTTTGGCTCGCGACACAAAGCCTTTGGGGTTGCATTGAGTTTCATGTAAAAATTATGTGTTTCTTGAGAACGATACAGCTACTCCAACTCTTAAAGGCTATGCTTTTTATCCTAAATAGATGGGTTTGCTGCTTTCGCTTCTGTTTGTATCACTCCACATTTGACGAGTACTTTGTTGCAGTATCATCGTCCGCGCTGCGTAACCATGTTTTGTAGAAGTGAGAGATTTCTTTGTCAAAGCTTCCATGCATGCATGGTGACACTTTATGTCCAAGGAAGTCAAGGAAATTCGCAGAACGAAAAGATCCTAGACCATCCGGAAATCAAACTTTTACGATGGTATTGCTTTGAAGCTGTCGACGATATCCTCAGACTGAGAAGGGTCCTTAATTTATAAGATTATTAATGGTAAACTAATTTAGGGTATGAATTGACCAATTGCATTTTTTTTACATTTGACCTTATTTAAAATTATCGATAGATATCCTTCATGAAGTCAATCATTGATGTATTATCGTAATTATTATTCTACTCATACCGAAGAGCACTAACACAGAACGTGTAAGTGAAATAAAAAAATATAATGCGTCCACCGAAAGCACTCTAAATTACGCTAGAGAAGGCAGCTACCCTATAGACATACTATCTATCAGAGTGAATGTAGGTTTCAAGTTGAACGCGCTTTACTTGGAAGCTACAGCCACGAGCGAAAACAGTCATGTACCTACTTATATCGAATGGCGACCGTAACAGGGCACTCATTTCCACAGTTCGCTTGTTGAATTGGCATACCACTCAGTACCTTCCTAATACTATGTTTACCGAGGAGGACACCCAGTCCCCAACAGCAGCATGCAGCAAAAGCGGACAACGACAAAGTGGATACGCTAGCTTCGCTCGTTTGTCGCAGCAATAGTCAAGTGGATTTGTTGATCACAGCCACGGTAAACATTTCCTTGGGCAAACACAGTCTGCGTTCTTCGACGGTCGTCCAACTTCACAGATTCGACCTTAATGGGCGAAACCGGCAACAGAGACGACACCGTGTGTCAACATCGATTGAAACGCAATTTTGAGCTCATCAAACCCACCGAAACGTTCGAAATCTTTCGCTTTCGTTGGTTCTTTAGGAAGTAGGAGTATGTATTGGGTGAAACTTACATCAGCCAGTACGCATCGTGGAAAAGACCCATCAAATTTAAAGAGAAAGCAATTTGCAAACACATTAGATTACATTTTTACGCGTCGGTTTTATCTCCCTATAATGCTGGAGGGTCGAAATAAAAAACAAGTTTGTAATTGGATAAATAAATTGTAGTGGAAATATTCATTTGAATATTCAAATTATTTGCAATTGTACAGCCAATTTAGATGATATTAATTGGTTCACGTTGTAGAAAATGTAATAGAAGAGATTATTTAAAATTACGTAAGCACATTTTCACACAGGTTGGACTCTTCTTGCCTCTTTTTTAAGAAATAGTTAGATGTTTCATCACCCTCTCTCTCTCCTTTCGATTAGATCTTGATTATGCAAACATCATCATATGTTCCAACTGTGTCGGTCTAGGATATTTTTGTAATGATCACGATATATTACAGTAAGGGGCCTTCCTTAGCCGAGTGGTTAGAGTCCGCTGCTACAAAGCAAAGTCATGCCGAAGGTGTCTGGGTTCAATTCCCGGTCGGTCCAGGATCTTTTCGTAATGCAAATATCCCTGACTTCCCTGGGCATAGAGTATAATCTACCTGCCACACGATATACGAATGCGAAAAAAGCAACATGACAGAGAAATCTCTCAGTTAATAACTGTGGAAGTGCTCATAAGAACATTAAGCTGAGAAGCGGGCTCTGTCCCAGGAGGACGTAATGCCAAGAAGAAGAAGAAGAAGTCAGTACCCAACAGCATCTTCCAAAGATATGCTTTTCAAAATTGATTTCAATCGCGTATCAATTAAAGCATCTGTAACTTACCTGGTTCTAGTTCGGTTGCATATCAATATCAAGGCTTATGAAGGTTCATTGCAGTTCCAATGAACATGCATTTTACTTCTTGTTTGACGTTCAACATTTCTGAAATGGCAAAATTTGCTGCAAATATCCTTTGCAAATAGCAATAAAGTCAAATTTATCAAGATGTTTACAGCAACATTTCAAACAAACTCTTGAAACATCTTCCAAAATGGCGGTTTTAATGTTATGTTTCAAATTACTTTAATTTAAAGCATCCGCAACTTGCATTCAATTTCCGGTCCCATACCCACATTTCAAGAAGATTCATCCCAGTTGCGAGAAAGTTGCACTAAACTACGTGTATGATAGCTGGAAGTTTGTTTGTTTCAATCCAGTTGCAATATGGTTACGTTGCACCTTACGTATCATCTAACAACGAAAACATGGTCTAGCAACAGTTTGTTTGTTTGTTTAAAAGGAGTTTCTGATGTGTTGCGCGGCAGTTTTTGCGAAAAATTTAGATTATTTCAGGTGTGCCCTAATTTCACCAGAAATGAACTAGAACTTGTATTTCGATGGGTGCAGTAAAGTTTTATGCAACAAGCTTTGATTAATGGGCCAGTCATATAGTGCATTGGCGAAGCAATTGTTCGAAGAGCTGGTGGAGTAGTGAGTAGAAAAGAAGATGGTGGATTGGTGATCGTGAGGTCGAAAGTTCGATTCTCGTTCATATTTTTGTTTTCATTTTTTTTTTCTTTTAAGTATTTTGCAACAAATAAGGAATTTCGATATTACTTAACATACTCCGCCTCTTGCGCTTTATGCGTTGCTGTTCAGTGCAATTGTAAGTCATATTTGCAACAATTGACAACTCTGATTAGTTTCAAGAGATAATTTTATTCTTGAGTTGAAACAAACTGTGCTGCTTGGGTGAGCATGAGTGCCAAGAAGAAGTAGTATTTTCATTTTATGAATAAATAAACTATTCGAGCAAAAGAAAAAAAAAATTACCTTAAAACGGGGTATCTTTGATAATACGGGTAACTTTGATAGTGCAGGACCCATCACATATTTACTAAACGAAAAAACATGATTTCTGTTATTCAGCTAAGCAAAACGAATGCAATAGTAAAGAATATTAATATGACATTCATGTCAGTGCTATTTTTTTAATTTGAGTCGACAATATTTGAAGCTTTATGAATGAATATCAATTTGGTGCGATTTTAGCATTTAAAACATGCTTCCAACAAATCTTTTGTACGACCACTATTTGATGTAGATTTAAAATTTTCGTCACTTATATTTTACAGCCTAGTTATAATTTAACTTGAATATGGTCTCAAATACAACACTTTTTTAGGGACCATTTCTATAATCCAAGTCAGAAACTTTTATAGAGGTATGTAACTCTAATAAAATGCCTTGAAAAACAAATGATTTTTATGACAAAAACTTTAATAACTTTTGAACTAAAATATGGGAATTTGCATTTTGTTAAGTTCTTAAAGTCATTCATAGACGACTTTGACGAGAAGTTAATATTAAATAAACATAAGTTGAAAAACTTGTTTTTGTTAGACCACCCTACGATAATTGGGGAAAAGTGTTCAAGGTTGGTCAAATTATGAGCTACAGAAAAACTTTTTTTGGCAAAGTTGATCAAAATTTGAAGTTCTACTACTTTGTCTAAGAGTATATACCATTTTTTTGCAAATAAAAAAGTTGATTATATTATTTATGTGATATTGTGGACCACCCTAGTTTTAAATAACACAGTATGAAAGCCTACATTTTTATTAACAACTAGTGGTACCGGCAAACTTCGTCTTGCCATTCAGTAGGCTGTTGAGAAATGCTATGGATCATCCCATACAAAATGACAGTTCCATTTACTTTCCTTTTACCCGACTTTTCCGGTGAACATCCTGGGATATTTATACATACAAACGGGGGTGGAACATTTCGCATAAGGACATTTCGCATACGGACGTTTGGCATAATGGACATTTGGCATAATCATTGGCGTAGCTAGGACTTTTTTCTGGAGGGAGCCTAGGGGGGGCCTAGAAAATACTTGTTTCACAGAAGTAATGTCGGTCACAATAATCACGATTTTCCCAAATTTCGTAGTTTTACCAGAATTGTATTGATTTTATTTGTTTATTATTTTGTCTAATTTCACGGCTCATCAGCGATATTTGTAAATTTCAATCTTCGCTACTGAATTCTTTTTGTAATCCAGTCAAAAACTCTTCAAGAATTCTAGCAAAAAAAAACTTACAACGAATGTCCTTTGTGGTACTTCCACGAACTATTCAGGTATTCAACCATGTGCTTTGAAGAGATTCCTTCTTGGAGAAGAAATTCCTTCCCCAATTATTTTCGTACTTTTTAGTGCTTTCTCCAAGAATTCCATTACCGGTTTCCACAGAGCTCATCCTGGGATTCTCACGATAAATCATTCCTAGACTTATTGATCACCAGAAAATTTCTCTATCAAATAGCTAAAAAATTAAAAAAAAAACACATGAAGAATTTCTCCAGAGAATGCATTAAAAATTCTTTTAATAAATTCTCCTGGAAGGCCCTCTACATACTTATTACATATACTTTCCAATTGTTAGTTAAAAGTATCCTCCAGTTGACCGTTAAAAATTTGATTAGGATGTTCAGGAATAACTGAGAATTTCATAAAAAAAAAAAAAAAAAATAGTACAAAAATTCTATGACTTTCACTAAAATGTCTTCAAGATCAACAAGCAAGGATTCATTCAACGAATTCTTCAGATAGTTCATCAACAGTTCTTCCCACTTTGCTTTCGAAGTTCTTCCAAAATGTCTCTGCAGGATTGTTAAAAAAAACGCAGTAAAAATTATCCGGACTTCCTGCAAAACAATCAAATGATTATTCCAGGTGTTGCTTTAAGAATTCCACGTAATATTTCACAAGAATTTCATGAGCAATTGTAAAAAAATACAATTGAGAAAATTTTATTCATGATTTTCAGAAAAGTTTTCCGCATTTGTATCTGCATTATTTTCACAGATATTTTTTTTGGATTCCCTAAGATTCTTCCGAAAAATTCACCAGAGATTCATCTGAATATTTTCCAGAGATTTTTTTGTTTAAACCGCATTAACGGTGCTTTTCTGAAGTTTTGAAGAAATTTTTCATCAGAATTACTAATATTTTGCAATTTATTCTTGAACTTTTTAAAAATTTCTCTAAAAATTCCATCAAATATTCTCTCAGGGTCTAGAATAAACTCTATTTTTTTGGAAATGGTAATCTCAGGATTTTTCCATGAATAAAATTTAAAAAAATATCCATTCTCAATTTTTTGGTTCAAAAACTACTCCGGGAATATTACAATATTTTTAGGGATTGCTCTACATATCCCCCTACAAATCACTCCATATCAGATTTCTAGAAAAACACATACAAAAAAAGGTTTGAAAGTACTTTGTTGGTAATCTTTTGAATAAACATTATTCGGAAAAAATACAGAATATAGAAAAGTTAAGTGGTCCTTGTAGGATTTACTACAAAAAATCTTGTTTTTTCCTCGTCTCTTATAATAGAAAATTATTGGTGTTTTTACTGAAAGCATTTATAACTTAAATCTTAAATAAAATTTTGTATCAACTCCGAAGTTTTATGATACTCTGGTGAACATATTGATGTAGAATTTTTCCTACGTTCAGAATTTCAAAACAAACTTTTTTGAAGGGTCTATTATACTGTAATACTTTAAGAGTTTAACGCGAAAACATTTCCAGTACGTTTTTAGATCATAACCGTACGTATGAAAATTCAAAACTCCTATAATTCACCATTTTTTAAATTCTTTAAAATATTGCATTTATTTTTGGAGTATGGACAGATTTTTGTACGAAGTTCCTCAAAGCGTCATGCGAAGGAAGGAGAAACAAAAGCAGGTTGGAAGGTTGCAGCAGGTAGAGCAATAGATTATTTATCTTATTTCTAGAGGTAAATTACAGGATAGTCAAAACCTCTTTAATTAATTGACAAATAAAAATAATTCCTCAGAAGTTGCAACAGAATCTTCTTTAGAAATTATTCTGAAAAATATCCTTCCTTGACTTCCGGTTTTCTAGAATTCTGCCAGCGAGCTTATATAAATTCCACCCTAGTGGATTCTGCTAATAATTGATAACATTTTCTTCCAAAGAAGTGTTTTAAGGAAGATCAATACAAATTTAATTACTCTTCTACTTCTCAGTTATTTTGCTACATATTTCTCTACAGATTCCTGAATCGCTATGCCAATTTCGGAAGCAAAACTTTTTCTGGGGTTTTCAACAAATTTCCTCTGAAGAATTCGCAGGCAAGCGACATCTAAAAACCTTTTTTTTTCAATTCTAGAATAATCCGGTTATTTGAAGAGAAATTTCTCGAAAAAGAAAACATAGAAGAATGTTTGACGCATTTTTTATGTATTTTGGAAATATTTGTTAAGGACTTTTATGAACTTTGCGGAAGAATTTGTAATAAAATTTATGGAAAAAATATTTAAAAGAATTCGCAAAAGAATTTCTAGTAGAACAATCAGCAAAATATCTCAGTATTAGATTTGACAGAATCATTTTTTTGAGGAATTGCGAGAAAAAACTTAACTTGTAAAAGATTTAGTAACATTTTTTAGGTTAATCCAGGATCATATTCCGAAATCAATTTGCTAATGAAAAATAGACAAACAACCCGAGGAGGAAAGAATAACTCGCAATAACTTATGCATACCATATTTTGGTATCATACCATAATTAGGTATTGTTCAGTTTTCAATACCTCGTTTTGGTATTATAAAGGTATTTAAAAAAAATGTTTCAAACAATTTAAAATTATTCATTTTGGTATTCGAAAGGTATTGAGGACTGCTGGAGGTGAACTATTATTGAAAAAAAAATCACTTTTATATGAAAATCCATCAAGTATTATTTAGGTATAACATACCTGATCTAATTATCAGCTTGGCATTTGTGGAATATGCAGAAGGTATTATTTGAGGTATTTTACCTCTTATGCAGGGCTCATTCATACCTCATTCAGGTTGTAAGTATTGAAAATTATCTGGTATGGAATACCTCAATTTGGTATTCAGTAATTATTTTCTTCTGCTCGATAAGGAATGAATGTCAACAAGGAGGAATTCACTATGAAAATATGAACAAGTCCCACAATATTATTTGACTTATTTACAAGACATTTTCAAAAGTTCTGAAGCCACCCTGCAATATTCTTTGAGGGATTTGATTATACTAAAATTCTGTAAAGAATATCGAAGTTATTTAAGAAATTCTACAAATCTGTTGGAAATTAATCAAATTAAAATTTATGAAGCAATAAGTTTTCTTGGAAAAACATAGTTTAAGCGATAATTGTGTTACATCTTTTCACATCATCTAAAGAAAACTTGCATACGCCAAAATTCCATGAAAGTTATGTCTTTATTTTCAACAAGAATTTTCGCTATGTATTGCCTTAGAAATTCCTTTAGAAATTCTGTCTATATTTTTCAATTATTTTTTTCGGACACTATACGAGTCGGAGTTAATGTATGGATTTCTTTAGTGAATTCTCATTACCGGACACCTCGAGCAGGGTATCCTCCAAAAACATTATAAATCAGAATGCAGGGAACATGCTGCTTTATGCTGAAACAGTATTAATTGGATTTGGAACGAATTTTGGGAATCGATTTTCCAGGATATTGACGCTTTTATTGTCGAAAAATTGCGCTTATCGCATACAACAAAAAGTTATTTCTAACAGTAACCATTCCATCGACAGTAGACTGGCCCAGCTCAGTATGGGAGAAAAATAAAGTTGTATGATTCCACGGGGCACCCCCCAGGATTATTTCATGGGGTTAGAGGAAACCTTTCTGAAAAATTCAGCTCATTTGGTCGTTCCATCACCAGCTCATGGAATTTGAATTGAAGTTAATATGGGATTTTCAGCTCAAACATATGGGAAATAGCACATCATCTACTGTTTGGTTCAGGAAAATTGATGATCGCGTTCAATTGAACCCAGAATGTCAAAAACACTACTTGATGTAATAGCGAAGAATATTGTAGAAGATTGTAACATGATCAAAATTAATAAAGTTGATGTTTTAACCATCTGAAGTATATCATGCAATACTGCTTGTGTTTCTTCAACATAGCTTGGAGGTAGCCACTAAGCGCATCATAGCCACCTATGAGGCTAAGCGAGCTGAGGCACATGTCGCATGCATATAAGTGACTGTACGGAAGTGCTGATCTAAGCCTAACTTTCATCAACCGAAAGAGTAATGAAAATGAGATTAAATCCAGATACAACCTTCTGCAATTATGTTCATTAGGGTATCAACTAGTGTATTTGTCATTCTGAGCTTATTTGAACGCGAACAATTAATATACGGAACGAAACAGTGACATAGGATCAATTTTCAATATATTTGAGACGAATATCACATACAAACTTCAAATCGAATGCGCCAGCTGGTGGAGCAACCAATTGACTTGAAATTTTGAGAGAGTGTTTTTCTTACCCTAAGGCTCATATCTAGGGGGTGCCCCATTGCACACTGGTCCAGAAAGCTAATTTAGGCGGACATGAGGATTTCGTCAAGATTTATTGATTTTAGAGCCATAGTTTATTCTGAGCATATGTTCAGAATTTTCAGTACTACAAAATGTACGGAACAAAAATTTTTTTTTACGGTGATCACAAGAGTGACGCATACGCCAACTTTTTTATTTTAACGAATCGTAAGTTGGTATGTTCAGCAAAGTTGTAGCAAATGATCATAGGAACAACTTTGCCGAACAAACTTTTTCTCGGTTTTGCTTCAGAGCCGAGATAATTAAGAATTTTTAATAAAAAACCGTTTTTTGCTCTTAAGTGTTTTATTTTTCAGTTTTATTGGCCTACTATGTTCTACAAAGTTTTTATACTTATCATTTGCTACAACTTTGCTGAATATACCAAAGTTGTATTTCTTATGGTTTTCATGTTATTTGAGTTTTTCATCTTAAAATTAGCTATTTTGTATGCCTTGTATCTCAACTATGAGCACCTCAAAAAATATATCTTTCCACCAAATGATTTTGCAGTCTTTCAAGTACCTGTGAGCAAAATTTGGAGAAGATGATATTTTTCTATCTCGTTTAAAATCGATTTTAATAATAGACGATATGAGATAAATCCATATTTATTGAATATTCATACATGTTCAACTCACAAAAGTCATGGCTACCTAAGCATATCAAACCAAAAGTAACACGTGTATTTATATAGGAATCGTTTTTCAGTTGTTTTCGATTAACTTGGAAGCTTCTGCAAGAAATTCATCGTCTTTTTCTCTACCTGTATTTAATCTATTCCTAAGCAAGATCACCGGGATGGAAGTCAACATAAGCCGTATAAAATACTTATTCAAAATTTACAGTCCGATTGAATTCTGTGGCATGATTTTCCCAGAATCTTCTGATGGATTTATTCCGCATTTTTTTATGTTTCTTCGGCGGCATGCCGGACAACATCACTCCATGCGAAAGTAGTTTTTGCACCGTTGAAGAGAGTACATACCAATCGTAGAACTGGCGATACTAACAGTACGTTTCTGACAAAAACTGTTCAAATGCCTCCTCGTTAATCTTCCGATTAAAGTTGACCACTTTTAAAATGATTGAGATCCGTGAAAAGAAGTTATTACAAGTGCGGAAACGCTAACAAAAGTGCGCAATTGAATCAAATCGGGTAGGTGTCTTTGGGGGACTTATTCTTCGTAAATCGAAGAATAAGTTCTCTGAAGACACCAACAGGATTCAATGCAACCCCTCACTTTTATTCACACTTTCGGACTTATGAGGCCGCACTTCGCAGTTCAGTAGTGAAAGAAATACACAATATCTACTTCCCGTAAAAATCGGCATGCCGTGTTACGACCATTTGAGTTCCTACCAGCTGGAAGAGGTTCGTACAGTCTCAGCCCTAACCTTCCTTCGAGGGCTTTTCGTGGCGATCCTTTAGAATGCTGTTACACTTACTGATACGTCTACAACTATTGCACGGAAGTGGTGTTGTCTGGCATGCCGCATTACCAAAGAAAAACATGAAACGTGGAATCCATCAGAAGATCCTGGGAAAATCATGCCACAGAATTCAATCAGACTGTAAATTTTGTATATGTATTTTATACGGCTTATGTTGACTTCCAACCCGGTGATCTTGCTTAGGAATAGATTACCCAGTAAACACAAGATCGTATATGATGGGATAAAAGAGTACAAATGTGGAGGCGATATACGTACATATTGCATGCAGCCTAATGGTGCATGTACGTATATCGCCTCCACATTTGAACTTTTATGCGTTGTCATATACGAGTTTGTGTTTACTGGGTAAATACAGGTAGAGGAAAAGACGATGAATTTCTTGCAGAAGCTTCCAAGTTAATCGAAAACAACTGAAAATGATGTACTTTATATTTTTATATAAATATACGTGTTACTTTTGGTTTGATATGCTTAGGTAGCCATGACTTTTGTGAGTTGAACATGTATGAATATTCAATAAATATGGATATATCTCATATCGTCTATTATTAAAATCGATTTTAAACGAGATAGAAAAATATCATCTTCTCCAAATTTTGCACACAGGTACTTGAAAGACTGCAAAAACATTTGGTGGAAAGATATATATTTTTTGAGGTGCTTATAGTTATAGTTACAGAATAGCTAAATTTAAGATGAAAAACTCAAATAACATGAAAACCATAAGAAATACAACTTTGGTATGTTCAGCAAAGTTGTAGCAAATGATAAGTATAAAAACACTGTAGAACATAGTAGGCCAATAAAACTAAAAAAATAAAACACTTAAGAGCAAAAAACGATTTTTTATTAAAAATACTTAATTATCTCGGCTCTGAAGCAAAACCGAGAAAAAGTTTGTTCGGCAAAGTTGTTTCTATGATCATTTGCTACAACTTTGCTGAACATACCAACTTACGATTCGTTAAAATAAAAAAGTTGGCGTATGCGTCACTCTTGCGATCACCGTAAAAAAAATTTGTTCCGTACATTTTGTAGTACTGAAAATTCTGAACATATTCTCAGAATAAACTATGGCTCTAAAATCAATAAATCTTGACGAAAACCTCATGTCCGCCTAAATTAGCTTCCTGGACCAGTGTGCATTGAGTTTTACAACTTTTTTGTTTAAGGGCCAGTCTAATCGACAGCAACGGTTAAGCTATCGGTTGTTGCGCGATTCACCGAAGTCAGAACCACCACGCTGCTGCTATGTGAGACAAGCGAGGTTTCCTCATTTCAGTTGTTCAACATAACAAAACATAACTACTGAAGAGATTTTTGTCAATAACCATGACTCTTGTTATTGACAAAAATCTCTTCAGCTGTTACATTGATTCAGAAGATTCTGCTACGTGTTAAATTGTTATGTTTTTTATTATCATCAAAAATTCTGGGGGGGGCCTGGATGATTCTGGAGGGGGCCAGGCCCCCCTAGCCCCCCCTGTTCCTACGCCAATGGGCATAATCAGAATTATACGCCTTCTTTAAAATGCTACCTGTTCTGATATGAAACTACTTTATGCGAAACGTCCGTATGCGAATCGTCCTTATGCGAAACGTCTTTATGCGACATGGGTCACCCCCATACAAACACTTCGGAACCCCTGAGGACCAAAACGGACAAATAATCATTCAAATAGGTTGACCCGTTCGTATGCTATTACTACATTCAAACGCCATTCCATTTTTATTTACAGTGATCCCTCCATGAGTCGATGTTCCATGACTCGATATCGATTCATGGAACCATACTGGAAACAAAATTTCATGGTTACTATGATGATTCCTTCAAACAGCTTTCCAAAGGATTGCTGTTCCATGACTCGATATTTCCATGAGTCGATGGTCCCTTCAATATCGACTCATGGAGGTTTCACTGTATATAGGTTTTGTGGAAGATCATTTTTGTCTAAAATTTCATTTTCATGCTCAAAATGCAAAATAATTAAAAAATACATACGATGAAAATCTTCGAAATAGTTTTATAGTCCTATCTATCTTATTCCAGATTACTCGTCAAAGTAGTCTATGAACGAGTTTTAGAACTTAAAAAAACGCAAATTTTCATGCAAAAATAGAGTTATGTTTGATCCTTCGACCTTGACGCTTGCTCCTGTGGGGGCCGGCGATGAGGGCAGGATCAAACATGTCGCGCGTCGGTCGAGTGAAAGTGAAAAGGTGGCGTGATCGCTTAGTTGGTTTGATCCTTCGACCTTGACGCTTGCTCCTCACTGAGTTTTATTTTCTCGTTTTCATGCGCTTTTTGAATAGCGCCATAACCGTTGATTTTAGCGATATAGTTTGTTCGGAGATGTTTCTTGGTATATTAAAGCACAACTTTTGACGAAAAAAGTTTTGTGATCAATCCACCTAGCAGTGAGATAGAAAAACTATTTTTTCAAAACATTTAGATAGACATATAGTGTCTTTGGCAAAGTTGTAGAATTGGCAATTGGAAACAACTTTGTCGAAGACACAATTTTTCTATCTCTTATACTTTTTGAGATATATGCCGTTGTATGTGAATGACCCCTAAAAATCATATTTTTTATCATAACTTTTTCCAAGATTTTTAACATTTTTTGTGTTTTCTACTAAGTTGTTTGTCATGGAAAAACCCGTGGTTTTGTTGAACATATCATCACCCTATCTTTTGAAGTAACAAAGTTATTCATGAATTACTCTTATTTCAAGGGGTAGTTTAGGCCTCTATAACTGGCTTCGGCGCAAAATGGCGCAGACAACTCTTACAAATCATGAAAGTACCATATCTCCCCTTTCGGCAGTTGATAAAAACTTTTGTCTATAAGCGTCTTTGCATGGGTTTTTACTATCAAACAAATAAGCCTAATTAAAACGAATTCGACTGATAATTATTTTACTTTAAGAGATAGAGAGGAACAATGTTCAGCAAAAACACGCGTTTTAAGATGTTTAACAACTTTGTAGAAGATATGAAAAATGTTAAAAAAGTATAAGAGATAGAAAAATTATGTCTTCGACAAAGTTGTTTCAAATTGACAATTCTACAACTTTGCCGAAAACACCATATGTCTATCTAAATGTTTTGAAAAAATAGTTTTTCTATCTCACTGCTTGGTGGATTAATCACAAAACTTTTTTCGTCAAAAGTTGCGCTTTAATATACCAAGAAACTTCTCCGAACAAACTATATCGCTAAAATCAACGGTTTGGGCGCTATTCAAAAAGCGCATGAAAACGAGAAAATAAAACACAGTGCTCCTGTGGGGGCGGGTGATGAGGGCAGGATCAAACATGTCGCGCGTCGGTAGTTAGGAGTGGATAAGTACGCGGTCCGTTAGTAGTGATTGATCCTTTGACCTTGACGCTTGCTCCTGGGCAGTGCGTCAAGAAAGCCCGAGAAGTCGTCAGTTGTTTTCCCTCTTGGGTTACACACCTATTTTCTCTGAGTGCTTTTATATAGCCGAGCCAACGAGTGAAGCTGAAAGTGGATTATTGCTGCTCAAGGATGACAGATAAATTGGTGAGTTCGTTTCATGCTACTATTTCTAATCTATAAAATATGCGTAACTGCACCTTTAATCGTTACAACGGTGAGACGTAAATATGATTTTTCAACAAACTTTGAAAGGTTCGTCACTGTGAGTGTCGACATAAACTCTGATACATAAATTATTTATGTCTAATTTTTTTTCAAAACTCCTTTTTCTTTTGACCTTTATTTTTGTATTTGAAAAAAACTTTGAATGGTTTTACACTACAAGTGTAGACTTGCGAAAGGTTTACTTTATTCAACAAACTTTGAAAGGTTCGTCACCTCGAGTGTTGGCATAATTTTTCTCTACATAGATATTGTTCATGTCAAATGAAAATATTATATTATATTTACATATAAGCATGTTTAAATCTCACAAATAATTATTTATCATGGTCTAATCGCTTATCAAAGTGAATCCTGTGACCCAACGATCCTCTCCATTAACAAACATCCCTCCCAGTAACCTTTGTGGAGATACAGAGGTAAACACGGTCTCCAAATAGCAAAGGTTACACACTAACATTCCTTCCCCCAATTCCACCTAACTGCAAGGCGCCGTTATTGACCATATATAAATAGAGGTACTGAATTATGCACACTGAAGAAGATTATGGCCAATCCCAGCCGAACTTCTAGTTGATTCTTTGTGCATTTTCATTGACTTCGGTCAATCACGGAATAGCATCCATTGATATGTGTAGTCAGTCTAAGCTAAGCTAAGCTAAGCTAAAAAAAACGCAAATTTTCATGCAAAAATATTGATGATAGTTCAAAAGTTATTGAAGGTTTTCTGCTAAAAATCCTTTGTTTTTCAGGGCATTTTATTAGAGTTACAAAAATAGCACATCTGTAATTTTTGACATAATACACACTTTTAGTTTGTCTTTTGATTGGCGTCAAAAGATATTTTTTATAATTGCCTCAATCAGAGATATTCACAATCAAAGTAGGCATGGTTTTGTGACAATAAGAACAATAACTCGGAAGGAGATAGCGAGTTTCTTCACTCATCAAATTACGCATTTTTCGAAGCTCTAAAAGTGTTTCATAGACTATATTGATGGGGTATGTTTGTGTTTTACTGGCTCTACGTCCTTCAAGACATGACCTGCGCCACAATGTTACGCCAACCAACTCGGTCCATGGCTGCTATCCTCCAATTTCTCGATCGCCCCACACTTCCAAGATCCTGCTCCACTTGGTCAAACCACCTAGCTCGTTGCGCTCCCCTTCGTCTTGTACCGGCCGAATTTGAGGTGATGGGGTATTTGAATTAAATTTTTTTTTTCTATCTTTATTAACGAGATTTTTAGCCCTGGGCTAGTTCATCGGGGATGGGATTCGATCCCAGGTCCTCGGCGTGAGAGGCGTGTGTTCTAACCACTACACCAGGTCCGTCCCCTGAATTAAAAACGCTAGAGCCAGAAAACCTGTTTCGTTCGGACCACCCTATGTCACCGTAGGAAAAAAGCTCTAAATCGGTTAATTTAAGAGATACGAAAAAAAACTTTTTTGGCAAAGATGCTTGAAATTAAATGCTCTACAACTTTGCTGAAGTATGTATAATATAATTTCTACAAATAAGAAAGTTAGTTACATGATTTCTATGAAAATGTGGTCCACCCTAATTTTCAATAACACCAAACAAAGGCGCCATTATAAAGGGTTTAACTAATGCAAACAACTTCGTGGAAGACCGTTTTCGTCTAATCATTAGCGGGAAACTTTCATTCTAAAGCTCAAAAATGCATCTTTCCGCGTAAAATTGATTCCTGGACCACTGTGCACTGGTACACTTCCCCCAATGTACCTTAATTCGTTTGAGGATTCCGTAAAAAAAATCTTGAAAGTAGCGGAAGCGTTGGAAGAATTTCTTTAGCAATTTATTGAAAATACTTGGAAAAATCAGAAGAAACTTTCGGAAGTATCCCAGGAGAAGATCCTGAAAATGTTTCAGCAGTGGTCCCAGGACGACTTTTTCTATGGCAAACACTATGAAAAAAATGTATACATTCAACTCTCCACATGCTACATAGTATGCATGCAAACCCACATGTCCGTTTAAGACATACTCAAAACCAAGCATGCACATAGAAATATGCTCGTCAATATACCCTCATAAGTCATACGTCTCCCATTAAAACTAGTATTTCACATTTATATCAAGCCGTATCCATTCACATTGGTGCGCCGCAGAAAGCCAATGAATGCGAATTCACTCAATAAGCAACGGTCGATGTCGTTTGCCGGAACATTCCCAATAAATCGGAAAGCTGCCTTGTAGTAGCATTATGAGGCTCATGACTCTGGTACCTACAGTATTGGGCAATGTAAGCGAAACAGAATGAAAATTATCATTGTGTACGATGGGGCCGTTTAGTTATGGAAAAGTTTCAGTTTATTGTAGTTTGCTCGAATGAGCTCATAGTTGTATAACACACTTTTATACTTAAACATAGCTAACATTTGAATAAAAAGAATGATAGGAACAACAATAAATCTCAAGGACGAATGAACAAGAAGAAGATACAGAAGATGGATTAAAATAAAGATGATTTGTACCGAGAAACTCTGTTTTGACCTATACTGTAAAAGTAATGCTGAGCAGCGAAGCATCGGTCACGTCCTAGCACAAAATTGACTTGCAGTCCCCAACTGACACACATCCTTATAGCTTACACGGAGAAAGCGGGAGTGCTCACGTCGGCGAGGAGCAGAATCTAGTTGATATGGAGGAGACCATTGACATGATAATGGCCCGATATGCTAGCCATCTCATCCGCTCATGTCCTGTCCGTTCAAGCTCAAGAAACTGGCCGACTTTTCCCACAACTCGTGACATTGCACCGTCATCAACATCATCGTTTTACTGCTGATGCCGTTCTATGGGCGTCCTCTCAGTAGTCCCATTGAAGGGCGATGTTTAGAAGAAGAGGTTAGGTAATACCTACTAGAATCGGTCAATCTTTCACACGTACGACACGTGCTTCTTCGGTACAAGGTTGATGTTTAATACATATTAAGGAGGCGATGATAGCAGTGTACAGCACTCATGTTTTAGATTAAACTTTGTTGAGTGTTGAAAATATTGTTCAGTAATTAACCATAATTTAAAAGTTTTGAGGTGAGCGAGATCATGTTTCAATTTTTAAACCAATGTTGGTAGCGTGTGTTGCACCAGTAGATTATAGAAATCAAATGTTCATCGGATTTTTTATCTCTAGAGATCATTGGACTATATCTTCATAATCGAAAGATTATTCTATCGGCGATTTTTTTATCATTAATTTTATGTGAACACATATTCGCCATAGAGGTCCATGGGTTTTAGTATGAACAACATGGCCAGCCTTAAAATTTGTTTGACGATAAAAAGCTTGTTCTTATGATTTTCTGTTCATAAGTGGATACATACATTTTATACATTTGTCACATTTGGCTTGAATGTCCTCAGTTTGATTTTGAAAGTCATATATTAATCTAGCATGAGCCGTATAGATACTTAACATCATCTGTTCAATTTATTGGAACCCCTCTAATCGTGACAACATTTCTACTTGAAGGTTTAAAAAAAATGTTTTAGTTTATGTTGGAATCAGACCAAATTTAATTTTGTTTTCCATATTGTGACATATAAAATCACATTTACTGGACAATATTAGTCTATCAGAAGGAAATCGGGGTATTAGGAATGCCATTTTGTGACCATTTTAGGTCCAGTTTTAGAACTCCGTTTTTAGTTCTCAAAGAGCTAGTTTTATCATTTTACAAAAATACCCATTATGCAAAACACAAAAAAAAACGTCTGCAGACTTAAACTATTGCAAGTACATTTTGGACGTTCTTTGTGTATATGTGTTATTTTACGTTTTTTTCAGTAGCTCCGGCACGGTGCCCCGACAGACCGTTATTATGCAAAAAAATTGTCCATCATATCTGAGCACAGGGCTCAGTTCCTGAGGTCATTCTGCACCTCTGGGCCAATTTTTAAAAAAATCCTTAGGAGGAATCTCGAGAAATCTTGATTTGAAGTTTTTGACTTAAAAATTCAATATAATCCATATTCAAATTTTCAATAGCATAGAAAAAACCTACAAAAACGCTCAAAAAGTTAGCCAAACTGTTCTTAACTACTATATAACTGTTACCGTTGTTATAATTACAAATATTTACTACTGACTTAACTTACCAGAGTGGCTTAAGTATGTTTTTACATGGCGTAAACTAGTAAGCTTCGTTGAATATAATGAAATCAAAGAAATAAATTTCAATATACTATTGATGTTACGTTCGATGAACGTGAAACATTCTATGCTGAATATTATTAATTAATAGCTTATTTTCCGACATTCACACTAAGTGACCAGCCCACCAAAGTCTGCCGTATTTATTTTGCTTAATAAAATTTTCTTCTGTGTTCATCTGGTACTACTCTTAATGTTTACGTCTAGTTTTCCACCGAGTATTGCCCTCAGCACTTTATCTAAAAATATCCTATTGATGCATGGTATTTGAAATATGGCTATTCTCAGCCTCAACAGGATTATAACTACACGGGAAACATGATTGTCATATGTCACAAGTGTTCGAAGATTAACAAAGTCATTAACAACTTCAAACAATTCCCCTTTGAATACTACTTAAGTATCAACTTCACTAGGACTTCCACTCTAGATACTTGCAACCATTTATTTCGTATTATTTTTTTCGGGATTCATCGTCAATCTGTTTATTGATTTCTAGGTCGCGTTCGGCTCAGTAACAAAAATCTAGCTACTGCAGGTAGTATCAAAGACTTCAAAATGAGACTTAAAGCTGTTTAAGCTGACAAATACAATCAAGTGTAAGGATTGTAGACGAGGACCCTTTTTTTGTCAAATTACATGGAATGAAAAGAGATGAGTTTCCGAATTTATTGTTCAATATTGCGTTTTTTCGCTTATATTCAGCGTAGACAATCGTCGCCGTCAAATGGAAAAAATCGTCGACGAAACTAAAAGAAGCGTTGTCATCGTCACTCAACCAGCGTCGGATGACGATGCGAAGATCCAGTCACATAGGCTCGGCGTCATGACGAACAAATACGATTCCTTCGTTATGGGTGAATCTTCGTTCGGGAGCACCAAACCGACTAAAAATATGAATCGTGTCTTCGACAGATTATGAGTATTATTTGCAAAAATGAAACAAAAACAAAACAAAACGCGTCTAGAATCGAACAAACAATCTCTAAATCGTCAACTCCACGCGCTCACCAACAGAGCTATTGTAGAATCATGAGAAGAGCAGGTTCACTTGCTAATACAAGCAATTATGTAATGGCATTTGGTTTGGTGCGTAGCAACCGAATATACAATAAACGCTTTCTTCTTGTATGTAAGAGTAGCAAGCGTAATGAAGAAACATTTGCTAGTTGACGATTTTGTGTTAAAGTTAGTCGTGCATTCTTTCGTCGATGACGAGATGACGACCTGCCAGAGTTATTATACTGGATGACGATTTATTTTTATTTCGTCGGTGACGATTCTGACGATTGTCTGCCCTGCTTATACTCCTTGATTTTGCAGACGATGACTTTATTGGAATCAATCGCAGTACAGTAAAGGAGGGTTTCACTATTTTAAAGATGGACAACTAAGACAAGCTTGTAATGCCATTTACTCTACCCAAACGTATATGGTCGCATATATAGAAAAAAAAAAAACAGGTTCAGATATGTTGGTGTTGAGGCAGTTCTTGATGGAGATGTTATTAAAGTTGTTGAAGAGCAATATAACATTTGTGACGTATGATAATAATGTTTCCCGTGTAGTAAAAACACGTATTCTAGCTGCGAATATCTCCTTCCATGGATTACGTAACCAGCTTAGGGACCCGCAACTTGCAAATGGAGACGACATTTATACACTGTTGCTTGATAAAGGCTTAACTGACTTCAAAGATCCACTATTTCGTTAACAACTTCGCCAAAACACCTCGCGATCCTTTATCGTGCAACACTGAAAAGTGTTTCGAAAACTAATTAATTAAATTAATTAACTAATTAAACTTTTTTAATAATAATGTAAAGAGAGCAACGATTAATGCAAGCTTGCTCAAATGAAACGTCATTGTCAATTTGCCCTGTATAAAACGCTTATTCTTGGCTCCCTTAGCACATTTATTTAAGAACAGGAACGAAAACTATTGAGCGAATAAAATAGGCAAACTGCAGTGAGCTGGTCATTTAGTGCAAATGCCGGAAAGCTGTAAATTTTCTAATAATAACAACTGTAACAATGTTATACTAGTTGAGAACAGTTTAGCCAACTTTTTTAGCGTTTTTGTAGGTTTTTTCAGTGCTTTTGCAAAATTTTAATATGGATAATATTGAAATTTTCAGTCAAAAATTTCAAATCGAGATTTCTCGAAATTCCTCCTAGGGATTTTTTTAAAAAATGGTCCGGAGGTGCAGAATGACCCCAGGAATCGAGCCATGTGCTCAGATTTGATGGACATTTTTTTTTGCATAATAACGGTCTGTCGGGGCACCGTGTCCGGTACTTGATTCCGGAGTTCAAATTCAGATTTTGAAGGATCAATAAGGATGAGGCACATTAATACAAGTTTGCCTAAAATTCTTATCATGAGACACTTTAAATTTAAGTGTTTTGTTAAGGTAAAACTATCAGGAGTTTAATTGAATATGATCGATAACTATCCCGAAACTCTGTTTTAGTAACAAAAGATACCTTCTTGATTTCGAAAAATCAATGTTTTGTTTTTGAAACTCCCGATACTCCTTATTACAATAATGGTTTTTGCGAAAATTCTGAAGGATTCTTATCAGAATTCTAGAGAAAATCTAATAGCAATGGTGGTTTCTGTTGAGATCCTTACGAGGTTTCTGATAAGATGCCTGGAGGATTTCTATCAAAATCCTAAACGGGTACTGGTAAAAATATTGGAGAATCACAGAAGGGTCTTGATGAGATTCCTGGAAAGATTCTTAAGAGCATCCTGGAGGTATTCTGGTGAGTATCTTGAAAAGATTGTGATTAAAAAAACCTAGTTTCAGATGAGAATCCTGAAAAGTTTTGAGGAGAATCCTGGGACGATTGTGATTAGAAATTAGGAAGGATAATGATGAAAATCTTAGTTTCTGATGAGAATCATGAAAATATTTCGATGAAATACCAGGATGGATTCTGATAAGACAACTGAACGGATTCTGATTAGAATTATGGATGGATGCAGATGAGAATCCTAGAAGGTTTCTGATAAGAATCCTGAAAGAATTCTGTTGAGAATTTTGGAAGGATTGCGATGACATTGGAGTATTGATCTAAATATCAAGTATCTGATGAAATCTCTTATTTTGATAAGAAATTTGAAAGGATGAGAATTCTGAAAGGATGAGTTTTCTGAAAGAGCGAAGATTCTGATGAGAATCCCGAAAGGATTCTGTAGAGAAATCTGGAAGGATTCTGATGAGATTACTAAGAGGATTCTGAAGGGAATTTTGAGATGGTATAGATGAGAACTTTAAAAAGTTTTTAATGAGAATCCTGTAGAAGATTCTGATGATTCTTATGGGCGTAAGCAGGATTTCCTTCAGAGAGGGGTAAATGATCATGAAAATTCATTGACGAATTATACGCGAAACCGATCTGTATACACAATCTCTGCAGCCTTTTTGTATGAAATGTTAAACTATGGAGGACATCCATCCTTCTTTTTCATTCACAGTTAGCAAAGTAGATTTCAAAACCCAACTTGGTTCATTTTTTTTTTCTGAGAGCATGTCAACAATTTAGAAAAATCCATTTTGTAAGAAGTTCACACTTTGACTGACTAATTGAAAAATTTAAGACCCTGATCAGTTGATGACACAAGGTATAACATGTTTAGACAGTGCCAGATTTAGTGGATTCCACCACTTCAAAAATAACTCCCGAAGTTCTTCAGGCATCTCTAAAATAGTTTTTCTAAGTATTCCTCTGAGGAATCCGTTAGAAATTTTCCAAAAAAAAATGTATCGGGATTTCTGTAGATTTTTTCAGGATTTGATATAAGTTTTTCCCCCGATTATGTATTACATCAGCTGCAAAACATCAAAAAGACAAAGTTCATACATTTTATAAATTTCAAAAATTCCTCCATAAACTACTAAGATATCTCTAGTAGTTTCCCTGGTTTCCTCACAGTATGTTTTAAGGATTCCACCAATGATACTTACAATTTCGTAACATTTTTTTTTTTTATTATTTCCTATTGAATTCCTTTAGCAATTACACTCAGAACTCCTTTAGGTATTGTTTCAGGAAAACTGTTAATGTATATTCCAGGAATCAATTCAAAATAGTTTCATAAAATTATTTTAAATTTAATTTCAATTTGTTTCTTGGTTGGTTGGTTTGACTTTATTATCGAGATTTTTAAATTTGTTTCTTGGGATATCGTCAAGTTATTTCTTAAGACATTGCTCCCAACAATTCTTCAAGGATTCTTCCATTGATATCTTTGATATTGAAGATTTCTAATGAAATACATCTAAAGATTTCTCTAAATGTTCTTTCAGGGATGTCGTGGAGAAGAACTGTAAACATTCTTTGAATATTTTTTCCAGAAATTCTTTTAGAAAATTATGGTACTTCAGAATTGACAACAACTACTCTAAGAGTCAAAAATTACCCTTGGATCACCAAAATTCCTACAGAGGTTCATGTGAGAGCTTCTCTGCGGATTTCTTTAGAAACTCCTAACAGTTATTTCCTCGATATCACGATATCATCTCTTAGCATTCTTTTGAACGTAATGAAAAATATTCATGCAATGTTTATTCAGAGATTTCTACTTACATTTCCAAAAGAGTTCCTCCATCCAGATGTTTTTGAATTTCTTCTAAAAATATTCTAGGTTTTTTTTAAGAAATCCCACAAGGATTTATTCAGAATTTTTTCTCAGAAATTTGCAGAAATTTATAATAGTTTGATTTTTCAGATTTATTTTTGGTATTTAATGTTCTTGGAGAGGTTCTTCCTTAGAGTCCGCTGCTACAAAGCAAAGCCATGCTGAAGATATCTGGGTTCTATTCCCGGTCGATCCAGGATCTTTTCGATGCGATATGCGAAAATGGCAATTTAGGCAAAGAAAGCTCTCAGTTAATAACTGTGAAAGTGCTCATTGAACACTCTGCTGAGAAGCAGGCTTTGTCCCATGAGGTTACGTACCAAGAAGAAGAAGAAGATACAAAGTCAAAATATATACCGTAAAACAGGGTAACTTTGATAGACCTTTTGGAAATTATCAAAAACTTAAAAAAAAACCTCAGAAACCAATTCCGGCCTTGAAATTGGAAAACAAATTTTTACTAACTAATTGCGAAAAAGCTCAAAAACTTACCATGCAGTGTGGAAGTGCGCATAATTTAAATTTAGGACACACTAGTCCAAATCAATATCAATTTACTCAAGACTTCAAAAGCATTTTCAAATGGGAGAACGTTTTAGAAAATTCCAGGGAGACTGATTTGAAAGAAGTGAGGACTATTATTTAAAAAAAAATAAAAAATACGGAAGCCCCTGGCGATGATGGAATTTGTACTCTACTGGTCTTTCTCTTCTAGACATAGAAAAAGCATTCGACAGTTTTTGGCATGAAGGCTTGAGTGATAAGATAAATAAACTTTAATTTTCCAACATACATTGTTGAAATAATCCAAAGTTATCTGTCAAATCGTACACTTCAGGTTAATTATCAGATCTCCAAGTGTGAAAGACTTCCTGTAAAAGCTGGTGTTCCTCAAGTCAACATTTTGGGACCAATATTATACAACATTTTCACATCTGTTTTACCTGATTTATCTCAGAGATGTCAAAAATCTTTGTTTGTGGATGACAAACGACGAAGCCGCCTGTAGTAGATTGCAAAAATGTCTGGATATTTTTTCTTCATACTTGAGCAATTCTCGCTGAAACCAGGCCGCCATCGGCATCCATCGTTAGAATTCCAATTTTATGTCACTGTCGCTAGTTTTCGATAAATTTACTTTATTTGAGTTGAGTGAAGAATAAGACTATTATTTTGAGTGAAAGATAAGTATCAATACAGTTAATCTACATAGGAAAGTTTCAACAGGGGTACCATGTAATGGTGAAATAGAAACGGTATAATAATAACTATACTAATCTCTAATAATCTACCTATATATTCATTCAGTTTCTCTTCTAAAACTCAACTTAAAATATAAACCATATGAACCAAAAGCTCTTTATTCAAAACCTTCAAGTAGACTAACTTTCTAAAATCACATTGAGGGCATTTAAGCCAAATGTAACAAATATATAAAATGTTTGTATCTACCTATTAACAAAAAATCGAAACTTTGATCTTCAAAACAAATTTTCAGGCTAGCCTTGTTGTATGCTGTACCAAAATGGACTAACTGTTGTAATACCAGGAAGAAAGCGGTTCCAAAATAAAATTTTGAAAATGATTCTGAAGCTCCCTCCCTGGTATAGAACTAATGAGTTACATAGAATATCCAATATGGAAACATTGGAACAAATGACGAATGAAATTAATTTTAGGCAAATTGCAATCTTCTATTGCCACGATAAATGCGTTATATATCGCTGTTCGCGTTTGGCGTGCAAATCCTGTCTAAGTGTGCTTCAAATGCGGCAACACAAAATAATCAAAGGACTCTTTGCAGTCATTATCAATATCCCCGCCAACCTAGCAAAGAAAATCAAACTTTGTATTCGCCTTCCTTATGAAAAATCTTACCGCATTTGGTATTACCGCATTTGATATTTGCATTTCAAACGCACACAGCAATATCTGGGATAATTTAGGTTAAGTTGTTTGAAAACTTTTTTTTTCTCTTAAAAGTAGGTGAAATTAACTCACCTATAAGAATTCTGAACTGCTACGGCAAATGAAATGTAATATGTTGTTAACAAAATGTTAATAAAAGCTTAAATTTGTTTTACAAAACTAGGATGATAGTGTTTTCTAACGCAGAACATCTCGTTATAGGAAATTAATGTAATGTTTGAAATGATACTAATAAAGAATAGCAAATGATAATAATTGCTCATTATTTAGCTATAGTTTATTGTATTCATCTGAGTTCTTGAGGAACAAAATTTTTACGGGAAATAATTTTAGTCATATACATTGCACTGAAAGTTCATCAAAACTATTCGTTGATCATCCATGATAGGTCTAATTCATCGACTACCGAAGAGATTAGTTAAGTCGAAATACAGCTACACAGAAAAAATCCGTCAACAAGCAAAAATACACCGTGAACTAGATCATGTTTTGTATTTTTGACAGTTCAAGTTTTCCAGAACTCTTTTTTGAGCGTGTACAGGATACGTTTTGTGCAATAGATATTAATAGGGGTATTCACTTAAAGTCGCGTAATTTATAATTCTGCGTAACTTCAGCCATGAAACTTTTCAAATGAAATATTCCTCATTAGATTCGGAAAAATGTCAAATGAGATAATTATAATCTAGTTTTCCACAGTTCTAACCACTGCATCGCGTTGACAACGTCAACAATTTGTGCCAAAATCTGTTTTCAACCTCGAAATTTTGATCAATTTTTCGGGTTTTTGCTGCTGAATTTGGAACTTTAGTAACGTCATACATATTGATAATACTGATGGTGAACTGAGGCAAATGGTTGGTGCATCAGTATTTTACTTAACGAAAGCCATGTTTGGTGTTTAAAGATGCCATATAAGACTGCTTCCGCCAGGTTAAATGCAGCTGATTCCGATTCATGTGATGAAAAGATAGTCCAGTAATCCTAAGGAATTCCAAACTTTAATTTTAATCCTCAAACGGTTTCAAAACACTGAAGTCAGTTTATTGTTTGTCTTCACCCAATTGTGTAAAGTTAAAAGGCCAAACTATGCCCCGGAGATAAACCAGCCACGGACTGAATGTCTCGGACATTTTGTTAATAATAAAAATAACTACTCAGAACGAATTCCACGTTTCCGATATCGCTGAACTTATAGTAAATTAACTCGTGCAAGATCGTGTTTCAGTGCAAGATTCAGTTCTGCCACCAGGACACAAAATTCCGGTTTGGAATAATGCTCTCGTTGGCCTGTGAATTTGTAACCGTTTTGCAGCAAGAAGTGCTGGTTTCCAGTGCAAACTCGTCTTGCATCCAGCTTTTCCGTATCCGTTCTAAGAAAACACTTAACAGCGTAAAGCGCTGCGTAAGTCGTACTAAATCGATTATCTTAAATATTTCATCACGGTGCGTAAACTTCCAGTGAAACTTTTCGGGATGATCAAACTTAAGAGTAAATCAATCCAAGAACGCTTTGGTAATCCGACAAATGTCAATATTTTGTTTTAAGAGAACGAGAACGGAAAATGCATTTTGCATTTGAATAAAAAAAGTGTTTGAAGTCGAGTGTTCGGTTTCGCTATCTGAAATAATGTGTCCTGGTGGGGGAAGAATTGAGGCGAGGACTCTTACAATTGGTTCATCGGTATTGGAAAAGTGGAATATTTTCTTGGACAGTTTCTGGGGGTAGCTACGTCTTCTACTCCATTTCAAGGACCGTCTATAAACCATGTGGATTTTTTCTTGAATTGCCTGACCCCCCTCCCCATCCTCCCTTGGGGTCTTCTGTCCATACAGGTCCATACTACAATTTTTAAATTTGTTTGAACCGAGGTCTTAAGCCAGACACCCCCTTCCCCTTAAATGACCACTGATTTTGTGGGCGTCCTCCAATTGAGAAAGAAAAACAAATGACTCCAGCGGTCTGAGGACAATTTCGAATCAAACATGCGAAACACTGGTTATCATTTCAAAGGAATTACAAGTTACTGGGCTATCTTTCTATCCCATATGATGTTAATGTTATTTCCGATGGTCTGGAGCTGGAGATGCACTGATGGAAGCGGTCATATATGGAATCTCTAAGAATCAACCTTGGCTGTTTTCGATAAGAACTACCGAAAACTGGGTCAATCGTTTTCCTTAGTTCAATAATTATCTATAATAATATGACCAATTCGAGTTACGCAGAATTGCTCTTTACGCGACTTTAAGTGAATCCCCCTATTATTGACATTTGTCAGATTACCAGCGTTCTTGGATTGATAACCATCTGAGTTTGACAACCCGAAATGTTTCACTTGCATTTTTTCGCAATGTGATGAAATATTTAGTTAATCATTTAAGCATGACTTACGCAGTGTTTTACGCTGTTAAGTAAATACCCCTAATATTATTCAAATCTGTCTAAATGGTTTCAATCTATACATATTTAAATTAAAGATGAATATTGTCTAGATGCATTGCATGACCAGTTTAACTAACACGTGCCGAGCATCTTTCAATCTTTCACATCTCATTCTTACCTTTGGGAGTTTTAAGCAGCAACTATAATAAGAGAGGGCATCCCATAGAATGCTTCATCAGACCATAAGATACTAGATAATAGAAACAAGCTTTCAGATTAAAGGAACAATGGCTTCGCTCACCGAATGATGTATCGTTATGATTCAATGCACGCGTGGGAGTATCTCTTCGCAACTACAGATCGCCTGACTTGGTTAGGAGGGGTGGCAGGATACGAGCCTTGTTTTCATTGGCAAAAGATAACACTCCTGAGAGGTGGGTGGATTGTTGGGAGAGGTGAAGAATTCGTGGAATCGTTCGGAGGATGTGGAAATTATTTTCGATGACTTTGTGCTACTGGCGAGCCATCAGTGAAGCATTTGTGATGGTAAAGCCGAATCGGAAATCAGAGCAAAACGATTTCCTGTCATATTTTTTGAATGTCACAGGAATCTCTCTCCCCCTAAGAATGGTCTATTTGTGGATTTCGATTTTGGTGCTAACACATCTGACATTGTCTCGAGGTTCCTCATTCAGTGGGAGAAATAATCACATAATCCATCATATCTATTATCAGATTTCACTGAAACTGGAACAGTCACAAAGCTAATCACTAATTGGAATATTCTTATCAAATCGGGAAAGTTTTCCTTATCTCACTTCGAATTTTGTCGCCGCTTACACTGAATCGCAATGCTTCTACCTCTGATTAGCAGGAAATCACTCGCGCACTTTCACGGTTCGGTTGCGGAAAATTAATTCTGGCCAAAAGTTTATCCACAGCTTTTTGACGTCGCGTTCGCCTTGAACAAAGAAGAGCTGTTCCACTTTTACGCACACTGGAACTCGAGGACACGGGCAGGTGCTTGGGGGTGGGACCACACACAACAATAAATGGGTCTTAGAAAAATCCTTGGACGAGGAAAATCACTGAGCATCCGCACCGAACGACTTCGTAACAGAGAATGAAGGCTGCAGGGAGTTTTCCCCGATGTTTTATCTCGTTCGGTCTGTCGGGAGCGTGAAAATGCGTTGCATCTCGCGGAGCATTATGCTCCCTCCGATGGTTGTGGGGTTATGCGCCCCAACATGTTATTTCGTTTATATGGGGAAATGGGGCATAGTGCGCTAGATTGCTATATGCCATCTTGATAGTAGTATCGGAGAGCCATACAATAATCGAATATAATCAAATATCCTTTTCTATCTGCACAACATTTGGGCTAATTAGTATTAACGTAAAACAGTTTACTCCCTTTACGTCAGAAATGATTCGTGTATGAGAATTGAAAAAAAAATAACCTAACTTTTGAACTGATGGTAAAGATGTTTATCCTGTGACTTGAATAACCTTGAAAGTATAGAGTTTTGTTTCCTTTTAAGATTTCTTATCCAGCACGCTAGCTTATTTTTCTTAATACGCACACTCATGGAAAGCATAATTAGAAAAATCAAACCATTAATTGAGCTCACTCATTCGTTAATGATACGTATGAACTAGCTGACAGTTTAAATTTAGATGGATGACTAAGAAAAAAAGCTTATTCAAACGTGACTTTAAACAAAAAAAATGTTTTCGAACCATTTCCCATGCAAAGAAGAGTATCCGGAATTCGAAGTTGTCCGGTTTTAAGATTCCTAGATAAAGAAGTCTAGCTTATTCTTCTTCTTCTTCTTTTTGTCATTACGTCCTGGCAGAGACAGAGCCAGCTTCTAAGCCTAGTGTTCTTATGAGCACTTCCACAGTTTTTATCTAGGAGCTTTCTTTGCCAAAGTTGCCAATTTCGCATTCGTATATCGTTTGGCAAGTACGATGATACTCTATGCCGCATGGAAATTTCCTCTACGAAAAGATCCTGGACCGACCGGGAATCGAACCCAGACACCTTCAGCATGGTTTTGCTTTGTAGCCGCGGACTCTAACCATTCTAAGCAAGGCCACACTAGTAAGCAAGGCCATACTAGCTCCTGAAGTCTAGCTACAACAATCATTTCCCTCCGCAGGTGCATCCGGTACCATTTTCCCTTCAATGAGTCCTTTTGTCGGTGCGCTGGGTGGGTAGTTGGTGGAAGGCCAACGGCATAAGGCAGAGTGATAAGGAATCGTGAGAAAATGAGAGAGAAATCCAGCAACATGTGTGCCATTGGTGCAGTCATGGAATGGATTGTGCGGATTGATGCTATTTAAACAGGGCAAATCAATTGATTTTTTATTGGTCTTGGGCTTGGGAATACCATTACATACAGGTCGAAATGCTATATCTAGGGAGACAAAAAATTTTGCGCCTAAATCATTCGTTCTAGATATACATACGATGGGGCCTTCCTTAGCCGAGTGGTTAGAGTCCACGGTTTCAAAGCAAGTGCTCATAAGAACACAGCTGAGAAGCAGGCTCTGTCCCAGTAAGGACGTTAATGCCAAGTAGAAGAAGAAGATATATGGTGGATATATTTTTCAAACATTTTTTTCAGTGATGTGGAATGGCAGTGGAATTGTTTAGGAGACAGCATAGCATAGCATAGACTGACTGTACATGTCAATGGTTGCTACTCAGTGATTGATCGGAACTAGTAAGAATTGTACTTCGATCTAAATGAATAAGGGATGGGAGTTTCTACGTTCTCTCGAAGTGAAATTTTAGCAGATCTTATATTAAAAATCAATATCGGCACCGGCCAAGTCCCTACAGTCAGTTGGGATGGGAAAGAAATTTTAGGGTGTTATGATTGTTGCTTCTAGAGACCGAGAATATCTCTGCATCTCCACAATCACCACGGGTGTTCATTAGTGGGCAAGGAAAAAGATCTGGGAGTCACCTTTGGTCGGTGATGCGATCCATGGTTTAGGAGGAAAAATACGGCTTTTACTTAAAACTATTTTTGCATTTTATCTCGAGGTGGAAAGATATTTTAAGATAGAATATCAAGAAAACTCATCGACATTCAAAATATCGAACTATTCAAAGGTTATTTTTAGTAATGACAAGAAAAGAAAACTATAGGGAGCCGGATCCTATTCTTGGCACTTTTGATTCACTTCGGCAGTGGGGTTTTTTTTTGAAAGCTACATAGCTCATATTTGGCCACAATATGCGACGTACTGAAGCGCTTCTTATTGCAAAGTTTCAGACAATTTGGTCAAGAAAAACCCCCCATGCCAAAGTGAATTATGGAAGTGCCTATGTGGTGCTGCACCCTATATAATAAAATTATATTTATTAAGATAACGTTTCATGCCGCCATTTGAAGTGTCGAACCATCCACAGTCTGTGTAAAAATACATAAACAATAGTGATAAAAGTTAAAAAAAAGTTCAAAACACTATTTATTCTTCTTAATTTGATTCAGTTCGATGTAAATTAATGAAATAATCATGACAATTTTATAACATAAACCTTATGGGGTATGTTTAAGAAAACGTAACGCTGTAATACGTTGACATTCATATTATCGAACTATTCAAAGATTAATTTTAGTAATGACAGAAGAAAGATTTGTGTTAAAAAAAATAACGTAACCCCGCAGTAACCCGACATACATAATTTCGAACTATTGATAAGTTATGTCAAGAAATGATTAAAAAATGGAATATGTATATTTAAATTATTTAAAACAAAATATAGGCTTATGCCGACACTAGTAGTGACAGTCTGTTTGGAAAATACAAAAACATAACTTTGCCTCGATATAAACGTGTAATGACAATCATAAAACGAGCTCACCAGTTGGTAATCCATCCTCGACTGAACACGAACAACTTTTCGCACTCGCACAACGTGAACCGGACACGATTGACCTTGAATCCATCACTCGCTCTACAATGTTTGGTCTATCCAGTGTTTGGTATTTGATCCGAATAAGCCGATCGAACCATATACGGAGAGTTTAACAGTTCGCGAACCATGATAGTTCGTGGCACATCGCATTCGGAGAACCCTATGAATGTAAACATTCACTCTCTAGTTTGGTAAGTGACACGAGAGCGTTCAACAGCAGCAACTCGCACAGAATGCAACGGTATCGAGCCATTCGGGTGATTTATGTTTTGCATAAAATTGGTAATAACTTTCATATTTTCTGGTAATGCAGCCTTTAACAACCTAATTATAATCTATTGGACCATTGAACACCCCTTTGGTTGCACATACAGCACAGAAAATAAAAAATGTACGCCTTTTTTTTCTTGATCAGAATGAGAGGGGGTCAGCGAATATTACAAGTGTTGACACACAGTGATCGGCGCCAAACAGTGGGTGGTGTGTGTCTGTCTTGTTTGCGTTCATGTCTCGTTATCTTCCACGAACGATAAATGTCATGCATGTTGTATGAATGCAGGTGGATAAATGGGATGAAATTATGGCTCGTGTGTCAATGGTTGTTAAATTTTCCAAAGCCTGGATCAATCGAAGATATTCTTCAAAAAAAAGTTTTCATGTGTTGATACCTCTGAAAGGCGTAAACGCATCTTAAATCTTTTGACGCCATAAAAAAGATTGTTGAGAAAACTGTGGGAACTTTTGTTGTTTGAAAAGGATAGTTGAATTTTGAAAATAATACGTTTTTGAACGAAAAAACTTGAAAAATAATCGAGGTAGCTCTTTGGCGGCTTCAGTTCAGTAAATGATGATGAGATGAGCTTTGTATGTTTACTTACAGTTCAATAAACCACGATTCTCAGAGCTTCATTTTACGAACATTGATAGTCAAATGACTTTGACCAGCTTTGAATTTCTGGTACCGACCGTAATCCTGGGGCAAATTGATCACTATTTTACAACTATTTGTTGTGTTTAGCTTCGGAATTCAAATATTCTCAAATATATTTAGACAAAATCAGTACTCCAATCAGTTTGTGTAATCGAAATAATATTTAACATAACATAAAAGTAGTTTTGATATCAAAAATTAAAAATGTCAAACTGGGGCGAAATTGATTACCATATAATAAAGCAGATCTAAGAATAAAAAATTGCCCTTTCTTCTAAATTTGGGTCTCCTGAATCTGAAAATGATGTCAAATCTCTTACAACTCGAGTGTTTCATCATTTTATTACAAAAATAAACATTAAAAATCTACCTAATACGCATGTAGGCAATTTTCCTTGAATCAAGCACATTATTTGATAATAACGGTTTTATATGTAAACAAGTATACACCCCAACCTCTTTTTACGACCGTTATCGGGGGGTCGTAAAAAAAATCGGTCGTAAAAAAAATCAGGGTTATATAATTATGTTTTTGAAAAATGCAACGTCTAGATGCGGAAATACTGATTCTACATATTCGACAAAGTTGAAGCATGGGTTGAGAACTTTCCAAAATGGCCGTTCAAGTTTTCATATTTTGGTAATAGATGACAACACTGCTCGATTGTTATCAAAAGAGTCAATTTTATGGGGGTGTGATATCGTCCCCTTGATAACTAGATAACTCGAAATTTGAAATTTTTGACTTCAACATGTCAAAATATTATTCTCAATTAGATCTGAAAAATATCTACAGCTCATAAGCGTGTGATTCAATATACATAACTTGAAGTTTATTTTACAATCATATTCTCTGCGAATAACCATCACCTTGTAAAACGGTCATATTTACAAAGTTGCACATCTCAAAATTTTGATTTTCGAGTTATCTAGTTGTAGCATTAAGGGGACGATATGTAAATACCAAAAAAATTTGAAGATAACGATACCGAATATTCACCAAAGTTGAAGGAAGTGTTGCGTGCCATACAGTCGGCCAAATCACCAATTTTCATGTGGCTGGCAACACTGTTTAAGAAGAATAAAGTAAAGATCAAAACCATCAAACTTGAGTGGAACAGAAAAATATAATGCTTAGCAACATAGCAATACTCTTCAACTGTAATCAAGTTTTTCATAAAGGGTTCAATTTTTTTTTCGTAGCTGGCAACACTGCTTAAGTGAAATTGCGCCACCAGGCAGTACAAGTGTGCATGCAACTATTGTTTTGCGTATATATCAGGATCCTGACCACTTAGAAAGATGGCGTCTTCGGCAAAGTTGTTCAGTAGCTCAAGCGCTATCATTATAAAAGTTATGAGATTTGAAATTTTGCCACCAGGCAGCGCTAGTGAGTATAAAACTTTTGTTTTGCGGATATCTCAGGATCCTGACCACTTAGAGAGATTGCGTCTTCGACAAATTTGTGTCAGTAGCTCAAGGACTATCATTCTAGCCAAGAGATTCGAGATTTTGCCACCAGACGGCGCTAGTGAGCATGAAACTTTTGTTTTGCGGATATCTCAGGATCCTGGCCACTAAAAAAGATGGAGTCTTCGGTTAACTTGCTGAGTAGCTCAACTTTGCTCAAGCCGCCATGTCTATGTAGTCAGGATTCTGATATATCAGCAAAATAAAAGTTTCATGCTCACTAGCGCCACCTGGTGGCAAAATTTTGAATCTCGTAGCTTTTATAATAATAGTCCTTGAGCTACTGAACAACTTTACCGAAGACGCCACCTGTTTGAATAGTCATAATCAAGAGCTATCCGCAAAACAAAAATTCTATGCTCACTACCGCCGCCTGAAGGCGGAAATTCAAATCTCATAGCTTTGATAATGATAGTCCTTGAGCTATTGAATAACTCTGCCGAAGACGCTATCTTTCTAAATGCTCAGGATCCGGAGCTATCCGTAAAACAAAAGTTCTTTGCTCACTAGCGCCGCCTGGTGGCGGAATTTTGAATCTCATAGCTTCTATAATGATTGCGCTTGAGCTACTGAACAACTTTGCCAAAGGCGCCATCTTTCTAAGTGGCTAGGATCCTAAGATAACCCAAAACAAAAGTTTCATGCTCACTAGCGCCGTCTGGTGGCAGAATTTTGAATCTCATAACTTTTATAATGATAATCCTTGAGCTACTGAACAACTTTGCCGAAGATGCCATCTTTCTAAGTGGTCAGGATCCTGAGCTATCCGAAAAACAAAAATTCTATGCTCACTAGCGCCGCCTGGTGGCAAAAATTCGAATCTCATAACTTTTATAATGATAGCGCTTGAGCTACTGAACAACTTTGCCGAAGGCGCCATCTTTCTAAGTGGCTACCCAAGTAACCACAAGCATTATAACATTGCACGTATTCTACTGCATATCAACACAATTGATGCAACATTGCTTTTAGTCAACAAATTTCAAGAGCTGTCAAGCAATAAAGCATTAACCCTACATTACAAATGTATCAATGCACTAACATCACTTTATAAATTGTACTGCTGCATTAATATTACTTTATAAGTTGCTTCATGGCTTTATCGTCCTTTTTGCATTAATTTAACTGTAAAAGTGCCCTTTTCCACTTTTAAACTACTTTAATGGTAGGCCTACGGCAATGCAGCTGCATTATATATGCAATTATATAATGCTCCATAGTTACTTGGGTAGGATCGCCGCCTGGTAGCAAAATTTTGAACCTCATAGCGTTTATAATAATAGCGCTTGAGCTACTGAACAACTTTGACGAAGACGCCATCTCTCTAAGTGGTCAGGATCCTGAGCTATCGGGAAAACATACATTCTATGCTCAGTGGCACCGCCTGGTGGCAAAATTTCGAATCTCTTGGCTAGAATAATGATAGTCCTTGAGCTGCTGAACAACTTTGCCGAAGATGCCATCTTTCTAAGTGGCCAGGATCCTGAGCTATCCGCAAAACAAAAATTATATGTTCACTAGCGCCGCCTGGTGGCCAAATTTCGAATCTCACAACTTTTATAATGATAGCGCTTGAGCTACTGAACAACTTTGCCGAAGGCGCCATCTTGTTAAGTGGCCAGGATCCTGAGATATCCGCAAAACAAAAGTTTCATGCTCACTAGCGCCGCCTAGTGGCAGAATTCCGCAATTGAATGACCACCATATGTTAGCCCTTGAGCTACTGAACAATTTTGCTGAACATCATGATCCTCTATGTTGAATAGTTTTTGAGATAATGATCATTTATAAAAACGGTCGTTAATCTGAATTTCTGTCGTTAAAAAGTGGTCGGAAAAAGAACCCTCGGTAAAAAAAAACGGTCGTAAAAAAAGGTTGGAGTGTACTTGCTATATTGTCTGATATAAAAAATGAGTTCAGTAGTTTATACATAAGCTTACACAAAATTTTAAACACTCAAAGTTGATATGTAGGCAAAGCACCAGTGGATCGTTTATCACCGACATTTCCAACTGTATTGCCCACACCTTCAAAAAGTGAGAATATTTTTATGCTAAACTGACCGTAATAAAAATGAAATAGTTCTAAATCATCATTAGACATCTATAAACTAGAAAACATTGAATGTCTGTTGTGACAAGGAAACCTTCAGTAACTTTAGGAGCTTCCAGGAGTAACAGTACCTAGTGTGTTGAAGGCTCTGGAAAGTACCATTATGAGTGGCGCCAAATGATTTTTGGCGCCAAGCTGTGCAATAAGGGGAACGTCGCCGTTAGTAACGTCATGCTGTTCGGTTCAATAGTGAATATGTTGTGGTTTGCCAACGTAAAATCGATGGACAGAGACTAGACGCTGATTGAACATATTTTTCACATTTGCGAATCTTACAGATCCATTATGCTGCATGATGGATTAGTAACAGCTCTTAACCTTTACGCATAGACACTACCTTAGGGATTTAGAAAGGCTATACATAGCAAGGATATTAATATGTTTTGATATGAATGATAACAAAAGTTGGTCCAATAAATGATCCTTAAAACCGAGCTGATAGTAGGTTTCTTTTTAAAGGCATGGTCCCTATTTTAATTCAAGTCTATAAAAAGTCTCTATTTTTAATAGGAGGTCACTTAAGTCTCTATTTTAACCAAAATGATCTCTAAAGTTTCTTTTTCCCCCAATTTTGCTTGCATTGAATCCTGATGCAAAATTCCACAGGCTTCAGAAAAACCTTCAGAAAATATACTGAGTCCAACAGGCTCTTCAAGATTCCCCAAGGAAAACCTTTAGGAATTATCATAGTTATGTTATTTAGATTATTTCCAGGGTATCCTACAAGGATCTCTGCAGAACTTTTTCTAGAGATTCTTCTAAAGATTCTTCAAAGGACGCTTAAAAGATTTTTTTTTCAGAATTTACTCCATGAAATCCTTCAGAAGTCTAGAGCTACTACCTCAGGTATTAACTTGATTTTCTTTTCAAAAACTATCCTAGAATTTCCACCAGATTTTTTTTAACTAATCATTCAACTGAATTCTCCAGTTGTTACTCTAGAAGATCTTCCTAAGATTTCTACAGAATTTCTCCTGAGGAAATTCTCAAATGTTTATTTTAGAGATTTTGAAAAAATAATGGCTAAGGAGGTTTTTTTTAAGAAACCCTGCAAAAACCCCTCCATCTGTCCATGTAGTTTCCTTCCGGAATTCATCCACGATTCCTCCCATAAATCCAAAATTCCTTAAGGGGTTCTGCTATTTTTTTTCTAGGAATTTCTCCAGTATTTCATCCAAGTATTCCTCCTGCAGATTCTCCAAACACTTTTTTTTTTAATTTTCTCATAAATTCCTATGAAATCTTCAAAAGCTCATAAATGTTTTCACACCAGCTAATACTTTAACAATTTTCCTAATATTTTCTCTGAGCATTCCTACACAAACTTCTATAAATATTCTGTCCAATGTTTTTCAAGTAATTCTTTTAGAGTACCCAGCGAAATACTATCTTAAGATTCGATTGTTTTTTTAGATTATCTTCTTAAACTTCCTCAACACACCAGGCGTTATTTCCGAGATCTTTTTTCCTTATGAGTGACTTAAAAACTTCCACTACTTTTATATGAGCTTATCGCAGGATTTTCTTTAGAAGTGCCTCACGCATTTATCTTTCAGACAAATTTCCTTGGAGTTTCCTTAAAGACATTCCTAAGAAAAAAAAAACTCTCAACTTTTTTTTTTGAGAAAATCTTAAAGTATTGCATCTGGAGCAATTGCTGAAAGTATTATTAAAGAAGTTTCTGTTTGAAATCTTCATAGGAAATTCCTGAACATTTTTGGCGGAGAGTCAGGTACCCTGCCTAGGAGCCATTCACGTGACCCTATTCTAAGCCCAGTTTATACGGCTTAACAGGAACCATTAGGTGTTGACCACGCATTGGTCTAACCTCCAAGCAATTACGGAGCGGCGTGTTCCCCGGTTAGTCATCCGCCGTTGTGAGACTATCAAGCACTTTCTCCAGTGACCAGAAGTGTTTATCGAGCCACGATCCTACAGTTTGGTTTAGGGTAGGCAACCTGTAAAACCACCAGCGTCCCGCAAAGTCGCCACATGTGACGAGCACGTGTCCATCAATTGGTCCAGCTAAGCCGGCCGGCCAACGATCATTGCGCCCCAACCTACACACACATCCATAGCGTAAGTAAAATTCAATAAAAAGTGATTGAAAGTATAGGACCGAAAGAGTTGGTTTTGTGTTCTGATCCGCCCCGTTCCGTTCGTTGTCTAGCCGACCCTGTGTAAAGAGGCGGGTGTAGCCCAACCCAGACGACTTCCGTGGCTTGGGCAGGAGTCAGGGGATTGCTAGATCAAGATCCTTCAGGTCTAGACATCCTGTCCAGGAATTGTATTTTTTTTTAATTTCTTCATTAGAATCATTCCAAACATTACATCATTTCTTATATCTAGGTGTTCTGTGTTGTTAGACAACAGTATCATCCTAATTTGGTAAAACAAATTTAAGATTTTATTAACATTTTGTTAACAACATATTACATTTCATTTGCCGTAGCGGTTCAGATTTTTTACAGGTGAGTTGATTTCACCTGCTTATAAGAAAAAAAAATAACGTTTTCAATTTACTTAACCTAACTTAACCTAAACATATAACGCATTAATCGTGGCAATAGAAGATTGCAACGATTTTTGCCTGAAATTATTTATTATTTTATTTGACATTTGTTCCAATGTTTCAACATTGGATATTCTATGTAACTCATTGGTACTATACCAGGGAGGAAGCCTCAGAATCATTTTCAAAATTTTATTTTGAATTCTCTGCAGAGCTTTCTTTCTGGTATTACAACAGCTAGTCCATATTGGTACAGCATACAACATGGCTGGGCTGAAAATTTGTTTGAATATCAAAAGCTTGTTCTTAAGACAAAGTTTTGATTTTCTATTAATATGGGGATAGAGACATTTTACATATTTATTACATTTGGCTTGAATGACCTCAATGTGATTTTTGAAAGTTAAATTCTTATCCAGCATGAGCCCTAGATACTTAACTCCATCTGACCAATTTATTGGAACCCCTCTCATCGTGACAACATGTCTACTTGAATGTTTCAAATAAAGAGCCTTTGGTTTATGTGGGAATATCATTAATTTAGTTTTGGAAGCATTAGGAGAAATCTTCCATTTATGCAAATATGAAGAAAACATATCCAAACTTTTTTGCAATCAACTACAGATGACACGCAAGCTTCATCCTTTGGCGGAGAGGCCTGTGTCATCCGCAATCAAGGATTTTTGACATCCCTGAGGTAACTCAGGTAAGTTAGATGTGAAAATATTGTATAATATTGGTCCCAAAATGCTGCCTTGAGGAACACCAGCTCTTACAGGAAGTCTTTCAGATTTGGAGTTCTGATAATTAACCTGAAGTGTACGATTTGACAGATAATTTTGAATTATTCTAACAATGTATAATCCTGGGTTTGCTGGCGGTTCGGGCTTTTTAAAAAACACTTAACTGATTTTCCTCACTAAATCACTTTATTACTTAAGCCGAAACGCAATGAAACACGGATAAAAATAAACTGAACGCCGGTCACGGTCAGTCCGGTGGTTTTGTAGAATTGAACTGCTGACCTAGCAATTCCGGCTGTTGGGCATAAAGGTGTCGACGTTGCATAGCACGTGGCAGTGGTCCGATCCAAAGGTGATGACGGTGCATGTGACGTTGCACCTGTGGTGGCTGGTTCATGTCGTGACTCCTCCGGGGGGTGAAGAAGTGTCGTCCTCGATACTCAGCTCCTGGTTACCATGTCCTGGTGATTTGGTTTCAGGCTTCCTTTGGTGGGTTTTCCTCGATGTCCTTTTGTGGGTAAACCTTAAATGAATGAAGATAAGGTAAAGGGTGAAGAATAGTAGAGTCGACATCAGAGCGGTTCCTCCTAATAGACTCCATTTCCAAATCTGGTCGGTTTCGTGTTGAAGAGATACTTTTTCCAGTTTGCGTCTGTTCAGAAGGGTGGCTTTTTCTATTTTTGCAACGTCATGATTTTGCAAAATCTCGCTGTTTATCTGCAGATTGTGTAATGCTCCTTGAATAGACTCGCTTTCACTTATTTTTTCGGTAGATGTGAAATTTTGGTCCATAAATTCGATTGTACAATTTGAGAACGATACTATAAAATTTCCAGATAAGTATCTGTCGCTAGGACCGCAATTTGAGCGTAATTCTTGGTTTTTTGCATTTGAGATAAGAATTTTGTTATTGGTTATTAGTTTGGTTGTAGTTTCTGCGTTGATTTCCATGAGACATTGTGGCTCAGTTCCCATGATGAGTGGATAAATACACAGATCCTTGAATTCTTTGATAAAACTGTGTCTTTGGACGTAGTCGTCTGGTTTTGCAGTGGTGAAGAGTTGTTTTGCTTGTTTGATAAGGAATTGAGGGTAAGTCTTAATAATCGAATCATTTTGACTCAATGGGTGGATTCGCATGATTGTCGATTCTTCTGTCTCCAATTCTGGAACATGTAATATGTAGAGTAAAGTATTTTCGCTAGTTGCCATTTTTGGTGTAACAAAATTGAGTGCTTCTTCCGGGATGTCTAGCTGGACTCCTTGATTTCTGAGTATATCCTTGATCAGATGAATTTCTTTGCCAGATAACATTCTGCTGTTTGTGACGTGCATTTTAGAAAAGAGTATCGCTTCTTGAACGCTTGTTAGAATTTTGTTGAGTGTATCTATGTTCAGTATGGTGGTGATGACGTCAAGTTCATCGAGAATGATTTGATTGATTTGTTGTTTTTCGATTAGTTCGTTGATGGTGGTTGTAAGTTCCGAAATTCTTTTGCCGATTTGGTGATTAATTTTTACTTGATGATTATTTTCGTTGACAAGTTCATTGAGGCTTCTGTCGATTATCCGTAGGTCTTGAGCATCTGGGCTGCCCGCTATCCACTTCCACGCTGTGCCGATGATGTCCCATCTTTTGGACCGTTTGTGCGATATTGGTTTGATTTGCATAAAATTAGAGTACAATTCTCGTATCTTGTATTTACTAATTTCAAATAAAGCGTTATTATTTTGTTTACGATACACCAAATTTGTGAGTTGATTGATAGTAATTTCTATGTCTGTTAGGTTGATCGGGTGTACAACTCGGATATTTCCTGTCTGAATTCTACATAGGCTATTTTTTTGCATCATTATCAAATCATTATGAAGATTCCTGATAGTTAGGTCTTGACATGAGATGTTTGTGAGAATGAGGGTGAATGTGATAAAGTAGTGAAGCATCTGGAAGCAAAAAGTTATAAAAGTAAATGGTGTTACATTTTTTTCGGTCTTTTGATTTTGTTTTTATGTCTTTTAATGTGACGGTTGTTTTTGAATGTTCTGTCTGTGACTTCATTTGCATTTGTTTTATTGGCTCTGGGTTGAGTCTTTGTGCGAATATTTGGAATAACATAAACTTCTTGCCCATCATTTATAATTAGAGGGTCTTCCTTATTAGAATTTTGAGAAATCATTTGTTTTTGTGCTTTACCCATGTTCAATTTTGCTTTAAGGAATAGCTCTTGGGCGTCTCTTATAATTTCTTCCGGGTTAACAATATTATTCTGGTTGAACAATATTTCATTTGGAGTATATTTAGTTGAAGAGTGTACAGAGTTGTTATATAATGCAACGGATAATTTTACAATTGATTTTGTACCCATTCCTCTGAATTTGTGCTTGTTGGTATTAAAAATTTCTATTATAGTAGAATGTGTACGCTCTATTTGTCCATTCGATTCTGACGAAGCGGCGTAATGAATTTGTGCCCCTAGCTGGCTAAGGAAATTTCTTAGTTGAATTGATTGAAAAGTGGTTTCATGGTCGGTGACAATTTCTCTGGGTACTCCAAAGGAGCTGAAATATTTTCCTAGTGCTTTCTGCACATGTACAAGATTTTTTGATTTCAAAACTATTAACTGTAAATGTTTAGAGAATGAATCTATTAGAGATAAGAAGCTGCATTTATCCATGATGAATATGTCCATGTGGACTCTATCTAATGGTTTTTCTGTTATTGGTCTGGGTGAAATTTTTATGTTAAATGGTCTGCGTTCATATTTGTGAGTATTGCATATTTCACATGAGTTTATAAAGGTTCTGATTTTTGAGTAAATATTTGGGAAAAAATATGATCTTTTAATTTTGGCTTCGACTTCAGTTATACCTCGGTGAGCTCTATTGTGTTCATTTATTATTATTTGATTCTGTCTTTCTTCATTTTGCACGTCTTCGACCATATTGTTAGTAAAAACGAAATGACCTTTTTGATTGAAGTTTTCTTTAAAGGACTCCTGTACCGTCTGGATAAGATTTTCTGGTGCCATAAGGGCTGTTTGTCTACCATTGTGGAAGGTTTTCAAAAGATGTGTGATATTTTCTTTTGTGTAGGTTTTCTGAGATACTATTGTTCTATGGTAGTTCTGGAAAAGGGTTTCTTGGATAATAGTATCTATACGGGAAATACGGAATATTATCTGATTTTTGAAATAATTTAAAGGGCGTTCCGTGAAATGAATATAGTTATTAGCTGAATCATCAGCTGAGTGAACAGTTTGGGAATCAAGGGAATCATGGGATTCAGGGGAGTTATTGGCAATGGAATCTGCATCATCTTCAAGATCTTCGGAACCTGAAAAATAAGGAATTTCATCATTATTGGTTTCATTAATATTTACTTCAACAGGCATTCTGCTTAGTGCATCTGCTACTACATTTGATTTGCCTTCTCTGTACTTGACTTCGTAGTCATAATCTTCCAGATCTAGGCGCCATAGCAAAATTTTTTGATTTTTCTCTGAACTTTTAATTAAAGTCAGAGGTTTATGGTCAGTTACTAAAGTAAATTTAGTCCCGTAAAGACATGGTCTGAATTTATTCACGGCCCATATGATTGCCAGCGCTTCCTTTTCGTTGGTAGCGTATCTGGTTTCTGCATCGTTTAGTGTTCTGGATGCAAAGGCGATTGGGCGTTCTATATTGTCTTGTATCTGAGATAGAACTGCACCTAATGCATATCCTGAAGCATCTGTTGTTACGATGAAAGGCTTATCAAACTGGGGATAGACTAAAACTTGATCTGTGGCAATTATCCCTTTGAGCGTATCAAATGCTGTGTGATACGATGAATCATTTATATTGATTGATGAATCTTTCTTGAGATATTTGGTCATAGGTCTAGTTATTTTTGAAAAATCCTTAATAAATCTTCTGTAATAACCTACTAAACCCAGAAACTGTTTAATCTCTTTCTGCGTTTTTGGTAGAGGCCACTTCAGAATTTTATCTATTTTTTCGGGGTTAGGTTTGACACCTTCATTTGAAATTATATGCCCTAGAAATTCGGTCTCTCGCTTGAGAAATTCACACTTATCGAGTTGGATTTTTAAGTTGAAATCCGATAAACGTTTCAGGATAAGGCTAAGATTTTCTAAATGGTCTTTTAGATTATATCCGATAATAATTATGTCATCAAGATAGACATAGCATTTGGTGCCGATATAATCTCCTAGGATATTGTTCATTGCTCTCTGGAATGTAGCAGGAGCATTCTTTAGGCCAAAGGGCATTCTCGTGAATTCAAAATGTCCTTTGTCCGTTGAAAAAGCTGTTTTTTCTATGTGGGCAGGATCCATCGGGATTTGATGGAAACCAGACTTTAAGTCGATCGTTGTGAAGTACGATGACTTTCCGAGGCTATCCAGAATATCCTCTATTTGAGGCATAGGGTATCTGTCGTCAATAGTGAGCTCGTTCAGCTTCCTATAATCTATTACGACGCGTACCTTTCTTTTGCCTGACGCGTCAAGTTTTTTCGGTACTACCCATATCGGTGAAGAGTATGGGCTTTTCGAAGGCCTAATGATGCCATTGTCTAGCATTTCTTCAATTTGCTGTTGGATATCGCCTTTAAAGTGGTGTGGGTAGCGATAGTTTTTTGTATAAATGGGAGAATCGTTTGTTGCTATAATTTTATGTTTTGTAGCTGACGTACATGAAAGTTTTTTGGATCACTTCTTGGTGTTTGAAGAGAGTGCAAAGCAGTTCTTGTTTCTCTAGTTTCGAAAGATGATTTGTTCTAATTATAGACTCTATATCATTTTTGGAAATATGTTGAGAGTCAATCTTTTCTGGGAGAATTGTTTCAAAATTGTTTACTGTCAGTTGAAGTTTTGGAAGATTTTCTATGTTTTTGGTTGCAGAAATAACATGGATGGTCGATTTATTATTATGTGCTTTATATAGTCCTGGTTGAACGAAAACTTTTTTATGAAGTTTTTGGTATGTGGGTACCAACCAGTCTCCGTTGTTCATTGTATCGATAGTTATGAAATGATTGTAAAGTTTTTTTGCAGGGTAGAATTTTGAATATGAAAATTGTTTATCCCTTAACGTAATGGTTTCATTCTCATAGTTGATTTGTGCTTTAAGTTTTGCAAGGGATTCTGACCCCAGAATTCCATCAAAGAAATAATGAAATTTCATTACGTAAAATTGCAAAGGTTTAAACGTATTTCCGAAAAGATCGAGTTCTCCTTTCGAAGTGACGTTGTTGACTCCGCAAACATTACTGATTTGTGTATTCGGTACGGTTTTAACGGATTCTATTATGTTTGGTGAAATAATATTTTTGTTTGCCCCAGTATCGATTAATATTTTTAACTGCTTTTTTGTTTTAGGATGATTCAGTTTCAAATATGGGAGGTAATTTAGGTTGTTTTTTGTGTGGGGTTGACCAAGTGAAAATTTAGATCTAGATCTACTTCTTCATCAGATTCAGTTTCTGAATTTAAATGTGATTGAGTTTCCTCTTCTTCCGTTACATGATTATTTATGGTTAACCGACTCCGAGTAGTTTTTGTGTCCATTGGTTCAGTTGTATCTTTATGTTCGGTTTTTATAAAAGGTTTCTTATTTTGATTGAAATTTGATGATCCTTGGGATTTATTTTCAAATATTTTGTTTTTGTTGAATTTTTGGTCTTGATTCAGGTTTCGAGCTACAACTTGTTTAGATTTGAATTTGCATAAGAATGCGTATGCATCCTCAATATCCTTTGGTCGTGCAGCTTGTGCATAACCAAAGTACGGTTCTGAGAGTCCAGATATAAAGGCTGCTAGCGCATCCTCTTCAATGAACTCGTTAATGGCGTCCCAATGATTTTTGTATGTATCTTTTTGTTTTGCTAGAGTCTTAATATTTTGAATTATTTCTTTGGACTTTTTGTAATAAATATGGATAGACATATCTTCGGTCATTTTACAATGCCATAATTGGCTCTTGTATGTTGACAATTCGTGTCTATCTCCCAACGCGTTCGTCAATATTTCTTTTAAATCTTCAAATTTGTCCGGATTTCCGGCTAAGCAAAGAATGTCTTTTGCTTTGCCTTGGACTTTATTAGATACCGCAGTAAAGTACATTCTAAACTGCTGAGCTGATACATGTGGTTTTAATACATTAAGGGTTTCTTCTGCTGTTTCCAGCCATGAACTTAATTGTTTTCTATTGCCGTCAAATATGGGGATCATTTTGATCGGGTCTGGAATTTTGAATAGCTGGTCGATGTTACTTATAGGTTGATGTGCGATAACGTTTTCTTGAGTTTGATTTGTTTGCGTTTGAATTTGACTGAAATACGTGGCATGTTCTGTTTGTTGTTTTGCCAGTGCCTCCATCATCTGCATCATCGTTTGCAGTTTGGCATTGACTTCTTCCATATTGTTGTTGTCGTTTAGAGAAAGGATTTCTAGTGAAGGGATGTTCTTTATTGGAATATGTGCTAAGTCTCCCGAATCGGTAGACTCAGAGCTGTCTGAATCTGAAGACACGCACGCGCTGTTTCTAATTTTAGATAACAAGTGGTGAGTTTGCTTCAGACTGTTTCTTACTTTATGCTCCTTTGGCATGACATGCACTTAGAAGATAAAAGCAAGCTATATTTTTGTTTGTTTTGAGCCGTACGATCTCTCGGAACTCGTATGACTCCCGAAATGTAATTCTCTTAGAACTTCACAATTTCGGTTGGAGGGGAAGCTCTCTTAGAACTCTTCTCACTCCAGGGGTTTAGCAAATTTTAATTTCTTAATGAGTTCGAGCCTTTCTCTTAGAACGGGCTTCAAACTCACGGAAAAATAAAACGCCAACCTAGGCGATGTTTTCACTTTCACTCGTATTTCGGTGTGGAATAGAGGATAAAGAAAAAAAACACTCACCTTGCAATCGTTGTGCGTGGGTTCTCTCGACGTCCAACTTCACGCGGTGGAACCTCAACTCCGCTGCACCCTCGATGTTAGCGAATGCTTTCGCGGGTTCACTTCGATTCTGGCTGGTAGACCAGAGTCACTACACTGTTTTTCGCGAAATTGTTTTTCGAGCACTGCACGGCTGCGCCAATCCTGGGTTTGCTGGCGGTTCGGGCTTTTTAAAAAACACTTAACTGATTTTCCTCACTAAATCACTTTATTACTTAAGCCGAAACGCAATGAAACACGGATAAAAATAAACTGAACGCCGGTCACGGTCAGTCCGGTGGTTTTGTAGAATTGAACTGCTGACCTAGCAATTCCGGCTGTTGGGCATAAAGGTGTCGACGTTGCATAGCACGTGGCAGTGGTCCGATCCAAAGGTGATGACGGTGCATGTGACGTTGCACCTGTGGTGGCTGGTTCATGTCGTGACTGTATGTTGGAAAATTAAGGTTTTTTTAATTTTACAATCAAACCTTCATGCCAAACACTGTCGAATGCTTTTTCTATGTCTAGAAGAGCAAGACCAGTAGAATAGCCTTTAGATTTGTTGGAACGGATCAAATTTTTTACACGTAAAAGTTGATGAGTGGTCGAATGTCCATGGCGGAATCCGAACTGTGCATTGGCAAAAATTGAATTTTCGTTGATGTGGGCCATCATTCTGTTCAAAATAACCTTTTCAAAAAGTTTACTGATGGAGGAAAGCAAACTGATTGGACGATAGCTAGAAGCTTCTGCAGGATTTTTGTCTGGTTTTAAAATTGGAACAACCTTAGCATTTTTCCATTTGTCAGGAAAATATGCTAATTGAAAACATTTGTTAAATATATCAACTAAAAATGATATGCTACTTTTTGGAAGTTTCTTGATGAGGATGTATAAAATTCCATCATTGCCTGGAGCTTTCATATTTTTGATCCTTCACTTCTTCCAAATCAGTCGCACAGGCATTTTCGAAAACGTTCTCTTGACTGAGAATATTTTCGAAGTCCTGAGTAACTTGATTTTCAATTGGACTAGTAAGTCCTAAATTAAAATTGTGCGCACTTTTAAACTGCATAGCAAGTTTTTGAGCTTTTTCGCAAATAGTTAGTAATAATTTGTTTTCCTCTTTCAATGCCGGTATTGGCTTCTGAGGTTTTTCAGGATTTTAGATAATTCCCAAAAGGGCTTTGAGCCAGGGTCCAATTGAGAAATCTTATTTTCAAAATTTTTGTTTCCTAATTGAGAAAAACGTTCCTTGATTTCTTTCTGCAAGTCTTGTCATATAATTTTCATAGCAGGATCGCGAGTGCGTTGAAATTGCCTTCTCCTCACGTTTTTAAGACGGATCAAGGGTTTAAGATCATCGTCTATAATCACGGATTCAAATTTTACTTCACATTTCGGAATTGCAATGCTCCTGGCTTCAACAATGGAATTTGTTAAAGTTTTAAGAGCATTGTCAATATCAAGTTTTGTTTGTAAAGGAATATTAACATCAATATTAGAGTAAATAAATGTTTCATATATATTCCAGTTGGCACGAAAATAATTGAAAGTGGAGCTGATAGGAATGAGAATCGCTTCATGGGATATTTGAAATGTAACAGGGACATGATCAGAATCAAAATCAGCATGAGTAATCAGTTGGCTACAAAGATGACTAGAGTCAGTTAAGACCAAATCAATCGTAGATGGATTTCTAGAAGAGGAAAAACATGTAGGGCTATCAGGGTATAGAATTGAGAAATATCCTGAAGAGCACTCATCAAATAAAATTCTGCCGTTGGAATTACTTTGAGAATTATTCCATGACCGATGTTTGCATTAAAGTCACCAATGACAAAAAAAAATGACTTATTGCGAGTCAATTTTCGCAAATCAGTTTGGAGCAAATTAACTTGCTGTCCAGAGCATTGAAAAGGCAAATAGGCACCTATGAAAGTATATTTACCAAACTGTGTTTCAACTGAAACACCTAAAGTTTCAAAAACTTTAGTTTCAAGTGACGAAAACAGTTGATGTTTTATACGCCTATGAATGATGATTGCAACTCCCCTACATGCCCCATCAAGTCGATCATTACGATAAACAAAAAAAGTTAGGATCTCTTTTAAGTTTAGATCCAGGTTTTAAATACGTTCCGGTACAGGGATTGAATCCTGAGAAAATTGAGAGAATCTCTCACGTATCGCTCTCTGTAACTATCATAACATGCTGCACATTATGAGAGACTGTTTATCGTATACTGCTACAAGTTTGATCAGATTGGGGGGATAGTAGTGCATGATAAAACCCCTCTAAACATGCTCCAAGCCTGGGGGGCACTATTGCTATTGGAAGTTCGTGGATTGTTTATCGTGCCAGTAAAGAAAAACACCTATCCCCAACGGTAAACAAGCGAGAAAAATGGATTTTATCATCGCTCTCTCGTTGGGGCTCTCGCTCGCTGCTTCCATTTATCAGACTTGTTACACCTTGCGATACAATGACGATCGTGGACCGCAACAGATGGGATGTTTTTCTTTGCTTGCTTTGATCGTGCTTCATTCTCAAATGAAAGCGAATTCTGCAACGCCTGTTCCGGTAATAAGTGCTATGTGCACGTTATTAACTGTAAGAAAATTAATGGGTACTCATAGCACGAATATGGGAGTAGTTCAAATTACCTGCTACGATATCGGCAAAGGATTTTCCGTGAGTAGATACATTTGAAATTGAAAGATTCGAACGGCTACCCGACGGATTAAAATTAGCTTGTGAATGAGCATGATTATGATCTTCCTGATGGGTATGATTCCTAATCAAGCGATCGTTAACTGAAAAATGAGTATTGTTCGATACTCTACCCGGGAAATTTCGGAAAGGACCGTTATCGTAACGGATATTATCTTTCATCTGCCTGGCACGAGCCTCAATGACTCTTATGCGTGAAGGGCAATTTCAATAATTTGACTTATGATTAGCCCCACAATTCGAGCATATAAACTTGGTGGTATCTTCCTTCACTGGACAGACGTCCTCGGCTTGAGAAATACTTCCGCAAATCATGCATTTAGCATCCATGCGACAATTTTTTTGTGTCATGACCCCACTTTTGGCACCGACGGCACTGTGTGGGGTTCTGGTAAATTCCTTCAGGTTTCTGGAATTGTTCCAATGTCACACGGACATTGAACAAAAGTTTTGCTTTTTCTAAAGCTTTCATATTATTTGGTTCTTTTTTGTTAAAGTGAACTAAATAATATTCTTGAGAAAGCCCTTTCCGAACAATGCCAGATTGGGTTCTCTTTTTCATTATGATTACTTGGACTGGGTAAAATCCAAGTAAATCATTTATTCCATTTTTGATCTCTTCAGGAGACTTCAGGAGTCACTTGAGAGACCTTTCAAGACGACTTTGAACAAACGTTCAGTTTTGTCGTCATATGTAAAAAAAATTGTGCTTCTTCTCTTCAAGATGTCTGAGAAGAAGTTTACGATCTTTAAGAGTTTCCGGCAAAACGCGACAGTCGTCTTTCTTTGCGATTTGGAAGGAAACCTTGATTCCCCTAATGGAGTTCAAGATTTCCTGCCTAAATCCCCCAAATTCGGAACAACTGACCACGATAGGCAGGCGGCACTCTTTGCTTCCTCACTTGAATCAAAGAGCCTGGGCTAGAGGCTGCTTCGATTTGGTGTTCGGAAAATTTGTCTAGAGCATCGAACTGATTGCTCATTTCGATACGTATCGATAATACGTATATACAATTATTCATTTCACCTTTGGAAGTAATGTCTCCAAGGAAATATGTATTAGGATTTTTTTTAAATTATTGTTTTATTTTTAATCTGGGAGATTTTGTTTAGAGAGAATTCTAAACCTCTGATGAAACTTGTGTAAGTTCTAAAGTAACCCGTGATAAACTTTTACTACGATCTCCGATAGAATTTCTGGACTCTTGAGGAAATCCTGAAGCAGAGTGTATCCCCAAGGAACAATTGGTAGCTTTTAAGATACTTACGTGTTTAATACAAGCTGCATAGCAGCAACCATTGCTGAACAAATTTTTAGTTGAATCATTAATTGAATAAAATTAATTTCCGCTTATAAAAAAGCTGTTATTCCACTTGCAGTTTGTGTTTTAAATAAGAGCTGAATAAACCTCCGAAAATGCAAATATAGTAGCTTTTGTTCTACAACACATAAGAAGTTTAACAATTGATTGATTAAAAGCTTCTATAGGTTGTAGCCATCATTTTAGTAGCATATTGAACATTTGATTAACAACAAATCGTACAAAAGTTTCAGTGTCTAATACTTAAAATGTTGACCAGCATGATTAGTAAAACTTATAAACAATGTGAATAACAGTATATGAGTATGCTCTTATTCAAGCAAAACATATTATGTCTTTTTATGTTATTTTCAAATGTTTCAAATGTATTTCATATCAAATCCAAGACGTGTATGCGATGGATGGATTAACGTAATGGACGTAATAGCGACGTAATGGATCAACGAGGGTAAAGTTCGAATCACATTGGATTAAAAATATCAAAATTTAAATTTTCCAAATGTAGTGACCATTATCTGCGACGTTATTGATATCGGAAAAAGTTACTAATCGTAACATTTTTAATGATAATCGAAGTATAAATAATAATTTAACAATAGTTACATGAAAGTGGTTACCCAACTTACAGTCAAGTGTCACAAATAAACATACATAGTTAATTATTGTTGAATAATGGTGACAGCTGAAAAAATGCCCTACAAAGAGCTGAGAAGATGGTATTTAGATCCAAATTTTAGTCAATGTTCAACATTTTCCTTTGGAATGAATAATAGTAGAATCAACACTTATTAAACTTCTCCAAAGAATCTCTGCCGACTTGTCAAGATTGTTTTACTAATGAGTTGAACAAGTCATTTTTCCTTCTATTAAAGAGCCAATATTCCACCAAACAAATATAATTGTGTAAACAGATGTACAGGAGACGAACTAACGTTTTGGTTGCTTCCCACTTCAGCTGTTTCCATGTTTAACATAAACATGATTAAAAGCTGAATAGGTATTTTATAAAATCCTAATACAACATAGATATATCATCCGAGCAGGTCATCCAAAGAAGTCCAAAATAACGATTACTAAACACATTGTTCAGCAACAAAGAAGCCTTACAAAAGAGGTCACACCAAAGCCAAATTTTTGAAAAATGGACAAAATATCTAAAAATTGCGTTGTATTCCTAATGTATTGCAATTTTCAACTTACTAATATTATTATTATTTATCTTTATTTAAGTGGCTTTTCGCCCTTGGCGAATTCGCCACTAACTTACTAATATATAAAAACATGTTGGATACAATAATAACTGATGCTTTCTCAATACAATATTTAAAATGTATAGAATGTTTGCTGTTTAGAAAATATTTTGAATCAGTCTTCTGACATAGGATTATTGATTGAAATATATTTTACATTTGTATAATGTTTAATAGATGGAAAAAGTACGACAAATAATTAAAATATTAACCTAGTAGAAATATTATACATTTAATAAATGAATTTTAGTATAGTTATATGAACAATTCAATTAAAGTTTTAACAAGTTAAAACTTATTATGAAATTCGATTCATCATTTCAGACTGTTTTTACTTTGTGAATGAACTTTATTTTTGACCAGCATTGAAATAAATTTTCTCACTGTGCGCTATAAATAGCCGACTGAGTTCAGCTCGCATCAGTACTGAACAGCAGCAGAAGTAATGCGCTTATTCAGTTGTTGATCAGCATAGCACGTGTTGTTGTTAGCACACGTTAGCACGATTAGTTATTGTTGAATAGAAGCTCAAGCATGATCAATAATCAGCTACAAGAGGTTTATATTGGGCACTGGAAGGCTGATATATGAAGTCAAGGATGACGCAGATGGCAAAGTATACCGCTGACGATGGGAAGGTCTCGAGTTTGAATCCAGTATTCAGGTAATTATTAAAAGTGCGGTTATTTAATTCATGGTAAAGGTATACACTGCATTTGATGTATACAGTGTTAGCTATTTTTAGTCATTTATTTGTTTTCAATCAATTTTGTGGCAGTTGAATAAAAGCTGAGATGAATGCTTATAAAGCGATTTTGAAGTTGTAGAATAAAGTCAATATACAACGACACGCTTTATAACTTCTCCAAATTTGTGTGAACAACGCCTGAACAAAGGCTTCACTTGGAAATAATTAAAAGGTTGTTCAACATGATGCTGAATTAAACTGCAATAATGTAGTTTGTTAAACTAGCGTTGTTAAATCATCAATCCTTATTAAGCTAAGTGAAACCTGAATAAACATGATTACAATATATTATTACAGTCACTAAATGATAAGAAGCTTAATAATTTCGCCAGATTTGCTTGAACAATGTGTGCGTAGCAGCTGCGAAGTAATATAATGAAGCAACTATTCAGTATGTAGTTGTGAAAAATTGCTTAATAAATGATTATAAAATAGGCAAATGTTTCTTGGGTCGTAATTAGTCAAACTATCAAGTTTACTTGTCTATCAAATTTACTAGTTTAAAAGCTTAAATTTGATAAAAAAAAGAATATTAAGCTTAAACATGTCCTCGACTCACGTATCTTGAAGGTTATATTTATTATTGTATAATTATCATTTTGTTTTCGATGATTAAAATCACTAAATCTATCCAAGATATCTTAATTTGATCCAGTAAAAGTTTTCATTCCACTTTTACTAAACCATAACTTAATTTCTTTTTCGAGATTTACGTGAATTTAGATTTGTTTCTGAAGTTGTAAAGGTTCCAATCCGACTATACTCACATATCTCTTTTTTATAGTTTGTACTACAATAACTGTTAAGAATACGTGCAAAAAAAGTTGTAATATAAGTAGTGTCAACAAATTTGTCCGTAAAAATCTTAAAGTTTGACTACAAAAAACTTTAACTTTCTATTTTTATAATTGTTCCACGTTTGAGTCCGAAGATTTCTTCAGAAAAATAATACAAAGTATTGATTAGGGACCGACCTGGTGTAGTGGTTAGAACACACGTCGAGGACCTGGGATCGTATCCCATCTCCGAAAAAGTCACTGAAATTTCAGTGACGACTTAAGTAAAGCCGTTGGTTCCGAGATGAACTGGCTCAAAACTAAAAATCTCCTTAATAAAGATGGAACAAAAAATGTATTGATTGATTAACGATCTTCTAATGGAAACCTCCCATGAATTTCGTTCGACATATGTTTAAGCATTTAACGTGGATCAAGTTTAACTCCAGATATTACACCAGAGGTTCAACCACTAACTCTTTCAAGAATTCCTCCAAAGATTCTTACCAAGATTTCTCAAGAAAATTTCAAGTCTTCATTCATTCATTCATTCTTTCAAGTTCTTCTTTACATCGATTTCGGCTGGATTTTGTCAAAGATTCCTGTGATCCATCCTTTTGAATCCTAAATGTAATTTCTACAGCAATGTTTCCACTGATCTGTTGACATTTCCTCTGAAATTGTCGATAAGGATTTTTTTTAAAGATTCCCCTACATAAAATCTTTGAGAAATTTTCCAAGGAAGTACTCAAATAGTTTATTCAGGGTTGTCTCCAGTGAATTGTTAAGGGTTATTTTGAGAAATTGTTGGACAATCAATCAAAAATCCGGGAGCAACAAATCCCATTCTCTGAAGAAACTTCTGTAGAAATTATATACCGTAAAACGGGGCAACTTTGATAGTTTTTTCGAAGAAAACTTCAATATTTATGCATTCTGTTTCAAAGAATTAAAATTTATATTTTTAAAACAAGTACTGACATCCTAGCTATCGATTGCACTTGATAGATTGCCAAAAGATTTATTCCGAATAGATATATAATTTTTCATATAATCGAAAGTCGGTTTTCTGTTTTGGGGTAACTTTGATAGTTGAACAAAATTGAATGAATTACGGAACATTTGTAGGGCGTTGCATACCTCTGGGCGTTTAACGCTATATGGAAATTTCTGACTTAGATTACAAAAATGGTCCCAGTTTGTGGAAATGGTTTTCTCTAAGAGATTTAACACCGAATTCATGTTCTACTATAGCTAGGCTGTCAAGGATAAGTGACGAACTCATTATGACTTCGTCAAATAGTGATCGTAGAACAGATTGTTTGTAAGCGTTGCAAAAGTGCTAAAATCTTATAAATTTTTAATATTTGCGTATAAATCCTCAAATGCACTTGATTCCAACGAAAATAACTTTGACATAAAGTGTCATACTAATACTCTTTACTTTTGCATTCGATTTGCTTAACTGATGAACAGAAGCTTCGCTATTTCGTTTATAATGTTGTGGGTCTCGCATTATCAAAGTTACCCGCATTATCAAAGTTACCCCGTTTTACGGTACTATAAAAGATCTCTGAAAGAGCTCCCTAATACCTGAGAAAGTTATGGAGGATTTGAAAAAAAATGCTGAAATATTTATTGAAATAAAAATCAATCAAATAGTCAAAATAAAAATAATAGAGAAACATGCTGGCATGAAATTTTAAATGAAAATTGGAAGATTCCATGAAGATTTTATTTGAAATAAATATTACGCGAAAAATGTTTGGAAGAATGTGCATAATGGATGTTGGAGAGATTCCTGGAAGAAATTCCGGAGACATTTCTTTGAAGAGCTCTCAACAGATTTACTAGAATAATTCTTGGAGGGATTTTGTAGCAATCTCTGAACACGAATCGTTAATGAATTCATGAAGAAATCGGTATGAAAACGATTGGGAATAGAACAGGAAAAATCGACCTATAAACTCCTTAAAAATATTGTGTAGGGTTTCCTGGAAAAATCTCTAACGAATTTCGTCAAAAACTCTAGAATAAACCTTTGAGGTTTTCTCGCAAGAACTACGAATTCAATTGATGCTTTTTAGTTAATTTCACTACCTTCGATGTTACTCATACTATACTCACGATCCGCTTCAACCACTCTATCGCTATCCCAAACTTTGTCTATATTCTTCTATTTCAATAAACGTTTACTCCTTCTATCCACTTTTTAACTACTATAATTCCTCAAACTGAACTTTATATCTCCGTTTGTTTACATCTATCGCTTCCAGGATCTCAAACACCAAACATTTCGCCTACTTCAGCTACCATCAGCAGATGCGAAAAGCGCAGGGTTTTTCGATCTATTGTGGTGCGAACAGATTTTTTTAGAGAGAAGTTAGGATAGGTATTTCTTCCATTATTGCCTAAAATCATTGTAGAAAACTAGGGAAATGGGAGAGTTTGTGGCAAATCTCTAGTGGAATTTCTGGAGGATCTTCTGTTAGTATTCCATAACAAATCTCTGAAAAAATCACTAGATGAATTCTTGAAGCTTTTTCTCGAGGAATCTGAAATTGTGCGTGAGAGTTTCTGAAGGTTTCTCTGGAGTATTTAGAATTTTTATGCTCTAGCATGCACTTCAAGAAAAGGAAAATAGTGAGTTTAGTAACCATTTTGGTTAAAAACAAAGAGTGTGTGTCGTGATAAGTTTCCCCTTGTAAAGCACATCACAACAACTAGCTTTCTATGAATTCTTGTTGTTCAGCCCTGATATAAATTAACTTTTCTTTTTATCACACAGCTTTTCATGAATTAAGTCCTTTATTTTTTACAAAAAAAAAAAAAAATTGATTTATATACGAGCATATAAGAGTATCACATCGACCATATCCTTTCGAAGGTAGGTAAAACGAAGCCCCCATCAAAATGCAGCCCGCTCCAGTGCGGTTAACTGTTGCACCAATCGGTCCTCTTTGGCCTTTCGCATTGTGTAGCTCTTTCGGGATTCAATAAAATTACCAAGGAACGTTCCCACATCACTGTCGCCGGCAAGAAATTTGTGTGCCTCCTCGTCGCTTCGAGTGTCCGCCGCAGATACGGCAATCTGCAGAAGCTCTTTGATGTGCTGTGGGGAGAAATCTTCCGATTTCTTCTGATACTTTTGATTCAGAGCTTCGTATCTTTCGCCGAGCTCTTTGAATTCCTCGTATATTTCGTCCAGTTTGGCCTTCTGTCCTTCGATGTGCTGTTTCTTGGCAAGGTTTTCCGTTGCAGTTTGCTCAATTTGGTCCAGCAAATTGTTCATTTCATTACTTTGATTCTGGACAAAACCTATCTTCTCGATGAAATTTTCCAGGTAATCCTCATCGACCTTCAATCGGTTTAGGTCTTCTAAACTGAGCGCCTGTAATCCAAAGACGTCTTGCTCTACTGCTACCGGAGAGGCCACAATTCGACGATCCGGTGCCTTGGGCTCCTGACTGTTGCCATTACGGCAATGCTGTGGGGTTCCGGAAGTCTCATTCAACAGCTGGGGAGGATGCCTTTCAAATTCCCGACTGATTGCTTGAACGACTCGCCCCAGGTCGGAATGTATGGTGTACTGAAACGAACAAGAAGTTATTCTTCTGAACAACGAACCGAACCTGGTTCCAAACAGACATTCAGAATTCCGGGAGCATTTTCGATTTCACCCGTGCTGGCGTTTACCCAAGGGTGATTCAGAATGGGGCTCACTATCAGCTTCGGTTTCACGTTTGGAAAGTCCGCTCCCAGGATTATGTTGATGACCAGCTCTCGTCCACCGGACTCGAAATTGATTAGATATTCTTCATTTTCCTTCACTTGTTGAACACTGGGGAAATGAAACGGAAAAATTATTGAGGAAGAGTTCAAGTTTTACGCAAGTCGCAAAACAAAAGTTTAAATGGCATGTTATAGCAAGCACTTACTTCAAATTGAATATTTTCAAAGTATCGATCTGCCGTTTGCGCATGCTTTAAACACTAAACTAAATATATTTGTTTATGGATAGTTTGAAAATTATCCGCAAAAAGTAATTTAATTAAATTACTACTGGAATTCTGATTTGCATGAAAAAATCATCAAGCTAAAGTAGCATGAACTATTACGAACAACGTAACCAAAACAAATCCCAAAATGTCAAAACTGGGAATGCGTTCATAAACGCATTCCACGCGAATAATTTTCTACGCAATGGTCTTATCCACTGGTGTACTAAACTGACTCGGTTGAAGAATTTTGACACTAGAGCGGGTCCAGATCCCGTGGAGATCATACGGGAGCGTGCCCCGCTCAAGTGTCACAATTCTCAGACCGAGTGAATTTAGTACACCGGTGGATTAGACCATGGTCTGCCTCAATTGCGTTATTACGCTTCATATTATATTGCGGTTATTTTGAAAAAAAATCCGTTCTGCAGTAGCCGCCAAGTTCTACCGCAGCTGTCAGAGTTCTACTGCAGGCTTGAAAATCATGGTATCATTGAACGGAACTATCTAATCAAAGTAGGCTAGTAGAGTCCAAAACTATGAAAAACAGCAGAAAACAACAGTCATTAGCGTGGTTTCCAAGGTATCATCGCAGCCGGTCGATGATGCTTTGTGAAAATCAGTAATGTGACAGCTGCGGTAGCTTTCTGTTCAACCGTAGAACGGAAAGTTATCTCTGAAATTACAATAATTATAAAGTAATATAATACAATTTATTTTCAATTTTCATACAAAAATTCCTACCATGGGGGAAGGGGGGTTGAAAAACCCCGAAAAATGTCTTAAGTAATTAATGGGGAGCCTCCCCAGTGGGGCTAATTCTTCTTTCTGGCGTTACGTCCCAACTGGGACAAAGCATGCTGCTCAGATTAGTGTTCTTATGAGCACTTCCGGAGTTATTAACTGAGAGCTTTCTTTGCCGATTGACCATTTTTGCATGTGTGTATCGTGTGGCAGGTACGGGGGCTAATATCCCGCATAAATCCGAACCATACTCAGACACCACTTATGGATCATTGAAGGTCGTTTTTGTCAGTGCTCACCGCATCAAAACAAAGGCGCCACTGTATATGGGATTTAACATTGTGACAGCATTGCTGTTCTGTCAAACACACAAGGCTACGGTGGCGCTATCTATGCTTTCCATAGCGGCCGTTTTGGTTATTTTAATGATCCATTACAGTTCAGGGATCGTACAAATATTACGTAACGCAACGGGGGGAGGGAGGGGGTCTTACATAGTGTTACGGTCCATACAAACATTTAAATTTCTCCAAAAGCTGTTACGTGGGGGAGGGAGGGGCCTACAATTGGAAAATGTTACGTTACGTAATATTTGAACGAACCCTTACATTCCATTTTTAACCATTTCCAAAATGGTACAACCGGGATTCGCTGGTTGGAACACGACTGCCTTCCATCTAACGAATCCGACCCGTTAGTTGGAACGACTGACAGCTGGTGAAAATGCTCCAGACTAACTCATCTGGAACGCAAATCGTCACGAAACGCACATATACATACACATTTGTTCTATATATGGAGACTTCAATACGCCGGTAGTCAGACGTCAAAGTCAGTTTGACATTTTCTCTTGACATTTGATTGCTTTTTAGTTGGCATTTTTTCCAACCAGCGAACATCCAACCATCGAGTCATTCCATGTAGCGGACCCCCAACGAGTAGTTCAACCATAAACGAACCACTACTGGATAAAGTTCGAACCGTACTGGTTGATGTTTTCGAAGAACCGACCATACAAATAACGGGTTGTTAAGAATGTTTACCATTTAAAAATTTGATGTTTCTTAAGCAAATTTTGTTTAACGACTTCAATAGGAACATAATCCGAATGGTTAGAAAAGCTACTATCGAGATTGCATCAATGGTTTACATGTTGTTGTACCATATAACAAAACAGTTCACAGTATGGTTAGAATAAAAAGTAAAGTTGGCATTTTTCACAAGATTAAAATTAAAATAAAGCTTTATTTTAACGCTCAACGCTCCATCATCGTAATCATCGTCATCATCGAAACTTCAAAAGCAGTTTTTCTGTTCAAAACTGAAAATTATTCGACGAAAATGTGTTCACCGTGTTGTGGTAGAAGAATTGAATACAGTGAACACTTTTTCCTGTAAATTTTCTTGACTTTGAACAAAAAAACTGCTTTTGAAAATTCCGAAATCGATGACGGATCCTGTCCTTTTAAACAAAAGCAATTTTATTAGCGATGAACATTAGAATACAGCACATAGAGCTGATTTTATACATTTATATACATTTCCTTTCTTGGCAATTCCCTTGACGTGGGCGTGGGCTCCCCCGCGGTTGGTTTTCTGGGGGTGCTGAATCCAGATGTTTTGTTCAGCTTGCGGGTTGCATCACTCTTGGCCGGAACAACATTAACGCCAGGTTGCAAGCACGAGAGGCAGACAGTAGATGTCATGGGCGAAATTTTCAGCAAACTTCGTGTCTTCCTTTTGGATGCTAGCAATGTCGTATAGTTCGAAGTGAGTTGCAGCTGCCACGAAACTGTTGCCGAGCGGACAGCCTGGCTACGATGAGCACTGAGTGTTAAGGCCCAAACGCAATGATAGCGGAACCGGTTCGCCATCATGAACTGTAGCATGCTTGACGACTCAGACTTGGCTCTCTCTCTCTCTCTCTCTCTCTCTCTCTCTCTCTCTCTCTCTCTCTCTCTCTCTCTCTCTCTCTCTCTCTCTCTCTCTCTCTCTCTCTCTCTCTCTCTCTCTCTCTCTCTCTCTCTCTCTCTCTCTCTCTCTCTCTCTCTCTCTCTCTCTCTCTCTCTCTCTCTCTCTCTCTCTCTCTCTCTCTCTCTCTCTCTCTCTCTCTCTCTCTCTCTCTCTCTCTCTCTCTCTCTCTCTCTCTCTCTCTCTCTCTCTCTCTCTCTCACAGGTAACTTGAAAACAGGGGGGGTATAGGGTACACAACAGGGTTACCAATACACCCCTATATATTTTAGACCCCCTCAGCTCAGGTTTCAATCGAAACACCAACTTAATTCGCACGCGATTTAGGAACATAGCACTATTCCGCACTTGCATCACCCGTTTGTGCAAAGAAAATGTATTTATTTTATCTGAAATTCATTTAATTTAATCGGTGCATCCATGCAACCGTTAAAACACGTTACACACAGAAATTGAAGCCCTCAGAAACATGTCAAATGTAAACACAAACTTTTTTCAAATTTCTGGACAAACGGCGTAGAATTTCTTCGGTTTTTCATTGTCGATCGATTGATTAGACTATGTGCAAGCATATTATACATCCAGTGTCATGGACTTTGTCGCCAAACGATGAAAAAATGCCAGGTGTCCAAAATATATCCTTTGAGGGTCCAAAATATATACTTTGAGGGTCCAAAATGTATTAGTGTGTCCTAAATAATGAAAAACAGTGCTTTACAATTCAATTATTTTCGACGATTTTGGATCCTACATGACCGTTTGGGCATTTTTATCTCGTAGAGGAAGTTTTTCTCTACATTTTGACATGTTCTTTGACTTGGTTACGCTGTGCAATTAATTAATTGGGACACAAACTAACATCACTTCCTTAGGGGGTTCAAAATACGACCGTTACCCTATATTGCAATTTTAGAGATTATTATTAGGGTCCTAAAGCCCTGTCCCAATTTTAGTGCCAAACGCTTAAGTTTAGGCCAATAACACATGTTTACTCAATTTTCTAATGTTTTCCGTTGGTTTGAGCCCAAAAAATATTTTTTTAGATTTTATCACACCCCTTGGCTTAAACTAAAATTTTGGGTGTATTTTGTTTTCCATGTCCCTTCCGAAATGTCAGATAGGAACAATCCCAGTGGTCGAACTAAAACCCATGTGGTGTTTTTGTCGACTAAGCGAACGTCAAACATGATCTTAAGTGTCAAGGTTCATTTATGGACCCAATTTTTAAATTAAAGTTTAAACATGATATAGCCGTTATTTGAGCGGAAAAAATTGCTAAAGTAGTTGCAGTAAGGTGCTCTTTCGAGTTGTTGAATAAAAACAAGATTTCATTAAACATTTTAGGACTCAATTTTCCGTTGAACAAAAAAAAAAATCCAGAAGAACCGTAATACAGTCAACTTTCGTTCGTTGCACTAAACCTGTAGCCCACTTAGTGAAAGACTTTCACTAATCGGGCTGAGTTTTGAGCTGTCAAAAAACCAAGAACAAAAGAAACTCAGAACTACCAACATTGATAAATTGCGCCTTATGTCAGAAAATGACGTTTGACTTCGTTTTAGGTGGGCTATAGCCCACTTAACGGGAGCCCACTTAACAGGAGCCCAATTAAAACGAAGCCCATCTAAAGATAGGGGCCCATTCACAAATTTCATAACACTGGAGGGGGTGGGTGGGTGTCCTAACGATGTTACGGTCCATACAAAAACTGAATAATATTCATACAAAAAGCGTTACAAGGGGGTGGGTGGGTGTCAAAAATGGCCAATTTCAGCGTTATGGAATAAATGAATGAGCCCTAGAGCAACGAACGAAATTCAACTGTAATCGATACACGGTAAATTAAACTCAAAATTTGGGTAAAATTTTTCTTCGCGGAGTAGCATTTTATTCAGGTGTTCGGGTTGGAGTGCGTTCTTCGGTAGTTATCCGGTACTGAAAAATGTTTTTTTTTTAATTTGATGTTTTTGACGTTTCCCACGAAAACGAAAATGGTAATCAAAACAAAAAAGCGATTTGTTGACATTGCATATGCATTTTGGTGCATTTCTCGTGATAAGCGTGGTTGGCGTCGGTGCAAAGCCAAGTGCATCATTATTGTGCGGCTGTGTGGCGCTGATAAACAATGTAAATGCATTTTGATCATGTTATTCAATCACAACAGTGTATTTTATATAATTGCTTTGCTCGGTGCTGTTCAGTTGGTTAATATAGACAATTTTTTGTGTTTTCTCCTGTATAGAAATTCCGTTATTCAACGACACTGAATGCGATCTGTGCTTCGTTTCTTGCAGCCCGTCAAGAGTTTGGTTAACGCAAGCAGTGGAAGCGACAAAAGGATGTTTTCTTCGAGCTCGGGAAAAGCAAGAACCTTTCCGACTACTTTGGAAGGATTTGGCTACGGTTTCAATGAAGGTTGTTTGCTTTGCTAGTCTGAGTCATTGAGTGTATTATATTGTTTAATTTATTTTTAGATGGAAAGTTAAAGCGAATCGACAAGGAAACGGGAAAGTTAACCGAAAAGGGATTCGATTTCAACATCTACACTTCGGCCCAGGAAAATCAAGCCCATTACGAAGCCCTGGGGGAAACCATAACGGATGCCGTTTACGAAAGGCTGGAAAAGAATGTTGGAATGAAGAAATTGTTCCTGCCGGATGATGTGCCCCAGGAAGAGGCTACCTTCATTTTCAGCACAACGGACAAGTTGAACAAATCGAAAAAGTTGCTGGTGCTGATCCACGGCAGTGGAGTTGTTCGGGCAGGGCAGTGGGCTAGAAGGTAAGTAAAAAACACGTACTATCGTGTTGTGCGTACTCGTTAGCGAAAGCTAGCGGTGGAAATCTTTCTTGTACACCGTCTTGGGGAAAACCTCTTAGAACGCTACGTCTTCTTTCGTTTATTCGGTTTATTCACTAAACATGGTTGCAATTACAGTCGAATTTCGTTCGTTGCACTCAGGGATGAGAAAAGTACTGGAGCAAACATTTACCGCCTCTACATTTACATCTTTCTACACGACCATCAAAATCCAAAGCAAACCATGACGGTTCAAAACAAAAAACGTCACGGCTCTTCAAAAAATGTAATCTTCTTCTTCCTAACGTTTTTCAACTCCGAATGCGAAACGACTCGAGCACAGTGGTGACACGATTTTTGCGGTTTTCGGGGTTTTGCATTTTTGCTCGATAAAGGCAGTATGAAATTGAACTTGTTTATATGTATCGTAACGGAATGATTGTGGTCTTTCTGTTAGAGCTAATAGATTTCAATTAGTTGAAAACACAAGCGAAATATTAGCGATTGAATGATTTAACACTTTTTTCAATCATTCAGCTTGGAATGGCTGCCCGAAAATGGTCATAGTGGAGAGACAAAAACAGTCAAGCAGTGTGTGAACCGTTGGCAGCGCAACGCCTGATGGTATTGATGCTGCTGCTGCTTTGTGTTTTGGTGGAATGGCAGAATCGATGAACTGTGGTGAATTGTGGTCACAGTTCCCAAGACTGGTTGCACTACGTTCAATTGCACTACGTTTTAATTGGGCTCCCGTTAAATGGGCTATGGCCCACCTAAAACGAAGGCAAACGTCACTTTCTTGAGCTTGAGCTGGATTGACCGCCCGTGGTTGCTACTCCAGTATCGCCAGATCAGCTGCACTTCAACAAAGAACCAACCAGATGACTGCTTGGGATTAACAGGCACCCTCAGTCAGGGCTGGTAGTAAGTCACTTTTTAGTGACTTGGTCACTCTTTTCGACCTGGTCACTAAAAAGTCACTATTTCCAACAAAAGGTCACTAAAGTCACTTTTTTTAGGAAAAGTCACTTTTTTCGTGATCTGATAATGAAATTTAAGACTGGGTTAGCTTTTCAAACTCAAACAACAAGAAACAGATATTTGTTATTATGAAGACAAGAATAGTGTGATTTTGAAATCAAAGTGTCAAGATCCCTGAATCAGCTGTAAAAGAAACCCAAAACTCTGAAAAAAAAACAACATCAAAACTCCGGAGGATAAACCATACAGGGCTAGGAATAACAACCAAAATAAATTCAAAGAGTTTGTCAGAAACTCGTCCATGACTTCAAAAGAAACTACTATTTTGCTGGAAATCATTTCAGACATCACCTCAGAAATTCCAAAAAATAAACAATATACGTTTCCATTGATTAACCCTTGACACTGTTTTTTACACGACTTTGGTCAACTATTACTAAACAAAAAAAATCTATAATGAAAGATAGAACATTGTTGCACGATAATAATCAGATAATAACGTGAGTTTACGAGTCGCCACTGAGTTATGTGGTTATTCCCAACAATTCATTCATTGAAGTGTTCAGTTGATATTCTAATGAAATTCTAATTCTTTATGCACGACATTCATCTAATTTGTTTTTTTTTTCTCTATTTCGTTTAAAATCCCTTGTGTTCTGCAGTTATTGTTTATTTGGATTCTTTACAGAAATTCTGCCACAAATTTAGCATGAATTTCTATTTTTCGTTTGTTTTTGAACTTTGAATTATGTGAGGATTTTTTTCAAAGTGTTCTGAAATTTATTTTCGATTTTCGCCATAACTTTGTCTACAACCAAACCTTTTTCCCTCGATTTATTCCACAGCTTTGTTAAGAAATGCTTCAAGTAATTCATTTTGCATCCCTACTTCAAAATCTTGCCAGTAAGTTCCTCATTAACAGGAATTTTGCCAAGAATTCTAACACGAGTTTGTTTACTAACGTTCATGTTTTTTTTGACTGAAATCAGAAATCTAACATAGTCACCTTTTTTTAAGGCTAATGTTCGTCTTGTAAAAAATGATAAATGAAATCTCGAAAACTCTTTTTTGTACCATTGTCATAATTAAGTCTTATCTCGGACAGATAACTGTTAGGAAAGATTTGAATTTACTGCAGTTCTCTACATTCTAAATTCGCCTAATATGTAGAATGGTTAATATACACACAGAACGTATTTTCATTTCTAGTCATTTACTTATGACTAATACTTGTAGTTTTCAAGTCACTTTTAGGCCACTTTTTGGTCACTTTTTTGATCATTTTGGGCACTAAAGTCACTATTATTTTGCTGTCTGACTGCTACCAGCCCTGCTCAGTGTATAAGTGCTGGTGATCTTCTATTTTTAGGAAACAATGGTGCCTGCCACGTCAGAATGCAGACCAATGAGGGGAAGGGGAAGGAATTGATGATGCATTCAATTGGCTCCTACGATTGACCGTATATACCACTGCGTCAACGCCAGTTCATTCGGGAAGGGTGAAAGGGTGGGGTAATTTTTATGGCAGAGAGGCTTGCTGGTTTGGTTAGCAGACTGCCTATGTATCAGGCGTAAAGGAAGGCATGATGAACTAATTGGAAGCGTAGGGAAACGGTTTATTTCTGTCCGTCTCGGGTTCTAGCAAATGCTATCAACTGTGATATATTAAAAGTGGGAGATAGAAGCAAGTGAAAGATACAACTACAAAGTACGAGGAAAGGGACGGACCTGGGATTGAACCCATGACCTTCTGCTTCATTAGACGGTAGCCATTAGACCACCAACCCCGTCTATCGAAGGCAAACGTCACTTTCTGACATAAACCGCAATTTGTCAATGTTGGTAGTTCTGAATTCCTATTGTAATCGGTTATTTGACAGCTCAAAACTTAGCCCGATTAGTGAAAGTCTTTCACTAGGTGGGCCACGGGTTTGGTGCAACGAATGAAAGTTGACTGTACAAGTGGTGCATCTCTGAATTAACAACTTCCTTCCAAAAAAGAGGTTTTCAAAACTGTCACTAAACGTGGAAAAATGGAAAAAAGGACGTTTTTCCGGAATGTGCACTTTTTTTCCAAGGGGTATATGGTTACCCAAGTAGCACACATGTTATAATTGAGGCAGATTAACTCTTATATGACCAAATCTGGTCATATTTCAGTTGATATGCCTTAATTACAACTTGTGTGTTACTCGGGTAATGTCAATAATTGCATCGAAATGAGCAAGGTGCCGTCCATTATTTACGTAAGAGGTTGTGGGGGGAGAAGGGGTTTGAGATTTCCTACGCACCGTACAAATTATGTTTATTTTCATACAAAAAAACTGCCAAAATTGTCTTACGTAATTACTGGACAGCCCCCAATCAGTTCGATGCTTTAGACAATTTTTCCGAACATCAAACTGAAGCAGCCTCTAACCCAGGTTCTTTGATTCCAGTGAGGAAGCAAAGAGTGACGCCAATCGTAGTTAGTTGTTCCGAATTTGGAAGATTTAAGCAGGAGATCTTGAACTCTATTAGGAGAATCAATGTTTCCTGTCTCCTTCCTAATGAATCCATTTTTTTTATATATTTTGAATTGGAATACTCGTTCTTTGAATGGTAAAGAGGACGAGCTGTTTAATTTTCTTACAGCTAATAACGTGCACTTATTACTGAAACCTATTTGAAACCTGGATCTAAACTCAAAAGAGATCCTAACTTTTTTGAGGTGTAGAGATGTTTACGGGTAGTGGACGCCAGCGCGATGGCTCGTATAATTTATTATTATCTCGACGCTTTCGCGAAATAGCGCACCTTGGGTGCTGAATAACGGAATAATAGTTTACAGTGCATGCAAATAATGTGTAGTGTAGTGCGTTAATTCGGTTTAAAAGGAAATTTATTAATTTATGTTCCTCGTTCTTCTGGAGATCAGATCAATTGATTTGTTGTCCAAATTTCGCATACATATGAGTGTATAGTGTAGTACTGTGTGTATGTTGTTAGCTTACTACCATATTCTTATTTATAAAGAGTGGTGAGTACCTGTCGAGTTACTCGTTCAATGAGAATCTGAGAGCTCACGTCTTTCTGCCATTTCAAGGTAGGTAAACAAACCTTTGCCATGGTTTCAACTTTAACTCCGCATTGCGGTTTCATGCTTATAGTTAGGACCATAACTGCTATATGCACCATTATGCGGAATTTAATATTTTCATTTTATACATTCTCACTCTCATGGTTTTCATGTGAACACGCAGAATGTGGGGTAGAAAATATTCAAATGCTCCAAAAAGAAGCTTGTAATGAAGTACTAGATCAACGGTAAGTTGTCAGGTACGCTCAATTTTCGCATGGATCTCATCCCATACAATGTTGCTTCAATTTACAATTGTATATCGTATTGGTGTACGCAATTCGTAAATAGGAGAACTTTTTAGACCGGGACACAATGCATATGTTTGTGTCGCACTTGATAGTTAATACTAGTGTTACACTGTCTGTTTGAGCGCAAATTTATGCATGGTGTTGTTGGTTTTGATAATCGCAATACAAGCTTTTAGTTTGTATTGCATTTATTATCTTTTTTTTTTTTCTTTTTTTGCTAACGCGAAAGAGCGATAGGGCGCAGCGTATACCATCAACACAATGCCAGTATATGATCGTATCCCACTAAGGCATGTATTGATACAGATCGATACGTGCGCCTGGGGTACCATATCGTGGTCTGCATTTTGTTCATGGCTCGCTGCATTAATATATTTCCGATCTACTTGTCTCTGTGCAGTATTGAGTGGAAATAAGGATATGAATATGGACGTTCTAGTACTAAATAGATTTTCGTTTTATTTTCATTTTTTTTCGACTTGTGGAGCTATTTCTATACAGGAACATAACTTTGGAAATAGTGCGCCTGATTACACATCAGTTATGCTATGCATTGCACTACTTCTGACGTTGTATTTAACGTATAAATATAGCTTCAGAAGTTAAATTTTGATATATTCAAAAATCTATTTGGCACTAGAATGACATAATTTTCAATACAAGCATGCGTTGCGATCGTGTTGCTTATTAATTTTCATCTACCATGGTGTACTAGAGTGAAGTACAATTTGTGAACTTTCGTGAGATTCGGGGTGTCTCTCAGGGGTATAGCAGTATGTGCGCCAGAGAAGTATCACTGTATTTGCGAACTGTGAACTATTGTGTATTCACTCCTTGATTTTGCTTTATGGTCACCTAAAGTCAATGTATTGGTGATCACCAATTATCGTACAAAGCTTTAGAAGCAATCTGAATTCAGATGATCCTTCTTTTTGGCTTTGGACGTCGTCGATTGCAGTTCGTTTTTTTCTTGCTTCGCAACAGAAACCGTATCTACAACAAAATGGCTGAGCATTCAGGTAACACTGGTACTAATAGTGCTATGCAGCATTCTGAGTCTTCTTCAGGAGCATTTTCTGGACATGCTTATGGAGAAAATAAAAATGCTGTACTAGGACTTTCAGGTGCAAAGCCAACGACGACCACAAATAATGGTGGTAATTCTTCTCTTGCCGGCAAAGGCAAGAACTATGCTAAAAACCAGAGGAAGAAGCAAAACCGTAAGGCCGCTTTGGCCGGAAATGCTTCTCTTTCTGGAGAAACAAGTGGTTTACGTTCATCATTGCGTTTGCAAATTAGACTTGAAAAAGGCTTTTTTAATAACGCTTTGAAGGATGAACTATTTAGGGACTTAGGCGTCCTCCTTTATCAAATGCCGCCTGGTTCGTCAATCCCATCATTCTACGGGTCTGGACTAAGATATGGCAAAATTTGGTTTTCTCCAGAAAACCAAGAAAGCCATGACTGGTTGAGACAGAGTTTGATGGCGATTAATGATAAGGCGCCTAATGATTACAAGTTCACCATTGAACCATACAACCTTCATCAAAATGGAATTTGCTTGAACATTCCGTGGAATGCAAATGAAGGATTAAATCAGAACGATGTTCTGAACAGACTTGTTTTCCAGAATCCCATGATAAAGGCAAACTTTTGGAGGATTAATAAAGTCACACCGACTGAAAAAGGAAATAAACTTTTCTTTTTCAGCATATGTGATGACTCGTTAAACCTTCTTAAAAAACAAAATTTTCTGATAAACTACGGTTTCCAGAAAGTTTCTGTTCGTGTTCCTTCGAAAAAATAATTCTTTAGGACTCATATTCCCAAGTCTTCAGTGTATTTGCAGATCTTGAGAATTGTTTAATGAATGTTTCAGTATCCCTTCGGGGGTGCAGAAGTTCGTTCATCTAAATTTTATGAAGAATTGAACAGATTATTCCAATTTGAATTTAAGTTTATTTCTTCATAAAACTTATTCATTCAAATATCCCTTTGGGGTGTTTGTTTGAAACAAATCCTTCCTTACCCCTCCCCCTTTTCCTTACCCCATTTCCTTTTTCCTTTTCCAATCGGGTAAGTGATGAAAATGGCTGTGAAGTGCGAGGCACAAATCTCCCAACTGATGGAGAACGTGCCGCCTGAGCCGACGTTCTGATACCCTGATAGCCCGATTAGTGAAAGTCTTTCACTAGGTGGGCCACGGGTTTGGTGCAACGAATGAAAGTTGACTGTACAAGTGGTGCATCTCTGAATTAACAACTTCCTTCCAAAAAAGAGGTTTTCAAAACTGTCACTAAACGTGGAAAAATGGAAAAAAGGACGTTTTTCCGGAATGTGCACTTTTTTCCAAGGGGTATATGGTTACCCAAGTAGCACACATGTTATAATTGAGGCAGATTAACTCTTATATGACCAAATCTGGTCATATTTCAGTTGATATGCCTTAATTACAACTTGTGTGTTACTCGGGTAATGTCAATAATTGCATCGAAATGAGCAAGGTGCCGTCCATTATTTACGTAAGAGGTTGTGGGGGGAGAAGGGGTTTGAGATTTCCTACGCACCGTACAAATTATGTTTATTTTCATACAAAAAAACTGCCAAAATTGTCTTACGTAATTACTGGACAGCCCCCAATCAGTTCGATGCTTTAGACAATTTTTCCGAACATCAAACTGAAGCAGCCTCTAACCCAGGTTCTTTGATTCCAGTGAGGAAGCAAAGAGTGACGCCAATCGTAGTTAGTTGTTCCGAATTTGGAAGATTTAAGCAGGAGATCTTGAACTCTATTAGGAGAATCAATGTTTCCTGTCTCCTTCCTAATGAATCCATTTTTTTTATATATTTTGAATTGGAATACTCGTTCTTTGAATGGTAAAGAGGACGAGCTGTTTAATTTTCTTACAGCTAATAACGTGCAGTTATTACTGAAACCTATTTGAAACCTGGATCTAAACTCAAAAGAGATCCTAACTTTTTTGTTTATCGTAATGATCGACTTGATGGGGCATGTGGGGAGTTGCAATCATCATTCATAGGAGTATAAAACATCAACTGTTTTCGTCATTTGAAACTAAAGTTTTTGTAATTCTAGGTGTTTCTGTTGAAACACAGCTTGGTAAATATACTTTCATAGCTGCCTATATGCCTTTTCAATGCTCTAGACAGCAAGTTAAATTGCTCCAAACTGACTTGCGAAAATTGACTCACAATTATTAAAATTAAACGGCAGAATTTTATTTGATGAGTGCTCTTCAGGATATTTCTCAATTCAATACCCTGATAGCCCTACATGTTTTTCCTCTTCTAGAAACCCTTCAACGATTGATTTGGTCTTAACTGTCACCTTTGTGGCCAACTAGTAACTCATGCTGATTTTGATTCTGATCATGCCCCTGATACATTTCAAATATCCCATGAAGCAATTCTCAATCCTATCAGCTCCACTTACAATTATTTTCGAGCCGACTGGAATATATATGAAACATACACTGATAGCAATCTTGATGTTAACATTTCTTTACACTTGAAATACAATACTCTTGCAACTTTAACTAATTCAATTGTTGAAGCAAGGCGCATTATAATACCAAAATGCGAAGTAAAATTTGAATACGTGATTATAGACGATGATCTTAAACTCTTGATTCGGCTTAAAAACTTGAGGAGGTAATTTCAACGTACTCGCGATCCTGCTATGCAAAGGATCTGCAAAAAGAAATAAAAACACGTTTTACTCAATTAAGAAACGACAATTTTGAAAATAAAACTTTTCAGTTGGAACCATGCTCTAAACCCTTTTGAAAATTATCTGAAAATTAAAAAAAAACTCAGAAACCAATTCCAAATTTGAAATTTACCTCTAATTACCTCTTGGGCTCTGTGGCCGTGCGGTTAGCGTAAAGTGACCAGATATGTTTGGCTTCAATGCGGGACAAAATTTGTAAACATTAGAAAATTAGTTTAAGGAAAATGTTTTCGCACTTTCGCTCAAACTCCACATTTAATTTTAAATATTATAGTAGGATTTCCATAACCTGTTGCGAAAGAGTTTTCAATATTGATACAATACAGATAAAAATAACAATATATGATTAAGTTTCCTTTAAACCAAAATTCCAATCAAAATGTTGTATACTTTTCAAGTTGATTTCAGAAATATTGAAACAACATTTTTTAGTAATTTGAACTGAATCCTAATAAGATTGTGGACTAAATAAAATCCAAGAAAGAATCTTTATCATGAAGGATTCTGAGTCAGATTAAGAGAGTTGATTTGCTGAACAAAATTGAGATTTGATTTCGGGCAAAATCTTTGCAGCAATAAAAAAACGAGAAGAGAACCAATGCAAATTTTTGAAAGATTCTTAATAAAGTAGGGGAACTTACGTATTGTCGGCAGCCTAAGCAGTTGAACTTTTAGGAAGGCAATCATACACAACAACAAAGCACAACAATTAACAGGAGACACCTGAACTACACTTGAGCACACTTAATTTATTAATTATTATGCACAAAACACTATTTTGTTCTCTAAATCGTCTATTTTTCCACACCAAAGTCACAAGGTACTTGTTCTTTTATCGGCAATGCAATTACTATTGTCGGCAACAAAATTGTTCTCTTCGGCAATCCAAAAAAAGTACAAAAACTAGGTTATGTATTGGTAACTTTTCGTATTTGTTGACAATGGCTGAAATTGAACGTCACTCATTATGTTCTACTCGTTGAAAGGGCCAATGCAGAAAAATTCAGACTACACTGAGAACAGCATTGCAGTTATAGATAGAATAGCTGAGAGTCATATTGAATACACAACGTCACTAAATTTGTGCAGACTAAGGCGCCGTCCACAAATTACGTAACGCTCTAGGGGGAGGGGGAGTAGGCTCAAACGTTGCGGCTCATACACAGAATTTACTTTTTCATACAAGGACCGTTGCGGAGGGGGGAATCGTCGAACACGGTTCTCTTGATTTGTTCTTATTGCGTATCAATTATACATGCGGTGATCTGGACCATACAAATTCATACATTTTGCCTTAAGAAAGATGGAACGATTGCAATACGAAAGCTTTATTTATCGTTTTAGCATCACCCCACATCAAGGCGTCGATAGACGGAATCTATGACAAAAGGTCGAAAGACAAAAGGTCGAAAGGACAGAAGGTCGAAAGACAAAAGGTTGAAAGGACAAAAGGTCGAAAGGACAAAAGGTCGAAGAACAAACCAGGGGAGACAAAAGCTCGAAAATCGTTTTTCAAAGAAGGAACAATTTCCTTACAAGCAAATATTTTTCGTCCTTTTGTCCTTCGACCTTTTGTCCATAAACCCGATAGACGAGGGGAGTGCTTTCGAGCCTTGGTTCTTGGTTCGATTCCAGGTAACAGGCTTCAAATGAGAGGGATATCATTTACCATTATCACGTCTATCTTTTGATACTATCAAATGATACTATCACTATGGGTAGTGATAGGGATACTATCACTTCTTGAAAAGTGATGAATAGAAGATAGACTATATTATCTCTATCAATTGATAGACGGATGGAGATACTGTCAGCATTTTTTATCACTGTTGGATCAAGCATATCTTTATCATCTATCTTTGGGTAAAAATAAACTATTTGCAATATTCTATAGCTATCCCTATCTATCCTATCATTGATACAAATACTGAAACCAAAATCTTGCGCATAATGGGAAAAGACCAATAAAAATAAATCAAGGTATGTTCTCATGGATATTTTCGGAACGGGCACGACGAGAGAATGACGGCAATCGTTGTCCGACGCCATTTTGAAATCCAAGATGGCTGCCTCCGGTTTTTTTAAATCATTGAAACCCATTCAATATGGGTATTTTTGGAACGGGCACGATGAGGGGATGACGGAAATCATGAATCATTCATAAATCATGTTTTTGTTCATATTATATTGAGTTACGTTATAAAGAGGTTACGTTATATCGAGGTATGATTTTACTAATCCGGAGGCCGTTATCTTGGATTTCAAAATAGCGTCGAGCATCGATGTTCGTCATCCCCTCGTCGCGCCCATTCCGAAAATGCCCATATTGCATGGGTTTTTAATGATTTTACTAATCCGGAGGCCACCATCTTGGATTTCAAAATGGCGTCGGATATCGATTTTCATCGTCCCTTCGTCGCGCTCGTTCCAAAAATACCCATATTGCACGGTTTTTCAACAATTTCTTGACCAGATGCCGCCATCTTGGATTTCAAAATGGCGTCAAATATCGATGTTCATCATCCTCTCGTCGTGCCCGTTCCGAAAATACCCATATTACATGGGGTTCAACAATTTTCCTTGACCAGATGCCGCCATCTTGGATTTCAAAATAACGTCGGATATCGATTTTCGTCATATCCTCATCGTGCCCGTTCCGAAAATACCTATATTGCATGGGTTTCCAACAATTCTTACTCTCCTGAAGCCGCCACATTGGATTGCTAAATATGAAATTTAGTTAATTTTCTATACCCATCGTCCAACAATAGGGTAACGACTAATAATGGAGATTTCGGTTTCAGTCACGAATTAAGCGTTGATTATTTTAAATCATTGCCAACGTTTCGATCCAGTTGTTGCGATCTTCTTCAGGGCTCGATAGGAATCAGCTTGTCGTTAATTCGTGTAGCGCACACGGTACTTGTCTCGATTGGGTATCGCACTGGTCTTATTCATCACCAGCACCCTATATCGGATGGTGGGTGGGTGGTACGGAACAAGAATTTTACACAAAAATTGCCTGTTGTCTATTGCCGTCGGCTAATCACGGTCAACAACTGGATCGAAACGTTGGCAATGATTTAAAATAATCAACGCGTAATTCGTGACTGAAAGTCGAAATCTCCAATCATCATCATCAAAGTCCAGTCAATCTTCCTTAACATTCTGAATAAAATCATTAGGAAAATTCTGAACAAAATAATGAATTCCTTAACAGTGCCATTTAAGAAACTCCCAAATCAAAAGTTAAAAATATAATAAATGCTGTTGCATATCCTGGAAGTATTTTGATAAGACCTGAGCTGAAATATTGTGATATTTTTACCAGTGAATACTGTGGAAATTCTTATTTCTATCAGAATTGTATAAGAATTCTTACTAGGGCTGTGTACTATGAGGATTTGTCGGCGATATCATATTGAATCAATATCGGTATCGGCGATATATCGGATTTGACATTATCGATATCTAACCGATATTCGATAATTTTCAAAAGAGATGTTTAAAAATGTAACTGACAATACCGGCTTCGTTTGACACCAACTGTTGCATTATGGAGTCGATTACTTATTGATATTTTGCCATATCCAATTAATTATTAAAATGTATTCAACAATTTTCAATTATGTAGTAGATACAACAAATGTTGTTCTGATTTATCGGAATTGTTATCGGATCGATAATAGCCTTATCGATATCGGAAAATATCGAGCCGACAGATATCGGATATCGTATCGATAAACTCGATCCGATAATATCGATATTATCGATGATATCGATATTTGCACAGCCCTAATTCTGACTATGGGTCAATCCATGGATTCTATTTATTTTGATTGAAACCAAATAATTACAGAAATGTTGAGTGCGAAAGGAATTATGTTAGGATTCCAATAACATTTTGAAAATATTTCAACGTAAAATAATTTCCTGTATTGATTCTGTTAAGATTTTGATTACATTTCCTATTGGTACATGGAGAAAGCCGACCAGTGATTTTGAATATCCATATAGCAGTTGATAATATTTCATTACTCATGTTTTAAACATAAGTTTTATTTCTGGTTACCTCTACAATCCGGGACGTTTTCCGGGACACTTGGTGATGCGGGACAGGTTGCTCAAATCCGGGACTGTCCCGCACAATCCGGGACGTCTGGTCACTTTAGGTTAGCGGCGTCAGCCGTTTAGGCGTATTGTGCCACAAAGCGTGGGTTCGATTCCCGCTTCAGTCGGTGGAAACTTTTCGTCAATCGAAAAATTTATTACTGGGCTACTGGGTGTTCCGTGTTGTCCGTTGCCTAATGTTCGTGATTGTTCAGTCTGTGCAGCCTTTGGCTGAAGACGGTGTAAATTGTCTTTTTTATTACTAACTAGCGAAAAAGTTCAAAAACTTGCTATGCAGTTTGAAAGCGCGTACAATTTTAATTTTGGTTACTCAGGATTTTGGAAGCATTCTCAATTAAGAGAACGTTTTTAAAAAAATCATGGGAGACTGATTTGGAAGAAGTGAGAACTTTTGTTAAAACAAATCAAAAACATGAAAGCCCCTGGCGATCATGAAGGTTCTACATCTTCATAAAGAATCTTCTAAAGAGAAGCTTATCATTCTTGGTTGATATATTTAACAAAAGTTATCGATTGCCATATTTTTCTGATAAATGGAGAAATGCCAAGCTTGTACCAACTTTAAAACCGGACAAAAATCCTGCACAAGCTTCCAGCTATCGTCCATTCAGCTTGCTTTCCTTTATCAGTAAACATTTTGAAAAAGTCATTTTGTACAGAATGATAGTCCACATCAACGAAAATTCATAGTTTGCCTATAAACAGCTCGGATTTCGACATGGACATTCGACTACTTATCAACTTTTACGTGTAACAAATTTGATCCGTTCCAACAACACTCCACTTGCTACACTAGTCTTGCTCTTCTAGGCATAGGGAAAGCATTCGACAGAGTTTTGCATGAAAACTTGATTGTAAAATTAAAAAACTTTAATATACCTTCGTGCTGTGCGTACACTCTGCTCTTGGAAGTTTTCTTAAAAACTACCTAAAGCAATAAAACAGTACTTTTCAGTGCTAAAATTAAAAATGGTACTTATCAGTGCCACTAAAACTAGGGTTACCATATTTGATCTCACCAGAAAGAGTACATTTTTTCAACTCTGTAAAAGAGTACTAAAAGTACATTCAGCCAAAATTGGAAACGCATTTTTACTAATAGGTTCGTTTTAATTTCCTAGATTTCTCGAAAACTTATTCATACAGACTCAAGTCAAAAAAGTATACAAACTTACTTTATCGATCCTACGTGTTAAGCAGGCGGAATTCTACATGTACCGCTCTGTACCAACTCAACTTTTCACTTTTAGAACGTTTAATTTCCGGATTTACAAAACGACGAAAGTAAGATTTTCAACTTTCGCAACCTAACCACTACTTTCGCCGCCCCGCTGTATGGAGAGACAAAGTGACTTAACCACGAATCAAAACAAAACACTACTTGAGCCGATTTTACACTGGTAGAAAAACGTCGAAAGTAACTGAATGAAACGGCTTATCATTTTCTTATAATTATTATTGTGGGAAATAATAGAAACTACCTAGTTTTTGCACGTGAGCTGAATGTATGCAAAATTTGAGCGAAGTACACGGCAAAAAAAATGTTAAAAAGGTGATTCATTTTAAAACAGTTTTAGAAAATAGATTGTGATTTTTCCTAATTAATTTTCTCAAAACCGTATAAAAGTTACTTACGTCGATTTGAAAAAGTAATCGAGTTTGACCATTTTTATTTTTTTTATTCGAAGTTTTTTATCGCATTAATTGACTTGTCCATTAGTCACTAGTCACTAAAGATTTGAAAAAAAAAGATTTGTACTTATTGCGCCTTTTATACCTAAATAAAGCAAACAGCAAACAGATTTATAATCAAAGACAAATTTCCTACATCTCAATCACTGTAAAGTTTGAGATTGGGAGATACGATTCCTAATTTTTCATCACCAATTTCACGAAATTTGGTTGATAAAAATTACATTGATCAAAATTTCATCAATTTAAATCAATATCATTGATTAAAAATTTCATAAATTTTATTGATGTAAATTTATTCATGATCACGCTTATTATACATAAAGCCGTTCAACATTATGTAATATTATGATCTATTAAATATATTTTAGCGAGTTAGTTGTTCTTAACCAAATGTAGAAAAATATATGTGTGTAAAGGAAACAGGAGAACTGAACATAGCGAATTTTTAAAGCTTGGATCTGAAAAGAATCTCAACTATTACGAAGCAAGATTTGATAATCCATTATCTTACAACACTAAAATATGTTTCGAAAAGTGAATCAGTTTTCTAAAATAATGCGGAGAGCAACGATGAGAGAAACCGTTCTTTGCAAATAAGCTCTTTTCTAAAATCAATGTCAAACTGTTGAAACATTGAAAAAAAATTAAAGGGGAATGATTTAATTATTTATTTTCTTGCTTCAACATTTTAAAGTAAAACCCTGCAATTCCCACAGCTTTGTTCAACCATTGAACCACCAAGACAATGTTTTTATAAACAGTGCTTCAACAAAAGTTGTTGCAAATAGTTCAAAACCATTTCAAGAATTCTTGACTGAAAAGCAATAGTTAGTTGATTTATCATAAATTAATTAACTCATTACGCTTGGTAAAGATGGACAAATTATGGGTGAAATTATGAAAAAAATCCACGTGCTCGCTGGGATTTGAACCTAGGACTCTTGTATGCTAGACGAACGCTTTACCAACTAAGCTACCGAGCCACTTGGTGACCCAACAACTGAGTTGGTTACAAGTTTAGAATTCAAATCCCTACACTCAGGCAAATGGGCTATCGATTAACATAGGAACCCCTTATGAAAATGCGCCACAAGGAATCGGGTTGAAATTCATAAATTTGCCTTATGAAATCGAAATTTGAAAACAAAAATAGTTTTCGTGGCAATCTGGAATCAAACCAAGGACCTTGCGATCGATAGGCTCGTGCGTACAACCTGCGCCTAGCAACGCCATGGTGTGGATGGATGCTAAAACAATACATAAAGCGTTCGTATTGCGATAATCGTTCCATCTTTCATAAGGCAAAATGTATGAATTTCGATATCGTGCACCCCCGCTAATTTGAACGGTACCTCATGCAAACCATCGGGGTTCATTTTTAATTTGAACATCTAGTCACCCTAGAAAAGTGCTTCTGGTTACCTCTTTCACTGTTTTGTTTTAATTCTGCGTTCCGTTCCTCAGCGTTCCATCTCACTTCACTCCGTTCCATGAGCTAAATGACGTTTGCACCATTTTTAATCTGAACGATGTGCAAATTAGCGGGGTGCAGATTAAAAAGTGTTCAGATTAAATGTGGTCAAAACAACGGGGGTACCCGGTAGTCCATTTCGCTGCGTGTACAGACCACGCGGACCCCTTTCATAACCCATATCCATCCATCTCATGTTAACTACACACATGGGAATTAATAACCATGTGGATTGGATTATCGAACAGCTCAATATAGCGGGATTTGGGGCAAGTGTGCCACCTTAAGCAAATTGTTCTCTAACTTTGTCTAAAGCTTAAAAAACCTGCCAATTCAGCCTCACGATGTTAGTTTCACATCTTTTCATAAGCACTGTGCCATTTAAAAAAAAAATAATTTCAAAAAGTATTAGTTTTGGAGCTCCTCAAATATCATCCAAAATACCCTGATTTTCAACACTATGGGGCAAGTGTGCCACCCTTATGGGGCAAGACGGCCAATGAACATTCATGTAATTCTACTTGTAATGAAATTTTCATTATTTCCTATTGATATTGCCAACAAAGCAGAGCCTAATTGACATTTTTTAAAATATTTTTGGGTTTACCGTCATGAGGGGATGCTTTATAACAAGGTTCGTCACATGTGGAACTCTCTACTAGTCAATTCGAATAACTAAAATCGTTTTTTTTGTCTCCATTCAATGCGATATATGAATTACTCTTTCATTATGGAGGATCTGTATAATATTACACTAGATCAGCACTAAATAAAGGTAAAATATTGATGAAAATAAGTTAAATAGTTCTTAAAACGCCTAAAACCATGTTATTATCGAATATTTGGAGAAAAAATCATTGTGGGAGCAAAAATGTTCGCTATTCCTTTTCTACACTTCAAAAACCACTACTGGTGCCTCATTTTGGTTCATTATCATGATTTTGTTGATGATGTTTACATTTTTATGAATTTCACCCCAACCATTTTTGTTTACCAAATAGGTGGCACACTTGCCCCAAAAAGTATAAATTTCAACCAAAATGGATTTTGTATGTAAAACTAAATATTTTTTTCGTTCAAATGCCACAATTACTTACACATTTGTAAAGCTTCACAATGTACAGTACGTTTGAAAAATTCGTTATTAATTTACCTCTCACCATGCTATTTAAAAACAACGAAATCTTATAAAAAATCACTGAAATTTTATGGTTTTCACATAAGTCGATGTAAATATGTGAAAAATAGAGCAATTTGCGTCATATTTTGACCATTGTATTATGGACTATAAGGGAACATATTGTTAAGCTCAAATAAAAAATATAGTTTGTAGTTTTTACAAAAATCAGGGGTGGCACACTTGCCCCTATGGCACACTTGCCCCAAATTCCGCTAAGCGTCAATTTATATTAGAGTGTTACTGCCTCTATGTAGTAGTTAACATGAGATGGATGGATATGGGTTATGAAAGGGGTCCGCGTGGTCTGTAGGGATTTGAATTCTTAACTTGTAACCAACTCAGTTATTGGGTCATCAAGTGGCTCGGTAGCTTAGTTGGTAAAGCGCTCGTCTAGCATACAAGAGTCCTGGGTTCAAATCCCAGCCGAGCACGTGGATATTTTTCATTATTTCACTCATAATTTGTCCATCTTTACCACGCGTAATGAGTTAATTAATTTATTTGGTTGAAGTTTTAATACTACAGTTAACTCTCCCTTACTCGATATTCCGTATCTCGATATCGAGTTAGAGAACCATAGTAAAAGTTGGTTTTCATGGCTAACTCGACGGTCCCTTGGAACGCAGTTGCACTGCTTTTGTGTTCTGTAACTCGATACCTCCCTAACTCGATGGTCGCTTTAAAATCTAGTAAGAGAGAGATGACTGTATTCAATATTACACTTTAGTAATTTTGATGATTTTAAACATGAAAATCAACTCTTGTCGCGTCATGTCGCTGCCATTACGAATATTGTTGATGTGCAAAGCATCTTTAGATCTTACAAAAAACGTTTAATTTTTTTGCAGAAATTTGCTGATTTGCAAGTTAAAGGTATTTGAATAATTCAATATTTAACATATATTTTGACGATATTTTTCATACAAAGTTTATTTAAAATATATTTGACCACTATTCATACACATTTTGATAAAACTCGGTCAAATACAAACAAAAATTGTGCTTTCAGCCCAGTTTGATAACATTTTTAATAAAAAAAAACTTTGTTTTTAAATGTTACGTAATTTGTGAATAACCCCTTCTGAAACAAAAAAAAAAGCCAAATAACATATTTAGTTTACATATTTCATCGAATAAGCATAAACATAAGCATAGATGACCGTACAATTCGTAGTTGCTACTCCGTGATTGACCAGAACAATCGAAGTTGCACAGGGAATTAATGAATGGGGCTTGGGATTAGCTTACCATTCTTCAATGTGCACAAATCGAGAGTTCAAATTTAAAAGTCAATAACGGCGCTGGCCACGTCCTTACGGTCATCGGGGAAGGGAAGGAATGTTAATGTGACTACCGTTGTTACTAGAGACCGAGATTACCTCTGCATCTCCACGGTTGTCATGGAAAGGATATTGGGTTAGTGGGATAAGGTAGAGATCTGGGAGTCATCAATGTTTGGTGATGCGATCCATGATATAATCACGCCTAACCGGTTTCGCGAAATAATTCGATAATCGCATTGTACAATGCCGTATACGCCGAACAAGTGTTCGTCAGTCGCCCTCGCAAGAGCAAACGACGCGATCAATAGATCAAACACTAGGTACTAACGATCCGCGGCGCTTTTTCATTTCTATGAGCGAACGACGCGCGACATGTTTGATCCTGCCCTCATCACCCGCCCCCGCAGGAGCAAGCGTCAAGGTCGAAGGATCAAACACTACTCAGTTTACATATTTCATCGATTAAGGCGATAAAAATAGTTTTGGCCAAACTTAATTTTTTCCGACCATTGTGCAATGCTCGGTAAAACCAAGCTGCTATCGGCATCCATCGTTAGAATTCCAATTTTATGTCACTGATTGCTGGTATATGCTAAAACTAAAGGGTGGTCATTTCGGTTTTCTCAAATTGGTGGACTTCTCTGATGCGTCGAAAACTAAAATATGTGTATTCTGCATAAGGCCAATACTGCCCATAACTGCATAACAGTCACATTCGACATTTTTGACAAATTGGAGTTAATACCGGGGAGAGTCAACAAATGATAAATACTTTCGATCAACTTACTGAAATCTGTGAGATTGTTCTAGAAAATTCGAAAAAAAAATACCAAGTTGTTTTGTCACATTGGTAAATATAATCGCATAACAGTCACATTGAGATTATAAATGAGCCTCGTAATGTAATAACAATGAAATTTCTATCTTAATTATTTTCTGACTATTCACCTAGTATGCGATATTAGATGTACAAAATATCAGCCTGAAATAAGCATTTCTGAGTTCCTGGTTATTTTTAGAAATTTTAGTTTCCTCCCATACTGCCCAAAAATGCACACTTGGTATTCCATTTCCTCAATGCCTACACACCAAATTTTTATTGCTGGCTACCAGCAAAATTTTGCTGATTTTTTTTGTGCTGTAATTCCAGCAATCCATCCAGCAAAGTAAAATTTGCTGATCGTTCAGCAAACTGGATGATCAGAGAAATGACAGCTCATTTGCTGAATATTCAGCAATACACAAGCCCGATGGCTCAGCCCGTTTGCTGGTTAATCAGTAATTTGAATCTAAACAATGTTTGCTGGATTACCAGTAATCAGTAAATTCGGTTTGGGTAATAAAATATTTTATGTTTTCACTTTCTATAGGCAATTTATTGTGGAACACGCTTTTCTACAACTCCAACATGAATTATCCCATTATTAATCATGCGTATTATTATTTTGACTGCTTTGAATCGTCCATCTCATTATATTTTGTGGAATGCCGATAACGAGGAGTGGAAATTTAGCGCAACACCCAGCAGTTGAAAATGAATCCGATTTGTGCTTCGGTGTGCTGGAAGACTCCTTTTGTATACAACAATTCCTGAAAAAAGAAACGAATGTCTTTAATTGTAATATTTATGTTTAGTTCGTTATATTTTTCATACTTACGAACGTCCGTTGTGGATGGTTCTCCATCTATTCAGTGAGAAGAAAACAAGTCATCTTTTTGACAGATGTCTTGCTGATCGTTTCAGTAAACTATCAGTTTACTGAATATTCAGCAAACAAGATTTGGTTTACTGAATTACCAGCAAAATTTGAATTGCTGAAGTTCTTTCAGCAATTCATTTTGCTGGAAGACAAACTCAAAATTTGGTGTGTACACACCAAATTTTTATTGCTGGCTACCAGCAAAATTTTGCTGATTTTTTTTGTGCTGTAATTCCAGCAATCCATCCAGCAAAGTAAAATTTGCTGATCGTTCAGCAAACTGGATGATCAGAGAAATGACAGCTCATTTGCTGAATATTCAGCAATACACAAGCCCGATGGCTCAGCCCGTTTGCTGGTTAATCAGTAATTTGAATCTAAACAATGTTTGCTGGATTACCAGTAATCAGTAAATTCGGTTTGGGTAATAAAATATTTTATGTTTTCACTTTCTATAGGCAATTTATTGTGGAACACGCTTTTCTACAACTCCAACATGAATTATCCCATTATTAATCATGCGTATTATTATTTTGACTGCTTTGAATCGTCCATCTCATTATATTTTGTGGAATGCCGAACAACGAGGAGTGAAAATTTAGCGCAACACCCAGCAGTTGAAAATGAATCCGATTTGTGCTTCGGTGTGCTGGAAGACTCCTTTTGTATACAACAATTCCTGAAAAAAGAAACGAATGTCTTTAATTGTAATATTTATGTTTAGTTCGTTATATTTTTCATACTTACGAACGTCCGTTGTGGATGGTTCTCCATCTATTCAGTGAGAAGAAAACAAGTCATCTTTTTGACAGATGTCTTGCTGATCGTTTCAGTAAACTATCAGTTTACTGAATATTCAGCAAACAAGATTTGGTTTACTGAATTACCAGCAAAATTTGAATTGCTGAAGTTCTTTCAGCAATTCATTTTGCTGGAAGACAAACTCAAAATTTGGTGTGTAAATATATCGATATTGTGGTAAATAACCACAATATCGATATATAAATGTTATAAATTTTATAAATGTTGAATCTGCAGTAAATGCCGAAATAGCTATATGTGAAGCGTTTTCATTGCTATTTTCCTTGTACAGTCACCCCACAGTTATGGATCAACTAAGGGTCATTTTTCAGAACAAAATATGCTTAAAAATCATGGTGACACTGTACAAAACAAAATTACCGTAAAGTGCCGTAATTCAGCGCAGTTAAGGAATAACACGATTCAAATGGTTACTTAAAAATAGTATTGCATCAACAAAAAAAAGCTTTATGGGTTGATCGCTAGCAAATCTATTCTAGATTATGGGAAAAATATAAACTAGACTGTATTCATAATTAACATTCGTGATTTTTTTGAAATAGTTCACTCGTTGAAATTGCCTAATTCCGCGCATTTTTTAAACGCTTTTCCATATTCCGCGCAGAAGAATGCCTAATTCCGCGCACTCATGATACAATCAAATTAACATTAATTTTGATGAGGGGCTGCATCCATTCCTTACGTAACACTTAAAATTGAAAATTTTCAACCCCCTCCCCTTCCGTAACACTTTTTGTATGAGAAAACGTAGAGTTTTATATGAACCGTAACTTTTTAGTCTACGTTCAGTTTTTTTTTATTATTATTTTTTGTCTATCACATGAAATAAAGATAACCAATACCGTGGCATTGGTACGTGTGAATTTCGTCTAGGGGAAAGTGGGTCAATTTGGCCATCTTAAGAAAAGTCGTTAGTATTGCAATTTTTAGATCAATGCACTAGATATGCACGATTTCCGTTGTCTTAAAAAATCACGAATGAGCTTTTCGTAGATTTTTTTGTCGATGGGGGGATTTGAGCACCCTATTTTATGTTGTGAAATTATCTCATAGAATCTTACAATTTAAATATTTTATTCACTGAACTGGAAAGTTTAGAAATGAAATACTCTTTCGAAATCTACTGAGCTCATATTTGGCTTAAATATGTTTCTTATTGCATAGTTTTAGACAATTCGGTCGAGAAAAAAACCCCATCTTCTTCTTCTTGGCATTAACGGGAATCGAACCCAGACACCTTCAGCATGGCTTTGCTTTGTAGCCGCGGACTCTCTGCTAAGGAAAGCCTCTGAAAAACCCCCATGCCAATGTGAATCATTCCACCCTATTGGCGAAACCGCTCCGACTACCCCTATTTGTATTCTGCACTGTTCATACAATACAAGGAGTAGTTCGCATTATTGCTTGGAATCAATATGTTTTAAGCAAATCAATTAATGGTATCCACTAATACCACGGGTAACTGAAACTTAATTTTTTAAGCAAAAAAGATACCTCAGAAGAACCTAAGACTCATCCATAAATTACGTCACACAAAATATGGCCATTTTCAATCCCTCTCCTCCGTATTATCATACTTTTTGTATGGAAGCTTCGTAAATTATGTAGGGATCGTAACGTTTCCGTGAATCATTTCCCGAGAATGTGTCGTAATTTGTGGGGTCTTCTGTTGTTTTTCCAATAATTCTATATGGATTGTTTAATATAAATAAGAATCATAAACAAGTGTACATTGGCAATGTTATGTGTGGTTCATTATGCTAAGTCAATTTTGTGCGCACAGATGTATAGACTATTTTTTTGGGGCTGTGCATAAACCACGTGGTATTTTTCCCTGTAAGGGGCCGTTCATAAATGACGTAGCGTTTTAGGGGGAGGGGGAAGTTTACGATTTTGCTACGAACCATGCATTAAGTATGGAAAAAAGGCTACAAAGGGGCAGGAGTGTCAAAAATTGGTCAAAAAATACTACGTCATTTATGGACGCTGCCTAAGTGGGTTTTCCCTATATTCCGTTTGTACATGAAACGTATGTATGCATGAAGTTACTTTTCAGAGAAATAGACAGATGTGAAGACGGATATAACATGTTTTACTCGTCTGTTGTTATACGAAGAACAGTGCGCGGAATTAGGGCATTATGGAAAAAAGACGTAGCCTAATTCCGCGCAATACTTTTTTGAATAAAACTCAATAATTATGGTAATATTTGATAAGATTTCATAGAAGCACCATGAAACATATCTGTAGCAAGTAGTTCCATGGAATATAGCATAAAAAATAAAATATATTTGATAAAGAAATCGCGTTTGTTGTTGTCCTACAGTCTTAGCACGGACGCTAAGAAAATTAGAAAAATGACGTCTACTCCGACGGGCCTTCACTGATTATTTTTTTATGCCGCGAAAAAATGCCTTATTTGCTTTTATTTGTGATTCAAACTTATGCTAAATCAAAGTAGCCTCGAATAGCATTGAAAGTTGTTGAAATATTAATGTGTATTTCCATATATAAATAATTTTGTATGAAATGCGCGGAATTAGGCACTGGGCTGAATTAGGGCACTTTACGGTACCTTACTGCAGAATTAGGTTGTTTTTGGAAATACATCTGATAATGCTCGATTATTTACAAAAATGTCGATTTCGATGGAAATTGCAAACGTTGTCCAGATTTGGATCAGTAGAAGAGGGTGCTCCATCACGGAGAAAAAAATATGGTAAACTCAACCAAATATTAGTTATATTCAAACTAAAGTTTAGGTTGAATATTGCATAAACAAAATTTTAGTTTAATGCAGCCTTGTACGATAGTTGAAACAAACTAATTTCTTGATTGTTTATTTTGTAGCTTTGCGCTTAAATTCAACAAAATTTTGTTAAAAACAACCAAGAAAATGGTTGTTTTCTTTGACATTTGTAAAAACAACTAATAGTTTAGGTTGTTTCAAACTAGAAATATCAGTTTGAAGTTACCAATCTTGAGATTGTTTTAAACAAGTTTATTGTTTGAAATAAACAATTTAATGGCTGCTGATAGGTTTGCTGGCTTGTTTTCTTTTGCTTTTTTAATTGCAATTACACTGCACATTGGACAATTTATTTATTTTATTCGTACATTTGGTTACGCTTATGTATACAATAGTTCATCAGCAATTTGTTATAATAAACAATTCAACATCCGGTGTAGCTGCTATTTTTTTTTTGTCATCTATGGCCTCCAGTGACTCCAGTGTTTTCAAAGTTCATCTGAAATTGAAATTTCAGAATGTATATCGGGACAAACTGATAGGAAATTCATTTTATAAATACCTGTCTATGTGCTTGGATAAAGTTCAAGCATACTTTTCGTCATTTTGATGTTGCTCAGATCCGTAGATTGTGTAAAAAATGTGGTATTAACAGAGATCTGAAATATTGAAAATGATTGTAGAAACATAATCTTATAATTATTAATTCAGTAGAATAGCCTGTTTCAGTTCAATTTTACCTGTTTTGCACCTCCAAACGATGATGATACTAGAATATCCGGTTTCTCTCGTGGTAGCTTCATTTGCTTGTGAGCTAACAATCTTATTTTAGTTTGGTGGTGGCGAAAAACTTCAACCCTAATTTTATTAAAAACAATGCAAATATCAGTTGGAAACAAACAGCTTGTCGGTTCAAAAGAAACAACATTTAATTAAAAACAACATTAATTCTTAGGTTGATGCTGCCTCTATACCAACTTTGTTTCAATAAAAATTTTGACTTCGCATCAACTAAAATATAGTTTGTAACAACCAAATTTGTACCTTGAATTTCAACCAAAGAAATGGTTGTTTCAAACTAATGTCATTTCTCTCCGTGAATTATTATGGGTCAAATCGACTCGTATAATGGATCAGAACACTATAACAGCAATTCATCTGCGAATGAATGGCGTGTTAATGGAAGCATACAGTCACCCCACAGTTATGGATAGCACACATATATGGATCAGAGTTGGATTAAAACGGGAATATCTCATCAAATAGAGTTACAAATACGCAGAATACATTTTACCTACGTGGACCATAAATCTGTACAGCATGGCAATCAATTATAATATGCTTAAGCATATTTCTTCCGTCCGTAGGAAATAAAATGTCTACCGTATTCCCAGAAGCGTTGATTCATATCTGTGGGGCATTGAAAACCATACCACAGTTATGAATCAACGATAAGATGATTCCGAAATAAACGCCAAAACGTTTGCTTTCACTAGCACACCATTCGTTTATCTCGCAGATAAATTGCTGTTATAGTGCTTTGATCCATAATATGAGTCGTTTTGATCCATAATAAGGATCCTCGTCTCCCTCAGATCCACATCTGTGGGGTGGACATCGTTTGAAATTTCTATCAAAATCGACACTTTTTCGTAAATAACCGAGAATTTTGAGATGTATTCTCAAAACCAACTATATTTTGCAGTGCCAGGGTGGTAATTTTCTTTTGTACAGCGTCACCGTGTTTTTTAATCATATTTTGTTCTGAAAAATGATTCTTAGTTGATCCATAACTGTGGGGTGACTGTACGTTTTGGCGTTTCTTTCGGAATCGTCTTATCGTTGATTCATAACTGTGATTGGTTTTCAATACCCCACAGTTATGAATCAACGCTTGTAGAAGCATAGTTGACATTTTATTTTCTAAGGATGGATAAAAATATGATTAAGCATATTATAATTGATTGCGATGCTTTATAGATATATGTTTTACGTAGGTAAAATGTGTTTTGCGTGATTGCAACTCAATTTGATGAGATATTCACCGTTTAATCCAACTTTGACCTATATCTGTAAAATAATCTGTAGCCGGGCTCTAGACAAACTCAGAAAATAGTAGCCGTACAAACAGACATATTTTGTATTTAAGCTAGCTCTCCGGTACTGAATATTCGAAATACTGTTGTTAGAAACTTGATTAAACACAATTTACTTTGAATATAGTATCAAATACTTCTTTACGCAAACACTTTCAGCAGCATATACAATCAAAACAAAACAACATGACATTTCTTTTGACGTTTCGCACTTCACCCCGCACTCCATACGCTGTAGCACTTATGAAGTGTAGAGTCCAGTACTGAACAAAGTGTGCAATAACTTGTTTTACTTTTGTTTACAGCCTGATTATAAACCACAGCATGGAATCGGGGACTCAAATTCCATACATCAACAAAGGCCGCGAGTTGGGTTACGAGGTGTTGCTGACCAACACCAACGATAACTACCGAAAGGTGGCTGGCGGTGGCACCAAGGGCATCAAAGGTAGCAGAAACCCCACGGAGCACGCCGTGTCGGTGTTTGAGAAATACATCATACCCAGCGAACCGGAAGCGGTCGCAATTGTGGCGCACAGTTACGGAGGCGTGGTGACGGTAGAACTAGCTCAGAAATTTCCACAATTCTTCAAGGAAAAAGTATTTGCTGTTGGATTTACCGATAGCGTCCACTCGTCTTCGCTGGTGCCCGAAGTGTTAATTCCGGTATGTAAATCGACTGAAAGTGGATTCGTTGTCAATGGGTAATCGTTCCCTCGTTTTTTTTTTGAATTTCCACAGATTGGCCGCAACTGGGTAACCTCGAAGGAGCCACTCGACACAACGCTAACCATTTCCAAGCGCGACCTACCGCGATACTCAGCAGGTAGGCCCACTCGAGCACGTGGCGAAATTGTTCAATGGGAGGGAGTTTCAGTCTGATTTGCATGCGGCGCTGATTGGCGCTATTACTGTGAAGTGTACCTATATTTCGAGTGTACGTACACTTGATCATTTGGTGGTAGACCATGAAATAGAATAGGCCAATCAGTCGTGGTGTATCCTTTGGGGTGAACAGAATCAATTTCTAATTTATTATCTTCGTTTAACCCGTAAATACCGAGGGCAATCTTTTTTTTTTGCTAAAAATGCTATAAATTGGTGAAACTATTCAATATTTGTATATTTATTATGAAATTATTAATCATACATACTTTCTACTAATCTCAGGTAATCAAACAAATCGTTATTCATAATAATCCATTCCAGTTTTAACCTTAGAGTTATCCTAGGCTTCAAATATTGCACTGAAATCGAAAAAAAACTATTAAAACTATTGGTTAGTAAAAAGTGGTTGGAATCTACATACAATAGTGAGATGTCGTTATTAATTATTGTGCTTAAAATCTAGAAGTTCTGTTCTTCTTCGCTGCAGGAGTAATCCATACCCAAGTCTAAGGGAACGGACAAACGTAATTTACCTAAAAACCAAACCACTAAATACTCACTATGTAATATGTAAATTGTAGCAGTTCAGGCATGAATTAAAACTCTAAAACTTCATGTCTTTCAGTAATTCCCCATCGGCCAACACGTCTTAGAATAATGGAAGGCTTCGTAGTTAGACCCTGTTACATTGTCCAAAATGGTTTAAGGGCTACTTTAATACTCTGAAAAGAGATCATAAAATGATTAAATGTGTACTCAAAAAGAAACGTCGAAACGTACAGCCAACCCTATTACATTAGCGGATCACCTACAGGCGAAGATGATCAAATATGGAACTGCTGAAAACCGAATAAAAGCAAGAAGTATCAAGACAGCCAATCAGTCCTATTGATTATCTCAAGAAGCGGAATTCCAAGCTTGGAGGGAATTTGAAAAAATAAAAATGCAATCATCGATTATTAAAGCTGCTGAAACGGTTTTTGAATCTCCAGTATCCAATCCTAGAGCAAATTAGGTGAGGAGATAATTAATGGCGAACAAAAAGCATATGGTAGATAGAAACAATCCTATATTGAGAAAGAAAGCAAGATATGCAAAAGCTGTGAAGAGAATTGCTTATGAGACGCATTCAGAAAAAGTGGTCAAATTTCTAGAAGAAGTGGAAAAGGACAGCCAACTGGCGAAAACGTTCCGGTTCATTAGACAACACAAACAACACCAAGCGAAACAAGAAGAGCCGATTGCGTCAGTCGATTCATAATAAAATGGGGAATAAAATGAATACATGTGTATTAATGAGGAATCGAGGTTGAATCTACCAGAGTCCTGAACCAACGCGAGGAGAACTCCAAATCATCATTTAAACAACCAGAAACAACAGCGCGCTTGGGTGGATAACATTCATGATGAATTCTTGAAATATGGAACGGAAGGTTTGATTGATAAAATGAAAATCCCTATAAAATTTATGCTAACATACTTCTAAATAGATTGAGTTATCAAGTCGAACATTGACAAGTAGATTAAACGGCCCTCCAAAAGAAAAAAGTGCGGCATATGATATATTCGTTTTAAGAAGGATCCTCGACGAGAGCTGGTGGGAAGCCGGAAACTGTAATAATTTCTATAGACCTGAGACAGACATTCGTCCGAATATACATTTCAAAAACAGCGGTAATGCTGGCAGAACTAGTTGTGTCCAAGGCGATGATAATTGTACATTCAAACAGAAGAAGACAAGAGGCATTAAACAGAGTCATGTTTTTTTTATTCTTTTGATCTTTATTCCATGCTCCATCATTGCTATGTACGTTAAGTGAATTTATCCCACGATTGAGGTTGGTACAAATACATGAAATAAAACTAACTGTGTAATCGGGAATGCATATAACTTGATGATAATTTGCAAAAACGAGGTGACGCGCATCGTGAAGTACCTTAGAGCGCAAATAACATGTAATTTAACACAAGGAACGACGACGGTAGACAAAATAAGAAAGCATTTGTTCACAATTTTTTATTCCTTAAAGAACACCCGCTATCCTTGTCAGCAGTGAAACGATTGTACCACCGTTAAATGACTCCAGTAGTCACCTACTCCATGAAAGTATCGACTCTGATCAGAAAGAACAGACAATGCTAATCACATTCAGGGGATTTTGTAGAGACCAAGAGCAAGATGTTGACGTTAGGGAAGAAAGCAATAGCAGTGAGAAAAATAGCAGCAGCGAAGAACAGGATAGCAGGGAAGAAGATAACATCAGTGATCGATGAGTCCCAACCTGAACAATTAAAGAACAGTCTACACATTGGGAGCCGTGCATTATTTACGTAAGACAATTTTGGCGATTTTTTGACACCTTTCCCCATGGTAAGCTACGTTGTATGAAAATTATTAATATATTCAGCCTATGGACATGCCCTATATCAACTGCAGCGATTTGCAGTAGACAGAACGTACCGGGCCCGATCTATCTGACAAGTGTCACCATAGAAGATGGTGTCTCCATCGATGTCGATAGCCTGGATTTATTTGAATCGTCAGACTATACTTCTACGGCCATTTTATCCGAAGTAGCAATAATGGAATCCTACAAATACTGCTCGCTACTGTCATAAACATTCGCCGGATTTAGTGATGAAAAAACATACAACATGGAATTCAAGGATTTGAATGAGCAATGAGTAATAGGGTAAAACTAACAAATGAAACGAATAATCTTCAATACAAATACACAGCTAGCCAAAAGAATGGAATCGCTTCACCGAGTACTGCATTGAATATTGCAATAAATCCCGGAAAGATTCGAATCACTACAACAGCAACTGACAATCTACGGTGATTCTAAACTTTTTGGGGGTTGCAATATTGAAAATGGGTGTTGCAATATTCGCGTTATTAATTTCATATTAATGATAAATTGGCATTTTCTTTGATCTGACATAAAGTTTATCCATCAGGTTTGCATATAAATGTATGTAAAATTTAAAAAAGCACTCAGTTAATAATTTTGGAAGTGCTCATAAGCATAGCATAGCATAGCATAGACTGACTGTACATGTCAATGGTTGCTACTCCGTGATTGATCGGAACTGGTAAGAATTGCACTACGATCCAAATGAATAAGGGATGGGAGTTTCCGCTTACTTTCGAAGTGCAATTTTAGCAGATCTAATATTATTGATCAATAACGGCGCCGGCCAAGTCCTTACAGTCAGTTGGGATGGGGAAGGAATGTTAGGGTGTAATGATTGTTGCTTCTAGAGACCGAGAATACCTCTGCATCTCCACAATCACCACGGGAAAGGTGTTTATTAGTGAGGAAGGAAAAGATCTGGGAGTCACCTCTGGTCGATGATGCGATCCATGGACAAGGGGGAAATATACGACTTATATTTGAAGCTAGTTTTGTATTTTTGTCTCGAGAAGTTTTTGGTAGAAGCTTTAAAAAATACGTCAACATCTTTAATGTCGAACAATTCAAAAGATGTTTTTATTAATCTAATCGAATCTAATCTAATCTAAGCGCTTGCACAGCCAATATTGAAAAGCATCCTGGAAATACCTAGATATATGTCAAGGTATTTTCTTGTCAGCATTAATATTTGCAGAATATCTGTGATATTATACAAATATTAAAATGGCCAGGCCCACTGTGCAGACTTTGGGATTGAAGACAACTGAAAAATTACGACGATCAGGTTATTCACGAATAAATAACATGATAGGCGAAAAATTTTCAAGTTTTTAAAAAGAAGAAACGGGGACAACCGTACCAACCGTTTCGATTTAGGGTTATAGGTAAGATCGTTGGGAGTGGTGTTGCTAAGAAAGTTAATGCGCACTCCATGCTTGTATGTTCTCCTGGGATGGGACACAGGTATTTCCTCCTTATGTCCTGGCTCTAGAGCCTTGGCTTAAGCGCCTTTACTCGCTCTCTGAAACGAGAAGAAAACTTATTTCGACCCTTTCCCACTATACAATAATCGAAGCAGTTTGCTGTTAAAATGATAATAAATAACGATTATGATTTGAAACATCATGTTATACAGGGTAATTATAATAAATAAATCAAGAATAATGGGAATATGAATACATGGTTTAGCTCACCAAGTATGAGACCATTAAAAATTATAATATAGATGATTTGAAACGATCTTACCAAATTTCATTTGTGTACCAACTATTGTATGTTTGCTATCCTGGATCCCGCTGTGTTGTATGTTACACTTGAGGCAATGAACGATAGCTTTACGATGACCAGCGAAGACAAAATTTTCCGTTTCTGGGAACCAACGGTGTACTTCTTTTGCTTCCGTGCGATGGATCCGACGCCTAAACTTGGAGAAACTCTGTTTTCATGTGTCGATAATTCCACGATTCAACTGCATCAATAATATCCGGATGATAAAACTGGCACACCGGTTGTGTTAACCGAGTGTCTTCTTTTACACAACAGCGAATACTAAAAGCTGCATCTCTTCCGATCGGAATCATCAAACAGTCACATTTCTTCGGAAAAGCTCCTCAGTAAGAATGACTGCTCACACTAAAGTTTGGTCCATATACTTAAATGTTCAACTTTATAACACAATAAATGCAGAAAATCATCAAAAAACTGAATATTAAAAAATAAATTTCTTAAATTTGACGGATGAAATTTTTTCACGTCCTCTATTGAACACAGCACACTTTGATCACAATTCAAAAGATGTTTTTATTAATGACGAAAACTGAAAATTACATGTATCCAGCTTGTTATGCTCGCCATAAAAACAATATGCTATAAAATATTTGACAGAAGCTGACTTCCACCACTGAACTGAAACTTGGAAATATATCCTCAGCATGCCGTGACGAACAGTCGAATTTCATTGTTTTCTCCTTTCTGTCAAACAAAGTTTTTTTTTGGATTTGCGGAAATAATGATGATTTGTTATTGTAATATTTCTCAAATTAAATTTAATTATGGAGAATTCTTTATTTCATTTTAGGCTTGCATAAGTTGATGATGATGGAGTTGGTTTCCCATACATACCTCACAACCTCACAACAACTTGAAGAAGAGATATTAAAAAGACCCGGCTTAGCTTTTCGAATTTTGCAAGACCAAGGCTCACAAATTTTTAAAACCAAAAACAAATTGAGCAAACATATCCTCACTAAGTCATAGGAGGAAGAATCATGTTGAAAGTTTTATCACATTTATACAATCCTGGAAGGAATTTACGCAGCATGTCATCATGCCGTAATGCTCACAAAGCTCAAAGCATAGTTTTCACATATTTCTGCGTAGGATTATGATAAAATCCTGGACTACATCCTTACAGATTCCATGACAGGATTGTAGTTTAGAATGTTGGACAATGTTCTGATGAAAAGTTTATTACAGATTCCAGCACACGATTCTCACTTAATCTTAGGAAAAATTGTTACTTAATTCTGAAGATTTTCGCAAAATCCCTTACAGTATTCTACAAAACTCGAAGCTTTATAGTTATTTGGCGAGATCCTGGAAATCATTCTCACAGATTGGAAAGAATTGTTCTTAGAATCCAGAGCTTGAGTCCAGCGTAATATTAAACACGATTTTAATTGTGGGTAATATTATCATAAAATCCTGGAAGATGTTTTCATCTCACAATATTTTGTGCAAATTGCACAGTAGTTAAGATTTCAATTTTCACGACAAATTACATTCAATTTTCCAGATAACAATTCCTTGACTGATTTTCATTTCATTCACGGAAGTTTTGCACCGCACTATATTGTTTGAAAGATTTGGCCTACAGCTCAAAAGGTATAGCGGCCATGATCTAGAGGAAACCTAAAAAAGAAAGGGAATGATTATTAAGCGATTAAATCATAATCAATGTAAATCGGAATTAGATTTTAGTTTGAGTGACAGAAAAGCAATGAAAATTATTTCAGTGAGTGATGGGCTACTAAGGATTTATTTTTGAGTTTCAGTTCAGTGGTGGTAGTGAGCTTTTGTCAGATATTTTATAGCATGGCAAGCGTAAAAAGCTGGATATATTTTAAATTATATAAAAAAAGAATAATTCCGCCACTTGTAGTGACGAACTATATATAGTTTGTTTGAAAAATACGTATGAGTATTACTGTGCATTTTGTCTCGATATGGTAGAAGTTTTAAAAAATACGTCAACATTCACAATGTTGAACAATTCAAAAGATAATTTTTAATAATGTCAAAAAGAGAAAAATATATGTATGTTGAAATTGTTTAAGAAAAAAGCATAATGCCGACACTTATAGTGACGAACCATACAAAGTTTGTTTTAATATTACTTAAAAGTTACGCTTTCAAGAAAAAATGTGTTATCACAAGCATGAAACGAACTCACCAGTTGGTAATCCATCCTCGACTGAACACAAAACTAACACTGACAGCAAAACTTCTTGGCGTCCCGAAAACAAACCGTCTGCTTGTGCCTTCCCAAATAACTACCCAGCAAGACGCTCCAAAACAGAAAAAAATCTTCGGCAACGAAAACACGCGCGAAACCGTGAACAAAACCTATCGGACGACGCAAAACCGAACTGTCCTGCTTGGGCTTCACGAAACACTACCCAGCAAGACGCTCCGAAACAGGAAAAAAAATCTCCGGCGACGAAAACACGCGCGAAACCGTGAACAAAACCTATCGGACGACGCAAAACCGAACTGTCCTGCTTGGGCTTCCTTAATAACACAAGCAAGAAGAACATGTCAACTGTTCACCACTACAACAACTATTCCGCAAAATATTCGAGAATTTTCGGTACCTAACATTATTTTCTCTTATTCGTAGAATGCTCTGGAACTTCTGGAAATTTTTCACAGCAGAAGAAACACTACAATAGCATATAAAGTTGTAATTATTTGGTATTAGAACATTACAACAGCATTTAGACTACGTACTCAATGGAGTATGCAAAGGCATATATTCAAAAAACGATGTTAAGTCTTTCACGCGTGCGTCGATGTCGGGTAATGTCAAAAGAATTTTATTCTATACTCTCTACTTTTTGACAATACATGTTTTGGACGGAGTTCGTTTTTCAACTTACTTCTCTTAGAGCACTTTCACAGCAAACGAAAAATGAAGCATTTTTGAACCTTAATTATCTCCAAAAGCGCAAAGAAATCGTAGGCTCGAAATTCCAGGCAACATAGAACAATACTAGATGGAACAAATGTCAAAATTTCGAAGAGACATATTTGGTATTTTTTAGATATTCCAATTTATTTCAATGGTTATACATTAAATTTTGATCTGAAGGGACGACCGACATTAAGAAGTAACGAGAACAAAAAACTGAATGAAATTCAGTTTTAGATCACCTTTTTTGATTTGATATCGATTAATGTAGATTGAAACTGGGTACATGCATGTTTTTCTTAAATTCTCCAAATAATATAGTATGCCATGAAAACTTTTTTCATGTGCCAGTTAATTATCGTCATCATTGCTCAAGATGAGTAATTTATTATCATTATTCTTTTGAAAATTTTCCGTGCTGCGGTAGCCGCTAAGTTCTACCGCAGCTGTTAAAGATCTACCGCAGGTTTGAAAATCATTGCAGCATTGAACGAAACCAGATAATCAAAGTATGCTTGTAGAGTCCTGTTGATGCCATTTTGAGATTCGAATCAATCCAGCTTTTCACGCTCGCCATAAACACAATATGCTATAAAATATTTGACAGATGCTGACTATCAGCATTGAACTGAAACTTGGAAATATATCCTCAGCATGCCTTGACGAACCGTCAAATTTCATTGTTTTTCTTTCTGTCAATCATACGAAAAATTTTTTTGAATTTGCGGAAATAATCTTATTCGTTATTGGTTCTGTCCTGAGAGAGACTCGCGAAGAGGAAAAATATCAACGTCATATGCAGCCCAGATTCCCCTCTCACGAAACGTCAAATGCAGCCCACCGTTTTTATGGGTGAAAAAGTGAAAAATATTGTGTTCAAAGTAAATTGTTATTGAAAACCTCAGTCAGCGGAGCAGTTTTTTCCAAAGTTGCTGATAATTCTAAGCAGAAGATTAATTATTTCTAATGTCTGCTACGTTTGCTGGCATGAAATTTCACTCAAACGGCTATTTATGATTCGATGTGATGCAAGCTCAATCATTTTTTGCTGAGAGGTTCATGTGAGGATTTGAACGGCTTGCGCATAATTGGTATAAACACAAATAGGAATAAGAAAAAAACTCAGCAATCACAGAAAAAGAAGACCGTCTTCGCGAGTCTCGTCTCAGGTTCTGTCCTCTGGTTCAGAAAGGGGTATGGGCGCATACGGCCGAATCGGTCGAGGCAGATTTCTTGTGTGAAGGATGATCTAAAGTGCCAGAATGAAGTGTTGTGCTTGTGGGGAGCACTTGAAGATGGGATGGAAGGCTATTACTTTGCGTTCGTGCTTTACTTCTGCTTATTCAAAAAGTTATGTACAATAACCGACCCTTAGCTTAACTATTTAAATTAACAGTTGCAAATACAATAATTATTCTGAGCTTACTAACATGTCTTCTTACTGAATACCGTAAGGTGGTTCCGGGGAGATAAGGGTCAGAGTACAAGGGTCATTACAATGCACTGTTCACCACTTGAGCAATATATTCTAAAAGAATTGCTCAAGTACAGTGCATAGGCTGGTTTTCTCGGGTCGTCGTTGGTGCGTCATCCCCGCATTCCCTGAGTTGCCTTCTCAGGGGATCTGTTTGCAGATTTCCCCCTTGTGAACAAAAGCATGTCTTTTCAATGAGTTCCGTGACGTCACGCTTCCGTTAAGTATCAAAACGACGATTAACCATGACATTACCCACCACATTCAAACAAGAGGTCCGCCAACAGCCAGCAAATGCCGTCGGCTAGCACCGGACAAGCTGGAAGTCGCCAAGAAAAAGTTCCAGGTTATGAGCGAGTTAGGAATATGTCTCCCTTCCAGCAGCAGTTGGGCCAGCCCTCTACACTGTGTGCAGAAGAAGAACGGTCAATGGAGATTCGTAGGAGATTATCGCTACCCGAACCAGGTGACTGTGCCAGTTTTCACCACACTTGATCTGGAGAAAGCGTACCATCAGATTCCGGTTGAAGAGGCGAATATTTCGAAGACGGCCGTTATAACTCCGTTCGGACTCTTCGAATTCACACGAATGCAGTTAATGCACCGTCACAATCTAAATGAAACCTACTTAAAACAAAAGAGAATGATTATTAAGCGATTAAAGCATTAACTATACAAATCGGAATTAGATTTTAGTTTGAATGACAGAAAAGCAACAAAAAATATTTCAGTGAGATACGGGTTACTAAGGATTTATTTTCGAGTTTCAGTTCAGTGGTGATAGTCAGCTTCTGTCAAAGATTTTATAGCATGGCTTGCGTAAAAAGCTGGATAAGATATACCCTTGCCTCTTCGAGCAGTAGAAAAGAGTTTCCAATAAGATTCAATATATATGCAGATCACGATAATAGTTTTTTTTGAAGAACTTCGGCATTATTTCGGGTTCTCCTCTCAAATTATATTGTTCAAAAGAGTATAAATACCCGCCAAGTTTGTTATATGAGAGCATTAGCGTATTGGTCGATTGTAAATTACTGTTTGTTAATATAAAGTAACTGTTACGTACCTCTTGACAATAAATGTATGTTCGTGTGCAATAAACTATTGATACAGAAAATCAAATTATGAACAAGGCTGGTAGCGAGTTACTTTTTAGTGACTTGGTCACTTTTTTGAGGCCAGTCACTTAAAAGTCTCTTTTTTCAAATCATTTCAGCTAAAGTCACTTTTTTCATCAAAAAGTCACTTTTTCAACAGTTTTACTTAAATTTTCGGGAGAAAATTATGAATCGACCTTTTTTTAATTTAGGCTAAGTTTTAAGTTAAGTCATCACCAGAACAACTTCATTTCAGTATCAAAATATTGGTACATGTGAAAAAAGCTTGGAAAAAAGTTAATCCTTCATAGAATTTCACGTAACTTGTAATAGTATCTAAGTTATTATTAGTATGGTGCAAGTTCATTGTTATAAAGGTTTAAATGTTTAGTATTATTTAATTTGTTTAGTATTCGTTTTCAATATCTCGCGAATTCTCATTCAATATAAATGTTTATGCCCTGTGGTGGATAATGAAATGTTTTTCTTCTATTGTGGAACACCAATTTTGTCTGAAAAGTTGAAATTTTAAGCTTTCATACCATAAAAAAATATTGGAAATCGGTTAAGCTGTTCAAAAGTTATGATTTTTTTTTTAAATAAAAAATCTAATGCGCTGAGACCTACAGTGTGTGCCGATGAAAAATGACTGATTTTTTATTTTCAAAAAAATATATCTCAAAAACTAAAAAACATACATCGCTGAAAATTTGACAGTAGACGTAACATTTTCTGAACTTTCAAGAAAAAATGAGAACAGCAATAGCCCCTTTGATCCCGAGGCCTTCAAAACACAAAAAAACGGAAACTATTGAGTTTTTTATGTAAAAAACACACTTTTTGTGAAATTTTATATTTTTCCTGAAAAGTCAAAGTCTCTAGCCTTCATTTCGTCCAAAAAGATTGAAAATCGGTCAAACGGTTCAAAAGTTATAATTTTTTTTTAAATAAAAATTTTGCAAAATCGCGATTTTTCTGGTCATTCTATTTTGGAAATGGTCACCCTAATCAAAAAATCCAAAAATACGTGTATCCTTATTTCGGATAAGGAACAAAATAGCAAATTTTCACGGAATTCGGTGACCCACTAGATCGGTTTTTCATGGAATGGCTGTTATATGACAAGATCTAGTCATATATCAGTTGATATGCCTGAATTATAACATGTGTGTTACTCGGGCTTCTTCTTCTTCTTGGCATTAACGTCCTCACTGGGACAGAGCCTGCTTCTCAGCTTAGTGTTCTTATGAGCACTTCCACAGTTATTAACTGAGAGCTTTCTTTGCCGATTGACCATTTTTGCATGTGTATATCGTGTGGCAGGTACGAAGATACTCTATGCCCTAAAAATCGAGAAAATTTCCTTTACGAAAAGTTCCTCGACCAGCGGGATTCGAACCCACGACCCTCAGCATGGTCATGCTGAATAGCTGCGCGTTTACCGCTACGGCTATCTGGGCCCGTACGACTATACTTTATGCCCAAGGAAGTCAAGGAAATTGCCTTTTTTCCCTGGGCATTAAGTATAGTCGTACCTGCCACATGATATACGAATGCGAAAATGGCAACTTTGGTAAAGAAAAGAATCCTGCGAAAAGATCCTGGACCGACCGAGAATCGAACCCAGACACCTTCAGCATGGCTTTGCTTTATAGCCGCGGACTCTAACCACTCGGCTAAGGAAGTTCTATTTGAGAGCAAAAATTTATCTTACTTCTTAGGACAGACTTTATTTGCAAACCAAACCTTTAAAAATGGCCGGATAGATCTTAGCTAGAGTATACCCTAAGGTTCTCTTTACGTTTTCATTGAATCGTTCATGAAATCATGCATGCTTTCTTCAAAGAAATCCGGGTTGTCAGATCTTTTTCTTGGCTTTTTTGATTCAGCAGGTTTTTTTTAAACCACAGAGTTTATATTTGACAATAATATGCGCGGTATTGAAGTATTTTTATTGCATAATTTATTACAATTCTACCATCTATAACCCCCAATGTCCAGTGAATCATGAAAGTGTCCAAATAATTTTGATTGAAATATTTAAAGTTTAATGCTATTAACAGCTTACACACTTAAAAAATACGGATTACGGTGACATTTCACCGTAATCTCAACAGCTGAAGATTCGGTGAAAAATCACCGAACAATCTGTAAAATCGTTGAACAGAATCATAAAGAAAAACAAGAAAACGGTACGACCGGGAATCAAACTCATGACCTATCGATCAGGAAGCAGGCTTGCTACCACTAAGCCAGTTTTCACTGCTTGTTAGTGGTGTGCAAAAATTGAAACAAAAGGAAGCTCATGCCTGCCAGAGTGACCGTCACACTATTTCACAGAAGTTCGGTGAAAATAATGCTTTTACCGAACTGTTCGTTAGTATTTCACAGGGTTACAGTAAAATGGTTTGTTATGCGGATTTTTTTCCGGTAAAATAGTAGATATTGCCGATTTTCTCCGGTAAAATAGCTGATTTCACGGATTTTGTCGGTAAAATAGTAGATTTCACAGGAGAATCTGTATTTTTATTGTTTACAGTTCAAATTCCGTGATTTATTTCACAGGATACTGCGAAATAATTGGTTATGTTCAAAATTGTTAATTAAATTTGCAAAATCAAATACTTGGTTATATGGAAGAAAAAAATATTTTGAAAAGATTGAAAGTCTGCTAAAAAAAGGATTATTTACGTAAATGTTAACTTTTCTGTTTGAAAAAAAAAAAATGTAGGCAATATCTATATAAATTTTGGAAGTACGACAAAAATTTTCAAATATGGTACTCAACTAGACTTACTACCTGCAGAAGAAACTTTTGAATATTCCCTATCATATTGGATATTGATCGTAAAATAGTAGGTATATTAGAATTTAAATAAAACTGAATACGGTTTGATTTTCAAGTCACTTTTAGTCACTTTTTCGAGAATCGAAAGTCACTTGTTAGTGACTTATTTCTCAAATTCGGTTCCACTTTTTGCTACCAGCCCTGATTAGGAAGCATATTCCTGTGGATATCTCTACTAAATTTTCAGAGTGTACGATTTCATATCTGTGAGCTTGTAGATTAAATCTTTGTTTTTAAATTCAAACTTTGTTTTTAAGTCTTTCCGCGTTGATCGATTCTTGGATGTTTTGAACCAGAGGATTCAGATCAAAGGTATCAAATTGGAGATTTCTTCGGCTTTGAGAATTGTTGGGTTGTTTAAGTTTGTGTTTAAATTCCGGTGATTTCCTTAAATGGAAAGCTTCCAAAAAGAATAACAGACGAATATCCAGATGACATCCGAAGCACGCTTGTATTGTAGGCAGACATAATAATTTCATGAACTAAAAAATAATAAAATTTGCCCCGAAAATATTTATTGCGTAATGAAAAGAAACCCTTAGAAAAATTAAAAAATCTCTAAAACACCAAAATATATCTCTCTGAAATTTTAACTTTCGTTTCATCTAGTATTGTTTTATGTTGCCTGAAAATTAGAGGTTGGAATTGTTTGCGGTTTTGGAGATATTAAGGTTTAAAAATTGCTCTATTTTTCAAGTTTCATTATTGCTTAATTTTTATGCGTCGCATTATTTATTTTTTTCGGCCAGAGTTTGTGTTTGTCATATTTTTATCAGCATAAATATTAGGACATGATTCTTAAAATTAAAAATGTCAAACTCTGTGAAAACCCAGTTTTTCCACTAATATGGTCTTATTTTGCCAATAACTCGAAAACAGTAGGCCGAACATGACAAGTCTTTAGAACGTCACCGTTAAAAGTTTGATCAGGTCCGTCGCACTCGGGCTCAGATTGGGTACCACTTCTAGTACTGCATTTGGTCCCTCGGTAGTACAAAAGGTACCCAAGTTTGACACATCGCAGTACACTTTTCACGGCATTCTAGATTACCTTTTGAGCCATAAAATTTTGGGCATTTGCAAGGGACATGAAGGTCTTTAATTTGTCTTTGGTTTGATTGTGGCGTCACCTGCCAGTAGATGGTCCTCGTTGTGACAAAAAACTTTGCCGAAGAGACCAAATGCCGGAAACGCTTCGTTACCGATTTATTTTCGCAAGATTGCGTCCCTGGCCCATAGTGGCATTGATCAATATGCGATGCAGATTCTGAATATAGATGAGTTCTTTAAAAACCTGGCTATCCACAAAATAAAGTAGGGGGAGATCTCCCAGTGCCGGACAGCACCCAATACCGGACAAAGTCGAAACATTGAGAAATCACGGTCCAATCAAGATGGTGTATTAGTAGAAAAGAAAGCTATTATGTAGACTAATGTTTGCGTAGAATAACACATCCTTGAAATATGCATGCCTTTTTAAAAAAGTAGAAAAGTTTGAAAATCTTTAAAAAATTGACGTATTCTCTTAATTTTGAGCCTATTTAGTAATTATTTTGAATATGAAAAATTGGGGTGGGTAATGTCTATTACATTACCGCGGGGTTGACGTAGAACTACGATGATTAATAATTTGATTTGTCATGTGTATGAATTTGTAAGTGTACTAGTTTTGTGTTGTTATTGATCGGATGAAGTTTTCAGAAGTTAACTCTTTTTGGACTCATTTTGGTAGTCCTGAAAAGAACCATTTGTCGTTCTGTGGTTTCGAGAACCAGTGTATGGTGTTCCAGGAATAATGCCAGATGATTGAATTTGTTTGTTTGGTCGTGGCTTCCTTGTGTTGCTTGGTTGGGTGATCGGTTTCTGGCTCCAGCTGTAGTTCGCCAAACTCCTCCAGTAGATTAGATGTTTGATGGCTCGGGTGCTTCGATCGTGATAATCGATTGAAACGGTCCAGTGCTTTGGTCTGTAGCAATATCCATTGCATCAGCATTTAGGCTCTGTACATTGATACTCATCAATATGCAGGTTGGGCCACTATGATCCAGTATTTCACGTCTCAAAGCGTCACTAATCGATGATTGCCTAAGCGCTGCAGCTCATTCCTCAAGTCAACCCTTGGAATTGCTGCGTGATGGAACTGGGAAGAATTGGTAGAGTTTGTCAAAAATAGTCCTTGCAGTGAAGTAACCCGCGACAAACCAACATATACCAATTGCTGATCCAGACTTTTGTCATAGTCATCCAGACTTTTGTTGCTTTCAATTCTCCACTTCGATCGCATCTCAGCAGGCAACAGATCGTCTTGCTCTGACCGGGCGTGCTTCTCAGGCACAGACATCGATAGCGAGGGACCTCCCCGTTTGTCTTGCTTCGCTCAAATCAAACTGTCGAGCGAGCTAGAGAAGATGCCGTCCGAAGCCAAAGTCATCACCGCTGCCGCCGCCAAGAAGAAGAAGAGGAAGCAGTCCACAGGAGAATTTGCGGTCGAACTGTGAACATGGTCGGGCAAGTCATTCTCGCTTTGTGGTTCACCGCTTGTTTGCGTTCACCCAGCCATCGTCATCGCCGCCATCATCAGATTTTGACTTAAGCCCGGTGATCCACTACCTGTTACTGTTGTGCGCCATCCACGTCACGAAACTTTCGGTTCGTCGTTTAAGCAAATAACTTGCTCAAATTTATACATTTGAGTTGAGGATTCCCCGTTTGACCATGGCAATCAACTGATAACATCCCGCAGTGTTATTTATCTGTAAGAGCATCAAAGCTAACAAAGCCATCGGCCCTTTTCAAGGCCATCAAATTAGTGGAAAAGAGTTAAAAGAGAAATATATCCGACTTTATACATGACTTCTTATATTCCTAAATCAATTTCACAGCTTCATACAAAATTTCATTTGTCATAAATAATTTATGACTCAACAATTTGTGACTGTATTCGCGGGCGCTGCTGCAGTGCCGTCGGGGTGAGTGCTCAACATTTCACAACAATTGTAAAATAGAGTGGCATTTCCAACAGCGTCTTTGATGTTCCATATTTTGTGGGAACACTTTGATTAGCAAAATTATCACATGTAACAAAATTGCGACATATTAAGAATGCTTTTGAAAAGACATTCTCATTGAACAATTATAATAATTCTGGCACCCATGGATCAGAAATTTACCGTCATAATAAAGAAAACTATTGATTATCATTATCTCGTATTGAATATTTAGTTAATGTCAACCCTTCCAGCAATTCATGTTCGACCAATTTCTCACGCATTAGCATTCTCCGCAATTTTCAAGTAATTCTAAGCCCAACACATTATTGGCACATACCCATTTCCCAGATTGGTTGATCAGCGAAGAGCACAAAAGGGAGGAGCATCATCTGCTATTCTGAGGTTATAAAACATGCTTCCTTCGTCGGATTCAGTTTCATTCTAATTCCGCTTTCGAGCTGGTAAGAGCTCCTCTGAACTTGCTCAGCGAGAAGTACCTCGCTGCTAGTTTATTGGATGATATTCACTGATTTATCTATAATGATCTAAATATCGCGGTATACTACAATTTGGTTCACATAATTTACCCCACATAATTACATGAATTTGAGAATTTACCACTGCAGCGCCGTCGGACCGTAATAACATCATGCTACTCAGCATTGTATGGTATTTCTAACAGCATCGTTGATTTATCATATAATGGGGGAACACTTCCTAAATTCTCGAGTATTAAATTGGAAAATGTATTAAAATTGCGACAGATTTTAAATACTGTTCAATAAACTGTTTCCTGACCAATTGTAATAAGCAACTATTGATCTGAAATTTTTCTACATGTTAGTCTATTGCGTTAATCTGAAAAATAGGCTATATGAAATTGATGTCTTGGCAAGGGATGTACAAGATGAGCATTATGTATTAATTTTCCAATTTCCGTACTCGAGAATTTTGGAAGCGGGGGCCGTGATGCTCGGGATGGATTGTCCTCCATGACTGGTCCTGGCTGGAAATATACGTGGGGAGAAACTCGACCCTTTGCTGCAGGAATTTCATTAATAACTCTTTGGTAAAGCAGAAATTTCTGATAAAAGTGAACTTTTTCAAAACAACTCTTATTGATTGGAATATTTACCAACAACTCTTTGTTAAGTAAAATCATCCTTAATAACTCTTTGCTCCATCGCCAAACCAAACCATTTCATTGAATTCATCAAGTACAAGAATATGAATGGTAAGGAGAGGCAGATGGTGTATATTTTGCTAACGTTACTTTCCAACAGGTCGCCGGTTGGCGCTGACTACTAATCCGTCCACTGAATGATTTTCAGTTGTTGCTTTCGCTCTCTGGTTCCGTTCGCTACTCGCACACTGCTGTGGCTTTCACGCACTCTTCTTTGCTGCTCCGCTGCTTGATCCGTTCGTTATGCCGTTCGATTTGTGAATGAGCTGGGAGCAGAACAACCAGTGGTTTTATTTGCTCGAGCTCCGTTCACCGATGGCGAGTGGTGGGGTTCTCGCTTGGTTGTTTCGTCACTCCGTTCGCTACTCGCACGCGATTGGTTATTGCTTTCGCGCTATTTTCGTTGATGGTGTGATTCTTCGCTGAGAAATAAAAACTGAAACTCTTTTGATTTTTCATGCAAAATGACCAACTTTGATAAACTATATCTCAGTTATTTATGGACAGATTTGAATGAAATTAGACAGAATATCAGACATAACTTAAATTTTAACATATGTTTTTGAGTGATTTTTCCAATCACACGTTGAAAAGCAGTAACGGTTTGACTTAAGTGATTTTTTGACGATTTTTTATGATTGACATAACTAAACAGCTTCATGGTATCTTCAGAAAAGTTGTAGATTTTGACGAGATGAATAAGTTTGCTGAAGACAGTTTTTGTGTAAGGCTATCAGATTTTAAGATAAAAAGTTTTGAATTTTTCGTCGAAAATTACAGTTTAGTCAAACCGTTATTACTTATAAACTTGTGATTGGAAAAATTTTCAAAAATATATGTTAAAATTCGAGTTACATCTGATGTTCTGTGAATGTTTCATTCGAAAATATTTCCATAAATAACTGAGATCTAACTTACCAAAGTTGGTCATTTTGTATGGAAAATCGAAAAAGTTGCAAATGCATGCGAATAAGTTGGGGCCTTCCTTAGCCGAGTGGTTAGAGTCCGCGGCTACAAAGCAAAGCCATGCTGAAGGTGTCTGGGTTCGATTCCCGGTCGGTCCAGGATCTTTTCGTAATGGAAATTTTCTTGACTTCCCTGGGCATAGAGTATAATCGTACCTGCCACACGATATACGAATGCAAAAATGGAAACTTTGGCAACAAAAGCTCTCAGTTAATAACTGTGGAAGTGTCATAAGAACACTAAGCTGAGAAGCAGGCTCTGTCCCAGTGAGGACGTTAATGCCAAGAAGAAGAAGAATAAGAAGATGTGAATAAGTTCTCTGTTTATTCGACAAACAAGCTTAATATTGGGTACACAACAGCAACAGAGTAGCGTACACAGGGATTTAGTTGAAATCTGGAAACGTAGCTCAATCTTGAAATCTTGAGCGATTTCACAAACCAGATTCTGGATTAACAGCTCAGCAGGCTCCTAGCAGCGAGGTACTTCTCGCTAAGCAAGTTCGGAGGAGCTCTTACCAGCTCGAAAGCGGAAATGGAATGAAACTGAATCCAACGAAGGCAGCATGTTTTATAACATTGGAATAGCAGATGATGCTCCTCCCTTTTGTGCTCTTCGCTTTCTGATCGACCAATGGGAAATGGGTATGTGCCAATAATGTGTTTTGCTTGGAATTACTTGAAAATTGCGGAGAATACTAATACGTGAGAAATTGTTCGAACATGAATTGTTGGAATTATTGGCATTCCCTAAATATTCAATACGAGCTATTGATAATTAATAGTTTTCTTTATTATGAAAATTCCTGATCCATGGGTGCCAAAATTATTACAATTGTTCAATGAGAATGTCTTTTCAAAAGCATTCTAAATATGTCGCAATTTTGTCACATGGGATAATTTTCCTAATCAAAGTGTTCCCATAAAATATGGAACATAAAAAGCGCTGTTGGAAAAGCCACTCTATTTTGCAATCGTTTTGAAATGTTGAGCACTCACCCGACGGCACTGCAGCAGCGTCCGCGAGTACAATCCCAAATGGTTGATTTATGATTCACGACAAATGAAATTTTGTATGAGGCCGTGAAATTGATTTAGGAATACTAGAAGTTATAAATAAAGTCGGAAATATTTCTCTTTTAACTCTTTTCCACAAATTTGATGGCTCTGAAAAGAACCGATGGCTTTGTTAGCTTCGATGTTGTTACGGATAAATAACACTGCTCGGACCAGCAAAACTCAGGGGGCTTCTGGTATTTGCTCCTAACGGGATTGCTTCTTGACCACCAATGATGATTTCATCACGAGTCGAAATTTTGAAGCGCGGGTCAACAGCTCCTCGGCCGATGAAATTTGCGGCGGCGATGACGATGGCTGGGTGAACGCAAACAAGCGGTGAACCACAAAGCGAGAAAGACTCGCCCGACCGTGTTCACAGTTCGACCGCAATTTCTCCTGTGGACTGCTTCTCTTCTTCTTCTAGGCGGCGGCAGCGGTGATGGCTTTAGCTTCGGACGGCATCTTCTCTCGCTCGCTCGACAGTTTGATTTGAGCGAAGCAAGACAAACGGGGGCGTCCTTCACTATCGATGTCTGTGCCTGAGAAGCACGCCCGGTCAGAACAAGCCGATCTGTCGCCTGCTGAGATGCGAGCCAATCGGAGAGTGAAAAGCAAATGACGTCAAATTTTCTCTAGTCACCCCTATTTATAGATTTGCTTGAAATCAACGTTCTCTTTTAAAACAGTTATTAAACTATTTGGACAGGTATGTGGGATTCAGTAAGTAAACGACATGAAGCTTTGATGTCTTGGCTTTCGATTGAGATGCTAATAAAGAAATTTCGTTAAGCCAGCGAAAAGTTATAAACGTTTAAAATATTTCATGCCAACGTAACGCTCTTGGTTTTGAAATTCCAATTTCACTCCTGTATAGAGAAGAGAGACGTACTTCTACGTCAAAAATACTTTGGATCACGCAAGCATGATCGAACATAATCCTTATTTGATAGCATGAATGTATTTTGTACCATAATTGAACTAAATATGGACAAATTACAATTTTCGTTAAGCACCTCCTGTCCCTCAGTTTCGGACAGCTTGATTTGTTATATGATATCTTTGTAATCATTGCACCAGTGTCTCAAAATACTTTAATTTTTCATGGGTTCCGTCGATCACGGTATCAAACATGCAATAAAATTAAGAAGAATGAACATTCAGAACAACATCGTAAAATGTGCTATTTTTCATCATATATGGAAGAGGTATTTGATAGGCATCTTTCAAACTAAGAAAAACGCAAATTATTCTTGTAAATGTTGCAAATGCATTGAACTGGTAATTATAAACTATTCCTATAGTGTACACATTCAATGATGTTCATATTTGCAGAATTCGAGGCATTTCCAGATCGTGTCCGGTATTGGGTGCCACCTTTCAAGATCGATCAATTTGATACTAAAATACATCATCAAAATGCATTGTCATAATTCGTATTTATGTTTTCAAATTTATTTTTGTACACTATAAAAATGATAATATTTTTTATAAATGGGTAACACGAGCCCATAAAATCAATATTTTTCGAATTATGATTTTAGTGGCTTAAGTGTCCGGTACTGGGGGATCTCCCCCTATATTGGAGTCTTTTGGATAAATTGACATCGAAGCTTGAATTGATTATTAAGATTATATTGCCTTTCTATGATCAGTAGAAACTTATTTTAAAAAGATAAAATTATAAAAAATAGGCATTACAATTGAATAGTTTTGAAAAACAAACAAAAAATCTACGTATTTTATGATGTTTAATTTTCATTAATTCTTTAGTGTTGCCAGCCACATGAACATTTGTGCTTCGACCGACTGTATGGCATGTAGCACGTCCTTCAACTTTGGTGAACAGTCGGTATCGTTATCTTTCAAATTTATTGGTATCTGCATATAACACCTCCTGTTGTAAAAATATGAAAACTTCAATGGACATTTTAGAAGGTTCTCAATCCATACTCCAACTACCGAATATCTCGAATCAGAATTTCCACATCTAGACATTGTATTTTAATTATTTTTTAGGGTATCCGAAAAAAAAGTATAGTGGGAATGGAGTCCAAAACTTATGAGCACAACTAATCCTCCCTCTTAAAGTTGAATTAAAATTGTACTCAAAAATGATGAAAATCATCAAGTTATTGCAATATTTAGCAAAATGAGATCGTCCTGCGTATTTACCGGTAAAGTATGAATAATTAATTGAACTCCTCTCTTTTCCAAGGCCATATCAAACACGAGATGACATCGTACTCTTGCATGGATGCGTTATTCAAGTTCTTCGAGCAACGGTACGAGCAGTTTAAGGGCGACGCTGACTCTTCCGGTCCTGATACCAAGAAGCCGAAAAGTGAACTCTAACTGCACCAACCTGCCACACCTGAGGAGAATCCACTGGAGGAAAGCCGAGCATCAGGAGAAAGAGGAAAGAAATCATGACGTTGTAAAATTTTCGTGTCTGCGACAAATAAAATTAAGTCCAAGAAAGTGCTTTGCATGGCATTGTTCTTATACACTTGCTAACTTCTTCAGCTGAAGTGTAAATTAAAGTATCTCTTAATCTTAATTCGATTTCATCGTCTTCGTCGTCGTTCAGCTCTACCCAAGGAAAGAAACCAAGATCCTCTCGAGAAGTGATTCGATTCCCCGGCAATGGCAGTTTATTTACGCAACAATTATTCAAACTGAGCCCTGGCGGTTGCGGGTTTGGCAAGGGGTGGAGAGTTATCTTGATGATTTGCTCGTAGAACGCCAACTAAAGTAATGTGGCAAACCACCACAAAGCACAAAGGCTTAAGATCCTGTCAGGAAAACCCATTATGGGAACACTATCCGGGTACCATTCGAACAAAAGGAATATAAAATGAGATCTTCTTCGGTGGTTAAATCTTCGCTTCGGTTGAGTTTGAGTGCGCCTTATCGGGATCGTTTTGTAACCCCCCTTTGAATAGGGAGGGCTCTGGGTATGAGGGAGAAAATTTGCAAACTCAACAACGATGGCAACAGTTTGAAGAGCGAAATTTTGGAGAAGGGTGGCCTCTTTTGTAAATGGGTACAATCAACGGTTGGGGTGGTTTATAATCTTGTTGCTGTAATCAGTCCAGAGATTTATATTGCTAGTGCGAAAATAAAATAATATGCTTTTGTGAAGCAACAGATTTGTCTTGTTGCCTTTTGTCCCTGTGAATGATTTTTGTAAAGTTTTGTGAATTAGGTAAATGATTTTATTGCTTTTCCGAAAACCCGAAATCGGTTACTTATCGGTACTTAATTTTTATATTTTATGCACGCGTGTAACACAAAAATTATCAATTCCATAAATTGGTAAATTGTCTTGTTACCTCAACTTACTAACTAGATTACTGTCCATTAAGGTGACACGGAAGACCGTGTTATTTTCCCTATCTTCCGTCTCACTCTAACAATTATCATCAAAACTTTGTGAAAGCAAATCTCGAGTTTTAGTGAACCGATGAAGCTGAAGATTTATTGGGTTGTGCACTACATACATAGAATCATAGTGATACATTTTCGCATCGGTTCTTGGGATTTGCTTCTTGAAATGGATAGGGTGATTATGATGTGTTTGGCCGACGGGCCAACAGATGGCGGTAGTGTGTGAACGTCAAACACGAACAAAAACGATGCGAGCGCTGCGGGTGGCGGATTGGCCACCTAACATATTTTTGAATCGACCGTTGAAAAGGTGGTCGATGGACAATGGTTAGAGTGTGACGTCTGTTTGTCTGTGGAATGGCTATTCTGGTCCTTTTGGAGCACCGGAATGGCCACTGGGAAACCAGTAATATGGGGCTATTAAGTTTTAGCACCAAAAGTAGGCACGTGAAAGCTCAATCTTCATGATTTTGAATACATGTGACTTTGCTAGTTTAATTATAGATGAATGACCACTTTGGTTCTTCTAGACCACCGACGTAGACTTTGCCAAAGCATTCGACACGGTGCCGCATATTGTGGTGATCGAGAAGTTCAAGCGCTTGGGCTTTCCACGATGGCTCACCGAGTGGCTCTACTCATATCTAACGAACCGATACGCCTTTGTGATGGTCAACTCAACGCGTTCTCGTACGTTCAACATTACGTCCGGAGTTCCACAAGGAAGTGTTTTGGGGCCACTTATATTCAACGTCTTCATAAACGACTTGTATTCGTTGCTCTCTTCATGCAATCTGTCGTTCGCGGATGATCTGAAATTCTACCGCACCATATCATCTCCTCAGGACTGCATCGCCCTCCAGGAGGACATCGACATCATGCTCATCTGGTGCGACAACAACGGCATGCGCGTGAATAGCGGGAAATGTAAAATAATTTCGTTTACTCGCTGTAACACCTCTTACCAGCATCGGTACTTCATCGGGGCGGAGGAGCTAGTCCGCGTTAATTCAATTTGCGACCTTGGTGTTACGATAGATTTCAAGGTGAGATTTAACGAGCACATCGGGCTGACTGTCGCCAAAGCATTCTCCGTTCTAGGAATGATTCGAAGGCACACCAACTCTTTCACAGATGTTTACGCCTTAAAAACGCTGTACTGTTCTTTGGTGCGGAGCATCTTAGAATATGCCTCTCCTGTCTGGTGTCCATCTCAGGTTACGCAGATACTTTCAATAGAACGAGTGCAGAAAAAATTCCTGAGGTTTGCGCTGAGTAGGCTACCGTGGAACGATGCAAGGAATTTGCCGAGCTACCATGAACGATGCCAGCTGATAAGATTGGAATCTTTGTCAGCCAGACGTACCAATCAGCAACGTTTGTTCATATTCGACCTGATCAAAGGGGGAATAGATTGCCCTGCACTACTGGAGCTGCTGAGTTTCAATGCTCCTTCTAGAAGATTTCGGAACGCTGTTCTTCTGTATATACCAAATCATCGGACTAACTATGGTTATAACAGCTCCTTGAGTTCTTGCTTGCGAGCATTTAACGATGTTGGAGACAAATTTGATTTTGACGTGACGAAGAACATATTTTTAAATAGAATAAGAAATTGATTTTACTTTTTTTATATACTAAATTCAGTCTGTACGATAAATCGAAGACGGTGTAAATAAATAAATAAATAAATAAATAAATAAATAACCCAGGAATGACCTGGGAGGGAGAAACCGATACGAAATTTATGTACGTCAAGGTGAGCCGAGATTCTGCTGTCACTGTGAGCCCAGATCTAAAACAATGGACAAACATGATAAAAGCGCGTAATTGATTGAAACATATTTTTGCATTTTATCAAATGGGACAAAAAATCGGTTGAAAAGCTATTCATGCATATTAAAGAGTAATGTCTCAATAGCAACTTTTATTCTGATTAAATATTAAGAATTCAAATACGCATCATTTAACTTTATCCAATAAAAACAAAAATTAAATGCATAGAAAACTTTGGCCCTTTTTCCATGTTGTGGAATCTGGCTATTTGCCGTCCTACTCGCAAGCGGGAGCTCTACGCGACTTGCTTCGTTCACTGCTGACTGAGGAAAGAGAGGCCGAGTCCGGTCGATGTGCTCACACGTACCGGCTGTCGATATATCCGGACGCTGAATCGATCATGACGCTCGACTGGTTAATCGATCTCGAGTTACGAGTTGTCAATCCAATAACACCAGGGGTAGGACGTTGTTACACTGACACCCCACATCTCCCTTCTTCTCATTAAAAGAAAAAGTAATAATCAAATTTAGCAATATTAAATGGGGTAGTTTCAAATAAATGTATCCCGAAGTCTGTTTCGAGATGCCTGTTATAAAATTGAAAATCTCGATTATGAAGATTTATTTGCTCAAGGAAATGATCAAGACGTAACGCTAGTCAATGAATAACAATAATGTAATAGTGATAATGGTTTAAATTCCTCAATGTTGATCGTCAAACCGAACCCGAACATCTTATGTTACTTCTGATCTACATAGTGTATGTAGTCTTTAAGGTGACTTGGAATCTGCTTCTGTCTCATCGGTCGCTGTGGATTGATGGCTTGTTCCGCTGTGGTCAGCTCGTTGGATGACGGTGTTGGCTGACGTACCGAATTTTCCAGAATCCGTGATCGTTCTCTCCATTCGTGGACTTTCTTAGTTTGAGTAACGTGCCTCCTTATTTGTACTCCTAAATTATCCACTAGAGTCAGATTACCGTTACACTGTTCAACAACCGTATATCTGGTGGGCAAGAATCTGGAGTCACCTTTCATCCGTGATTGTCGAGTGACAACTACTGTATCTCCCGGCTGAACACGACATTCTCGGGCGCCCCGTTTCAAGTCTTCATGTTCCTTACCTTTCGTTTTTGCATTGAAGTCTCGAGTGTTGATCGCATTATCATCGTGTTTTACTTGGGATTTCTTCAGTAGCGGCAGTCTACGCCTAATCCTGCGACCTGAGAGAAGCTCTTCGGGTGGAACCCTCGTGACTGAATGAGCTGCGGCGTTGTGAGCTTGTACAGCTTGCTGAAGTTCGTTTGAGTAGTTAGATTTGTCAGTTACAGCTGCTGACATGGCCCTGTTTATCAGCTTCATACTATTCTCCACAAGTCCATTCTGTTGAGGGAATAGAGGCGTCGAATAAACGGTTTGGATACCCCGTTCGGCACAATATAGCTTGAAATCTTCTCCGTTGAAAGGAGGACCATTATCAGTTTTTACGAAACGTGGAAAACCTTCCTTAGAAAATACATCTTCAAGAACCTTTCTTGTAAATTCGAAGCTCGTAGACTTGACTGGCTGCGCGATTATATACCGTGATCTATAGTCTATGATTACTAAAATTGAAATACCGCCAAACTTCAAATACGGACCGTTAAAGTCCATCGCAATTGTCTCCCATACCGACTTCGGCGTTAAAATGCGTCGCATAGGAGTTGGCTTTTCAGGTATCCCTATGAAAAAAATAGAATGGTACAATTCTGATATGAAGTATAAAAGTTATTACATACCATTCAATGAGCATACTGAACACGACCGAACCCAGTTCTCCGCTTCGCTAGACATGCCCGGCCACCAAATCCGTTCTCTCAAGATGCTTTTTAACTTTGCTGCTTGTGGGTGTCCTTTATGGGCTACTTCTAAAGCCTTTGCTCTAAGGACAAAAGGTATCACTGCGCAACCTTTTTTTGTTAGAATCCCTCTGTCGAAATGCAGATCGCTTTCCACCGCCTGGAATTTTTTCAAACTCATTGGCCATTCATTGTCTTTCAAGGCTGTTTCAACTTGTTGCAGAGTCTCATCCCGAGCCGTTTCTTTGCGGATCTCCTCCTCTGTCAGAAATTCCACAGATTTAGCCTCCAGGCACGCGATTTCCCACGGACTTTTAAATTCGTCAAAAGGAGCATCCTTCCCCTCGTACAGACGAGAAGATGGATCTGCGATATTTTCACGACCCTTCACGTATTCGATATCGTAGTCGTAGGGACTAAGACGAAGTGCCCATCCGTCCGCTCTTGTGAGGGCACGTTTCGAATTTTCGCGGGTCCTATCAAGCATGAAGGCAACACCTTTCGCATCCGTTTTCAATGTAAAATGTCTTCCCAAGAGATAAAAAGAGAAATATTCTACCGCCCAAACCGCGCTCAAGGCTTCTCTTTGATTTTGCGGATATCTTCTCTCTGTGGGCGTTAGACCCTTGGAAGCAAAACTTATAACTCTTGAAGCTCCTTGACTGTTCTCTTGCACTAGGACAGCTCCTAGCGCGGTTGGTGATGCATCGGAAAACAAGACAGTCTTATCCGAATCTGAGAAAAATCCTAAGGCTGAAGTACAGTGCGTGATCCTTGCTTTGATCAGATCAAAAGCCTTTGTTTGAGATTCTCCCCAGTCAAATGTCTTTGCTGTCGCTACGCTCCAAAGAGGGCCGGCTATATTTGCATAATCCTTGATATAGGGACTGACAAAGGAAGCAAGACCCAGAAAACTTCGAAGCTCGGAATGTGTCGCAGGTTGTCGAAATTGTTTGATGTGTTTTACTTTGGACGCTTCAATGTGGAAACCGTCAGCATCCAGCTCATGACCCAAAAAGATGATTCGTTCTTGATCAAGCTGACATTTTGATAGGTTCAATGTCAGGTTATTATTCTTGAAAATTTTCATGACCTGAGCTACTGTAGCTCTCAATTTCACCAGAGTGTCAGCGAAAATGAGAATGTCATCCATGTATACAATAACGTTTGGTATACCTTCCAAAATTCGACACATTTCGCGCTGAAATATTTCTGGCGCGCAGTTGACTCCAAACATGAGCCGGGTAAAGCGGAACATTCCATTCTCGGCTAGGAATGTTGTCAATTCACGAGAATCTTTACTTAGCTCCAGATGGTAATATGCATTGGTCAAGTCCAGTTTTGCAAAATATTTAGCTCCATGCAATTTTATCTTCATCTCTTGTATTAGTGGAAATCTATAATATTCTCTCTTTATCGCCTTATTGGGAGCCCTCATGTTGACGACCAGGCGGAAGTCATTTTGCCCCTTGGGAACGGCGGACATTCCGCTGATCCACTTGGGAGCTTCTTGGACCCTCTCAATGATGCCCTGAGATTCCATTTCTTTGAGTCGCTTCCTCGCAGCATCACGGAATGCTGCAGGTACATTATAGTAAGCGTTTCTGGAAGGTGTGACTGATCGATCGATATTAAATTTGACCTTGACACCGGGCATTTTTGGAAAGAGTGCTTTGCTTGCATCGCATGCATTGACGGATAGCCCTACTTGTAGTAAACCCATGTTACTAGCTGTCGACCTTCCCAAAATCGACCTTCGGCCACTGGGAACAACTAAAAACTTGGCTTTGAGTGGTAGTGTTTGTGTATCACACACGAGAATCTCAGATTCGAATGAATACATAACACTCATCGGTTCGTCAGACGCATAAGCTGTAAGAGTATTTCCGTCGCTAAACTCTGTCGGGACTAAATGAACTAGACCTTTCGCCAGTTCGGACTCGAGAACTATCCAATCGGCACCACCAATAATATTAACATCCGCACCCGAGTCGATTAAGAATTTAATGGGGCTAGAGGAGCCAACGCTGCAGTCTATCAATACGTCTTCCAGGGTCAATGTACGAATTGTTAATTGCTGTGATTAAAATGAAACAAACGAATTCAATTTTATTAAACAAACGTTATAAACAAGGAAAGAACGAGCAGTATCTAGGAGCGACAGTCTCATACCTGATCTTCTGATACCTTTCCCTCGTTGTTGTTGGCCCTCAGTGAACCTCGTCCCTTTTTGCGGCATGTTGTAGCGAAATGACCTGACGCACTGCATTCATAACACTTTGCTTTCAGCGCTGGACATTGCTGGGGATTTTCGTGACGCCAACGGTTACAGCGCGAGCATTTGAAGCGTTTCCCGCGACCAAAACCGCGCTGTTTGTTGGCTTGGTTGTTTCTGATACCAGTACATGTGCGAGTGTCGGCGCCATGGTGGTTGACGGCTCGCCTCAGGCTGTTCCATTCTGTATTCTGGTTGTGTGGTCTCTTACGACTTCCTTGCTGTGAAGAAGCTCCGCGATCAATCGCCAACACGGCTTCAGCTCTTGATGGCCCGGCTTCAACTCTTGATGGTCCGGCTACAGGTTCGTATGTTTCACTCCGCGTTGCTGCTTGGACTATGGTATTCGTATCGTAGCTGTGAATTATTGCTGATTTTGCTAGCTCCTGATCTCGTAATCCTTTAATCAACTGAGATCGCACGAAACGCTCCTCATATCCCTGCCCATAATCACACGCTCCTGCACGATCGACCAAACGGGCGTGAAAATCCACGGCCGATTCTCCGACTTCCTGGCGCATAGCCAGAAACATGTCGTGCTCCGTTGTGGTGTCCGACATAGTACGCAAATGGGCATCAACGTTATTGACAAAAACGTTGTAGCAGTCCGGACCCTCTAGGCTAGGACGAAGTTTCGCCGCCCTTATTATAGCCTGCATATCTTCCCCTACCGCTAAGAACAGAACTTTTGCCAACTTGTCAGGTTCAAGAATAGGCTGTAAGGATGCGGCGATCTCAAAGTTCTCTAAGTACTTCCTCCATTCCTGCCACAACCGGTTGGAAGGTACATTCTTTGGAAATGGACGAAGTTGTTCCAGTCTGATTGTTGAGCACACAGGCTGGGATGTTCCATTCTCATTCGCATCTCCCCTAATGTACCCCCAGTTTGGGTCGCATTGTTGTGGCTTTCTACTTAACGCTTCCTTCTCTATCATGATTTGGGCCATATCTACTATGGCCTTTTCCAGTACTTTCAAACGGTGATCCGTTGGCCATGTTGACGATTGTTCTTGGTTTGGCAGTTGTACGGGGAATTCCTGTACCGTAGGCTCTGAAGCTTGTGCTGCATCCTGGGTGGATTCGGGACCCGTAATACTCAATCCACTTTCTGATCGTGAATCCTCCATATCATCCGGGTTATCTTGAAGAGGCATGCGTACATATTGGCCAGCCATCTGAAAACAATCGATAAACGCGAATCAGAGTTTGTGTCGACACTCACAGTGACGAACCATCCATAGTTTGTTGAAACATCATATTTACATCCCACCATTGTAACGATTAAATGTGCAGTCATACATTTTATAGATTAGAAATAGTAGCATGAAACGAGCTCACCAATTGATCCGTTATCCTTGACTGAGCAGCCACAATCCACTTTCAGCTTCACTCGTTTGCTCGGCTAGCACTCAGAAAAAAAAAATAAAAAAAAATAGGCGCGTGACCCGAAAAAAAACACGGACGACAGCTCGGGCTTTCTTGACGCACTCCCCAGTTAATAACTGTGGAAGTGCACATATAAACACTAAGCAGGCTCTGTCTCAGTGAGGATGTAATGCCAAGAAGATGAGATGAAAGTATTCTCCAATTAACACGTTTTTACCACAGTTTGGAAGTATAAACGGATGATTTCTTGGATGCCGACTTAGTAGAGACCTCTAACTTACCCCAAAGGGGTTACTGGAAGTTTGAATGATGGATGCTTGACAAAACCATAGAATACGTTTGGTTTGTGTTCAAGATTCTTTCCTATGAAGACTTCAGAGATATTCTTTGGCATATTGTACTCCTAGCGTCTTCGTTCGGAGATTCAACTGCCATGGTTATCGATGAAGTTATGATTCAAGTTGTTCTCAATCGCTAGTAGACCGCTAAGATCTTCCAATGTCTCCACACATTTTCTATGATGATGAAGCACGTCTATTCTACCGGAACCGGACTTCTGCGACCAGCTCAAAGCCATCTCCAATCTTTCCATACCAAGTTTGTAGAGCATAAAACATACCATCTGCGCTACTCTTGTGTAAACACATTCCGCCGCATCATCCAGTAGCGAGCAAACAACTTCCAGTTTTGGACTCCTCTCTCCCTCGTATCACATCACAATTGCAGTTTGATTTGATGGTTATTTTCATAACTGCAATCATCACGGATAGCTCTCGCGGACTTACCGCGCTGCCGCCATTCGAAGGAGTCGTCCTGCTGCTGCTACTGGGCTGTCGCAAGTCAAACAAGCTTACCGCATTTGCCGCGGTTATTTGCTTAATTTGCTACCGCGCGCGCTCCGGAGAGAAGAAAGGAAAAGTACCGCTTGCGCCCGGCGATAATTGCACGGTTGCATCGAGATCGACTGATGGGGGCTGGATGGATAGATTGTAGATGGATGGATGGACGCGAGGAAAAAGTGCAATAAACTTACAAACTAGAGGCAGATTTGTCCCAGAGGCGCTCGGTTAATCGCTGGCGTCCAGGGCGGCCAGGCTTACTGATTCCCAAATCATGATTTATAAGTCATGAAACTTATAGGTTGATTAGGTCATGATATCAGGACCATAAATCATGGTTCCTGGACAAATAATCATGACTCTTCATCCGCTTAGTACAGCCAGAGTGTCAATACTAAACGGTACGCTTTGCTTCAACTCATTTGTATAAATCATCCGCAATTCAACACACTTCATTTGTGTGGTAGAGTACGTGTCTCTCAATCAGGAGGTTCTTAATTCGAATCTCAATCTAGCAGTTTTTTATCTTGTCGAATATATTTGGTTGCGTGAGCCATGATTTTAGGCATTTGATTTATGATTCCGAGAAATCAGCTACAAAAACATAACAAAGAATTTATACAGTATTGGATAAAGTAATTACAACTGCATATTCCGATGTTTCAGTTCTATGAATCTATGACTCAAATTGAATAAATCATTCACAGCAAGTCAGAGTTAACTTGAATTTTCACATATGTTTTTGAGCGATTTTTTCTTTCAATTAGTTAAAAAAGGAAGGCTCAACCTGTCGAGATCATTCAAGATCGAAGAGATTTTATATAGGGTAACTCGGTGTAATACGCCCCAACGGGGCAATACGCCCCTCTTCATTTTCACGGGATTGAGGCTTCTACGCGTATATATGATCACATAGGGCAAACGCTCCCTTAGTGGAGGTAGCTCCAATAGTGGAGGTAGTGTGTTTTGGCATGTTTCGCGCTAATAAATGATTATGTGATATTTTTGTATTATGTACGATGCGAAAATGATACAAGTAATCGAATAATATTCATGAAATTGAATCGTAAAACTATTTAAAACAATTATTTTGCTTAATTTTTTTGCTCCTTTGCACCTATAGTGGTGCATCAGTACCCATAGTGGAGGGTCCCATAAGAAATCAATGGTTTGCGCCACTAAAGGAACCATCCTTAAAATATACCTCCACTAAAGGAACAGTGTTCCTATTATTGGTGCAAGGCTTTTTGCAGGGAAATTTCAAATGAATCGTGATTTTTATACATTTGAATGATAGAAGGATTTGAGATCTATCGAATGATACGTTAAAATCATATATTTCATGATCTTAACACCGTGTTTGAGCAGTTTTCCCTTAGGTGCACCACTAATGGTACACTTGCCCTATCTGAAATATTCGCGAAAAAATGATGTCGCACATATATGTTCTTTGAGAAGTATAAACAATCAATAGAAATTCTATAAATATCGAAAATCAGGTTTTTGGATAAAAATTTTGCTTCTGATAAGCAAGCCTCAGTGTGAATGAAACCCATTCTTTACTATTGTACTTATTGTGGAATCTGGCTATTTGCCGTCCTACTCGCAAGCGGGAGCTCTACGCGACTTGCTTCGTTCACTGCTGACTGAGGAAAGAGAGGCCGAGTCCGGTCGATGTGCTCACACGTACCGGCTGTCGATATATCCGGACGCTGAATCGATCATGACGCTCGACTGGTTAATCGATCTCGAGTTACGAGTTGTCAATCCAATAACACCAGGGGTAGGACGTTGTTACACTGACACCCCACACATGTTTGTCCAGAACTATCAAAGGAACACAAAAAAAAAAACTAGCGATTTTCATCAAGTCTGGCTTGATTGTCGTTGACAAGCTGGAGTTTTCTTGAAGTTCGAAATAACTTTGTGTCATATTTCGTGTGTAGTATTGATGCCTCCCTCCCAGGGAATGACCATCGGAGATATTTGAGACATTTGAGTTTTTGTACCAAAACTAGGCATGCGACGGCGCAATCTTGATGATTTTTAATACATGTGACTCTTCTAGATCAATTATAAATGAATGACCACTGTGGCTAATTGTGACCGATAAAAAAACCATAGTTTGTAGACAAAAAAGTCAGTTTGGACAAATTGAGACGTATAATTGTGAAAAAATAGAATTGTTCTAATACGCTAGACTGGGCGCGTTAGCAAACTACGCCACAGAACGGGTAACGATTTTGCATCGCCGTCGGCCAATCCGAAACCTAAGCACCTTAGTGGACATATACTTATTATTGTGTGAGAAAGGTCACATGCCCGAAAAAACAGAGAGATTGAGCCGTCGAATATCTTGTTATGGTACAAAAACCAATGTACTCCATGATACGGGTTTCTTCGGTGGTCATTTCTGGGTTATTTCAGTGACAGCAAAGGACCAGACTGATCATCCATTCATTTTTATATGATATGGTGTAGCAGTTAGGAATTTTGTAAATAGTTGTGTAAATAATGTGAATAGAATAGGTTGTAAAAACATGCAATCTTTAAAAATGAATTTGAATTTTAAAAAGTATTCCGTCTCGCGTCGCGTTTCGTGAATATTCCCTGAGCGTAGGCAAACGAACATTTGCAAACGCTTCCCTAGGTCGAAGCCATTTGTTTCATTGATAAGGTGGGAAAGGGAAAACAGTACGACTAGCATACAAGTTATCCAAGTTATGGGTAGTCACGACAGTACACGAAGTCTTTCGGGAAATGACGTACTTTCGGGTGCGTTCGAGATACACTTTCCCTTATCTGAGGCTTCACAGACTCGAGCACTTCGTCCGTGATCATCCAAAGAGTTGGAAGTGTCCGCATTTGCTAGTTAGTTTTGCGTGTGCCAATATAGGCAAAAAGTGTGCGTGAAGAATTCGGTGTGTGAAGGTAGAAGCTAGAACCTATAATCAAGATTGGCTTGTATTTCCCGCCCACAGTTCTTCGCACCCAAGCGCGACTTTTCGTTCCCCAACGGACGAGGAATTTCTGGCTATCGTCAACCAGCCAGAAGCGGACAGATTCGTCACCCCATCAGTCCGAGGAGGCCCAGGAGACCTTCATGTGGACGGAGTCCACCAGCTGGTTCGTCAAAGACCGTCATGCCTTGGCCATCAAGAGAGCATCGACATGTCGAACAGGTCATCGACTGCCTATTGCGTTCAGCAGCAGCAATCCGGTTAGCTATTTTGGAGTGAAGTGAGGCGTCCGGTAAGGGCGCCGCGGAGGATTTTTTGTGCCAGTCAAAGACTGATGAGCTTTTGCGCCATTAGCGCCAAACGTCTACAAGCGACTTTGAAGATCGAAAACCTTTTTCGATGACGTCTTGGGGTCCGCCTTCGGACCCGTGCGTGAGTCCTTTTTGTGACCGCCGCAAAGCAAGCTTGTCACCAGGATATGCAGCTGAGCTACCAACGCGTGACGTCACGTAGAACGTAGAGCACTGAGCACAGTAGGTCAGATAGGAAGGAGTTATAATTCGTACACAAGGAAGGAGAAAGATAGAACAAAAAACACATTGAATGTTGAGACGTTTGTAATAAACATGTATGTTATCCTAGGTATTTATGCAAATATATCTGTTCCCATGTTGTATCCGTAAATATATGTACGTAATGAGTTTCCTTCCTAGCCATTTGATTATTTAATTTTGTTTAACGTTACAGCGCGATTTTGCAGTTAGATGTCCCGTCCCCCACATGATCGAGTTTGTTTTGGGTGGTTTTTGATTCTCTTCCAGTTCGGTGAGATGACCATAGGTGAGTTGAGAGAGTTTGCCGATGATGAGAACTTCTCTCACGTGAGATATTAGGGGTATCCTATGTTAGGTTTGTATCCTTTGACAGATACGCGTATTTCGACCTCAACTGTAAGGCCGTCTTCAGTGTCGTGTACAAGACTCGAAGAAAGTTAAGCCGTCGCACGCCTAGTTTTGGTACAAAACCTGAAATAACCCACAATATAGATATCACCGGTTATCATTCTGGGTTATTTTGGTAGTAAAGAAGAACCAAAGTTATTATTTATCTATAATTGAACTAGGAGAGTCACAGGTATTCAAAATCATGAAGATTGAACCGTCGCATGCCTACTATTGGTGCTAGAACTTAGTGGTCACATGTTACGGGTTTCCCGGTGGCCAGTCCGGTGCTCCAAAAGGACCAGAGTAGCCATTCATTTATCTTTTTGGCAAAATACATCGAAACATAAAAAATCGTGAAGATTTGGACACATTTCATTTAGTTTTGGGGAGTAATTTCATCGAATTGGCCACCTTTCGGGACTCCAGGAACCGGTTCCGCATACTGGACCGAATTTTTCAGGGGATGTGCGCTGGTAGTTGATTTCTTGTTACAGAGAAATTTTATGCCAAAATATCCATCAACCGAATAGTACCGATGTGAAATACATATACAAAACAGCGATGGAAACTTACTTTTCGGATGTTCCGGGTTTCCGGAACCTGGTATGAATAACTACGGGATTTGAGAATTTCTATTCACATTCCAAGTGAATGCCTATTCAACAATATGAGGACGGTTCAAATTACCTGTTTAGGTACAAAACTACAGGTTGTCGAAGTAAGGGTCTCTAAAGGGACTTTTTTCAGATGTAGCAGGTTCCCGGTGGACACAGTGACCGAATCCGGATCTCCGGGAGAGTTTCTGAAACTAGAAACTAACAGAATTAAATTCGGTTCATACACTAATTTTTGCGAGCTGTTTGAAATTCCGGGTTGAAAACGACCCTAAGTCACAATTTGTAAATTTTTGTTAGGGACTAAAGAAGGTTAAGTGATTGAAAGTTGTGATGTTCAACATAAACACGCGTTTTAAGATATCAAACAACTTTGTAGCCGACATGAAAAATGTTGAAAATATCGTAAAAGTTTTAATAAAAAAGCACACATTTGTATCAAAAATTGTTTAAAGCATTTTTTTCACACGACACAATCTCTGCAGCAGTTTGAAAGAAAATGTATGATGATCTGCATGCTTGATCTGGTGGAAAATTAATGTGTTGGACTGGCGTTGTGTGCTTTCTCCCACAAATGTTTAAATTCCTTACTCCAAAACTAATTATCTGAACTGAATTGAATTCCGAAGATATTGCGATAAGAACTCCACCATTCTTTGGGTACGGACTAGGTCTTTTTCACTATTAATTTTTCCATTCTAACTGGTTTAAATACCAAAACAGCTAGGATGAACAGAAGGATGAAGTTACCTCTTTTGAAAATTTCGTACATTTATGATGCACTCCTAATGCGATCAAAATATTGGCAATATATTAAAATTTCGGTAGTAGGGTAGAAGCACCGGTTTTGGCCATACGCCAGTTGTAGCCATAGTGAATTATACACCGTTTTACTTAGCCAATCAGCATAAAACTTTTTTTTCAGTAGATAACATTCATATGATAGAGCTACATTCATTCACTCATTCAAATTGATTCGAAGCATAAGAAAAACAATATATTTTCCTTATAATGTTAACTCCCATACACCTAATTTGGCCACGGCACTCCTAATTTGGCCACTCTCATGAGAAATCAATGCAATTGGCCAATTTAGGAACCGAAGTTAAATCTCTGGCCGAAACTGGTTCCGTTGACCTATATTGACGAACGGGATTTTCAAAGCGAAAGAATGGTTTTGGCTCAGTTTTGATACTTTACACATATAATATGGATTGAAAGCTTGCATTTGACATATTTGTAGTATAAATAGGGCTTCCCATTTAATTTTTATTGACATTTTCTCTTAGGCTGGCCAAAACCGGTGCTTTCACCCTATTTGCTTCTGCAGAAGTTGTTGGAAACGCATCTCTTTGCGCAACATTATTTGAAATTCCAGATCCATGATCAGATGCATCGTCATTATTTTAAAATTTCGTTATCTGATTGACATTAACTAATCACAAAATTATTCATGCTGGTTTGCTTTGTTAAACAGTCTTCAATCCACTATGGCTACAATTAGCGCTATAGTAAAAGCAAGCCTGTGCTTCTACCCTAACGCCAAAAGAAAGAAAAAGCAGTTAAGCGGTTAGCCGAAAAGGCCAACGAGCTCACACGGGATACTACATCCGCAAAATAAACATCATAAATTACCCTCCCACAATACAGTCGTCTGTGGCAAGATCGTGACCAGGAGGACCAGACCAATGCGTGGCTATGAATGAACAGCACAAAGACAGAAATAACAAAAACATCATTAGATCCGCCCGCAATAAGTCCGGAAGTCGTACAAGCAAGGTAACAGAAGCTCAAAGGCTGTCGGTCGGTTTTTGTACGACAAATTAATTACCACATAGCTTACGAACATCGTCGCCGCGGGGTTGGACCATCAACTGCCCAGGAGCGCCGCTAATTGTTTGTTCCACACCTACAAATTGGCCTCTTTTCGGATCGCATCGGTCGTTTTTGGGACTGACCGTGAAAAACGCCCAATTTGACACAGTTTAGGGACAATGGTAAGCGTTTTTTTTTTTTTCTGAGCATCCTTAGTCTTTTCTACGGGCGTAAATACAGTAATGCGGGGTAAAGTTCACTTCGCACTTAGCCTTTTGCAGAAGATATCTTTTGAATAGATTATGCTTTAGTAAGGCGAACTATACTTTAACATTTTAACTTTAAAATTTATCAAGTTTAACTATTTTTTATGTTAATATTTCTTGGCAACCAAAACTTGATATTGACAATACTTTTGAAATAACAAATTCTATTGATGTAGCAAGGGGCAATGCAATGCCAATAGGTGATGTGAAGTAAAATTCTATTCCGTGATTATAGCGGAATAGTCAATTTGAAAGCACTTGCGATCCTGCTATGGAAATTATCTGGTTGGTTCCTTGTGTAAGTGCAGCTGATCTGGTGATACTGGAGTAGCAACCACGGGCGGCCAATCAAGCGCAAGCTCAATCTCAAGCTAAAAACAATTATGAATTTACTGTAAGATCAATTAATATTCCATCTTTACATAAACATTTAACAATGAAAAATGTAGATCCTATTGTACACAATAAACTGTGTGGTGTTTGATAGATTCAACTTTTAAATTCGAGGTCTTCTCTCGTTTGCTGAAAAAGAACCACTACGAACTTTTGCCCCGAAGTACTCTACACTATGAGAGGAATCCGACGCGTGGACAACGATGAATGCGGAGCGTGTAAAATATATACCCCGGGTGAGCAACTAGGTCCAACAACGCCCACGGTGTGAAAAGTATTGCAGAAAGTGCAACCGTTTGCATGACCTCCAGGAGCAGAATTAAGAACAGGATGTGCCGAAGGATAATAATGGAAAGGACGATAATAGAGTCATAAAAATTGTTGCGAGTTTCGTTAGGGATCGGACGCTCTGGAGTTACTTTGTGGAATGAATGCGGTCAGTTCAGGGCCGGAAAGAAGCGCGGAAATTCGACCAGATGCTTTTTGGAATTCTTTTGAGATAGATATGTCCATGAGATTAGACTGCAATTAAGGTGGGTGTTATACGGTAATTAGTGAAGGTGCACATAATTTATTGGAAGAGCTATAGAATTTGTGTTCTTTTGACTTCTGTTCACTACCATTAGATTCTCGAAAGCAATAAATTGGGCATGTATTGGACAACTGGACTTCTTCAAATGAGCACATGCCAAATTGAAGCACTTAGAGTGGTACAGCTGCAATGCTTTACTTTAAGTTCGATTAGTCATTAACCTCGTTGTACATTGAAGAGAGCGCACTCTGACGCACCTTACAAAAACACATTCCACGTGATGTTTACGGGTCGACTGGTGACCTCCCTTCTGTGGTTCGATGCCAAATATATCCGAAGAGCTGAGATGGGTCTGGACCTGGCATTAGTGCACAAATGTCAAAATTTATCGTGCCTTCGCGTAAACGGGAGTGTTTTCACTTTGGCCTCAACTTCTAATTTCAGACAGGAGCGAGCGTCAGCGATGCCAGACTTTCCATGTATCGATTCCGTAGACAGAACTAAAATGTAAAAGGGAGTAGTACACTCATCCTACACAGTTGAATCATCCACAGTTTATGAATCAGCTGATTTCAAAAGACGAAATTATAACAAAATACATTACAATAATTCACAGAAACATTTTTGCTAATGTGTTAAATCATTTCAATGATTTTATTGCAGTAAAAACTGTTGATCTTGCCCTAGATCTTGCCATAAGGTGAAGATGCATCGAAGCCAATCCTCGAATTTTCAAAAGCACAAATCTAGATTACCAAACAATCGTTTGTGCTGAAAATTGGATCAATTAGTTACTCGCGCTGGTGGTGACCAATCGATCAAATTTTCAGCCCTTGCGGTTGTCTGGTTCTCTAGATTTGTGATCTGGAAAATTCGATGTTTTGCTTCGATGCATCTTCACCATAAACCAAATAAATCGATACATTCTTGTTGTAGTCATTGAGGCTGTATTTACAAGCATTAAGTAAGACTCGTGCCTGTGGACGGGTAACTAGAAATGCATGTTTTAAAGATTGATTCATAAAATGTGGGAAATAAACACGCCAGTAACAAGTTTTGAATCAGCGTTCAAACTGCTAGAATTTTGTAATTTTCGAACGTTTTTCTTATTTGTAAATAATTTTCAATATAATTTGATAGACAGAAACGACAAATTAATTTCCCGTGAGGAAGACACAATCCCCGTGTCGAAACGTTGGGTTGAAATAAAACTCGTTTTAATCTTTTCAAGACCGCGTAGCCGGAAATTCCACAATTAAAATATACCGTTTTGACTCATATTCCGAACACTTAAGGCCAACACTGACTTCAAATGCATCTGATTGGCATAAATTGGCTGATATTTGTGTAAATTTTAATTTCTTCGCAAAGCCTAACTGTTAGCTGTTGGGTGTACAACTAATAATGTTGATTTGATTAGTTTTAGTATTGTTTTTACGTAAAAGTATGGAACAACATTTTGATTCAAATGCCGAACACTGTGTTCATTCTGTCTCATATTCCGAACATCTTGATTCAAATTCCGAACAGCACGAATAAATCGTATCCAAATGAATGATTTCGCAATTAAATTTGTCTGAGCTTGTTCTACTGGTCTCAAACTAGAGAATCATCACTACTCCCGCGGTATAAATTATATTGGAGACGTCAAAATTGAATTGCAATTGACTGTCATTTCCTTGTTATTTGGTGATATATTCCAGCGAAACATTTCAACCAAACCACCATACAAAAACTGAGTGTTCGGAATATGAGTCTGTTCGGAATTTGAGACAAAACGGTACAGTCGATTGCTCCACAAAAAAAGATGTTCACTATTTTATACTACTGTAGTGAGAAGAGCCACATGATTTACGCGAAATTCAAGCCTACTACTATTACCATTCCCAGTTCTGGTTGTGATATCACCCGTAGCCTTACACGGAGAAATCAGAATACCCAAAACATAAGTTCTTTAAACTTAAATTTGGGTAAACTGCATTTAGTTTTTACCCACGGTTGGGTTGTTTTGCTTCTCTCGCAACAGCAATGTTGTCAGAAACAGAGAGAGACGCACCGACCCATCGTCGAAGTTCAATGGAATAAGCCAAATTTGGGTTCCTTCGAGTTTACCTAACTTTAAGTTATTTTTTAACGCACTAGGAAGACTTCGAAAACTAACGAAAGGTTTTTTTTTGCACTGATTTGTTTTTTTCGCTGTTATCAAACGAAAACTACCTAATGGTAGTTATATGTCACCTCACCCAAATTTGGGTTATCCCACGGAAGAGCCGATTTGCGTCAAAAGAAGTCAAGGTTGGGTTTATTTGTGGCTCCGTGTAGTGTTGTGTTGGGGTTGTCAGACATTTTTATTGGCGGAGAACTTTTTATGATCAAATAGGCCTTTTCATGTGACAGATTCGTCTATGCATTTGTTTACATCGGTGGAGGACCGGTGCTAACACGGGCCTGTCAGTTTCATAGAAGAACTGTCAAGTGCTTCCCGATCAGCTGATTTGAGACGTCATGTGAATAGGCCTATTGTTCCGCAGAGCTTTTGCTCATTATCGCAACTCCGCTTGAAATCCGAAGTTTAGGACATGCACACTCAGTTAAGCTCGGCTGATTTTCATTCTTTTGCCGAGATCCGCACAGCCGAGCGATCAACAACTGAATTTTACAGTGGCCCAATTTCATATTCGTACAGTATACTGTTTCCACATCAAGTTAGTAAAAAACTATTAAATGAAGTATTGAGCTACATATACTTTATCCACATTGAAGGTAACAGGTGTTATCTATTGTTTGCCAATCACGAAATGTTTCCATTTACATTCATCTTTGGATTAATAGAAAAGTATTGAATTGATGTCTAAAATTCACCCAATTCCATATTCGTACACCTACCAAAATTCATACGCACACGTTCAAAACTAAATTTAGAAGCTCTATTTGATTACTGAAAGGCTTTATTATGATGTTCAGATGTAGTGAAATACATTTGGACAATTTATTAGTGGACATATATAAAATTTAGGTAAAGTTATGAGAAATGCCAGTTTTCCAATGATTTTTGCTATTAAATCCTATAATTCGAACAAAAACGTTTATTTTTGTCATTGGATCCAATCTATAGATTATACTCGTAAGCTCTGATAGAAATTTAGTTGAAATATATATAGTTTACAAAAATCATTAACAGTTTTTATCCCTTTTGAGTTCAGAAAATTGTTGTGCCATAAGTTCAAAACTCTTCTAAAATGATATTTTTAATCAATGTAAACCAAATTTTTATTCTAAACAACACGTAAATGTTAATTTTGAATTTGTCTGTAAAAATAATTTGAACTACGAACTTCGTTTTACAATAAAGTACCCTAAACCTCGCTGTACATACCTCCACATAATTGATGTCGTCGTAATATTCAATTATCTTTGAAATAATTTTCAAATTATATTCAAAATAGCACCCTATTTTGCAACTTATTGATTTTATAAGAAAAATACAAAATAACTTGAATGAGCAGAGAGCATTGATATACTATTTAATAGAATATATCCTGTTATTTTCATCATTTTAAAAAACGTTTGTGTTGCGGTTATGGTAATAATATTTATTCTTTAAATCTCTATAATAATGTTTGGTAGTAAAATGTAAATTAAAAATAATAATTACGCAATGTTTTGATAGGAACGTTAACTATGGATTATGTATATACATTTAGGAGCCAAACATAAAGAAATTGACTAAAATATTTGGTTTTGGATTTGTTATAAATGTTATACTACCTAAGATTCAAAAGTATAAGTTGTCGATATCCACTCCTAGCTACTTTAAAACTGATTATATTTTTTTGAAACTTGTGCAATATTCGCAGTTATCATTCTTAAGGAAGAGAAGGTGGAAAAAAATGCAATTTATTGTTCGACTTACCGAATATTTTAGCAAAAAACATGGGAAAACTGGTATTTTTCTTAAATTTACTTAAGTTTCAAATATGTCCGCTTTTAAATTTTCCAAATGTATTCTACTGCATCTGAACAACACAACGAAGAGCTTAAGTAATCATCTAGTCCATTAAAAATTAGTTTTGAATGCTGTATATTTCTTTTTTTGTTAGGTGTACGAATATGGAATTGGGTCAATTATAGACACAATCTCAATACTTTTCCATTATTCCAAAGATTTAAGCAAATGAATACAGTTTGTTATTGCCAAACAATAGATGACACCTATGACCTTCATTATTGATAAAGTATATCGAAGTCCATGCACCATTTAATAGATTTATACCAACTTGATATGAAAACAGTGCCCCGTACGAAAATGAGATTGAGTCACTGTAACTGTGCAAAAAACCAGTTTGTTTATAGCAGCACCTCAAACGTCACTTTTGCTAAGATGTCAGCAAACGAACTTTAATCGAAATTTTCTCAGCTGAATTCGGCATTCTGATTTAAGTTTGTATACCCATTGGTACCGGCAACCTAGCTGTTTTATCATAAATCATAACATCTTAGAGTGAATATAAAGTGATGCATCCTCACATTTTCGAAATCACAAAACCATAGTATTGAACAGTGCTTTGAGCTGAAAATTTGATGATTGGTCACAATCAGTGAATTACTGAATTACCAATCGATTAAATTTATGCGATAATGGTTCATTTAATCTATGTTATGCTTTTGAAAATTCTGACTTGTTTAAAGGCAATCAGTTGAGATTTGAAAGAGCTATCAATAATTTTGAAGAGTGTCGCGGAGCACCTGTCAAGGCTTCATGGAGCACCAGTGCCCCGGTCTGAAAACCGCGGGTATAGCGCATATCGTATTACTCAATTGCCATAGCTGGACAATTAAGTATCGATCCATCCTTCAATAGCAGGGATTCATGTAAGAATCATGAGTTTTTCCCTATTCTCAATACCTTCAACTTCAATACCTCTTACTAGGAATTCTCTACCAAAAAGATGTTTGCTTCGAAAATTTTTTATGAAATTTTTGAATACATTCACCATTTTTTAAAGACCTTGCAAATTATGGTATTTTTTTTCAAACAATATTTTCATAGATTCCTACAAAGAATTAACAAGAATCCTTGAACAGATTTTTACCAAAATTCCTTAGTTCTGGGATGCCTAGAGCATAACTCTCAGGACACCTAAATTACTATGAGTTCAAAGAATGTCAAGCACGTTCAACGAACTTCTTCAGAAATTCCTAAACTATAGTTGAAAGAAACGCAATTAACGAAAAAAATCTTGGAGGAATTTCGGCAGCCTTCGGAAATGACGTATGATATTCCTAGAAAAGACATCAGCGTATTTTGGAGAAAAATTTAGAAAAATACTAATAAATGTTTGTGGAAGAATCCTTGAAGAATGTCTTGAATTGATTCCCGGAGAAGTCTTTCAAAAGGAATTCCAAGATCAACCAAGAAAAACATCGCTGGATAATTTTCTAAGCAACTTCATGAAGAAGTTTGTTAAGAAATCGCTACACGAATATTCTTATGAATTCTTGAAGAAATGCTTTCCTGGAGAGATTTTAGAAATAATTCATGAAAGGTTCGAAAAACAATTAATATTATTTTTTAGCGATATCTTTAAATTTATTTCCAATGTTTTTGAAAAATATCTCCGAAAAACATCGAAAGGTTTTCTAGAGGGATTCTTGGATTGTTTTGTAAAAAAACCCTTAAAATCTATGAAAGTATTTTAACTGAAATCCTAGGAAAATTTTCTTCTTCTTCCTCTTCTACTTTGAAAAATTCCTGTATAAACTTATAAACGAATAAAGCCATTACTTCCTACCTTGTATCTTGTTGGCTACAGCGTAGCGTCACGCCATTGCCGGGCGTTCTGTTGAGCTCCATCTTCGTCAGTCTTATGTGATACTTCTCCTGTTGCTCCGGATGTTTAGGGTCCCCAAGACCCCTTCTACTGACAGCGTGTGTGTATAAACAGCCTATTAATGGCTTCCACAAAGCCGCCTATTTTACATTATTTCATCCTATATTCGCACTAAGTAACCAGCCCACTGGAGTCTGCCGTATATTATACGTTTGATAATTTTCGCAGCTTTATACATTTGATATAACTCGTGATTCGTGAGTCGCACTTTACACTCGAAAATACCGAAGGCAAGTGTTTCAAGATAAACAAATCCTTCCACAATTTCAAACACATCCCCAGCTAACATTGCCTCAGCATCACCAAGCTTACCTCTATCTCGAACTTACCTATCTCGAACCATGTATTTAATTTTGGTAGAATTTATGGTCAGGGCTATCCTTGCAGTCTCTATCTTCAGAGACACGAAGGCTTCCTCCACTGACATGATGCGATCGATTCCAATAAGGCCGAGCTTTGCGTACGATAAAGCTAAGGAGCATGTGCTAGCGTGTAATAATAGTGACGTTTTTCTATACGCCACATTTCCTAACAGCACCCTCGAGTGCAATGTTGAACAGAAATTCTAAAGTGCGCCTCGTTGCTTCAATCCGTCTAACGTCACAAACGAGGTTGACACCTAGCCTGCAATCCGAACAATTGAATTTGAACCATCCAGCGTAGCACGTATCAGCCTAATTAGTTTCACCGGAAAACCATGTACAGATAATATCTGCCAATTTCTTTTCACTGAATCGTACGCTGACTTGAAATCAATAAGCAGACGGTAATTTATATCCCGGAATTTATCTACACTCCCGTGCAAAAGTTTGGGTTCACCCCCTGAAAAACATACAAAAGTGTTCTGTCCATATCTCTGTGATTACACGTCCAATTGAAACTCTTTAAGCCGCAATCGAAAGGCAAAGAATTATTCTTACTTCGTATGTATTTTTCCAAAAACATTTTTTGCATTTTGTATACCAAATTTTTACTTAAAGTTGTTACATTTTTCAAAAAACACATTGAAAAATCTAATCTAATTTCCTCAGCATTGGATCGACCAAAATTTCAAATCAAAGTGTCATTAGAATCGTAATCTTATATTCTTCGAAGAGACCTCACGAAATTTTGGCGGAAAAATCTGGAAAGTATTCAAAATCAATGAAACAGTCAGTCAAGTCATCGTGCAAAAGTTTGGGTTCACCCCTCAGTATGATGCAAATCGTGCAAAAGTTTGGGTTCACCTGAGCCACACGCACATCATTTTTGTCAATATCTCTGCCATTTTTCAACCGATTTTAATAGTTTAAAGCTTTTTTGAGCGCAAATAATTTAAGTAAGTTCAGGTTCAGCGCAAATAATTTAAGTAAGTTCAGGTGAACCCAAACTTTTGCACGATGACTTGACTGACTGTTTCATTGATTTTGAATACTTTCCAGATTTTTCCGCCAAAATTTCGTGGGGTCTCTTCGAAGAATATAAGAATACGATTCTAATGACACTTTGAAATGAAATTTTGGTCGATCCAATGCTGAGGAAATTAGATATGATTTTTCAGTGTGTTTTTTGAAAAATGTCACAACTTCAAGTAAAAATTTAGTATACAAAATTCAAAATTTTTTTTGGAAAAATACATTCGAAGTAAGAATAACTCTTTGCCTTTCGAATGCGGCTTAAAGACTTTCAATTGGACGTGTAATCACAGAAATATGGACAGAACACTTTTGCATGTTTTTAAGGGGGTGAACCCAAACTTATGCACGGGAGTGTAGGACCATTCGCAAGGTGAACATCTGGTCCGTTGTCGAGAAACCCTCACGAAATCCAGCCTTATATTCACCAACGAAGGACTCCTCGAGCAGTCTTAGTCTGTTTAACTTAATTCACAAGGAAGATATAACAAAAAGTTGCAAAACAATCAACGTAACCCCCGGTTACGGTACCTAAGATAATTACTAAAGAGATTCTTGAATAATTATGTAAATTATTTTCCTTATCAAAATGTGAGTAATAATTTCAGATGTAATTTCTAGATCCTATAGAGAGGTTTGATTCTTGACCGCAACTTATTTTTTTAATCAGATTCCCATGGATCTGGCATCGCTGGCGAGCATTTATGATTTTCTTACTTCAACCTTGGCATAAGCTCCCATGTTCCGGGCTGCGAAACATGTGCACCGTTCTAAAGAGACGAGCGTACGCCTATGCTTCTAAAATTAATGTTGGGATTTGCCAGGCGCGTCTAATAACGCGCGCTTCTTCTAGGGGTTACTTTCGGGGTCAGTGATTTTTTTTCGTTCCATAATCCACCACCATATGAGGTGCTGGCTGGTGGAACCTGCCAGAGACTACCGAGAGACCGAAATCGACAAAGATGACGATGGTTCCTAATGGCGCAGTTTGTTTTGGCTGATATTTTAAGTATGATTTTTACTTAGAGGTAAATAAATAAACAGATTAGAAGCATTTGGTTTCCCGCCGTGCGATCATTAATGGTGATGCGTTTTTTCTAAGTCTATCGATTTAGACTGGGCTATGCCTCATATGGAGGAAAATTCGAATACACCTAGCTCAAACGGTAGAACAAGGAATTTTACATCTGTTTAGTAGGTATGTGAGGTTCATAGAAGACGAAAGAGAGACACGCAGCAGGTTTATTTCGTTTTGGATTTATGGTTGGTTTTACAAATTGATTTATGGTGACAAGACGGTATGTCAAAACTACGTTACTCACTGTGTCAAATATGGAGAGGGATGGAACCATAAAATTTCCTTGAAATTAAATACCTGAACAAATGATCAATACTCAGTTGTGAGAGTAATAACTGAATCATTCATAATTAACTTGTAGCATTTTGGATTGTCCAAGCAATATAGGAACATATTTCATGAAGGTCGAAAATAAAGAGGTTCAAATTTTTAAAAAGTTTGAAAATTTCATCTCTCACAGCTTTTTACAATTATTATGACGAAAATAGAGTTCTAAAATACTTTCAGCCATTTGGTGACGATTTGAAGGTGACAAAAATACGTTAAAGGTTGAAATTGAAACTGAAATAAAAAACTAAAATAACACTTCTATCACAACTATCAAACAATTCTAATATTACTATCATATACATCTTGATGCAAGTCTGAGTTAATTTCTTTCACTGTACTCCAAACAAAAAATTATGATTCATATGGATACTTCACTTTAAAAGTTTATCGTCTCTGATTGACAGTTTTATTTATGTAAGTGCATCACCGATCGTCCTTGTGGGAACCGCACCCCGTACTCGATTGAGAAACAATAACATCCCCGTGGGACCAACCTCGAGCACATTCGGGATGAGACCATTAGGATAAGCGCCGGTCATCCTCGAGCAAAATCTTCCCATATGGAGGGGAAGAAATTCCTCAGGTTCATAAATATTTATTGAATATATCAACTTGCCCAAGGAAGACGCAGAACTTCTTTCGGCATGCTAGAATACTTTGCGCGAGGCGTGAAACTTGCTCACTTATGGTTCCTGTGTTATGAAGGAGGACAACCGAATGGGACCGTGTACATGTCCCTTAAATTATTTCCCCCGGATCATATATCATCGGCACGGAGAGCGAAAAAACTTCGGTGACATGCCACCAACAACGACAACAAGTCACCATTCGGTCTGGTCTTGGTCTATCATTTTCATTTAGGTGGCTACTGTGTATCGGTATCGAAATCGCTACCCCCCTCTTCAGCGTCGTACACAGGAGTAATTTCGAGTAATGATGGTTAAAAGTATTGTCTGGCTTCTAGCTTCTAGCTTCTAGCACAGATAAACAGACGTTACACTTAGAATAAATCTCGATCAAAATTATAGTCACGAGGACATGTGAGCCCAATGTTAAAATCGGTGCGTTTGGCCGACGGGCTAACAGATGGCGGTAGTGTGTAAACGTCAAACACGAACAAAAACGATGCGAGCGCTGCGGGTGGTGGATTGGCCACCTACCATATTTTCGAATCAACCATTAAAAAGGTCGATGGACAATGATGAGAGTGTGACGTCTGTTTGTCTGTGCTTTTAGCTTCTAGCTTCTAGCTTTTATCTCTTTTTTTTTAAGTAACACCGACACGTTAATGTATCCATTGGAGAATTTGTACTTTGAAGGAAGCACCACAATTGCTGGGAAGTCACTACCAGGAGAATCCAAACGCCTTTTTAGTAGCCTGTAGTCAGGGCAGCTTTAAAGCTGATAGTTTATTTCAAGCGATAGATTATCTCAAACCGTACTTCTTTATAAAATAGTTCATCTTACGTTTATGTTTGTTCCTACAATTCTCGTGAACTTCCTAACGTATTGCTGACTCCAACCGATCTATACTACAATAACAACAATGTCAATTAAGGCCTTATGCTATTTCAGATCTATTCACAGCTTCAATTACGTACTCGTTGGATCGGGTCTACTCCAGCAATCCGTATGGCTAGCCGTGTGTCGCTCCAACTTCTAAATATGTTAAATTTAGTGGTAATATAATTACACTTTAACATATGGTCAAACCTGTCCGACGAGAATTGCTTCCCAAACTCTAATTTTTATCTATGCTCCATATGACATATAGCTATGCTCCTTTTCATACGCCGCTGACAGATGAAAGACGCCAGTTTGCGAGATCTCGGTACTCACACTACCCAGAATCGGTCGCACAGTGGGTTCAACGACAATCCCCCTCCCGTGTAGCTCCGAGATCACTAGGCTTGTATTCTGATGTCTGCTCCACATCCAGTAATGCTAGGTTCACAGCGGCACGTATCTGCACCCCGTTTGATGTCAGCACCGTAGCTTTACGCACCTGACCATCCTTCCCTTTCTTGACATCCAAGATCTTTCCTCTGGTCCAACCGTTACGCTTGCCTTCATCGATAACCATGACTAAGTCTCCAACTTCAAGTGGCTTCACAGGTTGATACCACTTAGTCCGTCTTGTCAACTCTGAAAAATACTCGCGTAACCATCTCCTCCAGAACTCATCTACGATGTTCTTAGCCATATTCCAGCTGTCTCTGAGAGGTTCATGAGTATCCTTCAAAGGTATCGGAGGTTGATTGACACCACGGGTTCCATATAAAAGTAAATGATTGGGTGTTAGTGCTTCGTCACTGGAAGAATCTAATGGTACGTAGGTTAACGGTCGGGAGTTTACTATTGCTTTCGCTTCCAGTATTACAGTCTCCAATACCTCATCGCTTGGGCGATGAATATGCTCGTTAATGGTGATCATAGCCGTTTTGACCGACCTCACTAACCGCTCCCATGCGCCGCCCATATGAGGAGCGTAAGGAGGATTAAAACGCCAGCTAGTTCTGGCATTAGTGAATGTCGCTGCTCAAGACTCATTGATTTTCAAAAGTTGCTCTTTCAGAATATTGTTAGCCCCAACGAAATTAGTCCCATTGTCCGACCAAATAGTCTCAGGTGCACCCCTACGAGCAACAAATCTACGGATAGCCATCACACAAGACTGAGAGGTAAGGCTATGAGCGATTTCCAGGTGAACAGCACCACCCATCGTTTGACGTTATTGCGACCCTGTTTCACTGTTATTGGACCGAAGTAGTCGACACCGGTGTTGGTAAATGGACGGATGAACGATGATAATCTTTCCGTCGGCAGAGGGGCCATTTTGGGAGGTTGGGGGGTTGCTTTATGTATACGACACTTTTGACAGTCCATGGACACACGATTCACCAGGTCTCCTAACTTTGGGATGGAGAATCGTTGCCGTACCTCGTTCAATACTGTTTCACTGTTCCCATGCAGGAATTTAGAGTGAAAGCTATCAACAAGGAGATACGTTATACGATGATTCTTCGCCAAAATGATTGGGTGGGTCATATGGAAGGTAGTATTGGGGGCAGCTTTAATTCGACTATCCATTCTAATAACTCCTTCACCATCGAGAAATGGCGATTGTGGTATCAGGCAGCTTGACTTGTTGAGCTGCTTTGGTTGATCCGGATATTCCCTATTATGGTACAATGTTTCATATTCTTCTGGGTAGCTCTGCATTTGTACCTGACGCCACAATAAGTTCTCTGCGTTAAGATATTCCTCGCTGGATTGCTCTCAATACATATGCAGCTGTACGAAGGATCTTTTCCCACTTGGAAAAGCGGGCGGCATCAATCAATGGCTGACTAACTTTGTGATGTTGGAGGTGAGCGATGCGTAGCTCTTCGGTTACAGGAACTATTTGGTCGACAAGCACCGGCCAGTATTCCTCAGGTTTACTTCAGAACGACGGTCCACTGTACCACCGACATTCCGGGTCGAAGCTTGGCCCTGATCCCCATTTCGTAGCATCATCGGCTACGTTGAACTTGGATGGTAGATGTCGCCACTCGTTCACTGCTGTGAGACTTAGGATCTCTCCAACTCGAAAGGCCACAAATGGATGGTAGCGGCGACTGTCTGAGCGTAACCAAGCTAGTACCGTCGTTGAGTCGAGCCAGAAAAATCGTTGCTTAACAGGAATACTCAAATAGCCACAGAAGGTAACTAAACGACTCCCGATCAGCGCCGCTTGTAATTCGAAGCCTAGGGATGGAAACCGGTTTCAAAGGGGCCACTTTAGACTTCGCAGCCAGCAGGGCGCAACGCGGGACTCCGTTGTCGACGATTCTCAAATACGCTACGTATGCGTAAGCTTCTGGACTAGCGTCGACAAAAACGTGAATTTGAAGGCCATTCATTGCTATATGGTCTGCTCCACTGAAGAAACATCGAGGTACTCGAACGGCCGCCATTTCCTTCATGTGATGACTCCACTTGGACCATTTATCATGTAAGCTGTCTGCTATCGGCTCATCCCAATCGGTTCCTGATGCGCGATCAATCCGAGTGGGTCAAAAAAAGACATCACGGTACTTAACACTTGACGCTTTGTTGGAGCAGCATGCCGCGTCAGCAATTCCACAATTCCAGGTCTTAATGTTGTATCGAAAGTGAACACGTCTAGTTTTGGTTTCCATACTATTCCAAGGACTCGTTCCTTATCCTGCGTTTCATCCAGATTCATGAACTTGACTGTTGTATTACCAGTTTCTCCCACGTGATGCATTACCTCAGAGGAATTGCTGATAAGATTACGCACGTCATTCCGCAGTTGAACTGCCTCTTCGACCGTATCGACGCTGTCCAGGTAGTCATCGACATTCTTCTTCTTTCTGGCGTTACGTCCCCACTGGGACAGAGCCTGCTTCTCAGCTTAGTGTTCTTATGAGCACTTCCACAGTTATTAACTGAGAGCTTACTATGCCAATGACCATTTTTGCATGTGTATATCGTGTGGCAGGTACGAAGATACTCTATGCCCTGGGAAGTCGAGAAAATATCCAACCCGAAAAGATCCTCGACCGGTGGGATTCGAACCCACGACCCTCAGCTTGGTCATGCTGAATAGCTGCGCGTTTACCGTTACGGCTATCTGGGCCCCCGGTCATCGACATAGTGACTCTTAATTATGGCATTTGCTGCTGCCGGGTACTCTTCTGCAAACTCTTCGGCATTCTTGTTCTTAATAAACTGGGCAGAGCTTGGAGAACAAGTTGCTCCAAACGTTGCCACGTCCATCACGAAACATTCCGGTGAACAATCGGACGATCTCCTCCAGAGAAATCGTTGAGCTTGTTTGTCGAGATCACGTATTGCTATCTGGTGGAACATCTCCCTTATGTCTCCGCAGATGGCGATGTTCCTTTGTCTGAACCTGACGAGAATTGCTACCAGAGATGTCAGTAGGTCAGGCCCTTTAAGTAGCATGTCATTGAACGAGACACCTCCAGATCGTGCTGCTGCGTCCCAGATCAAACGGATCTTTTCCGTTTTTTTTTTGGGATTTTGGACTACATTCAGGGGCAAGTACCAAACTCGTTTGTTATCGGATGATTGTTTTTCCTCGTCGGTCAGTCGATGCGCATAGCCTTTCTGTTCATATTCTGCAATTTGAACATCTACTTTTTCCCTGAGCTCTGGGTTTTTGAACAGTTCGGACATTGTTCAGCTGGAAGCAATTCCCCATCTCACATCCAGAAATCATTACTAATACACGCTTCGAGCCTCTTTCCTCTCGACTAACCTTGCTTGTCCAGCTGAGCCAAAGCGGATCAGATGGGCCATCTACTCCGAGTTTGTTAGCTATTCCCTCCTCCATAAGGGTCGACGACGAACCATCGTCCAAAAATGCAAACGTATGGACTGACTTCCCATTTGAACCCTCTATAAAGACTGGCAGATATCGAAATAGAATAGTCGGCAGAACGTGATGCACGTTATGGTGAACTATTTGGGTATTTCTCGAGACGCTAGGACCCGCTTCAATGTGATCTCTAGGGATATCGTCATCCAAAAAGTGTAGAAGAGCGTGATGACGTAAGCGACATCCGTTTACGCCACATTCTTTCCAAGATCAGCAAGGCCACCTTCGATGCGGTATTAAACAGATTCTGCACAAACCGTTCTTTCGCATTACCTTCCATCGTGTGTCGATGTTCAAATCCTTGAACCGCATACAACGAGGATTTTCTTGATCTATGCTGGAGCAGTACGAACATCTCTTCTTGTTGTCTTCTAGTGTTTGGTGTATCTCTGGTTCATCCTGTTGCGCTTCTTCAGTGTGTACGAACAGTTTTGACTTATGGCGATGACCCGTTGGCTTTGTCGACCTTGATGATGAGACCGAAAGGTCTGGTAATGTTACATCGGATGCTGTGTTCACCAAGTCCGACATGAAGTTGCCGAACGTTGCCAGATTCACAATCTGACTCGCTCGCTTGTAGGCCGACCATTGCATCTTATAGATCGCTGCTAGTTTTTCAACTAGTTCGTGCAGCAACATCGGATTACAAAGGTGTTCGTTTAGCCTAGCGAGTTGCATGTGATCCACAAGATCTTGAACAGCTAATCCGAATTCAATCACGGATCGGAGGTTTTCTGCCTTAGGTGCAGGGACACCTCGTAGCTTGTTTAGGAGAGAATGAATCAATATATCTGGCCTCCCGAATAGCCTTTGTAATGTGCTGATAATGTAAGGGACTGAAGCTGGTAGCAGAAGGCGACTTTTGACCGCCGTCATAGCCGTTCCGTCGAGGCAGCGTTGCAGCCTTGCCAAATTTTCCGCATCGGAGTATCTACATGCCGCTGTTAAATTCTGGAATGCACTGAAAAACATTGGCCAGTCCTCAGGATCTCCGGAAAACATCGGGAGATCTCTCGACATTACTTGGCATGCTGCGATCTGCGTTGGTGTTGGACCGACCGTTGGGTTGTCGACTGTATCCGGTACGAATTCTCGTTGCTTGGACAGATGTCCAGTATTATAGTACGATTGAGCTGGAAAATTCGTATTTTGTTGTTCATATGCCATCCTCTGAGGATCTACTGCGTCCCTAAAGTTTTCACTGGTAGAATGGGCATTAATCTCCTGTTCTTCGTATGTCCTCGGATTGGCTGCTCTGTTTCTTGCCGGAACAAACTCCGATATATCCATTGGAATACGCGAAATCGATGTACGTTGCCCCAGAGCTTCTGATGGACTGACATGCTCTCGAGAAAACTGTGGGGTGGAAGAACTCGGCGGCACTTGCCCTGCCCCAACGTTCGGGGCTCCGCCTTTTGAAGCTGATGTGGCGTGTTTGGTCAATTCGGGTGGAAAGTCTACTGCGACTACCTTCCATGGTGCACTCCTATCAGCAGACTCAGGAACAATCGATCCTTGGACACCAGATGTGGTTGGATTAGGAGGGGCACCTCCGGACAGCTGATTTGCGTTCCGTTCCCGGCTCAGCCAATCTCTTACCTTCTGACTACTAGTCCTACTGCTAGGATCGCTCTTCCGACTTGTACTACTTGAACCGTCCATGCTACCATCCGTTTCTGCCATCAAGAGCTCGAACTTTTCCTTTAAGTATCGTTGTTCCTCTTCCATTCGCTTTTTACGCACCAGCTCTTCTTCTTCAGCAGCTTTCGTCCTTTCAGCATCTTCTAATTCTTAGTGCTTCAGACGTAGCTTCCGTTCTTCTTCTAGCAGCTGAAGTTGCAAACGTTGACGTTGAGAGTTTCCGCTTCGGTTTGACGAACTTGTTGATTTGGATTTACGCGATAACTGCTGGGCGTTAAGTTGAGCCAGGCAGACTTCGCATTTCCAGCTTCTTTCCGGATCCGCCGGACACTCCGGCACAGTCAAAGTGGGCCCAATTATCGCATAAATCACACCCTACCATGTTATTGGCAGAGTCGGATCGATTACATTTACCGCAATTGTGCCCAGACAACCAAAATGTACGTATAACCAAATCACCTTTTGCTTTATGCGATGCTTATATGTGCAAAGTTTCACGTATAAGATGTCGCGAAAAGGCCTTATGCGTACAAAAGTGGAGGCGATTTACGTACATATTTTATATGATGAAACATAACATGCAATGCGAGTGTGTAGATTTTCTTGCGAATTGGTCTATACTCTTATGCGACTTTATTTATGATAACAAAGTTTATTTGACAGCTGCTACGGATTAATCCGACTTACTTTGTAAAACTATGCGGAACGAAACGAAATGTACATATGAACTCATAAAATAGCGTTTTATGCGAGGAAACTCATCAATCAAACGATTTCACTCACCATTTAGTGCGGAAGTGATGCAGTTTGTACAAATAAATGATTTTCGTCGTATACTGCTATGTGACTTCTGGTTGTCTGGGTGGTTGTTTTTCGGATCGATGTTGGAATCCATTCCGTGCGTGATGGGATAAACCTTTAAAGTTTGTTGGGAAGTCACTACCAGGAGAATCCAAACGCCTTTTTAGTAGCCTGTAGTCAGCGCAGCTTTAAAGCTGAAAGTTTATTTCAAGCGATAGATTATCTCAAACCGTACTTCTTTATAAAATAGTTCATCTTACGTTTATGTTTGTTCCTACAATTCTCGTGAACTTCCTAACGTAGTGCTGATACTACAATAACAACAATGTCAATTGAGGCTTTATGCTATTTCAGATCTACTCACAGCTTCAATTACGTACTCTTCGGATCGGGTCTATTCCAGCAATCCGTATGGCTAGCCGTGTGTCGCTCCAACTTCTAAATATGTTAAATTTAGTGGTAATATAATTACACTTTAACATATGGTCAAACCTGTCCGACGAGAATTGCTCCCCAAACTCTAATTTGCTACTTGTTATTTATTCAATATTATAATTCACTTTAATAGTCCAAAAATACCTTCACTTGATTAGTCCAAAAATATCTTCCTAGCTCATAACACGTTTTGAACGATCTATGCTCCATATGACATATAGCTATGCTCCTTTTCATACGCCGCTGACAGATGAAAGACGTCAGTTTGCGAGATCTCGGTACTCACACTACCCAGAATCGGTCGCACAGTGGGTTCGACGACAACAATAAACAACGGACTAACATGCAACGACCAGTGGCACCGTCGAAGTATGTCCCTGACGAAAAGTTTTCCGGACTGAAGCGGGAATCGAACCCACACTTCTTGAGCTGATGCGGATAAATGCTTGGTAGCACTAACCTCACGACCACGAAGTCTTCTATCTTTTGCATATAAAAATGGTATCTATCTTCATTCTACCCATCTACACAGCGTTAAATAAATCATTTTAAACATTATATTTTCTTTCTTAAGAAATTAACTGAAATATGGCATTTGGAATTCTGATTTTCTATTGTTTTTAAACATCCCATTTTCTTTTATGTTTTATCTGGAACATTTCGAACCATGCCTTTAGTTTAATTTGTATGTTACGGAAACTATAGGGAACATCGAATAAACACATTGTAATATTCACTTTTAATGATAATGGTCTCAATGTTATTGAAATGCACACTAAAAACAATCGAATAGTGGATAAAAATTGATTTTTTCATAAGGCAGCGTTCATTACGAGATAAAAAAATTCAATTGTTCAAATTTGAAATTATGACCACGACTTTGTTCCGGTTACTCCTCTGCGCGTCGTCTGGAATGTGCAATATCGCAGCTTGTGAACAGCAGAGGGCGAATTTTCCCAAGCATATTCCGGTGTCACTTCAAGGATGTTGACGATAATGACGACGATACAGCGGGGGCGTATCGAGTACACTATAAGAAAGCAATAAATCATTTCCGCTTCGGGTAGTGTCCCACAATGCCGAGGGAGTGGGACTGACTGTCGTTGCGTTACAAGATCCTATGTTTTTAGTTTTGATGCGAAGCGATTTTTCATCTTTGCATTGCCATTTTCGAAAACTTTCTTAGTGTTGTTGAACATTACCTTTGGACAGGGAAAATCCAAGTAAATCATTTATTCCATTTTTGTTCTCTTGAGTTTTGACGTTCAGTTCTTTGCGATTTGGTAGCAAACCTTGATACCCCTAATCTGCCCATAACTGCATATATGTAACATTCGACAAAAGTAGGCACTGAGTAAATGGAATACCAAGTGTGCATTTCATTGCAGTATGGGAGGAAACTAAAATTTCAAAAAATTACCAGGAACTCTAAAGTGCTTATTTGAGGCTGATATTTTGTACAACTCATATCATATACTAGGTGAATAGTCAGAAAATAATCCTGATAGAAATTTCATTGCTATTACATTGCGAGACACATTAATAAACTCAATGTGACTGTTATGCGGTTATAATTACCAATGTGACAAAACAACTTGGTATTTTTTTCGAATTTTCTAGAACAATCTCACAGATTTCATTAAATTGATCAAAAGTATTTATCATTAGATGACTCTCCATGGTATTAACTCCATTTTGTCAAAAATGTCGAATGTGACTGTTATGCAGTTATGGGCAGTAATGGAGTTCTTCTGAACAAATCCTCCAAATTCGCAAAAACTGATCATGATAGGCGGCATACTTTGATTCCTCACTTGAATCAAAGAGCCTGGGCTAAGGCTGCTTCGATATGATGTTCGAAAAATTTGTCCAGAGGATCGTACTGATTGCTCATTTCCATGCAGTAATCAACATTAACCATTTCACTCTTTGAAAAAAAAGCGCGCATTCCGGAGAAATGTTCTTTCTAGCCACGTTTAGTGACAGTTTTAAAATACACTTTTTTGGAAGGAAGTTGTGAATTAAGAAATTCGCCCGATATTTGAGAGCGCAAATTTTGAATTTTAACAGGCAGAAACTATCGATAACACTGCGTTTATTGCTAACACCTTTCCAGTTAATTTCGACGAGTGGACTTAATTTTCTTCTGGCATGGCTCTGCTCGGCCTTTTCAACTTCAATACCACTTCAAACCATCGTTCATTTGGCCACGAGAAAATCGCTCGCTCCCTTCCAGAAACGGGACTAATGTTGCTTCTCGGTTTCAAGATTGTTATAAATTTGAGAAAATGATAAATGATACCCGGTAATGAATTTATGAAATGCTCGTTTACTCACCTCCAGTCTCTTGAGGGATGTGAGTGTTGGCTGAAGTAAAAAAAAAAAAGATGATTGACGGACTTGTCCCGGGGATCCCGCGTTTTTTGTGTTGCCTGTTGCTGAAGCTGTTACGGATGGGTCGGCAAATCACCTCCCGAAGGCTCCGAGCAGGCTAAGGCGTTACCCCGACGTCAAGTCGGTTCAGTTCGATCCGGACAAGAAAGAGATTTATAAACATTTCAATTAGAAATAGAGTTCATTAATTGGATTTACACGCTGAGCTGGCAGAGGACGAAGCTGGCGGTGCCTTGAGAGGCGCAACAAATTCCAATGTTTCGCACCTTGTACGATTGGGTGCTGGCTTGGGTCACGAACCGTCGACGTTGTGGCCATTGGACCTAAGATGGACCATCATTATTCATCACAACATTTCTCGCGTTGGTCAATTCTTTTTTTGTGCGATGGCCGGTAAAGCGATTGTTCAAAATTCCAAACAAGAGCTGGCTTTTTTGTTGAACCTGCACCGAGTTGGCTGACGGACGGTTGATCCATGAGACCCCCGGAGCCGAAAAGGGGTGAAGAAATTGAAAAGGAATTGGACCCCGTGGGTGAACTCTCGTTATTAGATTAAGCCCCACTTGATCCCGAGCAAATTAATCTATCATGGTTTCAAGTAGGGCGATCAATTAAACCGTGACAGACTTTGTTGCAGTTTTTGCACACAAGGGGATAGTGGTACAATACGGATACATGGCCGAATATGCCTTCCTAGACCTTCCATGATTACAGTAATTTCTGGTGGGAATTCAATGTATTTCAAATTTATGTATGTGAGAGTGTACAATCAAATTGAGGACGATCTGCGTGCCCTTCGCCGAATGCGTGGCTGGCGGCGGGCAACCATGGACCGAGTCGAATGGAATCGTCTCCTAGTTACGTACAGCAGAGGCCACCCAGGTCTTAGCCTGATTGGTAAGGTTAGTACTTTACAAGATAGGAACTTCCAGTATGCGGTTCCGAAGACTCAACCTAAAACTAATGTCAACTTTGACATTCATAATCACATTTACGCAATAAAATATGACCATCGATAGTGAGTCTGGGTCAATTCGAACACAGTTGTTAATTTTAGGATTAGTTTTAAAACACCGTTTTCGGTTCCAAAAGATCAATTACTATTATTAGAATATACCCATTATTCCAAAAATCAAATAAGACTGTGTCAGCAATTTATAGTATTGGTGGCCTAGTTGGGACAACCTGGACACAAAGGCGAAATTTTAAGTTACGTTCAGTTGCTCCGGTTTTGGTTTTTGGTGATTATTAATATTTTGAAGAACCCAAAATTGTCTGGTACATAAATGCAAATTTTAAAGAAAATCGAACATTAGGAACATTAAATCCAACTGTTTCGTAAAGGTAAAACAATTTGAATCTAAATTGGAGTGTTTTGGATACGGCCAATCATTATGTCTGATCTCCGGTTTATGATTATAGCCCTGATAGTATTCTAATGGGAATCCTGGAAAATATAGATGATAATATTTCTGGAAATATTCTGACGAAATTCCTGAAAGAACTTCAATGAGAATTCTGGAAGATGTCCGAAGGTTTCCTGGAGTGATTATCAAGAAAATCTTGAAAGGATTCTGATGAGAACACTGGAACAATTTTGATTAGAATCCTGGAAGGATTATGATGAGAATTTCGAGAGCATGCATATGAGAATCCTTAAAGGATTCTACTGATAATCCTTAGAGAATTCTGATAAGAACATAGAGAGGACTAAGCAACTATGCAATATTATTTGTTGCATGTTGATAGTTGCTGAGTTCGATTCCCAAACGATCCATGATTTCTTCATAATGTAAATTTTCTTGAGTTTTCAGGGCATGATATTTCGTGAAAGCTCTTCAAAGAATATAAGATTACGATTCTAATGACATCTTGTTTTAAAATTTTGGTCGATTCAATGCTGAGGAAATTAGTAATGTTTTTTCAGTGTGTTTTTTGAAAAATGTCACAACTTCAAGTATAAATTTAGTATACAAAGTTCAAAGAATGTTTTTGGAAAAATACATCAAAGTAAGAATAACTCTTTGCCTTTCGAACGCGGCTTAAAGAGTTTGAATTGGACGTGTAATCACAGAGATATGGACTGAACACTATTGTATGTTTTTTAGGGGGTGAATCCAAACTTATGCACGGGAGTGTATGACGACCCTAAAAAGAACCGTTGGCTTGGTTGTATTGGATGATTTCATGATTTATGAATTGGTTGCCGAAGCTTGGTTTAGGTATTTCTCAAACCAGACGCTGAAATGTTAGCTCCTCGGATCAGCAGCTCAGGAGGCTTCGGATATGAATGCCTTCTTGACTGTATCGATGCTCAGCCGAAACTGAAGTCTTGACAAGGGATGTACAAAATGAGCAATACCCGATCAAAGTCGAAAAACAATCGCATAACATAGCGATAACAAGATGTACATCATGATTTAATTTTGTTATTTTTTGTTATCAATACGAAGACTCTTGTTATCAACGAGTTTTGAGTTGTTAGATCGAGGATGTCACCGACGGGTGAACGACGTCAAATGTTTGTTATCATAATTCGATCTTTAAAACTAATGGATAACGGGATGAGTTATCAATGAGGGAAATTGGATGGATAACAGAACTTGTTATCAATGTGTTTCAAATGATAACACAATGAGATATTTATATGATATCTTCAGAATAAACTTTTGTTATCATGTTTGTTATGTTGCCTGCTTATTCAACCAAAATGCAAACAAACTATGTAATCAAATGCTTGTTATCGGATAATACAACTTGTTTTCTTTATGTCACCTTACTTTGCTCGGGTATGCATTTATTGCATCCCGACGGCACTGCAGCAGCGTCCATTCAATAATTGCCGTACGTATTGTCAATCATACATAATATTCTTAAATTACCGTATTGGCAATTATACATAACAGATGGAAATTAACAATTTGCTGCAGATTATCAGGCATGATAATACAACAGCTGATTTCCAGTCGACTCACATTTTGTCGGTTGAACCTCAAACCGCCAGTAATTTCCTGAGAGGATCAGGAAGAAAATCCTGAGAGCTTTTTGATGAGAATCCTGAGTGGATTCTGATAAGATTTTTTTAATTTTCTTACCGAATACTACTGATTTTATGTTTAACAGCATTTATAGATACATCGAAATCGAACAGATTATTTACAAGAAAGGATTTTGATGATATTCCTGAGAGTTTTGTTATGGGAATCCCAAAAGTATTTTGACGATTATTTCGAGAAGAATCTGATGACAATCCTGAGAGGATTCTTATAAGAGGCCTGAGTGTAATTCGATCACAAATCTGAAAGTAATCGATTAACAATTCTGATGAGAATCCTCCGAGGATTCTAAATAGGATCTTGAGCGAATTCTGATTAATGAGATGGTTGTGGTAAGAATCATAAAAGATTTTCACTAAAATCATTAGGATGAATTCTAATCGGTTTTTGGGTATGTAAAAGGATATTGACGAAATTTTTAAATAGGCTGATTCCACAAAAATATATGTTGAAAAAAGTAGTATGATTTGGATAGAAATATTTTCAACTTTTTGTCAAGAATCTTGTTGAATTTCCGACGTGCATTTTGAGGTTTGTGATTGAAAACACGGACGAAAATCCTTAAATAGCTCGAAGAGGACTCTGATGAGAGTAATTAAATGATTCATCGTAAAATCGTGAAAAGATTCAAAAAGTCATAGAAAAATTTGATCAGAAACTTGAGAGAATCCCAAGTTTGTAGCGTTTGTGAGTTTGTTTGTACTTGTAGTGAGATAACTGCAGGTCTATTATGTAATAATTAGCAGTTTTGTGAGAATGATCTATGGCCAACCCATGGGACACCCACACTTAATTTTAGGTAGATTTGGAAAATTATACTCTTTAAGAGTATCTCAAACTTTAGTTACTGAGTGTTTGATCCTTGGACCTGGTTGCTCAAATCAAACATGTCGCGCGTCATTCTCCTTTGATCTTGTCGCTTGCCGAACAATTGTTCGGCATTCAATGCTTATATCGAGTAATATCGTGAATCCAGTTAGGCGCATTCATTTCAAATTATATATTTATCGTTTACCAAAACGAATCCTTTACCCAAACCTTTCCCATAGAGCACCAGTACCTTCACATTGAGGATGCTACTGATCCTGAGTATCGTCTGTTGGTTCCCTGTGTAAGTGCAGCTGTTCATACAATAACGGAGTAGCATCTGCGGGCGGTCAATCATGCTCATGCTCGTATCTCAAACTTTATTTACTAACATTTGACTTCATCAAGTAGTTGTATAGTTTAAATTGCTACCAATATCTACAAATGAGACATTTCTTGCTGGATTTAAACAATAGGGTCCCAAAGCACTGTTGTAATTTTAGTGCCAAACGCTTAAGTGTAGGCCAAAAACACATGTTTACTCAATTTTCTAAAGTTTTCAATTGGTTTGAGCTCAAAAAACCTTTTTTTAAATTTTGTCACATCTTACGAAATGTCAGATAGGAACAACCCCAGTGGTCAAACTAAAACCCCTGTGGTGTTTTTGTCGACTAAGCGAACGTCAAACATGATCAAAAGTGTCAAGGTTCATTAATGGACAAAATTTTTAAATTTAAGTTTAAACATGATAGAGCCATTATTTGAGCGGGAAAAATTGCTTAAGTAGTTACAGTAACATGCTCTTTCGTGTTATTAAATAAAAACAAGATTTCATTAAAAATTTTAGGACCCAATTGTATTTTATACTTCGCATGATTTTTATTGTCATGATTATCTGGATGCAGATATCAGTTCGGCTCAACAATACCAATATGTGTCCAAATAGACCTTCAAATTATTTTGCATTTAAACGCTTAATTTGTTAATTTAAATATGAATTGAAATTCTAATAGGGTATTTTAGCTTATTTTGGCATTGGAAATCGCGTTGGTTAATATAAGCTACCAGAGCCAGTGTCAGCCACATTCCTAACATGGGTTCCTAAATAGGGTCCTATTTGTTTTGATATAAATTTGTTGTTATTAAATAACACGATAGAGCATGTTCTTATTGCTACTATTTTGGGATATTCTCCCGCTCAAATAACGGCTTTATAATATTTAAATTTTAATTTAAAACGAATATACCGTCAAGCTACCATTCACCGTGCATTGAAGTAAAATTTTTACTTTAAAAAATCTTATATTTTTTCCAAATAATATAAAGCGAACTATAGAACCACTACGAAGCGTGAAATTGAACCATAATTCAGAAAAAAAAAATCAGTGATGCATAACTAAATAATATTCAAAAACTTTGTTTACAAATGTCATGTTAAGGTCGCTTTGTACCTTGCTATGGGACCATTTACCGAGCGTTTAGTTTTCGTCATGATTTAATTTCGCATCTTGAAGAAACGTTGTAGGTTGAGCAACTATGTTGCTAGTAGTGTGCGCACTCATTTTTAAGGGTATTCAAATTGTATTTTACAATAAAAGCCATAGAAAATTGAAAAACAGGCCAAATCATAATATTTTATTAAAATCGTTATAGGAGATTTGACTGTATTGTCCAAACCATTTCATGTTCGCTCAAGAACTCAATATGAAGTCGTCAAGTCACGACATAACAATAAATCCTATATTTCCCGATAATGTTAAGCCTTGTACACTAACGCACGGTAAGAGCAATCATAAATATTGAAAAGGGTCCATTCACCGTGCATTTGTGTTTTGACTGAAACACAATAAACAATCTAATTTGCATAAGATCTCATGCTTCATACGATGTTATACATCTTACTAGAAATACCTACAACGAAAACTTTTTGAAATTATGAAAAATTTGATACTCTAACGTTAACACAAAAAATGTCAATTTATGGCGTTTTTACTAAGATTGTTAAAAAATCCCATTATTAAACAGAATTCACATGATTTCACTACATAAACTAGGCTTTTCCAAATACTTTGTGACAAGAACTACTTCATTTAATCAGTTTTGTCTTATTTTGCTGACAAAAGAATAATTTGTGAAAATTGTATGAATATTCTGTAGGAATTTGTATATGTGCACGGTGAATGGAGACCGCATGGTGACTGGTGACTTAACGGTACCATATTTAAATTTTACCTAAAAAAATATTGTTCCAAATTTGAACCTTGATAATTTTAATACTGTTTGACTTTAACTTAATCGACAAAAACGACGTTTTTATACTGGGGTAGTTCTTATCTGACATTTCGAAAGGCACACGGAAAACAAAATACACCCAAAATTTGAGTTAAAAAAGGTGGAAATTGGCGTGGCATGATTTGTGTACCATCCCTAGAAGCTTGCGCGTGTTTTCTAGAACGCGTTTTGATTTAACCGCCGCGTACTTCATATCGACCAAAAGTGCAGAAAGAGAATAGTGTACAGTATAGTGTATAGTAGTGTGTACATAAAGTACAGTGACTAGTAGGCTCAGAGGTGTTGATTCCCTTCATCAGAAAAATACAGTCCACTCCGATCTGACCGGCGTAGGCCCACGGTTAACGCGCCAACAAACACTACAAAAAGCATTTCAGATTAAACTTACACATATAAGCGGATTATTGCGCGAACTCTGGATCACTACATGCATGCTATCAATCATTAAAGCCCTAGTAAAATTATAGGAAACACTGAAAAGCAGTTTTCTCTGAAATAATTAACAAATTGAGAAATAATTGTGTTTTTATTTCTTTTTAAATTTGTCAGAAGAAAAACTGCTTTTTCAGTTTTGACATTTGCTCCGACTCTACTACACACTAAAAAATCCTAATATTCAAAATAACTTAATGTGAAAAACTGAGCTACTAAGTAAAGCCGTAAACTAAAATGTATTTTTTTCGAGTAATAAATATCGGCTTGTTTGTATGTGCTCAATTTCTTTTTTCTATCAAACTTGACAATCACAATCATAATGACTTTAATTTAAATCAACATTGACTCTACTACACACTTTATTTCGAAGAATTATCAAAAAGCTTTGTGCATGATAAAACCCATCTAAAAAAGTTCCAAACCTGGGGGAACTATTTCTATAGGATGTTTGGGGTTGTTTATCACGCACATTGTTGTTGAACTTAAAACTTGACCGAATTTAATTTCAAAGACCATGTTGTTGATAAACCTTCGAGAAGTCACTGGCTACGCTTGTAGAACCGAACGTCTGTTTCCCACGGATTTCGAGGCTGAACTATAACACCAAAGCAAATTTGCATATACAGTCGCTTCTCCACATCTCGATATTGAAGGGACCATCGAGATAGGGAAAGATCGAGACATAGAACATGTTTTTAATGAATACTAGATTGAATATCACTCCGTTACCAGGAAAATTAAATACAAACAGACGTCATTTCGTTTTTGAAAATTGTTTTGAATTCCTAAAATCTAGTCTAGTAACCTTTGATAATGTGCATATCGACATACGGCGAGAAAATCGGGAAGGAAAATCACATCGAGATAGAGAGATATCGAGATATCGAGAGTGAAAATGTATGCAGAATGAAGGGACCGAGAAAATCATCGATATAGGGTGAGATATCAAGATGTATCGAGATGTGGAGAGTCGACTGTAGCTGACATAATATTTCACAATTTTATCACACAATTTTTATATTAGTTTATGAATATTTGTATCAATCAACAGAATTTTAGACAAACTGAATTTGGAGGGCCAGGAGTCTAATTTTTTTTAGGGCCCAAATAGCCGTAGCGGTAAACGCGCAGCTATTCAGCATGACCATGCTGAGGGTCGTGGGTTCGAATCGCGCTGGTCGAGGATCTTTTCGTAAAGAAAAATTTCCTCGATTCCCAGGGCATAGAGTATCTTCGTACCTGCCACACGATATACACATGCAAAAATGGTCAATCGGCAAAGAAAGCTCTCAGATAATAACTGTGGAGGTGCTCATAAGAACACTAATCTGAGAAGCAGGCTTTGTCCCAGTTGGGACGTAACGCCAGAAAAAAAGAAGAAGAGTCTATTTATGTCTAATTCTTTTATCGTATCCTGATCCATTATATTAAAATTCTGCCTTAAACGAATGTTAAAAACAATTCCTGAAATTGTGCATAGTGATATTTCCTCAGCTACATCCAGATGCACTGGTTGTCATGCATGGGTGACGGTATTTCTCTTCCGAAATTTCTTTTCCCACTGGTAAATCAAAAAACAATCAAAGGGTGAAAAATCACACAGAATAAAACCACTTTCAACTGCTTTTTTCACAATGCACACATTTACCGTCGAAAGTTGACATTCCCACACATCGACTCACCCCCATTTTTACTCCGGTTTTTCAATTTGATCGGAGCAAAAAATTAATCAAATGTAATTGTCGACTGAGCAAAAACCAAATAAATGACAGCAACTCCGAAACGAAACGAATTGAAAAAAAAAGAAATCACATTTTCCCAAACCACCAATAATTATAGTTTAAACACAGATTCCACATTAACTTGCAGCGCAATCGAAGCGTGACCATAAATTACTCTCCCGCAGCCAAAAGCCGTGACAGGACGTTTCACCGGAGCGAAACAGGACGACGTCAATTGGAACATGTCGACTCAAAAAGGATACACTAATTGTTGCACTTTGGGCGTACAGAAGCAGCTCGGCGGTTGCATTCATTCATTTGCGAGGGTGAACGATTTATTTCCATCGCCTTTTGTCCCTATCCTATGGAAGGAAGGTGGCCCTCAGGAGTCATGGGTGCACTCGTTTGTTTTAAACTGTCCTGCGCGTTGTGGGCTGTGATGCGTGTAAAAATGCAGGTGAGGATGTTGTACTTTTCATGTAAATCGGGATGCCAAATGGAAATTATGATAATGGCCTTTTCGGAAGAGATTTCAATGAATAATATTGGATTTGTATATGGACTGTATCGAAGAGTAATTACCAACTTTCAAAATGTTTGTTTTTCATGTTGGCTGTTTTTTTATACCGAAATTTCTGACAAACCTTCAATATAACACATAGTTTAAGATAGGGTAATAAGTACATTGAAAAGATTAGTTTTATTGATAGTAAATTGATTAAGATTTGCCCAAACTCTTAACGTCAAATTAGCAACATTTTGTTTTTGAAACATTTTTGAGCAATTCAATTTCTCCAAAGGCTCTTCCAGAGATTTCTCCAGAATTTTTTTAAAGATTCCTCAAGGGATTTAAACACAAATTTATCCAAGATAATCTCTCTACAGTAACCCATACAATATCCGAGGTTCCTTTACGAGCAAGTTTTGATCGCAACAAAGTTTTTTTTTTTAAGACTGAATCAGTTGGGGCTCTAGGAGTACCTTCAGAAATTCCTCCAGAAATTTTACCTGGAGTTCCTCCAGGGATTCTTCCAAGGATTCCTACAATGAATATTCCTGGGATTCCTCCAGAAAAATCTCTGCAGTGATTCCTCTAGAGATTTCTCCTAAAAAAATCCATCGGAAATATTTTTAATAAGATTTTTCCAGGAATATCTCCAAGAATTCCTCCGTGAACTTTTTCAGGGATTGGTCCCGCGATTCCTCCAGAGATTCTTCCAGGTATTTTTCAAGCGATTTCTCATGATGTTTCTTCCGAGATTCCTCCAGAAATTCTTATAAAGACTTCTCCTAGCATTCCTCCAGAAAAATAACTACAGGGATTTTGCAGATATTTCTCCAGAGGTTACACTAGGACTTCTTTTATGATTAGCTACTCCAGATATTTCTCCAGAAATTGCTTCGAGGTTGCTTCCAGTGTATTCCCCAGGTAGTTCTCTTGGAATCCTTCCAGGAATTATTCCGGAGATTTTTTCAGGGATTCTCCACGGTTTGCGCCAGCGATTCTACCAGGAATTTCTATGAGGATTCCACCAGGAATTTCTCCTGAGATTCTACAAGTAATTACCTCACAAATTCCTAAAAGGATTCTTCCAGAGTTTTCTCCAGCAATTCTACTAGGGTTAGCTTTAGCGAAAATGCTACAGCAAATACTATAAGGATTTTTACAACTACAAAATTATTTTTACAAATCCTCCAGGGATTTACCTAAAAATTTATCTAGAGAATTGGAATGGGCTTAAAAAATGCATAGGGGATCTATCCAAGCATTCCTCTAGAAATTCTTCCAGAGTTTCCATCATGAATTCCTCCAGGGATTTCATCAGAAATAACCTTATAAATTAATGCATTATATGTTAAGGTTAAGTAAATTGAAAACGTTATTTTTTTTCTCTTATAAGCAGGTGGAGTAAACTCACCTGTAAAAAATCTGAACTGCTACGGCAAATGAAATGTAATATGTTGTTAATAAAATCTTAAATATGTTTTACAAAATTAGGATGATAGTGTTTTCTAATTACACAGAACACCTAGATGTAAGAAATGAATGTAATGTTTTAAAATTATAGTAATAAAAAAAAATAAAATTATAAAAAAAAACATTATAAAGTTTCCTTCAAGATTTCCCAGAAACTTCTTCTATGATGAAATTTTTGGAGAAATTCATAGATAAATTCCTGGGGAAATACTTGAAAGGATTTAAGGATCTATCCCAGGAGGAAAAATATTAAGAATTCCCTGTACGATTTTATGGTGTCCGGCTATTTGGCCGAACGCCGTTTGGCCGAATGCCGTTTTGCTGAACGCCATTTGGCCGAATGCCGTTTAGCCGAATTACGAAAAAAAAATCAAATTGCTACAACGCTTTGATCTATGATTTGCATGATGTGTGGGACGAGAATTATAAAATTTAACCGTCTAATCAGGACGAAGTTGTGGATTCCACACATCGTGCGAGACTCTAAGCTGATGTTTGAACTGTCTCTGGGTTATCAACGGTGTTATAAGATTTCAAGTGTCATAAATTTTTCCATCTTTTGAACATAGGCTTTTCTGTCGAGTTAAACTGGTTTCTTTCATATCGGCAGTAGTTTAGCTTATGGTTTCATTGGGAATTTTGACTTCTTTTAATCATCGACAGTTCTTTGTAGTTATACTAATAAAACTAATATTTGCATTACACTTGCTTAAATTTTCATAAGAGGTTATTCCTCCTTTTGATCATAGGCTGTTCTTTAGGAGTGAAATATTTTTAATAGTTATTGGAATTTAGGCTTGCTCATAAATAACAATAACGAAACATATTTTTAAGCACAACGGTTAACATAGGTGAGATGGCTTTCTCCTCCAAGATTAAGATTGCAACGTGTGAACTGTACACCAGTGCCGTAGCGTGCGGTTGGCCAGGTTGGCACCCGCCAAGGGCGCCAGCCTAAAGGGGGCGCCAAAATGCGTGAATCACTCGGTAAAATTCTCAAAGGTGCATATTAGATTAGGGCCTATTATTAGTAACAATTCAAAAAAAAAAAAAAAAAAAAAAATAGGACGTAATAAAGAAACATACAAAACAAGTTTTGAAAGGCTTCAACAAAATATGCAATAAGTATTTCAAAAGATATTGTTCATTCCTATATATATATTTTTAAAGTTTGAAGTACAAATAAAAACACATAAATTAAGTTTGTTAATGAGAAGAAACAAAGATTTGTATCATTTATATTTGTATGTATACTAAAAGTTAGACTGTATGTATCGATCACTCGTTTTTTTTAGTAAAATTACAAGAAATATTTTCACAGAATACTGAACATGAATCTAAGATTATCCTGACTGGGATCCACGAAATTATGGGCAGATTTTCAACAGAAAATTGGGCAAGATTCTCACAGAATCAATCACGATTCTAAGCAGCAGGCTCTTGCTTTATCTTGATCGGTCTTTCACATAATTCTGATATAATGTTGTGTAATTTTTTCATAATTCTAATCATTTTGTAAACTGCTCTATGCCTAGACGAAAATTTTCACACCAGACATAATTCTAGAATTTGTAATATATTTTTAACTAGTGTTCTCAGCAAACTTCGTCTTGCCATCAAGTAGTCTGTTGAAAAACGCTATGGATCGTTCCATACAAAATTACAGTTCCGTGCACTCTCGTTTTTTCAACGTTCCCGGTGAATATTCTGGGATTTTTATACACACAAACTCGTTGGAACCCTTGACGAACAAAACGGAGAAAAAATCATTCAAATCCGTTGACCCGTTCGTAAGCCATTTCGTGACATACAAACACCATTTCTTTTTTATTTATATAGATGACCGTAAACATGTAAACAAACAATTTTTCCTATACGATCACTATTATGAGGTTGGTCTTTGTTTAAGAATCATAATTTTGCAAAGGATTGCTATGGCTTTCGAGTTGTATTTCTGGCATAAGCTCTAAAATTCTTTCCAGTTATTCGGAGCGAAAAGTTTTAAAACTCTGCTTGAAAGCAAATGGTCCGACATGTACAGGATAATTTCTTTAAAAATTTGCATTTCACCAAAATTTACAAATTTTGTTTGAAACATCTAGTAGAAACTGTACATTTGTTCTTAGCTATATAAACTCTATATTTCTTCGGAATTTGTCAATGCATCTTTCAGATATTATTGAAAAGTACTCAGAAAATTTTCAATAAAAAATAAAAGATTACTCATTTTTTCTTGCAGGAGATTTAGTCAATAATTTAATATGTTCTGATCTCAAGGAAATAATATAACCTTTTATGACACTTTTGACGATTTTCATAAAAATTCTCGTAGAAATCGCTCAGAATTTTTTTTCCGCTGAGCTTTGATTAAGGGGCGCTGAAATGGAGGCTCGCCAAGGGCGCCATGAAGCCACGCTACGGCTCTGCTGTACACTGCACCGTCGCTTGCGTAAAGTAGTAAACCGAACGACTCAGTGAACACTTACGTCGAAAAAGCTCAATGGTTGTGAAAAAAAGAAACAATGGCTTGTAACTATGACATATTTTACTTGATACGATTCGAGGGATCGAAGCAACCCGATCCAGCAGAAGGACGATTAAATCGTAAAACGTTTAAGGCCGCACGGAACGGTGTTTTAATCACCCTCTCCATTTGAAGAAGCAAATCTCAAGAACCATTCAATATATCGATGCGAAAAATGTATCACTATAATTATATATATGTAGTGTACAACCCGATAAATTTTCAGTTTAATCGGTTCACTAAAACTAGAGATTTGCTTCTGCAAAGTTTTGATGATAATTGTTAGAGTGAGACAAGTTACTGTCAGAGCCCTACAGGACTACAAACGTGATGCGAAAACCTCTGCTGGCGGCTCTCATTCCAAGCAGAGAAGTGAATGATTGCTTACATTTAGGATGTTCTTCTTTCAGCATTGACTTTTTCTTGAACTAACATTAAAGTGCTAATTATTTGAATATCAATGATGATTTATCTTTCCTTAAGAATAATCAGAATAAGTTCTTTGAAATTCATTACAAATTCATGCTAACTGTAGTTCACAATTGTTTTCAATTTTTGCCTAACGGCATTCGGCCAAATGACCCTTTCGGCCAAATGGCATTCAGCTAAACGGCATTCGGCCAAATGGCATACGGCCAAATCGCATTCGGCCAAATGACCCGGAACCGATTTTATAGAAAAATGACTAGAGGAAATTCTAGGAGAATTCCGTGAGGATTCTCAGGTTAAATCTCTAGAGGAGTCCCCAGAAAAAATCTTACCGGAGTTTTTGGAGAAAATTTTGAAAAAAAATATACTAAAACATGTTTTGGAGAAATCATAAACAGAGTTTTCTGGAGTAATCTCTAGAGAAATCCCGAATTGCTGAAAAAATCTCAGAATTGCTGAAAGAATCCTTGGAGATCTCTAGAGTCATCTTGAGGGAAATCCCTGGAGAAAATTCTTGGAGTATTTTTGGACATATTTCAGAACTAATTACTGTACCAATTTTGCTGAAGAAATCACTGTCTATATTTTTTCTGGAAAAATCCCTGGAATAATCCTTGGACGTATTACCAAGTTTATAGAGCAATCACGAAAAAATCTTTGGATTTTTTCTCAATCAACGATGGGGTCTCTGAAAGAACTCTCTAGAAAAATCCCAGGAGTAATAGAAGCTTTATCCTGGAGCTCTATCGTGACTAAACCGTTGTGATTGAATGTTCTTCTTAAGGTAATCCTTAGAGTTTTTTTTTGGAGAAATTTGACTGTTTCTGGACGAATATTTGAAGTTTAGGAGAAATACTGATTAATGCAAAACTGCATGAGCATCTAAAGAATTCCTAAAACAGTCCCTGAGAAATTTCATAACTATGAAAATTTGAAGGAATTTGTAGAGAAAACTTTGGAGACATTTCTTGAATAAAATCTCAATGAATATTTGTAAAAGTTTTCTAAGCGAGCTTTCAAATATTCCATCTTAAATAAGTCCAAACATTTTAAATGATTTTTTTCCCAATTTTATTCCAAAAAATCCTCCTGAATTTTTTTTCAGGTATTCCATCAGGAACCCGTTCAGAAATGCTCTTTTGGATTCTACCAGTAATTACTTCAAAACTAAAGACAAAATCTGGCAGGTTACTTGAAATTTACCATGCTTCAGTAGTTTCAGTAGTAGTATGTGTAGTAGTAGTTGCTTTCTAATATTCCTCCATGATAAACTTTAGATCACCTTTATTAGATTGGTTCCGATAGGGCTCCAAGAATACCTTCTGTAATTCATTCAGTAATTCTGCCGGAAGTTCCTCCAGGGATTCTAGAAGGTTCCTAAGGAATCTATGAAGGAATGCTTCCAATCATTCCTCCAGTAATATCTTTGTTTAACCATGTAATACCCAAATTTTTATTTTCGATCTAAATATCATTTTTCGTTATCTAAAACCGTTCTAAACACGTTTTGATCAATGATTTTTTGTTAATAGTGAATTAATGAATTTTGGTTTTTGATTTTTACAATTTTTATTTTTGAACATCCCTACCTTTTTTAATTTCTTCTTCTGGTTATTGGTTTTTGGCATTATTAAAAATTTAAGTTTCTACGGTACTTTTAAAAATATTCAATTTTTATTTTTTTTTTTCTTTCGTGTAGCTAACAGCTTCTTTTATTTTCCGTGTAGCTAACGGAAAAAACAGGCTTCTGTGATAGGTTGATTGTAGAAAAATACAAAAGATATGATATTTGCATTAAGGCTGGTTTGCTACTGGCAAGAAAATGAATCGCCTATCACGATGCATTGAAAATTTCTTCCCAGAAATTGTCCAGAAAATCACATGCTTCTGATCGCAGTACGCAGTTGAGAATAAATTGTATTTGTAGGGAATTTCTTGACCCATGCAGTCAAGGAATTTCTTTACTTTTCTTGAGCGGAACAGCATACTTAGCTTTAGACGTTAAATGAACCTAGGCATTTGTAGGTTATAGAATATATAATTTCTCAAACATTTTAAAAAAATACAAAAAAGTTTCAAAAGTCATAAACAATTTTCCTTATATGCGTGTTATAAGCTAAGGTTTGGGCCAAAAATAAAATACCTGAGCTATGAAAAAATATACAATGTTCCAAAATGTACCCAATCTAAATACGGGGTTGGGTAATAAGAGGTATTATTAAATTCCACCTGGAATAATTCCAATGAATCTTGCAAGAATTACTCCAGAAATTCTTTCTGGGATTCTTGAAGCTATTTCTCATGGTATTCTTTTAAAGATTCCTCCAGGAATTCTTCAAGAGCCTCCTCGAAGGATTCTTCCAAGGAAACGTCTATACAGATTCTTGCCGAGATGTTCCCAAGGATTTTTTCCAGGAATTATTCCAAGGATTACTCCAGATATTTCTCCAGAAATTTCTCCAAGGGTACTTGTCAACTCCAGGGATCCTAGTAAACATTACCCTACGCATTCATGATTCCCCAAGAGTTTCCTTCAGGCATTAACCCAGAGATACCTCCAGGGAAATCGCAACGCAACTACCTGAATTTTGTCCAGGGAATGTTTTCCGAAAAAAATACCAAATTCCTGTAAGATTTCATTGAGGAAGTGAATTGCAAAACTCTTTGGTGGGATTCCTCAAATAATCCTTTGAACATTTTTTGGAGGATTCTATGTAGAGATTTTTCTGAAGTAATCTCGGGAGAAATTTTTAAACAAATTGCTGGAAAAATCTCTGGAGGAATGCCTGGAGTCTCTGGAAATATTCCTGTAGGAATTTAGATAAATTGCTGAAGGAATCCCTCTAGGCATCTCCGGAGTCAAGGAATTGGGCCCTATCGGAACTGATATTAAGATAGGATTGCGATCGAATGTTTTAATAAAATAATCTCTAGAGAAATTGTTGTTCTAATTCTTCTTCTTGGCAATAACGTCCCCAATTGGACGGAGCCAGTTACTCAGTGTTCAAAGAGCACTTCCACAGTTATTACCTGAGAGCTTTCTTTGCCTAATTTGCCATTAGCGCATTCATATATCGTATGGCAGGTACGATGATACTCTATGTCCAGGGAAATCAAGGAAAATTCCATTACGAAAAGATCCTGGACCGACCGGGAATCGAACCCAGACACCTTCAGCGTGGCTTTGCTTTGTAGCCTTGAAACCTTGCACATAAAAACAATCCGATTTCAATAAGAGGGGTTTTTTGGGTTTACGCCATTTATTACTCGAAAATAAATTACATTTCAATTTACATCTTTACTTATTTAGTCAGTTTTTCACATTTTCTGGTCCAATTTGGAAATTTCCTCAACGGTATAAAGTAGGCTCTGTTACAGTTACAGGACTCTCAGATCCTTACCTTATCCCACTTACCCAATATCCTTTCCACGACAACTGTGGAGATGCAGAGTTATATTAGGTCTGTAGTAACAATGGTTGTCTAACTAACATTTATTTCCTTCCCCGATTGAAGTGGCCGACGCCTACTTAAATTTTGAGCTCTCGATTTGTGCGCATTGAGAATGGTAAGCTAATCACAAGCCCCATTAATTGAATCTCTGTGCAACTTCGATTTTTCTGCTCAATCACGGAGTGCAACAGCAAGTCAGTTATCTATGCTCATGTTCATATTCATATTAAACCAAATCTCAAAGAGAGTTTCTGAGAGATCCTTATATGGTACCAACTGGTTACAAAACTAATCCAAAATAATCCCCTCAAGGGTACATAACGTTTTTGCATCCATCGGTGGTACTTAGGCAAATATTATGAATGTACGAACTGCGGCATAAAATATGGAAAGCAAATAGACCACTTTGTTGATAATGAACCTTTCTCCCAAAGTAGTGATCATCTCATCAATTACCCAAGAATCGTCCAATCCAAACCCGAGTCCCGTTTGCACTCGATCATCTTTCAAAGCGCAAAAGGATGGAGATATCTTCCTCGTTCGGTCGACTAGTTACGTATGGGAAACCCCCTACCGACGACGGGTGAGCATCGACAAATTATTTTCCTTTCTAACAAATGGATCTACCTTGACCGCCGTGGGGCGTTTCAAGAAACCATCCAACCAAAGCATACCAAGGAGAAGAGTGCGGAAAAAGCGTGTGGATGCCGAATGAGAAGCGTTAGCGCAATCACACCTCAAAGGTGATCCCCTTGAGCACCGAGCTGACCGCGATCGAGCAGAGATCATCACCAGCCAGGTTCATCGCGCATAGAAGTATAGGCAGGTACCGTACGGGCAAACAACAATCATAATCAACTGATACTTCTTGGGTGGATTGGAAGATTGATGATCCTCACCACTCGCGGTGTGATGGTAACTAATGGTCAAAATATAATAAATTTTATTCAATAAATTAAGAGAATATGATGTTTTGGCGAGGCTGCGAGAAGTCTATTCTGAAACAGTTGCTGGGTGTTTCGTTTAAGATGTCTAAATCTAAAACTGCAATTAGCTGCCCCACCTGAAGGAATTTCGTCTTATCAAGCCGCGGGACGAGTTAGAGTGCACATAAATCTTGGAAATTTCCTTCAAATTTATCTAGAACTCATAATAAATCCAGCACCTTGCTTATCTTTCGCTGAAAGACCTGGATGACCACGATCCGTATGCTAAGCGAAACAGTCGTCGGAGAACAAACGCAAATGGACTCACCTTGGGCGACACCGGTTGTTACACCTTACTCCTAGGGGCCACCGGTATGTCACGCATAGAATCCATCCACTTCCATGGTTGTTACTTCATCATCTCCTGGCGAGCGGAGTGATGAAGAGCGATGCGGTCAAAAATAATTAAGCAAGACACCAAACAGCGCGACAAGCGCGAACACAAACTTTATAGCCCAGTTAAGAAAAGGTCGTAAAATTGCCGCCGCGCATAGCTGAAGCCGGCCAGAAGGATGAGCAGCGTTTGGTAATTAAATTATTTATGGACATGTTCTTTCTCACAGTTGGGTTGGAGATTCCGGACGGGCTGCCAGCGAGAAGGGCAGTTATATGAATGGAAAAATGATCGCATCTGGTTGCACTGCCCGAGGTCACCACGATTCCTTGCGAGAAGTTTGCTAGAAAGGTTGTAACGCTCGTACGGATAAAAATGAAGTAGTCATCTTTCTAAAATATGTCCATAAACGATTTCGTGGTGTGCACAGGCGGTGAAAGAACTTTTGAACTAAAGGGGTCTCCGTTTCGTCGAAGTTTCTTTGAAATTGTTTTTTTATCAGTCTCATTAGCTCAGGGACAAAATTGATCATGTTACCAGAATACCAATCCAGATCCACCTTGGAGTAGTGGCAGCTGGCCAAAAGATGGCTTTGTCCCTATTTTTATAAATGTACGGAAATACACGCTTTTCCAGGGGCAGAAAAGCATTCGAATTATCGAATACTCGACTTTTTATTTAGATTTTTTTTAAAGAATACCACTCATTTTTTCACAGGGTGGTCATTTTTTAATATAATTCAATTCCTTTATATTTACAAGTTGGGGAAATAAAAATTCTTACCTTTGAAATCGCCACTGTTCGAAATATGAGTCATTCCCCCCTGACCGGTAGAAAAAATAATTAAAACCAACTAGTTTGCTTTCAAAGATTGTTTTCAGCATTCATATTTGTAAAAACTGCTTCAGGATAAACTATTTGAATAATTCTTCGAGTTTGAAACCGGCATTCTTCCAGTCAAAGATATATTTAGAAATCATTCGGAGAATCGCTCTCCTCAAAAACTGTCTTATATTTATAGTTATACATTTTTAAAATATTGCAATTTGATTCATATCTTCATGATATTTTGGAGTTAACTTAAATTTTATTTCTTTTCAATGTCTTACCAGAGATTATTCGAAGTTTTTTTTTAACAGTCTATCTATCTACAGAGGAATCTGTCAAAAATCTAATATGGAGTTCAAAAGGATTATGCCAAGGATCTGTTTAGTTATCTTAAATAAATTAATCCGGAAATTCTTCGAAGAATACGTGTGATTTGTTGTTCTTCCGATTCTTCGAAGAATTTTTTCAATAACCATTCCAGGTTTTGTTTCCAAAAATCGTTTCTCAGAGTATCCAACGAATCGTTAGCCGTCGAATTTATCCAACGAATCGGTAGCGCAGTACCGTAGAACGAGGTAACTTTTTTTTCGAAGAAAAGTTGTATATTTATGCATGCTGTTGCAAATAATTATAATTTCTATTATTTAAACAAGTACTGGTATCATAGCTATCGAATGCAGTTGATAGATTGCCAAAAGATTTATTATAAATGAATATTTAAATTTTCATAGAGTCGGTTTTCTGTTTTGGGGGTTACTTTGATTATGGAGTATAAATTGAACAAAATTGAATGAATTACGTAACATTTATAGGGCATTGCATATCTCTAATCGTTTAACGTTATATGGAAATTTCTGACATAGATTACAAAAATGGCCCCAGTTTGTGAAAATGCTTTTCGCTAAGAGATTTGAGACCATATTCAAGTTCTATGATAACTAGGTTGTCAAAAATAAGTGACCAACTATTCAAAACTACATAAAATAGTGATCGTAGAACAGATTGTTTGTAAGCATTTAAAAAATGCTAAAATCGTATCAATTTGTATTTTTCGTATGTAAAGCCTCAAATGTTTTCGATTCAAATAAAAACAGCTTTTACATGAAGTGTCATAATAATATTCTTAAGTTTTGCATTCGTTTTGCTTAACTGATTAACAGAAATTGTGATATTTGATTTAGTATATGGTGGGTAACGCACTATCAAAGTTACCCGCATTATCAACGATACCCCGTTTTACGGTACTTTCAAAACGAATCGTTATGCAATCTTTCAACTGCAATCGATAACTAAAATATCAGTACTTATTTTAAAAATATATTGCAATTGTAGAGATAACTTTCCGTTCTACGGTTGAACAGAAAGCTACCGCAGCTGTCACACTACTGATTTTCTCAAAGCATCATCAATCAGTTGCGATGATACCTTGGAAACCACACTGATGACTGTTGTTTTCAGCTGTTTTAAAGCTTTGGACTCTACAAGCATACTTTTAATAGTTGGTTTCGTTCAATGATAAAATGATTTTCAAGTCTGCGATAGAACTTTGACAGCTGCGGTAGAACTTGACGGCTACCGCAGAACGGAAAATTTTCAAGCGAACCGTTATAAAATAAAAATCTTGAAATCAGAATGTCGAAATATTCAGATTTTCTTCCAAAAACTATTAAAGTTACCTTGTTTTACAGTACTTACAAAAAAGGAGAATTTCTTCTAATGCTTTCTATACTCAACATATAATATTCCAACATAAGCCAAAAGCTCTTTATTTGAAACCTTCAAGTAGACATGTTGTTATGATGAGAGGATTTTTGTTGAATCACTCAGATGAAGAGTTGTAATTTAGTGTGACATAATTTGTGTACCATCCCCTAGAACAGGGTTTCTCAACCGGTGGTCCGCGGACCCCTAGGGGGCCGTGACGCGCTCTCAGGGGATCCGTAAAGCCATTGAGAACAAGTGTCGCTTTTCTTGATATTCTTGAGGAATCTGTTCCTAATATATTAGGCGCCGTCCACAAATTACGTAACTCTATAGGGGGAAAGGGAGAGGAGGCTCAAGCGTTATGGCTCATACAAAAAAATGATTTTTTTTTACATAAAGTGTAACGGACGAGATACATAAATCGAATATTAGCATTACGTAATAAATGGACGCTGTCTGATTACCCAGTTGCAAATTTTGCGTCATTCACATATTTTTAAGCCGTAACCTTTTTTTGCTTCTTTCAATTGTGATAATATTAGGAAATTACCTTTAATGTCATTTTGTCGGCTTACATAGCAAACCAGATATGATTACTTAACGGTTATCCGTTCCAGTTCGATTTAGTGTGATGTTGAAAATAGTTTAATTCATGCTAGATTTTGCCAGCTTCCTGCCAAGATCCTCCAAAATTTCTCAGAAGTTTGTTGGTTATTAGAAGCTTGAAAATTTTGCGCTTTTGGAGATATTAAGGTTTAACAATTGGTCTATTTTTAAAGTTTTTTCATAATTTCTTAATTTTTATGCGTCGTATTATTATTTTTTTTCTACCAGAGCTTGTGTTTGTTATATATTTATCAGCAAAAACTTTTAATGACATAGTTCTTCGAAAAAATGACAAATTCGGTGAAAAAAATCGTTTTTTCACGATTTTTTCCTAATTTTGTAAATAACTTGAAAACAGTAGGCTGTGGAATTTAGACGTCTTCGAGAGAGCTGTTTATTTTATCAAAATGAACAACTTTGCCGGACTTGCTAAGTCTCTAGAACGTCACAGTAAAAAGTTAGATTGTGGTGCCACCTATGCGGACGATTTACGAACTATCCGTTTATGTCGGTAGATGGTCCTCGTTGTTACAAAAAACTTTGCCGAAGACACCAAATACCGGAAACGCTTCGTTACCGTGTTATTAATTTTGTCCCGACAGATTGCGTCCCTGACCCATAGTGCCTTGGTATTGCCCGGTTGGGGCGCTTTATACCAATTTACTCTACGTGTTTTCCATTGTCCATGGACCAATGCACGAGATCAATGCCTCAAAAAGTTTTGGTATATAAGAGATAATGGCAATATCACGATAATTACGCATGTCAGATTATCAGATACTCGCATAACAGTCCCATTTATGTAGGGAATCCCATATAATATGGGACTGTTATGCGAGTATGGGCAGTATGTGTGACTTTACCCGGATCTGATCAAATTCTTTAGAATCTTGTGTATTAATAATTTCAGAATTAAAATCAGTTGAAAGAGCAGCGATTACTCTCTCGCCTGTTTTTCTTCCATAGTCTGGAAAATTCCGGTCGCCTCTGAATAAGTTGAAGCTGCTTGCAAAAACTTCTTCGATTTTTACGCTTTCATCCATGCTTGTTTCAGTTGTCAGACTTACCGAAAGCTCATCCTTAAAATATTTTTTATGAATTTCCATTATTTTTGCTGGGCTTTTCATGCGATTGAAATTTTGACTGTATGTCAAAATTTCTGTCACACTCTGTTTACATTGCAAAGAAGTTTTTGGAGGCACGTCGTTTGATAAAATTATTATGTGTTCTTCCGTTGAAGTTGGCGATTCTGAAGCTCCCTCTCTGGTATAGTACTTAGGGGTCTATTTTGTAAGTCGAGTCGATCAAAATGACTCGAATGGAGTCACTGACGACCAAAAAATTCGTTCGACACAGCTCTGTCACTCGAGTTTTTCGACAGCTGTCACTCTATGTGACTGAATAACTATGGGAGTCGACCGGTGACATCTGAAATAAGGGGTCTATTTTGTAATTCGAGCGGATTCTCGTGACTCGTCTGAAGTCATTGTCGATCAAAGCAAGTATGCATATTTCAGATGTCACCCGTCGACTCCCATACTAATCCAGTCACATAGAGAGACAACAGTCGATAAACTCGAGTGACAGAGTCAAGTCGAGCGAAATTTTTGATCGACAGTGACTCCAGTCGAGTCGTTTTTGATCGACTCGACTTAAAAAATAGGGCCCTAAGTATGCTTACTTTGATCGACAGTGACTAAAGACGAGTCACATGAATCTGTTCGATTTACAAAATAGACCCCTTACATTGAAACAAACGTCGAATGAAATTCTCAATAACTCTAAACAAATATAGTTGCAATCTTCTATTGTAACGATTAATGCGCTATATTGCTGTGCGCGTTTGAAATGCAAATATCAAATGCGGGAACACCAAATGCGGTAAGATTTTTCACAAGAAATGCGGTATCAAAGATAGATTTTTCTTGCTAGGGCGGCGGTGAGTTCTATAATCGTTGCTAGGTGTCCTTCGATTGTTTTGTGTTACCACATTTGGAGGACGTTTAGTCATGATTTGCATCTCAAATGCAAACAGCAATATATTTAGGTTAAAATTTAAAGCTTTTTTTTCTTATAAGCAGATGAAATTAACTTATCTGTAAAAAACCTGAACTGCTACGAAATTAAATATGTTGTTAACGAAATGTGAATAAAAGCCTAATTTAGTTTTACCACATTAGGATGATAGTCTTCTATAACACAGAAGACCTCGATATACGCAATGAATGTAATGTTTGGAAAGATACTAATAACGTATTTTGAAAGAAAAACGTAACGTATGTATTAAAATAGTATCAAAGAGACCAGAACTGATGAAGTATAAGACTTATCTTCACAAGACAAAAAATCACCTAGTCTCGTCTGTCTGAACCAATTACCCATAAGATTCTCTTTTTAATTTGTCAAAATTGCTTTCTTACCTTACACTAGGAACCGATGGCAATGCAAAAATTTGCTATATCAAGGTAAGAATACGTTAGAGTAAATATTTTTGAGTCAAACGACCAGGAAAATGGACACTGTATATGAACCATGTATGACAGATCCACAAAACACATGTTACCTTCAGGTCCCATAGCATGGGACCCTAGAGTGGTTCAAAAAATCGTTCTTGATCCACACCGCTCATTCGATTCTAGGTTAAATTCTGAGTGGCCTCCCAAAATTTGAGCTCATTTGGATGAAAACTGCGACTGCACAAGTCCTTTAAGGTTTATATGGGAATTGCTATGGGAAAAGCAAGCAATTCATTCTATCGGTCATAGTGTTAGCCCATGTGCTCTTGGGTATTAGAATTACGTTGATACTGTGAGAAACAATAATCAGCTACAACTTTGCCGAAGAGCGTTTTTCAATCGGACAATCCAGTAATTAGTTATTGATTTTTGAATGAGTTGTAAAACTTTTACTACAATTATTGGGCTGTTCTGCAGGCATCACTGGATATCTGCAGTAACACATAGTAGCCATGATTTGTGCGTGCTATCTTTCGCGCCAGGTGCAGCAATGTTGCCTGCTCAGAAGTTAAATTAGCACTGCTGAAGAATTTGTGACTGAATATAAATCAATAACTAATTACTGAGGCGTCAGATTTGAAAACGGTCTTCGGCAAAGTTTTAGCTGATTATTGTATCTCACAGTACCAACGTAATTCTAATCCACAATAGAGTGATTCCAAGCAACAGCACCAAAATTTGGTAAATTTTTTAATTCATTTTTTTCTATTGAGCTGAAACTTTGCACAGTTTTCCAGTTCCATCTAAATCGTCATTTTCCGATATCAAATCTTCAAATTGAGTCACGACTAACTTTTCAAAAGGGTGTATGTGAAAATGGTTCAAAAATATTCAAAAAGCTGCACAGCAAAAACGGTTCGTTCGATTGTTAGACAACTAAAGAAACAAAGTTAGACAACTAAATAAAGATTCCAAAAAAAATACACACAGTAAAAAAAAAATTTTTTTTGCATTAAAAAACATAATTTTTGACACAAAAACTCAAATATCTCAAAACCCTATCGGAATACCAACGTAATTTTTTGAGGAAAAACGGTTCATTATATTAGCTATCTACCATAAAAATTTGGTGATGGTAAGCCAATAAACAAAAAAGTTATGACATTTCAAACATGTCACAATTTTCACATTTAGTAGAAAAAAAAAATTTTTTTTTCGGTGTAAATTATTACGGGAACCGCAGTTTGTTGCTGATTTTATTGTTAAGGGCCTTGCGTGAATTAAACAAGTCGTTTTCATGTATTCATTAATATTATGTATATTATGTATGTATGTATGTATGTAGATAGCCACCATCCTTGCTTGAGTCTTGCTCTGCTTGCGGCTCCACTCAACAGTAAAGTCAAATTTCATTACCGATCTGAATTCAACATACCATTGTATGAAGGGCCAAAAGGGGGGTGGCGGACCCGTAAGTAGAGACACTTACGCGAAACCCGCGGGAAGAAGAGAATCTCCTTCCAACAGTATGATCCTACAGATTGAATATTGAAGTTTGCAGTACTTGTCGAGCTTTCCACGGGATGGTTTGTTAGAAGAAGAGCGCGTCAAATCTTTTACAACTGTTGGAGAGAAAAGTATTAGTCGCGAACGATTAACATTTTTCCTCCTGACTCCGATTGGCACTCCACTTCATTGTCCAGTTGTAACTTCAATGATGCCCTGATGCTCCCTCCCTTCCCAATATATGGTTCATTTATAACAATATGATGTAATATGATATAACATGATATAATATAATGAAGAATAAAGAGTAATAAATTATAATACAATATAATATAGTACGATATTAAATAATATAATAAAAAGTAATACAATACAATCAGTTCTCCTTCAATCGATAAATACTGAAATTAGGAAGTATCGACTTATTATGAGTTGAAATCATGCTTGATTGATTCGCCAAATTAAGTTAAGGGGATATCGACTAAAGGAGAGTTGATTATACAACAATATGATATATCACAGTAAAATATAATATAACCCAATATTATATGACATAATCACAATAAAATGTAACATTAACCAACGTGTTACATTGTAGAAACTCCAGTATCATGGGTGTCCATCTAACATAGACATAGACAACTTTTAAATTTAATATGGTCCATTTTTCATAAACTTAAAAAAAAAGATATTTTAGTATTCGTTTGGTAACCTATTAGCCCATGAGCCACTTATCCTGAAGAAAGATATTATAAGTAATATAATTGTTGATTATAAATGTATCATTTAATAAAGTCGCGAACCATAAACATTTTTCTCCTGTTGTAACTTCAATGCTGCCCTGATGCTGTCAGACGAATGACTAGCTGAAATATGAAAAGCAATAATTAAGTTAGAATCTACGATATGCAGGCTGCATGATGCTTCTAGAAGTTAAGACCATTAAATAGTTTATTAATATATAAATTAATAAAAAAATGCGTTCCTAAAATTTATATGAAATTAAACGTGCAATAAGGTGCATTATCGTGATTTTATCTGTTTTAAACCTAACTACGAAAATAAGTAAAACTATAGAAAAAAGTCTGATATGAAACATTCAATTTAGAAATAATAGAAAAAAGTCAATCTGATCATGATCGTAGTGGTAAAAGTTTGAAGAATCATCGGAAGAGCCATGGGAACCAAACGGGATATAGAATATGAAGAGTACCATTAAGCTCAACCACAACAAACCTGCATGTGGCACATATATCACCTGGAAAAAATGGGCTAAAGTCGAATTATTGAATCAATTGAAAACCGAATATTATATGAAAAGCGTCCGCAAAGGAAAATAAAGAACAAATTATTTAAAACGTATCCGCATTGCATTTCACTTCGGTCTTTATACCTGAAATCAATGGTTATTTTCAATAATCAGCATGCACTTAATGATGATTCATAAAAACAAACATGGTTTAACTACTGAATATATACATGCAAATTTACTGTAAGCTGTTTGGGAGCTTGTTTCAGAGGATACGGTTTTTTATGAGTATTACTGTTCTCTGCAAGGAAATTTTACAGAATGCGATTATTTGAAAATGTCGATATAACGTCGCACTGATAATAAAAATCATCAAATGTTTAGTATTAAGTAATTTTGGAACTTTCGCGTCCTTGATGAAGGAAAAAATCCAGCTTCTACTTGAATTTTGTCGATGCGTTTGAAGCGCGCCTAATATCTGCGCGTTACCGCCGCCGCCGATTATGAATTTAAATAAGCGCTGCAATATATTCATCAAGAATCAGATTTGCAATGGAGCTCATAGGAAAACAAGCAATATTTATCGAAATGACCATAATGCCGTACGAGTTTTTTACAACAGCTCAGATGTTTGCCAAGTATAACGACAGGTCCCAAGGAATGCTAGATTTTCATTTTCTGCATGCACACATAGAAACTAATTATGAAATAACCCTCCCCGCCTTTGCCCAACCAAATCACCGTAATTATTACTATCTTTTTTTTTTTTTTTTTTCATACAAATGCGATGAAGATATAACACTTCTAAGGAACAGTCATTATACTTATTTGAACACTAATATATACAAATAATGGAAAAAATCATTGATCACTCTAGATTACCATATCAACACACTGCAACATTCGCTGTCCCATTGACACATCATCAACTCGAAATGCTCGAGCAGCTTGTCTCCCGCTGTCTCTGCAACAATAATATTGGTTTCAACAGATGAAGAGAGAGGAGGGTGGAAGAATACAGACATCTGTGACAAGACTGATGTTGATTATTTTGCACTACAATGTCACATGTTGCAGTTTAATTGTAGCAGTTAGTGTTGCCGAATATTGCTAAACGATGATACAATAACACATAAAGCAATTTAAATTACATTTGGATAAATTCAATAATATGGGGGTATCTACAATAGAGTTTGATAAACATTGAAAGTTTCAAACAATTATTTGACGTTCATAAATTATATCATACATTGCTTAGTCTAGCATGCACTACAAATGAATATAATGAAAAATTAAAAAGATACTTAGTTTTGAATTTTGAAAGAAACTGGCAGCCCGGCGAAGCTTCGTATGGTATCAGTGATTATGTGGTGTGTGAATGCTGTACCACAAGCACTTATTTTTTACTTACACTCACACACACGCGTTCACATTTTTTACTTACACTCACACACACGCGTTCACATTTTTCACTTTCAAAATGCAATCTTCTTTCTAACACAAGCACTTATTTTTTACTTACACTCACACACACGCGTTTACATTTTTCACTTTCAAAATGCAATCTTATTTCGCCCATCCAAAAATTTTCTTTCCATATCACATCAATCACTTTTAATTTGTAAGCATTTGTATTCACTACGATTTTCTAGGATTAACTCATTCACACAAGCAATCTTTCACGTCCATCAACGGGTCACTACAACAAACCCTCCTCAATAGCTTCTCCTCGGCCATTATGAATCATTTCGTTTCAGTCATCACTTCGTCACCGTTCGTTCATTTATTTTAACAAATTACATACAAATTTAATCGAAATCTGCAAAATTTGAACCTTATTCACATTTTTTCGAAATATATGCTGAATCACTGCATACTAGATTGATAAATCCGCGATCAAAAACGTAACCACCGTAGCAACGCTTTATGCCACCACTCACGATCAAAGCACAAAGCAGACTGTTCATTAATATTATGTATATTATATGTATAAATATTATGTATATGTATAAATATTATATGTATATGTATATATGTATAAATTAAAATGAATTAACAGATTACACGAAAATAATTTTTTTTTACCTGGATATTTTTTTTAGAGTATGATCGATGAGTTTCTAAATGTTATATATAAACTTTAAAAGTTTTGGATTTGGGTATGCGTTATGAGATCATGAAAACATTTTATTAATACTTATTTATTTATTTATTTATTGTTATTCAATTTTTTTACAATATCGAACACTTTTGCATCATTATCAGTACAGTTCGAGTATAGTTTTGCTTTAATGTTATTTTCTGACAATGGAATGAAACAGTGAAATTTTTGGGTTCCTTGGATCGTTTTCGCGTTATTATATTGCTCGCTGAGCTCTGATGCCGTTAATTCGTACTCTTCAGTAGTAGTAAAACAAAATGACAATTTTGTTAAATCTTCTTCTTTTCTGCGATTCGCCCAATCAAATAGTTCTTTTGCAGTTTTAATTGGATGCTCACGTTCTTTGGCTAAACTTGCTCTTGTGGCCATGCGCTTTATGGTTCCTCCAATAGCATCACAAGGACCTTTGCCATGTGACGTAGCAAAGAAATGCCATTCTGCATCAATTCCGTACTTTGATTTAAATTGACATAGGCTCGAAAAATTCTTACGGTTTTTGTACTGCGATGCTGCTCCATTAGACATGAAATATATCTTTCTGATTTCTTTATCCTTATCAACGCGTAAAAAGTTAATCATTTTGGCAATGAACAAATTTACAGATACTGAGTCGTGTCTTAAATCTTCGGAAATTACAATAAAACTAAAATGTTCAATTTGCGTACTTCCATTGAAATAAATAACGAATGGATGAATTGTAGCTTGTTGTACGTTCCAGTGATGGGACTGCACTTCATCTTGCAATACAAAGCTATAGTTTTCAGAAAAATCACAAATGACTAAAAATTCACCATCTTGTAATGTATCGTATTTTGATGTTGGATAACGTCTTACGGCAACATATGGGGGTACAATTCAGAAAAACGAAAAATTGAGCATGTAACGAAAAATGGTCAGGTTTTGACCGCTAATAACTCAGTCATTTATCGATAGATTTTCAATATTTATCCATGAATCGATTGGAAATTTATCTACGCGTCGATCCAAATGGAGGACACTATTGATTATTAGCAACAAACTATTGAAATATCGTAAAATGTTGACCCCTTTCTTATCTAACCAATCACGTTCAAGCACATTTTTCGGTTCTGCTTCCCACTATAAAAGCGCATCGCACCCTGCTTCTTCCCTCATTCTTCTTTTTGCCGTCAGACTGTGAACACGGCGAGCAAATTTCGAGAGTCATTCGCGTCCTCAGTTCAGTTTTCAATAGGACGCGAATAAAACACGCATTAGAACCGAAGAACCACGCATTTCGGAGCCGCAGCAACTGAAGCCGCTCATTTGAGTGCACCAGCCAGCATAATCGTTTTTCGGCCAGAAATCGTCGCTACCAGCCAGTGCTCCGCTGTCATTGCCATGCGGGAGGCTAGCGCGGTCATTCTGGTTCATTAGATCGAGCGGCACAGCCGTCACCGTACGTGTAATATTCCCTAATTTGTACGAGATGGCTGAAGAAAATCGACCAAAGCCGCTTGTTGAAGCGCACATCGTCATCCGCACCGCAAATCTCATCGGGCGAGGCAGATTGAAACCAGTGCGCCGTCAAAATGTGTCCGTGTTACGCAAATTCAACAACTCAATCGGCCCTTTTGAGAGCCAACAAATGTGTTTTAAAGAGTTATTTGCATAATATTCCCTAATGTGTTTACCACATACTTGCTATAATCTCTTAATTCATCTCATAGCGTCATACAATAATTGATTTATTACGAATAATTGACAATACGGCAATTTGAAGCTGTTTCCGAGGATGCTGCTGCAGTGCCGTCGGGTTGCAATAACAGCATAATGCTAATCTGTACATCCCTTACCCAGACATCAGTTTCATATAGCCTATTTCCCAGATAAGAAAACGAAGAATATGAAAGGAGGAGTATCATCTGCTATTCTAAGGGTATAAAGCATCCCTCCTTCGTTGAATCTGGTTTCATTCTGTTTTCGCTTTCGAGCTGGTAAGAGCTCCTCCAAACCTGCTCAGCTCCTCGCCATCAGAGGCAAGCTGTTGTATACTGAGGAAAGCAAACGTAAGACTGTCATAAGATTTGCTTATGGAATTACGACACAAGAAAAATCTTTGAAATTCATAAGACCATCGTATGGTTTTCGGCAGATGTTGTTTCCATAATTCGAAGGAATTTCGTAAGATGATCTTATGAACCATCATTGACTTGATAACAAAATCCATAGATAGTCTTATGAATTACGTTCTGAACCATTCTTGGTTCCATAAGACTGTCTTGTGTAATTTGAGCTTTAGATTATAAATTTCAATGAATGAATTATACTAATCCGCGTTGAAAAATAGGTTAACCAACTTGGGAAAATCAAATTTTCATCCATTTTGTCACGCCACAATTCGATCAAAGCACTTTACTGTAGGCATTAGAATCGATTTGCGATACGACAAAATGGATGAAAATTCGATTTTCTCTAGTTGGCTAACCTATTTTGAACGCAAAGAAGTATATCATAGCAGCGAAACATTATTGAGAAAAGTTGTGAAGAACGCCTGATTTGTTGCAGGTTTACGTTAGGGGCGGATTAATGGCTGAGGGGGGTTTGTGATTTCTTACGCGTCATACAAATTGTTTTGAATTTTCATTCCCAAATCTTATTGTTTGGATCCAATTCCTTAATCTGTTCGAAAGAAAGTGTTAGTTACAGCGGAATTGATGATAAATAGAAAATATTTACCCTTTGATGCATTAGAAACGGAGTCAGCCAACGACAAATCAGCAAACACGTCCATTTCGGAAGCCATATTGAATGTCTGATAGTGAAATGAGAAAATTTGCCTCACGTGGTTCTTCACAATGATGAGCAATGGGGTTCATAAGCGTTCTTATGACATTGACAATTGATTGTTATGAAAAAATTACACTTGTCTTATGAATCTCAATCTCGTCGAATGAAATACACAAGTGTCTTATGAACCAACAAAAAAATAATAAAAAACGCGTTCATTAGTGCGATCTTATGAAAATCATGCGAGATTTTTGCCTCAGTGTACGAGATGGCTGAAGAAAATCGACCAAAGCCGCTTGTTGAAGCGCACATCGTCATCCGCACCGCAAATCTCATCGGGCGAGGAGGATTGAAACCAGTGCGCCGTCAAAATGTGTGCGTGTTACGCAAATTCAACAATTCAATCGGTCCTTTTCAGAGCCAACAAATGTGTTTTAAAGAGTTGATTGTGTAATATTCTCTAATTTGTTCGAAATGGCTGAAGAAAATCGACCAAAGCCGCTTGTTGAAGCGCACATCGTCATCCGCACCGCAAATCTCATCGGGCGAGGAAGATTGAAACCAGTGCGCCGTCAAAATGTATCCGTGTTACGCAAATTCAACAACTCAATCGGCACTTTTCAGAGCCAACAAATGTGTTTAAAGAGTTATTTGTATAATATTCCCTAATGTGTTTACCACATACTTGCTATAATATCTTAATTCATCTCATAGCATCATACAATAATTGATTTATTACGAATAATTGGCGATACGGCAATTTGGAGCTGTTTCCGAGGATGCTGCTGCAGTGCCGTCGGGTTGCAATAACAGCATAATGCTAATCTGTACATCCCTTACCCAGACATCAGTTTCATATAGCCTATTTCCCAGATAAGAAAACGAAGAATATGAAAGGAGGAGCATCATCTGCTATTCTAAGGGTATAAAGCATCCCTCTTTCGTTGAATCCGGTTTCATTCTGTTTTCGATTTCGAGCTGGTAAGAGCTTCTCCAAACCTGCTCAGCTCCTCGCTACCAGAGGCAAGCTGTTGTACGAAATGGCTGAAGAAAATCGACCAAGCCGCTTGTTGAAGCGCACATCGTCATCCGCACCGCAAATCTCATCGGGCGAGGAGGATTGAAACCAGTGCGCCGTCAAAATGTGTCCGTGTTACGCAAATTCAACAACTCAATCGGCCCTTTTGAGAGCCAACAAATGTGTTTTGAAGAGTTATTTGTAAAATATTCCCTAATGTGTTTACCACATACTTGCTATAATCTCTTAATTCATCTCATAGCATCATACAATAATTGATTTATTACGAATAATTGACAATACGGAATATGGAATCGCAGATCGGTCTTAAGGTGACACGGGAGACCGTTTTATATTCCCTATCTTTTGTCTCACTCTAACAATTATCATCATAACTTTGCAGAAGCAAATCGGTAGTTTAGGTGAACCGATTAAACTGAAAATTTAATGGGTTGTGCACTACATATATATAATGCTAGTGATACATTTTTCGCATCGATATATTGAGTGGTACTTGAGATAAATTTTTAAAATGGAGAGGGTGATTAAAACACCGTCCCGTGACCTTTATCAAGAAGTCCTGATCGATTTCACCGCCAGCAACAACGATTGCTGTGGCGCACAAGATTCGAAAACTCTGCACCTGTTATGATGTGGAGCTTGGCTTGTCAGATGATTATGGTGATATTTGCGCTGCCGAGATCACTATAATGAATTGTCGGCCACTACTGGTTTGCCTCTACATTTCTCCGGATACCACAATGAAGCAGAAGAAGTTCTTTATGGCGCGGAACTTCTTGGAGTATCAAAAGGAGACCATGCCAATCATCGTGACAGGTAACTTCAACATCGATTTGAGCAAAGAGGAGTACACAGAGTTAGCGGACTTCATGGACAAGAGCCTCAACCTCAAATTGGCTTCGGAATCCACTAAAGCAACCAATCTTAGTGGATCATGAATGGACCTAACGTTCAACGGGTATATTTGTTTGGAGAGCAAAAGTTACCGCTCATGCTTCATCTTCCATCGACCGGTTCTATCGGTGTTGAAGTGTTAACCGAACCAACCAAATAATAACACTCAATGTCCATAATAGATCAGAATTGACATGCAACAAATAGTTTGAAAATTGATTAGATTTTTTGTCAGTACCTAGAAATCTTTCATAAGTTCGTGACGGTCCTAAATCAGGAAACAGAAGAAGCTTACGTTATCCAACGTCAACTTGGCGGTCGTATCTCGGAAACAACCTCTTACTTTTTTAAAAAGCGGGATTGCTCTGTTTTAATAAAGTCGTGAGGAATTAATTTCTAATTTCAAGCAAAAAAAAATGACACAAACTCATCTACAGGTTTTACAATAGTTTCTAGGTCACACCTATCCGTGGTCACCCATTGCTCAAATGATAACTGATCAATATAATTTTCTTCAAACTCAGCGAATAAAGTATTTTCCAATGATGAAGAATCTGGACAATCCGAACAAGATCGTAGATAGCAATTTGATGTTGTATTTTCACACAAAAGACTACCAGTTAACATTTTAATATCCTTTGATAAATTGATTCTTTTCAAACTATGTAAGATTAGGTTAATATTTTCGTGTGTTGTGCACACACAAACATTATGTGTTCCTGAATTGGATAGAAGCTTGCATTGCCTTGGACGAAGGCTTGCAAATGAGGAAAAACCTACCTTAATATTTTCGTTAATTTCCTTGAAGCGTGTATACGCTTCTTTCAAAGTAGTCATCATTAATCGTTTTTGGATTGCTTGACGCTTTCCATCTTTTTTTACAGATACATAATCTTTTTGGCCAGGCATAGCTCTACTTACTTCATCGTCTTCAAAATATTGAATTATTTTTTCTTTTGTCTCATCTGTTAATGAAGTACTCGACCTAGCATTTTTGGTTGCAAGACAGTTATTTTTGAATTGTTTTGCCTCTTTTGCTGTATTTCTATTGGTTTTGAACTCATCAATGGCGTCTTGAATAGACCACGAGCTTGGCAGCATCGACAAAATCAATAATTTTTCTTTCCTTGTCGTGGCTAGATTCGAGAACCTTTCCTTCATATTCATAATTACCTCATCGTAGTCTGTATTTTCTACATACTCAGGTCCTTATTTGAAGAGGTTTCTTCGTACAGCTTCGTTGATTTCACGGTATTTTTTCTCGGGATACCGTAATTTCGGGTGAAATTGATCATTTTTAACGGGTTTTCTTGTCCGTTTTCTATAATGTTGACAATGCCAAACAATTGAATGCAGGAAAACAAGTACGAAGGTGAGTCTCATTGACTCATGTACCGAAATTTTCTAACAAATGTCATTTTGGTGCTAAGAAATATCTCTAAAATAAGAAATCAGGAAATCTCATTTCGGGGTGAAATTGATCACTTGTCAATGCGATTATTGTTAGTTTTCAAACCAACTCTAAGTAATAAATTTGAGGTCCCTGAATCCGAATATGCTTTCTAAATTCTTAACAATACAATAATTATAGAAATAATGAATAGTTAAATTTCAAGAATTACGCGAAAACGCCTAAATGTATGCAATTCCCTAAGGAATTTCCTGATATCTAACAGAAATTCAATTATTTCAACCGAATGAGCAAATTAGAGTGAGTTTTGGTTATGAAATCTGGTTTGGGGATATATCTCAAGCATCCTCACAAACATTCAGGTTTATACCATGTTCAAATCCTTGTTTAGAACTAGGAGTTTATGAACTCTTGTCAATACTGCAGCGCACATGATTTTGGAATTTTACATTATTTTCATAAAAATAAATATTCTTTAACGCAAAAAACTTCAAAACACACAATTTAGCAATAGTTACGACAAACAACGTTCATTTACTGCAGGTTACATTGATATTTGTGCTCCATTAGGAAGAAATAAAATCGAGTGACACGGTGATCAATTTCACCCTACTGATCAATTTCACCCGAATTTACGGTAATTGACGTAACCCATCTTCGTCCATTTAATCCGAGTCACTTTTATTCCAGCTATCCCTTCGTTGAAGCGTTCGATGTTGACCTTCTGGATGCACTCATCTTCTGATTGATTTGTTGAAACAGATGTCGCTGATGGTACCGTGGCAAGACTATCTGCACTTGGTACTTCTGGTAACTCCTCAGTTGTTGTCGGTGCATCTAGTAATTCCTCAGTTGTTGTTGTTTTCGAACTTCCTGCAACCTGATCCACCGATGATGTACAGATTGCCCGTTTGTCAACGTTTAAACGGCAGGACGTACAAATGCGTAAATTTGTATTCAATGTAGACATTGGAGCATAACCAGCCGCTTTCAGTTTATCTATGATGCTTTCGGTGAAATTTCGTAGCTCTTTCGAACACTTTTTTCTGCAAACGGCCTGCAACAATTGAGAAAGCGACTACTCATGTTGCTCGTTAGATTTTAATAAACAAAATCACTTTTAAGTTTTTACTGACTAGTTTGGTGTCGTTTGCTTGACTGAAGAAAAATTTTACAATTAAATCTTTTATAACCATAGTGGTAGTATATTTTTAGCTTTTTCGTGAGTATGTTCATGGTATGTACCTATCATGTTTTTGATGTTGTTGAAGTTACTCGCTTTCTCCCAAATATGATTAACAAAGTCTATTCTCTACCAAGGCGGGTCTATACCCAGGTGTAATCAGATTTTAACTTTGTGGAGAAAACCAGCGCCGAGAAAACCGACCTGCTTTACGTATACTAGATCACCTGGGTATAGACCCGCCTTGTTCTCTACGAGGTAAACTTTTTGCAGGTAAACTAGTCGTATACCTGTATAGAAAACTTTTTTTGTAGCTTTTGTCTTCAATATTAGATTTCTTATAGGTTTCTTTTATCAAAAGGTTTCAACACTATTGAGAGAATTTTTCTTCAGTTACGTACAATAAAAAAATATGACACTATCAAGACTTTAGATCACAACACTGGATCGCGTCTAACTTTCTAATAGATGCTATAATAGTTATGAATAATTAAATAAAATATCATGAAAACAACTTGTTAACCTCATGTGGTACCCTTAACAAAAAAATCAGCAACAAACTGCGGTCCTAAAAAAAAATTAACAATGAAAAAAAAAAAAAAATTCACTAAGTGTCAAATTTGTGAAATATTTGAAATGTCATAACTTTTTTGTTTATTGGCTTACCATCACCAAATTTTTATGGTAGATAGCTAATATAATGGACCGTTTTCCCTCAAAAAATTACGTTGGTATTCCGATAGGGTTTTGAGATATTTGAGTTTTTGTGACAAAAATGATGTTTTTTAATGCAAAAAAAATTTTTTTTTACTGTGTGTATTTTTTTTGGAATCTTTATTTAGTTGTCTAACTTTGTTTCTTTAGTTGTCTAACAATCGAACGAACCGTTTTTGCTGTGCAGCTTTTTGAATATTTTTGAACCATTTTCACATACACCCTTTTGAAAAGTTAGTCGTGACTCAATTTGAAGATTTGATATCGGAAAATGACGATTTAGATGGAACTGAAAAACTGTGCAAAGTTTCAGATATTTTTGAAATGGTCGATCAGAATCGACTTGCATGCCTCCGTGGAATCCCTCAATAGCACATGGGCAAACACTATGACCGATTGAATGAATTGGTTGCTTATCTCATAGTAATTCTCATATAAACTTTGAAGGGCTTGTGCAGTCTCAGTTTTCATCCCAATGAGCTCAAATTTTGGAAGGACACTCAGAATTTGATCTAGAATCAAATAAGTGGTGTGGAGCAAAAACGATTTTTTGTGTCCCATGACCCATACCCTGAATCCACCACTGCTTTTACGACATGACCCCTTCCTACTCATTCCCCGCCTCCCCTAAGAGTGCTACCATCCCGCGCATTAAATCTTATCGCGGTCGGTTGTTCGCGCAACGAATAGCGTCAAAACTGCCTCGGAAACAAGCTACGGGAGCGTGAGAATCTTCGCCAACAGGTAATGTGTTCCGGGAATACATGGTAAGTTTATTAAATGAACGAATGTCAATGTCTCTGTTGCCACGACCTCAGATGCGTGCCCTTATTAGACCGAGAGTCGTTTACTTGTCCTGCTGATTCTGGGTCTGCGACAGCTTCTTTCTCTGGAGGTGCCCTCTAGCTAGGCTCTGTAAATAGATTCATCATAATTTAGTGCGGTCAGCGTGCGGCTATGGTCAAAGGTTGAGGAATTTTTTCGTTTGAACTTACCTGCATTTGGATGGCGGCTTTTTCCCGCGAAGGAGTCAAAGTGACTGACCCATGGGAACTGGTTTTCGGTGGTGGTTCCAAAACTTCTTGAGCTAGGTGGTCCATTGCATCTGTAGTGGGAGAGGTGGAACCTTCTACAGTGTTATTCATAGCAATCAGATCGCCCTTCGTGATTCCACCTGTGTCCTTACGATCTTTATTGGCTACAGAGGAAGTGGATTGAGCTGTCAGGTTTATTGTCTTTAACATCTCTTCACGGTTTGCCTTAGAATCTTCTTCTTTAGTTAGATCGATTCCTAACATGACCTTTTCCCGGATTTTTCTTCCACGGTAAGCTGACTGAATTTTTGTCGCTGCTTCGTTTAATTTACTTGTTTCTGGTTGCTCAAATTCGATTTGTTCTCTTAAAACCATATCAACTATGCGCATAACTTCCTCGCGCGCAGAAAACTTCGGTTCAATCACATCGTCAATGATCTGATTCAAAATTCTAGTCGTTATCAGTTTTTCTTGATGTTTTCTGTACGCTTCCTGAATGACCGCTGCCTTTCTATCCAACTCCTGTCGCTTCCGAGTAAAGTATCCACGGTACGCTGTCTGTATCCTAACTGCCGCTCGTTCCATCTCCTCCTTCGAGGCTCCGCTTTGCGCATAGATTCCAAGGGTATGCTTTGCCGCATCTTGCCAATCACTCGTAACTGCAGGTCCATGATAGTACTTGTACACATTCCTCAGGAAATACGTCTTGTACGCCCTCTCTATTATCTTCCCAGCCTTCAAAGCTTCACTCTCCGAAAATCCACACTCGTCTACCAAACGCTTCAGCACTTCGGCCTCTCTAAATGCATCTCTCAAATTCTCGTCAGATGTTCGTATCTTAAAATGATTCTGAAAGGCTTCCCGTATCATTCGTACCGCCCGTTCCGCCTTCTCCTCGTTCAGCCCGATCTCGTCCAGCATGGTGATTATGTCCAAGCTGGTGTCCAAAACGGTGTCCACGACTTTGTCAGCCACCACTTGGTTCTCTCGACGTATCAACTTGGCCTCCAGATAGTCTGCGACGAAATGGATAACATTTTTCGGCTGAGATCGCAGAACTTCACGGCTTATTTCCAACATGAGTTCTTTCAACTCATCCGGAACGGGAATTACTTTTCCCGGTGTTCGTTGACGATGCAGAAGGTAGTTCATGATGAAAAAAGAAGAAATGATAGAATAACTTGTGTTACAGCTGTTGTTTAAATGGCTACTTCGATGTTCATTCTAGGACGAGGGTAACATTGATAAGGTTTTTGAAGATTTCTGAAAATGCTAATATAGCAATTTTAAATTTTCAAAACAAATACTGGCGCCTATTGCTCGTGACTACAAGCTACATTTTGTTTCCAGAGAGTTTTGAGCATGCTTAAAAGAATGTTTCAAGCTGTTTTTTGTTTAGACTGATTTGGGATAACAGTGATCACTTATGTAAATGAGGGTGGATAATATTGAAAATACCGTTACTTACTGAAATAATGGCTAGGTCAAACTCTTACAAGTCATTTACTTTTGGAGCTGTGTTTGAATTAGGAAACACCTTGAATAATGGAATACACCTAAAATAGGCAATTTTCTGAGGAACTACTGCATTCTTTATAGTAAATGCAGAATTGCATATATTAATGAATATTTCGGCAATGGTATCGTTTTCGGCGATGCCATTTTTAGTAAAAATAGTTTTTTACTTGCTTATATCGTTTACAGAACTCATGTGAGGTATGAATCATCGACAGTGTCATTCATAATCAAGGAAATCATTGCTACTAAAAGTTGAAAAGTTTATGTTTGAATAAACTCAATCGTCGCAAAAATTGTCTTAATAAGCTCATGAATGGAAGAAAGAGAAGCACTAACCATACATTGAAAATGTTTCAAAAAAAAAAAACTGCTAGTACGAACTTTTTACAAGGAGGGTCTTTCCGATCAATGTCATCCATGTTACGATACCTCAGAAATCGCAAGGATTTTAATTTTGATTAATAAATAGGACCACAACATGCGTGTAAGTGAAGTGTTTAATGACTTTCAAAAAATATTTTTATTTTCTTAGAATGTTAGAAAGATTGCTGCTGAAAAGTATTTTCTTGGTCTATTATGATGCATGGAAAATTCAAGCAAGGAATCGTGCAAAATAGCGCTTTTTCCTGATCGCAGGACGCTGTTGAAAAGAGCTATCAGTTCAAACGGGAGTCTTAAGGTCTAAAGGAAGATGAATCGAAGCCAAATCTTAAATTTTCACGAGCAAAAATCTGGATAACCAAATACCCGTTTGAGCTGAAAACTTAATCGATTGGTCACTAGTTGGTGGTGACCAATCGATTAAGTTTTCAACTTTAACGGGTGTTAGGTTCTCCAGACTTGTGCTCTTGAAAATTTGAATTCTGGCTTCGATTTATCTTAACCTTAAGAAAATAACTGCAAGGAATCGACGAGAAATTTTTTGAGCCATTCTTTTTCAACAACAAATTAGCTTTTAGATTCAAATAATCTGTAATACAAAAATATACCTACGTTTTATATTTCTAGTGGTTAACCTACCATAAACAAGTGCCGGTATGGTAACCGGCTCGCTGTTTTCATGCAAATGAATGGACCAAGATAATATCCAGAGTTGCTTAATATCAATCATATCAGCTGATGGCTGATGGTCTAAAACTATCAATATCACTTGCGAGCTATCAATATCACTTTGATTTGACAACCAACAGCAGTGATGCGACATCGCACTCTAGATCAAAATCACTGCAGAATGAGTGATCACGTGGTCATTATCCATGCTATTAATGTTTTTCAGTGACCAACACATAGTTTCAATCTATCTGCAACACTGTCGAAAATATCGTACTGATAAATTGCCATTTTATCTGCTTAATTTAAAGCTAAACTTAACCCATCAGTGATATCCTTAGTCTATCGCCATCAATGCACTGGTGATGGAGTAGACAGCATGATGTTGATGTGATACGGAATGATCCGATTTGTATCGCAGTCGGCCTGTACAAATCAGCAAATTTTAAGTATTGATAGTGACATCGAGCAACTCTGATAATATCACAACCGGGAGATAGAGAAGGATCTTCTCTTCATCGTATCATTGTTAAATTACGTGTAAATTAATTCGTTTGATCAATTTCAACAAGCTTGGTTATCAATGGTTTTTAGGGCGAGATCACAAATTATGCGAGATATGTGTTTTAAGATTCAACATTTACTTTCTATACACTTATCACCTACATGAACATTGTGTAAAAGAAATGGTATTAAACAGACGATTGTGCTGCTTTTCCCCGGATGTCGTATCCCCGAATAACCTCCCTTTTCTTCAAATGCTATTTCCCCGAAAAGTGGTGCATGTCAGAAATGTACCAGAATAGTCTTCAGTGACATGGTGATGAAGTAGCAAGAACGATGAGCAATCCACAGAAGGAGATATTTGGTCATTCTTGTCTAAAAAGATATTGCCAATGATGCAGTAGACGTTGAGACTAGATAGAACCGTCAATAAAATTGAGTAGCATGCATATCCGATGACCGGTTCATTCACAAACCCTGGAATGGATAAATTTATGACAATTTTTAGTGATAAATACATTCCAAGGAAATTGGCCATTCTGGGAAACGGGGTATTTTGGGAACTGGAATTCGGGGAACTGATGTTCGGGGAACCGACATTCGGAGAAAAGTAGCACAGCCTAAACAGACACTACACTACACTCATAATTAAAAACAAATATTTATCGAGCAACGGACTCATGTATCGTAGCCGGTCGTTTGAGAACGTCGCGACCCATTGGAAGCCCACACAATAGAAACCTCAGCCAGCGCAGTTGCTGGCTAGTGTAGTGTGCTATTCCTATACCTAAAAAACAATGCGCTCTCGGGCTAGGCATTGGATATATATAGAAAGCGTTGTGTTTGGATGGGCATCTAATTCTTCCGAAAGAGGTGCACTTTGCGAAAAAGGACCACGTGATTATTGAGCTGAAATCGAATTCTGGTTAACTTCTGCGTTCATGAGTCCTCTCATGGCGTAGTGGTAACGCGCCCCAACTAGAGATCGAGGAGTCGTGAGTTCGATTCTCACTGAGAAGACGTGTAACTTTTTCGCAAATCTTCACATCAATTTGTCCATCTAATCCAATTGCAAATTATATGTAATGTTTAGCTTTTCGGTAGTTGTTAAACTTCCACTCGGCTGGTTGTGACCGTAAACCACGATTCATAATTAAAAACAATTTTCAAAAATATATTTTTGAGAAGGTAATTTATTATCATTAGCTTTAATCGCTGACATTTTTGAAATGGTTTTTTTTTTGTTTTTGAGTTATGGCAAATTTTGTGGAAAATGACCATATAAGCCTTTTCTTTGAAAACCCATATTTCAATCGAAGCATCGGAAAAACAAAGATTTTTTATCAAAGCAATTGCAAATTTTCTAAAACATCTGAAAAAAAGATATGGGATTTGTTTTAATGAAGTATAAGTCGGAATGGATGATATTTTTCATGAAAAATTACACCGCTTAGAAAAACTTAAAAAAAAACTGTTTCTGCTTCAATTTTTCATTACACTGAAAAGGGATTCTTTCATTTCAATGGAACAAATAAGATTATTATTATTTTTTTAATTTTATTTATTCAATTATTCAGTACATAACTTACATTTTCATCTTTATACTATCTATTTTTTCAACCGGGATACTTCATGCAGATTTTTATCTTTTCCGTAATCCGCCGAACTCCATTCGAATGAAACTTGGTCATGAGACCATGGCTAATCGAGCGTAAATTTGTCCTTACTGATTTGTGGCCGTCCAGTCCGAAGGGGTTACTGCATAGCGAATAGTATTCGTAGTATTGAACGTTGTCCATTTCAACAGCTTCGGCAATAACGATTAATATACAGCTGACAACACTTGCACTTTCTCACTGCTCTTTGTTAGTTTTTTGGTAAACATATGATTCTCAAGCCATTTCAACGCTTTAAACCAGAATTGGTAAATACCTAATTGCCATATTGTCTACCGATTGATTTAACTATCAATTTTGTAGTTACCTTACAGGTGGCTGGAAAAAATGCCTACATTTTGATTGAAGAAATCTTTGTTTCTATGCTGTTTCGTTCTTAAATTTGAAAATAAGCTTTATAAATTTATAAATGTATAAATTTGTAAACAGCTCATCTTGGCAATTTTTGATCATGTTTTAGGAACGAAAAATGAGCGTATTTAAAAAATGTTTAGGATTGGATCTTATTGATCGCTATTTTCAAATATACTTTGTTTGTAAGCTGGGATAGCTAATCGGGTTATCATTGTTTATTTTCCTTAATGGTGAAAAATATCCTGGGAAACTTATGCCATTTCAAAAAATCTCAATTTTTTGAGAAAATTTGATTCCGATTTGACAAAAAAAAAGTTTCTGTCACGCTTTTATCTTCAGTTATGATTTTCTGGGCATTTTTCACAAAACTATGACCAAACGCAGGAATTAAAAAGTAGTACATCTTAAAAATTTCAGTGATTGAAATTTATAAAATTCCGTTCTGTTCTGTTGTGGAAAACTTTTTCCAGTTAACATTTTTTTCTATTGCTTAGAAAATTTGCTTTCATTTTCATAAAAAAAACTTTGTTTCTACGATGCTTCTTTCTTGAGCTATAATTTTTCAAAGAAAAGGCTCAAAATGGCACATATGCACATTTTTTACAAAATTGGCCATAACTCAAAAACGAAAAAAAAAATCCATTTCAAAAATTTCAGCGATTAAAGCTTATGAATTTTTTTTTTCTATCTTTATTAACGAGATTTTTAGCCCTGGGCTAGTTCATCTCGGGACCAACGGCTTTACTTCCCTTCCGAAGGAAGTCGTCACTACTGAAATTTTTAGTGACTATCTAGGGGATGGGATTCGATCCCAGGTCCTCGGCGTGAGAGGCGTGTGTTCTAACCCCTACACCAGGTCCGTCCCCCAAAGCTTATGAAATTACCTTCTCAAAAACATTTTTTTGAAAATTTTCCACGAGTTGGAGCATAGTTTTTCCGGCTTTTCTTTACGAATTTTCTCAACGGTGGAAAATTTTGTGGAAAACTTTTTCCAGTTAATTTTATTTTTATTCCTGAGAAAATTTGCTTTCATTTTCATAAAAAAAAAACTTTGTTTCTATGATGTTTCGTTTTTGAGTTATGATTTTTCAAAGTAAGTAGTGTCAGGGGAAAACAAAAAAAAATCCAACTGAGTTTTCCGGGAAAATAGGCGACCCTGAATTTCTTTCATTTTTTTTATTCATATATTAATGAGCCCTGCCTGTGAAAAAAGTTTCAAGAAAATCTGAGACCTTTCAGCTTAAATCCGTACGGAAATAAAAAAAATACCCATTCTTGAGCTGGTTAATGATATCCTGAACCCTGTTTGAGAACAGGTTGGTTTCTTTAATCCACCGTGCTGACGTAGTCATTTCTTCCGTTGTCGGGACCCTCTGCGCGTGCCTGAGTTATACGTGTCAATCAGGTGTTCGTCGTAGGACTTTCGATTCCACCTTTCGATCACCTTACGTCCGTCCGTCGAGATGCTTACTGGGAAATAAGTAAGAAAAGGGGGTTTAATTATCCTCTTTTCTTTGGGGCTCTCCTTCGCTACTGCTTTTTATCAAGCTTGTTACAACTTGTGCATCATTGCCGATCATGGGCCGATATAGTTTCAATGTTTTCCTTCGCTTACCGTCGTTGGGGGTGAGAATGGGTCAAAAAGGGATATATACGATTTATTTATTGAATAACTATCGCAATTCAACTCCAATAAACTTCAAATTTGGTGTGTATGTACTTTGATGGTACATTAACGCTGTTAAAAATATCAAAGCAAAATATTTATTCACAGCGGCACCACAAGTGAATGAAAAATGACCCAATCTCACCCCATAGAGGGGGTGACATTGAGTCACTGTAATTGAAATAACTTGTTTTTGAGAATATGATTGCAAAACCATTCACAGCTGAACTACCGTCAAGCTACCATTCACCGTGCATTTAAGAAAAGTTTGCACTTCAAAAAATTATATAACTTTTCAAAATAATTTGAAGCGTACTAGAATACTACTACGTAGCGTGAAATTGTATCATAATTCAGGGAAAAATCTAAAACTCGTGATGCAAAACAAAAACTTACTCAAAAATTATGTTTGAAAATTTCATGTTAGGGTCGCCTCGTACCGCTCTATGTCACCATTTACCGTGCACACTAGTGCACCATTCACTGTGCATATAGTTTTTGTCATGATTTTATTTCGTATCTTGAAAAAACGTTGTTGATGGAGCAACTATGTTGCAAGTTGTGTGCGCACTTATTTTTAAGAGTATTCAAATCTTCATTTACAATAAAAACCTTAAAAAGTTTAAAAATTGGCTAAATAATTATTTTTTCATTCAAATCGTTATAGGAGGTTTGACTGTATTGTCCAAGCCATTCCATATTCACTCAAAAACTAAATATGATGTAGTTTAATCATGACATAACAATAAATCTAATATTACCGGAAAATTTCATGCCTTTCACACTAATGCACGGTAATAGGAACCATATATATTGAAAAGGGTCCATTCACCGTGCCTTTTTGTTTCGACTGAGACACAATAAAAAATTCTAATTTGCATAAAATCTCATTGCTCATACGATGAAATACATCTTACTAATAGTATCCGCAGTGAAAACATGTTGAAATTTAGAAAAAATTAACACTATATCGTTAAATTAAAAAATGTGATTTTTTGGCGTTTTTACTAAGAGTGTTGAAAAATCTCATTATCAATCAGAATTCACATGATTTTGACTACATAAACAAGGTTTTTCAAAATGCTTTGTGACAAAAACTACTTCATTTCATCAGTTTCATCTTATTTTGCTGACTAAAGAATAATTTGTGTAAATTGTATGAATATTCTGTATGAATTTGTATATGAGCACGGTGAATGGAGGCCGCACGGTGACTGGTGACTTAACGGTATATTGATGAAATACGATGCAAACAAGACGAAAAGATATCTAAGATGTTTCACAGGTATGATAAACTCACTTAAAAGAACGATTATACAAAAAAATTGAAGAGCTTTACATAAATTTTCTTGCCAAATTGTCTTCAAAGTCTCATCCCCACTGCCGTAAAGCCTATTCAGTTTCCCCAAAGGTGTACTGAAACAGCGATTATTTTAAATCTTCGTTAAATTTCGGTGCGACATTCCTCGATCAATACATTTCAGGCAGATGTTGACGTCATAATCCCAAATGTCAATAAAGTTGACTTGCAATTTAACTTACTATCGTTCTTGCTTGACCCAATCTCACCCCCATTTTTGATGTTTTAGACACCGTACCGAAAAAAAATTATATTTTTGTGGAAAAATCAAATAGATTCTTGAAAATACGTGTGAAGTGTAGTGAAAAGACTTTTAACCTTCTACTAATATAACGACAGAGGTTAAAGTACATGCGTGATACTTTGAACATGAGAAATTTAATGTGGTAAATTTTATCTAGTTTCAACATACAAGTTTATTGATATAGTAAACAAAAACTGCTATTTCTAAAAATGTACCATACCCACACAGTTACGGATCACCCACAGTGACGGATCACTTTGGCGTTCAACATCGGATAACTCGCTCAAAACATAAACGTTGACGTAAAACATATTTTTCCCATGTTATACTATTTGTCTTCTACCATTTGTAATGTTAAGCACAACATTCGACCGCTAAATAACGGTGTATTTGACAAATGTTTAGTTGGTACCACACAGCTATCATTATATGGTCGTTTTCTGTATGAAGTGCCGTCAGCATTCATAAGCTCCCACAGGTGGTAAAATACAAATTTTATAACATATTTTATGCTCGTTCGCTTCGATTTAGTATGAATTCATCTTTGGAAAACATTTTTCTTGATTGTTGATTCTAAATATCGAATATTAGCACTTCTAACTAGTGATCCATAATATGGACCAGGAAACGATCGTTTACCACGGTTATGGATCACTTCCAAAGAATGTAGATTTCTGCTATTTTGTGCATTGGATTCGACATTTTCAGACAATAGCACTACGGATAAAACTAATAAAACATCAAGGTTTGTAAAATTCATTTTTTAGCAGACAAAAATGGGTGGTAAACTTGGTGTATAGCGAAAACAGTTCATGTCTCAGTTACTACAATGCAGTATCACAAAAAAAAGACCATTTTACCCTTGTTTCCAGCTCTAACACTGCTATTTTTTGCAGTAATATATGACACATTGTTAACTTTTGCTATACCATGCAATACAGATACATTGAGTTGAAAATCTCTTGATTTTGCGCACTGATCCGTAATATGTCACATTTTGATCCATAATATGAAAATTGATCCATAATATGGTTTTCAGGAATCGATACAATTTTTAATTTTTATGCAATCCTATGTAACTATTACACTCTAAACAGTTTACTAACCGAAGTTCCAATTTGAAACGATTCGATTCGTGCTTTTATATTACAATTTTACGTTTTCCATGTCGTTTTATTGAATTTTATAGGTTGGACTCCACACTATTTGATCCATAACTGTGGGGTCATGGTATATTGTGATGAATTACGTGTAATAATATGTTCCCTAGCATATGGATTAATAATTTTAGTAATATCAGCGTTATTAGCTGAAATATTTCATAAATCATATTTTTCCGTTTTGACCCAATCTCACCCCCTAGACCCATTGTCACCCCCATCGACGGTACTTATATCGTGCTTCGAAATCAATTGAGAACGAATTCAGCAATGCCTGATTGTGAGCCATTGATTCTTATCATGGTATAAGGAGTGTGCCAAACACGGAAAACATCGGCTTTGTGAGTTTGCTCGTCCAATACGCTTCCATAGATTTGGTTAGAATTATTTCTGCCTTCTGGTCAAAAGAATGACGACCACCAGAGAGTAGCTTCTGGTCCGGTCAAAGGCGAAATTAAAATGTAAAAGTCGAACTCAAAATGGTTATCATTTCTAGTACTTCGGCCCTCAGTACCAAGTTGTACAGAACGCAGATTTTTTCGATTTTTAGTTCTTGAAGTTTCCACTCCTTCCAAATTTTTTTTGGTCAACCCCCACCCCCCCATATATGGTCACGTGAATTCTGGATGACTCCAAAGCAAAGTCATACTGAAGATGTCTTGATTCGATCCCTTAATTTCTTAATTTTATTGGGTAGAGTAAGAGAATAATGATACCTGCCGTACGATATACGATTGCGAAAGAGCAGACTCTGTCCCATTGGGAACGCAATGCTAAGAAAATAGAAGAATATAATAAGAACTCAAAATTTACACCGGTATGTTTGTCTCCTTGTTCATAGAATTGAAATTGTAAATAAATATTTTGGTAAATTTTGAGAAACTTAAAACAGCTTTCAATGAACGACTGTCACATAATAAATCATTACACAACTCATCTGCTACTTATTTTACTGTAGAGGGCACCCTTCGAAACAACAACGCAACCATGAAATCTCGTAACCCATAAAACCACCCAAGAATTACCGGAAGGTGACAGTTTAACGGCGTCTTTAATTGAAAATCAGAACGTTCGATAAAATCGTAACCTCTTTCATTGGGCACTCTTTAACTGCCTACTTACCAACCATGCCAAGCGGCCAAACTTCAAAGCCCAATACCCATCTCGGCAGACACTGTTGGTCCTTGATGTCTGCCTACACACATGCCAAGTACGTTTTGTTCCGATATCGAACTTTTTTATGACAACCGAACGAAATCGAAGACAGGTGCGATAAATTAACAATAAAAATAATAATTAATATTCGAAAAATGAACACAAGACACTTTGGGCTTCCTTTTTGCGCGCATGTCCTGCTGTCGGATCCTATGCTCTCTCTTGTTCTGCCCAGCGGAAACTAACGAAAGCCCCGAACCAAGAGGGACATAAAATATCGAAATTATTTGAAAGCTGATACCGATACGAACCAGTAGTGTCTTTTTGGTGGTATGTCGCCATTCCTTTATGCATCCGTTGCATCGATAGGAGTAAGAAACAAACGTAGGAGTTTTTTTTTGCTTGCATCGAAGAAGAAAGCGACACCCGCCTGTTGTAAGGGAGCCAGAAAATGTCAACGAGTAAATTGATCCGATCGGAATCCGTTCCTGCTATCGCTTGGCCGCTGGTAAAATATGGGAAGTTTAATCGGTTTATTGAAACCGGAAGGTGTCTCGATTACTGCTGCAGTGCTCACTGAAATGAAAACTAATCGTTATATTTGAGTGATATCGTTTTTATATCCATGACGATTAGAGAGGGAACATAGCTGATTAATAAATACTAAATAAATTAAAAGTCATACCCTTCTGATTTTTTTTTCTGTGAGTGTTTTTTGCACTCTGTTTATACAAATGACCGTCAGATATTAAGAATATAACTAGTAACCATCCTTAGTCTGGTAAATTTGAGAAGCGTTTAGTCCAGGCTTCTTTTCAAGAAAGGAAGCAAAGGGGGTCGTCATTCGTTATCACTATTAGGGTAAATGTTCCAATAGTGGAGGTACTAAGCACAGTTCAACTTCATTTAACTCCTCAAAATTTAAGTAGCGCAATTAATCTGCATATTACTGTTGTAACGGGAAGTAACGACCATTCACTTAATGAGAAAATTGATTTCATCGCAGTAACCATCGGGATGTCAGTGAAAAATAATACCTCCACTATTGTAAAAACATAATTCGGGTGGTACCGTGCTGCATCAATACCCGGACGCCTAAGGCGATACGCATATTCAAATGCTTGTATATAAATGGGTAATCGTTATTTTGTTATGTATTACTTTGAGACGATAACTGTTAGGTTAGAACTTGATTATTTTCACAATATATACAATGAATTTAATGAAAATACGGTAAAAATTAAGTTAATTCTGCACCATGGCGTGTCCACAAATCCGGACACATGAATCAAAATCCGGACATCGATGCATCAAATTCCGGACATTCAAATTATCACAGCTATTTTCACATAAAACTTAAAAAATATTAAACACACCTTCACATCACGATAAACAGAATGATAGAATTGTGAACATAATATTTGTTCTCTGTTGGATGATCCTGAATCATTATAAAACGTTGTTTTTCAGGTCTTCAAAATATACTGCGATGTGTGCATTATTTCTCACAGTATTCACACATAATTTACACTCATTTTCAGTTTATATTGTTCATAATCACAATGATACAACTTTTGAACACTTTTTCTAGGTTTTCGAACAATTATAATGTAATATTTCTTGTTGAACCTTGAAAAAAATGATGTAAAAGCACTGTGTCTGGATTTAAAACCACACGTATGAGTATCCGGACAGTCTTCTTCTAGCACGGAACTATGTGTGTTTTGAGTAAATTCTTCAAAACTATCGAATTTATCAAGATAAAAACACAAACAAATCACTACAGAACATGTATCACTAATGATTAGCACGTAAAAGACGCGTAATTAGTTGTCGAATTGCGATGCCGCATTGAGTAGAAATCCTTCGGTTTTCGTTAATTTTGTAAATAAACGCGTCCAAGTGAAACTGACTTTTGTTTTTGTCTTTACCGTTGTTTTACAAGGCTAACTTGATGTCAATTCACGTTACAATGGTCAACAGTAGTTAACATTAATCGTAGGAATAATATTCTTACATTTTGAAAGGATATTTAACATTCAAATAATTGAATTTCATCAGAGTGTCCGGATATTGGTCCCGTCCGGATTTTGATTCATCACGGTAATTGCGTACCAGTGGTCCTTAGCCTCTTGTCCAGTAACTCCTATCCCTACCACCCCGTGGTGCCTCCTGGGGTACGAGTAATCGTAGGGAAGATCGGGTAACCAACCCTGGTGGGACCTTGGTCGTATGCTCCTCTTTTCTGAGGGTGTAGCTTATCAGAGCGTCTGTTCTCCATGTTAGGGGCGGCTGAAAACAGCGTCTGTTCTCCATGTTAGGAGCGGCTGATCATCGTCCTAGTGTCAGCGTGGGACTCTAAACAGTGCTGTGCACGATGATCCTCAGGCGAGACAGAGGGTTGGTGCAGGCCTTACAAGTCAGCCGTAAAATCATCAGTACAGGAAGCATACAATGTAAATTCGTACCGGAACAATAGGCATAGACCCAGGCATCAAAAATGGACTAACTAACTAACGGTAGGGCAAAATGGTCCAAAATGCCACTTTAAGGATTTGTGTCGTTTTCTCCTAATGAGCTCCACATTTTAACGCCATTCGAAGTCCTAACAGTAACTTTACAATATTTGCTAGCTACCATCATGATAATATTTCCCAAATTTGAGTTTTTTAACGGGTTTAAATCGTGTAGAAAAGTTGGTTGAAAAATGGGGGTTGTTCAAAATGACCAAATGGATGGGGTAAAATGCCATTTAGTATGGAGAACTACTAGTTAGCAACCATGTTTCTCCATGAGTTTGCTCTGTGGTATGGAAACGCTTATTCCTTTATGAAATCATCGGAAAACCTTAATGTTTAGGCAAAAATGGAAAAAATGTTGAATTTCACCGGAAAATTGAGGAAAAATCTATAAGTTTATGTCCAAGGGTTGTGGCGGCAACTCTTAGCTTAACATATTTTAACTTCGTTTGGCAAAGAATACAAATTGAAACGATCTAGGAATGATTTAATGACGTGGGCCATTTTACCCCATCAGTGCGTCTTGGACCATGTTCCCCTACATACATATAGGGATGGTTATACCATCTACCAGAGCTGCGGCAACAGTTGGGCACAGCTTTTATCGTGACGGGCGAACTGCAAAGGCGCGTGATTGGGTGGTGGCCAATCGACAATAGAATGTGCAAGTTGAGGATCAAAGACCGTTTCTTCAATATCAGCATAATCAACGTGCACAGGCCTCACCTTGCAAGTGACGATAACGATAAGGACGCTTTCTACGCGCAGCTGGAACGTGAATACAACAGCTGCCCAAGCCATGATGTCAAAATTGTTATCGGAGAACTCAATGCTCAGGTTGGTCAGGAGGAGGAATTTAGACCGGTTATAGCAGGGGTTCTCAACCGGTGGTCCGCGGACCCCTAGGGGGCCGTGAGGAGCTTTCAGGGGGTCCGCGAAGCCATAAGCTATAATTACTTTAATCAAATTATATCCAGTGAGATCTTGAAAATTAAAAACAATGAATTCAATAGGAAATTTCTGAAATATTTGTGGCATAATCCCTGATAGATTATGCCAGCTCACTGACGAGATCCAAGGTTTTCGGAGATTCCCTGACAATTTTTTTTTGTGTTAATTCTCCCAACGGCAGATAGTTGGCTTCTAAGCAACCAACAAAATCTGTAGTTAACTCCTGGGAATATTTTTGACAATTTATTAGTGAAATTAGAAATGTTTGCATGTGATGTATTTAATTCTTTGCACTTCTGATTCACTGCGTGGTTTCTTTTTGGTCACAAAATTTGATGTTTTCAAGTTCTTCTTATTGCCAAGTTTCATTCGATTCGGCCGAGAAAATTCCTCCTGTCAAAGTAGATCCGGAAAATACCAAAGTTCTTTACTTTATTCTGAACCGTACATAAATGCGGCTTTCTGTTGTTCCTACTTGTCTTGCATTATTTGTTAAACTTTGTCAAGAACCTTTATGGAAGATCGTTGTCGTATTATTGGAAAAATACTAGGCAGATTCCTGACTCAACTCCTCCGAAGGATAACAGCAGGATTCTTGCATTGACGATTTCTTAAGATCTGTTGTGGATTACAGGCATGATTTGTAGGAGTGCCTGTTCAGTACATCAGATAACACTTCAATATTCGTATTGTGTATTTTGTAAAACACAGTTGAAAAAACCTCTCTTTTCGTTCTCAGCAATAACGTGGTGCTTCTGGCGATGGTCAACCGCGTGACGACCGGAAAGATAAATCATTTTGAGAGATTTGGTATTTCCATAAACATTGGTTTTAAGAACATCCATCTCTAGGGGTCCTCTAGATGTTTGTAAAGGTTCAAAGGGGGTCGCGGCTCCGAAAAGGTTGAGAACCACTGGGTTATAGGGAAGTTAAGCGCTCACCAGCTTGGTCTTAGACTGATTGATTTCGCTGCCTCCAGAAACATGGCCATACGTAGTACATCTGGTACACCTGGAGATCACCCCAACAGACTGAATCGCAAACGAACACGTTTTGATTGATGGAAGACACTTCTCGGACATTATCGACGTCAGAACCTATCGGCGCGAACATCGATTCGGACCACTACCTAGTGACCGTTGTGAACAACATTCGGTACCGACGCCCGCCACGGTACAATCTGGAACGACTCAAGCTACCCGAAGTCGCAACTGATAACGCGCAAAGCCTTGAAGCAGCGTTGCCGGAAGAGGGAGAGCGCACCGAAGCCCCTCTTGAGGACTGCTGGAGTAGTCTCAAAGCAGCCATTAACAACGCAGCGAAAGGTGCCATTGGGTTCGTGGAAGGAAATCGACGGAACGGTCGGTTCGACGAGGAGTGTCAGACGGTTTTGGACGATAAGAATGCAGCGCGGGCGATGATGCTGCAGCAAGGCACCCGTCAAAACGAAGAACGATTCAAACAGAAGCGAAGACAGCAAACCCATCTATTCCGGGGTAAAAAGCGCCGCCTGGAAGAGTTGGAGTGCGAAGAGATTCTCAAGAAACACGTAAGTTCTACAAGAAACTCAATGCATCCCGCAAAGGCTTTGTGCCGCGAGCCGAAATGTGCCGGGATAAGGATGGAGGTATCTTGACGGACAAATGTGAGGTGATCGAAAGGTGGAAGCAGCACTACGATGCACACCTAAACGGCGCAGAGGAGGATGATCAAGACAGCTTGAGGAATGGCTTAATTTTCCGTCGTCTATTGCCACTGGCAAGCAGATTTGTGGGAAGTTATCAAGCTGGTTTTGTGGACGTGCGATCGACGACAGACCAAATCTTTATGTTGCGGAAGATCCTCCAAAAGTGTCGCGAATATCAAGTCCCTAAGCACCACCCATTCATCGATTTCAAAGTGGCCTATGATACCATCGACCGCGAAGAGCTATGGAAGATTATGGACGAGAATGGTTTTCCCGAGAAACTGACTAGACTGATCAAAGCAACGATGGATAGTGTACAGTGCTGTGTGAAAATATCGGGTGCATTATCGGACCCATTTGAAACACGCAAAGGACTTCGACAAGGTGATGGTCTTTCCTGCCTCCTGTTCAATATTGCTCTAGAAGGTGTTATGAAACGGGCGGGCATCAACATGCGGGCGTCAACATGCGGGGCACGATATTCAATAAATCCAGCCAGTTTATCTGCTTTGCTGACGACGTGGACATTGTCGGAAGAACGTTCCAGGTGGTTTCTGAACAGTATACCAGGCTGAAACGTGAAGCAGATCGGGTTGGATTGAAGGTAAATACGTCGAAGACGAAATATCTGCTGAAACCGAGCGCGATAGAGCTCGCATTTGCAGACGCGTGATGATCGACGGGGATGAATTCGTGGTGGTGGACGAATTTGTCTACCTCGGATCATTGATAACGTGGGATAACAACTGCAGCAGAGAAATTTGAAGATGTATCATTGCCGGATGTCGTACTTACTACGGACTCCACAAGAACTTGCGGTCTGGTAAACTTCACTTCCGTACTAATTGTACCATGTACAGTATGTACCGGCGGAGTATGTGAGAACGGTGTATGGAGGAGAAGAATGAACCACGAGCTTGCGCAATTCCACGGTGAACCCAGTATTCAGAAAGTCACCAAAGCTGGAAGGGCACGATGGGCCGGACACGTTGTTAGAAAGCCGGACAACAATCCCGCAAAAAAATTGTGTTCACCTCGAATCCGGCCGGTACAAGACGAAAGGGAGCGCAGCGAGCTAGGTGGTTTGACCAAGTGGAGCAGGATATTGGAAATGTGGGGCGATCGAGAAATTGGAGGTTAGCAGCCATGGACCGAGTTAGTTGGCGAAACATTGTGGCGCAGGTCATGTCTTGCAGGACGTAGTGCCAGCAAAAGAAAAGTAAGTAAGAACATAATTTACAAGCAAAACTGGAGGAAAACTTTCAAAACAATCAATACATGTAGGATGGGTGATACAAAATATACAGAGCATTGTTTTATGCAGAAAAAATGAACTAACAAGTGATTGTTCTTGTTCAAATCATAGCCGTCTCAATGTAATAAAAAATAAGCAATGATTTTGAAAAACAAAAAAAAAAAATGTTAAAATTCATCGGATTGGTTAAGAAATTTTCTAAAACTCCTTAAATTTTGAAGCCTCGTTTGGCCTAAAAATTATAAAGGGGAATGGAGCAGTGGTAGACAAAAAATCAAAGTCAAATCAGAGAAAAAATATAATATTTTGTAGATTTTTGTCCTAAACTCCTAAAAGTATTTCTATTGAATTATTTTTTTAAATAATAGGTAAAATTGATCAGAAATCATCCAAATAATATCAGGAGTAATAGAAGTAAATATAGAAGTGTAAAAAACTTAGTAAATCATAATGTTGCAGCAGAAGAAAACAAAGCTATTATTCAGAAAATTGTTTGCGCAGAATAACACATTCTTGTAATATACAAGCCTTTTTGTAAAGGTAGAGATGTTTGAAATCCGATGAAATATTGATGTATCCCAAGCACCCAAGCATGATCGGATACAATCAAAATGTGAAAGTATGAACGTAATGTGAATAAATCACATTTTGGTCTCACATATACCGTTCCCAGTTTCTACATATTATCTTATCAAAAATGGCTTAACATGTTTTCAAACGACTTAAAACACCTTAAAACAGCATAAAACAACTTGAAACGGCTTAGAATGCCTTAAAACTGCTTGAAACGTCTTAAAATGACTTGAAACAGCTTGAAATGACTTGAAACGGCTTAGAGCGGCTCAGAACAGTTTAAAATAGCCAAAACGGCTTAAACTGTTTGTAACGCCCTGAAACGCCATAACACAACTAAGAATGGCTTAGAATTGCTTAGTATTGCAACGGCTTAAAACAGCTTAAAACAGATTAAAATTGGTTAAATTTGCTATAACGGCCTAAAAGGGCTTAAATGGCTTAGAACGGCTTTAAACGTCTCAAAACGTCCTAAAACGGCTAAAACTAGTTTAAAACGGTTCATATCTTCTTCTTCTTCTTCTTCTTTCTGGCGTTACGTCCCCACTGGGACAGAGCCTGCTTCTCAGGTTAGTGTTCTTATGAGCACTTCCACAGTTATTAACTGAGAGCTTACTATGCCAATGACCATTTTTGCATGCGTATATCGTGTGGCAGGTACGAAGATACTCTATGCCCTGGGAAGTCGAGAAAATTTCCAACCCGAAAAGATCCTCGACCGGTGGGATTCGAACCCACGACCCTCAGCTTGGTCTTGCTGAATAGCTGCGCGTTTACCGCTACGGCTATCTGGGCCCCCATTCATATATGGCCCCGGTTCATATATGGTTCATATAATGGCTTAAAACGACTAAATACTGCTGAAAACGGCTTGAAAAGGCTTAAAATGACATAAACGTTTCTAAACGGCTTAAAACAGTTTAGAATGACTTAAAACAACATGAAACGGCTTAGAATAGCTTAAAATGGCTTAAAACGGCTGCATGAAATGCATCGAAGCCAGTAGCGCAACCAGGATTTGGCTCTAGGGGGGGTTTTGTGAATTTCAAAATACTCTTTGAGAAGATATTTTCTGACAAAAAATCGAATTGATGAATTTAAGTAAGTTTTTTTTGCATAGTAAAATAAATTAGGCAATTGCAATACATGCGCGTGACGCTATTCAACCGCTATATTTTGAAATTTTTCAACAATATAAATGACTTCGATTATTAAGTGCAGCAATTTGCAATACAAATCATTGCCCCTATGGTTGTAGAAGGTGAAAAGTTAATCAAGATTGCAAAACTAAACTGCCAGAAGTAGACGAATTGTCACATCTTACAGAAATGGCAATCTAGAAAATCGAGTAAAAAAGTCAAAAATGAGATCTGCTTTCATTGTGAATATTTTATTTGCAAATGTGTGATAACACCCTAAAATTTTCAATGCTACAATTAAATTTTGTTTTTGGAAGACTTAGTACATAATACGATTGTTTTACTAGTTTAGTGGGACAAATCCAAAAATTTTAAATTAACACCCTATGTACCTTTTACGATTTACTTAAAAAATAGAATGTAATTATTGATTCATACCCACAAAATCACAACATTGTTGAAATTCCTATTGGTGGCGAATGCTTCAACTGGGAGCTAAATTCAATAGCATTCGCAGATTTGTTTTTCACTCTAATCTTTAAAATTCAAGGAATTCATATGCTCTGGAGATCGCAAACTTTGGCAAAATGCTGAGGCAACTGTAAGAATTTTGATATTTAAGATACTGCATCAATGAAAAGATTCCAATATATCTGAAGGTTGTTCAAACTGCTGACTCAACACTTTCAGTTTGATTAAAAAAGGCCTGAATTTTTTGTTATTCATTAGCTTTTTATAGCAGTAATTTCCAGATAATTTTATTTTTATCAAACTCCATGAAGAGTTTAAGAAAAAAACAACAACTTTGAAGAATAAATCTGTAAAAACTACTGACATTAACAGTGTTCATACGAACCAAACTAAGTTACTGCTCTGTAGTTGTATGATGTGTAGTGTTGAATTTCAAAAATATACTTGGAAACCTTATAATTTTTCGGCTCTGGGGGGAGTTTTGACCCCCAAAACCCCCCCTTGGTTGCGCCACTGATCGAAGCCAAACCTTGAATTTTCAAGAGCTCAAATCCAGATAACTTGACAACCGCTCGCGCTGAAAATTCGATCGATTGGTTCTCTACATTTCGAAGTTTGGCTTCAATTCATCTTCACCTTAAAACGGCTTTAAACGACTTGAAACGGCTTAAAATGACTTTTTATAGCTGAAAGTGGCTTAAAACGACTTCAAATTGCTCACAATGGCTTAAAGCATTCCTGCCCAACCTTTTTGGCTCTTTTTTGACATAAATGGTTGCCGCGTTCGCAATAATAGTCCGATCGGAAATATTTGTCCCTCAAATGAAAGCTTGGTATTATATCTGTTCGATCCATACATAAAAATTCAAAGTTGTATTAAACTCTTCGTTACAGATGCAGTTAGGTCAAAAAATTGGTCCGGCCCGCGGGCCGGATTGATTTTTGCCTTTGTCCGCATCGCTAGCAAATATTTTAATATAACATCGAATTTTTATACATGGATCGATCAGATATAATACCAAGCTTCCATTTGAAGTACAAATATTCCGATCGGACTATTATTGCGAACGCGGCAACCATTTATGTCAAAAAAGAGCCAAAAAGGTTGGGCAGGCCTGGCTTAAAGCGACTTAAGTGGCTTAAAAGGGTCTCAAACGGTTTAGAATACCTGAAACAGCTAAAAATGGATAAAAACGGCTTAAACCGGTTTAAAACGGCCTCCAACTGCTTTAAATGTCTTAAACGGCTTAAAATTGCTTAAACTTGCTTAAAATGGCTTATAAGCGGTTTCTTTACCACCGCTTAGGCCTTAAACCTGGTTTAATCGTATGGGCAAACGTGGTTTAAGGCTTAAGCGAAGGTGAAGAAATCGGCCCTTAAACAGCTCAAAACGGTTAAGAACAGTTTAAAACGGCTTAAAATAGCCTAAACGGCTTGTTACGACTTGAAACGGCATAAAACGGCTAAATACGGCTTAAAATTGCTTAAATGGCTTAATATGGTTAAGAATACCAAAAAACGACTTCAAAAAGCGTGAAATGGCTTAAAAAGGTTTAACATTGGTTTAAATGCTTTAAAACGGCTTAAGTCGGCTCAAAACGGTTGATAAGTTTTTTTAAAGACAATTTACACACCGTGTTCAGCCATAGGCTGCACAGACTGAACATAACTAATATTAGACAACGGACACACGGAACGACCAGTGGACCAGAGAAGAATTTTTCGTTTGACGAAAAGTTTTCTCCGAATGGGGCGGGAATCGAACCCACATTCCATAGCACAATACGCCTAAACGACTTACGCCGCTAACCGCACGGCTACGAGGCACAAAACGGCTTGAAACGGCTGAAAACTGCTGAATGTGGCTTGAAATTTCTTAAAACGACTTAAAATGGCTTTGAACGGCTTAAAATGGCTTAAAACGGCTAATAAAGGCTTAACATTCCTTGAAACGGCTAAAAACGGCTTGAACTGTTTTAAACGGTTTAAAACGGCTTCAACAGCTTAAAACTGTTTAAAACGGTCAAGAACAGCTTAAAATGGCTTAAACGGTTCAAATCGGCTTGTAACGACTTGAAACGGCATGGAACGGCTTAATATTAAAAACTACTGAAAAACTAAACATTACATATACTTTGCAATTGGATTAAATGGACAAATTGATGTGAAATTTGTGAAAAACAAATACGTCTTCTCGGTGAGAATCGAACTCACGACTCCCTGTTCTCTTGATAGGGCACGTTACCCCTACATCACGAGAGGACTCATGGACGCAGAAGTTAATCTGGATTCTATTTCAGCTCAAACAGCTTTAAATGGGTTAAAACGGCTTTGAACGACTTAAAATTGCTTAAAAGAACTTAAAATGGCCAACAATGGCTTGAAACGGCATAAAACGAATAAAACGAAATGACTTAAAACGGCTTAAAATTGCTTACATGGCTTGAAACTGCTTAAAACGGCTAACAATAGATTGAAATTGCTTTAAACGGCCTTAAACAGCTTAACGGATAAAAATATGTTTCTCGAATTATGATTTACAAGCCATGAAATTCATAAATTGGCTTGGATGGAATCATAATTATGATTCTTCATAAGCGTAACATCCAGAGTGACAACACTAAGCGGTGCGCTTTACTTCAAGTCATTCATCTCAATCACCCATAATTCAACACGACAAATTGGTAGTGTGGTGAAGTACGAGACTCCCAATCAGATGGTTCTTAGTTCGAACCTCGCTTTGGCAAAATTTGTTTAATTTTTGTTTTCATTGTATCGGATTGACTGACAGATTTATAAATAGATCAAAAATGGATTCGCGACAACCGAAAAGTTAAACGTAAGCATGAATCGTTGATAGTTGACTAGTTTGAAGCCTTGCGCAACAGCCTACAAGAACAGTTTTATAAATAAATTGGTTTTTAAGATGTACCAATTATGGCAATAGTGTTCCTGACATTCGCCATGAAAGTGTACCAATAATGGGCTATCGATTATTTGCACGAAATGAACTCAAACGCCATTCAGTGCATTGTGTTGTGTTAAATTGATATTGAGTTTTTTTTTTGCAATGCGTTGATGGGAGTAAATAAATGCTCGAAAAGGACTCAAAATGTTGAGAAAATTCGAAATATGATACAAAACAGCATTAATGAGCACACTTTGCTTTCCCAGTTCGCGATTTTAAGGATAAAAGAGCAAAAACTCAAAAATCGAGTGTCGCTGAATCGACCCTCTCTACCATGAAATTAGTAGTTGCCGCTTGTAGACGTTTTCGTCGGATGATTGAAGAATCCTAGCAATTGACCACAAAACTTGAAAATAATGCCTTACCGAATCGTCTCGTTATGGAAGTCATGCGTAAAATAGCTTTACTTCTTGTGTTTCACTGGATGAAAAATGTAAACAAACCGTCTCCAGGGTATTGCAATAATTCGGTTCTCATTCACTATGTGTACCAGTGTGTACCGCCATAGTGGATATATTGTTTTGTCTCAAACTCCGAACAGACTCAGATTCTGAACACTCGGTTTTTATATGACGACTTAGTTGACATATTTCGTTGAATTACGTCATAAAATTTTCAGGACAAGGAAGTCTATTGTAACTCAACTTAAATGTATTTAAAGCTATTTTATACCTTGGGAGTTGTAATGATTCTCTAGTTCGAGGTCAGCAAAAACCAGTCCAGATAAATTTATTTGCAAAATTATTCATTTGAATACAATTTATTCGTGCTGTTTGGAGTTTGAAACAAAATGTTGTTCCATAACTTTACGTGAAAACAAAAATAAATTATGATGAGTCAACATTTCTACCGGAAATCCAACAGTTAAATTTTGCGAAGAAATAAAATTTTCACAAATATCAGTTGCATTTGAAGTCACTGATGGCCTTAAGTGTTCGAAATATGAGTCAAAACAGTAACATGATTTACAACTTAAAACGAAAATAACAATAAAAATCTAACAATAACATAAATCAAGTTTTGTTCCAATTATTGCCATAATTGGTACTATAGCGCATAAAAGCATAATTGGTACTTTTACCCTATTGTTGAAATAATTTACTTAGAAAAATAGTTTAGGGATTTCTAGATGAATTTTTGATAACACTGCGGAACACGGTTTTGTCTCAAGAACCAAAATACTGCTATTTACTAAATTAAGGGTTGCTGAGTCCATTGCCGTTTTCAGAAATATCATGGCACGTCTAGTTTTTGAGATATTGACGGTTTAAAATGCTAAAATTGACTGTTTCAGCCAACTTGCATGCAAGTTTTCCAACTTGTACGGCAAATTGTTTGCTCAATTTGTCACAGAATTCAAACTTTATGTATAGAACAATAATTATCAACGAAGTTCATAATATTTTCGATGGTAAAATGTTATTTTTTGGTGGTTCAGAAAAATATTGTATTATGCCATACAAGAGAAACGAAGAATTTTATATGAAGACGGCAAACATGTTGAAAAAATTCGATTTAACCTAAATTTTATCGTAAAATTTCAACTGATTTGTATCTAGATTGAAAGTTCAAGTCCTATTTAGCATGTTTGGTAGATTATATCACAAAAAAGTTTGATATATCATACTTTAAATTTCATGTAAACATCAATAAAACCAGTGTTTTATACAACTTTGGCGACCTGTAGCTAAAAATTGTGACGTGCTGGAACATTTCTGAGAACGGCATCAGATTCAGCGACCCAAAATCTACTAGAAACACATAATTTGATCCTTGAGACACGCGAAAGTGTAATTTTTGTTTCGCTGTGTAACTAGAAGGAGACTAGGAAAAATTTTGTTTTAAAAAATATGGAAACATTCTCTCGATGTTTTTTTCATTGTATATCTTGATCAGAATGAGTACAAAGATTACCAATAATTAAAGAAAACTCAATGTTCTCCAATATATTAACACTACCTGTGATGCAACAAAAAACATAAAACTACCTTATACTACGGCAAAAACACCTTCACGTCGTCTAGTTTTACACCTACGAGAATTTTATCCTGACCATCGTTGCGCGTCAAAAGTTCCAGTGCCATTTGATCCGATCCAAAGGCTGCCATCGGATTTTCCGCCAAATCGTTGACCAACTTGGAGATCTCTTGCACCAGAGGTCCCTCTTTCAGTCCGTTGGCTTCGGTAGTGCCACCCATTACCAAATCACCATAACAACACAATCCACCCTGGCGATGTTCGTTACATCCGTAGTCCACTCCGAACGTTACGATCCGCCTATCCATGATGTTTCTTCTGGCACGGTCAACCCACTCACAGGTCCACTTGTTCCCGATCAGGCGGATTGTGTCCAATACTGGGAAAGTTCTCGGGAATGCATCGAAACGCTCCAATTTGTTGTAGCTCACGTCCAGGTTTCTTAAATTGTTTAACCTCAGTTGAGGCTCGGCATCAATCAGCACTATTTTGTTCACCGACAAATCTAAGGTTCTAAGTTGCGTCAGGCTGCTGAGCTTTTGTAAATCTACGTATTCCAATTCATTTTGAGACAGATCCAGTAACGTTAATCCAACCAGATATTTGATGTTTGATGGGACTTCCTGCAATCGGTTTCGGCTGATTTGCAAGGTTTTCAGAGTTGGATTTTTCTCAGGCCATACATCGAACCACTCCAGTTTGGTATGCAGTACGGATAAAGACGACAGCTTACTGGACCGGAATGTTATCATAGGGATAGTTCCATTGATCAGTGTAAGGTACTTTGTACCGACCAATTGTGCGAATGCCGATTCGTTCCAATGCGTATGAATGAGACCGTCGATAATAAGCTCTCTCGTGTTGGGAAATTCGAAACAATCCGAGAAATTTTCGGGACTGATACTGGTTACCCCCTCATTTCGCAGCCGACTGTTTGGCAGAGCTCGTGATAACGCGGTTGGAGTGTAGTTAATGATTAAAAAACATCTGAAAAAATGACGAAAATTACAATGTTATAAACTATAACAATAGAGTACTTACAGAAAAATATAGGCTTTACGCGCCATTAGCGTAGCTTTCTTTATCACCGACTCAAGTTGACTGATGCGCTCTTTCGGAATCGAGCATAAGTGTAAGAATGTTGTTTGGGTTTTACGTCGTCATACACTAGAGTGAGACGTTGATAATGAATGAATAAACTGATCGACCATCCAGCAGTTTGCATTCGTAGTAATCTGAGAAGTTGGAATCTTGTTCTATTTTAATAAATCCGTTCATTCAGATGCTTTAGGATTTAGAAATTTTATAATGATTTTGGTTAAATCTTAGCAAAGGCTTCGGGTCTTTTTTGAACCTTTTCAACACTCAAAACAAACTATCTTTTAACTGAGTTTTTCAATTTCCTGACATTTTTTGTGGAATTCATTAACTTACTACGCGTGGTCAAGATGAATAAATTATAAATGAAATCAAGAAAAAATCCACATACTCCATGGGTTTTGAACCCACAATTCTTGTATGCTAGAAGAGTGCTTTGACCAACTAAGCTACTGAGACACTTGGTGGCCCAATAGTTCAGAAGGTTGAAAGATTCGAACTCAAATCCCCCTGGAAGAGCTCCCATAATGACACAAATTACGACTTACGGTCGTTTTTGACATAAACATTTAGATAGCTCGCAAAAATCAGTGTGTTGATCGATTTCACTTCAGTTATGCAGGTCGGACTCGATTATCCGGAGACTCGATTTTCCGGTGTCTCGATTATCCGCGGTTCGATTATCCAGAATTTGAGATTCGATTATACGGAATTTGTTTTTTGATGTTCTTGTTTTTCATATTGTATGCATAAATCTGAGATAATTTGGTATTGCAATATACAATATCAAAAGTTTAGCAGTTTTGAACGTATTTAAGAAAAAAAGGGGGTTTGAAAAAGTGTTTTTTTATGTATACTGGTCGAAAATTGTTTTTTTTTTTTGTAAAGACCACTACTGTTCCTAGAAATAATTTCTGGCTACGCTACCGCATCATATAAATAAAACAACGTTAGATTAAATTTAAGTTCTTCTATCGAAGAATTCTTTTTTTTTTCTTAGTGATTCGATCATCCGGAGTGAAAAAAATCGATACTCCGGATAATCGAGTCCAACCTGTACAGCCATTCCATAAAAAAACCCGATCTAGTCACCGTCACCGAATTTGGTGAAAATTTGCTATTTTGTTCCTTATCCGAAATAAGGATATACGTGTTCTTGGATTTGTTATTAGGGTGACCATTTCCAAAATGGGATGACCAGAAAAATAGTGATTTTGCAAAAAAAAATTTTAAAAAGTATAATAACTCTTGAACCGATTGACCGATTTTCAATTTTCTTGGACGAATTGAAAGCTAAAGATTTTAGGAAAAATATAAAATTTCATAAAAATTGTTTTTTTTTTTTACACAAAAATAACCAATAATTTCCGTTTTTTCGTGTTTTGAAGGCCTCGGGACCAAAGAGGCTATTGCTGTCCGCATGTCTTCTTGAAAGTTCAGAAAATTTTACGTTTACTGTCAAATTTTCAGCGATGTATGTTTTTGTTGAGATATATTTTTTTGAAAATAAAAAATCAGTCATTTTTCATCGGCACACACTGGTCTCAGTGGAATACAGGGTCCGGCAATTGAAGTGACACATTGAAACAAACAGATAAACTGATCAAAACAAAAACATTTGAAATAAAATTTAAATTCATTCAATTTTACTAGAAAACAAATAACTTTTTAATAATTCACTGGTCGAATTCAACTTGTTCGCCCTTGAGTTTAACCACTCGCCGCAGACGATCAAGGAATGCATCGTACGAGGCCCGCAGGTGCTCTTGAGGTATTTTATCCCACGCTGCCGCCAGATGTCGCTTAAGGGCTTCCACACTTTCATGTTTTTTAGAGCAGACTTCGGCCTCCAGCATACTCTAGACAACAAAGTCCATAGGGTTTAGGTCCGGCGAATTCACCGGCAACTCCGAGCTAGAGATGAACCCTGGAAAATGTTCCATAATCCAGTGCTGTGTTTTCTTCGCTTTGTGAGCCGGTGCCGGTCCTGTTGGAAAACCCAATCCCTAGATCTAAAATGGCGACGTGCCCACGGTTCGACGACGTTCTGTAGAACTACTTCCCGATACGTATTTTGGTTGATCTTAACTCCTTCAGAGACAAAAACTAGCGGAGTCCGGCCATCTCGGGTGATTCCGACCCAAACCATCACCGATGCTGGTTTCTGTCGCCTGGTAGCCGTCAGCACGTCGGCACGGGTTCGTGATCTTTCAGGCAACCAGACTCTATCGTTCTGCTTATTCACAAACTGCTGCACGGTGAAGTGTTTCTCGTTAGTAAACAAGATATTCTCCAACTTTCCTTCCGCGGCCCTCTTCAGCAGTGACCCGTTCCTGTTTCTGCTTCACTGAAAGGTCTTGAATCTTCTGGATCCTGTAGGGCTTGGTCTGAAGTTTATCTTTCAAGATCCGACGGATACTTCGATCCGATATGTTGAGATCCTTCCCAGACAACCAGAAATTGCAAGAAAGTTCACGTTATAACTCGTTTATTCATACTAATTACATCAAACCCGCAAAACACCGTGAATAAACTCGTCACATTGATGAGTTTCCTCGCATAAAAAACTTTTTCTGAGTTCATTTGTACATTTTGTTTCGTCCCGTACACTCGTACAAAGTAAGTCGAATCAATTCGTAGCAGCTGTCAAATCAACATTTGTTATCATATATTAAGTCGCATAAGATCACAGGTTATTTCGGTAGAATATTTATACACTCGCAGCGTATGTTATTGATCATCACATAATATATGTACGCATATCGCCTCCACTTTTGTACGTAGAAGGCCTTTCCGCGACATCTTATAAGTGAAATTTTGCACATACAAAGCCTCCAGGTGATTTTGTTATGCGTACATTTTGGTTGTCTGGGTCCGCCAATTTTGTTGCACTGCGTCGAGGATTTCTCTCAAGGCGCTTATTGACAATCTTCACCATGGCAGGTGTGACCACAGTAGCTCGACGTCCCCCATCATACCGTTTTTTGGTACTTCCGGTCTCGAGGTATCGTTTAACTGTGCGGTACACAAAACTTCTGCAAACACGTAAATCGGACAGCTCACGAACGATGTCCTTCTGACGCTTTCCAGCTCGGAACAAAGCAATCACAGCACTTCACTTCTCTTCAAGGTCCATTTTTTTCAGATAACACTTGATAACAAAAGTGACACGTATATCCACTGATAGCCAAGACACAATGTAACGAGTGACGAGGGGTTGTCCAATTCAGTTCTGTGGGCAACGTCATAATGACAATTGAAGTAATGTAGCAGTTCAATAGGGCGATATTCAATACTGAAAAGGCAATAGATGGCTCTTTTTCAATGGTAGTAAAAACGAAATCCTGAAGCAAAGAAAGCACCTCGGAAGATGAACTAAACACAAAAAGTTATGTTTTCACTTTACACTTGATTTCTAATCACTACTTTTTTGATTCAGTTTCCTAATTGCGAGCAATTTACGATTTTCATTATTTTCCATACGTTTTGACAGCTCTCCGACTACCATTCTTCCATGCGCTTGTGTTGAAAGTTTGAGAAATTTGAGAATCCAGCGTAGCGCGATCAGTGAGAGGAATACAAACATCAGTGTCGCCGCTCGGCGGCCGGTAAGAGAAACTGAATGTTCGAAAGGTTGTTGTCTGCAATTTTTGCCGCTGGCGCCAACTGTTAGTGGTTATGAACGAAATAAACAGTCGTTACCCTAATAATGCGTACGCGCAGCATCTTTAAGCAGCGTTGCCGGATGAGGGCGAGCTCGATAGGGCCCCTCTTGACGACTGCTGGAGGTCAGCCAAAGCAGCCATTGACGACGCTGCCGAAAGCATTGTCGGATATGTGGAACGGAGCTCAAGAAACGATTGCGACGAGGAGTGCCAGGAGATTTTAGAGGAGAAGAATGCAGCGTGGGCTGCAATGCTACAGCATGGTACGCGGCAAAACGTGGAACGATACAGACTGTAGCGGAAATAGCGAACCCACCTATTCCGAGAAAAAAAGCGCCGCCTGGAAGAGATGGAATGCCAAGAGATGGAGTTGCTGTACCGTTCTCAAGAAACGCGGAAGTTCTATCAGAAGATTAACACATTCTGCAAAGGCTTCGTGCCGCGAGCTGAGATGTGCCAGGATAAGGATGGGAGCATCTTGACGGACGGACGCGAGGTGATCGAAAGGTGCAATCACCATCCTAAACGCCACCTTCAAAGTGCTATCCCAGATTCTCGTCCGTCGTCTATCATCTATAGCAAACGAGTTCGTGGGAAGTTATCAAGCAGGTTTCATCGACGGCCGCTCGACAACGGACCAGATCTTTTCCGTGTAGCAAATCCTCCAGAAATGCCGTGAGTACCAGGTCCCAACGCATCTCCTTTTCATCGATTTCAATGCGGCATACGATAGTATCGACCGCGTAGATCTATGGAAAATCATGGACGAGAACAGCTTTCCCGGCAAGCTCACGAGACTGATAAGAGCGACGATGGAAGGTGTGCAAAATTGTGTGAAGGTTTCAGGCGAACACTCCAGTTCGTTTGGATCCTGCCGGGACTACGACAAGGTGATGGACTTTCGTGCTTGTTGTTCAATATTGCGCTAGAAGGTGTTATGCGGAGAGTCGGGCTTAACAGCCGGGGTACGATTTTTACGAGATCCAGTCAATTTGTTTGCTTTGCGGATGATAGGCAGCGAGGATGCGCGAGGCAGCGAAAGTTGGACTGGTGCTGAATGCAACGAAGATAAAGTATATGCTAGCTGGTGGGGCCGAGCGCGACGCAGTATCGTAACTACTGAATCGATTCAATGGGCACTTAATAGTTTTGCTCCTTTCAAATCTCCAGGAGCGGATGGGATTTATCCTGTTCTGCTCCAAAAGGGATTTGAGTCTATCAAACATGTTTTGAAAAAGCTACTTGTAAGCAGTTTTGCTACCGGGTACATTCCCAAATCCTGGCGTGATATTACTGTAAAGTTTATCCCAAAAGGAGGACGTGCGTCGTATGAGGAAGCGAAGAGTTTTAGACCAATCAGTCTGACCTCTTTTCTTCTGAAATGTCTGGAACGCATTATCGATCATCACATCCGTGATGTTTAATTGGCAAACATGCCTCTTCATGTGAATCAACATGCTTACCAATCTGGAAAGTCCACTGTGACTCTTTTACACAAAGTTGTATACGATATCGAGAAAGCATTCGCTCAGAAGCAATCGTGCTTGGGTGTTTTCTTGGATATTGAGGGTGCCTTTGATAACGTGTCTTTCGATGCCATATTGGAAGCCGCACGAAACCATGGGCTACCTACAATGATTACCAATTGAATTCATCAAATGCTCAAAAACCGACATCTCTTCTCGACATTGCGTCAAGCAGCGATTCGAAAATTGAGTGTTTGCGGATGCCCCCAAGGGGGAGTCTTGTCACCACTTTTGTGGAATCTCGTAGCAGATACGCTATTGAGGCAACTCAATAATTGCGGTTTTCCAACTTATGGATTTGCCGACGACTATCTAGCTCTGATAGTTGGTATGTGCATAAGCACCCTATTCGACCTGATGCAAAGTGCTCTTCAGGTAGTCGAGAGTTGGTGTCGCCAATATGGCCTTTCGGTTAACCCGAATAAAACATCTATTGTTCTTTTTACGGAAAGACGAAACCGCGATGGAATTCGACCTTCACGTCTTTTTGGCACTGAGATTAATGTGACTGATCAAGTAAAGTATGTCGGAGTCATTCTAGATTCCAAACTTTCATGGACAGCTCACATTGATTTCAGAGTCAAAAAAGCTTGTATAACCTTCGGTCAATGCCGGCGAACCTTTGGTAAAACTTGGGGCCTCAAACCCAAATATATCAAATGGATTTACATAACAGTTGTTCGACCAATATTGGCATATGGATGTCTTGTGTGGTGGCAAAAGGGCGAAGTGAGAACAATCCAATCAAAATTGGGCCATCTCCAAAGGATGTGCTTGATGGCGATGTCTGGTGCGTTCTCTACAACTCCCACAGCAGCGCTCGAGGCCCTTTTCGACGTTGCGCCACTACACATATATCTTAAACAAGAAGCACTTTCTTGCTCTTACCGTTTATGGGTACTGGATCTACTGGAGAAAAATCCAGTGAATCGTAGATCTACACACACTTCGTTGTTTCCACTTTTGGTGAATTGGGACAAAATTGTCCTTGCTCCAAGTGATCTCACAATTGCTTGTAACTTTCCTTACAGGACATTTACCACACAATTCCCTTCACGGGAAGAGTGGACGTCTGGTTATTTGGAAAGAAGTATATCAAACGATATAGTATGTTACACTGATGGCTCCCTTCTTGAAGGTAGAGCTGGTGCAGGAGTATATTCTCGTGAGCTAAGGCTGAATCAGTTTTACTCACTTGGTAGAAACTGCACCGTTTTTCAGGCGGAAATATTTGCTCTTATGTGTGGAGTGCAATCAGCACTTCAACAGCGCGTAATGGGTAAAGTCATATACTTCTGTTCAGATAGTCAGGCTGCTATAAAAGCTCTCGCTTCGGCCAACTCAAGGTCGAAGCTTGTTATCGCATGTCGAACTCAAATTGAGGAACTGAATTCAGTCAACTCTGTAAACCTTGTATGGGTACCTGGCCATTCTTCCATCGCTGGAAATGAATTGGCTGATGAGCTAGCTCGCGATGGAGCATCGCATGACTTCATTGGCCCTGAACCGGCTATTCCAATTTCGAAGTGCTGGGTGAAGCTTCAGATAAACTCTTGGGCGGCAACTCAGCACAAGCAATATTGGAATAGTTTGGAGTCGTGTCGTCAAACAAAATTGTATATTACTGAGCCATCTCCAAAGGTGGCGAAGTATTTAACAAATCTGTCAAAGCAGAATTGCAGTCTCTTGGTCAGAGCGTTGACAGGCCACTGCCGACTCAACTATCACATGGCAAATATTCAGCGTGCTGACTCATTTGTGTGTGATAGTTGTGACTCCGATTATGGAACTTCGTATCACCTGATATGTAACTGTCCAGTTTTTGCGCAAATGCGATTCCAATTACTTGGTAAACACTTATTAAGTGAAACTGAATACAGAAGCCTGAATCTTCAGGACATCCTGTTATTCTTAACCCGCTGTGGTAATGAGCTATAGGCTCTCTTTACGCTCATGCGTATTGCAGTGCCCTTTTAGGGCGCTGTTCGAACCCATTGTGGTATGGAGCTACATGCTCTCATTTCGCTTATGCGATCTTCCCTCTTCAAGGGACCCCACTCCTATTTCCTCCCATCTTTCCCTTCCCTTTCCTCTCCCATCGGGTAGATGATGAAATAGGCTCAAATATGGCGATGGCACAAATCTCCCAACTGGTGGGGAACGTGCCTTTGGAGCCGGCCTTCTGATACCTGATACCTGATACGCTAGACAGGGACATATTCGAGGTGGTCGACTAGTTCGTCTACCTTGGATCCTTGCACCAAATGTATCATGTACAAAACATGTACAAGGCATGAAACGTGGACGATGCTCGAGGAGGACTTGCAAGCACTTGGAGTGGAGTCTTCGAACGGGGTGTGGAAAAACGGTGTGTGGCGGCGATGGATGAACCACGAGGAAGGCAAAGCTGCAACGATGGGCAGGGCATGTTGCAAGAATGCCGGTCAGCAACCCTTCAAATATGGTGTTCGCTTCGGATCCGGTTGGTACAAGAAGGCGTGGAGCGCAGCGATCTGGGTGGGCGGATCAAGTGCGCATCGATTTTGCGAGCGTGGGGCAGAACCGATAATGGAGAGATGCGACCACGAACCGAGTATTGTGGCGTAAAATTGTTGATTCAGTGTTATCTGTTTAGATGTTAACTAAATAAATGAATCAAATTTTTGTTTTTGAGCTAACAGAAACTTGTTGAGATGTGTGTAGTGTTTTAAGACTTATATTTATCATTTCTTTACATTATGACAAATAATGTAAAAATAGCACCGTGGTATTGTATTTGGATGATATACACAGCAGAAGCATAGAAAGGCTTGTGAGATTAACCTAAAGTTTTCAGGATCAGTTGCAAATACTGCTAATAACTTTTCGATACAGTCCTTATTGAGTGAAAAGAAAGACTTAAATTCCCGCAGCTCAGCAAAGATGGAATAGATTCCAATAGTTTTTGTCAGTATTCTCGTTTCTAGAAGTGGCCAAAGAAACTCGGGAATGTTCCTGTGGTAGCCGGTGTTATGTCGTTGGTTCACTGGGTCAGGTCGGGAGAGAAGGGTGCTATGCTTTTGTGCTCCTGTAGGTACCGAAATTTCGAGTCACAGATAGTTTCCAGAATCGGCTATAATGTGGCCACCATGTCAAATAATTTTAAGAAAAAAAAAAGCCATCAGTGTGAACCTTATGAGAAACAATTTTATTGGATAACCATGTTTACTGGAGCCTTCCTTAGTTTACTGGTTAGAGTCCGCGGCTACAAAGCGAGGCCATGCTGAAGGTGTCTTGGCTCGATTCGCGGTCGGTCCAGGATCTCGTAATGGAAATTTCCTTGACTTCCCTGGGCATGGAAGTATCATTATACCAGCCATACGATATACGAATGTGAAAATGATATCTTTGGCAAAGAAAGCTCAAAATTAATAACTGTGGAAGTGCTCTTAGAACACTAAACTGAGAAGTTCTGTCCCCGTGAGCACGTTATGCCAAGAGGAAGAAGAGTAATTAATTTTCAATCATCAATTTGTCAATTTTAATGTATTTGAATATATGTGATAGAATAAATCCTGCTCTTAATATATAAACCTCCAATCGAAAGTCCAACTGTTAATCTCCATTTCCCAGTACTCGATCTTACCACCGTCGTCGCCGGCTACCCTTCGGAGACAAATTGACCATTAGGGCAATTGGCAAGTGCCTACTCCGAAAGGACACCCGGCTGTTGCATCCGGCTAATCGTCCCAGCCACCCCGTGCTTCTGGTCAGAGCGCAATTTTCCGTAAATCATAATAATCATTATTTACCTCTCATCCAACAACGGAGTGATCGGAGCCTGGGCTCTACCCACAAGCTAAACCTCGGAGATGCTCAGCAGTCCCGCCATTATGTTAAGCACTTAATAATATCCATCCAACTGAGCTAGCAGTCGACTTGTTTTCCCCCTCTGTTTCGACTTTTAGCGTTTCCTCTCCCTCTGAAACAAAGAGATTAACGTAGTCGGAGGAATTAAAAATCTTGCTCCCCTCTTGCGCATCGGTCGCAATCAGGGTTGCCACATGTAAAGATTTATGTGTATTTTACAGCTTTTCTCGGATATTATGGACCAAGAATCTGTTTACAGATTACAGATTTCTTGAAAAAAAAAAAAAAAATGCAGAAGAACAGTTTTTTTTTACAGACTTTCTATTCAAAATTAGAGAAAAATATAAGCCAAAAAGAAAGTATCAATTATATTATTACAAATCTACAATTTTTAACTAATTTTTTTAGAGATGTAGATATAAAAACAAGATGGTTTGTTTAGTATAGCAATACAGATAATTTAAGAAAAAAATACAGATTTCAATAAGGCAACCCTGGTCGCAATATGCGGTGGTGGCTTAGAAGGTGGTGGCGGAAGGCAGCATGGTACTCTTATCATCCCAGCTGGTACTCATTATTTTTATTTCAGTAAAAGTACTTCCCGGCAAGGTGATGCACTTGTTGGAATGGATGGAAGAAAATGGGCCCTATGAAACATTAATTTCGGACGATAAACTCACTCGGTGGCTACGGTGAGCGGTTGGGGCGACGATAGAACATTTTCCGACAAGCCATTTCACGGGGTAGTATGTAATTACTTAATCTGTTAGACGATCTCAACGCCATCGCCAGCAGTGTCAGTGGAGTTTGGTAGGTTCATGTGTTAATGAATAAGGTGTGTATCCCAAGGAATAAATGTCATGTAATTGGGATTTTAATAACACTTATAGAAATTTCTCCAATAATTTCTTAACTTGCTTTTTCTTTCAAAATTTACACTTGGCCATACTTCGTGGATTTTACTACTACAAGGTTTTTTTTACATAATTTCTCAAGGATTGATTCATTTCCTAGATAACGCTGTGGAACTAAGCACCACTTACCAGCATGTGCTATGACACGTTCACCGTCAGTTCGATTTTTGTTTCTTCAATTTCACTTTTTCCAAGAATATTTATGTTATCCGCGAAACAAACAAACTGACTGAATGTCGGGAAAATCATATCTCGATTGTTTAGCTCGGATCTCTGCAAGACACCTTCAAGCGTAATATTAAATAGCTGGTGCAAATGTTTATCACCTTGTAATTATTTATTTACCCGAAGACAATTATTTCGAGAGCTGCTTCCATGTCCTGGCGATAGTAGAGGAATGGGAAATAATTTAGGTAGATGGCTTCTTAACCCGTTTCGATCCGGGTTAAGAAATTACTTGAAAAAATCACCCTTAGTTCAATTTTTTAAACAATTCTGTTGAAAATTTCAGGGACGATAGATCTAGGTATTTTTTTTTTTAAAGAAAAACTATTAAAATATTTATTTAGGGGAAGAGGACATATTCTGCAGTTCCCTATTAGCATAGTACTAATTAGAAACTATAACCGTTGGTTCCAATTTGTTGCTTGTAGGCTCGGCCACTAGTCTTCCTTTCCTAAAACCGTACCCTCCAGCAAGCACTTAAAACCCGTTCCCCGCCTTCACATGGTATTCGGACAGCCTTACTGGTGAGGAAAACGTAGCTGTACAATAAGAAGCTTGACCGAACAGTTTATTTGAATACCATTCGAAGCATTCGCTCACTCCGACATTTTACCCACTGTGGTTGAGCTAGGACAACAACTCGTTATACACGAAGTTGACCTAATCAGTGAACCCCCCAGCATAGAAGGGCAGCCAACCATTGAGAAGGGACATGTTGTCAAACTTCGGCTCTTCGCGAAGATTTGTCAGATCAAAGCTAGAATAAAACGATTCGAAGAACGTTGGTCGGGTCTCATTTGCATTCGACTACCCAAGTGATTAGTATTGCGCGCCGTTAAAGGTCATAGTTTTAAAAGTAGGCAAAAATAAGGCAAAGTAAAAGTAATTGAAGCTATTGAAGCTATTGTTAAAGTGCTATTGTTAAGAAAAGGCTCGTGTGTGTTCTCCGACCCTTTTCTTTCTTTTTTTTTGTGGCCACGGGCGATTCCCGGAGGGCCCAGTTTCGTTCTCAGGAGAACTCGAAATAGAATCGACTCCTCAGCGTTTCCAGGGCAAGCTATAGCCACTCATACGCCTTCTGGAGGGTCGACCATCCGGTCCACGGACAAATCGGACACGTAGCCCAGTCCAGGGCTGGCTTCTACACTGGCAACACCACTATAAGGCTCTATTGAGTCCCGTGACAAGCGTTTTCGTCCGGCAAAATCCGTTGGAGGTGCCTAGCTTTCCCAACAGCACCTCAAAGTTCAGCCATCGACCACACATCCGTTTGACCCCGTCAGAAGACCGCGCGCTTGGCCATAGCCAAACCGGTCGAACCACAGTGACCCCAAGCCAAGGTGAACGCTCCATGGTAGAACCCGCAACGTCGTCCAGGACCCCGAACCGTCCGAGTGGACCTACAGGGACCACGTGTAGCGATTGCCACCTCTGAAGCTTACTTTTCCGCCGATTATGATGCCACCACCAATGCTAGCCAACGTAGTTCGTCGCCATCTTTCAGCCGGCCGCCAACAACCAGCCATGTAACACGCAAGTACATCATTACATCTCTATTGAAAAATGCCCAGTGGACGAATAAAACTACTATGTTAAGCTAAATTTCGATAGTTACGTCATTTAAAGGACGCACTCCCTAAGGTTATATACACCTTCTATTCTTTCTATTAGAAACCGGTTGGCTTCCCTTTCCGCTATACAATTCCAACACTGATGCTTCTGCAAGGTAAGTGATTGGGGTTGCAATGTCTGAATCGTTGTTTATCATAGTAAACGACCCTGTGCTCAGCTGAATCTCCTAGCCTTATTCCTTTTGAGCAGCCCTGGGCTACAATACATAGGACATCTAATGTTGAAACATTAGAACAAATGTTTAATAAAATTATTGATAATTTTAAACAAAAATCGTTGCCACGTTTTATGCGTTATATATTTAGGTTAAGTTAAGTTTAGTTACTTGAAAGCGTTTTTTTTCTTTTATAAGCAGGTGAAATCAATTCATCTGTAAAAAATCTGAACTGCTATGGCAAATGAAATGTAAGATTGTACCCCGTTTGGCATAAAGTCGTTTGGCATAAGGTCGTTTGGCATAAAGCCGTTTGGCATAAAGTCGTTTGGCATAATGGTCGTTTGGCATAATAGCCGTTTGGTATAATGGTCAATTGGCATAATGGCCGTTTGGCATAATGATTGACTTAAAATAAATATCGGCATTTTTAAGCTTTTACCGAGATCAACCCCACCGAGCCAATAGCAACCAATTTTGGTAGGTTCTAAACAAGCGTGGTGTTCGTTCAGAGATAATCCAAGCTAAGAATTTCAAAAATTGTTGTGACATTAGAGAGCATTACTAAATAAAACTCGTGACGGGTTTCTACATCTCAGAACATAGAGTATCTTTGAGCTTGTTGGGTTATACACATTTGAAAACAGTAATTTGGCAAAGAAAGTTCGCAGTTATTCATCAAGGGAACGCTCATAGAATGTATCGTTGCAGATGAAGCTCTGTCCCAGTTTGGACGTAACACTCGATAAAAATTACTTGATAAAAGAATGGATTATTTTTGCAAAATATCAAATGCTGTAATCCAAAGATCTATCAATGCGACTTAGCAGACGAGAGCAGATTATTTTTCGTTTCAAATGTTTGAGGCTCTAACGCAAAAAAATCTTTTCACAGCATAGCTCAAATGAACAACACATCTTTAAAAGAAAATATTTGTGACAAAACTTTTCAACGGTTCAATATACACTCCCGTGCAAAAGTTTGGGTTCACCCCCTATCCAAGGTATCATTGAAGTCTACTGATGATTTACCAGTGATGTGACAGCTGCGGTAGCTTTTCGTAGGACCGTAAAACGGTAAGTTTTCTCTGAAATTGCAATATATTCTTCGAAGAGACCCCATGAAATTTTGGCGGAAAAATCTGGAAAGTATTCAAAATCAATGAAACAGTCAGTCAAATCATCGTGCAAAAAATTGGGTTCACCCCTCAGTATGATGCAAATCGTGCAAAAGTTTGGGTTCACCTGAGCAGCACGCACATAATTTTTGTCAATATCTCTGCCATTTTTCAACTTATTTTAATAGTTTAAAGCTTTTTTGAGCGCAAATAATTTCGCGTACATGATTGGTTTGAGATTTCACAGATTTAAGAAAGTTCAGGTGAACCCAAACTTTTGCACGATACACCATGGACCGATGCATGAGTTCACTAATTTGACGTTTGAGCGGTGCCGAATTCACTAGTTTCCATGGTCACATAAATAACACGGCACCGCTAAAACGTCAAATAATGAACTTGTGCATAGGTCCATACTGAGGGGTGAACCCAAACTTTTGCACGATGACTTGACTGACTGTTTCATTGATTTTGATTACTTTTCAGATTTTTCCGCAAAAATTTCGTGAGTGCCCTTCAAAGAATATAAGATTGCGATTCTAATGACACCTTGTATTTAAATTTTGGTCGATCCAATACTGAGGAAATTAGCTATGTTTTTTCAGTGTGTTTTTTGAAAAATATCACAACTTCAAGTAAAAATTTAGTGTACAAAGTTCAAAGAATGTTTTTAGAAAAAAACATACGAAGTAAGAATAACTCCTTGCCTTTCAAATGCGGCTTAGAGAGTTTCAATTGAACGTGTAATCACAGAGATATGGACTGAACACTTTTGTATGTTTTTTAGGGGGTGAACCCAAATTTATGCACGGGAGTGTAAATTCTAATTTTGGGATAAAAAATATCGTCTATTTTCGAGATCGAAAAATTTGTGATTGAAATAATATTTTTTCCAGCATATCTCGCAAGGAGATCACGCGTTTGTCCCAAAAAAAGTATAGATTGAATATTGGCAGGTTCTAAAGTAATTATCATTTTAACAACACATCTGGCAAGAATTGATAAAACAGCAAAATATAAAAAATAGGTCACATTAAGCTTTACTAAATAATAAAATTCAAAACAGCAAAATATAAAGAACAGCTTTTTTTTAAAAGAAGGCAAAATTAACTACTAAGCCAATAGAAGAATGGACGCCAAAAATTAGTGCGTTCAGAATCATCGAAGTGATTGTGCTACTTTTCCCGGAATGCCATTTCTCCAAATGACTGGTTTCCCCGAAAAGTAGTGAGGAGAAAGAACGATGAACAGTCAAAAGAAAGAAGTATTCTGTCATTCTCGGCTATACACATGTTGGCAAAAATGCTGATGACAGTAAAACTCGATAGAACCGCCATTTAAATAAAGAAGGGTGCATATTAGATGACCAGTTCGTTCACCACCCTGAAATGTATAAAGCTACGACAATTATGAGTGCTAAAAACTGGTATTCGGGGAACTGGCGTTCGGGGAAACGACATTCGGGGAAAAGTAGCTCAACCAATCGAAGTAACTGCAATAATTGATTTCTCTTTTCGCTGGTAATTTGAGCAGATATTTAGCCGCCATTTTGCCAGTTGGAAACAAAAAAATACTTTAAAAATATAGCTCCAAAGAACATCCTATGCATAAATGAAGGAGAAATTTCTTGAAATTTAAATCAACATACCAACATTTCATACCTATAATTATGGATACATCATATTTAGAAAAAAAATCAATTTAAAAAAGAATAAATTTGTGCTTCAGTGCATCTTCAGTGCAAAAAATTTGTTCCAATAGCGAAACTTAAAAAAAAAAGAATTAATATTTGAAAGAAGGAAAATTTCTGGATAAAAACTAAAAAACTTTTGGCAATAACTCTCCTAATATGCTTAAATTTATTCAAGAGTGAATGATTGTTGAATAAAGTGTCATAGTAGTGTAGGTTTTGTATCAATTGACTCCAAATCAAGCCAAATGTCATCAGAAAGATTCAATAGAAACGTGAAAACGGAAAATTGAGAAATTCTTGGTTTCAGACTCATTATGCCAAACGACTATTATGCCAAGCGACCATTATGCCAAACGACCGTTATGCCAAACGACTTTATGCCAAATGACCATAGTATGTTGTTAACACAGAATATAAGAAATGAATGTAATGTTTGAAATGATACCGTTTTGACTCATATTTCGAACACTTAAGGCCAACAGTGACTTCAAATGCATCTAATAACAATAAATTAGTTAATATTTTTGAAAAATTTTATCTCTTCTCAAAGTCTAACTGTTAGCTGTTGGATGTGCCGATAAAATTGTTAATTTGAGCTTGATTACTATTGTTTTTACGCAAAAGTGTGGAACAACATTTTGATTCAAATGTCGAACACTGGGTTCATTTTGTCTCATATTCCGAAAACCTTGATTCAAATTACGAACAGCACAAACATATCGTATTCAAATGAATTTGCAAATAAATTTATCTGAGCTTGTTTTACTGGGCTTAAACTAGAGTATCATCACTACTCCCAAGGTATAAAAATTCTTTTGAAGACGTTAAAATTGAATTGTAAATGACTGCCATTTACTGGTAATTTGATGACATGTTTCATCGAAACATTTCAGCCAAATCATCATACAAAAGCCGAGTGTAACTAATAAGTGTGTATACTAATAAAGAAAAAATCAAGGATCAGGCTCTTCCCAGGCGGAGAGTAACGCAAAAAAAAAGCGAAACAAGAACAAAACGCTCCTGAATTGTAGACCCAAACGTTTATTTGACAATATTTAAAACCTGAACACCCTCGTATTGTTCCTATGCAATAAAACTGGAAGATACCTTCCTTCCACTATCAACACGATCTCCATCCGAGAAGGACGCAAGCGGAGGACGAAGCGCAAAGGTGCAACGTCGATAAACATATTTTTGCAACAATTACTCAAGATTGAAAACCAGACATGAATGAATCGGGATGGCGAGAGCAAAGAAGTTTCTTGCTTGGAAGGCGAAGAAGTACGATAATTTAATTCAATTAAATTATAGCAAAATGATCGCACACGGACAGAGGCAAAGACAACGATGGCATCGAAAAAACCAAACGGGGAAAGAAGTGATCTGAGCACGAGCCGGAGGTGATTTTATTCACTCTACCTGCAGCATCATCATGCATATAATTATGCCCCATGGATGGTGTCGTCGTCTCTTCGTCGTTGGGAATATGCAAAAGGAAGTCCGATCCATGATACGTAAGGGAAAACGAGGTAATATGTGCCTTTAAGGAAAAATGTTTAACCGCGAATTATGTCGAAAACTTCAAACTAATAACTCGAAAATCTAAAATTCGATCTATTCAACATTGAAAGTTTGACCGTTTCACAAGGTGAATTATGAGAATATGATTGGTAAGTAATCTTTGACTTGTTTACTTTAAACCACACGCTTGTGATCTGTGAATATCTGGCAGATTTAATAAAGTTTTATGTTTCGAAAAATTGAGCTCTTAAAATCGAAATTTTGAGGTATCTAGTTTTTCCGTGCGAGGCGTTCAAATTGATAAACATATTACATAGAATTTGACTAGAACTAGAATACCATTCATCTTGGAGATATACCAATGGCTCATTTTACCCCGACAGCGCATTTTACACCTAGTTCCCCCACTGAGATGCGGTGGTCCACATTGTTGGATGAACTTTGGGGGCGGTCGTTGCCGATTGCGATTGGGGCCATAACGGGAGCGATACCCCGGTGGCAAAGGTAGCAAATCAGTATCGGAGATAGTGACGCTTCTTCAGGTGTGGTATTGCGGGGGGTTTTGTTTTTTTTTTGTGACTTGCACGTTTCATTCACAACTTTTTTTGGGGATTGCTCGTGGAGATTGGTATTATCAGTTACCATATTAACATATTCTTTCTGTTGATCGAAGTTTTGAATCTAAATGTAGTACAGTAATGGAATAGTACTGAAAATATTATATAGTGAACTTTAACCAAACTTTAAAGCTTCGGAAAGAGTAAAACTTATGATTTTTGTCAATGTCACATGAGAAGCCATTAATGGGAACGGACCTGGTGTAGTGGTTAGAACACAAGCATCTCACGCCGAGGGCCTGGCATCGAATCCCATCCCCTAGATAGTCACTTATGACAAAAATGTTATAGTGATGGCTTACTTCGGAAGGGAAGTTAAGCCGTTGGTCCCGAGATGAACTAGCACAGGGCTAAAAATCTCGTTAATAAAGATAGAAAAAAAAACAGAAGCCTAGAGGTAATTTCCAGAACCCCCCCAGTGCCGTCGGTGCCAACAACATTGGGGCCATGGTATCAATCATAATCGTATGGATGTAAATTTTAATCATACTTATGAAACACAGCTTGATACTTTCATAGCTGCCTGTTTGCCTTTCAATGGACTAGGCAGCAACTTAATTTGCTTCAAACTGACTTGCGGAAATTGACTCGTAATAAGTCAAAAAAATTTCCATTGATGACTTTTTCAGACAGTGTAGCTTGACGGTTCCATCCAAAAGGTTGTGAGCACAACAGAAGAAAATTTAAGAATTTTTCAAGAAAACTCAAGATGTCCACCGACTATGGAGCAGGTGATCCTTAAGCAGTTCCGCGATGCGCGCAGCAGCTACAGCAAGCTCAGTATCAAGTACGAATACTCAAAAGTCTTCCGTCTTTCGAGCGGCTCACCGGTCGGGACAATTGGTCCACGTAGAAGTTCGCCGTGGAGACTTTCCTGGAATTGAAGGATTTATAGAAAGCGGTCAAATCAGTGCCTAATGCAGATGGAACTTTGCCAGCTATTGAGAAATGGAAGTGTTGAAAAGCTCGTGCAAAAATCATTTTGCTCTTGTATCTCGTAAATTACGTCCATGAGAAGGATGCAAGAATGCGTGGAAGAATTTGGAGCGTTCGAGGACACCGGCGAATCGCACCCTTGCGAAAGCTTGGAGCTCACGATCAACCTTGCCACATGTGACCGTGTGGACAATAACGTCAATCAAATCGTATACACCGCACACCAGTAACATGGGGTAGGATTTGATATCTCCGAAGAGTGGGTCGGCACTCTGCTCCTTGCAGAGCTTCCAGATGAGTCAAGCCGATGATCATGGGGTTGGAGAATTCCGGTCTGACTATCACTGGGACAGAATCAAAACCAAGCTACTTCAAGAAGTCGAAGTGACGGAGGACAAGGAAACCGTAGGAAGGAAACCGTTCCCCCTAAGCCAGAAGAAAGGCGAAAACGAGGAAAAATCAGCTGAACAGCCGAAGGAACCGAAGTGCAAGCGATGCAGTAAGTACAGTCACATAGCCAGAGACTGTCGAGCGCCTTCTGAACAGTTCTTGCTGTGGATGGTGGTGTAACGGGTGGCAGCGTGAATTTGAAACCGAAGTGCTGGCCTGAAAACCCTGTCGCAGTGAACAAAGAGAAGTACAGTCGCCTCTCCACATCTCGATATCGAAGGAATCATCAAGATAGGGAGAGATCGAGTCAAAGAACATTAATTTAATGAACATTAGATTGGAACTACTAATTGAATTTTAACACTTCACTTTTTTCCAAAAAAATAAAATACTAAAAACACTAGTAAGGCGAGCAAATACCTTTAAACTCTAATATGTGTTGCTTATCTTGACAGATAGGCCTATTTCGTCTGCGACTTACAGACTTCATCAGTGTCGAGTGCTTGACTTGTCGAGTTGAAAGACAAAAGGTCAAAAGGACAGAAGGTCGAAAGGACAAAAAGTCGAAGAATAAAAAAGAAGGGACAAAAGGTCGAAAATCTTATTAAGAAGGAAAAATTTCCCACCATGCAAATTGTTTTCGACCTTTCGTCCTTTCGACCTTCTGTCTTTCGACCTTTTGTCCTTTCGACCTTTTGTTTTTCGTCTTTTTGTCCATAAACCGATAAGGACATCGTCGGCCGTACATTTGAAAAGGAGGCAGATCTGTACGTATACCCGCCTGACACGCGAGGCAGCAAAAGTTGGACTGGTGGTTAATGCGTCCAAGACAAAGTACATGCTAGCTGGTGGGGCCGAGCGCGACAGGGCTCGCCTAGGTAGCAGTGTTCCTGTGCACATATACCAAATGATTATTTGAAACCTTCGAGTAGGTATATTATCATGATGAGAGGGGTTTCGATAACTTGATTAGATGATGTTTAATATCTAGGTCTTATGCTAGGTACAAATTTAAATTGTAAAAATGACATTAAATGCTTTCAAACCAAATGCAACAAATACCGTTAAACGGGATGATTCCGTTAACTTTGATTGTGCGGGAATTTAAAATTACTTAACGAAATAAAAGTCTACCAACACAGAATAACTAGATATACGAAATGAACGCTATTTTTGAAATTATACTAATGAAAAAATAAAATGGTTCAGTTAAGGTGCACTGTTTCTGATCTTTAAGTTCCAGCGCATATTCGTAATAGATGTTATGCTAACAAGCACAACACTGAACCTCAGCGGATGTCACACGAAAGAAATTTTCTCCGGAGAGTAGACATACGCCATTCGCGGGTATCAATTTGCATCACGATTTAAAATTCAAATCACCAACGAAAGAAACACAGCCGTCAATTTCACGTTTTCGTTTTTCTTGGCGATAGATCTTGCCACCCACACCCAGGGCCCAGATCCAGACCAACAGCGCGTTGTTCTGACGACAACCCCACACACACAGAACGCCAATAAATCTTGATCTACTTATCGGCTTCCACGCCAATTGACACCCGCCGACGAAGTCGGATATGGATGGCGAGCGGAAGAAGTGTGAGACTGAGATGATTGTCAGTCACAAAACCGACAGAAACTGTGTGGAAGTGTAGAGGCCATGGTGCTCTGTAGACCGTTATTTTCAAAAAAAAAAAACAGATCTGCATCAAATTTGTGCTCAACAGTCGATTCCTTCATATGGGCCTTAGAGTCCACGGTTACAAAGCAAAGCCATGCTGAAGGTGTCTGGGTTTGATACCCGGTCGGTTCAGGATCTTTTCGTAAAAGGAAATTTCCTTGACTCTCCTGGGCATAAGTATCATCGTACCTGCCACACGATATATGAATGCGAAAATGGCAACTTTGGCAAAGAAGCCCTCGATTAATAACTTGGGAGTGCTGATTGAACATTAAGCTGAGAAGCAGGCTTTGCCCCATCGAGGACGTAATGCCAAGAAGAAGAAGTCGATTCTGCATGTGCTGAGCCCTTATTAATTTTTTTTGACGTGAATCATTTCGTAGACCATTACAAGCTTGTTTTGAGTTAAAATTCGTTTGATCACTTATCCAGGTTGACTAAAAATGCTTTTTAGGCATGTATTTGCTCAATGTTTTATCAATTTTACCATAATGGTTTTTGAGTTCATCAAAAGGATGTAACTTCAAAGCGGACCTTACTTTTTTTTGCCTAGCTATGAAAATCGATTGATGCGCACAGATCTCATGGACTTTTTCTGACAATAACGGTCTAAGAAGCACCGTGGAGGCACTTGTCTCTTTGTGTTCTTGTTTTGGCGGAACTGGCCGGGGAAATTCGGATCGACGACATTGAAGAGTCCCTTGGGAACTTTCTTTTTCCTTCTGCGGTGGCCAACCGTTGCTCCGTATGTAGACGAGGCGGCCTATCAAGGAGATTTGTTGATACCCGAGCAAAAGGAAAGTTCTGACCATCAAATCGAGATATTGTTTTGATTGACATAAGAGATAAAAGATCTGATGATAATATCAAAATTTTATTCCTGAAACTTCTGATCCATAGCAAAATTTGATGTTTGCAGATCAAATGAATAGCTCGCTGATATTGGTTAGATCTCACAAAAGCTAAATATGATATGCTAATGCTATTCCAAGAGTAAATTTTAGATATCATTTTCAGATCTTTTATCTCTTATATCTATCAAGTTAATATCACTTTTAGATGTCCATATCAAAATTTGCTATCACTAAGCTTTTTTCACCTGCTCGGGTAGTACCTACCGAGTTCGTCCTACATGCCAACGACGACGACTGCCGACGGCGATGAAGAATGATTTATGCTCCGTTTGCTCAGAGCAAGTTTTGGCACTTGTGGGATTTGTTGCTCGATTGGATGAGGAAGTCGTAGAAATAAGCAGACATTTTAACGGCTGAATGTTGATAAGAAAGAATGATAAACGTGTTTCATTCAATATTGCGGTGACATTATCTCAATATATTGGCAATGAATCATTTCTATGATGTACTCCTGAACAAAGTTACACAAATATGAGAAACACATAATTTGTGTGAATCATTCCTAACTTTGTAAAAAAAATGTCTCAAGATCAATGATGTTATTTATGCAAGCCTATATTATAACCTACCTCATCAGCCAATTCAGAGTTGCACAATATCAGTCATATCAGCTGATAGCTGATGTACTAAAACTATCAATATCAGTTGCGAACTATCAATATCACTTTGATCTTACAACCAACAGCAGTGATGCGACATCGCACTCTAGATCATAATCACTGCAGAATGAGTGATTACGTGGAAATTATACACGCTGTTAATATTTTTCAGTGACCAACATACAGTTTCAATCCATCTGCAGCACTATTAAGAATATCGTGCTGATGAATTGCTATTTTATTTTCTAAATATAAGGCTAAATTTAGACAATCAGTGATATCCTTAGTCTATCGCCACCAATGCATTAGTGATGGAGCAGACAGCATGATTTTGATGTGATATGGAATGATTCGAGTTGTATCGCAGTCGGCCTGTACAAATCAGCAATTTTCAAGCGTTGATAGTGACAGCGAGCAACTCTGTCAATTAAATTTCCGCACAAGTTTTACAGAGTATCGTAACACGATTTAATTTCTCATAAATAAAGTGTTGATGCAAATGTTACTTTTGAGATATGAGTGTACCGTTTTGATTCATATCAGGGCACTTAAGGCCTTAGTATAATTTAATAGAAAAGGATATAAAATTAATAATTTCGAATTATTTCTCAGCGATTAAGCTTAATACATAGTTTACATTCCAATAATTGGTAATGATCTTTTTCCAAAGCTTGAATAATTTTAAGGCTCAAGAATCCATCATTCAATCATCAGCAATCATCAAAAACGAAAAACCAGTTTTTTCGTTAAAATTTAAAGAAATCCTCATGAAAATCTATCATTGCAATTCAGATAGCAAGTGTAAAGCAATGATAGATTTTCTTGAACATTGTTTAAATTTTGAGCAAAAAAACTGGTTTTGAAAATTTATAAAATGATGATGGATTTTCCTCTTAAATAAATAGAAATGTGTAACCTTTTCATGATTCGGGCGCATCCTTAGTATTGTGTCATATTCCGGACACATTGAATAAAACTCCGGATAGCTAATAAAATTCATAATTAGAAAGGTCAAGTCATTAATTGTACCTACCAAGCCATTAGAGAAGCGGTCAAGGCAGTAGGACATTCCAAATTTTCATAGATATCTGTGAACAATGTTTATTAAAAATAAGTGGGAACTTTTGATTGGCAAATATTGAAACATTTTCCATAGGAAAAATGCTGTTAAAATGAACACTATAAAGATATCATAATGTTTCTAATGGAAAAACGATGAATTTGTATAGTTCTATCGCACAACATAAAAAATAGAGATGTTATCTGACGCAACGACATGACTTCACACCAAGATAGCAAAATTTTTCAAAAGTTCTCAAACCCAAAAATTCGTTTGCTCTTAAGAATTCAAATCACGTTAAAAGAGAAACCTCAAAGTTTTGAGATGGCCTTCAGTGAAGCCACCATAACTTCGTTATTTTCTAACCAATTCTGAAACTTTCAGCACTATTATCTTCAACATTAAAGTTATAAAAACTTTTTAGAACGTCAAATTTGTCTAAAATCGAAACTAGTCTTAGTAAAAAATAGTTTTCTCCAAATTTTTCCTCATTTCACTAAAATTATTTAAAAATTGTTACGAAGTCCTTTTCAAAAGTTCAACAAATGAGGAAACCCAGTCTTAGCTTTACAGATACTGTTTAACTGGCGAAAATAAAAATAAAACTGTAATTTTTCCATAAAATCATGTTTTTGTGTAGTTTTTTGTTGATTAACTTGATCAAAACATATTTTTAGTGAAGTGTGTTGTATCAACAGTTTTAAAACAATAAAAATAGCTTCAAAAGCATAGCATGCACAAAGATTAGAAATCGACTGAGTGTTTAAGAAGTTATGGTCAAACAAAGAATTTTTTTTGGTAAAGTGAGGAAAAGTTTGGAGTAAAATATTTTTAAACAAAACGATTTTAATTTTGAAGAAAATGGTGCTAAAAGTTTCAGAATTGGTTAGAAAATAACGAAGTTATAGTGACTTCACTGAAGGCCATTTTTTATAACTTGAAAATTCACCTTCAAGACGCTTGCGCCACCTCTAAATTTTAATAGGTTTCTCTTTAATTCTGATTTGAATTCATAAGAGCACACGATTTATTGGGTTTGAGAACTTTTGAAAAATAAGCAGCACTCTAGTGCAGAGCTACGTGGATACTTCTCTGATTCACTTTGGGATGGTTCGTTTTTTTCGGCCGAATTGTCTGAAACTTTGTAATAAGATGCACTCCAATACGACGCATTTTGTGGCTCAATAGTTTTCAAAAAACCCCACTGCCGAAGTAAGTCAAAAGTGCCAACAATAGGATCCGGCCCTATTTTATTGGCACCAAAATATGGTTGAAATGTACTGTGCGGGTAAAATTAACAGTTGTTGGTGGTGAAATTAGTATCATACAGATTATGTGAGCAAAACAAACATCAGTTCTAAATATTGAACGTGGTTTTCTAAAATGTTGATTTTCGCTAAAGTTAAAAATTCAATTGACTTTTGCATCAACTCGAACACTCTAATAAATGCTCTGCGTGATAAAGATGATTGACGCTAGTTTTTTCAATTGTGCGATATTTGCCATAAAACTATTCGCTAGAATGACATCCGCCAGAAAATACCATTCGCCAGAATGCACCATTCCCCAGAATGGACCATCCCCTAGATTTTTTTTATATTTTTTTCAGATAAATCAAGTTTGCAATTGTAGGTTAAATAGTCAAGCCAGAGCGTTTAAAATTTTTGTGAGATTAGTTTTGTTAGTATACTCAAAATACTACAGTAGTTAACCAGCTTCAAATATCCGTTTTGGGTATTGTGGTTCTAGTATTCCAATTGTTGGACTAGGTACACATTGCTTCCCTACGGTTAAAAAATATTGAATTCTCGAGCATTCAACGATCAACATCCATGTTTGAAGCTTTATAAATATGAATTGAAAAGACTTAATCCTGAGGGACCGTGGAACTAGAAAGCAGAAAACGTACAATAGAATAATAATTACATTCATTAATCAAGAACCGCATGTTAACCGTTCATCACCCTGAAATATACAATAAGTTATGATAATTATGAGATGCAAAATATTTTCGAGTAAATAGGCCACTTGAAACAACGAGGTATTCAGGGATATGGCATTTGCGGAATTGGTGTTTGGGGAAACGACATTCGGGGTGTACTCGGGTGAAAGTAGCACACATCCAATAAACTGCCCATTGAAAAGCAAAAATGATCTGGTAGTTGAACGAGAAATTCTATACAATACAATATTCTGATGAAGAATAGCGCGCGGTGGTTTTCTGGCAAATATCGCACAATCTAGTTTTTCATCCGTAACAAGCTTGGTGTTCATTTTACTACCTCTTCCCATAGAAAGTAGAGTATCCGCACGGGTAGAAATCAGAATCCAAAAACAAGATTATGACTCATGATATCATGATTCCAGCGTGTTTTCGTCTTATGAAAATACACCATGATTTGGACTCATGATATCATGAGTCAGATTGCCGTAACGCAACACACGCGTAAGGTTTTTGTAGCTGATTGCTCGGAATCATGATTCAAATGCCAAAAATGCTGAGTCGCGCATCCGTTTATGATCGACAAAATAAAAAAAAGTTAAAAATAATATACATAGAGATTCGAGCCAAGAACCTTCCGATTGTGAGCCACGTACTCTACCACTCAACCACTTCGTCATCTTGAAATTGGAGTGATCGATACGAATGAGATGAAGCAAAGTGCGCCGCTTAGTGTTTTCACACTGGATGTTACGCTTATGGAGAATCATGATTATGGCTCCAGGAACCATGATTTGTGATCCTGATATTATGACCTAACCAATTTATGAATTTCATGATTTGTAAATCATGGTGTGGGGATCAGATTTTTATTCGTGCGGAATTAGCAGCTATTTGGAATTTGAATCGAAATGGTAATTTGTGTCAATTTTTCTTGACTTTTAGTTTGTGAAGTTTTGTTAGTGAATTTGGTAGTTATTTGGAGAACCGCAGTCAAGTGACTACACCCTTCGAAAAAATCGAGTAATTTTACGTCATTTTGGACAAACATATTAGAGCGAGCAACATGACATAAAAATAGGTAAGATTTTAATTTTACATGTTGAAATGTACGCAGTTGTAATTTTACTTTTTTTGAATTGTCATGCAAGTAATTTTACAATAAGCTGTTTCCCCGTTAATCTAACCTCAAAGATTCAGATCTCACTATAAATTTCTCCCAACATTATAAAACTGAATGAAACTCATTCTTCTAGCATCACAGTTTTATTTGTATAACGTACTTACATAATATCATATCAATCAAATAATATTTATAGAACGCAGCACTCCTGCAGCTAGCACCAGTCAGCCACCAATTTCCAATTTCCTCAATCGTCTTTAATCAATGGCACTGTTAACGAATCCATGATGAAAAGAACGGTGTAGGGTAACTCGGTGTAATACGCCCCAACGGGACAATACGCTTCTCTTCATTTTCACGGGATTGAGGCTTCTTTCACACGTAAATTTGATCACATATCTTAAATATTCGCCAAAAAATGATATTGCGCTTAAGGTACCCCGGGGCAAGTGAGGATCCGGGGTAAGTGGGGCGTTTCGTCATAGCTCATCTAGGAAAAGTTTTTCATGGGGGTATTCTTCTAGAAAGTTGAAGATACAATGACAAGGAATGTATTTAGTACTAAACATATTGTTATTTTTATTACCATGTGGTTCATGTAACAGTTGTCAGTTCAGGAACATTTTCAACTTGCATTATAAATTGTGACACGTTTCACGTCTTGCATTGACTCGCAAAAAATAAATGTGCTTTAAATCGAATTTCCATCAGTAAGCTATAATTTTAAGTATTATTACAAGCTGCTAACGATAAACCAGTATTTTGTTTTCATTTCATATGAAATTTTCGATGGTCTATCTTACCCCAAAATATATTTGTAACTGGGGTAAGTGGGACCTATCAAAACAAAAACCAGAATCAAAACTTTTCGTACACGTTTCATACATTTTCCTAGAGAGTAGCACTAAAACATTCAAACAAATGATTTTTATAAAAAAAAGATCAACCTGAAATTACGTAATTGCATAAGAGGGAGAAGAAAAGTGTTATTATTCTTTATTTTTTAATTTATTTTTTAGAGTGCTTCGTGAGGCCCAAGCAGGACGGTTCGGTTTTGTGTCGTCCGATATATTTTGCTCACAATTTCGCGCGTTTTCTTCGCCGGAGAATTTTTTATTTTTTTTTTCCTATTTGGAGCGTCTTGCTGGGTAGTGCTTCGTGAAGCCCAAGCAGGACAGTTCGGTTATGCGTCGTCCGATAGATTTTGCTCACGGTTTCGCGCGTGTTTTCGTCGCCGGAGATTTTTTTTTTTCCCTGTTCTGGAGCGTCTTGCTGGGTAGGTATTTGGGAAGGCCCAAGCAAGACGGTTTGTTTTCGGGACGCCAAGAAGTTTTGCTGTCAGTGTCAGTTTTGTGTTCAGGCGAGAATGGATTACCAACTGGTGAGTTCGTTTCATGCTTATGATAACACATTTTTTCTTGAAAGCGTAACTTTTATGTAATATTAAAACAAACTTTGTATGGTTCGTCACTATAAGTGTCGGCACAATGCTATTTTCTTATACAATTTCAATATACATATATTTTTCTCTTTTTGACATTATTAAAAATTATCTTTTGAATTGTTCGACATTGTGAATGTTGACGTAGTTTTTAAAACTTCTACCATATCGAGACAAAATGCACAGTAATACTCATATGTCATTTTCAAACAAACTATGTATGGTTCGTCACTACAAGTGTCGGCATTATTCCTGTTTCATATAATTTAAAATATATACATGTAATTTTCAGTTTTCGTCATTAATAAAAACATCTTTTGAATTGTTCGACATTATAGATGTTGACCTATTTTTTAAAGCTTCTACCAAAAACTTCTCGAGACAAAAATACAAAACTAGCTTTAAATATAAGTCGTATATTTCCCCCTTGTCCATGGATCGCATCACTTACCAATGGTGACTCCCAGATCTTTTCCTCCCTCACTAATAAACACCCTTCCCGTGGTGATTGTGGAGATGCAGAGGTATTCTCGGTCTCTAGAAGCAACAATCATTACACCCTAACATTCCTTCCCCATCCCAACTGACTGTAAGGACTTGGCCGGCGCCGTTATTGATCAATAATATGAGATCTGCTAAAATTGCACTTCGAGAGTAAGCGGAATCTCCCATCCCTTATTCATTTGGATCGTAGTGCAATTCTTACCAGTTCCGATCAATCACGGAGTAGCAACCATTGACATGTACAGTCAGTCTATGCTATGCTATGCTTTATTTTTTAATTTATTTTTTATTTTTGAAATACGACTTCAAAATTGAACAAAAACACAGCAGAAATTTGAAATGCATCATGATAACGATTACTTTTCTATTTTATTTGAACTTTATTTGTTATTTCTACCAAATTAAGTAGTGATGGGAAACAATTCCATCCCATAAGGTGGTTTTCTGCCATGCATATAAATAATAGCAAAACATATTTATAATTTCGTCAATTATTGATTGTTTATATGCTACATTTTAATTAACAACTTATAAATGATATATTTTGAACATGTTTAATTCCTCTTTACGCTTTTATTGAGGAATTTTCAGTTAATATTAAATGTGAGGTAACATACTATTAAATAAAGGTTTCTTCCTAAAACGTAACTTATTTTATGGTTGATCCCTTATGTACATCAAATATGTACTTAAAATTAAAAATCTATGACTTATCAATCCTATTACTGTAATGCTTGACTTACTGATGTGGATTGACGCATGAAACTGGATGTGTCCCACTTGCCCCGTTTAGCGGAGCAACTGCGTCCAATGGCTCATTCTAAAGCTTTCTTCCAAGGTTTTCACAATTTCGAAATTATTCGATTAGTTTCATGCACACACCAGCAAATATGTTGCCAAAACGTGATTGTGTTGTTAGATTTGAAAAATATTGACATTTGAAAATGTTATTGAACAATTTGTTTGAACTATCGTTTTTTTCGTTCCCACTTGCCCCGCGGTACCTTAAGTTCATCCAAGGAGGCCGCTGCATTGCCTTCATTATGGAAACGCACAACTGCTAACGAAGTAGGCCGTCATTGAAATTAGTACGCGTCGTTGATGAATGTTGCTAAATCATGTCACAATTTCTAACTAATAAAAAATACTGGTTATGCACTGAGCATTAAGTATCATCGTACCTGCCACACGATATACGCATGCAAAAATGGTCATTGGCATAGTAAGCTCTCAGTTAATAACTGTGGAAGTGCTCATAAGAACACTACTCTGAGAAGCAGGCTCTGTTCTAGTGGGGACGTAACGCCAGAAAGAAGAAGGGGATATACTAGTGTGCATATAGTGATACTTTTTCAGATTAATATTAAATGTAAGGACTGAGTTTTATTTTTCTCAAATTGCGGGCTGCATTGCCCGCATTGATTGCATTGCATTTGCTGCACGTGGCAGCAAATACAAAACACATCCAGCCACGCGCCTACATGGAGCCACAAATCAACCCGAATTCGACTTCTTTTGACTTAATTCGGTTTTTCAGTGGGATAACCCAAATTTGAGTTAACTGACATATAGCTCCCATACAGAAGTCGCTTTAAAGTTTACCAATAACTCGATTATTCATACAAATTACATCAAACCCGCAAAACACGGTGGATGAAATCGTCAGAGAGGCAAAATAACCCACATTCACTATGATTCATTTGTCTCAGTATATTTTTCATCTAAAAGTCCTTGTTATTTACGGAAACGTCATCGTAGACACCGTTTTAATCGAATGCACCGTTTTTGGGTTAAACAATTTCAAACCATTACAATCCTTTCATATGATAGGACTTTTTCAAAACTACGAATTATAGAAAAAAATTGAAAGCGTAGTCTCGTATCGGATATCCACTAATACATTTGCGAAGTTTTATTTAACTCGGGAAAAGCAGCGTCTACGCGATTTGCGTTTTGGTCTGTAAATGCTCAGAAGTCTTAGTTTACAAAGGCTTTTCGTCATTTTTATATTTGAGTACCTACATATCATTATATTTTTGCGTTGCATTGTACACCATTTAAGCTCTTTTTTTTTAATTTTCATTTTCAAACCATTTTTGGTGCAACAATTTTCTGAAAATCATAATGAAACGCACGCACAGCTACATGTATCGTCCCACGTGCTTGATCTTGTAGGCATAAAATAAAATGTATGAATCGCTACTCAACTGAAACCAATCTCGCGTTTCATGGTGTCTCCATGATAACAACGAGCGAGTCTGTATCACCAAGCGTAGCAATGTCAGAGGCTTCCTTCCCGATTTTTTGTCGCTTTCATGATTTTTTTTTGGTACGTACTCAACGCAACAATTGTGTGAGGGTGTAAAACGAATCAAATTTAATCAAACAAGGTTCCACCCTTCGCTGAACTCGGTTCGAATAATGCCATGGATGGGAGATGTCAGCGAAAAAAATTCAATTAAAAACCTATTTTTAAGCGTAAATGAATACACCTCGGTCCTGTTGACAAGACTGTCGAATCGTCACACACTCACTCTTTATCTTGTCTAGACGCCCTGTGCCGTTGTCAGCGCGCTCGTTTCCGCATATGTACCATACCTACATGTGAACTGCATCCGGGCGACGCTTCGTCCCTCGCGGGTAACAAATTAAACGCTTCCGCAAAATGTTCTACATTTCTGTCGGGTCCATACGGAAGGGTCCGCTTAGCTCATAGCTTAGCAGAGCAGGTCATTTAAATATTTTCCCACCGTCCTATTTCGGGAACCTACGTTCTTACGCCTACGCATTGAATGAAGGAAGAAACTGATCGCTTCCTTGCGCACATCTGGTGGCAATGACTTGCATCCGTGTGAACCTGCCAGTCCCTTCCCTGGTTAGGCGCCTTTTTGCGCTAAAGTCGGTCGCAAAGGAACCACATAACACGCGTGGTAAGGATGCGAAGGAGAATACCTCCCCGAGGAGGAACAAATAACTCCCCAATAACTTATGCATACCATTTTTTGGTATCATACCAAAATCAGGTATTGTTCAGTTGTCAATACCTCAATTTGGTATTATAATGGTATTGAAAAAAATCTTTAAAACAATTAAAAATACTTTATTGAGGTATTAAACAGCTATTGAGGTCTGCTGGAGGTATTGAACTACAATTAACAAATTTCATTTTTATATGAAAATCCATCAAATATTATTGAGGTATTACAATACCTGATCTAGTTATCAGTTTGGTGTTCGTAGAATATGCTTGAGATATTATTTGAGGTATTTTACCTCTTATGCAGGGCTAATTCATACCTCATTCAGGTATGTAGTATTGGAAATTATCTGGTATGGAATACCTCAATTTGGTATTCAGTAGTTGTTTTCTTCTGCTCGGGTCCTCATGGACGGTAAGTTACGAGACCGTTGTAAAGTGACACCCGGACTAGCAGCGGCCAAGTGTCGTAACGTAAGGTTGAACGGCAGCATTGCGGTTATCGATCCGTATGAGAACATTTCGTGCCCTCTCTTTTGTTGTTCGGTTCTCGTATTTTTTTTGGTTTGAACGATCACTAATTTGGCTTGACTTAGGCTATGTGATTTATGAATTTTGTAGATTTTACAGCATGACGGGTTTTTTTCGGAGTGATTCGTATTCCGGGCGGCTTAACGACAGCTTGATATTGAATGCCCATAGAAATTAAGAGAAAGCTGGACAAACCACTTTTTTTTTACAAATATACAAAGGTTGAAAACATCTCTAATCTGGCAATAACAAACAAATTCCATGTTTTTTCAATTGTTTTGGGATTCGAAAAGTAATCTAATTTCCTTGAAAATGGGCAAATCGACATACGGGGAGGCAATCTGAAATAAAAATTACAAAAGTTTACTTGTCTTGGTAATAAGAAGAAGTTTGTATGCTGGTTAAATCTCCATCATAAAAATATCGATGTACAGTTTATCACGATTAGAGATGTTAGGAGATTTACATTAACATACGAAAATAATGATGGGCGTAAGACATAATGTGATTCGGAGTGTAGTTGACCAGTGAGGATAAGTTGATCATACCCGTTCCAACATAAAGGAGATTCAAAATTCAAATTAGTTTGATAATCCAGTTCCTATCCTAGGATCCTAGGACAATCCAGTCACTATCCTTACAATAAAAATTGTGTCCTGTGAAATTTTCAGGATTATATGGAAATTACTATGGAGAAATTTTGGAATATGTTCCAAACACGTTAATACTGTCATGTTAGTACAAACTTATCATCTCGTAGTGAAAACTCATTATTCAAATTTAATAAAGAAAGTTGTTAAAGATAGCAATTCATGCCTACATATGAATGGGAAGATATTTATAAATAATTGAGACTCGATTTTCAAACTTTTTTAATTTCATCAAACCTGTGGGGCCTTCCTTAGCTGAGTGGTTAGAGGCCGCGGCTACAAAGCAAAGCCATGCTGAAGGTGTCTGGGTTCGATTCCCGGTCGGTCCAGGATCTTTTCGTAATGGAAATTTACTTGACTTCCCTGGGCATAGAGTATAATCGTACCTGCCACACGATATACGAATGCGAAAATGGCAACTTTGGCAAAGAAAGCTCTCAGTTAATAACTGTGGAAGTGCTCGTAAGAACACTAAGCTGAGAAGCAGGCTCTGTCCCAGTGAGGACGTTAATGCAATGAAGAAGAAGAATTTCATCAAACAATTTTCCATCTATTAAACATAATAGCCTATGTTTAAAAGATGGAAAATTGTTTGATGATCATTCGACTTGTTCTGGTTTCATTATTATTAGCAAAAATTATGCTTATATTTTAATAAGGTATTTTACCTTCTTTAAATATTCGGCAGTTCTTTATACTTACACTGATATTTGTAACAATCATTTGCATTACACTTGCTTAAATTTTAATAAGAGATTTTTGTTTTTTTTTTATCATCGGTTGTTCTTTCATATTTGAATATTTTTCATAGTTATTGGAATAAGGGCTAAGAATACGTTCTTTAGGAGTCTTATTTAACCATTTATGTAGCACAAGCGTCAACTGAGGTGAGATGTAATTCTCCTCCAAGATTAAAATTGCAACTTGTGAACTGAACTCTGCACAGTTGATTGCGTATGTCAACGACTCGATGAGCACTTACGCCAAAGAAGCAAAATGTTTTTCCCTTGTGAACACAAGAAGCCAAACTTGTGGTTGCTAAAAATTAACTAATTTACTAAGTACGACGATTGAAGCAAATCGATGATACAGAAGAACGATTAAGTCATAAAACGTTTTAATAACTGTCAAGAGTTGACTACAAACGCAATACGAAATCCTATGCTGACAGCTTTTACCGCTAGCAAAGAAGTGAATATTTGCTTACATTTAGGATGTTCTTCTCTCAGCATTGACTGTTTTTTGAACTAACACCAAAGAGCTGTATTTAATGATGATTTATCCTTCTTTAAGAATAAACTGTTCTTGAAAAAATCATTACAAATTCATGCTACTTGTAGTTTACTATTGTTTTTGATTTCGGTCAAACGGCATTCGGGAAAGTGACATTCGGCCAAATGACCCGGAAACGCTACTTTTTTTCTGGATTTTAGCTACTTTTTTCTGGAGGGAGCCTAGGGAGGCCTAATAAGTTCTTGTTTTTCAACAATACCGATGTCCACAAATTTTGTAGTTTGCATAGATTTGTATTGATTTTGTCTCATATGGCTGCACATCAGTGATATTTGTGAATTTCAATTTTCACAACGGAAAAAGAATTCCTCCTGGGATTCCCAAATCATTTCTGGTATTAGTAGTTATAATTCAGCATTTATTTCCTGTTGTTTCTCTAGGCTTTATGATCTCACCAGAAAATTTCTTGAAGAATCATCAATTTTCTTACAAAAATCTCTTGAAAAACTCCGCCAGAGAATGTTTTAGAAATTCTTTTAAACATTTATCCAGAAAGGTTCGTTACGTACACAAATATATTACAATTGTTATTTTGAAATAACATCCAGTTGTTAATTAGTAATTTATTTAGAATTTTCTGAAATTACTAAGGATTTCTCCAAGAAACAGTACATGAAACTCACCCAAAATTGTCTTTAAATTTGTCTTCCACACATTCTTCATTGAATTATCATTCAGGTGTTATTCTCATTTCTCCTAATATTCCACCACGGTGCCCCAACTGACCATTATTAATAAAATGCCCATCAAATCTGATTGCAGGGCTCGATTCCTGAGGTTATTCTGCACATCTGAGCCCACAAAAAATCCTTAGGAGAAATCTCAATAATTCTGATTTCAATGTTTTCAATCCAATATGATCCATATATTAATAATTACGTAACAGCATTGAAAAATACTATATAAACGCTCAAAAAGTTGGCCAAACTGTTACCATTTAGTATACAATTGTTATCGTTGTTCTTCTTCTTCTTCTTGCCATTTGCGTCCCCACTGGGAAAGAGCCTGCTTCTCAGCGTAGTGTTCTTCTGAGCACTTCCACAGTTATAAACTGAGAGTTTTCTTTGTCTAAGTTGCCATTTTCGCATTCGTTTGTTGTGTGGCAGCATTGTGCTACATTTATTCTCAGAATTTAGTTTATTTGTTTTACCTTAAAAAAACGATTCATCATGTTAAACAACTACCAATTTAACTTAAATCAATAAACTATGAAATAAAAAACACATTCTTGAGTCACTCCGGTAAGTTGAGTCAGTTGGAAATACCTTTGTCTTATTATAACAACGGTAACAATTGTATACGACATGAGAACAATTTGGCCAACTCTTTGAGCGTTTTATAGGTTTTTTAGTACCTTTGCGTATTTTTAATATGGATTTCATTGAAATTTTTAGTCAAAAACTTTATATCAAGATTTATTGAGATTCCTCATAGAGATTTTTTTTAAAGGTTAGTCCAGAGATGCAGAATGATCTCAGGAATCGAACCCTGTACTCAAATTCGATGGACATTTTTTTTTCGTCGGGGCACCACCTAGGGGTACCGTGTCCACAAGACTTGCATAAGAAATTAAACAGGATTCAGTTGGGAAAAACTTCTTAAAGATTTCTTAGAAAGTGCGTCGAAAACCTATACCTGCATTTTTTTTATCTCTAAGTGTTGTTTCAGATTTATCTAAAAATTAATTAAATGTTGCGTCCCGCATTCCTTCAAAACTCTTCCGGGAAAAATTCCCCTAGTAATGTGTTCAGGGATTTCTTTAAATAATTATATTAACATCTTATCCTCTGGTATTCCCGTCCAAGGATTCTTCCGAAAAAATGATCAGAGATTTTTCCAAGTATTTTTCTGATTTACTAAGGGTTCTTGAAATATATTCTTGAAATCATCAATAAAAAAAACCTCCAGAAATTTCATCATGGGTTCTCTCATGTTCTAGAAACTACTTCATAGTTTTCCGAATATTAATCCCGGGATTCTCTATGTTTGGTTCAAGAGCTACCCAGGAATACCACAGCATTTTTTTGGGATTTATTTATAAATAACTCTACGAATTGCTTCGTGTCCATAACCTATTTTGAAAAAAATTTCTAAAGAGTGCCACGCGAAGGCCCAAGCGGACGTGTTCGGATTGGCGCCCAATCGAAGTGATTTTTCCTCCAGAATTTCTGGGCAGTGCGACGCGAAGCGGTATATAGTGCGTGGTCTTTTGATTCGGTTGCATGTTCCGGAGGGACGAGGTACGGAATCAAGACCAATCGTGTTCGGTTCGTGTTGATCAAGTACGAAAAGCTTCGTGTTCAGCCGAGGATGAAGTACTGGTGAGATCATTTCATGCTTATGATAATTCATTTTTATCGTTGCAAAGCTACTTTAATTTTTTTTTCAAACAAGCTATGAATGGTTCGTCACTACAAATGTCGTCTTTTACGTGTTTCATTTAAATTTAATATACCATTATATTTTCGTAATTGCTAAAAATAACCTTTGAATAGTTCGACATTATGAATGTCGACGTAAAACATTTTTGTTGTTGCAACGTAACTTTTTTTTAATTTTCAAACATACTTTGATTGGTTCGTCATTACATGTGTCGAGAATACCCTTATTTCTGTTACATACACTTTTAAAATACACAAACCTTTCTGTCTTCATCATTACTAAAAAAAACCTTTGAATAGTTCGATATTATCAATGCCGACTTTTTTATAATTTCTTTCAATACATTTTTACTGCGATACAAAAATGCAATACTAGTTTTAAGTGAAGGTCGTATTTTCCCTCCTTATCCATGGATCGCATCACCGACCAAAGGTGACTCCCAGATCTTTTTCCTCCCTCACTAACATCACCTGTCCCGTGATGATTGTGGAGATGCAGAGGTATTCTCGGTTTTAAGAAGCAACGATCATTACACAATAACGTTCCTTCCCCTTCCTAACTGACTATAAGGACTTGGCCGGCGCCGGTTATGATCAATAATATGAGAGCTGCTAAAATTGCACTTCGAGAATATGCGGAAAATCCCATCCCTTATTCATTTGGATCGAAGTGCAATTCTTACCGGTTCGGATCAATCACGGAGTAGTAACCATTGACATGTACAGTCAGTCTATGCTATGCTATAACCAATTTTGAAAAAAATTCTAAAGAATGAATTCGGAAAGATTTACTGAATTCCAGTCAGAAAGTTCACGAATTCACCGTAGAATTTTTATAGCTTTTTCTGACGATATACGTCACAGAAAAAAATCAAGTGGTTTTTGTAGAATTTACTACAAAAATTCTTGTTCTTTTTTCTTCGTTTTCTCTAATGGACCATAATTGGTGTTAAATGTATGGAGTTTTAACTGACGGTAGCTGTATTTTACATATTAGAAAATGTTTTGCATAAAATCACAAGTTTCATGCTCACTATGGCGAATCGATTAATGTAGAAACCATTTTTTCCTACTTCCCGATAACCCAAAAACACTTTTTTGGGGAGACTATTCTTAATTATTGCGGTACAGTAGAAGTTAAACGTTTGTTTTGGCAGTGTTTCTTAAGAGCATTGCCAAAGATGTGTTATGGTAAAATTATGCAATTTTTCAAAACTGGAATTTACACATTTTTTTTATTTTGTTAAGTGTTGCTATTTGGAATATGATAAGATTTGCACACCACTAACTGCCAGTGAAAGCTGATAAAACAATGACAAACACAAACTTTAGTGGACGCTTAAAAATTAAGGAACCATGAAAAAACTTGAAACAATAGTGTAGTTTTTGAAGCTTAATATCTCCATAAGTGCAAAATAACGCTAGCTCGAATTTTCAGGCAACATAGAACAATTATTGATGGAACGGATGTCGGAATTTACAGAGAGATATTTTATGGTGTTTTTGAGTTTTCTTCCTTTTTGTACGGTTTTCTTTTTATTGCGCAATTAATATTTTCGTCGTAAATATTTAAGTGTGATTTGAATTAGCGGAAAAAATGTATTTCATTATTTCATGAAATTATTATATCTGCCTACAATACAAGCAGGCTTCGGATTTCATCTGGAAATTCGTCTGTTACATTTTTAAAAGCTTTCCATTTAAGAAAATCACCGAAATTTGAACACAAATTTAAGCTTAAACAACCTAACAGTTCTCAAAGTCGAAAAAATCTCCAAATTGCACCCAGCGGATTTCAATCGGTATTTTTGAGCCTAGATAGCAAAAACGGCAGTTTTAGCACGGGTTTTCGTGGTGGACAATTTTGGTTTCACCGAGTGGATTTCCCTTTGAACTCTAACCGTTGATGCATCTAGCTTAGGCACTATTTAATTTTTGGAAAATAAAACTTTCTTCACAAATAATCTGCTTTCCCTTCAATTTGCAATGGCGAGATTCTTCTATTTACCAACAGTGAAATAAATTTTATTGTTGAAACTATTGAATCCATGGTAAAATTAAGAACTGCACCAACGATTTTCAACCGACTACATTAATCTGTTAAATTTAACACAACATAGTCTACATCACTACACAAGAAAATATATTCTGTTTATTTAATCAGAGTTGTACTATTTATGAATAGAAACATTCTAGATTTGACAAGTTTGGCATTATAATTTTGACCACACTGTGTTGTACGGTGGGTGTCACGGATTGAAATACAATGCTTTGTAGTCGAGGCTACTATGGACAAAGTTACATTTATTGCACTATTCAATGATTTTTACCAGATTATTGTAAACTCAACAGATTTTTGTAATCGGCTGAAAATCGTTGGTGCAGTTCTAAATTCTACCATGAATTCGGTTGGTTATACAACACAATTTGTTTGCGTGTATGCTCATTATTTACTTTCTACCATCTTCTACACGATCGACAGGTTTAATTGTCATATCTCTCCTTCACCTACCACTACTACACTGATAAAAATCCACACGCTCGATCTGTGTGTTTAAAATTATGGATCGATTCATGAACGTCCATATCGATTTGCTATGATTTTCTTGCAAACTTCGTGTGTGTTACACATTAAATTCCTTTGTTTTGCTTCATGGATTGATTCATCAACCGACAACAGGGATTCCATATTTTTAACACATAAGTTCCCGAAGCTTTCTCTTCAGATTCGTATGTGTCAACCTATGGACGCATAGATCATCACTCCAACACGGATTCAGTGTGTTTTGCTTATGGTTATCTTGTGTCATAATCATGTTCAAGTTGGTCGATTCATTGATTTGCGCAATGAGATTGTTATGATGAAATCTATGAGCTATGCTATCGATTTCCATGTTCAAAGCTTCTAAATTGTTTGTGATCAACCCATGGGATGCATAGTGAACTGAATTGCGGTTGGACCTCGTGTCGAACGACAGTCATCATCATGCTTCCAAAGAGAAGAAGCAATTTTTGAAGCTGAAAGTGTTAGATGAAAATTTGTGAATTCGATTTTTCTTTTATTAGTGAAGTTGACCGATATACGAGAATTTTACCTTTCTATAAGAAAACATTGATTATAATGTATAGTTTAGTTTAGTAGAAAAATCGGATTCCACTAACAGATTTTCCTGGCTTTCAGTTTCGAAAAAAAATGGAATATGCTTATCCCTGGCTTCCCAAAATATGGATTTGCGGCGCCCCGCTTGTTGCTGGCTCACGGGTTTGAAAAAAAAATCAAGAGAGCTCGCGACAAGCTGAGGAGCCTCGGATCCATATTTTGGGGAGCAAAAAATTCTCTACCAAATTTCTTCTTTCAGTCCCATGACATTTATGTTCTATCACACATGACTATCTAAAGCTACTACATTTCGAATTCAATAAGCAAATCAGTTGGTTTTCATGATTTAATATTTGGAAATTCATGTTTGTTTCACATGACAACCTAATGTTGATACACATGTTATTATACCGTGAAATCAATGATGAAATCCATATGGCTACCACACTCAAATCATGTGGTTTTCCTCATTGCGCAAATCTATAAGTAAAACACACGACCTTGACGTGTAGATTTTTCTCAGTGTACTGTCATGTTGCGGTTATGCTCGCGACTAGACCGGTTCACTTATTAGGCTGGTCCAAACCGCGTCGCAACAAGATGTATTTACAGGAATATGCTCTATAATTTGATTTTCTGAACTAAAAGTAACACATTCACAAAATAAATTACTCACCTTGGGCCATGATGAAGACCAGAGGTTCCCAAACTTTTTTAGATCGTGGCGCCCTAATCAGTTTTTTGAAAATCATGCGGCGCAGCATTATGAAAAACATTGAATTTGGATTTTTTTTTGTATAGTTATAAGATATTCTTTTGTATTTGTTGTTATTTCACATTAACAGATATAACATGTCAATAACCAATAAGTATCATTTGGAAAGCACACTTATAGCAGTATACTATTCGCAGCTTTTTTTTATAGAATCGAACTTATATTCAAAATAACAAAACGACTACTGATTTTAATGTCTTATGTCGGGATGTTCACTAAGAATCCAGTCCTACAAAAATATAAGGTGTTGCAAATTGAGAATATGAAATTGTCAAACTCCCATATTTGAGTATCGCTGAAAATTGAAATTAAGATTTTTTCTTTCTTGTAATGACTAAAAAGCAAACTCTGCAATAAATATATCAAACTTGTGAGCAATAAATATATCATTTTCGACAGGTTTAATCTGTTTTATTCGTCAATCACGTGGGGAATCAGCGTTTTATTTGCAAATCACGTGGAAATCAGAAATTTAAAATAAACAGCTTTAGTATTCTGAACCTAACAAAAAAAAAATTAAGTGGCTTTAAAGAATGTATAGAAGTGAGGAAACTTATAATTTAAAAGTGTTACTTTTTGAAGAAAAACATTAAAAACGGGTGTCAGATCTGTAGGTGATGTTTCGCTCTTAAAGCTTTTTTTTTTTAAATTTTAATTCCTTTTTGTCTTAGCTGCCGCTGATATTTAAGTGATACGTGTGGAAGATTTGCACCAAGTTTGATTCGAAAGTGATTACAGCAAAACGATTGTCGCAAAAAGTTATTAAAAAGTCTTATCTGATATCATAACCTTGGTCATAACCAAATTTTTCAAAACAAAAAATACTTTTTTAAGCGAGTCTTCAATTGATTAGCCATGGTAACAATTCCTTCAATTCATTAGAAACTAGACTTTTCAATACAAATTTAAACGTGTTACAATCAAGCTCTTCATAAATTAATGATGATTGTTTTTTTTTTGTAGTTTGCCAAGTCTCTAGAAAGACACAGTAAAAATTTAGATTGTGGTGCTATCTATGCGGGAGATTTACGAACTTTCCTTTTATGTCAGTAGATGGTCCTCGTTGTTACAACAATCTTTGCCGAAGACACTTGCTTCGTTACCGAGTTATTAATTTTGTCCCTCCAGATTGCGACCAAGGCCCATAGTGCATGGGTTTTATAGATTGTTCGGTGATTTTTTACCCAACCTTCAGCTGGCAAAATATCACCGTAATCTGTATTATTCTAGTGTGCAGGGTTTAGTGAAAAACATGTCCTGTTGTTTTTATGCCCAAGTTTTTTTTTCAAAACCTTTGCAGAATTTTGTGAAATTTGTTAGCGAAGGATTCTATCAGAATCTCGAACAATAATTTTGAAAATCTGTTCTGGAAGTTTTAAGAATACTTTTGCAGCCCTTTTTTTGTAAAAAACTTCTGTCAAAAACCCGCCTATGATTTTTTAAAACCCAGGAATTTGTGCGGCTTATTTCACAGATTTGTTGGTCTTAAATTCTGTTTTATGGCCCGCGAGCCGTACGTTCGGCAGCCCTAATTTTGATTGCCGCAATGCAGCACACGCATTATGTTTTCATTACTGATTGCTCGGTATCATGAATCAAATACATGAAATCATGACTCGCGTACTCACTCGTGATCTTTTTATTGTTCTGTCAATTAACCTAAAATATAATTAAAAAAAAAAACAAAAAATACCGAAACGGGATTCAAACTCAGAACACTTCATCGAGTTGTATTATGAGTGATCGATACGAATAAGTTGATGGGAAGCGCATCGCTTAGTGTGCAATTCTGGATGTTACGTTTATAAAGAATCATTGTTATGACCCCATAAATCATGATTTTAAAGTCACAGTCTCAGTGTGTTTGTTAAAGTTTATTAATGAAAATACTGTTTTTACTTGGCATTGTTTTGGTCTTGTCATCGCAACATTTTTTTTATTTATGTGTTGGTAAAAACTTGTTTCTACACAAAGCTGTGCATGCAACTAATTGTGCTACTTTTCCTCGAGTGTCAGTTCCCCGAAAGACTCGTTTTCCCGAAAACTATTTCCCTGAATGGGCCATTTCCCCGAAAAGTGATGCAGTTCAATAAGATGCAAGAATAGTTTTTAGTGACAAGGTGCTAAACCAGAAAGAATTATTAGCTCATTCTGAAGAGTAAGCTATTTGATCATTCTCGTCTAAACACATATTGCCAAACATACTGAGGATGGTGAAACTCGAAAAAATCACCAATCAATTAAAGAAGGGTGCATATCCGATTACCAGTTCGTTTACTACCTTGAAATTCAAAAAGTTATGAAAATCATGAAGACAAAATACTGGGGCTGGTACATTTCGCATAAAAACGATTCGCATAAGGACGTTTGGACGTTCTTCTACGAAACTGCTTTATACGAAACGTCCTTATGCGAAACGAGGCACCCCTAAATACTTTTAGGGGAACTGGGCTATTCGAGGAAACGGAGTATTCGGGGAAACGGCATTCGGAGAACCGGCATTCGAAGAAATGTAGCACAACCCATGCAACTAATCTTTGATGAAACAAAATTAAACAATATCAAAAACGATGCATGCAGTTTTATAAATTTACGACTCATAATGGTTTCAAATCCTAAGATTTCATATCTTCATGCTCTGTATCAGTTGAAATGCGACACCTTGCGAGCAATATAAAATAACTCCATTTGTCAATTTACAGAATGACTCTTTTATTCTTTTAGCCGTCCCCTCTAAGCGTCTAACCCAAAGCGCGCCAAGCCAACAATTCAATAAAGTGTGCGACACATTTGTTTATGACTTGACACATGTTTTCCTGGCCCAAAATGAACGAAAAAAAAGTCACCATTTATTCCTATTATTCAGTTCAAATAACCCAATCGAAGTGCAACATGTTTCAGAGGTGCCACCTTTCCTTCGTGTGCTCTCTGTTGCTTTCCTCTGTTTTGTTGATCTTGTTACAAATTCATTCTCAATTTACCTCGTTTTCACCGAAAAATTTATTGACAGGCGCAGCAAAGAGCGGCCCTTTACTAATGTTTTCTATTTGTTATCCAAGGAAAAATGGTTCATATTGCATCGTCGCGCTGTCACGCAGTCCCAGGAAAGAAAGGGTGCGCTTTCCAATCTCTTTGAGTGGAAAAAAGGGGGAAAATGCGTTCGGTTTTTTTCCTCTTTGCCCATAAATTGCAGCCTCTGAACAATTTCGAATGACAACAATAAAAAAGCGATTTCTAACCTCAAATGTAACATTAATTAACACTTTCCGCCGCGACGGAGTCAGGACTTTGTTTACCTTCTTGACAGAATGCCAACAACTGTCGGTGCACCGATGCGATGGAAGGCCGTTTTTACCGTTTTGAGTACTGTCTCTGATGGAATCAACGTTTTGGGGGAAAAGTGGTGGGAATGAAATCTTTGTGCTCAAGTGAATTTAGTAATTTTTAGTTTTAAAAGGATTTAATTTCATAACCTGTCAGCGATGCCGGTGGGTTGGGATAGTTTCAAATTATTTATTACTGCCTGAGGCATATGCTTGGTAAGAATGGGTTGATATACTGATATTCTTCGTTTTGTAAGAGTAATGAATTATTGAACAAATTATGCTTTGAAAAAAGAAAACATGAAGTTAAAGAAAAAATAAAACAAAGGTAAAGTAAGAGATAGAAATAGAGATAGAGATGTGTTTTTTGTTGGGCGACCCTTGTTTTTTACACAAGATTGTATAATATTAAATGAGTTTGGTTAAAATTCTTGAAGGTCGATTACGTGTATGTCCCCTTCTGTAGTCACATAATATTTAATCCCAGGTTACGTTTTTGCTCCGAGCTACCTATACCTTCAGTTTCCACCATTCTTCCGTCTTCAACCAATATTTAACCCTTTTTTTTTAATCACCAAAGGATGTGCTAAATTGTTTCGTTTCAATCAATTATGCCACACATCTCGCCAAATCTCGGACACCATCTGCGCCATCCAGCGAGCTGCGCTTTCATGCTCACCTTCAATTCATTAGCATACGGTGGCCTTTGGCTGGGATCGATCGAACGAAGACTACAGGAACGAAAACGACGACAACCAACACGACCGGCGGTCATACATTTCCGATTGATTTCCCGACCAGCAGAAAATATCAATAAACAATAAACACATTCTCACATAATTTTAATGAGATTTCGGGATCAGATTCTGCTCGGGCGACTTGCCCCATGTTCTGCTTTACGTCCAGTACCGTCGGACGGGGCTACTTTTGATTCCAGGGGCTACTTTGGACACTCACCTTTTGTATTTATTAGCAGCGTCTTTATTAATCTGAGCAATTTTGTGTCTTCAGCACTTTTATTAACCAATGTATGCTCTACCACTAGGCACGATCTTTTTTGGAACAACATCAACAATAACAGGATAAATAAGAAAACATTTCAAAAAAGTCCGAATGAATATTCACAAGGTATAAAACATTGGCTATGCAAACATTGTTTGAATTTTACCCATGTCGTGGAAACTTATTGGGAGCATCACAAAACTATCAAATCGTCATGTCTCATGAAAATATTGTGATTTGGTTTGCTTAAAATTGTTGTTTTATTAAAATAATTGATAAAAGGTCTTATTTTTACGACTTTTATTTTATTATAATGTTTTGGTTTGTATATTTTACAACGTAAAAAAAAAGTTTGTTAAAGACGTACCAATGATAAGTTCACAACATAACCCAAAAAAAAATCCGTCATATTCAATATGAATTTACAGTACAAAACAATTGCATATTTCAAATGCTTAAAATAAACTACTATTGAGCCAGCTTTAAACTGCTTATAAGCTAAAAGCATATTACAAAAGCAAACTTACTTCGTTACGATCTTGCCAAACTTTACTACATAGATTGCGTTTTTAATGAAAATTACTTACTGGTATTAAATTAGTTACTGGTATTAATGTGATCCTTCTACACATCGTTCATATAACAGTAAGAAAAGAAAAAGAAAACAGTTTTTGTACATAACTCATCAATCATCGCAGTACCTGGTAGTTAGATCGTTCGTTTATGTCAACTTAAAATAGTTGCATTTCAGAGGAAGTTGAAAATTTAAGTTTCATACAGCAAACTGAGAATAGTGAATGGCATGTTTCGTTGAAATTTGTTATATGTGTCTAACTGTTTCTAGCTTTGCAATTTTCTAAATTATGTTTATCAATGAAAAACGTTCAATAACATCATAGTGGACGATTATCTATAGAATCAGTTTGACAGTTATAACAGGGTGACTACTCATTAACAGAAATGAAATTCCCTGAGTTATCCAGGTTTTAAAAAATAATTCTAGGTTGAAGAAATTCCCCAAAACATACGAATAGTTAAGTTAAGATTATTAAAAACTTTTTTTTTCTAATGAAAGGTATTTTCAAAAATATATTTATCTAGAAAAAAAAAATTAAAAACTTCGGTGATTTTTGTTGTTTACCACGATCCAATGATTTGAAAGGGCCTTTCTCATATCCTTTCTCTTTAAATGGGATTCAGGTGCATGGACTTCATTGACGTATCCACAATATTTTTCTGGAGAGCGTTTTGCATTTTTTCTTTGGGGAAATTAAAGCTGGTAGTATGATCGTATTACAGATAATTACTTAAGACACTTCTAGTTTAAAAAAAACGAGGCCATACATATATTATGAATAATAAGAGATTCCTAACAGGAAGCACGAGATGAGAGTTTGATTGTTACGTTGAACAGACATTTTTTCTATGTATAATTCTAAGGCCCTTTTTGGAATTTCTCATGACATCACAAGTATAACAGCTTGATTTAGGTACTATAGATTTCTTTCACGTATTACTCCGCAGATCTCTTCAGGAGTTTGTTTTTTTGTTCTTCCAAAAAATTGTTTTATACCTTCATTAATTCAATCTGGAATTTTTCTAAGGACTTCCTTCAGCATTTCTCTAGGACTTCCTTTCAGCATTTCTGTTTAAAGTATCTTCAAAAACTCAAACAGTAATTCCTCCATTTTTTCTTTTTGAAAAATTTTCATTGAAACCTTTATATATTTTCTAGTCATTTATCCAATTTTTAGGCAAAATTTTTAGATTGTTTTGAAAAAAATAAAAAAATAAAATCTGCGTTGAATTTCGAAAGAAAATTATTCCTTCGAGGACCTCTGAAAGACCTCCTTAATGTTTGATGAAGTTATGGTTGAAGTTATGAACCCGATTGAGCTGAAAATTTAATCGATTAGTCACCACCAGCTAGTGACCAATCGATTAAGTTTTAAGCTTAAACGGATGATTGGTTCTCCAGATCCGTGCTCTTGAAAATTTGAACTTTGGCTTCGACTTATCTTCACCATAAGTTCTGAATCCTTGTCCAGGGTGTCTACTCGTTTATTGAAATGTAATTCCCTGATTTTCCAGGTATCACAAAATAATTCCAGGTTTAAGAAATACTCTGATTTTGTGTGACTAAAACAAAATAATGACAAGTATTAAAGTGATTTTGGTTTAATAGCAATGTATTCACTTCTAGACATTCCAATATCCAATATGAAGGTGCTAATAATACCATAGTTCAAGTTTTATTTATTTGTGACAATATGTTAAGTTTGCCAATGTTTTCGTAAGTACTTATAAAGTTCTGATCTGCAAAAATGGCCAAATTCCTAAAAATATTTCAAATTGATTGAATCGTGTTAATGATTGTTACAAAAGCCATCTGCTACATATTTGATAAGGTATATTCTCATCCCTGAATTCCTATTTTTCGTATAATAGAAGCATTATCAAGTCCCAGCTTAATCGCGTCCGACCTGTGCAACATTTAAATGTGGTAATTAACATAAATGATGAATTATTACATTTCATTCGAAAATGTTCAAGAGTTTTCAATTAACCCTCTTTTTCCATGGTAGCTCCAGAATTCCATTGATTTTTGACGAACTCAAGAAAAACTGAATCAGATAAATGCAATACAATAGTTACATAAATATGATTCTATGCACATTAGACTAACTCAATACTCAATTAATTGTTTAAATAGTAAAACTATTGGTAAACACTATTTTTTCAATTTTGCTTTTTGGCTACGCAGTCTTGATTTTTACAAATTTGCTCGAGGTTTCGACAAGGCATAACTGATTCTACCACACAGTCGATTCTTTACTAGCTCAACAACATTTTTTCTATTGAAAAAACAAATATTTTCTTACTGTTTCGAATTCTTTAGCAATTTCCATTTGCAATCCTATTTGCTTAACCAATTTTTAAAAACACTTTTTTGTAAAGAAATAGTCGATTTAGGTTGTGGAAAAGAGAGGGTTGAATTGTCATGAAATTTTAAATTTATAGCTGTTCAAACTCCAGATTTAAGTAATTCATTGAAAAATGTTTGGAAGAACTACAGTAATCCTAGAATTTAATGCTGGAGAAATTCCTAAAAAAAAATTAGGGAAACCGAATAATGAAACACATGTGGAATTTAAGGAATTATTTGAAATTTTCTTAATAGATTAATTCAAATAACCCCTCGAGGAGTTTTTTGAGCAATTCTTGTTGGTTTCCTTGGAAAAAAAATCATAAACAAATTTAACCAAAAACTCTGGAATTAACCATTGCGGGTTTTCTTGGAAAAAATCTTTGAAAGATATTCTAGAGTAACTACTGGAGAGTTCGGTCAAAAAGTTAGTGAAAAAATATCTGAAGGAAGTCCTAGGATAGCCCTGAGAAAATTACTATAGGTAGTAACGTTGAAGTGCTCAATGATTTCCTTAAACAAATTCAGGAAAAAATCCTTCAAGCATCCTTGGAAAAATTACCAAAAGAATTGATAGAGGAATTTCTTCAAGAATTTCTGAAGAGAACCCTATCTTAATTCCTGATAGTATTTTAGATTAAATCCCTGGAGAAGCCAGTAGGATAGTTCCTGAAGCTTCATAATGCATTTTAATGACATGTAAGCAAGATAAGGCAAAAAGAGACTTAAGAAACCACTTTGGGAAAAATAGAAACTTGAGATACCTTTCATCAAAATTAGAGACTTTTTAGAGACTTGCATATAAATAAAGACCAATTACGCAAAAATTCTTTGTAGTGAACATATGCTATCATGAACTACGGCCTCAAAACAATTTCCCTGATTGTGATCGAAATTCCCTGAGAATTCCAGGTTTTTTCCAGGTTGAATAAAATTCCCTGATAATTCCAGGTTTTCCAGGTTTTTCCAGGTTGTAGACACCCTGTATAAGGAAAAATCATTTCATTATCAAATTGTGAAAATGTCCAAAGTAGCCCCATTTTTGTAGCATTTTTGTTATTTCTTGATGGATTTGCAGACAAGAATTATCAATATCTATCCATAATTTTAAGAGTTACAAACCCTCAAAGTTAAAAAATGTATTAATAATGTCAAAAGAAGCCCCGTTTGCTGGTATTGAAATATTTCGATTTGTTATTGTGCAGGCCTTATTGATAGAAATGGATGGTATTGATTTTTGATATTCTGCCTCTCATCACCTTCTAATGTAAACCATACTATAGTATGCTGGAATTCATTTATATTACCATGAAATGGTATTTGTTTGCAATATTTTTCTGCTCGGGTTCGTAGCAACGTTCGTTCCATTCACAGGGCTTCTATTTTACGCCCTCGGGTGCCCAGTGGTCATCCGTATCCAATGCAACCCAAAGCAATCGAACCATCAATACAGACTCTTTTTCCGGACCAATTACCTCAGCATCGGATGGCCCTCCATCAACAAGAACAAATCTTGCGCCGTAATTGAGATCGAGCATCGTGGCGCGCTCTGGGAGATAAAAATTAAGATAACAACGACATACCACACCGACGACGTTGACGTTGTCCTGTGGAGACCTCCGACGACGATCCCTCTCTCTGGACATCGGCGGATGCGACTCTACCATGTGTGCTGGGAAAATTATCGTGGCCGTGGTAAAGAATAACCATCACTAGTTTATCTTAAAACAGCCAATAAAGCTGTTCTAGTCAAGCAATTATTGGGTATAAATTAGCAATTAAAATTAACGAAATAGAATTAAAGAATTCGTCATTTGCCGAAATAATCGAAACAGTAGCAATAAAAAAATAGTATTTAAGAATTAAATTATTTGCAATGAAAAAAACTGAAAAAATAGGAATACTTTAAACTTTTCCAAGAAAAAATTGAAGTATATTTTTTTACAGTTCAAACTATTACCTTAGTCTGATTATTTCATGGAGTGTTCCCCTTCTTTAAATGCCGGTGAATTGGGCTACCCATATGAGCCAACCAGTCAACAGGAGCTTCACAGTTTAACAACGTTTACGGTAGCTACACGCTTTCACACTTTTGACCAAACATGACTGCCGAATCGAAGGACATGTCGTCGTCGTTGCCATCACCGGCTGGCCTGGAATACGGAATCTTTGTAGCAAAAAGTGGTGAGCTCTGCTGGATTGTGAATGAATAATTTCCAGTTCAAGATGGCTAATTAATTCATTTGCACTGTGTGGCGTCTTCGATTAATTCATTCAATAGGATTTCTTTCCACAAAGATAAATCAGAGAATGCAGTGGAGGTACAGAATTGTGACTGAGTAAGTGTCAAGTTTCAAAAACTGTATCTAGTTATGTAGATGTAATAAGGGAAAGTAGTTGTGTTGGCCTTCCTTAGCCGAGTGGCTTGATTCCGCGGCTATAAAGCAAAGCCATATTGAAGGTATCTTGGTTCGATTCCCGGTCGGTCCAAGATCTTTTTTTTTTCTGTAATGGTAATTCGGTGACTTTTTTTAATTTTTGAGTGTAGATTCCCAGTATAACTGATTTGCGATTACATTTTACATTGTAACATAAAAAAATAATATATTTTCAACATTTCTCACTTGTAATGTTCGTTGTGGTGGTCAAATGTGCTCATGATTTGATTATTCTTGAAAATATTGATTCCAAATAGCCAAAAACGCAAATATTACTCTTATGAAGTTATGGACATAATAGCACCAAGAAGTAAATACCTTGAAAAATATAAACTCTGGGTCTTACACATACCCTTCTCACACTGACATGCCAGTTGGTCACTTCTACTTGCTCAGTTATAAATAATTCATATCCGGAGCACCAAGCCATGTCATTGCCACCCGCATAATAAAACCATATTTATTTTCGCATATTTTAACTTTTATTGGCTCCGCCCATGCCAGGGGATCAGAATATAAAATGCCCATTAGGATGATGCTGGGTTTACCGATCGGTGCATGGCGACGGCGAACCAGATGGGATTACATCTACCCAAGTCAAATCTTTTTTCCGAGTGGCGATGGATGTCTTCGGAAGTGCACAACCATCAGAGGCTGGGAGATTGATTTGGAGAGTGAATTTCTCAAACTGTCAATATTTACCAAGTATGCAAACAGGCTTAGTTGGATTGCCCCACTGGATGGAACATTTCTTGTTCGAAGCTAAGATTCGTTGGTGATTGAAAAAGATTTTCTTTCCCCGAAAAGAAGGCATTTGTGAACAATGGATGGATCCTCGGCAAATATTGGCTTGGCTATGCATCAAGCTCCCATTTGGTGTTATATTGATGGTACCATGATTTATCTGAAAATTTGCTAATGAAATGGCAGAAAACGTTCCTAATGGAATAATTTACTAGAGCTCGAACTAATTAAGAATAATCTTAAGAAAATCAAAAGTTTCAACAAGACACCATCAATCAGGGAAAAACTGAAGGAAATGTTCGACATCTGAAGCCACAGCTTGTAGTTATGCTCTTCCGTAAATTATCACCGACAATCCTTCCGCCGTAAAGCTGCCATTCCGACCATCTGTAGGCACCGCACTCGCGAAAGGAAAAGTGATACAGGTATGTACCGTTTTTGTCACGTGCCGATTTTTCAACATATTTCGCGTTGAGTATCATACAGGCGTATCTGCATTGATCGATTTTTCTTCGTAGAACAGTTAGGATTCCGACATGGACATTTGACCACTAATCAACTTGTACGTACAACAAATTTTATTCGTTCCAACAAATCTGAAGGTGATTGTACTGGTCTTGCTCTTCTAGACATACAAAAAAACATACAAGAGTATTTGGCATGAAGATCTCTGGTGTTGACAAAAACCGAAACACCCCTGTACTCGCGTGCTCTATTTCGCGAGCGCTTCCCATTGCAGCCGCGAAAATAAAATAATGAAAAGATTTAATTTCCTACCAAGCACGAGAAAAGGGCTCAAGTTGCGGATCCCGCGAATAAAGTGAGACACGACGACGACGACCGAACGTTCAGAGCAGGCCTTCAGTGCAAAAGGCCATAAATGCAACGTGAAGCAGAAATTAAAAAGGATATTAAACTTTCATGGGGAAGATGGTATCCTTTCGGGCGCGTGGGTACGGGAAATGGGAAATCATCGACGGGCCGCGCAATCAACTGTGCCAAGTAGGTTGGGATCGTTTTGCGGTGGCGGAAGATCTACGACTCTTTGACGGAAGCAAACGTTGATGAAAAATTGGGGAGCGCTTCATTTTTCGGTCCTTAATTACTTCCACTGAATGATAAACAATCGTCTTATTAGTCATTAAATAGTCTTTTGATTATTATAAATACTGGTTAAATCTAAGAGCCTGAAATAAAGCCATTCTTAATATTTGGCAAAAATCAGAGTTGCTCGCTGTCACTATCAACGCTTAAAATTTGCTGATTTGTACAGGCCGACTGCGATACATTTCGGATCTATCTATATCACATCAACATCATGCTGTCCACTCCATCACCAGTGCATTGATGGTGATAGACTATGGATATCACTGATGGGTTAAGTTTAGCCTTATATTAAGCAGGTAAAATGGTAATTTATCTGTACGATATTTTTGACAGTGTTGCAGATAAAAAGAAACTATTTGTTGGTCACTGAAAAACAGTAATAGCATGGATAATTACCACGTGATCACTCATTCCACAGTGATTATGATCTAGAGTGCGATATCGCATCACTGCTGTTGGTTGTCAAATCAAAGTGATATTGATAGCTCGCAAGTGATAGTGATAGTTTAAGACCATCAGCCATCAGCTGATATGATTGATATTATGCAACTCTGGCAAAAATTAGTCAAAAAAAAACTCGGAGGATTAAACTTCCAATGATAGCTGAGAATGCTACAAACCATCATTTGTACGAGGAAACACTAATCAATGACCTTTATTGGTACCCACGATAATTAATATTTAATTATTTTCTAATTCTAAGATAAATTGTTTTGCAAACAAAGATTTTTGCAATACCTATAGTAACCCAAGTAAGTCAGACGTAGAAAACTGTACAATATTGTTCCCAGAATTCTGCCAAAAAGAACACTAGCACTAGCTCTTACAGGAAGCCTATCAGAAAAAGAGTTCTGATCAGTGAATCATTTGTCACCCAACACGCACCTACAAAGACATTGTCCTCTCCTATTCTTGTCGCAACAATTTTATTCCGCGACACCAATTTGTCACCACTTGAACAGAATATAACAATGATCGATCACCACGTGCCCAGCGGTTTTCTGGGCTTTGCATGGCAATTTTCGAGAACTTTCTCCGTGTTGGTTAACATTGCCACATTATCGAACAGCAGCCATTAAACAAATTTCGTTTTGTGTTTAATATAACTGATTAATCGCGAGTTGAAAAGGTTGCAACAATGTTGCGCCCTATGATTGTCATGACAATTTTACTTTTGATTGTATCCCTATCCGCAAAAGTTGGGACAAACGATTGTGACCGAGCTTGCTTTGTTGTTTGAAGGATAAGAGCGTGGTTAATATTTACTCGGTGATAATTGTTGTTCAGACAATCGTTAATTAAAGGATGAGAATTGTTGTAGATTCTACATACAGAATTACGAGTACGATAAATGTTCCCATTTATCTGCCTGCTATGCACTATGGGCCAGAAATCATAATTTCGCGACAAATTCCAAACATCTTCAAAATGTACAAAAATCAACCTAAATATACTACACACTTATGAAAACATGGAAAAGTCGTATTTGGGACCACTAAGATGCATTTTGAGTTGATTTGCGAAAATTTGTAAGGATTATGAGTCTTTGGAAAAATATGTTAATTAGGGCATTATTAACTGAAATTCCCTTATATTTCATATTGTACATTTTCAAAGAAATTATTCATATGTTTTTAAGCATTTTGAAGATACACTATGAAATTGCTTAGAATGATATAAAATGCCTGACAATTTGATCATGAAGTCATAGTTGTTTGTAATGCAATGACAACTATTTATTAAACATAAATATCAGCATTTCACAGTATATTTGCGTTTAATTAATCATTTACTATTTAAATTTTTTAAAGCCTTGTTTTCGCTGTACATCAAGATATGAAATCATCATAGAGCCGAAACATTGTCCGAAATGTAAGAAGTTAATATGAATTGCATATTAGTAGATGCTTTGCTTAAACGATAAGAATTTCACATAGTTTGAAGCGTTTTAATCAAATTAACTTTCAAATATTTTAATTAGAAATATTTTAGCTGTAATGGATGTTTTGAAACATCTGGATCCGGTTCACATCAGATTTCGGACGCCATTATACTATTACATGCAGGAAATTATTATCAATATTTGTCCAGATCTCGTATAAGATTGTTTTTAATTGAAATAAATTAGGGTAAGTGTACCAGTTATGGCCATAGTGGTTCCCTATTTCGCCATACGTGATAACTTGAATGTCTCCATATTTTGAAAAGTTTTGTGTGTTCTAGCAGTAAGATACAGGATATATCTTGATGTTAAAACATTAAAAAAAAATGAAAATGTGAAAGTTATCGAAATAATGCATATGGCCAAATAGGAAACCACCATGGCCATAACTGGTACACTTTCCCTAAGCAGAATTCCTAGTGTCTCATTTGCTTTCAACGAAATTTGATGATTCATTTATGCACAATTTAATAGTTCATATACTTAAACAACTTATATTCTCTCGATAACATCACGCTAAAGTTGCCAATATTTCTTGCAACAATTTAATAAGATACGGATACGAACAGTTTTTTTTAAATTTTCTTCATTGATAGCCTTTGGCCTGAAAAATTGATGCTATCTTCTATTTTCCTTTTTTTTTTTAAATTTTATTAAAGAGGTTTTAATCATCTCGTGATCATTCACCCCTAATATCTATTTTTATTGTATTTTAATTTATCAAACTGTTTTTTTCTGATATTTTAACGTGGTATATAGTACATATGGTTGCTTTTTTATAATCTTTTGAGAAACATACATTCATTCTAAGTAATAAAATACTAAAACAAAGACAAAAAAACTTAGTGGACCATCAAATTTAAAATCGGCAGATGTTTGGTCTTGATCTTTAAAACTTTTGTTTAATGTTTTACCAATGATTCAATCCTGAATAAAAAAAATACTCAGCATGATTGGTATGACTCGTCTTAGAAAATTTCTTCTAAATGCCTATTTTTAATTAAGGTACCCCGGGGCAAGTGAGAATATGGGGTAAGTGGGGCGTTTCGTCATAGCTCACTTAGGAAAAATTTTTCATGGGGGTATTCTTCTAGAAAGTTGAAGATACAATGACAAGGAATGTATTTAGTACTAAACATATTGCTATTTTTATTACCATGTGGTTCATGTAACAGTTGTCCATTCAGCGCCATTTTCAACTTGCATGACAAATTGTGACACGTTTCACGTCTTGCATTGACTCGCAAAAAATAAATGTGTTATAAAACGAATATTCATCTGTAAGCTACAATTTTAAGTATTATTACAAGCTGCTAACGAGAAACCAGTATTTTTTTTTTCATTTCATATGAAATTTTTGATGGTCTATCTTACCCCAAAATATGTTTGTACCCGGAGTAAGTGGGCGCTATCAAAACAAAAACCAGAATCAAAACTAATCGTATACGTTTCATACATTTTCCTAGAGAGTAGCACTAAAACATTCAAACAAATGATTTTTATCAAAAAAGATCAATCTCAAATTACGTAATTGCATAAGAGGCAGAAGAGAGTGTAATTATTCTTATTTTTTTTTATTTTTTTTATTTTAAAAATACGACTCAAAATTGAACAAGCACAAAGATGAAATTTGAAATGCATCATGAGAACGATTACTTTTCTATTTTATTTGAACTTGATTTGTTATTTCTACCAAATTAAGTAGTGATGGAAAACAATTCCACCTTATTGAGTGGTTTTCTGCCATGCATATAAAATATAAAAAAAATATATTTATAATTTCGTCAATTATTGATTGTTTATATGCTACATTTTAATTAACAACTTACAAATGACATATTTTGAACATGTTTAATTCCTTTTTACGCTATTATTGAGGATTTTTCAGTAAATATTAAATGTGAGATGACATACTATTAAATAAAGGTTTTCTTCCTAAAACGTTACGTATTTTATAGTTGATCCCTTATGTACATCAAATATTTACTTAAAATTAAAAATCTATGATTTACCAATCCTATTATTGTAATGGTTGACTTACTGCTGTGGATTGACGCATGAAACTGGATTGGTCCCACTTGCCCCGTTTAGCGAGGTAACTGCGTCCAATGGCTCATTCTTAAACTTTCTTCCAAGGTTTTCACAATTTCGAAATTATTCGATCAGTTTCATGCACACACCAGCAAATATGTTGCCAAAATGTGATTGTGTTGTTGGATTTGAAAAATATTGACATTTGAAAATTTTATTGAAAAATTTGTTGGAACTATCGTTTTTTTCGTTCCCACTTGCCCCGCGGTACCTTAAAAATCATTGCGTTTTGTATAACAATATAAGATATACAACAATTCCAGCTGTATCATATTTCTTCAAAAGTCTGTTATCTTTAACTGGAGGTTGTTCAGAAACGTCACATAAATTGTTATAGTGGGAGCCTCTAACAGGTTCCTCTACTATAGCCTTATCATCTCATATATAACTTGAGCTCGAAAGAAAATTGGACAAATTAAAGTTCTATATATTTTCTTAAAGGACTCTACCAAGATTTCTGAATGTCAGCTAGCTCATGAATGGACCCTTGCTAAAAATAGAGGAAAATGGCTGCTTTCGATGTTTTGAAACCAATAAACCTTATGTAATTGATTGATTGTGTTAACAGCAGCGAAGTTGAAAATATAAAGTTAAAAAATTAACTGAATTATCGTATATACTTAAACCAGTCTATCTCGGCCATCCGCAAATATATGCAAAAACTTTTGGTAGCACATGAAAGAATGGAGTCTTGGCTTCCACCCCAAACTGGTTGCAAGTCGAATACGGTGGAATACTTCAACTTTTAAGTCAAAATAGTAAAAACATAGTAAATGTACCCCTAAACATTGTAAAATACATGGTGAAATTTAAAATTAACGTTATTTATAAGGTACAGTGGGGGAAGTGTATCAGTGGGGTAAGTCGATCATTCGTCAATATTAAGCATAAATACTCGAATATGTTGAATGTTTTCGCACCATTGCTTCGTTTTAGGTTATATTCTTAAGCCCACACTGATACTATTGCAAAATTGGTACTACACGTACACTAACACAAGCAAACTTGTTAGCTGCCAAAAATAATTAATTTGAAAATTGTTTTCCATCAACCAAAAATCCATTGTATCTCTGTCTAAAATCATATACTATAAATGTTTTCGACATATGGTGAGCATTTCAGTTCTAATTGAATGAATCACAATAAAAATATGTGATTTTTATAAATAAATTCAGATATATTGCACATGGTACACTTACCCCTACTTTTTAATGGGGTGGGGTAAGTGGATCAAGTATTATTATCATTTATTGGCAGACTGCTTACAAGAATCTTAATAAGTTTAAATATCTGTACATATTGTTTTCCTTTAAATTTTATCATTCCCATCTTATATTTGTCAAATTGACCATAGAAAATTTGAATTAATCCACCTTAAAGTTTGTTTAACCTCTTTGGTATCAAAAAATTATCTAAAAGAATTAAAATTTCAAAATTCACACGAAACTTTTCGTGGTTTATAAAAGCTGAGTTGCTAAAGAGCAATATATACTAATTTTCCAATTGAAAGCATAATTTCGTACCTTATTTGACCATATAAATTGTTCTAGACAGATGATACAAATATATTCATAAATAGATTGGAAGGATTTTAGTTTGTTATTCAAAAGTAAATGTAACTAATATTTTTAAACTACAAGTGTTTTTCGAAAACTTCGTTAGGAATAATCCTACAATACTTCTGTTTAACATATGTGTAAAAATGGATTAATTTTCTCCAAATTATTCTAGTTACAATGTTTTTTTTGTTCGAATTAGTGTATACTAATTTTTCATTATATTTTGATTAAATAAAAATAATTTTTAATTTTAAACTATTGAAATGTAACATTACTAGCACTAGGCATAACAAGAACGAGAGTAATATCATTCTCACTATACATAATTACACCGCATTTGTTTGAGAACAGATTTTTTTTATTGATGATCCACTAACCCCACCATGGTGGGGCAAGTGGATCATTTGCCACAAATTTTTAAGCCTCTTATACTCAGTACATAACAATCCGAAAAATCGAAATAAATGTCGATTTGACGTATATTAGTTCCTCATTTGTTATCCACAGAAAATAGTTTGAATTACATTATTCACGTTAGCTGTACATAACAATGAAGTTGACTATTGATTTATCTGTATCCACTTACCCCACGGTACCTTATATCAAACATGTAGTTTAGTTTGCATTCCAAAAACGTACACGCAATAATTTTTCTCGCCATTTTTCCCCACAAACCAAATTTTCTTAGTTTAGGCTGAAATTCAAGTTTTTCAGTTTAAATAAAATTGAACTCCATGAATTGCAATGAAATAATTTAAAAATCAAAAAAGATTGTTGGTATATAATCACACATGTTCTCAATAATGAAAAATTCATCTCCATAATTAATTTTATTAATAAAAGGTTTTTGGGCTTTTGTCGCGAAATTTTGATTTCTGGCCCATAGTGCTATGAGCCCCTATAATTTGAATGCACGACGGAAAATCCTAAAAATTGGTTTGAAGGTTTGCAATGTCGAAACCAATGACGGATCCTGCTCCCTTAACGCGTGGATAACCTCCATAAGACACGGTGTACAGAAAAATACATACTATGAAACTTGCATGAACCTTCGATCTTTTTTCATTGAAAATTTGCCTTGGTAGTCAACAAAAAGCTTGTGGTATATTAAAAAATCTTTCATTGGCTAATATAAAAAACAGTCGATTTATGTATTTTGGTCGTTTCTCCAAAAATGGGTTTATAGGTGTACAAATTAAAAGAATAGCCTATGTTTAAAAGTAGAAAAAATTCTGATTAAAATCACTCTTAATTCAGCACACCGTTGGTAACCCAGAAACGAACCAATCATAAGTTCAGAGTCTAGACGCAAGTTCACAACTTCATCTTGAATTAACAGCTACAAACATTAGCTTCAACAAATTATTCCTACTCATCAGCGTTGAAGCAATTTGATTTTTTACTTGTAATTTGGCCAAACGGCATTCGGCCAAACGACACTTGATGAATGCATGCGAAATGGTACCGTAATTTCGGGGGAAATTAATCAGTTTTCACGGGTTTTCTAGTCTGTTTTTCATAATGTTGACAAGGCCAAATAACTAAATGGATGAAAACAAATGAATAGGCTCATGTACAAAAAATTTGTAACAAATTCAATTTAAGTGCTGAAAATCATCTCTAAAATAAGAACTTGATGGCGCGGGAAGTGATCGGCACTGGTCAACGACGAAGACGGAACGATTGGTTCGATGAAGAGTGCCAGAGGGTGACAGACATGAAGAATGTTGCCAGAAGCCGTATGCTTGTGGCCGGTACCCGACAGAACAGAGAGCGGTACAGGGCAGCGAGAGCCGAAGAAAAGCGAATCCACCGCAGAAAGAAAAGGCAGCACGAAGAAAGTGTGGTAGCTGACGCACAAGAAAGCATGAACCGAAATGATATGCGGAGATTTTATGCAACGGTCAATGGTGCGCGGCACAATACCGTACCAGTGCCCGCCATGTGCAATGACCGAGAAGGGAATTTGCTGACCGATAAAACGGCGGTGGCTGCCAGGTGGAAGGAGCACTTCCAGCAATTGTTGAACGGTGAGAATGGAAATGTAGCGAGGAACAGGATGAACATAGATGATGACGATCAAGCTGTGGACCCACCGACCATAGGAGAGGTTAAAAAGGCTATCAGCGAGCTGAAGAACTGTAAGGCTGCTGGGAAGGACGAGATCCCGGTCGAGCTTCTCAAGCACGGAAGCGAGCAGCTTTACCAGTCGATCCACCGAGTACTTCTGAAGGTATGGAAGGACGAAGAATTGCCCACCGGCTGGTTGGATGGCCTCATCCGCCCTATCTACAAGAAAGGGCACAGACTGGAGTGTGCCAATTACAGAGGAATTACCCTGCTGAATTCGGCGTACAAAATTCTGTCGCGCATCCTGTTTAACAGACTGAGACCGCTCGAGGAGTCCTTCGTCGGCGAATACCAAGCTGGTTTTCGTGAGGGCCGTTCGACAACGGACCAGATGTTTAGCTTGCGAATGATCCTAGACAAATTCCGGGAGTATAACTTGCAGACTCACCATCTGTTTATTGATTTCAAGGCGGCGTACGACTCAGTGAAAAGAAATGAGCTTTGGCAGATAATGTCTGAAAATGGTTTTCCGGCGAAACTAATTAGGCTGATACGTGCTACGCTGGATGGTTCGAAATCAAGTGTTCGGATCGCAGACGAGGTGTCAACCTCGTTCGTGACGTTAGACGGATTGAAGCAGGGAGACGCACTTTCGAATTTACTGTTCAACATTGCACTTGAGGGTGCTATTAGGAGATCTGGCGAGCAAAGAAATGGCACTATTATCACAAGGTCGCACATGCTCCTTGGCTTTGCGGACGATATAGACTTGATTGGAATCGATCGCAGGTCAGTGGAAGAGGCCTTCGTGCCTCTGAAGAGGGAGACAGCGAGGATAGGCCTGACCATCAATTCTACCAAGACGAAGTACATGGTTGCAGGTAGAGATAGAGTCAGGCATGGTGGTGTAAGTGCTGAGGTAGTGTTTGATGGGGATGTGTTTGAAGTTGTTGAAGAATTTGTTTACCTTGGAACACTTGTGACATGTGACAACGACGTTTCCCGCGAAGTGAAAAGACGTGTTGCGGCTGCGAATAGGGCCTTTTACGGACTACGTAACCAGCTTAGGTCCCGCAGCTTGCAAACCGAAACTAAATTCGCCCTGTATAAAACATTGATTCTTCCGGTGGCTCTCTACGGGCACGAAGCGTGGACGTTGAAAGAGTCAGACCGGAAAGCTCTCGGTGTTTTCGAGCGTAAAGTGCTGCGGACAATACTCGGTGGGAAACTCGAAAATGGTGTGTGGCGCAGACGCATGAATCACGAGTTGTATCAAGTGTACAAAGATGCGAATATTATCAATCGTGTAAAATACGGCAGACTTCAGTGGGCTGGTCACTTAGTGCGAATATCGGAAGAAAGAATTGCGAAAATAATATTCAGCAGGGAACCAGGTAGAGGCCGGCGGCTTCGGGGAAGACCACGAATACGCTGGCTGTACGCAGTGGAAGAGGACCTGGTGACCCTAAACGTTCGGGGCAACTGGAGAAGTTTCGCCCAAGACCGACGAAGATGGAGCTCTACAATACGCCCGGCAATGGCGTGATGCTACGCTGTAGCCATCAAGGTATCAAGGTAGGTAAATTTCATTTCGGGGTGAAATTGATCACTTGTCAATGTGATTATTGTTAGTTTTTGAAGCAACTCTACATACTTAATTTTTGCTCCCTGAATCCGAATATGCTTGCTAAATTCTTAACAATACAATATTCATTGAAATAATGAATAGTTAGCTTTCAGGAACTACGCAGAAAACGCCTAAATGTAGGCAAATTCCAAATTCCTTATTTCTATCAGGAATTCAATTATTTCACCCTGTTGCTAATCATTGGTACAAGTTTTGATGATAAAATTTGATTTGGGGATATATTTGGAGCATCCTCTAAAACTATCAGATTGATACCATGTTCAAATCCTTGTTAAGAACTAGAAGTTTATTGATGTTTGTCAAGACTACACCGTACACGATTTTGAAATTCTACATCATTTTCATAGAAATAAACATTCGTGGACGCAAAAAACTTCACAACACACAATTGGACAATGATTACGACGAACAAAGTTCATTCAATGCAGGTTTCATTGATATTTGTGCTTCCTTAGTAATAAATAAAATCGTGTGACACGGTGATAAATTTCACCCTACTGATCAATTTCACCCGAATTTACGGTACTTAAACTCACATGAACGTATTGTCTCTAATTCTGAACATGATTCATTTTCCGAACAATGATAATTTTAAGGATCGAAACTAATATATTCAATACATTTTCAAATCTTCTGGTTTGTGCCTTTTTGAGAAAGATCTTTTCAATTGATCACTCAAAGGCGTTTTCCCTCTTCCAAATTTTAGTGAAAATAATAAAATAACATCTTCTTCTTCTTCTTGGCATAACGTCCTCACTCACTCCTGGCATAACGTCCTGCTATTCAGATTAGTGTTCTTATGAGCATTTCCACAGTTAGTAACTGAGAGCTTTCTTTCCCAAGTTGCCATTTTCGTATTCGTATATCGTGTGGCAGGTACGATGATACTTTATGCCCAGGGAAGTCAAAGAAATTCCCATTACGAAAAGATCCTGGACCGACTGGGAATCGAACCCATACACCTTCAGCATGGCTTTGCTTTGTAGCCGCGGACTCTAACCACTCGGCTAAGGAAGGCCTCATTTTAACATGGAGGAGTTGAATTGTACAAGATTTGATCATCGTGTGCAAAAAAATCAAGATATCGATGAAAGATCACTGTTGAAAGTTGAGTGTCGAAATTTGAGTCATGTTGGAAATATGAGTCATAACTGTAGTTTGATTTGATCATCGTTGATCGTTTGATCAAGAACCCTAGGATGAGCAAATAAACGAAAATATTTTAATTTTTTTCAATATTATAAGAAACCGCGAAAAGTCGTAGGTGGTGCATATTACCCCAGATACCCCTTTATTTTTCCCGCGTTTGCGATAATTATCAAGGGTGTTGCCAGTCAATGATAATTTCGTCCACGAAATTAAAGAAATTAAGATGACCTTTCCGTCTTAACAAAACACAAATACTGCTTTTTAATCTTGTCCAACATTTAGGGGCCCAGATAGCCGTAGCGGTAAACGCGCAGCTATTCAGCAAGACCAAGCTGAGGGTCGTGGGTTCGAATCCCACCGGTCGAGGATCTTTTCGGGTTGGAAATTTTCTCGACTTCCCAGGGCATAGAGTATCTTCGTACCTGCCACACGATATACACATGCAAAAATGGTCAATTGGCATAGTAAGCTCTCAGTTAATAACTGTGGAAGTGCTCATAAGAACACTAAGCTGAGAAGCAGGCTTTGTCCCAGTTGGGACGTAACGCCAGAAAGAAGAAGAAGAAGAACATTTCGGTCACATAAAACACCTTCCTTAGGGACTCAATTTACAATATGGAATAACGGTCAGAATGGAGTCCCTGAAGAAGGTTATTAGATGAGCACAAGCATGAGCATGAGCATAGATGACCGTAAAATTCGTAGTTGCTACTCCGTGATTGACCAGAACAATCGAAGTTGCAGAGGGAATTAATGAGTGGGGCTTACCATTCTTCAATGTGCACACATCGAGAGCTCAAATTTTAAATGTCAATAACGGTGCCGGCCACGTCCTAACGGTCTTCGGGGAAGGTAAGGAATGTTAGTTAAACAACCATTGTTACTAGAGACCGAATATACCGCTGCATCTCCACAGTTGCCATGGAAAGGATATAGGGTTAATGGGATAAGCGGCACTTTTATCTCTACTACGCTACCGACGTGCGACATGTTCGATCCTACCCTCGTCGCCTGCTCCCGTAGGAGCAAGCGTCGAGGTCAAAGGATCAAATACTACTCACCCTGAGGAAGGTTATTAGATAAACATAAAAAAATCAAAGATTCCATAATGTTTTCAGCAGTTTTATCAACTTTTACTTAAGTTGGCCAAGGTGCTTTACCTTCTCCTACACATTTGTACATCTTAGTTGGAAAAATCAATCGAAGAATTATGTGGCCACACATAAGGTTTCAATTTTATCGCATTTGAAGTGACAGTCAGACGTACGTAATATATGTATTTCTCCAGTTCATGCGAACCCGGCAAACGAAAGAGTTTCCAGTCGTCCTTGAATGCAAGAACCAGCCAGACGCGTTCGCACAACAAGGCAAACACGCATAAATAACCATTTCGGTAATTTATAATGAAAATGTTTGAATTTCAATCCGTCTTTGCTAATCTTCGGGAAGTTATTTATCTAATTTGTTGCGCGAAGCGTACAAGTAAGTACCCAAAAAAGAGTAGAAGAGGTAGAACGGGGAAGGGATCTTCTTTTTGGCAAATTTTGACAACGGTGAACTTCCCGCCCAAGATGACGGAGATAATTTCTGGTGGTGGAGAAAAAGGTCTACGTGGAGGGGCGGGTCTTGGTGAGGAATGAATTGCGATTATTCAAAGCGGAGCGAATAAAATGTAAACATATGTGAGCGGTTTGGCTGAATTGCTTGACAAATTTATAGATGTTGCCGTCGAGTAATGACACTGCTGTACGCGGCGCACTAATTTCATGGGTGTAGCTTGAGAGGGCCTCTATACGAATCAACAGAGGAAAATAATATAAAATGTCTGTATCCACTTATTAACCTTCCTGTTGCATTCAAAAAAAGTTACACTTAAGGCATTCCGGGTCATATTGACCCGGATTTGGCACAGTAATATCGCAGGCATTTTTCAACCAAATTTCAATGTTTTTATACTCAAAATAATCGTTAGTTCATAAATTTTCCGAATCTGGGCCGGACACAAGGATTGACCGGTTTTGGCCGCTCAGAATCGACGCCGAACAGATCAAGGTTTGGCCATTTTTGTAAGGGCTTGCTTTTCACGATAGGGGTCGTGAAGTTTATCTGTATTGGTTTACAAATGGATGCATATGTAGAAGCTTCCTATCAGAACTGAAATTATTGCTACTATCAATCATTTGGAGCATCTAGAACTGTCTGGTGGCCACGGAACAGGACTCAGAGCCCCCAGACCGACACCAGAGATATCCGGATATGTGGTCAATTTACACTTTCCGCAGAACCTAAACATGCGACATATCAAAATTTGCAGAATTTTATGAATAAAAAACATCTAAGGGAATCTTAGCTGTCATAAGCCATATTGACCACGTTGTGGCCACAGAACCGGTTGCAGAGGCCCCAGCGAAGTGGCCAATTTTCGAATTATGTACAACCCAGCCATGTGACATAAAAATTTGCAGAATTTCATGAAAAGAAAACTTTAAGCAATAATAGCTATCCTGAGCCAAAATGACCACCTTGTGGCCACGGAATCGGTTCCAGAGGCCCCGGTAAGCTGGCCAGCTTATGGATTATGTACAATCTAGCCATGCGACACATCCAAATTTGCAGATTTTCTTGTAAAATACACTACAGGTAATCCTAGCTGTTTTAAGCCAAAATGGCCACCCTGTAGTCACAGAACCGGTTCCAAAGGTTCCGGTAAATTGGCCAGTTAACGGTTTATGTACAATCGAGCTATGCGACTTATCAAAATTTACAGAATTTGGCAAGTTTGGAACTCGCTTGGCCATGTATGTTGGCCAACGAACGCCGGAGGTGTTCCCGGTTCCCCAAGGTCATTGCCAAATTACATTTTTCATGTCGGTTGTTATTTTTGTGTGGTGTGAAGTTCCCTAGAAACTAGAACTTATAGAAAGTTAAATGCCAGCGGACGCATACGGATTCGTTGGAAATCTTCCGAAATATCACCATTTCCGTAAAACTTGTTCCGGAAAATATGGTCAGTCATGTATTTCCAATCATGTATATGTTATCCGGAGCTTTATCCATGTAAGCATCAAGCTTCAAGATGATGCTCCCAGCAGTATATTCAGAACTTTTAGACGCACTGACTACTCGATAGTAGGTTCCGGGTTCCCTGGGGGAAGTAGTCAATTAGGAATATGAGCATCAAACTTCCGAAGGTATTCCAGAACCATCAACTGTCATGATCAATATATAGTAGGTTTCATGTGCCCCGAGGAATGTGGCCAAATACAAGTATTAGGTATCAATATTTTAGAAGATGATGCATCTGAAAACACTTCCAGAACCACTGGCTGCCATAGCCACTGTATAGTACGTTCGAGGTACCCCGATAGAAGTGGCCAATTCCACCCATGCACGGAATAATATCAAAATGGGTAACAAACTTGAATATTTTTAAAATTCATGCTACCGGAAGCAGTTTTAGAATCACCGTCTACCATGAACAGTGTAGTAACTTTTTCCATCCTGCCCGTCGTTTGAATTCGGCTGATCCGCCATTTTGAACCGAAACACGTGTTTCGGTTCAAAATGGCGAATCAGCCGAATTCAAACGACGGGCAGGATGGAAAAAGTTACCACAAACAGTAGGTTCCATGTGACCACTATAATCCATAATTACCATTCTATAGTAGATTACAGAAGCTTCTACACAAATTTCCAATTCGGAACATGGCCACATCCTCTGGGGCTCTTGGAACCTGCTATAAGGTGGTCTAGCAGGCTGTGATTTTGGAAATGCTCACCTTAAAAAATCTTGAAGTTTGATACCCATATTGATATGATTCCAGACCAATTCCTAATTGGCCACTTCCCCCAAGACACCCGGAACATACTATACAATGGTTAAAGAAATAAGTTGCTTTGTAAATACTTCCAGAAGCATCAACTTAGAAAATCTTGATGTTTCATACCCATATTGATGTGTTTTCGGACATGTTTTGAATTGACCACATCCCTCGGGCACCTGGAGTCAACTATACAATGGTCGTGGCAGCCGGTGGTAGTGAAAATGGTTCAGGAATCATCAGCTTTGAAAACCTTGAAGTTTGATGCCCATATTGATATTGTTCCAGATATGTTCCTTATCGGCCACTTCCCCTGGACACCTGGAACCCACTATAGAATGATCAGTGCATCTGATGGTTCTAAATATACTGCTGGACACATCATTTCAAAGTTCGATGCCCACTTGTATATAGGTAGCTCCGGATAATATTTATATGATTGGAAATACAAACATCACTGGCTATATTTTCCGTAACCAGTTTCACGGAAATTGTCATATATCGGAAGATTTCCAACGAATATTATTTCGTCCGCCGGCATTCAATTTCCCATTAGTTCTAGTTTCTAGGAAAATAGTAAACATCTGTATAACCTCACACTGCACAAAAGTATCAAGACACATGAAAAATGCCATTTGGACATGACATCGGGGAACTGGGAACATCTCCGGCGTCCGGTCGCCAATATACATGGCCATTGGCCAAGCAAGTTCCTGAAACTCGAACAAATTTGCGGTCGACTTCTTCCAGATGCATCCAATTTAATAAATTTTCCATAAGGTTATAAGCATTTGAATCTAGGCGAAATTTTGCCTATCTCAATCATTTTGCCTATCCCATGTACCTTTATTGAACATGGTTAGCCTGCAAATTGGTCACATAACCGAGATCCTTGGAGCCTCCAGAATCTATTATATGGCCACCAAGTATCCAAGACTGCTAAGTTTACCTCAGCTAATTTATTTTATGAAATTCTTCAAATTTTGATATGTCGCATAAAAACGACTCTCCAAAACTCGATGTTCAAGAGACCACTGATTTATACAGTGAAACCTCCATAAGTCGATGTTCCATGACTCGATATCGACTCATGGAACCATACTAGAATCAAAATTTCATGGTAGCTATGATGGTCCCCTCAAACAGCTTTCCGAAGCATTTTTGTCCCATGACTCGATACTTCCATGAGTCGCTGGTTCCTTCCAATATCGACTCCTTGAGGTTTGAATGTAGAGTTATCGAGTAATAGAATATACCGACACAAAAAATCACAAAATCGGAAGAACAAATTCTTGTACAGTAAGATTTCGTTATTGGCATGCTCCATTTTTGAATCACTCCCCTCCCAAATGAATGAATCCGTTTTTGGCAACATTTTCTAATGCCATTAAAATTTATTTCACGGTCGATACCTTCTCCTATGTATTATTATTTATTTTTTTTTGTAGATATTATTATGTCTTTTTATTTAGTCATTTGAAAAGAAAGCGAGCTTCACGCTTACCGCTTTTCTGAGCTCAATTTCCGCTGATATTCCCCCAAATATCACTAAACTTTTAGGAGTACCTTACGCGCTTATTTAATTTTAGATAGTCGTATGTTCGCAACGTTTCACAAACTCGTTAATCTCTATGAGTATCTCAACTAGAGTTCCAACATCTTTACTCAGGCATTCACGCTGTATTGCAAGCCCACTTGAGTATGCCGGTAGGTGATACAGTTAATATAAGTATGTTTTCTTTAGATTTGGAACAGCTCGTTTGAACAAAGCAGTATTGTCATAAGAGGAACAAAAAGTATATAACTCACCATTTCAGCTAACTGTTATTTTTATTGTGCAATGACATGTATTGCGTATGTATAATCATAACAGTCCTGCTTCTTAGCTTTCCATGGAATTTCATAAAATAAATTGCGTATTTCAAGTAGATTCGTTTTCAAGTATATTCCATAAGTGTCAATATATAATCCATAACTTTCACAATACCTAGAGCAATAAATGACTCGCAAGAACAGGATTTACACTATACTTCATCCTCAATAAGGTCGATGCACGCTTCAATGAATACGATAGATACTCTGTATGACGTTGGACTTTTTAAGAAACGATCCAACATTCTATATCAGTGATGCTCAGGCTAGATTATACTGCGTAAGATATCAAGATTTTGCATGAATTTATCAAAATGTTCCTTATGATGTCCTATCGACCGTTTGCTGGAGCTAGGAGTTCTTTTACCTTAATGGAATTCTATGTTTTATGATGGGCTACTGAGAATATTGAAAGTACTGAGCGAAATCTGCGTATTTCTTGCGGGATCTTGAGAATGTATATTTAGTTATTGAGAATGCTGTGCAAAATCTGTTGATTAATTGTAAACTCCTTAGATTTCTAAGGCGGCATGTGAATTTCTAGCGGAATACTGTGGATGTCCAGTTTTATTTTCAATATTTCTGACAAAATCTTGAGGATTCTGAATACCCGACCAGACGGATGAAACAAGATTATAACAGAATGTATTTCCCTGATATGATTTTTTTACATCACCAGTTGTCATAAAACATGTGCCGTTTGTAGTTAAATAACAAAAATTCTAATAAAATTTGCACCACAATAAACTAAAATATAACAATCCCTGTTACATTTATATCAAAATTATTACAGAATGTGTTGCAAGGATGTTACAAAATAACAAAATTATTGCAAACTATATTACTGTTCATGACGTCGGATGTTCTATGCAACAAACTGATAAATTAGATGTCAAAAATAAAAGAAATGTTGTTATAAATGTGTAACTTAAAATAAAACAAGTTGAGAACAAAGCCAACTTGATAACACAATTTCATCAACTTCTATTATTTTTAACTACTGCTGATAGGAATGTGTTAAAATCTTGTTATGTGGTTCTGGTCGGGTAGATTTACAGCGAAATTCAGAGATTGCTAGTGGCAGCCTGGAAAGTCCTTATGAATTTTTGAGACTGGAGAATTTTCCGCAAATTATAGTTTTTTTGTATTCTAACACTATTTTGACGATTTGTTCATTTCTTGAATAAATATCACTTATGCGATTATGGTTTTCACATGGTCCATGTGTACAAATAGTATACATAAAGCTTATAAAACATCATTTAAGATATTTCAGCAATAAAAAGTGCATGGAACACCTGTCACAATTCTATATGATGGGTCTTTAGCTTTATAACATAGTCCTTGATATTAAAAAATTTGATTCCGATGTTGGCACGGTTCCGTTTTTGACAACTGAAAATATCGATTTTGCCAAAAAACGGAATCCCACTGTATTTCCAATACATATAAGATCACTTCTGTAAGAAAGCAATATTATTTTTCTGATAGAATTTTACAAACTATTTTTGTTTCTGACGTCATATTTTTATATGCATTTATTTTTGAACTTATTTACTTGCAAGTATTTATTCACCTCAAAACAAGAATTTGATCCAGTTACCCCAAATAAGAATGATTTTCAAATAGATATCGAGTTATGGAGAGAAAATTACTTCTTACGTGACATTGACTTGTGGAGAAATCGATTTATAGAAATATCGACTTTTGGAGAGCACGATGTATGGAAATTTAAAGGGACTGAAAAGTCCATCGAGATATAGAGGATATCGAGTTAAAGAATATCGAGTTGTGGAGAGTGGACTGATTACATGGCATAGGGCTGCTCAGATTACCTCGGATGTTTTTTTTAAATGAAATTCTGCAAATTTTGATATGTCACATGGCAGGATTCTATGGAAATTTCAAATTGGCCACTGTACCGGGACCTCTGGAACCTTCGGAACCGATTATTTGACCACCGAGTAGTCAAATCATGGCCCAGGGCTGCTTAGATTACCTCGGATGTTTTTTACACGAAATTCTGCAAATTTTGATAGGTCGCATGGTAGGATTCTATGGAAATTTCAACTTGGCCACTTTACTGGGACCTCTGGAACCTACGGAACCGATTATTTGGCCACCGAGTAGCCACATCATGGCTCAGGGCTGCTCAGATTACCTCGGATGTTTTTTTTACATGAAATTTTGCAAATTTTGATATGTCGCATAGCAGGATTCTATGGAAATTTCAAATTGGCCACTTTACCGGGACCTCTGGAACCTACGGAACCGATTATTTGGCCACCGAGTAGTCAAATCATGGCCCAGGGCTGCTCAGATTACCTCGGATGTTTTTTACACGAAATTCTGCCAATTTTGATACGTCGCATGGCAGGCTTCTATGGAAATTTCAAATTGGCCATTTTACAGGGACCTCTGGAACCTACGGAATCGATTATTTGGCCACCGAGTAGTCAAATCATGGCCCAGGGCTGCTCAGATTACCTCGGATGTATTTTACGCGAAATTCTGCAAATTTTGATATGTCGCAAGGCAGGCTTCTATGGAAATTTCAAATTGGCCACTTTACTGGGACCTTTGGAACCTACGGAACCAATTATTTGGCCACCGAGTAGCCAAAACATGGCCTAGGGCTGCTCAGATTACCTTGGATGTGTTTTGTATAAAATTCTGCAAATTTTGATATGTCGCATGGCTGGTTTCAACGGGAATAGCAAATTGGCCACATTTCCGGGGTCTTCCAAGAATGGCTAAACCTTGATCCGTTTGTCGCCGATTCTAAGCCGTGAAACCCGGTCAATCTTAGTTTACCGCTCAAATTCATAAAATTCATGAACTGACGATTCTTTTGAGTATAAAAAGTTTGAAATTTGGCTGGAAAATATCTACAAAATTGCAATGTCAAATCCGGGTCAATATGACCCGAATGCCTTAAGTGTAACTTTTTTTGTGGCGCCCTTCAGAAACATGCTAGAAATTTGATTTTTTGCCAAAACACAGTTTTCCAGAAAATAGGAAAAGTCACAAAGTTTCAAAGCGCTAGGTGGTTCCGTTTAAAAGTTACAAGTGCTCAAAAGTCGGTTTCGGGTCATATTGACCCGAATGCAACAGGAAGGTTAACAGTAAATCGAAACTTTGTCTTAAGAACAAGCTTTTGATCTCCAAACTATTTTTCTGGCCAACCATGTTGTATGATGTACCAATATGGACTAACTGTTATAATACCAGAGAGAAAGGTCTTCAGAGGATTCTAAAATTTTGAAAATGATTCTGAAGTTTCCTTTCTGGTAAAGTACTAATAAGTTACATAGAACATCCAATGTTGCTATTACCACGATAAATGCGTTATATATGAAGGTGAAGTTTATTGAAAGTGTTTTTTTTCTCATAAGCAGGTGAAATTATAAAAATTGACCTGCTATGGCAAATGAAATTAAATATTTTGTTAACAAAGTGTTAATAAAAGCTTAATTAAATTAGGATCCTTCTTGGGTTTTGCGGGTTAATCAGAACTTGCTACGCCACTGTCAGGCTCAAGTTGTAACCAGCCGGGTATCATGTCTTGTTGTGTAGTAAATGGTTTAATTTTTCGTATGCCCGTCTGTACATCGAGAGACTGCGTAGGTGCGTGGAAGGAAGGGTCCTGGCAGGGATGTGAGGCCTACCGCAGCCAAATGAGGATAAGTAATTGCCATGTGGGGGGAAAGTGAATTAAATCAGAAGGATAATGTGGGATTAAGGGCGGTTGTCAGTGGATTGTTGCTTGATTGATTTAATGTGAGAGGGGAAGTCGTATGGGAAGAAAAATGTGCGAACTAATTGCCGGACTTATGTCGGGAGATGGAAATATGTGGGTGGGTGAACTGGAATGTTGTACGGAATGAAGAATAGTTCCGAGTTGTGAAGAGAGCATATTTAGAATCTCCAACGTCCCGACACAAAAAGCAAACTCCCGGAAAGTTTTTAAATAAACACGAAAAAGCGGACATAAAAATTAATCTCGCTGTGTTGGTTGGTGGCAAGCTGGATGTTTGATTGTCAAGTTTTATAATCAGCGTCTTAACGTTGTTTGTCCGAGAAAAAAGTTTTCCAGTCAATGAGGACGCTGGTTGACTACTGGAAAGTTTTTTTTTTTGTTGAGTGGGTTGATGGGAAGATAAGAGCATACTTCGAGGAAATGGGATCCTTGCTTTAGCAAGCTATGTGCAACTTTAATGACCAATGAAACTGACTGTGCCAATAGCTAAACCCCAGACAAACAGGCGTAACACTTTTTTTTAGGGCACTCTGTGCTCGTGGCCACTACTGTGCCGGAATCAGTTGATCTGTAGCTTCTTCTTTACCGATACAGATCTATTTTCAACTTATCTATATTTACATCTTATTTTCACTCTCTCCTACTCTTTTACTCTCACACCGAGCAGGTGATTGTTAAATAATTGGTCGATGGGAATTTCGTCAGTGTTACGTCTGTTTGTTTGTGGCTAAACTGTTTATTGTTTGTCGCACGTAAGTGTAGCTAACAAAAATCAAATACCAAGTTCGGGTTTTGAGTTGAATCCAGCATTCATCCACAATATTAAAATACATACAAAAAATGAGTTTAAACAAGTTTTATTGCTTCTTTTCTGGTATTCGAAATATTTCTCTGCAATTTGAGTTTTAGAATAGTAATTCATGTGTACCGTCATCAACATTTCGGGATATAATATTGTTTGTATCTGTATTTTGTTTTAATTATCATCACTCTCCGTGACACAAAAATATATAAACGATGGGTAAGATACGATTCCATTTTCCTAAGTTTACCAAAACATTAGTTTTTTTTAGTAACGAACTAGCTGAGAGTGAAAAGCCACTGAAGGCGATCACTAGTTTAAAAGGTTGGGAGCCTTAAAACTGAAACTGAAATTATATACACGTCCACGAAACCTTAAAAAAATATATCCAATATTTGAACTACACCCATAAATCATGTTACACAATACTTTTATGGGAAAAATAATATACTACCAGCAGTAGGTAGTCTCCTATAGTGGCTTTTTACCGTACCGTACCGTTGACTTTAAGCTCGATTTTGTTCAAAATATGATTGAAATAGCTGGTGACGCATAAAATTTAAGCTCCCTTGTATCGTGAACCGATGATGACCGCAGGAGCAAGCGACACGGCTAAAAGGTCAAACACTACTCCAGAAACAGCAAACCTGCCTATTCCGGGACAAAACGCGCCGCCTGGAAGAGATAGATTGTCAATATATGGAGTTGCTGTACCGTTCTCAACAAACGCGGAAGTTGTATCAGAAGCTAGGCGCATCTTGCAAAGGTTTTGTGCAGCGAGCTGAAATGTACAGTGATAATGATGGGAGAATCTTGACGGCTGGGCACAAGGTGATCGAAAGGTCAGCACAGCGAAGGTGATGTCTATCTCAGCACAAAGGACGGTGGAAACCAACCAGCTCCCACGATGAGGGAAGTTAAAGATGCCATTCAACAGCTCAAGAAAAACAACTGAAGTCATCAAAATGGGCTTGGAGAGGTTGGCCGCTTGCTAGCATCGACGAACAGTTAGAATCTAGAACTCGGAACAGCTACCGGAGGAGAGGATGTATGGCGTTATATGACCTATCTACAATAAAAGCGACAAACTGGAATTTGAATATTATCGTGCAATCACTATCCTAAACGCCGCTTACAAAGTGCTATCCCAGATTGTCTTTCGTCGTCTATCACCTATAGCAAACGAGTTCGTAGGAAGTTATGAAGTAGATATTTTGATCCAGAAATGCCGTCAATACCAGATCCCTACGCACCACGAGCTTTCCCGGAGAGCTCACAAAATTGATTAGAGAAACTTTGAATGGCGTGCAAAACTGCGTGAAGATCTCGAACGGACTTAACAGACGAGGCACGATTTTCACGAGATCCAGATTATTTGTTTGCTTCGTGGACGACATGGATATTATCGGTAAGAAAATTTAAACGGTGCACAATGGTCGAGCTCCATATAAAGGGGCGGCCAAAACTACCGAAGACTTTTTTTGAAATTTGTATGGTTTTTATCATTTTGAAATATACCTTATGTATTATATTATTATGATTTTTAATTGAAATAGAACTAAAATTTAAACTTCTTTTACTTTTATAACGTTAAATTGGCTTCATTGTTCACCCACCTGAAACGCGAAGCAATATGTGTCGGGATAATGGTGAATGCGATGAAAATAAAGTACCGTAAAACGGGGTAACTTTGATAATGCGGGTAACTTTGATTGTGCGAGACCCACAACATAATAAACGAAAAATCGAAGTTTCTGTTAATCAGTTAAGCAAAACGAATGCAAAAGTAAAGAGTATTAGTATGACACTTCATGTCAAAGCTATTTTCTTTGGAATCAAGTGCATTTGAGGCTTTTTATACGAATATTAAAAATTGACACAATTTTAGCATTTTCGAAACGCTTACAAACAATCTGTTCTACGATCACTATTTGATGTAGTTTTGAATAGTTGGCCACTTATCTTTGACAGCCTAGTTATCATAGAACTTGAATACGGTCTCAAATCTCTTAGCGAATAGCATTTTCACAAACTGGGGCCATTTTTGTAATCTAAGTCAGAAATTTCCATATAACGTTAAACTCCTAGAGGTATGCAATGCCCTACAAATGTTCGTTATTCGTTCAATTTTGTTCGATTCATACTCCATTATCAAAGTTACCCCTAAACAGAAAACCAACTTTCGATTAGATGAAAAATTATATATCCATTCATAATAAATCTTTTGGAAATCTATCGACTGCAATCGATAGCTAGGATGCCAGTACTTGTTTTAAAAATATAAATTATTATTCTTTGAAACAGCATGCATAAATATTCAAGTTTTCTTCGAAAAAACTATCAAAGTTACCCCGTTTTACGGTACCGTAAACTGGTGTGAAGATGATCACTTTTGAGCGATTGAACAAAATAAAATCCGGTAGGATGCCATTTTTATCATCCAGATATTTTTTAAACCAGTACTGGTTGGATGTTTGTAAATCTCTCAACTTCATCGGGAGCACACGCATACTCGCCGACGTGCTGAAGGACCGTGGATTCGGCATCGTAGCGTTGCAGGAAGTGTGTTGGAAGGGATCAATGGTGTGAACGTTTAGAGGTAACCATACCATCTACCAGAGCTGCGGCAATACACATGAGCTGGGAACAGCTTTTATAGTGATGGGTGATATGCAGAGGCGCGTGATCGGGTGGTGGCCGATCAATGAGAGAATGTGCAAGTTGAGGATCAAAGGCCGGTTCTTCAACTTCAGCATAATAAACGTGCACAGCCCTCACTCCGGAAGCACTGATGATGATAAAGACGCTTTTTACGCGCAGCTCGAACGCGAGTACGATAGCTGCCCAAGCCACGACGTCAAAATCATCATAGGAGATCTAAACGCTCAGGTTGGCCAGGAGGAGGAATTCAGACCGACGATTGGAAAGTTCAGCGCCCACCGGCTGACGAACGAAAACGGCCTACGACTGATTGATTTTGCCGCCTCCAAGAATATGGCCATTCGTAGCACCTACTTCCAGCACAGCCTTCCGTACCGATACACCTGGAGATCACCACAGCAGACAGAATCGCAAATCGACCACGTTCTGATTGATGGACGGCACTTCTCCGACATAATCGACGTCAGGACCTATCGTGGCACTAACATCGACTCTGACCACTATCTGGTGATGGTCAAACTGCGCCCAAAACTCTCCGTCGTTAACAACGTACGGGACCGACGGCTCAAGCAACCGGATGTCGCAGCGGCATACGCGCAGCAACTCGAGGCTGCATTACCGGATGAGGGTGAGCAGGACGAAGCCCCTTTTGAGGACTGCTGGAGAACAGTAAAAGCAGCCATCAACGATGCAGCTGAGAGCAACGTCGGGTACGTGGGACAGAGTCGACGGAACGATTGGTTCGACGAGGAGTGCCAGGAGGTTTTGAAGGAGAAGAATGCAGCGCGGGCGGTCATGCTGCAGCAAGGGATCCGGCAGAACGTGGAACGCTATAAACAGAAACGGCAACAGCAGACCCGCCTCTTTCGGGAGAAAAAACGTCGCCTGGAGGAGACGGAGTGCGAGGAGATGGAACAGCTGTGCCGGTCTCAGGAAACGCGTAGGTTCTATCAGAAGCTCAACGCATCCCGCAACGGCTTCGTGTCGCGAGCCGAGATGTGCAGGGATAAGGATGGGAGCATTCTGACGGACGAGCGTGAGGTGATCGAAAGGTGGAAGCAGCACTTCGACGAGCACCTGAATGGTGCTGAGAGCACAGGCAATGAAGGACGGGACAACGGAGGAAATGCCTTCGTCAGTACTGCGGAAGATGGAAACCAACCAGCCCCCACTTTGAGGGAGGTTAAGGATGCCATTCACCAGCTCAAGAACAATAAAGCTGCTGGTAAGGATGGTATCGGAGCTGAACTCATAAAGATGGGTCCGGAAAGGCTGGCCATTTGTCTGCACCGGCTAATAGGCACAATCTGGGAAACAGAACAGCTACCGGAGGAGTGGAAGGAAGGGGTAATCTGCCCCATATACAAGAAAGGCGACAAGTTAGACTGTGAGAACTTTCGAGCGATCACCATTCTAAATGCGGCCTACAAAGTATTATCCCAGATCATCTTCCGTCGTTTGTCACCCGTAGTAAACGAGTTCGTGGGAAGTTACCAAGCCGGCTTCGTTGACGGCCGATCGACAACGGACCAGATCTTTACTGTACGGCAAATCCTCCAAAAATGTCGTGAATACCAGGTCCCAACGCATCACCTTTTCATCGATTTCAAGGCGGCATACGACATTATCGACCGCGTAGAGCTATGGAAAATCATGGACGAGAACAGCTTTCCCGGGAAGCTCACGAGACTGATAAGAGCGACGATGGAAGGTGTGCAAAATTGTGTGAAGGTTTCAGGCGAACACTCCAGTTCGTTTGGATCCCACCGGGGACTACGACAAGGTGATGGACTTTCGTGCCTGTTGTTCAATATTGCGCTAGAAGGTGTTATGCGGAGAGCCGGGCTTAACAGCCGGGGTACGATTTTTACGAGATCCAGTCAATTTGTTTGCTTCGCGGATGATATGGACATCGTCGGTCGAACATTTGAAAAGGTGGCAGACCTGTACACCCGCCTGAAACGCGAGGCAACAAAAGTTGGACTGGTGGTGAATGCGGCCAAGACAAAGTACATGCTAGCTGGTGGGGCCGAGCGTGACAGGGCTCGCCTAGGTAGCAGTGTTACGATAGACGGGGATACGTTCGAGGTGGTCGACGAGTTCGTCTACCTTGGATCCTTGCTGACGGCTGACAATAACGTTAGCCGTGAAATACGGAGGCGCATCATCAGTGGAAGTCGGGCCTACTATGGCCTCCAGAAGAAGCTGCGGGCAAAAAAGATTCACGCCCGCACCAAATGTACCATGTACAAAACGCTCATAAGGCCGGTAGTCCTCTACGGGCATGAAACGTGGACGATGCTCGAGGAGGACCTGCAAGCACTTGGAGTCTTCGAACGTCGGGTGCTTAGGCCGATCTTCGGCGGTGTGCAGGAGAACGGTGTGTGGCGGCGAAGGATGAACCACGAGCTCGCCCAACTCTACGGCGAACCCAGTATCCAGAAGGTGGCCAAAGCTGGAAGGATACGATGGGCAGGGCATGTTGCAAGAATGCCGGACAGCAACCCTGCAAAGATGGTGTTCGCTTCGGATCCGGTTGGTACAAGAAGGCGTGGAGCGCAGCGAGCTAGGTGGGCGGATCAAGTGCGTATCGATTTGGCGAGCGTGGGGCAGAACCGAGGATGGAGAGATGCGGCCACGAACCGAGTATTGTGGCGTGAAATTGTTGATTCAGTGTTATCTGTGTAGATGTTAACTAAATAAATGAATGGTTGGATGTTTATCGAAATACGTAAAGGAATTTTGGACAAAATCCAATAAACATATCAAAAATAATTTTTAAAAATCAAAAAGTGAAGTTTTAGATTCCGGGGTGAAGTTGATCAATTATTGTGATAGGTTTCCAAAACTAAAGAGATATGCTATTCACTAAATAAGGGATCACTAAATCTGAATCAAGTCTTAAAAATCTTACAACTTGTTGGTAAATCGGTATATTTTAGAATTGATTTTTTTTGATTTACAGAATAAACCACATTAAACGCCTAAATGTAGGCATTTTCCATTGAAATTTGCACCCTGTTCACGAAGAGAGCTATATTTTCACTATAAATGATTTTTTATTCTCAACTCATATTTGAAGCTGGGTAAAGAAAACATATCTGGAATGAATGAGACAGTTTATTTAAGTGGTGTCTTCATATGGTCTTAGAAATAGTCGATTGTTTGGAGAAGAACCCTTCAACAGTTCATAAAACATTTCCTTAAAAACCTGTTTTTCCACGGTGTAATTATTTTCTATGTCAAATCAAATAAAGGAAAATGAAGTACAGGTACTAGACAATGCAACAACACAGTAATGTTGATAATTGAAATTGAATTATAGCTCCTTTGACTGATTGTACAGGTGGCTATGGAAATGATCAACTTCTCCCCACTGATCAACTACACCCCGAATTACGGTACGTGCTGGTAAGCGGAACTGAGCGCGACAGGGCCAGCCTTAGAAGATAGCTTCTTTCAAGGTGGTCGACGAGTCTACTTCAAATCCTTGCTGCGATGGCCAAAACTACGGTCAATGAAGATTTAACTCCGCTCCAAATGCACGTTGTAGGGGAACTGGGGGTAGTATGCCCATAGGGTGCAAAACGCGCCACCATTGACTTGGACGAACGATTTGTTTTAGAATGCTTTTTTCACCCTAGATCATAGAAAATGGATAAAAATGCTTTTCCTAATATTTTTTATGTGTTTTTCGCAACCAAATCGATAAAATCGTATAAAAACGTTTTTCGCTATTTTCGTTGCAATTTTGTGCGATTTTCGATGTCATTTTTCAGGTCGATAAATATCCAAATTTCTGAAACTATTGCCGAGAGCCAACTTGAGCACTGTCATAGTTATTATTACGTACAAAACATATGTTAAATTTGCCCTCGAAAAGCTTATTGAAGCACCTAATCTTTAATCTTTAATCGCTTCGAAACCGGTCGGAACAAGAAGATGTGAGGCGCAGCGAGCTAGGTGGTTTGACCAGGTGTACCAGGACCTGGAGTGCGTGGATCGAAGTCGAGGATGGAGAGAGGTGGCTTTTTTTAATTTACACTGTGCCTGATAATGTGCAACTTGTTCAAGTGAGAAGAAAAGCAGATACAAAATTTATGATTCCAAAACCTAGCTGGGTTTTAGAATCGTCAATATAGTGGTTATTTCCTCCAGGGAATCAGGTATGCGGAGTATGCTGACACATTACACACATCCTTCGCAAACCTTTTTTCCTTATATTTGGTTTTCTAAATCATGAAGTTTGATGTGTCACAAACTAGTTTTGAGCACCATTACTATAATGACCACTTCCCCAAGGGAACCGAGTATCCCAAACAAAATCTGGTCGAATCATTCTTCATCAGACTTGATTTGCAAAATCACATAGTTTGATATGGTGCCAACCATGTTTGAGAATCGATATGAACGTGGCTACTGAATCTTTAGGGGTGGTAACCCCAGTACCGCCCAGATAGCCGTAGCGGTAAACGCGCAGCTATTCAGCAAGACCAAGCTGAGGGTCGTGGGTTCGAATCCCACCGGTCGAGGATCTTTTCGGGTTGGAAATTTTCTCGACTTCCCAGGGCATAGAGTATCTTCGTACCTGCCACACGATGTACGCATGCAAAAATGGTCATTGGCACAGTAAGCTCTCAGTTAATAACTGTGGAAGTGCTCATAAGAACACTAAGCTGAGAAGCAGGCTCTGTCCCAGTGGGGACGTAATGCCAGAAAGAAGAAGAACATCAGTACCGCAGTGATAAACCCTGAACAGCAGTAAAAGAGTTATGTAAATTTTGAAATTTTGGCTTCCCTATGCTCAAACGATTTTTATTATGGTAAATAGCATCCTCCAAAATTTTGAAGTGATTCGAAAAAAAAATGACTGTGCACACGCCATTTAAAGTTTATATGGAGATTACTATGGAAAACGCCAACCTTTTGTGTTCAGCCCTCTATTTCGTCGTCATAATATTTTATGGAAAAGTGAACAAACTCTACTCATGTTAAATCCTTTGGCCTACAACTTTGCCGAAGACTACTTTTCGATTGGACGTCAGGATAAATTGCTATTCATGATCATAAAGTGGGTTTGCATTTTGCATGCTTAACCAACTGCTTGGCAGGCAACAGTGGCGCTCCTGGCGGGTAGAATACACTGAGGCAAAAAAAACTTGATAATTTCTTAAGGAATAATTATGATTTGGCGCCACAACGATTATTATTGAAATTTTTAAGTTTTACTTATGATTTTGGTGAAGAATTTCAGTAATAAATTTCATAAGTCTATCAATGAAATTCGGAAATAAACGTAATGAATATAACTTAAACCCAAGTAACAATTCCACTGCAACTTGGCTTTCGTGAGGATTTATTAATGTTTTATGACAGATATGATTGCTATAATACATAGAGGCGACATTTAAAGTTGCCAAAAAATGATATTTTGTAATTCGGCTCTATGCTGTTTTCAAAACCTTTTAGAGCCAAAACATAAAGTCGAAATTTTGTGGCTACAAAACCTGATTTATTGCAGCATACAAGACCTTATTTCAACTGCTTGCCGTGGCTGAACGACTCTTATTTATTACGGCTATGATAAAAGACTCATATAATACAGCTTGTTGTCATAAAAGCTGCTTTTAAGCTGCATGACTTCAACTTGGTTTCTGATGACTTACCTTATTTATACCTTCCAAATCAGTATTGGGACTAATAAGATGCGAAAACTGTATTCACATTGCAATTTTAATGCTTACCACACCAATATAAAGTCACTAACTTTGCGTTATTACCATGAAACACTTACAGTGGCCGAAATTCCTATAAGCGCACACGCATTTTTCAACATTTGCGACTAGTTATTACATAAAACATTGACGATCTGTTACTAAAATGATATTTACTATATTTCCACTTGGTTGTATGAAAGACAGTCAAAATTAATAATTTTTCGATTTTGTGAAATAAAAATATCATTTTTTGGCCAGGAAATTCCTATAAGCGCACAGTGTCCAAGCTAACGCCATTTGTGTTTGCTTCACTCACACTACAAAAACTTGTCATTTTCTTTTGCTGCCGATGTAAACGGATGCGTGCGGAAAGTTTTGCGATTCGTGCACAGTGTTGTTTGTTGACAGTTTTCAAATTGCCGAAAGGAAAGTTCTTGGACGAAACGGAGCGAAGATTAATCCTTGAATTGAAGGATGTTGGCCAAAGTAACCGTGCAATCGCCAAGAGGATCGGTAGAGGAGAGACGGTCGTGCGAAATTTCCTGAAGAAAGGTGAGAATTACGGCATCCGGAAGAAAAACAAGGGCAACTCCAAGATCACCAACCGTGAGAGGAACCGAATTATCCAGCTTGGTGAAGCCGGGGAGCTGGATTCATCCGGTATTAAGAAGGAATTGGGTCTTTCCATCACAACAAGGCGAGTATCTCAATTACTACGTGGATCTGGACACATGGTGTACACGAAGAAGGCCAAAAAACCCAACCTTACTCCGAGGCATGTTCAGGCAAGACTGGATTTTGCCAGAAACCATATGTCTTGGAAGCGGGAATGGAACAAGGGATGATTCAAATATGACGTCCATCGTTTTTCGGGATTTCTAGACCCCCCCCCCCTCCCCCTCTGTCACGCTTTTTCTAATACCTTACACATGGGCTGTCACACTTTCGTAGACCCCCCCCCCTCCCCTAAATTATGGACGTCATTTTTGGATGACCCCCAACGTGATTTTTTCCGACGAGAAGAAGTTTAATCTTGATGGTCCTGACTGCTGCGCGTATTATTGGCACGATCTTCGGAAGGATCCGCAAGTGAAGCTGAGCAGAAATTTCGGTGGAGGAAGTTTGATGGTCTGGGCTGCATTTTCACGTAGAGGTAAAACCCCGATTGCAACACACGGTGCCCCGACAGACCGTTATTATGCAAAAAAATTGTCCATCAATTCTGAGCACAGGGCTCGATTTCTGAGGTTATTTTGCACCTCTGGACCAATTTTTAAAAAAATCCCTAGGAGGAATCTCGAGAAATCTTGATTTGAAGTTTTAGACTAAAAATGTCAATATAATCCTGATTAAAATTTTGCAATAGCACTGAAAAAACCAATAAAAACGCTCAAAAAGTTGGCCAAATTGTTCTCAACTAGTATAAAATTGTTACCGTTGTTATAATTAGACATTGACAACTATCTAAACTTACCAGAGTGACTTAAGAAATTTTTTTCATAGATTTCTATAGTTGTTATACTTGTATAGTCGATTTAGAGCTAGTATCAATCATTTGTTTCGAATCTGGAATAATTGGGAGCTCTGGTACGCTCACGTCAATATCAGAATGAACATGCACGAATGTCTTCCACGGGGCCGCTGACCTCCACCTGAATGATGTAACTTTTTCTTCCGGCATTCTCACTAAATGACCAGCTCACTGAAGTTTGCCTATTTTATTCACACAATAGTTTTCACTCCTGTTCTCAAATAAATGTGCTTATAGAGCCAATAATAAGTGTTTTATACAGGGCAAATTGACAATGGTGATTCATTAAGGCATGCTTGCATTCATCGTTGTTCTGTTTGCATTTTTATTGAAAACTGATTTAGTTTTCGAAACACTTTTCAGTGTTCTGCGATAAAGGGTCGCGAGGTGTTTTGCCGAAGTTGTTAACGAAATAATTGATCTATTAAATCAGATAAGCCTTTATCAAGCAACAGTGTAGAAATGTTATTTCCCCTTGCAAGTTGGTCCCTAAGCTGGTTACATAATCCATAAAAGGAGATATTCACAGCTAGTACACGTGTGTTATCATTATCATGGGCGTAAATAGCCGTCAGACTTGAGGGGGGCCACGGCCCCTTCTCATGAGAGATAAAATTCGTAAAGGATTTAGAAAAGTTTACAGTGTTTGTTTCGATAATATTAGTGAACTGATTAAAGTGGCGCACTTTCATACAGATCTACCTCTACCAAAACCTAAAAATCGTCTAAAATTGATTGATCAACTTTCCATGCTACCAAATGTCATTTTTTTATGGAAAAATAGTAAACGTGTTCAAAAATCTATTTTTTTTCCTGTTTTATTTCCAAGATGACGTAGGTATTCAACCCAATCTCAATCAAGGTTCAAGATCAATGTGAAATTCTACCCTCTTGAAGCCAAAAAAAAACTAGCCTTTAAAGAAAAAAAAAACTGCTTGCTCGTTAGAAAATATGGATTATTGTTGCTCGACATTTCATTTCTCTAAACCTCTCGAAACCAAAATTTTAACATAGCATTGAATAATACCATTTTTTGTTAGAGTTAAGGACTTTACATCTTAAAGCTGCTTGGCGATCATCATATTGAAGGATTGAAAGTTTTTTTTTAATTTTTTTTTTTTTTTTCAAAAAACTGTCTTCATTAAACTCGTTTGATTACAGTGGTTTGAAGAAAGCAAAATGGAAGGTATTTTGTTCAAAGATTTTATAATATCCAATTAGAGTAGAGTAGGGCAAAAGTTCAAACTTAGTGGTATAATCATTTTTTGTTCATAAGAACGATAGCAGTTGTAAATAAATAAATACCCACAGTGAACCATCATCTTATTTTTTTATAATTTTGCTGAGCAAATTTGCATTAACATATTTACCCATTTTTAGTTATAACAATTTCAAAATTGATTGTCTTAAACGATCTTTTGCCCCACCGATGGAGCAAGAGTTAGAATCTAGTGTAAAGCAAAAGGCCGCTGGCCACACAATCAGGCAAATTTTGCTAAACTTAAAGATAATATGTGGATTTGGAGTAATTTGTAAATTTCTCCCCGAGTTTATATGTGGGTTGAACTTTTGCCCCGCTGATTCGAACTTTTGCCACACTATGGCCCAAAAATTGATTCCAAGCATTTATGTAGTAACTAATATACCTCAGAGCATCCTGATGATAGGCCTAAAAACGCCCTTACAAAAATAATCGAAGAAGATTTTATCCTTATTTGTTTCCATGCAAAGAAAGTTTGACCAAAAATTACAATTTTTACGTTAAAATACAACAAATAACTATATTTTTTTTCCAAATCTCGAACCTTTGGCCCACATTACTCTATTGTTCAACTTTAGGCTACTAAAAATCGAAAAAGAAATCCGGTTTCAAAATTAATATGTAAGACTGAAAAATACATATTTACTGAAAAATACAAAAGCTCATTCTTGAAAAACAATCAATTTTCATAAGGGAGACTGACATAGATGTAAGTGAATGTCTAACAAACGGCTGTGTCGTTGGACTTGGTAAAATAAGGAATCTGAGCCAAGAGAAATTAAAAAAGTATTTTGTGATTTTACATGCACAAAATTCTAATGTTAGTGTAACTTACAGAAAACCGTTTGCAGTTAGTCTTTCTAGATTTGTTCAAACTTGCAATAAAAAAATATACATAAAACAAAGCAGTACATCGTCGATATTTCGTCATCAATCTAGAGGCAAGTTTTATCTAAGTAACGCAACGTCTTCTAATTACAGAAATTTTACATGAATTCAGATATATTTAAAACAATAAAACAACTCTGAACAGGACTGATGTTGGGACGGACCTGGTGTAGTGGTTAAAACACACGCCGAGGACCTGGGATCGCATCCCATCCCCGAGATAATCAATTATGACGTCTACTTACCAGCAGCTAATATCTGTTCCTAACGACTCAGATACAAATTTATCGAATAGCTCCTGAATTTGAATACAAAATAATTCAAACTTCGTGAAAATATAAACTTGGCTTGATGCATCAATTTTTATTTTTGAGACATGTTTGTTTTAATTTACCATAACTCTCATACACAAATATTTCCCAGTAACAACAATTCGTTCAAGATAATGGATCACAAAATATCGCAGTTTGTTTTAAAATTTGAAGAGACTTTAGTTTTCTAATTGACAATAGAACTACAAATGGATCGAACCAGGTCTGCCAATTTTAAAACGTTCTTCAATGAATTTCAAATCGGGAAAGGGCGGAAAGGAAACAGCATGGCAGTATGTGACATTTTACAAGTACATATTGCTATTACCTGTCAAACAATGACCATCCAGAAATGTATATTCAATCAACATGTATTAAACGTGTTTAGTATCATAAGGGTATTTTCGATACTGAACACTAGTTTCAACTATATAGTCATTACTTTTCCATTTTTTTTTCGGGGGGCCAACCCCATGATTCAGGGGGGCCAGGCCCCCCCTGGCCCCTCCCTATTTACGCCAATGATCATTATTATCATACGTCATAAGTGTGTTCAGAATAATAGTAATGAAAGCCGATTTTCATACAAAATACTCAACTTTGGCATGTTGTTACTTTGTTTCCCTATGAGCAATCGGCTTTAAATGTAGAAAAATTCAAAAACTCAAAATACAGCAGATATATAAATAATGAAAACTACTATTATTTTGAACGATTTTACCTGGTGCTTAACTTTTTAACCGGTAGTGTGAAAATTAACAAATTATGTGATATTGAAATTGACTATATTTGTAGTTTACAGCCAAAATTTCATGCCGATTGCTTTTATGGAAAGAAAGTAACAGAATGCCAAAGTTGAGCATTTTGTATGGAAATCGGCTTACACTACTATTATTCTGAACACAACTGTACATCTCCATCAAGAATTGCTTCAGCACCAACAAATCTGAACAAACATGCAACCATATACATTTGGGTAGAGTACATGATATGACAAGCTTATCCTAGTTGTCCACCTTTAAAATAGTGAAACTCTGCTTTACTGCACTGCGGACGATTTCAATAAAGTCATCGTCTGCAAAATCAAGGAGTATATGCGATAAAACGCAATATTGAACAGTTAATTCTGAAACTCATCTCCTTCCATTCCATGTAATTTTCCAAAAAAAAAGGCTCCTCGTCTACAATTTTTACACTTCATTGTATTTGCCAGCCTATCAGCTTTATGTTTTATTTTTAAGCCTTTGATATTACCTGCAGCAGCTAGAATTTCGTTACTGAGTCGATCGTGACCTAGAAATCAATATACAGATTGACGATGAATTCCGAAAAAAATAAAACGAAGATTGTTGCAGGTATATAGAGTGGAATTCCTGGTGATGCTGATCTAAAGTAGTAAATACTTATTGAGGATTTGTTTGAAGATGTTAAAGACTTTGTTAATTTTCGAACACTTGTGACATATGACAATCATGTTTCCCGTGTAGTTATAATCCTGTTGTGGCTAGAGTATTGAAAAGGATAACTAGACGTAAACATCAATAGTAGTAGGTAGTAAGTAGTAGAAACACATTTTTTAAGCAAAATAAATACGGCAGACTTTGGTGGGCTGGTCACTTAGTGTGAAAGCCGAAAAATAAGCTGTAAATTACTTATATTCAGCATTGAATGTTTCATGCTTATCGAACGTAATATTAATTGTATATAAGAATTTATTGCTTAGATTTCATTCTATTGAACTAAGCTAACTGGATTAAGTCATGTAAAGACATACTTAAGCCACTCTGGTATGTTAAGTCAGTTTTAAATATTTTTAATTATAACAATGGTAACAGTTATATGCTAGTTGAGAACAGTTTGGCCAACTTTTTGAGCGTTTTTGTAGGTTTTTTCAGTTCTAATGCAAAATTTTATTAAGGATTATATTGAATTTTTAAGTCAAAAACTTCAAATCAAGATTTCTCGAGAACCCTCCTAGGGATTTTTTTAAAAATTGGCCCATAGATGCAGAATGACCTCAGAAATCGAGCCCTGTGCTCAGAATTGATGGACAATTTTTTTGCATAATAATGGTCTGTCGGGGCACCGTGCAACAATTACTACCAGAATGAAGTCCGAAAACTATGTTGAGCTTCTGGACAGTGTTTTGATCCCATTTACGGAGGATGTGATGGAAAACGAATTTGTTTTTCAACAAGATAACGCTGCGATCCATGTCAGCAAGGCCTCCAAACAATGGTTTTTGGAGCGGGACATCCCAGTTATGGATTGGCCAGCGCGGAGTCCGGACCTAAACCCAATCGAAAATCTTTGGGGAATCCTCGCAAGACGGGTTTACAGTGGAGGACGGCAGTTCGGATCAGTTCGAGAGCTGGAAGCAGCTGTTAGAGAGGAGTGGCGTAAAATTCATTTGACAATGCTGCAGAACCTCGTCGATTCAATGCCGAAACGAATTTATGAAACAATTCTGAAAAATGGTAAACAAACCAAGTACTAAAGTTGTTGTGTTCTTGTGATATGATTTTTTATGATCTGAAAATAAAGGTGCGCTTATAAGAATTTCCATACTCAAATCCCGTTTTTTCCTCTTCATTCCAAACTGTTTGAAAGAAAAGTCTTAGTAGTTGGTAGAAATATCATATTATCCGAATACCTAAAAGCAGAGATGATTTATTGAAGTATTGGACTTTCATACTATATGTGCCGGTGAAAAATGGTCATGCGCTTATAGGAATTTCGGGCACTGTATTCCTAGTGGTAAAATGCAAAACTGATATGCGTCTTCATTTTTTTTTTTGCGTATTTTCTTCAAAATAGCACGCCCGAAGTGTCAAACTATGATAAATGCTGCTTAGTTACCATAAAAAGCGAAAAAAAGCTGAATCATCTTCAATCCGCATTTATTTAGGCAATTTTACATCCACAAATGCCGAATTATAACCGTGTGCCCTTATTTATGTATTTATGATAACAAAACAGCATTTGTCGATGGCAATCCATCAATCATGGTTCCGCCATATTAATTTCACTCCGGTTGCGACAATTTCACTTTTTTAAATCATACTATCTCCATGAATTCGCTCATAAGACGCTATGGTGTGATGATTTAACTGATTGAATATAATTTAGAGTACATTTACTGCCCAATCAAACCAAGAATTGTTGAATTTTTACCTGGCGGTTTATTTTAGCAAATACTAAATACCTAGAAAATGCCACTTTCACAGGGGGCACAGGCAAATTCACTTCTTTCTCATCTCATTTCACAATAAATCTCACTCGGCGCTAAAGATTCGAGCATTATATCCAAAAAAATCACTTCAAATAAAAAGCACTGAGAAATAAATTATCACAGACGTATTTTCAATTTTATTTTGTTTTGTTTACGTTGGAATAAATTCGGCAAGATCGACGTTATGATAAAATCATTCTCAAGATGAACCGACATTCATCGAGAAAAGATGGCTTCAAAATAGCTACCATAAATGCTATTTTGCTTTATTCGTGTGACATAATTAAACTCTTCATAGCCTCTTTCAGAGTTAAATCGAACTATCAATCGATAATATTATTCGCCTTTTAATTCAGGCGCGCTCAAAAATTGACATGTTTCGATGACATGTGATCTGTTTTCGATTAACTTGGAGCCAACATCGAAAGCGGAGTAGTTCTTCTAGCGATTGCTATGATAATTATTTCAAGTAATTCTTGTTAAAGAATTCAAAGCTCTCACTTATGAAACTTATGATCCCATTTTCGAAATGTTTAAGCGTGCAATGAAACCATAAATTGGCTGGTTCATAAGTCTTGATTTATGGAGAACCTAAGTATTTTTGTCTCAGTGTAGATCAAAGTAATCCAGGCAACTATGTTCTAAAGCAAAAAAGCAGTGTTGCTTAAAAATTATTTGAATGATCATCTCAGCATGGTTTAGACTTTGTTATCATTGATAACAAATTATCCTTACGTCCAATCAAAATGTGGTCTTCGGCAAAGTTGTAGCTGGGAAGAATTCACATGAGAAGAGTATGCTCACTTTTCCATATATTGTTATTACGAATAGTTAGAGGACTGAACACAAAAAGTTTGCCTTTTCCAAAGTAATTTCCATATAAACTTCAAATGGCGTGTGCACAACCAAATTTCTTCCAAATCACTGCAAACTTTGGGAGAACTATTGTTATCATAATTGACATCGTTTAAGCATAGAGAGCAGAAACTTCGAAATTAGCATCAGTCTAAGCAGAATTCTGAGATTGACTTTGGAAATGTGACGGAACTTCGATTGATGACAGCTGTGAAACATAATTTTGATCTAATTTAGCGTTACTTACACTCTCGTGTAAAAGGCTGAGGTCATTTTTTGAAAGATAGCAATTGAGACCAACCAATGTTTCCTGTTTTTTGTTTTGATTTTTGTTTCTTCTTTCTTGTATTTCGTCCCAATTGGGACGGAGCCTGCTTTTCAGTTTCTGTACTGTCATAATTTGTATACCATCCCTTATACCAAAAGGGGTATTTGTAACGTGAAGTACTAACAGGATAAAAAAATGTTACCGATAAACTTTGCATCTCACTTCCGGTGTGATATCATTGTAAGATATTTCGGAATCTAAGTGAGATGAAATTTCCAGAAACAAATTATGCGGGACTTTCTGAGTGATTCCATTAACCTTCGGGCTGTCGCGCTGTTGTACTTTGTACAACAATTGTGATTTATATGCTATCATCTTGCAACAAAGATATCTATCGACACCAAACCAAAATGTATTCCTCAAGAATCTTCTTGAGAACAATACTCGACGGTTTTTATTTACAGTATGACCCTTGATAATGCGGTAAAATCAGCAAATATACATGAAAGTCGCATAATATTGAACGCACTAAATAAGGTTCGAGTAAACCATCGGTTTATCTCAAAATCCAGATAATATAGAAACTAAGGGTCTTTAGTAAAGTTGTTCTGGAGGTGAAGCTTTATCTGATGGTACCGCATTTAATTCGGAATTTGACCGCTAGGTGGCACTAGTGGGCATCGAAGTTTTACTTTTGTTTTGCAAATATTTCAGGATCCTGATCATTTAAAAGGATGGCGTCTTCGGCAAAGTTGTTTAGTAAGTTAAGGACTATCATTGATCGAGCTACACACTAAAAAAATATCATTTTTCAAGTTGACATAAACGTTGAAGTTGCCGTAATTATTCGTGCCGTAAATCAAAATGTAATTGATTTGTAAATCATCGATGACGAAAACCAGTAATTTTAAAATTTCTCTGAGAAATGACTTTCAACATTCCGTCATCTGACCTGGTTTTAAGTTATAAGTAACTGAAAATTACACGAATGGTAACTCAATTGAAGAGAGTCACGTTGGAGAAACGTCAAACGCCATCGAAAGAAAGCTAGAAGTGTTGTTTTCGAATAATAATTGTTTGGTATTTCAACGTTCCTTCACATCTTCAGCTGCTGAGATAATCTGAAGAACACGGGGAGTTTTTAGAGTGATTCGCCATCTTTGGAAGCGTGTAGCTATGTGCAGTGCAATCGTTCACCCCATCGCATCCGATCCATAGTGCGTTGCGATGTAGAACGGGAAAGTGGTCTGATGTATGTTGCATGAAATTTGAATTGTGTTGTAGTTTAAACATGTGAATAATAAATATTTATGTCAAATACATGTACTATGATGTTATTTATTCTTATAGCTGCTAAAGAGAATAAGAAAGGAATGTGAGAAGTATTGCTTCCAATGGTTGAGGTTATGTTTATACATAGTTACGTCATATTTCAAAATTACAACATGCGGATTGTTTACTAGTAAAATTACAATTCTGGCTTATAAGACCTGACGCAGAAATAGCAGAAGACGTAATTTTGTGTCATTTTGCTCGCTTTAATATGTCGGGCTTTTGTGACGCAAAATTACATGATTTTTTCCAAGTGTGTAGTTGATTCAAAATTTTGCCACAAGGTGGCGCTAGTGTGCATGAAACTTTTGTTTGCAGATATCTCCGGAGCCTGACGACTTAGAGAGATAGTGTTTATGACAAAGTAGTCCTGTAGCTCAAGGACTATCATTATTTGAGGCAAGAAATATGATATTTTGCCACCAGGCGGCGCTAGTGAGCATAAAATTTTTGTTTTGCGGATACTGCAGGATCTTGACTTTTCAGACTGGCACCTTCAGCAAAGTTGTTCAGAAGCTCAGGAACTATCATTATTTTACAAAATCTCAAACTTTAAGCATTAAACAAAGAAATAATTTGAACTACTGAACAACTCTGCCGAAGACGGCATCTTTCCAAGTGACCAAGGTCCTGAGATATTTGTGAAACAAATGTTTCATGCTCACTAGCGCCGCCTGGTGGCAAAATTTTGAATCAACTAGCTCTAACAATGATAGTCCATAAGTTACCGAGCAACTTTGCCGAAGACGCCATCTTTCTAAGTGGTCAGGATCCTGAGATCTGCGATATAAAAATTTCATGCTCACTAGCGCCGCCTAGTGGCAAAATCCCGAATTTCTTGGCTAAAATAATGGTAGCCCTTGAGCTACTGAGCAACTTTGCCGAAGACGTCATCTTCCTAAGTGGTCAGACTCCTGGCAAAACCAAGGGTGTTGTACAAAGTACAACGCGCGACTACTCGCGTTACAAAAATTCGCGCGACGACCGAAAGGTTAAGAAATTCTTTTTAGTATCACTGGAGAATGCCGGAGTTCCTATGAATTTCTTTGACAATCCATGTAGGAATTCCTTGAAAATTTTCTGAGTGAATAGTGAGAGGAATTTCTGAAAGCAGCTCTGGAATAATTTCTGGACGAATCCCTGGTGAAAACCGGAAGAAATTCAGGTGGCTGTCCGTTAACCAAGTGATTATTTTTTTTTTTCGATGATCAGACTCCACTCCACCTCCCCCTCCTAATCTTTTGTCCATACAAACATTTTAAAATGTGTTTGGAACGTGGTCATTGGCCTAACACAACCTCCCACCCCTCATAAATGACCACGTGGTTTATGGACGACCCCCTGGGAGGATTATCGGAAGAAATAGCTGGGAAAATTTCTCCTTCTCTATTTCCTGTAAACTTCTGAAGTACAACTTAGGAATTTCTAAAAGTATCTTTGGGGGAATTACTACAATACTTCTTTTGAGAAAGTATGAAGAAATATCTGGGGGAATATCTTAAAGAATCCTTTGGAAACTATTTAATTAATCTTGAAGGGATCTGCATGAATCTTATGAACACTTCCACAGTTATTAGTTGCATGTGTAATTCTCGCAGCAAACGAAGATATTCTTTGTTCTGAGAAATTTACGACCAATATGGTCTTGATGAATGGCTGCGCGTTTATCACTATGGCTAGATGAGTTCCTAAAAATCAATCTCAAATGGATCAATACCTAAGCATACAAAATTGCTTTGCCTACAAAAGATTATTTGATACCATGTAGCATTTTTTTAAAATATTGGTTTGATGTAAGTACGTCCAGCTGGCGAACTGGCCTCATTTGAATTCACCCGAACACTTGGTATCCATTTAAACTAATTCCCATCTGACAATCAACCGACAGCGGTCGCGAATCCCAGCATCAGCGATATCTGTTTTTCATCTTGCTTCCTTACCCCAGTTTTCCATTTACCTTCGTAAGATTTAACTCCAAACATAAAAAAATCCAATGCCAAAGTCGTCTCGCTTCAGTTATCAAAGGAAATTACACCGCAAATCAAATCAAATTGGGCGTGAAGTTGTGAAAAGTGAGGTTAGCATTTCACCCTCACCGCTTCGTCCCACTCAGATCACGGTAAGAAAGGCATAAAACACTTTGGAACAATAAAAAAAAAAACAACAGACAAACGTCACAAAGCCATTAAGAAGCATTTTTTTATTCTTTGGCTATCAATATACTGCTGGGCGAAAAGGGCAGACGAGAAGAGGGTACAAAACAACGGAACCGCATCAAGATTGATCCCATGGAGCCTTTGACGGGTAGGTATACTGTTACCAACTGCTGAGAGGCTTCGGCACGGGGTGGACAAAATCCCAGTGAGCTTACAACCACAGACTACCGGGTCGTTTGTATTCAATGGGATGGCAGCGGGGATAAAGGCCTGCTGCAAACCCTTTATCTCAAAGGATTACCTTAAATATACCCGGTGGATGGTGCCGCCTATTAGGACGATGCTGGTGGTGCCGATGAAAATGAGATTTACAATTGAGTTATGCGTGGACAGGGATTGCACTTAAGCTGCGACAAGCTTTGATCTTGGTTGGATAATTTGACAACGGGGATTTTTGAGAAATCGATGGTCCTCGATTACAGAACTAAACCAGAGAACTAAAACATTACGTTATACTGAATGTCTTGTTGTTATCACTGACATTCCATGTTCTCAAGTTCATAGATGTCGAATGTCGAATTTACTATTTACAAATATGTTTATCGCAACAAGCTCAGAGATACTCTATGTTCTGGAATGTGGAGAAAATTATTATTCCGAGAAGATCTTTCACCAGACCCGTCACGAGTTTTATTTAGTTATGCTCTCTAACGTTACAACAATTTTTGACATCCATAGCTTGGAAAATCTCTAAACGAATACCACGCTTGTTGAGAACCTACCAAAATTTGTTGATATGGGCTCGGTGGTGTTGATGTCGGTAAAAGCTTTGAAAATGCCGATATTCATTCTAAGCCAGTCATTATGCCAAACGGGGTACAATCTACCATTCTTACATCAGCTTGTATTGGAATTTCGAGAAACTTGCTGCTGGTGCGAACTGCTATAATTTCAGAACGATGTAAACAGTCGTCACCCCTATTGTTCCAATGTTTCAATGGTTTTATTATAAGATTTGTATTTTTTAGTCCCAAGTTATACTATGTCTTTCAACATTCGAAATTTTTTCAAACCGGTATTGCCCAATTGATTCTCAAATCCAAATTACTCCTTCAAATCTCAAACCAATATCACTGTATCGAATTTCTAATTGATAGTAAAACCTCGATCTTGATGCTTTTGATTTTCAATCGATCCTCAAATCGATGCTGCGTAGATTCTCAAATCGTATGAGTCATACCTCGATTTTTATTAACGTTACGTTATATCGAAGCAAAACTTTTTTTCTATATTTCGTTTAATATGTATTGTTTGTGTCGATTTGGAGACATCGGGTCTTAAATTGATATTATTGACCTAACAGGCATTTTCAGTCTTTCTTACATATATTTTTTTTTTTCAATATTTTCCATGTTTAATATTTTTATATTTTTGTTTTTCTTTAATTTTTTTAATTTTACGTCTTACGCAGTAATCCTTAAAGAAATGTATTCAAGAAACATCTTTGGAGGAATCCTTGAACACTCTTCAAAAAGTTAATGTTGAGCAGTTTCGGAAACATATAAAAATGACGTTTCTCGTTTTTCGGGATTTTTAGACCCCCTCCCCCCCCCTGTCACGCTTTCTTCAATTCCTAATACATGCACTGCCACACTTTCGTAGACCTCCCTCCCCTAAATAATGGACGTCATGTTTGGATGACCCCCCATGAACATTTCTACCAGGCAATTACATTTGCGTGAATATGAGGGGGTACGAGGGTCTGTTAAGAGCTTTCTCAAGAAATTTCTGATGGAATCAATGGAGGATTTCGTTCCACATAGAACCCTTGAAGAAACCTAAGTAGTATATAGAATGCTTCTTGCAAAAATATTTGAAGAAAGTTGAGCAGAAATTCATAATGAAATTGCAGTAGAAATTCTATGAAAAATGTTCTTCAGGTTTTTGGAAGATTTTTTGGAATAATTTGTAGAGCATTCGAAGGATCATAACTGGATTGTTCTTCAAAAGGTCCGCTGGAAGAATTCATTTAAAAATTGCTGAAATGATTTATGAATCTGATCAAAGGCGTAGTTGAATTCATTGATATGTTGAAAAAAAAAAACAATTGAAGGAATTCAAAATCGGTGAACTTCAAATTCCTAGAATCCGGAATTCCTTGAAAACAGTTCTTGGACATACATTGAAACTTCCATGAGTCGATGTTACATGACTCGATTTCGACTCATGGAACCACACTAAAAACAAAATTTCATGGTTACTACGATGGTCCCCTCGAACAGTTTTCAAAAACATTTCTGTTCCATTACTCGATATTTCCATGCGTCGATGGTCCCTTCAGATATCGACTCATGGAGGTTTGACTGTATCCTGAAAAAAAAAAACCTGTAAGAATATTTGAACCATTTATTTCTTGGTGGAACTCAATGAGAAATTTCTGATGAAATTCCTCAAGGAATTCTTAGGACGAAAAACCGTTAAGTCAATACTGATCCAATGTTCTTAGAAACTCTTGAAAGGAATCTCTGAAATCGCTTAAAAAAACATCTGGTGGAATCCTTGGCATCATTTCTGAAAAAGTTTAAATCAATAATTATTAGAGTCTTCATAGGAAATGTGAGTAGCAGGCTTGGTTCCAGTGAGGGCGTAAATGCAACACAAATAATGAAGAATGATGTTTACAAATGTACAGCAATGACAAAATGTTGGTGTTAACATTGAGCTCATAGCTCACTCGATATCGATTTATTGTTGTATTATGTGATATTAAACGATTTCATTGCTTTGATTTAGTTTTGTTTGGTGTTTGAAAGTTAACGAATGTTCATTATTGATCATAAATCATGTTTTTTTTTTTATCGAAGTAAAAAATAATTTATATCGATTTACGTTATAACGAGGAATGACTGTAGTACATCGATTCTAAAATCAGTGCTCTTTAATGCGACTAATGCGACTATACTCCATGGATTCTCAATTTGATATTACAACTTCGATCCTCAAATCGATACAACTCCTTCGATCCTCAAATCGATACAAATCCTTCGATCCGCAAATCACGCTTCTTACTTTCACATTCTCGCCAGATGTAGAACCGCTTCCTTACGAAAGCTTCCCAAGTTCTAGCCATGGGCAAAGTCAGCAAGAATCCGGATTCCGAACACATCCGTTTTCCATCGTGATCTTCATCACTCTCCGGTTCCGGCGATCTCTTTTCCTTCCCTTGCTATTATCACAAACCAAAGGTGCGCCTGTTGAGTGTGTTTGCTAGTACAGTAGTTTCTCGATTATATCACTGCTCGTTTTAATAACGCTTCATTATATCACTCTCGATTTTAGCACGGTTTTCTGTTCGAATTTATCACACAACAATAATTATCAGGGGGTCCGTAGCCTTGAGGTTACGCTTTCGCTTCATAAGCGGAAGGTCATGGATTCAATTCCCAGCATCTCCAAAAAAATAACCTGTCCAGCCACCAGAAGACGCCGCACAAAAAAAAATTATATGAAATTTATACTTTTTACATTGAAAAACAACCCCAAACAAGCAACATGTATTGATTTGGCCCATGCCTTACGTGCTTTTCATTTCATTAGCTTTGTTTCTGCAATACAAAGTTCCAATTTTGATGAAAATTATATGGTATTATATGACATTTTCATTATATCACGCTTCGGTATATCACGTCAAAAATTTTTGGGTCCGTGATATAATCGAGAAATAACTGTATTGGTACACCAAAACCCAAGGTGTGGAAAACGACTATAGTTGTATTCGTTCAACTGTCATCCTCTCACCAACTCACCTTAACCTCCCCAGCTGATCCCAAACACTGACGTCACCATTTGTGTTTGTTTTTTTTTTTCTGCATAGCGATTGCACAGAAGTTGTGCAGCAGAGTGATTTTTATTTAAATTGTTGAGGTTTTTAAGCAATTATGCCAGTTTGTGCGGTGAATAAGTGCAAGATTACTTCATCGGAAGTAACAAAAAGTAAAGTTTGTATCAGTTTCCACTGCTTTCCTAAAGAGAAATCCTTGAGAGCTCGGTGGGCAAAATTTTGCGGTCTCGCGAACAATCCGGGGAAAACTTTATATATTTGCTCCCAACATTTCACCCGGGAAATGTTCTGCAATAATGCTAATATTCAGATTTTGGTGATGCCGGATACCGCTACGTGACATAGATTGGTCAAAAATGGTAAGTATTATGAAGAAGTTGTGTCAAAACCATCTTGTTTACAGTTTGTTGTTTTCAGCTTACCCTTCTATTCGTAAACCCAATGACCTGTGTAGTGCTCGAACGGCGCGATATGAGCTGAAGGAGCGGAAGATTACTGTGGCAGCACTTCTCGAAGCTCATGAAAAGCGTCCGGAAGAAGAGCAACCGCAAACCAAGCAGGCAGACAACCTTCAGAATAGGAAAAGTGATAATTTTGGGTGTCGTATTGATGAATTAGTCCCTCTGCCTCCGCTGAGTTTTGAACTTCTTCCTCTGATAGTCATGCTCCGTATAATGACTCCCATACGTTGGACTGCGGACTGAACCATGCATCCTCCAGTTCAAACTTAGATGTGCTATTCGAGGCAATTGAACTATCAGAAAAGAGCAAAACCACCAATGCAACGGAACCGATTGGGCGCAATGATCCATTGTTCAACTGTGGAATTTCAATCGAAATGAACCAAAGCACGCTGCTTAATCGTGCCGGATTCACTCGTATGCAGCAAGACGACGATCCGAACGATTCTGGCTGGGTGGAATTTGAGAGCGATATGAAGCAGGAATCATCGCGCATAGAGAATAATTCAATCTCTGACGTTCGAGAAAGATCACAGATTCAAAAATTAGAGGATAAAGAATGAAGTAATTAGATTAGAGGTTTAAAGAATGAAGTAATTTCAAAGAACGAAAAGATAAAGATGCTTCAATTGCGGGTAAGTTAATTCACATAATCTGTTACACTAGCTATTGATCCATAAAACCTAGACTTATGGAGAGCATAATCCATATAATATATCGAGTTAAAGAACATCGAGTTATAGAGAGTCGACTGTAATTCTATTGATACTCTTGATATTAACAAATTATAATCATTGTACACATTTTATTTACTTCAATAGGTAATTAACAATAATAAACATATTGTGGCTTTGCTCAAAACGTTGAAGGAGAAGAATAAGAAAATAAGGCAAAAAGATGAGCAATTGATCTATAGACAGATCTATGGACAGCAGAAGAGATTACAAAATCATTTTCATTAAGATATGTATGCAAACCACCTTAAACTGCTAGAACAAGAGCATTACAATAACAGTTTATCATCACTTGCAGATATCACAGCAAATGTGCCTACGAACTTCTGCGAACCGAGTTTAATTTTCCATTGCCAACATTACGTTCCTTATGTAATTGGGCGTCACACATCAATATGCGGAAAGGTGTCCTCGAAGATGTACTAACTTTACTTAAGATTGCCGGCACACATATGACAGAACGTGAAAAAATATCTGTTCTTGTCTACGATGAAATGTCGGTTCAGTCCACTACCGAGTATGACAAAAAAAAACGATGAAGTCATTGGATCCCATTCAGACATGCAGGTAGTCATGGTCAGGGGGCTGTTCGTACCATGGAAACAACCCATTTTCGCTGACTTCGTCATGCAAGTGACTAAAGAACTTCTCTACGATCTGATCACCAGGCTCCATAGCATCGGATTCTCCGTGATGGCCAATGTACATGATTGCGGAGCCGGAAATCGAGGAGTATGGCGGGATTGTGGAGTAGATTATGTAACAAGACAGACCACTATGAAGCATCCAGTCACCGGACATGACATTTTCTTCTTTCCTGACGCCCCACATATGTATAAGCTTCTTCGGAACTGGCTCCTGGACCGAGGATTCCTTTATAAAGGTAATGATAACGTTGCACCACCAACTGTGTTTGTATTAAAAGTAGAAACCGAGTAATATCAATCTAACAACATAGATAAACAGATGTAACACTATAATTTTTGTCAACGTATACCATAAATAGAGCTAAATTCAAATATTCAATAATTGGCCATTGGATAACCAGTCCCCTCACACCGTTTTTTTAGTTAGACGAAAACATAATTTATTGAGTCATAAATGTTTGCGTAACTGTTTTTAATTGATAATTGTTATAACTGTTACATATGTTTGTTTGTGTCGAACAACACATAAAAATCCTATCCTATTTATCGGTTAACTTAAGAACGTAGCACAAATCATTAAATGTGGGCCAACTGAAAACTGACGCATGTTTACATTTTGAACGTGGTAATGCTAACGATAACAATTGGCGTGACAATAAACTCCTTTCAAAAGTGAAATTGAATCGAAGCCACCCCTCTAATATAAAAGACCTGTACCTAGAAAATCAGATTAGTGCCCACACGAAAAATTGATCGATTGGTCATTGTTATTCTGAATATTTAATAGCAGCCCATGTCGATTTTTATACAAACATGCTCTAGTTTTGTTCCCTTTTAAGCAACTTGAAAATTCGAAGTTTCACTCGATTCATCCTCACCTTAAAAGAATTGGGTTTCTACAGTGCTGGTATTGCTAAAAAAAATACACAGGCTTATTGATGATGTTCTTGATTATTTTCAGGAAAACTTATCACAAAAAAGTTTTTGGTGCTGTTGGTTCAGAAAGCTTCAACTCTGCAAAGACCGCTCGTTACGAATAGAAAAGAGAGTACACTTGAATTCAATGCATTATTCAAATTGACTTCAAAACACTTGAGAGTCCAAGGATCGGAGCGATAGAATGTGAGATTGGCCGCAGAACTCCTAAGCCATACGACTGCAGTGAATCTAAGAAGACATTTTGGTAAATATGAAGAAGCTTGTCTGCTAGCCAAAATCATTGAGATTGTAAACAACTGGTTCGATGTAATGAATTCCTACTCTTTGAATCAGAACGTGATGTCGAAAAAATGCTACGGTGTGCAACTTGAGCAGCAAAACCAAATTCTCGATAGAATGGAATCTCTTGTCAAAGAGATTAGAGTACTTTCGAATCACTCTCTGCTGGCTGAATCAGGATTGAAGGTAATTAGTAATAAATTAATATATATATATATATATATATATATATATATATATATATATATATATATATATATATATATATATATATATATATATATATATATATATATATATATATATATATATATATATATATATATATATATATATATATATATATATATATATATATATATATATATATATATATATATATATATATATATATATATATATATATATATATATATAGCCATTCCATGAAAACCCGATCTAGTGGGTCACCGAATTCCGTGAAAATTTGCTATTTTGTTCCTTATTGAAAATAAGGATACACGTGTTTTTGGATATTTCGATTAGGGTGACCATTTCCGAAATAGGGTGACCAGAAAAATCGCGATTTCGCTTAATTTTTTTATATATATATACATTTTTTTTTCAAAAACTTATAGGCTCCCTTTCTTATCATTCTAGCTGTTCCAGAAAGCAATATTAAGGATTGCATTGAGAACGAATTTGCATTGATTCGACTGAACGGCGGAACACACGACCATCCTACGCCTATCCAAGCTCTTGAACGCCTTCGACTGATGATCCTTAGAAAAGTTCTATCTAGACAACTGAAATTAAATCAAAATACTCAGACTGTTTTGATCGAGGAAGACTATCTTATTGCTAAGGTATTTCGTAAAGTTAATCTTTACTCAGAAAAAAGTGGCGAAAACGAATATTTGTCTAGTGACGAGGAAGAACTACCATGGGTGTATGAGCCAAAAAGGAGAAACCTCGAAGAAGTTGACGGTTTCGAATATGCAACGGGTTACATCGCAAAGTCCGAGATTAAAGAACATCCGGAATTCGGAAACCACACTTACCAACTAGAAGAAGATTGTGAAGCTGAAAAGGAGAATTATGTGCAAGATTTATCGCACGGTGGTTTAGTAAAACCAAGCGAGCAATGGCTGAAAATCGGAGATCAACTTGATTCGTGCTTCAATTGGATGCACAAAACAGGGCCTGAAGGAGATAACATTGGTTTTCGCAATAAGAAACACGTTAATGAAAGAACTCTTCGAAAACTTCAGAGAAAGTTCCCTCATCTTCCGGAGAACGCCCTGAAAAATTTTGCGAAGAAACGAATTTCAATACGTGTACGACACCTGAAAAAACAGTCCCAAGAGAAGAAGCTCCAAAAAATTCAAAACCGAAAGAATAGGAGAAGAGAGAATCAATGTGCTACAACTGACTCTCTTATTGCAGATGAGAGGAGCGCTATTGTCCGAAAAAAAAAATGAAGCATTTCGTTAATTCATACATATGTGAGCTTTGATCGTTTATTATAAATGTTATAACAAACAAATCAACCAAGCAATACAAATTTTTCAGAATGTAAGAACTTTTCTGTAATATTATTTAAATATAAAGAAAAATACTTGACACATAATAATCTCCTATATCGAAGCGTTAAAAATTCCTTTCCAGAAATGGTAAAAAAAGATCTTTCTTTGATCGCAGAACGTAATTGAAAAGAAATTTCATTTCAAATGGAACTAGCTGTAAAAACTTCTAAGCTTTCTGAGTTAATGTTCGCCGGACGATGTTTTTAATAAATAATTATTTTGGTGTTAAGTCTGTTTGTCTGTGCTCTTATATTTTATAAACTAAGATTAGGCTAAGTTTCTGTTGTCATGTACCTAATGCACGTCTCCCCAGTTGTTTTTTTGTTTTAAAATAAGAACATAATAGAAGGAGTAACATCACAGACGATGTGATTCAAATTGAAAAACTATTCTGATATATTACCATCCTAATTTTTTTTACCTGGATTTTTACTTTATGCTTAGATATTACAACAAGGAACGTTTACTGTAAGTGTGCACAAAAATATTTGCAAAACAGTTGGGCAATAAACCAATTTTCTTGTTGTTCCTATGTGCTTCCATATATCTCTTCAAATGGTGACGTCACCATAATGTTTACGTTCAGCACTTTCACCAATACTCAAGAAATTAATCGTTTATCATATATCATATATCAATATATATCAATATTCTCATTGGGGAAAAGGTATACATTTATTACACAGAAAAAAATCTCACAGTAAATGTAGCAACTAAGCCGTGTTTAAATTTACTATGAATGAAAAAGTTGAAAATAAAAGTGCATGAGGTTAAATGAACCAAAATGTGGTACAAAATACTATGCCTACTTCAAATATGGTACAGTTGAGTCGAGAATATGTTTTTGTTAAATGAACTATGCTTTTCTATTATAAAATTACTAGGTTTGTAACACTTTTTACTATGCACATTACCATCAATCCATACTTATAACGCAATGTTTACTATTTTACCATGTTTATTGTTAAACCAAACATGTTGTAACGACATATTTCAGCAGACTATGCTTTTCGTTCGAATTTACTACTTTTATGGTATTTCTAAAAAAATCCAGAATTGGGGCGAAAAGGCTAACACTGGAACATTTGAAAATAATTACGCAAAACCTTTGGAGGACACACATCTGAAGGTTAATCAATTCCAAACTTAACCATTTCCAGGAATATTTTACCTTAGATCGATTGTATCTAATAATTATCATTTAAAGTTATGATAGGCAACACTTGATAATTGTCAAGCTCGAAATGTTTGTCTTATGCATCCATGTTTTTAATATCATGTGAATTTTCAGAATGGTCGGTATTTGAGATTTTCACAAGGTCGGATGATAAATCACAGATAACTTTTAAAACACAGCAAATTTAAGGTGTACAAAACATGCATCTGAGAATTTTTAGAACTTTTTGCAAATGCCCAATATTTTGTACAAGGATATTTCTTATGTGAGCACTTTGAGGTTGGGAAGCTAATATTTCTTTTACTGGCATCCAGCTTTTTACGGGAAAAAAATCTAGAGTACCCATTTTGTAGTTTCGGTTGCACTAGTACTTATCATTTTTATGGTTCAATTTAAAGACAAATTTTGAAAAATTTAGTAGATAAAAATCGGGTTCCAACAACAAAACCGTTCGATGCCGAAGACGGATAACATTCTACCATCAGTGCACCACTATCCGCTCACTAGTGTAAAAATTGATTTTTCGTGTCAAAAACCAACATTTTTCGCACGGGTATATTCTAGCAATATAAACAACTTTCAAAAGAAGTCGCCTGACATTATTTTCATTTGATAAAATGTATCTGTATATTGAAAACACAAGACCTCGTGAGCGGTTATTGGACCACTAGGTATTTTTGTGTGTTCCAATAACCGCTCTTAGCTTAGCTTAGCTTAGACTGACTACACATATCAATGGTTGCTATTCCGTGATTGACAGAAGTCAGTGAAAATGCCCAAAGAATCAACTAGAAGTTCGGCTGGGATTGGCCATAATCTTCTTCAGTGTGCATAATTCAGTGCCTCTATTTATACATGGTCAATAACGGCGCCGGCCACGTCCTTGCAGTCAGGTGGGATTGGGGGAAGGAATGTTAGTGTGTAACCTTTGCTATTTGGAGACCGTGTTTGCATCTGCATCTCCACAAAGGCTACTGGTAGGGATGGTTGTTAATGGGGAGGATCGTTGGGTCACAGGATTCACTTTGATAAGCGATTAGACCATGATAAATAATGATTTGTGAGATATAAACATGCTTATATGTAAATATAATATTTTCATTTGATATGAACAATATCTATGCAGAGAAAAATTATGCCGACACTTGTAGTGTCGAACCATTCAATTTTTAATTATAAAAATAAAGGTAAAAAAAGGAGTTTTGAAAAAAAATTTAGACATAAATAATTCATGAATCAGAGTTTATGTCGACACTCACAGTGACGAACGTTTCAAAGTTTGTTGAAAAATCATATTTACGTCTCACCGTTGTAACGATTAAAGGTGCAGTCATACATATTTTATAGATTAGAAATAGTAGCATGAAACGAGCTAACCAATTGATCCGTCATCCTTGAGCAGCAACAATCCACTTTCAGCTTCACTCGTTTGCTCGGCTATATAAAAGCACTCAGAGAAAATAAGCGCGCGACCCAAGAGGGAAAACAACTGACGCACAGTGGCCGCATCCCATACAAATGCTGGTCAAAAGTACAATTCTTACACAAAACGTTCAAAAATGCTAATTATTTGACAAAACATGATTTTTAGAGGTAATTTGATAGAAATAGTCGCTGAAACAGAAAATCGATATTTCCGGTACATTTGACAGAATTTGTTTATAATAGCACATTTTTGTAATTCAATCAATGAAATCCGTATTCAGATCAAAATCAAATGAAACGTCATTATGTTGATGCCAATTTGAAGTTAAATATCGTGGGCAAGCTTGAGGTGGTTTTTGAATCTATTCGGGAGCTTATAAAGGTAAAAAATGCGATATTTATATCAAGTATGATGGTCTGATGGGCTGATTCGTAGTGTAACTAAAAATATTTTTTTCTTATCTTGGCGCAAAAAAGCGCAAGAGAAGCCATAGTACATCGAATATTTTGGAATATTTGTCACACATTGAGGGGTATATGATCACTTTAGAGCGTTTCCCAGATATCTTGCACTACCTTTGAAAAAATGCCTTATTTTTTAAGGAGCTCTATGTTATACACTTCTTGACATTCTCAAATGGTAAACATGTCAAATATGGTTTGAAATATCTTCAACACAAAGCCTAAGGTATATTCTTTCGAATGAGACCGGTTGAGAAAGGTTTGGTCATGATTTAGTACACAAACTGCAATTTATATAGAACAACATTCACGATATTTGAAAAACTCAAAAGGTTCAATTTCAGCTGACATCTCTCCAGGTCGCATGCTGTGAAAAATCGAAATATATACCGATCGATCTGAAACTTTGGGGAATTGTTATTCAATAATGGAGAAATCAAGAAAAAATATTCGAGAAGGAATTTGCAAACTTAAATTTTTTGACTTTTGGCCAGCTTTGAGCCACTGTGTGACGACTGCTCGGGCTTTCTTGACACACTGCCCAGGAGCAAGCGTCAAAAGGTCGAAGGATCAAACACAACTCTTTTGTGTGTTCCAATAACCGCTCATGCAAAAAATTAAACAAAATTTTGAAGAAATGCCAATGTTAGTATACAGCCTTCTTAATTGCAGTAGTAGCTATGGTTTGACCATAAAAAATATCAGGAAAAATATCAAAATTCGAAACAATGCATTTTTTAGTAAATTCGTCACGAAATCTGTTTACCGTGAGCGGAAATAGGAACCCTTAGATGCAGTAACAAATGCATTAACGTATTTTTTATGAAAGTTTTTCAAATTCTTCATATTTTGTCGCTGATTACCTATACTTGGAGCTACATTGTGACATAAAAATATTATTGATCGACTCAATAGTTATTTTATTATAAACATTTGAACATATAACTTCCCATAAATGAGCGGAATCAAGTGCACTAATGGTATTTAAAAATAAATTTAAAGCTTCAGTACGTCCAAAAAAATCTGAGTTTTTCTTAGTGTTACAAAAAAATACCATTATTGCATCATTGGAAAATGAGTTGAAAAACATTCTGGGCTTATACCATACACTCCATATACTTTTTCAGTATTTTTTTTTATTACATAAAAAAGCGTTCCCAGAAATATCAAACATTATTGCAGTCACTTTAGAAATAGCGGATGAATCAGTATGAAATCCCAGTTAACGAATCATCCCCCAACTACGCCACAAGTTGGCGTATTTGCATATATTACATTAAAATTGTTTAAACTGGGCCGAACTTGTATCGAAAACTGATTCAGTAGCCTGTAATGCACGCAAAATGTTGTGAAAATTGATATTATAAATTGCAGTCCAGTAAATTATTTCTAATAATTGGGGGTTATCGATATTTAAGAAAATATTTTAAAATGTGCATATTTAAATAAATTAAATGAAATTAAAATATTGAATTCACGTATCAGGGTGCGATTTCACATAACTATTGGTCTCAAGGGGGCGAAAGTTGAAAAAGTTTGGGAAGCACTGCTCTAGATGTTGAAATCGAGACCAAATTCGTTATTCTTTTTGTACTTATGTATATTGGAATAACATTTGGTTTCTGTTTCAACAACTAGAGCATTAGCCAACTACCAACAAGCATGTCACAGTAAAAATATTATCAAACATTTTCAAATTTACTACGGACTGTAAAATACCACTGAATGCGATTTTTGTCAATTTAACTATTTTTGTAGTTAAACGCATTGAGGTCAAATTTACTATGGACATAGTAAATATACTGCGAAGCTTCATAAACCTAACTTTAATGATTGCAACAATATCGTAATGTAGTCTGCTGAAAATTGTAGGTACATTGTGTTCAATTTAACCCCCTGAAATGGTTATTTAAACTGCAACATTTTTTTGCATGTAGAAATTCCAGATCATTTCTCGCGTAACTTTTCAGAAGGATCTAATAATGAGAGGCACTCTCTATTTACTTTCTTTTCAGTCAATAACTAAGCCACATTAACCTAATTTTTTGTCTGAAACTCTAGCCGAAAACTTTTCCCTTCAACCAATGGTGAAAAGCTTTCCAAACGCTTTAGTATTGTACACTGAGAAAAATCTACACGTCAAAGTCGTGTGTTTTACTCATAGATTTGCGCAATGAGAAAAACCACATGACTTGAGTGTGGTAGCCATATGCATTTCGTCATTGACTTCACAGTATAATAACATATGTATCAACATTAGGTTGTCATATGAAACAAACATGAATGTCTAACTATTAAATCATGGAAATCAACTAATTTACTTATTGAATTCGAAGTGTAGTGGCTTTAAATAGTCATGTGTGATAGAACATGAATGTCATGAAAATGAGAAAAGAAATTTGATAGAAGAACTCTTGCTCCCCAAAATAGTGTTCCCTTAGTAGACAGTCCCCTATAGTCGCACTAGTGGCTTTTTACGGCCGTTTCGCTATAAATCGTTTCAAAATATTTTTTGACATGAAGGTCAGGATCTATTTATCTAAGTACCATTGCTATAAAGCTAGATTTTGTTTAAAAAATGATCGACATAATAAGTTTTGCTTAAAATTTATGCACCTATAGTAAACCTTTTGTTCCTATAGTAGCACTACTGTGAGAAACTATTTTTTATTATACGAAATTATTGATGAATTAAGAACTTTTTTTATATCAAACGAAAGCTTTTGATCCACACGTTAAAGGGAAAATATAAAAGTTTTGTAAACATAGGTTTTGATTTGTATTTTGCCAACGCCGTGATGCTAGTGCTACTATAGGAACAGAAATTAGAAATAGTGTTATTATAGTCACATGTGCTCCTTTAGTGGCACAAGCGATAAAAAAATACAAACATATGAGTTTCCGTAGTTATCATATTTGTCTTACAAAGCCAAGATAAAAAGCTTTCTGATGATGTAAAAATAATGAAGCTAGCGTGTTTTTTCGATTTTATACGAGTATTTGTTCTTAGCTATGCGGCTATTAGTACATCGACCCTTTTTCATTTTATTCGACGCTGAAAGCTAAGAAAATCTGTTAGTGGAATCCAATTTTTCTCTTACACCATACATTATATCCAATGCTGGAAGTAATGCATTTTATTTATAGAAAATTAGAATGAACTCCTCATCTTCACTCTGACATCTTTACTTATAGAAAGAAAAAACGAATCCGCAAATTTTCCTCTAACACTTTCAGCTTCAGAATTTTTTTCTACTCTTTAAAACATGATGATGACTGTCGCTCGACACGGGGTCTGACCGCAATTTAGTTCGCTATGGGTTGATCACTAACAATTAAGAAATTTGGAACACGAAAATCGACAGCAAGCTCATCGATTTCAAATCGACCAACTTGAACATGATGATCATGACACAAGATAATCATAAGTTAAACACACTGAATCCATGTTGGGTGATGATCTATGCACTCGTAGGTTGACGCATATGAATTTGAAATGGAAATCTTTAAGAACTTATGTTGAAAACTATGGAATTCATGTTGTCGGTTGATGAATCACTCCATGAAGCAAAACTCAATAATTGAATGTGTAACACTCACGAAGTTTGTAAGAAAATCACAACAAATCGATATAGACGTTCATGAATCAATCCATTATTTCAAACACACGCATCAAACGTGTGGGTTTTTATCAGTGTATACTGTTATAATCGAAACTCGAGTGAGGGGAGAATCTCTCATTGTTACATAGGTTCTATTGAAAAGTTACGCGAGATTTATTTGAATTAGACCTACACTGAGGCAAAAATACTTAGGTTTACCATAAATCAATACTTATGTACCAGCCAAATTATGGTTTCATTGCACGCTCAAACATTTCGAAAATGGGATCATAAGTTTCATAAGTGAGAGCTTTGAATTCTTTAACAACAATGACTTGAAATAATTATCATAGCAATCGCTAGAAGAACTACTCCGCTTTCGATGTTGGCTACAAGTAAATCCGATGCTTTTTCACATGTTATCAAAACATGTCAATTTTTGTGCACGCCTGAAATTAAAGGCGAACAACATTATCGATTGATAGTCCGATTTGAGTTATTATCATTGCGTTTATTACCGAATTTCATTGAATGACTTATGAAATTCATTACTGAAATTCTTCACCAAAATCATAAGTAAAACTAATAAATTTCAACAATAATCGTTGTGGCACCAAATCATAATTATTCCTTAAGAAACTATTAAGTTTTTTTACCTCAGTGTAGATATCCTAGAACAAAACTCTTAGTTCCACATCACTCTATCTCCTCTATTAGTCAATTTACCTTAAATATAGAACTATGAAGTAAAAACTTTCCGTCTATTGTTGAAACATACATTTCTATCCTGTTTCAACTGAAAACGAATAAATCACTCATATTCCCGACTCTTGCTGTTACATATGCAATTCGATTCGAAAAATCTCCACAATGAGTTGATTATATTTTCCGGAAGACAAATTCAATGAGGCAATATGGCAAATAACAAAAAAAAAAAAAAAAAAACAAAAGTCAAATCCAATATTTACCGTTGATGGTCGGTCGATAGTGCGACGGAAGGGAAGTCCGAGATTCATGAATGTTCATGACAGCAACTAATATCACAAAAAAGCAACACCCCATCGCCCAAAAAAGGGAGAACCGATAACGCTGTACAATAAAATAAAGATCATTCTTCGGAGTCGGAGGGGTTGCTGCTGGTCGGGGGTCGGTCGGTGGTTCAACACGCTGGACCCGGACAGGCCATAAAATATGATCCGATAAAGTGTGCCATTTGCGGGAGTGAATGAGTCAAATTGAACTTCGGCTCTGTCCGTTTCGCTATTCGGGAATCGCTATCTGGACAATGGAACGGTGAAGCCACCACCAATTCGTTGCAGCAAGGGAAAGGAAGGAGGTGGCACTGCAGCAATATAGTTTTTTAGGAAATGAGATGAAAATGGATGTGAGGACACTTTTTGTCAGATGCCTCCCCAATGCCGGCCGTATCAGATGTCATCAGTGGAAATGGAAATGGATGGCACATGGGCTCTGACTTGAGCATAGGCACTCTATGACTTGACTTATTTAATCCATAAGTGGTGACAGTGCCAAATTGTATTGCAATGCCAGAGACGGTAGGCTGCGAGAGGATTGATGGTATAGAAAATTGAAGGATTCGTTATGTATTGGAGTTTCGTTGAAAAATGTTGAGTTTGATGACCCTGCTAATGAAATCGCTAAGGTCACTTCTATTCTACTGAAAGAAGCAGGAGTCTAATGATCGATTTGAAATGTGCCGTTTTGTCTCAAATTAAATTCCAAACAGACTCATATTCCGAACACTCTGTTTTTGTATGGCGATTTGGTTGAGATGTGTCGCTGAAATATGTCACCAAATGACAAGGGAATGGCAATCAAATGCAATTCAATTTAGATGTATTCAATACAATTTATACCACGGGACTAGTAATGATTCTCTAGTTTGAAACCAGTAAAACAAGTTCAGATAAATTTATTCGCGAAAGTATTCATTTGAATACGATTTATTCGTGCTGTTCAGAATTTGAATCAAGGTGTTCGGAATATGAGACAGAATTAACACAGTGATCGGCATTTGAAGCAAAATTTTGTTCCATACTTTTACGTAACAATTTTATCGGCACACCCAACAGCTAACAGTTAAGCTTTACGGAAAATAAAATTTTTACAAATATCAACTAATTTATGCCTATCAGTTGCATTTGAAATCATTGTTTACCTTAAGTGTTCGATATATGAGTCAAAACAGTAAATGGTGTCATGCGACACTTAAAATTTCATGAGTTTGCGTTTTTCTATAAATGAGATGTAATGTCTGGAACCTGTTGGAACTGATATACTGGTTTCCAGGGAGTCGATTCAGGGATCAATTTTTGAAGATGAGTAAATACTGCCATCTGAAACATCAAACATCATAATTTAAAAAAAGTACATTATGTAAATGAATTGCGCTCTCTGGAACCTTATTAGGCGCCATGGAACCGATATTCGGTTTCCCGAGGTCAATTTTCGAAAGTATGTAAAGGTATGCGACACACCAAACTTCATAATTCAGAATATTATTGCATTCAATGCAATTGCTGCAACTTTTTAACTAATAATTGGTAAACTCGATTCCAATTACCATTTGAGCCGCTAAACCATTTTCTTAATCTTCCATAATACATTTGGCACTTGTAAATCTAAAATGCAGATTCCTTAGGAATCAGGTTCTGATTAAACTCAGGGACGAATATGGTCACTATACACTCACATTCATTGATCTGCAGTTTTTTAAGTGTAGAAGATTATGCTTGTTCGAAGATTCATTATTTGGTGTTCATTCTTGATGAGAGCGCCCATCTCTGTCATTCATCAATGAACATAATTGCGTTCGATGTTCACTCTTCGTGTCAAAAACTTGCCGCCGAAATCAAAATAGGCTAGGGGAAGTGGTTCACCTAGCATGAATGAGGGATGAACTTATCGCTGAGAAAAAGTCGATTTTGTATGAAATTTGACAAGTATTTGAATGACAGATTCATCCTTGTTCATCCACTTCTCCTAGCCTATGGACCGATGCACGAGTTCACTATTTTGACGTTTGAGCGGTGCCAAATTCACTCGTTGCCATGGTGACATAAATAACACGGCACCGCTAAACGTCAAGGAATGAACGCGTGCATTGGTCGATAGGGCCTCATTCATGCTAGGTGAACCACTTCCCCTAGCCTATTGACTATCGTTTTTAACCTTCCGTCAGTCGCTCAAAAAAAAAGTTACACCAGCGGTCGCATAGTGTACTGAGTACACGCGGGGCAATTTTGATTGTCAATCTAAAGCTAGGCAAGATAGAATATTGATGTCTTCGGTAAATTTCTTCAGTTCAACGGTACCAATTAGTCAGTGGACAAATGAAACTTTGAAAACATCGTCACCTTCCAGTGGCCATCGGATTGTGACCCGGGGGAACCGATGAAGTGGACATTTCGCAATGCAACATCTCGAACACAAATATCTCAGGATCTAGATATTTCAGCAGGTCAAGGACTAACATGTGTTAGGCCGCTTGTTTCGGAATTCTGCCACCAGTCTGAGCTAGTGCGCATGTAATTTTTCAAACACAGATATCTCAGGATCCTAACGACCTAGAAAGATGCGGTCTTCGAAGATGTTTAGTAGGTCATGGACTACCATATTTTTGGCCATTAGGTTTAATTTTTCACTATTTCAAGAACTCTATATCTATTTTTTATGTTTAAGGTCTCCACATGGTCTTCGGCAGAGGTTGAAAAATTTACGAAAATGGGATACATACTTGCCGCATTCAAAGTTGAATGATTATCCGAAATGGGGAGACAATTCTAGAAGACTCATATAAGCCGAATTTGTAGGAGCATCCTTTTTAACTCTTATAAAGTTTCCAACAAGGATTATTCAGTCTACAAAATCTTAGTGGCAGTCATATGTTGCGATGCTATTGACAAAAGATCATACATAATTTGAGTAAGTTTGTCACGCTACCAAATTGTAGAGACTTCGAATTATAGAGACAAATTAATTTTTAGACAAAATAACGTTACAAATATGTGTCATTTCTGTGGACGCCCAATATAATTTATTGAACATTTTATCCTTAGGATCACCTACCGAATTTGTAAGGAGCTGTGAATTTTTGGGAGGTCTGAGATAACCAGACCTAAAATGCTTTAAGCATCTGAGAGATTGAAAATGATTTTGCCAAGAACAATAACTTACAAGAACATAAACCAATGCACGAGTTCACGAATTTGACTTTTGAGCGGTGCCAAATTCACTCGTTTCCATGGTCACGTTAACAACATGGCACCGCTCAAACGCCAACGAGTGAACTCGTGCATTGGTCCATATAACATGTTCGCTATCAATTTTGGCCCGACGATACGCTCTATATCCTTCAGATCTTTTTCATAATCATCGGAATGTTGAAAAGAGATTAACGGTTTGCCATCCAGCCCGCATAATTGGTGATTTGAAAGACGTTTGAGCATATAATTAGTAGCTCTGGTAACTATCAGCTCCTGGTTCGAAACTAAAATATACAGAAACAAATTAAAGGGGCCCAGATAGCCGTAGCGGTAAACGCACAGCTATTCAGCTAGACCAAGCTGAGGGTCGTGGGTTCAAATCCCACTGGTCGAGGATCTTTTCGGGTTGGAAATTTTCTCGACTTCCCAGGGCATAAAGTATCATCGTACCTGCCACACGATATACGCATGCAAAAATGGTCATTGGCATAGTAAGTTCTCAGATAATAACTGTGGAAGTGCTCATAAGAAGACTAAGCTGAGAAGCAGGCTCTGTCCCAGTGGGGACGTAACGCCAGAAAGAAAAAAAAAAAGAAGAGAAAGAGAAACAAATTATAATATTCATAAAAGTTCAACTATTTTGATTACATGAGAACACGATTGGGATCAGAATTTCCCATTGAGTCGTCAACAACAACATACTTTCTTCATTTCAAAGCTTGCTTTAATTGAACTATAAAAATTATAGTGTTGGCAATAAATGACAAAAAGGGGTGATTCGAAATTTATGGCAAGCTAAGCGTAAAAAGCTGGATACAATATTTCAATTACGAATATCTCTGGATCCCGATTTTTTAGAAAGATGATGTTTTCGGCAAAGTTGTTCAGTAGTTCAAGGACTAATATTATTATTTATTTAGTTGGTGTCACATCAATCAATTTGATAAAACCTAACGATGTTACGCCAATTCACTCGGTCCATGGCTGTGTCCCTTCAACTTCGATTTTTGCCCACGCTCTCCAGATCTTGTTGCACCTGATCAAGCTACCTCGCTCGCTGTGCTCCCTGCCTTCTTGTGCCAACCGGATTCAACGCGAACACCATCTTTGCAGACTTGTTGTCCGGTAGTCTTGCAACATGCCTTGCCCAGCGCACCCTTCCGGCTTTTGCAACCTTCTGGATACTGGGTTCGCTGTAGAGCCTAGCGAGTTCGTGGTTCATTCTCCGCCGCCACACACCGTTCTCATGCACACCGCCAAAGATGGTCCTAAGCACCCTTCGTTCGAACACTCCAAGTCCTTGCAGGTCCTCTTCCAGCATGGTCAATGCTTCATGTCCATAGAGGACCACCGGTCTTATTAGCGTTTTGTACATGGTACATTGGTGCGGGGATGAATCTTTCTCGACCGCAGCTTCTTCTGGAGCCCATAGTAGGCACGACTTCCATTGATGATGCGTCTCCGTATTCCACGACTAACGTTGTTATCATCCGTTAACAAGGATCCGAGGTAGACGAATTCATTTTTTTTTATTTTCTTTATTAGTATCATTCCAAACATTACATTCATTTCTTATATCTAGGTGTTCTGTGTTTTTAGACAACACTATCATCCTAATTTGGTAAAACAAATTTAAGATTTTATTAACATTTTGTTAACAACATATTACATTTCATTTGCCGTAGCAGTTCAGATTTTTTACAGGTGAGTTCATTTCACCTGCTTGTAAGAGAAAAAAAACGTTTTTAATATACTTAACCTAACTTAACCTAAACATATAACTCATTAATCGTGGCAATAGAAGATTGTAACGATTTTTGCCTGAAATTATTAATGATTTTATTTGACATTTGTTCCAATGTTTCAACATTGGATATTCTATGTAACTCATTGGTACTATACCAGGGAGGAAGCCTCAGAATCATTTTCAAAATTTTATTTTGAATTCTCTGCAGAGCTTTCTTCCTGGTATTACAACAGCTAGTCCATATTGGTACAGTATACAACATGGCTGGCCTGAAAATTTGTTTGAATATCAAAAGCTTGTTCGTAAGACAAAGTTTTGATTTTCTATTAATAAGGGGATAGAGACATTTTACATATTTATTACATTTGGCTTGAATGCCCTCAATGTGATTTTTGAAAGTTAAATTCTTATCTAGCATGAGCCCTAGATACTTAACTTCATCTGACCAATTTATTGGAACCCCTCTCATCGTGACAACATGTCTACTTGAAGGTTTCAAATAAAGAACTGTTGGTTTATGTGGGAATATTATTAGTTGAGTTTTGGAAGCATTAGGAGAAATCTTCCATTTTTGCAAGTATGAAGAAAAAATATCCAAACTTTTTTTGCAATCGACTACAGATGACACGCAGGCTTCGTCCTTTGGCGGAGAGGCCTGTGTCATCCGCAAACAAGGATTTTTGACATCCCTGAGGTAGCTCAGGTAAGTCAGATGTGAAAATATTGTATAATATTGGTCCCAAAATGCTGCCTTGAGGAACACCAGCTCTTACAGGAAGTCTTTCAGATCTGGAGATCTGATAATTAACCTGAAGTGTACGATTTGACAGATAACTTTGAATTATTCTAACAATGTATGTTGGAAAATTAAAGTTTTTTAATTTTGCAATCAAACCTTCATGCCAAACACTGTCGAATGCTTTTTCTATGTCTAGAAGAGCAAGACCAGTAGAATAGCCTTCAGATTTGTTGGAACGGATCAAATTTGTTACACGTAAAAGTTGATGAGTGGTCGAATGTCCATGGCGGAATCCGAACTGTTCATTGGCAAACATTGAATTTTCGTTGATGTGGGCCATCATTCTGTTCAAAATAACCTTTTCAAAAAGTTTACTGATGGAGGAAAGCAAACTGATTGGACGATAGCTGGTTTTAAAATTGGAACAACCTTAGCATTTTTCCATTTGTCTGGAAAATATGCTAATTGAAAACATTTGTTAAATATATCAACTAAAAATGATAAGCTACTATTTGGAAGTTTCTTGATGAGGATGTAGGAAATTCCATCATCGCCAGGAGCTTTCATGTTTTTGAATTTTTTAATAATAGTTCTCACTTCTTCCAAATCAGTCTCCCAGGCATTTTCGAAAACGTTCTCTTGATTGAGAATATTTTCGAACTCCTGAGTAACTTCATTTTCAATTGGACTAGTAAGTCCTAAATTAAAATTGTGCGCACTTTCAAACTGCATAGCAAGTTTTTGAGCTTTTTCGCAATTAGTTAGTAATAATTTGTTCTCCTCTTTCAATGCCGGTATTGGCTTCTGAGATTTTTTCAAGATTTTAGATAATTTCCAAAAGGGCTTAGAGCCAGGGTCCAATTGAGAAATTTTATTTTCAAAATTTTTGTTTCTTAATTGAGCAAAACGTTTCTTGATTTCTTTCTGCAAATGCTGCCATATAATTTTCATAGCAGGATCACGAGTGCGTTGAAATTGCCTTCTCCTCACGTTTTTAAGACGGATCAAGAGTTTAAGATCATCGTCTATAATCACGGATTCAAATTTTACTTCACATTTTGGAATTGCAATGCTACGGGCTTCAACAATGGAATTTGTTAAAGTTTCAAGAGCATTGTCAATATCAAGTTTAGTTTCTAAAGAAATGTTCACATCAAGATTAGAGTCAACATGCGTTTTATATATATTCCAGTCGACTCGTAAATAATTGAAAGTGGAGCTGGTAGGATTGAGAATCGCTTCTTGGGATATTTGAAATGTAACAGGGACATGATCAGATTCAAAATCAGCATGAGTAATCATTTGGCTACAAAGATGACTAGAGTCGGTTAAGACCAAATCAATCGTAGATGGATTTCTAGAAGAGGAAAAACATGTAGGGCTATCAGGGTATTGAATTGAGAAATTTCCTGAAGAGCACTCATCAAATAAAATTCTGCCGTTGGAATTACTTTGAGAATTATTCTATGACCGATGTCTGGCATTAAAGTCACCAATGACAAAAAATATTGACTTATTGCGAGTCAATTTACGCAAGTCAGTTTGGAGCAAATTAACTTGCTGCCCAGAGCATTGAAAAGGCAAATAGGCAGCTATGAAAGTATATTTACCAAACTGTGTTTCAACAGAAACACCTAAAGTTTCAAAAACTTTAGTTTCAAATGATGAAAACAGTTGATGTTTCATATGCCTCTGAATGATGATTGCAACTCCCCCACATGCCCCATCAAGTCGATCATTACGATAAACAAAAAAGTTAGGATCTCTTTTGAGTTTAGATCCCGGTTTTTAATACGTTTCGGTAATAACTGCTATATGCACGTTATTAATCGTAAGAAAATTATACAGCTTGTTCTCTTTACCATTCAGAGAACGAGCATTCCAATTTAAAATATTTAAATTATTATTTGGATCCATTAGAAAAACGTAATGCAATAACAATTTGATTTGTAAATTTTACACCTATATGGACTGCTTCAGTCATAGTGGTGGCTTTGAACATTGCATCAATCATTAGATTCAATTGTTCAGTTAGAAAATTAAAATCAGAGGCAGACATGTCATGTGATTACCTATTGGAATTTCCGGTAGACGAAGAAGCCTGTGGCGGTAGGGTTTTTTCCATTTGATTTGAAACAAGTGGAATGGGTACTCATGGAACGAACAGGGAAGGAGTTCAAATTTCCTGCTACGATATCGGCAAAGGATTTACCGTGGGTAGATACATTCGAAATTGAAAGATTCGAACGGCTACCCGACGGATTAAAATTTGTTTGTGAATGAGCATGATTATGATCTTCCTGATGGGTATGATTCATGATCAAGCGATCGTTAACTGAAAAATGAGCATTGTTCGATACTACTCCAGGCAAATTCCGGAAACGACCGTTATCGTAACGGATATTATCTTTCATCGGCCTGGCACGAGCCTCAATGACCCTTTTGCGTGAAGGACAATTCCAAAAATTGGACTTATGGTTAGCCCCGCAATTACAGCATATGAATTTGGTGGTATCTTCCTTCACTGGACAGACGTCTTTGGCGTGAGAAGAACCTCCGCAAATCATGCATTTAGCATCCATGCGACAATTTTTTGTACCATGACCCCACTTTTGGCACCGACGGCACTGAGTGGGGTTCTGGTAATTTCCTCCAGGTTTCTGGAAATGTTCCCATGTCACAAGGACATCAAACAAAAGTTTTGCTTTTTCTAAAGCTTTAATATTATTTAGTTCTTTTTTGTTAAAGTGAACTAAATAAAATTCTTGAGAAAGCCCTTTCCGAACAATGCCAGATTGGGTTCTCTTTTTCATAATGATTACTTGGACTGGGGAAAATCCAAGTATATCATTTATTCCATTTTTGATCTCTTCAGGTGACTTATAGGTTTTTTCCCAAGACGGTTTCCAAGAAGGATTACCACTGCTAGCTTTCGCCAACGGGTGCAACGAAAAATCGAAGGCACGGGTCCAAACAAGGATCGTAAAGGGATCAATAGTAGAAAAAATAGTACTGAAAAGTACTGTTTTTGTAGCACTGAAAAGTACTGTTTTATTGCTTTAGGTAGTTTTTAAGAAAACTTCCAAGAGCAGAGAGAATTCGTGTACGCACAGCACGAAGGTACGATGCGCACTGTAGACGAATTCATAGATAATCTCAAAAGTATCCCCGTCTATCGTAACACGGCTTCTTAGACGGTCTCTGTCGCGATCGGTTCCGCCTATCAGCATGTACCGTAATCCGGTGTAACATTGATCATTTTTTTTTTTAATATTTCTTAAATATTTCGTTTGAAAATGCAAAAGCAAATGCACATTTTATTATTTCTAAAGCAAATGTAAATTGCAAATTTAATATTTTTAAAACAAGTACTGCTCCCTATAGCTCATGACTATATACTTTATTTTGTTTTTTGAACGATTTAGGAATGTTTAAATAAATGTTTTAAGCGATTTTTTTTTGATTTAGCTGGTACGGGGTAACATTGATCACTTATGTAAACAACGTTCGGTTATATTGAAAATGTCGTTACTTACTTAAATAATGGCCCCTGAAGCTGATTATGAAGGCAAAACGCTCACAAGTCATTTACTTTTTGAGTTATTTTAAAATGAAAAACACCTCGAATCACGAAATACGCCTAAAGGTAGGCAATTTCTTAAGGGAAATATACATTCTTAACAGTAATTCGGTAATGTTGCCTAATTGAGCATGCTTATAAAAGTTTTGACAACGGAATCGTTTTCGGCGATGTCATTTTTAGTAAGAACCACATTTTCCTTGATCATATCGTCATATCGATCACCCTGTCGAAGTCCCCGGCGGGATTCGAACGAACTGGAATGTTTGTCCGAAATCTTCATGCTCTTCTGCGCACCTTCCATCGTTGGTGTTATTAGTCTTGTGAGCTTCCCGGGAAAGCTATACTCGTCCATGATTTTCCGTAGCTCTTCGCTGTCGATGCTATCATAAGCCGCTTTAAAGTCGATGAACAGGTGATACGTTGGGACTTGGTATTCACGGCATTTCTGGAGGATTTGCCATAAAGTGAAGTTTTGGTCCGTCGTCGAGCCGTTGATGAAACCAGCTTGATAACTTCCCACAAACTCATTTGCTATTGGTGATAGACGACGGAAGATAATCTGGGATAGCACTTTTTAGGCGGCATTCAGGATAGTGATCGCACGATAGTTTTCACATTCCAGTTTGTCGCCCTTCTTGTAGATGGGGCATATCACCCCTTGCTTCCACTCCTCCGGCAGCTGTTCCGTTTACCAGATTCTGACAATCAGCCGGTGCAGACAGGCGGCCAACCTCTCCGGGCCCATTTTAATGAGTTCCAGCTCCAATACCATCCTGACAAGTGGCCTTATTATTGTTGAGCTGGTTGATGGCATCCTTAACTTCCCTCAATGTGGGGGCAGGTTGGTTTCCTTCATCCGCCATGCTGACGTAGTCACTTCCTCCGCTGTCCTGATCCTCGGCGCCTGTGTTCTCCGTGCCATTCAGGCGTTCATCGTAGTGCTGCTTCCACCTTTCAAACACCTCACTCCCGTCCGTCAAAATGCTTCCGTCCTTATTCCTACACATTTCGGCTCGCGGCACTAAGCCTTTTCGGGATGCGTTAAGCTTCTCGTAGAACTTTCGCGTTTCTTTAAAAATTTCTCCTGAGATTTTTCCATTTCTGCTGACACATACCATCATTCCATCATAACTTTCACCGTTTTTTGAAGGGGTCTTTCGAGAATTCCTTCAGAAATACTTCTAGGGAAGAAATTTCTCAAGCAATCTATTAGTGATAATTCAGAATTCTATAGAAATGTTTTCGGAATTTCCATGACCTTTTTAAGTATTCCTCTTCAATCTGTTGACAATATCTTATAGATTGTTTGATGTCAAACTTAAACAAATACATGGACAAATTTTCTTCAGATAATTTGTTGAAGTTCTTGAAGAGGTTTATGAAGCACTTCCTTTTGAACGAATTCGTGTACAAATTTCTGTATCAATTCCTAGAGTTGACTAACGCAGGATTTTTTTAGAGTTACCTTTATTTCAGATTCAAGTAGTTTTGCAGTGATTTCAAATACAATTTCATAAAAAAAATCGAAAAAAAAAACATTTTCCTAAAAAAAAATCAAGTAGTTTCAAGTTATTTTGCAAACATCTTCAAAGAATCCTCCAGAACACACCTCGTGAAGAAAATAAATCACAAGTTCTCCATCATAAGCCATGTTAAAACAATTATACATAAAGATTCAGCCCATTTATTACTTTTACAGCAACAAAATACATGAGTAGATGAAAAATTCAAATTTAGTACTATACCATTTAATTCCACTAGAGTTTGTATCCTTTGACAGATACGCGTATTTCGACCTCAACTGTAAGGCCGTCTTCAGTGTCGTGTACTAGACTCGACTATTTTTTATGACACATTATTGAGCTTGCTGATATACAAACATGGAATGTAATAAAAGTTCCCAGTAATCAAAAACTTACATCAGTACCGAAGTAGTCTTATATATTTCGACAGCTTGAAAATCGCCACTGAGAATTAATGTGTCGTATAAAAGTATTTATACCCTTTCGAAAACTGATCCAAAAACTAATTTCTTGGAAATCTTTTTACGATTATGAAGTGACAAAATGAGATCTAAACTGTTCAGCTCACCCATACGACGCATAAGTTTCTAAAATCATTCTGTTTAATGTGTCTTGCTTGACAGTACATACTAACTTTCAAAAATTGATCGAGGAATCGGTTCCATGGAACCACATACACTATTGTGGGCAAATGACATTGTGTTCTTAATATCTATGCGTTTATATGTTATAGTTTTTGTTTAGTATATTCGATTCATAATACATTCCTTAGTTACTATTGTTTTGTAGCATAGCATTAAGGCTAAGTAGCCCGTCCTTCGTGTTGGCAGCCATCTCGACATTGCAGCTCGCAATTTCAAATTGATAAAACTCAGTCCACAGAGTTCATATTGATCCGGAAAAGTATCACTATATGCGCTGACGTAGAGAAAGTATGCGGATACTTTTTCAGTTGCGTCAGTGCAATACCAATCGATTTTCTTCGACTCAAAATTGTGACTTGATTGATCAACAATTATCAACGACCCGTGCAAATATCAATGACGGCCTATTTCGCCTCAACGACTGTACACATCGTGGGTGGCTGTGGACAGAGCACTTCTGTTAATTTAAATAATAATATGTATTGATTTTGGATTTACCTGATTTTGGATTTACCTGATCACTTCTGAAAGAGAACTTGTTATTAGTACAATAGAAATAAAACACTATAATCAGCGATGCTCGTCTCTTAAAGACAAAGCTTGCCCAAACAAAGACGCGTAACACGATTGATGCTGCTTTTTCTGCCCACTTCCGCTGGGGCAAGCGACACTACCAAAGGATCAATCACTACTTCTTTGGATACTATTGTTTTGTATATCAAAAAAACATTTTTTCTGTTTTGTTCGAGGCATGTTAACATCAATCATTACATAATGCTGATTATATATAGTCATCATCTGATTAAACGGATTAAATTTAGCGTAATATTTTTGATCTTCTACTTACTTGAGAATGTTTGCTGGGATAGTTTCAATAATTTTAAGCAGTTGAAACTGTTTATTACAGTAGGTAACAATCCCCTGTTGAATTTTCTAATAATCTTATCCAACATAGGATTACGTTTTAAGCCCCCGATTACATCCTTCCACATGCCATACGTAATTCTCAAGAATCAACCATGAATAAGATAAAATTTCATCCACAACTCAACTTGTTTTCCCTCTCCTCGGTTCCAGCATCCGACAATGTGTAACACTTTACCACTTTTATGCGGTGAATTACGACAAACCAGCCGAAGCCACCGGATTAGAGAAGGGATCAATCTTTCCGAGAAAACACGGCACCAATCAATACTTTCGCCGACTTTTCCACCATAAGAAACTCATCTTCCCGAATCGGAAAGGGAGTGATTTCGATGAAGATCCGACGAAAGCAACCCATTTCACCCTTACAATCCACCCGGACCCGGAGTTTCCCCTTTTTTCACGGCCTTTCGCTGGCTTGCGGTTCATGGTAAAAAATCGAACCTTTCACTTTATTTTTATTGTCAGCAGTTATTTTTAGGCAAGTGGTAACCTTTCCCATTCGGGGCAATCCGAGCGGAACCAACCCGAAGTCACTGCGAGCCGAAGCCACGGGAGTTCACTAAAGTGCGGGCAACCAGACTACCGCCAAATCAAATCAATAAATATTATTAAATTTGATTTTTATGTCAAATAAATTTTCCTGCGTTCTTCCCTTGTAAAGAAAGCCACGGAATGGGCCCAGGAAATAACTTCACGTATTTATATGATGGTATTTTTTTCTGGTTCGGTTGAGAGTAATATTGTCGCGCTTTATGGAGTTTTGATACACTTTTAGGTTTCCATATCGCCTGCTGGGGCAACTTTTGATCTCGGTGCTCCGCCAAAGCCTTGTTTGCTGCTGTTGTGGCTGGATTTGAAGAAATGTGCAAACAAAATGTGTTCATCTAGAAGCGGAGAGCGTGATTTGCTCGCAAAGGTGTAGGATTGTACGTTGTTCGTAAATTTATTGCACATTATCACGGTTCATAAACCTAGTTGAAATGTCATGTTATTTTCTTCCACACGTGAGTTCCGATGGAAGGAATTGCCTGATGGTTCCAAGTGAAATGGAAATTTGATAGAGAGAATTGGAAAGTGTGCAAGGTTGGTACAGAAAATACGGCTGTGAAATACATCTAGTTTTTTTTTACTATTCCTACATAGTAGTTGTAACAATTCAACTTTTATTTTTTATTAGGATTTACTCGCATTATCACAGAAAACTGATTTCTATTTTAAAACACTTTTAAGTGTTTTATGAAAAAGTATCGCCTTTATCTTGCAGCGTAAGCTAGAAATATTTAATTCTCATGTTTTGAAATGTGTTATATTAGCACATTTTCCACATTTCTTGTATTGTCAAGAACTTCTATTGTAATATTCTAAAGCTCTCACTGCTATCCAAACAATGTGATGGTTCAAAGTGATCAAAGTTGACACATATAAATTAGGACGGCCAATAATGATCAAACTTCAAAAATCTTCAGTGACCTAAATTCGTTCTTCAAATTTTAATGAAGGATGTTGCTGAAGAAACAAATCCCTTTTGAGCTAGCTTTGTTTGGGATTTTTGTAGATTTTTGCCGGATCATGATCGTATATCTCCCCAAATATTAGCAAACAAACTCATGAATATCTCTTCTCATATCCGTCGAATTTTATTGGTCTCTTCAGCAAATTTATTTATTATGGTTTGAAGAATGAATTTTTACTACGAGATGACAACATTTTTTCATAGTAGTTTCCATATAAACCTACGTTGTCTTTAGGCCACCTTTGAATCACCACCTTCTTCTTCTTCTTCTTGGCATTAACGTCCTCACTGGGACAGAGCCTGCTTCTCAGCTTAGTGTTCTTATGAGCACTTCCACAGTTATTAACTGAGAGCTTTCTTTGCCAAAGTTGCCATTTCGCATTCGTATATCGTGTGGCAGGTACGATTATACTCTATGCCCAGAGAAGTCAAGGAAATTTCCATTACGAAAAGATCCAGGACCGACCGGGATTCGAACCCAGACACCTTCAGCATGGCTTTGCTTTGTAGCCGCGGACTCTAACCACTCAGCTAAGGAAGGCCCCACCTAGAAAGCTGAAAATTTCACAGACAATCATTTATATGATAAAGTTAGGTATGCTGTTCAGCTCAAGAAAAGTAAAAAATTCTGTGCAAGAAGTGGTCAAGAAATTTTCTACAGCTCCATTTGAATTGACATTTCTTTTCAACTGCGTACTGCGATCAAAGAAAAATGCTATCCTTGCCCCTTTCTTACAATAATCGAGATAGACGTTTTGTTTCTTTTAAAGTGCATACTTCCCATAAGGATGGTTAGAAAGATATGGGAGATTGCATTGTAAAACATTTTCAAATTTTGAACTGCCCTAGCAAAAGAGAGTGCAATAAGATGGAAATCTTTACTTCACAAACAATAAAATTGTTCAGTCAAAATTCTATCTCATCATTTATTATGTACGACTTTTTAAGTACTTTATACAGATGATCTATTTTACGCAACATTCACGTAGTGATTTGGTTATACTCAACTTCGAGTAATATTACATTTTCCAGTTTCCAGCTCACTTTGAGATGTGACCCGGGCCTACCCAAGCCTAATTCCGGCACGGAAGCATCACCTTCAAAAATCTTGAAGTATGATACTTATATTGGTATAATTTCGGACATATTTTGAATTGGCCATATCCCGCGGCGCACCTGGAACCTACTATAGAGTGATCATGGCAGCCGGTATTTCTAGAAATGCTTCACGGAACATACCCTTTAAAAATCTGGAAGTTGGTACCCATATTGATAGAGTCTAGGACATGTTCCTATTAGTCACTTTTTCAAAGATGGTTCTGAATATTTTCCCGAAAGTATCATCTTGAAGTTTGATGCCCAGTTGGATATGGTTTAGAATCAGGGATTGAATCCTGAGAAAATTGAGAGAATCTCTCACGTATCGCTCTCTGTAACTATCATTACATGCTGCACATTATGAGAGGCTGTTTATCGTATACTGCTACAACTTTGATCAGATTGGGGGGATAGTAGTGCATGATAAAACCCCTCTAAACATGCTCCAAGCATGGGGGACACTATTGCTATTGGATGTCCGTGGATTGTTTATCGTGCCAGTAAAGAAAAACACCTATCCCCAACGGTAAACAAGCGAGAAAAATGGTAATAATAAATCTTCGAGCTGTTTAGTACAATACCTATAAGTAGATGAAAAAACCGAATAAAGTACTATGCCATTTAATTCCACTAGAGTTAGGGGAAGGTATAGAGAAAAATGGATTTTATCATCGCTCTCTCTTTGGGGCTCTCGCTCGCTGCTTCCATTTATCAGAGTTTTTACACCTTGCGATACAATGACGATCGTGGACCGCAACAGATGGTATATTTTTCTTTGCTTGCTTTGATCGTGCTTCATACTCAAATGAGAGCGAATTCTGCAATGCCTGTTTAGGATAATATGTACATGATTGGAAATACGTCATGTAAGTATTGACCATGTTTTTAGGAACCAGATTACGGAATTGACCGTATTTCGAGAGACTTTCAACGAATCTTAATGCGTCCACCGGCGTCGAAGTGGTTCTGCTGTACGAACCACTTCGACGAATTGACCTTTTTGGTCACGTCTCGGGTGGAAAGGTTCGGGTTATTCTTAAAGTACTGCCTTATCTACCGCGCCTTTTCTGGGTGTTCCCGAAATCGGCAACAATACGGTAGACTGTTTCCGTGAATTTGAACAGACCGCTCAAGCTCAAAATGATTTATTGCGATTGTTAAATTTTTCCTGTTGATCGTATAATTTGTGTTAGTTAGTTGTTACAGGATTCATTTTTGTGTTTAAATTACATAATTCTAATATTTGTTTCGTTTCATAATCTGCTACTTACGTTTAGTGTCTTTGTGATTCCGTTAAATCCGGAAAGCGGTACCGTACGGTAGTTGTTATTCCTTGATTCGATATTGCCTGAAGTATCAATTTGTTGCTTCGAACTCGCCCACTGTGATACTGCGATCTGCCGAGCCTTTTCTACACCACCTCCTAGTTTTAAGCTCACTGTGTACGTGTTCTAGCCAAAATCTAACACTATTCGATGGTTCTATCAAAATAATCCAATCAATTTCGTATGGGGATTTACTAATTCACTGTTCCAAAAGCACCTCCAATCGATTTGTTTATTTTGGTTTGCATTCGTTACTTCTCATTCATTTCTCGCGTCTATCATCTCCTTTTATGTTTACCATGTTTACCTACTACACAGAATGTGCCGTTTTGTACCATTGGCGGCGAGTCCTGATGGGGGCTCGTTGGTAGCGGTGGCGCGTTCGCAGATTGCGGAACAGTCCCCCCCAGTACACAGGGTTCAGAAGCCTGCGTACTCTCCATCGCGCCGACGTCCAAAACCGCGAGCTTCACTGCAGGGCGTTCGTAGATGTTGAATGGCGTCTTCACTGTTGCGCTGCGCACCTGGCCATTCCTACAGCTGACGTCTACGACGCGGCCTTTTGGCCACGTATTCCTCGGTAGGTCTGGGTCAACAATCACCACCACATCTCCGATCTGGATTGGCTTCACTGGATAATGCCACTTCGTCCGACGAGTGATTGTCGGAATGTATTCCTGCAACCATCGCTTCCAAAACATGTTTGCGTAGATTTGGGAAGTCCTCCAGTTATTCGCTAGAGTATTAGGGCTATCGTCAATGGGCACTAGAGGTTTCGTACCACTAGAGGTCCCTAACAAAAAGTGGTTGGGCGTTAGGGCTTCGTTTTCGAAGCTTTCAATGGGAACGTAGGTGAGGGGGCGCGAGTTGATGATGCTTTCCACCTCCATCAGGCTGTTACGAAGAACTTCGTCGGTGGGTGTCCTTGGAAGATGCATGTTGCCAAGGATCTTCTTCACCGACTGTACCAATCTTTCCCAACTCCCTCCCATATGCGGGCTGCTTGGGGGCAGGAAGGTCCACTTGGTGTTTGGTGTAACAAGCTCCTCAATGATCTTGTTCCTGTCGAGCGTTTGGAGCGCTTCGTTTAGCTCACGGTTAGCTCCAACAAAGTTTGTTCCTCTATCACTGAAAAGCTCCAAAGGAGTTCCGCGTCGTGCCATAAAGTTCCGCAAAGCCATGATGCAGGAGCTAGTGTTGAGAGAATGGGCGATTTCAATGTGGATGGCGCGAATAACCAAACAGGTGATTAGCACACCCCACCTCTTCTCGATTCGTCGCCCAACAGTAACCTGCATTGGTCCGAAAAAATCGATCCCGGCATGGGAAAACGGTCTCGAATAAGCGGCTAGACGAGCTGGTGGAAGGTCAGCCATGACAGGTGGCTGTGGATGGGCTCTAGCGTTTTTGCAGTACTGACACTGCTGACGGACTTTGTAGCATATTCTTCGCAGCTGGGGAATCCAGTATTGTTGCCGAAGCTCGTTGACTACCGTTTCGTGGTTGAGGTGATGGTAACGTTCGTGGGTGAACTGAATGACGAGTGCCGTAACTGGATGCTTCTTCGGTAGTAGGATGGTGTGGACAGCGTCTTCATCGATGAATTGGCATCCGGCTGTCCGTCCGCTTGTACGCAGCACTCCGTGGACATCAAGGAATGGTGACAGCTTGTAGAGTGAGCTACTTTTATGAATCGGTATCACTAGCTTTCCTCCTGTATTCGCGGAACGCTTTAGTTGAGAGATTTCCTCGCCAAAGGCTTCCAGCTGAGCTTGCCGATATATGTAGCGTTCCGCTGCGATCAGCTCCGGTTGATTCAGAATGCCTGTAGACGATGGACGATTCTGCAATCTTGCTCGAATGTTGCGAATGAACCGGAATACGTATGCCGTCACCCTCAACAGTTTGCGCCAGCTGGAGTATTTGGTAAAGCTTATTATGGGTTCGTGCATCACGTGGACGTTAATCGAAGCATTTATTTCTGACGTGGTCGTGCCGTGGGCTGTCGGCTGAGATGGCCACATCGTACAATTATGCCACAGGAAATCCGGTCCCTTGAACCACCGGCTTGATGGAGCAAGGTCTGGAAGCTTCTGCCACTTGGTGCCTTCGTCAGCCACATTCTCCCTTGTTGGGATCCAGAACCACTCCGACTGTTCAGTGTTTTCCAGAATTTCGCCGACTCTGGCGCCGACGAACTTGCTGTACTTTCTGTGGTCTGAGCACAGCCAGCATAGCACATCCCTAGAATCGGTCCAAAAAAAACCGTTTTCTGATTGGGACTCGATGGGTTTCAGCAATATCCTTGGCCAAACGTGTGCCAATCACAGCCGCTTGAAGCTCCAGCCGAGGGATGGAAACGTACTTCAGGGGTGCAACACGAGTTTTCGCAGTGACAAGGGCACATTCTATCGTAGTTCCTTCCTCGAACCGGAAGTAGGCGACCGCTGCGTAACCATTTTCACTGGCATCGACGAAGACATGCAGTTGAATTTCGTTGGTGTCGACTGACGACGTCGTTAACGTCCGGTAACACCGAGGAACAGAAACACTCTCCACTTTGTGTAGCACGTTGAGCCAGGTTCTCCATCTTTCTAGATGGGAGTCGGTTATCGGCTCATCCCACCCGATATTAGAGCGCCATATCTCCTGGAGCAGTACCTTCAAGTACATAAGCACGTTCGCAAGGAGTCCTAGCGGATCGAACACGGACATTAGGACTCGCAGCACTTCACGCTTCGTGGGAACTTGTTCTCCAGATAACAGTTCCTGTTGGCATCGCTTCGGGATCTTGAACATGAAAGTGTCGTCGGCTGTGTGCCACGAGCGCTCGGGGTGCGTTGCTTCCTCCTGAGCCGACAGCTTTCGTATATATCCTTTAGCTTGATAGTCCAAGATTTTTTCCTGCAGTTCCTTGGCTAGTCTTGGTTCTCGAGCCATGCGCTTGTTTAAGAATTCGTGTCGCTTCAAGGCCATGGCTTTACTCTCCGGAAGCCAAAGATCGTCATAACGCCACAGCAGACAGGTCTCGTACCTTTTGTCGCGATGAACCGTATTCGTTTGCAGTAGCTTAAGCGCTCGTTCGTCGTCCCTTGACATCAGTGGCTCACTGACAAGTTGGACTCCGAGGCTGTCCATGGAAAAATAGTTCTTAACGGTCGAGTGAAGCCCCTCACACTGGCAAATATAGTAGCCATAAGATACTTGCTTCTTAGCAATTGGTTGCCCTGGCGCCGAGCACGGACCGTAAACTATCCAACCCAAACGCGTCAGTACTGCTGTCGGCTGATTTTCGTCACCCTCCTTGGAGTCGAGCGGATATTCCAGTCTGGAACTGTCGACGCCGAGTAGAATTCGTGGTTTCACGGCGACGTATGACTCGATCGGCAGACCCGACAAATGGTGGAACTGCTTCGCTAGATTCGATGCCGACAGTGTTTGTGCAGGGAGATCTAGACTTCGAACTGTGTGCACCTCCGGGAGACGGTAGCTTTGCGTTGGCGTATGGGCACCGGTGATCTCTGCCGAGAATACAACCGAATCTTTCTCGTATCGGCCTTGTCCGCCAGTCCACGTTATACACAATGGGGATTTCTCTCCACTGAGGTTTAATTCCTCCCATAAGCTGTGTTCCATCAGCGTTGAAGTTGATCCGGCATCAAGAAATGCGTATGTGGTGATTGATTTACCTTTGCCATAAACGGTGACACGAACGTACTTCAACAGTACCCTTCCCAGTAAGCTATGGGCGTTGACTGAGGCGACCTGTGTCGGTATGCTGGGTGACGGCCTTCGGTGTCTACTGTCGTCGTGCAATAGCCGGTGATGCAGGAAGCTACACCCATCGTGATTGCAGGCAACCCTCCTATCACAGGCTTTAAAGTGCTTGGTAAGGCACTTCCGGCATATCTTTTTCTCGTTCACAAGCGTCCATCGTGCATTCGGAGTCATTTTGAGATAGCTGTCACATTTTTCTAGGGAAGTACACTCGTCTTCACACGCTAGACATTCATTCCTATCTGTCTGTTCCGGCGGGTCTGTGGAATGCGCGTGAACAAAGGCTTCATCTCTCCTTACCTTCCTCTCGGGTTTGCTTTCGGACCGTTGTGATTTGGCCCACATCGCTGGATGAATCACTTGGCATAAGGCATCCACCAGCTCTCCGAGCCAGTCGCTGAAGTCCAGTAGTGTGACAGCTCCTTTATCTTTCCGATGAAATGCCCATTTCATTTTCAACGCTGATGGCAGGCTATCGACAAGCTCTTGAAGTAATGCGACGTTGTATAGTCGCTCGTCCAGCTGGCACACTTGTATAGTCGCACACAGGTTCTGTACTGCAACGCCGAAGTCGACAATCGTTTCCATTTTTTCCGCCTTCGGTGGTGGCATCATACGGATTCTCCGGACCATAGTCTCGACGATGGATTCTGGATTGCCGAAGAGAGTTTTCAACCGATTCATTATCACTGGAACGTTGTCGGGATGCAACAGCAGACTCTTAACGGTGTTGAGCGCTTTGTCATGCAGACTACGCTCCAGACGATCGAGCAGTTCGTCGTTTCGGAACGCACACATCCTGCTAGTTCGCTCGTATGCAGCGATGAATCGGGGCCAATCCTCTGGATCACCTCCGAACTTGGGTAGATCTTTTACCGTCTGCCTCGTCGCTAAATGACCACTGTTCAGCGGAACAGGATCGCTACTCATCTGTAGTGGATATTGTTGCTGAGAGAACCCAACATTTGGTCGCGGAGTTGATGTGGTCAGGGGTGGCTGCTCAATACCTTGAACAGCGGACGTCATGCTCTGAACGGCGCGGAGTGGATGGTTTGCCGCCGGATAGGCTGTTGACGGTGGTTGCTGCGATGCTACGCCGTGTACAGGTTGTGTTGCGAAACCGGATAATGCCGGTGGATAATCACCAAATGCTGGTTGGTAATTGATTCCAGCACTCGGAACGTTCCCGCTAGACTGTGGATGATTCACGTGAGCGTAACTTCCACCAGGTTGTTGTCGAACAGTACGTGGTTGAAGCGAATCGGTCTGCCCGATTAGTTGATGCTGAACAGAGCGTCCAGCTATAGTACCGCTACATGTGGGACGTGGTTGACGTGATGACACGGTCGCTTTCCGCAATAGTTCGTCGTATATTGGCAATGGCGTATCGTCCATCGAGATTCCTGCTTCTTCTCCCATGTTCTCCGTTTTCTCCAGCCAATCGTTTATCTTATCAACACTGGCAATTGACTCCACCTCGGAATCGCTGGTCTCGAGCATCTCACGCTCCAATGCTAACCACACTTCTAGCTGCTTCTTCTCCAAAGCTTGTCTCGCTTCCAGAGCTCTAGTTTGCAAGAGCCGAAACTTTGTCGATCGCTTCGATGACTTCGATGAAGTTCCGTCGGATCTGCCAGGTGGTTTTGCATTATTGACGGTTGAGCTCGTCAACGGTTCCAGATTACGTCGATCATTCGTTTCGACTCCTTCCGATGCACCTTTCTCCAAGATCGTGACACGCTGCTGCTGCTGCTTCGGGATAACACCAAGCGATTTTGAAGGAGCTTCAGGTCCGGATACAGCTGCTTCGAACCGCAAACTCTGTGGCTGCAACTGCAACTGCGCTATCTGCATCTGGTCGAACTACTCCTGCTTCTGCCGCTGCAAGTCTTGTTGTTTCCGCAGCTGTTCAAGCTTCTGCCGTTCCTCCATCTGCTCAACACGCTTCTGTTGCTCTTGTTGCCACTCTCTCTGTTGCTGCTCAAGACGCTTCATCTGCTCGCTCAATGCCCACCTCTGCTTCTCCAGTGCTGTCCTAAGGCAGCCATTACAGCTCCAATCGTAATTCCGGATGCTGTCGTCCACATTCACACAGTCGTAGCGGTACCACACGTCACAATCGTCACATTGCACCATCCGACTATTATCAACACGACGGCACGACCCACAACTCGCCCCCTCACCACCAGGAGAATCCCGTTTCTTTCGGGAAGATCCCCCGGCAACCGCTACGCTTCCGCTTGACATTCCGGCTTAAATGAAAAAAATAATTTGTTCCCGAAATCGGCAACAATACGGTAGACTGTTTCCGTGAATTTGAACAGACCGCTCAAGCTCAAAATGATTTATTGCGATTGTTAAATTTTTCCTGTTGATCGTATAATTTGTGTTAGTTAGTTGTTACAGGATTCATTTTTGTGTTTAAATTACATAATTCTAATATTTGTTTCGTTTCATAATCTGCTACTTACGTTTAGTGTCTTTGTGTTTCCGTTAAATCCGGAAAGCGGTACCGTACGGTAGTTGTTATTCCTTGATTCGATATTGCCTGAAGTATCAATTTGTTGCTTCGAACTCGCCCACTGTGATACTGCGATCTGCCGAGCCTTTTCTACACCACCTCCTAGTTTTAAGTTCACTGTGTACGTGTTCTAGCCAAAATCTAACACTATTCGATGGTTCTATCAAAATAATCCAATCAATTTCGTATGGGGATTTACTAATTCACTGTTCCAAAAGCACCTCCAATCGATTTGTTTATTTTGGTTTGCATTCGTTACTTCTCATTCATTTCTCGCGTCTATCATCTCCTTTTATGTTTACCATGTTTACCTACTACACAGAATGTGCCGTTTTGTACCATTGGCGGCGAGTCCCGATGGGGGCTCGTTGGTAGCGGTGGCGCGTTCGCAGATTGCGGAACACTGGGTGTTTCGATTTTCGATGGTCTTCGTCTCCTGGAACATCTTCACATCGCGGGACACGGTGGAATGATGGATTCCAAGCCATCTGTGCGACTGACCAGGATTATTGATCACCGTGCCCAAGATTTGCTGACGTAGCTCTTTTTGTTTCGAATTGTACCTTGAAAACTACTTGAAAGATCACAATAAAATTTTGACTCAAACTCAATGTCAAACTCGAAACTAGTATTACCCAAAATTTCATTAATTTACCCACACGATAAAAAGTTACACTCAAAACAAAGTGTCGCATTTTTTGCGAATCCAATCTTTATTGTATTTTGTAAAACTGACACGAACATCCTATTTATGGAAAGAATTAATGATTAATGATTAATCTGTCATAAATTTCTTAACAAAGATTTACCGTTTTGATTCATATTACGGACACTTAAGGCCTCAGTGAAGTATAACCCAGCTTGGACCATACAAAATAAATCATTCTGTATGATTTTTTAGCGTTATCGAGCATCGGAAGCCCTTAACTTTCGGATGGTGGGTAAAGAATACGCGTCCGCAACTTGAATAATTTTAAATAAATCAAAACGTGTGGCCTTTTCATGATTCTAATTCCGGACGCTCCCTCACTTTTGCCTCATATTCCGGACGCTTTGATTCGAATTACGGACAGCTCATGATAATCATTAATGGAACAGTCAAATCATCAATTGAAATCGTTCAACCGCTTAAGAGACGTCTAAGGTAGTTGGGCATTATAAATTTGCAATAATATTTATGGAAAAAACCTAAAAAAACGAGCCTAGAAAATAAGAACTTTTGGATGGCGAAAATTGAAACATTTCGTGTGAAATGTTTCCCATACAAACGAGAGTGTCCGGAATTTGAAGCTGTCCGTAATATGAATCAAAACGGTATTCTGACAGTTCAAATTAAAACAAACACTTATGTTTTAAAGAAGTTAATCCTCCACTTAAATAATAAAATAGTAATTGCCAGAATTTCCCCCTACGCTACACTATAAAATTCATTATCATGTGTCGTGAGATATTTTTTTTTCAGAATATTGGAAACATGCAGTGAAGCATATCGTCATTTGTTCTAATTTATTTCAACATAGCCCTGAAATTGTCAGTGGAATTGGAGAGAAACATGAAAAGGCATGTCACCCCTAAGAAATGCTTGTTTTCAAACAACCATTATGCCAAATGGCTTTATGCCAAATGGCCTACCACCGGCAGACATTATTGTGCAGAAATGTTAGTAGATCCAAATTTCATAGGTCAAAATATAAATAAACCAACATAGAAACATAAACTGAAAATCAATCTAAACTCACTTCAATCAGAATATTAGCATACACAGTACTGAAATTTGAGCTTGACCATTTTTAAATTCATAAGGCTATATTGGACTACATTCTTGTATTTTAGCTATGGTAAAAATAAAACCAAAACGATGAATCCATGAAAAAGTTTTGTCAAACGTTTGTTTGAAAAAAAAAAATCTAAATCATCTTTATGAAACAGAGCTGTGCTTCACTAGAGCTACTCTCAACATAGTTTAAACCACTAGCTGTCAATTTGTTAATGCAGGGGAGTGTTTAGTGACACTATTAAGTATAGGGGGGGGGGTGGTCTTTAAAATTTGCATCAGTCTACTGTATGTGTTTTTGAGCACCACAATAATACTTATAAGAATATCCGTAAGTATTAAATTGACTACTCTTGAGTCTGGTTGAGATTGAAAAGTCTGTATAGTATATGCTTAAGGTTATCGTTACGCTTACTCTTTTTGTTCTTTTGTTTCCTGGCGTTACGTCCTTACTGGAACAGAGCCTGCTTCTCAGCCTAATTACATATGAAAAGAGGTAATTATTTAAGAATATTCCTTTAAAATGCTTATTTGGTACCATAATGAATCATAATTCAACTCATTCAATTCAATTCATTCAACATGATGAGCGCTAAGATAGTGAAAAAACAATCAACGAAAACGGCGTCGAATTCCAATATGGCTGCCAGATTTTTCAACCTCTAAATGATACTCCTGGGTATAGGCATTACGTCCACATTGACACAAAGCCTGCTTCTCAGCATTTTATTTTTTGTCACATGTATGTTGGGCGGCAGTAAAAACGATATTTTATGGCTCAGAAAATCAAGGATTTTTTTAGCTTTAAATTTAAGATTTTCTTTATAAAGAAATGCACTTTTGGAAATGATAAACATTCAGACTACAGATATCATCTCAAGACTTACTACTGCTCCAACATACAATCTAAAAATCATTAAATGATCTACGAACTATGGACATTCATTTTCCAATTAATGATTTTAAGTGGTACATTTTAATTTTTTGATTTTATTTATTCATTATACATTAATTCAAGTATATGTCCAAGATCCATTCTGTTATCAAAAACGCATTATAAAAGAGAATTCCTATTCAATTAAATGTTTTTATAACTAATTAAGCTGAGAAGCAGCTTCGGTTCCAGTAGAAAGAGAAAAATAAAGAGAAGAGTATAGGTGACCTGTTTTTAGTAGTAGCCTCGAAATACAACATGTTGAATGAACAAGGTGAAAAACTCATTCCACTGCTTAACATCAAAATGGTGTCAAAATCCAAGATGGCCGCCAGTTTTTTTCACTCAAAATATTACTCTTATTCTTCACTCTACTCGAAGAGAACACTAACGATTGAAAACTTGTTTCTTTGTTGTACAAAAAATGATGTTAGTATTGATTGCACTCGTCGCATACGTCCAAATCGTAGAACATGATTTTCAAAATCGTTTATTTTATGAGGTAAATACCATTTTTCACCTAGTTATTGAAGCCTATTTTACTCAGTTTTTTTATCAGCTTTCTCTTGGTGAATTCATTATTCAGAATTCTTAACGAGCGGTGCGCTTATGATGAAAAAAGGGTTTTCTGACAAAATTTAAAATGGCGCTCAAATTCAAAATGGCCGCCAAAATTTGTTTAGCCTAAAATAAAAGCTATATCCTTCCTTTATACGATGCCACTAAATTTTCTATATACAGGTATGTTCCGTTTTTATCACGTTCCGATTTTGCCACGCTCCGATTTTGTCACGTTCCGATTTCGTCAACAAATTATTCCGTTTTTATCAACACAAAAAAATGATTTTTTTAAATTCTCAAAAATGTTTCGAATTTAAACTAAATACTTATTTTGAAGCAATTGAAATGTTTTTTAATAGCCACAGAGTTGAATTTTCGTCATTTTGTTAATATTGAGCATCTACGATACTCTACCATGTTAAGTCATATACGATTTAATAAGGTTTGACTTCTTCTTATGCAATTATTCAATTTGAGTTTTCAAACGTAGCATGTTCTATTGGATAAGATTGGCCCATCTTTCAACAATCGAGAGTTGCTCTGGCCACGTCCTAGCAACAACGTACTTAAAAGAGTTGCAGAGACCTCTCCTTTTTCTTATATAATATGGCTTAAAGAATTTCCTATGTAAATTTGTTAGACATATATATACTCCCCCTATGGTATGAATTTTTGTATGAAAATAAAAAATAATTTGTATGGCACTTAAGATACCTCAAATCCCCCGCCTCCCCCCATTACCGCTTACATGATTAATAGACATACATGTTCAGCTCTTTTTGATAAGGGATGCACTTGGGAATGAACTCAATGTTGTGTACAATGGCAAGAGGTATGATCAAGTTTATTTTATTCATAATAAGACTGTCGACCTTGTCATAGTTTGGACATTAACTTCTATCTCTCAAACTCAAATGTTTAGTTTTTTAGTAGTTGTCAATCTGTAGAAGATTTTGTTGCCAGGGCTGATAGACTTACATGATTATTTCACTCTTGCATTGGTCAAATGTTCTGACGTGTTTGAGCGAAGAAAATGATGTGGAAAATTATCTGTAATAACTGTGTTGTTTTTCCAGTGACAGTTGGTGACAGGTTCCCTTAACTTTTGGGGGTTCGCAATCTAAGCCAGCTGTCTCCTCTCTCTCTCAGTTATTTAATATTATTTGTACTCAACAAAAAACTACAACTTAAGTTAGTTTATTGCCAGTCTATTTGTGATATTACGTACAGTTCTAAACGCAAAGCGGAACCGGTTCACCACCATGAATCACACCATCTCAACTGAGCTGTCAACGAACGAAAGTGAACAAAGTCTGGGTCGATAAGCATGCTACAGTTCATGCTGGCGAACTGGTTCCGCTTTACGTTGCCGTTCTGCTATCATTGCGTTTGGGCCTTAAAGCTAAAAGGCGATGGTGGTGCTGTTCTAGATTGGCGATTACTGCATCCTTGTCGAAGTTGGTAGTAATAACTTTAGAAGAAAGATCACCACTATCATTTAAATGTTAAATTTGGCAATTCAAAGCTCAGGAAACCGTACACAGAAAGAAAGATCTATGTAAATTTCAGCGTAAAATAATGCATACAAAGGGAATGCCAGATTTGTCGCAAATTTACATGACACATCGTGTAAAATTACACCAATATCATGTAAATTTATGCCAATTGTCGCGAAATCGGTTAGAGTCCATGCTAGATTACACGATGTCTAGCGGAAACTTACATGATGTTATTGTAATTTTACACGATTTGACGTGTAAATTTGCGACATTTCTGGCATTCCCTTCATGTGCATGATTTTACGCTGCAATTTACATGGATTTTTATTTCTGTGTAAGTATTTAATTCAATTGCAAAACTTTCGCAACATAACTCCACATTTAATCATCAATCGGTTGTGTACAAAAATGCAAAAAAAAGTACCATAAAATGGGGTGAATTTGATCACTTTTGAGAGATTCTGTTCTATAATTCCAAGTAGGATGCATGTATTATCATCCAAATATTTTTGAAACCTGTACTGAATGGATGTGTATCGAATTATACAAACGGAGTTTTGATAAAATCTCATCGTATTCACAGAAACATTTTTCAGAATTGGAGTTCTTGATTCCGGGGTGATGTTGATCAGTTACTGCGATAGGTTTCATATATTAAAGAGATATGTCATTCACGAAATCCAAATCAAAACTCGAAAAATCAAAATTTTTTGATAAATCGATCAAATTTAGAATTAAATGTTGTTAATTGCAGAATACATCACATTAAACGCCTAAAGATATGCAACTTTCTTCGAAATTAGTAACTCGCTCACTAAAAAAACATGGTTTTTCTCTGAAAATTAATTTTAATCCTCAATACTAATTAAAAACTGGGTTCACTGAACATATCTGGAATGTATGAAACAGTTTATTTAAATGATGTCTTTTTACAGTTCATAAAACATTTCCTAAAAATTCTGTTTTCCATGGTATAATTATCTTGAATGTCAAACCGAATTTAGGAACATCAAGCGCAGCTATCAGGTAAAGCGACATCACATAAATATATTTGAAATCGGATCATAGCTCTCTTGACAGTTTATACATGAGGAATGATCAACTTCTTCCCACTGATCAACTACACCCCGAATTACGGTACCTTGGCAAAAAAGCTCTCAGTTGATAGTTGCGGCAGTGTATATAAGAACACTTAGATGAGAAGTAGGCTCTTTCTCAGTTGGAATGTAATGCCATAAAGAAGAAGAAAAAGAAGAAGAAGAATAAGGATGAGGATGAACAGTAGAAAAAGAAGTTGTTTCTTGTTTAATCTTTCTTTAAAAAAAATGATCAGCTTGCCTCACTTCCTTGTAGTTATTTTTACAAGTTTGGTGTACCTTGTGATGCCTAAGACATTTATGTAATTATCGTTTCAATATTCTATATTACTTTTATTGAAATTCTAACTAAGAAAACTGAAACTATTGATTTAAATCAAAATCATATTGATTGATAGGAATCTGCAATCAACTTTCATTACGAGCCTATAATAATAAACAATTTAAATGGTCGTTACAGCTTTTAAACGTCAATACTGTGCATTAATATGATAAAAATGTGTATTATCCTGAAAAAATGCAATTTTCATTTCAAATTTGTAAAATATTTTATCTAAGAAAATTATTCCGTTTTTGTCACGGTTCCGTTTTTGTCAACTGAAAATCACCGATCGTGTTGATAAAAACGGAACATACCTGTATTCCAAGGGAAATATGAGATGTATCACGCGAAGAAATATCTTTGATTTATCAAAACTAGCTGGTGTATGAGGGGTCCACAAATTTGAGAAATCCGAAGAGACCAACCTTTAATTATAGTATATAGATTCTAGCGATCAATGACATGAAATTGGAATTCTAACGAAGTGTGCCGATGGCGGCCTGGTTCAACGAGAATTGCTCAAGTACAGTAGGGTGCCAATGGAATGTATGGGAAAAATTTTGCCATCGAATTTCAAAAAAAGGGAGTGCTCAAAACTTTTGTCGCCTCAAAAAAAGTCCCCATGCAAAATTTGAGCTTAATCGGCCTTCGTTAAGTGGACCCCCAAAGCGGTCAAAGTTTGGCTTTTTTGACCCATGAAAAATCTCCATGAAATTTCTGAAATCGGAATTTTTTTTGATGCCAGATGTCTTAGAAATGTATGAAACGTCGAGATCTGGTGTTATTTGGATTTTTTTTTTAAATCGACCTTTTGGGACTTTTTGAGTTGGGGGAGTGAATTGAATTTGAAATGAACGATTTGAATTAAATTGCTGAGAAATTCAAGGCAATAGAATTGAAACGTACCCTATATCATTGTTGGCCACTGAAAGCATATTAAATGTGATATTTCATTAGGGTGGTTCATTTGCTTTCCATTATGGTGGTCCTTTTAATAAAAAAAAATGAATTTTAATTGAATATTGAAGACAATAGTATTGGAACATCTCTCACATTATCGTAAGTTATTTTCTACATTTAATATGTGGTATTTTATTAGAGTGGTTCACTTATTTTCCATAAGGATGGGCCCTTCTGTCGAAAAATCATAATTTGAATGGGATATTAAAAACAATAGTATTTTATCACCTCTTTCATCATCGTAGGCCATTTCCTTTATTAGATTCGTGAAATTTCATTGGGAAGGCTCACTTATATTCAATTACGGTGGTCCTTTAAAAAAATTGAGAATTTGAATGGAATAGTAAATACAAGAGTAATTAAACAACTCCTATGTCATCGTAGGCCACTGTTAACATATAATATATGATATTTCATTAGGGCTATTGTCCTCAGTTTTGCATAAGGGTGATCATTTAATTTGTAAATAAAAAAAATATTCTCAACAGATCTAACAAATCAACTTTGTTGTATAGTTTTGAATCATGATTCTTTATTGGCATGCAACTCTTCGTTAAGATATTTTCATTAAGGTTTTCTTTTGAATAGTTAAAATAAAACGTTCCAATAACAATAATCAGTGAATTCAGTGAAGCACAACTCTAACTGTCAGAATTAAAATACAGATAAAAAAGGAATGAAATAATTTTTGACGTACCGTAAAACGGGGTAACTTTGATAATGCGGGTAACTTTGATAGTGCGAGACCCCCAACATACCAAACGAAATAACGAAGTTTCTGTCAATTAGTTAAGAAAAACGAATGCAAAAGTAAAGAGTATTAATATGACACTTAATGTCAAAGCTATTTTCGTTGGAATCAAGTGCATTTGAGGATTTTTATGCAAATATTAAAAATTTACAAGATTTTCGCTTTTTTGCAACGCTTACAAACAATCTGTTCTACGACCACTATTTGATAAAGTCATAATGAGTTCGTCACTTACCCATGATAGCCTAGTTATAGTAGAACATGAATTCAGTCTCAAATCTCTTAGCGAAAACCATTTTTACAAACTGGGACCATTTTTGTAATCTAAGTCAGAAATTTCCATACAGCGTTAAACGCCTAGAGGTATGCAACACCCTACAAATGTTCCGTAATTCATTCAATCTTGTTCGATTTATACTCCATTATCAAAGTTACCCCAAAACAGAAAACCGACTTTCGATTATATGAAAAATTATATATCCATTCAGAATAAATCTTTTGGCAATCTATCAAGTGCAATCGATAGCTAGGATGTCAGTACTTGTTTTAAAAATATAAATTGTAATTCTTTGAAACAGCATGCATAAATATTGAAGTTTTCTTCGAAAAAGCTGTCAAAGTTACCCCGTTTTACGGTATTCAAATTATGACAAAAGCTTGATGGGCGACGATGAAGGGCAACAAAAGTGTTTAGTTTATATTTTCAAAAGAGATTCTTAGTCTTGGGCTCCTTCATTCCCGAAACAAAAGTACGTTGCCTTCTGCTTGCTATAGTACACGCGATTCGGTTGTGACAATGTAGGCAATTCCAGTTTTAACAATCAGTTCTCGTTTATTCTTCAAAGATGTAGCTAAAAGCTCCTGCTTTTTCTACCTACATAGAATATAAGTTATACCTAAAGTGAAGAAAATCAAATCGGTAGATTTTTGTCTATACCTAAGCGTGTTCAAAATAGAAGCTCCAAATAAATTGTATAAATAAGAAAAGCAATTCGTGTGTCAACAAAATTTATCAAGGCGTGTGCAAGCGTTTTTTTGTTTGTTAAAAATGGAGGATATTCGGCTAGTTGGAAAATATCTACCTTTGTTCCCCAAATCTGCAAATTTGCCGACATACAATGAAGTATTCCGGAAATTCATGTTTCATTTGCGAGCAGAGAAGCAAAAGCCTAGAGCTAGCGCCCAGTTAACAACACAAGCTTTGAAGACATCATGGAATAAAAAGCATTTGAACCATTTGATCGACGACGTGACAGTGGAACAAAAAAAAATCTTGCGATACTATGAAACTTGGAAAAGCTTGAAGAAGCACATACTAAGGATGTCGGCGAAAGAAACTGAAAAGATAAATGAATTCTCTCATTCATTGCGGAACCTTTTCGACATCGCGAAGAAGTATAAATCAAAAACTAAAGAGGAGAAAAAAGCATCTCAGTATTTGCAAGAACAACGAGAACAATCCACTCTTCCAACAACAACTGAGACTAGTCCAACGGAAACTATCTCATGTAGTGATTTTGAGGAGGAAGCTTATCTACAGGCAACAGAAGAGACTAATCCGCCAACAAGTGAGAAGAAAGAAGCAAGTCTACAGCAAAAGAAAACATTGACTGGTAGTGATTTTGAGTCCTCATTTCAAACCCAGAGTGAGTCCTTCACTTCGATCGGTATTATCGGCGAAGATTTACAGAAACCAGGTAAATGTGAATTGAATGCATTGCAAATATGTTTTAAAATGTTTTTATGGATTCTAATATTTTTGATTTTTATATTTTCTTCTAGGTCCTTCAAAATCATCTTAAACTCCTAAACCACAATTAAAAAACGTTATAACTGTCGATGTGACTGCTGCTTTGGACCGCTCCAAAGTGAGTGATCGAAATGCGGTATTTCTAATTTCATCTATAGCGAAATCTTTGGGGCACGACGTTTCAACATTATTGTTGAACAAAGAGTCCTTTAGATATTCAAGAAAAAAAAAAATCGTGAGCAAAAGCACCATGAGTTGAAAACAACATTTAAGCCACAGGTTAACTTAACAGTTCACTGGGATTCAAAGCTGCTTCCTAGTATATTGTCGTCTAAAGCCTTCCCCAAAACTGAACGATTGGCTATAGTTGTATCTGGTGATGGCATCCGTAAGTTGTTAGCTGTTCCCCCCATCCAAAATTCAACAGGAATATAACAAGCAGTAGCAGTTAATAATGCAGTTGTGAGGTGATTGAAAGATGAAAGCAGCACTACGATAAACACATAAATAGCACGGAGAACACAGGCGCAAAGGGTCACGACAATGGAGGAAGTGACAACGTCAGCACGGTGGATGAAGGAAACCAACCTGTCCTTACATTGAGGGAAGTTAAGGGTGCCATCAACCAGCTCAAGAACAACAAGGCAGCTGGTAAGGATGGTATTGGGGCTGAACCGGCTGATTGTCAGAATCTGGGAAACGGTACAGCTGCCAGAGGAGTAGAAGCAAGGGGTCATATGCCCCATCTACAAGAAGGACGGCAAACTGGAATGTGAAAGCTATCGTGGATGCCGCCTTAAAAGTGCTATCTTCTGCGTCTATCACCAATAGCAAATGAGTTTGTGGGAGGTTATCAAGCTGGTTTCATCAACGACCGCTCGACGACGGACCAAATCTTCACTGAACGGCAAATCCTCCAGAAATGCCATGAATACCAAGTCCCAACGCATCATTTTAAAGCGGCTTAGCTATAGAAAATTATAGACGAGTACAGGAGAACGGTGTATGGCGGCGGAGAATGAACCACGAGCTCGCTAGGCTCTACGGCGAACCCAGTATCCAGAAGGTTGCGAAAGCCGGAAGGGTGCGCTGGGCAGGGCACGTTGCAATACTACCGGACAACAATCCTGCAAAGATGGTGTTTGCGTCGAATCCGGTTTGGCACAAGAAGGCGGAGAGCACAGCGAGCGAGGTAGCTTGATCAGGTGCAACAAGATCTGGAGAGCGTGGACCAACATCGAAGTTGGAAAGGCCAGTAACGGATCTGGTGATCCTAAACATTCGGGGCAACCAGAGAAGTATCGCCTAAGACCGACGAAGATGGACAATATGCCCGGCAATGGCGTGACGCTACGATGTAGCCATCAAGATACAAGCTACTAGCTATGCCAAGCTTATGCGAACGAGTTCTCGTGAACTATTAGGTTTGATATCTACATTTTGAGGATTGCAATAGTTTAGTATCTAACAAATCTATAGCCGGTTCTTTCTGGAATTAAGGAATTGCATCCGGAACATTCTTAACGGTCCATAACTCTTCATCTTAATAAGATCTGATATTCTATAATGTTGAATATCAGATCTTATTGAAATGATTTTCATTGCAAACTTAGCGTGTCCCAAGCTTTTTTTTATCCGAATTAACCCAGTGACCCAACGGAATAACTCCGACCACAGGAACATTCCCGAGTTCCTCTGATGACTTTATGAAACTAGGTATGTGTAAGAGTATACCGGAAAAAAGAATTCGTTAGCAATGTATTCGCCTAACGTTGAGAGTTTCAGTATTTTGTTTTCACTGCGTGTTCTGCCAGTCCAGTGCATAATATGTGATAAATTTCACGTATCCAAAAAGATTAATATAGATTGAGATGGGTAAAGGCAGTACACGGAATGGAGAATGGATCGCCTACCTTAGTTGAGCCTAGGTATATACATATATATGTTTATCATTATTCTTTTCCTGCGGAGAAATCAACCAAATTATGATTAATATGCAAATTTTCGAGAGAAATTAATGGAAATACTTCTCCTTCACCACGCCAAACGACACTCATTCTCCATCTTCGCGCTACAATTCAGTCTCGGCCCAGTGCGGATAAGAAATTGTCCTCCTCTAAGACAAGTGTGTTATTATTTTTTAATTTCATTTGAATTTTTTACTTTATCTGTTCGACCACAGCCATAAAGCATGCATAATTTGTCGTCTTCCCCCGCAAACCATGCGGGTGACGAACGATCCACGTGGCTTCTCTGCTGCTGGTGTCTGACGCTTTCTACTGGAGTCTTATCTCGTGTGTAATTAGTTCATTTTAAGTTCGTACCGAGCAGAGCGAGTATTTCTTTTCCTCGTGCAGTTGTTTCATCCGTGGAACTCCAAGACAGTTTGTTATTTTTATTTCGCTCTTTTCCGGAAAATTGTTTTTCCCTCATGGTACGGGTTTCCATCGCTTGGGAATGAATTATGTTTCAATTATGATATTTTAATTTGGTGCTAGATTCTTTTTTTCTATCCAGAGGAGGAAGCAAGTTGATGGGGAGAATATTCAATGTTGCTTAATTTCTTCCTATTTTCAATTTGCATGGAGATGTCCGTTCCGAAGCGGTTGACTTGTCCAGAATATTTTGGTTTTATGCAACTATTATGTAACACAATCATCCAATTTCATCCATTTTTCGAAAAGTTGAAAGCATTTTAATTTAGGCAAGATTTTGACTATCCTAATCATTTTGCTTATGTGGATAAAAAAACAAAACGAATTTAGTACTATACCATTTAATTTCACTAGAGTTTGTATCCTCTGATAGATACGCGTATTTCGACCTCAACTGTAAGGCCGTCTTCAGTGTCGTGTACTAGACTCGACTTTTGCTTATCCGCTGTATCAGGCGATAGATTCCAGATCCTCCTATCATTCGAATGTATGAAAATTACTATTCATATAAAATTCCCCTACGAAAATCCTAACACCAATAGTAGGATCACTGTTCCTTTAGTGAAGGTATGTTTTTGGCATTTCCCATTTTTTATTACATTAACAAATGCATAACCTATGATCGTAATGTAATATTTAGGAGAACCGTTTATGAAGGAGAACTAATTTCGAAAGTGTGTGTGTGTGTGTGTGTAATCCAACTAACACCCACTGTCCGGCAGTGATATTATGGAAGAAATCTTTCTGCAATGTTTTTTGATGCTATTGCAGATAGCTTTAGTCCAGGAGTTAGAAGGTGATAGCTCTATTGCAGATCCAGTGACCCATTTCAGAATGGCTGGAGAGACACGTCCATTCAGAAGTCACTTTCACCAACAATAAGCCCCGCATGTGTGCATTACCGTTATCTAATGGATAAAGATAATACAAACACACTTCCAGATCCAAAGATATGCTTTTTTGGAACTGGCACGTATTTAGTATATTAAGGTAACAATACAGAAGGAGAACTAATTTCGAAAGTACCTCAATAATCAATCATAACATACGCATGTCTGGCCCATTCTCACCCCCCACGATGTCAAGATTTAAAATCCTGACGTAGTAGTTACGAGGCATCGGAGAAGAAACTACTTGTTACCGAGAGACCGAGGAATCCTCTGCATCTCCACAGTTATCATAGAAATTTTTCAATTTTTATCGCTCGTCCACACTTGAGACAGCAACGCAATCAAAGGGCTCGATCATAGATTAGATGTTTCATAGATTTTTTGTCTGGTTTGAACAAAATATTGAGACCATGAATGTTTTCTGTATAACGCATACAAATATAATGCTTAAAGGTAAAAAGTCAAAATCGTCCACATTAAACACGGGAAAACTAGTGACGGCAGTACTTATATATTCTTTAAGACAGGATCATTACTCAGAGCGATAATTAGTTGACATGATTTTTTGAGAAATCCTGAATAAATATTGGCAGAACACGCTAACAATTTAAACAAGCTCAAAAAGCATCACTCCTCCTTCTGCCGTGGCTATTTGTCTTCCGGACGTCTGCCGCTTTGTCAATATGTACCCTCATACCTCCAGCAAAATTAAGTCCCAGAAAGATGCAAATCAAAATTCATCAATCGCACAACAAAACGCAAGCAAATCTCAAGAGGCCTACAAAAATATTTAATCAACGATGTCACACAATTCAGCGCCCTGTCTGGGAAGATGGGAAAATGACGGGGAGTGAAATGGTTTGTGTCTTTATCTGGTGCTTTATTTTTTTGTGCGCCTAGTTTTCTTCCGATTGCGTACAACTCCTCTCGGCTCGTTACGCTGCAGTTGTTGGAGAACCCTAATTTGAATGCGGACGTGAAAGAGAAGAGCCGTCGCACAGAAGAGTACCTAGAACAAATTTGTGGCAAAAAATTACAAATTTGAAAAATTGAGACATTGAGATCCCGTTATACTTTTTTAAGCAACAACAAATTTTGCAAAATAAGTGGAATCATCAATGATTTGTTCATCCCTTTCTATTACATGTTTTGAATTATTGATTTTCTGTGTTGGTTTTTATAAACTTGATGCAAATATTATGCTCAATGTTATGCTTTATTCTTGAAGCATATGTACCTCTAAGCAGGCCTCGTATTATCGATCAATATCGGCGCCGGTCGAGTCCTCACAGTCAGTTTAGATGGGAAAGGAATGTTAGGGTGTAATGATTGGTGCATTTAGATACTTTGCATCTCTAGAAACACCACGGGAAGGGTGTTGGTTAGTGAGGCAGAAGAATGATCTGGGAGTCACCTGTGATGCGAGTCATGGGTAAGAATAGAAAGTACAACTCTTACTCAAAGCAAGTTTTGCATTTTTGCCCCGTGGTGAAAATATATTAGTAGATGATTAAAAAAGTACGTCGACATTCTTAATGTCGAACTACTCAAATGTTATTTTTAGTTACGACGAAACGAACATTAAAACGATATTTAACAGGAATAATTGTTTATGTCGACACTTGTAGTGACAAGCCATTGGCTGTTTAATTGAAAATAACATGAATGTAACGTTGCAACGATTAAAAAATGTAAACATAAGCATGAAACGAGCTCACCAGTTGATAGTCCATCCTTGACTGAACATAAATACCTTTTCACACTCGAACAACGCAATCCGGACACGATTGATCAACTCTGTCGCTTGCAACACAGGAACATGCAACGGAATCAAAAGTCCACACATTACTCATACTACTAGAGTAACATCTATTAGTTTTAATAATATTTTAAGTTAAAAGCTGAACTTTATGTTGCGTTTCGCTCATTGCCTTAAGGAGCAGTTGCTAGTCTAATTCCATGGCAAACTGTTGCACATGACCAACTTTTGGATTGCTTATTAACTTCCATTGATTGAATAGTACACTATATGTTGAACCACTCTTGTTCGAAAAAAATGCCATTACTAAACAATTTTAAGTTCAGTTCTTCGAATTTATTTGGTCTCAACTCCCTGAAATGACGTTTTGCTCAGAAACTTTGTGGCAGTCTATTAAATGATTCTATCATTCTATAAAAGCAACTATTATGACGTGATGCGATGTTTCAAATTTACTACGTAGAGGAATAGCAGCAAGCTCTGCTTAAATATTAGATTCTTTCACCACGATTGATAACAATGTTCTCAGATAGTTGATCGCTTCTAAATTTTCACTGAACAAACCTTAACCTGACATACATCATGGCAAAACCCGACCCATCCTCGAACATTTTGTTTAAAGTTTAAATACCATTAAACTTACATCAAAACAGATATAGCACTAAATTTTAGGAGAATGAAATTATTTTGATCTGTTTTAACGATATTCTAATGAATGATCGTTACAAATGCAAAAATTGTTTGTCTATATATAGTGCAATGAATCACTGATAGGTGAATAGATGCCCTGCAACGGTTTGAAAAGCATCCTTATTAACTGTAACCGTTTTAAGTTGATATTAGGAAATAATAAAACCATTAAGGGCAAAAATTAATTTTGGCCATGATCTCCCCAAATTACTCCTGTGTGCGTCATAGCAAAAGATGAGGAAATGAATTAGGTGACTGCTGCTTTGGTACGGCAGTTGTGTTTCTTCATTTCGTCTGCCGTCGCTTCCTTACACTCTCAGGATGATGCATTTTTTTTATCTTCGTTCACAAAAAATTACCCTCGTTCCCAATTTGCATCCTGTGAAATACATATCTCAGAAAGGGACCCGTAGATGGATGCACGTGAACGGTGGGTTTTACGTAGCGGGTGAAAAAAGCCCATTATCCTACCATAACAAACTGTTGTTACGACTTTTTCTCGGAGATTTTTTTTTTGTGCCAATGTTCTGTGGGTAAGGGACTTTTGGTTGGGAAATTTAAATGTTCTCAGGAAGGACGTGCATTCCAAAAACTGTGGTTGGTTAGGAAACTTTTGCAGCGTGTAATCACAACTTCCTTGGATTAGTTTTGGTGAATTATGTTGAATCAAGCATATAATAATGAGATGTCCTCTCAGGTTAACATAAAAAAAACATTTATTTTCTTCTTACACACTAATTACACTTGCTTAAACGACTAATACCTATCACTGATCACTACTAAAAGAGGCCGATCGATTGTTCGATCGGGCTTTTGTACCTCAAATCTGCTGATGGGACAATTCGTCGGGTTTGCTGATGGCGTTGGACTTTGCTCGGGTGGCGTGGTTCAATTATTGATGACCTGTTGGTTCTACTGGTGGTGTCTGGCCTAGCCTGTCACGTAATTCCTCCGGGGGGTAAGATCGAACGTCCTCGGTCGATTTCGAAGATTTGTCTCCTTTCTGCTTCTTATAATTTTTCCTAGGGTACTTGATGGTGAATACGACTTTTTTCCTACGGAAACAGAGAATTGCAATTGTTATGATAATTAACGTGGTAGTTGAGATACCACCGAAGAGTCCATAAGACCATTTCCTGAATTCAAATTGTTCCAGTTGAATATGATCAATCCGATGTCGGTTCTTTGATGTCGCCCAATGTAGGCTTGATAGATTGAGCTTATCGATGATGTGTTTGTTGATTGATAAGCCAGGGAATATACCTGCTACTTGACTTGTTTGGCTAAGTCTTTCCTCTGATGTGAAGGTATTGTTCCTTATTTGAACCGTACAATTGTGGAAATGAATTAAGAAATTTCCTGTTATTGTTCTGTTGTGTGGGCCGCAGTTTGATCCGATGTACTGATTTTTGACGTTATTCAAAAGTAGTTTGTTGCCTGGTAGCATCTCAAAATCTGTTTGATTCGTAATAGATACAGAACAGTGACTTTCTAGTCCCATAATAATCGGAATTATGCATTTGTCTACGAAAGGTTTTGTGTTGTGTAGTTGCTGTATTGCTTTCTCTGGGTGTTCTGTTATATAAAATTTACTTCCTGATTTCACAACGTGATTTGGTGTTTCAGATATGATCGTATTGTTAACGATTAACGGTACAATTTTGAGTACTTCGCATGTGCTGTCGGTTTTAGGTACTTCCAAAATGTATAGAAGCATGTCGCTTTTGCTTGTAATTTTTGGATTTGCGTAACTCAATGCTTCCTCCGGAAAATTGGTCGTAATTCCTTGTTCGTTGATTATAGCTTCAATTATGAAAATTTCTTTGATTGCTAATAACTTACTGTTAGAGAGGGATAAACGAGCTCTCAGGATGGTGTCTTCGATTTCCTCGAGGATGTTGTTCATTGTATCCAAGGAGAGTAATAGTGTGAGGGCATCGGTCTCCTTTAATAAAACGTTGTTTACTGAAGTGAGTTGGTTGATGGTGTCTGTTATCTTGGAAATCCTTTCGTTGATAACTTCATTAATTTTGATTTGTTCGTTAGACTGGTCAATTACATCGTTGAAGGTTTTGTTGATAATCCTTAGGTCGTCTGCGTCGGGGTTTCCTGCAAGCCATTTCCAGCCTTTTCCTACGATGTCCCAGCGTTTTGGTCTGCTATTCTTGATTGGTTTCAATTTATATAAGTTGTCTGCTAGCTGCCTACTTTTCCTACTAATAAGGTTAGATAAAGGTAAGCTCCTGTCAATTTTTCTTGAAATGTCTAAAAATGAAGCTACATTCTGTTCTATTATGGTAAGGTTAATGGGGTGTATGATTTTTATGGTTCCTGTTTGAATGTAACAATTTTGTTCTTTTAAAATTAGTATCGGATTTTTATGCAAGTCAGAAATTTCTAAATTTTGACCAAATATTTTTATAAAAGACAAAACGAACAATAAAAAATTATACATTTTTTTTTAAATTTTCTTCGGCCTTTTTATCTTATTCTTATGCCTTTTGATGTTTCTAGAATTTTTAAATGTTCTTTCCTGGACTTGATTGGCTGTTGTACACACTGCTCGTGGATCTAACTTTTTTCTAATGTTTGGCTTTACAAAAACATTTTGGCCTTCCTGTAGAATAGGGGGATCTTCTTTACTATGGTTACCTTTCTTTTGCTTCTCACGGGATTTTTCGATATTGCGGTTAACCTTGGAAAAAATAGCTTCGGCTTCCCTTGATATTTGCTGTGGGTCTATTTGGCTGCCTTGGTTGAATAGAATTTCGTTCGGTGTGAATTTGGTTGATGAATGTATGCTGGAATTATATAAAGATATGCAAATTGAAATTATTTCTGGGGTGTCCATTTCAGGAAATTTATGTTTGTTAGTATTATATATTTCTATTATGGTTGAGTGTGTTTTTCTACTTGCCCGTTGCTTTCGGACGAAGAGGCGTAAGTAAGTGAAGTTCCTAAATTATTCAGAAAGTTTTTGAGTTGAATAGATCTAAAGGTAGTTTCGTGATCTGTGACAATTTGTAATGGTATGCCATAGTTACTGAAAAATCTAGTTAATCCGTTACGCACGTCTACTAAATTTTTAGTTTCGATGGGGATCATTTGAGTGAATTTTGAAAAAGAATCAACCATAGATAGAAAACTATAGGAGTTAATAGAAAAAATATCCATGTGCACTCTCTCCATGGGTTTCCTTGTAGCTGGCCTTGGTGAAAATTTTGATGTTATACGGCTTACGTTCGTATTTGTGAGTGTTACATACTGAACAGGTGTTGATTGCGATTGCGATTTTGTTATGCATTCTTGGGAAGAAATAGGCTCGTTTCAGTTGATTTTCCACTTCTGTAATACCTCGGTGCGCTCGCTCGTGTTCCTTTGTGATGAGTAGGTTTTGCCTATCCTCATTGCTAACGTCTTCTACTTGAAAATGGGTAATAACGAAATAACCAGATCTGCTGAAATGATTTTTGTAGGATTGTTGAATAAGATTAATTAAATTTTCTGGAGCAAGAATAGCCGTTTGTTTCCCATTGTGGTATTTTTTTAGAAATTCTGTTATTGAATTCTCGTCAAAGTGGTCCATGCTGATAATGGATCGTCTATAATTCGTGAAAGGTGATTCTGTTGCTTCAATGTTTAGTCTTGATATCCGAAATATGATTTGATTTTTATAATAATTTATTGGTCTCTCGGTTGACTTTATGAAGTAGTCGTCGGAAGTATCAGCGGAGTGAACAGTTTCCAAGTCGTCGAAAGTGTCGTCAGTATTTTCGTTATGTTGTCCAATTTCTTCGTCGTCAGATATATCGGTTTCTGTCGTTTCAGAATTTTCTTCTTCTATATTTGCATTGATTTCAGTAGGGTTGTCAGTTTTTCGACTAAGGGCATCTGCCACAACATTTGTCTTTCCTTGTTTATATTCAACCGTATATTGATAATTTTCGAGTTCGAGTCTCCAATTATGTATTCTGTTATTTTTTGTTGAGGTTTTTATGAAAGTGAGTGGCTTGTGATCGGTGTATAATTTAAATTGATTTCCAAGCAAGTATGGTTTATATTTTCTTATGGCCCATATAATAGCTAGAGCTTCTTTCTCGATGGTTGAGTAGTTTGTCTCCGCTTTATTTAATGTCCTACTAGAAAATGCAATAGGTCTTTCTATTTTGTCCTGTATTTGAGAAAGCACAGCTCCCACTGCAAGGTCGCTAGCGTCCGTAGTTAAAATGAAAGGCAGGTTAAAATCGGGGTATGCTAGAATTTGGTCGGAGGCAATAGTCTCTTTTAATTTTGTGAATGATGAAATGTATTCTGGATCTTTTGTGTTGACAGGTGTGTCCTTTTTTAAGTATTTAGTCATTGGTTTCGAAATTTTGGAGTAGTCTTTAATAAACCGTCGATAGTAACCAGATAATCCGAGGAATTGCCTAATTTCTTTTTCGTTGGTTGGTATTTTCCAGTCGATTATTTTTTGAATTTTATCTGGGTTTGGTCTAATTCCATCTGGCGTAACAATGTGTAAAAGAAATTCAGTTTCCCTCCGTAAAAACTCGCATTTGTCCAATTGAATTTTGAGGTTGAATTGTGTCAGACGTTCCAAAACTTTACAAACGTTTTCTAAATGGTTTTCTAAACTGTGGCCGATGATAATAATATCATCTAAATAAACGTAGCAAATATTTCCGATAAAATTTGATAGGATATTGTTCATAGCTCTTTGAAAGGTGGCTGGAGCGTTTTTAAGACCAAAGGGCATTCTGGTGAATTCAAAGTGTCCTTGGGTGGTGGAGAATGCTGTTTTAGCTCGATCCTTGGGATCCATCTCGATCTGATGGAATCCAGATTTCAAATCTAAAGTTGTAAAGTATTGAGATTTTCCTAAATTGTCGAGAATATCTTCAATTTCTGGCATCGGAAACTTGTCATTTACCGTTTTTTCATTAATTTTTCGGTAATCGATGACAACTCTAATTTTTGTTTGCCTGAAGCGTCCTTTTTCTTGGGTACAACCCAGATTGGTGATGAATAAGGGCTAGTAGATGGAGTAATTATTCCACTATCAAGCATTTCCTTAATTTGTGTTTCAACATATTTTCTGAAGTGATGTGGATACCTATATGTCTTTGTGTACACCGGGTTATCGTCTTTCGTTTCAATTTTGTGCTTGATTATTGTCGTAGTTGTGAGTTTTTCATTGCTTCTCAACAAGACTTTATGGTTTTTTAGAATTGTATCAATAAGCTTTTCTTTTTCATACGTTGACAAATGTTCGGTTCTTATTAGTTGTTCTATAGTTTCTCTATCAGGTGTATCACTTGAATCTGATGGAATTGGAATCAATGTTTCAAAATTATTGACTCTAATTTTTAATTTAGGTATCTCAGGTGCCTTTTTGCCGGTAGAAATAATTTTGATGGTGCTTTTGTTATTAAATGATGAATAAACCCCAGGTTGTATTAAATTTCCTTTTGATAATTTTTGGAAGGATGAACATACCAGTCACCGTCTCTGTCGGTTTCTACAGTCACTGTGTAACAGTGGTATTTCTTTGATGGATAGTATTTCTTGAAGGGGATATCTACTTGGTTTATTGAAATTTTATTTGCGTCGAAATCAATAAAAGTTTTGGTTTTGGACATAAATTCTGAGCCTATAATACCATCAAAAAAGTCGTGAAATTTAAGCTCGTGATATGTTTGTTCCGGTATGTTTGGACCTAACAAATTAAATTTCCCTTTTTTACTAATGGTTTGTGTTCCGAATATGTTTTTCACCGTGGTTGTACCTTTTGTATTCTTTGTGGGAATAATTCCGGCTCTGATAATGTTTTTGTTGGCTCCGGTGTCTATAAGTAATCGAATTTTGTTGCCATTAATTTTATCTGTCACTAAAATGTATGGTAAGAAATCGAAAAAATTCTTCATCCTATGGTTTGATTTGCAGTCGTCATGCAAAAATTTACATTCCCTTCAACAACTTCATCTTCGTCGTCTTCTGAATACTCATGGTCCGACGATTCTATTTCTGTATTGTTAATAATTTTTCTATTCAAGGTCAGTCTGCTCCTTAGAGAGGGGTCTACCTCCATATCAGTTGGCTTGGGTTGATATGTTTTTTCGCCTTGTTGTTGCTGTTGTTGTTGAAAATTTGGTTTAGAAAATTTTCGTTGCTCGCCTTTTGATGAATTTTCATTTTTAAAAGGAGGTTTGTTTGGTTTGTCAAATGTTGTATTTGCAGCAATTTCTTGAGATTTAAATTTACAAAGGAATGCATAGGCATCCTCAATATCCTTCGGACGTGCTGCTTGGACGTGTCCAAAGTAAGTCCCTTTCAAGCCAGATATAAATGCAGCGAGACCATCTTCGTCAATGAAAAGATTAATTGCGCCCCAATTAGCTTTATAGGTGGCATTTTGTTTAGCCAATGTTTTTATGTTTTGTATCAACTCTTTAGATTTCTGATAATACTTGGATACTCATGCCTTCCGTCATCTTATGTTGCCATAGTTGGCATTTATAAGTTGATAATTCTTGTCGATCTCCTAAAGCATTGATTAAAATACTTTTAACAGAATCGAAGTCTTGCGGATTTCCAGCTAAGCATAGAATATCCTTAGCTCTACCTTCAATTTTGTTAGTTACCGCAGTCATATACATTTTAAATAATTGAGGACTAACCTCTCCTTTAAAGTAGTCTAATGTTTCTTCGGCTGTGGAAAGCCATGCATGAAGCTGTTTCCTATTACCTTCGAAATGTGGAAGGGATTTAATAGGGTCGGGTATCCTGAAGAAATCTTCAACCCTACGATTTGGTACTTGTGTCGCCTGTTGTTCGGCTCCCTGTTGTGGATTCCTTAGAGATTGCAATTCTTGTTCTTGTGTTTCTTGCCGGTAAGTTATTGCAGCAATATTGTCGTTGATTTGGCGTAATTGCTCCATCATTTGGCTTAAGGCCTGTTCCATTTCTGCAGATTCGGAAATGAAAAGATTCGAGATTTGCGGAATATTAGTTCCGTCTTTTAACGGGATGTGTGCGAGATCACCTGAATCGTCAGAAAATGAACTTTCTTCGGATTCCGAAACTCCAACAGTTTTGAATGCAATATTCAACTGTTTCCGAGCTCGTTGCAATGCCTTGCCACTGGCAGTTTTTGGCATTGAATTAATTGAAACGAATCAAATGTTCAACTGTACTTGGCAAACGTAGCTGCAAACGTTGCTTTATGCTTACGAAACCTGATGCGCACCAGCTGGTTTGATTGTAAGGGGCGAATATGAGTAAGAATGACGTCTACTTGGAGCGCGTCGTTCTTACGGTGTTGTATAGAATTAATGTTGCTTTCACTTACCGTGTTTCGGTGGCTTGTTAGAGCTACAATACAAGTGATCGATCTATCTCGTAGTGCCGAATCAAAAGTTTCTATACAAATCGTCCGATCTATCTCGTAGTGTCGAAACGATTTTGAGCAAATAATCACTTTTCCAAACTTGTCAGTAAGCAAAAAGATAAAAATTTACTCACGGGTGTCCTGGTTCAGTTAAAGTTGACGTTGTGCCGGGGGGATCCTCAAATCAAATCAGCGGATGTAATCCTTCAGCTGCAGACGCGTATGCGGGAACCACTTGAGTAGAGTTGTTTGTTGCACTACTATTCCACTGTTGTATACACAAGTCTTTTTAACTTTACCGAACTGCTACAGCGCCAATAATGAGATGTCCTCTCAGGTTAACATAAAAAAAACATTTATTTTCTTCTTACACACTAATTACACTTGCTTAAACTACTAATACCTATCACTTATCACTACTAAAAGAGGCCGATCGATTGTTCGATCGGGCTTTTGTACCTCAAATCTGCTGATGGGACAATTCGTCGGGTTTGCTGATGGCGTTGGACTTTGCTCGGGTGGCGTGGTTCAATTATTGATGACCTGTTGGTTCTACTGGTGGTGTCTGGCCTAGCCTGTCACGTAATTATATGTTGAATAATACAGTATGGCCCATAAAAAAATGCGAAAATTGTTTGAACGTGAATTTAGCATCCACAAGCGTTCTTCTTCTTTCTGGCGTTACGTCCCAGCTGGGACAAAGCCTGCTTCTCAGATTAGTGTTCTTATGAGCACTTCCACAGTTATTAACTGAGAGCTTTCTTTGCCGATTGACCATTTTTGCATGTGTACATCGTGTGGCAAGTACGAAGATACTCTATGCCCTGAGAATCGAGAAAATTTCCTTTACGAAAAGATCCTCGACCAGTGGGATTCGAACCCACGACCCTCAGCATGGTCATGCTGAATAGCTGCGCGTTTACCGCTACGGCTATCTGGGCCCATATCCACAAGCGTTATTATCATTATTTTTGCTAGTGAATGTAATTTCTGATTATTGTAGTATATTCTGACATAACTTCGCTATCCAGGACAATTTTTGTCATATTTTTCTTACTGTCCTAAATAATGTAATAAAGCAAAGAAGCTCAAAGGTTTTGTCCGCCCAAAGCAAGAAACAGCGTCTAATTGTCGTATACTCTGGTGATGAACTTTACACCTTCAAAGATCACACTTAATTGTTTGAAATTTTAATTTGTTTGGTATCAGATGATGGGGAAGTTCTTAGAGAACGTGTTTTTCATGATCACAATAAAATATTTTGTCTGGGTCATAGTTTTGAGGGCATTTGCGTCTTCTAGGTTTGACATGCCTTTATTTTATGTTAGAGTTGAATAAAAAATAAATACGGAGGCCTATAACAGATTTTTGAAGATGAAGTTTGTTCCTTTGGTTAGAGACAACTTATATCAATACTAGCTCATAGGTTTTGAGCAAAACGGAGCCGCTTATCACACTTATATGAAGATTCAATCAAAGCTCTCCAAAATGAGCCGTTTTTTCGAAAATATGTTTAGGTCTCCAATAATCCAGGTATGAACCAATACTAACATTTGACATGGGCGTATGCTGGAGACAAGGCCTGTGAAGAAGTTGACGTCATCGTTGATGTTTTAGAAGCTTTTATCACACAGATATTGAACTCGACGTCCGCATGATAAAATTTGAAGGTATGCTTCCAATTCCTCTCTGGTAAGGTGAAAGTAACAGATAAGGATCATGTCCAAAACGAAAAATTGGGTCTGAATAGATTGTTCAATACAAGTAATGAATAATATTTATGTTTCATTCACATTTTTTTATGTAAAAACTATCAGTAAACGTGATATGACGATTTTCGCATTTTTTATGGGCCATACTGTATTTTGAAATGGACTATTTTTTTTTTTTGGTAAAATCGAAGCTATTCTAGAGCGAATTCTCTCGGCTCTAGAGAGTTTTTCTTCAAAAACTACCTAAATTAATAAAACAGTACTTTTCTGTGCTACAAAAACAGTACTTTTCAGTGCTAAAATCAAAAACGGTACTTTTCAGTGCCGGGGACCTTCTTTAGCCGAGTGGTTAGAGTCCGTGGCTACCAAGCAAAGCCATGCTGAAGTGTCTGGGTTCGATTCCTGGTCGGTCCAGGATCTTTTCGTAATGGAAATTTCCTTGACTTCCCTGGGCATAGAGTATAATCGTACCTGCCACACGATATACGAATGTGAAAATGGCAACATTGGCAAAGAAAGCTCTCAGTTAATAACTGTGGAAGTGCTCATAAGAACACTAAGCTGAGAAGCAGGCTCTGTCTCAGTGAGGACGTTAATGCCAAGAAGAAGAACTTTTAAGTGCTATTAAAACAGTACTTTTCAGTACTATTTTCTCTACTATTGATACCTTTACAATCCTTGTTTGGACCCGTGCCTTCGATTTTTCGTTGGACCCGTTGGCGAAAGCTAGCGGTGATAATCCTTCTTGGAAACCGTCTTGAAAAAAAAAAACATCTCGAAGGTCACGTCTTCTTTCGTTTATTCACTAAACATGGTTGCAACAACAAACGAAAGGAAGGTGTTGGGGAGGGGGAGAGTCACCTTTGGCAGAAACACACAAAAATTGACAGCAGCCTTAATGCTCGCAGCTTCAATGCTGAAAATGGTTTATTCAGTATATATATTACAAATTACAATTATTATAAATTCATACATTTTGGTGTTCACTCCGCACTACCAAAAAAACGGCCTCCCGAACGCTTCTCTTCCAAAGAACACTACTGACTATTTCTCTATTGCAGTGTTGCCAGTTTCACAAACAAATTCCGTCACAACATACCCCCACCCGTGAAACTGGTAACGGGTCTGAACAAATTTTGCATTCACATGGAATTGCGATCGTTTATTGAACAATACGCTCGCCCGAGCAATCTGATGCGTGGAAGAGTGCACCACAGTGTAGGTAGACAAACAGTCGTTGTGCGAATGTTCACCACCGGGATCGAAGCAAATATACGCAACGGCTACTGTTAACATATTCACATTGCAGAACCCACTACTGTAACCCATCTCGCAAAATAGACATCGAATATTGTTTTGCACGATTGAAGCGCCTTCGGTCACCTCAAATTTGTATAACTGCTGGTGATCTACAGTTGTCATCGCACTGTCACGATCACTGACCATATATTGATGATGAGATGCAGATGACGTCAACGGTAGTACGCTCTCCATTTGCTTTACATCTATGACGCTTTGCTCTGCAAGAACGTCTGGTAGACACGGATGGGATGCTGATGACGGCAAATGAGAAATGTCTTCCTCGGGAGATATCGTCTGCGATGATACATACTTCGATGAAGATTTCGCATCCGTTTTTTCGCATGCATCTTCACCACAGTATTGCCTTTTCAGAGTTTCCCTTTTAGCTTGGAATTCCAACTTAATTTTTCTGCTTCCTTCCCTAAATGCCCTCTCGACCTCAGCTAGTCCACGGTTGTATTCATCCTCGATACGTCTCTTTTCCTCCTCGCAATACTTCTGCCACAACTTGCTTTGCTCCTCAATCTGTTCGAGCCTTTGAATTGTGGCCTCCATGTTGTACTGCGTTCGATTTGAACAAAATCATTGAAGATTGTTGGGGAGGGGGAGAGTCACCTTTGGCAGAAACACACAAAAATTGACAGCAGCCTTAATGCTCGCAGCTTCAATGCTGAAAATGGTTTATTCAGTATAAATATTACAAATTACAATTATTATAAATTCATACATTTTGGTGTTCACTCCGCACTACCAAAGAAACGGCCTCCCGAACTCTTCTCTTCCAAAGAACACTACTGACTATTTCTCTATTGCAGTGTTGCCAGTTTCACAAACAAATTCCGTCACAACAGAAGGGTGAATCTCTGAATTCACAACTTCCTTCCAAAAAAGTGGGATTTAGAAAGGGTGAAATGAATAATTGTATCAAAATGAGCAATCAGTTAGATGCTCTAGACAAATTTTCCGAACACCAAATCGAAGCAGCCTCTAGCCCAGACTTTTTGATTAAAGTGAGGAAGCAAAGAATGCCGCCTATCGTGGTCAGTTGTTCCAAATTTGGGGGATTTAGGCAGGAGATCTTGAACTCCATTAGGGGAATCAAGGTTTCCTTCCAAATCGCAAAGAAAGGAGACTGACGTGTTTTGCCGGAAAGTCTTAAAGATCGCGAACTTTTTCTCAAACATCTTGAAGAGAAGAAGCACAATTTTTTTACTTGTGACGACAAAACTGAACGTTTGTTCAAAGTCGTCTTGAAAGGTCTCTCAAGTGACTAAAAGTCACCTGAAGAGATCAAATATGGATTAATGATTTACTTGGATTTTCCCCAGTGCAAGTAATCATTATGAAAAAGAGAACCCAATCTGGAATTGTTCGGAAAGGGCTCAGTGCCGTCAGTGCCAAAAGTGGGGTCTCAAAAAATTGCCGCATGGATGCCAAATGCATGATTTTCGGAGGTTCTTCTCACGCTAAGGACGTCTGTCCAGTGAAGGAAGATGCCGAAAAGTTCTTATGCGCCAACTGCAAGGGCAATCATAAGTCAAATTTTTGGTCTTGCCTTTCGCGCAAGAGAGTCGTCGAGGCTCGTGCCAGGCAGATGAAAGATAATATCCGTTACGATAACGGAATTTTCCTGGTAGAGTATTATTCGAATGCTCATTTTTCAGTTAACGATCGCTTGATTAGGAATCATACCCATCAGGAAGATTGTAATCATGCTAATTCACAAACTAGTTTTAATCCGTCGGGTAGCCGTTCGAATCTTTTAATTTAGAATGTATCTACCCACAGAAAATCCTTTGCCGATATCGTAGCAGGTAATTTAATCCTCCCCTATTCGTACTATGAGTACCCATTCTACTTATTTCAAATCAAATGGAAAAAAACCCTGCCGCCACAGGTAACTCTTATTCCGCCTCTTCGTCTACTGAAAATTCTAACGGAAAATCATCAAATATACCCACTTCAAGTGAAATGTCTGCCTCTGATTTTATTTTTCTAACTGAACAATTGAATCTAATGATTGATGCAATGTTCAAAGCCACCACTATGACTGAAGCAGTCCAAGTAGGTGTAAAGTTTAAAAATCAAATTGTTATTGGTTTACGCTTTTCTAATGGATCCAAATAATAATTTAAATATTTTAAATTAGAGTGCTCGTTCTCTGAATGGTAAAGAGGACGAGCTGTTTAATTTTCTTACAGCTAATAACGTGCATATAGCAGTTATTACTGAAACATATTTAAAACCTGGATCTTAGCTAAAAAAGATCCTAACTTTTTTGTTTATCGTAATGATCGACTTGATGGGGCATGTGGGGGAGTTGCAATTATCATTCATAGGCGTATAAAACATCAACTGTTTTCGTCATTTGAAACTTTAGGTGTTTCAGTTGAAACACAACTTGGTATATATACTTTCATAGCTGCCTCATGAGCTGCTCCAAACTGACTTGTGAAAATTCCAATTCCAACGGTCGAATTTTATTTGATGAGTGCTCTTCAGGATATTTCTGAACTCTTAATGGCAAATTTAGGAACTATTTCTGTCATTGTTCTGGATGAATGGAGGTTAGTGAGTGTGATTACGGTCGTGTCTTCGCAAGTTGTTAGATAGGATGATTTTCTTCCGACTTGATGAATGGATTAACCCGTATGGACCTGAGTGAAAGTTATAATTTTAAAGCCCTCACCGCTCAGCGAATTCCTAATGAATTCAAATGATTTTTTGTCAGTATACTGGCACACATATTCATATTCATTTATTTAGTTAACATCTACACAGATAACACTGAATCAACAATTTCACGCCACAATTCTTGCAACATGCCCTGCCCATCGTATCCTTCCAGCTTTGGCCACCTTCTGGATAATGGGTTCGCCGTAGAGTTGGGCGAGCTCGTGGTTCATCCTTCGCCGCCACACACCGTTCACCTGCACACCGCCGAAGATCGCCCTAAGCACCCGACGTTCAAAGACTCCAAGTGCTTGCAGGTCCTCCTCGAGCATCGTCCACGTTTCATGCCCGTAGAGGACTACCGGCCTTATGAGTGTTTTGTACATGGTACATTTGGTGCGGGCGTGAATCTTTTTTGACCGCAGCTTCTTCTGGAGGCCATAGTAGGCCCGACTTCCACTGATGATGCGCCTCCGTATTTCACGGCTAACGTTATTGTCAGCCGTCAGCAAGGATCCAAGGTAGACGAACTCGTCGACCACCTCGAACGTATCCCCGTCTATCGTAACACTGCTACCTAGGCGAGCCCTGTCGCGCTCGGCCCCACCAGCTAGCATGTACTTTGTCTTGGCCGCATTCACCACCATGTCCATATCATCCGCGAAGCAAACAAATTGACTGGATCTCGTAAAAATCGTACCCCGGCTGTTAAGCCCGGCTCTCCACATAACACCTTCTAGCGCAATATTGAACAATAGGCACGAAAGTCCATCACCTTGTCGTAGTCCCCGGTGGGATCCAAACGAACTGGAGTGTTCGCCTTCACGCAATTTTGCACACCTTTCAGCGTCGCTCTTATCAGCCTCGTGAGCTTCCCGGGAAAGCTGTTCTCGTCCATGATTTTCCATAGCTCTAAGCGGTCGATACTGTCGTATGCCGCCTTGAAATCGATGAAAAGGTTGATGAAGATGCGATGGGACCTGGTATTCACGACATTTTTGGAGGATTTGCCGTACAGTAAAGATCTGGTCCGTTGTCGATCGGCCGTCAACGAAGCCGGCTTGATAACTTCCCACGAACTCGTTTAGGGGTCGTCCATAAATGACGTAGCTTTTTAGGGAAAGGGGGGTCTTCACGAATTTGTGACGAAGTGTGACGAGGGGGAGGGAGGGGTCCTAGCTAGTGGACGTAGCATTTTGAATCAAGTCCGTAAAAAGAAAGGCGCTGAAAAAAAATTGCATACAATTATTTTTTTATGAAAATTCTTTTTTTTTACTTATAAACTTGGTTTATTCAAAACATTCATATGACAAGATTGAAAAAATATCTATGAAACTTTAGATTTTCTTGATAAATGCAATCAAACAGATGTTTTGAAGCTTTAAATAATTATGTGAATATTATATTATATTCGTGTCCAAATTAATAAATTTATAAATAAACAAAATAAGTTTAATAAATTGATTAAAAATCAATGCTCTAACTACTTGGAGTACATTTTTTTTGCCATTTGTTAACATGACATAAAATCAGCCGTTTTAGTTTTATCCATATTTTCTGTTGGGGCTTTATTTCTTCAAGAAAATATAATATGCTCTTCTTGGCAAATATTACATTTAAAGCAAGATATTTATTCCGAATTATGTCTTCAATGTTGCAGGAGATCTCTACCCAATCAACTCAAAATTTGTTTTGATATTGATATATCTCTTGATAGAATAGCCTGAATAGTGATGAGGATAACAGATTCGAGTGTTAACAAAATGGCCCTATCATAAAATTTTGTTAATAGCTCGGTAATTTGAAGAATTTTTATTATTTAACGGTTTCATTATAGGTTGTGTAAGATTATTTCAGTATGGAAACGATAATGAAAATATAGATATTATTGTATTTGTATAATAATCGCTAAAACTTTCTAAACATTCAAATATTTCAACTGTAATCTTTTATGTATCTGGCCACTGTTTGCTAAAATAATTTGAAATTGGATCATATTAACGATGATTCATTTCAAATTAATATATTTTCTTGATCATCTTCATTGAAATCTATTTCCTAACAACGAATAATTAAAAAAAACAATCCTCTAATATAACGAAATTTTGGTTCAATATATTATAAAATATATTGGACCCTAACTCGACAGTAACGAGCTTCATTAATCCAATTAAATTTTTTTTCACATTTTTTATATTAAACTTGTTTTTTTATGGTAAGAACAGCAAAAGTAATATAATTTAGTCTATAAGAAACTAGACACCAAAACCATTTATTTAAAACTTTTCCAAAATTCTTTTGAGCGCTACTGTATATCAAACTGTTAGAATAGAATATCCTTTCATTTCTGTCAGTAATTAATATCAAACTTTGTATTGAACTTCTCAATTCCAATTTTTTGTTATAACCCAGTCGCTAAGGAAAACAAATAAAAAATATATAGGAGGGGGGGGTGCTCGATATACTACGTATTTTCCATGGGGAGTACCAGCATTTGTGACGAAATGCTACGAGGGGGGAGGGGGGTGTAAAAAATCAGCGAAAAATGCTACGTCATTTATGGACGGCCCCTTACTACAGGTGATAGACGACGGAAGATGATCTGGGATAATACTTTGTAGGCCGCATTAAGAATGGTGATCGCTCGAAAGTTCTCACAATCTAACTTGTCGCCTTTCTTGTAGATGGGGCAGATTACCTCTTCCTTCCACTCCTCCGGTAGCTGTTCTGTTTTCCAGATTGTGCCTATCAGTCGGTGCAGACAAATGGCCAGCCTTTCTGGACCCATCTTTATGAGTTCAGCTCCGATACCATCCTTACCAGCAGCTTTATTGTTCTTCAGCTGGTGAACGGCATCCTTAACCTCCCTCAAAGTGGGGGCTGGTTGGTTTCCATCTTCCGCAGTACTGACGAAGGCATTTCCTCCGTTGTCCCGTCCTTCATTGCCTGTGCTCTCAGCACCATTCAGGTGCTCGTCGAAGTGCTGCTTCCACCTTTCGATCATCTCACGCTCGTCCTTCAGAATGCTCCCATCCTTATCCGTGCACATCTCGGCTCGCGGCACGAAGCCGCTGCGGGATGCGTTGAGCTTCTGATAGAACCTACGCGTTTCCTGAGACCGGCACAGCTGTTCCATCTCCTCGCACTTCGTCTCCTCCAGGCGGCGTTTTTTCTCCCGAAAGAGGCGAGTCTGCTGTTGCCGTTTCCGTTTATGACCGCCCGCGCTGCATTCTTCTCCTTCAAAACATCATGGCACTCCTCGTCGAACCAATCGTTCCGTCGACTCCGTCCCACGTACCCGACGTTGCTCTCAGCTGCATCGTGGATGGCTGCTTTCGCTGTTCTCCAGCAGTCCTCAAGATGGGCTTCGTCCAGCTCACCCTCTTCCGGTAATGCAGCCTCGAGGTGCTGCGCGTATGCCGCTACGACATCCGGTTGCTTGAGCCGCTCTAGGTCATACCGGGCGGCCGTCGGTACCGTACGTTGTTAACGACGGAGAGTTTTGGGCGCAGTTTGACCATCACCAGCTAGTGGTCAGAGTCGATGTTAGCGCCACGATAGGTCCTGACGTCGATAATGTCGGAGAAGTGAAGACCATCAATCAGAACGTGGTCGATTTGCGATTCTGTCTGCTGTGATGATCTCCAGGTGTATCGGTATGGAAGGCTGTGCTGGAAGTAGGTGCTACGAATGGCCATATTCTTGGAGGCAGCAAAATCAATTAGTCGTAGGCCGTTTTCGTTCGTCAGCCGGTGGGCACTGAGCTTTCCAATCGTCGGTCTGAACTCCTTCTCCTGGCCAACCTGAGCGTTTAGATCTCCTATGATGATTTTGACGTCGTGGCTTGGGCAGCTATCGTACTCGCGTTCGAGTTGCGCGTAAAAAGCGTCTTTAGCATCATCAGTGCTTCCGGAGTGAGGGCTGTGCACGTTTATTATGCTGAAGTTGAAGAAGCGGCCTTTGATCCTCAACTTGCACATTGTCTCATTGATCGGCCACCACCCGATCACGCGCCTCTGCATATCACCCATCACTATAAAAGCTGTTCCCAGCTCATGTGTATTGCCGCAGCTCTGGTAGATGGTATGGTTACCTTTAAACGTTCGCACCATTGATCCCTTCCAACACACTTCCTGCAACGCTACGATGCCGAATCCGCGGTCCTTCAGCACGTCGGCGAGTATGCGCGTGCTCCCGATCAAGCTTTACCGAGCCACCATCCTGTCGGTCTTGGAATACGGTGAAATGAAGTTGCCTGTTTTGGCGCCACTTTCACTCTATAAATCTGCGACCCAGATCGTTTTTGGATTTCTATGCCCGTCTAGTACCCGAACGAATTCCCTGTTTTATGCTTTTGAACAAATGTCTCCTATGCTGTGGGAAAAATGATAACATGGAAGCTTATTCCTTGAAAAATGCACAATACATGTGTCCAAAACGTCGGATGTAAACGAGAATACATTTTTGAGTTTTATTCAAGACTGAAAGCCATAACCTCAAACAAATAAACAAGATAAGTAAAAATAAAACCTTGATGATGCAGAGGTTTTTTCGGTTTTCACTGACAATGGACGTCATACTAACGTTCCTTACCTTTATTGATAACCGTAAAGACGTGGCCGGTGTCGTTATTGACTTAACATGCTATGCTAACTAATTAAACTGACTAACTTAACATGTATGCTACTCCTGAGCTCCGTCTATTGTTTCCTATTGTAATGTTGATTATTTTGGTTGATCACAGAGTATCAATGCTCAATATGTGTAAACGAGATTAAAAAAGGTACGATATTCTATGATAATTTCATCTCCTTCTTAAACCCTTCAAAACTACTCACATTCCCCAGAAGTGCCTCCAGCATCTGGGCCAGCACGCGACAACATTCTTCCGAGAGGCAACATGTCAACCGTTTGCTGCTCTATTTGTTCAACATTCCATTTTTTAATCTTAACCCCATACCCTTTTGCGAGTTAACGCTCGTTCGCCCTAATGTCGAATTTTCACCAACAAAAGAAATCCTTCCACCGCGCAACAGCAGAAAAAGCAGCACGCGGCAAATCCACACACTTTCAAGTTGACATCAAAAGAGAGGCTGAGGCTCAAATCGGGATAAGGCGGCATCCACAAATTACGTAACGCTCTAGGGGGAGGGGGGGAGTAGGCTACAGCGTTACGGCTCATACAAAAATTTGAAATTTTTCATACAAAAAGCGTTACGGAGGGGGGGGGAGGGTGTCAAGAATTTCCAATTTTAGCGTTACGTAATAAATGGATGCCGCCTAACGATGGCGAAGGGTGACGCGGAAGTCGATGTTAGGTTGTTTTTTCGTCCCGCCGGGCAGCCACAAAAAGTGCTGTAATTTGACTCCAAAACGAGATTAAATCATCAATGAATGAATTGAATTTCCGGGTTTTAGAGCGTGGCCGCAGAAATCTCCAAAGTGGCTGACTGACTGCCTTATCGAGCGCCGCGGGTCGTTTCTAACGTTGGTTACGTTGCGGTTGCGATTCGGGGTGGAAGATTAAAGCAAATGACACATGTCACATGGCAGGAGAAATCACCGCGGCGCGGTAGTTTATGCGATGAGGACATACATGCTCGTAATTAAGGACCTTAATAGGTGGAAATGTGCATATTTGAAAACGATTCCTAGTCGGGCATATGGGATTATGATATCCATCATGGGTTCAGTGTGAAATGGGAATGAGAACAACCGTATCGTGTTACCGTATAGATTCGAGAGATATCACTAGTGCACAGTGGCAATGGCAATGTAGTTCAACTAGAAATCTGGGGAAGCCCATGACGATGACAAACATTCTCGATGGGAGATAAGAAAAGGTGCCAACAAACGGCTGTTTGCCTGGTATACGGAAGTTTAAGTAAACGTTGTAAATTAGGTGAGTAAATGTGCTTCGTGGCTTACGACTGAAACGGAAACCGATTGTAAGCGTTTTAGATTGTCCCGCTACTTCTTAAAAATTAATCATTCTATTTACCAGCAGAAGCTGGATCCATGATATTCTAAGACCAATGAGCTAGAAACTTATCCCACATTCGCAATTACGCCATCCAGAACAACATATCTCAAGCGAAATTACTCTCACCATCAGGGTAGTGTCATGCAATGTTAATATGCTAATGGATTCGCATCACGTACCCGCATTCTTCCTGTCAGAGAGGATAATGGTCCTATGAAATAGAAGCCGGAAACGCGCGGAAGCGCTAAGTGGTGTCATTATTCAGCTCTATCAACCTGGTGCTGCCATGTGAATGGGCTTTATACCAATGGGTTAAAATCTTGGGCACAATTACCGCACTTTTCAATTGTCTTACCAACGAAGATAGCGTCTTCTTTTGAAAATTTAGTTTCATCGCTCTATTTTCTAGTGCTCAGATTGTCTGAACACTAGACTCTTAATGGAGCGAGATAATCGATCAAAGCAAAACAGTCCCACATTCAGGGCCACAATATAAGTTTGCAAAAAGAAATGTTTTTTTTTTTTGGAGAAACACCTATAGGGTAGTTTGCCAATTATTGCAAACCACCCAATAATTGCATACTTGCCAATATTCGGGGAGTATTACACTGATAGCAATGAATTGAAACCTTAATAAGAATGCTAATTATTAATGAATACTTCATTCCAGCTTCGCTTCTCATTAAGAAGTTCAAAATCGTTCACTTAAAACGAAATTGAACTATTGTGTGCATTGCTATTCAATTAGCACCCAAATTGTTACGTCATGACTCAAATATTTCCCGCAATGAAATAGCTTCTACCGAAGTGAAATCTAAATAGGTTTCGTTTTTTTTTTCAATGAAGAATTATGTTATGGTTTCAAAATGCGTGGAGAACTTATAATAACAACATGGTTTTTCTTTGTAAGTATTGAAGTGTTCAATAATTGGCGCACCGCCACCAGCTGTAGCCTGATTTATTGACTATGGAAGTCTTCTTCTTGGCATTAACGTCCCCACTGGGGCAGATCCGACTACTCAGCTTAGTGTTCTTATGAGCACTTCCACAGTTATTAACTGAAAGCTTTCTTTGCCAAAGCTGCCATTTTCACATTCGTATATCGTGTGGTAGGTACGATGATACTCTATGCCCAGTGAAGTCAAGGAAATTTCCATTACGGAAAGATCCTGAACCAACCAGGAATCGAACCCAGACTTCTTCAGCATGGCTTTGCTTTGTAGCCGCAGACTCTAACCACTCGGCTATGAGTGTGTGATCTTCCGATTCCATGGCATGCTCCTGTAGGGTGAGCGACGGAATCAAGACCAATCGTTTTCGATCCGCGTAGCGCGAGTGCGAAAGAAGCTTTGCGTTTCTCAGATAATATGTATGCTTCAATTAAAGCTGAAAATTGTGGCTGCTCAATCAAGGATGAAGGATCAATTGGTGAGCTCGTTTCATGCTTTTTTAAATGTATAAAATATATGTGACCGCATATTTAGTAGTTACAACGGTGGGACATAAATAAGATTATTCCACAAACAGTGAATGGTTCGTCACTGTGAGTGTCGGCATAAACTCTAATTCTTTTTTATATATAAAATCCCTTGCCTTTTACCTCTATTTTCATAAAAAAAAGCTTTGAATGGTTCGGTCTGTTTGTCTCTGCAAGAAGAATAGGCTTGCAAAACGTTCATTATATTCAAAACACTTTGAATGGTTCGCCACTGTAAGTGTCGGCATAAGAATATTCCCAAGTAACCATAAGCACTAATAATAAGCCCTTAATCAGCATCATAGATGCGTACATGCATTATAATAGCACCACAAATGCTTACAGACCTTATAACAGCACTTCCGCTGCATAGAAACCCTATTACAGCATCATTAATGCTTCTAAGCCTGATGCCTACAGGCATTAAATAAGCACTATATTGGCTTTATATTCGAATACAAGGCATGTTTAAATGCAAGTAAATCCAGTGTTTTGACAGATATACCACGTGCTTTGTGTTTGCATATAATGGTAAGAGGGAGTCAAACATAAATCTTCTCACTACTACAATTGCAGGTTTTATGACGGGGAAAAGTGATGGTTTAAATTGGTCACTTTACTTTCCAATACTATTCATCTTATGTGGCCGTAGGAGCAAAGGAGCAGGACAACAACTCAACAATACGGGTGTCGCAGGTTCGAGACGCAAAATGAGGAATTTCATCATCATAAAACAAGGATCAAAATGTGGCAATTGCAAGTCCTCAGAAGGATGAAAACTACCAAAACGAGTATGTCTGATACGGAGAAGTACTACCTGTATCATTTTATTACATTTTTTGCATACTATTAGAGGTTTCCGTTTTCATTCATTCATTTATTTACCTCATGTACCAGTTGCTTGGCCGCATACGCGAAAGCTCTCTGGCTGCGTACGCGAAAGCACAAAATATTCGCCCTAAAAACCTGGCGAAAACAACTGACGTTTTTCACGTGGTCTTATATCACCATTAGTGGTGCAGAGAAGCACTGTTATATCTTGGCACTATAATGGCACGCTATTTCGCCTTTTCTGGCATTATAATAGCATTATATGCGTATATAAAACTGACATGCATCAAATGATTACCCTATATGCGCATATAATGCTGTAACCGTGCCGCATTATCGTGCTTACTGGTTACTTGGGTTATGTGATGTTCCAGCCAATAGATTTATTTTTTTCAATTTGAGTTAAATATTGTTACACATGCTTTCGTCCTAACAGCTGTAGGGATGTTGCATTTAGCTTTTTGTTCAACAAACTTTGAATGATTCGTGACTTCAAGTAACGACAATGTTTACTCCTATTTGGAAATTTTCCATGTCTATTCAAAATATTATATTCCTAAGCATGTTAACAAATAATTGTTTAGACTATGAATTGCTTATCAAAGTGAATCCTGTGATCCAACGATCCTCCCCATTAACAACCATCCCTCCCAGAAACTTTTGTGGAGATGCAGAGGAAAACATGGTCTCCAAATAGCAAAGGATACACACTAACATTCCTTCTCTCAATCCCACCTGACTGCAAGGACGTGGCCGGCGCCGTTATTGACCATGTATAAATAGAGGCACTGAATTATGCAGACTGAAGAAGATTATGGCCAATCCCAGCCGAACTTCTAGTTGATTCTTTGGGCATCTTCACTGACTTTGGTCAATCACGGAATAGCAACCATTGATATGTGTAGTCAGTCTAAGCTAAGCTAAGCAGACTCTAACCACTCGGCTAAGAAAGGCCCCTATTGACTATGGAGTAAATGCCCATTGTTACAGAATAGTGGTTATCACGCTCAATGGTGTGGGTACCCTAGTGTAGATGTAGTTGTGAAACTCACGCCCGTGTTTAATTACACTAGTGAGTCAACTCCACGCAAAGAGCAAAATTAAAGATGTGTGCAATAATTGGGCTCAAAGTGTGCAATAATAGGATGCGGATGTTTTCGAAGCGTACGACAATTGAGTTTTGACAAGGGTTTATGGATGTGGAAAAAAGCAAACCAAATCAATTAAAAAGCAAAAAAATCGATGAGAAATGTGATTGCCTGATATATTTTCTTATTTTGAGCGAAATTCAGTTTAAGTTAAAGGCTTTCTTACATATTTGACAGCCAAATTACTGACGCTGCTTTCTTAACCGTGCAATAATTGGCAATTTACCATATCAGATTTTTTATTTAACAAGTTATCTATAACACAGCTGGTATTTTTTTGTTTATTTTCAGGCACATATTCCGAGCAAAGTCGAATAACAACCGCATAGCATAGTGATTACAAGATATACAACATGAACTCATTCTGTTATTTCTTGTTATAAATAGAAAGACTCTTGTTATCAACGAATTTTGAGCCTTCAGATCAAGGATGCCATCGAAGGGTGAATGTCGTCAAATGTTTGTTAACATGATTCGATATTTATAACTAATTGATAACATAATGAGTTATCCATGAGTAAAACTGGCTGAATAACAAAACTTGTTATCAAGCTGTTTCAAATGATAACACAGTGAGATATTTATATGAAGTCTTTAGTTTAAACTTTTGTTATTACGTTTGTTATATTGTCTGATAATTCGACCAAAATAAAAACATACTAAGCTATCAAATGCTTGTTATCGTATAACTCAACTTGTTATCGTTTTGTTACTCAACGTTGCTCGGGATATGAAACATCGACAACATAATTCATTATTCATTTAATTTTACATGGACTTTTAATTTTATTTTATTGTAGTCGCCATTTTACACTTGTTGATTTTTTTCTGTGAATTTGAAAGCTGAAAATACAGCAAAACGTTTCGTATGCGGTCCGGACCAATGGATTACAACAAATTAATATCTCAAATTATATCAAAATGTTTTTTTTTTTTTTTTTTTTTTTTTTAAATCTTTATTAGAGTGTATTTTAACGCACGAGGGCTAGTTCTACACTTATATCAAAATGTGTTACAATTAACAAATTTTGTTTGATTTATATTAAAAGAACTTTGAGTTGGTTGATTCCCATAAAATATTTCAAACAAGCTGTATTAGAACTGTATTAGAGATGTGAGATAGTAAATTGGGTCGAAAACAAGGCTGATAAAAATTTATCAGGACAAAATAAACACTTGCGTGATTCCATAATATTTAATGACTGCCAATCGTTTCGATATGTAAAAGTGCGCTTCCTCAATCATAATAGCTAAAATGAACCTTACAGCAAGGAATTACATATCATAGAAAATTTGACTGAGTATTATGATGAGCATTTGGCAGATTTAAAAATGAGTTTGGAACAGAACGTGATACAACCGAAACGGCACTGTAATATGATATGATTGCTTTCCGAATTCCACTATCAAATTGAGATGAGCGTAACATGATTGGCAGCGCCTAATTGGAGACTGGATTAAATCAATTTTACTGGTGTAGTGCTGTAAGTTGTGGGTGTGATGAAAATGTCAAACACATTCGATTTTCAACCATATACAATGTATATTATACATGTACCGATTGTCGTAGCGGTAAACGCGCAGCTATTCAGCGAGACCAACTGAGGGCTCGAAGGAGTGGGTTCAAATCCCATCGAAGTCGAGGATCTTTACGGGTTGTAAATTTCCTCGACTTCCCAGGGCATGGAGTATCTTCGGGCTTGCCACACAATGTACAAATGCCAAAATGGTCTATTGGTAAAAGAAGTTCTTAGTTGGAAGTGCTCATAAGAATACTTATCTAAGAAGCAGCTTTTGTCTCAGTGGGACGTAACGTCAGAAAGAAGAAGAAAAATATAAAACTAAAAAATTATTCGTATAAACATTAAGGAATTTTTTCAATAACTACCAAAAATGATGAATTAATTTTGTGTCAACAAAAAAATCCGATATATCTTTTATGATTTTGATCTTTCATAATTTATAATACCGTCGTTGGGGGTGACAATGGGTCAAAAAGGGATATGTGTGATTTATTTTTTGAATAACTATCGCAATTTAACTCCAATTAACTTCAAATTTGGTGTGTATGTACTTTGATGGTACAATAACAACTGTTCAAAAAATTAAAGACAAATATTTATTCACAGCGGCACCACAAGTGAAAGAAAAATGACCCAATCTCACCCCATAGAGGGGGTGACATTGGGTCACTGTAATTAAAATAACTTGTTTTTGAGAATATGATTTTAAAACCATTCACAACTGAAAAATATTGATAAAAAACGATGCAAACAAGACAAAAAGATATCTAAGATGTTTCACAAGTATGATAAACCCACTTAAAAGAAAGATTATACAGAAAATTGAAGAGCTATGAGAAAAAATTATGTAAACCCAACATTTATCGTCAAGTTTACATAAATTTTCTTGGTTTTCCCTCAAATTGTCTCCAAAGTCTCATTCCCATTGCTATAAAGCCCATTCAGTTTCCCTAAAGGTGTACTGAAACAGAGATTATTTTAAACCTTCGCAAATAGTTAAATTTCGGTGTGCCATTCGACAATCAATAAATTTCAGGCAGAAGTTGACGTCATAATCCCAGTATTTCAGCGATCTAACTCATTTGTACTTCCGTGAGATGTTTCTATTATATGAAAACACTGATAAATAATCAAATTAAAAAAAAAAAACCCTTTAAATAAAAAATTACGATGTTGCTGCGCACGAAACACAGTTGCTGGTTGAGAAGTTGTCAAAATGCGTTATATTGTTATTCAATGCACGGAATACTCAAGTAGACTTGTTTGATGTTTCAGAGATGCTGTATATAGAAAGAATAAACACATCTTAATGAAAAAAGAGAACACCCGGCATCGTAATATGTCAAAGAAGTGGACTTGGAATTTCATTTACTATCGTTCTTGCTTGACCCAATCTCACCCCCATTTTCAATGTTTTAGACATCGTACCGAAAAAAATGATTTTTTTGTGGGAAAATCAAACAGATTCCGGAAAACACCTGTGATGTGTAATGAAAAGACTTTCAACATTCTACTAATACAACGATAGAGGCTAGAGTACATGCGTGATACTTTGTACAGGAGAAATTTAATATTGTTAATTTTATCTAATTTCAACATACAATTTTATTGATGTAGTAAACAAAAACTACTATTTCAAAAAATGTATATTGTTATGAATTATATGTAATAATATGTTCCCTAACATATGAATTATTAATCTTAGTAATATCAGCGTTATTAGCTGAAATATTTCACAAAACATATTTTTCCGTTTTGACCCAATCTCACCCCCTAGACCCATTGTCACCCCCATCGACGGTACCGAATGCAATACAGCTAACTCCTCCTTACTTGAAATTCTGTGTCTCGATATTTCCCCTAGCTCGATGAAATACGTAATCCCTTCAATCTAGCACACTTTGATCCCTCTGCAAGTTGACAGTTCTCCCACTCGATGTTCCCTAACTCGATATATCATATATGCTAGTTTACCTCTCCAACACGATATCTTCATGAAACGTTGATACTTTTTTCGAATTTAAATTTTATGATAGTACTGATAGTGTAATGAAGGTTGACGATCATTTTCAAGATGGTTTATTTTTATTTTTTGTTTATAGTTCACAAGCATCACAACGGTAAATGTTTTTAAATTGAACTATTTTTCATGTTATATTTACAATCTAAAATGTGTTTCGTCAAATATTGAAAAGTTCAATGCTTGAAAAAATTTTATTCTGTATTTTGATATCTCCCCAACTCGATGGTTCCTTGAATATCAATTCAGGGAGAGTTGACTGCATTATCTGTCATATATTAAACGAATTCCACCCATAATGAGTCGGAAAAATTATTATTATAAATTGTTTCCAATACGGTAGAATAAGTGTTTTTCGTAGATGAATCGATCATTTTGACTCAAGAATAACTTTTGAAAATGACCAATGAGTGCTTGAATGCAAGTTATTTAAAAAAATCTTGTTCTGAAACTGTTTTCGACAAAAATTACCTATGTAGAAGTTGTAGTTAACTGATTGCACTAGAAAAAAACAAACACTAAAAAATATTTTATTTTTTAACATGAAAATATTGAAAATTAAACTTAAATTGGATATAACCCAAAAACTCTATGGCCAATATGTTTTAAATGTTAATGTGGCCTAAACTCTCAAAAACCTATTGTTATAAATGGAAAATCGCGAATAACAAATGAAAAAAGCCTTTTTTTTATTAATAAACTCATATTTTTCCAATAAACTTTATGTTTAAGAATAATTCCGAGACTCTTATTGCATCATCAAAACATATTTATTTCGACAAAAATAAACAAAATTTTGTAAAGGCACCGAATTTAGATTTTTTTTATTGAAAATTTCTCCATCGTGAAACTTTGACCAAAACATTTGTTTCCTATATAGAGTCCATGGTAACAATTTGAAAATATTAAAAATATGGTTGGGTACAGTCAAACCTCCATGTGTCGATATCTGAAGAGGCTTTCATGGAAATATCGAGTCATGGAACAGAAATGCATAGCTAGGAAGTTTTGTTTCTAGTTTGGTTCCATAAGTAGATTAGGAGTCATGGAACATCGACTTATGTAGGTTTCACTGTATTTTAATATTTGAGTTTCATTTTTTAATTTATCATAATTAGCAATAAAATATATTTTCAGTGTAAATACGTTCCTTGCAGTCCAAAGTGCAGTAATTAAAGCCAGAGTTTCAATTTTTTCCTGTATTTAACTTCCAGGGAAACGGGAAATAAGCTTGCCATTTCCCGGGAATCATCAAAAACGTGAAAATAGACCAAATTTGTTTTATTTTCTTTTTCAAATTATTTGCATTTCATGTTATATTTATTTTAGATCAGTAATTTTGTATGAGTTTCTCTCTTTTTTATACGTATTTTTTCATGTTTCTTGAAAAAAAGTTATTGGCTTCAAGAAAAATGCTAGGTTTAAAAAAAAAGAATGCTTATAACACTAAGCAAAAGTCCTGGAGCTGAATAATATGAAGTTCTTATAATATTTGCCAATATTGAATCAATCCAACTAGAGTTTTATGTTGAACATTGTGGCTGTTGCATCCATGGAACTTCAAACGCCTACTCAATACCTGGAAAAATCCACTCGAAAAATCCTTCCTATACAAAGGGGAAAAGCACTAATTTTCGACCTACAAGAAATCTGTGCCAATTTTCGGATCTTGCTACAAAGTAGGTTAAAGTTGGTGATTTCCCCTAGCATATAATTGTTATGAGCGTTACGAGCAACACTAAACCCAATCCTAGCTCGACGGAGAAACATTCACTCGGTATCGAGAAGGTTGGATAAACGACGGTCTTCTGTCCCTCTCCTGACATTGACGGATAGAAGAGAAGGTGTCAAACACTGACATATGAGATGATATGAGTCAGCAAAAGAGAAGAAGTCAAAAGCCAGATTTGAGTCTCAGCACTGTTTCAATTTATTGAGCTATCTTTGACTATTTATTTATCTTAAAATTAAGCGAGTATATTATATCTAAATTGCTAATTGGAAGTATTCATATGTGAGTTACGAACTACTTTCTTTAATTTGTATATGATAAATAATATTATAACTACTTAAAACTATAGGGTGTGATCTTCGAAAAGGAGTTAATTTGGAGTCATATTTACGAATTTGAATTAGATTAGCCGTTGTTTTGATTGTAAGTAATTTTTGCATTTAATTTCATAAAGAGTTTATTCCAATGAAAACATTACCTACTGAATTAGGGTGTAAACTCAGGTGCCACATTCGTCGACCGGAAGTAGATTTGGTGTTAAGGGTCACCGGAATTGTAAGGCCATAAAATACTTCTATTACCACTATCACTTTGACTAATTTGCTGTATTTTAGCTTTAAAGCGCTGTGAATAAATGGTACAGTTTCGCTAAAAGATCCGTGAATCCTGTTCTCTACTTCGACGTCGGAACAATCTTTAAAGAATTCCGTTCAAGGCGTTGGTCGAAGACGGATTTCCAGCAGAACCACCGTAGGAGAGGCTGTTTGACGATGGCAACGAGCTCGGATTTACAGAATTGCATTGCATGCAATATGCCGGACCGGGAGGAGAATTTGGTAGCCTGTGATGCCTGTAAGGATCGGTACCATTTCTCATGCGCTTCGGTAGACGACGGCATCCGAGAGAAATGTTGGTCATGCAGCAAATGCGCCTCTGCCATTAACGTGGACGACGTGTCGAAATCCGGAAAATCCTGCAAATCCAGCCGGAGCAGTCGGTCGATGAGGATTCAACTTCAACTGATGAAGATTGAGGAAGAGCGTAAGGCCGAAGAAAAGCTGATGTTGGAGCGACAACAGCTAGAAAAAGAACGTCAGGAAAAAGCTTTGCAGGAGAAAGCAGCCATGGAAAAGCGGTTTCGAGATGAAAAATACGCCCTGCTGATGGCTGAAGCGAACGAAGATGACGACGAAAGCATTGCGAGCCAAAAAAGTCGAGTGAGCAGTAAGGATAAAGTTAACCGGTGGATAAAGGATCACGTTGGCATGTTAGAAGACAGCGACGGTCAACCTTATCCGGTTGGTGGAAAACCAGGATCTAGGGACCCCCCAACGAAACCAGCAAATAGGGTGGAAGAAGGAGCAAAGCGCCTTGAAACCCCACTTACGTCGTTGGGCGAAAATGTCGGCAAATCGAAAGCGATGGAAGTACTGAAACAAGGAGCCACCACATCGACGCCAAATCAGCCAAATCGTTTGGGACCACCAGAATCGTTTTTGCAGATGCAACAAACACCCGAACGACCATCGAACCAGGAAGATCCGCTAGTTCCGAAGCAGCACGCTTTGAAATCAGGACCACTGCTGCCCAACCAAATCCACCAACCAGTTTTCCAGTCGGTGCAGCAGCAAGTTCCACGATCTGCAGCATGGCCACCGAATAAGCAATCGGAGCCGTGGCTATTTTCCTCGAAACCACCATTAGTGCCCCCGAGTCAGCAATCAGTGCTACTTCCGCTGGGCCAGCAAACACAACAGCCCATCTCGACGTCATTTCCACCATGGCAGCAACCTGTCTCACAACACGCCGAAGGTGTGCAGGTGGAGCCACCCCCTCGACCGCCTCCTGGATTTCATGGTCCCCTTGTAAACCCGAATCCACTAAGCAGATCGCTATCGTTTCAACCCGATCAGTCCCAAGCTGCATGGGGCCAATTTCAGCAGCAGCTGGCAGCAAGGCAAGTAGTTCCGAAGGAGCTACCGGTGTTCTCGGGAAACCCCGAGGATTGGCCGCTTTTCGTGAGTAGCTACAGAAACTCAACGGAAATGTGTGGCTATTCAGATGCAGAAAATCTCATGAGGCTGCAGAGGTGCCTCAAAGGCAGCGCGCTGGAGGCTGTTCGAAGCAATTTACTGTTGCCTACGTCAGTCCCTCAAGTCATGGCGACACTAGAGACGCTGTTTGGAAGCCCCGACCGACTGCTGCAGACCATGTTGAACAAGGTGCGAAATGTTCCAGCACCGAAAGCAGAACGATTGGAAACATTGGTCAACTTCGGCATCACCGTGCAAAATCTAGTAGGACACCTGAAAGGAGCGAACCAGCAGGCCCATCTGATGAACCCGTCGCTGCTGAACGAGCTGGTGGAGAAGTTGCCAGCCAATATCCGTTTAGACTGGGCACTCCACAAGCAGCGTGCTGGATTCGTAGATCTGGGAAACTTCAGCGAATACATGATGGCGATAAGTTCAGCAGCCTGCGATGTTACGCAGTTCAGCGACCAGGACGTCCACCGAGCCAACCGAAGCGATAGGCAGCGTCCCAAGGAGAAGGTTTTCATGAACACGCATTCCGCACCAGATGTTCGTAAGTCAGGGATTGTCGGAGGTAAGCTAGTAGACGATAAGGCAAGACCGTGCTATGTTTGTCAGAGCTTGAAGCATAGAATCAGGGACTGTCCTAGATTTAAAACATTAGCTGTGGGGGATCGCTGGAAATTGGTCAGTACGCATCTACTGTGTAAAATTTGCTTAGTGCCGCACGGCAAGTGGTCTTGTAAGTCCAATAAAGTGTGTGAAGTTGGAGGCTGTTCCAAAGGGCATAATACGTTGTTACATCCGGGTCAGCCTGAAGAGTCTTCACGTTCCGGAGCCAGTGCACCGGCGGTCGTTTCTGTGCATCGCCATCTTCAGAGTACGATCCTATTTCGCATTATCCCGGTCACGCTCTACGGCAAAGAGACACAAGTATCAACCTTCGCATTTCTCGATGAGGGTTCACAACTGACCCTGATGGATGCCGACATCGCAGATCAGCTGAACATCGTCGGAGAAGTACGTCCGCTGTGCCTCACTTGGACAGCAAACATCAAACGACGAGAGGCCGCATCACAGCAAGTTAGTTTGCAAATCTCTGGTTCATCGACTGACGCGAAATTCGTGTTGGACGAAGTTCGCACGGTAGAAGGTTTAGCTCTACCGACGCAGACCCTTCAGTACAGCGAGCTGACAAGGCAGTATCCGTATTTGGAAGGACTTCCAATCCAGGACTACAAGAAGGCGGTTCCAAAGATCCTTATAGGGATGGACAACATTCATCTCTCTCTTTCTTTGAGAAGAAGGGAGCGCGGTGCACGAGAACCTGTCGCTACGAAAACGAAATTAGGTTGGACTGTATTTGGCTGCGTAGGAGATCCAGCAAAGATGAATGAATCGCCGTCGTTTCACATTTGCGAGTGTGAGGAACTAAAGGGAATTCATGAGCTGGTGGAAAGTTTCTTCACGGAGGAGAGTCTGGGCATTGAGGCGCCACGTACATTGGAGGGTGAGGAAGAACGCCGTGCAAGGGAGATTTTAGAAAGCACAACGGTGCAACGTAAAGATGGTCGTTTCGAGACTGGATTACTGTGGCGTTATGACGAAGTACAATTTCCACAAAGTTATGCCATGGCGGAGAGAAGACTAGCCTGCCTGCATCGTCGACTGAAATCGAGTCCCGAATTGCTAGCGAACTTAAATGCCCAAATTACAGACTACCAAAAAAAGGGATATGCACATAAAGCGTCAAAGCAAGAAATTGAGGAGTTTGAACCCAAACGCACCTGGTTTTTGCCGTTGGGAGTTGTCATTAATCCACGGAAACCCGGGAAGATCCGTATGATCTGGGACGCAGCTGCCAAAGTTAATGGCATTTCGTTCAACGGAATGCTACTGAAGGGTCCAGATCTTCTGTCGCCACTGCCAAAGGTGTTGTACCACTTTCGCCAGCGACAGGTAGCGGTGGTAGGAGATGTGCGGGAGATGTTCCACCAATTTTTCATCCGGCAAGCTGATCGTTCTGCGCAATGTTTCCTTTGGAGCCCGGATCCGTCGCAATCCATGGAGATTTACGTAATGGATGCAGCAACCTTCGGTTCGACGTGCTCCCCGTGTCAGGCTCAGTTTATTAAAAATCTGAACGCAAAGAACTGGGCCAACGAGTTCCCGGAAGCAGCCGTAGCACTGATAGAAAACCACTATGTGGACGACTACTTGGACAGTAGGGATACAGCAGCAGAGATGGCGAAACTAGCTACGGACGTTCGAACGGTGCATGCCAAAGCCGGGTTCGAAATCAGGAATTGGCAGTCGAATTCGGAGCAGGTGTTGGAAAACCTAGGTGAGAAACTCACAGCTCAGCGGAAAGACTTCACCAGTAATAAGACCAGCCATGTTGAGCGCGTACTAGGGATGGCTTGGCTTCCTAGCGAGGACGTATTCACCTTTATTCTATCGTTTCCGGAGGACTTACAGCGACTCGTGTCGGGAGATTCTGCGCCTACGAAAAGGAGAATTTTACGATTCATCATGAGCCTGTTTGATCCCCTTGGGCTTATATCCCACGTCCTCATACATGGAAAGATCGTCATTCAAGATCTGTGGCGGAGTAAAGTCGGATGGGATGATCCTATTTCTGAAGAAGTCGATAGAGATTGGAGAAGGTTTGTAGACGTTTTTGATAGGCTGAACCAGATGCAAGTGCCGCGCTGTTACTTTCCCGATTACGACAGGAACAGCTATGATACTTTGGAGCTCCATATGTTTGCCGATGCAAGTTTGTCAGCCTTTTCGTGTGTAGCGTTCTTCCGCATTATTGATCGAGGGCAGGTACGGTGTTCGTTGGTGGCTTCGAAGGCGAAAGTAGCACCGCTTAAGCCATTATCGATTCCGCGGCTGGAGTTGAATGCTGCGCTAATAGGGAGTCGTTTAGCGAAGTCCATTACTGACAGTCATTTCTTGGAGATCAAGAAGCGATACTTCTGGACTGATTCCAGAACCGTGCTACTGTGGATACGGTCAGATGCCAGGAGATATCGTCAGTATGTTGCCGTGCGAATAGGTGAAATCCTCGACGACACCAAGGTACTGGAGTGGAGACACGTGCCGTCGGAACTCAACGTTGCCGATGATGCGACGAAATGGAAAGGCGCGCCAGATCTGAATCCAACCAACCGCTGGTTCAGGGGTCCGGATTTTTTGTATAAGACGGAGAGTGAATGGCCACAGCAAGGGATTGAATACGTCGAAGATCCGGCAGAGTTACGGGCAACAGCGGTACATGTACACCGCGAAGTCATCAACCAAGTTTTCATTGATTGCAGTCGATTCTCGAAATGGGAACGTCTTCTACGATCAACTGCGTATGTTTTCCTGTTTATTCGTCAATGTTGTGACACACGAAGTACTGTGGAGGCACCTGGAAGGTTGGATCAAGAGGATTTTCAGAAAGCGGAGCGGGAATTGTGGAGAATCGCGCAAAAGGATGCGTATTTAAATGAGTTAAACGCTTTAGAGCAGATAAGATCTGGATATAACAACGAAGCGATCGGCGAAGTGGAAAAGCGCAGTCCGTTGAGGAAGCTATCGCCTTTCATCGGTGAAGATGGTGTGCTGCGCATGGGCGGTCGTATTGGAGCTTCACCATTTGCTACATACGATGCAAAATTTCCTGTCATATTGCCCAAAAGACATCAAGTTACCGATCTCATCATCGACAAATACCATCGGAGGTACGGGCATCAGAATAGTGAAGCAGTGGTAAACGAACTAAGGCAGAAATACCACGTTTCGAACCTGCGTGCAGAAGTTCGCAGGATTGCTAGGAAGTGTCAATGGTGCCGCATATACAAAGCAGAACCACAGATCCCTCGGATGGCTCCGCTGCCAAAGGAACGTGTTACACCGTTTGTAAGGCCGTTTTCATGTGTCGGGATAGACTATTTCGGTCCGTATTCTATCAAGATCGGTAGAAGTCTCGTCAAACGATGGGTCGTACTTTACACCTGCCTTGCAATTAGAGCAGTGCACCTGGAGATAGCGGCATCTCTGTCTACAGAGTCGTGCATGCTGGCACTTCGTCGGTTCATCGCTAGACGAGGAGCACCGGAGAAAATTTTTACCGACAACGGTACAAACTTTGTTGGCGCGGAAAGGGAGCTAGCGAAGCAACTGAAGGATGTCAACATGAAGATATCCGAAAGTTTCACCAACACAAACACGAAATGGAGTTTCATCCCTCCTGCCTCCCCACACATGGGCGGTTCATGGGAAAGGATGGTCAGAGCGGTAAAGGTGGCCATGAACTCGATCAACCATCCAAGAAACCCTACGGAAGAAGTCCTCCAGACGGTTCTATGCGAAGCTGAGTCCATGGTCAACTCGAGACCTTTAACGTACGTCCCCTTGGAAAGTTCGGATCAGGAAGCTCTCACGCCAAATCACTTCATCTTAAGAAGCTCGACAGGGGTACAACAAACTGAGAAGCTGCCTACGGAGGAAAGAAGAACACTTCGAGACAACTGGAATCTCTGCCAACATATGCTGGATCAGTTCTGGTGCAGGTGGATTCGGGAATACCTGCCAACTATTACTCGAAGGGCCAAGTGGTTCGCAGAAACTAAGCCTATCGAAGTTGGAGATGTAGTCTTCATAGTAGACGGAAGTCAACGGAATCGCTGGACAAGAGGTGTAGTGACAGCTGTATTCCCGGGTTCCGACGGCCGTATCAGACAAGCGGAAGTTCAAACTAGCTCGGTAAAACTACGTAGACCCGTTGCAAAGCTCGCGGTAATGGATATACGTCCTGAAGGTAAAGCTCAAGGAACCGAGTCGCTTTACGGGGTGGGGAATGTTATGAGCGTTACGAGCAACACTAAACCCAATCCTAGCTCGACGGAGAAACATTCACTCGGTATCGAGAAGGTTGGATAAACGACGGTCTTCTGTCCCTCTCCTGACATTGACGGATAGAAGAGAAGGTGTCAAACACTGACATATGAGATGATATGAGTCAGCAAAAGAGAAGAAGTCAAAAGCCAGATTTGAGTCTCAGCACTGTTTCAATTTATTGAGCTATCTTTGACTATTTATTTATCTTAAAATTAAGCGAGTATATTATATCTAAATTGCTAATTGGAAGTATTCATATGTGAGTTACGAACTACTTTCTTTAATTTGTATATGATAAATAATATTATAACTACTTAAAACTATAGGGTGTGATCTTCGAAAAGGAGTTAATTTGGAGTCATATTTACGAATTTGAATTAGATTAGCCGTTGTTTTGATTATAAGTAATTTTTGCATTTAATTTCATAAAGAGTTTATTCCAATGAAAACATTACCTACTGAATTAGGGTGTAAACTCAGGTGCCACATTCGTCGACCGGAAGTAGATTTGGTGTTAAGGGTCACCGGAATTGTAAGGTCATAAAATACTTCTATTACCACTATCACTTTGACTAATTTGCTGTATTTTAGCTTTAAAGCGCTGTGAATAAATGGTACAGTTTCGCTAAAAGATCCGTGAATCCTGTTCTCTACTTCGACGTCGGAACAATATAATCTTTGTTTTGTCAAAAAGATATTACTTTTATCAACAACTATTTGATTAACACTTCAGTCGTCGCGCTCTTGTATTTTGTACAACAGTGTTGAAAAAACCTCGCTTATTGTACACAGCACCAGCGTGGTGCTTCTGGCTTTAGCAAACCGCGCGATGACTGAAAGGTTAAGAAAAACAACAAATCGACATCGAAATATAATTAGTGATATAATAAGATCATTGGTTAGAATGGTATGAATAGTAAATTGTGCGATGAATTTTGTTTGAAAATAGGTGGACAATTCTTTTTTTATTGAACTACCCGAGGAATTATACACCACCGTTTGAGGTAAATGATAAAATATTTAAATTGGAATTGTTTTGAAGTATGTTCGAATATTGAAGAAAGTGATTAAGAAGAATCATGAATATTATAGGTGATTTTTAACTTTTTGGGAGGTACTGCAAAATTCAATTGGGGTGTATGTAATGTATGTCCTTTTTCTTGATCAAACACGATTATGGTGTATATCCAGGTAAGTCAAGGAAATTTATATTACGAAAAAATCCTGCACCAATAGGGAATCGAACTCAGACACCTTAAGCATGGTTTTTACGCGTACTTTACTACTAGGCTAAGGAAGGTCCGAAAAGAAATATTATAATTATTAGCATCAAACCAACTGAACCTCAATATTGTGAGCATCAGCCTGCAAATCAGTCTACTTTTTATAAAAAAATATAAACAAGAAAACAACATAAAGGGACATAGGGCATAAGCGCCACCTCTTTTTTACAAAGTTCAAATCAGTTATCTGATGTTTAACCCAGGATAAGTATAATCTAAGCTCTATTTGAGATTTGAGTATATATTACGTTAGAAAATAATTGCAACGAAACGCAAAAAAAAAACAAGAATATAAGATTGGATAATAAGGTTTGAATTCCATTTATTCCAAACCATAATGATGTTTCCGCACAGTATTGATAAATAACGATTGGTCGACACAGTTATGAAAATATTTTTGAAAAAAAATCTCCCGACATTTCGTTTTGCCTACATGAAACTAATATATCTTAAGGGGTATGAGAGACACCGCATATTCCTCACATAAAACCAAATGAAGTTTAGTTTTTTGTCTAATTTTGCATTAAATTGATGTTTTCTACAAATCTTAACCATTTAGGACATTCAAAAAAGTTTCAAGCTAGTTTTACTATAATTTCGAAAGCCAGATGGGATGAAAAATGAAATATTTTCCCTTACACTGGAGCAAACTTTTATATTTGTGCTTATCAGCCATGACTTGAACCGATGTACCTTAAGGGGGCAGAATTCGTCATTGATTTCAGAATTTTCAAAAGCAGGTTTTTCGTTCAAAATCAAGAAAATTTACAGGAAAATGTGTTCACTGTATTCTATACTCCAACCAAAACATAGTGAACACATTTTCATCGAATAATTTTTAGTTTTGAACAGAAAAACTGGTTTTGAAGTTTCGATGATGACGATGATTACGATGACGGAGCGTTGAACGTTAAGCCTTCGGAAAAAAATGCACCAGTCGAAAGTGTTGGCCAAATTTGTTTTTTAAGTTAGTTTTTCTTGAAACTTTCAGATAATGAACTAATACATATGGATTATGTTTCGGCATAATAACTTTATTCAATGTCCTTTCCTTCGCTGAAAGCTCGCACCTTTCCCTTAAGGCGAAGGAGGCCGTCATTGAAATTTGTACGCGTCGTTGATGATTGTTGCTTATACATCTCACGACTTATAATCAAAGAAAATCAGTTGGTTTTGCACTGACACAGCTGAAAAAATATCAGCATACTTTATGCATGTAAGCGCGTACTGTGATATTTTTTCAAGTCAATATAAACCATCAAGACTGCGTTTTTTCACGTTGATATTGCAAGCAGCAAAGTCGTCATTGCTACCAATCCAAATAACGGGCTACTTAGCCTTAAGACCACTTATTACATTTTGTGTAATGGTGGAGCTAACCTTTTTGGTCACTTTCATCCATGCTTTCTTCAATTTCAGCTTGTTTTCAAACACCTTTGACGATTTTCGAACTTTGGCCTTCATATAGCCCAAAATGTTTCCTTTCCTTTGGGGGTTGGCGGTTTTTGGTACAAAACAACGTTATTGTCTCTGTACCAATCCAACGTCGATCGCGCGTAATGACATGATGCCAGATCCGACCAAAATAATGACTTGCCTCCGTGAGACCAGAGGAAGGGCAACAGACGCTTCTGGAGACACCTGGTGCGGAAAATTTCACTGTTGATGGTACCCGTTGTACTGTACGGTTTAATCAGTTTACCGCAGGTTTCGTCATCCATAATCACACATTTCGGTTTCGTTAACCACTCTCGATTCAGCTTCCTTGCGCGGGGTTTGGCCGCCGTGTTTTGTTGATCACGCCGGTTTGGTGGTTTAAATAGAAAATCGAAACTTTGTCTTAAGAACAAGCTTTTAATATTCAAACAAATTTTCAGGCCAGCCATGTTGTATGCTGTACCAATATGGACTAGCTGTTGTTATACCAAGAAGAAAGCTCTACAGAGAATTCAGAATAAAATTTTGAAAATGATTCTGAGGCTTCCTCCCTGGTAAAGCACCAATGAGTTACATAGAATATCCAATGTTGAAACATTGGAACAAATGTCAAATAAAATAATTAAGAATTTCAGGCAAAATCGTTACAATCTTCTATTGCCGCGATTGATGCGTTACATGTTTAGGTTAATTTAGGTTAAGTAGGTTAAAAACGTGTTTTTTTCTCTTATAAACAGGTACTGTGTTGGCACTTGTTTGCATAAATGACTATTATTGTGTCATATGTTGCATAGGAATACCTGTACTTTTATCTAGTTTCAATATGCCGATAAAAAGTTGCCTTGTTGTAGTCACAAATATATTCCGAATCACAACCTGCTATTACGTCATCTCTCAATACCCTTTTCCATTCTAACTACTTGCCTAAAGTTCCACCTTCATGTTGCTAACTGTCCACGTTCTGCACTGAAAAATCTTCAAGAATATTGAATTTCATTCCAATGTCATTATTCGATGATACAGTTTCTACTCGTCTTCCCTCGATTTCCTATGATATCCAACCAGTTGTCGTTGCTCCAAGTTAGCATGCCAGACTGATGATGGCACCAATTTCATTACCGCTGCAAAAATCGCATTAATTAATTCACACCGCCTTCAAATGACTGCAATTAGATATCGTTGTTTTGGAGAATATTGAATATTCATTATTTTTACGCAAATGATTGCGGTTTCCATGTCCGGTGGCATTATTGTTGGGTTGACTTGCTGGATGGAGTATCTGTGCGACACAAAAGTGATAATTAATGCCTCTCAGAGGAAAAGAGTCGGCTTTGATCGCGATAAGCATGAATAAAGTCGCAAAGTTTTCCCGCTGCAGGAAAAATGAGATATGAACTTGTCGTCGTTTTCCCTTCAGGCAGCGGGAAAGGATTGTATACCGGCTGTGAATTATGACTGTTTGCGGGAAATTCTTTCGGAGGAAAAATATGAAAAAAGGGTGACAAAGAACAATCGTCGCCTTTTCACCGCGATTAATTAACCGTAGTCGTGGTTACTGTTATGGGGAGGGTCGGTCTACGAATCGCTAAAATTCTCCCCAGAAGAAAGATATCTTGCAGTTTGGGTTTGTAAAAGGAAATATGTCAGAACATCAACACAGACAGGAGTGTTTTATGAAAGATTAAACTTTTTCGTCCCGTGGGGTGCAACCCAACGCTCATTATGGCTAACACAGTCGTTGTTCCTAGAATGGCGAAAAATTAAACCCACCCTACTTGCAAACACAATTGCTATCTGAATGGCAATTGTCGAATAAGCTGTTAGCGCTGATTGCCATTAATTTCACCTGTTTTGTTTTTCCTCAATTAAAAGCGGTAAACGCGCAGCTATTTAAACTGAGGGTTGTGTGATCGAATCCCGCCAGTCAAGGAACTATTCTTGATGGAAATTTTCACAATTTCCCTGGGCATAGAGCATCTTGGTATCTGTCCTTTTTCTTTAGATTATTTATATCTCTTTAAAGTTAACAACGCTGTCACTTTTCGGGGAAACGGGTCATTCGGGAAAATGGTATTCAGGGGAAAAGGTCATTCAGAGGAAATGACGTTTGGAAAATATAATATTCGGGAAACCGACATTTGGGAAACAGTAGCACAAACCGCTAGCGCATGACGGCTCACCATAGTAGCATGTCCGAAAGAATTTGAAACTATTGAGAACCAGAGCTACAGGTCCAAAGCCCTGATAAAGGTGGATGGTTGTGATGGCTATGACCTTGGTCATCATGTAAAGAACAAGCGGACGATGCTGTATCGTGTCAGCATCGAGGAGGCAGCCCCTCTAGCACGATGTAGGTAGCGCAACCCTGGTTAGGTGACCTATCGAAGACTCTCCACCAACCAAGGAAGGCAAAAGTAGAGCGAACGGATTGATTTTACGGCAGCACAATCTATATTGAGTGTGTGATGACTCAATTTGGTCAAAAAATTGCCGAAAACTGAGTTGATTGTATTATAATCTAAACAAAGCAGTTTTTTTTTTGCGAAACTCAAATAGGATGTGAACTATCTGTGACTTTTTTCACACAACCAGGCTGCTAAATTTTAGTTATAAACATTAATTTAAAAACGAATTGCCAAGGGCTGAAAGTCTCGTTAATATAGACAATTCATTCAATTCATTAAAAACGAATACCGTAAAACGGGGTAACTTTGATAATGCGGGTAACTTTGATAGTGCGATACCCACAAAATACTAAACGAAACAACAAAGTATCTATTAATCAGTTAAGCAAAATGATTGCAATAGTAAAGAGTATTAGTATGACACTTTATGTCAAAGCTATTTTCGTTGGAATCAAGTACATTGGAAGATTTGTATGCAAATATTAAAAATTTATAAGATTTTAGCATTTTTGAAACGATCAGAAACAATCTGTTCTACGATCACTATCCGGTGAAGTCATAATGAGTTCGTCACTTATTCTTGACAGCCTAGTTGTAGTAGAACATGAATTCAGTCTCGAATCTCTTAGCGAAACCCATTTCTAAAAACTGGGACCATTTTTGTAATCTAAGTCAGAAATTTCCATATAGCGTTAAACGCCTAGGGGTATGCAATGCCTTATAAATGTTCCGTAATCCGTTAAATTTTGTTCGATTTATACTCCATTATCAAAGTTACCCCAAAACAGAAAACCGACTTACGATTATATGAATAATTATATATCCATTCAGAATAAATCTTTTGGCAATCTATCAACTGTAATCGATAGTAGGGATACCAGTACTTGTTTTAAAAATATAAATTATAATTCTTTGAAAAAGCATGCATAAATATTCAATTTTTCTTCGAAAAAACTATCAAAGTTACCCCGTTTTACGGTACACCTCAAAGCGTCCCAAATAGCATATAAAAATAGCATCTGAACCACTATAACATTTATTACATTTGTTTTAATTTGAGTTAGTAATCTTGAAGAAAAAAAACTATGCCTCACTTTACTCTACAAATTGTTCAGGTACTTCGGGCAAATGTACTAGTTGTACTATTATTAAAATAATGAATTGTATCATATGATTGTAATGGATATTATTCGACTGTTCACAAATTACCCATTACCCAACCAGCAAGCAGAAAATCAAAAACTGAAATATCACCGTTTTTGTCAACTCAATTCATTCGTGCATAGCGCAGCGACAGTTATTCGCAAGTTCAGAAGGTCAAAAATCGAACAGCACAGTTCCAATGTATGACATCGAAAATTGCACTCGATAGGGTCTAGTCGAGGTGCAACTTCTTCTTCGATCAAATAATTGGAAACCATGTGCTCTCATTTGGGAAATACACTTGAAAACCAGTTTCCAAAGAAATGCAACATCATAAGGAATGACATCTCAGCTAGGATCAAAAAAATCCGTGGCACCCCTCTGGGTTGCATTCTGAAGTTGGAATAAGGACGGGATCAGTTTTGAGGCAAAAATTTAATTTATTTACCGAAAATAAATGCTATTGTTACAGCGGGATACTCTCTTCACTTGGCTAGCTGGTCCTTTTTCTAGTCCGATCGCAATTTGAATAGCGTACCCAAAATTTGACCGAAAATCGGAGCAGCGGTGCGCAAGTTTCACACGGTGAATTTGAATATTCTTACGCTTACCGAAATAGGGGTGACATTTGGCGTAACAATTTTTCTTCCTCCGTTCTTTTTCTGACAAGAAAATGTACAAGAAATAAAAATTTTACAACGCTCAAAGCAGAGGAGGGTTTCCTGAGTGCCATGTAGCAACAACCGAAAGGTCATTGCAATAAATTTGCGAGCCTTCCTCCTTTGCGTGATGCTTTTGACGGGTCCAGGGAAAAATGGGACAGTCCCTGTCGATTGTTGCGTGGCAGCCGGCAGTCGGAAATGCAAATGTTTCAAATGCATATTCAAATCGAAATCAATGAAATAAATCGTTTGATATCCTTATGCTCCGGGAAGGGATCTTCCGTTTTCGTTTCTTGAGAACTTGCCGGGCAACTTTTCACGGTGATTTAATTTGGAACTTTATTGTTACAGTTAATTTGAGTTTTGTGAAATCAATTCTTCGAGGGATCATTTAGGGAAGCGAACGACCAGTGCCGTGGGAGCTCATTCGAAGGCTGTTGGTGCAGATGTTTTATAGTGGAATGATCATGGCTTCATCGGTGACCTTGATTTGTCATCCGTTCGAACATTGGGGCTTTCCTTTGCCGAGTGGTTAGAGTCCGACTTTTTCCTTGACTTCTCAGGGCCTCACGATATACGAATGCGAAAATGGCAACTTTGGCAAAAAAAGCTCTCAGTTAACCCGTATAGGCCTGAGTGAAAGCAAAAATACTGAAACCCTTACCGCCCACAGAATTCTTAACGGATTGAAATGATAATAAAGTAAAGTAACCTTTATTTATTTGCAATGACAATCATTTTAGTTTGCATAAATAATTAAGACCTGTTATTCTACATTATAAATGAAGAGTTTTACACCGTTTAAAATATGCTGTGTGTGACCATTCGGACGTAATACCCGGTAAAACCGGCTATAGAATTGTTGGATAGTTGTTGGATATTAGTTACCAAACCATTTCAATTATCGAAAAGTAGAAATCAAACATAATTGTGCACTATAATGCGTTCCCATAAGCTTGGCACAGATATTCAGAAACAAATTGGCCACTTTATCGTAAGTTTGAGGTGTCCCGGGACCCGAAAATGGTCATTCGTAGGATTAATCAAATGCAAAACTCATAGTTGTCCAATTTAATCGTTCCTCAAAAGGTTTACACATAATCGATTCCAGAAATTTTCTGTGACTTGAAATTTGCCTACTTCCACGGGCACAAACGCACAGTACCCTTCTGATGCCCAGGGAAGTCAAGGAAATTTCCAATACGAAAATATCCTGGATCGACTGGGAATCCAACCCACACACCTTCAGCATGGCTTCTTCACCTACCCTGTCTGGTTATCTCCACAAAGTGAGCCTAGTGTGTCACCTTAGTGAAGTGAACCCGCCTTGGTTTGTGCTAAGTTACTGCGATTTCATTTGATTCTGCTATTCTGGATTGATATACGATCTGTCAGGTCTTAAAACTTGATGCGATTCTATGTTGCACTATATGCGAATGATTTGTTGTCAACACAGATTATTGTTTATAAATCGTAGTGGGGAATTATATACAAATTGTGTTGACATTGATCACCTTTAATTTGCCATATTTTGCGATTCTGATTTTCGATGCACGAATTTGTGATTTTGGACGCACATTCTTATACGATACGTGGTTCACTAGCCAGGATTAACATTCCAAGATCAACTCAATTTCATTATAACTCTGAATTTGGGGACAGGTATTGACTTGAGGTTTTCCTTTTTTTGTATCCCTTTAACCTTCTTTTATCATCACCTGATATTTTTGATTTATTATTATTCACTATAATTAATTAACAGGTAATCACACAATGTTGTGAACATAACTTTGATTTCTTCTGTTTGCTGCAGACAGAAAAAAACTTTTTCAGAAAAAATATGAAGAACAGTCAATTATATAAAAAAGCATATAATTGTATGTATTAGTTAGCCCTGAAGAACAGCTAAATATTCAAAGAAAGGAAAATCATTATTAGGATGTTGAAATTACAATTGGTTATAAAAGTTTGTGAAAAATAGTTTATGAGATGATCAAAATTTAAATTTATCAGAATCTATAGAAAGCTCGGAAGCCTAAAATACCATAATTAGGTAAAAACATATTATCATACAAATCGTGAAAAAATCTTACGAAAAAAATTATTCTCTTATCATTTTATATCGTTTGCCGAAAATCATCAATATGAAAGAATTTACATGCCTTAGTGTTGCTATGCAAAGCATAGCAATGAAGATATATATTTGATTTTCTGGCAAATGGTTTTCTGGCAAATTGATTCTGGCAAACGACTTTCTGGGAAATGTCAAACAACCGTCAGAATATAGGTCTTTTTACAAGACGTTGCAAATCAGCTGATTCAAAAGCTGTTTGACAGTTCTTGTTCGGAAATGACAGTTTCGCGTATGCACTGCTGTTCGGCAGATGCAAACAAATGCATTGTAGCGGCCTAAAGGCGGCTCGGAGTCTGCTACTGACTTCCGGACTGGATTTTAAACGAGTGGCTTGAGCGCCACCTCCGAGGAGGACCACTCGTCGTGTTTACGGTGCCCGGCTAGGTACTGACCGAAGAGTCAGCTTTCAAATACTTAACAGTGTTCGGGAACAAGTGAGCAGACTCTTGCTTCAACCTGGCCTCGACGGAATCTAACATTTCAAAAACTGAGACCACACAAACCTAACCAACAAATCCCGACAGACAACCGAATCCTAGAACTCGACCTGACCCTTTTTCTCATCACGGGCAGAGATCTCCCAACCACTTCGACTCCATAACGCTTTGGAAGGCGGATTCCTCAACAAAAAACGGGAAAACTCAAGACAAAAGGAAACGTGAAACGTACTTCAACTTTCTCAACTATCACTAACTAACACATGGCTTTTAGGGAAACAAGTACTTCAAAAAAGACATTTATTAACATTTAACTAACCTACATTTTCGTTTTCAGTATTCTCGGCCGACCTTTCTTCGTCTCCTACTATCCCCCTTCCTAGCTAACGTGTGCGGTTCTAATCTCTACTCTTCTCTAGCGCTTTTTGTGTGTCCGTGCTAAATGTATTGCATGCAATTTGCTTCCTACTGACGGTTTCGAAGCTCACTCTCCGAACTTACGGCATGATGGCGTTGCCGATGACGTAGACTACCTCAGGATGACGCTCTGATGGCTTACGTTGCTCCTACGAAATCACGCTCATTCACGAGGGCGTTGAGGCGTTTACAAGGATCTGGTCCCAACGAGATGACGGTAGGCGAATGGTATTCTGCCTGGAGTGCGTTGGTGACGTTCGCAACTCCTTTCCGGCCTCAGGGCGCCGGCGAACTTTGGCACCAGAACGTGGAGGACGCGCGACGTGATGTGGTGCAGCGGGACGTTTTCGCTCGTTGCTTTGTGCGAGGTACGTGAGCTCTATTTTTAGAAAATAACAGCCGAAGCTTGCGCTTGGCTAGACGGACACAATTAGCACATACAGTCACCCCACAGTTATGGATCAACTAAGAGTCATTTTTCACAACAAAATGTGATTAAAAATCATGTTGATGCTGTATAAAACCGGATTACCTCCCAACACTGCGGAATATAGTTGTTTTAAGAAATACACCACAACATTTGCGTTCATTTACGAAAAAGTGTCGATTTCGATAGAAATTTCAACCGTTGTCCATCCCACAGATGTGGATCAGTGGGAGAAATGGTTCCTTATTATGGATCAAACCGACTCATATTATGGATCAACACACTATAACAGCAACTTATCTGCGAGGTAAATGAATGGAGTGTTAGTGAAAGTATACTTTTTGCCGTTTCTTTTGGAATCGCCTTATCTTTGATTCAAAACTGTGGTATGGTTTTCAATACCCCACAAATATGAATCAACGCTTCTAGGAATATGGTAGACATTTTATTTCCTAGGAACAGGGAAAATGCGTAAACGTCCATTATAATTGATTGCGATGCTGTATAGATTTATGGTTCACGTAGGTAAAATGTGTTCTGCGTAATTGCAACTTTATTTGATGAGATATTCTCCGTTAAATCCAACTCTAATCCATATCTGTGTGCTATCCATAACTGTGGGGTGACTGTATAGGACACACAATAAATGTCATTTACCTTTGAACTGGTCAACTCGAGTTCAACACGCACAACGAATTACCGCACAATCTAGCTGACTATTTCAGGCCTAACGGGGATATGGGGACAATTAATACTGGTTAAAGAACACTTCACGTTTTAAATAAACTCACGAAATCACACCACAGGAGAAACTACACTACGCGATCCTACTTCTACCACGATCTGGAACAAAGTGGACGAGAATATTTCTGTTCTTCCTCAGATAGGATCTCACGGTATGGCTCCCGGAAACAGAAACCCGACGGTCTCCGTTAATTATGTTTGTGTGATCTGAGTTATTGAAATCTCCGTCGCGATTGAATAGCCTTTTCTTGACATTCCGTTACAAAGCCAAGTATTCAAAAGCTGACTACTTCGGGGTTCTCTAACACGGTAACGAAAACACGAACAGTGATTCTCGGTCTTGCGCATCTACGCTGCGTATCGGATAACCTATCTACGCTTGAAGCAGTTGTATGCAATTTTCTGAATTGTTCGTGTCATTTTGGTTTTGATCATGTCCATGTAACTTTTGTTGATTAATTTAAATGTCTTTCAATTTAATTGACTAAGTTTTAATAGAAAATAATAAATAAATAAACAATTAACAAATAAACAAATAACAAAAAGGGCTACCGTTACAGCATACATGAATCTGTCGCATGAAAAGACTTTTAGAAAACTTAACAGTCGTTCTGCCCATAACTGAATATTTGTCACATTCGACGTTTTTGACAAGTCAATAGCGGGGAGAGTCATCAAATGACAAATACTTTCGATCAACTTACTGAAATCTGTGAGATTGTTCTAGAAAATTTAAAAAATATACCAAGTTGTTTTGTCACATTGGCAATTGTAACCGCATAACAGTCACATTGAGATTAAACATGAGCCTCATAATGGGGCCCAGATAGCCTTAGTGGTAAACGCGCTGCTATTCAGCATGACCATGCTGAGGGTCGTGGGTTCGAATCCCACTGGTTGAGGGTCTTTTAAAAAAGGAAATTTTATCGTTCCCAGGGCATATAGTATCTTCGTACCTGCCACACGATATACACATGCAAAAATGGTCAATCGGCAAAGAAAGCTCTCAATTAATAACTATGGAAGTGCTCATAACAACACGAACCTGAGAAGCAGGCTTTGTCTCAGTTGGGACGTAACACCAGAAAAAAAGAAAAGGTGAGCCTCATAATGCATTAGAAAGGAAAATTTCAATCAGAATTATTAATTTTCTGACTATTCACCTAATATGCGATATGAGTTGTACAAAATTTCAGCCTTAAATAAGCACTTTTGAATTTCTAGTGATTTATTTTTTAAATTTTAGTTTCCGCCCATACTACAATAAAATGAAAACTTGGTATCCCATTTACTCAATGCCTACTTTTGTCAAATGTTACAAATATGCAGTTATGGGCAGTGCTGGAGGAGTGGAAGCATGGCGTCATATGCTCCATCTATAAAAAGGGCGAAAAACTGGAATGTGAAAATTATCGCGCGATCACTATCCTGAATGCCACCTAAAAAGTGCTATCCCAGATTAACTTCCGGCGTCTATCATCCGTGGCAAAACAGATTGTGGGAAGCTATCAAGCTGAATTTATCAACAGCCGCTTGATGACGGACCAAATCTTCACTGGAAAATCCTCCAGAGACGCCGTGAATATCAGTTCGTTCAAATTCCACCAAGGACTTTGACAGGTGATGGACTTTCGTGCCAGCTGTTCAACATCGCGCTAAACGGTGTTCTCTCAAAACCCAGCCAATTTGTTTGCTTCGCACCGGTAGTCGAGAAAGACGGAGACGCACCATCAATGGGAGTCGCGCCTACTATGGGCCCCTGAAGAAGATGCGATCCAGACAGATTCGCCCCTGCACCATATGTACCATTAGGCCGCGTCGATTTTGGCAAATTTCCGGAATCAAAAAACCGCATAAGCTGGAAGACGCCATCTTGTTTTCTAGGCTGCCATTTTGGATTACAAAATGTTTGACTGTAATTTTTAACCTGAAAAAAACTTGTAGAAGAAGAGTTCTGTTTGATCAGTAGAAACATCAACCTAAGAATGCTAATGTCGCTGCTGTTCGTGTTACCAACATCTAGTTTGCCACGCACTGACAGCTTGAGTACCGGTCCTCAAAGTGTCAAACAAATTTAAAAATCATCCACTACACCATGGCATCGCCCAAACAATGAAAAGATACAGTTAAAGGTGATAATAAACTAATTCAATTTTGTGAGAATACCGCCATTAGCGTTCTACTACTAATATTTCTATGGTTTGATCCTTCGACCTTGACGCTTGCTTCTGCAGGGCGGGTGACGGAGTCAGGATCAAACATGTCGCACGTCCGTCAAGTAGTGAAACGAAAAAGCGCCGCGGATCGTTAGGAGTCCTTCTTCTTCTTCTTTCTGGCGTTACGTCCCAACTGGGACAAAGCCTGCTTCTCAGATTAGTGTTCTTATGAGCACTTTCACAGTTATTAACTGAGAGCTTTCTTTGCCGATTGACCATTTTTGCATGTGTATATCGTGTGGCAGGTACGAAGATACTCTATGCCCTGGGAATCGAGAAAATTTCCTTTACGAAAAGATCCTCGACCAGCGGGATTCGAACCCACGACCCTCAGCATGGTCATGCTGAACAGCTGCGCGTTTACCGCTACGGCTATCTGGGCCCCCTAGGAGTGTTTGATCTATAGATCGAGTCTCTTGCTTTTGCGTGGGCGAGTGATGAACACTTCTTCGGGGTACAATGCGTTTATCGAATTATATCGTGAATCCGATTAGGTGTGATTATATCGCATCACCAACCAATGGTGACTCCCAGATCTTTACTGTTCATTAAAGAAAGTGGACACGTATTTTTTAAAGCAAACTGTTTGTTTTCGAACAAATTCATGAGTTCTCTTGAAATACATGGAAATCAAAGTAATCTCGACCATATTCACATAAATTTGAACATTTATTGAGCATTCCTGGATAATGCTCTGACTTTTCTCTTGATGCCTCCCATCGGGTTCTGCACAACTTTCTTCGTAACTTTTCTTTGTGTTACTCACCACATTTTCATGAAAAAAATCATGGAACTCGCTTCTCTTCCATCCTTCTTAAGATGTCGTTTGATTATTGCCCAATATTTCCAAATGGGGCATAGTTATGGGCAATTCGGTAGAATCTGCCATGTTTCAACAAATTCGACTTTTTCCTTTTGGAACATCTTCAAAGTAGCCTAAGCATAGTGAGTCGATGCCAGGACTGGAAAAAACAATGGAGGCTTGTTATACTTTCGGTAGATGGGCAGAAGACGTTTTTAAATGCATTCATTTCTGTAATTTTCGCCGCTGATTGAACCCGTTGTGAAAAATGTAGTACTTCTGATACCGCAGGAGCCAATTGCTTGCCATAAAAAAACTTTTTTCCCAAATTTTTCTGTTCGGATTTATTGCACGTCGTCATAAGCATCTGTTTTCGATACAGTGTTGGAAAATTGGAATTTGGACATTTCGCGATTTAAGCCAAATCTCGGAACGACAGCTTTTCTGAACACGATTTGTGCAGAATAAATCTGCGTGTCGCCATGTTAAACCAACCTATCGCTTGGAATTTACAACTGTTTTGATGTCAACTTTCTTCTGCTGTCAAAAAACAATTGAGTACACACTGAAACAAAATCTGATTATTTTCCTTGGAATTTTCACACCAAAATGTTAACAATCAGGTGTCCACTTTCTTTAATGAACAGTCCTTATCCCACTAACCCAATATCCTTTCCATGACAACTAAGGAGATGCAGAGGTATACTCGGTCTCTAGTAACAACGGTTGTCTAACTAACATTCCTTCCCTTCCCCGATGACCGTAAGGACGTTGCCGGCGCTGTTATTGACTTTTTAAATCTGTGCTCTCGATTTGTGCACATTGAAGAATGGTAAGCTAATCCCAAGTCCCATTCATAAATTCCCTGTGCAACTTCGATTGTTCTGGTCAATCACGGAGTAGCAAATACGAATTGTACGGTCATCTATGCTCATACTCATGAAAAAAACTTGTAGAAGAAGTCGTCCTTCTAAATGATCAGGATCTTGAGATACAAGCATATATCAGTTGAGTTTGTGCATAGTTTGTATGCTCACTAGCGCCGTCGAGCTGTTGAATTCCTAAAAAATAGGCTCACCAAGGAGTAGTCCTTGAACTAGGTAACAACTTTGCTGAAAAACCGTTCTTCTATCTAGTGAAAATCAGAAGAATATTTATCATTGAAGTTAGAAGAATATTTATCATTTAGTTAGTGCGGAAGACGGCTTTGCCACCCACTTTCCTATATAAAATACACCGTGATGCCAGAGTAAAAAGTGGCAAATCATGCGCATAAAATTTGCGACTCGTTTATTTGAAGAGCTACTAGAAAGTTGTGTTCGAACGAAATGTTCACTGATGCATGCCCCAAATCATCAGCTAGGGAGAGGATTTTCAATACGTCCCTAGATTATTTTTATATTTAATTTTGAAAGGCTCCGTTTCCCCATACTAAATAAATCATTTTCCCATACTAAGCTTCAAGACGCTTGCCGAGTAGCTAAACGATTTTTTTTAGAATTTTTTAATTTTGCTGGTTTTTGTTTGAGCCCATTGGCTACCATTTGTGACTATGCGGTTTTCGATTTCGATAATTTGCCAAAATCGATGCAGCCTAATGTACCATGTACAACACGCTGATAAGACCGGTGGTCTTCTATGGACATGAAGCATGGAGCATGCTGGAAGAGGACCTGCTAGGTCTTGGAGTGTTCGGAAGACGGGTATTCAGACCATTTTTGGTGGTGTGCAGGAGAATGGTGTGTGGTGGCGGAGAATGAACCACGAGCTAGGTCGAACCCAGTATCCAGAAGATGGCCAAAGCTGGAAGGATACGATGGGCAGGGCATGTTGCAAGAATGCCTGACAGCGCCCTGCAAAGATGGTGTTTTCTTCGGATATGGTTGGTACAAGAAGGCGTGGAGCACAGCGAGCGAGGTCAAGCGTGGACCAAAATCTAATTTGGAAGGACCCAGCTGGGACTGAGTAAATTGGCGTAACATTGTTAACAATGTGTTATCAAATTTATTGTGGTAACACCAAGTAAATAAATGACACAAATTTTGATCGTCAGTGAAGATGGCAAAGCAACTGTGTGAAGGCACTGAAACACGAAGCAACAAAAGTCAGATCGGTAGAAAATGAAATTTCGATTAAAAATGCAAGAATTTACTTCAGCGTAGTCTACATTTTACAAATTTTAATGACAAGACCAAAATACAGGAAACAGTACGGTAAATACAGATATATTCACATTTATTCATGTTCCATATTCCCTATCTGTAACTGGAACATTCTTGATTTGTTGGCTACGATGATCATTTTCGAACAAACAAATTCCTGACGCAACGTGTGCTTAAACGCCATACATAAATTTCCAAACTGCCACTCGAATCCGTTAGAGAATTTATTTTGTCGCCCCCCAAAAATGCTATCGGTAAATAAAATTCCTAACTTAAAAAATCCAGAAGAACAGATCAAAGGGACCAGCAACGGAATCGCTTCCATCAACAATAAAATCCAATAATCAACTGAAGCAGAAAGTGTCAGAGGTCAAAGTGTATTCCATTCTTCGGCGCTCTTTTTGGCAGAGTCGCTTCCGTTGTTCCGTTGCCGGATATTCTTTTGCCCTAGTGCGATTCATTTACAGTAGTGGATAATACATTTGCAAACTGTTTCGATTTTCTTCACAAAATGATCAACTTTAGAGGATTAGATCTGAGTTATTTATTTGCCGATTTGAACAACATTTTTACAGTTAAACAAAAATTGAATTTCAACTTGTTTTCCATAACGTTTCCAATCTCGAGTTGAAAAAAGATAAGGAGAAAAATTTACAAACTTTTATAATCGACATTTTGTCAAAAATTGCACTCTTGTCAAATCGTTATTCAAAATTTCGAACTCGTGACTGAAAATATTAGTCAAAAACATTTGTTAAAAATCAAGTTATGTGTGACGTTCTGTGACAATTTCATTCAAATCTGCCCATGAGTAACTGACATCTAGCCTTCCAAAGTGCTAGAAGGTATTGTCCCATACTGTATGTGGCTTGCTCGTCAACGTCGTCTTTGTGGCAGGAAATCTACTTAAGGCGTGAAATAGTGAATTAGATTGCGTTTCTTTTTTAATTCTGCCAGATTTGTCGATTTCTGTTGCTTTCCGCCGGTTTGAACAAAAGACTCCGGGAAAAGAAAAGTGGAAACCGGGGCCGGGGAGTGGAAAAAGTCCAGGAACCGTTACCATCATCCGGTGTCAGTGGCAGTTGCTCATCTTCGCCCTAATTTTTTGGGAAGATTTGCACGCATTTCTATTTTTTTCTCGTCCTTCGAGAAGGTCCTTTCAATATTTTTGTTTGTCTTGCCTCTTGAGACAACGGAGCACACGTACCGGTCGAGGGAAGAGGGGATGATTGGTTTTAACGATCGGACTAATTTTTACGATTTTTTTCACCGCTTTGTTGCTTTGGAAGGTTCCATTTTTGCAACAGCTCGAAAAAAGGTGGATATTTATTAGCAACAACTAATCGGAACAATGTGACAAATCTAGATCTGGGACGCGAGGGTTTTTTATATTTTTTTTCTTAAAGGTCCCAACAGGAGATTTGGGTTCCGATTCTTTTATGTAAATTTGGTGTTTATGTTCGAAGATAATTGAATTTCATTGTTGTGATAGTTGCGCTTGGAGTGATGCTTTTGTTGCACTACTTTTTGTTTAAGTCAATCATAACGAGCGAGATCCTAAGAAGGGACGTTTTTTTTTCACGGGCTAAGGAGAATAAGCTGATTTACATCTTGCGAAGATTTTTTTTATTCAGAATAACGGACAAAACTGTCGCAAATTTTGATATTTATGTGGCGTGGCTAATTTGGAGATTTGTTATCGGTGGTTTTTGGTTGTGGGATATTTGAAATCCAGGTGGTTACAAGAAAATAAAATGCCTAACGGTTTTATTTCGTTTCGGAAAATTTTGATGAATGCAGAAAACTTACAACAATGAATGTATCGTGGAAATACGGCACTTATAAGGGACACGGACAGCGTGTTCAGCCAGTTTAGTTGCACAGACTGTAACTTAACACTAGAAAACGGATAAGCAATCTCGAGAAACATTCCTAATGAAAAGTTTCAATGGCTGAAGCGAGAATCGAACCCACATGCTTATGACTGCCTGTCGCCTCTAACCATGGGCGTAAGCTGAATTCCTATCAGGTATGGGGGGGAGCATTGTGGTCGACCGACCTAGAAGCCGTTTTCACTAGTTCTGGTTACACTAATCTTTTGGATGTGATAGCAGTACGCTTTTGATGAAAAATAAATCATTTCAAATAGAACTCTCTGTTTACAATTTTTTGATTTGTTCGGTCAAGAAATATTATTACTTATCTTGAGCGAAACAGCATACTTAGCTTTAAAATGAAAGAACCATGCATAAAATGTTTAAACATTTTATTTCCAATAGTTAAAGAAATACCCTATTTTAACTTCAAATCTTGGAACGATAAAAATTTATTTAAACAACATTGTACAGTTAAGTTTTTTTTCCGTTTTCCAACTAAAATACTAGTTCAAATGGAAATTAAAAAAAATCCCGGGATCCCTAGATTTCCCGGGACAAGCTTCAATTTTTGTCCCGAATCCCGGGACAATCAAAATGACCAGGAAATGGACACTCTACTTCTATTGCAGTGGGTAAAGTACAAGTCAACATGCGATTTTATTGAATTTCTCGACAAGATAATGGGTTCTTTTAAAGAATTAAAAAAAAATGTTTGGCGGCGAAATATATCCAAGTTCCAGTATCATCCACTTATAATTTCAAAATTTCTGCAGGCTTCCTGAAAAAAAAAATCTTCAAAGGAATCCCCGATTCTATTCCATTACCCCGAAAGCCATTACCCCGAATGGCATCACCCCGAATCACAATATCAAAGGGGCAATGTTATTCAAGATACTTGTTCATTCGGATCAATAGCACTCGGGGTAATGGAATTCGAGGTAATGGTACAATCAGGTTAGTGGTATTCTGGGTGATGGCATTCGGGGTAATGGATTTCTGGGTAATGGGGAAGAATCGAACACCGCATGTTTTTTAAAGAATTAGTGTAAAAATTGTTCATGTCTTTGAATCCCTTTCCTGAGAAATTTTTTAGGATATTCTTACGTAGAAGACGTCCAAACGTGATTGTCCATCATATCCCCGAAAACCATTTTCTGAATGCAGTTCCCCGAATGCAGTTCCCCGAATGTACCATTTTCCCGAAAAATCTTAATGTTAGCTACATACTGAAAGTTATTTATAATTCTGCTGTCAAAAAGTGTTCAACGTGCTAGTTGATGTAAGGTTAGATGAACATTTGTTACATCTATATAAATAAAAATGGAATGGTGTTTGTATGTCACGAAATGGCTTACGAACGGGTCAACGGATTTGAAAGATTCTTTCTCAGTTTTGTTCGTCAGGGGTTCCGACGTGTTCGTGTGTATAAAAGTCCCAGGATATTCACCGGGAAAGTTGAAAAAACGAGCTCGAACGAAACTGTCATTTTCTATGGGACGATCAAAAGCGTTTTTCAACAGCCTACTTGATGGCAAGACGAAGTTTGCCGGGACCACTAGTTTGTTATAAAATCCATGTATTTGAAGTAAACTGGTGTTCAATATGATGTGCCGCGTGCATTAAACTCAAAACAACTTAAAAATCATTCATTATGAAACTGCAAGCTCATGATAGGCAGTTTCATTTTATGCGCTATGTTTATGGACATTTGGCTGAGTTTTGCCTTCTCAGAATTATGGGCAATACTTTTAATTTATACTGTTTCAATAATTATAGGCACTTAGTCGATAATATTTCAATTTGAATTTTCCCTTCTTTTAATGATAGACTGTTCTTTTAAATTGTTTCCGAATATTTCGCAAAGATACATTATTCAGCCAAACGTTCTTATGCCATGTATCCATTGAGTCAAACGATTATGCTTTCATAATACTTAGCGTGACATAAAGGACTACAACTACAATAAGCCCAGCTTTAGTACGGTAGGCTAATTAATGAATCTATTATACCTTGCCCTACATAACTAGACATGGATTTTTCCTTCAAGAAGCTTCTAAATAGACGCAATACCATGCTTCTTTTTTAATTTTCTGACAATCTATATCAGTTTTAGGATAATGTTTTCTTATGTCTTCATTGGAAGCAATTTTGCGGAAAATGGCTTTAACTAATAGCCGAAAACATCAAATGAATTGAGCATAACGCTAATAATTACTACTTAAATAGAAAAAAAAACATGCCTATTCAATGAAAAATCTTTATCAAGGGTAGATCGAAAGCATCGAAAATGTTGTGTCGAAACATTAGAACCTGTAATATTTGCATTTACAATAAAAATTTGAAGGAATAGCATATAATTTTCAGAACAAAATTTGCTTAAAGTTTTAGTACCTCTATTATTTTTTATTGACGTATTTATCTATGAAGAACGGCCTTCTATTTAAAGAAGGGAAAAATCCTGTGGAAATAAATAGTTGCTGTGAGCAGAACAAAGCTTTAAAGAACTGCGTACGATTGAATAAAGAAAAGCTTAACTTTAAAATTATCTCCTTTTCGTGGTACGTTATGGGGTAAAGATCTACCAGTGAACCTTAGTCCTGACTGCTTCAAACGAAGAGAACAGGATGTTATAGTTATCAAAGGAAAACTTATTAGTCCTTGTTACATTTACATAAACCTTTGTGAAAGCGACAAGTTTTGGGTTTCACAAGTTTCTGTTTTCGTTTGATCTTAAGCCAAGGAAAAACATTGAGTTGAATTTAACAATTTGTTTTCTAATCTTTTATTTATTTAGTTCTCTAGTTATTGAAGTAAGGACTAGGATTCTGATGCATGGACAATATCAGTGTAATTTCTTGGCTTCATCAAGGGATCCCATTTTGATTAATAAAGGGTCGCGCCTGTGAAGAGCGCACTCACTACACTCTTCGAAGGGAATGAACAGCGGAACCTTTCAATAAGAATTATTTCATGTGATCAAGATAGGAATTACAACTGTAAGAAAACCGAATGCTTTATCACATCTCGATAGTGATAGAGTAACACGACATAATCTGAACAAAGGACATGGGATATACCATAGTAGTTCAAATATTGGTTGCAGTGGTTTATGTTCCGGAAAAAAAGCAAATGATCATGAGAGCAGTAAAATAAAGAAGAACAACCTATGTTTAAAGAAGGGATATTTATAAAATTGATAACAAGCTACTTTTATGATATCAATTATTGTTACAGAAAAAACCAGAACATTTCCCTATGTTTTATAGGACACAAACTACTAATGCGGGAGCAATGATCAAATAATAACCTCGAAACGATTCAGGCAAAAATCGTTGCAATCTTCTATTGCCACGATCAATGCGTTATATGTTTAGGTTAAGTTAGGTTAAGTATATTCAATACGTTTTTTTTTCTCTTATAAGCAGGTGAAATAAACTCACCTGTAAAAATCTGAACTACTACGGCAAATGAAATGCAATGTGTTGTTAACAAAATGTTAATAAAATCTTAAATTTGTTTTACCAAATTAGAATGATAGTGTTGTCTAATAACATAGAACAGGGGATTTTTTTTTATTTCCGTACAAAGTGGGCCAAAGGGTCTCAGATTTTCATGAAACTTTTTTCACAGGCAGGGCTCATCAATAAATTAATAAAAATAAATTGAGAAAAATTCAGGGTCGCTTATTTTCTCGGAAAACTCAGTTGGAATTTTTTTGTTTTCCTCTGACACTACACTGGCTAGAGATGCTAGTATTAGAAAGTCAGCAAAAATTAATAACGCCAAACAATTTTTCGACTGGGCTGTGTCGCAAAAGGTGAAAGACCAATTTAAAAAAAGATTGGGAATTTATCTATGCAACTGAAAATGATTATTCAGAGGCTGAAAAATTTCTTCAGGAAAGATTTTCTAACCTTGTTCTAATTCCTGGAACAAAAAATATCATTCATTTATACCAAAAGACGAACGAAGCATTTTTGCTAGTGAATTCTCAGATGCACATGAAAACCAAGAAAATACAGCATGCTTTGTTCTTAATATTACAAAGAAACGAAAATCTTCTGGTGTTAGCAACCAAAAACAATCTTCCCGATTGAAAAAATAGATAGTATTAAGATGAAAATGTAAGTTATATACTGAATAACTGAACAGTAACAGTTTTTTTCAGTTTTTCTTAACGGTGTAATTTTTCATGAAAAATATCATCCATTCCGACTTATACTTCATTAAAACCAATAAACATATCTTTTTTTCAGATGTTTTAGAAAATTTGCAATTGCTTTGATAAAAAATCTTTGTTTTTCCGATGCTTCGATTGAAATATGGGTTTTCAAAGAAAAGGCTTATATGGTAATTTTCCACAAAATTGGCCATAACTCAAAAACGAAAAAAAAGTACATTTCAAAAATTTCAGTGATTAAAGCTTATGAAATTACCTTCTCAAAAAAAAAGTTTTCCACTAATTGGAACATAGTTTTTTCCGGCTTTTCTTTACGAATTTTCTCAACGGTGGAAAATTTTGTGGAAAACTGTTTCCATTTAATATTTTTTTTATTCCTGAGAAAATTTGCTTTCATTTTCATAAAAAAAACTTTGTTTTTACGATGCTTCTTTCTTGAGTTATGATTTTTCAAAGAAAAGGCTTAAAATGGCACATTTGCACATTTTTTTACAAAATTGGCCATAAATCAAAAACGAAAAAATAAAATACATTTCAAAAATTTCAGCGATTAAAGCTTATAAAATAATCTTCTCAAAAATATTTTTTTGAAAATTTTCCACGAGTTGGAGCATAGTTTTTTCGGCTTTTCTTTACGAATTTTCTCAACGGTGGAAAATTTTGTGGAAAACTTTTTCAAGTTAATTTTTTTTTTATTTCTGAGAAAATTTGCTTTCATTTTCATAAAAACTTTGTTTCTACGATGCTTCATTCTTGAGTTATGATTTTTCAAAGTAAGTAGTGTCAGAGGAAAACAAAAAAGTTCTAACTGAGTTTTCCGGGAAAACAAGCGACCCTGAATTTTTCTCAATTTTTTTATTCATATATTGATGAGCCCTGCCTGTGGAAAAAGTTTCATGAAAATCTGAGACTCTTCGGCCCACTTTGTACGGAAATAAAAAAAATCCCCATAGTTACATTTCAAAAAAGGGCTTTACTCAAAATGTCGACGATTTTCTCATTCAAAAGGTTCCATTCCATTCCAGAGGTTACAAATAACTAAAAACACCTACTGTTAACCAAATGTTGATATATATATATATATATATATATATATATATATATATATATATATATATATATATATATATATATATATATATATATATATATATATATAAATATATATATATATATATATATATATATATATATATATATATATATATATATATATATATATATATATATATATATATATATATATATATATATATATATATATATATATATATATATAAATATATATATATATATATATATATATATATATATATATATATATATATATATATATATATATATATATTTATATATATATATATATATATATATATATATTTTTTTTTTTTTTTTTTTTTTTGGCATCAAATATAAATAACAGCTTTTGATTTAAAGAAGGGAAAATCATTGATGACACTTATTAAGCTAGAATGCCAAAAAATATTGGAACGAGGTGATTCGGAAGAACAGCGTTTTAAATAAAAAGGCGAACAACTCTATCGTCAGTCATATATCGATAGCGTTACAATAAAGAACATCCTTTAATTTGAAGAAGGTTAAACCTCTGATGGAAATATTAATTTTTTTTTTTTTTTTTTTTTTTTTTTTTTTTTTTTTTTTTTTTTTTTTTTTTTTTTTTTTTTTTTTTTTTTTTTAATTTCTTTATTAGTATCATTCCAAACATTACATTCATTATATCTTATATCTAGGTGTTCTGTGTTATTAGACAACACTATCATCCTAATTTGGTAAAACAAATCTAAGATTTTATTAACATTTTGTTAACAACATATTACATTTCATTTGCCGTAGCAGTTCAGATTTTTTACAGGTGAGTTGATTTCACCTGCTTATAAGAGAAAAAAAAAGTTTTTAATATACTTAACCTAACTTAACCTAAACATATAACGCATTAATCGTGGCAATAGAAGATTGTAACGATTTTTGCCTGAAATTAGTGATTATTTTATTTGACATTTGTTCCAATGTTTCAACATTGGATATCCTATGTAACTCATTGGTACTATACCAGGGAGGAAGCCTCAGAATCATTTTCAAAATTTTATTTTGAATTCTCTGCAGAGCTTTCTTCCTGGTATTACAACAGCTAGTCCATATTGGTACAGCATACAACATGGCTGGCCTGAAAATTTGTTTGAATATCAAAAGCTTGTTCTTAAGACAAAGTTTTGATTTTCTATTAATAAGGGGATAGAGACATTTTACATATTTGTTACATTTGGCTTGAATGCCCTCAATGTGATTTTTGAAAGTTAAATTCTTATCTAGCATGAGCCCTAGATACTTAACTTCATCTGACCAATTTATTGGAACCCCTCTCATCGTGACAACATGTCTACTTGAAGGTTTCAAATAAAGAGCTTTTGGTTTATGTGGGAATATTATTAGTTGAGTTTTGGAAGCATTAGGAGAAATCTTCCATTTTTGCAAGTATGAAGAAAAAATATCCAAACTTTTTTGCAATCGACTACAGATGACACGCAGGCTTCGTCCTTTGGCGGAGAGGCCTGTGTCATCCGCAAACAAAGATTTTTGACATCCCTGAGGTAACTCAGGTAAGTCAGATGTGAAAATATTGTATAATATTGGTCCCAAAATGCTGCCTTGGGGAACACCAGCTCTTACAGGAAGTCTTTCAGATCTGGAGTTCTGATAATTAACCTGAAGTGTACGATTTGACAGATAACTTTGAATTATTCTAACAATGTATGTTGGAAAATTAAATTTTTTCAATTTTACAATCAAACCTTCATGCCAAACACTGTCGAATGCTTTTTCTATGTCTAGAAGAGCAAGACCAGTAGAGTAGCCTTCAGATTTGTTGGAACGGATCAAATTTGTTACACGTAAAAGTTGATGAGTGGTCGAATGTCCATGGCGGAATCCGAACTGTTCATTGGCAAAAATTGAATTCTCGTTGATGTGGGCCATCATTCTGTTCAAAATAACCCTTTCAAAAAGTTTACTGATGGAGGAAAGCAAACTGATTGGACGATAGCTAGAAGCTTCTGCAGGATTTTTGTCTGGTTTTAAAATTGGAACAACCTTAGCATTTTTCCATTTGTCAGGAAAATATGTTAATTGAAAACATTTGTTAAATATATCAACTAAAAATGATAAGCTACTTTCTGGAAGTTTCTTGATGAGGATGTAGAAAATTCCATCATCGCCAGGAGCTTTCATATTTTTGAATTTTTTAATAATAGTTCTCACTTCTTCCAAATCAGTCTCCCAGGCATTTTCGAAAACGTTCTCTTGATTGAGAATATTTTCGAACTCCTGAGTAACTTCATTTTCAATTGGACTAGTAAGTCCTAAATTAAAATTGTGCGCACTTTCAAACTGCATAGCAAGTTTTTGAGCTTTTTCGCAATTAGTTAGTAATAATTTGTTTTCCTCTTTCAATGCCGGTATTGGCTTCTGAGGTTTTTTCAAGATTTTAGATAATTTCCAAAAGGGCTTAGAGCCGGGGTCCAATTGAGAAATTTTATTTTCAAAATTTTTGTTTCTTAAATCTGCAAAACGTTTCTTGATTTCTTTCTGCAAATCCTGCCATATAATTTTCATAGCAGGATCACGAGTGCGTTGAAATTGCCTTCTCCTCACGTTTTTAAGACGGATCAAGAGTTTAAGATCATCGTCTATAATCACGGATTCAAATTTTACTTCACATTTTGGAATTGCAATGTTTCTGGCTTCAACAATGGAATTTGTTAAAGTTTCAAGAGCATTGTCAATATCAATTTTAGTTTCTAAAGAAATGTTAACATCAAGATTAGAGTCAACATACGTTTCATATATATTCCAGTCGGCTCGTAAATAATTGAAAGTGGAGCTGATAGGATTGAGAATCGCTTCATGCGATATTTGAAATGTAACAGGGACATGATCAGAATCAAAATCAGCATGTGTAACTAATTGGCTACAAAGATGACTAGAGTCGGTTAAGACCAAGTCAATCGTAGATGGATTTCTAGAAGAGGAAAAACATGTAGGGCTATCAGGGTATTGAATTGAGAAATATGGAAATATTAATAATTATACACACATTACCACAGCTGAAAATGACCAGCAAGATTGAATGCATCTGCTATCTATATTTATATGTATTAGACACTTCTGTATTGATCCACATCTCGCACAAAATCATAGTACATGACACGTTAAAACGGTAATTTAGTAATGCATAGCACATAAAGCTTGCTTATTATATTCTTTTTTCATAAAAATTGACTCTGAGGTAATTTTGGACCTCTTAAGCCTTTCGCAAAAATTAAGATAAGTAACCTTCCTTTTTCACACATTTGGAGTTTATTTCGGAAATTATGCCAATTGTTCATTATGCCTAACGTATATTATGCCTATCGTAGTTATGACTCACGTATTTATTTAAAACATCATAAACCCAATAGTTTACATGCTGTTGATAAAACAAACTGTGTGTTTTTGTATAAAACGTAAGAAAGCTCTAAAGCTTGAGTAGAATATTCGTGAAGTGTCGCGGAGCAGGCTATTAGCCGAATGTCGCAAGGCTGAAGGCCATAAGGCTGATTGTCGTTATACCGAATATATTGTTAGGCCGAAATAAGAATGAAGCATATTGAACCCTACTGTATTTTGTTAAAGATTTGAGCAAGGGTTGGCTCAAAACTCCAGTAGAGAAGTTAGAGAAAATATAGGACGCTTCAATGCTTACTGGTTCCCCGATGGCTTGCTCGCTCTTCAGCACCAAATTTATTTCAATCTCAGAACTATCATCCAATTTCGGCCTTATGACCCTTTGGCCTCAAAACCTTTACTACCTAATGGCCTTCGGTCTAATGACATTCGGAGTAATGGCATTCAGTCTAACGGGATAGAACCAGTTACTTGCTTTTCTCATAGGAGTAATCCCTGTGTAAGCTGTAAAGGGTTTATGTAGTCTCAGTTTTTATCCAAATGAGTTCAAATTTTGGGAAGGCACTCAGCATTCCACTTCGAATCTAATAAGCGATTTGAATAAAAATGAATATTTTGTACCACCCTAGTATGTACCTATGCATCAAACACAATTTAATATGAAAAACGTGGAAATCTTCAATGGAACATTGATTCCATCAGTCTCTTCCAGTAGAAACTTCGTTCCAAACATTACAATCCTTCAATAATAGGCATCGTTACGCCCAAAAATCCGAAATTAATTTAAAATTCATATAATTCCACTCGATGGCATTTGTATTGACCGCAACCCAACCAAAAAGCCATCACCCACAGAGCCTGACCGCATTTACAACCACCTCATTCATCACCGTCACCACCACCGCTTCCAGTTCCCTTTTCCTCCCCCTCACAAGAGGAGCTGCTTCAGGCGACGGATATATCATAAATCGCTTCCATTTCCACCCTCTTCGGACTACAAACCGGACCATGAGAGCAAGAAATCCCATTCAGAAGCCAACCGCCGAACATTGTTTGATTTCTCGCAACGTTAAATTATGGCCTAATAACACAAGCATCATCGCCCAGTAGAGTGCGGCTTATTTTTCAAAAGTTTTCTAAGCCAAAAATTCGTGTGCTCTTCTTGATGCTTATCACATTCACCCCATTTTACTAAACATCAACAAGTCTTATGATTTGATGGGCTTATTCACTGTTAAACATAAATATAAATTTTCATATCTTGACATCAAAAATACATGAGAAGTTTTGAAAAATATGTGACACATTGAGGGGGAAATGATCATTTAAGAGCATTTCTCAGATAATTCACACAACAATTTGGAAACAGCAAATTTTTTTTTTATAAGAAAAATGGTCTCAAACGGTAAACGGAAATGATTCAAAATATCTTCAAACCAAAGAATAAGACCAGTCGTTCTAGAAAAGTATGAGATTTAGTATAAATTTTGGTCCATTTGAAAAGGTCAAAAAAAGGCTGACATCTCTACAGTACAGTTTAGATGCAAAAAAAACGAAATGTACAACAAACTATCTGCAACTTTGAGGAATTTATATACAATATCAAAGGAAGTCAAAACAAAAACATGAGGGAAATAGTTTGAGAACTTATCTTTTTACTTATGGCCGGCTTTTGGCAATTGTTCGGTTGAGTTTTTACAAAGTTATGTTAAAACAATTCTCTCATTTTTTTAAATTTGTTCGTGAAGTAATGAAAATTAGATAAAACTACTAGATAATGATACTAGTAAAAAGTTTTAGATAAATTAGATATTCTACTTTTCATAAATTTAATGGTGAAAAAATTACCGAATTATTGTTGTGCCACCTCTAAATCTTGATATTTTTGCTCAACTTTTGAGGATGCTGTTATTGTATGATTAGAATTCAGGAGAGCTCACGAACCTTTGGTTCAGAGAACTTTCGAAAAGAAAGCCGCACCCTATCGCTCAGGAACTTCGATGTTGGTACGCAATCACCGTTCGACTGCGCTACCCAGAAGGGGTGCGCTGGCCAGTCCTTGTTCGGCACTGAAGGGTGAACTTGAATCGGAGAAATCCTCTCTCCCCCTTCTCTGACAAAGGACAACGGAAACGAAGCGGTCGATGAGCTGAGCATGTTTCTCTTATTGTTTTTCCGCTACACCTCGTCACCTCCGGAAGAGGTTACCCACATTGTTGGTTCGATGCGGTGGTGGTGGTGGGAAGTGGGAGATAAAAATTGAAATCAGAAGGACTCTTATGAGGCACAGCTGGACACGATACAATTCAATAAATAGTTCGTGTGCGGGATAGCTAGGGTGGGGTGGGTTTTGTGTGGGAGCATCTTGTTGTACCTTGAGATCAATTGTGCGGTGACTGAGGAACGGGGAAGATGATCATAGATGCTTCTAACGATAATAAGGACGACTCAATAACCGCAGTTGTATAAGTAACGACGAGAAGATCATCACAGGAGATTTAAACACTGTAACCAGTAGTGTGTCTGTTTATCCGAGATTTTTTAGATTTTCGCGATATAGTGTGATTCGTGTATTGCTATGTTTCCAAAACCAAGAAGGATTCTGAGAAGAACAACCACCATTACTCTAGAATCATAATCGAACCTATATTCAAGCGAAATATACGACTGTTAAAAATTCAAGAAGTTGGTAATGCGCTATGTTTAAAGAAACAAGTTCAAGAATAGACCGCAGTGGATAGTGTGGATTAGTGGAAACATCCAGGTAACAGATCCTCCACAAGACCCCCCCCCATCAATAGGGTGGGGCTTATTTCCAAAAATCTTCCGTAGTCAGGTTTTACAAAGTGGAAAATGATCGTTGGTCCCAAAATAACATCCTGTGAAAAAATGAGAATTTTTGGTGAAGGTTTAGAGGTGGCGCAAAGGACGTAAGTGCAGTTTTCTCATTTTAGTGAACTCTGAAAAATTTTGGTATGCTTTTCAGCTTGTTTTGGTGATTTTAGGACCCTTAAGGGCAAAAAATCACCTCAAAATTGCGATATCTCCACTCCTTTAGATGATATTTGACGAAATATATATTATGCATGCGATTTTTGGCCCTTGAATAGGTTACGCTGACTGATTACTATGAACCCGAATAAGCATATGAATAGCTGGGGAGAATTCCTAGTAGAATGGAACAAAGAGCAAAGAAGAATGAGAGAAAGAACAAAGAACACAGAAGAATGTAAGGTGGGGTGGGTTAAACAGGTGGGAGGGTAAAAGTAGTGATGTCTTGAGCGTAACTGAGGAATCTAGAAAACGATGATTATATTTATTGACTTCATTTTTTTTTCAATCTTTATTAACTAGATTTTAAACTCTTTAGCTATGGGCTAGTTCATCTCGGGACCAACGGGTTTACTTCCCTTCCGAAGGATGTCTTTACTGAAATTTTTAGTGACTATCTCGGGGATGGGATTCGATCCCAGATCCTCAGCGTGAGAGGTGTGTGTTCTAACCACTACACCAGGTCCGACCCCTTGACTTCTATTTAATATTACCTACTTCAGAAATATTTCGAGCAATTTTCCTTAAAGTAGGGGAAGAGCACCAATTTTTAACCATCTCTAGTTTCCGACCCATGTATACGATTTTATTGGAACTTATTGGAACTTTATTGGACTTTATAGAAAAATTACAATAACGGCTAAAATGTCCTTAATTCCATGCGAAGTTTCATCATTATTCTCCTGGTAGATAAATGCACGTCACATTACTGCTTTAGTTCAATAATCGTTTGGTTGTTTTTTTTTCTGAATGATGATAGCAATTTATCGAAAGGGACCGTTGCAAAATTTGCATCCTGGAAATTCAGCCTCACGCAGTATCTATTAAATTCATAACTAATTTATATAATTATTTATATATACATAGGACATCCTGTGAAAATTCCTTCATGTAACTCTGTCCTAAAAATATGTTTCAGAACTGTGACGACTTAATTTTGGTTTTATTTGAGAGGTTTTCAACCTGAAGTGCTTTATCTCTTGCACCCTATAGAAGCTCGTGCACTAATTTGAATTTTGACTACCGATTTTTTTTCCTTCTGCTGTTGTTTATACACATCGATTTCAAATACATATGTAGAACGATGTATTGAACTTCATCTGCATTTTCGTTTGTCCGAAGTTATGTTGAAGGTGTTGTGGCGAAAGTGAAGTATTGGAACCCCAAACGCAATTAATTGCTGAAATGGCATCATAATCCAGAAATTCCTGTGGAAATTCTAACATGAAGTGTTATTGCTGGCAAGCAAAAAACGTTTATGGATTTACCTAATAAGGATATATCGTTTGGGATCAAAATCCGAACACCTAAGAAATGAATCTAAACCCTTCCACTTCATATAAAACTCCTTCTATTTAAATGAAGTGTACGGATTTTGAGCCTGTGTGGATTTGGGCTCCTCTGTAATTTCTTTCAGATTATAAAAGCAATTGCTGGATTATATCAAACGGACATTCTGAAATACTAAATGAGTGTTAAACTTGCATATAATCACATTTCATACATCCAACCGAGATATTTTCACGACTCCATAGTTGATTCTAATATAATATCATCAGTTACACCCTCCCCCCTGTTTAACCCACCCCACCTTACATTCTTCTGTGTTCTTTGTTCTTTCTCTCATTCTTCTTTGCTCTTTGTTCCATTCTACTAGGAATTCTCCCCAGCTATTCATATGCTTATTCGGGTTCATAGTAATCAGTCAGCGTAACCTATTCAAGGGCCAAAAATCGCATGCATAAAATATATTTAGTCAAATATCATCTAAAGGAGTGGAGATATCGCAATTTTGAGGTGATTTTTTGCCCTTAAGGGTCCTAAAATCACCAAAACAAGCTGAAAAGCATACCTTTCAGAGTGCACTAAAATGGGAAAACTGCATATACGTTCTTTGCGCCACCTCTTAACCTTCACCAAAAATTCTCATTTTTTCACAGGATGTTATTTTGGGACCGATGATCATTTTCCACTTTGTAAATCCTGACTACGAAAGACTTTTGGAAATAAGCCCCACCCTACCCCCTCAATCGTTCCCATTATTAAAACACCCCCTTTGTGTTTCCAATATGCCCATAGAACCCTTGTTATTACCCTTAGAGTTACCCTTAGTGCTGCCCTTGGAGTGACCTTGGTCATTACCTTGGCGTAGAGCGTGGACCGTGGAGTGTGCGTAGTAGACCAGAGTGGTCCTACCGCCTCGAAGTGCGCTGTAGTGCTCCTACGTTACCCTTGAGACTGCAAAGCGAGTTAAGTAGTGTTGTGTACTTTGGGCCGCGTCTGAAGAAGCCATTTTGCCAGCAGCAACGCAGCATCGTTAAGCAAAGTCCTGAGGAAGGGAAGACAGGAGGAAGGAAACAGTGAAAGGAGTCACGGTCGCCGTTCATCTGAAGGAAGGAGTGAACCGCAGGCGTGGTAGCGGAACTGTGATCTAGTGATGATTAAACCGTTTCCCAAACCATTGAATCAACAATGTGTGATACCGACGCCTGCCGTAGCAGCAGCATTTCCAGATGATGGCTAGCTCAATAGAGCTTATCTAGAGATCTGCTGGAAGACACAAAGCAACCATTTACCACACAGCTGAATGCACTGTAGAATAATAACGAGTCCCAAAAAACGGTTGGTTCGACAATTAGTAATTAAGGGTTCTGCAGACGAAGTTTGCAGTTACGAAGTTGCTCGTCGAAATGTGGTGCGATATAGACTAAGGTAAATATCAAAATCAGCTATTTGTTGAACGGTGGAGATGGCTGGGTTAACTTAGCAATAAAATACCGAAGAAGCCGAACCTTGACAATTATATATAGCCTGTACGCTGAGGTGCAATCTGGACTAGGAAATAACATGAACGAGGAACCAACAGTTGATGGGCAAGATACAACGGATGGGGCTGAAAAGATGCGATTACTGATCAGCAGTGATTGAAGGAACTCGGTAGTCAGAAGGAGTTTGATGCAAGATGCAGTTGGCCATAAGGAACTCGAGGCTAGAGGGAGTTCAGAAACTAGGAGTTTGGTGAAAGAAGAAGTTAGGGGACCAGAAAGAGCTAGGTGGCAGAGTGTGTGGTTTTGAGGTTATCTGAGAGGAGGGACGTTGCAGTGCAACACAGGCCTTTTAAAAGAGATGTCTGGAAGTAAACTAGTTAAGGTAAAGCGCTGTGAGCGTATAATATTGTAAAGTATAACCAGATATTGGAGAGAATTAGCATATCAGTCAGTAGACTGCCGTGAGAAGATAGCCTATTCAACATTAATCCGAGTGAGAAACATTACATGGAAAGAGCCGAGAGACAAGAAGGTCTTGTACTGTCCTCAACAGGCAGTGGAAGCACACCAGCTTCAACAATAAATAATGTTACTACACACTAAGGGTATGCGATATGAATATTTTTCACGGCGAAACAAAACGATATGTGGAATTTTTAAAACTGTTCGTAGCGAAATGAAACGAATAATTGAAATATTCCGTAAAAACCGATACGAGCTACTCTTCTTCCAGGCAGCATTTTTGGACCAATATTGTACAATATTTTCACATCTGACTTACCTGAGTTACCTCAGGCGTGTAAACAAACCTTCGTTCGCGGATGACACAGGACTCTCTGGCAAAGGACGAAGCTTGCGTGTCATCTCTAGTCGATCGCAAAAAAGTTTGGATATTTTTTCTTCATATTTGCCAAAATGGAAGATTTCTTCTAATGCACCCAAAATTCAACTAATAATATTCCCACAAAAACCAAAAGCTCTTTATTTGAAACCTTCAAGTAGACATGTTTTACGATGAAAGGGTCCCAATAAATTAGTCAGATGAAGTTAAGTATCTAAGGCTCTTCTTCTTTCTGGCGTTACGTCCCCACTGGGACAGAGCCTGCTTCTCAGATTAGTGTTCTTATGAGCACTTCCACAGTTATTAACTGAGAGCTTTCTTTGCCGATTAACCATTTTTGCATGTGTATATCGTGTGGCAGGTACGAAGATACTCTATGCCCTGGGAATCGAGAAAATTTCCTTTACGAAAAGATCCTCGACCAGCGGGATTCGAACCCACGACCCTCAGCATGGTCTTGCTGAATAGCTGCGCGTTTACCGCTACGGCTATCTGGGCCCCAATCTAAGGCTCATGCCAAATAAAAAAAAATACTTCCAAAAATTATATTGAGGGCATTCAAGCCAAATGTAACAAATACATAAAATGTCTGCATTCACTTATAAACAGAAAATCGAAACATTGTCTTAAGAACAAGCTTTTAATCTTCAAATAAATTTTCAGGCCAACCATGTTGTATGCTGTACCAATATGGACTAGCTGTTGTAATATCAGGAATAAAGGTCAGCAGAGGATTCATAATAAAATTTTGAAAATGATTCTGAAGTTTCCTCCCTGTTAAGAGTTACATAGAATATTCAATGTTGGAACAATGGAACAAACGTGAAATAAAATAAGAAATCATTTCAGGGAAAAATCGTTACAATCTTCTATTGCCACGATTAATGCGTTATACATATATAGAGGTTAAGTTAGGTTAAGTCAATTGAAAGCGTTTTTTTCTCTTATAGGTAGGTTAAATCGACTCGCCTGAAAAAAATTTTAATTGCTACGGCAAATGAAATGTAATTTGTTGTTTATTGAATGTCAATAAAAGCTTAATTTTGTTGTACCAAATTCGGATGATAGTGTTGTCTAACAAAAAACACCTAGATATAAGAAATGAATGTAATGTTTGGAATGGCACTAATAAAGAAATAAAAAAAAAGTTGATGGTATAGGCTTATGGACAAAAGGTTGAAAGACAAAAGGTCAAATGGACGAAATGTCGAAAGACAAAAGGTCGAATGGACAAAAGGTCGAAAACGATTTGCATGGAGGGAAATTGTGCGTTCTTTGAAAAAAGATTTTCGACCTTTTGTCCTTTTGTCCTTTTGTCCTTTTGTCCTTTTGTCCTTTTGTCCTTTTGACCTTTTGTCGTAGATTCGATGTTATATCATGTATTATATATGACCGTGATACATCTCGCAAAACACTTAAATACATTCTAGCAGCTCTAAAAATGTTACTTGGCTTGTCATACAAGTTGTATCTGCTGGAAAAACGATAATCGATGCCTGATGGTCAAAGTCACTACACTTATTACCCCAGTATCAAAGGGACCCCGTCTAGTGGTGGTGGTCAGTATTCCGGGTGGGAACGGAAGTTGCAAAGTTGATGATTATTGGAAAATTACCCGTTCTGTCGTCATTTATTCGACAAGCGAAGCGCGAGGGTTGTCTCTTGTCCGGTTGTCAGAGATAATGAAATCTGATTTGGGGGAGTCAATGCAACAACTACCTTCCTGCTATCGACCGAACAAGCGAGCGGGTGCAGCAGCAATTGTTGAGTTGCAGTCATTCTCTACTAAATCATGTGGTTGTCGTCCTGTTGAGAGGGCGTTTAGATATGAACCTGACGGATGGACACGATAGTTGGTCAATCGAACCCCGATGGGAAACAAGCCGTACAAATTGAAGGGGATTAGTCCGGACAATCTGTACTTTCCACTGGAATGAAGTTATTTAATTAATTCAAATTGATTGCATAATTGCACTGAAATTGATGAGCAATAAACGAGGGATTTGGAGAGCATTCAGTTTTGATCGGATTCACGGACCGGGGAAAGTTTAAACAGATGCTTCTGTTTGCAAAGTATCATCGAGGTGAAACCTCACCTAATTAGTTTGAGTACTTTCCAGGTTCCACTAGAACGACCGGGTGGTTCTGATACCTACAGTGACTCAAATTGATATGCGTACACTATTTAAACATCAAATTGGTAAGAATTTGTTGTATATTGTATCGAATTTATAATATTTTATCAGTCATAAAGAGCATACTTGTTATTCATTATTCGACGATTACAAACAGATTCTATTTACTTTTATCTCTAAAATAATGGAAAAGTATTGAATTGCTGTGCTTTACAATTACATTTTTGCCCCAAACTAGATTCTAAAACGTTCAAGCCAATCAATTTTTAAAACTGTTATGACTAAAAATGGGAAAATATTTTTACACAGGTTTGTTCAGCAAAACTGTAGCCAATATGTTGCAAGTCCAATGTGTGGTACTCATTCTTTTTTTTAACAGTTATTGATTTTCTGGAAACATTGGTTATTCCACTAAGGTTGAACTTTTGCCCCACCTTACTCTACTTACTTCGAACATGACAGTAAATAGAAAAATTCATCATCATATTATTGATAAAGTATTTCGATTTCAATATATCATTTAAAAGATTTTTATTAAATTAATGTGGAATGCCTTGTACGTACATATGTAAAACTGAGTCACTGTTCCCATAGTTTGTTTAGGACTCCATCTCCAGGAATGGAACGGATGCAAAAGGACACCACGATTCAAGTGATTTTTGACATTCGGTCGTTAAAAGGAACGGCACGCGCGCGCGCCTTTTTTCCGTTTCGCTTCCCAGGAAAAAGTCACAAACATTATAGACAAAAATCTTAGACACCCATGAGTGAACATGAGAAAACAAACGCACAAACAGTCAGGAGCCGAAGAGCATCAGGCATCAAGATCAAACAAAGCAACCCTGACAGTTTGCTTTGATTTCTATCACATTTCCTTCGAGATGGGGCATGCTCTTTAAAAAGCACACAATTTTAAACAGGGAAAAAAGGTTCACCGGAGTGAAAGTTGAAGAAAACGCCACCATCACAATATCGGAATCCACAAGAAATGTGAGTCTCATCCCGGTTCTTTCTTCATTTCATTTGACGGATCTCAAAATAGAACCACTCGTATGCGGAAAGGTTTTTGAAATCGAACAAAAAATCTAATTAAAAAATATCAATATATGATTGACAGTTCATTCCATTTCGGATGGCTTGCAAGCAGTATTTGATTACCATTTGGTTGTAATTGAATAGGGCCTGGGCATTCGTTACATACGAATGATAAATGATACTATATTTACAGATCAGGACCCAGATACGCTAGATTTTGCAGTTGATTTGTGTCCATTATCCGATTGGCAAAGGTCTCGGCAAGATACATCTGTCTTAGGATGCATTTTTTTATTCTTCGTTGAACTTTTTCAATACTTTTTTAAGTGAGCTGGATCATTTGGTATTCTAGTGATAAATACTATTATTACAATACATCTTGTGCATAAAATATGGTTAATGCAAACAATTTGAAAATATTACAAAAAATAACGTTTAAAATATGCTTAATTTGCTGGAGCTTTGAACAAAGTATGGATGTAATTCACAACAGCAGTTGAGATGTTTTGAGCTACAGTCAACTCTCCCTTACTTGATATTCCGTGTCTCAACATCGAGTTAGAAAACTATGGACCAATGCACGGGTTCACCATGTGAAGTTTAAGCGGTGCCGTGTTATTTACGTGACCATGGAAACTAATAAATTCGGCACCGCTCAAATGTCAAATTAGTGAACTCGTGCATCGTTCCATGGACCGTTGCTATGGACACATAAATAACACGGCACCGCTCAAATGTCAAATAGTCAACTCGTGCATCGGTCCATAGTAAAAGTTGGTTTTCAAGGCTACCTCGTTGGGTCCTTCGGTTTCAGTTGCACTGGTTTTGTGTTCTGTAACTCGATTGCTCCTTAAACCGTTGGTCCCTTCAATATGAAGTTATGGAGAGTTAAGTTAGCCGAGTGGTTAGAGTTCGCGGCTATAAAGCAAAGTCATGCTGAAGGTGTCTGGGTTCGATTCCCGGTCGGTCCAGGATCTTTTCGTTATGGAAATATCCTTGACGTCCATTGGCGTAGGAACAGGGGGGGGGGGCTGCTTGGCCAGCCCCCCCCCCCAGAGTCATCCAGGCCCCCTCCAGAATTTTTGATGATAATGAATGAAAAAAAAAACAATTTACATGCATCCACCGTGAACCACTGAATCACTTTACCTGTTTCTTTTTATTGACAAAAAAAACTCATCAATAGTTACGTTCCTTTATTTTATATAACAATAGTGGAAAAACCTCGCTTGTCGTACACATCATGGCGGTTCTAACTTCGATGAATCGTGTTACAACCGTCCGACTGTCGTTCGATAGGTGTACGATAAGCCGAATTTTTCAATACGTCCGTTGCAAAAAATCCGTGGTACAAACAAAACCTCAATATCCTTAAAATTTGAATAATGTAAACAATACTGTTTCAAATGTTTTGGCTTAAAGCAGCATATTCACTGCATTAGGATTTCTCATGTTTTTGTAAGATGCCTTGCTCGAGGTGTCGGTGATGATATCCAAATTCACCAAATAATCCATTAACTAAACTCATATAATGTCCAACAAAATTATTTGTAAAAAAGCTAAATTACTAAAGGCATTTCTTAGACAATATAGGGCGGGATTATTTGGTGAAAAATCAATAATACCTAACGGACCTGGCTGATTTTTCTTCAGACGGGAGGTAGAAATTTAACTTGGTTTGAAAAATTAAAACAAAATCTACCGTATTTTTTCTGCATTAAATTATTTCTTTGATATTGCTTAATTTTTCATGTAATTTCGCATGCATAAATTGATTGCCTAAAATATGAACTACATTTTCCAAGAAAACTATTTTTATTTTTCAATTCTTAAGAAACTCCAAAAATTATTTTACTAACTTCTAAAAGATTTGTAGCAAATTTTTCAAATCATCCTTCGATATTCCTTGAAAATTTTGAGTATAATCAAATTCTTCAACGAATATCATAGAGACGCTTCAGAACTTTTGCTACAAATTTCTTGGAAATTAGTTAAATAATGAAGCGGAATTCATACTTTCAACGTGAATTCATCCTGGTGGACAACCAATTTTTATATGTCTACTTTTCATGCAAATTTATTCAACTTTAAAATTACCTAACCTTCAAAAAGATTAAATTCCATCGAAATTCCTCTAAAAACTATTGATAAGTGTGTGAATAACTTCAAATAGTTTTCCCAAATTTTTTATTACAAACTAGTGGCCGGGCAAACTTTGTCTTGCAATTGAGTAGGCTGTTGTAAAAGGTAATGTATTCCTCGAAACATAATGACCCTTTTGTCTTCTCCCGTTTTCCCGATTATTTTGGTGACTTTACCGAACTTGTTCCTCGCATTATCACGGATGCTTTGTCGAATGCAACAGTGAAAACTTAATGTCAATCCGTTGATCCGTTCTCAAATCATTTCGTCACATACAAAAAACACTACATTTTTATTTATATAGATTTTTTCACGAAGTTCATCAAAAGTGCTTCAGAAATATTTCTAAATTTCTAAAATTATGATTCAAAAGAAATTATTATCAAAAATCTTTTTTGAAAATCTCTTGCCTTCGAATCTTCAGAGGAAATTACTTAGAAAATTCCAGAAAAAAAATATGCTTCCAAAATAAGCATAGCATCAAAGGATATTTATTATTTTCCTTTAGAAATAGTTTTGTCAATTATTGGAAGAATCCATGTTCTGGGATTCAATCCTTGTGCAAATCCAGGCCAGAATTCCTAGAGACTTTCTGGAAGAATACTGGGGAATCCAGAAGGATGTATGCTAGATTTCAAGAATAATTTCTTGAAAAGATTTTGAGAAAACTTCTTGGGAAAAATATTTTTAATTTCTTGAAAAAGGCTTTAGTTATCTTGCAATCACCTATGACTTATCAACAAAAGCAATACTTTCAAGAATCTGAAGAAAAATGTACATTTAAAGTAAGTCATAGATGTTTTTTAAAAATTGCAGAGTTCTCTTACGTATTGCTCCTTATTTCTGAAAGTCCATAAGCCATTCTTCAACAAATTTTCAAAGTAATACAAATATGTTCTCCAATATTTGATTTGAGTATAGTCTAACATGACGAATTTTACTATAAGACACCTTAGGCAATATTCTTGAAAAATGCCACCAATATTTTCGCTTCAAGCTTCTAGGGTCCTAATCAAAAATATTCCTTCCAAAAAGTTTATTTGGAATTCATGCAAGAAGAAAAATAAATAGTTTCTCCATCAATCTGATCGCCATAGTATCATGAAACTTCGGAGCTCATGCAAAATATTTTCTTTAATGTAAGATACAAATACCTCCAGCGAAAATTCCATCAGATTAACGGCAATTGCCCATTGTAGGGAAGAAGATTTTTTTTGTGATCGATTTTTAGATTTTTTAGTAAATGCTACAAAAACTACTTAAGCTTTTCTGTTTGGTGGATCGTTGGGAATTTCGTTAAAACATTTCTGAAATTCAAGCAAGAATTCACAGCAATTCTTAATATTTTCAACAGAAATTCAGTATTTCAGTATTTTTTTACGAAATTAGATTAGGCTGAAATTAACAAATAAATTTCTCAAGAAGTTCTTCCAAAACTTTTTTAGTGTGTGGTGCTCTATGAATCTGAAATAAAATTGATATGGATATTTGACGACATTTTTAAGAAAGCTCATTTTTTTTATTGTCTTCAGTATTGAGTAATGGGGAAATTTCAGTTTTGAGGTAATTTCAAGATAATTATTTCGAGTGAGTTTTAAAAGAATGAAAAGAGTAACATCAAAATGATTTTAAGAGAAATTAAAAGAAACACTGTGAAAAATGCACAAAAATCTCATAAATAAAGGTCTCCGTTCTCTGAGAAATCCCTAAGAACATTTTGCCAATTGAATCCTCTTAGTTTCCTTAAGTATTGTAGAATATTATGAATAAACTTATGAGTGACATCTGGAAGAAAAATAAAAATTCATTTTTTTATTCAGGAAGTCCTGGATATTTTTTGTTGTCAAAATTTAAAGTAATCCTTGAAGAAACTTGATAGATTTTCTGAAAGATTTGTTGAATGAATATGAAGAGAAACTTATATAAAAACCTCAAAGACAAAGTTTGCAAAACTGTTGGTGAATTCTCTGAAGAATTTGTGGAAAGAATCCAAGTTTGGTGATCTTGTAGTCAGTGTTGATAGACTTACACTCAAAATCTCAATCAATATGCTCTCCCGTGAGAGCAAACTCATTAGAGATCTGCTTCGGTAATCTCACGCTTGAAATTTTGATGCAAAATCAACTCAATAAACTCAAACCGTAAAAAATGATTCAGTCGCAAAAGCCGGCAAAAACTCGTGAAATCCGAATGTTGTTGTTTACGTTAGAAAGGATTAACATAATTTTACCAGACTAACAAGAAATTATTACCGTGTGTGAGTTAACTGTGGAAATACGAGACAATGAGTTAAAATGGTGAGCCAACTCATCCACGATTTTCTGACTGCTGAGTTGCATGATTGACAACTCACGCCTGAAAAATCTCAAGCGTGAGTTGTGAGAAATTGAGTTTTTCACAACACTGCTTGTAGTATTTTGGTTTCTTGCAGATACCACTTCTTGGAGAGATCCTCAGTTATTCCAGAGAATCCTTAACTAGGATTTCCAATTAATAAGTACGTAGAGAAACCTTCCTTGAGAAATATTAAAAAAAAAATATCTAAAGCATTCTTTGGCAAAATTCTTCTCTGCCAAGATTTTTTTTAAATCAAGTGGGTAGAGATTCTTTGAGCAATTCGATAGACTTTCTCCGAGAAAGCCTGCAGAAACTTTAGGTAAAATCTGGGAATGGTTGTCCGTGAGCATACCAGGAGGAGCTCAGAGAAGAAGTTCTTGGAGCACTGAAAAAGTACGGAAATAATTAATAAAGAAATCCCGTGAAAATTCTCAGAGGAATCTCTTAAAAGCACATGTTTGACTACATGAAAAGATCGTCAAAGAATCACAAAGGATATTCCTCGTGAGCTCTTTGGAAGAATTTTCGAAGGATGTATTTACTGCCCATAACTGCATAACAGTCACATTCGACATTTTTGACAAAATGGAGTTTATGCCATGGAGAGTCATCTAATGATTAATACTTTCGATCAACTTAATGAAATCTGTGAGATTGTTCTAGAAAATTCGAAAAAAATACCAAGTTGTTTTGTCACATTGGTAATTATGACCGCATAACAGTCACATTGAGATTATTAATGTGCCTCGTAATGTAATAGCAATGAAATTTCTATCAGAAATATTTTCTGACTATTCACCTAGTATATGATATGAGTTGTACAAAATATCAGCCTCAAATAAGCACTTTTGAGTTCCTGGTAATTTTTTGAAATTTTAGTGTCCTCCTATACTGCAATGAAATGCACACTTGGTATTCCATTTACTCAGTGCCTACTTTTGTCGAATGTTACAAATATGCAGTTATGGGCAGTTTACTAGACAATAAATTAGTAAGTGAAAATTGATTTGCGACAGTATCACACTTAAATAAAATCAGTAGAAATCTATGCAAACTACGAAATTTGTTGAAATCGTGATTTTTGCAACAGGCATCACTTCTGTAAAACAAGATTTTTCTAGGCCCCTCCTAGGCCCCCTCCAGAAACAAATCCTAGCTACGCCAATGTTGACTTCCGTGGGCATAGAGTATAATCGTACCTGCCACACGATATATGAATGCGAAAATGGCAACTTTGGCAATGAAAGCTCTCAGTTAATAACTGTGGAAGTGCTCATAAGAACACTAAGCTGAGAAGCAGGCTTTGTCCCAGGTGAGACGTATCAGGTATCAGGTAGAGTTGGCTGTATGATATTAAAAAGTTTTAAATATGAAATACTCAAAATAATAATCAATCAATCATTCTGTGGAAATATTGCTGTGTACGTTTGAAACGCATATATCAAATGCGGGAGCACTAAACGCGGTAAGATTTTTCACAAGGAAAGTGAAGTCAGGTTCGATTTATTTGCTTAGTTGGCGGTTATATGTAAAATGATAGGCAGGAATCCTTTAATTATTTTGAATGGCCTCATTTGAAGCATTTTTTGAACAGATTTGCACGTCAAACGCAAACAGGGTTAATTATATTGAAAATACCATGGTTATCTGAACTCAAATTGTATAGGAGCCAAAATAGATTCTATTTCTTTTTTTTTCTTCTAAAGACCGTTGGAGTACCATTCGAAACGATGCTGAATTTGGACTTCAGGGATCCGGACCAGACTCTTGACAGGGGCCCTTGGTGCAAAAAGAGCGGTAAATGCTGTTCATAGGAAAGTTTAGCATTATGAAAATATTATCTGGAAAGCTCTATATATTGTATTGTTTTGCGATTTCGACTGTACCCACAGCACTTCGTGAATATTGCGTAAAATCATAATTATAGCTGTATAAAACATCAAAACTAAAAACTAACGAATAACTGGTGTACGTTTTTCTGAGTCCATGAAAAAGCACTTGATTCAATTTATCTGAACATCGACCATATGATTCAATGTAATAAATGGATAACAGTAGCAAAAAATATATTATTTTATTTCTTTTTCATTTTGCAGCGCATATTTTCATTTAATGAATAGTCGTTCAACTACTAGATATTAACCAGAGAAGATTTTAAAAGTTTTAGATATGATCAAGATGGTTTTCATGAGCGAATAGAACAATTTTCAATGAAACTTAAAAATTCAGAAAAAATCGTACAGAATCTTCTACTAAGTATAAAATAAGATCATCGCATGCCATAATATCTCTGTTAGAAATCGTATCGGATTTTTATATTGAGTTTAAAATCATTCCACTAGTTAGTATTGTTTATTTTACCAGTAAAGTAAAACACCCATCCTCAATGCTGACTAAGCGAGAAATAGTTATTTATGCAACAAGTTGCAAAATGTTGATTTTTTCAGCATGAGTTGTACATTTATCCAACGAGGCTCACCGAGTTGGATAAATACAACGAGTGCTGAAAAAATCGAGTTTTGCAACGAGTTGCATACAACATTTTTTGCTATTTCGAACAATGCCGTTTCAACTCGATGAACTCTAAAAGCACAAACAAACATTGCAAGAGAACCCACATGGGCATACAGCCATGCGTAGTTTCAATTCAGTATTTTTCAATCACGTAGGCTGTGACACAGTATTACCCTTGAATGTCACAATTCTTCTCGTTCCCATCGGTCATAAAATTTAACAAGGCAGGCTCTTTACTGATGTAAATATCAAGTTTGATTGCAAACATGTGACGTCACTCCTATCGTACCATATACCTTCCGGACCACTAGATCATTTTTTTTTTCGCAAATTTGTTCGAGGTGGATAGGAATGACGTCGTCAAGTAGCTGTCAGTTTTCGGAATATATCACCTTCTTAATGCAGTACACCGTGGGTATCATGTAGATGTATATTCCCTATTAGATGAATGAACAGGTAAGAAAGCACAGTATAACTACAAATGCTGGACGATCCGACCCCACATCAGTATCACCAACCTGTGTTGGAGCCTGATCGCACAACGGATGTAGACTCTAGTGAAGTGACTCGCCGTGTAAACCAAATGGAAAGTCACTTCGCTCGAGTCGAGAATTGTCACCTCGCTATAGGACACCGACAATTCTCACCTCACGCTAGACATAGAACAAACTCAAGAATCAGATGCAATTGTGCTTTTTCTGTGCGGCATATAAGGTGATTATAGAACGAAGCCACACCTCAAATTTTCAAGAGCACAATACTTAAGAACTAAATAGCGCTCCGCGTTAAAAATCTATCCCAATAGTCACCACCAGCAAGCAAGCAAGTTGATTGCTTTTCAACGCGAACTGTTGTCGGATACTCTCGCCTTGTGCACTTGAAAATTCAAAGTTTGGCTTCGTTTTATAATCACCATAAGGCAAGACGATCGGTGAGGTGTCGGCTCGCTTCCATTTGATTAACATTGGTCGCATCACGTCACCCGTGGTGAGAACGACTCGTCTCGACTCACACGCCGCGCACTATAAGCATGGCATGAATAGACTAGGACACTGGGTTGTTCGGTTGACGCCTACCAAAACAGTACTGAAAAGTGCGACTTTTCAGCACCGAAAAGAGTGTTTATTTGGTAGGAAAAGTAGGCCGTTATGTTAATCAACTTCTCAATGAAAAGTTGATTGATTTGCAACGGAATAGCAAAAAATTAGTTTTGTCATCGCTCTCTCTTAGGGGCTCTGAATCGCTGCTGTTGTTTGTCAAGCTTTTTGTCAACTAGCGAAATGTGACCAATCATAGATCGATACAGATGCGACGTTTTCTTCGCTTGCTTTGACCGTGTTTCGAAATCAATTGAGAACGAATTCTGCAATGCAGATTATATTCGTGGTTGTCACAGAGAGCAATTCTTGACGTCGGGTCATTCGGGGCACCGTTTAATCGGAAGCCAACCTCCAATCGGAATCGTTGAACCGACCTCGGCATTCGACAAGGCAGTCTATTGAAGAGAGAGGATAAAGGAGACCATCAAACGCAATCGGAGTAGGAGAGATCCTCCGCCGGGGACTAGGCCGAGTAAAACATACATAACGCAGTATCGGTACTAAGTTGTCGAGGCACCAGTAAACCGGATATCACCCTTCAACCGGATTTGCTGAGCCGACCCTGGCACTTGGCCGACCTCCATCGAGTCGGAGTAGGCTAGATCCTACTTCGGAGATAAGCTGAGTAGATTGCGAAACAGCACCGGCAAATGGTCGTCGAGGCGCCTGTGAACGGAAAGCTTCCTTCCACCGGAATCGCAGGACCGACCTCGGCATCTGCCCGGATAGCATCGGTTCGGGAGATCTTCCTCCACCGGGGAAATCTTCGTCGAAGTAGGATTGACCCACCATCGGGGGCTGTTCTGAGTAGTACGAGCATATAATCGGCTAGAGTCGACGGAGCACCAATGAACCGGAAGCCATCCTCCAACCGGAATCGCTGGACCGGCTTCGGAACTCTACTGGACAGTATCGGAGCAAGAAGAAACGCGTAGCGCAAGCAACGGTTCGGGAGATATTCCTTCCCGTCGGAGTAGGCTGAGTAATATCGATCGTCGTTTAGGGTCGAAATCATGCCAGAGCCTTGCACAGCTTCTGCTGGTCGCTTCTGTGCTTACAGAATAAGCTTCGTTATCTTGCAACAACTTCTTACCTACCGATTCGTTGATTTTTTATGTCTCCTGGGTAGATGCCAAAGTCGGTCTTACGGTTCCGTTTTAAGATTCACTGAGTCGGGCTAGTCCCCTGGCTCCTCCACATTTTCCGCAGTCTCGCCAGTTATTCCAAGAACGACGTAATCTGCAAATCGGACGATCTTGACTCCATTTGTCCATTTCAGTCAGAAGTCTTTGTTTCCACAGCGTTGTACCGAATACTAATATCTGTTTCAGATTCGTATCGTATACCAATTATCGATACTGAAAGAACTAAGCAGAACTTTACACAAATAGTTTTGGTCTCACTACATGGGGTGCTACGGCGATAGGCTTCCAACTGGAACGATTAAACGTGTTTTTAACATACATCGTTGTTGGTAACATGATTGTTTCTGGCATTTTCCCCATCTTCGATTGGGCCTTAAATAGGAAAAAGATTGTTCACGAACAGCTTAGGCTTGCCGGGGCATATTTCAGCTGGTATTGTTGGACCGTTGACCTTCACAATCACTACTCGATAAGCGTTGCTTTAGGGTTAAGCTTCAGTTTGCCAGCATAATTCCTTTTATTAGCACAAACGTAGCCCTGAACAGCCGGAATGCCATCTACGCTTTTCTATATTAGCTACATCTCTGAACGGGACCTCTGGCTCTCACGCAGGCTGCATGGAGGGCGCTGACGTCTTAGGTGCTGAAAAGATTCAGCACTCCACCAGTACGCTGAGCGCCGCTGTTTGATAGGCTCCAGCTTTCTCGTCATAGTTCACCACACGCTTTAGCTAACGCTTCTGTTAACCTTCCAGTCGTCGCGCGGTTTGCCGCCGTCAGAACAACCACGCTACTGTTGTGCACGAAAAGCGAGTTTTTTTTTCATCAGTGTTGTACAAAACACAACAGCGCGACGACTGAAGTGTTAACTCGACTACATCCATGTTTGGAGCGTCGCTTACTGCATTTGAAGCCACCGTTTTACGGATGGTGCACCTAGGCTGCTTCTCACATTCCCTAGCTACGGGAGTTAATTGACCACATTTCCTGAAGAGTTCGGACCTGTTTGAGCAATTGTCGTTCTTTGCCTGGCGGACGAAATCCATGCATTTGACGCATTTCTTCGACTGTTTGTTCCAACCAATAGACCAACCATCCTACCTTGATTTCTTGCGATATAACCGTTTTTTTCTTGTCCTGGTCCTTATTTACCCTTTCTCCCTTCTCGTTCTTCACGTTGTAAGCTGTTCGCTGCTTTGCTTTTGAGAATCTCCCTGTTCGCCTTTTGTTCTGAGCGGGTGTCCAGATGGCTCTTAGGCGTATCATGTAAAACGGTCGCAACTTGCTTCAGTTCCTTCAGTTTTGCTGCTGGATATGATACTTGTGACTTTTTTATCTGGAATTGATGAACTCATAGGGTCAGGAAACTATCCACCGACGTAGAATATAGCACCACTAACGGGGACTAGACCAAATAACACAGATCAGAGCGAACTATCAGTTTCGGGTCGTCGAGGCGTCAGTGAACTGGAAGTCATTCTTAAACCAGAACCGTTAGACCAACCTCGGCATCTACCCAGGAGACAGCGAACATCAATTTGACACGAATGCGCCCCTCTGGTGTAAAGTGTCGATAATAAAAAAAAAAAATCAAACATCAACGAATCGGTAGGTAAGAAGTTGTTGATGTTAGATTGGCTTATCAGTCTTAACAAAATAAAAAAAAAATGTTTTTTTTTTTACTTTGTCCAACGTTTCGGTCCGCTTGGGACCTTCCTCAAAGACTCAAAAAAAAAAAAAAAAAAAACAAGATAAAATAACAGTTTTTTTTAAATTTTGACAAGGCTAAAAAGCCAATCTAACATCAACAAGGAACTACAGTCGAACTACCAACAGTAAGAATTTGTTGCAAGATAACGAAGCTTAGTCAGCAAGCACAGAAGCGACCAGCAGAAGCTGTGCAAGGCACTGGCAAGATTTCGGCCCTAAACTTAAAATGTGATGCGCATCAACATTTGTGCAAACCACAGGCAAGGCTCAGCCATCAATGAGTAAAGTCGCATCGACACAGTTGAAATGTCATGGTAAACAGCGATTTTGGAGATATTTGAGCTCTAACAGTGAACTAGCAGTACCGCTAGAGGTTGTTATCGAAGAAGTTTTCGAGCACAAAAGTGGATGAACACAAAAGTGCATGAACACAATTCTCCCCCAATGAAATTGCTTGGTGTTGTTCCGGGGTAGATCGAGGCATAGGAGAACATTCAAGGCTCAATGATCACCGAGCCTTCTGCGGTTGCCAAAACCCTAGGAATCAACTTTGGTAGTCTAGTCAGCTTCGATGCATACAATCCAGTTTTCCGCCGGAAACACACAATCAATCCATCCAGTTTATCCAATTTAGTGATTTCAGAGGACTATAGTGCCTCTCAGATGAATTGCTCTTTCTTCATGCGAGAGCTCAACTTTGCCTTCGCGTCAAGGTCTAGTAATTCCTCCGGCCCTGATAGCATGGGCTGCCCACTCATACCTCTCCTTCGGAGTGAAACTGTTAAAGCTAATCAATGGTATGTGGCCACACCGCTCATTCCCGGACGAATGTCTCGTGATCCGTATTCCTAAAACAAAATATCCTCTAGGGACACATATAGGGGGAGATCCCCCAGTACCGGACACTTAAGCCACTAAATTCATAATTCGTAAAATATTGGTTTTATGTGCTCGTGTTACTCATTTATGATAAATATTATCATTTTTATAGTGTACAAAATAAATTTGAAAATATAAATATGAATTTTGACATTGCATTTTGATTATGTATTTTAGTACCAAATTGACCGATCTTGAAAGGTGGCACCCAATACCGGACACGATCTGGAAATGCCTCGAATTCTGTAAATTTGAACATCATTAAATATGTTTACTATAGGAATAGTATATAATTGCCAATTCAATGCATTTGCAACATTTACATGAACAATTTGAGTATTTCTTAGTAAGCAAGATGTACATAAAAAACCTCTTTCTTATATGATGAAAAATAGCACATTTTACGATGTTGTTCTGAATGTTCATTCTTCTTAATTTTATTGCATGTTTAATACCATGATCGACGGAACCCATGAAAAATGAAAGTATTTTGAGACACTGGTGCAATAATTACAAAAATATCATATAACAAATCAGGCTGTCCGAAACTGGGGGACAGGAGGTGCTTAACCAAAATTGTAATTTGTCCATATTTATTGGACTAAATGGTACAAAATACATTCATACTATCAAAATAGGATTATGTTCGAATATGCTTGCGTGATCCAAAGTATTTTTTCATATTCAAAATAATTACTAAATAGGCTCAAAACTAAGGCAACACGTAAATTTTTTTGAAATTTTCATACTTTTGTACTTTTTCAAGAAGGCATCCATATTTCAAGAATGTGTTATTCTACGCAAACATTAGTCTCCATAATAGCTTCCTTTACTACTAATACATTATCTTGATTGGACCATGATTTCTCAATGTTTCGACTTTGTACGGTATTGGGTGCTGTCCGGTACTGGGGGATCTCCCCCTAAATCAAAATCCATATCTCTCACGTGCCTCCTCTCAAAAGTGGTCGAGAGAATGGTAAACCGGCGATTAGTCACCTCGGGCATCGACAGCATGCCTATTGCCGCAGCATTACATAGAATGCGCGTCCCCAACTATCGGTGTAAAGTTCTGCACAGTTACTACCCATCTGAGTTACACGTATGTAGGGAGACTTACGGCTTCGGCACCATTCGACTATTATCGGCAACCAAAATTCAAACGCCAAATTCACAGTATTATTCTATCAAAACACGTCAATGAAAACATTTAGATGATTCTTTGTTCTGTCCGCTTCCCACTGACGAGATTTCAGAGACAGAACAAACAATACCGCCAGAGATGTCATCAATTCAAATGAACGCGCCTCAAAATGCGGCTGATTTGGAGCTGCCGAAGTGATTCACCAGCAGTTCTTATGGGAAAGTTGCCGAACAGAATGAGGCTGCCGACAATAGTCACACTGACAAGAGGTGTTCGCAGCGTTGTAAAAACGTTTGCAAAAGCATTTTGACAAGTCTGTCGGTGTGAATCGATAGAGGAATGAGCAACGCATTAATGTAAACAGTCAAACACGGAATTTTTCTGCTGATGTCCGGGAATATTACAAAAGAAGCGCGGCATCGGCTTAGACTGCCGAGAATACGTAAGTTCCCCTACCTGAGAACGTGATTTTTTTCATAATTTCACCCATAGTTTGTGGAATTTGCATACTACCAATGAGGTTATTAATTTTATTCTATCAACTAAATGTGTTAAATATCTACACGTCATGTTCCACCTTGTAATACTTTTAGATGCTGCATGTTATTGCATTTTATGTTGAATAATCAGAAATACTCAATAATGCAAACTTTGCTTGAAAGTGAACGTAACAGCTGAAACATGTATTAAGATCGTTGCAGAGCACATTTTTCTGTATTTGTAGGCAAAGTAATTCGTGCTTAAAATCATAACTTTGCATTTCAACTTTTTTCTAACATTTTTGTATTTTCAAAGCATTAAGATATAGTTTTCAATTCCTTCATTAAACAAAAGCCAACTTCCCAAACAGGAAAAAATTGGGGTGGGTAATGTCTATTACATTACCGCGGGGTTGACGTAGAACTACGATTATTAATAATTTGATTTGTCAAGTGTATGAATTTGTAAGTGTACTAGTTTTGTGTTGTTATTGATCGGATGAAGGTTTCAGAAGTAAACTCTTTTTGGACTCATTTTGGTAGTCCTGAAAAGAACCATTTGTCGTTCTGTGGTTCCGAGAACCATTGTTTGGTGTTCCAGGAATAATGCTAGATGATTGAATTTGTTTGATTGGTCGTTGCTTGCTTGTGTTGCTTGGTTGGGTGATCGGTTTCTGGCTCCAGCTGTAGCTCGCCAAACTCCTCCAGTAGATTAGATGTTTGATAGCTCGGGTGCTTTGATCGTTAGAATCGATAGAATCGGTCCAGTGCTTTGGTCTGTAGCAATATCCATTGCATGAGCATTTAGGCTTGATACTCATCAATATGCAGGCTTGGCCGCTATGATCCAGTATTTCACGCAGTTCGTCTCAAAGCGTCACTAATCGTTGATTGCCTAAGCGCTGCAGCTCATTCCTCAAGTCAACCCTCTTGGGAGAATTGCTGCCTTTGGCGTGATGGAACTTAAAAAGTAAGAGGTTGTTTCCGAGATACGACCGCCAAAGTGACGTTGGATAACATTAGCATCTTCTATTTCCTGGCTTGAGACCGTCACGAACTTATGAAAGATTTCTGAGAGTACAGCACCAATTTTCGACCCAACACTAACTTTCGACCGATTTTCGATACGGTTTTGGCCTACTTTGTATGAAAATCCGAAAATTGGCACAGAATTCTTGTAGGTCGAAAATAAGTGCTCTTCTAATCAATTTTCACACTATTTGTTGCATGCCATTGTTGACCTATTATGAACATTTTGTGTTATTATTTGGTTGGTTCGATTAACTCTTCAACCGGTCGATGGAAGAAGAAGCATGAGCGATAACGTTTGCTCAACAAACAAATATTGCGCTTGAAGGTCCACGCATGATCCACTTTTGATTGATTGCTTAAGTGGGTTCCGAAGCCTTTCGATACTCGTCGTATCCGTGGCGAACGTGCTGAAATTGTATTGAAGCACAATTTCAAACAACTGCCCTTTTCAGGGCCACAATTGATTAAATAATTAATTTAGTTATCAATTATAGTTTCGGATGATTAGTTTTCAACGGAGATAAATGACAAACAAAGTTTAACATAGGTTCCCGTCGTTGGGGTCGGGCGGCGGTAGCATTTTCGCAGTCTTTTCTGTGTGCGTATTTCCATTCGATCGACAATGTCTTACCAAATCGAAACGTCAACAAAGCTGTTGCTTATTAGTTTTAGCTCTGTGTTCGACGAGTTGATACTGATCGCTCTAGTATCATTTAGGTAGCGACGGCGACAACGGCATTATGCGATCATCTCTAAATGCGAAACAAACCGGGAGGGATTCTTCATTCAAGTGCCGTTCGCAATTTATCCGACTCATGCACACACTGTCGAGGATCGCCCCGCGCGCGCACAATGGGAAATTTATTTCCCATTTATGGTTGCGTGCAAATGACTGACCAAAATCTGAATCAATCACATCCAATCATCAAAATGTCGCTCTTAACGGTGGAAAATTCTCACAACTCTTTTAAAATGAAATTGTCGTCCTGAAAAGGACGGTTGGTGGTAGTCACCGTCGATCAAACTGGGTTTTCATTCCCTTGTTAGACAAAAACACACCAAAAGATCACCGAAAACGATTAAATTAAAATGTGGTCGGTAATTTTGTGCTTTCTTGTCCGTCCTTGTATTCGATGGTTTCCTCACTCCTCCGACGGTAATTATCAAGGTTTCTGGACGCATTCTCCACGAATTCGATGGGCTAGCTGGATGCCAAGGGCCATGATGAGCAATTACACGGAACCCGCAGCTTTTAGCTTGGGAATAAACAGCAGCAGCAGCGACGAACGTGTAAATTTTATTCCGATATGAGTCCTTCTCCGGTTGCTGGTCAACGATTGACTGATGCGCGCGTGAAGTCGAGTTTGGTTGGCTTCGACTGAACACGAGATAATAAAGAGAAGTAAGAAGAAGACCGAAAGGGGCGTTTCATTTTGAATGACGAAAGTGGCTAAGATATCGCGCAATGATGTCTGTGTCAGGAATACACAAGAAAAGTAGATTCGAAAGATATCCAATCGATTGGTGCTCTGTCCCAGTGAGGACATTAATGCCAAGAAGAAGAAGAATAAGAAGATGTGAATAAGTTCTCAGTTTATTCGACAAACCAGCTAAATATTTCATGGGTGCACAACAGCAACAGGGTAGCGGATCACAGGGATTAAGTTGAAATCTGGAAACGTAGCTCAATCTTGAAATCTTGAGCGACTTCATAAACCAGATTCTGGATTAATGGCTCAGCAGGCTTCTAGCAGCGAGGTACTTCTCGCCAAGCAAGTTCGGAGGAGCTCTTACCAGCTCGAAAGCGGAAATGGAATGAAACTGAATCCAACGAAGGCAGCATGTTTTATAACCTTGGAATAGCAGATGATGCTCCTCCCTTTTGTGCTCTTCGCTTTCTGATCGACCAATCTGGGAAATGGGTATGTGCTAATAATGTGTTGGGCTTGGAATTACTTAAAAATTGTGGAGAATACTAATACGTGAGAAATTGGTCGAACATGAATTGTTGGAATGATTGGCATTCCCTAAATATTCAATACGGGCTATTGATAATCAATAGTTTTCTTTATTATGACGGTAAATTTTTGATCCATGGGTGCCAAAATTATTACAATCGTTCAATGAGAATGTCTTTTCAAAAGCATTCTTAATATGTCGCAATTTTGTTACATGGGATAATTTTCCTAATTAAAGTGTTCCCATAAAATATGGAACAAAAGAGGCGCTGTTGGAAAAGCCACTCTATTTTACAATCGTTGTGAAATGTTGAACACTCACCCCGACGGCACTGCAGCAGCGTCCGCGAGTACAATCTCAAATGGTTGAGTCATAAATTATTCATGACAAATGAAATTTTGTATGAAGCCGTGAAATTGATTTAGGAATATTAGTTATAAATAAAGTCGTAAATATTTCTCTTTTAACTCTTTTCCACAAATTTGATGGCTCTGAAAAGAACCGATGGCTTTGTTAGCTTCGATGTTGTTACGGATAAATAACACTTCTCGGACCAGCAAAACTCAGGGGGCTTCTGGTATATGCTTCTAACGGGATTGCTTCTTGACCACCAATGATGATTTCATCACGAGTCGAAATTTTGAAGCGCGGGTCAACAGCTCCTCGGCCGATGAAATTTGCGGCGGCGATGACGATGGCTGGGTGAACGCAAACAAGCGGTGAAGCACAAAGCGAGAATGACTCGCCCGACCGTGTTCACAGTTCGACCGCAAATTCACCTGTGGACTGCTTCCTCTTCTTCTTCTTCTTCTTCTTGGCGGTGGCAGCGGTGATGACTTTGGCTTTGGACGGCATCTTCTCTCGCTCGCTCGACAGTTTGATTTGAGCGAAGCAAGACAAACGGGGAGGTCCTTCGCTATCGATGTCTGTGCCTGAGAAGCACGCCCGGTCAGAGCAAGCCGATCTGTCGCCTGCTGAGATGCGAGCCAATCGGAGAGTGAAAAGCAAATGACGTCAAATTTTCTCTAGCCACCCCTATTTATAGATTTGCTTGAAATCAACGTTCTATTTTAAAACAGTTATTAAACTATTTGGACAGGTATGTGGGATTCAGTAAGTAAACGACATGAAGCTTTGATGTCTTATCTTTCGATTGAGGTGCTAATCAAGAAATTTCGTTAGGCCAGCGAAAAGTTATAAACGTTTAAAATATTTCATGCCAGCGTAACGCTCTTGGTTTTGAAATTCCAATTTCACTCCTGTATAGAGAAGAAAGACGTACTTCTACGTCAAAACATTAGCAACGGTTTTCTGTTTGAAAACATAATTTATGATCACCGAAACATTAGCCCAGCCATCTGGTCGACTGACCCTTTCCTTCCTTGGGAAGACAACATTCCATCCTACTCAGGAGGCAACCCTCCGCGTCGATGACAACCCCAAAACCAAACATGTCCAGCTTATAGTTCTCCTCGTTCGGCTTCGGAATTAATTATCCACACGATTCACCAGATTTCATTCCCGAAACAACCCCGCTCGCAAAACTTGCCCAACCGAAAACTTCAAACTCATCCATTCACATAAATTACCGGCCAAGCAAATACCAGTCGCACATCCTTGCGCACACATTCCTTTGAACTGTCCTTAGCCTTTCGGCGAGAGTTACCTTCAACTATATTCTATCCTCACAGAAATAGTAAGAAAAAATCCCGACGTCTCAAACCGGCCACTGTCCACTTCGGAGTCCTTCTTGTTCTTCCCAAATCGACACAGGCACTATGGGCGATCAGGTGATCAATAATCAAAAAAATACATGTTCTGATAGGCCTATATGCGCTATTTGTATCAAAACTCATTATAAATTTATAGCTGCTACTCAAAAATTTGCATCAAAAACATGAAATTTGTATAACATAACTCATAATTATGACATGAATTGGCAAAAAACATTTTTGACCGCTAGTCTATGTGGAAACGGCCCATAGTGTGGCACACACATGGGCAAGGATAATCGACAAACTCGTCCAACAGGACAAAGTTTTCCCTCCTGCCCCTCCATGTGACGGATGTCCTCTTCCGAAGCCCGAAGCCAAAGGAAGTGATAATGTTTGCCTTTCGCAGCTCTCTGTCTCGATGATAGAACGAAGGAAAAATATTTTCTTCCAGATTAAAGTTTAAAATTGCTGGTCATTTATTACTGGGCCTCGTTTGTTCGGTCGGTGTGTGAGCCGAGCAGTAATCGTAATGAGGGGAAGAGGTGAATGAGAAACGGATAGAGTTTGTGTCCTTTCCATGCAGCAGGACGATTATTTTGGGATGTGGGAATTCGTATTTCGGATCGACACGTCCCCATCGATGACAAAAGATGTGGTCGAATCATATTGTTTCAAAGTTATGCATATGGTTTCTGGGCGAGGTAATAAAATCGACTGCTCTTGATTGCTCTTTATCTATTAATTTTGCATTTGAAATTTTTGAGATGGAGGAATTGAAAAATGTTTATTTAAATATTCATAAGTTTAATTTCTGACATAATATTCATTTCTTATATTTAGGTGTTCTGTGTCTTTCGAACAAATGTCATAGATTCCTTTTACACGAGAAGGTCTTGAACCACTTTTCATACAATATTTTTCAAAGTATGACAGCAGCACAATGGAATCAATCCCTAAAAACAAAACCAAAAGAGGATCGCAAAATTCAGCCTTCCTCTATTGAAAGGGGAAGGGGTTCACTGCGCTTACATGGCTCGGAGGCAACGAACCTCATTATTAACACATCCCAACAATCGGTTACACAATGTCATCCCGAGGACCAAAAGATCATCGCGCATCCGTCGCATCTCATCTCTCGTATCGAGTATACGCGCGTACTTACACTTAAGGATTGTCGTCCCCTCGCTTGGTTAATGGGAGTGCAAAAGTTACAAGACCGCGCTCATTTAATTTGGCCTCGGGGTGATTGGATTCTGCTCCTGCTGCTTTCTGCTGCTGGAACCCATTCATTCATGTTTCCCTTTCGTTTTTAATGTTTTATGTTGCGCTCACCACTCGGCAGCATCAAAACATCATCATGATCTTCTTGTCCAGGAAATTGTTTGATGCTGCTTGTCTAGCGATGGAAAATTGAATTGAATGGCGGTGGTTAACCGAAACTGAATGGGATTCGCTTTGCTGTGCTTTGAAGGGGTTAATCCATATCGTAAAAGTTCTGAGATTTTGAGGATTGGAGTGGCGGAAGCTGTCGAGATTGATACACAATAGGATTTATGGATTTTTTTTTGGGTTAGACTTCTGAGGTAATTACGTAGATTTTGATGATCTAATTAGACAATTGCAAAATGGTGAAACAAAAATTTGATACGCAGATATTTGCTCCGAGATAATTTAATATAGTTACACTACCCCTCTTTGACTAAAATTAATAGCAATATCCCAAGGCACATCGAAATCTTGAGATGCGCATACACAAATTATTTCTGCTGACGGAACTTTAACTACCTTTTACCTGAAACAATAAAACAGTACTTCTGAACAGTGGTGTAGCTAGGGCTTTTGGAGCCCGCTGCGGAGATCGATTTCGGGGCTCTCAAAATTGAGGTGAACGCCGTACACTGGGGCAGATCGCTGTTTTCGACGGCCAAAACCTCTAGCACTCTGGATATGCACCCTAGAGGTTTGGTGTCTTGCACAAAGTGTTTTGGAATAACTTGTACTATGTTTTGACATATTCAGATTTTCTCTAGATAAGTGAAAACTTATCTAGATCAGTTTTATCTTTTGATAGGAGCGTCCTAGCAAAAAACTTTCTTCTGCAAAGTTGTTCATTGAGGCATTTTTGACACTTCTTCGGAAGACACTTACACTCTACCACTGACGTGGATTACAATATATGACAATTTAGTAAAAACAGTCAAAAAATCGATTTTGACCATTTTTTTATACAAAAAATTGTTAACAAATATTTTGACATCAAATATTAGAAGCTTAACTATAACAAAGTAAATTTACATCATTAAAAAGCAAAATTTTCAGATATAATTATATTTTTGGTAAAAACAGTCTAAAAATAGTGTTTTACAAAATCCAGGATAACTCATGAATCGGCAGATGGCGGCAGCTATTTTTTGTATACGACTAGTCAAGAACATAAGTTTCAATTTTGTTGTGGTGGATTGAAAATTTGATGAAAATATGTCAAAAAATGCTTATATTCGAGAAAAATTTCATGAATATATATTTTTGAAATGTATTTCTGGAACATATTGCATGTTGGCGAAGTGTTTTGAAGAAGTCATCTCTAAACTGGTGTTCCAACAAACTTTTGAACGGAATTCAAGATAATTTGTCCTATATGTATATCGACCTCTTTATCTATCCTTTGATTTTTATTAGAGTACCGTCAAGCTACCATTCACCGTGCATTTAAGAAAAAAAAATGCCCTTAAAAAAATTATACAACTTTGCCAAATTATTTGAAGCGTACTAAAATACCACAACATAGCGTGCAATTATATACTTATTCAGGGAAAAATATCAAACTAGTGATGCATAACAAAAAAATACTCAAAAATTATGTTTGAAAATGTCATGTTAAGGTCGCCTCATACCGTTCTATGTCACCATTTACCGTGCACACTAGTGCACCATTCACCGTGCGAATAGTTTTCGTCATGATTTAAGTTTGTATCTTGAAGAAACGCTGTTGATGGAGCAACTATCTTGCTAGTAGTGTGTGCACTCATTTTTAAGAGTATTCAAATCTTCATTTACGATGAAAACCATAAAAAGATTAAAAATTGGCTAAATAATTATTTTTTCATAAAAATCGTTATAAGAGGTTTGACTGTATTGTCCAAACCATTCCATATTCACTCACGAACTAAATATAAAGTAGTTTAATGACGAGATAACAATGAATCTAATATTATTGAATAATTTACACTAATGCACGGTAATAGGAACCATATATATTGAAAAGGATCCATTCACCGTGCATTTGGGTTTCGACTAAAACACAATAAAAAATTCTAATTTGCATAAAACCACATTGCTCAAACGATGAAATACATCTTACAAATAGTATCCACAGCGAAAAATTGTTGAAATTTTGAAAATTTTTATACTCTATCGTTAAAATGAAAAATGGGAATTTTTGGCGTTTTTACTAAGAGTGTTGAAAAATCTCATTATCGAACAGAATTCACATGATTTTGACTACATAAAATAGGGTTTTCAAAATGTTTTATGACAAAAACTACTTCATTTCATCAGTTTTATCTTATTTTGCTGACAAAAGAATAATTTGTGAAAATTGTATGAATATTCTGTACGAATTTGTATATGTGCACGGTGAATGGAGGCCGCACGGTGACTGGTGACTTAACGGTAATAGTATTGTGTTTAATAAAAGCTATATTATACGGTACCAGTTTGGTGATGACTTTTTCAAAACACTTCGTTAACATGCAATATGTTTTAGAAATACATTTAAAATTATATAAATTCATGAAAAGTTTCTCAAATACAAGCATTTTTTAACATATTTTCATCAAATTTTCAAACCACTACAGCAAAGAAGCCTCACGTGGCCCCACTTTTCTTTCTTCGGGACAATGAAACTTATGTTCTTGACTAGTCGTATACAAAAAATTAGCTGTCGCCATTTGCCGCTCTATGAGTTATCCTAGATTTTGTAAAACACTATTTTTAGACTGTTTTTACCAAAAATATAATTAAATCGGAAAATTTTGCTAGTAAATGATGTATATTTACTTAATTATAGTTAGGCTTCTAATACTTGATGACAAAATATTTTTTTGACATTGTTTTTGTATGAAAAAATGGTCAAAATCGATTTTTTAATTTTTTTCACTAAATTGTCATATATCGTAATCCACGTCAGTGATAGAGTGTAAGTGTCTTTCGAAGAAATGTCAAAATATCTCAATGAACAACTTTGCAGAAGAAAGTTTTTTGCTAGGACGCTTCTATCAAAAGATAAAACTGATCTAGATCAGTTTTCACTTCTCTAGATCAATTCTGAATGTGTCAAAATGTAGTACAAGTTATTCCAAAATACTTTGTCGAAGACACCAAACCTCAAGGGTACATATCTAGAGTACTAGAGGTTTTGGCCGTCGAAAACAGCGATGTGCCCCAGTGTGCGCCGTTTAAATGGAAGGCGCTAATGTGAAATCGATGGAACTTACGTTGATATGTTGTTGAAGTAGTTTGATGGTATAAATGTCAATTAATGAGCCTACAATTCTTCTTTTCTAAATTCTTGTTCAGAAATACATTAGTTTACGGAAAATCATCGAGGGGGCTTCCAGTGAATTACCATGGAAGTATAAATAAACACTGGCGAAGTAGCTCTGGAAATCAATGATTTGTATACAGCTTTGAGAGTTGTAGGAAAATTTGGACATTTCCTAAATTTTGAGTTTTTGATTCGGGATTGATTTTTAAATTATTGAAATTATCCGTTATTGAATAAAATTGCACAAAGTTCACTTAAAAAAAAATCAAACAAAATGATCTCCAAACATTGTTTAGAAGTTAATTTTGTAATTTTCACGAACTTCCTTGGGATTCTATTCAGAAATTTAACGTAGCATTTTTTGTAGGATAACCATAGAAGTAACCTCATGAATTCTCCATTTCCCCAATCATTTTCCTAGGAACAGAGTTATGCTTTAATGGAAAATTTGGAGAAAGCGAAAACTATTATTCGTTAACATTTTTTTAAAACCTCCATCGAGAGACTTTATCAAGTGTATTTAAAAAAAAAAGTCAAAATTGCAATCCACTTAGATGGATACAAAAGAAGAGTTGCTTTTAACAAGAATTTACATTAGATCTTAAAGTAACATGACTGCATTATTAAAAAAAAATAAAAATAAAAATAAAAATAAACGGCATAACGTAAAAATGCGATACAATGATCTGATTTAACTTCATGTCGTGTATACGTTATTGTCTGGAGCAGGTCTAAGAGCGAATGCGATGGAAATTAAAAACGATGATTGGTTTTCGCGTTATAACACAAATTGTTTTGAAGTTTGTAATCTGCGAAATTTCTTACCCTTTATCTTTGCTGGTACTGAAACGTGAAAAAGTGTTGCAATCTGTACCAATATACACTTCACTGTATAATTGACCATAACACTGAGCTTCTCAAACACCACATCATCCGGAACTTATTGTTATAGTACATATGAAAGAAACGTACACGAATATCCTGTGCACAAAGTTCCATGTAAATTTCAGCCTCATTAGATGCACATGAAAGAAGCGAATCTTTGGACATAAATTTACATCCGTTTCATTATCCGTTCTTAAAATAACATGACACCATCGAAATATAAAAAAAGAGTAAATGACTTGACGAAAAATCTATACAGATTTCCTTTTACGTTACGTCTTAGAAGAAAGTCTTTACAGATGTCACGTCATGCCGTGGATTGTGTTTTTGGTTGGTTTGGTATTTCTCAAGGTGAATAGGCAGAGAGTATGAACACATACCTTCACTACACACTCCGAAAAGTCATGTGATTTTACATCTTTTGGTTGCACATAAAAGAAGCGAGCCAAATGAAGTGAATTTGTGTCACATTTTAAATACGATGGTGTCTGATTCGGGAAATGTCAATCATAGTGGCCAGGCATTGCAGATTTCGCTCTCATTTGAGTATGAAGCACGATCAAAGCAAGCAAAGAAAAACATCCCATCTGTTTCGATCCACGATCGTCATTGTATCGCAAGGTGTAACAAGTGTGATAATTGGAAGCAACAGCGATAGCCCCAAAGAGAGAGCGATGAAAGAAAATTTTTTTTTTTCGCTTGTTTACCGTTGGGGATAGGTGTTTTTCTTCACTGGCACGATAAACAATCCACGAACTTCCAATAGCAATAGTGTCCCCCAGGCTTGGAGCATGTTTAGAGTGGTTTTATCATGCACTACTATCCCCCCAATCTGATCAAAGTTGTAGCAGTATACGATAAACAATCTCTCATAATGTGCAGCATGTTATGATAGTCAAAGATAGCGATACGTGAGAGATTCTCTCATTTTTCTCAGGATTCAATCCCTGTAGTGGCTTCGTTTTTTTATGCTATAGTTTATAATGTTGCATACATCGTTTTCATGTCCTTCATCATGTAAAACTACATTTTTCGTTCAATACATCTTTCAGAACACATTTTTACGTCATTTCATCACTTACACCATGTGTGATTCAATCATAATGTGAATAACGTCCGCAATAATTTTCATTATTTTTAAGAGTGTAGCAACATGATTTAATTGTTACAGGCAGTTTTACACTACATATTCGGAAAACAAATCCACTTTTTAATGTATTTTGTATGCATTAAAGCATTCACAAGAACATAACCAGAACGATAGCGGAAGGAACTGTTTTGTTCCTTGCTTTGGTTTTCTAAAAAAAATCACGAACTGATGTTAACAATATTCCTCCGTCACCGATTGCAAAAAGTGGAACTCCGAAAGGATCACAAATGAGACCTTTTCAATTAAAAACGAAGTCGCCTTATTTTGGCCATATTTGGGAACGAACTTAATAGTTTTCATAATATCGTCAAAAAAGTCCATTAGTATATAAATTTCCTTTTTTGGTCGAAACAAAAATAAGCTTTGATTGAAATTTTCGAAACACCTTAACTCCAAAACATGACGTTTATTTTAAACGAAAATGTTAAATGAGGTTGACTGAACTTTTCAGTATTTATTTATATTAATGGACCAATGCACGGGGAGTTCTGTTTGATCTTTCGACCTTGACGCTTGCTCCTGCGTGGGTGGGTGATGGCGGCAGGATCAAACATGTCGAGCGTAGGTCGAACAGTGAAATGAAAAAGCGTCGTGGATCGTTAGTAGTGTTTGATCTATTGATCGAGTTGCTTGCTCTTGCGTGGGCGACTGATGAGCACTTGTTCGGGGTACAATGCGTTTATCGAATCATATCGCGAATTCGATTAGGCGTGATTATATCATGGATTGCATCACCAACCATTGGTAACTCCCAGATCTTTACCTTATCTCACTAACCCAATATCCCTTCCATGTGTGGAGATTTAGAGGTATACTCGGTCTCTAGTAACAACGGTTGTCTAACATTCCTTCCCTTCCCCGATTACCGTAAGGACGTGGCTGGCGCCGTTATTGACTTTTAAAATTTGAACTCTCGATATGTACACATTGAAGAATGGTAAGCTAATCCCAAGCTCCATTCATTGAATCTCTGTGCAACTTCGATTGTTCTGGTCAATCACGAAGTAACAACTACGGATTGTACGGTCATCTATGCTCATGCTCATGCTCATTTATTTTTATCATTGCACCAATGCACGGGTTCACTAATTTGACGTTTCAGCGGTGCCGAATTCACTTGTTCCTATGGTTACGTAAATAACACGGCACCGCTCAAACGTCAAATAGTGAATTCGTGCATCGGTCCATTGTTTAGCAATGGTTACTAGATCACAAGTTTTAGTAAAATGATAAAGCATGTTAAAGCTAGATGTGATGCATTAAATTAAACATATAAAGTTTTATTTTTCCATTATTTAATCAATATTATCAGAGTGTCCGGATATTGGTATCGTCAGGATTTTGATTCATCACGGTATCGAGTTAATGAACCATAGTAAAAGTTGGTCTTCATGGCTACCTCGATGGTCCTTGGGATCGCATCTGCATTGGTTTTGTGTTCTGTGACTCAGAGGTTCCCAAGCTTTTTTAGATCTTGGCGCGGCGCATCAATATAAATGACGTTGTATTTCTAGAAATTACTTCATGTTTCCAGGTAAAACAAGGCAAAAGCCAAGAAATGTCACTGGAAAAGAAACAAATCTAAGTGATGGTTTGCATACTTATCTCAGCTTATTTTCATAAATTCGAAGTAGTTCTTAAAATAACAAAATGAATTTCAGTTTAAGTTTAGAGTTTTTGACAAGATTGGGACATATATCCGAGAATCAAGTCAAGTCAAGTAAAGAGGTATTGCAAATCAAATTAATATCGGTCTAATTTCTAAGTTAAAATTTTAATAGAATTCAAAATTTAATTACCAAAACGGCAATCTCAGCTTCTTCTATCGTAAACAAAACCAACAATTTTTTTGTCAGAATTACCCTTGAAGTTTAACTTATTTCTTTGCGGGACATGTGATGAAGTGTTCTAGAATAAACACAGCTTTTAAACATACTTCTTTAGAGAAATAAAGTAAAATTATCAAAACCGTATAAAAAATCTAAGATTATTATGAAATATGTGTAGAAGCGTGGAAGTGTGTTATTCGAAATGGTTGCCTTTCGAAGAATAATATTAGATGTGGGTGTTATATGAGATGTGAGATTCATAAGCAATGCTTTCTTTTTGAAGCTTTGTTAAAACTTTAAAAGATAAGTTTGTAATATTTTCTTCCATTCTTCATTCGAATAATTTCCATTCAAAGCCAATGGTTATGTGCTTCATAATCTGTAATTCAACTCACTACTTTTCTTCCTTGCAAAAACTTGCTTTACACCTTCCGAAAATGTATAAAATTTTTGTTTCACCTATTTCTAGCTAAATTTCCTCCAAGTTTTTAGACCTTGGATTTGCGAATATCCCAGGAGTCTGACCACTTATAAAGATGGCGTCTTCGGCAAAGTTTTTTTGTAAGTCAAGGACTTACATTGATTGAGTTAGTTGATTCATAATTTTGCCACCAGGTGACGCTAGTGAACATGAAACATTTGTATATATCTCAGGAGCCCGACCACTTAAAAAATGGCGCCTTCGGCAGAGTTTTTCAGTAGCTCAAATGCTTTCTGTTTTTAATCCTTGAAGTTCGGGACTGGCTCAAATAATGATAGCCCTTGAGTTACTGAACTACTTTTCCGAAAACGCCATCTTTCTAAGTGGTCAGTAGACCTGTTCATATTTGAAAAAAAGTGTCTAGAAATCTTACGGTCAAGCAGTATTCTGAATTCTCATGCTAAGAACAATGTCTGGTCAAATTTTCAGCTCATTTGATAGAGATTACACAATGCTTCAAGTTGAAAATGTGTATTAGGATTATTTTCAGGTTTGAAAAATCATAACTCAATATACATAAATCAAAATCACTTGCTATTACCACCAATTGAAAGCTAATTCTATTCTGGTAAAGTTTGTCGAACACGCCAATAAGATTAAATTAAGTTTAAACATTGTTTGATCGAGATTTGTTCTCAACGGTGCCCAGAAATCACAGTTTTCTGAATATGTATGCTATAATAACACACATTGGCATTATTTTTCCAGGCCCTAGTCAACAGGAAACAAACATAATGAATCTATGAAATCATTAACCATTAACAGCTTACACGTTGCTTTAGGAAATAAATAACAAAAAATGCCCAAAGATCGAACAACCCATCCCAACCTGATGATAGTTAAATCGTGCATGACACATGTACCGTGGAATCTGAGAGAGAGGAGACAGCTGGCTTAGATTGCGAGCTCCCAAAAGTCATGGGAACCTGTCATCAACTGTCACTGAAAAACCGCACATTCGAAGGGCAGAGCGTGAAAAACCGTCAAAATTTGGCCAAACTTAAACTGGATGTGATTGAAAATGCAGGTTGCTTTCCTGTGCTCTCGCATATAAAATCGTTGAATATTGTCGATTGGACTCAAATCGCTATTAAAATTTTTCAGTTTTATGATCTTTTTGATAACAAATGGAATGTGAAAATGCTTTTGAACCGGTTTGTGCTCTCCGAACCATTGTGCACAACCCAAACATGAGAAGAAGAAATCAAAGAAGCCAAGAAAACAAGCCAGTTGTCAGTGAGCTGTCTCCTCTCTCTCAGCGTGGAATGAATGAATTGAACAAGTTAGCATTGCTTTTTCTTTCCGAGTGATGATTGTTTTGATCGTATATCACTGACCATTCAGAACGATTTGAAAACAGTCATTATCATCGACTGAGAAAAAGCATTGCTAACGTGTTCATTTTTTACATTCCTTGAAGCTCATGGTGGTGTTCTTGGCTCTCCCACAGCGGATTTAAGAATGTGCTTCCTAATTACCTTTTTTTACAATTCATTTTCGTAAGATAAAAGGTATCTTTAAACGGGATTGAGTTTTAAAAGTGCATAGTCATCATGTTCTGGAAATTCAAAATCCAAAATTTTCATAAAGGTATGTTTTTCAGGGAGTGATTTTCTAGAACCTTGAAGCACAAACCTCAACCAAACTATGTTTGAACTTGCTCTAATCATAAAACAGTGCTCCACAAAAGTTCGTAGAATTGAATAAACTACTATGTAGAGGTATTTCCGATAAGTTTTAAAGTTTCATTCAGGAGTTTCGAATTTTCAAAGCTTGAAAATAGTCCAAAAACACATAATTGATTTGAATCACATCTAATTTTTTTTCCAAATTCACTGAAATTTTGACCAGAAGTTCATTTTGACATGAAAAATCAAAATATTGGTTGACTGATGAACTTTTAGACATTTGAATAGGTCTAGTGGTCAGGCTCCTGAGATATCTGCAAAACAAACATAAAAGTTTCATGCAAGCTAGTGCCACCTAGCGGTCGAATTGCGAAATAAATGAGGTACCATCAGCTGGCCTCCAGAACAACTTTACTAAAGACCTCATATTTTGAAATTATTTGGATTTTGAGATATATCGATTTCAAATTGTAGTCTACTCGAATCGTATATAGTGCGTTCATTATTATGCGACTTATATGTACATTTGTTTGCGGGCCCAGATAGCCGTAGCGGTAAAAGCGCAGCTATTCAGCTAGACCAAGCTGAGGGTCGTGGGTTCGAATCCCACCGGTCGAGGATCTTTTCGGGTTGGAAATTTTCTCGACTTCCAGGGCATAGAGTATTTTTGTACCTGCCACACGATATACGCATGCAAAAATGGTTATTGGCATAGTAAGCTCTCAGTTAACAACTGTGGAAGTGCTCATAAGAACACTAAGCTGAGAAGCAGGCTCTGTCCCAGTGGGGACGTAACGCCAAAAAGAAGAGGAAGAATGTACATTTGTTGATTGTACCGCATTATAAAGAACCATACTGTAAACAAAAACTGTTGAGTATTGTTCTTAAGAAGATTCTTGAGGAATACATTTTGGTTTTGTCTCGATAGATATCTCTGTTGCAAAATGATAGCATATAAATCACAACTGTTGTGCAAAGTACAACAGTGCGACATCCCGAAGGTTAAGAATATCATTTGAATGTTGTTAGTAACACCAGCGAGTGATCAATCCGTTAAAATTTCAGCTTGATTAGTGGTATGGTTTTCTAGATTTGTGCCTTTGAAAATTTTAGATTTGGCTTCGTTTCATCTTCACCTTAAGCCCAAGCGTCAAATTTGACGATAATTTGCTAATGGTTCTTCAATATTAGGATGCATGCATAGTATGAAATTTCATATCAAATCTTGCTTAGAAATCAGATAGAAATTGACATCTAACCTAGAGCCTGCTAGGAATTTTGAGGACATCGCTTAGAATTTTAAGGTTCCACTGCGATATTGCTGAAAATTTTCAAGTCTACGATGGAAATTCTTAAAAGTTCATGTAGACTTCTCATATTATCACTAGAAATATACATATTCCGCTGGAAACCTATTCAAAGTTTTCAAGATTTTGCCAGAAATATTTAAAATACAACTAGATATCCACAACATTTCATTAAAAACTAACAGGACGTCTAAGACATTTCAAGAGTTTACAAAGAATCGACAGATTATGCACAGCATTTCAAGCAACTAATTATACATTTTCAGGATCCCGCAAGAAACTCCTATTGTCCGGAAGGAGTACTCAGCATTCACTCAATGTTTTCGAGAATTCTTTTAAAATTCCCAGAAGTTAACAATAATAACAAAGGGTCCCGTAAGGCCACTCCAGAATCCAGTTGAAAAAGTCCTAGACGCAGGTCTAGGGACTACCAGGATATCGTAAGGAACACGCTATGTCCAAACCAGCAGATTATGAAAATTGAATGTACTTCGGAATGTTTTCCTCTAGAGTTCAGTATTTGGGTAATATTTTCATAACTGTTAGAAAACTTTTATTTTAATTAACTTTAAAATATTCCATCGGTGAGATTTTGATTTTTTTCACTCTTTAGCTATTTTTTCATATACAGTCCATGAAAATCACGTTTTTTTTTAAGCATTGAAGTGAAAAGAAAAAAATCTCACCGATAGAATATTTCAAATCTTTTCGATTCTGAAACTATAGACCAAATACAGATCTCTAGCGGGAAAAAATCCAAGGTACATTCGATCTTAATAATCTGCTGGTTTAGACATAGCGTGAGGAACATTTTGATTATAATATGTCGAACGTCATACAGAACAGATTCTCAGAGTGTAGAAGTGCTCACGAGAACAGTAAGGTGAGAAGCATGTTCCATCCCAGTTGAGACGTAACGCCAGCTATAAGAAGACACTGTTTATTTCGTTGTTCCAAAAATAAAAAGATCGACACCTATGAAATCTCAATCAAAGTGTTGAATTACCTGATGGGACAGATAGGAGAAAATAAGTTAAGAATGCCATCGAAACATATAGGGTAAATGATGACTTCGGCACCCTGAGGGTATTTTCGGCAGCACTAACTTATCGTCCTTGTTTAAATTTATCTACGGAACAAGAGTTAACTTCAATGTACTCAACATATTCCTTGAACTATAATCTTCCATGTAAATCACATCTTTCACAAATATAAGTATTATATAACATGGGTTTTATCATTAAATTAAATAAATGCTTACGAAATTTTCGTCATTCGTGAGCTGCCGAATAAAACAACACAAGAACAGCTTACAAAAACTCACCACTTTAAAAGGTCCAATTCTCCGCTCCAATGCCAATTTTTTCACAAAAGCTACGCACCGATCACTTATGCACTATTGAACTTTTTATTTTTATATAAAGCACTCGAAAATACCGACTTTGAAAACAAAAATATATTTCACGGCAACCTGGAAAGGCTTCATATCTATCCCTCTCATTTATCATTATCACGTCTGTCTTTTGATACTATCACTATGTGTAGTGATAGGGATACTATCACTTATTTAAAAATGATGGATAGAAGATAGACTATATTCTCTCTGTCAATTGGTAGACGGATGGAGATACTATCAGCATTTTTTCATCACTTATGGATCAAGCATATTTTTATCATCTATCTTTGGGGAAAAATATACTATCTGCATAATTCTATAGCTATCCCTATCTATCCTATCATTGATACAAACACCGAAACCCAAATATTGCGCATAATGGGAAAAAGCTAATAGAAATAACTAAAGGTATGTTCTCATGGATATTTTCGGAACGGGCACGTCGAGGGAATGACGGAAATCGATGTCCGACGCCATTCTGAAATCCAAGATGGCCGCCTGCGGTTACGGTGAAGATGAATCGAAACCAAACTTCAAATTTTCAAGAGCACAGATCTAGAGAACCAAACTCTCGTATAAGCTGAAAACTTAATCGATTGGTCACAAGCTGGTGGTGACCAATCGATTAGGTTTTCATCTCAAATGAATGTTTGTCGGAAATCGATGTCCGACGTCATTATGAAATCCAATCCATATCATCTGGCTGAACTGATAGTATCAGTTGTCTATCAGATGGATGATAGTATCATCGTCTATCTGATAATTTTGATGCCTGAACTGTAATCAGTTGATTCTAATGTTTAGATTTTCGTGATTGTATGAATGTATGTGTTAGTGAAAATTCACGTTATTAATTATAAAATACAGTAGTTCACACTTTAGCGAGAATTCGTACCACTGTAACCAAAACCGACTACGTTTCTGAAGGGGTTTTTCGATAACTCGCCCAATAAACTTACAAAAATGGTAGAACGAACTGAAGGAGCAGATGATTCTTATGGGTGCTGCCATCTTTTGATTATTGAGCAGGGTAATACCAGGCGTCCGTGTGTGTAGATCATTAAGCTGTTAGTTAAGTGCAGTGCGAAAAATTAATACACCACTCATACACCCCCCCCCCCCCCCGCTTAGTGTGGGATGGAATGGGGTTGCTAGCCTGCCTCCGTTCAGGTAAATTAGGTCTAAGTTCCCCTGACGGAAATTACCATCCTATTTAGGACCTCGCATCCGTTAAATAGAACGGTCAACACACGGCGGCTCGGAAGTCAAAATGGCTTCCGAGCCCAACAGCAAAGAATTCATCCTCGTCCGATTCCGGACAATTCCCTCAGGCCTTCGGCCTTAACCATCAAGGAGAGCCCCTTCTCGGCACGGTCATTCCGGTCTCGTTCTGGGCCGTGCCGATTTCGTCAAAGAAGGAAGACGCTTGTCCGCCGAAGCATTACCAGCAACGCCCGCTGAATGCAGTCAGTCCGCCATCACCAACCCCGTGCAGCCTCGCTGGGAGTTTCTGGTCACATGGTAGTGCAGGAGCAGCAGTGTGGGCCAACGCGACGAAGGAGATGTACCAAGCTGCAGCAGTGAGTACCAGAAATCCCAAAAAAGCATCGGGTGATGCTAAAACGATACATAAAGTTTTCGTATTGCAATAATCGTTCCATCTTATTTAAGGCAAAATGAATGAATTTCCAAAGTCCAGATCGCCGCGTGTAGCATTGATACGCAATAAGAACAAATTATGAGAATCGTGTTCGACCATTCCCCCCTCCGCAACGGTCTTTGTATGTAAAAAAATAAATTTTGTGTTTGAACCGCAACGTTTGAGCCTACTCCCCCTCCCCATAGAGCGTTAAGTAATTTGTGGACGGCGCCTTAGTCTGCACAAATTTAATGGCGGTGTGTATTCAATATTACTCCCAGTTATTCTATTTAAAACTGCAATGCTGTTCTCAGTGTAGTTTGTATTTTTCTGCATTGGCCCTTTCAACGAGTAGAACATAATGAGTGACATTTAAATTCAGGCATTGTTAACAAATACGAAAAGTTTCCAATACATAACCTAGTTTTTGTACAGTTTTGGATTGCCGAAGAGAACAATTTAGCTGCCGACAATAGTTATTGAATTGCCGATAAAAGAACAAGTGCCTTGTGACTTTGGTGAGGAAAAATAGATGATTTAGAGAACAAAATAGTATTTTATGTATAATAATTAATAAATGAAGAGTGCTCAAGTGTAGTACAGGTGTCTCCTGCTAATTGTTGTGCTTCATTGTTGTGTATAATTGCCTTCTTCAAAGTGCAGCAGCTTAGACTGCCGACAATACGTAAGTTCCCCTAGCTGCTGGTGGGAAGCTATATGTTTCGATGGCATTCTTAACTTGTTTTCTCCTCGATCTAGTATTGTTTCCTCGGGTGCTCTGAAGTTCGTGAAAACTATTAAGCTGAATCAATTTAACGATGTCAATGCTTCGGTTGATGCATCAATTTGCTGATAATAAAGTATACATGTTCCAGTTGGGACGTAACGCCAGAAAAAAGTAAAAAAGAACTTGTATTCTCAATACAATTGTCAATAACATGGAACAATCATTTACATCTCGAATCGGGTATAGGGTCATCATTAAGTTTCCTGAAGTACCATGAATGATACATATTTGGATTTAAAGTTGTCATCAATGCTTCAGAATTCAACTCATCCAACAGAGAACCCCTTTTCTACAGCAACGCTTACCACTTTCCATCCAAATCCAAGAAAAGCATGAACCAACACCTCTCGCAGCCAACCGGCTAGATTAAATGTTACAGATGTCAAAGAGGCCTGTCACACTTTGACAGACTCCGATTTGTGCCCCGCTTCAGTTCCCGCTTTTTTGCCACATCCTTTCCATGCTTATTGTTCCTTGCATCCGAACCGCTACAACCGAAGGCAGCAGCAGCAGACGAAAATGAGATAACCCATTCATGGAACGATGCGCGCGTGCTGCTGTTCTGGAAAACCGGAAAAGAAGAAATGATTTTTTATTGATTTTCCAACTTGCTTCACCAGGACAGGACGCAGAGCACGTTGCCGTCACAATAAAGTGGTCTGAAGATTACCGACTCGTCCTTATTAGAAAACTGTGAATGAAAATGAAGAGACTCGCTCGGGATGGCTCGCTAAAGATGGCACGCGCGAGAGTTCGTCTCATTTCGGGCCCTGATGCTGGATTCTGGATCGGCAAGTGTGGTGCAATAGGATTACAAAAAAGGGGTTGATTATAACTATTTGTTTGACGGGGGAACATGTGTTAAGCACGCTCTCATTGTTTTGCGGTTTTTGTGTGCGTTTGGTTACATCAGGTTGGCATAACCTGATTAGGATGATTTTTTTGAGTAGTGAAGGATGTGCAATAGGTGTATGTCGGGTTGAAGGTTATCAATTTCTTATTTGATTGATTACTCAACTTCTTCTTCTTCTTTCTTATTCTTTCTGGCGTTACGTCCCAACTGGGACAAAGACTGTTTCTCAGATTAGTGTTCTTATGAGCACTTCCACAGTTATTTTTTTTTACTCAACTTGATGTTTTTAAATATAAACGATCGAACAAGCGTTTGATCTGTAATGTCGACCAAAACCTCAAACTCTCATATAAATGTTTAATATTGTTGCATTTCTGCTTAACTTATATATTTGACATATATTCTGCCATATATTAGTATTATGGACTGCAAGGTTACAATATTTCTTGTTTTAACATTTTGTTATCTCATCCAAAATTGCTGGCTAAGACAGCTTGAAGATGCCGCTGTTGAATCTGAGAGGCGGTATGATAGAGAGCCGGAACCAATTCTTGGCACTTTTGATTCACTTCGGCAGTGGGGTTTTTTTTGGAAGCTACCGAGCTCACATTTGACCACAACATGCGTCGTGTTGAAATGGTTCTTATTGTAAAATTTCAGACGATTCGGCCGAGAAAAACCTCCCATGCCAAAGTGAATCATGCAAGTGCCCAAGTAGCTTTGCACCCAACACTGGACAAAGCTGTAAAGCTGAATATTGCGTTATCTCCGGAGAAAACTTAGTTGTCTTTCCTAGATAGCATCATCCAACAGAACTAGAGCATCAATTTACGGGTAAGGCACTCATTGAGGATTTATCTGAGGGTCTGGTTCGACTATAGGTACACCTAGGGAAAGCACATAAGGTATCCGTATCAGAAGTGCCAACAACGAATCAATTTAACGCGTACACTCAACGGTACATGATGGCACTCTTCAAACATATCACCTTTAAGAATATCTTGAGATTTTCTATAAAAATAATCTTGAAGGATGTTTAAGTAATAGATTGATTTTGGGAATATATCATGCTAATAACCGGAACAATTTTCTTGACAAATGCTTAGTTTTTCTATTTATATTTTTTGAATATGTATCAATCGTACTTTAAAATTAGTTTGTTGGAGGATTCCATGGATAAACAGTGACTTGCTTGGCTGACTGTTGTAAATTCCTTGAGAATGTAGTTGAAATAAGCAGTTTAAAGATTAGCTACATGGTTATCGATTTTGAAAATCCTTCGTCCTTTGTTCTACCGTCCCGATCTTTGGTAATGCTTTCAAAAAATTGTGATTAAGACTAACAGAGTTTTAAATTCCTGGAGGTGTTCTCTTAGAAGATCCTTCAGGTATTCCTCCTAGAATTTCTTTAGGGATTCCTCCAAAGTTACTCTAGGGATTCTTCCTAAAGGTTCCTCGTGAATTTCATCATGGAGTTTATCATGGCATTCCTCCAGGAATTCTAGAAGAAATTTTATTGGGGTATGTAAATGAATTTTCCCTTGAATTCCATAATGAATTCCTACAGAGATTCCTTCAAGAGTTCCTCCAGGAATTCATCTAGAAGTTTCTTCAAGAATTCTTCAAAAAATTCCTTCAGGAATTCATCCAGGAGTTCTTTCAGAAATTCTTCCAAGAGTCCTAACATGTATTCTTCCAGGAGTTTCTTCAAGAATCCCTCCAGGAGTGTCTTTAGTAACTCCTTCAGGAATTACTCCAGGAAATCCTCCAGAAGTTTCTGAAGGATTCCTCCAAGAATTCATCCAGAAGTTCGTTCGTGAATTCCTCCAGGAGTTTTTCTTAGGAATTCTTCCAGGAGTTTCTTCAGAAATTCCTCCAGGAAAATCCTCCAAAAATATCTTTAAGAATTTGTCCAAGAGCTCCTTCAGAAATTTCTCTAGTTGCTTAAGGAATTCCTCCAAGAGTTCCTCTAGGAAACCCTTCAGGAATTGCTCGAAAAATTCCTTAAGGAATTCTTCCAGGAGTTTCTTAGGGATTCCTCTAGAAATTCTACAGGATTTTTTTTCAAGAGTTCTTTCAAGAAATCCTCTAGGAGTTTCTTCAGGAATTGCTTTAAGATTTCATTCGGAAATTCCTCCAGGAGTTCTTTCAAGAATTTTACCAAGAGTTCCTTCAAGAATTCCTCCAGGAGTATCTCCAGGAAATAATTCAGAAGTTCATTATGTAATACCTCCAGGAGTTCCTTGTAGAATTCTTTCAGAATATCCTACAGGAATTTAGGAGTTCCTTCAGGAATTCTTCCAAGAGTTCCTTCAGGAATCCCTCCAGGAGTATCTCGAAAAATTCATCTAGGAGTTCCTTCAGTTATACCTCCAGGAGTCCCTCCATGAATTCCTCCAGGTGTTCCTCCAAATATGCCTCCAGGAGTTCCTTCAGGAATACCCTCCAAGTTTTCTTTCAGGACTTCCCTCCTTGAATATCTTCGGGACTTTCTCCAGGAATTCCTCCAGAAGTTTATTAAGGAATTCTTCCAGGAGTTCCTTCATTAATTTAAGTTGCTCCACGAGTTCATACAAAAATAAAATAGAATGTCCTCCAGGAATACTTCCAAGAGTTCCTTCAGAAATTCCTCCAGGAGTATATCCAGGATTTTTTTCAGGAGTTTCTTCAGTAATACGTCAAGCATTTCTTCCAGGAATTCCTTCAGAAGTTCCTTCATGATTTTTTCCAAGAGTTCTTTCAGGAATTCCTCCAGGAGTATCTCCAATAATGCGTCCAGGAGTTTCTTCAGTAATACCTTCAGGAATTCTTGCAGGATCAAGAGTTCTCTGAGAGTTCCTTCAGCAATTTCTCCAGGAGTTCATTCAGGAATTACTCCAAGGTTATTTTCGGAAATTCCGCCAGCAATAGCTTCAGGAATTTCTCCAAAGGATCCTTTAGGAATTTCTCCACGGGTTCCTTCATGAATTTCCCCAGGAGCTCCTTCATGAATTGCTCCAGAAGATCCTTCAGGAATCCCTCCAAGAGTTTCTTCAGGAATTCCCTCAGGTTTATTTTCAGGAATTCCTCCAGGAGTTTTTTTTAGGAATTCTTTCAGGATTTTCTTAAGGTGAAGATGAACCGAAGCCAAAGTTCAAATTTTCAAGAGTACGGATCTGGTGAACCAAACATCCATTTGAGCTGAAAACCTAATCGATTGGTCACCACCAGCTAGTGATCAATCGATTAAGTTTTTAGCTCAAACGGATGTTTGGTTCTCCAGATCCGTGCTCTTGAAAATTTGAACTTTGGTTTCGATTCATCTTCACCTTAAGGATTTCTTCCAGGAGTTCCTTTGGAGATTTCTCCAGGAGTTCCTCCCAAAGTTTCTCCAGGAGTTCCTCCCGAAGTTTCTCCAGCGATTCCTCCAAAAGATCCTCGAGGGATTCCTAAAGGAGTTCCGCTAGAGCTTTCTAAGGAGTTCTTCCTGGTATCCCTTATAGTTTTCATTAACGAGTTCTCCCAAAGATTTTCCTTTAAGGATTCTTCCAGGAGTTCTTCTAGGAGTTCCCTCAAGGATTCCTTCTGAAGTTTATTCAGGAATTATTCCAGGAATTCCTCCAGGAGTTCTTTCAGGAGTTCCTCTTTGTTTTCTTCCTGAAATTTCTTCAGAGATTCCTCCAGGAGCTGCTTCAGGAAATTGACCAGGATTTTTTTCAGGGTTTTATCCATGAGTTCCTTCAGGAATAAGTGAAATAAGTGGGAAAATCCCTGAATGAATCACTGAAAAAACCCAAGAGGGATTCCTGTAGGAGTTCGTGATGAGATTTTTGAAAGAATTTATGAAGGAATCCCTGATGGGGATTCGAAATAACACTCCTGGGCATATTACTATTAAATATTTGGAGTAATCACTAGAAGAATTTTTTTATGAATCCGTAGACGAAGGTATTTCTAGATCCTGGAATTTCCTAGAGGAATTCCTGGAAGAATTCCTGGAGAAGGAAATTCTGAAGGTGGAAATCACTGAAGAATATCATGAATGAATCTTTGACGGAGTTCCAACAAGATTACCTGGAGGAATTACTGAATTACTGCGAAAATCCCTGGAATAATTTCTGGAAAACTTTCAGCAGGTATCCCTGGAAGAAATTGTAGGAAAATACAAAAAAAAATCTGGGGTAATCACTGGAAAAATCTTAGGAGGAAATATGTAGACATAGAGGCGGAAATCTATGAAGGATATCCTGGGTAAATCCTTGGAGTAATTCTGGGAGGAATACCTTTAAGAAATCCTAAAATTTTCTGGAGAAAATTCTGGAGGGGTTCCCAGAAGAAATCCTTAAAAAATCTCAGTAGCATGTCCTGAAGGAATTCCTTGAGGCAGTCCTGAAGAAATCTCTGGAGTAACTCCTGGAGGAACCCTTGAAGAGACTCCTGGAAGAAGAGCTGAAGGAACTCCTAGACAAATCCATGGAGGGACTCCTTTGAAGAATCCCTTAAGGGACTCATAGAAGAATCCATAAAGGGATTCCTAGTAGGTATTCCGAAATCCCTGGAGAAATTTTCAGAGTAATCCCTGGAGCAATATCTGGAGAAATCCCCAAAGGAATTTCTTGATGAACTCCCGGCCTACGATTGCTTCTGTTTTCAATCCGCCGCAAGAACTGATACCTTTCATGAAGCTGAAGCAAAATCCTTTGGTGATTTCAAATTTTGAAAACCTTATCGAATAAAAGCGGTAAATAGGCAAAGTTTATGGCACTGTTCTATTCGTACTGACTCTGGAGGTTGGGACCTTGAAATTCTTGCCTTTACCAAGCGAAACTCATCCATACAGTCATATGGACTTCTGGCACTTTCTCCGGGAGGTGGCCGAGCTTCTGGTCCATTTGACCAGGAGCTCAAGCATGGTCTACCTATGATGTGGCGGGGGTTCATCAGTGGGCTCTGTTGAATCTCTACAAAAAAACACATATCTGCAAGTTGCTCTGAACAATTGACCTGGTACCGCTTTCAAAGTGCCTTAGCCCCCTGGCGTGCCAACTGGCATATCAGGGTAAATGCCAGTAAAATCCGAATTATGGTATACTGGACGCAACCAACATAGACACTATTACGGAATAGTTATAGACACCGATGATGCAGAGCAGATGATTTCAAAGCCCATCACAGCGAAATCGAGCAACAGTGTCTGCCAGGAAGACCTAAAGGGGAATTCGAAGTGCATGGAAGTCAAAAAGAAGGTCAATGAACTCTACGAGTACATGAAGGACAAGACTAATGTGCATCATAAGATTAGGAATCTAGTAACGAGCATAAAACCACCATAAACGCAGCCAAAATCAAACAGAAACGCTAAAAATGAGGGACGAGGCAGCCGAAAAGGCACAACAAAATGCCAAGGAATAAACAGTGGTTGACACGCCTAAAAGTTTTAAGGCACATGCCTACAAGCCGTCGAAGAAGCGTGATAGAGACTCGCCAGGAGCAGAAGCGGGCTAGAAACAACAGAAAAACGATCAGGGTAACTAGGTTACACGCCGCCCACGGCGTGAGTGGTCCAAGGGGGATGCCATGCTTGTTAAGGCAAACGACCAAACTGCGTACGCAGCGATTCTTCGTAAGGTCAGAGATGATCCGAAGCTAAAAGACCTAGGAGAGAATGCGGTCAGAACGAGGCGTACTTAGAGAGGAGAAATGCTCTTCGAGCTGAAGAACGATCCTGTGATCAAGAGCTCGGCCTACTAAGAGTTGATTGCTGAGTCGATCGCTGGCAAACGAGGCAAGCGTAAAAGCTTTAACTCTGGAGGCAGTGCAGTAATCGAGAGCAAATATCACATCCAACGATAATCTGTAGCAGTTGCGATACCAGTGCGATATTGGAGATGACAATCCGACTATCAAAATCGTACAATGGCACACACTTAGCGACGATTCGGCCACCAGTTACTGCACCCAACAGCCAACTAGAGGAGAAGGAAAAGGTGAAAATGGGATGCTCGGTTTACCCGCTGAGACTCGTCTCCCGAGCCGAGAGGCCACCGATGATTTGCTTCAAGTGCATGGACTTCGGATATCAGGTGGCAATCTGTAACGGTCCAGACAGATCCGAGTTGTACAGGAAATGCGGGGAGAAAGGAAACTTCGGGAAACACTGCACGAAGCGACCAAAGTGTTTACTCTGTGAACCGAGGGGTGGAAACGCCCAAAGTGGACGCTCGACGAAGTCAGGCGGATGTTAGAGGAATTGACCGATGAGCTTGTCGGTCGGAAGCCAGTGCTAATTGGAGGAGACATCAATGCATGGGTCGTGGAGTGGGGTAGCAGGGTAACCAATGCCAGAGGTTACAGCCTGCTGGAAGCTCTGACAAAGCTAAATCTCCATTTGCCCAATGAAGCACACTTAGGAAAAACGGACGAGCATCGATCATTGATCGTACATGGTGTAGCCCATCGCTGACGGGCAACATGAACTGGAGGGTAAGTGAGGAGTATACCCATAGCAATTCCCAGGAAATCGACTATACCATTGGCCGACGGGACTGCACGGCAACGCCAAGAAACACAAATATCGTGCAGCAGTTGAAGACAAAGGCCTTCGACAAGGACCTTTTCGTCGAAGCACTTCGTGTTGACAGCAATATCCCGGACCTCGATGCGGTGGAGCTGACAAGGGCGATGGTCAAGGCGTGTGACATAACAATGCCAAGAAAACGGAAGCCATCAAGCAACCGGCGTCCCGTACACTGGTGGAACGAGGCACTCTGCGCTCTTCGCGCCACTTGTCTTAAATCAAGAAGACGATATCAGATAGCGAGACACGAGGAAGTCCAAGAAGAGCGAAGAATTGTATTCCAGCAAGCCAGACCGGCTTTCATACGTGATATTAAGCTGAACAAGTCTAACTGTTTCAAAGCGCTGTGCCGAGCAGCTGATGCTAATCCTTGGGGGGAAGCCCACTGAGTCATATTGACGAAAATCAAGGGTCCGTAGGAGCCGGTCGATACGTGTGCGGACAAATTGAGAGTCATCGTCGAGGGTATATTCCCAAAGCATGAACCAACAATGTGGCCGGCCACTCCATATGGCAATGACGAAGTAGGAAATGCCGAACCTCGTCAGATCTCCAACAAGGAGCTTATAGCAGCTGTGAGAGCGCTGAAGCTGAACGAGGATCCAGATCGAATCCCCAACGTGGCGCTTAAAGCAGTGGTCCTTGCTTATCCAGATATGGTAAGGAAGGTTATACAGAAATGAATAGACGAAGGTGAATTTCCAAAAATATTGAAAATTAAAAAATACTGGTGCTGTTGCCGAAGCCAGGAAAACCGCCCGAGGATCCCGGATCATATAGGCCTATATGTTTACTGGATATACCCGGTAAACTCTTGGAACGGATTTTCCTCAGCAGGGTAATGAAATGCACAGAGAGCGAGAAATTGACTCATATCATGGATCAGAACACTATAACAGCAATTTATCTGCGAGGCAAACGAATGGTGTGCTAGTGAAAGCATACGTTTTGGCGTTTCTTTAGGAATCGTCTTATCTTAGATGCATAACTGTGGTATGGGTTTCAATGCCCCACAAATATGAATGAACGCTTCTAGGCATATGTATGACATTTTATTTCCTACGAACGGAACAAATGTGTTTAACCCCTCTACCGGCAGCTTCAATTTTTACCGCTAAAAAAATATTCAAATCGCTATAACTTTTTTGTTTCTCGATATTTTTGCACCATTTTTTCACAAGATCTCAAAAAACTCTTCTAGTTTTAGACTCTGTGTCGATATTACTCATTGGTTACCTAGTTTTGAAGATATTCAGATATTTCTTGGGGGACCGACATTCTCCATATAAAATGTCTTTGGCGGCCATTTTATTTTTGGTCAATCTATCAAAAAAATAAAATGTGTACTATACAAAGCCAAGTAATAAGGCTCTGAAAAAATCATATAAATCGGTTCAGTATTCTTGGAGAAATTTGAAAATTACGATATGAGGTTTTTTGAAGTTTTCAAGGGGTTTATTGCAATTTTAGGGATAACTTTCCGTTCTACGGTTGAACAGAAAGCTACCGCAGCAGTCATATTACTGATTTGCACAAAGCATCATCGATCGCCTGCGATGATACCTTGGAAACCACGCTAATGATTGTTGTTTTCTGCTGTTTTTCAAAGCTTTGCACACTACTAGCACACTTCGATTAGATGGCTCCGTTCAATGATACAATGATTTTCAAGCCTGCGGTAGAACTTTGACAGCAGCGGTAGAACTTGGCGGCTACCGCAAAACGGAAAATTTTCGAAAGAACCGTAATATTTGTCCAGCGTGGTACCCGAAACATAAACGCTCATTACTCAAAGACGGCTGCACCAAAGTGGAGTGAATATCCGAATACGATTAAAATTCTGTAGCCTGAGATATTTACGTGGGTTATGGCTACGCGTCGGTCCCCCAAGGAATTTTGGAATATCTCCGGATCCAGATGACCAATTATCAATACCGACACATATTCTTAAACTGAAAGAGTTTTTTGAGGGCTTGCGAAAAAATGGAGCAAAAATATCAAGAAACAAAAAAGTTATCGCGATTTTAATATTTTTTCAGCGGTGAAAAATGAAGCTGCCGGTAGAGGGGTTAAGCATGTTATTGTTGATTACGATGCTGTATAGATTTATGGTTCGCGTAGGTAAAATGGGCTCTGCGTAATTGCAACTCTATTTGATGACATATTCTCCATTTAATCCAACTTTGATCCATATCTGTGTGCTGTCCATAAATGTGGGGTGACTGTAGTATTGACTGGTCCGCAGGATATGATAAACTGCACTGATGTTGTAAAGTTTCCAAAACGCCCATTTGCCCTAATTTCCTTGCGGCGAATAGCCCAGGAAAGGAACAACTGCGTTTGATGAACTACCGCAATGTTATCTTCCATAAGAATGAAGAAAGCAAAACCACGGTTGTTCATTTCCTCCGGGGAACATCGCGTGTCCTTTTGAGCAAATCCGTTAATATATCTCAAAAATTGTTTATACACAAATGTCAAAAAAAAAAGCTGCGGAGCGTGAGTCCCTGATGTTCTGGATTTGCTCAGGTGGTGCAGATTATTGAGGCGCGCATTAGTTCTCTCTTGCTTTCCCGCTGTGACGTGACTTTTAACTCTGCATAAGAACAGCGGGAGAATAGAAGAGAAAACTAATAGCACGCATCAATTATTCGCAGGCCCATGGCACGGGACGAATTTTAGCGTAGTCAACATCTCCATGTGTTTACTCATTTCCGGGTGATTTGAATCGAGAGTGCAATCAGAATGCGAAGTTTTGTTTAATGTTTATGATCCATAATCGAGCAAGTTTCGCAATCAAATCACTGATTGCTTGCTTGGAGGTTTGCAGGATGCCTTTTAATGTTTGCTCTCCTTCCAAAACCATCGAAATGTTGAATGTGCTTCAACTTTTTGGCACATTATTAGCTGATTTAACAATATCAAAAAATTGATAATCAAACCATAGCAAACAATTAAACAAAACAATGGTGTTTATTTTCACAGTTCTTACAACTGACAGTGGGCGATATTCACTTATCGCCCGGGACATCCTGGCTACGAAGAACACTGTGTATCGATATATGGTTGTCATGGGCCTGATTATTCGCGCCACATGAGTAAAGGCTCCCCCAGATCTAAGCGACTTTTTACGGCGACAGCGACAAACAATCCCCGCGATTTCGCTGCATGCACTGTTTGATGAACGTCTAAGCCACAGCGACGCGATTTCGCAGCGATTCGCGTCTTGTCAGTCAAGATAGTTCCATAGAAGAGTGCTTGCAGCGACACAACAACGAAATCGCGACAATTTCTTGTCGCTGTCGCCGTAAAAAGTCGCGTAGATTTGGGGGAGCCTTTAAGGCTCTCCCAAATCAACTCGATTTTTTCCACGACGACGACGAAAAATCGTTGCAGTTCTTTTAAATTCATCTTGATTGATTTCTTAGGTTTGTGTTGATGGATTCTTTAAAATGTAATGTAATTCAATACTCCAGTAAAGACTAAAGCAAATATACCAGTGATTTATCTGTTCTACTTATTTTTCTTCTTCTTACTGGCGATATGTTCCAACTGGAACAGAGTCTACTTCTCAGTTAAGTGTTTTCATGATCACTTATTGACTTGTGTCCCCAATCATATTCATTCAAGCCACAAAGCATACAGTACAGCAAAAAAAAAAAAATTAAAATCATTATTCCATGTTTTATGGTATACATTGGCATAACATCACATCCACCTGATTAAAAAAATTGTAAGGCATTTCTAAAAAACTAATTTAATATTGGGCTCAACTCAATATTTTGAGATTGTTTTAAATGTTTGTAACTGCTTTTCGATCCACTTCTTAGTTGTAACATTTAACCCACTCATTCCCTTGTGTTAATGTCAGATATGTTGAAATGAAACCTTATAAAGTTTTTAAGAAGATTTCAAACAAACAAGAGTCTTACCAAAACATCTAAGGATTCCGCTGAGCAACACTAAGGTTTCCATATGGTAGAGGATTTAAAAATACGTTTTTTAAGCCTTTTGTCAAATTTCCAGCTTTTGACAAGAAAAAAAAACTCAAAAGTGTATTCCGCGAAACAAACTCAAAAATTTCGTTTCGTTTCGAAAAATTCCGTGAGATATTTGATTTCGTATCGAGTTACACGAAACATTTTTAAATTTCGTTTCGTTTCGTCATTATCAGCGCAAGATATTCCGCGTATCGTTTCGTTTCGTATCGACATGAAAAAAATCAATATCGCATACCCTTAGCGCCATGGTCACGATAGATGTGAAAAACATGTTCAACAACGCCATTGCCACAGCGCTGCACAGAATGTGGGTTCTCGACTACTTGTGCCAGATTTTGAATAGCTACTTCCAAAACCGAGTACTGAGTATGAAACCGACGCCGGCTCGAAGGAGTTAAGAATAACGGCAGGAGTCCCAAATGATTCCATACTGGATCAAACGCTGTGGAATGCGATGGTGACACGCAGGAAGAAGTAGAAATGCTGGCAACAGAAGCAATTGGTTTGGTTGAAGGTTGGATGGAGGGAGTCAAGCTGAAGATAGCCCACCACAAAACGGAGATGCTACTAGTTAGCAACTGTAAAGTAGTCGTGCACGGTGAGATCACTGTCGGGGGCCATGCCATAGCATCACATGGAAAGCTGAAACACCTGGGCGTAGTGCTAGACGATTGGCTGAACTTCAACAGTCACGTCGATTATGCATGCGAGAAGGCGAGCAATGCGCACACAAACCCAACATAGGTGGTCCTAAAACCAGTAAGAGGTGCCTTCTGGCTGTCGTATCAACATCGCTACTAAGATACGGTGCACCAGCCTGGGAAGCGGTGCTACAAACCAATGGCAATCGGGATAAGTTAAACAGCGCGTTCCGACTCATAACCATGCGAGTGATGATTTTGTACAAGACTATATCGCCCGAAGCAGCATGCGTAATCATTACGATGATCCCAACCTGCATCATCTTGTGCGAAGACATCGACTGCTATCAGCGAAGAGGAACCAGGCAGGCGAGGAAGTTGGTAAGAATTCGTTCGCTGGCTAAGTGGCAGCAGGAATGGGAAGCCTCCGAGAAAGGAAGGTGGACCCACAGGCCCTTCCCAAATCTATTGGCCTGGGTGAACAGGGAGCACGGAGAAGTGAACCTCCACCTGACCTAGTTCCTATCAGGTCACGGCTGCTTCAAGCAGTATCTGCATCGATTCGGCCATGCGTCTTCACCATCTGTCCTGAGTGTATGGAAATTAAAGGAACGCCAGTACATGTTGTCTTCGACTGTCCGACTGTGCAAAACACGGTGGCGGCTTCTTTTGAGAGTACTTCAGCGGATAAGGTGTGGTACACGGAATGATAAGCGATCCCGATTTTTGGAATATGATGACCACCATGGTGGTGCAACTGGCGAGCAGAGCAGCAAAACGAGACGCAGAAAGCAGCGCTTGACGTCGTCAGTCTGTGGATGAGAGGAGATCATCGGGTGCGAACAGAGTAGGCTAGATCCTCCGTGGGGGACTAGACCGAGTAGAACGAGCGTAATAAGTCGTCAAGGCGCCTGCAAACAGTCACCCTCCAACCCGAATTGCAGCACCGACCCTTACACTTGGCCGACCACCATCGAGTCAGAGTAGGCTAGATCTTCCGCCAGGGACTAGCTGAGTAGATCGCGAAACAGCACTGGCAAATGGTCGTCGAAGCACCTGTGAACCGGAAGCTTCCTTCCATCGGAATCACAGGACCAACCTCGGCATCTGCCCGGATAGCATCGGTTCGGAACATCTTCCGCCATCGGGAAAATCTTTTCTTTAGGCCAGATCCACCGTCGGGGGCTATTCTGAGTAGTAAGAGCGTATTACCGGCTTGAGTCGTCGGAACGCCAGTGAACATTCTACCGGCCAACAACGGAGTATATAAACAACGCGTAACGTTACCGGTTTCAGGAGATATTCCTCCATCGAGACACTCTCCATCGTAGTAGACTAAAAAAAACTTTGGAAGTTAACCCTTCTTGGAATGTCCCCTATCATGGTTGCTTTTCTGACTTCTCTGATTCTACTGTAATCTACTGTGATAACCTTGATTTGGGTTCCCTCTCATTGCTTCATTCTGGGCAATGAAAAAGCGGACTACCTTGCTGAAGTGGGCGCTATGAAAGGCAATATTTATGACAGACAAATCGCTTTCAACGAATTTTTCTTAATCGCTCGTCAGCAAGCCTTGGTCAGTTGACAACAAAAATGGGATGCAGGATTATAAGACCGTCGGTTTAATTTAATCATCCCTCTGCTATCGAAGAAACCTTGGTTTAAAGGATTGGACCTCTGTCGAGATTTTATCAAAGTAATGTGTCAACAAATGTCCAATCACTACGCTCAAGGCTCGCATTTCCATCAAATAGCGCCCACAAATAGCAATCATTGTAGCTGTTATGCATGCTATCAAGATATCAATCACGAGGCGTGGGAATGTCCCGCGTACGACTTTGTCAGATCAGAAGCATTACTAAGGACCAAGGGAAACTAGAAAGAGATTAGAGGTATGTTAGCTAAACTAAATCTTGAGTACATGGAGCTTGCGTATGATTTTTGGAAACAAGCCGAAATCTATGTTTCATTTCTTCGTCAGAACTGTTAGAAAGTTGTTAATTTTCGAATGCCCCGATATTACCGTTGATGCCTTATTATACGCATATTCAACTAGGCTAGTGAAGCTGAGCTGAGATAGCTTGGACTCCACAAGGCAATGAGAACCTCAATCTAAGGGAGGGTTAGTCCCAGTCTCCTGAAAAGTTTTGAGCACTCATGATCATCATAACTTTATACATTTTGAGGTGATGAACGAACCGGCAATCTGATATTCACACTTCTCCTCTGCAAATTTTGTCATTTTGATTCCCTTTAGTTTACCACCCTGTCACTGAAGATTATTCTTGTGGCTTTCTGACCTTCATAACTTTTCGAGGAAATGACGTTTTTGTAAAAGTAGAATAATCGTGTGTTGCGACCCGTATGCCATAGTCGACTGGTAGAGATTGTGTGCTGTGCTGTGTTTGGTCAAACATACTCACATCAGGCCATACCATGTCCAAAACTGGTAGATTCGATTGTCTAGTATTGTGCAAACAAATATAATTTCACTGTCAATACTCTGAATTCGCATCAAAAACCGTGGAAGCCGTAAACCGAGCACGCCAAGTGCAGAAATTTGCATACCTATCGCTCATTACGCTAGCTGAAAAGTGCATTCCAATTTATAGCTGTAATTTAATAGATAGGGCATAAAATAACCGCGTGCTTCTGCAACCAGCTGCAACGTTATCAGTCAACTACCGAATCAAACGACCGACCAGTGAGTACCGAGCTCGTTGTTATTGTTGCACTTCTTAACAAGGGTTTACACACTTTTTTGCTCGTGGAGCACTTTTTAATATTCAACCACTGTGCAACAGATTTTGCAACTCGTGGCCGACGATACAAATCCTACATTCTGTTTCGTTCGAAAGTTTTAATTGTATACGTTTTTGTTTAATTAAATAGATTTTGACCGCAATTTTGCACAACATTTTGAGTGTACTTTCAAACAAAACATTAAAATATTCAATAAAATCAGTAAAAATTGCATGAAATGCCACATAGTACCAAGTGCTCCGGGGAGCACGCTTTGAAAACCACTGGCTAATAGTAGCTTACCGACGAACACCGATCGTATCGTCATTTCATCGGAAGCCACATAGTTTTTGATACAATCCGTTTTATTTCGAATCGGTTGGTCCCTTTTCTCACGCACGTCAGGCAATCATCGAACTAAAATACTGTCATTGTAGGAATAAAGTAAGGTTCCGTTCAATCGGGTTCTGGAAATTGTCCGCAAGACAAAAATCAAGAAAAACCAGAAATATTGTTTTTTTTTCCTCGAGAAACCGTGATTTGGTCAAACTCAAGTATGGGAAAATCTATTCTCGTACCTTGGAAGATCCCGAGTGTCCAACGCAACCCAAATGCCTACACGGGAAAACCGGTACAACAGGAAATATGGTGCGGATCCTTCATTTTTCAAATTGCACCTCTTTTGGCTCGATGTTGCGCCCAAACAGCGTGTTGTTAGCCGGTGGGACAGGTTTCAATTTAACTTTTTTTTTTCCGGAGTAATGTTTGGTCGATTTATCATTTTTCTATCCCTGAAACAGTGGGTATGGTGAAAGGATTGCGCAAAAGGATTATGATCCCTTCGATGATGTATGCGACGAATGTTTTTTTGCTTCTGTGTAGTTACTCAAGGAGGAGGTCATCAGTGTCACCACCGGTCATTTTTGAATACCCTCTAAGGTTGCGAAGGCTAAGAAAGGGATAGGGTCGACATGTGAGGATTTTTTATGTAAGCTTGCGATTATTAAGCAGGGCTCAACTCTTTTCTACGTTTTGGGACTGATGTATGAAAAAGGCGGCGAAAGTGTTTAGTCAAAACATGCGGCAGGATTCCTTCAGCAGATTTTTCGGGTTTCATCGATTTGATTGAAACACAAAAAAGGAACGTTTCCCATCAAGGAGACGTGAGTGTGTACGGGGTCTGAATTGTGAAAGGTAGGAAATTTTTCATAGCAAACGTGATTTCCCTTTATTGGGTATCCCGTCCCAACCATACGTGAGTGTAATGCAAATCTTTGAGAAATCGTGTGAACTTCATGTCAATGGGAAAAGGTAAGTATTGTTGTATGTAGTATTCAAAACTGGTGCCAAGAATAAAATTTATGAATTCATCAAAATAAATTGATAGAAAGATAGATAGATAGATTGATTTGAGATACTTGCAATCCAAGAGTGGCTCATTTTTTGAGAAAACTTCCCTTTTCTAATTATATCTCAAATTTCCTACTTACTCAGCTTTTCTCGATATTGAATGATTGAATTAATTTTATTGATATTGAAGAATTTTTAGTTATTTTCAGATTTTTTTTATATATTTTAATGGAAACATTAACATTCACGATTTTGATCTACTGTAGTGAGAAGAGCCACGTGATTTTTGCGAAACTCAAGCCTACTATACTATTACAATTCCCAGCACTGATTTTGATATTTTACCACTATTGCTTTGTGTTAAATTTCATTCCAAAGTTCAAACTTACTAGTACAAAATTGGTACTAAATAAACGTGCACAAACTCAATCAAATTTGTAAACTGGAGAAAATCAATTTATTCCAAGTTGTTATCAATCAAAAATATGTTACATCACTTTCTGAAATCGAACAATTTTATATTTTGCAACTCATGGTTAATATTTGAATTCTTATTGATGCGTTTTGCAGATGATATCGATATCATTGGATTTGACCGTTGAGCCATAGAAATGGCAAAAACCAACGTTGCAGTAGGTAAACGATTAATTGATGAAAAAAAATGCTACACTGAGAAGAAGGATTTGTATATGTTGCTATGCCAGAAAAAAGCACAGCACATCAAAAAGCTATCGTGGCTTCATGGAAAACCACAAATATGCTGACTTCATATAATGATCTGATGCGAAGCCTATATAGTGATTCTGACCTATAATGCTTGAATTCTGACGTGTGCTTTGATCAAACTATTCATTATTTCGTAAGAAGTCTTACATTGATCACAAAACAAGTTATAAATATGATATACAATCATCTCTTCTGTAATGCCCATATTCGAATAGTCGACGTAAGCGCCAATATGACCAAAATGCATTTTATCATTGATATGCATTCTTAACCTAATAATGCGGTCCATGGACCAATGCACAAGTTCACTAATATGACATTCAGGGCCCTATTTTATAAGTTGAATCGACCAAAAATTTTGCTCAACTCGGCTCTATCACTCAAGTTTATCGAAAATTGTCACTCTATGTGACTGGATTATTATGGGAGTCGACGGGTGACATCTGAAATATGCATGCTTACTTTGATCGACAATGACTATAGACGAGTCACATGAATCCGTTCGATTTACAAAATAGACCCCTCATAGTAGAAGTTGGTTTTCATGGCTAACTCGATGAATGCGATGTGCTTTGAATCAAATTTGCTCCGGTTTTGTGTTCAATAACCAATGCAGTTAGGTGATAGGTATTGCTCAGAGACGACCCAGAAACGGTTGGTTTGATGAGGAGTGCCAGCATGTGACGGATGAGGAGAATGTTGCCAGAAGCCGGATGTTAGTGTCTGGTACCCGGCAGAATAGAGAGCGGTAAAAGGAAGCTAGGCAGCCGAGAAACGAATTCACCGCAGAAATAAAACGCAGAATGAAGAAGACATCATTACTGAGGCGCAAAACAGCATGGAACAAAATGATATGCGGAGATATTACGAAACTGTCGATGGCGTACGGAGAAAAACTGCGCCGTCTCCCGTCATGTGCAATGACCTTGAAGCTAACTTGCTGACAGACAAAATCTTGGTGGCTGCCAGGTGGAAAGAAAACTTCGATCAATTGTTGAATGGAGAGAACACGAGCGCGTCTGAGAACAGAATAATCATCAGCAACTTTGGACGAGCTGTGGAGCCTCCGACGCTAGATGAGGTTAGAAGAGCGATTAAGGAGTTGAAGAACTGTAAGGCTGCTGGAAAAGCCGAGCTCCCGGCCAAACTTTTCAAGCACGGTAGTGAGCAGCTGTACGAAATACTGTACCGTACTCTGTTAATGATATGGAGGAAGAAGAATTGCCTGTTAGCTGGCTGGAGGGCCTCATCTGCCTTTTGTATAAGAAGGCCACAGATTGGAGTGCGCCAATCACCGAGGAATAACGCTCCTCAATTCGGCGTACAAAATAATGTCGCGTGTTCTGTTCAACAGATTGAGATCGCAGAAGGAGTCCTTCGCCGGCGAATACTAGGCTGGTTTTCGTGAGGGCCGTTAAACGACGGATCAAATGTTTACCTTGCGACAAATCCTTGATATGTTCCGGGAATACAACTTGCAGACTCACCATCTGTTCATTGATTTCAAGGCAGCGTACGATTCAGTAAAGAGAAATGAGTTATGGCAGATAATGGTAGAACACGGTTTTCCGGCGAAATTGATTAGACTGATTCGTGCAACGTTGAATGGATCGAAATCAAGTGTGCGGATTGCGGACGAGACTTCAACCTCCTTCGTAACCTTAGATGGTTTGAAGCAAGGAGATGCGCTTTCGAACCTTTTGTTCAACATTGCTCTCGAAGGAGCTATACAGAGAGCGGTCGTGCATAGAAGCGGTACCATCGTCACCCGGTCGCATATGCTCCTGGGTTTTGATGTTACCCGCGAGGTGAAACGGCGTCTTGCAGCTGCGAATAGGGCTTTTTACGGGCTCCGTAACCAGCCTAAGTCCCGTAGCCTAGAGACGAAAACAAAATTCGCGTTATATAGGACACTTATCGTTCCGGTTGCTCTATACGGCCATGAATCCTGGACGTTAAAAGAGGTCGACCGGAAAGCGTTTGGAGTTTTTGAGCGTAAAGTGCTGCGAACAATACTCGGCGGTAAACAAGAAAATGGCATCTGGCGGTGTCGCATGAATCATGAGTTGTACCAGGATATTATCAAGGTCAAAAAAACACGGCAGGCTGCGTTGGGCTGGTCAAGTGGTACGAATGCCGGAAGAAAGACAAGCAAAAATAATATTCAGAAGAGAACCTGGACGAGGCCGTCGACTTCGTGGTAGGCCGCGCACACGATGGCTTTTTGCAGTTGAAGAGGACTTAAGGGCACTTAACGTTCAGGGTGACTGGAAGCGATTGGCTCAGGACTGAGCCCACTGGAGAAGCATTAACCATTCGGCGTAGATTCAACGTAGCGGATTGTAGCCCATCAAGTATCAAGTAAGTAACCAATCCAGTTACAATAAATTGTTATAATTATAGATTTTAGTTATTCATACCTAACGAAAAGTAAATTAGCAGTGAAAACAATTTTGTTCAAGTGAGTTAAAAATTTGTATTATGAGGTATTGAACATAATCATGCGTAACGATTAGGAACAAAGTTCTAGTCTTTCTACCGCTGACATACTACTTTTGGTTCTCATCAATCCATGATTTAAATTCAGAAACCCGTGTGAAGACATCCGGTGATCCAATACCGCAGAAACGAGTTCCGTAAGACACTACACCAACAAGCTCGTCATTGCAAACCAGCGGCCCACCAGAGTCGCCCTGTAGATGATAAAATGTTTCATTTCTTCGTTGAGCATCCAATAACTTTTCCTACTTACCCCACAAGCACCTTGGCCCAATCTAGTAAACGTACAGATCTCCGTGGGATTCACAGGGAATCCTCGACTTCGACACTCGTCGTTGGTGATCGTCCTCAATTGTGCCTCCAGCAAGTCTTCAGGAGTTTTCCCGATCCGAACTGGCATCGTGTAGCCCCAACCAGTTAGCAGGCACTCAACTCCACCTCCAACCTGCTTATCTGAATACGTAATTGGTTGTTCTTTTGTGCCGAATGTAAACGGTTCGGCCACCTTAATGATTCCTATGTCACTTCGGTTCAGCTCGATGTAGTCCGGATGGATCTTAAACCACGAAACCATGTGTCGCGTCCCCTTGCTTCCATTATTGCGAAGATCGTTCGTTCCGGAGATCACCGAAAGACGGGATGCATCGATTCCGTCCAGGCAGTGAGCTGCCGACACTACGTATCTTTCGGAAACGATAGACCCACCACAGTTGTGCATCCACTCCATCGGTCCAAATCCGTAAAAAGATCTGGCCATTATCTGCAGAGATATCTGATACGGTATCGGGTTCATAGCCGTTTGTCCTCCAACGATTTTGGAGTTGTCATTTCCTGGAATATTGGGAAAATTACTTCAGACAAGGAAACTATATCCGGACTGCATCCAGGGTACTAACCGCTGACAATCACCAGACCGGAAAGCACTAGAACAACTAACGAAATACACCGCGTTGTCGCCATCGTCGATAGATTGAATTCAGTTGACAGATTTTTATGGTTCGAGTTGACGCGTTATAATTACTCTCCACTGTTCCACCGACAATAAAACCAGGAAAAATCGGGGCACGGGACTGGCGTCGAGAATCCGTCACCCAGCTGGCCGTCAACAAATCTCCAAATGACCGGCTCGGAGTCAGCCCTAATGGCATTTATATTGTTTTACAATCGGCCGGCTATAACAAGTTAAGTACCTTTGCGCGCGAAAACGGAAAACCGATTCGCCAAACTGTGTTATCACTTCAGACTGTCAACCGGCGTCTCGCCTTCGATTTATAGCGGAAGACGGAAGGCGGTGAGATTGTTTCCAGTGGAATTCAGTTGCCGAGCTGGCACAGTTGGTTCTACTTTGGCGCGCTGCTGGGCTGAGTTTACGACTGTCGACCCAGAATGGAGACGATACCTTGCCTCGATTGCCGAATCGGTGGGAGGCCCTAGCAATAGCCATTCTTTAGACATTGCAAGCGATTTTTTTTAAACTCGGTGAACAACACGTCGAATGTGCAAGGTTAAGGGTGTCGTTGCTCGTAGACATGTTGGCGATGCGGGTGTAGCTGCCAACAGCAGTACATCGCAGACGGAAACGAATTCACGCGACCGTTGTTGGTGATAAGCTGTCAGTAGGAATTACTCACGCATTATGAATAATTGATTTTGAACGTATTATGAGTTACAGATTGATCAAACGTTGCAAATAAGTGTTCGCGGTTGTGAATGCCATTCGATGCCATACTCGTCTCACTTTTTTCTGTGCAAGAATGCAGTCATGGAAGTGCTTATATAGCTTCCTGGTAAAAAAGAAGTAGTACGGATAATAATAGGAAATCCCTTTACTCATTAACATGCTGTATCTATACTGCATATCTATACTAACATGCGAAAAGAGCGGAACAACCTTTGTAAACCAAATTTATTTCCATGTTTTTCCATGAAGTTTTATACACTTACGCTTCTAACTCAATCAGCCCTCCTTGATGATGGTTGGTGTTTCAAGAGTTGTTCGGTAAGCGCCAGTGGTAAACGAGAGAAACTGCAGTTTGAAAGATTGTTTGCCATTTTCACATATTAGTTTGTATGTATAGTCCAGGTAACTTTCAAAATAGTTGCGTACTATTGGACTCTACGTAACTATTACAGATTTTTGAGGGTATGCGATATGGATGGTTTTTATGTCGGTATGAAACGATACGCTGAATTTGTTTCACTGATACTAGCGAAACAATACGAAATAATAAAATGTTTCGTGAAACGCGATATGAAATCTGCAGCCCGGATTTTTTTTTTAAACGAAATGGAATATTTATTTTTTTCCTGAACAATTCACTTGCATTTTTTTATTTACGACCCTCAGCTTGGTCTTGCTGAATAGCTGTGCGTTTACCGCTACGGCTATCTGGGCCAGAGATGTCATCAATTCAAATAAACACGCCTCAAAATGCGACTAATTTGGAGCTGCCGAAGAGATTCACCAGCAGATCTTATGGGAAAGATGCCGAAGACAATAAGGCTGCCGACAATAGTCACACTTACAAGACATGTTCGCAGCGTTGTAAAAACTTTTCTTAAGGTGAAGCGGCGTGTAACTCAAAGAATCATTAGAATCATCATTGATGTAATGGTAGTAGTGTCGCCTTTCCATTTATATTTTCAAAACAAACAAACAAAAAATATAACATTTGTGTTAAGCATATTTTTATGTAAACACATGGGAAATTTCGTAGATTGACGAGTATTGGAAATCAAAACCAACTGTTCAATAGTACATATCAAAAGAAAACATTACAATTTAATGAAAGGCAACGGGATTTCTCTGTTTTTTATTGGATTTATCGCATATTTTTGTTATGCATCGGTACGGTTTATGTTTGCAAGGAATGACGGTGTTGCCAGGTTGGTGACTTGGTGACAGATTTTTCTATCAATTGTTATATGCTTGTTTTCGGAACATTTGCTGCTTATTATAAAAACTTATCATTTTGCAAATAGTTTTCCATCAGAAAATCACTGATTTAATAAAATTTTAATGATTTTTGTGATCAATCCACACTAAATGCTATGATTTTACAGATAGCAGCTCTGACATCACTGCACATTGGTCCCAAAGCCATATCTAGGATGACAAAAATGATTGCGCCTAAACCGTCAATTTTAGATGTATGGTGTCTTCGGCAAAGTTTCTCCATATTTTTCAGACATTTTTTTAAGAGATGTGAAATTAAAGTGGCCCACATGGTTTACGAGATCAGTACATAAACTTTTTTGCTGACGCATTTAGGACTACACAATGTTCTACAATGTTTTAGAACAACCATTAGGAGCAACTTTGCCGAAGAACCCAAATTTCTATCTCTTATAGTTCGCGAGTTATGATTTTTTTTAACAAAAAAGTTAGGGTGGTACTGAAAAATCCGTTTTTCTTGATAACTTTTTATACCTTAATTACTGGCAAAAATTTTGTTCCAAGCACTTTTAGAACTTTTGATTGCGCAACTTTTTGCCGAAGAAACTACTGTTCTATCTCTTATGGTTACAGAGTTATCAGAAATTTTCTTCGAAAAAATGGTTGTTCCAAATGCCGATATCTCCGAAAGGCGCAGACGGATTTTCAATCTTTTGTCGGCATTACAAAGATTATTTATTTCTCTGTTTATGGTGAAAAAACAGTGAGGACGTTTTTTGTTCGAAAAGATTGACAAAATTTTGAAAATAATATGTTTTTAACCGAAAATTGTCTATAACTTGAAAAATATTCGAGATAGCTCTTTGGTGCCTTCAGTAAAAATGTGCAAAATTGAAAGTTCTGATAGCGCTTCATACAAGGTATTCATAAAAAATAAACGCTTACACATTTATTTACCAAAAACCTAATTTTGTATGGTAAAGAAAGCGAAAAAAGAGATATTCACAAGAACAATCGAAATAACTGTATGTATGTCATTTAAAATTGAATACACATGTATTGATATCGATCATAGTAAGCGGAATCTAAGGAGTTGAAACAAGGAAAATTAGTTGCTGAAGCAGTTTTCAAGTGATCAAGGCCCACCTTCTGGTTCGTTACCTTAGACAGATATTTGGGATTTATATCTGGCTCTTATTCAAGATTCATGCATTCTTCAACAAATTCGTTGTGGCAGTTTTCTTGTATTTGATTGAATTGAATGGGATAAGTTGGATGCCCAGATAGAATAATTGCAGATACTTCTATATTTCTATGGGAGGATATCACGGGAAGTAAGGTTTTGGTAATTTGAAGGAATTCTTCAAAGTATACGTTTTGTGATCGTTTGGGGCTGATAATATAATAAACGGAACCGGTATTGAACGCATGACCTTCTGCTTAGTAAGCCGAAGCGGTAGCAATTTATAACCAACCACGGCATAGGTTAGCTGGACAAACATTATGTCGCGTGAAAAAACAAGACATCGTTTATGGATTAATGTTCCATGGATCACTGTTAAAACTGCTTCAGCAACTAACTTTCTCTAACTCCTAACATTTCGCTTACTGTGATCGATCTTATTTCATTACATATATTTTCTATTTTAAATTACTTCACATACAGTTATTCCAGTTGTTCCAGCAAATATCTCTTTTTTACGCTTTCTTTACCATACAAAATTCGGTTAATGGTAAATATATCTTAAAGCAATGATTTTTTATGAAAACTTTGTATGAAGCACTTTCAGAACTTTCTATTTTGCACATTTTTGCTGAAGGCACCAAAGAGCTATCTCGAATATTGTTCAAGTAATGGACAATTTTCGGCTGAAAAACATATTATTTTCAAAATTTTGTTAATCTTTTCAAACAAAAAACGTCCTCACAGTTTTTTTTTTACCATAAACAGAGAAATAAATAATCTTTCCAATGCCGACAAAAGATTGAAAATCCGTCTGCGCCTTTCGGAGATATTGGCATTTGAAAACAACCATTTTTTCGAAGAAAATTTCTGATAACTCTGTAACCATAAGAGATAGAGCAGTAGTTTCTTCGGCAAAAAAGTTGCGCAATCAAAAGTTCTAAAAGTGCTTGGAACAAAATTTTTGCGAGAAATCATGGTATAAAAAGTTATCAAGAAAAAACTGATATTTCAGTATCACTCTAACTTTTTTGTTAAAAAAATCATAACTCGCGAACCATAAGAGATAGAAATTTGGGTTCTTCGGCAAAGTTGCTCCAAATCGGTTGTTCTAAAACATTGTAGAACATTGTGTAGTCCTAAATGCGTCAGCAAAAAAGTTTATGTGCTGATCTCGTAAACTATGTGGGCCACCCTAATTTCACATCTCTGAAAAAAATGTCTGAAAAATATGTAGAAACTTTGCAGAAGACACTATATATCTAAAATTGACGGTTTAGGCGCAATCATTATTGTCTTCCTAGATATGGCTTTGGGACCAATGTGCACTGCGCTCAACGATCGCGATGATTGTGCACACACGATAGACGCATCCCGGCGCATCCCGACGCATCGCACTGTGGAGCTTTTCAAAGCTATTCAATTTTTTGGGTGGTACAAATTGATAAACACTTGGTATGATTTTCGTACTTCGTAGAGATGGTTTCTGTAATTTGAGAGAATCGAAAAACAAACATCGAATGAGTTTCAAATTTCTACGCTTTGCCCAACCTTTCTGCACTGAAAATAATACAACAGAAAAAAAGTTGGATATTTTAGACTATAAACACAGGCATATCTCAGTGTGCGATGGCGGCGTCGATTCGCAGCAAGTGAAAACCATCGCCATAATAGTTTTGAGTAATGCGGTTGATAAAACTTTATAAATATTTGATTCCCGTTTGAAATGTGTTCCTTTAAGGAAAGTGAATGAAAGATTTGTTTAGTGGAAGTGTAGTGAACGCAATATAAAATCCAAAATACAAATGCAATGAAATGCGGCATGGAATCGAAGATTTTTTTTTTTTTTGAGAATATAAATCACGTGTATATTGTCGCTAAATTGATAATGCTGTATCTGAAACACGGTGTCTTTTTCATGTAACTTTATAACAAAAAAAAATCGGCATGTCTCAAATTTGGACCAACGAAAGACAAGACCTTCCTCTTTCATTTGCTGCTAAAATGAAAATAATCCATCTGGGGGTCTACTGCAATTTGTTTTAATTTTGTTGTTTGTAATAGGTATCATTTTAAATGCACCGTAAATTAATAAATTTTGGTGAGGTGAACTGTCGAAATGGATTTAGATGAAAATGTTGCAAAAATCTAGTGTCAATATCTTGTAGATGAAGATTATAGTCTAAACATCTTCGGTAAGTAGGCCTTGACCGGGTTATAGGTCTTTTTTCTGCGCTTGTCATTTTTTTTTCGTTTCAGGTGATTTTCTACCCGAAGTATGGTTATTTGAAGATAATTGCCTTTGCTTGCTGATTGCTGGTTGGATTTGCGTAAAGAGAGGAATAAGTGTACTGCAAGCTTCAAATCACAAGACTCCTGGTTGTTGCTGGTGATACAAGCCGATTGATAGTTTTGGGTGCTGTTGCCGGTGTCACTGAAGTTTATTGGCGTTTGTTAAGTATTTGTTTTCGTTTTTGATTAGATTATTTTTTTTTATTTTATTATTCATTTGGTGTTTGCTTAGTTTAAATTCGTCCCCGTCATTTTTCCATAATGGAAACTGACGGGGATACATCTTCTGTAGTAGATAAAGATTCTGAAAAATCTTCATCTACGATAAAATCTATTCGTATCAAAACATATCCTCCTACATATCTTGGCCTCTTTGTTGTGTTTTTCCGTAAAAAAGAAAAACCAATCAACGTTCTTTTAATTTCATCAGAAATTTATAAATTATATAAATCTGTTAAAGAATTCAAAAAGATTTCTCTTGACAAATTACGTGTGGTTTTTGGATCTCGAGAAGACGCTAATGCGTTATTAGAGTCCAAATTGTTTTTTAATTCATATAGAGTCTATGCTCCATGCGACTCATGTGAAATAAATGGTATAATTTATGACGAGTCTTTAGATTGTGAGGATATTTTAAAATATGGTTCTGGTATTTTTAAAAATAAAGCTATTTCCCCAGTTAGAATTTTAGAATGTGTTCGATTATCGAAATTACTTTTTTCCGATAAAGGATCCTCGTACATTCATTCTAATTGTATCAAATTAACATTTTCAGGATCTGTCCTTCCTGATTATGTTGATATTGATAACGTTAAATTTCGTGTTAGGCTCTTTTATCCAAAAATCATGCATTGCGACCGTTGCCTTTTATTTGGCCATACGTCGCATTTTTGCTCCAATAAACCAAAATGCTTAAAATGTGGTGGAGTACATTCTCCATCTGAATGTAAGAAGCAATCTGATAGTTGCATTTATTGTGGTAAAAAGCATGATTTTTTGAAAGAATGTTCAGTTTACATAGCCCATCAATAACAATTTAGTTTGAAAATTTGAAATAAAAATAAATTATCCTATTCGGAAGTTATTAAAACTTCTGATGTGTTTTCTACTAAAAATATTTTTGAACCTTTGTCTCAAATCAATGACATTGAGAATTCAAATGGAGAGTCTAACAATTTTGTTTATAAACCACCTATTAAAAGAAAAAGAATAAATCAATCTAATAACCATAACCATAATTTAAATCCTCAACCATCAACTTCTTATGATCAGAATTTCCCTCCTATTAAATGTTCAAACACAACTCAAAATATTCCTGGTTTTCAGAAAACTATTCCTGGTTTTTCTGAAAACTACAATGACAATTTTAATAATGTCAATAATAAATCTCAAAATAATGACCATGATAGTGATGAGGGTAGTATTTTGAATATTTTAGAAGATATTGTGGATTTTTTGGGACTCAATGATTTTTGGAAAAAAATCATTAAAAAATGTTTACCGTTTTTAGCGAAAATTCTTGAAAAATTGAATTCATTTGGACCCCTCATTAGTTCTTTATTTTGTTCTTAATGGCTCCATTAAAAAATACGAACTTGAATATTTTACAATGGAATTGTCGTAGTATAATTCCAAAAATTGATAGACTTAAAGCTTTAATAGCAAATTTAGAAATTGACATATTTTGTTTAAATGAAACATGGTTAGTTGATACTAAACTTTTTCCAAATTATTGGAAAACTTTTATAGAAAATCTTGATTCAGAAACATCATTAACAAAATTATTGTCAGTTGCTAGAAATTTAAGGAATTATAATATTCCTTCTGCATCAATTTCAGAATATTCAGAAGATTGGATTGACCAATTTGCTTCTAAAATTTGTCCAGATTTCGTTCCTACCCCTATCACATTCAAAAGTCATCAATGTTATTATCCTGATCTTTGTAATAAATTTTCAATTGAGGAAATGGAATTGGCATTAACTATTACTAACAATACTGCTCCAGGCATTGATAATATTTAATTTATCGTCTTAAGAAATTTACCTATCGATGGTAAATTACATTTACTTTCATTATATAATTCATTTTTGTTTCAGAATATTTTTCCTTTAGAATGGCGTTCTATTAAAGTAATTAGTTTACTTAAACCTGATAAAAATCCTTCATTAGTGGATAGTAGAAGACCCATTAGTTTATTATCGTGCCTTCGTAAACTAATGGAAAGAATGATTTTAAATCGACTTGAATTGTGGGCTGAGAAAAATAATATTTTTTCATCCTCTCAATACGGATTTAGAAAAGGCCGTGGAACTAGAGATTGTATTGCCTTACTTGCTTCACATATTGAATTATCGTTCAACAAAAAACAAGATGTAGTTTCAACTTTTCTTGATGTTTCTGGTGCATATGATTCTGTATTGATTGATTTATTGTTTAATGAAATGAACGATTGTAAAATTCCCATCATCATTTCCAATTTTCTGTGTAATTTATTCTCCTTCAAAATAATGCATTTTTACCATAATAGATCATCAAGAATGGTCCGTTATAGTTATTTCGGTTTACCACAGGGCTCTTGCTTGAGCCCATTTTTATATAATCTATTCACCAGAGACATCATTTCCATCATTCCTAATGGATGTTATTTTATTCAATTTGCCGATGATAATGTAATATTTATCAATGGCAAGAATAGAGAAATTATTCGTCACTATATGCAAATTTCTTTAGATAATATTCACACCTGGGCACATAATAATGGTTTCACATTTTCAGTTCAAAAAACAAAATTCATATTATTTTCTCGCAAACATTCTCCAGTTAGTATTGATTTATTTCTCAATAATCATCAAATTGAACAAGTTTTTGATTATAAATATCTTGGTATATGGTTTGATTCGAAATTGAAGTGGAATAATCATATTCAATATGTCCAAAAAATTTGCTCCAAAAGAGATAATTTTCTTCGAATGATTACTGGAACATGGTGGGGTGCCCATCCCAATGATTTGATTACACTTTATAAAACAACTATTCGTTCAGTAATGGAATATGGTTGTTTTTCTTTTGGAAGTGCTGTTCAAACACATTTTTCCAAACTTGAGAAAATTCAACTGCGTTGCTTAAGAATTAGTTTAAAATTAATGAATTCTACTCATACCAAATCGGTTGAAGTACTTGCTGGTATTATTCCACTCAAAAACCGCATTCTTGAATTGAACTGCAAATTTTTAATACACTGTTTTTCAATTAATCATCCACTAATTGATATATTATAATCCTTATTTGAAATAAATCCTAGTAACAGAATGTTAAATTCGTTTATTTATTGTTCTTCAGAAAACATTATTCCAAATTATTCGCCTGGTTTTCATGGTTATAACATAGATATTCATTCCTTTCGTCCTAACATTGATTTTTCTTTATACGAAGAATTGAAACAATTTCCTTGTCACGTGCAGTCCTATTATGCTAATATGATATTTAAACGAAAATTCATTGGGGTGGATAATGATCAAATATTTTTTACAGATGGTTCGTTGATTGAAAATGTGGCAGACTTTGGAGTGTACAATTTTCATTTGGCCCATTTTTATAAATTAGATTCTCCTTGCTCCATTATTACAGCTGAACTAACTGCTTTATATTTTACATGCAGTTTAATTAAAAACTGTGCTCCTAATATATTTGTGGTGTGCTCAGATAGTTTTAGTTGTTTGAAAGCTTTCAATTCCAACAAATTTCATTTTAAAACCCATCATATTGTCTTGTCAATAAAAGGGTTATTGCACAATTTATATTCTAAAGGATATTTGATTAAATTTGTTTGGGTTCCAGCTCATTGCAATATTTATGGCAATGAACAAGCAGATTTATTAGCAAAATTGGGTGTTTCACGTGGTATAATATATAATCGTGGTATAAATTATTTTGAATATTTTTCTAATTTAAAAAATCTACTATAAATGATTGGCAAATTTCTTGGAATACAAGTGACCAAGGGCGATATTGTTATTCCATTTGTCCAAAGGTAAAGATATATCCTTGGTTCAAATACTTTTCGGTTGGACGTAATTTTATATGTACCTTCTCTAGATTAATGTCCAATCATTACATTTGCAATTGCTATTTATACCGTATGAATATTATAGATTCTAATATTTGTGAATGCAATAGAACATATGAAGATATAGATCATATTGTATTTAAATGTTCTCGATTCAATGTGCCCAGAGAGAAATTTTTTGACAGAATCAGTAGTTTGAGTAATGATATTCCTGTATCTGTCCGTGATATATTGGGAAATTATAACCTACCAATATTGAAAATTTTGTATCAATATTTGTGTGAAATTTCTTATCATGTTTGATACTTGCTGCCTTGTTTTCTATTTCATTTTCAGGTACTCCAAGTTTGGCCTCCATTCGTGTCGTTGACTGGCATCGTGAATACGCTTGGGAGGACCTTCATGATGATTTATCCAGATAATTCGGCTCTGTGATGGATCCATTCCGAATGAGCCTTTATTTTTAATTTTCATTTTATAACGTTTTATTAGAAAAGATAAAGAGGTTTTGTGCCTTTTTGAGAACGATTTCGAAAAGGAAATCACTCAAAGAGGCTTTTCCCTCTTTCAAAATTATTGAGTCAATAAATAATAATAATAATAATAATAATAATAATAATAATAATAATAATAATAATAATAATAATAATAATAATAATAATAATAATAATAATAATAATAATAATAATAATAATAATAATAATAATAATAATAATAATAATAATAATAATAATAATAATAATAATAATAATAATAATAATAATAATAATAATAATAATAATTATATTCTAAACAGTTCAAGACCTAAAAATTTACAGGCCGAAGCCGAAAACTAAATTTTTGAGTTGCCTCTCCTTTGTTTTCATCCATTGTTGAAATTTGCATTACTCCTACAACTAAGTATGTCAAACAACCTCTTTTCAATTTTGGTTTGTACCTCAAGTGCAATATACATCTTCCTGACTTGGTTTAGAAACAAACGATCAAAAGACAAAAGGTCGAAAGGACAATAAGTCGAAAGACAAAAGGAAGACAAGACAAATGGTCGAAAATGCAAAAGGTTGAAAGTAATTTGCATTATGGGAAATTAAATCAATGTTGACACTATTGTCTATGTGTCTGTTGTGAGAATTGACATAACATTGCTTTTGTGTGCGATGGTAAAACAAACAGAATTTCATAGAATTGTCCAGATTGCACTCCTTCCGGGGCTCCAGGAACCGGTTCCGCATGGACCATACTGGACAGAATTTTTCAAGGGATGAGCACCGGTAATTGGTTCCTTATTACAGAGAAATTTTATGCCAAAATATCCATCAACCGAATAGTATCGATGTTAATTGCATATGCAAAACTGCGATGGAAACCACGTGAATAATCAATAATATGAGCACGGTTCAGATTACTTGTTTGGTTACGAAACAACAGGTTGTCAAAGTAGGGGTCTCTGAAGAGACTTTTTTCAGATGTACCAGGTTTTCGGTGGCCACAGTGACCAAACCCGGATCTCCGGGAGGGTTTCTGAAACTAGACATGTGTGCCTTACATTTAAGCCCAACAGAACTGATTTTTTCGAGCTGTTTAAATTTTCGGGTTGAAAACGACCCTAAGTCACAATTAGTAACTTTTTTTAAGGAAGCTCCCCGAGGGGCCATTCAACACTTTTGTTTCCGCAAAAATAAATGTTCCCACAATAAAATACCTAATTGTCAGAAAACGTCAATTTACTAGGTTATTTTAATCAAAAGTTATAATGATTTGAATTTTGAAATGGGACGAAAACTATCCAAGGTGCTTGCTAAGGTTAAGTTATATCCCAAACTCCGTAAAAAAAATGAAAAAAAAAAAATTATAGCTCTAGAACCCCCGACCGATTATCTTCGTTTTGGTTGCAAATGAAAGGGGACAATCATGGCTTTCTTGTGTCAAAATTTCAGACATGCCGATTTTTTTGTTTTGAAATTGTTCTACGAAACACACCGCGGAAAATGTTGATTAAATATTGAAATACCACCTGAAGCATTTTTCTTCGCATAAATTATCCATTGAATCAGGTGATAAGCAGTTATATTTCATCGATGTTGCAAATACCAATACCATCAAAACAATATGTTAATGATTTTGGAAGAAGCCATTTTGTGATGACGCACCAAAAGACCTTAAAGCATTTTGACAAGTCTGTCGGCGTGAATTGCTAGAGGATTGAGCAAAGCAAAAATGTAAACAGACAAACACGGAATTTGTCTGCTGATGTCCGAGAAAATTACAAAAGAAGGGCGGCATCGGCTTAGACTGCCGAGAATACGTAAGTTCCCCTATTACAAACCAAAAACGAAAACTTTTTTTAGTTTGGATTGGAAGCCGTATTGAAAATTAAACCCCTTACACCATTAACACAGATTCGTTTTACAGCTAAGCAGGAAAAGGCATTAGAACGGTGTTTTTGATAACAAAACATTATTCTAAAATAAAGTGTTCCATGAAATTTTCAGCTCTCTAGGTGGTTATTTAAAAGTGGCCCAAAGGCAATGTAGGTTTAAATGGAAATTACTATGGAGAAGTTTTGAGATGTGTTCCAAGCAAGTTAGTACTGCAATGTAAGTACAAACTTATTATTTCATAGTGAAAACTCATTCTTCAAACCATTATACAGAAATTTGCTGAAGAGAGAAATTTAATTCGGCGGATAGCAGAAGAAATATTCATGAGTTTGTTTGCTATTATTTAGCTTGATATGGGATTATAGCCCTGCAAACATGTACAAAAATCCCAAGCAAAATTAGCTCAAAGGGGATTTGTTTCTTCAGCAACATCCTTCAAGAATGAGTTTTCAATATGGGATGATAAGTTTCTACTTGCATTACAGTATTAGCGTGTTTGGAACATTTCTCAAAATTTCTCCATAGTAATTTCCATATAAACCTACATTGTCTTTCGGTCACCTTTAAATCACCATCAAGAAAGGTGAAAATTTCACAGAACACTTTTTTATGGTAAGCATGGTAAGGAGCATATGGGAGATTGGATTTTCAAACATTTTTAAAATTTGAATCGCCCTAGAGGGATAGTCTCGGATCAGAAAAATTGGTACTTCATTTACAAGCATCTTAGAAGACGTATCGCGTTATACAAATGACTAAAAGTGTTTAAATGTATAGTTGAGACTTGGAATCTCGTGCATTGAACAACAAACAACATCACAAAATTTCACTGACATCATAATTCTGGCAAACATCATACGAATCTGATCTCAAAGGATTCTAGTACAGATATTTAACCCGTAACCGACAGGGTTAAGATTTTGTTTCTTCTAATTGTTATTATGAATGTTCAATTCATCTGATTTAGATGCGATTTTCACTACATACTATCCAAAGGCTTCTAGTTGCATATGCTGGCACAAATGACCAATTTGTTCCGGATGGCCGGAGTTATATCTACTGGGTCATGTCGGGTAAAAATATGATCAACTTCTCTGAACAGTTTAATCATAGTAAATGATGTTTAACCACCTCTAATTCAACAGAAAATGAAAATTATGTATACTTGGGTAATATTGTGATATCGTGAGGTAACCGATTGCGGTCCAGGGGTGATTTTATGGTCCTCCGGAAAATCCGGGACATCCGTAAATGTGGACATATTCTGATAATTTATCTAGAGAGCTGATTTTTTTTTTTATTTCAAACGGATTGCAGTGATTAGCTTTAAATTAGTATACCTTTATTGTCTGGGAATGATCTCTAAAGGCCATTTCTTGGCCCTTCGGAAAATCCGGAACATCAGAAAAAGTGGACATATCCTGAAAGTTGGCTCAGAGAGCTGGGATTTTTTCAAACGACTTGCAATGATAAGCTTAAAACTAATGTAAAATTGTCGAATGACCATTTCTTGGTGCTCCGGAAGATCTGGAACATCCGTAAAAGTAGACGTATCCTGTAAGTTTAAAGGGGTGATTGTTTTCAAATGACGTGCATTGATAAGCTGCTGGATATACCATTGTTTCCTCGGTATGATCTCGAGTATCTCGAGCATCCGTAAAAATGAATATATGCTAGCAATTGGCTAAAAGAGCTGCGTTTTCTTCCATGTGTGGATTAAGAATCGTATCAATGCATGCTTGGCTTCAGAGTCGTATCAATGTCAACGCCGCCATCTGGTCTTGAACGACCACTTCGTGGTTCTCCGAAAGATCCGGTGCATCCGGAAAAGTGAATATTTCCTGAAACTTGTCATGAAGAGCTGCATTTTATTCCAAGTAATTTGCATTCAATGTTTTCGAATCGTATAAATGTCATTGCCATAGTCAGATCGTTGCTGTCCACTTTGTGGTTCTTCGGAAGGTCCGGAACATCCAGAAAAAGCATTTTCTGAAAATTTGCCTATATAGTCACATTTTTTGACGTTGGATAACGTCATTTGGGGCCCAGATAGCCGTATTGGTTAACACGCAGCTATACAGCATGACCATGCTGAGGGTCGTGGGTTCGAATCTCTGCTGGTCGAGGATCTTTTCGTAAAGCATAGCATAGCATAGCATAGACTGACTGTACATGTCAATGGTTGCTACTCCGTGATTGATCCGAACTGGTAAGAATTGCACTAGGATCCAAATAAATAAGGGATGGGAGTTTCCGCTTACTCTCGGAGTGCAATTTTAGCAGATCTAATATTAGTGATCAATAACGGCGCCGGCCAAGTCCTTACAGTCAGTTGGGATGGGGAAGGAATGTTAGGGTGTAATGATTGTTGCTTCTAGAGACCGAGAATACCTCTGCATCTCCACAATCACTACGGGAAGGGTGTTTATTAGTAAGGGAGGAAAAGATCTGGGAGTCACCTTTGGTCGGTGATGCGATCCATGGACAAGGGGAAAAAATACGACTTATACTTAAAGCTAGTTTTGTATTTTTGTCTCGAGCAGTTTTTGGTGGAAGCTTTAAAAAATTACGTCAACATCTGCAGTGTCGAACTATTCAAAAGATTTTTTTTTATTAATGGCGAAAACAGAAAAATATGTGTATATAATTTAAATTATATAAAAAAGAATTATGCCGACACTTGTAGTGACGAAGAATGCATAGTTTGTTTGAAAATTACATATGAGTATTACTGTGCATTTTTGTCTAGAGATGAAAAGTTTTTGGTAGAAGGTAGATGTTTTTTTTTTAAATACGTCAACATTCATAATTTCGCACAATTCAAAAGATATTTTTAGTAATGTCAAAAATATATGTATCTTGATGCCGAGAGTTGTAATGACGAACCATACAAAGTTTGTTTGAATATTACGAAACGAGCTCACCAGTTGGTAATCCCTCCTCGACTGAACACGAATATATTTTCGCACCACACAGCGCGAACAGCAAAACTTCTCGGCGTCTCGAAAACGAACCGTCTTGCGCACACACCGAACTCGCTTGCTTGGGCTCTCGGATGAACGCCGCCCAGCAAATCGAAAACCGAGAGAAAAAAAAAACATTCCGGCGACGCACAAACTGAATGCACTTGCTTGGGCTTTCGGAAGCACACTTATTCACTTTCCATATATGTTGATAAATGGAGAATAAAAAAATTAAACACAAAAAAGAGGTGCAAAGAAACACAACCGCCAGACAAAACAGTTGTTTTGAATAACTTTGAAATTAAAATCAAATTTCAGAGATACCATTGGTAGTCTGTAACGTCTTCACATCGCACATCACAGAAAAACATCACATAATCATTAATTAGTTCAAAACATGCCACAAGAGAGTTCACTAAAGAAGCGCTCATCCTATAACCCTTTGCTTCCACTCCAGTTCAGTGCTTTTGCCACATCTCTCACCATTCAGTGCTGTCTCAATCAGGCAGGGTGTATTAGTCAGCCTCCTGACACCGCCCATACAATCCCATTGGAAAATAAAGAGCAAACATCTCTGGTTCCCACTGACAACTCAATGTTTGTAAACAAATAGTCCTTTAAGGACTAACAATCGAGGAAGGCGAAATCTTTTTTGACGAAAAATTTCTTTTCTCACAACAACAGTTATATTGGCATAAACAAACGGTTGCTAACTATTCGTTTGCAGTACAGCAAGTCAATTAAAGTTGAAATGGTTAGCGTGGAACACATTTAAATATCGGATAAAAAATTCCCTAATATGATTACGCCAATGTACGTTGTTGCTCTGGAGTTTGATGCTGACCTTGAAAGCATGGCTGCCTAGCACCGGGCTGCAGTCCCCTCATATCACCACACCAATGAAGCACAACATCCCTCCTCATCACACACCCATCAGGCACAACACTTCACATACATCAATCTCTGCTGGTCGAGGATCTTTTCGTAAAGGAAATTTTCTCGATTCCCAGGGCATGGAGTATCTTCGTACCTGCCACACGATATACACATGCAAAAATGGTCAATCGGCAAAGAAAGGTTTTGTCCCAGCTGGGACGTAACGCCAGAAAGAAGAAGAACGTCATTCAGCAGCATATCGGTACGATTCCAAAAAAAAAAAAAAAATGAGCATGTAACGAAAAATGAGCTGGTTTTGACCGCTAATAACTCAGCCATTTATCGATACACAGATAAAAATATTTAAATTTCAATGTAGCGTAAACATAAGAGTATAGTAAAAGTAAATCAAATTCATCTAGTGTTACAGCATCATGTTTAAATTTCAACTAAAGGTGCATGAATGTTAGATGATCGTGTAAATTTAAAGTACATTCGATTGAAAAATAAGCGATGTGGCATTTCAGTTTATTTTGATACTTCAAATATGTGCATGAAAATAAACTTAAATTTACAACATATTTTTAGCTGTGTAGATTTTCAATATTTATCCATCAATCGATCGGAGAGTCAAATTCAAATAGACAACATTTTTGATTATTAGCAAAAAACTATTGAACAATCGTAAAATGTTGATTTCGACAAATTCAATTTGTCATGAATTTTGATACTGTATTCACGAGCGCTGCTGTAGTGCTGTCGGGGTGAGTGCTCAACATTTCACAACGACTGTAAAATAGAGTGGCATTTCCAACAGCTTCTAAGACTTGCCATATTTTATGAGAACACATGTAACAAAATTGCGACTTATTCAGAATGCTTTTCAAAAGAAATTCTCATTGAACAATTTTCATCATTTTGGCACCCATGGATCAGAAATTTTCCTTCATACTAAAGAAAACTATTGATTATCAATAGCTTACCATTGAATATTTAGTAAATGCCAACCCTTCCAACTATTCATGTTCGACCAATTTCTCACATATTAGCATTTTCCGCGATTTTCTAGCGATTCTAAGCCCAACACATTATTGGCACATACCCATTTCCTAGATAGGTCGATTAGAAAGAGAAGAGCACGAAAGGGAGGAGCATCATCTGCTAATCTTAGGGTTTAAAAGATGCTTCCTTCGCCGGATTCGGTTTCATTCCATTTTCGCTCTCAAGCTAGTAAAAACTCATCCGAACCTGCATGGCGAGGAGCACCTCGCAGTCAGAAGCCTGCTGAACTGTTGATCAGCGTCTAGTTTGTGAAATCGCTCAAGATTTCTAGATTGACCTGCGCTGCCATATTTCCGCTCGTGATAAACTCATCATCTGTGGTGCAGTCAAGAATCAAGCCCGTTAGGTACCATTACCACTATTATTAGGCAAATCGAGCGTTTGGCTTGTGAAATCGCTCAAGGTTTCGAACTTGAGCTACATTTCCAGATTTCAACTTCAGCTGATGTGTGCCATCAGCATATACCTGCCAGGAAACATTCAGATGGCTCGTCGTATAAGCAGAGAATTTATTCAAATTTATACACTTGCGTCGAGGATTCCCCGTTTAACCATGACAATCTACTGATAACATCCTGTAGTGCTATTTATCAATGACAGCATCCGAGCTACCAAATCCTTTGGCCCTTTTCAGGGCCACCGACTGTGCTTGAAGGAGTTGGAAGTAATTTTTCCAACTTTATTTATCACATTGCTAAGCAATGAATAACATTTCTCTCAAACCATAAGATCAACAAAGCGACAAACTGGAGCTTTCATTACAATCCTTGAATAACTATCTATAGACATATTGCTGTTAAATATTCTTTATGAAGTGAAATTTCACCTTTTAATGGATAAGTATGACGAATGATTGACCAAATTGTAATGTTTATACAAAACGAACTCACGTTCATCTGATAAAGATAATAGGGGTATTCACTTAAAGCTGCGTAGCCTTGCGTAACTAAGGTTCTGCGTAATATTGGAAAAAGAAACATTTCAATTGAAATAATTCCTTTTCTGACTGTGATCTTTGACAAATGACGCGTTTAGAATTAAGTTACCCAACCAATAACGTTAAAAAAATTTGTTATTGTTTCACTCGATTCATATTTTATATGATTTTTTACGCGGTACCGATAAACTTTTGGAATTCTTCGCAGCCAAAATGATTAAATGATTCCTCCTAATGATTAATTGGACAATGTTCCAGATCCTCAATCCCATTTTGATCAAAGTTTAGATAATTTTATGTTGCGGAATTATTCGGGGACTTTTAGACCAATCATTTATTGGAATGTTTGTTTATCTTCTGATAATAGTTGTTACGACGATGATCGCATTCTTTGATCGAATTTCTGTCAATTTTTGACAGTTGGAAATGTTTCATGTGCAGTTTAAGCAATGTTGTGAAAGATTTAAAATAATCAAAATATCGTCATTTACGCAGAGTTCTACGCTGTTAAGTGAATACCCTTAATGTAAATTTGAGACATGAATAAACGTACACAGCCGCAAATCGTTATATGCATACATATTTACGAAAGTTTCGAACACTGAAAACAGTATGAAGTCAAAACGAGCAACAAGAACGAGATCAAATTCGGTTACATTACCAGTTCGTATAACCCCATAGGGACCCTTATAGTTTTTCAGGGCCTCCAAGAGTGTGAGTTGTTTTGAATCATATGTCTTACAAAAATATCATTATCTCACTCTAACCAATTTTGGAATAATCGAAATATGCTGCGTTAAACTGAACTATGTGTAAAACTGCCCAAATAATCGGACCTTCATTAGGACCATTTTCGAAACCATATCCTTTTTGAACCAGCCTAAGGTTATCCAACGTAAACACTGCGGTCGTGTCTTGCACACAACCCCTCCAACTTTCATTATTGGAGTAGATTCGTAGAAAGATTTCCAATTGATTGGTGCAAGAATCTTGAAAATCTATGCGGGCGTTAGTATGTTATAAACTGTCAAAATCTAACCACTTTTCGCGACGCAAGCGATTTTTCGTTTTTCGATGTTGTACCCCAGTATGTTGCCATAAGACGTTATCCAAAGTCAAAAACTCGAAGCCTTTTGGTACATCTTAGTGAAAATTGATAGAGATAATTCCTAGACAAACTTAAAGCCCTTCGATTGAAATCCCATTTCAAATGACAAATTCCAACTTCAGTTGCCTCCCCAACAACGCATGCAACGATGACGACGACGACGACGACGAAGACAACCAATACGGAAGCAATACACTAGGGTAATTAAGCAGAACTGTCGTTTTCGGGGGATGAAGCGCTGTAATTAGCAATCGATAAGGACAGCGAACTGTTGACTGCTTTTGCCTTCACTGAGCGCAGAATGGCCTCATACCAGCCAAAGCTAGAACCAAAACGACAAGAGTCAACCAAAGAGGATGTCTCTCCATATTAGTTGGGTGCGTATCCTAGCATTAGATATTGCTGCCAGGACATGCAACTGACACACAGTGGGACGTTTCGGAAAATATACGGTCAAAACCTCTTAGGGGCGTTTTAGACCATAAGTGTATTGATCTTTAAGGCATGACTGTTCAATATGGAAAAAGTAGGCATTGAGAAAATATCATATAAATTTAGCGCAATCACTTTGCTACTATTTATCAGCAAAATACATAAACTCGACTATAATTCAAATTTTGCGATTGCTTTTGGGGTTGAAAGTTTTTATACTTAGACACTGTTCCTGTATAGAATGTAATCGATGCCCTAGATATGCGGTAGTAGTCTAAATATGCTTTACTGAAAAGCGAGGTTAAATTATGATAATAACCGAAATTTGTACAAGACGAGATTATTACCAATCGATTCCTAGTGTTTTTCAATATGGAAACAATATGGAAATTGGTTTTAAGCCAGCGATTTTGCCCACTGTGCGACCACGCAACGAGAATAGTGTGAGCCCAGATGATCCCAATCGTCATCGGTAGGTACCAGAATATCGCCGTCCTCTCATTTGGGAAATGATGAGGAAATGAGATGTTATCAGAACGGTAATAAGCGGTAATTTGAACTGCTCTGCTCTGCTTAGCTGGAGCCCTTCAGGCGCTCAATTGTAAGGACTCTCGCTCTTTTGTCTGCGAATTCTAACGTATCCGCCTCCCGTATGGGCCACCACAGCATCGGAGTACATGAATAGTGATTATCGCAAAACGGGATACTTGTTGGGGGAATCCTCACAGACACCGATACGACCAGAGTACGCAACATAGTTTTGGCTGGGATTGGTTTGGCGGTTGTTTGCCACGTACGCATGCAGTCAACCCCTTTTTGACTTGTCGCTTTCCGACAAGTTCATCGAGACACGAGTTCCCCCAGAGTTGCAGTTGTGGGTTTGTACCGGCTCATCGTCACAGCATCTGGTACACATGTCATCAAATCATCCATCTCGTTTGCCACGTGGCTTGCGATATGATTAGACGCGGAATGATGAGGTGAACGATTCGACGATGGTTTGCCATTTCATTTGGGATTTGGCGAGCAGCAGCAGCAGCGGTTGACAGAGTTGATTGGCTGAGATGGGAATCTTCGGAAGCCATAACTGACTCGGATAAATTGTAATGAACTGGTTGAGTACGTACGTAAGTAGCTTTATAGATTGTTTTAGTTGAAACCTAGCTCCAAACTCGAAAGACAGGCAATTTTTTGTTTACCGAAATGATCGCCTGGATAAAGCATGGCGTACAGAACATCGACTTTTTTCGTGATCTGAAACAAAAGTTTTCGAAAATGTGCTTCAAACTAAGATGCGGAAAAGGACTCGCAACAAGTTATTTTTTTGTCATTGGTAACATTAATGCCAAAAATCGCACGTGGAAAAAATCGCAAAGCAATTCCCTAGGCATAATTCTATTTGATTAGTGTTTTTCAAGATACTTCACAATTCAATTTGTAGCCAACTGGTTACTCACGCTGATGTTGATGCTGATCATGTCCCTGTTACAAACAATATTGACTCGAGAATAACTTATGGAAATGGCCTATACATTTATGCATGCAACTTATTCAAAAAATCTAACTCCGAAACTGTTGATTTTAGAGAAAAATGTTCTATGACGAAGAAGTGGTGAACCGTTTGGCCTACAAGAAAAAAATATTAAACTGAACAAATATTACATGTTTTTTCATAATAAATTCAAAAATAAAATTTAAATTTTAAATTACACAAAAACCCCATTTTTAATGTATCTTAAATTTTCACTACAGAATCTTAATAGTAAATAGATGTTTGAAACAAAGTTTCATGATGGAGAAATTTTTAATAAAAAAGTTTCTCTAAGAACAACTTTTGGTTGTTTTTTAAATTTGGGATTTTTGTCAAAATAATGATGCTCTGATGATACAATAAAAATCTTGAAATGATTCAGAACCATAAGGATTATATGAATTATTTTTCTAGAAGTAGCCATTTTTCAATTATATCGTGTTTAATGCAAAAAATATTATTTAAATAATAAAATAGGTAATTTTGTTAGTTATTCTCGATTCTCCATCAATACTAATACGTTTTCGAGAATAAAGACCTTATTTCTTTCCACTTACTATTTTCCTTGATGGAGAATCGCGTGAAAATGGCCTATTTAAATATAAAAATAATACTTTTTTGCATCAAACTCGATATAATTCGAAAATGGCTACTTCTAGAGAAATTATCCATATAATCAATGTGATTCAGAATAATTTCAAGATTCTTATTGTATCATCAGAACGTATTAATTTTGACAAAAAAATCATCAAAATTTTGAAAATTGGTCCAAAGTTGTTCTTCGAAAAACTTTTTTATTAAAAATTTCTCCATAATGAAATTTTGTCTCAAACATCTATTTACTATCAAGATTCTATGGTAAAAATTTTAAAAATATGGAAAAAGGCGGTTTTTGTGTAATTAAAAATTTAAGTTTTATTTTTGAATTGATCATGAAAAAACATGTATATTACAGTTTTCAGTGTATATTTTTTTTTTCAAATCAGTTGCATGCAAAAATTTCCAGGCCATTTTCAAAAGTTATTCTTGAGTCAAAATGATCAATTTTTCTATAAAAAATACTTATTCTATCAAACCATAAACATGTGCAAAATGTAATCCAAATTGAAGACTATCGAGATCGATTTTTATTTTTTTCGATTCATTCTGAATGGAATTTGTCTATTGCAACACTTAGCTGAATATTGAATCACCCTGAAAAGTTTAGCATTTTGCCGCTAGGCGGCGCTTGTATGCATGTAAAATTGAGCATTTTAAGCATGTTCTATCTTGTGATCCACATGAACATGTGAAATTAAAAAATTGAAGCTAGTTCTGTATTGTTATACAGATGAAATAGCAAGTTCGAGTTTTCGGCACAGTTGTCCATATACTCAATGTAATCCTGACAGTTTGTTTTGTTAATCTCCCGCTGTGAAATTGAGCATTTTTAACTTGAAATTAAAGGGATCATCCCGTTATAAATCGCATAATCAGTATAACTGCGGTTCAAATTAGCCATTACAACCAACTTTTACTTTGGTCCTTGAACTCAATATTGAGATACGGAACATCCAGATATGGAGGGTTGACTGTACCTATATCTCATGATTTTGATAAAATACGACGAATGTACAAAATTTATGAAAGTTGTTCGATTTCGGAACGTCGTTTCAACTCTAGGTGGAACGATTGACGATATGGTACGAAATCAAGAATCCGCATACAATGCGCTAAAAACAAAACTTGAAGAACATATTCAACAGATTGCACAGCTCTCCAACCGATTTCGCTCACTTACCACATCAATCCCGGTTCAGAACTTGGGCCATAACCGCAAACGACGTCGTACTGTCGTCGTACGTCGTACTTAGTATTATACATGCAGTAAATACACAAACACTGAAAACAAATTGTTACATTACGACGGATGATAAACGTGGATGACTTATGTTGTATGTACACGAATTGTTAAAACTTAAATTTAAAAGGTAAAATAACGAAATTTAAAATATTCAGCTTAAAGCATCTCCAACTGTAAAACCAGAGTTTGCTCAAAAAGCGTCTGAAACCGTCTCCATTTCCGTGACAGGTATTGACTATTAGTTTTTGCATAATTTTCGTCTAAATCAGTTTCAACAGTTCACCTTATCTCAATAATTTAATTTACGAAGCATTTGAAAAAAAAATACACCACAACATTTAGAAAAAGTTACGCAAAGATTTTGATTTTAGCAATAAGTTTAAGCCGATGATCTTAGCTTTCATCATTCCACATTTGAGCAGTGAATGGAACTATCGCGGAAATGAGACGAAAATAGGCATTTTTCAAGCAACTCTACAAATCGTTGCCACCTTTATCTACAAGAAACAGATTTCGTAAGCTGCTATAATTGTTGATCATAGTACAGACGATGAGTCAAGATCGATCCAATAATTTTTATTGATCCAACTTTATCAGCTCTAAACTTATCGCGATAATTATCACAAGACGGGATTCGAACCTACGTCATGGATAAAAACGTTTTCAAAACGCGCACCATACCCACACGGCCATGCTATCTTAACAAAAGAAGAGAGAAATTTGGCTGTAATGGCAACATGCAGAAGCGAAGGACTCTCAAATAACGAAACATAGAGCAGGAGTCCTCCTTAGCCAACTTCTTGTTGCTGGTGATAATATGAATTTGCTGCTGCAGATTTCGAGAGAACATCTCTCTCAGTGCTGGACAGGTTTGATATTATCGCACGTCTCTTTCCTCCAAAAATCGGCTTGAGTGATAGATTTACGATTATTGCCGTGGTCAATATTTTCACTTCCTGAATTTGAAACATGCGGATTTCGTTTTTGTTATAAATTGACATAGTGCTGTGCAATTATCGGTATTATCGATAATAACGATATTATCGAGTCAATTTTATCGGTACGATATTCGATATCCCTCGACTCGATATTTTCGGATATCGATAAAATTTTTGTCGTCCGATAACAAGTTCAATATTCGAAAAAAAAAAACATATAATGATTTTATAATATAAACGAAACTTATTCAATATAATATTCGCGGAGCACGGCTTAGCATCACTACAAAATTCAATTAATGGACTACATGTTGCCATTTTTGTTGTGAAATTTGTCAGTTTAGCTTCGAAACATTTCTTTTCAAATTGTCGGATATCGATTCGATATTCATAATGTCAAATAGGATATATCGCCTATACTGAAATGGAATCGACACCGACCTACTCTTACTGCCAACAAAAACAGTACTGGAAAGTGCTACTTTTACGCACTGCTTGATAACAATGCTGGAAAGTATTACTTTTAAGTTCTGCTTTGGGACGATTTGGCAACCCAGCCAACCAAAGTATAACGAAATCACCTGGAGGCTTTTCATGTGCAAAACTTTGTCGCGAAAAAGCCTTCTACGTCCAAAAATGGAGGCGATATACGTGCATATATTATGTGATGAAAAATGACATACAATGCGAGTGAATACATTTTCTACCGAACTAGTCTGTGATCTTATACGATTTAACTTATGATAACAAAAGATGATTTGACAGCTGCTACGGATTGATTCGACTTACTTTGTACGAGTGTACGGGACGAAACAAAATCTGCAAATGATCTAAGAAAAAAGCGTTTTATGCGAAGAAACTCTTAAATCTGACGATTTCATGCAGCGTGTTTTGCGGGTTTGGTGTAATTTGTATGGATAAACGAGTTATTACGTAAACTTTCATGCGACTTCTGGTTGTCTGGGAAGATAATACAGGTATGTTCTGTTTATAACACGCTCCGATTTAGTCACGTTCCGATTTCGTCAACAATTTTTCCCGTTTTTATTAACAAACACAAATTGATTTATTTTTGTTTTAAAAAATGCTTAGAATATAAATTAAAACATATTTTGTAGCAATTTATATATTTTTAAATAGCCTCAGGGTTGAATTTTGGACATTAGTTTGAAGTTGATACAATACATGGTAGCTGTCTAGTCATATACGATTCAATAAGGTTTGACTTCTTCCTGTCCGCTAATCAATTAGAGTTTTCAAACTTAGCATGGGCTGTTCGACAAGATTGACGCATCTTTCAACAATCGAGAGTTTCTCTGGCCACGTCCTAGCAACAACTGGAATATGTGATTGATTGAATACGTTCTTAAGGCGATCGTCTAATGGGTTTGAGCGATTTGAAATTTGTATGGGAGCGAAAGCGTTATGCTGACTTTAGACCATTAGGCTGCTTAAACCTGGCCGAATTGGGTCATATAAAACCTTTCACGCTACGAGGGATCATGTTTCCTTCAAATCGTGGAAAAAACTTTTCCTGAATTTTCCTTCGTTTTTCCAGCTTACTTCGGCGAAACAAGCAAAGTCGGGAAAATTTTTCCACCAATTAGGTATTTACGTGATTTTCAGGAAATTTAAAGCGGTGACATATACTTTTTTCTACTCAGAATGGTTCAAATGATCTCAAACATTGTCACTGAGGTATTTTCCGGAAAATCAGTTCTCGATTTTCCCGGAAAATTTGATACTTCCGTACCGTGGAAATGTGCCTAAATATTGAACGACTGGGCTGGATATAAATTTGCAAAATATTTTTAATTACTAAATAAAGGGTAACTAACTGGATTTAGGTGATAAATTGAAAATATGAACGTTTTTCCCAAGGGTTTTCCCCAATTTTCCACAAACTGGTTCAAAAAATTGAACGCGTAACGTCTGCGTCTATGGATCAGTGTATTGAAATGAATGATTTTTTCACCCTCTCATTTGAAGCTTATAAACAAAAAAATTACCCATATTTTTGTATCTCCTGCACCCTCATATTCCCCTGCAGGTCATAAGCATAGTCGGGGGCCCTAATTTGAGCATTTTTGCACCAAATTTTTAAAAAATTTGGCGTGACCCCACTTAGCAGCGGCATATTTTTCCAACCAGCTGCCGTGCGGATAGAGAAACGTCATTTGAGAAGTAACGCTGCCACACACGCTTGAAATAGGCAGGGCCGCATCATGTAGAATGCAGAATGCTATCGTCAGATCGTCACCAAACCAGATAGCGCACAACTAAATCGCGACGCGGCTCAACTCGTAGCAATATAGAATCATGTTTGAAACATTACGCATCTATCAGATAACCTTTGAATACGCAGCGTGCTGTTATTAGTAGATTAGTCGCGGTACAAGAGACTGATAACATTATATTTTCATATGAAATGCCTGTCTTGTTTATGTAACATTGAATAGTCCAATTTACGAGTCGTATCGGATCTGATGATCGCTCATTTTATCAATGACGATTTGATAAGAAGCAGTCGCGTATCGCGTGAAAGTAACAGCAATATCATCAATGTTGAAGTTTTGTCAAATGGATTATCAATCATTGATATAAACTTGAGTAAACAATATAAAATCACAGTTATTCCAAGAGCAATATGCAGCTATGTGTCGACAAATATCAGAGAACCAAGTTGATTTATCGTTTTGTTCATATATGGTTTGTGAAAACAGCTACAAATTATCCCGATTATCTATCAGATGTTTTTTTTTGACAAAAAAATATTATAAGAATTCGTATTTCAAAATATTGAATATTTTAGAAGAAAGATTCTAAAATATTTTAGAAGAATGATATGCGAAATATGTACAACATATTCCGAAATTCGTTCCCTAGATTTCATTTTTGACCAGGAAAAAATAAAAAAAAATCCGATATCATTCAAATTTTAGGAGAAGCATGACTTCACCAAAGTTGCTTAGGAGGTCGTGGGCTAAAAAAATAGGAACAAATTATTTCGATATTCGATCTTAGGCATCTTAGCCTGTTTCAATATTTAAAAATTGAATAATATTTTAGAATTATTTGCAAGATTCATATTTTTAAACCCTCAGCAAAGATTCTCCCCAGAGCTTATGAGATTTCACCAATTTGGGGTGTAGCACAGTATTATCTTCAGCGAAGTTTCAGCACTCAGTACTATTTACAATTAGGAGTAGAGGATCATCCTTTTAGTTGAGAACTAACATGTAGCACAAGGGCTACCATTATTCGAGCCAAGAGCTTCAATTAGAAGTTCGGCAGTCAAAACTTCGGCGATGTTCGGCGTCGGCATTCTTATTTAGTGCTTCGCCGACGCATAAGGAATGCCTTTGTCGGCGAAGCACTGCGGTAGAATGCCGACGCCGAACTTCGGCGAACTTTTGTTGGTGATATTTCATTTCTCTTATGAACTTCGGTCTAAAGTTAATCTGAATGCACAATACCATGTGGCGCTAGTGAGTATTGCATTTCTGAGATTCGATATTTTCTCACCAGGTGGCACTAGTGAGCATTGGATTCTTATTTTGCGGATAGCTCAGTGGCCTGGCCACTTGGCGTCTTCGACAAAGTTGTTCAGTAGCACAAGGGCTACCATTATTCGAGTCAAGAGCTTCGAGATTTTGTTACCAGGTGGTGCTAGAGGGCATTGAATTTTTATTTTGCGGATAGCTCAGTGGCCTGACCACTTAGAAAGATGGCGTCTTCGGCAAAGTTGTTCAGTAGCACAAGGGCTATCATTATTTGAGCCAAGAGATTTGATATTTTCTCACCAGGTGGCACTAGTGAGCATTGAATTTTAGTTTTTGGGATAGCTCAGTAGCCTGACCACTTAGAAAGATGGCGTTTTCGACAAAGTTGTTCAGTAGCACAAGGGCTAACATTATTTGAGCCAAGAGATTTGATATTTTCTCACAAGGTGGCGCTAGTGAGCATTGAATTTTTGTTTTGCGCATAGTCCAGTTACCTGACCACTTAGAAAGATGGAGTCTTCAACAAAGATATTCAGTAGCACAAAGGCTATCATTATTCGAGCCAAGAGATTCGATATTTTCTCACCAGGTGGCACTAGTGAGCATTGGATTCTTATTTTGCGGATAGCCCAGTAGCCTGGCCACTTAGAAAGATGGCGTCTTCAACAAAGTTGTTCAGTAGCACAAGGGCTAACATTATTCGAGCCAAGAGCTTCAAGATTTTCTTACCAGGTGGCGCTAGTGAGCATTGAATTTTTGTTTTTCGGATAGCTCAGCAGCCTGGCCACTTAGAGAGACGGCGTCTTCGGCAAAGTTGTTCAGTAGCACAAGGGCTTACATTATTCGAGCCAAGAGATTCGATATTTTCTCACCAGGTGGCACTAGTGAGCATTGGATTCTTATTTTGCGGATAGCTCAGTGGCCTGGCCACTTAGAAAGATGGCGTCTTCGGCAAAGTTGTTCAGTAGCACAAGGGCTATCATTATTCGAGCCAAGAGCTTCAAGATTTTCTTACCAGGTGGTGCTAGTGAGCATTGAATTTTTATTTTGCGGATAGCTCAGTAGCCAGACCACTTAGAAAGATGGCGTCTTCGGCAAAGTTGTTCAGTAGCACAAGGGCTATCATTATTTGAGCCAAGAGATTTGATATTTTCTCACCAGGTGGCACTAGTGAGCATTGAATTTTAGTTTTTGGGATAGCTCAGTAGCCTGACCACTTAGAAAGATGGCGTTTTCGACAAAGTTGTTCAGTAGCACAAGGGCTAACATTATTTGAGCCAAGAGATTCGATATTTTCTCACCAGGTGGCACTAGTGAGCATTGGATTCTTATTTTGCGGATAGCTCAGTGGCCTAGCCACTTGGCGTCTTCGACAAAGTTGTTCAGTAGCACAAGGGCTACCATTATTCGAGTCAAGAGCTTCGAGATTTTGTTACCAGGTGGTGCTAGTGGGCATTGAATTTTTATTTTGCGGATAGCTCAGTGGCCTGACCACTTAGAAAGATGGCGTCTTCGGCAAAGTTGTTCAGTAGCACAAGGGCTATCATTATTTGAGCCAAGAGATTTGATATTTTCTCACCAGGTGGCACTAGTGAGCATTGAATTTTAGTTTTTGGGATAGCTCAGTAGCCTGACCACTTAGAAAGATGGCGTTTTCGACAAAGTTGTTCAGTAGCACAAGGGCTAACATTATTTGAGCCAAGAGATTCGATATTTTCTCACCAGGTGGCACTAGTGAGCATTGGATTCTTATTTTGCGGATAGCTCAGTGGCCTAGCCACTTAGAAAGATGGCGTCTTCGGCAAAGTTGTTCAGTAGCACAAGGGCTATCATTATTTGAGCCAAGAGCTTCAAGATATTCTTACCAGGTGGTGCTAGTGAGCATTGAATTTTTATTTTGCGGATAGCTCAGTAGCCTGACCACTTAGAAAGATGGCGTCTTCGACAAAGTTGTTCAGTAGCACAAGGGCTATCATTATTTGAGCCAAGAGATTCGATATTTCCCCACCTGGTGGCGCTAGTGATCATTGAATTATTGTTTTGCGGGTAGCCCAGGCATTGAATTTTTGGTTTTGCGGATTGCTCAGTAGCCTGACCACTTAGAGGGATGGCGTCTTCGACAAAGTTGTTCAGTAGCACAAGGGCTATCATTATTCGAGCCAAGAGATTCTATATTTTCTCACCAGGTGGCACTAGTGAGCATTGAATTTTTGTTTTTGGGATAGCTCAGTAGCCTGACCACTTAGAAAGATGGCGTTTTCGACAAAGTTGTTCAGTAGCACAAGGGCTAACATTATTTGAGCCAAGAGATTCGATATTTTCTCACCAGGTGGCACTAGTGAGCATTGGATTCTTATTTTGCGGATAGCTCAGTGGCCTGGCCACTTGGCGTCTTCGACAAAGTTGTTCAGTAGCACAAGGGCTACCATTATTCGAGTCAAGAGCTTCGAGATTTGTTACCAGGTGGTGCTAGTGGGCATTGAATTTTTATTTTGCGGATAGCTCAGTGGCCTGACCACTTAGAAAGATGGCGTCTTCGGCAAAGTTGTTCAGTAGCACAAGGGCTATCATTATTTGAGCCAAGAGATTTGATATTTTCTCACCAGGTGGCACTAGTGAGCATTGAATTTTAGTTTTTGGGATAGATCAGTGGCCTGACCACTTAGAAAGATGGCGTTTTCGACAAAGTTGTTCAGTAGCACAAGGGCTAACATTATTTGAGCCAAGAGATTTGATATTTTCTCACACGGTGGCGCTAGTGAGCCTTGAATTTTTGTTTTGCGCATAGTCCAGTTACCTGACCACTTAGAAAGATGGAGTCTTCAACAAAGATATTCAGTAGCACAAAGGCTATCATTATTCGAGCCAAGAGATTCGATATTTTCTCACCAGGTGGCACTAGTGAGCATTGGATTCTTATTTTGCGGATAGCTCAGTGGCCTGGCCACTTAGAAAGATGGCGTCTTCGACAAAGTTGTTCAGTAGCACAAGGGCTATCATTATTCGAGCCAAGAGCTTCAAGATTTTCTTACCAGGTGGTGCTAGTGAGCATTGGATTCTTATTTTGCGGATAGCTCAGTAGCCTGACCACTTAGAAAGATGGCGTCTTCGACAAAGTTGTTCAGTAGCACAAGGGCTATCATTATTTGAGCCAAGAGATTTGATATTTTCTCACCAGGTGGCGCTAGTGAGCATTGAATTTTTGTTTTGCTTATAGTCCAGTTACCTGACCACTTAGAAAGATGGAGTCTTCAACAAAGATATTCAGTAGCACAAAGGCTATCATTATTCGAGCCAAGAGATTCGATATTTTCTCACCAGGTGGCACTAGTGAGCATTGGATTCTTATTTTGCGGATAGCTCAGTGGCCTAGCCACTTAGAAAGATGGCGTCTTCGGCAAAGTTGTTCAGTAGCACAAGGGCTATCATTATTTGAGCCAAGAGATTCGATATTTTCCCACCTGGTGGCGCTAGTGATCATTGAATTATTGTTTTGCGGGTAGCCCAGGCATTGAATTTTTGGTTTTGCGGATTGCTCAGTAGCCTGACCACTTAGAGGGATGGCGTCTTCGACAAAGTTGTTCAGTAGCACAAGGGCTATCATTATTCGAGCCAAGAGATTCTATATTTTCTCACCAGGTGGCACTAGTGAGCATTGAATTTTAGTTTTTGGGATAGCTCAGTGGCCTGACCACTTAGAAAGATGGCGTCTTCAACAAAGTTGTTCAGTAGCACAAGGGCTAACATTATTTGAGCCAAGAGATTTGATATTTTCTCACAAGGTGGCGCTAGTGAGCCTTGACTTTTTGTTTTGCGCATAGTCCAGTTACCTGACCACTTAGAAAGATGGAGTCTTCAACAAAGATATTCAGTAGCACAAAGGCTATCATTATTCGAGCCAAGAGATTCGATATTTTCTCACCAGGTGGCACTAGTGAGCATTGGATTCTTATTTTGCGGATAGCTCAGTGGCCTGGCCACTTAGAAAGATGGCGTCTTCGGCAAAGTTGTTCAGTAGCACAAGGGCTATCATTATTCGAGCCAAGAGCTTCAAGATTTTCTTACCAGGTGGTGCTAGTGAGCATTGGATTCTTATTTTGCGGATAGCTCAGTAGCCTGACCACTTAGAAAGATGGCGTCTTCGACAAAGTTGTTCAGTAGCACAAGGGCTAACATTATTTGAGCCAAGAGATTTGATATTTTCTCACAAGGTGGCACTAGTGAGCAATGAATTGTTGTTTTTGGGATAGCTCAGTAGCCTGACCACTTAGAAAGATGGCGTTTTCGACAAAGTTGTTCAGTAGCACAAGGGCTATCATTATTTGAGCCAAGAGCTTCAAGATTTTCTTACCAGGTGGTGCTAGTGAGCATTGAATTTTTATTTTGCGGATAGCTCAGTAGCCTGACCACTTAGAAAGATGGCGTCTTCGGCAAAGTTGTTCAGTAGCACAAGGGCTATCATTATTTGAGCCAAGAGATTTGATATTTTCTCACCAGGTGGCACTAGTGAGCAATGAATTTTAGTTTTTGGGATAGCTCAGTAGCCTGACCACTTAGAAAGATGGCGTTTTCGACAAAGTTGTTCAGTAGCACAAGGGCTAACATTATTTGAGCCAAGAGATTTGATATTTTCTCACAAGGTGGCGCTAGTGAGCATTGAATTTTTGTTTTGCTTATAGTCCAGTTACCTGACCACTTAGAAAGATGGAGTCTTCAACAAAGATATTCAGTAGCACAAAGGCTATCATTATTCGAGCCAAGAGATTCGATATTTTCTCACCAGGTGGCACTAGTGAGCATTGGATTCTTATTTTGCGGATAGCTCAGTGGCCTAGCCACTTAGAAAGATGGCGTCTTCGGCAAAGTTGTTCAGTAGCACAAGGGCTATCATTATTTGAGCCAAGAGCTTCAAGATTTTCTTACCAGGTGGTGCTAGTGAGCATTGAATTTTTATTTTGCGGATAGCTCAGTAGCCTGACCACTTAGAAAGATGGCGTCTTCGACAAAGTTGTTCAGTAGCACAAGGGCTATCATTATTTGAGCCAAGAGATTCGATATTTTCCCACCTGGTGGCGCTAGTGATCATTGAATTATTGTTTTGCGGGTAGCCCAGGCATTGAATTTTTGGTTTTGCGGATTGCTCAGTAGCCTGACCACTTAGAGGGATGGCGTCTTCGACAAAGTTTTTCAGTAGCACAAGGGCTATCATTATTCGAGCCAAGAGATTCTATATTTTCTCACCAGGTGGCACTAGTGAGCATTGAATTTTTGTTTTTGGGATAGCTCAGTAGCCTGACCACTTAGAAAGTTGGCTTCTTCGACAAAGTTGTTCAGTAGCACAAGGGCTAACATTATTCGAGCCAAGAGCTTCAAGATTATCTCACCTGGTGGCGCTAGTGAGCATTGAATTTTTGTTTTTCAGATAGCTCAGTAACCTGACCACTTAGAAAGATGGCGTTTTCGACAAAGTTGTTCAGTAGCACAAAGGCTATCATTATTTGAGCCAAGAGATTCGATATTTTCCCACCTGGTGGCGCTAGTGAGCATTGAATTTTTGTTTTGCGGATAGCCCAGTAGCCTGACCACTTAGAAAGTTGGCGTCTTCGACAAAGTTGTTCAGTAGCACAAGTGCCAGCATTATTCGAGCCAAGAGCTTCAAGATTCGCTCACCAGGTGGCGCTAGTGAGCATGAAACTTTTGTTTTCTGAATAGCTTAGTGGTCTGACCACTTAGAAAGATGGCATCTTCGACAAAGTTGTTCAGTAGCGCAAGGGCTTTTATTATTTGAGTCAAGAAATTCGATATTTTCCCACCAGGTGGCGCTAGTGAGCATTGAATTTTTGTTTTGCGGATAGCCCAGTAGCCTGACCACGCTATCTTACGTCTTCGACAAAATTGTTCAGTAGCACAAGTGCCATTATTCGAGCCAAGAGCGTCAAGATTCGCTCACCTGGTGGCGCTAGTGAGCATGAAACTTTTGTTTTCTGAAAAGCTTAGTAGTCTGACCACTTAGATAGATGGCGTCTTCGACAAAGTTGTTTAGTAGCACAAGGGCTAATATTATTTGAACCAAGAGGTTCGAGATTTTTCCACCAGGTGGAGTCAGTTAGTATGAAAATTTTTTTGCCGAACGCCGCTTGGCCGAACGTCATTTGGCCGAATGCCATCTGGCCGAATGGGTCGTTAGGCCGAATGCCGTTTGGCCGTATCACGAACAAAAAAAAACAAATTTCTACAATGCCGATGTTTACTATCGGCAATAATTTAGCTTATATTTTAATTAGAAATTTTACCTTTTTTAAATCATCGGCATTTCTTTGTAGTTGTACTTATAAAAAGATAATATGCATTACATTAGCTTAAATTTTTAGTGATTTTCCTTCTTTTGACCATAGGCTGTTCTTTCCAGAGAAAAGTTTTTTCATCATTATTGGAATTAAGGTTTATAATACGTTAATGAAGTCTTTTGCAAAACAATTTTTTTTGCTCAAGGGTTAACTATCAGCTGCACCGTTGATTGCGTATAGCAGTAAACCAAACGACTCGGTGAACACTTACGTCAAAGAAGCGCATTATTTCCCGGTTGTGAAAAGAAGTAGCCAAGATTTGTGGTCGCTAGAACTATGGAATATATTACTTAGTACGATTCAAGGGATCGAAGCAACCCAATTCAGCAGATAGGCGAATAAGTCATAACTGTTTTAGTTACTGTCGAAAGCTAACTACAAATACGATGGGAAAACGTCTCTGCTATTACCGCTAGCAGAGACGTGAATCATTGCTTACATTTAGGATGTTCTTCTTTCAGCATTGTCTGTTTCGTGAACTAACACTAAAGAGCTAATTATTTGTGTGTGTGTCAATGATGATTTATCCTTGTTTATGAATAAGCTGAATAAGTTCTTTGAAATTCAGCTTTTAAAATTCATTATACAGTCAACTCTTACCATTTCGATAGCAAAGGGACCATCGAGATAGGGAGAGATTGAGACATAGATCAAATTTTTAATAAATAGATTGAAAATCACTCCGTTACCAGAAAAATCGAAAACAAACAAGAGTCATAATGTCTTCGCAAACTATGTTTTTCAACTTTTATAACAACATGCGAGTATTTAGTCCCTCCAAATAAGAATTTTTCGAATTAATGAGTTATAAAGTATATCCAGTTATAGACATATGTAATAGAGGTGATTCTCCTACTTTTGTAAACTCTATCCGACAAGAGGTTCTTGATCTCACGATCTGTAGCGACTTGTTATCGGAGAAGATTGTGAACTGGCATGTTTCTGATGAAAAATCATTGTCAGATCATAAACAAATCCGGTTCGATTTTGAAGCTGGATCAGAAATAACAGAAAGCTATAGAAACCCGAAGAAAACCAATTGGGATCTCTATCGTTTTCATTTAACGAATAAGAATTCGTATAACGGTGAACAGTTCACGACTGTTTCACAACTGGAAAATGCCTCTGATGGGATCATTGACCAAATGGTCTCATCTTATCATGCTAGCTGTCCTATTCAACAAAGGTCATCTAACAGGGATGTGCCTTGGTGGAATGACAAGCTGGCAGGATTGAGGAAGAAATCCAGGCGGTTGTTCAATAGAGCAAAGATCACTTTAGATTGGGTTGAATACAAAAAAGCCCTAACAGAATACAACAGAGAACTAAGGCACGCCAAACGTAAGGACTGGAGACGGGTATGTGAAACCATCAACAACGCTCCTGCAGCTGCAAGGCTGCACAAAGTCCTTTCAAAAGACCATTCAAATGGTCTAGGTTGCCTTAAAAAAGAAGACGGCAGTTATACTGTTGACTCTTCTGAAACACTGGAAGTAATGATGAGAACTCATTTCCCTGAATCGATCCCATATTCGGATGAAGAACAGGTCTCAGATGAGGCAAGACATGTATGGTCGATAAATGCCTATCAGAAAGCTTGTGAAATCTTCACGCCTTCGAGGGTCGAATGGGCATTGAGTTCTTTTCAGCCTTTCAAATCTGCCGGGAAAGATGATATTTTCCCAGCCTTACTGCAACAAGGAAAAGAGACGCTTTGTCCGCTCTTAACCGAAATATTCAAAGCAAGTGTTGCGCTTTCATATATTCCAAAAGCGTGGCAAAAGGTCCGAGTTGTCTTCATTCCAAAAGCTGGAAGAAAGGATAAAACAACTCCCAAAGCCTTAAGACCTATAAGCCTTTCCTCTGTTCTTTTAAAGACAATGGAAAAAATAATTGATGACTTCATCAAGTCAACAAGTTTAATAGAAATGCCTCTTTGTAAATACCAATTTGCGTATCAATCAGGTAAATCTACCATTACGGGCGCTGCAGTCGCTGGTAAATAAAATCGAGAAATCTCTTGAAGCCAAAGAAATAGCCGTGGCTGCTTTTCTCGATATTGAAGGAGCATTCGATAATGCATCCTATAGCTCTATGAGTTCAGCCATGGAAGCAAGGGGCTTGGATAAAAGTGTTATCGAATGGGTTATGACCATGCTCAAGGGTCGCACAATTTCTGCTGATCTAGGAGGTGCGCAAATATCTATAAGATCTACGAAGGGATGTCCTCAAGGAGGAGTGTTATCGCCCTTACTGTGGTCTCTTGTAGTAGACGAACTCTTTAGAAATTTAATAGATCAAGGTTTTGAGGTAATTGGATATGCCGACGATGTGGCCATCTTGGTTCGTGGAAAGTTTGATAACACGATTTCCGATCGGTTGCAAACTGCGTTAAACATTACTCTCAAATGGTGTAGGAAAGAGGGGTTAAACGTAAACCCTTCAAAAACTACTATCGTGCCTTTTACCAGAAGGAAAAAGGTAAAGCTTATACAGCCTTCTTTGAATGGAGTTCAAATTCAATTTTTGGAAGAAGTTAAACACCTTGGTGTTACTTTGGATAAGAAATTGAACTGGAACTCTCATCTGAGCAAGGTCATAAGTAAGGGTACTAATGCCCTATGGGTCTGCAATAAAGCCCCAGGAAAAACTTGGGGACTGCGACCTAATATGGTAAACTGGATTTATTCAGCAATAGTCCGACCAAAAATTATATATGCTTCACTGGTATGGTGGCCCAAGACAAATGAGGTAACCGCTTAGAAGAAGCTGGCTAAGTTGCAGAGACTTGCTTGTATATCAATGACAGGGGCAATGAAAAGTACACCATCGGTTGCCTTGGATGCCCTTCTTAATATACTGCCTTTGCATCAATTCATTAAACTGCAAGCTGCAAAAAATGCCTTGCAGTTTATTCGTTATAATAAAATACTAGATGGTGATTTGATTGGTCACATGAAAATCATCAAGGAATTCAATTTGAATTCAGATAACAAAACAATAGAAGATTGGATGACAACGAAGACCAACTATGATGTTCCCTTTAAAGTGGTTAAACCAAGCCGCTATACTTGGCATTCTGGTGGGCCAAGTTTACGTGCAGGTTCTATTGTGTTTTATACCGACGGGTCAAAGATGGGCGACAATACCGGAGCTGGAGTTTTCGGCCCTGGTATCAGCAAGGTAATCGCTATGGGGCGCAGTCCCACTGTGTTCCAAGCTGAAATACAAGCCATCATTGACTGTCCAAATGTTTGTCTCAAAAGGAACTATAGGTTTGCAAAGATCTGTATTTTCTCAGACAGTCAAGCAGCTTTGAATGCTCTAAAGGCATTCACATGTAGATCAAAGTTAGTGTGGGAATGCATTCTTTCTTTGAAGCAATTGGCCAGTAGGAACGAAGTTACATTGTACTGGGTGCCCGGCCATTGTGGAATTGAGGGGAATGAAATCGCCGACAATCTAGCAAGACAGGGTGCAGCTTCGAGCTTTGTCGGCCCTGAACCGTTCTGTGGTATTCCTGAGTGCACTCTCAGGATGAAACTGAAAAATTGGGAAATGTCCATGGTAGAATCCAATTGGAACGCCACGGATACATCCAAGCAAGCGAAAAGATTCATAAAACCCAGTCTAGCTAAAGCCCGGGCTATACTGAATCTTAATAAAGGAAATCTTAGGGTAATAACTGGCCTGATGACCGGTCACTGCCCAAGTAGGTATCATCTTAAAAATATAGGAAAAATACAATCCTCTGAGTGTCGTTTTTGTCAAGCTGAAGACGAAACTGCTGAGCATTTACTCTGCAACTGCGGAGCATTGCTTAATCAAAGAACGTTAACATTTGGAAAAGGGTTATTAGAGCCCTTGGAAATTTGGCAAGGTAGTCCTTATAGGGTAATAGACTTTATAAAACGAGTTGTGCCCAGTTGGGACAGTGTGACACATCAACCAATGTCTATCACATCTCAATTGTGAAAGGATATTTGATGAGCACCAAATAAAATATGGGTCATACCACAATATTCCTAAATAATGGAAGCAGTGGTTAAAAGGCTCTACAGATGAGGATGTCTATCACATCTCAATTGTGAAAGGATATTTGATGAGCACCAAATAAAATATGGGTCATACCACAATATTCCTAAATAATGGAAGCAGTGGTTAAAAGGCTCTACAGATGAGGAAAAAAAAAAAAGAAATATCCAGTTATAGCATATCGAGTTGTGGAGAGTAGATTTGACTGCGAACAACACGTACAATTGTTTTGGAAGCAAAATAGGTACAATAGGCAAACAGTTTCAACACTAAATAAGTCGCATTCGCTCTGCGCGCGTGTGTCGTATAATGTACCCCGGGGCAAGTGAAAAAGTGGTACATTCCGTCATAGCTCGTTTAGGAAAAGTTTTTCAAGGGGGTATTCTTCTAGAAAGTTGAAGATACAATGATAAGTAAAGTATTTAACGGTTATTGTTAACGACTGGATGGTTTAACTTGTTGGAAATATTTTCGGCACTGCAGTCTTAAAAATAAGCTAACACGTGTGTTATCAGTCTTGAAAGCGCGGTGATAAACCGTAACCGAAAGCGTAGGCAGGAAAAATTAGTTTAGATAGTTCTAAAACAAGCTTTTGTGCGATTAAGCTTTTATAGCTTCGAAACACAGTGCCGTACGAACAAATCGCGACGCATGCACCATAGAGGACGCCATTACACCAAATTACAGACAACCAAATGTAGGACATTACACACAATAACAAAGACACAAAATCCTATCCCTTTGAAGAAGGTTAAATAAAATAACCGAAACGTCGGACGTAGGAGCAACACACGTGTTAGCTTATTTTTAAGACTGCAGTGCCGAAAATATTTCCAACAAGTAAAGTATTTAGTACAAAAATAATTGTTATTTCCAAAACCATGTGCTCCATGTAACATTTGTCAGCTCAGCACCATTTTCAACTTGCATGATAAATTGTGACACGTTTCACGTTCTGCATTGGCTTGCAAAAAATAATTGTGCTATTAATCGAATTACCATCGGTAAGCTACTATTTTAAGTATTCTTACAAGCTGCTTATGATACACAGGTATTTTGTTTTCATTTCATATGAAATTTGTGATGGTCTTACTTACCCCAAAATATCTTTATACCCGGGGTAAGTAGGACCTATCGAAACAAGCACCATAATCAAAACTTTTACTATACGTTTCAAACATTTTCCTAAAGAGTAGTACTAAAACATTCAAACGAATGATTTTTATAAAAAAATCATTCTTATATTACGTAATTGTTGAAAAGCGAGAAAAAATGCTTAATTTTTCTAAATATTTTTTTCTATTTTTATTTATGTTAAATGAATTTAAAATTTAACGAAGACAGAGATAACATTTAAAATACATCAGGAGAACGAACTATACTATTTTTATTATTTTTTTTATATCTCCCGAATTCATTAGTTGCGGAAAACAGTGGTTTTCCGCCATTGTTATGCATAATGTAATAACAAATAATAATAAAATATTTAAAAAATCGTCAATTATTGAAAGTTTACGTGCTGCATTTCGATTGATAACTTATAAATGAAATATTTTGAACATGTTTTTATACCACTTTACTCTTTAGTGAGGAATTTTCAGTTAAAATTAAATGCGATGTGACATAAGCTTACATTTACGTGTTCTTCATAAAACGTTGATATATGTTTGCTTGCTAAAACTTGAAATATGTAAAAAAATTGAAAATCTATGATTTATCAATCCTATTATTGCAATGGTTGACTTACTGATGTGATTTGTTGTATGAAACTGGATGTGTCCCACTTGCCCCGTTTAGCGAGGTAACTGCGTCTAATGGCTCATTGTCCATCTTTCTTTAAAGGTTTTAACAATTTATAAATTATTCGATCAAATTCATGCACACACCAGCAAATATGTTGCCAAAATGTGACCGTGCTGTTGGATTTGCAAAATATTGACATTTTTAAATTATAGTGAACAGTCTTTTTGAACTATCGTTTTTTTATGTGGCAGGTGGGCACGGCGTACCTTACATGAGATGGACGGATATGAAAAGAGTCTGTGTGATCTGTAGGAAATTGAATTCAAAACTTTTAACCTTCTCTTCTAAGTTATTGGGTCACCAAGTGACTTGGTAGCTTAGTTGTTAAAGTGCTCGTCTAACTTACCCAGGACTCTCTGTTTGAATCCCAGCAGAACACGTGGATTATATTCAAAATTTCACCCAGAATTCCATGCGCCACGTGATGGTAAAATCTTAACTATCTTGGCTCAAAAAATGTTAGCCCTTATGCTACATAGGGCCCATCCACATTTTTCATAACGCTGAAGGGGATGGGTGGGTGTCTTCTAGATGATACAGTTCATACAGAATTCGAAAAATATTCATACAAAATGCGTTACGAGGGTTCAAATTCAATGCTCACTAGTGCCACCTGGTGAGAAAATATAGAATCTCTTGGCTCAAATAATGAAAGCCCTTGTGCTACTGAACAACTTTGTCTAAGACGCCATCTTTCTAAGTGGTCAGGCTACTGAGCTATCCGCAAAATAAAAATTCAATGCTTACTAGCACCATCTGGTAAGAAAATCTCGAAGTTCTTGGCTCAAATAATGATAGCCCTTGTACTTCTGAACAACTTTGCCGAAGACGCCATCTTTCTAAGTGGTCAGGCTACTGAACTATCCCAAAATAAAAATTCAATGCTCACTAGCACCACTTGGTAAGAAAATCTTGAAGCTCTTGACTCGAATAATGGTAGCCCTTGTGCTACTGAACAACTTTGTCGAAGACGCCATCTTTCTAAGTGGCCAGGCCACTGAGCTATCCGCAAAATAAGAATCCAATGCTCACTAGTGCCACCTGGTGAGAAAATATCGAATCTCTTGGCTCGAATAATGATAGCCTTTGTGCTACTGAATATCTTTGTTGAAGACACCATCTTTCTAAGTGGTCAGGTAACTGGACTTTGCGCAAAACAAAAATTCAAGGCTCACTAGCGCCACCTGGTGAGAAAATATCAAATCTCTTGGCTCAAATAATGTTAGCCCTTGTGCTACTGAACAACTTTGTCGAAAACGCCATCTTTCTAAGTGGTCAGGCTACTGAGCTATCTGAAAAACAAAAATTTAATGCTCACAAGCGCCACCTGGTGAGAAAATCTCGAAGTTCTTGGCTCAAATAATGATAGCCCTTGTGCTACTGAACAGCTTTGTCTAAGACGCCAACTTTCTAAGTGGTCAGGCTTCTGAGCAATCCGCAAAACAAAAATTCAATGCTTACTAGCGCCACCTGACGCCATCTTTCTAAGAGGCCAGGCCACTGAGCTATCCCAAAAACTAAAATTCAATGCTCACTAGTGCCACCTGGTGAGAAAATATCAAATCTCTTGGCTCAAATAATGTTAGCCCTTGTGCTACTGAACAACTTTGCCGAAGACGCCATCTTTCTAAGTGGTCAGGCTACTGAGCTATCCGCAAAATAAAAATTCAATGCTCACTAGCACCACCTGGTAAGAAAATCTTGAAGCTTTTGGCTCGAATAATGATAGCCCTTGTGCTACTGAACAATTTTGTTGAAGATGCCATCTTTCTAAGTGGCCAGGCTACTGGGCTATCCGCAAAGCACAAATTCAAGGCTCACTAGCGCCACCTTGTGAGAAAATATCAAATCTCTTGGCTCAAATAATGTTAGCCCTTGTGCTACTGAACAACTTTGTCGAAAACGCCATCTTTCTAAGTGGTCAGGCTACTGAGCTATCCCAAAAACTAAAATTCAATGCTCACATGCGCCACCTGGTGAGTAAATATCGAATCTCTTGGCTCGAATAATGATAGCCCTTGTGCTACTGAACAACTTTGTCTAAGACGCCAACTTTCTAAGTGGTCAGGCTTCTGAGCAATCCGCAAAACAAAAATTCAATGCTTACTAGCGCCACCTGACGCCATCTTTCTAAGAGGCCAGGCCACTGAGCTATCCCAAAAACTAAAATTCAATGCTCACTAGTGCCACCTGGTGAGAAAATATCAAATCTCTTGGCTCAAATAATGTTAGCCCTTGTGCTACTGAACAACTTTGCCGAAGACGCCATCTTTCTAAGTGGTCAGGCTACTGAGCTATCCCAAAATAAAAATTCAATGCTCACTAGCACCACTTGGTAAGAAAATCTTGAAGCTCTTGACTCGAATAATGGTAGCCCTTGTGCTACTGAACAACTTTGTCGAAGACGCCATCTTTCTAAGTGGCCAGGCCACTGAGCTATCCGCAAAATAAGAATCCAATGCTCACTAGTGCCACCTGGTGAGAAAATATCGAATCTCTTGGCTCGAATAATGATAGCCTTTGTGCTACTGAATATCTTTGTTGAAGACACCATCTTTCTAAGTGGTCAGGTAACTGGACTTTGCGCAAAACAAAAATTCAAGGCTCACTAGCGCCACCTGGTGAGAAAATATCAAATCTCTTGGCTCAAATAATGTTAGCCCTTGTGCTACTGAACAACTTTGTCGAAAACGCCATCTTTCTAAGTGGTCAGGCTACTGAGCTATCCCAAAAACTAAAATTCAATGCTCACATGCGCCACCTGGTGAGTAAATATCGAATCTCTTGGCTCGAATAATGATAGCCCTTGTGCTACTGAACAACTTTGTCTAAGACGCCAACTTTCTAAGTGGTCAGGCTACTGAGCTATCCGAAAAACAAAAATTCAATGCTCACAAGCGCCACCTGGTGAGAAAATATCTATCCGCAAAATAAAAATTCAATGCTCACTAGCACCACCTGGTAAGAAAATCTTGAAGCTCTTGGCTCGAATAATGGTAGCCCTTGTGCTACTGAACAACTTTGTCGAAGACGCCATCTTTCTAAGTGGCCAGGCTACTGAGCTATCTGCAAATTAAGAATCCAATGCTCACTAGTTCCACCTGGTGAGAAAATATCAAATCTCTTGGCTCAAATAATGATAGCCCTTGTGCTACTGAAAAACTTTGTCTAAGACGCCATCTTTCTAAGTGGTCAGGCTACTGAGCTATCCGCAAAATAAAAATTCAATGCTTACTAGCACCATCTGGTAAGAAAATCTCGAAGTTCTTGGCTCAAATAATGATAGCCCTTGTGCTACTGAACAACTTTGTCGAAGACGCCATCTTTCCAAGTGGTCAGGCTATTGAGCTATCCGAAAAACAAAAATTCAATGCTCACAAGCGCCACCTGGTGCGAAAATATCGAATCTCTTGGCTCGAATAATGATAGCCCTTGTGCTACTGAACATCTTTGTTGAAGACACCATCTTTCTAAGTGGTCAGGTAACTGGGCTATGCGCAAAACAAAAATTCAATGCTCACAAGCCCCACCTGGTGAGAAAATATCAAGTCTCTTGGCTCAAATAATGTTAGCCCTTGTGCTACTGAACAACTTTGCCGAAGACGCCATCTTTCTAAGTGGTCAGGCTACTGAGCTATCCGCAAAATAAAAATTCAATGCCCACTAGCACCACCTGGTAAGAAAATCTCGAAGCTCTTGACTCGAATAATGATAGCCTTTGTGCTACTGAACAACTTTGTCGAAGACGCCAAGTGGCCAGGCCACTGAGCTATCCGCAAAATAAGAATCCAATGCTCACTAGTGCCACCTGGTGAGAAAATATCAAATCTCTTGGCTCGAATAATGTTAGCCCTTGTGCTACTGAACAACTTTGCCGAAGACGCCGTCTCTCTAAGTGGCCAGGCTGCTGAGCTATCCGAAAAACAAAAATTCAATACTCACTAGCGCCACCTGGTATTGTGCATTCAGATTAACTTTAGACCGAAGTTCATAAGAGAAATGAAATATCACCAACAAAAGTTCGCCGAAGTTCGGCGTCGGCATTCTACCGCAGTGCTACGCCGACAAAGGCATTTCTTATGCGTCGGCCGACGCCGAACATCGCCGAACATCGCCGAAGTTTTGACTGCCGAACTTCTAATTGTCACTCGAATTGCCAATTGAAGCTCTTGGCTCGAATAATGGTAGCCCTTGTGCTACTGAACAACTTTGTTGAAGACGCCATCTTTCTAAGTGGCCAGGCTACTGAGCTATGCGCAGAACAAAAATTCAATGCTTACTAGCGCCACCTGGTAAGAAAATATCGAATCTCTTGGCTCGAATAATGATATCCCTTGTGCTACTAAACATCTTTGTTGAAGACGCCATCTTTCCAAGTGGTCAGGCCACTGAGCTATCCGCAAAATAAAAATTCAATGCTCACTAGCGCACCTGGTAAGAAAATCTTGAAGCTTTTGGCTCGAATAATGATAGCCCTTGTGCTACTGAACAATTTTGTTGAAGATGCCATCTTTCTAAGTGGCCAGGCTACTGGGTTATCCGCAAAACAGAAATTCAATGCTCGCTAGCACCGCCTGGTGACGTAATACCGTATCAGAATGACTACCACGTGCCAACCAAAACAACTCTTTTAAGACACCAACCTTCCAAAACATCAGGATCTAGAGATATCATAGGTTACAAAGTATGCATTTTTATTCCTCAAGGTTCATATAGGGCAAGTCAGAAAAAGCGCCCTGGACATGTTAGTTCTCAACTAAAAGGATGATCCTCTACTCCTAATTGTAAATAGTACTGAGTGCTGAAACTTCGCTGAAGATAATACTGTGCTACACCCCAAATTGGTGAAATCTCATAAGCTCTGGGGAGAATCTTTGCTGAGGGTTTAAAAATATGAATCTTGCAAATAATTCTAAAATATTATTCAATTTTTAAATATTGAAACAGGCTAAGATGCCTAAGATCGAATATCGAAATAATTTGTTCCTATTTTTTTAGCCCACGACCTCCTAAGCAACTTTGGTGAAGTCATGCTTCTCCTAAAATTTGAATGATATCGGATTTTTTTTTATTTTTTCCTGGTCAAAAATGAAATCTAGGGAACGAATTTCGGAATATGTTGTACATATTTCGCATATCATTCTTCTAAAATATTTTAGAATCTTTCTTCTAAAATATTCAATATTTTGAAATACGAATTCTTATAATATTTTTTTGTCAAAAAAAAACATCTGATAGATAATCGGGATAATTTGTAGCTGTTTTCACAAACCATATATGAACAAAACGATAAATCAACTTGGTTCTCTGATATTTGTCGACACATAGCTGCATATTGCTCTTGGAATAACTGTGATTTTATATTGTTTACTCAAGTTTATATCAATGATTGATAATCCATTTGACAAAACTTCAACATTGATGATATTGCTGTTACTTTCACGCGATACGCGACTGCTTCTTATCAAATCGTCATTGATAAAATGAGCGATCATCAGATCCGATACGACTCGTAAATTGGACTATTCAATGTTACATAAACAAGACAGGCATTTCATATGAAAATATAATGTTATCAGTCTCTTGTACCGCGACTAATCTACTAATAACAGCACGCTGCGTATTCAAAGGTTATCTGATAGATGCGTAATGTTTCAAACATGATTCTATATTGCTACGAGTTGAGCCGCGTCGCGATTTAGTTGTGCGCTATCTGGTTTGGTGACGATCTGACGATAGCATTCTGCATTCTACATGATGCGGCCCTGCCTATTTCAAGCGTGTGTGGCAGCGTTACTTCTCAAATGACGTTTCTCTATCCGCACGGCAGCTGGTTGGAAAAATATGCCGCTGCTAAGTGGGGTCACGCCAAATTTTTTAAAAATTTGGTGCAAAAATGCTCAAATTAGGGCCCCCGACTATGCTTATGACCTGCAGGGGAATATGAGGGTGCAGGAGATACAAAAATATGGGTAATTTTTTTGTTTATAAGCTTCAAATGAGAGGGTGAAAAAATCATTCATTTCAATACACTGATCCATAGACGCAGACGTTACGCGTTCAATTTTTTGAACCAGTTTGTGGAAAATTGGGGAAAACCCTTGGGAAAAACGTTCATATTTTCAATTTATCACCTAAATCCAGTTAGTTACCCTTTATTTAGTAATTAAAAATATTTTGCAAATTTATATCCAGCCCAGTCGTTCAATATTTAGGCACATTTCCACGGTACGGAAGTATCAAATTTTCCGGGAAAATCGAGAACTGATTTTCCGGAAAATACCTCAGTGACAATGTTTGAGATCATTTGAACCATTCTGAGTAGAAAAAAGTATATGTCACCGCTTTAAATTTCCTGAAAATCACGTAAATACCTAATTGGTGGAAAAATTTTCCCGACTTTGCTTGTTTCGCCGAAGTAAGCTGGAAAAACGAAGGAAAATTCAGGAAAAGTTTTTTCCACGATTTGAAGGAAACATGATCCCTCGTAGCGTGAAAGGTTTTATATGACCCAATTCGGCCAGGTTTAAGCAGCCTAATGGTCTAAAGTCAGCATAACGCTTTCGCTCCCATACAAATTTCAAATCGCTCAAACCCATTAGACGATCGCCTTAAGAGAGTTTCAGAGACCTCTCATTTTCCTTATATAACATGGCATCATAGAATTTTCGATGTGAAAGTGATATACCGTTAACTTTCCCTTACTCGATATTGAAGGGACCATCGAGTTAGGGAGGTATCGAGGGGGGGGGGGTTGAGAACACAAAACCAGTGCAACTGCGATCCAAGGGACCATCGAGTTAGCCATGAAAACCAACTTTTACTATCCTTAACTCCTACTTGATATCGAGATACGGAATATCGAGTAAGGGAGAGTTAACTGTATATGTTCAATTCTTTGTTATTAAGGATGCATCTGGGCAACGGCAAGAGACATGATCGAGTTTGTTTTATTTTTGATAAGATTGTGGACCTCGTCTTATTTTGTACATTATCTTTTATCTATCAAACTCGATAGCATTTTACAAGATTATAGCAAACATCCATTGGTTAGGTCCTGTTGTAAGGGTAGGGGAATCTCCATACAATAAGTTTGCATTGAGGACATTCTCTCGTCACGCACGTTCCCATCCCAAATTTGCTGGAATCCTGATCTTTGAGCAGGCACGCACCCCTTCTCCACTGAAAGTCTTATACCGACTGCCCTGAGCTTATTCATAAAACTTAACAAAATAGTTTCAACCCAAAAATTTCTAATTTGTTGATGCTTATGGAGTTTATACAGTTTTGTGTTTTTAATGATCTTATTTAATATTGTTTTACTAAACAAAGAACTAGAACATTAGTTTAGTTTTGTGCCAGCCTATTCGTGATCTAACGCGAAGGCGAAGATGGTGATCCCAGTCAAAGTTGGTTTGCAAAACTTTCGCAACATATCCCACCATTTGATCGCCATTCGTGTGTAGTTAAAAATGCAAAAAAATACTCTGGCAACAAAACTCAGTTGATATCTGCGGAAGTGTTTATTCTTATATATACACTAAGCTTTTCTCAGTTGGGATGTAATTCCATAGAGAAGAATCAAAAGGATGAGGATGAAGAGAAGACAAATAAGTTATTTCTCGTTGAACATTTCTTGTAAAAAAATGGTCAGCTTGATCCAATTCCTTGTAGTTATTTTTACAAATATGACTTATCTTATATTATGACAGAATCATATTGATCGATTGGAGTCTGCAATCAACTTTCTTTACGAACTTATAGGAATGAACAATTTAAATGCTCATCACAGCTTCTGAACATCAATAGTTTTTTTTTTTTTTTTTTTTATTTATTAATATAATTTGTAGCTAAAAGTTTATAACAAACTGTTATCAGCTACTCTAATAGCGATTCTACTTATTCAGTTGGCTGTTCTAACTATAAATTACATGTTACACACATATTGTTTTAAACTACGCTTAAACAACCTAAGATTAAGAGATTTCATTTCATTTGGCAGCGAGTTATACATTATAATTCCCTGATAAAAAAGATTTTTCCAGCCATATTGGGTCCTAGGACAGTTTACAAAGATCGAATTTTGCTGTCTTGTATTATGTGAGTGTACATCTGATACATTAAACAGTACGACATTTGTTTTTATCAAATTGTTACGGACCTTATAAATATGAATCATCATGTTATATTTGCAGAGTGATCGTATAGACAAAGTAGATTCGCTGTAAAGCTCGACTGAAGGAAAGCGTATAGGTAGATTTCTTATAATTTTAAATACTTTGTTCTGAATTATTTCTAGGGGTTTCAAATATATACTAGCTGCACATCCCCACAAGCAACTCATGTATGTAAAGTGAGGCAAGATAAATGAATTATACAGCTTCCAACATGTATCCATCGAGATGAATTTCCTAGCTTTTCTCATGGCAAAAACATAAGGGGTAACTTTTTTGATTACTTTTTCAATATGAGCCTTCCACGACAAATTAGTATCTAATATTAGGCCAAGAAAACTAGATGTATCAGTCTTTTTAAGCAAAATGGAGTCTACTTGTATATCAACTGATAAGTTGTTATTCAGTGCTATGTAGGAGGACTTTTCAACGTTTAGCTTTAAACCGTTTTCTGATAACCACCTCAACAACAGATTCATATCATGTTGAATATCCAATTCCAATTCTTCCGTTGTACTAGCTTCGTATACAAGGCAGGCGTCGTCTGCATATAGCTGTAAGCGTCCTCTTAAGGGTAAATTCCACATATCGTTCACATATATTATAAACAAAAGGGGTCCTAGTATTGACCCTTGTGGAATACCTGACTTTACAATTCCTGGGGCGCTATAACAATTATTGACGAAAGTGTATTGCAGTCGGTTATCCAAATACGATCTAAGAAGCTTGACAGCGTGTTCTGAAAATCCATACTTTTGAACGTTGCCTAATAGTCTTGTGTGTGAGATACAATCAAACGCTTTGCTTAAATCTAAAAATACACAAATAACTTTTAAACCTCTGTCTTTGGCGCGATATATGTAATTCATCATATCAGCGGACGCCGCCACTGTATTTGACTTTTTTTGGAATCCATACTGATTTCTATTTATAATATTATTATTAAGCAGATACGACCTCATTTGGTTTTCTAGAACTGATTCAAAAATCTTAGATGTGGCTGGAAGTATTGATATTGGGCGAAAACATGTTTTTAAGGTACAATCACCAGATTTGAACAATGGGATCACTTTCGACATCTTCAGCTTATCTGGAAAACTACCTGTTGCAATTACATCATTGATCAAATCAGTTAATTTAGGTGTTATAAAACTTTTTGTACGATTCAGAAACTTAACAGATATTCCATCTTTACCTACTGCCGCAGTGCGGTTTAATTTTGTTATCGTTTGTTCAACATCTCTTCCTGTTACTTGTAAAAAATCGAATAATTCCGGATTATCATTCTGCTCGAGATTCGCATTCGTATTTGACGTATTTTGAGAGCCTATACTAAGAAAATATTCATTGAATATTTGTGCATTTTCGTTTGGACACAATATTTTCTTTCCATTTTCTACTAAATTGATCTGATTATCTTGCTTACTACTTGTTCTATTGAAAACTACTTCATTTATCGTGGCCCACATCTTTTTAGGATCACCAACACAATTTTCAAATTTTGCGTTATAGTACCTTGTTTTTGCTAATTTTGTTTTATTTCTAATGGAATTTCTAAGTAACAGATAGTTTCTCTTCAATGCATCATTATTTGGATTCGCTTTCGAAAGTTTGAATAATTTGTTTTTCTTTCTTATTTCAGCGTATAAATTTCTATCAATGTAAGGTTGCAGTGGTTTTTTGTCATCAACTACTGTGTATATGGATCTGTTCGTGTTTATCTTATGATTGCAGAGGCTTTCAAATTCATCGTAATTTTGAACTTCATCTAATTCAGCCCTAAAATTTTCATGTAATATGTTTTCATAATGAATTACATGTTTCTCATATATCCTTCTTTTAGATTGTACATTATGTTGTATTGAAAATACCAACGTTTTGTGATCGGAAACATGGGCTTCGGTGTCATTGATTACCAGAACCATTTTTCGATCCAGAATATCCATAATTACATGATCAATGATCGTTGATATGGTATTCGATGTTCTAGTGGCATGTGCACTATTCATTTTGTTTAATACAACAAAACCGTTTGCATTTAGGCTACATATATAATTATTCACAATAGGGTTACTATCATCTAACAGATTAATGTTCATATCTCCCATTACGACCATTCTTTTGAAATTACTAAGAGTCTCTTCAAACTTTTGAAGGAAATAATCTACATTCCTCCCCGGAGTATATACACCAAAAACTTTCAAATTTTATTCCATCAATTCAATTATCAGAAAATTGTTCATATCATCTACTAGTTCGTATATCTTGCGATGTTTGAATGACGAAAGAATGAACATTGAAACTCCACCGCCTCTAGTTGGTCTACATGAGTGATACACATCGTAGTTAATCATATTACAAATTTCGTTCTGATAAAGCCACGTTTCACTAAACACTACTACATGCACGTGGCGCAACTGATCGATCAGTTGAACCAAGTCACTCATTTTGCCTCGGCAGCTCCTCGTGTTGAGATGAAGAAGGTTTAATGTAGATGAAGAGACCGATACCGAATTTAAACGATGTTCGATGTCCATACTCGTCAAATGGTCACTCAGGTGCTCCATCACGAAATCGATATTGGTATGTTTGTAGAGGTGGAGCTACGGAGGTGGCATCACTCATCAATTTCCGAAGGTAGATCAGCACTTGAAGTAATACGAACAGCCGTAGAGTTTTCGTCCCGCTTGATGTAGATGTGACCCTTACTGAACCACGCGAACCTATAGCCGTGCTTCCTTTTGTAGGCTCTCGCCATCTGGAGCAATGCTTGGTTGTGTGGTGTCAAGTGATGGTTGAAGTAGATGCGTTGGTCGATTGTGAACCCGATATTTTGGCATGATAGTGTGGTATTTTTTGCTGCTGAAATGATCCTATCCTTTACAAATCTGTTGGCAAACTGCACCAGAATCGGTTCAATTTGCTTTGTGTTCCTCGTTGCTAATCGGGTGATGACCAGAACTTCACGCTCGAACAATTCAACCTCGAGAACCTCACAGATTTTGCATAAGATTGCACAGAGATCTTCGTCGGCGGTTTTTATTACGTTGGAAATCAGCAGGTTGTTTGATAGTTGACCTTGCTGAACAAAATTGAGGTCATGCTCCATTGTAGCCAACTGTGATGAGAGCTCCGCATGCCCGCTTTTCAGAAGCGCGACATCAGAGGTGGTCTTTTTCATTTCATCCGTGATTTTACTCAGACCGTTCTTGAAATGTTCAAACTCCGCGTTAATGAAGCTTTGGGATTGCCTAACTTCATCAACTTCTGAACTAAGTTTCCTGATTTCCCCTTTCATATCCAATATGCTGCTCTGAATCTCTTCCTTGGAAGATTGTATTTCACTTTTGAGCAACTTGTGTAGGTCCATAAGAGTCATGTCCTTACTCATGGTGACGTTATGGTTCTTCCAATGACGCTTCGCTGGATTCTCGGATGACGTTGATTCCTTGCTCTTATCACCTTCAGTTGGGCTAATATCCACTCGTTTTTTCGACTGATTTCTTGTAGTGCTCGGCATAGAACAAAATGAGAAAACACACGCGATTGCTCAAAAAGACAATACGGACAAACAGAGCCCAACACACAGCAGCGACCGAAAAAGACGTGTGCACTCTTCGACAGCTCAACTGAAACTCATTTATATTATGAAAATGTTCTTTTATTTTGGCATTACGTCCTAGCCTGAAGCATAGTCTGAAGCAGACAGGGAAATTTGAATTAGTGAATTCTTCCAGTGATGATACTCGTGATGTCTTTACGTGTCGGTAGAACGACGGTCAGCATCAGCTATTTTTTGAGAATCGCTTAAGGCGACCTCTATAACTGAGAAATCTCAATCCACTATATTTTTGAGTTTTCTGTATCGTTTTCTAAATTGCTATTTGGACTCTTATACAACAAACCCGCCCCGAGGTTGGGTTTCTTGCCGGGCAAACATTACTCGACAGACGGTCCTCTTCGGAGGTGGCGCTAAAGCCGTCTGTTTTTTGAGCCAGGGAACGATACAGGAGACGGAATACCTTCAGCCGTATTTTACGTGTTACAAGTTGGAAATTAAATAACAACAATATTTCTACAAGCGTAATTGCATTGATCGGATGACAGACAGTATGATCTTAGACCGGTGTACGAGTGTAACCAAAGTCAAAGATTTGGGATCAGCTCCTGATTTCTAGACGAAGACTGACACATCCTCCAACTTTCGAGAGCAGTTCTGGCCACATCCTTTTTTATTTATTTTTTTATATCTTTATTAAAGAGATGTTTAGCCCTGGGCAACGGCTTGACTTCCATTATTTTGTCGTAAGTTACTATCTCGGGGATGGGAGTCGATCCCAGGTCCTCGGCGTGAGAGGGGTGTGTTCTATCATTACACCAGGCCTGTCCCCGGCCACATCCTTGCGAAAGCTATCAAATGGGAAGAATTTAATAGTATGACACCTTCTTTTATGTGGTACGAAATATTTTGGAGCATACGTATGTTAAACGTTTTGGCAAGTACCAAAAACTTCCTTCTCGAGAGATCTCAGCCAAATTTTTATCAAAAGTCTACATTCTCACGTTTTATCCTTCGGTCGCATATCCGTTTTAAGTCCACTCTAATCACTCACCGATCAGTTCCACCGTTCTGCACCGAAACCAATAAATCTCCTCAAAATCACAGCACAATCTATTCGGCATGCATAAAAGCCGCGTCGGATTTCTTGCAAACCATCGAAAAATTCTTGTCCCCCTCTTAAATCGTCGTTGTCTTCAGTACGAGCACAAATTCTAATCCAAAATCTACATTCACCACAACGGACCCGGCTGGTTGTGTTCGATTTCCCTGACCGGTACCTAGTCCCGTAACCGTAAAGGAATTTTCTCACGATTCCGAGACACATCGAAAAGAAAGGGACGCACTTTCCGCAAAAGGACGACCGATGATCGCCTCTATGCGCAATGTCTAGTCAACGCAACAAACAACGGTTTCTTGCTTGGCCAGAAGGAAAGGAAAACAAAACAAACTAAACTGGCCGATGGTCAATCACTTGGTTTCTGATGAGGGGTAACGGTTCTGGGTTTCGGTGCTGATGGAGAAGGGTATGTGCTATTTCGAGTGATTTCGTTACATGTAAAACGTTCGAAATGAAATTCTGCGAAATTTCACGGAATTCAATGAGGCAAATTTTGTGTTTTCCATTTCGTTTCATTTCGCCAAAACAAAAATTTCGGAAAAAGAACCGAATTTAGTACTGTACCTTTAAATGCCACTAGAGTTGGTATCCTTTGACAGATACGTGTATTTTGACCTCAACTGTAATGCAGCCCACAGACGCTCAGACGGTTTGACCAACATTGACTCCACCCCCAAGCAAGTCAAACCGATTTATGTTGCTGCAACCGTTTGACCGACTTTCAAACTTCGTTGCAGCAACACTATATTTCTTGGCAAGTTTTGAATGATCTCGGAAAGTCGAGTGAATATGTGATTGTTAATTTTTCAAATTCTGTGGCTGTGAGGGGGAATATTTCAACGTCTTTAGGATAATCGTAGTGAGGAAGAGCAGAACTATCAAAATTTATGTACCGGAAGAAATTGATGAATATTGATGAAAAATTCCAGTTATAATTTGCACGAAGTATTCCGGCAAAACTCTAAAATTTTAAAGGGTCTCGGTCGGGGACTATTCTGAACAGTCATCGATATGGGAAAGGCTATGGTAATTTCTTAGAAGATTATATTTAAAATCTTTTGTGGTTTCCTTTAGTTATTCTATTTCGAAAATCTTCCAGGAATCTATGGGTTATACTAAGGATTCCACCAGAAATTCTACCAGATTTTTAAAAATATTTCCTCTAGGAATTTATCAACCGATTCAACTAGAAATTTCCGGAGGGGAAATCCTTAAGGCATACCTTCAGGTGGCATTCTTCCAGAGATTCCTACAAAGATTCCTCTAGTAAATGTTCAGGAATTCCTCCATTTATTTATTTCTACAATCCAAAATATTCCTCAATTGATTTCTTCAGATTTCCCCAGGAAGAAATTAATGGTAAGATTCCTTAAGAAATACCTGATGGAATCTTTAAAAGAAATCCTGATGCATTTTTTTAAGGATTTCCTGAAATAAGCTCTGTAGGAATTCTAGGGGAAATTTCTGAAGAAACTTCTGATGGAATCTCTAGAGAAACCTCTCATGAAATCCCTGGAAGAATTCCTGATAAGATTCCTGATTAAACTCCTGATAGAATCCCTAGAGAAACTCCTCATAATTTCCTAGACATAATCCTGATGGAATTCCTTGAGAAATTCCTGATGGAATTCCTTGAGAAATTCCTGATGTAATCTCCGGAGGAACTCCTTATATAATCTCTAGAGGGATTCTAGGTGGAATCTCAGAAGGAACTCTTCCCGAGCAGGTGAAAAAAGCTCAGCAATAGCTAATTTTGATATGGACATCTAAAAGTGATATTAACTTGATAGATATAAGAGATAAAAGATCTGAAAATGATATCTAAAATTTACTCCTAGAATATCATTAGCATATCATATTTAGCTTTTGTAAGATCTAACCAATATCAGCGAGCTATTCATTTGATCTGCAAACAGCAAATTTTGATATGGCTTAGAAGTTCAAGGAATAAAATTTAGATATTATCTTCAGATCTTTTATCTCTTATGTCAATCAAATCAATATCTCGATTTGATGGTCAGAACTTCGCTTCTGCTCGGGTTGATAGAATTCCTAGAGGAACTCCTGATGAAATCCCCAGTAGAATTCTAACGAAAACCCTAGAAGTTCTATAGGAACTTTTGATGGAATCCTAGGAGGAATTCCTTAAGATATTCTTGAAGCAACTCCTGATAGAATTATTGGAGAGAATCCCTATAGGAACTCCTGATGAAAAACCCTGGAGAAATACCTGATAAGATTCCTGATAAAATCCTTAGAGAAACTCCTTATGATATCCCTAAAAATAACCCTGATAGATTTCCTCGAGGAAATCCTGATGTGATATCTGGAGTAACTCCTGATAACATCTTTCGAAGGAATCTAGTTGAAATCTTTGAAGGAACTCTTGATGGAATCCCTGAAGGAACTCTTGATGGAATCCTTGGAGGAATTCCTAAAGATATTATTTGAAGGAGCTCCAGATGGAATCATTTGAGGAACTCCTGATGAAATCCCTTGAAGAGCTCCTCAGAAGAACTCTGATGGAAGCCCTAAATGCACTCCTGATAGAATCCCTAAAGGAACTCTGGATAGGATCCTTGCAGGATTTTCTAGAGATATTCTCCTGATGGAATCATTGGAGCGAATCCCAATAGGAACGCCTGATGAAATCCCTGGAGGAATTCCTGATTAGATTCCTGATAGAACTTCTGATAAAATCCTCCTTTTGATATCCCTAGAAATAATCCTGATGATCGAGGAACTCCGATATAATCTTCGGAGTAATTTCTAACAGAATCTCTGGAAGTATTCTAGGTGAAATCTTTGAAGTAGCTCTTGAACCCTAAGAACCCTAATGGAAACCCTGGAGGTACTCTTGAAAGAATCCCTATAGAAACTCCTGATGGAATCCCTGGAGGTACTTCTGATGGGATCCTTGGAGGAATTCCTAAAGATATTATTGAAGAACTTCAGATGGAATCATTGGAGGAACTCCTGATAAAGTCCCTTGAAGAACTCCTTATGATATTCCTAGAAATAATACTGATGGAATTCCTCCAGGAACTCTTGATGTTATCTCCGGAGGAACTCCTGATGGAAACTCTGAAGGAACTCGTGATGAAATCCCCAGCTGAACTCTAATGAAAGTCCAAAAGGTACTCTTGATAGAATCCCTAGATGGAATTCCTCATGATGGAATTCCTGGAGGAACTTCTGATGAAATCCCTAGAAGAAAAAAAAAATATTGGATCTCTGGAGGAACTAATGAAAGAACCCTAGAAGGACGCTGAAGGAAGCCCTAAAGATACTCTTGATGAAATCCCTATAGGAACCCCTGATGGAAACACTGAAGCAATTCCTGATGGAATCCTTGGATGAGTTACTGAAGATATTCTTGCTGTAACTCCAGTTGGCATCATTGGAGGAACCTCTGATGAAATCTCTGGAAGAACTCTTGATAGAATCCCTGGAGGAATTACCGGGGGAATCGCTGGTGGAAACTCCAGGTGTAATCCATATTGAATTCCCAAAGAAGTTCCAAGGAACTCCTGATGGAATCCCTGAATGAATTACAGATGGAATCCTTAGAAAGACTTCCGATACAATCTACAAAAGAACTTCCGATAGAAACGCTAGAAGAGAAACCCTGATGGAGAATCCCTAATCCCGGTAAAATCGGTTTCACAAACTGTTAAATTAGTTCATCAAGCAACATCACACACGTTCAAACATAGCACCAAATGGAACATCAATCTGGGGGCGGAGTCAATGCTGGTCAAACCGTCTGAGCGTCTGTGGGCTGCATAAGACCGTCTTCAGTGTCGTGAAACAGATTCGTCTTGCCTCGTCTAGTTCACGACACTGAAACCGGCCTTACAGTTGAGGTCAAACTACACATACTGTTCTGATTCATATTACGGACAACTTCAAATTCAGGACGCTCTACTTTGTATGGGAAACATTTCATGCAAAATGTTTTTAATTTTTGCCGTACAAAAGTTCTCACTTTCGATACTCGTTATGATAAGCTTTTTATACATAGATATTTATAAAAACTTAAAATGCCTGATATTTGCTCTGAATTTTCTATTTATGATTTCTATGAGCAGTCCGAATTTCGCATCAATGTGTCCGCAATATGAGGTAAAAGTGAGCAAACATAAAAATTCAAGACAAATATTGTTGATGAATGTATTTCGCTGACCACAATCATAATTTCATTTCGTTCCAAACAATTCCGTATTATATTGGATTTCGTTTCAAGCTTTACGAAACATGTTTAAACTTCATTTCGTCATTACTAGTAATAACGCATTCCTTGTGTCGTTTCATTTCGTATCGTCTTGAAACAATTACATCCACATACCCTCACTGTTGGCTTCGTTCGGTTGTTCCAAGCAATCGTTTCAGTTTTTTGACAGTATTTCAACCATGTACCTATTGCATTGACATGAAGTTTGATTTTATCAACTTCACTGCTTGTGGACTGAACAAAATGTGTTTGAAATCTAAAATTTTTAATTCATTAACAATTGAGTATGATTTTTAACACATATACCTTCCTTGAGTAAATCATAGATGTACGAGAAAGTAATATTACAAATCAGATTGTCCGTTTAGAAGTGATGGGCGGTCAAACGAATGTTGGTATTTTAGTATATAAGAGAATTGATAAGAATTAAAGAACAGCATAAATGAAGAGATTTGAATTTTAATACTCCCAAATATTTCTGATTTTTTCAGAGTAACGTCCTATACTGATCACTTCCATTTATCCCCTTTACTGCGACAGAACAGGAAGGGTCAGCTCATTACAATATGCTGGTCAAGACGATCAACGAACTTTCCACAAATTTATCAATCCGTCACACCTTGAAGGACCTCAGCCAGCATCTGCCTGCCCCTAGCGTGGTTTTTGATCTCCCATGCCGGACCTTTAATCGCACTTTAAACATACACATTTCGATGCATCTCATTATCCTTCGAAAACGTTGACAATGTCCCTTCCGGAATTATGAAAATATACATACGCACAATGACCATCCAGGAGCAAAGGCAATGAGATGCAAGAAGAGGGGGATGCAAATGCGCAAAGATGACCCTTCTTCCCGTTGACCAATATCTCATCTTGATTCGGACCCCGGTGCCACAATTTACCAGTTTGGACAAGATTTTCCGGTGGCGATGATGCTGCTGCCGTTGACCGTTTGAACTGACGAACATTAACGGTTCAGAGGTTGCATTTTTGGGCTAATTGAAGATCTCTTGTGATGCGATGATGATGCTGGTATGGAGATGCTGTTTGTTTACTGTTTTTTCTGGAGGGCAGTTTTTGGAAGTTGGCGAACACGTTTTAGAGAGTGATTTTTTTCTTTTCGTTGTGAGGTGTAACATCTCTTAAAGTCGATTGGTGTCAAGGAGATCAGTGAAACTGGACAAGAAGGGTTGCAGGTAAGCTACAGTTCGAATGTAAGGAAAACCTGATAAACCCATTATGCAAGAGCTACATTCAAGTTTTAAATAGCAAATGGTCAAAAATCAGTCAGCTTTTTTGATTTCGTAATCGTTCACAGTGAAAGAAGATTGTATTCTACTCAATAATACTTTTGTAATCATTTTTATTACGAGATTGAAATTCCTGCATACTTAGATAGATTATATGTAACCGACATCTTCATCTTCTTTCGCCGTTACGTCTCAAATGGGATAGAGCGTGCTTTATGCTTAGTGTTCTAATCAGCACTTCTGCAATTATTAACTGAGGGCTTTCTTTTCAATGCACCATTTTTGCATGTAGGGTGCAGAGCTACTTGGGCACTTCCATGATTCACTTTGGCATGGGGGTTTTTCTCAGCCGAATTGTTTGAAACTTTGCAATAAGAAGTACTTCAATACGATGCATATTGTGGCCAAATATGGCTCACTAGCTTCGGAAAACCCCACTGCCAAAGTGAATCAAAAGTGCCATGAATAGAATCCCGGCTCCCTATCTATCGTTTGATAGGTACAAAAATGTATATGTGCAGGAAAGTCGAGAAAAGTTCCTACACGAAAAAAGCTGTGCGTTTAACGCCACGGCTATTTGAGCCCTACATGCCCGACACATTAAAGCAAATAAAATGACGTAAATTTAAGGTGAAGATAAATCGAAGCCAAATCAGAAATTTTCAAGAACACAAATCTGGAGAACCGTACATTTGATTAGGCTGAAAACTTATCGATTGGTCACTATCTGGAGGTGACCAGTCGATTAAGTTTTCAGTTCAATGCGGTGTTCGTTCTCCAGATTTGTGCTCTTGAAAATATGAAGTTTGGCTTCCCATTTATCTTCACCTTAAGATACAATAGACGTAATTTTCTGTAATATTACCTATATATCGTTCGAAGCACAAAAAATCTAGTTTTATCGGATGTTTTTGCAAAAACATGGCGCATTATAAGTGCAATTACTTAAATTTGTAATGGCAGTCAGCACGGCTAAGCCTTCTTTTTCTGAAGCCGCATAGGCCTGTTGTGCCGGCGAAAGCTTTTGCGAGAAATAGGCTACTACTTTCTCTCCGCTCTCGTGCTGCTGCGTTAATATTGCGGCGATGGCACTATCGCTCGCATCAGTTTGGATTTGAAATGGCAGTCGAAAATTTGGATTCGCTAGAACCGGAGCTGCGATCAAATTTTCCTTCAATTTGATAAAAGCTTTCTCTGCAACTGGGTTCCAAACAATAGTTTTGGGTTTCTTTTTCAAGAGGTTTGTTAAGGGTACACAGATCTCACTAAAGCGAGGAATGAACCGTCGATAATAATTTGACATTCCCAAAAATCTGCGCAAGGCTCGTAGTGATGTCGGCCGCTCATAATTTATAATAGCCTCGACACGGTCTGGGTTCGGTCGTAGGCCTTCGGCTGAAATAATATACCCAAGGTAAGGTAACTCTTTCAGGCAGAATTTTGATTTATCGATATTTATTGACAGGTTGGCCAATCGCAAACGACGGGCAACTTCTGTTAAAGACTGGAGGTGTGCTTCGAATGTGCTGCTTACTACGACGATGTCATCGAGGTAAACAAACACACTCGGTTCCAGTTCACCATACCCTAAGACTTCGTCCATTAGCCGAGCTAGCGTAGCAGGGCTGTTGACTAAGCCAAAAGGTAACCGGGTGAACTGGAACAATCCTCTGCCCAACACCGAGAACGCCGTATATTTTCGTGAGCTAGGGTCAAGGGGTATCTGTAGGAATGCTTTGGTTAGATCGATTGTGGTTAAGAATCTACTTGCCCCTAGCCTACTTAATATACGATCTTGGTGTGGGAGAGGATAAGCATCCCTCCTAGTCCGATCGTTCAACCTCCTTGCGTCTAAGCATAGACGAACATCACCAGAGGACTTGATGACAGGGACGGTACTAAGGGCCCACTCGCTCTTACTTGGTTCAATGACCTGTTGACTGAGCATCTTGTCTAGTTCTAAATTAACTTTACGCTGTATTTCGGGAGACGTTGGGTATGGATTTATTCTCACAGGTGGAGAGTTTTTGAACTCTTCCTTTAATTCAATTTTGTGAGAAATGAGAGAGGTTACCCCGAGAACATCTCCCTCAACCGAAGTTTTGAAAAGCTTTTTGACCTCTTCCAATTTAAGCTTTTGCTCAGGTGTGAGAATCTCTGTACGATCATCTTCCACTTCTTCTTCAAACTCTTTCCCTTGTTCTTTATCATCTGCCATCTCATTCACGATAGCACTGTGGTCAGACTGTACAGTGGGTTCAAGGCCAAATGCTTTCCAAAAGTCCCCGTATCCCAGAATCAACCTTCGTTTGAGATTTGGGGCAATCAACGCGGGAATGATTTTGTTTTCATTGTTGAAGGTTACCGGAAGGTAGACATATCCTTCAACTTCCACCGATGAACCTGAAGCGGTTTTGAGTGACACGTCTGTAGGAAATATTTTCAATTTCAAATCTTTTACTAGCTTTCTACATCCAACTCCGAGAACTGTCCTGTGAGCACCACTATCGAGCAGTCCATATATCTCTCTCCCTAAAACCCATACTTTTGCGAATGGTCGGTTATCCCCATCAACCCGCACGAAAAGCTCATCGATCTCCATGTCTGAGTAGTAATCTTCGTTGGAAATTGGTTGAAATCCGTTGGTTAATAAGTCGGTGTAAACATGCTCGATGGTGGAAGGATTTGTAGGCAACACGTCAGCTTGCCTCCTCAAGCTGAGCTCTGCTCGTTTTTTTTGGCAGAATGGACATTCAGGGGTAATAACATCCGAAAAGCCACATAATCTACAAAACTTTTTCCGCTTTTCCAAGCAGTCACCATAATGGTGCCCATGTTTCCTGCAATTATAGCAAGTGCCTATCGGTGGGCGAACATAACGTTCCGATAAAGCTTTTAAAGTTCCCTTGGATGACCCCTCGATAGGATCCACATTGTTCTGTCCTTTCCTACTCTCACTTGGCTCGTCTCGCTGTTTAGTCTTCTCACTCTCCAGATTTTTCTTGGGTTTGCTTTGAGAGGAAGCCCGTGAATTGTTTCCATTCCCTGAATTCAATTTATATTTCGAACTGTTTGTAGTCGATATCTCGTTCACCTGGTGAACTTTAAGGCGACTTTCGTTAGACTTTTGAAACATGTTCCAATTATTTTCGTCGATTATACGGCCATATTTTTTTAGCCTAGATATAGACTTAATACCCGACCCTGTTAATGCGTTTTTGTAATCGTATCTCATGTTTCGCCAAACAATTTCAAATTTTCGTTGATCCGAAATTGGTTTGGTCATCGATTGGAAAAGCTTTTGCATATCGTGTAGATAGTCAACGAACTTTTCGCCTCGAGATTGTCGCCGGTTGGTAGCCTGAATTTCAATCTGAAAATCTAGATCTGGCGGTAAAAATTCACGTTTAAGTTCTTTTTTTAGCCCTGACCAGTTACGGAAGTCACGATTCTCAAAGCCTTCCATAAACCAGTCCTTGGCTCGTCCACTGAATAAGTGAATCGCACCACGAAAAAGCTCTCTGTCTGAAATGTCTTCTGACTTACAGCGCATTTTTACTTCTTTGAGGAATTCAGCCAACCGACGCCCCTGGTCTTTCCCGTCATACTTTAATTTCCATTCCGAAATAGGAATTCTCCTAAAACTTCTCCTAGTTTTCCTCTCCTTTCTATGCTTTTTCTTTCTATACTTTTTATCGTCGCCCGATATCGAGGAACTTTCAGAACTCGAATCACTGAATGTTTCTGAACCACTGGAGTTTGTCGTGCTACTAGTGGACGTGGAAATCGTCGAAAAGCTCACCTTTCGGTGTCGCTTTTTGCTTCGGTTTGCCTTAGACAAACTTCGGTTTTTCTCTCTTTTCTTCTCTCGCTCTCTTCCTTTTTCTCGTTTTTTCTGACCTAATCTTGCCCTCAATGACTCTTCCCTAGAACTCTCAGAAGTGCTTTCCTCCGACGTTGGTCGTTTACTAACACATTTTGATATGTGTTCATTTTCGGATTTATCTGAATCCTCTTCCACTGTCGATTCAACCAACTCGTTACCTACCCCTAATTTGTTTTTCAGTTTACTTTCCACTCCTTCTGTAGAGCATTCCTGACTGTTTTTTACGCGTTCGTTTAGGTTGATCAGTAATTTCTCTAATCGCTTTTTGCGTTCAATGTTTTCTTCCGCCTCTTTCATTCTTTGTTCTTCCATAGCCAACTCCCTTTCTTTCATTACTCTTTGTTGTTCCGTAGTTTGCAAAACAAAAGCTTTCAGGTGGTGGATAATATCTCTAACGTTTTCTTCCTTTCCCTCTTCGTAACCCGTGAGTACCTTAAGGATCTCTTCCGATCTTCCCATTGAAGCTTCTAATTCTTGCTTCTTAGAACTCAATGTCTTCTTTCTCACTCCCCCACTTACCTCATCTAGTGCGACTGCCTCTTCTAACTCCTTGCCTGAGACTGTGTCATTGAGGATCTCAATCTCACTCCTTACCTCTTCCAAAACTTGGCTTATCTCTGTTTCTAATGACGGGGCTTCTGTTGTCTCCTCAACCTGTCCCATTTCGGGAAAATGTTTTCGGAACATTTTGCCTGCTTGCCTTCCCAAATCTGCAATATCCTCCAAATACTCGTTTGATTCGGGGGATTTGAAAAGCATAAAGATTCGCACACGATAATGAACGAGCCGAGTACAGAGTTTTTCTCTCTGCCGAGCATCTGCTTTAGGATTATCAAGTAATCCACCGATAATAAGTAGCTTTGAACGTATCATCTCTAACTCTTCAATCACAGATCTCCAGCTAGGAGCTATAACAAACCTGTTCTGATCCCTTTCCTTCCTCATTTGATCCTTTAACTTTCTTCGTTTAATACTTTCATGTTCGTCTAAGCCATACAGAATATTTCTTGTAAGCAGTTCATGTTCTACCTCATCAATTGACAGATGAGACACATCCAATTTCTTGTATAGTGATTGCAGATCCATTGCCTTTTCAAAAATCAAAAAAAAAAACTAATTGAGCTATCTAAAGCAAATTGAAAATCCTAGATGTACCGAATCCGACAGGTTATCCTTGCCGAAAATTACTGAAAAAAATTGAAAATCCTAGTTTTTTTATACCGAACCGATTGATGATTCCTGACAAAAATATGCAATATAAATTTGATAATCCTAGTTCTATATCGAGATCCGACTGGAGATTCTTAACGAAAATTATTCAAAAGTCGAATCACATCACTCTTCGAGATCCAAAACAGAATTCTGCTTCGAACAATTAGTCGAATCAAGACCCAATAAACCGTAAGCAGTTCAATTTATGCTACGCAGCCTTATTACCGTAATTTGGTGAATGTACCCCAAATTGCCAACTTTCGTAAGTGTTCGCGCACTAGTAGAATGATCCAATGAATTTTTGAACGATTCCCAAATTTACTGCAATAGTATTACCGATCCAACGCTCAATTCTATAGTTTGCCATAACCTATTATGCACACTCTAAAGAAACTAATAAATTCCAGAACTCTTGAAAGCCTTGTTCTTTAGTTGGGCGCCAATTGTTACTAGCGGTCCGGAGGACCACCTCTGTGCCTCCGACACCGGCGAGCTAGAGCACGAGTCCTGGGGCTCCCAGGGTCGGCTTTAGGGGCTTTCAAGGGTTCCTTCCTTCAACTAAACAGGCTACAAACGTTTGCTAAGGTTTATACTATTTATTTTCAGACTTACGATCGTGTGTGTGTATTGTGATGAGTGTTGGGCCGGCCGGCTACGCACTGCTGTACTCCGAGCTGAAGACCGATACTGAGCTCCCGAATTAATCTGGAGTGTCGGGGGATCGAGGGCTAGCATGGACAGGCTAGCGACACTGGTGTTGGCCACAGCTGCGATCTGCTTGGGCTGGGGACGATCGTCTGGTTGGAAAATTCAATTTTCGTTATAGTTAAACGGATAACATTGAGATAACATTGATTGGAATGGTGAACAGTCTTAGTTTTTAAGAATTTTGTCATTGGGGTGACCATTTCACCTGTTGACTAATAATAAATAAATAAATAAATAAACAGTCATTAGGCGAAAAACTTTAAGCCGAATGAGTTATCAGGCTGAACTACGTTAGGCAGGATAGGTTATAATGCCAAGAGCATCAAAAGCCAATTAGTTCTTTTAACGATTTGATTTCTTTGTTTTTTTTTTTATTCATTAATATTGTTTTTTATTTTCTTTCTTGCAAGAAAGGGTTCATTTGAATATTGCTGTGTGCGTTTGAAATGCAAATATCAAATGCGGAACACCAAACGCGGGTAAGATTTTTCACAAGAAATGCGATGTCAAAGATAGATTTTTCTTGCTAGGGCGGCGATGATTTATATAATCGTTGCTAGGTGTCCTTTGATTGTTTTTGTGTTACCGCATTTGGACCAGCCACGTGGGGTGAGGTTGGATAGATGAGGTCGAGGATTCTTGTGGTCTATCCGGCTGGACCATGGAGCTTTCAGGTTTGGCCTCAAGACTGGGTTCTATCCGTTGTTGAAAGCTTAGGCCTACTTCGCCTCGACACGGTCAGTGACTCCGATGAGGTACAACTTCTCCTTCCTGTGTTGAGTAGGGTTATTTGGGGCACGCGGGGTGTGTCCCGAAACGCTGGACTAACCTCTTGCCGTTAAATCTTTGGGTCCTGATTTACATAGACATTCGGTAGAATAGATGGGTTAGGGAGCTACTAGGGTGCTTCCATTATGCTTGTCATACCTGATTCGACTCCGTGCAATATATAGGGGGGGTTTCTCGCACTTCACTTTGATTTCCACCAAACTTGGATATAGGATGCGGGTTCTTACTCCGTCCGAATACGAAATGCGAATGAGATGGTGCATAGTAATCCGAGACCCTTGTACGCTTCCCTTTTCAAATATCCCTATCCTCTTTCCCGGTCGACCTGCCTCTTTCTCTCTTCAATTTGGTCCATTTGCTTGCATGTGGCAGCTCAATTTGCTGTTCAGCAGTGCGTGTGAGGGGTATTGATTCGTGTAAGTGCGTTTTTAACAAATTGTGTTCTTTATGTTTCTTAATCTAGTACTACATTTGATTATTTAAATTCTTGAGCGTGCATGATTCATAAATACTTCCTTATTACTATTTATTAATTACATTTTAGTTTCTGTTTTAGGTAAGTATAACAAATTATATACAACAATTAACGAAATATGAATATATGTGCATGACAAACAGAGAATATCACATCACAACGGTAACAATTTTGACATTGATTTTTGATGATGTATTTTAGTACCAAATTGATCGATCTTGAAAGGTGGCACCCAATACCGGACACGATCTGGAAATGCCTCGAATTCTGTAAATTTGAATATCATTGAATGTGTACACTATAGAAATAGTTTATAATTACCAATTCAATGCAATTGCAACATTTACAAAAATAATTTGAGTTTTTCTTAGTTTGCAAGATGCGTATCAAAAACCTCTTTCACATATAATGAAAAATAGCACATTTTACGATGTTGTTATGAATGTTCATTCTTCTTAATTTTAGGCTAAAATATTAACGTCCCATAAAAACATATTAAATTTCCATAAAAAATGCAAAATTTGCCAGTAAAGAAACAAGGGTAAAATCAACAGAAAAGTTAAAAATTTCCATAAAAAAATAAAGAAGTGTATAGAAAAAACAAAATTTTCCATAAATAAAAAAATTTTGAGCAATAAATAGATTCAAAAGTGCAATAGAGTCGACAATAATATCACTAAAAAATATCGAATTTTACATTTAAAAACCTCAAAATGTCCCTATTTTCTTCACAAACAGCAAGAAATAATTATAAATTTTCCACAAAAAAAGCCAAAATTTGCAATAAATAAATAATAATTCGCCCACAATAAATCAAAAATTTCCATTCAAAAAATCAAAAAGAGCAATAGCAGTAAATGCAAAGTTGCAATAAACAAACCCAACTGAGCAATTCAAAATGACAATAAATACATGAAAATGTTGTAGAAAATTCCAATATTTAAGTTAAACTTTCCATAAAAATAACGTAATTTTCCAATAATGAGTAACAATGTGTGTAATGGATTTCATAAATTTTCAATCAAACTGAAGCATTTTTTTCACAATTGGAGCTAATTAGTCGTCGTATGTAGATGTAGTGATTGCATTTTAGAGTTCGATAATTAATTACGTAAGAATTTAGGGAAGGGGAGAGCGGGGAGATTGGCCGGGTTTGAAAAAGTATTTCTTGCCATATAGAAAAAATGATTGTTTCATACAAAAAGTCATACATGGAGGGGAGGTGAGGTTTCGAAAAATTACAAAAAAATGTTTTTAATACACCCCATCGTTAGGTGCTACAATTTTAATTATTTCGGCAAAGTTGAAATGAAACATGGAACATGGGATATCTAATCTTCCAATATTAGGAACACTTATGTCACTACTTGGGTTATGTCCAACTACATTGATGGTAGAAGCTTATGCTCTCATGCCCCACCAGCCAGGGAACTGGTGTTTACAAACTAAGCATCAGTAAAGTAACTGCCCATAGCACTTGCAGAAATGTGAGTTTTTTCCTAAATATTTTTTTTTATTTGCATACGAACATAACGCTTTTTGAAGTATCTTCTTATAGGTTCATTTTTAGATCTAATAGGTTGTCTCAGTACTACAAATATGGTTAAGCATGCTGTAACGCTACTTTTGTACCTCATCACCCACTTCATGCAACTACGTCAGTGGTCTAACAACACTTAGCGCGCTCGGCTAAATTCCATCATGCCGCATAAAGTGTTGCCACAAATGATGCTTAGTTTGTAAACACCAGTTCCCTGGCTGGTGGGGCATTACTACATCTACATACGACGTCTATTTAGCTCCAATTGTGAAAACAATGCTTCAGTTTGACTGAAAATTTATGAAATCCATTACACACATTATTACTCATTATTGGAAAATTTCGTTATTTTTATGGAAAGTTTAACTTATATATTGGAATTTTCTACAACATTTTCATGTATTTATTTTCATTTTGAATTGCTCAGTTGGGTTTGTTTATTGCAACTTTGCATTTACTGCTATTGCTCTTTTTGATTTTTTGAATGGAAATTTTTGATTTATTGTGGGCGAATTATTATTTATTTATTGCAAATTTTGGCTTTTTTTGTGGAAAATTTATAATTATTTCTTGCTTTTTGTGAGGAAAATAAGGACATTTTGAGGTTTTTAAATGTAAAATTCGATATTTTTTAGTGAAATTATTGTCGATTCTACTGCACTTTTGAATCTATTTATTGCTCAAATTTTTTTTATTTATGGAAAATTTTGTTTTTTATATGCACTTCTTTATTTTTTTATGTAAATTTTTAACTTTTCTGTTGATTTTACCCTTGTTTCTTTACTGGCAATTTTTGCATTTTTTATGGAAATTTTATAATTTTTTATGGAACGATTAATTGTCTGCCTTAATTTTATTGCATGTTTGATACCATGGTCGACGGAACCCATGAAAAATGAAAGTATTTTGAGACACTGATGCAATAATTACAAAGATATCATATGACAAATCAAGCTGTCCGAAACTGAGGGACAGGAGGTGCTTAACCAAAATTGTAATTTGTCCATATTTACTTCAATTATGGTACAAAATACATTCTTACTATCAAATTAGGATTATGGTCGATCATGCTTGCGGGATCCAAAGTAGTTTTTTCATATTCAAAATAATTACTAAATAGGCTCAAAATTAAGAATATACGTCAATTTTTTAAAGATTTTCAAACTTTTCAACTTTTTTAAAAAGGGATGCATATTTCAAGGATGTGCTATTCTACGCAAACATTAGTCTACATAATAGCTTTCTTTTCTACTAATACACCATCTTGATTGGACCATGATTTCTCAATGTTTCGACTTTGTCCGGTATTGGGTGCTGTCCGGCACTGGGCGATCTCCTCCTACTTACTCCCGCACGACCGCAGCCAGTTTAGGATGCTTTTTCGGTGGTAAAATCTAACTTAAAGCTGCGCACCTTTGGGGCTGTTTGGGCACGTCAGGAGTTAATCATCAATGTTAGCTTCCTTTTCCCGATCAGCCTAGATAGCCGTGTAGTGTCGGTAGCGGTTGTTTCAATTGGCTAAGAATTAACACTACGGACTGCCTGTTCCGGTGGTAAAAATCCACCTAACAGGTGACCCCTAATTTATGCGGCTTTGAGCTTACCGTGCCTAAGAATGAATGGTTAGGAGGGTCTAAATAAAACCTAACCGCAAACGGAGCCTGTGGAGTACCTGGGCGCCCTCTACAGTATTATGCCCTTCCTGTGCTACCCGGAGCAATGGTGTAGGTGACCTTGTGTTTCTCCGAGATAATCGGCTGCCCTTCTTCAGTCTCAAGCCTGAGGCTAAATAAGGGTGGGATTATTAAAACGTTGTTTCATTTTCACCTCTATGGTTTCGCATTATGCGTATTACACAGTGTAGTCTGTGCTTTTCGCCTTCGGCGACTTTTAAGAGATACCGATCTGGTTTTGACGTAGAAGTACGTCTCTCTTCTCTATACAGGAGTGAAATTGGAATTTCAAAACCAAGAGCGTTACGTTGGCATGAAATATTTTAAACGTTTATAACTTTTCGCTGGCTTAACGAAATTTCTTGATTAGCATCTCAATCGAAAGCCAAGACATCAAAGCTTCATGTCGTTTACTTACTGAATCCCACATACCTGTCCAAATAGTTTAATAACTGTTTTAAAAGAGAACGTTGATTTCAAGCAAATCTATAAATAGGAGTGACTAGAGAAAATTTGACGTCATTTGCTTTTCACTCTCCGATTGGCTCGCATCTCAGCAGGCGACAGATCGGCTTGTTCTGACCGGGCGTGCTTCTCAGGCACAGACATCGATAGTGAAGGACGCCCCCGTTTGTCTTGCTTCGCTCAAATCAAACTGTCGAGCGAGCGAGAGAAGATGCCGTCCGAAGCTAAAGCCATCACCGCTGCCACCGCCTAGAAGAAGAAGAGAAGCAGTCCACAGGAGAAATTGCGGTCGAACTGTGAACACGGTCGGGCGAGTCTTTCTCGCTTTGTGGTTCACCGCTTGTTTGCGTTCACCCAGCCATCGTCATCGCCGCCGCAAATTTCATCGGCCGAGGAGCTGTTGACCCGCGCTTCAAAATTTCGACTCGTGATGAAATCATCATTGGTGGTCAAGAAGCAATCCCGTTAGGAGCAAATACCAGAAGCCCCCTGAGTTTTGCTGGTCCGAGCAGTGTTATTTATCCGTAACAACATTGAAGCTAACAAAGCCATCGGTTCTTTTCAGAGCCATCAAATTTGTGGAAAAGAGTTGAAAGAGAAATATTTCCGACTTTACATATGACTTCTTATATTCCTAAATCAATTTCACGGCTTCATACAAAATTTCATTTGTAATGAATAATTTATGACTCAACCATTTGAGATTGATTTTCGCGGACGCGGTTGCAGTGCCGTCGGGTGAGTGCTCAACATTTCACAACGATTGCAAAATAGAGTGGCTGTTGGAAAAGCCTTTTATGTTCCATATTTTATGGGAACACTTTGATTAGGAAAATTATCCCATGTGACAAAATTGCGACATATTTAGAATGCTTTTGAAAAGACATTCTCATTGAACAATTGTAATAATTTTGGCACCCATGGATCAGGAATTTACCGTCATAATAAAGAAAACTATTAATTATCAATAGCTCGTATTGAATATTTAGGGAATACCAATCATTCCAACAATTCATGTTCGACCAATTTCTCACGCATTAGTATTCTCCGCAATTTTCAAGTAATTCCAAGTAAAACACATTATTGGCACATACCCATCTCCCAGATTGGTCGATCAGAAAGCGAAGAGCACAAAAGGGAGGAGCATCATCTGCTATTCCAATGTTATAAAACATGCTGCCTTCGTTGGATTCAGTTTCATTCCATTTCCGCTTTCGAGCTGGTAAGAGCTCCTCCGAACTTGCTTAGCGAGAAGTATCTCGCTGCTAGGAGCCTGCTGAGCTGTTAATCCAGAATCTGGATTGTGAAATCGCTCAAGATTTCAAGATTGAGCTACGTTTCCAGATTTCAACTAAATCCCTGTGTACGCTACTCTGTTGCTGTTGTGTACCCATGAAATATTAAACTTGTTTGTCGAATAAACAGAGAACTTATTCACATCTTCTTATTCTTCTTCTTCTTGGCATTAACGTCCTCACTGGGACAGAGCCTGCTTCTCAGCTTAGTGTTCTTATGACACTTCCACAGTTATTAACTGAGAGCTTTCGTTGCCAAAGTTTCCATTTTTGCATTCGTATATCGTGTGGCAGGTACGATTATACTCTATGCCCAGGGAAGTCAAGAAAATTTCCATTACGAAAAGATCCTGGATCGACCGGGAATCGAACCCAGACACCTTCAGCATGGCTTTGCTTTGTAGCCGTGGACTCTAACCACTCGGCTAAGGAAGGCCCCAACTTATTCATATGCATTTGCAACTTTTTCGATATTCCATACAAAATGACCAACTTTGGTAAGTTAGATCTCAGTTATTTATGGAAATATTTTCGAATGAAACATTCACAGAACATCAGATGTAACTCGAATTTTAACATATATTTTTGAAAATTTTTCCAATCACAAGTTTATAAGTAATAACGGTTTGACTAAACTGTAATTTTCGACGAAAAATTCAAAATTTTTTATCTTAAAATCTGATAGCCTTACACAAAAACTGTCTTCAGCAAACTTATTCATCTCGTCAAAATCTACAACTTTTCTGAAGATACCATGAAGCTATTTCTTCAATATGTTTAGTTATGTCAATCATAAAAAATCGTCAAAAAAATCACTTCAGTCAAACCGTTACTGCTTTTCAACGTGTGATTGGAAAAATCACTCAAAAACATATGTTAAAATTTAAGTTATGTCTGATATTCTGTTAAAATTTCATTCAAATCTGTCCATAAATAACTGAGATATAGTTTATCAAAGTTGGTCATTTTGCATGAAAAATCAAAAGAGTTTCAGTTTTTATTTCTCAGCGAAGAATCACACCGAAAATAGCGCGAAAGCAATAACCAATCGCGTGCGAGTAGCGAACGGAGTGACGAAACAACCAAGCGAGAACCCCACCCCTCGCCATCGGTGAACGGAGCTCGAGCATATAAAACCACTGGTTGTTCTGCTCCCAGCTCATTCACAAATCGAACGGCATAACGAACGGATTAAGCAGCGGAGCAGCAAAGATGAGTGCGTGAAAGCCACAGCAGTGTGCGAGTAGCGAACGGAACCAGAGAGCGAAAGCAACAACTGAAAATCATTCAGTGGACGGCGCCAACCGGCGACCTGTTGGAAAGTAACGCCAGCAAAATATACACCATCTGCCTCTCCTTACCATTCATATTCTTGTACTTGATGAATTCAATGAAATGGTTTGGTTTGGCGATGGAGCAAAGAGTTATTAAGGATGATTTTACTTAACAAAGAGTTGTTGATAAATATTCCAATCGATAAGAGTTGTTTTGAAAAAGTTCACTTTTATCAGAAATTTCTGCTTTACCAAAGAGTTGTTAATGAAATTCCTGCAGCAAAGGGTCGAGTTTCTCCCCACGAATATTTCCAGCCAGGACTAGTCATGGAGGACAATCCATCCCGAGCATCACGGCCCCCGCTTCCAAAATTCTCGAGTACGGAAATTGGAAAATTAATACATAATGCTCATCTTGTACATCCCTTGCCAAGACATCAATTTCATATAGCCTATTTCTCAGATTAACGCAATAGACCATCGATTCCCAAACTTGGCTTTCGCGACCCCCCGACCTGTCAGTGCCTCGCTTTGGTCGTACAATAAAAAGCGAGGTGACGAGGCGTTGGGGGGTCGCGAAACCCAAGTTTGGGAAACGATGCAATAGACTAACATGTAGAAAAATTTCAGATCAATAGTTGCTTATTACAATTGGTCAGGAAACAGTTTATTGAACAGTATTTAAAATCTGTCGCAATTTCAATACATTTTCCAATTTAATACTCGAGAATTTAGGAAGTGTTCCCCCATTATATGATAAATCAACGATGCTGTTAGAAATACCATACAATGCTGAGTAGCATGATGTTATTACGGTCCGACGGCGATGCAGTGTTAAATTCTCAAATTCATGTAATTATGTGGGGTAAATTATGTGAACCAAATTGTAGTATACCGCGATATTTAGATCATTATAGATAAATCAGTAAATATCATCCAATAAACCCTTTTATGAACGTATGTTGGCCCTGAAAAGGGCCGATTGAGCTTGGATGCTGTGACCACGAGTTTACCACGAGGCGAAATCTAGAAGCGCGGATCGGTCAACCTAGAAATCTTGAGCGATTTCACAGACCAGATGCTGGATTGGCAGCTTGAAGAATAACAGCTCAGCAGATTTCTAGCAGCGAGGTTCTTCTCGCTGAGCAAGTTCAGAGGAGCTCTTACCAGCTCGAAAGCGGAATTAGAATGAAACTGAATCCGACGAAGGAAGCATGTTTTATAACCTCAGAATAGCAGATGATGCTCCTCCCTTTTGTGCTCTTCGCTGATCAACCAATCTGCGAAATGGGTATGTGCCAATAATGTGTTGGGCTTAGAATTACTTGAAAATTGCGGAGAATGCTAATGCGTGAGAAATTGGTCGAACATGAATTGCTGGAAGGGTTGACATTAACTAAATATTCAATACGAGATAATGATAATCAATAGTTTTCTTTATTATGACGGTAAATTTCTGATCCATGGGTGCCAAAATTATTATAATTGTTAAATGAGAATGTCTTTTCAAAAGCATTCTTAATATGTCGCAATTTTGTTACATGTGATAATTTTGCTAATCAAAGTGTTCCCACAAAATATGGAACATCAAAGACGCTGTTGGAAATGCCACTCTATTTTACAATTGTTGTGAAATGTTGAGCACTCACCCCGACGACACTGCAGCAGCGCCCGCGAATACAGTCACAAATTGTTGAGTCATAAATTATTTATGACAAATGAAATTTTGTATGAAGCCGTGAAATTGATTTAGGAATATTAGAAGTTATGAATAAAGTCGGATATATTTCTCTTTTAACTCTTTTCCACTAATTTGATGGCCTTGAAAAGGGCCGATGGCTTTGTTAGCTTTGATGCTCTTACAGATAAATAACACTGCGGGATGTTATCAGTTGATTGCCATGGTCAAACGGGGAATCCTCAACTCAAATGTATAAATTTGAGCAAGTTATTTGCTTAAACGACGAACCGAAAGTTTCGTGACGTGGATGGCGCACAACAGTAACAGGTAGTGGATCACCGGGCTTAAGTCAAAATCTGATGATGGCGGCGATGACGATGGCTGGGTGAACGCAAACAAGCGGTGAACCACAAAGCGAGAATGACTTGCCCGACCGTGTTCACAGTTCGACCGCAAATTCTCCTGTGGACTGCTTCCTCTTTTTCTTCTTCTTCTTGGCGGCGGCAGCGGTGATGACTTTGGCTTCGGACGGCATCTTCTCTCGCTCGCTCGACAGTTTGATTTGAGCGAAGCAAGACAAACGGGGAGGTCCCTCGCTATCGATGTCTGTGCCTGAGAAGCACGCCCGGTCAGAGCAAGACGATCTGTTGCCTGCTGAGATGCGATCGAAGCGGAGAATTGAAAGCAACAAAAGTCTGGATGACTATGACAAAAGTCTGGATCAGCAATTGGTATATGTTGGTATGTCGCGGGTTACTTCACTGCAAGGACTATTTTTGACAAACTCTACCAATTCTTCCCAGTTCCATCACGCCAAAGGCAGCAATTCCAAGGGTTGACTTGAGGAATGAGCTGCAGCGCTTAGGCAATCATCGATTAGTGACGCTTTGAGACGTGAAATACTGGATCATAGTGGCCCAACCTGCATATTGATGAGTATCAATGTACAGAGCCTAAATGCTGATGCAATGGATATTGCTACAGACCAAAGCACTGGACCGATTCAATCGATTATCACAATCGAAGCACCCGAGCCATCAAACATCTAATCTACTGGAGGAGTTTGGCGAACTACAGCTGGAGCCAGAAACCGATCACCCAACCAAGCAACACAAGGAAGCAACGACCAAACAAACAAATTCAATCATCTGGCATTATTCCTGGAACACCATACACTGGTTCTCGAAACCACAGAACGACAAATGGTTCTTTTCAGGACTACCAAAATGAGTCCAAAAAGAGTTAACTTCTGAAAACTTCATCCGATCAATAACAACACAAAACTACACATGACAAATCAAATTATTAATCATCGTAGTTCTACGTCAACCCCGCGGTAATGTAATAGACATTACCCACCCCAAATTTTTTTCGCTGCTGGTCTTTTTCGTTCTGAGATTGCGAAAAGCTTAATCCTGCCTAGTTTGTGTAGTGGCTACGGTTAGGATAGCTTAGTTAGACCAATCTTTAGCATAAAATATCAGCAACGATCAATCTATGTAGACTCATGCAAATGGTACAGTTCAAATGGCGCAAAACCCATACTTTTGTGTACTTTTTTCTAGGTAACCTTGTGGACCCAGTTTTTGTTACTTTCAGAAACATGAAATGGCAAACTCGCGTGCTTTACCTCGTGCATGCGTCCTCGTAAATATCGCTATCGTTGCTACACTCAATTCTGAGTTAACAACCAGAGATGTATGTGCTGTCACAATTGATATTTCTGTTGGTGACCTCAATAGGAAATACGTCTTTTGTTGTGTGGTGTATTTACCGCATGATGAACCATCCCCAATGGATGATTTCAAACGAGTTGTCGTTCACTGCCTATGAAAAGGCCTTCTGCTGATTTGTGGGTAGTGATGCTTGTTCGCAATAGCGAAAATTCGTAATCAACGCACACCGATGTTTCCGTGCATCGTCAAGAACACCATCGGAGCATGCCAGCCCGAACGCAAGAGAACGCCGTGATGAGTGGGAGAAAGTACAGTCGACCGTTTTCGTGCCGTCAACCTCGTGGCCAATCAGTAGAGAGGATGCTCCGACCAATCAGAACATTTGCAACATTTAATCCAGACTATAAAAGTAGATGTAAGAAAAGCTGTAGGCTCTTAAGTGTTTTTCATTTCAACCAGTGCAGAAGTAAAAGTTAAGTTGTAAACCAGTGCAGTGTTTCCATTCAGAAGAAGAAAGTTTCTTCCCGTTCAAGTGCCAATCCAGTTCCAGTGACGCATCGAAGCTTGAGTGTCCGATTCATTGCAGTTTTTGCTCCCATCACCCAGTGTCGCAGCTCGCTACCAAAACTAATATTCACTAGCTCTTTTCAGAGCTAACTCAACAGTTGTTTAGGCGACGCTCTCCACTGGGTGAATCGTAATTTGTTCCTTTGCATCGGCACCAAGCGTTGCGTTCCATCGTTGCATGTTGGCAGTGAGCCAACGGAGTTTCATCGTCATCGTTGTGTGTGTGTGTGCGTTGGCAGTGAGCCAGCACGAACGTTTTCGGCCATTCAGCGTCGGCAATCCTCTTTCGCGTGTGTGTGCGCGTGGTAGTAGTGAATTACCACAGTCGCATCGTCGTCGACCTTTCAGCGTCGTTTTCCAAGGGCGCTGCCATAGTAAACGCGTCGAGCGATGCGTGCGCGTGTGCGAGCCCGCAAAGCAGAATATCAACAACAGGAAATCCTTTGATCGCATCGCGTTCGCGGACGCGGACGCATTACTATGGCCGCACCGCAACAGCGGCAAGAGCCGCCATTGAGTGTGTGTGTGTGTGAGTGTGTTTGGCAGTGAGCCAACACGTCTTCGTCAACGTTATCGTCGGCAGTGAGCCGACTGCATCGAAGCCTCTCGAGTGTGCTCGGGTTTCCAGTAGTTGGCAGTGGGCCGACTGACTGCTAGCTCGGCTACCTTGAATTCGTCGTGATACATGTTGGCAGTGTGCCATCAATGCTGATACTCATCACATCATCTGGAGCAGCTCAGATATCAATTTGAGAAGCTCCAGTCTGATGGAATGCTCAAGTAGTTCAAATCTTGGATTACTTATTTTAGGGAATCGCCCAACCTTCATGGTATCTGCTAGAGAAGAAATGTTAGACATAATGCTCTGCTTGAACAGAATCAGTCACGAGTTGACGAATTGGCATGTATCAGATGATGAATCATTATCTGATCATCGCTACATTTCTATATGAACATATACTCCACCAACTGGGAATTGGTTGTGATCAAATTCTATGAATTCTCTTCGTCCATTGAAAAAATGAATTGAATGTTTCCACTTCCGGTGGATTGGGACACAATTGTCCTTGCTTCGAGTGAATTCCACAATTGCTTGTCACTTTGTTCCTCACAACTCCCTTCGCGGGATGAGTTGTCGTCTAGCTATTTGTAAAGGAATATGTCAGATAGTCAGGCTGCTTTTAAAGCTCTTGCTAAGGCCAACTCAAGTTCTAAGCTGGTTATCGCACGTCGAACTCAATTTGAGGAACTGAATTCAGTGAACTCTGTAAAACTTATATGGGTCCTTGCTATTCTTCCATTGCTGGGAATGAATTGGCTTATGAATTAGCTCGCAATGGAGCATCGCATGACTTCATTGGCCCTCAGGCAGCTATTCCAATTTCGAAGTGCTGGGTGAAGCTTCAGAAATTCTTGGGCGGCAACTCAGCACCAGCAATATTGGATTAATTTTGAGTCATGTCGTCAAAAAAATTGTACATTACTGAGCCATCCCAAAGGTGGCTAAGTATTTAACAAATCTGTCAAAGCAGAATTGCAGTCTCTTGGTAACAACCTTGACTGGTCACTGCCGACTCAACTATCACATGGCAAATATTCAGTGTGTTGATACATTTGTGTGTGATAGTTGTGATTCCGATTATGGAACTTCTTATCACCTGATATGTAACTATCCAATCTTCGCGTAATTGCGATAGCAATTACTTGGTTAACACTTATTAAGTGAAACTGATTTCAGAAACCTGAATCTTCAGGATATTCTGTTATTCTTAACCCGCTGTGGTAATGAACTATAGGCTCTCTTTACGCTCATGCGTTTTGCAGTGTCCTTTTTAGAGCGCTGTTCGAACCCATTGTGGTATGGAGCTACATGCTCTCGCTTATGCGATTTTCCCTCTTCAAGGGACCCCACTCCTATTTCCTCCCCCGGGTAGATGATGAAATACAGTCAGGTTTCCTATTAGACACATGGTTGGGGGGCGTAATAGGAATCTACGTTATAGGAGACCCAGGGCTTATGGGATTTCATCACTTTGGGGGTGTCGTTGAATATCTCGTATGCCAAAAGAGATAGTACAGTACTGTCTTCGGCGAAGTTTCAGTACTAAGTACGATCTACCTTTAGGAGTTGAGGATCATCCTTTTAGTTGAGAACTTGACCGGTAGGGGCGCTTTTTCTGATTTGCACTATATGAACCATGAGGGATAAGAATGCAAAATTTTGTAACATATTATATCTCTGAATCCTGATGTTTTGGAAGGTTGGTGTCTTCGGAAGAGTTGTTCAGTAGCTCAAGGGCTGACATGTGGTGGCCATTCTAATACGGAATTACGCCACCAGGCGGCGCTAGTGAGCAAAGAATTTTTGTTTTGCGCATAGCTCAGGAGCCTGACCACTTAGAAAGATGGCGTCTTCGGCAAAGTTGCTCTGTATCACAAGGGCTAACATTATTTGAGCCGAAAGTTTCAAAATTTTGCCACTAGGCGGCGCTAGTGAGCGAAGAATTTTTGTTTTGTGGATAGCTCAGTAGCCTGACCAAAGTTGTTCAATATGACACTAGGCTATCGATTTTCTTCGCATTGTCACGTTTAAGTAAAAGTGCCTGGAGAAAAATATTGTGGTGCACAAGTTAAAAGACGTGACCATCTTTAATTAATTGCCATACACTGGACATAGAACTTAATGCTGACGCGAACGATGGCTCACTAGCGCCGCCTAGTGGCAAAATTTCGAAACTTTTGGCTCAAATAATGTTAGCCCTTGTGACACTGAGCAACTTTGCCGAAGACGCCATCTTTCTAAGTGGTCAGGCTACTGAGCTATCCGCAAAACAAAAATTCCATGCTCATTAGCGCCGCCTAGTGGCAAAATTTCGAAACTTTCGGCCCAAATAATGTTAGCCTTTGTGATACTGAGCAACTTTGCCGAAGACGCCATCTTTCTAAGTGGTCAGGCTACTGAGCTATGCGCAAAACAAAAATTCTTTGCTCACTAGCGCCGCCTAGTGGCAAAATTTCGAAACTTTCGGCTCAAATAATGTTAGCCCTTGTGATACAGAGCAACTTTGCCGAAGACGCCATCTTTCTAAGTGGTCAGACTACTGAGCTATGCGCAAAACAAAAATTCTTGGCTCACTAGCGCCGCCTAGTGGCAAAATTTCGAAACTTTCGGCTCAAATAATGTTAGCCCTTGTGATACAGAGCAACTTTGCCGAAGACTCCATCGTTCTAAGTGGTCAGGCTACTGAGCTATGCGCAAAACAAAAATTCTTGGCTCACTAGCGCCGCCTAGTGGCAAAATTTCGAAACTTTCGGCTCAAATAGTGTTAGCCCTTGTGATACTGACCAACTTTGCCGAAGACGCCATCTTTCTAAGTGGTCAGGCTACTGAGCTATGCGCAAAACAAAAATTACATGCCCACTAGCGCCGCCTGGTGGCGTAATTCCGTATTAGAATGGCCACCACATGTCAGCCCTTGAGCTACTGAACAACTCTTCCGAAGACACCAACCTTCCAAAACATCAGGATTCAGAGATATAATATGTTACAAAATTTTGCATTCTTATCCCTCATGGTTCATATAATGCAAATCAGAAAAAGCGCCCCTACCGGCCAAGTTCTCAACTAAAAGGATGATCCTCAACTCCTAAAGGTAGATCGTACTTAGTACTGGAACTTCGCCGAAGACAGTACTGTACTATCTCTTTTGGCATACGAGATATTCAACGACACCCCCAAAGTGATGAAATCCCATAAGCCCTGGGTCTCCTATAACGTCCTGGTGTGTCTTATAGGAGTGAGCGTTATAGGAGTGCACGTTATAGGAATGCGTTTAATAGGAGACCCGACTGTAGGCTCAAATATGGCGATGGCACAAATCTCCCAAATGGCGGGGAACGTGCCTCTGGTGCCAGCCTTCTGATACCTGACACCTGATACTTCCGCACGACCGCAGCCAGTTTAGGATGCTTTTTCGGTGGGAAAATCGAACTTAAAGCTGCGCACCGGAATTTAGTACCTGACGACATGCCACACGAATACTACAACAAAAACGAAAAGCAATGGTGATCAATATTGGATCAGGTACTAACGGCCACTTTGTGGTTCTCCGGAAGATCCGGTGCATCCGGAAAAGTGAATATTTCCTGAAAGTTGACATGAAGAGCTGCATTTTATTCCAAGTAATTTGCATTCGATGTTTTCGAATCGTATAAATGTCATTGCCATTGTCAGATCCTTGCTGTCCACTTTGTGGTTCTTCGGAAGGTCCGGAACATCCAGAAAAAGCATTTTCTGAAAATTTGCCTATAGAGTCACATTTTTTTGACGTTGAATAACGTCATTTGGGGCCCAGATAGCCGTAGCGGTAAACACGCAGCTATTCAGCATGACCATGCTGAGGGTCGTGGGTTCGAATCCCCGCTGGTCGAGGATCTTTTCGTAAAGGAAATTTTCTCGATTCCCAGAGCATAGAGTGTCTTCGTACCTGCCACACGATATACACATGCAAAAATGGTGAATCGGCAAAGAAAGCTCTTAGTTAATAACTGTGAAAGTGCTCATAAGAACACTAATCTGAGAAGCAGGCTTTGTCCCAGCTGGGACGTAACGCCAGAAAGAAGAAGAACGTCATTCGGCAGCATATAGAGGTACAACTCCAAAAAAATGAAAACAAATGAGCATGTAACGAAAAATGGGCTGGTTTTGACCGCTAATAACTCAGCCATTTATCGATACACAGATAAAAATATTTAAATTTCAATGTAGCGTAAACAGAAGGGTATAGTAAAAATAAATCAAATTCATCTATTGTTACAGCATCACGTTTAATTTTCAACTAATGGTTCATGAATGTTACATGATTGTGTAAATTTGAAGTACATTCGATTGAAAAATAAGCGATTTGCCGTTGACATTTCAGTTTATATTGATGCTTCAAATATGTGCATGCAAATACATTAAATTTACAACATATTCTAAGCTGTGTAGATTTTCAATATTTATCCATCAATCGATCGGAGATTCATCTACACGTCGATTCAAATAGACAACATTTTTGATTATTAGCAACAAACTATTGAAAAATCGTAAAATGTTGATTTCGACAAATTTAATTTGTCATGAATTTTGATACTGCATTCGCGGACGCTGCTGTCGTGCTTAACATTTCACAACGACTGTAAAATAGAATGGCATTTCCAACAGCTTCTTAGACTTGCCATATTTTATGAGAACACATGTAACAAAATTGCGACATATTCAGAATGCTTTTGAAAAGAAATTCTCATTGAACAATTTTCATCATTTTGGCACCCATGGATCAGAAATTTTCCTTCATACTAAAGAAAACTATTGATAATCAATAGCTTACCATTGAATATTTAGTAAATGCCAACCCTTTCAACTATTTATGTTCGACCAATTTCTCACACATTAGCATTTTCCGCGATTTTCTAGCGATTCTAAGCCCAACACATTATTGGCACATACCCATTTCCTAGATAGGTCGATCAGAAAGAGAAGAGCACGAAAGGGAGGAGCATTATCTGCTAATCTTAGGGTTTAAAAGATGCTTCCTTCGCCGGATTCGGTATCATTCCATTTTCGCTCTCAAGCTGGTAAGAACTCATCCGAACCTGCATAGCGAGGAGCACCTCGCAGTCAGAAGCCTGCTGAACTGTTGATCAGCGTCTAGTTTGTGAAATCGCTCAAGATTTCTAGATTGACCTGCGCTTCCAGATTTCGGCTCGTGATAAACTCATCATCTGTGGTGCAGTCAAGAATCAAGCCCGTTAGGTACCATTACCACTATTATTAGGCAAATCGAGCGTTTGGCTTGTGAAATCGCTCAAGGTTTCAAACTTGAGCTACATTTCCAGATTTCAACTTCAGCTGATGTGTGCGATCAGCATATACCTGCCAGGAAACATTCAGATGGCTCGTCGTATAAGCAGAGAATTTATTCAAATTTATACACTTGCGTCAAGGATTCCCCGTCTAACCATGGCAATCTGCTGATAACATCCTGTAGTGCTATTTATCTATGACAGCATCCGAGCTATCAAAGCCTTTGGCCCTTTTCAGGGCCACCGACTGTGCTTGAAAGAGTTGGAAGTATTTTTTCCGACTTTATTTATCACATTGCCAAGCAATGAATAATATTTCTCTCAAACCATAAGATCAACAAAGCGATGACTGGAGCTTTCATTACAATCCTCGAATAACTTTCTATGGACACATTGCTGTTAAATATGCTTTAGGTAGTGAAATTTTACATTTTCATAGATAAGTATGACGAATGATTGACCAAATTGTAATGTTTATACAAAACGAACTCATGTTCATCTGATAAAGATAATAGGGGTATTCACTTAAAGCTGCGTAACCTTGCGTAACTAAGGTTCTGCGTAATATTGGCAAAAGAAACATTTCAATTGAAATAATTCCTTTTCTGACTGTGATCTTTGACAAATGACGCGTTTAGAATAACTTAATAACAACCAATAACATTTAAAATTTATTTTGTTGTTTTACTCGATTCATATTTTATATGATTTTTTACGTGGTACCGATAAACTTTTGGATTCATCGCAGCCAAAATGATTAAATGATTCGTCCTCATGAATAATTGGACAATGTTCCAGATCCTCAATCCCATTTTGATCAAGGTTTAGATAATTTCATGTTGCGGAATTATTCGCGGACTTTTAGACCAATCATTTATTGGAATGTTTGTTTATCTTCTGATAATAGTTGTTACGACGACAAATGCATTCTTTGATCGAATTTCTGTTAATTTTTGACAGTTGGAAATGTTTCATGTGCAGTTTACGCAATGTTGTGAAAGATTTAAAATAATCAAAATATCATCATTTACGCAGCGTTTTACGCTGTTAAGTGAATACCCTTAATGTAAATTTGGGAAAAAAAGTGTGAAGTCAAAACGAGCAACAAGAACGAGATTAAATTCGGTTACATTACCAGTTCGTATAACCCCATAGGGACTTATAGTTTTTCAGGGCCTCCAAGAGTGTGAGTTGTTTTGAATCATATGTCTTACAAAAATACCATTATCTCACTCTAACCAATTTTGGAATAATCGAAATATGCTGCGTTAAACTGAACTATGTGTTAAACCACCCAAATAATCGGCCCTTCATGGAGACCATTTTTGAAACCATATCCTTTTTGAACCAGCCTAAGGTTATCCAACGTCAACACTGCGGTCGTGTCTTGCACACAACTCCTCCAACTTTCATTATTGGAGTAGATTCGTAGAAAGATTTCCAATCGATTGGTTAAAGAATCTTGAAAATCTATGCGGGCGTTAGTAAGTTATTAACAGTCAAAATCTAACCACTTTTCGTGACGCGAGCGATTTTTCGTTTTTCGAAATTGTACCCCAGTATGTTGCCGTAAGACGTTATCCAACGTCAAAAACACGAAGCCTTTTGGTACATCTTAGTGAAAATTGATAGAGATAATTCCTAGACAAACTTAAAGCCCTTCGATTGAAATCCCATTTCAAATGACAAATTCCAACTTCAGTTGCCTCCCCAACAACGCATGCAACGATGACGACGACGACGAAGACAACCAATACGGAAGCAATACACTCGTTTTCGGGGGATGAAGCGCTGTAATTAGCAATCGATAACGACAGCGATCTGTTGACTGCTTTTGCCTTCACTGAGCGCAGAATGGCCTCATACCAGCCAAAGCCAGAACCAAAACGCCAAGAGTCAACCAAAGAGGATGTCTCTCCATATTAGTTGGGTGCGGATCCTAGCATTAGAAATTGCTGCCCGGACATGCAACTGACACACAGTGGGACGTTTCGGAAAATATACGGTCAAAGCCACTTAGGGGCGTTTTAGACCATAAGTGTATTGATCTTTAAGGCATGACTGTTCAATATGGAAAAAGTAGGCATTGAGAAAATATCATATTAATTTAGCGCAATCACTTTGCTACTATTGATCAGCAAAATATATAAACTCGACTATAATTCAAATTTTGCGATTGCTTTTGGGGTTGAAAGTTTTTATACTTAGACACTGTTCCAGTAATAGAATGACCTAGATATGCGGCAATAGTCTAAATATGCTTTACTGAAAAGCGAGCGAGGGTAAATTATGATAATAACCGAAATTTGTTCAAGACGAGATTATTACCGATCGATTCCTAGTGTTTTTCAATATGAAAATTGGTTTTAAGCCAGTGGTTTTGCCCACTGTGCGACCACGCAACGAGAATAGTGTGAGCCCGGATGATCCCAATCGTCATCGGTAGGTACCAGAATATCGCCGTCCTCTCATTTGGGAAATGATGAGGAAATGAGATGTTATCAGAACGGTAATAAGCGGTAATTTGAACTGCTCTGCTCTGCTTAGCTGGATCCCTTCAGGCGCTCAATTGTAAGGACTCTCGCTCTTTTGTCTGCGAATTCTAACGTATCCGCCTATCGTATGGGCCACCACAGCTTCGGAGTACATGAATAGTGATTATCGCAAAACGGGATACTTGTTGGGGGAATCCTCACAGACACCGATACGACCAGAGTACGCAACATAGTTTTGGCTGGGATTGGTTTGGCGGTTGTTTGCCACGTACGCATGCAGTCAACCCCTTTTTGACTTGTCGCTTTCCGACAAGTTCATCGAGACACGAGTTCCCCCAGAGTTGCAGTTGTGGGTTTGTACCGGCTCATCGCCACAGCATCTGGTGCACATGTCATCAAATCATCCATCTCGTTTGCCACGTGGCTTGCGATATGATTAGACGCGGAATGATGAGGTGAACGATTCGACGATGGGTTGCCATTTCATTTGGGATTTGGCGAGCAGCAGCAGCAGCGGTTGACAGAGTTGATTGGCTGAGATGGGAATCTTCGGAAGCCATAACTGACTCGGATAAATTGTAATGAACTGGTTGAGTAGTACGTAAATAGCTTTAAAGATTGTTTTAGTTGAAACCTAGCTCCAAACTCGAAAGACAGGCATTTTTTTTGTTTACCGGAATGATCGCCTGGATAGAGCATGGCGTACAAAACATCAACTTTTTTCGTCATCTGGAACAAAAGTTTTCGAAAATGTGCTTCAAACTAAGTTGCGGAAATAGACCCGCAACAAGTTATTTTTTTGTCATTGGTAACTTTAATGCCAAAAATCGCTCGAGGAAAAAATCGCAAAGCAATTCCCTAGGCATAATTCTATTTGATGAGTGCTTTCAGGATATTTCACAATTCAATTTGTAGCCAACTGGTTGCTCACGCTGATGTTGATTCTGATCATGTCCCTGTTACATCCCGTGAAGCGATTCCCTATAGCGCCACTTTACAAACAAAACTTGATATTACCTGTGCTCTCAAAACTTTAACCAAATCCATTGCTGAAGCAAGGGGTATTGCCAAAACGCTGAATAAAATTATGTTAAACTTTTGATCCGCCTCTTGATCAATCAAAGAGAAAAGTGTAACGAAGATCAACAATATAAAATAAGATGAGTAAATTTGGCACATTCACACTACCTGTCATGAATGCGGACTCGCTTGGAAAAGTATTGCAACACTTAGCTGAACATTGAATCGCCCTGAAAAGTTTAGCATTTTGCCGCTAGGCGGCGCTTGTAAGCATGTAGAATTGAGCATTTTAAGCATGTTCTATCTTGTGATCCACATGAACATGTGAAATTGAGATATTGAAGCTAGTTCTGTATTGTTATCCAGATGAAATAGCAAGTTCGAGTTTTCGGCACAGTTGTCCATACACTCAAAGTAATCCTGACGGCAAACAGTTTGTTTCGTCAATCTCTCGCTGTTAAATTGAGCATTTTTAACTTGAAATTAAAGGGATCATCCCGTTATAAAACGCATAATCAGTATAACTGCGGTTCAAGTTAGCCATTACAACCAACTTTTACTTTGGTTCTTGAACTCAATATTGAGATACGGAACATCCAGCTATGGAGGGTTGACTGTACCTATATCTCATGATTTTGATAAAATACGACGAATGTACAAAATTGATGAAAGTTGTTCGATTTCGGAACGTCGTTTCAACTCTAGGTGGAACGATTGACGATATGGTATGGAATCAAGAATCCGCATACAATGCGCTAAAAACAAAACTTGAAGAACATATTCAACAGATTGCACACCTCTCCAACCGATTTTGCTCACTTACCACATCAATCCCGATTCAGAACTTGGGCCATAACCGCAAACGTCGTCGTACTGAAGATGATTCGCCGCTTGCAAAATCGCTTCTAGAGGTACTAAATCAACTGACGAAGGTTTCGTTCCCGAGCAACACACATGTTATAATTGTGTATTTTCAACTTATATATGACTAGTTTTGGTCATATATCAGTTGATATTTCACAATTATAACATGTATGTTGCTGGGGTTGCGACGATTCCTCAGAAAAGTGCCTTGTTCTGGATCTACCTTTCGCGATTGCATCCTACTGTCAAGTCTGATGCTATTGAGCAAGTCACCAGAGAGAGCTTGCATTGTGGAGAAGCGAAGGCAGTTCCGTTCGTTAAGCGCGGTACCGATGTGAACATACTAAACTTCGATTCATTCAAAGTTGGTTTGAACCCATCTACTTGACCAAAAGAAATTAAGATAATTCCTTTAGACAACTTGATGATAACCGATCATTTATTTATTGGATGCCTGACTTCGCCCCCTCCACACCTACTTCGCGCAATACGGGTGGGGCGTGTTTTCAACCCGGTCTGACGCTCAGTCCGACACTATCAGCTGTAATAGTATCAGATGACAATAGCTTGAGCTGTCACATTAAAGACGTCATTGAAACAAAGAATTTGGACAAACTAAAAGTGATGGAACACGTTAAAACAAATTTTCTAAAATATTTCTTATTTGCTAATTATTACCTGACTATTGTCTACATACTATACGTAATTGTAAGTGATTATAATGAATTTATTAAAACCTATTACTAAAACTTACTATTTATCATGCAGTAAATACACAAACACTGAAAACAAATTGTTACATTACGACGGAGTATAAACGTGGATGACTTATGTTGTAAGTACCGTAAAACGGGGTAACTTTGATAGTGCGAGACCCACAACATACTAAACGAAATAACGAAGTTTCTGTTAATCAGTTTGGCAAAACGAATGCAAAAGTAAAGAGTATTAGTATGACACTTCGAGTCAAAGCTATTTTCGTTGGAATCAAATGCTTTTGAGAATTTATAAGAAAATATTAAAAATTTCTAAGATTTTCGCTTTTTTGCAATGCTTACAAACAATCTGTTCTACGATCACTATTTGATGGAGTCATAATGAGTTCGTCACTTATCCTTGACAGCCTAGTTATAGTAGAACATGAATTCGGTCTCAAATCTCCTAGCGAATATCATTTTCACAAACTGGGAACATTTTTGTAATCTAAGTCGGAAATTTCCATATAGTATTAAACGCCTAGAGGTATGCAACGCCCTATGAATGCTCCGTTATTCATTCAATTTTGTTCGATTTATACTCCATTGTCAAAGTTACCCCAAAACAGAAAACAGACCTTCGATTATATGAAAATTAATATATCCATTCAGAATTAATCTTTTGGCGATCTATCAAGTGCAATCGATAGCTAGGGTGTCAGTACTTGTTTTAAAAATTTAAATTGTAATTCTTTGAAACAGAATGCATAAATATTGAAGTTTTCTTCGAAAAAACTGTCAAAGTTACCCCGTTTTACGGTACACAAATTGTTAAAACTTAAATTTAAAAGATAAAATAACGAAATTTAAAATTTTCAGCTTAAAGCATCTCCAACTGTAAAACCAGAGTTTGCTCAAGAAGCGTCTGAAACCGTCTCCATTTCCGTAACAGGTATTGACTATTAGTTTTTGCATAATTTTCGTCTTAATCAGTTTCAACAGTTCACCTCACTTCAATATATTAATTTACGAAGCATTTAAAAAAAATACACCATAAAATTTAGAAAAAATTACGCAAAGATTTTGATTCTAGCAATAAGTTTAAGCCGATGATCTTAGCTTTCATCATTCCAAATTTGAGCAGTGAATGGAACTATCGCGGAAATGAGACGAAAATAGGCATTTTTTAAACAAATCAACAAATCGTTGCCACCTTTATCTGCAAGAAACAGATTTCGTAAGCTGCTATAATTGTTGATCATAGTACTGACGATGAGTCAAGATCGATCCAATAATTTTTATTGATCCTACTTTATCAGCTCTAAACTTATCGCGATAATTATCACAAGACAGGATTCGAACCTACGTCCATGGATAAAAACGTTTTCAGAACGCGCACCATATCCACACGGCCATGCTATCTTAACAAAAGAAGAGAAAAATTTGGCTGTAAAAGCAACATGCAGAAGCGAAGGACTCTCAAATAACGAAACAAAGAGCAGGAGTCCTCCTTAGCCAACGTCTTGTTGCTGGTGATAATATAAATTTGCTGCTGCAGATTTCGAGAGAACATCTCTCTCAGTGCTGGACAGGTTTGATATTATCGCACGTCTCTTTCCTCCAAAAATCGGCTTGAGTGATAGATTTACGATTATTGCCGTGGTCAATATTTTCACTTCCTGAATTTGAAACATGCGGATTTCGTTTTTGTTATAAATTGACATAGTGCTGTGCAATTATCGGTATTATCGATAATAACGATATTATCGAGTCAATTTTATCGGTACGATATTCGATATCCCTCGACTCGATATTTTCGGATATCGATAAAATTTTTGTCGTCCGATAACAAGTTCAATATTCGAAAAAAAAAATATAATGATTTTATAATATAAACGAAACTTATTCAATATAATATTAAGGTGAAGATAAATCGAAGCCAAACCTCAAATTTTCAAGGGCACGGATCTGGAGAACTGAATACCCGTTTGAGCTGAAAACTTAATCGATTGGTCACCACCAGCGAGTGACCAATCGATTAAGTTTTCAGCTTAAACGGATGTTTGGTTCTCCAGATCCGTGCTCTTGAAAATTTGAGGTTTGGCTTCGATTCATCTTCACCTTAAACATTCGCGGAGCACGGCTTAGCATCACTACAAAATTCAATTAATGGACTACATATTGCCATTTTTGTTGTGAAATTTGTCAGTTTAGCTTCGAAATATTTCTTTTCAAATTGTCGGATATCGATTCGATATTCATAATGTCAAATAGGATATATCGCCTATACTGAAATGGAATCGACACCGACCTACTCTTACTGCCTTGGGAGTTCTGCTTTGGGACGATTTGGCAACCCAGCCAACCAAAGTATAACGAAATCACCTGGAGGCTTTTCAAAAATCCAAAAATGGAGGCGATATACGTGCATATATTATGTGATGAAAAATGACATACAATGCGAGTGAATACATTTTCTACCGAACTAGTCTGTGATCTTATACGATTTAACTTATGATAACAAAAGATGATTTGACAGCTGCTACGGATTGATTCGACTTACTTTGTACGAGTGTACGGGACGAAACAAAATCTGCAAATGAACTAAGAAAAAAGCGTTTTATGCGAAGAAACTCTTAAATCTGACGATTTCATGCATCGTGTTTTACGGGTTTGGTGTAATTTGTATGGATAAACGAGTTATTACGTAAACTTTCATGCGACTTCTGGTCGTCTGGGAAGATAATACAGGTATGTTCTGTTTTTAACACGCTCCGATTTTGTCACGTTCCGATTTCGTCAACAATTTTTCCCGTTTTTATTAACAAACACAAATTGATTTATTTTTGTTTTAAAAAATGCTTAGAATATAAATTAAAACATATTTTGTAGCAATTTATATATTTTAAATAGCCTCAGGGTTGAATTTTGGACATTAGTTTGAAGTTGAGCACCTACAATACATGGTAGCTGTCTAGTCATATACGATTCAATAAGGTTTGACTTCTTCCTGTCCGCTAATCAATTAGAGTTTTCAAACTTAGCATGGGCTGTTCGACAAGATTGACGCATCTTTCAACAATCGAGAGTTTCTCTGGCCACGTCCTAGCAACAACTGGAATATGTGATTGATTGAATACGTTCTTAAGAGAGTTTCAGAGACCTCTCATTTTCCTTATATAACATGGCATCATAGAATTTTCGATGTGAGAGTGATATACAGTTAACTCTCCCTTACTCGATATTGAAGGGACCATCGAGTTAGGGAGGTATCGAGGGGGGGGACGATCCAAGGGACCATCGAGTTAGCCATGAAAACCAACTTTTGCTATGGTTCTCCTACTTGATATCGAGATACGGAATATCGAGTAAGGGAGAGTTAACAGTATTTGTTCAATTCTTTGTTATTAAGGATGCATCTGGGCAACGGCAAGAGACATGATCGAGTTTGTTTTATTTTTGATAAGATTGTGGACCTCGTCTTATTTTGTACATTATCTTTTATCTATCAAACTCGATAGCATTTTACAAGATTATAGCAAACATCCATTGGTTAGGTCCTGTTGTAAGGGTAGGGGAATCTCCATACAATAAGTTTGCATTGAGGACATTCTCTCGTCACGCACGTTCCCATCCCAAATTTGCTGGAATCCTAATCTTTGAGCAGGCACGCACCCCTTCTCCACTGAAAGTCTTATACCGACTGCCCTGAGCTTATTCATAAAACTTAACAAAATAGTTTCAACCCAAAAATTTCTAATTTGTTGATGCTTTTGGAGTTTGTACAGTTTTGTGTTTTGACGTAGAAGTACGTCTCTCTTCTCTATACAGGAGTGAAATTGGAATTTCAAAACCAAGAGCGTTACGTTGGCATGAAATATTTTAAACGTTTATAACTTTTCGCTGGCTTAACGAAATTTCTTGATTAGCATCTCAATCGAAAGCCAAGACATCAAAGCTTCATGTCGTTTACTTACTGAATCCCACATACCTGTCCAAATAGTTTAATAACTGTTTTAAAAGAGAACGTTGATTTCAAGCAAATCTATAAATAGGAGTGACTAGAGAAAATTTGACGTCATTTGCTTTTCACTCTCCGATTGGCTCGCATCTCAGCAGGCGACAGATCGGCTTGTTCTGACCGGGCGTGCTTCTCAGGCACAGACATCGATAGTGAAGGACGCCCCCGTTTGTCTTGCTTCGCTCAAATCAAACTGTCGAGCGAGCGAGAGAAGATGCCGTCCGAAGCTAAAGCCATCACCGCTGCCACCGCCTAGAAGAAGAAGAGAAGCAGTCCACAGGAGAAATTGCGGTCGAACTGTGAACACGGTCGGGCGAGTCTTTCTCGCTTTGTGGTTCACCGCTTGTTTGCGTTCACCCAGCCATCGTCATCGCCGCCGCAAATTTCATCGGCCGAGGAGCTGTTGACCCGCGCTTCAAAATTTCGACTCGTGATGAAATCATCATTGGTGGTCAAGAAGCAATCCCGTTAGGAGCAAATACCAGAAGCCCCCTGAGTTTTGCTGGTCCGAGCAGTGTTATTTATCCGTAACAACATTGAAGCTAACAAAGCCATCGGTTCTATTCAGAGCCATCAAATTTGTGGAAAAGAGTTGAAAGAGAAATATTTCCGACTTTACATATGACTTCTTATATTCCTAAATCAATTTCACGGCTTCATACAAAATTTCATTTGTAATGAATAATTTATGACTCAACCATTTGAGATTGATTTTCGCGGACGCGGTTGCAGTGCCGTCGGGTGAGTGCTCAACATTTCACAACGATTGCAAAATAGAGTGGCTGTTGGAAAAGCCTTTTATGTTCCATATTTTATGGGAACACTTTGATTAGGAAAATTATCCCATGTGACAAAATTGCGACATATTTAGAATGCTTTTGAAAAGACATTCTCATTGAACAATTGTAATAATTTTGGCACCCATGGATCAGGAATTTACCGTCATAATAAAGAAAACTATTAATTATCAATAGCTCGTATTGAATATTTAGGGAATACCAATCATTCCAACAATTCATGTTCGACCAATTTCTCACGCATTAGTATTCTCCGCAATTTTCAAGTAATTCCAAGTAAAACACATTATTGGCACATACCCATCTCCCAGATTGGTCGATCAGAAAGCGAAGAGCACAAAAGGGAGGAGCATCATCTGCTATTCCAATGTTATAAAACATGCTGCCTTCGTTGGATTCAGTTTCATTCCATTTCCGCTTTCGAGCTGGTAAGAGCTCCTCCGAACTTGCTTAGCGAGAAGTATCTCGCTGCTAGGAGCCTGCTGAGCTGTTAATCCAGAATCTGGATTGTGAAATCGCTCAAGATTTCAAGATTGAGCTACGTTTCCAGATTTCAACTAAATCCCTGTGTACGCTACTCTGTTGCTGTTGTGTACCCATGAAATATTAAACTTGTTTGTCGAATAAACAGAGAACTTATTCACATCTTCTTATTCTTCTTCTTCTTGGCATTAACGTCCTCACTGGGACAGAGCCTGCTTCTCAGCTTAGTGTTCTTATGACACTTCCACAGTTATTAACTGAGAGCTTTCGTTGCCAAAGTTTCCATTTTTGCATTCGTATATCGTGTGGCAGGTACGATTATACTCTATGCCCAGGGAAGTCAAGAAAATTTCCATTACGAAAAGATCCTGGATCGACCGGGAATCGAACCCAGACACCTTCAGCATGGCTTTGCTTTGTAGCCGTGGACTCTAACCACTCGGCTAAGGAAGGCCCCAACTTATTCATATGCATTTGCAACTTTTTCGATATTCCATACAAAATGACCAACTTTGGTAAGTTAGATCTCAGTTATTTATGGAAATATTTTCGAATGAAACATTCACAGAACATCAGATGTAACTCGAATTTTAACATATATTTTTGAAAATTTTTCCAATCACAAGTTTATAAGTAATAACGGTTTGACTAAACTGTAATTTTCGACGAAAAATTCAAAATTTTTTATCTTAAAATCTGATAGCCTTACACAAAAACTGTCTTCAGCAAACTTATTCATCTCGTCAAAATCTACAACTTTTCTGAAGATACCATGAAGCTATTTCTTCAATATGTTTAGTTATGTCAATCATAAAAAATCGTCAAAAAAATCACTTCAGTCAAACCGTTACTGCTTTTCAACGTGTGATTGGAAAAATCACTCAAAAACATATGTTAAAATTTAAGTTATGTCTGATATTCTGTTAAAATTTCATTCAAATCTGTCCATAAATAACTGAGATATAGTTTATCAAAGTTGGTCATTTTGCATGAAAAATCAAAAGAGTTTCAGTTTTTATTTCTCAGCGAAGAATCACACCGAAAATAGCGCGAAAGCAATAACCAATCGCGTGCGAGTAGCGAACGGAGTGACGAAACAACCAAGCGAGAACCCCACCCCTCGCCATCGGTGAACGGAGCTCGAGCATATAAAACCACTGGTTGTTCTGCTCCCAGCTCATTCACAAATCGAACGGCATAACGAACGGATTAAGCAGCGGAGCAGCAAAGATGAGTGCGTGAAAGCCACAGCAGTGTGCGAGTAGCGAACGGAACCAGAGAGCGAAAGCAACAACTGAAAATCATTCAGTGGACGGCGCCAACCGGCGACCTGTTGGAAAGTAACGCCAGCAAAATATACACCATCTGCCTCTCCTTACCATTCATATTCTTGTACTTGATGAATTCAATGAAATGGTTTGGTTTGGCGATGGAGCAAAGAGTTATTAAGGATGATTTTACTTAACAAAGAGTTGTTGATAAATATTCCAATCGATAAGAGTTGTTTTGAAAAAGTTCACTTTTATCAGAAATTTCTGCTTTACCAAAGAGTTGTTAATGAAATTCCTGCAGCAAAGGGTCGAGTTTCTCCCCACGAATATTTCCAGCCAGGACTAGTCATGGAGGACAATCCATCCCGAGCATCACGGCCCCCGCTTCCAAAATTCTCGAGTACGGAAATTGGAAAATTAATACATAATGCTCATCTTGTACATCCCTTGCCAAGACATCAATTTCATATAGCCTATTTCTCAGATTAACGCAATAGACCATCGATTCCCAAACTTGGCTTTCGCGACCCCCCGACCTGTCAGTGCCTCGCTTTGGTCGTACAATAAAAAGCGAGGTGACGAGGCGTTGGGGGGTCGCGAAACCCAAGTTTGGGAAACGATGCAATAGACTAACATGAAGAAAAATTTCAGATCAATAGTTGCTTATTACAATTGGTCAGGAAACAGTTTATTGAACAGTATTTAAAATCTGTCGCAATTTCAATACATTTTCCAATTTAATACTCGAGAATTTAGGAAGTGTTCCCCCATTATATGATAAATCAACGATGCTGTTAGAAATACCATACAATGCTGAGTAGCATGATGTTATTACGGTCCGACGGCGATGCAGTGTTAAATTCTCAAATTCATGTAATTATGTGGGGTAAATTATGTGAACCAAATTGTAGTATACCGCGATATTTAGATCATTATAGATAAATCAGTAAATATCATCCAATAAACCCTTTTATGAACGTATGTTGGCCCTGAAAAGGGCCGATTGAGCTTGGATGCTGTGACCACGAGTTTACCACGAGGCGAAATCTAGAAGCGCGGATCGGTCAACCTAGAAATCTTGAGCGATTTCACAGACCAGATGCTGGATTGGCAGCTTGAAGAATAACAGCTCAGCAGATTTCTAGCAGCGAGGTTCTTCTCGCTGAGCAAGTTCAGAGGAGCTCTTACCAGCTCGAAAGCGGAATTAGAATGAAACTGAATCCGACGAAGGAAGCATGTTTTATAACCTCAGAATAGCAGATGATGCTCCTCCCTTTTGTGCTCTTCGCTGATCAACCAATCTGCGAAATGGGTATGTGCCAATAATGTGTTGGGCTTAGAATTACTTGAAAATTGCGGAGAATGCTAATGCGTGAGAAATTGGTCGAACATGAATTGCTGGAAGGGTTGACATTAACTAAATATTCAATACGAGATAATGATAATCAATAGTTTTCTTTATTATGACGGTAAATTTCTGATCCATGGGTGCCAAAATTATTATAATTGTTAAATGAGAATGTCTTTTCAAAAGCATTCTTAATATGTCGCAATTTTGTTACATGTGATAATTTTGCTAATCAAAGTGTTCCCACAAAATATGGAACATCAAAGACGCTGTTGGAAATGCCACTCTATTTTACAATTGTTGTGAAATGTTGAGCACTCACCCCGACGACACTGCAGCAGCGCCCGCGAATACAGTCACAAATTGTTGAGTCATAAATTATTTATGACAAATGAAATTTTGTATGAAGCCGTGAAATTGATTTAGGAATATTAGAAGTTATGAATAAAGTCGGATATATTTCTCTTTTAACTCTTTTCCACTAATTTGATGGCCTTGAAAAGGGCCGATGGCTTTGTTAGCTTTGATGCTCTTACAGATAAATAACACTGCGGGATGTTATCAGTTGATTGCCATGGTCAAACGGGGAATCCTCAACTCAAATGTATAAATTTGAGCAAGTTATTTGCTTAAACGACGAACCGAAAGTTTCGTGACGTGGATGGCGCACAACAGTAACAGGTAGTGGATCACCGGGCTTAAGTCAAAATCTGATGATGGCGGCGATGACGATGGCTGGGTGAACGCAAACAAGCGGTGAACCACAAAGCGAGAATGACTTGCCCGACCGTGTTCACAGTTCGACCGCAAATTCTCCTGTGGACTGCTTCCTCTTTTTCTTCTTCTTCTTGGCGGCGGCAGCGGTGATGACTTTGGCTTCGGACGGCATCTTCTCTCGCTCGCTCGACAGTTTGATTTGAGCGAAGCAAGACAAACGGGGAGGTCCCTCGCTATCGATGTCTGTGCCTGAGAAGCACGCCCGGTCAGAGCAAGACGATCTGTTACCTGCTGAGATGCGATCGAAGCGGAGAATTGAAAGCAACAAAAGTCTGGATGACTATGACAAAAGTCTGGATCAGCAATTGGTATATGTTGGTATGTCGCGGGTTACTTCACTGCAAGGACTATTTTTGACAAACTCTACCAATTCTTCCCAGTTCCATCACGCCAAAGGCAGCAATTCCAAGGGTTGACTTGAGGAATGAGCTGCAGCGCTTAGGCAATCATCGATTAGTGACGCTTTGAGACGTGAAATACTGGATCATAGTGGCCCAACCTGCATATTGATGAGTATCAATGTACAGAGCCTAAATGCTGATGCAATGGATATTGCTACAGACCAAAGCACTGGACCGATTCAATCGATTATCACAATCGAAGCACCCGAGCCATCAAACATCTAATCTACTGGAGGAGTTTGGCGAACTACAGCTGGAGCCAGAAACCGATCACCCAACCAAGCAACACAAGGAAGCAACGACCAAACAAACAAATTCAATCATCTGGCATTATTCCTGGAACACCATACACTGGTTCTCGAAACCACAGAACGACAAATGGTTCTTTTCAGGACTACCAAAATGAGTCCAAAAAGAGTTAACTTCTGAAAACTTCATCCGATCAATAACAACACAAAACTACACATGACAAATCAAATTATTAATCATCGTAGTTCTACGTCAACCCCGCGGTAATGTAATAGACATTACCCACCCCAAATTTTTAATGAACTTATTTAATATTGTTTTACTAAACAAAGAACTAGAACATTAGTTTAGTTTTGTGCCAGCCTATTCGTGATCTAACGCGAAGGCGAAGATGGTGATCCCAGTCAAAGTTGGTTTGCAAAACTTTCGCAACATATCCCACCATTTGATCGCCATTCGTGTGCAGTTAAAAATGCAAAAAAATACTCTGGCAACAAAACTCAGTTGATATCTGCGGAAGTGTTTATTCTTATATATACACTAAGCTTTTCTCAGTTGGGATGTAATTCCATGAAGAAGAATCAAAAGGATGAGGATGAAGAGAAGACAAATAAGTTATTTCTCGTTGAACATTTCTTGTAAAAAAATGGTCAGCTTGATCCAATTCCTTGTAGTTATTTTTACAAATATGACTTATCTTATATTATGACAGAATCATATTGATCGATTGGAGTCTGCAATCAACTTTCTTTACGAACTTATAGGAATGAACAATTTAAATGCTCATCACAGCTTCTAAACATCAATAGTTTACATTTATATTATGAAAATGTTCTTTTTTTTGGCATTACGTCCTAGCCTGAAGCCTAGTCTGAAGCAGACAGGGAAATTTGAATTAGTGAATTCTTCCAGTGATGATACTCGTGATGTCTTTACATGTCGGTAGAACGAAGGTCAGCATCAGCTATTTTTTGAGAATCGCTTAAGGCGACCTCTATAACTGAGAAATCTCGATCCACTATATTTTTGAGTTTTCTGTATCGTTTTCTAAATTGCTATTTGGACTTTTATACAACAAACCCGCCCCGAGGTTGGGTTTCTTGCCGGGCAAACATAACTCGACAGACGGTCCTCTACGGAGGTGGCGCTAAAGCCGTCTGTTTTTTGAGCCAGGGAACGATACAGGAGACGGAAAACCTTCAGCCGTATTTTACGTGTTACAAGTTGGAAATTAAATAACAACAATATTTCTACAAGCGTAATTTCATAATTGAGTATAATAATTGCATTGATCGGATGACAGACAGTATGATCTTAGACCGGTGTACGAGTGTTACCAAAGTCAAAGATTTGGGATCAGCTCCTGATTTCTAGACGAAGACTGACACATCCTCCAACTTTCGAGAGCAGTTCTGGCCACATCCTTTTTTATTTATTTTTTTATATCTTTATTAACGAGATGTTTAGCCCTGGGCAACGGCTTGACTTCCATTATTTTGTCGTAAGTTACTATCTCGGGGATGGGAGTCGATCCCAGGTCCTCGGCGTGAGAGGGGTGTGTTCTATCATTACACCAGGCCTGTCCCCGGCCACATCCTTGCAAAAGCTATCAAATGGGAAGAATTTAATAGTATGACACCTTCTTTTATGTGGTACGAAATATTTTGGAGCATACGTATGTTAAACGTTTTGGCAAGTACCAAAAACTTCCTTCTCGAGAGATCTCAGCCAAATTTTTATCAAAAGTCTACATTTTCACGTTTTATCCTTCGGTCGCATATCCGTTTTAAGTCCACTCTAATCACTCACCGATCAGTTCCGCCGTTCTGCACCGAAACCAATAAATCTCCTCAAAATCACAGCACAATCTATTCGGCATGCATAAAAGCCGCGTCGGATTTCTTGCAAACCATCGAAAAATTCTTGTCCCCCTCTTAAATCGTCGTTGTCTTCAGTACGAGCACAAATTCTAATCCAAAATCTACATTCACCACAACGGACCCGGCTGGTTGTGTTCGATTTCCCTGACCGGTACCTAGTCCCGTAACCGTAAAGGAATTTTCTCACGATTCCGAGACACATCGAAAAGAAAGGGACGCACTTTCCGCAAAAGGACGACCGATGATCGCCTCTATGCGCTATGTCTAGTCAACGCAACAAACAACGGTTTCTTGCTTGGCCAGAAGGAAAGGAAAACAAAACAAACTAAACTGGCCGATGGTCAATCACTAAGTCTTGGTTTCCGATGAGGGGGAACGGTTTTGGGTTTCGGTGCTGATGGAGAAGGGTATGTGCTATTTCGAGTGATTTCGTTACATATAAAACGTTCAAAACGAAATTCTGCGAAATTTCACGGAATTCAATGAGGCAAATTTTGTGTTTTTCCATTTCGTTTCATTTCCCCAAAACAAAAATTTTGGAAAAAGAACCGAATTTAGTACTGTACCTTTAAATGCCACTAGAGTTGGTATCCTTTGACAGATACGTGTATTTTGACCTCAACTGTAATGCAGCCCACAGACGCTCAGACGGTTTGACCAACATTGACTCCACCCCCAAGCAAGTCAAACCGATTTATGTTGCTGCAACCGTTTGACCGACTTTCAAACTTCGTTGCAGCAACACTATATTTCTTGGCAAGTTTTGAATGATCTCGGAAAGTCGAGTGAATATGTGATTGTTAATTTTTCAAATTCTGTGGCTGTGAGGGGGAATATTTCAACGTCTTTAGGATAATCGTAGTGAGGAAGAGCAGAACTATCAAAATTTATGTACCGCAAGAAATTGATGAATATTGATGAAAAATTCCAGTTATAATTTGCACGAAGTATTCCGGCAAAACTCTAAAATTTTAAAGGGTCTCGGTCGGGGACTATTCTGAACAGTCATCGATATGGGAAAGGCTATGGTAATTTCTTAAAAGATTATATTTACAATCTTTTGTGGTTTCCTTTAGTTATTCTATTTCGAAAATCTTCCAGGAATCTATGGGTTATACTTAGGATTCCACCAGAAATTCTACCAGATTTTTAAAAATATTTCCTCTAGGAATTTATCAACCGATTCAACTAGAAATTTCCGGAGGGGAAATCCTTAAGGCATACCTTCAGGTGGCATTCTTCCAGAGATTCCTACAAAGATTCCTCTAGTAAATGTTCAGGAATTCCTCCATTTATTTATTTCTACAATCCAAAATATTCCTCAATTGATTTCTTCAGATTTCCCCAGGACTTTTTTCAAGACTAACTTCTAGGAATCCTCCTTGTATTCCACCAGGATTTGCTTCAGAAATTCCAAAAGGAAGTCAGCGATTCTGTCTTGTAATTTTCCTACAGATTCCTCCAGGGATTTATCCAACCAATTCCAAAGGGATTTTTGCAGTGATTTATTCAATGCTTCCTTCAAAAATTTCACCAAAAAATCATCCAAAGATTCAGGAATTCCTCGAGCAAAACTACAGGAATTTCTAAACAGATTATATAAGGATTCTTTTCTTGCGATTCCACTTGGAATTCCTCTAGAAATTATCAAAGAGTTTTCTAAAATAACCCCTTCGAAGAAATTTCACCAGGAATTGCTTCTATCAAAATTCTTGCAGTCATTCTTCTAGTGATGTCCCTAGGAATACCTCCAGAAAATCCTACAAATTTTCTACAGAAATACATACAGGGATTAACTCCATGAGCTCTTACAGTAATTCTACTCAGAAGTTCTCCAAGGATTCATCAAGGGGTTCCTCTAGGGATACCATCAGGTAGCCTTCAGGGTTTCCACAAGAAATTATGCAAGAGTTTAAAAAACTTGCTACAAGGCATTCTACCAGGAATTCCTTTAAAGACACCGCTTGCAATTTTTTGAGAGGTTCTTCTAGGAAATATTCATCAAGTTCTTTTATAAATTGTACCAGTGTTTCCTTCAAAAATTCTCCTTTGTATCGCTGAAGGAACCCTACGAGGCATTCGACCTGGGATTTCTGAAGCAATTCCTTCAAGAATCTACCAGAAATTTCTCCGAGGATTCCTAAGGGCAATTCCTTCCAGTATGGTTAAATTTCTTGAGGAATTCCTGAAAGCTCCCAAAAATCCCTGAAGATATTTTGCGAGAAATTCCGGAAGAAATCTTTTGAGTATTTCCAGTGACAAAATACTTATGAAAAATTTCTGGTAAAATCTGTGCATAACCCTTGAAGATTCGTGGAGTTTTTCCGGGAGGAATTCCTTAAGAAATATTGCGTTAAATTTCTTGAGAAGTTTTGGGAGGCATCCTTTGAATTATAATTATTGAAATATAATTATTCTGGGAGGACTCTCCTGAAGAATTCCTGGCGGAATCCCTCGAATAAAGTAAAAACCCCTGGTAGAATCCCTTTATGAATTCCGGGAGGAATCCGTAGTGAATACCGTTTTGATTCATATTACAGACAGCTTCAAATTCCGGACACTCTACTTTGTATGGGAAACATTTCACGCGAAATGTTTCAATTTTTGCTGTTCAAAAGTTCTCAATTTCAAGGCTCGTTTTAGTAAACTTTTTCCATAAATATCTTTGAAAATTTATAATGCCCAACTACTTTAGATGTCTCTTTGGTGGTTTAAGGATTTCGATTGATGATTAGACTGTTTCATTAATGATTATCATGAGCTGTCCGGAATTCGATTCAAAGTGTCCGGAATATGAGGCAAAAGTGAGGAAGCGTCCGGAATAAGAATCATGAAAAGGCCACACATTTTGATTTATTTAAAATTATTGAAGTTGCGGAAGCGTATTCTTCACCCACCGTTCGAAAGTAAAGGGCTTCCAACGCTCGATAGCGGAAGGAATCATACAGAATGATTTATTTTATATGCTCCGTAATATGAATCAAAACGGTAGTTAACTCAGAATCATTCTGAAGTAACATTTGGAAGAATTCCTTATATAATCTCTGACAGAGCTTCTGATGGATTCCCAGAAGGTGCATGATGGAGTCCCAGGAGGATTTTATAATAAAACCTTAGAAATATTTCAAAAGAAATGCATGGAATAATTTCTGATGGAATCCCTGCAGACACTCCTAATGGAATATAAAAGACTCCTGATGAAATCCCTAGAAGAAAAATCTGATGGAATCCGTGGAAGAACTTCTGATATCCCTGGAGGCATTTCTGAGAAATTCCGGGGGATTCTAGAGAAACTCCTAATAGAATTACTGTAGGAATTCCAGTTGAAATCTCTGAAGGAACTCTTAATGAAAATCCAGGAGCAACTCCTGATGAAATCCCTAGAAGGACTTCTAATGGAATCCCTAGAAGATCTCCTGCAGTAATTCCTAGAAGAACTTCTGATGTAATCCCTGGAGGAACACTTAATGGAATCTCTGAAAGATGTCCTGACGGGATGCTTATTGGAACTCCTGATGGAAACGTCAGGGTTTTCTGACAATATACCTGGCTCAACTCCTTAAAAAATTCCAAGATATCCTGATGAATTCCTTGACGAACCCCTGATATAATCTCTAGAGAAATTGCAGGTTCAATCTCCAAATGAACTTCTGATGAAATCCTTAGATAAACATCAGAAGGAATTCCAGTAGGAATTCCAGGTGGAATTTTTGAAAGAACTCCTGATGAAATTCCTACAAAAACTGTTGATAGAATCCCTGGAGGAATTCTAGGTGGAATATCTAAAGGAATTTCTAATGTAATCCCTGAAGGAACTCCTGAAGAAATCCTTAAATAAACTTCTGATATGATCCCTGAGGGAATTCAAGGTAGTTTATCTGAAGAAGCTTCTGATCTAATCTCTAGAGGAACTCCTGAATGAATCTTTATGGAAAGTCCTGTTGAAGTTTCTGAAGAAATTAATGGTAAGATTCCTTAAGAAATTTCTGATGGAATCCTTAAAAGAAATCCTGATGCATTTTTTTAAGGATTTCCTGAAATAAGCTCTGTAGGAATTCTAGGGGAAATTTCTGAAGAAACTTCTGATGGAATCTCTAGAGAAACCTCTCATGAAATCCCTGGAAGAATTCCTGATAAGATTCCTGATTAAACTCCTGATGGAATCCCTAGAGAAACTCCTCATAATTTTCCTAGACATAATCCTGATGGAATTCCTTGAGAAATTCCTGATGTAATCTCCGGAGGAACTCCTTATATAATCTCTAGAGGGATTCTAGGTGGAATCTCAGAAGGAACTCTTGATGGAATTCCTAGAGGAACTGCTGATGAAATCCCCAGTAGAATTCTAACGAAAACCCTAGAAGTTCTATAGGAACTTTTGATGGAATCCTAGGAGGAATTCCTTAAGATATTCTTGAAGCAACTCCTGATAGAATTATTGGAGAGAATCCCTATAGGAACTCCTGATGAAAACCCTGGAGAAATACCTGATAAGATTCCTGATAAAATCCTTAGAGAAACTCCGTATGATATCCCTAAAAATAACCCTGATAGATTTCCTCGAGGAAATCCTGATGTGATATCTGGAGTAACTCCTGATAACATCTTTCGAAGGAATCTAGTTGAAATCTTTGAAGGAACTCTTGATGGAATCCCTGAAGGAACTCTTGATGGAATCCTTGGAGGAATTCCTAAAGATATTATTGAAGGAGCTCCAGATGGAATCATTTGAGGAACTCCTGATGAAATCCCTTGAAGAGCTCCTCAGAAGAACTCTGATGGAAGCCCTGAATGCACTCCTGATAGAATCCCTAAAGGAACTCTTGATAGGATCCTTGCAGGATTTTCTAGAGATATTCTCCTGATGGAATCATTGGAGCGAATCCCAATAGGAACGCCTGATGAAATCCCTGGAGGAATTCCTGATTAGATTCCTGATAGAACTTCTGATAAAATCCTCCTTTTGATATCCCTAGAAATAATCCTGATGATCGAGGAACTCCGATATAATCTTCGGAGTAATTTCTAACAGAATCTCTGGAAGTATTCTAGGTGAAATCTTTGAAGTAGCTCTTGATGAAATCGCTGGAGAAATTTTTGGTGAAATCTCCAGGAGAACCCTAATGGAAACCCTGGAGGTACTCTTGAAAGAATCCCTATAGAAACTCCTGATGGAATCCCTGGAGGTACTTCTGATGGGATCCTTGGAGGAATTCCTAAAGATATTATTGAAGAACTTCAGATGGAATCATTGGAGGAACTCCTGATAAAGTCCCTTGAAGAACTCCTTATGATATTCCTAGAAATAATACTGATGGAATTCCTCCAGGAACTCTTGATGTTATCTCCGGAGGAACTCCTGATGGAAACTCTGAAGGAACTCGTGATGAAATCCCCAGCTGAACTCTAATGAAAGTCCAAAAGGTACTCTTGATAGAATCCCTAGATGGAATTCCTCATGATGGAATTCCTGGAGGAACTTCTGATGAAATCCCTAGAAGAAAAAAAATATTGGATCTCTGGAGGAACTAATGAAAGAACCCTAGAAGGACGCTGAAGGAAGCCCTAAAGATACTCTTGATGAAATCCCTATAGGAACCCCTGATGGAAACACTGAAGCAATTCCTGATGGAATCCTTGGATGAGTTACTAAAGATATTCTTGCTGGAACTACAGATGGCATCATTGGAGGAACCTCTGATGAAATCTCTAGAAGAACTCCTGATAGAATCCCTGAAGGAATTACCGGGGGAATCGCTGGTGGAACTCCAGGTGTAATCCATATTGAATTCCCAAAGAAGTTCCAAGGAACTCCTGATGGAATCCCTGAATGAATTACAGATGGAATCCTTAGAAAGACTTCCGATACAATCTACAAAAGAACTTCCGATAGAAACGCTAGAAGAGAAACCCTGATGGAGAATCCCTAATCCCGTAAAATCGGTTTCACAAACTGTCAAATTGGTTCATCAAGCAGCATCACACACGGTCAAACATAGCACCAACTGGAACATCAACCTGGGGGCGGAGTCAATGTTGGTCAAACCGTCTGAGCGTCTGTGGGCTGCATAAGACCGTCTTCAGTGTCGTGAAACAGATTCGTCTTGCCTCGTCTAGTTCACGACACTGAAACCGGCCTTACAGTTGAGGTCAAACTACACATACTGTTCTGATTCATATTACGGACAACTTCAAATTCAGGACGCTCTACTTTGTATGGGAAACATTTCATGCAAAATGTTTTAATTTTTGCCGTACAAAAGTTCTCACTTTCGATACTCGTTATGATAAGCTTTTTATACATAGATATTTATAAAAACTTAAAATGCCTGATATTTGCTCTGAATTTTCTATTTGTGATTTTTATGAGCAGTCCGAATTTCGCATCAATGTGTCCGCAATATGAGGTAAAAGTGAGGAAACATAAAAATTCAAGACAAATATTGTTGATGAATATATTTCGCTGACCACAATCATAATTTCATTTCGTTCCAAACAATTCCGTATTATATTGGATTTCGTTTCAAGCTTTACGAAACATGTTTAAACTTCATTTCGTCATTACTAGTATAACGCATTCCTTGTGTCGTTTCATTTCGTATCGTCTTGAAACAATTACATCCCACATACCCTCACTGTTGGCTTCGTTCGGTTGTTCCAAGCAATCGTTTCAGTTTTTTGACAGTATTTCAACCATGTACCTATTGCATTGACATGAAGTTTGATTTTATCAACTTCACTGCTTGTGGACTGAACAAAATGTATTTGAAATCTAAAATTTTAAATTCATTAACAATTGAGTATGATTTTTAACACATATACCTTCCTTGAGTAAATCATAGATGTACGAGAAAGTAATATTACAAATCAGATTGTCCGTTTAGAAGTGATGGGCGGTCAAACGAATGTTGGTATTTTAGTATATAAGAGAATTGATAAGAATTAAAGAACAGCATAAATGAGAGATTTGAATTTTAATACTCCCAAATATTTCTGATTTTTTCAGAGTAACGTCCTATACTGATCACTTCCATTTATCCCCTTTACTGCGACAGAACAGGAAGGGTCAGCTCATTACAATATGCTGGTCAAGACGATCAACGAACTTTCCACAAAATTTATCATCCGTCACACCTTGAAGGACCTCAGCCAGCATCTGCCTGCCCCTAGCGTGGTTTTTGATCTCCCATGCCGGACCTTTAATCGCACTTTAAACATACACATTTCGATGCATCATCATTATCCTTCGAAAACGTTGACAATGTCCCTCCGGAATTATGAAAATATACATACGCACAATGACCATCCAGGAGCAAAGGTAATGAGATGCAAGAAGAGGGGATGCAAATGCGCTAAGATGACCCTTCTTCCCGTTGACCAATATCTCATCTTGATTCGGACCCCGGTGCCACAATTTACCAGTTGGACAAGATTTTCCGGTGGCGATGATGCTGCTGCCGTTGACCGTTTGAACTGACGAACATTAACGGTTCAGAGGTTGCACTTTTGGGCTAATTGAAGATCTCTTGTGATGCGATGATGATGCTGGTATGGAGATGCTGTTTGTTTACTGTTTTTTCTGGAGGGCAGTTTTTGGAAGTTGGCGAACACGTTTTAGAGAGTGATTTTTTTCTTTTCGTTGTGAGGTGTAACATCTCTTAAAGTTGATTGGTGTCAAGGAGATCAGTGAAACTGGACAAGAAGGGTTGCAGGTAATCTACAATTCGAATGTAAGAAAAACCTGTTAAACCCATTATTCAAAAGCTACATTCAAGTTTTAAATAGCAAATGGTCAAAAAATCAGTTAGCTTTTTTGATTTCGCAATCGTTTACAGTGAAAGAGATTGTATTCTACTCAAGAATACTTTTTGTAATTCATTTTTTATTACGAGATTGTAATTCCTGCATACTTAGATAGATTATATGCAACCGACATCTTCATCTTCTTTCTGGCGTTACGTCTCAACTGGAATAGAGCGTGCTTCTTAGCTTAGTGTTCTAATCAGCACTTCCGCAATTCTTAACTGAGGGCTTTCTTTTCCAATGCACATTTTTTGCATGTATCTATCGTTTGGTAGGTACAAAAAATTTATATGTGCAGGAAAGTCGAGAAAAAGTTCCTACGCGAAAATAACTGTGCGTTTACCGCCACGGCTATTTGAGCCCCTACATGCCCGACACATTAAAGCAAATAAAATGACGTAAATTTGAGGTGAAGATAAATCGAAGCCAAATCAGAAATTTTCAAGAAAACAAATCTGGAGAACCATACATTCGATTAGGCTGAAAACTTAATCGATTGGTCACTATCTGGAGGTGACCAGTCGATTAAGTTTTCAGTTCAAATGGGTGTTCGGTTCTCCAGATTTGTGCTCTTGAAAATATGAAGTTTGGCTTCGATTTATCTTCACCTTAAGATACAATAGACGTAATTTTCTGTAATTTTACCTTAATATTGTTCGAAGCACAAAAAATCTAGTTTTATCGGATGTTTTTGCAAAAAACATGGCGCATTCATAAGTGCAATTACTGTCTAATTTATTTGTCATGTGTAATATTAACTTTTCGGCTTCAGTTCCCTTCATATAACCTTAGCAATCCCAGTTCTGTGAAGAAATTATTTTGGAAAATTCAATTTTCGTTATAGTTAAACGGATAACATTGAGATAACATTGATTGGAATGGTGAACAGTCTTAGTTTTAAGAATTTTGTCATTGGAGTGACCATTTCACCTGTTGACTAATAATAAATAAATAAATAAATAAACAGTCATTAGGCGAAAAAACTTTAAGCCGAATGAGTTACCAGGCTGAACTACGATAGGCAGGATAGGTTATAATGCCAAGAGCATCAAAAGCCAATTAGTTCTTTTAACGATTTGATTTCTTTTGTTTTTTTTTTAATTCATTAATATTGTTTTTTATTTCTTTCTTGCAAGAAAGGGTTCATTTGAATATTGCTGTGTGCGTTTGAAATGCAAATATCAAATGCGGGAACACCAAACGCGGTAAGATTTTTCACAAGAAATGCGATGTCAAAGATAGATTTTTCTTGCTAGGGCGGCGATGATTTATATAATCGTTGCTAGGTGTCCTTTGATTGTTTTGTGTTACCGCATTTGGAGGACGTTTGGCCAAGATTTGCATCTCAAATGCAAACAGCAATACAGATAGTGATAAATTATTCCAGAAGAGATATTCTCTTCAATAAGGCTAAGTTCAAAGAACGAACTGCTGAAGATCAAGTGAGAGCATGTTTGTTGCTCATCTTGGGAGCTTATCAGAGATTCTCCCAGAAGGTCGTGGCATTTATGAAGGAACGTCTGAAAGAAAAGCTAACACCCGTTAGCCATAGAATTAAGATGGGCCCCCATATTCCACAACATATTGCGAGGACAGTAGAGAAAGGGTACATCACGACATGGATTAAATCCCACTATGCGAAACTGGACAAGCTGACGACGAAGTGCTTTTTCCTGCATTTAAAATTGGCTCAGGAATATCCGGAATAGTTCTCATTATTCTGACCAAGGTTAAACCAGAGGAAGAATGCGAAGCCGATAGAAAGAATAGGCTACACCGAAAAAAAAAACTAGCCACCATGCGTTCCAAAACGACGGAAGTTAACCGCGTTCCTGCTCCTATTGTAGAACCCATTGAAGATTTCGTAGTTAACCGTTCGATGCAGCAGTTCACAGTAGAACAATTGACACACCTCAACAAGGGGTTAGGATATGCGGTGACTAAGAAGCCGAACGTGGAGAAAATCATCGGGAAACATGGAAACAGCTATTATCCAAACAGTATCAATAAAGGACCAGAACACAACAAGGAACATCGTAGCAAAAACCATTACATCAGGACAATGCAGCAGGGCAGACAAGAACGAGACGAGGATCGTGAAAGAACTTAAGGATAAAGAACTGAAGGACTGCAAGTCAAACCCCGTTCTTCCGCGGCTTAAAGGTTTACCGAAGATTCACAAGCCAGGAAAGGAAATGCGAGAAATCATTTCGGCCGACGGATCCCCCACCCCCATTCATAAACTGGCAAAATGGTTAGTCAAGGAATTCCAGAGTATGCAGTATCCATTCCCCACAAGGTCAGTTGAAAAACACCCAGAAGTTCTCCCAGAAACTATTAGAGTCAGGACACATCGAGGATGACAAGATGATGGTTTCTTTCGACGTAACGGCTCCAGTAAAGGATTCCCTAAAACTTCTCGAGGACTGGTTATTAATGTTTCTTCACCTTGGAAATTGGATGTGGTGGAAAGTCTAGAAATTTGCAAGCAGGTACCTACGACGCTATTCAACAGAGACCACGGCAACGGCAATACATGGCTTTTCAACTTGATACCTACTAATCGTTCCCGTGATGTACCTTATAGCACTTAAATTTTAAGTTTCTACAAACAACAATGGGTAGGGAATTATGATTATACCTTGTTTAAAAATATAATATGTGCATACGATGGTTTTCTTCAAGTCGAGTCTATTACACGACAATGAAGACGGCCTTTCAGTTGAGGTCGAAATACGCGTATCTGTCAAAGGATACAAACTATAGGGGAATTAAATGGTATAGTACTAAACGCGGTTTTTCATCTACTTATAGGTACTCCACTAAACAGCTCAAAGATTTATTATCGTAAAGACTTTTTTCAATAACTGATTGAAGCAACGCTAGGCAATGCTGTGTTCGTTTACGTTTACGAGAATCAAATTGAGTATTTAAAACCATATTGTTCAATTCAGACGCGATTAGAACATTTCTAACAATAAAAATAGGAAATAAAAAAAAATACACAACAAAATAAAATAGTTAATTCATTTGATTACTGCTTCAACTACGATTGTGTTCAAGTTCAATAAATTGAAATATATGCAACGAAATTTAAAAATATGTAATCTTTGCTATTGTTATCCATGTATCGATGAGTCCTATAGTCTTGACTCCCACTGGAATATTTTCAATTTTTGACTTGATTGAGAACGATGAAGCCAAAATTTAATCTTTTCATCCATTATGTACGACTTTTCAACTATTTTTTACGTTATACGCAACACTCGCGAAGTGATGTGGGTATAGTCCAATTATTACAATTTTTGTTGTTTTCCAGATGTTAGATTTATATAATACTAAACTTTCCTATGCATAACTTTTACTGCTCATTTTGTACCAAGCGCCCCGTTTGGAGATCTGACCTGGGCCCCCCGATTCTTAAATCCGCCACTGATTACAGGAATTAATGGAATTCTTCTACATATCACCCATATAACAATAGTAAGAATCAGAATGAACGTTTTTGTATAAACTAGTGAATCATCGCAGTACTTCGTAGCTGTATAATTCGTTTGCATGAACTTAAACAGTTCGTAGGTGACAGTTTCATTTAAAATTAGGTTTTATACTTAAACTATGAATTGCACGTTTTGCTGAAAAGTTTTTTCACGGTGCCCGGACAGACCGTCAATACGGTTCCTGAGGTAATTCTGCATCTCTGGACCAATTTAAAAAAATCCTTAGGAGAAATCTTGATTAGTAGTTTTTGATTTAAAAATTCACCTTAATTCATATTTAAATTACATAATAGCACTAAAACAAACCACAAAAACGCTCAAAAAATTGATCAAACTGTTCTCAACTAGTATAAAACTGCTCCCTTTGTTATAATTAGACATATTTACAACTGTCTATACCTACCAGACTCAAGGAACACACATGTTATAATTGATGCATATTAACTCTTATATGACTATATCTTGTCATATAAGAGTTAATATGCATCAATTGTAACATGTGTGTTACTCGGGGAGTGGCGTAAGTATGTTTCTACATGGCTTATACCAATAAGCTAAGTTTAATAGAATGAAATCTTAGAAACAAATTTCAATATACAATTGATGTTACGTTTAATAAACGTGAAATATACATTGCTTAATTTTATTAATTTGCAGCTTATTTTTCGATTTTCACACTAAGTGACCAGCGCACCAAAGTCTTCCGTATTTGTTTTGCTTCATAAAATTTGCTTCTTTGTGCATCTGTAGAAGTACCTTCTGATGTTTACGTCTAGTTCTCCTCCGATTATTGCCCTCAGCACTTTACTTAAAAATATCCTGTTCAGCGTTCTCAGCCACAACAGGATTATAACTACACGGGAACCATGATTGTCATATTCACAAATGTTCGAAGGTGTCTTTAACAACTTCAAACAAATCGCCAATAAGTACTTAGGTATCAACATCACTAGGACTTCCATTCTCTATACCTGTAACCATTAACTTCACTTTAATGGAATTCGTCGTCAATCTGTTTTTTTGATTTCTAGGTCGCGGTCGACTTAGTTACGTAAATCTAGCTATGGCAGGTAATATCAAAGACTAAAAATAAAAGGAATAAAAACTTACTAAGCTGATAAATATAATCAATTTTAAGGCACCTATTTCTTTTGTAAAATTACATGGAATAAAAAAAAATACGAGTTTCCGAATTCACTGTTCATTATTGCGTAGTCGCATAAACTCCTTGATTTTGCAGACGACAATGTTATTAGAATCGATCGAAGTGCAGTAGAACAGGGTTTCATTATTTTTAAGATGGACAACGAGGATAAGCTTTTAATGCCATTTACTCTATCCAAACAACTACGAATGCATACCCAAATTAAACACCATTGTCAATTTGCCCTGGATAAAACGCCCATTCTTGGTTTTCTTAGCACATTTGTTTGAGAGCAGGAGCGAAGACTATTAAGCGAATAAAATAGGCAAACTTCAGTCAGCTGGTCATTTAGTGAGAATGCCGGAAGCAAAAGTTGCAACAACCAGGAGGAGGTTAGCTGTCCCGTGGAAGAGTCCGCGTATGTTCATTCTTATATTGACGTGAGCGTACCAGAGCATCCAAATCGACTAATCGACTATAAAAGTAATCACATGGCTTAAGGGGATACGGGAGACCGTGTTATTTTCCCTATCTTTCGTCTCACTCTAACAATAATCATCAAAACTTTGTGGAAGCAAATCTCGAGTTTTAGTGAACCGATGAAGCTGAAAATTTATCGGGCTGTGCACTACATATATAGAATCATAGTGATACATTTTTGCATCGATATATGGAGTGGTTCTTGGGATTTGCTTCTTGAAATGGATAGAGTGATTATGATGACGTCCCGTGCGGCCTTAAACTCTAAGTCACTGTTTCTCAACCTTGGTAACGACGAAAAAACGGCTCGCTGAGAGGTGATCGTTTCAGCGTGCTTTTTACATGGTCGGGGGTCCGCGGACCCCCTGTTGAGAATCGTGGCTCTATGTATTGTTGTGTTACATTTATTCTCAGATCCTTATTTTTAATAACAACATTGTTAATCATTTATTTATTTGTTTTACTTTACAATCGGTTCAACATAGAAAACAACAATCAATTAAATTCAAACCAGTAACAATTAAAAAAAACTTACTCAAGCTACTTCGGAAAGTTAAGTCAGTTGTAAATATTGATAACTATAGCAAAGGTAACAATTTTATACCAGTTGAGAACAGTTTGACCTACATTTTGAGCGTTTTTGTAGGTGTTTTCAGTGCTATTGCGTTATCTTAATATAAATTATTATAAATTTTTAAGTCGAAATCTTCAAATCAAGATTTCTCGAGATTCCTCCTAGGGATTTTTTTAATTGTTCCAGAAGACGACATCTGCCTAAATGGTTAGGATTCTAAGATAAACGCAAAACAAACATTTCGATTGTTCCCCGTCTGGCATAAAGTCGTTTGGCTTAAAGTCATTTGGCATAAAGAGTGATTTAGAGTGAATATCGGAATTTTTTGAAGCTTTTTCCGAGACCAACACCAACGAGCCCATAGCAAAAAAATGGAAGGTACTCAAATAGCGTGATGTTCGTTCAGAGATTTGCCAAGCCATGGATGTCAAAAATTGTTGTGACATTAGAGAGCATAGCTAAATAAAACTCGTGACGGGGCTGGTGGAAGATCTTTTCGGAATAATATTTTTTTCTACATCCCAGAAAATAGATGATCTTTGAGCTTGTTGTAATCAGTGCTGTTAAATATCAAAATTTTTGAAAATTTAAAATGCTTATAACACCCTTCCAAGCGAAATATCGCATCAGCAAATATTGCCAACCGATAATTATTTGGGAAAAATCACCGCGAAAAACATTTTCCGATGACTTTTTCCACGGGGAAGGATGCTATTAGTAATATTCAATTGCCAAAGTCACGTGATATTCATGACATTCAACAGCTCTGGTTGTGATATAGATATTTTAAAATTGTAAATTGTCAATGAAAGTTCGCAGGTAATAATAAATGGAAAGCTTATAGAACATATCGCTGCGGATCAAGCTCTGTCCCAGTTGATAAAAATTACTGGGTAAAAGTAGGGACAATTTATTTGAAAAATATTGTAAGCTTTAATCGAAAGATTTATTATTGCAGCATAATGCAAAAACAGCCTATCATCGGAGTAACTGAAGTAATCGATTTCTCTCTGCGCTGATAACTTGAGCAGGTTAATGTTATCGATTGTCGCCCTTATATCAGTTGAAAATAAAAAATATCTAAAAATAAAGCTCCAAAAAGCCTATGTATGAAGGTAAAATTTATTAAAATTTTAATTAAACAGTTTTATGCCTATCATTATGGCTACAGCATATTTAGAAATAACACCCAATGTTTGGAAGAACGATAAATTTGTGTTAAATTTATCAACATTTTCATTGCAAGAAAATATTCCAATAGCACCATTCAAAAGAAGAATTAGTATTTGTAAGAAAGAACTCTGGATAAATAATTAAATACTATTGGGAATAACTTTCCTAATATACATTTGTTTATTCAAGAGCGTATTCAAAACATTTTATTCTACAATCAAATGTCATTTTTGTATCAATTGACTCCTAAATAAACCTGATGTCGTCAGCGGGATTTAATAGAAACTTAAAAAACGAATGCCATATTAAGAACCTTTTAGTTTAAGACTCATTATGCCAAACGACTTTATGCCAAATGACCATTATGCCATACTGTCGAAGACGCCAGCTTTCTAAGTGGTCAGGATCCTGAGGTATCTGCAAAGCAAAAGTTTCATGCTCACTAGCGCTGCATAGTGGCAAAATTTCGAATTTCATGGCTCAAATAATGATAGTTTTTGAGCTACTAGCTTCCTTAGTGGTCAGGATCTTGAGATTTCCGCTAAACAAAAGTTAATTTTTCTTAAAAAGTGTTGCCAGCCACATGACATTTGTGTTTCAGCCGACCGTATGGCACGCAACACTTCCTTCAACTTTGGTGAACATTCATTGTCGTTAACTTTAAAATTTATTGGCTGTCCATTAACCACGTGGACAGTTTTTTTTGGGATTTCAGACCACTACCCACAGTACTTCGTCCCTTGGACAAAAGTCAAAAAATCAACTTTCATATTCGACCAAATCAAGTAGGCCATGATGTTAGCATATGTTTTGAGCGTGTAGTACAAATATTAGAAAGTTCTTGCAGTTTTCAAAACAAACCAAAACACCACGTGTTGACAAGTTGTTTCTTCGTTCTATATTATTCATTGTTTTCGTGTCAATCCAGTCCCTCTACAATTCGCTTCATTCCCATCCTTATTATATTTTCAAAATGAAAATCGTTATGGACCGTATTGAAACAAGTAAGTAGGAGTCATTCCATTCAATTTTCTGTGTTATATTCTAACAATTGTTGAAAAAGATGCTTCTGAGCTACATGCTTTTTAATACAGAAGAAAATTAAAACACTTATCTTCTTTTTGCCATACAAAAAAGTACCTCAAAGTACCTTTCTGAAATCCACTAAAAATAAAATTTGAAGTATTTTTCAAATTCTGGAAGTGATTCCAGCTGCATATGTTTGCCAATTGTATGTCATCTTATGATTTTTAGGATATGCCGCCACAACCATCAATAAAGATTGTTTCGAGCAGTAGTTTTCTGCCGCTCCACCCAATCGGAAAAATCATGTTCTGAATTTCATGTACAGTTGTTATGGCACTGATTCTTTCTCCAAGATATTTGAGAACGAGCTAAAGACGTTTTGCAAATTTTATTGTTGCAAAATAAACCAAAATGTGGATGTGGAAGATCATACAAAATTTTTGTGGAGCAAAACTCCGACTGGTTAGCAAAACCAGTTCAGCTCCCGCGCAATCAGGAAACTGACGATGCAGATATTTCCAGCTCGGCTGCAAAGGCTGGCATGGGGCCTCACAAACCATTCAATGAATGTTCAAGAAAAACTAAAAAGGGACGTGTTGCAGATCTTATCAACGAAGTGCTCGCATTCGCTGACAATTAATCAAATTCTTCGACTGGGGATCAAGTACAGGTCATGACTGCAGCACAGGCATTAGCTTTGAACATTGATTTAGATCTGTCGGAACGAAAGTACAATTTGCTTCGAGCCACTTTGAACGAATTACATCCGAACTTGCTTCCTTGCCATTATGCGCTAGAGCAAGAGAAACAAAAAATAATTCCGAAACCGATTTCTGCATCAGAAACAGCTGCTACAGTCGATCTACAACAGCTCATGAATTGTACTGCATCCAGTATCATGAATGATATCTCGTTGGAAGCTTCTACTGCTGTAAAACTGGTTTGCAAGTGGGGCTTCGATGGAAGTTCAGGACACAGCATATACGGAGAAACATTTTCGGAAGCAGGAAAATCGGATGAAAGTTTGCTGACCGGAACCATTGCGACGTTCCGTTGAAAATGATCGAAATAAAAAAAAAAAACCTTTGGTCAAACGACATTTCAATTTTCTTTTGTAGCAATAATTCAGTTCTCGGATGATTAATAGCTCGTAAATGAATTGTGTTGCTAATAAAAAGAAACTTTATTCAACCTTTTTTATTTGATTTCATTTTAATCATTGGAATAATCCAAACTAAAATATTTTTATAAAAAGTTGGTTATTGAGACATTTTTATAGTTACGTATGTCACATACATCGTTCATGCGAACGACTCAAGTACTTTTTCATGCATTTTTATTTTGAACATTTCTTCCAAGCGAGCACTGTTTTATGGTGTCAAATGTAAAATTTGACATATAAGCCACTCATGCCATTACTGATGTTATATGTGTCATTTATGCCAATAATGAGTTTTTTTTTGTGTATAACGAGATCCTCCTCAACATCGTAGGGCAAAACCGCATAAAACATCCCGATATGACTTTTGTCCCCAAGTGCCATACGTTCGAAGCACTGTGCTGCCCTCCCCCATCGAGGTCATTTGTCCATACGAAAATTTCAAAATTTGTATGACTTTGTCCATAAAATTTGTGATCTTTTCAGAAAATTGTTGTGTAAAGATTCATTACGCAATTAAAAAGATTTCATTTTTAGTAGAATTGAAAAATTAGGGTACATGTGTCATATGCGATTTATTACATCAAGTGGCTATAATTGACAACGAATGCCGTGCAAGTTTGAACATCAAGTTGAAACAATACCTCTTATTACAGACCCAATTCTGGCATCCTCTGGAAACTCCCTTGACTTATCAATCAAATTTACCCTCGGAGAGAACCGTTGAAGTGCTCGACAAACAATCTCAAAACTTAGTAATTACACTTTCCTCGCTCAACTTTGGCGTAATTGATTATTCTTTTCACTTAAATCAACAGTCCCACTCGGAAAATGAAGTCCCAAGGCGACAAAGACGACGACGCTGGCCTCGATATCTCTGCGTGCATGTTTCGGTACAGATGATGACACCACAATAACGATAACTGTTGAAGGCCCAGAAAGCGGTCCGGTGTGCGGTGGCGTAATGTTTCAATTAGCAAACAGCCGCCAGAAATTAACACCAACCCGCAAAATGCAGATGAGGCACACCAACTTTGTCAAAGTTTAATTTATAATCTAGACAAATTTGCTCCCAAGCTCCGGGAAGGGTTCAACCATACTCACCCGAATTGTGTGAGTCTGAGGTAGGTATCTCTTCGACAGTAGAACAGTAGATAGCTTGCCGCGAGCTGAAAGTACGTGTTCAACCCTTCCCTCGGAAAGGACAACACATTTTAATAGATTACACACAATTTTCCTTGCGCTTTCCCCTGGGAGGCAAGGGCAGGTCCGTTCGGGTTCACTCGGAAGCAGTGCAGCTTACCGAACGGCGCGAGCAAGAGGTGACAATGATAAATTATTAATTTAATACTCCCACAAGGGGACGTAGCAATCGAGGACATCTAACTAAAGCACTTCCTCATGCAAAATTCGCCAACGACTCTGCAACCCATCGTGGAGGCATCACGATCACCTTCCTAACTAAGCGCGACCAGCTTCCGAAGATTTATATGAGACACGCACAATCTCTCCATCCCTGGTGACGATGACCACAGTGGGACGAAACTTAAAAATGGATGGTCAAACCCCCTTGCAGGAATTTTAGCTCCTGCTTATTTTTGAAAGCATCAAGATTATTAATTAAAAAATAATTTCATATCAGATTGTATTAAATAGAATCAGAATCAGAAAAAAAAATCAGCTTATTTTAAGAATTTTTCATTTTGAACTACCAAATGTTTGGAATCGTGTCACCGAGTATTCATGGAAAACAAAATATGTTATTCGTGATTGTCATTCCGGTCAATTTGATATTTAGATGCTATTAAAAAAAAACGAAGTTTTGAAGGTTTCTTTTAAGTTTCTTTTAGGTTTCTTTCCACTGTGCGGTCTCCAATCCAGAACAATTGCAACTGGCTGCCACCACCGAGCCACTTAATATTCCAATTCTAATTTATGAGCGAGCGGAATCTGTGAACGCAGCATTACGCTGTAGTTCGCCCTCTCCCGACGGTGTGGTAAGTGCGCTCCAAGGCATTTGATACTTACAAATCTGCCCGATTTCCGTTTGGCAAATCGTTACCCTGGCTGTGTGCGGGGCGTGAAAAATAGCGCAGGAGTAGAGCACTTGAGGCGAGGCACCCTCCCGTCGATTCGAATGGTCGAAGGTTCAAGAGCGAGAGTTTTCCTCCACACTGACTGCCAATAATAATGATAATTCTTGAAATTTCCCGATGTGAAAAGAATCTCCGGCGAAGCGATGATTTGCATAATCAAATTTATTTAGCTAATTAAATATTCCGGTCGCTCTGGGCGAGCAGTCAGTGGTGTGATTTGCTATGTACGAGGGAACGATGTCCTTGTGGCTCTCCTGCGGCGGTTGATTGGTAATCTCGGTGACAGGTTTGAATTGGTTGTTCGGATTTCGGCTAATGGGCGTAGGGTTAAGTTACTGATTGGGCTGATTACATGGAGCTGACTTTTTGGGCAGGGATTACTGTCTTGTACGAGATAAGCAATGGTGTGCGAAAGAACCTTATTATCCCAGTAACTCAGATTTACGAATATTATATAACTTTGGAACACAAGAAGATGAATGCCTATATTAAAATGTTGTAGTCCGCAGCTACATTGAACATTGATTCAATACTAGTGGTCCCGACAAACTTCATTTTGCCATCAATTAGTCTGTTGTAAATCGTCATGTTATCCTCCATACAAAATGAATCATTCCCCGATTATTCCGGAGACTTCTCCAAATTTCTGCTTCGCACAAACACGTTGCATCCCTTGGCGCATGCAGCAGTGAAAAATTTACGTCAATCCGTTGATCCGATCTCAAGCCATTTCATGACATACAAACACCACTCCATTTTTATTTATATAGAAGATAGATAGATATTTTGTATCATTTGTTTATGAATGATGACATTTCATGTTTTTTTACTGAAACAAAAACTGTCCCTTCAAGCTAAAGTTCTTGACCAGATATTTTGTACTTGTTATACTTTTCTTACTAACATGTTTCTACAAAGGTTCAAGTTGCATTTGTGATGTTGGCATAACGATAATTCTAAAACCCGCATCTTTTTGAAACAAGTAACACAACAAATTACAAGAAAGGACACTTATGATTAAAACTAACAAACAAAGTATTGAATCCTAATATTATGAAAGAATTACATTAATTAAAATCAAACTTTTCAAAAAACTTCATTGAAATGAGCAACCATGTGCCCAATAGAATCATGTTGCCCATATCGGCCATTGCGCGCATCTATACTGAGAAAGTTTCTTAACGCAGGTAGAACATCGAGGTAAGATCTACCGGGACAGCAACGACGAAAGTCCAGGGGCTTAACGGACTCCCCCAGAACCTCTACGAGTTGGGGTGGTGCCTAGGAAGTGGTGGAAATCACAGTGGGCTCAACTGAATCATCATTAAAACCACCAAAAACCCTAGCACCCTAGCCCAAACTAACAGAAGTGCCAACCGGCACATCAGGATTGATGCCAGTAAGGTACTGATTATGGCATAGTGGTCGCTATACAAACGGAAAAGGCATAGAGATTCGTCGACATTGAGGCTGACAGCGGGTGACACGGGCCCGAAACGGCACGTGGGCTAATGGCGCAGACTGCCCCCGTCTCGTAAAATCGTGGCAGGCCTTAGAGTACGTTCCACATCCGTCGCCTGGTTATTCCAGCTAGACGGGAGTAGGCTCAGATGCCATTACCTGACTTGCGCTGATCCGGCTCTGAACAAAGTACCCCATGAAGGACTATGTCAACCCTAGCATGGCCTCCCTGCTTGCATAGATAACTATGAGGCGACTATTTCGACGGAGATGGATGCGGCTTTTAGAGGGACCTATAAGAGATGACGGATTCCATGTCAAATCGGTCAGTCACAGAACTCGACCATCTTCGATTTGGATTAAATTTTGCACATGTTTTTGGTATGGCAGAATAAGTGTTTTCCATAGAAAAATTGATCATTTTGACTCAAGTGTTACTTTTGAAAATGGCCTATAAATTTTTGCATGCAATTTTTTTGGAAAATTCTAACTCTGAAACTGTTGATTTTAGAGAAAAATGTTCTATGAAGAAATTGTAGTGAACCGTTTGGACTATAAGAAAAAAATTTACACCGAAAAAATATTTTATTTATTTTCATGGAAAACTCAAAAATAAAACTTAAATTTTAAATTACACAAAAACCCCATTTTTAATATTTTTAAAAATTTTACCATAGAATCTTGATAGTAAAAAGATGTTTAGGACAAAGTTTCATGATGGAGAAATTTTTAATAAAAAAGTTTTTCTAAGAACAACTTTTAGTCGATTTTCAAAATTTTGATTTTTTGTCAAAATAAATACGTTCTGATGATACAGAAAGCATCTTGAAATGATTCTTAGTCATAATGATTATATGAATAATTTCTCTAGAAGTAGCCATTTTCGAATTGTATCGAATTTAATGCAAAATATATTGTTTATATATTAGAATAGGCCATTTTCATTATTTATTCGCGTTTCTCCATTAATAATAAGACGTTTTCGAGAGTTGAGACCATATTTCTTTCCTCTTACTTATTTTCCTTGATGGAGAATCACGAATAACTAATGAAAATGGCCTATTCTAATATTTAAACAATATTTTTTGCATTAAACTCGATATAATTCGAAAACGGCTACTTCTAGAGAAATTATTCTTATAATCATTATGGCTTTCAATTATTTCAAGATGTTTACTGTATCATCAGAATGTATTTATTTTGACAAAAAATCAAAAGTTTGAAAATCGATCAAAAGTTGTTTTTAGAAAAACTTTTTTTATTTAAAATTTCTCCATCATGAAACTTTGTCCTAAACATCTTTTTACTATTAAGATTATATGGTGAAAATTTAAAAAATATTAGAAATGAGGTTTTTGTGTAATTTAAAATTTAAGTTTTATTTTTGATTTTTCCATGAAAATAAATAAAATATTTTTTCAGTGTATATTTTTTTCTTATAGTCCAAACGGTTCACTACAACTTCTTCATAGAACATTTTTCTCTAAAATCAACAGTTTCGGAGTTAGAATTTTTCAAAAAAGTTGCATGCAAAAATTTATAGGCCATTTTCAAAAGTTACACTTGAGTCAAAATGATCAATTTTTCTATGGAAAACACTTATTCTACGATACTAAAAACAAGTGCAAAATTTAATCCAAATCGAAGACAATCGAGCACGATTTTTGTTTTTTTTTCGACTCATTCTGGATGGAATTCTTCAGATGATCCATCAAAACAAACATCTAGCGGACTGTGAAGGAGAGGCTTCTGGACCCATCAGTAACCGGCTAAAAATCTCGCCAAGAAAGAAGGCGACCAGCATCAACTTAAGTGGGAAAAGTGTGGGCAAAAGCCTAGACACTATGACGACGGCAGGCATTGGCCGCTCCAGTGAAACATGTGAGGTGACCGATGGCCCGGGACTAATCGAGACCATGGATCGTAATAGGGAGTACCTCTCGAAAATGCAGGTAGCTGCTGAGAAACTCGATGTCATCATCGAGTTTGTCAAGAGCAAAAGCAATATCAGCAAAGACTTGAAAACAAGTCTACTGAAATTGCGACAATCAGTTCTAGCTGCAAAGCAGGACTACGAGAAAGCCAAGGTACAACTTGGCAAGGTAGAAGGCCAAAAAAGGACACTAGGTCGTGTCAGACCGAAGTATTTTCCTTCACAGGCAACGCGAATAAATCTGATGATATTACTCGATAGGTGATGCGGAAGAGGGGACCTTCCGGGGATGAACACGTGGCGAGTAGACGTATGGTTGAGGTAGCCAAGCTCCGCGATCAAGAGGACATGGCAACGGTGGAGAGGCCTACACCAAGCCTAAGGCCAAGAAAGCCAAGAAAAAGGAGCCACGGGTTAACCCGAACCAGGCAGTGCATTCATAGAAACCACGGGCGCAAGGCAACAGCAACCCGTGGATACGAGTTGGAAAAATGAAAGAAAAAAGAAAACCAAAAAAGGAGCCCAAGAAAAATGTTAAACCAAAAAAAGCGAAACGTAGGAATTTAGGCGAGGCCCTCGTTATCAAAAGCGAAATATGCCGAGGTTCTGAAGGCGATGCGAAGCACGGAAACGGACTAGAATTGGTGAAATGATCCTAGTATTAAAGAAGGACGCCAAGCAAAAGAGTGCAGTCTATAAACAACTGGCAAAAGATGTACTTGGCGACAAGGTTGATCCCTGACTGCAGAAGCGACTCTCCAGTGTAAAAATCTGGATGAGGTCACCGATACAACGGAGGTCTTGGCTGCCCTCAAAGAGCAGTGTGACATCGACGTAGCCAGTAAGGCCATTCACATTAGAAAGGGCCCGCAGGGCACCCAGATTGTGGCGATCAGGATGCCGGTTGCAGAGGCCAACAAAAACTTGGGCATACTCAAGGTAGGCTGGTCGGTTTACCGGCTGAGCATACAACAGCCTCCTGAAGTTTGCTTCAAGTGTTTCGGGAAGGGCTATAAGTCGTGGAAGTGCAATGGTTTTGACAGAAGTAAGATGTGCAGAAAATGCGACACCGAAGGCCATAGGCATAGGGCAAGCGATTGTAGGCAGGTCGCTATGTGCCTAATATGTGTCGACAGAGCAAACAACGGACACTTAATACTGGGTTTGCTGTAGAGTTGGGCGAGCTCGTGGTTCATCCTTCGCCGCCACACACCGTTTTCCTGCACACCGCCAAATATCGTCCTAAGCACCCGACGTTTGAAGACTTCAAGTGCTTGCAAGTCCTCTTCGAGCATCGTCCACGTTTCATGCCCGTAGAGAACTATTGGCCTTATGAGCGTTTTGTACATGATACATTTGGTGCGGGTGTGAATCTTTTTTGACCGCAGCTTCTTGTGGAGGCCATACTAAGCCCGACTTCCACTCAGATGCGCCTCCGTATATCACGGATAACGTTATTTCCAGCCGTCAGCAAGGATCCAAGGTAGACGAACTTTTCGACCACCTCGTATGTATCCCCGTCTATCGTAACACTGCACGTTTATATTATTTCCTTATCCGTAATTAGAAAATTTCAACTAAGTCTATGAACATTCTAGGCCTTATATACATTAAGTTTTTTGAACCTCTAGGTCTATTCACTTTTTCTGTTTTACGGCGTTTCTCATGACATTTCATTATCATAAATTGTGAAGCGCCATGCTAATCTAAAGAGTATCACATCAAACCTCATACAACCTGAATTAAAATGCAGCACCAAACAGAATAGATCGATAATCGTACGCTCAGCACCAGCCCACGTGGCCAATGCTACCCGACTAATCATGCTGAGCCAATCGATTTCATTCAGTCCAATTTTTGCACGTTTCCTCACGATTGCAATATTACCATCATGGATGCTGCAATCGCAGAAATCGCAGGTTCTTTCCATTCAAAGGTTATCATACTCATAATTAATCATTTTCCGATTTCTGGTGCAATATTGCTCGGTTCCGATGTCTTTTCCTTTTCTTCGTTCTCTCGCAGCCTTATTGCAATTTCAACAACTTCTCTACATACTCTCAGTAGAGCTTGTTCATCGATCGATTGTAATCTTCTGGAAATTTCTCCTTTCGCTGCATTCTGCGGAGGAACTCTGATTCTACTTCACTTGAATGGGATGAAACATAAACGGTACATTGACAAAGAAGTGTAGTTTCTATTTCGATTTGGTTTGGTTTCGATTTCGATTCGATTTAGATTTAATTTTGTTTTCAATTTGATTTCGATTCCATTTTTATTCAAAATATTTTTTCCATATTTTATGCACGATAAGTAAATCCGCTGCAAACACATAGCATAGCATTCTCTCGTTGCATTTCATATCTTGTTTTAATTTTGATAAATATAGCGTGAAATTATGTTGAGTGGTTCACATTGGCGACGAGTAACACTCTCCAGTATGCTTGGACTTAAAACTGCGGTCCACAAACAGGAACAGCTGGCGGTTTGGTCGGAAGAAACGGCTGCGAAAGAAAATTACAAAGAGATAAGAGATTGTGATCTATGGGGATTGTCACAGCGGGCTACGTCACGAACGAACCGAGTACTGATGATGGGAACGAACAACAACGAGAATAACCTTGTTTCTGGTGGACTTTCCTCGTTGTTTCTTCCGCAGGGGTCCATTAAGGGGCACACTGCACTGTACTCGACTTTGCCCGGCGGGATCGTCGTTTGCCGACTTTTATCTTCCCTACACACCGCTTGTTGTCTACGTTCTATCTACGGTTAATGTGGTCCCGGTTTACAATGCTGTTGTGGTTTTTTGTTGACATGTTATTATTAAACTGCACCTGTCTCGTGGGAAAAAGTTCTTCATGATACATAATGGACCAATTTTTAAATTTGCGTCATATTTTTCAACAAATTGTAAAGTCAAGTTAACAAAATCAAAATAATGACGTATCGAAATCGAATCGAAAAAAAAGGGACAATATTTGAGAAACTCAAAAATTTTTATTCAATTTTTTTTGGTCATGCACAACGCTCAGACTTGTTCAGACCACATTTTTTCAATTAGTTGCAATCAAAACCATTGTTGTTCCACTCAGTTGGTTAACCTCCACTTTGCAACCACATTAACCCTAATTTGTTGGAGCACGTGGACCATTTGTCTGTCACCGTCGCTTCCGGGAGTATGAAACCTACAACAATCGACCACAGGCGCTTGCTCAGACCTGCAGGATGCATATTTATCACGAAATCCCCTGTAAGAAACTCATATCGCATAACGATCATAAACGGAACGCTGGAATATGTGGAAACCTATTAAATAGAATTAAATAAGACACGCTTTTGGTGCTCAGTGGTTTGCATATGTACGTCTCCTACAGTAGTGTAAGAAAACCACATCCCCCTTGCGGGTTCGATAGCCGCTAAGTCTCTTGGGAGTGTCTGAAAGGGGGATCAAAATTTGTGTCTCGCACCTGCCTGCTATAAAATATCCGTTGCACCGTGCTCCGATTAAGTTATGACAAACGATTGAAAATGGCTCTACAGCCAGTCAAAAGCGAAAGGATTTCGGGCGATTTTGGAAGAGAGAAAAAAAATGTGACATTTGGATATGGTATAGGAGTGACAAAGTTTTTTTTCCACATATATTTCAGTTTCTCCAACTTATGGGTTTCCGCCGACTGTGAGCTTGGGGTCTGCATAAAATGTGTTTATTACCATTTTGGCTGATGAGTTGTCGCCGGCAGAAGGTGTTTTCGATAAACTCTTTTTCGTGGCTCGATTGAGTCAGACTAATTATAGATCAATGCGACAGTCTCTAGTGGAAGGTTAACAGCCTTATGTTTCAACAGACGGCTATTGGTGGATATTCAAATGCAAAGTTTTCACGGCGTTTGACCGTTTGACAATTAACTCAGAATTCAATGCAACTCAAAAGGCGAATTAATACGATCCACTCTTGATATATCCAAAGTAAGTAATGTAAGTTACTCCACCTGATTTTTAGTACGTAATATGCAGATACTAAATTAATTGAATTTATTGTAGCTTGAAGCTAAACACACCTAATCCTGCGTTTGCTGTCGAGAGTTAGTGCACCCTAACCCCACAATCTTCAAGATATTTATGCTAGCAAGAATGGAATGGTAGCCAAATCAGGATCCCTATCCGGATCCCCAAAACCACGACGCCCAACGGAAGAGGAACGTCGGCTAGAGGAAAAGCGGCGACTAGCGGAAGAGGAAAGCAAGATGCGCGAACGGAAATTACAGGAAAAGCTGGACTATGAATTTATTTATTTTGTTTTACATCAATTTGCTTGATAAAACCTCGCCAACAATATATCGCCAATTCACTCGGCGAATTCATGGCCGCTTCTCTCCATCCTCGACTGCGACTCACGCTCTCCAGGTCCTGGTGCACCTGGTCAATCCACCTAGCTCACTGCGCCCCATGCCTTCTTGTTCCGACTGGATTCATAGCGAACACCATCTTTACAGGACTGTTGTCCGGCATTCTTGCAACATGCCCTGCCCAGCGTATCCTTCTAGCTTTAGCTACCTTCAAGATACTGGGTTCGCCGTAGAGTTGAGCGAGCTCGTGGTTCATCCTTCGCCACCACACGCCGTTCTCCTGCACGCCGCCAAAGATCGTCCTTAGCACTTGGCGTTCGAAAACCCCAAGAGCTTGCAAATCTTCTTCGCGCATAGTCCACGTCTCATGCCCGTAGAGCGGTAGTCTTATGAACGTTTTGTACATCGTGCATTTGGTGCGGGGATGAATCTTTCTTGACCGCAGTTTCTGCTGGAGCCCATAGTAGGCACGACTTCCGCTGATGATGCGCCTTCGTATTTCCCGACTAACGTTGTTGTCAACCGTCAACAAGGATCCTTAGTAGACGAACTCGTCCACCACCTCGAAGGTATCCCCGTCTATTGTGACACTGCTTCCTAGGCGGGCCCTGTCGCGCTCAGTTCCACCTACCAGCATGTACTTTGTTTTCGACACATTCACCATTAGCCCAACTCTTGTTGCTTCGCGTTTCAGGCGGGTAAACAAATCTGTCACCGTTTTAAATTTTCTCCCAATACTATCCATGTCGTCCGCGAAGCAAACAAATTGTCCGAATCTCATGAAAATCATGCCTCGACTGATAAGTCCGGCTCTCCGCAAGACACCTTCAAGCGTAATATTGAACAACAGGCACGAAAGTCCGTCGCCCTGTCGTAGTCCCCGCCGAGACTCGAACGAGCTGGAGTATTCGCCTGAGATTTTCACGAAGTTTTGCACACCGTCCATCGTTGCTCAAATCAATCTTGTGAGCTTCCCGGGAAAGCTGTCCTTGTCCATTATCTTTCATAGCTCTACAGGTCAATACTGTCGTAAGCCACCTTGAAATCGATGAACAAATGGTGTGTAGGGACCTGGTACTCACGGCATTTCTGGTGGTTTTGCCGCACGGAACAGATCTGGTCCGTTGTAGAGCGGCCTTCGATGAAACCTGCTTGATAAGTTCCCACGAACTCGTTTGCTACAGGTGATAGACGACGGAAGAGAATCTGGGATATAACTTTGTAGGTAGCGCATAGGGTAGTGATTGCACGATAATTTTCACATTCCAGTTTGTTGCCCTTTTTGTAGATAGGGCATATAATGCCTTGCTTCTACTTCTCCGGTTGCTGTTCCGTTTCCCAAATTCTGACTATCAGCCGATGCAGACAACCGGCCAATCGGTCCGGGCCCATCTTGATGAGCTCCGATACCATCCTTGTCAGTGGCATTGTTGTTCTTGAGCTGTTGTATGGCATCCTTAACCTTCCCCATCGTGGGAGCTGGTTGGTTTCCGCTGCCCGCTGTGCTGATGTAGCCATCGCCTTCGCTGTCTTGACCTTCTGTGCCTGTGTGCTCAGCGCCATTCAGGTGTTCATCGTAGTGTTGCATCCACCTTTCGATCACAACGCGTCCGTCCGTCAAGATGCTCCCTTTCTTATCCCAGCACATTTCAGCTCGCGGCACGGATCCTTTGCGGGATGTGTTGAGCTTCAGATAGAACTTCCGCGTTTCTTGAGAACGGTACAGCAACTCTATCTCTTGGCATTCCACCTCTTCCAGGCAGCGCTTTTTTATCCCGGAATAGGTGAGTTTGCTGTTTCCGTTTCAGTCTGTATTGTTCCACGTTTTGCCGCGTACCATGCTGCAACATTGCAGCCCGCGCTGCATTCTTCTCCTCTAAAACCTCGTGGCACTTCTCGTCGAACCAATCGTTTCTTGTGCTCCGTTCCACATATTCGATAATGCTTTCGGCAGCGTAGTTAATGGCTGCTTTGACTGTCCTCCAGCAGTCCTCAAGAGGGGTCCTATTGAGCTCGCCCTCATTCGGTAACGCTGCCACAAGATGCTCCTGGCGAAATACGGTTGTTTCAGTCACGTTAGATTGTACCGAGGCGGGCGTCGATTCTGTATATCGTTGATGAAGGATAGTTTTGGACGCAGTTTCACCATCACCAGGTAGTGGTCGGAGTCAATGTTGGCGCCACGATAAGTCCTGACGTCGGTTATGGCGGAGAATCGCCGTCCATCGATCAAAACATGGTCGATATGCGATTCAGTCTGCTGAGGTGATCTCCAGGTGTACCGATACGGGAGGCTGTGCTGGAAATAGGTGCTACGAATGGCCATATTCTTGGAGGCGCGTAAAATGCGTCCTTGTCATCATCTGTGCTTCCGGAGTGTGGGCTATGCACGTTGTTTATGCTGAAGTTAACGAATCGGCCTTTGATTCTTAACCTCCACATTCGTTCATTGATCGCCCACCACCCGATCTCGCGCTTTTGCATATCACCCATCACTATAAAAGTTGTTCTCAGCTCACGTGTGTTGCCGCAGCTCTGGTAGATGGTATGATTACCTCTAAACGTTCGCACCATTGCTCCTGTCCAGCACACCTCCTGCAGCGCTACGATGCCGAAACTGCGGGTCTTCAGTACATCGGAGAGTATGCGAGTACTTCCGATGAAGTTGAGAGATTTACAGTTCCAGTTTCTAATCGCTAGTCCGTTTTCGTCACTGTAGTTTTTGCCGATTATTGCGGTCCGTATTCACTCGTTGACGTTCCTATGCTGATGTGTTTTTACGGTTAGCTTGCAGGGCCTGACACCAACCCCCTAGATTTCTGGAGGACCATTCCCCCTAATTGTTCGGAGGACCATAGTGCGCAGTTTAGCTTTCAATCCTTCTCTGGTACTTGGACGATGATCAGCTGCCCCTGATATGGAGAACAAACGCTGTTTTGAGCCACTCCTAACATGGAGTACAGACGCTCCAGGTTTGCATGAACAAATCTCCCCTTCCCTGTCAGCTTACCAAAGCTCCCACCAGGGTTGGTTACCCGATCTTCCCCAAGTTTACTCGTACCACGGCCAGTAGGAGATAGGGATAGGAGTTGCTGGACAAGAGGCTATGGACCGGGGGTGTATTTTATTCCTGCAGGTACGCGAGGTACCAATGGTACGCCATGCCCAGCCATTTACCGTGTCAACAAAGGAAGATCTGGATCTAAAGCGAAAAAATACGCAGTTCAGGAAGGAGTCGCTTGAAAAACGCCAGGCCCTCATCCAAAAGGCGGCGTCGACGAGTAGCAGAAGTAGGTCAATTCAGGATTCGAACGAGAAAGTGAATTTTCAGAACGATGTTGGAAGATCAAGAGGAGCTCTGGAGGACGACGACAATGGAGATCAACAACCTGCCGATCACGATCGACTAGAAGATATCGCACACCCAGCAATCAAATACCCTGATATTAGACGCAAAATGCCCTGACGCACACGTTGCCCACTCGTCCAACGCCCAAGTAACCAGTAAGCACGATAATGCGGCACGGTAACAGCATTATATGCGCATATAGGGTAATCATTTGATGCATGTCAGTTTTATATACGCATATAATGCTGTAATAATGCCAGAAAAGGCGAAATAGCGTGCCATTATAGTGCCAAGATATAACCGTGCTTCTCTGCACCACTAAAGCTTATATGAGACCACGTGAGAAACGTCAGTTGTTTTCGCCAGGTTTTTAGGGCGAATATTTTGTGCTTTCGCGTACGCAGCCAGAGAGCTTTCGCGTATGCGGCCAAGCAACTGGTACACGAGGTAAATATATGAATGAATGAAAACGGAAACCTCTATTAGTATGCAAAAATGTATTGAAATGATACAGATAGTACTTCTCCGTATCAGACATATTCGTTTTGGTAGTTTTCATCCTTTCGAGGACTTGCAATTGCCACATTTTGATCCTCGTTTTATGATGATGAAATTCCTTATTTTGCGTCTCGAACCTGCGACACCCGTATTGTTGAGTTGTTGTCCTGCTCCTTTGCTCCTACGGTCACATAAGATGAATAGTATTGGAAAGAAAAGTGACCAATTTAAACCATCACTTTTCCCCGTCATAAAATCTGCAAATAGGGGGGTGCTGTAGCCTCGAGGTTACGCTTTCGCTACGTAAGCGGAAGGTCATGGGTTCGATTCCCAATCCTCCCTCACAGAAAAACTCCGTCCAGTCACCATAAGACGCCGCACGAAGGACCGTGTATTGGGGAACACATCCATCCTTCGTCAGTATCGGATAGTGACTGAGACAAACTGACCCTCTTTGTAGGCTGATGTCTCACACGACACAGATACATGGCAAAATGAACCACCGACCACCAATGGACTACGGCTATATGGATATGGATTGGACCAACAGCAGCTCTCTCCTCTACCTGCTCGGTATGAGAGGGCTAGCAATAAGACTCTATGGTAGACCAGAACTCTATGGTAGACCAGAACTCATCATTCGGTCACTGATGGTTCCCGCACCTCGACACGATCGTTTGGAAATGTTGATACATTTCAGTCTTTCGGTGCAATATCTGGACGACCATCTAAAAGCAGCGAGCCAGCTAAATCATCTTTCCGGCATTGATGCAAGAACTTGTAGAGAAACTCCCTGTTTCCATGCGGATTGACTGGGCAATATCTACAAAAACAAAAACCTTCCGGCGACCCTCGAAACCTTCGAGGACTTCATTGCCGGGCTGGTAATGACCGCAAGTAAGGTGTCTTTCGAGCTTCCAGGAGAAAGGACAACAGCGAGAGATGAAGAGCAGAAATCCAAGAGAAACCGGTAACATTTACGCACATTCTAGTGAGCAAATGCCTCTTTCGTCGTCCGAAGGGCCAGCATCTGTTGCAAACGGTGGGCCAAATTCTTTTGCTCTCGTAAAAATAAGCAAGCCGTGTGCAGCGTGCTGTCGGAGTGGACATCGAGTGGCGGATTGTCATCAGTTCAAGGGCGTGACTTTGGACGCACGCTGGAAACTTGTCCAGCTGAAGGGGTTGTGTCGAACGTGCCTGAACAGTCACGGCAAATGGCCATGCCGTTCCTGAAATGGATGTGGTGTCGAAGGATGTAGGAAAAAACATAACACTCTCCTACACAACCCCTCTTCCTCCCCTGGAATCGTAGGAATGTCAGCGAGTCACGTGCTATCGGAGGACCTGAAATGGCCGCTCTTCCGCATTGTCCCCGGCGTTCTCTTAAGTGGCAGTTCATCTCAACCAATATTTGCCTTCATCCACGAAGGCTTCTATTAAACTCTATTGGAGGAATCAGCCGCTAAGCAGCTCGAAGTCAGAGGTCAGCTAGAGCCGTTAACTCTCCTATGGGAAACGAAAATGGGAAACGGAAAGAGGCGAAATCTCACCGTGTTCAAATTGAAATTGCTGGCAAGGGCAACGACAACAGGCACAGATTAGTCAATGCTCGTACCGTAAACCAACTTGTCCTACCTTCACAATCTCTCAAATACGGAGAACTGGCCAATCGGTTTCCTCATCTTCGTGATCTCCCCCCAGGAGGACTACGAACTAGTCCAACCTAAGTTATTGATATATAGGGTCTTACATTGTGCGTTCCGCCAAAATAGCGAGAAGGGGGACCGAAGGATCCAATCGGAGCGAAATGTAGACTAGGGTGGAGCATCTACGGTTGCGGACCCGGTCAGTTGCCTTAAACTGCAAATGTTAGCTTTCACGTCCGAGAACAGATCGTAGAATACGAGCATAAAGGATACGCCCACAAAGCGAGCCTGGCTGAACTGACCTCAGTACCAGCTGATCAAGTTTAGTACCTACCCCTGGTCGTTGTTATAAATCCCAGAAAACCCGAGAAGGTTCGACTAATTTGGGACGCAGCGGCCAAAGTCAACAACGTTTCCTTCAACTCCAAGATTATCAAGGGCCGGACTTGCTTTCCCATCTTCCTTAAGTCCTTCGTCAGTTTCGTCAGTTTCCTGTCGCGGTGTGCGGAGATATTATGGAGATGTTTCATCAGATAAAGATCCGCGCACTGGACAGTCAATCTCAACGGTTTCTTTTCCGTGACAACCCGTGCAATCCACCCCGAGTGTTTGTGATGGACGTCGTCACATTTGGTTCTACCTGTCTTCCAGCCTCCGCGCAGTACATCAAGAACCTGAACGCAGAGGAGTAATATTACCTTGACAGCTGTATGACAGTCCAGGAGGTGTTCGAGGTCGTTCAAGAGGTAAAGTTGGTTCACTTCAAGCCTGTTATCGCCTTCTTCCTCGTATATAGTAGGATCCTGTTTCAAGACATTTGGGCTAAAGGTACGGAGTGAGCAGTGGTCAAAACTTTTCAATCAGTTAAGCCAACTTCGCATTCCTCGGTGCTATTTTTGTTCACCTCTTCTCTTCTGTTTACCGCCAGCGAGTGAGCATACGCTTGCACAGTATACTTTTGCCTGGGGATAGACGGTGAAACGCAGGTGGCGCTCGTCGGCATCAAGTCCAAAGTTGCTCCGTTAAAAACACTCTCGATCTCAAGACTTGAGTTGAAAGCGGCGGTACTCGGTATTCGTTTGTTAGACACTATTCAAAGTCAGTACGAGTTCCCGATCAGCCATCGCTTCTGCTGGAGCGATTCGGGTACAGTGCTTGTGTGGATCCGCTCCAATGACCACAGACGTTTCCACAATTTTTTCTCCGTCCGCGTCGGCGAAATGCTTACTTTCACAGAGCAACAGGAGTGGAGGTGGGTGTCGACGAAGTTCAACGTCGTCGATTTGCCTACCGAGTGGGGGACAAGTCCACAGTTAACCATGGAGAACCCTTGATACCAGGGGCCGAGCCTCATCCACGACCCGGAAGAGATTTGGCCACAACAACGAACGAAGAGTTGCAACCTGAATACTTCAATTTCATTAATTTTGATCCCATTGTGGACTTCGATCGGTTCAGCAGTTGGATGAAACTCCTCCGTTTATTAGCATACGTCTTACGTTTCCTCGACAATGTTCGCCGAAAGAAGCAAGGAATCACTGGCGTTCTCGACAGCAACGAACTACAGCGAGTTGAAGAAATGCTGTGGTGAGCAAACTTTTCCTGATGAAACCGCCCTTCTAACAAAATCCCAAGGCCCACCGAATCCTCGTCACCTAGTGGTGGAAAAGTCCAGCGATATCTACGCTAAATGGCCTTTAATTGACAAGAGAGGAACTCTGTGGAGTCGTGGTCGAATTGGAGCTGCGCCCTAAGTAGCGATGGAAGCGAAGTATCCTGTAACTCTTCTAAAGCAGCATGCGAGCACCATTCTGATTGTAGACTGGTTTCACCGCCGTTTTCGGCATGCAAACCGTGAGACCGTCGTTAACGAAATCCACCAACGTTTCGATATCCCGACACCCGCGATGGCTCCGCTACCTGAAATGCGTCTGGCAGCATTTAATCAACCATTCACTTTCGCTGGGTTGGACTATTTTGGCCCAGTGCTTGTTAGAGTAGGACGAAGTTACGTCAAGCAATGGGTGGCTCTTTTTACCTGCCTGACCACTAGAGCTAGAACTGGTGCATACTTTGAGCACGGAGTCGTGTATCATGGCCGTTCAACGCTTCTTCTCTCGCCGCGGTTTGCCGATGGAATTCTGGACGGACAACGCCACATGTTTCCAAGGAACCAGTACCTACCTTGATACCTTGATGGCTACAGCCAAGGAACCAGTAACGAACTGAAAACACTTACCGAAGCAACAAAGATGACCATGGCTGAAAAATTCACCCCACCGCAGACAGCCTGGAAGTTTATCCCACCTTCTACACCGCACATGGGTGGAGCGTGAGAAAGACTTGTGCACTCAATTAAGGTGGCTATCGGAGCAATTATGAACCACGTAGATCGGATGACGAAACGTTAGAAACGATCCTGCTCGAGGCGGAGGCAATGATCAACGCTAGACCTCTGACCTACGTTCCGCTAGAGTCGTCGGATCAAGAAGCTTTGACGCCAAATCATTTTTTGTTGGGCAATTCGGCTGGCTTCAAATTTATATCTACAGAGACCATGGACACCCGTTTAGCCCTTAGTAGCAGCTGAATATACATCACCAGTGAACTCTGGAACCGGTAAATGTTTCCAGGACATTGTGGTAGGAGACCTGGTCTTAGTGGCTGAAGGCCAATCCAAGAACTAGTGGATTTAAGGCCGTATTGAAGAGGTTCATCCAGGGAAGGATGGTAGAGTACGGCAGGTTACGATGCGAACATCGACAGTGGTCATCCGAAGAGCAGCTGTGAAACTAGCTGTACTAGATGTCTTAGACGAACGTAAACCTCTCAATGGAATTCCGGAAGTTTCGGATCCTCACCAAAATTTACGGGCGACAAGTAGTTCCCTATTTCACCATACGTAATTAGTTTAATATCTTCAAATATTGAAAATTTGTGTGTGTTGTAGAAGTTAGATTTAAGATATATCTTGATGTTAAAACATTCAAAAAGATTCATAATGTGGCCAAATAGAGAACCACTATGAACATAAATGGTACACTTTCCCTAACTCCGTTCGTATTGATTTAAAAAAAAAACGTCAAGCTTGTTCAGAAAAAAAACTAACCTTCTTCTAAGTTGACGGACTCTGCTCAAATATTCAAATAATGGGGCCGGAATGATAAATTTTAGACGAAATTTATTTCATCTTGAATAAATGTTCGATAAACGATCTGTACCTTAAATGGCTATTTATGTTGAATACAGGGAGCTATCTTGGACCCCTCTCTCCTACATGCGACACATTTGATATCTTCATCAGTTGAAGAGCGATGCCGAAAACTGATCTGTCCTTACAACTTTTACAGATGAGTGCACAGCAAGTGCCAAAACCCAAAAAAGAAGGGGTTTCCACACATTCTCCAACTGAAGTGTATCAAAACACAGAGGACTTCTTTCTCCGTCGTCATCATCATTTCAATCGGTAAGAAAGGCGATGGCTGATGAGGCGGGCGGCGAAGTGCTGATGGTGGCGAAGTAACGACATGATGATGAATTAGTGATGCGTGGATGCCTTTGATGAATCGCTCTCTTCAGTCGGATTCTCGCCTCTGCCTCGTTTTTGCTTGTATTGTAAAGCATTACAGCTTTTTTGCGAGACAACATGTTTACGAATGTATATCCATCGATATGGTGGAAGCTACATGAAGTGTACGCGGGGAATGAAGGGAAATTAAAGGATTTCCTTTTTTCTCCTTTTACCACTTTTCGCGAAGTGCATTTGCTGGGGACGGATACCGAGGGCCATGTAGAGTAGATACTGCGGTTGATGGGATATTTGTTCGGCTTGGGACGAAGACATGAGGATTGAGCGCATGCACTCGAACACGCCTGATTACTTCGTCAAGTGAGCGAACAGGCAAATCAAAACAGATTTTTTTTCCCTCGGGTTCAGGCCGACGAAGTGGGTGATTATCGATTTAGTCGCTATTTGTTATCTTGTTAGCAACGATGCTTTGCTACTTCGGCGGGAAATTGACGCGTGATTTGATGGGATTGGAGGTTTCATGGCTGTCTCTAAAAATAACATCGATCGAGTTGAAAACATAACTAAACTTCTCAGTACATCAAATCTGTACTTTCAGTGATATTTTATTCATATAAATGCCTAAAGATGGTAATCCTTATTGGACACCGTTAGGGAAATCATCTGTTATAAGGTCACTTTCAATTAATCACTAAATGTGGCTGCTATCATGAACAAAAGGGAAAGCGAATCCCTGAATTCACAACTTCCTTCCTAGAAAGTGAGTTTGAAAACTGTCGCTAAATGTGGCACAAATGGAAGAAAGGATGTTTCTTCGGGGTGCATAATTTTTTCCAAGGGTGAAATGTTGATAATGGCATCGAAATGAGCAATCAGTCAAATGCATTAGAAAAATTTTCGTACAATAAATCGAAACCCAGACTCTTCGATTCGTGCGAGGAAGCCAAGAGTTCCGCCAATCGTGGTTAGTATTTCCGAATATAGAGGATTGTTAGAATAATTCAAATGTGTATGGCAATTCGTTCAATGCATATAATCATCAAAGATGTCACAGAACGATATATATGTACCTGAAATTTGTATGGGAATGGTCAATGTATATTAGAAAGTCGTTACACATTCTTCCTTGATTTAAGGAACAGCAAAACTATTTTCCGATAAACTTTGTCCCATCAGAATCAATTCCTTACCGTAGAGGTTTCTTATTACATGGCTCCTTCAACGGAAACGTCATTCAAACTGTCCCTATTCCAACTCCTTTCCTCAACTCAAGCAACAAACCATCCCGTGGCGAACGATACTTGAAAATATTTATGTCTTTTGTGGCTTTCTTGTGGCCATAACAATACGACATCACTTTAAAATACATTTTGTTCCTCATCAGCGTTTGCCTTCTGCTGGGATCTGTTCCTATTTAGTGTAACCATTGTCAGAGCAGGATCTCCCGCGCACCAAGAAATGCTCCTTCCCATTCCCTCCACCCGTCTTCGACGTCGTCTTCGTCCTTTGTGCGATGTTGTGTAACCTCGTTATCGATAGCCTATCATCTTCCACACTGACAAAAGACACCCAACAGGGACCGAGAGAGCAGAGACAGAAGCGCCTTTGTTTGATCCCGTCCTTTGGCTGCTCGTCAGCAGACTCTGACTCCGACTTCGAACAAACCCGAAAGAAAGGCATCTCCTTTTCCTACGCAAACACCAATCGATCACTTCCCGAAGCGGGGTTGGTATCGGTCGGAACGAGTAGGGGAAGATGGTTTAAGGTACCAACTTAATCTCCATTGCATATCACAGATAATTACTTTAAAAAAAATGGTTGCACCAAATTGCTGTGTCGAAGTTCCTGTTTCACATATATGTTAAACACATAAGTTCCTTTTTTCGTCATTACTAAAAATAATATTTGAATAGTTTGACATTTTGATTGCCGACCAAAGGTGGGTCGTAGATCTATTTCCTCCCTCACTAATCAACCCTTTTCCCATGATGATTGTGGAGATGCAGAGGTATTCTCGGTCTCTGGAAGAAACAATCATTACACACTAACGTTCCTTCCCCATCTAAACTGACCGTATAGACTTAGCCGGCGCACTGTGCACTTCGAGAGTAAGCGGAAAGTCCCATCCCTTATTCATTTGGATCAAAGTGCAATTCTTACCAGTTCCGATCCATCACAGAGTAGCAAACATTGACATGTACAGTCAGTCTAAGCTATGCTTTGCTATGCTATCACAAATTTTAATTTCATTAATATGTAAACTGGGCCCATGGGCCCATTTTGAACCACTCCACTCTACCGGGTCCTGGTGGCGTTTGGGAAGTTTCCCAGAGGGCGCTGCTGCTTTATCGCCCACCTTGTATCGGATGGTAAATTTGATTGTAAACATTTCCTTCTCCGGTCGACGGGAGTAAAAGTAACGGTCCCTTTTTCTTTTGGTCAATCGCTAGAAACCGCTGCTTCTGCAATGCGGTCGTCCTTTCCGAATGGTGGGAGAATTGGTCTCTATCTTCGAGAGTGTGTATTAGGGTGCGGCTTATTTTTCAAAAGTTCTCAAAACCAAAAATTCGTATGCTCTACTGAATTCTAATCACATTAAAAGAGAAACCTCAAAATATGAGCTAAATATATTAACATTTAGAGGTGGCGCAAGCGTCTTGAAGGTGAATTTTCAAGTTATGAAAAATGACCTTCAGTGAAATAAACATAACTTTTTTTTTCAACCAATTTTGAAATTTTTAGCATCAATACCTTCAAAATTAAATTTGTAAAAACTTTGTAGAACATCGAATTTGTCTAAAATCAAAACTAGTCATAGTTAAAAATACTTTTATCCAAATGATTCCTCATTTTACTGAAAAAAATATTTTTGTTTGACCATAACTTCATAATTACTCAGTCGATTCCGAATCTTTTTTCATGTTTTTGAAACAAATTTATTTGTTTTTAAATTGTTCATACAACACATTTTTCTAAAAATGGTTTCTACCTAGTTATTCAACAAAAACTACCCAGAAACATGATTTTCCAATGAAAAAATCAAATTTTTATTGATTATTTAAGTTTCTTTCGCCGGAAATTGCATTTTTCCTATTAGTCTTAGATTTATAAAGCATCTTGCCTTAATTACGAGTTGAATAGTGCATATATATTTGTACATACGCGAAAATACTTTTGTTGCCGAATTATTTAAAAATTGTTGCAAAGTCATTCACAAAGGTTAAACAAATGAGAAAACCAGTTTCAGCTTTAGAGATTATATTTAACTGGCAAAAAATTAAAAAAAACTGGCATTTTTCATAAAAAAAATCATGTTTTTGTTCAGTTTTTGCTGACAAACTTGGTTAAGACATTTTTTTAGTGAAATATGATGTATGAAAGGTTTGAAACCAATTAAATTAGCTTCAAAATCATGTAAAAAGAGTTGAAATCGGTTGAGTAATCATGAAGTTATGGTCAAACAAAGTTGAAATTTTTAGAAAAATGAGGAAAAAAATTGATTAAATTAATTGTAACTAAAACTATTTTTGATTTTAAACAAATTTGATGTTCAATAGAGTTTTCATAAATTTAATTTTGAAGGTATTGATGCTAAAAGTTTCAAAATCGGTTGAAAAATAACAAAGTTATGTTTACTTCACTGAAGGTCATTTTTCATATCCTGAAAATTTACCTCCAAGACGCTTGCGCCACCTCTAAATTTTAATATTTTTGGCTCAGATTTTGAGGTTTCTCTTTTAATGTGATAAGAATTCAGTAGAGCATACGAATTTTTGGTTTTGAGAACTTTTGAAAAATAAGCCGCACCCTAGTGTGTATTCTTGAAGAGATGGCAAGACGGGTTCTGGAGAGCTGTTGCGCATTTCATAACCAGGGATGTGATTGATTGGCTAAAAGGGACACGAATGAGGGATGAGATGTCGGGTTTAGTTGGTATGTACCATAAAATGCATATTAAAATTGGCGAAGTGTTCTACTGACAGTATGGCGTGCAATTATAAAACCCGTAAAATTGTTTGTACTATGTTATGATCCATCATGTTGTATTGAATTGGGTTCTGGATGGAAAAACAATAATTTGAATGGGGTAAAATCTATAAATTAAAGCACTAAGCTAAGAAGCAGATTTTTATCCAGTGAAAACGTAATGCCAAGGAGAAGATGAAAATTATTTGAATTTTCTCGTCACATCAACCTTACACTTTGAAAGGTAAAATTATTGAAACAGGGTTTGTAAATTGAAGATTTTAGATTAGATTATTGTGCAGAATTCTCTCTTTTTTTTGTTCAATCTTCAATTTATTTTGCAAATATGTATGAATATTCATCAAATTTTTACAACAGCTAGTCCAAGGGTTCCGGATCTTCAACACCAAAGGCTTAATGTCTTTGTGCACATTACTTCTCTTATCGATAAACTCGTTGGAGCTGCTGCTGTTCCTCCTGATCGCGCTGCTGTTGCCCTAGCTGCGATGGTGGTGATCTTACTAAGCCACCTTTGGCGAAAGGGTTCGCCGCGCCTTCTTCGATTTCAATTAGACTCTCTTCCATTCTTCAGAGCCGCTATCATTTCCCGCTGCACACAAGAGTAATTTGGGTAAATCATGGCCAAAATTATTTTTTACGCTAAATGATCTGCTCATATTTTAATATAGATTAAAAATCTGTAATAACTCAATTAGGATTAATTTTGAACCGTTTCAGGACAATTATTCACATATCAGTGAGTATCCGTATCGAAAAAAAATACCGTTGAAGACAAACAGTTTTTGATTTAATTTTTGATGACCAATCGTTTGAATATTCTACCAACAGATTAAAAATAGATTTGTACGTCATAAGTTGATGCGCATCTAGCTCGCCAAGAGGATAAGCAATCGATGAATAATTAGAATTTTAACAGTTATTAGATTTTTCTTCTAAAATAATACAATGTAATATTGCATATCATGAAATCAATTTTATTTTTCATGGAACAATAAAACTGACCTGTATGTTTTATCTGGAACGATTTCTCCATGCTTTCTACAAAAATTTTATGTATGCCTCATTTGTACAAATAATCTGATCCACAAATTTCAAGATATCACGAACGGATTATTTTGACTCTCTATTGTTTGTAAATATGAATCGCATCAACAAAACTAGGAGTCAGCCTAAGCCCATCAGTCTTGAAAGTTTAATAAAAAGGACACGAATATTCATAAGAATTCCTTCATAATTAGGTGAAAATTTGACAGCATAATCAGGTAAAAATTTTACGGCTGGAACATCTCTTATTCCCATGATTGTAAAATCATGACATATATCGGTTAATTCATTCAATTTTCACCCACAACTTTCAAGTCCATTTTAAATCCTTTAGATACCCATTATTTTTGAAAGTTGGGACCATAAAACTCGACGAAAAGGACTTTTATGCGTATAATACTGTCTATTTTTTTTTTTTTCAAACAATGGTGTGAATGAACGTTGTTGTCTATTATTGGATCGAGAGTTGTGATGATTTGTTTTGCGTTGATAAATGTTTATTTCTTAGAAAATAATGTAAAATCCAAGAATCATGTACGGTACGATATTAACAAACATTTAAAAACAGCCAAAAGTTTTTTTTTTAATTTTAAATCAACGAAACTCGTATCAATGAGCTTATTTTGTTTTAGTAATTCAGTATCGGTTAGACATCAGGACATTCGTCCCTAAAAATTGAGAATTTGTCCATGACCGATGTTCGGCATTAAAGTCACCAATGACAAAAAAAATTGACTTATTGCGAGTCAATTTTCCCAAGTCAGTTTGGAGCAAATTAATTTGCTGTCCAGAGCATTGAAAAGGTACAGTATGGCCCATAAAAAAATGCGAAAATCATCATATCATGTTTTATGGTAGTTTTTACATTGAAAATGTGGATGAAACATTAATATTATTCATTACCTGTATTGTTTAATCTATTTTGACTCAGTTTTTCGCTTTGGACATGATTTTTATCTGTTACTTTCACCTTACTAGAGAGTAATTGGAAGCATACCTTCAAATTTTATCATGCGGACGTCGAGTTCAATACCTGTGTGATGAAAGCTTCTAAAACATCAACGATGCTGTGAGATTCTTCACAGGCCTTGTCTCCAGCATACGCCCGTATCAAATGATTGAATTGGTTCATACCTGGGTAATTGATGACTTAAATATATTTTCAAAAAAACGGCTCATTTTGGAGAGTTTTGATTGAACCTTCATATAAGTGTGATAAGTGGCTCCGTTTTGCTCAAAACCTATGAGCTAGTATTGATATAAGTTGTCTTTAACCGAAGGAACAAATTTCTTCCTCAAAAATCTGTTTTTGGCCTCCGTATTCATTATTTATTCCACTTTAACAAAAAATAAAGGCATATCAAACCTATAAGATGCAAATGTCCTCAAAACTATGATCCTGGCAAAATTACTACAATAATCAGAAATTGCATTTTCTATCAAAAACAATGAAAATAACGCCTGTGTATGCTATATTCACGTTCAAACAATTTTCGCATTTTTTTATGGGCCATACTGTAAATAGGCAGCTATGAAAGTATATTTACCAGACTGTGTTTCAACAGAAACACCTAAAGTTTCAAAAACTTTAGGTTCAAATGACGAAAACAGTAAACATCAACTACGCCTATGAATGATGATTGCAACTCCCCCACATGCCCCATCAAGTCGATCGTTACTATAAACAAAAAAGTTAGGATCTCTTTTGAGTTTAAATCCTGGTTTTAAATACGTTTCGGTAATAACTGCTATATGCACGTTATTAACTGTAAGAAAATTAAACAGCTCGTCCTCTTTACCATTCAGCCTCGATAATTATCCACAAGACGAATGCTGCCTGATTTGTCAACGGTGTTACTAAAGAAGTAGTACAGCTTTTCAACAGATAAGGAGGCAACCCATTTACTCCAGCACCTTTCGTGGCGTCCAAATTCAGTAAAGCATTCAACACTGCTCGATTGGAAAAAATGGAAAGGCGGGATATGTATGTTGTACGTTTGAACGTTGTGGAAGCAACCAGGATGAACTTGAGGAGATGCTGTACTGTAAACACTTTGGAAGTAGCTTGCAAAGATGTTCGCTGCTTCTGCGGATATGGCGGCCTTAGTGTCTCCGTAGATTATGGTGTTCGGGATTCCATTGCTCATCTTTTGGGCCTTCATATGCTTCCAGAACTTCAAAGGGTTTGTTCTGGCGAATAGCTCCAGATTTTCAAGGTATAATCGATAGCTCGTGTCAAGAAGATCATTATAGGAGGATTCTACTTGACAAAGTGCATTCCTATTTTCCACGGTTTTATTAGCGAAATACCGCTTTCGTATCTTTCTCAGCCTGTTGCGCAAGTTTCGTAGCTGGGGACTCCACCAAGGCTTTCTATCTACACCATGATTAACGCGCCGGTGACGTGGAATGGTTGATCGAGGTATTTCGTAGATTTTGTCGTAAAACAAGCCGACACTTTCGTCGACGGTTAGCCCTAGTAGCTGGTGATTCCAATCAACCGAGGACAGTACGGAATTGAGCAAGGAGAGATCGCAACGTCGGAAGTCGAGATCGAAAATATCCGGTTCTGGTTCATCATGGCAGGTGACAGAGCAGCAGACATCGATTTGTAGAACGAGCGGTGGGTGATGGTCATCAACTGGCAGGATCGGTAAGACCGGCTGCGACATTTCAGATTTGTCTGAGAAGTTTGTAAATACCAAATCGAGAATTCGATTGTTCCGGTTTTCAATAGAATTAATCTGTACAAGCCCGCAGGACAAGATTGATTCGGTGAAGTTAATCTCTTGCTCGCTGGATGCATTTGAAGGCAGGTAACCAATCACATCTTCATCAAAGTTCCACTGCAGATGAGGAAGATTGTAGGGAGCATGAGCATGAGCATAAATGACCGTACAATCGTAGTTGCCACTCCATGATTGACCAAAGCAATCGAAGTTGCACAGGGATTTAGTGAATGGGGCTTGGGATTAGCTTACCATTCTTCAATGTGCACAAATCGAGAGCTCAAACTTTAGAAGTCAATAACGGCGCCGGCCACGTCCTTACGGTCATCGGGGAAGGGAAGGAATGTTAGTTAGACAACCATTGGTTTTAGAGACCGAAGAATCTTCTGCATCTCCATAGTTGTCATGGAAAGGATATTGGGTTAGTGGGATAAGGTAAGGATCTGGGAGTCATCTTTAGTTGTTGATGCGATTCTTGATATATCCACGCCTGACCGGTTTCGCGATATTATTCGATAAATGAATTGTATGCCGATCAAGTGTTCATCGTTCGCTCTCGCAAGAGCAAGCAACGCGACCAAAGGATCAAGCACTACTAACCTGCACATGAGGAAGATTGTAGTCACCAAAAAGCAGCACAACATCGTTACTTGCAGAAGAGTCGACCACGCTCTGAACGGCTGCAGAGTGGGTGGAATACAGCGTTGGATCGGAATTCGGAGGGAGGTAAATGCCGATAATAGTCAGCGCACAGTTGGGAAATTTTACACATAGGGTCAAATGGTCCAAAATGCCACTTTAAGGATTTGTGTCGTTTTCTCCTAATAAGATCCACATTTTAACGCCGTTCGAAGTCCTCACAGTAACTTCACAATATTTGCTAGCTACCATCATGAAAACATTTCCCAAAATTGAGATTTTTAACGGGTTTAAATCGTGTAGAAAAGTTGGTTCAAAATGACAAAAGGGATGGGGTAGAATGCCATTTAGTATGGAGAACTAGTAGTTAGCAATCATGTTTCTCCATGAGTTTGCTCTGTGGTATGGAAACGCTTATTCTTTAATGAAATCGTCGAAAAACCTTAATGTTTAGGCAAAAATGGGAAAAATGTTGAATTTCACCGGAAAATTAAGGAAAAATGTATGATTTTATGTCCAAGGGTTGTAGCGGCAACTCTTGGGTAAACATATTTTAACATCGTTTGGCAAAGAATATAAATTGAAACGTTCTAGGAATGATTTAATGAGGTGGGCCATTTTACCCCATCAGTGCGTCTTGGACCATGTTCCCCTACTGCCACCTGCTCAAGCTCAGTACAATCGGATACAGACACTTCCGTACACTGCAAATTACTCTTAACTGCGACGAGCACGCCGCCTCCTCTCGACAGGTTACTAGTAGTCACATTGCGATCACAGCGAAATATTGTGTAATCGGAGGACAGTTCCGAGTTATTTATGTCTGATCGGCGCCACGTTTCGGTAAGAACAACAATGTCGTACTCACAGCTTGATAATCGCAGATTCAGTTCGGTTGTTTTAGTTCGTAAGCCCCTTACGTTTTGGTAGTAAACGCAGAGGGATCTGCTATCAGACGTTGCAGAGACGTTGCAATTACCTCCTCGGTTATGCGTGAATGACACTACGTTGGGCAAAGCACTGGAAACAACGTTGGAATGAGCAGGTGCATTTTTCGGTTTCCCGATTATAGTGGCTTGGAAGAACCTATCTCCGATCCCGCACACAGGACCAGGACGACTGCTGACCGATGACACGAATGGCTCGACTGTGGCGGGGGGATAAGGGGCTTCCATGATAATTTCATCAGTGCGTCCCAGTGTCTGGTTGATTTGTGTAGTGTTGAAACCCGGTTGAAAGATATGTACATGAGGAGCGCTGGAACTAACAGTTGAATCAGAAGGCGAAATAAAATACTTCCCATATGAAGCAATCAGGAACATCCCGTCTCCGTGCCCGCACACAGGACCAGGACGACTGAGGATCGAGATAGCAACCAACCTCAGTCTCCTTGGACTGGACAGTGCACAATCTTCTCCGCCGAAACTGCTGCTATTTTATATGCCGCAGGGGTGGCCTACTACTAGCCCAATAGTCATCATCACCGATCAGCGAGTTGCTTCACAACGCTCCAGTCCAAAGCCCCTCGTCACCCATGGATCCAGGGGATAATAAAAAAGGCTTCGTACTACGTCACCATATTGTGGGTCCCAGGGTCTTCCTGGTAATGCAACCGCAGTCTACCTAGCAGGATTCGGCCATCCTGGCCCTCGTTACAGTACAAGGGTGCCCCTTGCTGATATTCGACGGTGGGTGAAATCAACCATACGCCAGACATGGCAGGCAGAGTGGACAAAATCACCTGCGAAAAATCAAACATCGCAGTGATGCTTGGGCAGACCTGAGGTCAATGAAGGACCAAAGAATAATTTGCCGGTTGAGAACCGGCCTTACAAGGGTATCCCACAATTACGGAGGAAACCCTTTCCATCGGACCTGCGAGGTATGTGACACAGTTGAGCATTTTATCTGCAACTTCCCAGCCTTTGAAGGCCCCAGAAAATTCCTTCAATAATAAGTAATTCAATTCGGTTTCTCGCTTTCGTTATCGTGATCTATGATCTATGATTCTTCATATGAGTATCTCATAAAATTATACTCTTACTTACTTACTTACTTATTTGGCTTTACATCAATTATCTTGATAAAGCCTCGCCAACAATATTTTGCCAATTCCCTCGGTTCATGGCCGCTTCTCTCCATCCTCGACTGTGACCCACGCTCTCCAGGTCCTGGTGTACCTGGTCAATCCACCTAGCTCGCTGCGCCCCACGCCTTCTTGTTCCGACCGGATTCGTGGCGAACACCATCTTTACAGGGTTGTTGTCCGGCATTCTTGCAACATGCCCTGCCCAGCGTATCCTTCCAGCTTTAGCCACCTTCACGATACTGGGTTCGCCGTAGAGTCGGGCGAGCTCGTGGTTCATCCTTCGCCGCCACACGCCGTTCTCCTGCACGCCGCCGAAGATCGTCCTTAGCACTCGGCGTTCGAAAACCCCAAGAGCTTGCAAGTCCTCCTCGAGCATAGTCCACGCCTCATGCCCATAGAGGACTACCGGTCTTATCAGCGTTTTGTACATCGTGCATTTGGTGCGGGGGTGAATCTTTCTTGACCGCAGTTTCTTCTGGAGCCCATAGTAGGCACGACTTCCGCTGATGATGCGCCTTCGTATTTCCCGACTAACATTGTTGTCAGCCGTCAACAAGGATCCGAGGTAGACGAACTCGTCCACCACCTCGAAGGTATCCCCGTCTATCGTAACACTGCTTCCTAGGCGGGCCCTGTCGCGCTCAGTTCCGCCAACCAGCATGTACTTTGTTTTCGACGCATTCACCATTAGCCCGACTCTTGTTGCTTCGCGTTTCAGGCGGGTGAACAAATCTGCCACCGTTTCAAATTTTCTCCCAATAATATCCATGTCGTCCGCGAAGCAAACAAATTGTCCGGATCTCGTGAAAATCGTGCCTGGACTGTTAAGTCTGGCTCTCCGCATGACACCTTCAAGCGCAATATTGAACAACAGGCACGAAAGTCCGTCGCCCTGTCGTAGTCCCCGCCGAGACTCGAACGAACTGGAGTGTTCGCTCGAGATCTTCACGCAGTTTTGCACACCGTCCATCGTTGCTCTGATCAATCTTGTGAGCTTCCCGGGAAAGCTGTTCTCGTCCATGTCCAAAATTATACTCATTTATATTATAAATTTTTCCCATTTATATTATGAAAGTTGAAAATGCACACGTTTTTTTCTTGTAAGTCTCATTAGCAATTTCTAATGTCTTTATTCGATTAGAAATATGTATGTCATTCATGCGTGTTTTATAATAGGAACTCATTTTCACGAGTGTTGCTAATCGTTGTCATACGCTCGCTTATGAACCTCTATCGTGAATATTATGGACATAAGTAAGTTGTGGATATTTATATGATTCTTGTATTAAAAATCAAATACTTCTTATATCGTTATTCTATGAGAAAATCGCGTGTTCCTCAAACGTTCTGTTTTTTCAGTGTATATCTATGATACTCGTTAAATGGCTAGTAAAGGTCTGAAATGCATATGATTAATAGTTTTTCATACTTTACAATGAATTTATTTTAAACTTGCAATCACAATTGCATTTCAATCCCAAACGCATTTTTCCCACCCACTTGCAATGGACCTCGTCACCTGCTGACACATTTGCAGCTCGGTGCACAATTTCGCACAGCAGTGTTGACAGGCTCCGGCATCGATTCACAGCCAGTCGCTAATTGGTGCCCGGAAACTAGAACTTTTCCCACCGCAAAAGACAGTGAGAGCATAGCATCAGTTAAGTTTAATCATAGACTGCGTCCAGCCGAATCCATGCCAAGCATCGCGCGCAAATTGGTGGGAAAGTGGGACTTCTCTTCTATCCATTATCCATCCATCAGCTGATGGTCGTCGTCGTCATCTTTCCTTGATTATTGTCACAGTTCTCATCATTGAGCGAGGGAAGACTATCAAAAGAAATGCCGCTCAGCTGCTGATGTCTGCTGCCAAGATAAGGATCTACTTTTTGTGCTTTCCTACCTGGCTGGTTGGAGCAGACATGCAACTTCTACGTATGCATCTACAAAGTGCAGCTCTGTTTCATTCATGTCACTTCGCAAAGATGTTTCGTGAAATGGGCGCGAGGGCGGAGACGGCTAAGAGGATGGAATCTTTCGCGACTGCATCATCTCTCCTAGAAGAGATGAGGGGGCGATATCGCGGGTCGCATACACTTTGCATACTCTCGCGCTGCCATCTGCCAACAACAGGGGAGAGGATAGGTTTCATAAGTGATCCCCCCGTGCGTTTCAGGAGATGTTTATCAACCCTCGGTATCGTCGTCGTCGTCATGTGTCTTGCGATTGAGTAGGGCAAAATGGTCCAAAATGCCACTTTAAGGATTTGTGTCGTTTTCTCCTAATAAGATCCACATTTTAACGCCATTCGAAGTCCTAACAGTAACTTTACAATATTTGCTAGCTACCATCATGAAAACATTTCCCAAATTTGAGTTTTTTAACGGGTTTAAATCGTGTAGAAAAGTTGGTTGAAAAATGGGGGTAGTTCAAAATGACCAAATGGATGGGGTAGAATGCCATTTAGTATGGAGAACTACTAGTTAGCAACCATGTTTCTCCATGAGTTTGCTCTATGGTATGGAAACGCTTATTCCTTTATGAAATCATCGGAAAACCTTAATGTTTCGACAAAAAAGGGAAAAAAGTTGAATTTCACCAGAAAATTGAGGAAAAATCTTTAAGTTTATATTCAAGGGTTGTGGCGGCAACTCTTAGCTAAACATATTTTAACTTCGTTTGGCAAAGAATACAAATTGAAACGATCTAGGAATGATTTAAGGACGTGGGCCATTTTACCCCATCAGTGCGTCTTGGACCATGTTCCCCTACATCAACGTTCCTCCGCGGTATATGTTGTGCTTGTCTCAATTAAAAAGCAATTGCTCACCTCCAAACAACTTGACTATGGCGTCTGGGCTTTGTGCCGGGAAAGCGATATGGTGTGAATTAACGGGCTCATGTATGCTATCGCATAATTTTGATTGACGGCTTTGGGGAGTATTGTTTTCAGAATGTATGACTATCAACTTAAGTCGAACTGCTCACAGTTAGAGGGTATTTGACAACACTGATTGCTTAAGTAATTTATTTTCAAATTCTTTATTAGTATCACATAATGCTTAATTTTCTTCTTTTTTTTTTGTTTGGCGTTTGCTCCTAACTTGACATTGTATATTTTTAATAATTCATTTGTACTATTTCAGGAAGGGAGCTTCAGAATCACCTACAAAATTTTCTTTCGAATCCTTTTTTAATTCTTTATTAGTATCATTCCAAACATTACATTCATCTTTTTTATCTAGGTGTTCTGTGTTAGAAAACACTATCAACCTAATTTGGTAAACTAAATTAAGCATTTATAACCATTTTGTTCATAACATAGACAATAGAAGCAGTGTTGATAGACTCACACTCAATCCACAATCAATACGCTCTCCCGTGAGAGCAATCTCATTGGAAATCTGCTTCGTAAATCTCACGCTTGAGATTTTGATGCAAAAATCAATCAATCAACTCAAACCGTAATAAATGATTCAGTCGCCAAAACTCGTGAAACTTGAATGTTGTTGTTTACTTTAGAAAGGATTACTATAATTTTACCAGACTAACAAGAAAATATTGCCGCATGTGAGTAAACTGTGAAAAAACGAGACAATAAGTCAAAAAAGTGAGCCATCTCATCCATGATTTTTTAACTGCTGAGTTGCGTGATTGACAACTCACGCATGAAAAATCTCAAGCGTGAGTTATGAAAAATTGAGTTTTTCACAACACTGAATAGACGATTGCAACGATTTCTGACTAAACATATTAATATTTTTTTTCGACATTTCCCGAATAGCACACATGTTATAATAGAGGCAGAATAATTCTTATATGACCAGATCAGGTCATATAAGAGTTATTCTGCCTCAATTATAACATGTGTGCTACTAGGGTTGTTCCATTGTTTCAAAATTGGATATTTTATGTAACTGATTAGTAGTCTCAACTCTCTATAACTTGATATTCAAAAGACCATCGAGTTAGGAAGATATTGCTGTTTGCGTTTGAAGTGCAAACCTTAGCTAACTGGGCTACAAATGCGGCAATACAAAGCAATCAAAGGATACTTAGCAACCATGATCAAAACCACCGCCAACCTAGCAAAGAAAATCAAACTTTGACTTCGCCTTCCTTGTCAAAAGTCTTACCACGTTTGGTGTTCCCACATTTGAGATTTGCGTTTCAAACACCATCGAGTTAGCCATGGTCCTTTAACACGATATCGAGATATGGAATATCGAGTAAGGGAGAGTTGACTGTACTATACCAAGGAGGGAAATCAAATTTTATTTTGAATCCTCCTGAATCCTTAAAGTCAATATGGCCGGCCTAAAAATTTGTTTGAAGATCAAATTCAACGCAACAAATACAACAAATTTATTGCTGCTTGCTTTCGGTAGCTGTCAAACATTTCAATCCAAACATAATATGTGCTTGTAGTTTCACATGTCAGATTTGGTCTTGATAACTTGATTATAACTTAGGGTGATGTGCTAGTATCCATCGTATTAAGCATTGATCAGTGAGAACTGCAATTTTCCCAATATTGCAGTGAATGATGCTAATACAAACCGATGCCAAACAATTCTTTCTTAAACCTACTTTAGCATTGTACAATAACATTTTGATAAAACTTGATCTGTTTTTGGAAATAATGCAAATAAAATGCATCTTACCGTATTCTCAATCCGTCGTATCGTTTTCAACTCCGTCGCAATCAGTTTTCAGATTCGTCTCACAACTTACGGCTCACTGTGATGTATTGAGTGGTTAAAACACAATATATCGACGCTATAATACAATGTTTCACTAGATTATATAGATCTACGGGCATCTCCCTCCATTCCTTCAGCATGTTGGAATATACTAATTTCCTTTAAAATTAATTGTACGTCATCAAAATTCAGCCCAAACATATGAACACAATTCCTTTTGATCGTACAATTATGGCATTTGCTCACAGTACAGCGAAAACAACACAATCAAAGGAACCGTATTTTTACGTCGAGCGTCGCACACACATTGATGCGCACAAGCTTTTTTTTCTCAGTACGACGGATTGAACTTTGTTTACATTCTCAATTATACACGGCGGTTGAGGAAATTTCGTAAAATTTGGTGATTTATTGAAGTTTTACGGCGTGTGATTGGAATGAAATCCTTCAGTGAAGTAGTACGAAGGTTTTCCATAGTGAAAATAAGTGCCCGGCTAAGTAACTCACCCACGGGGGCGGGAAGAAACTTGTGCTGGAAAGTGATGTGGCTCAGTCGATCGCTAAGCATTTCTCTCAAATCGTGTTCGTCCATGCGATTTCGGTGAAAAAGTGCAAAGTGGATAATTGAACTGAAGTTATTTACCAAAATACAGTATTTTTATTGCATTTTTGGTGTACAAGTGTACAAACCATAACAATTTTCACAAAATGACACTTGGATAATGAATCTATGTTGCAGGTAAGTTTGAATATCTACCGTAGTGGAACATTTAAAGTTTGATACGACGAATAGTAGCGCTTACGACGAAGTAGAACAAAACCCTACTAGTTAATTTTCAACAAAAACAAAATGTAGGGTCTGTGCTGACCAGATAAGAATTGATTTTCCAAAATCAAAATTTTCAATGTAAACGATTATTAAATCAATCAAATTTATCACAGATGCTGGTTGACATAGCCTATAGAAAAATACAAAAACATAAAAGTATTTGAAAGTTTGAAAAGTACTATGATTTTCATTATCAAAGCAACACAACCAATGGACTAAACACTACTCATTCCTGTAGGAAGTGCTGAAGGAATCCATTCGTAATAATTGGAAAGAAAAAAGCCCTGTAGGAATCTTTGAAAGGATTCCTAAAGAAATATTTGAAATGATATTATATAAGAATATTTCCATGAGATACATTGTTAGAAAAATTGAGGCAATATTAGATAATAATTGTTGGTTGCACTGGACATGAAACAAACGCATTTGGAGAACATGACATGTCGAAGCAATTCCTGGATGATTTTAGATGAAGCCCCGCCAGAATATCAGAGCATCCATTTATTTCTTGAAAATTCAAGAATCTAAAGGAAAATATGCGGAGAAATATCCCCAAAATGATCAGAAATATGTTTGAAGAAATTACAGGTAGATTATCTTTGAATGCCATAAAAGCTTCAATAGACGAATTTCATGGAGTAACCTTAAAAAATGCTATTGGTATGCTCTACAGAACTTCGATCCTGGTTTTGGATAAAATAACAGGCAAAATGTTTAGAAGAGTGGTTGGACGAATATTTTGAACATTCCTAAAAGAAATCTCTCCATCCAACTCCTTAAGGTGAATATGAATCGAAGCCAAACTTCAAATTTTCAAGAGCACAAATCTGGAGAACCGAACTCCCGTGTGAGCTGAAAACTTAATCGATTGGTCACCGCCAGCTAGTGACCAATCGATTAAGTTTTCAGCTATAACGAATGTTTGGTTCTCCAGATTTGTGCTCTTGAAAATGTAAGGTTTGGCTTCGATTTATCTCCACCTTAACTGACATGCTATTTTCAATGACAACGATTTCATCAACAAAACCTAGAAACATCTACGTGACGATGGTGTCACTGCGTTGCACATCATTTCCTCTTATGACTCTTTCAAGAGAAACATTAACTGACAGATTCAAATGAATTTAAATTGTCGTATCCTGATTTCTTTTTTGGTGGTATACCGTCGATGGGGGTGACAATGGGTCTAGGGGGTGAGATTGGGTCAAAATGGAAAAATATATTTTATGAAATATTTCAGCTAATAATTCTGATATTACGAAAATTAATAATTGATATGTTAGGGAACATATTATCACACATAATTCATCACAATATACATTTTAAGAAATAGTAGTTTTTGTTTACTATATCATTGAACTTGAGTGTTAATACTAGATAAAATTTACAACATTAAATTTATCCTGTACAAAGTATCACGCATGTACTTTAACCTCTACCGTTATATTAGTAGAAGGTTGAAAGTCTTTTCATTACACTTCACACGTATTTTCCGGAATTTATTTGATTTTTCCACGAAAATTTATTTTTTTTTCGGTACGGTGTCTAAAACATTAAAAATGGGGGTGAGATAGGGTCAAGCAAGAACGATAGTAAATGAAATTGCAAGTCCACTTTTTTCACATTTTACGGTGCCGGGTGTTCTCTTTTTTCATTAGGATGTGTTTATTCTTTCTAAATACAGCATCTCTGAAACATCAAACAAGTCTGCTTGAGTAGTCCGTGCATTGAATAACAATGCAACGCATTTTGACAACTTGTCATACCAGCAACTGTGTTTCGTGCGCAGCAACATCGTAAAATTTTATCAAATGGAGTTTTTTAATGTAACTATTTATCAGTGTTTTCATAATATAGAAGCATCTCACGGAAGTACAAGTGAGTTGGATCGCTGAAATACCAGGATTATGACGTCAACATGTGCCTGAAATGTATTGATGTGAAATGTCGCACCAAAATTTAACTATTTGTGAAGGTTTAAAATAATCAATGTTTCAGTAAACCTTTCGGGAATAGGCTTTATGGCAATGGGGATGAGACTTTCAAGACAATTCGAGGGAAAAAACAAGAAAATTTATGCAAACTTGACGATAAATGTTGGGTTTACATATTTTTTCTCACAGCTCTTCTATTTTTCGTTCTTTTATGTGGGTTTATCATACTTGTGAAACATCTTAGATATCTTTTCGTATTGTTTGCATCGTATTGCATCAATATTTTTCAGCTGTGAATGATTTTGCAATCCTATTCTCAAAAACAAGTTATTTCAACTACAGTGACCCAATGTCACCCCATCTATAGGGTGAGATTGGGTCATTTTTCATTTACTTGTGGTGCCACTGTGAATAAATATTTGTCTTTAATTTTTTGAACAGTTGTTAATGTACCATCAAAGTACATACACACCAAATTAGAAGTTTATTGGAGTTAAATTGCGATAGTTATTCAATAAATAATACGCACATATCCCTTTTTGACCCATTCTTACCCCCAACGACGGTACTTGGTGCTTAAGCTCGAAGAATATTTTTAGTTTTATCCGAAGAAATTCTTTGGCAATGTTACTTTTTTTTTGGAAATCCCGGAAGGGCCAATTTGTCTGGTGAGCCCACCAAGTTCATCAATATATTTCTGTAAAAAAAAAACCCTGGCACACATAGTCCTTTTGGGAACCTTTTTTTTGCAGAATGGTCTCTCTACAACCTTTCGCGGAACTTGTTGAATATGTTCTGTGCCTCTTAAATAAAAACAATCGTTCGAACATTTTCAAAAGCTTGATAAAAATCAAAAAACTGAATGAATTATTAGTATCTAACCTCTTTGTTTGAAAGATTGATTGGGTTTGTATTGGGAACCCACACGTGTAAATTCTTGCATATTACAAACCTTGATTGCTGATGGAAAGCCATTCAAAAGTTTTAGTGCAACTTATTTTACAAATACAATGTTTTTTTAGGTTATACTTCACCAGAATTATTTTGGTGACAGGTGGCAAGACATATCGAGCAATTGAGGCTGAAATTACTGTTGCAAGTTACCCCACAAGGAAAGCCAAAAACGTTGCAAAATTAACAAAACTATTATCTAGCCCTTTTATACACTATCACATACCTTAACTGATAACAAATATCTCGAATAACATATTTTTGCCGTTTGTGTGGCACTAGGAACGATTTTCAGTCTTGCTTTTATATGATCACCTCCAGCAAACCAATCAAAATGGAAACAAAACTCAAATAATCGGCAAAATTTTATGTTTTATACTTAAGGTCGATAACCCGAGCAACACACATGTTATAATTGTGTATTATCAACTAATATATGATTAATTTTGGTCATATATCAGTTGATAATACACAATTATAACATGTGTGTTGCTGGGGAACCGGTGTAATAAATTAAAATAAGTTCAATCAAAACGACAAATTCGGTTACATTTCAATGTATTGCAAGTTACTCCGTTTAGAGGTACTAAGAAATTTAACCATTTCCCAAATTTTGTGAGAAAATCTTTTGAATACTTCTTTATTATTGGTAAAATTTCTGTGGCTATTTTTGGAATTCAAACTTTCCAAAAATTATGAGGGGTCCCTCGTAGCATTTCAAAGCATATATTAAACTATAAGTGATTGAAGTTATCATTATGTATAGGGTATAATTTGCTAGAATGCTTCTTTTGTATTGATAAATTTACTTTTTGAAATACTTTGAAATTATTGCCAAATTATTATTAACTTATGTAAACAAACAGCGATCGCCCCTTCAGTCATCGGCAGAACCAGGACGGTTGTATTGAGTATAACAAGCAACTTTATTTCATTAGGCAGCATCCACTTATTACGTAACGCTGAAATTTGAAATTTTAGAACACCTACCCCTCTGTAACGCTTTTTGTATGGAACATTTCAAAATGATTGTGCGATATTTGCCAGAAAACCATTCGCCAGAAAACTATTCGCCGGAATGACATTCGCCAGAAAGTACCATATGCCAGAAAACCATTTGCCAGAAAGTACCATTCGCCAGAAAACCATTCGCCAGAATGTACCATTCCCCAGAATTGACCATCCCCCAGAATTGTTTTATTTTATTTTTTTCAGGTGAATCAAGTTTGCAATTGTAGAGCATTAAAAAAATGTGTGAGATTATTTTGGTTAATATACTCAAAAAAGCACAGGGTCTCTTGGACACAACCTACCGTTGACTTAGTGAGCCAGATTCGAATATCCATATTCTAATTGTTGGACTAGGTACATATAGTACAACCCAGACAACCAGAAATCGCATGAAAGTTCACGTTATAACTCGTTTATTCATACTAATTATATCAAACTCGCAAAACACCGTGGATAAACTCGTCAAATTGATGAGTTTCCTCGCATAAAACACTTTTTTTCTGAGTTCATTTGCACATTTTTTCGCCTCCTACACTCGTACAAAGTAAGTCGAATCAATTCGTAGCAGCTGTCAAATCAACATTTGTTATCATAAGTTTAGTCGCATAAGATCACAGGTTAGTTCGGTGGAATATTTTAACACTCGCATTGTATGTTATTATTCATCACATAATATATGCACGCATATCGCCTCCACTTTTGTACGTAGAAAGCCTTTTCGCGACATCTTATAAGTGAAATTTTGCACATATAAAGCCTCCAGGTGATTTCGTTATGCGTACATTTTGGTTGTCTGGGAAATATCGATTTCGCGAGCATTCAACGATCAACAGCAATATTTGAAGTTTTATGAATATGAATTGAAAAAGCAACACTTAATACTGGGGGGCCGTGGAACTAGAAAGGGGTCGTCCATAAATGACGTAGCTTTTTAGGGGGGAGGGGGGTCTCCACGAATTTGTGACGATGTGTGACGAGGGGGAGGGAGGGGTCCTAGCTAGTGGACGTAGCATTTTGAATCACGTCGGTAAAATGAGAGGCGCTGAAAAAAATGACACGTAATTATTTTTTTATCAAACTTCTTTTTTCTTTGTTTGACTTATAAAGTTGGGTTCTAAAATGATGATTCAGCTGCAACACATTCCTATGACAAGATTAAAAAAATCAAAGAAATTTTTGATTTTCTGTATTGCAATCAAACAGATTTTTTAACACTTTAAATAATTATGTGAACATTATTTTCATGTATTAATCAATTAATTTATAAATATATAAATTGAAAGATACATAAATTAATTAAAAGTCAGGGCTTTAAAGACTTGGAAAACATTGTTTTAGTTCTATTCATATTTTCTGTTAAAGCTTATTTCTTTAAAAAAAACATATGATCGCTCTGGCAAATATTACATCACATTAAAACAAGATATTAATTCCGTGTATTATGCGCTCAATGTGCAGAAGATCTCCACCCAATCAACTCATCGATTTGTTTTGATATATCAATGCTCTTGATGGAATAGCCTGAACTAAACTTGATGGAAAAACCTGGACAACAGATTCGAGTGTTATCGAAATTGTTCTATCATTCAATTTTCATAATAACTCGGTAATTTTAAGAAAGATTATTTTTAGTATATAATTGTTGCGTTATAGGTTGTGTAAGATTATTTCAGTATGGGGATCGATAGTGAAGTTAAGCTGAAATATTAATAAAGTTGAATAACTTGTATAATAATCGCTAAGATTTTCTGAATATTCCAAATATTACAAGTTTAATCTTTTCTACATCTGGCACCTGATTGCTAAATGGATTTGATTTTGGATAATAATGACGAATACATTTTCATTGAAATCCGTTTCCTAACAACGAATAATTAAAAACCAATCCTCTACTATAACTAAATGTATTTTCAATATATTATAAAATCTATTGTACCCTAACTCGTTACTGAACCTATCAATCTAATCATTTTTTTTTCTTTTTTATATCTTCAGCTGTAAACTAATTTTTCATGGTAAAAAAGTAATACAATTTAGCAAACAACTCAAACAGGAAAAAGTTTATTCAAAACTGTTTTACAAATTACTTTTTTAATAATTATAATTAAATTTAAATTAATCAATTAATAATTTTATTAATAATAAATTACTTTTGAGCGCTACTGCAAATCAAACATTTATTCGTTTGATTATCCTTACGGTTCAGTCAGTAATTAATATCAAAACATGTATTGAACTTCTGAATTCCATTATTTTGTTTTAAACCTAAGGAAAACAAATAAAATAAATGTAGGGGGGGGGGGGGGTTTGCTTGATATGCTACGTATTTTCCGAGGGGGGTATCAGCATTTGTGACGAAATGCTACGAGGGGGGAGGGGGTGTAAAAAATCAGTGAAAAAATTCTACGTCATTTATGGACGGTCCCAAAGAAAAAAATATACAGTAGAATAACGATTGCATTCATTAAAAGCTGCTTCACTATGTATGAAAGATACTGCTTACTGATGTAAAGAATGGATATTTAGCATGACGGATAGTAAAGTAAGGTTTTTTTTAATACATGTTGTCCCTGTAAAATGGTATTATGGTTTGAAAGGCTTCACAAGCGGTTCGCCCTTCTTTTCAGCATAAGCTGTTCTTCAAAGTTTTGTTGCTTCTTTTCAATATACGTTGCAACTATCATTCTACAGATGTTATAGCATGAGATTATGCTATTTTATAATTATTAAATTCCATCTTTCTGTTTTTTCAGTTTCAATGAAATGTTTTTTTTTTAGATTATTAAGTTTTACAGGGAATTATGTTTAGGAATATTTCACATGTGGTGCTCCCTTCTTTTCATCATAAGCTGTTCTTAAAAGTTTTGTTGCTGCTTAAGAGCTAGTTTATTGGATATTTACAAGATTTCGATATACGTTGCAACTATTTGTGCTGTCCGTTCGATGAAGTAATGAATGACTCCATTCGCAAACCAAAGTTACATTTACTATAACAACTTTCAGGAGCTTTTAGACAAATAAGACAGTTGTAAAATCAAGAAGAACATCCTATATATGGGGAATGAAGAATTCTTGTTTGCCAAAAAACATGTTAAGTAGTGGTAAGCAAATACTCTTTTTTGAATAATTTTTCATGTACTGATATCAAGGTGACTATTTAATAAAAACCTTTTGGTCTATTTTTACCCGAATGTTGTTCCCACGAATATCATTTCCCCGAACGCCAGATACCCGAATGACAATTTTTCCTGCAATCTATTCTCCCGAACACGGGAAGAAATCTGAATCCAAAAACAAGATTATGACTCATGTTATCATGATTCCAGCGTGTTTTCATCTTATGAAAATACACCATGATATGGACTCATGAGTCAGATTGCCGTAACGCAACACACGCGTTATGTTTTTTGTTGCTGATTCGAAATCATGATTCAAATGCCAAAAATGCTGAGTCGCACATCCGTTTTTGATCGGCGAAATGAAAAAATAAAAATAAAAAAAAATGGCATGCACTGAAATTTGAGCCAAGAACCTTTCGATTGAAGGCACGTACTCTACCACTGAACCACTTCGTTATCTTGAATTACAGGTGATCGATACGAATGAGTTGAAGCAAAGCGCACCGGTTTGTGTTTTCACCCTGGATGTTACGCTTATGAAGAATCATGATTATGACTCCAGGAACCATGATTTGTGATCCTGATATTATGACCTAACCAATTTATGAATTTCATGATTTGTAAATCATGATTTGGGGATCAGATTTTTATCCGTGAATGACCCAACATTTGTATGGATTATGATAAAACCACCCACTTCTACTCCCTCTTGAACGACCACGTGGTTCATGGACGGCCCCAAAATAGATGCAGTTCAAAATGGATAAGAAACAATCTTCAGAGACAGAATGGTGAACTAGAAAGAACGATAAAGAAAACAAGAAAAAATCAGTGCGCATCGTACCTTCGTGCTGTGCGTACACGAATTCTCTCTGCTCTTGGAAGTTTTCTTAAAAACTACCTAAAGCAATAAAACAGTACTTTTCAGTGCTACACATACAGTACTTTTCAGTGCTAAAATTAAAAACGGTACTTTTCAGTGCTACTTAAACAGTACTTTTCAGTACTATTTTTTCTACTATTGATCCCTTTACGATCCTTGTTTGGACCCGTGCCTTCGATTTTTCGTTGGACCCGTTGGCGAAAGCTAGCGGTGGTAATCCTTCTTGGACACCGTCTAGGGAAAAAACCTCTCGAAGGTCACGTCTTTCTCGTTTATTAACTAAACATGGTATCAACAACTAACAAAAGGAAGGGTGAATCTCTGAATTCACTACTTCCTTCCAAAAAAGTGGGTTTTAAAACTGTCACTACACGTGGCAAGAATGGAAGAAAGGACGCTTCCCCGGAATGCGAAGTTTCTTCCAAGGGTGAAATGAATAATTGTATTGAAATGAGCAATCAGTTCGATGCTCTAGACAAATTTTCCGAACACCAAATCGAAGCAGCCTCTAGCCCAGGCTCTTTGATTCAAGTGAGGAAGCAAAGAGTGCCGCCTATCGTGGTCAGTTGTTCCGAATTTGGGGGATTTAGGCAGGAGATCTTGAACTCCATTAGGGGAATCAAGGTTTCCTTCCAAATCGCAAAGAAAGGAGACTGTCGCGTTTTGCCGGAAACTCTTAAAGATCGCGAACTTCTTCTCAGATATCTTGAAGAGAAGAAGCACAATTTTTTTACTTATGACGACAAAACTGAACGTTTGTTCAAAGTCGTCTTGAAAGGTCTCTCAAGTGACTATAAGTCACCTGAAGAGATCAAAAATGGAATAAATGATTTACTTGGATTTTCCCCAGTCCAAGTAATCATTATGAAAAAGAGAACCCAATCTGGCATTGTTCGGAAAGGGCTTTCTCAAGAATATTATTTAGTTCACTTTAACAAAAAAGAACTAAATAATATTAAAGCTTTAGAAAAAGCTAAACTTATGTTCGATGTCCGTGTGACGTGGGAACATTTCCAGAAACCTGGAGGAAATTACCAGAACCCCACTCAGTGCCGTCGGTGCCAAAAGTGGGGTCATGGTACAAAAAATTGTCGCATGGATGCTAGATGCATGATTTGCGGAGGTTCTTCTCACGCTAAGGACGACTGTCCTGTGAAAGAAGATACCAGAAAATTTCAATGCGCCAATTGCAAAGGCCCTCACAAAGCTAACTTTTGGGAATGCATTTCACGCAAAAGAGTCGTTGAGGCTCGTGCCAAGCAGATGAAGGATAATATCCGTTACGATAACGGTCGTTTCCGGAATTTGCCTGGTAGAGTATCGAACAATGCTCATTTTTCAGTTAACGATCGCTTGATTAGGAATCATACCCATCAGGAAGATCATAATCATGCTCATTCACAAACTAATTTCAATCCGTCGGGTAGCCGTTCGAATCTTTCAATTTCGAATGTACCTACCCACGGTAAATCCTTTGCCGATATCGTAGCAGGTAATTTGAACTCTTCCCCTGTTCGTTCCATGAGTACCCATTCTACTTTTTTCAAATCAAATGGAAAAAAACCCTACCGCCACAGGTAACTCCTACCCCGCTTCTTCGTCTACCGAAAATTCCAATGGGAAATCATCAGATGATATGTCTGCCTCTGATTTTAATTTTCTAACTGAACAATTGAATCTAATGATTGATGCAATGTTCAAAGCCACCACTATGACTGAAGCAGTCCAAGTAGGTGTAAAATTTACAAATAAAATTGTTATTGGATTACGTTTTTCTAATGGATCCAAATAATAATTTAAATATTTTAAATTGGAATGCTCGTTCTCTGAATGGTAAAGAGGACGAGCTGTTTAATTTTCTTACAGCTAATAACGTGCATATAGCAGTTATTACCGAAACTTATTTAAAACCTGGATCCAAATTTAAAAAAGATCCTAACTTTTTTGTTTATCGTAATGATCGACTTGATGGGGCATGTGGGGGAGTTGCAATCATCATTCATAGGCGTATAAAACATCAACTGTTTTCGTCATTTGAAACTAAAGTTTTTGAAACTTTAGGTGTTTCTGTTGAAACACAGTTTGGTAAATATACTTTCATAGCTGCCTATTTGCCTTTTCAATGCTCTGGACAGCAAGTTAATTGGCTTCAAACTGACTTGCGAAAATTAACTCGCAATAAGTCAAAATTTTTTGTCATTGGTGACTTTAATGCCAAACATCGGTCATGGAATAATTCTCAAAGTAATTCCAACGGCAGAATTTTATTTGATGAGTGCTCTTCAGGATATTTCTCAATTCAATACCCTGATAGCCCTACATGTTTTTCCTCTTCTAGAAATCCATCTACGATTGACTTGGTCTTAACCGACTCTAGTCATCTTTGTAGCCAATTAGTTACTCATGCTGATTTTGATTCTGATCATGTCCCTGTTACATTTCAAATATCGCATGAAGCGATTCTCAATCCTATCAGCTCCACTTTCAATTATTTACGAGCCGACTGGAATATATATGAAACGTATGTTGACTCTAATCTTGATGTTAACATTTCTTTAGAAACTAAAATTGATATTGACAATGCTCTTGAAACTTTAACAAATTCCATTGTTGAAGCCAGAAACATTGCAATTCCAAAATGTGAAGTAAAATTTGAATCCGTGATTATAGACGATGATCTTAAACTCTTGATCCGTCTTAAAAACGTGAGGAGAAGGCAATTTCAACGCACTCGTGATCCTGCTATGAAAATTATATGGCAGGATTTGCAGAAAGAAATCAAGAAACGTTTTGCAGATTTAAGAAACAAAAATTTTGAAAATAAAATTTCTCAATTGGACCCCGGCTCTAAGCCCTTTTGGAAATTATCTAAAATCTTGAAAAAACCTCAGAAGCCTATACCGGCATTGAAAGAGGAAAACAAATTATTACTAACTAATTGCGAAAAAGCTCAAAAACTTGCTATGCAGTTTGAAAGTGCGCACAATTTCAATTTAGGACTTACTAGTCCAATTGAAAATGAAGTTACTCAGGAGTTCGAAAATATTCTCAATCAAGAGAACGTTTTCGAAAATGCCTGGGAGACTGATTTGGAAGAAGTGAGAACTATTATTAAAAAAATCAAAAATATGAAAGCTCCTGGCGATGATGGAATTTTCTACATCCTCATCAAGAAACTTCCAGAAAGTAGCTTATCATTTTTAGTTGATATATTTAACAAATGTTTTCAATTAGCATATTTTCCTGACAAATGGAAAAATGCTAAGGTTGTTCCAATTTTAAAACCAGACAAAAATCCTGCAGAAGCTTCTAGCTATCGTCCAATCAGTTTGCTTTCCTCCATCAGTAAACTTTTTGAAAAGGTTATTTTGAACAGAATGATGGCCCACATCAACGAGAATTCAATTTTTGCCAATGAACAGTTCGGATTCCGCCATGGACATTCGACCACTCATCAACTTTTACGTGTAACAAATTTGATCCGTTCCAACAAATCTGAAGGCTACTCTACTGGTCTTGCTCTTCTAGACATAGAAAAAGCATTCGACAGTGTTTGGCATGAAGGTTTGATTGTAAAATTGAAAAATTTTAATTTTCCAACATACATTGTTAGAATAATTCAAAGTTATCTGTCAAATCGTACACTTCAGGTTAATTATCAGAACTCCAGATCTGAAAGACTTCCTGTAAGAGCTGGTGTTCCCCAAGGCAGCATTTTGGGACCAATATTATACAATATTTTCACATCTGACTTACCTGAGCTACCTCAGGGATGTCAAAAATCTTTGTTTGCGGATGACACAGGCCTCTCCGCCAAAGGACGAAGCCTGCGTGTCATCTGTAGTCGATTGCAAAAAAGTTTGGATATTTTTTCTTCATACTTGCAAAAATGGAAGATTTCTCCTAATGCTTCCAAAACTCAACTAATAATATTCCCACATAAACCAAAAGCTCTTTATTTGAAACCTTCAAGTAGACATGTTGTCACGATGAGAGGGGTTCCAATAAATTGGTCAGATGAAGTTAAGTATCTAGGACTCATGCTAGATAAGAATTTAACTTTCAAAAATCACATTGAGGGCATTCAAGCCAAATGTAACAAATATGTAAAATGTCTCTATCCCCTTATTAATAGAAAATCTAAACTTTATCTTAAGAACAAGCTTTTGATATTCAAACAAATTTTCAGGCCAGCCAGTTGTATGCTGTACCAATATGGACTAGCTGTTGTAATACCAGGAAGAAAGCTCTGCAGAGAATTCAAAATAAAATTTTGAAAATGATTCTGAGGCTTCCTCCCTGGTATAGTACCAATGAATTACATAGGATATCCAATGTTGAAACATTGGAGCAAATGTCAAATAAAATAATCAATAATTTCAGGCAAAAATCGTTACAATCTACTATTGCCACGATTAATGCGTTATATGTTTAGGTTAAGTTAGGTTAAGTATATTAAAAACTTTTTTTTTTCTCTTATAAGCAGGTGAAATCAACTCACCTGTAAAAAATCTGAACTGCTACGGCAAATGAAATGTAATATGTTGTTAACAAAATGTTAATAAAATCTTAGATTTGTTTTACCAAATTAGGATGATAGTGTTGTCTAATAACACAGAACACCTAGATATAAGAAATAATGAATGTAATGTTTGGAATGATACTAATAAAGAAATTAAAAAAAAAAAAAAAAAAAAAAAAAAAAAAAAAAAAAAAAAAAAAAAAAAAAAAAAAAAAAAAAAAAAAAAAAAAATGCTGAGTTCGGAGAAACTTTAAAGAACCGCTTATCAAAAAAGAAGGGTGCATTTCATATGAACCGTTCAGCAGCCTGAAATAATCAATAAGTTCTGATAATTATGAGTGCCAAAACATTTTCGAGGAACCTATTTCCTTGAGAAAACGGGGTATTCAGGGAAGTGGTTTTGAGGGAAACGACATTCGGGGTATCGATAATCGGGACAAAGTAGCACAACCCCAATAAACTGTCCATTGCAAAGCAAAAACTCTCTGGTAGTTGTACGAGAAATTCTGTACAATACAATATTCTGGTAAAGAACAGCTCGCGGTAACAGGAAATTAAATTTTCTTAAAACTAGGTAAAACAGCTTAGAATATTGTATCAAAACCTCATAGCCAAAAAATCTTGCAAGAGATGTAGAAAAACAGTGTTATATTGTCTTCGCTCTGTGCACTTGCAGAAATTTTAAAATGAGAAGAACGAGATAGTTACCGTACTATTTGTTCAATTTAGTGGCACCTGATTGCTAAATGGATTTGATTTTGGATAATAATGACGAATACATTTTCATTGAAATCCGTTTCCTAACAACGAATAATTAAAAACCAATCCTCTACTATAACTAAATGTATTTTCAATATATTATAAAATCTATTGTACCCTAACTCGTTACTGAACCTATCAATCTAATCATTTTTTTTTCTTTTTTATATCTTCAGCTGTAAACTAATTTTTCATGGTAAAAAAGTAATACAATTTAGCAAACAACTCAAACAGGAAAAAGTTTATTCAAAACTGTTTTACAAATTACTTTTTTAATAATTATAATTAAATTTAAATTAATCAATTAATAATTTTATTAATAATAAATTACTTTTGAGCGCTACTGCAAATCAAACATTTATTCGTTTGATTATCCTTACGGTTCAGTCAGTAATTAATATCAAAACATGTATTGAACTTCTGAATTCCATTATTTTGTTTTAAACCTAAGGAAAACAAATAAAATAAATGTAGGGGGGGGGGGGGGTTTGCTTGATATGCTACGTATTTTCCGAGGGGGGTATCAGCATTTGTGACGAAATGCTACGAGGGGGGAGGGGGTGTAAAAAATCAGTGAAAAAATTCTACGTCATTTATGGACGGTCCCAAAGAAAAAAATATACAGTAGAATAACGATTGCATTCATTAAAAGCTGCTTCACTATGTATGAAAGATACTGCTTACTGATGTAAAGAATGGATATTTAGCATGACGGATAGTAAAGTAAGGTTTTTTTTAATACATGTTGTCCCTGTAAAATGGTATTATGGTTTGAAAGGCTTCACAAGCGGTTCGCCCTTCTTTTCAGCATAAGCTGTTCTTCAAAGTTTTGTTGCTTCTTTTCAATATACGTTGCAACTATCATTCTACAGATGTTATAGCATGAGATTATGCTATTTTATAATTATTAAATTCCATCTTTCTGTTTTTTCAGTTTCAATGAAATGTTTTTTTTTTAGATTATTAAGTTTTACAGGGAATTATGTTTAGGAATATTTCACATGTGGTGCTCCCTTCTTTTCATCATAAGCTGTTCTTAAAAGTTTTGTTGCTGCTTAAGAGCTAGTTTATTGGATATTTACAAGATTTCGATATACGTTGCAACTATTTGTGCTGTCCGTTCGATGAAGTAATGAATGACTCCATTCGCAAACCAAAGTTACATTTACTATAACAACTTTCAGGAGCTTTTAGACAAATAAGACAGTTGTAAAATCAAGAAGAACATCCTATATATGGGGAATGAAGAATTCTTGTTTGCCAAAAAACATGTTAAGTAGTGGTAAGCAAATACTCTTTTTTGAATAATTTTTCATGTACTGATATCAAGGTGACTATTTAATAAAAACCTTTTGGTCTATTTTTACCCGAATGTTGTTCCCACGAATATCATTTCCCCGAACGCCAGATACCCGAATGACAATTTTTCCTGCAATCTATTCTCCCGAACACGGGAAGAAATCTGAATCCAAAAACAAGATTATGACTCATGTTATCATGATTCCAGCGTGTTTTCATCTTATGAAAATACACCATGATATGGACTCATGAGTCAGATTGCCGTAACGCAACACACGCGTTATGTTTTTTGTTGCTGATTCGAAATCATGATTCAAATGCCAAAAATGCTGAGTCGCACATCCGTTTTTGATCGGCGAAATGAAAAAATAAAAATAAAAAAAAATGGCATGCACTGAAATTTGAGCCAAGAACCTTTCGATTGAAGGCACGTACTCTACCACTGAACCACTTCGTTATCTTGAATTACAGGTGATCGATACGAATGAGTTGAAGCAAAGCGCACCGGTTTGTGTTTTCACCCTGGATGTTACGCTTATGAAGAATCATGATTATGACTCCAGGAACCATGATTTGTGATCCTGATATTATGACCTAACCAATTTATGAATTTCATGATTTGTAAATCATGATTTGGGGATCAGATTTTTATCCGTGAATGACCCAACATTTGTATGGATTATGATAAAACCACCCACTTCTACTCCCTCTTGAACGACCACGTGGTTCATGGACGGCCCCAAAATAGATGCAGTTCAAAATGGATAAGAAACAATCTTCAGAGACAGAATGGTGAACTAGAAAGAACGATAAAGAAAACAAGAAAAAATCAGTGCGCATCGTACCTTCGTGCTGTGCGTACACGAATTCTCTCTGCTCTTGGAAGTTTTCTTAAAAACTACCTAAAGCAATAAAACAGTACTTTTCAGTGCTACACATACAGTACTTTTCAGTGCTAAAATTAAAAACGGTACTTTTCAGTGCTACTTAAACAGTACTTTTCAGTACTATTTTTTCTACTATTGATCCCTTTACGATCCTTGTTTGGACCCGTGCCTTCGATTTTTCGTTGGACCCGTTGGCGAAAGCTAGCGGTGGTAATCCTTCTTGGACACCGTCTAGGGAAAAAACCTCTCGAAGGTCACGTCTTTCTCGTTTATTAACTAAACATGGTATCAACAACTAACAAAAGGAAGGGTGAATCTCTGAATTCACTACTTCCTTCCAAAAAAGTGGGTTTTAAAACTGTCACTACACGTGGCAAGAATGGAAGAAAGGACGCTTCCCCGGAATGCGAAGTTTCTTCCAAGGGTGAAATGAATAATTGTATTGAAATGAGCAATCAGTTCGATGCTCTAGACAAATTTTCCGAACACCAAATCGAAGCAGCCTCTAGCCCAGGCTCTTTGATTCAAGTGAGGAAGCAAAGAGTGCCGCCTATCGTGGTCAGTTGTTCCGAATTTGGGGGATTTAGGCAGGAGATCTTGAACTCCATTAGGGGAATCAAGGTTTCCTTCCAAATCGCAAAGAAAGGAGACTGTCGCGTTTTGCCGGAAACTCTTAAAGATCGCGAACTTCTTCTCAGATATCTTGAAGAGAAGAAGCACAATTTTTTTACTTATGACGACAAAACTGAACGTTTGTTCAAAGTCGTCTTGAAAGGTCTCTCAAGTGACTATAAGTCACCTGAAGAGATCAAAAATGGAATAAATGATTTACTTGGATTTTCCCCAGTCCAAGTAATCATTATGAAAAAGAGAACCCAATCTGGCATTGTTCGGAAAGGGCTTTCTCAAGAATATTATTTAGTTCACTTTAACAAAAAAGAACTAAATAATATTAAAGCTTTAGAAAAAGCTAAACTTATGTTCGATGTCCGTGTGACGTGGGAACATTTCCAGAAACCTGGAGGAAATTACCAGAACCCCACTCAGTGCCGTCGGTGCCAAAAGTGGGGTCATGGTACAAAAAATTGTCGCATGGATGCTAGATGCATGATTTGCGGAGGTTCTTCTCACGCTAAGGACGACTGTCCTGTGAAAGAAGATACCAGAAAATTTCAATGCGCCAATTGCAAAGGCCCTCACAAAGCTAACTTTTGGGAATGCATTTCACGCAAAAGAGTCGTTGAGGCTCGTGCCAAGCAGATGAAGGATAATATCCGTTACGATAACGGTCGTTTCCGGAATTTGCCTGGTAGAGTATCGAACAATGCTCATTTTTCAGTTAACGATCGCTTGATTAGGAATCATACCCATCAGGAAGATCATAATCATGCTCATTCACAAACTAATTTCAATCCGTCGGGTAGCCGTTCGAATCTTTCAATTTCGAATGTACCTACCCACGGTAAATCCTTTGCCGATATCGTAGCAGGTAATTTGAACTCTTCCCCTGTTCGTTCCATGAGTACCCATTCTACTTTTTTCAAATCAAATGGAAAAAAACCCTACCGCCACAGGTAACTCCTACCCCGCTTCTTCGTCTACCGAAAATTCCAATGGGAAATCATCAGATGATATGTCTGCCTCTGATTTTAATTTTCTAACTGAACAATTGAATCTAATGATTGATGCAATGTTCAAAGCCACCACTATGACTGAAGCAGTCCAAGTAGGTGTAAAATTTACAAATAAAATTGTTATTGGATTACGTTTTTCTAATGGATCCAAATAATAATTTAAATATTTTAAATTGGAATGCTCGTTCTCTGAATGGTAAAGAGGACGAGCTGTTTAATTTTCTTACAGCTAATAACGTGCATATAGCAGTTATTACCGAAACTTATTTAAAACCTGGATCCAAATTTAAAAAAGATCCTAACTTTTTTGTTTATCGTAATGATCGACTTGATGGGGCATGTGGGGGAGTTGCAATCATCATTCATAGGCGTATAAAACATCAACTGTTTTCGTCATTTGAAACTAAAGTTTTTGAAACTTTAGGTGTTTCTGTTGAAACACAGTTTGGTAAATATACTTTCATAGCTGCCTATTTGCCTTTTCAATGCTCTGGACAGCAAGTTAATTGGCTTCAAACTGACTTGCGAAAATTAACTCGCAATAAGTCAAAATTTTTTGTCATTGGTGACTTTAATGCCAAACATCGGTCATGGAATAATTCTCAAAGTAATTCCAACGGCAGAATTTTATTTGATGAGTGCTCTTCAGGATATTTCTCAATTCAATACCCTGATAGCCCTACATGTTTTTCCTCTTCTAGAAATCCATCTACGATTGACTTGGTCTTAACCGACTCTAGTCATCTTTGTAGCCAATTAGTTACTCATGCTGATTTTGATTCTGATCATGTCCCTGTTACATTTCAAATATCGCATGAAGCGATTCTCAATCCTATCAGCTCCACTTTCAATTATTTACGAGCCGACTGGAATATATATGAAACGTATGTTGACTCTAATCTTGATGTTAACATTTCTTTAGAAACTAAAATTGATATTGACAATGCTCTTGAAACTTTAACAAATTCCATTGTTGAAGCCAGAAACATTGCAATTCCAAAATGTGAAGTAAAATTTGAATCCGTGATTATAGACGATGATCTTAAACTCTTGATCCGTCTTAAAAACGTGAGGAGAAGGCAATTTCAACGCACTCGTGATCCTGCTATGAAAATTATATGGCAGGATTTGCAGAAAGAAATCAAGAAACGTTTTGCAGATTTAAGAAACAAAAATTTTGAAAATAAAATTTCTCAATTGGACCCCGGCTCTAAGCCCTTTTGGAAATTATCTAAAATCTTGAAAAAACCTCAGAAGCCTATACCGGCATTGAAAGAGGAAAACAAATTATTACTAACTAATTGCGAAAAAGCTCAAAAACTTGCTATGCAGTTTGAAAGTGCGCACAATTTCAATTTAGGACTTACTAGTCCAATTGAAAATGAAGTTACTCAGGAGTTCGAAAATATTCTCAATCAAGAGAACGTTTTCGAAAATGCCTGGGAGACTGATTTGGAAGAAGTGAGAACTATTATTAAAAAAATCAAAAATATGAAAGCTCCTGGCGATGATGGAATTTTCTACATCCTCATCAAGAAACTTCCAGAAAGTAGCTTATCATTTTTAGTTGATATATTTAACAAATGTTTTCAATTAGCATATTTTCCTGACAAATGGAAAAATGCTAAGGTTGTTCCAATTTTAAAACCAGACAAAAATCCTGCAGAAGCTTCTAGCTATCGTCCAATCAGTTTGCTTTCCTCCATCAGTAAACTTTTTGAAAAGGTTATTTTGAACAGAATGATGGCCCACATCAACGAGAATTCAATTTTTGCCAATGAACAGTTCGGATTCCGCCATGGACATTCGACCACTCATCAACTTTTACGTGTAACAAATTTGATCCGTTCCAACAAATCTGAAGGCTACTCTACTGGTCTTGCTCTTCTAGACATAGAAAAAGCATTCGACAGTGTTTGGCATGAAGGTTTGATTGTAAAATTGAAAAATTTTAATTTTCCAACATACATTGTTAGAATAATTCAAAGTTATCTGTCAAATCGTACACTTCAGGTTAATTATCAGAACTCCAGATCTGAAAGACTTCCTGTAAGAGCTGGTGTTCCCCAAGGCAGCATTTTGGGACCAATATTATACAATATTTTCACATCTGACTTACCTGAGCTACCTCAGGGATGTCAAAAATCTTTGTTTGCGGATGACACAGGCCTCTCCGCCAAAGGACGAAGCCTGCGTGTCATCTGTAGTCGATTGCAAAAAAGTTTGGATATTTTTTCTTCATACTTGCAAAAATGGAAGATTTCTCCTAATGCTTCCAAAACTCAACTAATAATATTCCCACATAAACCAAAAGCTCTTTATTTGAAACCTTCAAGTAGACATGTTGTCACGATGAGAGGGGTTCCAATAAATTGGTCAGATGAAGTTAAGTATCTAGGACTCATGCTAGATAAGAATTTAACTTTCAAAAATCACATTGAGGGCATTCAAGCCAAATGTAACAAATATGTAAAATGTCTCTATCCCCTTATTAATAGAAAATCTAAACTTTATCTTAAGAACAAGCTTTTGATATTCAAACAAATTTTCAGGCCAGCCAGTTGTATGCTGTACCAATATGGACTAGCTGTTGTAATACCAGGAAGAAAGCTCTGCAGAGAATTCAAAATAAAATTTTGAAAATGATTCTGAGGCTTCCTCCCTGGTATAGTACCAATGAATTACATAGGATATCCAATGTTGAAACATTGGAGCAAATGTCAAATAAAATAATCAATAATTTCAGGCAAAAATCGTTACAATCTACTATTGCCACGATTAATGCGTTATATGTTTAGGTTAAGTTAGGTTAAGTATATTAAAAACTTTTTTTTTTCTCTTATAAGCAGGTGAAATCAACTCACCTGTAAAAAATCTGAACTGCTACGGCAAATGAAATGTAATATGTTGTTAACAAAATGTTAATAAAATCTTAGATTTGTTTTACCAAATTAGGATGATAGTGTTGTCTAATAACACAGAACACCTAGATATAAGAAATAATGAATGTAATGTTTGGAATGATACTAATAAAGAAATTAAAAAAAAAAAAAAAAAAAAAAAAAAAAAAAAAAAAAAAAAAAAAAAAAAAAAAAAAAAAAAAAAAAAAAAAAAAAAAAAAAAAATGCTGAGTTCGGAGAAACTTTAAAGAACCGCTTATCAAAAAAGAAGGGTGCATTTCATATGAACCGTTCAGCAGCCTGAAATAATCAATAAGTTCTGATAATTATGAGTGCCAAAACATTTTCGAGGAACCTATTTCCTTGAGAAAACGGGGTATTCAGGGAAGTGGTTTTGAGGGAAACGACATTCGGGGTATCGATAATCGGGACAAAGTAGCACAACCCCAATAAACTGTCCATTGCAAAGCAAAAACTCTCTGGTAGTTGTACGAGAAATTCTGTACAATACAATATTCTGGTAAAGAACAGCTCGCGGTAACAGGAAATTAAATTTTCTTAAAACTAGGTAAAACAGCTTAGAATATTGTATCAAAACCTCATAGCCAAAAAATCTTGCAAGAGATGTAGAAAAACAGTGTTATATTGTCTTCGCTCTGTGCACTTGCAGAAATTTTAAAATGAGAAGAACGAGATAGTTACCGTACTATTTGTTCAATTTAGTGCTTTTGAACATGTGAAAAGTGGCACAAGTCGAATATTGTGACGGCAATCCTTGGATTCCGAGATATTTCATGATCAAAATCGACAAGAAAAATAATTCTGGGGAATGGTACTTTCTGGTGAATGGTACATTCTGGCAAATGGATTTCTGGTAAATGGTACATTCTGGCGAATGGTTTTCTGGCAAATGTCATTCTGGCGAATAGTTTTCTGGCGAATGGTTTTCTGGCAAATATCGCACAGTCTTTAAAATTTGTGTATGAGCCATAACGCTTGAGCCTACTCCCCCCTCCCCCTAGAGCGTTACGTAATTTGTGGATGCCGCCTTATGCGTGAACAACATTGCTTTTTTTGTGATTCCTTGACTAGGCTTGACTACAGCATGCTACAGCTCCGCTCATTTTCTGAGTAGGAACCTTTTTCTGTATTCAATCTTGAACATCCTTTTCGTTTTTATGTATTATGGTCTACTAAGCCATAATAACACCAAAATCGCTACAAGGAAAAGCACTAAAACCATTTTCCTAATAAACCAAGCTGCTTGGAATTATACCGAACGCTTCACAAGCCTTTGTCACGGTGTCTTCGAAGTGAATTCCGATTGTTCCGTTAAAAGTTCATAATTGCGACGACGACGACGAGAATTTAAAACTCCATGCGTTAAAGATGCCAAAAAAAATCGTTTTTCAGTGAATTTATGCCGGTGGTCGGGATTCGAAGCATCCAGGCAATTAGAATAAACGATTATGCTACTTTTTCCCGAATAACGTCTCTCCGAATATCATTTCCGCGAATGATGCATCTTTCCAAAAAGTGATGTTGTTAACAATTGTACAAGAATTGTCTTCAATGACAGAGTGGTAAGTAAAAAGCGATTTTGATCATTCTCGACTAAACCTTTTGTTGCCAAAGATGCCGAGGACGGTGATATTAGAAAGAATCGCCAAGAAAATGAAGAAGGAAGCATATCAGGTAATCTTATTTTCTGCAACCCTGAAATATATGAATTTATGAAAATTAGGAATGCTAAAATCTTTCCGGAAAAATGTGCTATTCGGGGAAACGGGAAGCAATATTCGAGAAAAAGTAGCACAGCCAGAATAAACACGATGATAACTAAATTTTCGTTTCAAATATTAAAATATAAATGGAATGTAAATGAGCTCACCTAAGAATATGATAAATAACGTAACAGACAAAATTTTATGAAGGCTCTGCGCACTTAGATAGATCAATCTTGATGACAAAATTATGAACGCAAAACCGTGATTTGAAAAGAGTTTTTTTAGAAAATTCCAATCACCATGGTGGAGCATAAATTAGCAATTCGGATCCTGTTCAAACTGGATTTTTGCTGCTTGTTCACGTGTTTGTTAGCAGAGGACCGAATTTCTACTATTAAGTGGGATTCTCACTACGATTTGGGGGCCCCTTTAAACCCACCGTAACCCCTAGCTACGCTTCTGCTGATATTCGTTTCGACGTTAACCAGAGCAAAGCTTCCACAGTCTTCTGAACATGTTTATAAAATCTTAAGCAGAATGCTCAGGATCACCATTTGAAAACAAAAAAACTTGCTCAATTTTGATCGATATAACGGCAATAGTTTGGGTTCACTTGATCCACACGTTCAATAGTTCATAGCTTATTTAAACGTTAATAATATTAATGCATACATGATGGTATGAGATTACACAAAATTTTTGTGTTTTAAGTACCTTAAAACGGGATAACTTTGATAGTTTTTTCGAAGAAAACGAATATTTATGCATGCTGTTTCAAAGAATTATAATTTATATTTTTAAAACAAGTACTGGCATCTTTGCTATCGATTGCAGTCGATAGATTGCCAAAAGATTTATTTTGAATGGATGTATAATTTTTTATATAATCGAAAGTTGGTTTTCTGTTTTGGGATAACTTTGATAATAGAGTATGAATCGAACAAAATTGAATGAATAACGAACATTTGTAGGGCATTGCATATGTATCTCTAGGCGTTTAACGTTATACATGGAAATTTCTGATTTAGATTACAAAATGGTCCCAGTTTGTGAAAATGCTTTTCGCTAAGAGATTTGAGACCGTATTCTATGATAACTAGGCTGTCGAAGATAAGTGGCCAATTATTCAAAATTACATCAAATAGCGATCGTAGAACAGATTGTTTGTAAGCGTTTCGAAAATGCAAAAGTTGTGTTAATTTTTAATATTCGTATAAACAGCCTCAAATGTTCTTGATTCAAATGAAAACCGCTCTTACATGAAGTGTCATACTAATATTCTTTAGTTTTGCATTCGTTTTCCTTAACTGATTAACAGAAATTATGATATTTCGTTTGGTATGTGGTGGGTTACGCACTATCAAAGTTACCCGCATTATCAGAGTTACCCCGTTTTACGGCATCTTCTATAACACGATGACTTGAATAACCATTTTAATGATAATGAACAATTTTCAGATTTTCTATGACTGTCTTTCCGAACTTTCTTAGGTATTTCTTAAAGAATATGAGATTGCGGTTCCAATGACGCATTGATTTGAAATTATGGTCGATCCAATGCCGAGAAAATTAGCCATGTTTTTTTTAGGTGTGTTCTTTGCAAAATGGCACAACTTTAGGTAAAAGTTTAATGAACAAAATTCAAAAAATGCTATTGCCAAAATACATACAAAGTAAGAATAATGCATGGGCTTTCGAATGCACTATAGAGAGTTGAAATTAGACTTGTAATCACAAAGATACAGACAAAACATTTATGTATGATTTTAAGAGGTGATCGAAAACTTTTGCACGTGAGTGAATTTACAATAATACATAAATTTTAAAGTAAATACTTAGCCAAACAAGAGAGTCAAAAATAGAGCCTGCCAAAAGCGGAACATGCCAAATACGGAATCCCACTTTACTAATTTGAAGATTACCTCAAATGGCTAAGAGGTTCATCATTCAATCATTCCGTTCATTTTGCGTTGAGAAGAGAGCCACGTTAAAAAGCGGATTATGTTCGCCGTTAATTCTAATCGCTTTACTCTCGGTTCTCCTCAACCACTTCAATTACAACGCACGAATTGTGCCAAAAAGAGCGAAACAAGTGAGTAATGGGACCCCGACCGCTTCCTGAGCCACCATCGTCAATGGTCCTACAATGGGCGAACGAACGCGTGTGCGATGGTGTAGTTCTACGATTTTTAATTCGGGGGAGAGAAAATCGCTTCCAGTTGAACGCATCTCTACCTATAGGATACCCGAGCGGAGTCTGATTTCAAAATTTGATCAAAATTATATTAAATTATGTTTTTAATAACATATCAACGATTATATTTTATAACTATTTTCTAAATCCAAATCTAACCTCAACAATTGGTATGATGCGGATATTTCTAATTCCAAATCAAGAGTGTTATTTGTTCATCAAAACTCACAGTAATTTCATGAATCACCCGATGTCAAACGAGGTAATTTGGAATGTTAGAGTGACCTGCAACACCTAGCAGTTTATCATTTTATTTTTCTCTTCTTGGCATTACGTCCTCACTGGGACAGAGCCTGTTTCTCAGCTTAGTGTTCAATTAGCACTTTTAGCACAATTAGCACACATTAGCACCACAGTTAGAGCTTTCTTTACCAAAGTTGCTATTTTCGCACTTGTATATCGTGTGGCAGATACGATGATACTTTATGCCCAAGGAAGTCAAGGAAATTTCCATTTGCATGTCAAACGCAAACGGAAATATTTCAACTTCAAAACTAGTTTTAAATTAGTTCTCATTCCCTGCTCGGGTAGGCTTTCTAGCCATCGTCGATACGGTCGGTCGCGGTCGGTGTAAAGCATCCTTTGACTGCTCCGGATGACAAAAGTTGCCATCAGATGTAATAAAATATCCTCTTAATCCTTTTGATGCTCTGTGATGGTGGTGCTGGCTTGCTACTGTGTGAAGAGCCATGCTCATTCGAAATGGGAAAGACGACTCTGACGGAAAATGGATAAAAAAGGCAAAAACGAGCAAATATCGATTTGCGGTGGTTGCGACATGGTTACCATGTCATTGGGCTTTTTTTGGTTGCTTCCGAGATTCCAGGGTAACGCTGAAGCAGTAGTGTTAGAAAAAGGTTTTGGATTGGGTTTTTGCCATGTCGAACATTTTTACGAAGCGGATAACAGAGGATGCGATGAGTATCGCATGAATAAGTAGACTGGAGTGATTTTTTTCCCATTCAAACGTTACACGTTACGCATTAGATATCTATTTTTGAATTTGTATGTAGGGGAACTAATGATTCTGCGGTACAAGGCAAATCAAATTTTGCTAAATTTCTTGAACACTGCATTACAACCCAAGTCAAACAGTGGACTAGGGCTGTGAATTATGATGATATCTCTAGTACCTTGATAGCTACAGCGTAGCGTCACGCCATTGACAGGTGTATTGCAGAGCTCCATCTTCGTCGGTCTTAGGCGATACTTCTCCAACGTTAAGGGTCGCCAGGTTATTTCTCCGGTGGGGAAATTATGTGTTTTATGAGAGCCTGGAATATCCGTCAAGACACTAGACGGCCCATAATATTGACTCGGAACATAATATCATAGTACCTTAAACCCGAGCGCGGTTATCCCCAGAAATCAAAGCTTGCGCTTCAATATCCAACGCTTGTCAACGGAAGGGAAAGCCGCACAGTACCGTAAGCCGCTAGACGAGAAGTTGGAAAGTTTCTGGAAATGTCAACAGCCTATGGGACCCTATCCATGAAGTTGAGACCACAACGGCGCGGGATGTGATTGACACTGGTCAACGACGATGGCAAAACGAATGGTTCGATGAAGAGTGCTCGAGAGTGACAGACATGTATAACGTCGCATGCTTGAGGTACCGGTACCCGGCAGAACAAAAACCGGTCCAGGATAGCGAGAGCCGAAGCCGAACAAAAGCGAATACACCGTAGAAAGAAAAGGCAGCACGAAGGAAGTGTGGTAGCTGAAGCTCAAGATAATATGACTCGGAACGATACGCGGAGATTTCATGCAACGGTCAATGGCGCGCGGCTCAATATCTAACCAGTACCTGCCATAATAGAGGGGAATATGCTGACCGATAAAACAGCGGTGGCTGCCGTGAGGAAGGAGCACTTGCAGCAGGTGTTGAACAGCAAAAATGGAAATGTATCGAGAAACAGAGTGAATATTGACGAACACAGTCAAGCTGTGCACCAACCGACGATAGAAAAGGTTAAAATGGCTGTTAGCGAGCTGAAGATTTATAAGGCTGCTGTGAAGGACTAGATCCCGGTCGAACTTCTAAATCACGGAAGTGTACAGCTTTACATATAGATCCACCGATTACTGCTGAAGGTATGGGACATCGAAGGAACGCCTACAGGGTTACAGAGGGATTACCCTGTTGAATACGGCGTACCTACAAAATACTGTCGCGGATCCTGTTTAATAGACTGAGACCGCTGGAGAAGCCTTCGTCGGCGAATGTCGAGCTGGTTATCGTGAGGATCGCTTGACAACGGTGGCGGCGTACGACTACCTCTAGATGGGAATTGGGTGGCAGATTAAAGATAAACAGCGGCAAATTGGGCGAGGGGAAGATTACCCTCTCAGGTAAAATGCGCAAAAGAAGTCTTCGTAATCGCCAAAGTTGATAGTGTGTACATCTGCAGTTGCTACGCACCTCCGCGATGGCCGTTAGAACAATTCAATCTGCTAGAAGCATTAGCTAAGCTAAATGTTTATATACCGGCAGCGACCATCAAATTATCCGGTACCGCATTGAGGGCAGTTTCCAGCCAGTATAATGTGAAAGTCAGACAGAGGTACTTAGGTGAAAAATGGCGGACTTCAACAAAAACGTGTTCGTCGGAACGCTTAGACTTGAGCACATCACTTTAAATCTCAGTGCAGACGAGTTAACGGTAGCACTAACTCGTGCGTGCGATCCAACCATGCCGAGAGTTGGGACACCAGCTAATCGCCGTCCAGCCTACTAGTGGAACTCAAATATTGCCGATCTACGTGGAAGCTGCCTCTGAGCCAGAAAGAGGATGCAGCGGGCTTGCAACAACGTTGAAAGAGAGGAACGAAGACTCGTCTACACGGCATCTAGATCCTCACTAAAAAGCTAAATCAGACTAAGCAAAAAAGCCTCTGAAAACAGCGATCCTCGAAAACCCCGATATGCAGAACTACATTGACGATGGCGCTTCCCAGGCTCCTGGAAGCGACAAAAGTACTGCTACCAAAGCCGGAGAAACCACCTGGCGAACCTTCAGCGTATAGGCCGATATGCTTGCTGGATTCGTCTAGCAAACTGAGAGTTGTCCTGATCAGGCTTACGAAACATGCGGAGAGCAAGAACGATCAACAAACACGGTAATCGCACTAGACCTGAAGAACGCTTTGAACTGTGCTACCTTGAAAGCAATTCGATTCGTTGCATAGCATATGAGAGTACCTGAGTACATTTGCCGGATTCTGAAGAGCCACTTTCAGAATCGGTTATTGATATACGAAATAAACGAAGGAGTAAAAATTGCTCCAATAATGGTGGCGTTCCTCAGGGCTCTATTCTCGGTCCGACTCTGTACGATGGTGTCCTGAAATCAAATCTTCCCAGAGGCGTCAAGATCGTTGGCTTTGCGGGCGGTGTAGTGCTATTAGTAGTTGGTGTATCAAGAGAGGAGGTGAATATCGATCGATACTGTAGAAAATTGGATGTGGGACAAGAAACTGACGAAACCATGTGCTAACACCATCACGAAATGGCAACACCAGTGAGATCAAACTGCGACTGGCAGATGGACACATATAGAAGCGCGTCCACGTTTGAAACCATGGGTAGGACAAATATTGGAAAATATGTTGTGCGCAGTGAAGCTAAGACATTTTTTAACCCTAGACTGGAAATTGTAAGTTACTGTATACGAGGAGTTCAAGTCACATTTTGGTGGGTTGTGAGTTGAGGAAATTCTTCTGTTTCCAAGCGTTCTAATAAGATTATCAGTTGATATTTCTGCTCAAGAGAAAAAAAAATAAGATGATTCTTAGAAGACTGGCTTGTTTTTTTGTTTGTTTCCAATACAATTTGTAAAGAATTAAAAATTGATGAAGGAAATTTAAAGAAGATTGTCTCCTTGAAACACCATCATTTTTATGCCAGTCGTTACCACAAGACTGAGAAAATCTTTCGTATTTACATGGCTGGTAGCGAGTGAGTGCCTTAAAAATAGTAAATTATTAACCTCTTGCCAGAGAAAAGAGACCAAAAATAAATCTGAAAGGAACCAAAAAGAGGCCTAAAATAAATCAAACAGAAACCAAGAAAACGAAACCTAATAGGAGCCAGGATATAAGGGTTTGTTGTTTTCGACAAGTATGTGTTTTTTATGATTCACTCTAGGAATTTTATCAGATTGTTTTCAGGTATTTGCCCAAATGTTCAGATAATACTCCGGAAATTTCTAAGGGAGTTCATTTACTGATTGTTTCCCAAGGAATTTGTCTACGAATTTGCCAGGGGAATTTTTCTAAGAATTTTGTTCAGGATACCTCAATAATTTAATCAGGATTTTCTCAAGGAGAACCACAGAAAAGAATTTTTTCAAAGATTATTTCAGAAATCACCTGAAATCCTTCAAAAATTCTTTGAGATTTTTTTTTTCAAGAAAGTCTTAATTACATCAAGATATAAATCACTAATTCATCCAACAATTGGCCTGGGCATTCTCCAAGATTCCCAGCCAAAACGTCTTTTAATATAACTTCCTAAGAAATTTCTAAGGATTTCCTTTAAAGTTGTTTTTTAGGATTTATACATGATTTCAACTTGGGATTTCTCCAAAGATACCTCCAAAAATTGTTCCGAAGATTCCTTCTAAGATTTCTGCATAAAATTCTCCAATTATACTTTGAGATTTTCTCAAGTATGCCTTCCAAGTTTTATTTTTCCGAGGAATTCTTTCACGAATGTCTCCAGGGAAATGCTCAGAAAAATTTTCTGGAAAAAGTAATCCGGGAGGTATTTAAAAAAAAACCTGGAGTAAAACTTGTGCAAGTTTTTAAGTCATCCTTAATGAACAAGGATCTGTGAAATAACAGGATTTTCTTAAGAAATTTTCCAAAAACATAGGACAGGTTCTCTATACAAATTTGCAAAGGAATGATCTGAGAAATTATTGGAAAAATTGCTGTAGTTTATACTGATGAAAAAGATTACATATACTTTTGAAGGTTGCGTGGATGTTTTTTTAGAATTTCTTTAAATAAATATTTGGTAAAACTGCATGAGTAATACTTGGATGGAATGCTGGGAAAATTCATAGAAAAAAAAAATTGTCAAACGAAACCCTCAATGATTTTGGATTTCTGGGAAACGTGGAAGAGTTCTTGAAGAAATCCATATGAACAGGCAGAAGAATTCTTGCAGGGTTTCTTGAAAAAAAAAGCACTTAGGCTATTTTTCCAACCATTCTGGAACACAACTTTTTGGGTTTCCTGTAACGAAATTCTGTAGAAATCTTTAGAAGATCTCCTAAAGTAACGGTTGTAGGACATTTTCCAGAATGACATTCCCTAGAACGCCATTCCCCAGAATGACGTTCCCCAGAATCCCATTCACCAAAATGAAACGTTCCCCAGAATGGGACATTCCCCAAAAAGCCGCTCCCCAGAGAAGGACATTCTCCAGAATCAATTTTACACATTTTTAAAGAACGGGCAGAAATTAATTTGGTTTTATTTAGTTTTTTGCTTACCGAATTGACTCGTATTCCAAGACGCTTCGAATCCCGGAAGCCGACGTCAAATTACCCATAATATTATTTCATCAAAATCATTATTACGGATCTTAAGCGAATCAGTCCAAAAAATAATTTAGAGGTGAGTGTTTGCCTCCCTTGTCTTGGACAATCCATCTAAGGCGCCGACCATAAACCACTTGGTCATATTTGGAGGTGGGAAGGTTTTGGCCAGACTACGGCCCATATAAATTTCAAAACGTTTGTATGGTCAATAGATCACGATTCGAGGAACTGGCGTTCGAGAAACAAGAGTTCGGGGAAACAACATTCGGGGAAAAGTAGCAAAACTGTTAAAGATAAGCTGCTCTTAAATATGTCATACTATATTTTATGATCAAACTTGACCAGTCTTATTCAATTATTTGTTTTGTATTCATAGTTATTCTTCTTCCTTAAAAAATTGGCTGTTCTTTCTAATTGTATTCTCGAAATGTGATTTATATTAGTATAATATTCGTTATATTCACAAAATAAATTGATGAAATTTGTTCTTTTTTGCTTTCATATCATATTCTTCCTTTTTTGAACATTGGGTGTTCTTCCTATGTTTATTGTCTTCGTAATTATGAAGAATAATTAAATATAGATACACTAGAAAACTTTCTTTGTATTTGATAATTTGCTTCTACAGCCAACTACTGCTGTGAAAATTTGATCAGCATCCATCGACTCCAAGGGGTTCGATGAGCAATGAGAAAGTTATCCAAATTTCTGGAGATATCCTTGTAGGAGACCCTGAAAGTATTCTAAATAAAATAACTATGAGAATTCCTGAAGCTTATCCTCGGAGAATCTGAGACGAAATTCTTGAAGAGCCTATTGAACTCGTTATGGTCTCTGAAGGTTTCTTTCGAGCTTGTACCATTTTGCATCAGGAAGCGCCATTTTGGTTAAAATAGATATCTTAGATACCTTCCAATAAAAATAGAGACTTTTTTTAAACTTGCATTAAAACTCGCTTAAAAGAAACCAACTACCAGTCTTGTCTTTAGGATCATTCATTGGATCAACTTTTGATATCATTCATATTAAATAATATGAATATCGGTTATAGTCATATCCTTTTTAAATCAATTTCATAAAACAAATAAAATGACAAAAATAGACAAAACTGCATGCCTTTACAACCAGTTAGGTTGTCCTAATTTCCTCATCTTTTCCTAGATAACAAATGAATGAATCGTGAGTAGTACAATCCTTTGAATGTCCTACCCAGGTGTTTTTTTTTTCATGCTCATGCCAGTGTAATTTTTGGCGCGGTGTGGGATCCACAAAGTGCCTTCCCCACTAAAAACACTCTCCTAGGTTTAGTACCATAACCCTCCGGAACAACCTTCCAGTATTACTTCGGAGGGGAGGCTAACGTGCTGAGCGCACCTCTTCAATTTGTTACTCTACATGCTGAGCCCTTCGGCTCCTGAGCCCTTCGGCTCCTGAGCCCTTCGGCTCCTGAGCCCTTTGGCTCCTGAGCCCTTCGGCTCCTGTTAGCAGTTTTAAAACCGTTCAACGTTGTGCCTCATCCTGAGCCCTTCGGCTCCTCACGTTAGTAATTTATTAGTACCTATTTTCGCCCATTGGCGACCCGTCAATTTATTAGTACCTACATGCAACATTCTGAGCCCTTCGGCTCCAGTTTGTACACTACTCTGCACTCATTCAGGGCGCGTACTCACACAGTTACGACGACCTTCTCCTTTTCTTTGTTCAGCTGGTAGGATGCCGAGGTCGGTCCAACGATTCCGGTTGAGCATAACTTCCGGTTCGTAGGCGCCTCGACTACCCATTACCAGCGTCCCGACGTACTCTACTCGACTAGTCCCCGACGGTGGACCTAGTCTACACCGACGAAGAATTCCCCGGCGGTGAAAATTCTCCCGAGACCGATTCTTCTTTTTCTACGTTTCGAGCCAACCGGAAGGGTGCCGAAGTCAGTCCAGCGATTCCGGTGGAGCCTAGCTTCCGGTTCACTGGTGCCCCGACGACCCTAAAACCGGCGCTATGACACGTCTACTCAACTAGTCCCCGGCGGTGAACCTAGCCTACACCGACGAAGAATTCCCCGGCGATGGAAGTTCTCCTGAGACCGATTCTCCTGCTGCTGCTGCTACTGCTGATCTTCACTTTTTTACAGGACGACCGGTAGGGTGCCGAAGTCAGTCCAGCGATTCCGGTGAAGCCTATCGTCCGGTACACTGGTGCTCCTACGACCCGGGACCGGTGCAACGCCGCGTCTACTCAGCTAGTCCCCGACGGTGGATCTAGCCTACTCCGTCAGAGAGTTCCCCGGCAAAGGAATGTCTCCCGAAACCGAGCAGCCATTCTTCCTTTTCGTGCGTTCACTCTAGCTAGCAGATCGTTGGTCGCTACGCCACTTCCTCTGAAGCTCGGACATAATTCTCGATACCGTGCTATCGACAGCGTTCCAAATGCTTTCTTCTCGGCACATCTCTTCGACAACGTTATCGACAGTGACTCGTCGCATGTCCCTCCTCACTTCTTCGAACCTAGGACATTCGAAGACTACGTGCTCCGGTGTTTCCTCCACATTCTCGCACTCCGGGCAACAAGGTGAAGAAGCATGTCCGAACCGATGCAGATACTTCCGGAAACAGCCGTGTCCGGACAGAAACTGCGTCAGATGGAAGTTCACTTCTCCATGCTTCCTATTAACCCACAGTGACACATTTGGAATTAGACGGTAAGTCCACCTTCCCTTCTCCGCGTTGTTCCACTCTTGCTGCCACTTAGCCAACGAGTCCGTTCTGACGATCCTTCTCACATTTCTGGTGCCTCTTCGCTCATAACACTCCACGTCCTCGGCCAGGGTGATGCAGATGGGCATCATGCCAGCGATAACGCATACTGCCTCCGATGAAATCGTCCTATAGGCGCTCGCTACTCGTATGGCCATGAGTCGGAATGTGCTGTTCAACATCCTCCGATTACGCTTGGTTTTTACCGCTGCGGCCCAAACTGGGACTCCATACCTGAGAATAGACACCGCTACACTCGCTAGGAGACGCCTTTTACTACTTCTCGGTCCTCCGACGTTCGGCATGATCCTCGCTATCGTGTTGACCGCCTTCGACGCCTTTTCGCAGGCGTAGTCCACGTGAGCGTTGAAGTTTAGACGGTCATCTACCATCACCGCCAGATGCTTCAAAGCACGTTTTGATGAAATGTCTTGTCTACCGATGTTGATTTCAACCCTCTGAACAGCTTTGAGGTTGCTAACCAGCACTAGCTCCGTCTTATGATGAGCCAGCTGCAGTTTTGCTCCGGTCATCCACGCTTCAATCGTGTCAATCGCTTCCGTCGTCAGCATTTTGACCTCTTCCAACGTCTCGCCAGTCACCGTTAGAACGACATCATCTGCGAATCCAACGATTTCCACTCCGTTAGGTAGCTCCAGCATTAATACTCCATCGTAAATCGCGTTCCAAAGCGTTGGACCAAGGATTGAGCCTTGTGGCACTCCTGCCGTGATCCTGATCGACTTTTGACCCAACTCCGTTTCATATACCAGGATTCTGTTTTGGAAATAGCTTTTTAGCATACTGCACAAGTAGCCAGGAACTCGCATTCTATGCAGTGCTAAGGCTATAGCCTCCCAGCTGGCGCTGTTGAAAGCATTTTTGACGTCAATCGTCACTACAGCGCAGAACCGATTGCCTCTCCTCTTCTGTTTGGATGCCTACTCCGCATTCTGCACAACTGTCCGGATTGCATCCACCGTCGAGACCCCTTTCCGGAATCCGAATTGTCTCTTCGATAAGCCACTCTCGCTCTCTGTGCATTGTGTCAGCCTGTTAAGGATGATCCTTTCCAGGAGCTTACCAAGTGTGTCCAGCAAACATATAGGTCTATGCGATGCTGGGTCCCCTGGTGGCTTCCCTGGTTTTGGCACCAACACCAGCTTCTGAACCTTCCAACTGTCTGGGAAACAGCCTTCATTCAAGAGTTTCTGCAGCGTCGTCCTGAACAAATCCGGGAACGCCAATATCGCGATTTTTAGTGCTACATTGGGGATCCCATCCGGACCGGGAGCTTTCTTCACCTTCAGACCCTTCGCCACTGCTAGTAGCTCTTCATTAGAGATTCGCACACCTCCGGGTTCTTCTTCCTCGTCTTCGTATGGCGTAGGCGGCCACACTGTTGGATCATGATGCGGAAACAGACCTTCCACGATAATCCTCAACTTGTCTGGACATGTTTCGACTGGTGTCGCCGGACCCTTAAACTTCGCCATCACAATACGGTAGGCGTTGCCCCAAGGGTTTTCTTCGGCTTCTCGACATAGCTCCTTGTAACAGCTGGACTTGCTCCGCTTAATCTCTTGTTTGAAAGCAGCTCTAGCTTCACGGAAAGCGATTCTCCGTTCCTCCCTCTCTACTTCGGTTCTTGCTCTCTGGACGCGTCTTCTGGCTCGGAAGCATGCAGCACGGAGGGTACTAAGCGTCTCATTCCACCAGTACGCTGGGCGCCTTCGGTTCCTAGGCTCCAACTTTCTCGGCATCGATGCATCACAAGCCGTTGCTACCACTTCTGTCAACTCTTCTGCGTCAAGGTTCACCCTGCTGTATGTTCGAAGCGCCTCAATAAACACCTCCTTGTCGAAGTCCTTTGTCTTCCACTTCCGCTCGTATGTCCTCATTCTCATCGGCGCTGGGGAGATTCGCCGGCCGATGCTGTAGAGAATCGCCTGATGATCACTGTGGGAATATTCCTCGCTCACCCTCCAATTCATGTCATCCAACAACAATGGGCTACAGAACGTAACATCGATGATGGACTCCCGACCGTCTTTACGGAATGTACTGACAGCCCCTTCGTTGCACAGCCTCACATCTAGCTTCGCCAGAGCTTCGAGTAAGCTGTACCCCCTGGCGTTGGTCAATCTGCTGCCCCACTCTACGGCCCAGGCGTTGAAATCTCCTGCTATGACTACCGGCGTTCTTCCCACCAGCGTATCTGTGAGCAAATCCAACATACTATTGTACTCTTCGTCTGTCCATCTCGGAGGCGCATAACAGCTGCATACGAAGACTCCGTTGACTTTGGCAATAACAAAGCCGTCGTGTGAGCTATCGACTACTTCTTGTATGGGGAACCCGCCCATCACCTGTATTGCCACCATACCTGCTCTATCAGCCACCCAATTACCGTTTTCGAGGGGAACCCGATATGGCTCCGCAATTATTGCTACATCGCACTTGGTTTCTGTCGTGAACTGCCACAACAGTTGCTGTGCAGTGCCGCAATGATTGAGATTCACTTGCGTGATCTCCATCCTTATTGGCCCGCCTTCGCTTTTTTATACGCCGGGCATTTGAAGCCTCCCGTCGGATGATCGTTTCCGTCCTCCGGCATGCATAGCAGGCACCTAGTCCGCTTTGTACAGTCCCGAGCAACGTGGCCATTTCCGCCGCAATTCCAGCATAGGTCGGACCTGTCCGGGCCCTTACAGTTTCTCGACTGATGGCCGAATCCCCTGCATTTGAAGCATCTCTCCATTTGCTTGGCGACTCTAGGTACCAATCTCAGCGGGCACACCGACCAACCAACTTTGATCGTGCCTAACGCCACCAGTTTGTTGGCAGCATTCACTGGCAACCGTATTGCCGCCTTCTGTGTGCCTCCATACGACTTCCTTATCCGCATAGACATCTGTCCTTCTAGGTTACACTGCTCGGCCAGTGCCCACTTCAGGTCTTCTTCCGTCGTGATCTCATCCAGATCTCTGCACTCGACCACTGCCTCCTGCGAAAGAGCTCTTACGTTGGCCTCGTCGCCCAAGGATTTGGCGATGAGCTCCTTGTACACCGTGCTCTTGACAGAGGGGTCTTTCTTCAGAACGAAGATCATGTCGCCCTTCTGCGTGCGCCGCGTTTTGACAACGTTTTCGCCCAGTTCCTTTAGCTCCGGATCTTCCTTCACTCTTTTGAGGAGCGCAGCGTACGTTGTTTTGTCGTTCGCTTCCACGACCAGAGCATCACCCTTGTACCTCAGCCTAGGAGGTTGACGTGTTTCTTTCTTCTTCTGTTCCGGCTTCTTTCCTTCCTTCACTTTCCGGTTTTTCTTCTTCTTCTGCTGACTTCCGACGATACGCCATTCACCTTCACTTCCAGCATCTCTCTGGTTGTTGACGCCTTTCTTCTCGTTTTTGTGCTTCTTTGCATCCTCTTGATCGCCAGGTGATTCCCTGATCCTTTTCTCCCAGCGGGTATTTTGGTGACTTCTCGGCGTCTCCTGAACATCCGTCGAAGGTCGTTCCGCTGCTTCCGTAAGAGCTTTCTCAGCCGTTTCCGCTCGCATTCTGAGCGCATTTTGCTCACGCTCAGCTGCTGATACGGCGGACCTAATGCTCGTCACCATGTGCTTAATTTTCAAGTGCACATTATTTCTCTCCTTCACGAACTCGTAGAGCTCGTTAACCTTCCTCCTAATGTCTGCCAAACTCGACTTCTCCAGTCGCGACTCGTTGTGGGTAGTGCTGCTACTCGAATTAGGTGTGAACACGCGGTTTAGCAACGTCCTCTCCTGCTGTGTTGCTTGTGGCTCACTATGTACTTGGCTAGTACTTGCTACGGTGTCCAGTGGTGTAACTGGTGATCTCGCAACCCTACCACTTCTTGCGAACGCGTTCGCGTCTTCTCCAACTGCCTTGGTGTCATCAATACTCTCCATTTTAGTGGGTCCCCCCTCCGAGCCGCTATCTTCATCCGTCGTACATAGTCGCCTTCGCGATCTCATGGTTATCTCGTGCCTATGAGCGTTGTAGGCAGTGAGGCCATGCGTGGGTTGACACGGACCCTTATGGGGGCCGGGTACAGTGCCAGATCGGCGTAGATCGGGGATGCTACATCCGAACCTATGTACTCATCACGCTTGATGGACAGACGTCGAACGTACTTGAAGGCCTGCCACGGTTTTAACGGGACGGGGGCAACCGCACTATTGGCCCACCCGCCGTTTCAGGGAAGTGTCACCCATCCTTACTAAGGGAGTAGAATAGTGCGGCTGTCAGCTCTGTAGCGTAGATATGTCGTGTTCCTTGTTCCAGTTCCTCAGTCCATGCCGCCAGTATGCCGTAATTAAGATCTTACTGGCGTCGATCCTAATGTGCCGGTTGGCACTCCAGATGATGGGCTTAGGCACTTTGAAAGCGGTACCAGGTCGCTTGTTCAGGGCTACTTGCAGATCTGTGGTTTTTTGTAGAGATTCACCAGAGCCCACTGATGAACCCCCGCCACATCCTAGGTAGACCATGCTTGAGCCCCTGGTCAGATGGACCAGACGCTCGGCCACTTCCCATGGGAAGTACTAAAGGTGGTATTCCATACGGCTGTATGTACTAGTTTCGCTTGGAAAAGGTAAGAATCCCAAGCTCCCACCTGGCACCCCCTCACTCTAGCTGATGTCAGAAGGACAACAGTGCCCAGGTTGCACTACCAGCTAAGTACGCAACCCTTAGCTGGCGGTCTTTGTCATCGTTAGACCCGTGGAAGCGTGAGGTAGGGGCTTGTGAGGACCAGAGCTATGTTGGTCGCTCCTTCCTAGTTGTCGACTCACCATTTTGCAACCCCATAGTCATAGTCTTGTATGTATGTATGTATGTATGTATGTAAGGGTAACCACTCATTGTTGCATGGCACAGCCGTTAGACAGTAGACTGTCCGTTTTATATGATGTTATCCAGTTGATTGTTTCAGTTCTTTGTTATTATTTAAGGTTTACCTAAGGCATTCCCAAAATTATAACCCAGATACTGGTCACCGATCTACCGGTCATTTCATCATATTAAGGGATGTCTCAATGAGTGGGGTTTAAGGACCATCCCTCTATCTACAATATGTTAATGATAAGGAGTTGGCAATTCCACTCTCCTCATCCATATTGCTTCAATTGGGTATCCTGTATGATATATAATATATTATAGTTTCGACTGGTTTTATTGATAATGTATTGTAATTAATTCACCTACCATTAGATTAAACCTTCCCAGTATAACTTATACTTGTTTGACTTTCCTTTTACATATTTGAAACATTGATTTGTACTTACAATACCTTTATTCTGACAATTCACAATTAGGTATTCTTCACCCCTCTCTTCTTCAACTTCAGTCGTTCTGAGTCAAATCATTTCTCGTTCCTCCTTTTCCATTTCCAATGTTTGTATTTCGAATTTTGGTCCCCATCTGAAGACTCCCCATCGGAAATTTCACTCACCTCGTTTTTATAAATTTCATCTAGTTTCTTTTTAATCTTTCCTCTGTCTTTTGATAGCTCCTCCCAACTACTTCTATTCATATTCTGATACCTTTCAAAGTCCTGATCTGATGATTTTAGCCATGTTAAGGATGGTCTGCCTTCTTTCTTTTCGACAAATTTAAACTTATATGCTAACTTCAGTGGATGGTTCCTTTCTCTACGTCTTATATGACCAAAATAGCTTATTCTTCCTACTCTAATTCTTGTGTTAATGGTTTTTCCATCTAATAATTTTCTAGCATTGAATTTTAAGTCTTTTGGTTTCTTACAATATTGATAAATGTTCCTGAGTATAAGTTTTTCATAATTACCTATTTTAAACCTGCTTTTCTTAGTCATAACAGACACTTTAGTTCCGTTTAACAACGATGGTGCTATCACGGTCTTTTACATTAATTTTCCTAGTTCCCAACTTGGCTTGAAAGTTTTGCAAAATTCTACTATTATCCTCGATGATTTCACTGCATTCAAATATCTTTGCTTTCATGTAAGTTTACGATTTAACGTCGCAGTCAAACATATTCCTAGGTAAGCTAAACTATCGCTCACTTTGAATACCTTATTATTTAGAAGAATTTCTTTTGGGTGTTGAGCATCATTTGGAAATCTAATCAAAACCTGACTTTTGTCGCGATTTATTTCAAGACCTACTTTTGCTAGTTGCAGTTCTAATTCATACAATATTTTCTCTAACTCCGCCTTCGTTCTAGCTATAATTAGAATGTCATCTGCAAACACTAGAATCAGTGGAAGAATCAATTGATCAATGCTCATTTGTTTTAATTCTGGGATTTCTGCCACTACTTTTTGAGAACATCCTGTATTAAATAATTAAAGAGCAATGGTAATAACGGACATCCTTGTTGAATTCCTTTCCCCCTTTTAACCTCAGCTGAATTCTCCCACATAATTCTAGTAACCTCATCTTTAACACAGCTCAGAACTCTATCTACTAATCTCGAAGGAACTCCTAAATCAATCAAAACTTTTCCTATCGACTGTGGCTTAACATTATCGAATGCTTTGCTAATATCTAACGCTAGAATAAAGAGTCCTGACCGGAGTTCCAATATTCCTCCATCATTCTCCTAGCTACTGTTACCGTTGAGATACGCTAACTTTGTAAGTTATTTGTTAAGAATAAGTTTGTTAATTGGTTAGTATTTGTTAGTAGAGTTAATATTATATTGTGTTAGTTGTTATTCTTCTGTTTGTTAAATGTTAGTAAATTTTCAGAATATTATCATATTCAAGAACAAAATTTGTTATCACACTATCACCGCACACTGAACAAGTCTAAGACAACACACATAAGATTGAGCCAAAAAGGGGAAAAAGGGTTGCCACAGTTAAGTCCACGTCGAAAAGAGAAAAATAAAGGATGAAAGGGATAGAGGGAAAAGGGACAGGCATCTGGGTCGAATTGAGCCAAGAGCAAAGCCTATTCAATTTAGAACCTCGAGACAACCAGTTCGCAGAGTTAACCGTATACCCATACTCAAATTAACCGTTGAAGTTAAAGTTTGTTCGACAACTATACCCGAATCAGGTATGAAGGAACCAACGATCAACGACAGTTATGAGTAAATCCTGTCGCTCGGTTTAACCGGTGCCCGATTCCGTTCTTCCTCAGGACCCATTACTATAGGCCGATTTCGCCTGGTATTGACCACCCCCGGACCGTTGGATTCCGAGTGGTATACTACCAGCTACCAAGAGCATCCGAGTGGCTCTAGAAGTCATCCCAGAGACCCAGGACGTTTGGTAGACGCTCCAGGATACCGACATCCCCTCCGCAGCCATCGCCCAGCCACCATTCGTGGGCATCCGTGAGCTCGGAGAGCGTTCCGCACGCCCCAGAAACCCGTTATCCATAAGGCCCACCCGAATTCAGCCCAGCAACCCCCAGGACAACCCTCACGTACTCCACTTCCGGCCGGCCGCAACGTTCCACACTCCACACCCAGACACTACACACAGCAGTAAGTTGGAAAAAATATAACGCTTAAAGCCAAAGAAAGTGAGTTTTACTTGGGTTCTTGACCAGCTCCAACGTGCCGACCCTAAGAGTCTCACCCCTAAGGCAGGTCCTTCCGACCCAACAGCTAACACTACAAATATATGGTCGTCTGTTGACCTGTTTGCCGTGAATGCTGCCTGATGTAATCCGGGTTCACTTGCATAAGTTCTTAACTGCTTTGCTATCCATTTTGCATATATCTTATATACTACATTACACAGTGAAATTCTCCTAAAGTGATCTGCTTTGGAAGCTCCTGCCTTCTTAGGTATTGGTATTTGTGTTGATTTCTTCCATTCCTTCGGCATTTCATTCCCAATGTAAACTGCTTTGATAGTTTATATTATTCTCTCTAAGGTTTCCTCATCTGCAGCTTTAATGTATTCGGCTACCACTCTATCTGATCCTGGCGATTTTCCATTACATGCTGAGAACAGAATGCTTTCAATCTCATCATTTGTTGGAGGATTAGGCAATGGAGTTTAATCATGTTCAGCACAAAACTCTACTTCAGGTCCCTCACATGTCTTCAGTATATCTTCCCAAACTCGCGAGCTAATCATGGCTTTAGCTGAGGTAGTGTTGTTGAAGAGTTTGTTTGCCTTGGAACACTTGTGACATGTGACATTAACGAAGCAAAAAGACGTGTTGCTGCTACGGCCTTTCACGGGTTACGTGACCAGCTTGGGTCCCGCAACTTGCAAACGGAAATATAATTTACCCTGCATAAAACATTGATTTCCCCGGTGGCTCTCCACGGGCACGAAACGTGGACATTGAAAGCCTTTTGAAAGTGTTGTCGAGCGTGAAGTACTGCGAACAATACTCGGTGGGAAACTAGAAGACGCATGAATCAAGTGTATGAAGATACGAATATCATTATGCACGTGAAATACGGCAGACTTCAGTGGACTGGTCACTTAGTGCGAATTTAGGAAGACAGAATTGCGAAAATGATATCCAGCAGGGAATCAGGTAGAGGTCGTGGACTTCATGGAAGATCGCGAATACACTGGTTGTACGCAATGGAAAATGGAAGAAGACCTGGTGACCCTCACCGTTCGAGGCAACTTGGATATCGTCCAAGACTGACAAAGATGGAGCTCTACAATACATCCGGCAATAGCGTAACGCAACGCTGTAGTCATCAAAGTACCAAGTGAGGTAGGTAAGTATGATGTTTTATACTAAACTTTAATATATCTGACCGGCTGGTCTCTGCTGGCAGCTTGCAGGTACGGAGCAGCTATGGAATCAGTGTAACACGAGTCGGCTCCCTGAGTAACAAAGGTCACTGGACCGGTTTTGAGGGAGGATGGAGTGAATTGCGGAGAAGTTTTGGTTAGCCTCTAAACTTCAAATTTAAGAATTTTAGAAGAAGTGCGTCGAATATCTTTGTTTGACAATGATTTTATACTATTTTTTTTCAATTCACTATAAATCGTAGAACATATTTTGCACAGAAGCTCTTTCTTTTATTATTAAACCCACAATTCAATAAGGATCTTGCATACAATTATTAAAAGTTCAACTAGTCAGTGATAAACTGCATATATTTGTTCAGTAACGAAAGATAATGCCTATTGTTTTCTCTGGGTAAAAATACACATTCTAAAAATAACAAATTCTAATGCCCTATAGGAATGCAACAGATTTTTTAGCTCCATTGACACTGCGACCGCGCATACATCCGAACGTGACTAAAAGGGGCGTTCTGGCAGAAAATGAACTTTCAAGTGGTACCTTTGCCCGGATTCAATTACACATCCAATTAAAAAACTCAATTAGCACCGTTACGAATCCATGGCGAAAACAATCATTCAAAGTGAGCGAGAAACAGAACCGCTTGGCGATCATCGATCATTGCTGTGCAAAAATCCATCTCCATCGCCTTCTCATTACCACCGACTCTAAGGAAAGACGGGGTAAAACGTGTGCCCTAAGAAAAAAAAATCAATTTTAACCGTGATTTTTTTCTAAATGGGTTAACAAGGAGGCTCACAATTTAAAAAAAAAAACCAGTAATTGGATCATGGCTATGATATCTAAGGAACTTAATATAAAAGAAACGTTTTTTTTTGTATGGCAAAACCCAGCTATTTTCCTGGTTCTAATGCATGCAGTTAGCTTTTTTAATTATTTATATTAATTATTTTGATTCGGAAATCATGAATCGTTTTTTTCGCAAGAGGCGTTAACATTGAGATATTGTATAAAATGGTCGAATTTGTTTAAAATATAATTTGTCTTAGAGAGATTTCAGTTCAGTGGCGCATTTTACCCCTAGTTCCCCTGCATCAGAATGTTGTTTATGGTTGCATCTCAATCAAGCCAAGACAAATCGCTCTCGCACCTTTTGTCTGCCCAGGCCAGCAGTCAGTCACCTGAGTGCAGCGAGCGAGGTGCCGAGGACTCGATCCGTTTGAAAGCTCTCCAATTTGGGATCGAACCGAGCAGAAAACCTGCTCATCATAAGCTCATTACTCATGGGGTGTTCGCGATATCGTGCTTGCTTGATGATACTTGACGCGATGAAACGGTTGATGATGCGCTACAGGGTCTAATTGAAATCACGTGCCAATCTTACAAAATCTGAAAGGGATGAGCAACTGAATAATTGTAAAAGACGATTGACTCTTAATTCACCGTCCGTCGCATTTGTGTGCTGAGCACCTTGCGAAAAAACGTTGAAATTCTCTTCAAATTGATCAGGGTATTGGTCCTTTTTCAAGATCTACTCTTCTTGCTTACTGAAGACATCATGACCCTTGAAAAACCGAATAATGTCCCAGGACAATCGGTTTAGTGTAAATTCCGCACTGTAACTTCTCGAATGCGGATATATGAGGTTCCTGATTTTGTAGCAAGATGGTTAGGCAAAGTTTAAGAATTTTTCCACCAAGATGCTCTAAGGTATACGTTAGGCCGTCCCTTATTTTTAACGCAACTGGGGGAGAGAGGGGGCCTTCCATATTGTTAGGGTCCATACAAAAAAAAATCATACAAAAGCTGTTGCGTGAGGAAGGGAATGGTTCTAAAATTGGCTAATTTTGTGTTACGTAATATTTGAATCATTCCAAACAAAAAAAAAACGCCTATGCTGATTATCAACGCGCGCAGGACAATTTGGTACTGGTAGCTTTTTGTACGCATGCTGCGTGCACTAGATCAGCAAACTCGGTTTTGCGCACGGGGACATCTACGCCTAATACCTTCAGGGCCGTTGGGGAACGACTTAGCGTCCACGTTCTTCTTCTTCTTGGCATTACGTTCTCACTCAGCTTAGTATTCTTATGAGCACTTCCACAGTTATAAACTGAGAGCTTTCTTTGCAAAAGTTGCCATTTTGCGCATGATACTCTATGCCCAGGGAAGCCAAGGAAATTTCCATTACGAAAAGATCCTAGACCGACCGGGAATCGAACCCAGATACCTTCAGCATGGCTTTGCTTTGTAGCCGCGGACTCTAACCACTCGGCTACGAAAGGTGTAAACTGGTTCTAGAGAGTAAATTTTTGACTCATTAAATAAATTTAACAAGCACGTTTTCATTCTAGGTAATCGGGATACTGAGATATCTGCGTTCAAACAATTTCACACTCTCTAGCGCTTCCTGGTGGAAGAATCCTGAATCAATTTACCCATTACATCTAGAACTTTGCCTAACTAAAAACAGGATCCTGATATGTCTTCGTTCGAGAAGTTGCATTGCGGGATTAGCACTTAACCGGCTTTCCCAGGGCACAAGCCGATGGCCACTGAAGAGTCAATACGTTTTCAAGGTTTTATTTGTCTACTGTCAAATTAGTAGCATTATATTGAACTGAATATATTTGCTGAAGACATCATTATTCTATGATCAAAAAATGCCCGTTTAACTTTTTTCTAAGCGACCGACGAAAGGTTAAATGGCTTTCAGTAGTCTTAATCTGACGGCTTCTACAATTAAGAACTTCATCGAACAATCCCTCGTTCGATGCTCTAGAGTCAGGAAATTCCGACGCCTATTGTTCGGTAATAGTACATTCAGTCTCGATTGGAAAACACTCATCGCTCACACTTTGGCACGCGATTCCGTTTTTTCACCCAATTCCAATGCAGCTAATTTTAATTATCTGCTCCTTCAAAACACCAAACTCTAACCGCATCGTTGTCCATTCGACACACGCGCCCAAACCTGTAAACTCCGAAAATAGAGATCTAATTACAGTTTCAATTCACCAGCAAAAAGAGCCCTTAGAAAAGGAGTGAGCATTTTGGCAGGCAGGGTATCGTTTGCCACTCGAAATCGAAAGAAAAAATCAGAAAGAAAAGCTCTCAAGATGCTGTTCATCAGTCAAGAAGATGCGCGCAGTCAGTCGGGAGAAAAAGAATGCCAAAAATGTCGAGTCGCACTTGATAGAAGCGGCATTATGCGGACTTCCCAACCGACAACAGTCCAAAGAGGCGTCTGGCCTGACTCTAACTGAATGATGCGCTTGATGGTTGGCAATTTATTTCCACTTGTTCGGCAATGAGATTTTTACAGTTTTTTTTTCTCTCCCTGCTGTTGTCTTCATTTCTCTTGCGCGACTCGTCACTTGAAATGTAAATAAATTTTCATCAACACCTTTTATTTATTGCTTCTTGGGCTTGTTTGGCACGTAATCGACATCTGGCTGTGAGCAATTGTAAATATACGAGCAATCAGAGGAACGATATCTCTTTTCCATGATAGGTTTGAGAGATTGAACAGTCCTTGAAGCGATGAGTGGGCAATCTGCAGCTAGAGTCCAAAATTTTCCCGGTCCGAGTCCAGGTCACAGTAGTGTGGCAACTTGACTTTCCATTTATAGTGTAAGCGTGGTTGATTGGGGTTTTTGATAAAGGAGGAATATTATACAATATATGCATTATGCTCAGCCTTTGGTTGCCTTATTAAATGGGTGTTCTGTGTTACTCAACACTATCTAAATCTAACACTTAAACTAAATCTAGCTATTATTAACATTTTGTCAACAATATATAACATTTTAAAAACTGTGACGAATTAAGAGTTCTCTCGTCGTAAAATTTGAGTTTCTGAGTCGTCCCTTTTTGAGAGGGCGTTGCTATAGCTCAGAGGGCGCTTTTATTCCCAGGCGTTAGTGATGTAGTACCATTAAAAATATCACAAATATAGTACATTAGAAAGTATGCGAGTGCTTCCGATGAAATTGAGAGATTTGCAGTTCCACGTACCGAATTTCTAATCGCTTGTCCATTTCCGTCGCTGTGGTCTTTGCCGATTGTTCTGGTCCATATTCTCTCGTTGATGTTCCTGTGCTGATGTGCTTTAATGGTTGACTTGCAGGGCCTGACACCAACCCCCTAGATTTCTGGAAGACCATTCCCCCTAAATGTTCGGAGGACCATAGTGCACAGTTTAGCTTAGAGTCCTGCTCTGGCACTCAGATGATGATCAGTCGCCCCTGACATGGGGAACAAACGCTGTTTTGAGCCGCTCCTAACATGGAGTACAGAAGCTCCAGGTTTGTAGAAACAAACCCCCTCTTCTCTGTCAGCATACGACCAAAGTTCCCACCGGGATTAATTACCCGATCTTCCTCGAGGTTATTCGTTGACTCCCATTGGTCCACTCATAAAAAGTAACAGCGATACATAAATTTGAGTGACACAGCAATTTTGTGCGAAATTTTTAGTCGATGGTGGCTCCAGTCGAGTGATTTACTCGACTTACAAAAATAAACTGCAAGTAGAAATATAATTATTCCATTTTACAGAATCGACAATCCAGAAAAATTAAGTCTAAAGGTCAGACACGTATTTTGTTTACACTGTGAAGATTGTATATCCAATTATGTGGTATGATATAGAGCTTTAATTTCCAATACAAACAATGAACTTTGTTTTTAGATGACTTTATTGTCCGACAGATTTACCATAAAAGACGCCCATGTGTTCATACGTTAGAGTCACATGTTCCAATAATATTTATAATAAACACGCTTTTTTAATTATTTTCAATGGGATAATGTCTATCAAGACAATTTTTTCTCAGTAATTTTCAAAAAGAAGAAAAAAAAACACTTCTCCGTGAATCCATATGCTGGAATAACCGTAAAATTTGGCTTAAGGACATATAGGAAGGAATCCATGTCATGGCAGTAGACATGGCTTCCTAACACATACAAGAACATTTGTGTACCGTAACCCAATTTATATCAGTTTACCGCCCTTACCTTTATTTGGAGTAGGGAGTAGGGTAATTAATTGTCGGCTAACTCCTAACCAAACATAACCGTTTATTCAGATTCCTGGTTTTATTCGTAATTTGATCACTTGCTCTCTGAATCTCCTAAACCAGTGCTTCAAAAACTTTTTCAACTTTCGCCCCCTTGAGGTCAAAACTTAGCTGGAATCGCCCCCCTGATATGTGATTCAAATAGTTTAATTAAGCGTTGAACGCCAAAAATGTCCTCGACTCGCATATCCATACAATCATAAAACCATAAGTATTGTGTATATTCAAAAATATTTTCTTTTATATCGATAACCCACAATTATTAGGAATGATTTACTGGACTGTAATTTTTATTGACAATTTTTATTCTTGCGTGCATTATAGGATGCTGAATTCAATGCGCATGAATTCTATCTGCTCTTGGAAGCTTTTTATAAACTACCTAAAACAATAAAACAGTACTTTTCAGTGCTACAAAAACAGTACTTTTCAGTGCTAAAATAAAAAACGGTACTTTTTAGTGCTACTTAAACAGTATTTTTCAGTACTATTTTTTCTACTATTGATCCCTTTACGATCCTTGTTTGGACCCGTGCTTTCGATTTTTCGTTGGACCCGTTGGCGAAAGCTAGCGGTGGTAATCCTTCTTGGACACCGTCTTGGGAAAAAAAAAACCTCTGAGGAGGTCACGTCTTCTTTCGTTTATTAATTAAACATGGTATCAACAACAAACAAAAGGAAGGGTGAATCTCTAAATTCACAACTTCCTTCCAAAAAAGTGTGATTTAAAACTGTCACTAAACGTGGCAAGAATGGAAAAAAGGACGCTTCCCCGGAATGCGAACTTTCTTCCAAAGATGAAATGAATAATAATGATAATTGTATCGAAATGAGCAATCAGTGCGATGCTCTAGACAAATTTTCCGAACACCAAATCGAAGCAGCTTCTAGCCCAGGCTCTTTGATTCAAGTGAGGAAGCAAAGAGTACCGCCTATCGTGGTCAGTTGTTCCGAATTTGGGGGATTTACACAGCCAATTCAGATTAGAGGGTCTTGTCCCGGGAATCCCGGGACAAAAATCCCGGGAAATCCCGGGATCTAAAAAATCCCGATTCCCGGGATATTTTCGAAAATCCCGGGATTTCCCGAAATTGCATGTTGAGCTAGAAAAATATGTTGTATTATTTTCAAATAATGGCACAGAACAAACTGCATGTTTTGCAGTGACTGTTGATACAGTAATGTATTTTAGTTATTGCATTTAGCTTACTCAATAAGCGTTTTTATTGAGGTTTAAGGCCACTTATGCTTGAACTTGTTTTTTTTTTGTTCTGGTATGTAAGTTGCGTAATGTTCAAAAAAAAAAACTAGCAGCTCACTCTACTGTTTGTTTCATTTGTCAATAAATTCTTTGGTGCTTGAATTATTCATCACATTAAAATATTATTATTGCCATTTTATTTTTCCGTACCCGTTTTAGTTTTCCCGATGTACCATACAATTTTCCAGGACGAATATGTGTTTGTCATGCCAACAATTTAAAAGTATGAAAATTTTGACATAACAATGTAAATAAGTTGCATAATCATGAGAGCAGATTTGAAAAGATATGGCAAAATTTGAGAGTGATTGGTATCATCTATACTATACCTAATGCATCACGATTGATTTCCGTTTCAAATTAACTATAATAAATGTCCGTTGACTTCAACTGCAGATAGGTGAAATATTGATGAATGAAATCTAAGACAGCATTGTTTTTGTCTATTATAATTCAACTTAACCTTCGAAAACAGTTTCGGGTATTGTTGCTCTTTAAGACTAAACAAAGCTTCAATATGTGCTCTGGTCGTTCTATAGTCGTTTTGGAAGCTTTTTATTTTTGTCCCGGGATCCCGGGAAATCCCGGGATTTTTTAAAATAAAATCCCGAATCCCGGGATTTTTTCGAGTCCGGGAAACAAGACCCTCTAATTCAGATTACCGACCCCAGTAAAATTTTACTGGGTTTTGGAACTACGGTTTTTCGGTAATTTTTACGATTACCGAAAAAAAACCAGTAATCCAAAATATGTTTTGATTGATGGAAATAACTGACTTAGTCAGTAAAATTGTTGAGCGTTTTTACTGGCTTTCCAGTTTCCCATGCTTCATGCTTTGCTTCTCCGGATACTGTTTTTTTTTCAGAAATCAATACAAATTAAAATCCAATCGACATGAACATGAACATCGACATGCATTTTTCGTACGAATAAACATCTACGGTATGCTTATATCTCAGTGGAAGTAATCGAAAAACGTGTGACAAAATCATTATTTGGTTGGTTTGCATACAAGAGGCAAACTCAATGATGCAGATGAATTTACCTCCTGTAGGGAAACCAACCGAATTTTCCAACGTAAGCAGTTAAAATCGTGCTGAGCCTTTTTGGCTGCTTAAAATGGTTGATTTTCTCACTAAATTTCGACTACTTACCACGAGAAAGCGCAAAATAGGTGCAGGAAAAGTTTGGTTGCAATAGCCGTGTCTTCCGGCGCCGGACGATTCTACAGCAGGAGATTCTCATTTGACACTTTCCCGCATGCGCATCAATTTGTTTTGATTTGATTTTGACGACAAGTCAGTAAAAAAATATCAGCTACTGAATAGTCGGTAATTGTTTTTACTGACTTTTCGGCCTGTTCGGTAATGTTGCAAAATTGGGTCTGACAGCTACCGTAGTTCAGTAAAAAGTACAAATTATTACTGAACCTCAGAAGTTTTCAGTCAAAAAGCTGAAAGTTCGGTATTTCTTATGATTTACAATTCGTACCCAGTATAAAAAATTACCGAACAAGCAAATCGTGATTGAGTGTGTAGGGGAATCAAGGTTTCCTTCCAAATTGCAAAGAGAGAAGACTGTCGCGTTTTGCCGGAAACTCTTAAAGATCGCGAACTTCTTCTCAAACATCTTGAAGAGAAGAAGCACAAATTTTTTACTTATGACGACAAAACTGAACGTTTGTTCAAAGTTGTCTTGAAAGGTCTCTCAAGTGACTATAAGTCACCTGAAGAGATCAAAAATGGAATAATGATTTATTTGGATTTTCCCCAGTCCAAAGAATCATTATGAAACAAAGAACCCAATCTGGCATTGTTCGGAAAGGGCTTTCTCAAGAATATTATTTTGTTCACTTTAACAAAAAAGAACTAAATAATATTAAAGCTTTAGAAAAAGAAAAACTTTTGTTCGATGTCCGTGTGACATGGGAACATTTCCAGAAACCTGGAGGAAATTACCAGAACCCCACTCAGTGCCGTCGGTGCCAAAAGTGGGGTCATGGTACAAAAAATTGTCGCATGGATGCTAAATGCATGATTTGCGGAGGTTCTTCTCACGCCAAGGACGTCTGTCCTGTGAAGGAAGATACCACCAAGTTCATATACTCTAATTGCGGGGCTAATCATAAGTCCAATTTTTGGGATTGTTCTTCACGCAAAAGAGTAACTGAGGCTCGTGACAGGCAGATGAAAGATAATATCCGTTACGATAACGGTCGTTTCCGGAATTTGCCTGGTAGAGTATCGAACAATGCTCATTTTTCAGTTAACGATCGCTTGATTAGGAATCATACCCACCAGGAAGATCATAATCATGCTCATTCACAAAAAAATTTTAATCCGTCGGGTAGCCGTTCGAATCTTTCAATTTCGAATGTATTTACCCACGGTTAATCCTTTGCCGATATCGTAGCAGGTAATTTGAACTCCCCCCCTTTTCGTACTATGAGCACCCATTCTACTTGTTTCAAATCAAATGAAAAAAAACCCTACCGCCACAGGTAACTCCTACTCAGCTTCTTCGTCTACCGAAAATTCTATTGGGAAATCATCAGATAATGTACTCACTTCAAGGGACATGTCTGCCTCTGATTTTAATTTTCTAACTGAACAATTGAATCTAATGATTGATGCAATGTTCAAAGCCACCACTATAACTGAAGCAGTCCAAGTAGGTGTAAAATTTACAAATCAAATTGTTATTGCATTACGTTTTTCTAATGGATCCAAATAATAATTTAAATATTTTAAGTTGGAATGCTCGTTCTCTGAATGGTACAAAGGACGAGCTGTTTAATAACGTGCATATATTAGTTATAACCGACACGTATTTAAAACCTGGATCTTAACTCAAAAGAGATTCAAACTTTTTTATTTGTCGTAATGATTGACTTGATAGGGCATGTTGGGGAGTTGCAATCATCATTCATAGGAGTATAAAACATCAACTGTATTCGTCATTTGAAACTAAACACTTTAGGTGTTTCTGTTGAAACACAGCTTGGTAAATATACTTTCATAGCTGCCTTTTTGCCTTTTCAATGCTCTGGACAGCAAGTTAATTTGCTCCAAACTGACTTGCGAAAATTAACTCGCAATAAGTCAAATTTTGTTGTCATTGGTGACTTTAATACCAAACATCGGTCATGGAATAATTCTCAAAGTAATTCCAACGGCAGAATTTTATTTGATGAGTGCTCTTCAGGATATTTCTCAATTCAATACCCTGATAGCCCTACATGTTTTTCCTCTTCTAGAAATCCTTCTACGATTGATTTGGTCTTAACCGACTCTAGTCATCTTTGTAGCCAATTAGTTACTCATGCTGATTTTGATTCTGATCATGTCCCTGTTACATTTCAAATATCCCTAGAAGCGATTCTCAATCCTATCAGCTCCATTTTCAATTATTTACGAGACGACTGGAATTTATATGAAACGTATATTGACTCTAATCTCAATGTTAACATTTCATTACAAACAAAACTTGATATTGACAATGCTCTTGAAACTTTAACAAATTCCATTGTTGAAGCCAGGAGCATTGCAATTCCAAAATGTGAAGTGAAATTTAAATCCGTGATTATAGACGATGATCTTGAACTCTTGATCCGTCTTGAAAATGTGAGAAGAAGGCAATTCCAACGCACTCGCGATCCTGCTGTGAAAATTATATGGCAGGATTTGCAGAAAGAAATCAAGAAACATTTTGCTCAATTCAGAAACAAAAAATTTGAAAATAAGACTTCTCTAAGCCCTTTTGGAAATTATCTAAAATTTTGAAAAAACCTCAGTAGCCAATACCGGCATTGAAAGAGGAAAACAAATTATTACTAACTAATTGCTAGAAAGCTCAAAAACTTGCTATGCAGTTTGAAAGCGCGCACAATTTTAATTTAGAACTTACTAGTCCAATTGAAAATCAAGTTACTCAGGACTTCAAAAATATTCTAAATCAAGAGAACGTTTTCTTAAATGCCTGGGAGACTGATTTGGAAGAAGTGATGAATTATTAGATTTATTTATTAAAAAAATATTAAAAAATTCAAAAATATGAAAGCTCTTGGTGATGATGGAATTTTCTACATCCTCATCAAGAAACTTCCAGAAAGTAGCTTATCATTTTTAGTTGATATATTTAACAAATGTTTTCAATTAGCATATTTTCCTGGCAAATGGAAAAATGCTAAGGTTGTTCCAATTTTAAAACCAGACAAAAATCCTGCAGAAGCTTTTAGCTATCGTCCAATCAGTTTGCTTTCCTCCATCAGTAAACTTTTTGAAAAGGTTATTTTGAACAGAATGATGGCCCACATCAACGAAAATTCAATTTTTGCCAATGAACAGTTCGGATTCCGCCATGGACATTCGACCACTCATCAACTTTTACGTGTAACAAATTTGATCCGTTCCAACAAATCTGAAGGTTATTCTACTGGTCTTGCTCTTCTAGACATAGAAAAAGCATTCGACAGAGTTTGGCATGATGGCTTGATTGTACAATTTAAAAACTTTAATTTTCCTACATACTTTGTTAGAATCCAAAGTTATCTGTCAAACCGTACACTGCAGGGTTATTATCCGAACTGAAAAAACTCCTATTAGAGCTGGTGTACCTTAATGCAGCATTTTGGGGCCAATATTTTACAATATTTTCACATTTGACTTACCTGATTTACCTCAGGAATATCAAAAATATTTATTTGCGGATGACACAGGTCTCCCGCCAAAGGACGACACCTTCATGTCATCTGTTGCAAACGAGTTTGGATATATTTTCTTTATATCTGCAAAGGGGCCCAGATAGCCGTAGCGGTAAACGCGCAGCTATTCAGCATGACCATGCTGAGGGTCGTGGGTTCGAATCCCGCTGGTCGAGGATCTTTTCGTAAAGGAAATTTTCTCGATTCCCAGGGCATAGAGTATCTTCGTACCTGCCACACGATATACATATGCAAAAATGGTCAATCGGCAAAGAAAGCTTTCAGTTAATAACTGGGGAAGTGCTCATAAGAACACTTATCTGAGAAGCAGGCTTTGTCCCAGTGGGGACGTAACGCCAGAAAGAAGAAGAAGATCTGCAAAAATTGAAGATTTCTCCTAATGCTTCCAAAACTCAACTAATCATATTTCCACATAAACCAAAAGCTTCAAGAAGACATGTTGTCATGATGAGAGAGGTTTCAATAAATTGGTCAGATGAAGTTAATTTCAAAAATCATTTTGAGGGCATTCATGTCAAATGTAACAAATATATAAATTATGCAAAAAAAATTGGCGCATGATTTTAAAAATATACATATGAAAAAATACTACGTAGTTATGTCATACCATATATTATTACTTTGCCACGTGAGGACACTTCAGCAGGCGCCAGTAGAACAAAGGACGATATCATCTTCAACACACTCTCCGAAGCTGTGGGAGGAAACGCTAAAACGACCAGGAGACCATTCACTCCATCCATGGCGGTGGAACGAGTAAAAGCATCCGCAACGAGAGCAAGTCAAAGTTGACAGCCTCGGCCAACCGTTCACCTCGAACTCCCACACCACCCACTCACCCAAACCTACTCGGGGTGCCCCGTTCACATTTTCTTCGATGGAAAGCATTGCCATTTGCACTCTCACGCGCACCTTTCTCTCCTCTGGGGCTATGCTCTTTGGTCGGTTGAGCTCCACCTTCCCGTTTAAGAGAATTACTACCACCATTATCGCCGTCACCGTCGTCGTCGTCGTCGTCGTCGTCGTCACAGGGAATCACTGACTGGGAAGGGTCAAGCGTGCTCGGATTGGGTCGAGGAGAGGAGGCAGAGAGGCAGCACAAAAAGGACTCGACTCCAGCAGGTCTATCGTTATCACCCGTGGAGACTAGTCAGCCACCCACCTTATCGTGTCACCAGCCACTACCACCACCACCATTATCAATAACGGGCGCGCACGGTGCTTCTTAGATTGTTATTATCTGGAATAATCTCCATCGAAGTGCTTCATGAATTCATTATTTATTTTCACATCTGACTTACCTAAGCTACCTCAGCGATGTCAAAAATATGGCCTAGATATCCGTTGCGATAAAGATCAAGCTGAGGGTCGTGGGTTTAAATCCCACCAGTCGAGGATCTTTTCCTAAAAATAAATTATCAACTCGCGTTCAAAAACTAGGGAGTATCTATATTTCTCACAAAAAAAAAATATGTTACCAGTGTAAAATAGACTCGTTTTTATACCAGTGTAAAATAATCTCTAGTAGTATTTTGTTTTGATTCGTGCTTATATCGCTTTGTCTCTCCATATAATGGAAGGTTTCGAAAGCTGAGAGTCTGAATTAGGTCGTTTTGTAACTCCGAAAACTTTACGTTTCAAAATTTGAAAACCGAGTAGATTCAAAGAGAAATGTGTAGAATGTTGTATGCGGAATACGATGAGTCGATGATGTATGTTCATTAACTATTCAGATATAAGGCTGTTTGAATATTTTTTTGAGATTTGATGAAGATTTTCCCCGATAATAACGACCTGTAGAGCACCGCGTAATACTGAAACGAGTCACATTGCAATGGGCGAGCGAACGGTGTCAGTGAAGGAACTTTCTTTTGCGCTAGTCGTTGTCGTCGTCGTCGCCGGTGTAAAGTGGAACATAAAAATGAAAGCATGAAATTCGTTTTCTTGCTCCCCCGCACTAATGGGACGGTTGCGAATGTGGTGGAGCGAGAAGGATATAAAATTCACGCGCGCATGTCAAAAGGTCAGACAATGCCACCCAACGTCGAGAAGGCTGGGGTCTGGGCCTGTGGGTGGTAAGACGGCACCACACAAGCAGCAGCAAAAGGCGTAAATTTTGTTGAAGGGGATCCGCACATGTTTCCAGGATTCTTTTATCAGGCTTGAATGAGATATACACTATGGTTAACTAGAAATTCAACTATTTTATATCCAAACAACGTACGCAATATTATAAGAATATACTATCAATGCTGTCTACCGTAAAATAAACTGCCCCTACTCGCACAACAGTCCCATTTATATAGGAAATCCCATATAATATGGGACTGTTTTTGGAGTATGGGCAGTAAAGATTATGGAGAATAACACGAAAAAACTTGTATTATTAATATCAACGAAAAGATTGTTAGGTCAGGTCTCGTATTAGCCGTTCACACCCACTAGAAGCCAACTGTAATAGCTGAGTTGTAGTTCAACCGATTCTAATTCAACCACAGCCACAAAAAAGTAGCTTACTCTCATTATAAGGTGCTGAGAAATGGCTATGTGCTAAAAGCGAGTGACAGCGATTTATAAGTCTTATATGCAGACAGTAGTTAGTGGTACTGGAGAACTAATGCAACAATTTGAAATCTAAAGTTCAGTTGTGGGATTCAGACGGTAATATCTCATTAATCAATCAATTCTTCCATAATAAACTGCAAATTAAGAAAAATAAATGAACTTCACGAGCAATTAGCTTTTCACATACAGTAGTTTATTAAAATAACAGGAATCTTGAAAAGGCCAATATTTCTCTTCATTTCCCGCTCCTGAAAAATTAATAGGGTAAATTTCACGTCAACTTTGCACTGCCCGTGCATTCTCTATGGGTGTACAATATAGTTTAGGGACAAAAGAGCGAAAAACAGAACGTAAAATGCCAAAACGTTGAAAAGGACAAAACGTCAATAGTAGTAAAATCTCAACAGTGATTAGGAATTATTTCCCAGATTGTCTTTCTCATATTGTGTCTGATTAGATATGCTTTGGAAAAAGTTTGACATATAATGAAATATTCATTCTTACAGAAGATAATCATTTTTCCCATATACTCCGACGCAACGTTTTGTCACCCAACCATTACACTTAAGTCAAACCGTTATTGCTTTTGGACTCGTGATTAAAACAATCTCTCAAAATAAAAATTCAAGTCTCAAGATATATCTGTGAAACTGCAAATATTTTGGTGTGTTTCAATACCTAACAAACAATGCGCGCTCACTTAGGCCTTTTTTTTTGATGGGCATCTAATTCTTCCGAAAGAGGTGCACTTCACGAAAGAGGATCACGAGATTATTGTGTTAAAATCGAATTCAGATTAAGTTTTGCGTTCATGAATCCTCTCGTGGCGTACCGGTAACAAGTCCTATCTAGCGAATTGGGAGTCATGAGCTCGATTCGAAATGTGACTTCAATTTGTCAATTCAATCCAATTGCAAAGAACATGCTATGTTTAGTTTTTCGGTAGTTGTAAAAACTTCCACTCAGCTTGTTGCAGTGATGCATTCTGAACTGAACGCGAGCCAAAATTGAACGGAGCAAGTTCAAATTTTGCTCGAGAACGCAGTAGACAGTGAACTTCCGAGCCGGAGCCTAGCGCTGCTCTTGAACGCCCCGTTCAGATCGCAATGCACTACAATGGTAATCAAAGCATAGATTAAGGGTTTTATTAGAAAAAGATTTGCTGATACCAAAAAAACAATTTAGTTACAAATAAATACATATTATGTCTTGTTTTGAGCACCTTATAAACAATTTTGGCACGGAAAGATGTCAGAACCATCTGCGTTCAATTTTCTGCTCTCTGGAGTTCAAATTTTTTAACTGAACAATGACCAAGCCTACTTAATCATTCCGTTCAAAAAATTGAACTGGAACGCGAACTGAACGCGTTCAAATGCATCACTGGCTTGTAAGCCGTAAACGATAAATCATAATTCAAAAGTGTATATTATACGTTTCCAACTTAAAGGTACCTTTAGTTGACGTATAGAGACTAAAGGTAAAATTTAATATAAATTTGTTGGAGAAACTTAAAAGAAGATGGAGTACTGTGTACCTTTTAATTCCGCTCCTAAATGCTTATCTTTCACAAAGGTAAAAGGTAATCTTTGTCAAAGATAAGCATTTAGGAGTACTCCATCTACTTTTAAGTTTCTCTATTGAGATTCTGCTCAGAGGATTCGAACATTAATAAGGGGGTAAATTTGTTATTTTTAGTTTATATCTTCTACTATGAACACATCTAACTAAACTGTATGATGTAACATGTTAATCCTTCCTACTAAAAGAAGCCTCTTGAATTGAAAAATATGTGTTCTGTATCTCGATACCTCCCTAACTCGATGGTCCCTTCAGTATCGAGTTAGGGAGAGTCAACTGTAATTTGTTGATTTCAGCTTAAACCTTCTACTGTGAACATATCTGATAATTGTGGAATAATTTACAATATACTTACCATTTCCATTATTATTACATAAATTATGAAAACAAAAAATGTTTTAGATGAATTTTTTTTTGGTGGTAGCGTCAACGAACGCACCCACAATATTCAGTTAACGATAATGGTTCAAAATTATGTGTTCGCCTGAATAAGACAAGTGTATAAACTGCGTAATTTCAAATGAAGACAGGAAAACAAGACTATATGTTAATCATACTGCATGGAGCTCTGAGTGTGCAATATACTTGAGAAGGCTAAGATTATCTAAACAGTACTTTTTTTTCTATCGTTAATTGAGGAGATTTTTAGCCCTGGGCTAGTTCATCTCAGGTGTAACGGCTTCACTTCCCTTCCGAAGGAAGTTGTCACTATAACTCTTACGTTATAAATGACTATCTGGGGATGGGATTCGATCCCAGGTCCTTAGTGTGAGGGGCGTGTGTTCCAACCACTACACCACTATACCACAAACAGTACATTGATTATAATAAATAAAAAACAAAGGAAGAAGCTGAAATTATTTTGTTTGTATGTTGCTGGAAGAACTACAAATTTTGTCGAATTGGAACTTCTCGTAGATTCCAAGAAACCAAAACTGGTTATGCTTGCTGAAACACAATATAAAATGCAAGGATCCAAGTGATAGTGAGAGTATGCGCAACATATCACAGTGATTCAATTTGAATCAGAGAGTAAAAGATGCAACTATAATTTTTGTTTGTAATAATGCCGAGGTTAAAGTTTGAAATGAAAGAAACAGCAAAATACCTGATAAGAAAACATTGCGAATTAATCTTGCTAAAAATTAAGAATCATTCGAAGATATTTTGATCATAAATTCAATTCAATTGACTAACCCTTTAATACCCAACTCCGCCTTAAGACGGAATACATTTCGAAATTCTGTCTATTTGCCATGATACGCATATTAGGAAAGTTTTATACGACGATTGAAACATTTTTGAATTTTTGAAAAATGTTTGAATAATTGTATTAATGTTTTTCTTCTTCTTCGTTTACCGCTACGGCTATCTGGGCCCCAATTGTATTATTGTACAACCTACAAATACAAGGGTCTATTTTAACGTGCAATACAAAAAATTGTACATTTCATATTTTTCTACCATAAAACTATTACAGAAGAATCATTTTTTCCGTTAGTTGCACGAAAAATAAAATATATTCCAGAATAAAATGAAATATTAAATATTTTCAAAAGTACTGCAAAATCTCAAATTTTCATAATTGTCAAAACTCGGTACCCAGAAGAGGCTTAAAGAAAAAATCAAAAAGGTTAGGGATGTTCAAAACTAAAAATCAAAAACCAAAATTCATAAATTTGCGAATAAAATTAATAATTGTCCAAAACGTGTTTAGATCGATTTAAGATAACGAAAAATCATACTTTGAACGAAAATAAAATGTTGGAATTAGAGGGTTAAGCATGGAAGATGGTAATGAAATTTGCAATCAACTCAATTCGAACTTTGTAGATGCTTACAAGTCATTTACTTTTTGAGTTATTTTGAAATTACAAACACCTTGAACTGCGTAATACGCCTAAAGGTATGCAATTTCCAAGGGAAATTCAACATTCTTAACAGTAATTCGTTAATGTTGCCTAATTGAACATTCTTATGAAAGTTTTAACAACGGAATCATTTTTGGCGATGCCATTTTTAGTAAGAATCACATTTTCCTTGCTCATATCGCTTGCACAACTTATGTGACACATGAATATTCGGTAGTGTCTTCCTTAACCATTGAAATCGTTGTTTAAAAAAGTTGTTTAATTTACGCATGAAGTAAATGCAATTTTCGCAAATATCTTAATTTTCATTAGCTAGCTCATGAATATAAGAATGGGAAGCGCAATTCATGCTTTGGAAATATTTCTTCTATAAATGATGATACCAACTTTTCACGAGATAAGTCATTCCGAACTGAAAATTTTTGTTAGTTTTGCTGCTGAAATTTCAAATTTCAAATTTCATTCATTTCATTGCGTTATATTCACTTTGTTTCAACTCAAAATATAAGTTTTCAGTACCTAATAATAATCATTAAACGAAAATACTTTTTAATGAGTTGCCAAAATCGGGAAGAAAATGTTCTCAAAAACGGGTGTTGTCAAAATCAGGGAAGCACTGTAACTGAAAAAGGAATTTGTAGCCGTCGTTTTCTCGTAAAATATTTGTTTGTTTTTTATATTCGAAAGCAGTTCGCATACCAATTGTTAAATGATGTATTAGAAAAGCAGATATCCATGTTCATATCGATCAAAATTCCGATTCAAAGAATTGTTTGTGAATCGAAGGAAACTAAACATCAGTTAACTAAGTGATACAATAATTTTGCGCCCTTCAAATAAATCAAATAATATTGCGATATATTGATATTTTGATTCAATATATCGGTGGTATCGATACTTCGAATCGATAATCGTATCGAATCAAATATAGATACTTCGCAATATTGGAACGTCCCTATATTGAATTCACTTTTCCTATCGCAGATCCGATAATTAATAGCAGTTTTTCAGTTATAAATTTGATTGATTGATGTTCTAATTGTTAAATACGTGCGACAAGGTATGAATTAGGTCAATTATGTGATTCAATAAATAATAATATTTTCATCATTCTACTAGCGCAGGTATATCTACCATAGAAATCTTGGCTTTATCTGGTAGGGTTCTGAACCGACAGATGAAACAATATGTATTTATTACGGTACAATTTTCTGAAAAGAATTCTAATAAACAATTGATATCATTTTAGCTTTGAGCTGCGCAAATTTAAACGCTGCTGCGAGATTTATTTTACCTATCATCCAACAAGCTCCATATAGAAGCATTTTCCAAGCTAGTACCATCATGCGTTTTAATTCCCAACTAATCAATGCAGTAGCGCAACCAGTATTTGGTTCTGGGAGAGGGGGAGAGGTGTTTGAAAAGTTGTATGCAAATACATACAATACAGATGCTGATAAACCTTAACACACGACTAGTTATTTATAATCCCTGCTGTGTTTGCTGACATGAAATTTCACTCGAAAGGCTATTTATACTTCCATGTGATGCAAACGCATTTATTTTTTTCTGAGTTGTTCATGTGAGGGTTTGAACGATTTGTGCATGATTGATGTAAACACAGAGTGGAATAAGAAAAAACACTCAGCAATTACAAAAAAGAAGAGCGTCTTCGCCAGTCCCGTCTCAGAATTAAAAAAGATTACGATACATTAGAGTGATAGGTATCATTCAAACGCACTTCATCTGTTTTGCTCATTAAATATGTTGGCAATTTTTAGGCTTGAGAATCATCTCTAAGCACAGCAATTTCTAATATAAAACATTGCCGATGAAAGTATAATTGTCCCATGTTACAGAATTGACAAACCAGAAAATCGATTCAAGATTAAAAACGCATTTTGCTTTTGTGAAGATTTCATGACCAAATATGTGACCTGAAAATTTTCAAAACGACTAATAAACTTTGGTTTTTTGGATAACTTTCTGTAGTGCGACTCGTTTTTCAAATACTGTAGTGCGTTCATTTTTCTAATACGACAAATCCGAGTATGATTTTTTACAACATTTTTTTCAGAATTCACAGATTTTTGTTGCATTTAAGTCTTGTGAATTTATTTATTTGAAATTTTCACTAAAGTTGTTAATTAACCTGAACTTCACTCAATAAAAAATCTTTATATTTCATACACTAACTTTGTAGCTATCCATTTTGAGAAAAATGGCATTACACTTCTTTTAAAACTTGTTTGTCTTACGAACTTTGTCAATTTTGCAGTAAAAGTTTTGGTGTCAACATGTTCCCTTAAAAATTATTTCTAAATCAAAATTTTGACATGTTTGTCAAAATTGGATATTTACTGTTAGTAAAAAGTTTAAAGCCCTCCTAATGAGCAAATTCAAAGTTCTTACTTTGCGATAATGAAAATTTCAGGTTAATCTATGCACTAGGAGCCAAACTTGGCCATTTCGCATGGAAAACGGTCAACGCATAGTTAATTCTTCCCAGTACTGTATCATACAAGCAATTCGCATATGATTTTAAACTACATGGGTCTAAAATAGAAAAAATACAAAGCAAATAATAATATAAATAATCAAACTTGGTAACTGTTCCAATGCATTTCAAAAATATACCTGGTAATAATTTTTCAAAAACTATACTTCGCCTTATTTTTTTCGGTTCTTGGGGGGTGTTTTGACCCCAAAAACCTCCCTTGGTCGCGCCAATGAATCAATGTGATCTATGTAGGTCCTTTTCCTGATGCGAGTCTTCACCGAAAATTAATCGTTTTATAAGTAACTGTTACTGATACATAAGCGTCCAAAGTTTTAAAAATCAGCTGTTTTGCAACCTTTTTTTACAATAAACCCTTCTCCTTTTGAATTTTCGTATATTTTCATGAAATTGCATTGAATTCTCTTCTCAGAACTGTAGAAAAATTGAAAATCCGTTTAAATTTCGAGAAGTTATAGCGATTTGAATTTGGAGTCAATACGACCCTACTAAAGCCTACTTCAGAGCTAAGAGTGAGCACATCGGAAGTCAATATCTTATTAACTCAAGCTTTCTTTACTAATTCATTTGTTTTACACGTTTATATCGCGTAGTAAACACAAAGGTACTAAATGATCCGAGAATACAGGAAAAACCTGCAAAGATCATAAACCTTGAGGAATTGAACACCCGACTCTTTTTGCTAAACAGCTGCGCTTTTACCGCTACAGCTATTTGTGCCCCTATACCCGAGGAGGAAAGAATAACTCGACAATAACTTATGCATACCATATTTTGGTATCATACCAGAATTAGGTATTGTTCACTTATCAATACCTCATTTTGGTATTGCAATGGTATTTGAAAAAAATGTTTAAAACAATTAAAAATACTTCATTTTGATATTCGACAGCTATTGAGGACTGCTGGAGGTATTGAACTAGTATTGAAAAATTTCACTTTTATATGAAAATCCATCAAGTATTATTTAGGTATTACAATACCTGATCTAAGTATCAGCTTGTTATTTGTAGAATATGCAGAAGGTATTATTCGAGGTATTTTACCTCTTATGCAGGGCTCATTCATACCTCATTCAGGTTGTAAGTATTGGAAATAATCTGGTATGGAATACCTCAATTTGGTATACAGTAGTTATTTTCTTCTGCTCGGGTAGTAGGGCGGTGACAAATTATTATTTTTTTAAATCCAATCTTCCATATCTTTTATACCATTTTTACCATAAATATAATGTTCTGAGAAATTCATAAATATCTCTTCTCCCATCCATCGGATTGTATTGCTGTCTTCTGCTATTTTCTTTATAATGGTTTATAGAATGAGTTTTCACATAAATACATACTTATTCCTTATTACATACTTATTATATACATACATTACATTCATAACGTGCTTGGAACATTTATTAAAATGTCTCCATAGTAATTTCCATAGAAACATACTTCGTCTTTGGGCCACCTTTATCACCACCGAAAAAGCTTGATATTTCACAGAACACTATTTTTATGGTAAGGATGGTAATGAAGATATGGGATATTAGATTTTCGAACTGTTTTTGAATTTTGAACTGCCCTATATGTATCGCACAGCCAGCAATTTTCAAAATATAACGTATGTTCATCCGCGATCCTACCAAACAACATCCATTCTCAATGTCGCTTCCAACGTCAACAGTCAGTCAATCGTCACTCGTCTTCCATATGCGCACTCCCGAGCCCCATCATCTCTGACGACCATCCATCGAATGTTCGAATGTCAAATCACGCGTCTTTTCATCGTTCATTGTTTTACGTTGCCTTTCCGCCGCGCCTGAAGCCTCTGATCGATGTCGTTCGAATGGAGCACACGCGAAGTTTCTTGTGTTTCTGCTCCCGCTTGGTTCGCATTCATTATTATTTATTGCCATCGATTTTCTGTCTGATTTGAGACGAGTGTGTCTCCTCAGCAATGGCTGCCAATAAAATGGCAGAATTGATGTTTACACAGCACACCCGAGAGAGAGAATTGAGACGCATCTTTGATGATGACGTATTTTTAGAGAAGAATATGAATTAGTGTATTGATGTTTGAGTAATAAAGTTCTACTTCCGACAGTTCATAAATAAAAATGCCTAAACGACTTATTACTTAGTACCGTAATCCGGGGGCAAATTGATCACTATTTTCCAACTTTTTGTTATGTTATCCTTCAGAACTCAAATATTGTCAAATAAATTTCGACAAAACCAGTACTCCATTGATCTTTATCAGTTTATGAAATTAATTTTTTATGCGATAGTATTTAACATACCATTAAAATAGTTTTATTATCAAAAAATTAAAATGACACATTGGGGCGAAATTGATCATCATATCACATAGCAGATTTTAGAATTAAAAATTTCCATGTCTACTAAATTTGGGCCTCCTGAATCTGAAAATGATGTCAAAATTCTTATAAATCGAGTATTTGATAAGATTTTTGCAAAACTAAACTTTGAAAATCCGCCTAATACGCCTGAATGTAGGCAATTTCCCTCAAAATAAACACATTTTTCGAGATTAAACGGTTTTATGAGCAAATAACTATATTTGCTATGCTGTATGATATCAAAAATAAGTTCAGTAGTCCATACTTAAGCTTACACATCATGTTAAACACTCAAAGTTAACATGTAGGCATTGTACCAGTGGATTGTTTGGCACAGACATTTCCAACTGTATTGCTTACACCTTCAAAAACTGTGAATATTTCTATGCAAAACTGACCCTAATAAAAATGAAATAATTCAAAATCATCATAATACATCTCTAAACTAGAAAACATGGAATGTATGTTGTGCCAATGAAACCTTTAGCATTCTTGGAAGGAATTGTTTTTTGATACCGACCTGATCAAATTCACCCCAGTGATCAATTTGCCCCCGGATTACGGTACTTCATAAATAGTAGTAGAAAATCCATTTTAGTAACATAACATTACCGATGAACTCAATATGCATGAATATAAGAAGCAAAAGTGGTCAATACATACTCCTAGCTCATTGATATGCAAACCAAAACATACGAGACTAAATTTCAACTAAACGACGGTGACTTCCGTTCTGGGGTCGAAGCGAAAATTTATCTACTTTGACCTCGTCTACCGGTGTCAACAAAATTCGACTCTTGCCAAGTGATGTCCACGTCGAGTCGTCACAAGCACACCCACCTTGCCTTGCCTTGCAACTCGACGACAGTTAACCGTGTTCCGTGGAGCTCACGAGGAGTTGAACCGGTTCGTTGGACACGTGAGGCTTCATTTCGTCTCAAAAGTGCAAACGATATTTAACCAAATGGTAGAGCTATCGGTGTGCGATGACGAGTCTTATGTCTGCCGTTGCATTATTGCTCAGGAAGACATACGACTGTCAAGCAGTGCTGTGACGGAATGATTTTCCAGGTTCAACGAATTTTAAAGCGATTCAATTTGCCGTGCATGCATTTTTGATGAGTTGAGGTGCTTTACATATGTAGCTACCGCCCGTCCTCAAAGGAAAAACGGGAGCATAATCCAAAACGCCCCCAGGAGCATAACGCTTTCAATTTATTACAGCATATTTGAGGTTTTGGGCAGTTCAGGTGGAAAAACATTAAACAATTTTGGAACTAAACCGAGAAAAACGACATTTTTTATGATTTCAAATAAAGAGCGTTTGATTTATGTGGGAAAATTATAAGTTGAGTTTTGGAAGCATAAGGAGAATCCTTCCATTTTTACAAGTATGGTGAAAAAATATCCAAACTTCTTTGCAATCTACTACAGATGACACGCAGGCTTCAACCTTATCCGCAAACAAAATTTTTGGACATCCCTGAGGTAACTCGGGTTAATGATATTTGAAAATATTGTAAAACATTGGTCCCAGAAATTCTGGGCCAGAATGCTGCCTTGAGCAACACTATCTCAGACTGGAGTTCTGATAATCAACCTGAAGTGTACGATTTGACAGATACCTTTGGATTATTCTAACAACTTATGCAGCATTTTTTTTATTTTACAATCGGGCCTTCATGCTAAACACTTTTGAATGCTTTTTTATGTCTAGAAGAGTAAGACCAGTAGAATAATCTTCAGATTTATTGAACGAATTTAATTCGTGATACGTTAGAGATGAGTGGTCGAATGTCCATGTTGGAATCCAAACTGCTCATTGGCAAAAATTGAATTTTCGTTGATGCCGACCATCATCATAACATATGTTGAATTGTTTATTACATCGTTAGAATTTCAATTTCACATCACCTTAAGGCTAAAGTCAGTTGGTTGAAAGAATAAACATTATTGCGTTATTGGGTAACGTAAAATATTTGAAAATGTTGCATTTTGGCGAAAAATTTCATCATTTGTTTAGACGTGGCATATCGCCCAACTCTCCCTTACATCACTTCGAAAGCCAACCGTATCATGAATCAAATGCTCATCAAAAAAGGGTCTTATCAACCGAGGCGCGACTGTCGTCGTCGATTTCTGCCCCAGCCTCAATATACGATGGAATGCTAGCTGACCGATTGTTGCGACACACTGTAATTACCGACTAGAAGAAATATAATAAATACACATATTTGCTCGACTATAGACGATCATATGGCGCTGAACGATGGTGACGAACGACTCAACGACGAGCAAGCAACCTAATGAATTAACAAACAGATGACGATTAAATTGAAATGACCTAGAAAGTGGGGAGATAAATACATATGATGCTTGTGATTGGGTTTGGGCGTCGCGTCGCGTGGTGAGAATACGAAGGGCAAAGCATGTTTCAAAACAAACCATAATCAGCTGAGTTGGTTACTTTCTTGCTTGCGCTGTAGTGAGAAGAGTTGGCACATCGCCACGGATGAAAGCTGCATCAGAATTGGAAACACATCACTCTGTGGTCTATTCTTCATACTACAAGTTATAGGAATTTCATATGCATCTTGTTAAGTCGTCCACTATAGAAGCCTCTGAGAAAAATTCTGTAAAGATATCTGTGAAAACCTCCGAGGAGAACTATGTGGAGATCCTTGTAGAAACTGTTAATATCTCATCGGAGACATAAAGACTATTATCCCAAACTAACTAACAGGAGTGTGAACAAGCACATCAGAACTTAGTCCAGTAAGATCTTGATTACGGCGACACGAACGGACAAGGCATGAAACTACGAGTAGGAATGCTTCGAACATATTAAGACCAACTTCAGAGTGGTACCAGTTACGTAAACCGAAAGCGTGCAAATTAGGAGAAGTAACGGTGTATGTAATGGATAATATGCGTTGAGGCTGACAGCGGCGACATTCTACAACATTAGTAGTGTTGGATAACTCTGGACCAAAGACAAATTAAAGACTCCCATGTCCCTTGCAGTTGCCCAAAATTTTATGGCTCATAAGGTAATCTAGAATGCCGTTCAAAGTGTACTGCGATCTGTCAAACTTGGGTACCTTTTGCCGAGGGACCAAATGCAGTACTAGAAGTGGTACCCAATCTGAGCCCGAGTGGGACGGCCCTGTCTGGACCCTCAAACGGCGAGTATTAGCAGGCTGCCCTCGTCCCATAAAACCATGACAGGCCTTAGAGTACGATCCAAATATGTTGCCTAGTTGGGCGCACTTAGCAGGAGTAGGCTAGCCGGCTCAGATACCATTATTTGACTTGCTTGGATCCGGCTCTAAACAAAGTGCCCCATGAAGACTATGTCAACTCTACCATGGCCTTCCTGCTTGCATAGATAACTATAAACTCACAAAAGCGACTATTCCAGCGAGGATGGATAGTGACTTTTAGGAGGACCCATAAGAGATGATCCAAACAAGTGGAAAGTGAATAGAAGGGTTCTGGATCCATCGATGACCGGTTAAGCGCAAGTAACCACTAATCCTTTGTTTTGCCTTTTTTTGCACTGAAGATTTTTATATATTTAGCACAAATTTACCCTTCTTTTAATTGTTCTATTTTGTTTCCAACTGACAAATGGGCGGCAATCGATAACATTGATCTGCTCAAATTATCAGCGACAAGAGAAATCGATAACTGCAGTTACTTCGATGGGTTGTTCTACTTTTCCCCGAACGCCAGTTCCCCGAATGCCAGTCCCCCGAATATCCCGTTTCCCCGACTAGCCCACTTCTCCGAAAAGTTTGTAGCACTCATGATTGTCGTAACTGTATATATTTCAGGGTGGTGATCGAACTGACCATCTAATATGCACCCTTCTTTATTTAATTGGCGGTTCTTTCCAGTTTTACCGTCCTCAACATTTTTGTTAACATGTGTATAGCCGAGAATGACAGAATATTTCTCTTTATTGGCTGCTTATCGTTTTTTCTCGTCACCACTTTTCGAGGAAACCATTCACTCGGGGAAATGGCATTCGGGTGAAAGTAGCATAATCACTTCGATGATTCTGAACGTATGTCTTTTCGTTTTATTATGCTGAAATAATTTTTGACGTCCATTCTTCTATTGATTTAATTATGAATTTAAAATTTAAAGCTAAATGTTAACCATTTTTATATTTTGCAGTTTTATTCATTCTTGCCAGATGTGTTGTTAGAATGATAATTACTTTAAAACCTGTCAATATTAAACATATACTTTTTTGGAGCAAACGCGTGAGCTTCTTCCGAGATATACTGGAAAAATATTATTTCAATCACAAATTTTCCCTTCTCTCGATAATAGGTGTTTTTGATGTACACTTCCAAGATTAGAATTTATAATGAACCGTTGAAAAGTTTTGCCAGACATATTTTCTTTTAAAGATGTGTTGTTCATTTGAGCTATGCTGTGAAAAGTTTTTTTTGCGATAGAACCTTAAACATTTTAAACGAAAAATAATCTGCTTTCGTATATAGGCTTTTTTTTGCATTAAGTCGCATTGATAGATCTTTTGATTAGTGCTTTTAATATTTTGCAAAAAAAAATCCATTCTTTTATCAAGTAATTTTCATCGAGTGTAACGTCCAAACTGGAACAGAGCTTGATCTGCAGCATAATATTCTATGAGCGTTCCCTTGATAAATAACTGCAAACTTTCTTTGCCAATTTACTGTTTTAAAATATGTATATCGCAACAAGCACAAATATACTCTATGTTCTGAGATGTAGAGACCCGTCACGAGTTTTATTTAGTAACAACAATTTTTGAAATTCTTTGTTTGGAAAGTCTCTGAACAAACGCCACGTTCGTTAAGAACCCACCAAAGGTTTTTGCTATGGGCTCGGTGATGTTGATATCGGTAAAAGCTTTAAAAATTCCGATATTTATTTGAAGTCAATCATTATGCCAAACGGCCATTATGCAAAATGACCATTATGCCAAACGGTCATTATGCCAAACGACTTTATGCCAAACGTCTTTATGCCAAACGACTTTATGCTAAACGAGGTACAATCATGTGCAATAGCCCCTCTCTGAAGCAATGCCTTCTTGGTGGTCCCGGAGAGACGAAGGGTTTGGCGGCAATGGGAACCCGAGCAAAATCGAATAACAACCGCATAACATAGTGATAACAAGATGTACATCATGATTTCGTTTTGTTATTTTTTGTTATCAATACGAAGACTCTTGTTATCAACGAATTTTGAGCTGTCAGATAGAGGATGCCACCGACGGCTGAATGACGTCAAATGTTTGCTATCATAATTCGATCTTTATAACAAAATGATAACATAATGAGTTATCAATAAGGGAAATTGGCTGGATAACAAAACTTGTTATCAATGTGTTTCAAATGATAACACAATGAGATATTTATATGATATATCTAGTATAAACTTTTGTTATCACGTTTGTTATGTTGCCTGCTTATTCAACCAAAATGAAAACAAACTATGTGTTCAAATGCTTGTTATCGGATAACACAACTTGTTATCTTTTTGTTACCCAACTTTGCTCGGGAATGGTTTAGTGGGTCGGGGATGTACCGGGTACCCCCGTTCGTTTGACCACATTTAATCTGTACAATTTTTAATCTGTACCCCGCTAATTTGCACATCGTTTAGATTAAAAATGGTTCAAACGTCATTTAACTCATGGAACGGAGTGAAGTGAGATGGAACGCAGAATCAAAACAAAACAGTGAAAGAGGTAACCAGAAACACGTTTCTAGGGTGACTAGATGTTCAAATTAAAAATGAACCCCGATAGTTTGCTTGAGGTACCGTTCAAATTAGCGGGGGTGCACAGTAGTCCTGTCTGCTGCTTTGCATGTAGTAAACGGTCCTCAACCCCACACTCCTGGACCTTCAGGATCCGGGTGTCTGTTGAGCAGATTATCCCCCCATTGCTAAGAAGAAAAAAAAGGGTTTTTATACGGTTAATATAGTGCATGTCAGCTTTTTAATAGCACTATATTAACACGCAGCGCGAATTGAAGTGTTGAAAGGTTACATCGGAGATTACGTCAAGAATTGAAAGGACCGACATCAACGTAAGTCAGAACAGCCAAGGAAGACAAGAAAAAATAGTAGCCCATAGGCGACATAGTTGCCTTGCAAGCGACCATCAATGCAATTCCGAACATTTTAAGAACTGCGATAGAACAATGCATAGGACAAGGAATCTTCCCGGATTTAGGGAAATTGATGCTATTACCAAAGACGAGAAAACCACCAGGGGACCCGTCGTCGTTAAGACCTATCCCAGTGAACACAAATACGAATAAAAGTACTAAAATTAATCTCATACACTTTAATAATCGACCGTGTTTTTTTTTAGTTTCAGAAGGTGGTAAATCACTATGTACGGACTAACCCAACGAATCACTAATGTGCGAAGGCTAATGTGCTAACCAGCACTGCTGTTTGTTTCGCTATCTGCGTGTGACTCACGTGCATCTTGTGTTCTTTCACTTCCCTTTCTCTTTTCATACTGTATTTTGGGTTAGCGTCACGCCAAGGTCATGTATCTACTGCCGCTTCTGTGCTTACTATGCTTCGTTGCTCTGCAGCGACGGGTTTGGGACTGGCATCTCGCCACAACCCTGCGTAACTTCTATTGATAGTTTCTGCGCCTACTGGTAATCCACTGATTATCGAAATCTCCAGGTATGACCAGTTGCATGCCAAGGTTGGTTCAGCGATTCCGGATCAGTAGCGCCCCGACGACCCAAAACTGGTGGTTTTTTATGATTGGTGCTATTCGGTCGGTGGATCTATCCTACTCCGACGAAGATTTCCCCGCTGGCGGAAGATCTCCCAAACTAATGCTATCAGGACAGATGCCGAGTTCGGTCTACGATTCTGGTGTAAAGAAGCTTCTGGTTCACAAGGGCCTCGACGACCGTTCGCTGGTGCTGTTTCGTGATCTACTCAGATAGACTTCAGCGAAGAATCTAGCCTACTACGACGCGATGTTGGTCGGTCAAGTGCCAGGGACGCTCCTGTAATTCCCGCTGGAGGATAACTACTCCCGCTCTACTTGGTCTAGTCCCCGGCGGATGATCTACCCTACTCTGATCACGCCCGTTCATTTCCTTAATATTCTACATTCAACAGATCGACTTGTCGAGTGCTGAAGTCAGTCCGACGATTCCGGTTGGAACTAACTTCCAGTTCATCGGTTCCCCAACGACTCAGAGCCATGTGCTATCGCCTGCGTTAAGCGCCGCTGCTCCACTTGCCATCTTAGTTGTAACAGCTGGACGATTGTCCTGTTTACCGCGTCCCATTTTTCTACGGCAGCGCACATTCTTTGAACCATATTACGCCCCTTGAAGACATCGCCAACGGCAGATCTCATCCCGACTCGCCCATGTTCGAAGCACGAACATTCAAAGACCGGGGTTTCCTGAACATCACTGCATCTGGTTCATAACGACGACCTTGCGTGTCCAAACACGCAAGGCCATCTGTCTGAACGTACTGTACAGCCGGGATCGGTTTCTTTTCGTCTGCAGTGCTGCAACCCATACGGCGCCAGCGTATCTTAGTATTGATGTAGACACGCTCGCCAGTAAACGCTTCTTGCTGCTGTCACATACATAATCGATATGGCTGTTGAAGCTCTGCCGATCATCGATCATCACTCCCAGGTGTCTGACTTCCCGCTTTGAGTCGGTGGTACACTGACCAACCGAGATTGCCGTATTATCATCACTACCTCGGTTTTGTGATGGTCTATCACAAGCTTCTTCCCTCGCATCCATACTTCCACAGCATCTACTGCCTCAGTAGCAAGTATTTCTGATTCTTCCAGTGATTCGCCACCACCTCGGCATGATTGCATCGCACGCTCGTACTAATGTCGTTGTCAACTCATTCGCAGTAAACTGCTGAGAATTGTGCTCCAACCTCAACACCTCAACGAGCCCATGCAAGTCAAACTGCGACTCAGCCATTTTTTATTGAGTCGCACGGGCTTCCAACTGTTACCAATATTGTTCCGATTCGCTTTGTGGTCACTGTGAGTATACTCCTTACTCACTTGCCAGTTCAAACTTCCTGACAGCCCAGGGCTACAGAAGGTTACATCGATAATTGACTCTCGACCATCCCGATGGTATATACTGGTGGTACCATCGTTGGCAACATCTACGTTAAGGCTTGCTAAGGCCTCCATTCCATTGCGGAGGTGCGTAGCAGCTGTAGAAGAAGTCTTCTTTGATTTTGGCTATAACGAAGCCTTCATCTGCACGATGTACCACTTCTTGAAAAGGATACATATCTTATCACCATCCATATCACCACTGATTTTGTGCTGTCTGCTATTCAGTTCCCATCGCCGGCCGGGACACGGTATGGCTCCGATATGATAGCCATTTCGCACTTGGTGGTAGGTCATTTGGCATAAAGCCGTTCGGCATGGAGTCGTTTGGCATAATGGTCATTTGGCATAAAGTCGTTTTACATAATGGTTGTTTGGCATAATGGCCGTTTGGCATAATGAGTCTGAAACCAAGAATTTCTTAAGATGGCATTCGTTTTTACGTTTCAATTGAATCTTTCTGATGACATCAGGCTTGTTTTGGAGCCAATTGATACAAAATGCCACTTTATTCAACAATCATATGTTCTTGAATAAACTAAAACATTTTAGGAAAGTTATTGCCAATAGTATTTTATTATTTATCCAGAAATTACCCTTCTTTTAAATATCAATTCTTCTTTTGATTTTCGCTTTTGGAATGAATTTTGGCACTGAAGATTTTGATATATTTAGCATAAATTTACCCTTCTTTTAATTGCTCTATTTTTTTTTTTAATGTGATGTAACCATAATTATAGGTATAAAGACTGTTGATATGGAATTTAAGTCAATTTCACCTTCTTTTATATATAGGCTGTTCCTTGGAGCTATATTTTTTAGATATATTTTTGTTTACAACTGACAAAAAGGTGGCAATCGATTTATCAAAACATTTAAGCATTTAACATCAAATATCTATCTGCCCTTGGAGACGAACCAGCCTCCGGCTGAAAGTCTCGATAATAAAGATAATAATAATTATCTGCTCAAGTTATTGGAAAATAAAAATCGATTACTGCAGTTACTTCGATGGGTTGTGCTATATTTCTCCGAATGTCGTTTCCCTGAACACCAGTTCCCTGAATATACCGTTTCCCCGATTAGCCCAATTCCCCGTAAAGTTTTTGGCACTCAAAATTGTTGTGACTTTATACATATCAGGGCGGTAAACGAACTAACCATATGCACAATATGTACCCTTTTTAATTTAATTGGCGGCTCTTTCGAGTTTTACTGTCCTCAGCAATTTTGCCATCATGTGTATAGCCGAAAATGACAGAATACCTCCTTCTTTTGATTGCTTATCGTCCTTTCTCGTTCACTATCCAGCCACTAAAGACTATTATAGCACTTATTTAAACTGCACCGGGGAACTGGCATTCGGGGAACCGATGATTCTGAAAGCATTTTTATGTCTTTTGGTTTTATTATGCCGCAATAATTTTTGGCGTCCAATCTTCTATTGGTTTAATCATAAATTTTGCCCTCTTTTAAAAATAGGATGTGCTTTGTATTTAAAGTGTTTCAAATTTTATTTTTGATTAAAGCTAACCATTAACCATTTTAATATTTTGCTATTTTATCAATTCTTGCAGGACGTGCTGTTAGAATCATCATCGGCTATTATCATAACGGCTATTCGGTCTCAATGGAAGTTGATCCTCAATATCAGCTTCTATATTCGAATAGCCTAGATAGCCGTGTAGTGTCGGTAGCCGATTGCAACAAGGCTAGAAATAACACTACGGATTGCCTGTTCCGGTGGTATAAGTCCATCATACAGGTGGCCCCTAATTCATGGTGTCATGCGGCTAAAAGCATACCGTGCCTAGGAATGAATGGTTAGGGGGGTCAAAAGAAACCTAACCGTGAACGGTGCCTGTGGAGTACCAGGGCACCCTCCACAGTATTATGCCCTTACTGTGCTACCCGGAGCAATGGCGCAGTTGACCTTGTACTTCTCCGAAATAATCGGCTACTCATATTTAGCCTCAAATCAGAGGCTTGATACGAGTGGGAGCATGTTAATATAATATGAATCGAATCAAAATTATCCAGGTGAACCTTCATCATGCAAAGGGCGCATCAGCAGTGCTCAGCAGAAGGTTCACCAAGGAAAATATCAATGTGGGACTAATTCAAGAGCCCTGGGTAAATAATGGAAGGGTACTTGGTTGCCCTTCGAGCAGTTGTAGAGTTTTGTACGACGAAACTCAGTCCAAACCACGGACGGCTATTCTTGTAAATAGGGACACAAAATTTGTCCCAATCACAGAATTTATCCGTAGAGACATTGTTGCGATCAAAGTAGAGGTGCCAACTATCCGTGGGAAAACGGAGGTATGTATTGCTTCTGCTTACTTTCCTGGAGATGTTGAAGATGTGCCTCCATGCTCTGTCGTTCATTTTGTCAACTACTGTAAGAAAATTAATGCCCAATTTATAATAGGGTGCGATGCAAATGCCCATCATACAATTTGGAGCAGCACCGATATTAATAAAAGAGGAGAAGATCTTTTAAACTACATGTCGTCTAACAACATAGACATATGTAATAGAGGTGATTCTCCTACTTTTGTAAACTCTATCCGACAAGAGGTTCTTGATCTCACGATCTGTAGTGACTTGTTATCGGAGAAGATTGTGAACTGGCATGTTTCTGATGAAGAATCATTGTCAGATCATAAACAAATCCGGTTCGATTTTAAAGCTGGATCAGAAATAACAGAAAGCTATAGAAACCCGAAGAAAACCAATTGGGATCTCTATCGTTTTCATTTAACGAATAAGAATTCGTATAACGGTGAACAGTTCACGACTGTTTCACAACTGGAAAATGCCTCTGATGGGATCATTGACCAAATGGTCTCATCTTATCATGCTAGCTGTCCTATTCAACAAAGGTCATCTAACAGGGATGTGCCTTGGTGGAATGACAAGCTGGCAGGATTGAGGAAGAAATCCAGGCGGTTGTTCAATAGAGCAAAGATCACTTTAGATTGGGTTGAATACAAAAAAGCCCTAACAGAATACAACAGAGAACTAAGGCACGCCAAACGTAAGGACTGGAGACGGGTATGTGAAACCATCAACAACGCTCCTGCAGCTGCAAGGCTGCACAAAGTCCTTTCAAAAGACCATTCAAATGGTCTAGGTTGCCTTAAAAAAGAAGACGGCAGTTATACTGTCGACTCTTCTGAAACACTGGAAGTAATGATGAGAACTCATTTCCCTGAATCGATCCCATATTCGGATGAAGAACAGGTCTCAGATGAGGCAAGACATGTATGGTCGATAAATGCCTATCAGAAAGCTTGTGAAATCTTCACGCCTTCGAGGGTCGAATGGGCATTGAGTTCTTTTCAGCCTTTCAAATCTGCCGGGAAAGATGATATTTTCCCAGCCTTACTGCAACAAGGAAAAGAGACGCTTTGTCCGCTCTTAACCGAAATATTCAAAGCAAGTGTTGCGCTTTCATATATTCCAAAAGCGTGGCAAAAGGTTCGAGTTGTCTTCATTCCAAAAGCTGGAAGAAAGGATAAAACAACTCCCAAAGCCTTTAGACCTATAAGCCTTTCCTCTGTTCTTTTAAAGACAATGGAAAAAATAATTGATGACTTCATCAAGTCAACAAGTTTAATAGAAATGCCTCTTTGTAAATACCAATTTGCGTATCAATCAGGTAAATCTACCATTACGGCGCTGCAGTCGCTGGTAAATAAAATCGAGAAATCTCTTGAAGCCAAAGAAATAGCCGTGGTTGCTTTTCTCGATATTGAAGGAGCATTCGATAATGCATCCTATAGCTCTATGAGTTCAGCCATGGAAGCAAGGGGCTTGGATAAAAGTGTTATCGAATGGGTTATGACCATGCTCAAGGGTCGCACAATTTCTGCTGATCTAGGAGGTGCGCAAATATCTATAAGATCTACGAAGGGATGTCCTCAAGGAGGAGTGTTATCGCCCTTACTGTGGTCTCTTGTAGTAGACGAACTCCTCAGAAATTTAATAGATCAAGGTTTTGAGGTAATTGGATATGCCGACGATGTGGCCATCTTAGTTCGTGGAAAGTTTGATAACACGATTTCCGATCGGTTGCAAACTGCGTTAAACATTACTCTCAAATGGTGTAGGAAAGAGGGGTTAAACGTAAACCCTTCAAAAACTACTATCGTGCCTTTTACCAGAAGGAAAAAGGTAAAGCTTATACAGCCTTCTTTGAATGGAGTTCAAATTCAATTTTCGGAAGAAGTTAAACACCTTGGTGTTACTTTGGATAAGAAATTGAACTGGAACTCTCATCTGAGCAAGGTCATAAGTAAGGGTACTAATGCCCTATGGGTCTGCAATAAAGCCCTAGGAAAAACTTGGGGACTGCGACCTAATATGGTAAACTGGATTTATTCAGCAATAGTCCGACCAAAAATTAGTTATGCTTCACTGGTATGGTGGCCCAAGACAAATGAGGTAACCGCTCAGAAGAAGCTGGCTAAGTTGCAGAGACTTGCTTGTATATCAATGACAGGGGCAATGAAAAGTACACCATCGGTTGCCTTGGATGCCCTTCTTAATATACAGCCTTTGCATCAATTCATTAAACTGCAAGCTGCAAAAAATGCCTTGCAGTTTATTCGTTATAATAAAATACTAGATGGTGATTTGATTGGTCACATGAAAATCATCAAGGAATTCGATTTGAATTCAGATAACAAAACAATAGAAGATTGGATGACAACGAAGACCAACTATGATGTTCCCTTTAAAGTGGTTAAACCAAGCCGCTATACTTGGGATTCTGGTGGGCCAAGTTTACGTGCAGGTTCTATTGTGTTTTATACCGACGGGTCAAAGATGGGCGACAATACCGGAGCTGGAGTTTTCGGCCCTGGTATCAGCAAGGTAATCGCTATGGGGCGCAGTCCCACTGTGTTCCAAGCTGAAATACAAGCCATCATTGACTGTACAAATGTTTGTCTCAAAAGAAATTATAGGTTTGCAAAGATCTGTATTTTCTCAGACAGTCAAGCAGCTTTGAATGCTCTAAAGGCATTCACATGTAGATCAAAGTTAGTGTGGGAATGCATTCTTTCTTTGAAGCAATTGGCCAGTAGGAACGAAGTTACATTGTACTGGGTGCCCGGCCATTGTGGAATTGAGGGGAATGAAATCGCCGACAATCTAGCAAGACAGGGTGCAGCTTCGAGCTTTGTCGGCCCTGAACCGTTCTGTGGTATTCCTGAGTGCACTCTCAGGATGAAACTGAAAAATTGGGAAATGTCCATGGTAGAATCCAATTGGAACGCCACGGATACGTCCAAGCAAGCGAAAAGATTCATAAAACCCAGTCTAGCTAAAGCCCGGGCTATACTGAATCTTAATAAAGGAAATCTTAGGGTAATAACTGGCCTGATGACCGGTCACTGCCCAAGTAGGTATCATCTTAAAAATATAGGAAAAATACAATCCTCTGAGTGTCGTTTTTGTCAAGCTGAAGACGAAACTGCTGAGCATTTACTCTGCAACTGCGGAGCATTGCTTAATCAAAGAACGTTAACATTTGGAAAAGGGTTATTGGAGCCCTTGGAAATTTGGCAAGGTAGTCCTAATAGGGTAATAGACTTTATAAAACGAGTTGTGCCCAGTTGGAACAGTGTGACACATCAACCAATGTCTATCACATCTCAATTGTGAAAGGATATTTGATGAGCACCAAATAAAATATGGGTCATACCACAATATTCCTAAATAATGGAAGCAGTGGTTAAAAGGCTCTACAGATGAGGAAGAAATAGAATCATCATCACTTTAGAACCTGCCAATATTCAACATTTTTTTTTTTGCAAACACATGCTTCCTTTCGAGAATGCTGGAAAAAAATTTCAATCACAAATTTTTCCTTCTTGCGATAATAGACGGTGTTTTTGACGTACACTTCCAAAATTAAAATTTATATTGAATCGTTCAAAAGTTTAGCAACACATATTTTCTTTTAAAAATGTGTTGTGCATTTGAGTTATGCTGTGGGAAGATTTTTTTGCTTTAGAGCCTTAAATATTTTAAACGGCAAATTATCTCGTTTATAGGCTATTTTTGCAATATTAGATCTTTGGATTAGAGCTTTTAATATTTTGCAAATACATTTCCCTTATTTTATCAAGTAATTTTCATCAAGTGTTACGTCCAAACTGGGACAGAGCTTGATTTGGTGCGAAATATTCTATGAGCGTTTCCTTTATCAATAATTGCGAACTTCCTTTGCCAATTTAATATTTTCAAATAAGTATATCGCAACAAGCTCAAAGATACTCTATGTTCTGGGATGAAGAGAAAATTATTATTTCGAAAGATCTTCCACCAGACCCGTCACGAGTTTTTTTTTTAAGTTATGCAATTTTTGATATTCATAGCTTGAAAAATCTCTGAACGCACACCACGCTTATTCAGAACCTACCAAAAACTTTTGCGGTGGTGTTGATCTCGGTAAAAGCTTCAAAAATGCCGATATTCATTCAAAGTAAATCATAATGCCAAACGACCATTATGCCAAACGACTTTATGCCAAAACGACTTTATGCCAAACGACTTTATGCCAAACGGTGTACAATCATCGCACTTGGACTCCGCTACAGAGCGCCACAAAATGGTTTGTGCTGTGTCACAGTGGTTGAGGTTATTTTGCATTCTATATAAGTTAGAATCCATCGTGTGTTGACTTGGAACTGTCTACTAGATACAATGGGAAGCTGATGGAGAGGTTCATCCTCAACTTCTACCGCTATAGCGGAGCTTTCGAGGATGAAGTCCAACAGTTCAGAGTGGTTCAGCTGTTATTGGCCTATGGAACTATGGAGGGCCAATCTGGTCAAAAACACTGATAACGAATAAAAACCTTAAGTGGTTGGAAAGCACGTATGGGCCTATGTACACACTTAAGAGTAGTAAGCGTATACCTACAAAATGGTTTCGTCTCCAAGGAGGCAGTGTGCCGGGATGACGCCCATCAGACTCATAATCAAGAAAGATGTTCAATGCTTCAATCAAAGAGGTATCATAGAAGTCCACGTGTAAATGGACTACGTTATCAGTTAACTCCACTATATGTAAATGACCGCATCACCCTGTACCAAATGTGTCAGATTTATATGAAAGAAACCATGGAGAAGTACACTTTCATCTGACGCAATTTCTGTCTGGTCATGATTGTCATAGGCCATAGATTGCTTTATTGTTGTGCAAAGTTGTTAAGGAGATCAAGGCCTGACATGCAGTAGTCATTATGATACGGAATTTCGCTACCAGTCGGCGCTAGTGAGCATAAACACTTGGTTTTGTAGGGGAACATCCAATTCGGACCTAGTAACAGTTTTTTGGCCATATCTTTTCAGCACGATGAACTGCACGAAAAGTTTTATGTTTTCACGAAAGCCTGATTCGGCGCGCACACTTTTCGCTCAGAGAGTTTTGTAACATTTCTTACCAGGACATGACTACTAGACATGTTTATACTAAATTCTCCATAAGGTCAGAATTGGACCAACCCTGTTCCAATTCGGATCACCCATGTTCTAATTCGGACCACCCTATGTTTCATCGTTTTTTAAATATGGTGGTAATAAAATATAATATAATTTGTTTGGTATAAAAGTTTATTGAACTTCTTCTGTAAGCGCAAGCATAAAAAATAAACTCAATGCGTGACAAATTTTAAATATTTGGGATCAGAACTAGCTCAATAAAAATGAGAATTTCATTTAAAACACATGAGTGAAATCCGAAGATGGTCACAACTGATCACAGCCAATTCTCCCTAAATAGATTTTAAACGGACTATAGTATATGGGAAATATCGAGATAGAGAACACATAGTTTTAAAATTTTTGAGCTTTTTAGTTATTGTGACAAAATACATTCGAAACAGCCATTTTAACTTTGATTATAGCAAACACATAGAAACTTTGCATGAAAAGATCAGGTTAAAGAGCAGAACTTGTAAGGGACACTGAAACAGACAGCATCGAGTCTCAGTCTCAGGACATTAAGTTGGATAAATATGGACTTGGAGGTATAGGGGTCAAAGTACGCTGTATTGAAGAGGCTACGCATTCTTTCGACCAAAGGAGCTAAAACACAACATATCGGGCAAGAAAAAGTTTATTTTATTGTTCGCAGCTCATAAACGTTTTTTTATATCGTATTGTCAAACTATTTTGGATACAGCTTAGCTCTGGTATTGATCGAGATGCTTTTCAAGAAGTTGATTTATGAATTCCTTTAATTTTTGGTGATCCACCGTATTCCCTAGATTTTTTCGAAGATATTTTCTTGACCGCAACAGAAATAAAGGCACCATTGATCAATATTACAAATTCTGTGATTTTCTACCAAGTCGAGAAGACTTTTACGGGTTGAAACTCTTGGAATAGACTGAGTAGACGTTGAAAATGAAGAGGTCCGCATTGAACCATATCAAAAGGTCTGAATTGGACCAACACTTTGCCGAAGACGCCATATTCACCAGTGGTCAGTAGGGTGCGGCTTATTTTTTCAAAAGACTTTGCAACAATTTTAAATAATTTTGAAACAAAAATATGTTTGCATATGTTAAAAAATATATGCACTAATCAACTCGTTATAAAGAAAATATGATTTATAAATTTAAGTTTTATAGAGAAAATGCAATTTCAGGCGAAAATATTAAAATAAATCCAAAGAAATTTGATTTTTCCATTGAAAAATTATGTTTTTGGATAGTTTTTGTTAAATAACTAAGTCAAACCCATTTTTTAGAAAAATGTGTTGTATGAACAGTTTGAAAATAACTAAATTTGCTTCAGAAGCATGTAAAAAGATTCGGAATCGATTGATTATTTATGAACTTATGGTCAAACAAAAATGATTTTTTTAGTAAAATGAGGAAAAATTTGGATAAACGTATTAAAAATACTACTGCCGTTATACGCATAACTGTCCCATGTTACTTTTTATGCATTTTGATTTTTTGTCATCAAACAGTTTATTTTTACGTATAGTTTTAGAAAACACTTACCAAAAATTAACTTTGTTCGGAAACTCAATGAAAAGCAAGCCAAGTCAATTTGTCCCATTGTTGAATTTCCACGCATAACTGTCCCACTACTGTATTTCTACGCATAACTGTCACACTATACAATTTGCTGCGCTGATCTTGAACAATATATTCAGTAGGCAGTTTTGAATTAGCTGGTGTTTGAGAAAATCGTTTTGAATATCTTCGTATGATAGATTTAACCCCATGTGGAATACAACATGTTTTATGTGTTTGTATTATCGGGATGCATTCATCATTCATGCGAGCCTGACGACAAATTTGATTGAAATTTTCAATATCAAAATATTATTTCTCATTCGTTTTTCAATGAATTTTATTTAAACTTTCAGGGATGATCACGAAATTCTTCTAGTTTTTGGAACCACGGTCATCGATTGGAAATTTAACGTTATATTGGATTCATCAAGGGGAGTACTGAAATAATCCCACTTAAATTTAATTTCGAGTCCATGGCTTGCAACAAATCAACTTCATGATTTAGCGAACCAAGGCTAAATAAAAATAGTTCGACCGTTTTTGGATGACTTGGCCACAGCTGGGTTGTTCCGAATACCGGTTCACTGGTAGAAGTGGCCATTATATTGGCGAATCTGAAACCTGGCTTGCGACATATCAATTTTCATGAAATTGCGAATCAAGTCTTAAGGTGATTCAAATGTATTTGAATGACTTGACCACATGTCGGATTGTTCTGAATTCCCGGTTCCCTGAGGAAAATGGCCTCTAAACTCTCGGTTCTGAAACGTAGCTGGCAACATCATACTTCATAAATTCCCAAATCAAGGCTACAGAAGGGTAATTCAAAGGTTCTTTGATGACTTGATAACATGCCAGATTGTTTTGGATGTTTGCCAGAGGAAGTGGCCATTTTATTGGCGGTTCTGAGACCCATCTTGTGACATTTCAAACTTGATGAAGTCAAGAAAAAGTCAAAGACAAGTCAAAAGAAGAATGGTTCAAAAGGTTTTGGATGACCTGGCCACATACTGGGTTTATTCCGGATAATTAGTTCTTCGGTGCAAGTGGCAAATATGTTGGTGGTTCTAAAACTTAATTTGCGATGTATCAAACAAATCAAGTCCAAGGAAATGTCAAATCGTTGGAAAATTTGTGTCGTGAATTTTGAGTTAAATATTTTCTCCGCAGAATAACTTTGAATTCGAAAAAGAGTCTCTGTCAAGCCTGCAGCTGGAAGAGTTGATATAGGAATTTATTACATCTGATAAACTCTCCAACTTACTCATACATCTCATCTCATGGTCGTCTACAGCAGTGAGCTTAGCACAAAATTGGTCACTACTATCAGTGGGACTGTTATGCGTAGAAACTCACCAAAAACCCCGTATTTCTAGGCATAACAGTCCCACTTTGAATTTCGTAGCTAAATTTACTTTATTTCCATAATACAAACTCTTGACTCTAATGAACACGCTATTCTACATACTATTGTAAAGATTTTAATTTAATTTACCACACACCTGGTCAATACGAGGCCTAAATGTGTTAAAAATTTTAAACGCGTTTTTCTCGATTGCATATTTTGGAACATGGGACAATTATGCGTATAACGGCAGACTATGTCTATGTATTATGTCTAGTTTTGATTTAAGACAAATTTTGTGTTCTACAAAGCTTTCATAAATTTAATTTTGAAGGTATTGATGCTAAGAGTTTTGAAATCGGTTTAAAAATAACAAAGTTATGTTTACTTCACTGAAAGTCATTTCTTATAACCTGAAAATTCACCTTCAAGACGCTTGCGCCACCTCTAAATGTTAATATTTTTGGCTCAGATTTTGAGGTTTCTCTTTTAGTGTGATTTGAATTCAGGAGAGCACACGAGTTTTTGGTTTTGAGAACTTTTGAAAAATAAGCCGCACCTTAGTGGTCAAGCTCCTGCAACCAGGCTTGATAATACTCCTCAACATCATCAGAGTTCGGTGACATACTCTAGAGCAGCGTGCTGCCTTTGACTCTTAGCGAGGGAGCTAAGCATAGAGGCAACGAAAAATGAGCAAGGAAGATGCAACACAAAACACACCAGAGTAAAAATCCATCAAAAAAGATTTCCATTACAACTCCCCGAGGACTGTCTTGTTCCGGTGGAACGCTCAACAGTTCTTTTGAAGCGTGAGTAAAGGTGAGTATCGCAACAAGAGAGAGAGAAAGAGAGGTGAAGTACCAGAAAAAATCTTCGCATTTTTTGCACTCTCACTCGAATCACTTGAGGACCTGTGTTCAAACTTTTGAGTTTAATTTTTCTCCTCAGAAAAATGGCAAAATTGCCTCCTCTTTGCATCACAGAGAAGTTTCTATCAAGCCTGCCTGAGACATTTGCAAAATTTTCATGTTCACTAGCGCTGCCTGATGACAAAATTTTTAATCTACCAGTCTACCAAACAATAGTAGTCCCTAATATTTTAAAGGGACAAGCTCACTAGTGCCACCTAGCGTTCAAATTCCGAATTAAATGAGGTATAATTACAAAGCGCTTTACCTCCACAACCACTTTACAGTAGTCCCCAAGTTTTGAAGTTATCTGAATTTTTAATACTGTAAACAAAAACTGCCAAGAATTGTTCTTAAGAAGAACCTTGAGGAACACATTTGGTGTCGATAGATACCTTTGTTGCAAAATATTAGCGTATCAATCACAACTGTTGTACAAAGTACAACAGCGCGACAACCCGAAAATCAAGGTGAAGATGAATCGAAGTCAATCCTTATAGCACAATTCTGGAGAACCAGATAATCATTCAAGCTGAACATATGTTGGATGAATGGCGTCCAAATACATTCCTTGTTCCACAATCAGACAAACATTGATACAGAGGTAACCTGATTATCGAACATTGGTCAACAATTCGATGTGTGCTGATGCATAGGTGCTCTATAGCAACTCGACCTTTCGACTCATAAGAAGTGTGATAGATATGTACCTACCTACTGTTCAGTAGTTGTAACATGATTTCACCCACCAAAGCAAACCAATCCACCGACCGCACTGACATTCAGACTCACCTTTAGAGCGATCAAAATGTCAAGCGCGTTTGTAGTGAACCGAAAGCCATTGAATGTTTTCTACTGTAGGTACCGTAAAACGAGGTACCGTAAAACGGGGTAACTTTGATAATGCGGGTAACTTTGATAATGCGAGACTCTTAACATACTAAACGAAATAACAAAGTTCCTGTTAATCTTTTAAGCAAAACGAATGCAAAAGTAAAGAGTATTAGTATGACACTTCATGTTAAAGCTATTTTCGTTGGAATCAAGTACATTTGAGAATTTATATGCATATATGGAAAATTTATAAGATTTTAGCAATTTTGAAATGCTCTCAAACAATCTGTTCTACGATCACTATTTGATGAAGTCATAATGAATTCGTCACTTATACTTGATAGCCTAGTTATAGTAGAACTCGAATTCGGTCTCAAAACTCTTAGCGAATACTATTTTTACAAACTGGGACCATTTTTGTAATCTAAGTTAGTATTTCCAAATAGCGTTAAACGCCTAAAGATATGCAACGCCCTACAAATGCTCTGTAATTCATTCAATTTTGTTCGCGTGATGCTCCATTATCAAAGTTACCCCAAAACAGAAAACCGACTTTCGATTATATGAAAAATTATATATCCATTTAGAATAAATCTTTTGGAAATCTATCAACTGGAATCAATAGTTAGGATACCAGTACTTGTTTGAAAAATATGAATTAAAATTCTTTGAAACAGCATGCAAAAATATTCAAGTTTTCTTCGAAAAAACTATCAAAATTACCCCGTTTTACGGTAACTTTAATATTTGTTTGGGATAAAATATAAGTATTTCTGCATTCAAATACTGTTATTTCGTATTTTTGAAACAAGTATTGGTATGTCAGCTATCCATTGCAGTTGAAGTTGCATAACGATTCAATTCGAACAAACCGACAATTTTCCATATGATTGAAATGCGATTTTTGATTTTGTTGTAACTTTGACAATAGGTAAATATGTTAACAAGCCAAACTACTATTTGACATTTTTCAGTTGGAACTGGGTTGTAGAGAACGTGGACTAGATTTTGTTTATGAAATTACAGACTTTAATGAAAAAAATACCGTAAAACGGGATAACTTTGACAGTTTTTTCGAAGAAAACTTGAATATTTATGCATGCTGTTTCAAAGAATTATAGTTTTTATTTTTAAAAAAGTACTGGCATCCTAGCTATCGATTTAAGTTGAGAGATTGGTAAAAGATTTTCTTTTAATGAGTTTATATTTTTTTCATGTAATCGGAAGTCGGTATTCTGTTTTGGGATTACTTTGATAATAGAGTAAAACAAAATTGAATAAATTGCGTAACATTTGTGGGGCACTACATACCTCCAGGCGTTTAACGTTTTATGGTATTTTCTGACTTAAATTACAAAAATGGTCCTAGTTTGTGAAAATGCTATTCGCTAAGAGATTTGAGACCATATTCAAGTTCTGTGATAACTAGGCTGTCAAAGATAAGTGACCAACTATTTCAAACTACATTAAATAATGATCGTAGAGCAGATTGATCATTGATAGAACAGAGATAAAAAATGCTAAAATCGTATCAATTTTTAATATTTGTATATAAAGCGTCAAATGTTCTTGATTCGAATGAAAATAGCTCTTACATGAAGTGTCATACTAATATCCTTTAGTTTTGAATTCGTTTTGATTAACCGATTAACAGATATTATGATACAGTCACTAGACCTGTGCGCCGCCGCGCCACGCCGCCGCCGCCGATCAATTTTACGTCACGCCGACGCCGAGTGAGGCATCGGCGGCGCGCCATACGCTGATCAGCACTTTGCCGCCGATTTTGTGTTTTCACGCCGAAAAATAATTCGGCTCGTAAAATTTGATAACTTTATTTTGAAAAAATGCTCTACAAAATAATTCATTGTTGCTTAAGAAATTTCTATAAGGATTCTTACAGGAATTCATCAAGGAATTAGTCCAAGAATTACTCTATGTATTTCTTTGGGAACTTCAGGAATTTATCTATCAACTCCATCTTGAAACCTTCCAGAGATTCTTCAGTGATTTATCGTGGAATACATACACGGATTTCTGCTTGAACTCCTTCAGAGTTTCCTGTATGAATTCTTTCAGATAAATTGTTGCACTTCGATTCCTGCTCCAGTCGGTGAAAACTTTTCGTCAAAACGAAAAATTCATCGCTGGGCTACTGGGTGTTTCGTGTTGTCCGTTGCCTGATGTTAGTGATTGTTCAGTCTGTGCGGCCTTTGTGCTGAAGACGGTATTATTACACATAATTAATCACAATATACATTTTTAGAACCAGCAACTGTTTTTCGTATGCAGCAACATCGTAAAATTTTATCAATTGATTTTTTTGTTATATTTAATTATTTGTTAGTATTTTCATATCATTGAAACATTTCACGGAAGTACAAAAGAGTTGGATCGCTGAAATACCGAGATTCTGACGTCAACAACTTCCGGAAATATTTTGATCGTGGTATGTCGCATCGAAATTTAACTATTTACGAAGGTTTAAAATAATCACAGTTTCAGTACACCTTTGGCTTTATGGCAGTTGGAATGAGATTTCGAAGACAATTTGAAGGAACAAAACAAGAAAATTTATGTAAAATTGACAATAAATGCTGGGTTCACATAATTTTTTTCATAACTCTTCAATTCTTCGGTAAAATCGTACTTTTAGGTGGTTTTATCATACTTGTGAAACAAATTAGATGTCTTTTCGTTTTTTTGCATCGTATTTCATCACTATTTTTCAGATATGAATGGTTCTGCAACCATATTCTCAAAAACAAGTTATTTCAATTACAGTGACCCAATGTCACCCCCTCTATGGGGTGAGATTGGGTCATTTTTCATTCACTTGTAGTGCCGTAGTGAATTAAAATTTTTCTTTGATTTTTTTTCTTTGACGGTTGGTAATGTACCATCAAAGTACATACACACAAAATTTGAAGTTTATTGGAGTTAAATTGCGATAGTTATTCAATAAATAATTCGTACATATCCTTTTTTGACCCATTCTCATCCCCAACGACGGAATTCTTTCAAGACCAGCAATTACTCTAAGAATGCTTACACAGATTCTATCAGTAAGCTTTCAACTAATTTTAAAAAATCCTCGATAAAAATCAATTGATTTTTTTTTCCAGGAGTTCCTCCGAGACACAACTCAGGAATCTTTATAGAAAGATTATCAAATATTTCTCAAATAATTGAAACAAATATATGCCTAGGAATTATTGCCAAAGAAGTTTTTTCTAAGTTTTCTCGTGTTATAACAAATAGTGCAACAATTTATTTGAAAAAAAACCCTGTAGGAATTCTTCTATAAACCTGCAAAAAAGAACCTTTGCGGGATTTCTTTATATGTTTCTGCACTAATTCCTCCAATTATTTGTTTAATAATTTGGAAAGTCCGTTAGTAATTCCTTCGAACGTTGTTATAGGGATTTATTGAGAAATTATTGCAAAGATGCCTTCAAGATTTCAGCCAGCACTTTGGAATTTCTCCAAGGATTACACGGATATAGGATACCTACTTTTCTCAATCGCATTTGTGAGTAGGTAATCCGTTGAGGATTACTCCTGAAATTTATTTAGAACTTATAGAAGATACTTCTTTGAGCTTATCCGTCAAATGTTCATTTAAAAACATTTCCAAAGAAAATACTTTAAAGCTTGTTTAAGGACTCTTGGACTGTCTAGTAAATTTTACTCGATTTTCCAACCTGTACTTTAACAAATTCCTTTGCTAATTTCGACAAGAATGCTTTCAATAAATTCCGTAACGATTTAAAAAAAAAAAAGATTTTAGTATGGTGGCAATGTAAATTTCTATAAGCGCACCTGTATTTTCGATGTAAATGTTTAATGAATTGATAAACTAAATAAGCTACCTTTGCTAAAGAAAGTAATTCACCAAACATAGCAGAAAAATGTAATAAAAGTGGTTTCACAAGCAAATATACCTCTTTAAAAACCCAAAAAAAAAAACACTTTATTCACATTTTTATCGTTCTTTCCGAGCGGTTGAATGATAGATTTTTAAACTTGTTATTGACTTTACTACTTTTATTGAACTGTAATTATAGAAAATAATAACAATTTTCTTATGAAATAACAAGATAACCAAGTCAATAACTGATTCAGTTTTTCATTCTCGCTAGAGTTTCGGTTATTTCGGTTATTAATATAGTATTACAGTGTCTTACCGATTTTGGCAACAAGGCTAGATTTTTATGTTGCCAAAATGGGGATGTTGCCAAATTCGGGAATTTTGAAATGCTTATGTTTTTATCATTCTAATCTCTAAAAGAATCAGAAAATACATGGCAATTACTACGAATCATGTGAAAATTGTCTGGGAGCCTTCTTCAGTTGAGCTTTTGATTCAAAAGCAGAAACATCATATACTGATTACACTGCGGAACACGTTTTTGTCTCCAGCATTAAAATACCGCTATTCACTTAATTAAGGGTTGCTGAATCCATTGCCGTTTCCAGAAATATCATAGCACGTCTAGTTTTTGAGATATTAACTGTTGAAAATGCAAAAATTGACTATTTCAACCAACTTGCATGCAAGTTTGTCAGCTTGTACGGAAATTTATTTGCATAAATTGCCATAGAATTCAAAAATTATGTGTATAACAATACTTTTCATCAAAGTTTATTATACTTTCGATACGGAAAAGTTATTTTTTGATGGTTTAGAATATTATTGTATTTTGCCATATAAGAGAAACGAAGAATTTTCTATGGAGACTGCAAGCATGTTGGAAAAATCGGTTGATTTGAAATTTAATCGTGCAATTCCAATTAAATTATATCTGAAATAAAAGTTCAAGTTCTATTTTGCATGTTGGGTGGATTAGATTACAAAAAACTTAGAAAAATTGTACTTAAAATTTCGTGTAAACATCAAATAAACCAGTGATTTATACAACTTTGGCGACCTGTAGCTAGAAATTGTGACGTGCTGGAACATTTCTGAGAATGGCATCAGATTCAGCAACTCCAAGTCTACTAAAGCCTGTCCACGATAAATTTCGGACACGGATGGCGGGTGTACCACAGAAAGTTCGAGAATTTTACAGAAAGAAGGATTAACATCCTTGTCAACTGTTTATTTTGTAGATATAACTCTTTTATTCTGAAATAAACAATTGTTTTTGTTGAATTATGAATAACTTTTTTTTGCTGCCATTATTTGGGTGTCCGAAATTTAACGTGGACAGGCTTTAGAGACACATAATTTGATCCTTGAGACACGCAAAAATGTCATTTTTGTTACGCTGTGTTATATGCACCATCTGAAAAGCACACTTGTTGTACACAGTACAAGCGTGGTATTACTTTCAGTGAGCATTTGCGACTGTTCTAGAGCGCAAAAGTGCAGTTTTAAAGCCAGACCATATTGAAAGTACAGTCAAACCTCCATGAGTCGATATCTGAAGGGACCATCGACTCATGGAAATATCAAGTAGTGGAAACAAATGCTTTGGAAAGCAGTTTGAGGGGACCATCGTAGTAACCATGAAATTTTGGTTTTAGTATGGTTCCATGAGTCGATATCGAGTTATGGAACATCGACTCATGGAGGTATCACTGTAGCAGATTATGAATACAGGTTCGGTTGAGGATCCTTTCGGGTGACTTTATTTTAGGGATTCCTTGAACATAGAGCGCAATTTTGGTGATCATACGTCTTGATAGTGAACAAGGTTCTAAGTGGAAAAAAGTAGAAGTTCTTCTAAATTGCTTCATACTATTACTATCAATATTATCACGATTGAAATGTAATGCCAGCTTTTTTTGTCGAGACTAGCACCCATATGCACCCAGAAATAGAGTTATTGACGAGTTCTTTTCCTAGCATTATGCTTATTTGCTGAGATTCGGGCAAAATCAAGCTGAGAGTTGCAAAATTTGCAATAAACAAACTTTCTTGATGTTTTCCTCAACAACTGTTACTAAAATGACTACAGAATTACCTAGAAGAAATCGCTCATCAATTATTCAATAAAATATTTCAAAGATTAAATTATTATGCCTTTTAAACAATGTAGCAATTATTTATACAGCTTGCCTGCTTTATGAAAATTCTCCTATACGTTAAACAATAACTATGAAATATACGCGTTTTACTTATAAGTACACAGTTCGAACGAAACGTGTAAATTTCTGAGATATATAATGCACATAATTGGAGCGTGGAGTATCATGGATAGTTACATGATATGTCATGTAAACTTCTATTATATGTGATATAATCCAGCAGGATCCTCTGTGGTTACATGACATATAACACATTTTTACATGATTTCAGACTTAAATTTACATGACGTCATGTTTACATCGCATAAATAAAGTTTACATGACGTGTAATCTTCATAATTTTTAACTGTGTACGTTCAACATTAGTTTTCTTAGCTCGCAATAATCAGCAGCATTTTCATTTTGACTTATTTTCACTTTGTTTAAGCTCACAATATTAGGTTTCAGTACTTAATAATCAATTGATAATATGTTTCAATGTGTTGTCAAAATCGGGAAGAAAATGTTGCCAAAAACGGGTGTTGCCAAAATCGGAGGTAGACAAAAGCGGATGTTGCCAAAATGGGGAAGGCACTGTATTAGCTTAATGTTATTCGGCGAGAATATATTATGTTTGATGGAAAAGTGCTGTACTAATTGGAGTTCCACGCACTACAGGTATTCCTCTTAGAGCTCCTGCAGAATTGTTTCCAGGATTTATGCAGCTAATTCAAAAATTTCTGCAACTTTCACGTGCATAAGCAAAATATCGCTTATAATACCGCATATAAATCTGTTCGAAATGTTCATAATGCACTAGTTCATGAATTACTCAATATTAATTCTTCAAAAAAGTGAAACCTATTCAATGTTTCTCCAAATATCCTTCTTTTTCTTTCGGGAAATTTATTAAACAATCTTATTAGTATTTTTTGTAATACTCCTGAAGATCTTTCAGGAAATGCACAATGGGTTTCTTCAGGGCTACGTCCAAAAATTCTGCAACGATTTCTTCTAAAATACTAACTGAGGATACGACCTAGAACTCTTTCAGTAATACAGTGATACCTCCATGAGTCGATGTTCCATAACTCGATATCGACTCATGGAACCATACTAAAACCAAAATTTCATGGTTACTACGATGGTCCCCTCAAACTGCTTTCCAAAGCATTTGTTTCCACTACTTGATATTTCCATGAGTCGATGGTCCCTTCAGATATCGACTCATGGAGGTTTGACTGTACTTACAATGATGCGCACAGATTTTTTCTTGTATTTCTGAAGGCATTCCTCCAAAGTTTTCTCCAGAACAACTTTCCAAGCAAGTCTTTACTAGCACATATATTTCTGCTAGAATTTCAATAACGTCCTTTATTTTATTTTTTCAGGGTTTCTTTGAGAATTCTTCAAACATTCGTGCAAGAATTCTTCGAATAGTTTTCCCAAAAGCCCAGCAAAAAATTTCCAAAGATCCCTCTTACACAGTGTTCCTTTAAATAACACATTTTTGTCTGTGGTAATTTCACCAAATATTCTTGTGAGTTCCTTTCTGGTTCGTCGAGTATTTTTCCTGGTTCCTAATTATTTTCCCAAGGATTCGTCCAGGAACTATTTTTAAATTTTGTCCGAAGAATAATAATAATAATGAATAAGATGTCTGGAAAGGATTTCACCATAAATTTCCCCAAGTTTTTTTTTTTTCAGGGTCTGTTGCATTTTTTTTTCAAAGATTTTTCAAGATTATTCCAGATAAGCGCATATGGGACAACAATTTCAATTGCTGTAATTTGAATTATTGCAATGGTGCATTAACTGCTTCATCGTTTTAATTGTCGTTTATATTTATGCACCCAAATTTATGTAGCATTAAACGCGAAAATATTTAGCATGATCTTGGGGTTTGCGTTGTGAGTTCAAGCCCCACAGCTAGAGGGTTTTTTGGCGTAATTTTCTTGACACTTCGCGACATAGAGTATCTTGGAGGCTTTTTTAAGCCTAATGGCAATGTCCCGGCTAGTTCAGGATTGTTTCGTATATTTCGACTCTCACTTAACAATTGTGGAAGTGCTTATAGAAAACTAAGCTAAGAAGTAGACTCTGTCCCAGTAGGAACGTAACGCTGGAAAAAAGAAGACAAACTCAAACACTTTGATGTCCAATTTTCTTCACGCCGATGCACGCCGCCGCCGCCGCCGCCGAAACTTGTTAACGGCGTGACGCCGATGACGCCGCCGCCGCCGGTATAAAAATGCACTCACGCCGCCGCCGATTAAAAATATTTCGGCGCACAGGTCTAACAGTCACCCCACAGTTATGGATCAACTAAGGGCCATTTGTGAGAACAAAACTTTATCAAAAATCATGGTGACGTCGTATGATACAAAAATACCTCCCAGGCAGTGAAGAAAATTCGCGGTACCTTATGCAAAAGTGTCGATTTCGATGGATTTTTTAAATGTTATCCAACCTACCGATGTGGATCAATGGAAGAGGAAGATCCGTATTATGGATCAAAAAGCCTCATATTATGAATCAGAACACTATAAAAGCAATTTATCTGTGCGGGAAACGAATGGTGTGTTGGTCAAAACATATGTACGTTTTGGCGTTTCTTTCGAAATCGACTTATCTTCGATCCATAAGTGTTGTATGGTTTTCAATACCTCACAGTTATGAATTAACGCTTCTAGGTCCATGATTGATATTTTATTTGCTGCTAACGAAAAGAATAGGCTTAAGCATGCTACAATTGATTGCGATGCTGTACAGATTTATGGTTCACGTGGGTAAAATGTGTTCCGCGTAATTGCAACTCTATTTGATGAGATATTTTCCAATAAATCCAACACTGATCCATATCTATGTGCTATCCATAACTGTGGGGTGACTGTACTTTGTTCAGTATGAGGTGGATTACGCACTTTCAAAGTTACCGCATTATCAAAGATACCCCGTTTTACGGTACTCATTGGATAGTGCGACGCATTCCCAGCACACCATCAGTAGCTAGCAGCAGAAGCATGTGAGAATCTATCTATAGCACCACAATAAAATAGTCTAAAATAAGATCGTGTGATTAAGCCTCTGCTCAAAACAAAGCACGCCGTCTGTGACTAAAGCAAAGCGCTCTCGTACTTACCTCACTGACTGCATTCACTTGTTCTGTTGCGACTGCGGTCTCGAAAACGCATAGATGCACATTTTCACCAAACCGTAAGCAAGGGGACAATCTTGTTCATTCATTACCGCATCATCATCATGATCAGCAGCAGCAGTTGGGGCGACACCTCTCCTTAATAGTAAAGGCAAACATTAGAGATTACAGGGGTCGGCTGTGTTGGCGTTTCCCACCGTTTTGAAAACGTGAAAATCGAACCACGGTTCGGTGACAACAGGCGCCCCCATGCAATATCTGGGAAGGTAACTGCATAACCCAGTCGCAACTAACCTTCTGTCTGTGCCAAAAAAAAAAAGAAACGTTATCTGGAGAGATGAGTGACTCAATCGTACCCTCGTTTCTCCGGAATGCGCGCTTTCTTCGTAGAGTGAAATGGTTAATGTTGATAATTACATCGAAATGAGCAATCAGTTCGATGCTCTTCTAGACAAATTTTCCGAACATCAAATCGAAGTAATCTCTAGCCCAGGCTCTTCGATTTAAGTATGGAAACAAAGGGTGCTGCCAATCGTGGTCAGTTGTTCCGAATTTGAAGAATTTAGGCAGGAGATCTTGAACTCCATTAAGGGATTCAACGCTTTCTTTCAAATTGCCAACAAAGAGGACTGTCGCGTTTTGCCGGAAACTCCTCAAGATAGCGTACTTTTTCTCAAACATCTTGAAGAGGAAAAGTACATTTTTTTACTTATGATGACGAAACTGAACGTTTGTTCAAGGTCGTCTTGAAAGGTTTCTCAAGTGACTTTAAGTCATTTGAATAGATCAAAAATTAAATAAATGATTTGCTTGGATTTTCCCAAGTCCAAGTAATCATTATGAAAAAGAGAACCCAATCTGGCAGAAACAAACGTGTGACAAAATTTCATAAATCAGCTAATTGACATAAGTAGCAAAAATCCTTCCAAGTGGTCTGGGGTCAATATGACCCCAGAGCACAGTTTAAGGGTTAGGAAATTGTTCTTCATTCGACGCAAGAAACGACCGCGCAAAAGCCGATCATGAACGGTGTGTGTCGTCGCGTTCGCATAAACTATGGCAAGTTATTAGCGGGTTGTGACCCGCGGAAATCTCTTCATCATTGCGCTAAGTACGATTATGGGCCCATATCTCGCCGAGTTACGTATCGTGGTGGAAAATGCGAAACTCAAGCCAAACGCAATATGGCATGGGGCAGCTTCCTCTTAAGACGACCGACCGGCACTGGCCTGGTAATAAATCGGCAGACTTGGCTAATTTTCGCACGGTTTTGGTTCTTTTGCTATGTTGGGTACTTATAGGAGATAATGTCCATCGTCATTTACGCACCGCACAAGTTGATGGGAAAACAGTCGGTCACCAGTTGATGTGGCGGCGGTGGCTTTCAGCGGTTGCCCATGGAGGTCACGCATTAAAAGTTACGATTCAGATAGCCCTTTTGAACCTACGCACCGGTACGATGACGGAATGGGATATGGCATCGCACGGATATATTGTGGCTATAAAAGCGAAACTTTCTAAGGCGGCATCCACAAATTACGTAACGCTCTAGGGGGAGGGGGGAGTAGGCTTAAGCGTTACGGCTCATACAAAAATTTGAAATTTTTCATACAAAAAGCGTTACGGAGGGGGGGGGAGGGGGTCAAAAATTTCCAATTTTAGCGTTACGTAATAAATGGATGCCACCTAATGGAGTTGGTATTCCGTATCTTCAGTCCTCAAAATTAATACAATTGAGTAAAAGTTCCTGATTTAAAAGGTTAACATCTGACATGATGACTGATGACAGCCAATTTTGTTTTCTAGCAATGGAAGAATCGCTAGGGCAAGTGTACCATTAGTGGTGCACCTAAGGGAAAACTGCTAAAACATGGTGATAAAACCATGAAATATATGATTTTAATGTATCAATCGATAGATCTCAAATCCTCCTATCACTCAAATGTAGAAAAATCACGATTCATTTAAAATTTCACTGCAAAAAGCCTTGCACCAATAATAGGAACACTGTTCCTATAGTGGAGGTATGTTGTAAGAATGGTTCCTTTAGTGGCGCAAACCATTGATTTCTTATGGGACCCTCCACTATGGGTACTGATGCACCACTATAGGTGCAAAGGAGCAAACAAATTAAGCAAAATATTTTTTTTAATTGTTTTTCGGTTAAAAATCATGGATATTATTCGATTACTCGCATCATTTTCACATCTTACATCATAGAAAAATATCACATAATTATTTATTAGTGCGAAACATACTAAAACACACTACCTCCACTATTGGAGCTACCTCCACTAAGGGAGCGTTTGCCCTAATACACGAGCATTACAGAATTCACTCAATTTGAGTTTGATGAGCGATAACTAACTTCGATCATGAGTTGTCAGAAACAAGGGCTACTATACTGCCCATAACCGCATAAGAGTAACATTCGACATTTTATGGATTTTGTGTTTTTGATGGGGATCACCTAAAATTAGTATGTACTTTTGATACAAATAAAAAAATAATTGTGTTTGTTTGGTAAAAGTTATGAAAAAATACCAAGTTGTTTTGTCACATTGCACAAAAACCATAATTTCGGGTGAAATTGATCACTTTTCACGGTTTTTCTTGTCTGATTTCTATAATGTTGGCAATGCCAAAAAACTGAATGCAGGAAAACAAGCATGAAGGTGAACCTCATTGACTCAAGTATCGAAATTTTCTAACAAATGTGATTTTAGTGCTAAAAAATATGTCTAAAATAAAAAATCGGGAGATCTTATTTCGGGGTGAAATTGATCACTTATCAATGCCAATATTGATAGTTTTCGAAACAACTTTACATAATAAATTTGAGCTCCCTGAATCTAAATATGCTTGCCAAATTCTTAACAATACAATATTTATAGAAATAATGAATGTTTAAATTTCAAGAATAACGCAGAAAACGCCTAAATGTATGCAATTTCCTAAGGAATTTCCTGATATATACCAGAAATTCAATTATTTCAACCAAATCAACGAATTGGTACGAGTTTTGGTTATGAAATCTAGTTGGGGGATATATCTTAAGTATCCTCACAAACTTTCAGGATTATACCATGTCCAAATCCTTGTCTAGAACTAGAAGTTTATTGATGTTTGTCAACACTGCACCGTACAAGATTTTGAAATTTTACATTATTTTAATAGAAACGAACATTTTTGAACGCAAAAAACTTCACAACAACAATTTGGACATACTTACGACAAACAACGTGCATTCACTGCAGGTTACATTGATATTTGTGCTCCATTAGGAAGAAATAAAACCGAGTGACACAGTGATCAATTTCACCCTAATGATCAATTTCACCCGAATTTACGGTAACTGCATATTTGTCATACTGGGCTATAATATGCGTTCTTATATATATACATCCAATAATAATCACGACATGTGTATGTGTAATTATGTGTAAAACTTTTCTTATAATTATGGAATAATTGATTGTACCTTGTTAATACCACCAATAACATCACGCCGAATCCTGACTTTGATCTTTTTATATGACGAAACTTTAAGACGCTATTCTAAGATCTCTACAAAAATTAAAAATCTAAAACATGTTTTAAAGATAAAGTCATTAATTTGGAGCATGTTGTAAATGGTTTGATCAGTACTAGGCTCTCTATTTAAATTTATATGTATATTTTCTTACATTCACACGAACCAGCCCATTGCAGTTTGCCATGTTATAAACGTTGACCAATAATTTGTTTTTGATTTTAATTAACCTTGTGATGTCAGTATGTAGCTCCACGGGGCCTTCACTAGCCGAGTGGTTAGAGTCCGCGGCTACAAAGCAAAGTAATGCTGAAGATGCCTGGCTTCGATTCCCGGTTGGTCCAGAATCTTTTCGTAAGCACTAAGCAGAGAAGCAGGCTCTGTTCCAGTGAGGACGTAATGCAAATAAGAAGAAGTCGGTGTTTAACTCACTCTATACGAACTCTTCTGAATGCAATATTTTTAGCATCGTAATGATCTCTTAAGAACATTTTTCGTTATGTTATTAGTGTTTGTGCGTCTATATAGATTAGAAAAATAAAAATGCCTGCTTCAATAGCGACATTTATTAAGACGAAACAGCTTGAAAAAAAATAAACGACAGTGCAATTTCTATTTTAGCTTTGTGGACCCGCAGAAAGTAGCAAATAATATACTTCGTACGTTCGTTCTTTCTGCAGATTAGTGTTTGAAATCTTAAGCAACCCTACTTTAACGTGAAGATACATCGAAGCCAAGCCTCGAATTTTGAAGAGCACAAATCTAGAGAACCAGACAACCGTTTGTGCTGAAAATGCTACTCACTGGTCACTCGCTGGTGGTGACCAATCGATTAGATTTTCAGCACGAACGGTTGTCAGGTTCTCTAGATTTGTGCTCTTGAAAATTTGAGGTTTGGCTTCGATGCATCTTCACCTTAATTAAACATCTATTTTTAATGAAGGAAGGGCGAATTTTTTAAAAGTTGAAAGATGGCTACTAAGGGTGCAAGAAACTCGGTTTATGGATAATCTTTTAACAATTTTGTCATCGAACACAAAAGACGAAAGAAAACTATTAGTATTAAAAACGCAGTTATTTAATCCAATGAATTTATTTAAGAGTGTAATGACAGGTTTTACAAGTAATTACAAATTGACTAAACTAACTCAATTTGTATTTCCAGGAAGGTTTTTCCAATACTTCCTATCTTCACTGGAAATTAATGGTAATACAATTTTCATTAAGGTCTGCTTTCTTTCGTGTTCTATTCCACGAACTCTTCCTTGCCACTTGATATGTTTCGTTAAAACAAACTTCTTGTCGGTGACGGTTCGATATTGTTTTTTTTTTTTTTTTTGAAAGTAAATTGCAGCTCAACATTTCACCATCGTTTCCAACTTGTTTACTATAATAGAACATAAATGTTCCTTTTATGATGGTGACTTTCCTAATATCGTCGATATAAGTACGAGACTAACAGTTGTTTAATGTATACTGTGATACATTGATCGATGGAGACAAAAAATTATCAGGCTCCATTTGAAGCACATCAACCCGCTTCTTCGCTTCTTTAACCGCTGCTTCGAACCCATTCATAGTGGTAACAGCTTTTCCGCGTCTCATGCGCGCTTCCACAGCAGCATGGAAGCTGTCGGCCGCCATAAATGTGTGCCCTGACTCGAAATATTTTGAAATCAATTCCTGTACCTGTACTTCCGGTGAATTTATCAAAAAGATTAGATACAGGAAGAGATTCCAATTTTTATTTTGAGCAGAGCAGTTATCTAACCAAAGAACAATTTTGCTCTTGTCTTTGTAGTTTTCAATTGCCCTACCGAAGCAGCTTAAAATTTCTTTGGCAGTTCGACCAGCAGTCAGCTCGTCCCACACACAAGCTACTACAGGATACGATTTGGCATAATTTCCCACTGGCGCAAACGTTTCATTGAATACCAGCAGCCTTTGAGCAAAAATAACGCTCTTTAGCCCTTCGAGACGCGGGATTTGAACGACCTGCATTTATAAGGAATTGTTAGTAGAAAAGTAGCTAGTTTTTTAGATTGCACACTAAAAAAATATCATTTTTCAAGTTGACATAAACGTTGAAGTTGCCGTAATTATTCGTGCCGTAAATCAAAATGTGATTGATTTGTAAATCATCGATGACGAAAACCAGTAATTTTAAAATTTCTCTGAGAAATGACTTTCAACATTCCGTCATCTGACCTGGTTTTAAGTTATAAGTAACTGAAAATTACACGAATGGTAACTCAATTGAAGAGAGTCACGTTGGAGAAACGTCAAACGCCATCGAAAGAAAGCTAGAAGTGTTGTTTTCGAATAATAATTGTTTGGTATTTCAACGTTCCTTCACATCTTCAGCTGCTGAGATAATCTGAAGAACACGGGGAGTTTTTAGAGTGATTCGCCATCTTTGGAAGCGTGTAGCTATGTGCAGTGCAATCGTTCACCCGATCGCATCCGATCCATAGTGCGTTGTGATGTAGAACGGGAAAGTGGTCTGATGTATGTTGCATGAAATTTGAATTGTGTTGTAGTTTAAACATGTGAATAATAAATATTTATGTCAAATACATGTACTATGATGTTATTTATTCTTATAGCTGCTAAAGAGAATAAGAAAGGAATGTGAGAAGTATTGCTTCCAATGGTTGAGGTTATGTTTATACATAGTTACGTCATATTTCAAAATTACAACATGCGGATTGTTTACTAGTAAAATTACAATTCTGGCTTATAAGACCTGACGCAGAAATAGCAGAAGACGTAATTTTGTGTAATTTTGCTCGCTTTAATATGTCGGGCTTTTGTGACGCAAAATTACATGATTTTTTCCAAGTGTGAGGGCAATGTTTAGTCGCTACAGTTCCCGGCAATAGTATGCATAGCTGACTTGTAATCCTGGTTCGTGTGATTTCTGATATTGCTCAAATATGTATTTTTCCAATAAATCCGATGGTAGGTACTTCCGACTAGGGGCATGTTCTCTTCTGTAGTGGGATAAACTCGGGTTGAAGCTCATAATATGAGCCTTTACTGCATCGTATTTCGCAGTTCTACGAATATATTTGCCCCGTTGGCTTGTTCTTGGTACATCGTTATTATCACTGGTAATGCAGCGGTATAGAATATTGCTATAAATTCATTCAAATAGTTATGAGGAAATAAACACATATATAGTATATTGAAACAAACATACCTGCATGTTTCATTGAAGCCGATCGTGTTTAGGAAAAATTTACGGCAAACCCTCAAAAACTCTCCATTACTTCTTATTATGCTGAATTCGTACCGATGAATTTTGAATTTGCCCTTTGTATGACGGTTATTCATACGCTGTTCGATTGCAATTCGATGAACTCTCTCGAATAAACCCTGTATGTCCGGCAGCGTCGAGGTTCCAGTATTTCGAATTTTCGTTTATCCGTTCATCTTTCGCAAACTTCTTCGAACACTGCTTCAGGCAACCGCATCTCTGAAGCATAGCCCTGTTTGAAGAACGACGTGTTTTCGCCGTGAGTAAACGTTGTACCTCCTTCTTCCGGCGTTTACGACTTCCGGAAACTGGATCGGCGGGATCAGCGAAGAAACTACCATCGGAATCAACATCTTCTCCCATCGGAACACGCAAGCTTTCCTTGTCTGCCAATTCGGGATCCTGTGGGCAGCTGTACTCACGGTCATTTTCTTCCTCGGAATTCTCGTCGGTTTCGTAGGATTGGATCAACTGGAGACCAAAGGACATCTTGACTGTTTAGTGATGACAACACGGGAAAACTGACGTGCTTTTTAGACTTTGAGCGAACACCATGCTGCAGCATCACAGCAGGCAGTGAGACTGGTTTGCGATTATTATCCAATGAAATCGTAAAAATAACTGCATAATCGTATCATTGCAGAAATTATCGGAAAAATATCAATTAAATTCAGTTTCATTGAATTGATATCATTAAACAAAGAAAGTTTTATGGTCTTGATGACATGTTTATGCTCTAGATTTGAAAATATTTGTAAAATTGATATAAACGCAACTAAACATAAAGTCGTCGATCTCTCGAATCAATGTTTTTGCGAATGTTACTGTTATGCAATTATGGGCAGTATAGCAACCTAACTATCTGAACAAAAATATGACCTTAGGGGTCATGCACAAATTACGTCACGCTCCAAGGGGGGGGGGAGGCGTGACAAGCCTTACAAAATTTTCGGAGGACTCATACAAAAAGTGTGACAAAGGGGGGGAGGGGGTCACAAAAGTTGAAATTTAGCGTGACATAATTTGTGTACCATCCCTTACCCATTACGTGCTGTAAAAATGCTGATTGGGCACCAGATATAGGAATAAATTGTTCCGCTTAAAAAAGGGTATTTGTGTACCAAGTTTATAAAACATAGGATAGGTGTACCAATTATGGATGCAATATGTCAACAGGATGGATAAAAAACATGTTTTAACTGCGTTTCGAAAACATAAGCATTACTTGTTGGTGTTAATTACTTGTTTGAAGCCTTGCGAGACAGTTGAAATCAACAGTTTTAGTACTAAATTGACTTTAAACTTCTAAAAATTTGTTTTAAAAAGTGTTGTCTTTGTACCAATTATGGCAATAGCGTTCCTAGCATTCGATATAAAAGTGTACCAATGATGGACTATCGAATATTTGCACGAAATGAACTCTGAAATGCCATCCAGAGCGAATGATAATGCAACGCTAATATGTAATGAAGTGATTGCTCATATTTTTTTTTTCCAAAAAAATTGTGTTAAATAAATGTTAAATCAATTTATTGCAATGGGTTCATGGGAACAAATTAATTTTCGAAAAGGAGTCTAAATGTAGTGAAAATGCAAATTATGATACAAAACAGCACATACATACAGCACATGATACAGAACTCACATTACCTTCCCAGTGCAAAGTTTTGACGAAAAAAGAGGGACTATTCAAAAATCGAGTGTCGCTGAAAATCCCTCTCTACAATGAAATTAGTATCTTCCGCTTGCGAACGTTTTCGAACGTGTGATTGAAAATTCTTAGTAATTGTGTACAAAACATGAAGATAATGCCTTACCGAACCGTCCCGTCGTGGAAGCCACCCGTAAAATAGCTTTACTTGTTTTATTTTACTGATCAAATTATGTAAACAAACCGCCTCCATCGTATTGCCATAATTGGGCTCTCATACACTCTTTGTACCAGTTATCGACATAGTGGAAATAACACGATTTACAACTTGAAACAGTAGATTTGATTGCTCACTAGCTAAATTTATTCATTCGTTCTCACTAGGCAACATACATTTATTGGGTGAAGCAGTTTTTCGGGATGGAAACATACATTTCGTAACGGGTGTTCTTTAGCAAACTGCTAAGAATGTGACATATGAGTGAGACAAAATTTTCAAAATTTCATATTTCGAAGCTTACTGCACGAATGGTCTCATTAAGGTTTAGTTACCATCAAATACAAATAGGTTTATCATTCGTGTGAATATTTGCCGTTATATTCTAGTGAAACAATAATAAAAATATCTTTTTGTTCCCATTATTGCCATAATAGGTGCTATTGCCATAATTGGTACTTCTACCCTATTCAGCCTCAGCTTATTACAATATACACAAGCACCAGCACTACCTTCAGAGAGGCAGTTTTATTTTCTCTCTTTTATTCATTCCTTTATTTGTATCATTTCAAACATTTCACTTATTTCTTATATCTAGGTGTTCTGTGATGAGCAACACTATCATCCTATTAAGATAACACTAAATTAAGCTTTTCTTTATATTTTGTCAACAAAATATTACATTTTATTTTCCGTACCAGTTCAGATTTTTTACAGGTGAGTTGATTTCATCTGCTCATAAGAGAAAAAAAAACGATTCCTAGATACTTAACCTAATCTAACCTAAATATATAACGCATTAATCGTGACAATAGAAGATTGTAACGATTTTCGACTAAAATTATTAATAATTTTATTTGAAATTTGCTCCAATGTTTCAACATTGGATAATCTATAAAACTCACAAGAACTATACAAGAGAGCCAATTTGTTTAAAGATTGAGGAACATCAGCTCTTACAGAAAGTCTTTCAGACTTGGAGTTCTTATAATTAACCTAAAGTGTACGATTTGACAGATAACTTTGGATTATTCTAACAATGTGTGTTGGAAAATTAAGGGTTTTTTTTTTAATTCAACAATCAAGCCTCCGTGCCAAACACTGTCGAATGTATTTTCTATGTCTAGAAGAGCACAACCAGTAAAATAGCCTGTTCATTGGCAAAACATGAATTCTCATTGATGTGGTCCATCATTCTGTTTAAAATCACCTTTTCAAAAACTTTACTGATGCAGGAAAGCAAGCTTATTAAACGATAGCTAGAAGCTTCTGCAGGGTTTTTGTCCGGTTCGAAAATTGGTGCAACTTTGGCATTTTTCCATTTGTCAGGAAAATATGCTAACTGAAAACATTTGTTAAATATATCCACCAAGAATGATAAGCCACTGACTGGAAATTTCTTTATGAGGATGTTAAAGTTCCATCCTTGCCAGGGAATTTCATATCTTTATTTTTATTTTATTTTTTTTTTTCAATGATACTGTAACGGACATATAAAATGCACAAAAATTGTTTTCCCATACAACATGGGCAAATTCAGATAGCTACATTTCCACAGTTTCTCAACCGATTCTCTATTTCTCAGACAAACTACATTTTACCTAAATGTTTAATGATTATAGACGAATTAGAATAAAAACATCTGGGACCCAGATAGCCGTAGTGGGAAACGCGCAGCTATTCAGCATGACCAAGCTGAGGGTCGTGGGTTCGAATCCCACCGGTCGAGGATCTTTGCGGGTTGGAAATTTTCTCGACTTCCCAGGGCATAAAGTATCTTCGTACCTGCCACACGATATACGCATGCAAAAATGGTCATTGGCACAGTAAGCTCTCAGTTAATAGCTGTGGAAGTGCTCATTAGAACACTAAGCTGAGAAGCAGGCTCTGTCCCAGTGGGGACGTAACGCCAGAAAGAAGAAGAAGAAGAAGATGTCTTATCCATCAAATCTTAAATCTACAGCTGAATTGTTTTACTAGTTTGGACTTAGCGTGGAATCATTTGTAGACTCAATTTTCGCTCTATATAGTCAGTTCACTAAAAAAATGAGTATCTGCATGGTTATATTGTAATACGTTTAACTGTTTAAATCCTCATTGTAGCTTGAAGCTTACCACCAACAAATTTCGAGTGTGGTCTCAGGATTTAGTGCAACCTAACCCCAACAATGATAAAGCACCGAATATGCTGTGTAAAACGCATAATGCGAATTTTTCTAGGTGATAATTCAAATTAAATAACAACATATTTACAGGGGTGGGTATCTAGCCTCCGGCTTGAGACTGAAGAAGGGCAGCCGATTATCTCGGAGAAACACAAGGTCGCCTGCATTATTGCTCCGGGTAGCAAAGGAAGGGCGCCCTGCTACTCCACAGGCTTCGTTAGCAATTAGGTTTCATATAGAACCATTCATTTCTAGCCACGGTAAGCATGAAGCCGCATCACATCATGAATTATGGGTAACCTGCGATGTGAACTTTTACCACCGGAAAAGGCAGTCCGTAGTGTTGATCCTTAGCCAACTGAAACAATCGCTACCGACACTACGCAGCCATCTAGGCTGATCGGGAAAAAGAGGTCAACATTCAAAATTTACTCCTAACGTGCCCAACCATCCAAACTAGATACATTTATACAAAAATCTTTGCATTGTTTTATAAAACAATCCAAGATCTGAACTACTAAAGAATTCAAAAGTAATCAAAATAATAAAATTGAGTAAAAGTTTTCTGAGCTCAAGGGTTAACATCTGAAATGCCACGCACATAGAGCAAGAGGTTGAAATGTTTTGGCCACATGCCAAGCGAACCAATCCTACTGTATGCATTTGATTAGGTCTTAAGGTTGATTACAGTTATAACTTTAAATACAACCCATCACAATACACTCCAGAATTTGACTTACCCATCGGTCCCAATTATGACCGCGACGATGGCTATTCATTCTTCTGTCACATAGGAATTGGATGCATGTCGCGCTTCGCTATTTATCCATTCCGGGTCACTTTTTTACGACCGTCTGTGTCTCTAATAATAATCGACAAATATGCAAATGTCATATCATTATTGATATGACGTGCGCGTGGTGTGTTGCATGCGCTTAGCCCCTCCCCAAGAGCCAAGAGGGGCCAAATGAATGAAATGTGCATATCTGTGATGACGGCGATAGGTAATTCGATGTGCTGAACAACACACGGGTTATAAATAAGCGGGTATTAGCGATGGCATGCCAATAATTTAAATTGGAATTTGAGAGGGCACACAGGAGGTGACTCAGATTTGCAATGAGGTCAATCGGATGGATACGAGGTGTGGTCTGTTTTGAAGTGGAACAATCGGAAATTGCATTCTGCAGTTACAATATACAAACAAGAAACGATGCAATCAATTAACTAAGAAAAACTATACTTTGATTGGAATGCTATAAAGTCATGGAAGTATTAGAAGAAATCTCCAATTATTGCAAGTATAAAGAAAGTGATATTCAAACTTTGTCTATTGCTTTTCTATGTGTAGAAGAACATAACAAGTTGAGCCTTAGGCTCAATTTCCCCATAATAAAGAGTTAAGCCTTCGGATTTGTGCAGTTGATAGAACATGTAGCGCATGTCCAACACACAAAAGTTCTTGGGTAAAACATGTAAATAATCAAAATCATACGACTAAAAACCAAAGATCGATGAAACATTAGCTATCGAATACTTTGCTCTGTAGGCTTTAGTAAAAACCAGTGACCTCCATAAATTTTAATTATAAGAATTTTATTGAAAATCATTTAACATTTTCCCATAAAAAAAAAGATCTTCTAAAATTCTTTGAATATTCACGAGAAAGGCCTTGCTTTTAGTAGAAGTCTTGGATGTAGAGCTCAGTGAAGATGCACAAAGAATCAACTAGAAGTTCGGCTGGGATTGGCCATATCTTCTTCAGTGTGCATAATTCAGTGGCTCTATTTATACAGGGTAAATAAAGGTGCTGGCCACGTCCTAGTAGTCAGGTAGGATTTAGGGATGGAATGTTAGTGTGTAACCTTTGCAATTTAGAGACCGTGTTTGCCACTGCACCTCCACAAAGGTTACTGGGAGGGATGTTTGTTAATGGGGGAGGATCGTTGAGTCACAGGTTTCACTTTGATAAGCGATTAGACCATGATATGTAATTATTTGCAAGATATAAACATGATTTTAAATGATATATTTTATTTGATATGAAAATTTCGAAAGTAGAAGAAAATAATGTATACACTTGAAATGACAAACCATTCAAACCTTGTTAAACAAATAGCTAAACACAACATTCCTACAGCTGCCAGGACAAAAGCATATGTTGCCATAGTTTGCTCATAAGAAAAAAAAAACTTTACTGGCTGGACCATTATGTTTTACCTGGGACACAAATGCACATAACAAAGTATAAAGTCTCAGAACTCTTATGTAGGAACAGAGAACGACAGTCATGAACCAGTGTACAATAATGATTATTTTTTATCAAACAAGATTTCCCTGTACCTTCGCTAAACACGACACATGAACACCGAAACGGTATTATCTAAAAAAAATTGTTTTATTAAGGCCTTAGTAAAATTTGGGGTCAATGTTAAAAAATAAAAAAGCATTTTTCTCAGCAATAATCAATAATTCGCAAATAAAACTGCTGTGTGTTTCTATTTGTCATTTTCATTTATTTTTATCTGTAGATTATTGCAGAGAAAACTCCTTTAACAATGTTGAAATTTGCTCAAAATTTTAAAGGGTCTTAACCGTATAGGCTCGAGTGAAAGAAAATATACGAAAACTCTCAGTGAAAACTTAACAGATTTGAAATGATAATAAATCTTCGAGCTAGTTATTGGGATATCTATAAGTTGATGAAAAACCGAAATTAGTACTATATTTTTTTTATTTATTTATTTATTTACAACGATACAATATAATAACACAAATAACCTCCTAACGGTTTTCCAAGCATTTGTTACTATTTAACATTAATGCCGATGCTCAAACTAGTTAAGAAACAAACTTAAACCATTCCATTTGCGTTTGCGAAGTTTTAAATGGCTAGCGAAACTTCTACCAAGTATCGAGTTTGCATATCTGGATATATGATCAAATTTTCCGAGGTTAAAATGATATCGAGTAATAATGTTGAAGGCTAGTTGCAGTTTTCGAGGATTTTTCATCGAAATAAGCGAGTACAAAATATCTCCATAATCGAACAGTGGAATAATTAAAAATCTAGCAAGTAGAAGTCGTGTGTGTTGCGGAGTGCTACTTCTTACAACTACATCTGCAATCCATTATTAATCCGAGATTTTTTACAGTATCTGAAAATTCAATGGTATCGTTGCCTATCTTAGTTTCGAAAGGGCATGTAATTGTAGTGCGCTTATTTCTAAATATAATCACTTGTGTTTTACTCGAGTTCAATACTTGTCCGTTTCGTTCACACCAGTTTAAAATGTTCTGAATATCTGAGTTAATTTTCTCTATACTATTTTCTAGACTGTTTATTGTATCTGATATATACAGTTGACAATCATCAGCATACAAGTGAAATTTGCAAAAAGACAACTCCATTCGCAAATCGTTAATATACATCGAAAAAAGAAGCGGACCTAGAATTGGTACTCCACAGCGAACAGAAATTTTCTCTGATTTGATGTGATTAAAATCAACGTATTGTGAACGACACGACAGATAAGAGTTTATCAGCCGATAGAATAAGAAATTTGAAAATATGCATAAATTTGTTGTAAAGTATTATATATACCATTAAATTCCACTAGAGTGATATAAACAATTGACATACAGGCATATTTCGACCTGAACTTCAGTGTCATGTACTAGACTCGACTTGGAGAAAACCATCGCATGCACACATTATATATTTAAACTAGGTATAGTCATAATTCCCTAATCTTTTTTGGAAGAATCTTAAAATTTAAGAGCTATTAGGTACATCCCATTCCTTTTTTTTTTTTGAAACTTTAAAGTTAAGAGCTGTAAGGTACATCACGGGAACGATTAGTAGGTATCAAGTTGAAAATCCATGTAAGGGCAATGGGGGCAATATGAACATACGGGGCAATATGAGCCATCCCGGTTTTGACCTCAAAAATAGTGTTTTAATGTCTAGTGTCATTATGATCTGCCAAAGGATCCCTCAAATAGCCACCACAATAAAAACCGTAAGAATATTCGTTTGAACACTCAAGATATTTACAAAAATGTACAAATTTGTCCTTCGTTATGAAAAGCTTATAATTTTGGCAGTTTTTAATTAAGCCTATAAGACAATTATATTTATAATTCTGGTAAATTTTACCAATTCATTGAAACTTCTGATCATAATGAACAGTTTGTGAGTGAAATTAGATTTGTCCGTAAACAAAATTATTGAAAAACAATATATTATTTTCAAGATAAAGGGGCGGGGCAAAATGAGCCACCTACACAGTTCGAACGAAATGTGTAAATTTCTGAGACATATAATGCACATAATTGGAGCGTGGAGTATCATGGATATTTACATGATATGTCATGTAAACTTCGATTATATGTCATGTAATGCAGCAGGATTATGAGTGGTTACATGACATATAACACATTTTTACATGATTTCCGACTTAAATTTACATGACGTCATGTTTACATTGCATAAATGAAGTTTACATGACGTGTAATCTTCATTATTTTTAACTGTGTAGATTTAAGCAAAACAAACGATGTTTTGAACAGTGCGCATCTTACCTTCGTGCTGTGCGTACACAAATTCTCTCTGCTCTTGGAAGTTTTCTTAAAAACTACCTAAAGCAATAAAACATTACTTTTCTGTGCTACAAAAACAGTACTTTTCAGTGCTAAAATTCATAACGGTACTTTTCAGTACTATTTTTTTCTACTATTGATTCCTTTATGATCCTTGTTTGGAGCCGTGCCTTCGATTTTTCGTTGGACCCGTTGGCGAAAGCTAGCGATGGTAATCCTTCTTGGACACCGTCTTGGGAAATAAACCTCTTAGGAGGTCACGTCTTCTTCCGTTTATTAACTTAACATGGTATCAACAACAAACACAAGGAAGGGTGAATCTCTGAATTCACAACTTCCTTCCAAAAAAGTGGGATTTAAAACTGTCACTACACGTGGCAAGAATGGAAGAAAGGACGTTTCTCCGGAATGCGAACTTTCTTCCAAGGGTGAAATGAATAATTGTATCGAAATGAGCAATCAGTTCGATGCTCTAGACAAATTTTCCGAACACCACATCAAAGCAGCCTCTATCGTGGTCAGTTGTTCCGAATTCGGGGGATTTAGGCAGGAGATCTTGAACTCCATTAGGGGAATCAAGGTTTCCTTCCAAATTGCAAAGAAAGGAGACTGTCGCGTTTTGCCGGAAACTCTTAAAGATCGCGAACTTCTTCTCAAACATCTTGAAGAGAAGAAGCACATTTTTTTTTACTTATGACGACAAAACTGAACGTTTGTTCAAAATCGTCTTGAAAGGTCTCTCACCTGAATTGTACAATTTTATTTGAATAATTTACAAAGGATTTGTAAAAAACATTCTGAGCCTTCCTTGGGTATTCCTCGAGGAATGTCACTATACTCAAAAAATGCTAGACTTCGAAAGTATGGTCTAGAAAAGCGAATTGCACTTCATTACTTGGGAGCCTTCCTTAGCCGAGTGGTTAGAGTCCACAGTTACAAAGCAAAGCCATGCTGAAGGTGTCCGGGTTCGAGCCCAGATCGGTCCACAATCTTTTCGTAATGGAAATATCTTTGACTTTCCTGGGCATAGCGTATCATCGTACCTGCCACACGATGTACGAAAGCAACAATGGCAACTTTGGCAAAGAAGGCTCCCAGTGATTGTGCGATTTTTGTCAAAAAACCTTCGCAAGAAAACCATTCGTCAGACTTATTTTCTTGTCGATTTTAAACAATTAGGGTAAGGTGGGGCAAAAGTTCGACCTTAGTGGTATAATCAAAGTTTCCAGGAAAACAATAGCAGTTAAAACAAAACAAATACCATACAGTGAACCTTCAACATATTGGCTATAATTTTGCTGAACAAACTTGTGTCAAAATATTTACCCATTTTTAGTTATAACAGTTTCAAAATTGATTGTCTTATTCGAACTTTTGCCCCACCGGTGGGGCAAGAGTTCGAATCTAGTGTGGGGCAAAAGTTCGCTGGCTAAAACACAAAATATCGATCCTTTTATGACAGGCATACTTTACACCAGCCGTAAACTTAAGTTTGACGAAAAATACACACTAAATTTTCATCAAAAAATTGCCCAAAACCGGGTTAATTGTAATAAACTCAAAAATAGCAGTTTTTCACAAAACTAAGTGGAAATGTAAAATGTTTGTGAAAATTTTCACACGATCAGACAAATTTAACTCAACTTGAAGATAATATGTGGATTTTAGGCAATTTGCAAATTTTTCCGTGATTTTATACATGGGTCGAACTTTTGCCCCGCTGATTCGAACTTTTGCCCCACTATGGGCCAAAAATTGTTTTCAATCATTTATGTAAAAACTAATACACCTCAAAGCAACCTTATGATAGGCTTAGAAACGCCCTTACATAAAATATTGAAAAAGATTTTATCTTCAATTGATTCCATGGAACGACAGTTTGACCAAAAATTACAATATTCACGTCGAAAAACAACAAATAGCCATAACTTTTCCAAATCTCAATCGATTTTTATGATATTTGGATTGAAAGTCTCTTACTTGAATAGCATTCAAACCACCATGCCATTTATAAGATTTGTTTTGAATTGAGCTGGAAATCTTAAAAAGAAACTCTTGCTCCACTCGAACTTTTGCCCCACTTTACTCTAATGCATGGTGAAATATCTCAAAATCAAAATATGGCCGTTACAATATTCGAATGGTACCACTTTTAACATCTTCAAGAGCACTGAATAGAACGAATAGTATGGTAACAATCTTGTTCTTCTAATTTTAAGCTCTCTGCTAGTGCACAGAGGGGAGACAATATAACACTGTTATTATACACCTCTTGCGAGATTTTTGCCTATGAAGTGTTGATACAATATTCAAAGCTGTTTTACCTAGTTTTAACTTCGAGAAAATTGTATTCCCTTTCACCGTGAGCTGCTTTTCATCAGAATATTGTATTATACAGAATTTCTCGTACAACTACCGGATATTTTTTGCTTTTCAATGGGCAGTTTATTCGGGTTGAGCTACTTTCTCCCGAATATCGACACCCCGAATGTCGTTTTCCCGAACACCAGTTCCGCAAATGGCAGTTCCCTGAATACCCCGTTTCCTCAAGTGACCTATTTAATCAAAAATGTTTTGGCACTCATAATAATCACAAATTATTGTATATTTCAGGGTGATGAACGGTTCAGATGATACTCGAGCAGAAGAAGAGTGCTTCTGAATACCAAACTGAGGAATTCCATACCAGATAATTTCCAATACTTACAACCTGAATGAGGTATGAATGAGCCCTGCATAAGAGGTAAAATACCTCAAATAATACCTTCTACATATTCTTAAAACACCAAACTGATAATTAGATCAGTTATTGTAATACCTAAATAATACGTGATGGATTTTCATATAAGAGTGAAATTTGTCAATAATAGTACAATACCTCAAGCAGTCTTCAATAGCTGTCGAATACCTCAAAGAAGTATTTTTGAATTTTAGTAACAGTTTTTCCAATACCATTATTAAGATGTGTTTCATAGAACAACTTTATTACAAAAAATAGGTAAGTCTGAAACTTCGCCACAATAAAGTCTAAGTCTCTCGCGTTCATTTGCTGCCAAAACCAAAACAATCGGTCGGGGGGTATAGATTTTTTTTTTTTTTTTTGATTTCGAGAGACTTGCACATATGTTTGTATTTGCGTATCTATGTGTTTATGTACATTAGGGCGGTTCAAAATTTAAAAATGTTTGAGAATCCTATATCCCATATGTTTTGTGCCATCCTTACTATAAAAATATTGTTCTGTGAAATTTTCAGCTTTCTAGGCGATGATTTAAAGGTTGCCCAAAGACAATGTAGGTTTATAAGGAAATTACTATGAAGAAATTTTGAGAGTTGTTCTAAACACGCTAGTACTCTAATGTAAGTTCAAACTTATTATCCCATTATAAAAACTCATTCTTCAAACCATAATAAAGAAATTTGCAGAAGGGAGAAATTCAATTCAATGGATAGAAGAAGAGATACCGTGCACCCCCACTAATTTGAACGTAACCTCATTCAAACCATCGGGGTTCATTTTTAATTTGAATATCTAGTCATCCTAGAACCGTATTTTTTGGTTACCTCTTACTCTGTTTTGTTTTGATTCTGCGTTTCGTTCCACAGCGTTCCATTTCACTTTACTTTGTTCCACGCGTAAATTAACGTTTGAACCATTTTAATCTGAACGATGTGCAAATTAGCGGGGTACAAATTAAAAAGTGTTCAGATTAAATGTGGTCAAACCAATGGGGATGCCCGGTATTCATGATTTTGTTTGCTATGATTTAGCTTAATATGGGAATTGCCCTGCAAACATGTACAAAAATCTCAAACAAAATCAGCTCAAAGAGATTTGTTTCTTCAGCAACATCCTTCATTAAGGTTTGAAGAATGAGTTTTCAATATGGGATGATAAGTTTCTACTTACCGTAAAATCGGGTGAAATTGATCAGAAGGGTGAAATTGATCATCGTATCACACGTTTTTATTTATTCGTAATGGAGCGCAAATATCAATGTAAGCTGCAGTAAATGAACGTTGTTTGTCGTAACTATTGTCGAATTGTGTATTGTGAAGTATTTTGCGTTAAAAAATGTTTACTACTATGAAAAAAAACGTAAAATTTCAAAATCATGCACGGTGCAGTATTGACAAACACTTATGAACTTCTATTTCTAAGCAAGGATTTGAACATGGTATGAACCTGAAAGTTTGTGAGGATGCTTGAGATATATCCCCAAACCAGATTTCATCCACAAAACTCGTACCAATTAGCTCATATGGTTGAAATAATTGATTTTCTGTTAGATATCATTAATAACTTAGGGAATTGCATACATTTAGGCGTTTTCCGCGTAATTCTTGAAATTTAACTATTCGTTATTTATATAAATATTGCATTGTTAAGAATTTGACAAGCATATTCGGATTCAGGGAGCTCAAATTTATCAGGTAGAGTTGTTTTGAAAACTAACAATGATGGCATTGACAAGTGATCAATTTCACCCCGAAATGAGATCCCCTGATTTTTTATTTTAGAAATGTTTGTTAACACTAAAATGACATTTGTTAGAAAATTTTGATACATGAGTCGATGAGGGTCACCTTCGTACTTGTTTTCCTGCATTTAGTTGTTTGGCTTTGTAAACATTATAGAAAACAGACTAGCAAAAACGTGAAAAATGATCAATTTCACCCGAAATTACGGTACATTACAGCACTAGCGTGATTGGAACATTGCGCAAAATTTCTCCATAGTTATTTCCATATAAACCTTCCTTTATATGAGAGATAAATGGAAGTAAAATGGAACGATGTGGCCCAATACCCAATGAACTAACTCTTAAGAAGCAACAAAACTTTAAAGAACAGCTTATGGTGAAAAGAAGGGAGAACCACTTGTGAAATACTCCAAAACATAATTCCTTTGAAACTTAATAATATTAAATAAACATTTAATTGAAACTGCAAAATTCAGAAAGAAAATCGTATGCAATTTACTAAATATAAAATAAAAAAAAAACCTCATACTATAATATTTGTATTACAATAGTTGCAATGTATATTGAAATTTCGTAAATATTCAATGAATTTGTCCATAATAAGCAACAAAACTCTGAAGAACTGCTTTTGTTGAACAGAAGGGGTAATTTCTTGTGAATTATTTCAAACCATAATACCACTTTACAGGGCAACAAATATATAAAAAAAAACCTTACTGTATTAGCCGTCATGCTGAATATCAAATCTTTACATTAGTAAGCGGTATCATTTATACAAAGTGGAGCAGCTTTCAATGAAAGCAATTGTTTTTCTATTGTATATTTTCTTCTTTTTAGTTCAACGGTCCCTCAGGATAAAGTGCTGTCTCTTCAATTCGTATTTATAAAGCTTCAAATGTGGATGTTGATCGTTGAATGCTCGATAAATCAATATTTTTTTAACCGTAAGGAAGCCATGTGTACCTAGTCCTACAATTAGAATACTAGAACCACAATTACCAAAACAGATATTCGAAGCTGGCACACTAAGTCAACTTGAGGTGGTGTCCAAGAGACCCTGTAATTTTTTGAGTATGCTAACAAAAATAATCTCACAAAATTGTTTAACGCTCTGACTTGGTTCTTTCTCCTACATTTGCAAACTTGATACACCTGAAAAAAATAAAAAAATAAAATTGGGGATGGCCCATTCTGGGGAATGGTACATTCTGGCGAATGGTACTTTCTGGTATATGATACCTTCTGGCGGATATCATTCTAGCGAATAGTTTTCTGGCGAATGGTTTTCTGGCAAATATCGCACAATTCTCCCAGTTAATAACTGTGGAAGTGCTCATAAGAACACTAAGCTGAGAAGCAGGCTCTGTCCCAGTGAGGACGTTAATGCCAAAAAGAAGAAGAAGAAGAAGAAGAAGAAGAAGAAGAAGAAGAGTGAGTTGGTATGTTAACGAATAGGGTAGGTGTACCAGTTATGGACATAATGATTCCCTATTTCGCCATACATGATGATTTGATTATTTTCAAATTGTTAATCATTCTGAGTGTTTTAGTAGTTTGATATGAAATAAATCTTGATGCTTAAACATTCAAAAACATTCAAAATGTGAAAGTTTTTGAGGGAACACATATGGCTAAATATGAAACTACTATAGCCATAACTGGTACACTTTCCCTACATATTGAATATTGAATTAACATGTTGGCAAATCAATAAAAAATAATGAAAATATTACGTTACTCTCAGATGACCCCTCTTCTTTAATCCCACGTGTTTTTAAAAGTAAGCTTAGCTATCACGATGGATGTCTACAAACAAATTCCTTAAGGTCTAACTCGATATACAAACTCTATACAACGAGCTAAATGTCGAGAAATGTAGAATTTATTGTACAGTCTAGTCTTCTATAAGATGCTGCCATCCATTTTCCTCCAGTTACAGTCAGACCTGAATCTATAAATCATTCCCATACATGTAGGTCTACTCAAAACCATACAAGCAACTGTTCTACTTTAAGTCTAAATATCGATTTCCATTCTAACTAGAATCCCATCTCACCCAAAACATAATTTCAAGTTTAACAAAGCATTCACCATTAGGCCACAGTTGAAAAAAAACCGACTGAACCAACAATTAAACCAGCACACAATAGCAAACCCCGGAAAAAAGCATTCATAGTGCCGCCAACAGCCCCCGGACACAAAATGAGTGCAATGACAGACAAAGGATAAAAATCGCCTCAATACGGAGCCGTTGCCAGTTGCTGCTAGTCCTCGTCGGTTCGACCGGTCAGCAGGATAATCTTCTAAACTTTCAACCGACCGCGCGCTTTGCTCAAAACCCTGCCAAGCGTGCCAAGCGCGGAATCACGACCCGCCCTCCCTTGAGCTCCACCAACCCCTCGCCAAAAGTGGCAAACGATTTTCAACGGTCACGAAAGGATTCGTCATCACAACCAACAACGGTTGTCCTAATCTGAACGAGCTCGTTCTGGAACATTGACCGCAACCGGCCAAATGGAGCTCCAGGAAGCATGGCAAGGAGGAGGTCCTGCCTGCCTGGCGTGGCGAGAGGTGGGGTTGAGCAAAACATATCACTGTCACTCATCGTCTTCCATCCGCACACACAGTACAGCACACAGGAAGGATCGATAACGTTATGGGAGAGAGTTTAACGTGGGGGCCGAGTTCAGCTCCCGTCGCTGGTCACACAAAAGTGACGACTCGATTATAATTCGATTTGACGGAATTTCACCTCTCGTCGACCGGCCAGACCTCCGTGGTGCTTGCTGCATGCTCGAGCTGCAACTGATTTTGCCCTGTGGCTTCTCTGCACCCCGACAGAAGGAACGACAGTGGCTCAGAATTGGAGTGGGGAAGAAGGTTGTAAAAGCAATCACTTCTCCTTTTGGATTTGGTTCTGCGGGAGAGCGAAAGATTGCCGGGAATGGGTGAGAGAAAGAGACGACCGGCGATGGGATTCGAACAGTTTTGCATGCGGTGAGTGTATAACAGTTGACGATGGAAGCCAATGTGAAAGCGTGGTGGATGATGGGAGGGCGTGGCTTGTGTCGATATGCATAGTTGTGTGCGGATACGGGTTGTTGTGATGGTTGAGTTGTTTGTCAGAGGTCGAGTCGAAAGTGCTCTTTTGGGTAGGGGAAGAGGGCTGGGGCAAATTTTTTGCGCTCGTTGTGTGAGAGCACAACCTCGACCGAGGCTGTTTGACTGTTCTCCTCCCCTTGATCCGCGCTCTTTCGCCACGCTGCTGCTGAATGTGAATGTGATGTGGCCGCACGTTTCATCTCTCATTCGTGTAATTTGAAGTAACAGCTCACTGTCTGGCCTGGCGCTGCCATGGTTCTATAGAGGTGAGTATAGAGGTGTATATGGGAAATGTGTGTAGTTGGGAGACTCTCTCGCTCGCTCCGGTTCACCTCCGGGCACTGGGGATGTTGTCTCTTTTCCGTGTGATCTCCCGGGGGCCCTGCTGGGATTTGGTCGGTCGCAGAAGCATCAAGCATGCCAATACACAGCTCACGCTCGCTGCACCGAATGTCAGCAGTGTCAGTAATCCCGGAGAACCGAGCGAGACGGGGCTAGCGCTGTGAGTATGAGGCTGCACTGCTCAGCGCTTGGGTGTGAGTGAGAGTGGGGTAAACAGGTCGAGTCGAGTCGGGTCGGGTCGCGTACCTTTTGCACTGACTGTTCTAGGCAGTCAGGCACAAGAAGGCTTTTTGAATAGTAGCAGTGCGCGGTACTGTCTGTGTGCGCTTCGGTTTTTTGTGTGGACCGTGATTTTTCTGTGAGAGATTCGTGCGACGGCAGGCAGGAGAGTGTAACTTTCTACCAGGCTGACGCATCTGCAATCTTCCGCTGGCTAGCCTGCGGCGACGGCTTATCAGCAGCGACCTATTGCGAAACCTATGCTCTTTTGGTGCATTCGCTTTTAGTTTTTTTGTTCGCTACTATTTTCGTTCACCGGAACGTTATCGGGAACGCCGTGTAATCGGACGTGACACGAACCGTGACATTTACAGTGACAATCGCGCGGATTAGCGAGCGAGTGCCTGCGGCGATCGCGAGTGATAGCGTGAAATATTTCAAACGGGGAAACATTTCGTGACTGATGCATTTCGGCCACGTGATTTGGCAGTGATTCGCGGCAGAGTGATATCATTGAAGCAGAAAGAAGACTCCGCGACAAGCGAGGAAGAAACAAGAGTAGAATACTGAAATTGTTTATGATTGCATTTGGAAAACAACGCCGCTTGTGGAAATAAATATGATTGTTGTAGGTTTGTGATAAGACGAAGCTGCTGGTTTTGATTTGGTTTGTTTTCGAATTGGTTCGCGTCTTTGTTTTCTCAGTTTTCTGTGCTAATCGAGAGTGAATTCCGGAACAGTTGCCAAACAGCGCGGGTGGCGATTTCTAGCGAACCTCGGTGATTTAAGCAGGAAAAATTTTCCTCGATAGCGTAGGCCCCGATTGTGGGGCCAAAACCGGTAGCAATATTATAACCCACAACTCGCTCAGCATGTACGGAGGAGGTGTCCTGTGTCCGTCGCCTTCGACGGCGACTGGATTCTACAATCCGCGAGGCCAGGGCTCCGAGATTGGGGCCCTTGAGTTGGGCTTCCCCCGGGGGATGGCCTTGGTACCTCCTCCGCCGCACGGTGCCTGGCGGGATCCGACCGGCCTTGGATCTCACCTGCCCGTATCCAGCACCAGTGAAGACATTACGACCCTTGGCGGTGGCAACGCTCCACCGACCGTCTCCTCGATGCAATCCAACACATCGATCGATAAGAAAGATTTCATATCATCTGCGTCGGCGGGTTCTCAGCACAATGCTGGCAGCCTGGCAGTCTCCCAGCACACTTCCGTGGACAAAAAGGAGTTCCTGTCGCTTCAGCAGAGCACCACTCCCGGCTCCCAGAGTATGAACTCCCAGAACGGAAGTCAACAGGACATCAAAAATCAAAACATCGAATGCGTCGTCTGCGGTGACAAAAGCTCCGGCAAACACTACGGACAGTTCACATGCGAAGGTAAGTGATCCTCATAAAACCTCCGTGCTCTGCCTCTCTGCTCCTTCAGAGTTAATCCCCACCATAAATCCCGCCAAACGTGCAGCCGGGCCAGACTTACATATGTTCTACACGCGAACCGTCGTCGACAAAGACGACTCCGACTTATCCCCTTCGGATTAAACCGTGGGACTCTACCGCTCTCGAAGAAGATTGCTATCACCGTTCCGTACTTTGTGCCAAATTCCCATACCGTCGCGCCGTCGTCGTCGTTCCGACCGAATACGAAACGTGGACTTAATAAAATTATGATTATTGTGAAACAACCATGCCCCGGCATCGCCAAGGAAAAGTCGTCCTTCCGCCCTTCCCGCCAGGGAAGGAAACTCGGCTACACATTCTGGGCCCCGATTTGAGACACAATTAATCAAAACAAATAAGCATAAAAAAGTAATTTTTCTCCGGTACACTACACCCATTTGGGGACGGACTTGACTTTCTGTGTGACCGGGGTCGCCGGATCGTCGTCGGGGACTTCGGCTGAATCGGTTGCCATTGTGTGTGGACGGACGGTGCATCTTATCTCCCCCGCCACCAGAGTAACCACCAACCGAACCGAACGAGATAGGGCGGTAAAGGGCGCGCACTGCCTCGCCCTTCCCTGGTGAGCTCGTTCTAAGGTTGCTTTTTTCGCCCAAACACCGTAAGGGAACGTGTGTGCACGGCTCACGTTATTTGGCAGGGCCGTGATGGTGCAGCAGCCGTTTGGGCAGGTTTTTTATTCTTTCGCAGTTGCTTTTTTTTTCGTTTGGTTTGGCCTCATCTTATGCTTGCGCCTTTAGGGATAGCGCATTCTTTGCCGATTTGCGCTGCCCTCCGGGTAGGGTGAGATACGGATTCGAGCGGATTGGAGATTTCGGAGGACGACGACGGTGGTGCGGGGACGTTGGAAGGGCGGATGCGGGACATGTGCGTAATTGTTATGATTTTATTTCGGGAGAGATTCTGTTTTGTTGCAGGGAAGAGGCTTGTGCATTTCGGATTTTGAATGGGCTTAGTGAGATATCTGTGGGGAAGAATGGTTTTGTGAAGTGGAGAGCAATCTGCTCGGACTTTGTGAGATAAAAATTGTGTCGTAAGAAGACAATTGGGAAAGTGTGACAAGATGTATTGATATGGAAATGATTTGCATGCTAGGAAGAAAGAACATGACCTCCAATATTTATGATAGAATACAAGTGATAAAAACAAGTGACAGTGAGCAAAATACGGATAGCATCAATTTAAATGAAAAATGAATAAAATTATTAGGAATTTTTAGATTACTGTATACAGGTGTTAGTTCTTTTTTTCATAATCCGAAAGACGTAGGCTGTGCTTATTTGATTCCATCATAGCAAGGTTCACAAGGTCTAGTATTACACACATAGTAGGTTGTTTGTCTAGCCGAGGACTATTTAAAATCACATATGTCAAAATTGTCTCACACCCCTTAAATTTCATGATACTGCTAAAGATATTTTTTGGCAAATAATTGTATACTATCCAAAATCTTTTTGTACTCAAAAAAAGGGTAAGGTTTTTTAAAAGTTTGAAAGTCTTGAAAATATTTTCTACTAGTTCAGAATTTTAGATTTTTTTTAATCTTTAAATTCTTTGTGAAAAGATGCTAATAAATGTATCAATATCATTTCTGAAGCTACATTCAAAATTTATTGAAATTCGGATAATGTTTGACAGATATCTTTATAATAATCAATGCGATTAGACAGTTTTTTGGTGTATAGTACACTACTTCAATGGAAGAGAGTAGAGAAAGTAATTATGAAATTTGTTAGATATGATTGACACCGAAATATCAATAAAAAGTAATAAGCGAAGAAAAAATAATCAACATAAAAATGTCAGATTTTCTGAAAAAAAAAACGTTGAAAAATGTAACCTTTTTGGGAAGTGCTCTTCAACTTTGCCGTCTGTTGCAAGTCTATTGATGTCAATTCAAGAAAGCACTTGAGTTAATGAACATATCTAGAGAACCGAGAATGGCTGTCGTTTTTGTGACACAAAAAGTTTCCAATCAAAAAATTTTCGGCTGCGCCACAATCAAAACCCTAAATGACATATTCATTAATCTGCTTGCAGTGAATACAGTTGCAAAATTTTAGACTCAAGAGAAACCTCCAGAGACATTATGCGACTATTCCACAAGTTCTTAATAATATATATTTGTTTAAGATCCCGGGGAATGCTTAAGCAATTCTAGTAATTTCTCCAGTGATTTCTTCTAGAAAGCTACCCGCGAGTTTTGGACCAGAAAATCTTAGAGCACTCCACAAAGGTTTATGTCAGAGTTAAATAAAAACTCGCAGTAATTTTCACAGATATTATTCGGAAAAATAAAAATCCTTTCGATTATCTCAGCATTTCCTCCAGGTGTTTTTGCACTGATTCTTTCACCGATTTCTCTAGTTGTTACTTCTAAAAAATTTACCACAGATCCTAGAAGAGCACAAAAGTTTATTGTTTCGACATTTTTTCGAGAAAGTAACAACTACGCTGACTTTTTTTTTTTCAATTTTTCTAGGTATTTTCATTAGAATTATTTTTCAAAATTCATCCACGATTAGTCCCAAAAATTGTTCCAAGAACCCTCCAGGCATTCGATAATAAACTTTTTCAAGAATTCTTCGATACATTTGACATGTGATTCTTCATTTAATTCCTCCAGAACTTCCTTACGGCATTTCCTCAGTATTTCATAAATTTTTTTTGGTTCAAACATTTCTTTAAAAAAAAAAATAAATCAAACTTCTCATGTATTCTTCAAACTCTTCATGTATTCTTCAAATTTTCATTCAAGGTTCCACACCAGTTAGTACTAGAGCAATTACTATAGTTATTGCTCCAATCTTTCAAAGATAGTTTTTTCAGGGGTTTTGCCCCAATTTCATCAAATAATTTCTTCAAAACGTCTTGTAGGACATTATTCAGAGATTGTGTTTTTTTTCTCAGTTCTTTATCAAGAAAATTCGACGACGTTCTTTCAGAGAAAGAAAAAAATTCATCAAGACATATTTAGAACTAACACAAGTTTCATCTGAGGTTACCAAGGTATTCCGTTCGAAATTCTTCATGGATATTTCCAACAATTTTCTCCAGAACAATCTGAATTTTTTTTTTACATTTTCCTGGAGACATCCCTGTATGAATGACTGGAAAAAATCTTTGAGGAATTCCTTGAGTAATATTTCAAAAACAAAACTTCTACATTTTTTTCCTGAAAGAATTTTGAATCCTTGAAAGTGTTCTAAATAAGAATTCTGAATGAAGTCCTAGGGAAAAAATGGCATATTGTTTGGAGAATTTGAAGCTTCTCTGAAAAATGTTTGATCTTTGTAGAGATTCTTGATGGAAACTTCTGTGAGGAACTCCAGATTGAATTTTTGAAGGTATTGAAAACGAATTCCTTGGAAGTTTTACTTAGAAAGTTCGTGAAAAATCTCGAAACTAGCTCCTGAAGAGATCTTTGGAGTAATATGTGAATGAAATCTACAGTAAAACGAGCAGTAATACTTGTAATGTCATGAGGAATTGCGAAAGAGGTTCTAGAAATAATCTTAAGAAAATATCTGTTCAGCTTAGGAATTGAATACTCGTGTCTTGGTTCATGTTGGGATTCTTTTTGTATTCCTACTTCGTGTAGGGACTCGTTTTGGTTCATATTGCTTCAAGCAAGAGGTCTCTTAAGTTCTTATTTTTAATACGATCAGTCACTATCAGCCCTGATTTCTACAGGATATATACTAATAAAAAAAACAAAACGCTATCTAGCGAAATATTTTGGATAGTCTCTCATGTTCAAAAATCTGAATTCTAAGAGAAAAGCTTTTTTACCTTACGATCGAATAGATTGTTTTTTATATCTGACTTTAATGATTAGGGGCACTCTGAAACTGAAATCTTTTGAAAAGCATGTTTTTCGTAGAAATTAAATAAAAATCAACAATATTATTGAATTTTGTTCCTTTGTTGCTTACACGTTTAGAATAAACCAAATAGTTTTCTCTTTATTGAAAGGAAAAATACTTTGAAGTTTATCGATAGATATTTGTTTTTGTTTTTAAAGATACCATCATTGAAAATAGATTTTAAGTCATATAATATTAACTATTTGTCAATCATTTATGTATTTTAGAGAATTTCCTAAACCTGGATTTTTTTTTCTAAACTCTGAAAAAACCTGGAAATATCAGGGAATTTCATTTCTGTAAATGAGTAGACACCCTGTTTTTACTACAAGCTTTTGTTTAAATAGTAAAACAAGACTTATTTATTTGTTAGTTACACCACGTACGAAATCTATATACATAGAAATAAAATGGTATTTGTGTGTCACGAGTTTACTAGAAAATGGGTTAACGCATTTTAATGATTCTCACTCTGTTTTGTTCGTCAAGTTTTCTGACGTGTATGTGTGCAGAAATGGTTAAAGAAATTCACGGGGAAATAATGAAAAACCGAGTGATAATAACTGTAATTTTATATTGAAGTTTTCATAGCATCATTAAACGGCCTACTTGGTGGCAATACAACATTTGCCTAGCCAACTAGTTTAAGAGAATTATTGTGGTATTTATGTAAATGACAGTATGCATAAAAAAATAATCTGAGATGCGTAGTTTTTTTTTCAAGTCTTTTCTTTAGCCAAAATTTAAAACATTCGCTTTCTCTCATATTTCAAATGATAGCCCGTCTTCTAGTGGGGTTTGAGTATGTTTTATTTTTTTATGTGCGAGCTGATAACTATTTTTGTGCAATGGTTACGGACCTTGGCAACGTTTTCACACATTATCAATTGAAACGTATCTTTTTGTATTATTTCATACATTTAGCACTTGTTCAAGACAAAATCTCAAATTTGGAAGAAACCTTTCGTTTATCACAAAATACTTCTCATTTAATGAAATAGATCTCTAAAACACAGTTAATCTCTAAACGCCCTCTCTTTCTTGTTTTTAATTACTAAGAAGAGAAAGCGAAGAGATTTCAATCATTTTCTGGAATAAGGACGTGAGCCACATGATTGATTTCTCTTCATCGATCAACGAATATCACAAGTGGCAAGTTTGATATCACTTGTGCACTGTAGGTCGAGTGTTCTAAGGGAGAATAGTTCATTACAACTTTCTTCTAGAAACCCTCGTTCACAGAAGAGAAATTCGATGAAAAGATATTGTTCTTTAAAAGATATTCTTCTCCTGGCGTACCATCCCTACTGAGACAGAGCCTGTATTACAGCTTCCACTGTTATTAACTGAGAGCTTTATTTGCCAATTGACCATTCCTGCATTTTTATATATCGTGTGCAAGCATGAAGATACTCTTTGCCTTGGGAAATCGAAAGTATTTCCAATCCAAAAAGATCCTCGACCAGTGGGATTCGAACCCACAATCCTCAGCATTGCCTTGGTGACTAGCTGCGTACTTACCGATACGGCTATTAGGGCCCTTCACGATCACAATGACAAAGTTTGAATTTAAAACTGACATAAAACCATTATGAACCCATCGATACATTGGAGATTTTTGATTGTTTTGCTGGGTCCACGGACCATGCCACCCGATCGTGATTTCTTGTTCAACCGCTCGACTGTTTAATTGTTTTTCTTGTTCTTTTTTCACTCTCCCGTCGAAGCTCGATTCCGACTTTGTGTCCGATCCGATAAGGTGGCGATAATTAAACCGAAAATAAACCCCTGAAATTGCCCCGAATTGTTTCCCCGCGGCAATGGCCGGCGAGCATTTTCGATCGTCGTCGAAACATTGTGTCTTGCTTTATCTCAATTTCGTGTTGATAGTTGTATTATTTTTTTCCTTCTAGAACAACAAACCAAATCCCCAACAGATAATATGCAAGAATGTGGTGGACCAATGTTTCTACAATCTCCACATGCTCAACAGGGCAACAGTAAATCTTCGATTCCCGTTACGGGGCGAGTCCGCTGGATTCAAATCGATCGCGTTCCGTTCAGTGCGTTTCCTGAGGTCTCCCTCCTCAAATGCCACTGCAAGTGCCGAGGTGCACAATCATATCTATGCTAATCGCCACTCATATATCACGAACATAATTATTCGCTTTGGAATATAAAAACCGGCTATTTGTGTGGCGGCGATGGATGCCGAGAGACGGGTGCATTACTGTGGCATGTGCGAAGTGCACCTTCTGGCAGAAGTGCAAGTGCTTCTTCAGTGATCACGGTAGCGTTGGGTTATCTCTTCTTTTGCTGGAATGCAAGAGTAAACAACCTACCGATGCATTGGGACGGTTATATGAATAACAGTGAATCACCCAAGTAGCTGGCGTTGTGTGCCAGGTGCAAGTAGTGTTAGAAATTATTAACCGGAACTGAGTTCTGAATTATCTCATAGTTTGCGCAATGGGAAAACAACGTCACACTCTACTCGCTTTGCGTCGTTCATCCACTACTGGCTAGCAACTACTGTATTTTCTTATTTTCAAAACGGAAAACAACTATAAACATCTAAATTTCACCGGTAGAATAGTTTGAAACTTTTCGATAGTGAAAATATAGCCTGAATACTGGTCTTCAGTGAGAAAAAATCAATGTATATTTGGTCGGTGTTCAGACAGACCGGACTTAATGATATTTTGGCCTTGTAAAGATGAGTCAAGATCTCCATTAGTTCTGATTTTTCGATACTATATTGAAACAAATGTTTATCGAATAGACAAGTTCCAAGATTGCAGCATATAATGCGTTTGTTATTCCGAATGTTAGAAGTACGTTTATCTGAAATCACTTAAAATCACTTGGTCCAGTCTAACTAAATACCGAACATTTGTCATTATCTGTTGGTTCAAACATACCGAGCCCCTGTGTTGTGTGGCATACTGGATTGATGCATATTTTTACGTTTTGGCTTTCGTCTGTTCAAATCATGTCAAGAGAGATTCGTGATAAGGGCCTATCTGACAAGTCAATAACAATGAGAAAATAACCAATGAAATTCTCATGTGCAATTTTTAATCCTAATTGGAGCAATTTTCTCAAACTAAAACTTTTCTCTTTAATTCACATTTCATAAACCTAGTTTGAAAATCCTCATGAATACCACACACATCTCCGACAATTTCCCTTGCTATTTCGTGCTAAAAAATTTAATAAGGTTTCGCCAAAACATGCTCGAGAACATTGTTATGAGCCTGTGATCGATATTATTTAAAGTATCACCTATTACTTTTGCGCCGTGTTTACGCTCTGGTTTCAATTAAGTCCACCACGTTCGCCTTGTTTATTTTTTGTTTGCAGTGTAGCCGTTTACTATCGCCGTATTTTGATTTCGATTTCGGATGCGCTCATCACATTGATAAACAAAATTACAGGCATAATCAATGAAGTGTGTTGTTTTGCATGAGCTAAAGTTTCGCCTTCTACAAAATTGATTTTTTTTTTGAAAAGTTAAATTATCAGGCTTAAATTAAGGCTCAAGAATCCATTATTCAATCATCAGCAATCATCAAATATGAAAAACCAGTTTTTTCGTTCAATGCAATGCAATGCTTGATTTTTATTTACATTGCTTCCGTTTTGAGAAGAAAAAAAACTGTTTTTGAAAATTTGTTAAACGATGATGGTAATTTTCCTCTTAAGTACATTTTCTCAGTTTCACCCAGATCGCGAATCTTTCTAGATATAGTGAACATTAACCTCATCGAATAACGATGGAGAAATTACATTTGTTTAAAAATTTAATTAATAAACACTTTAAGACTTAAATGGCGATTTCAAGAATACGCAGGAACCTCGTACAAAGATCCTACTCATTTGAATCGCACACAAAACTGTTTGTAATTTACTCTTAGTATTGGAAAAAGGAACATCTTTGAAAATCATTACCATTAAAATGTATTATTTAGGGTGATTTTTTTCGTCAAATTTTGATTCAAAACTACAACACCGCTGTAAGATAGTGATTGAATTGTGATATCTTTTGCTATTTGTCGTAACTTAAAAACTAAAATGTTTCTAAAATGGTAATTGTTGGCGACTATCAAATATCCACTATCCACGTTACATTTGACATGTAGAGAATCAAACTTTATTTTTTTTTTGTTGGCAAACAGTTCTGGGAACACTGATTGCTTTTTTGTTAGTTGCACAGGAAATTCATAAAATTGTGATCGTAGAAGAACTATTGAGCAAAGCGTACCAAGATCAATTTTAGAAAGTGGAAAATCATACAAGTACAAAAAATGCGAACTAGAAAGATAATTTTAAACATTTTTCAAAATTTTCATATCTAGCCCATTATAAAATGCCACTGGAAAGTAATTTACAATTAAAATACATGTTTCATGATTTTGAGTTGTTAACGCAACCTTCCGTCGCAAATCTGATGTTTATTGAAATGATCTTCTTCTTTGAACTTATTTATTCATTTCTATCGACTCCTTAGGATGCTTTGTTTCACGTTTTCTTATTATTCCTCTAACTTCCTTTGACTTTGAATAGTGTTCCGTTTATCTTTAAAAGCCTAGTAGCATCACCGTTGATTAATTGTTCTTCCTAATTTTTTTGACACTTTTTTTGAAATGGTGAAATATTAACCCGCAAAGGTCTCAGTTAAAGCAAAAACACTGAAACCCTCACCACCGAGCTAATACTTATCGGACTCAATTTTTTTTATCAGTATACTCGTACACATATCTTGTTTCTAAAAGTGGAACTTTTAGAAACGAAAATCTATTAGGTATTCGCTGAGCAGCGAGAGTTTTATTTTTTTTTATCAGGCCTATACGGGTTAATAGATTTGAACCAAAATTTTACCCTATATTAAGAATTTCATTATTATGGGATTTTGATGGCTAAAGCAATCTAGTACGTTTTTCGCGTTGCCGAAGTGATTTCATTGCTCTGTGTGCATTTAGCATGTTGAAGATGTAGTGGAGGAGGTAGGTCGTTTGGCATAAGGTCATTTGTCATAAAGTCGTTTGGCATGATGATCGTTTGGCATAATGAGTTGAAAACAATACATTTTCCTTTTCATGTTGCTTTTCAATTCCTCCGACAATTTCTGGGTTAAGCTGTAATAAATTTGGCATTCGAACTTTTAATGATTTAATCATGAAATTTCCCTTCTTTCTTGGCAGTAGTTATTTAAAAATGATAACTAACGTGATGCTTTTAGTATTTAATTGTTTTCTGGGTTCTTATATGACAACTTTTATGGTTTAGTCGTAAATTGTACGTAAATTAAATTTCTTTCAAGCATTTATTTTTTTTGTGAGTATAATCTAAACATAATTAGGGTAGGTGTACCAGTTATGGACATAGTGGTTCCCTATTTCGCCATACGTGATTACTTTAATTCCTTAAAATTTGGAAAATTTTTGTGTGTTGTAGTAGTTAGATTTAAGATATATCTTGATGTTGAAACATTCAAAAAGATTTAAAATGTGAAAGTTGACAAAATTTCTCATATGACCAAATAGGGAACCACTATGGCCATAACTGGTACACTTTCCCTATTTCAAAGAAGTTTTCAAATCTTTGCTGTGTTAAAGTATTGCCTTCTTGTTCGTTCGTCTGATTTCAGCTGTTGATATTAAAATCATAAATTTATTCGTTCTTCAAACATAATCTACTTTTCAAAATGATGTTGTTGCAATGTGTTCTGGCATTGAACTGTTGATGTTTCAAGCAAAAATATCCCATTTTTCCAAAAAATGGATTCTTCTCTGTTTTTCTTTTCTCTGAAAATTAGACGGTGTCGATTATTTAAAATGTAATGTTTTTTTTCGAATTGTGCTGAAAGAAATTGAAGCTGCAGACATTTTTTATGTAAGTTTTTACTGATTTCAAATTTAGACTATTTTAAACGCTGATAGTTCTTAGTTCCATACAGCCTAATCGGAATTAGGATGAATGTATCCTTCTAACAATTCCTGTGGATAACATAGGTGGGCTTGAATACGCTGCACCGCTACATTAAAATCTACATCTTCTTTAAATGTCGCAGCCAAATTCGTTAATATTGTTAGAATGTTATAGGTGAGCCATTCCGATGTAAGCTGTCTTAGAAGCAGGTGGACGCAGTAACAAACTGTGTTTCAATCTAATCAGTTTTTAAATCCATTATGGCAAACAACAATTATGCCAAACGAGATTTATGCTAAACGACACAATGCTGAACGACGTTCAATCGAGGTGACTTGTGGCAGCTCAGTCAAGGATGGAGGATATATATGGTGAGCTCGTTCCATACTTTTATTTCAAATAATACATAATACATTCTGATTTCCTTTCTATCTACAATGGTAGAAATGTTACCTTTTTGCATTTATTCAATTTTTTAACATAAAAATATTTAAATCACTACCGTTCTGATTCAAATTCCGGACAGCTTTAAATTCCGGATACTTAACTTTGTATGGGAAAGGTTTCAATTGAAATGTTTCAAAATTTGCCGTTCAAAAGTTCCCAATTTGGAGGCTCGTTTTAATATGATTTATCCATAGCAATCCATGAAAATTTACAATGCTCAACTAGTTTTGACGTTTTTCTAATGGCTGGTAGTGTTTATTTTACAATTCAACTTTTCCAACTTTGCTTTTCAAACCGTCCGGAATAGAAAACAAAAAAGAGGTGGTGTCCGGAATAATAATCATGAAGAGGGCACTCATTTCTATTTATTGAAATTAATTGAAGTTGTGGAATTTAAATCTTCACCTACCATTCGAAAGGTGAGTGTCCTGATAGCATGAGAACGCTAAGGAATCGTAAAGATTGATTTAATTTATATACTTTTAGAAGGCACACACTTCAAAGAGGCCTTAAGTGTCCGTAATATGAATCAAAACGGTATACCTTTTTTGTTTCTCAATAATTTTGCACCATTTTTTCACAAAACCTTAAAAAACTCTTTTTTTAGAATCTACGTCGATATTGACTGCACTGCGGAACACGTTTTTGTCTCAAGCACCAAAATACCGCTATTTACTCAAATAAAGATTGCTGAATCTATTACCGTTTTCAAAAATATTGTACCACGTCTAGTTTTGGAGATATTCACTGTTGAAAATGCAAAATTTGATTATTTCAACCAACTTGCATGCAAGATTGCCAACATGTACGGCAATTTATTTACATAATTTGCCACACCATTCAAATTTCATATGTAAAACCATACCAATCAACAACGGTCATAATATTTTCGATGTAAGAAAATTATTTTTTGGTGATTCAGAAATGTATTTTATTTTGCCATATAAGTGAAACGAAGAATTTTGTATGAAAACTGCAAGCATGTTGAAAAAATCGATTGTATCTAAATTTTATCGGGCCATTTCAACTAAATTATATCTCAATTGAAAGTTTAAGTCCTATTTCGGATGTTTGGTGGATTAAATCACAAAAAAAGTTTGACAAATCTCACTTTAAATTCCATGAGAACATCATTGAAATCAGTGTTTTATACAACTTTGACGACCTGTAGCTAAAATTGTGACCTGCTGGAACATTTCTGAGAACGGCATCAGATTTAGCAAACCAAAATCTACTAGAAGCACATAATTTGGTTCTTGAGACACGCAAATATGTCATTTTTGTTACGTTGTGTTATTGATAATCTGTTTTTTGAAGATATTCCAATTTTCCTTGGGAGACCGACATTCCTCATAAAAAATTTCTTTGACCGCCATTTTGTTTTAGTCATTTTAATAAAAAGTAAAATATGAACTAAACAATGTTAGGTAATGAGAAGTTCTTCTGAAAAAATCGTACAAATCGGTTGAGTTGTCTCAAAACTACAATATGTTTTTTTTATGTTTTCAAGCTCCTCCTACGATCAAAGTGGTACCACAAACATAAATGCTCATATCTCGAAAACGGTTGAACCAATTCACTTCATTTTTTGCAACAGATTCTCATCAAAGTATTGTTTCGAAATTAGAATAACCAAATACGAGAAAAAATATATGTAGTCTAAGATCTTAAAGTGGGTTATGGCTACACGTCGGTCCCCCAAGGAATTTTGGAATATCTTCGGATCCACTTGACAAATGATTGAATTCGAGCTTTTAGAGAACTTGTGAAAAAATGGTGCAAAAATATTGAAAAACAAAAAAAGTTATCGCGATGTGAACATTTTCGTTGTAAAATGATGATACTAGAGGGGTTAATTTTCAAATAAAGCTTCAAAATCAATTTTGCTGGGATAAAGTTGCCCCACTGCCAAAGTGAATCATAAAGTGCCGAGAATAGGATCTGGCTCTCCCTATTCCAACCTACAAAATGTACCTTCAAAATGTCTGTTAAGGCAATCATACATTATGGTTATCGTACAATATGGCAGTGGTCTGTATGGCATCCATCCGCGTGGCGTCTGTATTTATTTAACGTATTTAACCCGTTGAGTAATACCTTAATCTCAACAACTGAATAGTGCGGTAAAATAACAAAGCAAATGTTAATTTAAGTGGTGGAACTATTCTATTGATGAATATTTCCCGATAACTTATTCAAACAGACTCAAGTCAAAAAAAAATATACAATCTTACTTTATCGATTCTACGTGTTCCGTAGACGAAATTCTACACGTTTTGCTCTGAACCAAATCGATTTTACACTATTAGAACGTTTAATTTCCGGATTTACAAAACGACAAATGTAAGATTTTCAACTTTCGCAACCTAACCACTGCTTTCGCCGCTACGCTGTATGGAGAGCCAAAGTGACATAACCACGAACCAAAACAAAACACTATTTGAGTGGATTTTACACTGGTACAAAAACGTCGCAAATAACTAAATAAAACGGCTTATCATTTTGTCATAACATTTTTAATGGAATATAATAGCAACTCCCTAGTTTTTGAATGCGAGCTTATTGTATGCAAAATTTAAGCAATTTAAGCAATTCATTCTAAAATAGTTTTAGAAGACAGGTTGTGATTCTTCTGAAATCATTTTGTTTTACCACTTTTGTGGAAAACGATAGAAACTACCTAGTATTTTAACGCGAGCTGATTGCATGCAAAATTTAAGCGATGTACATGGCAAAAATGTTGAAGGTAGTGATTCTTCTTAATTATTTTTCTCATAACCATATGGAACTTACATACGTCGATTTGAAAAAATAATTGAGTATTGATTTATATTTCATCAGACTTTGGGCTTGAAGGGGGGGGGGGAAGGTTTTCTTGGCCGAGTTGTCTTATACTTTGTAATTCAATACGACGCACATTGTGGCCAAATATGAGCTCGATAGCTTTCGAAAAACCCCACTGCCGAAGTAAATCAAAAGCTCCCTACTTAAAAAATAGGCATCTGCGTAATATATTCTGTGTTCTTAGCAGATTTTTTAACAATGCTTAGCTACTATTTGATAAATCATTTTTGTCATAAAAGTTTTACCATTTATGATTGGATGTATCATCTTCATTCTGCTAAATATTGACCAACAACGAATCCCACTGTTCGAACCGTACAACTCACACTGCTTTCCATTCTCCCCGAAACGACGACATCAATGAACAAAAACCAGCACTTCGCGCTATTGACCTCTGACCGGCATCATCACACTACCTACTGTTGGCTGTTGTTGTGGTCGAGAGGTACCATTCGAACTGTAATGTGGTTTTGTCACGCTACAACTTAGTTGGTCACCTCGCGCTCAACAATACCCACTACTAGCTACTCTACAAACATGGCGCCTTCACCCGAAGTCCGTCCATCAGCACAGAAGCCTGTCGTGTCGTCGTCGTCGTCGCAAAGTATGATATTATAATCAAACTCGATTCTCTTGTCGTTGTCGTCGTCGAACGTTGAATAGGATTCAAAAGCCCACCACCACCGCTTTGACAATAACGCGGGATAATAATGATGATGGTCATTTATATTAAAATTGAAGAGGTTAACTTCACGCCACACGTAATGTTCGGAAACAAAAAACTCGTTACTAAACCAGTTTAATCACTCTCTTTCTATCGGTGCAACGCATATGCAACAACGAATCTAGTGGAAGTTGCAATATGGGTGAGATTAATTGATGCTCGGTGACATTTGACCAAGTTCGGCTCCGACTCAATCCTTTCCCCGAGCGGGAGAGACAGACGACATTGTCATTAATCGTGAATAACCGTTTGAAAGCAGCGTAAAAAGTGGCGCTTGTTCTTGTCGGGGTTTTCAGACAGCATCGGCATCGATCAACCGAACCGACCGGGGATTGTAATCCGTTTGTTTGTAGGCATAACCTTTGCAGTCGAGCGAGCAAAACCCGATGCCAACCGGTTCTTCCGGAGACTTCTTCCCGACGGGTTCATGGCGATGATGCAGCAGAAGCAGCATCCCTTTCGTGTTTCGGGATCTCACCCCGAGCATGAGCCGTTTTTGCCGACGGAGTGCCAAGGAATAAGATCATGATCTCAGGTACCCGAGGTGGTTAGAACTTCCGAAAGTGAGTCAAGAAGTTCGTGAAAGGGGTGTGTGTGCGAAGACTGAGATGTAGGGAGCGAAATCGGATGTCAAATGTCGGGCTGAGTGCAACAAGAGGGATGCTGGTTAAGAGTTGTTTTGTCATTTTGATGCTATTTTGTACGAGTTCAGCGTTTATCACTTAATTGAATGGTGAATCGTCGCCGCAGCTGTTTTTTGCGTTCCCGATGCTTTCTCTTGTCTGGCCGGGGCAATTGAGTTGTTATGTTGCGATTAGATAGTTATCATTGCCATTATGAGTGGCGTGGGTTTCCGTCAATGAATGTGTGTGAGCAATCAGGTTGAAAAATAGGAGATTTTACGGGCGAATGACCGGGTATTTTATTGGTGCACTTGATTGGGTTGAAATGTAATAGATTTTGTTTTTATTGCAAATAGGCACCATGTAATTGAAAAAGCATACTGGGGCTTTGGGATGTATTGTTAATTTAAAAATTATTATCGCCTGATACAAATGAATATGAGAGTTGAAGAAGTAGAAACTGAATAAGCTATTTATAACATGCTGTAAATTATGAGAAATTCGTCAATACTAGGAACACAATCTAAATTTTAATCACGTTTAAGGTTTTCTGACAGATGTCAATCTCAAAGTTTGAAAAAACACTGAAATTCACAAAGTTCAACGTTACATTTATTCGTCAATATCCCCACTAAGTATTTTCTCTTGTTTAAATTTACAGTTGAAAAACAAACTGCACTGAAAAATGTTCAGAAAATTGTCAACATCATCTTCAAATCATTGCATTTCATCTTGACGACCATTGCTTTTATATACCATTGCAGCCAAGAAAAAATCACTATTGTTTCGCATTTTCATTTTGATTCATATGACAGACACTCAAGGCCTCACCAAAGCATATACCGGATGCTTTTAATAACTTTTTCGACAATTTCTTTGCTTGGAGAATGTAGAAGACGTCATAATTAAGGATTCTAGGCGAAAAAAAAAAGAATTTGGTCCAAAAACACCGTAAAAAAAGCCAATGTTCGGCTTTCGAAGCGTCCGGCAATTCGATGCAGCACGTTAATTGAAATACCTCTGTGATATACTTGTAATCGTGCTTTGAGTACCTTGGACTAGTCGATTGAAATTTTTATTCTGCAATTTGAAAAGGCTCAAATGAAAGGAAATTTAAAGCCTTCTCATGATTCTTATTCCGAAAAAAGCCTTACTTTTGCTTAATACTTAAAAAAATACACTGTTCAATTCAACTCTCCACAACATTGGAAAAAATGTGTTAGCTATCCCAAGCAATCAAATAGCACTTTAATTCGCCCTGCATGCTAATATAGTACTACTTTACAGCTGACATGCCCTTTATTATCCTTATAATAGAACTATAAGGCCAAAAAGGCGAATTAGCGGGCTAGTGATTACTAGGGTAGTCGAGCAATAACTATAAATAAAAATTTAAAATACTTTCGAAAACTGTATTTAAATAAGGGCTTTTATAATGGGAAATTTGAACACGTCAATAATCAAACCGATTCATAGGCATAAGCATAGGCCATAGAAAACCGTATTCGTAGTTATTATTAACGTGATTGATCGCAACAGTAAAAATTGTACTGAAATTTAAGGATTGGGAATTAACGTTTGTAAATCAAGCTCAAAATTTAAAAGTCAATATGGCGTCAGTAACGTCTTCACGGTGATCTGGGAAGGGAAGAAATGTTAGTTAGACATCCATTGTTACAATAAGTTTAAAAAATTCAATTATTTTATATATATATCCAAATCAAAAATCCCTTCTGTCAACACCTCATGCAATCGTCCAACTCCGATGTTTATCAAATTATTATGAGAGCACTCTTTGCGTCAGATATGCAAAAACTAGGGGCCTTCCTTAGCCGAGTGGTTAGAGTCCGCGGCTACAAAGCAAAGCCATGCTGAAGGTGTCTGGGTTCGATTCCTGGTCGGTCCAGGATCTTTTCGTAATGGAAATTTCCTTTACTTCCCTGGGCATAGAGTATCATCGTACCTGCCACACGATATACGAATGCGAAAATGGCGACTTTGGCAAAGAAAGCTCTCGGTTAATAGTGGAAGTGCTCGTTGAACACTAAGCTGAGAACTTAATTCCAACATTGTAAACATTTCTACCATTTTTATATCAAACTAGCGGTCCCGGCAAACTTCATCTTGCCATGAATTAGGCTGTTAAAAAGCGCCATAAAACATCCCATATGAAATTACATTTTTTTCATGACTTTTCCAGTGGATATCATGAATTTTTGTACACATAAATACGTCGGAGAACCTCAGGAACATAACTGTGAGTTTATTTTCGTATTTCGACTACCACTTGCAGTCTTCTTCAGTGTCAGTTACTCGTATCCACTGGAGTGGCCTTGCGGCAAAACCGCGAACTAAACTATTTGCTTTCCGAATGTCCTTGATCCCCTGAACAACTTTGCTGAAGACTCGAACTTACTATCTCTTGTTAATCACAAGCTAGAACTAGTTTAAAATGTTCAATTTTACAGGCTCACTAGTGCCAACTAGCGGCAAAATTGTGAATTAAATTGTTAGTCTTTCGGATGCCATTGATCCCCTGAACAACTTTGCTGAAGATCGCTTCTTTGCAAGTCGTAAGGATCTCGAGATATAACAATGTGAATTTACCTGTTTTGAGGTGATGCTTAACTTTCCAGGGTGATTCAATATTCAGCTGAGTGTTGCAATACTTATTTTAGTGAGTATTTTAGTGTATATCAAGCATTCATAGATCAATCAAATATTTCGGAACGTAAAATTGGCCAATTTTAGGCCCTCTCCCTTTCTCGCGTGACAGGATTTTTTTTTTTTTTTTTTTTTTTTTTTTTTTTTTTTTTTTTTTTTTTTTTTTTTTGTAAGGACCGTAACATGATAGAAACCTCCCTTCCTTCCCTAGTTGCATTACGTAATATTTTAACAATCGCTATTGGAATGAGAAATGTTTTACATAAATTTGACCTTTTAACTGGAATTTGGGTCCCAATAGCCTTAGCGCAGCTATTCAGCATGATCATATTGAGAGTCGTGAGTTCGAATCCCTTCGATCAAAGATCTTTGCAGATTGTAAATTATCATATTTGGCATACACAGTAAACGAATGGGTCATTAGGCAGAATAAATTTATTAAGTAACGCTAATATTAGAATTTTTTATTACTTGCTTCCCATAATTATTGAAATAGAAACAAAGGTGCCTACAAGGTTACAAGATAGAAGCTGCTGCCATGTTATGCTGAAGATTGATCTGAGCTATCCTAACAGAAGCTATTACTCAAACAAGTCAGGTTTAAGTATTTTGCCTTCTCAGCATCAAAAAGAGTAGCGATAATTCCATATCAATATCTATTAAGAGTCGACAAATGCGAAACAGTACAGAATACACTGTGTAAACACGATATTCGAAATCAAATAAGCGGTTCGTAGTGATATTCTTAGCCGCTAAGAACACTCCACAGCTAAATAGCTTGATCGGGAAAGGAAGTATTGGTGATTAATTTATGACGTGCCCAAATCAGTCATGTTACAATCTAAATCAACAGCACAAAGCAAACCTGTTCCATGACCCGAAATTTCCATGATTCGACGGACCCTTCAACATCAGCTTATAAAGTCTTGACAACAGCTTGTTTTGCCTACGATCATGTCCCTAAAGGATCATGGTAATCTCGTTTTCGTTTTTAGGAACAGGGTCGGTGATCGCAACGTAAATTTCAGATCGGTCGACCCTTAATCAGGTTGAAATTAAAACCGTGGTTAGAAATGGGTTAAGGGTTACCATCCGTCCCAATTTCCTGATTTATTATTAATATTTCAAGTTTTTTTTCTACTTTTTCCTGCATGCATCGCATTGCAAGATGGCATTTCCTCATTTAAATGCCATCTTTTTGGAACTCATAATATTATCGAATGACAAAATGCTTGAACGATTGCTGTTGTCATTGAAGTTTTTTTTCCAAAAACACTGCAACTTCAGAACACATAATATTAACAGAAATCATGGCCGAAACTACTAGACTTTGCAAGGGGACCGCCTAACATCTCGCAATCCATATCATAGCTGACCAGTTTTCGGAGGATTTTTGAGAGATCTCGTACATAAGATTTTTACCAGATTTCTCCCAAAAACTTTTAGTAAGATCCTTAATGGGGTTTTGGCGAATTCTCACTGGATGAAAACATTACGGAAGTTTCTTTTTAAAATTCCTAAAAAAGATCTATAGCAGATTTTATGATGATACCATGATGTAAAGCAAATCTAGCGGCATTAATCCACGAAGAGATTCTAAGAAAATTTTAACAAACTTCTTAGATTGTGTGAAATATGGTTGGTTGTTTTCTTATATTCTCAGTTATTTCCTTGCAAGATCTTTATTATACTTTTTTTTCTTTGAAGATTTATTTAAAAATACCGTTTAATTGCCGGCGAGATTATTGCATAACTGCTTTGGATATCTAAACGGATGTTTTGAGTCCCTCGGCCAATTCTTAAAAGTTTTTTTGTTTGTTGTGCTTGATGAAATGTTAAGCGACAGTTTAGCAACCATTATTACTACTGTGGTTTTTGGCAGCCTTCAAACCATAACCTTGAAAAATTCGATGTCAAAAACCTAGCAAAACCAATGAACCAGCTTCTGGCATGTGCCATCAAAAAAGTGATAGATTATTGTCTTAGAAAAGACAATGGTTCTGTTTACGAAAATTTTTTTACGACCGAAATCCAGATTAACGACCATTTTTATAAATGATCAATATCTTAAAAAGTAATCAAAATAGAGGGTCAAGATGTTGAGCAAAATTGTTCAGTAGATCAAAGACTAGCATGTGGTGGTCTTTGAAATGCAGAATTCTGTTACCAGGCGGCGCTAGCGAGCACGAAACTTTTGTTTCGCGGTTATCTCAGGACCCTTGCTACTTAGTAAAATGGCGTCTTCAGCAAAGTTGTTCAGTAGCTCAAGGACTATTGTTGGAGTTAAGAAATCCAAAATTTCGCCACCAGGTGGCGCTTGTGAGCATAAAACTTTTGTTTTGCAATTATTTCAGGATCCTGACCACAGGAGCTCAAGCGCAAGCTCAGATTTAAAATTCAGTCCCCAGGCGGCGCTGGTGAGCATGAAACGTTTCATGCTCACTAGCCGACAGGTGGAAAAATCTCGAATCTCTTGACTAGAATAGTGATAGCCCTTGAGTTACTGAACAACTTTGCCGAAGAAGCCATCTTTCTAAGTGGTAAGGATCCTGAGATATCCTCAAAACAAAAGTTTCATGCACACTAGCACTGCCTAGTGGTGGAATTTTACTTAAGCAGTGTTGCCAGCTTAAAATTTTGAACCCTTCATTAAAAACTGGATAGTAGTTGAAAATATTGCTAAGTTGCTGAGCATTCTATTTCTCTGTTTCGCTCAAGTTTATGGTTTTGATCCTTTCTTAATTCTTCTTAAACGGTGTTGTCAGCACATGAACATTTGTGCTACGGCCGACTGTTTGGCACACTTCCTTCAACTTTGGTGAACATTCGGTATCATCTTTAAAATTCATTGATATCTGCATATAACACCGCCACATAATTGGCTCTTTTGATAACAATCGAACAGTGTTGCCATCTATAACAAGAATATGAAAACTTTAATGACCATTTAGGGAAGTTCTCAGAATTGCATTTAATAATTAGTATTTATTTGGTTCTTTGATAACACAAAAAATGACTGTTTTAAACGACGGGACACAACCTTAAAACTATCATATTAAAAATTAAAATGCTACCACCATGCTAAGCACCAGGTGAAATCGCTCAAAATAATTGTTTGTACAACATAATTGGGTTGTTAATACATTTAAAGCTTGAGTGGAAATTGTTAAAGCAGTGAGTAAAGAAAGTTTCAAAAACTCAAAATACAGCAGATAATTAAAATTACTATTATTTGAGAACTTTCACCTGGTGCTCAAATTTTTAACCAGAAGTGTGAAAAATTTCATATATTGTGATAATGGAATTGAGTATATTTGGAGTACTCTGCCAAAATTTCATGCCAGTTGCTCATAGGGAAACAAAGTTACAGCATGCCGAAATTGAGCATTTTGTATGAAACTCCTCTTCTATTACTATTATTCTGAATACAAGTGCATGTTTTTTGGGATGCACATAAAAGAAGCGATCCGAATGACGTAAATTTGTGTGAAATTTTAAATACTTTAGAGTCTGATCCAGGAAACGTCAATCACAATTCCATCGTTTTCGTGTCCTTTTGCATTTAAAATTACATTTTTGTTCGATATATCTTCAAGGGCACGTTTTTGTGTCGTTCCATCACTTACATTATACAAACTTAAATTATTTTACCGTTATCAGTAAATTTCACCGTAATCTTAACAGCTGAACAGTTCGGTAAAATAAAACACTGTAATTCCGTTGAAATTTAACGGATTCCGATGAAATGTAACCGAAGACTGTAAAAATGTACCGTACTCCGTTAATTTATTTCACCGAAATTTTCAGCTGTTGAGATTACGGTGTAATTCACGGATTGCTGTAAAATAATTTCAGTGTGTATGTCATTCAGCCATAACGAGAATAACGCCCACTGTAATTTTCATTTTTTCAAGAGTGCAATTATGTGCATTAAATGTGTCCCAGAAGTTTACACGATTCGTTCGAACCGTGTAGATTCAAAAACAAATTCGACATAAGTAAGCGCTAAGTAAGAATTCCCAAACATCTGATCGTTTATGTCGTGTTTCTGTCGGCGAACTGACTGTTTGACATTCTGACACTGCCGAGATGACAATGAACGCGCGCCACTTCCAAGCAGGGGTGTGTAAAATGGGGAAATCTCCGATCGAACGATCCGCACCGAGCGCACAGAGCGCTGCGGGCCCTCTCCGATATCCGATAATGATGATCATTAGGTTCGGTGGTGCGGGACAGCAGGGACGGGTGGCGATGACGATTATATTGATCGTTTTCATCATCATCATCAGTTTTATTATTAATAAGTGAGTGAATTCGGTCGAGAGAGATGTGCGATCAGATGGTAGAGTCGTCGTCGATCGACGACGACAACTCCGCGGACCGTACGCCGGGGGTGGTGAAGATGAACCTCTTCGGGGCGGGATCGTGTGGTGTGTTCGCGGATTTGATCCCAGAGAGAAAGAGAGTCGCAGCGTTGCAGGCATCGGTAACGAGCGACCGACGACGACGAGGTGCAGGAGGATTGCACAAAGCGCGAGTGCCGAGTGATCACGGGGCGCGAGTAGGTCACGATTTCTTGCATTCCACTTCCCCCCGCGCTTCCGATTCCGAGCTCGTGCGTCCTGCTGTGGTCGTTGAGGCAATCGATCGACCGATCGATCGATGCAGGAGCAGCGCGGTTGCAAGAGGGTAAGAGAGAGAGCGCGCGCGAATCGGACGGCGAGAGTACGATTGAGGTTAATAGTTAATAAAATCTCAGAGGGTTCATCGTGGTGCGGGGGTGATGACGGGAGCTGCGACCCAAAGGGCTCACTGCAGCAGCAGCAGCACCAGATGACCAACAAGACGGCGTCTGAACTTCCGTAAAAGGTTAGAACATGGCAGTCAATTTTTCGTATTCAAATCGAATTACGCCTCTGGAAGACGTGCTCATTAGCGTGTTTATCGAGGAGCTGCTCTTCGGCCGGAACGACATTGTTTGCGCCGTCTGCGGTCGTGGTTGTCGCGTATTCCCAGAAAGCAAATCAACTGCATCCTGTCGAAATCAGACGGAGACAGTCGGGTGCGGAGACAATTTCCACTGCTGGAAGCGACTAATTCGTTTCCGCTAAATAGCGGTGGGCGGCGATGCATGCGGTCAATATGCGGAGTTGGTAATAGGTGTTCGCAAACTCATTCCGCAGATAGTGATCTAGACGTATCTCGATAGGGAGAGACCGAGGCCGGTAATTGGACCAGACCAGAGCGAGATCAAAGCCCTCTCACGTGTTCTCGCGCTCGTTTGACGCCTTTCGCGCGCACCGTATTCGTTCCGTGTCCGTGCGCTATGGTCAGTGATTAAATTACTTAATTATAATTAATATCGGTTTTTATAAATCAGCATTTCCAGGCTTTTCCCACAGCGGGAAACCGGGACGGAGCCCCAGTTTCGAAAGCACGACTGTCTATAATTTCCAACCGATAAGATAACTAACCAACAACCAGGGCAGCCACCAAGCAGTGTTCTCGAATTCTCGTTCCGTCGGCCGAGATCGTGAAGTGATTGACTGACTGCCTGCACCGTGGACTGAAAACCAAAGGAGACAGGAGGGGATTCAAAAATCCGTGAAGTGGTGAGGTTTTCTCGCGCCTCGCGCAAATTCCTTGCCTTACTGGTGGGTTTATTGGTTGGTTGGCTGCAAATGTTGCATGTTTTGAATAGGTTTAATGCTTGCAAGTTCACTGGCCGGGAAGCCACAGACAGACAGGCAGTCAGTCAGTCAGCTGCTGTCTTTTCTCCGGCGAACCTGCTGCTTCTGCTGATGAAGATTGAGAATCGAGCAGGCCGGAACAAGATGCGCTACTTGGGGAGGGCAGGGAAGCGCGCACTCACCTGCAACGAGTTAGCGTGCAGAAATCCGATGCATCTGCGATTCGGTTCTAGAGTCTAGAGATGTGGAATTGATGTGAAGCGTGGTGGAATTTTCCGTTGGGTGTAAATTACTGGAGATGTGATTGTGAATTGTTGGAACGTTTTGATTGCTGATAGAGCTCTCGGCTGAGGCAGTGCAATACAATACCGGAGAATAGTTGGTAGACTAATTTAGAGCTAAATTGTAAGCCTTCCTTAGCCTAGTGCTACGTCCACGGCTACAAAGCCATTCTGAAGGCGTCTGGGTTCGATTTCTGGTTATTCCACGATCTTTTCGTTTTCTGAATTTTCTTAACTTCCCTGGGCATAAACTATAAGGCAAAGAATGCTCTCAGATAATAACTGTGAGAATGCTCTTAGAACTCTGAGCTGAAATAAAAACAAAATGAAGAAGGCTCAATATCCGCCAATAGTCTCAAAAATATTAGAAAATCACAAAACAAATAGGAGAATCTCGACAAGAACATGAATCGGATCTTTCTATAGTCTGGTTTAAGAATAAATATCTCCAGAATGCAATGAATTGGATGTCAATTCTGAAATATTGTAAATCGACAAGTGATGTCCTATAAGACACACATCTCTCCAAAAAAAATGACAAAACTGAAAAATGTGTGCTGTAATTTAATTGTAACTACATTGAAGAACCGTAACCCACCGATTGAGAACCACTGATCCAGAAAACCATACCGGAGGCGCAATTTTTACGCTGTTTTATAGAATGTTAACAGGAAATAATTTTGCATAAATTTGCATAGAACGCACAGCCTTGCCTAGAAGCCCGAAAGGACACATAGAAACTGGAGTTTTATTTTCTCGCCAGTCCCGAAATGTGAATGATATGTACCGACACCCGACGAAGAAGTGGGACATCGACGCCTGTCACGAGAGAGAAAAAGGGTCCCGGAGAGTTGGCCCGAGTGCATACATCACAATATTTAATTCAATTATGTTTGATTAAAAATCAGTGACGATTGCCGTCCAGCCTTCACTTGCGTCAACTGGTCGGATGGATACTCTTCTCACATGTGTTATAGTACCCGAGTGCCGAGAGTTATCGAGTGTCAAATTTTAATAAATTTCTACATAAATTATAGTCCCTTGCGAAACAAGTCCACCCAGAGTGCAAGTGTGTCGACAGAGGACTGCCTCCACCAGGAGGGAAGAAATGTATAATTTTCCTCTCAGCGTGGGTGTGTATTTTTCCCTCCTTGTTGGCCCCGGTGGACCCAAAGACGATGATGATGACGATCACGGTTTCCTCCGCCGTCATGGGCAATCGATCATACGAGCACGTTTCACATGGACCGAACCACAAAAAAAAAACGAATCGTGGAGTGTTGTTTCTTCGCCTCGTTGCGATATTAAAAGGTTCCGATGTGAGGACGGAACAACAGACCGTCCAAATGGACGGGAGGAAAAGTATGTGAACAAAATAATAAATTATTTTCTGATCGACGATGATAGCGATTTGCTGCGCGCGCGAGCGCATTGAGGACGTTGATCTCCGCGATCCAAACTGGGACGGGAAAACTGCGATACGATCGCATTAAATCTCCACCCGCGTCGTGACTCGTGATGTGGCACCTGGCCGACTGGCAGCACTGCTTGTTTTGACGGAAGATCTGCGCAGAGTTGCACAGATGAATAACTTGAAGAAATTCGTGGTCATAATTTTGAAATTCTGATTTTTCATCACTCTTTATATGCAACTAGGGTTGTCATGTCTCGAAATGTCCTACGGCTTAAACCAATCGACAGTGTTATGAAAAAAAAACCTGAAGTTCGTAGACAAAAAATTCGATTTGGGCAAATTAGAATGTAAAATTGTAAAAAAAAATGGAATCGTTCTGGTGGGCTTCGAGCCTACGACTCCCAGTAACCAACTACGCAGCTCCATCGGCCAAACTGAAACTAAAGTTCGTCACGACCCTACGCCCTCCTTCACACTTTGCATCTCCTTCGGCTCTCCTAGATTACCAATTCGACTCTCCTAAGCGTACCTACGAACAACAGTGAGAGACTCTCTATATACCGTTTTGATTCATATTACGGACAGCTTCAAATTCCGGACACTCTCGTTTGTATGGGAAACATTTCACACGAAACGTTTCAATTTTCGCCGTCCAAAAGTTCTCATTTTCGAGGCTCGTTCTATTAGGTTTTTTCCATAAATATCATTGCAAATTTATAATGCCCAACTACCTTAGACGTCTCTTAAGTGGTTGGACGATTTCAATTGATGATTTGACTGTTCCATTAATGATTATCATGAGCTGTCCGTAATTCGAATCAAAGCGTCCGGAATATGAGGTCAAAGTGAGGGAGCGTCCGGAATAAGAATCATGAAAAGGCCACACGTTTTGATTTATTTAAAATTATTCAAGTTGCGGACGCGTATTCTTTACCCACCATCCGAAAGTTAAGGGCTTCCAACGCTCGATAACGCTAAAAAATCATACAGAATGATTTATTTTGTATGGTCCAAGCTGGGTTATACTTCACTGAGGCCTTAAGTGTCCGTAATATGAATCAAAACGGTATTAGACATGTCAAAAAAACATTTTGAAAAAAATATGCTAAGTTTGCAAAAAAATGGACTCATTGAGTCCAGTCAGTCATATTTACTGGTTATTATAATATAAAAGTTGAATTTCATACAACATAATTGCTGCAAACGTATTTGTGATTGTTAAAAGTATTTTTTATGGTTGACAACCATACAAAGTATTTTAACCTGCCATAGGTTTGATTGACCCAGAATGAATATACAATTTAACAGCGGTATTATTGTGGATGTTATTTTGTCAAGCATGAATCTTCTTTATCGACTATCTACAAAATGGAGATAAATATGGGAGCATGAATACCAACCACCATACCTTGGGAAGCTCAACAACTAACATCCTCAACATCATCATAGTTCAGTGACAAACTCTAGAGCAGCGTGCTACCTCTGCTTCTTTGCAAGGGAGCGAAAAACTACTAAGCAGAAAACCAACGAAAAATGAGCGAGGAAGATGCAACACTAAATAAAACAGAGCAAAATTCCATAAAAAAATGTGCTACCACAACTCCGCGAGGCCTGTTTCGTTCGGTCGGGTCACTTTAGAGTTCTTCTAAAGTGTGAGTAAAGATGAGCATAGAAACAAGAGAGAATGAGTACCAAAATAAAATTTTCTCATTTTTCTGCAATCTCACTCGAATCGTTTGACGATCTGTATTGAGAATTTTGAGTTCATTTTTTACTCCTCAGAAAAACGTCGAAATCGCCTTATTTTTGCATCGCAGAGGAATTTCTGTCAAGCCTGCTTACCTCTTACATTGTTAAGTTAATAATGTGCATAAATCGCTTCAAGTTATCCATGTGATGCAAGATGGAAACAAAAATAAAAGTGATTCAATGAGACCTTCTGTCAGTTCAGAATAATCATTAATAAGATTGAATCCACTCCTATTGAAGGAACTATATAAAAAGTTATGGCAATATTACTACAATTTCAATGATGTTCATATATGCTCTACATTAGTTATTTATGGCTAGTAATCCCAGCGAATGTCGTCTTTCTATCAAGTAGGCTGTTGAAAAATGGCATCGATTGGATGGTTTCCATACAAAGTTTTCTCCTGCTTTTTCGACTATTCGACTATTTCTATTTTTTTTATGCACGAACACGTCGGAACTCATGGAGAAGGTTGAAGTGAATGTATTGTGTGAATCTGTTGACTCGTTTTCACGCCATATCATGACATGGAAAGGTGTTTCCATTTTTATTTACAGGGAAGAAAGAAGATTATTCTTTTTCTATGACGAGTTTTGTAATGAATGCATTCATATGAATATTGACATGATCCGGTAAAGTTTCGATACCTTTTACAAATGCAAAATTCTCAAAGGTTTTCCGCATTTTTTCGTGCAGCTCAATGATCTTGTATCCCTAATTTATCAAAGTGAATGTTTTGGACCGGGTTTATTCAATTTGAATAAAAAATATTTCTATTTTATAATAATGTTTATTTTTTTATAAAAAAATGTTTAAAAAATTATGTGGCTTATTGAGCAGCGGTATGTTTACATCTTAAGAAAAACAAAGCGAGCTTACAAAAAAATAGGTAAATATATAAACTTATTTAAAAACTTTAACTTAATCCAATGTTTGGACTCATTGCACTATGGGCCAGGAACGCGTTCTGGCGGGACAAAACTAATAATTCGGTAACGAAGCATTTCTGGCATTTGGTGTTTTCTGTCTTGCTCGCTTTCACTATCAAGGCTTAAAATTTGCTGATTTCAACTGGCCGACTGCGATACAACTCAGATCATTTTGTATGCCATCAACATCATGCTGGTTATTGCATGCACTGGTGATGATAGAATATGGAGATCACTGAAAGCTTAAGTTGGGTCTTAAATTAAGTTAATAAAATGGCAACTTATCAGTACTGTGGATGGATGGCAACTATTTGTTGGTCACCAAAAAACATTAACAGCTTGGTTAATTACCACGTAATCACTTATTCTGCAGTGATTATGATCTAGAAGGCGGTCGCTTCACTGCAGTTGGTTGTCAAATCAAAATGATATTAGTATTTCGAGAGTGATATTGATAGTTTAAGTTTATCAGCCATCAGTTGATATGAGTGATATTGTGCAACTCTGCTTCGGCAAATCTTTTTGTAACGAGGACCATCTACTAACACATGCGGATAGTTCGTAAAGCGTCCGCATAGATGGCGCCACAATCTAACATTCAACTGTGAAGTTTTAGAGACTTGGCATGTTCGGCTAATTGTTCATTTTGATGAAATAGACAACTTTCTCAAAGAAGTTCCACATTTCACAGTTATTGGCAAAATAAGATCGAATTTGTGGAAAACAGTTTTTTCACCGAGTTTGACTTTTTTGTGCGTAATATTTTTGTAAGCAAAACATATTACATGACATTGTTCTTAAGAAAAATGTCAAACCGTTTTTTGCTCTAATTTGATCTTATATGGCCAATAACTCAAAAACTGTAGGCTGTGGAATTTGAACAAAAAAGTTTGCAAAATTCTTCACGAATATTTTTTCTCGATTTCTTTAACTTTTCTTAACTTTTTTTCGGACAGAAATTGTAGAGATTTTTGATAACAGTCAAAATTTCTTTTACTTAAAAGAAACCTTTTTTTGGAACCGTTTGCCTGTAACTCAAAATTCAAAGCGGTGAGTTAACATGTTTGAGTAGAAAAATAAATTTCCGTCACACTCAAAATTTATTCTAAACAGAAAACGACATAGAAAACGTATTTCCTCTGCTTTTTTTATGTAAATCAAAATTGAAGGCTATGATATGCAGTTTTTTCGGACTGAATTTATTTCTGAAGATCAAGTGAATGTTGAAGAATAGTAAAAGAAATTGTTGACTACTGTTGCTTACGCAACGGGAATGAAACAGTGTCCGATTCTTTTAACTCGTTTATTAGAACCGGTCGGAGATCGAACGGTTGAAATCTCCTAAAATTAATCATTTTTATAACCTTCATGGTCAACTGCGTACATGTTAAGGACAAATTTACGTTTTGTGGTTTCCTTAAACTCGTTACCCGAATCGACTCTCTGGCGCGACGTGTGAGTAAACCTCTACATTTTATAAATTCATTAGATTTAGATCAAAACTCATAGAAGTTCTTTAAATTACCTGTCTGAGCAAGCCTGATTTTTCCGTGTACCTTTTTTGTTGTAAATTTTGCGTACTTTCATAAAATCGAGTTTAAAAATATTTAAAAAGTTTATTATGACCATTTTCAAAAATTCACCATTTTTCAAAAAATCATAACTTTTTTGTCCATGATTTCTCCATCTTGACCCAGTGTTCAAAAGACTTCATTTTTTGTCTACTTTAACATATAAAAAAATAAAAAAATCAAAAATACGATTTTTGAGAAAATTGATTTTTAAGCTTTATGTTCGATATATAAAAAATGACAACATTTTTTTTACAGTGTCTATTTTTTTCCAGATAGTCCCAACAATAACCTAAAACATTGCGGAAAACACCAAACTGATCGGACAAACCGTTTCTAAGTTATATTTTTTTGAAAATTATTAAGGATTTTTTTCTAAGGCCCTTCTCAAAAGTAAGGCTAGAGTCAAAACGGCGAGCCGATGATGCAAAAAGGCATTTTTGGGCATAAAGAAAGCATGTGCAAAATTTCATCCAAATCAAAAAATATAAAATGAAATTTGGGAAAAAAGTCGTCATTTTCTGTGGAACCGCTCAGCACTAAATTACTGTTGCGTCACAATTAGCTATTCGGAATGGAATTAGCGGAACACTTCAACACCGGATGATTTGCACGATTTCTTCTCACTGATGACAGTTGCTTCAAACATCAGTCGTCGGAAATCGACGCCAACTTCACTCCGCGGGGAGCAACGTATTCTTCGACATTAATTTCCAATTACACTTAAAATTGATTTTTCCAGAACACACAGGAAACGTATTTGCTGAGCATTTAAATTCAAATGAACGACTATGATATGTAGTTTTTTCGGCCTGAATTTATTTGTAGAGGTCAAGTGTACAAATAATTTTGAGTGCAGTTATAAATTCCTTGTGATACTCAAACGTATTCATATGACATGCCTACAAGTGAAATCATGCCGAAAAAACTACAGCCATCGCCGTCAATTTCGATTTAGAGACAAAAAAACTCAAGTTTTCTAATTGTTTTTTGGGTAAAAAAAATTTAAGCGTAGTTGGAAATTTATTTTTTACTCGAAAGCCTTCATTTGACTTTCACACTGAATTTTATGTCAAAAAAACTATATGTCACCCCTTCAAATTTTGAGTTAGAGACAAACGGGTCCAAAAAATAGGATTTTTTAAATATTTTAAGTATAATAAACTTTGAGTTAAGTCAAAAAAATCTATTTCTGTTCAAATATGTTCACTACAATCAAAATAATGTTTAAAAAAACAATATGCCACCGAATTTAATTTTGTTTTATTGTTAAAAAATTGAAATGAACATTAATCTTAAATAGTGTCCGGTACGGTTCCATTGCTGAAAAAAAAAATGTAAATCGCTTCTTAAATGACAGAGATATGCATGGTCAAAGTTGCACTTCCGACTTTCTGAGGGGGGTTGACTGTACAGGTGTTAACGCCAAAATATCAGATCGATCGATTTAATGAAAACTGACTCGATGTCAGCTTCAATTGAACTTTTCTATTTTTTTTTTTTAAATTTTGTGAATTTTGTTCTACAGAAATTGCAACCATGCAAATCATGACCAAATCTGTCTCAACCGGTTTCATTCGAAATAATATATTTTATACTTTGATTTGGAGATGTCGAGAATCATTTTGACTTGTTCATTATTTGAGAATGTACACAAGTTTGAACATAGAACTTCTACGAAAATTCGGCTATAATTTAAAGCTTTTGACAGATTTCTATGAAACGCTCTAAAATGGTCATTGATCCCTCAATGTGTTGAACGCTCCAAAGTATTATTTGAACTATAGCTATATTTGCGCTTTTTATGCCAATATTTGAAAATTTTGTTTTTTGTTTCAATGCGAATCAGACTATCAGATTATTATCAGAGTGATGCACATTTTGATTTTTATTACTCCCTCTATGCTGAAACGAAGTCAATTATGATAAAAATCATTCTCCCAAAGTTTGAATTGATTTGGATTAAATTTGGCTGGGCATATGCCATTTTAAGTTTATATGGAAATAACTGAAATCAGATAAGGCCAACTTATAATGCCCAATACTCTATTTTTTTTCGTCAAAATGTAACAAACTCTTCTCAGTTGATATCTTTCCACATTTTAGTTGGATTTATATATAATATATAATTAATTATTGATTCTTAAGTCTTAGTCATACTGAGATGATAATTATATTACTTACTGGAAAAGTCTTCGGCACAGTTATAGCCAAGGTATCTAGAAGGAAGGTGCACCAATTTAAGCAGTCACTGGATGCGGGTGAACTAATCTGAGGAGGGAGTGAAAGTGACAGCCTGTCAGCTGGGTATGAAAACTAAGCTTTCAATACTTTCCTGCATCTAAACAGATGTGACTTATGAAACGATTCAGTGAAATGAAATAACAAATAGTCCTCTTTTTGCCTATAAAGTGAACCATGTCGTAGACAATGAATGCTTATGGGACGTTGTGTTTATGTCTACACGAGACAACCAAAACAAATTCGTCAGCTGTCACTTGTTATAAAAAAAATGGCGAAATGAGACATCTGACCGATTGTGTTACTACCCATCTGAATACCTTGGTTGTTGCTAGGAAGATTTAACTTTGGGAGAGTTAGTGAATTTTACCACAAATAATGATGGCTCAGATGAACAAAAAATTTTGGCATGTTCCATAGTAATTTTCATACAATCTTCAAATGGCGTGTGCACAGTCCAATTTCAAACGTTGGGAGGGTGCTCATAGATAACATCGCTACAGCAAAGGGGAGCCAAAACTTCAAAATTTGCAGCAGTTTCATCTCATCTCATGTTATGAAGATGGCCTTTTTTGCTATCATCCACACCCGAATTGATTCAAAAACTACTAAAAGTTTGCCCCATTCTCAACCTCATGTTTGTGCGAAAATAATTACTTTCCAATAAATTTTAATGTTGATACGGTTTTATTGAATAAATTGAGATAATATGATTTTTTAACCAATTCTAGCAATTGTTTGTTAGAAATTGTCCAATCAAATTGCCTTCAAAAAAACATGATTTGTTGAATAATCAGCATTTTTGAATGTTTGGGACAAGAATTGTGCTTTTGGACAGCATTTGTATGGAGTACTGCCACTGTGCAACGATTCAAACTGAATTCTAGTTACGCTTAAACGGTTTTAGGCAATATTGGGATATAATAAGCATCTTAAGGGGAGCCCATAATTCTGGCCATGATTGACCCAAATCACTCCTATGTAGCATCGGTTCATTAAACCTTCCCGATCATCATCAGAATCATCGTCGTTGAAGAAGGCCGATCATTTAATTCGGTGCATTACTATTGTTCGGGTATAATTAAACCGTTAACGGGAAGATGCGCGTTGCTTTCCTCCAAACAAAACGACGACTCTGGCTCGGCGTTGCATAAAGAATAAGATCACGACTTTTGGGACCGACGACGGTCGGCGCAGATCCCCGGTACTTATGAGTTTATTTCTTTCGATTTTCTTTCCATTTCCTCCTCGACACTCGAAGGCTCATTTGGCAATGGGTCCCAGTTTCAGTGCTGAATAGTTGTCCGGTTTTTAAAAAAGCTGGCGAATACCCAATTTCCAAACATAATCTTAAGTTGAAAAACAAAGTTAATCACGCATCAACAATACCAGATAGTTAAGACTGTGAACGAAAAATCTGGACCACTGTGTGCCACTGTGGCCCTACTCCAGAGTTCACAGATATTGACGGCGGTGGTGGCGCTGCTTCTGGCGCCTAAGGGCTAGCCCCGCTGCTTTCGTGAGATCGGTCGGTCCCATGTTGATTCCCTAGGCCTGCCTGCCGTGGAACGCCGCGGTGACTTACGGACTTACGGCCCGGCGGAGTGGACGACGAATCCATCGCCATTATCTGGATGATGCTCCCACAACACTCCGAGCAGCCATGAGTAAGGTCCGAATCGATGCCGTGCAACAAAATACATAATATTGAATTAAAATCAATTGGCGTTTGGCAATCGCGGCTAGCGGATTGCAGTTTGCAACTGGAGGCAGTCCTTATGGGCCTTGCCAGTGGAAGGCGATATTGAAGTCAACGGAAGATGTGCAGAGATTCCTGGTTTGGTAGTCAAACCCGTTTGAGTTGAATAGTATTGATTGTTCCGATGGATCTAATTCAAATTTTACTGATTTTTGTTCTCATTTCTGTTTAAATCTTGCAAATGGCTCATAGGTTTAGAGTTTATTATCTGGAATATATAGTTCTAGGCACCTGAAGTTAACTTTTTTGAATTGATTATAATGGATTAATAACACGTCATAGTGCGGACAATCTTGTACCTAAAGAACAATATCAAATTCGATGTCTGCTTCAGGAGGACAAACCCTCAAAGTATTTGGGGAACATATCAAGGAGGGGCCGAAAATGATTTTCTTCAGTCTGATGGCTTATGTTCAGTGCAGTGAATAGAAATGTTAGTGATTGTTGCTTCTAGAGACCGAGAATACCTCTGCATCTCCACAATCACCACTGGAAGGGTATTTTTATTTAAGTGAGGGAGGAAAAGATCTGGGAGTCACCGTTGGTCGTTGATGCGATCCATGGGAAAGGAGGAAAAATATGCCTCTTACTTAAAACTAGTCTTACATTTTTGTCTCACGATGAAAAGTTATTGATAGAAGAATAAAAAATAACGACAACATTCATAGTGTCGAACTATTCAAAAGTTGTATAAGTAATAACGAAAATAGAAAGGTATGTGTATATTAAAATTATATAAACAAGGAATAAAGGGTTCTTGCCGACACTTGTAGTGGCAAACCATCCATAGTACGTTTGATAATAACAAAAGGTAATGCTGCCACAAACAAAATGTGTTATCATTAGCATGAAACGAGCTCACCAGTTGATAATCCATCCTGACACTGACACAATTGATCTTGGCGTCTCAAAAACAAACTTGCTTGAGCGTTCCGAAGCACTCCATTGAGTACCTGTCACAAAATGTAAATCAAAAAGTAATATTTGACCAATAATGCAGTAAAGTTAGTAAACAACTGTGGAAGTGTCCTAAGAACTCTAAGATGAGAAAAAGAAAAAATGTAATCAGTGAATATTGTGTAAAATATAATCCAAATAATCAAGAAGAAATAAGTCAAAGCTAAACATGACTGAGAACCCCTGCAGTTCAAAATCCCTTCCACAAACTGTCCCTCAGTTGCACAACACACCCGACATGCCTGCTGGACATAACTCGACTCGTCTCCCGGTCGTGTCACCTCATCTCTCCAAATCCATTGCCGATTCTTCAAACGACGACGATGATACGGGTGTTACAATATTGCATATGTGACCGATTCTGCCACCACCACATTCCACCAATCCACCCCGATGTGCCGCCACCCATCCGCCTTTAGTGTTTATGAATAATGCATAATTTCACAGGGATCACTTTTCCCGATCTATCACGACGACACGACGACTACGAGGACCGGAGAGAACAACCTAGCCGCAAAAAGGGGTTTCATAATCAATTATCTCCCAACGAACCTCAAAATTATCTCGTTGCTCAAGGCTCCCGTCCCCCGCGCCAATCCCCACCACAAACACCCAAAGGAAGTCAACGGCACACATGGCACAACAAAGCCGGCCCAGGCAGGGATGAAAGTCGAGAACCACCGAATGTGATACATCTTCCCGTACCCTTCCGGGCTTGAAACCGAAACTGAACTTCTGCAACAAATGAGTGAATAATCCTGCTCCATCGTTCCCAGTCACCGGTGTGTCGACAACACGGGCCGAAGAGTGGGTGGACAAGAACTTCTACCCCCGAAGGCGCACTGCACAGTGGTTTGATCTAGGGCGAATGTCGGTCATTACCTCCAACTTGCGGATTTAGGCAGGAAATCTTGAACTTTATTAGGAGAATCGAAATTTCCTTCCAAATCGCAAAGAAAGGAGACTGCCGCGTTTTGCCGAAAACTCTTAAGGATCGCGAACTTCTTCTCAAACAACTTGAAGAGAAGAAGCATTTGTTTTGCTCCTGATGGCAAAACTGAACGTTTGTTCAAAGTTGTCTTGAAAGTTCTTTCAAATGACTATAAGTTACCTGAAGAAATCAAAAATGGAATAAATGATTTACTTTCAAAACTACCACTATGGTTGAAGCAGTCCAAGTTGGTGTGAAATGTACTAATAAAATTGTTATTGGATTACGTTTCTCTAATGGATCCAATCTTTTTTTTCATGCATTGAATTTTCGTTTTTTGAATGGTAAAGAGGACGAGCTGTTCAATTTTCTAGCAGCTAATAACACACATATAGCAGTTATTACTGAAACTTATTTGAAACCTGGATCCAAACTCAAAAGTGATCCAAACTTTTTTGTTTATCGTAATGATCGACTAGATGGAGCAAGTGGAGGTGTTGCTATCATCATTCATAGGCGTATAAAACATCAACTTTTTTCGTCATTTGAAACCAAAGTTTTTGAAACTGTAAGTGTTTCTGTTGAAACATAACTTGGTAAATATACTTTCATAGCTGCCTATTTGCCTTGTCAATGCACTGGACAGCAAGTTAAATTTGAAACTGCTTCAAGTGTTATGGAAGCCGCAAAAAATTTACCATTCAGTGCTCGACTTTTTAAAGTTTTTGTCGCCTTCGAACCACTGTGTCCTGTATCTCTCTCTCCCATATCAGCTCGTTCCGGACCAGAATCGGTCGGACCAGAGCCAGCCAGAGCTCCAGCGAACAATGCGAATCTAGATAAATAGGTGTATCATATATTTTTTAATTTAATTATCCGATTTTCGTGGCCCAAGGCGCTCCAATGGGACGGACAGAACCCCGTTCTCCATATCTCTCTGTGTCGGAGCGCGGAAAGTTTTGTTCCGTGGATGATGGATAGCGCGCCGCCGCCGCCGTGGAGATTTGTTCGCGCACGCTTCCGGTTATCTGCATGCTGCAATCGTTCCCGTATCCAAACGGTTTCAATTACCTTGCAGACCGGGGAGGATACGGGACACAATAGAGCGAAACCGTACAGCTCGCTGCTGTTGAACGAGTCGAGCCGTCAAATTATGCAACTTCGACACGTCTCCTGAAGCGGTAAGCGATGACGTTTCTACGACTCCCGGACAGGGATGCCAGACACGTCGAATGTCTTCCAGACTGATGGGTAAATGGCTTCCAATGTCTTCCATTCCAAAATTTCAATTATCAGAGAGACTTCACTATGTGATCTTACTAAAGTACACATTTATGGTCAAGTCAGCATATCGATCTTTCTTTAGATCATCTTGTCGCCGATTATTCAAAATTTGACATTATTGCTTAGTTAAAAATTCCTGTATGAAGCTGCTGGTTTTAGGAAAAAGATTGGCAAGAAGTAGAATTCGATACAAACAAAGGCAGTCGAATCCGGAAGATACCCGAAGTTTTTAGAACTTAGAAGATGAACATTCGATTATGATTCGAAAAAAAAGAGATGTTGGAAAAAAAGTTTGATTTTTTTAAAGAAATAATTACTTGAATCTTCATGGTTCTATCCCCAAATTGCAACAAAGTAATCCAGGCCTTCCAAAGAAATTTCCACTGAGATTTCTCTTGGAATTTTTCACAAAATTCACAGCCCGGCTCTTTCCTCGTACTTTGTAGTTGTATCTCGCACTTGCCTCTATTTTCCATTCTCAATCTAACCCACTCAAAAACTATTCGTTCAAAGCAAACGCTAGAACCAGAGACTTACAAGAAATCGTTACCCTAACGCTTCTATTCCTCCATCTTTCCTTACGCCTGATACATAGGCAGTCTGCTAACCACAAAAGCAAACCTCTCTGCCATGCCTTTTCCCCAATCCATACACTCCCGCATGAACTGGCGTAGGTGCAGTCGGACTCCCCGGTCTACAGTGGGCTAGTATAAGTGCAACATCAATTCCTCCCCCTTTCCCCTCATTGGTCTGCATTCTGACGTGGCAGGCGCCATTATTGCCTAAGAATAAAAGATCACCTGCACTTATTCACTGAGGGTGTCTGTTAGACCCAAGCAGTCATCTGGTTGGTTCGTTGGGTAAGTGTAGCTGATTTGGCGATACTGAAGTATCATCCACGGGCGGCCAATCAAGCTCAAGCTCAAGAATTCGCTGAGAGACGGATTAAATTCTAAATACTTTCTACGGATTATTGCCATGTTTTCTGAAATTTGTCTATAACATTATCGAGAAATCATTCCAAGGAATTGATTTCTCTAAGCTTATTTTTTGAATATTTAGTAAGAAATCAATTTTGGTTATGATTTCTCCCAAAATGGGGGTTTTCCGATGATTACCTTAGAAATTAACTGTATTTAATTACTCCAAACGTTTTTCATTTTTTTTTATTTTTGCCCGTTCCTTCAGTGTTTTCAATCGGAATATTTTAGAACATTCTAGCAATGATTTACCATAGAATCTTTCCATATAATGCAAAATGTCTTCTGAAATTCTACAGGAAATCTTCGAGAATTTCTTAAACGTTTCTCAAGGAAGATATCCATAAATTCCTCTTGAAGTTCACCTTTCTCCAGTGAATCTTTTTTGTTTTGCGGAAATCAAATATATGTTTTCAAAAATATAACCCGAAGCGGTATTCGTTTGGAAATTCCAGCAAAGAGAAGCAGATTTGTTCACTTTTCATAACTATGGACTCAATCTTTAAAAAATATAACCCGAAGCGGTATTCGTTTAGAAATTCCTCCAGAAGTGCTTCCAATAGCTAGTAAGGGGCGGTCCATTAATTACGTAAGACAAATTTCGGGGTTTTTCAACCCCCCCTCCCCCCATGGTAAGATTTTTTGTATGAAAATCAAAAATAAATTGTATAGCGCGTAAGAAATCTCAGACCCCCCCTCCCCCCATAAACCCTTACGTAATTAATGGACAGCCCCTAAGGAAGCACTTCTGGAGGAATTTCTAAACGAATACCGCTTCGGGTTATATATTTTAAAGATTGAGTCCATAGTTATGAAAAGTGAACAAATCTGCTTCTCTTTGCTTGTCCGTTCGCATTTTAAATAGTTGATAGATTTTCAAATTCACGTTACATTTTCTTGCACAGTACGAAAAATAACGATGCATGATTTTAGTTAAATATTTGAACCATTCCTGATTTCAGGAAGTGCTGGAACGGTTGATGGCGTTCGTTATGATCGCTGATTATTAATTCAAGAGTTTCTTACAAACATTTGCTTGCGTTTTTGGTTTTCTCAGTATATCTCCAGGAGATCTTAACAATATCTCTTGAAGGTTAGCTACAGGTTAACCATCTAGAATTTTTTCTCATAAAATTCATCAATAATTCAACCAACATTATTTTACTAGGAATTTACGTTAAGGTTCTTGATAAAATGCAGGCACTACTCCTAGAATATTTAAAGTGATAACTTTTAAAGCATCCCTTTAAATTATTTAAGGAATTCTTCTAGAATTTTTCGAGGCTTCGAATTTTTACAACCTTATCTAGCTCCAAGAATCATTCAAACGATTCCTTACAAAAAGGCTTTTCAGAAGAAATTTTAGAAAAAAGATCCTTTGCAAACCCTTTGGTTCCCTGAAAAGTCATAAAAATTCTGAAGATATCCCTGGAAGAGTTTTAAAAACAAACTTTTTTAGAATGCCTAAAGCATCTCTGAGAGCATTACTATAAAAATTTCTCATGAAATACATGGGTTCTATTAAAAAATAAAATAAAATTCTTCAGAGATGATTCCAGTAATTCCGAAAATAATTGCTGCAACTTTTCTCTTTTTTTCCATCAGAATTTTTCCCTGCAGATTCTCTATTTGATTCCCTAATCCTTCGTTTTTAATGGAAGATTTTCTTCAAAATTTTGGAGGTTTTCCATTATCATTGCTTTGATAGATTTTCTTCTGATTTTTTTCTCAAAAGGACGTATCTTGAAAATTTGTTCTTCAAGCAATTATCCAAGAGATCCTTCAGCTATTTCTACTGCTCTACTGAATTGGCCACAAATGACCGATATCCACTAGGAGGTGTTATGAGTCACTCGATATTAAATCATCCAAAGATGCCAACAGAATTTCCGCTAACAATTTTTCCCATGTTTGCTCCTAGTTATTTATTTTTCTCTCTGAATTCCTCTCGCAAGAATTGATACATGAATTCAAACATCTATTTCACTAGAATACATCCAATTATTCTCTCAAAATTGGAAACAGAGATTTCTTCAAAGGTTTTTCAGGCGATTTTTTTAAACTGTTTTTTTAATTTCATGTAAAATTTTTAGTTTCGCTTGATAGCTTTAGATGAGTAATGTATGTTCTGAAGGAGTTCCGTTTTATATTCCTGAATTAATTTTTGGATAAAATTCCTCATGGATAGATGATAGTGTTCTCTACAATATCCTTGGAAGAAAATTTTGAACGATTCTAATACATTCCAAATCTTTAGATGAAAAGATTCAGAGTAGAGATGGGCAAAACGGTTCATTTCAGTGAGCGGGTCCGATTCGAATCACTCATTTTAGTGAACCGGATCTTTTTAAAGGTTCAGTGGCTCAGCGACTGTTGCGCGACAAGCGTCGTATCTTTCTCTCTCATTCTTCGTACATTCTTCCCCAGAAACTCACGATACACCCGGCCGATTTCCCCTACCCGAACCAAGAGGGGAGAAGCGAAAAAAGTGCTTGCCATTCAAGTAGGCGCTTGTTCTCGCTATCTTACATCTTCCTGTGTACAAGTGGGCGGGGCAAATTTGTCTGTCTATGCTGAGAACGCAGAGAGCACGGTGCAGCAAAAAACTTTGCCATCATCGTGGCGCGCAAAGCAAGCACGTGTCAAGCGTTATAATAAAGCCGAGAAACGAACGAAGGACAATAGGGGAAAAAATAGATTCGTTCTTTTGCTGGTCACTTTTTATCTGATCCGTTCTGATCAAATGAACCGACTCTTGCCAAAAAAAAGCCACGAATCACTCGTTCTTTTGTGTGAACCGGATCTTTTGAACGGTTCCGTTTCTTTTTGCTCATCTCTAATTCAGAGTCTAAAAAGGCTTACCGAGAGTTATTTCACAAGATGAAACATTTTCTTGAACATTGTAGGTGTTATTACTGAAATAATTCGAAAGAGAATTATTGACTTCAAGAAAGAATGCCTAATCTCACAAGAGTTTACCAATGTTGTGATAAATGGCATTAAAAATGAATTTTTAGAGAAATTATTTAAAAAAACCGTTTGAAACATAGTCTTGAAAAAGTTTAGAAGAATTACTGAACATGTTTTTCAATACCATAGCTGAAACAAATCGATTCATTTTTTGTTTTGCGTTGTCGTTTTAGTTTGCACCCAGAATCGATTTTGAGCGACTTGAGCCAGAGTGATATTTTGCTTTTGTGAATTGAACATGCTGATTGAAGTAGCCTACAGCTGCTCAATCAAGGATAGATGATCATGTTGGTGAGCTCGTTTTATGCTTTTATGTCAAATGTACAAGATATTATGAAACGTACTTTTTTCAATGTCACTTAACACTTCAGTCGTCGCGCTGTTGTATTTTGTACAACACTGATGAAAAAAGCTCGCTTTTCGCTCACAACAGCAGCGTGGTGATCCTGACGGTGGCGAAACACGCGACGACTGGAAGGTTAAATGAGTTTATTTAACATTGCTTGTCATGGAAAAGGTTAACTAGATATTTAAACAGATGTTCCTCTTAGAAGTTCTCTTGCCTTAGAACAATCTTCAGTATACTGAGTTTTGCATACGACTCCCATGTACGCTAAATTACATAAATAAACTTCATTTCCGAGTCTTTCCTAAGCCTAGTGTACACGGCTACAAAGTTTGGCGTTGGTAAAGAAAGCTTTCAGCTATTAAGTGTGGAAGTTCTTCCGGAACACTAAGCTGAGAAAATTAGTATTGTCAGAAAGGAGAAGGAAAATTTCTTTCAAAAAATTCCTCAGTGATTCCTCGATAATAAAAATCTAAAGTTATTTAATTTTGTTCTTGAAAATTTGCTGTAGGAATATTTCAGATTTTTTTTAAGAATTCTAACCCTGATTTCTCTAAAAAATTAGAAGAAGATTTCCTAGAAATATTCTTTAAGAAATTCCACAGAGAGTGTCCACTATAATGTATTTTTCAGCGATTCCTTTAGCTTTCAGTCTCAAAAGTCTTGCCACAAAAATGAAGCAAATTAAACCATTATTACCTATACATCTTTTGGGTTTCCTTGGAATACAGTCATCACTTCATTCCAGGTTAACCAGTTGGGATTCTGCCATGACTTGCACAAAAAAAAACTACCATTTCTTTTCTGAAGAATTTCTCAATAGGTTCATGATTTTTGAATTTGTCTAGAAATACCGCTCAAGACATCTTCGAGTATTGGTTTTCCGAATTCCTTCTAGAACTCTTTGGATAAAACCAACTACTACAAGAACCCTTCCAGCAATTTCTAAACTGAGCCATCTAGTATTTTCAATTGAAAATTCAATAGCAGTCTGAAAGGAACATCTCCAAGGATCGCAAAATATGTTGTTCGAATATCTACCAGGAATTATTCGGTACTTTTTGCAAGAAACACTTTAGAAATTTAATAAATGATTCACCAAAAAATTTGCAGGAAGTTCTGCAAGTGTTCCTTCTTTGTTTTTTTTAGAAATAAATAAACGCTTTTGTTTGCAATGATTGCTCAAATTAGTGTTTTTCCTTTCGAAACTTGTCCCATAAAATTAACCGGCAGCTCTTCTTTTATTCTATGAAATTTTCCATCGATTAATCGCTTTTTACGAATTTTTCAATGCAACTATTCAAAAGATCTAGTACGATCTTGTGTAAACAAAATTAAAAAATACTTCAAGAATTTCTTTGAAATTTTGGGATCTTCCGCAGCTTTTTTCGAAGGCTATTCTTAATCTTCAAATCAGAAGATTCTCATTCCACCACAAAGTTTTCACAGGACTATTTCAAAAAACTCCGTCATTCGTTTTGAAAGTCATGTTTGTTTTGCAGCTTGCAATTTCAATATGATTAAACTCAGTCATCTTAAGTAATATTGATTCAGAAAAGTATCACCAATTGCACTAACATGCAAAAAGTATGCTGATACTTTTTCAGCTATGTCAGTGCAAAACCGAGAGATTTTCTTTAATTTGCATACGTGAGACGAATTTGCCACAATCATCGATGCTCAGTACAAATAAATTTTAAAGGATTTCTTGGTTATAATTGATGACGAATCCTCGGAGTTATTGATGGTAGAAGCTAAGAAAATTTACCAAGAGTATCAGGTATCAGGTATCAGATTTGTGGCTCAGGCGGCACGTTCCCCTGCAAATGGGAGATTTGTGCCTCGCACTTCATCGCCAATCATCACTTACCTGACAGGAAGTAGGAAGAAGAATAGGAAATAGATTTGGATATAGGAATAAGAGAGAAAGATGGTAAGGGAGGATAAATTTCACATATGCACCCCTTATGGGATACTCACGTGAATTTAAATTTCAGCACCCCCGAAAGGTTACTGAAAAAAAAAATAACTCAACTTCCGTTATGAAAAAGAATCTTCTAGAACAAGAAAATTATAAATCAGGACGTTGAGTAAGATTGCATGCTCCTAAGAGCCTATTTCTTCGACGAACAGCGAACAAAATTTTTTTGGAAACCATAGTTTACCATAAAATTTTGCTGCTTCAAAAGATTTAAAGAACTGTCACTTATGCTGCAGAAAAACAGGCGGTGACCCTTCTCAGTTGGTTGATTTTGTTAACCCTCCAGGAATTCACTTGAATGGAAGGGTTCTGAAAATTCAATCTGTTCAGAATATCATTTTCACTCAAATCTTCAATTGGATTCCGAGGAATTCCCAAGCAAATGCTATTTTGGTGAAGATCGAAAGGTTCTATAATGAATTTGAAATCATCGGCCGCTTTCTCATTTATAACCATCAGCTTTTGCTTCAACCAGTCATGGCTTTCCTGGTTTTCAGGTGAAAACCAGATCCTGCCAAACCTGAGTCCGAAATCAAAGAAAGAAGGTATGAAAGAGTTTGCAGGCGTCTGATAAAGGAGGATGTTTAAGTCCCTTAATAGTTCGTCCTTCAATACGTTGTCGAAAAAACCTTTCTTGAGTCTTACCTGCAGACGTAATGAAGGTCGAATATTGTGAGCCTCTGCATCAGAGGTTAATTTATTACCAGATGAAGCTACCTTTCGGTTGTGCTTCTTTCGCTGGTTTTTAAGGTAATTTTTACCTTTACCGACAGACCCGGAATTGCCATTTTTAGCAGATGCAGACGAATGTACGTTTGGTAAGTTATTTCCAGCTTTCTGAGTTTCGCCAACTGCATGCCCAGTTGATGCGATTGAAGAAACTCCAGTCTGCTGTTCCAAACTACCAGTAGTACCGTCGTATTGATCAGCCATGATGACGATGCGGTTGAAAGTAGTACGATCAGCTATCGGTGTTGTCGAAAATGAAAAGAATGATCATCTCAAATCGAAATGCCTTCAAAGCCTTAGATCAGGTTGCAAACTAACAAATACAATTGATTTGTGAAGAGAGATTTCAGTCCAAATTGACTCAATAGCTTCAACCACAAATCATGTACAACAATATTAGGTACACACGGCATCCCAAACACAAGTTGTGTGTGTCTGAGGGATACGACCATATACAACCATTGTGTCCACAAGATGTGTTTTGCGCTAGAGTATTCTTGCTCATAGGCATAGAAATAGTCTATACAATCGATATAAACTGCAAACAGTTCGTCTACCGATCATACTGTGCGGTGTTTCACAAACTTGAGTTACACGGATCACAAGCTTATCTCTATATCATTCTACCATGCATAGACATAAAAAGCCAGTGACCAGCCAGGGTGGTGCAATCTTGAATTCGAGAAACACTGATATTTTTATTCTCTGAGCCACTCACTGCATACATAAATACACGCATTTGTGGTCAAAGAATCTAACTATCTATACACAGCTCAAACGATGAGAATATATTTCACATACTCACTAGAACACGTAAAACATATCTCTCATTTGACGAATAGTGTAGTAGAAGAGAAGAGTCTCTTCAAAATGAAACGAGAGCACTAATGAATTTTCAGTCAATCTAGTACTTCATGTTCAGTGCAATCAGTTGCCGTATTCTCATAGCAATCATGAGAACTGCAAATGTTAACAATAATATATTTTACTGCTGCGTATTGGTGCCGCAACAGGCATGTGGATGAATGTACCCAGAAAAACTGTATACAAACAAACCTCGGTAATCATTTACTTACCTATCATAGGATGGTAACCAAATGCAAATATTCTCATACTTAAAGTAGCTCAATACTAAATACTCACCGAATTTGAGAATATAATCTCACAGAGCTAAAAAAAAATTACATACACAATACGAACCATATATGTATGCAAAGCACTGACATCACAAATATGCCATGTCTGCATGAATTAGGAAACACATTTCACTATATTTCCTAAATATATACGTCAGTGCAAAACCGAGAGATTTTCTTTAATTTGCATACTTGAGACGAATTTGCCACAATCATCGATGCTCAGCACAAATAATTTTTAAAGGATTTTAAAGGAATTCTTGGTTATAATTGATGACGAATCCTCGGAGTTATTGATGGTAGAAGCTAAGAAAATTTACCAAGAGTACTTTCATAAGAAACAACTTGGCAAACTATTGTTGGTCATCAGAGCAAAGTTAGTTGAATATTGGGATCAATCCGTTTAATATTTGGGGTATTCTCGAAACATTTCCTAGGTGGATGTAGGAACTGTAAGAATTGAAGGGAAAATGCCTAAAAGAATTTTCCTCAAAAATTTCTTAAGAATCAACATTTTTTCTAGAAATCCTGATAAGAATTTCTGAAAGGAACTCAGTTAGAATTTTTAAAATCATTGCTAAATGAATACAATTGGGAAAATGCTAGAACTGTGTCTGCTATTGGCAAAAGCAATATTTTTTTTATTTCTTGGATTTCTGCTCATATGTCTCCCAATGGAAGACATGTCTTCCAAGAAGACATGTCTTACAATCTGGCATCCCTGTTGACAAGAATTTGTAGCTTTCGATGTTAGTTACCTCGATGCCTTCCGATGCTAGTTTTAATCACCCTCCCTAAACACAATATGTGCGGTGGTTGAACATACTGTTCCGAACACCGTTCGCCGAGTAAAACAGCATCGAACGCTCGATGAAGTTTCTTAATTGCCTCCCGTTCGCCAGAACAGTTGCCATCAGTCAGCGGAGCGGAGCGTTCTACCCAACTAAAAACGAACGGGGACTTCTTATGATTTGTACCTCCGGCCAACATACCTACCGGTAATGAGATGAATAATGAAAAACTGCACTTATGCTTCGCTGGAGATCTACTAGACTCTTAGTGTGCATTACAAGATATTTAATCACCTAGCAGGCAATCCTTTCACATCCGGCGATGTACACTGTAGGAGGTGTCGATGAATATTGTTATAAGTAGTGAGTGGTTGTCGAACACAGTTGCAAACATCATAAACTGGGTTGTTCTATTAGTTGATTGCAGCTGTTAATTCTTTTTCGCAGAATTATGATCTTCTTATAGACACGTGTTCAACGCTTTGTACAATTGCGAATAATTAGTTCGGATACTAGATGTTTCGAGTTGTGTAATTAACACTGGAAGACTATTGATGTGTTCTCGAACATTAATCTATGAAGGTGTCAAAAATTCGAATGAGTTACAATAGTTACTGTCTCGGGCCACAAGACACTATCCACCAGAGGACTTATTGTCCATAAATCACCCACTGGCAAGTCTCGCCCCGTCGTGGTCATACCTTCGCTGAACACAGCGCTGGAGCGGTCAAAAGGTTGCCTCTTTTAAAGCAAATAGACACTTATGCAACAAACAACGGAACAAGGTTTCTTTTTCATTAACTTTTACGGCGCTTGGACGGACATGGGAGGTATAAATCAACAAATGGGATCCCATGCAGAAGAGGGCATCATGGGGACGAGTCAAAGTTCGTGGAAAAGTCAACGCATTTGCTGGGTACTGTTAGTAGACCAATGATGATGATGGTGTGTGAGTGGGTAAATATTTTCCCTGGAAAAATCCGAGGACGATGGCGACTGGCTGTTGGAAAAGTTAATCCTTTTTCAGTTTTTTGGTCAGTTGGATGTCTTTATTTGGCTCAACCTACCGTTTATTCTGTTGTAACCTTGTTTGTTTCGCCAAAGTTTGGCATTCATCGGAGTCGATTCGTGTCATAATTTGGGTAATGAACGGATGACAAGCACATACTTGGTTAAGGAAAATCCATTGTTTTTACTTTTACAAAAAATCTTGATAAACTCATTATCAGCTTGAAATTCTACCAAAAAAAATCTTTGCGGAAACTATTTCCATATATTTTTTTCCCCTTAGATATTCATCTCTAACCTGAAAAAGACAACCACATCAAACATTTCTGGAAATGTACCGACTTTTCGGACAAAGATGTTACGGATCATTGAGTAATTTAAAAAAGCAAACCCTGGCTATAATTATGCAAAATAATTGAAACCAGGTAGGTAAACTCATCCGAATGGGATCAATTTTCTCCGCTCGGAAATTGCTTCATCATCTCTCTCGGTGGCAACAGCGATCCATTGCAAACTATTATACCCGGTAAAAAGCAACCCCCATTACAAACTTACTTGCGTTACTGATTGAATTTAGCCGCGTAATGAAGTGACCCCAGAGGGCGACACACACATACTCTCGCTGGGCCTGCTTAAAAGCAGCCGTCCAGCTGTCTGTCTTATAATGGCTTCCGTGGCTGATCCTTGACTGACCCCGCACTGATTGAGGTGGTGCCCCCCTTCATCGTCGAACACAGCCCAGAGAGGCAGCTCCGTACAGGCCGTAGGCGGGAAGATCCCGTCAAGTAGCACACGCGATTATTACCGGCCACTGTAGGGGAGACTGGGGAGACTTGAGATAACTTAGGTAAATCAGTTGTGTAAAAATGTTTAATACTGCAGCTCTTACAGGAAGTCTTGCATACTCGGAGTTCTGATAATAAGCTTGACGTGTAGGATTTGACAGATAACTTTGGATTTTTCTAAACATGTATGCTACGAAGGAGACTAGAGTCGGTTAAGAAGAAATCGATCGTAGAAGGGTTTCCAGAAGACGACAAACAAGTATGGTCAGGATTTTAAATTGAGAAATATTCTGAAGAGCACACGTGAAATAAAATTCTGCCGTTGCTTGGCAATTGCTTGGCAAATTATTCCATGAGCGATGTTTGGCATTGGAGTTACGAATGACAAAAAAAAATATTATTGCGATTAAAATTTTCACAAGTCAGTTTGAAGCAAATAAACTGGTTGCCCAGTGCATTGAAAGGGCAAAAAGCTAGTTATGAAAGTATATATACTAAACTGGGTTTCAACAGAAACACCCAAAGTTTCAAAAATTTTGGTTTCAAATGACGAAAAAAGTTGATGTTTTATACGCCTTTGAAGCAACTCCACCTCATGCTCCATCCAGTCGATCATTACGATAAACAAAAAAGTGTGGATCTCTTCTAAGTTTAGATATTTCAAATCAGGTTCAATAACACTGTCAAAAATTAAACAGCTCGTCCTCTTCACCATTCAAAGAACGAGCATTCAATTTCAAAGTATTCAAAACAAATATTTGTATCCATTGGAGAAACTTAATCCAATAACAACCGGATTAGCTATAAGCCAGTTTCCCCAGTGTACCCTACACCCACTAACCGGATCACAGGCAGGTCGTAATCGGTCGCTGGATGCTGAGGGCACCTATTATGATTATGCAGATTCTGTATTCTGAGGATCCATCCCAAATTATTAGTTTGGTGCGATCGGCGCTACGAGAAAACGAAACCGAGACTGAGATGGATCGTCAGCGCAGGTAGAAACCGCCGCCGAGAGTTTGTTTTGGGTGGGCTTTGATTTATTTATTTTATACATTTTCCGCGTGCGGCAAACTCCACGCTCATTTGAATGCACAGGTGGCGGCCGAAGCCGCAAACGGTGGCCTGAAATGATTATAACTCAATTTATCACCCATGCCGCGCTGCCATGCCGACTGGTTGTCCTATAGTTTCATGGGCGTCTTCAATGAGGTGAAAGGAGGGCCATTGCCCCCCTCTTATATCTAGACTAATTGCGTCATGATTTGGATGGCTTTCTCAATTTGGTAGACGAAAAACAATATTTTTACATTCCCGACGTTTCGGACGATGGGTTTTTGCCTTTTTCAAGAGTCGTAAGCTCTCTTCTCATGCTATAAAAAGGTTTTCGTCCGATTAGCGACCAAGAGCGGGGAATCATGCTTGCGTTTTAGTTTTAGGTTCAACCGCGAATTTTCTATGTAACACACAATCAGATGAAAACCATTTTGTAACGGGAGACGATAGAAACGACCCTTGAAAAAGGCCAAATCCCAGCAGCCGAAACGTCGGGAACGTGAAAAACATCGCTTTTCGACTACCAAACTGAGAAAGTAATCTTCAAATATCAGGTAAAGATCCAGTCGAAATCGCCATTACCATTATTTGAAGGTTCTTTTCAACTATCCGAAATTGAGCTAGCGATTTTTTTTTGCGGAATCAGTTCTTCCATGAATTTCTCCGAGAATTTCTCACAATACTACTCCAAAACATAATCTTTGAAATCCTAATGGAACTTTTTTCAAAAACATAAATAATTATTTAACATATTGTTCCAGAACTTCTAACAAAAACATTATGGAATATTTATGAGGATTTCTTCAAGTATTCGTATAAAATGGTGCCTTTAGGATTTTCTCTATATGTTCTTCAAAATTTCGTTGATAATTGTATACTATGTTTATTAATTGTACATTCTTATTCTTTGTACAACTCATTCTCATTCGGTTTATTTTACAAATTTTTCAAAATATTCCTTCAAAAAATGTTCTCGATATTTTGCTTTTGGGACTTTTCCGTGAACAATATCCGTTACTCTTTAAAGGATCTTCTCTTTTCTTGAAATATTCTTCGGAAATTTTCGATACGTTTGAGAACTTCTTCAATAACTTTTCCATGTGGAGTTCTTACCAAATTGCTTGAAAACTTGACAAAATTTAGTAATTTTGAGAATGGTATTGGATTCAGAAAACTCAAACTAATCGATTTGAAATATGTTTGCGCTAAGAACAAAAAAAAAAGTTGCGCTGTGTAATCAAAAAAAATCTACAGAAATCATATCAGGTGATTTCCCGAAATTCGATCAAAAATTTCACTAAGAACACCTCCAAACATTAGACTTGACAGGGATCGCTCAAAAAATTTCTTGAAAGATTTGTCCCCAAGCATTCCATCTTGAATTCCACAAAACTACTTCAGAGGTTCTTCAAGCAAATTGCAATTGTTTTTCGATACTATCCTTGGAATGTCTTTCTGTCTTGGCTTTAGCGTTGATGCCTTCAGGAAGTTTACAGAATACCTCAGGTAATTGAATTTTTTGGAGTTTTTCTCTATTTTTTTCTCTAATTTACTGGATAAGTAATCCGAGAATTTCTGCAAGAGTTCCTCTGATATTTTAATGGTATTTTTTTTCAATAGTTTATTGTAGGATTTCTTCCTCAAGATTATCTTAAGGACTTCGTTAAAACTTTCAATAGATTTTACAAAGATTTCGGCATTCTCCAATGGTTAAAAAAAAAATAAGTTTTTGACTAGAAGTGCCTCTTCCTCATTAAAACAGTTAAAACAGCAGTTCCTGTGGGGACGGACCTGGTGTAGTGGTAAGAACACACGCCTCTCACGCCGAGGACCTGGGATCGAATCCCATCCCCGAGATAGTCACTAAAAATTTCAGTGACGACTTCCTTCGGAAGGGAAGTAAAGCCGTTGGTCCCGAGATGAACTAGCCCAGGGCTAAAAATCTCGTTAATAAAGATAGAAAAAAAGCAGTTCCTCGAGAGATATATCAGAAATGATTTCATGGATGCTGGATGAGTATTTTTTGTGATTTTTCCATGAATACTTCTTTGAATAGTTTTATCTTTAAAATGTTAACTGTCCTGTCTTTGCATTTCCTTTTGAGTGATAAATATAATATGTGGGTCTCATGGCCGTGCGGTTAGTGTCATCAGGCATTTAAGCGCATCGTGGTGGGTTCGATTCTTGCTTCAGCCATAGACAATTTTCGTCAGGAATGATTCTCGGCTGTGCCACTGGAGCATGCTTGTCCGTTGGCTAGTGTTAAGTTTACAGTCTATGCAGCTCAATGGCTGAAGACGGTGTCCGTGTCTCTTTTTAATAAGCCTAATTTCATTAATATGTGTAAATTGTTTGAAGATTTTCAATAAGACAACCATATATCAGCTAAAAAATAATCCAATAAAAAAGGAGAGTGATGAAGAACTTCCCAAAAAAATCTAAATATATTACTTAAGGATTCCACAAATTACTCCAAGAAATATTTTTAAAAAAGTCTCTGGACAAAACCTCGGTGTAGTCCCTGAAAGAAATCTGTCATTCAACCGTAAGAGAATTATGGTGTATTTTCAAAGATATTTTTAAGAAAATTTATCCAGAAGTATCTGGATGAGTTGCTATAGAAATTATTTGAATTATGCTGAAAGGAATACCAAGAAATTATTGTTCCTATTTTTGATGAAATTTACGAGGGGGCGAAGAGGCCATTGCATCGGGCCTTCACATATCTCGATAAACATATTTATAGTTAAACATTTAAGAATACTTAGAATCAATACATACATATTTTTGGAAATGTATCATATGATTTGAAAGTTTAATTTTTTTTAATAAATTTCGAATACTGACTTCAATTTATGCAAATAAACTCAAATAAATTAACCTAAACAAAATATGAAAACAATCATAATGTGATTTTGTCGACTTCACGAGAAACTGTCAGCTTAAGAGAGATCCAAAAACGAGTTGGATAAACTATAAGAGAACCATCCTGTTGCTTGAATTCCTTGCGATTTTCAAAGGTGATTCTTCCAATTGATTGTACCCTGTTTGGCATAAAGTCGTTTGGCATAATGGCCGTTTGGCATAATGATTGACATAAAATAAAAATCGGCATTTTTTAAGCTTTTACCGAGATCAACACCACCGAGACCATAGCAAAAAATTTTGGTAGGTTCTAAACAAGCGTGGTGTTCGTTCAGAGATTTTCCAAGCTAATTGTAAGAATTTCATAAATTGTTGTAACATTAGAGACCATTACTAAATAAAACCCGTGACGGGTCTCTACATCTCAGAACATAGAGTATCTTTGAGCTTGTTGCGATATACATATTTGAAAACAGTAAATTGGCAAAGAAAGTTCGCAGTTATTCATCAAGGGAACGCTCATAGAATATTTCGCTGCAGATCAAGCGTTGTCCCAGTTTGGACGTAACACTCGATGAAAATTACTGGATAAAAGAATGGATTTTTTTTTGCAAAACATCAAAAGCTGCAATCCAAAGATCTATCAATGCGCTTTAATGCAAAAATAGCCTATATACGAGAGCAGATTATTTTTCGTTTAAAATGGTTAAGGCTCTAACGCAAAAAAATCTTTTCACAGCATAGCTCAAATGAACAATACATCTTTAAAAGAAAACATTAGGGGCAAAACTTTTCAACGGTTCAATATAAATTCTAATTTTGGAAGTGTACATCAAAAACACCGTCTATAATCGATAGAAGGGAAAATTTGATATTGAAATAATGTTTTTCCAGCAAATCTCGGTAAAAGATCAAGCGTTTGCCCCAAAACAAGTATATGTTGTATATTGGCAGGTTCTAAAGTAATTATCATTCTAACAACACATCTAGCAAGAATTGATAAAACAGCAAAATAAAAAAATGGTTAACATTTAGCATTACTAAATAAAAAAAATTAAAAGAATTGTAAACAAAAAGAACAGCCTATTTTCAAAAGAATGCAAAATTTATAATTAAACTAATAGAAAAATGAACACCAAAAACTATTGCGGCATAATAAAACAAAATGACATGAAAAAAGTGCGTTCAGAATAATCAAAGTGATTGTGCTGTCTTCCCCGGAAAGTGGTGACGAAAAAGAACGATAAACAGTCATAAGAAGGAAGTATTCTGTCATTCTCGGCTATATATATGTTGGCAAAAATGCTGAGGACGGTAAAACTCGAAAGAACCGCCAATTAAATAAAGAAGGGTGCATATTAGATGGTCAATTCATTCACCACCCTGAAATGTAGAAAGCTACGACAATTATGAGTGCTAAAAACGTTTCGGGGAAGTGGGCTAGTCGGGGAAACGGGATATTCGGTGAACTGGCATTCTGGGAACTGACGTTCGGGGAAACGACATTCGGGGTAAAGTAGCACAACCCATTGATATTGTGCTACTTTTCCCCGAATGCCGTTACCCCGAATGTCGGTTCCCCAAACGCCAGTTCCCCGAATGACCCAGTTCCCCGAAAAGTGGTACTGTTCGAATAGGAGCTCTAATAGTATTCAGTAGCAAGATGGTGAACTAGAAAGAAATCGCATCGATAAGCAATCGAAAGAAGGAGGTTTTTGGTCTTTCTCGACTATATACATGTTGCCAAAATTGCTGAGTACGGTAAAACTCCTAAGAACCGCCAGTCAAATAAAGAAGGGTGCATATCAGCTGACCAGTACGTTCACTTCCCTGAAATGTAAAAAGTTATGACAATTATGATTTCCAAAAACTTTTCGGGGAAGCGGGTTATTCGGGGAAACGGAATATTCGGGGAATTGGCATTCGGGAAACTGGCGTTCGGGGAAAAGTAGCACAACCCTCAATAATATAACCTGGATTTTTCCAAGGATATCCATCAAAAATACCTAAGAGATTCCTTCAGGAATTTCTCAAAAGATTCTTTTAGATGTTTTTCAAGGATGTCTTAAGTCCTCCAGGATTTTATCCGGCGATTCTTTCATCTTTTATCTTAGTGTATCCTCAAGATTACCGTTTAGAACATCTTCAAGAAATCTTTAGGAGATCCTAAAGTTGAAGGATGAGTGAAGAAAATAACTGGAGGAAAATAAATCGGGGTGATTCCCCGGGTAAAATGCTCAAGGATTTCCTGAAAATAATCCTGTAAGCATCCTTTGAAAAGTCTCTGGAAGAATTTGTGGGAGAATTGGTAGAAGAATCTGTAGAAAAATTTCTAGAAAGATCCCTGTATGAGTCTCTCAACATATCCCAGATGAAATCTCTGGACATGTCATTAGAAGATTTCTTGAAGATTATCCTTGAGACATGTGAGACGATATTCTTAAAGAACCTGCTGAATAGACGCGTTAAAGTCTTTGATTTGTTCTCTGGAGCCTGTAGAATTTTTCATCGGGATTCATTGCAATCAGGATTAGGAAAAAGAGACTCTAGAGATCATTTCGATTTGAATATACATTTTCCATTAAAAATTGAGACATTTTAGAGACTTTCATGGATATAGAGACCAAATCTCTGTAAAAAGACCTGCTACTAGCCCTACACCAATTTCTTCAACTCAAAACTATTAAGTAAATCTGTATGTTCAACAACTTGAGTATAAAAACATGCATAGAATAAGCATAATTTGAATCAAGATACCAATTAAAAGGGATTCATCAAATGAAATGTTGATGAATAACCACCAAAAAGAAATTTCTGCGATAAATATTAATTCGAAATTAATGAATTTTGTTTTCTGTAAAAAAAATCTTAAAGTGTTCAATGTACCAGGAGGCATGAATGTTAAAAAATACATGTAGGAATCTTTAATGAAATCCTAAGACAAATTTGCTTGCCCATCCTCCTGATGGAATTCCTGGCTACCCCCATGCATAATTTCGTAGCCTTTTTGAGAATCATCCGTCCGGATTGGATTTGCCTCCAAGCGACCCGGTAGGTCCAATTTTCTTTGCCTCGTGTGTTGATTTAACGCTCACGTCCTTCAATAAAATGACCATCGCTCCGTGTCGATGAGAAGGCGGGCTTCTGGGCTTCTCCAAGGAGAACCGTAGAAATCGTCCGCGTCGGTGGTGGTCAAAGTTTCGATCCGAGCGGACGTGAGGTTGAAAAATGAATTTCCTGGCGTCGAACTTTGGCGGTGCATCCTTTCTGGAGACTCTCCACTCCAGGGACGGGACAGGTAACATTATGCAAATTGAAATTTGCTAAAAGCATCCTAATAGTCGTACTTTTGTGAGAGGCCTATTGCTATGGGCTCCGGGGAGGAAGAACAAAAAAACAGTATACAAAGAATAATCGCATTCACCGCTATTGTGTCCGGGACGTCGAATATTGTTACTGCCACCGCTGACTGCAGGGTCCTGAGAAGGACGACGCACAGTGGTCCAGAGGTGGCCGAGGGCAAAAAAAAGTTATAGAATTCATTCAGTGATTGGATAGATTGAACTGTCTGAATTAAGGTGACATTTTTTTTAATGTTTCAATTTTTTTAAATGTTCCAAAAAAAAAGTTGTTTTTGTACAAAATCTCAACCTTATTCAACTCATCTGTTCTTATTCGAAAGAATAGATATTATTCTATGTTTTGAAAGTGATTCGTATCGTATTTGACATGTTTTTCATTAAATAATGTCATAAAATGTATAACTTGGAACTTTTTCAGGAATTTTGAAATTTTTCATAGCTTGTGTTCAGGAAACGACCCCTCAATGAGTATTCGGTGAAATGTGACTTTGCGCATTCTTTCGCCAAGATATGAAAATTTTGAAATATCGAATTTCGTTTCAGTGGCCATTTCTAAGAAATTGGCTTCTGCAATCATGTTTAGTCAAACAAACAAGATTTTTTCTTTTAATATTATTAGTGAAGTTTGTACTTTTGGTCAACGTTTGCCTGGAGTGCGGCCACTGCTCAACGACGACAGCTCTGCATGTCCTTTCCATTCATGCCTCTTCACTCTATGTGCCACTGCAAAGGATAATGAATGAAAAGTCCCTTGTCCTCTTGGTCCTGTCGTCGAGCATTACGTGCGTTGCTTTTGCTACCCTTTCTGCAAGATCATATACACTCCGGTCCGGATCGGGAAGAAAAGAACCAGCAGGAGGTCCCCATTGACTAACGAGAGACTGTGTGTCCCTTTCAACCCAAAACACACACAAAAAATATCCTAATTATTAAAAACTTTTCCCCCCGTAGGGCCAGGCTTCCCGGCAAGCAAAACATTCGGGCACAAAAGTGCACACACGAATCAAACGACTTCAACAACGACGGTGACACAATGTTTCCAATTGTTTGACATTTTATCGGGACCAGCCTCCCGGGTGCTTCCTTCTCGTTGTTTCGCCGTCCCAAGAGCAATTGATTCAATTACTTGCCAGCCCCTTGGCGCTAGGCTTTGGAGGCCTCCTGGTGCCACATGGTTCACATCTTGAGAACGACAAAAATTCCTGTAGATTCCGAAGATCAAAATATTGCTACCGCGGTACAATAATGGAATCGATCGGGCCGAAGAATACGAATTTGCAGTTTAACGAGTTTCCTTCCCATCGACGGGAGACTTTCCGAGATTTCCGTTAACTGTCTCCCCGGCATCTCGCAAGGCAACAGTGTTGCAGGGTGTATTGTGATGGGAGAATAATTAACATGTTACCCGTTTTGACCTCCGGCGCATATCGGAGGGTCTCGAAGAGAAAACATGTTATTGCAACCGTAACGTATGAGAGAAACTTGGCACACGTTTGATCTAGAAAACCGCTCGTAGATCTTCACATTTACTTCAAATAAGAAGGGAAGTTCAGTTCGACTTCTAACATAGCCCCCCATACTGGCACACCTGAAGATCGCTACAGAAAAAAAATCACATGATCGATGGACGGCACTTCTCCGACATAATCGACGTCAAGACCTTAGGTGCCACTAACATAGTCTTTGAACACTATCTGGTAACGGTCGAACTTGGCCTAAATGTATCCATCGTTAACTACCATACGGTACCGACGCCTGCCTTGGGTATGGTCTTGAGTGATTGAATCTCGAACGTTGTCGGGTGCGTTGACCGGAGTCAACGGAGCAGTATAGAGTGGTGCTACAGTGCAAACAGTAGTGATGCAGCAAGGTACTGGCCAGAAACAGCAAACGGACCTGCCTGTTATAGAAGAAATTAATTCCAAATAGAGGGATTCGATTGTGAAGACTCGGAGCATCTCTACCGCATACAATAAACTCGAAAGCTCTATCAAACATTTCATACATCTCATATTGGCTTCTAAGTAATTGAAGGGTAGCGGCAGCACCTGAATTACGTTGACGGCACAGGAACTGGGACTCAGGACAACATCAGTACGGTGAACTACATGGTGACCTATCAGCTTCCCCTTTGGGAGAGGTTAAGTATGCCACCGAACAGCTCAAAAACTACTAAGCAACAGAAAAGAATAGTATCGAAGCAGAGCTCCTGGGCCCGTAGAGGTTGTCTGCATTGACTAATGATCAGTGTCTGGGTATATAACAGGTACCATAAGACTAGACAGGTGAACTGTCGAACGATCACTCTCAGCGGACCAGAAGGCGTATATCGGGCCCAATGCCTCATGTACAGCTAATACAGGGCTTTTAAACGGCTCATAGGCATTATATCAGCCATGGACCATGGTCTTTCGGAGACAATTTACATGGCTCTTATCACCAATAAACTCTACAGTATTTGCGTTCTTCAATTTTGTACACCAATGGTGAGAAAACCTCGCTGATCATACACAGCATCAGCGTGCCTGCTCTGATTCGATGAATCACAACCGAAAGTACAAAACAGCGTCAATGTCCTTGAAATTCTATTCCCGAAACTCGTGTTTTCTGAATTATGCAAACAATGATGCTTTGAATTCTTTGGCATTATTAAAATATCAAAGTGAATACTTTCTTGTAGGGCAACCAAACAATTTCTCAATCTTTCAAAAGTTTGAAGTTCTGTCTCGCATTTCCTCCAAAATATCTTGTGCTGAGATATTTCGCTTAAAGTTCTACTAACAATATCTCTGTTCATTCCTTCAAATAGTTTTCCCAAAAACTTCAATACAGTTTATTGCAAAATTCATCAAAAGTTCTTCAGGAATATTTCAAAAATACATCTCAAATTACATCATAGGTTCTTCTATGTTTTATTATTGGAAGTTCTGTTTCAAATTCCCAAATTATATACGGATGACACACGAAAGTTTTTTTTTATATGTACCTTATTCCCTTCGAATCTTCAGAGGAAATTTATTGAACAACATGCAATTCTTAAGTATTCCAAAGTTTTATCAACTTTTGGCAGAATTCTTGTGAAACTACAGGGCGGAATTACTAGGAACTTTCTGGCAGAATTGCTGAGAATCCAGAAATTAATGAAGGAATTCTGTTAAATTTCAAATTTCAATTTCTGAAGATGATTCTGAAAGAACTTCTGGAGATTTTTTTTTTAATTTAGTTTATGTTCGTTGTTCCGTTGTCCCTATGTTCTTTCTACTCTACCTGCTTCAACATTTTGTTATTTCCCTTTCCTTCGTAGGACGCTTTCTTGACGAACTTTGAACAGACATCTTTTCATACTCCAAAAAGCAACACTTCAAAAAATCTCAAAAAAAAAAAAACAAAGTCTAGAAATTTTGAAAAATTTTGTGGATTTTTTTACCAATGATTCCTGATTTGTGAGAGTCAATCAGGGTTTCCTCAACAAACTGTCAAAGTTATGTGAAAATACTCTTCAGGATTTGAAAACAGTAAAATCTTGCCACGAAAAAACGGAAATTCGTCATTACGACATGCTCGATAGTGCTTTTAAAAAATACCCCAATAACGTTTGCGTTGAGCTTCTATATTCCTTTAAAAATAGTCCCTCCAAAAAGTTTTTTTGGAATATCTGTAAATAGAAGCAAAATGTTTCTACACCAATCTGCTAAAAAAGGACACATTCTTCAGCCATTTAGCTACCAAGCCTAAAACTCAACACTAGACCCTAGTCAAGCATGCTCCAATGGAACAGCCGAGAAAAAAAATTGACGAAAATTTTCGAATGGTGTCGGGATTTGAACGCACACCCAGTGACACGATGAGCTTAACTGCATGACGACATTAACCGCACGACCACGAAGGCCACAATCATTTCGGAGTTTATCATCAAATTTCATCCGTTTAAATGTAAATAATTGTCCATTTTAAAAAATGAAGAAAAAACAAGAATTTTTGTAGTACTTGTTTCTGGCGTTATGTCCCCACTGGGACAGAGCCTGCTTCTCAGCTTAGTGTTCTTATGAGCATTTCCACAGTTATTAACTTTCATTAACGACCGGTGAGATTCGAGCCCTCGATCCTCAGCTTGGTCTTGCTGAATAGCTGCGCGTTTACCGCTACGGCTATCTGGGCCCCCGAAATTTTTGTAGTAATTTCTGTTAAAACCAATTCATTTTTTCTGTGAAATACATCGTCTGGAGTTTTGCCAGATTGATTCAGAAACTCTACGGCAAGCTATTCCTACAGGAATTCAGCAAATTTTTAGGAATTTTAGAGAAAAATAAGCAACATTGTTTTTAATATGTTTGATACCAGTTTTTTTTTTGCTTCTATTTTTTCAACAAAGTTTATGAAAGTCTACCATTGTAATGCACTTGATATCTGTAATGCGATGATAGATTGAGAATCGGAAATGGATAAGGAGTGATTCGCAAAGCTACTTGAAAAGAAATTCAAAATATTGATGTACTCCTGGAGTAGTTTTTGATCTTAAAATGGAGAGTAGATATCTCTCTGAAATGATCTCTGAAAAATACTTGGATGAATCTCTGGTGAATTTTTCGGAAGAAGTCTAGAACAACATCCCAGAAGAAAAAATGATATAAATCTCTGAAAAAAATCCTGAACAAATTGTTCAGAATTTTTTGAGTATTTTTACGGAATAGTTTTTTGTAAGAAAAATTGAACGTATTCCGCTAGAAAATACATAGGAATGTTTGAATGATTAATGAATTTTTGAATGAATTTATAAACAGAAGAAATCCTTATGCAGCGAATTTGTTGAAGAAATAATTGAAGAATTTCTGAAAGATTTTCTGACAGATTTGTTGAAGGAATCTGATGAGAAATTTTAGGAAGAATCTCATAAGCCAAGTTAGAAAAACTATTGGGGAAATCTTTGAAGAATTTGTAAAAAGAATCCTTGCTTGGTGTTCTTGAAGATGATTTTGGTGATTATTAAATTTTGAATAGACAATTGGATAAAGAATTGACTCGGAAAAAATGAGACACACAAAAATGATCACCAGAAATTCATTTTAAATTGGATACTTCTCAAATTTTCAGGGATTAAATAACCATATGCTAGCTATGTTTTGGCTGAATGTTCGTACATTTCTTTTAACACTGCTCATGAGATCTCAGACACAATTTCTCCTAGTTATTCTTCAAAGCTTCATTGGTTTTGAATGTTTTTTTTCCGATTTTCTTCAACTTCATCTTCATTATCGCCCAAAACTTTTCGATTGGTCGAAATTCTGGTGTATTTGGCGGGTTCGCCTCCCTCAGGACCACTTTAACGCCCTTCGCTTGGTACCGAGATCCGGCCGGAACAGCCTGAGACAACGGTGAGAGCGGAGGAAGGGCAGCAAGCGCTTCTGCAAGCATTCTTCGTGAATTTATCCATCCTTTTCTTCTGGAACATTTCCGGAACCTCCTTGCGGGACGTACCGACAAAAAACTAGAGGCTGGGGATTTGTTTGGTATGAATTTCCTCAATTACTTGTCAATGCCCTCATCATTGGGTTAGATTAGCGAAGAAAAACCAAGAACCTGGGAAAAAGATGAAGTAACCTTCAAGTTAATGCCAGCTCGCCAACGACAATCAAGGCAGGCTTGATGAAAATCCCTAGTTCCGTTTCTTTGTGCACCTTTGATTTAAGGTCAAACTTTGAAAAAGGGCCACATTTCTCTTAGCATTTAATTTCAATTACAGTTTTCATTTTTCAATTTTAATCGAAGAAGCTATTGAGATTGCTTTTCGTTGTGTTGAAACTGAATCTTATCTGCTTTTTGTCACCTTCCAAAAATGCAAAAATATGCTTCAATCAATTACGCGCTTCTAACATGATAGTCCATTGTTTTAATAGGCGGCTCACACTGAAAGTTCTTGAAAGCGGAATGTCGGCTCATTGTGTCGTACAGCATTTTTTATCCAGGCAATGGGCCTATTCACATGACGTTCCAAAACAGCTGATCGGGAAGCTCTTTGACAGTTCTTCTATGAAAATGACAGCCTCGTGTATGCACCGGTCCTCCACCGATGTAAACAAATGCATAGACGGACCTGTCACATGAAAAGGCCTATAGACATGCCCTATATCAACTGCAGCGATTTGCAGTAGACAGGATGTCCCGGGCCCGATCTATCTGACAAGCCAATCGAGCCCTCTGTCACTATAGAAGATGGTGTCTCCATCATGTCGATAGCCTGTTTTTATCAGATTCTCCCTCCCACCCAAAAACATGTTATTTTGTTAAATGAACTTTGTATGCTTTGTTATGGAAACTCAAACTTTAACATCAATTTTCCCCGTTTATTATTTTTGCTACAAAGAGCGCTACTCACATTGGGAAGTTTATATTCTTTTGATTTTCCTGCTAAGTTATTCTACATTACAGTTATTCTACACAGTACAGTCTCAGTTGGATTCAACAAACTATTTCGTTTGGACAATTTTACTCAGACAGAAATCTAATCAATGGCCTTTTCTCTCTCATTGCAGGTTGCAAATCGTTCTTCAAGCGATCGGTCCGACGGAACCTCACCTACTCGTGTCGGGGCAATCGCAACTGCCCGATCGACCAGCACCACCGGAATCAGTGTCAATTCTGTCGTCTACGAAAGTGCCTCAAAATGGGAATGCGACGCGAAGGTAAGTCGAATTCAATAACGTTCTTATTTTTCATTTGCATTTTCACTTGAGTTCGATATGGCTCCGCCGCCACATGGCTGACGACGGCGAAAAAAGGTGCCAAACACGCGTGTTAGGTTATGTACCGGGGTGGGCTGACGTTTAAAGCTACCGGACTGTCATTGTCTTTCGTCGTTCGTCGTCATCGCCATTGACACGCCAACGCGCGACAAACTCCAAAGCCAATTTGCCAATAATCTCTTCGTGTGAGGGAAAACCGCAAAAAAGGGTGAATAAGAAGCATCGCACTGTCGTCGGTCGGTTGTCATCGACGACGAAGAAAAAGGGTAACAAACGATGTCAAATGATGTTGACAAAACGGAACCAAAGTCGCTGGAGTGTGCGACGCAAAACAAAGGGCGAAACGCATTGCGACGAACAGTTGTGGAGCCCAAGGTAACAAGGTCGCCCTTGTTAAAGGTGTCAGGCGTGAAGCGTCAAAGTAGGCGCAATGATTCGAAACAATAACCTTATTGCAAACTGCTTGGCAACCGCCGTGCAATACCGACGCCAGAGATGACACCTTGATGAAGCGGAATTATTATGATTGGCTTTGGCGACGACGAGAATGCAAAACAAATTATTATGCTCCTCAAAGCCACACGGGATGAAGTCATTATTCATTATTGTACTGGGGCTTGGGTGTAGGTATGTAAATCATAATGTTATTACACTGCAGTTGAGCCTTAACGCGGTTCCAATTGGAATAATGCATGCGCATTAATAACGGCCCATTCATCATCGGCGACAGAGAATCCAACCGAAACGGATGGGATTACATTTGTCAACAACGGTACTTAAGCTGGTTGGAACGCGCTGCTCCTGGCAGCACTGTTTTGAGCAGTCTCATGGTTTTTGGATGACTAAGTTTGATTGGAGGTGAAGTTATTACTATCTCACTCAGAATAGACCACCGTCTTCTGAAGTATTTTTTTTTTTTTTTACTTAGAGAGGATCACCATTTTCTTCTAATCTATGATATCTTCTCCTCTATCTCTAATGAGACAGAGTCTACTTCTCAGTAAAAAATTGAGGAAAATTTAAAATGGTAAAACAAATAAAACATTTTTTGCGAACATTTGGAAACAAGTTGTCAAGTAATATTTTTCATAATATCATCAACCAAAACAACAAAATTGATTGCTCACAAAAGTGACCATAAGGTATTGGAAATACATAAATTTCTATGATTTTTTTCGCTGTGATGATTCAATAATTCAGTCAATGGTCCATCGATTATCGAGTAATAGATAGTAAATTTCTCCCAGGAATAATAGCAAACTTTATCTTAAACATGTTGTAAATAGTTTTTACCTGAGAGAGACTCGCGAAGAGGAAAAACATTAACGTCATATGCAGCCCAAATTCCGCTGTCGCTAATCGTCAAATACAGCTAGTTGTTTTCATGGCTGAAAAAGTGAAAAGTATTGTATTAAAAATAAACTGTTGAATAAAACCTCAGCATCTGAGCAGTTTTTCCAAAGATGCTGATAAATCTTAATACAAAAATAGTTATTTCTTATGTCTACTATGTTTGCTGGCATGAAATTTCACTCAAAAGGCTATTTATGCTTCGGTGTGATGCAAACGCAATATTTTTTGCTGAGATGTTCATATGCGAGTTTGAACGGCTTGACATCAATACAGAGTAGAATAAGAATAAAAAACTTAGCAATCACAGAAAAAGAAGACCATCTTCGCGAGTCTCGTCTCAGATTTTTAAGAATCAATCCTGTAAATTATCTAAATATTCTTACAGGAATCTTTCCAATGACACTTTTTTTTTAATCTTGGGAAAAAATTTTCAAAAACATATAGAAATCTTTGGATGATTTTCTAAAGAAATTTGTTGAATGGAATCGTAAGAAAAGCATCTGAGAAAATTATTGTGTCAGAAAACATTCTGGAGAGAATCGCAGAAATGATGGCCGGAATGAGTTTTAGATCAAAATCTTGGAGGCACATCAATGCTCATTTATAAAAACGTGTTTGAACTGTACATATGAATCGAATATTTTGTTCCAAATCGGCGTAATGAACGTTTCTTACAATTCCCAGAACATTTCCTAAGCCCCTGTCCACCGCACTGTTTACACTCCCAAAAATCAGCCCGACAATCCACAACAAACAAAAACGGTAAAACCGTAATCCTCACACCGCATCGCATTGTGTGTCACTCTCGTGGCTCACACGTCCTTCTGATGGAATCTCCGAAGACACATCCGTCAGGCCGTTCCTTACGTCCGCATCAGCAAGAACGAAACGCACCACCTAATCGGTGTGAAGCGTCAAGCGTCCGAATAATGTCCTTCAGCCGAAATCCGCCGCCGCCACCACTTTCTTGGGAGAGCACCCGAGGTCGTGTCCCTTTAACCAAGCCATGGCTTTTATTAATTTATTCCAACGGTCAGTTTTGCTTCTTGACCGCTGACTGCCGAAGAAAAGGAACCGGTTCCCAGGCTCTCCTCGAAGAAATCCGGTTTTCCCAAAGCTGTTTGCGAGGATTCACCCCTTTCACCCTCTTGGATTAGAACGAACGCTAAAGGACTGACCAGTGGTCAGTCCTTTTTCATGTCTTTTAATTTTCCACATCCGAGGGGGCAAGGAGACAGGCCAACCATAAATCTTCCTTCGGGAACAATAGAAAATAGTTTCCGTCGGCATTGTTCTTCGCCGCGCTGCGCCCGGATGAATTTCCGCCACCAGAGCAAAAAAGGCGTCCCGTTCAGGAACGATCCTTCCGTTCTCTTCGGGATTAAATCCATCCTTGTTTCATTACTCTCCGTCTGTCGCTATCGTCCATCATCAATTGTCTGTCTATATTTGCTTTACATATTTTAAATCACAAAGATTGAAGGAAGAGAAGGAAGGGTTCCGTCGGTAAGGATAATTTTGCGATCGTCCTTCGGCTCCGGCCGTCGTCGGGACATCGAACCACGTATTTGCTCAAAATATTAAAAATCATAACGATTTCATAAATCACGGCTCCTGGGAAAACGGTTCCCAGCGAGCGCGGAACATGCATGTCATTCCCGAGAGAGGTAGCGCGTTTCGCTAGCTAGAGACAGTTCCACGTTATCTGCGAAGCGGAACGACTCATCGGACGATCATAGTTTCACATGCACATGCAAGCCCAGGGTCCCAAGTCTGTTTGCGCTATCCGTAAGTTTAATGAAGAAAAATCGGTAGGCTTATTACATGAACTGAACTAAATAGGATCAAACATAATTTCGACAATTTCGAGGCCAAACTTTCAGGAAAACCGATCTTAAATACCGTAATCCGGGGGCAAATTGATCACTGGGGTGAATTTGATCAGGTCGGTACCAAATTGCATTTCCTTTCAAGGATGCTTAATACTCCGTTGCCATCACAGACAATCCATGTTTTCTAGTTTATAGATGTCTAATGATGGTTTTAAACTATTTCATTTTTATTTAGGTCAGTTTTGCATAGAAATATTCACAGTTTTTGAAGGTGTTAGCAATACTGTTGGAAATATCGGCACTAAACAATCCGCTGGTGCTAAGCCTGCATGTAAACTTTGAGTGTTAAAAATGTTGTGTAAGCTTCAGTGTGAACTGCTGAACTCATTTTTGAAATCGTTCAGCATAACAAGAATAGTTTTTTGCTCGTAAAACCGCTTTTTGTTGAATGAAGTGCTTATTTCAAGGGAAATTGCATACATTTAGGCGTATTATGCAGATTTACAAAGTTTAATTTTGCAATAAAATGATGATATACACAAGTTGTAAGAATTTTGACATCATTTTCAGATTCAGGAGACCCAAATTTAGTAGATAGGGAAATTTTACTTTCTGAAATATTCTTTATTATATAGTGATCAATTTCGCCCCAATGTGTCATTTTCAATTTTTTGATTTAAAATTAATTTTATGAAATGTTAAATTTTATTTCATGAAAAATCGATTACATAAACTGATAGACATCAATGAAGTACTGATTTTATTGAAATAAATTTGACATTTTTTTAATTCCAAAGGAAATTATGACGAAAAGTTGTGAAAAAGTGATCAATTTGCCCCCGGATTACGGTACCATTTTGATTTATAAGAGGCCGAAAAATCTTTTATAATTTTAAGGTTGTATAAATTAAAATATTCAGACATAAATATATAATAAGAGGTCCCCCACCATCGGCACCTAAGCCGCAACATTTATATCTCTGAAATTATTGATTTGATATGTTCTTGTTAACAATTTATTATAAATTGCATCGTTTTTATTTTTTTACAAAAATGAAATCCAAAATATTGCTGCGTGCATTTGAAACGCAAATATCAAATGCGGGAACACCAAATGCGGTAAGATTTTCTACAAGAAATGCGATGTCAAAGATAGATTTTTCTTGCTAGGTCGGCGGTGATTTTGAAAAACGTTGCTAGGTGTCCTTTGATTGTTTTGTTTTACCGCATTTGGAGGACGTTTAGTCAATATTAGCATCTCAAATGCAAACAGCAATATAAATACGAATTACAGTTCTGAAATTTGTAATGCATTTTTGTCCCCAATCCTTTTTCATTGCAAGTCCACTAGGGTGCGGCTTATTTTTACACAGTTCTCAAAATCAAAAATGAATGTGCTTTTCTGAATAAAAATCATATAAGAAAGAAACCTCAAAATTTGAGCAAAAAATATTATAATTTAGAGATGACGCAAGTGACTTGAAAAAGAACTTTCAAGTTTGTATATACGATCTTCCGTGAGTCTTCATATTATTGTAATTTTCTAATTCATTCTGAAGCTCCTAGCATCATTCTCTCCAAAATTATATTATGAAGTTTGAAGACCATCAAATTTGTATTAAATAAAAACTAGCCTTATTCAAAATAGTTTTTTTTTCGAAATGTTCTTCTTTTTACTAAAATTTCATTGTTTGATTGACCGTAACTTCATGAAACTCAACCAATTTCAAATATGTTTACATAATTTCAAAACAAATTTAGTTGTTCTTAAAATGTGTCGACAACACATTTAATTAAAATTGGTTTTGAATTAGCTATCCATCAAAAACTGCCAAAAATATTTTAGTGAAAAACTATTTCTTTGTGTTTTTTGTTTTTACAACTTTGAGTTGAATAGCGCACAATAGCGAAAACGTGTTAAGTATGAAACAAAAAAAAATGCTAAGACATTTTTGAAGGTTTAACAATTAAGAAACACCAGTTCAGCTTAAGTGTTAACACTAAACGAACAAAAAAAGTATTTATCGTTAAAACAGTCATGGGTTTGGTCTGTTTTCACTAATATTTACTGTTGTTTTTTTTTTTTTTTTGATAATAACTTCATGATGCTTAAAAAAACAAATATTTTTACATGATTTTAACACTTATTTAGTTGTTCTTCAACTTGTATACAACACATTAAATTAAAATTTGGTTTTGAAGTAGTTATTCAACAAAACCTACTAAAAACATGATTTTTAATGAAAACTAAAGTTTTTTTTTGCAATTTTTTTCAACAACTATGGGTTTAATAGTGCACTCTTTCAGAAATTGCGGAAACATGTTTGAAATAATAAATAAAACTTAAAAATTGTTTCGACCAAACCCCATTCAAACGTTTCCAAATCCAAATATTTTTACACAATTTTAACACTTATTTAGTTGTTTTTAGACTGTGTATACAACACATTGAATTAAAAATTAGTTTTCCAACAAAACCTACCTAAACACATATTCTAATGAAAAAAAAAGTTTTTTAGAACTACGAGTTGAATAGCGCAATTTTTTTTAGTAATTGCAAAACATTTTTGTTATAAAATAAAAAAAATGTTGCTAAGACCTTTTGAAGGTTTTTAATGTGAGAAAAACCAGTCAAGTTTAAGAATTGGTATTTTTAGTTAAAAATAATTGTTTTGGATAGATCTTGATAAATACGTGTTGAAGATACAGTTGAAAAACAACTCTATTAACTTCAAAATCTTGTAGAAAGATTTGCGATCGGTTGTGTATTTGTTATTTTTTTAGTGAAGAGGGAAAAAACTGGAGAAAACAAGTTTTAACTAGGACCAGTTTTGATTTTAGGCAAATTTGATGTGCTATACTTTTTTTTATAAATTTAATTCTGAAGAAAATGATGCTAAGATCCCCATAACTGTTTGGAAAATAATGAAATTATTAGAACTTCACTGACGATCATTTTTAAAATCTTGAGAATTCACCTTGCGCCTCCGCTAGATCTGAATATTTTTAACTCAATTTTTGGTGTATTTTTTTCAATTCAGAGGAGTACTCGTATTTTTAATTTCACAAATTTTGAGTCCACACATTGCAAATGTTTGAATTTTCTGTCAAACACCTTAAAATGTCATTTACCTTAAATGCACTCCGATGCACTTTAGTGTCACTTTGACGTTGCGAGTAGGATAAAACTTGAAAAATGATTGCTCTATGTAGTTGAAACAACCAGTATTTTTTAGGAATATTGTTAAAATTAAGCTGTGGATTCATTAATTTATGGGTAGAATTGCGGAAGGGATTTTTCGAGAAACTGTTTTGAAATTTACAAAGGTTTACTCAAATATTTCCTTAACCGAGTTATTAATATTTCCACCAAAAATTACCTCGATTTTAAAAACAAAAATATATGAATAAGAAGATCTCTTCCGAAAAACATTAAGTCAGTTTTTCATGAAAACAGCCAGCCCAAATCAAAAATTTCTAAAAAAAATGTCTCTAGGAAGTTTTTCTGACGAGTTTCACTTTTACAAAATTTCTTAAAAATTTCATCAAAACCAACGAATATTTGGTAACATCATAAAAATTCTTCGTCCATTTTGTTTTCAAAACTTTTTCAATGATCTTCTGTAGGTGTTTTCTTTTATTTCGTCTAAAAATCTCTTCTCAAATAACAGATATTCTTTAAGGGATTTTACAAAATTTTCAGCAATTTTGTTTAAAGTTGTGTTTTTAATAATTTATTGAGGAGCCCAATCAGGAGTTCTTCAAAAGCTCTGAAGGTTTCGGCCACATATTTTTCTGAACTACTCGTTTCTGAACTTTGATATTGATTTCATTAGTTTTTTTTTACAGGAACTTCAACTTAATCCTGTAGTCTTTCGAAGAAAAGCTGTGAGAATGACGGAATTTTCAAAACAATTCAAGAAATAAAAATTTTCGATGTCTTCTTAAAAGTTTTTCAGAAGTACCTCTGAAGGAGTTTTAAATGCAATTCTTCGAAGAATCCTGAATAGCAATGATTAAGTTCAGTTGATGTTTTTGTAGGAAGAATCATTAAAAATGCTGTACAGTCAACTCTCCCTTACTCGATATTCCGAGAAAACAAGAACTAATTGATCAGGCTTTAGTGAAAAACAAGAAAATACATATACATATTTACATTTCACAAAAACAGGGAGGGTTTCAGCGTACCAATCTTATACCACTTTCCAACGCAAAATCTAAAACTACTATTTCCTTCCACTAAAAGCGAAAAATTTCGAAAATCGGTTGGAATATTGCGATGTTAGATCTTTTTTCATGGGAACACGTAGCTTGGCGAGTAGGAAGAGAATCCAAAATATAAGAGTTCTATAAGAAGAATTTGTTTTACAATGTCAAAAATTAGGCATTGTTCGTAACGCGACACCACAATAATGTGACTATTTGAAAAAAGTCGTTTTCAAAGAACCAATAATTCGTTTGAAACAATTAAACCCACACAAAACAATGTCATCAAATACCCCTTCTTGTTAACGATTATCTCGAAGTATGATATAGCGATGGGCAATTTTGAATCGATGTTCTGAAAATCGATTTTTTTGTTCCTATTAATCGATTTTTTGAATCGATGTTAGAAGTACGCAAAATCGAGTGAATCGATTTTCTTCATTTGATTTTGTGTTTCGATTCAAAAGAATAAAATTGATTAGTTTTTTTTTGCTATTATGGTCTTTCATCAAATTGCAAAAAATAATGTACGTATCTCGTTGCAGAACTCGATTTTTACAGCACTTGTTGTAGTTATTCAACTCGACAAGCCTCATTGGATAAATTTATGACTCGTGCTGTAAAAATCGTCATTCTGCAACTTGTTCCGTAAACTACTACAGTTAAACCTCCATGAGTCGATGTTCCATTGCTCGATATCGACTCATGGAACCATATTAAAAATCAAATTTCATGGTTACTATGATGGTCCCCTCAAACGGCTCTCCATACCATTGCTGTTCCATGACTCGATATTTCCATGAGTCGATGGTCCCTTCAATATCGACTCATGGAGGGTTGACTCAGTTTTGAATTGGCCTGGAAGTGTGTAATATATGATATCAATTTCAAACGTTATTCAATTGAAGAAATTTAGTTATCCTATTCAATTGCATTTAGTCTTATTTTAGAGCTTATTTAGTAAATTTTCATATGAACTTAAAAACCGAATCGATTCAAAAAACATCGATTAAACTGATTCGATTGAATCGGTGAATCGATTCAACATATCAAGTTTGAATCGATTCAGAAATATCGATGTTCTGGTGAAATTTGCCCAATGCTAGTACGAGAACCATACTAAAAGTTAGTTATCATGGCTACTTCGATGGTCTCTTCAATCGCATTTGCACTTTTTCTCGTGTTCTATAACACAATACCTACCTATCTTCATGGTCCCTTCAGTATAGAGTTATGAGGAGTTGACTGTATTAACGTTGAAATTCCTAGAACAAATTATGCAGACATTTCTTAAAGAACTCCTGGAGAAATTCTTGCAGAAATTAAAGAAAAAAAAAAGATATATTCGCAGAAAATAATGACGAATTTTGAAAGTAAGTGCGGGACTTTCTCCGCACAACAAGTCAAAAATCTTGGAAAATATTAAAAAAAAATCGGAAAATAACAAAATTTGGAGTGGAATCTAGCATTTACAGATATGATTACAAACAAAATCATAACAAAAATGTCGGTAGATTTTTTTTAATATGACCTGTACTGCCCATAATTGCATATTAGTCACATTCGACATTTTTGACAATTTCGAGTAAATACCGTGGAGAGTCATCAAATGATATATACTTTCGATCAACTCACTCAAAACTGTGATTTCGTTCTGGAAAATTCGAAAAAAAATACCGAGTTGTTTTGTCACATTGGTAATTGTAACTGCAGAACAGTCAGCAGCAAAGAAATTTCTATCAGAATTATTTTCTGACTATTCACCCAATATACGATATGAGCTGTACAAATTTTCAGCCTCAAATTAGCACTTTTGAGTTCCTGATATTTTTTATAAATTGTAGTTTCTTCCCATACTGCCATAAAATACACACTTGGTATTCCATTTACTGAATGCCTACTTTTGTCGAATGTTACAAATATGCAGTTATGGGCAGTGTAATCGCTAGGGAGGCCAAAAATCTGTAAAACCTTCAAGAAAACGGTAGACCTGGTCAGTGACCAGTGGTCACCCTGTGCAAACCACTCACTGGCGAAGCCTACTATGAAACAACTCCAGCGACCGTGTTGCATAGATGCTTATCGCGCCTCCGACCCTAGTAGGCCCTTGATTGCATCAATATCATTCAATGTTCATACCATCCAATGAATACTTGATGTCTCCATTCGAAGCCTGCCCGCAGCGCCCGATGTCACGCTCGGGCTCAACTTTTGACATTTCTTCCGGGCGCTCGCTCGCTCGACCAATTGACAGTTGCACTACAACGAGTGCCAGCAGGGAACAGGGAAGAGGGGCGGTTCCCAGGTGTGCCGTTTGTGTTCCATAGTGTAATGCAACCTCAAAATAGGATTTCCACTTTTTATCGATTTTCGTTCGGAGTATTGTTCATTCTGGGAACAATCGTTCCGAGATCGAACCGAAACAGTGTTGCTTTCTTTTGTGTGACTTTGTTCCGTTCTTGTCGTAAGGCGCAGTCAGATCCTCGGCAGGAGGGCACTTGCATGGGAACTTCCCAACTTAATGGCCCAAGAAATCACTCCTGCTGGGTCGTATTCAGATGTCGCGTGAAGTTTTGTGACTTAATAACGATATTAGTGTTACTCGGGGCCGGGTTTTGTTCCTGGCTGTTTAGCTGACTTGGTAATTCAGAGACCCCACGAAGAAAGGATTTCGCGAAATGGCTAGCTTCTTCGAAATAAGGGGTTAATTGACGAGATTCCCATACAGTTGAGGAACTTCCGCGCTAATTGGTCGACGGCATGCAGGTTAGTTGCACAAGCGACAAACCACTGTTGAATGATTCATATTTAATGCTCACCTTATTATACTTAGACACTTTGATAAATTTAAAATCAATACTGTGATTTTCTAAACAAGTAATAACGTTGGGGAACGTGTTTGAGTATTTCAACACTTTATTTTGAGCTTCTCAATATCGAACCACATTTACTTCTTGTACAAGCTACAAAGAAACCATCCTTTCACCGATTGGCATTCGGTGCAAATTGCAACACCTGGAAAACAATCTTCCGGGCCAACCAAAACACAAACCTTCTATCTTTTTCGATATGGTACAATCGCAAACTCTGCCAAAATGTAGCATCGCAGCGAACTGCGTGCAGAAACAGGATTCCTCCCCCTCCTTGCCGAATTCGACTTATCTGCTCCTCGTTTGGCGGCTGCTGCAAAGATTACCGCTGGATGATCGCGGAACCCCACAGAGAATCTCGCGAATAGCCCCAAAATTTGAATTTACACCATATGTTGGCAGCCCCGTACGAAGGTACGGTTGTTGAATTCCGAATTTCCTTTATCTCTTGTTTTGGCGAGAGGTAAAGGATTCCTTCGCATTTTTCATTTTATTTTTCGGGGGAAAGGAACAGTTGTAGGAGTGAATGACCTGCGAGAACATATGCGGTCTATTGTGCGGGTTGGTTTGATGAACTAAATTCAAATAAGGCTGAAAGTTTATTTCGGTTTTCGTCTCGAGTCGAGATGTAGTGGAGACAAATATTGGTGTATGCAAATTTGATTTGCTTCCCAGTTTTTTGGCGCTGAAGAGGTTCGTTACTTAGGTACGAGGCAGGTGCTTGTGAAGAAATAAAGATTCATCGCGCGCCAACAATGAGGGAGCGCGCGCTCCTTCAAACGCCTACTCAGGTCAAGGAAGTCCGGTTGTGTGACGAAAAACCTTTCACTATGCGCACGGTGCTTCTTCTATCGTTATTATCAGAAAAAAATAGCTATCAACACTTCAAACGCTAATTTGTTTTAATGGTTGTTCTACACCTCTGGATTGATTTCAAAAACATACTTGATTACTTTTTCAAGATGACGTAAGTAACTTTCGCAAGATTTGAAGAAAAGAAAAAATGACAGGGATCAAAACTTTATTTATAAATCTACAGTCAATTCTCCATAAGTCGATATCGAAGGTAAGTAAGAAAGGTATCAAGTTACAGAACACAAAACCAATGCAATTGCGATCAAAGGAACCATCGAGGTAGCCATGAAAAGCTACTTTTTCAATTGTTCTCTTACTCAAAATCGAGATACGAAATATCGGGTAAGGGAAAGTTGACCATATTCTAAATAAAATCAACATTTTGCCATTCTTTTTATCCTCAGAACCTTACATGCAAGCAGCACGCGTCTAAAAATTCTGTTTGCTATAATTTTCTCGCAAAAATCTAATGACAAAATGATACACCGTTTTGATCAATTACTTACGACATGTACCAGTCAATGTAGAATTGACTCAAGTAGTGTTTTGCTTTGATTCGTGGTTAAGTCACTTTGTCTCTCCATATGAGCGATGGAAGGGTTAGTTGGCGAAAGTTGAAAATTTCACTTACGTTGTTTTGTAATTCCGAAAATTGTTGCTTAATTTATCATTTCGCCCCGAAAGCCAGCGGCAACCAAGCGTGTTGCTTATCGTTGCTGAGCAAACGAATCGGTTTACATGTTATTTAACAATGCTACGATGAAGAGATGATCATCATCTATATCCCAGTGGTGATAGTATTTATCTAGATCCATTCATTTGTATGAAAACAACGAGCTACACACTCGGTTACCAATGGATTTTAGGACGAGAACAGGTTGGCTCAGAGAGGGGTGGAAGGACGTGTAGAATTTCGTCTGCCAAACACATAGGATGGAAAAAATAAGTTTGTTTACTCTTCTGGCTTACGGCCGTTTGAAAAAGTTTTCGAGGGTAGATGAGGCGCCGTCTTGAAGGTGTAACCATTGGAATAGTTGACTTTTAGGATATGAATATTGTATTTCAATTTATTTTAATCTCATTACGGCTTGTCATACTCAATTGGTTATTTTAAGGCTCAAACGCAAAGAGGCATTACAGAGCCGATTTCATTGTACGATCAATTCTCTATAACCAACTTTTACTATGGTTCTCTAACTCGATATCGAGATACCAAATATCGAGTAAAAGAGATTTGTCTGTATATACAAATACCCTTATAAAACATCTGGGTTACCATCTTAAAAGATCATTAAATGCAAAAATATTCGCTTCGCAGTTATGGGAAACCCATAGATATCATAAAAGAGTGAAAATCAATTCAAAACAAATATTTTAAATGTCATATTGATTAGAATATTGTTCAAGTAAGAGAATTTTACTCCAAATAGTATAGAAATTGTTTGAGGGCTTGGAAAAAATGTATGTCTCTAAAGCACAATGAAGTGCAATGAAACGTTGTGAAACGGGACACAGAATCAAAACAAACCAGCCAATGACGTGACCAGAATCACGTTTGTTCGTTGTGAGTAGGGTAACAAGAAGTTCAAATTCAAAAAGAACCCCGATGGTTTACATGGGGTAATGTTCCAATTAGCGGGGGTGCACGGTAATTGTGAAGAATTTTTGTTGTAATCCACTGGTCGGGTATAAGCGTGCTTCTCTGCTTCTCTGGTATATCACGTAGTATATGAGTCAAAACACTGAATAACATTGAAAAATGCCCTTCATGCGAATATAGATCCAACAAAGTGCTTATTTAATGCCTGTATTCATCAGGTTTAGAAGCAAAAATGATATAGTAATAGACTTTCTATTTGGTGGAAGTACGATAATTATGCGTGTAAGCATTTGCTAATTCAGGGCTTATCTTTAGTGCTTATGGTTACTTGGGGTCATAACCCAGTTTACCAAAATATTCTTTTATCAAGCTACTAGTTACACTTCCAAGGACAGTTTCAGTTTTGAGAGCACAATTCCGAGGTCAATGCAATTAACTCAATAACTTATCTTCAAAGTTTCAGTCGTTTTGTTGGTCTGAAGAAAGTTTTTACCGTGACCAAAACGTTTTATGAGATGCATTGAATAGTTGTCGTTATTCTGAGTTGTACTACAATTAAGTAGTCAGTGCAATTTTGTGAAGCTTATCGATGTACTCTATAAGATTGCCTCATGATTTGAATAAGACTGAAAGTTATTTCTAGGACGGTTTAAATGTACATAATATTGAATTATATTCGCTAATTCCAATATGCTTCGCACATCAATCACGGGTTTATATTTCATCTACAGTACAACCATTACTCGACATCGAGTGATGGGATTGTAATCGATGGAATAGTTCATGATAGTAATCATGATCGCTCAAAACAGCTTTGGAACGGATTTCTGTTTCTTGACAATATCAACTCTTGAATCGAAGGCACAAAAAAAAAATGTAGCTTGCGTAAACTATAGATGTTGTTGATTTCTTACTATTTAGGTGAGGAAAACATTTGGTAATATACTGTTGTGCTCAGAAAACGTTAAACTACCATATGACAACAAAATTTGCTTACTTTTGGGTGAACTTTTGAAAAAATAATTCATGTTAGAATTATATTTCTAAACCAATAAATTTATAATCATCCAAAAAATCAATAAAATGGCTCCGTAATGTCACAATGTGCTTGAGCTTGTGAATAAATAATGAATTTGCATAAACCTTAACAAGATTTTAAGTGAAAACATCAGAGATGATTTCCAATACTGAAACACAACGTTCATGTACAAAAAACCAATGATTTTTCCGGTTAAACCTTTCGAAAGGGCGTAACTCAAAATTTCTTCAAACATATTTCTATTAATCCAGAGGCTTAAAACAATTATTTGAATGAAATGGCGATCAATGTTTTTATGGCTTTTTTTCTATAATAACAGTAAATGAAGCACCGTGTACGCGGTCTAAGCTGATGCGGCATACGATCAAGTACAGCACGAGCTTTTGAGAGGCTCTCTAAGAAGCCACGCGGACCTCGGCCACATCCGCCCCTCTCATGTTGCCCTATGTCATATCCAATAAATCTCGCATCGCGCCGCGAAGCGCTTGGCACTAACAACAAAAAACATCAATCAAAACACTTGCCTCATTGTGTTTCAGCGCCCCCTTCCCTGACCTGAGGGCTCTGAGGCACTCTGAGCCTGGCAATTTCTAGACCAAGGTTCACCCGATGCTCGTAAAAAGCCAGCAGCAGTTGCTCGGGCAGCCTGTGTGTCTCTGACGATCATCCGCGTCTCTGTCTAAGAAGCGTAGGCAATAATAAGGCACCACACTCTAGGGTGGTCTCCTCTCTCGCTGTCTTTCGATTATTACAGTGCAATACTAAAGCTTTGCGAAGTATTTCATACTGTACATTGCAAGACTATTCCTTCGCTAGCATTCCATACAAAAACCGCAACAGAAGAAATTGATGTGGATCAGCCTCTGTCTCTCAATTTAAAAAAAAATGTCCTTTTAAAAAGTCAGACGAGCAATGATAAGCTTTCTCTACAAAAACTTCAGGTTCATGTACTCCCCTAATAGTTGACGGATTCCGCTCAAACTTTTACGGTAGCTTATGGTGGTCCAAATGAAAAATTTTGGATAAACTAACTTAAGACCTTTACAGCTAGATTTCTATCATATAAAATGGGCCACCCTACCCCACACATTGCCGACCGAAAACGACCGGCTGACTGACTGTGGCACAGCTTCTTTCGAATTCTTCCGGACAACACACCACTGCCTGGATAATCGATTTCGAGTTACACACATTTCTCGGGTGCTTCTTTCGGTGGTCACAAACAACAACAGCAATCGCTGGAAAACGACTTACTCATACCCCCAACGCATTGGAGAGCGGCAAGGGACCAAGTGGCCGAGGATGGCTGATCGTAAAAACTCCACTTGACTCCACTGACTGACTGACTGTGACCAGGGAGCTTCGCAAGCACACACACACTTCACCGGGTGATCTCGAGACCCTATAGATCTGCCGGATCGTCCACGGGGTCGCGCGTTGAGCAGTTGAGATTGCTGCTTTGATGCCACTACTGTGGCTGGATCTCTGAGACCTCGCGCGTATACCGACTGCGCTTTACCCACTTGAACCCTGCCTGCGCTCGAATTGAGTACCAATATGTATGTACGTTTTGAATGCAGGAGGAACGTCTGAGATGGAGGGCTAGACAGTGGTGTGTCTCAGAAGGGGAGACGAGTAATAAATTTGAACTATGCTTGCAGAGGTTGGTTCCAGGTGACACAAATCATCGAGAAATAAACAGCTGACTATAGTGTTTCGAAGAAGTAATGACCATCATAACCTTTCTTCATACTACCTCGCCTTCTACACGTTTCCGGGTCTTAGGCGTCCCATTCAGCTATGAAACAATCTTTTCTGAATACTAAATAAATTTGCAGATGTATTTGCTTACAACCTAACTATCGATTCAGATTCTCACTCGATTTGAGCCGTCCCACTGCACAAAAGATAAATTTCTTGAACATTAATTCTTGAACCTTGTTGTGTCTCTTAAATATCTTGATTTGCAGGCGTCTCACCTGAATTTGCAGGTGTCTCACTTCGTTATGAAAGATTTGTTTCAAATTTGTTCATGCATTTTGAGTGTCGCGACGCGCTACTGATCAAAACTCTCTTACAGTTCGGCTAAGAAAGGTCCCAAATCTGACCTATTCGATTCATTTAATGTGTTCTCAAAACTATCAACACCCCTACCCATCCACGCCACTGAACCTCGTAGTAACTTCTCATTCTCGGTCGAGTGTTTCCACACCGCCTTGCCATTCCTCCGATCGCTTCGTCCTCTCCAGCACACTCATATAGGTTAAGCGCATCAGTCGCAGGCTCACGGCAAGGTGAATACCGACTAATTTAACCATAATTATATATCTGTTATGTTATGCATTTTACAGCGCATCGCCCAAGCTGCTGCACTGTTCCCCTTTTCCCCCATTGATCCACCTCGTTTTCAAGAGTGGAACTCAACCCGAAAGTTTTGCGCCAGGCTGCGCTTCGAGAAGCGGTCCTCTTTCGGAAAGTCCCCGGAAAGTGAAGCAGTAACATGCTCACTGACACCGGAATCTCGCTCTTTCTCTCTCTCGATCCTCTGAACAACAACGCCACCACGTCAAACCAGCAACAACCCCAGGCCACCGCCAAACACAGCAGCTTCACGATCTCCGAAGACGACAGCCAGCAACCGGGAAGAAGTGAAACCGAAATCGGTAACAGTAACAACATGTAGCAGCGAGTACATCTCATCGCGCGCGGAGATTCCTTCCTGTGGATGGGTGTGGGTGGGGGTGCGGCAACAGGATCGGATGGAGGATGGGATAATATCGGCTGAGGTTCAGATAGCGTCCCGGGTAATAAATAAAATAACAACCAAAACAACAACTCGTTCGGCAACAGCAGTGAAGCAGCAGCAGCAACTGCAAAGTCCGATCGGTTTTGTTGTGCACAGTGGGAACATTTCAGGAAATGACGATCAAAACCTCTCAAGGTTTTTCAGAACACATGGAATTTTGGTTCTCTATATTTGCGATTTTCAAGATTTTGGATAAAGCTTCCATTTATTTTAACCCTAAGGGGTCTCAGATGTTTTTTTGTTATTATTTCGAAATTAAGCAACATGGTTAACCCCTGGGAGGGAGGCACCGATACTACACACGAAATATGGCACAAAGTTATTTCGAACTGCAAGAAAACTCCAGCTTGCCAACGACAATCAAGGCAGACTTGATGAAAATCGCTAGTTTTCATTTGTTGTGTTCCTTCGATCGTTCTGGACAAACATGGAAAAAGGGTCAAAGTTTTCTATGCATTTCATTTTCGTTTTTATTGGAAAAAGTAAAATTATGCGTTTCAAATACTTTATATTCAATCAGAATAAAAGTTGCTATTGTGACATTATTTATGAATAAGCATGAATAGCTTTTCAATCGATTTTTGGTCACATTTGATAAAATGCAGAAATATGTTTTAATCAATTACGCGCTTTTGTTTGTCCATTGTTTTAGATCTGGGCTCACAGTGACAGTTCGTGACAGCAGAATCTCGGCTCACTTTGACGTACATAAATTTCGTATCAGTTTCTCCCTCCCAGGTTAACCCGAGTAAAAATAAAGGTTTTTCGAAAGAATTGGAGGACATTAAATTTCAAACAATTTTGTTATATATAGTTATATGCTTTAATTTGGTTTTAAGACGACATTCAGACAGCAATTATTACTGAAACTTATTTGATACTTGGATCCAACCTCATAAGAGATCCAAACTTTTTTGTTTGTCGTGTTATTGTTTAAAAGAATTTGATTTAAAAACTAGTTGACCCAGCAAACGTTGTATTGCCAGCCAGGAGACTGATTAATAATGGTTTGGAGACACTCATATAAAGTGGTGTTTCATTTCCACTCGGTTTTCCATATTGTTGGCGAATCCTCGCCATCGCGCCTTCACAACCATATTTGGGACACCCTATTGTCGGGTGAACGGGACAGGAATGACAGTCACTGTCATGCGGTGAGTCAGGGAACAATAGTATGGAAGGTTGTTTATCATGCAGAAGAAAGTGAAAGTACACGTTCCACAAACTGATAGTTAATCCTAAATTCTTAGCCTAATAGTCTAAACCTAAGCAGTAAAATTAAGTGAATTCTAAGCCTATGATAAAAGGTAAATTGAACTATAAAATTTGTTGAACTTATGAAACTATATGGGCTATTTACATAGTTATACAGAAATCTACACCCTACATGGTGTAACCTAAAAGTCGTTAGAGTTACTATCGCCTACCATTACAACTGAGGTAAATCTAAACTATTTGAGTTACATGCAAACTGAAGTGACTAATTATAGTACGGCAGGTTTAATAGTACGGACTAATACGACAAAATACGAGGATAGACATTTGTACAACGGTTGAAGACCAACACGACACGAGACAGACTGAATTGACTACACGGAGGGAAACGAAATACTGAAATCGGGACTAAACGTAAGTTCACAATAATGCTTATAATTATTTAAAACACAGCAAACAACATAATGATACACAAACTGGATTGGACATTGATAAAATTATGTAATTTTCTCAGGGAAATAATAATCTACCGAACAGTAACCAAAACCCATTCTCTGGCCGTTTCATTTCCGGGATTATTATTGCGGAAAATTCCGAGAGCGTTGGCAATTTCCAACACATACATTCTCGGTGGATTTCTTAACCTTTGCATCCACACAAACCCTTGACAAACAAATTGAAGTAAAATTCATTCAAATCATCCGTTGACCTTTTCTCGAGCCAATTTGTGACATACAAACACCATTCCATTTTTATTTATATAGATTTAAGTATCCTTAGAGTACGCTTTGAGCTTTCTTGAGTATTGTTGTGCCATTCTGCTGACCACGGTTAAAAGATCACAGTTAAAACTTGACAATTATTCTAACATGTAAAGGGATGGTAGTAGGTTTCTTGAATAAAATATTTTGTATTGGAAATTTAAAATGAGTATGAGTAAAGTATGGGAAATTCTTAATGCTTATACAATATAACTAGAACTAAAAATGCCGAGATAGATTTAACTGATAACCAATCGCAGTCTTAAAATGAACATAATAAAGCAACGTAATATTAGAAACGGAGGTGCCGAGAAGTGCGTAATGGAAAGTTATCTCACAGAGAGAAGTGTATATGTTTCCAATAAATTTATTCCACGGCTAGCACAGGGTTATTCTACGCTAGTTGTATAAAGTTGTTCAGCAAAAATACGCAATTCAGAAACATAAACCAATTTGTAAAACGTACCCTCTGAAAAATTCAAAAAAAATACTTGGGCTAAGCTTGTGCTTAATCTTGAAATAATTTGGTGCAAATATATAAATGAATAATCTGTACATCCCAACTAACCAGTTATTAGGCGCGATAAAAGTATATAGTGTACTTAGTCATTTGATGCCTGTCAGTTTGATAAATGCATATAATGTCTTTCTCATGCCAGAAAAGACGAAATATCGAGCCAACATGTAATCATGTTTTTTTGCACTAATAGTGCCAATATTAAAGCAGGTAAGAAATGTCAGTTGTTTTGGCACGATTCTGGGCGATTTTTTGTGCTTTCGCGTACGCAGCCATGCAAAATAATTTTCAACTCTTATTTTCTGTGGAAATCTCACCACATATAAAAGAAAATTCGAGAAAAAGTGTTACATTTTTACAAGGTTTTTAAAATTTTGAACTGAATACTTTCTAAGCACCGTAAGTTTTCTCTGTGAAAAAAAAAACCGAATCGGGATGTAAAAGAAGAGCTTAAACAACAAGTACAACAAGTAAAACGAAAATGAAATAGTTCAGAGTGTTTCTCTGTGTCATATTCAATACTTTTGGCGTATTCCGTCTTAATTCTTAAGATTGTGACATTTTGATCCTTTGTCTATTGAGGATTTTGCCCTTCAATAGACTCACACCAAAATCATTTTGTCACCCCAAAATATTCCCCCACCATGTTTGCCTTATATTGGATGGCGCCATAGCTAACAAAACCAACATGTAACGCATTTGTAACGCACACTGTTGGATTGTACATTGAATGCAAGGTGCGTGCTTCTGCTTTACTGCCATATAAACTTAATATTTATTTTTCCACGTTGAAAATTTGAACGAAAATCGATTCGTCAACAAAACGTACAATAACGTGATGAAAATTGTTCATTTGCGTCTCGAAGCAACAAACCTCGTTATATTGATATTGTTCCTTAGCTCCTTCAGCCACAAAAGAATATTGCTGGGGAAAAAAGAACCAATGTAAACCAAAAATATGCGATTGTGATAGTATTGTGCTCTGCTTTGATAGATGGGTTATTGCCCATTGCACGGTGACGTCATCAAAATATCGCTCTCTTTCCCTCCTTCGAAAAATCTGAAAACAACAGTGCCAGTACCTGTCAAAGTTGACAGGTACTGGCACCATTGTTTTCAAGTTTTGTTGAAGAGCGAAAGAGATAGAATTTCGCCGTAAAACGCCTAATTGGGAAAGCTGTGTTTCGCACCCCGAAGGTTACCAAGTAGTGGTTCCAATTTTTTTTATTTATTGTTTTTTTTCGATGCGAATGGATCCCTACTCAAGTCCTTCACGCATACATTTACCCGACAAATTACGAAGTTTTTTCTATCCAAATGCAGATAAGTTTTTTTGTAAAACAAACAAACTAGCAACCCTGTTTCCATTTGACAGCGGCAAAACAAACAACTCAGTGCAAAAAACATCTACCCAGCGTTAGCTTTCGAAGTCTCCGTGATGGGTTAAAACAACTTAACGTTAGGTAAACTCGAAAGAACCCAAATTTGGCTTATTCCATTGAACTTTGACGCTGGGTCGGTGCGTCTCTCTCTGTTTTTGACAACATTGCTATTGCGAGAGAGACAAAACAACCCAATCGTGGGTAAAAACTAAATGCAGTTTACCCAAATTTGAGTAAAAAAACTTTTTTTTGGGTAGTCTGATTTCTGCGTGTAAATTGCCCATTGCACGGTGACGTCGTCAGAAAATCGCTCTCTTTCGCTCCTTCGGGAAATCTGAAAACAACGGTGCCGGTAGTGGCAAAATGTTTTTTTTTTTCAAGTTTTGTTGAAGAGCGAAAGAGAGAATTTCGCCGTGAAATTCCTAATTGGCGTGAAAGCAAATCTGTTCCTTTTCTTGCTCGCCAACGGCGTTAACAAAGGCTTTGACGTTTCCGCACTTATGAACCCGCCCATACTTCTGAAGTACGGGTTCCCGTAAGGTGGGAACTGCGCAATGAGCCATTTTACGAAGCTGGACAAATGACAGGAGACCTGGGAGTAAAGTTTCCCTTTTCAATCATCGTCATCAGTTTTCGCGATGATGATGGTTGATGTGCATAGTCATAGTCATTTCGATCGAAGCTTTTCACACAGGCAAAAACGTAAATGGAGAATAATTATTAAAACATTTCTGATCACAAAAGCGCCTCATTATGTGAAATATGGGTAACAAAACAATTAGATAAGGCGTTGTAAAAAATCACGTTTGATTTTATCAAAAAATTCCCAGGTCTCCTGTCAATTGACGCCGTTACGACGGATAGCTAATCCGAAACGTCTCATAAAATGGCTTATAAGAACTTTCATATTTTCCTCCGACTTATCACTGCATGCAAACACTAACCACGTCAAAATACTAGATAGCATTGAAAATATATGTGAATGTAGAGCCAGTATAGAGCTTATTTAATGTTTGTACGCGTCAGACTTAGAATCATTAGTGCCGTAGAAGTGTTTCTTAAAGGTGGTAACGCTGATATATGGCGTGTCTGCATTTGTAGTGCTATTATAATGCTTACATGCATTTCTAATGCCAATTTAAAGCTTATTAGAGTTTTAGTACCGGGAGTACCGGTACCGAAAGTACCGGTAATATCAACCAATTTTTGGTACTGAAATACCGGACTGAAAAGTATTGAGTACCGGTACTTTCGGTACTGACGAAAAATCTAATAATCGTTTGAATTGATCAAAATTTCTGCACAATAAATGGTACGTAAGTTTGGTAATCTTCGTTGATGGCAAACTTCTCAGGCCGATCAAGGAACGTTTTATATTCAGCACTAAGGATAATATATATCCGTAGATAAAACGGTACAGGAACGCTAATTGTTTCATCTTGTTTCCGTTAAAAACATGTTTTTTTTTTTGGAACATTGAAAAAAAAACTGAGGGTGAAGTTGTAGTACGGAAATAATTCAGCAATTGATTTCCAAAGGATTATCGTTTATAGAATACATATGATGCTGCTGGTGGTCAATTTTAAGTTTCCCAGATAACTAGGCAAAGAAAAGTTTCAGAATATTAAAGCATTTAAAGGAGCTTCAATTATGGCACAAAGATTGATAGAAACTGTTCGAAATAACTCGTGTACTACGACCATGTCAAGCTAATGTGAAATATTCAAAGCGAACACAAGCAACATCCGAATGAACCCAGAAAGAGCTTTCTCGGTCACTGACAGTTTTACTACCAAAATAGTTAACTTTGAACATACTTTACATTTTTTAATCCTACTTTAAAATGAAAATCAATGTTATAACACGAATGTTGTCCAAAAATTATTCATTTCGAACGATTTCATTTGAATCCTATAAAACGGCAAAATGTGGATGATTAAAGGGCATATTTGAATTTGAATGAAAACTGGCATTTCAACGCATATTATTGATTATATCATTTATCATTATCATTTTAAGAAACTCGTTTTCCATACGAATATTCAAAAAATTCTAGCGGGTTGGAACATGGTCAAATCTTAAGGTGACACATCTCGGAATCCGAACATGGCAAGAGCAATGGCCGGCTTGTGCCCCTACTCACGATTTCAAAGGTACCAATCTGCTGAAATGATGAACGTAAAATAGAAGTTGTACTGTAGTTTGATGCTTCTTTCGCGAGATTTGTGCATTCAAAGTTTTGGTACATTATTGAATTTTGATTCCAAGCTGTTTCACCTTAATGAAACTTTCACTTCTATATCTTTCCAAGAAAAATATAAAGGTGATTAAAACACGTTTCATTTTTGTGTTACACGGTGCGAAAACCTGTAGTGGGACTGATATGCGGTTACTTTTCATTATGGGAAGTATAGTTCATGAAAATGACGAACAAGCTTCAGCAAACTTGTGTTTATTGACGAATTTGAAAAAGTTTCAATTTATTCGTCAAATACTGTATGCTTTATAAAAAAAAAAAAACAAAAAAATCTATCAGTACCGGTACTAAGAGTAACAGTACCGTTAAACGGGGTATCTTGTAACAGGGGTAAAACTTGCAACACTTTGACATGTAACCGAATTGTCGTTTCGTTTAACATTGAGTTAAATTATTATGATTTAATTAACAGTTTAATTGTTTTTTTTTTGGGTGGTTTGCTGGAGGTAAAAATCAGTAGAAATATGTCTAACAGAGACCTTTTTAAGACAAACATGTCAATATGTGATACGTCGCTTTGATTTAAATATGTATAAAAATAACTCATGTAGAGAATAACCTAAAATATCATTGTATTTGTAGAAAAGTTGCATTTGAGGCTAAGTAGCCCATCATTTGTTTTGGCAACAATGATGACTTTTCAGCTTGCATTTCAAAGTGATAAAACTCAGTCTTGATAGTTTATATTGACTTGAAAAAGTATCACTGTACGCGCTGACATGCATAAAATATGCTCATAATTTTTCAGCTGTGCCAGTGCAAAACCAACTGATTTTTCTTTGAATCGAAATCGTGGGATGAATAAGCAACAATCATCAACGACGCATACAAATTTTAATGACGGCCTACTGCGCCCTTACGTTTTAATGGCTTACTAATAACTGTCATGACTCATGATATGCTATAATTTCCACGTGTGAATTGGACACCCTATGTAATGTCAAAGGAGTTTTCAAACGAGTTGGTATAATACACATAATTCAATCCAAAATCATTAGTTTTCTAAGAGTAGAGCAGCCTGTTTCTGATTATTGTCATGTTTTTACTCCAGAAAATTATTAAATGATCATAATAACATGATCAAGGTTAAGTTTTTAATAGTGTAGTTTAGGTAGCACTATGTGTTGCATGTTACCCCACATCAAGGGTAGCATTGGAAATGCATATTTTTCGTCTCTCCTGATCCCAGAAAATCAAATACTGATAAAATTGATACCGCGTGGTATTCTTTACGTGGTGATTTAGGTACCAGATGTTTATTGTCTCATCTGAATCCTCAAATTATTCATCCATGTAGCTTTGAAGTTGAAAATTGGTGCAAGTTACTCAGTTTGACGGTACCATAGAACCGGTACTCGTCAAAAGGGGTACACGGAGAAATATTTTTACCTAATTTTTGAGTTTACTTTACCCAAAATTAAGTATATCGATTATAGTTTCAACCCAAAATCTCTCGGTTTTTTCTTTCTCCCACACGAATGTTGTCAAAAATAGAGAGAGCTGCATCTACTTTGGCCCAATAAGCCAAATTTGGGTAAATGCAACTTTTCTTATGTTTGGGTGGAAAGAACTCAATTTTGCGTTAAATCAACCCAAAATTGAGTATATTTTTCTAATGGAATTAAAGCCAAACTACCTAGTGGGGACTTTGGAAATTTAGCCAAAATTGAGTTATTGGGCTCAACTACGGGATTGCGTTGAAACAACCAAAAATTGAGTCGGATTCCGTCTCCGTGTAGGTTCCTAGAACCCTAATGCTTATAGCAAGACTCCTTGCTATAAGCAGGTTTTGGTCATCTGTTTTCTAAAACCGTCCCTTTGTGCGACGGTGGTGAGAATGTTCCGAAGGGAAATCTTCGGTTACCGTGGCGCAATTCACATCTCCTACCCCCTCCCCCCTAAGCCACGTGAAGGAAATGAAATATGTGTGGCAGCGCGAGCAATTGGCCGAAGGAGGCGTAGCAGCGCGGGAAGAAAACGGTTTTTGTGTATCGATAACGCGCGCGCCCGCTGTACGATACTGTTCTTCTGCTTATCTGCTCGAGTAGCGGGCGGGTGCGAGAGAAAGGAATATATGAACAACGACTACAACGACGAGGACGTAATCGTAATCGAACAACTTGGTTGAAAGGATGGAAGGTTTTTTTTTCCTTTCATTCTGGTTGTAAGTTTCAACTTTTTCTCAGGGATTCGTGGAGATTACGCGTCTCGTAGCAATGGGTGTTATCTGGTGTGCGATGTTGGATGTTGCAGCGGTATTATCGGACGGGTGCTTGCTCGGGATAACACGGAATCGGGATAGGACGATTTATATCTGCGGCTATCTGGAGTGGTGATAAGTACAACCCCGAGGAGCAGTAATTCAATACTGATAGGAATGCGGGATGGGCAGTGGCGTATCTTGGCGTAAGTTGGAAGGGGGCGAGATTCCAGAGAATTGAAATACATGCCTGGATTGTGAAGAACAACATATTATCTAACATCACGAGCCTTTTGATATTGGCGAACCTCGATATCTCTTTGCTGCTCGATCAGTGTGGTGACCCTATGAGCTCGAATCTATAGAGATACTTCATGTACCTTCATGATCTGACAGGAAAAGCGTTAGGTGGAGGCTTACTCCACCAGAGCGATTCAAAAGGGGATCATCTCAGCGCCTAATACATATTGCTTCCATAGAATCTAAAGTACCGTAAAATGGGGTGTTAAGGACTCGTGGGGTGTTAAGGGATTGAACTTCTCAATCAAGTTCGAAAAATCACAGAAACGTTGAAAGTCGATATATAAGTCGTCTGAAATGCTTGATTTTTTCGGAGGATTGTGAGCTGCATTATGTAATAGGAGCTGTCTATTAATATGAAGTATTGTGGTTTCTAGATATTGAAAACGTTTCAAAACATTTTTGTTCGAATTTTATGGGCTAAATACATTCATATACAAACCCATGAAATATATTTGAGAAAAATTCGCGAGTAACGTAGAAGATAGGTAAATTTATTTGAGATCATAGTACAGACAAAAACTTCTTTAAATTATATCTGGGTTTCGATTTTTAGGAACTTTTAGTAAAAAAGTCTCGTTTTGAAAATAAGTGGGGTGTTAAGGGATTGTCTATTCTAACTTTTCTAAGTTACTAAACTCATTCGATTTATGCCGTAATGTATTTCAATATAGCTTTGAGTTGTTCCGTGAAGTTGTTAACCTGCATGGAAAGTTAAGGGATCATTCGTAAGTCACTGAATATCACCAAAAATGACTTATCTCAAAATTTGGTAAAATTGGTTAGAAAATGTAGATAAAAACTGAATAATGTGAATATGGGGATTTCATGATAGTATTTTCAAAAGCTGTTCCATCGGATTGGTGAAAAGTTTGGAAATAGGAATGGTTATCTTATATGAGATGGTTTTGAAGCTATTGATTCTTTTAAGCATTACCTACGTCCTAGATATAATAATAAGGTTATTTCCGATCTCTTTTTTGAAAACTTTTAAGGCTTCGAGGGCATGTGTAAAGTGTTGTCGAGCATTGAGTACATTGTAGTATAGTGTGTGCGATTTCCGCTTTATATTGGAAACTTTTTGTTAGGATTTTTTTCAGATCATGCTGCTGGGTGTTACATACAAATCCGTTATTTGGTGTGGAGCTTTATTTAAAAGGCAAATTGGACACTTACTCTATTCAAACTGAAAGCTTGTTGAAATTATCCTTCTTTTGACAAGTCATGACAAGGTTGCTTTGCACTATTCAAGGATACGAATACTGCATATAAGTATAATATTAGTTCACGGAACAAGTTGCAGAATAATGATTTTTACAGCACGAGTCGTAAACTTATCTAACGAGGCTTGCCGAATTGAATAATTACGACTAGTGCTGTAAAAATCGAGTTCTCCAACGAGTTGCGTACAACATTTTTTGCAGTTTCGTAGAACACCACTTAAGGGTACCAGAAACCATATAGGAATGCATTCACCATTATTTTAAAATTTGTTGTGTTATGATTTATTACGCAACTCAAACAGTCGCGTAATGAGAAAGCGTTGTGTAATGAATCATTACAGCACTGGTTTCAGTTGCGTAATGACTATTACCACACTCCTTAATGCAGTGCAGAAAAGTAGGCCGTTTCATGCCAGATTAGAGGGATGGAAAACAGTCTATTACGATGAGAAATTGCAAAAAAATATTTTTAGACAATTGTGCGATGCACTCATAGCTTGCTTGAAAATAGAATCAATATATATGAGAGATTTAGCAGGGAATATAAAACGGTTAACGTTTTCAGGAGTTCCAACTTGAATTATATTGAAGTAATATCATCTTTAGAATAATCACATCAACGATATTGACCAAAATATTTTTTTTTTTGCTGTTGACAAAATATAGTTTTATTTATAAAGCTCAAATTCCTTAACACCCCATTTTGCATATTCTTAAAAAATCACACATTTCTATGATTATCTAAGAAATCTGCCATAGGATCATCTTCATTGTAATTGGCTTTTAATATACACGCCGGGAGAATGATAGGACTGTATTTTGTTCAATCAATGACATAGGGTCGATGTACCAATAGCCGCATAGTTAAGAACAAAAATTCGTATAAAATCGAAAATTATCGCTATCGTCATTATTTTTACATCATCTGTAAGCTTTTTATCTTGGTTTTGTGGGAAAAATATGAAAACTACGAAAACTTATTTTTTTTTTATTTATTATCGCGTGTGCCACTATAGGAATACATGTGCCTATAGTAGCAATATTTCTTATTTATGTTCCTATAGTAGCACTAGCATCACGGCGTTGGCAAAATACTTATCAAAACCATATTTTTACAAAAATTTTATATTTTTCCTACAAAGTGTAGATCAAAAGCGAAAATTTGATGTAAAAAAAATTCTTGATTCATCAATTATTTCGAAAAATAAAAAATAGTTTCTCTCAGTAGAGCTACTATAGGAACAATAGGTTTACTATAGGTGCAAGGGAGCGCAAATTTTAAGCAAAACTAATTATTTCAATCATTTTTTGAACAAAATCTAGCTGTGTATCAATGGTACTTAGATAAATAGCTCCTGACCTTCATGTCAAAAAATGTTTTGAAAAGATTTATACCAAAACGGCCGTAAAAAGCCACTAGTGCGACTATAGGGGACTGTCCACTAAGGGAACACTGACCCTACTAGAAGTTGCTCGAAATTTAGGTAGAATTTTTTTTTCATCCCTTAACACCCCATTTTACGGTACTAAAAATTTACCCACCAAGTCGTTTTCTTTTCAAACAGACTGCAATACTTGATCGACCCAGTCTGAACTAACCGAACTAACCGAAGCGAGAATCCAAAACCTCATTCATCATGCATGCTGTGCGGCAAGTGCTCTATGCCCACATGATTGGCTATTGATTCGTATCGTTAGGAGGGACGATGACGCCTGTTAACCTCATTCAAGACCCTTTCTTCCGATCTCGTCGTTGTTGCGTTGTTGTGGGCCGAAGCGCGCGAGGTCGTCCAAAAGTGCCACGTCACGATGGCCAGCGGTGGCGGCGGTAAACTTTGGTGGAGCGTGCCAGCATGATGCGTCACATTTTTACCGAAGCTGCACCCAACGATGCAACGGTACCCACACTCATACTGACCAAGTAAAAAATCGGGTCACAGGCTCGTGGTTAACATGCGTGTGTGGTTCGGATTCCACCACCCAGAGGACCCTATCACCGCTCGGGCATCTTTTTGTCTAATTATTAAAATTACCGCAGTGTAAAGGAGAACCTCCGGCGAACAAAGCCACGTTGACGTGGACGGATAACAGCCGAAGACGTAAACAGAAAAGTATCGGATGTCCTGACGGACGGGACAGACCGCGAACTCTCCTTCTCTCGCATCAAACAGAACAAAAGCCCGACGAGACAAGGTTTTCTAAATAAATTGTAAACGGATACTTTTTTCCTGTCCGGCCGGGCGCGCGGACCCTCAAAATTTCCGTGGAACATTATTAGCTCGCATTAATGGCTACGCGCTTGGGAACATCTTCGTGTCTTGTCATTCTCGGTCGGTCGCCCGGTCAAGGGATACATTTGGTTAATTTTCGAGGCTCTCGTAGCAAGTTCCTAGGACGAACGCTGCGCTGAGGCTCTAATAAACCATGACACGGAGAATAGAGCACGAAAGAAGAATTATGACGAAAATAAATCTCCCTGGCGCGACGACGATGACGAGAGTAAGACTCCGAAGCAGATTACCTGCCAAAATGTGACCTTTTCTTTCCTAGCAGCAGCGGCAGTAGTTGGATGCGCCGCACGTTGTGCACGGTGTGTCTGGAACCGTTGTGATTCACGGAGAAAAGTTCTGAAAGATCGATACAAATTTTTCGATAGTTGCTTTAATACTACTGGATTCAATTATGTCAAGCGTATTACTGTTTTTCCTAGACTTCACATGAATAACTCAGTTATATTATAAGACTTTCTGTACATCATTATTACCTTTTATGAAACATAATGCGTCAGACGGAATTGATGGTCTAATAACTGCTGCTTATGTTTCATAAGCAGAAGGTCATGAGTTCAATCCCAGGCCCGTCCCTTTCCTCGTACTTTGCTGTTTGTATCTTTAACTTGCTTCTACTTGCTTACACTATTCGTTTATAGCAGTGATTCCCAAAGTGGGCGAATTCGCCCCCCTGGGGGCAATTTTCAGGCTCAAGGGGGCGACAATTTGTAAAACAGAATTTGGGGGGCGAAAAATCCTGGAAGGGGGCGAAAAAGTTAACACGGGAATATTTGAAAATAATAACCCGTAACCTTTGGAGAACACACAAGAGGAGGAAAATCAATTCCAAACTTTTTTTCCAGACTATTTAACCTTCGAGCGGTTATATTTCTAGTCAGGGCCATTTTAACATTATGATATACAACACTTGATGATTGTCATACACAAAATTTATTTTGGTTTTTTAATATCAAGTGAGTTTTAAGAATGATCGGTATTTGAGATTTTCACAAGGTCGGAGTTATTACTCACAGATAATATTAAAACACACAACATATTTTGGATATACAAAACATTTATCTGAGATATTTTATATTATTTTGCAAATGCCCAATATTTTATATTAAGATTTTTTAAAGTAAGGGAGCTCATATTTCTAGTACAGTAACCGTTTTGATGTTACGGTTGCACTCATTCTTATCAGTCCTTATAGTACAAATCATTTTAAAAACAAATTTAAAAAAAGCGGAAAAATCGAGTTTCAACGATAAAACCGTTTGATGCCGAAATCGAAAAACACTCGATTTAAAAATAGTTTTGAGTATCAGAGATGCGGCGGATTTGAACCTTCAGAACGTATAAAAAAACATTTATTTTGTGGTGTTGGAAAAAATAGCTCTTTTGCATATTGTATTAAAAAACGAGTTGAAAAACACTCTGCATTTTGATAATACGAAAATTAGTATGAAATCATAATATAATAACTGTTGTGTACATTTAAAAATATCTTCTTAAATATCGATAACCCACAACTATTAGGAATGATTTAACAGTTTGCAATTTATAATAGCACCCAAATATGACATATTCATGTGAAAAGAAGTGTTTTTGCTCGGAAAACATTGCATTTGGTTCAGTTTTGAAGAGCTTCGATCCCAAGTACGTCACAAGTTGGCACCAATGCATGCATTACATTTTAATAGTTAAAAGGGTCGAACTTGTATCGAAAACTGATTCAGCAGCCTATAAGGCATGCAAGATATTGGTTAAATTGCTATCATAAATAACAGTCCAGTAAATCATTCCTAATAATTCTGGGTAATCGATATTTAGGAAAATATTTTAAAATGTACTCAATAGTTATTGTATTATGATTATATGAATATGCAAGTCGATGACATGCTGCTGGGCATCTGCATTTCTATTATGCTCTTGATGTTTTCCCGCTCTGTGCTCTTGCACTCTGCGCAGTCTGCCAGTGGTTTGCTCTTGCATGTTGAGCAGACTGCTTTTTCATCTTCCTCCGCTTCTCTGTCTCCTTCCGTCGTTCATCCTCTTCTTCCCTTCTCGCTTTCTTCTCCTCTGACTTCTCCCGGCGTCGGAGGTTGTCACCAGTACTGCTCGGGGATACTTGCGCACTGATGGTGCCCCGACTACCGGCGGCTATAACATGCGAGATCATCGCCTTCTTTTTTCGTCAGGCTGACGCGTGGCCGAACCGATGCGAAAACTACTTAAAGCAACCTTGACTGTGTCAGGTAGAAGTTCACTCCGCCATGCTCCCTGTTTACCTAGGTCGACACATTTGGAATGAGTCGGTGGGTCCACCTACCTTTCTCAGAGGCATCCCATTCTTGCTGCCACTTGACAAGCGAGCCGATCCTCGTCAATGTCCTCACCTGTCTAAAGCCTCTCCGCTGATAGCACTCTGTTTTCTCCCATGGTGATGCAAATTGGAATCATACCGGTGATCACACATACTGCCTCCGACGATATTGTTCTGTTTGCGCGTGCTACTCTCATTGCCATGAGCCGGACCGTGCTGTTGAGCTTGTCCAGATTGTGCTTGGTTTGAAGTGCTGCACTCCAGCCCGGAACTCCGTATTTTAGTATCAACGATGATACGCTAGCCAGAAGACGCTTCCTATTGATTCTCGAGCCATGAGCGTTCGGCATGATCCTTGTAAGTGCGATGGTCTCCTTTGCCGCCGTCTCACATGCATAGTCGACGTGGCTGTTGAAGTTTAGCCGATCATCTATCATCACGCCCAAGTGTGAGCGACCGCTGTGATGCTATAACAAGTCCCCCAACGGCAATCTCAGCGTGTTGAACCGCTTAGCGATTGCTGACTAGTAGCACCTCCGCTTTGTGGTGGGCTATCTTCAGCTTAACTCCATTCATCCAGTTATCAGCCGTACCCATTGCCTCCGTGGGTAGCACTTCCACTTCCTCCAACGTTTCGCCTATTATTATTAGGACCACGTCATCAGCAAAAACGATCTCGATGCCCATGGGTAACTCCAGTGATAGGACCCCGTCGTACATCCTATTCCACATCGTTGGATGCAGTATGGATCCATGTATAACTTCCGCCGTTAGTCTCAACTCCTTTCGGCCGGCGTCAGTTGCATACACCATCACCCGATTCTTGAAGTAGAAGCTCTGCAGTCTGGAACCCGAATTTCATGCATCTCTGTGTCGATAGCAACCCAACTGGCACTCTTGAATGCGTTCTTAACGTCAATCGTAACTAAGGCCCAGTAATGTTGTCCTCTCGTTACCTTCACGCATGAACTGGCGTAGATGCAGTGGTATATACGATCCATTGTGGGCCACTTCCAAATGCAATATCAATTCCTCCCACTTCCTCTCATTGGTCTGCATTCTGACGTGGCAGGCACCATTGTTGCCTAAAACAGAAGATCATCAGCACTTATACAGTAAGGCTGTCTGTTAGTCCCTAGCAGCCATCTGGTTGGTTCCTTGTGTAAGTACAGCTGATCTGGCGATACTGGAGCAGCAATCGCAAGCGGCCAATTAAGTTCACGCTCAAATATTACCTTGAAACATTATGAGGTGATCCACCTGTTACCAACAAGCGGGTATGGAGTACATGTAAGTTAATGGGCTCTAGCTCCCAAGATAGTTACTTTGTATTACCTAACTTATTCCCATTTTGTCACACATTTCAATGTCGATAAAGAGGCTTTAGGACATTTGGTCGAAAGACATTTGGTCGAATGACGTTTGGTCGAATGACATTTAGTCGAAAGTACATTTGGTCGAATGGACATTTGGTCGAATGGACGTTTGGTCGAATGACTTCAGAAAATTTCGTCGAAACTTTATTTAGTAATGATTGATTGAAAAATCGATTAATTCAGCAGAACCAAAATCAAGCTAGAATTTTTGCTCAATGGATGACCTTAAGTTTATTTTGGGCAAACACGAATATTAATACATGATAAATATTACCTACGATTTGCAACGTGGTGAATGCTTAAAGGCTGAAGCATAATTACATTTTCCTGACAAAAATTTCAAATATGGACGCTAGAACATATACTACTAGCGTCCATATATGATAAATTATTCTTGATAATGTTATTATTCTGCAGCCTTTTTGAATTTGAAAGCAGGACGTTTTGTTTCATCCAATTTTGTAGAAGTTCAAAAACATTTATGCTCAACTTTGAATCAAGTTGAGTTTATTATTCTTTCAAAATATCATCATTCTTTGTAAAAAAAACTCCTATATGTTTGTGTCGTGCAGTTATTGAAATATTAAACATTGTTGAATTTGTTATTCCTTCAAAATGTCATCGTTCTTTACATAAAACAGCTGATATTTATCCAATGGCAATGTGACTTAGGGTAAGAATTTGAAATTTGAGAACTAGAACTGATACAGATGTACATTGAAAAATTGCGTCATCTTGAATTATCTGCATATAATGCACTTTTATAACAATTTTATTTCCAACGATTTTGACGAAGTGAACTAAAAGTATTGCCTATATAAGTAATTCGTTTTCCTACTATTTGTTATGATTGTGACTTCAAGCTACATTACATTTCTTGGGTAAACACGTGGATTTGAAAACGGTGTCGATGTATTCAATTGATAATAAGTTGATAATTGGTTCAATCGAAAATAATCAAACAAGAGAATTGTGTTAATCCTGTGTATTGTGTGAGTTGAGACGAGTTGACCTATGTAACAAGTTGATTTGCCTTCGTTTGATATCAGCTTGTCGCGATTCATCCGACCCGCAGAATAAGCTTGAATGAGAAAAATGACATCAAGTAACGCCCCCAACGCAAGAGGTCGAGTTTGTGGGGGAGTCTGTGTTATCAACTGAAATTCCATAATTATGCATGTCACATATTGAAGCTTTGAAGCTTGTCTAAGAAATACTAATACACCAATGCAGGTTTCTTGCAGTCTATCATGTTGTACCAGCATATGCAACCTCTAGTAATGCATACAGACTATACAGACCGTCAACTTTTCCAATGATTCTATCTCCGAGTTTTATCGTCAAAACTACACTCTGTAAAATAAACTGAAAAATCCCTATTCGACTAAATTTTCGACTAAAAATCCTTTTAACAAAATATCATATGCTTCTATGAGCAATAAAATTCTTTTCGACCAAATGTCCATTCGACGAAATGTCCATTCGACCAAATGTACTTTCGACTAAATGTCATTCGACCAAACGTCATTCGACTAAATGTCATTCGACCAAATGTCATAGATTCCGATAAAGAAGACTCGTACATCTCAGCAAAATATCATTGCGTTTGCATCACACGAAAGCATAATGGCATTCTAAGTAAGTTTTGATGCAGCAAACGTAGCAAGCATTAGAAATAGTTAGACTTAAAACAGACACTAACACGTTAATGCTTCCAGTGGGCATTTATGCCCTTTGAAGGAAGCACCACACTAGACAACGGACTAGCATGCAACGCCCAGTGGCACAGTCGGAAAACATTTCTCACGAAAAGTTTACCAGCCTGAGGCAGGAATCGAACCCTCACTCCCTAGCACGATGCGGCTAAATGCCTGGTGACACTAACCGCACGGCTACGAAGCCCACACAACTTGTGTTTAGATTTATCAGAATCTTTGCAAAAACTGCTCCACTGACTGGCGTTTTTAATGACAGTTTATTTTGAATACAATACTTTCCACATATTCACCCATAAGAACGACTGGCTGTATTTGACGTTTCGTGACAGCGGAATCTAGGCTGCATATGCCGGTGGTATTCCCAAGCGCTGCACTCTTCCATCATTTATCTACTTAAGTTCAGCTCTTCTATATTTCCGACAAGAAGTGGAAGTCCGACCAAAGACATACAGCATGCAAAAAAAGTTTATCCACCCCCAGTGGATAATAAGATTTCTTCCAAAAATCCCACTAAAAAAATAGAACACGGCTATTTGTTGTTCAGTTCCTGATTATTTAGGTAAAAACAAGTTCAATTCGTGCGAGTTCGATGTAAAAAAACAAATTCTCTTGCATTTGAGAGCTGATGTTAAAAATAAGTTAAAAAATGACGCAAAAAAAGTTTATCCACCCCTCTGACACACATAGTTTTAGTACTTTGTGTGACCACCTTTGGCTTCAATAACTGCTCGGCATCGCCGGGGCATTGACTCAACAAGCTTAGCAGTTGTTTCCAGGGTGATTTTGTCCCATTCACTTGAGATTACCTGCCGCAATTGCTGGATACTTGTTGGTTTTTGCTCCTGGACCTTAATTTTCAAGATTGACCAGAGATGTTCTATCGGATTAAGGTCAGGAGACTGTGCTGGCCACTCCATACCCTTAATACGCTTTTCCTTGAACCACTGCGAAACCTGCTTTGAGGTATGTTTCGGATCTCCGTCTTGTTGGAACGTATATCTGTGCCTTAACTTAAGCTTTTGGGCAGACGCTGGTAGTTTTCGCTTCAAAATGTCCAAGTAAACCTCCTTGGTCATAATTCCATCGATTAACTCAAGTTCTCCAACGCCGAATGTAGCCATAGAACCCCACACCATGACTCTATCTGCAGAAAAAAAATCAAAGTCATGCTCAGTTGGTTGAAAAATCAATGTTGGTAAAGTAATCGCCATGCTTGACTGTAGGCCGCAAACACTCCTTTTTCAAACTTTCACCGGTTCGCCGCCATTTTCTTGTGATACCATCAGATCCAAATAGCATTACTTTCGTCTCATCTGACCAAATCACCTTATTTCAGTCATCACTGGTCCATGAAATGTGGTCTTTGTCCCAATTCAATCTTTTTTTGATATTTTTTTGCGGACAACCATGGCTTCTTAAGTGCTACTCTGCCCTTAAGACCTTTCTTATGAAGACGATTTCGTAAGGATTGTGATGTCAGCTGAATGGAAAACTCGCTTTCAATTTGTTTCGCAATTTTCGGAGCTGATAGTTCCCGGTCCAGCTCCGCCTTCTTCACGATAGCTCTGTCAATTCGACCAGTTGTCTTTGAAGGACGTCCCGATCGCTTAGCTGGTAAGATAGAACCACGCTTTTTGTACATCTGCACAATCCTAGCGACCCTATCTTTGTGGAGCTACACAATTCCGGCAATATCACGGTAGCTTTTGCCAGTTTTGTGATGTTCAATAATCATATTTCGGATGCTGATCGAAATTTGTGCTTTTTGGGGCATTTCGCAACAAAAAAACAATTTTAACACGAAACTGAAATTTTGAGTACGAAAACTTCAAGAGCACAAAATGGATGCTAGACACAATGTTTACATTCGAGAAAGTTGCAAAATACACACTAAAACTCTGTAATACACATTTAAATCTTAGTATCCGATTGGGGTGGATAAACTTTTTTTGCGTTATTTTTTACCCTTTTTCATAATTCATCACATAAAATTTCAAAAAAAAATATAAACGTCATTTTTTAATGGCAATGGGATTAATAAACATAAATTGATAAACCATGGAGAAACACTCATTAAATTGGCATGATTTTCACCAGAAAAAATCAAAAGAATTCTAAATTGGTATGGGGGGAGGGGGTGGATAAACTTTTTTTGCATACTGTGCTTCTACTTTTCAATGCTGTTCAAGAACTCAAAACTCAATCTCTTTCATTAACAAAATGAAGGCTGAAGGAAGCTTAAGCTAATTTAAACATCATAAAATCAATGTCAACGATACGAATATGATTTGAAATGCAAGATCTTCACAGAAACTTAAGAAATGTTACGAAATATAACACAAAACAAACATTGCATTGAGCGTGAACTAAAGTTATTGCGTGACAGCATTTTTTAACACAATCTCACTGAATCACAGGTTAGTTTCTAACAAAATCCTGAAAGGAACCCACAGAATATTTCATAAGATTCTCAGAGTACGGTTAGGCTTGACAGACACTCCTCTGCGATGCAAAAATTAAGCGATCTCAACGTTTTTCTAAGGAGTAAAACCTGTACTCAAAACCAGGGATGAGAAAAGTACTGGAGCAAACATTCACCGCCTCTACATTTACATCTTTCTACACCACCATCAAAATCCAAAGCGAACCATGACCGTTCAAAACCAAAAAATGTCACGGCTCTTCAAAACTGTAATCTTCTTCTTCCTAACGTTTTCAACCCCGAATGCGAAATGACTCGAGCAGTGGTGACACGATTTTTGCGGTTTTCGGGGTTTTGCATTTTTGCTCGATACAGGCAGCATGAAATTGAACTTGTTTATATGTATCGCAATGGAATGAGTGTGCTCTTTCTGTTAGAGCTAATAGATTTCCATTAGTTGAAAACACAAGCGAAATATTAACGATTGAATGTTTTAACACTTTTTTCAATCATTCACCTTGGAATGGCTGCCCGAAAACGGTCATAGTGGAGAGACAAAAACAGTCAAGCAGTGTGTGAACCGTTGGCAGCGCAACGCCTGATGGTATTGATGCTGCTGCTGCTTTCTATTTTGGTTGACTGGCAGAATCGAAGAACTGTCGTGAATAGTGGTCACAGTTCGCAAGCCTGCTCAAAACTTTTAACACTGATCTTCAGCGATTCGAGTGAGAGTACAAAAAATGCGAGGTTTTGTTCTGGTACACTCTCTCTCTCTCTTTTGTTGATAAGCTTACCTATACTCAAGTTTCAAAAGAACTCTTGAGTGTCACGTCTGAACAAGACAGGCCTCAGGTAGTTGTGATGACACTCTTTTCTGGTGGAATTTTGCTCTGTTTTGTTTTGTGCTGAATCTTCCTCTCTCATTTTTCGTTGCCTCTCTGTTCAGCAGTTTTTCGTTCCCTCGCAAAGAGGCAAAAGCACCACGCTTCTCTAGAGTATGTCACCGAACTCTGATGGTGTTGAAGATTATTATCAAGCCTGAGTACGGTACATGATAATCACAGAAAATGCTGAGCAAGCCTCTCACATGATGCAAGGTTAGTTTCGAACGAATTTCTTTTGTAAGCTTCTTAATAGGTGGGCAGAATTTTCAAACAATCTAGGACTGAGAAGAATTCTCACAGAATCTTGAACTTTATTTCAGAAAATTTCAGTCAGTTCAGAACAAACATGAGTTGAAATAAATTCAAATACCTTTTTTTGAATTCACGTATTCTACACTGACTGACAATAGTTTTTTTTTTTCTAAAATGTTTGATTTTGTGAAGATTATTTAGCACTAACCATTTGAGATTAAGAATTTCTGAAATCCAACCCCAAGTTTTGGGAGTTCTAGAATAGTCGAAATCTTTTTTTAGTGAATTACTCGCACTTGTATCTCTGTAAAAAGGCTATTGATAAAGCAGTGCCTAAAAATTATTGCGAATTTTGAATTTGTTTTCAAGTGCTTTTATTTAACCAAGAGAGCAATTTCCTAGCTTTCCATGTTTCAATTTTGGAATTAACTTCTGAATAAATTTTGAAAGGAACACGAATTTTCTAACAATTTTCTCTGATTTCACTAAAACAAATTTACAAAAGGCTTTGACGAACTTGCTTTCATTTATTGGAAGACTCTTGGTAAAACAACCAAAAAAATGTTTTCTGAAGATGTTGATAAGAAAAATCATTATGAAATTTCCAATTGCCTTTTTCGTGAAACATGAATATATAGTTATCATATTGTGTTTGAAAGATCAAAAATAATAATGAAATAAATGGTCCAGCGATTTCAAGAAGAGTTTATTTTATACCATGCTACCCATACCCATTCGTTTTTAACGAAAAGATTTCCGGTTTGTTGTAATCTCTTCTCTATTGAATCTTCATATTAATAATAAAAGAAATTCGTGAACTACAGCGCCACCTATGGTCAGTAAGAACCAATTCCTCATATGTTTAGTCGATTTTCTTCATACAAACTTTAAACTTTTTTAGCCCCCCCTTAGAGCTCACGGATTCCACAGTAGCTTCTGGAGGTCCTAATTAACCAAACTTGAGTGAGAACATTATGGGCCATTAAGGTGGTATTTTATGCCTATACCTTTTTCTCAACTTTGTTTTGAACCCAATTTTTTATCACGGTTTTCTGACACTTGGAATGATTTTTATCATCGTGAATGAATGTTGTGCGTAGAACGCATATTAAACTGTGAAGCTCGTATTAAACTGTTAAAGCTTCGATATTCCATATTTTGAATGCTCAATATGTTATATTTGTACGAGATATTTTTCATATTTACAATATTCATTGGAAATGGTTCTAAATCTTCAAATGTACCTCAAAAACACATTATTAAATTCACAGAGAGGATGCTAGGATACCGTAACAGTGGGTTCAGAATCGATGGTCATTGTTTTCCTCACTATCAGTTTCAGACACACCGTGTGTGTCATATCTGGCCTCTGACTGGGTGCAGTCAGTAAGCGCATTAAGAGCCCATGTCCAGAAGAAGCAGACCCGGGGTCCCGCCGATGGCGAAGGATGCGGAAAACAATACAAGGTTATGCAAAAATGTTTATTCTGCTTTTCCCATAACGTTATTGCCAAATCCGAGGAAGGCTCACATTCGGGACGCACCGAAGGGAGCTGAAATATTTTGCATGACTGATTTCGGTTTTTCGCATTAAATATGTAAAGGTCTCGGCTCGGTTCATTTCGGCGATAGATCCATATAGGTATATGAGCGCCGGCCACCAACCGAACTGAATAGGGAAATGTGTGAAGCGAGGCTAATTAGACATTCCTGCTGCGGATCGCCGCGCCGTGTCTTCTGCATACTCATCGTCGTGATTTGGCCGTTTTCTGGAAACTGTTGCTGCTGCATCTTGTTGCGTGTGCAGCAACATCATCGGAGGGTTAGATTCTTTTCTTTTGCCACCCAGCAGCATGGGCGAATTATGCCGAAGCAGATGTGTGCTTTGGCGCGTCCGAGAGGTCAAAGAGAGTGCATTCTCCGTGGCCTCTCAGGATTCTCAGGAATGCGATGAATGTGCGGTGGCAGATGTATGCAGGGTTGAATTGATCAGTCGATGCGTGATTGACGTGCTTGGAATGGAATTCTGGAAGTGATGTGATAACATATTGTCTACTAGAAACTATCATGATTTGCACTACAGCATATTTATTTGGATACTAAAGCTTCAGGGCATTTTCAAATAACATATGCTCTGGCAAATATTTTAGAGTTCTAGACTTCCGTAATGCGTAATAGCTTTACTAGATTTTCTATCATCTGTAGAGAATATTCGCGCCACAAAGTAACGCCACCTGGAAGAAGTTTGTTCCACATAATTCCCAAAGCAGAAATTCCCCCTCCAAACGCCATCTCCCCCCATCATTCCGATAAATCGAGGGTAATCGCTCGCGCACATTTCACCGAAGACGAACACCAGAAATTGATGATTATATTGTTAACAAGACTACACACGGTACGGTACCGATATCGCATCTCCCCTTCGTTCGGGTACTTTCCCTGCTCTGTGAGGCGAAGCTGTGTAGGAAACATTGTAAAACAATTATTGTGTGGGTGATCAATGGTGATTATGATGTTCATCATATCTTGACTGTTGTTCCCTTCCCTACCTCGTCTCGTTGGCCTGCTTGTGATGACAGCCATAAGCCGTGCGAGGGAATATCTCCACTCCGGAGAAGAGGGACCAGCCCCGGTAAAAGCCCCATTCAATAACCAACATTATCTCGATGTCAATCATAAGTGATCTTTTTCGCTCGCTGTTGTTGTTGGTTGTATGTAAAAATATTTTCCATCCGAGGCTCTCCGCGAAGTCTTCCACCTACCCCCGTATCCCTGGTAAAACGCCGTCATTATCATCGCAGGCTCATCGCTCTTTTCGTATAGCTGTCAACTTCAACCTTTCCGCATTGGCCCGCGTGCGATAGATAACGCATACACATGACAATGTTCCACTCTCTCCGGCCATTTGAACACCGTTTGAAGAGCCCTCTACGATATCTACGCGGAGACTCCGCGTGTGAAAGATTGACAGCCCTGTCCCACCCTGCCCTCTTCCGGATCTCTCCGACTAGAGTGCGCCACCGACCGCATCCCATGTAAACGATGATGACGGTGATGTTTGCATCTTCTATTGTCCCGGATCAGCAACGGCCGCGGTCCGGAACTTCACCGACATGGGATGACTTATCGCCACAGACGGGCACGCATCTGTCTCCTGGGCAACAAAGACTGCGAAACCGTTACGTCCGGCTAAGGCTCTTGGGAGATGCAACACACGGTGAAAAAGGTGGCGAAACTGACCAGTGGCATACAGGGGTAATTTGGGTGAATCGAAATATCCAAGATTCCAAAAAAAATGGTTCAAATTACGAAAAAAGTTGCTGTTTTATACGCTTATGAATGATGATTACAACTCCACCACATGCTTCATCCAGTTGATCATTACGATAAACAAAAAAGGATCTCTTTTGAGTTTGGATCAAGTTTTCAAATAAGTTGCAGTAATAACTACTATGCTATATGTATGTATGTTATTAGTTGTTAGAAAATTAAATAGCTCGTCCTCTTTATCATTCAAAGAAACATGTTCCCAATGTTTTTGACGTGTCCTCAATGTAATAACTACATGTAGCATATTATAAACTAAATCAAGAAAATATAGCAGAATAAAAAATCTTAATTTGATATTACGGACACGAATTCGTTCTTGATACTCCTCTGTGTAATTGCTGCGTCTCATCCCAAGACCGGGCCCATTAAATGTTTTGACCACTGGTCATCATTACCCGGTATTGTGCGATCCAAGGCCAAACCGTCTACCTTTGGATAGCAAAGAAAAAACTTAATTAAAATAAAATGTCCATTTTTAAAGTGACAAAACAGCGCCATAAATACCGTACACACATATCCCAGGGAAAGGGTTGCCTAAAAGGGGTCAAAGGGATCATCGAGCATTGCAGACCTTCAATCGGCAGTCAGGTAGCTATGCAAGTGACCCCTTTTCACCGTATCACAACGCACGCATACCATCAGTCTCCTCAAGTAACAGTTGTACCTCGGTTAGATTAAGCCTTTGTGTGCCGACACCTGAAACTAATAGATGATGTTCATAAATTTGACCTTCGGGGATTGATGCGTAGACTGCGGGCAGCGCCCGCCGTAGGATTTACATGGGAATTTGTGCAATTAAGGCCACAGTACTCGCATCTCAACTGATGCAGAAACGCTCCGTCCAAGAATGCATACGTGCGATGAAGAGTTATGAGCGGTAATTAATCTGGAGCGACCGGACCGAGGTCCCGGTTCCACATAATCTGAAACGCAACGGTTTTTCTGAAGAATTTCAACTCCAGACGTACCCGGACTCGGCCCTCGACTCAAGAAGCTGCCGAATTCTGCACTGCTGTTGAACACACGTATCGATCACCATATGATTAATGACCATTATTCAAATCATTGAAGAACCATCAATACCACACCGATCGAGGGGGCCCCTTCCCAAATTGAAAGGTGAAGAAAAATTAAGGGACTTGAAAATCCAAACACCCCAACAGCGAAACTGAAAGGCGAAAAGAAAAGAATCCATTGACTGCAGCATTGCCAGTCAGTTCCCCCTTCCCGTCGAACCGATTTGGTATGATCTCATCATCATCCTCATCGCGATTGTGACGATGAGGAGTGTGTGTTTAAATCAAGCGAAAAATAGTTATGAGCTGGTCACCCGAAGGGGAAATCTAACTTTTCTTATGCTTGAAGCGATCAGCGCAAAAGCATATATTTTTACACAACATATTTTTTATCCACAAAGAAATATGCAACAAGAAAATTTATCATAAAATTATATTCTGGACGAATTGACATCACCTCCAATTCCCGTAAGAAAAGTAATCCCTGGCTAGAAGACATTCCAGACGGATCTCTCGACATTACCTACATGCCAGGGAAAAAAGATGCCCAATCATTGCGCATTCCAATAGGCCACTCGTTTTTTTTTTTTTTCACTAACGTAGAACGAGGAAAAATTCAATGAATTTTGCCTATACACAACACCATCATGCATAGACGAATGGTTAGACGGATGGGCGCATGCCTGCTGGTTGTTGTCGATTAACCGTTTTTTGTGTGCCCCGGTCAAGAGCAGACATCCAAACCCTTAATTTGTTTTGTAGTACACACGCGAGAGGTTCTTTGTGGTTGGAGATTTTTCCCCCGTTCCGAACCGCCGCCATCATCACCATATCATCGTTTGATGATGGCTGACCAATATGTGGCGGACAGAGTGGTGTATGTATCAATAAGCGATTGATTTCGTCGATTTCTCGCACGGTTGATATCGAGCTGTTAGCTATTCTCATAGAAGATCGATCCATCTAGTAGTTTGTAAGTTAACCTCTTGAAAATCGGAATCCAGAACCAAGATAGCCGTAGCAGTAAACGAGCGCAGCGATTCAGCAAGACCAAGCTGAGGGTCGCGGTTTGAATCCCACCGGACGAGGTTCTTTTCGTAAAGGAAATTTTCTCGACTTTCCAGGGCACAGAGTATCTTCGTACCTGCAACACGATATGCAAAAATGGTCAACTGGCAAATAATGTTCCCAGTTAATAACTGTGGAAGTGGTCAGAGATCATCAAGCTAAGAAGCAGGCTCTGTCCCAGTGAGGATGTAACACCAGGAAGAAGTAGAATATCAGAATCCAAATCTAATCTTGTAGAAAACATAGCTTTCGTATCAATTTAGCATGTTGCTCTCAGCAGAAATCAATTTGAAACCTCCAAACTCAAAATAGATACCACCTTTTTTTGTTTTCGGTAATGATCGATTGGATGGAACATGTGATGGAGTTGCTTATAAAACATCAACTTGTGTCGTCATTTGAAACCAAAAAAAATTGGGTGTTTCTGTTTGTGAAAATTCGTCAAACAAGTAATACTAATTTTTTGCTAAAATTATTTCACTTCAAACTTTACTACTATTATACTATTCAAAAAGCCAATACGTTACAATATGTTTGTCTTCAAACAGTTCATACTTTTCAATCCATGAATATCTTCCGTCCGCCTGTTCCTTCCGACTCAATTGACCCCTTAAGGAACACCAACCTATCGTTTATCCACCCGTATGCTATCTTTTATCATACCTTCAATACATTTTACCATCCAAGGTGCGGACTGAGAGAAGATCCGCGCGAAAAAATCGCATCATTAATCACTCAATAAATCAACAAACGACCTGAGAGCAAAACCCTGCCCGATTCTCGAAAGGGAATCCAACCATTCCGTTCGCCAACGGAGTCCTATCGAATAGTTCCGAGACCGTAGTCTCAAACTTTTCACACACTTCGTAAAAGATCATTAGACATATTACAAGAATCATACACCCTTTAGGATGATGATGGGACCAAACGAACCAACCAACAGCTTCTGCCAACCAGGAGATCATCGCCTGAGTTGACGAAGACGACGACGAGGGGGCTTTTAATTGATTCAATTACTCGCTATGATTAATTATTCCGAAAACTGTCGTTCAGCTGAGCCGAGGGACACAATACTGGTACTGGTACTGCTGTCGCAGACCCGAGGTTCCCGATGGGTGGAATGAGCTCTTCGAACGAGTGATTCTACTACGCGCGCATTCAAATGACTTTCTTCGGAGCGAGAAGTTCCAAATTCCATTCGTCAATTGTTGCCAGAGGCAACGGCCAACGAATGGCCAGCGGTGAAAATTGCATCTCTCCGGTAACCCTTTCAGGGCGGATGGGTCATATCGACCCAGCTTCTATTGGGAAAGTGCATCAGTTATAGCTATAGTGGTTCCCTATTTAGTCATATGTACTATTTCAAAAGCTTTCTCATTTTGAATCTTTCCGAGTTTTCATACAACAAGAAACATGTGTTATCTCACTACTAAAACACACAAAATAATTCAAAATTTTAAGTTAGTGAAATTACCATACATGGGGAAATAATAACCACTATGGCCATGACTTTCAGAAACTTTCAGAATTTTTTTAGTATTAGAGCAAGCATTTTAAAGTGAATCGAAACCATATTTCTTCTATATGCATCAACTGTCCAATCATATTCTAAAACCCTTTATGCAGCATAATAAATTCACTAATATGTATATGATATGTTCTAGGTCCGGACATTTCGGAAGGTCAGATCAGGGGCTCTACTAGACTTACCAAGGCTACCAATGTTTCCTTTTCAGCAGTACACATCCAACCATGTTCTGTGAGCCTATGTTTTGCACTGTCAATCCATGTTCTTGGAAACTCGATGGTCTAGGATCTGCTCGTCATATTGGAGTTCTAATCAATTGATCTACTAGGTCAGCCAGGATGTTTTTGATGTTCTCGACAACGGTCAGTAATATCATCTAAGTAGAGATGGGCAAAACGACTTATTTTAGTGAACTGTACCGTTCACGGTTCATTGGCTCAGCGACCCACAAAGGAAGTGAGAACTGAACTGAGCGATCGTAAAAAAGAGCGGTTCACTCCCTGTTGCGCGACATGCGTCATACCTTTTGTATCTTTCGCTCTCTCGTTCTTCGTACATTCTTCCCCAGAAACTCACTTTCCCCTACCCGAGCAAAAAGGAAGAAGCAAAATGTGCCATTCGATCGAGTGCACTCATTTTTTCTCTATCTTTAATTTGCCTGTATACATGTGGGCAGGGTAAATTAGTTGTTTGGCTGTGAGAGTGCGGAGATGCAGCATATTGTGTGTGCATGTGTGGCGTGGCGCGCAAAGCAAGGCACGTGTCTAGCGTTATAATAAAGCTGATAAACGAATTAAGGAGAATTGGGGAAAATAATCGGTTCATTCTTTTTTCCGGGTTACTTTTTGTCTGATCCATGCTGATCAAATGAACCGACTCTCGTCAAAAAAGAGCCACGGATCACTTGTTCTTTTGAGTGATCCGGATTTTTTGAACGGCTCTGATTCTTTTTGCCCATCTCTACATATAAAACTTCTGTTCAACGATGTACTAGATCAATAAGGGATACCAAGGTTATTTCAACAACAAGATATATCCAACCATGTTTTAAGAGGCTATGCGGGTCCAGTTTTGGCGCATAAGATCAATAAATAAATGTACATTTACATTTCTTTATTGTTTTCAATGAGGGATAATCTTTCCATATTTTGTTGTTCGGCTTTATTAACGGACACGCTGTAGATAACTCTTCGAGGCTTAAAACAATTTTTTGCCAAATATCAGAATGTATTAGGAGAATTTGGCGTTGCTTCGTCTCGCGCTGGTCGATGGCAAAATTTAAATCACGGAAATCAATATTGTACAGCCAAATCTCTCCAAACGCTCACTTTTTAAGCTCTCTGTTTTTATACTCGAAAAATTTCAACTTACTTTTGGTTTGTGAAAGTCACTTTAAATCCATGACATATGGGTGACTCACTTAAGTCCCAATATGGGTATTAACGAGATGGAACCGATGAGTAGATGTCAGAAATCGATATTTGACGCCATTTTGAAATTCAACATGGCGATTTTCGGTTTGTGGAAATCACATGACGTCCTTGAAACCCATACAATATGAATATTTCCGATACGGGATCGATGAGTAGATGTCGGAAATCGATATCTGACACCATTTCGAAATCCAAGAAGGCGATTTTCGATTTGTGAAAATTTACGAGACAGGACCAATGAGAAAATGCCTGAAATAGCGTCTGACATATACTTTCGCCTTCCATTCATTGTTCCCGTCCCAAAAAATACCCATATGAGTTGTAAGTGATTTTTACAAACCGGAAGTCTTCATCTTGAAATCGGAAAAGGCGTAAGACATCGATATCCGCATCTACTCATCTGTCCCGTTTGAAAAATACCTACATTGCATGGGTTTCAAGTGATTTCCATAAACCGGAAGTCATCATCTTGATTTCCAAAATGGTGTCAGACTATGGGTTTCGTTATTATCCCTGTTGATACCTTTGAGAACAACCACGAATAAGCTCCACCTCTTCGCAAAACTCCTTGAGAACAAACGAAAAGCTTTTTTTCGATCCTAATTCTTTTCACGCTTCAAATTCCAACTAACGCTCCCTCTTTTTTCGCTCTCCCAGTTAGGCGCGTAAAAGAAGTTTGTCGTCCAGATTAATTCCTTGAAAACTTTTAGGAGTGCGTCATAGTCTCATTTTCTGCCAAAGATCTTAAATCATTTGAAGATTTTATCAACAGTCCGCAATATATCATTGGAAGAATCTGCCAAAAATCTATAAAAAAACTTAAAAGGTTAGTGCCAAGAATCTGCCAAGTAACTTGAAATAGATTCATCCAGAAATTTTCAGAAGGCTATATCAAAGAAATCGATATGGGTATCATAAAGAATTCTTCTGGATCAGGCCTGCCTAAACTTTTTGGCTCTTTTTCGACATAAATAGTTGGTGCGTTCGCAAGAATAGACCGTTATGAATAAAATTGGTCTCAAATGAAAGCTTGGTAGTATAGGGGGAGATCCCCCAGTACCGGACAGCACCCAATACCGGACAAAGTTGAAAAATTGAGAAATCATGGTCCAATCAAGATAGTGTATTAGAAGAAAAGAAAGCTATTATGGAGACTAATGTTTGCGTAGAATAACACATCCTTGAAATATGTATGCCTTTTTAAAAAAGTAGAAAAGTTTGAAAATCTTAACAAATTTGACGTATCGCCTTAATTTTGAGCCTATTTAGTAATTATTTTGAACATGGAAAAAATACTTTGGATCACGCAAGCATGATCGAACCTAATCCTAATTTGATGGTATGAATGTATTTTGTACCATAATTGAACTAAATATGGACAACTTACAATTTTGGCTAAGAACCTCCTGTCCCCCAGTTTCGGACAGCTTGATTTGTTATATGATATCTTTGTAATTATTGCACCAGTGTCTCAAAATACATTCATTTTTCATGAATTCCTTCGATCATGGTATCAAACATGCATTAAAATTAAGAAGAATAAGCATTCAGAACAATATCGTAAAATGTGCTATTTTTCATCATATATGAAAGAGGTTTTTGATGGACATCTTGCAAACGAATAAAAACTCAAATTGTTCTTGTAAATGTTGCAAATGCATTGAATTGGCACTAATATACTATTGATAAAGTAAAAGCATTCAATTATGTTCAAATTTACAGAATTCGAGGCGTTTCCACATCGTGTCCGGTATTGGGTGTCACCTTTCAAGATCGATCAATTTGGTACCAAAATATATCATCAAAATGCAATGTCAAAATTCATATTTATATTTTCAAATTTACTTTTGTACACTATAAAAATGATAATACTTATCATAAATGGGTAACATGAGCAAATAAAACCAATATTTTTGGAATTATGAATATAGTGGCTTAAGTGTCCGGTACTGGGGGATCTCCCCCTATTTGTCTAATCCAAGTTGCAAATTTAAAATTTATATCAACCTCTTTGCTACCGACGCAATTAAGTGCAAAAAATGATTCGGCCCGCGGGCCGGACTGATTTTTACCTTTGCTTGCATCGCTAGCGAAGAGTTTAATATAAATTCAAAATTTTCAGCATGGATTAGACAGATATACTACTAAGCTTTCATTTGAGACTAATTTCGTTCATATTGATCTGTTCTTGCGAATGCACCAACCATTTATGTCGAAAAAGTGCCAAAAAGGTTGGGCAGCCCTTTTCTGAATGCTTTTCTTCCAATTCTTCAAAAAATTTCTTCATTCAGGATTTGTGTTCAGAAATCGTTCCTCGAAGTACCTAGAATTTCACCAACGAGGATTGTCAGCAAAACCTCAAGGTATTCTTCAAAATGCATCTTCGGAAACCTACCAGTTTTTTTTTTCAAACTACCCGTCACCGAAAAATACCAATGAAGTGGATACGAAAGAACTGCTCCGTGTTTTTTTTTTTCATCAAAATGTCTATCAAAGAACTTACTGATGAATGTATGGGGATTTCTTCTAGTATTCATCTCAGATGGCATCTTCTTATTCCTTCTGAATGTTTTTCTGAGAAATGGCACCTTCTGGAATTATTCTGTCTATTTTTTATGCATTCTCTCTCGAGATACACCTGGAATTCCAAATTAGGATTTAAATGATTTTAGCAATCACTTGAGGAGCATATTTTGTTCCTTGTATAATAGGGTGATATTCAAAACTGAAATGGCAATAGATGGCTCTTTTTTAATGGTAGTAAAAACGAAATGTTGAAGCAAAGAAAGCACCACGGAAGATAAACTAAAGACAAAAAGTTATGTATTCACTTTACACTTGATTTCGAATCACTACTTTTTTGATCCAGTTTCTTAATTGCAAGCAATTTACGTTTTTCATTATTTTCCATACGTTTCTACAGTTCTCTGTCTACCATTCTTCCATGCGCTTATGTTGACAGTTTGAAAAATTTGAGAATCCAGCGTAGCGCGATCAGTGAGTGGAATACAAACTACAGTGTCGCCGCTCGGCGGCCGGTAAGAGAAACTGAATGTTCTAAAGGTTGTTGTCTGTATTTTTCGCCGCTGGCGCCAACTGTTAGCGTTTGAGAGCAAAATAAACAGTCATTACCCTATTCGACCAGTTTTTTTTCTGCTATAGAAATCATTTGTAATTCCTTTCTCCAGATAACTGTCTTGAGATCAATGACTAACAGAATTACATTTTTTTACCATCGAAATCCCGTTTACTGGTAATCTTTTATGAAATGCAATTTTAGACTAATCAGAAAAAAAATATTCGGAAATACCTATAAAAACTGTGAATTCTTTAAGCGTTTTTTTTTTTTTTTTTTTCAACAGAAATTTCACCGATTTCCTTGGAGAATTTTCTCAAAATTTACAGCAAACTCTATTCATTAATATCATTTTGAGAAATTTGAGCTCAGATTAGCGAGGTATTCCAACAGGCATTGTTCCAGGAATTTTTCAAGGATTTGATCACTTGGAACTAGGAACTAGCATTGCCTTCATTATGTGGGTAATCACAGAAAGGGAAAGGAAAAATTCTAAATATTCTTGACATTATTGCTTTTTGGATTGCACAAGTTGCTTTCCTGTAGAAATCTCAGGTGGAATTTCTGCAAGAATTTCGGAAATATTGCTTTAAGGAATTTATTGTTCATAATTTTACAAAATTGCTGAAGCGATCCATGAAGAAGTTCTGTATGATTGTTAGTCACTTTGATCGCGAAACATCGAATCCTCATGGTAGACAAAAAGTGTCAGCTGATCTCAGCTGTCTCATGGATTGCCTTTTTACAAAGGAAAAGGTAAAGCTCTGATAACACTGGCAAATTTTGTTTAACCTTCTGTTTCGGTTACATACACACTTTCAGCTGTCACTCCTTTCGGGAAATGTTCTCATGGATAGTCTTCTTATCATTTATTCTAACCTGGCTGTAAGGACGTTGCCAGTGCTGTTATAGACCCACTATAAATAAGGACACTGAACTATGCACAATGAAAGTGAATACGGCTACACCAAGCGAGCATCCAGGTGATGTTTTGTATATTATCACTAACTCTGATCAATCATGAAGTAGCAACTATAGACATGTTCTGCTAGTCTAAACTAAGCTTAGTTCACCTTACAGTCGAAGCGCATTATAACGACATCGCAAGGGACCGTCGCAATAGAGAAAAGTCGTTATAAAGAATAGATATAACATTGAATTATTTTTAAAGGGACCGAAAAATGTCGCTATAGAGAGCTTTTGTCGTTATAAAAGTTGTCATTATAACGAGCTTCGGCTGTATATACAATGGACGAGTAGCATTTATTCCTATTACGATCCAATACGTAATACACATGTTTCAATCGAATGGAACATCTTTCACGCCAGAGTTGCTTTAGTAGATTGAACTATTTGGACTCAAAGACAATTTGAAGAGCCTAGAATATCTCAAATACCTGCATAAAGTATAATAGGGCATATTAATGATACAAAGGGTGTACATGAAGAATCGTCTATGTTTGTTTTTTGATTTGTTTTGAACAAAATGAATCTTTCAAGTCTTGGTTGACCTGGTAGATTGAAGGATTTGAACTCCAAAACAATTAGGAGATCTTACGATACCTTGATTACTTTTTATGCTTTTGACATGTTTTGAAGCATAATCTGTTAATTTAATGAGGTTTCTTGTATATACTTCTGTAGTAGGGAAGTTGATCATCCATACTTTATTTATATATCTTGTTATTGATACTCCAGAATAGTTTGGATAACCCTACAAACCCGAAAACATCTTTTTCAACACATTTTGATTTATGTGTAATATTTATTACACAAAACTCAAACCCATTCGTAAAATTTGTGTGGAAAACAGTCGCCCTGAAAAGGTTAACAGTCGTCGTCTTCGTCGCCGCCGTCATCATCAACGGCAGCCAACTGGCGGTACAACAGCAACATAAACCACTGGGCGATTCTCGGCGATCCTCTCCTGTTCTTCTGCGACTGGATGCAGTTGCACTGGATGCACCAAATAGTGGGCGAAGGAGGATAAAGCCAACGAGAAAGAGAGTGCGCACACACTCACTCACACTCACCGGGATGCACACCGTGAGAAAATTCCTCGGCTTTTATGATGTACCATCTTTCGTGATGTACGCGAAATATCCGAGTTGCGCCTTTCAAGAACTGGGCTCCACTGGGGAAGGCGAGAACGTTCCGAGGGGGTTTCCTCGTCTTTTCGGAATCGTCCGTGAAAGAAGGAACAACAGATGAGGAAACGCGAATCGCGAGCGATCGCGCAGCATATCTTGACGGCCACCAAACAAAATTCGGGTGAAGGTGGAGTGGGAGTAGAGATGGGGCTTTGGTAAATGATTTGTTAAGCAAGACTCGGAATTGGGCGCAACATAGCTGGATCGACAGGGATGAAGCTGGGCTGCTTTCATCCGAGTCTCGTCGATTTACACCAACCGCCGGGAATTCGACCCATCCGATCGGGTCCGAATGAAACCGATACCGGTAATTCAATCGGGAAAGCACAACTTCCCTTCTACTGGTACAACCTGGTCGTCCAGTGAAGATCGTCCAACTGTCTAGCCAAGTTAGCTCCACCGCCAACCCAGCCACTCTCGCTACTGATCGGCTATCTGCGATTACCACGCGGTGGTGGAGGCTCATCCACTTCGGTAGTGGCAAAACCGTGATAGTAGGAAATTCAATTTATGGCCAGCCAGATTTACACGAACTTGTCAGGCTGGGTGGAAATGAAACTACCTTCGGCTCCACCCTTCCTCCACCAATCGACCGGATTCCTTTCGTTTCGCGGAACATGCTGCTGCTGCTGCTGCTGCTCCAATGATAACACACAGACATTGGTCTGGAGAATTGGAGCGAGCGATGTCCAGGGGTAGGTACTCGATCGGGTTGTGATGGTCAACGAGGAGAGATTTGCGATTTTTTCCGATGATAAGCGATTGTATTGCAATGGGGGGATTCCACTTAGAACGAGTATCTTTTCAAACGAAATGGGTGCTTTATTCGTAATGTGGCATGCGATAAATGTGGTTTCTTTTGGGTTCTGATGGAAATTTAAAAGCATTCTTAGATAAAAATAAGCTTAAAATATTGTTACAATTTTCTTACGCTTCTTGGCAACACTGAAGATAGCCATGATTAGAATCTACTTATCATTTTGGTATTTTGCGAGCTCTTCGAAAGTTATTAATCAATAGCTTCGTTTGGTCCTTTTTACATTTGTATAACTTGTGACAAGTACAACCATAGAGTATGCTTGTACTTGCGACATTCCTTGCACTGAAATTTCAAGGAATCTTCTGTAACGGATAAAGTTATTTAAGATGCAGATAACCTCTTATGAAAAACAATGCTGAAGTCATATCGATTTCTCATGAAAATGAACCATTTTCAACCCAAAAAAGTAACTTGCTAGTTAATAACACGATAGACTGAGTTCAATTGATTATTCTGTTTAGCCCAACCGTCATATCAAGGGCCAAATTGTTCGATTTGAACCCAACTTACGCAGCTTGCTGCCTTGAACAGCTGTCTCTGCCCAGTAAGCATGTAGCACAAACAAAAAAGAGGTGATAAAAATCCTCACCAAAAAAACGAGTGGTAATGTAACTTTCGGTTCCATGTTACTCCACACTCCTGCGAATAACATACAAACATTCCCGCGCACGAACAATATAAGTTGCAACCGGTCCGCCATCCAGTGGAACGAAACCCGTGTCGTGTCGCGTCGTCGGTAATCCAAGCCGGCATCCCGTCCCAGACTCCGGCCGGAGTATCAAATATCGTGTTGAGTTTATAAGATTAACATTATTATGTATCAGATTAAAAATAAATTATAATATTTTCCTTTATCCGTGAGCGCGCGCGCCCGTCGTTTCGTCGGCTCTCTGCTGGTTGGCTTCATTTTCGCGGGATTTCACACATAGTGCACGCCGCGATTCGACGATTCTTCGGGTTTCCATTCATTGTTGGGTGCGCGGATCGGAACAAACGAAACGCTTTTGTTTCGGCCAGTTCCGGGAAATTTTGCGATTCGTCGACTTTTCACCGCCGTTGGTTGCGAATAGAGTGTCCATCCCGGGACTTCTCGGGACAAAAAATCCCGGGATTTGACGAATTTCGGGATTTCCCGTTTCCCGGGATTTTATTTCTGACATCCCGGGAATCCCGGGATTCCCGAAACGTTCATAGAATTTGATGAAAACTACTAAATTTTAATGAAAAACAATGACATTTTTCCTCACTATCAACCTTATTTGATAAAGTAGAAAAGCATGATGAAAAAGAGAATAAACGAGTAATTATTTTCATGAGAAGATCAATTTACCAAGTAAGATAGTAATTTTTTGTGTGTCTAGTTGCAAAGTCTTAATACTTTGCTTTTTAACATTAGCCGTTTTTATAAGCCGTTTTTATATGCTGAGATAAAAAATTTGAAAATACACCTAAACTGCCACAAATCGCAAATTAGTAACATCTGTAAAAAGTAGGCTTTGAGAAAATTGACTGAGAAGTTTCCATACAAATATTCAAAAAATTCCAGGAGATTTGAACATGTTTCGATCTCAATGAAAATTTCATAATTTGCATTTCACTCCGTTACCTTTCCAACATAAATATAAAGATGACCCAATAACGATCCACTTTTGATGCGAAAATCTGCAGTGGGGCTGACATGCGTTTACTTTTCATTATGGGAAAATTCGACTTGGTGTTTTTTTCCTAATTTTACTGAACAAAAAGTTATTTCTCGTTTGAGCTGCTGAAAAATAATTAGAAGATATAATGAAAACTGATATCAACCCAATTTAGACCAAAATACAGATGGGACTGACTTGCGATTCACGGCAGTAAACTTCAGTCAATAATTTTCAGTAATTAACTTTAAGCATGATCTACAATACCTTCAATGATCTTTAATCGTTTCTTTTGTTCTGAAGTTTTTAAAACTTTTCTAATGTTTGAAGCAAATTGCTTTAATGACGTATGTTTTTATCATACTTCCATTCATAAGTGTTATAGAGAATTTGAAAAATCCATGGCAAACCCGTAATTAATCAAGCTAAGTTTTGATTTTTGATAAGTTACTTCATCAGAATAAGAAAGTCTTATCTGAAATGTGATTTGCTATAATTAACATATTATTTTGAAAAGTTACATTATCTGTTTATTTAATTGAAAAAAAGTTGTATTGTTAAATTTGTACTTCAATTTCAACCAAAATGCTAGTTTTATTGAAAATTTGATAAATCCCGGGATCCCGGGATTTCCCGGGACAAGCATAGATTTTTGTCCCGAATCCCGGGACGAGCAAAATGGCCGGGAAATGGACACTCTAGTTGCGAAACCATTGTGAATAATTGCGTGTGAAAATTGATAAATAATTCATCCGAGCGGTTAAATCCGCCGATTTCGACGAAACTGAACAGTCCATTTTGGGGGAAAAAGAAGAAGAAAAACTATTCATGGTGCGAGTCGATTCCGGTTCCGCCGGGTAAATTGGCTATGCAAACAAACTGATTCATTAGATTGACCCTAACCAGGGCACCGGGCGAATGCCATTGATCATCCGAGCCGATGTGCGATAACCCGCAAAATCATAATTATGATTAAGCCACAGACAAACATACGTAATACTTAGAACAATTTCCTTAAAAATTCATCGTCGCAGCCTTTCCCACAACTTTTCTTTGAAAACCAATTTGATTAGTTTGCTAACACGTCGAATTTACAAATCGTATATCGACTGACTGTCGCATCCAATCAAATCCAAGCAAAGACTGGTTCGATGCTTCACGCAAATCGATTGGCTTTCCAGCATAGGCTACATAAATATCCAGGCAGGCCTTGATTCCCGGTAAGAAGGCAATATTTACAACCGAACAATAAATAAAACCCGCGCTTCGCCCCGGTGCTGGTGGAGTAATAAAGAAAAATAACAATATCGTTTGTTTTCCTCCGCGAATCCGGAGGATAGGCCCCAACTCCTCAGAGGGGCGAACCCGTTTGCGCCCGGGTTGATTTTATGCAAATTAAATTTAAATTTATACTATTTTCACACCGCCGGTCCGGTTGCAGGCTCTCAGCGGCTGCATTTCTAGGAAAATCTCTACTCAGGGCTGCCGGCTGCTGAGGAGTGAAAATTTCTTCGCACACGGAAGGATTGACAAATCGGTGATCATTTTTATCCGACTGACACGGCTCATAAATTGAACAACTGGGCAAAATGGGAAGGGCGTGAATCCAGTGAGTGATTACACGTATGGGATGTGTGTTATTCAAATTTCGGGGATAGATTTGAAAGCAAGTGAATGCTTTGGTTTTGCATGCCATTACAAGAGAAATAGCCGACAGCAGTCTTTGGTGTTACAGTATAATCATGAATGAACTTCCTTTACTTGCAATGATGTATAATAAATTTTCGTCTATGCCATTCGAATTTCAGTAAATGCAAAAATCGGAATTTATACATACCTACTAAGTTGTAGTCCTGTGTCAATCTTCAAAGTAGTCCTACTTCAAGTAGCTGAAAAAAATCACATTTTCATCAAAAAATGTGTGTGTTGTTCTCCAACAGTTGTTTAAATATGCTATGTTTGAGCTCTAGTTTTAATTTTCATTGGGATAGGCATCGCTAAGGCGCCCTACAAAATCTACGAACAGTCTCTGAGAAAAAAGGTTTTTTATTCACATTACCCTAAATTTCCATGGAAATACAAGTTTCTTTTAATACAACTATAGGCATTTTCACAAGACGTTTCAAATCAGCTGATCCGGAAGCTCTTTGACAGTTCTATGAAAATGACAGGCCTGTGTTAGCACCAGTCCTCCGCCGATGTAAATAAAAGCATAGACGGACGTGTCACAGAAAAATGCGTAAGCAGTTCGACCACAGCCAAACAGAGGTCACACACTACCACCACTGTTCATACCACCCTATAAGCGGTGGATTTGAATAAGCGTGTGCTACAATAACGGCGTAAGTTAAACGATCAATTCCACTCAGCGACGTTATCGTTTTACTGTCAAAAAATGACCTAATTTTGCGGCGATTTTTCCCAAATAAATGATCCAACATATACTATGAAAGCATTTCAAACAAATGAACAAACCTATCAACTTAACCTACCGATAGTAACACAGAACGGGGGAGGGGATTACTACTTCCCCGCGTTTGTTTGTTGCAGGAGGAACTCGCCGAGGAACTCACTCATGCGCAACATTCAATGCAGGAGGTATGTTGTTGTTTAATTAGATTAACATAAACAAATTACCTTTTTACCCCATTTTCAGTTGTTTAACAATCAGTTATTAGCTTAATTTGATGTAGATGAAAAATTACAGTTATAAGCTTTTTTATCTAGTTCTTTTGACTATCGCTAATGGCTGCCACGTGCACGATCTCTTTCTGAAAGGGATCAAACAATCTGACGTTTGGTTTGTGTCAATCAGTATTTCCAGACCTAAGTCAAACGTCAGATTGTTTGACTTTTATATGGAAGCGAGTAAGCTTGTGCCAGCCATTGGCGCTCTAAAGAATCAGTATAGTGGTTTTCCATATTTTCTCAGTAAGATCACTTCTAGTTTTAGGGGAAAATACGTTCAGTTGACAACCATTAAGCTAAGTATGCTGTTTAGCTCAAGAAAAGTAAAAATTTCTGCGGATAGAATTGGTCGAGAAATTTTCTACAGTGAGCCCCATTTATATTGACATTTCTTTTCAATTGCGTACTGCGATCAAAGAAAAATGCTTTTCTCAAGCATTTCTTGCAAGAAATTTCCCACGCATCTAGATAGGCAATTACTTTTCTGTTGAAGTGCATACTTCCCATTTGCGTAAAAATTGTGATACAACTATTAAAAAAATCTTTCACATCCACTTTTTATAAACGATGACAATCAGTTTCAATCTAGATCAGTTTTGGTTGAAAGCCTGTAGCTGTGTTGTTACATTCACCAAAATGGTTTTGGTGAGTGAATTTGACGGATAGCGCCGACAATTTTTGTTGCATAGGATTCATCGGGTGTAGCGCGGTTGTTGCACTTCTCGAAATAGTGCACGGAAAAAATAACAATTCATTGTGATTGAACACTGACGATAAAAAACGAATAACTAAAGTTTATGCATTAATGATTATTTTTCTATTATTATTATTTTTTCACTGGAATTATCCCAAAAATCTCGGAAGTCTTCCGATAATCCTCATGGAAACCTTCTAAAATTTATCGGGAAATCCCTCTACAGTTCTTTCATAAACTTATCTCGAGCTGTTCCGTCCAAAAATCCTTTTTGGATTATTTCGGAAATGCTTCTGGAATTCCTGTTGTAATTTAGTTGTGATTGTACAGAAAATCTTCCAAGAATCGCTGTGAGCTTATTCCGAAAAACCCTTCTGGAATTCTTTCAGAAAAATCTCGGAAATTCCTCTCAGTTTATTTCGTTAATCCTTCTGAAACTATTACAGTTATCTCTCTGATCGCTCTGTGATTTTTCCAAATATCTTCCTACTTTTGGATTACCTCGGTAATTTTTCTTTGATTTTTATGTAATCCTTCCGGGGTTTTCCATAAAGTTTCACTGGAATTCTGCCGAAAATGTTTCTATGGTTGCTTTCCTGAGAACTGGAATTCTTTAAAAAGATCTGGCATTCTTCTGGATATCTTTTGAAGATTTTTCCAGAAATCTTTCAGAGTTTCTTACAAAAATCCCACAGGAGGTCTTCCGGAAATCCATCCGAAATTATTATATTGAACCCGCTGAAGTTTTTCGAGAAATCCATCAGTAATTCTTTCGTGTATGTCCCTGGGACTTTTTTGGATATCCCTCTTAAATACTCTCAGGATTATTCCAATTCTTCTGGGATTCTCGCAGGAATCCATCTGAAACTATGGTAACTGTCAGGTTATTCCGTTCAAATTCTTGGGTTTCTTCCGGAAATACCTATGAAATACTTCCGGAAATCATGTTGAAATTCTTCCAGATGTCTCTTGGGGATTTATTTGACAATCTTTTTTATGGAAATAAAAAAAAAAAACAAAATTACTACGGAGATTTTTTTTTAAAGGATTTTCCCAGAAATTCTTCCGAAATCTCCTCAAAAATTGTTTGAAAATCCTAATGTTTTTTTTTTCTAGAAGCCTTTCTTCAATGCTAATGGAAATCCTGTTTCAATGTTCTGGAAAAATTTCGAATGCTCTTGATTTTTTATTTATTAGTTAATTTCCATTATAAGTTAATATTCAAAAAATCACTATTGAAAACTTCTCTGGGACTCTTAAAGAATACCACTGGGATTTTCACGGAAGCTTTCATAATACTAATATAAAAGTTACTCTAAAACAGTTCTGGAAATTCCCTATGAAATTCTTCCCTAAACCTTTCTGGAGTTCTTCCGGACATCGCTCTTGAATTAATCCGGAAAATTTTCAGGAATTCTTCCGGATGTCTTAGTGAATTCTTCCAAAAAACCTAAGAATTTCAGAAAAATCTTACAGGGATTCTTCCGAAATATCTTCTGGGATTCTTTTGAATATCACTATGAAATACTAAAAATCCATTTGTAATTCTTCTGTCATGGGACTCATTGTCTCAGGATTCTCCCGGAAATCCTTCTACAATTCCCAGAAGGATTTTCAGCAGATGTCAAGATAGATATTCGGAAAAGTCCTAGAATTATTTTCTGAAGAATCCCAATGGTATTTCCGGAAGAATACCAGAACAATACACGATAGACGCCCAGGAAAACTTCAGTTACCATCCTTGAATTATATCTGGATGGTATGGTGTTTCTGAATGAATCTTAGAAGCTTTACGGAAGAGCAGGAATACTTCCCGAAGCAAAACCCGGAAGAATCTTTGAAAGATATTGCGAAACCTTCAAGCAAGATTTTCGGAAGAAATCCAGAAGAATTTCCGAAAAAAACCTAGTGAGATACTCCATAGAATAATCACACGGAGTTTTTTGAAAAATCAGCAGTAATTCCAGAAGAACTTATTGAAGAATCTTCGAAAAAAATTGGAAGGAAGTATTCAGAGGATCCTCAGAAAGATTTTCGAAAGAATCCCATAAGGTTTCCATAAGTATTATAAGAATATTGACGAAGAGAATACAGAGGCATTTTAGAAGAATTCCAAAAGGATTTTCGAAAATATCCTTGAAAGATATCCAAAAGTATTCCAGAAGGAAAACATTTCAGATGTTTTTCGTTAGAATCCAGAGGCATTCTCGTTACCGGAATAATCTTACAAAAAAATTCGAAAGAATCTCAGGGTTCGGAGGAATTCCAGAAGAATTTCTATTAGCGCCCTGGGAAATCATTGGAAGACTTCTTTCAAAATATCCGGTAGAATTGCATCAGGATTTTCGGTAAAAACTTCCGTGATATTTCCGAAAACAAATATCTAAGAATTCAATGTCCAGGATTTTAAAAGAAATCCCGAAGAGATACATGCAAAAACCATTTCTGCAAAAATCCCAAAAATATGTTTAGAAGGATTATAGGGGGATATCTAGAATAATCCTAGAAGTAATACCAGAAAGGTTCTATAAAATTGTTTGGAGAAATCTCAAAGCGATATCTTCAGAAATACTGGAGTTTTCAAGATTTCCAGAACAATCCAAAAGGAGTTTAGGTGAAATTCAAGAAGAATTTAAGAAAGAATCCCAGGGGATTTTCCCTCTGGATTTTAGAGCAATTGCCTCAAGAATAGTTAAGGATTTTTTCCAATAATATGTTCAACAATATTATGATTCAAATCATATTTTTTTTTGTGTAGCATTGGATTTCACTAAAGAGGCAACTTGTAACATCAATATTGCATCAAATCTTTAAATCTCTATTCAGGTGAATTTTTCAACATTCTGTTGTTTTGTTGTCAATTCTTGGACACAGCAATATGTTGCAAAATAAGTGGAGCTGCTAATAGTAATAATGACCGGTCATTTTAAATTGAGTGTCAGTCTCGCTCCGTGCGCGCGCGCTTTCTGCGGAGCCGTTAAATAAGACTTTTGTGCGCCTTCTTTCGCTCTCCTTCACAACTCAACAACTCAGCACGATCCACTTCGGCATGGATTGGTGAGCTGTCTGGTTGTTGCAGATGAACAACTTATCGTGTAGCGCGACATCGCATCTCAACTCACCAAAGAAACGGCCAGTTGAGATTAACAACAGCCCTTGTGTCATATGTACACGGAGAAATATTTTTACCTAATTTATGAGTTTACTTTACCCAAAATTAAGTATATCGATTATAGTTTCAACCCAAAATCTCTCGGTTTTCTCTTTCTCCCACACGAATGTTGTCAAAAATAGAGAGAGCTGCATCTACCCAATGGGGGTACTTTGGCCCAATAAGCCAAATTTGGGTAAATGCAACTTTTCTTATGTTTGAGTCGAAAGAACTCAGTTTTGCGTTAAATCAACCCAAAATTGAGTTTATTTGTCTAATGGAATTAAAGCCAAACTACCTAGTGGGGACCTTGGAAATTTAGCCAAAATTGAGTTATTGGGCTCAACTACGGAATTGCGTTGAAACAACCCAAAATTGAGTTGAATTCCGTCTCCGTGTATATTCAATGTTATCGTTTACCTGTCAAAAAGGTACAAACTGCTTAGGGCATAAAGTACTTCGTCAATGAGCCTATGCATGCTATAAAACGTTTAACTTTTACTGTGCGCCCTGTTTTCAAGTCGCCCGTGAGAGGGAGCGAGACAGCACCAAAACACGGCGCACAGTAAAAGTCATGAGAACAAAAGAATTTATGGCACGTACAGAGGCTCATGGCAAAAAAATGGTCAATTGACAAAGCTGAGAAGGCTAGTAGGGCGGTAATTCCAGATTGAAGAAGTAATCTATTGTTTTTTCTTATTCTAGTGTTTACAGAGCGACGACAATGTTTGGCTTGCTTATTCAAGAAGCTTGGCAGGGGCCAGTCTAATCTTATTGGTTATCTGTCAAAAGGACGAGTAACAATGCACATTTTTGGCATCATACCGTATATTGAATACATCGAGCTGGATTATTGTGACTATTCAGCATCTCACGACCACTAACTTGTGCAGTTCTGTATTAGCATTTATCCAGCTTTTAACGACGACTGATAGCCATCACAAGCAAGATAGTCTTTCTGGTAGACATAAAACGATCTAACGATTGAAGTATCGTTTGACAGTTGATTGATAAGTTTGATGATCGATCTTATCGATTTGCTGTCAAACTACACAACCCAAATGACAAATTGTTTGAGTCCTACTAGAAAGTGAGCTGCGGGCACATGATCATCCGAAGCTGTCGCAGAAAAAACAGATTGTTTCAAATAACTTTAATAATGTCATTTTCCCTCAAAAATGTCCCAAAACAGTAACGAACCATGATTTCAAATGCAGTTTTATCGAGCATAAAACTAGATTGTCCCGGCAAGACACTCACCCTCTTCGAAAGTATAGTTCTATGTTAAATAAAACAAACCCAAATGCAGATCGTAAAAGAACACGACGAGAACGACGAAGACGACGACGCACCAGAAGCACCTTTGATAGCAGCTCGCCGGAAAGCCAACCGCGTCATCCACAATTCTTAATGCCTCTTTTCTCAAGAGCAGTGGAAAACTTTTCCCCGGTTGTTATTTGGTCGGTCGGGGAAAAAGTGCCGGGCCCCTTCCAGTGCTTCTTCCAGTTAGGTTGCTATTTAGTTGTGAATTGGTGCACAGGCGGACGAGGTTTTTAAGATAATGTCCCCGAACATCAGCACTGGCGATGCCATAATGGAGCTAATCTACTTTAGGTTCTTCTGTGCGGTGCGGTGCTATTTTTAACATAATGAGTCGTGGAGCTTATCTCATCTTGTAGTGGAAGTAGTGTTTTCTTACTGGTCGCTTCAACAATGTTTGCCATTGTGCCGCTGCCGCGGATCTGTTGAACGAGCTGGAAAACGATATAAACTTATCGTTTTAGTGTTATTGGCGAAGGCTAATCGGTAAAACCGCAACAAGCAGGAATTCGGACGCAATCCGAGCGGATCGAATTGATTGAAATCACGTCCATGACCTGGGCAGTAACACGTGCAACAAGCCAGTGACCGCACCGGGCCCAAATTGGTTTAAATAAAATCAATTTCATAATCACCATTACGAAACATAACTGGACGGGTTTGCGGTCAGTTGTGGAGAGCGCTGGACTCGACGTCCAAGGTGCGAATTCTATTTCGTATTGAAATAAGCCTCTGACTCGATGCGCATAAGTTATTACCCCGGATAATGGGCCCGAATCCAATCTCATCCCACCGGAATGGCTCAAAGTCGATAATGATATCGCACTGCCGTTGAGGCAGGCGATGGCCATTCCAATGCAAATTGGAATCGGTAACAAGATGAGCTGGAAAGGTGCGAACAAACGGTACCCTTGTTCACCCTTCAATTACCGGAATGGTGCAGTCGGCATTCGGCTGAAACATTGTTGCCATTTTGGTTGGACGGTTGGAATCCATTGCCCAATCCTGTTTCTATGGGAATGCGGTCGACATGGTCGACATCGGTTGTCGTGACAACGAAGATCGAGCCGTAGAGTAGCTGTCAAAGTTAATGAATTCCTCCGCCTCCCGAGAGCGCCACCTGTCCACCGGCGACGAACCCACGCCAATCGGCCTACTATTGTGTTGTGTCGTCGTCGTTATCCGATTTGTTCCGACATGAGTCCTGCCAAAGTTCGTGTCGTTCGGAAATCAGTTTGCGCGCTTGTTTGAACAAATTAAAAGAAAGGCGAATGGGTTCCGCCTCCCCGGGTCGGCCTCCACGGACTCGAAATCGAAAAAGAAGGGCGAATAAAGTAAATAAAATAAAACACATGAATCTTGATTCCACGCGCGCTCCACCACATTGGGAATCATCCGCCGTAGTCCAGTAATGTTTCGCAGGGAATGGCCTTCCCAGGGAGTAGATGCGGAACACCAGCACAAGGGGACGTCCGAAAGATGAAGATTTCAGCTGTTGTGCTCCAAGCTAATTTCGTGAGTTTCGAGTTTATCCGAGACTCAGAAATAATTAATTATTTGCTGGCGGTGCTGGTGCAGCGGCAGTAGTGGCCAGTATACACCATTATGGGCCCATACCGTACCGTTTCGTTGCAGGCGTGATTGTCGTGCTCCAGCACTCGAGGGAAATTCCCGGGAAAAAGATGTTAAAAACAAATACCCCTCGGCACGACGATCCATCGCAGCAACCCGTTCGTCACGAGCTGTCAAACTGGAGCGCCATCTCGTGGCGGCTACGTAGGTGGCTTTGCAGAGCAAGCCAAGGGGGCACCTGTTGTCCTAACAAAACTGATAAATTCACCCCGATTGGCACGCACAACCTCCATCAAAGGTCACAGCCTCGCTCCGGATCAATCGCCGGGTCAACGGAATATATTTTATAAAGCAAAGTGTCCCCGCTTATCTAAATCAGCAGCTACCTGTTCAACGCGCGTGGGACTGTAATTTATTCGTTTTATATTGAGCACACTTTTTGCTGTCGAAATTGTCAGTTATTACAAACTCTCGTTTCCGCCGTTCAAATTTCGCCGGTTCCGCTGAATTGGTCGACGGCGGCCATTATTGATGGCCGTTGCTGGAAACTTTTCATCGCGATAGAGCGGCGCTTTTCACGTTATTATTTTTCCATCGACGACACCAATCTGCATCGAAAAAAGCGCAGTCATTGGCGGTTGTGGAACTGGGAACAGAGGGGATGACGAGCCATGTAAAACCTCCACCCAACTCTTTTTTTTTTTTTTGCGTTCTTATCTACCAGGATGCTCGGGCAGGTGAAAAATCAGCGCTTTTTCGCCAACGAAACAATGTTTGGACAAAGCCCACAGGACCGGTTATTGGTGCAGTCGGATGTTGCACATTCACTTATCTTGTCGGATGGCACCAACCGATTTCCGGAAACGGTAGTTGATGCAACGAACAAAGATGGCTGCATTTTGGTTTGTCATAGTTGGACTAGTGTAATAAAACTGTATTTTAAAGCTTGTATTTTGCGGGAAGTATTAAAAACCAATTCTTATCGTTTGACTGTCAATTGATTGGAACATGGAAGCTCGTTTTTATTCAAATCTTAGTTACTTCAACATGATTCCGTACCTGAACCAAATGAATTAATGTTTGCTCTTTATAGCCCTATCTCATTTCTTACAAACGCTTAAACTTACGTCAGGAGCATATTTTTACTCATTTTTTAAGTTTTGGGTTGGTTTAAATCCAAACAACATTTTTAATGAGATACGAACTCCAATTGTTGGTGCATTTTGTGTTCCGTGTGCGGTTTCCAAGTCTCATCGTAGCCAATCAATGTTGCTTTGTAAAAATCAGTAATGTATCAGTATCAGTATCAGTAAGTACAATGGAAACTTGCCTCTAATATAGAAATATACACTTCCGAAATGTAATCTGGATGGCGTAGCACCGGCCATATCATCGGCAAAAACGTGGAAAACGAGATCACAAAAATAACGTGCAGAAAAACAAAACACGACCGTTCGCAGCCAACGCCTACTGTGATCTAAAAAACTTAAGAACCTTTGAAAAATAAAAAAAATAACTGTTGAGGATTGTCGACTTACCACAAAATAAATTGTCCACTGCTCTTCACAATGCAATTCAAAGTATTCGTACATCTACGTCATCATCGACAAAACAAATCACCCAAACGAATCAAATAATTACCTGTCGAGCGATGAGTTTGCCGCCAATACGCCGCCGGCTATGATGCACACACCGCCCAATGATTTGTGGAGGAAACATTCCGCCGTCTATCACAAAAAAAAAATGTTCGCACACTTAGATGATGCCCCTCCCTGCAAACAAAACATCGCCGCAGAGCTGAATACGGAGATTTATCGGCTATTTTATTTCACTTTGAACAGCATTAATAATCGACAACGCACATTTTTGACAGAGATATGAAGGCAGCAGGCGATTATCAGCAAAAACTCGACGCGACGCATCGACCTATCATCGATGCGGAGAAAGCGAGCCGCCTGCTGCCATCGATAACTTATTAGCCGCCCGAAGGTTCGCAGCGAGCTCAAACGCCCCTCGCAAGACAGCGCAAAACCGTGAAAACAAAAGCAATAAGCTTAATTATCTGATTTATGCTTTCGTCGCCTGGAGAGAAGCGGCGAACCCAGTTCAAGCCTGCCCCACCATCTCTACCAGAATCCGATCGCGTTGCGGTTTTTCAATTTTTATTCAATTACCGTTCCTTCCGAATACTGCCGGCGGCTAATTTTCGCTAAATATATTCATCATCATTACATCAGCTTTACATCTTTTTAAACAAGCAGCCGCCACCGCCAGCAAGGCATAGAGTGCCATAACCGCAACAAAAACGTCCAGGGATTCGATCTCGCCTTGCAGCACTCGTCTCCCGCAAAAGGCAATCGGTTAACTTCTGTTAATTTCATGTTCTCTTCCGAGCGCGATTTACATAATTTCGCCTCTCGTCCAAGAGAGAGATTCCAACACCGAAGAAAGCGAGAAACTTCTTCGCAACTCTGCCCGCCGTCGCCGCCGCCGCAAACCAGCCGCCCGTTCGTAGCTAGGCGGCATTCTGCAACAAAAAACAAAGTCTTGTCATTTTTCTTCTCCTGCTGCCGCTGCTTTGCAAGCCATTCGCCGATCCGCGAGAAAAGTGTAATGAGTCTTGTTTTATTTTTATTGACATCATTACTCATCTTCATGAGAGGTGATGGCGGTGGCGGCCAAGTCGGCGTTGATGTTATGACCCCTTGGTTATAAGCCAGATTCTCACGCTATTCGCCCGCCAATCTGTCAAAGTTCGCCGAGGATCAATATGGCGGCCAGTGTGGCGTATTGATAGCGACCCTTCGTGTTATCAATATTGCTCCGACTCTGCCTCATTTTTTTTTCACATGCAAATTGATAAGCCACGGTTTCAAAGTACAACTCGCATGTAATCAGTGCCTACTGCGACCGTAATCATCAATAATGAAGGCTTAGTACGACTTTTTGTGGTTGAGCAAGCTTCGACCCAGAGTGGATCACAATTACAACATAATACTCGCAGTAGGCGAGCTGTGTAGTAGAGCTTATGTCAACCAATTCTGTTTTTGCTGTCGTGATGTGGCCTGCTTCGTTCCAAGCTTACCTTCAAGTGGCTCGAGGAAATGACAGTAGCGACGACAACAGCGACGATGCGCCGTACAAAAAGTACCCTCGTTGGAATATGAATATTTAAATCGATGGCTAAACAAATGAAATTGAATTACAATATCGCGCGCTGCTCTCTGAGCAACGAAATGACAGACCTGGTACTCGACTCTAAGAAAACACTTGCCCGCGCATGCGTTAATCGATTTTCAACACATGGCTCTGAATTGCTAATGAGCCGATTATCAATTCCGGCGACAACGATTGCGTCTTTTTGTTCTGGGAACCCTTCAGGGGTAACTCTACACACTTACACTCAGAAGGTGACAATCATTCTAACCTCTTTTTCCTTTCATTTTTTCTCCGTTTTTTCTTGCAGCCGTTCAACGAGGTCGCGTTCCACCGTCGCAACCGCCAGGCCTCCCCTATGGCCAGTACTCGATACCTAACGGGGACGCCGTCACCGGTTTCAATGGACACTCGTATCTTAGTTCCTACATCTCGCTACTACTCCGGGCGGAACCGTATCCCACCTCCCGGTACGGGCAGTGCATGCAGACGAATAACATCATGGGCATCGACAATATCTGTGAACTGGCAGCACGGTTACTGTTCTCTGCCGTTGAGTGGGCCCGAAATATCCCCTTCTTTCCGGATCTCCAAGTGACGGATCAAGTAGCGCTACTGAGGCTTGTCTGGTCTGAACTGTTTGTGCTAAACGCATCTCAGTGTTCGATGCCACTGCACGTGGCACCTCTGCTGGCAGCTGCCGGCCTCCACGCATCCCCCATGGCCGCCGATCGTGTGGTCGCCTTCATGGACCACATCCGGATATTCCAGGAACAGGTCGAGAAACTGAAGGCGCTGCACGTAGACTCTGCCGAGTACTCCTGTCTGAAAGCAATAGTCCTATTCACAACAGGTAAAATGCTGGACTATCTCTTCGGAGATGTCCACGCACTGCTTGCAAAAATCAGCTCCACACTCCAAACCTTGCAATCCGAATCCGATGTCATCCATCTGGTGCAGATGCAAATGTACCATCTATCCTCTCAACTACCCACTAACACAACTAACAATAGTAGCTTATCACCAAATACTTCCATAAACACTACCAATAGCAGCAGCGGGAACTCCTCGCTCAACAACGTTTCCGGGTCGTCCTCGTCTGGATCGCTGACGGTGGCGGTGTCTCAAAAAGCCCCTACTTCACTGGCTTCACCCTCGGTAACAACTACCGCGGCTGCCACCAGTGAATCCACATCCGCCGTCAGCTCCAGCAGTTCGACAACCACGTTGAACAACAACGATCTCAAAACCGCCAACAACAATCTACCTCAAGCCAGTGAATCTGGCTCCACCGCAACAGCAGGTAACTCAATCACAGCAGCCGGTGTTGGTGCCCTTTTCGGCAGTAGTGCACAGTCCAAGACTCCACCCCTGCCGGCATCGTTGTTCAGCTTCCAGGCGACCCCGAATCGGTCCTACCATGGAACGCTGGATGACTTCGTCAATCTGAGCAGCAGCAGTCCGTACGGAGTCGGTTCGTCTCCGTTCGGAGCGGCCGGCTTCGGTTCCGGTGGGATCTTTAGCCCTTACGCGAACGGTAGCCTGCAGGGGACCTCGGGGTCCAAGTATCTCAACAGTAGTGCCGAGTACAAGTTTTCTCCGTACAGCCCGTGGAGTAGACGATAGATTCTTAGCTGTAGACCAAAGTCGCGGTGTTATGACGGTTCGATTCGTAGCACTTGAAGCGTTGTAATACTTGTTACCTAACTAGATGTAAACGTTGTAATTGTCCTGTATAGATCAGCTAGCTTGTAGCCCATTATTTATTGGTGTATTTATTTAATTTATTCGTTACGTTTAGTTAGATGTAGCTTTTCGTGAACGTATTGTACCGAGCCAAAATGCAAGAACAATAAATCTTCGAGTTTGTTTTAACGAAATCGTAAGAAAATCCGTCGTTTTAATTTAGCTTAGTTATAGAGCATTTATGGTATCGGTTTACATTTCTTTAAAGTGAGCTCAAATGCACGGTAGAAACGTTAGGGAGTAGGCTGTAGTACAAAATCGCGAACGCGAAGCCTGCTTAGATCGTTTCCGTCTCGGTAGAACCCATTCAAATAACGAGACCATTTGCAGTAGGTAAAGAAATTAGACCGTCCGTCGTCGTCGCGTTGATTTCGGGTTGTTAAGTCTGCAGCTACAACTTCACATTGCTCAATCGGATTACTACTCCTCGATGGCATAAATCTTCCCTTTCACCCCTCGTAATCGTCGGGAAGCAATTCTCGTCGCGTCGGAGAAGAAAACGAGCAGGAATTTTCTGCGCGAAAATTCCAAATAAACACCGTAACACAGCCCTTCCCAATTCCCCAGCCCTGCCCACAGGGTTGTCATCACTCTTAAATGCAGAACAAAACCAGGAAACGGTTGAAATATGCACTCCATTGCCGTTGCCCGCTCGAGATGACGATACAGCTTCAGAGGAAGCACCGAAAAAACGTAAAAACAAAACAGACACGGAACATGAATTCATGTCTCGCGCGCGCGAAATTTCCATCTTCATCATCGCAGAAACGGAGAGGAACGGCTTCGGTTGGAACTCTTACATCAAGAAGCCGGTCTCGTCGACATAACCTAAAACGTGCTTTGAAATCTCCTCAGTGCGATACCGTGTTGCCGTCTCGGCATGTTTCACGGGAATTTCTTCACCGGTCCTTCCCCTTCACAGCCTACCTAGATATTGGAAATCCTCAGCACGGCAATAAAAATCCAATCTTTGTCCAGCTCTAATTGAATTTGACAGTTAATAGCTGACACGAGAGCGTTGTTTTTGTCTCCGCTTCTCAACACAACAAAAGGCAACCCTTCGACTTGACGGGTGGGGGGGCTTACCAATGCTGCTGCTGATGCAATGAGCCTTCGCCTCTGCCGTAAAGTCGCAAGCTTTATAGGCCTGCTAAAATTTACTGTATTAATAATTTCGCCTTTTACGATTATTATGATGATTATGTTTTATTGCGATAATACTCACACGTCGACTGCCGCGTGCAGTCAGTCATCGCGCCATCGGGAGGGATTGGCTCCGGTGACGAACCCGCGGCGACCTTTCGCACCTATTTTCACAATTTTATAGCCATTGCAATTCCATCCGTAAGTTACGGCAACTGTACCTAGTGCCAACATTGCCGCGCTGTGCAGGCTTAGAGGCTTCTCCTCTCCTTTAACGTGGCACTACTACTGCTGGAACAATTGCAGCCTTCGTTTGAAAAGTTCGCGGAAAACTTACGTAAAAATGCAATAAAAAAAACAGTGACGAGGATCATCCTTTGATGGCAGTAGGCGCGCAATGACATACAGCCATTGAGCAACAGTTCTTATAATAGGGCTCTACACAGAAATCAATCTCTTTCTTTCACTCTTCATTAAAAATAGTAAATTACAAAGCCAATAATATTCAAATCTCATACGAAATCAAAACAGTGTTTGGAGGGGCATCTAATTCTTCCGAAAGAGGTGCACTTTGCGAAAAAGGACCACGTGATTATTGAGCTGAAATCGAATTCAGGTTAACTTCTGCGTTCATGAGTCCTCTCATGGCGTAGGGGTAACGCGCCCTAACTAGAGATCAGGGAGTCGTGCGTTCGATTCTCACTTTTTCGCAAATCTTCACATCAATTTGTCCATTTAATCCAATTATCAAAATCTTACTCAAAATCAAAATAGTGCAGAGCCCCATAGAGAGAAATAAGGAGGAGAATGTTGTACTGACTAGATTTTAGTCTATTACTTAACACTAAGATTTTTCAGGGAATTCTACGTGATTAGTAGATTTTTATTTCGTTTCTGGCTGAACTTTGAGCTTGGCTTGCATCAAACATAGCTGAATAAATTGACAGATGAGAGATCATTGTAGGAGGAGGAATCTAACAATACTAACTGATCTAACAAAACTAACTTTGAAACCATACCCTTGCTTCTAAAATAATGGATCAGCGTTTGTCAAACTACGATTTGTACTCGCCGATTTAATACAAAAATAGATAAAAGGAAAGATAAGATAAATACACAGACAAACAGACGTAACAGCTAGAACAATTATCAATTTGAAACATAGTCACGTGAACATTTATGCCCAATGCTAAAAACACTTCATTTGGCCAACCGCGCACTAGATGGCGGTTGAGAGCAAACGGCAAACTCGAACAAAAGCGATGCGAGCACCGCGAGTGGCCCGTCGGCCAACTACCTAGTATTGAAATTGTGCGCTATTCTGCTGTGCGATGAAAATATTAAGAGTGTTGCGTCTGTTTGTCTGTGATAAATACTTACAGAAGATACGGACTAAGCCTGATTTGTTGCTGAAATGTAATTTCTTGGCCCACCTTGATGCATGGAAAAAAACACCGAAAAATCTGTAAAATTATTGCACAAAATCATCCGACCGGGCATTTAATTTCCAACTTATCGATCCATATTAATATTTTGAACCCTCTAATACTCAAATTTTTATTTATGATCCAAGTATCAGTTTTCGCTTTCTAAACTTTAATTTTGAACATCCCTATCCTTCTTCATTTTTTCTTCCTGTTCAAGGTACCGATTTCCGATAATAATAAAAATTCAAGTTTTTGCAAAACTTTTGAAAATATATTTTTTTATTAAATTTAATTTTCCGTGTAACTAACGATTTGAAATAATTTCAACTCCACCAGACTCTGCTTCTGTGATACATTGATTAGAGAAAATGTACACATTTTTGAACTACACGTTAAATTAGGTTTAAGCCAAAAATAAAATGATTTTGATATCCGAGCTAAGAGAAAATATACGAAATTCCAAAAGGTACTCCATCTAAAGGCGGGGTTTGGTATTAAAGGGTTAAAGGGAGATAGTAAATTTGTTTCTATTTCGGTTAAGTTATAGAGTTCCAAAAAAAAATCACTATTTTAGTTGTTTACAGATCAAATTCTGAAATTTATTTCACACGATTCTGAGATTTATTCTCAGTGTTTATATGTTTTGTCTACAGTGTTGCCAGATACGTGATTTTTTGATGAAATGTCTCAAAATCATTTTTTCTCAAATGAGATTGAACTGCTTTCACGGAAATTACATTTCCATTGGAAGTTTGCCCATTGAAAATAATCAAGATGAATATAAACCAAACACATGTTTCGAATTTTCAAGAGTACATTCATATAGAACCATACTTTGACGCTGAAAACTTGCTCGATTCCTTACTTCAGAAAATGAGAAACAAGATTGTCCTACACAGTTGCCAGTCAATAAGGCCGGAACAAATTTGAAATTTTACTTTTGTCTCTCCCCCCTTCAACATTTTCAAAAAGTCAGAAGGGGAAAATAAATAAATTATCTTAGTTTTAGTGTTGATTTTCATTATTTTCCGTGTTTTTTGCTAGTTTTGTTTTTCGTCTTTACCGTATTACATGAGATAACATGTGTTATTGGATTACAAGTCCTCAATTTGTTTGTTTTACTGTAACAGTGTGGCCTATGAAAATAGATTTTTTTATGATTTACATGGATTCTTCTTCTTCTTGGCATTACGTCCCCACTGGAAAAGAGCCTGCTTCTCAGCTTAGTGTTCTTATGGTACTTCCACACTTATTAACTGAGAGCTTTCAGTGTCAAAGTTGCCATTTTCGCATTCGTATATCATGTGGCAGGGAAGTCAAGGAAATTTCCATAACGAAAAGACCGGGAATATTACATACATGTTGGACCAAATTGAAAAAATCTAAATATGATTTCAAGTTGCATATAAGTGCAACATTTTCGCAGTCTTTTTAAAATTGTTAATAGCTAGAGTACAATTTGGAAGCTGTTTTATGAAAAATGTTATGCGATGTTAAGAATAAAAAAAATGTCGTGTTTTTTATTCAAACATTTTGATTTGACGCATATATTAATTGAAAAATGTTGACTTTTCCTGAATTTCCATTTTATTATTTTTTGTCCCCCCCTTGACACATTTTGGTGGAAGGTGACAAAAGTAGATTTTAAGATTTGTTCCGGCCTAAATTTAGGAAAACGAATGATTGCTGATCATTTGTTTTTTTTGCTATGTTGCCACTATGCTATATAGACAGTCAGTGACAAAAGTAAGTAACCAAATGCTGTTTTTCTATACAAAATGCTCAAGTTTTGAGATCCGTATCTCAGCTGAGTATTAACTGAACTCAGCTGAACTGAACTCAGGGGTTGTTTTATCTGCATCCATTTGCCTCCCTGATAACAACAAAACTATAAAAAATTACCATATATTACTAAAATATGACAATATTTTTTCCTGTTTAGAACCAATATTTCTTCCTGTTTGGTAGAGATGGGCAAAAAGAATCAGAGCCGTTCAACAGATCCGGATCACTCAAAAGAGTGAGTGATCCGTGGGTCGTTTTTTCGGTTCATTTGATCTGTACGGATCAGACAAAAAGTGACCCGGGAAAACAACGAACCGATTCTTTTCCCCTATTCTCCTTCGTTCGTTTTTCGGCTTTATAAACTTTAACGCTTGACACGTGCCTTGCTTTGCGCGCCACTGCACACATGCAAACACAGTTTGCTGCAGCTCCGCACTCTCAGCATACATATGGCACACAGGCGGATAAAAGATTGACTGAAAAAGAGTGTCCACTTGGCAAGGCACCTTTTTGGATCGGGTAGGGGAAATCGGACGAATATCTCTTGAGTTTTTGGAGAAAAATGTCCGAAGAATAAGAGAGCGAAAGATACGACGCATGTCGCGCAACAGAGAATGAACTGCTCTTTTTCCGTTCGCTCTTTCTTTGCAATCCGGTTCACTGAAATGAGTTGTTTTGCCCATCTCTACTGTTGAGAACCCTTTTCACGAAATAGTGTATTTTGATTATTTACATCATTTTGTAGAACAGTGTCATCATAAAAAACATCAAATTTTGAAAACCATATAGTTAGTTTCTTTTATAAAATTTCTTTGTGTGTCACTAGGGTGACCAGATGAAGAGTTCATTTATTCAACAAACTTGTTTCAATTCAATTAGTTTACAACTTTTTCATAGACACCATATTTCAAAATTATCACATAACAAAGTTAAAATTTGCAACGCCCCCTGTGACACGATTTCGAACTAAATGCTTTGGTCACCCGATATGCTATATTATATGACATTTTACTTCATAATGACCTAACTGACATGAGCGATTCCTAAACATCGATCACTTATAACTTCGCTGATTTAGATAAATCCGTAATAACTCTTGTTAATGAACCAAGATATAGTGACTTTTCATCCTACAGCACGAAAATAAAAGAAAAGGACAATTTACACCATCTTCAGCCAAAGGCTGCACAGACTGAACAATCAATTTCGTTTGACGAAAAGTTTCCACCGACTGGAGCGGGAATCGAACCCACGCCGCGTGGCGCAATACGCTTGAACGACTAGCGCCGCTAACCGCACGGCCGCGAAGCCCACATATGTTAAGAAAAGAGATCCAGTTTTCTGCAATAAGGTAAAGAGAGCAATGATGAAGACAATCAGATTAATGCAGCCCTTATGAAAAAAAACAATGCTGTCACTCTATTCACAGTCTGGCGAAGAGGAAATCCCAAGAACTGGCAACGTGATAATCTCACTACAATTGCTAGTAACTGAACAAAAAGTTCAAGCTTTTATGTGACCTTTTTGTTTGAACAATGACAAAACAATATTTTTTGTCGATCCATTAATTAGTTTCATAAAGGTCAAATTTCGCTGAATATTTTCGAACTGTAATTTGTTTTAATACCAATAAAGTGTTGGAAATTTTTCCTGTAATGTAGAAATAATAAGTTATTATTTTTAGTTAAATTAAATATTGCTACGGTCACAATACTACTCACCGATTCAAGATGCATTGTCTACCTATAAACTAGGACAGGACGTGACAGCTCAACTAAGATTTCCCTGTTGTTTTTCACTCGATAATCTTGACGATACAAGTGCCAGTATCCTTTTCAAGCAAATCTTGTAAACAAATTCAAATATCAAGTCTCATAATTTGATTGTTTCTTGCACAATTCATGCATTTAGTGCAATGGAGGATGCTAGTTTGTTTTAAAAATAAGGTTTATATTCAAAACCGGGGATTTATAAGAGAATTTAGGAGCACATGTGGTGAACGTAATACAGTGATACCTCCATGAGTCGATGTTCCATGACTCGATATCGACTCATGGAACCATTCTGAAACAAAAATTTCATGGTTACTATGATGGTCCCTAGAAGCAGCTTTCCAAAGGATTGCTGTTCCATGACTCGATATTTCCATGAGTCGATGGTCCCTTCAATATCGACTCATGGAGGTTTCACTGTATCGAATAAAAAAGATTTAAAATTAAAAGACTTACTGATAAATTCAATTTTTTTCTGCTGAATTCATAAGATAAAGGTTTTTGAGAAAACTGATTTTGCCTTCACCATTATTTGACCACTATTTTGCATGATTGTTTATATTCAAGAAGACACATTCAACACGCTGCATAAAAAAAGTTAACGATTTTTGGGCATTTGTCCCACTGTGTGTCGCAAATGTGAAAAAACGTGTTTTTATACGAAAGCGCTGAATTTAGTCAAGGGCTATCTGTTGAACTCATCTTTAAGTTTCATTAGTGGAGAAATATCAAAGAATTTTAATTTAGCAAAATAAACTTAGTAAGAGGCTTTCATGGCTTTGGTTGCATAGAGTGTTTCCAAATATTGGTATGGAATTGTTAATCATAAAATCTTGACTATATTGCTGCACACTATTTTAGATGCGTCCATTACCAGGAAGCTCACTGACACAGTAGAGCTTTTTGGTGTGGGGGTGAGTGGTGGGTTTGAATTTTGATACAACTTTGTTCCTTTCTAACATTCTGCAGCAGCTTAACGGGATGTTGTTGAACTCTAAGCACAATGTGCCCAAATTCCTGATGCCATTATATGAAACGTCAGAATGCAGGTGAATGCGAGTGACTGGAGATGTTTTTTTTTGTCTGCATGAATTGTAGCAGATTTCGCAGTTATCTTGGGAAAATGTTTTGCTGCCTAGGGTAAGTATTCCCTTCGTTGTGGGTGTTCCTATAGTTGCGGTAGTGCCGTTTTCACTGATTTTATTACATTAGCCACATAACCGACACTGCCAATCGAGGTATTGGCTTGTTGAAACACGGAATAGTTGGAAAAAGCGTTCAAATTGCTTTAAAACTGATGAAATATCACTAAAATTGCTAAAACTGTTCTTGCATGTACCAATTGTTGCGGTAAAATGTTCCTATAGTGGAGGATCCCATAAGAAAACCACGGATACCTCAAGTAGGAACACAAATTAAAAATATACCGCAACTAAAGGAACAGTGAACCAATAGACTTAAAAGACTAAAATACAAAAAGAAGAAATCTGATCTTTTTGAAAATAAATCAGCTAGCAACTATGCCAAATTTATCACGCAGCACTGGCAATGTTGAATCCATCGCCAAAAATGGGGCTCACAGGTTTCATGTGTTTATTTCACATAGGTTTGCATAGGTATGCAAAATAGACTAAAATGTGTGGAGAACAGATGTAATGAGTAAGGCATACTTTACGTAAAACATGAAATGCACAAAATACGCTATTACAGAAGAAGCAAAATTATCGTGAACGGTACCATTTTTGCGTGAGCCGTTTTCAGAATATAAAAAAAATGTTCGAACAGTATGATAGACCAATATGATAGAAGAAAGGCGAAATATATTCAGAATAAGAACTCTTTGTGTTTGGATGATTGTGCGTGGGATAGAATTCATCTGTTGTATGACTCAGAGCTCTAAAGGTAGTAGGTTAAGGTGATTATAGAACGAAGCCAAACCTCAAATTTTCAGGAGCACAAGACTTGAGAACCAAACAGCGCTCCGCGTTGAAAATCTATCCCGTTGGTCACCACCAGCAAGCAAGCAATTTGATTGGTTTTCAACGCGAACTGTTGTCAGATTCTCACGTCTTGTGCAGTTGAAAATTCGAAGTCTGGCTTCGCTTTATAATCACCTTAATAAATGGCACTAGATTTGGTAAGTATTTTTGAAATTTGTTTAGGGGCGGTCCATTAATTATGTAAGGGTTTTAGGGGGGAGGGGGGTCTGAGATTTCTTACGCGCCATACAATTTATTTTTAATTTTCATACAAAAAATCTTACCATGGGGGGGGGGTCGAAAAACCCCGAAAATTGTCTTACGTAATTAATGGATCGCCCCTTACGACTGTACGACATGCAGTTGAAGTCGTAAGTTTTTATTTTTTATTTTTTATTTTTTTTTTAAGGCACTCTGTGCTTGTGGCCACTACTGTGCCGGACTCAGTTATTCTGTAGCTTCTTTATCGATACAGATCTATTTTCAACTTATCTATATTTACATCTAGTTTCACTCTCTCCTACTCTTTTACTCTGACACCGAGCAGGTAGGAGAGAGCTCTGCTATTAGTGAGGCTAGCTGCCTGCGAAGAGGGTCAGTTTGTCTCAGTCACCATCTGATACTGACGGAGGATGGATGTGCTCCCCAAAGCACGGTCCTCTGTGAGGCGTCTTCTGGTGGCTGGACGGGTTTTTTGTGGAGGGGCTGGGAATCGAACCCATGACCTTCCGCTTATGAAGCAGAAGCGTAACCTCAAGGCTACAGACCCCCCTAAGTCGTAAGTTTTGACTATCAAAAAGAAAACGCATATTAAGGCTGCCGTGATTTGCTTCAAAGCTACTGAAGACTGTGTAAGAGCAATTTGTTTCATCATTCATCAATTAGGAACAAAACTCGAAATTCAGAACAGTTAGATCTAGTTAGTTTCAGAATTGTTTGGTTCAGGTAGCGTCCATTTATTACGTAACGCTAAAGTTGTCAATTTTTAACCACCACGCTTGAGCCTACTCCCCCTCCCCCTAGAGCGTTACGTAATTTGTGGATGGCGCACTATGACTAAATCATGCTGAATTTGTTTATTATTTAGTTCATTATCTTGTGAGTTTCTACAGGAATACTTCTGGTATTTCGCCAGGATTGTACGACATTTCCCAGAATGACGTTCCCCAGAACGACATTCCCCAGAACGCCATTCCCCAGAATGGGACATTCCCCAGAAAACCATTCCCCAGAATGGGACATTCCCCAGAAAAAAATAACAAGAGATCTTTAAGGTGTTCAAATCCAGGAAAATGGTAAATAGTAAATAGTGAATGTATCTAACTGGAAAATTCGAGAAAACCATAATTTTCATAGGTAAAACATTTTCGTATTGTTTTTTTTTTATTTTTAACGGTAGGACTGTCGGTTCGTTGAAGTCTTTCATTTATTGAATGGAGAATCTTTAAATCAAAAATTCTTAACAATTAACCAGCTATGGTCGGAAATGTAATTCGAACCATTTGGAAGATTTTTATATTTTTTGACGATTTTCTCGTCGAAAAAGTTAAAATTTAGCGTGACATAATATGTGAACCATCCCTAATTATTTAGCCAATAAACCTAGGAAGAACAGCATATTTTCAAAAGAAGGGAGAATATGCCATAAAAGCAGAAAAACAAATTCCATTAATTTACTTTGTGACATATTACACTACACCAATCTCCCTTTGAAAGTACAATTAGAAAGAACAGCCAATTTTAAAAGAAGGAAGAATAACTATGAAAACAAAAAAACCAATAGCTTGGATCAAGTTTGATCATAAAACACAGTATGGCATATGTAGGAACAGCTTATGTTAAACGGTTGAGCTACTTTTCCTCGAATGTCGGATTCCCAAATGTCGTTTCCCGAACGCCAGTTCCCAGAATGCCAGTGCCCCGAACAACCCGTTTCCTCGAATAGCCTAGTTTCCGAAAAGTTTTTAGCTCTTATAATTATCATAACTTTTGTGTTTCGAGGTGGTAACGAACCGGTCATCTAATATGCACCCTTCTTCACTTGATTGGCGGTTCTTTCGAGTTTCACCATCATTGGCATTTTTGGCAAGATATATTTAGTCGAGGATGACGTTCAAATCTATATTATCTTCTTCTTTTAATTGTTAATCATTCATTCTAGTTCAGCACCCAGTCCTTAAGGACTATTCTTGCACCTGTTTGAACTGCATCACTATTCGGGGAAACGGGTCATTCGGCAAGGTGGCATTTTGGGAAATGATATTCAGGGAAACAACAGTAGCACAATTATGAAATTAATTAAGACACAATTAAGAAAATTTTAAAACAGCATTTTCCTTCTAAGATTATGGTTGGGTCTGCCGATGAACCACTTAGCCACAAAACCACCTCTTTCGTGATTTTTTAACCGTACAAACTTTTTGAAATTTGTATGCCACACCCCCCCTTCCATAGAAGACCAAGTGATTTATGGACGGCAGCATAGATGGTTTGCCTGAGAAAAAGGAAGCAAACACTCGCCGTTCAAAAGATTTTTTAACTCAATTCCGATTTTATTCGCTTGAGATCCATAATAATGAATTTGACAAAATAATATTTTTGGTGAATTGACGTCTGTGTCCGGAATTCGAAGCTTCTGGGAATTCAAATCAATTCAGTAGGTACATTTCTTAACGACAAAAAAAACTAAACTACCAATTTTTTTCCACTCTTTACAAACATATAAAACCCATTTTGGGGAATGTCCTATTCTGGGGAATGGATTTCTGGGAAATGTCCCATTCTGGGGAATGGGTTTCTGGGGTTTGACTTTCTGGGAAATGTCCTACAACCTTTCGCCAGTATGTGTGAAAGTGTTACTTAGATCATTAATTATCCTTTTAAAATTCGCTCTGGAAATGTTCTAGGCGTTCTTCCTTAGATTCTGTAGAACTTACTAAAAGGATTACTTCAATGAATTCTTCAAAGTTTCAACGAGGATCCCCAGACAACCAAAATGTACGTATAACGAAATCACCTGGAGGCTTTGTATGTGCAAAATTTCACTTATAAGATGTCGCGAAAAGGCCTTCTACGTACAAAAGTGGAGGCAATATGCGTGTATAAATATTCTACCGAACTAACCTGTGATCTTATGCGACTCAACTTATGATAACAAATGTTGATTTGACAGCTGCAACGGATTGATTCGACTTACTTTGTACGAGTGTACGGGACGAAACAAAATGTACAAATGAACTCAGAAAAGAAGGGTTTTATGCGAGGAAGCTCATCATTCTGACGAGTTTATCCACGGTGTTTTGCGGGTTTGATGTAATAAGTATGAATAAACGAGTTGTAACGTGAACTTTCATGCGATTTCTGGTTGTCTGGGTCCTTTATTGACTATAATCGACAAATTTAAGTGATCTTATAAACAATAATCATAGGCAAAAACATTTTTGATAATTCATGATATTTGCCCTAAGTATTTCTGCAGGCATAACACTAGTGATTTTGCTGGGATTTGCTCAAGAATCCCTTAAGGGCACCTCAAAAGATTCAGCTTCTCTAGTTTTCTCTTCTTGGAATCCACCAGGAGTTACACCAGGCATTATTGCAAATATTTATCTTACCTTTTTCGCAAAGTCTCCATAAAAAATAGTTCCAAGTCTCCTTTTCATGTATTCGAATCCTCTGAGCATAATCTCAATAGCGAAAAAACACAGATTGGAGTACCTTGTACCTTTTAATTCAGTTCTAAGATAAATAATTAGGACGGAATCGAAAAGTACAAGGTACTGCAAGTTCCAAGAGGTTTTCCTTGATTTCCACCGGACTATCTAGGGAAGGGACAACTTTTACTTTTTCAGCTGTTTTCACAGTTGTTGGATAAAGTACTTACGCATTCGCTAGTTCTATATGTAATATCCAGGCATTGCAGAATTCGTTCTGAGTTCATTTCGAAGCACGACTAAAAGAAGCGAAGAATAGCATTTTTTCTGTATCGGTCCATGATCAGCAATGATTCGCAAGTTACAACTTGATAAATAACAGATATGAAAGAGAGTCCCAAAGAGAAAGAGAGCGATGATAAAACCCACTTTTCTCACTTATTTACCATTTGAGGGAAGGTGTTTTACTATACTGGCATGATAAACTATCCCCGAGCGATTCTACCCCATTACACCGAATCCCATTACCCCGAATGCCATTAACCCGAACGCCATTACCCCGAATTCCAAAACCCCGAACGACCCATCACCCCGAATGGCATTACCCCGAATTCCGATATGACGGGGAAATGTCATCCATATCATCATGTCAAGATAATTGTAAATTCGGGGAAATAGCATTCGGGGTGATGGAATTCGGGGTAATGGTACATTCGGGGTAATGGAATTCGGGGTGATGGCATTCGGGGAAATGTCATTCGGGGTAATGGGGTAGAATCCCCCGAGCATATGATAGCAACAGTGTCCTCCAGGTTTGAAGCTTATTTAGATGAGTTTTATCGTGCACTGTTATCTTCCTGATACAATCAGAGCTGTTGCAGTGGACGATAAACATACTTTCATGATGTGTTGCGGATCATGATGGTTATTGAGAGTGATAAGTAAGATATACTCTCAATTTTCTCAGAATTCAACCCCTGAAACATCCACTCACATTTATTTTTTCGACAAACGTCATCGACTTTAGTTAATGATGGTGATTTGGTCATGCACGAAACTCCACTCGACAAGCATAACCCAATTCTTGCTCAAGGGTCAAAGCTTAACGTCAACGTCATCGACACTTAATTCATAGGGCCCAAAACTCAAACATCAACAGCTCTGCAAACAAGATTTCATTTGTTTAATCCCGTAATGTGATTACAAACTGTCAAAAAGTCCTGCACATCACAACGAACGAGGATAAGCAGGCCCGATCGATGACAAATATTGTCACAAATCGTGTATCGTCTCCCGCCAGCGTCAGCGTTGAACACCGAAATAATAACAGACCATCGCGCGCTAGAGCCTTTCGTCGGATTCGGTTCAATGAAAACTTACTGGGCCACTTCCTTTGCCTCCTCCCACCAACCAAAGTCATACATCATAACACGCAATTACACCAATGTTCGAAAAGGCAGATATGCACCCTCTAACCTAACCTTAATCACCTTAAATATAATAAAATAAAATAATCCCCTATGGTCGTCGGTCGGTGGTGCTTTCGTCATCCCTCGGCCATTGCACAGTGGGAAAAACCAGACCCGTATCCGGACTAAAACTTAGATATAGGGCAAAATCGTACAGAACATATCCCGGTTTTTTACCAGATGATGCAGAGAACGAATTTTGTTTTTTAATTGATTAAATTGGATTTATTTCTATATTTTACACTAAACAGCTTGAAAGGCACAAATTTAGAAATATATGTAAAACACTGATTGTTTCGTAAATTCTGAACTGAATTAAACCTGCACCAAACGATTTATTGAGCAACTTTTTATAGGAAATGCATAATTAAATTAATTTATTTTCACAATTCTAATTCAAATGCTTCTAAGTCCGATTACTGGTCATATTTTGCCCACTATGACAGTGGGTTGAATCCAGCGCTCTTCAACTAGAGGCGCCTGTTTCCGTTCCGTTGCATGACGATGTTATCGACCGGTACATCATCGCATCGGTCAAGCTATCAACGACTGACCACTTCTAGCGAAGCACAAAACATGTCTCGCTGCCACCATTCAGCCATTCGGGGAAACACCCCCACTGGATATGCACCGGATATTGTCATGTTTTTCCAGCGGGAGGTTTTTGCTTTCGTTGATCCCGAAGGTCCCGGAGCCAAAGCCCGAACAAAAGTGCAAGTGCAACTGTGTGTTTTCCTCATCGGCCTCGGAACGACCAACCGGGCTGGCCGATCGGCCACTAGAAATAACAAACAAAATCCTTATTGTGGAAACGAGCGCCACCTGCCGAACCAATCCGGTTATGCGACAAAGCAAGCGCCATTCGGTGGTAGGCTCTGCCCGTGTCGCAGTAGGCCAATCAAGGTAAAGGAAGCCGACTCCGGGAGCAAAAAAATCCCTAATCCTCAGTAAGCCATATTATTAATTTCTGGTGGTTGGTGGCTTTTGTTACCCCGACGGTAAGGGTATGCGATATTTCGGATGGTTTCGGTAAATACAGCGAAAACGGAACTCCGAGGAATAATGGAATGCTTCTTCTTTTTCTTCTTGGCAATACGTCCCCACCGAAGACTAAGCTTCCTTCTCAGCTTATTGTTCAATGAGCACTTCCACAGTTATTAACTGAGAGCTTTCTTTGCCAAAGTTGACATTTTCGCATTCGTATATCGCATGGCAGGTACGATGATACTCTATGCTCAGGGAAGTCAGGGAAATTTCCATTATGAAGAGATCCTGGACCGACCAGGAATCGAAGCCATACACCTTCAGTATGGCTTTGCTTAATAGACTTTAATCACAAGGCTAAAGAAGGTCCCCAAATGCATATCGCATACCCTAACCCGGCGGCCTACTATGACCGCTTGGTGACTGCCTTCTTGACAACGCACCCAGCAACCCACACAACACGCATGAGAGCATTATCAATTTTTGGTTTTGTGGCTTTCCACCTCATCGACGATGGCTTTTCTGGCACCCGAGGGGATGAGAGTGGTAACTTCAATGCCCGAGTGAGCGCGTTTCAATTTCACTTGGTCAGGCCACGACCGGTGTGACACCTTCTGTTGTTGGACGGACGCACAACAAGGGCCAGTGTGGTCGCGCTTTTCAGGAAAACGGCCAGTCGTCGGCGCTTCCTTGTCTACTCGAATGCGGCTTCGGCTGGACTACGTATAAGCTCCAGAGACAGTCACCAGAGGTGTTATTTTTTCTGCCTGGAAAATGAAAAAATAATAAATATGTTTCGATTATATTTATGGAGCGGAACGGGCCCAAAACCGAGGACGAACGTAGTTCCTCTACTCACAGTGCAGTTCGGTTTGGTGTGTTGTTTCGATAGGTAGAGGCTTCACGACCAATATGACTTTCGCAGTACCGCATAGCGAAACGAAAGCGAATGTGTGGAGGGCCGAATTCTGAAGAAGCTTTGGCCAGTCGGTGGTGTTGCTCTGTAACTATCCCATCATGTTATTGTTTCCAATATTTTACGCTTAAATTTTTGCATAAACCATCACAATCGGAGAACAATGACCGTCGACGTGTGAGCGGCTGGTTCTCAATAACTTTGAGAGAAATCGTTAGCAGTAAGTAGTGCGCATTTTACATGGTATCGTCTTTGGAGTTGCTTCCGCTTGGGCGTGGAGTGTTATGGATTACTGGGCGATATATCAAAAATTGACGGTTATCGATCATGTGAAAAAGACGGTCAGGCTGAGAAGCCAATTGTATGCAATATTATACTGTATAAACATTATGTAGAATATTGCCTGTCTTTCAAAGTTAGCATGTGGAAGCTAACATATTTGATGCAGAAGGAAGCTTTAAAGGATATGCAATAAAACTAAAATAGTTCGAAATGTTACTGAATTTTGAGAAAAAAAAAGAGAACATCGATACAACAGTCGGCCTATCACCATTGGCGTTGGAGAAAAGGAGGCGTAGGAACAAATAAGACCTAATTCAAAACAGAAAAACAGGAAATTTCAACCTAGATGAGTTTTTTTTTCAGATGGATGGCAGAAAGTTAACCTGGTATAAAAAAAAGTCAAACTATGAGTTCTTCCTTGGATTCTATTTCAATTTTTTAATTGAATAAATTTGTTGCTAGAACTCTAAACTGAATTTTTCAAAGCAAAACTTTCGAGGCCACCCTTGGATACTCTTCGAAGAATTTAGAATTTAGGAAATAAGTCAAATAATATTGTGAGATTTGGCCATACTTTTAACGTCAACTCTTCCTGGAGGACAACCACCTTCTATGTCTTCTTTTTAGAATTAGCATTAGCATTCAGCAATTTGCACAAATTCGTAGTTAGTACAGTCCTAGATCGTTGTACGAGGGTTGTCTTCTTCCCGTTTGTTACCATAGTCTGAGATTTGGGACTAACTTCTGACTCTTGGACAAGATTGACACATCCTCCAACTGCCGAGAGCTGTCCTGGCTACGTCCTTGCTGGGGGAAATCGGAAGGACTAAATAAATGAACACCTTAAGAAAGATGCAGAGAACTCTACGATCTGTCGTAGAAAATTAACAAAATACATAACATATTGCATAATAAATTCTTGTATTTTTTCTGGGCATTCTGATTCAAATCCCTATCTTACAAAATCTACAAAATGGTATATGGTTCTTGTCTTCGAGGAAATTTATGGAAAGCCACCAGAAATATTTTTGCTTCCAAAATTAGCATAGCGGGAAAGGAATCTGTGGTACCGTAAAACGGGGTAACTTTGATAATGCGAGACTCTCAACATACTAAACGAAATAACAAAGTTCCTATTAATCTGTTAAGCAAAACGAATGCAAAAGTAAAGAGTATTAGTATGACACTTCATGTTAAAGCTATTTCCGTTGGAATCAAGTACATTTGAGGATTTATATGCATACATGGAAATTTTATAAGATTTTAGCAAATTTGAAATGCTCTCAAACAATCTGTTCTACGATCACTATTTGATGAACTCATAATGAATTCGTCACTTATACTTGACAGCCTAGTTATAGTAGAACTCGAATTCGGACTCGAAACTCATAGCGAATACTATTTTTACAAACTGGGGCCAATTTTGTAATCTAAGTCAGAAATTTCCATATAGCGTTAAACGCCTAAAGATATGCAACGCCCTACAAATGTTCTATAATTCATTCAATTTTGTTCGAGTGATGCTCCATTATCAAAGTTACCCCAAAACAGAAAACCGACTTTCGATTATATGAAAAATTATATATCCATTAAGAATAAAATTTTTGGAAATCTATCAACTGGAATCGATAGTTAGGATACCAGTACTTGTTTTAAAAATATGAATTAAAATTTTTTGAAACAACATGCATAAATATTCAAGTTTTCTTCGAAAAAACTATCAAAGTTACCCCGTTTTACGGTAGACATTTAATACAATGTGTAAACTCTTTAATGAATGTTCGAATCCTCTGAGCAGAATCTCAAATAAAGAAAAGTAAATGGAGTACCGTGTACCTTTTAATTCCGGAATTAAAAGGTACACGGTACTCCATCTACTTTTAAGTTTCTCTACAATGTGTAAAGATAACCATGAAGAAATTTTGTGAGGATCTTCCTTAAAAACATTCCTTAGATATAGTTTAATCAATTAATGGCATAATCCACATTATACTGGCCCAGCTCAGTATGGGAGAAAAATAAAGTTGTATGATTCCACGGGGCACCCTCCAGGATCATTTCTTGGGATTAGACGAAGCCTTTCTGAAAAATTCAGCTCATTTGGTCGATCCATGAGCTGGCGCAATTGAATTGAAGTTAATAAGGGATTTTCAACTCAAACATATGAGCAACAGCACATCATCTACTGTTTGGTTCAGGAAAAATGATGATCGCGTTCAATTGGACCCAGAATGACAAAAACACTACTTGATGTAATAGCGAAGAATATTGTAGAAGATTGTATCATGATCAAAATTAATAAAGTTGGTGTTTTAACCATCTGAAGTATATCATGCAATACTGCTTGTATTTCTTCAACATAGCTTGGAGGTAGCCACTAAGCGCATCATAGCCACCTATGACGCTGAGCGAGCTGAGGCACATGTCGCATGCATATAAGTGACTGTACGGGAGTGCTGATCTAAGCCTAACTTTCAACAACTGAAAGAGTAATGAAAATGAGATTAAAACCAGATACAACCTTCTGCAATTATGTTCATTAGGGAATCAACTAGTGTATTTGTCATTCTGGGCATATTTGAACGCGAATAATTAGTATACGGAACGAAGCAGTGACATAGGATCAATTTTCAAAATATTTGAGACGAATATCCCATACAAACTTCAAATCGAATGCGCCAGCTGGTGAAGCAACCAATTGAGTTGAAATTTTTGGAGAGTGTTTTTCTTACCCTAAGGCTCATATCTAGGGGGTGCCCCGTTGAGTTTTACAACTTTTTTGTTTAACGCCAGAAAGAAGAAGAATGTGGATTAGACTGGCAATCCACATTCTTCTTCTTTCTGGCGTTACGTCCCCACTGGGACAGAGCCTGCTTCTATTCACTAAGAGCTTGCTATGCCAATGACCATTTTTGCATGTGTATATCGTATGGCAGGTACGAAGATACTCTATGCCGTGGGAAGTCGAGAAAATTTCCAACCCGAAAAGATCCTCGACCGGTGGGATTCGAACCCACGACCCTCAGCTTCTTCTTCTTCTTCTTCTTCTTCTTCTTCTTCTTCTTCTTCTTCTTCTTCTTCTTCTTCTTCTTCTTCTTGGCATTTACGTCCTCACTGGGACAGAGCCTGCTTCTCAGCTTAGTGTTCTTATGAGCACTTCCACAGTTATTAACTGAGAGCTTTCTTTGCCAAAGTTGCCATTTTAGCATTCGTATATCGTGTGGCAGGTACGATTATACTCTATGCCCAGGGAAGTCAAGGAAATTTCCATTACGAAAAGATCCTGGAACGACCGGGAATCGAACCCAGATACCTTCAGCATGGCTTTGCTTTGTAGCCGTGGACTCCAACCACTCGGCTAAGGAAGGCCCCTCAGCTTGGTCATGCTGAATAGCTGCGCGTTTACCGCTACGGCTATCTGGCCCCATTTGTGAACCGGTTAAATACAGTGGCTCAATTTCATTTTCGTACGGGGCACTGTTTTCATATCAATTTGGTATAAAACTATTAAATGGTGCATGGACTTCGATATACTTTATCAATAATGAAGGTTATAGGTGTCATCTATTGTTTGGCAATGACAAACTGTATTCATTTGCTTAAATCTTTGGAATAATGGAAAAGTATTGAGATTGTGTCTATAATTGACCAAATTCCATATTCGTACACCTAACAAAAAAGAAATATACAGCATTCAAAACTAATTTTTAATGGACTAGATGACTACTTAAGCTCTTCGTTGTGTTGTTCAGATGCAGTAGAATACATTTGGAAAATTTATAAATGGATATATTTGAAACTTAAGTAAATTTAAGAAAAATACCAGTTTTCCCATGTTTTTTGCTAAAATATTCGGTAAGTCGAACAATAAATTGCATTTTTTTCATCATCACTTCCTTAAGAATGATAATTGCGAATATTGCACAACTTTCAAAAAAATATAATCAGTTTTAGAGTAGCTAAGAGTGGATATCGACAACTTATACTTTTGAATCTTAGGTAATATAATATTTATAACAAATCCAAAACCAAAAATTTTAGTCAATTTCCTTATGTTTGGCTCCTAAATGTATATACATAATCCATAGTTAATGTTCCTATCAAAACATTGCATAATTATCATTTTTAATTTTCATTTTACTACCAAACATGATTATAGAGATTTATAGAATAAATATTATTGCCATAACCGCAACACAAACGTGTTTTTAAAATGATGAAAACACCAGGATATATTCTATTAAATAGTGTATCATTGCTTTCTGCTCATTCAAGTTATTTTGTATTTTTCTTATAAAATCAATAAATTGCAAAATAGGGTGCTATTTTGAATATCATTTAAATATAATTTCAAAGATAATTGAATATTACGATGACATCAATTATGTGGAGGTATGTACAGCGTAGTTTAGGGTACTTTATTGTAAAACGAAGTTCGTAGTTCAAATTATTTTTACAGACAAATTCGAAATTAACATTTACCTGTTGTTTAGAATGAAAATTTGGTTTACATTGATTTGAAATATCATTTTAGAAGAGTTTTGAACTTATGGCACAACAATTTTCTGAACTCAAAAGGGATAAAAACTGTTTATGATTTCTGTAAAGTGTATATATTTCAACTAAATTTCTATCAGAGCTTACGAGTATAATCTATAGATTTGATCCAATGACAAAAATAAACGTAATTGTTCGAATTATTGGATTTTATAGCAAAAATCATTGGAAAACTGGCATTTCTCATAATTTTACCTAAATTTTATATATGTCCACTAATAAATTGTCCAAATGTATTTCACTACATCTGAACATCATAATAAAGCACTTCAGTAATCAAAAAGAGCTTCTAAATTTAGTTTTGAACGTTGTGCGTTTGAATTTTGGTAGGTGTACGAATATGGAATTGGGTGAATTTTAGACATCAATTCAATACTTTTCTATTAATCCAAAGATGAATGTAAATGGAAACATTTTGTGATTGGCAAACAATAGATGACACCTATTACCTTCAATGTGGATAAAATATTTGTAGCTCAATACATCATTTAATAGTTTTTTACTAACTTGATGTGGAATCAGTATCGTGTACGAATATGAAATTGGGCCACTGTAGTTGGTTAATGTCTTCAGTGTTGTAAAATTTTAATTGTTAAACGTGTCTGATTGTTGAATAATTTTTAGAAAATTGATGAATACCAAAAATTTGACCCCAATCCATAAAAAACAATCACCAGACAAAGAGCAAAACTTTCTGTAAGAAACAGTGCTTTCTAGTTCAAATTATGTATGTAACGATGCCCAATTTGTCATTTAGAACCCTTGAAAAAGATTGAAAATACAATCGAAACGTTGGGCCTCAGAAGAAATATTTTAGATCTGATTATCGTTAAGACTGAAAGCCGCTAAGAAAATTCCCAGTGCAACTTATAACAGTCGAAAGCATCCAACTAAATGTTTCTGAGGTGATTCGTTTTAACTCCAATAATTATTCGTTATAAATTATGAAGAATTTTTGAAGTAAATCCTACAAATACCACTTAAGCTTTTATGTAAGGCGTATCATCAATATTGTCATTAAAACTTTCAGAAACTCATCGATGAACTCTTGAATATTTCGCCATGAATTTAGAATTTGTTTAAACTGGATTCAATTTAAGCAGTATAATCCAAACATTTTTTTAAGTTTTGTGGATGCGTTACTCTAAACATCTGATATGAAGAAGATTTGGATATGAAGTGATTCGTAGAGTAAATTGCGAGAATTTTTTTAAAAAATATTATGGTTATCTGAAAAGTTTTTGGAAAATAAATGGATAGCTTTCTAAATTTTATTCATGAAAGAATCTAGGAATTAATATTAGAAAAGAAATATGGAGTAGTTTTCAGAATCTAAAAGAATACCTCATGGCATTTCTGGTTGAAATTTTTGAAATGTTCGAATTGTAAAATCCTTTAATAAATCTTTTTTTTTTAATTTTCTTTAAAAATTCCCCGAATAATAGCTAGTGCTTTGAAAAGAACATGGAAAGTACATGGATGAATCTCTGGTGATTTTTGTTTTGTTTTCAAAAGCATCATAGGACAACATTTTAAGAGATATTTCTGAAGAAAATGCTCGAGAAATTCTTGAGTTTTTGTAACAATTTTCTATCTAGCAATTTGAAAGATTTTTTTTGCAGAGAACTTTTCTAGAAAATCGCCAAGAATATTCTGCCAATTCAAATTTGTTTATTTGCTTATGAAAATCTTGTGGAGCATTAGGAGGAATTCTTAGTGAAACACCTGGAATAAACGTTTAATTTTTCTTTGCAGGAAGTCCTGGATAACTTTTGCTGAGAGTTTTTAAGCAATCATTGAAGAATTTCCAAGAGATTTTCATAAGAAATTGTGGAATGAATTTGAAGAGAAACTTCACTTGCCTGAAGAAGTTCTTATACTATTTCTTGAAGAAAGCCTCAATAATTCCAGAAAATACCAATCCACTAAGACACTGGTAAGATCAGAAAACCTAACATCTACTAATCCCGGGAATGATTTTCCGTGGGAATCCCAGAAGGCACTCAGTGAAAACTAATAAAAGAGTTTTTCGAGAAAGCGCTGAAAAAGTATGGAACATATTCATGCATAAATACTCGTGAGAGTTTTCAGAGGAATCTCTTAAAAGCACTTGGTTGAATGCCTGAAAAGTTCGTAGAAGAATCACAAGGGATTGAAGGACTTGTTTTGACTGGATTAGTATTTTGCATAAAATTTAAAAACATCGTTGATGTGTAGCGATATGAGACAAAATCACAAACAAATAAAATCAATACAAATCTATGCAAACTACGAAATTTGTGAAAATTGTTATTATTGCGACAGACATTACTTCTGAAAAACATGAATTAACTGCCAGCCACCCCACCCCCTCCCTGAGCCCCCCACCAGAAAAAAATCCTAGCTAAACCAACGCTTATTATCCATAGAATAATCATATGATCAGAAAACGATCGAAGTAATCAATAAGCGTTTATTAAATATAAAACGCTATTTTCTGAGTTCATCAGTGCATTGTGTTTTATTTAGCATATGCGTACAAAATAACTTGAATGAATCCGTAGCTGTTGTGGATTCGCAGTAGCTATCGAATCAACTTTATTATCATAAATTAAGAAACATAACATTTAACATATGATATACATATATCGCTTCTACTTTTGTACGTACAAAGCCTTTTGACGACATCTCATACGGAATATTTGCATAAGTATCGTATAACGCAAAATGGGTTCCCACTATACGTAGGGGGAGATCCCCCAGTACCGGACACTTAAGCCACTAAATTCATAATTTGAAAAGTATTGATTTTATGGGCTCGTGTTACTCATTTATGATAAATATTATCATTTTTGTAGTGTAGAAAAATAAATTTGAAAATAGAAATAAAAATTTTGACATTGCGTTTTGATGATGTATTTTAGTACCAAATTGATCGATCTTGAAAGGTGGCACCCAATACCGGACACGATCTGGAAATGCCTCGAATTCTATAAATTTGAACATCATTGAATGTGTACACTATAGGAAAAGTTTTTAATTACCAATTCAATGCATTTGCAACATTTACAAGAATAATGTGAGTTTTTCTTAGTTTGCAAGATGCCTATCAAAAACCTCTTTCATATATGATGAAAAATAGCACATTTTACGATGTTGTTCTGAATGTTCATTCTTCTTAATTTTATTGCATGTTTGATACCATGATCGACGGAACCCATGAAAAATGAAAGTATTTTGTGACACTGATGCAATAATTACAAAGATTTCATATAACAAATCAAGCTGTCCGAAACTGAGGGACAGGAGGTACTTACCCAAAATTGTAATTTGTCCATATTTACTTCAATTATGCTACAAAATACATTCATACTATCAAATTAGGATTATGTTCGATCATGCTTGCGGGATCCAAAGTATTTTTTCATATTCAAAATAATTACTAAATAGGCTCAAAATTAAGAAAATACGTCAATTTTTTTAGGATTTTCAAACTTTTCTACTTTTTTAAAAAGGTACGCATATTTCAAGGATGTGTTATTCTACGCAAACATTAGTCTACATAAGAGCTTTCTTTTCTACTAATACACCACCTTGATTGGACCATGATTTCTCATTGTTTCGACTTTGTCCGGTATTGGGTGCCGTCCGGTACTGGGGGATCTCCCCCTACCTTCTGGATTCATCAAACTTCAACTCTTTGACAATTTCTACATCAATGCTAGCTAAAGTTATGCTAGAAATATGTTCCAGGAGATTCTTCAAAAGATGAAGGGGGGTTTTGTAGAAATTTCGCTAAATTAATTGGACTGATCGTTTCAGATAATTCTGCTACTTTTCCACGAATATCGTTGCCCCGAATGTCATTTCCCCGAACGCCAGTACCCTGAATGACCCTTTTCCCTGAATGCTATTTCTCCGAATGAATTAGAATAGTCTTCATAGTGGCAAACTAGAAAGAACGACAAACAATCAAAAAAAGAACATTTTTAGTCATTCTAGACTAGACAGATATTACCAAAAGATTGTACGGCATTTCCCAGAAACACATTACCCAGAATGGGACATTCCCAAGAAAACCATTCCCCAAAAAAAATAATAAGAGATTTTTGGGCTATCAAAATGCAGGTTGATGGAAAATAGTGAACACATCTAGCTAGAAAATACGGAGAAAACATTTTGCTTTTCATAGGTAAAACATGTTTGTTTATTTTTTACGTCAGGACTTCCGATTTGTTGCATTTAGTTTATTAAATTCAGAATCTCTTAATCAACAAAACAAGAAGACGGGGTTGGTGGTCTGATGGCTACCGCTTCTGCTTCATATGCAGAAGGTCATGGGTTCAATCCCAGGCCCGTCCCTTTCCTCGTACTTTGTAGTTGTGTATCTCTCACTTGCTTCTATCTTCCATTCTAAATATATCACACTCAAACTATTCGTTCATAGCAAACGCTAGAACCAGAGACGGACAAGAAACCGTTTCCCTAACGCTTCCTACTTCCACGCGCACGCCTTTCTTACGCCTGATACATAGGCAGTCTGCTAACCACAAAAGCAAACCTCTCTGCCATGCCTTTCCCCCAATCCATACACTCCCGCATGAACTGACGTGGATGCAGTGGAATATACGGTCTACGTGGGAGTCAGTTCAATGCATCAACAATTCCTCCCCCTTCCCCTCATTGGTCTGCATTCTGACGTGGCAGGTGCCATTGTTGCCTAAAAATAGAAGATCACCAGCACTTATACACTGAGGATGCCTGTTAGTCCCAAGCAGTCATTCGGTTGGTTCCTTGTGTAAGTGCAGCTGATCTGGCGATACTGGAGTGCATCCACGGGCGGCCAATCAAGCTCAAGCTCAAGCTCAAGAATCTCTTAATCAACAAAACAAGAAATTCACCAAATACAGTACCACTATGATCGGAAATGTAATTAGAAGCGTTTCGACGATTTTTATATACTTGAACAATTTTCGCCTTACAAACTTCAAGCTCATTTAACCCCTACTTAGAGTTGATGGATTCTGCTCAAATTTTCACAGTAATAGTTTTCAGAAAAGGAAATTATCAAATACAAGGGTAGTGTATTTATGTTGCATTATACTTCATAATTACAAAGACAATAAACATACTAAGAACAGCCAATGTTCAAAAGAAGAGAAAATATGAAAGCAAAAAATGAAACAAATGCCATCTATTTATTTTGTAAATATAAAGAATATTACACTAATATAAATCAACTTTCGAAAACACGATCAGCAAGAACAGCCAGTTTTAAAATATGAAAGAATAACTATGAACACAAAACAAATCGAATAGCTCGGATCAGGTTTGACCATAAAACATAGTATGATATATGTTAACCGGTCGTCTGCATGGTCCTTCTTTACCTGACTGGCGGTTCATCTGAATTTCACCGTCCTCGGTATTTTTGGCAAGATGTGCTTAGTCTAGAATGACATTATAATCTATAATATTTCCTTCTTTTGATTGCTTATCATCATTTCTAGTTCAGTACCCAATCCCTAAAGACTATTCTTGTACCGTAAAACGGGGTAACCTTGATAGTTTTTTCGAAGAAAACTTGAATATTTATGCATGCTGTTTCAAAGAATTATAATTTATATTTTTAAAACAAGTACTGGCATCCTAGCTATCGATTGCAGTCGTAGATTGCCAATAATGGATATATAATTTTTCATATAATCAAAAGTTGGTTTTCTGTTTTGGGGGAACTTTGATAATGGAGTATGAATCGAACAAAATTGAATGGAAAACGAACAATTTGTAGGGCATTGCATACCTATAGGCGTTTAACGTTATATGGAAATTGCTGACTTAGATTACAAAAATGGTCCCAGTTTGCGAAAATGCTTTTCGCTAAGAGATTTGACACTGTATTCAAGTTCTATGATAACTAGGCTGTCAAAGATAAGTGGCCAACTATTCAAAACTACATCAAACAGTGATCGTAGAACAGATTGTTTGTAAGCGTTTCGAAAATGCTAAAGTTGTGTCATTTTTTAATATTCGTATAAAAAGCCTCAAACATTCTTGATTCAAATGAAAACCACTTTTACATGAAGTTTCATACTAATATTCTTTAGTTTTGCATTCGTTTTGCTTAACTGATTAACAGAAATTATGATATTTCCTTTAGTATGTGGTGGGTTACGCACTATCAAAGTTACCCGCATTATCAAAGATACCCCGTTTTACGGTACCTGTTTAAAGTGCATCACTTTTCAAGAAAACGGGTCATCCAGAGAATTGAATTTCGGGGAAACGGGTAATTCGGGCTGGCTTTCGGGGACATGACTTGTGGGGATACGACGTTAGAGGAAAAGTAACACAATAATGTTAATCAGTTGTAAAATTGTTAATCAACATTTTCCCCTCAAGATTATGGTCGGGGTTGGCCATGAACCACGTATACATTTATTTTGGATTTTTAAGACCACCTCATTCCCCCTGCGTGATCCTGTATGGACAAAAATACAAACATATTGGTCGGTGTCCTTGGCCAAAACCTTTCCCCCAATAAATGACCAAGTGGTTTATGGGCGGTCCCTTAGATGGTTTACATGAGACAAGGAAAGCAAAAACTCGCCTTTTCAAAGTTTTTTCTTGGCTTGGTTTATTTCGCTCGGTTTTATTCGCTTGAAATCCATAATAATGATTTTAACGAAATAATATTTTGGGTGAATCAACGTCGGTGTCCGGGATTCGAAGCATCTGAGAATTCGATAAGTAATTTTTTTGACTACAAAAAACTAAAAACAAAACAAATTTGTTTATTACCGCTCTTTAAAAATGTATTAAATCGATTCTGGGGAATGTCCCATTCTGGAGAATATCGAGGAACGTCATTCTGGGAAATGCCCTACATCCTTGCCAAAGATGCCAAGAAGGTTAAACTGGAAAGAATCGCAAAACAGATAATGTAGGGTTCATATTAGATGTCCGGTTCATTCACCACACTAAAATGGATAAAGTTATTACAATAATGACTGCCAAGCATTTTTCAGGAAAATGGGTTATTCGGGTAACTGGCATTCAGGGAACTATCATTCGGGGAAACAACTTTCGGGAAACCAACATTCGGAGATAAAGTAGCACAACCGTTTCAGAGAGCTATTGTCCAGTACACTCCAAAGCAATAATTCAAATTTGACGAATTGAAACGTAATTTAATCTAAGATAGTCAGCATCTTTTAGTAGCAGAAATTTGAGCTAGGGTAAGTGTTCCCTTAGTTGTGGGTGTTCCTATAGTTGCGGTAGTGCCGTTTTCACTGATTTTATTACACGACCCACGGAACCCACACTGCCAATCGACGTATTGGTTTGTAGATACGCGGAATAGTTGAAAAGAGCGTTCAAATTGCTTGAAAACTGATGAAATATCACTAAAATTGCTAAAACCTTACTTGCTTGTACCAATAATTGCGGTAAAGTGTTCCTATAGTGGAGGATCCCATAAGAAAACAACGGATACCGCAACTATAGGAACATAAATTAAAAATATACCGCAACTAAAGGAACAGTGTACCAATAGTGGAGGTATTATTTTTCACTGACATGCCATGGGTTACTGCGATGAAATCATTTTTCTCATTAAGTCAACGGTCGTTACTTCCCGTTGCAACATTAACATGTACATTAATTGCACATCTTAAATTTGGACGTTTCAATGAAGTTCAATCGTGCTTAGTACCTCCACTATTGGTACATCTACCCTAATCGGTCAGTCAGCCCATAGTTATTGGTTTAACGAACATTTCGCCGGATACATCAGCCTTGTATCTAATCAACATTTTAAGTTGTACTAGTCTAAAATACCATGTGCTCCACCTATAGGAGAGATTATTTACTAACTCATATTTCTCAGCCCTTACTTAATTATACTCTATGCCTAGGGAAATCAAGCAAATTTGCCACACAGACACCACCAGCATTATTAACATAAGGACCATTGCAAAACTACTGTATTTGCAAACCATTTTACTTACAAAATGTTCTCGGACAATTCCAAGCATCTTTCAATTATTTTATTTTGAAACATAGCTACGAGGCTCTCTCATCAAATACTTACACTACCTACAGTTCTTCATCAGCAACTACCTAATGTGCAATCGAACTCAATTTGTATGGAAGGATTATCAGTCGCTTAAGCATATCAATTTCTTAATGATCATCAACTTCGATCAGATGCTCATCCATCTCCCGTTGGTGGTGATATTGTGGTGACATCTTCGCAGCATCCGAAGTAGGGGCCCTATAAAGAGCCAATCTCAGACCTACCGCAGCATTCTCATCGGAGAAGCGTCATCAGCAGGGGTGTGATTTATAGCGCCAATAAATGCCTAGATAGGATAAAGTTAGTGGACTAACTGCTTGTTGCTCGTTGGGTAACCCGTTTGATTCCCGATTACGACTGCTGCTGCAGACTGGCTGACAGTCGTGGAGGACTAATGTGATTAACTTTTAACAACAAAACAGATTACGACTCGCTGAGGCACTACTAGGATGGTTGAGGTTTCACTGAAGAACGGTAGCAACTGTGGAAAACAAGCTTACAAACAGCTTCTTCTTCGACAGAAGCGCCAACTCCGGGAGAATGTAGGGAAGGAAGCTGTAGCTATTTATGCAGAGCTTCTTTTGTACCCGGAATGGTTGTGTCATTATTCATCACCAGCTGGCTCTGCTGCTGTTCCGTATGCACACCATCGTCATCGTCGTCGGACGCAAATGGAACCAAACCGAGTCCGGGAATAAGGTATTTTAAATCCGTTTTGTCATCGTAATGTTGGTGTTTATTTTTCTTTCAACTTCTTCGAGAGATCCGAACGCTAAGCTCGATAAGTTAATCTGAGTTGAATCTGCTTGTTTTGCCTGCCGTCTTTCAGGGAACGGATGACGGTTTGAAGACGGTCAGCTCTCGGTGTGCTGTGTGGAAGTAACCAAATCCCAAGTGGTTTGGATGATCGGAAGAGGCGATAATTGAAATATGCTTCTTCGGATTTCGACCTGGGTTCATCTGTTGAGATTGCGTCAAAATCTTTTGAATCGTGCCGTCCGGCCAGATGTGCTTTTTGTTTGCGAGATTGACGAAGATAATCGATAAACAGGATTAGGATTAAGCTTGGAGGGATGTCGCCACACAGATCATCCCGGACAGCAGCTGACCTTTCTCGTCAGCTGGACCATTACAGCGGTCGGTCAGCTTCTTCGGATTGATATTCTGCATGCAGCCGCACAACGTCGTCGGCAAAGCGCAATTCTTCTCAACTCCAACGATAAATTTCACAAGGTACTTGTTAATTTTCTCACGCAAATCTCGTGCGATGCGTCCTATCGTGCTTCGAACCTCGGCAGCAGCGAGCAATATGTGTGATGCGCGCAAATGTAAAGTCGCAAAAGATACGGCGGCTGGATGCTACTTTCACATCCCGGCAAGAACTTCCCTCCGTCCCGGTGCAGCACCACATTATTACATTATGCAAATTAATCATATTTGCAAGATTTATTTTCTTCTACGTGGACCAGCGACTGGCCAGGGCCAGAATGCCACGAGCAAACCTTTATCTTTGCGCGAATTTGTCGTGCACACAATCCCTTAAGTGAACCTCGAGGGGAAAAACGCTTCTCCATATGTCCTTCTGCCAGTCTCTGCGTACAAACTGAAAGACTTCTTCGAAAGAAACAATGAAATACGCATTATCGATATCTAACCGACTGGGTAGTGCAAATACTGGGGAGGGGACCTCGAAGAAGAATGGTTTGTGGGGAACAGTTCGCATCACAAGGATGCTGCAACTCGTTTTGGTTAAGCTTACGGTCGGTTGATCGCGACGCGAGTAGAATGTTAACTAAATGCTTTTAGTACCCATGCGGCTGAGATTTTTTTTTAAGGTGAAGGCTTGCGAATCAACATCAGATTATGATTTCTCTTCACTCAAATTTGTCGTAGTTTTTATTTGACTTACTTGTTTTAATTTCCCAGTGGAATGGTACCTCACGATGACTATTTTTTAATTTTATTAGCATAAATTCAAACATTACCTTAATTTCTTATATCTAGGTGTTCTGAGTTCGACAACAGTATCATCCTAATTTGGTAAGACTAAATTAAGTCTTTGATAACATTTTGCTTAAAACATATCTCATTTCATTTGGCGAACCTTTTCAGAATTGTTACAGATGAGTTGTTTTCACCTGCTTCTAGGAACAATAAGCGCCTTCAATTAACTAAACTTAACTTAACCTAAATATATAACACATTTATCATGGCAATAGATTGGCAACGATTGTTGTTCGATATTTGTCCCAATGTTTCAACAGAGCAAAGAAGAGTTTTCTTCCTGGTATAACAACAACTGGTCCATATTGGTGCAGCATACAGCATCCTCAAACACTGCCTTGCGGAACACCACACACCAAAAAAAATCTTAGATTTATACGTATTGTAATTTTAGCCTCAATCATGCAAGGCCATTTCTCATGTATTATTCAATGATAAAACCTATAAACACATCTATTATATACAACATTGTTACCAAAGTCCTTAATATTGAACGCGAAACGTCTTCTCTCGAAGAATGTTGCATGCAAAACGGTTCGGTTTACATGATCTTCACGCTGAAAATTCAATCATAAATAATGCTGCACATGACATGACAAGCCGTCGATCCATCCATGTGCATTATTTTTGACAGAATATTCAGCGTAGAATCATGTAAACCGAGCAATCTTGTTTGCAACTTCACTTTCAAGATGCAAGAAAGCATGCAATATTGGCGACTGTTGGATGTAAGATCATGAAATGTTTCAGTTTCACTCAAGATTGCATGCATTTTCGAATGCAATGAGACAGTTTACATTAGTTATCGTTGAATGTTCAGTTGCAACTCGTTTTGCATGATTATCATTAAAAATTACGTGCCATGTAAATTTGAGATTTTTTTTTGCTGTGTGACAAATCTTAAAAAAGGGTATTTCAAGAGTGCTAGAAGACCATACTATGGTTGTAAAACGTAATCTCTGTGTTTTACCATCTGTATTCCCCAAATACATTCAAATTTTATAAACATTCCAATCCAGCACAGTTCACCCTTTCATTGCCTCAACTTAATGTCGCCAATGTTTAAGTTCGAATTCGCAGCCTAACAACAATGGCAAATCAAACATCGCGCATCATAATGATAAAACAGTGATGTCGTGCTCTCCTGCCTAGGTTCGTATCACCCCGTATTCGAGTGCACACAAACACTCGCCACCGGAAGGAAAATAATGATAACAATATCGTTGAAATTAAATAAAAATATCAAACATCCCCGCAACGCAACATCGAACACGTGTCTGCCCTGCCTGGTTGATGATAGACTGGGGCCATTCTTAGCCGAGTGGTCAGAGTCCGCAGCTACAAAGCAAAGCCATGCTGAAGGTGTCTGGGTTCGATTCCCGGTCCATGTAGAATCTTTTCGTAATGAAATTTTCATGACTTCGAATGCGAAAATGGCAACTTTGGCAAAGATAGTTCTCAGTTATAAACTGTGGAAGTGCTTAATCTAAACTAAGAAGCAGGCTCTGTCCCAACGGGGTCGTAATGCCAAGATGAAAAAAAGACAGACCGTGGTGGCGGTGCGGCTTTTCCGGATATTGCGAGGCATCCAGACACCCCTCATTTCCGCATTTCGCACTTCGCCGTCAACCGGAGAAAAAGAGATATTCACTCGCTGAGGGACGGTTGATCGGACCGAAAACCCAAAAGGGTTAAATTTCCGCGGCACCCACTCGAGAGCCGAATGTTATTGTTTTGTTTATCTTTCTAATTTGATTTGGTTGTGATATACTTTCGGGTTAGGGATGACGCGCGGAAAAATATGATTACTTTCCGAAACCCTCGGCGTTGCCGCGCTTCGCTTAACACTGCCACCAGACTGGATTGGCTATATAGTCTGCGAGGTTCGCGAGGTGATGAAAGTTTCAGTTTCCCGCAAGTTGAGGGGGATAATGCGATTTATCTACTGTACGTGCAGACTTGGCAAACAGTGGGAACGGAACGACATCTTGGAAGTAAATGCGTTTTTAAAAAGATTGTGCGTTAACTCGAGGATGTCGCGTCTCGATATACAGTGGTAGGTACACCCAAAACAAGCCGCAATACAGAAAATGTATATTATCCTAACATATACAGAAAATGTAAGGTTTCATTACAAATATTGTATAAGAATCTTACAATTTCTGTATTTGCAACGATATGATACAATATTTTAAAGGTTTCAAAGCAGAATTGTATTGAAATCATGCATCCACTGGTAGGGTGTATTAAATAGCATGGACATTAGGATTAAAAATCACTTTCAATTGAAGGAAAGGGAAATGTCTGTGTTTCGTTCTATTTAAGTATTCAAAGATAGCCGCATGCATTCATCTACGTCACACACACAATCTTGGTTTACCCGTGAGGTCTATCAAACAGTGGGGTCATGACAAATGAATCTCCCCAGGTTTACCCCAAGGATCTTGACAGACATCTGCTTTGCGAAAAAAAGACCTTGAGTAAGGATTTTTAACCTTGTTAAGAATAATGCAAGGAATACAGCAACGAAGATTCCATTAATCTGCCAAGTTCGAGTTGTTCATGATCTTACTAAATGTTTTGCTCCAGGAAATTACTCAAAGATGTGGTTCGGTTCAGAATTTGGTCAGAATTCAGGGTTACATTACAACCTGGTGGAAAGAAAATAATGCCAAAAGAACTGCTTATTGAATTCACAATAAACTTTACATATTTACTTGGTGCTACGAAAGGCCGAAGAATTCTGCATTTTCATGAGTGTCACAGGAAAGGGTTATGGTATGGTTGAAGGACAATACTTTGAGAACCGTCTTGGTAGTGCTAAGTTGATCAACAGGAGAATCTTTTACGATGTTATAAATATTAATAACAATGATAGTTTTAAACGCTCAACAATTAATAGTCTAGTGACCAATAACCCTTGAAAATCTGGTTTTAGATATTTTTAAGGATTCATTTAGAAATTTATTCAAGCCCAATCTACAAAGTATACCGTAACTACGCTAACGCTATTCGTTTAGAAATTTCTTTAAGGCCTTTTGGTGCGTCATCACAAAATGGCTTCTTCTAAAATCATTAACATATGATTATGCTAGTATTGGTATTTGCAGCATCAATTAAGTATTTCATTGCCTCACACAACTACACTTGTAAATAGAAGGTGCTTACCTTTTCCATTGTTATTCTGAATCAAGCATTTGTGTTTTGGATTCCATATTGCGTTCACAACACTTCCACTAAACAAATCTTTCATTCACTTTCCTTCAAACGGGAATCAAATATTTATAAAGTTTCATTAACCGCAACACTCGAAACTATTATGGCTGCTGCTAATCGATCCCGCCGCCGCACATTGAGACATGCTTGTGTTTTAGTCTAAAATATCTAACATTTTTTTCCGTTGGAGTAATTTTCAGCTCAGTGCATTTTCAGCAGTGTGCACAATCATCGCGATCGTTGAGCGCAGTGATGTCAGAGTTGCTATCGGTAAAATAATAGCATTTAATGTGAATTGATCCCAAAAATCATTGAAATTTGATTAAATCAGTGATCTTGTGATGAAAAACTATTTGCAAAATTATAAGTTTTTATAATATGCAGCAAATGTTCCGAAAACAAATAACAAATGGTAGAAAAATCTGTCACCAGCCACCTGGCAACACCGTCATCTCTTGCAAACATAAATTCCATTGCCTTTCATTAAATCGTAATGTTTCCTTTTGATATGTACGATTGAAGAGTAGATTTTGATTTCCAATACTCGTTCTCAATTTCCAATGTGTTTACATAAAAATATGTTTAACACAAATGTTATATTTTTTGTTTGTTTGTTTTGAAAATGTATATGAAAAGGCGACACAACTACTATTACATCAATGATGATTCTAATGATTCTTTGAGTTACACGCCGCTTCACCTCAAGGTATGTTTATAAAATAATTCAAAAATATTTGTTCTGTAATTTCACATGCATTCGTTTTAATGATATTTACTCAAATTCCTTGACTAAACTCGTTTCCTGTAGATATTCCTTCAAAAATTTTATCATGAATTATGTAATTGTTGAGTGATGATTCGACCAGTGAAGCTTGCAACCATTCTTCAATGTTATTTTTTTATCTCTGTTTTTGTAATCTGATCGAAAATGGACTTTACTAACTTATTTGATACTTGATGGGCTACAATTCGCTACGATGCATCTGCGCCGAATGGAAGGGTCTTCTCCACTGGGCTCGGTCCTGGACCAATCGCTTCCAGTCGCCCTGAACGTTAAGCGCCCTTAAGCCCTTCTCAACTGCAAAAAGCCATCGTGTATGGGGTCTACCACGAAATCGGCGGCCTCGTCTCTGTTGAATATTATCTTGGCTTGTCGTTCCTCCGGCATACGGGCAACGTGACCAGCCCAACGCAGCCTGCCGTGTTTTTTAATGCGCTTGACAATATCCACCTCTTAATACACTTGGTACAACTCGTGATTCATTCCCCACCGCCAGATGCCGTTTTCTAATTTACTGCCGAGTATTGTTCGCAGCACTTAACGATCAAACACCCCGAAAGTTCTCCGGTTGACTTCAATGTCCATGATTCATGGACATATAGGACAACCGGAAGGATCAGTGTCTTGTATAACGCGAGTTTAGTTTTCGTTTGCAGGCTACGGGATTTCAGCTGGTTACGGAGCCCGTAGAAAGCCCGACTCGCAGCAGCAATACGTCTTTTCACCTCGTGGGTTACATCATTGTCGCACGTCACTAGTGTTCCAAGATACACAAATTCATCCACCGCTTCAAAATTATCACCACATAGCACCATTTTGCTACCACTAACACGTCCGTGCCCACGTTGACTGCCAGCTATCATGTACTTCGTTTTTGTGGTGTTGATCGTGAGCCCGATCATCGCTGTCTTCCTCTTGAAAGGCACGAACGCCTCTTCCACTGCCCGACGGTCAATTCCGATGATGTCAATATCGTCCGCAAAGCCAAGGAGAATATGAAAACGTGTTAAACTGGTACTGCTTCTCTGCACACTGGCTCTCCTGATAGAACCTTCGAGCACTATTTTAAACAGCAAGTTAGAAAGAGCGTCACTCTGTTTCAATCCACCTAAGGTTATCAACGATGACAAAAATCTCGTCCACCACCCGCACACATGTTTTCGATCTATCAAGCGTTGCACGAATCAGTCTAATCAGCTTCGCCGGAAAGCCATGTTCGGACATAATTTGCCACAACTCGTTTCTCTTTACTGAATCGTACGCTGCTTTGAAATCTACAAATAGATTATGAGTCTGCAAGTTGTACTCACGGAATTTATCTAGGATTTGACGCAGGGTTGGGGTCCTCTCGAAAACCAGCTTGGTATTTGCCGACAAAGGACTCCTCATACGATCTCAATCTGTTGAATAAAATTCCAGATATGATTTTGTATGCCGAATTGAGGAGAATTATCCCTCGGTTATTGTCGGCACTCCCTTTTTTGTACATTTTGGCAAATGACTTCACTTATATACTTCAACGAATCTTTACTTGAATAAAATTTGGTGCAATGTATAAAATTCACTAGAAATTGTCTAAAAACTTCCATTAGCAATGTATCGAGAAATTTTTTCAGGAATTTTATCAGCAATTTCTACAACATTGTTAGGAACCCCCAAAACATTTTTTTCTGTAAGCCATTCAGCAGTTCATATAGATAATTAACTTTATCAATAGTTCTGGTGTCTCTTAGCTGGTTCAAATAACTTCAATGAAGTAAGTCCTTCTTCAAATTTCTAGTCCTGAAACTTTCAATAAATCCTACAAGCAATTCCTCTACTGTTCCTTGCAGATGTTTCCAAATTCTACTACAGATATCCATTATTGTCTTGAGATAGAAAACACTTAGAGGAGAAGAGGGATTACAACAGAAATGCTAGAGGTGCAGACATACCTTTTTTCTTATACATTCATTTGGTAATCCGGGAGGAAAAGGATCAGTGGGACGATTTAGATCAGCTCGAAAAGGAAGTACAATTCGTCTCAAACGTGCTAAACAAATCAATCACATCAAAGAATTTCAATGTTTTCTAATGATGTTTAAAGACTATTTGTTTTTTTTTTTTCTCAAAAAGGTTAATTCGCATAAATTTATTCAAGTGTAACTAACATTGTTGACAAAGTCAGTACTAAAAAATACGCTGATGCTACGCCTTGATGCAAGTTGTTAGCATTTGATATGTTGTGACAGCTTAACTATGCTGTACTTACTTCGTCTTTTGAAACATACATGCTTAGAATCTCTGTTTTTTTGCGATAAAAAACCCGTTTATTCCCGAAAAAAGTGCTGTTGCTAAGGAACTTGCCTACCTCAAGGCGTATTATGCAATTTTCTTAAGTTTATTTTTGCAATATAATTTACCAGTTGTTCGAATTTGACCATTTTTTTAAGATTCGGTGCATCCAAATTTAGTGTCTAAGGTAATATTTTACTCTAAAACAGTGCCATGACATTTTTGGTGATCAATATCGACCCACAATGTCAGACTCAAATTTTATTTTTTTTTATCAAAATTCAACTTTTTAGAAAGCTGAAGTACTTATTTCTTCGAAACAAGTTTGACAATATCTGGAACATTAAGAATAATATTACATATTCAATCGAATTTTCAAACATGCTTGCAGTCTCTTCTTATAAAATTCCTTTTTTTTTTACTTGCTGAAGTACAATACTTTTCAAAATTATTAAAAACTATCTTTTAAGCAAATAAACTAATATAAACTTCGTCGTTACATGTTGTTAAGCGTTTAAAAACTTATTTCAATTGTAAATTAGTCACATAAATTAGCATACAAGCTGGTATACTTGCATACAAGTTGACTGAAATAGATAATGCATTTTCAACAGAAAATTTTTCAAAAACCAAAAGTGCCATTGCATTTTTGAAAACGGCAATAGATCAAATCAGGTAAAAGCGGTATTTTGATGTTTGGGACAAAAAATGTTCCGTTGTAAAATGTGCCTTCGCTGCGAATGCAATAAAAGTGTTGTGTTTGGATAAGCAATTCATTCTTACGAAACAAAAAGTACGCTTTACTAAAGAGCAGAAGGTTCTTTCATGTTTTATAGTCGTCAACATTCTTGGCAATAAGTGTTTAGTTGAGAATTGGGAAAAAATCAACTTCTTTTGATTGCTTATCGTTCTTTCTAATTTACCACCCAACCTCTGAAGACTATTATTGCACCTCTTTGAAAAATCGGGGAAAAATAGCAATAAAAATCGTAAAACGTACTTCTCTAATGCCTGGGCTGCTGTTTCCATCATTAGATAATGTGTAAGAAAACCCTCAGACGAATTTATGGCAAAAGTTGATTAGATTTCGGTAAAATTTTCGATTTGCAGTTTTTTCCGGCTTGAGGTTTTAGTATTGAAAGTCCAAGAGGATTTTTTTAAATCAGACGATCGAAAATATGACAATTATACAAAATAATGATAAAACAGATCTCAGGAAGTAGCTGTGCAGAAAACTACTTGTAAAATTATAAATCTTCCATTAAGCCAGCTAAATTCTTTCGAAATATAAAAATAATATTGAATAGACGATTAACGCATTAGACACGATTATTCGATCATCATCTCACGGGGCCACCAGTACTCTATCAATCTGATGCATTCTCCTCGATTGGCTCATAATGGGATTTGTCTACCGGAACACTTCTGGAAAACTCCCACTGCATCCGATCGCCCATTCAAGCGTGCACCGCTCCGTTGGAGAAATGGCCACCCACAGCGCACAAGTTAATTGGTCGACATTCGTTAATCGCAACCGATCGGCGAGCGATTATATTGGCGTGAATAAATAATCGCCTGTGCGAAACAATCTCAATAAATTTCATTGCTCGATTGCCCAGCGCTCCGGACCCCAGTCCGGAATCTCTCGGTTGCTCTCATCGCATCCTCTCCAGAGTCAATGTTGAGCGCACGATTACGACGATGCACTGTGGTTCATTGGTGAGCAAAGCCTGAGCGAAAATGGAAATAATTTTTAGGAATGATAGTTTTAACATATTCCATGTAAATCCAAATTTTGATGTAGATTAAATTGATTTTGAAATTTATACAGCTCTTTTAGTAAATTTTACAATTTTTTTTTCCTATACATAATTTACCAGTTTTTTTTAATCTAACGACAAGAGTATCTTCAGAGATGTTGTACGTGGCTAAACAAAGTAAACCTTCTTCTTCTTCTTCTTCTTCTTCTTCTTCTTCTTCTTCTTCTTCTTCTTCTTCTTCTTCTTCTTCTTCTTCTTCTTAGCATAACGTCCTCACTTGGACAGAGGCTTCTTCTCAGCTTAGTGTTCTTATGAGCACTTCCACGGTTATTAACTGAGAGCTTTCTTTGCCAAAATTGTCATTTTTGCTTTCGTATATTGTGTGGCAGGTACGATGATACTCTATGCACAGGGAAGTCAAGGAACTTTCCTTTACGAAAAGATCCTTGTCCGACCAAGAATCGAACCCAGACACCTTCAGCATGACTTTGCTTTGTAACCGTGTACTCTTACCACTCGGCTAAAGAAGAGGTCGAAGTTGGCCGACATTTGCCTAGATCGAACCACTGTGCTGCTAGTAATGCTGCTGCTGATCCGGAGCCCGAAGGATGATAATTCCGCTGACCACAACCCGCGGTTCGTAATGATGATGCAAATTTGGGCCCCCTCCTGGTCCACCTCCCTGAACGCTGCTTTGGGGCTCCATTTTTCGGCAGTGATTATCCGCTTGGGTATGCCTCACTACTGATGCTGATGCTTGCGCGCTGGCTCTGGAAGGAATGCTAATGAGACCGGGGCCAAACGGTTTATGTTTTTTATTTTCAATTTTCGTCCCCACATCGGTGTACTGCAGGAGGTATCGATTTAGCATAAATCACGGCGGCTGCGTGCTCCATGCTGCACAGTGGTGCCAATTGTTTTACGAAGCGGTCATAATTCAGCTTAAAAAATACTTGATGAAAAAGAACATCAGATGTCATTGATATCACTCTAAAAATTTATATCAAGTTGTCTTCCTACAGTCAATTCTCCCTTACTCGATATTGAAGGGATCATCGAGTGAAGAAAGTATCGAGTTGTACACTCCGTGCAAAAGTTTGGGTTCACCCCCTGAAAACTTAAAATAATATTTTGTCCATATTTCTGTGCTTACTCGTCCAATTGGAACTCTCTATAGCGTACTCAAAAGGCTATGAGTTGAACTTACCTCGTAGGTATTTTTTAAAAAACATTTTTTGAATTTTGTATACAAAATTTTACTTAAAGTTGCAACATTTTTTTTAGAAAACAAAAACAACATGGCTAATTTCGTCAGCATTGGATCGACCAGAATGTTAAACCAATGTATCATTAGAATCCTAATCATATATTCTTTGAAAAGCACTTGGCAGAAAATCCTCAAACTGTCAAAATATATTGAACGTACTGATACAATATTTAAAGGAGCCTCAATGATTAAAACTTACAGTTTATCTCAAAAGCTGATTTAAAAAAAAAAAAAGATAATTTTTGGCCACTACCAGTATGGAGAGTTACACTGTGCGCTGCAACGGCTTTTGTTTGCGGTCATGTCATGAGGCCCACTATGGTGGGGGCCATTGGGACCTTCTTCCTCCCATACAAGGCAGGCACGGGGGGATTGTTCGCCTATTAAATGGCTTTTAATCGATTTAATCAGTCGTATGGCAGGCAATTTGTATGGTCGTAAAACGCGATCGTAAAATCACCGCTGACTGTCGCGCTTGGCGTTCGATCAAAATAGTCAATTCGGAGCACCGCAGGCTTATGGCTAATGACGGTGATGGGTCCCGAATGCCGCCATCGATGTTTTTATCTAGCATTTCTGTGTGTCGTTTGCACCTTATATATTTTCCACCGTTTATGAATGGGCTCCGGCTGAGATACGGTTTGGAGCAACGAAAATAACTGTGCGCACGCGGCTCATACTGATTCATATGGATTGGGGGACCGGTCATCAATGGCTTGGCAGCGAAACAAAGGCCATCGATTTTATGGGGTCGTAAAACCATTGCTTCGGCGCAAGCTGGATGATCCGTTTGTTAGGAAGTGTTGCCAATGTTAATGTGTATATAGATAACGTCAGCTGATATCGGTCAACCGAATTCTTCCAAAGATTCATCCAATAATTTTTGAAGAAAAACCATTCGATGTATTATTTTTACTATAAAGTTCATTGATCAAATAATATCTACGATTGCAAGCAGTACCTTTTTATGGACTTATCCTTTTCAACATTCTTCAAAACATTCAGGGAACTCATATGCATGAACTATTGAAGGCAATAGATGAGTCATGCAAGACCTTCTCACAGTATAGCTCTAATTACTCACAATGATAATTTATCAAATAATCAGAGATTAAAGAAAACTGCCGAATACCTTCATTCTATTTCCAAACATTCACTAATAATTTCAAAATGGTTTTCAAAGATTTCTAAGGGAACTTATGGGTTTTCACAAGTTATTTAGGAGACCTAAAAATGTATCATACTTCTCGGTGGCTTTCAAAACATACTCAAAAATTGTAAGTCTTTCCAGGAACTTTAAAAATTTTCAGTAGTTTCCAATGTATTTACAATTTTTTTTTTCTAAGAACTTGTGGTATGGGCTCTCATACACTTCCAGCAGTATCTCCAAAGGTTTCCAAGGAGTTTTCAAACAGTTATCGAATGTTCCTTTGAAGTTTGAGTGGTGTTTTCAATATTTTTTGAATGGGAGAATGCACGATACTGCCGTATTCATAATTGGAAATTTCAGAACATTTGGGCATAAATTTTTAGAAGCTATCCCGACTAACTAAAGCATCTATGAAGATGAATTGTCAGTACTTTTCAAAGGTTGACGCTTGATATCCTAAAATGTGTCTTAAACCATATTACGGTAGCCCTGATAACATCTGAAAACTCCTTTGGAATCTTTGAGAAACCCTGAGATTTTCTTAGATATCCCTCCGCACTAGAGCCAGAAAACCTGTTTTGTTCAGACCATCCTATATCACCGTAGGAAAAAGCTCTAAATCGGTCAATTTAAGAGATACAAAAAACTTTATTTTGGCAAAGTTGCTTGAAATTGAATAGTCTTAAACTTTGCTGGAGCATGTATAATATAACTTCTACAAATAATACAGTTAGTTACACCATTTCTATGAAAACGTGGACCAACCTTTTTTTCAATAGCACCAAACAAAGGGCTTAACTAATACAAACAACTTTGTAGAAGACCGTTTTCGTCTAATGTTTCATTCTAAAACTCAAAATGCATTTTTCTTAAAACTGCTTCCTGGACCACTGTGCCTTGGTTAAATTGTCAGAAGTGACATGGCTAAGAAATTCATCACTCCATGCATGTGTCTTCCAGGGATGGGGCCCAGATATTTCCACCTTGTGTCCGAGCTAAAGAGCTTTGGTTTAAGCGCCATTGCTCGCTTTCTGAAACAAGGAAATAAATTGACCCTCTTAAATAGCCCTAGTTTCATTGAAAATAAGTACTTTAATTGGAACGAACTCATCAAATCCGATACAAGCAAATGATTCCGTTTGTCACGCGATTGATCATCGCCAAAAGCAATTCGCTAATGCTGTGTATGAAAACGATGTTTCCCAAGGGGTTTTCCTATATGTGTTGCACAAACTAGAAACAGCCGAATAAAGATACGGTTTCCACAATGATTTTTAAACACTAACAAACTGGACTGTTGATTCTGGTTAAAAAAAAATCCTACATCTAACACAACGATCATAAACGATGCAGTTTTTCCAACAATTAAAACGTATTCTTTTCAATTGTAGAATGCACTAAACGGCACTATCAAATGTTACAACTATATAACTGCTATAATTTCACATCAGAATCACCTTTAACAAACAAAAGAAAACCTATTCGGGTGGCGAAGCACCGGTCAAACCACCAGCGGAATCGCGTAAAAATCCACCACCCAAAACATGACATTGAGCTATAAATTTGCCGTCAAAATTCCTATCCCGAACGCTTAATTATGGGCCAAAAACACATGTTCACACAATTTTATTTTTTTTTTAATTAATTAATGTCCAAATAACACATTTTTTAAATTAATTAACTCATTACGCGTGGTAAAGATGGACAAATTATGGGTGAAATTAAGAAAAAAATCCACGTGCTCGGCTGGGATTTGAACCCAGGACTCTTGTATGCTTCAAATTCAAATGGGTATGGGTTCAAATCCCAGCCGAGCACGTGGGATTTTTTCATAATTTCACTCATAATTTGTCCATCTTTACCACGTGTAATGAGTTAATTAATTTAATAACCATGCGGATTGGATTACCGAACAGCGTCAATTTACATTTTTTTAGTATTTTTTTCGATTTTTTCACACTCCTTGGTTTAAACTAAAATTTTGGGTGTTTTTTGTTTTCCGTTTCCCTTCTGAAATGTCAGATATTAGAGTTTCCATCCTGGGAAGGATTCCTGGGAAATGGGATTTCTCGGGATTCCATTTTCGTGAGAAATAGATTTATTTTAATATTTATTTGTTTTTCGTATTCAAATAGTTATTTTGAATGAAGTTCTTATATATTTTCCAAGAAAGTTTAAATGCAATTCAAATCTTCCGTAGGATCTACTAATGGATTCTTTTCAATGCCACAGTCACAATTTTAACGTAAGACTCAGGTTGGACGGCTGGACCTTATTCTAGTGCTTGATTGAATTAATTCAATGTTAATTTTAACTTCAAGCGATTTGTAAAGAACAAGCTTCACCTAAATTTTAATGCATGGACTTTTGCCTGATTACAAAATCTTTTCATTTTCACTGATTTCATTTTCATTTCATAATTGTTTCCATTTCATAATCAAAATAAAGCCAAGAGGTTTTCTTGGAAAAAATAAATAAATTACTTAGTAAAAAGAAAAAAAAAACAATGCACAATGGGTGTAGGTCTTTAAGCCGAATGCAGTTAGGCCGAAGGCCATTAGGCCAAATACCGTTAGGTCGAAAGGGTCGTTAGGCCGAAATAACATTTGATCATTTACTACTATCTCAAAAATCTCACACATACATCAATGATTTTTCCTTCATTTAATCAAAAGCTGTTCTTTCTAGTTATAATTTACAGCAAATATTGTGGGCCTCTAACTAATGCAAATTATCCTAATCCTAAAGACCTAGCGAAATTTTCTAAGGATATCATAAATGAAATAAAAAAAATATTTTTAAAGCCACGTATTTAAATAGGCAGATAAAACCATGTTAACCAACATTAAATGTATTTATGGTAACTTTATGCCACATTATGTTAAGAGGCGTGGCGAGATTCAAACCCACAATTTCCATGCATAGTTCAAAGATATCTTACTAATCATAAATAAGTCATCGTTTATTTTCTGATTTAGGAACATTGCAAAAAACTACGGAAAATGCATTTTGAAATTCGATAGAACATTTGGAGTTCCTCAAGGAGAACAATAATCCTTTTTACTTCAACTTTCCATAATTTGTACTAGAGTTTTTCGAAAATTGTTCTCTCGAATCTCTCCAATAGTATGCTAAGAAATTTCTGATGGATATTATACCACGATTTATATCACATCTCACTTCTAGGAATTCCACAATGTACTGAGTAAATTATTCTACCGGATATATTTCAAGAAACTCTTCTTTGTACTGCTTTGAATATTTCTCCAAATCCCACTAAGAATTTTTTTCACAGAACGTCCTCCAGAAAGTGTATTAGTGTATTCCTAAGTTTCTACTATAATCATTCAAGGAAATCTACCGGAAGTTCCTAAATCCCACCAATATTTGTTTTTGAAGATTTTCATCAAAAGCTCTAAAGATTTTCTTCTGAAAATTGTTCCAGAAACTTTACTACAAACTTAAGAGTCTTTTTCCACTTTTTATCTCAACAATAGATTTTGCTAAAATTTCAAAAAATCCGCTAGATACAACTTAATGATTTTCCCAAGTACAACGTTAAAACTTCTTCCGAAAACTTTTGCTAGAAGTTAAAATTTTAATTCAAACATTATTATTCCAGGTTTTTGCCGGACTGTGAAAAATTTCTCAATGAATTATGATAAAAATTACACATTACAAAGTTTACAATATGTTCATAAAATACCAAATTTATCAAACATGTTCAAATTCAAATATTGCTCTAAAACAATATTTTCTTTGATATCGAAAAAAATGATCTATGAGTATCATTTAAATAACAATGTATCTAAGAAACCTTATTGAAATTTTGTTAAAAATTACCTCAAGATCCTTGCAATTTTTATTTATCTTAAATAACAAAAATGGTAATGGAATCTTTATAGGATTTTTTGGCAAAAAAATTAAAAAAAAATGGATTATCTACTAAAATTTACAGATATACTTATGAAGGCATTCAGAGAGGAATTTGAGAACATCTTTGAGATGTTTAAGAATTCCTCACAGCATTTCTTAGCAGATTCATTTTACAGTTATTCTTAGATGTAGCATTATGGAAATATTTTTTAGAATAGTTTCCAAACTGTTTGGGATAAGACTATGATAAAATTCATTGACGGAATGCTTACAATAATTGCTGATAAATCATCGGAGAATCCAAAAGTTCAATGAAGAAATTCTGGCAGATATCTTGACAGAATTCGAGAAATAGTAACTGACGTATTCTTGCAGTAATTCAAAATGCTATTATTGAAGAAATCTTCGGTAGAACTTCTGAGAAGGCATTCCTTATGAAAACTTTAGAAAAATCCATAATGGAATGCTTTAAGCTAAAAACAAGAAAGTAAAATAAGATTTCTCATATAATTCAATTCACATGAGATTTTTAAGAATTACTATTTAGTTATTCCATCTAAAATTTAAAAGGTGAGTTTTGTTTAAAAAATATCAACTTGAAATTTCTACGAGATTTCTGTATAAGAATTTTGTCAAATGTTTCCCTATAGATTTTCCCACAATGAATAAATACAAATATCCTTTGGAAATTCCGTCGAAATACTGAGAAAAAGATTGCCTGATAAATAATTGAGAAGTTTCTGAGACCGTTCCCCAATAAATTTGTTCAATTTCACTAGATTAATTTATATGCTCTTGCCAAAAAAATACCCATATAATACTCATCAAAATATTTGAAATGACTTCTAAAAAAACGTGGCCTAATTACAAATTCTCCCAAGATTTAAAATACATATATAGTATGAATCAGAATACAGAATATGAGACAGAGACGAATGCCCTTCTGGGTAAAGTCTCTATAACAAAAACAACAGTAATAAAAAAAACGTTTTGACTTCAACAAATTTCTTAAATTCCCATTCCAATGCCTTCCTGCATACCGCCAGTAATTGTGTCGAAAATAATGTCAGCAAGACATATCAGCTGGCCTTTTATCGAAAATTCTCCCAGATGTTACGCTAGAAAGTGAGAAAATCCAGAAAAGATATCTTTGGAAATATCGAGTAATATTTATAGAATGACTCCTAGATTAATTCCAGAAAAAAAATCATAAAATTTCTAGTACTAGAACAGTGTTTGATGGAACAGCCGAATTAATTTATGAATTTGAAAAGGGTAGTATTCCTGATGAATTCCCAGAAGGCATTGATGGAGGATCTCAAGAATAAATTGTTACTTTCTTGGAATCTAATGCTCCATGTATTTAAAGCAGAAACTTGGAACGAAATTCTAGAGAAAATTGTGCAAATTTCCATAGTTCGGAAGAACAACTTGAAAAACGCAGAATTTTTATCAAATGTTCATGGTAGAAGCAATTCTGAAATCTAATTGAGAATTAATGTGTAATTCACTCAAATAACTTAAGGAAATAATGGAGTAATATACGACAAAATTTTCAGGAAAATCTGTTGAAACATTTGAAGAAAATAAATTAATTATTTTGGAGGATTCTAAGAACAAAATTCTGCAACATTCCCTATAGAAATTTCCTAATAAATATCAGCAACAATTATTGGAGTATTCCTGCATGAACTCTAGGAAAGGTTTCTACGAGCTGGTTCTGGCAAACCATGCAACTCGTAAACTTAAAAAACCTACATCAGACCTAAAGAGGTTTCCCAGAAGATAATTTTTGAAGAACTACTGATTAAATTTCTGAACATTTCTAGTTTGCTGAATGCTTAGAGGTATCCCAGAAAGACATGAGAAAATTCATGAAGAATACCTTGGAAGACGTTATGAATCAAACAAAACAAAATGGGAAAGATACATTAAAGGAGTAACCAGCGGATTTTTCAAAAGATAAATAATCAGAGATAAAGGAACTGTTGGAAGAATTCTCCGAAGGAAGTTAGAACCAAGAACATTAAACAAATTAAAAAGTTACGTTGTCCATAATCATAATTGAAATCTATCCAGACTGCTTAATGTGCTCAGCGATTTGGAATACTTTTACATCAATTCGGATCATAAAAAAGTACAATTACTAAAAATTCATGAAATATACGAGATTTGTGAGAACTATGATTATTGCGACGGATATTACATTTGTGATATCAGAACACGCTGGCCCCCCTCCCCAAGGCCCTCTCCAGAAAAGAATCCTAGCTACGCCAATAGATAGAACTACAGTCGACTCTCCACATCTCGATGTTCTATATCTCGATATCTCTCCCTATGCCGATGATTGCTTCGGACCCTTCATTCTGCATACGATTTCTCTCTCCATATCTAGATGTGTTCCTGTTGATATGTTGTTCCCAATTTTCTCTTCATATGTCGATATGATGATAACGTTCATTACTAGACCAAATTTAAGTGATTCAGAACAATTTGGATAGTCGAAATGAAGTTTGTTTGTTTATTTTTTTCCTAGTAACGGAGCGATTTTCAATCTAGTGTTCATTAAATGAATGATCTTTGTCTCGATCTCTCCCTATCTCGATGGTCTCTTTGATATCGAGATGTGGAGAGGCGACTGTAGTATAAAGCACTCATATAAACATGATCAACTGCGCCACCTGATGGACAAATTATTAATCAAACTGTTTCCCTGCCCTTAACTTTCCGAACAACTTTGCCGAAGATTCACGCTATCTATATCATCTGGTTCACAAGATAGAATTTGTTTCATATATTAGATTAAATATGCTTACTAGTGCCACCTAGCGGTAAAATTAGGAACCAAACGGTTTGCCTCTCGCATGTCCTTGACTTGCTGAACAACTCGATTTTTCTATCTTATTTGGATCACAAGAAAAAGAGTTAAGTAAGCTCAATTTCACATGCTCATTAGCGCCACCAAGCGACAACATTTCGAACCAAATTACCTGTCTTCCGGATGTCCTTGACTTTCTCAACAACTTTGCCGAAGACTCGAACATTCTATCTCATACGGATCACAAGATAGAACTTGCTTAAAATGGCCTGATTTTAAATCATTTTTTTTTTTAATTTTCCGGAGGTCCTTGACTTTTTGATTAATTTTGCCGAAGACTCGAAGTTTATATTTCATTTAGATCACAAGATGGAACACTTGTTCACTTTTATATACTTACTAGCGCAACCCAGCGGCAAAATTGTTAACCGAAAAATTTGCTTTCCGAATGTCTGTATTTATGACGGGTAGTGTATGGTCAAAACCAATTGGCTGAGAAAAAAAATGTGCAATTGATCGACCATCGATTAAACCACTTCTGATCACTAAAATATAAAAATCTCTCACCTTTTTGTAAATAGAGAGTAATTTCCAACGAAAATTTATGAGTTGAATTACCAATTATTACACTTTGATCATTATAGAGAAGATATGAAATTCGTACCACCAGCAAACATTTCAGATCCCATCTTGGCGACACTGCCAATTTCTCGCCGACAAGTCCACCAAATGTGGAACCAATACTCTCCGCCCCGTCACTTCGCGGGGAGCCATAATTGTCAAACATTTATACGTCGTTTTATTGCACTTAGCATAAATTATAATCTCATTAAATTTGATCTTTCCGCCCTCGTTGCTGGTCCGGAGTTCTACTATTGACACCGACCAAGAATCGAATCCGCCGCCGCCGCCACTGACAATAATGGCCACAGACAACGGAACAACGACAATTTTCTCGAAAGTATCCCCCATAAAATCGAATGCTGTGACATGGCGGCGTTCGGGCGGTCAAACTACTCCCGAAAGAGCACGGGGCCATAAACCTGCGTGCGATCCCGGGAACTGACCGCCTCAGATCGGCGTGATTTTAACGATCCAAACCACGTCAACCGTCGCAACGCTCAGTCCAAATCCCGCCATAACAATAAAATCGAAATAAAAGCAAAATTTGAATAATTTTTCCATAACATAAAATCGATTAAACGCTGAACCTGTTTGTTTCAATTGAAAATTAATATTGACCAGATATGTCTCCGCTCCGGCCACGTCCCCAAGCTACAGTGAAATCACATTTCTCCGAACGCAATCCACGGAAAGGAGAAGTGGTATCCGATTTCCTCCGCGGAGGACGGATCATCGCCGGTTTTGGTGCTTGTCAGCTTCGAGCTTTAAGTATCCATTAGGCACTTAATTTACAGCTTTTTATTCGTTATTTTTATAGTTTTATGATTGCATTATTGGGTGATTATCGAATGGTCCGAAATGCCCGACATAGGTGTAAGCCTTTGAACAAAAGTTCCAAAGCGAGAGCAACAGTGTCACCACAGCACAGTGGAAAAAAAAAGATGAGTATGGGAATATTATCTTTACGATAACTGCCACTATTAGCCGATGGGGGCTTAAGCTTTTGGGCATACTTTGGTGATTACGCACTCGGGTTAAGTTGTTTGCTTATGCACACGGTGGAAATGATGTCGCTTATTAATCGATGCAAGGTTGATGCCACTGAAAGAAGAGACATGCATGGCACGATGCACAAAATCGAAATCGAATCGAAATCCAATAGAAATCCAATCGAAATTCAATCAAAATCCAATTGAAATCCAATAGAAATCGAATCAAAATCGAATCGAGATAGAATCGAAATCCAATCGTAATAAAATCGAATCAAAATTTTTAAAAAATACCCTACAAACTTGTACAGGATTTCCTATTAGATTTAAGCGTATCATTATCACTTACTCAAACACCACCCGCCTTCAAAGTGGGGACCACTGTCCGGTCGTGTGCCGCCCATTTGTAGCTTCATTTCTGACTGATCCTACGTTCTTTTCGCCGCAATTGTTACCGCAACGGTCATCCACCACCGAACAACAGCGACAATGGCGTTTGTAATTAGGAAGGTGGGACTACTCGAAGAGGTCGCACGTGCCGTCATCACCATCACAGCGTGTCCATGGCTGCCGGCTATTATACAGGCTTCTACTCGCGAATTATTGTATTCATAAGCTCGCACTTTTCAACGTCAAACGAACGGGTGGTGCTATTCGGGGCGACTTCATAATCGGAAAAGGTTACGACTGTTGTTTTTGTAAGTCAGTGGTTCCCGAAGTGGGCGGAAGCGGTCCCCTAGGGTGATTTTTCATGCCAAGGGGGGCTGTGAAAAAGTTCAATTTGGGGGTGAAAACCTTCACAAGAGTTTACACAGTGAATATAAAATGAACATAAAACAACAACTCGTAACATATTAAAAAATTTAATTTAGTCTACTTTATTTGGAAATCCAAAAATTGTAACAGAATTCTCGTAAGTCAAAAATAAGTGTTTTTCCTTATAGATATAACATATGTGTGTGTGTGAAAAACGAATGAAAATTTATTTGCTTCAAACAACTTAGGTTAGGGTGATGTGCTAGTATCCATCGTATTAAGCTTTCATCTGTGAGAACCTGCCATTTTCCCAGTATTGCAGTGAATGATGCTGAATGCAAACCGATGCCAAACAATTATCTCCCAAAACTGTTTTCGCATTGTACAATAAGATTTTGATAAATCTTGATCGTCTTCTTGGAAAAAATTCAATGAAATTTCATCTGGTCGTATTCTCAATTCGTCGTATCGTTTTCATTTCTGTCGCAATCAGTTTTCAGATTCGTCTCACAACTTACGGCTCACTGTGATATAGTGAGTGGACAAAATTCAAACATATCAACGCTATAATAAAATGTTTTACTAGAATATATAGATCTACGGGCATCTCCCTCCATTCGGTCCATCATGCTGACCATCATAATTTCCTTTAAAATTCATTGTTCGCCATCAAAATTCAGCTCAAAAAAATAGGCATACACAATTTCTTTTGACCGAACAATTATGACAGCTGCTCACAGTGCAGCGAAAACAACACAATCAAAGGAACCGTTTTCTACGTCGAGCATCGCACACACATTGATGCGCACAAGCTTTTTTTATCAGTCCGACGAAGTGAACTTTGTTTACATTCTCAATTATACGCGGTTGGTGAGGAAATTTCATAAACTTTCGTGAATTATGGAACTTTTACGGCGGATGATTGGAATGAAATCTATTATTATTTGATACGACGAATAATAGCGCTTACGACGAAGTAGAATGAAAACCTACTAAAATCTACTATGATCATTTTGTTAGATCGCGTGTTGCTACGATCCCCAACACTCCTCCTCAACATAGCATCAGGCCACGGCACACACAACAAGGTAACAACAACGATTTTCCATCAAAACATGTGTCGTCATTCCTATCGTCGAGTATGAGGCCTTGAGGATATTAAAGAAGAGCAGGCATTGTTTTCTTTGCACTCGTTCGAGATTGCAATGACGTCACTGCCAAATGTACCTTTTCGGAGTATAATACCTTGCTTCTTTTTACCGTGGCATCAGGCAAACGCTTGATCGGAGATCTTCCAACTTCACTTGGTTCAATAGCTTTGTTAGCATATCGGCAAGTAAATCCGTAGTCGGGCAATAATCCACATTGGTCTTCCCTTTTTGTTCGAAAAATCTCAAATGACGTGATAACGGGTGTCAACATGCTTCGAGCGCTTGGTGTTGTCATTCTGAAGAAGTTAGTTAGCTCTGATTGTCTCCTTTGATCTTCACTGGTAGAAAGATTTCTTCATCAAAGCTTTTCAGTATTCTCAGCAGTCATTCCAGTTCTTGACAGTATATGGACAGCAAGATGTATTCAGCTTCGGTCAATGATAGTGCTTCACACTCAGAGCTCGATCGGGTTGACCTTCACGTCCGTACTTCAGAACTTCATCAATCACTTTTTGCAAACTCTACCACGTTTTTCTTGTGGATCAAAACGTGTTGCTTCCGTTCAACTATCAGTCCGAGGTCCACAGCAGCAGCATCCCTTCCGTTGCTTAACCCCTCTACCGGCAGCATCATTTTTTACCGCAAAATTCAAATTCAAATCATCATAACTTTTTTGTTTTTCGATATTTTTGCACCATTTTTTCACAAAATCTCGAAAAACTCTTCTAGTTTAGGATCTGTGTCGATATTGATCATTGGTCATCTGATTTTGAAGATATTCCAAAATTCGTTGGGGGACCGACCCGTAGCTAGAATCCCCCGTTAATTTGTCAGGCTACAGAATTTTAATCGTATTCGGATGTTCACTCTTCGTAACAATACATTAATGAGAGTTTGCTGTAAAAAAATGAAGTAATTTGGTGCAGTCGTCTTTAAGTAATGAGCATTTAGGTTTCTGGAACCACGCTGGCCAAATAAAGATCTTAAAAAGTTCAAAAAACATCGTATCGTAATTTTCAGATATCTCCAAGAATACTGAACTGATTTGTATGATTTTTTCAGAGTATTACCTGGCATTATATAGCCCACATTTTATTTTTTTGATAAATTGATCAAAAACAAAATGGTCGCCAAAGACATTTTATATGGAAAATGTCGGTCCCCCAAGGAACATCGAAATATCTTTAAAACCAGATTCACAATAATTAATATCGACACAAATTCCTGAACTAGAAGAGATGTTTGATAGCTTGTGAAAAAATGGTGTAAAAATATTGAAAAACAAAAAAGTTATAACGATTTTAATATTTGTTTTGCGGTAAAAAATTAAGCTGCCGGTAGAGGGATTAAACTTCCGTTGGCGATTGCCCTGGGTCCACGAAACGCCACAGGTCCTTACTCACCTGGAGCAATTCAACGATGAACTTCCACCGTTACCGTTACCAGTCATGCTAAGACCTGGGTGACCTCTGCTGTACGTAAAAGACGTCTCAATTCGACTCGGTCCATGGCTGCCCGTTGCCAGCCACGCATTCTGCGAAGGGTCCGCAGATCATCCTCAACTTGATCGACCCTGATTGTTTTCAAGAAACACTTTCACCGGGTTGTTATCCGATATTCCGGTGACATGCCCGGCCCACCGCAACCTCCCAATGTTTGCAAGGTGGATGAGGGTCGATTCTCCCAGCAGCTGATGCAATTCATGGTTCATTCGCCTTCTCCACGTTCCGTCTTCCATCTGCACTCCGCCGTAGATGGTCCGCAATACCTCTCGTTCGAAAACACCAAAGACGCGTTGATCCTTTGCACGTACGGTCCATGTTTCGTAGCCGTAGAGGAGTACCGGTGTAATCAGCGCCTTGTAGATGGTTAGCTTTGTGTGATGGCAAACTTTGCTCGATCGAAGAGTTCTGCGGAGTCCAAAATAGACACGATTTCCAGCAACGATGCGTCTCTGGATTTCTCTGCTGGTGTCATTGTCGGCGGTCACCAGTGAGCCCAAGTACACGAATTCTTCTACAACCTCGATTTCATCACCGTCAATACGAACTCGAGGTGTGGGACGTACCGTGTCTCTTTTGAGTCCCTCGCTATCATGTACTTTGTCTTCGACACATTGATTTTCAGTCCGATTCGCCTAGCTTCAGCCCTTAGTCGGATGTACGTATCCGCCATCGTCCCAAAGTTGCGTGGAACAATATCAATGTCGTCGTCAAATCCAAGTAGCTGAACGGACTTTCTGAAGATCGTGCCACTCGTGTCTATTCCCGGTCTTCTTATCACACCCTCTAACGCAATGTTGAACAGTAAACACGAAAGGCCAGAGTGTCCCTGATACTCGGACTATGCACATCACTCGCTCCATCGTCGCCTTGATCTATCTTATCAGTTTGTCCGGGAAACCGTACCACCTTGATACCTTGATGGATACAGCCATTGCCGGGAGTATTGTAGAGCTCCATCTTCGTCGGTCTTGGGCGAAACTTCTCCAGTTGCCTCGAACGTTAAGGGTCGCCAGGTCCTCTTCCACTGCGTACAGCCAGCGTATTCGCGGTCTTCCCCGAAACCGCTGTCCTCTATCTGGTTCCCTGCTGAATATTATTTTCGCAATTCTTTCTTCCAACATTCGCATTAAGTAACCAGCCCACTGAAGTCTGCCGTATTTCACACGCTTGATATTATTCGCATCTTTGCACGCTTGATAAAACTCGTGATTCATGCGTCTACGCCACACACCATTTTCGAGTTACCCACCGAGTATTGTCCGCAGCACTTTTCGCCGAGAGCTTTCCGGTCTGACTCTTTCAACGTCCACACTTCATGCCCGTAGAGAGCCAACGGAAGAATGCGGGTCCTAAGCTGGTTATGTAGTCCGTAAAAGGCCCTTTTCGCAGCCGCAATACGTCTTTTCACTTCGCCGTAAACATCGTTGTCACATGTCACAAGTGTTCCAAGGTAAACAAATTCTTCAACAACTTCAAACACATCCCCATCAAACACTATCTCAGCACCTACACCACAATGATTTTATATCTACCTGCAACCATGTACTTTGTTTTGGTAGAATTAATGGTCAGGCCTATCCTCGCTGTCTCTCTCTTCAGAGGCACGAAGGCCTCTTCCACTGACCTGCAATCGATTCCAATTAGGTCTATATCGTCCGCAAAGCCAAGGAGCATGTGCGACCTTGTGATAATAGTGCCATTTCTCTGCACAGTAAATTCGAAAATGCTTCTCCCTGCTTCAATCCGTCTAACGTCACGAGCGAGGTGGACACCTCGTCTGCGATCCGAACACTTGATTTCGAACCATCCAGCGTAGCACGAATCAGCCTTATTAGTTTCGCCGGAAAACCATGTTCAGACATTATCTGCCAAAGCTCATTTCTTTTCACTGAGTCGTACGCCGCCTTGAAATCAATAAACAGATGGTGAGTCTGCAAGTTATACTCCCAGAATTTGTCTAGGATCATTCGCAAGCTAACTCCTCGAGCGGTCTCAGTCTGTTAAACAGGATTTGCGACAGAATTTTGTACGCCGAGTTCAGCAGGGTAATTCCTCTGTAATTGGCACACTTCAGTCTGTGCTCTTTCTTGTAGATAGGGCGGATGAGGCCATCCAACCAGCAATTCTTCGTCCTCCCATACCTACAGAAGTACTCGGTGGATCGACTGGTAAAACTGCTCACTTCCGTGCTTGAGAAGCTCGACCTGGATCTCGTCCTTCCTAGCAGCCTTACAGTTCTTCAGCTCGTTGATAGCCTTTTTAACCTCTCCTATGGTCGATGGGTCCACAGCTTGATGATCGTCATCATCTATGTTTATCCTGTTCCTCGCTACATTTCCATTTTCACCGTTCAACAATTGCTGAAAGTGGTTTTTCCACCTGGCAGCCACCGCCGTTTTATCAGTCAGCAAATTCCTTTCTCGACCATTGCACATGGCGGGCACTGGAACGGTATTGTGCCGCGCAGCATTGACCGTAGCGGGAAACCGTATTCGTGCATAATCTGCCATAGCTGTTCTACGATGAACTTCCAGCTGCCGTAATTTTGATTGTTGAGCTTCTCCACTCCAAATCGATCCATCTTCAATTTTGCTAGGCCAATCACCGCAGTACACTTTCTACAGCATTCTAGATTTTGCTCTATCACCTATTTGTGAGTGTTTTCAAAGTTATATATAGAAAAAACATGGTGTTCTTAAATTAAAGCTCAGAACTTGAGTTCTCTGAAATTTAAGCTTCTATCATACTCGAGAGTACATGTATACTCAATGCTAAAATCCGTGTGTTTGACCGATGCGCCAACAGCTGGCGGTAGTGTGTGAACGACAAACGCAAACAAAAACGACGCGAGCGCTGCGGGTGGTGGATTGACCACCTACAATATATTTAATCGGTCGTTAAAAAGGGTTTCGATGGACAAGTGAATGCAAAGAAAAGTTTATGAAAAGTTTCGACTATCAGATTCACTTCAAACTGCCACATATTTCAACAATTCTTTAGAGTGTTTGGTGTTAGTTTGATCAATATGCTAACATGTATGTATGTCAAAATTTCACAATAGTTCAGTTTTCAGTTTACTGATCTCAAGGGGGCGATAGCCCGCAAAAGTTTGAGAAACACTGCCGTAATCAAATGAAACACCACCACCATTCTGCGGAAACGCTTTTTCGCTTCGCGGGTGGAGGAGCTCTTCATTCAGCTCGAGTGTAAATGAGCAAATATCCTCTATTGTGCACCGAGAAAGGGTTGATTTTTCCGGCTTGAAGGCAACTTGATTATTCACACTGTCATAATCTTGATTATTTTTCAAGGATCAACCGCCGCCCGCGCGCGGTTGTTGGTTGGAGAAGGATGCAAATTCAATTATTTCTCCGAGCAGTGTAAAATGTCAAAGGCGGATCGAATTCGAAACAGAAGGAAGCGCTGATGTCAAATGTCAAAGAGTGTTTGAGGAAGGACGCAACGCTAAGGAGTCGAAATGTCACGCACACACACAAATTGCCACTAAATCCGTGTCGGATGGGAAAATTAAGGTCAAATGAAGTTTGCTTTCGCCCTCCCGGCAGAGTGAGTGTTTTAGGATTATGATAGATCTATCACCTCTAATGTGTCCATATAACCTAACCCTTAATGGAAAACGGCAGATATGTTATTAAATCGAAAGGATACGGTTATTGTTTACCGCCTGTGACCGGGGTAAAGGACATTAATATGCAAATATCACACCCTCACGCGCTGCCACCACTGATGCGATGGTTGAATCACGGCTCGAATTAAATTTGGCATGGCCTTGGCTTCCGCTTCTTCCGCATGGCCAAAATTCGAGCAGAAGTTGTCCTAGTTGACTACCACAGGAAACCAAGAGCAATCTTTATGGCTGCAAAGGTCATCCAGAAGATTAGTTTACGATAAGCCGTAAACAAAGCCGTTTAGGATAACGTCGTCCTTTGTGGATCGACTTTTCAATGTCCTAGGATGGGAAGGTGGGTGCGAGTGCTAAGGCAAACAGCCAACCTACTTGGACTGCATACAAACAGTTTAATTTATTAGTTTTAACTATCGCTCTCTGGCTTCACCACCCAGAATAGATTCACATGACACAGAGGGGGAGTCTTTGTCCTTTTTGGCAAACAACACGAAGGAGGTGGGTCAAAGGATAACATTTTAAAACTTTCACGTTTGTTCCTTGACTACGGAGAAATTGTGCATTTAGCAGGGCTAAAGGACTGAATCGGAGGACGATATTTTGGGATAGCCAACAAATTAGTGTACCTGTCCTCTCAGATAAGGCCGGATTCAATTTATTGTCAGCGCAGCATTGTGCATTCTAATTGAGTAATGTTCGAACAATGGGTAGGTGTGACCGTTTTGAAGTTTGTGAGAACTTGTGTGAGATGTTTGCTTTTATGTCTTTCTAATGTTCAAATTATGAAGATGTCTAGGCACGTCCTTCAACATTAGCTTTAGGTGTAGTGGTTTTGAAGCTTATGAGAAATTGCACGTAGAGTACGTTCTTATGTCTTCCTAACAATCGTAGTTTAAAAGTGGTCTAGGTACATGATACCTTTAATTTTAGAAACCATCTTTTGATATTTGAAAGTCAACCGGAAAAGTATTTTATTTACTCACTTGTTAACATTTGTGTAGGCCTACTTCACATAAAGTTTTTCAATGTATGAACGATGCTAACTATGTTAGCTGTTGAACGACATCCTTAACTTCCCTTGAAGTGGGAGCTGATGGGTTGCTATTATCCGACGATACGACATAGTCATTTCTTCCGCTGCCTTGAACGGGCATGTGCTCTCAGCGCCATTCAGGTGTTCGTCGTAATGCTGCTTCCACCTTTTGATCACTTCACGCCCGTTCGTCAAGATGCTCCCATCCTTATCCCTGCACATCTCAGCTCACGGCACGAAGCCTTTGCGGGATGCGTTGAGCTTCTGATAGAACTTACGTGTTTCTTGAGACCGACACAGATGTTCCATCTCCTCGCACTCCGTCTCCTTCAGGCGACGTTTTTTTCTCCCGAAAGAGGCGGGTCTGCTGTTGCCGTTTTCGTCTAACGTGTAACGTTACGTTCTGCCGGGTCTGCAGCATGACCACCCGCGCTGCATTCTCCTCCTCCAGAATCTGTCTACATTCCTCGTCGAACCAATCGTTCCGTCCACTCCGTCCCACGAGCCCGACGTTGCTCTCAGCTGCATTGTTGATGGCTGATTTCACTGTTCTCGAACAGTCCTCATGAGGGGCTTCATCCAGTTCACTCTCTTCCGGTAATGCAGCCTCGAGGTGCTGCGACGTCTGGTTGCTTGAGGCGCTCTAGGTCATACCGGCCGTCGGTATCGTACGTTGTTAACGACGGAGAGTTTTGAGCGCAGTTTCACCATCACCAGATAGTGGTCAGAGTCGATGTTAGCGCCACGATAGGTCCTGACGACGATAATGTCAGGGAAGTGCCGTCCATCAATCAGAACGCGGTCGATTTGTGATTATGTCTGCTGTGGTGATCTCCAGCTGTATCGGTATGGAAGGCTGTGCTGGAAGTAGGTGCTACGAATGGCCATATTCTTGGAGACGGCGAAATCGATTAGTCGTAAGCCGTTTTCGTTCGTCAGCTCTGAACTTTCCAATAGTCGGTCTCTTCCTCCTGGCCAACCTGAATGTTAAGATCTCCTATGATGATTTTGACGTCATAGCTTGGGCAGCTGTCGTACTTGCGTTTGAGCTGCGCGTAAAAAGCGTCTTTATCATCATCAGTGCTTCCGGAGTGAGGGCTATGCACGTTTATGATGCTGAATTTGAAGAACCGGCATGTGAGCCTCAGCTTGCACATTCTCTCATTGCTCGGCCACCACCCGATCACGCGCCTCTGCATATCACCCATCACTATAAAAGCTGTTCCCATCTCGTGTGTGTTACCGCAGTCTGATAGATGGTATGGTTACCTCTAAACGTTCGCACCATTGATCCCTTCCAACATACTTGCTGCAACGCTACGATGCCGAATCCGAGGTTCTTCAGCACATTGGCGAGTATGTGTGTGTTCCAGATGAATTTGAGAGATTTACAGTTCTACTTACCGAGCTTCCAATCGCTAGTCCCTTTACGTCGCAGTGTTCTCTCGTTGATTATTCGTTGCTTGATGTTTTACGGCTGGCTTGCAGGGCCTGACACCAACCTCTCAGATTTCCGGAGGACCATTCCCCCTAAATGTTTGGAGGGCAATAGTGCACAGTTTAGCTGAGAGTCCTTCTCTGGCACTCGGACGATGATCAGCCGCCCCTGACATGGGGACCCTGCGCTGTTGTGAGCCGCTCCTAACATGGAGTACACACGCTCCAGGTTTGCAGAAGCAAAAGCAAACCCTACCTTCCCTGTCAGCATTCGACCAGAGTTCCCCGGTCTTCCCTAAGGTTACTGGTACCCCGGCCAGTACCACGAGGAGGTACGGATAGGCAAGAGGCTAAGGACCACACAAAGAGGTCTATTTTATTCCTTCAGGTACGCGTGGTACCAATACGCAATTTGAATTTGAGGCAAAACGGTACATATTTGGTATCATTCTTGAAGAAATATCTGCTGAAATTATGTGTATTTTAGGTTAAAAAATAAGAGGATGACCCAAAAGAATTTAATTAGAGCTAATCATCAAATTATTCTTAGTATTTGTGGGTCCAGATAGCCGTATCGGTAAACGCACAGCTATTCAGCAAGACGAAGCTAAGAGTCGTGGGTTCGAATCCCACCGGTCGAGGATCTTTTCGGGTTGGAAATTTTCTCGACTTCCCAGGGCACACAGTATCTTCGTACCTGCCACACGATATACACATGCAAAAATGGTCAATTGGCATAGGAAGCTTTCAGTTAATAACTGTGGAAGTGCTCATAAGAACACTAAGCTGAGAAGCAGGCTTTGTCCCAGTTGGGACATAACGCCAGAAAGAAGAAGAAGAAGAAGAATTTGTACAACTTTTTTTTACAAGAATTACTTGATAAGTGGTGTTCTTTTTTGTGAAAATTCTTGTTAAGGTTTTTTGAGATTGATGCTCAAGATATCATCAGAATCCTTTACAGGATTATGACAGAAGTCCGTAAAGGATTCTGTCAGAAGAATATTTGAATAGGATTAGTAGGATTAGTGAAAACACTTTCCAGTGTTGTGTAAGAACCCCGAAAATTTTGGTACAAATTTCATTTTGTAATCTTTTTCTTACATATGTGTTCAGGGATAGCATAGACCGACTGTACATGTCAATGGTTGGTTCTCCTTGATTGATCGAAACTGTTAAAATTTTCCTTCGATCCTAATGAATAAGGAATGGGACTTTCAGCTCACTCTCGAAGAGCACATTTCAGCAGTTCTCAGATTATTGTTGAACAACGGCACCGGTCAAGTCCTTACATTCAGTTGGGAATGGAGGAACCTACATCTCCATAATTATCACGGGAAGGGTCTTTTTTGTGAGGGAGGAGAAACATCTTGAAGTCACCTTTTGTCGGTGATGCGACCGGTGCATAAGGAAGAAAACTATTAAAATATTACTTTTACTGAAAACTAGTTTCGAATTGTTGTTTCAATTGGTAGTACCAATATTGTTTCAATTGGTAGAAGATTGTAAGAAAAGTACGTCGGCATTCACAATGTCAAACTATTCAAAGGTTATTTTTAGTAATGACAAAAAAAAATGTGTATTATAAAACTATATATGAACAAGGGTTCATGCAGACACTCATTATGACAAACCATCCAAAGTTTGTTTTAAAATTGCATAAAAGCATTGTTCGCTGTGTTATCGTAAGCATAAAACGAGCTCACCACTTGGTTTTGATTCCGTCGCCGGCCGAAAAGAGCATGCAATCGTAAGACTACACACTACTCTTTTTCTGACATATGTATACAGGGTTTAACTGAACGTTTTGCTGATGTTTTCGTCACAAAGTCATCTAGGATTTTCAGAAAACTCTGTTCAGAATTTTGTGAGAATTAAACCCAGGATTTGATGGTAATTTTTATTATGATAATGTGGAATTCTACTAAGGTTTTGTAAAGAATCGCTCTCAATATTTTGTTGAAAATTTACTTACGTTTTAGTGAGATCGCATTTGACTAACTCAGGCGGTTATGCTGCTTTTCCCAAACGTCGATTCCCCGAAATGTTTTAAGAACTCATAATTATCATAACATTATAAATTTCAAGGTAGTCAACGATGTGATCTTCTGGTATGCACCATTATTTATTAAATAGGCAAAGTTTCACTGCACAAAGCATTTTCATTTTCATTCATGTTGCCTAGATCGAACCATGCAAAAATGAATAAATTTACATATTTTGAACATGAAAAGCCTCAAAAAGGTTCACAGAAACATATAGATAAACAGGGTGAGTCATTCGGAAAACTGGCATTCGAGGAAACGACATTCAGGTAAAAGAAGCACAATCAAGAGCCTAGAGCGTAACGTAATTTGTGGATTGCGCCCAATCAGGCTATTCGTAGTCTTTTCTTGCTGATAGATTTTCAGTTTATCAAATAGGGAAAGAGCACCAATTTTCAACCAAGCACGGTTAGGGAACGGTTTATTTCTGTCCGTCTCGGGCTCTAGCAAACGCTTTGAACTGTGATAGATCAACTGTGATACAAAAGATACAACTACAAAGTACAAGGAAAAGGATGAACCCATGATCTTCCGCTTATGAAGCAGAAGCGGTAGCCATTGGACCACCAACCCCGTCATTTTATTGTGAGCTTGAAGCTGATCATTTCAAACTAGTTTTATGTTCAAAACAGTTCAAAACACAAAACAAACGTTTTCTCGGTGAGAATCGAGCTTACAACTCCCTGTTCACTAGATAGGGCGCGTTACCTCTACACCACGAAACGACTCATGGTCATGTAAAAATACATCACACTAAAAAAAATTCGAACAGATCTAAATGCAACAGTGAATTACAAAAATCCAATCAGATTAAAGCAAGGAAAAAGGTTCAAGCTGTCCGAGATCGATAAACAAACGGAGCTCGTAAAAGTCGCGAAGAAACCGATCTTCAAACGGCGATTAACCTTATCCCGATCGACAATCAACCGGTCAAGCAGCGATTTCCAGTGGATATAAAAATGTGATCGTAAAATTCATTTCACCTGACTGAAATCAAAAATAAGGCAAACTACTCAGTCGTCAGGTTTTTTTTTTCGGAGTTGGAGGTCAGGAAGTCGTTCTGCCGCGATTCTGTCACTGGCGAGTGCCGATGGAGAAAGGTTGAGTAAAAAGGTGTTAATATCTGCGATCATCGGTGAGCCGAAATTGATCGTTGATCTGATGGGGAGCTCGAGCTCGGACCACACATTGAGTTGCAAGTTTTGGATTGGAAATAAACGACTTGGAAACTCAGAATCGTATGAGCCTTCGATTGGCGTAAAATAATGATACTTTGAATCCAGAAAACTATATACATAAAACAGTTGACCTTTCAAGCTTTGCTTACGATAGTCCTATTCTCCGAGCTCAGCAGGAGTACAATTCAGTTAATCTACGATTTCAAATCAGCCACTCGTTGAAGCTATTAATCTGGACCACTTCTTTCATACGTTTGAAGTGAAGGCTCGTATCCTAAGGGGTAGCGCTCAATCAACTCGGGTTACGAACGGCTCGCAAGTGCACCATTAATCAACACCCAGAATGAAGTGTAAATATTGCGCGATTAGTTAATTATTAATGATTTATTCAATAGATATTTACGGCCCAAGCTCGTTTCACACCTCCTGGATTGAGCGCGGGAGAACGGAATGATGTTAACCCGCAGATAACCCTAATTCATCCCAATCTCAGCGTCCAATTGTGGTGGCTGCCATCGGTAGGCTCAAACTGGATACGCCATTATACAAAGTTGAAAGCAAAACTTGTGCCATCATCAACTAAAACACCCCATCCAGCATCCAGGTGAGCCCAAGTCAGCAAACATCATTGGGTGGGATCTTCGCGCGCCCGCTGGGAGACTCTTTGCCTGATTAGCAGCGTGAGATAACCTCAAGCCACAAAACGGCTTCACACTTGGGTTTCTCTGAGCCTGGTGTTCGGGTCATAGGGATGCTCATCTTTCTCACCTTTAAAATCTTTCCCTGGCTAATCATCGCAAGTTATACGCAGCCCTACTTCTCCGTTTCAAACCATGAGCTCATATCGCTAACTTCAGACTCTCGTCAGTTTGTCCCGCTTAATCGACACTATTCCTGCCATCAAGCAAACCGCAAATAGAAAAAATATTTTGACGTGTTCACAATAGACCCCAAAAAGGCGGCATTACCACCACACCTGACGAACCCCTCCTAGCTCAGCGAAGTCAACCGATGAGTTGCGAAAATGGCAGCTACAAGCCATGGACCGTCCGAAGAAATCCATCAGCGTCGTTCGAAAACAACAAGAAACGACGCGACCGACGTGGAGATCCAATCTCTACAATGTGATTAACACATTAGCTGATGGGTTGGAGGAGAGGATCCCAACCGCATCCACCCCCTGCCACCCAAGCCACCCGTCCACGAAAGCGTGTAAATTTCAGGGTCACATGTCTACACATTGGGTCGCAGTGCGCGAGGATCAATCATGTCGTGCGCACTTGCGACACCTCACTCGACTTATCTAACCGACCGACCCAGTGGAAAGATGGAAAGCGAGACTTCTTCCCTGTTAAATGATGGGGACGTTCCCATCCTCACACGTCAGACAGAGGTGCAAGAGCCGTAAATTTCACTACATCGGCAAAAAGACGGCTGCTGCCACCTCAGTCAAACGAAACGCTGCTCGCTAAATCATAAATCGATTTAATTTTACGATTTGGTAAACTTCTTGGTGTTTTTTACAATTGGCCGGGGTCAGTAACTGAATGTTTTACAAACCTCCCGTAAGTGGGTGGGCGCATACCGTGTGGAACCGAAATCCGTACACCTAAGCGCTATGCTAAATAAAAGCCTATGATTAAAACATGTGGGTTTGTATTGTTTTCTCTATAGAGAATCGATCAGCCTTTTTTTCTGTTACCTTAACATCTTTTAAGATGGAAATAATCACATCAAGATCTAAAATTTAAGTATAAACCATTAAAAAATAGGAATAAAAATAACTTGCCTTGAATCGAAATCCGTACACCTGTGATTCGAAATCCGTACACTGAGAACAGCGTTGCGGTTGAAAATACTATATCAGAGGGTTGATTTGTGCAGACTAAACTCGCATTTATTTAGAATATTTTGTGCATTCAATTTTACCATGGCACCATTTGTATAGTAAAAATTACTATGTCATGGTTAAAAACTTGCAGTAGACCAGAATCGAACCGAGGATCTGGCGATTGTCAAGCGCGAACGCTAGCCGCTCGACTATCGACGCGGTTGGATTGAGGGGGAACAAAACGCAAATAAAAGGCGTTCATGATAGCTCAATCGTGGTTGGAATAGTAAATTTAAAAACACGTTCATCGTTCTCATTACTGCAACGCTTGTTTTAGTGTAAAGCGACTCAAAATTCAAAACCTGGAACCTGGCATTTTTATCTTCTTCTCTCTCTCTCTTACTGACATTAGGTACCAAATTGGACAACCCCTCATTATCAGCTTTGTGTTCTAAGAGCAGTTGCATACTCTTAATTCTTCGCAAAATGACATATTTTGCATTAGCATATCGTATACTGTGAGTTGTATGTGAATAATAGCAGCGAATATAGAATATTTTGAAAATACTAATTACCAGAGTAAATTAAAGTTGAAGATCTATGTAAGGTAAAAAGGTGTAATACGCCCCTCCTTAAGGAAAAACTGCCCTATCGCAATAGCAAATGCATCACTTCTAAAGTTTTCTATGTCAATATGTTGCTTACTTAGTTGGCCATGCTCTGTACGCAATTTTCTCTTTCCAGGTTGCTTAAAAAAAGGGAACAAGATGTTTTTTGTAAACGGTTCCAATGTTTACGTTTCAAAACAACCCGGCAATATGGCCCTCCCGTAGAGAAAAGGTCCACAGCGTAATAGAAATGTTTCCAAGGAGAATTCCACCACCTGCTAATCTTAAAAGGGTCCATTAGCAGTCGTCTTCCGGTAAAAGTTTTTGTATTAAGTACAATATTAAAGGATGGGCTTCATCCACCCTGAGGCCTGCTTATCAAAAGCAAATTTTTAAACCAAAAACCTGATTTTCGATGTTTTTAGAATTTCTATCGATTGTTTATACTTTTCAAAGAACATATATGCGTAACATCATTTTTTCGCGAATATTTAAGATATGTAATCATATTTACATGTGAAAGAAGCCTCAATCCCGTAAAAATGAAGAGGGGCGTATTGCCCCGTTGAGGCGTATTACACCCAGTTACCCTATATCCCTTTCGGGACGAACCAGCACAATTGTGCTGTTCGGCACCCATGACATTGAATGATTCTTTAAGCCAATAAATTATTGTTTTACAAAACTTTTTTGATTGCGATTATTGAATTATCATTGATACTTGTAATTAAGCGCAAAAACTTTTGTTTACATCGTGTTTAGAAAACACCAGCTCAGGGTAAACAAAATTTAAACAAACACCGTAAGAATTAAAAAAGTTTTATCTGTCGCAACTTTTCAACTATTCGTTTTTTCTAGGTATGCACGGATACCAATCGAGAGTGAAAGAGTCATTCTTTGAAATGGTGAAGACCAAATGTGAATTGATTCACACAGCAAAGATTTCTGGAGGGACAAAGTAGGACCAGCATAGTTGTGCTGGTGCCGGCACTTACCCGGTCGATGTTCGTTGTGGACTACCGATTTTCATTTTCAGTATTTTGATCAAGTTAAGTGGTTGAATCTGGTTCTAATCTCCACAATAGTGCATAATATTGTATTGGAACATGAATGAGTGGATACATACGAATCATAAAAGTTATATACCGTACAAAAACTATGTAACAGGAAACCATAGTGTCGGATATTTCTTTTTCTTTTAATCAAATAGACTAATCCAGTTGCCTGCGTAGTAGTGCAATGTTGACAAAATTTTCTTTGTTTGCTGTGAGAACTGTCACAACATTGCTTTTGTTTGCTGTGAGAATCCAAATATAAACAGAATTGCTGCAAAACAACCACTTCCTTGTTGGCCTGCTGTTGACCGAAAGCTCAATAACGTCAAACAAACATCGATACGTTTTCATTCTGAGGAAATCGACTTGTGTAAGATTGATTGTGCGTTGGTGTTCGTGGCAGTTTGCTTGGGGACCTCTATAGAACACAATTTCACCACTTCATATTATTTATTTTTTTTCTTTTTATCATTCACAAGTCTATCCCAAACATCTTCTCACAATCACTTCATTCTTCAAACTGAAAACTTCCAACACCTGTCTGCAACTCAGAGCTTTTGTTTTTTCTTTCACCTATTCCATCTCGCTTCCTCTCTCCTGTTTTTCATCTCCGCCGTGATCTGGTTGTGGTTGAGTTGAGGCTGATTGTAAAAAGCTCACTCTCGCAAATTATCCAGCGCTCTCCTTCCGATCCTCCATTCATGCTCAAAACAGAAACAGTTACACCGACACAAATCGTGCAATTCAATTTACATGTATATTGTTCAGATTATGCCTTTTTTACAAATATTATTAAACTCATTATTCCTACACAAAGCTTTGGTTTAAAACCTTTTTTTAATAAGTCCATATTTGAAATAGATTGGGAATCGCATTTATTGTCTTAAATCGCCTATAGCAAAGTTTAAAAAGCAGTTAAATTTTTGGGGAACATTCAAAAATTACGTCAATCATTTAGGGGAGTAGGAGTGTACGAAAGTGTGACAGTGCATCTACTAGGGGCTTGGGAAAAAGCGTGATACTGAGCATAGGAAAAATTTAGATAGACTTAAAAACAATGGACGTAATATTTGAATATCCCCTTGCTTTGATTATCTGTCAATACCATGTTGAATCGATAATTCATTTTGGTGTTCTACAATGCATGCTGGTTCAATATCTGCTATAATATTTATGAAGTTGGACAACTGGAGCTAAAAACCTTTACTTACTATTTGCTGCTGAACTGCAGATCCTTTTAAATGGCGTCCCAGACAACCAGAAGTCGCATAACAGTATACGAGTACAGTTGTTTATTTGTACAAACTGCATCACTCCCGCACTACTTGGTGGATGAAATCGTTTGATCGATGAGTTTCCTCGCATAAAACGCTATTTTATGAGTTTTTATGTACGTTCCATTTCGTCCCGCATAATTGTACAAAGTAAGTCGGATCAATCCGTAACAGCTGTCAAATAAACTTTGTTATTATAAATCAAGTCGCATAAGAGTACAGACTGATTCGCAAGAAAATCTACACACTAGCATTGCATGTTATGTTTCATCATATGAAATATGCACGTATATCGCCTCCACTTTTGTACGTATAAGGCCTTTTCGTGAAATTTTAATCGTGAAACTTTGAACATATAAGCATCGCAAAACGCAAAAGGTGACTTGGTTGTATGTACATTCTGGTTGTCTGGAGTACTATTGATGTATGCAGCCTAGACTGGCCCTTAAACAAAAAAGTTGTAAAACTTAACGGGGCACCCCCTAGATATGAGCCTTAGGGTAAGAAAAACGCTCTCTCAAAATTTCAACTCAATTGGTTTCTCCACCAGCTGGCGCAATCGTTATGAAGTTTGTATGGGATATTAGTCTCAAATATATTGAAAATTGACCCTATGTCACTGTTTCGCTCCGTATACTAATTGTTCGCGTTCAAATAAGCCCAGAATGACAAATACACTAGTTGATACCCTAATGAACATAATTGCAGAAGGTTATATCTGGATTTAATCTCTTTTTCATTACTTTTTCAGTTGTTGAAAGTTAGGCTTAGATCAGCACTCCCGTACAGTCACTTATATGCATGCGACATGTGCCTCAGCTCGCCCAGCGTCATAGGTGGCTATGATGCGCTAAGTGGTTACCTCCAAGCTATGTTGAAGAAATACAAGCAGTATTGCATGATATACTTCAGATGGTTAAAACACCAACTTCATTAATTTTGATCGTGGTACAATCTTCTACAATATTCTTCGCTATTATATCAAGTAGTGTTTTTGACATTTTGGGTCCAATTGAACGCGATCATCAATTTTCCTGAACCAAACAGCGGATGATGCGCTGTTGCTCATATGTTTGAGCTGAAAATCCCATATTAACTTCAATTCAAATGCGCCACCTCATGGAACGACCAAATGAGCTGAATTTTTCAGAAAGGCTTCTTCTTACCCCAAGAAATAATCCTGGGGGGTGCCCCGTGGAATCATACAACTTTATTTTTCTCCCATACTGAGCTGGGCCAGTCTAATGCAGCCCATGCTGGTATTACTTGCAAAAATGTTGTTTATTATGTTGATCTACGAAATGCGTTTTAAACTAGGAAACTTTAAACTTTTGCAGTACTATGAAATACTCAACTAAACTAATAAGCAATATATGTTCTGGAGTCTAGATTATCCGCTGATATAAAAAATATCGTTTCGTTTCTTTTACCTTAAAAAATATATTGTCCATATCTTGAATTTTGAGACTGATATATTAAAAATTGATATCTGGACTTCATTGCCGTGCGTATAATGTTGCAAAGTAACTGGCTGCATCGATCAAAGAAGTGTGGGCTCAATTCCCGCTTCAGCTCAGTTTTTTTTTTTTTTTTGTCAGGAACGTATTACGACTGTGCCATTTGGCGTTGCATGCTAGTCCGTTGGGGCCCAGATAGCCGTAGCGGTAAACGCGCAGCTATTCAGCAAGACCAAGCTGAGGGTCGTGGGTTCGAATCCCACCAGTCGAGGATCTTTTCGGGTAGGAAATTTTCTCGACTTCCTAGGGCATAGAGTATCTTCGTACCTGCCACACGATATACGCATGCAAAAATGGTCATTGGCACAGTAAGCTCTCAGTTAATAACTGTGGAAGTGCTCATAAGAACACTAAGCTGAGAAGCAGGCTCTGTCCCAGTGGGGACGTAATGCCAGAAAGAAGAAGAAGAAGAAGAATAAGCTAGTCCGTTGATTCGTGTGATGCTCCCTTCAAAGGTCTTAATCGTACATAATGCTTTCCAGGAAACTTTAGTTCTTTCAGTGCTACAAAGTACATAAAACTAATATTATAATGACATAAATTCAATTTTAAGCAAAATACTCGATGTAAAAAATAAAAAAAGTAAATTTGATATTGGGGGCTAGATAGCCATAACAGTAAACTCAGCAAGACTATGCTGAGGGTCGTAGGTTAGAGTCCAGCCGGTTTCGTAAAGGAAATTTTCTCGACTTCCATGAGCGTAGAGTATGATTGTACCTGTCACACGATATACACATGCACAATTGGTCCATTGACAAAGAGAGCTGTCAGCTAATAACTGTGGAAGTGCTCATGAGAAGTTGAGAAGCAGGCTTCTGTAACGTCAGATAAAAGAAGAAGAAATTTGATGGTAATTACACTCGATTCTGTTTTTGCACGGGAGATGCGTACTGTGCAAAAAAAGTTTTGAGTTCAAAATTTCAAAAACCGCGCAAAAAAAGAAACACCATTTCTCGACGATTCGTGCAAAAATAAGGTTTTGGCGAAAAAAAATGTATGGAAACTTTTTTTGCATGGCCGTGTAAAAAAAATCCGTTCGAAAACAGAATATTGATTAAATACCAGATATGGACAATGGTAATAATATTACTCCCAGTCATTGAAGAAAGTGAATTGCTACAGTTTAAATTTGACAAAATTGCACTTAGGTCTTAATCAAATCAACCATGTAAAAAAATCAACAAAACTGTTATCTTGATCTCTTGCTGACGAGCGTCTGTGATAACTTTTGTGTTAATGAGGCATTGACTCCATTTTGGATAAATGAAGTGTTTCACACGGCAATAGAGTTCTCAGTTTATTTTTAATACAGATTTCTATATTGACAATGAATTTGAGGAAGTTTTTGACTTTAATTCAACAAACTATGACAACATTATGAAAACGTAAATAATATTAACTGACGATCAATTTCGAGAAGCAAAGATTATGTAAATTATTCAATTGAAGTTTTCTACAACTGTTTGTTCAAAATCATATTAGAGAAAGTATCAATCATTAAAAGAAGGTGTAATGGTTTTTCAAAACATCCCGTCTAGTTCAATAAAAATATGAATTTGAAAAATTGTAAAGAGAAACTATATAAAATTTACAAAAATCATAAAAGTCAAGAGAATTTACAAGAATATTTGAACATGAGCAAACAGTTCAATTCAGCAATGCAATTGGCATATGAGAACTACATCTCGAAAACTCAAAGCTGTCCAAAGAATTTCTTCAACTATGTTAAATCTTAACTTAAATCCAATAACTTTCCTTCTACAATGTATTTTAATGATAAGGTTGGCCATACCTCACAAGAAATATGCAACATATTTTCATTTTTTTTAAGAAGTTTACACAACATACTCAGAAGCTGATGGAAGCTGATGGAAAAAAATCTGATGTAATTAATTATCGTGGCAATGCCCTTATTTCGTGCATTCCGAAGCTTTTTGAGGTCATTACAAAACCTGTATGTTTATTGATATTCAAACACTAAGAGAGCGGCATGAATATGCAATGATTGCATTTATAAACGATATTGCATCTCATAAAGTTGAATGACCAGGGTTATTATCTAAATTAATTTTTTATGTACATGCCATCCAGAAGTTTACGCCGTCGAGAACTATTTTCAATTAAATATCACCGTACTAGTTATGCAAAATTCGGGCCAATGAATCAAATGATAACTACTTATAATAAACATTACGATTCAATCGACTTAACTTGGTCCAAAGCGAAATTTAAACAATACTTCCGCACATTATCTTAAGAAGGAAAATTAGGTAATTGAATGTATTAGTGAAACTAGCACATAAGATATTCTCTTTAGCGGTCTACAAACATGATTGACGACAATAAATAAATGGCAAGCGATCACGTCTAGGGTTGTCGCAAAATCTCAATTAATCGATTAGTTGGTAATCGATTACAGTTCATGAATGCCGATTATCGATAACGATTAATCGATTAGTATTTTTCGATTAATCGAATTAATCGACATTTTTTCTGTAAATATGAGTTCTTTCTGCTATAAAGTACACCGGAGTAAGCTAAAACGGGTCGGGCAAATTGAAATACTAAGTTTTAAACATGATGACAATAAGTGTTAGCAGGTTATTCGTTCCTTAAAGTTTGTTTCATTAGTTAGCACAATGTTTCTGTAGTAAAATTTTACATTATTTCGAAATTTTACATTTCATGTAACCCCAGCCGTTTTAACTTGCCTGAAATTTAATTGAAAAAAACAGTTTTGAGAATGGCTCTCAATAGATAAACACGGATCGACGTACACGATGATATTCTTCTAAAATTTAATAGAACTAATCCAATTTTTACATAATTATCTAACCATGAAGCTGAGGTTCATGACTTAGTAAATTGTTAAAGTTATTTTTTTTTAAATCAAGATGAATTTCAGTACCGTAAATTCGGGTGTAATTGATCAGTAGGGTGAAATTGATCACCGTGTCACGCGATTTTATTTCTTACTTATAGTGCACCAAATTCATTGTAACCTATAGTAAATGAACGGTGTTTGCCTTAAATAATGTATACTTGTGTATAGTGAAGTTTTTTGTGCCACAGAATGTTTATTATTATGAAAATAATTTAAAATTCCAAAATCAAGTTTAGTGTGAAATTGATAGACATCCATGAACTTCTAGTTCTAAACCAGGATTTAGACATGGTTCAAACCTGAAAGTTTGTGAGGATGCTAAAAATATATCTCCAAAGCAGATTTTACGATCAAAACTCTTACAAAGTTGCTCGTTTTGTTAAAACATTTGATTTTTTGCTACAAAGTAGAGAACTTCTTTGGAAATTGCCTACATTAAGGCGTTTTTTGCGGTATTCTTGAAGTTTAATTATTGATTATTCCCGTAAATATTGTCTCGTTAAGAATTTGGCAAGCATATTTGAATTCAGGAGGCCCAAATTAAGTTATAAAGTCAATTGGGTCCTAAAATTTTTAATGAAATCTTGTTTTTATTTTATAACACGAAAAAGTATGTTACTGTAACTACTTTAGCAATTTTTCTCGCTCAAATAATGGCTATATCATGTTTAAACTTTATTTTAAAAATTTGGTCCATAAACCTTGACACTTTTGATCATGTTTGACGTTCGCTTAGTCGACAAAAACACCACAGGGGTTTTAGTTCGACCACTGGGGTTGTTCTTATCTGACATTTCGTAAGGGACACGGAAAACAAAATACACCCAAAATTTGAGTTTAAGCCAAAGGATGTGACAAAGTCTAAAAAAATACTTGTTTTAATTATGAATCGTGGTTTTACGGCCAACCAGCCGAGTGGAAGTTTAACAACTACCGAAAAGCTAAACATTACATATAATTTGCAATTGGATTAGATGGACAAATTGATGTGAAGATTTGCGAAAAAGTTACACGTCTTCTCAGTGAGAATCGAACTCACGACTCCCCGATCTCTAGTTGGGGCGCGTTAACCACTACGCCATGAGAGGACTCATGAACGCAGAAGTTAACCTGAATTCGATTTCAGCTCAATAATCACGTGGTCCTCTTTCGCAAAGTGCACCTCTTTCGGAAGAATTAGATGCCCATCCAAACACAACGCTTTCTATATATATCCAATGCCTAGCCCGAGAGCGCATTGTTTTTTAGGTATAGGAATAGCACACTACACTAGCCAGCAACTGCGCTGGCTGAGGTTTCTATTGTGTGGGCTTCCAATGGGTCGCGACGTTCTCAAACGACCGGTTACGGAACATGAGTCCGTTGCTCGATAAATACTTGTTTTAATTATGAATCGTGGTTTTACGGCCAACCAGCCGAGTGGAAGTTTAACAACTACCGAAAAGCTAAACATTACATATAATGTTAAATTGGATTAGATGGACAAATTGATGTGAAGATTTGCGAAAAAGTTACACGTCTTCTCAGTGAGAATCGAACTCACGACTCCCCGATCTCTAGTTGGGGCGCGTTAACCACTACGCCATGAGAGGACTCATGAACGCAGAAGTTAACCTGAATTCGATTTCAGCTCAATAATCACGTGGTCCTCTTTCGCAAAGTGCACCTCTTTCGGAAGAATTAGATGCCCATCCAAACACAACGCTTTCTATATATATCCAATGCCTAGCCCGAGAGCGCATTGTTTTTTAGGTATAGGAATAGCACACTACACTAGCCAGCAACTGCGCTGGCTGAGGTTTCTATTGTGTGGGCTTCCAATGGGTCGCGACGTTCTCAAACGACCGGTTACGGAACATGAGTCCGTTGCTCGATAAATACTTGTTTTAATTATGAATCGTGGTTTTACTGCCAACCAGCCGAGTGGAAGTTTAACAACTACCGAAAAGCTAAACATTACATATAATTTGCAATTGGATTAGATGGACAAATTGATGTGAAGATTTGCGAAAAAGTTACACGTCTTCTCAGTGAGAATCGAACTCACGACTCCCCGATCTCTAGTTGGGGCGCGTTAACCACTACGCCATGAGAGGACTCATGAACGCAGAAGTTAACCTGAATTCGATTTCAGCTCAATAATCACGTGGTCCTCTTTCGCAAAGTGCACCTCTTTCGGAAGAATTAGATGCCCATCCAAACACAACGCTTTCTATATATATCCAATGCCTAGCCCGAGAGCGCATTGTTTTTTAGGTATAGGAATAGCACACTACACTAGCCAGCAACTGCGCTGGCTGAGGTTTCTATTGTGTGGGCTTCCAATGGGTCGCGACGTTCTCAAACGACCGGTTACGGAACATGAGTCCGTTGCTCGATAAATACTTTTTCGCAAATCTTCACATCAATTTGTCCATCTAATCCAATTGCAAATTATATGTAATGTTTAGCTTTTCGGTAGTTTCTAAAAAAATGTTTTTTGGGCTCAAACCAACGGAAAACATTAGAAAATTGAGTAAACATGTGTTTTTGGCCTAAACTTTAGCGTTTGGCACTAAAATTGGGACAGGGCTTTAGGACCCTATTTCAAAACTAACAATAATCACATTGACAAGTGATCAATTTCACTCCGAAGTGGGATTCCCCGATTTTTAATGTTAGAGCTGATTTTTGGCACTAACATCACATTTGTTAGAACATTTCGGTGCCTCAGCCAATGAGGTTCACCGTCATACTCGTTTTCCTGCATTTAGTTGTATGTTATTGATAAAATTTTAGAAAGCATACCAAGAAAACAGTGAAACATGATCAATTTCATTCAATGGAATAAACCATTAATGTACAATATAACGTATTGTAATTGAATATCGAAGCAACATTATTCTTGTTTGGATATACAATTCAAAAACAATATAATACATTGTAACAGAACACTGTATTGTTTTTAAATGGGTTTATACCTTACAATTTTGGTCAAATTCCTATTTTCGCGTAAAACAACTCTTGCTTTTTTCTACGTAGCTTTGCTGAAAGAAGTAAACAAAACAAGTTTAGAAAGCAAAAAATGTTGGGTGAAAAATATTCAAAACGTAGAAACAGGTAGTTTTTAAGAAGTCACTTGACATTAGCTGTAACGACGAATGCAACCATGATAAATATCTTTACTTCTATAAAGTTAAAATTATTTTGCTACTGTTGGCACGAATATCCGGTAAGTTGGGGGACAATCCATACAAAATACAAATTCTATATTTTTCACCACTAAGTGAAATACAGTTTGTTGAATTGTTTTTGTATTGTACAACAATACACAAATTGCTAATCAAGACAATACATGAACAATATATCGTATTGTATTTTAAAAATGTATGTATGAGAAAATATTTAGATTTGTATTGTTACGATACTTAACCACCCATACATTATATTGCAAAAATCTCATATACCATACAGTGAACTGTTCAAAACAATATATTGTACTGTAATTGTATTGTCATTTTACATATACTGTATTGTATTTCCAATATATTGAATGGTACAGTTACAATACGTTATATTGTTTTTCTATTGTATTTTTTATCCGGGCTACATTCATAATTCTGAATCTAATCCCTCCCTCTCCCATTTTTCATGATTTCTATTATGGAAATGAAAAAAAAACACATAAAACTGATCCATTCATGCAGAACATACATGAACGAGCTTTGTAGAAACTTTTTGTTTTGCTTCCCTTATTCCTGGATAATAATTTGATCGAATTTCCATTGATATTTTGTGTCATGATTCATTGTAAATCTAGGGAATAATTTAAAGAATTTGTAAAACTCGTATTTATCAGAACCACTTGAATGTTTACGGGATTGTCACAAAATTTTAGGTATATTTTGAAATAAGTTTTGGTTCACTTTTCAAGAATTTTTAATAGGGGAAAACCACTAATTTTCGACCCACAAGAAATCTGTGCCAACTTTCAGATTTTCATACAAAGTAGGCCGAAAACGTATGAATGGGTCGAAAGTTAGTGCCCGTCCGTGGACTATGTATTGCACATCGATATGTTACTGATCTTAGTCTATTCCTAAATAGTTAGCAGTACCTGATTACCAGGTTGCTAGAGGGATGTTTCGGTATACACCAGAGGTGCATTGAAACGCATAGATTCAGAGTCAGAACAAGACTGTTCTATCATTGGAACATCAGCTCCTTTTATTTAGTGGCTTGCTGTAATACATTAACACAAATAATACAATCATACAATCTTATGCTAATGGCAAAGATGCCTGGGTCGGCGGTGACAATATTTGGCAATAACAATTTGGGTTGAAATATGAGCCTAGCGCATCGTCCAAACGGACGACCACCAACGAGTAAACATGCAGTCAGCATAACATGTAGCGCACTCGAGTGCCTTGATGCAAATTGCTTACGCATGCTGACCTGACCTAGTCAATTTGTGACAAAACATTCTGTGTTGTATTTATTGCTTGGCTGATAGATGCTGGAAGGATGTTTTTGGGTCGATGCGTGTATAGCACACCTCCCCCCTTTTAAAGAATGATGTAATGAAATAGAAAGTGTAATGAAATCATTCTTGCGTTTTGCCTTCCCAGATGTCTTTGTTTGAGCTTTACAATATGTTGGTTTTCCTTAAGTTTCTAACACTTTGTCTTAACTAAATAACTTTATTTCTACACTAACCGAATTTTGCACTCCTCAGCATATAGCTGGGAACTTTCATCTACCTCGTTATTTTATTTTTTTAAGTTTCATATTTTTTTTTTTTTTTTTGTGAGAGGTTAGGCTCGGTGGGACTCTAGTTAAAGTTATTTACGCCTTAATTATTCTATTTTTGTGTACATTTACTGATTTTCCTGAAATTATGTGTTCTATTTCGCAATTTGGTTCACTGATTTTTATTATTTTATAAGGTCCAAGATAAAAGGAATCTAGTTTTCTTCTATTTTCATTTTTTAAGAAAATCATGTCGTTAATTGCAACTTTAATGGGATTTATGTTATTATCAAACTCTTTTTTTCTTCGGTATTTATGCTCCAATAATTTTTGTTTTACTATTTCATGTGACTTTTCAAGTTTAAACTTTAATTCATTACTGAATGATTCAAAGTTATAAATGGGTTCATTACTATTTTCTAATACGTCTTGCGGGAGAGAAGCCTTTCTGCCAAATATCAACTCAAATGGGGTAAAATTATGATCTGTGTGCGGGGTTGTGTTGTATGAGAATTCATAATATTTGATCCAATCATCCCAATCAGACTGATGCTCATTGGTGAACGATCGCAGATACTCATTAAGGCATCTGTGATTTCTCTCCAATGAACCAATAGATTGAGGGTGATATGGTGTTGAAAAGGTTTGCTTAATTTGGAGTAACTTACTAATCTGTTCAAGTACTTCATTGTTATATTCAGTACCTTGATCAGATCGTAGTTCGAGAAAATTGCCAAAAGTCAGAATAAAATTTTCGACTAATGCTCTAGCTATGGTGTTTGCTTCTTTATTAGGGATCGGAATTATGGATATATATTTTGTAAGGTCACATTGAATCGTAATGCAGTACCGGTTATTTTTATTAGATTTGGGTAAAGGACCAACTGTGTCTATTGATATTACTTCGAAAGCTTTTGATGGTGTTGTGGTTATGACCATTGGTTCTTTCGTATGCTTGATAATCTTATTTCTTTTGCACAATTCGCAGGCCAGGACGAATTGGGCAATAGACCTTTTCATATCGCGCCATCTATATTTTTCTCGGAGTCTTAGGTACAGTCTGAATTGACCTACATGTCCTCCAACTGGTGTATTATGATGATTGCTTAGTAATGTTTGAATTTCTTCCGGGTTATTTATAAAGATTGGTTCTTTATAAATTATAATTTTTAAAGTTTTTAATATTTTATTAGCTATAGTTTTTAATACATTTAATGGTACTATGGTAAAAATAAAATCGTTTGCCGGCAATGCTAAATTTTTCGCGCCTAGTCTTTTTGTAATTTTTTCGATTTCTGGAAGAGCACACTCGAATGCGTGACTTCCATTTCTAACGTCTTGATGCACTTGTGCAACAATCGTTTTGCAATTTTTCTTCAATATCATAAATTTCAATGTATTGCCCACTACGGCTGTGCACAGCTTCATCATTTTTCTTGTTTCCGTAGGGCGTTCAGTTTCATATGTAGAGAGGTGATCAGTCTCCTTTTTTTCATTTTCAATGCTAATATCTTTTAAATTATTTTTAACTAATTTTTGTGCCTTACGGGTCATAGACCTAGTATTAACTATCATAACATTAGAAATTTTTAATTCGTCAGATGTAGTAGCTATTCGCGATAATGCGTCCGCTGCTACATTTTCCTTACCTTTAATATATACAACATCGTAGTCGTATCCTTCAAGATCGATACGAATTCTAGTCAATTTCGAGGTTGGATTCTTGATTCCGAATAGATACACAAGAGGTCTGTGATCTGTTCGTACTGTGAATCGTCTTCCATACAAATAGGCTTCGAAATAATTTATGGCCCAATGTATGGCGATTAGTTCTTTTAGTATGGTCGGTTTATTTCTTTCTGCTGGAATAAACGTCTTACTTGCGAACGCAATAGGTCGTTCTCCTGCTTCAGAAATTTGAGATAAGACAGCTCCGCATCCTATGTCTGACGCGTCTGTCGTTAGTATAAATTTTTGGGTAAAATCGGGGTATTGTAATAATCTTGGAGACATCAGCTGTTGTCTCAACAGATCGAATGCATTTTGACATTTATCAGTCCATGTAAAAGTAACGTTTTTCTTCAGTAATTGGTTTAATGGGTAAGCTATGTCAGCAAAGTTTTCGACAAATCTACGATAATAATTGCAAAAAGCAACGAATCTTCGCACATCGTCTACATTTTTGGGAATTGGATAGTCCCTAATGGCTTTAAATTTGGAGTCGTCGGGCAATATTCCCTGATCGGTTATTTTATGACCAAGATGAGTCACTTCGGTTTTTAAAAATTTACATTTGGATTAATTTCATTTTAAATTATATTTCCTCATTCGTTCAAATACTGATTCTAAATTTGACAAATGATGTTTCAACGAACATCCGATAATAACAATATCATCTATATAGATAAATGCACGCTCAGGTGTTAGACCTGCCATGGCAATAGCCATCATCCTTTGAAAACTATTTGGACTAATATTTAATCCAAAAGGTAATCGTTTGAACTGATAGTGCCCAGAGTTGGTAGAAAATGCGGTATACTTCCTGGAATTACTGTCCAAGGGGATCTGATGAAAACCTGACATCAGATCCAGTGTGCTAAAATATTTTGCTCTACCAAGTTGGTCTAGTATACTTTCAATTCTTGGTAGCGGAAATTTGTCTGGCATAATTTTCTTGTTTAGTTGCCTAAAATGAACAACTAGACGCCATTTGTTTTCTGAATTATCCGACTTTTTCGGGACCAGCAAAATCGGGGAATTATATGACGAAACTGAGGGTTCTATAATTTCGTCTTTTAACATTTTCTGAACTTGCCTTTCGATTTCTTCACCTTGGGCATGAATAGTTTTATAGTTGGGTATATACACAGGAACATTATCGTTAAGACTGATGTTCTGCGTATAAAAATTATTGATTGACAATTTCTCATCTTCTAGGTTAAAAATATCTTCATATCGAATGATCAATTTTTCGAGTTCTCGTTTAGCTTGTGGAGTAAGGTGTTGAGTATCAATGTTTTTCAAAATTTTATTTCGCCTTGGGGTTTCATCAGTTGAGTGTGTTTTGCGTGGTACTACTTGGAAGTTACTTAGTGGTTCCATATAAGGTTTAAAATCTGTGTAAGTAATATAAACTGCTTTATCGGTGGTATTAATGAATTTTAATATTGGTTCTTTAGCTGATATGATCGTATTTCCACAAAAAATTCCTGGTTGAATTTCCTGTGAGTGTACCACCATATCCTCTTGTAAATTTTGATTTGGTATGTAACGGGTAACTTCGCATCGTGGAGGTAAAAAGAAATTGTTTTGGAAATTATCTTCAATAGGTATCAAAATAAGCTGATTGTCTACAGTAAATGACAACATCCACGGTTCGTAGTCAATTTTACACTTATATCTTGCCAAGAAATCTTTTCCAATGATTCCGTCCGTTGGAATAGGGAAATCATTTAAAACTATTTGGAATTTCTGCTGAATAGGTATACCCTCAACTAATATGTTAACGAAAGTACTTCCTAAAGAGTGAATTCCTTCATCTCCTGTACCTGATATGACGCATTTTTCTTCAGGGTAGTAAATTTGAGACGATTTTACTTTACGACTTTTAATGATAGATATATCAGATCCTGTGTCAACAATAAAAGTACACTGGGTTTCCGATAAATCTATTTTTAAAATAACGTAATTGGAGGTCGATGCATTCTCTGTAAATGTCGACCAAACTGTGTGCCTAAAAAAGTGTTGTTTTGTGCTGGTTGTTGTTGTTGTTGTTGTTGATACACTGGTTGCTGGTTAATTGGTTGTGGTTGTTGGTAGGCTACCGGCGACAATTGTTGAAAACCGGGTTGTATTGCCTGCGGTATAGGCTGCATGAAATAGGTAGAGCGTGTTTCGTATCGTCCTCTTCCTCTATTCCATTGGCCTCTAAAATTTTGTCCTCTGAAGTTTTGACCTCTAAAATTTTGTCCTTGGCCATAACTGTGTCCTTGGCTATAATTGCCTTGGACATTTTGAAATCTTGGTTGATCATGATTACGAGAAAATGATCTGTGACCAGAAGAAAAATTTCTTCTGTCACCGTTGAATCCACCACGGCCACGACCACGTTGGTTGTGATTATTGTTTGTATAGAACATTTGTGCTATCGAGGATTTCTGTCTTTCTTCAGAATAGTTTTCCTGAAGTTTTTGGATGGCTTCATTGATCTTAGTGAATGTACCGGCTCTTAGAATCAGCTTCGAATCCGCATGGTCTATTCCGTTAATCAGAGATTCGATACCACTTTTAGTAGCCATTTGCATAGCCTTGTCAGTAGGTATAGTTTCGTCAATGTAGGTTGCTGCAAGCTGTTGGGTTAGTTTCTCCACCTCTTTGCAGAATTCTTCCACAGTGCCCCTTTTTTTAGAGCACTCATTTTTGCTTTAATGTTGTCCGAACTTATTTTCGGAGCACATTGGGTTTTTAGCTTATCCAGTGTTTCATTTAAATTTTGTGCCCCCGTTATTGACTGACGTGCAACTCCAGTCAACCTTGTTTTGATAAATTTAAAAACAGTTTCGTCTGCCGCTGTTTTCTGCGCCACTGTCGCGTCTGCAAATTCTCCATTGACGGTATCAGAGAATAATGCAACGGCATCGAGAAAGAGTTGAGATGGTCCGGAGACCCATCATAAGTTTGGATGAGGGATGTCCCCAATTTGATGTCGATATTAGGCATTTTTACTTCCCTTTTAAATGATAACCTTTTAGAAATAATAGCCGCTCTAACTACTGTTTTAAATTTAGGTTTTAATATAATTGAATTATTTAGTAGTTTTAGAGAGTCTTCAGTTATTGTTTTAAGAGTTTGATATTTTTGACATTCCGTATTCCATAAATCTGATGCGATGGAATTTTGTGCGCTTAGCAAAATAGTTTTATATTGTTTTAAAAGCTTTATTAAAAATTCTTTTTTTTGTACGATATTTTCTTGAGATCGTGGTCTTTTTATATTTTTGGTAATATTATTGAACTCTTTTGTGATACTAGCTTCAATTATCTGAAGCTCTTCTAACATTTAAAAGATATAAAAATTCTTCAGTAGATTTGAGATAATTATTATTCGCTATTATATATATAATTGTATTGTTTGTTCGTCCCGTTAACTTTCTGCACTCACCCTGTAAATTAGATTGAGGTTACCTGCTTGCCTGCTTGTTGTCCGGGTTGCTCTCTGCTGCTTCAATAGGATTGTTGTTTATATTGTCTATAATTTTCATTGCTCACTGCTGTGTTGAGCAGGCGCCTTTTCTGTATTTTCTCGATCACCGGTATTAATGTTGTTTTGTTGCTGTTGATGTTGTTGTTGTTGTTGTTGGAGCTGTAGCTCCCTCATCAATGCATCTGCCTCGCGATCGTCGTAAGTAAGTCTGATGTAATGGAAGACTTCCCCTGTCTGTGCATCGACTTGGTACACATTTGTTGCAAAGAACTGCATTTTCTTCCTTTCAATGGTCTTCCAGCAACACACAAATTTCTTCACAAGTCACTTCTTAGTACAAAATCGCTAACACGCGTCCGCCTAGGTTTTTTTTTCGACGCTTCTTGATGTGTCATGAGTCCCTTGTCCGTAGTGATCACTACCGATCCAGTGATACTTGGGCATACCGTCGATGCATAACTTAATAGTTCGTCTGCTCTTACAGACCTACGATTCACTAAGCCAATGTTACTGAGGCTTATTTGTTTAACTTTGTACCGATTATACGATACTTTCTTCGCTTGTAAAAAGTCTTCTTTCATTAACAAATGGATAAATTGTTTACATATACCATTTGACACGACAATTGTACTATTTTTCTTCGTTGCCAAGTTGGCCACTAAATCTTGTAATTTGTTCATCGTTAATAAGCAACAATTAATTTCATTTCACTGTACTCTCCGTCTAACGTCCTCCACAAACGTTTGTTTTCCCGTATCACTGTCCAGCCATAATATAATATAGCTAACTGCGTTCCGATGGTCACTATCGTTAATATAAATTCTTCTCTTGACATACTTCTAAAGCACTGAGTTTTTCACTTTTCTATCGTAAGCTCACTAAGTTTGCTTAGTTTGTTTGCCTTTTTTATGACTTGCCTAGTCATTCGCCTTTGGATTTCTCCCCACAAACTTAAAACAAGTTGAATTGTTACACCAGCCGATATGAACCACTACCAGGTTGTTATGGAGTTCAGTGTTGTCGTGTGCTCTAACTGGTTGTTCACAATTTCGATGTGACTATCACCGTTATGATTCACTCGGGCTTTTGATTCCTCGGAGCCCATTCTTCGTGGTGTTTCACTAACTTGCACGGGTCTGGATTATTCACAATTATTCTCACTTGACTTTTTCCGACGATTACTGGTTCGGATTAACTCGCGGTCGCCATTTCATAGCCCGTCCGTGGACTATGTATTGCACATCGATATGTTACTGATCTTAGTCTATTCCTAAATAGTTAGCAGTACCTGATTACCAGGTTGCTAGAGGGATGTTTCGGTATACACCAGAGGTGCATTGAAACGCATAGATTCAGAGTCAGAACAAGACTGTTCTATCATTGGAACATCAGCTCCTTTTATTTAGTGGCTTGCTGTAATACATTAACACAAATAATACAATCATACAATCTTATGCTAATGGCAAAGATGCCTGGGTCGGCGGTGACAATATTTGGCAATAACAATTTGGGTTGAAATATGAGCCTAGCGCATCGTCCAAACGGACGACCACCAACGAGTAAACATGCAGTCAGCATAACATGTAGCGCACTCGAGTGCCTTGATGCAAATTGCTTACGCATGCTGACCTGACCTAGTCAATTTGTGACAAAACATTCTGTGTTGTATTTATTGCTTGGCTGATAGATGCTGGAAGGATGTTTTTGGGTCGATGCGTGTATAGCACACTGGGTCGAAAATTGGTGCTCTTCCCTTACCTTTTGAAAATATTTAGATTGACTCGGGAATTCTTAGCTAACTTCGGCGATATTCAGTTTTCTCAGGTAAGCTTTGTTTAGATTCCTTCAGAATTTTCTACCTTCTGAATTTTTTTTCACAATTTCGCAATAAGCAAAACGGCAAAGGTTAGTAGAATGTGTACTACTAATCCATTCGTTTGTTTTTTTTTACATTACAACTTAGCTCTCTCGGTATACTGCGCGTTTATGGGCGTTCATTCTACAAATTATAACACACAATTTCCTAGCGTTATCTTTAAAGTTAATGGAATTTGCCTCGCACGAATGCGTCAGAGTCCTGGACAAATGAATCAGTGAAAAAAAAAAAAATGCAAATCCATTGACCCGTTGTCATGTTAACTCTTGACCAGGACTGGAACTTTTCAGTTCTTTCCTGAAAAAAGACACCAAACTGGAATCAATAAAAACAATAAGAAACCAAACAAAAATTAAGAGAACAAAGAGAAACTTAACAGAAAATAGGGGATACGAGATCGATTTATCATAAAATCGGACACAGTTGACAACCGTTCTTCGCGCGCGATACACGTCTTTTCGCAAGCTCGTGCACACCTAGTGAAGTCGTTTCTCTTTCTTACGTTTTTCTGCTGTGATACTTTTGCATTCAATGCAAAATGCATTCACACAGAAAAAATACGCTCGTCGTGGACTTCGGTGTCCTGCCGAAAAGGCCCGCAATCGAGCAAGTGGAAGAATTCCTCCAAAAGTTCGTCAAGCTCGACATGGCGGATGTGAGGAATATACAATTGCATACCCTCAAAAGTTGCGTTTTCATCGAGATGAACGATGCCGGTGTAGCCCCGCGGCTACAAAAACAACACCATCTCCAACACTGCTTCATTCGCGAGGGATTGAAGTACTATATTCCAATCTACGTAGATGGGCCTACTACTACAGTAAGGATCCATGACCTCCCGCCGCAGATGTCGAATACCGTCATTTGGGATCATATGGAGCAGTACGGCAAAATTATATCCATCCACAATGAGGTATGGAAAAATTACTTCAAGGGGGTGCCGAACGGAGTCAGAGTAGTACGAATGAGGATGGAGAAAAAAGTGCCGTCGTACATCGTGATCAACAATGAGCGCACATTCGTCTCTTACCCAAACACAAATCCGACTCATGAAACGCAACAACAACAACAACCAGCAAACACTCCTACAGACCGTACGACGATCGACGAACACCAGCACGTTATAGCAGATGGACCCCCGGCTGCAAGCGAATCCGATGAACAGAACGACAACAACGATGACGACGGTAGTAGCGCAAATGAAACCGATTTCGAGCAAGAATCTGCAGGCAAAACCAAAAGGCGGTTGTCAACGGAAACGTCTAGCAGCACGAAAGAAGATAACCAACCAAAGCGAACGTGCAACCAGGGTGACCAGGAATGTGAGAGAACAGTGGAAGAAGAATTTATCGAATCTGAATGGAAAGTTTATAATACTAGGTCTAAGAAAAAATAATGTAAATTTAGCTTTCGACATGAATGCACCAAGCGGTGTAAAATGTCGTAAATAAAACAAAACAAACAAACATAAAATCGGACAAGGAATTTATTTAAGAGTATTTTGAAGTTTTTTTTTGCATTTCTCGTGACATTACCACTAGTTTAACTTTTCGTATTACTGTATGCATTTTGTCATGATTTTCACTAGGAATTTTATCTGAATATAAATCAAATTTCCCAGTCATTTTTCTAAGGATGCCTCCAGAGGAACATAAAGGATTTTTTGAAACTATTAGGTTATTTTTTTAAATAAATCTGGGGGTAAATTTTGAAGAAATTTTAAATGACGAAAACTAGACGCACGGTAAATAGTCACATAGTCACATTGAGTATTTTTTGTTATGTATAAAAAAATATATTTTTTCCCTGCGTGCGACGCTTCGTATTTGTATACTAGTTCGTTTTAAATTATTTGGTAAAAAAAAAGAAATTATTTGAAGTGCAGTTCCCAACTAACATTTAGTGCAAATGTAAACATTCTCTAGGCCCTCTTTATACGGCTTTATGCTGAGTAAAGGCGCTGTACATACGAACGAAAGCTTCTATGCGATCTATTTACCAACAAATCTGGCGAATCTACTCAGCTACTTTTAAGCTGTGTTGGCAGCTCTTATTCATGCCGATCATTGCTCTATCTCGACAGTTATACGACAATTAGCTGTGTAACATCTTCGGAAGGCGCTTTCCCAACCATTTCGCAACTGTTGAATAATTATTATACAGCTTCGTTGTAATATCGATTAAATATTATTTTCAAGCTGTTTCACAGCTTCCGGAATTCATATCATAAGTATCTGAATTTAATGTTCCCACCACCTTGGAATCGAACTCACGATCTCTGCATCCACAAGTGTCGACGCTGTCCTTGTTGCCACCACAGTCTATATCGAAAGGCAAATAAAACACTCCGTTTTGTTCTACATCGAAAACGGTTCACACAATATTTAATAATGATCGTAAAAGATGCCATAGCCGCGCTTACACCACTTCATCAGGCTGTCAAAGGGTGCGAAACGTCAAACGCAATGTTTACATCCAACAAACTGAGTAGATGCGCCACAAGTTGTTGTTTTACAGCATACTGCTGTATGCTCGCTGTATAACTAAAGACAAAGCGTTTCTTAAATATATATTGAGCAGCATAACAAATCATATTGTATAGAAGCAGCCGGATTGATGATGGCGAGTTTTATTCCACATCATTGGGTTGCTATCTTTTACGGTGTTGAGTTCCAGCTTAGTGAAAGCAGCAAAAGCGATAACTGACGCAATTTATTCAGCTAAGATTTGTAGCTGCAAAACGTTTGCATTACAGGTGTATTAACGCTAATCGTTCTATTTTTGACAGCTTTCATTTTTTGCTGCGTTCGCTGCTTCAATTCTACTGTTATACAGCACATAGCAAATAATCTTGGCTTATAGCGCTAAAATTGTTAGTTGTTTTTTTTTTTAATGCACGGGAAATGGTAGCTTGACGGTAGTTTATAAATAAATTTCTTGATACTTTTGACCCGTGAAAATGTTCAGGCAAAACAGCTGGAGAACTTTTCAAAGAAAACAGCTGAGGAAATGTTGGATAAATTTCTAGAAATGAATCCTTTAAGGTGAAGATGAATCGAAGCCAAACCCTATATTTTCAAGAGCGCAAATCTGGAGAACCAAACATCCGTTTGAGCTGAAAACTTAATCGATTGGTCACTAGCTGGTGGTGACCAATCGATTAAGTTTTCACCTCAAACAGGTGTTCGGTTCTCAAGATTTGTGCCCTTGAAAATTTTAGGTCTGGTTTCGATTCGTCTTTACCTTAAGAATTCATTTGAAGGAATTCAATAATAAAATAAGGGAGAATATTGTTGTCTGTCTCAAGATAAATCCAATTATAGTGATTATCTGCCCATGTCTCCAAATATGAGCGCAGCGGTCACAGATCATACAGAACTTTCAACTTCGAAGTATAGTCCATGAACTAGACAGCAAGTACATTCATCGTATTCAGTGACTCCTGATATCTATCACTAATTCATAGATGTACTGCTGTCATTTTGCGTAAACCACGTGCTTTCAATTCAGGCGGGAAAGATTTTCCATTCATTTGACCTTGCGGGTGTTAGTTCGCTATTGTGCATCCCGATAAAATTCAGAAAGAGTACTTCGCTCAATTTCCTCTTCTTTATCAACGAAATTAAGGTAACACACGATAGACTCATCTTGGCATCCATAAAAAATCTATGTTCAAACTATCGTTGAAAAGAATATATTTCTGTTTTATATCATATCGGTCATTTGGTGATCTATCGGATCATATGCTTGCTAACAACAGGCATGTTGATACGCTTTCAGTTCATCTCTGTCCGGTAGAACCGATATCACATCCCCAAAACTACAAAATTGATTATCATTTATGGATAGCAAACAGTTGCACCTTAAGCACCGCCAACACATTTTCAATCGGAAGAATTTTGGCGCGCTCGAACTGACAAATCCTCCGTTGTGGTAAAACTTCTTCCGTCGACGTGATGTTGGACTGTTTTCAAAAACAGTCGAGATAAAAGCCGAGCCGGCAGAGCAATGACAGTTAGTTCGTTCAAAACTTCGCTTCGGAAGTCCAACCGGCGAACTCCAGATTGGTGCTGCGAAGTCAATATAACGGCTACGGGCGTACGACCGCCGCCGGACTCTAAAAAAACATAAGATGATCAATATTTTGGGAAAATCGAAAAATAATCGACGTCAGTTAATCGATTATCTCGATTATTGAGTGAGCCAGGTATCGATGAAAAATTAATCGATTAGTGAGTCGATTAATCGATTAATCAAAATAATCGATTAATTTGCGACAACCCTAATCACGTCTTGATTTTTATAATTTTCAAATCATGGCCTACATATATACAGTTGGCATTACCAGCAACTTACAATTTATTGTAATTATATGTGTCCATTTAATACTTCAATATTTAGCCTATTTAAATGGCAAGAACAAATGATAATTAGTTAAAGTGTACGGATTTCGGTCCCTCACGGTAGGAATCATATAGAATGTAATGTCTGGATGGGAATGCTCTTGGTAACGGAGTCTAATGACCTGCCATTTTGCATTTATTTCTGTCATTATAAAGTAGCAATGAGATATTAGTAACTTTTTAGGTTATACTTAAAAAAAGACACCAACACGTTATACGTAACTATTAGAGTAAGGTGTGACCTTCTTCTTCTTCTTTTTGGCATTAACGTCCTCACTGGGACAGAGCCTGCTTCTCAGTTTAGTGTTCTTATGAGCACTTCAACAGTCATTAACTGAGAGCTTTCTTTGCTAAAGTTGCCATTTTTACATTAGTGATATTGTGTGGTGAGTACGGTGATACTTTATGGCCAGGGAAATAAAGGAAAATTCCATTACGAAAAGATCCTGAGTCGACCGGAAATGGAACCCAGACACCTTCAGCATGGCTTTGCTTTGTAACCGCAGACTATAACCCCTCGGCTAAGCAAAACCCCGACCTTAGTGGTAGGTAGTAACTATGGAAGTGGTTTTAAAACATTAGGTTGAGAAACAGGCTCATTCCTAGTTGAGAAACAACACAAAAAAAACAACAAATTGTGATTCTCAGAATATAGTATAGGGATCGTTAAAATATTACGTAACGCAACAGGGGGAGGGAGGGGATTTTACATAGCGTTACGGTTCATACAAAAGTTGTTACGTGAGGGGAGGGTCTAAAATTGGCAAATTTTGCGTTACGTAATATTTGAACGAACCCATACAATTGCAAAAGCAATAGTAGTCTTTGAAACTCATACAGGTGCCACAGCGTTGCTTTCGGTAAAAATTAGACACGCCAATAATCGCCCAACTAAATACCTCTAAACATTTGCCTGCACCAAAATAACCAGGTGTGTTATGATCAACCCAGCCTCCAGACTCAATAGCCGAACCGAAACGAGCCCAAACACAGTCCGCACAGAAAAGGTTACAAGAGTAACACAAATATTTATTATTAAATAAATGAAAATGACAAAAACTCCTGCTGCGCCAGCTCAAGTGGGACATAATAAGTTTTGCCTTCGACTGCCAAGCCAATTCGCTCGGACCAACCCCAGCGTTGCCAACCTGCCAGATTTGTCTGGGATATTCCAGATTTTTGAAGCTCCATTTAACAAATACGACATACATGATTCAGATTTCTTCCAGACAAAATTTCCAAAATTATCCAGCTTGTACGATAAAACGATTTGGCATCCCTGACAGTGGCAGCGGGTGGCGATAGCGGCAGACCTCTCGTCGAAGATCCTCCAGCAACCGATCCGTCTTCTACATATCTATAGGCAAAGCACACTCACTCGAGCACCTTTTTTTGTGGGTCACGACACTCGTGAACTCGTAGAGTTTGGGAAATTGCGTTTTTGTGTGCAATTTATAAGTTTAACACCTTGAGCTGCCCGGTGAAACTGCCGCCGGATTGGACCTAGCAAGCAACCGAACCGAAGGCGATGCAACGGTCATTTCCCGGGTTCCGTTTCTTTATGAAAAACATCCAGCAAGCAATAAATCTCAGGGGTGTGTATTTGTTAGGGAGTCGGGCGCAACAAAAAAAAAGAGCACATCATTACTGACCAATATGCTACACCTTTTTGCTGCGCTTTCTGTGCAACAGAAAGGACAATAAATTCGATCGTTTGTAAATTGGAAATACACAAAGCGTGACAGCAACTGTCGAGCATAAATATTGCCTGCCACGCGGTATTATCGAGCAGACAACAACAGAGCGAGGAGAGCCTCTCGAAGCGGCGGGCCACTTTCCCGTCAGATTCAAGGGAGATGGAGATATCAGCGTAGCCAGGAGTTCCATCATGATGGGGGGGGCAAATGAACCCGAAAGAAAATTGAGATCAGTGCGCATCGTACCTTCGTGCTGTGCGTATACGAATTCTCTCTGCTCTTGGAAGTTTTTCTTTAAAAACTACCTTAAGCAATAAAACAGTACTTTTCAGTGCTACTGAAACAGTACTTTTAAGAACATTTTTTTTTCTACCATTGATCCCTTTAAGATCCTTGTTTGGACCCGTACCTTCGATTTTTTGTTAGACCCGTTGGCGAAAGCTAGCGGTGGTAATCCTTCTTGGACACCGTATGAAAAAATCTCTTAGGAGGTCTCGTCTTCTCTCGTTTATTCACTAAACATGATTGCAACTACAAACAAAAGGAAGCGTGAATCTCTGAATTCACTACTTCCTTCCAAAAAGGTGGGATTTAAAACTGTCACTAAACGTGGCAAGAATGGAAGAAAGGACGTTTCTCCGGAATGCGAACTTTCTTCCAAGGGTGAAATGGATAATGTAGACAAATTTTCCGAACACCAAATCTAAGCTGTTTCTAGCCCAGGATCTTTGATTCAAGTGAGGAAGCAAAGAGTGCCGTCTATCATGGTCAATTGTTCCAAATTTGGGGGATTTAGGCAGGAGATCATAAACTCCATTAGGGGAATCAAGGTTTCCTTCCAAATCGCAAAGAAAGGAGACTGTCCCGTTTTGCCGGAAACTCTTAAAGATCGCGAACTTCTTCTCAAACATCTTGAAGAGAAGAAGCACATTTTTTCTACTTATGACGAGAAAACTGAACGTTTGTTCAAAGTCGTCTTGAAAGGTGTCACTTGAGAGATAAGTCACCTGAAGAGATCAAAAATGGCATAAATGATTTACTTGGATTTTCCCCAGTCCAAGTAATCATTATGAAAAAGAGAACCCAATCTGGCATTGTTCGGAAAGGGCCTTTTCAAAAATATTATTTAGTTCACTTTAACAAAAAATATCTAAATAATATTAAAGCTTAAGAAAAAGCTAGACTTATGTTCGATGTCCATGTGACATGGGAACATTTCCAGAAACCTGGAAGAAATTTCCAGAACTCCACTCAGTGCCGTCGGTGCCAAAAGTGGGTCATGGTACAAAAAATTGTCGCATGGATGCTAAATGCATGATTTGCGGAGGTTCTTCTCACGCTAAGGACGTCTTTCCAGTGAAGGAAGATACCGATAAGTCCATATGCGCAAATTTCGGGGGCAATCATAAGTCTAATTTTTGAGCTTTCCCTTCGCGTAGGCGAGTCGTCGAGGATCGTGCAAGGCAGATGAAAGATAATATCCGTTACGATAACGGTCTTTTCCGAAATTTCCCTGGAAGAGTTTCGAACAATGCTCATTTTTCAGTTAACGATCGCTTGATTAGAGATCATACCCATCAGGAAGATTATAATCATGCTCAATCACAAACTAATTTTAATCCGTCGGGTAGCCGGTCGAATCATTTAATTTCGAATGTATCTACCCACGGAAAATCATATGCCGACATCGTAGCAGGTAATTTGAACTCCTCCCCTATTTTTTACTATGAGTACCCATTCTACTTGTTTCAAATCAAATGGAAAAACAGGTAACTTCTACTCTGCCTCTTCGTCGACTGATTACGGAAAATCATCAAATATACCCATGCCTGCCTCTAATTTTATTTTTCTAACTGAACAATTGAATCTAATGATTGATGCAATGTTCAAATGACTGCAGTCCAAGTTGGTGTAAAATTGACTAATCAAATTGTTATTGGATTACGTCTTTCTAATGGATCCAATAAATAATAATTTGAATATTTTAAATTGGAATGCTCGTTTTTTAAGAGGTAAAGAGGACGAGCTGTTTAATTTTCTTACAGCTAATAACGTGCACAGTGTTGACCAGACACATTTCCCCAAAATTCGAATTGTGAAGCCATGAACTGTTATAACTGTGCGTTCTATTCCTGAGATGGAGGGGGAGGTGGTTGGGCTTGAGTGTTGCACATGGGATCCGACTTGAATTGTGGCTCTCTGGGATCAAAATTTAACGATTTTGTGTGCAGTACTCAAGCTTAACCATCTGCTTTTCTATCTTAGGAGGATAGAGCATGGTTGTAGTAGTTCGTGGCTTCGTAGTTCGGAAAATTTTATTTTCGGGGAAATGAGTCTGAACAACACTGACATGCATATAGCAGTTATTACTGAAACGTATTTGAAACCTGGATCTAAACTCAAAAGAGATTGATTGACTTGATGGGGCATGTGGGGAGTTGCAATCATCATTCAGAGGCGTATAAAACATCAACTGTTTTCGTCATTTGAAACTAAAGTTTTTGAAACTTTAGGTGTTTCTTTTGAAACACAGCTTGGTAATCTACTTTCATAGCAGCCTATTTTCCTTTTCAATGCTCTGGGCAGCAAGTTAATTTGCTCCGAACTGACTTGCGAAAATTGACTCGCAATAAACCATTTTTTTTGTCATTGGTGACTTTATTGCCAAACATCGGTCATGGAATAATTCTCAAAGTAATTCCAACAGCAGAATTTCATTTGATGAGTGCTCTTCAGGATATTTCTCAATTCAATACCCTGATACCCCTACATGTTTTTCTTCTTCTAGAAATCCATCTACGATTGACTTGGTCTTAACCGACTCTAGTCATCTTTGTAGCCAATTAGTTACTCATGCTGATTTTGATTCTGATCATGTCCCTGTTACATTTCAAATATCCCATGAAGCCATTCTCAATCCTATCAGTTCCACTTTCAATTATTTTCGAGCCGACTGGAATGTATATGAAACATATATTGACTCTAATCTTGATGTTAACATCTCTTTGCAAACAAAACTTGATATTGATAATGCTCTTGAAACTTAAACAAATTCCATTGTTGAAGCCAGGAGCATTGCAATTTCAAAATGTGAAGTAAAATTTGAATCCGTGATTATAGACGATGATCTTAAACTCTTAATTCGCCTTGAAAACGAGAAGGCAATTTCAACGCACTCGCGATCCTGCTATGAAATTTATATGGAAGGATTTGGAGAAAGAAACCAAGAAACGTTTTTAAAAATTAAGAAACAAAAAATTTGAAAATAAGATTTCTCAATTGGATCCTGGCTCTAAACCCTTTTGGAAATTAACTAAAATCTTGAAAAAACCTCATAAGCCAATACCGGCATTGAAAGAGGAAAACAAATTATTACTAACTAATTGCGAAAAAGCTCAAAAACTTGCTATGCAGTTTGAAAGCGCGCACAATTTTAATTTAGGACTTACTAGTCCAATTGAAAATCAAGTTACTCAGGACTTCGAAAATATTCTCACTGAAGAGAACGTTTTCGAAAATGCCTGGGAGACTGATTTGGAAGAAGTGAGAACTATTATTAAAAATTCAAAAATATGAAAGCTCCTGGCGATGATGGAATTTTCAACATCCTCATCAAGAAACTTCCAGAAAGTAGCTTATCCTTTTTAGTTGATATATCTAAAAAATGTTTTCAATTAGCATATTTTCCTGACAAATGGAAAAATGCTAAGGTTGTTCCAATTTTAAAACCAGACAAAAATCCTGCGAAAGCTTCTAGCTATCGTCCAATCAGTTTGCTTTCCTCCATCAGTAAACTTTTTGAAAAGGTTATTTTGAACAGAATGATGGCCCACATCAACGAAAATTCAATGTTTGCCAATGAACAGTTCGGATTCCGCCATGGACATTCGACCACTCATCAACTTTTACGTGTAACAAATTTGATCCGCTCCAACAAATCTGAAGGCTATTCTACTGGTCTTGCTCTTCTAGACATAGAAAAAGCATTCGACAGTGTTTGGCATGAAGGCTTGATGGTAACATTAAAAAAAACTTTAATTTTCCAACATACATTGCTAGAATAATCCAAAGTTATCTGTCAAATCATACACTTCAGGTTAGTTATCAGAATTCCAGGTCTGAAAGACTTCCTGTAAGAGCTGGTGTTCCTTAAGGCAGCATTTTGGGGCCAATATTATACAATATTTTCACATCCGACTTACCTGAGTTACCTCAGGAAGGTCAAAAACCCATGTTTGCGGTTGACACAGGCTTCTCCGCCAAAGGACGAAGTCTGCGTGTCATCTGTAGTCGATTGCAAAAAAGTTTGGATATTTTTTCTTCATATTTGCAAAAATGGAAAATTTCTCCTAATGCTTCCCAAACTCAACTGGAAATATTCCTTCATAAACCAAAAGCACTTTATTTGGAACATTCAAGTAGACATGTTCTCAAGATGAGAGGGGTTCCAATAAATTGGTCAGATAAAGTTTAGTATCTAGGGCTCATGCTTAATAAAATTGTAACTTTCAAAAATCACATTCAGGTCATTCAAGCCAAAAGTAACAAATATGTAGAATGTCTGTATCCACTTATCAAAAGAATATCTAAATTTTGTCTAAAGAACAAGCTTTTGATTTTACCAAAATAAGTACTTCTCTGGCTACGCCCATGGTCGGAGAGACAGTCCGGGAGATGAACTAATATGCGGCTATTGTTGAGCCGATTGGTGCTTAGGAAGGATCGTTTAGGAAGCAAATGAGACATTTTTATGAGTTTCTTTTGTTCCAGTCAGGGATGAGAAAAGTACTGGAGCAAACATTTACCGCCTCTACATTTACATCTTTCTACACGACCATCAAAATCCAAAGCAAACCATGACGGTTCAAAACAAAAAATGTCACGGCTCTTCAAAAAATGTAATCTTCTTCTTCCTAACGTTTTTCAACCCCGAATGCGAAATGACTCGAGCACAGTGGTGACACGATTTTTGCGGTTTTCGGGGTTTTGCATTTTTGCTCGATAAAGGCAGTATGAAATTGAACTTGTTTATATGTATCGTAACGGAATGATTGTGGTCTTTCTGTTAGAGCTAATAGATTTCAATTAGTTGAAAACACAAGCGAAATATTAGCGATTGAATGATTTAACACTTTTTTCAATCATTCAGCTTGGAATGGCTGCCCGAAAATGGTCATAGTGGAGAGACAAAAACAGTCAAGCAGTGTGTGAACCGTTGGCAGCGCAACGCCTGATGGTATTGATGCTGCTGCTGCTTTGTGTTTTGGTGGAATGGCAGAATCGATGAACTGTGGTGAATTGTGGTCACAGTTCCCAAGACTGGTTCCAGTTACCGACCGAAATCCGACTGACAACGACGACTGAAAACCGAACCGGTGCGATTGTTTCCAACCTTTTTGGCTGTTTTGACAGAGCGTGCCTCCGTGTATGAATCGGTTCCCCCGTGTCGTAGTATCTGACCCACATACTCAACCTTGTGATACGATAAACAGTTTGATACCGAATCCCCCAAATAGGTAAACTTGATGACCTATGGCTCCGTCAAGTTGATACCACTCACTCATCAAGCTTCTCAGCAGCTTATTTCGCGTGAAGCTAATAGCAACTCACGCGTGCGCACGCGATAATCGAAAAAGCATTCAAAATATTCCCTTCTCCCCCATTCCATAAGCCCGACCAACTCCGAACCACCCTCTCCACCGGCAGCGGACCATCTGAAGTGGATAATAAATTAGGTGTTTACCTTGTGTTCTGTTGTCAGATCTCCTCCACCACGGTTGGCTTCTCTCGCTTCTTCCTGTTTCGTCTGCTTGGTTCCTCCGCCTCAGAAAGGCGATCTTTTTCCACCGTTTGGTTGTTGGATGTTGTTGCGCTCTTTGAAAAGTAACGCGTTTTTATGGCTTTAATCATCGGTGTGATTTCATCCCGCCACTCGGACTCCTCCCGCACAAGCCCACCGATCGAACACTGACACTGGCCCTCTCTCTTCAGCTCCTTTCTTCTGCGACTTCCTCCGGGCCAGTTTTCAGTGACGAACGGCAACTGTGCTGCAGACAGAGCGGTTCCTGATGGTCTGTCTTCTGATTCGGGACAGACCCAACCCAAGCCAGGCAGGGGAAGAAGAAAGGGAACGTTTGTAAAGATTCTTGTTAATGCTGTTTATAACAACAAAACATAACACACTACAAAGAAGTGAATTTAAGAGTTCATAAATCACTACAAATTATAAAAGCTGCGCTAAACAAATTGATCACTTTTACAGCAGTTGGTTCTTTTGCTTTAGTGGATATAAGCGTACATGACTTTTTTTTTGTTGAGTTATGGGTTCTTTGGGACTCTGATAGAAATCAATGCACTCAAAATGATCGCATTTTATAGCTTCTCATTCGTATCAAGTCTGATGTGCCCCCTCAATAGAGGAATTAAAAGCTATTACAGGCAAAATTCAATTACTTAGAGCAGTATTTCCCGATTGGTAGTACAGTGGGATTCCGTTTTTGGCAACAAAGTTTAAATTTTCAGTTGCCTAAAACGGAACCGTGCCAAAATCGGAACCCATATTTCAAATTTTATTTTTCAACTATTGGTTTTGAAAGCATCATTACAATGCTAATACATTATTTTTATGGAATCATAAGGCGTTGAGACTTCGAAAAGGTTCACTTTGAAGCATTTTTCCGAAGGATTATACTATGCTATGAATCTATAGCCCCGTAATGTTAAATTTGGCAAACGTTTTTCTGGTGGCGTTTTTATGTCTCAACGTCTTCAATTATTTTTTAGAAGTTTTATGCATAATTTTTGTATAAGAGGGCCTTGTAAAACCAATAATCGTATAATTGAACTTTATTCAAGAACTGGACATTTTCTTAAAACTATGAGAGAACACGAAGAAAATTGTTTTTTTTTTTATAAAGCCGTATTTACGAATCAAAAGCGCTGGGTATTGCAAAACGACATTAGCTTTTTTTTCTAATTGTATGAACCTTTAAAATCAGTTTAACTTTTGGACTTTAGCGTAAAATTTGAAAAATTCAGGCGGTTTAGAATTGCTCCTTCGATTTATGTTTCTGATAAAGTAAAGCATTTTATAATGAATGGTTGACTGCAATCAAAAGTGCAAACATAAACATGAGATGATGCATAAATGTGACTTGTAATTTTGTAGAATTTAGTTTTTACTTGCAATAATTTTAAATTGAGCTTGATATTTATTTTACACCTACCTTTTGAAATCAACTGAAATTTACAGGATCCTGTTATTAAACATCAAGAACCTTATAGGAATCTTCAGGTTTTCATAAGAAATCTACAGAAAAAAAGCTTGAGCTCTGAAGCATCTTGCCAAACATCCGTAGGATCTCGCATAGAGTTCTCAGGATTCTGCTAAGGACTTTGCTAGGAGTTAACATCTTGGAATTCCGCTACGATGTTGCAGAAAATTCTCAAGTCTCCGATGAAAAAAAAAACATTTAAAGTTTATTATTATTAGACTACCACTAGCACATCTCAAATTCCTCTGGGAACCTTTTCAAAATCCTCAAGCTTTTGACATAAATATTAAAAATACTACTAGAGATTCACATTATCCCGCTTAAAATTTACAGGACGCCCTAGAGTTCATTAGGAATCACCAGATTTCGGGCATAATTCTCAATAACCAATTATACACTCTAAGGATCCCTCAATAAGCTTGGAATCTGCAGATATCCTCATGAATTCGTTAAAATTTCTAAAACGTCTCACAAAAACCAAGAATCCCTTAAGGATTCTCCAGAGTACAGTTAGGAAACTCATAGACTCAGCTCGTAAGGAACATTTTGACGTTGTTGAGACCCGTATCCTTGATTAACAATCTTGTATAGAATTCTGGATAGTCTCTTAACAAATCTAACGCCTAACAGAGTCTATAGAAAAGAGGGAACGAAGCTTTAAATAGTTGACGCAGAAAGATCAATATACACACCAATACCACAGACAAAAAGTTAAAACATTCTCAGTCGTAGTTATCGCACGCTTCAATGATATTATTGAGAATAAATTGTAGTTTGGACTGTATTCTCATTTGTCATGTTATTTAATGAAAACTATTGAAAGTTATGATACACGACATTTTGCTGAATATATTTGTATCTATTATTGCGGTGTGTTTTTACATGCGCAATATATGTTAATGCATAATAATAAAGACAGTGAGCCAAGAAGATGAGACAAGATTTATGATTGTAACTCTGTGTGAGTCATAGATTGCTCTTATGTCGGTGCTGATGCTTTGTTCAAACAAGCTGTTCCAAATCTGAAAAAAGTGTTTTTTTTATTGTATCACCTATTGGCAGACTCAAGTGGGCTGGTCACTCGATATGAATGCCTAAGAAAAGAGATTGGTCTTTAGTTGAGATACTAGTGGAGATTATTGGCCTCATGAAACGTTGTCAATGTACGACCAATGACCATTCCGAAGTAAATAAGCGTCCTTAGTGTTTGGTGAGATTTGGGGAAATATCGACGAAAATGGAGCTCTGGAATGTAATCAATGTGGAGTTGACCTGCTATTCAAATGAATGAAGCAGCAGACACGATAATATTTACAAAAAATTAGAAATTTTAATGGTATTGAAAAATGTTGCCAAAAACGGATCCATTTTGTTGCCAAAATCGGGGGGTGCCAAAATCGGAGCATGCTAAAAACGGAGCATGCCAAAAACGGAATCCCACTGTAATTCCTTAAAGGAAGGAAATGACCATAGAAGTTTAATTTAGTAGTCTAACTGAAAACCATTACGTTCGAACCGGCGATTTGTACCAGGTTTAATGGGCGAAACGAAAGTGGTCTTGTAAACATTATTTTTTTAGTCATAAAGTAAAAATATTCAACGAATACAGTAATTTCTTAAAAACATGATGTTTATTCTTCAAAAAAACCTTCGTGAATTGGATTATCCATTCGACGCAACTTAGTCGCGATGCTCTCACAAGTGCGCTGGACGTCACTAACGTCCACATTCCGGATACAATTCCGGATCCTCGTGGTCATCTGCTTCGTATCCTTGGCACGCCAATTATTTTTGTACACTAGGGCACTGAGGGAGCCGAAAAAAATTGGTCGAGTTTCTTTCTTTTCGGCACGTGGGGAAGTGGTGAAAAAATGAACACCCTGGTTTTTACTAAGGAAAAAACAAATTTCAATAAAATTTTATCACGCACGGATGATTTAGAGCATAAATCTGAGTGTTCGGGTTGATATGGAGGTCAATTGAAGTGAAAATATCAACGAAAACTAAGATTTTTGAGAACCACGTTTGAAAATTAGAACTGACGTAACTTTTAGCTCGGAGGTCTTGTGGTTTTTCAGTGAGGTGTAATTTGATCTGTCAAATCTGTTGCCATTTAATTTATTATTGAATGGGTTACAATCATTAATGGATATATTTTCGGAAATTCAATGAAAATTTTTGTTCTGCTCACGTATTTTGCATATTGTTCATTTCACCACCAACAGCTGTTTATTTTACCCACATAGCACAGGTAAAATGAACATTTGCATCGGTTTTTTGCTAGCTATAGAAATATGTGAAAATTTATCAATTTTAGTCTGAATTCGTGTCGCTGCTATAGATAACACCCCTTTTGTTGATGTTGTGCGATAGAACTATACTTTTTTTTCTATCAGAAACAAGATGATATCCTTAAGGTGTTCATTTTACCACCCCTTTCCCTACGGTAAAACCGTTGAACCGTACAACACGCTCACGGAATGCTTGCCGTTTTGACGCACTCTTGGATTGAACTGACAGCACCCGAGCGAAACGTAAAACGCCACCTTTTTTAAGGGAGTCCAGAGTGCACACACTCAATCTGTTCGGTAAAAATAACTGGGTTTTTGAACTACCGAAAAAGTCAGTAAACTAAAAAAAATTGTCAGAAATCGAAAAACAGAGATTTTGTACTGCAATTTTGCAGAGCTTTCTTTTTATATCATATATCGATAAAAAATATAACATGGTGAAATTTGCTTTTCAATTACGCGTGGCGACAGTTTTCATTTTACTGACTTTTTCGGTAGTTCGAAAACCCAGTAAAATTTTACCGACCCCAGTAATTTAATCTAAGTGTACAATTCTCTTGATGATGATGATGATGATACGAGCTGCCATCTATTGTAGCAAGGTATTCACCGGTAGTAATGGTCTATTCTAACAATACAATTTGTTCAAGACTGCACAGAAAAAAATCCGTTCTCGTATCCGTGAACAGCAGGCGTGAACTCGTCAACAAGCAAAAATATACCGTGAACTAGATCATGTATACGAGACCAATCATGGTAGTTCACGGTGTATTTTTGACAGTTCATGTTTTCCAGAACGCTTTTTTGAGCGTGTGTATAACCCTTTATGTTCAATCAGACTCCTGTCTGAAGGGCCAAAAACGAAAGCGGACCCGTAAGCAGAGACACTTACGCGAAACCCGCAGGGAAAAAAGAATCTCCTTCCAAAAGTAAGTTCACACAAACAATCGTACAATCAAGCCCTTGCTTGCCAGATAGACCCAATAGATGGGGAGAAGAGCCCGCCCTTTTTCCACGAAATGTTAGCGATAGGAAGTTGACAGTTTCACTCTTTCTATCCATCTCGTTTCAATCGGGTGCTCTGATGGTCCCACCCAAACCAAAATGCATATGTTAGAAATATAATCAATAAAATTGTTTATGTATTATGAAAACAAAATATATGTGGTGGAAAGTGGAAAGATCTCACTCACTCACACACAGATCATCCAGAGTGCAATTCTCTTGGAGAGAAACAAATCATTTGTATTTTTACTGAATTTGATACTAAATATTATGTAGAATTGGCAAACTCCGTGAGAAAGTATTCTTGGATCTACAGAAATGTTACCGCAGGACAACAATATCGCTCATAAATGTATATTCTACAAAATTCATTGAAAACTAAACTGAAATCAAAACTTATCTATAGTCATTTTTTTTTTCAGGAATCCACGTGCAAGTGTTTTAAGATTTGCCAATAAAAAATCTTTATAAATCCATTAATTCTTTTGTTAGGCATCTACCAAGGATTTGCTTAGGACGTTGCTTGGAGTCTGCCAAGAATTTCACAAGCACCTAACCAGCTCGCTTATTTTGTGGTGTGTGCTAACGTAAGAACTAAACGACACATACAAGACGCGACGCGAGACAAGACATAACACTTATCGTTCTTATAATAGTCAAAAAAGTTTTAATTTTTTTTTACCTTTTGTCGACCGGTTTCGGGCGCGATGTAGCCCATTTACAGGACAATGTCCGACTGACTGCGATGATTTCGTACGTTGATCGTATACGTCCAAAACGAAGAGATGCTTCAATGTATTGTGATGTCTGCTATGTTGAAGAGGCACGACGTGATCGGAGGGTCGAATTCATTCATCAATGGCTGTTCAGACTTATTGATGAATATGGACTCCCATGCATTTAGGTGCGAAGCTTTCCTTATTGCTTTTATTAACTTCGCACCTTGCCAGTTTATGCTATGGTTACAGATTGATGCATGAACCGCTACGCTGGATTCATTTGTTCTGTTGGAAGCCACAGCATTCATGTGTTCTCTTAACCTTATTTTTATCTGACGCCGGGTTTGTCCTATATAGACCGCAGAGCAGTCCTGGCATGGAATCTGGTAAATACCCGACTGATCGTCAGGAGGAACTTTGTCCTTCAGGTTGCATAGAAGGTCTCGAAGCGTGTTGTAACTTTTATGTACAACTTGTATACCTTGTCGTTGCAATGATGTTTTGATGGGATTAGTTACTTTAGGGTAAAATGGCAGGCTGCCTCTTCTCGTTTCTTCTTTAATTGGTTCTAATGTTGTAACCTGTTGGCGTTGCTTCCTGAGTTTGTGTTTCTGGAAGATTTTGTCCACAAACTTCCTTTCGTAACCATTTACTTCGGCAGCAGTGTAGATTCGAGCTCGTTCCTCCTCGAATTCTTCATTATCCATAGGCACATTGTAGAGTCGGTGTGCCATGGAATGGAAAGCAGCCCGTTATTTCACCAAACCCTGCTTTGATGAAGCTCTAACGGCCGCTATACGAGCGATGAGCATTTAATACCTTATTGCGTGGACGCATAAAATGCCGAATTAATGCTAGTGTAAATACCGAAGTAACCATTAAGCAGTTAATATAGCATTCATTTTGCAATATATACAGCTTCAGGCGTTTAATGCTCATGAGACATATAGGTTCTGACAGTGTAGCCGTAAGGCAGGATTTGGCATAGTGCTGCTTAAACGTTGCACCTTCAGAAACATTTATTTCTACTGTCAAAATAAGCGAAACGCCTGGATAAAAAGCAAGATGAAAACAAAAATTTCTTGACTCGTTCATTCCTTCATCCACTCTCTGCAGCATTGCATTTTTTTACTTCCTTAGCTATTACAGGGTTTAATATTATAAAGGCTGGTATCGACATCCCAAGTAGAGCGGTAAAGTACAATTTTGACAGCTAATCCAGTATGAGCGAACTGCCACTATTTTCCTAGCGAAACATTTTTCCGTGCGGAAAAATTACAGCGAGCAAAGTGCGACTCAAAACATCTTGACACAAACAATACTATCTGATATGAGAGGCGGAATTTGTTGCCAAATAAGTAACGCGTAACCTGCACTCTTTTCTTTTAGCAACCTAATGTCAACAAAAAAGCATTTTAGTTTCTTTTTAGTAAAAACTACCCGTGCCGTTGAAATGTTCATTAACAGCCGAGAGATTTTGAAAAGCAGTTCTTCTGCTTTTTCAAGACAGTCAAGCATTCAAGATGCGTTAAACTGTATAGGCCTGAGGGAAAGCAAAAATGCTAAAACCCCAAAAATGCGAATACATAACGAATTCAAAAAATTGCTCTCTTGTTGTCTAGTTTGTAAAAGTGGCCAGAGAAACTCGGGATTATTCCTGTGGCCGGAGTTATTTCGGTGAGCCACTGGGTCAAGTCGGGTAAAAAATGAGCTACACTTTGAGCCCGCGGGATGTCCCTACAACTTTCAACATGCAATTCTTGAAAAATTTCCTAAGAAAATGTTTACTCGTATTAAACGAAATGCTGCTGAAAGCAAATGAAAGAAGAATAAGAATTGAGATTTTGGAGTTCTTTTTTTGTATACTAGTGTTTGTATTCAATTACAAACAAATTGTAGGAAAAAAATGCTTTAACCATAAATTTCCTACATACCATTTTAAGTTTAAAACAATGCTTACAACTGATTTCCATACGACGGTAATAAGGACTAAATTGGACTTCGTAAATACAAATGTTGGATAATTGAATCATATTCACGAAAGGATCATTACTTTATCATCTGTGCATTTCTGAAAAATTTGAATTTCTGTTGCAATTCTGATAAATTTGACAGTGCCACAAATTTTTTGACCCTCACACCAAAAATACTGTTATTTACTTGATTCAGGGCTGTTGAATTCATAGCCATTCTAAACAATATAATAGTTCGTCCAGTTTTTGAGATATTGACTGTTATACATTGAAATTTACATTTCATCTAAGCCAGTGCTTCTTAAAACTTTGGTGTCCTAAAGGCTTAAAATTGTAACGAAAAATGGCGGGAAAATTTTGGCGATTTTACTGAAACAACCTATCTTAACCCCTCTACAGGCAGCTTCATTTTTTCACCACAAAACAATATTCAAATCGCGATAACTTTTTTGTTTCTTGATATTTTTGCACCGTTTTTTCACAAGTTCTCAAATAACTCTTCTATTTTTGTATCTGTATCGGTATTGTATTGGTATTGTATTCTGTATCGGTATTGACCTTTTGGTCAAGTAATTTTAAAAATATTCCGGTATTCCTTGGAGGACCGACATTTCCCATATAAAATTTCTTTGGCCGCCATTTTGTGTTCAGTCGATTTTTTTCAGTTGAAATCCAAAAATTACAAAATGATGTTTTTTGAAGTTTTCAAGATCTTGTCACGGACGGAGTGGTACCAAAAACATAAAAGCTTATTACTCAAAAACGGTTGAACAGATTTGTTCCATTTTTTTTACAACAGACTCTCGTCAAAGTATAGTTTGGAAAAGCCAATATCCGAACATGAGAAAAAATTGTAACTTGAGATTTTCACGTGGGCCATGGCTACGCGTCGGTCCCCAAGGAATTTCGGAATACCAGTGATCGAAACCAATACAGAACTGGTGCAAATATATTGAGAAACAAAAAAGTTATAGCGATTTGAATAGTTCTTCATGGCAAAAAATTGAAGCTGCTGGTAGAGGAGCTGATCAACTTGTTTTTTGAGTAATTCAAACGTAATTGTCGTTTTCCTATCAAAACTCGTATGGATAATTTAATTTTGAGAATTTTATGATTTAACGCGATTTTACCAAAATGACGACAACTGCTTTTTTGTTCAAGTCTTGAGCTTGAGATTAATCACCTCACAGGTTGCAGCAAAGCTGAAGGAAAAACGATTTTCACTTCTAAGTGATTTCTCAGTCTTCTCTAGACGTTTACCGATTTGTCTAGAGACAAAAATGTATAATTATGTTGTTATTGCTGTTTTAGTGGGCTTCGTGGCCGTGCGGTAAGCGACGTCAATCGTTTAAGCGTATTGTGCCATGAGGCGTGGGTTCGATTCCCGCTCCAGACGATGGAAACTTTTCGTCAAACGAAAAATTCATCACTGGTCTACTGGGTGTTTCGTGTTGTCCATTGCCTAATGTTAGTGATCGTTCAGTCTGTGCAGCCTTTGGCTGAAGACGGTGTAAATTGTCTTGACTTTTTCACCAATTGAAATTCGCTTCTAAAATGACAATGGTTAAAATTTCAAATAAAGCTCTAGAACTGCATATCAATTTGAAATTATAAAAAGTACATAACGTTTTTTCTCATATTTCAAAAACTTAAGGCTTATTACGACTTTTATCAGATAGGCATAAATCAGCTGATATTTTCGAAAACTTGAAATTCTATGCAAATCTTGACTGTGAATTATTGAGTGTAATAATCATAATAATGATGCATCCTTTTGTCTCAAATTCCAAACATGACTCGTATTCCGAACACTCCACGACTTATAGCAATTTTTAAAGATAACCACTCAAATTTCCTCACAGGATGTTCAATTCTTCTATGATTCTTTACAATAAAAATTTAAGGATTTGTTTAAAAGTGTCTCATATTGTGAAAACCTTGATTCAAATTTCGAACACCACGAATAAATCGTATTCAAATGCATTATTTTGTAATTAAATATATCACAGCGGGTTCTATAAGCGTAAGCATTAGTGTTAGCGTTAGTGTTAGCTTTAGTGTTAGCTTTAGTGTTAGCGTTAGTGTTAGCATTAGCGTAGTTAGGTATACTTCGTAGATTGGATACTAGCAATATTAATGTGTCATTCGATAATCTCATCCAGACTGCTTTCAGGAAAATTCATCTTAACTGGTTCTACTGACCTCAAACTAGAGAAACATTACAACTTAAATACATTAAATTTGAGTTGCAAATGACTGCCATTTTCTGGAAATTTGATGACATATTTCCGTGATTTCAACCAACTTGCTATACAAATTCCGACTGTTCGAAATATAAGTCTTTTCGGAATTTGAGACAAAACGGTAATTCCAATACAATTTCAATGTCTCTGGCATTCTGCATACTGCCAATACTACTTGTTTTCGGAAGACATTTCTAGGCAACATGCATTTATTAGGTAACGCAAAAAAATAAAATGACCACCTCGCATCTTCCGTAACGTTTTCGGTAAGGAAATTTTCAAATATTTGTAAGAGTCGTAACGCTTGAGCCTACCTCCTCCCTTTCTAAGCGTCACACAAATTGTGGACTTATTGACTTCACCATTTCTTGAAAACTTATTCAAACAGTCTCAAGTCAGAAAAAATAACAAACTTACTTTATCTATCCTACGTGTTTCGCAGACGAAATTCTACGCGTTCCGCTCTAAACCAACTCGATTTTTCACCTTTAGAACGTTTAATTCCGGATTAACTAAGCGGCGTAAGTGAGATTTTCAATTTTCGCAGACTAACCGCTACTTTCACCGCTCCGTTGTATGGAGAGACAAAGTGACTCAACCACGAATCAAAACAAAACACTACTTGAGTCGATTATACAAAAATGTCGCAAGTAACTGAATAAAACGGTTTATCATTTTGTCATAAAATGTATGTGGAAAATAATGAAACCACCTGGTTCTTGAATGCGAGACGATTGTATGCAAAATTTAAGCGAAAAAATGTTAAAAAGTTGATTAATTTTAAAACAGTCGATTTGAAAAAGTAATCGAAATTCAGTGAACATTTTTCTGGATTGTCGTTAGACGTCATTAATCGAGTGTCTGGCTGGATTTTCCCGAATTGCGGTTTTGTCTGCATCCAGTAGAACACTATGTAGTTGATTGTCCATAGCTAAAGGTGAGTGTGAGTAGTCAACCAGCTCTTCTACCACCAGTATCAAAACTGTGATAACGCTCCATAGCCATCCACAAGAAGACAACGCGATGACGTGCTTCTCTCTATCCTAATGAAATTATTTTTAATTCGTCGAGGGGGTGTGTTTGCGGATTTCTGGTTTCTGGCTTCGTGTTGCCGTCCGCCCCAGACTCTCGAACCTACGAACAACGAGGCCCAGGGGTCGGTTTTATTGGGGTGATTATCGCCTTTTTTACGGTGGTTGAACGTCTGCTTGCAGCTTCCGCAAATATGCGTGTTTATTTTCTCGACACGGGGCGATACAGGGGAGTTATGTGGATGAGGGGGAGAAGATTGGGCAACTGAGAAATTCTGCGGCTTGTTCTAGGGTTCGAGAGTGTCAGAGATTACCACCGCACTGGAAAGGATAGAGTTGTTTAGGAAGTGGCTGTTTTGGCACATTGAAATATGGTGCGATTATACTTTTGTATAAGTCAAGTTCAAGGTTGGTTTTGGTGGCACAGATAAACTGATAAAAGACTTATTCTGACTGATAAAGGATCTGCAATAAAAAAGCTAATATCTATTATACGGCTGGTATAGAGCATGTCAGCTGTAGAATAGCACTATACTAGCAAGCAGAGCTAATTAAAGTGCTATTCGATTAGTAGGGATTACATTCTTATGCCACAACTTGACTTATTAACATTCAAGTAATATTTTTCAAAATCTATATTTTAATTCAGCTTAATTGCAGTCACTTACCATAATGCGCTTAATTGGGTAGCTTTACCGGTTGCACTCCGCTAGATATTCCGCAGATTAGTGCTGAATTATGAGCGAATCGGCCATAACTAGACGACCAACGACGAAGACGCCTAATGGCACGGTCATAATGATAAATCACGCCCGTTTATCTCCCGATCCAGCCTAGTGTATTCTCTCCACCGGCGGTGGTGACTTGGGTTACATTGGATGTCCATCTTTTGCACCAATAATAAGCTTTGATGCAGCACTTTGCACCTCGGATGCAAGGAAGATATCAGCCGCTCTCCAAGTTGACAGGGTGGGAGAATTAAGATTAGAGGTATTGAGCAACCGATTAGGCAGCTGTAAGAAGCGATCGAACATAATTACTGAAGTAATGACGACGGTAAGAAATCTGAAGCGTTGGTGGTCTTCAATAGCTATGGTGATCACCCATAAAGTCCAATGAAAAGAGCAAAGCTCTAAACTTCAAGTCCAAATGTCACCGTTTGACTGGACATTTCCCTGTTTACTACGCACATTTTACATGAACAATATATTTTGAAAAATGGCTACATATTTTCGGGAAAAAAAAAACACATCATGAAACCCAAGGGACGTTCAATGCAACGAATTCAATGCTACCCTCCGTATGTTTCAATATCAAGGAGCGGCAATAAACATAATTTTTGGTCCAGGCAGGATTTTTGACCGTTCAAACCAAACGGATGGTAGATACACTTTTGCAACATAAAACAGAGATGATGGCAAGGGGGCCGAAATCCATTATGCAGAATTTGGCAACGGAAAACGGTTGGCCTCGCGATGGCGTGCTTATGTAGATATGACATTTAGGAGGTAGCCGTGGAATAGCGAGGGTGAATCTCTGCACTGCATAAAAAGCCGGAGCAATGAGGGCAGAAAGGCATACTTTTTTTTCTCTCGGTAGGGAATTATTATTGAGGCAATCGTGAATGATGAAGATATTATGAGGATAAAGGATGTCGTAAGTTGAAATATTCAAGGTTTATGGATTACTATGAATATACGTTATTGTTTTTGATAGTTTTTGCTTACGAAAGTTACCTCCCACGGTAAATCGTAATGTTAGTAGAGGGGTTTGATTTCAGTACTTTTTATTAAATTTATTAAACTCTCTATGACTTGGTTTTGTATGCACAAATATCACATACCCGTGTTCGCATCATGAAAGACATCTATCCCAGTTTTTCTTTTAAAGTGAGCAAAGTGGAATCTGAATCGCTTAATTTAAATTGTTAGCCGAATAACGGGTCAATTTATTGCCTTTGAATATTTTGAAAATTGAAGAAGGATTGAAAGAAGGTTGAAGATGCGCAATTCGGTGTATACAGTTTCCATTAATCGCAAATTTCAGCATAGCCAGGTATTGAAACGGGATATAAGGAATCCATACAGTTCCTACCAAAATTCCCTGAAATAGACTTCACGCGCATTCGATCTAGTAACTATTCTTCCAAGGAATATGACCAAAATATCCCCAGGAGGATGTCTAGGGGTTTCTGTTACGATTTTTCCATGATTTTTCGCTTCACTTAGGATCTCGCCCTAAAATCATTGGTAGCCATGCATGTAGCTCATGGGCGTAAACAGAGAGGGGCAGAGGAGGGCCGTTGCCTCCCCTCTCCGGCCAACGAAAGAGATATAGGAAAAAATCGCTCCACATATCAATTGATGATTCTATTAACAGCCTTCAATATACATATTGAGTTTAATCTTTCAACAATATTTCACGGAATTCAAGTTATCTTAAAACAAATTCTTCCAGAAATTCATCAAATAATATGTCAAAAAAGATGGATAAGAAATAACTCTACATATTCCCAAAGAATTCCTTCTCAGATTTTTCTAGGTATTTTTCTTTCGATTGTTCAAAAATTTCGTAAATAATCACTCCAAGGTTCATTCCAGAAATCGTTTCTCGGGATAGAGTTTTAAGCAATAACTTAAGGTTTAAGGTTCTTTGTAATGTTACCAGAACTTTCTTCAAATTACAAAGTTTCATGAATTGTTTCAAAATCTCTAATAAAGAACTTACTGGGAAGTTTACAGGGATTCCTCCTATATTTCGCCTAAGATGGAATCATCGGAAATTCTTAAGCATATTAAAACAAATCATATGTTTCCTCTCGAGCTCTCGAGTCAGAAGATAAACCCGGAATTCCGCTTTAGAAATTATATGATTTTAAGAATCACTTTAGTATTCTTTTTCCTTTTATTCCTCAGTAAATTCAAGATATTTCTTTAGAAATTGTTTCAGATTAATGAATAACTGAATTGGAGATTAATGAACACTTTCAAGGATTCCTCAAAAAATTCCATTATTTCTTTTTTATATATTTGTGATAAAATTCTCTTAGACTTTTCCAAGAACGCTTTCATTGATTCTTCCAACAATTCCACTAAACTTCCTCCGGATTTTTTTTTTTTTTTTGCAGAATTCACATCAAACATTTTTTTTTATTTGTCATTGATAGCAATTTAACAAAAATCTACAACGATTATCAAAGAATTCCTGCTAGAATTATTCCTGGATTTTTTGAAAGACCCCTCATAAATGACCACGTGGTTTATAGACGACCCCTAAAGGGATTCTTCAAGTTACTTTGTTTTAAATAGTTATACAATAACATCGGGTACAATCGTAGAGATTTCTAAGGCAGAAAGTTCCCTGGGTAGTTTTTTTTTTTTTTTTGAATTTTGTAAGATATTTCTACAATTCTTCCTGTTCCAATTCATTCTCTTATAGGGCTGTGCACAAGGACGATATATCGGTATCGGCGATATCCAATTGATTAAATATCGGTATCGGCGATATATCGGATTTGACATTATCGGTATCGAACCAATACCCGAAAATTTTTAATAAAGGGATTTTCAATCAATATCGACTATTCTGGCTTCATTTGACACCAACTGTTGTATTATGAAGTCAAATATTTGAATTTTGTAATTATTGTATGTTACATTTAACGAATATCTAAAATTTCGTTAAACTAGTTTTAACAAAATCATTGAGTGTTGTCCTAATTATCGGACGGACAATAGTTTTATCGATATCGGAAAATATCGCGTCGGCAAATATCGGATATCGTATCGATGAAATCGAGCCGATAATATCGATATTATCGATAATATCGATATTTGCACAGCCCTATTCTCTTAAAAGTTCGTCGATAATTCTAGAAGTAAAAAGACACCGACACGTTAATGCTTCCAGTAGACGATTTGCCCTTTGAAGGAAGCACCAGATGTAAATTCGGAATCTTTCTAAAGTCTCTTCAGATAAATAATTTAAAATTTGATTCGCACAACCCTGTAATGTCTCTAAATAAATCCCTCTATAAATTCCCTAGATATGATTTTTCTAAGGATTTCCCCAAATATTCGAATAGAAATCATTTCACAGATGATTTAGAAATTGTTTCGAAGATTTTTCAAGACTTTATCTTATGCTTCCTCCAGAATTTACTATCATTTATCTATGAATGCTTCTTAGAACACCAAAACTTCCTCTGCAGAATTCGTAGGACTTTTTCAGAGTATTGCTTCTTGGCTTCAACAAGTTTCTGCATAGGATATTCTTAGAAATAAATCTAGATAGACCCTTGGAGGAGTTGAAGAAATAAATCTTGAGTATTTAAAAAAGGAATGCCATAAGAAACTTCTCGATGAACTTTCGGAACATTCTAGGAAATATTTATCTAGAAATCTGGATTTGAAATTCTGGGGGAATCTTTCAAATTATCTTTTGAGGAGTTTTAAAAATAGCTTTTGATGAACTCATTCTCACTATTTAAGAGAAGTTTCTGAAGGAATCCATGAAGAAATTCTTACATGATAAATATATGTAGGAATATTGGCGATCTGCAAAAATCTTAGTTTTTCTCATAAATTTTGATAAACTCGCTGTATGAGTTTCATTAAGAATAGAGAAATTCTTCGGGAAAGAACTTGGTGAAATATTTGTTTAATAGAGTTCATGGAAAACTTTTGGCAGAGCAAAAGAGTAATATTAAGGAAATATTGTGAGTATATGCCAAGAAAATGTTTGAAGAAATTTGAAAGCGTTCCTTGGAAAATCTTGAACCGATTCTTGGAACACTTTTGCAATATCCTTGAATATTTTTATAGGAATTTTGAGTGTAGTTCCTAAATGAATTCGAGAGAAATTGTTTGAAGTTCGAGAGAAATCTATTTCTAAAAAATAGATATAATGTTAGTTTTTCTCTTAAGAAATATTCAGTGGAATTAATTAAAAACAATATTGGAATAGTTTACGAATCTCTTAATAAATGGTGGTAAAGAACTTATATTTTCAAAGCAATCAATTGAGGAGTTTCTGTAAAAACTGCTTGAAGGCTACAAATTACCTTAAGGGAAAATAAAAACCAAATCCAGGAAAAATGTCGACATGAATCCGTAGACAATTTCCGGGGGAATTTATGTCGGAATCCTTGGAAGAACACTTGCGAAATGCTTGGAGAAATATGGGATTCATCCCCATAAAAAATGTTTGTGAATTTTATTCTTGGGAATTCTTAGATGAACTTTATGGAATCCTTATATCCCTTGGCTTGGCTGCCGTTCAATGTGACTTTTACCAATGGAATCTTCAGACGTTAATGGACCCATTACTCAGACAACAGATTGAACCAAAACGCATTTCGAACTCCACTTTGCCAACTGTGAACGAAAAAGGATGTGGATGACCTTCAAAGTTTAACGTTTAATGCAAAAAGGATAAAGAGGCTGTGTATAATGATCATTTTGCATGAAATTCGTAAATATGTCTTTGAGATCCCTCGTAATTTCTCTGGAGATTCTTAATAAGATTCATACAAGGATTTTATCGAAAGTTCATGCAGATACACATCTGCAAAAAATCACAAGTATTGCCTTCAGAAATACATGGCATACCTTCATGAATTGTTTTAAAATCAAGGCCATCAATTACATCAAAAAGCTGAGAGTTTCATTCAGATCTCCAAAATTCCTGTAGAGATACATATAAAAATTTCTCTACGGATTTCAATGTTAATACAACCAAAACTTTGCAGGAGTTCTTCTTGAAATTCCTTCAAAGAATTCTACCATTATTTCATACATAGATTTTACTTGTTTCAAATATGGAGATTCCATCCTTGTTCTCGAACAGCTTCTTCAACGCTTCCTTCTTCTGCTTCTTTTTTCTTCTACCGGCCTTCTGCTCCACGCTCAGGGTTCCGGTAAACCTCACTAACGAGCACGTTTTCCTCTTGAAAGGGGTCATTTGTTCACACTTACCAGGCGTTTTGTTAAACCGTACAACACGCCCGTGGAGTGTTTACTGTCTCGACGCCATCTTTGATTGAACTGACAGCACCCGAGCGAAAAGAAACATGACATCCTTTTTTAGGGAGTCCAGAGAGCAATTCTCTTGGAGAGAAACAAAAATACACTTTTAACCTTTATTTCAGATTCTCATTCTCATTTTTTAACTGGACACCCGCTAAAAAAATATTTCTTCAATGAGCTGCCTCCGGATTTTTTGTAGGAATAATGAATCAATTAAATCAATAGTTTAAATTCATGTATGAAACCAAATTATATTATTTGAAGTACTTCTTGAATTATTTTCCGAAAGAAACACTTGAAAATTTCCAAATTCTCTATAGGAATTGAATAATTCTCAATAGAACTCCCAAAAGGGTTCCTAAATTAAACTCCTAGAATAGGGCGATATTCAAAACTGAAAAGGCAATAGATGGCTCTTTTTCAGTGGTAGTAAAAACGAAATCCTGAAGCCAAGAAAGCTCTACGGAAGATGAACTAAACACAAAAAGTTATGTATTCACTTTACACTTGATTTCTAATCACTACTTTTTTGATCCAGTTTCCAAATTGCAAGTAATTTACGTTCTTCATTATTTTCCATACGTTTTGACAGTTCTCCGACTACCATTCTTCCATGCGCTTGTGTTGAAAGTTTGAGAAATTTGAGAATTCAGCGTAGCGTGATCAGTGGGAGGAATACAAACAACAGTGTCGTCGCTCGGCGGCCGGTGACAGAAACTGAATGTTCGAAAGGTTGTTGCCTGTACTTTTTGCCGCTGACGCCAACTGTTAGCGATTAAGAACGAAATAAACAGTCGTTACCCTATTATTTTTTACGAAATTACAAAGATTTTCCTGGAGAAATTTCTGCAGGAACCGTCATAGGATCTAGGACCTATCGTCATAGAATTTCGTTCTACTTCGTCGTAAACGCTATAATTCGTTGTATCAAACTTAAAATGTTCCACTACGGCGGATATTCCAACTTACCTGCAACATAGATTCATTTTCCAAGAGTAATGTTGTGAAAGCTATTATGGTTCGTACACTTGTACGCCAAACATGCTATAAAACTACTGTATTTCGATAAATAACTTCAGTTCAATTATCTACTTTGCACTTTTTCACCGAAACCGCAAAACCGCATGGACGAACGAAAAAATGCTTAGCGATCGACTAAGTCACACCACTTTACGATACAAGTTTCTTCCCGCCCTCCTGTGTGATTTACTTCACCAGGCACTTATTTTCACTATGGAAAACCTTCGTACTGCTTCACAGAAGGATTTCATTCCAATTACACGCCGTAGAACTTCTAGATTTCACGAAATTTTATGAAAATTCCTCAACGACCGCATATAATTGAGAATGAAGAAATCCGTCGTACTGAGAAAAAAAAGCTTGGGCGCGATGCTCGGTGTAGAGAAGGGTTACTTTGATTGTGTTGTTTTAGCTGCACTGTGAGCAGCTGTCATGATAGTTCTGTCAAAAGGAATTGTGTTTATATGTTGGGGCTGAATTTTGATGGCGAACAATGAATTTTAAAGGAAATAATATTTCATCATGCGAAAGGAATGCCAGTAGATCTATATATACTAGTAAAACATTTTATTATAGCGTTAATATGTTGTATTTTGACATAGTGAGTGACACTGTGAGCCGTTAGTTGTGATACGAATCTGATAACTGATTGCGACAGAAATGAAAACGATACGACGAATTGAGAATACGACAAGAAGCAAATTTAATCGCATTATTTCCAAAAAGACGATCAAGATTCATCAAAATCTTATTGTTTAAAGCAAAAGCCGTTTTGGGAAATAATTGTTTGGCATCGGCTTGTATCAGCATCATCTACTGCTATACTGGGAAAATTGAAGGTTCTCACTGATCAAAGCTTAATACGATGGATACTAACACATCACCCTACTATTATTACATATTTTGAACACTAAAATACATTTTGAACCACCGGAATTTACATTCGATTGGGGACAAAGCCCACATTTAATATCTGAGATGTATCAGATTATCTGATAAGCATCAATATCACAATTAGCGGAAGGCCATTCGATACGCAGTTTGCGACAACTCGTTTGAAATCATTATAGACATAAGAAATTCCATAAGTTCTGAGCTAATACTACTTGAACTGTTTAATTCTATATGGGTTTACAAAGATTGATCATCGCCGTTCCTTTTATGCTGCTTTGAGTTATCCTACCGCAGTCACTGCCCTGTATAGTGGAGCATTGAGCTTTTCACAATCACAGCTGATGTTTCGAAACAGTTTCGATTGATTCGATGTTTCTATCACAGTTTCGTGATGTGAACAGTGATAAAAAGATCAGGTCGGCGTCAGTTGAAAGACGTCAAATCTTAAACAGCACAGAATACACTGTCTTAAAAGCATGACGTTCACCATCCGATACTAAAGTGGTGCTTAAGGGGCACTAGCAGCATATCCTTAGACTTTCTCTTATGTGATTGATTGATAATATGTGAAAAAATAGAGGACCACCTGAAACTCTTTGTTTCGGATTGTACAGAAAAGGTTCAATCCTGAGTGTGGAGAATGTGTTGGTAGCAAATTCATAAATCATTTTCGAAACTATAACAGTTTGTGATTCTTCAAAAGCAATTCACAAATCATAACTTTACAAGATATTATTATGAAGATCAAACATTTTAATGCAAATACAGTCAATTCTCCCTTACTCGATATATCGTATATCGATATCAAGTTGGAGAACAATAGTAAAAATTGGTTGCCATGGCTACCTCGATGGTCCCTTGGATCGCATTTGCACTGGTTTTGTTTTCTATAATTCGATACTACCCAAACTCGATGATCCCTTCAATGTCGAGATATGGAGAGTTGACTGTACTGCAATAACTGAACCATCAATCATCATCTTTGCATATATTTGCAACCCTAAAAGACTTTTAGAAAACCTACCGAATTCTTCAATTCAAGCGGCTGATTTGTAATCTCAACAGCACCCGAACTCGAATTACTTCATACCCTAATCAAATGTCCGCTTATCATTGGCGTTAGAGTTATTCTTCATAGTGTCCCATCAAAATGACCAAATTCTAGCCCAGCGACTGGATTGAACCACTAATCAAACCTCTCGCACTTCGTTAAGCACTGTTAAATGTTTCAACTCTTCTTCCCCAATCAGTGCCCCCGCCATTCCCCAACCCAAACCCCTATTTTCCAGCCTCTATCGAACCAATCACACCAGCTGGAATTCAAAAATTCCAACTTACATGTTCACTTCACACTGAGCTGAGCGTACATACGTCGAATTGAGCATTCCGAGCGTTCCAGAAGCAGAGGCAGCCTACTCAGCGCCCAGTCGCTATAAGGGAATTTGGGTTTATATGCTCTCCATCGGAAAAACTCAATTTCGTCAAACAAATTATTCTAGTTGAGTATTTTCCAGTTTTTCCTCGTCTGAGTTTGGGTTTTGCGGTACAATTCGAATTTCACCAAAGGTTTCTTATCAACCATAGAGTATGGCGCATTTTTTCCCACTTCATTTACTCCCAAGGTTTCCTAAATCGTTTTTTGATGTGGAAATGTAGAAAAAAAAATCCATGGGAGACGTTGAAATTAATAGAAATATCGTATGAAATGATTGATTTCGACAACAATATCCTTTATTAAGGAGATATTGCGGTGGCACGTTTTAACCCAACGACGCATTTTACACCTAGCTCCCCTACGGCTCCTCTTCGGTTCAAGTTTTGCCTTATCTCGCGCGCAAAACCACTTCAATTGGAAGTAACAAATGAAAAATTGTGTGGTGTAAATGTTCTTTTGTTAGACCCAACATTGGCAGGCAGACGACACACAGCTACAGAAAAAAAAACGCAAGTACCCACCATCCACCGAGAATTCCCCGAAAAAAGTAAGTCGTCGCACGACGATAGACGACGGTTGGCACACCCCTTCCACGTTCTATTCTCTTCATTGTCGTCGAGGTCCACGTGGTTGCAGATCATCATCACATTCGTATTGTCACCTTCTCCGGGAGCAGCATTATCCATTTGGTTGTCCTTCGGTGATTCCTCCCGTTTGTTTGTACATAGCTACAGTTTAACCCATCTCTTTTCGTTGTTGGCATGCTGGAGCTATAACGCGAATGCATAAATTATAATTGACATTATCTTCGCGCGTGGTGTTGATTTGTTTATTCTGACTGCTCCTTTGCGAATGTATTTGGGTTCAAATAGCATTGCGGTATTTGGGGTTCAAATAGCATTGCGGGTAAGGGTTTTGCATTCGCAAAACTTTCTTTTTGTTAGTACTTTTCTTATTTATTGGAGGATTTTGATAAAAACTTTGTGCTTCTATTGGATAGAGACTTCGTTTCTTCAGGGATGTTTTTATGAACTTTTTCCAAGATAACTTCAAAAATTCCTTTAAAAAATTGTTCTTCCAGACATTTGTCTAAAAATTGCACCAAACATTCACCCAAAGAGTTTCTTAAGGAATCTCCCAGTAATTTGCCAAGAGTTTACTCTAAAGTATTCTCATAAAGCTTTCGCAGGGACTGCTCCATGTGTTCCTTCAGAATTTGTTGCATGGAATCATTGAAAAATTTGTCTAGGATATATTTATAGGATTTCTCCTGATATTACATCCAGAAGTATTACAGAAATTCTACCAAGAATTTCTCCAGTATTGCATTGCACCAGGCTTTTGCTAGAGATTTATTCGAGGATTCCAGGGATTTTGGTTTTCCAAAACAACGAACTGGTATTAGGTTTATCTTCGTTAAAGATTTATTCCACTTGTTAACTTGTTGTTAGTTAAATTCTGAGATTTGAAAATAGTTAAGGATACAGTGTTATGGAAATCTCTAATTTTCATGATTGATTTTCTATGTGAATACCGTTTTTGAGAGCTCGACACATATGGATCGGTGTTCTGTCCTGGAATGATACAGAATTTTGACATTGAAATCTTTTCCAACACCAACGTTGAATTATATAAAAGACGTCATATGGTAATGTCCACATATAGGCACTAATGCCATAACCAAAACTTCATCAACATTCAAATAGCTTTTGGCGAGAGTCACAATGTCGTCCTCTGTAGCTTTACGAGAGATCTTCATCAATTAGGAACACCAAACAATTACTTTCTCTGCTTTTCACGAGCGTTCTCGATGTCTATGAAATACTCCCATTTGAAACTGGAAGAAGAAGGCGATCTGCTACTGTTTCTTGAATCTCCTGTTTCTGCTCACCAACTAAAACTTTTTTTGATTAAATTCGGTAACTTATTTCAAATGAAACATATATTTATCGCTTAACTCTTTAAATCAAACAAAATCTTTTTTCACCATTTCAATCGAACATACCGAAGCCAGCATATTTGGGAGCCAATAATTGTCGCCCGTATGCATATCCACTGGATCATAATTGATATATGAAGGTTCTAAAGCACTAGCCGACTAAATTCAGACAAGTGTGACAACTTGTTCCTACGCGCGCTAGCAGTCAACGCGGCGCTAAGAATGCTCGAAACATTCCCAATCGTTTTAAATAGATTAATGAGTTATTTAAGATAAAGCCCCCGTATAGGATGGCGTGAAATGTATCGCTTGGTGCGCAGAGATCTAGAGACGAGAGGCAACCAAGACGCTCCACACAAATGCTAACTACAGTCAAGTCACCTATTTGACACTGCCATCCACTTTCCTTCCACCGTAATTTCTTAGCAGTTTTCAATGGGATAAAGCTGATTTTTTGTTCATTACTGAGACATAATATGAACCGGATTACGTACAGAATTTCATCTGAATCGAATGGATGACAGCTGAAAAATTGCGGTTGGCTCAAAGTGGGTGACAGCGTCTAATAGGAAACCTGACTGTATATAGGTCTATAGCTATCTGCGGGGCAATGCAACGGCCGCGTAACAGCCCGTGACGAAGGAGTTCTTCATTCCGAACACGCAGCGTACCCTGGTATAGTTAATTTAGCTCCGAATGAGCGACGCACGGTAGCGCATGGGAAAGAATGAAGGGAATTAAAACAAGCTGAATTTGATCTATTAGCATTAATATGGGCGTTGGAAGATAGAGATGAATGGGTTCCGTCTCCTTCGTCGTCTTATATCTGCTGGTTCCAACTGCCCGGAGTGCGGGATAGTAAAAACCGTAATAAATGTTCCGATGACAATGTTTCGGGCTTGGATAGAGCGGGGGGGGAGTAGCGATGAAACGAAGGAATTCAAATTTCACAAAGGTCCATCAAAGCAGACTGGGTGCTCATCACCGGAAGATTAGCCTTGGTAATCCGGCTCTGATGTGCAAAAGGCTGCTTTGATGTGCATTTTTACCACCCTCTCCCATCATCGCCTACTTAGGGGGTGGGCGGTCGTGTATGACAGGGGACGGTAATTGAAATTTAATAAAGTCAGCATTTATTAAATTTAATACTTTTTGCAAGCACACAAGATTCATCAGAAGACGACATTCTGCTCGAGGTGGGCTCTTGATGGGGGATGTAGTTTTCTGCCAGTCACATGCAAGAAGCTTCTTCAAACAGCACCAAACCAAACGTGTGGCATCTTGTGTAAAATCTTATAAAATATCAATTACATCATTATTAAGATGAAATATTGCTTGAAGCATCGTAAGATGTGACGAGACATCACGAAAGATAGTTTGGATCCTCATTAAAATCGATGAATAACATGTTCTTTGCCAGGTTTTGAAGAGGCTGCTTGCAAAGCGGGGGAAGTTTGGGTGCACCAAGGGGGCGAGACAATAAAATAAAATAATTGATCAAATATCATCAAGTTGGGAAGTCAGAAGAGGTACCTGTCAACACTACAGCCGGTAAGCCGACAGCATAATTTATTAATTGATTGAACGGGTCCCAGCCGCTGTAAAAAGGCACTTTATTGAATTCATTACCCACGGGATTATGCCTGCAGGACTCCGGAATGCACACCTCTTCGCGATCTCGGAAACCGTCGAGTAAATATTGAAATTTTATTGTTCGGTTGGTCGGCTGGGCAATCAGACGGTGTAGTGATACTGATGGTAGGGATTCTAATACCGAATGCTGTTTTGATTTTAATGGAATCAGAAAACGGAAATCGATCCATACAAACAACGCGATTCATCAAAACAGGCAAGTTGCCGTACAGAGCTCTCCCCCTCTGTAATGCTTTTTGTATAAAACAATTCAATTTTTTGTATGAACCGTAGCGCTTGAGCCTGAAGCGTTACATAATTTGTGGGCGGTGCCTTACTATAATCCACATCCATTACAAAAACCATATCTACTATTGAATCTTTCGAATTAATTTTGGCTAAACAATAAAACAATGAAAAATTATCAAATAAATAATTGTTGCTCTTGGACGTAACACACAAAAAATCGGGCCAAAAATTTTAAATTTTAGTGCTACGTTATACTTGGACGCTTCCTAACTAACACTGAGGAGCCTTATAAGCATTAACTGACTTTTCTGGTTGACTGTCACTGTGAAAATATAATTTGTGATCAATTCAACCAATCACACTGGTAAAGGCTGGAAGTCGAATCAATATAATCAATATATCAATATATTGATGCAAATATTTCAATATTTCCCCTCTCAGTAATATTGAAAACATTGCAGAAAAGTATTGACAATAATAAAATATCGTCAATATCGTTGTCATCTAGGGTCTGCTATTGAGCAGGAGACTAGTCAAAATTGGAACGTGACGTCACTCTTGTAAGCACTCTTGTAGAAAACTGTCTACAACTGTGCTCTGCTATTCGGTGATAGTTCCGTCATCGGAACCCTCACCGAATCTGGCTCTGACCGTCCATAATATACCTTCCGTACATTTCCCACTTAACTCCAACTACACCGATCATTGTGGTTCGTGATAGTACAATAAATATTTGTTTCCGGTACCGAAACGGTTCCAACATCTCCTCCAATCCCCACCGTCCGCCCTTGCAAACGGACCTCCTTCGGCAAATCTCTTGAGCCGCGCACAGACCACATCGCACCAAGCCACCAAACTAGCAAACGGATTCGCAGAATGACGATAATACCATCCTCGACGACGTCGACGACGACTGCGAAATGTTTGAACATTGTGATTGTGAACGCCCCCTTTCGGTTTATAGCTCCGTTGTTAACCTCCCTGATCTTGTACGCCACTGCTCGTTCCGATGGCGACGATGCCATTGCACAGTGGTCCAGATTGGAGAAATCATGGCAAACATTAAGCATTCGTACTATTATAAAAGTTGTGAAACATGTTTCAGGGTTGCAGTTCCAATTTTTCTGGTTTCATAGAACATTTTTTTTTGTTTTTCCATACATGTTAAGATGAAGATGCATCGAAGCCATAAGTTAAATTTTCAAGAGCATTTCAAAAGCAACAGCGCACCAGAAAAACTTGTGCTAAAATCTAAATTTGCACGAGATTTAGTTAAGAAGAAAAAGTTAAGATAGATAAAAAAAAAGTTATTTTTAGAGTTCAAACATGAAGAAAAACAATTTTATGTTCAAATTTTCGTATGTGTTCATAATTATCTGATATTGTAGATAAATGATTAACATGGGTTTTCTGTTCTGGAAATTTAGTTTCTGCCACCTTTTTATAAAATTGGACCTCTGTCGTCATCGTGGCTGTTTTTATGGACGATGCGCGCATTACAAGTGCGCCACCCCCCAGAGAAGAATGCCACAGAAGAATGTATCGGTTCGGTTCTCGGTCTCGTGGCTGATGGATGGCGATGTGGTAAAATACTCGCCATCATTGGGATTGGTAGAACACAAGTTATCTTCCGGATCGGTTGAGGAAGTGCAGGCGGGAGGCCAAGGGAAACGCCAACCAGAGACCGATGAATTTAAGGATTGATATATGGCCTATTTTGGTACAAGGTTTACAAGCTGCCTAGCACCGTTGCGCCAGGAGAGAGCTGTGTCTGTGTCGCACTTTCACTTGTTTCTTCTGTTAGATATGGGAGTGTTGTTTGATATATTGACAGAGTGATGGGTTTCAGGTTAGATAGTGACCGAATACGGCAGATAAGCGTATATTGTGTGCCGCAGTCTTAAGGATGCATCTTTTGGGACCAAATGAAAGATGATGCGCAAGATGTTAATTTAGGTTGGGCCGAAGATATTTGAGAAGATGGGAAGATATTTGAAACACACTTCAGAATTTTTGAAAATATTTGAAAGGCCTAAAACAATTGATTTTTTGTTTTCAAATCTTGAAAGTTCTATTAGTTTACTCAGCTTTCCATTTTTGAACCAGTGAATCTTAATTAAATCCTTTAGAAATTAATATTTTAATTGTATTGAAGATTTTTACAGAGTTCTCCATGAACACTTCAACTTGAGATACATTTTCATAGACATTTGGATTTATTCGTGTTCTATGATAACATTACAACTGTTATGAATAATTCCAACGATGGAAAACACTTCTGAATACTTTAAGCGTTCCTTGCAACTCTGATAAAACTATTACTAAACTAAACGCGGAAGCATCTTTTTTCATTTATAAAACCTTATGGTTGCCTAGAGTATCCATTTTTTAATCTGTAATAAACCTTAACATTAGACCTAGACTTATCTTTACTTATCAAAAGATGCATTGTGGTTATCAAATGATGAAAAAATCCTAAAATGACGCAAATTTCACAAAGGATACAAAAAGTTTTTGACCGCTATACGGAATGTATTAGATATATTTGATGAGTTTTATGCTTCTAAATCATCTGTGGAGGATTTTATAGCAATAGATATGGAGGAATTCGTAAAATAATTCCTAGAGAAATCTCTAGAGTAATTTTTACTGATAGACCGCACATATTTTCTATCTTGCCGACAGATTTCATATGTAAAATTATATAGAGAAATAGAGAGAGCTGCATCTACCCAATTGAGGTACTTCAGCCCAATAAGCCAAAATTGGGTAAATGCTGTTGACATAAAATTACTAAAACAAGGCGTTCCAACCACAGACTACTGGCAAATATTGCTACCACGTCAGCACCTCTCTTTCATTTAACGTCTGGATTTATATTTACTACAATTCATTTGCTTGCCTCTACAATTCTTACCTCAGACATCTCCACTGTAGGATGTGTGATTATCTGCCAACACTAATCCTCACCACACAACATCCGAATCGCAAATCTGCTACCGCTGTCCTCTGAACTTTTTCTGGCACCGAGCTCCACTTAGCTGTCGAACTCCTCCTAGCCTCGATCTCCTCTTGGACGGCCTCCTGGCCAACTGCACCTTGTACCAAGCTCTTCACTGCTACTGAGTCCTTTCCAGCATCACCACCGAGCTCCTTTTGTCCTCCAAGCGCCTTCTGGCACCGAACTCCTCCGAGCCTCGAGCTCCTCCTGCTTAGCTGCACCATCCTCGTCTTGGTCTAATTCACCTTAATCCAAGCTACTTCTTGCTATCGAGTTCCTCCAGCTCGTCCGAGCTCGTCCTCCGTTCAATGAGAACCCGCTGACAACCTTGGCCGCATATTGGCATCCTACTCGTGGTTCCACTTCAGCCACCTTCCGTCCAGACTCTCCCCATCGTTGAGGATCTGCCTCCTCGTGGTTCCTCATCGAAGCCGCATCAGCATCCTCCAGGCGTTCTTGGGCCCATACCCTGTTGAAGAAGTTTTATACACAAAAACATCAACCACAGACTACTGACTTGTATTGCTACCACGTCAGCACCTCTCTTTTATTCAATATATGGGTATATATTACAATACTTTGCTTACTTCAGACAATTGCATGGCAGAATGTGTGATTTACCTGTTCTACAACAAATGCAGATTAAATCAATCTGAAATTGAGTATATTTTTCTAATGGAATTAGAGGTAAACTACCTTGGAAATTTAGACACACTTAAGTAATTAAGCTAAACTACGGAATTGCGTTTAAACAACTTAAAATTGAGTTGAATGCCGTCTCCGTGTAAGCATGAGCATCATGTTGTGTCTTAGTCCATAAGAAGAATCTGACACACTGAGGAAACGGAACGTATGAGGTACATAAGATTTTCTTATGGAATAATGACATAAGAAGTATTTTGTTTTTCATTCGAGAATCTTATAACATTCCATTGCAGACTTATGAAACAATACTTTCATAAGAAACTCGTTTTGGTTATCATACGCATTGATCATTGGCTTTCATAAGACAATCTAATGGAGTACGATTTCCTTAACAATATCATACGAAAATCTTATGAATTACGTGGAGCGATGGTAATAACATAATATTCACGATTGAGATTCATAAGCGCGCGTATGACAATTATTATTAACACTTGTGAAAAACAGTCGACTTCCTATCGAAAAACACGTAAGAATTTCATACGAATTTCTTATGAAATAAAGACATAAGAAGCATCTAATGAGACTCATGAGAAAAACTTGTGAACTTCCATCGATCATTGCGTTCATAATATAAATGGGTATAATATCATAAGATACTCTTATGAAGGATCATAGATATCAATTATGGAATTCTTTTCGACCATTATGTATTTATTTGAATTTAGGAAAATAAAGATATTCATAAGATCTCTAATGACAACGACAAGAATTTCTTGTGAATATCGGACGTTTTGTATTTCATAAGACTCTTATGAAAGAGAGTAAACCAGTCGAGAAATCAATTCACAAGCGTTCTCTTATGAAATTTGTACGCAATTTCTGGCTCAGTGCAGATCTTCCTACACGGCAACGCGGATCTACTCAAATTTGAGTTGTTTCAACGCAAAACCATAGTTGAGCCCAATAACCCTTCTTCTTCTTCTTTCTGGCGTAACGTCCCCACTGGGACAGAGCCTGCTTCTCAGCTTAAAAGTAAGTAGATTTGTGAGCATAGGGCCCAGATAGCCGTAGCGGTAAACGCGCAGCTATTCAGCAAGACCAAGCTAAGGGTCGTCGGTTCGAATCCCACCGGTCGAGGATCTTTTCGGGTTGAAAATTTTCTCGACTTCCCTGGGCATAGAGTATCTTCGTACCCGCCACACGATATACGCATGCAAAAATGGTCATTGGCACAGTAAGCTCTCAGTTAATAACTGTGGAAGTGCTCATAAGAACACTAAGCTGAGAAGCAGGCTCTATCCCAGTGGGGACGTAATGTCAGAAAGAAGAAGAAGAAGATTTGTGAGCATGACTTGAAATCTAAGGATGAGAATGTTTTCGGATAGTGGTAATTATCCAAATTATAATTGATATAGATAAAAGTGGATAGCTGAATCAATAAAGTGTGTGTATTTGAGTTGACGTTAATTTAGTGTTGGCGTAAGTTAATTTTACTTTGAAACAACTAATTGTGCGTAAGTAAAAGTAATCAACGAGATAGTAATCTCAACATAAAGAAATTCTTCTGCATGTAGCCTGACCATAAACAGCAAAAACAAATGAGTACGTTATTCAAGTAACCACTAGTCCGATTATTATTTGTTTTCGACTTATACGACTATTATACTGTCAGCTTGTATGGCTTATACGGCTACTATACATTTTAGCTTTATAATAACACTATATTAGCACGCAAGGTGAATATAGTGCTGTTTGTTTACTTGAATATTGTTGCACTTCCGAATTTCACAGGTTTAAAAAAGACGAATTCGCCTATTACGTCGAAAGCCTCCCCTTCCACATTGGTCATCGAATACCCTAAAGAGAGAGGCAGTCGGATGCAGACGATAGCATACGAGTGGGAAAAATCGTAAATCAATAAAAAGACGTCATTGAAGTTACAGACTTTCGCTTTCATTTTTTTGCACTAGCGTTCTCATGGCAACTCCCGGATTATTTCATCTCTCTCAACCTCCTTTTGATGGAACTTCCCGACACCCATGGGATTACGGTGAGAGTATTTTGCCATAAATCTTCTAAACGCAAGACAATTTGTCAGATATTTTTCTTCCACCGACAATGCTCTGTAGCCGTCGAAAAAACAGGTATACCCGAAATCAATCTCGCAAAGCACAAGCTCTACAAAAACGAAGTCGTCCACTTCAGGAAACGAGAAACAGTGGGCTCGGAAGCCAACTGTTTTATTATGTTAATAAATATTTGAGGTTAGATTGCACCCCCACCCAGAAGTGGTGTGGGAGGCTGTGGCTGGTGCTGGAAATGCCAAACGTCAAACGAGTAAGTGCTCCAGACGCGGAGCCAGCTCATAAAAAATGCACCCTTCGCCGTCATCACAGCAGGCAGGCACCATCGCCTGACAGCAAATCTAGCCCCATAAACATAACCTTTAAATTAAGTGTGTGATATCTTTGGTTCGGTTTTGCCGCCAATGCAATGCAAGACGGCCTCTGCTTTTGTTCAAACTTGAAACGTGTCAGTAAATATCGACAATAAGTAATGGAAGGAAGCTATCACATCAAGTGTAATTCCACTTGATTGAATTTCTTCCTTCCATGACAGAGGGAGGGACCGACCGAGAGGATGAAAAACCAACCACAATTTATTATTGTTTCAGCAAGTGTTTTGCGGATTTCTTCCATTTGTTATCCACCACAAATCAGTGAGATAAAAAGCAGAGGAAACAAAAAAAAACTTTACCACTTTTCAACAGAGGCGACAAGCGCGAGAAATTCATTCGAACGAACAAGGTTAGATTTGTACAACTGTCAAACTTGTGCCGGCACCCGTGACGGATGATGTTCTACGCGGGAAGCGGAAACAAAAACATCAAAGCAACCCAACAGAACAAAAGGGTCCAAACGCGGAAAGCATCCTCTCCTCTACCTCTGTAGCCCTGTAGTAGGCCGGTCGTGCATTTACGGGAACAAAAGATTAAAGCAGATAAGCCTACGCCGCTAAATACCACGTGGCGAACCAGAATTAAATGAACCTTAACCACCAGGGGCGTAGCCCCTTCCTGGCCTACGATATCGAACATACAAAAGAATTTGTCGACACTAAAGGCCCAAACGCAATGATAGCGAATGAAACCATCTCGACTGAGCTGTCATCAAATGAAAGTGAATCAACACAAAGTCGACAAGCATGTTATCGTTTATGCTGGCGAACCGTTGCCACTTTCCGTTGCCGTTCCGCTATCATTGTCACCATTCAAACCTTCCTAGCTACGCACATGATAACCAAACCCCGATTTCAAGAGACCGCTCCGGGAGAGTACGAGTTATTAAAGATTAAAAAGTCAAAATACCCTCCCGCGCAAAACCAGAGCGCATCAGCCGGGACTTTTTCCATACATAATTGATCGCTGAAAAACATTTCCATTTAGTTTGGACGGAAAATATCGGAAGAAAAGTTTTACTTTTAACCCCTTTCCCCCGCTGCCACCACTAGTGAAGGGAGAGCGGTTTCCTTTTTTCTCCTGCATGCGAATAGGGAGGCCAGGTCTGACTTTATTAAAAAGGCATTCGCTGCTCGGAGGGGAGGGCTTTCAAGATATATCAAAGGGATGGTTACGTCGTTCATAAAAGTCAAAAATTTAATCTACCATACATACATTTGAGAAAAATTGTTTGGAGGGAAGCCCTCAGTTCTTACACAAAGTGAAGAAGCGACAAATTTTATGTTGCAGAGGCTCGAGAAAGTAAGATCCCGGAAAACTTTATGAGGCAGTCACTTTTTCTGAGTCATTGATTTCGAATTGTATGATAAAGTTCAAGTAGGAACATGCTTTAAATACAAAGGGTTTTGATTTGGGGGAGTGGTGGGTTTTGATTTAAGATTGTTGTCTATATATTTTTAAATGTAGTATTTCTATGATACTTGCCTGAAGATAAGATTGGTTATACTAAATTGATTACTCTACATTCTCATATCACACTCTAAAATAAAAAAAATGCATTCAGAAGATACAACAAGACTTTTATTGAAACTGCGTAAACATAATAAAAAATATATGTAGTTTAAACATTGCAAACTTTCATCCTTAACTGATTTAAAAAGGTTAACCCGCCTAAGACTGAAAACAACTATAGTGAAGAAAATCAAAAATCAAGTTATCCTTAACTGATTATAAACTTTGGAACAACTAGAGCCATCTGTAGATTATCCAGAATGTCCAGAATGTGTTCTATAGAATTCGTTGAATCAGTCTCCTTTTTCCTCTCATTGAGCAGTCTGCTAAAAATCACTTGAATATGATATGCATCTGTCCTAAATAAATTAACCAATTGTTCCTCCATGCAGCCCATCGTAAAATTTCCAGCTCCGTTTCGTAGAATTTCCAGTTGTCATTTCGCATTCGTATATCGTGTGGCAGGTACGATGATACTCTATGCCCAGGGAAGTCAAGGAAATTTTCATTACGAAAAGATCCCGGACCGTTAAAAATTAAAAGAAAACTAATCTATGTTGGCGAAGTTCTAGAATGCCGTATTTTCAGCATCTTTTCCATGGAGAATCACTACCGTTCTTGGTACGAAACAGCTAGAACCAGTAAACCCATTCCGAGCCGTTGCCAAGTGATGAAGTATTTAATTATTATTTATTTAATTATTATTAATAGATTATCGTAATAATCTATTATCCCATCCTTAGCGCACGGTCGGTTTCGGCCCCCACATGGGAACCGAATGCTTGGCGACGACTATTGTCCGATTTTGATATGAACCAGAGAGATACAGAGGGGGGGGGGGGGTAAGCAAGCGGCAGTTACATATTTTTACGGACAGCAAGCACCACAGATGATGATACAGGGTGCAATAATGGTAATTAAACATAATCATATCGCAGCATCGGACAGCTCGGTCAGCAGCTACACCGAAGACGAATGGTATGAGAATGATATGAAGAGTTGGATACCAGTGGCAATGGTGTAATATCATTCATCTAGTTTTATGAGTCACTGCTCCCGTACGTGTATGGAAAATGGATTGCCATCACAGAGGACTTCTGCTGGACTACGCCAACCAACATCGTCATCACCATCAATCTCCTTCCTTGCTTGGTTGCTTGGTTGAATGCTTCGAGAGCAGGGAGGGCAGAACCGTAGACGTAGTGCTCATCATCATCAAGAACTTCCATGAAAGGCCAAAACAAATTTGCTCTGTAACCGAGTCGAGTGTGTCCTTACCACGTGAAAGTACACATTCATTACGGCCGAAATTAGACTTGCTGACTTTTCGGGGCTTTCATCGAATGCAAAAGTGACTTTCGAAAGGCCACCACACCGACGGAGTGTTGTCTAAACACATGGCTTTGCCGAACTGGGCCAGGCAGTGCAATGTCGCAAGCCAAGTGCTGCCAGGAACTCCGTACCCTGGATTAGCTTTTCAGACACAAATTACCATCCGGATGCAAAGAGGGGGGTGGAAGGGAAAACTATTAAAAACTTCTTGTCACTTGACTGTCGAACCCCTTCAGAGGCAGACGGGAGCATCAGCTCGTGCTTTGCTCCACGCAAGGCTATCAAAGATCTCACGCTTCACGGTGGTTCGATCCTAAACAAATGTCGGTCAAAACGTCGAGTTTTAGTTTAAATCAGAGGTATTCAGCCTCTTTGATTTCGAAACATGAATTCTTGTTCGGGTTAAAGAAAATTGAGAGATTTGAGGATTTCCAGGGCCTCAGATATTAGAGGTGTTCTTCTTCTCTTTGGCATTACTTCCCAACTGGGACAGAGCCTGCATCTCAGCTTAGTATTCTTGAACACTTTCACAATTATTATCTTTGCCATTTGCCCGTTTTACATGTATGGCAAGAACGAACCGGTGGAACTCGAATCTCAGCTGCGCGTTCACCGCTATGGCTATCTGGCCCATACCCCCTTCCCCCGTGGAAACACCTTTACGTTTCTAAGCTGATAAATACAGTTGATTATCCTTTGATTTCTGATATTCATTCAAATGATATGATGTAGTCTTTTTCATATAATTTATATTTACATTTACAAAGTTTAATCACCACATAACTTTATAATTATGAGAATTTATTGGCTTTTTTCGGTGAACGCGATACTTATACTCAGAGTGAAAAGGAGTAACGAAAGAAATAAAATGAAAAGATGGATATAATCGCAAACGAGTGACGAGAGAAATAAATAGAAGTTGAAAACTAACAAGGGGACATATGTGCGAACAACACAATCGAAACAACAAATTGTTGCCTAACGTCCTGGTCTTGAACGGTTAGATATTGTAGCGTTGGTCTTTACTAACACTAGACAGGCAATTTTTTTTTCAACTTCTATTCATTTCTCTCGTCACTCGCTTGGGATTCTATTCCATCTTTCTATACTCCCTTTCACTTATACTCATATCGCGTTCACTGAATAAAAGCCAATAAATTGTCATAATCATCACAACATAACTTAAACTACTATCACGGGCCGCTCAAAACTTTGTCGAGGGCTGATTGGTGATCACTAGTTGAAATGGTCAGAATTGTTGTATTTTACCTATTTTTTTGCCATATTGCAACATATTGTATTTATATTTTTTTATTCAAATATTTTTGTGAATTTGGCTGCTGTCATTTTTCAACGAATTTCAGAGGGTTGTTCAAAGACAAACGTAAGTAGCAGAGGGATTATATAACTTAATTCAAAAACAATAACTTGCGGGCGGTTGGTTTGCTCGGAAAAGTTATTCACTTTGAACAACCCTCTGAAACTCTTTGGAAAAGGAATACACTATTATTGGTTCTAAAATTTCAGGTTTTTGTAGTTCTTCATTCAAACTTCAGTTTATTTGGAATGCCAGAAGTTGAGATTCAGAGTCTAAAACTTGGGCATTTTTAATGAAAAAAACAGCATTTGACTACATGGCTAAATGACCACACATTTCCATTTATTTAAAATTATTCCTGTTGTGGAATCAAAATCTTCAACCACGGGGACGGACCTGGTGTAGTGATTAGAACACACGCCTCTCACGCCGAGGACCTGGGATCGAATTCCATCCCCGAGATAGTCACTAAAAATTTCAGTGACGACTTCCTTCGGAAGGGAAGTAAAGCCGTTGGTCCCGAGATGAACTAGCCCAGGGCTAAAAATCTCGTTAATAAAGATAGAAAAAAAAATCTTCAACAACCATTCGAAAATTAAGTGTTTTGAAGGGTCGATAACGCAGAAAAAATGTACAGAATGATTTTTTTATATGCTTTCTAATGACTTATACTTCACTGAGGCCTTAATTGTCCGTAACATGAACCAAAACGGTACCGTCAAACCCATGGAAAATCTACCGTTCACTATTTGACGTTTTAGCGGTGCCGTGTTATTTATGTGACCATAGCAACGAGTGAATTCGGCGCCGCTCAAACGTCAAATTAGTGAACTCGTGCATTAGTCCATGGGCCCATGCACGAGTTCACTGTTAGACGTTTGATTGGTGCCGTGTTATTTACGTGACCATGGGAACGGGAGAATTCAGCACCGCTTAAACGTCAAATTAATGAAATCATGCTTTGGTCCATCCGAACTATTGATTGCTTGGATTATCCGCCAAGCGTGCAGAATTCACTGGTTTCCATGAGCCTGTACGTGTCATAAATCCTTTTGTTCTTTGACTTTTACTGTGCGCCGTGTGTTGGTGCTGTCTCGCTCACTCTCACGGGCAATTTGAAAACAGGGCGCACAGTAAAAGTCAAACGTTTTATAGCATGTATAGGCTCATGATCACGATGGTCACACAAATAACACGGAACCGCTTAAACGTCAAATACTGAACCCGTGCATAGGTCCATTGGACTTAAACTTTTGTGTATGATATATTGTTTGGTTTAAATTGCACGATCATGAAAAGTATACCAGTTATAGCCATAGTGGATCCCTATTTGACCATAGAACATCCAGGAGGTATTCGTAAATAAAATCCTCAAGTAATATATTGAAAATATTCTATAGAATCCTTGGATACTAGAGTAATGCGGACCAAAAGTTAGCACGGGGTAAAATGTTGCAGAGTTTTTTTTATTTATTTATTTTTTTTCATTCACGCAGCAGAAACCCTTGCAATATTGTATGGGTTTGACATCTCATTAGGTCAACTGTTTACATATATGTATCAACATAAACAATTTCATCAAAGCTACGAAGTTATCCAGCTTTTTACGAGCGCTAATGGCTGCCGTAAACAGGCTCGCTTTCTGGTAGGGATTGGTCGATTTGACGTTTGGCTTGGGTCCGCTCAATATAAAACGACCCAAGCTAAACGTCAAATCGACCGATCCCTACCGGAAAGTGAGCCTGTTTGCGGCAGCCATTAGCGCTTTTAAAAAGCTGGATAAATGAAGTAGTGCTACGATCGGATTTGAGCCGTTCTGTTCTAATATTGAAAAGTGTTCAATTAGAGTTTTGGGCAAAGGTTCGCAGGCGCCATAGGACACAAATTTGCACAAGATTTTCAAAACAAGACAATCAAAATATATCTAAATGCTTCAACATTATTATAAGAATACCACTTCAAATGGATGAAATGTACAAACATAAGAGAAAAAACATTATGCCAGGAAAATTCAACTGAAATTTGAGGAAGGGCCGAAAAACAGCCTGTTTCTTTTATAACTTTTCCAAGAATGGATTACCTGCTTTGCTCTTGTCCACAGTTGATCATTAGAAGTTTTCTCACTTTATTTGTATGGGGAAAGGCATCTAACTTCATATATCTTGTGAATGGAAACCTTAATCCAAAAAATATGTGGTAGACGTGATAGCCATCATCATTACGCACACCCGGTACCAAATATTTTTCAAAAATAGTTTTCAATTTTGAAAAATAATTCGTTAGATGCATTTCGTCATACAAATATTTTCCGCGTTACCTTTAAGCGATTTTTCATGCATAGACACTAGCGCATGTGCGTTACTATGTGGCGAGTAGCGAATCAGGGCATGCATGTAACCCATTGCTTCTTAACGTTCGGCAGACAAGAAAAGTAAGTGCTTGTTTATAGAACCATCACAAGCAATTTGCATGTTAAAGCCTTGTCGTTTATTCAGTGCAAACTTTTTCCCCTATAATGCGAACGGACACCGTACTACGTTTTAAAGTAAGATATAACTTAGCCTAGAAGCTGGAGCTGACATACTTTTAATTCAATTAAAATGCTAGGTGCAAAACATTACTCTATCGTCATCATCGAAACTTCAAAAGCAGTTTTTCTGTTCCAAACAAAAAACTATTCAATGAAAATGTGTTCACTGTGTTTCGGATGGAGAATAGAATACAGTGAACACATTTTCCTGTAAATTTTCTGAACCTTGAACGAAAAAACTACTTTTGAAAATTCCGAAATCAATTACGTATCCTGCCCCCTTAATCCTTTTGAATGTTATAATAACAATTTACAATTTACATCCCACTTTTACATCATTAGTTGATGATGATGATGATTTCGGTCTACCATCTATTGTTTCCAGGCTTCATTTTGCTCATCTTGATCTGATGTATGGAGCAAACTTATACACTCACAACAATTATGAGTCAGCATTCGATGTTTATTAAATAATCCGTGGCTGAGAGAACGGAAAGGGACGTTAGCTTTTACCAAATGCACATCTTTGATTTGACAGTTCTTGCTCACTGAGAAGCTCTGTAAACACCTCATCATTGCTTTTGGAATGAACTGAGGTTGGTTGCTCTGCCGACGCAAGAGCATAATTTCGCTTTCTTCTTTTCCCTCTTAGGCAAAGAGCTGCAAAGAGACAACGAAGAGCTGTCTGGAAATGCTCTTTTCCGAACTGAGAAATAAGAAAAAATGGTCCTTTCCCTCGACCAATCTCTTTCTCTTTGGAGCACTGAGGTTGTCAAAACAAACTTTTTACAACTGTGGGAGCAAACACAAACGTGTAAACTCTTCATCCCGCAGAGTACGGATGCTCAGTTTGTGTGTGGTTAAAATCACTTCTCTTTTGCAGTTGATCGTTGAAAGGGGGAGGAAAAGGCTAAATCAAGAGCAATGAAGAAGCCTGATTGTTGCAAGGCATCTGCCTATAGCACTAGAATAATCTGAAAATCGATCTGATCAAGATTGTTTGTAAAGCAGTTAGTCTCCTGTATGAAATGGATATGCGGACCCGTTAGCAGAGACACTTGCATGAAACCCTCGTCAGAGAAACAAAATCTCTTTGAAGAAGAAAGTATTTACAAATAGATTAAGTTGAAAAGTTCGCCCTCTTTCCACGAATTGTTAACAACAAGGAGGAGACAGTCCCAAGCTTCCTGTCCGAACCGCTTCAATCAAGTGCCCTGGAGGTCCCAGCACAAACCAAAATACATGCGATTATAGGAATTCAATCAGATAACGAATCATGGAAAGATCTCACCGGTTGTTGTCTATAGTTGGGCAGTTTTTATAGCACTATGTCCCAACTGTTGGTTGCTTGGATCGAACTACGCGCAAATCGAAAAAAAAAAGCTCTCTGACGACGCAAAACCATAAAGGGTTACGTTTGTTTTATTATTAACGAACCACCACCAAGTAAAAGACACACAGACGGAAAAAAAGCATTCCATGGTGTTTTCGACCAATCACTTTTTTACATCCTACTACTAATACACCAAAATTATTCAAAATTTTAAATCAATGAAGCTAGTGCGTATGGAAAAATTGGGAACCACTATGGCCATAACTGGTACTTCTGATCTAAATCGATGTTTTAATATAAGAACTTTTATGAAAATTTAAATCCACAATCCAAACCCCAAAGATTTGTATAAAATTCAAAGTCCGATTAATCTGTTTCAAACTTTGAAAATAGACCACAAAAGTGTTAACAAAACCGAAAAAAGTAATACCGTTTGGAGAAAATTATTTATTTTTTTGCGGTTTTGGCCGCCTTCATACCACTGTACGCTTGCTTCTTCTCATGGTAGTCCCCCCTCATCATCCGAAGGAATTTGTCTCCAAGCCGTTGTCTGCATGCCACGCCATCCTTGGGATCGGCAGTTAAACAATAATTTTAACGACGGCAAAATTGCTAATCATAATGATGATCGTAATCGGGTGTAAAACACATGTCTTACATGCTCCCATCAAGTGAACGGCAGCCCGCACTTGGCAGGATAAGATAGGCACCTCACCGAGTATAGGCTAAATACAATGTGCTTAGCATAAAGAGCCACAAGAAGGCTCGTAAAACGTGCCCAAGTTGGTGTTTTAAAAAGAGCGAACCCCATTCGCTAGTAGCTTGAGAAATAGCTGACGTAGACTCACGTTCACCCGTCGTCACGGAACGCAAGGTCGTCGTGATGGTGAAAGGAGTGTGTCAGTTTTTGGGGAAAAGTTTGCCGAATGTGATCTACCCCCAGTCCAACCCCTCACCTTACCATGCAAGACGATGATAGGTGTTGTAGTTGCTGAGAAGGGGGTGTTTGGTAACAATTAAAATCACATTAAAATATTTAATTAGTTTCGTCTCGGTCGACGGGGCTCAGCAGCGGGTGTGTGGAATTGCAGCTCTGAGTTCGGCGAAGGTTGGTTTCGGGGGTGATGCGATGGTGTCGATTTTCTGGCAAATTTGTTCCTTTTTATGGAAGCACGTGCGCCACCCATGCGCGGTTGAAGAGCTTTTCGAGAGGTTAAAACAAAACAATGCGTTAAATTGGGTAAATTTACACTTGCTTTGGTGGTTTGATGGAGATATGAGAGAACGAGGATGACTATGATTCTAGAGGCTGATATAAAGGGGAAAAAATAAGCAACACAGAACACATTGTGTAACATATAACGGCGGTCCAAATTCCAAAAAAATTGGATGTCCCTTCTCCAATATTTTCTTTACCATCTTTATGTTCAGATGTTCAGGTGGTGATTTAAAGGTAGCCCAAAGGCGATGTAGATTCATATGGAAATTACTATGGAAAAATTTAGTAAAATATGCTAAACATGGTAGAATTTTTATTCTCAACATTACTAAAATTAACCTTTGAAAAGTACGACATTATGAATGTCTACATACATTTTGATTCATCTACTAATATCTCTCAATATATTTTTCCTTGGATCGCATCATCAACCAAATGTGACTCCCAGATTTGTTTCCTCCCTTACTAATCAACACCCTTACCGTGGTGATTGTGGAGATGCAGAGGTATTCTCGGTCTCTAGAAGCATCAATCGCTACACACCAACATCCCTTCCCCATCCCAACTGACAGTAAGGACATAGCCGTTATTGATCAATAATATAAGAGCTTCTAAAATGTGTAATTCGAGAGTAGGCGGAAACTCCCATCCCTTATTCATTTTGACCGAAGTGTAATTCTTACCAGTTCCGATCAACAGTAACAACCATTGACATGTACAGTAAATATATGCTGTGTATGCTATGCTATGGTCTTCACAAATATTGAAATCATCTTCCTGAGCAGTGCGACCTTCCGGAGTCCTCGATTACTGCTCTTAGGCGTGACCTCTAGTTAGTCCGCTTGAGATCACTGCTGCAACGTGTTGCAGCTTTATATCTGAATGTGCAATCGCACCGTATCGCGTCGCGTCGATCGTCGCCGTCGTCGAAAGTCTCGAAAACGAATTCAATTACCCCGTCAATTCATCTGCCCAATAAAAATCAATTACCGAGGTACGTAAATAAAATTAAGTATCGAAGCAACCGCGGTAGCACATTGCACTGAAAGAAACACAAATTCATAGTTTGCTATGATTTCTTTCTGTTTTTCGACGATTCCACTCAAAGGATCAAAGTTCACCGTGAGCTACAAGCTGGATGCTAGATCGTCGCATGATATCGTTAGTTGGTGGCGGCCGAAGCGATACAACTTCGTCAAGATTGATCTTTTCTTACTCCGTTCCCGAGCTCGTGGTGGAATGGAAATTCGCTTCACCGAATGACTGAATATGGCTGAGTGCCAACCAGCTTCTTCATCGCTACGTAGTTCGGTTTGTTTGCTGCCCGTGGATGTTTATCGACCTACATATGGGTGTTTATAATCAGAGACAATTTTCTTTAATTGATCTGAATGAAACGAAGAATGTTTGTTTTAACGTTAGCGCAGGCAGAGAGACTTTCTGGTTATGGGCGCAGGCGTTGGCAGGGGCAGGCAAGAAGCGCTCGACTTAATTGTTGTACAGTTTCGATTAGAAGCGACGAAGGCGATTAGACTTAATTCCCGTTGTCTGTGATGTGTTGCTTTCAGTTTTCTAGCACTCGCTCTCTAGCTAGATCAACCAACGCATTTAGGAACGTCGGCAAATTGGAAACAATTTAATTGAATTTTATCACCCCGATCATGGTTTGACATCGCTGGGGCGCCCGTATGGCGGACATGTCTACGTCTGTATGCGCGGTTATTGATGTTACGTAAGACTCTATACGTAGGCTTAATTTTTTTATTTGGTTCATGTGCTAGTTCTGCACTGCGGACATGAAGAACAGATTGGGAATTAATCTTTACATATATGTTGAAATCTCATAACTCTAATGATGAAGAGCGTAGTAAGCTGGCTCATGTTTCCATATGCGTAGCCAGGATTTCCATTACCCATTCCAAATTTATTTCAAGATTTTCAAGCAACTTTTTTAAATAACTATTGAATAATATAAGAATTTCACAAAAGATTCTATACAGTTACTTCAAAAATTATAAAGTAATTTCTCTAGCATTTCTACCATTCCCTAGAACAGTTTTCTCGAAAAGTCTACCACACCTTCCTTCAAACGCGTTACTTTGAAACCATAAAGATTAGATCAAGATCATAAATATTACCAGCAATATTCATGCTCGAAGGATTTTCTAGAAATTTTCCAAACATTATCATTGTATACCGTAATTCGGGATGTAGTTGATCATAGGGGAGAAGTTGATCAATCCCGAACCCACATGTATAAAGATTGTCAAGCGAGCTATTATCCTATGTCAGTTATAAAAATTCCTTTGATTTTGAATTATCGGATAACTATTCTTGATTCTCCTAAATTGGTGTTGACATTCTAGATCAAATACCATGGAAACTGTTTTTTATGAAATAATTTATGAATAATTGAAGCATTCATCTCCAAACAATCGACTATTGTCAAGCAGTGTTGGAAATGTTCGAATCAGGAAGTACTTCACGAGCATAAACTTTTGATTACTTTTAATGGCGCTACGTCCTTCAAGACATGACCTGCGCCACAATGTTACGCCAACAAACTCGGTCCATGGCCGCTAGCCTCCACACTTCCAAGATCCTGCTCCACATGGTCAAACCACCTAGCTCGTTGCGCTTCTCTTCGTATTGTACCGGCCGGATTCGAGGTGAAGACCATTTTTGCGGGATTGTTGTCCGGCATTCTCACAACATGTCCCGCCCATCGTACCCTTTCAGCTTTGGCGATTTTCTGAATACCGGGTTCACCGTAGAGTTGCGCAAGCTCGTGGTTCATTTTTCTTCTCCATACGCCGTTCTCACATACTCCACCAAAGATGATCCCAAGCAAACGTCGTTCAAAAACTCCTAGCCCTTGCAGGTCCTTTTAGAGCATTATCCACGTCTCATGCCCGTAGAGGACTACCGGTCTTAACGTTTTGTACATGGTACACTTAGTACGGAAGTAAAGTTTACCAGACCGCAAGGTCTAGTGGAGTCCGTAGTAAGCACGACTTCCGACAATGATACGTCTTCGAATTTCTCTGCTGCAGTTGTTCTTCTTCTTTCTGGCGTTACGTCCCAACTGGGACAAAGCCAGCTTCTCAGATTAGTGTTCTTATGAGCACTTCCACAGTTATTAACTGAGAGCTTTCTTTGCCGATTGACCATTTTTGCATGTGTATATCGTGTGGCAGGTACGAAGGTACTCTATGCCCTGGGAATCGAGAAAATTTCCTTCACGAAAAGATCCTCGACCAGCGGGATTCGAACCCACGACCCTCAGCATGGTCATGCTGAATAGCTGCGCGTTTACCGCTACGGCTATCTGGGCCCCATCATGCTGAAGTTGTTATTCGACGTTACCAATGATCCGAGGTAGACAAATTCGTCCACCACCTCGAACTCATCTCCGTCGATCATCACACGTCTTCCAATGCGAGATCTAATGGTGAATCTAACGCATTTTAGGTAGATGGCGCTCTTTTAGATTAGGGATTAGTGTACCTTAATCGAAATTTTAATTGACAACTTTGGAATAAAAATCATCACAATAATTTAACTGACAAGATTTTTGCAATTCAAGTTACAGGACACCGTGAATATTCATTTCAATTTGAAAAACTTTCGCACCCTAACCTCACTTTTGATTGCCAATCGCGCTCGGTTCCTCCATCCAGCAAATATTTCGCCTTCGACGTATTCATCTTCAACCGACCTCGTTCTGCTTCACGTTTCAGCCTGGTATACTGTTCAGCAACCACCTGGAACGTTCTTACGTAGTCAGCGAAACAGATGAACTGGCTGAATTTATTGAAGATCGTGATTGATCCGTTATCCTTGAGCAGCAACAATCCTCTTTCAACTTCACTCATTTGCTCGGCTATATAAAACCACTCAAAGAAAATAGGCGCGCCACCCGAGAGGGAAAACAACTGACGACTGCTCGGGCTTTCTTGACGCACTGCCCAGGAGCAAGCGTCAACGTCGAAAAATCAAAAAGAACTAATCGAACGCGGCACTTTTTCCCTTTACTCGACCAATGCGCGACATGTTTGATCCTGCTCTCATGGCCGGCCCCGCAGTAGCAAGCGTCAAGGTCGAAGGATCAAACACAACTCAGAATCCACACGCAAATAAAACCGTTCCTAAAAGTGAGCACTATCAGTCACAAACTCCGGATCAAGTGGATTTTCGGTTTATGAAAATACACCATGAATAAAAATCACGTATTTGGGAACAAAGTTCCACAAATCATTCGTAACGCCTGCTGAAATAATCACTGACAGGATGAAGACATCATGGAAACGTGAAGTTTGTTCCGGTAAACAAGAACTATTTTCACGAATTCAAGAACATAGTTCTGAATCGCGTTCTGGCGATCCGCGACTGAAATTCCATATTTTGAGACCCTTCATTGCTCACTTTCTAAAGAATCATTTGAATAAACTATGATTTGAGATACTGCCGCTTATTTTCAATACAGCACCATGGGTATAAATACACTAGTTGCACATCTAATAATTGCCCAGAAAACTACATAGTTTAAAGGACCTACCTGTACCTGTACCTGTACCTGTTGATGGTAAAGTTCTGTCGTTCGTCCGGTTGAAAAAACAGCTACACACTCGAGGAAGCATACATACTATCGACTGCAATTTCGGTCCATTTGACCAGCAGACTTCATTTTAAGCAGGAGCAACGACTAAATAATCTATCTTTGATATCCATTTGAATAAAATTCCGCCTGTAATCAAACAAATTGCAGTAAAAAAGAAAGTTTCTGGGAGAAAATCAATGGCAGCTTCGAACTAGGGTCTGCTTTGTTGACTACTAGGTTTTGCGCATGCGTTATTATTATTGACAGCGCGCGTGAACATAGTTCGCGTTTTCTAGAACCAAATCACATATATGAGTTTTCGATATCGTGATTTCAGAATCATGGTATGGAAAGCGTTACGAAATGAAGACGTTTATACAGAAAGAGAACTTTTGTTCTCAAAATAGTGAAACAGGTCACGGAAACAACAAGTGTTGAACCACGATAACGGGAACTAAATCATGAATAGGCATAAGCTGTGTGTTCTGTATCTTGTGATATTTTGTTCACGAATATCAGAACGGATTTTTTTACGTGCAGTTCCGAATTTGCATAAAGGACAAAAAAAATCATTTCGAGAGAACAAAAAACAAACTTTTCGTAAACAGGTTGCCACTTCCAAATCAAATTGCCTACCTTTAGGCGTTGAATGTGTCTTTTTTTCTTTTCCTCGTAACATTCAATTCTCGCGGAACATTACTAAAGGACCTATGTACAAATGAGAGATTCTCTCCTCTCTCGTTCTTTTTCGATTATAACAGTGGAACACTAAAGATTTTGGAAAGTTTTTCACTATAGATCAAAAGTCAATTTCCTTGACTAGCGTTTCATACAAAAAACGCAACAGAAGAGATTAATGTGACACAGTTATTAATTAAAGAGAAAGTAAACAAAGAGAGCCTCTCAATGTTAGATAGGTCCTTTAGTAATGTTCCGTGAGAATTCTAAAATTGTCGATTTATGAACAAGTGGTAAGATTATTGATATCTAATTCAGATTCAGTGATCCAAAATTTAGTAGGTATAAACTTAACCTTTTGATTTCTAAAAAATATTTTTGATTAAAAGATTATATTTTGTTTAAATTTCGTTTACATTATTCGATAAACATTCAACCAATACAGGTTTTAGGAATATTTGAATGATAATACATGCAACCTACCAGATGTTATGGATCAGAATCGATCGAAGGTAATCAAATTAACCCCATTCAACGGTATTTGTCTAGGAAATAGAGTTGGACGCCTTACTCATGTATTATTCAAAAGTGTCGACTCTCCTAAACAAGTGAACGAATCATGGTTCTTTTTAAAATTGTCGCGATTTACCATCACTGCATTTTTGGAAAAAAAAGAGCTCGAACATTTTTCAAGCATAATCATTTTAAGTTATAGGGTGCCGGTACCAATGGTTGTAATGTACCAATAGATTGGACTATGGAATAAAACGAACATTTTTCGATAAAAACGACATGTGGTATTTTTGGTGGATAGATCGTCTCTAGTTTAGTCGATTTGCCAAATTTCAGCTTTTTATTTTATCAAAAAGTCATATAACTAATTAAATTTACGCAAAAAATTTGCTCCCTTGCACCAGTAGTTGCCGTCGTGTTCCAGTAGTGGATCAACGGATGGAAGCAGTCTTTAAAATGGATGTATAAAAATGAAGAAAAGTCCTAGAGATGATCTTTATGCTTCATTCGAAAGATATTAGTTGCTGTTCCGAGGGAAAAATCTAAAACCTGTGTAAAAAATTACCATTTTGTTTAAAATTCCTCGTATAATTCCCGAACGTCTACTACTGGAGCACTAGCGCAACTACTGGAACACGTGTACCAATAGTGGCTCAAGCGATTTTATGTTAAAAAATTAGTTTTATCACTCTTTTTATATTTTTCCCATATAGTAGAGGGTGAAATTTTCCTGTTGACGCCAAAAGATCTCTGTTAAGGCTTTTCGTTATTTTGTTATGATTTTTTATAGCTTAGGTAGTCCACTAATATATGGACATATATGGAAAATGTTACTATAAAAAAAACTTCGTTCTCCGTTTATTATTCCAGATACATGATAAATTGATTGCTTCGATTTGTCAATTTCTTCTCGGAGTGCTATTTACGACACATCCTAATTTCTCAATAGATCAGATATTTCCTTTCGAATTATTTTAATAATTTCAACCGGAATTCTTCTCGAGATCGTTTTAGTGATACGGCCAATATATTTTTTTTTTCCAGGAATAAATTCAAGACTTTTTCCACGAATTCCTTCAAAAGTATTCATCGAACTAATCGGGAAAAATATATCTCAAAATGTTCCTTAACCTTTGCGGTAATAGCATAGTTTTTGGCATACATTTTTTATCTTTGATAAGCTCTAATATGATCAGATTTGGATTTTAATTCGTTTGGCTTCACATTGGTCCAACCAAAGACAAATTAAAGACCTTCATGTCCCTTGCAAATGCACAAAATTTTATGGCTCATGAGGTAATCTAGAATGCCGTGAAAAGTGTACTGCGATGTGTCAAACTTGGGTACCTTTTGCACTACGGAGGGACCGAATGCAGTACTAGAAGTGGTACCCAATCTGAGCCCGAGTGCGACTGACCTGGTCCAACGGTACTGGAGTTATTCCTAGTTCCGTTATCATAATAAGTTACTATGGATTGATATTTTATAATTGTAATTACCGATTCCATGATATACACTTTTTTGAATCTGTTCATTGTTAAAAAAACAACGTGTCAAAAGATTGAATATGTATGTTAGAACATCGTAGGTTTCTTTGGCATCACCTGATTATCTCATGGATTTGGTGCTCTCAGGGAAGTGGCCACTTGTCAACCTGGAGAAAACTTTAGCATGTAATCTATCAAATTTCATAAATTTTCCATCGCTAATTCATTGGTGATCAAAGCAATATCATTTTCACACAATTGGAACCACCCGGACATGACCCGGATTCGATGTCCGCGGGAAGTGGCCACTTGTCAACCTGGAAAAAACCCTAGCATGAGACCCATCAAATTTCATGAATTTTCAGCGTCAATTCATTAGTGATCAAAGCAACTACGTCTTTTCATACTTGGAACCACCCGGACATGTCATGAATTCGATGTCCTCGGGGAAGTGGCCACTTGTCGACCTGGAACAAACCCTAGCATGCAACCCATCAAATTTCATAAATTTTCAGCGCCAGTTCATTGATGACCAAAGCAAACTACATATTTTTATATATGGAATCACCTGGCCATGTAACGGTTTTGATGCCCCCAGGGAAGTGGCCACTTAGTAGGCCTGGAACAAACCTTAGCATGTGACCCTCAAAATTTTATGAATTTTAACATATTACTCATTACTTTTCTAGGATTATGCTATAAAATTTACATCAAATCTCATACAGATTTTTTTCATTGGCTAAAGCCAGCGTTTGGCTTCACATTGGTCCAACCAAAGACAAATTAAAGACCTTCATGTCCCTTGCAAATGCACAAAATTTTATGGCTCATGAGGTAATCTAGAATGCCGTGAAAAGTGTACTGCGATGTGTCAAACTTGGGTACCTTTTGCACTACGGAGGGACCGAATGCAGTACTAGAAGTGGTACCCAATCTGAGCCCGAGTGCGACTGACCTGGTCCAACGGTACTGGAGTTATTCCTAGTTCCGTTATCATAATAAGTTACTATGGATTGATATTTTATAATTGTAATTACCGATTCCATGATATACACTTTTTTGAATCTGTTCATTGTTAAAAAAAACAACGTGTCAAAAGATTGAATATGTATGTTAGAACATCGTAGGTTTCTTTGGCATCACCTGATTATCTCATGGATTTGGTGCTCTCAGGGAAGTGGCCACTTGTCAACCTGGAGAAAACTTTAGCATGTAATCTATCAAATTTCATAAATTTTCCATCGCTAATTCATTGGTGATCAAAGCAATATCATTTTCACACAATTGGAACCACCCGGACATGACCCGGATTCGATGTCCGCGGGAAGTGGCCACTTGTCAACCTGGAAAAAACCCTAGCATGAGACCCATCAAATTTCATGAATTTTCAGCGTCAATTCATTAGTGATCAAAGCAACTACGTCTTTTCATACTTGGAACCACCCGGACATGTCATGAATTCGATGTCCTCGGGGAAGTGGCCACTTGTCGACCTGGAACAAACCCTAGCATGCAACCCATCAAATTTCATAAATTTTCAGCGCCAGTTCATTGATGACCAAAGCAAACTACATATTTTTATATATGGAATCACCTGGCCATGTAACGGTTTTGATGCCCCCAGGGAAGTGGCCACTTAGTAGGCCTGGAACAAACCTTAGCATGTGACCCTCAAAATTTTATGAATTTTAACATATTACTCATTACTTTTCTAGGATTATGCTATAAAATTTACATCAAATCTCATACAGATTTTTTTCATTGGCTTTATCAGGAGATTTACAATCCAATGATTGATATTTTCCAAAAATATTAATTCCTAATGTTACTATTTGTGATATCCGAGTAGTAAGTTTTGAAGAACTTTCTTGGGATTTTCTAAAGCAATTCTTATATCTGTTAATATAGGTATTCTTTAGAAATTCACAGTAGGAACACTTCCATAAACAACTTAAATAATCCCTTTGAGCAATTTCTAGTTTAATTCTTGGAACAATTTTCGGCAGTGTTGGGAATGGTAATAGTAGTAGGCTTGAGTTCTGGAAAATCACGTGGCTCTTATAATACAGTAGTTCAAAATTGTGAATCTCATCAAGTAGCCTATGTTGGGTACTTGAATTTTCTAAATCAGTAGTGTCATTGTAGGCTATAAATGCGGGAAATAGAACTTTTTTCTACAGTAGTTTTGGGTTGCCCTTAGCAACGGGTGTTTTGCTATTTGCAAGGCATTTTGCCTACAGCAGCAATGGACCGATGCACGAGTTCACTAATTTGACGTTTGAGCGGTGCCGAATTCACTCGTTGCCATGGTCACGTAAATAACACGGCACCGCTCAAACGTCAAATAGTGAACTCGTGCATCGGTCCATAGGCGTGAGTTTCGCTGGCTCCGATGACTGTGATTTGCTGCGTTTGCCTACTGTAGTGTGAATTTCAGAACTTTTCCCAACTCTGATTTTCGGGGGGTGCTCTCCATAGTTTCTAGGAGATTTTATCAAGGAATTCACAGGAGATTTCGAATTAGAATTCTTAGTTTTATGTTAAATTTGCTGATGGCACTGCTGAGAATTTCCAGGAGAAATACCAGCTGGAATAGTAATAGAAATTCTTTGAAGTAATGTCTATGAAAACGAGGAAATGCTTGGAAAAATGGGCACGAGAATGTTCTAATTTATCCTTGTCTCGGAAAAATGAACAAGAAAAAACCCTGAAGATGTTTCAATTTATCCTGTCGTTTATATGATAAAAATTTGTGGAAGAATTACACACAATCTACTGTTCAACTTAAAAGAATTCAAGAACAAAAATTAGGAGAATTTCTTAGGGTAACCCCAATAGAATACCTAAAGGGGAACTCAAAGGGAGAATTGATTAAAAGATGTATTTCATAAAAAGCCGTTAGAGCGACTATAGAGGACTGTCTACTAAGGGTATACCGACCCTGTGTTTTATAATAAAGCCAACCAAAAAAATCTCAAATAATTTCCGTTACAGGTCCGTTGTTTTTGTTTACTTAGATGATTTTTTGAGATGAGGACATCTCATTGGAGTTTTTAAGCGAATTCATGGATTTGGTCTGCACTGTATACAAAGACGAAAAAATCGTCTTTGCTCTATGGGATGGTACACAAATTATGTCACGCTAAATTTCAACTTTTTGGACCCCCTCCCCCCCCCCTTTGTCACACTTTTTGTATGAGTCTTCCAAAAATTTTGTAAGGCTTGTCACGCTTGGCTCGACCGCCTAAATCCACCCCCCCCCCCAACCCCCTAGAAGTGTGACGTAATTTGTGCATGACCCCTTTACATCAAGAACAGACTGGGAACTGTAGTGACTAGACCTTTTTAAGCAGCCGAATTCAGACACTTTCCCGATCACGCTTCCCTTAGAATTTCAATCGAGTTAGACTGAAAAATTAACACTTTCTTCAGCATTATAAAAGCACGTTTATTCTTCCCAAAACACATCAACAAACTGATTCCTCTTTTCCTTCGTAAACCTATGCCTACTATGATCTGCATTGATTTCATTTTCAGTACTAGTTAAACAGTTCGTTGGTTCACGAACATATTTTGTTTTAACTATACTCTGCTTCTAACCTATCATAATCCCTACAGGAACTAATCTTCCTATGTTGAAACCAAGAAAATCTCATAATTCTGATGACGAAGAGCGCAGGCAGCAAGCTGGCACAAGTCTCCCCATCTTAGTCACGGCCAATTAGATCAGAATGACGGGCGATTAAGAGAAGCAGGTGACAACTTGCAGTCGTCATCGTTCGTTCCCTATCCCAATAGGGAATAGGAAAAGGGTTCCCCCTAAAATCCCAACTGACAGCTTCATGTCAGAACGTGTGTTTTTCGGAACAGATGCCGCCGTATCTACTTTATTGGTTAACCCATTAGGATTCAAGTGGTCTGAAAGTATTTAAAAGATCTGTTACTTTCTCCAGTGAGAGTTCCGCGTATCGCAGTAGCCCGAGTTAAGTGGCTCCCGCACCCTGCATATTTGACGACAGGGGGCCAGTTGACAGCGCATACTTAGCTCGAATAAATTTTAATTACTCAAGAGACTCCTATCAGCCAATCTGGATAATCCACCCGCGGTGGCGAGAAAAGTCGTTCATCGGCGATGACGGCTTCCCTAAAATCATGGCCAACTTTGGGGTGACTGACTGCGTCGCGGCACAAGTGTTCGTCGGGCACGCGACATTCTTTATGACATTCCATCTGACGTCCGTGAGACGTCAAATAAGTTTTAAGGAGTTGAGAAGCGCAACCATCCGCAGCACGCCTACTGTGGCGAGCATTAATTATTATTTATATTTATTTTCGCGTTAGTATTTAGTCTTATCACCATCTTCTTCAATTGAGCACAATTAAGTCCGACATTTTTTTGTTTTGCCTCATTCTAAAATCCAAACTGACAGCCGCCGGCTGGCGAGGGGCACAAGCCGTGCGTTCGTCGCTAATGTTTATCTGATTGAACGACAGAATGTTAGCCGGGCTTGAGATGTCTTACTTCATCTGAAATGAAAGCGAAAAAAACGGCGGCGGCAGTTTTCTTCTAAAAATAAAGTCCTTTATTCCTCCAAGATGCCAATGGCAGCAAGTCAAGAATTGAAGATACATGAAACAACGGGCCCACAAAAAAAGAGCAATGGTAAGGGTCCCGAAAATTGCCCATGATGAGATGATGCGTCGCACTGGCCGTGATTTATGGACTCTTTTGTGGCACGGTAGGGACGATACCGACGTAAGTCCGATATGGTCTTGGATTAAATGCCATGAGAGACATGGGACCCGTATACGGTACGGCAGTCATTTGTTCAAGTGGTTCTACGGCGCGTGAATCTCTCTTTCTCTAATGGAAAGTGAGTGATTTGTTGTCCTTGTGTTTGTTGAGAGTTGCCTGCCTTGTAGCAGCGGCAGGAATTATCGCCGTTGTTATCTGTTTTGAAGTTAACAATTTTAACGATTTGTTAGGCGGGGTATGTCGGAATTTCGTCGAATGGGAGATTTGAAAAGTGGTTCGCCGGTTTGAGTTGTGACAGACACGTGACAAGCAATAAAAATATTCATTTGTTGCAATCGTTGAACGGTTTGATGTCTTTTTCGATTATATTCTCATTTGTTTTTGATGTTTACTCGTCCTATTTGTTAGTAAGACCATACCCCAACGCCTAGTAATACATATTCTTTATTAATTAAGTACGAATAATTAGCCCTAAATCAGCATAAGAAGAGTATTATTATTATATTCTACACTCTAAGCTAGTTTTAATCGAAACTTGATCAATTTCCATCCACACGCTAAAAAAGTACAAGCGAATCAATGTATCTATATTTTTCTTTGCAGTCTTTATTATACAGAAATTGAACTCTTTTTTGACCAAGTTCTTGACAAAGAGAAAAATCAACTAATAGATCAAGTTGACTCAATTTTATGTCTTTTTACGTAGAAACGACAGGCACTAGATTTTTATTACCATTATTTACAGTTACTCGATGTTTTACTTATAATTGCATGTTAGTTATTTAAAATTAATCATATTTTCCTTTGCCAATTTTCGGTTACTAACTTTCTTTTTTCTTTTCATTTTACAGACATATTTATTGTTTCATCTTCATTTTTACTGACTGTTTTGTTTTAATAACTTTCCTAGAAGATTTACGCCGCTTATGCTGCACAGCCCAGCGCACAACACTAACAGATGCCCTTTCACATGACACTAAAACGCACAAACAAATGCTTCACTTAACACAAAACCAAATACTCCGGTGACAGGTGGTTATTATATCTAAAAACTACAACAATTCCATTAATCTTAAAATCCTTCCCTTCCTTTCATTCTCCCCCTGCTTTACCTCCACCCCAATTCTGAGCTAATCGACATCATTGAGCTAACCTCCAATGTTTCGTTTCCGTTACTCTTCCAGATGCCTGCGGCCTGTCAGACGTAGCTCACATTGAGTCCCTACAGGAGAAATCCCAGTGCGCCCTGGAGGAATACTGCCGGTCTCAGTATCCCAACCAGCCGACCCGTTTCGGGAAACTCTTACTGCGGTTACCCTCGCTGCGAACGGTTTCCTCCCAAGTAAGTTCTTCGCGCTAATTCCAATCCCAGTCGCAGCTAAAACTAATCTGCTTCAACGTTTCTTCTATTATCCTCAGGTGATAGAACAGCTCTTCTTCGTCCGATTAGTCGGCAAAACGCCAATCGAGACGTTAATCCGCGACATGTTGCTCTCGGGCAGTAGTTTCTCGTGGCCCTATCTACCTTCGATGTGACACACCGCCGTGTGGCGTCAGTTGACAACGACATGATCTTCACTGATGATGGGCGGCACGTCGTCCACGGTTGTGGCCGCGGCAGCTCTTCAACAGCAGCATCAGCAGCAGCAACAGCAACAACAACAACAGCAGCTAGAGCAACAACAGCAACTTCAGCAACAGCAGCAGCAGCAACAACATCAGCTGTCGCAGCCACAGCTCTCACAAACACAAGCGCAGGTCGCTGCTTCATCTTCTTCCGCGCTAGGAGCGCTTTCGCCGTCGTCCACTTCGTACTACAGCAGCTGCTGTTCGGATGTTGCCGCCGCTGCCTTGTCCTCCCTGATGGCAACCACCAGCCAATTCACGCAGTTTCAGAGCTCGCTCAACTTTGCCAGCAATAACAACGTTAGCCACAACAGCAATAGCAATTGTAGCAGCAGCACAAACAACAACCACGTCAATAGCTTGGATCATCTATCAACAGCACTGGAGAACGCATCGTCCAATCAGAACGCAACGCAGCAGGCGCAGGACGATCCGGAGGCGGGGCAACAACGCCGACAAGACCAACAGCAGCAAGAAGAACTACCAGCTATCTTGATGGGTGCTAATATTCTAGAGAATAGTAACATTACAAACATAAATCTAATTGATAACGATAGGAATAATGACTCCGACAGTAACCACGACGGTCATCGGCATCATCGACAGCACGAGATCGAAACCAACGTTTCGGTCGTCGATGATGACATCCCTTGAACTCAATCAAAGCAAGCCGGATTTATTTTTCAGCTTCACTAGCAAAGTTGGCCATCTTCGATAGGCGTTTTTTTCTAAATCATTTATTAATTTTCTAAATGCTCAACTGAAATCAAACATGGAAGAAATTTTTCGGTGCCATTCTTGATTAGATTGTCAAAACGGAAAGTGCAAAAAAATGTAACCGACGGATTTCTCACAAAGGAAAATCCACCACCAATGAACAGCACCGATTCATTACTCAAAAAATGAAACCGAAACGTACTTCAAAAAAATAATAACGAATGCAATACAAATGTGTCACGAATGTGAAAATGTACTATTTTTAGCCGAATATATTTATTTATTTCAAAATGTACAAAACAAGCTTCCCCATCTGTCCTGTGGCCCTAACAGGATATGTTAGTAATATACTTAAAATGGAACATCAGGAAAAATTTCCTTCTCAAACGCATACTTACAATAGAGAAACCAATAGCACAGAAAACAAGCATTGAACAGCAACAACAACAATTGCAATCTTATGGCCGTCCATAGACTCTCGAATTCTTTGTAAATACGAAAGCAAACGCGAAACAGCATCTCCCCCATTTCCATTCGAGAAGCGATACTTACAGTACCGAATCTCAAAATCCAACTCGCTTCCAGTAAACAGTGTACCACCTTTCGTAGGACATCTATCATCAGAGTTAAATCCATTAAACAAAAACTGTACAATTGTACATTCAAACCAACAAAAAGGAAAATGTAGTTTTTATAATCGTTCAAACAACATGTTTAAAACAAGTAACATACAAAATGCATAATGTAAAAAATTATATGGATGTGACTGCGTTTGTTCGAACAACAAAAAATATGAAAACTCAAATTGACGATATTTCCAAACTGTGGAACAAAAAGGAATCTTATTACAAAAAAAGCATCAAATGTAGTTAAATGAAATAAAACCCCAAAAATGTTTTGAATCCCCAAAACCTCTACTGTAAATATAGGAAACGTCCTCTATCGTGGGAAGTCTTTGTACGTTGTCTTGTTCGAAATCAAAATTAATTGTTTAGCTCGAGCGAAAAATGGTTAAGAGCCGGGAAGGGAAACAAAACCTAGGTTTGTTTCTTAGTTTAGTCAAAAACGAAAACAAAAATCAATGTTTCGTTCAAATCTTGCAATATTCAAAAAACGTACGCCGTACTTCTTGACTCGTTCGAATCCTTCTCAGTTTTCCATTTTCGTTCTCGAAGTGAATGAACGCAAAAAAAATCTAGTTAAATCTGAATGACAAAGTTACACACATATTTATCAGGATGCGGCAAGCTACCGGACCGAGTGTAACTGAGCAAATAAGTAGTAAGTAATCTTGAATGATAAGAAGGATAGTGGAATCAAATTGATGAATTGAGACAAGAACAAACGGAAAGAAGTATGTTAAGCATAAGCTAATAAGCAGTGTAATAATCTATGAGTATAAAGCAAAACAAGAAAACATATTACAGACTTATACAATTGTGTATATAAAAATAAATTATGAAAGAATGAACATTCGTTGCATCGCGTGTTAATTGTTGCATGAAAGAAATCAAGAGGATAGATGGATTCGCAATGTTTAAAAAAACTAACTGTTTCCATCACCAAAATCTCCATTTTATCTCGCCCTATGACATGTCCGCAAAACCAGCCAACTTCACCTTCATGGGCAACCGAAGGTGACCGAAGTATCAAAACTCCGCCATGCATCCCGTTTCGAAGAAAAAAAGCATGAATAGAGCCTAGAGGAACGCCAACTGTCATTTTGACTGCTGTTCTTTATTTGTATCGTAAATCGACTCTACTCTGGAAGATGCTCTTTAGGAGCTGACACAGATAGTCAAGAGCCTGCATTATATCCAGTTGGCATATTCCACAACCCGCGCTCACTCTCCACACATTTCAACTCTGGACCACCTGGTGGTTTCTTTGATTTTTACAGCAACACAGGCCTCTGGATCTCCATACAGACCAAGGACTTTCTTTGCTTTTAAGCGTTTTTCCGCTTCTGTAAGTTTATCGATGGATAATTGCCGATCCTTGGTGGTTTCACAGCTGTTTTTTTTCTCAGCTGGCGTCGACGGGTCCCTAATCGTAGTCCTCACGGACTCGACACGCATTATTCCATGGATTGGGGTCTGCATATGAACAAAGGTCCTTGTAGCAACATGACTTACTGTAACTATGCTCGATCTCCCGTTTGAACGTGAACCTAGCTTCTAAGAACGCGTTAACTAGCCTATGGACCAGTGCACGAGTTCACTAATTTGACGTTTGAGCGGTGCCGAATTCATCAGTTGCCATGGTCACGTAAATAACACGGCACCGCTCAAACGTCAAATAGTGAACTCGTGCTCTGGTCCATTATTCTAGTCGCAACGCGTAGCTTGCTGAGTCTAACTTCAACAGTAAGCTAGCTACCAACTGTTCCTTGGCTCTAGTGTATGTGGCATTGTTGCGTCATAACGCTTCTTGTTATTTCGAGGGCGTCGATGCATTCGGACGGACCGGATCGGTCAGGCTAAGACCAGGTTGGACCTGCGCCAAATCGATGCGCACTTGATCCGCCCACCTAGCTCGCTGCGGTCCACCTTGTACCAACCAGGATCCGAAGCGAACACCATATTTGCAAGAATGGTGTCCGGCATTCCAGTGCTTGCAAGTTCACCTCGAGCATCGTCCACGTTCCATGTCCGAAGAGAATAACCGGTCTCATCAGTGTTTTGTACATGGTACATTTGATGCGGGTGTGAATCTTACTTGACCGCAGCATCTTATGGAGGCCATATTAGGCCCAACTTCCATTGATGATGCGTCTCTGCATTTCACGGCTAACGTTATTATCAGCCGTTAGCAACGAATCAAGCATGTACTTTGTCTTGGACGCATTCACCACCTGTCCAACTGTTGCTGCCTTGCGTTTCAGGCGGGTGTACAGGTCTGCCACCTTTTCAAATGTTCGGCCGACAATGACCATATAATCTACGAAGCAAACAAATTGCATGTTAAGCCCGGCTCTCCGCACAACACCTTCTAGCGTAATATTGAACAACAGGCACGGAAGTCCATCACTTTGTCATAGCCCCCCGTTGGGATTCAAACGAACTGGATTGTTCGCCGGAAACCTGTAAACCTGTTCTCGTCCATGATTTTCCACAGCTCTACGCGGACGATACTGTTGTATGCCACCTTGAAATCGATGAAAAGGTGATGCGTTGTTGGGACCTGGTATTCACGACATTTTTGGAGGATTTGCCGTACAGTAAAGATCTGGCCCGTTGTCACTTTGTAGGCTGCGTTCAGGATGGTAATCGCTCGGAAGTTCTCACAATCTAACTTGTTGCCTTTCTTATTACGGGGCATATTACCCTTTCCTTACACTCCACCGGTAGTTGTAATGATTCTCAGATTGTTCCTATCAGCCGATGCAGACAAATGGCTAGCTTCTCCAGGCCCATCTTTATGAATTCAGCTCCGATACCATCCTTAACAACAGCTTTGTTGTTCTTGACCTTTTTTTTGTTTTTTTTTTTAATTCCTTTATTAGTATCATTCCAAACATTACATTCATCATTTCTTATATCTAGGTGTTCTGTGTTATTAGACAACACTATCATCCTAATTTGGTAACACAAATCTAAGATTTTATTGACATTTTGTTAACAACATATTACATTTTATTTGCCGTAGCAGTTCAGATTTTTTACAAGTGAGTTGATTGCACCTGCTTATAAGAGAAAAAAAAGTTTTTAATATACTTAACCTAACTTAATCTAAACATATAACGCATTAATCGTGACAATAGAAGATTGTAACGATTTTTGCCTGAAATTATTAATTATTTTATTTGGCATTTGTTCCAATGTTTCAACATTGGATATTCCATGTAACTCATTGGTATTATACCAGGGAGGAAGCCTCAGAATCATTTTCAAAATTTTATTTTGAATTCTCTGCAGAGCTTTCTTCCTGGTATTACAACAGCTAGTCCATATTGATCCAGCATACAACATGGCTGGCCTGAAAATTTGTTTGAATATCAAAAGCTTGTTCTTAAGACAAAGTTTTGATTTTCTATTAATAAGGGGATAGAGACATTTTACATATTTGTTACATTTGGCATGAATGCCCTCAATGTGATTTTTGAAAGTTAAATTCTTATCTAGCATGAGCCCTAGATACTTAACTTCATCTGACCAATATTGGAACCCCTCTCATCGTGACAACATTTCTACTTGAAGGTTTCAGAGAAAGAGCTTTTGGTTTATGTGGGAATATTATTAGTTGAGTTTTGGAAGCATTAGGAGAAATCTTCCATTTCTGCAAGTATGAAGAAAAAATATCCAAACTTTTTTGCAATCGACTACAGATGACACGCAGGCTTCGTCCTTTGGCGGAGAGGCCGGTGTCATCCGCAAACAAGGATTTTTTACATCCCTGAGGTAACTCAGGTAAGTCAGATGTGAAAATATTGTATAATATTGGTCCCAAAATGCTGCCTTGAGGAACACCAGCTCTTACAGGAAGTCTTTCAGATCTGGAGTTCTGATAATTAACCTGAAGTGTACGATTTGACAGATAACTTTGAATTATTGTAACAATGTATGTTGGAAAATTAAAGTTTTTTAAATTTTACGATCAAACCTTCATGCCAAACACTGTCGAATGCTTTTTCTATGTCTAGAAGAGCAAGACCAGTAGAGTAGCCTTCAGATTTGTTGGAACGGATCAAATTCGTTACACGTAAAAGTTGATGAGTGGTCGAATGTCCATGGCGGAATCCGAACTGTTCATTGGCAAAAATTGAATTTTCGTTGATGTGGGCCATCATTCTGTTCAAAATAACCTTTTCAAAAAGTTTACTGATGGAGGAAAGCAAACTGATTGGACGATAGCTAGAAGCTTCTGCAGGATTGTTTGTCTGGTATTAAAATTGGAACAACCTTAGCATTTTTCCATTTGTCAGGAAAATATGCTAATTGAAAACATTTTTTAGATATATCAACTAAAAATGATGAGCTACTTTCTGGAAGTTTCTTGATGAGGATGTAGAAAATTCCATCATCGCCAGGAGCTTTCATATTTTTGAATTTTTTAATAATAGTTCTCACTTCTTCCAAATCAGTCTCCTAAGCATTTTCGAAAACGTTCTCTTGATTGAGAATATTTTCGAATTCCTGAGTAACTTGATTTTCAATTGGACTAGTAAGTCCTAAATTAAAATTGTGCGCACTTTCAAACTGCATAGCAAGTTTTTGAGCTTTTTCGTAATAAGTCAGTAATAATTTGTTTTCCTCTTCCAATGCCGGTATTGGCTGCTGAGGTTTTTCAAGATTTTAGATAATTTCCAAAAGGGCTTAGATCCAGGGTTCAATTGAGAAATTTTATTTTCAAATTTTTTGTTTCTTAATTGAGCAAAACGCTTTTTGATTTCTTTCTGCAAATCCTGCCATATAATTTTCATAGCAGGATCGCGAGTGCGTTGAAATTGCCTTCTCCTCACGTTTTTAAGACGGATCAAAAGTTTAAGATCATCGCCTATAATCACGGATTCAAACACGGAGAAATATTTTTACTTAATTTTTGAGTTTACTTTACCCAAAATTAAGTATATCGATTATAGTTTCAACCCAAAATCTCTCGGTTTTCTCTTTCTCCCTCACGAATGTTGTCAAAAATAGAGAGAGCTGCATCTACCCAATGGGGGTACTTTGGCCCAATAAGCCAAATTTTGGTAAATGCAACTTTTCTCATGTTTGGGTCGAAAGAACTTAATTTTGCGTTAAATCAACCCAAAATTGAGTATATTTTTCTAATGGAATCAAAGCCAAACTACCTAGTGGGGACCTTGGAAATTTAGCCAAAATTGAGTTATTGGGCTCAACTACGGAATTGCGTTGAAACAACCCAAAATTGAGTTGAATTCCGTCTCCGTGAATTTTACTTCACATTTTGGAATTGCAGTGCTCCTGGCTTCAACAATGGAATTTGTTAAAGTTTCAAGAGCATTGTCAATATCAAGTTTAGTGTCTAAAGAAATGTTAACATCAAGATTAGAGTCAACATACGTTCCATATATATTCCAGTGGCCATATATATTTATGAGGGGCCCAGATAGCCGTAGTGGTAAACGCGCAGCTATTCAGCAAGACCAAGCTGAGAGTCGTGGGTTCGAATCCCACCGGTCAAGGATCTTTTCGGGTTGGAAAATTTCTCGACTTCCCAGGGCATATGCATAGAGTATCTTCGTACCTGCCACACGATATACGCATGCAAAAATGGTCATTGGCATAGTAAGCTCTCAGTTAATAATAACTGTGGAAGTGCTCATAAGAACACTAAGCTGAGAAGCAGGCTCTGTCCCAGTGGGGACGTAACGCCAGCAAGAAGAAGATAAATTCCAGTCGGCTCGTAAATAATTGAAAGTGGAGCTGATAGGATTGATAATCGCTTCATGGGATATTTGAAATGTAACAGGAACATGATCAGAGTCAAAATCAGCATGAGTAACTAATTGGCTACAAAGATGACTAGAGTCGGTAAAGACCGAATCAATCGAGCATGATTATCAAGCGATCGTTAACTGAAAAATGAGCATTGTTCGATACTCTACCAGGCAAATTCCGGAAACGACCGATATCGTAACGGATATCATCTTTCATCTGCCTGGCACGAGCCTCAATGACTCTTTTGCGTGAAGGGCAATTCCAAAAATTTGACTTATGATTAGCCCCACAATTAGAGCATATGAACTTGGTGGTATCTTCCTTCACTGGACAGACGTCCTTGGCGTGAGAAAAACCTCCGCAAATCATGCATTTAGCATCCATGTGACAATTTTTTGTACCATGACCCCACTTTTGGCACCGACGGCACTGAGTGGGGTTCTGGTAATTTCCTCCAGGTTTCTGGAAATGTTCCCATGTCACGCGGACATCAAACAAAAGTTTTGTTTTTTCTAAAGCTTTAATATTATTTAGTTCTTTTTTGTTAAAGTGAACTAAATAATATTGAGCATGAGCATGAGCATGATTGACCGCCCGAAGTTGCTACTCTGTTATTGCAAGACAGCTGTACTTACACAGGGAACCAACAGATGCTACTCAGGATCAGTAGCATCTTCAATGTGTAAGTACTGGTGCTCTCATTGTTATAAGAAACAAAAAGGAGCATGCAACAGATTCAACGGAACAAACACAACTCTGTTAAAGTGAACTAAATAATATTCTTGAGAAAGCCCTTTCCGAACAATGTCAGATTGGGTTGTCTTTTTCATAATGATTACTTGGACTGGTGAAAATCCAAGTAAATCATTTATTCCATTTTTGATCTCTTCAGGTGACTTATAGTCACTTGAGAAACCTTTCAAGACGACTTTGAACAAACGTTCAGTTTTGTCGTCATAAGTAGAAAAATTGTGCTTCTTCTCTTCAAGATGTCTAAGAAGAAGTTCGCGATTTTTAAGAGTTTTCGGCAAAACGCGACAGTCTTCTCTCTTTGCAATTTGGAAGGAAACCTTGATTCCCCTAAATCCCCCTAATTCGGAACAACTGACCACGATAGGCGGCACTCTTTGCTTCCTCACTTGAATCAAAGAGCCTGGGCTAGAGGCTGCTTCGATTTGGTGTATGGAAAATTTGTCGAACTGATTGCTTTTTTCGATACAATTATTCATTTCACCCTTGGAAGAAAGTTCGCATTCCGGAGAAACGTCCTTTCTTCCATTCTTGCCACGTTTAGTGACAGTTTTAAATCCCACTTTTTTGGAAGGAAGTTGTGAATTCATAGATTCACCTTTCCTTTTGTTTGTTGTTGATACCATGTTAAGTTATTAAACGGAAGAAGACGTGACCTCCTAAGAGGTTTTTTCCCAAGACGGTGTCCAAGAAGGATTACCACCGCTAGCTTTCGCCAACGGGTCCAACGAAAAATCGAAGGCACGGGTCCAAACAAGGATCGTAAAGGGATCAATAGTAGAAAAAATAGTACTGAAAAGTACTGTTTTAGTAGCACTGAAAAGTACCGTTTTTAATTTTAGCACTGAAAAGTACTGTTTTTGTAGCACTGAAAAGTACTGTTTTATTGCTTCAGGTAGTTTTAAAGAAAATAGTGTTGCGTTTTCTCACACCGACTGTATTCAATGCCGGCAGATAGAGATATGGTGAGGGATAAGTGTGGTATATTGGACTAGTAGGATTGTGGGGTTTGGGGATGCTACAGAGGTCATTAGCCAAATACTTCAGTTTACCGTGGCGTAGCTGTAGTATAATTGGTAATGCGTCCGTGTACAGAATGGAAATTGTGGGTTCAAGTCCCGCCGGCTACATAATCTTTTAGCACAATGTTACCACAATTACAACTTAATTTGGCAAACATATCTCTATCTGCCGATATTGAATACCTTTACCCTAAAAGTACATATATTGATAGTAATCTCGATGTTACCATTACTCTACAAACAAAACTTGATATTGACAATGCTCTTGAAACTTTGACAAATACCGTTGTTTGAAGCAAGTTGGCAAATTTAAATCCGTGATTATAGACGATGATCTTAAACACTTGATCCGTCTTAAAAACGTAAGGAGAAGGCAATTTCAATGCACTCAAAGCTCTGCTTTAAAAAATATATGGCAGGATCTGCCGAAAAAAAAATTAACGTTTCAGTCAATTAAGAAACAAAAAATTCTCAATTGGAATCATGAAAATGTTTTGAAAATGTTTCAGAAGCTTCCTGTTAGGTATAGTTCTCATGAGGTATATAGAATATCCAATGTTGAAACATTGAAACAAATGTCAAATAAAATTAATCATAATTCTAGACAACAATAGTTGCAACCTTCATGGCCACGATGGATGCGTTATACATTTAGTTTATGTTAGGTTACGTTAATTGAAGGCGTTTTTTTCTCTTATGAGCAGGTGAAATCAATTCAACTGCAGAAATTCTAAAGTGCTGCGACAAATAAAATCAAATAGGTATTAAGTCTGTTTTTTTTTTCTGTTTTCAAACGAGGTGAACCAACCTTAGGCTCTGAAAACCTCTATAATAAACAATAAAAAAAATCTAATATGTTGTTAACAAAATATTAATTAAAGCTTAATTTAGTATTACCAAATTAAGAAGATAGTGTTGTCTAACACAGAACATCTAGATATAAGAAATGAATGTAATGTTTGAAATTATGCTAATAAAGTAAATACACAAAATTTCAGATGTTAAAACTAAGTTTATTTTATTTTTATTTGCTAAGCTTTATTCTAATGTATTTTCGAATCTAATTCAAATTCGTCTTTTCAAATAAAATTCCCAAAATTCAGTTTAATCATTAATTATCTCTCTGATTCATTAATCATCCTCAGAGCATTTCAACCCACAATAGTTCAGTTTGCCCAATAAAACCCTAGAGATTCCCATCAAGTCCATTCTTTCAATTCACACACTGAAATAGTCAGGTCAGGTGACGGTACACTGCACACCTTGATCGCGTAGCCCCTCAGCTTACTTAGTAGCAAGCCGATCCTGAGACCCAGCTCGAGGGATCTCTTGTTACTGAGAGATTGCCCGGTTCATTAATTAGTTACAAATTAGTGACTTTAATGCCAAACATTGCTCATGGAATAATTCGCAAAGTAATTCCAATGGTAGAATTTCATTTGATGAGTGTTCTTCAGGATTTTTCTCTATCCTGATAGCCTTACTAGTTGTTCCTCTTCTAGAAACCCTTCTACGATTGATTTGGTCTTAACCGACTCTAGTCACCTTTGTAGCAACTGATAACTCATCAGCTCCACTTTCAATTATTTTCGAGCCGACTGGAATACATATGAAACATATATTGACAGTAATCTCGATGTTATCATTACTCTACAAACAAAACTTGATATTGACAAAGCTCTTGAAACTTTAACAAATACCATTGTTGAAGCAAGTTGGCAAATTTAAATCCGTGATTATAGGCTATGATCTTAAACACTTGATCCGTCTTAAAAACGTAAGGAGAAGGCAATTTCAATGCATTCAAAGCTCTGCTTTAAAAAATATATGGCAGGATCTGCCGAAAAAAATAAACGTTTTAGTCAATTAAGAAACAAAAAAATCTCAATTGGAATCATGAAAAAATTTTTGAAAATGTTTCAGAAGCTTCCTTTCAGGTATAGTTCTAATGAGGTATATAGAATATCCAATGTTGAAACATTGGAACAAATGTCAAATAAAATTAATCATAATTCTAGACAACAATAGTTGCAACCTTCATGACCACGATGAATGCATTATACATTTAGTTTATGTTAGGTTACGTTAATTGAAGGCCTTTTTTCTCTTATGAACAGGTGAAATCAATTCAACTTCAGAAATTCTAAAGTGCTGCGACAAATAAAATCAAATAAGTTTTAAGTCTGTTTTTTTTTTTTTTTTTTTTTTTTTTTTTTAAACGAGGTGAACCAACCTTAGGCTCTGAAAACCTCTATAATAAACAATAAAAAAAATCTAATATGTTGTTAACAAAATATTGATAAAAGATTAATTTAGTATTACCAAATTAAGAAGATAGTGTTGTCTAACACAGAACACCTAGATATAAGAAATGAATGTAATGTTTGAAATTATTCTAATAAAGTAAATTCACAAAATTTCAGATATTAAAACTAAGTTTATTTTATTTTTATTTGCTAAGCTTTATTCTAATGTATTTTCGAATCTAATTCAAATTCGTCTTTTCAAATAAAATTCCCAAAATTCAGTTGAATCATTAATTATCTCTCTGATTCATTAATCATGTTCAGAGCATTTCAACCTTTATCAAACAATTACCTCTGTCCATCATGTTACACCTACGAAGTCCTACTGGTAGTGAGACAATACCCCTTCAACAAAAAGAATGCGATAGAATCGACTTTGGGGCCCAGATAGCCGTAGCGGTAAACGCGCAGCTATTCAGCAAGACCAAGCTGAGGGTCGTGGGTTCGAATCCCACCGGTCGAGGATCTTTTCGGGTTGGAAATTTTCTCGACTTCCCAGGGCATAGAGTATCATCGTACCTGCCACACGATATTACGCATGCAAAAATGGTCATTGGCATGGTAAGCTCTCAGTTAATAACTGTGGAAGTGCTCATAAGAACACTAAGCTGAGAAGCAGGCTCTGTCCCAGTAGGGACGTAACGCCAGAAAGAAGAAGAAGAATCGACTTTCCTCGCTTCCTTGCGTTGAAATTTCCCAAATCGAAAATCTCCCATGCCATCTATCGCTTCGGGCATCGAATCAGTTGGCGGAAATCAATTGACATCGATCCCTCCCTTCCCATGTTTGCCTTAGGCTATAGACTCCTGGTGGTAAGTTATCTGATTTCATGTCCTAACATACTTCTGCATAATCGTATTGTTGCCTCATTGTACACAGCAGGAGCAACCCAAGCGCCCAGAAACTGAACAAACACTAAATTGCAGAGAAGGATACTTTCTCCTTTCCAGTTATCTAATCTGTCAAAGGCCAAATTAATGATTCGTCTCTGGGAAGCTCAAACAAAACGAGGAAATTCTATCTCCAGAGATCATTAGCGAAATTGGCAGCATAAAAGTGGCGAATTAGTCGATGTTTGCGGAACCAGCAATTTGTCAAACGATTTGACGGGCCTTTTTTCGATGACGGCTTTTTGATTCAGATTTTGGCTGCAGAACATGATTAATTGTCCCTATGTTTCAAACGGTCAAACGAGAGATCAGATTTGAACGCAGTTATATGAACTATTTCTACGACAACCAAACGTATGTAAAACGCCAGTGTTACATTTACAGTTTGCCATGAAACGATTCTCAGTTCTATCAGTTTCACTTTAAATTATTCAAGTGCTGACTAGGAACACACATAAAAAATACATTGATAAAAAATCTTGACGTTAAAATTTCTTTTCAAACAAAATTCAATATTCACAATGCTCTTGAAACTTTGACAAATTCTATTGTTGAAGCAAGGAGCATTACGATACAAAAATAAGATGTAAATCAAATCCGTAATTATAGACCACGTTCTTGAACTCTTGGTCCGTCTTAAACAGGTGAGGAGAAGCTAATTTCAATGCACTCGCGATCCTGCATGACAAAATCTGCTAGAAAAAATTAAGAAACGTTTTGTGATTTGAGAAACAAAAATTATGAAAAAGAAATTTCTCAATTGGACCCTAGCTTAACCTTCCTATTGTATTAAAAAATACACGTAAGCCTTTTTGGAAACTATCAAAATTCCGGCATTGAAAGAAATTTCTAGGGGACAGATTTGGAAGCAGAGAGAATTATCATTAAACTAGTTGTCCCGGCAAAGTCGACTCTCCACATCTCGATGTTCTACATCTCGATATCTCTCCTAAGTCCTGGACCTAGGAAGCCAGCTAGATTCAAGATTTTGTTACTAGACTAGTGAGCATGAAACTTTTGTTTTGCGAATATCTCAGGATTCCGACCACTTAGTAAAAATGGCGTTATCGACAAATATGTTAACGCCAGCAAAATAAAATTGACCATGGATACGATTCCCCCTCTTTCACGTTTTTCCAATACCTAATATAGCACCGTCACACTTTCGTAGACCACCACCCCCTCCCCCAAATTATGGACGTCATATTTAAAAGACAATAATTATTTACACCGTCTTCAGCCAAAGGCTGCACAGACTGAACAATCACGAACATTAGGCAACGGACAACACGAAACACCCAGTAGCCCAGTGATGAATTTTTCGTTTGAAGATGAAATTTTTTATTTATTTATTAATGAAATACTTGCAGCGTAAGGGTATTTCCCTTATAAATTTACTACAATCGGTATTATATTTGTTCTCCAAATTTACCACTTCCATTTTTTACAAATTCAATAAATTCAAAATGCACGTACAAAGAAAGTATTACCGTAGTGCGACGAGTTATGCTGCAATAACACAAAGTGTCGTACTCGGATGCTTCTGAAAGGTTGCAGCTTATCAGCAAGTAAGATATTTTGGTCCATGTTTTATTATCTTAAACAATGTTGTGTAGCAACGTAATTTGAAGAAATTGTAAAAGGAACACCCCAGAAGTTGTCGCTGTAAGTGCGTTACTCTAGAATATCTGTTAGATTAAATTTCCAGCGCACACAGTGGTTCAAAGCAACTCTTAAACGGTCATAATCTGAAGCCGATGAATTTAAAAGAAATTGTAAACCATACGAAAAATGAGGCAACAAAAGCGTTTTGAACAATCGTAGTTTAGTAGAAACGGGAACCATAGAAGCCTGTTGCCTAGAAATAAACATGACTTTCGTCTTAGATGGATTTATCGGAAGAAAATTTTTCTCAGACCATTCTTGAACCCGTTTAAGATCAGAATTTATCAGTACTTCGCACACTTATAATTAATCACAGATATCTATGAAATTTCACCGAATTGTCAACAGCAGATTTTTCGGTAATCCGTTCGGTGATTTTTTTACTTCACCGAATGATCTGTAAATCTTGAAAAATTTCATCTGTCAAAAGCACCGAATAATTCGGTAATTTTGTACAGATTTTCTGTGGAATTTTTGATTGTTTTTGGAGGTTTTACTGAGCTGTTCGGTGATTTTTTACAGATCTACTGTGATTTTTTTGTTATTCTATTGGCATTTTACCGATTGAATCTGTGAAATTTTACAGAACTTCTGTGAAAAGGGAAAAAGTTTCCTTTCGGGTTTTTGATGACATGTTATAATGGCAATAATTTCGAAGCACTTGCTGCATTCTAAATACACCTACAAAATGAATGACGCGAACGGGTTAAACGTATTGATTGAAACAAAACACTAAACGGTGATTGGGATATAAAACATTTTTGTTAGAGTGCGACATGTCAAGCAATCCCCTAACGCAATTTGAATTGTATCAACCATTATAGTAGGCTATGCTTTTTTGAATTTTACTGCCTCATGAATAAACTCATTCTTTTTCGTTTCAACCATCAAGCGAAGTAGTTCGTTCTTTGGCTCACTCCCATTTTCCAATAGGTTATGGGTCTGGTGTTTTAGCCATTTTTTTCACTCGAAAAGTATTTCGCGAATATTGTCCGAAAAATGAACGCGCCAGGAAGTTCCCAGCAAATTGGTGCTCAAAACCGGCCGCACCATGGGTTCAGTTCAACGAGTCTGCCGTCGATTGAGCTTCTAGTGGGGCGAGAAAATTGGTCCACGTGGAAGTTCGCCGTCCAGACGTTTCTCGAGCTGGAAGACCTGTGGGAAGCAGTCAAGCCAACGCCGAATGCGGACGAAACGAATCCTGCCGTAGATCCATTGAAGAACAGAAGAGCGCGGGGGAAAATCATTCTCTTACTTGACCCGGTCAACTACGTCCACTTGCGAGAAACGAAAACAGCCAAGGAAACGTGATCAAAGCTGGAAGCAGCGTTTGAAGATACGGGGCTCACCCGGAAAGTTGGTCTGCTGCGAAAATTAATCACGGCGGGCGTCCCTAGCAACCAACGGATCCATGGAAACGTATGTGAACACGATCATAGCAACCACTAATCAGTTGCGTGGGATCGGGTTCGACATCAGCGAAGAATGGATTGGCACTCTTCTACTGGCAGGCTTGCCAGAAGAATATCGGCCGATGATAATGGCACTGGAGAATTCCGGAACAGCAATTACCGCTGATATCGTCAAGACGAAGCTGCTGCAGGAAGTTCGTGTGTTGTCATCGTCGTCGGCTGGTACTGCTTTTTCAAGTAACAAGCACCACGGCCGAAAATCGAAGGATACCGAATCAGCGCCACAAGGTAAGGGACCGAAATGCCGACGGTGTCAGAAGTTCGGCCACATCGCCAGGGAATGTCCTCAGAAGGATTCGAGGAAAGGTAATGCGTGGTGCACGGTACTGTCGACTATTTCCGAAGATGATAGCCACTGGTACTTCGACTCCGGTGCATCAAACCATTTTGCGAAATCGGAAAATTTGCTGGAAAACTTCGAGCGGCATGGCGGGACAGCATTGGCCGCCAACCGAGGTTCGATGAAAGTGGTTACGAAGGGAAGTATGAAGCTGAAGCCTGAGTGCTGTCCCGAGAATCCTCCAATTGAAGTGCACGACGTCTACGTGATTCCGGAGCTAGCCACCAACTTGCTGTCCGTGAATCAAATTGTCTAACGAGGATACACCGTAACTTTCACCACAGATGGTGTCACGGTGGCAAATCCCGAGGGACACATCATCGCTACAGGTAGTCGAACGAACGGTCTTTTCAAATTAGACCAATTACCGCCTACGAAAGCATTGTCTTGCTCGCCGGCGGTTACCGTTGAATTGTGGCACAGAAGGATGTGACCCATCAATTTCAACAGTCTTCAGCGTCTCAAGACCGGCCTGGTATCGGGCCTCGAATTCAGCGACGTAGCCAAGAAGGATGAGAACTGCAGGATTTGTGCAAAGGGTAAGCTTTTTTTTTTTTAAAGGCACTCCGTGCTCGTGGCCACTACTGTGCCGGAATCAGTTTTATCTGTATCTTCTTTACCGATACAGTTCTATTTTTAACTAATCTATATTTACATCTGCTTTCACTCTCTTCTGCTCTTTTGCTCTCACACCGAGCAGGTAGGAGAGTGCTCTGCTGTTGGTCCAATCGATTTCCATAAGCCATAGTCCATTGCTCTTGCGGTGGTTCATTTTGCCGTGTTCCTGAGTCGTTTGAGGCTAGCTGCCTGCGAAGTGGGTCTGTTAGTCTCAGTCACCATCTGATACTGACGGAGGATGGATGTGCTCCCCTATGCACGGTCCTCCGTGCGGCGTCTTCTGGTGGCTGGACGGGTTATTTTTTGGAGGGGCTGGGATTTGAATCCATGACCTTCCGCTTATGAAGCGAAAGCGTAACCTCAAGGCTACAGACCCTCCCTCAACGGGTAAGCTTTCTCGTTTGCCTTTCAGCAATGTAGGTTCAAGAGCAACGGAGCTTTTGGAACTGGTACACTCCGCCATCTGTGGTCCAATGGAAACGGAATCGTTGGGTGGAAGCCGATATTATCTCACCTTCATTGATGACAAGTCGCGGAGAATCAGCCTGTATTTCTTTACCGAAAAAACGGCTGAAAGCGTTTTCGAGGCCTTTGAAGATTTTCGGTGCTCATCTGAAAGACAGACTGGGAAGAAATTAAAAGTGCTACGTACCGACAACGGAAAAGAGTTCACCAAAAAACTCCTGAGTGATCATCTGAAGCATTCAGGAGCCCGCCACCAGACATCGGTTGACTACACGCCAGAACAAAACGGAATGGCAGAGCGTGTAAACTCATCGTGGAGCGTGCACGGTGCATGCTGTTCGAAGCAAACCTACCGAAGAGTTTTTGGGCAGAAGCTACAGCAACAGCGGTGTACCTGGTGAATCGTTCTCCAACGAAGGGGCACGATAAGACTCCGGAGGAAATGTGGAACGGCAAGAAGCCAAGTCTCGCACACGTCCGTGTTTTTGGGTCATCGGTAATGGCTCACATACCGAAACAGAAACGCAAGAAATGGGATGCAAAGGCACACGAATGCATTCTAACTGGATTCGATTAGGACACTCAAGCGTACCGCCTGTGGGACCCAAAAGCGAAACAAATTATCAAGCGCCGAGATGTAAGTTTCATCCGTGAAGGAGGAGTGGTGGAGGCCGCTAGCAATGTGAAGATCAGAGGAACGGAAGACGAACGGAAGACGATTCGGCTAGACATCGATGGCGAATTTCCGTGGGAACCGATTTCCTGCGAAAGGGTACCTACCGAGCAAGGTAGCATCGAGCAACCTGTAGATGAAGACGATTCTGGCAGTGAGTACAGCGATACCGTGGATCCATTTCTTGATGACACTGTGACAACCCCTGCGCTCCCGTCGCGCACATCTTCAAATCCGCCCGAGTCACCGGCGTTGAGGCGAAGCGGCAGGGAGCGCTTCCTCACAGGCAAGTTGAAAGATTTATTTTTCTCAAGCACTGGATTGCCCTCCAACCGTTTTTCAGACAAACCAGACGACAATGCGGCAACCGCCGTACGTGATGTTAGTCATGAAGCACAAGCCAGGGTGAGTGTACTGCCCATAAACGCATAATTGTCCCATGTGAATAGGAAATCCAGCAAACATGGGACTGACATGCGTTTATGGGCAGTGTACGGCTGTCAACTACAAACAAAGCTCGCCTAACAATCATCTCTCGGGCGGGCCGACCCAAACAGCACAGATCGAACGCGGCCCATGCCAGGCAGCAAATGCTGATGCATTTCAACACTCAAACAGCGGGTTGCCTTGCAGCGTTGTGAGCCAAACGAATACACCCACAAAACATGAACGGTAGGCGCATCTCGTTGCGTATACCCCCCCTGGCACAAGCATGCCGCTTGCAGCAGGGATTTGTCGTCAACAATCGAACGAAGGCAAATGATGATCCCTCTGAATGGTCAACAAGGCGACCTGTGGAGAGCGGCAATGGACGACGAGTACCAATCTCACATTGAAAATGGTACATGGGAACTGGTCGAACTACCGTTGAACCGCAAGGCCATTGGATGCAAGTGGCTATTTAAGACGAAGGAAGACTCGAAGGGGAACGTTATCCGCCACAAGGCTTTGGCGTCGACTTCGATGAGGTTTTCGCTCCTGTTGCCAAACAAGTAACACTGCGTTCTCTCCTGACCATTGCCAGCCGTCGTCGGATGTTCGTGAAACACGTGGATGTGAAGACCGCGTACCTTCATGGAAAGCTTGAAGAGCCAATCTACATGAAGCAGCCGGAAGGATACTCCACCGGAAACCCCAACACGGGCTGCTTGCTCAGGAGGAGCATATACGGGTTAAAACAATCCGCCCGTGTATGGAACCTGCGAATCGACGAAGTGTTACGAGGAATGGGATTCAAGCCTTCGACTGCAGATCCATGCCTATATGTTCGGCGAAAAGGCAAATCGATTTCGTTCATTCTCCTCTACGTCGACGATATGCTAATCGTCACATACAGTGAAGCGGAATTTGCTGCAATTTTTCGAGAGCTGCTGAAAAACTTCGAAGTTGCCAACCTGGGGGACGTGAAGCATTTTCTCGGAATTGAAGTCGTGCAGCATTCCAGCGGGTTCAAGTTGAACCAACAAAATAACATTTTGAAGCTGGCAGAGAGACACGGTCTGAAGGATGCCAAACCGTCAAAAATCCCCTTAGATCCAGCCTACCCACAGCAGAAGGAGGAGGAGGATCGTCTGCCGAGTAACGCTCAGTATCTCAGCCTGATAGGAGGTCTGCTGTACGTGTCGGTCCATTCACGTCCGGACATAGCTGTCAGCACATCGATTCTGGCACAGAAGTCGAGCTGCCCCACGCAACTGGATTTGGCAGGAAGCCAAAAGGGTGCTCAGATATCTGAAGACTACAAGTGACTACGAATTGCACCTTGGATCGTCGAACTCGGGATTAGAGATGTTTGCAGATGCTGACTGGGCCGGCAACCATCGTGACCGGAAGTCAAATACCGGTTTTCTGATCCGTTTTAGAGCTGGTGTTATCAGCTGGGCGTCCAGAAAGCAAAGCTGCGTAGCATTATCTTCGACGGAAGTGGAGTTCGTGGCATTGGTAGAAGCTTGCCAAGAGCTCACCTGGGTGAAGAAGCTGAGGACGTTTCGGAGCCAATCCCAACATTTGAAGACAACCAGAGTTGTATTAAATTAGTTAGTAGTGATCGAACTGAGAAACGCTCAAAGCACAAACCAAATATGTCTATGTTAGGAACCTGCAAGAAAGAAAACAAATTATGTTAAAATATTGTCCATCAGAACAAATGCTTGCAGATATCTTGACAAAGCCATTGCAACATTGTAGAATAAAAATGCTTAAGTTTAGGCCTAAACACATGTTTACTCAATTTTTTAATGTTTTCCGTTGGTTTAAGTCTAAAAAACATTTTTTCATGTTATTTTAGATTTTGTTATACCCCTTGGCTTAAACTCAAAATTTGGGTGTATTTTGTTTTCCGTGTTTCTTCCGAAATGTCAGTTAGGAACAACCCCAGTGTTAAAACTAAAACCCCTGTGGTGTTTTTGTCGAATAAGCGAACGTCAAACATGATCAAAAGTGTCAAGGTTCATTTTTGGACCCAATTTTCAAATTAAAGTTTAAACATGATATAGCCGTTATTTGAACGGGAAAAATTTGTAAAGTAGTTACAGTAACATGCTCTTTCGTGTTGTTAGATTTCATTAAAAAATTTAGGACCCGATTTTGGTTCAAGCCGCGATTGGCAATTGACAATTGATTTCACAGATTTTCGGTGCAAACAATGAAATATTTCATCTTCACCGAACAGCATGTGAAAATTTTACAGAATTTTGTACTTTTTCTGCCTTTACAGAATATTCTGTAAATATTTGACAGTTCTGTTCAAAACATTAGTGTTCCACAGAAAAATCTGTAAAAGCGTATTTTACAGTTCAGACCCTGTGGAATATTTCACCGAATTCTGTGTTTTATTCTAAGTGTGTGGCATTCACAATACGCCTAACCGGCAGACGCCGCTAACCGCACGGCCACGAAGCCCACAAATGAAGGTGAATACCACGCTTGTATTTTGTACAACAAGTGTGCTTTTCAAATAATGCTAGTATTCAGTATACAGTAAAACCTCCATGAGTCAATATCGATATTTAACAGCACTGATTCAGCCCAATTCTTGAAAACTTTTCGGATAGTTGAAGAGAAACTGTCAAGGCTAACATATTTACAGTCAGTAAATGTTTATTTCTTCATCATATTTCTACATTATACATTTTTACGAGAATCATCTCTTAAACAAATGAAACGTTTTCAACCAATTCACAAAGTGGTCCATTTTATTATTTTCATCTTACACCCTAACGACACGAAAATGTAAATATTTAGTACTTCCAGGATCGCTTAAACTAAAAAAAAACTTATCAAATTTGATTTAAAATTATAAAGTTGTGAAGTTTTTTTTTTTTGCAATCAAAGAAACACTTGGGAACATTGGTCCCCAAATGTACCTTCAAGCCAAAATTTGATAGTGATTAGTGAGTATGTAAAGTGGCTGCGTAACACATCAAGGGCGCCAACCAAAGAAAATAAAATCGGTTCTGTCGGTAGAGGGCATTTTAGTGCGATGTTTTATGCAGATGGGTTTGCCTCAGTAGGCTTTTATCCCTGCCATAAAACCGAATCGACAATTTGAAAATAATGAAAATTAGCAAAAACACTATTTATTATTTCAAGTATCGAATCTAATAAAATGCCTTCTAAGGAGAGAACACTGGTTAGTGAAAAGTCATTTGAAAAGGTTCTGAAAAGAAGATTGTTTTACATTGCTTGTATGACATAAAACTTGATCTATAAAATTAGTAACAGTGTAATGCTATTACCGATTCGTGTTAAACTTTGTATGCTACAGTTAATATTAGCACATTAAACTTTTTCATCTAAAAAGTCACTTTATATTGTATTTCTGTTATTCTACTAGAATATAACAACTCTCTACAGATCATCATCTTCGTCCCAATCGCCAAGCAAGGAACTGACAACTTCCTTCGATTTCGTTTTGTCTTCTTCATCTTCTTTTGATTCCTCTTGTTCTTCTTCAGTAGCATCCTTTTTACTCTCTACTTTCGACTTTTCTTCGGACTCGGAAGCAGGGTATTCCTCCTCTTGGCTCTCCTGACTTTTATCCGCATCTTCTTTCATCGAGGTATCAGTTTCGCTTTCTGCCGCTGCCAATATCACCACCTGTGTTTCGCTTTCATTCATACTGCTCTCTGCAGTGTCAGCCGTTTTGTCTTCGGTCGCTGAAGTCTCCATGGGAGTCTCTTCTTCCGACTCTTTCAGATCTTTCGCACCCTTTTCGCCGACGACTTTTTCCAGTTTTTTCTCCAGATCAACGTCCGATTCTGCCCCGGTCAGTTTGCTTTCACTGTTCCAATCGTCCAACAGTTGATTGATTTCCTTCTCACTTGGCTTTTCTGTGACTGCTTCTGATTCAGCGACTGTTTCTTTCTTGCTAGCTGCTTCCTTTCCTGTAATTTTTGTTGATGTCTCAGTGCTTTCTGGTGGTGGCGATGATTTCTTCGTTTCTTCTTTTTGTTCTGCAGCAGTTGGTTGTTCCTCCGTATCCTCAGACCAATCGCCTTCGAGCTCAGATATTAATTTTTGTTTCTCACGTTCCTTGGCAGCCTTCTGCTCCTCTTCATATTCTGCATGTTTAGAGTCGTCGACATCGGCTGATTCACTCAAATCAGTCTCATGCTGGCTGCTCTCGGGATCAACCTCCATGTGCTCGGTGTCCTTTTCCGATGCTTTCTCCGAGGGTTGCGTAGATGCTTGAGAAGTTTCGTCTTCATGGTCGGTAACAGCTGCGGACTTTGTTGCTTCCTGCACTTCTTCGTGATGTTCCATTTGTTCACTGGGGGCGTTTTCGACTACGGTTGTCGTCACTGGTGCCGTAGTTGTGATTAAACTGTGTGTGCCTTGGTCCTGCTCCGCTTGGGTGTACATTACAACGATGTTCTGATCCTGTGCGCCCGATGGAGCGGTTGAAATTAGATGAGTGCCATCCTCCAACTGTATTCCAGCACCGCCTATGAAGTTATCGTCGTTCAGCACCATCACCACATTGCCACCTAGAAATATACAGAATTGTGAGATATTGTTTCCCGAATCTTTATCAATAAAAATATGATTTCTTATACATATTCCCGTAGAATGTGTTCATTTGCATAAATCCAACTACCATATCAAATTAAACTATATAAGCATAAAATTGTTCCGAAAGAAGCGCAACAAAATTCTATGTTCACGTGTCAGGTGCGATGTAGCCAAGGTTGCGAAAATAACGACAACATAGATTGCATACCTGAAGGCGCTATAACACCGATATATGATCGAACAGAACATTGTTGAGGATGTAATCTATTTTTATAGCAAACTATGAAGGAGTTGTAATGCACACTAACCAAAATCTTATCACTCTGTACACATTTTTTTTTCTAAAGTCTCCAATGCTCTCTTCTTACTCGATTTAACAGCATAAACTACGGACCAAAATTAAATGTTATCATGTTAAAGACATTAACAATACAAAATATGAACTAATTACCTACTGTTTAAGTTAAATTCATTCCTAGATACTCTACTGAGGGATTGTTCTTACAACGAGAGGAGAGGGGAACACGAATCTGGAAAATGTGTTCAATAATAAGAACGAGCCCTTGTAGACTTTTTACAAGGGTGCACAGAGGACTGCATTTACGACTTGGCAGGGAATTTTTCACGTTGCTTCTAGATGTATGATGTCTTCAGAAAAGTTGTTCGTAATAGAACTTTGCATCGTTTTGGACGAAAAAGTTTATAAGATGGTTCTGTTATTATTATTATTATTTATCTTTACTTAGGTGGCTTTTCGCTCTTGGCGAGTTCGTCACACAGGTGGTTCTTATTAGGGTTTAATTTTTGAATCAAATTTTTTTATTTGTTATTTGGTGATTGCGTCCTTCAGTAGACTTTTAGAAAATGTTATTGTGAACTTTGATCAAGTTTGCTGAAGATACTATTGATCTTACTCTTCATTTGAGCCTAGTAAATCCATTATACACGTTTAAATTTCAACGCTCCGCCATCGGAATCATCGTCATGATCAAAACTGTTAAAGCAGTTTTTCTGTTCAAAACTAAAAATTATTCGATGAAAATGTGTTCACTGTGTTTCGGTTGGAAAATAGAATACAGTGAACACATTTTCATGTGAATTTTCTTGATTTTGAACAAAAAACTGCCTCTGAAAATTCCGAAATCAATGACGGATCCTGCCCCCTTAAATTTAGGGTGTATTTAAAAAATCGGTTAGTTTGCCATAATTATTTTAATTTTTGAGAGATTGTGCTCTCAAACGCCGCCTAGAGGAGACGGAGTGCGAGGAGATGGAACAGCTGTGTCGATCTCAAGAAACGCGGAAGCTCAACGCATCCCGCAACGGCTTCGTGCCGCGAGCCGAGATGTGCAAGGATAAGGATGGGAGCATTTTGACGGACGAGCGTGAGGTGATCGAAAGATGGAAGCAGCACTTCGACGAACACCTGAATGGTGCTGAGAGCACAGGCAATGAAGGTCGGGACTGTGAATGCTTTCGTCGGTACTGCGGACTATGGAAACCAACCAGCCCCCACTTTGAGAGAGGTTAAGGATGCCATTCACTAGCTCAAGAACAATGAAGCTGCTGGTCAGGATGGTATCGCAGCTGAACTCAAAAAGATGGGTCCGGAGAGGCTGGCCATTAGTCTGCACCAGCTGATAGGCACGATCTGGGAAACAGAACAGCTACCGGAGGAGTGGAAGGAAGGGGTGATATGCATCTACAAGAAAGGCGATAAGTTAGATTGTGAGAACTTTCGAGCGATCACCATTCTAAATGCGGCCTACAAAGTATTATCCCAAATTATCGTCCGTCGTCTGTCACCTATAGTAAGCGAGTTCGTGGGAAGTTATCAAGCCGGCTTCGTTGACGGCCGATCGACAACGGACCAGATCTTTACTGTACGGCAAATCCTCCAAAAATGTCGTGAATACCAGATCTCAACGCATCACCTTTTCATCGATTTCAAGGCGGCATACGATAGCATCGACCGCGTAGAGGTATGGAAAATCATGGACGAGAACAGCTTTCCCAGGAAGCTCACGAGACTGATAAGAGCTACGATGAAAGGTGTGCAAAATTGTTGTGAAGGTTTCAGGCGAACACTCCAGTTCGTTTGGATCCCGTCGGGGACTACGACAAGGGTATGGACTTTCGTGCCTGTTGTTCAATATTGCGCTAGAAGGTGTTATGCAGAGAGCCGGGCTCAACAGCCGGGGTACGATTTTTACGAGGTCCAGTCAATGTGTTTGCTTTGCCGATGATATGGACATTGTCGGCCGAACATTTGAAAAGGTGGCAGACCTGTACACCCGCCTGAAACGCGAGGCAGCAAAGGTTGGACTGGTGGTGAATGCGGCCAAGACAAAGTACATGTTAGCTGGTAGGGCCGAGCGCGACTGGGGCTCGCCTAGGTAGCAGTGTTACGACGGGGATACGTTTGAGGTGGTCGACGAGTTTGTCTACCTTGGATCCTTGCTGACGGCTGACAATAACGTTAGCCGTGAAATACGGAGGCGCATCATCAGTGGAAGTCGGGCCTACTATGGCCTCCACAAGAAGCTGCGGTCAAAAAAGATTCACACCCGCACCAAATTTATCATGTACAAAACGCTCATAAGGCCGGTAGTCATCTACGGGCATGAAACGTGGACGATGCTCGAGGAGGACTTGCAAGCACTTGGAGTCTTCGAACGTCGGGTGCTTAGGACGATCTTTGGCGGTCTGCAGAAAAACGATGTGTGGCGGTGAAGGATGAACCACGAGCTCGCCCACCTCTACGGCGAACCCAGTATCCAGAAGGTGGCAAAATCTGGAAGGATACGATGGACAGGATATGTTGCAAGAATGCCGGACAGCAACCCTGCAAAGATGGTGTTCGCGTTGGATCCGGTTGGTACAAGAAGGCGTGGAGCGCAGCGAAATAGGTGGGCGGATCAAGTGCGTATCAATTTGGCGAGCATGGGGCAGAACCGAGGATGGAGAGATGCGACCACGAACCGAGTATTGTGGCGTGAAATACACTACCCGCCATAAGTATGGAATCGCATCATCTAGTATTGCAACACCTCAGTTGAATATTGCAGCACCCCCCAAAAAGTTTAGCATCATCCGTAAACTATTACACTAATGACGCAGTATCTTGAAAGCCATACTTTCTAGAAAGCTGCGGTCTTCATCAAAGTTGTACAGAAGCCTTACGGCGTTCATCAGCTGCAATTTATAATGCGCCATTTTCTCGCTACGTGGCGCTAGTGTGCATCTAATTTGGTCATATTTTTGCTCAGTTTTGTTGAAGACACGAACATTCTAAGTGGTCAGGTTCATTAGCTAGAGCCTGCTAGAATATAATCAAATAACATGCACACTAGCGCCACGTAGCGGCAAAATTGCTAACCAATCAGTGCTGCCTCACATTGCTTTTAAGCTTCTGAACAACTTTGCTGAAGACACGAAGTTCTAGGTGGTCAGGTTCATGAGCTAGAGCCTGCTAGAATATGACCAAATTAGATGCACGCTAGCGCCACGTAGCGGCAAAATGACGCATTAAAAATTTCAGCTGATGAACGCCGTAAGGCTTCTGTACAACTTTGCTGAAGACCGCAGCTTTCTAGAAAGTATGGTTTCCTAGATACTGCGTCATTAGTGTAATAGTTTACGGGTGATGCTAAATTTTTCGGGGTGCTGCAATATTCAACTGGGGTGTTGCAATCAGTGTCGTAAAAATTCAGCCGAATGATACCCGATCATTGCGAAAACGAACAAAAACAAACTCCACTAGCAAGAAGCCAACCTGACTTCGAGTGCGAATGCGACGAGAAAGAGAGTGGGTGCAACACACGCCCACATTCAGTTTCACCCACTGTTGGTGTCATTTCAATATTCAATTTCACCTAGAGGCACTGAAATTGAAAATAAAAAAATACAAATGAATTTTATATTACTGATTCAAGAAAACGGCAATGTGATGCCTCCAGTTGATAAATCATGATTGCCTTTTAATAAAAAATACAACTTTTGCAATTTGCGAATGTTTTTGTGGGGTATTCTGAGGGAAATGATTTTTTTCACTAGCGGAATTGAATTTGCTGTCAGTAGGTGGATGAGAATCAGTGGGGAAAAAGTAATTGAAAAACTGAATGCACGTTCTACCAGATTCGTGCATGTATTGTCAAAAAAAACATTCACACAAAGAAGAATTCAACGATGACGGATCCTACTGAGGATCGGCGATGTTGACTGTATATTGAAATATGCAGACACTGGTTGCAATACTAGATGATGCGATACCATACTTATGGCGGGTAGTGTAGTTGATTCAGTGTTATCTGTTTAGATGTTAATTAAATAAATGAATGAAGATTGTGGTCTTAAAAAGAGTTGTAGAGGAAGAAAAATGATTAATTTTGCGTGACGTAGTTTATGGACGTTCCCCAATGATCAATGATCAGATTTTTTATAAAGATCAATGAATGACAGGCGCTGAACTGTAGTTTTACCGAAAGAGCTGTAATAATGCACAATTATTAAGGGGTTCATTCACAATTGTCATAACGCCAAAAATTACCATTTTTGACATCCACCCGCCCTCTTGTAACGCATTTTATATGAATGTTTTTCAAATTTTGTATGAACTGTAACATCACCCCCTTCATCGTTACGAAATTTGTGAATAGATCCTCGTATGGGTTCAAAAACACCGAAAATTGCCTTACGTAATTAATGGACAGCCCATAAGGACGGATCTATGTAACTTCCTCAATACCAAACAAATTGATCTTCTTTTTGGATGGCCTATTTACAACACAAGTAACTATCCTAAAAAACGTTTTAGCGAATCGCGTTTTTAAATCGTGATCAATCTTGCCCGAAATTTTTGCACGCGCGGGATATCTTAGTCCACATAACATTTTTTTTCCTTATTTTTTTTTTATTCGCCTAAGCTTTATATACACAAAGACTAAGACATGGGACAGCAAAAACTTAAAGTTAACATATTTTGCAACAAACAAACTTTTCTATATGATGGTCATTTATCGCCCCGGAAACAAAAATGTTTTACGCGAAAAAATCCTAATAGTTGAAATACATTTTTTTAATTGACTATTCGGGGATGGGATTCGATCACAAGTCCTTGGTGTAAGAGGCGTGAATTCTATCCACCACACCAGGCTACATGGTATGTGTTTGAATTACAAACGCAATTTTTTCGATTGTCCATTCTGTAACAATGTTTCAGCAATAGCTTAGGTTCGAAATTGATTTTGCTTTAGGTCTTATCTTCTTTGACCGATTTATCACTATATTTTACTTCATAAAGGCTGAGCTCCAATGATGTGAGCCGCAACGCGTCGCGGCAGGTTTTGACAGTTAACCCATACATTTTCTGTCAAAACCTGCCGCGCCGCGGTGCCGCTCTCATCATTGTAGCCCAGCCTTAAGCAAGAAACATTGCAAATTTCTTTTTTTTTTGCCATAAGTCGAAGAGAGGAACATTGAAAAGAAATCCACCATGTCAGTTGAGCTCTTATGAAGCAACAGTGTCGAGTTGATTAAAGTACGTAAGTATTTAATGGTTAATACTTAGCTTGAATAACGATGAACTCCGGTGACCAAAACATCTTCTTCGTCTTCAAAACTGGTGGTCATAGATATAAATCTGAAAAGAAATAGGATAAGAAAAGGATCGCACAACTCCACAAATAGGCAGCCAGCTATATTTTGTTACTGATCATAACATTTCTCTAGGGCCCAGATAGCCATAGCGGTAAACGCGCAGATAATCAGCAAGACCAAGCTGATGGTCGTGGGATCGAATCCCACCGGTCGAGGATCTTTTGGGTTGGGAATTTTCTCGACTTCCCTGGGCATAGAGTATCTTCGTACCTGCCACCACACGATATACGAATGCAAAAATGGTCAATTGGCAAAGAAAGCTCTCAGTTAATAACTATGGAAGTGCTCATAAGAACACTAAGCTGAGAAGCAGGCTCTGCCCTAGTTGGGACGTAACGTCAGAAAGAAGAAGAACATTTCTCTACGTTTTCCTTTATCTAAACTGTTCTCATCTACAAAAAGTAATGGCCACAACAAACCGTCCCCGATCCTATTCGTCATCAAACGTCAACATCCCACCGCAAAATCGCTAGTGTTTGGAGGGGATTTTAACCTCCAAATTGCCAAATAACCTCCAAATCATCACCTCCAAGTTAGTTCTAATATCCTCCGTTATATGAAATATGATGGCGCATCGATCGTCGCAAATTTATCGTTAAACAGTCAATTCGAGATGCAGACTGCCTGTACCATGGATCTTCTTCTTCTTATTTCTGGCGTTACGTCCCAACTGGGACAAAGCCTGCTTCTCAGTGTTCTTATGACCACTTCCACAGTTATTAACTGAGAGCTTTCTTTGCCGATTGACCATTTTTGCATGTGTATGTATATCGTGTGGCAGATACGAAGATACTCTATGCCCTGGGAATCGAGAAAATTTCCTTTTACGAAAAGACCCTCGACCAGCGGGATTCGAACCAACGGTCATGCTGAATAGCCATGAATGTACCATGGATCATTGAAGGCAAATCTTTCGGCACTTACCACATCAAAACAATGGCACCTCCGTATATTGGATTTAACATTGTGACAGCTTTGTTGTTCTGTCAAACACACAAGAGTACGGTGGCGCTATCTATGCTTTTCCAAACGGCTATTTTGGTTATTTTAACGATGCATTCTGTATTCACACACATAACTTGTTCTTCATCTTTCTAGCGTATCGTCCCAACAGGGGACAGAGCCGGCTCCTCAGATTAGTGTTCTTATGAGCACTTCCACTGTTATAAACTAGGAGCTTTATTTGCCAATGGACCACTTTAGCATGCTTGTATCGTATAATTACGAAGATAATCTATGCCCTGGAAATTCGGGAAAATTTCCTTTACGAGCTGATCGTCGACCGAAGGAATTCGAACCTACGACCTTCATGGCCTTGCTCATAACACGTCATCCGTAAAGCATCATGAGAAGGCACAGTTTACTCGCGCAAGGCCTATCTAGCAAATTCGACGTTTAATTTTAAACCATTATTATTTATTTAGTTAATGTTACATCAATTAGTTTGATAAAACCTTGTTAACGATGTTACGCCAATTTACTCGGTCCATGGCTGTGTCCCTCCTACTTCGATTTTGGCCCACGCTCTCCAGATCCTGTTGGACCTGATCAAGCCACCTCGCTCGCTGTGCTCCCCACCTTCTTGTACCAACCGGATTCTACCCGAACACCATCTTTGCAGGGTTGTTGTCCGGTAGTCTTGCAACATGCCCTGCCCAGCGCACCCTTTGGGGTCATCCAAAAATGACGTCCATCATTTGGGGAGGGGGTGTTGTGACCGGAGGAATCCAAGCTATTGATATTTTGCTTCTGTGCTTCTTAAGGTTCGTTGAAAGACCTCCTATGTTTTTCTCATTTCCAACTCATCTGAACCCTCTATCCTTCTCAACAGCCAACTGATGGTTCGCAAGTGCAAATCAATGCTAATCAGCTTACAGTTGAACCGTATAGCTACTTTAGCTGCTTTTCACAAGAAAAGTGAAGTAATTCCAAGATCGAAAGGGTCAACAAATTTCCTACAGCGAGCTCCATTTGAAAAGCCATTTCTTCTCAACTGCCTACTGCGATCAAAGAAAAATGGTTTTCTTGACCATTTCAGACACGCATAAAATCGGCGATTCTTTTTTCTTTTCAACAGCAAATCAGCGGAAAATTTTGTCTAACGGGGACTATGCACCTGAAAAGAAAAATAATTGCCTATCTCGATGCCTATTTCCAGGAATGATCAAGAATAGCATTTTCCTTTGATCGCAGTACGCAGTTGAGATTAAATTGGCATTTGGAATAAAGCTTGCTGTAGAACAGCATACTTAGTTTAAATTACAATAATTGATCTTATAATCTCGAAGCTTGTGTTGAGATTGGAATCATACTTAATAGCTTAATCATTTGGTTTTATGATTAACTATATGACTACAAATGGATCAAACAAATTCTGCCTAACGAGTTTCGGTCAATTTATCATCGAGAAAATACATGACAAATTGGGTTTGGCTGTTGCATGTCAAACAATGATCATTCAGAAATTTTGAAAATATATATTCAACATTCATCATCTACTTTTCAAAAATTGGTTTCTCAGTAGAGATGTACCGAATATCTCGATTATTTTGATTTTGCCGAATATTCGGTCTGCCGAATAATGAATTCTGTTATTCGGCCGAATAGGCCGAATAGTGACCGAATTCAAATGATGATACATTAAAATTTTCGTTTCATTCATTCTATGGAGTTTGATGCCAAATATTTAAAAAAATGTGAGAATTTCTCCGATCTATTGCATTAAGGTGACTACGGTGCTGCTCAATACATAAGGCATTCTCTGCAAATGAGCCTTAAGCTAACATTATAAGCTTTGATAATGGTGCAAATATTTTGCTAGGCATAAATCAACAAGTAGATGAAAAAATCGAATTTAGTACTATACCATTTAATTCCACTAGAGTTTGTATCCTTTGACAGATACGCGTATTTCGAAATCAACTGTAAGGCCGTCTTCAGTGTCGTGTACTAGAGTCGAGACTAGTACACGACACTGAAGACGGCCTTACAGTTGAGGTCGAAATACGCGTATCTGTCAAAGGATACAAACTCTAGTGGAATTAAATGGTATAGTACTAAATTCGGTTTTTTCATCTACTTATAGGTATTCTACTAAACAGCTCGAAGATTTATTATCATAGACCAACAGACAAACAAAGTTGAAACCTAAAGTTCATACCAACCAAATCTATGCGATGACAAACATTTGTTTGGCACTGTATCAATCCATGTCAAATATTTCGGACCTGATAGCTTTATGATCATTTTTCTGGGGCTGTAAGGAACCACTAGACTAGTTTGACGCGTATGGACTCAATGCTTTTAATTTTAACCGTTCACATATACCTATTAGCACTTTCCATTCTTTCGATATTGTTTGGTTTGAGACACCTGCTCAAGTTCTTCCTGTATTATGCTAGTCAGTGGTCTGTAGTCTGTTTGTTCCAATTTCTTTGAAACACTTCCTAAAGTCGGATGAGAAATCTAGTGACGTATATTGGGTTATTTTTTAACAAAACATGAGATGGATAAAAAGTGCTAGCAATAGAATACAGATCTCTTACTTTAGAAATACGAAAGATCTTTGAAATTTACTGTTTTTGTGATTTCTACAAATTGGTTTCAAAAGCTCAAGAGGACGATCATTCATTTCCATTCATAATCCGTTCAAATTTTCACCGTAGAAGCTTTCCCTACTTAAGCAAATTCGTTTTTTTCCTTTATTCAGGATTAAAAATATAGTTTTAGAGAAATTAGACGGTGTTATTCGGCCGAATATTAGGATTTTGTTTGGCCGAATATTAGGTCATTATTCGGCCGAATGTTCGGCCGAATGTTCGGCCGAATAATAATTTTCCAATTATTCGGTATTCGGCCGAAGGCCGAATAGTGCTATTCGGTACATCTCTATTTCTCAGTTTGGTGTTCATGAACATTTCCAGTTATTTAATGTCTGCATATCATTTTTGCATTGTGAGAAGCAGGAAAATACTTGTAAAACGTACCGTGGAGCAAGATTTTTGTAACTGTCTTAAGGACAGAACAGCTATTAACTTGTGCCATTCATCAATGATTGAGATGTAATGATAGGTACCTACGTAACTTTTAAAACTAAATGGAAGACACCTGTCACCGACAACCACTTGAGAGATGCAGATATTTGATTAATGAAGTGTTTCTTCCACGAGATTAGTTAGATAAATAAACTTAAATTTATTAAATGTAAGCTAGAAAATAGAATACAACAGGCAGTGGACTTTTGCTTCATGAAAACAGTTCAACATTCGCTAAAAGCTACAACTACAATAAGAAATAGTGCGACAAATCATCTTTACCGTTTCCGCTGTTCTGCAGCTGCGAGAAAATTTCCTCCTTCTGGCTCTGTGTCAACTGCAGCTCCGTGCCATCTTCGGTAATCAGCTTGGTCAGCTGATCCGGCCCTATTTCCAGGAATGATCAAGAATAGCATTTTCCTTTGATCGCAGTACGCAGTTGAGATTAAATTGGCATTTGGAATAAAGCTTGCTGTAGAACAGCATACTTAGTTTAAATTACAATAATTGATCTTATAATCTCGAAGCTTGTGTTGAGATTGGAATCATACTTAATAGCTTAATCATTTGGTTTTATGATTAACTATATGACTACAAATGGATCAAACAAATTCTGCCTAACGAGTTTCGGTCAATTTATCATCGAGAAAATACATGACAAATTGGGTTTGGCTGTTGCATGTCAAACAATGATCATTCAGAAATTTTGAAAATATATATTCAACATTCATCATCTACTTTTCAAAAATTGGTTTCTCAGTAGAGATGTACCGAATATCTCGATTATTTTGATTTTGCCGAATATTCGGTCTGCCGAATAATGAATTCTGTTATTCGGCCGAATAGGCCGAATAGTGACCGAATTCAAATGATGATACATTAAAATTTTCGTTTCATTCATTCTATGGAGTTTGATGCCAAATATTTAAAAAAATGTGAGAATTTCTCCGATCTATTGCATTAAGGTGACTACGGTGCTGCTCAATACATAAGGCATTCTCTGCAAATGAGCCTTAAGCTAACATTATAAGCTTTGATAATGGTGCAAATATTTTGCTAGGCATAAATCAACAAGTAGATGAAAAAATCGAATTTAGTACTATACCATTTAATTCCACTAGAGTTTGTATCCTTTGACAGATACGCGTATTTCGAAATCAACTGTAAGGCCGTCTTCAGTGTCGTGTACTAGAGTCGAGACTAGTACACGACACTGAAGACGGCCTTACAGTTGAGGTCGAAATACGCGTATCTGTCAAAGGATACAAACTCTAGTGGAATTAAATGGTATAGTACTAAATTCGGTTTTTTCATCTACTTATAGGTATTCTACTAAACAGCTCGAAGATTTATTATCATAGACCAACAGACAAACAAAGTTGAAACCTAAAGTTCATACCAACCAAATCTATGCGATGACAAACATTTGTTTGGCACTGTATCAATCCATGTCAAATATTTCGGACCTGATAGCTTTATGATCATTTTTCTGGGGCTGTAAGGAACCACTAGACTAGTTTGACGCGTATGGACTCAATGCTTTTAATTTTAACCGTTCACATATACCTATTAGCACTTTCCATTCTTTCGATATTGTTTGGTTTGAGACACCTGCTCAAGTTCTTCCTGTATTATGCTAGTCAGTGGTCTGTAGTCTGTTTGTTCCAATTTCTTTGAAACACTTCCTAAAGTCGGATGAGAAATCTAGTGACGTATATTGGGTTATTTTTTAACAAAACATGAGATGGATAAAAAGTGCTAGCAATAGAATACAGATCTCTTACTTTAGAAATACGAAAGATCTTTGAAATTTACTGTTTTTGTGATTTCTACAAATTGGTTTCAAAAGCTCAAGAGGACGATCATTCATTTCCATTCATAATCCGTTCAAATTTTCACCGTAGAAGCTTTCCCTACTTAAGCAAATTCGTTTTTTTCCTTTATTCAGGATTAAAAATATAGTTTTAGAGAAATTAGACGGTGTTATTCGGCCGAATATTAGGATTTTGTTTGGCCGAATATTAGGTCATTATTCGGCCGAATGTTCGGCCGAATGTTCGGCCGAATAATAATTTTCCAATTATTCGGTATTCGGCCGAAGGCCGAATAGTGCTATTCGGTACATCTCTATTTCTCAGTTTGGTGTTCATGAACATTTCCAGTTATTTAATGTCTGCATATCATTTTTGCATTGTGAGAAGCAGGAAAATACTTGTAAAACGTACCGTGGAGCAAGATTTTTGTAACTGTCTTAAGGACAGAACAGCTATTAACTTGTGCCATTCATCAATGATTGAGATGTAATGATAGGTACCTACGTAACTTTTAAAACTAAATGGAAGACACCTGTCACCGACAACCACTTGAGAGATGCAGATATTTGATTAATGAAGTGTTTCTTCCACGAGATTAGTTAGATAAATAAACTTAAATTTATTAAATGTAAGCTAGAAAATAGAATACAACAGGCAGTGGACTTTTGCTTCATGAAAACAGTTCAACATTCGCTAAAAGCTACAACTACAATAAGAAATAGTGCGACAAATCATCTTTACCGTTTCCGCTGTTCTGCAGCTGCGAGAAAATTTCCTCCTTCTGGCTCTGTGTCAACTGCAGCTCCGTGCCATCTTCGGTAATCAGCTTGGTCAGCTGATCCGGCCCGGTGGCCGTCACCGTGTTTGTCGTCCCCGTTTCGCCATGAACCGTTGCCATCTGGTGCTCGATGTATTGGCCCTGGAAGTGATGATCTTCGATAACGACGTTGGCACTGTCTACCAATCCTAAGCTGGTAGCAATTCCGGATGCCACATTACTGAGTGCTTCCGCTTCCGACGATGGTTCAAGTGTAATTTGTTGCAACTGGATCTGCGGTTTGCCTCCTATTTGGGACACCGTTTGCGCCTGCCTGTGGTCAATGACAAACGGAATTCCGGCATTGTTCGTGATACTTATGTTGGAGAGAACCTTAATCTGCTTTTCCTGGCTCGTGTTTGGAGTGCCAGAAACTTCTTCATCCTCTTGAACGTGGTATTCATCGTCCGAGAAATCGATGACACCATCTTCGCGTGCCCTTTGTTTGTGCAAGCTCTTCATGTGTTCGTAAAGGTCCATTTCCTTGGCGAAAACTTTGTTGCAATAAATGCACTGCTGTAGATCGCCCCTCTGATGGTTTTCTTCCTCGTGCTTCTGCAGAGCAGCTGTATTCATTGCTACATGGCCACATTCCGCACAAGTGGGGAATTTCATAGTAGATTTGATATTGTGTTCCGTCAGCCAATGGTAGAAAAGATTGGGATTGCGTTGCTCGGCCTTCCAGCCACAATGTTCGCAAATGCGTGCGTCGATCTTCTCTTTGTGCTTAACGATCAAGTGATTGCGGAAGGCTTTGTAACTGGGAATACTGATGGGTCGTCCATCGATGCCGCAACGTAGACACAGCCAAGGGCCGGTCATGTTTTCCGCTCCCTTTGCGATCAATGCATGCATGGTTTTAGCATCAATCTTTTTCGGACCCGGCGTGGAAGTGGCAACAGGTGCCGGAGCACGGGCCACTTGCTCAGTTGCTTTGCGAACCATTGAAATGTCTGCCTTCAAGGGTGTTGCCGTACGAACTTCCATTTTCATCGGACCTGCATGATGACCTTGCTGCCCAGAGGACGACTGTGCAGGAGATGTTTTTTGCATGATCTTCAATTTGATGTTCTTGTTTTTCTTCACTAGATGTGGATACTTTTTCAGTACCTCACTTATGATCTTTGCATGATCTACATTTCCGGATTCATCTTTGACGGTAATTTGTTTAACAGTTGCGGAAGAGCCTGGTGAACTTTTCTGCTCTTGTTTGATGACGATTTGTTTTGGAGTGTGGGGACTGGCCTTCGTCGGAAGCTGTTGGGGTCGCTGCGGTTGCTGCGCTTCTTCTTCTTCTTCATCAAAGTGAGTATCGTCAGCAAAACCTGGCGAATCATCATCTTCGGCCGCAATCTGGCTTCGCAGTCTAGCGGCTTCCGTGAATTCTTTAACCTCTTCAAGATTGGGTTTCTTCGCAACAGGCGTAGAAAAGCTAGCTGGCGCTGGTCGTTTTGTAACACTTACATTGGTGTATCCTTTTCGCAGTTTCTCGAAAGGAGATGTTTCTTCTTCCTTTTTGATTTGGTCAGCCGTCACCAAAGGTTTGCTTTCGTACGAGATATCATCAAATGCTCCTTCCAATGTTTCCGAGACACCAGTTTCGTCAAATCTAGAGGGGCCCGGTTGACTTTCCTTTGCTGCTCCATACTTTTGAACCAGAGTTCTGGGCTCAGGAACGCTCATGCTCTTGTTTGCAGTATAGCCTGAAGCTATTGTGGCAAGTGCAGTATTAACTTTAGTGCCTTGCATAGGTCGCTGGGCCATTCTCGTTTGTGTAGTTTGTTTTACCGATCCATAGCTTCGTGCTACGGATGCTGGCATTTGATAAGTTACCCCACTTTGTGCGGTAGAACGGGGTCTTGCATTTGGAGCTTGCTTGTTCAGCACGATCGGTTGCCTTCCACCTTGTACCATTCTGGTGGTCTGCTTATGCGCTTCCAACAGCTTCAATAGCACGGTCATATTCATATCTCGTGCTGTTTTCAGCAGTTTTTCGTACATGTTGTACTGAAACTCCAGCGTCCCTGTGTACATGAAGTTCACAATTGGCACAATCACATCCGCCTGCAGATCCAGTGGCATGATCAGCACATCGTCGTACATTTCGCACGTGTTCTCCAGCATGTTGAAATAGTCGGTGCAAGCACTCAGTACCAGCCGGTGGACTTTAAGCTGCGAGTTGTCATTGAACTGCAACGTCAGGTCGCAGTGATCGGTCTTATTGAAGAAGTTTTGCAACTTCTGCAGGAAAAAGACACCCCAGTTGTCCACCTTAACGGACTTGGTTTCCGTTATGCGCGTCATTTCTGTTTCACAGGTTTGTCACTTTAGATGTGGTAGAATGCAGCTGTCAAATATTTGTTCACATTAAAAATCTGAAAGAAAAGAAAAGTTGTGTATTAGAAAATGCGTTTGTTTTGGGAATTAATAGTCAGTAAGTTACAGAATCTGCTGTCAATGCCGAAAATAATGAGCTCGTTAGCGTAGCGTTAGCGTAGTTACGGTATACTTCGTAGATTGGATACTAGCAACATTCATGTTTCTTTTTAATAATCTCATCCTGACTACTTTCAGGAACAAGGCAGGGGAAAATGTATATTTAAATCATAAACAAGAATACTAAAAGCATGAATATCACTATTCCCGACCAAGCCCATCTTTACCGTAACTTGGGATAGGGGAAGGAAATGTTGATGTAGCACTTACTTAATGAGAGGCCACCGACTCAGCGACACCCTCATAAGTGCTACGGAGTTGGAGGTTGGGGAAGGTATATTATCAGGATTCGCCTAGAAAGCTGGCGATAGACCATAAACATTTGTTGTTTAAGTGTTTTCAATTTAATCTTTTGAATGGCGGCAATCAAAAGAGAAAACAATAGTTTATTTATAGTATAAATAGTATTAAGCGAAATGCTTGTCGATTGTGCAGTAATATTTTTGCTCAATAGCCAGTAAAAAGCAAAACCGATCTCTCCAGAGTCATCGGATTGTATAAAATAACGAAACGTAAAAAAAAAAACTTCGGCGACAAAAACACGCGCGAAACCGTGAGCAAAATCTATCGGACGACGCAAAACCGAACTGTCCTGCTTTGGCTTCACGAAGCACTACCCAGCACGACGCTCCAAAACAGGAAAAAAAATCTCCAGCGACGAGAACACGCGCGAAACCGCGAGCAAAATCTATCGAACGACGCTCCAAAACAGGAAATAAAAATCTCTGAAATTGTATAAAACAAGCATAATGCCGATACTTATAGTGACGAACCATACAAAGTTTGTTTTAATATTACAAAAAAGTTACGCTTTCAAGAAAAAATGTGTTATCACAAGCATGAAACGAACCCACCAGTTGGCAATCCATCCTCGACTGAGCACAAATATCTCCTCGCACTCACACAGCGAAGAAAAACTTCTTGGCGTCCCGAAAACAAACTGTCTTGCTTGGCCTTTCCCAAATACCTACCCAGCAAGACGCGCGTAAACAAGGAAAAAAAAGTTCTCCGTTGACGAAAACACGCGCGAAACCGAGAACAAAACCTATCCGACGACGCAACAACGAATCATCCTGCTTGGGCTACACGAAGCACTACCCACCAAGACACTCGAAAACTGTGAAAAAATCTCCGTCGACGAAAACACGCGCGAAACCGAGAACAAAATCTATCCGACCATAATGAGCCGAAAATAATGAGCTCGAATCATAAAATCCCCTTTAACCTTCCTTAGTCCCTATCCAAAACTTACAAAATGACTGAGGGTCGTTTTCGAGACGAAAATTCAAACAGTCTGCAAAAATCGATGTTTTGACCAATTTCAGGTTTGTTGAAATTCTTAGATGGTCATTCCTGGATGATATCAATGGCCATAAGTAGCCAGAATAATTAGTGACTCGTTATTGTGTGAGATGGGTAACATGCTCAAAAGTAAAAGATTGAGCCGTCGAATGCCTAACTTAATACAAAAACTGAAATATCCTTCACTACGGGCTTCTTCGGTGGACATTCCTTGGTTATTTCGATGGTTACTGATAGCAAAGAAAACTCGAATGGTCAGGTAGAGAGCTTACACAAGAATGGATTTATTTCAAATTATGAAACGCAATGCTTCTTATGCTAACATCCCCCTTAAGCGTAAAGTTACAGAAACCCCAAGCTTCTTTTTATCTTCATTATGTTTCGGACCAGGTAACGCTTTCGTTAGAATGTCCGCCGCTTGAAGTTCGGATGCCACGTACACCAACTTGAAGGTTTTGCCAACTTCACGTTTCGCTAGATTTATAGCATTCTTGTTGTCCCAATAATGGATTACCAGAGTACCGTTCGTCCCGTGAAGCTCGCGCGGAAGTCTTCTCCGCCACATGGCACCTCACGCCCATGTACTCTGCTTCGGTTGTCGAAAGTGCAACGGTAGATTGCCTCTTCGAGTTCCAGCTAATGAGGCCACCACTCTCCACGAACGCGTACCCGCTCACAGACCGTCGTGTATCGGGATCGTTACCCCAATCAGCGTCACTGTAGCCATGGAAACTCGTCTCGGTCCGTGTGTCAACGTTAACTTTTCGTGCTTTGTACCCCTCCCCTCCAGTACCGAAGTATCCTCTTGGCCGCTGTCTAATGCGCCTAACAGCTACAAAAGCTGTTGACCAGACTTACCGCATAACTGTTGTCTGGCCTGGTACACTGCGCAACGAACTGTAATCCGCCAACGAGTTCTCTGAACGGAATGTCTTCATGTTCTCCTTCTCTTCTTCATTTGCAGGGCACATTTCCTTGGTGAGCCACTGATTCATATCGAGAGGAATTGGAGCAGCATTGCAGTCGATCCATGTTGAACTTTGCCAACAGCTTGTCGACGTACTGTTCTTGGTCGATTGCCACAACGCCGTCCGATCTGATCACTCGCAGTCCCAACACCTGTGTGACCGGTCCCAGATCCTTCATCCTGAAGTCTGCACAAAGCTGCTGCGTGATCTGAATTACCAACCGCTGATCATTCGAAAGGATCAGAAAAACGTCCACGTATATTGGGACGATGGCGTCCTTTCCTTCCACCACTCGATAGTAAAATCGCTTGAAACCCATTTCCTTAAGCATCGTGTCCAGCTACGGTTCCATACTCTGCTGGCTTGCTTCGGGTCGTACTGCGCCTACTAAAGCCTGCAAACCTTCCTCGGTGCTTCATCGTTGCGGATTCTTTTGGCTGTTCTATGAAGATCTCTTCATCACCCAAATCGCCCTACAGGAAAGCGGTCACCGCGTCCACTTGATGCAAATCCAACTTCGCTGCCAACGCAAGGAAGCGACGCACCGTTGCGTAGCGAACGACAGGCGAATAGGTGTCCTGATAGTCCACGCCTTTCACTTGCAAACAACCCTTGATTACAAGTCACGCCTTGTACTGCCTCTTCAACGCTTTCCGCCCTGGGGGCAGATCGTCCAAACCCCATGTGCCGTTCTCGCTCAACGCACTCATCTCGCGCTCCATCAATTCGATCCAACGATCACGATCGGACCGCCCCATCGCTTCCTGGACGGATTCTGAATCATCTTGGCTCTGTGGACAATTTGATCAACGTCGTATTTATTCTTATGGAGGATGGAAGACACGAAACGTTTTTCCATGGTATTCTCATGCCTAGTTAAGCGTTACATAGTTTGTTCATGGACCCCAAAAACTCTGGCTCGTGTGAAGAACGGTTGGAAATATTCATAGTGAAAACCATGGGAAACGAGCTGTAATAATTGTTACAAGGAACTTCTTTAACCCTCTTTTTCCCATGGTAGCACAGGTGATCCACCGATTTTCAACGAACGCTAGCTAAACCGAATTGGTACGAGTTGCTCAATAATGATTGGAATAAATTTATACGCTCATTTGTCTTATCAAACATCGAAATAAGTGACCTAAGAGTCAAACTATTGAAAAACAATCAACTAACTATTGAAAAACAATAAAAAAAATTATTGTAGTTTTGAATAATATAGCTTATTGATAAAAACTTTTGTTCGAGCACTTTTTTTTGAAAACGCCATTTTGATAGTTAAATTGTCAAACAAAGCTGTGGGAAAGAAAGGGTTAACCGTTAGAAAACCAAACATTGAACATTGACAAAATATTTTTTTCTCGATCAAAGTTTCATTGGTCAAAACCAATAAACTTTTGTTGATTTGTTGTTGTTTGATTTAAATATCGATTTTTCTCTAAATCTATACCACAGAGAAACAGACGTAACACTGACGAAATTTCCATCGACCACTCATTTAACTATCACTTCAAATTCACTATGTTATAAATCTCACAACCAGAGGCGTCCGCATCGTTTTCCTTCGCGTTTGACGTTTTACACTACCGCCATCTGCCGGTCTTGTTGCACGAAACACCTTTTCGTGCAACATGCTCACCAGATGATGATGGTGTAAACTGGGCGATGGATTTTGAAGAAGTTTGTTCTAAGTGTTACGTCTGTTTGTCTATGTCTATACGTTGAACCTAACGTCGGGCATAGTGCGCTGGGCAGCGGATCTGGTTTTCTACACAGCGCACCTTGCCCGACGTTGCCTCGACGCATGGATTTGGAGTAAATCCGTTTTACGCGTGTCGAAAATTCCGGTTTTCAACTTTGTGAATATATCTACGGTCACAATATTGCCCTGCCCACAATGCAATACTGCGGAGCACTCTCTACCTGTCATGGCTCCGATAGTTCTATTCGCCAGACTGTGAATAGAGTGACTGTAGTCACATCATGTTATACACAGCACGAGTGTGATGGTGCTATTTCTATACGTGCAATCATTCTTGGTATAATCTATCAGAGCATTTCTGAACCTCTTGACGATTTTCAGAGTAAACGGGTTCAACAGGCTTTTCAAGAATTTCGACTCAGATCCCCGAGGAAAAGCTTCAAGAATTATCAAAGTGATTTTATTTGGATTTCTCTACCAATTCTCCCAGGAACTCTCCAACGATTTTTCAAAGGACGCTTAGAAGAATTTATACAGAATTTGCTACAGGAAAATCCTTGAGAACTTCATAGCTACTATCTGCAGTAATTTCCTCAGATTTTTTAAGCATTTTTACAAAATTTATTCCTTTCCTTCCATTATTTTGGCAGTTTGTGAAAAAAATAGCTTAAGGTTCTTTTTTGAAGAACCCTGCAAGAATTACCCTGCCTGGATTTCTTTACGAATTCATCAACGTTTACTCCAACAAATCCAATTTACAATGAGGGGTTCTTCAAACCTAGTTTTATTTTGTTGGAATTAATCCAGCATTTCATCCAAATAATACAAAGTTCTTAAAAAAAATTCTCAAAAATTTCCTTGCAATCTTCAAAAGTTTTTCACGCTAGTTAATACTACAGCAATTTTTCCAATAACTTCTACACCAACAACCCTTTTTACACAAATTTCTATATATAGAAATATCTATAGAGAATCTGTCCAATGTTTTAAAGAAATTATTAAGGAAATCCTGCGGAATACTATTCCCTAGCAAATTATCTAGGAACTCTTCTAAAACTTCTTCAAGAGTCCAGGAGTTATTACAGAGATCCTTAAGGGTGACTTTGAAACTTACACAAGTTTTATAAGATGTCACTTTTGGATTTTCTTTTATTGGAATTTCTCTGGAGACATTCCTGGAATGCTACAGCGGGGATTCGCTGGTTGAACACGAAAACCTTAAATGCGATGGCGCTCAGACGCCAAAATCAATTTGACATCTGCTCTTGACATTCGAGTGCTTTTTAGTTGGAATATTTGCCAACCATTATATTATTTATTTAGTTAACATCTAGACAGAATCAACAATTTCACGCTACAATACTCGGTTCGTGGCCGTATCTCTCCATCATCGGCTCTGCCCCCATGCTCGCCAAATCGATACGCACTTGATTCGCCCACCTAGCTCGCTGCGTTCCACGCCTTCTTGTACCAACCGGATCCGAAGCAAACACCATCTTTGCAGGATTGCTGTCCGGCATTCTTGCTACATGCCCTGCCCATCGTATCTTTCCAGTTTTGGCCACCTTCTGGATACTGGGTTCGCCGTAGAGTTGGTCGAGCTCGTGGTTCATCCTTCGCCGCCACACACCGTTTTCCTGCACACCGGCCGAAGATCGTCCTAAGGGGCGGTCCATTAATTACGTAAGACAATTTTCGTGATTTGCGTTGGGACCTGGTATTCAACGACATTTTTGGAGGATTTGCCATACAGTAAAGACAACGGACCAGATGTCGAGCGGCCATCAACGAAGCCGGCTTGATAACTTCCCACGAACTCGTTTACTACAGGTGACAGACGACGGAAGATGATCTGGGATAATACTTTGTAGCCCGCGTTTAGAATGGTGATCGCTCGAAGTTCTCACAATCTAACTTGTCGTCATTCTTGTAGATGCATATCACCCCTTCCTTCCACTCCTCCGGTAGCTGTTCTGTTTCCAGTTTGTGCCTTTCAGCCGGTGCAGACAAATGGGCAGCCTCTCTGGGCCCATCTTTATGAGTTCAGCTCCGATACCATCCTTACCAGCAGCTTTATTGTTCTTGAGCTGGTGGATACCATCCTTAACCTCCCTCAAAGTTGGGGGCTGGTTGGTTTCCATCGCCCGCAGTACTGACGAAGGCATTTGCTCCGTTGTCCCGTCCTTCATTGCCTGTGCTCTCAGCACCATTCATGTGTTCGTCGAAGTGCTGCTTCAAACCTCACCCTCGTCCGTCAAAATGCTCCCATCCTTATCCCTGCACATTTCGGCTCGCGACACGAAGCCGTTGCGGGATGCGTTGAGCTACTGATAGAACTTACGTGTTTCTTGAGAACGACAAAGCTGTTCCATCTCTTCGCACTCCGTCTCCTCCTAGCGGTGTTTTTTCTCCCGAAAGAGGCGGGTCTGCTGTTGTCGTTTCCGTCTATAACGTTCCACGTTCTGCCGGGTCCCTTGCTGCAGCCAATCGTTCCATCGACTCCGTCCCACGTACCCGACGTTGCTCTCAGCTGCATCGTTGATGGCTGCCTTCACTGTCCTCCAGCAGTCCTCGAGAGGGGCTTCATCCAGCTCACCCTCTTCCGGTAATGCAGTCTCCAGGTGCTGAACGTATGCAGCTGCGACTTGCGGTTGCTTAGGCCGCTCTAGGTTATGTAGTAATAATGATGTACTTGAAAAATAGTTATTTATGATATGGACGTGCTGTGCTTGATTCTCGTTTTCGATTACTACAGGTTATACCGGGGCGGCCGTCGGTACTCGTACGTTGTTAACGACGGAGAGTTTTGGGCGCAGTTTGACCATCACCAGCTAGTGGTTTTGAGTCGATGTTAGCGCCACAATAGGTCTGACGTCGATAATGTCGGAGAAGTGCCGTCCATAAATCAGAACTTGGTCGATTTGCGATTCTGTCTGCTGTGGTGATCAACCAGCGCCAGCCAGCGAACATCCAATTATCGAATCATTCGATGTAGTGGAGCACCAAGGAGCGAATCCCCACTGTAGCTAAATGAACAAGTGTTACTTGAGAAAACTGCAAAGAATTACTGGAGGAATTTCAGTAGAAATCTTAGAAGGAATATGTGGAGCAATTGCTGATGGTATGTTTGGAAAAAGCCAATATAAATCGTAAAAGTATTTTTTAAGGAATTTCTTAGAAAAAAATCCAGCCTAGGATACCATAGGGTTATATCTATTCTTAGCTTCACTGTGCACAACATACTTGCAAACGTTTGTTCAACCCGTGCTTGGAACGTGGACGCGCCTCTGTATTGTTGAGATATTCGGTAATTCAATCCGCATGGTTATTAAATTAATTAACTCATTACGCGTAGTAAAAATGGATAAATTATCGGTGGAACTATGAAAAAAAAAAACACGTGATAGATTATTTCATGTATAAAAATCACCATTTATTTAGTTTCCCTGCAACAACATCAATAGAAACACTGTTCCTTTAGTAGAGGTATTATTTTTGAGTATGGTTCCGTCAATGGCGCAATCCATCATTTTTTATGAATTCTTCACAGCTTTAAATACCTTAACAATTGAATTTCATGAATATTATTCGATTGTTTAAATCACATCACACATCATATTTCTTCATGATGTGATGTCATAGTCCATTTATTAGAGCGGAACATGTCAAAACACACTACCTCCACTATTGGAGCTACCTCCAATAAGGGAGCGTTTGCCCTACACTGAGCCAGAAATTGCGTACGAATTTCATAAGAGAACGCTTGTGAATTGATTTCTTGACTGGTTTCTCTCTTTCATAAGATTCTTATGAAACACAAAACGTCCGATATTCACAAGAAATTCTTGTCGTTATCATTAGAGATCTTATGAATATCTTTATTTTCCTAAATTCAAAGAGCGATTCATTCATTCATTCATAATGGTCCTAAAGAATTCCATAATTGATATCTATGATCCTTCATAAGAGTATCTTATGATATTATACCTATTTGTATTATGAACGCAATGATCGATGGAAGTTCGCAAGTTTTTCTTATGAGTCTCAGCTTCTTATGTCTTTATTCCAAAAGAATTTCGTATGAAATTCTTACGTGGTTTTTGACAGGAAGTCGACTGTTTTTCACAAGTGTTACTAATCATTGTCATTCGCGCGCTTATGAATCTCAATCGTGAATAATTTGTTATTAGCATCTCTCCACGTAATCCATAAGATTTTCGTATGAAATTGTTAAGAAAATCGTACTTCATTAGATTGTCTTATGAATGCCTATGATCAATGCGTTTGATATCCAAAAAGAGTTTCTTATGGAATTATATCTATCTATGTAATGAGTGTTATTTCATAAGTCTGTTGTGGAATGTTATAAGATTCTCGAATGAAGAACAAAATACTTCTCATGTCGTTATTCCATAAGAAATTCTTTGTATCTCATACGTTCCGTTTCCTCAGTGTAACGATGTAACTTTACTGAAAATCATACTTTATTGTCTGAAAATTAATCTACAATTCGTTTGCGCCACCACTAAATCCTAATAACATTCGAGTTTTTATTTTTATATGATTGAATTCAGAAGAGCATACTAACTTTTGGTTTTAAGAACACTTTTGAAAAATAGGCCGCACCCTAGTGTATAGTGATGCAATGCAAACGGAGTGTGTGAACGGTTTCTAGCGTGTACCGATTGACATCTCAAATGAAAACAAACTTGCGTGAGTGGGATTTAAATTTTCATGAAAACAGACAATCTTTTGTACACAAAATTAAATTGAACACCAAAATTACATTCGATTTTCATGTAAGCTCCGTCCATATTAGCAGATTTTTCATAGCTTCGAATACCATACACTAACAGCAGCAGAGGAGATAAAAAAATAACGTTTATGATGCTTTCATCTAAACGAATGATGACGCTTCAACACTTTGAAAACAACGCACCAATACCACAACACAAACACTGTCACCAAAGACAAATTAAAGACCCCCATAGTGGTTTTCTGCGCTCGTGTACATACACGTTACATGTCACCAACACTACTTCAAGAATGCTGGTTGAAAATATAAACAAAGATCAGCTGTTCCCAGCAAAATCAAACGGCAGTATTTTCAACCAGCAAATTTGCGCACGTGTTCGTGACACCGCTCGGCGAGAGCTGAATGTCCCTTGCAGTTGCCCAAAATTTTATGGCTCATAAGGTCGAGAGGGATTCGCGATAAGGGCCTATCTGACAAATCAATAACAATGAGAAAATAAGCAATGAAATTTTCATGTGCAATTTTTTAATCCCAATTGAAGAAAATATACTCCAACTTTAACTATTTCACTTTAATACACATTTCATAAACCTAGTTTTAAAATCCTCATCAATACCACACACATCTCCTTCAATTTTCCTAGCTATTTCGTAATAAAAAAATATCATAAGGTTTCGCCTTAAACGCACTCAAGAATGCCAGTATCGCCCAATGTTATGAGCCTGTAATCGATATTATTTTCAGTGTCGCCTATTACTTTACCGTGTTTTCATTCCTGGTTTCAATTAAGCCCGCCATGTACGCCTTGTTTATTTTTTGTTTGCAGTGTCGCCGTTTACTCTCGCCGTGTTTTGATTTCGATTTCAGATGCGCCCATCACTTTTGATAAACAAAAACACAGGCGTAATCAATACAGTGTGTAGTTTTGCATGAGGTGAAGTTTCGTCTTCTACAAATTTGCGTTTTTCGAATAGTTAAATTATCGAAAGGGGAAAAGTTCAAGTGCAGTGAATAGACAATCAAGCTACAATTTCACCGCTATAGTTCCTTAAATTGTGTACATTTTGTCAGTTTCGCCTAATTCGCGAATCTGTCTAGAGGTAATCTAGAATGCCGCTCAAAGTGTACTGCGATCTGTCAAACTTGGGTACCTTTTGCACTACCGAGGGACCAAATGCAGTACTAGAAGTGGTACCCAATCTGAGCTCGAGTGGGACGGACCTGCTGTCACGATTGAGTTATTTATGGTGGAAAAATAGCATCACGAAGAATCTCCTGAAAATTGCTATCAAATTTGGGTAATTAACAATACAGGAGATAGATTTTCCATTACCTTTCACACAATCACTGTCTTCCCGAATCAATATTGAAATTCACTAAGCTTTCACTATTTTCATTCTTCCAGTTTCGCTCAGACCAAAAAAAAAACTTTCTAGAAAAACAAGAAAACACTGAAGAATCCTCGTCGCGACACCGAAAAATAACCAAGCCGGATTGAAACACTTTTTTCCGCCGTAAATAAATCCGTTCCACCGTTATTTCCGCACTAACTTCCGACCGCACCGGGAATCCTGAAATCCTAACCGTCGAAATTGGACCAGGACGCGAATTAAATCACCGATTTTTTAGCCCTACTGCAGGAGCTCGACTCGAATTCGAAAACTGTTCCGCCGTTCGCTCGATCGCAAAATCCAACATGTCCGCCAGCAAGAAGCATCACTGCACAACTTTTCGTGCTTCTACACCGCAACTTGAATGGGCTTGGCTGAGCTTTTGCTACTCGGACCAAAAAGCAAGATGGCGTCGCGTGAGATCAATGCGATGTCCCCAGCGAGAGAAAGAGAGTGTGATTTGAGAGTGTTGCGTCGTTTCATCGTTGGTATGCATGAAAAGTAGCAAAGCTTTCTCGTATGAAAAGTTGACCCAAAACTTTCCCATCGATTACCGATTCCAATCAGAGAGCAGTCTTATTCGGTGTTTGAAAAGAGCCGTCGGGACGGGAGAACAGTGTTTGCTATTTCGATCGGTCAAGTATATTCAGATTTTGTCACATCACTACATGAAGCTTTTCCGTTAGGCTTTACGGTACCGTTTTTTACCGGTTGAGCGTAAAGTCCCAAACGCAATGATAGCGGAACGGTAAAGGCCCAAACGCAATGATAGCGGAACGGCAACGGAAAGCGGAACCGGTTCGCCAGCATGAACTACAGCAAGCTTGTCGACTCAGTGTTGGTTCAATTTCATTCGTTGTCAGCTCAGTCGAGATGGTGTGATTCATGCTGGCGAACCGGTTCCGCATTCCGTTGCCGTTCCGCTATCATTGCGTTTGGGCCTTAACGGAAAGCGGAACCGGTTCCGATGTTGTCGTAGCCAGCATTAATGCGTGCAGTAATGCTTCAATTCCATTAATTAATTAATTAATTTGTAGCATTGTTCTATTGTAGCAATGAAATGTGCATTAAAGGCCCAAACGCAATGATAGCGGAACGGCAACGGAAAGCGGAACCGGTTCTCCAGCATGAACTTCAACAAGCATGTCGACTCAGTGTTAGTTCAATTTCATTCGTTGTCAGCTAAGTCGAGATTGTGTGATTCATCCTGGCGAACCGGTACCGCATTCCGTTGCCGTTCCGCTATCATTGCGTTTGGGCCTTAATGGGTGATATACGGTCACCATTCAATGCTTCATTGCATCATCTTACTCAATGCTTCATCGCAACAAAAATGGCAAGATTTTAATGCTCTATTTATCGTCAACCCTTCCCTTAAGCCCCAAGCACAATGTGAGCGGCAGCGCGGTACAGCGGGAAAACGGCAAGCCCATCTTGAGCTACACTCTACTTGTCAAGTCAATGTTGAAAAGGATTTACTCAACATGGGATTGATAAGTAAAGTGTAGATCAAGATGGGCATGCCGTTTTGTGGTTCACATTGTGCTTGGGGCCTTACTCAGGCAAATAGACTATAATGATAATAAATCTTCGAGCTGTTTAGTAGAATACCTATAAGGGCTTGTTCACATATTTCATAACGCTGTAGGGGGTGGGTGGGTGTCCTCGTGTTGTTACGGCTCATACAAAATTGGTAGAATATTCATACAAAAAGCGTTACGAGGGGGTGGGTGGGCAGTGAAGCGTATAATACATTTTTGATGCTATTGTCGCATTGCTGTTACATTCACATGCAAGAGGTTTCAAAACATTCATTTGTGACATTCAGGTTGCTACTGATACATTCTTACTGCAGCCATGAATGTATTACCTGACATGGATAAGAGTAGCGTGCAATGGACCGATGCACGAGTTCACTAATTTGACGTTTGAGCAGTGCCGAATTTACCGGTTGCCATGGTCCCATAAATATCACGGCACTGCTAAAACGTCAAATAGTGAACCCGTGCATATGTCCATTCTTTTCAGCCTCCCATGAACGTTATGCTGTTGTGGATGACGGGAATGCGAAATGAATGTAAAAACAATCACGACGCAGATGCGATCGTAGCGACAACTCTTCATTCGTTGGCTTCTGATCCAAATCGCCACTTCATCACAGCTGCGTTTTGACTGCTGCACAATGGACCGATGCACGAGTACACTATTTGACGTTTGAGCGGTCCCGTGTTTTTTACGTGACCATGGCAACAAGTGAATTCGGCACCGCTCCATTGAGCTCTCGCCGAGTGGTATCACGAACACGTGCCCAAATTTTCTGGTTGAAAATACTGCCGTTTGATTTTGCTGGGAACAGCTGATCTTTGTTTATATTTTCAACCAGCATTCTTGAAGTAGTGTTGGTGACATGTAAGGTGTATGTACACGAGCGCAGAAACCACTATGGACCTTTGCACGAGTTCACTAATTTGACATTTGATCGGTGCCGTATTCACTAGCTACCATGGTAACGTAAATAACATGGCACCGCTCAAACGTCAACGACTGAACTCGTGCATTGGTCCATTGGAGGAGAGGGCGTTCATTGGAAGCAACAAAAAAGTGGCACAAACGGAGCACCAGGGTTTTTTTTAGGTTTGCTTCTACCCCATTTATTCGTAGGTTTAGACGAAAAACCGACCGACGAAGGAAGAGGAGTCTAAAAATAGAAAAATAACCCGTGAGTTATGGACAGCCCTCAAGCTGGTGCGGCTGGTTGATACAAGAATGAAAAAAAAAACATATTTCAATCGGTTCACATTATGGTGATACAGATTAACGTCTACTACAGTAATTAATTACAACCATGATACATATATTGCTGACCAAAAAATAGTCACAGTCGCGCATGACTTTTATTTTCAGTATCACATGAATGTTTTTGTTGCATGAAAGTCATGGTAGTCTATGTGTGATTGTCACGCTCACTACAGTTTTTGACGGTACATTTTGGTTCACTGTGGGTGGGTGTCGAAAGTTGCCTTTTTTGGCGTTATGAAATATGTGAATGAACCCTAAGTAGATGAAAAAACCGAATTTAGTACTATACCATTTAATTCCACTAGAGTTTGTATCCTTTGACAGATACGCGTATTTCGACCTCACTTGTAAGGCCGTCTTCAGTGTCGTGTACTAGACTCGACTTGTCGACATTAAATGGTATAGTACTAAATTCGGTTTTTTCATCTACAAATAGACTATAGAAATATTTAAATATCCCTTATGAAAATTCGCCACAAGAAATCTTGTTAAAATTCGTAGATTTCTCATGAGAAACAATAATTTAAAAACAAAAAATAAGCAACAACCTGGAATTGAACCAAAAACCTTACGATTGATAGGCCCGTGTGTGTGGTGTACACTAGACTGATGCAAATTTTGAAATTTTTTGCTCCCCTATGCTTAAACGGTGTCAATTATGATAAAATCATTCTCCCAAAATTTGAAGTTATTTGGAAGAAATTTGGTTGTGCACACGCCATTTGAAGTTTATATGAAAGTTACTATGAAAAAGGCAAAGCTTTTGTGTTCAGTTCTCTAGCTGCTCGAAACAATAATCTATGGAAAAGAGAACAAACTCTTCTCATGTGAAATCTTTCCAGCTACAACTTTGCCGAAGACCACATTTTGATGGGACGTAAGGATAATTTGTTATTATTGATAATTAAGTCTAAACCATGTTGAGATGATCATTCACTTACTTTCAGAGCAACACTGCTTCTTTGCTGTAGAACATAGTAGCCTGGATTACTTTGATCCATTCTACCCACCAGGACTGCAGGGCAGTTCGTTCAGCATGCAAAATGCATACCCAGTTTATGATTATCAATAGCAATTTATCCTGACGTCCAATCAAAATGTGGTCTTCGGCAAAGTTGTAGCTGAAAGGATTTCACATGAGAAGATTGTATTCACTTTTCCATAAAACATTATGACGAAGAGATAGAGGCCTGAGCACAAAAGGATGGCGTTTTCCATACTAATCTCCATGTAAACTTCATATGGCCTGTGCACAGTCAAATTTCTCCCGATCCATTTCAAGCTTTAGGAGGATGCTATTTACCATAATATAAGTCGTTTAAGCATAGGGGAGCCAAAATTTTAAAATTTGCATCACTCTAGTGTACACATCGATGATTCAATGAGCCGAGATGCTAAAACGATACATAAAACGTGAAGATAAGCCACCGTTTTAGTGTGGTTTTAGCCTCACACAATGAAAACAAAACAAAATCTCAACAGCAAAAAAGGCGAATTGGACCTATCACAAAATTTGGACTATCACAAAATTTGTAGAGTGCATGTGTGATAAGGCTGCACGCTTGCATCGGATCATCTCAACGTAAGCATAATCATACCAGTCGATTTTCTTGCAGAGAACCTTCACGATTTTGGTTATCCGTGAATCCAAATTGCTCGTTTGAGGAGATTTTTTACTTTTGAGTCGCTTGATTATCTCCCTAATTTCGTTGGTTTTGTGAGAGTCGATGGGTCGATGTTCATCTCGATGAAATGTGAAAGTTCGTCTATTGTTTGGTTGACCTCCTGGACTGTCCTAGGGTCGCTCGCGAGTGTGTTCTTGTGGACCTGTGGGAAGTTTGCCGCCAGTGCATCAGCTTTCTCCTTGGTTGAAACCATCAAACGATTTCCAACTCACAGGGGTGGTTGATATTTCGTTGAAGAACTAAGGCTCCTACTGATTTTCCTAAACTTTTTGCTTCCTCGGGTCAGGTCGCGTAATGTTTTGCCAAAATTTTTGTATTTGTGCGCTGCACACAGTTCACGAATCTCTTGAGTGAGTGCGTCAACAATCCTCTTCAAGACAGGATCCCTCGTACGATAGAATTGCCTTCGTCGGACATTCTTAAGTCGAATCAAACAGCAACAAAAATCGCAACGCCTCCTCCACGGTTTGCTACATGACTTGGACGATCCAAACGGTCACATGAATAATTTGGATGGTAGATTGATATATTCGGTTGGAGCCATGTTTCTGTTACTACCGCAACCTCGATTTCGTATTTTTCAATGAACTCGAAGAATTCACCTTCTTTATTGCGAATGGAACGACTGTTCTAGTTCATGGCGCGTATACTATATGTGTTTTCCATTGAACACATACTTGAACATCAGCTTGGAAAGAGCGAGAAATTGCGATGCCTTTGTCTTACACGAAGCTAGACGTGTAAAAAGATCGTTGGCAAGATTCAAAAACTCCGAGAGGGAGAAGAGATTCGAGTTGTTATTTGCATCACGTTCTTCACCGGAGTCCGCGAGATTCACAACAGCAGCACCAGAATCTTTTACAGCAGGGTTTTCCTTGACGACATCCACAAACATCTTGTAGTGGCTAACATATGTAGGTCGTCGAGGCGAACCACTGAATCCACTAGAAATTGGTGCAGCAATCGAAACACCTGCACGATGTGATGTTGAGCGCTTCTTTTTCTCTTCGCTTGACTGAATGTAGTTCTTCCTGGTAGGGCAGCCCTTGCAGTTCGCTGTATGATTTTGGCTGCAATAGGGTAACGACTGTTTATTTTGTTCTCAAACGCTAACAGTTGGCGCCAGCGGCAAAAATTACAGACAACAACCTTTCGAACATTCAGTTTCTCTTACCGGCCGCCGAGCGGCGACACTAATGTTTGTATTCCGCTCACTGATCGCGCTACGCTGGATTCTCAAATTTCTCAAACTTTCAACACAAGCGCATGGAAGAATGGTAGTCGGAGAACTGTCAAAACGTATGGAAAATAATATTAAAATCGTAAATTGCTTGCAATTAGGAAACTGAATCAAAAAAGTAGTGATTAGAATTCAAGTGTAAAGTGAATACATAACTTGTTGTGTTTAGTTCATCTTCCGTGGTGCTTTCTTTGCTTCAGGATTTCGTTATTACTACCATTGAAAAAGAGCCATCTATTGCCTTTTGAGTTTTGAATATCGCCCTATTGGCGCAACGAATGTGAGGGTGTGTGAGGGTGGATTGTTTCCTTCACCCGGCGGTGGCAGGGTGCATTCCTTGGAGAGATGAAGCTCCCCACACTTCACACATTTTGCCTTCATGTTGCAGTAACGCATTCCATGACCAAATTGTTGGCATCTAAAACACTGGACTGCATCGTTTACCTTTTTGGTGAAGTAGCGCCAGTTCACAACAACATTAAAAAGTGTCCGAGTTTTTGTAGATCGCGCAGCTTGACTGACCCCTTGGGGAAATGAAGAACGTACAGAACGATCTCTCCGTCTTTTGACGAGTAGAGAATTTTCACTTCTGATGACAAAATGTTGTTGTTCTGGAATTCAATTTTTAGCTCATCCAGGTCAAAAACCGGAAGGCCACCCAATATGACTTTGATTGGCGTTTCGTCACTGGTTCCATGTGTATAGAACCTGGCATTCCTCGTTTTGAGAGCTTCAATCGTCTTGTCGAAGTCCGCATTATCCTTGATCAGAAGTCGGATCCCTGACTTGATGATTTTCTGTGTAAATGATTTCACACCCATTGCTGGAGACATCTCACTGAGAACAGCGTTGCAGGTGAAAATACTATGTTAGAGGGTTAAATTAAATACACAACGCCACTTGATTTGAGCAGACTAAATTTGCATTGCATTGAATGCTTACCGCTCGGCTATCGATGTGGTTGGATAGAGAGGGACCAAAGCGCAAATAAAAAGCGCTCTTGATAGCTCAATCGTGATTGGAATAGTAAATCTAAAAACTTGTTCATGGTTTTCATTACTTCAACGCTTGGCTCAGTGCAGGTTGTTGATTTGTGTTCACTGAAACAAGCGTTGAGGTAATGAGCACCATGAAAGAGTTTTTAAATTTACTATTCCAACCACGATTGAACTATCAAGAGCGCTTTTTCTTTGCGTTTTGTTCCCTCTCAATCCAACCGCATCGATAGCCGTGCGGTAAGCGTTCACGCTTGACAATCGGCAGATCCTCGGTTCGATTCTAGCCTGCTGCAAGTTTTTAACCATGATATAGTAATTTTTATTATCCATGGCACCCATGGTAAAATCGAGTCCACAATATATTCGAAATGAATGCGAATTTAGTCTGCACAAATCAAGTGGCGTTGTGTATTTAATTTAACCACAGAGAACAGACGTTCATCTTTAATCGTCAGCGTGTGTAAAGCATTGTACTGGTCATTTAAAAGTATGTCGTTATGCTCCTGTTACGCGGCGCTGTCATCAGAATAAAAGAGCTTCACATTTGCCGCTCTTTAGACTTTGGCGCTAGTGTCACCATCAAAAATTGCCGCTTGTCGCTAGCGTTGCTTTGTGTGCCAATGTATGTTGACGTTCACTAGTGCCATCGTGCGGTCGAAACGAGTTTATATGTCGCGCTGTCTGCGTTGGTGGCGCTGATGATTGACTCTAACCTTTACACATGATTTTGATGGAATTTTGTTCGAGCCTCCATGTCTGTTCTCAGTGATTTAACCCTCTGATATAGTATTTTCAACCGCTACGCTGTGTACAGTCCAATTGTACACAAATATCGGCGGGCACCGTATCTTGGCCACACTCTGTTACACACTTGTTCACTTTGTCTAAATATAATAAATATTGCGGCGCTCATTTTAAATCCACATCCGGCGGTAACGCGCAGAAGATATACGCGCAATTCAATCGCAACGTCAAAATTCAAGTAGGCTTGGATTTTTTCAAAGACGCAAATGTTTCAAATTTACTAAATCTGAAACATTTGGTGCTTTTGATTATCACTGCGACGGTATATCGACATTTTCAGATAATCGCATTACGTGGATTTATCTTGCAGAGCACAATAATAAATATTAAATTAAATTAAATTTTCTCTCGTTCTACACTACACGAAGAAAATGAAGTACTTAAAAGTGAGTTCCTTCCACTCAATTCAAAGGCGTCGGTGGGTTAACCTAATTTTGAGTTGATGGAGAAGAAGTTTTCATTTGCAGCCATGTGAAAAAGTACCTACTGGCTAAGTTCTTTTCACTCAACCGGCAGATCCAATAAATAACTCAACTTGCAGTACGCCACTTACACAAATTTGAGGTAACGCACAGAGGTTCGGTTTTCGGGTTGTTTTGCTCTTCGCTCTCTGACAACAATAGACGGAGCGAATGAAATAGGGAGAGAAAAAAGTTAAAGAACACTCAAATATGAGTTTTCCAGCATTCTTCGTGTAGCGAATACTATGACGGCCATGACGGTGGCGTTTGCTGATGGCTGAATGATGGATTCTTTATCCTTAATATGTAGTCATAATGTGATCAATTAGTTTTAAATTAAAAATGAGAATTAATGTAAATTAACATTCATTCTTTTATATCTATACTTTAGCAACCGCATTACTATAAAAAAACTTACCAAAACATCCGAAAATATGAATTTCTAAATTTGTCACTTATTTCTCGCAGTGTCCAATATTGTTTACGCCAGCTTTTTTTCGGTCATATAAACACCAGAGTCGATGAATGGAGAGTTGCGCGAAGACTGAAACCAAGTCTACCTATTGAACCGTCAAATCGTCAACCTATCGAGCAAAATAAACAAACACGTTTATGGGCGAGAGAAGTATTGTTATCGTGAAGAAATAAAAAAAAATATTGCTACAGTTTAAGTTACGGTGTAATACGATGATTTAACAAAATAATTGCTCTTTAGGGCCTATAATTTGAGAATAAACCCGCTTCTTGTTACAGTAATGTAATGTAAGTAATCTTCCATCAGTGGAAATATAGAACTCCGTTTCATAGTTGAAATGCAACTGAAATTTAATAAACTATACAAAATTGGATAGTTTCAAAACTATATATTAGTTATTCAACCCAGATTTACGCTACAAATGCGACTGTTTTCGGTCTATTCCCAGAGAGCAAACGGCTAAGAGAAACTCATCGTTTTTTTCAGTTGCTCGTCGCGCGGAAACCGAAAAAGATCAAAATTTTGAGTTCATTTTGTGTGTCGTATGTTTTGTTGAAATTCTCTACTAAACATTTCATTGTTATTACTTTATAATTACAAAACCAGAGATCAATTTCAATTTCGTTCTTTGCGACTTTGTAAAAAAAACATTCGAATTGAGAGTGCATTTGAGTGAAGTCACTGGAAAGCGCACACAGTAAAATAGGTGGCCAGAATAATTAAATGATTTGTGATTGGGGAACTTGTTGCCAGTTCTCTTTGCGCAACTCTCCATTCATAGACTCTGACGTCACTGTTTCTCTCTCACTTCTGTGTGATTTTCATTCGAAACAAGCTTCACCTGATTCACACCGACAACAATCCGGCCACTTCACAGAGGGACAATTGCACTTTCGCCTAGAATTCCACCCTCAATCGCCCGCTGCAATCAAAATCCTTCACTCGATCAACATTCACTGGCACCGGGTTTCGATCTTGGCAGAACTTTTTGCCGGAAATTTTGATCTATTTCAGCACTTTTCAAGTTGAAAAATTTCCTGCCCCGAAACGTAGCTCCATCTGCGATATGAAAATTATAGGACTAGCTGAAGCCGAAAGCTCTCCTGTGCGTTTTCGTTCATTCCATCGTCGGGCGTTGATGTGAAGAGTGAAGTGTGCGTGACTTGGACGGGAGCTTTGCGAGAGTTCGGTTATGCCGGTAAAGAAGGCTGTAACGGGAAAACGTGCGCGAGTGTGTGCGTGAGATCGGGAGGAAGCTTTTGTTTCGGTAGAGCTGTGCTCGATATTAGGGTGTGATGAGGTACGATAATGCATTATTAATTCAATCAATGCAATTTTATCACATGTACTGTGTACACCCAACCCCCTCAGGAATTTTGTTGAAAAACGGCAAAATTCGGCTTCCTTGAAGAATCATTGTAGGACCGCCAGGAAAAAAATCTTAATGAATTCTCGCGTAACTTTTCAAAACGTCCTAAGTAACAAATGTAAACAAATCGAGATTATCATTGCAAATCATTTGCGTTGCACCACTTAGCAGCACACTAGAACACTCATACTGATATATTAACAACAAATTAATCAATTCAAAGCTTAACAAAATGACCAATATTCAAAACTGCATCGCTTTTAATCAATTGTTACATTGGACCTTTGATCAGAGAACCAACCACATGTCCTATGTAACATTTATGAATAAACACGATTCTAATGTTACATTGGGCATTTCTGCATAAAGCTTTGGAATGGAGTTTAAAAGGTAGAATGATTTGTAGAAGCGTGTCTGAGACACTGCTTAGATGCATAGAATGCCATAATAACTGCTTCTCAATCATTTCAGTCGATATTTTCAGAGTCGCACTGCCTCGCAAAATTGAAAACGCTCAAGTGACAAATAGAGAATGAGTTACACAAAACTGTATTTTGGTCTTTTTGCCAAACCATGTTTTACCGTTTCGCTGGATTGGATCAGCTGCAACATCTCTTTTCATATTATTAGCGCATTGCGTGCATATAGGGGAATGATATTCAGCACAAGTTTGAGCATCATGATGTCATTGTATCAATCTGATTCAGATGCATGGTCGATCAAGCATATAATATGCTTCCCGGCAGCAACACGAGCAACGTACATGCGCGACTTGCTCACACATCTTTGCAGAGCGATCAATCACCGAAGAGAGGAGAAGCTGTTTGTATTTGTTAGGCGTGGGCTCCTTTCTCGAGTTCCTACAACAAGATGGACGGCCTCGTCATCGTCATCATTCCCCACCGCAATTTCTTGTTTCAACCGACGGCTGGTGCTGATTGCAACACAGCCGTCACCACCACCACGTCATGCTGTGGGAAACTCTCACATGATCATGTGGGCGAAACCATCATAAAAACGGGGGGAAAATTGAGGGAGAATCAGTGAGAGAGCAAAATGTCCTACATACAGCTCAACGTTTCCCCTCCTTCTGTTGTTACATAGGACACATAGACGGATGGGAAGAAGTGACGTCGTGGAATTGAATGAATCAAAACAAAGCACAGCTAGTGTCTCCGATTAGCACACCGCAACAAAATGTCGATTATCAGCGAATTGAGTGCATATAGGGAAATGATATTCAGCATCATGATCTTATTGTATCAATCCGATCAGATCCATGGTCGATGAAGCATATACATATGCTTCACGGCAGCAACACGAGCAACGTGCATGCGCGACTTGCGCACATATATTTGCAGAGCAATCATTCACCGAAGAGCGGAGAAGCTGTATGTATTTGTTTGGCATTGGTTTCCTACAACACAATCGACGGCGCCGTCATCGTCATCATTTCCCACCGCTATTTCTTGTTTGCGCCGACGGCTGGTGCCGAATGCAACACAGTCGTCACCACCCGTCGTGCAGTGGGTAACTCACACACGAACAAGTGTGGGCGAAACCAGCATTGAAACGGGGGGAATATTGAGAGAGAAATAGTGAGAAAGCAAAAAGTCCCAAATACAGCTCAACGTTTCCCCTCCTTCTGTTGTTACATAGGACACATAGACGGGGGGGAAAAGTGACGGCGTGGCATTGAATGAATCAAATTGTTGTTGTTCGTGAGAGACTTCAACCCGAAGGTCATTCGTCTCTTCTTCAAATGAATAAAAACAAAGCACAGCTGGTGCCTGCGATTATCACACCGCAACAAAATGAGCAGTTCAACTTGAATGTTGAAGCAGTTCAACGCACGTGGATACAAAATGAAATAAAACATGATTGTTGTGTGCTCAAATCAAAATATCCGATGTTACTATAACTGAAACAAAATGACAGAAATGAATGTCCGATGTAACAATCGTTGAAACAGAACGACCTATGTGATTTATCCTATGTACATATTTTTGGTCAAAACGTCCTATCTGATGTTTTTTATAGATTTCAGTGTAATTTCCAAATAAATTGACAAAATTTCATTTCATACGTTGAACTCTATTACACTGCTTCCCTCTACAAGCAACACAGTGGGGAAAAATTGTTTCATTTTGATACAGTTTCAAAATATATTTTCACAACCTTCAAGCTCGATTTACTCGAAATGTGTGAATTGTTAGATAGGCCGTTTTGAAAAGTTACGCGAGAATTCCTTCAAAAACTCTAGAATGAAACTTTAAGGACGTTCTTGTAAAATATGTAGCAATCTTTGGAAGATCTGCTAGAGTAACTACTGGATAAATCGGGGAGAAAATTAGTGGAAAAATCTCTGGAGGAGTTCCTGAAAAACTATCTTGTATATTTTTCAAAGTAATTCCTGTGGAAATCACAGTAGGTAGTTTCGTTGGATTTCTTGGTGAAACATCTTAATTGATAGGCAATTCAGTAATACACAGCAGTTCAATATCCCATATTATATTTTGTAGCTCAAAATAAAATTTGACATTGATGTGTTAATGCTAAACAGTACTACACAGTCTTGATCTTAACATAAGAAAGTCGATATTCTTAATACATAAAATTCATTCATCCAATTCGAACCGGCGCCGCAGCAAATTCATTCCAAATCATTGCGCCTTCCGGTGGTACTCCGGACTGGTGTTGACGTACTGTTGCATGTTGAACAGCGTTGCGCTGTTCTTGACCAAATACTTCAGGAAGTCCTGAATGTGTCCGATCAGCGTCTGGACGGCCTTCTCGTCCAATGCCGTGAACGCCAACATCGAACCGAGCTTCACGAACAGACGCAGCAGGTGGAAAGCCCCGTAGATCTTGGCCATCGGAACTCCTGGGTGGTTCTGAATCATCTCGGCATACTGCGGACGTTCGAATTTGTACAACAGCTGCGATCCGAGCATGACGTTGAAATACTCGATGATACCGTTGGCTATGTCTTGTACGGCGTTTTCTTTCGTGGCCGTTGAAGCTTTGCTGGACTTTTTGTACTGAACGTAGTTGTCTACAATTTCGTGGACGGTCGTTTTACAGGGCAACTCAACTAGCTTATTCTGTCTGGAAATTGCATCCCAATCGTCCACCAGCCATGGCTTCAACTCATCGGGGATTTTGATTTTTACTTCCACTTTGGAAACGAACTGGTCTTCGGATTCCACGTTAGAGGAAGTGGTATCACTTCGACCGCGTTTCTTCCGGGAGGAGGCTGGTCCTTCCCCACCGTCCTCCGATTTGCGTTTCTCTGTGGCCGGCGTTTCTTTCTCTTCCGACTTATCCTTAGCCGGAACAGCTGGAGTCGTGCTCGCCTTAGTCGAAGATCTACCACGACTAGTGGACGCTGTGCTTGAAGTGGTACTCGATCCAGATACAGTCGGAGTTACCGTTCCGGGAGTTGCCGTGGTAAGTGGTTCCTTTTCCTTGGCAATTTCTTTGGAGGGAGTCGACGCTCGCGAATCGCTGTCTTTGCTCGAAGAACCTCCAGTGCTGGTATCTGCTTTCTTAGCCTTTACGTTGGCCTTTTTATTTTTTGCCGCCAGCGATGAGTGCAGCTTGGTAACTTCCTTCTGGCGCTGAACATTGGCCTCGTTGTATTTCAAAACGCGATTCTCCGGTACCCACTCGTCCCAACTAAAATAATAAAGGTAAGGTAAGATTACAATCGGATCTACGCACCCTATTTTACTGCACAACAAAATTCTGCTTACTTTTTATTCCAACCGGCGTAATGAATGAAATATTTAACTTGCTTGTCCTTCATGACCATACTTTTCAGCATTTTGGCTTCGTAGATTAGCGGCCCATGAAAGCAGAGAACCTTCTCACCTGTAACAAAATCAATCAATGTAATACTCGCCAAACAGAGCTAATTCGATCATTTTTCCTTACCTTCGGTAAATTTCAACTTTGGAGGCATTTTTGCAGCACAATCAGGATATAATCTTTTCCAAATTTCACGGAAAGCTGATCAGAATTCACGATCTTTCTGAAAACAAATCACCACTGTTTTGTTTTGATTCGTGACAGCTTTCAGCGCTTCTTTTTCTCACACGACGCGATATCGGGCAGCTCTATGCGAGAAAGCTTTCCTCTCCCAAAAAATCGTTGAATCACCCCTCGGTCAAGTGTTTTGTTTATTTCTGCCAGCTGGGAGCAAAATTAATTCGCCGGCTGGTCGATCGTCTTCCTTGTAGTGTCCCGTTCCTGTTTTCCGGATTCTAACTCACAAAATGTCCTCGTCGGCAGCCAAACTGGTCCAGTACGTGGTGGTGAACGGGGAGATCGCCAAGAGTTGGCCCAAGGGAGCAGTGATTGCTCAGTGTTGTCACGCGGTTTCCGCAGTTTCGCACCTGTATGCCTCCGATGCGGACACGGTCGAGTACTTTAAGGATCTGGACAACATGCACAAGGTGGTGCTGGAGGTGAGTGGGTACTTATGATTAGGGTGATGCCCTGCTTCGGCGGGTATGAACGAAATTATTTCTCTTCAAACTAGTACCTGTTTTCGGCGCACTTGCTGTTTCAGGTTTAGGTAGGTTTTGCAGAACACAAATTTCACTTAGGCAGCGTCCATAAATGACGTAGCATTTTTTGACACCCCCAATCGTAGCCTATTTTCCCATACCTAATACATGATTCGTAGCAAAATCTCAGACTCCCCCCTCCGTCCTAAAATGCTACGTCATTTATGGACGGTCCCTTATTCACTATTTAGGAACCATCCATAAATAACGTAGCATTTTAGGGGGTAGGGGGCAGAGAATTTGTTTATATCAGCGATTGATTCCAATTAGGTCTATATCGTCCGCAAAGCCAAGGAGCATGTGCGACCTTGTGATATAAGTGCCATTTCTCTGCACGCCAGATCTCCTAATAGCACCCTCGAGTGCAATGTTAAACAGTAAATTTGAAAGTGCGTCTCCCTGCTACAATCCGTCTAACGTCACGAACGAGGTTGACACCTCGTCTGCGATCCGAACACTTGATTTTGAACCATCCACCGTAGCACGTATCATCCTAATTAGTTTCGCCGGAACTTTCAGACATTATCTACCAAAGCTCATTTCTTTTCACTGAGTCGTACGCCTCCTTGAAATGAATAAACAGATGGTGAGTCTGCAAGTTATACTCCCGGAATTTGTCTAGGATCATTCGCAAGCTAAACATCTGGTCCGTTGTCGAACGGCCCTCACGAAAACCAGCTTGGTATTCGCCGACGGACTCCTCGAGCGGTCTGTTAAACAGGATGCGCGACAGAATTTTGTACGCCGAATTCAGCAGGGTAATTCCTTTGTAATTGGCACACTCCAGTCTAACCAGCCGGTGGGCAATTCTTCGTCCTCCCATACGTTCATAAGTACTCGGTGGATCGACTGGTAAAGCTGCTCGCTTCCGTGCTTGAGAAGCTCGACCTTCCTAGTAGCCTTACAGCTCTTCAGCTCGCTGCTAGCCTTTTTAACCTCTCCTATGGTCGGTGGGTCCACAGCTTGATCGTCATCATCTATGTTCATCCTGTTCCTCGCTACATTTCCATTTCCACCGTTCAACAATTGCTGAAAGTGCTCCTTCCACCTGGCAGCCACCGCCGTTTTATCGGTCAGCAAATTCGCTTCTCGCTCATTGCACATGGCGGGCACTCTCAGACAACCAGAAGTCGCTTAAAAGTTCGCGTAATAACTAGAGTTACATATTTCTCAGTAGCACATAAATGTACTGACGAGCCTCCTACCAAACCGTCTCTCAGCTCATAGGAATCCTAGTGTGCTGCGCTTGCCGGAGGCTCACGAAAATTCTAAAAGCACGCGCTAGGTGATGTGCTCTCGGGAGAAGACTCGTCTCATGCACTGCTCGGCGCTACGGCTCGCCATCGATATCCAAGTTTTGAAACAACTGCTTAGTAACGAAGAGCCTCTACAAGTATTTTCGCCTCATTATGCAGGTGTCTAGATGGCCTACATCATATGGTCGAAGACTCGCGATCCAAGAGTTACAATGTAGATCCTCGTTGAAAACTTTTGTAATTACTTCAATTATTGCGCTGAATTTTAAACAGCGCATGTGACGGAGCGCATGAGACCACAGTGAGACACAACTCAAGAAAAAATAAGGCGCACCAAAAAAGGTATCCCAATGTACAGCGCGCACAGTAACTCTAGTAATAACTCGTTAATTCATACAAATTACATCAAACCCGCATAACACGGTGGATAAAATCGCCAGATTGATGAGATGCACGTATATCGCCTCCACTTTTGTACGTAGAAGGCCTTTTCGCGACATCTTATAAGTGAAATTTTGCACATACAATGCCTCCAGTTGATTTCGTTATACCTACATTTTGGTTGTCTGGGCTGGTACGGTATTGTGCCGCGCACCATTGACCGTTGCATAGAATCTCCGCATATCATTCCGGTTCATGCTTTCTTGAGCGTCAGCTACCACACTTTCTTCGTGCTGCCTTTTCTTTCTGCGGTGGATTCGCTTTTCTTCGGCTCTCGCTGCCATGTCTGTTCTGTCGGGTACCGGCCACAAGCATACGGCTTCTGGCGACATTCTTCATGTCTGTCACTCTCTGGCACTCTTCATCGAACCAGTCGTTTCGTCTTCGTCGTTGACCAGTACTGATCACTTCCCGCGCCGTTGTTATCACAGCCTCGTGGATAGGGTCCCACAGGCTGTCGATGTCTCCAGCTTTGAATTTATTTATTAGTATCATTTCAAACATTACATTCTTCATTTTCAAAACTTTATTTTGAATTCTCAGCAGAGCTTTCTTCCTGGTATTACAACAGCTAGTCCATATTGGTACAGCATACACCATGGCTAAACTTTGAAATTTGTTTGAATGTCAAAAGCTTGTTCTTAAGACAAAGTTTTGATCTTCTATTAATAAGGGGATAGAGACATTTTACATATTTATAACATTTGGCTTCAATGTTCTCAATGTGATTTTTGAAAGTTAAATTCTTATCTATTCAATTTATTGGAACCCCTCTCATCGTGGCAACATGTCTACTTGAAGGTTTCAAATAAAGAGCTTTTGGTTTATTTAAAAAAAAAAAAGACAATTTACACCGTCTTCAGCCAAAGGCTGCACAGACTGAACAATCACGAACATTAGGCAACGGACAACACAGAACACCCAGTAGTCCAGTGATGAATTTTTTGTTTGACGAAAAGTTTTCACCGACTGGAGTGGGAATCGAACCCACGCTTCGTGGTACAATAAGCCTAAACGGCTGACGCCGCTAACCGCACGGCCACGAAGCCCACCATGTGGGAACATTATAAGTTGAGTTTTGGAACCATTAGGAGAAATCTTCCATTTTTGCAAGTATGAAGAAAAAATATCCAAACATTTTTGCAATCGACTACAGATGACGCGCAAGCTTCGTCCTTTGGAGGAGAGGCCTGTGTCATCCGCAAACAAGGATTTTTGACATCCCTGAGGTAACTCAGGTAAGTCAGAAGTGACAATATTGTATAATATTGGTCCCAAAATGCTGCCTTGAGGAATACCAGCTCTTACAGGAAGTCTTTTAAATCTGGAGTTCTGATAATTAACTTGAAGTGTACGATTTGACAGTTAACTTTGAATTATTCTAACAATGTATGTTGAAAAATTAAAGTTTTTTTTTATTTTACGATCAAACCTTCATGCCAAACACTGTCGAATGCTTTTCTATGTCTAGAAGAGCAAGACCAGTAGAATTGCCTTCAGATTTGTTGGAACGGATCAAATTTGTTACACGTAAAAGTTGATGAGTGGTCGAATGTCCATGGCGGAATCCGAACTGTTCAAAATGATCTTTTTAAAAAGTTTACAGATGGAGGAAAGCAAACTGATTGGACGATAGCTAGAAGCTTCTGCAGGATTTTTGTCTGGTTTTAAAATTGGTACAACCTTAGCATGTTTCCTTTTATCACGAAAATATGCCAATTGAAAACATTTAACAAGCAATTATATCTCGCGTTGAGTATCATAGTATGATACTATCATACAGGCGTATCTGCAGTGATCGATTTCTCTTCATCGATTCTCTCTTTGGATTATTACACGAAGTCTAATCGATTTTGGTAACATTTTACGAAGCAACATGATAAAGGACAATGAGTTCTTTCTAATGAATCGAAAATAGCTGTCGAAAACAGTCGTTGGGCTAAGTAATTGGCTAAAGAGGAAATCGATGAAGAGAAATCGATCATTGCAGTTACGCCCTTATGATACTGAACGCGAGATATTTTATTTATCCTCGAAAAAAAAAACAAGCACTTTGTTTAGTTAGACATTCAAAAACTGACAGCTTCCCTTCTGCCCAGGTTGTATTATTCACACAGTTGAAAACCGGAATTTTTGACACGCGAAAAACGGAGTTTCTCCAAACCTATGCGTCGGAGCTACGTCGGGCAAGGTTCGCTGGGTAGTCCAACAGATCCGCTGACCAGCGCACTATGCCCGACGTTAGGTTCAACGCATAGGTTTTGAGAAAAAACGATTGTCGTGCGTCGATGATTCCGGATTCCAACTGGAGTCGCGATATCGATCCGGTTGAAACCCGTTTGTAAAGCACCAAATCTGCTTCCAGCTTCCGCTTTCGCTTTGCGTGTCGATGATACTGCCTTTCAGTCGACGACGAGATACATTGTGACTGCCGTTAGAAGCACTGCACTTTCCGCTCAGCTCTATTGACTGTTTAACGATAAACTTGCGACGATCGACGCGCCACCATATTTCATACAACGAAGGTTATTAGAACTAACTTGGAGGTGATGTTTTGGAGGTTATTTGGCAATTTGAAGATTAAAATCATCTCCAAACACTAGCGATTTTGCGGTGGGATGTTGACGTTTGATCACGAATTGGAAGACATACAAATATATCAATAAAGAATAATAGTTTATTTTAAATGAAGTTTACTCACCATCATCTTTTGAATATTGTTTAAGGTTTTGGAAGTCTTGGAATCGAACTTGCAATTCATTTCAACGACCTTTTTTCAACTTTTTTCAACTCGCTATAACAGAGAATGAACTAGAAATTGTACTGTCAAAATATCGGTTCATTTACGCGACCGTTCTTTTCACGTAAGAGTGATGTTCTCCTACAGTAAATGTTATTAAGGGTTCATTTCATATATATCGTGTTACCGTCGTCAGGTAAACTGGAGAAAAATTCATTTTTAGGAATCTACGTGATTTTTCACGAAGCCTTGACGGGTGGATTATTTTAAGTTCAGGTCTACTTCCAGCAGGAACTCTCTCTTAGAGCATCCTCAGAAGTGTGCTCAGGATGAGTGGCATTCACAACCAACGTCTTAAGGGAAATGTGCTCAAAGGCGCCACCCTGCCAATTCAATTAAGATCTAACGCAAAGTGAGGGAGGTTTGAAGACTCCTTTTGAGTCCGGAAACGAAGCAAATCTAAATAGTGATGAATTATTTAATTTTCTGAAAATCCTTTAAAACACTTTGTATTTACGTGTACTAACATTGTGTACTGAGTGTTTTTACATAAATATTTGTGTATAATGGCCATTTCTCATGATCTAGCTATAATGTAACGTCACATAGTTCTACTTGCGGTTTTAACTCATGCGTGGTGGACTTTCTGCGGACTAACGGCACGTTGGCGATCGAAGACCTAGCTTTTCGGAACTTCGGGTGAAGCTTTGGTTGGAATCGGCTTCCTTTTCGATGGCGGTTTTGCTCCGCGCCTCCGAACAAAGCTGCTAAATACAAAGAAAAAGGCCCCTTTGTGGACCTACCACACTAATTAGTCGAACTTCACACATTAACGCATTTTCTCCAAAACCGCATTTGTAATTAGTATTTAGGAATTACTTTTAGACCATTTTAGACTAAATAATCTGCAAATACTGTTAATCTCTGCAAACATTGTCGAAACAAATTGTATAATTCCACGGCCTTATACGTGGAATTATTCCATTTGGAATTTTTTGTTTCGACTAATTTAATCATTCTCACGAGTAATATCAAAAACCGGTTTATTTACAAATTGGCTCTTTCGCCTTTTTCACATGGTAGTCCACATTTGTCGAGTGGGAGATGACGTTAGCGCGCCGCAAAATTTGCAGTGTAATAGTATACTTTTATGCCACCGTGGCGCTAGTGTGATGTTTTCGAAAAAAAAAGAGAAGTGGGGTATATTGACATTAATAGTATTTGTAATCTGTAAATGTACATATCGTTACCTTTTTCTTGCTTTTAACTTCAACTTATTTTGTAGTGTTTCAGATGCGTTGGATCAAGCTAGGTCACTCTACCCTAGATCAACACCATAGAATTTTAGACATTTGACCACGCTTTTTCTACTAACGTTGCTAACCGCTTTTAAATAACTTCTTCACAACCCGAAATTGCCGTATTTAAACATGTCATGCCTCTGAGTTGCTGTTCAAACCGCTGCGAATAGACTGCTGGTGAGTGATACCGCCAGTGTTGCCATATTTTTTCCGACTCTCATCTGTGTTTTCGGCTGAAAAAATATTTTTTATCTTAAGTCAACCTCCAAAAACCTTGGTAAAAATTTGTGTTGTAAAAATACCCAAAAATTTTATATTTTAGATAAAAAATATTTTTTGCAAACGTATTATGACTATTTCTGGCGTGTCAATAATTTTTAACATGAACTTATTCTTCTAAAAGTAAGCTGTAAGTAAAACTAAAATTAAGTAAGTAAGTGCATAATAAATTCTAAAATATTAAAATACTTAAGTTTTTGAGAAAAACTAAACAGAGTAAAGGCATTTCTGATTTATATCTTCCAAAATCGTGTTCTAAACTCGTGAAATATCCTAAAATCTTAAAAAATCTGTGATCACAGATATATGTAGGCAAGAACAGGAAACAATCTGTGCAATTACAGATAAATCTGTGTATGTGGCATCACTGGATACCGCTGGAAGGGATTGGGAGTGTATGAGTGAGAGACAGTTGGTCTCTCACGCTGAGCATAGTACAGAGTCGCATTAAGGAGTAATATTATTATATTTGTGATGGAGTCACAAACCAAAATTTTGAAACCATCGGTTACATACTGATGGTACATTGTGACTTCACTGTAGTAATAGTTAAATAGCCGCATCAGCTAAGTCTATACGTATACGAATGTTAGTCATGACCCTATGACGAGCACTGACTGATTCTTACCTAGAGGACCACGCGGACAATTTAGAAACAAATTATTTGTATACATCGGTCTTACGATTCGAAAGGCTCAGCTATGCCGTAAAATAATTCTGCTACTCATGAGCTGAGAGAGACTCGCGAATAGAAAAAAATATCAACGTCATATGCAGTCCAGATTCCACTCTCATGACAGAGTTGCTAAATATCATCCATGTAGGCTGACTTCTTACTTCTATATATTGTCGTTTGTCACATGTCTCCTCAAACTATCAACTCTGCACTGATATTGTTCTGAACGCTATCAGTTCATCACAGTCACTGATAGTGCAAGGACGTCCTTTGATATTATCCTGGTTGTCATTCGCAACCCGCTATCAAGATTTTCAGTCCGTAAACCGTTCTGAGCCCTGAACGTCAAAATGTTTCAAGCTTAATCTTCCGGTATTTCGAAATTAGGCAGAACTCGCAAAAGAAGCAACAATTCAGCAACTTATATGGAATTGGCCGAGAAATGCGTCAAGCAAGATGACGGGAAATTTCGCTGTGGCATCGATCCACACGGTAACTGCCAGTACTCACAGGTAAACTATGAAGCCGGAAACATGATTCGACACTTTCGCCTAAAACATACCACGCTGGCTGAGTCTCTGGGAATAACCAAAGGTCAACCTACGATTAACAAACAGCGAACTATTTCGAAAAGGTTTGTTGCGGTGGACAAAAGTTTGGTTCTCGAAGCTTCCATGAAGTTAGTTACAAAACATCATTTGCCATTGAGATGTTTTGAATGGGAGGGCTTAAAAATGCTCCTAGAACCCTTAGCATCAGCAGTCGGAATCAACATCTCAAGAGCAAATATAAAACTTCATCTTCAGAATACTGCAGAGAAAGTTAAAGCAGTAATCAGTAAAGAAGCTTCGGATAAGCTGATTTCTCTTATGCTCGACAGCGCGTCTCGGCATGGAAGGCATATTTTGGGCATCAGCGTCCAGTACTCGGTTAACGACAAATTGGTCATCAGAACTCTAGGTATGCTATGAGAATATTTCATTTTACGTTAAATTCATTGTTTGTTCAATTTTAGCAATGATGGAGCACAAACTGCATCGTTTTTGAAGAATAGAGTGTTGGACGTTTTCCAATCGTATGGCATACGTATTGACCAGGTGTTTTCCGTTACCACTGACAACGGTAGCAATATGTTAGCCACCGTGAAGAAACTGCAAACTGCTTTGGAGCAGTCAATCAGTGATATATTATTCATGGAGGAATTTCAAGACGACTCTGCTGCTGAAACTTTCGTTGAAAGTATTTCTGATGAACTGGACAAGAAAATTACTTTGGTGAGATGCAGTGTCCATACATTGCAGTTGGCCATAAATGACGTTTTTTCGAAGATTGATCCGAACATGAAGGCTATTACAGACATTATTAAAACTATGAAGCAAATCAGGTACAAGCCGTTCATTGAAATGTATAACATCAAGAAACCTCAGATATGGTCACCTACACGCTGGGTGGAAAGCATAAAATGCTTTCTTGTGTTCTCAAACAAGAACCTCAATTTAATGCTCTAGGAGCTCAATTTCCTGAGTTGAGTAAGTTACATAAAATATTCAAAACCACTTCTGTAAAATAATTATCTGTATTTTCAGGCTTTACCGACGAGCAAATGCAATTCATTAAAGACTACGTTGCCATTACTAAACCGTTATATGAATGTACCATCAAAATGCAATCAGCACATTATCCGTTGTCCCAGTTTTATCTTGATTGGCTTATTGCTATTAAACAGGTCAATGGCATGCATCTGAATCCTTTTTCCGAAGCATTGGTCACTGCCTTATATAATCGTCTGGAGAAGCTACGGGACAACTTAGTGTTCAAAGCGTCGTAGTATTTAGATCCAAGGTTCAACTTCTTGAATTCGTCCGTTTTCAGAAAATCTGAAGAAAAAGAAGAAGTTCAAGTAATTTGTGAAGTAATGCAAAAAAATGAATAGTAAATAACCTTGCTCATTCATATATTTTCAGAAATTCATCATTGACACGTGGAGCAGAATTGCATCATTGAACAGTCCATCAGACAATGATAATTCTACTCAAGCATCAGTAAATGAGTCAATTGACGATACCGACGAATTTTTCACTGAAATGTTTGTTACAGAGTGTCAGAAAGTTCTTCAATGGTAAGCTTCCACCAACAGCTCAGAGCTCTGAAGGCAGAACCACGCCAAACTTACCTGTATGATGTTTGAAATCATTGGGTAGCGAGAAAGAAATCACATCCCGAACTTTATGCCGTAGCGATGATCATACTCGCCACACCTTCAACACAAGTAACCGTGGAAAGAGCGTTTAGTGCTCTTGCCATAGTTCTATCTGATCTTCGTACTGGCTTAGCCGTATACACTCTGGCTAATATATTACTAATTAAACTCAATATGGATATAGCAGAAAAAGTAATGGCAGACCTTTACCAATGGAAAGACGACTTGCCAAGCCTGGAGAACTGAATATTTGCAACACAAAAATACAATAAGAATGGTTTCATTCAATCACAGTTTTACCAACATTAGCGTTTAGGTATATTTTATTCCAAATAAAAATAATAGATGTTTACAACTGAATAAACCATGTACTTAGAAACGAGCTATTGTCTAAATTTCATTCGATCTGTGTCATTTTTGAACAGTACTGTAATGTTCTAAGCTGGCAACATTATCAATCCATCTCAATACGACTAGTTTTTCAATGAACGTTGAGTCCGGTCCATTTTGAAATCTTGAATTAAGTGAGTTCTGTGGAAACTTTGAGAACCTGGGATAGCGACAGTTCACCAAGCGAATGAATAGTAGTGGGAAGGGGTACGACGTAAAGAAACTCCGCCAATCTCGAACATTTAGAGGCGCTCCTGGATCATTCTAGAATACTGATTAAGGGGTCTATTTTATAAGTCGAGTCGATCAAAATGACTCGACTGGAGTCACTGTCGATCGAAAAAATCGCTCGACTCAGCTCTGTCACTCGAGTTTTTCGACAGTGGTCACTCTATGTGACTGGATTACTATGGGAGTCGACGGTTGACATCTAAAATATGCATGCTTGCTTTGATCGACAATGAATACTGACGAGCCACATCAATCTGCTCGATTTACAAAATAGGCCCCTAAATAAAAATATGAGTAGATTCATGGGCATACGTTTCACCAGCTGGGATTTATACGCATATCCAACGAGGAACCGTTATCTATAAGTGATCACATTTGTATTAAATAATTCCCAGAAAGTTTCTGGAACAGAAAATGACCCTCCTTGAAAAATCAATGTGAGTCGTGATAGCTAACATTTTGAAATATCACTTGCCTTTCACTTAATATCATTGGTTTCTAAGGGCCCTATTTTATAAGTCGAGTCGATCAAAACGACTCGACTGGAGTCACTGTCGACCGAAAAATTCGCTCGACACGGCTCTGTCACTCGAGTTTTTCGACAGTTGTCACTTAATGTGACTAGATTACTATGGCAGTCGACGGGTGACATCTAAAATATGCATGCTTACTTTGATCGACAATGACTACAGACGAGTCACATGAATCTGCTCGATTTACAAAATAGACCCCTAAAACGACAGTGTTCGAACGACTCATTGACTGCTATGATGCTTAATGATGGTGTTGTACATAAGGATATCACAGACAAACAGACGTAACACTTAGAACAAATCTCGATCAAAATCATAGTCACGAGGACATGTACGCCCAATGCTAAAATCGGTTTGTTTGGCCGACAGGCCAACAGATGGCGGTAGTGTGTAAACGTCAAACGCGAACAAAAACGATGCGAGCACTGCAGGTGGCGGATTGGCCACCTACTATATTTTTGAATCGACCGTCAAAAAGGTGATCGATGCACAATGATGAGAGTGTGACGTCTGTTTGTCTGTGAGGATATCATTATCGTACATTTTAATGCAATGATTCTGACATTGAGCAACTCTGTCTCATGAAATGTCAAATGCAGCCGTTATTAAAAACCTCAGTCAGCGGAGCAGTTTTTCCAACAATGCTGATAAATCTTAACACAATACTAGTTATTTCAAATGTCTGCTACGTTTGCTGCCATGAAATTTCACTCAAAAGGCTATTTATGCTTTGGTGTGATGCAAAGACAATATTTTTTTCCTGAGATGATCATGTTTGAACGACTTGCGCATGATTGATATAAACTTATTCTTCTTCTTCTTCTTGTCATTAACGTCCCCACTGGGACAGAGCCTGCTTCTCAGCTAAGTGCTCTTCTGAGCACTTCCACAGTTATTAACTGAAAGCTTCCTTTGCCAAAGTTGCCATTTTCGCATTCGTATATCATATGGCAGGTACGATGATACTTTATGCCCACACTCAGGCAAATGGACTATCGATAAACATAGGAACCCCTTATGAAAATTTATTTTTGAAAACAAAAATAGTTTATGCGGCAAACTGGAATCGAACCAAGAACCTTGCAATCGACAGACTCGTGCGTACACCCCGCGCCTATCGACGCCTTGATGTGAGGTGTTGCTGAAACGATACATAAAGCGTTCGTATTGCAATAATCGTTCCACCTTTCATAAGGCAAAATGTATGAAATTTGATAGTTCAGTTCGCTTGCGTGCAGGGAAGTCAAGGAAATTTTCATTACAAAAAGATCCTGGACCAAGCGGGAATCGAACCCAAACACCTTCAGCATGGCTTTGATTTGTAGCCGCGGACTCTAACCACTTGGCTAAGGAAGGCTAAGATTGATGTAAACTCAGAGTGGAATAAGTAAAAACTCAGCAAACACAGAAAAACAAGACCGTCTTCGCGAGTCTTGTCTCAGCTTATGAGTACTGTTATATTGTTCTATTAAAATTACATAATCCACTCATTACTAATCACTGATCCTATATTTTCTCTTTCTTATTTGTTGTATGATTATGCTCATTACTAATATGGTCTTTGGACTGACTTGCGCTCTTATCCACCGAGCGGTTCCACAGAAAATGACGACTTTTTTTTCCCAAATTTCATTTTTATATTTTTTGATTTGGATGAAATTTTGCACATGCTTTCTTTATGCCCAAAAATGCCTTTTTGCATCATCGGCTCGCCATTTTGACTCTAGCCTTACTTTTGAGAAGGGCCTAAGAAAAAAATCCTTAATAATTTTCAAAAAAATATAACTTAGAAACGGTTTGTTTATCTGGAAAAAAATATACACTGTAAAAAATAAGTTGTAATTTTTTATATATCGAAAATAAAGCTTAAAAATCAATTTTCTCAAAAATCGTATTTTTGATTTTTTTTATATGTTAAAGTAGACAAAAAATGAAGTCTTTTGCACAGTGGGTCAAGATGGAGAAATCATGAACAAAAAAGTTATGATTTTTTGAAAATAGGTGAATTTTTGGAAATGGTCATAATAAACTTTTTAAATATTTTTAAACTCGATTTTATGAAAGTACGCAAAATTTACAACAAAAAAAGTATACGAAAAAATCAGGCTAACTTTTACTGTTTTAAAGATACAGCGATTTTAATACAAAATTATGATATACAGTAAGATTCCGTTTTTGGCAACAAAGTCGAAATTTTCAGTTGCCAAAAACGGAACCATGCCAAAACCGGAACACATATTTTAAATTTCATTTTTCAGATATTGGTTTTGAGAACACCATTAGAATGTTATAATCGCACAAGTGACCTTTATTCAAACACTCAAAACTGTGTAAAAATACGAAAAAATAAAATAAAATGTATTACTTGTTTTTAATTATGAATCGTGGTTTACGGCTAACCAGCCGAGTGGAAGTTTAACAACTACCGAAAAGCTAAACATTACATATAACTTGCAATTGGATTAGATGGACAAATTGATGTGAAGATTTGCGAAAAAGTTACACGTCTTCTCAGTGAGAATCGAACTCACGACTCCCCGATCTCTACCCAAGTAACCAGTAAGCACGATAATGCGGCACGGTAACAGCATTATATGCGCATATAGGGTAATCATTTGATGTATGTTAGTTTTATATACGCATATAATGCTATTATAATGCCAGAAAAGGCGGAATAGCGTGCCATTATAGTGCCAAGATATAACCGTGCTTCTCTGCACCATTAATGCTGATATAAGACCACGTGAGAAACGTCAGTTGTTTTCGCCAGGTTTTAAGGGCGAATATTTTGTGCTTTCGCGTACGCAGCCAGAGAGCTTTCGCGTATGCGGCCAAGCAACTGGTACACTGCCCATACTCGTATAACAGTCCCATTTGAATTTTCACCACTTTTGAGATAACTTCATGAATAGTGTTTATTTTAAGTGTACTTTTCGAAATCATTTTTAAAATGTTACTTTTGTATGGGCAAAATGCGAAAAAAATACCAACCCATGTGCGTCCCATATTGAAAGTACCCGCATAACAGTCCCATTAGTTGATAACGAAGAAAATGAACTAATATATTCCTTCAATTATTGTTGAAATCTAGCATTATGGTTTTCATTTTATAAAATATCAAATTATACAAGCTAAGGTGGTACAGTTCATCTATATTTAAAAATATTCTTATACAAAAAAGTTTATTCTTTCTTGATAGGCAAATTTTCCCAGAATGTTTTTTTCTCTTCTGAAACCAATGGTAGAATCACACTGACAAGTGAATCCTTGCGAACAGCGTCAATACCCACGGCGTTTCCTTGCATTTTCAACGAATTTCCCAAATTGAATCCTTCAGCGTTGATCTGTTTCATTTGAGATTTAGAAAACAACGTACAATTATGTGTTGCTTCTCCGTCGATTACAGACTCACTGTATTTTAACACGAAACATCGTTTTTGAACAATAATCTTCTTAATCTTGTCAATATATGGTCGCTTTGTACATTTATTGAGTGTGTACTGACTGACGTTAAATGGCGTTTGGAAGAAATCAGACACTTGCATATCAAATACATCGACCCTCTTTTTTGCTTTTGTTACAATATCAACGAAATCAGGGTATGTAATCGTCGGATTTTGGCGCATTGCTTTTTCTACAGCAGTGTGGAAAGAATCTGCAGCCATAAACGTATGCCCAGACTCAAAATATTTGAGAACTATTTCCCTCTGAATCGATACTATCGCTATGGCTGATCCGGCGAAACAGCCACGGTAGGTTCATCTTCTAATGGCGGTGAGTTGTTCGCTTGTTGGGCTACCGCAGGATCGCGCCCATTTCCATTGGACTCGACATCTGATGAGAAACGAGGAGGTTTTGAACTCACCATAGGAAATTTCACATTTGGGTGGGCGCCAACAGTATTGCCGTCATCACACTGACCAAACCTGGCTCGGTTTCTTAACTGGTTTAAATCCACGTTACGGGTGGATTCACCAAACTTTCCGTATCGGCTGGCCGGTGCGGACAAATTGAATCCAGCAAAATCTTCATCACTGCTACCTTCACTCTCACTGCCACCACCATACAATTTAATGTATTCGAGGGACATTATTACAATTCAAACAACGGTTGGAAATCCAAAAGTATCTTGGAATCGATTATAAACTTGGGACAATGTGTCAATGTTCGCGATAACAAAGTAAGCGAGTCCCAACTAATGGGACTGGTATGCGGGTATAAATGCATTTGGCGTGAGAAATACTCGGATAAGGAGTCCCATTTACCAGTATTCCAATTTAAATATGAAAATACAACGAATTCAAATGTATCTTAACTGCCAGCGACTCTTTCATATTGTAATTATAATATGCTGAACAATGCTACCTATATTTATTATAATCAGTAGCAGCAAAACGTATTTATTTTGTAAAATAGTAAAGATGCGTTTTTCTCAACATGATGATTTCTCGAATGGGACTGTATTGCGAGTATGGGCAGTACATGAGGTAAATAAATGAATGAATGAAAACGGAAACCTCTAATAGTATGCAAAAAATGTAACAAAATGATACAGATAGTACTTCTCCGTATCAGACATACAGCTTATGCTCGATAACTGGGCTGAGAGAACCTTCCAGTTAGCGAGCAGTGCTCGATAACTGGACTGCCATTCCAACGCACACACACATTCAAATAAAAATCGAGGGGGACTTAGATGCAAAGTTTTGGTTGGCGTCATTCGGTTTTGGAATCGCGTCGTGTTCGTGTCATTCCGTCTTTGAATTCGCGTTTTAATCGTACCGTCTTGTAAATTTTGAGGTGAATTAAACAGTTTTCGTTCCTGCAATGGACATCCCACCGGGCACCAACCGCAAACGGAAACAAAAAACCCTTACGTTGGTGGAAAAAGTTAAAATTATCGACGATTTCGAAAGAGGAGGTGGATCATTTCGACATATTGCACATTGAATTGAAAAAAAAAATTAAAATCTAAATGAAAAAAGACAAATTTACAATTAGAAAAATAATGCCGAAACCTTATTTTGCATTTGCACGCCCCTCGTCAGTTACGGGATGGTGAAAGTTTTTGACGTTTAACTGTTTTTTAACTGGGCTACAGCCCAGTTAGCGAGCACCCAGTTAAAAAGCAGCCCAGTTAAATAGCACCCAGTTATCGAGCATTAGCTGTATTCGTTTTGGTAGTTTTCATCCTTCTGAGGACTTGCAATTGCCACATTTTGATCCTCGTTTTATGATGATGAAATTCCTCATTTTGCGTCTCGAACCTGCGACACCCGTATTGTTGAGTTGTTGTCCTGCTCCTTTGCTCATACGGCCACATAAGATGAATAGTATTGGAAAGAAAAGTGACCAATTTAAACCATCACTTTTCCCCGTCATAAAACCTGCAATTGTAGTAGTGAGAAGATTTATGTTTGACTCCCTCTTACCACTATATGCAAACACAAAGCACGCGGTATATCTGTCCAAACACTGGATGGCATTTAAACATGCCGTGTATTCGAATATAAAGCCAATATAGTGCTTATTTAATGCCTGTAGGCATCAGGCTTAGAAGCATTAATGATGCTGTAATAGGGTTTCTATGCAACGGAAGTGCTGTTATAAGGGCTGTAAGTATTTGTGGTGCTATTATAATGCATGTACCGTAAAATGGGGTAACTTTGATAATGCGGGTAACTTTGATAGTGCGAGACCCACAACATATTAAACGAAATAACGAAGTTTCTGTAAATCAGTTAAGCAAAACAAATACAAAAGTAAAGAGTATTAGTATGTCACTTCATGTCAAAGCTGTTTTCATTGGAATCAAGTGCATTTGAGGCTTTTTATACGAATATTAAAAATTGACATAATTTTAGCATTTTCGAAACGCTTACAAACAATCTGTTCTACGATCACTATTTGATGTAGTTTTGAATAGTTGGCCACTTATCTTTGACAGCCTAGTTATCATAGAACTTGAATACGGTCTCAAATCTCTTAGCGAATAGCATTTTCACAAACTGGGACCATTTTTGTAATCTAAGTCAGAAATTTCCATATAACGTTAAACGCCTAGAGGTATGCAATGCCCTACAAATGTTCGTTATTCATTCAATTTTGTTCGATTCATACTCCATTATCAAAGTTACCCCAAAACAGAAAACCAACTTTCGATTATATGAAAAATTATACATCCATTCATAATAAATCTTTTGGAAATCTATCAACTGCAATCGATAGCTAGGATGCCAGTACTTGTTTTAAAAATATAAATTATTATTCTTTGAAACAGCATGCATAAATATTCAAGTTTTCTTCGAAAAAACTATCAAAGTTACCCCGTTTTACGGTACGCATCTATGATGCTGATTAAGGGCTTATTATTAGTGCTTATAGTTACTTGGGAAGTCAGTCCCATCTGTAGAAAGAAGACATTGAGAAAAATTACTGAGAAGTTTCCAAACCCGTTTTCCATACTATTATTCAAAAAAATCCATGAGTTTCGATCCCAATGAAACTTTTACAATTTGTTTCTCACTTTTGTATGAAAGGTTTTTCTCGGCGATATTGTCTGATGCTTTGCTAAAGCATGGCAATTTGTGGCCAAATATGAGCTCAGTAGCTTCTAAAAAACCTTGAAGTGAATCAAAAGTCACAAGAATAAGATCGTTAGTTTATTGAATTTTGTTTGATTTTTCGTAGTAAAACCGTATTCCTTGTAATATTTACAAAAACCTCTATTAAAACCTTCATTTTTATTTGTCCCTGGGAAAACATCCAGTAGCGAATATCAGTAAAATTATAAAAAGAAAACGAAATGAAACAAACATGTGCCACAGTCGCACTGTACTTTCCCTCATAAAATTTCAAATAATTCCAACCACCATGCGTTTCCATGAAGCAATAAAAAATTAACCCCACACACGCTCGCTCGCAATTTTCTATTTCCATCCCGTTGGAAACCATTCATCCGTCGGTTTTGTACTGAATTCGCCCACTGCCGAACTGCATCTTGCCACCAAATTTTGTTGCTCTTGTGCGGAATACAGTGGCCGGCTCCCATCCCCAACGATGTGCTGCTAGAAATGTTGGAGTTTTGCTCTAGATTTTCGTCGTTTTTTTTTTGCTTCTATTATTCTCCTTCGCGCATTCCGACTCGACTCCCCGGACGTTGGCGCTGAAAAGGTGCCGATGTTTCGCGTTTTCTTACTCCCACGCTACCATTGGTGCCGCCGGGGCATTGATGTGGAACAGGGGTTCAACTGTCTCTTTAAATTTGTACAAGCGTCTAGCGGAACCCTGAAGATGAAGGTTCTGGAAATCACAATTCTTAAGATAGAGGATTTGCCTAAAGTTTAAGGCGAATTTATTACCTGTCAATTTAAAAATCAATTAATTGATCTAAATTACTATAGTTATATTTTCCTGAAAAAATTCTCCAGCAATTTGACCAGACATGCACTTGCAAAATTTTGCCGGAAAAATCTGAAAACTATAAAAAATCATTTAAATCATCGTGTAGAAGTTTGGGTTCACCCCACTTAGTGCAAAAGTTCAATTGAAGGAGTGATGTTAAATATATTTTGTTAGTAATTGCAACTGTTACGCGGTCCTCTAGGGATCCACGGACCACCGGTTGGGAAACCCTGATGAAGAATTTTACAAGATCGTGCAGCACACAGTTCAGGACTTGCTTGACCAATAATCAAAAAGTGAACACGAGAAAATCTAAAACAATCAAAGTTCGGGCGCGGGATGAAAATTCTGCCCAGCTATTTATAAGCGCAAACATTTTTATAGAGAAGAATTTTTGATTTGTCTACATTAATGCGAAATGTGTGCCGGTTCTATACACTTAAAATGATGATATTTCCTTTTCTATTCAGGCACCCGATGTAAGCAAACTTAACAGCTTGGGCGAAGTGCTGCAGCAGAACGACATCAAGCATAAAGTGTGGATCGAACAGCCGGAAAACATTCCCACCTGCATTGCGTTAAAACCCTACCGGAAAGAGGATGTCCATAAGTACGTTAAGAAATTTAAACTTCTCAGTTAGGAGGGTTCGGACGAACATTGATGTGATTGGCTGCGTACGTTCCGTTTTGAGCGAGGTACGAACTGTTTACACTAGCTGTGAATAAATAATGCGAAGCTTCTTGGAAGAAAATCGACAAAAAACATAATCACCATTACCGGTTTATATTACTTCGGAAGGCTATAGAGAAAATCGCGGATGGGTGGTCAGTTAAGTGTGGTTTTCATCTGGCATATTACGTTAGAATCTGCTTTTGTCGAGATTCGGGATCGCCTACGGTAATATGGTTATATATAGGGAGGAATATTTAAACAAAAAATCTCTTCTCAGCTTGTTTTCTCCGTTTTTTTTCTCTCAATTTTCGCTGCAGCGAACAGACTGAACGATCGTTGAGGTTTATAATGTGCCTCCCACAGTGCGACATTCTTTTGCGTGACTCACTTTTATTTTTGACAATTGGTCTATAAATGAGAAAAATCGTTTTTATTGCTTAAAACATACCGAAATGAAGCCTTATTATGTCCAGACTTATGTTCAAGATGTCTCTGAAACTAGTCTGCTAGATTTATTCTCCTAAGCATAGTGCGTAGTGAGAGAACCCACCACCAATCCACATTGGAGAAATCGTCAAAAGAATTACTTGGATGAATTTTTGGAGAAATCTCTACAGATTTCTTGATTAAATCCCTGAAGGATTTCTCAAAGGAAATCCTTAAGTTACTCATACAGGAAATGCTGGTGAGAGTCCTTGAAGCATTCCTGAAAGAATCGCTGTAGGAATTTTACGGAAAAATCCCTGTTGGAATTCATGAAGGAATACCTGGGGAATCTTTGCGAAAATTCCTTAGTGAATTCAGAGACGTGTCTAAACAAATTTGTGTAGAAAACACAGAAAGATTCCTGCAGAAATTCCTAGATCAAAACCTGGAGAAATTCTTTGAAAAGATTTTAGAAAAATCACTAGAGAGGGATTCCACGGAGGCATGCAAGTCGATTCTGATCGACCATTTCAAAAATATCTGAAACTTTGCACAGTTTTTCAGTTCCATCTAAATCGTCATTTTCCGATATCAAATCTTCAAGTTGAGTCACGACTAACTTTTCAAAAGGGTGTATGTGAAAATGGTTCAAAAATATTCAAAAAGTTGCACAGCAAAAACGGTTCGTTCGATTGTTAGACAACTAAAGAAACAAAGTTAGACAACTAAATAAAGATTCCAAAAAAAAATACACACAGTAAAAAAAAATTTTTTTGCATTAAAAAACATCATTTTTGTCACAAAAACTCAAATATCTCAAAACCCTATCGGAATACCAACGTAATTTTTTGAGGGAAAACGGTCCATTATATTAGCTATCTACCATAAAAATTTGGTGATGGTAAGCCAATAAACAAAAAAAGTTATGACATTTCAAATATTTCACAAATATGACACTTAGTGAATTTTTTTTTTCATTGTTATTTTTTTTAGGACCGCAGTTTGTTGCTGAATTTTTTGTTAAGGGTACCACATGAGGTTAACAAGTTGTTTTCATGATATTTTATTTAATTATTCATAACTATTATAGCATCTATTAGAAAGTTAGACGCGATCCATTGTTGTGATCTAAAGTCTTGATAGTGTCATATTTTTTATTGTACGTAACTGAAGAAAAATTCTCTCAATAGTGTTGAAACCTTTTGATAAAAGAAACCTATAAGAAATCTAATATTGAAGACAAAAGCTACAAAAAAAGTTTTCTATACAGGTATACGACTAGTTTACCTGCAAAAAGTTTACCTCGTAGAGAACAAGGCGGGTATATACCCAGGTGATCTAGTATACGTAAAGCAGGTCGGTTTTCTCGGCGCTGGTTTTCTCCACAAAGTTAAAATCTGAATACACCTGGGTATAGACCCGCCTTGGTAGAGAATAGACTTTGTTAATCATATTTGGGAGAAAGCGAGTAACTTCAACAACATCAAAAACATGATAGGTACATACCATGAACATACTCACGAAAAAGCTTAAAATATACTGCCACTATGGTTATAAAAGATTTAATTGTAAAATTTTTCTTCAGTCAAGCAAACGACACCAAACTAGTCAGTAAAAACTTAAAAGTGATTTTGTTTATTAAAATCTAACGAGCAACATGAGTAGTCGCTTTCTCAACTGTTGCAGGCCGTTTGCAGAAAAAAAGTGTTCGAAAGAGCTACGAAATCTCACCGAAAGCACCATAGATAAACTGAAAGCGGCTGGTTATGCTCCAATGTCTACATTGAATACAAATTTACGCATTTGTACGTCCTGCCGTTTAAACGTTGACAAACGGGCAATCTGTACATCATCGGTGGATCAGGTTGCAGGAAGTTCGAAAACAACAACAACTGAGGAATTACTAGATGCACCGACAACAACTGAGGAGTTACCAGAAGTACCAAGTGCAGATAGTCTTGCCACGGTACCATCAGCGACATCTGTTTCAACAAATCAATCAGAAGATGAGTGCATCCAGAAGGTCAACATCGAACGCTTCAACGAAGGGATAGCTGGAATAAAAGTGACTCCGATTAAATGGACGAAGATGGGTTACGTCAATTATCCCGAGAAAAAATACCGTGAAATCAACGAAGCTGTACGAAGAAACCTCTTCAAATTAGGACCTGAGGATGTGGAAAATACAGACTACGATGAGGTAATTATGAATATGAAGGAAAGGTTCTCGAATCTAGCCACGACAAGGAAAGAAAAATTATTGATTTTGTCGATGCTGCCAAGCTCGTGGTCTATTCAAGACGCCATTGATGAGTTCAAAACCAATAGAAATACAGCAAAAGAGGCAAAACAATTCAAAAATAACTGTCTTGCAACCAAAAATGCTAGGTCGAGTACTTCATTAACAGATGAGACAAAAGAAAAAATAATTCAATGTTTTGAAGACGATGAAGTAAGTAGAGCTATGCCTGGCCAAAAAGATTATGTATCTGTAAAAAAAGATGGAAAGCGTCAAGCAATCCAAAAACGATCAATGATGACTACTTTGAAAGAAGCGTATACACGCTTCAAGGAAATTAACGAAAATATTAAGGTAGGTTTTTCCTCATTTGCAAGCCTTCGTCCAAGGCAATGCAAGCTTCTATCCAATTCAGGAACACATAATGTTTGTGTGTGCACAACACACGAAAATATTAACCTAATCTTACATAGTTTGAAAAGAATCAATTTATCAAAGGATATTAAAATGTTAACTGGTAGTCTTTTGTGTGAAAATACAACATCAAATTGCTATCTACGATCTTGTTCGGATTGTCCAGATTCTTCATCATTGGAAAATACTTTATTCGCTGAGTTTGAAGAAAATTATATTGATCAGTTATCATTTGAGCAATGGGTGACCACGGATAGGTGTGACCTAGAAACTATTGTAAAACCTGTAGATGAGTTTGTGTCATTTTTTTGCTTGAAATTAGAAAGTTTAATTCCTCACGACTTTATTAAAACAGAGCAATCCCGCTTTTTAAAAAATACGAAAAATACATTACAAGATGGTGAATTTTTAGTCATTTGTGATTTTTCTGAAAACTATAGCTTTGTATTGCAAGATGAAGTGCAGTCCCATCACTGGAACGTACAACAAGCTACAATTCATCCATTCGTTATTTATTTCAATGGAAGTACGCAAATTGAACATTTTAGTTTTATTGTAATTTCCGAAGATTTAAGACACGACTCAGTATCTGTAAATTTGTTCATTGCCAAAATGATTAACTTTTTACGCGTTGATAAGGATAAAGAAATCAGAAAGATATATTTCATGTCTGATGGAGCAGCATCGCAGTACAAAAACCGTAAGAATTTTTCGAGCCTATGTCAATTTAAATCAAAGTACGGAATTGATGCAGAATGGCATTTCTTTGCTACGTCACATGGCAAAGGTCCTTGTGATGCTATTGGAGGAACCATAAAGCGCTTGGCCACAAGAGCAAGTTTAGCCAAAGAACGTGAGCATCCAATTAAAACTGCAAAAGAACTATTTGATTGGGCGAATCGCAGAAAAGAAGAAGATTTAACAAAATTATCATTTTGTTTTACTACTGCTGAAGAGTACGAATTAACGGCATCAGAGCTCAGCGAGCAATATAATAACGCGAAAACGATCCAAGGAACCCAAAAATTTCACTGTTTCATTCCATTGTCAGAAAATAAAATTAAAGCAAAACTATACTCGAACTGTACTGATAATGATGCAAAAGTGTTCGATATTGTAAAAAAATTGAATAACAATAAATAAATAAATAAGTATTAATAAAATGTATTCATGATCTCATAACGCATACCCAAATCCAAAACTTTTAAAGTTTATATATAACATTTAGAAATTCATCGATCATACTCTAAAAAAAAATATCCTGGTAAAAAAAAATTTATTTTCGTGTAATCTGTTAATTCATTTTAATTTATACATATATACATATACATATAATATTTATACATATACATAATATTTATACATATAATATACATAATACTAATGAATACATGAAAACGACTTGTTTAATTCACGTAAGGCCCTTAACAATAAAATCAGCAACAAACTGCGGTTCCCGTAATAATTTACACCGAAAAAAAAATTTTTTTTCTACTAAATGTGAAAATTGTGACATGTTTGAAATGTCATAACTTTTTTGTTTATTGGTTTACCATCACCAAATTTTTATGGTAGATAATATAATGGACCGTTTTCCCTCAAAAAATTACGTTGGTATTCCGATAGGGTTTTGAGATATTTGAGTTTTTGTGTCAAAAATTATGTTTTTTAATGCAAAAAAATTTTTTTTACTGTGTGTATTTTTTTGGAATCTTTATTTAGTTGTCTAACTTTGTTTCTTTAGTTGTCTAACAATCGAACGAACCGTTTTTGCTGTGCAGCTTTTTGAATATTTTTGAATCATTTTCACATACACCCTTTTGAAAAGTTAGTCGTGACTCAACTTGAAGATTTGATATCGGAAAATGACGATTTAGATGGAACTGGAAAACTGTGCAAAGTTTCAGCTCAATAGAAAAAAATGAATTAAAAAATTTACCAAATTTTGGTGCTGTTGCTTGGAAAGGGTATAGAGGGAACACTGGAGGCATTTCTGATAGAAAAGCAACTCATTATATAACGATCATGTACATTCTTATACATCGGCCTTCCCTTCTCTTAAACTCCTGTAAGAAGGTACCTACCTATACAAGATGTACTTCTCAGTGCTACTTTTTTACTATTGATAACCTTTACGATCCTTGTTAGACCCGTGCCTTCGATTTTTTGTTGGACCCATTAGTGAAAGCTAGCGGTGGTAATCCTTTTTGGATACCGTCTTGGAAAAAATACCTCTTAGAAGATGATTTCTTCTTTAGTTTATTTACTATACATTGCACATCACGAACAAAAGGAAGGGCGACTCTCAGAATTTACAATATCCTTAAAAAATGTGGGATTTAAACCTTTCACTAAACTGCAAACATAGAAGAAAGGATGTATCTCCGGAATGCGCGATTTCTTCCAAGTGTGAAATGGTTAATGCTGATATTTGCATCGAAATGAGCAATCGGTTCGACGCTTTAGACAAATTTCCCGAACACCAAATCGAAGCAGTCTCTAGCTCAGACTCTTTGGTTCAAGTGAGAAAACAAAGATTCCTACCTATCATGGTCAGTTGTTCCGAATTTGGAAGATTTAAAAGCTCTCGAACTCCGTTAGAGTGAATCTTTCTTTCATATCGCAAAGAAAGAAGACTGTCGCGTATTGTTGCGCGGATTCGTCGACAGGAGGAAAAACGCTGGTTTGAGCACTTCGAACAACTTTTCCAAGTGTCAACCCGACCACCAACACCTCAGCATGATCCGACTAGGGTTCGGCGTATTAGTCGCGTTAACACCGAAGCTCCATCACTGCATGAGATAGAAACATCCATCCAAAGTATGAAATCCAACAAAGCCCCTGGGGTCGATCGCATATCACCCGAGATGCTCAAAGCAGACCCCGCAATATCCGCTCAACTGTTGCATCAACTATTCCGCAATATCTGGGACACCGCGACTTTTCCGGCCGACTGGATGCAAGGCGTGTTAGTGAAGGTACCCAAAAAGGGTGACCTCACTGTATGCGATATTTGGCGGGGCATAATGTTGCTATGTATTGTTCTCAAAGTTCTATGCAAAGTGATCCTAATCCGGATCCAGGAGAAGATCGATGCGACTCTCCGTCGACAGCAAGCGGGATTCCGTGCCGGACGATCCTGTGTGGACCATATTGTCACGCTCCGTATCATCTTGGAGCAAGTGAATGAATTCCAAGAGTCCCTGTATATGGTATTCATTGACTACGAAAAAGCTTTCGACCGACTCAATCACGAAAATATGTGGGGTGCCCTGAGATGCAAGGGTGTTCCTGAGAAAATCATCGGCCTCATCGAAGCGCAGTACGAGGCCTTTACGTGCAGAGCATTGCACAACGGGGTCTTGTCTGAACCCATCCGGGTTGTAGCTGGAGTGAGGCAAGGATGTATACTATCACTACTACTGTTCCTCATCGTAATTGACGAGATCCTGATAGGCGTCACTGACTGTGAACAAAACCGTGGGCTGCTGTGGCAGCCTATTACTATGGATCACTTAAATGATCTCGATTTGGCTGATGATAATGCAATGCTAGCTCAACGGCGCTCTGATATGCAGAGTAAGCTAGACGATCTTGCCGAACGCTCCTCAGCGGCAGGTCTCAACATCAATGTCAACAAGACCAAATCGTTGGATGTAAACACGGCCGGCCCTTCCAGCTTTACAGAATCCGGGCAAACAGTGGAGAACGTCGAAAATTTCCAATATCTTGGTAGCCAACTGGCGTCTGACGGCGGTACCAAGATCGACATTTTGCGAGCTTTAGAAATATTTGGAAGAACAGTCAGATTAGTCAACGTACCAAAATTGAATATTCAATTCCAATGTCAAATCTGTGCTGTTATACACCAGTGAAACGTGGTGTGTATCAGCGGAGAACACTCAACGGCTGCAGGTGTTCATCAACAGATGCCTGCGGTATATAATTCGGGCATGATGGCCACACAACTGGATTTCTAATGCTGACCTCCATCGTCGGTGCCACCAGCAACCGTTACAAACCGAAATTCGACAACGAAAGTGGGGGTGGGTCGGCCACACTCTACGTCGGGGCGGAAAAGAAATCTGCAAACAAGCGCTGGAATGGAATCCAGCAGGACATCGCAGCAGAGGCAGACCCAGAGGATCAAGGGGGCGCAGCCTCAACAAAGAAATAAAAGAAGTCGACGGCAATTTGACCTGGCCGCAGGTCAAGGCGGTAGCTGGTAATCGCCCAGGATGGAAATCTTTCACGTCGGCCCTATGCACCAGAATGGGTGCCCAGGACCCATAAGTAAGTAAGTGAATAACTGTAGTCTGGAGTCAGGTGTCATATACCCCAGACTACAGTTATTTTTAATCATTTAATATGAAGTAAATTAGATCTAAAACCCTTGAATATGAATGAATTGAAAGATGTGAATCACTTGAATATGCTTATCAAAACTGAAACATTTGAAAATGAAGTGAATCGGACCTGAACCACTTGAATATAAAATGAATCAGTACTGCATTCTTTTAAAATGGAGTGTCACATGACATGAATCATTTGGATATAAAGTGAATCGTATCTGAATAAATTGAACAAGAAGTCGATCGGTTCTGAATTACTTGTATATTAAGTAAATCTCACATGAAACACTTGACTATGAAGTGAATCAGGCATGAATCACATGAAGTGAATCTCACCTGAAACACTTGAATATGAAGTGAATTGGATATGAGTCACTTGGATATGGAGCTAATCAAATCTGAAACACTTGAATATAAAGTGAATGCGACCTGAATGCCTTAAATTTACTTCATAAAATCAAACATCAATCACTTGGATTTCGACAAACCTGAAACACGTACAGTATTGGACAAAACATTTGCAACTTTTTCGATTTTCCATACAAAATGACCAACTTTGATAAACTATATCTCAGTTCAGTGGCGCAACCAAGGGGAGGTTTTGGGGGTCAAAACCCCCCCCAGAGCCGAAAAATTATAAGGCTTGCCAAGTATATTTTTGAAATTCAACATTACACATTATACAACTACAGAGTAGTAGCTTAGTTAGACTCGTGTTTTCACTAGGAATGTCTGTGGTTTTTCAAGTTAATTCTTCTAAGTTGTGTTTTTAACTCTTATACTCTTCAGGGAGTTTGATACATATGAAATATTACTACAACAAGCTTATAAATAATCATAATTACTAGCCTCTAAACGTGTTGTCTCAACAGTTTGTCAAACCTTCAAATATATTCATTGGTGCACCATGTAACCGTCAGTGCATACAAATTCCTTGACTTTTTAAGATTATTTGGCTGCCTGTGGAAGTATTGCGGCCTCACTAGTAATTTCAAAAATTTTGAGATTTTGTAGGTGTGGATCATGAATTAAAATTCTGAAAAACCTTTTTTTGTGGATAATTCATGAAAACAGGGTGCTCATCTAAAAATGTTGGAAATGTTGTTGTGACTCGGATTTGTCCATTAGAAATATGAACGCATTAGCATTCCACTACAAAAGTAAAACGATAGGATTCCAAATTCATCCAAAAACAAAATTTAATGATCATTTTGGAAACTTCAAGGTGTCATCACATATTTTGTCATAAAATCTTTACAATGAAAGCAGAACTCACTTTTTAACTTTGGACTCGATTAACTAGATTGTAATATGTGACAATTACAAAGTTTTACATGAGTTTTCCAATGCTGATCTACTTTCGACCTACTGCAACAATAGTGGCAATGATTTCTATAGCAAATTGCTGCGCCTAAAGATTATTCCTGAAACCATTTTCATTGTTGAAGAACTCGAAAACATGATACAACACAGCAGCAGAACCATTCACGGCATCACGCTAATAGAATGTAATATTACTTAATTCATTTTACTATGCAAAAAACAAAGCATATATTAATTTTGAACTAGATGTTTTTTGTATTAAAAATATCTTCTGACAAAGTATTTTGAAATTGGCAAAACCCCCCCTAGAACTAAATCCTGGTTGCGCTACTGTCTCAGTTATTTATGGACCGATTTGAATGAAAATTTCACAGAATATCAGACATAAGTTGAAATTATATTTTTGAGTGATTTTTCCAATCACAAGTTGAAAAGCAGTAACAGTTTGACTAAAGTGAACTTTTTGACGATTTTTTTATAATTGACATAACTAAACATATTGAACGAATAGCTTCATGGTATCTTCAGCAAAGTTGTAGATTTTGACGAGATGATTAAGTTTGCTGAAGACAGTTTTTATGTAGGGCTATTAGATTTGAAGATAAAAAGTTTTGAATTTTTCGTCGAAAATTACACTTTAGTCAAACCGTTATTACTTTCAAACTCGTGATTGGAAAAAATATTCGAAAATATATGTTTAAACTCAAGTTATATCTGATGTTCTGTGAAAGTTTCATTCGAATCGGTCCATAAATAACTGAGATCTAGCTTACCAAAGTTGGTCATTTTGTATGGAAAATCAAAAAAGTTGCAAATGTTTTGTCCAATACTGTACATAAAGTGATTCAAACATGAATCACTTGAAAATGAAGTGAATCAATCCTAACCTACTTGAACATGAAGTCATACCTGAAAAAGTAGAAAATGTACCTACATTCTAGATGAATCAAACCTAAACCACTTGAATATCAAGTAATTCGTACTTGAAATAGGCGAATATGAAGTGATTAAAACCTGTAGCACTTGAATATAAAGTGAATCAAACCTGAAACACTTGAACATGGAGCAAATCCGACATGAATCACTTGGCTATGAAGCGAATCAAACATAAATAAATAGAAATATATCCTAAATCTCTTGTATATCAAATCAATCAGACCTGAATCACTTGTACATAAATCAAGTCTTCAAATTGAAACATTTGAAAATGAAGTGAATCAAGCATGAATCACTTGAATTCATTTGAACATTAAGTGAGTCAAACCTGAAACAGTCGAATATGAGTGAATCAGAGCATGAGCATGAGCATGATTGACCTCCCGCAAATGCTACTCCGTTATTGCAAGAACAGATGTACTTAGACAGGGAATTAACAGACACTACTCGGAATCAGTAGCATCCTCAATGTGTAAGTACTGGTGCTCTCATTATTATAACAAACAAGGCACCGGCTGCGTCCGAATGCAGGTCAATTTGGGAATGGGAGGGAAACGTTGACGTGTTACTTGCTTTATGGAAGCTGGGGAGTCCTCTGCACTTCCACGAGTAGACACTGGGAGTTTGGATATGGGAAAGGTTTGGGTAAAGGATTCGTTTTGGTAAACGATTAATATATAATTTAAAATAAATGCGCCTTACCGGATTCGCGATATTACTCGATAAAAGCATTGAACGCCGAACAAGTGTTCGTCGCTCGCCCCACAGGAACAAGCGACAAGTTCAAATGGTCAAACACTACTAACAGCGAACACTTAGTAATAAAGTCTTTTCCATATGGAGATGAACCAGCCACAGGCTGAAAATTTTCCTAATAAAGCTAATAATAATAATAATAAAGTGAATCTGACACTTGCGGGTATGTATCTTCTGAATATATAATTCAAATTGTTTCCCGGATGCCCTTGACTTTCCGAACACTTTGCCGAAGACTTAAACTTCCTACCTCTTTTGGCTCAAAAGATAGAATTTGTTTCATATATTTAATTAAATATGCGTACTAGTGTGACAAAGTGACAAAATTAGGAACCCAACAGTTTGCTATTCGGATGTCCTTTACTTTCTGAACAACTTTGCCAAAGACTTAAACTTTCTGTCTCTTGTGGATCACAAGCTAGAACCTGGGAGGGAGGCACAGATACTACACACGAAATTTGAAACAATTTTTTTTCCAAACAGCAAGATAACTCCAGTTTGCCAACGACAATCAAGACAGGCTTGGAGCAAATCGCTAGTTTTAATTTGTTGTGTACCTTAGATCTTTTTGGACAAACATTGAAAAAGGGCCTGTTGTAATAAAGAATAATATAATTAATATCATCAAGGTAGGCAGTGACTTAGGAAGACATGACTGAATATGTAAAAGGATTGACATTCAATGAATAACCACCAAACTGAAAAGAAGTTGTTTCCTTCAATTCAGAAGTGGGATATCGCCTGAAAATATCGCCTTGCACCCAAGATGTTCTCTAGAAGCCAGGAGTCTTCGGATATCTACGAATCGGAAAATTTCGGAAGACAACTTCCTTTTTCGAATCTACATAATTCAGCCGAAGCAAATAATTCTGGATCTCAAGGATCACTCGTTGGTGTTTTGGACAACAATCGCTTTTCGCTTCAAACAAACGTGAATGAAAGTTCAGGAGAATGTATTCAAGCTGAAAATGCAAGAATGGCTCAAAAACCTACGGAAGAAAAATCTATTCGGATGTTCAATTTAAATGAAGTATTTGGCATTTTACCAGATTTTTCGGGAAATAGTTATGAAAATTTTGAACATTTTGCGAAGTTGGCACAACAAATCAAACATATTTTCAAGATCAATGATGACATTATGAAGCTTATCGTTTTGAAACATTTGAAAGGGAATGCGCAAATTTGGTCCATGTCACAGACGGATTTAATGAAAATGGATCTCCAGGAATGGTTCAAGAAAATGGAAGAATTTTTTTCGGTGAAGACAAGTTCAATTGAATTATACAAACAGTTGGAATCAAGAAAATGGCGTTTTGGAGAATCCTTTGGTGAATATTGCAGTGAAAAACAGATTTTGGCGTTACCATTACAGCTCCACGAATCGTCGTTAATTGAGTACCTTTTTGAGGGAATTCCTGATCTACAGTTAAGAAATCAGGCAAGAATAAGAAACTTTTCAAGAGTTGCAGATATCAAAAATGCCTTTGCGTTCATCAAAATTCATCAGAGGACCAAATGAATCATTTGTTATAATTGTCGTCAACCAGGACATATTGCTGCGAGATGTCGTCAAATTTGTTGGAAAAATCCATGAAAGGAGCAAATACACCATAGTCCAAAGCGGATTGGAGCTGCTGATACAACACCTGACAAATCGACTGAGTTAGACGAACAATATAACGGGCTTGTAAATTTGCAAATTAGTAATACTGACCAACCTTTAAAAGCTTTATTAGATACAGGAAGTCCTGTTTCTCTGATACATCTTAAACATACAAAACATGAAAAAATTGATGATCACGATAAAACTAAAATTTATAAGGGTATCGGAGGAACACGACTAACCATTTTAGGAAAATTTAATACTAATGTTTAAATTCAAAATATTCTTTTTAAGGTAAGCTTTTTGGTCGTTCCTGATTCAACCATGTCGTCGTATGATGCAATTATTGAACGCGATTTAATAATGAAACCTGGGGTTCGAACAATTATTGAGAGAAACCATATAAGTATTTCCAGAACTCCAATCATTGAGAAACTGAATGCTGGACAGCTTGACGAAATGAAACCTATTAATGCGGTCGATGAATCAAAAATTTTAGCAAATGTTGGAAATGTAAGTAACGATCAGTTGGTAAAGTTTTTGGATATATTAAAAAGACACTACAGTCATCTCTCCCTTACTCGATATTGAAGGGACCATCGAGTTAGGGAGGTATCGAGTTACAGAACACAAAAGCAGTGCAACTACGTTCCAAGGGACCATCGAGTTAGCCATGAAAACCAACTTTTACTTTGGTTCTCTAACTCGATATCGAGTTACGGAATATCGAGTAAGGGAGAGTTAACTGTATTTATTTTCCGAGAAGCCTAAGCAGGCTGAAACTAAATATGATATGAAAATTAATTTGAAAACTGGTACTCAGTTTCATTTTAAGCCTAGAAGATTGTCACATGCCGAAAAAAGTAAAGTAGATAAAAAAAATTAAAGAACTTTTGCACGAAAACGTTATTAAAGAGAGTGATTCTCCATTTGCTAGCCCTATAGTTTTAAAACCAAAGAAAGACGGTGATATAAGAATGTGCGTTGATTATCGTAAATTAAATAAAGACACTCATAGAGATAATTATCCTTCACCATTAATTAAAGATATTTTGGATAAATTAAGAAACAAACGAATATTTTCGGTGCTGGATTTAAAATCTGGATTTCATCAAATCAAAATTACTCCCGAGTGCACTAAATTTACGTCATTTGTTACTCCATCTGGCCAGTATGAATATTTACGCGTACCTTTTGGTCTTTGTAATGCTTCTGCAGTTTTTCAGAGGTTCATAAACATAATTTTCAAAAAAATGATTGAAGAAGGAAAACTTTGTGTTTGTAATGATGATGTTATTATATTTTCTGATACTTTTGAAGAACATTTGGAAATATTGCAATCAGTTATCGAAATTTTAAGTAAAAATCTTTTAGAGTTGAATTTGGAGAAATGCAAATTTTTATTTAAAGAAATTGATTACTTAGGCTATACGATTAATAAATTTGGTAGACGCCCAAATAAATCGCATATTGAGGCTGTGTCTAATTTTCCTGTTCCAAAAAATGTTAAAGATATTCAAAGATTTTTAGGATTAACGAGTTATTTTAGAAAATTTATAAATAACTTCGCTACTGTTGCTAGACCGTTATATAATTTATTAAAAAAGGATACAGTATTTAATTTTAGTGATGAACAACTTGACGCTTTTCAAACATTAAAGGAAAGATCAATATCTGCACCTATACTAAGTATTTTTAATCCAAATGCTGAAACTCAATTGCACTGTGATGCAAGTTCATATGGATTTGGAGCAATATTGATGCAAAAACAAAAAGATAATAATTTCCATCCCGTTAGCTATTTTAGTAAAAATACAGACAATTACGGTTCAACGGAAAGCTACCGCAGTTGTCACATTACTGATTTGCACTGGTAAATCATCAGTAGGCTTCTATGATACCTTGGATACCGTCTTGATGATTGTTGTTTGTTGGTGTTTTTCATAGCGCTTTCTCTTTCAAGCATATTATGATTGAATTGTTTGCTTAAATGATATAATGATTTCGAAGCCTGCGGTAGAACTTTGACAGTTGCGGTAGAACTCGGCGGCTACCGCGAAACGGAAAATTTTCTTTACAACCGTAATACATAGTTTTGAGTTAGAAACTCTTGCGGTAGTTTATGCAATAAAACGTTTCCATGCTTATTTATCTGGGATGAATTTCAAAATACTTACCGATTGCAATGCATTAGCACAAACTTTGATAAAGAAAGAAATTAATCCAAAAATTAGTAGGTGGGCTTTGTTTCTTGAAAATTATGACTACACTTTGGAATATAGAGATGAAGCGCGGATGAAACATGTCGATGCCTTAAGTAGACAAAATTTGACAAAAAATAAAGAAATATTACAAAATATTGATATTAATTTATTAGATACAGAAGATATTGAAAGGAATGTTATTTTGGCTCAAGAGCAAGATGATAAATTGAAAAATATAAAACAGCATCTTGAAAACAGCACTTTTCCAAATTTTGAATTGAGAAATGGTGTTCTTTTCAGAAAGGTTGATGATAAAATGTTATTAGTAATACCCAAATTAATGATTGATAATATTATTAGAATTTGTCATGATAAAAATGGACATATTGGTATAGATAAAACAATCTTCGAAATAAAAAAGCATTATTGGTTTTCACATATGAGGAAGATTGTTAAGAAATATATTTCAAATTGTTTAAGTTGTATTTTTTATAGTCCAAAAGAAGGTAAGAAAGAAGGATTTTTAAAAACAACTAATAAAGCTAATGAACCATTTAATACAATTCATTTAGATCATTATGGCCCGATCGAACTACAATCTAGTGGAGGGTTTAAGCACATTTTAGTTGTTGTTGATGCATTTACTAAATATGTTAAATTCTATCCTTCAAAAACGACAAACACAGACGAAGTTATTAGAAGTCTATCAAATTACATGAATTATTACAGCAAACCAGCTAGAATTATCACTGATAGAGGATCTTGTTTTTCATCATCAAAGTTTAAAACATTCGTAGAAAGTAATTGCATTGAACATGTAAAAACTGTAGCGTACACTCCAGAAGCAAATGGCTAAGCAGAACGTGTAAATAGAACACTTACACCTATGCTATCGAAATTAATTACTGATACTGGTCTGAAATGGAAGCATCTGTTAAATAGAATGGAGTATATTTTTAACAATACATATAATAGGTCTATCACAAATTATCCTAGTGTTTTATTATTTGGATCACTTCAAAGAAATTTGAATTTTGTTGATAATAACTTGGAGGCATTTGTAAAGAATTACAATAATAATTATAGAAGAATAGATTTACAATCTGAAAGAAATAAAGCAATGGAGATCATTCAAAAAAATCAAATGTATAGTAAATCGGCAACTGATAGAAAACGCAAAAAAAGTAACTGAGTATAAGGTAGGTGATTTTATTGTCCTTAAAACAGTTTCACCATCAAAATTGTCAGAAAAATTCAAAGGTCCTTATGTTATCCAAAAAGTTTTACCAAATGATCGTTATGTAGTTACGGATATAGAAGGTTTTCAAGCATCTAGCCTTCCCTTTCAATCTGTATGTTCACCAGGGAATATGAAACTATGGTTGTCTCCTAATAATCTAGTAGATCTAAATTCAACAAATGAAACAGCCGATGAGGACATCGGTTAATCAGGATGGCCGAAATGTTGTAATAAAGAATAATATAATTAATATCATCAAGGTAGGCAGTGACTTAGGAAGACATGACTGAATATGTAAAAGGACTGACATTCAATAAATAACCACCTAACTGAAAAGAAGTTGTTTCCTTCAGGGCCACAGTTTTCTATGCGTTCAATTATTAGTTTTATTGAAAACAGTAGAAAGTGCCTCATTCCAGAACGTTACAGTCAATTAGAACAAACGGCGCTCTCGTGACGTTACTTTTAAATGTGGATGAATTGCATTGTGCATAATTCGATTTTTGCTACTTTTAATGAAATGCAAAAATATGCTTTCGCTAGTTACGCGCTTTTATCATGTTTGTCCATTGTTTGAGATGCGGGCTCACAGTGACAGTTCGTGACAGAAAAATCTCGGCTCACTGTGACGTAGAGAAATTTTGTATTGGTTTCTCCCTCCCAGGCTAGAACTAGTTTGAAATGCTCAATTTTACATGCTCACTAGTGCCACCTAGCGGCGAAAATTCGAACCAAACTGCTTGTCTTCCGGATGTCCTTGACCTTCTGAACAACTTTGCCGAAGACTCGATCTCTCTGTCTCTTGTGGATCACAAGCTAGAACTAGTTTAGATTGCTCAGTTTTACAAGCTTACTAGCGCCACCTAGCGACGAAATCTCGAACCAAACTATTTGCTTTCCGGATGTCCTTGACCCCCTGAACAACTTTGCTGAAGAATGCTTCTTTGCAAGTCGTAAGGATCTCGAGATATAGCAATGTAAATTTACCTTTTTTGAGGTGATGCTAAACTTTTGGGGGGTGATTCAATATCACTGCGGAACACGTTTTTGTCTCAAGCACCAAAATACCGCTATTTACTTGATTAAGGGTTGCTGAATCCATTGCCGTTTTCAAAAATATCCTAGCACGTCTAGTTTTTGAGATATTGGCTGTTGAAAATGCAAAAAATGCCTATATTAACCAACTTGCATGCAAGTTTGCCGACTTGTAAGGCAATTTATTTGCCTAATTTGCCACAGAACTTAAACTTTATGGTTATACACATAATCGTTATTAGTAAAGTTTATAATACTTTCGATGCGGAAAAGTTATTTTTTGATGATTTAAAGAAGAATTGCATTTTCCCATATAAGAGAAACGAAGAATTTTGTATGGAGACAGCAAGCATGTTGAAAAAATCGGTTTAAAGTAAATTTAATCGTGCAATTTCAACCAAATTATATCCAAATTGAAAGTTCAGGTCCTATTTCGCATGCTTAGTGGATCAGATCACAAAAAAGGTTGATAAACTATACTTTAAATTTTATGTAAACATAAAGTGACCAGATGTGTTATGCTCCAACGCGGGACAATATTATCTCACCGTCACCGAACCGCCAGTGTGACTCGCGACGCGCCCTAACTCGCCGCAGTTTGAAAATAGTTTTTTAGTGTGGCGCAGCATTCTTACGATTTTCATGAACACAGCGCACTATTCACATATTGGCTGCAACGCTCAGGGCCCTAGAAAACAAAAATTTAAAATGAGTGTTGGTCTTGATTTCTACCGAATCCATAATATTTTATCCCAAGTATTTAAGTATGTCGTAAAATGCAAAGCTTAAGAGCAAAGGTGCGCAACAAAAATAATTACAACTTATTTGAAACTCATCATCATTTATATAATAATGCGAAATCACAAGTAACAAGCTCATAATTTGTAATCACAAGCATACTTGATAATACTCTTCAACATCACGAGAGCTCTGTAACATCATCTAGAGCAGCGCGCTGTCTTTGCCTCTTTGTGAGCCAGCAAAAAATAAGCGAGAAAGATGTGGCACAAAACACAATAGTGGGAAATTTCATCAAAAAAGAGTGCCATCACAGGTCCGCGAGGCCTATTTTGTTCAGGTGGGTCAATCAAGAGTTCATTCAAAGTGTGAGTAATGTTGAGAATCACAGCAAGAAAGAAAGAGAATCAGAAAAAAAACTCTCATTTCGATGCACTCTCACTCGAATCGTTTGAGGATTTGTGTTGTTCAACATTATTTCAAATTGTTTGAGTTTAATTTCTAATCCTCAGAACAGCCTCGAAATCGCCTCATTTCTGCATCGCTGAAGAGTTTTTATCAAGCCTGACCACAAAAAGACTCGAATAAATAGAAAAAAATCTGCGCTTCCTAGTTGGCTATCTCAAATTTCCAAGGATTTCCACAGCATCTTTTTTTAATTAAAAGCTTAAATTACAGTTTTGTGGTTTCAAGAATTCTACTATTTAAAAAAAAAAATAACACAAAAAAACATCAACAGAATCTTTAGTATTTAAGAAAAGGTAATTACTACAGAATTCAAAGAAAGAAACGTACATAGATTTAAATGGGTTCCTGGTATGCCAGATTGTTTTTATACAAATCCCAAACAGAATTCTCACAAAGTCTTTCAAAAATTTTCAAGCGATCCTGAGTGAGATCCCAATGAAATCCTAGGGCATAATCTCACAGATTCGCAAGTAAGATTATCACAGAATCTTGAGAGGGATTCTTACACCATCCTGAGTACAATTCTCAGAGAATTTTAACAGTAAGACATTTCTCTGGAAATGAGGGACATTATCATGGTTTGAGTAAAATGCGGGACGTTTCGCGGGACACTTTTCAGCGCGGGACAAATGTTCAAAATGCGGGACTGTCCCGCGAAAAGCGGGACGTCTGGTCACTTTATGTAAACATCAAGTTAACCAGTGTTTTATACAACTTTGGCGATCTGTAGCTAAAAATTGTGACGTGCTGTAAAATTTCTGAGAATGGCATCAGATTCAGCAACCTCAAAACTACTAGAGTCACATAATTTGATCCTTGAGACACGCAAAACTGTCATTTTTGTTACGCTGTGTATTCAGCTGAGTGTTGGAATACTTATTTTAGTGAGTCTGTATTTATGACGGTAGTGTATATTCAACTTAGGTTAATTGAAAACGTTTTTTTTTCTCTTATAAGTTGCTCAAATCAACTCACCTGTCAAAATTCTGAACTGCTACGGCAAATGAAATGTAATATGTTGTTAACAAAATATTATAAAAGCTTAATTTAGTTTTACCAAATTGGGATGATGATGGTGTTGCCTTTGATCGTTGATGTATATGTTTTTGGAATATTAAATAGTCCTTCCAAGCGTTAGAGGCAAAAAATTTCGGCGTTTCACAGTTAGTGACAAGAGTTTTGCAACACTAAGGTGACTGGTAAAAATTACAACCACATCATTGCCATAAATATTAGAATATGTCACACTTCATATGGCTCCGAAGGGTGACAAAAATGGGCAGTCAGAGAGGACTTAAGCAAGCAATTATACTTCTAATAAATTTCATCTCGCAGGTCTATAATTATCGCTGCACGCATGCATAAATGTATACTTTTTATATACCTAGTAGGAAACAAGGCGTCACCTCGCCGCACTCACAGGCGACAATTTATGGTTAAACTCGAACCTGGCTTCAACCATTCGCAGATTGAACCCAACCCAGCTCACTAAAACGCGATCCGATCCGTATTGGAGGTTGGCGCGGTGTGTTTTATTGAATTAAAGTTGCCGTCAAAAATTGCTTTGCTCATTGCAATCAATTAAAAACGGCTCTTTGCTTGTCCTGGACGGAAAGAGATGAAAAAGTAGACCACGTTCGGCGTTGACTTGATTTTTCCTGATATGGATTGTGATGAATTCGCTCGACTCGGATAAAGGACGAGAAGGTCGTGTAACTTGTACTTATTTTTGCTTCGATTGTGATGACTAATCGGTGGGAGTTTCTGTAACCGTAGGGTCTGCAGTTTCAAGTTTGACACTGTCCTGAATGGCCACAAGGCTCGCTCTAGCACTGACATCAATAATTCAAGATATTTTCAAATTTGTTAGAAATATAGAGGCCACATGCGACATCTAATAATACCATCGATGTTTAATGTTTACTTAAGCTGCAGTCCCATTCAGAAAGGCAAAATTGAATTGAAATAGAGTAAGGTTTTAAGACGTATAGTTTAATTCAAACATATGTTATAAATGCCATGATGATTCAAATGCTATTCAAGTAAAAAACTTCAAGTGTTACGGGAGACTTGATCCCCTTTTCTGAATGTTTCTGTAACTCCGCAGGCATACCAAATTTTGATGAGTTTTTTGCACAGGCTCTCCATTAAACTTGCTTTGCATGATCAATAATTACGAAAAAACTAAAAAATTCTGTCAATATATTCGGACTTTTGCTTATCCAATGGCTTACCTTATGAATCATTGGTCATGTTTCCAAAATTCTTTGATTTTTTGTACATGCATTTCCGTGGTCCCAAAACATAATACAATATATTGAGTAACGAATTTATGAATAACGATTTAAACTAATTATTTACAAGAAAAGCTTTGGAACAATAAAAAATATTGTGTTGCCAAAATTTAACCACAGACGAATAGACGTAACAGCTAGAATATATATCAATTCAAAACATAGTCACACCTAGAGGGTGCGGTTTGGATCATTCAATTTGTACACAAAGTTTTCACCATTGCTAACCGTTGTTTGTTTGCTTGTAGCGCAGGAAACCATTTTCAAGATGCACACTTAAAATGCTTCACACTAAGCTACTCCAATTTGATGAGGGCAATAAGTCTTGTTCCGTACGGAACGAGTGTCCCAAATCACTGCCGCAGTAGCATGAAAAACAACGACACACATTCTATCGTCACTGAAGCACACGATGAACTTACCCAATTGCAGCCCCTGATACGACCCACACTGCCTACGTCACTGAGAGAGAGAGTTCCCACATCGAGTGTGAGTGCCAACAGTGAGTGTCCCACAATCAGCGTCATCGTCATCGTGGCACTCATTGCATGGTTCATCCGGGAGTTCATCGTACAGTGGCAGTGACGGTAGCAGTACACGCATCACGACGCTTCCAAGCGCTTCTAGAAGCTTCCGCGTGTTTCTAGATTGCGAGCGCGGTGCTATATATACGCGAGCCGTATGCGTAGCAGACTCAGTTTGTATTTTATCCACCGCGTGATTATATCCGAGTGAAAAGTGATCCAAGTGAAAGTGAAGTGTAATAGTAAAGTAGTGAAGTAGTGAAGTAAATAAAGTGTAGTAATTAGTAGACCAGTGGTGTCGAATATTTTCATCCGAAATACAGTCCACCCCGACCCGACCGGAGTTGGCCACGGGTTAATACGCCAACATAGTGGTCCTTCGAACCGGATCCAGCGCCGCTCACCGTAGGAAAGTATTCGACACATCCGCTCGTCGTGACGAGATAATCCGACACGTTAGCGTGGCTCTAGCCAGGACGTGTATTCCAGAGAGGTCTACTAATCACCATGGCCGTCCGACACGTCTGCGCGGTACCTATACCGGGACGTGTATAAGTGAAGGAATTGTTCACATCGTCACCCGCTACCCAAACTGTTCTGAACTACAACGCATAACACCAGGAGGAATCGCCCACCGATTATCCGACCCGAAATTCAACCCGACGAAGTAGTGTGAAGCCAAATCAAGTCCGACGCTTCTTTCTCCAAGAATCACTGTTATCGTTTCGACTCAACAGTTACCCGCTCATTGAGGATCGCTTCGGAGCCATGCAGCAAGATCGTACGCCGAAGTCCAGATCAGTTGCTGAGGCTGCAGCTGAAGCCGCTAAATCGAATAAACGAGAAGCCGTTTTCCACGACCAAACTGCCGAATGGAAATTTTCCGATGACCCCATTACACTCAAGGAGCTGTCGTCACTTTGCCGCCAGAGAGACCAGGTGAGCCTTAAGCTTGTACGAGTGCAAAGGGCACTTGGTACCGCCCAACACCAAATCAACCAGTCGCTATTGAGGACATATTTGAAGAACGCCGATGATGCCTACACCGAATTCAGCACCGTACATAGCAAGATAATTGCAATCATTCCCGATGAGGCTTTTCGACAGGAAGAAAAGCAGTACACTGCATTTGAGGAGCGTTACCGTCAGATCCGGACAACCATTGATGAGCTAATGCTTGCCAGCGAAGTGGAGCCTGCCAGAGTTCCTGACCCAAAGCCACAAGTCATAATTCAACAGCAACCATTGAAGGCTCCGATCCCCACCTTCGATGGGTCCTACGCCAACTGGCCGAAGTTCAAGGCCATATTTCAGGACTTGATGGCCAACTCGCCAGATTCGGATGCCATCAAGTTATACCATCTCGACAAGGCACTTGTTGGTGAAGCTGCAGGAGCTCTGGACGCGAAGGTGATCAGCGAGGGAAATTACCAGCAAGCATGGGCTATTTTCACGAACCGCTATGAGAACAAGCGAATCATCGTAGAGACGCACATCCGCGATCTGTTTGATATTAAGCAAATGTCATCAGGGTCGTCCAAGGAGTTGCGACGCTTACTCGACGAATGTATCCGCCACGTAGAGAGCCTGAAGTATCTCAACCAGGAGTTTTCAGGAGTTTCCGACCTGTTTCTCGTCTACATCGTGACGTCCGCTATGGATAACGCTACTAGGATGGCTTGGGAAGCAACCCAGAGGAAAAGCGATCTACCCCAGTATTCGCAAACCATTTCGTTCCTTGAAGCGTGACACCAAATGTTGGAGAACTGTGAAAACGCTTTCCAGTCTAGCTCACAGTATTTTTCCGACCCGAGTTTGAAGCCTTCCCAATCTTGTACAAAAACTTCCAATATTTGCACCGCTACAACCGAACGACCCAAGAAGTATATCTGTGATTTCTGCCGAGGACCTCACCGCAACTTCCAGTGTTATATACTAGCATCGCTGCCTTTTGACCGAAGGATGGACAAGGTAAGGAAGACTGGAGCATGCTTCAACTGTCTCCGAAAAGGACACTCGTTCAGAGAGTGCTCATCTTCAAAAGCGTGTCAGAAATGTCAAAAGCGACATCACACCCAATTGCATAGGGAAAAGATGAACCAAGATCCGAATCCCAACTTTTCCGATCCAGCTCGACCAGATCACACACAAGACCGAGTATCCAGACAGGCCCATGCAGAAGAGAACTCGAACAATTCACTGACCTGCAATCACGCCGACTGCTGTAAGATTGTATTTATGCCGACCGCTGTTGTAGATGTGCTTGATAGGAAAGGCCAATCGCACCGATGCCGTGTTCTGCTGGATAGTGGTTCACAAGTGAACCTTATTTCGAGCGATCTGGCTAACCGATTGGGAGTCTCAAGGCAACCCACAAAAGTTCCGCTACGAGGCATCACCGACATCAAGAGCATGGTTCAGGAGACGGTTGTAGTGAATTTCCGATCCAGAATCACCAACTATCGTGCAAGCGTGGAATGTTTGATAACGCCAACCGTAACCAGCAGTATTCCGTCAGCAGGAACTGATGCTTCGACTTGGAGGTTCCCATCTGGTATTTTTCTTGCTGATCCAGACTTCCACAAACCGAACAAAATCGACATGCTGCTGGGAGGACGAGGACATATCAAGATCGACGAGGACTATCCCGAGTTACGAGAAACCCAACTAGGATGGGTGGTTACCGGAGTTTTGAAAAACAGATCCGTCATCGAGGAAATCCAAAATTCATTCACCACTTATGTACACCATTCCAGCCGACCACGTAGACGCAGTGAGCAGTTTGAAGAAAACACCAATATCAACCCGGAACCGATTCACTACAACATGTACATGAGACATGATGACCGACCAGTAGCCGTGCTAACAACATCGCAGACCGTCATGCGCCAAGACGAAAAGGAGTGCATCTCATCTCTCATCCATCGTTTCCGATCCACCAAGTCCCATAGAGAATCATCGAATATATCCGACGAGTTCAGCACAACGAATAGGTATTGACGTTCCTTCATCCGATCCAGTTGTTCACCAAGGAGAAATACCGTCCAGCATGCCTTTGAACTATCGTGTCAACCGGGGGGAGTATGTTCCGTACGGAACGAGTGTCCCAAATCACTGCCGCAGTAGCATGAAAGACAACGACACACATTCTATCGTCACTGAAGCACACGATGAACTCACCCAATTGCAGCCCCTGATACGACCCACACTGCCTACGTCACTGAGAGAGAGAGTTCCCACATCGAGTGTGAGTGCCAACAGTGAGTGTCCCACAATCAGCGTCATCGTCATCGTGGCACTCATTGCATGGTTCATCCGGGAGTTCATCGTACAGTGGCAGTGACGGTAGCAGCACACGCATCACGACGCTTCCAAGCGCTTCTAGAAGCTTCCGTGTGTTTCTAGATTGCGAGCGCGGTGCTATATATACGCGAGCCGTATGCGTAGCAGACTCAGTTTGTATTTTATCCACCGCGTGATTATATCCGAGTGAAAAGTGATCCAAGTGAAAGTGAAGTGTAATAGTAAAGTAGTGAAGTAGTGAAGTAAATAAAGTGTAGTGATTAGTAGACCAGTGGTGTCGAATATTTTCATCCGAAATACAGTCCACCCCGACCCGACCGGAGTTGGCCACGGGTTAATGCGCCAACAAGTCTAATGAATCAGCTGAAACACAAAAGTTCTGATAATATTACGCATCAATAAGACCAAGTAAAACGTTTCTTCAACAGTTGATTGTTTCTGTGTCACATAAAATGTATAACATTTTATAGCGTGGCGAAATAATGATCGCACACTTCTAGGCATACTCGGATCATTATGATGAAAATTTGAGCTTGACAGCAGCCTGGCTGCTTGTCGATATCCAGTTCACATTTGGCCAACCGTGAACTAAGTGGTAGTAATGCGCAAACGTCAAACTTGAGTAAAAGCGATGCGAGCGCCACGAGTGAGCCGTTTCCCAACTACCAAATATTAGAATTGAGCACTATTTCACTGGGCGATAAAAGTCATTCGAATGTTACGTCTGTTAGTCTGTGATCGAACGTTTTAGTTGCCAAAATCTAACCGTGTCAAATCGAACAAGTACTGTACTGAAGAAAGGCTATTGTACACGGTAAAAAATAAGCACGATGCTATCAATAGTTCTACATTTGGATTTGCACTACTGTTAAATCTTGACAATATCATGGTAACAGCACGTGAACTCAACGTTGCATGTTTTGATTTGAAATAAAAAAAAAAGTTTAAATAAACGTTTCCGACTGACCCAGATTTGAACCACCAACCTTTGGAGTGCATGTCTTGTACACACTTCCAAAATATCATGTGATTTTACGTCTTTTGGATGCACATAAAAGAAGCGAGCCGAATGACGTAAATTTGCTCGAATGCTAAAAACATTAGTGTCTGATTCGTGAAATGTCGATCACAGTTCCATGGTTTTCGTGTCCATTAACATGTAAAATTACATTTTTTGTTCAATACATCTTCAAGTTCACGATTTTGTGTCGTCCCATCACTTATATCATGTGTCATTCAGTCACGACGAGAATTACGTCCACAGTAATTTTCGTTATTTTTAAGAGTGTATCTTACCTCGACACCAAATCGCATCAGTTAAAAGTGGTTGAATTGATCTCAATCACTTTCTACAATGAGCTGTCAATGATTGCTTCCATACAAAAGACTTGATGTTCAAAATCAACGAGTTTTCGCTTCAGAGTCTAGTGCTAGAGAAAGTGGAGCAAATCCAAAGATAGAACTCTTCAAATCATGGTGATTTGTGTTTTGAATCGAGTCAAGTGATCAATCCATTCAATCGAACGTGCTGATTATTCGCCGCGTATTCCGAAAAATGTAGTATAATTTCATGCTACCATGCCAACTAGACGGAGTGGTAACCTGGGAGGGAGAAACCGATACAAAATTTATGTACGTCATAGTGAGCCAAGATTCTGCTGTCACGAACTGTTACTGTGAGCCCAGATCTTAAAGAATAGACAAACATGATAAAAGCGCGTAATTGATCAAAACATATTTTTGCATTTCAACAAAGTTGACTACAATTGGTTGAAACACAATTCCTGCTCACCCAAAAGCAATGCCACGATAGCACCTTTTAATTTGATCGAATATTGTTAACGCACATAAGAGCGTCTGTTGGTTTGGATCACTTGCCGAGTGGTACTTCTTCATGGTAAAACAGAATCAAGAATTCGTGGTTTAACTGTGATTTATTGCACTGACTAAAAGATTGTTTTCTTCTATGCAAACTACACTAATATATTGCTTTTCAAACTGTATTGGCACAAACTGTAACTTAACTTTGACTGACGGCGATTTATTCTGACTGAATACTGGTTCTGACTGCGCGCGTTCTTACTATGAGTCACTGTCGTACGAAATCTCAAGGACTATTATCTGAGTCTATCTACTTCGGTGGTTTTATACTTCTTGAAGACAAACAAATTGATGTAACAAACAAAGTAACAAAGGGGACAAAGAGTACAAAGCATTACAAGTTGAAGCATACACATGTAAACGGATTATGGCGCGAAAACTATTCTGCCGCAAGTATGCTGACAATCATTGATGGTCTGCTGCTACCAATCATCTACACTGTAGATTCTACAGTGTGACTATCCTATTCCGTTTTACGCTTCAACAAATATAAAGTATTGAAACACGCATCATTTCACTCTTTTCCCATCAAAATCAAATTAAATGCACATAAAACTATGGTCCTTTTTCCAAGTTTGTTTAGAAAGATCAAAGGTACACAACAAAAGAAAACAAGTGATTTTTCCCAAGCCTGTATTGATTGTCATTGGTGAGCGGGAGTTATCTTGCAATTTGGAAAAGTGTTGTTTCATATTTCGTGTGTAGTATCTGTACCTCCCTCCCAGGTGGTAACTATATATATAAAACGGAAGACTTTAGTGAGCTTGTCACTTAGTGTAAAAATCTAAAAAAACTGTAAATAAATAACATTTAGCAGGGACAAGTTCCACTGTTCCTGTTATGTTGGAACTTTTCATTTAAATCAATTTGTAACCTTTGATTCCATTAATCTAAGCTTACTGGTTAAGTCATGCAAACTTCAAATTTAAACCAGTTTGGCAAGTTGAGTAAATATTTCTAACAATAACAGCCAGAATTGGGAATGGTAATAGTAGTAGGCTTGCAAAAATCACGTGGCGCTTCTAATACAGTAGTTCAAAATTGTGAATCTCATCAAGTAGCATACACACTCAATCTGTTCGGTAAAAATAACTGGGTTTTTGAACTACCGAAAAAGTCAGTAAACTAAAAAAATGTCAGAAATCGAAAAACAGAAATTTTTCACTGAAATTTTGCAAAGAGCTTTCTTTTTACATCATATATCGATAAAAAATAAAACATGGTGAAATTTTCTTTTCAATTACGCGTGGCGACAGTTTTTATTTTACTGACTTTTTCGGTAGTTCCAAAACCCAGTAAAATTTTACCGACCCCAGTAATTTAATCTAAGAGTGTATGTTGGGTAGATGAATTTTCTTAATCAGTAGTGTCATTGAAGGCTGTAAATGCGGGAAATAGAACATTTTTCTACAGTAGTTTTGGGTTGCCCTTAGCAACGGGTGTTTTGCTATTTTCAAGGCATTCAGCAATAGGCGTGAGTTTCACTGGCTCCGCTGACTGTGATTTGCTGCGCTTGCCTACTGTACACAGTGGTTTAAAACCCAAAAAACACGATCATCAGCTCTTTTAGTAACAAAAAGTGAAAATATTGCCACACTATATTTGGCAAAGTTATTGCATATGTTAAGCAGCAACTTTTAATATTCACAATTTTTTGATTAATTTACTCATAAGTGACATAACATTTTTATTTTCTCTGTTTGTCATTAAAATCAACTGGTGTCTTCAACAAAGTTGTTGGAATTGTTAAATGAAGAAAAGTTGTCGAAGACACTTTAACTCTATCTATTAAAATAAAGGATTTATAGCGATTTTCATATAAAAACCACTTCAAAAGTACAAATACTCACTTAACTTTTTTTCGCAGCGATTTTAATGGCTTACAATGTTCTAGGACTATGTATATATTTTCAAAATACAAAACTTTGCTGAATATACCAATACAATATCTTAATTTTTTCTATGAGTTATAAGCATTTTATTGTGAAAAATTCACCTTTTTTACACTAAAATATCTCGAAAAGTTGCAAAAAGTTGCAAACAAAATTACATGCATTAGAAAGACCAACATCTCTACTGTGTTTTCCTGGTGGACTCATCCGTGTCTTCGCGTGTCTTTGCTACTTTTCTGCTACTTGAAAAATTGAATATTTTTACTTATAAGTATTGATTATGCATATCTGAGCACTATTTATAACTACTTATAACTATTCATTACCACGCACAATTGAGATAACTATCTTTGAAAGCTTTAAGTTTAAAGTTTTCTAACGTAAAGTTATTATTTTGTTCATCTTAATAGTTTATTTGTTACATGTACACTGGAAAAAAAAATCTTTGGTAAATACTACAATTATAGCTGACTATGCCCATTCCTTAAACCACCATGGTATTTCAGAACAATTTACTACGTCAATAGTGAACTGGTATATTTGACAGAAATAAATTTCATCAATCTGATTTCGACTACAGACATGGTAAAATCAAGCGCATTTCTGGTCCGATGAAAATTGCCGTTGCGAGCGCTCAAGTGATCTCCCTAAAATGGTAGTTATTACCGCACAAATTTTTTACGTGTTAATGTGTATTATACAATGGGCGAAACAAATTCATTTTATTCAATTGATTATTCTTATCTAAACAGAAACATGTACTAAATAGAAACATCCATATATGATTCACTCAGTTCCCTCCTTACCTGAATAATCAAGTTTCTGCATGTACGCTTTATTCGATACTAATAGTTGAGAAAACTTCAATGTCACTTTCCATAAGCTCGTCACCACTAGATCCGACGACTCTAGCATGCGATTAAGAAGATAAACTCTTGCATTTCAGAGAAGTTTCAGTCAGAGAAGTTTATGTGGATGATTTTACTATACTATACTATCTTTTAAATTTTGACCGTCTGATTGATCCTGAATCCTGATCAAAGGATATTAATTGTGTTGCTTTAAAGCTTGCTTTAAATAGTAACCTTTTTAAAAAGTAGGAGGACAAATAAGTGGACTTGTTAATTGAAAACGAATGTTAGTGGAACTACTCCATAGAAACTAAACGGTGGAGATGGTTCCACATCGTAACAAAATACTAATAGATAGTAGATAACTTTTTCTTCAAATTTCTGGTATTTCAGTATTAACATCATCTCAATTATGCGTAGTTATAAATAGTTATAAATAGTGCTCAGATACGCATAATCAATACTTATAAGTAAAAATATTCAATTTTTCAAGTGGCAAAAAAGTAGCAAAGACACGCGAAGACACGGATGAGTCCACCAGGAAAACACAGTAGAGATGTTAGTCTTTCTAATGCATGTAATTTTGTTTGCAACTTTTTGCAACTTTTCGAGACATTTTAGTGTAAAAAAGGTGAATTTTCCACAATAAAATGCTTATAACTCATAGAAAAAATGAAGATATTGTCTTGGTATATTCAGCAAAGTTTTGTATTTTGAAAATATATACATAGTCCTAGAACATTGTAAGCCATTAAAATCGTTGCGAAAAAAGTTAAGTGAGTATTTGTACTTTTGAAGTGGTTTTTATATGAAAATCGCTATAAATCCTTTATTTTAATAGATAGAGTTAAAGTGTCTTCGACAACTTTTCTTCATTTAACAATTCCAACAACTTTGTTCAAGACACCAGTTGGTTTTAATGACAAACAGAGAAAATAAAAATTTTATGTCACTTATGAGTAAATTAATCAAAAATGTGTGCATGTCAAAAGTTGCTGCTTAACATATGCAGTAACTTTGCCGAATATAGTATGGCAATATTTTCACTCTTTGTTACTGAAAAAGCTGATGATCGTGTTTTTTGGGTTTTAAACCACTGTGCTGTAGTGTGAATTAAATAATTTTTCCCAACCCTGCTAGTTGAAAAGTACTTCTCCAACTTTTTGGATGTTTTTGTAGGGTTTACGGTGCTATAGAATAATTTCAATATGGAACATTTTGAAACTTTTAGTTAAAAACTTCAAATTTCAAAGGTTTTTCAGATTCATCCTAGGCTATTTTTAAAAATTAGGTCAGAGATGCAGAATGACCTCGGAAATCGAACCCTGCACTATGGTTGTGCTCCATATAATATTTTGAGATTTTTAAGTTTTTTTTATCATTTTAATATACACCCAATGTATTATAATATTATGACCCTTGACTGAAGTAGGATATAAATTTAAATTTCATTGACTTGATTCGTCAAATTGGCAGAAGTCAAAATAATGAAAATGAAGTACAAAATTTATATTTCAGGAATGTAATATTTCCATAATGTTATGCGCTATCTGAAAGCTTTTAGTTCAACACTTTTAGCGAGCATGAGGATGGACAGCATGAGGAATCGCCTAATCACATTTTCAAGAAGTTAGAAGTTTCACGTTTGACCGAGAATTGCAATATTCTCGTCTAGAACAACAAATAGCCACACCTTTTCCAAATTTAAATTGATTTTTTGTGATATCGATTTTTGATATCGAAAACGATTATGAAACTACTAAAATAATTACATAAATTACTGAAATAATTGGAGGAACGCCAAAATGTCGTTATATTGAGTGACTATCAGATATAACTTGAATGTTGTAACAGAGAACGGTTGAAACAGAGAAATGTCGCTATAACAGTTAAAATTGGAAATATCATTATAGAGACATTTGTCGCAATAAAAATTGTCGTTTTAATGAGTTTCATTGTAGTTGTGTTTTTTTATATCGATTACACCACTAAGGTCGAACTTTTGCCCCACCTTACTCTATACATCAAATTTGCCTTCGACTTATCTTCGACTCGCTGTGCTCAGTGGTTCCACAAGTCTAAGCTAAAAATAATCTTACTTTTCTGTTAATTCTCCTACGCGGCGAAAAATTTCGGGAGCAACTTTCGCTGCGTGGACCCAAGCCAGAAAATCGCACACCCACTTGCTGTTGCTTCAGAAAAAAAAAAGAAACGGGTTTTTCGAGGAAAAATAGAAGCAAACTGAACTGTGTTGGGTGTGAGGTTCGTTTTATTTTTTTCCTTGAATCCATATGCGAGGAGAGGATTTTGGGGTGGTATTGTTAGCCGTGTCAAGTAGGTGACATTAGACGTATGAAACGGTTTTTGTATCCCCGTGGTCGAATTGTGTGGTAAATGAAAGATGACGTCGGCACGATCCGTGAACTGTACTCAAAACCTTCATGAGTGCAAAGTCTCTTGTTTTACAGATGAGTTGATGGCTGTACATTCCAATGTTGCTAACTATCTACAATAACATGGCGTAAGATGTTTTAGAAAAGTCAGTGTCGATAACTGTCCTTAGGATAGAAGCACCGGTTTTGGCCATAGCGACAATTGTAGCCATAGTGAATTATAATTATACATTGTTTTACAATGAAAATTATAATGAATATTTTTGTATTTGGCGGGCCACATTCGCATAGTAAATAGAGCTACATTCATTTAATTGTCCGAATTTATTCGAAAATTAATAAACATAATAAATTTTCCTCAAAATTACAACTGCGGCACACCTAATATGTTCAGGGTAATCCTAATTTGGCCATAAGAAATCAATGTGATAAATGTGTTTTCAGACTATTTGGCTCGCGGAGCACTTTTAAATTTAAATTAATACGCGGAGCACTTGGCTACTTCTTTCAGTATTTTTTTCATAAAGGCTTATCTGCATTCATCGCTTTCTCTTCATCGTTGCTCTCTTTGTGATATTGCAGAAAACTGATTCTCTTTTCGTGACATATTTTCGTGCTGTAGGATAAAGAACCACTATATTCTTCTTCATAAACAAGAATTATTACAGATTTATCTAATTTTGCAAAGTTAATAGCAAAAGAGAGGATCGATGAAAAGAAATCGTTCATGTCAGTAAGACCCTTATGCAGTTACAGAGTAGATTTCTTTGATAGTTGCATTTTTATTTATTTTGGTTAAATTTCTCGCTTTGAATATCGTACAGTAGGGCACTTCAAAATTTAAAAAAAATGTTTGAAAATCCAGCCTCCCATATCTTCCTTACCATCCCTATCATAGAAAAAGTGTTCTGTGAACTTTTCAGCCTTCTAGGTGGTGATTTAAAGGTGGCCCAAAGACGATGTAGGTTTGTATGGAAATTACTATGGAGAAACTTTGAAAAATGTTCCAATCACATTAGTACTGTAATCTAAGTACAACCTTATCAGCCATAGTAAAAACTCATTCTTCAAATCAATATGAACGAACGTTGTTGCTGAAGAAACAAATCCATTATGAGCTATTTTTATTTGGGATTTTTGTACATGTTTACAGGGCTATAATCCCATATGAAGCTCAATAATAGCAAGCAAACTCTCCTCTCGGTAGGCTTGAATTGCTCTCTTCAACAAATTTCCTTATTATGGTTTTAAGAATGAGTTTTTACCATGGGATCATAAATTTGTACTTATATTACAGTACTAACGTGTTTGGAACATTTTTCAAAATTTCTCCATAGTAATATAAACCTACATCGTCTTTGGGCCACTTTTCAATAATCACCTAGAAAGCTGAAAATTTCACAGAACACTATTTTTATGGTAAGGAAGGTAAGGGAGATATGGGAGGTTGGATTTTCAAACTTTTACTTTAAATTTTGAACAGCCGTAATATAGGCGTGTCCCATATAGGCGTGTCAGCAGTGATCGATTTATCTCCATCAACTTTCTCTTTGGATTAGTACCGTTTAGATACATATTACGGACACTTAAGGCCTCAGTGAAGTAAAAGTCATCATAAAGCATATAAAATAAATCATTCTGCAAGGTTCCTCCACGTTATCGAGCTTTCAAAACACTTAACTTTCGAATGATGGGTGAAGATTTAGATTCCGCAACATGAATAATTTAAAATAAATAGAAATGTGTGGACTTTTAATGATTCTTATTCCGGACGCTACCTTACTTTTGCCTCATATTCCGGACACTTTGATTCGAATTCCGGACAGCTCAAGTAAAACATAGATTGAAAAGCCAAATGATCAATTGAATTTGTCAAACCACTAAAGAGATGTCTAAGGCAGTTTGGCATTATAAATTTCAATAGATATCTATGGAAAATGCTTATTAAAACAAGCCTGGAAAGTGAGAACTTTTGATCGGCAAAAATTGAAACATTTCGTGTGAAATGTTTCCCATACAAATCAGAGTGTCCGGAATTTGAAGCTGACCGTAATATGAATCAAAACGGTACACGAAATTAAAATGATTTTCGTAACATTTAACTATGCATGATGTCGTCCTTCGAGCACTTTCTACTGAATCAAAAATAACAGTCAAAACATTTGCCCGGTCAAGTACAGTGAAACCTCCATGAGTCGATATTGAAGGGACCATCGACTCATGGAAATATCGAGTGATGGAACAGCAATGCTATGAAAAGCTGTTTTAAGGGACCATCATAGTAACCGTGAAATTTTGTTTCTAGTGTGGTTCCATGAGTCGATATCGAGTCATGGAACATCGGCTCATGGAGGTATCACTGTAATAAGCTAAATAGAAAATCGAACATATCTAGCGTGTGCTAGAAAATAGGCGTAAGTAACATGATCGAAAAAGAAGAGAACTTCGTCGATCATTTCTTCCGCGAATAAAGTTGACAAGATGCAAGTTTGATTGGACTTTTTTATTTTAGAACGCTAGGCCAAGATGAAATCTTGTGTCCTGGTGTAAAAAATGGCATATAACATGCATCTAGTCATGCATCATTCACGGAAAAGAGGATCAATGAAGAGAAATCGATCATGGTACTTGCACCCTTATTCTAGCACTCGCTTGAAATATAAGATGATTTTTTTAAATGTTTTTAGTTTGCATTGGTGTTGTTTCATTTTTTTCAAATTTGGATACGTCTACTACTTTTGGGCATTCGAATCGAACAGAAAATGAATATTCAATTTATTTTTAGTTCTCCGCCAAAGTTTCATGTCATGGGGATCGTTATACACAGAAATACAGGCCTCCAAACATGACTATTTTGTATGAACATCGGCATTTTATTTCCAACACTGTAAGCACAGACAAACAGACATAACATACTAATTATTTGTATCACACAGCAGAATAGTGCCCAATTCTAATATATGACAGTTGGCCGACGGACCACTCGTGGCGCTCGCATCGCTTTTGTTCGAGCTTGACGTTTGCTTACTACCGCCACTTTGTTCGTGGTTAGCCAAATGAAGTATTTGTAGCATTGGGCGTAAATGTTCAAGTGACTGTGTTTTAAATTGATATTCATTCTAGCTGTTACGTCTGTTTGTCTGTGCTCTGTAAGTATTTCTGGAGAAATGTCAGCAAGAGTTTTTGTTAAAAAACGGAGAGATATTTTTTTTCCTAGTTCTAGATGACAATTTCGGCAGACAGTATTTTGTACGTAATGTTTGAAGAAATTCTTTGAGGAATTCAAAGAATTCGAACATGGATCAAGGATCGTTTCCAAATTTCTATGGACATTGCTGAAATTCTTGTTTTCCCCTTTCCCTGGTTCCTAAACAAGATTGAAGCATCTTCCAATAGTTGATAGTTGTTCTGGTGTTTGTGACTGCTGGAGAGTGAAATTGGAGACTCACGGACATCTGAATTATAATCAGAAAGATTTTTTTATGTTTTATTGACTTCACATTTGATTTTGCAACAATTACCACACTACTTCAAAAATTTGCCTTTATTCAAAAGTTGTTTGCCGCTGGTATTTTCTCCAGAAGCTATAAGCAAAATTCTTCAACAAATTTTTGTGTCTAAATTTTTAGCCAAAAGTAGGAGAGAATACGGACCGGAACAATCCGCAAAGACCTCAGCGACGTAAAGGGACAAGAGATGGGCAGAACGGCTTATTTTAGTGAACGGATCCGATCCGAATCACTCATTAAAGTGAACCGGATAATTTGAACGGTTCAGTGGCTCAGCGGTTCGCAAAGGAAGAGCGAACTGTACCGAGCGAATGGAAAAAGAGCGGTTCACTCCTTGTAGCGCGACAGGGAATCGACTCTCGCCAAAAAAGAGCCACGGATCACTCGTTCTTTTGAGTGATCCGGATCTTTTGAACGGCACCGATTCTTTGCGCTCATCTCTAAAAGGGACTAGCGATTGGAAGCTCGGTACGTGGAACTGCAAATCTCTCAATTTCATCGGAAGCACACGCATACTCTCCGATGTACTGAAGATCCGCGGTTTCGGTAACGTAGCGCTGCAGGAGGTGTGCTGAGAACCGTAGCAGTAAATGCATAGCTACGCATAGCATAGCTGCGGTGGCTACGGATCATTCTGGTTAGCAAGATCAAACGGACGCAAAAAATTTGTCGCTGCCGTCAAAAATCTGTAGAATTTTGACTATTTCTATCTTTAGACTGTGTTTTTATTAAATTGTTATGTAAAAGAAGAATACAGTGAACAAAAGTGAAAGTGCAGTAAGTGATTTGATGTGTATTTCTGGTGCGGAGTTTCAGCCAGTGATGGAAAGTGGCGAACGCTTCATCTGAACTGGAACAAAAACAAAACCAAACGCTCCCGAGCGTCAGAGCGCTGGCTTACTCGCATCTGTCGACTCCCGAGTAACTGAAGCAAAAAGTGATTCGCGAACGTGTTCGGAGCTGCTCAGAGTCATATTGTGCTTTTGGGAAAAAAGCTGCTTACCCTCCGAGATTTATGGTTTTCAAGGGCTTTTGACTACAAACTTGTAGTTTACTATCGATATGATGGTTATACAATTAATTTGTCTGTCAAAACCATAATAAATCACACCTTGCTCGGTTACTCGCGAGTAAACGCTCGCGAGCTTGTTGCTACTTCTTTTGACATGTTCTCCCGAGTAGACGGGTGCGGGCTTACTCACACCTAGCCAGATCCCGAGTCTGTGATGTTTGTTATGCGTTGGTATACACTCGTGAGCTGCTTCGTGATGCGAACTTTTCCAGCACTGGTTTCAGCTAGATTGTAGCTGCCGTATCTAGGACGGAATGTATTTTTGCATCCAGAGGAGACAGACGACTGCAATGAATCAATCCGGTGAGTTTGTTCCAATTACTTGAAACTAGCATCTTAGAATCTGTTAGGTTTTGTGTGTTCCGACATGCATGACTATGTATAGTTATTTGCTATGCCTTTTTTAGCGTTTTTTTTTGTTGCTCGTTTGTAGAAATGAAAATGTTGCTCCGTTTGCACGTTCCGGTTGATTTATTGTTAGGCACCGCGTGCTACTTGCACGACTGTTACCCGCGTACATATTCAAAACGATTTTTTTTCGGAATTATCCGATGACCCTAGAGGGATCGGTTCTGCTTTGTATTTTATTGAGCAGAAAACTAATTATCATCACATAATTAAGCATTGTTTTGTCTTTTGATTGCCGGCTTTCAAAAGATTTAATTGAAAAAACATAAACACCACATGCCCTGGGTCATCGCCAGCTTTTCAGGCGAACCATGGCTTAATACCTTTCCCAACTCCTCCTCCGTAGCACTTATGAGGGCGTCGCTGAGTCGGTGGCCTCTCATTAAGTAAGTGCTACATCAACATTTCCTTCCCCTATCCCAAGTTACGGTAAAGATGCGCGTGGCCAGGAATAGCAATATTCATGCGCTTGGTAATATTGTCCAAGATTGGGTCAAGGTTTTTCCCCAGCCTTGTCTCTGAAAGCGGTCTGGATGAAATTATCAAACGAAACATTAATATTGCTAGTATCCAATCTATGAAGTATACCGTAACAACGCTTACGCTAACGCTAAATTTTTATCCAAAAGTAGGTCTACGAGTTCATTATTAATTCATCCAGAGCGTGGATTTCTTTTATAATTATTGAAAAAAAAAACAAATTCGAATGTTTCATTGAAAAGTTCAAAAGAAGTTTTGCCAGAAAAACGCATAAGGTACCGTGGGGCAAGTGGGTAATGGAATTCGCATAGTTGAGATTCTTCCAATTCTAGAGACTTTAAATTGAAACAAATGAGATTGTGTATATTTTTTAGCTTGACTCCCACCATATATAAGCAGCATGTTGAAATTGATTTTTATGAAAAATTTAAGAAAAATATACAGAAAATTTTTTTGAAAAATGTCTCTTTACTTTTCATTTGCCCCAAAAGTGGGGCAAGTGAAAAGTTTATCGTTTTGAACAATAAATTCAAAAACAAACAGTTATATTCACGATTTCTATTAGCTTCAACACTTGTTAAAGCTTCCCAATGAACAATAACACAAGTAACAAAGAAAATGTTATTCTTTTCACTTCAACTTTCTTCTGTTCAGTTATGTTAGTTGAAGTGATTCGACAACATTATAAACGCAACATTTCCAATGTTAGTTCTTACATTATAGGACAGCAATTGCATTTCTGCTCTGTAGAAATTCCCCCGCTCGTTATTTGGTTTTGAGAAAGTCGGATATGACGTCGGATAACTCTTCGGGAGAAATCAAACCGAATCCTTCAATAACGTATTTAGGGTCTTTTATGTGGATATACCTATACCCCATTTTTATGTTTTGAACTAGCTTTACATAGACATTCCACGAGATTTCCGTGTGTTCCCTAATATTGCAACTTTTCAATCAACGTCTTCCTTTTAATTGGCTGCCCGAAGTAGACATATTGATATTGTAATGTTTGGCAACATCTTTTAGAGAATTTCCATGATTTCTAATAGCTTTTAACGCTTGAGTATAGTGTTTCTTGAATTATCAACACGTTATGTTTTTCTATAATAATTGCGAACCATGTTTACTTATGGCTACTTAAAGAGAAAACACAAATTCAATCTCTAATGATAAACTTTTCACTTGCCCCACCTGATAAGAAAATTGACGGTGTTTAAATTTAGTTATTTTTAGGTCTACGTCGAATTAATTCTAAAACTTTTTTATTGCAGTTTGAAACTGTCGCAGAGGACAACTAAGAAGTGGTACAGGAAATTATTTTCCGCAACATTTTTCCACTGCAAATAATAAAATAAGATTGTACGCCGCCAACTTGTTACGGAGTAACAGTTGACAGGTTAACAATTTTTCACTCTATTATGCAATAATGGCTGAAAAATCTCAGAAATCTCTAACCTATCATAATGTTCTCAATGACCTCAAAGCTTTATGCATGAGTTTAAAACGTTAATTCACATATTCAGTAAAATATATCAATTGTTTTCACTTACCCCATCTACCCACTTGCCCCGCGGTACCTTATATCAGAAAAAAAAATTCAATTAGAAATTCGAAAACAAAACATATGTTACACCAAATTTCTTCAGAAACTCAGACATATTATTTTGAAAGCAGTTTCTTCAAGAATCCAGTTTGGCAGTTTCTAAAAAAAACTCAAATGATAACTCTAATATTTTTTCAGCAAATCTTTCGATGATTCATTCAAGAATATTCACCATAGATTCATTTGAAAACTTCCCCCTCAAACCATACATCACTAGCATCTTGATAGTCGCGTTAAATGACATTCAAATAGTACTGATAGTATAATTGTACTAATAACAATTTGAATGTAATTTTACCAGATAATCATGACGCGAGACATCACGGAGAAAAAAAAATGTTTACGTGTTTACTTTGACCATAATTAAGTAAATCGATAATTCTTTCAACCCAAAATATCTCGGTTTCTCTCCCAATGGGTGTAGTTTGATCCAATAAACTAAGTTTAGAAACGCGTTTTCACCTCATGCTTGAGGTGAAAAAAAAAACTCAATTTTGCTTAGAATCAACCCAAATTAGAGTAATTTTTTTTAATGGAATTGATGGTACATTACCTTATGGCAACCTTGGGATTTTAGCCGATTGTGGATTATTGAGATGAATTCCAGTTTTGCATTAAAACAACGTAGGTTCAAGTAGATCTGTGTTACCGTGTATAATTTATTTTTAGATGAGAAGCTATGAAGACAACAGGTTTATGATATAAAATAAGTACGACTGCGGTTCGTTTTTTAACTCGATATCGAGATATGGAATATAGAGTTATGGAGAATTGACTGTATTCCTGGTTACGAACAACGTTGTTCGACATGCTTCGAATGTCACAATTATCTAATCTGTGTTCACATCTATATGTTTTACAAAAAAGAGCTCGAAATAATAAAAAAACGAAAAATAAATCTTTCCTAAACTTAAGCGTTTGGTACTAAAATTGGGACAGGCTTTAGAACCCTATAGAAGAATGCAACGATGTTTGTATAAGATTAGTAATAATTTTATTCGACATTTGTTCCAATGTTTCAACATTGGATATTCTATGCAACCTATTAGTACTATACCATAGAGAAAGCTACATTTTCTTTCTGGTATTACAATGTTCAGCTAGTTCATGAAACTATATTTTGATTTCTGGTATCAAAAAAACCTACCGTTTTGATTCATATTACTGACACTTCATGTAATATATGACTTTAACTTTCAATTCAGATATAATTTGGTTGAAATTGCACGATTAAATTTAGATTAAATCGATTAAATGCTTGCAGTCTCCATACAAAATTCTTCGTTTGACTTATATGGCAAAATACAATACTTTTCGAAACCATCAAAACATAACTTTTGAGCGTCGAAAGTATTATAAACTTTGTTGATAAGTATTTTTATTCACGTAAAGTTTAAATTTTGTGGAAAATTAAGCAAATAAATTGTCATACAAGCTAACAAACTTGCATGAAAGTTTGCTAAAATAGTCAAATTATGCATTTTCAATAGTCAATATCTCAAAACCTAATGAAGTGATTCCCATACAAAGTAGAGTGTCCGGAATTCGAAGCTGTCCATAACTTTAATCAGAACAGTATATTGCATAATATAAGTTCTAGTCTGAACGTAATCATGAGAATCCCACTCTGTTACAAAGGGGATAGTATTATCGCAATTTTTCTATCTATTTCTATCACTAACCCTGAGGAATATTTCTCATGTTGGTAAGCATTCCTGCGTCAAAAACATAACATTCGCCAGTGAAAAAAAAATCATCTTCACCAAAGATACGTGAATCAGTGGACAACGTAGTCGTTACGGTACCGTTTACCTTCGGACTCAACCGAATCTTCGAAAACACACGGACGTCACCTCTCACTCGCACAGGAATGCGTTTGTTTTGCACGAGAATAGCCTTCCTTTGAAACAAGAGATTGTCGGAATCATTTCGAATCGGGTCGTTTTGAGAGGTTGTAAATAGAGAAAAGCCAATGGAGTGTCTGACGATGCGAAAATGGTTCAATGAACATTGCCTTGGTCTAAATTAGTGACTAAATATGTTTTTCGCGAATGTTTTGTCTTATTTTGGATACGATTCATAACGCGTTCTTTACTTGTCTGCGCTTGACGGATACGGCGACCGTTCTATATTAGGGCTAAATCAATTTCATTTTCTCCAACATGGGTCATATGACTGCCATCGTTGTATATTGTATATTGTATTGTATAGTATTGTATAATATTGGTCTAAAATGCTGCCTGGAGAAACGCCAGTTCTCACAGGAAGTCTTTTAGACTTGGAGTTTTGATAATTAACCTGAAGTGTACGATTTGACAGATTACTTTGGATTATTCTAACAATGTATGCGGGAAAACTAAGGTTTTTTTAATTTTACAATCAAACCTTCATGGTAGATCTACCATGTCTAGACACTGTCGAATGCTTTTTCTATGTATAGAATAGCAAGACCAGTAGAGTAGCCTTCTGATTTTTTGGAACGAATCAAATTTGTTACACCTAAAATCGAAAAGTAGGGGCCCAGATAGCCGTAGCGGTAAACGCGCAGCTATTCAGCAAGACCAAGCTGAGGGTCGTGGGTTCGAATCCCACCGGTCGAGGATCTTTTCGAGTTGGAAATTTTCTCGACTTCCCAGGGCATAGAGTATCTTCGTACCTGCCACACGATTTACACATGCAAAAATGGTCATTGGCATAGTAAGCTCTCAGTTAATAACTGTGGAAGTGCTCATTAGAACACTAAGCTGAGAAGCAGGCTCTGTCCTAGTGGGGACGAAACGCCAGAAAGAAGAAGAAGAAGAAAATCGAAAAGTTTACTGATGGAGGAAAGCAAGCTAATTTGACTATACCTGGAAGCTTCTGCAGGTTTTTTGTACAGTTTTAAAATTTGTACAACCTTAGCATTTTCCATTTATTAGATAAATATGTCACTGAAAACATTTGTTAAATATTTCAACTAAGTATAATAAGCTACTTTCTGGAAGTTTCTTGATGAGGATGTAGAAAATTCCATCATCGCCAGGAGCTTTTCAATAATAGTTCTCACTTCTTTCAAATCAGTCTCCCAGGAATTTTCGAAAACGTTATCTTGATTAAAAATGTTTTCGAAGTCATGAGCTTGATTTTCTATAGGACTAGTAAGTTCTGAATTAAAATTGTGCGCAATTTCAAACTGCATAGCAAGTTTTTGAGCTTTTTCGAAATTAGTTAGTAATAATTTGTTTTTCTCTTTCAATGCCGGAATTGGCTTCTGAGGTTTTTGTTTTCCAAATTTTAGATAATTTCCGAAAGGGCATAGAGCCAGGGCATAGAGCCAGGGTCCAATTGCTATGTTTTCAATACTATACAGTACAATATTTTCAATTGTGTTTCTTAATTGTGAAAATCGTTTTTTTTTTATTTATTTCTGCAGATTCTGCCATATTTTTTTTTTTTGAAATTGCCTTCTCCTCATGTTTTTAGACGAAGTTTAAGATCATCGTCTATAATCACGGATTCGAATTTTACACATTTTGGTATTGCAAGGCTTCAACAATGAAATTTGTTAAAGTTTCGAGAGTATTGTCAATATCAAGTTTTGTTCGCAAAGAAATGTTAACATCAATGAAGGGTGTCCACGATGAAATTGCCACACTATGAAATTGCTCTAACTTTTTAACCGTCGGATAGAATTTAATGAAAATTTGGGTAGATTTAGTTCATAGTGAATTATTTACATCCTGCAAGTTTTAAAACCCTGTGATCAAAACTCGCGGAAATGGAGTCGAAAGAACAGCTCGTGCGTGATAAAATCTTGCGCATTCATCACGAGAACAAGGATCTCTCGTTGGGAATCGCAAATTCCACGGTGTCGCGATTAAGCGGTTCGAGGAACGATTGACCACCGATCGGAAGCCCAGAAGTGAAGGAAAAAGTATTCCGTACAACACCAAAAATCACAACCGCGTAGTTGGGGCCTTCAACCAAAACCCGAAAGCCTCCGTTCGGGATGTGGCTAAGAACCTGCACCTAAGCTGAAGTTTTATCCAGAAGGCCAAAACTAAGGCTGGGCTTCGAACGTTCAAGGTACAAAAGGCCCCTAATCGCGACGAGAAGCAGAACAAGTCCGCCAAAACCCGTGCCAGGAAGTTTGGCAAGCCATCTGAACGTGCGGGAAGCGGAGTGCACCTTTCGTGACCCAGGACACGATGAACGGACAGGTGTACATGAAAGAGTGCCTCCAAAAGCGGCTGCTTCCTCTCCTGAAGACCCACAACGTCCCAACAATCTTCTGGCCGGATTTGGCCTCATGCCACTACTCCAAGGACGTGCTGAAGTGGTATGCGGATAATAAGGTCAATTTCGTGCCGAAAATGTTCAACCCTCCCAACACTCCGGAGCTCCGCCTCATCGAGAAGTACTGGGTTATTATGAAACAGCACCTTCTTAAACGACCTAAGGTAGTGAAGACAGTCGAGGAAATGAAGAAAGTATGGGTTAACATGCAAAAAACGGTTGATTCACAGGTTGTGCAGAATCTTATGGCCGGGGTTAAGGCCAAGGTGCGGGCATTTGCGTATGGACTGTAAATAAAATACGAGTAAAATGGCAAAATGAAGTTTAATGGTTATTTTTCAATCCCTGAAAATTTGATGGCAATCGGATGAAAACTCGAATTTTATTACTATCAATATATGTTTTCATATGTATTCCAGTCGGCTTGTAATTACTTAAAGTGGAGTTGATAGGATTTAGAATCGCTCTATGGGATATTTGAAACGTTATGAGGACATGCTCAGAATCAAGCGTGAGTAACCAATTGGATACAAAGTTGACTAGATTGACCAAATCAATCGTATAAGGCTTTTTAGAAGAGGAAAAACAAGTAGGGCTAACAGGGTATTGGATTGAGAAACACTCATAATAAAAATCTGTCGTTGGAATTGCTTTGCGAATTATTCCATCAGCGATGTTTTGTTTTAAAGTCACAAATGACAAAAAATGTTGACTTAATGTGAGTCCATCACTAGTAATCATTACGATAAACAAAAAAGTTTGGATCTCTCTCTAAAGTTTAGATTCAGGTTTCAAATAAGTTTCAGTAATAATTAATATATACATTTAGAAAATTAGAAAATTAAAAAGCTCATCTTCTTTACCATTAAAAAAAAATGAGCATTCCAATTCAAAATATTTGGATCCATTAGAAAAACATAATCCAATAACAATTTCATTAGTAAATTCAACGCGAACTTCACGAGCTTTAGCCATAGTTCCGTTTTTGGACATTGCATCAATCATTTGATTCGATTGTTCAGTTAGAAAAATTCAAATCAGAGACAGACATGTTACCAGAAGTAGATTTTCAAATCAAGCGATCACTGAAGGCTTCACTACGAAGTTGTAGATATGACTGCACGAAGAATCCGTTTGAAGCACACGTCCAGCGTCTACCCGAGCAGAAGAAAATAACTACTGAATACCAAATTGAGGTATTCCATACCAGAGCCCTGCATAAGAGGTAAAATACCTCAAATAATACCTCAAGCATATTCTACGAACACCAAACTGATAACTAGATCAGATATTGTAATACCTCAATAATACTTGATGGATTTTCATATACAGTCGACTCTCCACATCTCGATGTTCTACATCTCGATATCTCTCCCTATGTCGATGATTTCATAAGTCCCTTCAGTCTGCATACATTTTCACTCTCCATATCTCGATATCCTCCTTAACTCGATATCTCCATATCTCGATGTGCTTCTATTGATTTTTCGTTCTCAATTTTCGCTCCGTATGTCGATATGACCAATATCGATGGTCTAGACCAAAGTTTTGGGACTCAAAACAAATTTTGGGAAACGCGAAATGACGTCTGTTTGTGTATTACTTTCTTGGCAACGGAATGTTTTTCAATCTAGTATTCATCAAAAATTTGTTCTTTGTCTCGATCTCTCCCTATCTCGATGGTCCCTTCGATATCGAGATGTGGAGAGGCGACTGTAAAAATGAAATTTTTCAATTGTTGTTCAATACCTCCAGCAGACCTCAATAGCTTTTTAATACCTCAATGAAGTATTTTTAATTGTTTTAATGATTTTTTTCAATACCATTATAACACCAAATTGAGGTATTGACAACTGAACAATACCTAGTTTTGATATGATACCAAAAAATGGTATGCATAAGTTATTGGGGAGTTATTTGTTCCTCCTCGGGTAGTTACGCCAATACTGCCATCAGTGGATGTTATGATTTATTCGCTCGAAATTGAAATTAAAAACTGCTTAAATGGAAGCGCAATAATTATGCGCTATAAATACGAAATTTTTGCACTCCGTAAGAAGTTCCATTGCGTACACAGCCAGAGTTTAATTTTTGATCACGTAGATTACGGTCGGCAGATAGTCCGTCTCACAGCCGTTTCGAAGTTCTTCTCCATCTCAGTGGAGGGCTCCCATAAACGATGGGAAGCCTGCCGTGCGCGTGTCTCGCCGATGACTCGACGACGGCGACGACGATGCAAGGACGAATCGAACAACACTGATCTCTCCGTGATCGGTCAGTACCGTCTAACGGGGTAACTTGCAATTGCAACAATGGTGCGACTATATTGCAAACTAGTGGTCCCGGCAAACTTCGTCTTGCCATCAAGTAGGCTGCTGAAAGCCGTTGTGAACCGTCCCATACAAAATGACAGTTCCGTTTACTTTCGTTTTTTCGACTTTCCCGGTGAATATCCTGGAACTTTTATACACACAAACACGTCGGAACCCTTGACGAACAAAATGGAGAAAGAATCATCCAAACATGTTTACCCGTTTGTAAGCCATTTCGTGACATACAAACACCATTCCATTTTTATTTATATAGATAGATAAGTTGAAAACTTATATAATAGTCCCATAAAAGATAGTTCAATGTTATCAACAATTTGATGATTTTTAGTGATGTGCATTGGTGCAGGGGCCCAGATAACCGTAGCCGTAAACGCACAGCCATTATGTGTTTGATTCCCACCGGTTAAGAACCTTTTCGTAAAAAGAATTTTGTCGATATCCCAGGGCATAAAACAGGGCTTTCCAACCGGTGGTCGGCGTACCCGATAGGCTAGGTGACGAATGCTCAAGGGGTCTGTGAAGCCATTGAGAATAAGTGTCGTTTCTCTTGATTGATTAATAAATGGGAGGAAAAGTAATCGCGTTGATCTCCCCTATATTTTTAAACTGCATATTTTGTTTCTTTCAACTGTGAAGCTACTAGGAAAATACCTTCAATATCTCTGTCAGTTAAAGATCTTTTTCTTCTTCTTGGCTTTACGTCTTCACTGGAACAGAACCTGCTTCACAGCTTTGTGTTCAATGAGCACTTTCACAGTTATAAACTAAGAGCTCTCTTTGACAAAGTTGTCATTTTCGCATTCGTATATCGTGTGGCAGAGTATCATCTCTATGCCCTGGGAGTCCAGGAAATTTCCAACTCGAAAAGATCTTCGACTGGTGTGATTCGACCTTCAGCTTGGTCTTGCTGAAAAGCTGAACTTTTACTGAACTTTTTTTGTATGGATCCAATATAGGTCTGATAATGAAAAGTGTAGCAAGTTACCCTGTTTGACGGTACTTTTTCGAATTATGGCAATGCAATGACCGGACGCGACGACGACCGGCTTTGCTTGGTCACTTACAACCAGCACCGCTGTTCTCTGTCGATCCGATCAATGCAACAGTTGCCGTTTGCAATGGAGATAAAATTGCTGATTATTAATTTTTCTCCTTGTTCGGCGAATTTAGACACTTGTTGCTCATTTGTTAATTGAATGTTGAACGAGACGACGACCTCCAGGGATCTAGCGGCGGCGATGGGCAACAGAGTGTAATGGCAAATGCAATTGCGATAGATGTAAACTCAGCTTTGGTATAGTTGGTAGCGAAACATAAAAAGCAGTTGCCCTTATCTTAATTTGGACAATTGAAAGTAGAACGAAGCATATTTTGTTTTTGAATCACTGTGGGAGATTTTTCGATATGGTAACATTGTAGCCGAGCGAGCTCAATTCGTCTAAATCGATTCAATATTAGATACACTTATCATATAAAGGTTATGGCTTATTACAGGCATTAGGGATGGTTCAAATATTTTAGACCAACTCCCTCCCCCACGTAACAGATTTTGCATGGAAATTTAAAAAAAATGTATGAACCGTAACACAACGAAAGACCCCCTCCCTCCCCCTGTTGCGTTACGTAATATTTGAACGATCCGTATCAAAAGGCCAACCCCAGAGACGTTCCTCGAAATTTAGGAGATTTTTATCATCACTACAGGGTAGGTGTACCAATTATAGAGATGCAAAAAGTCAACAGTATGAATACAAATCAGGTTTAAATTGCGTTTCTAAAATGTTTGTGTTAATTACTAGTTTGAAGCTTTGTAAAATTGTTAGATTGAACAGTTTGAGTTGTAAATTAGCGTATAAATTGTTTCTATCGATTATGTGCACGAAATGAGCTTAAACGCCATCCACAGCAAAAGATAATGCAAGGTTAATTAGCAATGAGGTGAAAAGCGCGTATGTGCAAATTGCGTGGGCAATAGGGTGTCCCAAAATTTCACATTATCAGAAAACTTGAGGGCTCAACCTCCATACGGTAGCTATGTTGAAGCTAAAATAACGTTTAGAGTTTAAAATAATCTCAACAGGGCAGATTTAAAGAGTCTTACAGTATTTTTGATTATATAAAATGCAAATTTTCTGAAAAGCATAGTTTTTACATACGAGGGATCTGCAAAAATATAAAAAATAATGAGTTTCACGAAGTTTTGCTGAACTAGAAATATTTTCATCATATTAGTCGTGAAAACAGGATTTTTTTCATAAATCTCAACGGGGCAACCTCTAAACGCCATTTTTCAAATTCCCCCTATACAAAAGTTTGATTGTAATATCTTTAGATACCATTAGGAGGTTGATTCTTCAAGTTTTCTGCCAAACTGAACTTTTAGGCTACCCTAGTGAGCAACCATAAGTCTTATTTTGACGAATTCTCATTCTTCAATTAACGATCGCTTGAATCATAATCATGTCCATCACCGGGATAACTTTAATCATGCTTTTCTACAAGCTAATTTTTTTTTTTCTACTTTTGCTTGGGTGGGTAACCGTTCGAATTCGTTGAAATTGAACGGAGCTACCTATGTCGCGGAGGGTATCCATAATTCCAATTCCGACTGACCGATTCTTCATCGACGGAAAATAACCGATTTTTTTAATTTCTTTATTTGTATCATTTCAAACATGACATTCATTGCTTAGATCTAGGTTTTCTGTGTCTATTATCCTAATTTGAAAAAAAAAAAATAAATAAATTGAGCTTTTATTAACCCTCTCTCTGCTTTTTGGGATCAATATGACCCCAGAGAACTTTTAAGGGCTGTAACTTTTTTGTTAGTGAATCGATTTGTGAGGTTTCTTCATACATTGCATTGGTGCGTATCCACGAGTTGTTTTTTCCGCACATGATTTTTTTCTCAAATATCTTGTAAAATAGTTTTCTAATCAGAAAATAATGTTTTCTGTGATAGCTCCATCATGCGGTAGAATTCATTTTCATCTTAATACTATCTATTTTTTCAACCGGGAAGATTGTCTTTGGTTGCTAACACCAGAAGATTTTCTTTTCTTTGAATTATTAAGAACAAAGCATGCTGTATTTTCTTGGTTTTCATGTGCATCTGAGAATTCACTAGCAAAAATGCTTCGTTCGTCTTTTGGTATAAATGAATGATATATTTTGTTCCAGGAATTGGAACAAGTTTAGAAAATCTTTCCTGAAGAAATTTTTCAGCCTCTGAATAGTCATTTTCAGTTGCATATATAAATTCCCAATCTTTTTTAAATTGGTCCTTCACCTTTTGCGACACAGCCCAGTCGAAAAATTGTTTGGCGTTATTAATTTCTGCTTTTGAAAGTTTTCCACTAATTGGAACATACTTTTTCCGGCTTTTCTTTACGAATTTTCTCAACGGTGGAAAATTTTGTGGAAAACTTTTTCCAGTTAATATTTTTTTTATTCCTGAGAAAATTTGCTTTCATTTTCATAAACAAAACTTTGTTTCTATGATGCTTCGTTCTTGAGTTATGATTTTTCAAAGTAAGTAGTGTCAGGGGAAAACAAAAAATTTCCGGGAAAATAAACGACCCTAAATTTTTCTCATTTTTTTAATTCACTTATTGATGAGCCCTGCCTGTGGAAAAAAGTTTCATGAAAATCTGAGACCTTTCGGCCCAAACCCGTACGGAAATAAAAAAAATCCCAAAAATAACACAAACCGCATTATTACTAGATTAAGTTTAATTTTATTCATGAAAGTAATGAATTTTTTTGAAAAACTTTATAAGAATTAACTTCTGCCATTGGGAACATTCTGCACAACATACGATGAAAGTTATGCTAAAACATCAACAGCAACTATTTTAAGACATGCATTTCAATATGAGATATGTATAAATATATAACTTATGTGAAATAAAACCTAAAATACCATTGTATTTGTAGAAAAGTTGCATGAAAACGTTTTAATGGCTTTCCAATAACTGTCAAGACTTATGATATGCTAGAATTTCCCCATGCTGACACCCTATGCAATGACAATGGAGTTTTTGTTGAAGTGGTTTAATACACATTATTCAAGCAATAATAATTTGTTTTCTAAGAGTAGAGTAGCCTGTTTCTGATTATTGTCATGCTTTTGCTGCAGAAAATTATTAAATGATCCTAATCACACGATATAGGATATATTTTCAATAGTGTACTTTAGGTAACACTGTGTGTTGCAAGTAACCCCACATCAGGGGTAGCATTAAAAATGCAAATTTTGCGTCTCTCCTGATCCCAGAAAACAAAATATTGATAAAATTAATAACGCGTGGTATTCTTTTCATGGCGATTGGGGTACCAGATGGTTTTTATCTCATCTGAAACCTCAAATTTTTCATCCTTATAGCTCTGAAGTTGAGAATTGTTGCAAGTTACCCCATTTGGCGGTACCGTAAAACGGGATAACATTGATCGGAATGTCTATAAGCAGTTCGAATTAACATTTATCAATGGAAAATTTTGAACGCATGAATGGTGCTTCTGGTTTTTATATGTATAGGCCAATAAAAACTAAGACAAAAAAGTTTTGTTCATGCGTTAATTTTTGAACTTTTCAAAACAAAGATTCCCATTATTATGGATGACATTGTGAAAGATTCATGTTTTCAAAAGTATTTTCTATTCAACAGACTTGACGAATTAAAACGAAGAATGCAGTATTTCGTTAAGCAATAGCCTAGTTCTGTGCGTATTCCGCGATTCAAGGTGTTTCAAATTTTAAAATAACTAAAAAATAATAACTTGTAAGAAATTGGCCTTCATATTCTGCTTCAGGGTGCATGATGTTAGTAAGTAACGACATTTACAATATTATCATTGATAATCTATGTTACCTCATCTCAGCAAATCATAAAATTGCAAACATTTTTTAAACATGGAAAGCAAATTAGAATATATATTCACGAGCGATGAGTGCCAGTAGTGATTTTAAAAATATTAAACTTGCAACATTTGCATTTTCAAATGAAATTTTCAATAAATAAATTAAAAAAAAAAAACAAACTGATCAGTGTTACCCTGGATTATGGAACAAGTGAAACTTTAATCACTTTGAATTAAATATCATTTTGATTACACTAACTTTTTTCAGTTTGAGCTTCTCTCAAACTGGAACATTTTGCCATAATTATTTGTGAACTGGAATAAACATTGATGTCATTTTCGACCCACGAATTTATCCTCTGCAGACCAATCCACCCGTCATGACGTCATTCGAATGCTTTATGATCCACAAATCAATGCTCGCGTTCGCCTCGCCTAAGAAAGGTTTTTTTTGCTACAGAACTGCACCATCTGATCCGCCATAGCCTCCGGTTGCTCATCCGGCGCGCGCGTTCGCTTTTCGTGCGTTTCACGACACGATCATACCACTGAATGCCGACACGAGTCGTGTAAAAGTCACACAACCAAATGGTGGTGGTGGGAATTTTCCTCGTTTCGGGAAAACCCGATGGTGGGGACTCACGACACTCGGCTCGGCTCGTCCCGTTCTATGAGGGTGGGGCGAGTTCGGTTTCGCCTATCCGTACGTATGACCCCACTCGGTAGCTACCCTTGTGTAGGTGTGTGCTCGCGCGGCTTTCATTGTGCAACATCGGCATCAGGACACGCACGCAGGGCATCACTACTGCGGTTGGGGTGTATTAGTGCACGCGGACTCGACTCGCGCAAAACCGTGCGCCACTATCAAAAAACTCGCGAACGTTTCTCAGTTCGCCTTTAAACTGTTTAACTCGCGGATTCAAGTGTAAGTAAATCTCGTCGCTGCTCGAGGATTTTCTGCCTGCCTTTGGGGGAACTCGAGAGTGCGTGCTTTTTCCTTTAATTTTGGGCTGATAGGGAATCGAACTTTGCGTGTACGGATAAATTTATTGGGTTTGATTGGGATTTTCGAGGTTTTAAGTGACGAATTTGTGATTGAATCGTATTGAAGTGTGAAAGTGATTTTCGAAGACCTCCAGTGAAGAGTTCTGTGGAAAAGTGGCCAGGAAAAAGAGGACACGAGTGCGAAACAGTGCGTCTTATCTGGTGAAGTGTTGTGTTTGACCAGCCGAGAAGGTGTATCAGCTGATCGTGCGCAACACAGGACTTCACGAACAGGACATCCGAAGGATTGGTATCATTTGACAAAACACTAACACTAATTCGTAGCCGGGCACAAGAGACCACCATAGGGGGTGATGCATTTCGGTGCATCGGGGTGAATGAATTATGCAGATTTCGGCGTTGAATGTCTTACTCATCGATCGGCCTGCGGTAAATGCTATTGGCATGCAACAAGAAAACACCTAGATCTAGCCATTGGGCTGCACTTACGAGGGTATTTTTAAATTTACAAGCACCCTCCGTCTCGATCCGGTGTTCGCGCGTTACGGTTATTCTGCAGTGTGTGTCAGAATTTATGGGACTATTTTTAAATATTTCTCTCTCCACACGGCACACAGATCTTTCGGTCGGTTCGTGCTCGGAATGTTCAATCTGGTGTCTGGTCAGATGTAGGTATTTTTTTCACCGAGAAACCGCCAAATGCTCCGCATCGAAACTTGAGTGCTATTTTTAGCCGACAGCCCATGTTCTGGCTTCAATCCCCGTGATTGTTTAATCCATTCCCGCTCGGCTCGGTTTTGTCTCTCGGTTGTTTTGTGATGGATTATGAAATTGAACACAACACGCTCGGCTTGTGTTGTCTCAGGACATCCCCCCCGTAGAAACATTCTACACATGCAACCGAATCGGTCTTGCATCATATAGCATCTGAGTCAGCATGTTGCCTTAAAGTCCCGTAACCCGTACATGACTTTCTCGTCCGATCGTCGGTGGTCAACTGGCCGCAGAATTTCGATACCTGTTGACAATCGGTCGGCTGTATATACGATGGCTTCCTCACATGGTGGGCTATTTTTAAGTTTGTTTCGTGTGAAACGTCTTCGTTTAAGGAAATCGGCCACTGCGTTTGCGCTGGGAAAATTTTTCATCCTACGTGCGCGTATATGGGAGCGAACTGCTCCACCACCGATGTTTTAGTGTGCCATTTTCCGAATGAGTTGCCGTGCACTCGTTGCTATCCTTCGGGTGGGAATGTTGCTTACAATTTATGATCTTGATATTTTGGTCGTTTTTTAATTATATGATGGAGATGGTACAAATTTAGAACACGACGATCTCAATGAATTGAGGCGGTGTCATGAGTCAGTTCATCCCCAGTATATATTGTAGTAAAGAAAAGTTCAGTTGATGATCAATGTTTTAAGCCAGATAGATTTGAACCTATGCAACCATTCGCGAATTTTTTTTTCGGGAAAAAAAATTGAGAGGGAATCCATTATCATTAGGAATCAATACGTTGAGATAAAACAGATATTTTGAATAAATAATCTTCAAACTGCATCCCATTAAACATACATTTAAATTTACCCCAGAGTATTAAAAAACAAAACTCATGAAGCTTCCTGAACAGTGACACATTAAGGTAAAGATGAATAAAGGGCAAAATATGGAATTTTCAAGACCAAACATCTAGAGAACTGGACAACTGTTAGTGTTGAAAATTTGATCGATTGGTTTCTCACTGGTGATTATCAATCGATCAAATTTTCAGCGCGAATGATTATCTGCTTTTCTATTTTTGTGGTTTAGAATATTTTTTCTGCACAATGCATATTGCATTAATATTACTTTAAGATTGCACTTTCACGAATTCTTTAGTTGAAATGCAATCAACACATATTAAAATAAGCGAGCTACCACTGCAGTGGTCTGCATTGTACTGTATGCAATTGATTTCAAATATCAAACAAACCATATATAAGTAAATAAAAACCCGTGCTAGGGTGCCGGTACCATTAATGGATTACCTAAGCACAAAAAATCATAACATAATAAAGAAACGTTCTATAAATGATCTATTGGTGTCAACCGAAATATTTCAACATAAACTATAATTTTTGAGCAAGAAATTGCTTTAGCCACTATTGGTACACATGTTCCAGTAGTTGCTCTAGTGGTCAAGTAGTAGACTTTCGTAAATGATGCAAAGAATTTCAAACAAAATAGTTGATTTTCACCTAGGCTTTTCAGCACAGTGTACTACACTATGGTATAGCACGGTTATTCATTTGCTTAGAGGTATTTCACTAAACAGCTCGGGTATTTATTTCCATAGATCTTAGGCGAAAAACGTGATAAATTAAAAGGTACTCCAAGAACTCTGAATAAAGCAAGAGTTTTTGATAGAATCTTCAATAGAAAATAACCAACATCGTTTTACAAAGCTTCAAAACTATTTTATTGAAGCAATGTTCAAGAGGATCTATCATTGCAAACTACCATACTACCATACTACCTATGTTGCTATGATAGATTTTCATGTGGTCTCCCGACCAGTGGATTACAATAGAGTTGTAACAGAACTCAGTAAGCACGTTTTTTCTAACAAAATAGGCTATACCGTGCTGCCTCTAATTGCCGGACGCTTCGAAAGCCGAACATTGGCCTTTTTCACGGTGTTTTTGGACCAAATGCCTTTTTTTCGCCTAGAATCCATAATTAAGATGTCTTCTACATTCTGCATGCATTAAAGTTGTCGGAAAAATAGTTTTTGGGTGACTTAAGGCCGCTGTCCGGGATTCGAAGCATCCCGACACTTCGAATTATTACGGTATTTTTGGCTGGCTAGTAGTTAAAATAACAAAAAAAATATTACAAAAGTTCCTCTGCATTAATCCAAATTCAAACATAACATTTTATAATTTGAACAAAAATATAACATATAACTTAGCAACAAAATTCAAAACTTTACATGTCATAAAACTGCCTATTTATGAGCAATTGCTCTCAGATTCTTTATAACAAATTTTGTTAAAATCGTGCTTTGAAACAATATTGAAACAGCCTTTGTTATTAAACTAATTTGGATAAACGCTCCAAGTCTATAATTCTGACTAAAATATCTGTAATACTGAATTATTCAAAAGCTTTGACAAAAAGACGAGATTTCAACAAACAATAAGGTACACCGGGGCAAGTTGAAACGGGTGGGGCAAGATGAAATGCTAAGTTTTAAATAGGATTTCAACAAATGTTAGCAGATATTTTTACCTAAAAGTTTGTTCCATGTGTTGACTCAATGTTACTGTAATTGAATTTCTCATCATTATGAAAATTCACTATGATACCTTGCAATTTCATCTTACCCCAGCCGTTTCAACTTGCCTCGGAGTACCTTACATTATTCAATAGCGCATTTGAGCCCTTATTAGCTACCTTTAGGACCACACGTCCGTGGATGTAAAATTAAACCATGTTGAAGATGTTTGGGTTTGATCTCCAGTAGGGTACAAAAACCGAGTTTCATTGTGTCACACGATAAATGAATCGAACAATGGAATCATTGACACAAAAAGCTTTTAGTTGATATCTGTGGAAGTGTTGGTAGAACACTAAGCTGGCCAGCTACAGAGGTCAGGGCTGGAAAGCGTCAATGTAAATTAAGAGTGTCGCGTAACTTTTACATAGATGCTTCCCACACTGTCATCGGACGGCGAGACAATGACAGAGATTTTTCAAATTCTCTTTCATTTTTCCGTCACTACGGCTAGTGACGGAATCATCAACTTGATAATTTCTAGTTCTTTATCTGGTATGATTTGTTATTTGTATCGCTTAAATCATAAAAGGATATACATTTAACTTATCAAACACATTTACTTCCCGAAATTCTAAGAAAATAGATATAAATTTTAATACCAAAACAACATTAAAATTTCTCTCGTAAGAGCTCTGTCATTGCGACGTGACGAAGTGAGTACATGAAATATAGCTTCGTCTAGTGACAGTGAGAATACTCGTTTCGTCAGTGTTGCTAATCGGTCATGATAGTTAACAGCCCTGACAGAGGTGCATTCTCCACTATTTGGGAGATTTGTACTATCGCCATATTTTTTACAATTTGGCTCAATTTACGAAAATTAGCCTCAATATTCAATTGACCGAAGCTTTGATAGCAGCCTAGCTATCTGAACAAAAGTATATTACCTTGCCTTTTACGTGCTTTTTGTTGATTGCACTGTAAAGTGAGTAAAACAGATGCCGTCATGGCTCACGATAGTATATACCGCTAATTTGAACGGTATCTCATGCAAACCATTGGGGTTCTTTTTTTAATTTGAACTGCGTTCCGTTCTACAGAGTTCCATTTCACTTTATGCCGTTCCATGAGCTAAATGACGTTTGAACCATTTTTAATCTGAACGATGTGCAAATTAGCGGGGTACAAATTAAAAAGTGTTCAGATTAAAGGTGGTCAAACCAACGCACATTGGGCCGAATCGACAATTTAGCCGGAAAAAAGTGTTATCTCTGTTCTCGTCAGTTTTAGACGTTCGATGTCTTCAGAGAAGTTATTCGTAATTGAGTTTTGCATCTTTAAAGGAAAAGGTTAAATAGGGTGGCCCATAATTAAGCTAAAATTTTGACTCAAACTTTTTTGTTTGATGAAATTTGTGGCTGCGCTCTTCTGCGAACTTTTAAAAAATATTATTTTGAACAACTTTGTCGAAGACACTTTTGATCTAACTCTCCATTTGAGCTAAGTAAATTGATTTTGAAAGTATTAACTTAGGGTGGACCCAAAAAATTAGTTATTTTGATCTAACTTTTTTGTTTTCAGTTTTACGTGAATGTGGTCTTCAGAAGAGTTGTAGAGGAAGTAAAGATACACATTTTTGCTGAACATTGCATGTTTGTAATTCTTGTAATTTTGAAGTTATAAGCAAATTTAAGTGAAAAACTATGAAATCTTTAGATGCCCATAACTCATGGAGTTGGTTCGATAAAATTTTTCTTTTAGTGGCATTCGAAAGGCCATACAATAGGCAACTTTTGCTGCAAAAACTGTGAGAACGTATTTTTTGTAAATTGAGAAAATTCACTTCAAAAATACACTTAAAAAACTCGAAATTCGCTTGTAACACACAAGATTTTAAAGTTAACGGCGTGCTGTCTTCAACAAAGTTATAGAATTTTACTAGATCGACAACTTTTCCATACACCACTTTTTAGAGAAATGTGAAACAAAAATATGTAGAACTTATAATACATTTTACTATTAGTTAATACAAAATTATTCAAGTAGTAGCAATATAATTGTACTTTTATTCTATCAATAATTTTTCAAACCTGCACACTTTTTGATTACATTGGCTTCTTTAATAATGTTAGATTATTCCACCATTTCCACAGTTCTGTATCCCAGGACACTATTGTATGTATTCAGTCACAATAATAGCAGTCACAATGACGAAACAGTTAAAGTTTCTTATATTGCATTGGCATCATTTTACATTTTGAATTATACGTGAATTATACCACTGAGTACTGATAAAATAATAATAAAATCATAATACCATACAAAGTTTACAACAGCAAGTATATGAAAGCGCCTGCTGATATACTAACTTAATGTTTTATAGTAATAAATATAAGGTGACCTACATCTGAATCGTATCATCATTTCTTCATATTTTGTTGCACATTTCTCTAAAAATTGGTGTATGGGAAAGTTGTAGATCTAATGAAATTCTTCAACTTTGCTGAAGATAGTACGCAGTTAACTTTAAAATCTTGTGAGTTACAAGCAAATTTCGAGTTTATTAAGTGTATTTTTGAAGTGAATTTTCTCAATTTACAAAAAATACGTTCTCACAGTTTTTGCAGCAAAAGTTGCCTATTGTATGGCCTTTCGAATGCCACTAAAAGAAAAATTTTATCGAACCAACTCCATGAGTTATGGGCATCTAAAGATTTTATAGTTTTTCACTTAAATTTGCTTATAACTTCAAAATCACAAGAATCACAAACTTGCAATGTTCAGCAAAAATGTGTATCTTTACTTCCTCTACAACTCTTCTGAAGACCACATTCACGTAAAACTGAAAACAAAAAAGTTAGATCAAAATAACTAATTTTTTGGGTCCACCCTAAGTTAATACTTTCAAAATCAATTTACTTAGCTCAAATGAAGAGTTAGATCAAAAGTGTCTTCGACAAAGTTGTTCAAAATAATATTTTCTAAAAGTTTGCAGCAGAGCGCAGCCACAAATTTCATCAAACAAAAAAGTTTGAGTCAAAATTTTAGCTTAAATATGGGCCACCCTATTTAACTTTTTCCTTAAAAGATGCAAAACTCAATTACGAATAACTTCTCTGAAGACATCGAACGTCTAAAATCGACGAGAACAGAGATAACACTTTTTTCCGGATAAATTGTCGATTCGGTCCAATGTGCAACGGGGGTACGCGGTTTCACAGGACTGGTAACAAGTCATTTTTTAGTAACTTTTTGACCTGGTCTCTAAAAAGTCACTATTTCCAAAAAATTGTCACTAAAGTAACTTTTTTCAGGAAAATGGTCACTAACGTCCCCTTTTCCGTGATCTGATGATAATTAAATTTAGGGCAGGATTAGCTTTTCAAACATGAACAGAATAAAAATAAATATTTGTGATTTTGAAACCTCAAGACAAATTGAGACTCACGGCTAACTTTCTGGAAGAATTCAGGTGAATATTCCGTAGACATTTCCGAACTAAAAATGTATAAATTTTCTGGTATAAGTTTTGGAGAAGGTTCTTAAAAAGCGACTTTGGGATAAAAATTTTGTCCGAAATGTTTTGATACATTTTGACAAAAACCAGGAACACTATCTGACAGACCTGTATTTATTCCCAGTGAACTTTCTGCAGAGGCGGTTAGAAATAATAATTTAAAAAAATAGTCAGAAGGTCGTCCAGGATTTCAAAAGCGATTACCGTCAAACGGGGTAACTTGCAACAGGGGTGAAACTTGCAACACTTCGACATGTAACCGAATTGTCGTTTCGTTCAGCATTGAGTTAATTTTTTTATAATTTATTCCACCATTTATTGACCTCAGGTATACAGCAGAAGATTTTGGCGAGGGTTTGGGTATTGTTTCTTTTTTTCTTGGGTTGCCGGAGGTGAAAATCATATTAAACGTTGGATTGCTTGAAATTTATGCCGAAAAACGTTCCACGTACCACAGAAACGATAGAAATATGTCATTCGAGGCATTTTCCATCAGTTACAGTTGTTGGTAGTGTACTAATTGACAATATAAAAGTTTTGATATTTTGTCTCTCAAACACTATAAAACTTCAAAAACGTTTTTGACTACCCTTGTGGGGTAACTTGCAACAGCTATTTTGATCTCAATTGTTTGATATTTCTTGCCGTTTATCATCGAAAACACATAAATAGGCAAAATTGAACATAAATTTGTTCAGTAACATTACATTTTTGTACCGATATATATTCAATACACGTTTGGTACTAAATATTGAAAAAATTACATGAATCGCATTATTATTAGATTTACATTTATTTTCTTCATGAAAATAATGAAAAAAAAAAATGAAAATCTGTGTGAAAACTAACTTGCCGATCTGCCATTAGGAACATTCTGCATGAAATATGATAAAAAATGTTTCAGAACAACAACAAAGACCATTTTAAAACATACATATCGATATGTGATAGGTCGCTTTGATTTGAATTTGTATTAACAGTAAGTTATGTGAAGCATTACCTAAAGTACAATTGTATTTGTAGAAAAGTTGCATCAAATCATTTTAATGGCTTTCCAATTACTGTCAAGACTTATGATATGCTAGAATTTCCTCGTGTGCAATACAAATGAAGTTTCTAATCAAATTGGTTAAATACTCATAATTCAATCAATGATAATTAGTTTTCTAAGAGTACAGTACCTGTTTCTAATGATTGTCATACTTTTACTGCAGGAAATTATTAAATGATCATAATAACACGATATAGCTCAAGTTTTCAATAGTGTACCTCAGGTAGCACTGTGTGTTGCATGTTACCCCACATCAGGGGTAGCATGAAAAATGTATATTTTTCGTCTCTCCTGTTCACAGAAAACTAAATACTGATAAAATTAATACCGCGTGGTATTCTTCACGTGGCGATTAGGATACTAGATGGTTTTTGTCTCATCTGAATCCTCAAACTTTTCATCCATATAGCTTTGAAGTCAAAAATTGTTGCAAGTTACCCCGTTTGACGGTACTAATTTTACTAGAAATCATTTCAGAAATTCTATTATAAGGTCCAACAAACACTTTTTTCTACACGATTTTGGTCAACTATTTCTATACAAACAACACTCTTCTATAATTAATGCTTGAACATGGTTGCATGATAATAATGATTCAATAGTGATATTAGTGGCTATATCCACCTTTACAAGCAGCAACAAATATTTACTGTTTTCTTTTTAATCTAAGTATGCAAAATTAGTCATTTTCAGTGTTGTAGATCTGTTAAAACGTGTAGCTACGAGTCGCCACTGAGTGATATGTTTGATTTCAAAACCTAATTCATTTATTGAAACAATATGTTGAAATACACACATTTAAAGTATGCATGGCATCGTTTGTTTTTGAACTTTGAATTCTGTCAGGATTTTTCCAGAATCCACGATTTTCATCACAATTTTGTTCACAACCAAAAATATTCCCTTGATTCCAGAGATTTGTTAAGAAATGCTTCAAGTAATTTGTTTTTCATCTCTACTTCAAAATCTTCAATGAATGCCAGTAAGTTCCATATGAAAAGATATTTTTTCTATCACGAGTGCGTTTACCATGTTTGTCTAGTTAAATAATGTTAAGTGAAATCTCCAATGCGCCCTTTTTGTCTCATCCTGGACAGATAATTGTTAAAAAAAAAACTAGCATTACTGCATTTCTTTAAATTGTAAATTTACCCAATGTGTAGATTGTTTTATTTACACATACAGTCACCCCACGCAGTTGAATCACCCACAATTTATGAATCAGCTGACTTCAAAAGACGAAATTATTATCAAACTTGTCACAAAACATCACAGAATTATTTTTACTGATAAGAAACTATGTGTAAAAATAACTCTGTGATGTTTTGTGACAAGTTTGATAATAATTTTGTCTTTTGAAATCAGCTGATTCATAAATTGTGGGTGATTCAACTGCGTGGGGTCACTGTACATGAAATATTCAAAACACGATCGGTATTACTGCTTTTTTGGTGTTTGCCATCAGTTCTGAATGGCTTGGACTAACAAATATCAAATAGACCTTACAAACTCCTCAAAAACGCATAAAACTATAATGGATATAGATTTTTTGCATGGATCACGTTTTTTGAGGTTTTTTTTCCCTAAAAATCACACATGCACTCTTTTTTTCTTTCTTTATTATTGAGACTTTTAGCCCTAGGCTGGTTCATCTCATATGCACTCTATTGACAGAGGTACATATGGTAGATAACATGTCCCATAATGCCAATGAACTGTGCAATTGACTAAATCTGTTAAACTGAATATAGGCCAGTAGTAGATTGAACTAACATGGTGCTCTTATGTTGTTCATACCAAGGAACAAATACAAAAGCATCCTTTCACAGTACATCGTTTTTATGTGACATTTGATCTGCACCATATTTACCTTTGCCTGCATGATCGAAATAAGTAATATATGTGTGATTTTGATTGCAAACACCTTGAATAAAGTAATTCATGCAATGAAATCTTTATTCATTATTGTTTTATACGTTTTTGTGGTTTAATATAACCGAAAAATCCTGAAACCCATACATGTACATGCAAAGGTATCGACCGTGATAATTATATTTAATTTATTTACCGGTTTTCGGTATATTTTGTTCGAAATAAGAGGGAGCATGGAGAAGAAAGTAATGAATACTGGATGGATATGTACCGTAAGGGAACGGCGAGAGAAATTGGATTAGATCTTGAAGAGGGCATACTATATGAAACAGTATTAACGTACCATATGAAACGGCTTGGCGTGTAGTACGAATAACATTACCAAGTCAGCCGGTACCTATCCATCTAGTATTCATTGCTTTCGTCTCTATGTTCCCTCTTACTTCGAGCAAAATAGACCGATATTCCGGTAAACAAACTAAAAAAACACATATATTTACTCACATACGTACATCAAATCAAATGGAAAACTCTCCAGAAGCACTTTTATTAATCGTGTTTAGAATATTTTATATAACAGGACTGATTTCACTTGTTTTATTCACGGATGTCGCCAGTATTATCGGGTTAAGTATTTTTTGCACCGCATAACAGTACAACTGAATCGTTTTTTTACCAATAATTCCGCTAAGCAATTACAAACCACCTCAAACGTCTAATTTTTAGACGCTTTTGTTTCGTCTTTGTAAAAATCAAATTTTTTTTGCCGGTGACTGATAATAAAGATATTTTAATTGATGACAGCTCGTCTCACAGTAAAATTCACCGAGAAGTGGTTCAAACGTGTCATCCGTATTTATTTTCAACGCCTTCTAAAAGCGGCTTCAGCACCCATTTGTTCTAAACTCTATTTTTGGTTCCAATATTAACACGAATTAAGAATATGTAAATAACTGGATACGAAACCACCTAGATGAAAGTTTCCGATATGGTTAGAGTATATCAAAAATTGAATAATTCTCAAAGAATTCAAACCCCAATAAAGTACAGAATATTCACGTGCTAATTAGCTTATGATCATCCTTGAAAATTGAAGAAACTTTAAAGCATCTTTTGTAAAATTTGACAAGGGTCTCCGGATGGACAGTTTGTATAACAAAGCCCAATCATAAATCGCCAAACAGAAGATCTTCTTTTTGTCTGACGTAACGTCCTAACTGGACAGAGCCTGCATCTCAGATTAGTGTTCTTACAAGCACTTCCACAGTTATCAACTGAGGGCATCCATTGCCAGTTGATCATTTTTGCTTATGTGGATCATGTGATAAGCACAAAGATGTTCTTTGTCATGAGAAGTCGAGGAAATTTCCAACTCGAAAATATCCTCGACCGATGGGATTCGAACCCACGACCCTCAGCTTTGTCTTGCTGAAAAGCTGCACGTTTGCCGCTATGGATGTATGAGCCCCAAAACAAACTGTGTGTTTAAAATTTCTGTCGATTAGTTCATTATAGCGGAGAAACCTTCCTTAGCCATGTGGTTAGAGTCCGTGGCAACAAAGCAAAGCCATGCTGAAGGTGTCTGGGTTAGATTCCCGGTCGGTTCAGGATCTCTTCGTAATAGAAATTTCCTTGACTTCCCTGGACATAGAGTATAATCGTACCTGTCACACGATATACGAAATGCAGAAATGGCTATTTGGCAAAGAAAGCTCTCAGTTAATAACTGAGGAAGTGCTCATAAGAACACCAAGCTGAGAAGCAGGCTCTGTCTCAGTGAGGGCGTTAATGCCAAGAAAAAGAAGCGGAGAAAATTGCCTTTTAAAATTCGAAATTTGCTCGATTTGTGCATGGGCATTTAGAGATTTTTGCTGTTGGTAGCTCTAAATCTACATTGTTCACCACAATTCAAGTTAACTTCCAGACTTCCAAAACATTCAAACCTGTTGGGTCAGCCTTGTACCAATCAAAGCCAATCATCGTCAGGCCAAATTCGATGGTGCTCACCAGTCCTTTCCCTACCCATAACACTGCACAATTAGAAAAAAAAAAAAAACATAAAAAAGCAGTTTTGGAATGCCGTACCGAACATGGCATCCTTCCTGTCCACGAGGAGTGACCCCCGATGCTTGCCCTGGTCTAAGCCACAAATTGAATTAATCAAGATCAAGGCACCGGTCATTTTCGGCGACCCGTACTCCCTTATAGGGAAAAGAGTCAAGCATCGGAGTGGAGAAGCCTTCGAAGTCACTTAAGCGCCAAGTGCCAAACGATCGACACCGGGGTGAACAAGCTCCACTATTGGTTTCACTGACTGGGGTCCGAAGCGGTCGGGTTTGGCATGCTTAGTAGCTTCAGAGGCAGCTCAACCAGTCACGCTTCAAGATGACTGCTGTCTGCTGCTGCGGATTTGGGGAGCCTTCTACGCATCGCTCTGAAGAATGTCTCAGCCAAAGTTTTCAAAATAAACGTGCGTAATCCGATTGCATAACCACAACGCAATGAGACTGGTGGTTCTTGCTTTCAAAGTTGACAAAATCAGCACGTCCTTCCGCAGTCAATGTCAGCTTCTCAGCAGGAAGAGCGGTTTAAATAGGTCCACAGTCTACACACAATATCACGATTAGTAGATCTGCCCGTATCATTACACAGCAAAACACTCAAGTGCTTTCAGTAAGTAACATTCAAGATCTGCAACGACGAGGAATGGACGGGACGGGACGAAACGCACAGCCCATCGCATGACCCATATTAGTCATGTAAATCGGCACTCGAGCGCGCGCGCCAAAGTTGCGCCCATAAGCAGACAAAAACCAACAATAACAAACGGATTTATCACTTTGTCACGACTCAATCCGGTCGGTTGACCGGCATCCACTCAGTGACGATCGGATTCATGCGAGAAATAATGCATTGAACGGATGACCTCCAGAGAACCCGCTTTTCATTTTGCTTCCATCCATTCCGAAGAAGAGGATGATGTATTTATTCCCCGCTGAGACTTCGAGCTTCAGAGAAGCGCTCTCGGTTCTGCTAAAGTATAAAAGCATTCCTTATTTGGATCGCGGAGGGTTGAATGCCGGGGCCTTCCTTAGCCTAGTGGTAAGGTTTGCGATTACAAAGCAAATCCATGTTCAAGATGTCTGGGTTCGATTTCCGGTCGATCTCTAGGATCCTTTCGTTATGGAGACTTCCTTGACTATCCTGTGCATAAAATTATCATCCACGATATATGAATGTGGAAATGTAAATTTTGGAAAAAGATGAGCAGAGAAGTTCTGTATCAGTGGGGATGTAACGTTTAAAAGAAGAACGGTTGAACGCCAAGGCGGCGAAGATCTTTTTTTCCTTCTCTGTGAAAGAACCGTTTCAAGAATTGAAACCATAAAACTCAACCGAGCCCGACACCCATTGAATGCAAATGAGTCGGACCTTGTCGCCTATCTTTGTTTTGTTTTTCCAATTTGGGCTGACCGGGGAGTAACTGGAGACTGGCCTGATCGCGAACCGAAGTGGCGGCACTTGTTGCAAATTGTTTCGGTTTTGGTGTTTTTGTTTGCGCTTTCTGCAAAAGTGAGGGCCTGTCATATTCCGCGGTGCGAAATGTTAAGTCAATTAGCTTGAACAGCGACAAATTGCCATATCGGGTGAATCGGCAGCATAAGTTGGGGCTTCGATAAAGATATGCTCAAGTATGTCCTGTATCGGGTGGATAGGTCACTTAAGAATTGTTACTAGAGACTTCGTAATGGTTTTTATGAGCACTAAGGGAGTTGAGTCGTTATAGTACAAATCTCCCTATTTGCGGGAAACGTGCATCTGGAGCCGGTCTTCTGATGCTCTTTAAAGTTATCTTTGGTGTACATATATGAATCTCATTTGGATACCGGTCGTCATAATCTAAGACCCGATCCAAGGGACTAACGAGGTAGCCATGAAAACCAACTTTCACTATGGTGAATATCAAATAAGGGAGAGTTGACTGTATAGCTTACCTACTTAACATATGAAACAACTATTGATCATGAGATTTTTTGCAGATAAAAAATATGTTTTTGTGTGTAAGTTACTATTGTCATGGTCGAAATCGATTGAACATTGATTACTTTTTTTTCAATTATCAGCCATCCGTGGTATTTACCGGACGACATTCCTTACCTTCACTTCTGTTTACCTGAATGTCATAATCGGTGAACACGCTTGCGCGACCTTTCGAAGCGCGAACTAAATGCCTCGCGTTCCGTCCGAAAACCATCCATTATCCTCCCCGTGGTCCTTCCCTTCTCGCTAGCCATTTCTCCTCGTTTCGCAACCATCATGGTCCAATCAGCGCGCCGCGCACTTATCTTTATTCGCATCAATTTGTCGCCACAATCCCGACACCGACGGTCGGACGCCCCTTCAAGGACGTGCGGCACTTCGGAACGTTCGGAACAGGTCCTCTAACTAACCAAAGCCAGTAGTGGCGACTGACAGCTGGCATGTGCGTCATCATTGTCACCGCGCAATCGACAAGCCGCTCCGTATTTTCACGCACTTTTTCGTCTCAAGGATTCGAGATACCAATTCTGACAATTTTTAGCCATGAGAAATTGTCACCACGGTGCTTTCTAGTCCGTTATTATTAGAAAAAAAAAAACTTCATATCATCAAATCTGTTGGGGCCTTCCTTAGCCGAGTGGTTAGAGTCCGCGGCTACAAAGCAAAGCCATGATAGAGGTGTCTAGGTTCGAATCCCGGTCGGTCCAGGAACTTTTCGTAATGGAAATTTCCTTGACTTCCCTGGGCATAGAGTATCATCGTACCTGCCACACGATATACGAATGCGAAAATGGCAACTTTAGCAAAGAAAGCTCTCAGTTAATAACTTTGGAAGTGCTCATAAGAACACAAAGCTGAGAATCAGGCTCTGTCCTAGTGAGGACGTAATGCCAATAAGAAGAAGATCATCAAATCTATATTCATCAGTTATTTTATATAGTGTAATCCAATTGCATGCGTAGTAGTGCAATGAAGACAAAATTTTCTTTGTTTTCTGTGAGAACTGTCACAATATTGCTTTTATTCGCTGTGGGAAAGAAAATATAAACAGAATTGCTGCCGAGTATTCACTTCCTTCTTAGACTGACGTTAATCGAAAGTTCGAATGACGTCAAACAAACATCAACAAGTTTTCGTTCTTAGGAAATCGAGATGTGTATGATTGGATGTGCATTGGTATTCGTGGCAGTTTGCTTGTAGACTTCTATGGCTAAGTTGCAGGTCTGGGTAAACTAAAAAAAAACGTTGGACCCGTTTTAAATTTAAGCCCTTTGATGGTATAAGTTCAATAATTCTCGATTACTTTTTCAAATCGACGTAAGTCACTTTCATACGGATTTGAGAAAACTAATTAGGGTTCATTCAAATATTACGTAACGCAAAATTGTCCAATTTCAAACCCCCTTCCTCCCCCACGTAACAGCTTTTGTATGGGAAATCTTAAATTTTTGTATGGACCGTAACACTTTGTGAGACCCCCTCCCTCCCCCTGTTGCGTTACGTAATATTTGAACGATCCCTTAAGAAGAATCCCATTCTATCTTCTAAAACTGTTTAAAAATTAATCAACTTTTTAACATTTTTTTACCGTGTATATCGCCTCAATTTTGCATACAATCAGCTCGCATTCAAAAACTAACTAGTTTCTATAATTTCTCATAAAAATTTTATGACAAAATGATAAGCCGTTTTATTCAGTAACTTGCGACGTTTTTGTATCAGTGTAAAATCGACTCAAGTAGTGTTTTGTTTCGATTCGTGGTTAATTCACTTTGTCTTTCCATACAGCTGAGCGGCGAAAGTAGTGGTTAAGTTGCGAAAGTTGAAAATCTTACTTTCGTCGTTTTGTAAATCCGAAAATTGAACGTTCTAAAAGTGAAAAATCGAGTTAGTTCAGAGCAGAACGTGTAGATCCTCGTCTGCAAAACACGTAGAATCGATAAAGTAAGTTTGTGAACATTTGTGACATTTCAGGAGGGACGCGGAAAACAAAATGCCGTTTTGATTCATATTACGGACAGCTTTTAATTCCGGACACTCTTCTTTGTATGGGAAACATTTCACACGAAATGTTTCAACTTTTGCCGTTCAAAAGTTCGCATTTTCGAAGCTTGTTTTAATAAGCATTTAACATGAATATCCATGAAAATTTACAATGCCCAACTGCCTTAGACGTCTGTTTAGTGTTTTGACGATTTTAATCGATCATTTGACTTCTCTATTTATGATTTTCATGAGCTGTCCGGAATTGGAATCAAAGTGTCCGGAAATCAGGCCAAAGTAAGGAAGCGTCCGGAATAAGAATCATAGGAAGTCCACACATTTTCATATATTTAAAATTATTCATGTTGTGGAATCTAAATCTTGACCCACCATTCGAAAGCTAAGGGCTTTTAATGCTCGATGACGCTGAGGAATCATACAAACTGATATATTTTATATGCTTTTTGATGAGTAACGTTTCACTGGGGACTTAAGTGTCCGTAATATGAATCAAAACGGTACAACCAAAATTTGAGTTCAAAACCAAGGGGACAAAATCTCAAAAAACAGGATACATGTTTTTTGGACTTAAACCAACAACAAATATTTAATAATTGAGTATTCATGTGTTTCTGGCCAAAAACTTAAGCGTTTGGCACTAAAATTGGAACAGGGCTTTAGGGCTCTATTTCCATTGCCAGCCACGCCCATTTTCTCCGTTACGAGAAAATGAAAGGATAATGATGATATAACACTTACTTAAAGATAGGCTAGCCACTCACCGACGCCCTCATAGATGTCAATGGTTGATAGGGAAGGGAATTGTGTAGGGTTCACTGTAAGCTAGATTTAAGTTGTTGGGAATGACGTTGCTTAGACATTTGATGTCACTCCATGCGCGTGTCTTCCAGGGATGGGGCACAGGTATTTCCATTCCAGGTATTGCCTAAGCTAAAGAGCTTTGGTTTAAACGCCATTGCTTGCTCTCTGAAACGATAAAAAACTGACCCTACCCTCTGAAATAGCCCTAGTTTCATTGAAAATAAGTACTATATTGGAACAGACTACTACTACTACAAAGTAACTTGACCACGAATCAAAACAAAACACTACTTGAGTCAATCTTACACTGATACAAAACCGTCGTAAGTAATTGAATAAAAAGGTGTAATGTTCTGCCATATTTTTTTTTGTTGGAAAATGATAGAAACTCAGAATTTTTGGACGCGTGCTGCTTGGTTCGTTTTGAAGTTCTCCCTTACAAAAGAGGATTTGGAAGCATTTTGTATCATAAAGTAATAAAATCCAATATCTTTGTGTGGAAAGCTTTCAAAACGTCAACTATGGAGTGAGATCCTCCACAGGCCTTGTGCTGGAGACATAAACATATTTTAACTTAATACGCTTATTCTGAAAAACTGCGAGTTCCAGTTAAGTGTGCATGTCTTTGTCTTCCTCCTTTTTTAAGTGACTGTTCCCATAGAATGGCTTTTTCTTTATCTAATTTGTCTCTAACTAAATTAACAAATTTATTCTTCAAAAAGTTCAGGCAAAGACTGGCAAAATATTTTATGGTGACTATGGAAAACACGTTCTACAAGATTTCCTCCATTTTCTGAGATCGAACAAACTTTTATTTTCAATAATTTAATGCGATTTTTGAAGGTGGAATATTTATCTCCAGAGTGTGCAACGATCAAATGCTTTTTCTGATTCTTAGAGAACGAAACCTTTGACCTTTTTCATTTTTGTCAATTATTTAGATTGATTAAATATATTTATTTATCTATTCTTTTCGAGTTTTATCTTTTTGATCAAGTCTAACTCAGACGAACTGTACAATTGAAATGAATATAATATTAGAGTGAGACGTGTGTTAATGGAAACTAAATAAAGAGAAAGCAACAGTTCATGAAAGATGCTTATAAGAAGTAAAGAATATCTGATACTGTTTGGTTTCATTGAGTTCAAAATCAAATTGTACATGTCATGACCAAAATTCAAAATCTATCTAATCGAAATTGTATTCTTGAAGTATTGAGTCATTACAAATTCCAACAGCTAGGTCATGGAGTACACTGGAGATTTTTATAGTTCTTGTTTCAAAAGCATTCGTGCGACATCTCTAACTTTATGATACGTGAAACAATGAGTGGAAATGGTTATCACAAAGTTCAACGGTATCTTTTACTTTTCTTGTTTTAACAAATCATGAAGTTTGATGTGTTGCATGGATGTTTTCCTACAAGTGATCTTTTATATGTTATAAATATTTATATCTTATACAGCATTGTATTGGCCCTTTTCGTCGAGACTCAGATTCACACTCACATCTCAATTAATGAGCTTGAGCAAATTCATTGGAGATCTGCTTAAAAAATTCATGCTTGAGTTTTTCGTGCAAAATCACTCAATCACACTTAAGCCATCAAAAATAATTCAGTCGTAAAGCCTGTCAAAATCTCGTGAAAAATGAATGATGATGTGTACGTTTTAAAAGATCAATTTTATTTTACCAGACTAACAAGAAATCTTTGTTTTGTGTGGAAGAAAAACTAGACAATGAGTCAAACAGATGAGCCAACTCATCCATGATTTTATGACTGCTGAATTGCGTGATTGAAAACTCATGCATGACAAATTCACTCGTGATTATGAGAATTTGAGGTGTTTACAACATTTTCAAAATTAATACTTATAAAAGCGTGTAACATTTTGTTGATCTTATCCCATCCTTTCTGGACACGCAGTTTAATAATTCAACTAGTGAGTACAGATTTGAAAAAGATTTTTTTCTAACTAAAACGGTCTAATGAGCACCGTGGTCACGCTTCATCTCACGACCAGCCAGCGCGTTGGAAATTCGAGCGCTGAGCCGTGAACCACACCAGAGGCGCATCAGCTCAACATTCATAAGTCACACCACTGTGGTGAAAAACAAATCACAGGGAGAGGCCACCTTGCCTCGCTTGGTCTGATCGGTGAGAACTGGGGTGCACCACAAGTGCACCTCGATATCTCCCTATAAGGCAGATGCAAGTTCACATTAAAACATTCCAAAACCGGTACTTATACGGGCAATAACTAATAAATCTCCCAGGCGCAACTGTCACTCACCATCGCAGCATTCAACCTCTTTGGGTCAACCAGTTTGAATTTATAATCCACATTAAACGCGCGTCTGCGCCATATTTTGCGCCGAAGCCGAGCCATATTGTTCCCGGCGACCTGGGCTAACGAGAGCGAGCCGCGAGCGCCCCGTGAGAAGCGGTTGACAGTGGTCTCATTTCCTTCAAAAGGCTGCCCGAAATGGCATAATGTCAAATTGGGGTTTTACCGCTCTGGGGGGATTCGAAACATGGTGCTGACTTAGATCTGCCAACGTGATAATGGTGTCCCATGTCATAATAAGTGAGCACAGATGCACATTTACCATACACAATGGGTGAACGTGTGGTTAAACTTGGGGGGACCCAATACCCGAGGAGTCGAACGTAGTCTTGACACTGACTTTGAAGGAACACGCGAGCGGGGCTTGTTATGCGGTTTGGTGGCTACCGGTTCTTGTTTTGATTTTTTTTTCGCGGAGTCATAACTGCTGCCTGGTGGCCTTTCTAGGGAGGGTGCTGGCGCTGACTTAGTATTGCATAGCAAGCGTAACATGATTAGAGGTGCAATGTGAAGGTACCACACCGTGCGAACTTCACTGTTCAGTTCTGATGATTGGCGCAATTTGGAATTCGCGATCTTTTGAGTTCTTCGATGCTATTATGGTACTGGTTAAACATATTTTTGAAACTAGCATTGCGGAGTACTTGAGACATGACGTCATATGACACGACCAACTCAACAATGGTAGTAAGCCACGGCACTTTAAATACCCGTTGAAAGTTTGTTTTAGCGGTACCCTTGCGATAGAATGTTTAATGTCATTCGTTTCTGCATCAAATTCTGAGTATCCTTCTTCTTCTTCTTCTTGGCATTAACGTCCTCACTGGGACAGACCACTCAGCTTAATGTTTTTATGAGCACTTCCACAGTTATTAACTGAGAGCTTTCTTTGCCAAACTTGCCATTTTCGCATTCGTATATCGTGTGGCAGGTACGAAATTTAATGGTTTTCATAAAATTCTACGTACATCAAATTCTACGGAAATCTCGGGATTCCCGGGATGTCAGAAATAAAATCCTGGGAAACGGGATATCCCGAAATTTGTCAAATCCCGGAATTTTTTGTCCCATGGATGGACACTCTAGACATGAGCATGAATGTAGATGACCGATCAATACCAACCTGCTACGAAGCTTACCACTCTCAATATGCACAAGTCGAAAGCACAACATTTTAAAGTCAATAACAGCATCGATCACGTCCTTGCGGTTATCGGGAAAAGGAAGAAATGTTAGTTAGACAACCATTGTTAGCAGAGATCTAAGAATCTTCTCATCTCCACAGTTGTCATAGAAAGGATATTTTGTTAGTGGTATAAGGTAAGGATCTGGGAGTCGCCAATAATTGGTAATGCGATGTATGATATAATTACGACTAACCCGATTCGCGATATTACTCATTTAGAAACATTCAATATCTTCGAATTTAAGAGAAAATCAGTACAAAATAAAACATCTCTTTGAGACTATGGTCACAGGAAAGCTTCCGAGTAACTCCTCAAATCAAACAGAATAAGAAGATCTCTGGACTTCACTCCACCTCTTGAACAGTTCAGTGATGTCTTGAAGTTAAATGTCAAACATGAAACTTAGATTCAATGCAATAACTGTGTTTTGTTTGTTCTGATGTGCTATAAATCATGATCTGACTCAACAGACCCCAAAGGCCTTTTGCCGTGTGGTACAGAACATATCACAAGAAATAATTCAAAGATTTTGTAATGAATACAAAAACGTCATTACAATGATGTCATCTTCAATATTTGGAATAAATGTTCGAATATTTTGTCCAGAAAACTCTCCAAAGAGATTTCCAGGAATTTAACCAGGTATCACACAACAAATTTCTCTAAAGATTGTTTTACACATTTCTCATAAATTTATTCTGAGAATCCTTCCAAAAATTCATCCGAATATCTATCACAAAACCTTCCAGAAATCCTCAAAGAAAGAATTTTATGGATACACCTCAATTTTTCGCAAGAAAGACCTCACCAATTTTTTCCAGAGGATTTTTTTTACAGATCACTCCAAGGATCACTCTAAAAATTTCATCAAGGATTCTGAATGAATTCATTCAACATCTTTCAATAACTGACTCAAGAAGGAATTTACAAACAGATTCCTTCAAAAAGGGAATTATCTTGTAGATTGCTCGAGGAATCCCCTCAAGGATCTTCAAGAATTTCTACCCGAATCTCTCAAAAAATGACATATCTTCTTCTTCTTTTCTGGCGTTATGTCCCCACTGGGACAGAACCTGCCTCGCAGCTTAGTGTTCTTATGAGCACTTCCACAGTTATTAACTGAAAGCTTACTATGCCAATGACCATTTTTGCATGCGTATATCGTGTGGCAGGTACGAAGATACTCTATGCCCTGGGAAGTCGAGAAAATTTCCTACCCGAAAAGATCCTCGACCGGTGGGATTCGAACCCACGACCCTCAGCTTGGTCTTGCTGAATAGCTGCGCGTTTACCGCTACGGCTATTTGAGCCCCTCATAAAATGACATATATAGCAAAGAAAATATCTTGAAAACCACCTTAAAAAAACAGTTATTGAAATGCTCTTGAATTCATGTAATAGGAATACTTTAGAATTCCTATCAGTGATTTCTTTAAAACTTGATTGTAACCCATTAACGCCCAGTGGTCTGATTTGAGATCAGAAGCTGCGAACGTCCAGTGATCTACTTTTATGCATACAGTTTTTTTGTAGACACAAAGGAAGCTGGTATCTTTGTCAAAATTGTGAAAGAGCTCAAGAGCAGTCTAATGACAGGATTCTCAAATCAGATTTCTTGCACTAGGTTGCGTTGTAGGCATGAAATATTTCAATCTTTTTAGTTGTCTTGTCAGCAGCTCTTGTCGGCGTCACTACGCTCGTCTTATGTTACCATTGGCGTGGTTTCCAAATTGAATGATTCCTGAAGGTGTATAGAAAAGATCTTGGAAGCCGGTGTGGATTTTAAGATTTCAGAATAGATTCTAGAATTCCAGTGGATATTGGGACTCCAGTGTAGGTCCTGAGATTCCTGTGAGGATTCTGGGTTTTCAATGTGAATCCTAGTATTTCAGTGAGGATCCTTAGATTCCAGTGGATCATGTGGATCGTAAGGTGACAGTGTGGATCTTGGTATATCAGTGTGGATCCTTGGATTCCAGTACAAATATTGGGATTCCAGTGTGAATGTCGGGATCACCGTGTAGATCCTGAGGTTCCGGTGTAGATCCTGGGACTCCAGTGTGTATCTTGGGAACTCCAGTGTGGATCATGTGACTCAAATGTGGACCAAGGGATTCCAGTGTAAATTTTTAAGTTCCAGGGTAGATCTTGCGATTTCAGTATAAATCCTGGGATTGAAACATGGCTTCTTGGTTTCCAAGGGTAATCTTGAGATTCCAGTGTGGATCCTAGGATTTCCGGTGTGGATCCTAGGATTCCAGTGTGCATATTAGGATACTGGTGGGAATTTTTAGTTTCTTTGAGTTTGGATCCTTCGATTCTAGTATGGATCTTGGGATTCCAGCTATGGGTTCTAGGATTGCAATATGGATACTGCCAATGATGATCCTGGGTGCTCAATGTGGATCCTAGTGTTTCATTGATCTTTTGATTCTAGTGGATCATGTGGATCGCAATGTGACTGTGTGGATCTTGATACTCCAGTGTTGATCCTGGATCTCAAGTGTGGATCTTGGGATTCCTGTGTAGATCTTGCGATTTCAGTATGGATCCTGGGATTGGAACATGGCTTCTTGGTTTTCAAGGTGAATCCTGGGGCTCGAGTGTAGATCTTTGGATTTCCGGTGAGGATCCTAGGATTTCAGTGTAAATATTAGGATACCAGTGGGGATTTTAAGTTTCTAGTGTGGATCCTTGGATTCCAATATGGATTCTGGGTTTCCAGCGTGGGTTTTGGAATTGCTGTGTGGACTCTGGGATTCTTGTGTGAATCCTGGTAATCCATTGTGGATCCTGGTACTCTAGTATGGATCCTGAGACTCCCGTGTAGATTCTGGAACTCCATGCTGGATCCTTGGGTACCAGTGTGGATGCTGGGATTCCAATTTAAATCTTGGCATTTCTTTGTGAATCCTGGGATTCTAGTGTAAATTTTGGTATTTTTGTGTGGAGTTTTCAGAATTGATATTGGTATACCAAAGTGGATCTTGGGATTCCAATGTGCATCCGGCGTTCCACTGTGAATTCTGGTATTTATTTGTGGATTCTGGGATGTGTAGATACTACGACTGCAGTGTGGATCCTGGGATTCCAGTGCGGATTCTGGGACTTCAGTGGGGATATTTGAATTCTTTTGTGGATCCTGGGAATCCGGTACGGATTCTGGGAATCCAGTATTTATTCTGGGATTCCAATGTGAACGCTGGGAATCTAGAGTAGATCCTGGGATTGCAAAGTGGATCCTTGTGTTTCAGCCTGGATCCTTGGGTTTCAGTGTACATCCTGGGTTTCTAGTGTTGATTGTGTTACTGCATTGTAGATCCTAGGCTTCTAATGTAGATATTGGGATTCCAGTCTGGTTTGTTGTATTTCAGTGTGAACCCTGGCACTGTTGTGTGGTTCGTAGTGAATCAGTGTGGATCTTGGAATTCCAGTTTGCTCCTAGGATACTAGTGTGTATTTTGAGATTCCGGTGTGAATCCTGGTATTCCAGTTTCGATCCTGGGATTGTAACGTGGGTCGTGGAATTCTAGTGTTAAACTTGAGATTTCAGTGAGGATCGATTTCAGTGTAGACCTTGGGATTCTAGTGTGAATCTTGGAATTCCAGTGTGGATCTTGCGATTTCAGTGTGGATACCAAGGTGAATCCTTGGATTACAATGTGTATCCTAGGATTTAAGTGTAGCTATTGGAATACCAGTGGGGTTTTGAGTTTCCAGTTTGGATCCTTGGATTCCAATGTGCATCCTGGGATTACAGTATGGATCCTCAATTTCTAGTGTGGATTTTGGGGTTCCAGTGTGGAGACTGGTATTTGCAGTGAGGATTCTGGCATTCAAGTGGGAACGGTTAAGATTCCTGTTAGGATCCTGGACGTTCAGAGGAAATACCGTGGGAATCCTGTGAGAGATATATTGAAATACTGTGCATATGTCGTGTAAATACTGCAGAAATTCTTCTGGGCATATAGTTTGAAAATACATAGGGAATCTTATGGAAATGCTGGGGTTCTTGTGAATGTCCTGTGGAAATCCTCTGGATATTCCGAGAGGATCCGAGTTGAGTTTGGGATATCCTGTGAGAGTTTTGTGGCGAATAATTAGTATTCCTGGGAGAATTCCATGGAAAAACTTTGGGAATCATGAAATAATCCCATAAGAGTCATGTGAGAATACTTTTGGAACATTGGAAACCTTTTGGAATTCTGTGAGAATTGTGTAGAAATGCTTGCGAGAATTGTGAGAATCCTATAGGAATACCATATGGTTTTAATGAGCAGCCTGGGGTTATTTCAATGAAAATTCTGTGTGAATCCAACGGATATGTTTTGAGAATCCTGTGGGAATAATATGGAAATACCTTGGAAATCCTGCTGAAGTGGTTTTCATTACGACAACAATTACTATATTCGTGAAAATATTGTAAGTAATCTGCTTCGTTTGCTTAGAAACAACAAACTACGCACTTGATTACCAAGAGCTTTTGGAGCGAAATCTTAAATTTAGAGAGAATTAATATGTTTGAAGAAGCTCATTACCAAAAGAACTTCAGGTTGGAAATTTTACCGACCTACCAGGCTGAAAAGTGAGCTGTTTCATACTTTGTAAGTAAGTTCAGAAAGAAGAAGATTTTATAGGGAGTGTCATCTCACTCTCAACAAATTTTGGAATATTCCGAGAGTGACCTGCATGAAACTCCCGGAACGTCACGTGAGTTCCCTTGTTTTCTCGTTATCAAATTACGCACGATCGACGATTCTCCATCGTTCAAGCCTACCTCATGCCCAACCAGACCAGATCCACTCACGTTGCTCAGTCATCACTCATCATCGGGGGTTGCGTGCAGAAATACGATACCCTTTTTTGCATGCACTTTTCGTTTCTACTCACCTGGGACCTGATTTAAAGTGCTAAATAGGCTCTGTGCTTTAGTTCACCAACGAAGTCCTCTCTTTGCTCTGCTCTGTATGACATAATAAGGCGCAATCAAATATAAAATTCATGCTCTCGTGTCTCGTCTGGTTCAGTGCATGCATTGGGACTGCCGATGCCGATTCTTGGGGGTCCAAAGGGGTAGGTACCCACGATTACCGATGACCGTAAATGGACAACCGTCAAGGCCATCGTGTCGCATACGATGGTGATGATCTCCCAGCCACCAGCGCACAACAGGTTCTCTCCGCATGCAGAGGAACTTCGAAATTTATGGTTGCTTCCTTTGATGCGGTGTTTATTTCTATGAATTCGCGCCACAGCAGGGCTGAGGAACGCAGAGTCGTCTCGCGAAAAGGTGGGGAGGAAAAGTCTCGCGGCGACGACGACGTCTCAATTTCCAGCCGCGTGGTCAGTTCCTACTGTTTTATCGTTCGCGAACGGTCGGTGGGTTGTGCTCATCGAATCAGCTGAGATTGGATCAATTTGAATTACTTTATTTTAAGGACGCAACTCTGGGTGGTCTCTCCCGGTGCGAGGTTTTGGTGAATGTGTTTTGCAAACCGGTACGAATCGTTTTTCGGTGCATGACGCCACTTTTCCACAGAACATCACTTCGAAAGCACTAGATCAAAGTGTCCTGTACTAACGATCTGATTTTCCCTTTCTCTCCCCAAACAGGTCACGTGCGGTTTCGCGGTCTACAGTGTTGTTTTCCTAACACGTTTTGTCGTTGTCGTTGTTGTTGTTGTTTTTTTGAGTGTAGTGAAGTGCCCGACACAGAAATCCACCGAAAATGGATGCCATCAAGAAGAAGATGCAGGCGATGAAGCTGGAGAAGGACAACGCGTTGGATCGCGCCCTTCTCTGCGAACAGCAGGCCCGCGACGCCAACCTGCGCGCGGAAAAGGCCGAAGAAGAGGCCCGCCAGCTGCAGAAGAAGATCCAGGCTATTGAAAATGACCTCGATCAGACCCAGGAGGCGCTGATGGCCGTCAACGCCAAGCTGGAGGAGAAGGAGAAGGCTCTCCAGAACGTAAGTAGAACCTTCTAGATATGCAATGTTGTTTGTAAGAAGTCCCGCTGTGTGGGACTCGTGCACAGGACACACTAGTGTTGCCAGTTTGGGGAACGAAATGATGACAATTTCAACAGGAGATAGCGTTATTTGTGTGCTGCGCATTTCCGAAAGAATATCCAAGATGGAAAAGTACTGGACTATGCTGAAATTTAGAGGATTTTTTCGGTACAGTGTCCGTTCAACAACTAAGAAATAACAATGTTTTGAATCTTCTTCTTCTTCTTGGCATTACGTCCTCACTGAGACAGAACCTGCTTCTCAGCGTAGTGTTTTCAAGAGCTCTTCCACAGTTATTAACTTAGAGCTTTCTTTGTTCTGAATGTATTGTAAGTTTAGTGTTATGTCTGCTTGTATGTGACTTAACTATAGCTTTAGAAAACCAAATTGTTAGGCAAGACAAATACAAGATTTCCACAAATAGTAGCGTAAAGTGAGGCAAAAGTCCAAATGGGGTTAAAGTTTAAGGTATGATGTTCCGCTCAAGAAAAGTAAAAATTTCTGCTCAAGAAATGGTCAAGAAATTTCCTATTATGAGCTCCGTTTGAAATGACATTTTTTTTCAACTGCGTAGTGCGACCAAAGAAAAATACTTTTCTTGAGCATTTCTTGCAAGAAATTTCCGCGCATCGAGATAGGCGATTACTTTTCTGTTGAAGTGCATACTTCGCTTAATTCAAAACATATGTTATACAGTTAGTGACAAAAGTTTGTAATTGAATGCTATTTTCCATACAAAATGCCCATCATGGGGATCTATATATCAGTTTCTGATAGTCTGGATTCGCTGAAATTTGGATGACGAACTATAAACACCCAGAAGTTTTGTCTAAACTGAGCTTATTGAATTTCAGTCATTTTCAAAAGAGATTCAGAGTGTTGTTCAAAGACAAAAGTAAGTAACCGTGAGATTTTTTATTTAATTCAAAAAACGGTAAGTTGTGTGATTAGTTTGTTCGGCAAAATTGTTCAATTTTGAAAGTTATACAAAATTGCAGAATACACCAAGCACTTACAACTTACTCTTTCTTAATTAAATAAAATCACTCGATTTTCAACTTTTATCTTTGAACAATCCTCAGAAATTCTTTGAAAAATTACTATACTGTGATGAATTCACTAAAGACAAAATTATAGGTTGTTTGTAGTTCGTCATCCAAATTCCAGCCAATTCGGACTACCAGAAGCTGAGATACAGATCCCCAAGCTTACATATGCGCAAAAAACAACATTTGTTTACTAACTTTTGTTACTGACTGTAGAGTAAGGTGGGGCAAAAGTTCGACCTTAGTGATATAATCAAAGTTTCCAGAAAAAAAGCAGTTGAAACAAAATAAATACCATACAGTGAACATTCAACATATTGGCTATAATTTTGCTGAACATACTTGTGCCAAAATATTTACCCATTTTTAGTTATAACAGTTTCAAAATTGATTGTCTTAAACGAACTTTTGCCCCACCGGTGAGTTCGAATCTATTGTGGGGCAAAAGTTCGCTAGCTAAAACGTTAAATATTGATACTCTTATGACAGGCATACTTTATACCAGCCGTAAACTTATGTTCGCCGGAAAATACACACTAAATTTTAATCAAAAAATTGTCCAAAACGGGGTTAATTTGGGTATACCTAAAAATAGCAGTTTTTCGCAAAACTAAGTGAAAATGTAAAATTTTGGTAACATTTTTCGCACGATCAGGCAAATTTTGCTAAATTTGAAGATAATAGGGTCCTAAAATGTTTAATGAAATCTTGTTTTAATTTTATAACACGAAAAAGCATGTTACTGTAACTACTTTAGCAATTTTTCCCGCTCAAATAACGGCTATATCATATTTAAACTTCAATTTTAAATTTGGGTCCATAAATGAACCTTGACACTTAAGATTATGTTTGACGTTCGCTTAGTCGACAAAAACACCATGGTGCACAGGGATTTTAGTTTTAGCACTGGGGTTGTTCCTATCTGACATTTCGGAAGGGACACGGAAAACAAAATACACCCAAAAATTTGAGTTAAAACTAAGGGGTGTGACAAAATCTGACATTGGAAAAAATGTTTGGACTCAAACAAATGAAAAACATCAAAAATTGAGTAAACATGTGTTTTTGGCCTAAACTTAAGCGTTTGGCACTAAAATTGGGATAGGACTTTAGGACCCTATTGTTTGACTTATAAATAGGCACATGGGAACTACTTCTTTTTCTTCTTAGCATAACACTTCAACTGGAATAAAGCCTTTTATTCAGTTTAGTGTTCTAAAACCACTTCCATAGTTATTAACAGGGAGTTTTCATTGTCAAACTTGCAATTTTTCATTCGTATACACGATGGTACTCTATGCCCAGGGAAGTGAAGGAATATCTCATTACGACTGGGAATCGTACCCAGACATCTATACACCCGATTCTGTTTTTGCACGGGGGATGCGTACCGTGCAAAAAAAAGTTTTCAGTTCAAAATTTCAAGTATTCGTTCTCGCAGTCCAAACTGAAAATTCTTGCTTACGAATATAAACATTTCAATTTTACAGTTTTTTTTTTTTAATTTAAGTAAAATTGACTTTCAAAAATGCCATAGACCACAGAAGTTAAAAATCTAAAAGAACAACTATTTAAAAAATAAGTCAAATCCATGATTCAAGGTTTTTTTTATTATTATGTGACATATTTGAATTACTTTACAAAGTATTTTAATCGATTATGAAATGAAATAGAGTACATCTAAAATACCGATGCAGCCTATGAAAAAAATCTTAAAACGCACTGTGAATCACCCGCTAAACTTCTGTGCTTACCGATGACATCACCTTATTATCCGCCCTGATTTTCCTGAGATGAAAAATTATTCAACAAGAGTCCACCTCACACGTCGTTGATTATTTCCGGTCGGTCTAATGGTTGTGGTGCCAATTATACACCGAGATGAACTAACGTCATCGTCCACCGAATCACCAAAATTTTACGTTCCGTTCTAAATGCGATTATTTTTCTGGCGATCTCTGTAATGTTTTCGCGTAATTTCAATTTGACGACGTGACAGCCCGTCCAAAACGAAAAAAAATCGTCGCCCTTGAGCCGAAATTTTCATTCAAAAAAGCGCGTTCATTTTTCTGTTCAATCACTCACCGAAATGGTGACAAACATGAACTGTCATACAGATTACTCCACTGTACGATGGTACGTGACAAGTCGTGAGAGCTAAAATTAGAATGCATTTTTTCGGCGTAGTGCAGTCGAATTCAGTGCATCACATCACTATCGAAGGAATTTCACTTGCATTCATTATCTAACACGGCACCGCCAACCCACGCAGAGAATATTGCATAATCTCTTGTTTGACAGATTGAATTATGGCGTGACAAATCAAGATGGCGGCGGCGAACAGAAACTGTTTTTTGATAAACATAGCAGGGGCGCTGCCTGGTAACATGATCAATATGGCGATCGCACGTTGCTCGGTTGTAATATTTAATTTCGACGGAGCGGATTGTGCGAAAGGTTCGAGAAAATCGGCCCACCGTTGTTGGGATACCATTCGATGCGATGAAACTTTTATTTTTAGAGTTTCGTGGTGGCATTCGGTGCATTGCACGCATACCAGCGATGGCGGTATTAAATATGGCGTCATCTTCTCGGTGGTGTGCCGGTCAGCTTGCTCATGCGCGGTCGGCTTCGGAGATGACAAACCGCCGAAAGTGATCATGGCCGGTCGGTGTCATGACTAAATGGACTTTCTCTCGAGTGGACGGGATGACAGATGAAGAGCCAGGGTTGAGCCAAGAACCAATCATCCTCTAATTATATAGAACTGTTTATTGGTAATATTGACTGCGGCGAGGACCACTCCGGGCGACGAGTCGTGATGTCGTGCAAGGTTTAAATGGTTGGCGACGACTACGACGGGGGTGTTGGGCTAGCGATCACGAGTGAGAGCAGGAAAATAGATTGAGAGCGTGAAAGCGCGAGGGTCAGCCAGAGGAATCGTAAGAATGCCGGCAGTTTTTTTCGCTGGCCCCACAAGATCGGTGCGGAGTTTCATTCATGAGATAAGTACACTATCCGGCACATTGTTGGAAGAGACGAGATGCAGTGAAAACCGCATCCCGTGCTGCTCCGCAGAAAAAATAATAATAAAAGAAACCAGTCAATACTAGAAGTTTAGTTTTGATGCTGAAATTCTAAACCGAGTGCGTATTATCGTCAAAGTACAAAATAACACGTAGAGAAACCCAGTCTGGAGTCACAAGGAGAGCTAGTTTAGCGAATGATAGTTTATTGGTTTTGATTGGTGCAGAGAATGATCGGAGTGATATCGTATGGTAATAGAAAACGAGGATCGAGTTGTTTCAATAGTAAACCGCGAGGCAACAACGGAGGAAAACGTGCCAAAAAGACACGACATTCACGGCAGCATGCATCGGCGGTGGCAGCAGCCAATCGTCGCGGTAATAACAGTGCTGGCCACGAGAGTGCGCTAGCGTTGATCAACTGTGGCCAAGAGCTGACAGCGAAGAAGAGCCGAGCGAAAACGGTGGCGAAAAAGAAGCGCCACCGAACAGCGAAACCAGCAAGTAGCAGACGTAGCTCAGTGTCAGTGACAGGAGCAGTGTGTAAAAAACAAGAACAAGTACGATCGACGAGTTCGGCAAGTTTGGCCGATGGTGGTGCTGCTAGTACAATGTGCGAAAATAATCCCGTTCCGTCTGGAGGATCGGGTAGAAAACGGGGTCACCAGCATCACCCGAGATTCAGCGGCAGCAGGAAATCCAACGTACCGGCCGAGGACGTGATTGCAGCGCTGAGAGGAGCTTTCGACTGCGGCGGAACAATTACGACGACGTCGACGGGAGGAGGAGGCAGTCTTAGCAGCAGCTCGTCGTCGTCGTCACTGCTGATTGGCAACAGTATAGTAAACACAGACATAATCATTGGCAACGACGAGAATGCAAATCCACAGCAAAATGTCACCGTCAAAGCGGGGGTGGAGGCAGAAGAAGAAAAACAAATGATTCTGATGGCGATCGATGCTGCTGATGATGGTGGTGTTGATTCTGTTGATGATGATGATGTTGTAAATAATAATAGCCACAACCTAGGCCAGGATCTCAACCCGGAAGTGGAACTGTATCAAGATATCAGTAACAATATATTAGAAGACGACGAAAGGCTGACAGAACAAAGTGATGAATTGATTAATCAACAACAAAGCAAGAGCAGCAACAGCAACTGCAATAGTCTAGTTAGTAGCGATATAAGCAATAGCACGGCTAGTAATGTAATAGTGATAGACGATGACGAAGATGACGATGGGAGAGGCAGCACTGCTAGTGGGGAACCGTTGGAGATCACCAAGCTGGAGGAAGTTCCCAGCGGTCAGGAGCTAGTCAAGCAAATTAGCAAAAAGCTAAAACGCAGCAAAAAGAGTCCGTCCTCGGATGATTCCAGTACTGCTAGCGCAACGCGGAAAAAGTCCAGTACCGGTAGCAAAAAATCTTCCAAAAATTCCGATGGCAGCAGCAGTACCAGCAACGGCAAGCAGCGGAAAAAGATCCGGGCTTCAACGGGTGATATTTCCAAACTGGAGCGGGCGTTAGGAGATGGAGCACCGTGCGAGGATGGGACAGCGGCGGACGAGAACGATCCGGATGCGGCAGAGTGGGCCAAGCTGCGGTGCACCAGCGAGCGGACTGAGGTCATCGCCGAAAGGGAACATCGACGGCAGAAGCGATGCGCGGACTATCCAGGGCTGGCTTTCGGACGGTCCATATTCAGCTCGGATACAATGATGAAGTTCAACATCATCCGGAATGAGCTGCACAACATCATGAAGACGCAATTGAAACGGGTAAATATGATCCAACTTTCTACACATATTGGCTCGATCACTGGGTCCCGAATGGCGCTCGTCCGGATCGAATTCTGGAAAGATCGCAATTTTTGGCCCAAATGTAATCACAAAGTGATCCAACCGAAGTCGGTTTCTCTAGTTTGTAAGCAGAAGAAAGAAACGATTTGTGCACAAACTCGCACGGACACGATCGGCCGCACGATCGCCGCACAAAGTTCTCCCAGCGCGCCGTGAGAAAGAAAGAGCAAGGGTGAGCAAAATTCAAGAATGTGTTATTTTTAGAGGTGGATAATTTTCCAAAAAATATTTTTCCTCGCGATCGCGGATCGCAGCTGAACGGTAAAATTTTTAGCCCACACACAAAACGTCCGAAAAGTTGCGAGAAAATCGAGTGAAAACGAAACGAGAAACCGATGGTGTTCAGTGCTTTGCGTTCAAAGGGGAACGAGGTCTAATATGAGCCTCTTGATAGAAGATTGAGAGTTTGTGCGAAAGTTTAACGCTTCCAAAGAGTGAAGATAAGGCGGTTAGCTTTGGAAAGTGTAACTTCAATGTTAATAGACGCATTTTGTCATTTCGTTTCCACAGTCGGGCAAGTGCTCGGTACACGATCGCTTAACGGTGAGAGTGTACGAGTGCGCGTGCTTGATCATTATTATTCCCTCTTCGGGCAGCCTAGCGCGTTCGCATCGCGATCGTTCGTTTGTGTATTTTAGAACGATCGTAAAACAACACTGTTTATATTCGGGAAATTTTACTCGCGCAATCGGCTGCGGTGATCGCGCAGTTTTTCACGATTCACAAAGACCTACATTGTGGTGGCGTTCGGCTCTGCGCCAAGGGACCTAGATTTTTGTCTACGCTTCGTGACCATGACATGTCTGTCCGATCCTCGTTAGGAGGGCCTTCCACCTACTACCTCCCCTCGCAACACCTGATACCACATCATTTTTGTACGATAATAATTCACCGTGGCTCTTTCACCGCCAAATTTGAAAAGCGAATCAGTTGAAAGCCTCCGTCGATTGTTGAGCTGCTGCTGGTGGTGGTTTTTGCTTGAGGAAAATCCAAATTATCACAAAATTGAAGCAGTGTAAAACGGAAAACCGAGCACGTTGTGTAATTTATGCTTTTCGTTTTCTCGCTGCCTCGAAACAATGAGATATCGTCGTTGGTTGGTTCGGTTCGCTGAAGTTCGCCTATCGGCCAGACGCTTGATCAGGTTGAAAAGTGGTAAAAATCAAAAACCAACAACGATGCTAACAGGGGTCCTCCCTAGCTTAGTGATAGAGTCCGCGGCTACAAAGCAAAGCCGTGCTTAAGTTTTCTGGGTTCAATTCTCGGTCGGTCCAGGATCTTTTCGTAATGCAATTTTCTTGACTTGCCTGAACATAGAGGCTCTATGTTAGAGCATTGTTGTGACTACACGACACGACAAACGAATGCGAGAATGACAAATTTTACTAAGAAGTCAATAACTGTGGAAATGCTCTCAGAACACTCAGCTGAAAAGCAGGCTCCGTCCCAGTGGGGACGTAATGCCAAGACGAAGAACGACGTTAACAATGGCAACTCAGAAACGAACGACTCCATCATAGCTTTTGATGTTGCATGGGGTTTTGTAGTCGGTGGCCGAAGAAAATTTTGATGACGGCCGAAGACGACTTCACCACGACTACGGTGAATGTGTTGTTTTTTTTTCGGCTGTACATACGTGCGAATCAAACGAAATGAGATCAAGACGAAAACGGTTAATTGGCACTTGCCGTACGGTCTCTCTGCGGGCGCGGAACTGGTTGGCAGATCAGCTGCAATGCGAAGCGATCGCGAAGAAGATTGGTGTATGATGAGGGTATGGTTGCTTTCTAGGGTAAAGGGGTTTATTGTTGAGCTCACGGCAATTGTCAGCAATAAATCGCTCAGCTGTGTTCAGCGCTCTTGTTTACATTTTTCAGATGAAAATATAAAATGACAAGATAATTAATTCAGAGATCGGGAGTCAGTTTGGTTGAAAATTTACGTCTTTACCCTATATTGGAGAGAGAGGTAGATGCAAATGTTACCAAACGAATAATGATTGCTCGATCGTATGGAAATCAGAGGAAAAGGTCTGGAGTAAACCATTGTGGAGGAACCTTATGAATTTGACAGATTTCGCGCTACTCTTTGGAAAACTTGCAATCATTTCTTCCAGTAGAGTATTGAGTTGTAATCAAGCATTGCAGAATTCATTTTTATTTTATTTCGAAGCACAATCAATGCAAGGAAAGAAACACATCTCAACTGTATCAGTTCATGATCAACAATGTTTCGCAAGTTGTAACAAGCTTGATAATCAACAGCAGCAAACGAAAGAGAGCGATGATAAAACTCATTTTTTCGCTTTTTTACTATTGGGAGTAGGTATTTTGTTTTACTGACTCAGTAAAATTTACTGGCATGATTCAACAATCCCCGAACACCTCAGGCAGCAACCATTTATTACGTAACGCTAAAATTTGAAATTCTGAACCCTTACCCCCTCCTCCATAACGATTTTTGTGTTAAAGATTTTTAATACGTCTTAATGTTTGAGCCAATCCCTCCTCCCCTTCGAGCGTAATGTAATTTGTCGACGATGCCTTACAGCGATAGTGTCCTTTGTTTGGAGCTTGTTTAGATTGGTTTTGTCATGCACTGTTATCCCCCTGATAATCAGAGCTGTAGCAGAAGATGATAAACAGGTTCTCTAGACGTGCTGTTCATGGATCATGGTTACAGAAAGCGATAAGTGAGAGATTCTCTCAATTTTCTCAGAATTCAAATCTCTGGTTGTGATCATGTTTTACATGATTCAGTACGATTCGCCAATTATATATCTCCTTCTTTCTCGCATTACATCCCAACAGAGAAACAAACTGCTTCTCAAATTTTGTAAATTCTAGCGCTAAATACATGTCGTGTGAAGTATTTTTTAGCCAATTTGAAGTCTACTAGGTTTCGAAAATCAGGGATGTCAAAATTTCTTTGCTTCTAAGTGTAGCCAAGTGTCTTAAAAAGCACAAATATTCACATGTTTGAGAATTGTAAGCATATCTTTATGGCATTACAAATAAACCGAAATCTAGTATATTTGTAGATAAAGGTAAAGCATCACACTCGCAAAGAATTCAAGTAATTTCAACGCAGTTCCTTCCTCGAATGCAGGTAAATTAATGGCCTCACTGTCAAAGAAAAATACTTAACTTCAATACAGGGGTTGAATTCTGAAAAAATTTAGAATATCTCTCACTTATCGCTCTCTGTTACAATCATGATCCGCTACACATCATGAGAGACTGTTTATCATCTCCGCCACTGCTCTGATTTTATCGGCATGTCTTTCATCGCTTGCTTCGATCGTTCTTCAATATCAAAGGATGCCTGGTTCAATAGAACATCAATGACTCAGATAAATCCAAGCTAATCTCTATTCCCACCATAAAATCTGAGATAAAGTACAAAACCTGTCTTCAAGACTGCCTGTAAGTGTGCTTTCCTTGACCTATCAACGACTACCTCTCTGAGTCGAGAAAAGACTTAAAAATACTTTGGATTCCCAGACGAACTTCAAAGCAGTCCATGAGCTGAGAAGTTCGATTGAATATTACTCAATCTATCAGATATTTATTCTAAGAAGAAACAAAACATTCCATAGGGTTGGAATTTGTTGAACTTCTGACACACCCAAGTAACCACTAGCCCGCTAATTCGCCATTCTGAGCTTATAGGGCTGTTATACGGCTAATATGGGGCTTGTCTGCTCTATACTGCCGTGAATCGCAAGTCAGTCCGATCTGCATTTTCGTCAAAACTGAGTTGACTTCAGTTTTCAACATCTATTTTTCAATGCTTTTTCAGCTGCACTAATGAGATAATATGATTTGTTCGGAAAAATTTGGAAAAAAAACAGCAAGTCAAATTGTCCCATAATGAACAGTAATCGCATATCAGTCTCACTACAGATTTCCGCATCGTGTAAAAATGAATCGTGTTTTGATCATCTTTATATTTTTCTCGGAAAAGTATCGTAATGAAAAGCAAATTGTGGATTTGAACATTTTCTAATCCTGTGGAATTAGAAATCATATGGAAAACGAGTTAGGAAACTTCAAAGCCCTTTTTCTCAATGCTTACTTTTTACAGATGGGACTGACTTGCGATTCACGGCAGTATAACAGCTCTATATTAGCACGGAGGGCGAATTAAAGTGCTATCTGGTTACTCGGGCATTCTTTGTTTATTTGTAGGCGTATTTGTCTGAATAAGTTCTAGCAAACCCCCTTGGAACGCTTCTGGACAAATTTTAGGCGCGTTTGCCTGATCAGTACCAAAAGGAATCGATGGTGAAAATCCTCATGGAATTTCCATAGATTGATGAATTGGTGATCTTGACAAATGAAGGTTCAATCAGAAGAGATTTACATATTCATGTGGAAAATACCACTTATAAGCGACATAATATAGCTTATTTTGAGGTTTTGAAAGACTTTTTGAATGTGTTGCATGATAATTTAATGAAATTGAAGGCATTAAATGATCTCCAGCAATTCATTTTCAAAATCTTTCAGTCTTTATTAATATAAAAGAAATAAAAGAGAGAGTTATTACTTTATTCTATGTCATACACGTAGTAGATTTTTATTTCAGGAGCGCTTTTAGTGGAATACCTGAAGGTACATCTGGAGAAATTTTGAAAGAATGTTTCAGGAGGAAAATCTTTTTAGGGGTCTTTGATGGTTTTATGGAGCTATTTCAAGAAAATAGCGTGAAATTGAATTGAACTCGTGGGAGAACTTTTGATAAAGCTTCTTAGAGAACTTAAATCAAACAAATAAATGAATCCCATGAGAAGTCTGTAAAGGACTATCATTAGTTATTCCTCGTGGTATCATTGCAAGAATTTCTGTGAAAATTATGAAAATTCTATAAACAAATCTAATTTTTTAGTGATATAGGTTGGCAAGAATCCATAAAGGAATTGCCGGCAGAACCATGTTCTTTGTTCTTATCTGGAAATACCCTCACCACTAAGATAGAAACTGATGCTCAGCTTAGTGGTCTATGGGAACTCCAAAGTTATTGACTGTGAGTCTTCTTAGACAGTTTCCATCTCCGTATTTCATAAAAAATTTCATTACGTCAAGATCTTTTAACATATCGGAATCGAAACTATATACCTTCAGCATCACTTTGCTAAGGAAACCTTTACTTAGGTTTCTACGAGAGTGGCCCAAGTCGCATAAAGACATTTCGCATAAGGACGTGTTGCATAACGGACGTTTCTCATAAAGCAGTTTCATCTACACAAAAGTTTAGCATCATCTCAAAACATGTAAATTTGCATCTTGAGATCCTCATGATCAGCAAAGTTGTTGAGCGGATTTTTTTTTTCAGGGGCATAAAAAAATCATTTCATTTTCAGACCGGAATCCTTAGATAATAAAGTAAATCAGTCCTAAACTGCTTGGAAGACATGAATCTTTGGAAAATGCAGTTAAACAGAAATAAATAACTTAAATTCGAAATGAACCAAACCAGAATTATTCAAATAAGAAGTAATTAACATCTGTAATACTTGGATATAAAGTGAATCAGACCTGATGAGCTTGAATACGCAATGAATCTGACACAACGAATCACCTGACTATGAAGTGAATTAGTCCTAAATCATTCAAATATGAAGTGAATCATTCCTGAATCACTTGAATATAAAGTGAATCAGACTTGATTCATTTTTATATGAATTATTTATATGAATTGAATCAAACTTGAAAAACTTGAATATGAAGTAAATCAGACATGAATCACTTATGAATAAGACATGAATCACTCAAAGATAAAGTGAATCAGTAATGAATTCCTCAAATATGAAGTGAATCAGTCGTGAATATCTAGAAAATGAAGTCAATCGTACTTGGAACAGTGGAATAGAGAGTGAATCAGCCCTAAATTGCTTGAACATGAAGTGAATTATACCTGAATGAATGAAAAGTGCAGTGAAACAAAACTAAATGACCTAAATTCTAGTAGACTTAGTAGACCAAACCTGAACCACTTGAATATCAAGTATTTCATACTTGAAACTAGTGAATAAGAGGGAATTAATTACTTGAATATGCAGTGAGTCCGACTTGAATCATTTGAAATCATTTTAACATTAAGTGTATCAATCTTGACACAGTTAATATGAAGTGAAATAGAATCGCTTGGAAATGAATCAGTTGCATATGTAGTGAAACTTGAAAATGAAGTGAATCTGGCGTGCATCACTTAGATATGGAGAGAACCAAACCTAAATCACTTGATTATGAAGTGAATTAGTCTAGATTAACTTGACTGTTAAATTATCTCCACATGTTTTTTCTTTAATATGGAGGGAATCAAACCTGAAACATATGAATATATCAGACATTATTTACTTGAGTATGGAGTGAACCAACAAGACTCACTTGAATATAAAGCCAATAAATCCGGAACCATTTGGATATGAAGAGATTCTGACTTGAATAATTTGAATAAGACGTGCGTCAGGCATGAAACACTCGCACATGAAGTAAATCATACCTGAATCACAAGAAAATGAATCATATGCTGAAACACTTGAATATACAATGGATCATACCTGAATCACTTGAATATGATATGATTCTTACCTTAATCACTTCCACTTCCAAAGGTGTTCTGAACTACATTATGGGCATTATATGGTATCAAAATCAGGACTCCATTAATGTTCCATATCTCGATATCGAGTTGACGAATCAGAGTAAAAGTTGGCTTCTAGGCTTTGTTTTATAACGGGATCGTACCTTTAAGTTCAGGATGCTCAATTTCACATGCTCACCTAGCGATGAGATAGAACTAGTACTAAGTACTAAACTTGACGACAAAATTAAAAATCAATCTGTTTTACGGATGCCCCTGACATTCAGAAAACTTTGCCGAGACTGGAGCTTTCTATCTCATCAGGTTCTCAAGATAGAATTTGTTTGATAGAATATGCTTATTAGTGCCACCTAGCGGCAAAACTAGGAACCTAACAGTTTTATTATTAAATATCCTTGACTTTCTGAACAACTTTGCCGAAGACTTGATCTTTTTATCTTATTTGGATCACAAGATAAAACTAGTCAAGAATGTTCAATTTTACATGCTCACTAACCTAGCGGCAAAATGTAGAACCCAAACAGTTTGGTTTCCTAGGCCTTATAAACTTTGTTGAAAACTCGAGCTTTGTATCTCATGTGAATCACAAGATAGAACATGCTTAAAATGTTCAATTTTACTTGCTCACTAGCACCACTTAGCGGCAAAATGACGAACCAAACTATTTGTTTTCCCTGATGCCCAACAAAAGTATTATGCGAAACGTCCGACCCGCGTTTTGTATAATTCATCCTAGGGATTCTTCAAGTCATCTGTAGTATTCCTGTAGGATGTTTTGAAGAAATTTTAAAAAATATCTTGAAATTCCTTTCAAAGGTCTTTCTAAAATTCACAAAGGAAGGTTACTAAAAACTGAATGGGACTATAATCCTTTATATTCCCTAAAAATCAATCCAGAATAGTCCCAATTTAATGACAAAAATACCCCAGAACCTCTGAACATTACACATGTTTTTCTTAAAGCATTACTTGACAAGCTAAAGTCTAGTCATACTTTATGAGGAATTTTCTTTGAAGCTTATACCAATTTTCAATGAAACATGCTAACTGTTGATAATGTGAAGATTTGATGTGTGTCAAATTACTATGTGTCTCGCCTCATGTTGAATAGTATAAAGATTTTGTTGTAGAGAGTTCACCTGAAATTCCTTCTTATATTTCTTCAGTAATGGTGCTAGATTCTTTTTTAGCGGACTTTTATAAATTTGACATTATTTTTGGTCAAAATTCCTTCCAAGAATTCCAGGTTAGGTGTCTCAGTAGTAACCATTTTAAGGAGAACTATTGAAAAACTTTAGATATACATTTTTAAATGCTGACCACACGTTAAACTATAGCATAATCCGTGCTCTATTTGGAAAATTTATTACTGTTCAAAAATCATTTTGTGTACTAAAAATTGAGGTGGCGAATACTAAAATATTTGCACCAGTATGGTCTTATCTGCTGGTGTGCTAATCCAACTCGGTCGAAGATTTTTGACATTAGAGCGGGTCCAGATCACGTGGGGATCATACGGGAGCGTGCCCCGCTCAAGTGTCACAATTTTCAGATCGAGTAACTTTAGTACACCGGTGGATTAGACCATACCATGTTTATATTTCTGCGTCCTGAGTTCGCTACCTACATTGATGTTTCATGAGGGTGGCGCATTAAGGAGCATCATGATAAAATGTGGTGTAAAGGAGCTACAATTTAAAGAAATACGATTATTCTGTGCGCTTTCAATTTCAAAGTGATTTTATGAACTCTAAATGATTTATGGCTATTTGAGACATAAAACGATGAATGCTTAATGCTGGTACTATGGCGAATACCGGTACATCAACCCTACAAAAAATTATTCAAGAAATGCTTACCGAATCTTTAAAAGGTGTTTGATTAGAAAAATCTCTTGATTTTTCGCTACAAATCTTTAAAATTTTGCCTGAAAAATTAACGTTTTAATCTATCAAGTAAGCTAGCGTTCATAAATTAAACAAATCATGGCAATCATTGATATCTGTTTTGTTGTTCAGCTAACCGCACAATAAAAATGTGAAATTGTAGTTATACTGGTGCTCATTGAATTAACCTCTGCCTCCGAGCAACACAACCAAAACAAACAGACAAAGTAGCGGTGAAATTTCCGAAACCCGCCAATGCATAACAATCGCCATGAGCAGTTTCCTCAGTTTCTTTATTTCCAGATGACTATCGCTATCCAACGAAAACCGTCAATCTTCTTTTCACCATCGCGATAATCTATGACGGGTGAAAAAGAGGCTGATGATAATCGAATAATAATAATCATTTCCAAATTTTCCTCGCCAATCTGCCGGGCTAACACGCGTGCAATCGTTGCTGCATGTCGTCATCGTGCTCATTCATCAACGTTACATGCTTCTTTCGTACGCTAGTGAAGTACAAATATAGCTACATGAAGATAGATGATGTGCGAACGAGATTTTCGATTGATAACAAATCGAATGAACTCGAATCGATATCATTTGGGGCTGTCCATTAATTATGTAAGGGTTTATGGGGACAGGGGGGGTTTGGGATTTCTTACGCGCCATACAATTTATTTTTAATTTTCATACAAAAAATCTTACCATGGGGGGAGAGGGGGTTGAAAAACCCTGAAAATTGTCTTACGTAATTAATGGATCGCCCCTTACGCCTGAAACAATCGTTTCGATTCTCGATCCAGAAGCAACGGCAAACCCCAAACGTGGAAGCTATCCACCGGTCTTCGTCAGTGTTCAATGAAGCTTCTTCACTCGTTGAACTCATCTATCACCTGTTATGCAATTCGCATTACCCCTTTGCATTCGAATAAATCCACTCAGACTGGTGGCGAGTCGAGTGATCCACACAGCTGACGATCATATAAAAAATTACTCGCATCGCGCGCATTTCTTTTGTGTGTGCGATGAAGAAAGCCTATCTTCGACGCAAGCGTGTTCGCGCATTCATAGCCTTCTCTGATCGACGCAAAAATGGATTTACCCGTCTGCTGTTACCCTTCTTACGGCTTCTATCAAGCTTTCACTATCAGTGGAAGAATGTTTCATGTGGACTAATGTTTTTCTTGTTGGCATTAACGTCCCAACTGGGACAGAACTTGCTTCTCAGCTTAGTCTTCTAAGAGCACTTCCACAGTTATTAACTGAGAGCTTCTTTTGCTAAAGTTTCTATTTTTGCATTCGTATATCGTATGACCCATTGTGAAAGCATCCTGCACCGACCGGGAAATGAACCCAGACACAGCATGGCTTTACTTTGTAGTCCCACACAACGTCACCACTGGGCTAGAAATCCTTTATAAGAGAGATTCGCGGAAGCTGACATTTCTGTCAAAGTGTGAGCCAATCGAGCAGCGAGAGCTGTCAAAGTGTGAGCCAAACGAACATGCGTTATGTTTGTTTTGAACTTTTCTTGAGAAGTAATGTTATCCACTTGAAATTATTTCGGTAAAAGTAATTTTGCATGAAGCAAAATAAATGAAATATTTTTCTTTATTAATTTTTTTCAATGCGATTTTTAGTTGTTGATTTTTTGGGCTGTTTATTAGTTTGAATGTGTAGCTCAAAGATCTATAACGAAACAAAATAATATTTTTGGCGATGAGGAAGTCATGTCCGTGTTACAATATTGTTCTCGACGCCGAGCAAAATCAGCACTGCTGGTCTGTTGCCAAATATTTCCATTTTACTTCCGCGTATCTCTCTATATAGGATCACTACACTGGGCTTAGGAAAGTCCCCAGGTGGATTAATCTCACATACTGTTTGAAGCCCGCTTATAAAATCACCTCTCGTACCAATATGAGGCGCACTTTTGCCTGTAACGGTACCCTCGCGAGGCCTCGTTCTGCTTTATGACGACCCGACTTACAATGCTAGAAACCGCGAAATTTGTGTGTAAATATTTATTTATACTCACAATATAATTAATTACTATGCTTTGGCGCAGCCGGCAGTTACCGAACACCGACCGTAGCGATAGTGCGCTCTTTAGCACTCGGTACCGTTTCATTATATTTTTTATTCCAGCAAAGAAAATTTGAGCATTGATGGCCTTTCAATAGGGTGTCCAAAAAACATGGTCTGCGAAGTCATGGTGTTGAACTCTAAAATATTAAATATGATTGTTCATTGCTGTTTTGTTGAACAAATAAACTTTCCAGAAAATCGTTTAGAGCGTTTTCAAAACTGTTTTGCACTTTGCCCTTTGATGTCACTATTTTTTTTATATTACCTTTTGGAACTAATTTTACTCGTTTGTCTTTAATACTATGATCACAAAAAAATGTATCTATATTCTATTAGAAGTAATCTAAAAATCAATGAATTTATCGATTTCTCTGACTTTGTCCTTCAAAAATATGTTAAGAAAGTTAAAAATATGTTAGCCTGAAGTTTACATCAATAATGCAATGCAATATGCATCAATTAGGATTCAACATTATGTAATAGGACACGAAATTTTCAACATTGCTTCAAAGGCTTGACGTTTACCCAAACTGAATAAGAAAAATTTGAAAAGTAGGCGAATCAAGCTGTTTTGCAAACTGTAGTCTACGATCCTAGGCAATTAATCAAATTTTGTTCAAATCAATTAATCAGACAAGTAGTTTTGAGCATTGTACCTTTAAATTTCGCCCTAATTGCTTACCTTCTGACAGATATGCGTATTTCGAGTACCACTTGCAGTCTTCTTCAGTGTCAGATACTCGCATCCACTATAAGTGATAATCGAAATGCGCGTATCTGTCAAAAGATAAGCGGAATTGAAAGTTATGATGTTCAAATCTATTTTTGATTGTCTTCATTGCGATTTTGCTCAGAGGTTTTGCATACATTATAGAATTCAGAAATATGATTAAATCTTGTTTCATTCCAAAACAATGGAGAAATGTCCTATGTGTTCTTAAATTCAGTACTCCAGGTCTTCAAATCCAGTTATTTCCAATTCAGAATTCCTCAAGCCTATTTTGAGGTATCAAATACTATAGCAGAGCTCATAAATTGTTCAAGCTCATTTACTGTTAAATTGAAACGCATTTTGAAATGAATAATGCAAATTTAGTAAAGTTGATAAGGTGTAAGTTATTCAAATCAAAGACCCATGGATATCTATATTTTTATTTAAATTTATGTTCGAAACACACCTCAAACTGGGTATTATTCTAGATTTAAGCTCTTCTTTTATTCAGTATGCATCTCTGCATAAAAAAGATCTATAGAGTTTTGTTTAAACATTGTAAATAAAACTCTCTATAGAGCTGTTGCATATTGTTTGCTTTGAAAAGCCACAACTTCCTCAGATACACTCATTATCTCTTATCCAAGTAATTTTGCATTATTGGCTATCATACAATGTGGAGAGCCTACTCAAAAGGGCTAAAGATTTCTAGTGAGAAAGAGTTAGTTAAGTGTTCATTTTACTTGATTTAACTGTCATTTAAAACAATACATTATGAGTCTTAATACAATTTGGCGATTTTTCAAACCAAATGACCATTTCAATCGTGCCCATAAAAGCGTCATTTTTTCGAAATGTGTTATATTTTGACGTTTTCAAAGTCCACTATTTTTGAAATATTTCTTATTTTCTCATGAGTATTTTTGGATAGTGTACGATATAAATTTCAAGTGATATCCAAACTTATTATCTACAAAGCTTATAAAACCGAGAAAAACTATATTTTGGGACATTTGTTGGTAAATGCTCATCCTAAAATATGTGTACGATTATTTACTTCAAAACTTGCAAGCCCTACCCAATTGATCTAGGGTTATTGTGTTTTCGGCAGCTTTGTTCTCTTCGTCATGGGTGGTTTAAAAAAACTTAAAGCTACTAAGCTCAAAATATGATTCAATACTTTTAGCATAAAGCGTGTGCTGAAACTGCCGAGTTTCAGAAGATTTGACCTTATTCTAGGTCCGCATGACAAAGAGAACAAAAATATATCTTTTATTATAGGGTAGATGTACCAGTTATGGACAATGGTTCCCTATTTCGCCATACGTGATAATTCAATTGTTTTCAAAATTTTGATCATTTTGTGTGCTATAGTAGTATGATTTCAAATATATCTTGATGTTTAAGCATTCAAAAATATTCAAAATTTGAAAGTTTTTGAGAATTCACATATGGTTAAATAGGGACAAATTAAGCCATAACTGGTACAATTTCCCTATTTACACTTCAAATATCGTGTTGAAAAAAACTTTACACGGATTACCGTCATTAGATAAAGTAGGAACTAAATATTCAAGCAGCTGGTACTCAGCGTCCTCCGTACCAAATTTTGATTTTCTTTCAATGATCTTCGACCCATCATATTTACATGATTTTGGGTGAATTCCATGTTTCTACTGATGTTCAGTTTGTTTCCAGAGTAGCGAGAGACAGGAACGTTTTTATTGTACGGTGGAAAAAAAACTTTACAATTAATTGGCACGCTAGGAAACGAAGAAATTTTTGATTTTACGAATTTTGACTGTAGACCACACCCAGTTGAGCTCGACTAATTTTCATTCTTTTATCGAGGTCCGCACAGCTGAGTGGTCAGCAATACAATTTTTTGCAATTGCTCATCGTAATAGGCTGTATTTCATCACGCCAACATGTCATGAAACGGCCTACTTTCCTGCATTGAAGTATGCAGTGCGGGAAAAGTCATCACGCAACTGAAACCAGTGCTGTAATAATTCATTACACAACGCTTTCTCATTACGCAACTGTTTTGAGTTGCGTAATGAATCATAACCCAACAATTTTCAGAAATTGTAAAATAATGGTGAATGCATTCCGATACAATTTCTGATACCCTCAAGTGGTCTTCTACGAAATTGCAAAAAATGTTGTACGTAACTCGTTGCAGAACTCGATTTTTACAGCACTCGTCGTAATTATTCTACTCGGCAAGCCTCGTAGGATAAATTTACAACTCGTGCTGTAAAAATCATCATTCTGCAACTTGTTCCGTAATAGTAGTTTACGTTTAATTGATATGTCAACAATAAATTAGTTTTTTTATAGCGGCACATTTGGGTACCGCTGACATCGAACGTCACTTGAGATGTCAGCAAAAAACTATAACCGTGATTTACACAGCCGAGATCAGCATTCTGATTTAAGTGTGTCCCGAAATTTCGTCGACCAGACAATTTTTGACCAAGATACAGTATGATTAAGGTATCTGGGAGGTTTTGTCGAACGTGCAATAAGAACATTTCTGACTCCCGCTACTCTAGAGAAAAACTGAACACCACTATGAATATGAAATAAAAATAAAATCAAGTAAACATGATGGGCATAAACTCATAGAGAAACATCGAAAACGGTTCACAAGACACTGAGATCAGCTGCTTGAATTTTTAGTTTCGACTTATTTCCTATCTCGGTATTTGGAATGTTACTAATTTGTCAATACATATGAACTAGAATGACCAAAGCTAAGCTGGATCGGGCCTGGTCGAACTCCCAAATAAGAACCGATTTAAGGTGAAGGTGCATCGAAGCCAAACCTCAAATTTTCCAGAACACGAATCTGAAGAACCAGACAACCGTTTACGTTTAAAAACCGATCGATTGGTCACCACCAGCGAGTGACCAATCGATCAAGTTTCAGCTTGAATGGATATCTGGTTCTCCACATTTTGTTTTCTTGAAAATTTGAAGTGTGGATTCGATTTATCTTCATCTTAACAATCATGTTCGATCAAAATGACACTGTCGAACAGACCACACAGTCTCGCCCAGTGTGATCCCACATTTAACACATTCACCTCACATCGACTCTCCAGCGTTGATGGTATGAATAATTTATACGGGCAGGTCTTCAACCCGAGGCTGCTGCCATTAAGTATTTTATCTGTGCTCTTCAGGCAGCAAAGAGTTGGCAAATGTCCAGAAAGAAAAACGTTTATTGCAGTGTAGCATTTGATTGTTTCAACGGTCAACTTTTAAAAATACATTTCTTCCCCTGCGTGAAATGCGCCGGATTTACAACCATCGAATCGTCTGAAGGAAATTTCATTTCCATTGCGACGGAGAACCACTGTGCCACCAGCAATCTTTCCGACGCCCATGGCACCATCTATTGGTCAGCTTTGGAAGCATTGATGCCATGACTGACCGGGACGGAGTTGCATTGCGATTTCGCCCGATTTATGCGCGATTTTAAAAAGCGAAAGCCTCCCCTCGTCTTTGCGTGGGACTGACGGTTTTTCAGCAGCTTTTCCCGCGAGCGTTTCATTGTGGGGTTTGTAAGCGGTTTTTTTAATGTGAGTAAGTGAATGCGGTAGAGCGATTTTCCTTTCGATGGATTAGCATAAATTAATTCTCCGCGTGACTTACTGCATTGTGGAAGCAGAATGCGTTCTCATTTTAAATGGAATTTTTGAAACTATTAATTAAGTGAAGGCGCTGCATGTTAATCAGAAGTAGCCCATTGTTTTAGTTTTATTGGTTTTACTATTTTGAGACCTTCCTCAGCCGAGTGGTTAGAGTTCGCGGCTACAAAGCAAACCACGCTGAAGGAGTCTGGGTTCGATTCCCGCTCGGTTCAGGATCTTTTCGTAAAGGAAATTTCCTTGACCTCCCTGGGCATAGAGTATCATCGTACCTGCCACACGATATACGAATGCGAAAATGGCAACTTTGGCAAAGAAAGCTCTCAGTTAATAACTGTGAAAGTGCTCATAAGAACACCAAGTTGAGAAGTAGGCTCTTCCCAGTGATAACGTAATGCCAAAAAAAAGAAGAAGAAATGAAAAATTCCACATGATTTGCTGCAGGAACATTCACAGAGATTTTTCTAGATATTCTTTCAGAAGAAGAATTCTTTTTTTCAGGGATTCCCACAAGAATTCCATCGGTGATTCTCCTAGAAATTCCTTCAAAGATTCTCAAGGAATTTCTCCAGGTAGCTTCAGGTTCCTTACAGAACTGTTTCCAGCAATCAACTAAGAATTAGCTGTAATTATTTCCAGAATCCCTTCTATAAATTCTTCATGAATTCCTCCAGGAATCCTTTCAAGAATTCCTCAGGAATTGTTCCATGAATTTCTCTTGGAATAGTTTCAGGGACTCTACAGTGATTCCTGCAAAATTTTTTCCAGGGAATGCTTCAGCAATTCCATCAGAAATTTAACCAGGAATTTATCTAGAAGTTCCTCCAAAATATTTGTATTACTTCTATAATACCTTCACGATTCTTTCTCTCAGTAATTCTTTCAGGGAGTAATTTCTTCAGCAACTCATCGACAGATTCCTTAAGGAATCCCTGCATGAGTTTTCCCAATGGATTTGTGTAGAGATTTCTGAAGAAATATGTCTAGAAACTGCTCTAGGGGTAATTCCAGGACTTACTATAATGATTTTCTAGAAATTCTTTCAGTGATTTTCCTTGGATTTTCAAGGAATTTCTTCTGGCATAGCATTGGATGGCGTTTTATATACCAATTTTGAGGGCTGATTGATTTTTTGTTCATTAAAAGCTTTACATTCGACAACATTTTATTGAAGCGCTGCCGATTTTTTTTGTGTATGTCTGAGTTTGGATTTTGTGAATTTCTGTCCTGATTCTTTGCTAGATTCCATTGTTAACACTGTTTTTATCATGGAAACCTAGCGATACCAGCGCTTATGTTACGCTGCTACTTGTATTGCCATTTGGAAACTTCGACTATACTCAGATGGATTCTTGAAAAAATTCCTGCATAGATTCCCAGGAACTATCCTGCCAAAAATTTAAAGAAACTATTGTTCAATTAAGATGATTATGTGTCTTCTCCTATGATACTTACTCTTCTTAAGATTTAATGATACTTCTTCAAAGATTCTCTTTGAAACATTTTCTCAAGATTTAAGAACCTGGAGACTTAATAAAAAAAAATCATCCTCAGATGCATATGGGGACTTTTCCAAAAGTCCTCTTTAAGACTGTAAAAAATACATCCAATTTGCTAATTTCCTTGAATTCATCCAAAAATTATACTAGCTTTAGAAGATTCCTAAGAAATACCAGCATTTTCACAAAAATACCCGATTTATTCTTTTAACTAGGATACTAGGATAACTCATCTAAGACAACAAAAAATATAGAGATAATAATAAGCTTCCAACAGTTTGAGGTCATTTCTTGACTTTGTCAAAGGCTTTTGCAAAAAAAAAACTTTTAATTTGAATAACAATAATAATAATCTTCCAACAGTTTAAGGACAACTCTTTAATTTGCCAAAGCCTTTAGCAAAAATGTGCTTTGAATTTCATCAAGAACACCGCCAAGAACTGTTTTAAGAAGGGATTCCGCTAAAATACAAAATACTTTTTTGCTTTGTATGGAATTCATGCAGTCACGTTGGCCATTTTTCCAGGACTTCTAAGACTAAGGAGCTGTCTTCAGAAAAATGTTAAACTAAATCCTCTAGAGAATCATGAGAATAGAACGAGAATCATAAGAAAGAAACTTCTTTAATTCTATAAATACCAAGTCACATCAGGGATCCTGTGAAATTTATAGGCACATTTTATCAAAATTCTTCAGAAAAAAAATCTCAGGAAAGGCTTTTATGGAAATTATTTTGGTGGAATTTGAGGAATATTTCATAAATTGCCAAAAGAAACATTTTGAGGATTTCTCAAGAAAAGATATTCTTGAAAATCCCTGCAAAGCGAAAAGAAGTAACTCTGAAGTAATCCACAAAGGAATTCCCGGTGTAATTTCTGAAGGTATTTAAAAGGAAATATCTAAAGAATTTGTTGAGAAATTTCTGGTGATGGCATTGGTAGAATCCTTAGGAGAATGCATGAAAACCCCTTGCCGTACTTTTGATGAAATTGCTGGGAAAACCGTAGAATAGTTAAAAGTACCTGAAATAATTTGTTGGGGATTCACTTCAGAAACTGTAAGGAAATTTTGTAGAATGTAGAACAGTCGAACCTCCATATCTCGATGTTCTACATCTTGATATCCAATGTTTCTGCGGTCTCTTATTTCTACAATCAATTTATTTTTTGGTATCTCGACATCTCCAGATCTCGATGTGTTCTTGTTGTTTTTATTCCTGATGTTGTTCAAACATATATTAAACAATTATTGATTGAAAAATTATTATTTATTTTAAACAAATCGAATGTGACAAAGAGACAACAAACTGAATGCAATTATGTTCTCAAAATTTATCACAAAATCTGTTCTAGAACAAAATCCCATAATTCTACGTTAGCTACCAACACTGCTATTCCAGCTGCTTGACCTATCTCTCAGTGTCAGCTTCGTTTCGCCGCAGTAGGCCACCACTTGAGATTTGCATTTTCCAGTGTTGTGCTTTGTCTAGTTCATAATTTTGTCGTACATTTCCTCGATCCCCACTCACCTCCTCACCGTTCCACACTGCACTGGGTGAACTTGAGACGTTCTGCAAGGTTCAGCAACAGAAAGATGACTTTGATATGCGCGTGTTTGCCCATGATATACACCCCTATTCATTTTTTTCCGTTGCTATTATGGCGCCCATTTAGCGCACCTAGCGGAGGCCCCATAAAGCAGTGCCCGATCGAGTGCCATATTGCCGGGTTGCGATTTTCTCCTTTTAAGGAATTGTTTTTCTCTGTCTCTCGCCCCAACGACCCCCAATATAGTCGACCATCATCATCGAAGTAGTAGTCGCCGTCGTCTGCTTGGCGCTGAGCGCTGCGAGGAGGACGGGAAGCGTGTTGCACCGCCTGCTTGTGACTTACAAAAAACATTCATTACGACTTTGACATGAGCCTGGTGGCGCCGCGGCGCGTCACGTGAAGGTCAATCTTGGTGTGGTTGATGGTCAGTCGATACGTGAGGAGCGTAGATCCTGATATTTTACATCGAACCGGGTCAAGCGAATACGAAGGTGGGTTATTGTTCCATATTGCTTGTAATGCAAGCTGTCTGTGGGGGAACCACAGACAAACAGACACTTCCAGTTTGACGAAATACTTTTTCCTGCAACTAGATCTGCAGATTGCAGTAGTATGAAACGTCAAACATGTACAAAAACGATGTTCGTTCTTGTTAGTGTTACATCTGTTTGTCTGTTCTGTGGAATGCAACCTCTTTGTCGCAAATCTGTCACATTGTGGACCGAATTGATCGCGCTCTGCGGACTGACCGTTGAATGGATCGCAACTATTGAAGCGTAACGCGTGGTTGTTTGCTGAATAATGGCGCGTTCCCTCTCAAATCGGAGTTTTGGATCTTCCGCACATGCGGAAAACCATAGCGAACGAGGCTGCAGTTCAGAATCAAGCGCGTCACAGCCTACCTCGATGTGCCCACTAATAGTTCGTGATGCGCTTTACCAACAACAACGGGAACAATGCGAACTGCTGCCGAAGTTGAGGGGAGAGACTACAAAAATGCTTTATAGTTGGACTGCTGTTGTTTGAAATGTAGAACCTGCGAACGGGAGGTGGGAGAGGAACTGTACGAATAACAAATAAAACGGAAGCGCCACCCTTCTACAGGTGTTTCCACTCCGGAGCGCTTTTGTTTGGTGGAACCGAATTACGCCCGTTCTGTTGCAGTCGAATAACTGTCAGCATGAAGATATTGTACAAACCACTACGCAGAAAGGTCTCTAGTTGCTTGTAAAAGTTATATTTATAGTCATAACATAATAAGTCATGAAGCATTTACAAGAATCAAGTAGAATCTCAATATTAACTAGATTACGAAGGCTCTTTCGCTGCCCTTTCAATCAGAGATTAATATCAACAGCTCTCTCACGTTGGTCACTGTAGCGTAGCGTTGTCCAATGCGAAAAAAGTTGCAGGGGAATCCAGTAGGAATGGTGTTCACAGCCAACCCAACTCGAGGTGAGTGCTTTTCATCAGCACTCGCTTTTTTCGTTCGCCCGATTTTGTTTTTGCTGCACTGAAGCCTCCATTTGCGTAATTGGTCTTGGGCACGTCACTAGAGTTTCAAGTAAATGGAATCATAACGTAAATAGAATTTATTTTACAAAAAGGTATTTCTCATCCTAGAAAATTAATTTGTATAAAATATAGCAAACAGTTCGAAAATAGGACTAATGTGCTAATGTGACTTGATGTTCTACGTTAGCCACGAACTCGTTGGAAAACATGTCTTCATATCTACAAGCGTCTTTGGGAGGATTAAGAACAAGTTTGATACCCTTCCAGGATTAATTAATCATATTCGATGAAGTTTTGAGTACAACAACTGGTAATCTATATCTACCAGCGTAACCAGTGATATTTCAGCGCCGTTTGAACGAGGCTAATACCCAAACAGGCGCATTTACTCTTGTCCTATCATGTTTTATGTAAAACTATCGTTTAAGTTTTCCAACAACTCCTTTGAGTACAGTAATTCAGATCTACACAGAAAAAAATATTTAATTTTCAATGTGATGTAAACTAAAGTCTACTGTAAAAATAAATCAAATTCGTGAGTTATTACAGTATCATGTAAATTTAAATAAATATACATTCAATTTTCAACTAAAAATGATTGAATATTACATGGTCGTGTAAATTTAAAGTGAATTCAATTGAAAAATAATTGATTGGTCGTTGAAATTTACGTTTATTTTGATGCTCCAAATATGTGCATGAAAATAAACTTAAATTTACAACATATTTTTAGCTGTGTACACATGTTACCAGTAATATCTTGTAGATTTCAGAACAATATCTATCTACGTATATAAATAAAAGTGGAATGGTGTTTGCATGTTATAAGTTGGCTTGAGAACAAATCAACGGATTTTCCAAAATTCCTTCCTAATTGTATTTTTCTAAGGCTCCGGCGTGTTCGTTTGGAATAAAGTTTATGGAGATCGTTTGGAATAAAGTTTCAAAGAGATTTTCAATAGCCTACCTCAACACCTTGGGATATGGGCCATCAAATCTACACGTGCAACGAGTTAGCTTACGAAAGCTTGTCAACAAGGATATACATGAGACACAGACTAATTATGTATAAACTTATCTAATTTTGGGACCAAAACAGACCAACCCCTGTTTGGTTCACAAAACAGCGTTGCCAGAAATAATGATTTTTGTTCGGTAATATCTGCACATTATGTCCTCTGCTCTACTTTTCAATTCTCATTGATGCGCGCCAGATTTCAGGTCACTCAAAGATCATAAAAGAGTAGAAAAAACAAACAAGAAGCCAAAATTACAAAACATTTATAACCATATTGGTCCATTTAACTATATCCTTTCAATTTTTTCTTCAGTTTTCCTAGACACTTATTGAACATAAGACTTGATAGATTTTGTTTGTTCAAGTTTGCTCGAGTATGATCTTCCTTTGAACGTCGAGATAGCATTGTGGTTAAGCTAGTAGAGTTGATGGCTTGTGTTCAAAAGTGCTTCTGGTTACCCGTAAATCTTTTCAGTTCAGTTTGCTTGTTAAAAGCGGTTAAACCTTCGAGAGCGCGCTGGTTTTCCACATATTTTATTTCATAGGCATTTTTCGTTGACCGTGAAGAAATCACTAGTTTCAGATCTGAAGACCTTCATTCAAAAGATTTCATTGGTAATCTGAAAGTGTAGTTGGAATCGAACATGCAGTAACATACTTGTAGGAGCTTGCATGAGTGTAAACTTTATCCATTTCTTTACAAAAGATTAAAAAAAAAGATAGTTTGAGATAGGCATTGAAGTCAAATCATAGCAGATTATAGTTATTTGGTCGTGTGTGTGTCTTTGAATAGTACATAACAATAAATAATGCTCCATAACTAAGTCTATAAAATGACTGGCCATCATCTATAAATGAAATATAACAAAGAGCACATGAGATCAAGAAGACTTATTTTGGATTGTTATGAAGGATACAGATACCAAAGACGAAATATAGACTTCCATGCTCCTTGCAGTTGCCCACAATTTTATGGCACATAAGGTAACAGAGCAAAATCTAGAATGCCGTGAAAAATGTACTGCGGTCGGTCGTACTTGGGTACCTTTTGCAGTATCAAGGAATCAAATCCGGAAGAGAGGTGAAAACTCACTGACAGTTGACATGTTTTCTTTCCTTCGTTGACTTTTTCATTAATTCTTGCGTTGTGCACAACGATCAGATGAGCTTATTTTGGTCAAAATCTTATTCATTAATTGTTGCTCACTATGAAAAAGGATATGAATATAAAAAAAATTAAACTCGGCAAAATGAGACATACAAAAATTATCATCAAAAATTTATTTCAAATCGGAAAAACTTCTCATATTTTCAGGGGTTAAATAACTATATATTAGCTAGATTCCCAGCCTTTTGCCGATCCATTTGTGCGACTGACCAGAATTATCGATCACCGCACTGATTTGCTGGCGTAGCTGTTCTTGTTTCGAATGCATCTTGAAAACTACTTGACAGATCGCGATAAAAATTTCAACACTCTGAACTAGTATTACCCAAAATTTCATCAATTTTCACACACGCGATGAAAAGTTACACCCAAAATGTGGAATCATCGAAAAACACCTAAATTTCAATTACGTTTACTTGAATTTTGACGGTATTTCACAAGCTGCCCTTCGAATGTGCGTTTTTCCAGTGACAGTTGGAGACAGGTTCCCTTAACTTTTGGGAGCTCGCAATCTCATCTCTCTCAGGATCAAATGGATTTATACGTTATTCAACCATGCTACCATGAAGAGAAGATCCTCCCCTATCTCCCAGTGGTGATAGTTTTCGTCCTGGTCATTTGCTTAGAAACATGGAGCTACACAATGGCTTTTAGGGTAAGATCACAAGTTATGTGAGATAATGATGTCTCTAGCCCTCGTAAACATCGTAAACATAACTCACGCAAATAGAGGCTTCAGTGTACTGCAGTGCATGTGAGTAACGCAAAGCCTTCTCTTCCACCCATTGATCAAAACTGAAATTGCGTGGATGTGGTGAGTTGACTGGCAAACCGTGGTGAGTTTTGCTTCAGTGCTGGAGCTTCCCAAAAAATCAACGTGAAACACTTTTTTGGCAACTCTGTTCTGACTTGAGTTCCCTCACAAGTGTGCCACATAAAATCATACGTCCCCGTAAGGTGGTTTCCGTGAATGAAATACATCTTCTGATCTACCAGCAAAAAAAAGTATGAAAGTCGGATCATACGGACAAGGTTCTCTCTCAAATGCTTATCTTTGGCACACATGACACGGTTGCGTTACGATGTGACGATATCGTTTCTATCCGTGTACGAATGACCAATCACTCACACGATTGGTCCTCTTGTTTGGGGTCCCCCGTTACCGACCAAATAGAAGGCACACATGCTCAACGGCACACAGTGGGTCAAGACCATCTGGCCAATTACTGCCCCAATGCCGTAACCGTGGCGAAGGCGATTGCAATTTTGTCCTTTTTTGGACTAGCTTTTATAGGAGGCATAAAGTACCTCGATTGAGCGGATGGTTCCAGTGTTCACATTGGACAGTGTTGTGTGGTGAGACCATTGAACCGGATGACGGCAGATGGAGGCACTCACTTACGGCTTCCAGCATAGAACCATCACACACGTATACAGACGCACGAAGGTGGGCACGGGACGATGACGAGGGTTACTATGGGCGCGCCGCCATCTTGGAATCTGGCACTACTGGGCTACTTGGATGGATGTCAGTCGGTTCGATTCGCGGTGGGCTCACGATAGTCAGTATTGTAGTAGTTGTTGACGAAGTGAGTACTACTTTTCGCGTAGAACCGTGTGCCTGCGACTGTGCTGTGTGATCTGTGGCCACTGTCTAGCACTTTTGGGACTTTTACTCGTGTTTTACTGTTTGTGAATGGGTTTAGGCTGCAATTTCGGAACTAGAGGATTACAGTAACATTCGCTGGGTGGAGCACTGCTTAGGGTTTTCTGTGGATGCGGGTGTAGTCAGAGTGAGGGTGTGGGATATTCAAGTGACCTAGTACTGGTGGTGCGTTAGTGCGTTTAGTGCGATATCTATTTGCTCGTGATCGAATTATTGGGAAGGGAATAAGTTATTGATCGTAGGAAGAGAGCACAATTCTTCATTTTTTTTGTGAATATTTCTTGGATACACGGAAAAAGTTTGACAGTGCCCTTGCGTACATCGGTGCATGTGATATGTGGTGCCATTGAGTGTGTGGTAGTGATTGAATTTTTTCATTCGCAAGAAGTTTCCTCGGATAAACTTCTTACGAATTTGAAAATAAGCAATTTGGTGATATTTTTCCTGTAGAAGATCGCGCAACAATAGTGTTCCTCTGCCGTCGAAGAAGCGCAAAAGGAGAAAAAAACGGAATTCATTCCACTTAGCATTTAGTGAATTTAGTTCATATCTACTTAAGCGAAAAGCAAATACAAATAGCGAAGAGTCATGGCTGCGAATTTGCAACAAAGTGGCACCCTGTTGGATGTGCTGAAAAAGAAGATGCGACAGACCAAGGAGGAGATGGAAAAGTACAAGGATGAATGCGAAGAATTCCACAAAAAGCTGCAAGGAGAAGTCATGCGACGTGAGGAAGTAAGTGTTCAAAGCTTAGTCAAAGATTTCCTGGACAGCTTGAGGCTTTGAGGTCTTCAGTCAAACGAAACACAGGAAACGCATTATTGCAGTGTTTCTCCGTCTCGGCAGAAGTAGACGTGATTAATCAGCAAATAGATAACAGTTGCTCGGTGCGCGAATGACAGTTGCGTCACCTCACCTTCTCTGCCTATTTCTGTTCGTCTTCGTTGTCTTTGTCGCTTCGGCCAAGGTTCTGTCAAAGGTTGTCTGATTTTTAACCACTTTTCGTCCATGGAAAGCGTCCTTGCCAGGTCTGTATTTGGGCACAAGACTCGATTAGAGAATTTCGGCAAGTGGCTACGCACCACTACAGCCGTATTCGGTGGAAACTGAAATTGTCGCCACTGTGGAAGATCAGATTCCTTTTTTGATGGTGTTCGTTTCACAATTTGCCACATCAAACCTCGAACACTGGCCAATTGAGACCGACCATCAAGCTCGAAGAATGAAAGTTTAACTAAATTAACCGGGTTACCACTTTCCCCCTACTAACAAGTGGTTGACCCTTCCAAGAAGCAAAAAAACCGTTCTCAGTCAACCACCTTGCATGGGAAGTTCGGAAGAATCGAAAGCCGCTCCCCTTGGGATGGTATTCGTGTTCTGGCTCTGGCCACTTTTCGTTGTTGGTAGATGAGAATAAAAAGTACGGCATTTGGAATTTGGAATGATACCCACCACCTTCATCGCGCGAGAGAGAGCATCAATACACAAGATAATTATGGGCTGGCTCCGTTTTGCGCATGCCTTCTGCGCCCGTTTGTTGTGTTGAAGTGTCAAAGTCATAAAAATGCGCTCACTTCTCCATGGTTGGGAGGCACCACCACCATACCAATACTATCGCAGTAGGCTTTTGGTTGCTGGCTGCAGTGCTGGTGAGTGACGATGGCTGGTGGCTTCACCCTATAGCATGCGGGACCGACCGACCGATGATGGTAAATCGCTTTCCGGCGACTCTGAGTCGTGATATGTGTGTGCACATTCGATCAAACGGCATATTGTGCCACATTGTATGGGTGGGTACTTTACGGTGGTGAACGTATCTGCGTTGAGTAGCGTATTAATGAGTGGGTACTTTTGTGTTGTTCTTCTTTTGAGTATCGAATTTATTTATTGGAGCTTCGTGGTGATTTGGCGAGGCAGTGCGGGTTGAGAGCCCGGGTAGGGTTGGGCTTCTTTCTTTCCACTTTCGGCACAAGTTGAGTTGTTTTCGTTTCGGGCGAGCGACAAGTATTAGACGGGATTGTTTGTCTTTCTGGAAATTGTTTCAATGAGGAGCTAACGAAAAGAGAATAGTTACGATCTTGTGATTTACGCGGAATATCTCCGTTATTAGGAATCAACAACTATTCAAAGAAAATTATTGCAAAACAAGTACTGTTGGAAAATCTACTGTCTCTTTTCCAGTTGGATTGTAACTCCAGGAAGAAGAAACTCATCAAATGTCTCACAAACAAGTGTGGGAGTCTATTTTGCTTTAATGAGGATGAGCGCAAAAATACTTGTTTCCACTTTTTTGGGATTGAGTTCAACTGGTTCGAGCTTAAATAACGGTAAAGATTATCTCCTTTTAAGGACAAGGTTGCAATAATTCAAAGATGACCATATTGTTAACTCCTTGAACAGATTGCGTTATCCAGTTGTTTGCGAATTCGCTACAAACAATAAGTAGTATTCTGAGTCTGATGTAATAGACGGATTACATGATCTTTCCTTAGGAAAATTCGAGATCATTACCTTAACAAGGTCAAATTCATCTTAACTAACTTACTGTTAAAAAAAATAAATGAAAATGGATTAGTTTCGTGGATGGTTACTATCAAGATCAATATGGTTATTACAAAATTGATTAGAGGGTGAACCCGAAGTGTTTTGGCAGATATTGAGTGTTACAATCTGATGCTAAAAGTGAAATTTATAACCAAAGTAGGGGCAAAAGTCGACCATTTCAGGATGTTCTCCAATATTCTATCAGAGATACAAAGATATGAGCGCCGTAGTTGCAAACGTGTAGGTAGTTGTTCAGCAATTTCAAGATAATTCTATGTTTCTATTAAAGTTAAATTTCTGGAACTAGATCTTTATTCTTTTATGGGTTGATAATATATCTGACATTGAAAGCCTACTTCAATAGTATTCTAATAAGAATTGTAGAGATAAAAATATAGCATAACCACATAGATTCCAATTCTTGCTATCAGGTCAAAGATTCTTGTCTCACTTCCCGATAATATTCCTCCTCAGACGATTGTAGAGATGCAGAGGTATAGTTGGTGATATGATCTTCACAGAATGGTAGCAAGTAATATTATCGAATCCAGATATAATTCTCATAAAACCATGAAAGGCGTTTTGAAATAATCCGAAATGAACTTTAGACAGAGTTTAGCAGAATTCTTAAATATTTCTGGATAGCGTTTTACAGATTCCAGTATAAGATTGTCAAATAAATTTTGAATGATAATCTGACGGAATCTTTGTCGGACGGAAACGACGGAGATGACGGAGAAGTTTGTACAGAATCGTGTTCTCTTAAAATCTGGAGCATAACTTTCATATAACCTAAGGATGGATTATCGAATGCTATCAAATGGAGCTCAGTCAGTTTGTTATGTGGATTTATAACTTAACTCTAAGATGGGTTTAATAAGACCCTGGGCATCATTATTTATTAAACAGAATAATTGATGAGTTAAGAACTTTTTTGCATTAATCGAAAGCTTTTGATCTATTATTCGAAGCAAAAATATAAAAGTTTTGTTAAAATACATTTTTATTTGTAATAAATATATTTTTTATATTAGACCAGGGACCTTTTTTTCTCACTATCCCATCATATCTCTACTCAGATGATTATAGAGATACAGAGGTACACGGTGGCATGATGAACACAGTACCTTTGACTCCAGGTGTAATTCTCCTAAAATCATGGACGGTTTTTTTTAAATTATTCGAAGAGAAGAGGACAGAATTCAGAACAGGATTCTTATAAATTTTAAGATTATTTTCTAGATTCCAGTCTTGGATTTCAAGATAAATCGAGAGCTATAGTCTGACCATGAATAATAATTACGACTAAACAAAAGTACAATTTGGTTTATTATGATTTCTTCCAGTAGACTTCGAATACTTAAAAAAATCGGTCATAATTCAACAGAAAACCCAAAGAAATTTGTAAATTCCGATGCATCTAAAACCTCGATGGATCTCCAGATCGTGGCAGTAAACTCGTACGTTGAAAGAGCTTCATGCTTCTGAAAGATACATCAGATATCTCCTATGGCTTCAAAAATAAAAATATAGGTCAAATTATCAATATCATTAAAAATAGTTATCAATCTGAAGAAAGTTCTCCGAGAATTAATAAGAAACTTCTACTGGGAAAAAAATTGTATGAAGAAAATTCAGAAAATAGCTCAACCCTTAAAGAATTATAGTCAACTCTCCGGTACTCGATATTCTGTATCTTGATACAGCCAATTCTCTATAATTCGATATTGAAGGGACCATCGAAGTACCCATCAAAATCAAATTTTACTAAAGTTCTGTAACTCAATATCGATAGACGGAAAACCGAGAAATCGAGAATTGACTGTAGAATCTGTAAAACATTTCCTGATGGAAGGATTCTAGACTTTTAGGCTATTTTTTATAAAGTCTAATTTTGAAAAGAAACGTTTCTTACTCTGCACTCCTTATTATGTAAGAGGAAACTACCCATCATCGTTTTGTAATTCTTAAAAACCAGTTTGTTTGCTCAAAATTGACGAAATGTTTAAGATAATCCATCATTGCGCTGCACTTGCTATCTGTAACGGGATGATAGATTTTATGAGGTTTTCATTGAATTTGATCGAAAAAACTGGGTTTTTATTCTTGGTGATTGCTGATGATTGAATTATGGATTCTTGAGCCTTAAGAAAAGCTTCTACTCATGTGCTTAAAAAAAAACTGAATATTTACAGTGAAAGTTCTACTTATAAACTACCTTTTCACACGCCTACTGCTTCATATCTACGAAGGCATGTGGGAACGAAAGTATTCTCCAGTATGTAGAACTTGTAATTCCCCTGTTAATTACATTCCACAACTCCGCAAACACAATGTTCTGCAGACCGCACATGAACCGTAAACAGATGAATGGTTAATTTACTCTTCCCCTTTATAAAGGAAGGCAAAAATCCCACATACTTTCTCATCACTCTTTTTTGCGAATATTAAAAACAAAGAAAAAACCTGCCCCCATCCGAGTAGGCATCCTCGATCTTGATCGTAATAGCAGAGAGACCACCTTTCGCCGCACTCATAAAACCTCGTCCCGTATTTGTCTTCTTCGCGTCGCACATTTCCACATTCTACATACACCGCGCGCGCCTCCGCCCTGTGCACGACGATATTTCGCTGATATCACGCTTTTAGCATTCATTGCTACTGTCTCCGCGCCGGACCGGCCGCCCCCTCGCATTAACTCGCGAAGAAGGGTTACCGAGATACTCTCTGGACTAACATGTGGAAAGGGCGGAACAGTCTTTGAAAACCGATGCGGCTATCAACGGTCCAAGGTGAGAATTTGTTGATATGAGCCTGGAGTGGACGGCAGAAGCTTCGGTTTGCAAAGCCTGTTCCGCCCTTTTCAAATGCTAGTCTAGTACCACTCATACCACCATGCGCGCACGGTGTAGCGGTTGGCACCTTGCTTACGAGAGTAGCCGGCTTTCTGACTCAGCGCAGTGCTAGATGATAGGTGTGATGGTGAGTTGTTCATGCCGCATGCCGAGCGAATCGCTCGTCCGGATTCTCCGGTGAGCAACTTGAACCTTCTTCTGCGACGATTCCTTATGGGTGCCGAGCCACCACCGTCAGCATCAACCTTGATGGGGACGACTGATCTCGTCATGAGATGACGGCGCGATCCATTATGGTCCGGGGTGGAGAAAATTGATTTGCCTCAAACGATTCAATCCCGGGACGTCCCGTTTCGGGTTCGGGACGGAACTGACTCATTCCGCGGACTTTGACAACGTGGTGGTTGCTACCACGCCCCGGCTTTTAGCCGGCACTTGCCTCTCTCACTCTCTGCTTGCATGTGTGTTGTGGTGCCCAAGGAAGCTTTTCGCAATTTGAAGCCAATTGGTCTAATGTTTTATTTATGCGGTTGGGTGAATTTTCCACCGGATTCGTTCGGCAACCGGCAAGCGAGTTATTCATCGGGTTGAAGGCTGCATATGGCGCTCTCGAACGGCATTAGAGGTTTGGCGATTTGGCGGTCGGGATTCGAGCGTTCGCTGACCTTGAGCATAATGAAGGCATCGTATTGCGGTATTGGCCGATGATGTCAGAGAGGGTTCGCAGTATCTGATTTTTTGATGCGCGTTTTGTTCTGTTGAGTAATATATAATATAGCATTTGAAGAATAAATGGGTATTACGTCTTCACTAGGACAGAGCCTGCTCAGCAGCTTAGTGTTCTAAGAGCACTTCCACAATTATTAACAAACTTGCAATTTTCGCATTCGCATATCGTGTGGAAGGTATACATTTCTGCAGAAACTAATTGATAAATTTATGATAGAATTATTGTAGGAATTTCTGGTGGAATCAGTGAGGAGTTTCATACCTCAAAGTTGGAAAGATTTTTTTTGCAAAACTCGAAGCAAATAGTGGTAATTTGTAGGAGATTTTAGTGCAGTTCTTGGAGGAATGTCTGTGGTTATCCATTGAGGTGTTGTTGACATGTTTTGAGTGATTCTGTGCATAACTTTTGACGACTTCAATATAAATACCTGAAAGTTGCACTACCTAGATAACCAGTAAGCATATGAATAAGCCATTAATCAGTCTTTGCATTGCATATGCTTACTGCTCTGATATAGCAGCTGCTCTAGATTGCTTAGCTGCCTTAAATTAGTAGAGGATAAAAGGGAAAGATATATTTTTGTTTTGCTCCACGTGAGACGTTACATTCTGACGTTATCATTTTTGACAGCCGGATACGGAACTTCTGAAAGCTAAGCATCCAAGCAGCCATGTATCGGGCCAAAAACTGCATTGTAGTAGCATTTAAGGCACATACACTGCTGAATAAAACAGTAGAACCAGTACGCACTTAATCACAGGTTACCTCGGTACATAATGCTATTGAAGTTTTGAGAGAAGTTTTGGCATAACTTCTGAAATCATTTCTGGAAATTATAGTATATTCTGACATACCATCCAAAATATATTCTGACATACTTTGAAGAATAGCGTAAAAGAGATTAACAAAAGATTAAATTGAGAATGCCTCCAAAAGTTCAGCCCAGTTATACCATGAGGGCTATCTCTTGTCTGTTCGTTGTTTAGAGATAGAATAATCTATGGCTCTTAGGCAAGATTGACGTATCCTTCAACATTCGAGACCTGCTCTGGCTACATCATTGCTGCAGTTGCGAGAGATCGGGAAAGGAGCATCAATCGTGTCTTGCTCAACTTCTTAGTCAATCATAGTACGAACCTGTTATTTAGATTACCAACGAAGTTGACCTGAAAAGCAGGATAGTTTTTTGCATTATTACGCACATTATAGGGAACAGTGGCCGAGAAGTGAGTAGGACACACGATTCAACAAAAAAAAAAAAAAAACAAGACCAGCAGAAAGCTTGAAAAACATCATTAACTTTTTATCATCTGTTCAATATATCAATGTCGTACTTATTCTTATGGAGAATTGAAGACACGATAAGGTTTTCCATTGTTTCCTCATGCCTATTGTACCGTAACTCAGTTTGTGCATGACTCCCAAAAAGTTCGGACTCGTGTGAAGAACGATTGAGAATATCTATAGTGAAAGTCTTGGAAAACTAACTGTAAGAATTGTTACAAGAAATTTCTCTAAGCCTGCTGAAAAGGAATCGCTAAAGAAATTTTGGTTGATTCTTGAAAAATGATTGAATAAAATTCCCATTGTTATTTTGTGGCATTATTCATAAACATACTTAGAGCAGATTATGAAGATTATCTGAAAGATTTTTATTTGAAAAATGTTTCAACAATCTCCAGTTTCTCATGAAAACTTTTGCGATTAGCCAGATCGCTTCGGTGCAAAAGAAGGTTTATAAGCGAGCAGTTTTTTTTTCTATTTTTGTCGAATTTGTTTAATAAATTGGTGGGAAAGGGTTTAAATATGGAGGATACTCTGTTTTTGAATCTCTTTGTTCCTTATAATGCCTGCATTGAATCCTGTTGCAAAATTGTACAGACTTCAGAGACTATGGTGGATTTTGTCAGGCTTTTCAAGAATCTCGTCTCCGATTCCCCATGGAGAAGTTTCAGGAATCGCCATAGTGATTTCATTTAGAATACTTTCAGTGTTTCTCAGAGGCGATTTTTTAAAGGATGCTTGGAAGAACTTCTCTAGAATTGGCCCCGGAAATCTATGAGAACTCCAAAGCTACTACCTCCAGCAATTTCCTCAGATTTTTTTGCCTCAAACTCTCCTAGAATTCCCTCCAAATATTTTTTCAATAATCCCTCAACCGATTTTACCAGTCGTTACTCTAGGAGATTTTCCAAAGAGTACTGCGGAATATCTCCCTGGGAAGCCCACAAAGGTTTATTCCAGAGTTTTTGAATAATTGCTTAAGGTTTTTTTTTTTGAAACCCAGCAAGAATACCTCCGTCTGTTCATGTGGATTCCTTCAAGAGTTCATACACGTTTTCTCCCAGAAATCCAAAATTTCTTCGAAAAAAAATTTTTTTTCCTAGGAATTTTTTCAGCATTTCATCCAAGTTTACTATTGCAGTTTTTCTAAACATTTTTTCAAAAGTTTCTCAATCATCAAAAGTTTATTTAAGTTTTTACATCAGTTAATACTACAAATTTTTTTTCAATTATTTCTCCGATCAATCCTGCACAAAATTTCTTCTGTCCAATGTTTTTCGAGAAATTTCTTAAGTAAATCCTGCGTAATACTATCCCAAAATTCGATTAATTTCATCTATGAAAGATTGACGGATTTTATCTATAAAATCTTCACAAACTTCTTCGAACGCTCAGGAGTTGTTTCAGAGATCCTTGTTCTCATGTTTCATAAGAGGTTACTTCAGGAGTTTCTTTAGAAATATCCTTCTTTTCTAAAAAAAAATCTCGGCATTTCCCTGGAGATATTCCTGGGAAAAAATATGAAAAATAACTTTTTAAACTTACTCTAAAAATCACATAGAATCAGTGCTGGAATTTCTGAAATCTAAGAAAGAATCTCTGGAACAATTGCTGAAGGTGTCTTCAGAGAAATCTTGTGATGAAATCATAGGAAACCCAACAAACATTTTTGCTGAACTAGAGTTGTAAAAATCACTCTTATGCTTATTCCAATTCAATAAACTATTGTTACGTCAATAATGAATCTGGGAGGATGTCCTAGGGAAATCGATGGATGAATCTTGGAGGTGTTGGGACTACCTCTTTACAAAATCTTAAAGAATTTTAGGAGGAATTCCAATGATTTTTGAAAGAATCTTAGGAGAAATTCCAGATATGTGGTACTCCTGGAGAAATTCCTTGGGTTATAATTACTAAATATACATACTCCTTTAGAAATTTTCAGAGCAATATTTGAACACACCTGAAATAATTGCCAATGAAGTTCATAAAAAACATACACAATACTTATCGTAATGTCACGAGGAATTTTGAAAAGCGCCTTAGATCTTAGAGGAATATCTGCTCTGATGGTATGAAGAATCAAACTCTTATCTCCTGGCTTCTATTTTGTGTTTTTTGTTCCTGTTTGGTCTTTCTAATGCTTCTTTTCTTTTCCTTTTGGGTTTCATTTTCCAGGCAAGAGGTCTTTAATTTCCTATTTTTAAGGTCCTCAGTCGCTACCAGCCCTGTAATGTCGAAAAACTTTCTTAGTCTTGCGGTAACGACTGACACCCTTTGCGTTTGAGTCCCTTAAATATAGTAAATTTCAATTTGCTGCCTAGGATTCCATAAAGTTTAAATTTTTCTTTGCTTCGGTGTTCCAATAATTCATCTCCTCAATCCTGTATTCATCTTATTGATCACTAACGATTTAAGCGTAATTTGCTTTGTCTCTTAGTTTATGCATTTGTGTTAAACGAAGATATGCATAATTGCAAAAAAAAAAAAACGATTCCAACGGCTTTCTAATCTCTTTGTTTCCAATACAATTGGGTCCTAAAATGTTGAATGAAATCTTGTTTTTGTTTAATAACACCAAATAGCATGTTATTGCAACTACTTTAGCAATTTTTCCCGCTTACATAACGGCTATATCATATTCAAACTTTAATTTAAAAGTTGGTTCCATAAATGATCCTTGACAGTTTTGATCAGAGACAAAAACACCACAGGGGTTTTAGTTTTAACACTGGGGTTGTTCCTATCTGACATTTCGCAAGGGACACGGAAAACAAAATACACCCAAAATTTGAGTTTAAGCCAAGGGGTGTGACAATATCTACAGATACATAAGAAAATGTTTTATGGACTTAAACAAACTATTGAACAGTTATCCTACTACAGATTCTAAGTCTTCTTCCAATCGGTGATTACGTTGCATTTTGTGCATTTTTCTATCAAGTTAGGCAAAATAAGATGTAACAAGTGATTTGCTAGGAAACGACGTCTCATGTTTTGTCTTACACCTTTCCTCCATTTTGAATGTGAATTTCAGCGGAACATACAAGTAATTTGTTTATTGATTTGATTTTATTGATATTGAGTTTATGTTGTATTAGATATCATCTCTTGAACATCTTTAAATTTTTCAAACAAAATGATCAACATTGGTAGCTTATATTTCAATTGATTATAGACAGCATGCAATTTTTATTTCTTTCATCATTGCTTTTGAACTCGTAATTGGAAAAACCGCTCAAAAGTATATGTAAAAATTCAAGTTATGCCTGACGTGCTATGATGATTTTTTTTATGGTAGCTCGGTTGAAAAATTTTATAAATTTATAAATAACTGAGATTTAAGCCTCTAAAATTAATGGTTTTGTATGGAAATCGGTTTTTCAATAAATCCACACATTTTTTTCACAGGGTGAGCATTTTCTCTATTTTTTAAGTCCTCTACACATAAAAATATCAATTCTTAGGGATGGTACACAAATTATGTCACGCTAAATTTCAACTTTTTTGACCCCCTCCCTCCCCTTTGGTACGTTTTTTGTATGAGTCCTCCGAAATTTTTGTAAGACTTGTCACGCTTGGCTTGACCCCCTCCCCCCCCTCGATGCGTGACGTAATTTGTGCATGACTCCTTACCGCTGTTTACATACTTTCTCTTAATCGTTTTTCTGGTAAAACGCTAGCCAAGGACATTCTCTTTCAATGTATAGTAAAAACTTTCCAAAAACTTTAGTGTTGCACTGTCGATATAGATAGGAGGGAATATCTCATTGTTACATAGATTCGTTTGAAAAGTTACGCGAGGATTTTTTATGAGAGTTCAATGAGTCGCAGTGTCGTACCTGCTGAATCTGCAACAACAAAGACTCTCGGGTCCTGGTTTACTCCGTTATGGAGATTTTTGTCGGTCAGAAGTCGCTGAAATTCAGCCATCAGATGGCACTTTTGTACAGATAAAGTTGATAATTAAAAAGTGCATAGAATGGCAAACGTTTCTCTAACGTAAGTCATTTGACTTCGCTCTGTCCACCAAACTTGTTCCAAAACTATTTTCTCGTTTTGATCGCTTCAAGATATGACACCGTTCGGATCGATTTCCCTCGCAGTCCATTCAGAAAGGCTACGAATTGTGCAAATTTTATGGCGTACTCATGTGAGATACAAATCGCACAAAAGTTAATGCAAATCACTTTCTCTTCAGCATGTGGAGTGCCTTGTTTGTGTGAAATATGCCATTTTTGTCCCATTCCCACCGAGTGTGGAATACTCGATCCGAACACCAGAATGACATCATTCGAGGAAAGCGAAAGCACCCTGAACCGGCCGGAATAGTGGACTGCCTTTATTTTGCCATTCGTCATGGAGGTCTCCGGCGACATCCCGCCGCCTTCTCCCCGTACCTCTCAGACCCTCAAGACGTGTGCTTCCTAACCATGCACAACAAATCCGCGTGAACCATAAGGAGCGGGCCGGATTACTCACCAGCAGCAGCAGCCGGCCGTTCGACACTCTCGAGCCTTATTTGAACAATGCTTGCCAATTTGACAGCTGCTCAAATAGCATCCCCAGACGCTGTTGACGCCGCGTCGGTTCAAGACTCCGGAGGCCACGGTCGGTAACTCACACGCATCGCCATATAAGACCATCCTTTTCTTGTGGTCCTTTTAGGGAGGGTGTTTTGCAGTGCGCGGCCGAAGCCCATCGACGCACAGTGAGGTAAAACTGGGCAAAATTCAAAAACATTAGTTATCAAATTCTTTTACTGGTGTTTTTGTTTTGATATATTTGGTATTGACTAACAATTAGCTAAAGTTTAAGGCCAACTGGTGTGCATTTTGATTTTTCTAAAATTTGAACTATAGAAATTTGTCAGCTGAAATTACCATTTTTTTTTCAAATTTTCTAATTTTTTGGATTTTGTTCCATCGAGATTGCAATTTCTATACTGAATCGCAACAACCAATTTCATTCAACTGTACTCTTTGATTTGAAGATGTTTCGTATCGTATTTAACATGTTAACAATGTTAACAAGTAGATAATATGAGACTCCACCAAAAATTTTCACTTTTTCTGAAGCTTGCGTAACTTCAAAATGACCATCTATCCCTCAATATTACGAATGACCAATAGTATTCGATTGAATTAACGACATTATGCGCCACGTAGGTATACCGGATACACCGACTTATTGTTTCAGTCACCATCTTCGTTCAATTACTTAAAAAAATATTGGTTTTATCAAGAAACAAATTTTCAAACGGTTTGAGTAAGATTTGTACTTGTGGTCAGCATTTGTAAGGAGCGCGGTCACTGTGCGCCAAGCCGGAGACGATCGTCAAATCAGCAAGATGATGTCATTTATGAGTTGCGCATACGATTCCGATTTGTGTCGATATGAGTCGTCGTCGCCGTCGCCGTAGTCAGCAGACAAGGTCACCGGATAATTGCTACCAAAACGCCGAATCAATCACCAGCGGAATTCAGGTTTCCTTTTTCCGATTTCGGAATTGCGATCTCCCCGCCAAAGGATACGAGCATTTTAATGACTTTATTAAATTAATTAAGGTGATCGCGCTCGGTTGATCGCACACTAGATCTCTCGCGATCACGGCAAAGGCCTCCCCATTAGGCATGTGAGAAAAATTTCAATAAGGTACTCACCTCACTCACTTCAGGTCTCAGGCTCGTTGAACATGAGTCATTCTCTCTGCGAAATGTCGACTTTGGTTGCGATTTGATCAAACACACCGGATAAGACGGACTGTTTCTGTAGAAACGTGCCCTTGTAGAGTGTGTGACCGCCTTGTTTGCACTTGGGAGGGAGCAGATTGACTCAACTTATCAGCTTGGTTTGCATTCCATCGAGGTAAGAGTGAAATTTCCAGCGCCATACCGGTTGCGATTGGATGTCGTCATTGCGAGTAAATAAAAAACAGCGAGTCATATCTATATCTGCTGCTATTGCTAAATATGAGTTGTGGTTAGGCGGGACAATTTGATCACACTTTCCACATAATTTTGTCTGATTGGGCTGGACGCAAAATCGAAATTCTTGAAGAGTATTGCAGCAACAAGTCTGAAGATTCAATTAGTTGCTGTCTTACTGACTGACGATTTTACTATGGTCAGTTAAAGCTCGGAGATTAACTTGAGCATTACTGTACAATGACTTCAAACAGCTCCTACAAAAAAATGTTAAACAAAATTCCATTAATATTTCTTTTAGAATTAATGCCTGTTTTGAGTTGCGTAATGAATCATTACACAACAATTTTTCAGAAATTGTAAAATAATGGTGAATGCATTCCAATATAATTTCTGGTGCCCTCAAGGGGTCTTCAACGAAATTGCAAAAAATGTTGTACGTAATTCGTTGCAGAACTCGATTTCTACAGCACTCGTCGTAATTATCCTACTCGGCAAGCCTTGTAGGATAAATTTACCACTCGTGCTGTAAAAATCATCATTCTGCAACTTGTTCCGTAAACTACTATTTACGAATTCTTCAAAGATCTGCAGAATGGATGTTATGTGAATTTGAAATGCCTATGGAATGGAATAAACTCTCCGTCTCTAGACCAAACCTTCGATTCTACAGGTGACAAAAACTGAATCGATCCAGTTTTTCACACAAGGGTCAGAACAAACAACAGGAAATAGGCTTTCAGTCGAACGCAAAATTCTGTTTTGTTCCGCATCATCGAGTGCATTTTCACTCATTTCCCATGGACTCCAGCAGATCAAATCGATGATTCTGTTCCGATGCAGAGCAAGGTAGTCCAGTCCATACAACTGGTCTACCTGTCATCACTCCAGCTCTGTTCAACCGGAACGAAACAAGAATTCTATTCCAACTCGATGGTGATAGGAGATGCATTCATCGATCGGCATTCAAATCCAGCTATCCGACGGCGACTATACGGTAGCGATGACGCCCTTCAGCAACTATTTCAGGGTTTCTCACTACGCTCTGCGGTGGGATAGCCCATCAAATCGTAATGTTTAATATCAATCAAACTGAACGGAACGGGTCGCATCGCCTCTGGAAGTTATGCAACACACCCCGTGCACTTTATTGTTATTGTGAGCCGTCCAATTGAGCAGTATATTTTATTCCCCATATACAACATGGTGATCACCGCGTCGTCCGAGTGAGCTTTGTCAAACCATTTGCCACGCGTCGGTCGTTCCATCGATTGGCGTCGACCATGATCCCCCCTCTAGTAGTAGAACTGGATATTTTGTTACACGGAATCACAGCGAAACAATGTGGTCACCATCGATTTAATTGTTCAAACCGAATAAGTTAGGATTACGATTCCCTTGAAACTGGCAACACTTACTATCATCTGTCAAATCACCATTTTGCAAATCATTTGTCAACAGTCATCTAATCAAATCTTTCCCTTTTTCTTCTTCTCCAATTCCAGGCCGAATCCGAAGTCGCTGCCCTGAACCGTCGTATTCAGCTGTTGGAGGAAGATCTGGAACGTTCGGAAGAACGTCTGGCTTCCGCCACGGCTAAACTGTCAGAGGCTTCGGCGGCTGCTGATGAGAGCGAACGGTAAGTGGTCACGGCCAGCGGGGTCCCAATCGTCGGAAGAGTTATGTCTTGCGGGTGGATGCTGCGCTCCACTCCCACTACGGTGTAAAAAGCTGGCGCGGTTGCGAGCGGGCCTAGAACTGCGACGTTCTGCTTTTTATTTCCCTAGGGATTATTGGTTTATTTGTAGTTCTCTTTTTTTGAGCTTGTGTCATGTGAGGGCGGAGGATCAACATCAACAAACAGAATTGAGGCTGCTTGAAAGCAGGATATAACGGAATAATTCGTTGTTTTAGTACAAAAAGGGTTGTAGTACTAAAGCGATATCAGACTAAAAAAATCGCTGTAAATAGCCTAAAATGTAATCCCAATAAAAATAGGAGCCGGATCCTATTCTTGGCACTTTTGGTTCACTTCAGCAGAGGGTTTTTTGAAAGCTACGGAGCTCAAATTGGGCGTACTGAAGCGCTTCTCGTTGCAAAGTTTCAGGTAATTCAGCCGAGAAAAACCCCCATGACAAAGTTAATGATGGAAGTGCCCAAGTAGCTCTGCACTATACGGTAACTGAGATTTGGATGATTTTTTATGTAATCACAGCTTGATAGTGACAAAATATTACAATTTGTTCATGATCAAGTACTCAATCAAGTATTACTCATTTGCTTGATTTCGAATTAATCATTTTCAATCGTTCGGATTTTTTTCAAAACACTTATCGAGATATATGATGAAATTTGTATAACTCCTACTCGTAGGAACTTACAGTAAATTTTAACATATGTGGAATAAACTCCAAATTTGAAACCATGAATTGCTTTTAAGGATAATAGATTTCTCAATAAATTGATCGATTAACATTGGAAGGTTTTGGTTTTAGATTGAAACTTGATTTTGTTTTGATTTTTTTTTATGTATGATTTTTTGCAAACATTTTTAAATCTCTCCATGACATGACTTTTAGTCAGTCTGACAAAATTTCCTTTTTTGCGTTATATAATATAGTACAGTTGAATTAAAGTAGATTCATCTTCTTATAAATTATTCATACTCGTTCAACTCTTTATCTAGTAGAGGAAACCAAGCAAGGGATCAACTTATAGTACAAAGTGTTATGATATATACGCCTAAACGATGTTACACAAAATTGAGTACTATTCGCGCAAATTAAGCTCATAATGTGTGTAATATCAAACTATTCTGAAAAGTGGGTCCTTAGCTGATATCTTCTTTTTTTCGCTAAGTATTTGCCACACAAAGATGCCACGTAATACTAATCAGCACAAAACAGGATTTTTTTAGAATTTTGTTCCAAATATGGTCATAGTGATTCCCAATTTCGACATAAGCTTTAGTTCAGTAATTTTTAAAATTTGAACCATTTTGTGTTACTTGTAACTAGTAAAATAACAAACATTTCATGGTTTAAAAATATTCAAAAGACTGAAAATGTAAAAAAGTTATATTTTAGCACTACCAAACTACCGGAGTATATAACCGGTGTTCCAGTTATGGTCATAGTAGTTCCCACATAAGCTATTGTTTCAACATAAGCTATTGTTAAATAATTTTTAAATTTTGAACTATTTTGTAGGCTTAACTAGTAAAAGTTCAAATATTTCCTGGTTCGAAAATATTCAAAAACATTAAAAATGTAATAAAAATCATATTCAAGTACTACTTTTATAAAGTACACAGGAATAAATCAAACTATCAAAGATATGTTGATAAATAAAAAGAACATCAATCTCTTATTTGGTATCAAGGTTTACTCCACTGTTAAGAAGTGAACTGTTGACGACAATCCAGTTAATTGTTGACGACAATCCAGTTAATTGTTGACGACAATCCGGTTAATTGTTGACGACAATCCAGGTGCCAATGCCTCATAACGGATTGAAATGTGTAAGAAATTTATCTGTAAATGATTAACATTTTCATTGCTTGGAATCGTGCAACATGTATTGAAAAGGTATAACCAAATGCTATGAATTCTGTTTGTTGATGTCCTCTTGCTCGTCCACAAGAACACAGTTACATCCCATCGCTATTTGTTAGACAACAAGCTGATTGAGGTGCATAATAATTTATTGTAAGATCATCCATTCACGGAAGATTCGCAGGACTTCTTATGGCAGCTCCGCAGGGCTCTTTGCGGCAGCTCTACAGATCTACTTACAGTAGCTCTACAGAACTCCTTACGGAAGCTCTACAGAACTCCTTACGGCAGCTCTACGAAGTTCCTTACGGCAGCTTTACAGAGCTCCTTACGTCAGCTCTAGAGAGCTCCGTACTGCAACACTATAGAGTTCCTTACGGATGGTCTAGAGAGCTTTTTGCGGCAGCTCTAGAGAGCTCCTTGCGGCAGCTATAGAGAGCTCCTTACGGCAGCTCTACACAGCTCCTTACGGCAGCTCTACAGAGCTGCTTACGAGTTGTAAAGAACTCCTTACGGCAGCTCTACATAGCTCCGTACTGCAGCTCTATAGAGCTCCTTACGGAAGGTCTAGAGAGCTTCTTGCGGCTATTCTAGGGAGCTACGGTAGCTCTATCTAGAGAGTTCATCGGCAGCTCTAGAGAGTTACTAATGGCAGCTTTATATAGCCCCTTACGCAGCTCTAGAGAGCTTCTTACTGCATCTCACTAGAGATCCTTACGGAAGGTCTAGAGAGCATCTTGCGGCTATTCTAGGGAGCTCCTTACGGAAGCTCTATATAGAGAGCTCCTTACGCCTGCTCTAAAAAGCTTCTTACTGCAGCGCTTAAGAGCTTCTTACGGCAGCTCTAGAGAGCTCCCTACGGCAGTTCTAGAGAGTTACTAATGGCAGCTTTATGTAGCCCCTTACGCAGCTCTAGAGAGCTTCTTACTGCATCTCTATAGAGATCCTTACGGATGGTCTAGAGGGCTCCTTGCGGCAGCTCCAGAGAGCTCCTTGCGGTAGCTCTAGAGAGCTCCTTGCGGTAGCTCCAGAGAGCTCTTAACGACAGCTCTAGAAAGATCCTTACTGCAGCGCTAGAGAGATCCTTACGGCAGCTGTATAGAAGCTTCTTGCGGCAGCTCTACTGAGCTCCTTTCGGCAGATCTAGAACGCTCCTTACGGCAGCTCTACAGAGCTCCTTACGGAAGCTCTAGAGAGCTCCTTACGACAGCTCTAGAAATATCCTTACTGCAGCTCTAGAGAGCTCCTTACGGAAGCTCTAGAGAGCTCCTTTTGGCAGCTCTAGAGAGCTCCTTGCAGCAGCTCTATAGTGCTTCTTGCGGCAGCTCTAGCGAGTTCCTTACGGTAGCTCTTGAGAGCTCCTTACGGTAGCTACAGAGAGCTTCTTAGGGCAGTTTTTGGGAGTTCTTCACGGCAGCTCTGCAGAGATCCTTACGGCAGCTCTATAGAAGCTTCTTGCGGCAGCTCTACTGAGCTCCTTTCGGCAGATCTAGAACGCTCCTTACGGCAGCTCTACAGAGCTCCTTACGGAAGCTCTAGAGAGCTTCTTACGGTAGCTCTACAGGACTTCTTACGGCAGCTCTAGAGAGCTCTTCTACAGAGCTCCTTACTGCAGCTGTATAGAGCTCCTTACGGCAGTTTTAGAGAGCTCCTAACGACAGCTCTAAAAAACTCCTTACGGCAGCTCTAGAGAGCTTCTTACGGTAGATCTAGAACGCTCCTTACGGCAGCTCTACAGAGCTCTTTACGGCAGCTCTAGAAAGCTTCTTACGGCAGCTCTACAGGACTTCTTACGGCAGCTCTAGAGAGCTCCTTACGGCAGCTCTAGAAAGCTTCTTACGGCAGCTCTAGAGAGCTCCTTACGGCAGCTCTAAAGAGCTTCTTACGGCAGCTCTAGAGAGATCCTTATAGCAGCTCTAGAGAGCTTCTTACGAAAGGTCTAGAGAGCTCCTTACGGCAACTCTAGCGAGTACCTTACGGCAGCTCTAGAGAGCTCCTTACGGCAGTTCTAGAGAGCTCCTTACGGCAACTATTGAGAGCTCTTTTCGGCAGCTCTACACAGCCTCTTAAGGCAACTCTACAGAGCTCCTTACGGCTGCTCTGCAGAGCTCTTTACGGCTACTCTGCAGAGCTCCTTACGGCTGCTCTGCAGAGATCCTTACGGCAGCTTCACAGAGCTTCTTACGGCAGCTCTAGAAAGCTCCTCACGGTAGCTCTAGAACGCTCCTTACGGCAGCTCTACAGGGCTCCTTACTGCAGTTCTAGAGAACTCCTTGCGGCTGCTCTAGAGAGCTCCTTACGGATGCTCTACAGAGCTTCTTATGGAAGGTCTAGAATGCTTCTTGCGGCAGTTTTACAGAGCTTCTTACGGCAGCTCTAAAAAGCTCCTTGCGGCCTTTACAGAGCTCCTTACGGAAACTCTATTGATCCCTTTATGGGAACTCTACAGAGCCTCTTACAGCAGTTCTACTGTACAAATTAGTTTTAGTACATCGATGCTACTGGACTACATTCTGTATGTGTACAGATTCTCTCCTTTTAAAACACCTCTTTCAGCTGGTTCGTCTTCTTAGCAATATTATGTCCTCAAAAAATTTATCAAGCTCCTCGAAGATCTCATTCATCCCACATTTTCCCCCCAAATACTGTTCTCACCATTTTACTCATCACGGTGCTCACCGTTTCCCATCCACGCACAGGATTAGAAAAGCCCTTGAAAACCGTACAAACATGGAAGACGATAGAGTAGCGATACTGGAAGCACAATTATCCCAGGCAAAACTAATAGCAGAAGAAGCAGACAAAAAATACGAAGAGGTACACTCAATACTTCCTACGCTACTTGGTTGAACGACCACCGTTAAGGTTAGGAGGAACCGTCAAACGGTTCCGTTGGCTAGGAGAAAGAACTAGGGCCGTTAGGGAACCATAAATCTTAACTTTACAGGTTTTCAGCAGCCATCGTTCCAGTCGTCGTCGTCGTCGTCGTCGTCAGCGCCGCAGCCGCAACCGCAACCACCATATTTTTACAGAACCTTTAACTTTTCAGCCGCCAATCGAACCAATCGCCACTAACAAATGATATTCTTTTGTGTTTTCTTCTTTTCTGTCAAAACTGTGTAACTGTTCAACACAACACTCATACGTGCTAAACAAAATCCCCTTCAAAATCACAACGACAACGACAATCCCAAATCGAACACTAAAACAACGCGCTTCACAGTGCACGCAAGGTTCTTGAGAACCGTGCCCTGGCCGATGAAGAGCGTATGGATGCTCTTGAGAACCAGCTGAAGGAAGCCCGCTTCATGGCTGAGGAAGCTGACAAGAAATACGATGAGGTGCAAAAGCCAGACATTACTTGAGTTTTTTTTTTTCCGTTGTTGTTTTTGTTTTCTCCATTATTCTTTGTCTCACGTCTTTCGTTGTGTTTTTCCGATTGTTTGTTTCACCCATCCCATGGTATCCATTTTCATCCATTGTGGACGCATGTGGCGCAAACTCATCACGAAACGTTCACTTATTCTCATTCAGTAATCATCAACACACACATACGAATGCACTGAAACTTTTTTTTGCTCGATCATCAAACGATTCAGTTGATGAGATTGTTTTGAGGCGCTCTTCGAGCGTTGCCTCAAAAGAGCAGGACAGTGAGCCTTGTAAGCCGAGGTTAGATGGAGCTCAGAGACAAGATTTCCGAGGAAATGATCGATTTTACACGTGTACTAAAGTTTGCCAAACGCGTAATCGATGTATCGATATCGAGACTTCAGATGATTCGTTCAGAATTTTAGTATTGAATCACGAATACGCAAACCTTTAATGGTTTGATAATTTTAGTACATCTTTAGAACATGTTTATCACAATTCGCTGATTCGGAAAAACTGTATCTGAAGTTTCATTTAGCAAGTGCTGTAGGTAAACGATAAATCAGGAAGATTTGATAGATATGATTTCCGCATAATTTGAAGTCATCGATTGCCTACGGTTTCGAACGATACTATAACCGAATGACATTTGAAAATATTATTGATAGCTATTTATATTTTAAAATTGCCAAATCATGCCTCAATTGGAAACAGAAAATTTAGTTTGATTACTACTGTTATCATACCCCTTTTATTATTTAAAATATCGGATCTATCAAATTATCAAATTTTAGAACAGCAATGTAATCCTACTAAATGTTAAACCAAACCATTTATTATTACAGAAGTCAGCTTTTTGTGTTTGGTTTGATTTATTTCCTGTTTCGAGTATGACACCGGATCGCTTTCAGAGTAGGAAAGCGAAGTAAGAAAATCAGTCCATCGAATATTTCGGCTTTGGATTGATTTCTTTTGATGGACTAAAAGTTCCGATCGCTGAATTTCGTCGAAAGCAATTCAAAATAAAGTTTAGGTTAATTTCGGTTTTGTTCAGGAAAAAATGAATCTAAATTAAATTTATATTTTTGTTTACTCAATGTTGACCCGAAGTTATCTGGTTTTAGACCACACGGTGCTTTGTGTTCAACATAAAATGATAGGAATCATCAAAAGATTTAGTTAGATTATGAAAGTGTGTTATGAGAATTAATACTCATGTGACTGGATTTTAGAACATCCCAACATAAATTCTGTTCTGTGTTTAGCATTTTCAGGTTTAAGGGATTGTTGTCAACTGTTTGAATACTAAATCGTACAAATTAATAGCTGAGAGTATGTTTGATTCGTTTCATGCATTACTCATTTCTCTTGTATGCAAATTTGCATTTTCTTTAGCGATGTAGATCGACAAGGCTTGATTACCATTCTAACAAACGGATGATAAAAAAGACATTGTTTTGACCATTTGTTTTATCTATTTTATATTCTACATTTTTTATAGTTTCAACTATGTAACCAAATTTTCAATAACTTTTGAATTCTAGAATTATTATTATATCGAAATTTCTCAAAAAATAATTTCAGGTGACATAGCTTTGACGAACTGCAAATTGAATTAATTTCATCCAGTTTCGTCCAGACAACTTATCCACATATCATGGTTTCTTTTGCAAACCGTGCACGATAAACCGAAATCACTCAAATTAAGGTTGCAAAGTGTGCTGTCAGTCTAGTTACCGTCTTTCAAAGAGTGAAATTCAATGTGCGAGGATTTCAGAAGATTTCTCGCAATTCAGTGATGCAAAAAATCTGAAAAATAAAATGTTATGCTCAGAAAACTGTAAGCTACCGTGTAAAGTTGAATAAAGGTAACGCATTTGAAATTAAAATCGAATTTTGAATCATTCGATTTGATACACTATTTTAGTTTTCTGACTTTTTTATGTTGTTTACATAAGAATTCATTCACTGATAGGCATTTTGTATAAGTTAAGTGTGGAACAAGAAATATAAAACCTTCAAAAAACATATTTTTCTTTTAATTTTTTTATAAAAAAAAAACAAAACGCCTGTTTAGTATTCATCGTTAAATAGTTGTAAACGATTCCTACATTTGTAATGTTGTATACAAAACAGAATTTCACCTTTCAACCAACTTTATCTCACCCCAATTCACCTCATTTCAATCGATAAGTGTCGGTAACAAACCTCATCATCACGTTTGCACTTCATTTTGCTTTTTATTTCGTGCTTTATGTTACTCATAAATAACATCCGAAAGTAAAAACGGTACTAACTGATGTGTGTAATTGAACTCGAAGCCCAGGATGAATATGATGACGATATACTTTGAACACTTTTTATTACCATATACACCCATATGAATAATATTTGCAAACCAATGAAGAGCAATTCTACCACCACTAATATTAAACCTAGGCCAGTGCCTCCAATGAATCGTTGCCACCTGCGCAACGGTTCCCAATCATAAGTGTCTCAACCTTTGACTCAACCCGTAAATCTTAAGCCACAATTTGCCTTATTAGAACAGAACAAAACACCAAATTAAGAAGCAACGAAATCGTCCAACTACAGACAGGTAGCAAAATTAAGTGCGATCAGAGCCAGTAATACTGTCGGTATAAGTGCAGCTACTAATTAGAGTTCAATCGACAGGTGAACAACTTTAATGAGATAGCTTCCCCTCAAGCCCCCTCATACGGGGGCTAGAAAGTAGATAATGTCAGAAAATGGCAGGAATGATGCGGTGAACAAATAGCGAATCAGCGAAAACTGGAACAGGTGCAAGTGAGGTGTGAAATGTATGGATATTAGTAGCAATTGCTAACAGGGAATTAGAGGGTTCAGTCAGTATCAAGAGGGGAGAAGATGAGGGGAAGTCAGATGTAGGAAGAAAGCTATACTGTTGTAAGGTAACTGGAAGCAAATTGTGCAACAATTTTGCCAGTAACCACTTAGTCGAAGCAAGCAAGCAAGGTAGAGAAACATGAGTTTATAATGTAACATGAAACGTGTTGTTATAATAATCCAATCTTGAAACAATGATTGAGAAGAATGATGTGGAAAAAATGCTATCTATACAATGATTGATGAAGAAATTATATATGAATTATACTATTTTAAAACATTGAAAACTATTTAATAAACTAGTGATTATCGTGAAAAAAAAAACGTTACTTTGGTTGTTTTATTTGATATCATCTCTTGCGTTCACAGGTTGTCCAGCGATTCCTCTCTCAAATGGTTGCGGTATTTTCGGTTACTTTCAGTATGTTTGAGGGCCTATCATGGATTTATCTATGAAAAATAGATGTTATATGGTCAGAAAGCCATAGCCTAGGTGGATTTCTTGATGTATGGTAGTTGGATTGTAATTGCGTGTGCTAATGAGCATTTTTGAAATCTCCTTACGATTCATCGAACTGTTGTTTGTAAATTGACCCATTTTTATTCATATTAGACAGATTGTATTAATTTATTTTGCGCATTTCTTTCACCACTGGACTATTGCAGAAGGTTTTACAACTGCGGAAATGCTAATAAAAGTGCGCGATTGTATCAAATCGGGTCGGTGTCTTCAGCAGGGTTATTCCTCGCAGTCCAAATAATAAGTGCTCTGAAGACATCAACATGATTAGATACAATACCGCACTTTTATTCGCATTTTCGCTCTTACGAAGCCGCACTTCGCAGTCTAGTCAAGAAACAAATACCAACTATCTATTACTTTCAATTTTTATATTGTAACGACTAAGCTAGTAATGTTTTTTTTTATAATCTATAATTTCTTCGAAAAACTGTCATGAGAGTTTATGAATTCTTTCAAAAATGCTGATTTGAGTATGTGTAGTACGTATGATAGAGAAAGGGAAGTTTCATACACTTTTGGTAATAGTAATACTGCATAGAGTATGATTCTTTCGAAATCGGATATAGAAGTGGGAGTGCTGTAAAAATCGAGTTCTCCAACGAGTTACGTACAACATTTTTTGCAATTTCGTAGAAGACCACTTGAGGGTATCAGAAATTATATCTGAATGCGTCCATCATTTTACAATTTAAAAAAAAATGTTGTGTAATGATTCATTATGCAACTCAAAACAGTTGCGTAATGAGAAAGCGTTGCATAATGAATTATTACAGCACTGGTTACAGTTGCGTAATTATTATTCCCGCACTTTATACTTCAGTGCAGGAAAGTAGGCCGTTCCATGACAGATTGGCGTGATGAAAAACAGCCTATTACGATGAGAAATTGCAAAACATCATTTACGGATTCATTCCTTTACGTTTGTAATTTTAATATATTTATCGTTCAGATAATGAAGGTTTACAAAAAATCAGTTTGTTAAGATTCACAATGAAAAAAAAAAATTAGTAAGGTTTTTTTTCAGAATTTGATTTATTTACATGCTGAAGCAATGTGAACTACAAAGATTTTTCATAGAATATAGAGAAGTACTGTGTATGAAATTGCCATAAAGGGCTTAAAAATAACAAATTTTATTGGAGTAGAAATTAATCAAGAAGGATAATGCGAAGTTTATGGACGCACTCCAAGTGTAGACTTAAGAGGTAAGTTGCATAGTTTGCATCGTTTAACAATCAACTTCTTTCACCAAAATCAAAGAAATGTCAATTGAAATAAATAGCTGTGTTTCACAGCGATCGCCTTTTTAACAACCCATTTATTTCTAGACTTTCAACGAAAAGTACTGGTTTTGTACTTGTGATAATGGTTCATTGAACGTTCTGTTCCCTTGATCTTCTATGCTGTCAAATGGTTGCTTGAAGCATGGTTCTTACGACAGTTTCTCTTAGATAGTCTATAGAGAATTCTTACAGGCACTCCCTGAGGGATTCCTTCAGAAACGAAATTCCTCTGGAATCACAATGCAATTTCAAAACGAGCTTTCAGGAATCCTTCAAATACTTTTTCAGCAATCACACTAGGAATTTATTTATGAGTTTTCAAGGAGATTCTCTGGAAATTTCTCAGGGATTTTCTCCAGAAATTGCTCTAAAAATTACGCTCTCTATAGATTTTTGCAGGTTGATCTTTATCCCATGGATCTTTTCAATAATCTAGGAAATCCATTGAAAATTTTATATATATATTTTTTACTAGTGGGCCCGGCAAACTTTGTCTTGCCATCAAGTAGGCTGTTAAAAAACGCTATGGATCGTCCCATACGAAATGACAGTTCCGTTTACGCTCGTTTTTCCGACTTTCCCGGTGAATATCCTGGGATTTTTAATCATACAAACACGTCGGAACACTTGACGAACAAAACGGAAAAATAATCATTCAAATCGGTTGAACCGTTCGGAAGCCATTTCGTGACATACAAACATCATTCCATTTTTATTTATATAGATTTCACTAGCAAACAACACTATGAGTTTCTCCATAGATTCCTTGCAACATATCTTTCGGAATTCGTATTGGTGTTACTTCAGGTATTCGTCTATCAATTACACTAAGATGGTTCCAGAGGTTGCGCCAGGGTTATTGATTTTAAGGCTGTTTTTTTTTCTAGAGATTGGTCAAGAAAAGCCATCAATGATTCTTCTGATTCCTAAGGGATAAACTTCAGGGAAATCCCCTAGGAAACTTTTCGGCATTTCCTTCACGGTTCTATCAAGGATATATTGAACAACTTCCAGGAGTCCATCAATTACGCAATGCTAGAACTAAGAATGTTTGACCCCCCCCCCCCCCCCCCCTCCGTATCGCTTTTGGATGAAAATGTAACGAACGGAAAATATTTATAATCATAGGAAAAATAATAAAAATCTCAATAAATTGTTAAAATTTCCAGCACTAAACTGGTTCATTGCATAAGATTGCATTGAGAAAAAAAAACAAAAGATTGGCGAGACTTAGTCAAGCAATATTTGATAAAACATTGATGACAGCAATTTTTCAACAAAATAAAGAATATCGAACTACCAACGCTCAAAACGGGATTTTTTAGGATGCTTGAATACTTTATGAAGTAGAAGCCATGTGTAACACTTTTACTGTAAATATATGTGTGAAGGAATGTCTTCAAAAAATCTCCAAAGATTAAATTATGAATTTCTCCAGTCAATGAAAACTTCAATTCAATGTTCCATTTGAATAGTGTTCCACATGTGCTGAATACTATTAAACAGTGATGTCAAAACTTGTATTACACTGTGGATAGGTAGACCAAGTTTCGGTCATAGTTGCACAATATCAGTCAAGTCAGCTGATGGCTGATGTACTAAAACTATCAATATCACTTGCAAACTATCGATATCACTATGATCTGACTACCAACAACAGTGATGCGACATCGCACTCTAGATCAAAATCACTGCAGAATGAGTGATCACGTGGTATTTATCCACGCTATCAATGTTTTTCAGTTACCAACACACAGTTTCAATCCTATCGTGCCTGTCTTGGTAGTGTCATTCTCAAAACACACCCAAGCCTTTCCCATAGGGGACGTTAGCCACAAGAAAGGACGTTTCAAGTATTACTGTTTCATATCCCGAGGAGGAAAGAATAACTCGGCAATAACTTATGCATACCATATTTTGGTATCATACCCCAATCAGGTATTGTTCAGTTATCAATACCTCATTTTGGTATTATAATGGTATTTGAAAAAAATGTTCAAAACAATTATAAATACTTCATTTTGGTATTCGATAGCTATTGAGGACTGCTGGAGGTATTGAACTATTATTGAAAAATTTCACTTTTATATGAAAATCCATCAAGTATTATTTAGGTATTGCAATACCTGATCTAATTATCAGCTTGGTATTTGTAGAATATGCAGAAGGTATTATTTGAGGTATTTTACCTCTTATGCAGGGCTCATTCATACCTCATTTAGGTTGTAAGTATTGGAAATTATCTGGTATGGAATACCTCAATTTGGTATTCAGTAGTTATTTTCTTCTGCTCGGGATGGTATGCTCTCTTCAACATCTAATCCAATTTCTCTCGCCACTCCCTTACGGTACCTATCCATCTAGTATTCATTGCTTTCTTCTCCATGCTCCCTCTTACTTCGAGCAAAATAGACCGATATGCCGATAAACAAATTCGTACAAATATCTTGAAAGCTACAAAAACATAATTTTATAATTTTCAGACTTTTTGGAGGCATCTTAACCGATCTTATAACTGACATTGTGCAGCCCATATTTTTTGATAAATTGACTACAAATAAAAAGGCATTCAAAGAAATTTTGTATGGGAAATATTGGTCCTTCAAGGAACTTCGGAATATCTTTGAAACCTAGTGGCGAATAGTCAAAATCTAAAGACGAGACTCATGAAGATTGTTTTCTTTTTCTGTGATATCTGAGTTTTTTTTATTCCACTTTGTGTTTACATAAACTATGTGCAAGGCGTTCAAACCCTCACATAGGAATCTCAGCAAAAAAATTGCATTTGCGTTATACCGAAGCATAAATCGTCATTTGAGAGAAATATCTAGTCTTGTGCCTAGATTTATCAGCATTTGTGAAGAATAGCTTTGCTGATTGACGTTTGTAATAAAAGTTTATGTTTATTAAAATTCTTTGGGATGGTACACAAATTATGTCACGCTAAATTTCAAATTTTTCGACCACCTCCCCCATACACCTCCTTATATGAGTCCTCCGAAAATTTGGTAAGGCTTATTACGCTTGGCTTGACTTCCTCCCCCCCCCCTTGGAACGTGACGTAATTTGGTGCATGACCCCTTTTCTCTTTACTTCCATTTCAGCCAGTCAGATTATAAAAAAATAGATGAGTTTTTTGAGATCTTGTGAAAAAAATGATGCAAAAATATTGAAAAACAGAAAAATTATCGTGATTAAAAAAAATGTAGGGGAACATGGTCCAATTCGGACCTAGTAGCAGTTTTTTGGCCATATCTTTTGAGTACGATGAATGAGATTGAAAGTTTTATGTTTTCGTGGAAGCCTGATTTAGCGCGCACACTTTTCTCTCAGAGAGTTTTGTGATATGTCATACCAGGATATTACTAGACATGTTTGAACAAAATGCTCCAGAAGGTCCGAATTAGACCAACCCTGTTCCAATTCGGACCCCCCATGTTCTAATTCAGACCACCCTATTTTTCATCGTTTTTTACTTTGCTAGTTATACAATATAACTCCGATTTGCTGGTATAAAAGCGTATTGAACTTCTTCTGTAAGCGCAAGCATAAAAATAAACCCACTGCGTGAAAAAATTCAATTCAATTCGCGTCAGAACTAGCTCAAATAAAATGTGAATTTCATTCAAAAAATTTGGTTTAAATCCGAAACTGGTTTAAAATTGAGTACAGTCAATTCTCCTTAACTCGATTTTAAACGGACTTTCGTGTATAGTATTTATCAAGATAAATCAGACATGAATACAATTTTTTTTTGAATTTGTAATTTTTTGATGTTTTAACAAAATACATTCGAAACATTCATTTTAACTTTGGACATAGCAAAATTCCAACACATTGAAACTTTGCATGGAAACTGAATTTTGCATGGTGAACTTGTACGAAAAACTGAAAAAGACAGCATCAAGTCTCAGGATATCAAGTTGGAGAAGTATCGACTTACATTTTAGGGTCAAAATACGCTATATTAAGGTGATTATAAAACGAAGCCAAACTTACTTAAAATTTTCAAGTCAAAAACTCATAAGGTAAAGTAAAGTTGACTCGTAAACGTTTTTTTTATTGCATTGTCAAACTATTTTGAGAAGCTGTATCCAACATAGGCTGTGGGATGGAGATGCTTTTGAAGTAGCTGATTTATTGATTTCTTTATTTCTTGGTCGGTAGTAGCAGTATTTCTTAGATTTTCCGAAGACTTTTTCTTGACCACAACAGAAACAAAGGCATTATCGATCATTATCACAACTTCTGTAATATCCTACCAAGTCGAGAAGACTTTCACGGGGCTTTTCAGCTTTTTCAGCTCTTGGAATAGACTGAGTGGTCGTTGAAAATAAAAGGGTCCGTATTGAACCATTTCAAAAGGTCCGGATTGGACCAACACAATTTTTTTTTATTTTCAAACTAATTGAACGCAAACAGTGCATAGACATATCAAAACCATATGATCAGATGAAAGCTTAGGCTTAGGGGATTCGATTATAAAATAACACAAAAAGATTGGAGAATTATTGTCGCTTACAGAAGCTTAGAAATAATGCTAACCTACAGCACACTAGAGCACTTCAAAACAACAAACTAATATAAAATTCAAACTAATTAACTGAAAGGCGTAATATTTATTGCGTTAGATTTAAGCCAGAAGATGGGTAGAAAAACGGTATACACGATCTTTACAGTAACGCCAGTATTGAGAAATCTCGCGGAACATTACTAAAGGACCTATGTACACATGAGAGATTCTCTCCTCTCCCGTTCTCTTTCGATTATAACAGTGGAATACTAAAGATTTTGGGAAGCTTTTCACTATAGATCGAAAGTCAATTTCCTTGACTAGCGTTTCATACAAAAAACGCAACAGAGGAGGTTAATGTGACTCAGTTATTAATGAAAGAGAAAGTAAACAAAGAGAGCCTCTCAATGTTAGATAGGTTCTTTAGTAATGTTCCGCGAGAAATGCTTGATGGTCCGAATTAGAACAGGGTCCGAATTAGACCAGGTTCCCCTAATGAAAACATAATTTTTCGATAGTCGGGTTGATTAATAATAATTCTTGACGATGCCGATGCATTTTGCTAATGTGGTAAAATATTTTTTTTTGCAAATAACAGAAAGATTATTCAACAAAAAAAAAACGCTACTGTTCTTCCTTTTTGAATTTGAACAACTTAAGGAGTGTTTTTCAGCGAGAGCTTACAGGTTTCGTCGTAAATTGTCTCGTAATATTACATAATGCTAATATACGGGTGCGTACTTGTCTGCATTAATGTTTGATACAGAATATTGAAAGTTTAATAATTTAAATTTATAGAAATTAAAAGCTATTGTAAACACAGGTAAAACTATCATTTTCTCGTTGATGATATTCTATATAATCGAACCTTATTACTCAAGCTTTCATGAAGAAAGTTGCAAAATAAAAAAATACATTATGCGCTGATTTTGATTGGGATTTTTCCAGAAATTTTCAGAACTATACTGCCGTGAATCGCAAGTTTAACCCTATCTGCATACTCATTAAAACAGAGTTGGTAACAACTTTCAACTAATCCTAAAAAAAAAGTTGTAGCTGCTTAAATAAGACAACATCATGTGTCCGGTACAATTAAGAATACCAAGTCAAATTGTTCCAAACTACCTATTATCATTTTTTTTCATTTACCTATTTTATTATTTTTTTTCATATTTAGGCATGCTTTTAAGGTTGTTTTGATAACTGACCAAAAGAGCGGTAATATTTCAATTATGAGCATACCGTCTTTGGGGGTGACATTGGGCCAAAATTGCTTAAGCCTTGACTGAAATGTTTCGCTAAATATGAGAATACGCTTGAATAATGCTGAATAAATAATTGAAATTCGTTTTTTTTTTGTTTTGAATTGGAATCGTACGAAACTTAGCCTAATCTGACCCCTTCGAGGGGGTGACATTGAGCCGAACAAACTAGAATTCATATGGATTAAGAACAAATCGAGATAATCGTGTTCCTCTCAAATTTTCTTGAGCTTTTAAATAACGATTGATATAATGGACATGAATGTGAGATTTGAATATAGTATTCATCTACCTAAAAGCGAGATTTTCTATGAAACCAAAAATGTGACAATTTAAAAAGGCATATTTTCAAACATTTTTCTATGATTTATTAAAAACAAACTACTAACTCCCGGAATCTAATTTTTTGATGGTAGCTGTAGATAATTTCAAGGAACACTACATTAAATTTTGATATTAAGATGCCTAATACCTGCTGATATATTTCAGATTATGATGTGGCCCAATGTCGTCCCCTATGCTCAATGTCACCCCCAACGACGGTACCTGAATAGTAATGAAATAACTTATATAGGGTCCCAAAATTTTGGATAATATATTGATATTATTAAACAACATGATAGAGCGTGTTCTTTGTACTACTTTGTCAAATATTCCTGCTCAAATAACGGCTAGGGTAATTTGCCCATTATTGCGGTATTTCCTATTATTGCGGTATAAAACTAGAACCCTCATTATTAATAGAAAAATTATTTTCTATGGATATTATTAAAGGTGATGAAAGCTTATAGTATTTCCAAACTGAACTAGATTAATTTTGAAAGTATTATAATATACTTTCAAAATTAAATGATTTTGTTCGTTGGAAGAACAGTTTTAAAGTATACATCAAGAAAAGCATACATTTTTAACCAGTTTCCCTATCCACAGAATAGATTTCATAAGCTTGTTTTTTTAAGTTTAGAATCAAAACAATTATATGCATATAAGGCCAATCAATTATATGTATGTCAGGTCTATCATGGATGTAGTTACATAATAGAAATATTTTTGAAGAAAACATGTACCGCAAAAATAGGACAATTGAAATAACATTTTGCCTATTATTGCGGTATCTGTAAATCACATTAAAAAAATCGATATTTCAATAGTAATTTTGAATGTAATTGATAGAAACACTTTTTATGTTATTAAGATACTATTTTCTGACATTATATTGTGTCATTAATACATTTATGTATTCAAAAAAATGTAATATGTTTATCTTTACACTGTATGTATGTATGTTTATCTTTACACTGTAGTTGCTCTTATATACAAATATATTTGAAATGCATTTTACCGAAAAATCACGAAAACTTATTGAAAATCGGTACACATGTCAAAAAGGCATTGAAACACTTTGATACAAGATGATCGCAGGGAAGCAATCTTTGAAAATTGCATTGGATTGGTGAAACTTAGTGGAAAATGTATTGAAAGGAACTAAAATTGTAAGATATAGGTAAGTCAACTAATTTATTTCATTTTTTGACGGGTTGTGGGCTCAGATGAAAAAACCTAGTCTATTTACATTAACATTGCCCAGCTACAAACCAGCAGAAAATCATTCGATTCTGTTGATATGTTTTTTAAAAGACAATTACACCGTCTTTAGCCAAAGGCTGCACAGACTGAACGATCACTAACATTAGGCAACGGACAACACGGAACACTCAGCAGCCCAGTGATGAATTTTTCGTTAGACGAAAAGTTTCCACCGACTGGAGCGGGAATCGAACCCACTCCTCGTGATTCAATACGCTCAAACGACTGACGCCGCTAACCGCACGGCCACGAAGCCCACGATATGTTTTTGAATCGTTACATAAAGTAACCCATTAATTATCTTAATAGATACAGTGACCCCACGCAGTTGAATCACCCACAATTTTTGAATCAGCTGACTTCAAAAGACAAAATTATTATCAAACTTGTCACAAAACATCACAGAATTATTTTTACTGATAAGAAACTATGTGTAAAAATAATTCTGTGATGTTTTGTGATAAGTTTGATACTAATTTTGTCTTTTGAAATCAGCTGATTCATAAATTGTGGGTGATTCAACTGCGTGGCGTCACTGTATGCCGAAAGTAAAACAAACTGACAGTACCGTGCAGTATGATTAGCTAGAAGGAAGCATAATTTCAATGCTCGAATATTGTATGGCATTGAATGTATACTGAATGTGATAAAATATATGATTTTAGCTAAACCGCAATCATAGGACGGTCTTACCGCAATAATAATTCGAAATACCGCAATAATGGGACAGAGAAAGAGCTTCAGATTTATGTTAAAAAATGTATGTTTGATTTCAAAATTTATTTTTTTACCTCACTATACGACAGAAGGATGGTTTTAACACTTCACATTGCAAAATACTACAATATTTAGTTTTTGGACATTGAAATACGATTTAAATTTCAACACCGTGCATGGGTCTTCCATAATAGGATGGATACCCTTTATCATATTTAAACTTTATTTACAATATTATGGTTCAAATTTGAACCATGACACTTTTGATCATGTTTGTCGTTCACGTAGTCGATAAAAATGCCACAGAGGAACAATTTTTAATACTGGGGTTGTTCTTATCTGACATTTTGGAAGGGACACGGAACATACCAAATTTTAGTTTAAGCTAAGGGATGTTACTTGAGTAGCAAGTTTTTTTTCTATCATTATTAACGTGATTTTTAACCCTGGGCTAGTTCATCTCGGGACCAACGGCTTTACTTTCCTTCCCTTTTTAGTGACTATCTCGGGGATGGGATTCGATCCCAGGTCCTCGGCGTGAGAGGCGTGTGTTCTAACCACTACACCAGGTCCGTCCCCCTTTGGTAGCGAGTTTGTAAAGTACCATAGACTTGACTTTGTGGAGCACTGAGCACTCCACAATAGTACAAGGAGAAAAAAAATAGGTGACCACTAGCAAATTTTAATTATTTTCAAACTAAAGTTTGGGTTTAATTTTGCACAAGCAAAATCTTAGTTTGATGCAATCATACAGTGGTTGAAACAAACAAAAATCTTCGTCGTTTTTTCCACAAATTTTCATTTAGATTGAACCAAAATTTATTTAAGTCAAACAAGAAAATTGTTGTTTCGTTTGACAGTCGTGAAAACGACCAACGATTTAGTTCGTTTTAAATGAGAAATATAAGTTTGAAGTTGCCAATCTTTAGTTTTTTTTCCATCGATCCATTGTTTAAAACAAACATTTTATTGATTGTTGTTAGGTTTATTGTTTTGCTATATTTTCGTTTTCATTGATTTTAAGAATTAACATAAACACAATATAATATTTCTTTATTTTTTCCGCAAAACTATTAGGTTGCAAATCAATGCAGTGTAAGGTTTATCTGCTGTTTTTAAAATACAATTAATAGCAGCACCGTATTTCTATTATGCTTTTGTTTAATATGGCCGCCAAAGCTCTAGATTATCGAAAAGGATTTTGATTTTCATCATATATGTAATGGAGTTTTCAAATGATGTCGATCTACAACCGAAACTTGAAAATAGCGATTTGATCATGGACAAGATATGTGGGGATGTACAATATAAATACCTTTCTACATTGTGCATGAAGTTCAAGTTGGTGTTCTGATCGTTTCTGTAAAGAAAACATTGCGTTGACATGAGCTTTTAACAATTCATTTATCATGATGTAAATTTGTAAGGTAAGGTTCTGAAATCAAAATCTTATTTGTATTGATTCCACAAAACTACACATTGCAGATCAATCTTACTTGATTTATACTTTCATACAATGGCAATAATTAATTAAATAGATGCCATCGAAATACGAAGAATTAATTTACCGGACTGTCCTATTCAAATAAACATGGTTTTGGTGGTGGTAAACATCAACCCAAATTTTGCTTAAAGCAAAGTAAACGATTGTTGCAAACAATTTACGTGTTAGTTAAAAAGAAAAATTTTTTTGAATAGAAATAACAATGTTTTTAAGGTTAATATTGACTAAATATCAAGTTAGCTTTAACAAAAAGTTCAGCTTTGTTTCAACAAAAATACAATTTGATTCAACCAAATTCTTAGCTTAATTATCAACCAACGAAATGGTTGTTTTAAACTAATGACGTTTTCCTCCGTGTACCAAATAGTTGTAGTTTTGAAGCCTTTTTTTTTGAATAATTTTGAAAATCCGGAATCTGACTTGAGCATAAATTTTGAAATTAAAACTGTTGCAATGCAGTGCTGCATAGTTGGAAAGTATCAGCATATCTATATTTTTAGAACTGAGTTTTATCAGCGAAGAATTAAGTGATTTTACATCGTTTTGTCCCGAATATCCGTTTTTAAGTATCGAAATCAGTTTAAAACCTATAACCGCTGTGTATGTATCCGAAAACGAGCCATTGAGAAAGGAATCGCGAACAACTGTAAGCTTGAATTGTGGTAGCTGCATCTTCCCATTGGTAAAGTGTTCAAAGTATGATCGTCAACTATTTCGTCGGCTATATTTCGTCCTTAATCAAAGTGCTTCCAGCTCCGTTGCAAGTAACACCCGAATCATCGCTTTTCCCTCAAGAGAACCCCTAACTAATTCGCCAGCGTGATCTTCTCGAGTGTTATTGCCCTCATCGCATGACCTGGTTTTCTCCGTGTTCAGATTATCGTTCCGAAATCGGATTCTAAATATCTTTTATTTCTCAATTTCCACACAATTTCCCCACTACCGAAAACGACGAAAATCGCCACCGTTACTATGTCGTAGGTCGCTCGTAAATTGGCCATGGTTGAAGCCGATCTGGAGCGTGCTGAAGAGCGCGCCGAAGCCGGTGAAGGGTACGTTGTCGCATTGCGGTGCCACTGATTGGTGTGACAAATAACAATTGTTTTCGAGTGTTTTGCTTTGTGTTCCACGCGTTAAAGAAGCCAATCGTATTAACAAATTACCTAATTATGCTCCAAAAGAATGCTTCAAAAAATACCTACACCTAGCATAACATATAGAAGTGGCAGACATATGCTGAACTTTCAAAACAATTCCGTTGTATATGGAGTGCTATGGTCATATCGAGTAATTGTTTCTATAACTGGCATTCTCTGGTTGGGTGTAGCCAGTTTGGGAAACCCATCAATCATCCACCGGCTGAAAAAAAAACTGGAAAATTATCCTTAAATAGAATGATGGAATCAAATTTTGGCGTAGGTGGATGATGACTTGCTCGAGATTGGCGTTTGCTCCGATTGGAGCACATTAAGAAATGAGAAACGAAAGAAATGTTTGATTTGAGTGTGTTTTGTCTTTTCTTCTCTTCAGGTGAATACAGCGCGACGCTTATAATAGGCGAAGTGGGTCGGTTTATTGATAATATCTTGATCAAACTAAAGTTTCGCGTGGACGTCAATCAGCACTTGGTTACTGGCCAGAAGCTGAGCAAATCGGAGTGAGAATTTGATGATTGATTGGTGATAACATCCATCAAAATGGACCGTTGACTGGTGATTGCTGCTTTTGTTTCGAGCATTGGATGGATTGGCTTTATTTGTTTTGTGATTTTGTCAGAAATTTACTGGGTTTAAAAATTGATACAGCCAAAAAAATAGAAAGGACATAAATGGAAGAAAGGACAAAAATGGAAGAAAGGACGTTTTATCTTTCTTCCAAGGTTGAAATGGATAATATTGATAATTGCATCGAAATGAGCATCATCATATCAAAGCATCCTCTAGCTCAGGCTCTTTGATTCAAGTGAGGAAGCAAAGAGCGCCGCCTGTCGTGGTCAGTTGTTCCGAATTTGGGGGATTTAGGCAGGAGATCTTGAACTCCATTAAGGGAATTAAGGTTTCCTTCCAAATCGCAAAGAAATGAGACTGTCGCGTTTTGCCGGAAACTCTTCAAGATCTCGAACTTCTTCTCAAACATCTTGAAGAGAAGAAGCACAATTGGTTTACTTATGACGACAAAACTGAACGTTTGTTCAAAGTCGTCTTGAAAGGTGTCACTTGAGAGATAAGTCACCTGAGAGGATCAAAAATGGAATAAGTGATTTACTTGGATTTTACCCAGTCCAAGTAATCATTATGAAAAAGAGAACCCAATCTGACATTGTTCAGAAAGGGCCTTCTCAAGAATATTATTTAGTTCACTTTAACAAAAAAGATCTAAATAATATTAAAGCTTTAGAAAAAGCTAAGCTTATGTTCGATGTCCGTGTGACATGGGAACATTTCCAGAAACTTGGAGGAAATTACCCGAACCCCACGCAGTGCCGTCAGTGTCAAAAGTGGGGTCATGGTACAAAAAAATGTCGCATGGATGCTAAATGCATGATTTGTGGAAGTTCTACTCATGCCAAGGACGTCTGTCCAGTGAAAGAAGATACCACCAAGTTTATATGCTCGAATTGCGGGGGCAATCATAAGTCCAATTTTTAGGCTTGCCCTTCGCGAAGGAAAGTCGTCGAGGCTCGTCGAAGGTAGATGAAAGATAATATTCGTTACGATAACGGTCGTTTCCGGAATTTGCCTGGTAGAGTTTCCAACAATGCTCTATTTTCAGTTAACGATCATTTGATTAAGAATCATACCCATCAGGAAGATCATAATCATGCTCATACACAAACTAATTTTAATCCGTCGGGTAGCCGTTAAAATCTTTTAATTTCGAGTGTATCTACCCAAGTAAAATCCTTTGCCGATATCGTAGCAGGTAATTTGAACCCTTTCCCTTTTCATACTACGAGTACCCATTCTACTTGTTTCAAATCAAATGAAAAAAAAAACCCTGCCGCCAAAGGAAACTTCTACTCCGCGTCATCGTCTACCGAAAATTCTAACGGAAAATCATCAGATAATGTACCCACTTCAAGTGATATGTCTGCTCTGAATTTAATTTTCTAACTGAACAATTGAATCTAATGATTGATGCAATGTCCAAAGGCACCACTATGACTGAAGCAGTCCAAGTTGGTGTAAAATTTACTAATCAAACTGTTATTGGATTACGTTTGTCTAATGGATCTAATAAATAATAATTTAAATATTTAAAATTGGAATGCTCGTTCCTTGAATGGTAAAGAGGACGAGCTGTTGAATTTTTTTACAGCTAATAACGTACATATAGCAATTATTACTGAAACATATTTAAAACCTGGATCCAAAAAAGATCCCAACGTTTTTGTTTATCGTAATGATCAAGTTGACGGAGCTTGTGGGGAAGTTGCAATCATCATTAGGCGTATAAAACATCAACTGTTTTCGTCATTTGAAACTAAAGTTTTTGAAACTTTGGGTGTTTCTGTTGGAACACAGCTTGGTAAATAAACTTTCATAGCTGCCTATTTGCCTTTTTAATGCCCTGGGCAGTAAGTTAATTTGTTCCAAACTGACTTGCGAAAATAGACTCGCAATAAGTCAATTTTTTTTGTCATTGGTGACTTTAATGCCAAACATCGGTCATGGAATAATTCTCAAAGTAATTCCAACGGCAGAATTTTATTTGATGAGTGTTTTTCAGGATATTTCTCAGTTCAATACCCTGATAGCCCCACTTATTTTTCAATTCTAGAAACCCTTCTACGACTAATTTGGTCTTACCCGACTCTAGTAGACTCTTTGTAGCCAACTGGTTACTCATACTGATTTTGATTCTGATCATGTCCCTGTTACATTTCATCTATCCCATGAAGCGATTCTCAATCCTATCAGCTCCACTTTCAATTATTTTCGAGCCGACTGGAATACATATGAAACATATATAGATAGTAATTTTGATGTTAACATTCCTCTGCAAACAAAACTTGATATTGACAATGCTCTTGAAACATTGACAAATTCCATTGTTGAAGCCAAGGACTTTGCAATTCCAAAATGTGAAGTTAAATTTGAAAATTTGACGAGAAGACAACTTCAACGCACTCGCGATCCAGCTATGGAAATTATATGGCAGGATCTGCAAAAATAAATTAAAAAACGATTTTCACAATTAAGAAACAAAAATTTTAAAAATAAAATTTCTCAATTGAACCCTGGCTATAAGCCCTTTTGGAAATTATCTAAAATTTTGAAGAAACCACAGAAAGCCAATTTCGGTTTTAAAAAAGGAAAACAAATTATTACTAATCAATTGCCGAAAAGCTCAAAAGCATGCTTGGCAGTGAGTATTGTTATTGAAACATTCAAAAATATGAAACCTCTGGCGATGATGGAAATTTCACATCCTCATCAAAAAACTTCCAGAAAGTAGCTTATCATTCTTAGTTGATATATTTAACAAATGTTTTCAGTTTACATATTTTCCTGACAAATGGAAAAATGACAAAGTTGTACCAATTTTAAAACCAGACAAAATTCCTGCCGAAGTGCAAATTCCGAAGAAATGTTCTCAAAGTTCGTCACGTTTGACGACCTTTTTTGAAATGTCGCCCTAATTCCTTCAAATTTTCTGTAGCGTCCACGCTTTGTATAAATTTTCTCCAAAATCAATACCACCGCCCGCCTAATCGCCTGAGCACTGTATTCGCCTGAAAGAAAGAGTTGTTTACAGGTTCTTCCATCCCTGCAGTAGCCATCCATCAGTACCAGAGCCCGCCAGCGGAATTCTTCGACGTACATTCAACGATTCCTCGATGGATTATAATGATATTTGTTCTAATATTGTTGTTATATAATTTCTAATACAAATGCCAAACCTACCAGCTAGCTAGAAGAGATTTTGCATTAACCCTTAGTCCTTAAGATGCAAGCGGAGCTTTGTTTTGAATTCGCGCCCAAAAATACCCCAAAACTTGGCACTTTTTCAAAGCGAATCTCGTCCCAAAGTGTGAATTATTTGCTAACCTCGATTTTGTTTTTATCTCCCTGGTTTGAACCATTCGGCTGTGCCTCGCCTTCCGAATGGTTTGAATCGGGATTTTTCATGCTTCTACTCCGATCGATGTTGTGAACCGCTGCAAAACCAACTAACCAACAACGATAACCCAAAAACTACTGCGATACACCCACAACTACACACTCCACCAACGAACAATACAACAACGCTCCAACACTTTTACCGCTAACCCTCGACGTGAAACCCGCGTTTGTGTGCGTGTGTGATTGCTTCTGCGCTCCATCTAATGACTGACCGCCTGGATGCCCTGCTGGATGACCTGGACCAACAGGTGGCCCGGAAGCTAGTACTCATGGAACAGGACCTGGAACGTTCCGAAGAGAAGGTCGAAATGAACGAAAGGTTTGTCCAGCTCCGTATGCTGCTTGTCCTAACGATTTTGAACTAATGATGTTACCTAAGATGATCTTGTGATTGAGGTAATCGATGGCGAAGAGTGGTTGAGCCACCTTGTTCATAAGGACGATACGTCAATCGGTCACCTCAATGCAATTCTTGAGTATTACATAGAAATCTAATTCTGATTTTTATCTTCTTTCATCCCATAATTGAAAACCAACAGCAAGATCGTCGAGCTTGAGGAGGAGCTGCGCGTTGTCGGTAACAACCTGAAGTCGCTGGAAGTCTCAGAAGAAAAGGTATGGTCTTTCTTGTACCGCTTAATGTACGAAACGTGCAAAAATTACCGATTCAGGTCTGTAAGCGAAGTCACAAGTGTTCTCTGTTGCCTAAGCTTTGGGCAATTGCTGAGCTGGACATTCCCTTACATGTTTGAGTCTTACCAGATTACCCATTCGCTGTAACGAAACTACGAACTCTGACTCCCAACTCAGTACATACACACTCAACTACAGACACAATCTCCAGTTTTGACCTCATTTCCGACACTTTATGATTGATACAATTTCTTCTTAATTTAATTTCGACCACCACTTTTGTTCTTCAAAAAACCGTAAATCGACCTTGCCCGCAATTAGGCTAACCAACGTGAAGAGGAGTACAAGAACCAGATCAAGACCCTCACTACCCGTCTAAAGGAGGTACACACTCAGAGAAATGCTCATAACGATTCGCAGTGTGTCAGTTTTCTTTAGTGTGTCGCTTTTCAAACCAAGATCCTAACGAGTGTGCCTCAATCGCGAATAACTCTTGGAGATTCAAACCAGAACTTCTCCACAGATCGTCCAATCTCCGAGCCTTCCCCGTACCCTTTAAAGCTAATCGAATGAACTTTGCGCTGATGATTGTCGTTTTCTTTTTCTCCTCACGACCATATTAAACCCTGACTCGAATGGGCGGAAACACGATCGCTAACCGTTGTTCCTCCGTTCGTTTCCCGATGTGTTGTTGTTGTGGTTTGCCGTTGACTCGATCCTAACGTGACTTGCATTGCTGTGTACTAACAACAACGACGCCATCTACCGAATCGCAACAAATATCGAACGAAATCGATATCCCGCATTGGTTCGGTGGACCCCTCCACTTTTCGGCTGCAGGCGACGCAAAGAGAGGAAACGTTCGGCGGCCAAGTGAGAATACTGGATCAACGTCTGAAGGAGGTATTGTCTTACGCGCGTCTCGATGACGATATTGCACGCAAAACCTAGAGGTTATAGAACCAGTCAGCAAACGATTAGATTACATTCTAAATGTGTTACCTCTGAATTTGTCTGGAATTTGGATCCTGTCTGTCTCCGTAACTGTCCTGTGCTGTCACACTGTTCACCACTGCCTTCTTACAGTTGTCTTCTATCAGAAAACCGTATTGTAGTCTTGGGTGGCCTGGTTCCTGTTTCTGTGTATTCCATCTGTAATTGTTCGTTTTTCATATTTTCTTCTCTGTGTAGTAATTAGTAGAAGTAGACATTTCATTTCAAAATAATTTTCTATTTTAAATAACATTATTTCAATAGGGTCCTAAAGCCCTGTGCCAATTTTAGTATTAAACGCTCAAGTTTAGGCCAGAAACACGTAGGGTGATCAAAGTATTTTGGACAGACCGTTATGCATATATCATTTGGCCATATACGGCAAATTCAAATGGAAGTGGTCAAATTATATACGCGTAACGCTCTGTCCAAAATACATAAAAAACCCTATTTACTAAATTTCAAAATGTTTTCCGTTGGTCCAATAATTTTTTTTCGATTTTTGAGATTTTGTCGAACTTTTTGATTTAAACTCAAGTTTTGTGTGTATTTCGTTTTACGTGTCCCTCCTGAAATGTCAGATAAGAACAACCCCAGTGTTAAAAAGATAAACCCCTGTGGCGTTTTTGTCGACTAAGTGAACGTCAAACATGATCAAAAGTGTCAGAGCTTAAATTTGGACGCACTTTTAATTAAAATTTAAATATGATATAGCCGTTATTTGAGAGGGAACATTTGCTACTACTTTGTAGCAAGAACACACTATATTGTATTATTTAATAAAACATGGATTTTGTAAAAAAAAATTGGTTCCTTTTGCTATAAACTTATACTTTTGATGATGGCATAGCAAAATTCTATTAAATTAAACTAAATTCTAATAAACTTGGCACAATTCCTCTTCTTCTTCTTGGCATAACGTCCTCACTGGGACAGTCCTTGCTTCTGCGCTTAGTGTTCAAAGAGCACTTCTGCAGTTATTAGCTAAGAGCTTTCTTTGCCAAAGTTGCCATTTCCGCATGCGTATATCGTGTGGTAAGTACGATGATACTCTATGCCCAGGGAATTCAAGTAAATTTCCATTGCGAAAAGATCTTGCACTGACCATGAATCGAACCCAGATACCTTCAGCATGGCTTTGCTTTGTAACCGCGGATTTGCATAGTTGTAAATTCTAAAAAAAAAATCAGGAGCATTCTTTCCCTGATGAAATCGACAGAATTTCTAGCATTTCGGGAAATTTTGATGACGGAACGGAGAATTTCTGCAATGTTGCTTGGAAATTTCGTGTGGGCATTTCCGGAGAAGTTCCAAATATGCTTTTAAGAAAACTAAACTGTAAGACTTTCTTACGACAGAAGTTTCTAGAAAAAACTCAAGGAGTTTCTCCAAAAAAAAAACCTATAGTTATTTATCTGGACACTATACGAGGTTCCACCAAATATTTCTTTATGGACTTCATCAGAAATTCATCATAGTTTATATTTTTTACAACTTTTAAGTGTAGAGAAACGCCCACGCAAACTATCACCACTAACAGAAAGATTGGTGTTAGCTCTTCCTGATAGTGGTATTGATGAGCGTGGTAGAGTTGAATTGGGCTCAACAGCGCCTTGCAAAGCCAATGTGTACCAATGTCGATGTGCCCTTTTGAAATGTTTGTCCAGATTTACCGGTAACTTTATGAAAAAAAAAACAAGGACTGTGCTATATCATACAACAAGACACGATAAGTAGAAATTGATAAGCGTGGATATAAATTGTTTTCTTGCTGTCCGTTTTGTGCCATCGTTCTGAATTGAACCTCGTATTCAACCGAAGATTTGCACCAACATTTGAACCTCCGGTGCAATCGAGGTATAAATGGACCGGTTTTCAACCCGGTGTGCGAACCGATGTTCACTTTACACATATTTGCGTTTCGGTTTGAACACGAGACGAAAGTACAAGGAGAGTACGAAACAGCCTGAACCAACGTGTTCAGTGTTCATTTGGGAAGACTTGATGATTTTCTACAGGGATTTTTTTTTATTTTTTGAAAATTCCTCAACTCTGAGCTCTGTATGTTATTCGTAATGAAATCCTTGACTAAATAATGGAGTGTGATTCAATCTATAGAACACCTATTACGAATATTTCCTTGCAAGAAATCCCAAAAACTCCACTGTTTTCTAAACTACAAAACATTCTCGGAGTTTATCAATAGCAACAAAAGTATTTAAAGCAAGGAGGTCCATTCAATACTTAGGGTGTTCGTATTTTTTCAACACCAGTATTAACCAGTCTTTGAAAAGTTACTAATTCGGAGTTTTGCAACCCTCTTCACAACTGTCGAAAGACGAAAGGTCTAAAGAATAAAAGGTCGACAATACCGTAACTGCTGTGTAAATAGCACGTTAACATTATACATGTCTGCTGATAATTGAATGATGGATGCTTGAGCCTTAAATAGACTGGAATTTGTTCGCTTTATGACTTGTTCTCTGCAAGACGTGTGATTCGCTCATTTACTTTTGTGAGCGAAAAACTCGAAGATTCATAAACCAGAATCAATACAAATTAATTAGTTCAACGGTGAGTATCCGCATCAATTACCAAAATATGCTTTCGAAATGCCATTATAGATACTCCTGTCGCTAATCCACCTGTTTGTCGTATATATTAATTAGTAGCCCTCCAGGCGATGAAATCTAAGTACAGTGAATAGGGTAACCAATATATTTTGGACCTCTATATATTTTGGACCCCCTGGCCTCCAAATTTCCCAGTTCAAATCGAAAAATGAACTGAATCCGCATGCCATTTGTAAAGATAGGACTATTCCGCACTTGCATCAAGCGTTTGTACATAGAAAATGTGTTTATTTTATCTGAAATTAATTTAATTTAATCGGTTTATCCATGCAACCGTTACCACACGTTACGCTCAGAATTGGAAGCCGTCAGAAATTTTGCAAATGTAAACAAAAACTTTTTTCAAAATTCTGAACTAAAAGCGTAGAATATCTTCAGTTTTCCATTGTCAATCGATTGTATAGACTATGGGCAAGCATATTATACAACCAGTGCCGTGGACTTTGTTGCCAAACGATAAAAAATACCAGGGGTCCAAAATATATACTTTGAGGGTCCAAAATGTATTGGTGTGTCCAAAATAATGGAGAACAGTGCTTCATAATTCAACTATTTTCGACGTTTTTTGGATCCTACATGACCGTATGGGCATTTTTAACTCGTAGAGGAAGTTTTTCTCTACATTTCGGCATGTTCTCTGACTTGATTACGCTGTGCAATCAATTAATTGGGACAAAAAAACTAAAATCACTTCCTTAGGGGGTCCAAAATACGACCGTTACCCTAAATGGCGGGCACACGTTTTCGATCGATATCTGCCACTCGCTCACAAGTCTTTGATCTTTCTGCCATCGAATATAGTTGCTGGATCAAACTTACTTGAACTTTACGATACCTTTACGCTGCTGTGCGAGCGACGTATTCGAGATTTGTTATCACTTCGTTCACGTTCAAGTGAGCAAGCACTGATAAAAATATATGTCTTAATATCTTATCTTTTTTTGCTTGTTTGCGTACGCACGCTCGTTTCATACCAAACGTTGATGGCTGTCATCTTCTGGCGCTGAGCCAGGTCTAAAATGCGATTTATTGTGCAATACGAAGCGAAGCGGCGATTTCATTTATCTGCAAGATTTGATTTGATACTCGATCCGTTTGTAGTAGGCGACAATTTTTTTTTCGATTGAAGTGAAGAAATCGTTTTTTTCAATTCCTCATCGTAATAGGCTGTTTTTTTTATATCGTCAGTGTGGTATGAATCCCATTTGCGATATCGAGTTACCGATCGAGTTAAAGTGGTCTTCCGCGAAATTACTAAAAAAATTGTATGGAAATCGTTGTAGAACTAGATTTTTACAGCACTCGTCGCAATTAGTAAACTCGGCAAGCACCGTTGAACAACTTATTTGTTTCAAGATGATCTCAACAGGACAAGTTCACAGCGAGCTGCCTTCGGCAAAAAATACCTTGACTTTCTTTAGAACACGTTGAGAAAGTCATTCCTTCCATATTTGTCTACTTCTACATTTTTTACATCACATTCCGTGTAAATACATTGGGTTGTAAGTTTCTCGCCATGCATCATCCGGTTGTGGGATCTCTTCTTTTTCCAGTATGGTAATGTAAATAGTAAGCACGCTCGGTGAAAGATTGTTGCCAGGACTATCAACTTTTGACTTACGAACGACCGTTAAGACCCCCCGAAAACCCTGTTGCAATTTGTGCGATATGAAAGCGAATGTGTACTACCTTCATCCTCTATATTACTCATTTACTAAAAGAGTTTAACAAATCGCATTTTTCCCTCCGTGTGTGCAAATACCGATCACTCGGGAGTAGGCCATGGCATCACGTGATTCAGTCGAAGATAAAATCCATCAATTGAACGATAAATTGACCAATGTAAGTTTCTCCTTTTCTTCGCTAGATGCCACCTTTCGCACTATTTGTCGCCGTCGAGTTCGATGACGACAGGGTGATGAGTGGCGTTCAGAACTATAATTTCCATTATTGTCACCTTTTGATCACAAAAGCTGACGTAAATGCCGTTGACAGTTTAGACACTGTCATTCAATAACGCAGCACATGAAATAATTTCTCTAAAATGTTGGTGTTTACGTCATCTTTGTAATCACGAGTGGATTCTGCTTGGTTAAGAATTCGGGCTAGTAAAAGTAACTCACTTGTGGTAAAAATTAGGGAAAATAAGCGATTTGGATGAAATTTAGCTTTAGAATGGCTAGTTACATATATACGGTTCGGTTAAATGACAAATTACACGGTCACGGCAATAAATGCTATGTCAGTTGATATCTGTGTATTTAGATATTTTTAAAATATGTTTTTGGACTTAAAGTCACGGTTCTTATAAACAAATCGTCCAATTCAGATATTGAATGCAGTGTAGCACTTTTCTACAAACACTAGGGAAATTCTTTAGTTTAATCTACTGTTGTGGTGGAGGTAAGCAATTGGTGTTGGTTTTACGTTTCGTTTATGTCAGTTCCTAACCCACAAAATTGAACTTTTAGCTAAAAGAGAATCTGCATGCTAGTTTTAAGAGAAAGTTTGCTGCTTATAAATGGTTTAGTGCTTCACAATGTGAACAATTCTTTCGATGGAAAAAATCATTCGAAAGGATCGTCCAACCCAAACTGCTTTTATTATTAATCACAAATCTAATATATTTCTTTCTTTCTTTTCGCGACATCCCATACTCGAATCGTATCCGATCTTGCAACCCGGAAGGCTGAAGCTCGTGCTGAATTCGCTGAACGTTCCGTTCAGAAGTTGCAGAAGGAAGTCGACAGACTCGAGGGTAAGTTTTTCGATCGACATTCAATCGTCTCCATAGTTGAAGCTAACCCGATTAGTCACCGAATTTTCCAAAATTTATATTTGCGCTAACCATGTTTCCAGCGAAGAAAAACAATGATATAAAGAAAAACAAAATTTCTGTCATTTGATAGTTTTAAAAGCTTTTAGTTAAACATTGTGTGAATTTATAAATTTCCGGTCAAATATTAACCTTTATTTTGATATGATTTCATAACCTTATTTTATCCATAACATTTTTCTTTTATTTTCATGTTTGATTTTTCGTTAACCCCTAAAACCCAATACAACCTGAATTCATATGCCGTTTTTCGATGTTGTGTGCCATAACAACCGCTGCGCTGCTATAAATTTCTGCGTGCGTGCCCCTTTGTGTGAATTGTATCGCTAAACAAAAACAACGCAAACTCGTCAACACAAATCCAATCTACCTTCTACACTAATAAAGACGAACTAATGCACGAGCGTGCCAAGAACAAAATGCTTCAGGAAGAGATGGAAGCAACCCTGCACGACATTCAGAACATGTAACGGTGGTAACTGATGTCAACCGTGTTACTATTACGCCTACTACGACTACAAACAAACTACCAACAGCAAACAACACATCAACCCAATCGAAGATGGCGGAAAAGATGCTGAAAACAAAACAAAAAAGTTATGGGCCCACTAGTCCTCGGGTGCCGTGAAACAATTCTTCCGCAGACAGCTCAGTTGTTCACGTTGCGCATCGCTGCTGTTACTCATCGCGTTTTATTCGCAGCTGTCACATCTACTTTTTGTTTTGCTGGAAAAGGAGACACACTTAACATACTACTACACCCACAAGTATAACGTTAAGGAAGGATCTGTCACAAAACAATACACACACACACAAAAACATTTACCAACGCACATACAAACAAAACATTCTCACGCGGACACAGCAAAAGTCAGAGATATGCCACTGGAGCGAGTGCCATCTACCGGACGTAAAACCGGTAGCGTGCGACTTGCCTTCGATTAGGTCTATTGTACATTCACATGCCAAGTGGACGAACATTCCGCGCATACATTCACATTCGAGTTTTTTTTTTCGAGGCCAATCAAAAAAGACATTTTTCTCTTGTTAAGTAGCAAGTAGGCTGAACAGCTTAAAGTTTAGTAGGATTATGAATAAAAAAAAACTGTTACTGCCCCATAACTTTAACATTAGCAATTGCGCCTTTCAATCTTTCTCGCGATTTATTATTGTTTATCCTTCAAGATGCCTATTTTCCCTTATTTTTTTTAATTTGTCTTCCGGTTGTTTTGTAGAATTAAAAAGAAGTCGCGCATTTAATGTCAACCAAATGCATTTATTTGCTATATATCATTTTGAAACGCGAAAAAACGACCACTCCAAGTTTAGCGTGTATGTGTCACCGCAGAATCAAAGCGATTTTTGAAATGTTTTCAATGATAATAAATTGCACAAAAATACATTGCAAACTACCCCATTAAGATTGCACCCGTAGAGTATTTAAGTAGTTCGAAGATGCCGTGGAATCGATGATACGTATTTGTAAAAGTTAAATCTGGAATTAAAGTTGGAATAACGGTTCGGTTAGGAAACGTACATCCTCTCTCGTCGCCCTGCGTTCGTTTCGTTAGGATTTTACACTCGAGTCCTCTTCTTAATTTTAGCCTATTTTTCGTTTCATTCTGCAATAAGTTATCACTATTTTTTAGAACCGAAAGGAACAGATTAAATGCAGAGTAATTTATGAAAGAGCAGTTCTTTTTATAAATAGTTTTAAGGAACAGCATGAGATATTTCTGATAATGAGGAAAAACTTTGAAATCGGCGGAAAATCGATCGGAAGATCCGGATTGGAACTCTGTTTAGTTAACATTTTGATGTGCCTTCAATCCGTCAGTTCTGGCAAGCGATTGCTTTTTCCGATTGATTTTTCAAGCCGAACAGAAGAGAAGAACGTGGCAAAGCCATTTCAGCGAGTATTTTTGTCTTCTCTTGCGTCGTATACATATACTAAGCGCAGTTAAATGGTAAGGACCGTGTACATTATATTCCGTCAAGTCCATTCCATAGCGATTACACAAAAACACAGACAGGAAAAAGACCAGAAAGAGATCGAAAAATGTACACGTAAACTTCACGATCAATACTGTTAGCATTTAGGGAACAAAAGCATTCATTTCAACATTTTGCCAATAAACCAACAAACCCAACAACAACAAAACAACAGCAACTATAAAATGATATCATATTTGAGTGTTTATAATAATATATTATTTTATTTAAAGCCGAGTTTGCCTGTGTTTTATTCTCTGTAAATGCGTTTCCACCGGTTTGAAAACTATGTGTTCTGTCCTATAAGTTCTATCTCTTATATTTATCGCTTCTGTTGTGCTTCTTTCTTCTCTTAATTTGCGTAACACATTCGTTGAAATCCAATCCTAAACCTAAACCACCAAAATGCGCATCAAATTAACCGACAACACCGACGCCCTGGGCTCCGCGCACACAGACGAACTGATTATCGAAAAGATTCGCTTCGCCGAGATCGGAGACGATCTGGACTTTGCCTTCGTCGATCTCATTCCGGGTGTCGATCCCATCTGGACCGAGCGTCGTCCGAAGCCGAAGACTCCACCACCACCACCAAAGCTGCCAACCCCACCACCAGCACCGAAGGAGGCTCCGAAAGAGGATGCTCCGGCCGGCGAAGCACCTGCCGAAGGAGCTGCAGCGGCAGCCCCAGAAGAGGCCAAGCCTCGCACTCCGAGCCCGTTCGAGCTGCAGAAGCACTTCCCACCGGAGGGAGCCGAAGTGCCATACGTCCGCTCGGCTACTGGAACGACTCCGCCACGAGACATTGCCGCCGAAACGGCCGCTGAAGCAGAAGCACAAGCGGCTGCACCAGCGGAAGGAGGCGATGCAGCACCACCAGCAGAGGGCGCTCCGGCTCCCGCTGAAGGTGAAGCTGCTGCTGCTCCTGCCGAGGGTGAAGCTGCGCCGGCGGAAGCTGCCCCTGCCGATGCCGCCCCAGCTGAAGCCGAAGCAGCTCCTGCGGAAGCTGCCCCAGCGGAAGCCGCCCCAGCAGAGGAAGCGCCCGCGTCCTAAGCCATACCATCAAAAAGTCGCTTACTCCTTCTTTCCTGAATCTCTTTTTTATGGTTTCCGTTTAACTTTCATTTAACGCGTGGATGGCACGCTGGCTTGAACATCTAAACAATCTCTAAACAAAAGTAAACAAGATGTGATGGTTCTCAATTTTGTCTCACTTGTTAGACCAGCTTCCAAAACGTTAACTGTTAACTAGTTTCTATCTCACATTTACTTTTATTTTCCACTGAATAAACTCAATAATTGCTTGATTTATTTTGTAATGTGCTTGAGTTCGTTATTTATTTATTTTCTTTACAACGCGCTTGATTTTTTTAAACTTTTATGGTAAGACTTGAGGAAAGACGAACAGAAAAGAAATGCGTCCCGCACCTACACTGTCATGATCGATTGGTAAGAGGAAAGGTGTTACTTGCTTCAACAATTCCCACAAATAGTGTCTTACTAAGAGTTGTTCCCATAGCGTAAAAGATTCCCCAAAAGTAATGATAAGACTCCCATTTGGAAGCGTTCGCAAGCATTTAATTTCCGATTTGCTGTTTGACGCAATAATTAGAAAAGAGGTCTGGTTTAAACATTTGATGAATCCATTTGGTCATCATTGTAGACAGCCAGTGACTCCGTGATTTCATAAGATATGCATCGAAAGCACCTTCAATATCCAAGAAAACACCAAAGTAAGATGTATTTTGATCGAATCAATTCCATCAGTATGCGCCTTACCCAGCTTAAACCCTTTTCTTTTGTTTGATGGGGCGTAGAGTCTATTGAGGCGTAGAGCCCATTGAGTTGAACTTTTGTGGTATACTCCTGTTTACAATTCGCATCGTAAAGGTTGATCACCATTTATCGAGTGAAAAACCAAAGACGCGTCTTTTTCCTGTTAGAATGAATTGAGTTTGTTAAACTAACAACCTTTCCAGGATTTGCATTCCAAATTTCTCTAGGTTGCATAGAGCAATTCTCGAAGACTTATACAGACAGACTCAAGTCAGAAAAGTTAACAAACTTACATTATCACGTAGAATTGTTTCGCAGACAAAATTCTACACGTTCCGCTCTAAACCAACTCGATTTTCACGTTTAGAACGTTTAATTTCCGCTCCGTTGTATGGGAGACAAAGTGACTTAACCACGAATAAAAACAAAACACTACTTGAGTCGATTTTACACTGGTACAAAAACGTCGTAAGTAATCGTTTGAAACGGCTTATCATTTTGTCATACAATTTTTGTGGGAAATGATAGGAACTACCTAGTGTTTAAACGCGAGCTGATTGCATGCAAAGTTTAAGCGATATACACGGTAAAAAATGTTAAAAAGGGGTTTCATTTTAAACAGTTTTAGAAGAAAGGTTGTGATTCTTCTTAATTAACTTTCTCAAAACAGTATGAATGTTACTTACGTCGATTTAAAAAAAGTAATCGAGAATTGTTTAGGAATTTGAATCTGTGCTTGTACAAAGCACCACAACTGCGAAGCAGATGTTCCAAGGTTTCGACAGTTATCATTCTCAAGCTGGCCGATGTTTTTCAAATGATATCTGCTCGGGCAGTGTCCGGTTACTAAGCCAGTATATGTACGGAGAACTTTCTTGTTGAGTTCTAGTAGCTTTTTGCTGATATAAGGGTTTGGAATTATAAATCTCTTAGACTGAGCACACTTTTTGAAGGTGTGTTGTGCATAGCTCCCGTTATAGCAATGCACACAAGTCGTTGAAGTTTTGTCAGCTTTTTTTTGTATAGTAGTCCCTTTTTTTTGGCCACCACACAAGAGAAGCATGTGTTAGTTTTGGACGAATTATGATTCGATAATACTTGTATCAATGTCTAACACTCATGATCCAGTACATAACATAGAGTAATGCGGGGCAAAGGTTCGCACCTAACTTTCCGCAGAAGATATCAATTGAATTAAAAGTATTTTTTCTCCAGTTTGTAGGGGAAGTTATACCTTAACATATTATCTTTATTACGTAGTACTAGATTTTTTCTACACACTTAGATTAAATTACTGGGGTCGGTAAAATTTTACTAGGTTTTGGAATTACCGAAAAATTCAGTAAAATGAAAACTGTCGCCACGCGTAATTGAAAAGCAAATTTCTCCATGTTTTATTTTTTATCGATATACGATATAAAAAGAAAGCTCTCTGTAAAATTTCAGCGAAAAATCTCTGTTTTTCGATTTCTGTCATTTTTTTTAGTTTACTGACTTTTTCGGTAGTTCCAAAACCCAGTTATTTTTACCGAACAGATTGAGTGTGTAGTTTAATTTGCATTTCAAGAAATATAATATTTAGTGCGACAACTCAAATGCTATCTATGATCCCATAGAAGGGCAAAAGTTCGCACAAGGTTGTGACGTGCAAATTGATTGTAACGGCTCTATCTATCTCATTTACTTTTCCTGTATGTGGAAGAAAGAAATTCTTGGCATTACATCCCAGAAGATACAGAAGCTGTTTTTCAACCCTTTCACAAATTTCAATTGAATTTCACTGTCATAATGTTTCATCTCTTACTTTAGTACATTTCATCCATTTGAAGTAGTTTTCTTACATTAATGTGTCATATTACTTCAATTTGAAAGTATTTTTATTGTTTTGCTGTGAATTTCTACTGTGAACTTTTGTCGCATATCGTCTGCTGAGGTAACAACAAAAACGTCTGCTACTAATTTTTACTAACTAAATTTTTGTGTCAAATCAAATTCACCCTACGATGGAAGACTTAAAAAGTTACAAGAGTTTCATTTAGTTTTTCAATTTTTTACCATCCAAAACTCTTATTGAACTCTTTTTTGTATTAGAACAGAATTCATTTCTAACTTCGTAGTATTTTGATGATTTTTTTATGCTCATATCTGAGAACAGCTGACCTCATAAGGCGTCAAACCCACACGGTGTTGCCAGGGTTTCTGTTGCACAAGTTAAACAAACTCAACTGCGACCTTTTTTCCCTAAATTACTTGGCTGAAGGTTTTTCGTTTTCACGTCAATATATTTTGGGATCAGTTTTGAATGTCTTTATTGTGGCAAACATCCTGGGATTCAGTCATTTTCTAGAATTCTTGCAATCACAGTTGAACTTTTAAATTCTAGAAATACCATGATCAATTTTTTGGGTTCGCAAGAATTATGTGGGACTTTTTAATAAAAAGATAAACTTGGGACAACTTATTGGTATTTCGATGGTCTTCGTGTTATTCCGCTTGCCTTAGCTTTTAAAGATCTGATGGTATCCATGGAATTAACAGAAATAAAAGTTCAAATGGTGGAAATGAGGATTTCGGAAATGGCTGACGGAATGTGTTTGGAATATTTGGGATTCCTATGAAAATTTTTGGAATGCTTGAGGAAATCTCTAAAAACCTAATGAAAAACACTTAGCTTCCTCTGGAAACCATGGAATTATGGAAGTGGTTAGGTTTCCGATAGAAGTTGTTGTGATTAATTTTGGTGTAGTTTAGTTACCTTATCATTAGTAGAGTGTTTTTTGCCCTTGGCGAGTTCGCCACTTGATTTTGGTGGAAACGGTGGAAGCTTTTAAATGACTGTAAGGATGATAGGATTCTTATTGGGATTTAATTATTTTCATTCCGTTGTTTGTAATCAAAAACTCAATGATTTTTACTGCCCAATAGCCTCATGATTTTAAAGATTTGTATAGAAGTCTCATCGAGAACCAAAAACCGAAATCAACAGATTACCTTCACCATCTCAGGAATTCAAATATTCCCGCCAAAAATTTAAAAATACTTACGGAAACCACAGATTTTTTGTCACAGTACAGAATTCTTTCAAGATTTCCAGAATTTTTACTAATGAACTGTTATCGAAATTTCGAAACTCGTAATTTATGTTTTGCATTCCTGTTATTCTAGGAACTATAAAAATAGAAAAATCCAGAAGCTCCTTCCCAAACCAAAAATGCTTACAAAAATTCAACAGATCTACGATAAAAATATCTCTGTTCAAGTATTAGAGTATCTTTCTTCATCCCTGACTTTTTATGAGTATTGCAGAGCATTAATCCAAATCACATGATGTTTACCGATATCTCAAAATTTGTACCGAATTACCACCATTCTCACGTATTTCACAAGGTTTTTATTCTAATGTTCGTTTTTCGTTCGATCGTGCGAATTTGGGTTTTCAAACCAGACATATATGAATATTTCTAAATCGGCAGACTTACAGGTCAAGATGGATTTTCCGTCATCTTAAACTAATTTTCATACGAATAAAAATTGAATGGTATTTGTATGTCATGAGTTGGCTTAAGAACGGGCTATCGGATTTTGAAATTTTTCTCATAGTTATGTTCCCAAAATGCTCCGACTTGTTGGTGGGTATAATAAGCTCAGGATATTCGCCAGGAAAGTCGAAAAGCGGGAATGAACTGTCATTTTGTGCGGGACGTTGAAAGGCAGTTTTCCACAGCCTACTTTATGGCCAGACGAAGTTTGCTGGGACTACTAGTTATTAAGATTTTTGGTCGAGCAAAACCCAATTTTACATGGATGGTTTTATGCGTAACTCCTTGTAAATAAACGTTACAATATTTGAGTAACATTCGCATAAACCAAGTCACCATCAGCACAAACTGCAGAAAATATTTTTGTGGTCATGATTCGCTAGAATCCGCTGAATCAGATCAAAAGCGTTCTTTTTATACAAATTGGTGGACCCCTCGTAAGGTATCAAGTCTTACAATTTGCAAACAACCTCATTTTACATGAATACATAAGCGTAGTCATCAACTGACAAGAAAAGCGCGCATGAATCAAATTCTATTTTTAAGCCAAGTAATTTTGACAACTGATTTTCTTTCAGCTAAATGTAACTTTTACTTGCGGAATAAAGGGTGGTACGCTGTTCATAAGTAATTTGGCACTTCCATGATTCACTTTGGCACGTGGGGTTTTTCTCGACCGAATTGTCTGAAATTAAGCAAAAAGAAGCATTTCGATACGACGCATAATGTGGTCAGATATGAGCTCAGTAGCTTAAAAAAACCTACTGCTGAAGTGAATCAAAAATGCCAAGACTGTAATCCGCTTCCCTACTGTGCAAAAATAGAAATATTAGTAGTAAAACGCTAGTGGCGTTGTTGTCACAAAACTGATTTTAATTATTATTACCTTAAATTATGGTTTTTATTGTTTGTTCAATACCATGACGTTGTTTTGGTTTTTAAAATTAATTTGACACTTTGAGGCCCGGTACTCACGCTGTCAGTTCGTGGCAAACTAGATGTTGGTAACACGAACAGCAGCGACATTCTTAGGTTAATGCTTCTACTGTGCAAAATAATAAGAAACAGTAATGGAATGGTTCTGCTAACGAAATTACTTGAGCTGTATGCTGCTCGTAAGTAGAGCCGGAGTCGGTAACGCCTGCATTGTAAATTAAATGAAGCTCTCACTTTTCCGAACGGAAAAATGTTCCGTTCAAGTATTTCGTAAATGAAAGTAACATTTCGCTTCTACAACATTAGTTGTCAAAATTATGTTGGTAATTAGAGGAAACTTCACTGGAGTGCTTTACTTTCGACGTCCGTACTTCGCTTTTTTGAACTTTTTTCCGCACTGAAAAGTGACAGCTCCTTTTGACTTACACGGCAGGCGTTACTGACGTTACGAAATCATCTCTACTTATCAGCTACGGACTGCTCAAGGAATTTCGGTAGGGGAATCAATCTTTGATCGTTTCTTGTCCTACATTTCTGCACAGTACTTTTCAGCTGCGGACTCCGGTATAGGATTCTCAGTTGCACCGTATAGATTTGCCGTCGTAATGGAGAATAAATTTATTTGTTAACGATGTCTTCCTCGTTATTCTCACAGCAAATCCTGTTACACAAGTTTAGAAGCTCCAGAGATACCTTCAGAGACTCTTACGCGATTATTCTCCAGAATTTTATTTGCTGATTCCTCGAGGCAAAGCTTACGGAATTCTTTACGTGAATTCTTCAGAGATTTTTCTGGAAATACTTTCAGGAACTTCTACATGCACCTTTCCAGAAATTCCCTTGAGATTTCCGAAAAACTCTTCTAGAAATTTGACCAATGATTCCTCCAGAAAAGAAATCTAAAGCAACTACCTTTCGTAATTTCCACAGGAATTATCCTGAAAATTTTCCCAGTTACTATTTCAGGATTTTCTTCAGAGATTTGCCATCAATTCTTCCACCGCTTTCTTCAGTAGTTTTTTTTTTTAGCAGATCTTTTAACGCTTTTCACAGTACTCACAATAAAATTATCAAGAAATCATTCTCGTGCTCTTGCAGTTCTTGCAAACATTTTTCGAGTAAATGTTCAATATAAAATCTGCATTGATACCCACCAGCAAATATAACTATTATTATTAGTTTTCAAAACAATTCCTGCAAAAAACATGCATACAGTATTACTTGTCGTAATGTGACGAGCAGGCATTGCTGAATTCGTTCTCATATTATTTGGAATCACAATTAAAGTAAACGAAGAAATACATTCCATCTATAGCGGTTTGTGATTAGCAATGTATCGTAAGTTGTAACAAGTTTGATAAATAATTGCAGCGAACGAGAGCCCCAAAGAAAGAGAGAGCGAAGATTAAAACCTTTTTTCCCTCTTGATTACCTTTGGGTTAGGTGTTCTATATGACTGGCACGATAAACAATCCCCGAACATTCGATAGCAATAGTGTCCTCCAGGTTTGGTGCTTGTTTAAATGGGGTTTGTCCCCCCAATCTTATAAGAGCTGTAGCAGTATACGATGAAAACGCTACCATGATGTGCTGCAAACTATGATTGTTACAGAGATTCTCCCAATTTAATAAGCATTAAATCCTTGGTCACGAGTGATAAATACTTGTCGCAATCAATAATAAATATCTGGTCAGATTTCCTAAAACAAACTTGTAATACATTCATTTTCTGGTTACCGTATGGTCTCTATTAAATTCCTGTTTGGTCTCTTTTGGGCTCCAAATCGGTTTCTTTTTTCTCTAAAGTTCCCATTTTTATGACACTCAGTCGCCACCAGCCCTGGATATCTATATAAATAAAAATGAAGTGGTGTTTGTATGTCACGAAATGGCTTGAGAACGGGCTATCGGATTTTGAAAATTTTTCCATAATTATGTTCACAAAGAGTTCCGACGTGTTTGTGTACATAAAAAGTACCGTAAAATCGGGTGTAATTGATCAGAAGGGTGAAATTGATCATCGTATCACACGATTTTATTTATTCGTAATAGAGCACAAATATCAATGTAAGCTGCAGTAAATGAACGTTGTTTGTTGTAACTATTGTCGAATTGTGTGTTGTGAAGTTTTTTGCGTTAAAGAATGTTTATTACTATGGAAATAATGTAAAATTTCAAAATCATGCACTGTGCAGTATTGACAAACACCTATGAACTTCTATTTGTAAGTAAGGATTTGAACATGGTATAAACCTGAAAGTTTGTCAGGATGCTTGAGATATATCTCCAAACCTGATTTCATCACCAAAACTCGTACCAATTAGCTCATATGGTTGAAATTATTGAATTTCTGTTAGATATCATTGAATTCTTTAGGAAATTACATACATTTAGGCGTATTTCTTGAAATTTAACTATTTTTTTTTTGTATAAATATTGCATTGTTAAGAATTTGACAAGCATATTCGGATTCATGGAGCTCAAATTTATCATGTAGAGTTGTTTTGAAAACTAACAACAATGGCATTGACAAGTGATCAATTTCACCCCGAAATGAGATCCTCTGATTTTTTTATTTTAGAGATATTTGTTAACACTAAAATGACATTTGTTAGAAAATTTCTATACATAAGTCGATGAGGCTCACCTTCGTACTTGTTTTCCTGCATTCAGTTGTTTGGCATTGTTAACATTATAGAAAACAGACTAGAAAAACCGTGAAAAATGATCAATTTCACCCGAAATTACGGTACAGTAAATGTCGAGAAATACGGAGGTGAACGCAACTGCCATTTTGTACGGGACGTTTCATGACGTTTTTCAACAGCCTACTTGATGGCAAGACGAAGTTTGCCGGGCCCACTAGTTTCACATAAAACTGTTTGTTTTTGCTTAACATATGTTTTGTGAAATGTCTAACTGTAGTTTGAACGTTTGGCAACATACCTAGAATTTTACCAGGTATTACTTTTTTTGTTCATTTGTTAGAAGCAGATTCAAGAAATGTTAACATTTAACCGATAGGAGTGGGTAAGGGAGTTCAGAATCTTATGTCATTAGTTATGTGGTGATATCTAGTCTAGTCTTATGTTTATGGTCATAAATCTCGAAAATATATCTGATGTTCTGCTAAATATGTTAAATGTCCTGATTGAGTAAGAAGCAACTTTCCTCTTCCGATGTATTGATCACTATTACTAAATACCAACGAAGTAGGTATACCGCGATCCTACACCACGTGGTAGGATACATAAACCCCTCCAATATTACGTACCCCCTGGTACGAATCCAACCAAAGGGACCAAACAACAACCCTGCGAATCTTTTTTGGAATGGCTTCAAACTTTATTACCGTTTACTTCCAAGCTAGAGTTGTGCTTACCTAACCTCACCGCCGCCACTAGGTAACGTTACAAATTTATTTTAATTTATCATATTTATTTCCAACCGTTAATTTTTCGGATCTGTTCATTAATTATTATTCTGTTCTGTATTTCTTATTTTTTCAATCCCTGTTATCCCCAATCCCATCCTAAACCTTACTCGAAACCACGCCCACTTAACAACCAAACAGACGAACTCGTCATGGAGAAGGAGAAGTACAGGGAAATCGGAGACGACCTGGACACCGCCTTCGTCGAACTCATCCTCAAGGAATAGAGGCCGCCCGCGATGGGCACTCGACGTGCGGTGGCCCTGGAGGCCCTTCGTGGCTTCCAGAACGGTTCACCATTCCCATCAACACCACCTACAACACCTGCAAATCCGCGACAACCATCATCGTAATCATACACCAACGGAAACACGATCGAAAAACGCCATCCGATCGATTGAACTGCTTTTGACAATGAACTTGCAAAATGGCTGCAACAACATCATCTATTCATCGCAGCGGCGCCATGTGGCAACCGTTTGAAACTACACCATCGCTTACCGGAAGTGGACGAACCAGTCGAATGCTTCCCCAGTGGACTACCATCTGTACCAATCCACCACCATCTGGAAGGAGAAATCCGCGAGAAAGGCGCGCGTTCGGCTGTTGCTGGGCGGTTTCCCCATCAAAACCGTTTCGATTTCTGTTGCACGCGTATATTGAGAGAGATGTGTTTCTTTAGTTTTGTTCTTTCGAATATTGGATTTATTTTTGTTTAACTTATGATTTTGGAAGATCAAATTGTTGCTGTTGTTATTTTAAAAAAGGAAGAAAAGAACACGAGTAATAATGAATATGAAAGATGTTAAATCGGATGCAACACTGCCGGGAGCAAAGAATGGTTCCACACTGTGACGCTGCGGATTTGTCACTATCTTCTTATATTTCGATGTATTATGATATTTATTTATTAGACAAGATTTTAAATAATAATAAAACAAAGTAAAAACGCAATGCTAAACGCTTTAAGACGGATTTGTTATCGTATTGTTTCTTTTTATTTCATGTTTCGAAAATCCTTTTGTTATCTATTTTTGCCTTCCAATATATTTTTTTTGTTATGTGCTAGTTTTGTTATGTTTTATTTGGTTTTAGTTGTTCACTTTATTTTTCGACTACAATGTAGAGGAGTTTATTGTCCTCTAAACTGATGCATTTTTAAGCTCTATGGTTTGATTCATTCGATACTTTCATCCATTGTTTTTTCAAAGCCAGTTAAGGTAAAACAGTTTAGAATCTAACTTCTAAGATTGCCCTAAAACATCACAGACACTAATCTTACAAAGGAAGCATCCAACAACAGTGCACTTTTTATTTTGGCTTTGTGCACTAGAAGAGAGCTTAAAATAAGAAGATCAGGAACGTTCGCCTACTATTTCTCCAGTTTAGTGCCTTTGAAAACCAGAGTAGGGTCTCAAGTCGGCCATTGTGACGGCCATCTTGGATGGAAAAAGTACAAGCATTTTCAAAAACTCAGACATGGTCGTAGGGAATCATTGAAAGGATATTGGTCACCTATATGATATGTCTGGGAAAATTTCAAGTTTCAGAAGGCCGGCCCAAAGGCACATTCCACGCCAATTGGAAGTTTTGTGCCATGAATTATTTTAAATATTACTAGATGGTTAAGAAAATGATCTTGCTAAATCAGCTCAGAGCTGCTTTTTCAAAATGATTCTGTTTAAAACCTAAATTTGCCAGTTCAGAAGAAACATCTTCTTCTTGGCATTTACGTTCTCACTGGGACAGAACCTGCTCCTCTGCTCAGTGTTCTTATGAGCACTTCCACAGTTATTAACTGAGAGCTTTCTTTGCCAAAGTTGCCATTTTCGCATTCGTATATCGTTTGGCAAGAATGATGATACTCTATTCCCAGGGTAGTCAAGGAAATTTTCATTACCAATAGATCCTGGAACGACCGGGAATCGAACCCAGACACCTTCAGCATGGCTTTGCTTTGTAGCCGCGGACTCTAACCACTCGGCTAATGAACACCCCCAAGAAGAAACATAAATTTGTTCAATTAGATGCCGGTTCCTCGTATGTAGGTCCCATAATGAACCGAAAAAATACCCAAAGCCAAACCTGATTCGGTTGTCTAATTTAGTTGCCACGTGACGTCCCATAAAAACAAGTTGAGTGGTGTTGAATCTATACTAATAAGTTGGGTAAAAGTTGATTGAAAACGAAGTTGAGATCATTTTCACCCGACTTGACCCAGTGTCCTATCGTTATAACTCCACACCGGTGGATATTTCCAAGAAAATGAATAGATAATTATCGATAAACTAGACATCCAGACAATTTCGTTCGAACTAAAACGAAGGCAATCCTTCAAGAATTGCCGAAATGGCCGCAATTTGCACGTTTGTTCCATTTGCTGAACGGGTACAGGTTAATTATCGAATACCCTTAGGTATTTTAAGATGCTTTTATGATGGTTCTAAACTTCTCCATCTCAATAAGCCCCCAAAATGCGTGGATGGCTTTGTTGCACTCTTTTGCTTATATGTCGTTGGACTCAATAGATCAATAGAGTCCCAAAGCCCTATCCTATATTTTTTGTTTTCTCTGTTTATGCCACATCTTTAGTTTTTAACTCCGATTTTGGGTTAATTGTGTTTCTCGTGCGCCATCAGAAATGTCAGACTGGAACAACCCCAGTGTTAACCTTCTGGCTGTCGCGCTGTTGTATTTTGTACAACAGTTGTGATTTATATGCTATCATTTTGCAACAAAGATATCTATCGACACCAAACCAAAATGTATTCCTCAAGAATCTTCTTAAGAATAATACTCGACAGTTTTTATTTACAGTATGGCCCTTTATAATACGGTAAAATCAACAAATGTACATGGAAGTCGAATAATAATGAACGCACTACATATGTACGGTTCAAGGGAACCATAGTTTCAAATCGTCATATCTTAAAATCCAGATAATATAGAAACTTGGGGTCTTTATTGAAGTTGTTCTGGAGGTGAAGCGCTATCTGATGGTACCTTATTTAGTTCGGAAGTTGACCGCTAGGTGGCACTAGTGGGCATGGAAGTTTTACTTTTGTTTTGCAGATATTTCAGGATCCTGACTTTTAAGAAGGTTGTCGTCTTCGGCAAAGTTGTTTAGTAAGTTAAGGAGTATCATTTTTCGAGCTAGTTGAGTCAAAATTTTGACACTAGGCGGCGCTAGTGAGCATGTAACTTTTGTTTGCAGATATCTCAGGAGCCTGACTACTTAGAAAGATAGTGTCTTCGGCAATGTAGTTCAGTAGCTCAAGGTCTATCATAATTTGAGCCAAGAAATAGGATATTTTTCCAACAGGCGCCGCTAGTGGGCATGAAATTTTTGTTTTGCGGATACTGCAGGATCTCGACTTTTTAGACAGGCACCTTCGGCAAAGTTGTTCAGAAGCTCAGGGACTATCATTATTTTGCAAAATCTCGAATTTTAAGGATTGAACAAAGAAAGAATTTGAGCTACTGAACAACTCTACCGAAGACACCATCTTTCTAAGTGATCAGGCTCCTGAAATATTTGCAAAACAAATGTTTTATGCTCACTAGCGCCGCCTAGTGGCAAAATTTTTAATCAAATAGCTCAAACAATGATAGTCCTTGAGTTACCAAACAACTTTACCGAAGACGTCATCTTTCTAAGTGGTCAGAATCATGAGATCTGAGAAACAAAAGTTCCATGCTCACTAGCGCCGCCTAGCGGCAATATCCCGAATTTCTTGGCTATAATAATAATAGCCCTTGAGCTACTGAACAATTTTTCCGAAGACGTCATCTTTCTAAGTGGTCAGACTCCTGGGATATTCGCAAAACCAAGGGTGTTGTACAAAGTACAACGCGCGACTACTCGCATTACAAAAATTCGCGCGACGACCGAAAGGTTAAAAAAAACAGAACCCCTGTGTTGTTTTTTGGCGGCTAAGTGAACGTCAAACATAGTCAAAAGTGTCAAAGTTGAGTTTATTATTATTACTTATGAATTAGCTGTTATTTGAGCGTGAAAATATCCGTAAAGTACTTGCAAGAACATGCTCTTTTGTGTTATTGAATAAATATAAGATTTCATACAAAAAATTAGGACCTTATTCTCAAAAACTGTTTTATGTAGGGGAACCCGGGTAGAGGTGAATAACAACATAATGGTAAAATAAGAACAAATTTTGCAATCATATCTAGTTTAACCATTATTATGTTATTGATATATGACGCTAAATATCTCATCAATATCAAAACATACTATCATAGCAAAACCTGTCATTGATATGTTATACTTGAAATTAATGTAATAACTAATCAATAACAAAATATACTATCATGGTAAAATTTGTTATTTGTGCAAAAATATTAAAAACAATAAATATCTAAAGAATAACAAACAACGCCATCAAACTTTATTCAAATAATTAACGAGAACAAACCAATATCATTTTGCCATAATAGCTCATTTTACTATTTGTATGTTAGATTCAAAAAGCAAGTTTTGTATCAGGAAAGCTAAAAGTTTATTTTTAAATTAGCATTAGCATTAGCATTAAGCATTTCGCACAAATTCGTAGGTGGTACAGTCCTAGACCATTGTATGAGGGTTGCCTCCTTCCCGTCCGTTACCAAAGTCAGAAATTTGGGACTAATCTCTAACTCTTAGACAAGATTGACGCATCCTCCAATAGTCGAGAGCTGTCCTGGCCACGTCCTTGCGAAAGCTGGGGAATGGGAAAGGATGATTGGTTGAACACCTACTTAAGAAAGATGCAGAGAACTCTACGACCTCTCATAGGTGTTACGGGACGTTGTGGAATGTTGTTGGAAAGGGTAGTGCCATAGGATACTTTCGGTAAACGTTCTGGCCGACAAATGGTTAATATTTACGCATTGTGATCATGCGCCGCTGATCAGAACATACTCACCAAATTCATTTTTCGAAACTGCAATCCGTCGCTCCTCTATCAGTGAACAATAACGTGAGCCGTAAACTTCTGCTTATCAAAATGCACGCACCGCACGAAAAATCGACAAAAAACTCAACACACAGGAGGAACGAGTCGCGCGAAACGAATTTAATTGCTGGAGCTATCACAGAGCACTCTCGATCAAAACGCAAGAAAATCGAAAAAAAGTAAAACAAAACTCCACTAATATCTAAAATACACTTTTATCGATTTGAAAAAACATGTTTCCACAGAACATTTGCACGTGGCATAGCACCATCCGCCGGAACGAAAAAATAAAAAACGCGGAACGAGGTAAACGTGACACAAACTTCAAAACGCAGCCGCCCGCACGCACGGCTTGCTGCGATCATCCCGTATCAGCTAAAAGTTTATTTTTAAATCATGCTAAATTTAGATATGGAAGTCAAAGAACTAAAATTACCGTTATTTTGATCTACTCGTGAATAGCTTATTTAGTTATTATTTTGTTATCAATATCAAAATAATAACATATTTTGTTATTAGGGGGAGATCCCCCAGTACCGGACACTTAAGCCGCTAAATTCATAATTCGTAAAATATTGATTTTATGCGCTCGTGTTACTCATTTATGATAAATATTATCATTTTTATAGTGTACAAAAATAAATTTGAAAATATAAATATGAATTTTGACATTGCATTTTGATGATGTATTTTAGTACCAAATTAATCGATTTTGAAAGGTAGCACCCAATACCGGACACGATCTGGAAATGCCTCGAATTCTGTAAATTTGAACATCATTGAATGTGTTTACTATAGGAATAGTATATAATTGCCATTTCAATGCATTTGCAACATTTACAAGAACAATTTGAATATTTCTTAGTTAGCAAGATGTACATAAAAAACCTCTTTCTTATATGATGAAAAATGACACATTTTATGATGTTGTTCTGAATGTTCATTTTCCTTATTTTTATTGCATCTTTGATACCATGATCGACGGAATCCATGAAAAATGAATGCATTTTGAGACACTGGTGCAATAATTACAAAGATATCATATAACAAATCAGGCTGTCCGAAACTGGGGGACAGGAGGTGCTTAACCAAAATTGTGATTTGTCCATATTTAGTCCAATTATGGTACAAAATACATTCATACTATCAAAATAGGATTATGTTCGAATATGCTTGCGTGATCCAAAGTTTTTTTTCATATTCAAAATAATTACTAAATAGGCTCAAAATTAAGGCAACACGTAAATTTTTTTGAAATTTTCAAACTTTTGTACTTTTTTAAGAAGGCATGCATAATTCAAGGATGTGTTGTTCTACGCAAACATTAGTCTCCATAATAGCTTCCTTTACTACTAATACACCATCTTGATTGGACCATGATTTCTCAATGTTTCGACTTTGTCCGGTATTGAGTGCTGTCCGGTACTGAGGGATCTCCCCCTAAAGGTTGCCTATTTTTTACTATTATTTTGTTATTACAATGGCAAAATATGTTATGATTTAGTTTTTCTAACATACAAACTCAGTTATTATTTTTGTTATTTTATCTCTTATCTCAAACAAGCAAAGAACAAATTTTGCTGTTCAAACATTCTATTTTAATGGTAAATTTTGTTATTCTTTTGCAATTCTACTCTACCCGGGCATCTACCATGTAGAGTAACGGTTGTACTTTGAACGCTATAAGGAAGTGGTTTTGGGTTTTTGTACCAATCAATTATTGACACAGCGTAACCATGTCAATGAACATGCTAAAATGTAGAGAAAAGCTTTCTCTGTGAAATAAAAATGCTCATACGGTGATATATAGTGCAAAATACGTTGAGTGTAATTAAATTATGAAGCATTGCTTTTTACAATTTTGGACACCTCAAACTATTTTGGAAAGTATATATTTTGAACCCCCAGCATTTTCATATAGTTGGTGACTAAGTCAAAGAAACTGTTGATTATCAATCGATTAACAATGGAAAATGGAAAGAATTTTCGCGTTTTATTCCAGCAACCTGAAAATCTGTTTTGTTTACGCGAATCAACTATTGAAATGTTTGTCTGTTGAAACAGAATTTGCGCTCAAGCGGTTGTCTGTTATAAATTAATGAATTTTATCTGCACCTACATTTAATGTACATTTTACACTGATGATAAATCTGTATGCTTCTGCGCTATATTTGATAGGTAACGCAAGAAAGATCTGAAGAAAACTAAGATAAGATCTAATTATCGATTAGAACAAGGATTAAATTCCAATAGAGGTTGAGACTAGTGCGACTACATTTATTTATATTTTTACATTCTTTTGGTTATCAATTATGTTAGTGTTTAGACGAAATCTACGCAGGTCTCTTGATCAGACCATAGAAGATCAATTTGTCAGATAATTTATACTAATGTCAAATTTAATTATAGAATATCTCAGATTATAAAATTGATTGTTAGACAACATGATATTTCAAATACTCATTCTCGTCATATTTCATATAATCATTTCAGAGGAGGTTACCAAGGAAAAATCAAAGTACAAAGCAATCGCAGCTGAATTGGATCTAACCTTTGCTGATCTGTCTGGATACTAACCATGCTAACTCGAAGATGGTCCAGCAAAAACTAACAAACCATTAAGCATCATGGATCACCGCCAACAGATCGCTACAAGACTAACAGTCCAATTAAACCTCTTTGGGACGGATCTGGATGCTCGAACGCGATTGATGATAGGAGACCAAACAATTCAGAAAAAAAAAACACATTCCAAACATCCACTTAACTTATATATAGTATAATTGTATTCGCGGAAATGCTGTTAACGAAAAATTACTAAAATTTTGCCGAGAGATCTATCGCTTCTTTATCACGCATATTAGAGAAGTTAAAATCAATCGATTTGTTCGCCACCCTTTCGGATTTTATTAAATATGCACTCTATTTCGAACAATCTTCTAAAGATTGGCATCGACAGATGAACCAATATGTATTGCCTAACTGCCTTTGATTATAATTCCATTTTACCTTTAATCATTTTGCTTATGGAATCTCGTGACATATTCCAGTCAAATATATTTTCCCTTATAAATAATCTCGAATTGATATCAGTGTTAAGGCTTAGCAAGCAGAGCAGAAACTTTAACAGAACCAGCGCCGAAGTGATGAGAACAATTTCTATTATCGTGAAGCTTTTTGTGATTTTATTGATGACAACTGATAGGAGACCTAGAGGAACCTGAGTGAAATCAAACGCGCCAGATGGAGTTAAGTGAGTTAGGTTTTTGGCTGAGTACATTCCAATGAAGAAGATGAAAATAAACGAAACCTAAGTCACTGTGTAAATCATTCATTTATTTCTATCACTGCCTCATATCACAGGGAATCGACTTTCGGCATCCAGGATCATCGGAATGTAGTTCTGCACCTCGGTGAACGCAACGTACTTGGTGTTGTCGCAACTGCCGCTGGCAGATCGGGGTGCCGAGCTGACGACACCGTACAGGAAGTATACGGTTTCTCCGGATATTTCCTTGGCAAGGGCAAAACCACCGCCGCTGTCACCCTGGCAAACACTAGTTCCTGTGGAAGAAAAGTTACAGATGGGCGTTTAATTTCTTGGATCAATTGTTAAAAAAGTGGATGATCGGGGGATCGTAAATTGAATCCGGCGATGAAACGAGTGAATTTAATTCGTTCAACAAGATTTTGCCTTCAGGAGTTTTTGAAATTGATACTTGCAAATTCCAATTGATTATAACACGGCGTACCAAGAATTACATTTTTGCGTCTTAAGGATTACATTATGTGTCTATAGTGGAATTTGGGTCGCTGAATTTGAAGCCGTCCTCAGAAATGTTCCTGTACGTCACAATTTTTAGCTTTAGGTCGCAAAAGTTGTATTAAACACTGGTTTGATTATACTTTACTTTTCTAAACCATCGAAACATAAATTTTGAGCGTAAACTTTGTTGATATGTATTGTTATACGCATAAAGTTTGAATTGTGTAGAAAATCAAGCAATTAAATTGCCATACAAGCTGGCAAACTTGCATGCAAGTTGGCTGCAATAATCAAATTCTTGATTTTTAACAGCTAATATCTCAAAAACCAGACGTGCTATGATATTTATGAAAACGGCAGTTGATTTTGCAACACTTAATTAAGTAAATTGTAATATTTTGGTGCTTGAGCAACAAAACGTGTTTCGCAGTTATCTATGTTCTGCATGAACTGTTAATAGTTACCTGTTTTTGGTTCTCCAGCGCAGAATTTATCCCCAGTCAAAAACGGTCGATATGACACCGGTGAAAAATCCCGACACGTATAGTAATCCACAGTTGGAATGTCCACTACCTTCAAGTTGGGGCTCAGTTCACCCCCGGAAACAGTCAATCCCCAGCCAGCAACTCGACCCAAACTGTTCGGTTTGATTCGCTTTTCACTCTCAGTCCGCAAGTCCCTCTCCAAACAAATCGGCCTTACGTACGATTTGAACACAATGAAATCGCTCAACACTATTATGGCAATGTCCAGATTGTAGTATCCGGAAAAGTCTTGGTACTGTGGCTGCGCAATGAGCTCCCGCACTCGCAGAATTTGTGCCGGAAGAGACTCGACTGCGTTTAACTGCCGTCGATATTTTCCTGCGGTTACAATGAACGAACGAAGATCATGGAACGACGTAACGTCCCAGAAGCAGTGCGCCGCGGATACTACTAAACGTTCCGTAAGGATTGTACCACCGCAAATATATTGCCAATCTTCTGATCGAAGATCTTCGATGGTGTCTGTTTCCAGATTTCGATATATTCCAGTATGCCATGGGACCTCCGTTATGGTGGCATTTCGACCTCCAATAATGTATGCTTCAGCATCTGGCGTTGGTGTTCCACAGGTGGGCTCACATCGAAACACTGAACTGTCCCAAGAACCGTCGATACACGTAAGAGTTTCATTGATCGGACCCAACGGTTTCTGATAACCAACTTTGCAATCGATCCTTACTTTGGTCGTTGGAGGGAGTGGTCTTTTGCAGGTAATCTGCTTTCGCTGATATTCACAAATCGGCTGAACGGTTATACCGTTGATGGGGACTTCCGAACAGTAACCTAAGGTATAAGAGAAATTAGTTATCTTAGTTATAGGTGTTCACATAAGAAACTTACGTTCACAAATTGGAAAGGGATCCAACCATTCCCCGTCTAGACAGATATTGCTAGCCGTTCCTTTAATGGTAAATTTATCATCGCAAACAACGAAGACAGAGTTGAAGTTTTCGATGTATTCCCCAGTACCGATCAGAACGTTTTGAGCAGTTTCATCCAGCACTATTCGTCCATTCGCTGGTTGTGCGGGCACCGTACAGGATCCAACAGGACCTCGAATAATTGGTGCCGAGGTGGTCGTTGTCGTAGTTGTGGTCGTAGAGCTTACCGTTTTGGGCGTGGTGGATGGGAATGGCTTTCCACAAAGTATCTCATCCTCATCGGAGCCATCTCTGCAGTCCACGACGCCATCACACTTCGAATAGCCACCAATGCACGCTCCGTAGCTACAGCGGAACGAGAACGATGGACAAAATACGAGACTGCAGATTCTCTGCTGTTCATCCGATTCGTCATCACAGTCCGTTCGACCATCGCAAACCCCATCACTTGGGATGCACTGCCCGGATTGACATTGAAACTCGGTGTTTCTGGAAGTGTATAGTTCCAATTAGACATACAATACTCTTTACCACATCTAATTCATACTTACGAGCAATTTCCAGAGGTGATCAACGCGTCACTATATCCAGGACAATGTAGGTGTTCATCGGAGCTATCGGCGCATTCCTTGATGCCATTACACATGGCATTTCCGTCGACACAACCTCCGTACTGGCAGCGAAACGCATAACTGGGACACCGAATGAACGCACAAGCCTTGGACGTTTCGTCCGATTTGTCCTTGCAGTCCACTACGCCATCGCATAACTGGTGCGACTCAATGCACTGGCCACTGTCGCATTTCCACTCGTAATAGTTGCACACTTTTCGTCGGTCTCGAAAGAATGCTGCAATTAGAATAGAATGATAAAAAAATGTTATAATAATCATAGGAGAAGGTATCGATCGTGATTTATATTATTTTTTATGGCTATAGCGGTCATGCGACTCAAAGGTAAAGGAAGTCTATAGAAGATTTGTGCAAATGATGAAAATGAATAGGTGAATAGGCGTCGCAAGGGAGCGACAAGATTGAAATTTAATTAGGTGGTAAAAATTGAGCAAGCCATTTTAAAGTCAGTTAGCATCGAAGCGTACGGATATGACTTGTTGTTCATGAATCCGGCAACGGATTTTTTTCCGTGTGTATTCGAATCCTGGTCGATCCAAGACCTTCTTCTTCTTCTTCTTCTTGGTATTAACGTCCCCAATGGGACAGAGCCTGCTTCTCAGCTTAGTGTTCTTAAGAGCACTTCCACAGTTATTAACTGAGAGCTTTCTATGCCAAAGTTGCCATTTTCGCATTCGTATATCGTGTGGCAGGTACGATTTTACTCTATGCCCTGGGAAGTCAAGGAAATTTCCATTACGAAAAGATCCTGGACCGACCGGTCTTGTCTTTTTATCTCTGACTTCCAATCGGACAGCTTTTCCTCCCGAAGCAATTGGAATACATACACCACTGTATGAAGTAAAAAGCATGACTATTCAGAAAGAAATTTTCGAAATACTTCGTTATCACATGACATAACGCAGGAATATTGTTTTAAAATTCTTTTATGAGAACAATTTAAAATTTATTACATAGATTTAATCAGCAAATTCTCCAAGTATCTTTCCATGATTATGAAATTCTTCTGAGATTTTTCTAGAAATCGCAGAAAAAAAGTTACAAGGTTCTTTATCGATAGGTATTTTCCGGGATTATGACAGGAACAAATATAGGACAAAAACTCTTAACGTTTGAATGTTTGACGAAATGCAGAATGGTTCGAAATATAGTTGCAGAATAATGAAAACAACATTTTACCTTCTCTTCAGAGAGCTTTCTTTGCGTAAGTTGCCATTTTTGTATTCGTATATCGTGTGGCAGACACGGCGATACTTGATGTCCTGAGAATATAGCAAAGCCATGCTGAAGGTGTCTGGGTTCGATTCCCGGTCGGTCCAGGATCTTTTCGTAATGGAAATTTCCTTGACTTCCCTGGGCATAAAGTATCATCGTACCTGCCACACGATATACGAATGCGAAAAATGACAACTTAGGCAAAGAAAGCTCTCAGTTAATAAGTGTGGAAGTGCTCTTAGAACACTACGCTGAGAAGCTGGCTCTGTCCCAGTGGGGATGTTAATCCCTAGAAGAAGAATTCCTTGATAAAAATTGGAAATAGTTCCTGAAAAAAATACTTAAAAATCATGGTAACACCTGGAAAAATTCTTCCTGGAATATACGGAGGAATCTTTTCAGGAACTTGTGGAAAATTCTGTAAAGGATTTTTAGATAAATTTTTGCAGGAAGCTTTGTGAAAATTCTTGTACAAATGTTTGCAAAAACAAAAAAATCTTGTTAGAACACCTGAAGTAATTCAAGAAAGCATTTAAAAGGTCTAGCAGGAATATATGGAGAAATCACACAGCTTGTTAGAGATTTTAGAGAAATCATCGGAGAAATCCCTGAAGAAACCCCAGAATCACATAAAATGCATAGGGAAATTACTGGAGAAATTCCTGAAAGAACTCTGCAACGAATCAACAGAAAAAAATCGAGAAATATTCCACGTCAAGATTTCTTGAAACTTAGTTTGGAGGAATACTGGGAGAACTGTTTGTAGTGATTTATTGGTCATTTTTGAAACAGTTTGCGCATGGTAGCATAGTGGGTGCAGGTCATTAAGCCGAATGTCGTTAGGCCGAAAGGCATTCGGCCTAACGGGATAGAACCATATGGTTGATTTTAAGACAAAAACATGCATTCGAGAAATGAAGGATATCCTTGAGATTGCTGTAGTGGTGAAGGAGAGAAAGAACCTCTAAAAAATGTTACATTTTTTTCTTGATAGAATTCCTGAAGAAATTTTCAGAAGAAGTGTCAGCAGTTTTTGAAAACTATTTACGTATAAATTAATAGGGAAATCCATACAAAGACTCTGGAACATTCCTTGAAGGATTTGACATAGAAAATAGCGAATAAATGGTGAGAGCTGATGAGGCATCCTAGGCAGAAGTCAAGTCAAGTCAAGAAATCTGTAAAAGTATACCTGATTAATTTCTTGTCGGAATCTCTGCAAACAACATTCGGTAGAATTCGTGAAGAAACTTCTGGAAAAAATATTTGGAATTTATGATGATTTTCATATAAAAGACTTCACACATGAGTTCCTCGATGTTCAAAAGCAAATATCGTATATTCAGGAAATCTATGGCAGAAGCCTTGAAGAGATTCCTGGAAGATTCCCTAGAGGCAGTTATAGAGTAATTTTTGTGGCAATACGTGGAGATTTCTTTTCATGTTGTTGGAAGTATTCCTGCAGAATTTGCAAAAAGATGGATAAATTCAGATTGTGTTATAGGCGATTATTGAAGGCATCTCAAAAATAATTCACGAAGGAAGATCTGAATAAAAAATGCACGAAGCCTGGAATAGTCTTAAACAATTCTACGAGGAATTCCTTAAAGAATTCATAGTGTAATCTTTTAGAATCTTGAAGAAAATAATTGAACGCCAGGAGTAAAACCCTCTGAGGAATTTGTCAATCTATGTGTGAAACAATTCATTGAGGAATCACTGGCTCAAGAACAACAAGGTGGTAATGATGGTATTGAGGATGGGCCCGAGGAGGTTGGCCGCCCATCTGCACCAGCTTATTGTGATAATTTGTGAAACGGAACAGCTACCGGAGGAGTGAAAGAAAGGGGTTATGTATCCTATTTACAAAAAGGACCACAAACTAGAATGTTAAAACTATCATACGATCCCGGATTATCTTCTGTCGTCTATAGCACATAAGTTTGTGGGAAGCTATTAAGTTGGTTTCATCAACAGCTGCCCGACGATGGGCCAAGTCTTCACTGCATGGCAAATCCTCCAGAAGCATTGAATACATTCCAACCTCTTTTTACGACCGGTTTTTCATGAATGAAATTAATATTTAGGATCGGTTTTATAAATGCTCAATATCTTAAAAGGTCATCGAAACAGAGGGACATGATGTTCAGCAAAATTGTTCAGTAGATAAAGGGCTAACATGATGTGGGCACTAAGATGCAGAATTCTGCCACCAAGCGGCCCTAGTTGGCAGCGACATTTTGTTTTATTTTATCTCAGGATCCTGAATACTCAAAAAATTGCGTCTTCGTCAAAGTTTAATGAACAACTAGTCAGTAACTATCATTGTTCGAGCCATGCAATTCGAGATTTTGCCACCAGGTGGTGCAAGTAAGCATAAATTTCTGTTTTAAGAATATCTCAGGATCCAGATCACTTTGAAATATGGGGTGTTTGTCCAAGTTGTTCAGCAGATAAATAAGAGGCAATCTCTATTTGAGCCATAATACTCGAGTTTAACCAGCAGGTGGCACTAGTCAGCAAACAAATTTTATTTCGTATTTATCTCAGGATCATGACTATGCAAAAAGGTGGCGTTTTCGGTAGAAATGTTCAGTTATTATTATTATTATTATTTATTTAATCAAAAATTTTGAAAGAGGGAAAAACCCCTTTGAGTGATTTCTTTTAGGAAATCTTTCTCAAGGAGGCACAAAACCTCTTTATCTTTTCACAAAACGTTATAAAACACACTTAAAAACTAAAGGCTCACACGGTAACGAACCATAACAGAGCCATTGTCTTGAAAGGGACATCAATTAGGTATGGAATAAGGGCATCAATTCAGTCAATTCAGTCGAATAAAAACCAGTCAGGGAACGAAGCACAACCTTATTGATATCTGAAAACAAATTGAAAAGAAAAAAGCAACAACGAAGTATCAAACAAAATACAAGATTTCATTCAAGAAATTGAACAATAATTTTAAAATTGGATAACATTTTGCACCTAGTATGTCACGCACAGACACAGGAACTGAGATTCCAAAATTAGTTATACTGGTCATTAATTTGTTTCTTGGAGAAATATATTTGTCGCAATGAAATACTATATGATCAATGTCTTCATAGGATTTCCCACAATCGCACAAATTAGAATCTTTGATGTTGATATGATACAAATGGCTGTTGCAAGTATAATGATTTGACATTAACCTCGAAAATGAACAAATAAAATTTCTACTAACTGACATATTTTTAAACCATGGAATGTGACTTGCTTTAGGACAAATCGAATGGCACCAACGTCCTTTATCACTAGAGTTCCAACAATTTTGCCAATTGGAAAGAGATATTTTTTTAAATTTTGAATAATATTCAGAAGGCGAAATATTACGATTGAAAATTACGCCACGATTCACACCTAATTTAGCTAAAGAATCAGCCTGTTCATTTCCATAAATATTACAATGAGCCGGGACTCATACGAATTTTATGACGAATCCTTGAGAGTTGAGATCAAGTTTGTAAATTATCTTTATTTTAGTCATGCTCACTGGTGCCACTAGGTGGCTAATTTTGAATTAATTGACCTGAGAATGATAGTCCTTAACTTACTAACTAATTTTTCTGAAGACACCATTTTTCTAAGTGATCATGCTTCCGCTATCAGAAAAATAAAAAATCTATGATCACTAACGCTGTCTAGGGGCAAAACCTCGAATTTCTTGGTTCAAATAATGAGAGACTTTGAGCTACTGAACAACTTTTCCGAAGAAACTACCTTTCTAATTGATCAGATTCCTGAATCATCGGATAAACAAAAATTTAGACCTCTCTATACCACCTGATGACAAAGTTTTGAATCAACTAGCTCGAAAAATAATAACCCTTGACTTACTGAAAAACTCTGTAGAAGACGCCATCTTTCTAAGCTGGTAGGATCCTGAGATACCGGTAAACCAAAAAGTTCACATACACTAGCGTCACACAATGGGCCAGAAATCAAAATTTCGCGACAAAATTCCAAACACTTCAAAATTAGCAAAAATGAACCTAAAAGTATTACAAACATATGAAAATATGAAAAAGTCGTGTTTAGGACGACAAAAAAGCATTTTTAATTGAATAGAGAATGTTTGTAAGCATTATAAACTTTTGTATATAATTGAAGCAAATTTTAATTTTATATTACAAAATACATAGTACATTTAAAAAAATATCGCTCACACATTTCAAAGAATTTTCAAGATACAAATTCTATAGGGCAATGTTTTCGCTGTACATGACCTACGTAAAAGCCATAAAATCATTTTAGAGTCAGAGAAGCATTGTCCAAAATGGAACAATTTTAGATAAATTACATATTTGTAAATGCTATGCTACTTTCAAAGGTAGTAATTTCACAATGCAACGCTTCAATTCCAATCAATTTCACTCTCAAGACATTATGGTCAGAAATACTTAAGCTGTAATGGAGACCTTACAAGACCTTGAAAAGAAGATATGTTGAAATATCAGAGCATCCGGTTTACACCAGCATTTGGACTTCATTATATTTTTACGTGCAGGAAATTCTCATATGAGAATGATACATTTTTGCCCAGATCTCGTATATGATTGATTTTAAATTGAAATAAATCAAGCAGAATTCCTGATGTCTCATTTGATCTCAACGAAACTAGATAATTCATTTATGTAGAATTTAATAGTTCATATGCTTCAACTACTTACATTCTCTCGACAACATCACGCTCAAATTATCGATATTTCTGATAGCAATTTAAAAGAATCCCAACATTTTAGTTTCAATTTGCTTCATTGATGACCTTTGATCTGGCCGTTTGATGCTGTCTTTTTGTTTTTATTTTCTTTTAATGTTTTACACTACACGTTTTTAGTTTTGCCACATAAGAATACATAAATAGTTCAGTGAATTGCTTGATTTTTTTCATAATCTATTAGGGAATGTCTGTGAGGAAATATTAATTCACTCTTGTGAACCATCATATTAAAAAAAATAACGGGCAAATTTGCTATGTTACTAGGATAGGTGTACTAGTTATGGCCATAGTGGTTCCCTATTAGGCCATATGTGAAATTTCAATGACTTTCACATTTTAAATCTTTTTGAATGTTTCAACATCAATATAAATCCTATATCTTACTGCTAAAACTCACATAACTTTTCAAAATGTGGAGACATTCAAGTTATTTTGTATGGCGAAATAGGGAACCACTATGGCCATAACTGGTACACCTACCCTACTTGATTTTTTGAACGTTTGTAATATATTATACCAATGATTGAAAATATAACCCACAGGACGCCTTTTTAAACTGAAGTCATTGCGCTCTGTATAAAACGAAGACATACGGCAATTCCAGTCGGATCATATTTCTTTAAAAGTCTGTTATCTGTACCTGGAGGATGTCCAAAAATCACGCATAAATCATTTTTTTGAGAGCCTCCAATCGATTTCTCCGTTATAGCTTTATCATCTCATGTTAAACTTAGCCTCGAAGGAAATTCAAAAAAAGGAGATGCCAGTGTTGCATTTGAACGCGTTCAAATGCAACACTGGCATCTACGGTTGTAAAGTTAATAAATCGAGACATAACCTTATGTCCGCCTAAATATACTTTCTGGATTAGTATGCATGCATAGACACCGCTTGAAGTTACTTCAGAAGTTCCACTACTGTCATCTCCAGAGTTACTAGGAACTATAATTTAACTTTAAATAAAACAAAAAAAAATTAATTACTGCTGATTTCACTTAGTGGGAGATGTCTCAGTTCCGAGCAGCTGATAAATTCATAATTCCAAAATTATTAGTTTCATGCAGGCTTGTTATCCATATATGATACATATGATGATTTCTATTGCGTGCAAGTTCCGATTTGAAAACACAAAAACGAATTTTGTTATTGCATTTCAATGATGTATTTTAGTGTCATACAGGACTTAACCTACAAATGTCTCGAATTCTCAAAATTTGTGCACCATGGAATGTTTTTTTTTCAGGAATAGTAAATTATTACCAATTCAAAGCATTTGCAACATTTACATGAGTAATTTGAGCTTTACTGAGCCTGCAAGATGCCAATCAAAAAACGCATCCATACAAGGGTTTCATTACCAGTAGTACTGGTACCGAATATACTTGTATCGGTATCGAGAATGTTCTAGTACCGGTATTTTCTGTATCAAAATATTTCTCATAGATTTCACATATTAGTAGATTTCACATTTGTCGAATGTAACAAAGGAGTTTGAAAAAAAAATACCCAAAAATATCTAAAATTGTTAAAAAGATGTTAAAACAATATTCTGGAAAATAATTTAAGCTTCAAATTAATGCGGTATTAGAATCATAATCTCACATTTTTGAAATGGTGCTTGCATAATTTTGGCGGTAAAATCTGGAAACTATTCAGAACTAATTAAATAGTCATTGTGTAAAAATTGCAGGACATGATTCAACATGATGTATGTAACGTGCCAAACTTTTGGGTCACCTGAGACGCATGCAAATAGTTTTGGGTCATTTAGTATAACATTCTATAGAGTTTTGTGCATGTTTGAGTGATCCCAATATTTTGCACAATACATCGAACTGTTATATTTATTTTGAATAGTTTTTACAGCTATATTTATTTTGAATAGTTGATAGAATTTCCCATAAAAAATATGGCAAGTGTCTTTCGAAGAATTTAAAATTACGATCGTAATGACGTACATGACCAAATTTTGGTCAATCCAATGGTGAGAATATCAGCCATGTTATTTCAGTGTAACTTTTGGAATTGTAACAACTTTAAGTAAAAATTAAGTAAACACGATTCAATGTTTGTTTTTGACAAAATAGGGTAACCAATATATTTTGGACCCCTATATATTTTGGACCCCTATATATTTTGGACCCCCAGGGCCATTTTCCTGGAAATTTCCCAGTTTTAATCGAAAGACCAACTCAATTCGCATGCCATTTGGAAAGATAGGATTATTCCGCATTTGCATCAACCGTTTATACATAGACTAAGTGTTTATTTCATCTGAAATTAATTAAATTTAATCTGTTCATTCATGCAACCGTTACAACACGTTACACACAGAAATTGAAGCCGTCAGAAATTTTTCAAATCTAGAAAGATTCGCGAATCAGGCGAAAGTGACAAAATGTACACAATTTAAGAAAATATAGCGTTGAAATTGTAGCTCGATTGTCTATTCACTGCACTTGAACTTTTCCCCTATCGATAATTTAACTATTCAAAAAACGCAAATTTGTAGAAGACGAAACTTCACCTCATGCCAAACCACACACTTTATTGATTACGCCTGTGTTTTTGTTTAACAAAGTGATGGGCGCATCTGAAATCGAAATCAAAACACGGCGAGAGTAAACGGCGACACTGCAAACAAAAAATAAACAAGGCGTACATGGTGGGCTTACTTGGAACCAGAAGGTAAACACGGCGCAAAAGTAATGGGCGACACTGAAAATAATATCGATTACAGGCTCATAACATTGGGCGATACTGGAATTCTCGAGTACGTTTTAGGCGAAACCTATAAAGATATTTTGAGTACGAAATAGCTAGGGGAATTGTAGGAGATGTGTGTGGTATTAATGAGGATTTTAAAACTAGGTTTATGAAATGTGTATTAAAGTGAAAAGGTTAAAGTTTGAGTATATTTTATCCAATTGGGATTTGAAATTGCACATGAGAATTTCATTGATCATTTTCTCATTGTTATTGATTTGTCAGATAGGCCCTTATCGCGAATCCCTCTCGAAATGTAAACAAAAACTTATTTCATATTTCTAAACTAAAAGCGAAGAATTTCATCGGTTTTCCATTGTTAATCGATTGATTAGACTATGGGCAAGCATATTATACAACCAGTGTCGTGGACTTTGTCGCCAAACGATAAAAAATGCCGGTGGTCCAAAATATATACTTTGAGGGTCCAAAACGTATTGGTGTGTCCAAAATAATGAAAAACAGTGCATCACAATTCAATTATTTTAGACGTTTTTTGGATCCTACATTACTGTATGAGCATTTTTATCTCGTAGAGGAAGTTTTTCTCTACATTTTGGCATATTATGTGACTTGGTTACGCTGTGCAATTAATTAATTGGAACAAAAAACTAAAATCACTTCCTTAAGGGGTCCAAAATACAACCGTTACCCTAACTTTGAAGTAAGATTAATTCATTGCCTTTTGAATTAGTCATCGAGACTTTGTTTTAGGAGGTGATTTCAAACTTTTGCACGGAGTTTAAATGATGAAAAAATAACAGACTCTTTCAGATTCTGGGCTACCTATGATTTACGTAAGAGCTACGTGAAAAGTGCGATGGAAAAAAATCATGTGAAAACGTAACAATGACGTTTGGATTATTTTGAGTGTAAGTTACGATGAAGCCCAAGCAGGACAGTTCGGTTTTGCGTCGTCCGATAGATTTTGCTCACGGTTTCGCGCGTGTTTTCGTCGCCGGAGAATTTTTTCCTTGTTTTGGAGCGTCTTGCTGGGTAGGTATTTGGGAAGGCCCAAGCAAGACGGTTTGTTTTCGGGACGCCAAGAAGTTTTGCTGTCAGTGTCAGTTTTGTGTTCAGTCAAGGATGGATTACCAACTGGTGAGTTCGTTTCATGTTAGTGATAACACATTTTTTCTTGAAAGCGTAACTTTTATGTAATATTAAAACAAACTTTGTATGGTTCGTCACTATAAGAGTCGGCATTATGCTTTTTTCTTATACAATTTCAATATACATATATTTTTCTCTTTTTGACATTATTAAAAATTATCTTTTGAATTGTTCGACATTGTGAATGTTGACGTATTTTTAAAACTTCTACCATATCGAGACAAAATGCACAGTAATACTCATATGTAATTTTCAAACAAACTATGTATGGTTCGTCACTACAAGTGTCGGCATTATTCCTGTTTCATATAATTTAAAATATTTACATGTAATTTTCAGTTTTCGTCATTAATAAAAACGTCTTACAGATGTTGACGTATTTTTTAAAGCTTCTATCAAAAACTTCTCGAGACAAAAATACAAAACTAGCTTTAAATATAAGTCGTATATTTCCCCCTTGTCCATGGATCGCATCACCGACCAGAGGTGACTCCCTGATCTTTTCCTCCCTCACTAATAAACACCCTTCCCGTGGTGATTGTGGAGATGCAGAGGTATTCTCGGTCTCTAGAAGCAACAATCATTACACCCTAACATTCCTTCCCCTTCCCAACTGACTGTAAGGACTTGGCCGGCGCCGTTATTGATCAATAATATTAGATCTGCTAAAATTGCACTTCGAGAGTAAGCGGAAACTCCCATCCCTTATTCATTTGGATCGTAGTGCAATTCTTACCAGTTCCGATCAATCACGGAGTAGCAACCATTGACATGTACACTACAGTCAGTCTATGCTATGCTATGCTAAAATAAAAACAGACTCTTTGAATGATATTGTTCGGAAAGCTCGTTCTTCTTATTTTACATGTATATTTGATACTATGAAGAACGAATGAATTTTGATACACTTTTTTATAAATTATAATGATATCATGAAACAAATCTAGCTGACAAAAATTGGAAGATATGCGGTGCTGGATCAAACTAGTAGTTTGTCTACATTTACTTCAACTTTGGTGCAAAATACATTCATACTTTTAAGTTGTTGTTGTTTCATATTCGAAATCAATATTAATTGAGTTCAAAGTTTCAGGCGATATGTCAATTTTATATCTGTTTTGAAACATCTCAACTTTTTCAAAAAGATGTGCATAGTTTTTGAATGTGTCATTCTACCCAAACATTGCTCTTAACAAAAGTTTTCTTTTCTTGAACATCATCTTGATTTCACACAATTTCTGCATTCTTCAGCGATTTTTGGTATTTGGTGTGCCCCTTATGTTTTTTTAAATTATTTTTCATTAATTCTAAATGAATTTTTACCAAAAAATTGCTTAGGAAATCCGCACAAAATCTCTAGCAATTCCATTTACACTTAATGGACATAACACTGACCTAAAGGTATTTATACTTTTTTCATCCTACCATTATCTCTGCAAGAGATTTCCTTAGCGTACAAAGTTTTCTACATATTTTTACGACGATTCTGTTGAAAATTCTCCGGCTTTGGACTTCTTTTGAACTTCTTCACAGTATCAATTTAATGGTATGCCCACTGGCATATACGGCTCTATACGCTAAAGCCCACCACTCTCTTTGAAGATCAGTGTTTGCTTAAATAAGAATACACAGATGAAATATGAAGTACCCCATTGATCAGTCTGTGTTTACTGTGAATTCATTAACAGGTAATAGTGCAGTTAGCATGCTGATGCATAAATGAATTCACACGGGAATCCCCATCAAATGCGTAACGTCTCTCCCCCAGCTAGGCTCGTCGTGGTTCCGTTCCAACCAAACTCTAATGCATCTGACCTAATCACAAAAATGGTTTCATACAGACGAAACACCGTTGTTTTGCTTTTTTTTGTGATAACATTATCACTGTTTCCGTTTGAATTAGAAGTTCACTTTGAATTCAGCATCCAGCTCAAATCAATTTACTAGGAATATTTTCTCATTCACGGTGAAAATCCCCTGAACCAGAAACACACAATACTACTCACAACTAATTTGCTGCATCGAAGGCGTAATTAACGTTGCGAAGATCCAGATCAGTGCAATGCATTTCCACGCTGGTCGACTATTTAGTATCCACATTGAACACCCGTTGTTTCCCAACTGCGCTTCGTATGAACGAAAAAAAAGCTTCCGACTCAACCACAGCAAATCACAACACTGAAGACGATTGTCATCCTCATAATTCGGCCGTTGATCAGTCTGGTCTTGTGTATTACGAAGAACTCTGACTTCAATCCAAGGGATGATCCCGAAGAAGATGAGGAAGAACCTGTTTTTCAGATAGGACGCCGCTCGACGAATTGTTCGTAGCAGATGTGCTTTTTGAGTCGTTGCTCGAGGTTCGTTCGAATGCGTGCGAACTTTGTGAACTTGAACACTAAACTGATTAGAATAGGCATTACTGGAGTGAGTGCCTCTTGTACGTTTTGCGTGTTTATGACGTCACTTTTCGTTGGTTTGGATGCACTTTGTGAGAATTGGACGATGAGTCTCTGATGATAAACCACTACCGCACAGTGGGCACTGCCGGGTTTGTTAATGGTCTTATTTTGAAGCCACTTAAATAGAATGCCCAAAAGAAGCATTTCGAGTGAAAAAGTGATCTCAGGAAGTCTGTTTTACATTTCCCCTAATTAGCTGTTTAGTGAATAATATCGTACAAAATGATTCAAAACTGGGTGTACTGTTTTCTAAAATTTAATAAAAAGTTCCCAATTTTGTTTTGTGCGTCATGTTGTATAAAAAGCGGTTAATTTAATACAAATTTTCCATTCATAAGTCTTAGAGATACTAAAATATATTCTACAATTTTACATTTTTAATTTGTTCAATAATCGTAGAATTTAACAGCTGCAAAAAGATTCATCGATTAAAATAGCGTAGCTAACTTCATAACGTTGATGTCATGTAATGCTGAATCTTGGTGGGGGTCCATTATGATATACAGTGATAAATTGATGTAGGGAAATTTATAAGAATTGAATCCTCATCATGCCAAAAACTTTTTTTTTTCTATGGGTATCAGTGTAGACAGACTCACACTTAAAATTCAATCAATACGCTCAAACCCATTAGAGATCTGCTTCGCAAATCTCATGCTTGAGATTTTGATGCGAAATCACTCAATCAACTCAAACCGTAAAATACGATTCAGTCGCAAAACCCGTCAAAAACTCGTGAAACCCGAATGTTGTTGTTCACGTTAGAAAGGATTACTATTATTTTACCAGACAAGCAAAAATTTATTGCCATGTTTGAGTAAACCGTGGAAATACGAGACAATGAGTCAAAAAGGTGAGCCAACTCATCCATTATTTTTTGATTGCTGAGTTGCGTGATTGACAACTCACGCATGAAAAATTTCAAGCGTGAGTTATGAGAAATTGAGTTTTTAACAACACTGATTATTGATGACGATGAAAGTTCATAGTGTTTCCCAGTTGAACCATTCATTTGGTTCAAAATTGAAATATTTGGATCGTTGTAAGAACAGTTGTAAATGATACATCACGAATAACCTATAGTTTTAACCGGTCCCACTATATATGTGAAAAGTTTTTCATAAGCTTTGATTTTTAACTATAGAACCAAAACAATTATATTAGCAGGTATCAGTTCATAACATAGTGAAAATAGTAACGTAACAGACGTTGAATTTTGAAGAAAAATTCTGTATTTCTAAGAAAAAAATAAGATATACGATTTACCTACTGCAATAATAGAACAATGCGGTTAGATAGAACAGGACGGTTCAAACTTAAAAAAAGTTTAATAACCAATCTCAAAATCCTTGAAGAAATTTAAGAAATTCGTAGGATGGTTCTTTAAGAAATTCTTGGATAACTGCAGATAATCTACAGACACATTTCAGCGTAACGCGACACTACGAGGAATCGATTTTCATTAACAAATTAGGCCTATTCTCGGAAATATGCCTTGTGACCATGTGAATAAACAGGTGTAAAATTTCGAATTTTGAATGCACTTGTTATTGTGACCTTCATTTTGAAATTTAACACTGTAATTATGGTAAATAAAAAAATGCATTTTGTAACGCAACACAATCGTTGAAATGCACTTATTCAAACAACACTGTATTATCGCTTATATATGCTCTGATATATGTTTTTCAGAGGCATCGCGTTCCCAAATCAACCACCTGTGCAACAAAAAGAAATATTTTTTTAATAGGGTAATAACGCCTTTATTAACGGTAAATTGACGATTAAGTGTATTTTGCACGATTCAGCTACAAAACATATCAGAAATAACGAAATGCATCAATGTGCAACTATGCATTCTTGCATTTATTAAAATAACTGCAGTGTTCGATTTTTTTAAAATATATTGGTACGTCTTACTTGACATGAAAATGTTATTAGCTGCATATTAATGTCGTACATTCAGGCAAATGGACTATCGATAAACATAGGAACCCCTTATGAAAATTCGCCACAAGAAATCGGATTGAAATTCATAAATTTGCCTTATGAAACCAGAATTTGAAAACAAAAAACGTTTTTCGCGGCAACCTGGAACCGAACCAAGAACCTTGCGATAGATAGGCCCGAGCATACACACGCGCCTATCGACGCCTTGATCGGGAGTGATGCTAAAACGATACATAAAGCGTTCGTATTGCAATAATAGTTCCACCTTTTATAAGGCAAAATGTATGAAATTCGATAGTCCAGTTCGCTGCGTGTATATCCGGCAGAAATTAAAAAAAAAAACACTATTTTTAAATATAATTTTCTTGGTTCCCAGGCATTGCAACTAATATCACGGTGTCTTTTTCATGTAACTTTATAACAAAATAATTGGCATGTCTCAAATTTGGACCAATGAAAGACAAGACCTTCCTCTTTCATTTGCTGCTAAAATGAAAATAATCCATCGGCGGGTCTAGTGCAATTTTTTTTTTTGAAATTTTGTTGTTTGTAATATTATTATAAATGCACCGTAAATTGATAAATTTTGGTAAGGGTAAATATTTGAACGGATTTAGATGAAAATGTTACAAAAATCTAGTGTCAATATCATGTAGATTATATTCTAGACAGCCTTAAAATTTGCAGGCCGAGGCCGAAATTTAAATTTTCGAGTTGCCTCTCTTTTGCATTCATCCTTTGTTGAAATTTGCATTGTTTTACATACAAACAATCTCTTTTCAATTTATATTTGTTACTCAAGAGCAATATTCATCTTTCAGACTTGGTTAGGAACAAGCGATTGAAACATCAAAGGTCGAAAGGACAATAAGTCGAAAGACAAAAGGAAGACAAGACAAATGGTCGAAAATGCAAAAGGTCAAAAGGACCAAAGGTTGAAAGTGATTTGCATTATGGGAAATTAAATCATTTTTGAAAGAAGATTTTTGACCTTTTATCCCCTCTTTATTCCTCTTCAATCTTTTGTCCTTTCGACCTTATGTCATAGATTCCAGAAAATTGACAAATTCACATTTGTGCCAATAACAGACGCATTATAACATTTCATAAATCCAATATTGCTAACAAATATTCTCAGATTAGCAGTCAGTCTAGGGCTGAAAATCTTGTAAATTAAGATAAGAATGTTTATGATTATGCTGACGAATATACACTTCCTTTTTAAATTGATAGCAGAAAAAGTGCAAATCAATTCATACAAACATCGTAAGTGTTCATTCATAACAGATATACCTGCGAAAGATTGTGATCGTTTTGCTTAGAGATCTCAATAAGTGTTGTAATGTTCAGTTTTAGCATAGTTTTATTAGAGTTGTACGGAATTCTATACTAATTCATAAAACAAATACATTCAATCAGCTTGAAAATGTTGCTCAGTAACTTTACGATTTTACTAGCTTAACAACGAAATCATAAGAAGCTTTAACAAAAATATCAGGTGAATCATGAAAGTCTCCGATTACACCAAAAAAGGAGCCAAAAGCGGTGAACTTTAGTGCATACAGACTTGTTTGCTATTTATATCCAGAAAATCTCAAGTACTATGTTTTCAATAGCTTTGTTGTGTTCAAAACTTATAAAAACGTCAGCTCGAACGACTTTTGATGCTCCATCAAAAAACGTTCTAGTTGGCGCTATAATTGAATTAGAAGAGTCACAGAGATTCAAAATCATGAAGTTTGAGCCGTCGCATGCCTAGTTTTGGTGCTTAAACTTAGTGGTCCCATACTACGGGTTTTCCGGTGGTCATTTCGGTGCTCCAAAAGAACCAGAATAACCATCAATTCATTCCTTTCGCAAAATACAATCAAACATAATAAATCGTTATGAGTTGGACACAATTCATTTGGGTTTTTGGCATCAATCCGAGTAATTTCATCGAATTGTCTGGATTGGCCACCTTCTGGGTCTCCAGGAACCGGTTCCATATGGACCATACTGGACTGAGTTTTTCAAGGGATGTGCACCGGTAATTGGTTCTTTATTACAGAGAAATTTTATGAAAAATATCCATCAACCGAATAGTACCGATGTGAATTACATACACAAAACTGCGATGGAAACTTACTTTCCGGATGATCCGGGTTTCCGGAACCAGGTATGAATAACGAAATGATTTGAGAATCTCTATTTACAGTCCACTTAAATACCAATTCAACAATATGAAATCGCTTCAGATTACTTGTTTAGTTACGAAACTACAGGTTCTCAAAGTAAGGGTCTCTGAATGGACTTTTTTCAGATGTAGCAGGTTCCCGGTGGCCACACTGACGCAATACTGGATCTCCGGAAGGGTTTCCGAAAATCGATATGTGTACCTTTCATTTCAGCCCAACAGAACTAAATTCGGTCAACACACTGATTTTTTTTCGAGCTGTTTGAATTTTCGGGTCGAAAACGACTCTAAGTCACAATTTGTAACTTTTATTTTATGGAAGCTCCCTAAGAGGCCATTCAAAACTTTTGTTTCCGCAAAAATAAATGTTCCTACAAAAAAATACCTTATTGTAAGAAAACGTGAATTTGCTAGGTTATTTTAATCAAAAGTTTCAATGATTTGAATTTTGAAATGGATCGAAAACGACCCAAGATCCTTACTAATATTAAGTTGTATCCCAAACTCCGTAAAAAAATTGAAAAAATTATTGTTCTAGACCCCCCGACCGATTATTTTCGTTTTGGTTGCAAATGAAAGGGGAAAATCATGGCTTTCTTGAGTCAAAATTTCAGACATGCTGATTTTTTTGTTTTGAAATTGCTCTACGAAACACACCGTGCTTAAAATTCTTTGATATAGTGGCCACATTGTAGCCGATTCCGGAAATTATCTGTGACTTGAAATTTGCCTAATCCAGGGGCACAAACGCACAGCACCCTTTTCGCCTGACCTGACCCAGTGACTCACCGGAATAACTCCGGCCATAGGAACATTCCCAAGATCCTCTGGCCACTTTTCGTAACTAGATATGTGTGCGGGTATGTTGATAAAAAAAGATTAAATTCGTTAGGTATTCGCTGAGCAGTGAGAATTTTAGTTGTTTTTCTTTCACTCAGGCCTATACGGGTTAATTAACCCCATGCTTGACATTCAAAACGCTCATAAGGCCGGTAGTCCTCTACGGGCATGAAACGTGACTTGCAAGCACTTGGAGTCTTCAAACGTCGGGTGCTTAGGACGATCTTTGGCGGTGTGCAGGAAAACGGTGTGTGGCAACGAAGGAAGAACCACGAGCTCGCCCAACTCTACGGCGAACCCAGTATCCAGAAGGTGGCCAAAGCTGGAAGGATACAATGGGCAGTTGCAAGAATGCCGAACAGCAACCCTGCAAAGATGGTATTCGTTTCGGATCCGGATGGTACAAGAAGGCGTGGAGCGCAGCGAGATAGGTGGGCAGATTAAGCGCGTATCGATTTTGCGAGCGTGGGGTAGCACCGAAGATGGAGAGATGTGGCCAAGACCGAGTATTGTGGCGTGAAATTGTCGATTCAGTTTTATCTGTTTAGATGTTAACTAAATAAACGAATGAAGAGTTATACTTTTCTTCCTTATCCATGGTAATAACCAAAGGTGACTCCCAGATCTTTTTCGTCTCTCACTAATCAACACCCTTCCCGTGGTGATTGTGGAGATGCAGAGGTATTTTCGGTCTCTAGCAGCAACAATCATTACACACTAATATTCCTTTTCTATCCCAACTGACTGTATGTATTTGGCCGACGCCGTGATTGATAAATAATATTTGAGCAGCTAAAGTACACTTTGGGAATAAGCGGAAAATTCCAACCCTTATTCATTTACACTCTTAAAAATAATGAAAATTACTGTGGACGTAATTATGTATGGTTGTGACTGAACGTAACATGATGTAAGTGATGGAACGACACAAACACGTTAAAGGACACGAAAACGATGGAGCTGTGATCGAAATTTCCCGAATCAGACATAAACGTACCGTCACCATGCATTTGAGAAAAATCTGCACTTCAAAAATTCATATAATTTTTCCAAATAATTTGAAGCACACTAGAATATCACTACGAAGCGTGCAGGTATACCAAAATCTATGTCACCATGTACCGCGCGTATAGTTTTCGTCATGATTAAATATTGTATCTGGAAGAAACGTTGTTGGTGGAGCAAGTTGCTGCTAGTGTACGCACTAATTTTTAAGGGTATGAAAATCTTAATTTGCAATCAAAGCCATAGATAGTTGGAACAAATGGCTGAATCATTATTTTTACATGAAAATCGTAATAGGAGATTTAACTGTATTGTCCAAATCATTTCATATTCGCTCAAAAACTATGTATGAAGTAGTTAAATCACGACATTACAATAAATCCAATATAACCCAATAATTTCATGCCTTTTACAATAATGCACGGTAATAGAAACCATACATATTGAAAAGGGTTCATTCGCCGTGCATTTGTGTTTTGACTGAAACATAAAAAACACTATTTTGCATAAAATCTCATGGCTCATACGATGGAAAACATCTTATCAATAGTATACATAATGAAAACTTGTTGAAATTACGAAAAAATTGATACTCTTACGTTAAAATGAAAAATGAGATTTTTTGTCGTTTATAATAAGAGTGTTAAAAAATCTCGCTAGTAAACAGAATTCACAAGATTTTCACTACATAAAATTTTTTTCTCAAACGGCATTGTGACAAGAACTACAACATTTCACCAGTTTGATGTTATTTTGCTAACAAAATAATAATTTGTGCAAATTGTATGAAAAATTCTGCACGAATCTGTATATGTGCACGGTGAATGGAGGCCGCACGGCGACTGGTGACTTAACGCTATTAAAAATTCGACACAAATTTACTTCATTCGGCTCGCTTTTTTATGTGAATCTCAAAAGACGTAGATCACATGATTTTTTAGGAACGTGTAGATCTAAGTGTAAATCTTACAAATTCCGATCAATCACGAAGTAGCAATCATTGACAGTGCCGTAGCGTGCGGTTGGCCAGGTTGGCACCCGCCAAGGGCGCCAGCCAAAAGGGAGCGCCAAAATGTGTGAATCCGTTAGTTTTTTTTAAGATGCATGTTAAAATAGGGCTTGTTATTAGTAACACTTTTAAAGGAATCATTAGACATAAAAAGAAATATAAAACAATTTTTGGAAGGCTGCCAAAAAAATGCTACGTCATTTATAGACGTTCCCCCACGATTCTTTAAAAAGTTGACAGGCTAAGTTGAAATTCAACTAAGCTTTGATGTAGGTTGCAACAGCATGTCTAAATTCGTGGAACACAATCTCACTGAATCCCTGGGCCCTAAAAGAAATTTCCATAGAATACTGTACAAAAATCTAACATTATCCTGAGTGGAATCCACGAAACTCTGGGCAGAATTTCAACAGAAAATTGGGCAAGATTCTCACAAAATCAAGAATCTGAAGCAGATTTAATTTAAGAATCAGTAATCAGGCTCACTCGATTGTTACGTTCCCCTCGCTCACTTCCACACGCAATCAAGAGCAAGGAGGTTGCCGAGCGACAAAAACGGCAACATAATGATTCACTACCGGCTCCGTGTGCCGAAGGCATCCGATTGCAGTAGTGAATGATTATTTACATTCAGATTCCGCTGTAGCGCCACTCGTATTTCAGTGCTGATAAGCCAAGATACACCCGGCGGAAAGATTCAGTGAACGCGAAATCCGTACATTCAGTTGAATGCATTCAGTGATTGAATAGTGAACGCGTTCCTATGTGTCTCCCAGTTAAGAGCGGATTGATACTCTTTCCGCTCTGTGAGTCTTTTGATTTTCGGGTTATCTCAATCGTTTGCGATTCGTCGGGATTAAGCACTCCCTAGTAGCATTCGGCTGTCACTAAACTTTCGGTGGCAGCAGATACTTTGCTATTTTTTATCGATAGCGTTCGGATGAGTGAGTGAATTATCCCATGCTTGTCAGTAATACATTTTTAATAACCGTTCTTTGGTTCTACACTAACTGAAACTTGTTTGGTTTATCAAACAAAGTTGTAATAGAAAGGATGACTGTAATTATTTAGACCTCTTCAACATTGTTGTTAAGATCTGATCACCTTTCAAAAAGTTTGCCTGAATGAGATTTTCCTTATTCATTTAGGGCCGATTTCTTCACCTTCGCTTAAGCCGTAAACCACGTTTACCCATATAGTTAAACTAGGTTTAAGGCTCAAGCGGTGGTGAAGAAACCGCTTATTAGTGTTTTTTAAGTATATTTCTTCGAAAATATAAATGGTAAACTTACTTTTGATAGATGCTTGATAAACCTAATCTTCCACTGTGAAGGTTATAAGGATCCCGAAGAGAACCTCTGGAAATTTTTGCTAATATTTTAATTTTCTGGTATCTTTCTGTTAAAAAAGCTTTCATTTTCATACCATAGCATTTCCTTGGAAATCATTTGAAAACTTTTTGATATATTTCACGTAATTTTTTATTGAGTGATGTCAAAATTTATGATTTCTACATTTTTATTTTGCAATATAACTTCTAGAGAATAAATATATGAAAAACCGAATTTAGTACTGTACCATTTATTTCTTCTAGTGGAATTAAATGATACAGTACCAAATACGATTTTCATTTTATTCTTAGGTATTCCATTAAACAGCTCGAAGATTCATTATCATCACTCCTAGAGAACATCTGGACTAAAATATCTGTATTATAAAAAAATTAAATTCTGTATATTTGTTTCTAGCCAATTGAACTGTAAATTTCTTCGGAATTTTTCTTAGCATCCTTCAGATAACATTTAATAGTTCTTAGATAATTTTAATTGGAGCAAAACGAAAGAATGTACATATTTTCATGTAGAAGTTAAATCAATAATTTAATGTGTTCTAAACTAATAAAAATATTCAACTTTTGATGATTTGCATAAAAATTCTTATAGAAATCGCTCACAATTGAAATTTTAATTGTATGTTTTGATAAGTTTCACCTAAGGGGCGCTGAAGTTAGGGTTCGCCAAGGGCGCCATGAGGCCACGCTACGGCTCTGATCATTGACATGCACAGTAGGGCAGTTCAAAGTTTGAAAATGTTTGAAAATCCAAGTTCCCATATCTTCCTTACCGTCCTTACCAGAAAAATAGTGTTCTGTGAAATTTTCAGCTTCTAGGTTGTGATGTAAAGGTGGCGCAAAGAGAATGTAGGTTTATATGGAAATTACTATGGAAAAATTTAAAAAACTGTTCCAAACACGTTAGCACTGAAATGTTACAAACTAATCATCCCTTAGTGAAAGCTCACTCTTCTATCCATGATAAAGAAGAGATAATCATGAGTATGTTTGCTATTATTTAGCTTAATATGGGATTATGGCCCTGCAAACATCTACAAAAAATCCAAACAAAATTATTAAAGCTCAAAAAGGATTTGTTTCGTCAGCAACATCCTTTGAAGAATGATTTTTCACAATGGGATGATAAGTTTGTACTCACAGTACAGTACTAACGTATTTAGAACATTTTTCAAAATTTCTCCATAGTAATTTTCATATAAACCCACATTGTTGTCTTTGTTATGGTATGCTATGGTAGAAGTATTTAACCGTCGCTTTAATTTCTGATTGTGTTTTCGACTACGTTGTAGAGGACAATAGAGTTTTAGTTTAGGGTGTTGGTGTTTAGGGTTTACGAATGGTCTGAAGGCTCTGTAGTTTTGCCGAACAGTGGTGTAATTGGCCTTGTTATTAGGCCAAAAATATCTACAATTCTGTTATTAGATCAGATATTATGCAATGTAGTCATACATTTTTACCCTTGAAATGTCAGGGGAAACCAACAATTGTTGCTCGTTCCCAGCAATGCTCCAACCGATTTTCAAAAATTTTAGCTTTTAGAGAAGGGGAATAGTTGTACTAGCTATAAGCGTTGGCGCAACTCCGCTGGATCCTTCCGCGTTTTTGTAAGATGCAAATATATATTTGTTTTTTCTTTTTTACGCAAAGCTGATGAAATAGCTCTGGTATTTGGTCTGGTTTTTGGAAGTGACCCAAATCATATCAAAATGGTGCCGTTCAGTGAAGTGATAGTCACACATATTTTGGGGACTACTTAATATTCGTAAAAATGATTATCCTAAGCAGCTACAGATTTTTGCAAATTCATCTAAATTCCTTATAGTCGAACGTAATAGATAGAAGCATGGAGGAGGAAATGTGATGGTCTGGGGGTGTTTTTCATGGAGTGGAATAGGAAGCCTCGTGAAAATCGACGGAATAATGACGGCAGATTCCTACATTAACATCTTGCGGGAAAATCTGGAGGTTTCGTTGAACTAGACGGGCCTTGAAGAGAAATTCATATTTCTCTAGAACAACGACCCGAAGCATACTGGAAAGAAGACCAAGTCTTTCTTCCGGTCTTGTCGGATTAAACCGCTGGAATGGCTTCCACAAAGCCCAGATCTCAACCCCATCGAGAATTTGTGGGCGATTCTCGATGCCAGGGTTGACAAAACTGGTGTTACCAACAAAAATAATTATTTTGAAGCCTTGGGGCACGCCTGGGAAGAACTAGATCCACAACACCTACAAAACCTGGTGAAAAGCATGCCAAAAAGCCTCCAGCAAGTCCTTAAGGCCAAAGAAGGACACATTAACTATTAAATTGCTTTTTATTTTTCTTAAATCATCTTTTCTGGGTCCAAGAAGGAAGTGGGCACTTTTTTTTGTCACTACTGTTTTGACGTAGAAGTACGTCTTTCTTCTCTATACAGGAGTGAAATTGGAATTTCAAAACCAAGAGCGTTACGCTGGCATGAAATATTTTAAACGTATATAACTTTTCGCTGGCTTAACGAAATTTCTTGATTAGCACCTCAATCGAAAGATAAGACATCAAAGCTTCATTTCGTTTACTAACTGAATCCCACATACCTGTCAAAATAGTTTAATAACTGTTTTAAAATAGAACGTTGATTTCAAGCAAATCTATAAATAGGGGTGGCTAGAGAAAATTTGACGTCATTTGCTTTTCACTCTCCGATTGGCTCGCATCTCAGCAGGCGACAGATCGGCTTGCTCTGACCGGGCGTGCTTCTCAGGCACAGACATCGATAGCGAAGGACGCCCCCGTTTGTCTTGCTTCGCTCAAATCAAACTGTCGAGCGAGCGAGAGAAGATGCCGTCCGAAGCTAAAGCCATCACCGCTGCCGCCGCCTAGAAGAAAAAGAGGAAGCAGTCCACAGGTGAATTTGCGGTCGAACTGTGAACACGGTCGGGCGAGTCATTCTCGCTTTGTGGTTCACCGCTTGTTTGCGTTCACCCAGCCATCGTCATCGCCGCCGCAAATTTCATCGGCCGAGGAGCTGTTCATCATTGGTGGTCAAGAAGCAATCCCGTTAGAAGCAAATACCAGAAGCCCCCTGAGTTTTGCTGGTCCGAGCAGTGTTATTTATCCGTAACAACATCGAAGCTAACAAAGCCATCGGTTCTTTTCAGAGCCATCAAATTTGTGGAAAAGAGTTAAAAGAGAAATATTTCCGATTTTTTTATAACTTCTAATATTCCTAAATCAATTTCACGGCTTCATACAAAATTTCATTTGTCATGAATAATTTATGACTCAACCTTTTGAGATTGAACTTGCGGACGCTGCTGCAGTGCCGTTGGGGTGAGTGCTCAACATTTCACAACGATTGAACAATAAAGTGGCTTTTCCAACAGCGCCTTTTATGTTCCATATTTTATGGGAACACTTTGATTAGGAAAATTATCCCATGTAACAAAATTGTGACATATTTAGAATGCTTTTGATAAGACATTCTCATTGAACAATTGTAATAATTTTGGCACCCATGGATCAGAAATTTACCTTCATAATAAAGAAAACTATTGATTATCAATAGCTCGTATTGAATATTTAGGGAATGCCAATCATTCCAACAATTCATGTACGACCAATTTCTCACGTATTAGTATTCTCCACAATTTTCATGTAATTCCAAGCCCAACACATTATTAGCACATACCCATTTCCCAGATTGATCGATCAGAAAGCGAAGAGCACAAAAGGGAGGAGCATCATCTGCTATTCCAAGGTTATAAAACATGCTGCCTTCGTTGGATTCAGTTTCATTCCATTTCCGCTTTTGAGCTGGTAAGAGCTCCTCCGAACTTGCTTAGCGAGAAGTACCTCGCTGCTAGAAACCTGCTGAGCTGTTAATCCAGAATCTGGTTTGTGATCCGCTACCCTGTTGCTGTTGTGCACCCATGAAATATTTAGCTGGTTTGTCGAAAAAACTGAGAACTTATTCACATCTTCTTCTTCTTCTTCTTCTTCTTCTTCTTGGCATTAACGTCCTCACTGGGACAGAGCCTGCTTCTCAGCTTAGTGTTCTTATGACACTTCCACAGTTATTAAGTGAGAGCTTTCTTTGCCAAAGTTTCCATTTTTGCATTCGTATATCGTGTGGCAGGTACGATGATACTCTTTGCCCAGGGAAGTCAAGAAAATTTCCATTACGAAAAGATCCTGAACCGACCGGGAATCGAACCCAGACACCTTCAGCATGGCTTTGCTTTGTAGCCGCGGACTCTAACCACTCGGCTAAGGAAGGCCCCAACTTATTCACATGCATTTGCAACTTTTCCGATTTTACATACAAAATGACCAACTTTGGTAAGTTAGATCTCAGTTATTTATGGAAATATTTTCAAATGAAACTTTCACAGAACATCAGATGTAACTTGAGTTTTAACATATATTTTTGAATAATTTTTCCAATCACAAGTTTATAAGTAATAACGGTTTGACTAAACTGTAATTTTCGACGAAAAATTCAAAACTTTTTATCTTATTATCTGATAGCCTTACACAAAAACTGTCTTCAGCAAACTTATTCATCTCGTCAAAATCTACAAATTTGCTGAGGATACCATGAAGCTATTCCTTCAATATGTTTAGTTATGTCAATTATAAATAATCGTCAAAAAGTTCACTTTAGTCAAACCGTTACTGCTTTTCAACGTGTGATTGGAAAAATCACTCAATAATATATGTTAAAATTTCAGTTATGTCTGATATTCTGTGAAAATTTCATTCAAATCGGTCCATAAATAACTGAGATATAGTTTATCAAAGTTGGTCATTTTGCATGAAAAATCAAAAGAGTTGCAGTTTTTTTTCTCAGCGAAGAATCACACCATCAACGAAAATAGCGCGAAAGCAATAACCAATCGCGTGCGAGTAGCGAACGGAGTGACGAAACAACCAAGCGAGAACCCCACCACTCGCCATCGGTGAACGGAGCTCGAGCAAATAAAACCACTGGTTGTTCTGCTCCCAGCTCATTCACAAATCGAACGGCATAACGAACGGATCAAGCAGCGGAGCAGCAAAGAAGAACGCGTGAAAGCCACAGCAGTGTGCGAGTAGCGAACGGAACCAGAGAGCAACGAAGCGAAAGCAACAACTGAAAAACATTCAGTGGACGGATTAGTAGTCAGCGCCAATCGTCGACCTGTTGGAAACTAACGCCAGCGAAATATACACCATCTGCCTCTCCTTACCATTCATATTCTTGTACTTGATGAATTGAATGAAATGGTTTGGTTTGACGATGGAGCAAAGAGTTATTTAGGATGATTTTATTTGACAAAGAGTTGTTGATAAATATTCCAATCAAAAAGAGTTGTTTTGAAAAAGTTCACTTTTAGCAGAATTTTCCTCGGAAAATTTATGCTTTACCAAAGAGTTGTTAATGAAATTCCTGCAGCAAAGGGTCGAGTTTCTCCCCACGAATATTTCCAGCCAGGACCAGTCATGGCCCCCGCTTCCAAAATTTCGAGCACGGAAATTGGAAAATGTATTAAAATTGCGACAGATTTTAAATACTGTTCAATAAACTGTTTCTTGACCAATTGTAATGAGCAACTATTGATCTGAATTGATTTTTCTACATGTTGTCTATTGTGTTAATCTGAGAAATAGGCTATATGAAATTGATGTCTTGGCAAGGGATGTACAAGATGAGTATTATGCTGTTATTGCATCCCGACGGCACTGCAGCAGCGTTCTCGGACCATCCTCAAATTGTCGTATTGTCGATTATTCGTGATAAATAAGATATTGTATGATGCTACGAGATGAATTAAGAGATTAGAGCAAGTATGTGGTAAGCACATTAAGAAATATTACTAGCTATACTGTGTTTATCACGAGAAGTTGTTACTAGCTCGAAAGTGTAAATGAAATGAACCGAATCCTGTTGTTGTTACAGAGGGATTTTAATCCGAAGGTCATTCGTCCCTTAAATGAACCGAATCTGTCGAAGATAGTAAGTTTTACAAAATTTGAATTGCAGACGATGCTCCTCCCTTTCGTATTCTTCGCCTTCTTCTGATTGACCAATCTAGGATAAGATACATGAAGTTGATGTCTTGGTTAGAGATTTACATATCTTGGAAAATTCACATGCGCGATCGTATGGACAGTAAAAATATCAACATTATTTTAACAGCGCACAATAAATTAAAATCACGCATGTTTTGGTTTCGTGCAAATTTCAAATATTTCTGATCAATGTTCAATGTGTTCTGATTTATATACTATGACATTTGCAATAGACTAACCTGTAGAAAAATTTCAGATCAATAGTTGCTTATTACAATTGGTCAGGAAACAGTTTATTGAACAGTATTTGAAATCTGTCGCAATTTTAATACATTTTCCAATTTCCATACTCGAGAATTTAGGAAGTGTTCCCCCATTATATGATAAATCAACTATGCTGTTAGAAATACCATACAATGCTGAGTAGTATGATGTTATTACGGTCCGACGGTGCGCAGCGATAAATTCTCAAATTCATGTAATTATTTGGGGTAAATTATGTGAACCAAATTATAGTATACCGCGATATTTAGATCATTATAGATAATTCAGTAAACATCAGCTTAGCTTAGCTTAGCTTAGACTGACTACACATATCAATGGTTGCTATTCCGTGATTGACCGAAGTCAGTGAAAATGCACAAAGAATCAACTAGAAGTTTGACTGGGATTGGCCATAATCTTCTTCAGTGTGCATAATTCAGTGCCTCTATTTATACAGGGTCAATAACGGCGCCGGCCACGTCCTTGCAGTCAGGTGGGATTGAGGGAAGGAATGTTAGTGTGTAACCTTTGCTATTTGGAGACCGTGTTTGCCTCTGCATCTCCACAAAGGTTACTGGGAGGGATATTTGTTAATGGGGAGGGTCGTTGGGTCACAGGATTCACTTTGATAAGCGATTAGACCATGATAAATAATTATTTGTGAGATATAAACATGATTATGCCGACACTTGAGGTGACGAACCATTCAAAGTTTGTTGAACAAATACCTAAATGTTACATTCCTAACACTCCTATTCTTATGCCGACACTTACAGTGACGAACCATCCAAAGTTTGTTGAATAAAGTGAACCTTTCGGAAGTCTACACTTGTAGTGTCGAACCATTCAAAGTTTTTTTTAATTACAAAAATAAAGGTAAAAAGAAAGGGGTGTTTTGAAAAAAAAAAAGTTAAATATTAATAATTCATGAATCAGAGTTTATGTCGACACTCACAGTGACGAACCATTCATAGTTTGTTGAAAAATCATATATACATATAAGGACTAATCGAACGCGGCACTTTTTCACTTTACTCGTCCGACGCGCCACATATTTGATCCTGTCCTCATCGCTCGCCCCCGCAGGAGCAAGCGTCAAGGTCGAAGGATCAAACACTTCTAACGAACCAATCACTTTTTCACTCCTAGCAACCGACGCGCGACATGTTTGATCCTGCCCTCATTGCTCACCCCCGCAGGAGCAAGCGTCAAGGTCGAAGGATCAAACACTACTCTATAGATAATTCAGTAAACATCATCCAATAAACCCTTTTATGAACGTATGTTGGCCCTGAAAACGGCCGATTGAGCTTGGATGCTGTGACTACGAGTTTACCACGAGTCGAAATTTAGAAGCGCGGATCGGTCAACCTAGAAATCTTGAGCGATTTCACAAACCAGATGCTGGATTGGCAGCTTGAAGATTAACAGCTCAGCAGATTTCTTGCAGCGAGGTACTTTTCGCTGAGCAAGTTCGGAGGAGCTCTTACCAGCTCGAAAGCGGAATTGGAATGAAACTGAATCCGACGAAGGCAGCATGTTTTATAACCTCAGCATAGCAGATGATGCTCCTCCCTTTTGTGCTCTTCGCTTTCTGATCGACCAATCTGGGAAATGGGTATGTGCCAATAATGTGTTGGGCTTGGAATTACTTGAAAAGTGCGGAGAATGCTAATGCGTGAGAAATTGGTCGAACATGAATTGCTGGAAGGGTTGACATTAACTAAATATTCAATACGAGCTATTGATAATCAATAGTTTTCTTTATTATGAAGGTAAATTTCAGATCCATGGGTGCCAAAATTATTACAATTGTTCAATGAGAATTTCTTATCAAAAGCATTCTAAATATGTCGCAATTTTGTTACATGTGATAATTTTCCTAATCAGTGTTCCCTTAAATATGGAACATCAAAGACGCTGTTGGAAATGCCACTCTATTTTACAATCGTTGTGAAATGTTGAGCTCTCACCCCGACGGCACTGCAGCAGCGTCCGCGATTACAGTCTCAAAATGTTTAGTCATAAATTACAGGGGATAGGCAAAATGATTGAGATAGGCAAAATTTTGCCCAAATTCAAATGCTTATAACTTTATGAAAAATGAATGAAATTGGATGCATCTGGAAGCAGTCGACGGCAAATTTGGTCCAGTTTTAGGAACTTCCTTGGCCATGCATATTGGCCACTGGACACCGGAGATGTTCCGGATTTTCTGAGGTCATGTCCAAATGTCATTTTTTCTGTCGCTTGTATTTTTGTGCGGTGTAAAGTTAGATAGATGTTTGCAATTTTCCTAGAAACTAGAACTAATAGGAAGTTGAATGCCACCGGACGCATTAAGATTGGTTGGAAATCTTCAGAAATATGACCATTTCCGTAAAACTGGTTCCGGAAAGCATGGTCAGTCATGTTTGTATTTCCAATCATGTAAATATTATCCGGAGCTATATCCAAGTGGACATCAACCTTAAAAATGATGTTTCCTGCAGCGTATTCAGAACCATTAGATGCACAGACCACTCTATAGAAGGTTCCAGGTGCCCTGGGGGAAGTGGTCAATTAGGAACATATCTGGAACCATATCAATATGGGCATCAAACTTCATGGTTTTCAAAGGTTATGCTTTCCGAAGCATTTCCAGCACCACCGGCTGCCATGACCACTTTATAGTAGATTCCAGGTGCCCCGGGGATGTGGCCAATTCAAAACATGCCCGAAAACACATCAATATGGGTAAAAACATCAAGATTTTTGAAGGTGATGCTAATAGAAGTATTTACAGCGCAACTTATTTATATGACCACTGTATAGTAGGTTCCAAGGGCCCTGGGGGATGAGGTCATGTTTCGAGTTGGCTACATCTCTAGGAGCCCCTGGAATATACTATAGAGTGATTATTATATCTTGTGGTTCTGAAAATGCTCGCCATTTTCCAAGTCACATGGATCTTACTGTTTATGGTAGAATGTGATTCTAAACAGATGAACGGACATGTTCCGAATTGGCCACATCCCCCGGGGCACCTGGAACCTACTATAAAGTGGTTATGGCAGCCGGTGATGCTGGAAATGCTTCGTAAAGCATAACCTTTGAAAATCATGAAGTTTGATGCCCATATTGATATGGTTCCAGATATGTTCCTAATTGACCACTTCCCCCAGGGCACCTGGAACGTTCTATAGAGTGGTCTGTGCATCTAATGGTTCTGAATACGCTGCAGGAAACATCATTTTTAAGGTTGGTGTCCGCTTGGATATAGCTCCGGATAATATTTACATGATTGGAAATACAAACATGACTGACCATGCTTTCCGGAACCAGTTTTACGGAAATGGTCATATTTCTGAAGATTTCCAACCAATCTTAATGCGTCCGGTGGCATTCAACTTCCTATTAGTTCTAGTTTCTAGGAAAATTGCAAACATCTATCTAACTTTACACCGCACAAAAATACAAGCGACAGAAAAAATGACATTTGGACATGACCTCAGAAAATCCGGAACATCTCCGGTGTCCAGTGGCCAATATACATGGCCAAGGAAGTTCCTAAAACTGGACCAAATTTGCCGTCGACTGCTTCCAGATGCATCCAATTCATCCATTTTTCATAAAGTTATAAGCATTTGAATTTGGGCAAAATTTTGCCTATCTCAATCATTTTGCCTATCCCCTGTATTCATGACAAATGAAATTTTGTCTGAAGCTGTGAAATTGATTTAGGAATATTAGAATTCATATATAAAGTCGGAAATATTTCTCTTTTAACTCTTTTCCACTAATTTGATGGCTCTGAAAAGGGCCGATGGCTTTGTTAGCTTTGATGCTCTTACAGATAAATAACACTGCGGGATGTTATCAGTTGATTGCCATGGTCAAACGGGGAATCCTCAACTCAAATGTATAAATTTGAGCAAGTTAATTGCTTATACGACGAACCGAAAGTTTCGTGGCGTGGATGGCGCACAACAGTAACAGGTAGTGGATCACCGGGCTTAAGTCGAAATCTGATTATGGCGGCGATGACGATGGCTGGGTGAACGCAAACAAGCGTGAAGCACAAAGCGAGAATGACTTGCCCGACCGTGTTCACAGTTCGACCGCAAATTTTCCTGTGGACTGCTTCCCCTTCTTCTTCTTCTTGGCGGTGGCAGCGGTGATGACTTTGGCTTCGGACGGCATCTTCTCTCGCTCGTTCGACAGTTTGATTTGAGCGAAACAAGACAAACGGGGAGGTCCTTCGCTATCGATGTCTGTGCCTGAGAAGCACGCCCGGTCCGAGCCAGACGATCTGTCGCCTACTGTGATGCGATCCAAGCGGAGAATGGAAAGCAAATGACGTCAAATTTTCTCTAGCACCCCTATTTATAAATTTGCTTGAAATCAACGTTCTCTTTTGAAGCAGTAATTAAACTATTTGGACAGGTATGAAGGATTCAGTAAGTAAACGACATGACCCATTGATGTCTTGTCTTTCAATTTAGGTGCCATTCAAGGAATTTCGTTAAACCAGCAAACAGTTATAAGAGTTCAAAATATTTCATGCCAACGTAAGGCTCTTGGTTTTGAAATTCCAATTTCACTCCTGTATAGAGAATTTTTATTTTACTTTCAAACTGTGCGGCATAATCAAATGCAAACGCATTCAGTTCCCGATGGTTAGTGCCTGTGCTTTTACTGTTCATAAGTCGCAAGGTGGAACTTTCCCCGAGGTCGTGTACGACTATGACAAAAGCCAGGATCAGCAATTGGTATATGTTGGTTTGTCGCGGGTTACTTCATTGCAAGGACTATTTTTGACAAACTCTACTTTTTTCAAGTTCCATCACGCCAAAGGCAGCAATTCTCCCAAGAGGGTTGACTTAAGGAATGAGCTGCTGCGCTTAGGCAATCATCGATTAGTGACGCTTTGAGACGAACTGCGTGAAATACTGGATCATAGCGGCCAAGCCTGCATATTGATGAGTATCAATGTACAGAGCCTAAATGCTCATGCAATGGATATTGCTACAGACCAAAGCACTGGACCGATTCTATCGATTCTAACGATCGAAGCACCCGAGCTATCAAACATCTAATCTACTAGAGGAGTTTGGCGAACTACCGCTGGAACCAGAAACCGATCACCCAACCAAGCAACACAAGGAAGCAACGACCAAACAAACAAATTCAATCATCTGGCATTATTCCTGGAACACCAAACACTGGTTCTCGGAACCACAGAACGACAAATGGTTCTTTTCAGGACTACCAAAATGAGTCCAAAAAGAGAAAACTTCATCTGATCAATAACAATACAAAACTAGTACACTTACAAATTCATACACATGACAAATCAAATTATTAATCATCGCAGTTCTACGTCAACCCCGCGGTAATGTAATAGACATTACCCACCCCAAATTTTTTCAATACAAATTGATTTTCTTTTTCTTTGAGTAAAATTCTTTGTTTTATCAAAATTTCGTAAGTGCAACTTTAAAAGAACATCAAAAATAAAATATCACAAAAGATTTAGGTGTGTTAACTTTAATTTGAACCAAATCAATGAGAGAAATTCGAAAACTGGTAAGGTGGGCACTTTATTTTGCCTATCAGTATTTGCATCACACTGAGTGGTGCTGAGTGGCACCAACGCCCAATTATTTCCTTTCACTAAAAGCCAAATATTTCGAAAATCGAATGCCTCACTGCTGAGAACGAGCATTTTTAAAACTGTAGGGTCGTCTCGGAACTTAACGGTTTAAATTAACGTACCGCGACACCATAACTTTTCGTCTAATGTAACTTTTCCAAGAAAGATCCGATTTTAGATGTTTTTTTTATTGAAACACGAATCTTGACGAGTACAAAGAGAATTTAAAATATATGATTTATATAATAAGTATTTGTTTTACAATGTCATTATAACATTTTCATAACGCTACACAATAATGAGACTTTTTGAAAAAAATAAGTTTTCAAAGAATCAATAGGGGAAGTGGTGGTAAAATGAACACCTTGCATTTTATCGATAAAAAACAAATTTGACTTGACTTTTTATCACGCACAGACGATTTAAAGCATATTTCAGAGTGATCGAGTTGATACGTAGGTCAATTGAAGTAAAAATATCAACAAAAACTAAGATTTTAGAAAACCACGTTTGAAAATTTGAAATGACGTAACTTTTAGCTACGAAGAACTGAAGTTTTTCAGTGTGGTGATTATCGTTATGGTATGAGGTCAAATCTGATACCTTTAAAATTATTTTTGAATGGGTTACAATCATCGATGGATACATATTCGATAAGGCAATAAAAATGTTCAGAAATATTTGTTTTGCTCACGTTTTTTGCATGATGTTCCTTTTACCACCAAAAGCTGTTCATTTTACCCACATAGTGCAGGTAAAATGAACATTTAGATCGTTTTTTGCTAGCGACAAAAATAGTTGAAAATTCAGCTATTTTTGTATGAATTCGTGTCACTGCTATAGATACCATCCCTGTTTTTGATGTTGTGGGATACACACTTAAATTATTTTACGGATTCCTGTAAAATCTCAATAGCTGAACAGTTCGGTGAAATAAATCAACAGAGAACGGTAAATTTTTACAGTTTTCGGTGAAAAATCACCGGAATCCGTAAAATGTCGACGGAATTACGGTGTTTTTTTTTCACCGAACTGTTCAGCTGTTGAGAATACGGTGGAATTGACCGTAAGAGCTTAGTGTGTAAAACTTTACAAATTCCCCGTTTTTATATCAGTAACAAGATGATTTCCTTAAGGTGTTCATTTTACCACCCCTTCCCCTAAATCGTTTGAACCAATTAAACCCACACATAACAATGTCATCAAATATCCTTCTAGTAAATGTATAAACAGTCTTATTACACTTAAAAAACTTACATGCAGAAATTCCATAAAAATGTTGTTTTATGTCTCAATTTCTGATAAAAAAGATGTAAAACCTTTATACATTTTTTTCAGGTATGTTTTCAATGGTATTTTCAAGGAAATATTTTTTTTAAAACAATTAAACATATTTTCTTTCTTGTTATGCATAGCTTTAGATATTCCTGAGTTTGAAATTTTGATATCTTGGCGTATATGTGCGTGGAATGTGTCTACAGCGGCTCTTAAATAAGTTCAATTACACTGCGGAACACGATTTTGTCTCAAGCATCTATATACCAGCTTGTATGGCATTTTATTTTTTTAAATTTTCTACAGAATTCAAACTTCATGTGTATACCGTTTTGATTCATATTTCGGACACTTAAGGCCTCAGTTAAGTATAATTCATCAGAAAGCATATAAAATAAAAAATCATAGTCCTCGTTATTGAGCCTTCAAAACATTTAATTTTCGAATGGTGGGTGAAGATTTTTTCATGATTCTTATTCCGGATGCTTCCTTACTTTTGCCTCATATTCCGGACACTTTGATTCGAATTCCGGACAGCTCGTAAAAATCATAAATCGAAAAGTCAAATCATCAATTGAAATTATCAAATCACTAGAGAGACATCTAAGGAAGTTGGGCATGATAGATTTGCCTAGATATCTATGGAAGATGTTTATTAAAACGAGTTTCGAAAGTAAGAACATTTAAACGGCAAAAATTGAAACATTTCGTGTGAAATGTTTCCCATACAAAGTAAAGTGTCCGGAATCTGAAGCTGTCCGCAAACGGTACCGATACTTATCAACAAAGTTCATAATGCTGTCGATGATCAAATGTTATTTTTTGATGGTTTAGAAAAGTATTGTTGTAATCAGGCTTGATATGAACTCCTCTGCGATGCAAAGATGAGGCGATTTCGCCGTTTTTCTGAGGAGTAAAAACTAAACTCAAAATTTTCAACACAGATCCTCAAGCGATTCGAGTGATAGTGCAAAAATATGCGAGGATTTTTCCTGGTGCTCTCTCTCTTTTTTGTTGCGATGCTCACCCTCACTCACGCTTGAAAAGAACTCTTAAGGTGATTATAGAACGAAGCCACACCTCAAATTTTCCAGAGCACAAGACTTGAGAACCAAACAGCGCTCCGCATTGAAAATTTATCCCATTGGTCATCACCAGCAAGCAAGTAATTTGATTGATTTTCCACGCGAACTGTTGTCAGATTATCCAGTCTTGTGCACTTGAAAATTCAAAGTTTGGCTTCGTTTTATAATCACCTTAAGGGTATCGCACGAACAAGACTGGGGGAGTTGTGATGGCGCTCTGTTTTGATGGAATTTCACTCTGTTGTGTTTTGTGCTAAAGATGTAGAATTTTTTGGTGCCTTTTTCATATTTCGTTGCCTCTCTGCTTAGCAGTTTTTTTTGCTCCCTCGTAAAGAGGTAAAGGCAGCACGCTGCTCTAGAGTATGTCACCAAACTCTGATGATGTTGAGGAGTATTATCAAGCCTGGTTGTAATCCATATAAAAGAAACGAAGATTTTTGTAAGCATGTTGTGAGCATGTTAAAAACTCGATTTATTCTAAATCAATCGTGTAATGTCAACCAAATTATATCTGTCATGAAAGTTAAAGTCCTATTTTGCATGCTTGGTGGACTGGATCACAAAACATTGAAAACTCACACTTTAAATTTCCTGTTTACATCAATGAAACCAGTGTTTTGCTCAACTTGGCGACCTGTAGCTAAACATTGTGAAGTTTTGGAACATTTCTGAGAACGGCATCAGATTCATCAACCACAAATCTTTTAGTGTACTGTGAGGTTCATATTTTTTCGGTTATGTTTCGCATAAGAATCAAACATATCGATTGTTCGTTTGAAGTTTATTTCAATAAAACTTTATTTAGTTAGGTTGAGTAACAATTTCAAACATTATTCAACACTTTCAAAGTTCAAAAGGGTTTGTCTTTAATGGATGCAACAGATTGTTATGGCACTCACCACAGTTCTTGCACCGGAACAATTTGTCACAGTTCTCCGACGAATGACGTGCATTGAAGCAGTTTGCACATACCTTTACTTTTTTGACCAACTTCCATCGTTCCGATACGCTCATGAACCGAAATTCGGGACAAAACAGCAAAATGTGTTGCTTACGGCATACGTAACATGTCGCTTTTTGACGAGGTTTGACTTTTCTTGATTCGATTTCATCCTCAGTGGCGATCCAATCTATTAGCATTTTGCGAATATTGCTCCAGGTTGTCAACACGTCTTTCCTTTCGAGCTGATCCAGAATACTGCGACAAAGTTTGTCCCGCACTACTCTGCCTATCAGTAAGTCACAAATCGGGTCAAGCGATCCAAATTTCGATTCTATTTCATCAACCGCTTCATCCACCTGAGCTAGCACGTTCTGCATTTCTTGCCTGGTACAGAAGTAATCAGATGAGCCCTTCATGTTAAAAATGTCTTGAATGTATCGTTCGACACTTCTGATCGATTCCACGTCGTTGAGTTTTTTGGAGTCTGCTCTTAGGGAATTCCATTTTTGCAATCGTTGCTCAGCATGATGTAGTCTTGTATTGATTCGCCTTGCTAAACGCCGGTATGGAACAGTTTCTGCGTAGTTTTCCTCTTCGAGAATCATCTCCAACAGACGATCGCATTTCGACCTGATTTGAGGTATTTTCCCCAGAAACTCGTTGTATTCCACCGGAGATAAACTATCTTTGACCTTTTCCTTGATTGTTTTCAAAAGTATGCGGGACTCCTGTTCAATCGAACGTAGACATCGGCCACAGGCAAAAACTGTAAATTCTTTCTCGATTAACATTTTCAGCAAAGGGTCCTCACATCGTTCGAAAATATACTGATGTTTTTATTCTCTTCTAGATCAGAGTATTAACCATACGGTGGTTTGGAAGTATTCGTGAAATAGATTGTTTGAGAAGTGTTATTGTTGTAATGAAGGTCGAATGGATGGGAGATCGAATGAGCCAGTGATATTAGGCAAAAAGGTACAATACGCAGTGCGCATCGTACCTTCGTGCTGTGCGTACACAAATTGTTTCTGCTCTTGGAAGTTTTTAAAATTACCTAAAGCAAAGTACTATCACTGCTACTTTTCAGTGCTTAAAAATTGTTACTTTTCAGAGCTACAAAAATAGTAGTTTTCAGTATTATTTTTCTACTATTGATCCTTTTTCGATCATTGTTTGAACACGTGTCTTCGATTTTTAGTGATAGCTATCAGTAGGTATCCTTCTTGGAAACCGTCTTGAGAAAAAAAACCTCTTAGAAGGTCTCCTTTTCTTTAATCTTTTAATCACTAAACATGTTTGCAATCACGAACAAAAGGAAGAGTAAATCTCAGAATTTAAAACTTCCTTAAAAAAAACGGGATTTAAAACTGTTACTTAACGTGGAAAAACTGGAAAAGAGGACGATTCTTCAGAATGCGAGCTTCATTCCAAGGGTGAAATGATTAATATTGATAATTGCAACGAAATGAGCAATCAGTTCAATACCTTGGACAAATTTTCCGAACACCACATTGAAGCAGCCTCTAGCCCAGGTTCTTTGATTCAAATGAGGAAACAAATAGTACCGCCTATGGTGGTCAGTTGCTCCAAATTTGTGGGATTTGGGCAAAAGATCTTTAACTACATTAGGGGAATTAAGGTTTCCTTCCAAATCCCAAAGGAAGGAAATTGTCGCGGTTTGCCGGAAACTCTTAGAGATCGAGAATTTCTGGTCAAACATTTTGAAGAGAAGAAGCACAATTTTCCGCCTCTTCGTCAACCGAAAACCCTAACGGAAAAAAATCAGTTAATGTACCTACTTTTAGTAATATGCCTCCCTCTGATTTTAATTTTCTAAACTGAACGACATCGCTAAACCCAATAGTTTGAGCACAAACGCACATGTCCTTCTTTTTCGATTTCGTCCCGATGTGCAACGGCAGAATTCTATTTGATGAGTCTTCTTCAGGATTTTTCTCAATCCAATACCCTGAAAGTTCTACTTGTTTTTATTTTACTACAGGGTTTCCCAACCGGTGGTCCGCGGACCCCTAGGGGGCCGTTACGACATCTTAGGGGGTCCGCGAAGATAATTTAAAGAGAAGTTCATTAGCGGAGGTTAAATTTTTTACTTTTCAAAATTTCTACTTGTTTTTGTTTTTTTTTTTATTCCAGAATTACTGATGAAAGTACGAGCTTGGATTTAAAACCAACATTAAATATGTTAATCTTTTAAATACTTTGATAGCTTCGAGTCAAGATCGACAAAATGTTTTCAGAAAAATTCCTAGTGAACTTTTGATGAATTTGAACACATTTGATTTTTTTTTCCTGAACCATTGTCTTCTTATTCTTTCTGGCGTTACATCCCCACTGGGACAGAGCCTGCTTTTCAGCTTTGTTAGCTGGCGGGTCGGAAGGACCTGCCTTAGGGGTGAGACTCTTAGTGTCGGCACGTTGGAGCTGGTCAAGAACCCAAGTAAAACACACTTGGCTTTTAACTTTATATTTTTTCGACTTACTGGTGTGTGTAGTGTCTGGGTGTGGAGTGTGGAACGTTGCGGCCGGCCGGAAATGGAGCACTTGAGGGTTGTCCTGGGGGTTGCTGGGGTGAATTCGGGTTTCTGGGGCGAGCGGAACGCTCTTCGAGCTCACGGATGCCCACGAATGGCGGCTGGGCGATGGCTGCGGAGGGGATGTCGATGTCTTGGAGCGTCCACCAAACGTCCTGGATGTCGGAGGGCTCTTCACGACGGTCTGGGTCTCTGGGACGACTCCTGAAGCCACTTGGATGCTCTGGTTGGCTGGTGGACTATACTAGGCGAAATTGGCCTATAATAATGGGTCCTGAGGGAGAACGGAATCGGGCAACGGTTTAACAGAGCGACAGGGTTTAAACTGTCGTTGGTCATACCTGATTCGGTTATATATCACAACGGAACTTTTACTTGAACTTAACGTCTTGACCAACGGTTATTTTAAGTACACCGGGTCTATGGTTATATTTGCGAACTGGTTGCCTCGAGGTTCTAACTTGAATAGGCTTTGCTCTAATCTCAGTTCGACCCAGATGCCTGTCCCTTTTCCCTCTGTCCTTTTCATCCTTTATTTTCTCTTTTCGACGTGGATTTAACTATGGCAACCCTTTTTCCCCTTTTTGGCTCAATATTATGTGTGTTGTCTTAGACTTGTTCAGTATATGGTGATAGTGTGTTAACAAATTTTGTTCTCTTATATCCTAATTTTCTAATAGTTTACTAACATTTAACAAACAGAAGGATAACAATTATATTAACGCTACTAACAAATACTAACCAATTAACAAACTTATTCTTAACAAACAATTAACAAAGTTAGCGTATCTCAACGGTAACAGCTTAGTGTTCTTATGAGCACTTCCACAGTTATTCACTGAGAGCTTACTATGCCAATGACCATTTTTGCATGCGCATATCGTGTGGCAGGTACGAAGATACTCTATGCCCTGGGAAGTCGAGAAAATTTCCAACCCGAAAAGATCCGTGACCGGTGGGATTCGAACCCACGACCCTCAGCTTGGTCATGCTGAATAGCTGCGCGTTTACCGCTATGGCTATCTGGGCCCTTTAAAATATTAAGTGCTTTTAAATGGTTTCAGAAAAAAAACATTACCCAACCAATAACAAAATATCACGCACAACTTATGATCTCGCTCTAAAAGCCATTGGTAAACATGTGTGTAGATCGTTGTTTCTGAGTATTAAAATAGATTTATACGTTATTTAACAACTCTATGGTGAAGAAAGGGTCATTCTCTACCTACCAATGGTATAGGTTTGGATGCTTATACATTCATTTGCTCTGAAACAACAAGCTATACACGCGGTTACAAATAGCTTTTAGGGCGTTATCCCAGGTTATGCGATTTAATGTGCACATTTAATGTGCACTATTTTTTATTTTATAGGAACTTATCTATTTTACAAATTGTACAAAAATTGCATCGGAAACTTGGTTGGTTTATCTTTACAAGATTGAAATAAAAATTTAGTCCAGTCTGTCTGAACACCTGTAGGAGTTATTATTCGAAGATTTTCGCGAAGATTCTGGAAGGACACCTGACAATGTTAATGAAGAGTTCTCGTGGATTTTTGTTTAGAATTCTTTGAACTGTCGTTAGTGGCTCTTAAGAAGTCCATTAGCAAGATTATTCTCATTTTAAAAGCAGGTTGCATAGGTGAACAACTTATTTTTTGAGCAAATTCCTTGTTAATACTCCAATCTTGTTAAAATATGAATATTGAAAAAAAAACAACGTTTTCGTGGGAATATCTTTGATAAATTTCTGAAGGGAGTTTTTGTTGGAATATTCTTAACTACACGGGTAAAAATCAGAATCCAAAAACAAGATTATGACTCATGATATCATGATTCCAGCGTGTTTTCGTCTTATGAAAATACACCATGATTTGGACTCATGATATCATGAGTCAGATTGCCGTAACGCAACACACGCGTTAGGTTTTTGTAGCTGATTGCTCGGAATCATGATTCAAATGCCAAAAATGCTGAGTCGCGCATCCGTTTATGATCGATAAAATAAAAAAATGTTAAAAATAGCATGCATTGAGATTCGAGCCAAGAACCTTCCGATTGTGAGCCACTTACTCTATCACTCAACCGCTTCGTCATCTTGAATGAAGAGTGATCGATACGAATGTGATGAAGCAAAGTGCGCCGCTTAGTGTTTTCATACTGGATGTTACGCTTATGAGGAATCATGATTATGACTCCAGAAACCATGATTTGTGATCCTGATATTATGACCTAATCAATTTATGAATTTCATGATTTGTAAATCATGGTGTGGGAATCAGATTTTTATCCGTGTAGATATCATTTTGTTGTATTTGAGTGGATCATTCCGCGATGTTTCTCATCAAACTGTAGGGAAGATATTTGAATGTCTGCTGACAAGGTTGTCAGAGGGCTCCAGAAAATCACAGATGGGACTAGGGGTTTTAGGGGTTTAAAAGTTGAGACCTTAAGCTTTCATTCCATAAAAAAGATTGGAAATCGGTTGAGCTGTTCAAAAGTTATGATTTTTTTTAAACATTACAAATCTAATGCGCTGAGATCTACAGTGTGTGCCGATGAAAAATGACTGATTTTTTATTTTCAAAAAATTTATCTCAAAAACTAAAAAACATACATCGTTGAAAATTTGACAGTTTACGTAAAATTTTCTGAACTTTTAAGAAAAAATGGGAGCAGCAATAGCCCCTTTGGTCCCGAGGCCTTCAAAACACGAAAAAACGGAAACTATTGAGTTTTTTCATGTAAAAAACACAATTTTTGTAAAATTTTATATTTTTCCTGAAAAGTCAAAATCATTAGCCTTCATGTTGTCCAAAAAGATTGAAAATCGGTCGACCGGTCACCCTTTCATATCTTCGCAGATGTATATATATATATATATATATATTTATCTATATATATATATATATAAATATATATATATATATATATATATATATATATATATATATATATATATATATATATATATATATATATATATATATATATATATATATATATATATATATATATATATATATATATATATATATATATATATATATGTATATATTTATCTATATATATATAAATATATATATATATATATATATTTATCTATATATATATATATATATATAAATATATATATATATATATATATATATATATATATATATATATATATATATATATATATATATATATATATATATATATATATATATATATATATATATATATATATATATATATATATACATCTGCGAAGATATAATTGATAATTGATAGGTGTCAGTTTTTCAAATTGAAATTTCAATCTTAAGCATGCAAAACTTGCATTGAAACTAAAAACTCGATTCCAGCCGTGGTCGAGTAGAAAATGGTCAAAAACCTATCCTTATGTTTACGTAAAAACATGAATTAATCAAATTTTGAAGTTGCCTACGCAAGAGAAGAGGAATTAAGCTATCGTAAATTGGAAAAGTATTATTTTTGTTACTTTTCAAAATGTCTGAAGAGCTATAACTTCGTAATGTTGTCTTATGTGGAGAGAAAAAAACGAGATTTTTCGAATTTTACCATTTTTCCAAGTGTTCTCTAACAAAGCCAAATCAAATTTCAAACAAAAATTTATATACAACATACTTGATACAATGTACTTGAACTCACCACGGTGAAAGATAAAAACATATTTTACTAGTTATTTTTCAACAAAAACAAAATGTAGGGTCTGTGCTGACCAGATAAGAATTGATTTTCTAAAATCAAAATTTTCAATGAAAACGAACAAATTTTTTAAATCAAACAAATTTATCACAGATGTTGATTGAAGTAGCCTATAGAATAATACAAAAATATAAAAATATATGATTGTTTTGAAAAGTACCATGATTTTCATTATCAAAGTCGTGCCCATACTCTCTGGGACACCCTAAGGTCACCTTTGTAGCCAACTGGTTACTCATGCTGATTTTGATTCTGATCATGTTCTGTTACATTTCAAATATCCCATGAAGCGATTCCCAATCCTATCAGCTCCACTTTCAATTATCTTTGAGCCGTCTGGATTACAAATGAAATATATATATCGATAGTAATCTTGATATACACATTTCCTTACAAAAAAAACTTGATATTGACAATACTCCCGACACCTTGAGAAATTCCATTGTTGAAGCCAGTGGCATTGTAATACCTAAATGTGAAGTAAAATTCGAATCCGTGATTATAGACGATGATCTTAAGATTGATCCGTCTTCGAAACGTGAGGAGAAGGCAATTTCAACACATTCGCGATCCTGCTTTTAAAATTATATGGCAGGATCTGCAAAAAGAAATAAAATAACTCTCAGATTTTCTCAATTGAGAAAAAAAAAAAAAATTGGGGTAGGTAATGTCTATAACATTACCGCTGGGTTGACGTAGGACTACTATGGACAAATCTTCGATCACCCAGGTCAGGCTCTTATTGCAGGTTGCTTTGAAATATGGATTTTCGGTACACTTCGTTGATCACACTTATTTACTTGCTTGGAGGCGGTTGCAGATAATCATTTCTCAAATTCATTCAAAAACAAACTTTTTCAATGGATTTAGCGAAAAAGATCGCATAACTGGCAACCTTGCTCGCCCTTCGGTGGTGGTGGACGATCGAAAACCAAAATAAAACCGAGAAAGACAAAGGCAAATTCGGTAGCACGTGGCTTTTCATGACATTTATCTTTGTCAAAATGCTGTTAGATCGAAAGGTTGCACTTTGCCGTCACACTTCTAAGTGTGTGGTGGGATTATTAATGGGTACGTTGTAATTTAGTTTCAATTTTCACCTTTATGGTTTCGCATTATGCGTTTTACACAGTGTTTTCTGTGCTTTTCGCCTTCGGTGACTTTTAAGAGATACTGATCTGTTTTTTCGCTGCTGGTCTTTTTATAGTGGTAAGCTCCATCGAAGTTAATACGCCAATCGCGTATTATCCTTGATTTTACTATAGTTAAATCGAGGATAATACGCGATTGGCGTCGTAACTTCGATGGAGCTTACCACCATTAGTGCTGGGATTGCGAAAAGCTTAATCCTGCCAAGTTTGGGTAGTGGCTACGGTTAGGACAGCTTAGATTAATCTTCAGCATAAAATATCAGCAACGATCAATCTTTGTAGACTCATGCAAAATGGTACAGCTCAAGTGGCACTAGTTCAAAAACCTTACTTATGTGAGGGGAACTTTTATCTTGGTAACCTTGTGGACCCAGCTTTTGCTACTTTTAAAAACATGAAATGGCAAACTCGCGTGCCAGGCCTCGTGCATGCGTACTCGTAAATAGCGCTAACGTTGCTACACTCATTTTTGAGTTGACAACTAGAGATGTATGTGCTGTCACAATTGATATTTCTGTTGGTGACCTCAATAGGAACTACGTCTTTAGTTTTGTAGTGTATTAACTATATGATGAATTATCCCTCACGGATAATTTCAAACAAGTTGTCGTAAACTGTCTATAAAAAGGCTTTCTGCTGATTGTGGGTAATGATGCTAATACTCATAACATCATCTGGAGCAGTTCAGATATCAACTTGATAAGCTCCAGTCTGATGGAATGCCTAAGTAGGTAAAATCTTGGATTACTTATTAAAGGAAATCGCTTAACCTCCATGGTATCTGCTAGAGAAGAATTGTTAGTCATAATACTCTGCTCGAACATAATCAGTCACGAGTTGACGAATTGGCATGTGAGAATCCGGGGTAAGTGGGGCGTTTCGTCATAGCTCACTTAGGAACACTTGTTCATGGGTAAAAAAAAATTGTGACACGTTTCACGTCTTGCATTGTCTCGCAAAAAATATATGTGTTATAAATCGAATTTCCATCAGTAAGCTACAATTTTTAGTCTTATTGCAAGCTGCTAACGATAAACCGGTATTTTGTTTTCATTTCATATGAAATTTTCGATTGTCTAACTTACCCCCAAATATCGTTATATCCGGGGTAAGTGTGACCTATCAAAACAAAAACCAGAATCAAAACTTTTCCCACACGTTTCAAACATTTTCCTAGAGAGTAGCACTAAAACATTCAAAAAATCGATTTATATAAAAAAAGATCAATATCAAATTTCGTAATTGCATAAAAAGGAGATGAAATATGTAATTCTGCTATATATTTTTTTTATTTATTTATTATTTTCGAAACACGAATTAAAATTGAATAGAGACAGAGATGAAATATGAAATGCATCATGAGAACGATTACTTTTCTATTTCAATTGAACTTTACATCAAAAATGATCTCAAAATTGAAAATCTATGATTTATCAATCCTATTATTGTAATGGTTGACTTACTGATGTGGATTGACGCATGAAACTGGATGTGTCCCACTTGCCCCGTTTAATGAGATAACTGCGTCTAATGGCTCATTCTAAAACTTTCTTCTAAGGTTTTCACAATTTCATGCACACACCAGCAAATATGTTGCCAAAATGTAATTGTGTTGTTGAATTTGAAAAATATTGACATTTGAAAATTTTATTGAACAATTTGTTGGAACTATCGTTTTTTTATGTCCCACTTGCCCCGGGGTACCTTATCAGATGATGAATCATTATCTGATCATCGCCACATCTCTATGAACATATGAATGTAAATTCGCAGACTTTGCATTTTTTATACTCCACAAACTGGGAATTGGTTGTGACCAAATTCCATGGATTCTCTTCGTTCATTGGAAATCCTAGTGATTTGGATGTTTCCACTTCTGGTGAATTGGGACACAATTGTCCTTGCTTCGAGTGATCTCACAATTGCTTGTCACTTTGCTTATAGGAAATGTTCCTCACAACTCCCTTCGCGGGACGAGTGGACGTCTGTCTATTTGTAATGGAATATGTTAGATAGTCAGGCTGGTTCTGAAGGTCTTGCTTCGGCCAAGCTTAGACCCTAACTTTTTATCGCACGTCGAACTCAATTTGAGGAACTGAATCCAGCGAACTCTGTAAACCTTGTTTGGGTCCTGGCTATTCTTCCATTGCTGGGAATGAATTGGGTAATGAATTAGCTCGCAATGGAGCATCGCATGACCTTATTGGCCCTCAAGCAGCTATTACAATTTCAAAGTGCTGGGTATGGAATTCTTGGGCGGCAACTCAGAACATGCAATATTGGAATAGTTTGGAGTCGTGTCGTTAAACAAAATTGCATGCTAATACATTTGTGTGTTATAGTTGTGATTCCGATTATGGAGCTTCGTATCACTTGATATGTAACTGTCCAGTTTTCGCGTAATTGCGATTCCAATCACTTGGTAAACACTTATTAAGTGAAACTGATTTCAGAAACCTGAACCTTCAGGACCTTCTGTTATTCTTAATCCGCTGTGGTAATGAGCTATAGGCTCTCTTTACGCTCATGCGTTTTTCAGTGCCCTTTTCAGGGCACTGTTTGAACCCATTATGGTATGGAGCTACATGCTCTCATTTCGCCTATGCGATTTTCCCTCTTCAAGGGACCCCACTCCTATTTCTTCCCATCTTTCCCTTCCCTCCGGGTAAATGATGAAATAGGCTCAAATATGGCGATGGCACAAATCTCCCAAATGGCGGCAAACATGCCACTGGAGCCGGCCTTCTGATACCTGTCAAAGTTGATAGGCACTGGCACCATTGTTTTCATGTTTTGTTGAAGAGCGAAAGAGAAAGAATTCCGCCGTGAAATGCCTAATGATAAGCAAACAGTCTCAACACAAAATCGCACTCGCTCTGCGCGCGTGTGTAGTATACATGAGATGGATGGATGTGGGTTATGAAAATTCGAAACTTGTAACCATCTAAGTTATTGAGTCACCAAGTGGTTTAGCATAGTTGGTAAAGTGCTCGTCTAGCAGACAAGAGGCCTGGGTTCGAATCCCAACCAAGCACGTGTTGTTTTTTTCATAATTTCATTCATTATTTATCCATCTTTACCTCGCGTAATGAGTTAATTTATTTCATAACCAAGCGGATTCGATTACCGATAAGCTCAATATATGTGTTAATATAAGCAAATTTATGTCGAAAAAAACTACATGTTTATTTTTATTGTTGAAATTGTGAAAAAATGAGTTTAAAAAAAAAACTAGGAAGTGCTTTTTGTTTCATAACTTTGGGTAGACGCATCTTTTTCAAAAACCTAAAAATGAATATCAATATTGAATAGTGTTCGGTTACATTGCTGATTTTTTTTTTGAAAATCGCTTCGAAAACTACAGAGATATGCATGGTTAAAATTTCACTTCCGATTCTCTGAGGGGGCTTGGGTGTACAGGTGTTAATCGTTAACGCTCTGCCAAGAAGCATTGCGGGCGCCCGTCCTACCTGATACCAAGAGACAAGCAAGAAATCCATTGACTGACGGTGCAGTATGTCAGAAATCTAAGCTTTTACTCCCTGGTTTATTTGACAAATTTTCAGTGGCGATTGCAAAACCGCAAAAACATCATAAGAAAGCTCGTTTGGTATTTCCTCAAATATATGTATGTATTTTTGAATGACGAATGTTCACATATTGGGCGGTATGAATAAAAAGCGTCTACTCAAAAACAAAATCCACAAAGTTTACTACACTTTTGGTACGAATAAAAAAGCTTTCAAACATGTAGTACCTACTACTTTCGAACATGAGCAGTGACTGATGCTGCACGTTAAGAAAATTCTATTCAGGTAGAGTGATGCTGCACGTTAAGAAAATTTCATTCAGAGTGACACTTAAAATCAATAAAATCATGCATATATGTCAATAACCTACATTCCCGCTATACATCGCGTAATCGAGCATGGACACTAATTCATGTAAATTGTGTAATTTTACACGACTTGAAGTATAAATTTGCGATAAATCTAGCATTCCCTTTATGTGCATGTGAATTTTATGATGATGATTCCAAAGGTTTCTGAGAATTTTGGAATTTTAGCTAAAAACCTCCCAAGTAATACCAAGCATTATAACATTGCACGTATTCTACTGCATATCAACAATACTGATGCGACAAATTACAAGAGCTGTCAAGCAAAAGAGCATTAACGCTACATTACAAATGTATCAATGCAGTAATATTACTTTATGAATTGCTTGATTGCTTAATAAACAGTTCGACTATATCAGGGCCTTTTTCCACTTTTAAGCTAGTTTAATGCTAGGCTTACGGCAATGCAGCTGCTTTATAAAAGCAATGATATAATGCTCCATGGTTACTTGGGCTGTGTCCTATAAAGAGATCTTGAGATAACAGCAACACAAAATTATGAAATTACTAGACTTTTTTGGATTCCAGTACTGAGATTTTTATGTAATATCTGAAAATCTCAGAAATACGTTCTTCAAGATACCAACATAATTTCAAAAGATCAATAATCGAATCATATTGCGGATTTTAAACATTGCCACAAGAAATCCAGAAAGCCTTAAATAGTCTAAAAGCTATACATAATAGCAAATCTAGAATGTATCGGAATCCCAGAATTTAATTGAAAAAAATCTGAAATTACAAAAGAAATCGAAGTTTCTTGGAATTTTAGCTAGAAATCTGTATCCTAGATTCCTTCTTGAGATTGATCTTGAGCAATTGGAATTATAAAGTTCCTAACATTTCCAAGATTCCAGTACTGAGAATTTGATGAAATAGCGGTAGAATTTTGAGCTTCCCCTGTGAATTAAAAAAAAAAAAAAACAGCATGTCGAATTCCAATGATGGGTATAGTGTTCTTAGTATTTTTGTGGTTTTCTCGTTATTTTGGTAGGTTTCCTGGTAGTATCCCTGGAATTCTTAGAAATAAAAATAAATTCTCACAATAGTAGTTGAATTAAGGATTTTGGATCGTTGGACAACCGTTCTCGTCACGCAAGACTGCAATCATCTCCTGAGCTTAGTGCTGACTATGACTTCTCCCGTTGTGACTACCATGCTATTAACAACTTGATAGCTTCTCAGGATTGGAATCAGCTTCTTGACCAAGACTCTGTTGATAACTCAGTGGCTACTTTCTACCACGTTATTAACCGAATCATCAGCGAAACTGTTCCCGTCAAAGTTAAGCGGTCTACGAAATCGTTCAGGCAACCTTGGTGGACACCGCAGCTTCGTAACCTCCGCAACCGTTTACGAAAAGCCAGAAAAAGATTCTATCGTAACAGAAATCCCACAACGATCGGTAATCTTAAGACAGCGGAGGATGATTATTTGCACCTACAACATAATCGTTTCCGGGAATATGTCAACAGCCTCCAATCGAATTTTAAGCAAGATCCATCATCCTTTTGGACGTACATAAATAAGCGAAAAAGTTCAGCCATAATCCCTGCCGACGTCTCTTATCGCACGCGTAGTGCCGGCTCACCCGAAGAAAACGCAAACCTATTTGCAGAGTTCTTTCGTTCAGTATATGTTGAAAATCCACCTCCAATATCTCAGGACTACGTAAACAGCCTTCCATCGTACAACATACAGCTCCATCGAGTCAAGTTTGACAGCGATAGTATTCGTGCAGCACTCAGCAAAGTAGATGCTTCAAAAGGTCCCGGACACGACCTTATTCCGCCAAGCTTCATCAAACAATGCGCTCAATCGCTTGCGGCGCCGATTGCATCGATTTTCAACCGTTCGTTGATCGAGGGAGTCTTTCCCGAAGCGTGGAAGCTCGCGTCTATCACTCCTATACATAAATCGGGGAGTGTACATGACGTGGAAAACTACCAACCAATATCTATTCTCTGCTGTTTGGCGAAGGTCTTCGAAACTTTGCTACACGATGCTTTGTATCCAGTTGTGCAGCCCGCTATATCTGAGTCTCAGCACGGTTTCGTCAAAAAGCGATCAACGACGTCGAATCTGATGACGTTTACTCATGCTGTGTTCGACAAACTCGAGAAACGTAGCCAAGTTGATGCCATATATATGGATTTCTCAAAAGCTTTCGACAAGGTACCTCACAATTTAGCCATCGCAAAACTGAACCGCCTTGGACTGCCTTGTTGGACCATCCAGTGGCTGAAATCTTATTTATCCTCCCGTAAAGCTTTTGTGAAAGTACAAGGCGCGAGATCTGATATATTTGGTATATCCTCCGGAGTTCCACAAGGAAGTCACTTAGGTCCACTTATTTTCGTGCTCTTCATAAACGATTTGTGTGACCAGCTGGACTGTGGCAAATTACTGTATGCAGATGATTTGAAGCTATTTCGTACGATCAAAACATTGCTGGACTGTTGCGCGCTACAAGCTGATGTCGATAGAGTTTCCAATTGGTGTGATCTTAACGGTATGCAGATGAATGCTAACAAATGCAAAGTCATATCATTCAGTCGTCGTCAGTCCACCACAGTTTTTTCATCGCTGGAGAGAGTATCGTCCATCAAGGATCTTGGAGTGATCCTTGATTCCAAACTCCGATTCCATGAACATATCGCCACGATGATAGCCAAAGCCAATGCAATGCTTGGTTTTCTTCGCCGCAATACACAGTTTTTCGACGATGCTTATGCACTTAAGTCACTTTATTACGCCTTAGTTCGCAGTGTGCTTGAATACGGAGTGCAGATTTGGGCTCCGTATCATGCTGTTCATGTCGAAAGTATCGAAAGAGTCCAAAAGCGTTTCATAAGGTACGCTCTTCGAGGTCTGCCATGGAATGACCCTGCTCACCTGCCTCCATATGAGCATCGCTGCGCGCTGATAGGTGTGCAGTTTTTGGCTAACCGTTGAACTCTGCTGCAGAGATTATTTGTCTTCGACGTTATCACCGGCAACATTGATTGCAGCAGTCTGCTGGCAAATGTGCAGTTTCACGCGCCAGCTCGTCAGCTCCGGAATCGACAATTACTCTGGATACCTTCCCATCGTTCGCTCTATGGGTATAATAATCCGCTCGATTCATGTTGTAGATTGTTTAATGATGTTTGTGATGTTTTTGATTTTAATATTAGTAAACTTGTGTTTAAGAATAGAATTAAGTAAACCTAAGTTCAGTCTGTGCGGCATAATGCCGAAGATGTTGTAAATAGATAAATAAAGTAATTAGTTCGTCACATGAAAGCAAAATAGATCAATACAAAAACCTTTGAAATGTGATGATCCAAAGTTGTTCATTGAAGTAATAATGAAAGTCGATTGTATTGAATCTCAAAATACTGTAGAATGTTAGAATTATTATTCAATGAGATTGAATTATAATAATTAGATATAATTTTTTGTCCAAACTTGAAAATATGAACTCACAAACTGAATCATATATTCTTTTATTCAGATTTATAAAACCATGTGGAAATAAACCAAACGGAAACCATTTTAATCTTCTGCCTCAAGATCAAGCAACCTGATCATTTCTACCGATCGCGATCGCACCAAAAACCAACCCGCCGGACGATGGTAAAAGCAAACAAACGCCGGCAAAATTGTGAAAATTATTTTCAAAATTAGAACACCCCGTAGGCGACGGCTCCCTCACAATTTTTCTTGGGTCGTATGTCGGCGCAGAAACCATTAACGAGGCAAAATATACCTCGGGAATGGGATTTTTTTTCTCGCTCCGTTTCGGAGTGATGAAAAACCATTCCCGCAGCCACCGACCGACATTAAAATAGCAAATTTTTGTCTAATGTTCGGTCGGATTTTCGTTCGTTCGTGCGAGTTTTCGCAACGATCGAAATGCCGACAATTCCCCTTCGAGTGGGGCTGGTGTGCGTGAGAGGGGAAGTTTTCCCCTGCACGCACACCTGCGTATGGTGTTCGGTCGGATCAGATCGTGCGCAACGCAGGGGAAGTTCGCGTCTTCGGAAGTTTTCCAACGGGCCAGGAGGACTAAAAATAGGATTTTCCCGTCTTCGGCGACTCGTGGCCCGGTGACGTCATGGCGCGAAAAGTTGCGAACCCCGTGGTCTCGGGCCTGAGGGGGCTGTACCTGTAGTGGTAGTGCCCGAACGCTTTTAGGGTCAATCGGACGTTTTAGAGTATTGCACTACTCAGTGCTATCGTGTTTTTAGTCTTGCGAGGATTTGAGTGAAAGCGCTCAGGTTGGTTGTTTTCCTCAGGGATCGAGTGTGAATTTTTTTGGGGGATTTTCTGCTGGTTTTATAGTGAAATTTTGAGATAGATAAGCATAGGTAAAATGTTGAATTTAGGCTGGAGGAATCCTTGAAACATAAAAAGTTCTTTGGCAAGGGTTTGAAACCTCTGCTGGATCTCCGGGAGAGGTGTCCTGAGGGATATCCACAGTGATGTAAGCGAATGCCGTTATAGTGACTCATAGTGATGTGATACTCATGCAACTGACAATCAACTGATAAGAGATAAGACATTTCGATAAAAGACGAAATCACGAAGAAACTTTAAATATAGTGATAAGGAGTCTAAGAATAAACAGATAAAACCATATTAAATCAACAGAGCAATTAATATTGGTGGTGAAACTTTAAAAATAGACTCGGTCTCATAAATAGAGGAAACCATCAAAATGAAGCAATGGATTAGCGAAAATTTTCCCGAGTGGGTGGCTGTCGGTGGGAAGATATTCTTGTGTCTGACTGTCTGTGTGTGTAAGTGTCAGTGTGGGCCGACGAACAAAGCCACAGAGATTCGAGCGCCTGCGCAAGCGACATGACGCAAGGAGTTGCGCATACGCATTCGGCAACAGTGACTTCGGAGTTCATTGGCAATACTTTTATGGATCGTGGAACGCAAAACGGTAAAACCAGCTGCGATCGTTTGCTATCTACCCCGTTAGATAGAGCTGAGACCGAGCTCGTGTTCTATATTTAGGAACAAGATGATACGCGCAGGTCAAACGATGCGCACCGCCAATCGAGGCCACCGAAGGAAAAGCTGAAAAATTTGCGTGAATGAGATTTAAGACATTCTCTACATACAAACAACAAGCGATCGAACGCAGTTTTCTTACACCTACACTTACACTTACACACACTCATTCCCCACACACCTTGAACACCTACCCACCGCTTCATGTGTGGGTTGAGAATTTCCCCATCACCAGATTTTGTTTCAATGCTCGGAAAAATGAGGACAAAACGTCGGACCGGTGGTGGCGGTGCCTACACCTACGTAAATTCTTGTGAGTCAGATTTTCAGCAAGAAAATACTGAAAATAGATTTTTCGACGGTGGCGCATAGCCACTGGAGATTGCTTCGTGGAACTGGCACACTGTAGACACCTGCTGGTTGCTCTGTGCGTTGGGCGCCTATGTATAGCATATGGAAAAAGTTTTTCTAGACTTTATGAATTGTACTTTGCGGTTGAATGGCGCGCGACCTAAGGCAAAGGAAACTTGGGAGTGGTGTGATCATATTATATGGATGATCATAGATTTAAATTCTTTTACAAAATTATGATCTTTATAAACCACTGTAACTTATTTTAGTATTCGGTCTATTGAACTCATTCACTTGTATTCTTGAACTAAATTTGAAGTAATCAAACATTTTGTATTAATTTTTTTTATTCAACATTTGCATATGTTATATATTAAGGAGCATTAGGATTGGTAGTTACTTTGCCAACGATCATAGTGAATATTCGGTATTGGTTTTTCATTGTTAACGTTCAAACTACACTTGACTTCTCATCTATCAAACCATAATTGAACTAGTTTTCGGAATAAAAACTCAATGCTATTGAATTTATTTAAATTTTACTTACAAAATTTATTAAACAGTTCAATCAATAGGAACATTCTGTGATAATGAGTGGTAAACATGAAATGCATTTGTACTAATATAGTAGCATCTAACATAATGTAATTCTTAAAATTATCAACGATTCAATACAATTGATAGTTCTTGTTCAAACAAAAGAAAACAAAAATACAAAATTGAATTGATATGTTGCAAACACCTGTTTATTTTAATTGTCAAGCTTTAAGAATTAAAAAAAAAACTAATTATCGAAACAAAATGTTCGACTTTTGGATGTCAATTCAAAATTGCCTATCGCTGTTGCTAATAAAAATGGTCATTTTATGCTATACAAATCTTAAATTGACTGATGAATATGAAAGGGTTTGATAATGCATGGTCCATTCATATTTAATATTCAATCAGCCCTTTAACATTATTATAATTTGTATGAAAACGGCACTATTACATCTGTTTCACAGATTTAAACAGAAAGCTTCATTAATAGGAAAAGCTTTTTAGGACGTAATATAATATATTCTTTGAAAAATGCATGGATTTTTGGAATCACGAATGCTTGGACTCTGATATGAAATCGAAGGATTGCCTTATATTTGAACTCAATTATCAATATGAGATTATTCTTGCATTTCTTGTTCACCAGTCTCGGACAAGTTGATTTCTTGCAGTACATGATCGTTGTTGTTGCACTTGTGCCTCAAAATACATCAATTATCATTGTTCATTGATCATAAACACAGTATTAAATATCAAAAGATATCGCAAAAACTTACATTCGGAACCGTAAAAGAGTTGGTTTATATCATAATAAAGCCATAAATTGATTGACTTGAAGGCCAAGTCTAACTCAAGTAACTTGTATCAATGTTCAAGATGCTAAAATACCACTTGTTCTGCAGTGGATCATTCAATGAGGCATAAATATAGTTATTTTGGTATAAAAACTATCATAAAAATTTTGAAATTAAGAATTTAACGGCTAAGGTTTGGGAGATCTTTCCCTTTGCACATGCAAAAATGCTTCACATACCCATGCACTTGGTCAATCCATCTCCTCGGTACCAGATTGTTATCAAGCATCATTTTAACCAGGTTGGTATTCGACATTCTAGTGACGGCTCTGGCCCACTTTCGAAGGCCTATTTCATCAAAAAGTGTAAAGGGTGGTTCTCCCCGATGCACCCATGGTTAACAAAACCCACAATTGGAAAGCTCCTGAAGTGCATTAGTTTACGGAACGTATAATCTACGCTACGTGCTCCAGAGGAAAACCGGTCTTATCACTATTTAGTAGATAGTTTGCGACGGCGAGAGCTACTCGACTTTTCCTGCAGAATCCACGATAGGATTTTGCATTTTTCTGCTGGTGTCTGAAGCAGTCTGAGCCCAAGTAGACAAATTCGTCATCGGTAATACCAATTTAAGTTGATAAGCTCCATTTCCAATCATGTACTTTGTCTTCGAAACATTGACTTGCAATCTAATCCACATTGCCTTCCCCTCAATTTTGATGAACGTTTTCGCTATCGTTTTGAAGTTGCTTGTTATAGTCACCCTCCATGAGCTGATATTGAAGGGACCATCGACTAATGGAAATGTCGAGTTATGGAGCAGAAATACTTCGGAAGCTATTCGACGGGATCGTATTTCATTTATTCATTTATTTAGTTAACATCTAAACAGATAACACTGAATAAACAAATTTTACGCCACAATACTCGGTTCTTGGTTGCATCTCTCCATCCTCGGTTCTACCACACGATCGCCAAATCTATGCGCACTTGATCCGCCCACCTAGCTCGCTGCGCTCCAGGCCTTCTTGTACTAACCGGATCCGACACAAACACCATCTTTGAAGGGTTGCTGTCCGGTATTCTTGCAACATGCCATCGTATCCTTTCAGCTTTGTCCACCTTCTGGATATTGGGTTCACCGTAGAGTTGGGCGAGCTCGTGGTTCATCCTTCGCCACCACACACCGTTTTCCTGCACACCGCTAAAGATCGTCTTAAGCACCCGACGTTCGAAGACTCCAAGTTCTTGCAAGTCCTCGTCGAGCATCGTCCACGTTTCATACCCGTAGAGGACTACAAACCTTATGAGCGTTTTGTACATGGTACTTTTGGTGCGGATGTGAATCTTTTTTGACCTCAGCTACTTGTGGAGGCCATAGTAGGCCCGACTTCCACTGATGATGCCATTTCACGGCTAACGTTATTGTCAGCCGTCAACAAGGATCCAAGGTAGACGAACTCGTCGACCATCTCGAACGTATCCTCGTCTGTCGTAACACTGCTACCTAGGCGAACCCCAGTCGCGCTCGGTCCCACCAGCTAGTATATTGTCTTGGTTGCATTCACCACTAGTCCAACTTTTGCTGCCTCGCGTTTCAGGCGGGTGTACAGTAGAGTGATGCAAATTTTGAAATTTCAGCTCCCCTATGCTTAAACGATTTCAATTATGGTAAATAGCATCCTCCCAAAGTTTCAAGTGATTCGGAAGAAATTTGGTTGTGCACACGCCGTTTGAAGTTTATATGGAGATTACTACGGAAAACGCCATTTTTTTGTGTTCAGCCCTCTATCTCTTTGTCATAATCTTTTATGGAAAAGTGAACACACCCATCTCATGTGAAAACTTTCCAGCTACAAATTTGCCGTAGACCACTTTTTGATTGGACGTCCGGATAAATTGTTATTCATCATTATAAAGCTGGTTTGCATGTAGCATGCTTCACCAACTGTTCGGCAGGCAACAATGCACAGTGGTCCAGGAATCAGTTTTACGCGGAAAGATGCATTTTGAGCTTTAGAATGAAACATTAGACAAAAACTGTCTTCTACAAAGTTGTTTGTATTAGTTAAGCCCTTTGTTTGGTGTTATTGAAAATTAGGGTGGACCACATTTTCATAGAAATTGTGTAACTAACTTTCTTATTTGTAGAAATTATATTATACATGCTTCAGCAAAGTTGTAGACCATTCAATTTGAAGCAACTTTGCTAAAAAAAGTTTTTTTGTATCTCTTAAATTGATCGATTTAGAGCTTTTTTCATACGGTGACATAGGGTGGTCCGAACAAAACTGGTTTTCTGGCTCTAGAGTTTTCAATTCAAATTTCTCATCAAAGTAGTCTAAGAAACACTTTTAGAGCTTTAAAAAATGCGTAATTTGGTGAGTGAAGAAACTCGCTATCTCCTTCCGTTTAGGAGTTATTGTTGTTTTTCTCTCAAAAACATGCCTACTTTGATTATGAATATCTCTGATTGGGGCAAACATAAAAAATATCTTTTGACGGCATTCAAAAGACAAAATAAAATTGTATATTATATCAAAAAATTACAGATGTGTTATTTTTGTAACTCTAATGAAATGCCTTGAAAAACAAAGGATTTTAAGCAGAAAAACTTTAATAACTTTTGAACTAAAATAGATATCATCAATATTTTTGCATGAAAATTTGCGTTTTGTTAAGTTCTTGAAGTCGTTCATAGGCCGCTTTGACGAGAAATCCGAAGTAAGAAAGATAGGGCTCTAAAACTATTTTGAAGATTTTCATAGTATGTATTTCTTTATTATTTGACATTTTGAGCATGAAAATGAAATTTTAGACAAAAATGATCTTCTACAAAATTGTTTCTAAAAATGTAAGCTAACATACTGTGTCATTTAAACTAGGGTGGTCCACAATATCACTCATATCATATAATAAACTTTTTCATTTGCAAAAATACTGGTATATGCTCTTAGGCAAAGTGGTAGAACTTGAAATTTTGATCAACTTTGCCAAAAAAAGTTTTTCTGTAGCTCAAAATTTGACCAATCTAGAGCATTTTTTCCTAAACATCGCAGGGTGGTCCAACAAAAATAAGTTTTTCAACTCTAGTTTTTTTAATATTATTTTCTCATCAAAGTTGTCTATGAACGACTTTTAGAACTTAAAAAAACGCAAATTTTCATGCAAAAAGATTGTTGATAACTATTTTAGTTCAAAAGTTATTAAAGTTTTTGTGATAAAAAATATTTGACTTTCAAGACGTTTTATTAGAGTTACAAAAATAACACATCTGTAAATTTTTGATATAATATACAATTTTATTTTGTCTGTTGAATGCCGTCAAAAGATATTTTTTATGTTTGCCCCAATCAGGGATATTTACAATCAAAGTAGGCATGTTTTTGAGATAAAAACAACAATAACTCCTAAACGGAAGAAGATAGCGAGTTTCTTCACTCACCAAATTACGCATTTTTCAAAGCTCTAAAAGTGTTTCTTAGACTACTTTGATGAGAAATTTGAATTGAAAACTCTAGAGTAAGAAAACCAGTTTTGTTCGGACCACCCTATGTCACCGTATGAAAAAAGCTCTAAATCGGTCAATTTAAGAGATACAAAAAAACTTTTTTTTAGCAAAGTTGCTTGAAATTGAATGGTCTACAACTTTGCTGAAGCATGTATAATATAATTTCTACAAATAAGAAAGTTAGTTACACAATTTCTATGAAAATGTGGTCCACCCTAATTTTCAATAAAACCAAACAAAGGGCTCAACTAATACAAACAACTTTGTAGAAGACCGTTTTTGTTTAATGTTTCATTCTAAAGCTCAAAATGCATCTTTCCGCGTAAAACTGATTCCTGGACCATAGTGCAATGGTGCTCCTGATGGGAAGAATAGATCATAGTAAACCAGGCTACTATGTTCTACAGCAAAAAAGCAGTGTTGCTCTGAAAGTAATTGAATGATCATCTCAGCATGGTTTGGACTTTGTTATCAATAATACCAAATTATCCTTACGTCCCATCAAAATGTGGTCTTCGGCAAAGTTGTAGCTGGGAGAATTTCACATGAGATGAGTGTGTTCACTTTGCCATATATTATTATGACAAGCAGTTAGAGGAATGAACACAAAAGATTTGCATTTTCCATAGTAATTTCCATATAAACTACAAATAGCGTGTGCACAACCAAATTTCTTCCGAATCACTTCAAATTTTGGGAAGATCATTTTCATCGTAATTTACTTCGTTTAAGCATAGGGGAGCAAAAACTTCAAAATTTGCATCAGTCTAGTGTACAGGTCTGCCACCTTTTCAAATGTTCGGCCGACAATAACTATATCATCCGCGAAACAAACAAATTGACTGGACATGGTGAAGATCGCATCCTGGCTGCTGAGCCCGGCTCTCTGCATAATACCTTCTAGCGCAATATTGAATAACAGGCACCAAAGTCCACTACCTTGTCGTAGTCCCCGGCGGGATCCAAACGAACTGTAGTGTTCGCCTGAAAGCTTCACAAAATGTTGCACACCTTCCATCGTCGCTTTTAGCAGTCTCGTGAGCTTCTCGGGAAAGCTGTTCTCGTCCATGATTTTGCATAGCTCTACGCGTTTGATACTATTGTATGCCGCCCAGAAATCGATGAAAAAAGTGATGCGTTGGAACCTGGTATTTACGACATTTTTGGAGGATTTGTCGTACAGTAAAGATCTGGTTCGTTGTCAATCGGCCATCAACGAAGCTGGCATGATAACTTCCCATGAACGTAAACGTACAGGTGATAGACGACGGAAGACGATCTGGGATAATTCTTTGTAGGCCGCACTTAGAATGGTGATCGCTCGAAAGTTCTCACAATCTAACTTGTCGCCTTACTTGTAGATGGGACATATTACTCCTTCCTTCCACTCTTCAGGTAGCTGTTCTGTTTCCCAGATTGTGCCTATCAGCTGGTGCAGACAAATGGCCAGCCTCTCCGGGGCCATCTTTATGAGTTCAACTCCGATACCATCCTTACCAGCAGCTTTATTGTTCTTGAGCTGGTGAAACGCTCCTGGAGCTGGTGACCTTTCCAATAGTCGGTCTGAACTCCTCCTCCTGTCCAACCTGAGCGTTTAGATTTCCTATGATGATTTTACGTTGTGGCTTGAGCAGCTTTCGTACTCGCGTTTGAGCTGCGCGTAAAAAGCGTCTTTGTCATCATTAGTGCTTCCGGAGTGAGGGCAATGCACGTTTATTATGATGAAGTTGAAGAACCGGCCTTTGAGGGTTCTCATTCTTTTGTCTTCTATAACTTCTCCAGTTCGCTTAAGTTGTTGTGAAAGAGGAAAAAAGAGGAAAAACTCAATCAAACCATATATATTCGGCATAGGGAAGAAACCTATGTGTCCCCCGGAACTACCTCATGGTATTACAACGCCGCCATGCTTTATGCTCTCCGCTTCTGTTGATTGCTTTTTAAAGCTGGCTCCTGCTCGATCTCTGTGGTCCTCCTGTCTCCACCCGGGGACGGAGGTTGTCCACTAGTCCCGGTGGGGGAAAACAGCCGCACTGTGGGACCCCGTCTACCGGCGAATATCGCAGGGGATCGAACCGCGGACATGCAAACATTATATGCTCCGGAGTTTCCTCCGTGTTAATGCATTCGAGACAGATGAGGACCTTGTGTGGCCGAACCTGTTCAAATATTGTCTGAAACAACCAAGTCCAGATAAAAACTACGTCAAGTGAAAATTTACTTCATCTTGTAGTCTTCTTACCCACATCGACAGTCTTGAGATAAGACTTTTTCTGCAGTTTTATCCCACTGGTGTTGCCATTTCCTGATGGTGTCAGCACGTACTGTTTCTCGGACACCTCTTGTGTTGCGGTCTCTGCAGCACTCACTATCTTTCTTGAGAAGACAGTCACAAACTCCCTTCGATGAAACGGTGCGGTACGAACTTGAAACTCGTATAGCCATCAACCTATACGTACTGCTTAGACGAGATCGATTCCTTTCGGTCTTCAGTGCAGTTGCCCATGTCTGATGGTCGATGTTGTGACGCTCGCCAGCAGCCGCTTCTTGCTGCTTTTAATCGACAATGATCCGGAATAACGCCGATATCGCTTTCGCCCCTTTTTCACAGACATAGTCAAAATGTTTGTTGAAAATAAGCCGATCATCAATCATCACCTCCAGATGCTTTCTTTGCGCTTTAAGTTTATAATGCAACCACCAACCGTGATTTTTGCCAGCTGCACTGCCTTACGATTGCTGACCATAACCACTTCAGTTTAGTGTTGGGCTATCGCCAGCTTATTGTGCCGCATCCAATCTTCTACCGTATCGATCGTCTTGGTGGCTAGTACCTCCACCTCCTCTCTTGATTCACCGACTACCAATAGCACCACATCGTCCGCAAAGGCAACAATCGTCACGCCTCTGGGAAGAATCAACTTCAGGACACCTTCGTACATAATACTCCACAGAGTCGGGTCGAGAATAGAGCCTTGAGGAACGCCCGCCGTAATTGGAGTACTTCTTACTCCTTGGCCTGTTTCGTATATCAGTAACCGGTTCTGAAAATAGCTTTTCAGAATCCGGCAGATGTACTCAGGTATTCTCATGCTATGCAACGAGTCGGCGATTGCTTTCCAGCTAGCGCAGTTGAAAGCGTTATTCACGCCCAGTGTGATCACCACACAATAACGGTTTCCTCTCTTTTCTGCTTCTTAGCTATCTTAATAGTTTCCACCACAGTTTGGGTGGACATTCTACTGTGCAAGTAGACCTTCTTTTCCGGAAGCCGAACACGCATATTCGACAGCCCGTTCTCGCTCTCTGCGTGCTTCGTAAGCCTGTTCAGGATTACTCTCTCGAGCAGTTTGCTGGACGTATCCCGCAAGCATATCGGCCTATACGCTGAAGATTCGCCACGCTTTGGCAGCAACACCAACTTTTGTCGCTTCCAGGAGTGGAAAGCTGCCATCGTCAAAGCAGTTCTGCAGTGTGGTCCTGAACATATCGAGGTTCTCGAGGATGGCTGTTTTCAGAGACAGATTTGGGATTCCGTCTGGTCCTGGGGCCTTCTTTGTGTCCAAGGCTTTCGCCACACCGTCCAACTCCTCATTTGTTACTCGAGATTCTACGTAGTCTCCATCCTGCACTCCGTAAGGAGTGGGCGGCCAGGTTGTGGCATCGTGCTGCGGGAACAGTCCGTCAATAATAACCTTCATTCTCTCCTGGCACTTTTCCGGTGGCATGATTGATCCTTTTAACCTCGCCATGGCTACTCTGTACGCGTCGCTCCACGGATTTGCGTTTCCTTTGTCGCAGAGTTCTTAAGGACAAGCTTTTTTGCTACGCCTGATTTTGCCTTCAAGTGCGGATCTTTCCGCTCTGTAGACTAGCCTACGTTCCTCTCTTTCAGCGTTGTTGCAAGCCCGCGGCCTCCTCCTTCTGGCTCGTAGGTAGCTTCCACGAAGATCGGCAATGGTCCAGTTCCACCAGTAGGCTAGACGGTGACCGTTAGCTGGTTTCCCGACTCTCGGCATGGTTGCATCGCACGCACGAGTTAGTGCTGCCGTTAACTCGTCTGCACTGAGATTCAAAGTGATGTGTTCAAGTCTAAGCGCTTCGAAGAACACGTCCTTCTTGAAGTCCGCCGTTATTCACTTTCGTACGTCTGTCTGGCTTTCGCGATATACTGACTGGAGCCTGCCCCCGATGCGGTACCGGATAATTCAATGGTCGCTACCGATATACTCTTCACATACTCTCCAGTTCATTTGTTTTGTCCCCGGCCTGCAGAAAGTGAGGTCGATGGTGGACTCTCTGCCTTCCCGACGAAATGTGCTGATGGTACCTTCGTTGGCTAGATGAACATCTAGCTTTGCTAATGCTTCTAAAAGACTGCATCGTTTTGCGTTGATGGCCGGCTATGAGGAAAGGTCTACGATCGGTAAGCTCTTCCATTAATCTGTCTAGCACACGGTTGAATTCTTCTAACGGCCATCGTGGAGGTGCAAAGCAACTACAGATGTACACACCATCAACTTTGGTGATTACGAAGCCTTTTTCTGTGCATTCCACCACTTTCTGAAAGGGGTACCTTCTCACCGTCCACATTGCCGCTGTTTTACTTGTACTAACTACCCAATTCCCATCTCTAGGTGGGATTTGATATGGCTCAGAGATGATAGCAACGTCACATATCATTTCCGCTACGGACTGCCACAGCAAATGCTGTGCAACCTCACAGTGGTTCAAGTTTATTTCTTTTACCTCCACTGTGACATGTTTGCAGACGCTTGTTTAAGGCCGGACATCTTGGGCCTCTTGTGACGTGTTTGTAGTCATCGTTGTTGGCACATATCAAACATTTCGGTGTTTACCGGCAGTCTTGCGACTTATGGCCTTCTTCTCCACATCTTCTACACAGTTTGCTTCTGTTTGGCCCATGGCAGCACCGTGAAATATGACCACAACCAAGACACTTAAAGCACGCTACCAGCTGATAGCATTCAGACACACTAAGCGAACAAACCGACCAGCCTACTTTGATCTTGGCGCTCAAGGCCTTGTGCGCTGCGTCAACAGGCAGCCTGATCGAGGCTACTTGCATCCGACTGTTTTTTTTTCTAGTGTGAATTGATATTGGGACGTTACCCAATGCGCTCTGCTGCTCCATGGCTAACCTCAGATCTTCCTTCGTTGAAATCTCGTGCATATTTTTACATTCGAGTCGCTTCCGGGAACACGGCTCTTACTTCTACCTTATCCCTCATGGCTTTTTCAATTAGCTCTTTGTGCTTGCCTTTGGCTCTTTTTTAACCCGTAATGGACACACGATTTCTTACTCGTCTTCTCTTTTTTGTTTCCGACCATTTGCCTGATTTCCTCAGTAGCTTTCTCGGTTGTTGAAAAGATCCCAGTACCGGGGGTGTTCTTGTGTTTTTTTGAGCCGCCTGGTCTAACATCTTCTGGTAACGCTCTTGCTTTGTCGTGAAGAAGGACGTGGTATACACGTTGTTCGACACGACAGCTTCCCCAGTACTTATTTCCACTTTTCGCGACGCTGAGGCTCGCATTGCTTCTAACGCGGACTAGGTCACCGTAAGCTCCAGTCCTCACATCCAGGGTTTTCCATACCTTGACGGCCGCCCCAAGGGCTTCTTGGATTTTCGTCTCGTTCGTCTTCGTTTGATTTCTCTGTGCACTTTGCTTCTTTTGTCGACATACTATTGTAGCTCCTCCACAAGCTTCTTCGCTGTAACTACCTTCGTTAATTTTGGTCCCCTCTACCACACACTATATTGCTGCGTTTGCTGCAGGTTGATTTGCTCCTGATCATGCTCGTGCTGCTGATGCGCTTGTTGCGTCTGAAGTGTTGGTGATCTTACTAGCCCGCTTCTGGCAAACAGATTTTCTGCGCCTTCTCAGATGTTGTATTTACTCTCCATTCTTCGGGATCACCGCTCCAGACCGCTATCGTCAGCCGAATACGTAGTCGCCTTTCATGATTCAATGATTATCTATGGAAGCAGGGAAGCCATGCTAGGTTGACACGATCCCTTATGAGCAACGTGTTCAGAGCCGGACCAGCGTAGGTCGGGAATGGTCATCCGAGCCTAGTACTCATCACTTAAGATGGACGGGTTATGAATGTATCCAGAGGCCTGCCAAGGTTTTTACGGGACGGAGGCAGTCGCGCCATGAGCCTACTCGCCGTTCCAAGTTGGTGTCACCCTTCCTAACTCGGGGAGTAGAATGACACCAATCCAAAATCCTTTCCTTGTCCTATTAGAACGCCGTGATCAGTATACTATAATCAGGATTTTACTGGCACATCAGCCGGTTGGCACTCCAGGGGACTAAGGCACTTTGAAAGCGGTATCAGGTCGCTTGTTTAGAACTACTTGCAGATATGTGGCTATTTGTAGAGATTTATCAGATCCCACTGTTGAACCCCCGCCAAACCCTAGCCAAACTCTGCTTGAGCTTCTGGTCCATCAGATAATCTTCCGGAGGAAGTGCCAAAGGTGGTATTTCATACGGATGTATGAATGTGTTTTGCTTGGCACAGGAAAAAATCCCAAGCTCCCACCAAAGCCATCTTAGCTGTATGGACGACGAAGTGTAGACTTGTGGTTGCTCGTATTGCTTCCGCCATCGGTGTACAATAACAACTTGTTAAAGATTAACTTCTTGAAGATGTATTATTATGTAAATGTCCTTTCCATCTTTGGTAATAATATATGTAGCTGACATTTCTATCTATTTGTATCTGTATCATCTATGCAGTGTTGAATCGTGATTCTGAACATTAACAGGTTTTGTGATTTCTAGGCTATGAAGGGGATTCCATCGAGTGCCTCTTTCTAAGTGGCTCGTTTCAAATGATCTCGTGATTTCCATCGTTTATTCGTTTGTCAATTTTGCCACTTCCTCTTCATCTCCGCCATCGTACGATACCTCGATAATCGATATTCGACCCAGTTGAACCCTCTTAAGATGATGCATATGGTCTTTGACATTTTCACTCTGTAGGCATTACTTCACGGTATAGAGTCTGCATTCTAGTATAACATGTCGAAGTAACTCTGCTTTTAAATACTTATTTCTCTTTTGAAAGCCAACCTGCCCCTTTGTACGCTGCATTGCGCTCTTCTCTCGTCGATTCAGAGCAAACAAGTTTCATCCTTTTCCTTAAAAGTGGTTCAAAGGATTGTGATCGGCTCGCACCACCAGTTCACCAGTAGCCTGCCATCTCTGAGATTGGACTATCTTGCCAAGGCCTCATTTCGAGCCCGCGATAGCATAGCAAAACTTATGCCTATTTAGTTTCAGCCTCAGTGAATAATTCACTGTTGAAGAACTCGGCCCTCCAACTGTTGGAGGGGTTTGAATGAGTACATTATGCTATACATTAACAAATTAACAAGAGAGATCTTTGTACAGCCGTCATGATTCATCAATTTGGTTACCTGAACAGAACATATAAAACTTAAAATTTTTTGAGTGTTTTGAAATTTATCAAAAAATGGGAAAAATTATTTGGTTATGAAGGGGAAAACCAGCAAAAAATCAATATCTTCAGAAATTTTCACAACCAAACCTTTAGATCAATTACTAAGCATTTTCCCCTTTCCTTTCTTCCAGCAACAACCGTTGTGTTCGATCTTTTTTTTCTTGGACGGCCGGAGTAACAGAACAATCCATCCACCATGGACGCGATTAAGAAGAAGATGCAGGCGATGAAGCTGGAGAAGGACAATGCCGCCGACAAAGCCGATACCTGCGAAAACCAGGCCAAAGAGGCCAACCTCCGCGCCGACAAGATCATGGAGGAGGTCGCTGAGCTGACCAAGCGTCTGACCCAGGTCACCGAGGATCACGAGAAGTTCAAGAACACCTTGGAGCAGGCCAACAAGGACCTCGAGGAGAAGGAGAAGCTCCTGACCTCCACCGAGGCCAACGTTGCCGCCCTGACCCGCAAGGTCCAGCAGGTTGAGGAGGATCTGGAAAAATCCGAAGAACGCTCGGGCGCTGCTCTGTCCAAGCTGCTGGAGGCCACCCAGTCCGCTGATGAGAACAACCGGTTAGGATTTGCGGTGGTGGGGCGTGTTTTCGTGAATCTAACTCGACGTAAATTTTCCATTCCAGTATGTGCAAGGTATTGGAGAACCGTTCCCAGCAGGATGAGGAGCGTATGGACCAACTGAGCAACCAGCTGAAGGAAGCCCGTATGCTCGCTGAAGACGCTGACGGCAAGTCTGATGAAGTGTCCCGCAAGCTGGCCTTCGTTGAAGACGAGCTGGAAGTCGCTGAAGATCGTGTCAAGTCCGGTGAGGCCAAGATCATGGAGTTGGAAGAAGAGTTGAAGGTATGGTATTCTGTGAAATCGAGAAAGAAAAAGGTAACATACCGATGAACTATTCCCAAAGGTCGTCGGTAACTCGCTCAAGTCTCTGGAAGTCTCGGAAGACAAGGCCAACCAGAGAGTCGAAGAATTCAAACGTCAGCTGAAGTCCCTCACCATCAAGCTGAAGGAGGCTGAGACTCGTGCTGAGAACGCCGAGAAGAACGTCAAGAAGCTCCAGAAGGAAGTCGACAGACTAGAAGGTACGTTGAGGGATTTGGGATCCGTGGACTTGTTGCCACCGAAATTGCAACGACCGTTGTTGATGGTAGTTGTACAAATGGCATGGCAAGTCTTCGGAACTGGCATCACTGATAACCATTACACAGATATTAACACTAGCTGTTGTAGCACTCACTTTTTCTACAATCTACCACCCAGTTTAATACCTTGACAAGTTGTAATAGCTGTAGCTTACGATATTGCTAGAATAATACGGTGTTTTCCAAATGCCTTCTTAACCTAAGAAGCTAAGGGTAGGCTTATCGATATGAATTAATCCCTTTTTGCTTTCGATGGGAACTAGTGTGAGGCAACGCATATTGCTTGAATGTAACTTTAGGTATTCAACACTCCGAATGTACATAAATCCCGAATCGTAGGTTGTAACTAGCCGTTTGCGTTGTAGTCTTACAATATGTTGAAACAATGTTAATGGAACAACATCGAATCCGCGATCTGTCACCGTCGTCTACAATCATCACATGGTTCAACACACACAGTGATATCTACATCCACATGGTTAGGAATTTGCGGCCATCCAGCCATCCACAGAGTCACCCGATCTCGATTGAGGCCACTATTATAAACAAAACATCAACCTTCTTCTACCAATTCTACTTCCAGACAAATTGATGAACGAGAAGGACAAGTACAAAGCCATCTGCGACGACCTGGACTCCACCTTCGCCGAACTTACCGGATACTAATTTCTCCAATCTACTACCAATACTATTACTACTAGCTACTACTAGCGCTGCTATTACTACTACAGCCAACTCCACCAGCTTGCACATAAGTAAAACAACCACCACCAACCACCAACAACAAAAGAGACAACTCAAATCCAGAGGAGAAGCGATCCGGTTCGTTCCATTTCTTTTGTCTCGCTCACACACTCTCTGTTCTACTGTTGCCGTCTAAATGTGACCCGATTGTTGGTGTGTGTGTTCACATATGATCCAGTGTTAGCCAGTGGGACCGATACAAGCACCAGGGGGTGTATCCGCTATCCTCAGTTTTCTAAGCCGCGTGATTCACCGAGAGTCGGATGTTGTTACAAATGTTTTATTTTAATTGACGAGAAAGTGGTTAATGTTCTGTCCAATAGGTACTTTCAGTTATATTTTATCTTCTGTTTTTATTGTTTTACTTTTTGTTTTTATTTTTGTTTTTTAAATCGTTTTCTCTCAGATGTATATGTCCAAAGCGTTGTCTCAAACAACAGTGTACAATTCACGCCATTTGTACATGTGGTTTCACTCTAAGTGTTTTCGTGAGCTTACGTCCCCATTGTCATTCATATGTGGAGTTATTCATTTCACAGTTTTGTATGTCGTAGAGTTTGCAGAAATGTTTTTGACGTGATATTTTTTGGAAATTCGAAATTGACGAAGTTTTGTGGGATAAGTAGACGGTTTATCAGAAGATAGAAAAAAATGTGAAGCCTGCGCAGTTTTAGATTGCTGCAAAATCATCACTCAAATCCTTTGTAGATATTTAGCAAAGGTTCATTGGAAAATTCCTTAAATAGTTCATCAGATGAAATTTAAAAGGCTTTTGTACAAACTTGGCTTGTAGAAGTTCGCTTGTAACTATGAAATTTATGACCGAATATTCAGATAATGTTCGCCTTAATCATATTTTTCAAAAACAATTCGACATAAGTAATCAATAAGTACCATATCACTGCATAGTGATAGTGCTATATGTGAATACAATGTAGTAAAATAATGCCAGCTCAATATACCCATAAAATGCTATTGTAATGCCAAAAGAAACGAAAAAGCGTTCTATGTACATGTATATCTCAGAATCACTGAGGCTAAGTGAGACACATCAATTGCTTCCGCAAGATTTTCGAGAATTTTCAAGGTTTTCATGAACGCACTGAGCATGTAGACTTGACATAATTTGAGGAAGATAGTAATTTTAGGCATCTGAAGAATATATATTCAATTTTCATATTACTAAACAAAACCGAACCACGTAACTTTTCGGCACTGTTATGGAGCAATACTGAAAAGAAGCAATTTTAAGTTGGTACTGTTCTTGCTGGTGTTACAAGAAGGCCAACATATTTTAAAAATAGTATTTTCTTTTTTAGCAAATAGTAGTTTACGCAACACGTTGCAGAATGATCATTTTTATAGTAGACGAATTATATTTCAAACCGGTCAGTCACATAACTCGATCATCTTCGATTTGCAGTTAATTTTCGCACATGTTTTTGGTATGGTAGAATATGTTTTTTCAACCATTTTGACTTTTGAAAATGGCCTATGAGTTTTTGCATGCAATTTATTTGAAAATCTTAGTTCCGAATTTTAGTTCTATGGGAAAGTTGTAGTGAACAGTTTGGGCTGTAAGATAAAAATATATATTTTAAGTGTTATCATGGAAAATTTAAGAATCAAACTTGAATGTTAAATTTTACATCAACCTCATTTCTGATAATTTTTAAATTTTCACCATTGAATCTCGATAGGAAAAACAAAAATGTTTTAGACAAAGTGTAACGATGGAGAAAATTCTATTTTATTTATTCAATTCAATAATTTCAATGTGCTTATTGTATCATCAAATCGTATTTAAAATTGGTTGAAAGTTGTGAAAAGAATTTTTTTTATTAAAATTGTCTCCATAATTAAACTTTATCCCACACATCTGTTTTCTTTGGTAGAAATTTGGTTCTTTGGATTCTTTGGTAGAAATTTGAAAAATATTAAGAATGGGGGTTTTGAATAAATTTAAATTATAAGTTTTATTTTTGAATTCTACATCATGAAAAATAATAATTTGTTTCAATGTATATGTATTTTTTTCTTGCAGCCCAAACGGTTCACTACAACTTCTCCACAGAACATTTCTCTCTAAAATCAACAATTTCAGAACTATAATTTTTCAAACAAGTTGCATGCAAAAACTTACAGGCCATTTTCAAAAGTTAGCCTTGACTCAAAATAACCGATTTATCTCTGGAAAATTGCTGAAATTATGAGAGGAATTCAATCCAAAGAGAAGATTACCGAGCACGATTTCTCATTTTTTTTCGCCTCATTCTGGATGGAATTCATCAGCACGAATCGTACATTTATCCAACGAGGCTTTCCGAGTTGAACAATTTTGACGAGTGCTGTAAAAATCGAATTAAGCAACGAGTTGCGTTACAGCATTTTATGCAATTTCCTAGAAGACCACTTGAGTGCATATATCATAAATCGTATGCATTTATCATAATTTTGCCATATCTGAAAATATTGATAATTAATGATGATTCATTACGCAACTCAACGCAACTCAAAACAGTTGCGTAATGAGAAAGCGTTGCGTAATAATTTTTACCAAACTGATTTAGTCAGTGTTGGAAAGTAGGCTGTTTCATGACAGTTTGGCGTGATGAAAAACAACCCATTACGATGAGAAACTGCAAAAAAGCTTCTTATAGTTTTATTTTTTTCAAGTTCTAGGGTTTTGGTTCAAAAATGCCGAATATCACATTTTGTCTGCAGTTATCGCTCGTATATCGACTCTAATGCGTTATTGTATAGTTGTTTTTGTTTGTTGGGGGTTTTCCCTATTATTTGAGATCTGGAAAGATCGTTCAAACGTTTGTGCTTTTTCTTTGCACATTTTTTACACACTTGATGCACCGCTCAATCTGTCTTGGACTTTGGCACTTTGGCATGGCAAGTTTTTATCCGTCAAATTGACTGTCACGGTGCTCCCAGACCGTTATTATCAGAAAAAAAATCTCCATAAAATCTGAGCTCACCAGTCGTCCTCTATAGTTAAGTTGCATGTTTGGGGAAAATTTAAAAAAAAAATCCTTAGCCCCGTTTTGAAGTTACGCCCTTTTGAGATAACAAGCCCAAAAAATCAGAGGAAATCAGTGATATTAAATCAGATAAAATATACCATTCAAACTTGCTCCAAAGTTTGTTTATCTTGTAGTTTTCAGCTCTGGGTGGACTCCAATCGAAAAAAATTAAAGTTACGCCCTTTTTTAGGCATAACCATTAGAAGCACCTATGCATATTAAAATAGATTAAAGATACACTCTTATATCATAAGTTATGTCCAAATTCTGTCAACGACAAACTTCTATTGCAAGTCGCACATGTTTGTCACAAACAGTTTATTTTTCGAAAGCTCAAGTGCTATAAGACATTACGGAGCCAATTACATACTATTATGAATCTTGATTTAATAATCTGGATAACTAGGTAGAGTACTCACATTGAACATTTTTTAACTTAATTTTGTTTCAAAGAAACTTGAGCTTACGTTTTTGTAGCCCTACTTTGTCGAATCTTCCTTTCAGATATCGATCTTATTGATTGAATTTAATACTATTGAACAGTTCAACCTAAATCTATGTTATTTAATGTAAGGAGTAATACAATTTAATGAAAATAAGATAGCAATACTTTAAACATGCTTATGAAAAGTATGGCAATATTTTACATTATATTTTGGTAAATTGAATATCATGATTTTCCGTGTCATATCAGTTTAACTCACACATGAAGTATCAATTTAAACAAATACCATAGATAAACAAATGCTCGATATTCAATAGCTAAAATATGTTACATGGTTGTTCGTCCTGTTACATAGTTGGATATAATGTTGATCCTTTTAAGATTTCATTTTAATTGGTCAAACACTTGGCCGTTATAACCGATGAAGTCAAAAAAAAACGTATTGTTTGATGTAGCTCAAACAATACATTTTTTTATTATCATTAAAGCTGTAGTAGCTCATATTGAAATTAAAAATCAACTTCGGGTTGCTTGGAATATAATGAGTTTTTAATTTTAAAGACAAATATTTCAAATTAAATTTGTAAGTAAATTTGCGACGATATTGATTGAGTTCAAATAAAAACAAAATAAAAACGAATGCTTTATAATTTTCTTTGTCGTCTTCCATTTTTACTGCTTATAATATTCAACAAACTTCACTGAATTAAAAATGACAATGAAAGATGTTTTTAATATAATGACTCAATGGTAAAAAAAAACAAAATCTGAAAGGAAAATTGTATGATGGATAATTACCCACAACAAAAACCTTTATATCTGATAATTTTCTTTGAAGTGTTCTTGCGCAATGTTGTACAACAAGTAAACATGAGATGCATGTGAATTATATTGCTACGCATTCAATCAATTATCCAAAATATTGTGCTACAACAAATAATTTAGATACATGATCAAACTGGCTCCGTAATGCGTTAAAGAGCTTGAGCCTATGATAAACAAGTATATTTATAAAAAAAAGTGTGGGATGTTTTTTCAGTTTATCGTTGACGGAGTTAGTATATAATGCCCCTGGTGATTATACAACGAAGACACCTTTCGAATTTTCAAGAGCATAAGACTTGAGAACCAAACAGCGCTCCGTGTTGAAAATCTATCCCATTGGTCACCACCAGCAAGCAAGCAATTTGATTGGTTTTCAGCACGAACTGTTGTCAAATTCTCTCGTCTTGTGCACTTGAAAATTCAAAGTTTGGCTTCGTTTTATAATCACTTTAAACGGTTTCTCATTTACCATGATAATGAGAAGAAACATATCATCAAAACTAGGTTCAAAACTGGTTTGGATATTTTTTTTGTAAGTTCTAGGTGCAGTTTTTAATCGCAAGTTTAGAGTTACGTTTGTTTTTGAAGCGTAACCATTAAAAGCACAAAATTTAAATGTCCCTAAAATCCTTTGAACTGGAAGGCTTATATCTTCAAAAGGACGTAACTTAAAAACGGGCCCTACTGTTTTTTTTTTAATTTGGACCAGACATGCAGCCTATCTTAAAAAAAAACTGGTCGATTCAGATTTGATGGAGATGTTTCCTTAAAAAATTACGGTCTGGCAAGCACAGTGACTGTGACATACACAACAAACATTTTAGTGGAATAAGAGTTGAACAAACCACTTTAAATATTATTTTAGCTGAATACCCGACTGGAAGATAATATCAAAATTATTACACAATTATATCTATAATTTTTCCAATTATACATGATAAGATTATATCACAATGTGTTACAATAAATGTTGTAATACATCATGTTACAAAAAGTCATAACAAATCTTTCTACAATCTTGTTATTACCGGAACAAAATTATATCATAGGTTGTTTTAATGACAGGACATGATATAATTGTGTTTTTTTGTACGAAGAACATTTACCAAGATTGAGTTTATTGCTGTTGATTGCTATTTATTTATGTCATTAACTGTGACGTCATGTTTCACAGCTCTGGCGTGGAAGCAATTTGAAGAACACTAAGTCCTTGTTCATATGGGTTGAGAAGACATAGAGTCAGCTGAGCTTGTATCACTCTTCATTTCAAGTGTACCAATAGGCTCAATGGTAGGGGCGTCAGGTCCACCTCGTTGGTTTGGTACATGTCTTGGTTCGATTCCCGTTAGAGTCCCGGTTTTCAGAAACTGTATTACACTTTTTTGTTACATTTCTGTGATTTTCTTAAAACCGGTTTACACACTTATAAACATGTATTCAAAAAATTATTAAAATGTTAAGTTTTTACCCTAACTGATTTTTACCCAATGTTACAATCGTGATATGCTATATTGCAATATTTTAGTTATTTTAACGGTTGTTGATGTTGAAAATAGTTCGTAACTAAATTCACGACGAATTCCAGTCAAATCGATCAGTCACAGAACTCGACCATCTTAGATTGCAGTAAATTTTACACATTTTTTGGTATGGTACAATAAGTGTTCGAAATTTATCATTTCGACTCGAAAATAACTTTTGAAAATGGCCTATAAATTTTGCATGCAATTTATTTGAAAAATTCTAACTCCGAAACTGTTAACTTTAGAGAAAAATGTTCTATGAAGAAGTTGTAGTGTAGTTTGGACTACAAGAAAAAAAATACACTGAAAAAATATTCTATTCGTTTTTTCATAAAAAAAATCAAAAATAAAACCTAAATTTCAAATTACACAAAAACCCCATTTTAAATATTTTTTTTTAAATTTTCATCATTGAATCTTGACAGTAAGCAGATGTATGGGACAAAGTTTAATGATGGAGAAATTTTCAAATAAAAAAGTTTTTCTAAGAATAAGTTTTGGTCCATTTTTAAAATTTTGGGTTTTTATCAAAATAAATATGTTTTGATGATTTAATAAGAATCTTGAAATGATTCTAGACCATAATCAATATATGGTTAACTTCTGTGGAAGTAGCCATTTTCGAATTCAAGTTCAAGTTAAATTCAAAGAAAAATATTTGAATATGAAATTAGGCCATTTTTATTAGTTATTCGTGATTCTCCATCACGTTTTTGACAGTAAAGACCATATTTATTTCCACTAACTTATTTTCCTTGATGAATAATAGCGAAAATCTAATGAAAATGTTCAATTTTATTAAGGCTGATACAAATATTAATTTTCTTTTATGTCACCCCCCCCCTTCGAAAATCCGAAAATTTTGAAGGGGAGAAAAAAAAATCATCATTTTTTGACATCATTTAGATTTTTTTCAATTTTTAAAGTAAAAAACAAGTAAAATAATGATCCAGAGGACGATTGAAAAAAGTTTAACAACTATCATTAAAAATAATAATTTCGAAAAAATAACTTTTTTTTTCATTTTTATTTTTTTGTTCCTTATTTATTTTTATCCCCCCCTCGTACCTTCCAAGTGGTCTCGGACATAAAAGAAATATTTGTATCAGCCTAATTGATTTATAATTATTTGCATTAAATTATAGATAATTCGGAAATGACTACTTCTAGAGAAGTGATCAAGATAAACATTATCGTTCAAACTTATTTCAAGATTCTCATTGTATCATCAAAACGTATTTATTTTGACAAAAGAAAATCAATATTTTGAAAATCAACCAAAATTTTTTCTAAGAAAAACTTTTTATATTAAAAATTTATTTCAGAAATATTTAAAAAGGGGTTTAAGTGAATTTAAAATTTAAGTATATTTTTAATTTTCAATGAAAATAAATAAAATATTTGTTCAGTGTACAACTTCCTCATAGAACTTTTTTATCTAAAATCAACAGCTTGGGAGTTAGAATTTTTTTAAATAAATTGCATGCAAGAAATTATAGGCCATTTTCTAAAGTTATTCTTTAGCCAATATGATTTTTTTTTTCTATGGAAAACACTTATTGTACCATACCACAAACACGTGCAAAATTTAATTCAAATCGAAGATTATCGAGCACGGTTTCTATTATTTTTTGACTCTTCTGGATTCGTCACATCAAGTTATCATTTTTATAGTTTCAACTAGTCGGGTTAACAGTTGTTCAGCTACTAATGTTACTGGGTTGCTATCAGATGCATTTTTATATAAACAAATTCGCTATAGATGATGAAATCAACATTTATTTTTCATGAGAGATTATCTGCATTCATAGATTTCTCTTCATCATTGCTCTCTTTGCTTTATTGCAGAAAACTGATTTATTTTTCGTAACATGTTTTAATGCTATCCAGGTTTTGACGAGCACTAATGGCCGTCACACGCTTTCTGGTAGGGACTAGGCGATCTGACATTTGGCTTCGGTCGTTTGATAGTAAATCGATAAGATCGATCAAAAACTTATCGATTTGCTGCCAACCGACCCATCCCAAATGTCAGATCGTTTGATTCCTACCAGAAAGCGAGCCTGATTAAGGCGGCCATTAGCGCTCGTAAAAAGCTGGAAAGGGTAAGGAATCACCATTTCTTGTTTAATGAACATGAAATAGAAGAGATTTATTTAATTTGGCGAAGTTATTAGTGTAAAGGAGAATTGATGAAGAGAAATCGCTCATGTCAGTATGAGTTCTTAATGAGAAGCAATGTCGAAATGATGCCGAAACTGGATACGTTTCTTTGATATAAGGTTTATCATCCCATGTAACAAATTTGTTTGTTTTTTGTAATGTTCTTTTACGGCCGATTTACGGTATTTAGTGAGTTGTGAATCCTTATTAAAACCGAAAATGTCGCATAGGTTAATAATACCCATGACATTGTAATGGGTCGTAATCTATTTTTTTTGTAGAACTTTGAATTGCATGGAACAAAATGAAAATAAAATCTTATTCGATTTTTTATGCAGGGGTGTGCCTAGGCCTATCATAAGGATGCTTTGTGCTTAGTTTTTGCATAAATTCTTGAAATGCATTTTTGGCGCATAGTGGAGCAAAAGTTCGGATCCGCGGTGCAAAAATTCGACGCATATATATCTCGCGGGAAAATTGTGAATTGCACATGAAACTTTTATTTTTAGCGAAACGTGCGAAAAAAGTCACCAATATTTTACATTTTTACTTAGTTTTGCGAAAAACTGATTTTTTTGGTATATTACAATTAACACTGTTTTGGGCAATTTGTTGATGAAAATCTAATGTGTTTACGGCTGGTATGAAGTTAACCTGTCATAAAAGTATCGATATTTTTTGTTTCAGCCAGTGAAATTTCGCCCACATTAGATTTGAAATCGTGCTCCATCGGTGGGACTGAAGTTCGTTTGAGACAAACAATTTCAAAATTGTTATAGATAAAAATGGGAAAACATTTATTCACAAGTTTTTTTTCTGCAAAACTGTGGCCATTTGTTGAAGGTTCACTGTGTGATATTTATTTCTTTTCATCGGCAAAAGTTTTTCTGGAAATACCGATTATTCCACTAAGGTTGGGCGAAAGCCCCACCATTCTTTACTGTTGTCGGTTGTTCAGATACAATAAAAAAATGAAGCAAAAGAAGCTCAACAATGAGGATCGATAGTTGGAGATGAAAGCAAAACCATTTACTGTATTGGACAACACATGTGCATTTTTTCTTTTTATTTAGTTGAAGCAAAAATCCTTTTAGCTACTCGAAGACTGGTAGAGCCGATAAAACCCAGAAAGAAATTTCCATACAAAATTATGAACTTAATTTCCAATCGAATGCAGGCTATGTAGAGGTAACGCGCCCTATCTAGTGAACAAGGAGTCGTGAGTTCGATTGTTATCTTGAGAACATGTTACTTTTTTGCAAAATATATAACGTATGAATGGTTCGAAAATTAGGGCAAGGTCTAAAATGGGCGCGCTGCCCTTAACTTAACTGTTAAGCGGATTTTCGGAAAATGTTTTTGTAATTCACCTTTGATTGATTTTCTTATTTGGGATTCTTCATGAGATCTGTTTTTTGATACTCCATAATCTGTATTTGTCATGGCAATGTAAAGTAAGAAAAAAGCCCATGAACTCAATTGAAAATCATTTATTCAATTATTTCAATTATTTTTACGATCAACTTCTATAGAATGTTTTAAACCACGTTTTTAATGCTGCTTTTAATCTGGCTTGATTTGCTTTTTAAGTTTAAAGACTGCTGCTAACAATGCTTACTATTTTGCACTTTGTTTAATTCACCCGCTGCTAACACATTTTTTACAGGACAATATCCGTGTACATCACATACAGAGATTTTCAACGCATCTGTAAATCGATCATTTTGAGTCTTTTTGAATTTTCACTTATGGAATGGTCACAAATGGACCAGCACCATTCTGGATTTTGTTTTTTATTTTCGAATTCAAAGTTAATTTGATTTGACCTTTTCTAATTCATTTCGTTTCCCTCATTTCCAATTTTCTTCCCTCTACAGACGAATTGGGCGTCAACAAGGACAGATACAAGTCTCTGGCCGACGAGATGGATTCCACCTTCGCCGAGTTGGCTGGATACTAGGAGAAATTGTCAACTTTTCTACGTACTGCTTTAACTTTATCTAGAGTCAACTACTTGTATCATATATACACAACAAAAAAGCTATACTTACACCAAGAAATGGTTTGATTTAGAACTTTTCCTCATGGTCCCACTGCAGAAGCAACGCACTAAACGATCGCACCGTTACCACCTTCACCGTTAGATAGTAGTAGCGAACGAAGAACTACAGAGAGATATTGAAATGAACGCTCCGAAGATCCTCTTCAGCGGAAGAAACCCCAAAACGACATCAGAACATCCGATCCCTTGATTATTTAGAAGAAGCGAGCAGCTTAAGAATTCATGTTTTATCATAGGAAAGTATTAGGACATAATTTATTGCATCATTTGATTAGTGAGTAAGAAACCGTCATTCGTTCTAATTAAGATTACACAGAGACGTATTGTTGTTGTTGCAGCCAGAAACAAGTTCATGGTCAGAAGCCAAACAAGTGAAGATAAAATTGAGAATCATCTAATATAGGAATTATATCGTAACAAAAATAAGTTTTAGTACCCTATTCGTTGGAAGATTTGTATAGGAAAACTTTAAGCGCAAAAACCGATGACGGAGCCAGAAACGGAAACATCCAAATATTGATTCAGAAAAGTGTTGGTGTTGAGTAGCGTGCTGGAATGACACCGATCAGCCAAAAAAAAACGTCGATGCACTCACAACGGAAGTCATGTATTATTACTATCTTTTAATAAAAAATGTTAAAACAAAACTCCCAAAACATCTGCACTCGATGGGAACTCTCTGCTCTGATTCGGTTCGTGTGCCTTGGGGGCACGCGACAACCGAGTTGTGTACTAGAATCCTCTATTTCTCTATTTTTATTAGAAGAAATCGAAAAACCTATTTATTGTAATGCTAAGTTTTGATTTATTTTGTATAATAAACGTTTAATTATTAGCTAAGGTAGCCAGTGTGGGGTTTTTCTCCGGGATCTGTTTGGTTTGGCATTGGCTTGGCTCTGATCTGTTGATGATCGTACTTTACAGAAACCAGCCTGGAATTCGTCATCTAAGGAGTCCACATTCGGTCTTAATCTGTTGAACAAGATGCGTGACACTATTAGTACACTCCCCTCATCTTGTGCAAACCTATCGGTGAAAATTTCTTCGGTCTTCAATACCTCAAACAACCCGATGTATCGCTGAATCAAGCTTCTTACTCTTCTACTTGAAAAGTTTGTCCGGGAACTAGTGCGTAAATTACTCTTTCTTTTGGTGAATCCTGATTCCTATCATTTGGCTCCGGCGTCTGTCACTCTCTGGCACTCTTCATCGAACCTGTCGTTCCGACTGCTTCGTTGACCGCTGCCAAACACATCCCGCATTGTTGTGGCCACCATTGCATGAGACATTTTATTATTAGTATAATTTCAAACATAACATTCATTTCTTCAAAGGCGCGTCCATGTTCGAAACCATGGGTAGGACAAGCTTCAGCAAGCATTTTGTGTACCGTAAGGCGGGGTGACATTGGGCCAAACTTTTTACAGCGAGCTAATGCCAGAATAATGAAAACAATGTGTCAAGCTTCAAGAATACGTTATAAATAGCCAATAAATGGTCATAGATTAGTTTATTGACGTTCCTACTAGCCATGAGATGCATCGAAAGAGGCGGTCAAAGTCACCCCCTAGGCCCAATGTCACCCCGCACGGCGGTACAGTGAAAAAGAAAAAAAAATAACTGTGGACTGGAAATTGAAAGTTACCATATTTGAGGAATTCAAACGCAAACGGGGTGTAAGTGACATTTTGGTCGGTTTTGAGTTGAGTAAATTCTACTATTTCCAAGTGATCTAACGATATTTTCAGGTTATTTTTTCCGCTCAACAGAAAAAAATAACATAAGAATTTTATCAGCAATTTTTCAAGTATTTGTTCAAATGTTCAGATGATTACTCCAAAAATTTCCAAATGAGTTCCGTTTGTGATTATTTTCCAGGGAATTTCTCCACGAATTTTCTTAGAGAACTTCTCTAAGAATTTTATTTTCCCAAGGAAAACCACAGAAAATTACTCCAACGATTGATTCAGAAATCATCTGAATTCCTAAAAAAATCTTTGAGACATTTTTTTAAGAAATTCCTACCAGATTTTATGCATCCATCGATTTACCTGGGACATCATCCAAGATTCCGGGTTGAAATGTCCTCGAAAATTCAATCAATAACTTCAAATTTCTGAGGTTTTTCTTTAAAATTGTTTTTCAGGATTTATATAAGATTTCAACTAGGGATTTCTTCAAAGATACCTTCAGCAAATGCTCTCAAGATTGATTCTACAGAAATTCTTCCGGTTTTTTTTTTTGAGATTTTCTCAAGTTAGTCCGATTTTTTTTTTCAAGGGAATGTTTTCGTGGAAATGCAATTGTTTTTCTGAAATCCTCGAGGTATTTCTAAAGGAAATCCTAGAGTAACCTCTGATAAAACTTGGGTAAGTTTTAAAGTTACTTTCAATGTATAAGGATCTCTGAAATAACTCCTGGACTCTTAAGATACTTTAAGATTTCCTAGATAATTTGTTGAGATAATTGAAAAAATAATCAAACGAATATCAGGATAAAATTCCGCAGAATTATCTAAAGAGATTTCTCGAAAAACGTTGCTGAAGCATAAACTGCTGTTAAAATTCAAATAAACTTTTGAAGATTTGCTGGTATTTTTCATAGAAATATTCGATTAAATTGCAGTAGTAATATTTGGATGAAAAAAAAAAAGTATCTAAAAAATAGATTTGTTCGAAGAACCCCTCATGATTTTTTGTGAGGATACGTGGATGAATTCTTGAAGGAATCTACATGAACAGGTGGAGGAATTCTAGCAGAGTTTCTCGAAGAAAAGCTTTTTGAAAAATGTTTCATCGCGCAGATACTCCTAATATTCTGCTAAAATTCCTTCAACAATTCTGCAAAAAAAAAAAAATCTATAAAAAATTCATCACAATCTCCTCTTAATATTTTATGAATGATGCCACAACATATTAGTAGGAATTTGATTGTATCATAATGATGATAAAAAGTTAAATTTATTTTTCAAGCTTTCTGCTGATTTTATTTTTTCTTTTTGTTGAACCGTGGGTAGGACAATCCTTTGACTGTCCTACCCAGGTATTTTTGTGCGTAGTACATGTCCTACCTGCCCTACCCACTTCCCGCGTCACTGCGATTTCTTATATCTAGGTATTCTGTGTCATCCTGATTTGGTAAAACTAAATTACTATTTTATTAATATTCAACATAAACATAAACGTATTACATTTCATTTACCGTAGCAGTTCAGAAATATTAAAGGTAAGTTGATCTCACCTGCTTATAAGAGAGAAAAGAATACGCTTTCAAATTACTTAACCTACTTACTTGATACTTGATGGGCTACAATCCGCTACGTTGAATCTACGCCGAATGGATAATTCTCCTCCACTGGACTCGATCCTGAGCCAATCGCTTTCAGTCACGAACGATGAGTCAGAACGTTGAGTGCCCTTAGGTCCTCTTCAACTGCAAAAATCCATCGTGTGCGCGGCCTACCATGAAGTCGACGGCCTTGTCCAGGTGCTCTACTGAATATTACTTTTGCTTGTCGTTCTTCCGGCATTCGTACCAGGTGACCAGCCCAACGAAGCCTGCCGTGTTTTTAATAGTATTCACTTCTTTATATACTTGGTACAATCATGATTGTATTGTATGAGCGCATGCCGCCAGATGTCATTTTTTTGTTCACCGCCGAGTATTGTTCGCAGCACCTTACGCTCAAAACCCCGAACGCTTTTAGGTCGACCTCTTTTAACGTCCACAATTCGTGGCCGTATAGAGCAACCGGACGGTCAGTGACTTATATAGCGCGGATTTTGTCTTCGTCTGCAGGCTACGGGCCCTCAACTGGTTACGGAAAAAGCCCTATTCGCGATGTTCTGTCATTATCTACCATAACTCATTTCTCTTCACTGAGTCGTACGCCGCCTTGAAATCAATAAACAGATGATGAGTGTGCAAGTTGTATTCCCGCAACTTATCAAGGATTTGTCGCAAGGTAAACATTTGATTCGTTGATGATCGGCCCTCACGAAAACCAGCTTGGTATTCGCCGACTAAGGACTCCTCAAGCGGCCTTAATGTGTTTAACAGAATACGTAGCATTATTTTGTACGCTGAATTGAGAAGCGTTATTCCTCGGTAATGTGTGTCTTTTCTTATATAGAGCGCAGATGAGGCCCTCCAGCCAGCTAGCAGGCAGTTCTTCTTCCTCCCATATCCTTAACAGAGTACGGTGCAATATTTCGTACAGCTGCTCACTGCCATAGGGGGGCTGGGGGCAAGAAGGACACCTTAAGATATATAGGTTTATATCATGGTTGATTAGCACAATTTTTGAAGATAATTCCAGTATAGGGGCAAGCTCAGCTCATGTTCTAAATGATGTTATCGATAAATTTCAAAAATATAAGAAACACATGGTGATTTGAGATTTTTGAAAATGCCACAAATTTTGTATATTATTATTTCCCCGCCTAAAGGATAAATTGTAGAGTAAGTAAAGATAAATACTGAGGGATAAAAGTTGACTTATAGTTAATAAGCAATTTTACGAAATTAATTTAGTTTTCATCTTATTTGACTGTAACAATAATAGTAAAAATTTTCAGAAACCATTTTGAATGTCCAAGTTGGTTTATTTTGATTTTATTTAGTAGGAAACATTGATTGAATGCAATATTAAACAAGAAAAATAAAAGTTCATTTGATTTTATATGAGAAAATTGCGGTGTCCCTCTTGCCCCATAAGACATACTGTTATTATATATGTAAAATTTAATGTCAAAAGGACTTTTTCCAAAAAAAATCCTCACAGCTATATTAAACAATTGAAAATCATCAATACTGTGCGGAAAAATAAATATGTTTCGAATTTATTGGGAGTCAAACCTTGTTTTCCAGCCTTACATTCTTATAATATTTCGCATATTTTGCGTTGGTGAGTTAAATACATTTTTCTAATTTTTTGTACTAAACATTTTTAACTGTAATATTTACACAACACTCAATTAGTACTCAATTTATACTTATCCTGCGTTAAACATAAGAAAATTGATTTGAACTACGTGAAATTGAAGGTGGCACTCTTGCCCCGGGTGTCCTTCTTGCCCCATGTCCCCCTACTTGAAAAGTTCGGCCGGGAGCTCGTCTTTTCCAGCAGTCTGACTGTTCTTCAACTCTCTGATTGCCTTTTTTTACCTCATCTAGTGTAGGGGGCTCCACAGCTTGCTCATCGTCGCTGATGTTCTGAGACGCGCTGATGTTCTTTACGTTCAACAAATGCTCAAAGTACTCTTTCCTCCTGGCAGCCACCATGGTTTTGTCTGTCAGCAAGTTACCTTCACGGTCAATGCACATGACGGGAGACGGTTCTTCGCACACCATTGACAGTTTCGTAAAATCTCCGCATATCATTTTGTTCCATGCTGTTCTGCGCCTCAGTAATGATATCTTTATCTCACTGCGTTTTCTTTCTGCGGTAGATTCTTTTCTCGGCTGCTCTAGCTTCCTTGTACCGCTCTCTTTTTTGCCTGTGCTCTTCGGACTCCCATAGATTGTTGAGGTTGTCGTCTACGTTGCTTCCCCCTATCCACTCATCAAGCTTCCGACGGTATTCAACTAAAACACCGTCTGTTGATAATCGCTGAATATTGAAACGCAACGGTCGCTGTGCTTTTGTGTTTGCCACGGTAGACAACCGTGCGCGAATCTTACTTACAACGAGATAGTGATCAAAGTCGATGTTTGGACCTCTGAAGGTTCACACATCGATGACATCCGAAAAATGCCGGCCGTCCACCAAAACGTAGTCTATTTGGGTGCATCCAGGTGTGCTTTTGGATGTCTCTGCGTGCAGAGTAGGTGCTGCTGATGGTCAACCCTCTAGCTGTGGCGAAAGTTACTAATCTTAGGCCGTTGTCATTGGTGGCGGAGCGAAGGCTCTTCGTACCAATTATTGGACGGAAAAAGTCCTCTCTTCCAACCTGAACATTGGCATCCCCGATACCAATTTTCTCGTCATGTTTTGGGCATTCTCCGTAGGTCTTGTCGAGACAATCATAAAACGCATCGTTCGTGTCGTCGGGTTTATCGTTTGTCGGCACATAGATGTTGATCAGACTATAATTGAAGAATTTGCCCCATATCCTCAATACACAGTTACGCTCGTTAATAGCTTTCCACCTCATAACACGCTTTATCTGCTTCCCGATCACTAGGAATCCGACACCATGTTCTACCTTCTACCTGCCATTATGGTATATGTTGTATTTGAAAGCTGTGTTGGCGATGGGATCCACCGCCCTGAATTCACGTTCTCCAGATCTGGGCCATCTTACTTCCTGAATAGCAGCCATGCTCACTCCAACCTTCTGCAATTCACGAGCCAAAAGGCTCACTCGTCCGGGTTCATTTAACGTCCTGACATTCCAGGCACCGGCACTGGCGGTCTTTGACCCGTGGAAGCGTGAGATAGGAACTAGTGAAGACCAGTGCTATGTTGGACGCTTCCCAACTAACATTTAGTGCCAATGTAAACATTCTCTAGGCCCTCTTTATACGGCTTTATGCTGTGTAAAGGCGCTGTACATACGAACGAAAGCTTCTATGCGATCCTTTTACCAACAAATCTGGCGAATCTACTCAGCTACTTTTAAGCTGTGTTGTCAGCTCTTATTCATACCGATCATTGCTCTATCTCGACAGTTATACGACAAGTAGCTGTGTAACATCTTCGGAAGGCGCTTTCTCATCCATTTCGCAACTGTTGAATAATTATTATACAGCTTCGCTGTATTATAGATTAAATATTATTTTCAAGCTGTTTCACAGCTTCCGGAATTCATATCATAAGCATCTGAATTTAATGTTCCCAACGTTACCTGCCACCGCTTGGAATCGAACTCACGATCTCTGCATCCACAAGTCTCGACGCTGTCCTTGTTGCCACCACAGTCTATATCGAAAGGCAAAGAAAACACACCGTTTTGTTCTACATCGAAAACGGTTCACACGATATTTTATAATGATCGTAAAAGATGCCATAGCCGCGCTTACACCACTTCATCAGGCTGTAAAAGGGTGCGAAACGTTAAACGCAATGTTTACATCCAACAAGCTGAGTAGATGCGCCACAAGTTGTTGTTTTACAGCATACTGCTGTATGCTCGCTGTATAACTAACGACAAAGCGCTTCTTAAATATATATTGAGCAGCATAACAAATCTTATTGTATAGAAGCAGCCGGATTGATGATGGCGAGTTTTATTCCACATCATTAGGTTGCTATCTTTTACGGTGTTGAGTTAGAGTAAAGTGGGGCAAAAGTTCGAGTGGGGTAAGAGTTTCTTTTTAAGATATCCAGCTCAATTCAAAACAAATCTTATAAATGTCATGGTGGTTCGAATGCTATTCAACTAAGAGACTTTCAATCCAAATATCATAAAAATCGATTGAGATTTGGAAAAGTTATGGCTATTTGTTGTTTTTCGACGTGAATATTGTAATTTTTGGTCAAACTTTCGTTGCATGGAACCAATTGAAGATAAAATCTGTTTCAAAATTTTATGTAAGGGCGTTTCTAGGCCTATCATAAGGTTGCTTTGAAGTGTATTAGTTTTTGTATAGATGCTTGAAAACAATTTTTGGCCCATAGTGGGGCAAAAGTTCGAATCAGCGGGGCAAAAGTTCGACCCATGTATAAAATCACGAAAAAATTTGCAAATTGCCTAAAATCCACATATTATCTTCAAATTCAGTTAAATTTGTCTGATCGTGTTAAAATTGTCACCAAAATTTTACATTTCCACATAGTTTTGTGAAAAACTGCTATTTTTGAATATATTACAATTAACCCGGTTTTGGGCAATTTTTTGATGAAAATTTGGTGTGTATTTTTCGTCAAACTTAAGTTTACGGCTGGTGTAAAGTATGCCTATTATAAAAGGATCGATATTTTGTGTTTTAGCCAGCGAACTTTTGCCCCACACTAGATTCGAACTCTTGCCCCACCGGTGGGGCAAAAGTTCGAATAAGACAATTAATTTTGAAACTGTTATAAGTTTGTTCAGCAAAATTATAGCCAATATGTTAACGGTTCACTGTATGGTATTCGTTTTGTTTTAACTGCTATTGTTTTCCTGGAAACTTTGATTATACCACTAAGGTCGAACTTTTGCCCCACCTTACTCTACAGCTTAGTGAAAGCAACAAAAGCGATAACTGACGAAATTTATTCAGCTAAGATTTGTAGCTGCAAAACGTTTGCGTTACAGCTGTATTAACGCTAATCGTTCTATTTTTGACAGCTTTCATTTTTTGCTGCGTTCGCTGCTTCAATTCAACTGTTATACAGCACAAAGCAAATAATCTTGGCTTATAGCGCTAAAATTGTTAGTTGGGTTCTTCCTGGTTGTCGGCCCACCGTTTCACAGCCCCTCAACCTAACTTAACCTACACATACAGTCGACTCTCCACATCTCGATGTTCTACATCTCGATATCCCTTCCTATGTCGATGATTTCTTCGGTCCCTTCATTCTGCATACGATTCCTCTCTCCATATCTCGATATTCTCCTTATCTCGATATCTCCATATCGCGATATGTTCCTGTTGATTTTTTGTTCCCAATTCACTCTCCATATGACGATATGAACATTATCAAAGGTTACTAGACCAGATTTAAGTGATTCATAACAATTGACCAATACACGAGTTCACTAATTTGACGTTTGAGCGGTGCCGAATTCACTCGTTGCCATGGTCACGTAAATAACACGCCACCGCTCAAACGTCAGATAGTGAACTCGTGCATTGGTCCATTTGGAAACTTAAAACGAAGTTCAATGTAGTGTTCTATAAATCAATGTTCTTTGTCTCAATCTCTCCCTATCTCGATGGCCACTTCGATATCGAGATGTGGAAAGGCAACCGAATAACGCATTAATCGTGGCAATAGAAGATTGCAACGGTTTTTGTCTAAAATCCAACGGCCAGAGGCACAGCAGAAGTACTTTTCCGACGAAAAGTTTTCCGGACTGCGGTGGGAATCGAACTCACACTCTCCATGTGGCTAAATGTTTGGTAATAACTACCCACATTATGTGGTAATATTAAAGTTGATTTTGGAAGAATTAGGAGGATTTTTTTCATTTTTGCAAGTATGAAGAAAAAATATTCAAACTCTTTTGCAATCTACTACAGCTGATATGCAAGCTTTGTCTTTTGGTGAATAGGCTTTTGTCAACCGTTAACAAAATTTGATGACATCCCTGAGGTAACTCAGGTCAGTCGGACGTGACAATATGTTACAAAATTAGTCCCAAAAGGCAGCACCAGCTCTTATAGGAAATCTTTCAGACTTGGAGTTCTGATAGTTAACCTGAAGTGTACGTTTTGACACATCACTTTAAATTATTCTAACAATGTATTATTGAAAATTGCAATTTTGAAATTTAAAATTAAAGCCATCATGCCGAGCATATTTTTATCAAGCTTTATCAAATAAAAATTATAAGCTAGTTTCTCGAAGTTTCTTGATGAGGTTGTAGAAAGTTCCATCATTGGCAGGGGCTTTCATATTTTTGATTTTTTTTTTTTTTAATAATAGTTCTCACTTCTTCCAAATCAGTCTTCCAGGAATTCCAGAAAACGTTCTCTTGATTGAGAATGCTTTTGAAATGAGGAGAAACTTGATTTTCAATTGGACTAGTAAGTCCTAAATTAAAATTGTGCGCCCTTTTAATATGCATAGCAAGTTTTTGAGCTTTTTCGCAATTAGTTAATAATAATTCTTTTCCTTCTTTTTTTCAAAATTTTATTTTATTTCCAAAAGGGCTTAGAGCCAGAGTCTAATTGAGAAATAATATTTTAAAAATCTTCGTTTCTTTATTGAGTAGAACGTTTTTCGATTTCTTTTTGCAGTTCCTGTCACATAACATTCATAGCAGGATAGCGATTGCATTAAAATTGCTTTTTCCTCACGTTTTTAAGACGGATCAAGAATTTAAGATCATCGTGAGCTTCCCGAGATGATTTCATGAAAAACTATTTACAATAAGCGGAAAACCCTCAGAGGTGCATTGTACGACAAATAGTTTGAAACCAAGTTTTTTTTAATATGGTGGTATCGACGAAATGGATTGCCCGTTTAATCCTTGACTCACTCATCGATGCACAATCCACGCTGAATGTTTTTTTTATGTTCTCTTGGGACAATTTCCGACCTATGACTGTGTCTACGATGTAATGAAGCAATAAAATTCTTCTCCTACTAGGAAATGCAAAAAGTCGTATCGTATAATTTACGGGAAACGTGACGAATGATAACGTGCTTGAATGCTAGTTTGTGGTCCCGTTACATGATGGAGTGTTGTGGTTCCGCTTTGGCAAATAGAACTGAATTTGCTTCAACGGGGCCCAAATAGCTGTAACGGTAAACGCGAAGCTAATCAATAAGAATATTTTCTCTGGTTTGGAAACATAAAGTTTATTCGTGTTTAGCACACGATATACACAATCTGAAATTAATATATACGCCTTTACAACTATTGGTTAATAGCTGTTGAAATGCTCTGAGGCAGACTCTGTTCTAGTTGTGACGTAAGGCCACAGAAAACAAGAATAACAGTGAATGTCCTCTTGAAAGGATTCTGCTGAACTTGCCTTTTGAAACAGTTTCAAGGAGCTGATGGTTATGAACTTGAGTTTTGTTTCATGTTCTGATGTCACATCAGTGCCGGCGAGAAATTAAAATAAGGTTTCAGTCACGTTGAAAGAACGAGATGATAAGTCCATCACTAACTGGTTTGGTCATGGATTCGATTTTCATTAAATTGTATGCTGCCTCCCCCATGCTTAAACAATGTCAATTACGGAAAAAATCATCTTCCAATAGTTTGAAATGATTTGGAAGAAATTTGGGCATACACCATTAGACACTTTTTTGGGGCCTTTCTTAGCCGAGTGGTTAGAGTCCGCGGCTATAAAGCAAAGCCATGCTGAAGCTGTCTGAGTTCGATGTACTGCTGCACTGCTATGATGTACTGCACTATTTTATCTTGAATGGACTTCTGATTTTTACTGGCCTTGATGTTCACAAATTTCACGAAAGAGTGAAATAGAGTGAAAGATTGTTAAAAATTGTATTTTTCACGAAAAGTATGTATTTTTTACAAGAAAACATGTCTCAGTTAAATTCGCTATAGCACCGGTCTTGGCCAGCATAAGAGTTAATGTCTTTAAAAAATATATGCTACGAATATGTCAAACGCAAGCTTTCAATCCATAAATATCAGGCAGCGTCCATTTATTACGTAACGCTACAGTTGAAAATATTGGACCCCTCCCCCCTCCGTAACGCATTTTGTATGAAAAATTCCTAATTTTTGTATGAGCCGTAACGCTTGAGCCGACTCTCCCTCCCCTTAGAGCGTTACGTAATTTCTGGATGCCGCCTTATGTATTAAAATATCGAAACTGAACTGAAATCATTTTTTTTTTTCAATTTAATGTAAATAGGTTATATTTCTCATGTTTTGAATCAATTCGGACAAGTAAATGAATGTGGCTCTATAATGTGAATGTGATCTACTGAACACAAAAGGTTCCAGCTGATTGGCTATGCTAATCGATATATATTGCACTATGGCTAAGACTGGCGTATGGCCAAAACCGGTGCTTCTACCCTAGTTTTGGCGATATGTTTACTGCCCATAATTGCATAACAGTAACATTCGCAAAAACATTGATTCGAGAAATCGACGACTTTATGTTTAGTTGCGTTTATATCAATTTTACAAACATTTTCAAATCTAGAGCATAAACACGTCATCAAGACCATAAAACATTCTTTGTTTAATGATATCAGTTCAATGAAACTGAATTTAATGATACGATTATGCAGTTATTTTCACGATTTCATTGGATAATAATTGCAAACCAGTCTCACTGCCTGCTGTGATGCTGCAGCATGGTGTTCGCTCAAAGTCTAAAAAGCACGTCAGTTTTCCCGTGTTGTCATCACTAAACAGTCAAGATGTCCTTTGGTCTCCAATTGATCCAATCCTACGAAACCGACGAGAATTTCGAGGAAGAAAATGACCGTGAGTACAGCTGCCAACAGGATCCCGAATTGGCAGACAAGGAAAGCTTGCGTGTTCCGATGGGAGAAGATGTTGATTCCGATGGTAGTTTCTTCGCTGATCCCGCCGATCCAGTTTCCGGAAGTCGTAAACGCCGGAAGAAGGAGGTACAACGTTTACTCACGGCGAAAAAACGTCGTTCTTCACACAGGGTTAAGCTTCAGAGATGTGGTTGCCTGAAGCAGTGTTCGAAGAAGTTTGCGAAAGATGAACGGATAAACGAAAATTCGAAATACTGGAACCTCGACGCTGCCGGACAAACAGGGTTTATTCGAGAGAGAGTTCATCGAATTGCAATCGAACGGCGTATGAATAACCGTCATACCAGGTCCGTCGCACTCGGGCTCAGATTGAGTACCACTTCTAGTACTGCATTTGGTCCCTCGCTAGTGCAAAAGGTACCCAAGTTTGACAGATCGCAGTACACTTTTCGCAGCATTCTAGATCACCTTGTGAGCCATAAAATTTTGGGCAACAGCAAGGGACATGGGGGTCTTTAATTTGTCTTTGGTCATACAAAGGGCAAATTCAAAATTCATCGGTACCAATTCAACATGATGAGAAGTGTGGTAGATTAGAATCAACCGAGTAGGCGCTGCTCTAAGAAGTGAAGTAATTCGGTCGAGATGTCAAGAAGTGCAGACGGAACCCACCACATATTGGGATGGGATTCAAATCACAATCGATTATATTAGGCTCCGATAGGCGTCAGCAACAACATCATTTATCCAAAAAAATGAAAAGGTGAACGTTAACGCAGCCACAATGAAAAACACAATTTCCGAGGACCTTTTCATCGAGTAGCCAAGGATCGTGATCGAAGTATTCAAGCGCCCATCGTTGTTGAACAGCGACGGTAACTCAATCTTGGCGAAGGGTTTGTTCGGGATCAGATCGTTGGAAATGCCCTCGATACTTTGTAAAACGAGTGGACGAGTGGACAGAATTATCGAGAATGTTCGATTCACGGTTGTGAACTCCTGGACGCGGATGTGAACATTAAATCGACGGATGCATTTGGCGTGACCATCAGATGCACTGACGCCGTTGGATGAATGTGTAGATCCAGAAATATACGTACGTGCGTAGGTGACATATCGCTAATCGTTTTCATACAAAAAGTTAAGTATATTTGGAGTATGTACTTTGTACTCTCTAGACGCTCTTGTTAACTCTTTAACTGTTCTAGACTTCCCGGTTGTACCAGGATATGTCTGATCTACCATGGCCGCCTATTGTCAAATTACTGAGATTAGTTGCTGAAGAAAATCTTGAAGCATTTCTGAGAAATTGAGAAGCCATTTATGAAATAATCTAGTTTAGCTGAAGTTCTAGCATATGATGCTGAGTCACATGAAGTGAAGAAGAACAACAAAAGTAGAAAGTACTTCCATTCCAGTTCTCTGAAGAGATGAAAGAAATCCCTGAACAAGTAAAAGTCGGACAACGTAGAGATGCGTTGGTCCGAAAAAATGCACGTATTGTCAAAGTCCTGACGAGCAACGCGCGTCAACGTGTTAGCTCGAAGAAGGCAATAATAAGTCAAAGACCTTAACGGACAACGTTGAGTTGCGTTGATTCCGAGAAGGCACGTATTATAAAAGTCCTGACGAGCAACGCGCTCCAACGCGTTGCCTAGGAGATGGCAAAATGAAAGATGATCCTTACGATTAAAGTAAAGGAAGGAATACCTGAATGGACAACGTGCTAATCACGTATTGAACCAGAGAAGGCACATTGAATTATTGATTTTCAGGGTCTGAAGGCAAAATAACGACATTAATTTTCGATCATGGTCAAGGGTCAAATTTCCAGGTAACAAAGGATCATCGTACCATTATCAGCAAACTATACAAGCCAAAGATTAACATAATATAGGTAGGAATAATACCGATAGCACTTGAGATTTGATGAGGGATTACAGTTGAAATTTGTGCGAAATATTCGGGGGTTGTTCTGAGCCATTTTGATTTATAATGATCAGAAGCATTTTGATTTTGAACAAAGGGAGATGTGGTAGATTAGAATCAACCGAGTAGGCGCTGCTCTAAGAAGTGAAGTAATTCGGTCGAGATGTCAAGAAGTGCAGACGGAACCCACCACAAGAAGTAATGGAGAGTTTTTGAGGGTTTGCCGTAAATTTTTCCTAAACACGATCGGCTTCAATAAAACATGCGGGTATGTTTGTTTCAATATACTATATATGTGTTGATTTCCTCATAACTATTTGAATGAATTAATAGCAATATTCTATACCGCTGCATTACCAGTGATAATAACGATAAACCAAGAACAAGCCAACGGGGCAAATATATTCGTAGTACTGCGAAATACGATGCAGTAAAGGCTCATATTATGAGCTTCAACCCGAGTTTATCCCACTACAGAAGAGAACATGCCCCTAATCGGAAGTACCTACCATCGGATTTATCGGATAAATACATGTTTGAGCAATATCAGAAATCACACGAACCAGGATTACAAGTTAGCTATGCATACTATTGCCGGGTACTGAAGCAACTAAACATTGCCCTGGTTAAGTTGGGCAATGAGCAATGCGAAAAGTGCGTGATAGGAAAACAACACAAGAATGACCCTCGTCCTGATGAAGCAGCCAGCCAAATGCAGTTGAATGTGGATGTGTAGTGCTTGCGGTTGATCTACAGAAGGTAAAATTTCAAACCCAATCTTAAAAACTAGCTACTTTTCTACTAACAATTCCTTATAAATGCAGGTCGTTCAAATCCCGCGTCTCGAAGGGCTAAAGAGCGTTATTTTTTATCAAAGGCTGCTGGTATTCAATGAAACGTTTGCGCCAGTGAGAGCTTATGCCAAATCGTATCCTGTAGTAGCATGTGTGTGGGACGAGCCGACTGCTGGTCGAACTGCCAAAGAAATTTTAAGCTGCTTCGGTAGGGCAATTGAAAACTACAAAGACAAGAGCAAAATTGTTCTTTGGTTAGAAAACTGCTCTGCTCAAAATAAAAATTGGAATCTCTTCCTGTATCTAATCTTTTTGATAAATTCACCGGAAGTTCAGGTACAGGAATTGATTTCAAAATATTTCGAGTCAGGGCACACATTTATGGCGGCCGACAGCTTCCATGCTGCTGTGGAAGCGCGCATGAGACGCGGAAAAGCTGTTACCACTATGAATGGGTTCGAAGCAGCGGTTGAAGAAGCGAAGAAGCGGGTTGATGTGCTTTAAATGGAGCCTGATCATTTTTTGTCTCCATCGATGAAAGTATCATAGTATACATTAAACAACTGTAAGCCTCGTACTTATATCGACGATATTAGGAAAGTCACCATCATAAAAGGGACATTTATGTTCTATTATAGTAAACAAGTTGGAAACGATGGTGAAATGTTGAGCTGCAATTTACTTTCAAAAAAAAAAAAAAAAAAAAACAATATTGAACCGTCACATACAAGAAGTTTGTTTTAACGAAACATATCAAGCGGCAAGGAAGAGCTCGTGGAATAGAACACGAAAGAAAGCAGACCTTAATGAAAATTGTATTACCATTAATTACCAGTGAAGATAGAAAGTATTGGGAAAACCTTCCTGAAAATACAAATATAGTTTATATACAAAGTTAGTTTAGTCAATATGTAATTACTTGTAAAACCTGTCATTACTCTCTTAAATAAATTCATTGGATTAAATAACTGCGCTTTTAATACTAATAGTTTTCTCTCGTCTTTTGTGTTCGATGACAAAATTTTTAAAAGATTATCCATAAACCGAATTTCTTGCATCCTTAGTAGCCGTCTTTCAACTTTTAAAAAATTCGCCCTTCCTTCTTAAAAAATAGATGTTTAATTAAAGTAGGGTTGCTTAAGATTTCAAACACTAATCTGCAGAAAGAACGAACGTACGAAGTATATTATTTGTTACTATCTGCGGGTCCACAAAGCTAAAATAGAAATTGCACTGTCGTTTATTTTTTTCAAGCTGTTTCGTCTTAATAAATGTCGCTATTGAAGCAGGCATTTTTATTTTTCTAATCTATATAGACGCACAAACACTAATAACATGACGAAAAATGTTCATAAGAGATCATTACGGTGTCTAAAAATATTGCATTCAGAAGAGTTCGTATAGAGTGAGATAAACAACGACTTCTTCTTATTTGGATTACATCCTCACTGGGACAGAGCCTGCTTCTCTGCTTAGTGCTTACGAAAAGATTCTGGACCAACTGGGAATCGAAGCCAGGCACCTTCAGCATTACTTTGCTTTGTAGCCGCGGACTCTAACCAATTGACTAGTGAAGGCCCCGTGGAGCTACATACTAACATCACGAGGTTAATTAAAATCAAAAACAAATTATTGGTCAACGTTTATAACATGGCAAACTGCAATCGGCTGGCTATGTCGTGTGAATGTAAGAAAATATACATATAAATTTAAATAGAGAGCCTAGTACTGATCAAACCATTTACAACATGCTCCAAATTAATGACTTTATCTATTGGAAACTCGGTACGTGGAACTGCAAATCTCTCAACTTCATTGGAAGTACTCGCAGGAGGAGGAGTTCAGACTGACGATTGGAAAGTTCAGCGCCCACCGGCTGACGAACGAGAACGGCCTACGACTGATAGATTTTGCCGCCTCCAAGAACATGGCCATTCGTAGCACCTATTTCCAGCACAGCCTCCCGTATCGGTACACCTGGAGATCACCTCAGCAGACAGAATCGCAAATCGAGCACGTTTTGATCGATGGATGGCACTTCTCCGACATAACCGACGTCAGAACCTATCGTGGCGCCAACAATGACTCCGACCACTACCTGGTGATGGTGAAACTGCGCCCAAAACTATCCGTCATCAACAATGTACGGTACCGACGCCCGCCCCGGTACAATCTCGAGCGGCTGAAACAACCGGATGTCGCCAATGCGTACGCGCAGCATCTTGAGGCAGCGTTGCCGGATGAGGGCGAGCTCGATAGGGCCCTTCTTGAGGACTGCTGGAGGACAGTCAAAGCAGCCATTAACGACGCTGCCGAAAACGTTGTCGGATATGTGGAACGGAGCTCAAGAAACATTTGTTTCGACGAGGAGTGCCAGGAGGTTTTAGAGGAGAAGAATGCAGCGCGGGCTGCAATGCTGCAGCATGGTACGCGGCAAAACGTGGAACGATACAGACTGAAGCGGAAACAGCAAACCCGCCTATTCCGGGACAAAAAGCGCCGCCTGGAAGAGGTGGAATGCCAAGAGATGGAGTTGCTGTACCGTTCTCAAGAAACGCGGAAGTTCTATCAGAAGCTCAACACATCCCGCAAAGGCTTCGTGCCGCGAGCTGAGATGTGCCGGGATAAGGATGGGAGTATCTTGACGGACGGATGCGAGGTGATCGAAAGGTGGAAGCAGCACTACGATGAACACCTGAATGGCGCAGAGAACACAGGCACAGAAGGTCAGGACAGCGAAGGCGATGGTTACGTCAGCACAGCGGACAGCGGAAATCAACCAGCTCCCACGATGGGGGAAGTTAAGGATGCCATTCAACAGCTCAAGAACAACAAAGCCGCTGGCAAGGATGGTATCGGAGCCGAACTCATCAAGATGGGCCCGGACAGGTTGGCCGCTTGTCTGCATCGGCTGATAGTCAGAATCTGGGAAACGGAACAGCTACCGGAGGAGTGGAAGCAAGGCGTTATATGCCCTATCTACAAAAAGGGCGACAAACTGGAGTGTGAAAATTATCGTGCAATCACCATCCTAAACGCCGCCTATAAAGTGCTATCCCAGATTCTCTTCCGTCGTCTATCACCTATAGCAAACGAGTTCGTGGGAAGTTATCAAGCAGGTTTCATCGACGGCCGCTCGACAACGGACCAGATCTTTTCCGTGCGGCAAATCCTCCAGAAATGCCGTGAGTACCAGGTCCCTACGCACCATTTGTTCATCGATTTCAAGGCGGCATACGATAGTATCGACCGCATAGAGCTATGGAAAATCATGGACGAGAACAGCTTTCCCGGGAAGCTCACAAGATTGATCAGAGCAACGATGGACGGTGTGCAAAACTGCGTGAAGATCTCTGGCGAACACTCCAGTTCGTTCGAGTCTCGGCGGGGACTACGACAGGGCGACGGACTTTCGTGCCTGTTGTTCAATATTGCGCTTGAAGGTGTCATGCGGAGAGCCAGACTTAACAGTCGAGGCACGATTTTCACGAGATCCGGACAATTTGTTTGCTTCGCGGACGACATGAATATTATTGGGAGAAAATTTGAAACGGTGGCAGATTTGTTCACCCGCCTGAAACGCGAAGCAACGAGAGTCGGGCTAATGGTGAATGCGTCGAAAACAAAGCACATGCTGGTTGGCGGAACTGAGCGCGACAGGGCCCGCCTAGGAAGCAGTGTTACGATAGACGGGGATACCTTCGAGGTGGTGGACGAGTTCGTCTACCTCGGATCCTTGTTGACGGCTGACAACAATGTTAGTCGGGAAATACGAAGGCGCATCATCAGCGGAAGTTGTGCCTACTATGGGCTCCAGAAGAAACTGCGGTCAAGAAAGATTCACCCCCGCACCAAATGCACGATGTACAAAACGCTCATAAGGCAGCGTCCATTTATTACGTAACGCTAAAATTGGAAATTTTTGACCCCCTGCCCCCCCTCCGTAACGCTTTTTGTATGAAAAAAATAAAAATTTTGTATGAGCCGTAACGCTTGAACCTACTCCCCCCCTCCCCCTAGAGCGTTACGTAATTTGTGGATGCCGCCTAAGACCGGTAGTCCTCTATTGGCATGAGGCGTGGACTATGCTCGAGGAGGACTTGCAAGCTCTTGGGGTTTTCGAACGCCGAGTGCTAAGGACGATCTTCGGCGGCGTGCAGGAGAACGGCGTGTGGCGGCGAAGGATGAACCACGAGCTCGCTCAACTCTACGGCGAACCCAGTATCGTGAAGGTAGCTAAAGCTGGAAGGATACGCTGGGCAGGGCATGTTGCAAGAATGCCGGACAACAACCCTGTAAAGATGGTGTTCGCCACGAATCCGGTCGGAACAAGAAGGCGTGGGGCGCAGCGAGCTAGGTGGATTGACCAGGTACACCAGGACCTGGAGAGCGTGGGTCACAGTCGAGGATGGAGAGAAGCGGCCATGAACCGAGGGAATTGGCGAAATATTGTTGGCGAGGCTTTATCAAGATAATTGATGTAAAGCCAAATAAGTAAGTAAGTAGTATCTATAAAAAATGTTTTTAGATTTTTCATTTTTGTAGAGATCTTAGAATAGCATCTCAAAGTTTCGTCATATAAAAAGATCAAAGTCAGGATTCGGCGTGGTGTTATTGGTGGTATTAACAAGGTACAATCAATTATTCCATAATTATAAGAAAAGTTTTTTGGGGGCCCAGATAGCCGTAGCGGTAAACGCGCAGTTATTCAGCATGACCATGCTGAGGGTCGTGGGTTCGAATCCCGCTAGTCGAGGATCTTTTCGTAAAGGAAATTTTCTCGATTCCCAGGGCATAGAGTATCTTCGTACTTGCCACACGATATACACATGCAAAAATGGTCAATCGGCAAAGAAAGCTCTCAGTTAATAACTGTGGAAGTGCTCATAAGAACACTAATCTGAGAAGCAGGCTTTGTCCCAGTTGGGGCGTAACGCCAGAAAGAAGAAGAAGAAAAGTTTTACACATAATTACACATACACATGTCGTGATTAAATACATTCAATATAGTAGAACGTACATTTTAGTGCAGTGTGACAAATATGCAATTATTTGTGCAATGTGACAAAACAACTTGGTATTTTTTCATAACTTTTACCAAACAAATACAATTATTTTTTTATTTGTATCAAAAGTACATACTAATTTTAGGTGATCCCCATCAAAAACACAAAATCCATAAAATGTCGAATGTTACATGCGGTTATGGGCAGTTTATTTTCCGACATAAAATCAAGGCGGTCAGTTTGACCCACTTTCCCCTTATGATAGAAATGATGTTTTGTCAAATAGGTGTCTTTTGGCATGCTAATGAATATACTTTTAAGGTTGTGGTTATAGTAAATTGATTGCCTTTTTAACCCATCTACCGGCAGCTTCATATTTTACCACAATGAAAATATTCAAACCTCGTTACCTTTTTTTTTCTCGTGCACCATTATTTCACAAGTTCTCAAAAAACTCTTCTAGTTTTAAAATCTGGGTCAGTATTCTTTAATGATTTTCTCGACAAGACCTGCGGAGAGTGCCGTAAAAATTGTTATCGGGGATTCCAAACATCTACTCTGATCACTATCTCGTTGTAAGTGAAATTCGTGCACGGTTGTCTACCCTGGCGAACACAAGAATACAGCGACCGTTGCGTTTCAATATCCAGCGCTTATCAACAGAGCAGACGAGTACCGCCGGAAGCTTGATGAGTGGATGAGGCGATACAACGTAGGCGACAACCTCAACAATCTGTGGGAATCTATTCACGGTGCGATGAGAACAGCAGCGCGAGAGGTAATAGGTACTGCTCAGAGACGATGTTAGTGTCTGACACACGGCAGAATAGAGAGCGGTATAAGGAAGCTAGAGCAGACGAGAAGAGAATTCACCGCAGAAAGAAGAAAGCAGTATGAAGAAGATATCATTAAAGGCGCAAAACAACATAATGATATGCGAAGATTTTACGAAACTGTCAATGGCGTACGGAGAAAAACAGCGCCGTCTCTCGTCATGTGCAATGAACGTGAGGGTAACTTGCTGACAGATAAAACCATGATGGCCGTCAGGTGGAAAGAGCACTTTTGAGCAATTGTTCAACGGAGAGAACACGAGCGCGTCAGTTTAACCATCAGCATGGTTTTCGTGAGGGTCGATCAACGACGAATCAAATGTTTACCTTGCGACAAATTCTTGATATGTTCCGGAAATACAACTTGCAGACCCACCATCTGTTCATTGATTTCAAGGCGGCGTACGATTCAGTAAAGATAAATGAGTTATGGCAGACAGTGCTGTAAAACGGTGAACAGAGTCTGTTCATGCACACAAGAAAAATGCTACCGCATCGGTGGTTCATTTTGTGCGATTGCGTTCTTGCTTTCTTTGCTCACGATCGCCCGAACACATATACTGTAAAGGGCATCGCATTATTTCATTTTGACATGCAATCACGCGTCCGATTCCCTGTGATATTTCTACAATAACACCACATATCGGTCAATTTTCTCAATACTGTCGTACATTAGTTTGTAATCTATCTATTATAATCATAATCCATCCAATTATTCACATAAATAGCTAGGAACGTAAATGAGAACGGCTGTGAGCAGACTCTGCTCATCCAGCAATCACGCTCTTTTTACATTTGTTTTGTTCTGGTTCTCCGATGCAAGAATCTGTGACCAAATCGGTCGCTGTTGGTTCGTGAGCGTGTGAGCGTGGATCCTGCTTAATATTGGTTCATTTTGCGTAAACGACATGATTCTTTCCACCACTGATGGCAGATAATGATAGAACACGGTTTTCCGACGAAACTGATTAGACTGATTCGTGCAACGTTAGATGGATCGAAATCAAGTGTGCGTGTTGCGAGTGAGATTTTGACCTCCTTCGTAACCTTAGATGGAGTGAAGCAAGGAGATGCACTTTCAAATCTTTTTTTCAACATTGCTTTCGAAGGAGCTATTAGGAGAGCGGGCGTGCAAAGAAGCGGTACCATCGTCGCCCGGTCGCATACAGTAGAGTAAAGTGGGGCAAAAGTTCGAGTGGGGTAAGAATTACTTTTTAAGATTTCTAGCTCAATTCAAAACAAATCTTATAAATGTTATGGTGGTTCGAATGCTATTCAAGTAAGAGACTTTTACTCCAAATATCATAAAAATCGATTGAGATTTGGAAAAGCTATGGCTATTTGTTGTTTTTTGATATGAATATTGTAATTTTTGGTCAAAATTTCGTTGCATGGAACCAATTGAAGATAAAATCTTTCTCAATATTTTATGTAAGGGCGTTTCTAGGCCGATCGTAAGGTTGCTTTGAGGTGTATTAGTTTTTGCATAAATGCTTGAAAACAATTTTTGGCCCATAGTGGGGCAAAAGTTCGAATCAGCGGGGCAAAAGTTCGTCCCATGTATAAAATCACGGAAAAATTTGCAAATTGCCTAAAATCCACATATTATCTTCAAATTTAGTTAAATTTGTCTGATCGTGTGAATACTTTCACCAAGATATTACCTTTTCACTTAGTTTTGCGAAAAACTGCTATTTTTGAGTATATTACAATTAACCCGGTTTTGGGCAATTTTTTGATTAAAATTTAGTGTGTATTTTTCGGCAAACTTAAGCTTACGGCTGGTGTAAAGTATGCCTGTCATAAAAGGTTCGATATTTTGTGTTTTAGCCAGCGAACTTTTGCCCCACACTAGATTCGAACTCTTGCCCCACCGGTGGGGCAAAAGTTCGAAAAAGACAATCAATTTTGAAACTGTTATAACTAAAAATGGGTAAATATTTTAACACAAGTTTGTTCAGCAAAATTATAGCCAATATGTTGAAGGTTCACTGTATGGTATTTGTTTTGTTTTAACTGCTATTGTTTTCCTGGAAAATTTGATTATACCACTAAGGTCATACTTTTGCCCCACCTTACTCTACTGGATAGAATAAAGTACGCATTGGCCGTTTTTTCATACACAATGTTCAAGTTTGGAGTCTTATATCTCGGTTTCTAGTTGTCCGATTGACCTGAAATTTTCACCGCAGTCTGAAAGTTACCTCAAATTCGCTAGGCTAGAAATTCATAGTTTTTCATTAACGAACTTTTAAGTTATCGCAAATCTCAAATTTTGATAAAAATGACAAAATTTTAAAGTAAAAATAATTTTTAAATGAAAATACTTAGAGCAATTTGTCCTTCTGTAAAAAGGTACAATTTGATAAGACACACAAGTTTGCAGAACATAATTTTTCGATAAAACTGATTGTTTTCAAAATACTTTCAAAATTAAATTTTGCAATTTTTTGCAAATTGAGAGATTTTTAATAATTTAAAAGATTGTGTTTCAAATGCAGTGATATTTTAATTGAGTAAAATCTATGTTATATCTAGGCTGCGGTGAAAATTTCGGATCAATTGGACCACTAAAAGCTGAGATTCAGATCTCCAAACTTGACCATTTTGTATGGAAAAACGGCCAATGCGTACTATATTCTGTCCAGTACTGTATGCTCCTGGGTTTTGCGGGCGATATCGGAATTGATCGTCGAGTCGTAGAAGGCATTCGTGTGCCTTTTAAAAGGGAGACAGTGAGGATTGAACTTACCTTCAACACCAGCAAAACAAAGTACATGATCGCTGGTAGACAGCGTGGTTCCAATTGTAATGTTGGTGGCGAAGTGGTGCTGGGTGGTGAAAAATTTGAAGTAGTGGATGAATTTGTGTATCTTGGTACTTTAGTGATGTGCGATAATGATGTTACCCGCGAGGTGAAAAGGCGTCTTGTGATTGCGAATAGGGCTTTGTACGCCCAGACAACCAGAAGTCGCATAAAAGTTCACATAATTACTCGTTTATTCATACAAATCACATCAAAGGGGGTGACCCATTTCGCATAAAGACGTTTCGCATACGGACGTTTGGCATAATGGACGTTTCGCATAAAGCAGTTTCATACAAGAACAGGTAGCATTTTAAAGAAGGCATATAATTCTGATTATGCCAAATGTCCATTATGCCAAACGTCCTTATGCGAAACGTCCTTATGCGAAACGTCATTATGCGAAATGTCCCACCCCCACATCAAACCCGCAAAACACGGTGGATAAAATTGTCAGATTGATGAATTCCTCGCTTAAAACGCACATTTTACATTTTGGTTGTTTGGGCAGGCTCCGTAACCAGCTGAAGTCCCGTAGCCTGCAGACGAAGACAAAATCCGCGCTATATAAGTCACTGACCCTCCCGGTTGCTCTATACGACCACGAAGCGTGGACGTTAAAAGAGGACGACCGGAAAGCGTTCGGGGTTTTTGAGCGTAAGGTCCAGCGAACAATACTCGGCGGTGAACAAGATAATGGCATCTGGCGGCGTCGAATCAAGCATGAGTTGTACCAAGTATATAAAGAAGTGGATATTATTAAGCTCATAAAACATGGCAGGCTGCGTGGTACGAATGCCGGGAGAACGATAAGCAAAAATAATATTCAGTAGAGAACCCGGACGAGGCCGTCGGCTTCGTGGTAGGCCGCGCACACGTTGGATTTTTGCAGTTGAGGAGGACTTAAGGGCACTTGACGTTCAGGGCGATTGGAAGCGATTGGCTCAGGGCCGAGCACAGTGAAGAAGAATTATTTATTTGGCGTAGATTCAACGTAGCCGATTGTAGCTCATCAAGTAAATAAGTAAGTCAGTATTGTCAACTGGATCCTGAGATATTCCGTAATTCCTTGGGGGACCGACACGTAGCTAAAACCCACGTTGATATCCCATGCTACAGAATTTTTATCGTAATCAGATATTCACTCTTCGGAACACTAGGGTCGGTGTTCCCTTAGTGGACAGTCCCCTATAGTCGCACTAGTGGCTTTTTACAGCCGTTTTGCTATAAATCTATTCAAAATATTTTTTGACATGAAGGTCAGGAGCTATTTATCTGAGTACCATGGATACACAGCTTGATTTTGTTCATAAAATGATCGAAATAATTAGTTTTGCTTATAATTTGAGCTCCCTTGCACCTATAGTGAACCTATTGTTCCTATAGTAGCACTACTAAGAGAAACTATTTTTTATCTTACGCAATAATTAATGCATTAAGAACTTTTTTACATCAAACGAAAGCTTTTGAACCACACTTTGTAGGAAAAATATAAAAGCTTTGTAAAAAAAAGGTTTTGATAAGTTTTTTGCCAACGCCGTGATGCTAGTGCTACTATAGAAACAGAAATTAAAAAAAGTGCTACTATAGGCAAATGTATTCCTATAGTGGCACACGCGATAATAATTACAAACATTTGAGTTTTCGTAGTTTTCATATTTTTCCCACAAAACCAAGATAAAAAGCTTTCAAATGATGTAAAAATAATGACGCTAGCGTAATTTTTCGATTTTATACGAATTTTTGTTCTTAGCTATGCGGCTATTGGAACATCGACCCTACATTAATAATAAAAAATGAATAGATATTTATTTTTTTTTGGATAAATTGACGTAAAACAAAATTACCACCAAAGACATTTCATATGGAGAATGTCGGCCCCCCAAAGAATCTCGGAATATCTTTAAAGCCAGATCACCAATGACATATATCGACATAGATGCTTTAAAAAGAAGACTTTTTTTAAAAGCTTGTGACAAAATGGCGCAAAAATATCAAGAATAAAAAAGTCATAAAGGTTCGAAATGAAAGCCCTTGAGTTACCGTACAAATCTTCATGTTTAATTTTTCGGACTAGTTCGGTTGACAAGAAGAAATACGATTTGAAAATCACTAAATATTAAGAAAAAAATGTCTCGATTTGAATCATTTTTTAAATCAAAGTACTATGTTCATTTTGAATCTTATACAACGTAGAAGAAAAACCCGTTATAGAGTAAATTTCAACTTAATTCGTGCATTTTTGCTATAGTTAAGCAGTTTTTTTTTAATTTGTTTTTTTTTTTTAACATAAAACATAAGGGATTATTACGACACACTTCACCTCAATATAGAAATATGAAATTTTGCGAAATATATTTTTTTTTCATAGGAAAACTACCACGAATTCCAGCACAATCGGAGAGCATCAATACAACCTCTCTTGGTAAGGGGGTTGCGGTTCTCGCAAACTATGAAATATTGAATCGCTAAAAATAAAACCGCGTTTTGGACAACATTCATTTTTTCATTAATTTTTTAAGATGTTTTTAAAACGTAACAAAAAGATTTATTCAGCCTGTAGATCAAGCGCCTTTAATGTTTCCAACTTATGCCTAATACAGTCTTCAGATGATGATAAGGCACATCCTCCTGCCCACGACCGGACAACAAAACAATAACTCCGTTTGAAAACAAAAACGCAAATGTTATGTCTGACATTCGCGGAAAGCTCGCTCTGGGTTTGACACTTTTATTCTGCTACAATGTACAAGTGGGAGGTGGGCGACGCTTGCGCCGTTTCGTGCTATCGATTGTCGTCACATAAGCTCGCTCCGGTGTAAAGTTGAAGAGAGAGAGCTTTCCGCAGGAGGAGGCCAAAGGCATCTCGAATGTGATGATGAAAAGCTAAGCTCCATCATTCGGTATCGAACGGTATCAATGACCAGTTTGTTGCAGTGACGACGGTCGGGAGCAATACATTTCTCCATAGTTTGTTATCCGGTTGGTGTAACAGTGAGAAAAATCTGCTTTGCAGATTTATCTGAACGTGGATTGTTCGATTTCCACTTATTATCCGCGATACGGTTCTTTAATACTACGAAAAGTCGATACGCAATCAGTGAAGTGAAAATAAATTCGTTTCAATAACAAACGAAGAAAAGTCCCTGGAGGATAGTGCGAGTAGAATAGTTAATTACGACGGTCATAGGAAAAAGATATCGATTTGCTGATATAGTGTATGCAGAGCCAGTGTTAGAAAATCGAACTAGCAGTGCTGGGGATTACCATTGAGTGATCACATCGAAAGGAAATAATTCCACTCGACTGAGAGCCTTCGAGATAGAACCTGCAAGATGGGCGACCACGGCCCGGATATGAACACACTGGAAACTGGTAAAATAAGGCAAATTTAAGCTGATTGAAGAGACAACGGGTCAATCTTTGCATACATCAGGGCGCCGCAAAAATGCGATGCTTAATCAGCATCTGGTGGCAGCATTGGAACTAACTGGGCGGTTCAAGGTTTGTGAACGGAACAGCGATTGCCCGCAGGATATCCGTCAATCCGTCAGATTTGGTCCACAGAATATGGTTACATAAAATAAGTATACGGGTCGATGCTGCTGATGGAACAATTCGACCACCCACCGCTGGCAATGGCTGGTCCTTTTGTGGGCTGCAGCCACCCACCCTGAAGACCATTTTCCAGCACCACTCTCACCATGGTGTTGCGTCGAAGCTTTCGCTCTGCCTCTCCTCTCAATCCGACTTTTGCTTGATTGTCAGCTTGTTATTTTGAAACACAAATTATGTTTTTCTTTTCTTTTTCGTTCGATGTAAAATAACGTGGGAGTATCTAGGATGTGTTCTGATACGCAGTGATGATGTATATATGAATCCATATTCATTTACTCATACATTTTATGCATCTGACTTAAAATTCTCGTACAACCTACAACCTATGATTCCTTTGATTATTGTAATAAGGCAATCCTGGTATACTAATAATTGAAAAGTGTGATTACAATGTCATGGTGTCTGAAGCCGTTATTAACAAAAGAATGACCTCTAAATCAGCACATACCTTTCGATAGATAGGCATACTGTTATAGCATCTATTCAGTGATTTAAAAATGTTTAATTTTTAGTCATATTACTCGTATATTTTAATCATTGTTCAATTTATAAAGTGGACACCTTGTTTAATATCAATGTTTATGCTATACCTTTTTCGTGGTTGGTGACAAAATGCTGAAAGACAAAACGTCGAATACCAAATCGTCGAAAGAACAAAACGTAGAAGAGACAAAAGGTCGAAAGGAAAAAATTGGAACTATTTGAAAATTTTTAATGGTAAAAAATTGAAGCTACTGGTCTTCTTCTTCATTTCTGGCGTTACATCCGCACTGGGACAGAGCCTGCTTCTCAGTTTAGTGTTCTAATGAGCACTTCCACAGTTATTAACTGAGAGCTTACTATGCCAATGACCATTATTGCATGCGTATTAGAGTGGTTCAAAAAATCGTTTTTGCTCCACACCACTCATTCGATTCTAGATCAAATTCTGAGTGTCCTTCCAAAATTTGAGCTCATTTGGATGAAAACTGAGACTGCACAAGCCCTTTAAAGTTTATATGGGAATTACTATGGTAGAATCAAGCAATTCATTCAATCGGTCATAGTGTTTGCCCATGTGCTCTTTTGGATTAGAACTACGTTGATACTGTGAGATACAATAATCAGCTGCAACTTTACCGAAGACCGTTTTTAAATCGGACGCCCCAGTAATTAGTTATTGATTTTTGAATGAGTTGTAAAACTTTGGCTATAATTATTGGGCTGTTCTGCAGGCATCACTGGATATATGCAGTGAAACATAGTAGCCATGATTTGTGCGTGCTATCTTTCGCGCCAGGTTCAGCAATGTTGCCTGTAGTAAAATAAGCACTGCTGCTTAACGATAAACTTTGCATGTTTTTTGGCTTTGAAAACTTGAAATACCTCGCATGAATCAAGAAAATAGTGTTTTTTCCTCATCTTAAATATTTTCGATTTTTGAAGAAATAGGGGGGGGGGGGGGCATAAAGGAAAATTTATATTTGTATCACACTTATTGGGTGGTACGAATAAAAAGCGCATAGCTTTTGAGGCTCTCAATCATCATGTGTGATTTCTCAACAACTTCCTAAATTTCGATGATGGATATGGAGTTCTATGTGCTCTTGTGATATTCTCGTCACAGGAATTTTTTGAATTAAAAATCAGTTCTCACAACAGGGGATGAATTGAGGAACAATTTTTAGAACTCTGGAATTTCTAGAAATCACAAGGAATATTTTTTAAGAATTCCATTGCAAAATTCTTATGAGTCCAGTTTCAGCTACGTTTCTTATTAAAATCTTGTATTTCATTCGGTTCGGAAAAATCTTGTAATCAACTCTATCTAGCGGAAATTTTGAAATCCAGGCGTGGATTGTTGGGATTTTTAAAGGAATTATAGCGAATCCGGTAGTAACCCGACCAATGAATCATAACAAAAGTGTAGCACAATTATATCAAAATTTGCTATGTATAACAAATTTCGTTTAATTTTTGTTAGAATCACTTTAATTTGATGGAGGAAATTATAACTTGATTAAAACAAAATCAGTTATAATTAAAAAGTCTGTCTCAAAACTGTTGAATTCAAAATATAATTATAACACAATTTATTGTTAAGTGTAGAAGAAATTGTGTTATAATTTTTGATATTTTAACTACTAACCAGCCAAAATTATAACATATTATGTTACAAAAACGCGCTAACTGAGCAACACAACCTGTTATAACTCTGTTGTAGTTCACTGGTCGGGAATCGTTAAATTTAATGACGGTGCCCTTGGAAGACCAGGGCATCCATTACAATGATAATGAATCGTACCGCTGCCATAAAAAACCCATCGGAATTTAATAGATATTTACCAATATTCAAAAGGTTTATACTAGGAACTATTCTTTTTTTCTAAAATACCAATGGAACTGGAAATTAAAGGAGTTTCAAAGATTTTATAAGAATTCAATGATCGACAACAGAATACCGAAACTTCACAATTTGCATTAATCCCAACGAAATCTTATAGATTCTTACAGAAATACCGTTCCGAAGATACTCACAAAATACGAAAAGAGAAACAATTGGAATCTCATTGTTTCCAACCCAAGCTCCAACCAGATTTCAAATATTACCACAAGAATCTCAGAAGAGCTTCGAAAATTCCATAAGCATTGTAACAAATCTAGAATATCTACAGGATTCCTAAAATTCTTAGAGGTATTCCTAAATTAATTCCTTATTATGTGGGCTCCATGGCCGTGTGGTTAGCGGCCTCAGTCATTTAGGCGTATTGTGCCTTGAGGTGTGTGTTCGATTCCCGCTCCAGTCAGTGGAAACTTTTCGTAATACGAAATAATCATTGCTGGGAAATTCATTGTTGGGCTACTTGGTGTTTCATGCAGTGCTGGGAATGGTAATAATAGTAGGCTTGAATTTCCGCGAAAATCACGTCGCTCTCCTTTTCAAATACGTGAATCTCATCAAGTAGCCTATGTTGGGTGCGCGTATTTTCTAAATCAAATAGAACATTTTTCTACAGTAATTCTGGGTTGCCCTTAGCAACGGGTGTTTTGCTATTTTCAAGGCTTTTTGCCTACAGCAGCGATGGGCGTGAGTTTCACTGGCTTCGCTGACTGTGATTGGCTTTGCTTGGCTACTGTAGAGTGAATTTGAAGATTTTTCCCAACCCTGATTTGTTGCCTAATGTTAGTGTTGTACGTTGCCTAATGTTACTGATCGTTCAGTCTGTGCAGCCTCTGGCTGAAAACTGTATAAATTGTTTTTTTTTTTCTTTTATTATTGTAATGCCAGATCCCACACAAAAGTTCCAAATCCCTTCGCATTCGATTATCTTACCGAAAACATCATTTTTCTTCTAAATTATAATATCCTTAAGGAAATCTCGAAATACCGAAACTCATATCGTTTTCCCATGATTTTTACTCAAATGTAACTTATTCTTTTCGATTTCGCAATTTCAAAGCATGTATAGCAACCTCTGAGGCTAACTACCAGTAGCTTTGTAGTAATTGCTACCGTAATTTTTGGTGCAGTTGATCAGTGGGGAGAAGTTGATCGTTCCCGTACCCACATGAACTGTTAAGAGAGCTATGATCCGATTTCAATTATCACAATTCCTATGATGTAACATTACCTGATACTTGCTCTTGATGTTCCTAAATTCGGTTTGACAATCACGTTAATTATACTATAAAAAAAATAGATTTGTTTGAAATGTCTGATGGACTGTTGAAGGGTTCCTCTTCAAACAATAGACTATTGCCAAGGATATATAAAGATATCATCTAAATAAACTGTTTCATACATTCCAGGTATGTTCTGTGAACCCAGTTTTGAATTTGCATTTAGGATAGAAATTCATTTCCAGAGAAAAAAATGTTCTTTTTGTGAGCGAGTTGCTTATTTCAAAGAAAAATGCATACCTTTAGGCGTCTGATGCATTGTATTCTGTATTTCACAACATTTAATTCTAAAATTGAACTATTTGTCAACAAGTTGAAAGGTTTTTGAGGCTTGATTCAGATTCAGTGACCCCAAATTGAGTAAATAGCATATCACTTTATTTAAGGAACTCTATCGCAGTAATTGATCAACTTCACCCCGGAATCAAGAACTCCACTTTCTGATTTCAAAAAAATGTGTTTGTTATTCTTGTAATAATTCGTAAATTTTGTTTGTATAATCCGATTTACATCCAACCAGTACAGGTTTTAAAAATATTTGTATGATAATAAATGCATCCTACTACGAATTATAGAACAGAATCGCTCAAAAGTCAACTTCACCCCATTTTACGGTACCTAGAATCATGCCAACGCGTTGATTGCAGTACACACAAAATAATCTTAGAATTACACGCTACGTTATTCTAGCTTCAATCATGTAAAGCCATTAGTAATGTATTATTCAATGATAAATCCTACAAACATATCTATTAGACCCAACATTGCTAGCAAAATCTTAAAAATAGTACGCAAAACGTCTTCTCTCAAAGAATGTTGCAAGCGAAATCACACAGTTTACATGACTTTACGTTGAAAATTCAATCATAAATAATGCACATGGAATGACCGAGCCGTCGATCCATCCATGTGCATTATATTTGACAGATTTTTCAGCGTAGAATCATGTAAACCGAGCATTCTCGTTTGAAATTTCTCATGATTCTCATGATGCAAGAAAGTTTGCAATATTGGTGAAAGTTGGATACAAGATCGTGAAATGTTTCAGTTTCACTGAAGATTGCGAGCATTCCTGAATAGGCTAATATTTTCAAAGCTGAACGATCACTTCGACATCTGGTGGCTAGTAGGAGAACCGTCATAAAAGAGGTTGGGTTGAAAACGCACCGTGTGCAGCACAGGAAGGAGCACACATATTACACTTTTTCTCAGAATAGTTATGTTGTAGAAGAATCGTCTAAGACGATCAGAGAGTATTGAAAAACATGATAAACTTTTTTTTCCTTCCAAAATGTACAGATCCGGTCAGTGCTCATGTACGATTTGTGGGATAAAATTGGAAAATTGGTGTTTGGCTACATAGGTTATAAACTTCCGGATTCTTTGTTTGTGGCTAAATTTGTTGTGAAATCATGCGTATCGCAAGAATAAAGGGTCAAAATGATTATGCCAATGGAAAACAATTTAATAATTAATTGATTATGAGCTATTTTTTGGGTCAAAAAATTGAATTTTGGACGTAAACAAACATTTTCAATGACATTTCTCTCCTTCTTACCTAGCGACCTCTATGCTGGTGGCGCATTAAATTTGCCTATGAAATGAGGCAGTTTACATGTAGATTTAAGATTTTTTTTGCTGTGTATGTTCGAAAGGTTTAGTAAAGTAAAATGGCGCAAACATGTTCCACTCGTGTTCCACATGTAGCATTTACTACAGAGAACATCGTTAACTGAACTTTACTACATTTTATGCATACCGCCCATTGTTATTTGTCCATTACGTCCATAAAATTGATTTCTCAAAAAAAAAAAAATCAATGAAAGGATTTCATTTATTAACATGGGGAACCCTTTACCATAACTAGATTTGAACGTTTTCGTACTTCATTTATATATTCCTTTAACTATACGGGTGATAATGGTACAATGATATGTATTAAAAGTAGTATAGTATGTACAGTATGGCCCATAAAAAAAATGCGAAAATCGTTCTATCATGTTTAATGATAGTTTTTATGTGGAAAATGAAAACGAAACAATTATTATGTGTGTTGGTCAATCTGTAATGACTCAGTTTTTTGCTTCTCCCTTACTATAGAGGAATTGGAAGCACCCCTTTAAATGTTTTGTGATGAAAGCTTTTGAAACGTCATCGAAGGCGTAAGATTCATTCTCGAACATTCACCCACATCAAATAACAAATTGAATTCATACTTGGAGCGCTGGAGACTTTACATATTTTAGAATTAATGGCTCATTCATGAGAGCCGTGGTCAAACATTCATATAAGTGTGATAGGCGGCTCTGTTTTGCTCAAAACCTTTGAGCTAGTCTTGATCTTAGTTGTTTCTCACCGAAAGAACAAACTTTCTCTTCAAAAAACTCTTGTATATCTATGTTCTAACTTTATGTTAAACTCTAACAAAATTATGGCACATCATACTCTTAAGACGCAAATACTCCCAAAACTATGACCATGGCAAAATGTTTTATTTTAATCGAAAGACCTCCTCCATCTTTTGATACCAAACAAACCAATATTTCTTACAATTAAGTATGACTTTCACGATATACGAATGCAAAAATGGTCCTTTGGGGAAGAAAGCTCTTAGTTTATAACTGTGGAAGTGCTCATAAGAACACTAAGCTGAGAAGCAGACTCTGTCCCAGTTGGGACAGATAAAAATGAAGGAGATCATCATGTTGATGTACATAATTGCAATTGTTAAATGTGTGTACCAAACGATTTACCTCATCCCATGACACAGAAGTTCTGTAGCGCTAGACAAAATTGACCGATGCGTGGGTGTTATGCAATTGACATGGAGAATATTTCGGTTCCATCCGAATCGTTCAGGTCGATGCTCTGTGAATGTTTCTCTTTGTCAAAACACCCTTCAAGTGTCTGCGTAAGTCATTCGTTATATGGGAGTCCACCTACAGCTTTTACTAAGAACGATTCACAGTAGTGGCATCGTTTCATAAATGTTTTCCATTCATGAGTAACAAACAAACGTCTTAGTTTTCTGAAAACGTTGGTAAACTTCTGTCTGCTCATTATTGACGGTTGTTTATGTGAATTAATAAGTGGACAATTTCATCACAAAGTTTTGTATTGAGGCATTTTTTTCCATAGAAAGTGCCACACCGAATAGAGTTTGCATTTTACGTTTTTAGTTCAAACTGGCTTTGTTTGAAGCTTGGATCTTGGCTTTTTATGCTCCGATTTTTATTGCTTAGTTTTATATTTTATTGCTTTATTGCGATAGTTTTCATACAAAGATTTTAAGCTGTACATAATCTCTTATATTGACAAATATGGTAGAATTTAAAATTGAAAATGTTCCTCAATAAAGCAATAGGGTGAGTCGCCAAATGTTGAACACTTCATAAGAAATGCACGAACTGTTCAACATTTGGTTAGAAATAAGACCGTTTAACAATTGTAGAAAAACTCCTTACACTTCCGCAAAGTTGTAAACTAAACAAAATTGTTGTTCTAAATTTTCTCAGTAAAGATTTGTTTCAAAACATTTATTTTTTTTATTTAGAATTTTCTGCTGCTCCAATATGTATTAAGGGATATCGACATCCAGTGGAGTAGCCAATGCGTACAGTATACTGTTAGGTCTAGTTGGCCTTTCAAAACGTTCATGTTCTGATTTCTCGAAAGGTTTTTAATTAACCTGAAATTTATGATTTGACAGATAACTTTTAATTTTTAGTTAAATACATGTTGTAAAATTATATCATTTTTTTAATTACAATCTAAATTCCATGCTAAACAATCCTGTATACTTTACTATGTATGGAAGAGCAAGACCATACAATAAGAGCCAAGATTTGTTGGAACGAATTAAATTCGTTACACAAAATAATTGATTAGGAGTCGAATGCTCTGCTCATGTCAGAATCGAATTTTAGTCAATGTTTTTCAATTCAGATAAACTTTTTTGTATCTTCCATATAATGTTTATAGCAGGTTTACGAGCAGGTTTAAATCGCCTTTTCTCAGCGTTTCAAGACAGATAAAGATTTTGAAATCATCGTCTGTCCCGAATTCACCAAAAACAATTCCAGAGGGACATCAAATATTCTTATCACCGCATTAAAATAGATAGAACAACTTTGACCGAGCAGCTCAATTATTCAACACTTTTTTTCCACAGCAAACCCATGCATATGCAAAACTAAACGAAAAATCTTGCACAACGAAACAAAAAGAGCGGCACCCACTTCACCTACAGCAGCGACGGGGTATCCTCGCACAGCCAATTTATGCATTTTGCCATGTTTGCGACTACATGGCGTCTAGCAAGCTGTTATTTGCTGTTGCCTTCCACCCGACAGAATTTGCTATGGCATATTGATTTGTAATTCTTGTTCGCAAACATGCTGATATAGATCAGTATCCTGGCTAGAGCGTTCGATAAGGGTGCTTTCCGGTAATCTGGTAGAGTCAGCGAAGTTGTCAGACGGAAAACTTCTCATATTATTCGGAAGCTGTGGCGATGTTGTATGAGTGGCACATTCAATGTCAATGGTGTAACAAACAGAATCATTTCCCAACGGACGAAATCAATGGTGAGCATTGGTTTCTGTTAGTGCACAATGAAGCTACAAGCTTGAAAATGGACAAAAAAAACAGTAGTAAAGTTTCACGGAGACACCATACGTTTGAGGAGAATATCCTTAAGTCTAAAGTTCAAACACAAAGATAATTTTTGATTTATCTTTCAAACAGCGTATAAAGATTTGCATATCTTAAAATAACTCTAACCTTGGCAATCTCTATCAATGAATTTTCAAAAAAAAAAAAAAAAAAACTTTCACTGATTTTCTAGGAATATCTTAAAGGAGTTTTCACTATGAAATTATGTACAAATAAAAACCTACCAGAGTAAGCAATTTTTTCGATTATTGGCCACCTGATCACCCATAGTGGACGTTAGGGAACAAAAGCCAAGGCAACAGCATGGAGGCCCATCCCCTGCGTCACCAATAGTCCAGTCGCCCGCATACTTCCTCACTCCACATATTATGAAAGAGGCTTCTGCAGATGAAAGCTTACTTGTTACGAGCACGCTCTTTTTCGCAATGAGATTTGCACCGATGTGTGGTATGGAACGGTATAGCGTCCTTGAATGAAGTTTCGACCAAGACCTCTGTCGGATTGGAGTGTTCCGTAACGTTCAAGGACGACATGTCAATAACTGACGAACTGTTAGGTGTTGGGTTTGTACTATAGTGTACTACTATGCGATGTTCAATTTAAGCAAGACAATACATGTACCAAAGGTATTTCAGTGATTTAAAAATGAATAATGTATTTAAAAAAGTAATAGCAGCATTCATTTATTACAAGCCGCTTATATCGAAAATTTTGGCCAAACTCGTACAACTTTTGATAACGAAGTCTACTTTGTAGATTTATTCTAGGCATCTATCCAAAGTCTTAGGTTGTCAGCACGTGTGAAGCTAGGTTTAAAACTTAATATTTAAGAATATTTTTCTCTTGCATCTACCATATAAAACACGATTAAGAAGAATCGGAATTTTTTACTAAACTTAATATTTTTTTTTAACACATTAACATTAGTTTGGAAACATGTTTCAAAAACCGGCTCTCATCTACTACTCTTGGTCGTATTAATAATTGAATCGTTTTTCACACAAATCGGTAATTATCACAATCTCAATCAATCACACTACCAAACTACAATTCCTTCCACCAGCTGACGATACATTTTCCGCCTAGAGTGATTCATCGGAAAACCCTTCCAGCAAACGTTTCCTTCGTTCTGACAGTTGCCGAGCGGCACGGGACAGGTTGTCGCCACCAAACGCGGAAGTGAGAGTCGCGTGAGTTGGTAAACAATTAGGTATGCCGCCGCTCTAACCTGGTCTAGTCTACAACATTTATCACACCCACCTTTCCGCTCTACCCCATGCTCGTTGCTTTGAATTATTGGAGCCATGGTGGCTCCACAAAATTATCCACCACCGGCACGAGTTGAGTCAGTTGTTCGGTGCATCGGTCGGTACCCGATAAGAAGTGTGTAACACCATTAGAACAGATTAAGTATATCATCAATTCTCGAAGACTTATTGAAACAGACTCAAGTCAGAATAGTTAACAAACTTACTTTATCAATCCTACGTGTTTCGTAGACGAAATTCTACTCGCTCTAAACCAACTCGATTTTTCACTTTTGGAACGTTTAATTTCCGGATTTACAAAACGACGAAAGTAAGATACTCCCCTAACCGCTACTTTCGTCGCTCCGTCGATACCTAACCGCTACTTTCGTCGCTCCGTTGTATGGGAGACAACATGACTTAACCACGAATCAAATCAAAACACTACTTGAGTCGATTTTACACTGGTACAAAAACGTCGTAAGTAAAAAATGTTAAAAAGGGGATTCATTTTAAAACAGTTTTAGAAGAAAGGTTGTGATTCTTCTTGATTGATTTTCTCAAAACCGTATGAAACTTACTTACGTCGATTTGAAAAAGTAATCGAGAATTGCAAATATTGTAAATTTTACACCCTGGACGCGACGATTTGTAATCGTCGCCGGCGAAATCGTCGCCAGCCAAGCAACCGCTGTGAATTTGACGTTATCTTAGCAACACAATGGCAAATCATCTCCTTTGATATATTTTCTGGAATTTGACGTTTCACCAGTCTTGCCAACACAAATGCACCTCACCTCCTTTGATTGGTTGGTTGACGACGATTTTCAGTCTGTTCGAAAGTTGGCGGCGCGTTTTGTTGTGAATGAAACAGACAACAGTATCAACAATTGTCAAGTTATGATATTTTTGCAATTTCTCAACGTAATAGGCTGTTTTTCATCACGCCAATCGGTCATGAAACGGCCTACTTTCCTGCACTGAAGTATGCAGTGCGGGAATAGTCATTACGCATTTGAAACCAGTGCTGTAATGATTCATTATGCAACGCTTTCTCATTACGCAATAGTTTCTTAATGAATCATAACACAACCATATTTTAAGAAATTTTAAAATAATGTTGAATGCATTCCGATATGATTTCTGATACCCTCTAGTGGTTTTCTACGAAATAGTAAAAAATGTTGTACGTAACTCGTTGCAGAACTCGATTTTTACAGCACTCGTCGTAATTATAATTTACGACTCGTGCTGTAAAACTCATCATTCTGCAACTTGTTCCGTAAACTACTATTTATATTTGTCAAAGTTATTAGGGGGATTCACTTAATAGCGTAAACCTCTGCGTAAATGGATTATTTAAAATACTTCATATCATTGCGTAAAATGACAATGAAACATTTTGGAGCGTTTAAAATCCGCGGATTATCAATCTAAGAATGCTTTGGTACCCATGAAAATTGACAATAGGCTAAGGGGTCATGCACAAATTACGTCACGCTCCAAGGGGGGGGAGGGGGTCGAGCCAAGTGTGACAAGCCTTACACAATTTTCAGAGGACTCATACAAAAAGTGTGACAAAGGGGGGGGAGGGGGTCGAAAAAGTTGAAATTTAGCGTGATATAATTTGTGTACTATCCCTAATTATAAACAAGCGTTTTGCCGTTTTGTTTTCTCAGAATGTTTACGTTGAGAGCTAGAGAAAACAGCAATTATAAAACAGAAAAATAAAGTTAAAATACTAGATGCTGAACAAGAGTAACCTGCAAACTTCAACTGGCCAACGACTATAATTTCAGTGAATATAAGCTTAGGGTTCATTCAAATATTACGTAACGCAAAATTTGGCAGTTTTAGACCCCCTCCCTCCCCCACGTAACAGCTTTTGTATGGAAAATTTTAAATTTTTGTACGGACCGTAACACTATGTGATACCCCCTCCCTCCCCCTGTTGCGTTACGTAATATTTGAACGATCCCTTACAGGGGAAGTTGGCATGTGATGATTGTTATCGGTCTTAATTGGCGTGAATTCCATCAACGCGATAATATGAAGCGTCCGTCCTCATTCGTAATGCTTATGGTATGGAAATTCGAGTGTCATTGACAGGAATGTTAAAATTTAAAACTGGGAGGAACCAACACATTTGTCGATGAAAGATATAAAATTAATTTCAGTAATGACCAAAATTGCACAGACTGGGGTAGAATCTGAAAATAGTCCATACAATGCATGTGTTTTCTTTTTGCTACAGATTACACAATTTTGTCCAAAACCAACAGAAGCAGCTGATGGAACGATCGGAAGAGCTCGTGTAAGACACTGTTGTATTATAACTTAGCCGGAGCTCGTAATATAGCTCTTAATATTTGTGCGATAATATTACGAGCTAAGTTATAATATAACAGTGTCTTACACGACCGGACAAAATTGTGCAATCTGTAGCAAAACGAAAGCACATGCATTGTATGGACTATTTTCAAATTTGACAACAAGCATTATAATTGTTTCCGTTGGTAATTTAAAATTTGTGTGACGTTAGATGACTTGGCATTGCTAATTCAAATTTGAATCAATTCTACAACGAACAGTTTTCAGCACAAACCACAAATCGCAATGAATGACGGACGTTTATTACCGATCACTAGATTATTATTCTCTCATATGACATCAAAATAGAGAAAGAGGTAACCAGAAACACGTTTCTAGGGTGACTAGATGTTCAAATTAAAAATGAACCCCGATGGTTTACATGAGGTACCGTTCAAATTAGCGGGGGTGCACGGTACCCTTATTGAAAAGTTAGTTATAATTATAAAAATATCCGTCGTTGGGGTAAAATTGGGCCAACAATATTTATCTCATGAAAGATTTTCAAACAACTTTCATATTTTGACTTGAAATGTTCTTTAAAATATGAGAATAAGTAAGGAATTTTCAAAAACGTGACCAAATATTTGAAATGATGAAAAGCTGGGTTTGAAATAGCACTCGTTTTAATCATTCCAAGACTGCGTAGCCGTAAATTCCACAATTAAAAGATACAGTCGATTCCTCGACAAAATTAAATTAAACTAGTAGTTTGAGACATCTATTTTTTTTTATAATACCTGTTGATTATTACAAGGTACACTTTGTTAAAAAATAATTTCAATATTCCATAAGGTATTTAAGATTATGCTCTGGCCCGTTGTCACCCCTTAGACCTCATGCTACCTTGAGTTCTCATAACCAGTGCTGGGAATGGTAATAGCAGTAGGCTTGAATTTTCGCGAAAATCACGTGGCTCTCCCAGTACAGTAGTTCGAAAACGTGAATCTCATCAAGTAGCCTATGTTGGGTGCACGAATTTTCTAAACCATGAGTGTCATTGAAGGCTCTAAATGCGGGAAATGCAGCGGGAAATAGAACATTTTTCTACAGTAATTCTGGGTTGCCCTTAGCAACGGGTGTTTTGCTATTTTCAAGGCTTTTGCCTACAGCAGCGATGGGCGTGAGTTTCACTGGCTTCGCTGACTGTGATTGGCTTTGCTTGGCTACTGTAGAGTGAATTTCAAGATTTTTCCCAACCCTGCTCATAACTCATGATTGAATTTTTTCATATAGGGTAAGTGTACCAGTTATGGACATAGTGGTTCCCTATTTCGCCATACGCGATTACTTGAATGTCTTCACATTTTGAAAAGTTTTGTGTGTTGTGGTAGTAAGATTTAAGATAGATGTCAAAACATTCAAAAAGATTAAAAATGTGAAAGTTATCAAAATTTCACATATGTCCAAATAGGGAAGCACTATGACCATAACTGGTACACTTTCCCTATGAGTTATCAATCACGAAACTCAGCAACCGGAAAACCATTAAGTTGGTTCATCTGTTTGATCTATTGTCTTGTAGCTACACAGATTATTCACACCAAATAACGATTTGTTGTTAGTCTTGTAGAACTATGTTTTTTTTTCTAATACAAATATCAACAGTCGGTTTCATGAGTTTTTGACGTTCTTCATGTTTGAATCATCGTTGACAGCATGAGTGTGATTGAGTGATTATGCACGAAAAACTCAAACATGTGACTTTCGAAGCAGATCTCTTTTGAGTTTGCTCTCGTGGGAGAGCTCATTGAGAGAGATTTGAGTTCACGTCAGTCAACATTGAGTAAGAGTTAATAAAACAAAAATAGAGAAAAGTGAGCTTATTTAATTGTGCGTGTTCTGCACAGGTTGTTGAATGAGGTGAATGAGGAACGCTGATTCTTGGCTCTCTAACCACGCCAAACCTCAAATTTTCTAGAGCACAAATCTAGCGAACCGAACATCCATTTGAGCTGAAAACATAATCGATTGATCACACCCTGCTAGTGACCAATCGATTAAGTTTTCAGCCAAAAAGGATGTTTGGTTGTCCAGATTTGTGTTCTTGAATATTTGAGGTTTGGCTTCGATTCATCTTTACGTTAAGCGAATAAAATACGACAAACTTCAGTGAGCTGGTCGTTTAGTGCGCATGCCGTAATAAAAAGTTGCATCAATCAGGCGGAGGTCAGCGGAAGACACCCGCATAAGTTCATTCTGATATTGTCGTGAGCGTACTAGAGCTACAAAGCCATGCCAGAACTGAAACAAACGTTTAATACTTGCTCTTATCGACTATAACAGTAATCACATAACTTATATTAACATTTTTGTGCTTTATTTATTCTAAGATCCTTTTTTTTTCAAAAATAACAACATTTTTTTTTGTAAATTTATTTGTTTTACCTTTCAATTGGTTTAACGTAGGAAACAACAATTAATTAAACCTACACCAGTAAAACATGAAGAAAAACATGCTTAAGCTACTTCGGAACGTTAAATCAGTTGATTTTTTTTTTGTTTAATACCCAGACAACCAGAAATAACATGAAAGTCCACGTAGAAACTCGTTCATTCATACAAACTATATCGAAACCACACAACTCAATGGATGAAATCGTCAGATTGATGAGTATTCTCGCATATAACGCTTCTTTTCTGAGTTCATTTGTACATTTTGTTTCGTCCCGTACACACGTACAAAGTAAGTCGAATTAATCCGTAGCAGCTGTCAAATCAACATTTGTTATCATAAGTTAAGTCGCATGATATCACAGGTTAGTTTGGTAGAAAATTTACACTCTCGCATTGTATGCTATTATTCATCACATAATATATGCACGTATATCGCCTCCAGTTTTGTTCGTAGAAGGCCTTTTTTGCGACATCTTATAAGTAAAATTTTGCACATACAAAGGCTCCAGGTAATTTCATAATACCATGACCCCACAGTTATGGATCAAATAGTGTGGAGTCCAACCTATAAAATTCAATTAAACGACATGGAAAACGTAAAATTTTAATTGAAAAGCACGAATTGAATCGTTTCAAATTGGAACTTCGATTAGTAAACTGTTTTGAATGTGATATTTACATAGGATTACTTAAAAATTAAAAATTGCATCGGTTTCTGAAAACCATATTATGGATCAATTTTCATATTATGGATCAAATTGTGACATATTACGGATCAGTGCGCAAAATCAAGAGATTTTAAACTCAATGCATCTGTATTGCATGATTTGGTGAAAGTTAACAATGTGTCACATATTACTGCAAAAAATTGCATTGTTAGAGCTGGAAACAAGGGTAAAATGTCATTTTTTGTGATATACTGCATTGTAGTAACTGAGGCATGAACTGTTTTCGCTCCACACCAAGTTTTCCACCCATTTTTGTCTGCTAAAAATGAAATTTACCAACCTTGATGTTGTATTAGTTTAATCCTTAGTGCTTTTGTCTGAAAATGTTGAATCCAATGCTTAAAATTGTAGAAATCTACATTCTTTGGTAGTGATCCATAATCGTGGTAAACAATCATTTCCTGCTCCATATTATGGATCACTAGTTAGAAGTGCTAATATTCGGTATTTAGAATCAACAATCAAGAAAACTGTTTTCTGAAGATGAATTCACACTAAATCAAAGCGATCGAGCATGTTTTATACTATAACATATGAATTTTACCACCAGTGGGAGCTTATGAATGCTGACGGCACTTCTTACAGAAAACGACCATATAATGATAGCTGTGTGGTACCAACTAAACATTTGTCAAATACACCGTTATTAAGCGGTTGAAAGTTGTGCTTAACTTTACAAATGCTAGGAGACAAATCGTATAACATGGGAAAAATATGTTTTACGTCAACGTTTATGTTTTGAGCGAGTTATCCGATGTTGAACGCTAAAGTGATCCGTCACTGTGAGTGATCCGTAACTGTGTGGGCATGGTACGTACATTTTGGTTTTGTGGGTAACGGTCTGTCGGGGCACCGTGTTCAAGCGACCACTATCGTTTTCTTGGTCAGTGGACAGTTACTCCAGTCGAGTCACTCTGATCGACTCGACTTATATCATAGACCCATAGGTCAAGATGTACATAGTTGAGAGTAAGGGGCATATTTTACAAATCGAGCAAATTCATGTGACTTGTCTGAAATCACTGCCGATCGAAGTCATGCTGATTTCAGAAATTCACGGTCAACATTAATGGTAATCCTGTCACATAGAGTGACAACTTAGCATAAGCATAGATGAGCGTACAATTTGTAGTTGCTACTCCGTGATTGACTAGAATAATCGAAGAAGCATTTGCAGCATGAAATTTTGATTCTTTATGTTGCAATTTCTTTTTCAGGGTACGTCCGTAAAGTACGTCTCGCAAAATGTTGCCATATTCATCCTCCTCAATTTTACTCTATATCACACTTTTTGATTGGATTTCAATTTTTTATGGGTAGTCACCTTTTCTTGTAACCCCCTCCTTCCTCTTCTGTACGGGACGTAATTTATGAATTACCCTTCACCTGCAGTTTTTTCAACTTGTTTACATTGTTATCAAAATATGTTTGATTATTCTCGAAAATAAACTTATAGAACAACTAGATATGGACGACACACTTTCAAGATTTTGTTTGGATCCCCACCATAGACTTGAAATTTTTTGGTGAAATAAGTTTAATATATGGGAATACGACTATGAATAACAAAAACGGAGCTGAATTTCAATTGTGAGATGAGGTTAAACAGTAAAAAATCTAGCTTGGTTCTCTTTTGCACCACAAATCGCCAAATCACTAGGCACATATGAACATGAGACAAGCCACTGGTGTAGTTCTTATCATACCACTTGGTATATGACATTATTCACTAGTTATTTAGCAAGAGGGGTTTCAAAAATATCAAAGTGGTCATCAACTTCCCGTTATCCCCTACATGTTTTGTTATTTTAACATCTTACCGGTCAATTTCTTCAAACATGCTCTTATGAAGTTCATTGAAAGAAATATTACAGGTTGTTATGATATTGTTCGACACTTTTGATCGGGTACCAACTGCACGGTGAAAAATCGTTCTCTCGGGCTGACCTGGTACCACAAATTACCACGACGGACGCCACCCGGCAAATGGGTACTTCTGTTGCGTGCATAAAGGTGATTCGGATAAATGGAAGCAAATGGGAGGAAAAATGATACTGTTTTCCTGCGGGAACCGACAATTGTATACGTTTTCGCTGGGCAAACTGGAGCCATTCCAGGATGTGCAATTTTTAGTTGGTGATAAGCACTATACGGAATTAGGGAAATGAGTCACGTGGCGCCTCATAAATTCAAGATGATTACTCTCTCACCAACGGAGTTTAGTTCAAGTTTCCAAGCGAACATTTGCTCCGGGAGTTCTTCTGAATAGCTCAAATTTCCTGGTGTAGCTCAGTCTGCAGCATTTCTACGGAGGCTCATATATTTGCCTTTATGGTCGCTATAAATCTCCCAACAGCGTGGTTTTATCTTTATTGAGCATGGCACAACATTGCTACTGTTTCAGAAACTCATAGTAGAACAACAGAATGGTGGTCGTCCAGTGAATATTGAGTGAAACAGTAGCAGAAGTATGTAAGCTTATTATTGCTGGCAGTCACATGATCTGGGAAGAAAAAGTTTATAACGAGTTTCCAGCCGTGATTACAGCAGCTATAAATAGATCTCTAATATAATTTCAGATTTCATCTGTTGAATTATTGGTCCGATAAACTGTTGCTAAACGTGGCAAACATGAAATGAGGGCTTATTTGGGAATCCATGCTTTTTCAAGTTTGAAATCAGTTCGATCCTTTAGACATATTTATCGAGCAAGTAATCGAGGAAGCAAAGGGAGTCGCCAATATGTGCTCAGTATTTCAGAATTTGTTGGGTTTGGGTAGGAGATTTTGAACTCCGTTAATGGAATCAAGGTATGCTTTCAAAGAAAAGAGGCTGCCACGTTTTGTCTAAAATCCTTAAAAATCGCGAATTTCTTCTGAAGAAGAGGCACAATAGTTTCCTTATGACGACAAAACTGAACGTATATTGAAGGTCGTCTTGAAATGTCTCTCGAGTGGCTATAAATCACCTGAAGAGATCAAAAATTGAATAAATATTTTTATTGGATTTTACCCATTCCATGTAATCAAAATGAATAAAAGAATCCAATCTGACAATCTTCGAAAAAAAAAATTGCTCAAAAAATTTATATAGCCACTTTTACAAAAGTAATTTCAATAATTAATAATCAAAATTGTGTCGGGGACGATTGTGCCAAACATTGACGCATGAATGTCAAATGCATGATTTGTACAGGATCTGTGTCTTGTGAATGAAGACAACAAAAAGTTTGTGGGTGCGAAAATTTCATTTGCAGAAAGTTCTTTCATTTACTCAAATTTGTTTTTCCTTCCAGTGGACACAAGCACGTATTTTTCTTACCAGATATTCTTAGACACGAGCCAACCTCCACTCGAACGTCTCGAACCCATAATGGTGACCTTCAAAAAAGTTCAACCGCACCTGGATAAGAAAGCGGCGAATTAACCGTAATGGACGCTGGCGTGTGCACCGCTGTAACATTCATGAAAATATAATCCAATTTACACGCTCCGGTCTCTCGACTGGTGTTGCCATTTGGAAACAACACGACCAGGTGATAAAAATGAACATGCGAGTGTGTGAACAAGTGCCGATGTTTTCCTTTCGCTGTCAAAGCCCCATGGGAAAACTAAAATTGTTTGCTCGGGAAGCTACGAGCCATAAATTTGCCCGTGCCGACACTTATTTCCATTTGTGTTTTCGACTTGCGGTTACGGCGAAAGGAGCTTCGTTAAGAAATATCAAAATGAGAGTGTTTGTTGAACTTTTGTTGTTATTATTCACGGTGTAAGGTGCAATCGTAATTGGTCTACGCAACACTGATTGACATATTCGTGGTTTTGTATCTGGCGGTTGTTTTTATTCCCATGCCATTTTGCCAACATATATTCGTCTGATTCTTCTAATAAAGAGGAGTCATGTCATCAAACTTATTTGTACAGTTTATCAACTTATGGATAATCGTAAGATATCTCGAATCAAACTCCAAATCATAATTCACCTTTGATAAAATTTAAAAAAGATTTTATACAGATCCTGGTGTCTGGAGGAATATCTTTTCCTTTAGAATGAACTGGAGGTGACATTCCTGGAGGAATCCCAAGTAAAAATTCAGGAAGAATTCCTAAAGAAAAAAAAACTGAAGGAATCCCTAGTAGAATTTCTGAAAAAAAAACATAGTGGAATTTCTGAAGGGATCCCTATTTAAACTCATAGAGACATCAATGGTGCAATCTGGTGGAATACCTAATGGAATCTTTGGAGGAATCCCCGGTGGAACTTTCTGTTGAATGCCTGGAAGAATCTTTCGTGAAATTCCTTGTGGAATTCTTGCCAGAATGCCTGATGGAGTCTCTGGTGCGATACTTATTCAAATTACTGGGGAATTTCCTGGCGGAATCCCTGTTCTTGGTGAAACTTCTTGATGAATCCCAGGTGGAATTCCTGGAAGATTCCCTGGTGAAGCCTCTAGAGGAATCCCTGGTGGAATTCTTGCAGAAATCTCCGAGGAAGATGCTTTTTCCAAGGGTTCATCATTGGATACTCCTGTCTTCTTCCAGTCATTCTTCGGCAAATTCCTTCTTAATTTTCTCCGGAATCTCTCAGGAATGTCTCTCAGGATCTCTTCTAGGGGTTCCGTAGATTTTCCTCCTGCAGCTCTTCTAGAAATTCATTCAACGATTCCTCCAAATCTTTTAGGGGTCTAGTACTTGAAACTAAAGACGACCTTACAGATGAAGTTGGAATATGCGTATATATCAAAGAATACTGTTCGGACGAGTGAAAGCAAAACTCCTTTTTGCAGTAACCTTTTAGGGTAGCTCAAAACTAACAGTAAAGCATTTTATTAGAATTATTTGTTAGTTAGTGGATCGATTTCAAAATATTTTTACCACTCACATAAATGTTTTTTTTTTCCTCTTTCAACCCGAACAATAAATTTTCGCTTTATTTCGCTTAGAACCTAAGAATTCATAACGTTAGTATTACAAAATTAAGTTCAGTTGATTGTATTACTTACAAACCTTTGATAATAATAGTTTATATTAATAATGTAGGGAATTCACTTAAACAATGAAAATATAATCTAGCACGCTTCTAATTCTCTTTCCTTTTCATAATCTGTCATATAACCTGTCATCTCGGATGTCATTTCACAGCAAAAAAACCAGTTGTTGAGCGCAGTGGTGCCATCAGATACACACTCTAGTTGATTTTAATGGTATAGTACCCAGTGAACACATGATCGTACATAAAAGGATATAAGATAATCTTAAATATAAGATAATTTCCAAAATGAAAATTGAAATTATTTGTGTGAAAAGTGAGCTGACTTTTTTGGTAATTATCCTTACAATCCACAATTCAAAGATCAAAAGTGTGTCATTTGAAATGCGATTGCCTTGCAGTCATCTCATAATTGTGAATCCTTTGAGATTAACATCTTGGACAAAAATTGATTGAATGATTAGCATGAAAATGCTGTAAATTGCCTTCATAAGCCTTGTGCTAACTTCTGTGAAAATAAAGTGAAGCCATGCTAAAGGTTTTTTAGATCGGTTCCAAGTCGATCCAGGATCCTTGGCCATGAAGTTTAATCATACTCATGTATCGTGCACAAATAGGAATGCAAAATGGCTACTTTGGCAATGCAAACTTTTGATTAATAAATGTGGAAGTGCTCCTAAAACACTAAGCTTAAAGCTTGGGTTGGGGCGTAATGCCATGAATAAGAACGACGCTGTAACTGATGCTCATCTTTTGATTTTGGTTGTACACTAGAGTGATGCAAATTTTGAAATATTTGCTCCCCTATGCTTAAACGATTTATATTATGGTAAATAGCATCCTCCCAAAGTTTGAAATGATTCAGAAAAAAATTGACTGTGCACAAGCCATTTGAAATTTATATGGAGATTACTATGGAAAACGCCAACTTTTTGTGTTCAGGCCTATATCTCTGCGACATAATATTTTATGGAAAAGTGAACAAACACTTTTCATGTGAAATCTTCCCAGCTACAACTTTGCCGAAGACCATATTTTGATAGGACTTGAGGATAAATTGCTATTCTTAATCATAAACTGGGTTCGCATTTTTCATGCTTAACCAACTGCTCGGCAGGCAACATTGGTGCTTCTGGCGGGTATAATAGATCAAAGTAATCCAGGCTACTATGTTCTACAGCAAAACAGCAGTGTTGCTCTGAAAGTAATTGCATGATCATCTCAGCAAGATTTAGACTTTATTATCACTAATAACAAATTATCCTTATGTCCCATCAAAATGTGGTCTTCGGCAAAGTTGTAGCAGGAAAGATTTCACATGAGTAGAGTTTGTTCACTTTTCCATAAATTATTATTACGAGCAGTTAGAGGACTGAACACAAAAGGTTTGTCTTTTCCATAGTAATTTCCATAGAAACTTCAAATGGCCTGTGCACAACCAAATTTCTTCCAAATTACTTCAAATTTTGGGAGAATGATTTTCATCATAATTGACACCGTTTAAGCATAGGGGAGCAAAAACTTCAAAATTTGCATCAGTCTATTGTACACATATTATTGGCAAATTTTGCATCAAAGATTCTTCTTTCTTTAAATTGAAGGCTTTTATTTATAGTTATAATGTCGACAAAATTATTGGAGTTAGTGCTGATAATTTTTTATCCAGCTAATATTTTTTACTGTTATAATTTAACTGTTTTTTCGTGACATACTTATTCAGTAATTAATGTTTTTTATTGCTCTTAATACTTCCACCATACATTTTCCCTTCTTTGAATCGTAGGTTATTCCTTACACTTATAGGATCAATTTAATGACTGAAAGAAGGGGCTGTTTAAAAATCATCTTATTCCAATAACATGCTGTTCTTTGGATTCTTACTGTTCTAATAGTTATTGGAATTGTAGATGCACACAATGCGCGCCATGCTAAATGCTGAATACTACGCTATGTTAAATTTGAACTTGACTGTTTAATTGACTTTGGAATCAAATTTTACTGTTTAAACCTGACGAATTTCAAATATTTTCAAAGTGTTTTCGGCAATGCTTACATACCGTTTTGATTCATATTACGGACACTTAAGGACTCAGGGAAGTATAACACAGCATAGAGCATACAAAATAAATCATTCTGTATGATTCATCAGCGTTATCGAATGCCGGAAATCCTTAACTTTCGAATGGTGGGTAAAGAATACGCTCTCGCAACTTGAATAATTTTAAATAAATCGAAATGTATGGCCTTTGATTCTTATTCCGGACGCCTTCTTATTTTTGTCTCATATTCCGGACACTTTGATTCGAATTCCGGACATCTGATGAAAATCATTAATATAAAAGTCAAATCATCAATTGAAATCGTTAAACCACTAAAGAGACGTCAAAGGCAGTTGGGCATTAAAAATTTGCATTGATATTTATGGAAATAGCTTATTAAAACGAGCCTCGAAAGAGTGAACTTTTGAACGGCAAAAATTGATACATTTCGTGTGAAATGTTTCCCATACAAAATAGAGTGTCCGGAATTAGAAGCTGTCCGTAATATGAATCAAAACGGTATGTGGCTGATCAAGTTGGTTGAAAATCATCGAAAATTGTTGGTATAAGAGCACCAATCGCATTCAATCTTGTGTGCAGCCCTGTCGTTGTCAAATTTGAGCGTCTTAGTCGCCCTTATTTTGGGGGGGTTACTATAGCCCAGAGGGCGCTTCTATTACCAGGCGTTAATAATGTCGTTCATCTCATAAGAAATATCACAAATATTTTAATAGATTGATATCAACTGTGATGTTGGTTATGTTGCTATCGGTTTTCGAATTTGAGTTTATACAAATCATAAACGGAAATCCAAAAATCCTTGGCAATACTTCAATATACAAATATTAAAATTATTACAAATACTTTAAGTCAAAACGGTATATTTAATTCATATTCCGAACACCGAGTGTTCGTAATATGAGTCAAATTTGAGACAAAACGGAGCATTCATTACAAGCGAAAACCAATATGCATTTGCAAGTACCGCAATCCGGGGTAACATTGATCATTTTTTTGAATATTTCTTAAATATTTCGTTTGAAAATGCAAATGTTGCAAATTTTATATATTTTTGAAACAAGTACTGCCAGCCTAGCTCGTGACTACATACTGCATTTTGTTTTTTGGAAGATTTAAGCATGTTTTAAAAAATGTTTTAAGTGATTTTTTGATTATCAGGGGTAACATTGATCAGCTATGTAAACAACATTCGGTATTATTGAAAATGTCATTACTTACTAAATTCATGGCCCCGAAGCCGAATATGAAGGTCAAACGCTTACAAGTCATTTACTTTTTGAGTTATTTTAAAAATAAATACACTTCGAACCACGGAATACGCCTAAAGGTAGGCAATTTTCTTTACAGTAAATCGTTAATGTTATCTAATTGAGCATACTTATGAAAGTTTTGCCAATGGAATCCTTTTCGGCGATGCCATTTTCAGTAAGAACCGCATTTTCATTGCTAATATCGTTTGCAGAGCTTATGTGAGACATGAATCTTCGGTAGTGTCATCCTTACCCATTGGAACCATTCTTTCCAAAAGTTGACAAATTTACGCATGAGCTAAACGCAATTTTCGCAAAAATCTTCACATTCATTAGCTCATGAACATGAGAAAGAGAAGAACCATTCATGGTTTGTAAATGATCCATCAATAAATGATGATACGAACTTTTTACGAAATGAGTCATTCCGATCACACTTATCAATGATACCCCGGATTACGGTATCTAGTTTGTGTTCCATCTCTATTGAAATATGAAACGAAGAGATTAAGTACATGGGCTCAAACATTAGTTGAAAAGTTTGTCCTTGAATCTACCATAACAATACCTTATATACTACTGTATATACTATGTGACTATTTTCTAGAGTCTAACAACTAATACTATTACGATGCCCTTTAAGAAGAAATTTCAATCCATGAAATAAACTCAGTCTTGTAGAACCTATCACTCAGTGTAAAACAAAGCGTCTAGAGCCAAATCTAAAAACCCCATCGAACCGTTTATATGTAAACGTTTTTATGTCCACTTCAAACTTCAAAATTTTTCTCATGTTCAGCATTTTGCTTTTAAAACAATATATTGATGAAACACAATTGTGAAAATTGATGCAACAGTTTCAAATGACGATCATTTATGCTGCTGGTGCCATTCTGCTCGTATAAAGCTCTTCAAAAGTCAAAAACATAATTTTGACAATACAACTGAATTGTATGTTTTTTAATTACTTGATATTGTATTTTTTTTATATATTGACTAAGAACAAAATGACATTGTACAAAATATGATTTTTGCATTTGTTAGAAAATCGTTCATTCGGTAAATATGATTGGCCAGTTTTTGCAGCTGCTCTAACTCAGTTTTTTCTAAGCTTCTTGATGCTGCAGAATTCAAAACGAAGCGCAAACGATGAAACACGTTTTTTTGATAAAATTCCAAATGGTCGCCAAAATTATTTTTAATTAGACTATATCGTTCCTCCATGCGATGCCCCTGAAATAGCTTTGTGTTTCAGGATAAATATTAGAAGAAAGATACGTGAAGAAATACATAGAATTTATCAAAAACTGAGCTTTTTTACAAACTGTCAAGCTAGGGTCCAGCAATTTCTCTTATAGTTTTTTTTTAATTCAAGCGAACTACGACACAACCTGTTATTCAAATTGTTTATGCCGATGGTGGTCCCGTTTCAGCAATAATTACTCAACCATAACTCGAAATATCTTTTAACGAAATATTATGCGTATTTGCAGTCATGTCAGACTAGAAAAAATTGTGGGCTGGACTAGAATGCAAAAAAAAGTTTTAAAGTTGAACATAAATAAATTGATACTTAAGATTCCGAATGTTTGATTTTGTTTGAACGTAAAGATATATATGAAGCATACATAGAGAATTATATGATCTAGAACATTTGAACTGTTTTTTACCTAAAGAAGAGGTATTTGATTTTCAGCCAAATATATGGCTTAAATTGATTTGAAAAAAAATATCGCTCTTGAAAAAAAAGTTAATAATTGCTCTGGATATCAATATGTTTCGCTATGGTTTTATCTTTTGCAGTTTTGCGTTAGATATATTACTGAATCTTGGAATTGCCAAGCATCAATTACAGAATTGCACTAATTCCATCAAATTTGAAAACACGAAAATACCGTTTTGATTCATATTACGGACACTTAAGACCTCAGTGAAGTATAACCCATCAGAAAGCATATTAAAAGAATCATTCTTTAAGATTCTTCCACGTTATCAAGCCTTCAAAACAATTAACTTTCGAATGGTGGATAAAGATTTTGATTCCGCAACATGAATAATTTTAAATAAACAGAAATGTGTGGACTTCTCATGATTCTTATTCCGGACGCTTCCTTACTTTTGCCTCATATTCCGGACACTTTGACTCGAATTCCGGACAGCTCATGAAAATCATAGATAGAAAAGTGAAATCAATAATTAAGATCGGCGAACTACTGAAGAGGCGTCTAAGTCAGCTGAATATTATAAATTTTCATAGTTATCTATGGAAAATGTTGACTAAAACGAGCCTCAAAAGTGAGAACTTTTGAACGGCAAAAATTGAAACATTTCGTGTGAAATGTTTCCCATACAAAGTGCAGTGTCCGGAATTTGAAGCTGTCCGTGATATGAATCAAAACGGTAATTGGGTCCTAAAATGTTTAATGAATTCTCGTTTTTATTCAATAATACGAAAGAGCATGTTCTTGCAACTACTTTAGCAAGTTTTCCCGCTCAAATAACGGCTATATCATTTTTTAACTTCAATTTTAAAAATGGTTCCAAATATCAACCTTGACACTTGTGATCTTGTTTGACATTCACTTTTTCGACAAAAATGCCACAGGGCATATAGTTTTAACACTGGGGTTGTTCCTATCTGACATTTCGGAAGGGACACGGAAAACAAAATATACCCAAAATTCGAGTTTAAACCAAGGGGTGTGACAACATCTCAAAAATCATTAAAAAAATGTTTTTTGTACTTAAACCAATGAAAATCATTTAAAAATTGAGTAAACATGTGTTTCTGCCCTAAACTTAAGCGTTTGGTAATAAAATTGAGACAGGGCTTTAGGACCCTATTCTCTTGGTGCATACTTGATTATGAAAGTTTATCATTATCACATGAAAATTATTGGTCCAAAACAAACACATAACCTGTCTTAAGAACATTTAAGTTGAAGATTTTGTCGGCGTTAAACTTTAACATATTACATCAACCTTCGAGAGTGGTCTTAGGCCCCTTAACGATCACGTGCTTTTATCGAAGGATCTCTCGAGATAATTTGTCCAAAATTTTTTTTAATAATACCTCATAAAGCCGTGTAGACAAATGCTTTTATTTTGTAATACCCAATTGATTAAAGGATTGTGCTACTTTTCTCTAAATATTGATTCCCCAAATGTCGTTTCTTGAACGCCAGTCCCTTGAATGTCTGTTCTCCAAATATCCCGTTTCACAACTTCCTACAATTCAGGGTAGTGAACGGACCAATCATCTGGTAGGCACCCTGTCACTGAGAACTATTCTTGCGTCTTTATGAGCTGCATCACTTCTCGAAGAGACAGGTCATTTGGAAAAAAGGCATTCGAGGAAAAGGGTCATTCTGTCGGGGTAAAACTATCGTTCGCAGAAACGATATTCGTGGAGAAGTAGCACAATCTTTTGTGCTATGGTAAATATGTAGTATGGAAAAATAATATGAGACAAAATAAAGATATTATAAACAATATACAAAACGGAAAGAACTCCCCGATATAATAAATAAATGGCCCGGCATACACAATACGCTAATCAACATTGATCCTGATTTAATCGCTCGTTCCCGCAATATCATACGATGCAATTAAAGGACCAAACACTACTTTTCACTTGATATTAGTTAAGGTCATAAAACAACCAAAATTTAATTGGTTTTCTAAAGGGCGTTAAGATGCAGCTGATCTACTTTGAACAAGGTATAATCACTTCAGGGCGTTGATTCAAAATAAAAATTTGATTGATTTTTACAGGGCGTTAAGATTCAATTCATTAATGTCGACAAAGGTTAAATTACTGCAGGATTTTGATAGAGCTTAGGATTTTCAATTAATGTCCTACAGGGCGTTGAGATGTACCAGTCCTTTATAGGATATTGTCAACGCATGCACATTTTAACACGCAATAAGACAAGATCAATTACTATAAAGCTTGAAAATTTCTATTTATGCCATACAGGGCAAACAAAATGCACCTGATCAATGTGGAATAATGTCAAATTACTCCAGGGCATTGATACAGCTTGGCATTTTCGATTCATGTCGAGCAGATCTTAAAGTTGCACCTGATCTACAAAGAATAAGGTCAAATTACTCCAGGGCGGTAATACGGGTTATAATATTCAGTTGATGTCCTAAAGGGCGTTCAGATGCATCTGACCTACAAAATATAAGCTTGAATTATTCCAGGGCGCTGAAAAAGCTAGAATTGCCAATTGATGTCCGGATGGATGAGGACGTTAAGATGTAGCTAATATACGTGAGAAAGGAACAAATAAATCTAGGGTGTTGATACATCTTGATAATTTCGATGGCATCAATCAGAGCGTTAAAATGCATCTGATCTTCATAGGATAAAGTCAAATTATTCCAGGGCGTTGATACTGCTAATTTTTTTTTATTGATTTTCAATAGGGCGTAAATATGCTCCAGATCTCGCAAGGATCAATATGGAATAAAGTCATATTACTCCAGACCGTTGATATAGCTTGATCGATTTATGTTATACAAAGCGTTAAGATGTTTCTGACCTACCGTAATCCGGGGTAACATTGATCAGCGGGGTAAAATTGATCGCAATGACCCTCTTCGTAAAAAGCTCGAATCAACATTTGTTGATGAAATATTTTCAATGCATGAATGGCGATTCTCTTTCTTCTAATCATGAGCTAATAAACAATAAGGTTTTTGCGAAAATAAAGTTGTGTTCATGCGTAAATTTTTCAACTTTTGTAAACAATGATTTTCAGGATTATAGATGACACCATAAAAGAATCATGTCTCACATGAGTTCTGTAAACGATATGAGCAAGAGAAATGCGATTGTTACTAAAAATGATATCGCCGAAAACGACTCCGTTGTCAAAATTTTCATAAATATGTTCAATAAAACATAATTCACAAATTAGTATAGAGCGTGAAGAATTTTATTAGGAAATTGCATACATTTAGGCGTATTCCACAAGTCAAGGTGTTTTTAATTTTCAAATAACTCAATAAGTAAATGACTTATAAGAGTTTGATATTCATATTCGGCTTCAGGGACCATGATATTTTCAATATTACCGAACGATGTTTTCATGGAGTGATCAATGTTACCCCATATCAGCTAAATCAAAAACTCACTTAAACATTTTTTTAAACATGCTTTAAACTTTTAGAAAACTAAATACAGTACATAAACACGAGCAATGGGTGGCAGTACTTGTTTTAAAAATATAAAATTTGCAACACATGCATTTTCAAATCAAATGTTTAAGAAATATTCAAAAAAATGATCAATGTTACCCCGGATTACGGTACGTGAAAGAAGGCCAAATTACTCCAGGGCGTTGCTAAAGCTTGGAATTTTTAATTGATGTCCTACAAAGCGTTAATATGCACCTGATCTAATATCTACTTAAGACAATGTCAAATTAGTGGAGGGCGTTTAATCTAATTTATTTATTTTTTCTTTTATTTTAACTTTGAATTGAAAAAGAGGGAAAAGCCCCTTTGAATGATAGTTTTTACAAATCGTTCTCAAAACGGCAAAATATCTCTTTATCTTTTAAAAGGGCGTTTATACATCTTTACATTTGTCCTACAAGGCGTTAAGATCTAGCTGATTTACATGGCACGAGTCCAAATACTCCAGGGCGGAATATTCAATTGATGTGGGGCGTAAAGATGCACTACATAGGGTGAGGTCAAATTACTCTAGGGCGTTGAAAAAGCCTGAAATTTTCAATCGATGTTCTACAGGCCGATAGATATGGTGAAATTACTCTAGATCGTGGATACAGCTCGTCAATTTCGATTGATTTTCTACAGGGCGATAATATGCTCCTGTTCTATGAGCGTTAGATTGTTATTAATTTCGCACATTATTTTTATATGACTTCTGCTGAAAAATTCTAAAAACAATCTAAGACAAGCTTCTTAGTCGTCGACTAAGCGCGACTAAGCAGGACGACAGGGCTGCTTGTGTGAAACTGAAATATTTTATATTCTTGCATCAAACATTCACCAATATTGCATGCTTTCTTGCATCTTGAAAGTGAAATTGCAAACGAGAATGCTTTGAATACACGGTTAACCTTTCGGTCGTCGCGTGAATTTTTGTAACGCGAGTAGTCGCGCGTTGCACTTTGTACAACACCCTTGGTTTTGCGAATATCCCAGGAGCCTGACTACTTAGAAAGTTGGCGTCTTCGGCAAAGTTGTTCAGTAGATCAAGGGCTATCATTGATCGTGTTGGTTGATTCTTAATTTTGCCAACAGGTGACGCTAGGGAGCACGAAACATTTGTTTTGCAGATCTCAGAATCTTGATCACTAAGAAAGATGGCATCTTCGGCAAATTTGTTCAGTAGCTGAAATACTTTTTTTGTTTAATCCTTGAAGTTCGAGATTAGCTAAAATAATGATGGTCCTGGAGCTACGCATCAACTTTGTCGAAGATGCCATCATTCTTAATGGTCAAGATACTGATGAAATGACGTAAAAATGTGTTCTGAAAGATGTATTGAACGAAAAATGTAATTTTACATGATGAAGGATATGAAAACGATGCCACTATGATTGGCATTTCCCGAATCAGACACCATCGTATTTAAAATGTGACACAAATTCACGTCATTTGGCTCGCTTCTTTTATGTGCATCCAAAAGACGTAAAATCACATATTTTTGTGGAGTGTGTAGTTCTTAACTTACTGAGAGACTTTGCCGAAGATGCCATCCTTCTAAATGATCAGGATCCTAAAATATCTGCAGAACAAATGTAAAAGTTCCATGCCCACTAGTGCCACCTAGCAGTCAAATTCCGAAATAAATAAGGTACCATCAGATAGCGCTGCACCTCCAGAACACCTTTACTGAAGACACCATGTTTCGAAATTATCAAACAAACAAAAATTCACTGAATGGAGTCCTTGGAAACCCCTTTTTAAAGAATCATTGGCAGCATTCAGAATGTTATCCTCTAAAAAATATTTTGAAAGAAAAAATCACTACATTTTTTTCTAACTGCAAAAAATCCTGCATAGGAATTCCAAATTGAATATATGTTTAAATCTCTAAGGAATCGTTTGACATTATTTTGCTCAGAAGGTTCTTTAGAACTTAGTGTATGTATTCTTCACAAGGAAGGAACTCTTGTAGAACTTTCAAAAGCTACCCCTCAATAAATCTTGCAAATTTATAGGAAACCCTTTAAAAATTTCAGATGAAAAAAAATGAAAACCTGTAAACAGAACTATTAAATACCAGAACGAGTTTTTGGAAGAAATTCTTGGATGAATTCTTTATAAAAAAACTTGAGAATAGGTATATTGTCATTTTTTGTGATTTTATTTGAATCCCCGAATTCATTTTGTAAGAGATTGTCAAATATTTTTTTTCTAAAAAAAAAATCCTGGAATGATTTTTGAATTTTTTCCTGGATGAAACCTCAAACGAATCACAAAATTATTATTTTTAGTTGTCTCCAGTATAATTATTTAAAATTTTCTTAGAAAAATACAAGGAGAGAAACTACTTTAGGAATCTTTTTTGAAAGTCTGTCACCTGCTACAAGATAGCATGCGACAGACATGTAGACGTTTGCCTTGGAATGGGTATTATCCCACCAGATCAAAAAGTATATTGGGGCTCTTAAACTTGAATATAATATATTATATCATTACACTCAACAACAGAACCACAGAACCCATCTTCAGGATCGGTTGTCGAGCATTAGCAACCGATCGTGTGCTGCACGAGTGTCTAAGCACGCCAATGTATTGCCCAAGTGGTGGGATCACATACGAATGACCATTAGGTCGGTCGCACAAATCTGACCAATTCAGATTTAACTCACCAGTACCAGTTGCGATGATCGGGTGGACTAAAGTACTCATTGGGTATCTGAACATCACTCACTTGCCGAATAAGACAATTTAGATTTGGGGGGGAAATAAATGGGATTTTGCATGTAAAACTTCAGTATTCTTTTTAACTCTGGTGATTCCGTGGACTAGATTCGAAAAGTGACTTTTATGCTGAGCCGCGAACCTGTTCAAGCTGTCTTTCTGTAGACCAGCATTACTGCATGTGTTCTCTAACTAGTATTTTTTTCAATTTTTTGTCTCATGCCAGTGGGATGCACTCCCCGTGTGACAAGTCCTCGAAATCCTGTTAGTAATTTTTAAAGAGACCTCGGTGATATAGAAATGCAAATATTATCAATTTTAGAGGAAACCACGCAGTTGTTTAATAATGTTGCGCCCATTTTCATAGATTCGCGTTTCTAGAACTTTTCTAGCAGAGCACAATATGCAAAAATACTAAGGAATTTCTCATACGAACACTAAGCTGATAATGCCAGAAAGAAATATAAGATTATAATTATTTACAAAACAGAAAACTATGGTTTCCAAGTACTGATGGGAGGGTGTGGTTGAGGGTTAAAAACAAAATTTTGGAGCAAGTTGTTTGTATGAAACTATGTACCGTAATTTGCGATGTAGCTGATCAGTGGGGTAAAGTTGATCATTACCGTACCCACATGCATAGTCTGTCAATAGAGCTATAACACAGCGTAACAAAAATGACATTTTTGCGTGTCTCAAGGATCAAATTATGTGTCCCTAGTAGATTTGGGGTTGCTGAATCTGGTGCCATTTTCAGAAGTGTTCCAGCACGTCACAATTTTTAGCTACAGGTCGCCAAAGTTGTATAAAACACTGGTTTTATTCATGTTTACATGAGATTTAAAGTACAATTTATCAAAAATTTTTGTAATCTAATCCACCAAACATGCAAAATAGAACTTGAACTTTCATTTCAGACATAATTTGATTGAAATATTGCCCTTAAATTTCGATTAAACCAATTTTTCAACATGCTTGCAGTCTCCATACAAAATTCTTCGTTTCTTCTATATGGCAAAATACAAAAATTCTCTAAACCATTGAACAATAACATTTCCGCATCGAAAGTATTACAAACTTTGATGATAAGTATTGTTATACACATAAAGTATGAGTTCTGTGGCAAATTAAGCCAATATATTACCTTACAAGCTGGCAAACTTGCATGCAAGTTGGCTGAAATAGTCATTTATCTCAAAAACTAGTCGTGCTATGATATTTCTGAAAATGGCAATGGATTCAGCAACCCTTAATTAAGTGAATAGCAGTATTTTAATGCTGGAGACAAAAACGTGTTCCGCAGTGTAATTAGATTTCAATTATCACAAGTTCTGTGATTTCACATTGCCTGATTGCTACTCTTGATTTTCCTAAAGATGGATTGAGATCAGAGACAATTACATCATGCAAAAACAGGATTTTGGAGGAATATTTGATAAAATGTTGAAGGGTTCTTCTCCAAACAATCGAACAAGCCCATATAAATACACCATCCAAATAAACTGTCTCATACATTTCAGTTTTGTTTTCTGGACCCAGTTTCGAATTAGAACTGAGTATAAAAATTCATTTCAAGAGAAAAAAAAAATTTCTTTTCATTAGCAAGTTGTCAATTTCAAAGAAAAATGCCTACCTTTAGGCGCTAAATTAGGTTTATTCTGTAATTCATCAACTTCAATTTAAAAATCTACCGATTTATCAACAAGTTGCAAGATTTTTGATTCGGATTCAGTGACCCCATATTTAGTGAATAGCATGTGTTGCTATTTTTGGACACCTATCACAGTAATTGATCAACTTCATCCCGGTAGCAAAAAAATCACTTTTTGATTTCTAAAAATTATTTTTGTTGTTGTTATAGCATTTTGGCAAAATTTCCTATACATAATTCGATGAACATCCAACCAGTGTTGTGAAAAACTCAATTTCTCACAACTCACGCTTGAGATTTTTCATGCGTGAGTTGTCAATCATGCAACTCAGCAGTCGAAAAATCATGGATGAGTTGGCTCACCTTTTTGACTCATTGTCTCGTATTTCCAAAGTTTACTCACACACGGCAATAATTTCTTGTTAATCTGGTAAAATTATATTAATCCTTTCTACCGTAAACAATAACATTCGGGTTTCACGAGTTTTTGCTGGGTTTTGCGACAGAATCATTTTTTACGGTTTGAGTTGATTGAGTTGATTTTGCATCAAAATCTCAAGCGTGAGATTTGTGAAGCAGATCTCTAATGAGCTTGCTCTTACGGGAGAGCGTATTGATTGAGATTTTGAGTGTGAGTCTATCAACACTGCATCCAACCAGTACTGATATAAAACATATTTGGATGATAGTACATCTAAGCTCTGGTAGGATGATCTTATTAAACAGAATCGCTCATAAGTGATCAACTTCACCCCATTTTACGGTACTTGAAATACGAAAAACGATCCATGCTGAGGAACGTGAATTCAATTTGCTACTCAAAACGGGTTTCATGGCATTTTCGTGGAGCGAATCCGATTATGTTTTAAACAGGATATTGTTGTAATATTGATGTGATTGTTATTCCGTTAAATTACACGATTACGAGTGGAGAGCTTCTTAAGGGTGAAAAGTATAGTAATAGTGATAATAATAATAACAAGTATCAATAAGTCAAACCCAAAAATTTCGTGTGCCGAAATTATTTTATTTTTTGCTGTGTGTACTGACGCCTTTCCACGGAAATAAAGAAGGCCGCAGGTGCCGAAATGAATAAGCATAGGGCCAAAAATCTCGTTAACGAAAAAACCTACGCCAAATGGGCGAATTGCAACATATGATGCCAATTTAATATCTGATTTGATTAAGTAAGTACAACCTTTTAACCAAATATATGTAACATGAGCGAACAACATTCCCACATTCCCACATTCCTTCGATAATACGGATCATCTGGGTAACAGCTCTCCAATCAAGCGATGAAAACCTTTTCAGGAAAAATAAACGAATAAATCATACTCAGCCGTAGGCATCTTGCGTGGGTGCTTCTGACAGGTGAAGATGTCTGCAGGAGCGTGACCCGAAGACATGCGGTGTCGTCACCACGTCGTAAGTGAGATCCTTAGGCACATATTCCAGAAACGAAATTATATTTCATTCCCTACGAACATCTGATGCCCGCTGCTCACGCAATTCACGTGTTCGTTTCTCCTACTGTGGAAAATCGATCATGTTTCATTGTTCCATATTGACTCAATGAATTTGATTGGGAGGTATGGGAGGTCATGTGCCTTCAGACACGGATGTTTCTGAATGGGTTGCTGAAATTTCATGGGAGCGAAATCCTTTACTGTGGGAAAATTATTTATATTTAGCTAAAAGCACAGACGGTATGCCGCCGTCATGATTAAATGGACCAATTTTTTGCTCAGGAAAGGAAACCTTAAAATGTGATCGTTGTTTCAGAAAATTTACGGGGCTTAAAGTCCTAGCACACTGATACTGTAATTACAAGTGCTTCATTGGGTGAGAGGAAATGAGCATGAGCATGAGCATGGATAACCGTACAATTCGTAGTTGCTCCGTGTCAATCACGGAGAATGATCGAAATTGTACAGGGAACCAACAGATGTAGCTTGGGAGTAGCATACCATCTTCAATGTACATTTTCGAGAACTTTGAAATTAGTAATGTCAATAACGGCGCCGGTCACGCCCTTATGGTCATCGGGAAAGGAAAGGAATGTTAGTGTGACATCCATTGTTACTAAAGACCGAGTATACCTGAAATTGAGAAAAATAATGAACTATAATGTAGATGAGTAGTAAACGCTAGGTAAAAGGTATACAGTCAACACTCCCTTACTCGATATTCTGTATCTCGATATTTCTCCTAACTCGATGGCATTATTGTTTCAACTTGCCCCAGTGTATATATTAACACAACATTCTGCATCAAATATTGTCACTTGGGATCCATGTGTTCAAACGTGAAATTTCTTTCGTTTTTTATATTTCTTGCTAAGTGGGGATCCCATTTGGAAATTGTTCCTTTCAATTAAATTTCGCCTTACTGCATGACATTTGCCGCACTTGTTCAGACCGATGCCTCCTCATCCAGCGAGTGTGATAAAAATACATAAAGGTACACCCGTAAGGAGTCGTATATTTTCTGGCATCGTCATCGTTGTCGGTGCGGATAAAACATGGAGTTTCGTTCTTTTTAGGATCATCCATAAATTGTGTTTTTTGGGTGAACGGGGGTCTTCACGAGTTTGTGATGACGTGAGGAAAATTGGCCATCTTTTGAAGAAATGTTAATCGGTTGTTTTGAAAAATCGCTATTAAGACTGGAGAATTCAGAATGTTCGAAATTTTAGACGGAATGTAGCTTCAAAATAATTTCGCGAAATGTAAATTAGTGCCAAAATATTACATAATGATTATTATTAGAGCTAGAAACTAAAAGAATTTTTTTATTGTGCAATTCATGTTCAAATTCAAGTTCGTAGTTCGTGGATAAAACAACTTAATGACAATTTAAAAAAATACTGTACTAAAAAAACTGATTTTTTACATATGAAATTTAAATTGTGATTGTTAAGGAAGTTGAATGGCACCAGACGCAATACGATTCGTTGAAAATCTTCAGATATATGAGCATCTAACTTCTAACTGGTCGCAGTGGTTCATCCCGAACAGAAACAGAAAAAAATGAGCATCTGGGTGTTTTGTGTTGTCCATTGCCTAATGTTCGTGATTGTTCAGTATGTGCAGCCGTTTGCTGAAGACGGTGTGAATTGTCTTTCTAAAAAAAGGGCCATAGAAAAATGTCTGTTCAAACTTACTAATCAAACTCTCATCTCGTGCTTCCTGTTAGGTTTCTTTTAGTACTCATAATTTATGTATGGTCTCGTTTTTTCAATCAAGAGGTTAAAGTTATTATTTCGAATACAATCATACTAACAGACCTGATTTCCCCAAAAAAAAAACGCGCTCCAGAAAAATATTGTTAGTACGTCGCTGATGAATTTGATTTCTGTAGACACCCTGCGGACGCTTCTTCACTTTTGCCTCATATTCCGGATATTTGCATAGATATCTATGAGAAATGTTTATTGTAACGAGTCTTGAATTTGAGAACTTTGTCCGGAATTTGAAGCTGGTTGTAATATGAATTTAAACGGTATACAACTTCACACCGCACAAATATACAAGCGACAAAAAACAATGCCATTTGGACATGTCCTCGGAAAATCCGGAACATCTGCGGTGGCCAATATGCATGACCAAGCAAGTTCGTGAAACTAGACCAAATTTGCCTGCCAATTCATTCAATTTTTTTAAAAGTTATTAGTCATAGACTTTTCGGAAATTTTGCCCAATTTTGTTATTATTGTTATTCCTTTACGTGTTAATAAACGTCGCCTTGCTAATAGGTTTTCTTTAAATAACTTTTGTCACAAGTGTCGCATTGTTTCACGGTCTTCGGCAATATTCTTTATTATAAAAATACCTATTGAGGTCTGCATTCAGATTTTTTATAGAGGTCAATGGGTGAACTCGGGCGATTTTTCTTTGCAAAGTAAGTTTTCCCATGGTAAATCCCATACACACTTTGAACGGCTGACGCTAAAATATAGTTTTACCAATCGAGCTAATATTTTGCATTATTGCTATGGGACCGAAGTGATGGGGTTGGTGGTCCAATGACCACCGCTTCTGGTTCATAAACAGAAGGTCGTGGCACGCTCTATCTGAACCAGATGATTTTACATATCAAAATGTACTTTGGATTTTTTCTCGCTGCAGATCAGTATTCGGTCTATATTTTATTAATCGAAAGGTTTTAAAATATTCTATCGGTGAAATTTTTTCCTCATCAGCCAATCCATGAAAAACCGATCTAATAAGTCACCGATTTCCGTGAAAATTTGCTGTTTTGTTCCTTATCCGAAATAATGATGGTCTTTTTTGGATTTTTTTTTATTAGGGTGACCATTTCCGAAATAGGGTGACCAGAAAATCGCGATTTTGCTATTTTTTTTTTAAATCAAAAAAATCAAAAATTTCCGATTTTTTCGTGTTTTGAAGGCTTGGGGACAAAAGGGGCTATTGCTGTTCATATTTTTCTTGAAAGTTACGTTTACTGTCAAATTTTCAGCGATGTTGTTGTAATAAAGAATAATATAATTAATATCATCAAGGTAGGCAGTGACTTAGGAAGACATGACTGAATATGTAAAAGGACTGACATTCAATAAATAACCAAGTTGGTTATTTTTTTGGAAAGTTAAAGTTTTTGGATGTATTAAAAAGACACTATTTATTTTCCGAGAAGCCTAAGCAGGCTGAAACTAAATATGATATGAAAATTAATTTGAAAACTGGTACTCAGTTTCATTTTAAGCCTAGAAGATTGTCACATGCCGAAAAAAGTAAAGTAGATAAAAAAAGTTAAAGAACTTTTGCACGAAAACGTTATTAAAGAAGGTGATTCTCCATTTGCTAGCCCTATAGTTTTAATACCAAAGAAAGACGGTGATATAAGAATGTGCGTTGATTATCGTAAATTAAATAAAGACACTCATAGAGATAATTATCCTTTACCATTAATTGAAGATATTTTGGACAAATTAAGAAACAAACGAATATTTTCGGTGCTGGATTTAAAATCTGGATTTCATCAAATTAAAATTGCTCCTGAGTGCACTAAATTTACGTCATTTGTTACTCCATCTGGCCAGTATAAATATTTAAGCGTACCTTTTGGTCTTTGTAATGCTCCTGCAGTTTTTCAGAGGTTCATAAACATAATTTTCAAAAAATTGATTGAAGAAGGAAAACTTTGTGTTTATATTGATGATATTATTATATTTTCTGATACTTTTGAAGAACATTTGGAAATATTACAATCAGTTTTCGAAATTTTAAGTAAAAATCTTTTAGAGTTGAATTTGGAGAAATGCAGATTTTTATTTGAAGAAATTGATTACTTAGGCTATACGATTAATAAATTTGGCAGACGCCCAAATAAATCGCAAATTGAGGCTGTGTCTAATTTTCCTGTTCCAAATAATGTTAAAGATATTCAAAGATTTTTAGGATTAACGAGTTATTTTAGAAAATTTATAAAAAACTTTGCTACTGTTGCTAGACCGTTATATAATTTTTTAAAAAAGGATACAGTATTTAATTTTAGTGATGAACAACTTGACGCTTTTCAAACATTAAAGGAAAGATTAATATCTGCACGTATACTAAGTATTTTTAATCCAAATGCTGAAACTCAACTGCACTGTGATGCAAGTTCATGTGGATTTGGAGCAATATTGATGCAAAAACAAGAAGATAATAATTTCCATCCCGTTAGCTATTTTAGTAAAAATACATTTTGTTACAGATGTTTCATTAAACAGATAAGTTCCATTGTTGCAGCAAATAATGCCAATATTTCGATATTCCTAGCGCTTGAGGTACGTCTTCCTGAAATCATTAAAAAGCAGTTGGTTCAGTCTGTCTGCACCGATCAATTGCAATACAAAAAGTGGACTGGAGCGAGTATCTGAATTTTGATCCACATTCATGTGCATTTAAATGACATATCTCGCGTTCAGTATTATAAGGGCGTAACTGCAGTGATCGGTTTCTCTTCATAGATTTTCTCTTTAGCTTATTACTAAATCTTGTCCGTGCGACTGTTTTCGACTGCTATTTTTCACTCAGTAGAATGTTCTCATCATCTTTTGTTGTACTGCACCGTATATCATCGATCACTGCAGATACGCCTGTATGATACTCAACGCGAGATTTGTTTAACTTTATTATTAGAAACCAGAGGGAGGAGGTGATTGTTATGCTTCGTAGTAGTTAGCAGAAGAATTTTTTTATGTTGAGATTACTTTCCTGTTAATTACTTTTGCTTACGCACAAATAGTTGTTTCGAAGTAAAATTAAACTTTCGCCAATATTAAGTTAAAGTCGAATTAAAAACACACTATGCATTGATTGAGCCATCCACTTGTATTCAAATCAATTACAAGGAATAGTTTAGGTGCTAAGATGACCACCTCTCACGCAGGAGATCACGTATCAAGTTTGCCGACGCTCACTTTGTTTTGATTTTTGCAATGGTTTTTTTTATCGATAAAGCAGCAGCGAATCCTTTCAGATATGTTGATAAAGCAGAAGAAAATGCTGAGTAAACATTGCAAAATATTGTGAACTCAATTAAACATACTTTGAGTCAAGTAAATTATAGTTGAATTTTAACATTTAACGTATGTAAACTCAATAAAAAAAATAGTTGCCAATAATTGGCATAGCTATTTTTATTAATATAGTGTCAAATCAGTTATGTTTATAGTTATCTTCAAACCAACCTTAAAATATAGTTAACTTGACCTGAATAATGATTACGAACACTATATTTTGTTCTCCGTGCTGTTTTAGGGGGGGGAGGTATTTGTGTGTAAAAACTGTCTTGAAAAATACTACGTCGTTTATGGGTGCCCTTTTAGGGGCAATAAAATTGTAAGATGTGTCGTTTGGTGCAACGAATTGGCACAGACCCAAACCACCAAAACGGTTTCTGCTGCTGGAAGGGAATGATGATGGTCGCTTCGGTTGAAAAGAAATTCTCAATTATTTGCCTGTCGGAGCAGAAGATTCGGAAACGTTGAATATCAAAACACTCAATGTTGACTACATATTGTGCAGTATCTTTCTTTCACTTTACAAAACTTGTCTAGAGTACAAAAGGTCTCCAGAAAATAAAAAATCCCACGATTGTATCAATGAACTGCAAAGCGTCTCTAATCCCACCCATAAAGAGCCTTCCGTGACACCCTCATGTATGCAAAGATTAGATCTTCCGACTCAACAACCGACAATCGTTCCTATTTATGTATGTAGATTATGTCGTTTTGGTTTCAGTGGTGCCAGCAGTTTTGGGATTGACAGCGGCCGCCATCCTGGCAGTGACGGCCTGTTTCTGTGCCCGACGGATTCGACGTCAGAAAAAGAAGGCCGGTCATGAAGTTTCCTCGCTACCATTCCAGCCACCGAGACCACCAAGGGCCGTTCGCTCTCCAAGTGGACAACCCCCGCAATATCTGAAGAAATCGCCTTCTCCAACGGGTATCAAACCCCCACCTGGCGGTCATCTACCGGCACAATCTCCCACTGAGCAGAGTTGCATTCCGACGAACGCCACCGCTCCCATAACGACGACCACCACCAAATACAGCGAGGAGAATGAGCTGACACCCAAAAAGGTTCAGCTGGAACCGAAATCACCAGACGTCGACCATTTGGATGGCAACGAAAACGAAACCGAATACGGAAAGCTGGGTTCCATTGTCTTTAAGCTCCGGTATTTGGCCGACCGTAGCGCTCTGGTTGTATCCGTAGTTCGCTGCCGGGGATTACCGGGAAAAAATCATGGGTCCACCACCACCGATCTGACCGCCCTGCCAGCTGGTCCCTTGTGCAACGGAAATGGCAATGTCAAGCAGTCGGCAACCGATCCATATGTCAAGCTGCAATTACTCCCGGATAAACAACACAAGGTCAAAACCAGGTAAGTAATTTAATTAGGGACCGACGAATTACACCGGGCGACAAAATCAAAAACGTTTTTCACGCACTCTGACCATTTGGAAAGGATTCAATAGATTTTGATCCGCTGATATTTCAAACTTTTATGCTTCATAACCATTTGTAAGCATCTGCTCACCGAAATACATGCCACAAATTTAATATAATTCTGAATTAGAATTTTTTTTAAAGTTTAGTTCCCATATTTTCAAAGAAATTGAAATTTCTGTTAAACATCTTTAATTCTCTACTCTGTCTTTTAAAATCTTGGCACGGATTTTATTGAATACAATAAAGGGCACAGTGAATAATGCCCTATCAAATTTCAACTCAAAAGAAAAAAATATGGTTTTATTTCACATTGATCCATATTGTTTGATAATTTATTTTGCTCGGAAATAATCAATTTTAATTCCGCACTTCAATTATATAATGGCTTTTGGATGAACATTGTTTCGCTTGATAACGATTACTTTATTATTTAATGTTCTATAAATAAAATTAATATCTGAGATTTCTTTTTACAAACCACATAATTCCGTGAAATACACATTTTTAAGCTTCAAATCGGTAAATTTTAGTCCTTTTTTTTAAATTGAGCATAATTTGTTTTAATTGAACATAGCTAAGCTTTATAAAGTCATCCATTTTTTTATGGTGACGTGGATTCAATGGATAAATAAATTTCATTGCTGTAGAATTTTGTGTCTTATCTTTTTGTAAGTATTATGATGTATGTATGTCGCTGAATTTCAAAAAATATGATAAAAGGATAGAAGAGCCAATCTTAAAGGTCATTATATTTTCAAATCTCTCAAATTTAAAATTCAACTTGTTGAAGAGAAACCTGATACTGAATGGATTTTGATAAAAATTCTGAGTGGATTCTGATAAAAATCCTTGTAGGATTTTGAAGAAAATCCACAGGAGATTCTGATGAGAATCCTTATAGGAGTCTGATAAGAATACTGATAGGATTCTAATGGGAAACCTGAAACATTTTGAGAATTCTGAAAGGATCCTGAGAATTCTGGAAGGATACTGATGAGAATCCGGGTAGGATTCTGATATGAATCCGGGTTGGATTCTCATGAGAAATCAGGTAGGATTCTGATGAGAATTCTGATGAGAATTCTGAGAGGATTCCGATGAAAATCCTGATAGGATTCTGATGAGAATCCTGGGAGTATTCTGATGAGAAATCTGAAAGGAATCTGATGAGAATCTGAAGAGGATTCTCATGGGAGAATCCTGTGAGAATTCTTATGAGAATACTAAGAACAATCTTGAAAGGATTCTGATAAGAATACTGAGAGGATTCTGAAAATAATTCTGATAGCATTCTGATAAGTTTTTTTTATAGGATTCAGAAGAGAATACTGAAAGGATTCTGATTAAAATCCTGAGAGAATTTTGATGAGAATCCATAAAGAATTTTAGTTAGAATCTTGAGAGGATTCTGATGAGAATCCTGGTAGAATTTTTATAAGAATCCTGAGAGAATTCTCAGGGGTCGTCTATAAACCACGTGGTCATTATTGGGGGAGGAGGGGGAGTCTGCCAATGAAATTTTGAAATTTTTGTAAGAAGAAATGAGAGGGGGATGGGGGGGTTAAATTGAAGAAAAATAGTCCAGGTGGTCAATGAACAGCCCCTTATGAGAATCGAGAGGTTTTTGATGCGTATCCAGAGAGGAATTTGATGCATTTCTTTAGAGAATTCTGATGAGAATCCTTAGAGGATCTGATAGGAATCCTGAGAGGATTTTGATGAATATACTGAGAGAAAACTGTTGAGAATTCCGAGAGGATTTTGATGAGAATTCTGAGAGGGTTCTGATGAGAATCCTGATAGGGTTTTGATGAGAACCCTGAGAGAATTCTGATTAGAAACCTGAGAGGATTCTGATTAGAATACTGAGAAGATTCTGATGAGAATCTTGAAAAGATTCTGATGATAATTCTGAGATGATTCTGATGGGAATCCTGATGGGATTTTGATGAGAATCGGAGAGGATTTTGAAGCGTATCCTGAGAGAATTCTGATGAGTATCCAGAGAGGATTTTGATGAGTATCCGGAGAGATTTCTGATAAAAATCCTCATGAAAATCGTGAGAGAATTTTGATGAAAATCGTGAGAGAATTTTGATGAAAATACTGAGGGGATTTTCAAGAGAATCCTGAGAGGATTCTGATGAGCTTCTTGAGAGGATTTTGATGAGAATCCAGAGAGAATTTAATGCCTTTTGGTGAGAATTCTGATGAGAATCATCAGATAATTCTGATGAGAACCTTGAAAGAATTCTGAAGAGAAACCTTAGAGTATTCTAATAGGAATCCTGAGAGGATTTTGATGAATATCCTGAGAGAATTCTAATGAGATTCCCGAAAGGATTCTGATGAGAATCCTAAGAAGATTCTTATGAGAATCCTGAGAGGATTCTGATGAGACTCCGGAAAGGATTCTGATGAGAACTCTGAGGAGATTCTCATGAGAATCCTGAGAGGATTCTGATCAGCTTCTTGAGAGGATTTTGATGAGAATCCGGAGATGATTTGATGCATTTCGAAGAGAATTCTGATGAGAATCCTGAAAGAATTTTGATGAGAATCGTTAGAGGACTTTGATGAGTATCTTGAGAGAATTCTAATGACAATCATGAGAGGATTCTGATGAGAATTCTGAGAGGACTCTGTTGTGAATCCGAAGAGGATTCTGAAGGGAATTTGGATAGAGTGCTGATGAGAATTCTGATGAAAATCCTTACAGAATTTTGATGAGAATCCTTAGAGGTTTCTGATAACAATCCTGAGAGAATTTTGATCAGTATCCTGAGAGAATCCTGAGAGGATTCTGATGAGAATCCTGAGAGGATTCTGAGAGAATTCTAATGAGAATCGTGATAGTATCCTGTTGTGAATCCGGAGAGGATTATGATGGGAATTTGGATAGAGTTCTGATGAGTATCCTGAGAGGATTTTGATGAGAAGCTTCTGATGAGAGCCTTGAGAGGATTCTGATTATAATTCTGAGAGGATTCTGATGGGAATTTGGAGAGAGTTCTGATGAGAATTCTTCAAGAATTCTGATTATAATCCTGAGAGAATTCTTATGAGTATTCTGAGAGAATCCTGAGAAGATTCTAATAGGAATCATGAGAAAATTCTAGTGAGAACTCAGAGAGTATTTTGATGAAAATCATGAGAGGATTCTGATGAGAATTCTGAGAGTTTCCCGATGCGAATCCGGAGAGGATTCTGATGGAAATTTGGAGAGTGTTCTAAAAGGATTCTGATGATAATCCTGATAGGGTTCTGATGAGAATCTTGAGAGGGTTCTGATGAGAATCATGAGAGGATTCTGATAAAAATCCTGAGAGGATTCTTATGAGAATCTTTAGACGATTCTGTTGACAACCCTGAGAGAATTCTTATGATAATCATTATAGGATTCTGATGGAAATCGTTATAGGATTCTGATAAGAATCCTGAGAAGACTCTGGTGAGAATTCTGAGAGGATTCTGATCAGAATCCTGAGAGGATTCAAAAGAGATCCCTAAAAGGATTCAGAAGAGAATCCTAAAAGGATTCAGATGAAAATCCTTATTGGATTCTGATGAGAATCCTCAGACGATTCTGATGAAAATCCTGAGTGGATCCTGATGTGAATTCTTTTGAAAAACCTGAGAGGATTCTTACAAGAGACCTGAAAGGATTCTGGTGAGTATCCTGAGATCATTATTATGAGAACCTTGAAAGGATTCAGAGTACAATCCTGTGATTATTCTAATAAAATCCTGTCATGATGGATTTTGCTAAGAGTCCTGAGGATTTGTTTTATTAGAATCTTGATAAGATTTGGTGAGAATCATGCGAGAGCTCTGAAGTAGATTTTAAAAAAAGCCTGACGAGAATTTTTACTGAACCCAAAAAAAATTTGTAAAAGAATTTTTTGATGGTTATTTAAGAAAAGCATCACGATAGCAATCTTGTAGGAAAAGCGACGTGAACTCGGAGGATTTGTATTCAAAATATTGAAGAGATTCTTATTAAATTATTTTGAGACTACTCTGATGAGAATGGAGGAATTATTTTTAGCATCTTGTGAAAATCAGAATAGTATTAGAATAGCTTTAGATTTGTAGCAAATCATTGCAGGCTTATTGTGGAATAATTACCAATTTTTCGAGCGATCTATTGCAAGCTTTGGAGAAGTCCACGATGAGATGGATTTGGAAAATGGCACTTCTCTTACTAAAATTGGAATCCAAAAAGGTTCTGTAAATTTTCTATCAACGAATTCGATTCTGAAATTGCCACCTATATCTACAATCTCCATAATACCATAAGTAAAATCTCACTGTGCCAGTTTAATTTGACATTTATCATATGATAATAATGTATGATTTTTTATTATGTGTGCATAGGATAGCCCAAACTCTGCCACAAATAGTGTTAAATAATGGGATTTTCTATTTTTAGAAATTGATCCTTTCAGAATAAACCAATACACAACAGTCCGATTCGACGTTTAGCTGGAAAAAAGTGTTTTCTCTGTTCTCGTCGATTTGAGACGTATATTGTTTCCAGAGAAATTGTTCATAATTGAGGTAAGCATCTCCTTAAATAAAAAAAGAGTGATGATTTAATTATGATTCAAAAGTTTTTGTTTGTGAACATCTGTGGTTACACTCTCCCACGAAATTTTAGAAAACATTTTTAGAAACAACTCTATCGAATACACTTTTGATATAACTCAGTGTTTCCCAAACTTTTTCGACTTTCGCCCCCTTGAGGCAGATGGATTTTTGGAATCGCCCCCCTGATTTAGTTTTGAAATATTTGCATCGATAACTTCATTTTTCTAAAGTTTTGATCGATATATTACCTGAAGTATATCGAAGCTTGGTTAAGTAATCAAGATAACTAGTGTAAAAATGTCAAAAATAAGTGTCAAAAATAATGCTTCAAATTGTATACACCAGAAAATTACCTATACTGGTACCGAAAGGACGCCATTTACCGCTCATTTAATGTCATTTTACCATGTTAAACTCTGTCAAAAATCCGTTTTTAAACATTTTACACAACTTTTTGCGTTATACGTATTACGCAAGTTAGAACATTTGTGGAAAAAAAATAGAAATGTGACAAATTTACAATGGTACCGATATTATTCGGCAATGATACAAGTTTATGGCGCCCATTATCCATAATGATACAGTGAAACCTCCATGAGTCGATATTGAAGGGACCATCGAGTCATGGAACAACAAACCTTTTGAAAGCTGTTTCAAGAAACCATCATAGTAACCATGACATTTTGTTTCTAGTATGGTTCCATGAGTCGATATCGAGTCATGGAACATCGACTCATGGAGGTATCACTGTACTTCCATAATCTATCCATAATATTACTAGCCTATGTGTATTACAGGCTTACTGGCTGTACTCGAATAGATTTTTTAATTATAAAAAAAACAGATTTTTAACTTTCAATACGGAGGTTTCAATACGATATTTTTTCAAATCTATTTTTAGTTGCCTAATTTTTTCGGTAATGAGTGGCTATAACGTTGGCTTTTGTCGGTTAAATTTTCTGAAATTCGTTCTTAAAATAGTTTGTAATCTAACTAATGATTAAATGACGGTTACAAAATATCAAAACAAGTTTTGTTGAAAACTTTACTTGTGATGACCCGGATGTCAATAATTGTAACATTAGCTGTCCAATTCTAAAATTTCCGTAGAATTATTAAAAACAATAACTTCAAAATCATTTCTGAAAACATCTTATAATTGTCACATATTTGTGACTTCAATAACTCTGTCAATGTATGTGACTTCAAATAGATAACGTACATCTGAATGCAATATCTTTTGAGAAAATTTCTTCAATTCAATTCACAAACGCTTTGAAAAACTAAATACATATCAAATATAGTTCGTCATTGGCATTGTTCGTCCAATATATGTGTATTGAGATTACAAAATGGAAGATGTACAATCAATAGAGGAAAATGGTGTAATCCACTAGTTGAGTATAATCCTCTATTAAATTGAGTGTCTTTTCCAAATGTTATAAATCATTATTTTCAGTTTCTCTCACTTTCGCCCCCTTTCTAGTTTTTTCGCCCCCCAAATTTCATTTTACAAATTTTCGCCCCCTGGACGCGAAAATCGCCCCCAAGGGGGCGAATTCGCTCACTTTGGGAATCACTGATCTAACTCTTCAAATTGATTTTGAAAGTTTTAACTTAGGGTGGACCTGAAAAATCAGTTATTTTGATCTTACTTTTTTATTTTCATTTTTACGCGAATGCGGTCTTCGGAAAAGTTGTAGAGGAAGTAATGATACACATAATTGTAATTCTTGTGATTTTGAAGTAATAACTCATGGAGTTTGTTTGATATTTTTTCTGTCGTCGGTTTTCCAAACGCCATACATTAGGGAACTATTTCTATAAAAACTGTAATTTTGTAAATTGAGAAAATTTACTTATAATATTCTTAAGGAAAACTTGAAATTCGCTTGTAATTTGCAACTTATCGGCGTGCTGCCTTTAGCAAAATTGTAGGTTTTAACTATGATTCGGGCCTTCCTTAGCCGAGTGGTTAGAGTTCGCGGCTACAAAGCAAAGCCATACTGAAGGTGTCTGGGTTCGATTCCCGGTCGGTCCAGGATATTTTCGTAATGAAAAATTTCCTTGACTTCCCTGGGCATAGAGTATCATCGTAATGCCAAGAAGAAGAAGAAGAAGAAGAACTACGATTTGTATACAGTGCATTGAGTAGACTACAATTTAAAATCGATATTTCTCAAAATTCAAATAATTTTGAAACATGGGTTCTTCAGTAAAGTTGTTCTGGAGGTAGAACGCTATTTGAAGGTACCACATTAATTTCAGAATTTGACCGCTAGATGGCAGTAAATATTTTACTTTTGTTATTCAGATATCTCCTGACTACTTGGAAAAATAGCGTCTTTGGCAAAATTGTTCAGTAGCTCAAGGGCTATCATTATCATCTCCAATTTCAAAACTTGAATAGAGATAGCCTCGAATTACTGAACAACTCTGCCGAAGGCGCCATGTTTCTAAGTGATCAGGCTCCTGAGAAATTTGCAAAACAAAACATGTGTGCAAGCTAGCGGTACCTGGTGAATTACGAAACTGAATAGTCTCTACTGAACAACTTTGTTGAAGATGTTTTTTTGTATTCAATCTAGATCGCGAGTTATTTCATGCTGAATATAAAAAACCAAGGATGACTACTCGCGTTACAAAAATTCGCTCGACTACCGAAAGGCTAAATCCTATTTTCCTGAAATCTGTACCTATTACGAAAGTTCTGAAAACTGATTCGAAGTCAGCGGGCCCAAATCGATTGAATCCATTACAAAATTTCAAAGTGCTAGAACCAGTGTAGCCTAGTGTTATTATTCCTTCCGCCGAATGAGCAGAGCAGCTTTAATTAATTTAACCTTAAATCCCTCATTTTCCCATCTCTTAACTTTGTATGAAGATGGCTTGATCCGAGCACGTTACACAAGAAGCTGACAATTTTCCGTTACGTTAGCCAGCTTCTCAACCCTAAAAATAGTTTCTTGTCGGATGACTCTTGTTCTGATAACTGGAAGTGACTTCCTTCTGGTTGAGATGCTCGAGTTTTTTTTTCGTGCTACGGTGGGAAGGAAGCAGCAAAAAAGTTGAAGTAGACAACCGTGCCACGTTTTTTCCCCCGAACAGGGGTGGGACAGAGGTGGAAAACGAGTTCACGTAACGGAACCTGTCAAAGGATATTCGCCTCATCTTAGCACCGTGGATGGGGCGATACTCGAAGTGATAAGGATACGTGTCCGGTCCGATCTGGATGTGGTGCAGAAAGGTGCCACTAAATAGGTGCTTCATGGGACAGCGAAAAGAGCCATGTAGCACTATAGTGAAGAAGTGCTGATAAACTATAACATACAAAGTTTTTCGGAGCTGCTGAAATGGATTATCTGAAAATTGAAATTTAAATTTTTGGCGGATGTTGCTGACGTGAAGCAGAGCAACTTTATCAGATTTTCACTACCATTAGGTTAACGAAACATTACAACATATTATTATATAATTTATGAAGAAATGCTTTTTGATGTATGTATTGTACAATTTGCTGGATAGATTTTTTAAAAGATTAAGCAGAGGTATCATTCCTTATGAATTCCTATTAGAAACTTGTAGAGGATTTCATAATTATAATAATGCGTATCTAAGATTGCATGTGTTTTGAAGGAGTTCCCGAAATTCCTTGAAAAAATCTTTGCTGAACTCCTAGGCGTGTGGCTGTCAAAACATAACAGAATCAATGGTCCTCTTCTGTATTCCACATTGAACTCTGAAAGTAAAACAGATTCCTCCTTTATAAAAATCGAAAAGGTGTAAAAGAATTTAAAGATAAATCTAATGAATGAATTCCTAACGAAATTGACAGATATCTAGAAAAATATCCTCTAACTTTAATAACTCTTGAACATCATCAAATTAAATCCATATGTTTATTTCCAAACTTATTCTTTATAAGAATTCTTGCTGGAATCTTTGGTATGATATCTAGATGAAGACTTGTAAATGAGTAAATAGAGTAAAAAAAAAGATTTCATTCGGAGTTTATTTTACCCAATAAACTACGTAAACCATTTTTAGAAAACATACATGTTTTTGTAGATTAAAATTCAAATCTATATCATGTTATTTTTTTGAACAAAAATTGCAAAAAGCAGGATCGTAATGGAAATTTCCTTGAATTCCCTGGGCATAAAGTGTCATCGTACTTGCCATACGATATACGAATGCAAAAATGGCAACTTTGGCAAAGAAATCTCTCAGTTAATTACTGTGGAAGTGCTCGGAGGAACACTAAGCTGAGAAGCAGGCTCTGTCCCAGTGAGGACGTCAATGCCAAGAAAAAGAAAAAAAAGAACATTTATGATTGCAAAGAAATATTCAAAGAAATAATAATTTATTTTTTTCAACATAAAATTGATAAGAAAGAATTAAAGAAGTTAAGTAAATATGTTTGAGAAGTGATGGAAATTTTTGTTTGTACTCAAAATTCATTTCACCTAAGTATTAAAGAAAAACCTTCTATCATGACCCTTTTTTTCCTTTGAATAAAAATTCAAAATGAGAACATCTATTTTTTCGTTTTTAACTAACTGATAGAAATGAGTTTATCATATTTTAGTTAAAAATGTAATTTTTGGTTACGCTCAACATTTATTATACTTTAAAAACTATGCAAATCTTATTTTACAATTTGCATGCCTCTATATAAAAGTCTAAGGCGGTGATATGTAGTTGTTTGACATTTATTTGGTTGCAGAAGTCAAGTTAACATAAATGAGTACAAATATTAATTTTAATTAACACTTAAAATTTGTATTATCATGGAAATTACGAAAAAAATATTTCTTGAGACTGTTTGCCTATAAATCAAAATTCAAATTGCTAACATTAAGTCATTTTGACATACATTGCTTTATATCAGTTTAATAGAACATATTCGAAAATTAGTAACCACACAAAAAATACTTCAAAAAAATATGCATATCACAGTTTTAGGTGAAATAAATGTTGAGTGTAATAACAATTTGTTTTACTTCTCAGACATGTCTACTTAACTTCTACAATCAATTTGATGTTAAAAACTGACATATCCTCACTTTGAATATTTTTTCAACCAGCATTAATGTTTATTCGACATGGTTTCACGTAGGTTTCTGAGTCAACTAAATTTTGAGTATAATCAAACATTTTTGTTACTTCTCACACATGTTTACTTGACTTCTACAATTGATTTAATATTAAAAAATAAGCACTATCGCTTTAAGTTTTTTTACAGGCAATCTAGCAGGCATTAAAGTTTATAAAATAGGGATTTCCGTAGTTTTTTTATCTAAAATAAAATTTGAGTGTTATTGAAAACTTCTATTTCTACGCAAACATGTTAACCTGGCTTCTACATTCAAATCAATATCAAACAACTACAAACTGCTTCAGATTTTTCAAGTGAAGATTCAAAAACTGAGGTTTTCATTGATTTTAAGTCAAACAGTCGTCCTTGTTAACTTAACTGCAGTGAAGAAATTTATGTCGGAAAAATTTATGTCATCTCTTTGAATTTTGCTTTACAGTCAAACAGGCTCTTGAAACAGGGTTTTTTCATATATTCTTAGGCGAAATAAATTTTGAGTGTAATAAAAAAAAATATTCCCTATTTAACATGTTAACCTCTACGCTCAATTTTATGCTGGAAACACAATGCCTTAAATATATCTTCACAGGCAAAATGTTTATGTAACAGGTTTTACGAAGTTTCTCAGGTAAAATAAAATTTGAGTTTTAATAAAAAAATTGTTAACTTGACTTTGATAAATAATTTTATGTTGAAAAACATAACATAATATCTCTTTGAATTTTGATTTAAAGGCAATTTATTTATGAAGCAGAGTTTTACGTAGTTTCTTTGGTAAAATACATTTTGAGTGTAATCAAAAATGTGGATTTCTACTCAAACATGTAAACCTAAGTTCTATAAGTAAATTTATTTCGAAAAAGCTAGGAGCTATCGCTTTACATTTATATTTACAGGCAAACAAGCTCATGAAATAAGGTTTCTCGTAGTTACTTAGGCTAAGAAATTTAAGTGTTATCAGAAAATGTCTATTTCTTCTTAAACATGTTCATTTAACTTCCATAAGCAAGTTCATGTCAAAGAAACCACTTGTCATTGCTTTGGATTTTTAATTATAGGCAGACATACTCATAAAATTGAGTTTTTAACAGTTTCTTAGGTAAAATAAATTTTTAGTGTAATCAGAAGCTTCTTTTCTTATTCAAACATCTCGACTTGACTTTTGCAATTAATTTAAAGGCGAAAAAAGTACATGCCATTGCTTTGAATTTTAAGCTCCAGTTCAAAAAGGGTTTTTTTGTAATTTTTCAGATAAATTAATTGTTGAGTGTTTTCAAAATGGTGTATCTTTATTAAAATTTATCAAGTTCACTTCGACAATCAACGGTATGAAGAAAGAACTACATGTCATAGCTATGAATTTCGATTTACAGGCAAACGGGACCAAGAAATAGGGCATACCACTTAAAAACCTTATATTTATGTGTAATATTTTTTTTTTCTTTGAAAGGCATGACTATAGGCATTTAAATGGTGGAAGAAAATCAAAAATCGGTTTGCTCATTATAAAATTATGATGTTTTGAAGTTTTTGAGCCCTTTTTTAATGGAAGCCCCTTTTTACTGTTTTTCGTCGCTACGACCATGTTGAGTATTTTTCATTTGAAGATCTGCACTAGAAGGGCCGAATTGTGAAACAAAATCGAAAATTGATTGCATAGCGGCACTGAAATATTATTTTATAGGTTTAGTAAACATTCCAAATAGGAGCCCGTTCGATATTTTCCCTTGCAATGCTGGTCTTGAATGTTTCCAGCGGTGAAATAAAATTATAATATTTTTGCCTGATGGCATATCTCAGCCAGCTCTGAACCCTTGTAACGCTGTTTTTTAGGAAGACATATTTTCACACCCCCTCAAGACTCTTCGTTCCTTGCTACAACTATGTACAATATTTTTATTTAGCAGTTGAAGAGTCAAGCTTTATGACTGTGAAAGGAGATTTGCAATCGAATGACTAGTTCTAGAGTAATGGCTGTTCAAAAATCTGTGTAACGCTAATTTTTAGCACCGTTTTGTGACAGTTAATGAAGCTCAAAATGTTCATTTAGGAACATAGAGAACAAGTGCGAAATTACTAACAATCCTAAAAGATCAACATGGAAACTTATGAAACTTCTGAAAATTACTGAACCATTTCATGGAAGAACATATCAAGGAATTCTTGGATTAAAATTATAATTCTTGAAAACAAATTCTAGCGAAAGGCACGGAAGATGTTTTTATTTAATAAACGGTATTGGTGAATAGAAGCATTGCTTGTGGAACTTTTGAAGAGATTTCTAAAATATTTCTTCAGGGATTCTACAGAGGAAATTTCTGGAAGAATTAAAAACTTGAAAAAATTGAGGAATTGAATTGAATTGAATACTACTGAGTGTAATTAGCTACAACCATGATTTTTGTGGTGGATTTTGCATTCGTAACACTAGAACAAGTTAGACCCACCGCCGAAAAAAAAACTGACATTGAAAGTATGTTCCGAGTGCAAACAAAAATACCCAAACGAAAACAACAAGCATCACTCAATTCTAGAAATTCAATTATATAGCGACTGGCAAAATAGGAGAATTCTCAAAACCACGTCCACTCCCACATATTCGGAATGACATTGCAGCAATTCAACCCACGGGATGTAATGACTTCAAAGCTGTAGCACAGCATGAATGAAAGCATACACCGTAACTGCACTGATGAATGGCGAGATTTATCCAAACCTTGATATTGCTTTGAAGTCGCACTGACAACAAAGAGGAACATTTTCCCTCAGTTTGACCAACTTTTAAGTCGTACAGAACTATACACACATAACTGCAGAGGGGTAATCCATCTTGAAAAGTTGGTATGCCACCGATGCTCCATAATATTTATCTGCAACAAACAGCTGTGAGGCATTGTGGGTTGAAAAAGGTACGTTCATCTCAGGTTCTGCAGGACTTATTTTTAGAATCCCTCCTATAATGGATAACCCTCGTCGGAATTCTTCAGATGGATGCCTCCGCAGATCACCGAACGAATAACAAACAGTTTTGATTTGGTCGGTTCGTTAGCTTATCGAAATGGATTGAGAATGGAGAATTCCTTTTAGGAATGCATTGTTCAATTCATACGCAATGGAAGATACTTTCGATCAAAAATAGGGGCGGGTTGTGTGGGAATACATAGATAAATATAAATCGGACGCGTTTGGATTCTAGATGATTTTACAAATTTAGAAGACTAAATATATACCATTGATTTTTTTGCGAGCAGATACGAATTTTTCTTTCATATTTATGTATCTTGTTTCTTCGATTCGTCTGAAATCAGTCTGATGCAGTAGAGATTTTAGAACCATCGTAGTCAAACGACTCCGTTAAGATATCCCCAGACAACCAAAATGTACGTATAACGAAATCACCTGGAGGCTTAATATGTGCAAAATTTCACTTATAAGATGTCGCGAAAAGGCCTTCTACGTACAAAAGTGGAGGCGATATGCGTGCATATATTATGTGATGAACAATAACATACAATGCGAGTGTATAAATATTCTACCGAACTAACCTGTTATCTTATGCGGCTTATCTTATGATAACAAATGTTGATTTGACAGCTGCTACGGATTGATTCGACTTACTTTGTACGAGTGTACGAAACGAAACAAAATGTACAAATGAACTCAGAAAAGAAGTGTTTTTTGCGAAGAAACTCATCAATCTGACGAGTTTATCCACGGTGTTTTGCGGGTTTGATGTAATTAGTATGAATAAACGAGTTGTAACGTGAACTTTCATGCGATTTCTAGTTGTCTGGGTCATGCTCGACTTTTGGAAGAAGAAGACATAACGAAAGACAGTTTCGGCTACCGATCTGGCAACTGAACAGTGTTGTAAGCAATCACGGTAATCGACACGTTTTCGCTGATATTCGAGTGTACGAAGGTACGGTGCTGCCATCTGGGAAAAGTTTGCTCGATGCGTGAAGCGTCGTAAATTTTACCCGGCAAGGTATAGGAAGCGAAATTTCAAATGCTTATATAAAATTAACTACAATAGTTATTTAAAATCTTTTCAGTATATGTTGATATACTTTTGATGGGCTACATTATAGGCATATAATTTTGAGTTTTATATTTTTTTCTCAATATGCTGCTGATTCTATAGTTGATCAATAGTCTAATCCCGTACACTTAACAGAATTTAATTAAAAAGTGTTTTGAATTTTTTAGAAGCATTTGAAAATTGACTTCCTATGCTTTGCCATGTAAAATAATCGGAGCTTCACGCATAGGGTCAACTGTGGTAATTACCTTCGTAGACGCGAATTCGGCAGCAGGCTTGGGAACTGTGACCACTATTTACCACAGTTCATCGATTCTACCTGGCAAGCAAAACACAAAGCAGCAGCAGCATCAATTCGCGTCTACGAAAGTAATTACCACAGTTGACCCTATGCGTGAAGCTCCGATTATTTTACATGGCAAAGCATAGGGAGTCAATTTTCAAATGCTTCTAAAAAATTCAAAACACTTGTTTATTAAATTCTGTCATGTGTACGGGGTTAGACTATTGATCAACTATAGAATCAGCAGCATATTGAGAAAAAAATATAAAACTCAAAATTATATGCCTATAATGTAGCCCATCAAAAGTATATCAACATATACTGAAAAGATTTTAAATAACTATTGTAGTTAATTTTATATGAGCATTTGAAATTTCGCTTCCTATACCTTGCCGGGTAAAATTTTCGACGCTTCACGCATCGAGCAAACTTTTCCCAGATGGCAGCACCGTACCTTCGTACACTCGAATACCATCAGGCGTTGCGCTGCCAACGGTTCACTCACTGCTTGACTGTTTTTGTCTCTCCACTATGATCGTTTTCGGGCAGCCATCTTGAGGTGAATGATTGAAAATAATGTTAAATAATTCAATCGCTAATTTTTCGCTTGTGTTTTCAACTAATTGAAATCTATTAGCGCTATTAGCAAGAGCGCAATCATTCCATTGCGATACATATAAACAAGTTCAATTTCATGCTGCCTTTATCGAGCAAAAATGCAAAACCCCAAAAAACGAAAAAATCATGTCACCACTGTGCTCGAGTCATTTCGCATTCGGGTTTGAAAAAACGTTGGGAAGAAGAAGATTACAGTTTTGAAGAGCCGTGACATTTTTTTGTTTTGAACGGTCATGGATTGCTTTGGATTTTGATGGTCGTGTAGAAAAATGTGAATGTCGAGGTGGTAAATGTTTGCTACAGTACATTTCCCATCCCTGTTTGGCAGTGCTTCCCTTAAACATGCATAACACATGCGATCAAACGAATGTCGAAAAGAAAAATGTCAATCGAATGCCCCTGACCACGACAGCTTCGCTAGGAAACATTACGGTTTTGTTTGTTTTTGTTCTGCTTTCACTGTATGTGTGACCAGTGTTGTGAAAAACTCAATATCTCACAACTCACGCTTGAGATTTCTCATGCGTGAGTTGTCAATCACGCAACTCAGCAGTCAAAAAATCATGAATGAGTTGGCTAACCTTTTTGGCTCATCTCGTATTTCCACAGTTTACTTACACACGGCAATAATTTCTTGTTAGTCTGGTAAAATTATAGTAACCCTTTCTAATGCAAACAACAACATTCCGGTTTCACGAGTTTTTGCCGGGTTTTGCGACTGAATCATTTTTTACGGTTTGAGTTGATTTTGCATCAAGATCTCAAGCGTGAGATTTGCGAAGCAGATCTCTTATGAGTTTGCTCTCATGGGAGAGCGTATTGATTGAGATTTGAGTGTGAGTCTATCAACACTGTGTGTGTCACATTCGACATAACAGGCAAGATCAAACTAGAGTGCCTGTAAACAAGAGTGACGTCATGTTCCAGTTTTGACAGGTCTCCTGCTCGATTGGAACGCGGATTTGTATGGAAATGACAGTTCGCCGCTGTTCCAATTTTGACATTGACGCCACTCTTATCTAGATCCACTCTGGATCAAACTATTCATGTTGTTTTGATCCGTTGTCTGAATTCTATGCAAAACTTATGATTTATGCAAATGTCATCGACATTCAATTGACACTTTTTGACGTTAACTACGTCTTACGGCAATATACTGGGTGTCAATTGAAAATCTAAAATGTTGCGACCATCACGAAATTATGAAAGATTTTAAATACTAATAACTCACCCATTTATCGGTAGATTTTCAATATTTTCCCACCAATCGGTCGGAAATTTATACAACATTTTACTCGAATGGAGAAAATTTTCGATTTTTGACGATAGACTGTCGAAAATTGGGAACATGTCGACCCCTTTCTTACGCAACCAAACTCGTTCATATTGTCTTCCACGATTCCTTTGGGTTGGCTAGTGCATTATAAAAGCAGACCAATTTCTGCTTCTTCGCGCATTCTTCTTTTGACGTTAACTACGTCTTACGGCAATATACTTGTCAATTAAAAATCTAAAATGTTGGGACCGTCACGATATTATGTTAGAGTTTGAACTAAAGGAAGGCTGCAACTATGAAAATCGACTAAAATTCAAATGCAAAAAATCACTTGGCGTAGTTAACGTCATGCGGTCGTGTCTTGTACACAACCCCCTCTGATTTTTGTGTTTGCCGACGTTCATTCTAAAGCTCGTGTTGTGAATGCTGACCATGGCAATGAAACGAACGTCGCGCAAAGTGTCGAATGTTTACAGCACTGCAACGGAATATGTTTTTGTGATTAGACCGGCATTTAGTACTTCTGTAACATACGTGACTATTCGCTCCCAATACGACAATTCGTCCGGTGGGGTGTGCTGCTGTCGTCATGATGATGGTTGACGAGAGCAATGTCAAACTCATTCATGGTTTCAAAACATTCGGAACAAAATATTTATTTTCACCGCTTACTTCACTTATGTATGAAATTGAATGAGATCCAATGGTAGAGAATTCATTTATCTACCCAATGGTATTTTTAGAAACAGCGGAGAATGTCCCGAAGCGTGTTTTATTCAAGCGCAAAAATCGCTCAGGCGAAAGTTCCAATGAAACTAACCTCACATATCCTGGTTTTCCAACCTCAAACTAGTGCTCCTACCAGTCGGATCTCAATTTTTATGAATGTAGTGCAATAATACCAAAAACAAACGTATGTAGAACATAGAGAATGCATATTCCTACCATTTCCGCCTAACTGTTTCACTGTGAACCGTCTTATATCAGGAAAATAAAATATTTTTCCCCACAGCGGCATGTGATGGATGCGTGAAAAATCAAATCTCTCATCATCTGACTAGTTGCGCTACCAAAATATAGATGGCTAACAGTATGTTGCGTTTTGCGATTGGAAGCATATAAGCAAAGTCAAGCTGCAAGAGTCTCGTCTCTTGGTAAGGTTATTCAGACATTCTTAGGAATAATGTTACATTGTACCTGCTACACGATTTAACTATAACATATAACAAATTTAGTAAGTGTAAGTGGTCAACTCCACGACGCCTTAAAGGAAAACAGCTGTGGAAGCTCTTTCAGAAGGCTAAGCTGAGAAACAGGCTCTGGGAAAAACAAATGAAGAAGAAGAAGACTGGAAACTCGGAACGTGGACTAAAGGCGGTTGACCCCATCTCTAGCCTTTTCAGGAGATTGACGAAGAAATGGGGCTCTGCATTCTATTGATTTAGTATGTGGTTTTGATTTTTACTAGCCTTGTTGTTTACAAATTTTATGGAGAAGTGAAAAAGAGATACCGTAATTTTGGGTGAAATTGATCATTTTTCACGGTTTTTCTAGTCTGTTTTCTATAATGTTAACAATGCCAAACAACTGAATGCAGGAAAACAAGTACGAAGGTGAGCCTCATCGACTTATGTATAGAAATTTTCTAACAAATGTCATTTTAGTGTTAACAAATATCTCTAAAATAAAAAAATCAGAGGATCTCATTTCGGGGTGAAATTGATCACTTGTCAATGCCATTGTTGTTAGTTTTCAAAACAACTCTACATGATAAATTTGAGCTCCATGAATCCGAATATGCTTGTCAAATTCTTAACAATGCAATATTTATACAAAAAAAAAATAGTTAAATTTCAAGAAATACGCCTAAATGTATGTAATTTCCTAAAGAATTCAATGATATCTAACAGAAATTCAATAATTTCAACCATATGAGCTAATTGGTACGAGTTTTGGTGATGAAATCAGGTTTGGAGATATATCTCAAGCATCCTGACAAACTTTCAGGTTTATACCATGTTCAAATCCTTACTTACAAATAGAAGTTCATAGGTGTTTGTCAATACTGCACAGTGCATGATTTTGAAATTTTACATTATTTCCATAGTAATAAACATTCTTTAACGCAAAAAACTTCACAACACACAATTCGACAATAGTTACAACAAACAACGTTCATTTACTGCAGCTTACATTGATATTTGTGCTCTATTACGAATAAATAAAATCGTGTGATACGATGATCAATTTCACCCTTCTGATCAATTACACCCGATTTTACGGTAATGGTTTTTGTGTAGAGCCCCATTGTAAAAGTACTGTCATCAAAAACTGGTAGCAGGGATCGTCCATAGAATAAAAAACTATCACCGCTGAGAAATAGAGAGTGCTCTTCTGTTCATTTATTCCAAAATTCACAAAAACCCCTTAAAAGTCGTTTTACCATAGGATGCATGTTACTTCTAATAACCCTATAGCAGGGTTTCTCAACCGGTGTTCCGTGAATTCATAGTAACGGCTGAATACTTCTCAAGGGGGCCGAGAATAATTGACATGATATTCTCAATTGAACACTGTCAGAAAGATCGCAGCCAAATATAATTACTAATTTCGTTCCTGGAGGTATCCATAAAACTGATAATTAGGCTTTGTTTTTGCCATATTATGACCATGCCTTACTTCAGATTCCTCTTGATGGAGCGTTGCACGTGATATTTGAACAGATATCTAATTCTTGGCTTGAGAAGGATTTCGTTCGTACTTTTCAATGTGAAATCATTTGTCCTTACGGCTCTTTACAAGGTACAAAGGCTAGAATGAGTTCTCGGGTAGCACATCAACAAACGACGTACCCTGCATAACAAATTGTACCTTCTTCTTCTTCCTGGCTTTACGTCCCATCTGGGACAGAGTTTGATTCTCAGCTTAGTGTTCTTATGTGCACTTCCACAGTTATTAACTGAGAGCTTTCTTTGCCGATTGACCATTTTTGCATGCGTATATCGTGTGGCAGGCACGAAGGTACTCTTTGCCCTGGGAAGTCGAGAAAATTTCCAACCCTAAAAGATCCTCGACCGGTGGGAATCGAACTACGGTTACTCAATTGACAAAATTCTAACTAGTTAGTTTGCCTTATCGCAAATTGTAGATAATATAATATAAATGAAGTTTATAGCTTTCTAGATGCGACTTGTGATCTCATCGGAATATTTTTCTGTATTACAGATTATCCTAAAAAAAATATGATTAGGACTCAAATTCGTGACTGTTTATGACAAATTCACACAACCTTATTAAGTAAGCTGCTCCTAGTTTTGATACTAATAGCAAATAGCTAATACAGTGAAACCTTCATTAGTCGATATTGAAGGGACCATCGACTCATGGAAATATCGAGTCATGGAACAGCAATCCTTTGGAAAGCTGCCTCTAGGGACCATCATAGTAATAATGAAATTTTGTTTTGTAGTATGGTTCCATGAGTCGATATCGAGGCTCTTCAGGAATTTCTTTTTATATTCCTGGAGGAAAAACTTAAGGAATTCTTCTAGTGATTTATACAAAGATGTCTTCAAGTATACTTCTAAGGGGGGTCTGTAGCCTTGAGGTTACGCTTTCGCTTCATAAATGATAAATATGATGTTGTCTTTCCTATTAATCAGCTTGAAATGTTTTTGTGTGTGTTTCTTAGATTACTCATTTGAAAATGGATTGTTACTGTAGTATTATGTTCACATAGATTTAAACCATTCAATAAGACTTAAACGGTTAGTTGGATTATACAATAAATAATTAAATAAATAAATAAGCGGAAGGTCATGGGTTCGATTCCCAGCCCCTCCACAAAAAAAACCGTCCAGCCACCAGAAGATGCCTCACGGAGGACCGTGCTTTGGGGAGCACATCCATCCTCCGTCAGTATCAGACGGTGACTGAGACAAACTGACCCTCTTCACAGGCAGCTAGCCTCACTAATAACAGAGCTCTCTCATACCTGCTCGGTGTGAGAGTAAAAGAGTAGAAGAGAGTGAAACTAGATGTAAATATAGATAAGTTGAAAATAGATCTGTATCGGTAAAGAAGCTACAAGATCAACTGAGTCCGGCACAGTAGTGGCCACGAGCACGGAGTGCCTTAAAAAAATAAAGTATACTTCTGGGATCTTCTTCAGATATGCCTCGCCAATGGATTTAACTCATGATTAACATCCTGTTTTTCTCCCTTTTACAGGGTGGTTCGTAATACGCGCAATCCAGTTTACGATGAGGACTTCACATTCTACGGATTGACCTTAGTCGAATTGGCTGGAATGTCCTTGCACTTTGTCGTGTTGAGCTTCGATCGATACAGTCGGGATGATGTCATTGGAGAAGTAGTTTGCCCTCTCAGCGGAATCGACCTGCAGCAAATCGAGAACCAACAGGTGGCCCTGAGCCGGGAGATACAACCAAGAAGTTTGAAGATCCGTGCTCAAGGTCGTGGAGAACTGTTGATTTCACTCTGCTGGCAACCGGCCGCAGCCCGATTGACGGTTGTTCTGCTAAAGGCTCGCAATCTCCCTCGGATGGATGTAACAGGATTGGCCGATCCGTACGTCAAGATCTACTTGCTGTACAACGGACAAAGGATCGCCAAGAAGAAGACCCACGTCAAGAAGCGAACACTGAGTCCGGTGTTCAACGAGAGCTTTGCGTTCGACATTCCGTCGACTGAGGGCGCTGGAGCTACGCTGGAGGGAGTTTCCCTGGAACTGATGCTGCTGGATTGGGATCGGGTAACGAAGAACGAAGTCATCGGTCGTCTTGAGCTGGGCGGACCAAGAAGCACCGGGTCGGCACTAAACCACTGGAAGGAGGTATGCAATTCACCTCGCAGGCAGATTGCAGACTGGCACAAGCTGAGAGAGTAAGGATGGTAAGGATGGTTTTAGTTAAAGCTGTACAAATTCCCGGTGGGGGAACACATGATTTGATATGATTTAGTTAATCTCTTGATTCCTCACTTCATTCCTTGGGAATGGACTGATGTTGCTGCAGTACTGAGTTACAAATATCGAGTTATTAAATTCTGACTGTTATACTACTGGGCAAAAAACTAGGCTTTTATAGTTTGTTAAAAACTGATAGGAAAGGTGATTACGTGGAATAATCCACAGCGAAACCTATATCTGCGAAAAAGAGGAAAAGTTTTCAGTACCAACTAACTATATAACCAACTCTTCAGAACATTGTAATCACCAGAGAGTATAAAAAAATGAAATCACAGATCAAGCTATAACAGACATTCCATCAGAAAATCAGATAAAAGAACTGCAAGAATTCCATAAAAATCATTACATAAATGGGGCGGCAACTGAAGACAAAATAAAAACCAATCTCAATTGATCGAATGGATATAAGATATGTGCCAGCTTAGAGAATTCAATACGGCTGAAGCATTATGCCCTTTTTGTAGGATGGGCGAACAATGACAGCATTACCAGCAACCAGAAATGAAAAATACTGAAACATTCGAAAATGCGTAGATGTGTGTACAATATAGTTATAAACAGTGAGAATACAGAAGAGTTTGCTACATAGGCACAACAGTTTACGAACTATCGTAAAATAAAAACACAGATACAAACAGCACTTGAAAAAAAAAAACGCGAAACGCAGCACCACAAATCAAGCTTACAAGTAGAGGCAAAGATGATATATAAATCCAGCAGAAAACAAAGTCAGATTAATGCAAACAAGTTAGAAGACCGAATGATTTAGGATCTTTGATGACAAATGCGATATAATTGAGTCAGGACATTTAGAAGGAATGAACGGGATCGTAAAGTATGAGAGAGAGTGCTGGACAAGAATTTGACGAGGCGTAGATGAATGCTTAGTGCTAGACTTACTTACCATTGTCGTTTTTATTAAGCTATTGGTTGAAAAAAGTTTTCTTGGAATGTATAGTCATAAAGATTCGAATTTTACTTTCAAAAACCCACGTGAAGTCATGTACCATTTCCACCATTGGCAAATATGTCCTTCTAGATTGAGGCAGGGCTAATCTTCTGCAGTTGATTCTCGGTCGGCGCGCCATAGGCGCTGCAATGCTAGTACCGGGTACCCCGTTGGTTTGACCACATTTAATCTGAACACTTTTTAATTTGTACCCCGCTAATTTGCACATCTTTCAGATTAAAAATGGTTCAAATGTCGTTCAGCTCATGGAACGGAGTAAAGTGAAATGGAACGCTGTGAAACGGAACGCAGAATCAAAACAAAACAGCCAAAAGGGTAACCAGAAGTTCGATTTTCTGTTGATCGTAGGGTGACTAGAAGTTCAAATTAAAAATGAACCCCGATGGTTTGCATGAGGTACCGTTCAAATTAGCGGGGGTGTACGGTATAATGTGAGTGACTGCCGTAGTTACAGTATTCCAGCACTCGCAATCCGCACACATTCTCTTGATTATATTATCCCCTCCGCTGTAGTGAGCATGCAATCTCTCACAACAATCGAACGCGCGCAATCGAACACGATATTATTAACTTATTTTGGAAGATTGAGAATTATATTAACGGCATGTATCAGAAGAGTCAAACGGTTTGTTCGACCATTTTTATGTACCCTGGCCAGGTCTAAATGAAGTAATTAAATTTTGTTATGGATATTTTAATGCAGTTGGTTGATAAGCTGCAATCAAGTTATTGACATTAAAGGAAGTAATGATTTTCAGCCTCTCTAGCTTGTTTTATCTTTATTAGAAGGCTCAGTTGCAAAAAGCTGCCATTCTTATAATATTGTATTGGCTAACTTCAAGTAAACCCACTTGTCCTGTGATTTCGATTGCAATAAGCAAGTCGTTCAGTTGACCAAAATCACGCAACTAGTGTTGTCTTGTCTATTACGGCTTAAACCAACCAACGGCACTTTTTTTTAAAGAAAAACTGAAGTTTGTGGACACAAAAGTCAATTTGGACAACCAGTGATGCATTTGAACGTGTTCTGTTCATGTTCAGTTCAAATTTTGAGGATCATAAGGATAAAAATAAAATCTCTTACTGTTGTTCGTAGGAACATTTAGGAGAGTCGAATTGGGCATCTAAGAGAGCCGAAGGAGATGTGGAGTTTTGAAGGAGAATGTGGGGTCGTGACTAGAGTTACATATTTCTCAGGAGCACATAAATGTACTGACGAGCCTCCTACCAAACCGTCTCTCAGCTCATAGGAATCCTTGTGTGCTGCGCTTGCCGGAGGCTAACGAAAATTCTAAAAGCGCGCGCTAGGTGATGTGCTCTCGGGGATACTCGTCTCATGCACTGCTCGGCGCTACGGCTCGCCATCGATATCCAAGTTTTGAAACAACTGCTTAGTAACGAAGAGCCTCTACAAGTATTTTCGCCTCATTATGCAGGTGTCTAGATGGCCTACATCATATGGTCGAAGACTCGCGATCCAAGAGTTACAATTTGGATCCTCGTTGAAAACTTTTGTAATTACTTCAATTATTGCGCTGAATTTTAAACAGCGCATGTGACGGAGCGCATGAGACCACAGTGAGACACATCTCAAGAAAAATGAGGCGCACCAAAATAGGTATCCCAATGTACAGCGCGCCCGTGCGCTTGCAAGCAATGAGCCTCCTCCATCTAAGGCTACAGCACGTGCACAGTAACTCTAGTCGTGACGGACTTTGGTTTCAGGTTGACCGACGACGCTGCAGAATCGTTACCCATTCTGTGGTGTTGGTTAACGCCTCCAGTCTAGCGTATTGGGTGTCATGGGATCGAAGCCCACCAGAACGATTCCATTATTTTTCACAATTTTACATCACAATTTGTCCAAAATGACTTTTGTGTCTACGAACTTCAGACCAAAATCAGTTGAGAATTAAGAAATGATGATGAAAATCTAGGAAATGATTATTTTTGACCGTCTATCAAGCGTTTTATTGCAGATGTGATTTTGCTTTTAGGGAGAATAGTAAGAAATAATTTGCGTATGTTGTATTCAGTTGATTATTCGCTATTCAGGTTCAAAAGCTAAGTGAAAATTTCCTCCTATCAATTGATACGGCCCTTAAAAATTTGCAGCAGGTGAACTAAAATTGTTTTTCGAAGCGCTTTTTAAGAAAGGACGTAAAATTAGTGCATAATAGGATTATTTCGAAGCTCGAATTGTTAGACAAGTGTGAGACAAAAAAAAAGCGTATAGGAAGAAAGTGACAGTTTATGCGGAATTATTTTTTGAAACGAATGACATCAACCAAAATACATCTAATACCTATACTCAAAGGATTTAAAAAGCAGACTAAATAAAACAAGAAGGAAATTATAATAAGACACTACAATTTCAGCAAAGCTTAAAGTAGACCAGAACAACGAGAGTCTATAAAAAACAGATGAAAATAAAATAAAAAACGAAACACTGATTTTTGCATGTACGTACTCCTCCGTAGAGAGCATGTAACTTTTTAAGCATATATACATAGAGAATACTTATATAATAATATACCAAACTGCAACAAGAAACAGCTAATGTGGTAGACTAAGCTTCATTTAACATTCGCATAGCACTGTTCCTCCTTCGTTTCGATCGGCTTATATCTAAAGGAAAGTTATCCAAACACTCAATCACTCGACAAAAATGTAGATTCAATTAGACAAAATTTACGGAAACCTATTATCTCACACTTGTTAAGCCTGTTGTCTTGTCTGTAGAGTCTGTCTCTACTTAGAGCTCACACTAAATTACTTTTCGAACGAAGACAAAACATAAATCAAAAACAAAAAAGAAACTGATTGGAGATAGAGGCACGTGAAGAAAACCCGCCTGTTTATTTTCGATAATAGATTTATTTACAGCATAAAAAAGAAAGCGTAGAATGAATGTATATATCGACATTAACAAGGAAACATTATTCTCTCTATTTTATGTTATATGAAGTACTCATATATAAAGGAAGTAATTATCAATAAAAACTGACAGAAACACACACCAACCCCCCGGAGATCATTGTTCCTCTTCCGATTGACCCTGTCCAGTTTGATCCTTGAAGGCATCTGCGTTTCGCAGCAATTTGTTCAACCGCTTCCCAATCAGTTTCGGGTACTGGTTGTGCTTAATGAGAAATTCCTTGGACTGATGAGTGACTGCACCCTTGTCCAACTGAAACTGGCACAAGGCATGAAGTGGTCGAAGCAGCTGTTGCCGGTAGGAGTCGTCCCGCTCCAGAATGCTCAGCGCTTCGATGGCAGTTTCCAAAGTGCTAAGGCAACCGTCGGTAGGTTGAGTTCGAATGACGTAGCTACTGTTGCCGGAGCTGATGAGTTTAACCTGCCGCATGTTGTGAAGGATTGTGGAGCTGGTGTAGATGGCATTCGCTTGAGGCCACGTCCCGTCGATGAGAATGAGATTGAAAGGGCCTTCGGTGAGGTCCAACTGTTCCATTGGAATCGATGTGGCACTTGGGTACAGCAGGATTGAGTTTTTGGCCGAGAGGATTACTTCCAGTTCCGAATCGAACTTGGGAAATTTTTTGCCTGTAAAAATGAAAAGCAATATTGTTTTACCTTGTACTTAGCTCTACTTAATCTAAATATCATTTATCATTACAACGGAAGTCTTCAACAAGTTTAGCCTTACATTATTAATCATTTAAGTCGATATTTGTTCCAATATTTCAACATAGGATATTCTACGTAACGCAATAGTACTATGCCAGGGAGGGAGCTACAGAATCATTTTCAAAATTTTATTTGGAATTCTCTGCAGAGCTCTCTTTTTGGTATTACAACAGCTAGTTTATATTGGTACAGCATACAACATGGACGGTCTGATTTTTTTTAAGATCAAAAACTTGTTCTTAAGACAAAAGTTTTGATTTTATGTAAATAAGTAGATTCATACATTTTATAGGTTTGTTACATCCGGCTTGAAGTCCTTCAAGATGATTTTTAAAAGCATGGAAAAATCCACTCACTCACCCGAACGCCACCGATAAAAATAGCAAAAAATCTTCTGCTACCGAACATTCAGTGATAGCTGAACCGTACTGGGTGGAGTGTAGTATGAAAGCGTTGGAAGGAATACGAAGAGAAGTTAATACCAATACACTTGTATCTAGGAGGCACGAGTGAATGCATTTTGCATCCATTCACCGAATGCATTGAACTGACTGAGCGGATTCCCACTCACTGAATCATTCTGTGGTGTGCCAGTCAGTGAATGTCCATCAGTAATATGAAACCCGAATGCCACTCGAACGGAATCAGACTGTAAACAATCATTCGGTATTCGGCTTTCAGAATCGGTAGCAGCTCAATCAGTTACCGTTTTTCGTTTCGCTTAGTGCTCGCCAAAGAAGCAGAATGGGCACTGGAAATTGAAACGTTCGGCTTGGTTAAAGAAACAGATTTCTCGCTCTAGACTGTGCGTTGAAGCGAGTGAGGGAAACGCAATGACTGAGTGAGTGTTTCCCATGTAAGCTTGAAGATTTCAAAAGTGTGACCAGTGAAGACGAAAGAATAAGTGAATTCCATAACCGGTTCCGACGTTGGACCCTGAGTTTATACTTAATTTGATGAATTTCATGTAGGGTAGAAGCACCGGTTTTGGCCATACGCCAGTTGTAGCCATAGGGGATTATAATTTGTTTTACAAATTCAATCAGCATGAAACCTTTTGTGTTCAGTAGATCACATTCACATGATAGAGCTACATTCATTTACTCGTCCAAATTGATTCAAAACATAATTTCCTTATAATTTTAACTCCCATACACCTAATTTGGCCAGGGCACTCCTAATTTGGCCAGTCTCATGATAAATCAATGCAATTGGCCAATTTAGGAACTGAAGTTAAATCTCTGGCCAAAACTGGTTCCGTTGGCCTTGACCAACGGGATTTTCAAAGCTAAAAAATGTCTTAGCTCAGTTTTGATATTTTACAAACATAATATGGATTGAAAGCTTGCATTTGACATATTTGTAGTATCAATACGGCATCCCATTTAATTTTTATTGACATTTTCTCTTAGGCTAGCCAAAACCGGTGCTTTTACCCTACATTTTTATGGTCCTCCGAACTTGGATCCGGTTGCTTGAAACAAGTGATCCGGTACAAACATACCAACTGTGAACAAACATTCGGTGGGAAGAATCGGTCATTGGGGGTCATAGAGATCAGCGAAGAAGCTGTGGAAGAAAGATATCAAACTGTATGGAAGGTTTTAACCCGGCGGTATGAGAACAAGCGTCGACAAATCTTCTGTCATTATCAAGCACCGCAGCAATGAGAAAGGAGACGAGCGAAGAATTGTGAGTGATTGACGGTTTCGAAGAGCATCTTTCTAATTTGAAGTGACTAGGGGAGCCGACAAATCGTTGGAGTTCCAGTTTTATATACCACCTCTACATTCGCCTTTATTCTAACACAAAACGGAAGTAGGATCGCCATTGCAAAGTCGTCAATTTTAAGGAGTACACGGTAAAAAAGCAAGATGCTATGAACAGTTCTGCACTTAAATTTGCACTACTATTAAATTTTGACAATATCAAGATAGCAGCACATGAATTCAACGTTGCATGTTTTGATTTGAAATAAAAAAAAAAGTTAAAATAAATGTTTCCGCTCGTCCAAAATTTGAACCTTGAATCTTTGGAGTGCAAGTCGTATATCTTACCTCGACACCAACTCACATATCGTCCCCTTGATGCTACAACTAGATAACTCGAAATTTGAAATTTTTGACTTCAATATGCCAAAACATTTTTATTAATTAGATCTGTAAAATACCTACAGCTCATAAGCGTGTGATTCAAAATACACAAGTTAAAGTTTATTTTTCAACCATATCCTCTGCGATTAACCGTCACTTTGTAAAACGGTCATATTTTCAAAGTGGCACATCCCAAAATTTTGAATTTCGAGTTATCTAGTTGTAGCATTAAGGGGACGATATGTTGAAAGAGGTTGAATTAATTTCAATTACCTTATACAACGAGCTGTCAACGACTGCTTTCATACAATAGACATGATGTTCAAAATCAACGACTTTTCACTTTAGAGTCTAGTGCGAGAGACTGTAGAGCTAATTCAAAGTTAGAACTCTCGAAATGTGTTTTGAATTGAGTCAAGTGATCAATCCATTCAATCGAACGTGCTGATTTTTGTACCATGTTTAAGAATGGATGTGTCTTGGACAATGATATAGTTGACGAGATGCCTACGTACATCGCTTCGTTTCTTGCAAGGTTACACTAAAATGCTTCAATCTTCGAACTTTTTAGGGCGGCAAAGTTAGATCGTAGTTTCAAGTCTAATCCGTTTCGCATCGTTTCTCACGTAGCGGAATTTGGGGCAAGTGTGCCACCTTAAGCAAATTGTTCTCTAACTTTGTCTAAAGCTCATAGAATCCACCAATTTATCCTCATGATGTTAGTTTTACATCTTTTCATAACCACTGTGCCATTTAAAAAGAAAATAATTTCAAAAAGTATTAGTTTTGGAGCTTCTCAAATATCATCCAAAATAACCTATTTTTCGACACTATGGGGCAAGTGTGCCACCCATATGGGGCAAGACGGCCACCATATGAAAATCGTATATAATTCCACTTGTAATGAAATTTTCTTTATTTCCTATTAACCCGTAGGCTACGGGGCTGACATGCAAAATTCAAATTGCTCGTATATGAGCATACCTCAATATTTTTTCATGAAATTTTGAGGATTGCTACGCTATTAGTTGTAGTTTCATGTGTTATGGGAAAGTGCACATTTGGAGCATTGTTTACAAAGTTATTCCAGAACATCTCTGGGTCAGGTAGGGTAAAAATCACATAAACTTCCTTTTAGAACTCATTTATCATTTGGAAACGAAATGTTTTCATATAAAAAGTTTACAGACCACTTATTTGTAATAAGTTACGATGCATCGAGGGATTTAGAAATGTATAATTACCTAGAACAATGCTAAGGCCTCCAGAACATTCTCTAGTTTTGTCCATAATCTACACAGGTTCATTTAAGCGAGTGGTGTCTACGTTTGGTGCTTTACAGCACTCATTAAGCCTTAATAGACATGTTCACGAATTTTGACAAGATATTGGATATTAGAAGTCATCCAAACTGTCCTGGAGTTCAGGTCCTCTTGATCTACCAAATCTACTACAGTCTATACTCACCCAATTCTCGTGAAACATTCTTATTCCTATCCATAAAGCTACATATGACCCGGAAAGTGTACTGCCGTTATACGCATAATTGTCCAATGTTCCAAAATATGCAACCAAGTAAAACACGTTAAAAAATTTTAGCACATTCATGTGTCGTGCCAAGTTTGTGATAAATCTAAATGAAATTGTTGCAAAAGTATGAAATATAGCGTGTACACCAGAATCAAGAGTTTGTATTATGGGAAAAAGTAAATTTTGCTACGAAATAAAAAGTGGGACTGTTATGCCAAGAAACACAATTTTTTGGGTGAATTTCTTCGCCTAACAGTCTCTCTGATAGTACCGATCTATTATGTGCTAAGCACACTGATGACTGTATTTACGTATATGTGGTACCAAATATAGAGGATTTATATCCTCAAGACTATGTTGAGGCACTTAATCAAGGCTCAAGTGACATAAGCAAAACAGAGCCACATGTGGAGAAGTGAGGAAATATGATTTTATACTTTAGGATGAAAAGCAAATTTGTTTGTTTGTGAAATATTTATAAAATGTAGAGTAAGAGTAAGATGAGTAAGTTAGAAAGTTAACAAGATTTAGAAAAGGTACAGTAAAATAGTTAGTAGAAAAACAGCACTAGTAGATTAATTAGATTTTGTAAATCTTGTCATCAGAGTAATTCAAAATTTATAGTACAACCAATAAGCTCGTAAATATTTGTATTTATCGACAACAGAGTTTTATGATCAAATAGAGATATATTGAAAACATATTGTTCGAATAATAAGTCAAGCTGTATACCAAAATTGATGCCCAGTTCTTCAGTGTATTCTGAAGATCTTATATTAACAATATTCATAGTAGTACACTTTTCGAGCCATATGAAGCTTTATGGATAGGAATAAGAACGTTTAACGAGAATTGAGTGAGTATAGATTATAGTAGATTTTGTAGATCATAAGGACCTGAATTCCAGGGTGGTTTGGATGACTTCCAATATCCAATATCTTGTCCAAATTTGTGGACAAATCTGTTAAGGCTTAATGAGTGCTGTAAAGCACTAAACGTATACATCACACGCTTAAAATAATTAATGAACCTGTGTAGATAATAACCAAAATCTCAGAATGTTCTGGAGGCCTTAGCATTGTTCAAGGTTAATTATACATTTCTAAACCCCTTGGTGCATCGTTACTTATTGCAAATAAGTGGTTTGTACACTTTTTGTATGAAAACATTTAGTTTCCAAATGATAAATGTGTTCTAAAAGGAAGTTTATGTGATTTTTACCCTACCTGACCCAGAGATGTTCTGGGATAACTTTGTCAACAATACTCCAAATGTGCACTTTTCCATTACATATGAAACTACAACTAATAGTGTAGCAATCTTCAAAATTTCATGAAAAAATATTGAGTTATGCTCATATACGAGCAATTTGAATTTTGTGTGTCAGCCCCGTAGCCTACGGGTTAATAATACTTACAAAGCAGACGCTAATCGATAATTAAAACAAGAATTAAGTTTACCGTGATAAGGGGATGCTTTATAACAGAATTCAAAACATGCGTAACTCCCTATTACTCAATCCGAATAACTAAAATGGTTATTTTTGTCTCCATTCCATACAATATATGTATTACCCTTATATTACGGCGAATATGTATAATATTAGTCTAGATCAGCACTAAATAACGGTAAAATATTGATGTAGATATGTAAAACTGTACTCAATAAGCCGAAAAACGTATTGAATATTGAATATTCTGAGAAAAAATTACTTTAGGGGGCAAACATGTCAGTTATTCCCCTACTATACTTCAGAAATTACTACTGGTGCCTCATTTTGGTTTATTATTATGATTCTGTTGAAGATGTTTACATTTTTATAAATTTCACTCCAACAATTTTTGTTTACCAAATAGGTGGCACACTTGCTCCAATAGGTATACATTTCAACCAAACTGGATTTCGTTGGTAAAACTAAATACTTTTTTGATTAAAATGCCACAATAACTTACACATTTGAATAGTTTCACGATGTACAGTACGTTAGAAAAATCTGTTAATAATTGACCTTTCACCATGCTATTTAGAAACAACAAAATCTTATAAAATTCCACTCAAATTTGGTTGTCTTAGCACAAGTCGCTGTAAATACGTGAAAAATAGAGCAATTTTCATCATATTTTGATCATTGTATTGTGAACTATAAGGGAACATATTGTTAAGCTCAAAAAGAAAATATATATTGTAGTTTTTATAAAAAGCAGGGGTGGCACACTTGCCCCTATGGCACACTTGCCCCAAAGTCCGCTAGCTTCCAGTGCCGGAAGGGCATCGTTGCAATCTGGCTGCAATCAATGTGATCAGGAGCATTACAGCTTAAATTTCCTGACTTTGGAAGGCTTCCAGTAAATCAGCGATATCAGCTCGTGGACCGAAACGTTCTGTGTGGGAACTGTCTGCGAACGACTAAGCATTCGGCAAGGACGTGCTCATCTCGGAATTGAAACAAGCGCAACGCAACACTCTTCTGCACGTTCTAATCAGACGCGAACCCATCCCAGTGAGCAACGGCAAACAGGGACTCAACCGTTTTCATTGAATCCACCCTTTCTGTCGCACAGTCAAGGGCAACAGCTAGAAGAAGCTGATTCATTTAGGCGCAATACTTATGCCACTGCAACCTGGAAGCAGAATATTTCGTGTTTAGCTGTACGATTGGATTACCGAGACGCTGTAATCTTCTTCTTCTTGGCATTACGTCCCACCGGAACAAAGCCTGCTTCTCAGCTTAGTGTTTTTATGAGCACCTCCACAGTTATTAACTGAGAGCTCTCTTTGCCAAAGTTGCCATTTTCGCATTCGTATATCGTGTGGCAGGTACGATGATACTCTATGCCCATGGAAGTCAAGGAAATTTACATTACGAAAAGATCCTGGACTGACCGGGAATCGAACCCAGACACCTTCAGCACGGCTTTGCTTTGTAGCCGCAGACTCTAACCAGACAGCTAAGGAAAGCCCCTAAGAAATTCTAGTTATTTCAAGGTATTTAGATGAATTTCTAGAGAAATTTTTAAAATAATTCCAAGAGATATCCCTGGAAAATTTCTTCCATGTTAATGGGAAAATTGATGGAGGAAAAGCTGGAAAAATTCGTAGAGTGAACTCTGGAGAAGTTCATATTAAAAAATCTGGAACAACTCTTCTGGGAATCCCTGAGAGCATCTCTACAGGACAGGAATTCGTAGAGAAATTCCTTGAAATAACCATGGCAAAATTTGGAGGCATTACTGATACCAATAATGAGGAAACCCTATAAAAAAACTAAAGAAAATTTATAAAGAGTTCCTCGAGTAATTCCAGGGGAAATTGCTAGAGGAGCTTCTGGATAAAGCCTTGGTATATTATTGAAGGAATGCTTTGAAGTATTATTGAAGGGATTTTCACTGTAGAAATCTTCATAAGAATTCCAGATCAAAATTATGAAAGAAATCTTAGAAAAAATCCAAGAGGAACTTCTGAGAACATCTTTGGAGGAATTATTGGAAGAATTCCAAAGGAAATTCTAGATGTATTCTTAACGATAGGAAGAAACTCTTGAAGAATTTCTGTTGGAAACATTGGAGGAGCGCCGGGAGGAACCTTTAGAGCGATTTCTAGGGCAATAGTTAGATTAAATCCTAGAGGAAGTCCTGGAAAACTTCTCAGAAATATGCCTGGAGAAGTTACTGAAGAAATTAAAAAAAATCTAGGATGAATCCCTGAAGGAAACCTTGGTGGTTTTCCTGAATCAATCAGAAACATTCATGGAGGAAATTTTGATGAAATCTTTGGATTTATTCCAGGAGGGAACCTTGGAGGTATTCCTGGAACGATTCTTAGAGATATTACTGATGGAATCTTGGAGGTATTTCCTTAAGAAAATCTCTGTAGGTATTTTAGCAAAACTCCCTTGGAGGCTGATATTCCTAAAAAAAACCTGAAGCTCTTCCTAGACAATTGCTTCGAGGCATTATTAAAGGAATCCCTAGCTAGAGATATTCTTGGGGGAAACCTTTGGAGGAATTTTTAAAAGATTCTTTGGAATATCCACTGAAAAAGTTTTTGGAAAAATCTCCAGAGAAGATCATTGTTACAAAAATAAAATATACTTTGTATTTCTTGAGAAGTCCTTGTAGATATTGCTGGAGGTATCCATGGAGGTATTCCTAGAAAAATACTGTTTTTTTTTCATCACTTTTTGCATACTTTTCATAATTTAAGCCTTTTAATCATTTTCTACAAAATTCACGTCCAGGAAACTAAGATAGACGAGATCTTAAGCTTTCGATTCATGCGCTGATATTAAATGTATGACGCATAGTTAATTAGCTAGAGTTTCAAAGATGACCAAGTTGTAAATCTTTAAATTGTGAATAATTCACTTAGCAGTAATTTGCGACCATATGTTCCATGGGCACTTTTTCATATCTTATTAACCCTAAACATAAATTAACCTAAAGATCTATTAACCCTCAAATTATTATACACCCGGAACCAAACACCCTGCATATCGATATTGTTAGCATATGCTGCATATATGACTAAAAGCAGTAACATAACCTTCTATTATGTATGTTTCATGTGAATACCATTGCTCTGGTTCTAGATCAGTTGTAGGTAGTTATGCAATTCATAATTTTGATGCTTACGGACGTATTTTGCAATATACGGCCATACTACACAAACATTACCATTCGAGATATCTTGTACCTTGAACATGTTCCACTTTATATAAAGACCAACAAATAGAGCACTTTTTTCATAAAGCTGTATTGAAACATTAAATAAGCTGTTTTTTTTTCATTAGCCTTATTCTGAGAGGTGAGTTAGTCTGCTGCTAGCTGATCTCGTCTGACATGAGACGACTAATATTGATGGAAAGAAAGCGAGTCCACTTTTGCACTTTGGTAGACCAGTTTCACCTCATCAAACGCATGCAACTTTTATTTCGCTGCCAGAACAATACACTTTTAGCTGCTCAGCTGAGCAACATATTGATAATAATAATCATTCTCAGGAATAGAAAGATCTACAGTATTGGACAAAACATTTGCAACTTTTTCGATTTTCCATACAAAATGACCAACTTAGGTAAGCTAGATCTCAGTTATTTATGGACCGATTCAAATGAAACTTTCACAGAACATCAGATATAACTTGAATTTGAACATATATTTTTGAATAATTTTTCCAATCACGAGTTTATAAGTAATAATGATTTGACTAAAATGTAATTTTCGACGAAAAATTCAAATCTCGAAATCTGATAGCCCTACACAAAAACTGTCTTCAGCAAACTTATTCATCTCGTCAAAATCTACAACTTTGCTGAAGATACCATGAAGCTATTACTTTAATATGTTTAGTTATGTCGTTACTGCTTTTCAACTTGTGATTGCAAAAATCACTCAAAATAGATATGTTAAAATTCAAGTTATGTCTGATATTCTGTGAAAATTTCATTCGAATCGGTTCATGAATAACTGAGATATAGTTTATCAAAGTTGGTCATTTTGTATGGAAAATCGAAAAAGTTGCAAATGTTTTGTCCAATACTGTAGATCGGACTTTTTTTGTGTAACTAATAGTGCTGACGCGAAATTACGCAGTGGTTTATAACAGCTATCATTTTTTCGCAGTTATACAATCCAAATTCATGTTTCATTGCACATTGCATTGGCGATCAAGAAACTAAAAATTTCAAACATTTCAATCTGTTTTGGGTTGTTTTTTCCCGTCGCCTAGAAAAATATTTCCATTCATCAATTATAGAAAACTCTGCCAAATCAGACACCAGTTTTGTTTTGGATTTCTGCCCATTACCGTCAGAATCTATCGAGGTTATAGGCCTATTCACTTGACGTCTCAAATCAGCTGATCGGGAAGCACTTTGACATTTCTTCTACGAAAATGACAGGCCCGTGTTAGCACCGGTCCTCCACCGATGTAAACAAATGCATAGGCGGATTTGTCACAAGAAAAGGCCTATCTTCTCTTCTCTATCAGATGTTGCATCAGATACCTTTTTTAACAGATTTCTGCCAATTTCTATTAGAAATCGTAAATCTTAATTTCCGCCCACTTGCACATAAATCAGGATAGCAATTTTTAACGCCATTCAATGTTTATTCACACAATGTCACACAACTGCCTTGTTGTGTTGTCAGATTGTTAAATTATCTATACTTCGATCATTTTCATGATGAAACAGTTGCCAAAAGTATAATTTAAACTGGTTTTCATCAATAACACGCTATGACACTTTTTCGTGAGTGATTGCACTGAATGACGCTCAACTGGAGAAACATTTTTGTATTTATTTAGCAATGATTACTAGATTATAAACGATAGTAAAATAACCAGATTTATTATAAGTTGAAATTATGAATTAATCCAATTAATATTTAATGGTATAACTTTAGTTAATAAATAGTATTCGAATGTCCGGATATTGGCACTGCCCAGATTTTGAGACACCGTGGTACAAAACACATTTCCTCAAAAATGGTAGTGCCGTTACGTTGAACTAAAATTTCGGTAGGGGAAGGGGTGGTAAAATGAACACCTTAAGGAAATCATCTTGTTTCTGATAGAAAAACGAGGAATTTGTATAATTATATCCCACAACATCAAAAACAGGGATGTTATCTATAGCAGTGACACGAATTCATACTAAAATAGCTGAATTTTCACATATTTTTGTCGCTAGCAAAAAACGATGTAAATGTTCATTTTACCTGCAATATGTTGGTGAAATGAACAGCTGTTGGTGGTAAAATGAACATCATGCAAAAAACGTGAGCACAACCAATATTTCTGAAAAATCTTATTGTTTTACCGAAAATATATCCATTGATGATTGTAACCCATTCAAAAAGAATTCTAAAGGTATCAAATTTGACCTCATATCATAACGATATTCACTTCACTGAAAAACCTGAAGTCCTCCGAGTTAAAAGTTACGTCAGTTCCAATTTTCAAACGTGGTTTTCTAAAATCTCAGTTTTCGTTGATATTTTCACTTGAATTGACCTACGTATCAACTCGAACACTCTGATTTATGCTATAAATCGTCCGTGCGTGATAAAAATTCATCGAAATTTGCTTTTTCTCGATAAAAGGCAAGGTGTTCATTTTACCACCACTTCCCCTACTTTTCCAATTGGAAGGAAAACATGTTTTAGCATTTGAAGTCCCCAATAATGCACTTACCTTTGTAAATAAGACACTTCCCAGGTGCCAATCCGACCGATAACATGGGCGCCGTTCTCAAGGCTCGCTTCTCCTCAGCAGGGTGTTGTAATAGAATCACTCGACTTTTGGGAACGAGTGGCTGCGGTGGCAGCGCCGAACACCAACAGACCGGTACAGGTCGCCTAAAATTGTTACAATAAAACAGTTCAATGCCGAACAGGGATAATGATAATGATAAGCTTTGTAATGACACGCAAAACTTACTGACAATTACTGCACTTATCGCGCATTTTGGGCGGATCGGCTGGAATATTGGCCAGATCGTCCCAAACGGCTCCTTCGGCGAACAAATCCGTCATTTTCACTATTCAAAAGGACTTTCTTTCAAATCTCACCAAGAAGCACGTTTGGGTACAGATCCAGAAGACAGAATGCATATGAATGAGCGTACGTTTACAGCGGTTGCCTCAATGGGAGCCGCGTTTGTTGTTGTTTACGTTTTGGCTCCTTTGCATCGTCATTCGTCGCATGACGCTTGGATGACGTGTGCGTTTTGATACCGGTACAAGGTGTCCAGAGGGCTTGTGTGCGGGGTTGTGTCTTGGATGTTAACATGCACGCTTATAATAAATGCGTAAAATTGAAATGAATTTACTCAGTGTCGCCGTTATGAGGCCATGGATTATTTTTTTTATTTATGAGAGTTACAATTAAAATGGTGCATACAAAACGAAAAAAAAAAAAATGCAAGCGTATAGAAACTACATTTTTGTTTTTAAATTTATAGTAAACAAAAAAGTCAGCTGACCACAGTTGTCTCATGAATAGCTTTATAGATTTGGTGATTTGGCGATGCAAGAAGAAGAAGACCAATTGAATCAATAATAATTTAGTGATATTTTTGTGTGTTAACGTGATCCACAAAAATCTTAGCCCGAACAGCGTTGGAATCAAAATTCGTTTTTTGAAAATTCATTGACATCAGTTTGCTATAACTACAGTTTGCCAAAACCACGCTAAAGTAGAAGCACCAGTTTTGGCCATACTAGGGCCCATTCACAAATTTCATAACACTAGAGGGGGTGGGTGGGTGTCCTAGCGATGTTACGGTCCATACAAAAATTTAATAAAATTCATACAAAAAGCGTTACAAGGGGTGGGCGGGTGTCCAAAATGGTCAATTTCAGCGTTATGAAATAAATGAATGAGCCCCTAAAGAATCAGAAATATGAGTATAAAACTATACACTTAGCTCATTTTATGGATTCCGGTTAATGTTACTGTAATTATATCAGGTGATTCTTTCATCGGTTTCACTAGAACATCCTCCAAAAGTCCCGCTTAGAACATCTCTTATAATTCTGTGATTTTTTCTGAAGATTTTTTTGAGAAATAACTAGAACAAAATAAGAGGAAGTTGATGATCTCAGATCTAAAATATTTAGGTAATCTTGGCAAAGCTCTTAACACATTTTCACGAAAACAAACACACTCAAGGAATTTTTGGAGAAACTCTTGAGAGTAAATGTTAATTCCTATTAAAATTATTGTAGGCTTTCTTGGAATAAAATCCTGAACAATTTTCTTCAAAAACTGGGTTAAACCACCGTGATTATTGTAAAATATTTGTGTAGGAGTCTCTGGTATATATATTACTCTACATCTGGAGAATTTGGTCAAATAATTAGTGGAACTATATCTGAAGGAAATCCTAAGTTAGTTTTTTGAACAAAAACATTCAAAGTAATCCCTGAGCAAATTACTGGAGGGTGCTCAAGGATTTTCTGAAACAAATTGTGGGGTAATTCTTTTGTTGCCACTGCAACTAGGGTTAGGAATCAAAACACTTCTGTTAAGCGCTTTAAGCTGTATTTTTTTATTATTTAGTTTAGGTTGTATGTAAATAGTAGATATAAGTACTCACATTTAGTGTTTAAGCAAATTTCAATAGTTTTTAATATTATTTATGTAATTCAATTTTAGCAATACCATTCCTGCACACGTTTATCTGATGAACAAGCTTTTCTCTTCTATCATCGTATCTTTTCACATTTTTGTCGGTGTCACATTGACGGTCAACAATAGGGTAGTCAGTTTTATTTTCATCTGTCCGTTACGAGGTCAAGGGGACTACGAATAGTTGGAGCAGTACCAACATCTTTTAAGCATCCTTTGATAAATTGATGGATGAATTTTTGGTTGAGCTGGTAATGAAATATTTAGAAGGAATTGTGCACAGATCCCTGTTGGATTCCCTGAAAGTATTCCAAATGAAATCTCTGTAAAAATTACTGAGATAATTTCTTAGCTTTTCCTCGAGAAACTTGTGAAGGTATTCTTGAAGAATCAGTTGAACAGTCGCGTAATAGTCTCTGAAGCATGTAGCATTTAGCAACAGAATTCACTGCAAGCTGAATAAAAATGACTTTAGGGACCATTTCGGTTGAAAAAGAGGCTTTAGAGAACTTTCATTAAAAATATAGACCTTTTAGAGACTTGCATTTCAATAGAAAACAAGACTCTTAAAAACCTGCTACCGACCATAACTTCACGTAATTACTGCAGAAAATCCTCAGGAAATTATTTTAGGAATTTCTCAATTGCTGCAACAGTTCTTCAGGTAAGCACTCTCAGAATTTCTTTAAGAAGCGTCCAGTTATTCTTTAAGAATGGCTAAAGGGCATCCTCCTTAAATTTTCCTATGGTTCTTTATGGAATTTCTCCAGGAGTACCTGGGTAGTTATACTGGGTATTTCTTTATGGATTCCTCGATAATTTTCCCAAAAAATCTTTGAAAAAAAAACATCAGACATTTATTGATGAATTTTCTTCAGAAGTTCCTCCTAGAATTTCCACGGAAATTTACCCAGAAATATAGTAACACATATATTGAGCTTTTCGGTAATCCAATCCGCATGGTTATTGAACTAATAAACTCATCACGCGTGATAAAGATGGATCAACTATGGGTGAAATTATGAAAGAAATCCACGTGCTCGGCTGGGATTTGAACCCAGGACTCTTGTATGCTAGACGAGCGCTTTACCAAGTGGCTCGGTAGCTTAGTTGGTTAAGTGCTCGTCTATAGCATTTAAAAGTGCTGGGTTCAAATCCCAGCCGAGCACGTGGATTTTATTCATGATTTCACCCATAATTTATCCATATTTACCACGCGTAATGAGTTAATTAATTTACCCAGAAAGTTCATCGTGAAATTCGTCATGCAATTCCGCTAGAAATATCTCCTGAGAAACACTCAAGGAATTTCTCAGGGAAGTTTTCAATAAATTCCTTCAAGAATCCTTTAGGATTTTTTTCCAAGAAAACCCCCAGAAAACTTCCTATAATTCCTTCAGAAGTAATTTCAGGAATTCTTCTGGAAATTTCTCCATGAACTATCACATGAAATTCTTTATAAGTTCTTCTAGGAAGTTTCTTCAGAAATTCTTCCACCTCCGGAAATTCTTTCAGGTAAATTTTCCGGAAGATCTTCTTCTTATTTTTTCTGGCATTACGTCCCCACTAGGACAGAGCCTGCTTCTCAGCTTGTGTTCTTATGAGCACTTCCACAGTTATTAACTGAGAGCTTACTGTGCCAATGACCATTTTTGCATGCGTATATCGTGTGGCAAGTACGAAGATACTTTATGCCCTGGAAAGTCGAGAAAATTTCCAACCCAAAAAGATCCTCGACCGATGGGATTCGAACCCACGACCCTCAGCTTGGTCAAGCTGAATAGCTGCGCGTTTACCGCAACGGCTATCTGGGCCCCTTTTTTATCCGGAAGATCCTTCAGGTAATTCCTATGAAATTAGATGTAGGACTTTTTTCCGGCAGTTCCTCTGGAATTTTCTTCGAAATTTATTCGAAAGTTACTTTGAAATTGCCTTTGCAAGTTCCTTTGGAATTTTCTTCCGTATTTTTCTCGGAAGTTCCTTCGGAATTACCTTTGGAATTTCTTTCGGAATTTCGTTCGGAAGTTTCTTGGAAATTGTTTCGCAATTTTCTTCGAAACTTCCTCAGGAATTTACTTCGAAATTTTTTTCGAATTTTTCTTGAAAATTCCTTCTACATTACCATCGGAATTTCTTTCGGAAGTTCCTACAAAATTTCTTTCGGAATTTCATTCTGAAGTTCCTTCTTAAAGTTCTTAAAGAATTTTTCTCGGAGTTTCTTTCGGATGTTCCTTTGGATGTTGCTTCGAAAGTTCCACAGAAATTTACTTTTAGCTAAATAACTTTTAAAGGAAATTTCAAAATAAATTTAGATGGAAATTTCGAAACGAAGAAACACCCTGAAAGAACTTTTTGAAAAACCTTCCCGAAGGAAGTTCATTGATAACTTACTGAGAAACTACCTTGGAAAACTTCCGAATGAAGCCACCAGGACGAAGTTTTCCGATGAAAAAATGAAGGTGGAGTTTTTTTTTTGATAGAGTATCCTAAATCCTAAATGACAATTTTATAAATTCCACATGAAATTTTCCGTGTAGCCTATTTATATCATGTTGCGTATCATACGAGTTCTACTTGTTGCAAGACTTGTTGCTGGTCGGCACTGCTGATAACAGCGTTGAACATTTTTCGCTTTGCGCTTTGATGCGGTGAGTCATTACCATTTGGTACTGTCATGCGAACGGAAGTGTACCGACAGTGCCGGTGCTTTTTGCTTGTTAAATATAAAATTTTTTAGCTGATATAGTTATAGAAGTGTTTGAATTCGATTAGCAGATCGGTACTATTATAAGAAAATGGGGCAGACCAGTTCCAGATATCATCTGGACGCCAAAAGTCCTTTCAATCTTACACGGTGGTATCAAACTTGGTAAGTTCAAATCCAAATCATTATCATACATGCCCGCTGTTGTGGAAAAGAAGCGTTGGCGCGGAAAAAAGCGGGAAAACAGAAATTTACGAGAACATTCCAGAATGCGTCGTTCATTCTGGAAAAAGGTATACAAATTATTATTTTACTAAATCTATTAGAAATGGGAATTGATAATTGAAAACCCTGGTTTATCGACAACTTACCAAAATATGCTTCACATCTGATTTTGTTTGAACGAAATTGTTTGAAGTGGTCATCATTGCCACAATTATCGATAAAAATATCTGAATTTAAAAAGTTCTTTAGAATAGGCAAATAATCTATGATCAAAACTGTTAGGCAATCTGCTAAATATTGTGTTTACTTATGTTCTAACTTTTATTCCATTGTAGCTGGAAACGCTTGAATTTCTCTCAACTGAAATCCTGGGGATTCATCGATGGCAGCCTGAAGAGCAGCATTTGGTAAGATGGTTTGATCCGATGGCATTTTGTTAGTGTACCTAGATAATTTCCTTAAGTGTTCACTAAATAAAGATGATCTCAATTGGACTGTGATAATTGGCATTTGTTCGTGTTTTAATTTTCCTTAATTAATGACAAGGCACTGGCTGTACACAGTAGAAGATTAACAATGGAGTAGTTATACTAGTGAAAATAAAAGTAACAATAAATTACGTAATGCTTTTAGAAAGAAGGGAAAGAGGTTGTGAAAAGTACGATGGTTCATATAAAATATTTTCTTTAAAAATAAGTGAGACTTAGGAAGAGAAGGAGGATTATTAATGAGCGAAACGTAATGAATGGATTTTTTTTAGTAAATTCTTACACGTCACCTACACATTTGGAAGATTTTACAGTATAGACACATTCCAGCGTAACGCGACACCACGAGGAACCGACTTCCATTGTGAAATCAGGAAATCAGGCATATTGAATGTACTTAATGGGACAGAGCATGTTTCTCAGCTTAGTGTTCTTATGAGCACTTTCCCGGTTATTACCTGAGGGCTTTCTTTGCCAAAGTTGCAAATTTTGCATTCGTATATCGTGTAATAAGTACGATGATACTCTGTGCCCAGGGGAGCCAAGGACGTTTACATTACGAAAAGATCCTGGACCGACCGGTAATCGAATTCAGACACCTTCAGCATGGCTTTGCTTTGTAGCCGCGGACTCTAATCACGCGGCTAAGGAAGGCCCTTAGGCTTATAGGAAGGTCAGAGTGTAACGTCAAACTGGAAGGAAATAATGAATAATTGAATCTTATTAATATCATTTTATGAGCGTCGCGTTACGATTATCTTTCAGCAGGGTTCTACAAATGGTGACAAAATCGGTAATGTTGCTTTCAGGTTTCGGAATAAATGTATATTTAGTATTGTCTAATGTTTAATACATTCGACATTCTGCCTCACAGTGGAGTAATTTGATCCGATACTAGCCAACATAATTGAGTGTTTCTGTGCAGTATTAAGAAGATGTCAACTTAGTAAAAGCAGTAAAAGCATAAATGGCGCTTGGGGCCTCCAAAGAAATTTGACATAATTGTTTGCAATAATATGCAATAATATCGAGTCTAGTACAGTATGGCCCATAAAAAAAATGCGAAAATGGTCATATCATGTTTTATGATAGTTTTTACATAGAAAATGTGAACGAAACATAAATATTATTCATTACTTGTATTGTTTAATCTCATAGACTCATTTTTTCGCTTTGGATATGATTTTTATCTGTTACTTTCACCTTACCAGAGAGGAATTGGAAGCATACCTTCAAATTTTATCATGCGGACGTCGAGTTCAATATCTGTGTGATGAAAGCTTCTAAAACATCAACGATGACGTGGGATTCTTCACAGGCCTTGTCTCCAGGAAACGCCCATATCAAATGACAGAATTGGTTCATACCTGGGTAATTGGAGATTTAAACATAATTCCGAAAAAACGGCTGATTTTGCAGAGCTTTGATTGAACCTTCATATAAGTGTGATAAGCGGCTCCGTGTTGCTTAAAACCTATGAGCTAGTATTGATATAGGTTGTCTCTAACCGATGCAAAAAATTTCTTCCTCAAAAATCTGTTATATGCCTCTGTATATATTTTTTATTCAACCTTAACAAAAAATAAAGGCATATCAAACCTATAAGACGCAAATGCCCTCAAAACTATCACCCTGACAAAATATTTTATTGTGATCATGAAAAACACGTTCTCTAAGAACTCCTCCATCCTCTGATACCAAACAAACTAAAATTTTCAACAATAAAGTGTGATTTTTGATGGTGAAAAGTTTATCACCAGAGTATACGACAATCAGACACTGTTTCTAGCTTTGGGCGGACAAAACCTTTGAACTTATTTGCTTTATAACATTATCTAGGACAGTAAGAAAAATATGACTAAAATTGTCCTTGATAGCGAAGTTGTGTCAGAATATACTACATTAATCAGAAATTACATTCACTATCAAAAACAATGAAACTAACGCTTGTGGATGCTATATTCACGTTCAAACAATTTTCGCATTTTTTTATGGGCCATACTGTACACGGCTCTGAAAGGCCGTCTTCACAGTTAAGGTCGAAATACTCGTATCTGTCAAAGGATACAAACTCAAGTGGAATTAAATGGTACAGTACTAGATTCGGTTTTTTCAGCTGCTAATATTTATATGTTTCTGTGATTTTTTGAGATTGTTTCTGCCTACTGTACCTCCGGATGGCGGAGAATAACCTTGAATTTTGACGCATTATTGAATTTGATTGTAAAATAAAATTATTTAAACCCGTCACGCGTAGTCGACAGGCCGGCTTTCATGGTTGTCAGAACTAGTCGCAATTCAATAACACAGTGGAGTTCATAGATCTGATAAGTGGGCAAAATCATTCAAACGTTTCAATAAAGTATTTCAAGAAAATTGTTTCAGATATTCGTAGCAGACCATAATAGCTTGTTGGACCGAAAAATCTGTAGAGCTGTCGTACAGCGGGGTATTTGCACCTAGTTTTTGGGTTAAACTTGTTAATCGTCTTTTTGAACTTTTTTGAAGATGATGTTTCCGACTTAGTTGTAGAGGACATTTAAGGTTTGCGTTTAGGATTTATTTACTAATAATGATCTGAAGGATACGGAATTTTGCCGCCCAGTGATGTAATTGAAATTGGTATTAGGCTTAGATTATGTCAATATATCCATATAGTATTTTGAGGATAATGTTTTTATCACAACTATTGATGTCGTTTATGGTCTGAAAATAGTGATCTGAAATTCAGATTCTGAATACCATGGAATTCTGTCTCATAGAGTAGTTCTTAGATCAGATTATTAGGCGAAACTGTGAATATATTTTAACCCGTAAAATGTCATGATAAACCTACAATTTTCAAAACGCTTGTTCCTAGGAATTCTCCAACCAATTGTATTAGTTTTTAATGAAGGGAAATAGTTGTACCGGCTTTAAGCGATGCCGCCATTCTTTTGAAACCCTTCGCGTTTGTCGTCTTGAATTTGATGGTTAGTATTGATCAAATTTAATATCAAACGAAATAAGATGAACAGGAAATTCTATTGGAAAATATGTCTACTTCATACACCACGTAAAATAAATTTAAAAAAGTAAGGTATTTCTCTAAAAATGCTCAAATATTGGAATAAGGTAGGATTCAAAAAGTTACTTTTTTATAATCAATTTTTGAAGCTCTGTAAAAAAAAGTTGCAACTATATAGAGTACCATGTTACTTCATAATCATGTATAATTATGAATAGAAACTTTTGCAATAGAAAAAACAATTTGTTTCAATAAGGCGATATTGTCGTAATCGTTTTGAAAGAGAAAATCTGAAAACGTAGTCTTTAAAAATCCACTTTGTTCAATTTTTGGAATTTTCTCTTGAATGCTGGTGAATTGATTTTTCAATATATTTTTTTCACTAGGTCTTGAAAATTGTGAAAAGGAATATAAAAGCACAAACATAGAACTTTTTTTTTTTTGAAATGATACACATTTTTAACATTTGAATGTTTTTAGAGGTGTGCAAGATTTTCATCACCATCTGTTAGTAATCTGAGCAATTATCATACATAATGCCATTTTATTATATTGATATCACCACCTCATCATTTCGAAACACATTGTGAGGTATTTCTAATAAAAAAAAATGTTTGCGGGTTGAACTCAACATTTTTGAGATTTTTTTTATATATTTGCGACTACTTTTCGATACAGTCCTTAGATTATCGGAATTGGCCCCATCATTCGATTCTAACATTTCCTGTCTACAGATTTTATGGTTTGGTCTTAGCAGGCAGTGATTGCAGCTTTTTTATTGTGCTGTCAAAAAAATCACTGTATTTATATAGGCCTTTTCATGTGACAGGTCCGTCTATGCATTTGTTTACATCGGTGGAGGACCGGTGCTAACACGGGCCTGTCATTTTCATAGAAGAACTGTCAAAGAGCTTCCGGAGCAGCTGATATGAAACGTCATGTGAAAAGGCCTATTGGCCATCAGGTTTCTGTTCTACATTTTATAACAACTTATCATATACAGTTTTGATTCATATTACGGCCAGCTTTAAATTCCGGACAATCTCTTTTGTATGAGAAACATTCCACATGAAATGTTTCATTTTTTGCAGCTCTAAAGTTTTATAAAAAGAATCATAAAAAGGCCACACATTTTGAATTATGTATTTCAAATTTTAAAGGTTCGGAAGCGTATTCTTTACCCACCATTCGAAAGTAAGGCAACGTCCATATATGACGTAGCATTTTTTGGCCAATTTTTGACACCCCCCTCCCCCATCGTAGCCTATTTTCTCATACTTAATACATGATTCGTAGCAAAATCATAGTCTCCCCCCTCCTCCTTAGTATGCTACGTCATTTATGGACGGTTCCTATGGGGTTTCCGACGCTTGATAACGCTGAAGAAGGCTATTGCACCCTTCTCTTTCCAACTACAAGATCAAATGGGATTTTTTGTTTGTTGTTTTCATACGGAAACGGTTTCCGTATGAAAACAATCTATATGCGTGCGTGTGCAGGAAAGAGAAAGGCGATTAAACGTCAGATTGCCTTATACAGAATGGTTTATTTTGTATGCTCTATGCTGAGTTATAATTCACGAGGCTTTAAGTGTCCGTAATATGAATCAAAACGATAGTTATCATGTAATTTTATTCTTATTTTACAATTTTAGGACCCTTAAACTACAAAGTTTTAAATTGGAAGAGTTGCTATATCAAACCGATGTAAATTTAAACAAAACTGATATAAACAAGATTGATAATAACCATATAATACACACATACATGTTTTTAATTATGAATCGTGGTTTACGGTTTACTAGCCGAGTGGAAGTTTAACAACTATGTACCGAAAAGCTAAACATTACATATAATTTGCAATTGGATTAGATGGACAAATTGATGTGAAGATTTGCGAAAAAGTTACACGTCTTCTCAGTGAGAATCGAACTCACGACTCCCCGATCTCTAGTTGGGGCGCGAAAGAGGTGCAATTTTGCGAAAAAGGACCACGTGATTATTGAGCTGAAATCGAATTCAGGTTAACTTCTGCGTTCATGAGTCCTCTCATGGCGTAGTGGTAACGCGCCCCAACTAGAGATCGGGGAGTCGTGAGTCCGATTCTCACTGAGAAGACGTGTAACTTTTTCGCAAATCTTCACATCAATTTGTCCATCTAATCCAATTGCAAATTATATGTATTGCAAATTATATGTAATGTTTAGCTTTTCGGGAGTTGTCATATAATATACATATAATATACAATTATTAGCTCGGCTGTTTTACATTTCCGATCCAGAATAAGTGAATTTACAGTCCATAAAAATTAAAAAAGTGGTAATGAGATGTTTATTGATTCTTTCTTGCAGAGGTCCACGCCGTTCAGGACCAGCGTTATTTGCATCGTGCATTTCATTTACCTATTAGGGTATTCGTCCTATTATGGAGAACTTAAGCACGGTGTTGAAATTAAAATCGTATTTTACTGTCCGAAACCCAAATATTATAGTATTTTCCACTGTGAAGTGTTAAAACTATCCTTTATCTGGAGTATAGTGAAGTAAAAAAGTAATTTTTGGAATCAAACATACATTTTTTTAACATAAATCTGAAGCTCTTCCTTTGTCCTATTATTGCGGTATTTCGTCCTGTTGTTGCGGTAGTGCCGTCCTATTATTGCGGTATACCAAAAATCATAGATTTTATTACATTCAGTATACATTCAATGCCACACAATGTTTAAAGATTGAAATTATGCGCCCTCCATGTTAATGACACTGCACGATACTGTCAGTTTGTGTGACTTTGGACATATCTATAAAGAAAACTTATTCATTACTTTATGTCACGATTCGAAAACAAATCAACAGAATCGAATGATTTTCTGCCGATTTCATCTCCTGGACAATGTAAATGTGAACAGACAAGGTTCTTCCATCTGAGACCACTAATCGCTATATAATAAATGAATTTGTTGACTTAAGTATAACCTACAATTTTGGTGCTTTTAAAAATATATCCAACTAGTTTTCACCAATCCAATGCAATTTTAAAAGATTGCTTCCTTGCGATCAGTTTGTATCTTAGCTTTCCAACGTATCGTGGGCATTTTCAATCAGTTCACGTGATTTTTTGGTAAAATATTATGTTTATTTGCAATATATTTGTAAATAAGAGCAACTACAGGGAAAAATAAACAGAAATCTATTATTTGACTAAATATATGTATGAATGACACAAAATTATGTCACAAAATAGTGTCCTAATAATATAATTAATTTTTCCAGTAATTACATTCAATATGACTAATGAAATATCGAATTTTACAAACAAGTTTACAGATACCGCAATAAAAGGCAAAAAGCAATTTTCATTGTCCTATTATTGCGGTACACGCTTTTTCTCAAAAATATAGAACTTTTATTCAAAATTCAATATCTAGCATATAACTACATCCATACTTAACTAATATACTCGCTGTATATAATTGTTTTGGTTCTAAACTTAAATAATCACGCTTATGAAAACCCGTCCGTTGATAGAGGGGTTGGTTAAAAATATAGGCTTTTCTTGATGCATAATCTAAAACTGTTCTTCCAACGATCAAAATCTTGGAAATATTACAAGCTTTCATTTTTTTTTTTTTTTTGCTTCGAGAGACTTTACCCAGAAGGGGCATTCGTCTCTATTGAATACTTTATTTGAAAAATAAACATTAGTAACTGTTACATATTATATGCACTTGAAAATTCCTATCTTTTTCGTAAAGCTAATGAGTTTGGTTTCGGTCGTTTTTTCGTTCTGAAGAATTCTTCGTAGCTCGTTACTAATTCCTAGTTCTCGACGCGCCGCGTTGTACGACTGGCATGATGCCAATACATGATGAACGGACAGGTAGCGGTCACAGAGAGTGCATTTTTCACGAGGATTTTTCTCAAAGAGGTAGCGTTTCGTGAACCAGGCGTGACCAATACGAAGTCTAGTCAAGACTATTTGCTCCTTGTGGTTTGATCGGTCAATCCATCTTCCAACGTTCGGTTTAACTATCTTCAAATAATTCCGAGGCGCTTGGTCCCAGGCTGATTGATGTGCACGCCAGATTTCTCGTGTAACCCATACTTTTATGTCTTGCGCTGGTACATCTTCTTCTCCAACTGGTTTGTGCCTGCCGCAGTTTGCTGCACTGTCCGCTTCTTCATTTCCTGGAATCCTAGAGTGACCCGGTATCCTTCAATAACTTTTTCGATTTTTTGTACGAATTATTTTATGTACGAATTTCTTGATTTCCCTGACTCCAACGCTTGAAGGGAGCTGGCTGAGTCACTGAAAATTACAGACCTGGTTTTAGCACGATGAGCTGCATGGGCCAAAGCTGCAGCTTCCGCCGTGAACACTGAACATTGTTCAGGAAGACTTTGTTCAATTCTAATGCCAGGTCCAATAACTCCATACCCCACTTTTCCTTCTGCAAGTGATCCATCTGTGTACCAATGGTCAAAGTTTTCATAATTTTCCGAAACTAGTCGGCGGAAAATATCCTGTGCCAGATGAGGTGTTTGTCCAGCTCTGATTTTTGATTTTACAGTCCAGTCTATAAAAGGTTTTTTCTTGTTCCACGCTCTGTGGAACATTGTATGCAGTTTACTTAATTTTGGCAATGGTTTTCCTGTTAGCGTCTGGAATAAAGTATCGGCTTTGACCCATAGATTGCTAGTTCCGCTTGCAGATTTTTCAAGAGTTGCACACGCTTTTTTGATGATTGTCAGTGTTGCTGCGTGCTGAAATGGGAGGCATCCACTTTCCACCATCAGAGAAAGTATTGGAGATGTTTTTAGAGCACCAGATGCTGTTCTGACAACTTGATTGTATACGGGAGAAAGTTTTCCTAATAGTTCCATTCCGTAAAAAAGTTTCGAAATTACAATCGAGTTTCCAATATACAGCAATGTTTTCCGATCCGCACCTTTCGATATAGCTTTGAGTAGGTTTAGTCGACTTCCGCATTCTTCTTTTACGTGCTTCGTATATGCATTGAAGGTGCATTTCCGGTCAAATAGCACTCCAAGGATTCTTGTTACCTTCGGTTTATCTAGCTCATTATCGTTTAGAATGATTTTGGCGCCCTCAAGATGCCATCTACGGTGACGCTTTAGTTTGCAGCAGTGCATTGTGGATGATTTAGAAGAAGATAAGTCGAACCCGATATCTGTAGCCCATTTGTCTACTAGATTAACCGCTTTCTGGAGTCGTTTTCTCAGGTAACTGACGCGTTTTCCTGCAGCCACTAGGATTATATCGTCTGCGTACAGAAAGACTTGCACATTCTTTGGAACGATAGAAAACACCGAGTTCATAGCCAATAAGAACAGGGAAACTGATAATACAGACCCTTGAGGAACTCCATTTTCCAGGTGTTTAGACTTTGATAGGGCGCCTGCAAAACTAACCCTGGCTGATCGGTGCTGAAGAAAATTGTTGAGGAATTTGTTCATGTTTGTTCCAAGATTGTTCTCGATGATAGTATCTAAGATGTTTCTGTGCCAAACTTTATCGTAAGCCTTCTTAATGTCAAGGGTGACGACTTCGCAGTGTTCTCCTTTCTTCGCCGCTTCCGTGATGAATTCATCTAGTTCGGCGAAATAGCAAGTAGTGCCTTTTCCTTTGCGGAACGCGAACTGACGCGGGTGGAGTCTTTTGTTGAACTCAAAGAAATCCATCAAGCGGCGGTTTATCATCCTTTCCATTGTCTTGGCCATGCAACTAGTCAGTGAAATGGGGCGAAAACCATTAGCACCATTTGCAGATTCTCCCGGTTTTGGAATTGGAATAATAATGCTCTCCTTCCATGTCAATGGGATATCCCCAGTCATCCAGATATGGTTGAAGGCTTCGAGAAGGGTTAGTTTACAGTGAAAAGGCAGATGTTTTATCATGGGATAACCTATGTTGTCCACGCCCGTTGAAGTTCCATTTGCGCTTTCAAGAGCTTGAAAAAGTTCTTGAATGGAGAACTTTTGGTCCATAGGAGAGACGTTGTTTGAAATGAGATTAAGTGGGGTACCTTCTCTTAACAGTTTCTTCCGCAAGAACTCCTCGGAGTATCCTTCATTAGCCGACGTAGAAGCGAAAAATTCTACAAGAAAGTCGGCTATAGCAGTAGGGTTGCTATTGTGTTCTCCGTTGATTATCATTCCTAGTTTATTAGTGCGCCTCTTACCACTGAGTTTGTTAAAGCTTTGCCATAGCTGTGAAGTACTAGACTTAGTTGTGAATATTTCCTGAAAACTTGTCCAGGAATTCGTTTTGGCTTCCTCGATCATTCTTCTCGCTTCCCGCTTAGCCTCGTTGAACTGTTGCTTGGCTGCTTCTTTACCAGGACTGTCGTCTTTCAGCTTTCGCAGTTTTCGCAGGGCTTTTCTTCGGTTTTTCACAACTTGCTTAACTTCATCGTTCCACCAAATTTGTCGTTTCTTCCCGGGCATACCTTTAGTTCTGGGAATGGACTCCGATGCTGCTTCGTGAATGGCCTGTGTAATTTCTTCTATAGAGGTGACGGTGTTTGGAGGGATTTTATTAGCCACTATTGTTTCAAATTTTCCCCAGTCAGCATCCTTGTAAATCCATCTTTTCGTATATTGGATGGTCGGGAGCGGATTGTTCAATTGAATTGAAATTGGGAAATGATCACTTCCATGTAAGTCGTCGTCGCAGATCCAAGAAAACTTGGATGCGAGACAATTAGAGAAAAACGAGACGTCGATTGCAGAAAACGTCCCCGAAGAAGCATGATAGTGCGTTGGTGAACCGTTGTTGAGTGATATGAGATTGTTATCAACTGCCCATTCCAAGAGAGATCGCCCGCGATTATTAGAACGTGAACTACCCCACACTTCTTGAGAAGCATTGAAGTCGCCACACAAGAGAAATGGCGGCTCAAGGGATTGTACAATATCAGTCAACTTACTTGTGAGAGCGTCACTACTTACGGATTGTGGGACGTAAATTGACACTATTGTGAGGTTCCACGGTTTACCTATTCTTGCGATAGGGGGATTAGGGGCATAATGAACATACGGGGCGAAATGGACACCCCCTCAATATCTGAGAATATGCATACTTCATCAAAAGTTCATACACTGCATGAAATCTGTAATGCATTTGAAATGTTTGACGGTATAAAAGTTTATTTTTTGCTTCAAATGACCATCCAAATTTGAATTGAAGTTTTTCTCAGTTTCAAATTGGCATATAAGCAAGGCCGTGGAAGAATCTAATTTTTGAGTAAAATAACAAGCCCAGAAAGATTCTTTTTAGCTATTATGATTGAGGAAGAGTCCTTTTACGTATCGGAACGATTGATAGTCATTAAATATATTGGATTCACTAAGTTTCATGTAAGTGTTCGTTTCGCCCCGACACCTTTTTACCAGCCTTGTTTTCGACCTAATTTTCTATCTCGCTTATCTGACATATGATATGATTTTTATCATCATGAATGAATGTAGTACGTCGTAATAACGTGCTTAACGTGTCCATTATGCCCCTAATTCCCCTACATACGAGAAGATCAGATGCAAAATTGATGAATTCGTGAGGAATATCACGACGAACGCCAAGCCCGCTGATACCGCTGCCCATGCTTTCCGCTCGATTGCGGATCGACCATGCGTAGTTGTTGCTGAGTAGGTTATTTGTTCTGGTTGTCATCATTTCTTGAAGACAAATTATCGCTGGATTGCTGTCATCGACGATTTTGCGGAGCTCAGCATAGTTCCGCCATACACTTCTTATGTTCCACTGTAGCACAAAAGTTTGGTTGTTTCCTCCAGATGGGTTTGATGATTCCGATTCTGCTACGGAATGGATATGTTGGTTGATGGGAGCTAAATTAGCATCGTTTGGTGAAGAGCGAGATGTCGATTGTCGAGAGGTTGCTGTGGAGAATGCTGCGGCATCATTTGAGCTTAGAGAAGAAGATATGATGTTACTTGCCTGAGATACAGACAAGCTCCCCGCACCAACTGCCGCCACAGGCTCAATCCATGAACTGGGAACATCTGTGGTCAGGGCCAGTGCAGGGACTTGCCGGGGGTTTACGGACCCCACTCCGACGCCTCCTGAACTTGAATTGATTATCCTAATATCTTGGTTGACGGGATTGGCATCGGTTGATGAAAAGCGAGATGTTGATTGTCGAGAGGTTGCTGTGGAGAATTCTGCGGCATCATTTGAGCTTAGAGAAGAAGATATGATGTTACTTGCCTGAGATACAGACAAGCTCCCCGCACCAACTGCCGCCACAGGCTCAATCCATGAACTGGGAACATCTGTGGTCAGGGCCAGTGCAGGGACTTGCCGGGGGTTTACGGACCCCACTCCGAAGCCTTCTGAACTTGAATTGGTTATTCTAATGTCTTGACCACCATTGATTGGAGATATTTGTTGGTTGTCACTTGAATTGTTTATCCTATTTGTTCGATAGCTACCCTTGATTGGTATTGACTTCTGTCTGGCAACGGTCGATAGTTTCGCACTTGATTCGTTTCTGTTTATTATTTTACTGTTTTGGCTAATTTGGTCAGAATTTGGATTGTATGTATGAGAGGAGTTTGGTGTAGGGTTTTTGGGATTATTGAGGGAAGGATGATCTAAAAGCTGTATCGTGTTTGTTGAAAGAATGTCATTGGTTCTTGAAGAACTGGAGCCGGCCGAACAGTAGGGTCCTCCATCTACGGGTTGGGGTATGGCGTCCCGGATGAATTTTCCTTCCTGTTGCGCTTCTTTTAGAAGTGAGTGTGGTACTGCACATTCGCACTCCTCAAACCGGCTGTGTTGATGACCTAACAGAAATTGATTGGAGTTTACTGTATGCTGCTGATTGTTTGCGGTGCATTCGATGGTTGATCGTAACGCTAAATTATTGGGTTCTACTTGGTCCATAATCGGTGGAGTTGGAAGAGTCATAATGCATTGGATCGTCTGTTTCGGATGGGTCTACCGCTTCGTTTCTGGATTTATTGATGGTGTTTCTGGTCAAGATGGGACTTCTCACTGTGTTTGGTTGTTTTTTCGGTGGTGGGGACATATTTGACCTGGAGGCACGCTCATTGTCATTTTCATTCGAGGGAGTTGTTCGTTTCGTTTTATGCTTTTTGTTGTTGCTCTTTGAGTGACTCGGTTCACTGCTCTGCGAGTTAGTTCTAGCTCTCATTTTTATATCCTCGATGTACTTTTTCATGCCTTGGTTTCCCGCCTCTAACTTGGCGATCCTTTCGTCTCGTTGTTTCAAGTCAGCGAGCAACTCCTTTATTTGAGTATCTTTCTCAGCGTTCTTGGTAACGATATCGTTAAATTTGGCTTCCAATACTTGAGTGACATGAGCCAGACTACTTTCAAGTTCTTCAATTTTTTTCTGTTTCTCCGCAAGTTGGGTCGATAAATCACTTAGTTTTATCTGATCCAATCGCGGCTGTGCAGCAATCCGAGCATAACTGCCATTTCCCGCCTCAACACGCTTTCTCGCATCAGCCTCTGTCAGGTTGCAGTCGATTTTTGTTTTGATGACCTCCATCTCTTTTTTGTATATTGGGCATTGTCGACTGGTGGGTCGGTGATCTTTTTCGCAGTTTCTACAAAAAGGGGCGTCTTCGCATTTTTCTCTTTCTTCGTGATCCTGCGAGCAGTTGTAGCAGCGTTTGGAATTCGTACAGCTCAAACGAGGATGTCCGTATTCAAAGCAGCTGAAACATAACATCGGGTTTGGGTAATATGGGCGTGTTTTGAAGTTGAGTACTCCAATTTTAACGTTCGCGGGATATACGCTCTTGTTGAACGTCAAGATAATGACTGCAGTTCTATCTTTGTTGCTTTTCAATATCCGACGGGCTTTGATCACTCCTTGGCTGCTTAGGTTCTCCACAATCTCTTGTTCGTCCTTTTCTATCACGTCATAGGCGGAAATCACACAGCGGCTAATGTTAAGCGTTGGATGCAACACTACTGAAACTTCAGTTCCGTCACAGAGATGCGTCATCTTCAAGAGTTTTTCAACTTGCGCAGGCTTCCGGGTCCGTATAACATACTTAGTACATCTGCTTACACTTCTGGAGTCTTCTATCGGTCCTGCCCAGTCTTCAAGGCTTTTCCCAATGATGAACGGTTCAATTGGGAGATTTGTCCCATCTTTACCGGTCATTAGCAAGGTTGTCACAGCACCGAACTCGTTGTGGGGATCCATATACAACGGCAGAGTTCTTCTATTTGACCCTCCTGGGTCGCCCCCACTGGTGGAGGCCATTCAACACTTAACTTGATACCAACAGCTTCAGCGAGATCAAATACCGCATAAAGTGATAGTGGTCACCCACTACCTACCCCAGCGCGGAGGGAATTGGAAATTAGGAATTGGAAAATCTGACCCTACCTTTTATAACGATGTTCTTCTGGTGACTCAGTAGCGATCAAGTTCGTCGCTTATCGCCTACAGATGTCTTCTTGCACTCTACTTCTTGCACTTCACAACCACTATAGCATTAAGGAGTAGCTTGGTCCTTCGTAGTTCACATACACGGCATGCACAAGGTGGGGACGCTTTGTCGCCCAAACAGGTGGTTTACAATACCCCGACACTTTTCACGCGTATGATCGCCTGATACGACAGGTAACCCCGCTCGCGAATAAAATCGCGGTTAGAGGTGGCAAAACTTCGCGGTTAGGTTGACCAATAACACTAAACTCACGAAATCCTTTCGTCGGAAGGCGTAGCGCTAGCGCTCCGAGATATTAACGAGGTACGAACCAACAGGGGTCTTAGCTCCGATTTATTGAAGAACGACCGTACACTTCGGTTGCTCAACACGAACTGTCAAGCTTTCATTATCATCAGTAATATCCATAGAAAATAGAGTTTTCGATAAATAATGAGGGTTTAATTCTTATACCGCAATAATAGGGAATACCGCAATAATGGGCCAATTACCCTATTTAGGACAATCTATTTGTTGGGCTAAGTTATACAATTTAGTACGTATAGCCAGTACGCAATAAATGCAATAATTTGAAAAACTAACATGGTCAGGGAATGCTTCAGCCGTTCCATGCACTTTTCTTTTCTTAAAAGGTCCTCTAAATTTACAGCTCATTTAATGATCTTAAAATTACTCCAGAAGAAGTTTTAGAAAATGGCGCATACCTCTAGGAATAAATTATTCCACATTTATTTAATGACTCAACTCCATAAAACGAATGGTAGCGATCATCAATCGGAACCATCTACTCAATTACTTTTGTTTGTCAATTTAAAATAATCAGAGAATTAGTATTAATGCCTTAGGTATAAATCTGAGAAAGAGGAGGCAGCTCACGGACAGCTGGCATTTTTTTTTCTAGCCTTCTTTGACTTTTTTTTCAATTCTTGGGTAGTGCACAACGGTCAGATGAACTTGGTCAAAATCATATTTACTTCATGTTGTTCACTACTAAAAACAACAACAATTCAAGTAATCTATTGCGCTCTTTGATAATAATGTTTTGGATTATGTTCATGAATTGACAATTTTCCCAAATGTTCCGTAAATCCAACGAGTCCATTCAAAAAAAAAAAACAAAACAGTGCCATTTGATCAGCTTTAACCGGAAAACGAGAAAAAAAACATAGTCTTACAGCATTCCATGTTAAACCAATCTAGTGGGTCACTGAATTCCGTGAAAGTTTGCTATTTTGTTCCTCATCCCAAATAAGGATACACGTGTTTTTGATTTTTATTTTTTTATTAGGAGGACCATTTCCGGAATAAGGTAACCAGAAAAATCACCTTCATGGGGCCTTCCTTAGCCGAGAAGTTAGAGTCCGCGGCTACAAAGCAAAGCCATGCTAAAGGTGTCTAGGTTCGATTCCCAGGTCCAGGATCTTTTCGTAATGGATCGGATGGTCCAGGATCTTTTCGTAATGGAAATTTCCTTCACTTCCCTGGGCATGGAGTATCACTGTGCCTGCCACGAATTGTATATCAATGCGTAAATGGCAACTTTGGCAAAGATAATTGTGGAAGTGCTCTTAGAACAGTAAGCTTAGAAGCAGGCTCTGTACCAGTGAGGACGTAATTCCAAGAAGAAGAAAAAGAAGAAGAAGAAGAAGAAGAAGAAGAAGAAGAAGAAGCATAAAAAGAAGAGAAAAATCGCGACTCTGCTAATTTTTTTTAAGTCATTACTTTTTAACCGCATTACCAATTTTCAATTTTCTTGGACGAAATGAAAGCTAAAGATTTTGACTTTTCAAGAAAATTATAAAATTTCACAAAAAATGTTTTTTTTACATGAAAAAAAAAATCGTTTTCTTGTGTTTTAAAGGCTTCGGGATCAAAGGGACTATTGATGTTCTTATTTTTTCTTGAAAGTTAAGAAAAGTTTACGTTTACTGTCAAATTTTCAGCGATGTTTGTTTTTTGGGTTATGAGATATATTAAAAAAGGCATTTTTTTATGGGCACACACTGTAGGTCTCAGCGTCTCTTATATTATCAACCCTAAACGATAACCAAACGTGTACTTTGACGATTTTTTTTCACATTAACAAAACCTTACTTCCCGTCAATATATAAATATAGAAGTATCTTCAATTATCCTCTCTGGGCATCGAACTTATCCTATCCAATTCAAATCAATCTATTAAATCTGAACAACGAATTAGTCTGGGTAGCTTTCGCCTGTTAAAGAATGCATGAATCCTGTACAAGAGCCAGATATAAGGATTGTTCATTTTATAAAGTGGACACCTTGTACATGCAATATCATTTTTATTTATCAATCAAATCGTGATCGGTTTTCTGTACATCGATCGACTAATGTTGTACAATATTGTGATAATAAAAAAACCACAAAAATATTTTAATTTCACACTAATAAGGCAAAACGTTTCAAACGGTCGATTTTTGGAGGTTATGAAAAACAATGATTGCTAGAAATTGGCTGGGAAATTCGACAATCTCTATTTATTCTTTTCAAATAAGGCTTGTGCTTCGAAAGCATTATCAACCAGAAGCCTGAAGAAAAATATGATGTAATTTTTGGAGCAACAATTTATCAGATATCATACATTATTTTTTCACTGATTTTGTTTAGAAAAAAAAATTGAAATGGAACTGATATGAGTAGAATTTTTAGATTTAAAGTACGGCATGACGGAAGTACTAATATAGTATGTGCAAAATAACCTACGCCTCCATAGAGTTGCTAATTTGGTCCCCACGTCACATTAGAAGCACAATAGTAGAACAAATGTTTTATTTCCAGATGACCTTTCAAAGCACAATGACAATCATCAAAGTTATTAACACTGCTGTATTCAAATCGAAATTATTTTCCATGTTTTGTTTTCATAATGTGGAGTTCTTAGGAGTGTTTGGAAAAACTATTTAATTCTTCAACCAAATGCATTTTGTAAGTTTTTATTTTTTCATAGCATTGTTGAATAATAGTTGAAAGATGCATAGAAAAACGATTACGATTTTATCAGTAAATAAAAAAGATATAGCAAAAATGAAGTGTCCACTTTATAAAATGAACAGTTCTTAAGTCCCAAATGTCTGTCTAAGGTAACGAACCAGACGGTGGGCCTTGATGAATTTAAAACTGCTTCAGCAAATAATTTTCCTTTTGCAACTTCTTAGATTGCGCTTATTGGGATCGATCTTAAGAACTGTTCATTTAGAACAATCGATTTTTGGAGGTTATCAAAAACAATGATTATTAGAAATTGACTGAAAAATTCGACAATCTATATATTTTTGTTTTCAAAAAAGGCTTGTTCTTCGAGAGCATCATCAAGTAGGAGCCGGCGAAAAAATATCAAGTTATTTTTGGAGCAACAATTTTCAAGATATCATAAACTCATTTTTCACTGTATTTTTTAGAGAAATATATTTCACATTTCAATAGAACTGATATGAGTAGAATTTTAAGGTTTAAAGTACGTCCTGATGGAAGTACTAATAAAGTATTAATATGGAAAACAACCTACGCCTTCATAGAGTTGCTAATTTGGTCCCCACGTCACATTAAAAGTACAATAGAAAATCAAACGCTTTATTTCCAGAAGACATCCCAAAGCACAATGAAAATCATCAAAACTGGGAACACTGCTGCAATTTGATCGAATTTATTTTACATGAATTGTTTTCATAATGTGTTATTCTGAGATAACCCATTAAAATATGGCTAAAATATTAACGTCCCATAAAAAAATATAAAATTTCCATAAAAAATGCAATATTTGCCAGTAAAGAAACAAGGGTAAAATCAACAGAAAAATTAAAAATTTACATAAAAAAATAAAGAAGTGCATAGAAAAAACAAAATTTTCCATAAATAAAAAAAATTTAAGCAATAAATAGATTCAAAAGTGCAGTAGAATCGACAATAATCTCACTAAAAAATATCGAATTTTACATTTAAAAACCTCAAAATGTCCCTATTTTCTTCATAAAAAGCATGAAATAATTATAAATTTTCCACAAAAAAAGACAAAATTTGCAATAAATAAATAATAATTCGCCCACAATAAATAAAAAATTTCCATTCAATAAATCAAAAACAGCAATAGCAGTAAATGCAAAGTTGCAATAAACAAACCCAACTGAGAAATTCAAAATGATAATCAATACATGAAAATGTTGTAGAAAATTCCAATATTTAAGTAAAACTTTCTTTTAAAAATAACGTAAATTTCCAATAATGAGTAATAATGTGTGTAATGGATTTCATAAATTTTCAGTCAAACTGAAGCATTGTTTTCAGTGGTCTAACAACACTTAGCGCGCTCGGAAAAGTTCTATCATGCCGCATAAAGTGTTGCCACAAATGATGCTTAGTTTGTAAACACCAGTTCCCTGGCTGGTGGGGCATGAGAGCATAAGCTTCTACCATCAATGTAGTTGGACATAACCCAAGCAGTGACATAAGTGTTCCTAATATTGGAAGATTAGATATCCCATGTTCCATGTTTCAATTCAACTTTGCCGAAATAATTAAAATTGTAGCGCCTAACGATGCACAGTGAGAAAATCGGGCTCCAAAACGCGACTAAATGCAATATCTCAGCTGGGTAATGGTTTCAGGAAATGATTTTGACCATTCTAGATCGGAAAAAGGCTGCTGAATCGATTGGTGGCGGTCCCATTGACCGGAGACTTTGCCATGGCCACCTAGAGCCCTGGAACCATCCTGAGTTCCTTACGGCAAGTAGAATTATTCGAACTGATATAAACTGTCATGATTTCGTTTTGCTGCGGAACAGCACACGACAATATTCTTGCATGGCGGATTTAGTGATATGAATTATTGACTATAATGGCCATTTCATGGTTCTGGAACTAACCCGGAACATCCGTAAAATTGTAAATCCTGAAAAAAAAAAATGTTCTGATAGTTCCTTTGGCTCTTGTTTGTTAGAAAGAAGTATTCTTACAATTCGTATTTAGTAATCTGAAAGTTTGACCATTACGGCCATTTTATGGTTCCGGAACTAACCCGGAACATCCGTAAAATTGGAAATATTGAAAAGAAAACAAATGTTCTGATAGTTCGTTTATGTCTTGTTGATAAGAGAGAAGTATTCTTACAAGTCGGATTTAGTAATCTGAATGTTTGACCATTATGACCATTTTACGGTTCCGGAACAAACCCGGAACATCCGTAAAATTGTAAATATTGAAAAAATATGTTCTAATAGATCCTTTATCTCTTGTTGGTTAGAAAGAAGTAATACAATTTGTATTTAGTAATATGTATGTTTGACCATTATAACCATTTTATGGTTCCGGAACTAACCCGGAACATCCGTAAAATATTGGAAGAAAAAAAATTTCTGATACCGAAATTTCGGGTGAAAATGATCATTTTTCACTGTTTTCTTGGTATGCTTTGTAAAATTGTATCAATACCATACAACTAAATGCAGGAAAACAAGTACGACGGTGAACCTCGTTGGCGCATGTACTGAAATTTTCTAACAAATGTGATGTTAATGCCAAAAATCAGCTCTAATATTCAAAATCGGGGAATCCCATTTCGGGGTGAAATTGATCACTTGTCACCCTACTGATCAATTACACCCGAATTTACGGTAGTTCCTTTGTCTCTTGTTGGTTAGAAAGAAGTACTTTTACAATTCGTATTTAGTAATCTGAATGTTTGACCATTATGACCATTTTATGGTTCCGGAACAAACCCGGAACATCCGTAAAATTGTAAATATTAAAAAATATGTTCTGATAGTTCCTTTGTCTCTTGTTCGTTAGAAAGAAGTACTCTTACAATTCGTATTTACTAATGAAATCGTAAATGGTTTTCTGTACATCGTTCAACTAGTATTCGACGATGTTGTGGATAGTCGAGGTCTTTGGTATAAGATCTAATTACTTTTCTCTTAAACGTCAAAGTTAAACAAAGTTAAAGATTTTATTTCGCAAAACAAGCATCTTCAATTCTATAGTAAATCATATGTTGTTCTTCTTCTCCGTTTTGTAAAAGGTAGTTATTTAAAACTTTCAATGATATTCCTTCAATCTCTTATATGATGCCCCTCTTGAGACATATTTATGATAAAAAAATCTGAATTGCCAATTCGTAAACTGGTTATTCTAAAAATTCCGATTGGTACTCAAAGAATAACATATTATGTAAATGCTACATAGAAAAAAATATATGAAATGTGAGAATGGAAACAAAATATTTATCTTTTATCTCTTATTGTTATTATTAAGAATTCTAGTCACATTTCTTATGCCTATAACATTAATCAAGTATGAACAATTAAACAATAAACGGTTATAAACAAAAATACAAAAAAAAAACTATAGAAATCAAATACTAACGAAGAAAAATCAACAATTTTTAACAAACATTGACAAAAAAAAAACAAAAATGACGCTCGTCATTCGTTATCAGACATTGAACTCTCTTCGCTAGACAATTCTTCAGAGCTTTCTATGTCAGAGCTTTCCTCATCCGTTTGTGCTGATTCCTTGTTTTCGATCTCCATTTGATGACCTTCATAATATTGTGCCAAATCGATATCATGGTCTTCATTAGCGTTGCAATTTCGTCGTTTTTAAACGTAGTGTACGATATTTAGATGTCAGACCACGCCAAAGCTGCAACCATTATAAAGTGCAAGTTATCTTCCGGAGTTGTTTTTCGGGCTAGGTTAGGCCTCGAAAATTTATGCCGATTGTGCATGCGTTCGCCTGCCTGCTCATCAACAAAATTTAGAGTGTAACGCTAGAATAAAAAACCAGATAATATTTTATACACTTTAAGCTAACAGTACACTTACCAATTTGATGATGTACTCCGATAAGTGTTTGTACTTATGCAAGCAAGGTGGCAACTTCTTTATAAAAAGGAAATCTGTCAGTATGTTTTTTCTAATTCCTCGTATAAAATTTTAACTTTCTCGGGTTCGAGCCTTTGCGATGAGAGTGCCAAACTGCTTCTTCTTCTTCTTTCTGGCGTTACGTCCCCACTGGGACAGAGCCTGCTTCTCAGCTTAGTGTTCTTATGAGCACTTCCACAGTTATTTACTGAGAGCTTACTACGCCAATGACCATTTTTGCATTCGTATATCGTGTGGTAGGTACGAAGATACTCTATGCCCTGGGAAGTCGAGAAAATTTCCAGCCTGAAAAGATTCTCGACTGGTGGGATTCGAACCCACAACCCTCAGTTTGGTCTTGCTGAATAGCTGCGCGTTTACCGTCACGATTATCTGGGCCCCAAACTGCCAAACTGCTTATTATTCTTAAATTTTCCACCAATTTTCTATTTATTCCCAAAATATTAGAAAAGGCTGTAGGATCGGAGAGTAGAAGGCGAGCAAGATTTCCGTTATTCGAGCTTCCACATCCACCTGGCTTTGGTCGGTTAACATGCGCTTTGAAACGATCTTCAAGTTTGTTTGAAATTCTTCTATGCTCTGACTGCACTTCCGGATGTTTCAAAGCTGGATTATTGGGAATCCTCTTTTTGGCAGCGTTACGAATCAACCATTCCGTGGAGTTCAACCGGGAGTGAAAATATGATGGACCTATAACTCCATCTGGTCCTGAAATACACACTGGGCAGGCGTGGGTATTTTTATTGCCGACGATAGCATTAGCAGCTTTGCCGTCTATCAAAGAATATACCGCTTCTGCAGTTATTTGAAGACGAATATTATCCACAGTGATAATCACAGGGTTAGTTTTTATTCCATTCACCTCTTCATAAAATATGGTGAACATTTCCAATGTGATCGCATCGGTCTCTTTAGTCCAGCTTAGTGATCTTGGACGGCAGAAGAAATCTGATTGCGGGTTAGGATTGTTATAATTTTTTTCCCCAGAACTAGTTATTAGTTGTAAACACATAAAATTTTCTGATAGGAGGGAATCGTCGCTACCAAGAATACTGCCCTGGTTGTACTGAGAAAATCCAGTTGCTGAATCCAGACCCCAGCAATCCTCATTAAGCAGTCAATTATGACTGAGGGTTTTAAGGAATTTGCAATTTGTAATTTAGCCTTGAACTTATAGTTGGAAGTTCCATTATTATTCTCGCATCATTTTCAATTAGATTACGAATGGGTATACTACACGACAGGTATCCTTATTCCCAGTTTGGACTTGAAAATGACGGTATTATTGATTTGCGGTGTTCTATCATTGCATTCCATGGCACGAGGGACTTCAAACCAAATTCTTATTTGATGAATTGCCGAATACCTTTGAAAAAGTTAAAATTATGTGAACTGACTCAGAATTTAAAAATAGCTGTAAAAGAGATGTATTTGCCGATAAATTTGTATTTTTCTTAATGTTTCATGGGGAAATGAAATGAATATTACAGGGTGGCCATCGGAAACCTATTTTTAGTTTCCAGACTTTTTCCTGGTATTGCATACAATTGCATGTCAATCTTGGATCGATAAGTTGAGAAAAGATTTGAGGAGTTAGTTGACATAACTAAATAAATTTAAGGACTAGTTTTATGGTACCTGCAGCAAGGTTGTAGATTTTGACATGATGGACAAGTTTGCTATATGCAGTTATTGTGTAACAGTTTTGAATTTTCGTCTTTAGGAAAATTGCTATTGCTTTCAAACTCGTGATTGTAAAACTTATTCAAAATTGCATGTTGGAATAACGATATGTTTGATGTTCTGTGAAAATTTCATTCAAAAAGGTTCATAAATAACTGAGATCTAGCTTACCAAAGTTGATCATTTTTTTTTTCAATATTGCTAATTTTACGGATGTTCCGGGTTAATTACGGAATTAGAAGATGATCAAAGTGATCAAACATTCAGGTTTTTTTTTTCGATATGCAAAATTTTACAGATGTTCCAGGTTCCAATATGTAACAATACTTAATTTTAAACAAAGAACATATGAATTATTATTTTTTTTCAATATGGAAAATTTAACAGATATTCCAGGTTAGTTCATAAAATAACCGTAATGGTCAAACATTCAGATTACTAAATACGAATTGTAAGAATACTTCTTTCTAACAAACAAGTAACAAAGAACTATCAGAACATTTTTTTTTCAATATTGCCAATTTTACGGATGTTCCGGGTTACTTCCGGAACCATAAAATAACCGTAATGGTCAAACATTCAGATTACTAATCAACACTCTCTTATCAACAAGACATAAAGGAACTATCAGAACATTTGTTTTCTTTTCAATATTTCCAATTTTACGGATGTTCCGGGTTAGTTCCGGAACCATGAAATGACCGTAATGGTAAAACATTCAGATTACTAAATACGAATTGTAAGAATACTTCTTTCTAACAAACATGTAACAAAGGAACAATCAAAACATTTTTTATTTTCATTATTGCCAATTTTACGGATGTTCCGGGTTAGTTCCGGAACCATAAAATAACCGTAATGGTCAAACATTCAGATTACTAAATACTAATTGTAAGAATACTTCTTTCTAATCAACAAGAGACGAAGGAACTATCAGAACATATTTTTTTTTTCAATATTTACAATTTTACGGATGTTCCTGGTTTGTTCCGGAACCATAAAATGACCATAATGGTCAAACATTCAGATTACTAAATCCGATTTGTAAGAATACTTCTCTCTTATCAACAAGACATAAAGGAACTATCAGAACATTTGTTTTCTTTTCAATATTTCCAATTTTACGGATGTTCCGGGTTAGTTCCGGAACCATGAAATGGCCATAATGGTCAATAATTCATATCACTAAATCCGCCATGCAAGAATATTGTCGTGTGCTGTTCCGCAGCAAAACGAAATCATGACAGTTTATATCATTTCCAATAATTCTACTTACCGTAAGGAACTCAGGATGGTTCCAGGGCTCTAGGTGGCCAGGGCGAAGTCTCCGGTCAATGGGACCGCCACCAATCGATTCAGCAGCCTTTTTCCGATCTAGAATGGTCAAAATCATTTCCTGAAACCATTACCCAGCTGAGATATTGCATTTAGTCGCGTTTTGGAGCCCGATTTTCTCACTGTGCGATGGGGTGTATTAAAAAACATTTTTTTTTGTGATTTTTCAAAACCTCGCCTCCTCTCTATGCATGATTTTTTGTATGAAACATTAATGTTTCTATATGGCAAGAAATATTTTTTCAAACCCGGCCAATCTCCCCGCTCTCCTCTCCCATAAATTCTTACGTAATTAATTATCGAACTCTAAAATGCAATTACTACATCTACATACGACGACTAATTAGCTCCAATTGTGAAAACAATTCTTCAGTTTGACTGAAAATTTATGAAATCCATTACACACATTATTACTCATTATTGGAAATTTACGTTATTGTTAAAAGAAAGTTTTACTTAAATATTGGAATTTTCTACAACATTTTCATGTATTGATTATCATTTTGAATTTCTCAGTTGGGTTTGTTTATTGCAACTTTGCATTTACTGCTATTGCTCTTTTTGATTTTTCGAATGGAAATTTTTGATTTATTGTGGGCGAATTATTATTTATTTATTGCAAATTTTGTCTTTTTTTGTGGAAAATTTATAATTATTTCTTGCTTTTTGTAAAGATAATAGGGACATTTTGAGGTTTTTAAATGTAAAATTCGATATTTTTTAGTGAGATTATTGTCGATTCTACTGCACTTTTGAATCTATTTATTGCTCAAATTTGTTTTATTTATGGAAAATTTTGTTTTTTATATGCACTTCTTTATTTTTTTATGTAATTTTTTTACTTTTCTGTTGATTTTACCCTTGTTTCTTTACTGGCAAATTTTGCATTTTTTATGGAAATTTTATAGTTTTTTATGGAACGAATAATTGTCTGCCTTAAAATATTTGGAGAAAACGCTTACAATTTGTAGTAGATCGATAAATATGCGTACAAGTTTTTAAAAGTATGAGATTTTTTAATAAAAACGACCATAACGGGATGAATTTATACCTAACAATGTGGTTAAGACTCGCGAAATAGCATTCATTTACACAAATATAGTTTTTTTTTAGTAATCTAAACCAATTTTTAACACGATTTTTACTTTACTTTCTTGCTGAGAGTAAAAGGATGGTGTTTCAGCAAATTTGGCCATCAAGGATCAATTACTAGAATGACCTAATGTCAAAGAACGGTGGAATATTATTGATAATTTACAAAGCGTTCCTTTAGTGGAGTAATAAAGGATACCAACATGCAATTTGTTCATAAAAGTGACGATTTTTGTTATGCGAAAAATAATGCATAACTTTGACGAACAGTTTTTCTTTGTATTTTTTGGAAAAAAACTATTTGGTTCCACAACCAGAAGCATTTTGTATGTTTTTATTTTTTTTATAACATTGTAGAATAATAGTTGAACGATGCACAGAAAACCGATTGCGATTTCATCAATAAATGAAAAAGATATAGCAAAAACAAAGTGCCCATAATAAAATTAAAAGTCCTTATATCAATACATGTGTTTTCAATTTTAAAGGGCTTTACATTCAGTTATTTCGGTTGTTCTAGCAAATACCATATTGATTCATATTATGGACACTTAAGGCCTCAGTGAAATATAACTCATCAGAAAGCATATTATATGAATCCTTCTGTATGATTCATCCGCGTTAACGAGCTTTTAAAACAATTAACTTTCGAATTGTGGAAGAAGATTTTGATTCCGCAGCATGAATAATTTTAAATAAACCGAAATGTGTGGACTTTTCATGATTCTTATTCCGGACGTTTCCTTACTTTTGCCTCATATTCCGGACACTTCGATTCGAATTCCGGACAACTCATGACAATCATAGACACAAAAGTAAAATAATTAATTGAGATCGGCTAACCAATAAAGAGGCGTCTAAGACAACTGAGCATTATAAATTTTTATAGATATCTAAGGAAAATGTTCATTAAAACGAGCCTCGAAAATGAGAACTTTTGAACGGCAAAAATTGAAACATTTCGTGAGAAATGTTTTCCATACAAAGTACAGTGTCCGGAATTTGAAGCTGTCCGTAATATGAATCAAAACGGTATCTCTTTTTTCGCTTTTTTACCATAAAAATTTCGGTTTATGGTGAATATATCCTTAAGCGTTGATTATTCATGAATACTTTGTATGGAACACCTTCAGAACATTCAATTTTTCACAATTTTGCTGAAGGAACCAAATAGCTATCTCGGTTATTTTTCTAATTATGGACGATTTTCATTTGAAAACAGATTATTTTCAAAATTTTGTTAATCTTTCCAAACAAAAAACGTCTCTACAGTTTTTTATTACCATAAAGATAGAACAGGATAATCTTTTTTATAACGACAAAAGATTGGGAATCCGTTCGCGCCTTTCAGAGATATCGGCATTTGAGAACAACCATTTTTTCGAAGAAAATCTTTCATAACTCTTTAACCGTAAGGAATACAACAGTTGTTCTAAAAGTGCTCGGAAAAAAGCTTTTGCGAGAAATTATCGTATAAAAAGTTATCAAGAAAAAACTGATTTTTTAGGGTGGTGCTGAAAAATCGTTTTTTTTCTTGATAACTTTTTATACGATAATTTCTCGCAAAAACTTTGTTCCGAGCCCTTTTGGAACTTATTTGTTTAAAAAAAATCATAACTCGCGAACCATAAGAGATAGCAATTTGCTACGCAAAGTAAGGTGATAAGGAGCTATTCTCAAAAAATCATACATATCGGTTGAGTATTCTAGGAGATATCTAAGAATTACGATATGATAATTTTTTAGTTTTTATGATCTTTATTAGGCCTGCGTGGTACTAGACACATGAATACTCATTACTCAAAGACAACTGCACCAAATTGCTCCTTTTTTCATAACATTTTTTCATTAATGTATTGTTCCAAAGAGTGAATATCCGAATACGATCAAAATTCTGTAGCAATTAAAGTTGAACCAAAAATTATAATTTTCACGTCTAAAAAAAATAAATAGCCACATTGTTTTTCCAAATCTCAATATTTGTAGTAAAAGTCTCATAATTGAATAGTATTCAAACTACCATGACATTTATAGCATTTGTTCAAATTGAGCTAGAAATCTTAAAAAGAAACTCCTGCAGTCCTGCCCCACTCGTACTTTTGCCCAATTTTACTCTATGGATGACACTACCGAAGATACATGTCTCACATGAGTTCTGTAAAGGATATAAGCAAGAAAAGTGCAATTGTTACTAAAAACGGCATCGCTGAAAATGATAACGTTGTTTAAATTTTCATTAGTTTGAAGTAAATGATTTGTAGGAGTTTGGCCTTCATATTCGACTACAGGGACCATGATAGTGGTAAGTAACGATATTTTCAATACTACTGAACCTTGCTTACATGGATGATCAATGTAACCCCATATCAGCTGAATCAAAAAATGCTTAAATTTTTCAAAAAACGAATTACAGTAGGGTAGATGTACAAATAATTTCAAGAAGCGCAATTAATGTACATGTTAATGTTGCAACGTGAAGTAACGACCTGAGAGAGAGGAGACAGCTCACTGACAACTGGCTTCTTTTATTGGCTTCTTTGATTTCTTCTTCTCATGTTTGGGTTGTGCACAATGGTTCGAAGAGCACCAACTGGGTAAAAACTATTTTCGCATACCATTTCTTATCAAAACAGATTACAAAATTTAAAAAAATCAATAGCAATTTGAGTCCAATCGACAATATTGAAATAATCAACGATTTTATATGCGACAGCAAAGGAAAACAACCTGCATTTTCAATCACATCCAGTGTGCGGTTTTCCAGTGACAGTTGATGACAGGTTCCCTTGACTTTTGGGAGCTCGCAATCTAAGCCAGCTGTCTCCTCTCTCTCAGGTAACGACCTTTGACTTGAAAAATGATTTCGTCGCAGTAACCCACGGTATGTCAGTGAAAAATAATACCTCCACCTATGCACGAGTTCACTAATTTGACGTTTGAGCGGTGCCGAATTCACTCGTTGCCATGGTCACGTAAATAACACGGCACCGCTCAAACGTCAAATAGTGAACTCGTGCATCGGTCCATTGGTACGCTGTTCCTTTAACTGCGGTATTTTTTTTTAATTTGTGTTCCTATAGTTGCGGTATCCATTGTTTTCTTATGGGATCCTCCACTATAGGAACACTTTACCGCAACTATTGGTACAAGTAAGAAGTTTTAGCAATTTAGTGATATTTCATCAGTTATAAAGCAATTTGAACGCTCTTTTCAACTATTCCGTGTATCAACACGCCAAAACGTCGATTGGCAGTGTCGGTTCTGTGGCTAATGTATTAAAATCAGTGAAAACGGCACTACCGCAACCATAGAAATACCCATAACTAAGGGAACACTTACCCTATATAGTAACGAGCGGTGGATTCCAGCACTTGTTTCGAAAACATAATACTTGCAACATTTGAATTTTTAAAAGAAATATTCAAAAAATATCCATAAAACTGTTCAATATATCCCCGAATATCGGTAGTTATTAACCCGTATAGGCCTGAGTGAAAGCAAAAATACTGAAACCCTCACCGCTCAGAGAATTCTTAACGGATTCAAATGATTTTTTGTCAGTTCACTGGCCCACATACCTTGTTTCTAAAAGTGGCCAGAGGAACTCGGAAATATTCCTGTGGCCAGAGTTATTCCGGTGGGTCATTGGGCCAAGTCTGGTAAAAAAGGGCTATTTTTTGGGACATGCCAAGTTACCTTTATTTATTTGCTACGACAATCATTTTAATTTGTATAAATCATTAAGATCTGATATTCAACATTATAAATGAAGAGTTTGCACCGTTTAAAATGTACCGGATGTGGCCATTCGGACGTAATGCTAGGAAGAACCGGCTATAGATTTGTTGGATACTAATCCGTTTCAATTCTTGAAAAGTTGAAATCAAACATAATTGTGCACTAAAATGCGTTCCTTTAAGCTTGACACAGATGTTCAGATACAAATTGGCCACTTTATCGTGAGTTTGAGGCGTCCCGGGACCCGAAAATGGTCATTTGTAGGATTAATCAAATGCAAAACTCATAGTTGTCCAATTAAATCGTTTCTCAAAAGGTTTACATTGAGGCAATTTTCTTAAAATTCCGTCATGTATTGGCCACATTATAACCGATTCCGGAAATTATCTGTGACTTGAAATTTGCCTACCTCCAGAGGCACAAACGCACAGTACCCTTCTCACCCGACCTGACCCAGTGACCCAACGGAATAACTCTGACCACAGGAATATTTCCGCGTTCCTCTATCCATTTCTAGAAACTAGATAAGGTACCGTGGGGTAAGTGGATACAGAAAAATCAATAGTCAACTTCCTTGTTATGTACAGCTAACGTGAATAATGTAATTCAAACTTTTTTCTGTGGATAACAAATGAGGGACTAATATACTTCGAATCATCGATTATTTCGATTTTTCTGAAAGTTATGTATTGAGTATGAGGGACTTAAAAATTTGCGCCAAATGATCCACTTGCCCCACTATGGTGGGGTAAGTGGATCACCAATAGGAAAAAATCTGTTCTCGAAACAAATGTGATGTAATTATGTATAGTAAGAATGATATTACTCTCGTTCTTATTATTAGTGCTAGTAATGGTACATTTTAATACTTTAAAATTAAAAAGTATCTTTATATAATCAAACTATATTTAAAAATATGTATACATTAGTTTACACTAATTCGCACAACAAAAAAACATTATAACTAGAATAATTTGGAGAAAATTCATCCATTTATACATATAAGTTAGACAGAAGCATTGTAGGATTATTCCAAACGATGTTTTCGATAAACACTCGTAGTTTGAAAATATTAGTAACATTTATTTTTGAATAACAAATTAATTTTTGTTTTATTCTATCTTTATAAACAAAAATGGAGTGGTGTTTGTATGTCACGAAATGGCTTACAAACGGGTCAACGGATTTGAATGATTATTTCTCCATTTTATTCTTTAAGGGATCCGACGTGTTTGTGTGTATAAAAATCCGGAGATATTCACCGGGAAAGTTGGAAAAACGAGAGTGAACGAAACTGTCATTTTGTGTGGGACGATGCATAACGTTTTTCAACAGCCTACTTGATGGCAAGACGAAATTTGCCGGGACCACTAGTTTACGAATATTTTTGTATCATCTGTCTAGAACAATTTATATGGTCAAATAAGGTACGACAATATGTTTTCAATTGAAGAATTAGTATATTTTGGTCTTTTGCAACTCAGCTTAGATAAACCACGAAAAGTTTTGTGTGAGTTTTGAAATTATTATTATTTTATACTTTTTTATACCAGATAGGTTAAAAAAAACTTTTAGGTGGATTAATTCAAATTTTCTATGGTCAATTTGACAAATTTAAGCTGGGAATGAAAAAATAAAGGAAAACAACATTTGCTAATATTAAAACTTAAGAAAAATTCTGGTAAGCAGTCTGCCAATAAATAATAATAATACTTGATCCACTTACCCCACCCCATTAAAAAGTAGGGGTAAGTGTACCATGTACAATATATCTGTATTTATTTATAAAAATCACATATTTTTCATGATTCATTCAATTAGAACTGAAATGCTCAACAGGTCTCGAAAAATCTAGTAGAATTCGATTTTAGACAAAGATACAATGCATTTTTGATTGATTGATTGATTGAACAATTTTGAAATTAATTAATTTTTGCAGCTAACAAGTTTGCTTGTGTTAGCGGAATAGCAACCATTGATATGTGTAGTCAGTATAAGCTAAGCTAAGCTAACAAGTTTGCTTGTGTTAGTGTACGTGTAGTACCAGTTTTGCAATGGTATCAGTGTGGACGTAAGAATATAACCTAAAACGAAGCAATAGTGCGAACACATTCAACATATTCAAGTATTCATGCAAATTCGCTGCTGCTGTTTACGGTTGCGCCTAGCATAGAGCGAATGGGAGATATCGTTGCGGTGAGACCAAACATGCTTAATATTGACGAATGATCCACTTCCCCCACTGTACCTTATGTGTGCCAGTAAACTGACAAAAAATCATTTGAATCCATTAAGAATTCGCTGAGCTTTCATTAAGAATTTTTGCTTTCATTCAGCCTATACGGGTTAAAGATTGTATTGCTAATACAACCAATTTTCTCAGTAACCTTTTTCGATTTTTTTTAGTTCAAATTCAAACTGTTCAAGTTGCTTTCAAAATGGAGAACCGTCAGCGCAAAATATCTCATCGGCGATAGACAATCTTGTGTCCGTGATTGGAAACGTTGGATTCCAATTGGCTGTAAACAGTCTTGAGATGGAGAACCTCGAGACAGCGATTTTCCATCTGAAACTGGGCGCCCGTCACCTCAATGCCAGTGCTGTATTCAATTTAGGAATCTGTTACGAACTTGGAATTGGCGTCAAGAAGAAGTCAAACATGGTAAGTCATCTGGATGAAAATCGTGTCCACAAAACTACGATAATCTGAATTATATTTTAGGCGAAAAGGTGCTTCTATGTGGCATCGAACCTTGGCCATCCGGGGGCAATGTACAATCTTGGCGTTTACTATGCTCTTGGTCTCGGAGGACTGGGCCACAATCGGAAAATGGCGAAGATGTGTTTCATTGCGGCTGCGGTTTTGGGCCAAGAGGATGCCATTGCTGTTTTGGACCAAGGCTATCCGCAAATTGTACGGCAAGTGAAGGATTTAGAGGACCAGGTTTCGCCAGATAATTTACTTATTATGGCAATGCTTGTTGCATTGATGACAGTAACAATAGCAGCCACATCCATTTCTCGTTTGATTGTTTTCGAAAAATATCACGTTAAGAAGGTAATACGTTCATGTAAAATACATTACAAAACAGTTATGTTCCAGCAAAAACGCCAACGTATTTTCCAACCAAGAAAGATGACCGGTGGGTTGAAACACTGGATGAAAACTCGTCTTTTGGAAGGCCAACACATCGTCGTATGTTAAAAATAGTATCATATTTATATCGATCAAAACATTACTATGAATTAGATAAATAAATATTTAAACACGTTTACTACACCTAACATATTGATTTCCAACTAAAAAAAAAGAAATCCGCTATATTTAACACAGAAGTAAAGGGCCCACTATGTTATAGATCGTCGTCGTCGAAGTTGTTGCAACGCGTGCCGTCGTTGTCATCTATTTCGGTGATGAGACGAATGAGCGCCGTCGAGATTGCTCTTCGGGTTGCTAACTCTTATCCTTAGCAAGGATTAACCACTTATAAACAATCGTAATACAATATACAATCTTTAATATATATCACTCACTTCTTTTTATTGTTTTTATTAGTATCATTCCAAACATTACATTCATTTTTTATATCTAGGTGTTCTGTGTTATTAGATAACACTATCATCCTAATTTTGTAAAACAAATTTAAGATTTTATTAACATTTTGTTAACAACACATTACATTTCATTTGCCGTAGCAGTTCAGATTTTTTACAGGTGAGTTGATTTCACCTGCTTATAAGAGAATTCACATTTTCAATTTACTTAACCTAAACATATAACGCATTAATCATGGCAATAGAAGATTGTAATGATTTTTGCCTGAAATTATTAATTATTTTATTTGACATTTGTTCCAATGTTTCAACATTGGATGTTCTATGTAACTCATTGGTACTTTTATTTTAAATTCTCTGCAGAGCTTTCTTCCTGGTATTACAACAGCTAGTTCATATTGGTACAGCATACAACATTCTTCTTCTTCTTTCTGGCGTTACGTCCTCACTGGGACAGAGCCTGCTTCTCAGCTTCTCCACAGTTATTAACTGAGAGCTTACTATGCTAATGACCATTTTTGCATGTGTATATCGTGTGGCAGGTACGATTACACTTTATGCCCTGGGAGGTCGACAAAATTTCCAACCTGAAAAGATTCTCGACCGGTGGGATTCGAACCCACGACCCTCAGCTTGGTCTTGCTGAATAGCTGCGCGTTTACCGCTACGGCTATCTGAGTCCCTAAAGCATACAACATGGCTGGCCTGAAAATTTGTTTGAATATCAAGAGCTTGTTCTTAAGGCAAAGTTTTGATTTTCTCATAATAAGTGGATAGAGCCAACATGTCTACTTGAAAATAAAGAGCTTTTGGTTTATGTGGGAATATTATTAGTTGAGTTTTGGAAGCATTAGGAGAAATCTTCCATTTTTGCAAGTAAGAAGAAAAAATATCCAAACTTTTTTGCAATCGTCTACAGATGACACGCAGACTTCATCCTTTGGCGGAGAGGCCTATGTCATCCGCAAACAAGGATTTTTGACATCCCTGAGGCAACTCAGGTAAGTCAGATGTGAAAATATTGTATAATATTGGTCCCAAAATGCTGCCTTGGGGAACACCAGCTCTTACAGGAAGTCTTTCAGACCTGGAGTTCTGATTATTAACCTGAAGTTTACGATTTGACATACAGTCGACTCGCCACATTTCAATGTTCTACATCTCGATTTCTCTCCCTATGTCGATGATTTCATGAGTCCCTTCAGTCTGCATACATTTTCACTCTCCATATCTCGATATTCTCCTTTTCTCGATATCTCCATATCTCGATGTGTTTCTGTTGATTTTTTGTTTTCAATTTTCTCTCCGTATGTCGATATGACCAATATCGAAGGTTAGGGGAAGGGGTGGTAAAATGAACACCTTAAGGAAATCATCTTGTTTCTGATAGAAAAACGAGGAATTTGTATAGTTCTATCGCACAACATCCAAAATAGGGATGTAATCTAAAGCAGCGACATGGATTCAGACTGAAATAGCTTAATTTTCACATATTTTCATCGCTATCAAAAAGCGATGCAAATGTTCATTTTACCTGCACTATGTGGGTAAAATGAACAGCGGTTGGTGGTAAAATGAACACCACGCAAAAAACGTGTGCAAAACAAATATTTCTGAAAAGTTTTATTGCCCCATTAAAAATACATCCATTAATGATTGTAACCCATTCAAAAAGAATTTTAAAGTTATCAGATTTGACATCATATCATAACAATATTCACCTTACTGAAAAACCTCAAGCCTTCCAAGCTTAAAGTTACGTCAGTTCTAGTTTTCAAACGTGGTTATCCAAAATCTTAGTTTTCGTTGATATTTTCACTTCAATTGACCTCCATATCAACTCGAACAATCAGATTTATGCTCTAAATTGTCCGTGCGTGATAAAAATTCATCGAAATTTGTTTTTTCTCGGTAAAAGGAAAGGTGTTCATTTTACCACCCCTGTTCATTTTACCACCACTTCCCCTACTAGACCAGCAGACCAGCGTCTACTCCCCATGTCAGGGGCGGCTGATCATTGCCCGAGTGCCAGAGAAGGACTCTTAGCTAAACTGCGCACTATGGTCCTCCGGAAATCTAGGGGGTTGGTGTCAGGCCCTAAAAGCCAGCCGTAAAAAAATCAAGCAACGAATAATCAACGAGAGAATACGAACCGGGACAATTGGTGAAGACCACAGCGACGTAAAGGGTCTAGCGATTGGAAGCTCGGTACGTGGAACTGCAAATCTCTCAAATTCATCGGGAGCACACGCATACTCGCGGACGTGCTGAAGGTCCGCGGATTCCGCATCGTAGCGTTGCAGGAAGTGTGTTGGAAGGGATCAATGGTGCGAACGTTTAGAGGTAACCATACCATCTACCAGAGCAGCGGCAATACACATGAGCTGGGAACAGCTTTCATAGTGATGAGCTTCTAACTATCGTCCAATCAGTTTGCTTTCCTCCATCAGTAAACTTTTTGAAATGGTCATTTTGAACAGAATGATGGCCCACATCAACGAAAATTCAATTTTTGCCAATGAACAGTTCGGATTCCGCCATGGACATTCGACTACTTATCAACTTTTACGTGAAACAAATTTGATCCGTTCCAACAAATCTGAAGGCTATTCTACTGGTCTTGCTCTTCTAGACATAGAAAAAGCATTCGACAGTGTTTGGCATGAAGGTTTGATTGTAAAATTAAAAAACTTTAATTTTCCAACATACATTGTTAGAATAATTCAAAGTTATCTGTCAAATCGTACACTTCAGGTTAATTATCAGAACTCCAGGTCTGAAAGACTTCCTGTAAGAGCTGGTGTTCCCCAAGGCAGCATTTTGGGACCAATATTATACAATATTTTCACATCTGACTTACCTGAGTTACCTCAGGGATAGTGTCCCAAGACATCAAGATGGAACAAGAGAGCGAACAAACGAGGCAGCAAGAGTACCACTCTGCTGGAACTGCTGCAAGAACGGACACTTCTGGAGAGAGTGCAGGGAGGCTAAGACAACCTTCTGCTACGTTTGTGGGAATCCAGGCAGAATATCAACCACATGTAAAAGTCATCCGAAACGTGATTCAGCGCGTGGGGTGGCGGGTTCACAAAATTCGGGAAACTGAATGCGGAGTGCGTAGTTGGGGACCTTAGCATTCCTGGGGAGTCCTCTATTCCAATCCATTCGAAACTGTATATTGATCCCTTCAATAGCCTTCTTGAAGTGAAAAACTCAGGTAAAAGTGGCCATATTTGGAGTAGAAATTGATGCCCCTCTCGATTCTGGGGCCGGTATCAACGTTGCCAAATCCAGTGATCTGATTGATCGTTATGGGCTAAAACTGTTACCGTCGCCGAGCAAAATTTTCACGGCTGATAAGACACAATATTCTTGCACTGGTTGTGTGAACGTTAGTTCAAAGGTGTGACCAGAATGGTTGCTCTTGTACTCGTGCCGGAGATTTCCAGGCAGTTTATACTAGGTATCAATTTTTGGAAGGCGTGCAACATTAAGCCAATGATCCAGAATGGTACGAATTTCGAAGAAGTAGCTCTCATTCAACCAACGCCGATGGATATCGAGCGAATGAAATCTCTACATTTCTTTATTCACCCAGTAGAAAATCTACCAAATTTCGAGAAAACGGACCCCGATGACTCTTTGGACATTCCAGGTTTGAAATTGCCGGAACCATCTCGAGCTACACCAGAATCGATTATGACTGAACACAAGTTAACGCCGGAGGAAAGGTCACAGCAAAGACAACAGTCAAGTCACAGTTAAGGAGGCAGGATCCGTCATTGATTCTGGAATTTTCAAAAGCAGTTTTTTCGTTCAAAATCAAAAAAATTCACAAGAAAATGTGTTCATTGTATTCTATTCTCCAACCGAAACACAGTGAACACATTTTCATCGAATAATTTTCAGTTTTGAACAAAAAAATGCTTTCGAAATTTCGATGATGACGATGATTACGATGACGGAGCGTTGAACGTTAACGGAAGTAGTGAGGGAGTTTCCTTGCACTAATGAAAACAGGTTAGGACGAACTACTTTGATACAGCATGAGATCGTACTACGCGATGAGGCAAAGCCTAGAAAACAACCCACAATGGACCGAATCGACAATTTAGCCGGACAAAAGTGTTTTCTCTGTTCTCGTCGATTTTAGACGTTCGATGTCTTCAGAGAAGTTATTCGTAATTGAGTTTTGCATCTTTTAAGAAAAAAGTTGAATAGGGTGGCCCTTATTTAAGTTAAAATTTTGACTCAAATTTTTTTGTTTGCTGAAATTTGTGGCTGCGCTCTTCTGCAAACTTTTAGAAAATTTTATTTTGAACATCTTTGTCGAAGACACTTTTGGTCTAACTCTTCATTTGAACTAAGTAAATTGATTTTGAAAGTTTTAACTTTGGGTGAACCCAAAAAGTCAGTTATTTTAATCTAACTTTTTTATTTTCAGTTTTACGTGAATGTGATCTTCAGAAGAGTTGCAGAGGAAGTAAAGATACACATTTGTAATTCTTGTGATTTTGAAATTATAAGCAAATTTAAGTGAAAAACTATGAAATCTTTAGATGCCCATAACTCATGGAGTTAGTTCGATAAAAAAATTGTTAAGTGGCATTAGAAAGGCCATACAATAGGCAATTTTTGCTGCAAAAACTGTGAGAACGTAATTTTTGTAAATTAATAAAATTCACTTCAAAATCCACTTAAAAAACTCAAAATTCGCCTGTAACTCACAAAATTTCAAAGTTAACGGAGTGCTGCCTTCAGCAGAGTTGTAGATTTTAGCCAGATCTACATTTTTTCATATCGAACCACATGGAGAAATGTGAAACAAAAAAATGTAGAACTTATAATACATTTTACTATTAGTTAAAATTTTTCAAGTAGTAGCAATATTATTGTACTTTTATTCCATCAATAATTTTCCAAACCTTCATACTTTTTGATACTTGGCTTCTTCAATGATGTTAGTTTATTCCACCATTTCCACAGTTCTGTACCCTAGGACACTATTGTATGTATTCAGTCACAATGACGAAACATTTCAAGTTTCTCAAATTGCATTGGCACCATTTTACATTTTGAATTATATGTGAATTCTACCAGTGAGTACCGATAAAACAATAATAAAATCATAATACCATACAAAGTTTACAACATCAAGTATATGAAAGCGACCACTGATATACTAACTTAATGTTATTTAGTAATAAATATTACGGTTGTTAAGAAAATTTTCCGTTTTGCAGTAGCCGCCGAGTTCTACCGCAGCTGTCAAAGCTCTACCGCAGGCTTCGAAATCATTCTATCATTGAAGCAAACAATTCAATCATAGTATGCTTGAAAGAGAAAGCGCTATGAAAAAAACACCAACAAACAACAATCATCAAGACGGTATCCAAGGTATCATTGAAGCCTACTGATGATTTACCAGTGCAAATCAGTGATGTGACCAGTGTTGTTAAATGTCAAAATTTTGGGAAAATTAAAATGCTTATAGCTTCCTTGCATGCGCAATATTGCATCAGCAAATATTGGCAACCAATAGTAATTCGGAAAAGGTCACCGGAAAAGCATTTTCCGATGACAATTTCCACTAGGAGCGATGCTATTAGCAATATTCAAATGTCAAAGTCACGTGAAATTCATGACATTTAACAGCCCTGGATGTGACAGCTGTGGTAGCTTTCCGTTGAACCGTAAAACGGAAAGTTTTCTCTGAAATTGCAATATAAGGTGACCCACATCTGAATCGTATTATCATTTTTTCATATTTTGTTTCACGTTTAACTTGAAAACTTTGTGAGTTACAAGCGAATTTCGAGTTTTAAAGTGTATTTTTGAAGTTAATTTTCTCAATTTACAAAAATTACGTTCTCACAGTTTTTGCAGCAAAAAATGCCAATTGTATGACCTTCCTAATGCCACAAAAAGAATTTTTTTTATCGAATCAACTCCATGAGTTATGTGCATCTAAAGATTTCATAGTTTTTCACTTGAATTTGCTTATAACTTCAAAATCACAAGAATTACAAACTCGCGATGTTCAGCAAAAATGTGTATCTTTACTTCCTCTGCAATTCTTCTGAAGATCACATTCACGTAAAACTGAAAATAAAAAAGAATAGATCAAAACAACTGATTTTTTGGGTTCACTCTAAGGTAAAACTTTCAAAATCAATTTACTTAGCTCAAATGAAGTTAGATCAAAAGTGTCTTCGACAAAGTTGTTCAAAATAACATTCTCTAAAACTTTGTTCATTGTTCTACATAAAATATTGAACCAATCCTTTCGAATGCTTTTCATAATTCTAAAACTTCCATTCATTCATACAAACCATTAATTGACTTGTCTCTATTCTATGAAATGAAACAAATTCCAAAATTTCAACATTCTCATATTGCTAATATTTTGTTCGAGCGTAAATTCAATGGAATTACTTCCGCACAATTTTATTATACTGATGGTTCATTGATTGAAGGAATCGCAGGTTTTGGTGTCTATAATTTATTTTCTGGTCATTTTTTTAAATTGCAATCTCCTTGTTCTGTTTTCTCAGCAGTATTAATTGCTCTTTATTTTGCGTGCAATTTAATTAAAGATTGTACACTAAATATTTATACTGTTTGTTCTGATAGTTTGAGTTGTCTCCAGGCTTTTAATACAATTAATTTCAATTTCAAAACTCATTATATTATATTATTAATGAAAAAATTATTGCTTGAACTTAGTTTTCAAGGATTTATCATTAAATTTGTTTGGATTCCTGCTCATTGTAAAATTTATGGTAACGAACAGGCAGATACGTTAGCTAAATTTGGTGTTCATCGCGGAATAACTTACAGCCGTATCATACTAGGGAGCCGGATCCTATTCCTGGCACTTTTGATTCACTTCGGCAATGGGGTTTTTTGAAAGCTATGAAGCTCATATTTGGCCACAATGTGCGTCGTACTGAAGTGCTTCTGAGTGCAAAGTTTCAGACGATTCGGTTGATAAAAAACCCCCATGCCAAAGTGAATCATGGAAGTGCCCAAGTAGCTCTGCACCCTACCTTCTGAATTTTATCCAAAATTGAAAGTTAAATCTCTTTTGGATTGGCAAACGTGTTGGAACTCAAGTGACAAAGGACGTTGGTGTCATTCCATTTGTCCTAAAGTTAATCGTTTTCCATGGTTTAAAAATATGCCAGCAAGTAGAAATTTGATTTGGTCTTTTTCGAGGTTGATGTCAAATCATTATAATTGTAACAGTCATTTATATCGCATTAACATAATAGATTCCAATTTATGTGATTGTGGGGAATTTTATGAAGACATCGATCATATTATATTTCATTGTCACAAATTCATTTCTCCTAGAAATAAATTAATCAACAATATAGAAGATTTGGGTCAACCTATTCCTGTATTTGTACGTGATAATCTTGGTACAAAATGGTATCCTGTAATGAAACTTTTATTTCAGTTTTTAAATGAGATCTCATATTTGGTTTGATATTCTTTGTTTTTTCTTTTACTTTTATTTTCAGATATCACGGATTCGATTTTGACTCTCTGCCTCACTGGCTTCAGATGACCCTCTTATTTTAACGCCGATGGTTATTTTTCAAGATTTTGGCTCTGTTATAGTTTGTAACCGTATGAGCCTTTAGTTTTAAGTTTGATTTGTAACGTTTATTGAAAAGATAAAGAGGTTTTGTTCCTCTTTGAGAAAGATTTCCAATAGAAATCACTCAAAGGGGTTTTTCCCTCTTTCAAAATTTTAGTAAAAATAAATAATAATAATAATAATAACATTTTCTAAAAATTTGCAGAATAGCGCAGCCACAAATTTCAGCAAACAAAAATATTTGAGTCAAAATTTTAACTTAAATAAGGGCCACCCTATTCAACTTTTTTCTTAAAAGATGTAAAACTCAATTACGAATAACTTCTTTGAAGACATCGAACGTCTAAAATCGACGAGAACAGAGAAAAAACTTTTCAGTGCGCATCGTACCTTCGTGCTGTGCGTACGCGAATTCTCTCTGCTCTTGGAAGTTTTCTTAAAAACTACCTACAGCAATAAAACAGTACTTTTCAGTGCTAAAATTAAAAACGGTACTTTTCAGTGCTACTTAAACAGTACTTTTCAGTACTATTTTTTGCTACTATTGATCCCTTTACGATCCTTGTTTGGACCCGTGCCTTCGATTTTTCGTTGGACCCGTTGGCGAAAGCTAGCGGTGGTAATCCTTCTTGGACACCGTCTAGGGAAAAAACCTCTCGAAGGTCACGTCTTTCTCGTTTATTAACTAAACATGGTATCAACAACTAACAAAAGGAAGGGTGAATCTCTGAATTCACTACTTCCTTCCAAAAAAGTGGGTTTTAAAACTGTCACTACACGTGGCAAGAATGGAAGAAAGGACGCTTCCCCGGAATGCGAAGTTTCTTCCAAGGGTGAAATGAATAATTGTATCGAAATGAGCAATCAGTTCGATGCTCTAGACAAATTTTCCGAACACCAAATCGAAGCAGCCTCTAGCCCAGGCTCTTTGATTCAAGTGAGGAAGCAAAGAGTGCCGCCTATCGTGGTCAGTTGTTCCGAATTTGGGGGATTTAGGCAGGAGATCTTGAACTCCATTAGGGGAATCAAGGTTTCCTTCCAAATCGCAAAGAAAGGAGACTGTCGCGTTTTGCCGGAAACTCTTAAAGATCGCGAACTTCTTCTCAGATATCTTGAAGAGAAGAAGCACAAATTTTTTACTTATGACGACAAAACTGAACGTTTGTTCAAAGTCGTCTTGAAAGGTCTCTCAAGTGACTATAAGTCACCTGAAGAGATCAAAAATGGAATAAATGATTTACTTGGATTTTCCCCAGTCCAAGTAATCATTATGAAAAAGAGAACCCAATCTGGCATTGTTCGGAAAGGGCTTTCTCAAGAATTTTATTTAGTTCACTTTAACAAAAAAGAACTAAATAATATTAAAGCTTTAGAAAAAGCTAAACTTATGTTCGATGTCCGTGTGACGTGGGAACATTTCCAGAAACCTGGAGGAAATTACCAGAACCCCACTCAGTGCCGTCGGTGCCAAAAGTGGGGTCATGGTACAAAAAATTGTCGCATGGATGCTAAATGCATGATTTGCGGAGGTTCTTCTCACGCTAAGGACGACTGTCCTGTGAAAGAAGATACCAGAAAATTTCAATGTGCCAATTGCAAGGGCCCTCACAAAGCTAACTTTTGGGAATGCATTTCACGCAAAAGAGTCGTTGAGGCTCGTGCCAAGCAGATGAAGGATAATATCCGTTACGATAACGGTCGTTTCCGGAATTTGCCTGGTAGAGTATCGAACAATGCTCATTTTTCAGTTAACGATCGCTTGATTAGGAATCATACCCACCAGGAAGATCATAATCATGTTCATTCACAAACAAATTTTAATCCGTCGGGTAGCCGTTTGAATCTTTCAATTTCGAATGTATCTACCCACGGTAAATCCTTTGCCGATATCGTAGCAGGTAATTTGAACTCTTCCCCTGTTCGTTCCATGAGTACCCATTCTACTTGTTTCAAATCAAATGGAAAAAACCCTACCGCCACAGGTAACTCCCACCCCGCTTCTTCGTCTACCGAAAATTCCAATGGGAAATCATCAGATGATATGTCTGCCTCTGATTTTAATTTTCTAACTGAACAATTGAATCTAATGATTGATGCAATGTTCAAAGCCACCACTATGACTGAAGCAGTCCAAGTAGGTGTAAAATTTACAAATAAAATTGTTATTGGATTACGTTTTTCTAATGGATCCAAATAGTAATTTAAATATTTTAAATTGGAATGCTCGTTCTCTGAATGGTAAAGAGGACGAGCTGTTTAATTTTCTTACAGCTAATAACGTGCATATAGCAGTTATTACCGAAACTTATTTAAAACCTGGATCCAAATTTAAAAAAGATCCTAACTTTTTTGTTTATCGTAATGATCGACTTGATGGGGCATGTGGGGGAGTTGCAATCATCATTCATAGGCGTATAAAACATCAACTGTTTTCATCATTTGAAACTAAAATTTTTGAAACTTTAGGTGTTTCTGTTGAAACACAGTTTGGTAAATATACTTTCATAGCTGCCTATTTGCCTTTTCAATGCTCTGGACAGCAAGTTAATTGGCTTCAAACTGACTTGCGAAAATTAACTCGTAATAAGTCAAAATTTTTTGTCATTGGTGACTTTAATGCCAAACATCGGTCATGGAATAATTCTCAAAGTAATTCCAACGGCAGAATTTTATTTCATGAGTGCTCTTCAGGATATTTCTCAATTCAATACCCTGATAGCCCTACATGTTTTTCCTCTTCTAGAAATCCATCTACGATTGACTTGGTCTTAACCGACTCTAGTCATCTTTGTAGCCAATTAGTTACTCATGCTGATTTTGATTCTGATCATGTCCCTGTTACATTTCAAATATCCCAAGAAGCGATTCTCAATCCTATCAGCTCCACTTTCAATTATTTACGAGCCGACTGGAATATATATAAAACGTATGTTGACTCTAATCTTGATGTTAACATTTCTTTAGAAACTAAAATTGATATTGACAATGCTCTTGAAACTTTAACAAATTCCATTGTTGAAGCCAGAAACATTGCAATTCCAAAATGTGAAGTAAAATTTGAATCCGTGATTATAGACGATGATCTTAAACTCTTGATCCGTCTTAAAAACGTGAGGAGAAGGCAATTTCAACGCACTCGTGATCCTGCTATGAAAATTATATGGCAGGATTTGCAGAAAGAAATCAAGAAACGTTTTGCAGATTTAAGAAACAAAAATTTTGAAAATAAAATTTCTCAATTGGACCCCGGCTCTAAGCCCTTTTGGAAATTATCTAAAATCTTGAAAAAACCTCAGAAGCCTATACCGGCATTGAAAGAGGAAAACAAATTATTACTAACTAATTGCGAAAAAGCTCAAAAACTTGCTATGCAGTTTGAAAGTGCGCACAATTTTAATTTAGGACTTACTAGTCCAATTGAAAATGAAGTTACTCAGGAGTTCGAAAATATTCTCAATCAAGAGAACGTTTTCGAAAATGCCTGGGAGACTGATTTGGAAGAAGTGAGAACTATTATTAAAACATTCAAAAACATGAAAGCTCCTGGCGATGATGGAATTTTCTACATCCTCATCAAGAAACTTCCAGAAAGTAGCTTATCATTTTTAGTTGATATATTTAACAAATGTTTTCAATTAGCATATTTTCCTGACAAATGGAAAAATGCTAAGGTTGTTCCAATTTTAAAACCAGACAAAAATCCTGCAGAAGCTTCTAGCTATCGTCCAATCAGTTTGCTTTCCTCCATCAGTAAACTTTTTGAAAAGGTTATTTTGAACAGAATGATGGCCCACATCAACGAAAATTCACTTTTTGCCAATGAACAGTTCGGATTCCGCCATGGACATTCGACCACTCATCAACTTTTACGTGTAACAAATTTGATCCGTTCCAACAAATCTGAAGGCTACTCTACTGGTCTTGCTCTTCTAGACATAGAAAAAGCATTCGACAGTGTTTGGCATGAAGGTTTGATTGTAAAATTGAAAAATTTTAATTTTCCAACATACATTGTTAGAATAATTCAAAGTTATCTGTCAAATCGTACACTTCAGGTTAATTATCAGAACTCCAGATCTGAAAGACTTCCTGTAAGAGCTGGTGTTCCCCAAGGCAGCATTTTGGGACCAATATTATACAATATTTTCACATCTGACTTACCTGAGTTACCTCAGGGATGTCAAAAATCTTTGTTTGCGGATGACACAGGCCTCTCCGCCAAAGGACGAAGCCTGCGTGTCATCTGTAGTCGATTGCAAAAAAGTTTGGATATTTTTTCTTCATACTTGCAAAAATGGAAGATTTCTCCTAATGCTTCCAAAACTCAACTAATAATATTCCCACATAAACCAAAAGCTCTTTATTTGAAACCTTCAAGTAGACATGTTGTCACGATGAGAGGGGTTCCAATAAATTGGTCAGATGAAGTTAAGTATCTAGGACTCATGCTAGATAAGAATTTAACTTTCAAAAATCACATTGAGGGCATTCAAGCCAAATGTAACAAATATGTAAAATGTCTCTATCCCCTTATTAATAGAAAATCAAAACTTTGTCTTAAGAACAAGCTTTTGATATTCAAACAAATTTTCAGGCCAGCCATGTTGTATGCTGTACCAATATGGACTAGCTGTTGTAATACCAGGAAGAAAGCTCTGCAGAGAATTCAAAATAAAATTTTGAAAATGATTCTGAGGCTTCCTCCCTGGTATAGTACCAATGAGTTACATAGGATATCCAATGTTGAAACATTGGAACAAATGTCAAATAAAATAATCAATAATTTCAGGCAAAAATCGTTACAATCTACTATTGCCACGATTAATGCGTTATATGTTTAGGTTAAGTTAGGTTAAGTATATTAAAAACTTTTTTTTTCTCTTATAAGCAGGTGAAATCAACTCACCTGTAAAAAATCTGAACTGCTACGGCAAATGAAATGTAATATGTTGTTAACAAAATGTTAATAAAATCTTAGATTTGTTTTACCAAATTAGGATGATAGTGTTGTCTAATAACACAGAACACCTAGATATAAGAAATAATGAATGTAATGTTTGGAATGATACTAATAAAGAAATTAAAAAAAAAAAAAAAAAAAAAAAAAAAAAAAAAAAAAAAAAAAAAAAAAAAAAAAAAAAAAAAAAAAAAAAAAAGAGAAAAAAAATTTTTCCGGCTAAATTGTCGATTCGGTCCAATGTGCAACCTTTGTATCGATGCTCTCCCTCCATTCAAGCGGAAATGGAAAAAGAGATCGAGCGATACAAGAAGCTAGATGCTATTGAGGAGTGTTCGAGTGAATGGGCGAATCCTTTGGTTCCCGTTCGGAAATCAAACGGGAAGATCAGAGTATGTCTGGACTCAAGACGCATCAACGTACTAACTAAGACGGATTCATATCCAATGAGGGATATGAAAAAAATATTTCATCGCCTCGAAAACGCCAATTACTTCTCAGTGATCGATTTAAAAGATGCTTATTTTCAGATCCCGCTCAAGGAAGAATGTCGAGATCTGACTGCATTTAGAACATCGCAGGGATTATTTAGATTTAAGGTGTGCCCTTTCGGTCTCACGAATGCACCGTTTACAATATGCCGCCTTATGGGCAAGGTTATTGGCTTCGATTTGGAGCCTCACGTATTCGTATATTTAGACGACATCGTGGTGGCCACCAAAACTTTGTTGGAGCACTTTCGTCTACTAAGAATCCTGGCAAACCGTTTGAGGCTGGCAAAGTTTGCAATCTCGATGGACAAATCGCGGTTTTGCAGGAAACGAGTGAACTACTTGGGATTGTTACTGACCGATGAAGGTACTGCAATCGACAATTCTCGAATCGAACCGATAATGAACTACGCAAGACCTAAGAACGTCAAAGATATTAGGCGCTTGTTAGGATTGGCTGGATTCTATCAGCGATTTATTCAAGGTTACAGTAGGATTGTCGCGCCAATCTCCGATCTGTTGAGAAAAGGGCAGAAGAAATTTGTATGAACGGAAGCAGCAGAGGAGTCGTTCCAGGAGCTCAAAGCGACATTGGTGTCGGCACCCATACTGGCCAACAGAGATTTTCGTTTACCTTTTGTTATAGAATCAGATGCATCTGATAACGCGGTTGGAGCAGCATTAATACAGCACATCGATGAGGAATAGCGAGTCATTGCTTATTTTAGCAAGAAATTAAGCAGCAATATGCGACTGTTGAAAAAGAGTGCTTGGGAGTTCTTTAAGCGATCGAGCATTTTCGACACTTTGTGGAGGGCAGCAAGTTCAAAGTTGTGACAGACGCAAGAAGCTTGCTGTGGTTGTTCACGACCGGAGTCGAGTCAGGAAATTCCAAACTCCTTTGGCGGGCACTCAAAATCCAATCATACGACATTGAATTGGATTACAGGAAAGGTAAACAGAATATAATAGCTGACTGTCTTTCACGCTCAATAGAGGTCGTTTCTTTGGCATCACTTGATCAAGATTTGATAGAACAGATTACCAAAAGCCCACAGAACTACAGGGACTTCAAGGTTGTCGACGAACAAGTGTACAAATTTGTTAAAAGACAGGATTCGTTGGAAGATACGCGCTTCTGTTGAAAGCGTTATCCTCCAAGAGACGATCGAGTACAATTCGTTCGGGAAATCCATGAAAAAGCCCACTTTGGGTTTTTGAAGACTCTAGCAGCTGTGCGGGAGAAATATTTTTGGCCGTTGATGAGAACACAAATCAAGAGTTTCTGCCAGAAATGTGTCAAATGCCAAGCCAGCATAGCGTCGAATATGAATACGACTGCGCCATTAAATGTTCAACGAAAAATTGCGGAATACCCCTTATTTGGCATTAAAGTCACCAATGACAAAAAATTTCGACTTATTGCGAGTCAATTTGGAGCAAATTAACTTGCTGTCCAGAGCATTGAAAAGGCAAATAGGCGGCTATGATAGTATATTTACCAAGCTGTGATTCAACAGAAACGCCTTAAGTTTCAAAAACTTTAGTTTCAAATGACGAAAACAGTTGATGTTTTATACGCCTATGAATGATGATTGCAACTCCCCCACATGCCCCATCAAGACGATCATTACGATAAACAAAAAGGGTAGGATCGCGTACGAGGGGTCCACAAATTTGTTACGTAAATACCTATCACCCAACAATTCAAGTCATAAACAAATCAAAGTAAGTCATTAACTCCAAACAAGAAACGTTGTAGATCAAGTTACACAAAACAGAATAGCAACCATATGCACCGTAAGCAATGGACCTATGCACGGGTTCATTATTTGACGTTTTAGCGGTGCCGTGTTATTTATGTCACCATGGAAACTAGTGAATTCGGCACCGCTCAAACGTCAAATTAGTGAACTCGTGCATCGGTCCATACGCATCGAGGCTACTGCACTCGAGTCTTCCCCTATTCCTTTTTCCACCCATATGCAAATGACTTTACATTGCGCATATCGGGTTGGACCATCAAGGCACCCAAATTGCCGACCTTGCGAAGATGCACAAATTGTTCGTTTTGCAATCCAGTTGTCTCATTCTAACTCATATGCAATATAGTATAACCCAAATATTGTCAGACCTCTATAAACTCAAATGATCGAAATACAAATCAATGTTTGACTAGCAATCAACTGAGTAAGATCAGTCTCTACTGGTGACTACTTTCGTAGCTCACCATAGTAGGGATACTGAACTAAAAGAAAAGTCCTTCTCCAAACGTGTCCGCGTTACACACCTGCAACAACCGGAAGGGCCAGCCTCTTGTTTTAGCATGTACTAGCGATCAGTGACATAAAGGCTGGTTTAAGCGAGAATTGCTCACATCATATATAACTCAGTTGAAATAAAAACATGAAACGAGCTTGTAGGGAATAGATATGATAGTATACATTGAGATTCGAGCCAAAACCTTCCGATTGTAAGCCACGTACTCTACCACTTACTTATTATTCCAATTTCGGATAGCGGAATTCACGACAGAGCTCACCAGTTGATGTTCCATCCTCGACTGCGCAACAAGCAGCTGCCCAGCAAAACGCGAAAACCAAAACAAAGTTCATTACGGCTGTACAAAATACGAAACCTAAGACGGTTGAGAAAGAAGTTTTCATAGGAGCTGGGCAATGATAGCTGAATTAGTAACAATAGTTCCTGGATTCATTGATAAAAGTATCGCATTCGTAAGCCGTGATCGCGTATTTGAGTTTTCGGATGCAATAATTGGAACGCTTTCACCTTGAATTTAGTTTTACATACATTTATAAGACTTTATTTTTATCCTTTGATTCGATCGAAATGGTTTCACAATGGATCATTGAAATTTACAATTGCAAGTGGTGTAAATTATAAAATACTTTATTTTCCAATGTCATTTCCTCAAATCACGTTCGCCTTCATTTACACGGAGAGACATTTTTCAGTAGTTTTGACATTTGATTTTATTTTATTTAAGTTTTTTTTACTAAGCCGTAAAATTGGGTAGGTTTCTGATTTGTTTTCCCACAATACCTAATTCTGGTTTGATTTCTATTGTAGCTTCGTATAACGGTCATCAATGTGCTGTGATCGTCCTAACGTTCTTATTATATAAATATAATTGCAGCTTAGATTAGAGTGTTTTTCACTTTTTTGTTTTCACTGTCAGTAATATTAAAAATTATTTAATAATTTGTCTTGCTATCCTTGTTTCTGTATTGTAAATTACACTAGTCGTGTGACTTTCTGTTTCATACATCTACGTTGACGACATAAAAGTTAAGATTCAATTTTCTCTAAAGTGTGTGATTTATTCTCTTTGCAAGTTAGTACGATTCTGTTAAGTTATGTTATCTATTCTCGTCACAATCATTTTGCAGTGGTATTGCCATCTCAACTGAACTGATTGGTAGTGCGCTAAACAACTAAGGAAATCGAGTTCGTGGAACTGCTAACAAAAACTACTTATGCCATCTAGCTAACAAATGCTATTCAACTGAATCAACGAAGAATTCTACAGGAGGAAAACCTTGAACTAAAACACGGCGTGGTTGCGTATGGATTGCTGCAGTTTCGCAGCAAAAAAATGATATCCCGTTGCGGTTCGATTACACCTGTTTAAGAAATATTTTCTCTTATTTATCACAGTTTTTAGAAAATACATGTGTCTTTTATTTTGCTTTGTCATTATATTTTACAAAAGAACAGATATAGTTTCGATAGAATGATTGATTTAATTTGAATGCATTTCATTTCACTGGTACTAGGTAAGAGTTGTTTTTCATTAAGTTTCATTCGATTGTAGTTTAAATTCATTTGCTCAACCCTTTATCTACATACGGAGTGTAACGTTTCTCGAGCCATCGAAGCAAAGTTTCAGTAACTCAGGGTGAATAGTTTGGAAAACAATCGGATTGTTTTCTGTCGGTTGGACGGTCAATTACACATTAGTTGATTTCACATTTGCGACTGTGATGATTAGTTTCAATTACCTATTGAGCAGAAAATGCAAACCAAGATACTGTAATGTACACGATTATTTTAATACAATCAAATGCTTCGTAAAATTAATTGTACAGTGTCGAATAAATGCCTAGCTCGAAGAGTACGTCTGGAACAAACTTCAAACGTACAGTAAGGTATGTATACCTTGTACCGTTCGGTTGCCATCTAGCCTCGCCTTCTTGTTTTCTTTACTGGGAACATATTTACAGCTATTACAGAGTGTTGCCATCGATTTCTGCTTAGTTTTGATTTGTATCATGTGGATGGCTGTAGTAAAACCTAAGGAACATTTACACCCCGCAGGGTTTCTTTTTTCGAATTTGTGATGAAAACGAATGTACAAGTTTTTATTTTGTTTTATTGATTGTTGTATGATGACATGATTTATTATGAGTAAACATTGATAATAGCTGCCTTATTGCCTTTTAAATTTGCTGAAAAGCTAGTTCATCTAATTGAAACTGACTTACACAAATATACTAGCAATGAGCCATATTATTTTTCTTCACTGAAAAAATCATTGCCAAACACCATTTGTAATACAATTAGGGCTAAGTAGCCCGTCATTTGTTTTGGCAGCCATGTTGACATCGCAGCTGGCAACATCATAGTAATGAAATTCACACAGATAAAAATATTTGAATTACAATCTAGCGTAAACAGTAGAAGATAGTTAAAGTTAACCAAATTTAGCATCATGTTTATTTTTTTCAGAGGTGAATGAACATCTGCAGGTTTAAAACCTCTTAAATAAAAAAATGTTTAACTTTCAACTAAAGATGCTTGCCTTAGTTGCAATTTTCGCATTCGTATCTCGTATGGCAGGTACGATGATACTCTATGCCCAGGGAAGTTAAGGAAATTTCCATTACGAAAAGATCCTGGACCGACTGGGGATCGAAACCAGACACCTTCAGCATGGCTTTGCTTTGTAGCCGTGGACTCTAACCACTCGGCTAAGGAGTTGAGGCCTTCCTGGGAAAATATATGGGAATTGAAAATCAAAACTATTCCAACTTCCTCACTGAGGAAGCGTAAAATAGAAGGAACGCAAAAAAAATATCATATTTCAAGTTTTGAATAAGGAGAGCCTTGTTTCAAACCAAAATCGTGAAAAAATTGTGACGAAAACAGGGGCTCCCTGTTGATATGCACAACGAGTATGCCACTCTGCACCTCTCTAATGCAGCCCATAGACGGCCAGACGGTTTGACCAACATTGACTCCGCCCCCAAGTTAGTCAAACCGATTTATGTTGATGCAACCGTTTGACCGACTGTCAAGGTTGGTTGCAGCAACACGATATTTCTTCGCGTGTTTCGAATGATCTCGGTAAGTCTAGAGAATGTATGATTGTTACTTATTTAAATTCTGTGGCTGGGGGGGGAGAATGTTTGTACGAAATTTTACGCAATAATCGGAATAAGGAAGAGCAGAACTTTCAACATTAAAGTACCGGAAGAAAAGGAGTTGCTTCAGAAGAACAAGGAGTTGCTTCAGAAATTCCACCACGAATTTCTTCAGCGATTCTTCTTTGTAATTTTTCTATAGATTTCTCCAGGGATTTATACAAAATATTCAGGCATTTCTAAACCTACTCTTTCAGGATTTTTTCCTGAGATTCCATCAGTTATACCTCTAGAAATTCTTGAAAAAATTACTCAAGAAATCTTTTTCAAGAAATTAATACAAAAATTAACATAAAAATATCCACCAGCATTTGTTCCTATCAAAAATTTCCAATGATTCTTCTCGTGATTTCCCTAGTAATCCCTCCACACATTCCACCAGGAAATCCTTCAGCTATTTTCTTCTAGAATTTCCGTCAAAAATTCCAACAGAAATATATGCAGAGATTTAATCCAGGAACTCTTAACCAGAATTTATCCAAGTTTTCATAAAGGAGTTCCTCCAGGGATTCCACCAAGAATTCTTCCAAGGATTCCACCAGGAAGCCTTCAGGGATTCCACAAGAAATACTGCAAAAGAATTAATCGGAACTTTGTACACGGGATATCAGCAGGAATTCCTTTAGAGATTCCGCTTGCATTTTTTTGAGAGGTTCCCCCAGGTTATCCTCCTCTAACGAATCTTCAAGAAATTCACTTATGAATTCCACCAGTGTTTCCTCCAAAGATTCTTCTTTGTATCTCTGACGGGACCCTATGAGGCATTTGTCTTGGGATTTCTGCAGGAATTACTTCAATAATCTACCATAAATTTCTCCGAGAATTACTCTAAGAATTTATCCATCAATATCTTCCATTATTTCTTGAAGGATTTTTTTTACAATGAATTATCTTAGAGAATCCTCTAGGAACTCCTTCAGGAATTGCTTTAAAAGTTCTTCAGGAAATATATGGAGGAATTCCTCCAGGGAATTGTCTGGGAATTTCTCCAGTGATTTCTTTGGCGATTCCTCAAAGGATTTCTCAAGAAATTGCTCCATGGATTTTTTACATAAAATTACAACAAAATAAATCTTTCAAGTCCACTGAAGCCATCCAGAGAAATATTTTGTTTGATCCTCTGAGTAAATATCAGTTAATTATCTGGAAGAATCCTGAAGTAAAATCCTAGCAAAACCTTTAAAGTATTTTATGGTTGAACTTCTGGCGAAACTCTGTTATATTTTTCTGGTGGAAATTCTAGCAAAGCTCAGGCGATATTCTCAGTGTTAACCCTAGAAGAACACCTTGTGAAGTTCCTTAAAAAACTTCTCTTGCGAAAAATTATAGGTGAAATAATTAGAGAAACTGGTGAAGTCTCTGAAGGAATAACTGGTGGTATCTTTATAGGAAATTGTGGTTAAATACCATAAGAAATTCGTAATGGGATCATTGGAGTTCATCTTGGCGGAATCCACGGAGGAACCTCTGGTGAAATTCTCAGAGGAATCCCTGAAAGAATTCTTGTTTTGAATCCCAGGAGGAACTGCTGATAGAGTCACTGGATGATATACTGCTGGATTACTGCAAATTACAGATGAAATCAGTGTTGACCAGACTCATTTCCCCGAAATTCGAATTGTGAATCCATGAACTGTTATAACTGTGCGTTGTATTCCTGAGATGGAGGGGGAGTTAGTTGGGCTTGAGTGTTGCACATGGGATCCGACAGTTTCGATCTCGGTGGGCCGCAATTCAAGTTTCGGTGAAATGATTCACACTCACTCACTCACTCATTTCATTTCACCGAAACTTGAATTGTGGCTCTCTGGGATCAAAATTGATCGATTTTGTGTGTAGTACTCAAGCTTAACCATCTGCTTTTCTATCTTAGGAGGATAGAGCATGGTTGTAGTAGTTCGTGGCTTCGTAGTTCGGAAAATGTTATTTTCGGGGAAATGAGTCTGAACAACACTGGATGAAATTCTTATAAAAAATTTCTGATAATATCACTTGAGAATTTCTTTAAAACCACCGAGAATCCCTGGAGCTATTCTGCGAGAAATTCGAGGAATTGATTCTTTAAGGAAATTCACGAGGAATCGTTTGAGAAATTCTGGAAAGAATCTCTTGAGTGAATTCAGTGGTGAAATCCTTATAAGAAATATCTGATAAAATCCCTGGAGGAATTCATGATAACCATCGAAAAATCCTTGGAGATATTCCGGGAGGAATTCCTTAAGGAATTCCGGGAGGACTACCGGATGGAATCCAGAATAACCCTAGAAGGATTCCTGAAGGAACCTTCAGGAGAATTCCTGATAGAATCCCAGACAGAACTTCTGATGAAATCCCAGAAGGTGTTCATAATGGAATCCCAGGAGGATTTTATAGAAACACGCAATAGAAAAATCTTAGATATTTTTTTTTCTAATGGAATCTGAATGGAATCCCTACAGGAACTGCCAATGAAATCTATTGAAGAATTCTTGAAGAAATCCCTAGAGAAACTTCCAACGTCCAACCACAGGCTACTGACTGATATCGCTACCAGCCAGCTTCTCTCTTTCATTTCATGTCTGGGTAAATATATATACAATATTCACGCTCCGTGTTACCTCTACAATTCTTTCACAACGACATCTCCGCTACAGGGTGTGTGATGTACCTGATCTCCAACAGGAAGAACTTGTGGTGTAATCCTTGAAGTAGTTTCTGATGGAATCATAAGATAAATTCTTGATAAAATTCCTGTAGAAATTTCAGGTAGAATCTCTGAAGGAACTCGTAATGGGCACCCTGGAGGAACTCCTGTTGAAATCCTTAGAAGAACTCCTGATGGAATCCCAACAAGAACTCCCGATGAAATCCCAACAAGAACTCCTGTTGAAAGACTAAGGGGAAGTCCTGATGGAATCCCTACAGCTACTTTTTATAGAATCCTAAGTGGAATTCCTGGTGGAATATCTAAAGAAAATGCCAATGAAATTCCTGAAATTCCTGAAGGAGCTCTTCTTGACATCCCTAAAACAACTCCTGATGTTATTCCCAGAAAAACTCTTGATGTTATCCCTAGAAGAACTGTTGATATAACCTTTGGAGGAGTTCTAGGTGGAATCTCTGAAGTAACATCTGATATAATCGCTAGAGGAACTCCTGATGGAATCTCTATAAGAACTCCTGTTGAAATTTCTGAAGAAATTAATGATGATTCGTGATGGAATCCCTGGAGAAACTCCTGATGAAATCCTTGTAGGAATTCCTAAATATATTCTTGCAAGAACTTCAGATGAAATCATTGGTGGAACTCCTGATGAAATCTTGAGGAGTTCCAGGTGAAGGTAATCCTGATAGAATCCCTATAACAACTCCTGGTAAAGGGCCTTCCTTAGGCGAGTGATAAGAGTCCACGGCTACAAAGCAAAGCCGTGCTAAAGGTGTCTGAGTTCGATTCCCGGTCGGTCCAGGATCTTTTCGTAATGGAAATTTCCTTGACTTCCCTGGGCATGAAGTATCATTGTACCTGCCACACGATAAACGAATGCGAAAATGGCAACTTTGGCTAAGAAAGCTCTCAGTTAATAACTGTGGAGGTTGCTCATAACAACACTACGCTGGGTAGCTGGCTCTGTCCCATTGAGGAAGTAATGCCACAAAGAAAAAAAAGGCTTTGTTATCCGAACTTTTGGACGCTTGGACTGGATTAATTCCTAAAGAATGTCTGGAAGGTTTGCTGAATGAATTCTAGGAGAAATTCATAGTTGCACCTATGTAGGCTACAAGAATCGTTGAATGAATTCCTGTACAAACTCATGGAAGTCCCTTTAGGATTATACAACTTTCTCCATAATGAAGGTGACATTTGAAAGAAACTATTTAAATTTGGAACAACTGATGCATGTGCGTCTCTCCCTCCTTCATAGCGGTGAGTTTACCAGCCGAGAACTGAGCTTTACTCATAACAAATCATCTCTCAAACCAACAATCAATATCTATCTCCTACTCATTCTAACACACTCCACCTTATCCCTTATCCTTACCACCGGCCCCGACCGTAACCCCGAGCAAATGCTCCCCCGCCATCAGCCCACCTCCCGGCTGGTGCGCGTAGTTTCGGATCTGGTGCAACGAGATCAACTGGTTCGGGAACGTGTTCGACGGGCTCTGGTTTATCGCCTTCTGGTTCTGGAAACTGATCGCATCGTAGAGATACGGCCGCTGCGCCAGCTGGTGGTGATGATGCTGCAGGGTGTTCAGGTGCGGCGGCATCGAGTTGATCGGCGTGAACGCCGAATTGGATGCCGCCTTCGCTATGCTGCTGGTATCGTAACTGGCCGCGGACATCGGAGTGGACGAAGGCGGCAGGGCGATGTTGCCGTTCATGTTGGATGCGGCCTGACGTGCGTTGACCACCAGATCTTCGACGTTCTCGTCCCGATGGTGGTGTAGATCGCCTCCTTGTGCGTTGTTGTGTCCGTTGGGCGTTTGATTGTTGGCGTTGTTCTGCTGATTCAAGTTAAACTCGTGGTGGCTTTGCGGGGTATTCTGTTGCTGTTGCTGTGGGGGTTGTTGATTCGTTGGAGGCTGCTGTTGTTGCATTACATCCGTCATGTTGGCTGCCGAATCTGGGCTCACTTTAGGCCAGTACGGATTCTCGCCACCAGTCATAGCAGGAGGGACGGTTGTATTGGTGTTGAGATTCAGTGTACTACTACTGCTACGTGCTCCGATCGGTGGCCGCTTATCTGTTCGCTCGGAGTGCTTCTGCATGTGCTTGGAGAGATAGGTTTCCTGGGTGTAGGATTTGCCACAGTACTGACAGATGTGAGTCTTCAAATGCTTGGATTCCTTGTGCTTGGGAATATGCTCCAGCAGAGAGGGTTCATCGGAGAAACATTTGTAGCAAGAGTTGCACTTGAAGGGTTTGTCCGTTTGGTGGCATCGAGAGTGCGACTGGAGATTCGACAGCTGGGAAAATGCCTTCAAACAACCGACATGTCGACATTTGTACGGTTTGTCACCGGTGTGTGTACGGATGTGCTGCTGCAGGTGGGACAGTTGAGTGAATTTTCGTTGGCAAATCTCGCACCTGTACGGTTTGATGCCCAGGTGTATCCGAGTATGTTGCGAGAGATAACTCGAGTTTGCGAATGCCTTATTGCATTGGGAACATTTGTAGGGTTTTGCTTCACGCATGTGAATTTGCGTGTGCAGTTGGAGATCCGCTTTCGATGTGAAAATCTGAAACGAAACAATACGAATATAATGTTAATAAAGTGTTTGTACAAACACATGGAATTACCCATCATTTCTCCCATACATATGTAACACGACAAAATAAATAGTTATTCTGGTGCCTCCGCCATGGCAGGACGGCTGGACAATCAACCGCTTTTTATTACTTTAAACCGAGAAAAACACAACGTACTTAAGGGTCCACCCGTACGCGATCATAATTTGGTGCCGTTTGGGTCGTTTGCGAGTGAAACTGGTTACTGGTGACAACGGAGGATAGCAGCAATTACCTCATCATCGAGAGCATCATCACGAAAGAAGTCCATTATCACTACCAGCTGCGATAGTGCGGCCTCACAGGTAGCTATCCGGCAGAACATCTCTTCGTGGTCTAGCTCACCCTACAATACCGCAGCAACGGGCTAGGTATTTGGTTAGACAAGATGTTCATCTACAATGGGCAGTTGTTCAGTGGATTCTCGTCGAAGTGGATGATCGATGATACAGTGTGTGATAGCATCCCAGCGTTGACAGAAAGTAAACAACCGGAGATCAATGAAGCTACTTCAGCTGTGATCGTTTTTTTAGTGTGTGTCTGATTTAGCTCTTTCGACATTTTCATTTTCGTTTTATTGTTTTCGTCAATTCCCGTTTTCGTTAATGTAAAACCGTTGGTTTTGGCGGGCCGGTATGTTTGTACAAACACATGGAATTACCCATCATTTCTCCCATACATATGTAACACGACAAAATAAATAGTTATTCTGGTGCCTCCGCCATGGCAGGACGGCTGGACAATCAACCGCTTTTTATTACTTTAAACCGAGAAAAACACAACGTACTTAAGGGTCCACCCGTACGCGATCATAAAGTAATCAAGGTTATTATTATAATAAGTGGAGCAATAAGTGGTTTATCATCGCTGGTACGTCTCTAACACGCTCATTGAAATTCCCATCTGAATTTTCAATACCGCTCCATTTTCCCCTACTCCATCAAACTGGAAATTTTCCAGCCCCATCTCGTAACGTGGCAGCAATTAATCCTTCCATCAAAAACATTGTTCCAGCAACGCGCACTCCGAGGGAAGTGTTGAAAACTTGCCTTCCTGGTTCCCACTCTCCCAAAGCTGCACTCATCACTTTCTGCGAAATATAATTCAAACAAACGAACTTCCACAACTCTTTCCCTGCCTTGAGCGGTGGTGCGCTTGCTATGAAGAACGAGCTTTTTGAGGGCGGAGTGAAAATTAATTCTACTACGTTGGGGCTGTTTCCTTCATCGTCGTCATTATGGTTCCGCCTTTGGAGATGAGTGCGTGGATTTAATCCGTTGGCTATGCACCGTTGTCTTACTAAATTGAATTTTTTTTATTACATGTATCAGAAATGAATTATTTTGTTGATCATTCTGAGATTTATTGATTGCAATAGCACGATGATGGTGCGTGTGACTTTGGCAATATCTGTGTAATCGTTGAGGACAACGAGGATTTGGAAACGCATTTTCTCTGGGGTAGGTTCATATAAAAATAGCGAGGACTAATAAATGCGAAGTATTGCTCTATACATCTATATAAGTTTGAACTACGAATTATACAATATAAGATTGATATGCAAAAATGAATTGGAACTGGCACAGAAAGCTCTCAGTATAACAATAATTATTTTTTTTATCATTATAATCATTATCATCATCTTCAAACATTTGAAGGTGAAAATCTCGAGATTCAATAGACCAAAGAAGCTACATATATAATGTAATGCCTAAAAGAAGAAGAAAACGCACAAAATAACCGAAACGTGAGAATTGCACTTCGATCCAAATGATATAGGGATGTTTATTCTTGAAGTGCACATTTCAACAGATCTCATATTATTGATCTTTATTGGCACCGGACATGTCCAAACAGTCAATTACGATGGCGAAAAAAAAACGTTAGTGGGTGATGATTGTTGCTTCTACAGACCTAGAATATCTCTGCATTCTACAATCACTACAGGAAGGGTTGTTATTACTGAGGGATCTACAAAATCTGGGAGTCACCTTTGGTCGGAAATGCGATCCATCGATAAGGAGAAAAAGTACAGCCATTACTTAAAGCTAATTTTGCATTTTATCTTCGTGGTGGAAAGAAATTGGTAGAAGATTTAAAAACTACGTTAACAATAATAATTAAAACTATAAAACTATTCAAAGGTTAATTGGTCGGTGTTCAGACAGACCGGACCAGATGATATTTTAGCGTTCTGAAGATACGTTAAAGACTCTATCAATATTCTCTATTCTGCTATTCTGCTATTTTGATACAGATGCATCATCAAATAGATCGGTATCATTATCATAGCAAAAAATGTAAAAATTTAGATATTTCGCATGACTGGCGTACGTTTTTCTGAAACCATGAAAAAGCGCTTGGTTCAGCCTGTCTGAACACCTACCAATTTAAGTAATGATGAAAAAGAAAAGGTGTTCCCGCGTTCAGTATCATACGGGCATAAATGCAGTGATCGATTTATCCTCATCAATTTACTCTATAGCAAATTACTCGGACTGGTGATTGTTTTCAACTGTTTTTTTTTTTCATGTACCTACTGAACCAAACCAAAACAGTAAATCGACCAAATCGATCAATGCAGATACGCCGAGTTTTTTCCCTCTCGGGTGACGCGTTCTTTTCTGCCGGGCAGTGCGTCGAGAAAGTCCGAGAAGTCGTCAGTTTTTTTCCCTCTCGGGTGACGCGTTCTTTTCTGCCGGGCAGTGCGTCGAGAAAGTCCGAGAAGTCGTCAGTTTTTTTTCCCTCTCGGGTGACGCGTTCTTTTCTGCCGGGCAGTGCGTCGAGAAAGTCCGAACAGTGCATCGAGAACGCCCGAGAAGTCGTCAGTTTTTTCCCTCTCGGGTGACGCGTTCTTTTCTGCCGGGCAGTGCGTCGAGAAAGTCCGAGAAGTCGTCAGTTTTTTCCCTCTCGGGTGACGCGTTCTTTTCTGCCGGGCAGTGCGTCGAGAAAGTCCGAGAAGTCGTCAGTTTTTTCCCTCTCGGGTGACGCGTTCTTTTCTGCCGGGCAGTGCGTCGAGAAAGCCCGAGAAATCGTCATTATTTTTCCCTCTCGGGTGACGCGTTCTTTTCTGCCGGGCAGTGCGTCGAGAAAGTCCGAACAGTGCATCGAGAACGCCCGAGAAGTCGTCAGTTTTTTCCCTCTCGGGTGACGCGTTCTTTTCTGCCGGGCAGTGCTTCGAGAAAGTCCGAGAAGTCGTCAGTTTTCTTTCCTCTCAGGTGACGCGTTTTTTTCTGAGTGCTTTTATATGGCCGAGCACACGAGTGAAGCTGAAAGTGGATTGTGGCTGCTCAATCAAGGATGAAGGATCAATCGGTGAGCTCGTTTCATGCGTTTTTTTTTCAAGTCTATAAAATATGTATGACCGCACATTTAATCGTTACATAAATATGATTTTTCAACAAACTATGAATGGTTCTTAACTGTAAGTGTCGGCATAAACTCTTATTCATAACTTTATTGTTTTATGTTTTTTGTATTAAATCACTTACCTTTATTTTTATACATAAAAAAATGCTTTGAATGGTTTGGTCTGTGCTAGAAGTGTAGACTTGCAAAACGTTCATTTTATTCAGAAAACTTTGAATGGTTCGCCACTGTAAGTGTCGGCATAAGAATATTATGTGATGGTCTAGCCAATCGATATTTTTTTTTTTCAATTTGAGTAAAATATCCTGTAGGAATGTTGCTTTTAGCTATTTGTTCAACAAACTTTGAATGGTTCGTCACTTGAAGTAACGGCATTATTTTCTCATATTTGAAAATTTTTCATGTCAAGCGAAAATTTTATATTTCTAAGTATGTTTATATCTCACAAATAATCGTTTATCATGGTCTAATCGCTTATCAAAGTGAATCCTGTGACCCAACGATCCTCCCCATTAACAAACATCCCTCCCAGTAACCTCTGCGGAGATGCAGAGGCAAACACGGTCTCCAAATAGCAAAGGTTACACACTAACATTCCTTCCCCCAATCCCACCTGACTGCAAGGACGTGGCCGGCGCCGTTATTGACCCTGTATAAATAGAGGCACTGAATTATGCACACTGAAGAAGATTATGGCCAATCCCAGCCGAACTTCTAGTTGCTTCTTTGTGCATTTTCACTGACTTCGGTCAATCACGGAATAGCAACCATTGATATGTGTAGTCAGTCTAAGCTAAGCTAAGCTAAGCTAAGCAAATCGATCAATGCAGATACGCCTGTATCATACTAAACGCGAGATATAAAACATATCAAAAAGATTTGTCATCGCAATCTCAATGGTGATTGTAGTTTAAAGTTATAAATGTCCAATTATCACTGTTCTGAAGGACTACAAATTGCTGTAATGATCATAGAATAAGTTAATAGTCCAAATCTTCTTAGCACAGTGGTCCTCAGCCTAACTGGTTGTGCGGGCCACACTTTTGCTCTTAAAACACGTTGCGGGCCACTAGATGTAAACATATAAGTTCGACCAAAATGACTCGATTAGAATTACTTTCGACCAAAAACAATCGATTGGCACGACTCATTCAAAACAAGTTTTTCTACATTTGTTACTTAACTTGAACGATTGGGGTCGATTTGAAACGAGACTCGACAACACTTGCTTAAATTTCGTACCAAAATGAACCAGCCTCTGATTGGTCCGCCAGACAGCGTTACCATCAATGATTATTGTACGACTAGTGGTCCCGGCAAACTTCGTCTTGCCATCAAGTAGGCTGTTGGAAAACGTCAAGAAATCCCCCATACAAAATGACCCCTTAGTATTCTCTCATTCTCCCGATTATTCCGGAGATTTTCCAGAACTTTGCTTCACACGAACACGTCGCATCCCTTGTGGAGGGCAATAGTGAAAACCTTGCGTTAATCCGTTGACCCGTTCTCAAGCCATTTCGTGACATACAAACACCACTCCATTTTTATTTATATAGAAGATAGATAGTTTCAGCACCTTTTGTTCTTCTTCTTCTTCTTTCTGGCGTTACGTCCCCACTGGGACAGAGCCTGCTTCTCAGCTTAGTGTTCTTATGAGCACTTCCACAGTTATTAACTGAGAGCTTACTATGTCAATGACCATTTTTGCATGCGTATTTCGTGTGGCAGATACGAAGATACTCTATGCCCTGGAAAGTCGAGAAAATGTCCAACCCGAAAAGATCCTCGACCGGTGGGATTCGAACCCACGACCCTCAGCTTGGCCTTGCTGAATAGCTGCGCGTTTACCGCAACGGCTATCTGGGCCCCCTTCTGGGCACCTTCTGTGTTCAGCTTTAATTCTCTCCTTTTCAATTTTCAATGATGTGTACCAGTTTTCTGGCAACACAAGGATCATACAAGAGAAGAAGAGACTAATAAGAAGCCCCAGTGAACCACGTATCGTATAAGAATGTGCGCCGTAAATCTCATATTCATACGTCAAAAATCAGAATCGCACAATAAGGCAAATCAAAACGAATAAATGTTAACACAAATTGTATATAATTCTCCACTACGATTCATTGTCGACAAACTTTGTTGACAACAAACCATGCCGTAAATAGTATAATCTAGAATCGCGTCAAGTTATATAAACTGACATATCATATATCAATGCAGACAAGCATCAAATGAAATTGCAATAACTTTGCAAAATATGTCACCCGAGGTTGGTATCTTCTGGTGGTGGGCTTCAAAGAACAATAAAGCGTCTTGTTCATGAAGCAATCTGTGGTGTAGTGGTAGGGTACCACGTTAAGGATCCAAAGGTCCGGTGTTCGAGCCTCGCTGGAAGCTTTTTTTTATTTTTATCGGAATTTTGTGGCATCGTATTACTGACCACGGAATGTCTGAAAAAGTCGTGGGAAGTGCGTATATGGCCTCCACTTTGGTTTGTATATAGCGTTTTCATGCATTTTATACGAGTGATTTGATTCATATAGAATGATGTATAGCAAAAAATATACCAACCAAAATGTTGACTGGGGCCTGGTGTCACATCTTGTTTTGGGGGTCGGCAGGTGATTTCTGGAATTTGCGTGCTTATTATGTCTGGCAGTTACACTACTGGTGCACTGATGGTATGATTAATTCTTTCTTCAATCAAACAAATTACTCATATCTTTTATGGGTAAATGAAACGAAAAATACAATCATAAATACGAAATAATTGCACATAAGAAAAAAAATGCAAAAAAATCTGAATCAACTTTTAGAAAAACTTCCTAAGAATTCTTCAGCAGCACGTATGTAAGAAATCATAGATGACTCTCATGAAAACCTCTCATTCCATTGGGAATCCTATGGGAAAATTTATGAACGATGTAAAGCTTCCTTCCAAAAAAGTAAGTCAGGAAAAATATCCAGGAGATTTCTAATTCGAAATTCTCCTAAACTTTCTGGAGAGAATGTCAGAACAAATTCTTGGAGAAATGCAGAATCCTTGTTGAAATCTAAAAAGGAATATGTACTTGAAACAATCAGTGATGGAAATTCTTGGGGAATGCTCAACAAGAGAAAAGATATTAGGTAGGTGGAAAACAATCCTATGAAAATTTGTCAGAAATTATGCTTTCGACCTACATTCCTATAATCTTTTGACTGCAATTCAGAAACAATACGATTTGTCAAATACAATGTTGAAAAAATACCAAGTTCAATAGTGCTAGTTCACATAGTAATCACATAACTCTCCCACATTAGATTTGCACATTACGTGACACAAAGAGAAACTGAACAAAGTGTTGAATATCCAAAGTGGATTGTTTTGAGATTCCTCATTAATATCATCGAATCAAATCCTATCTTGGATATAGTCACCTGTTGTTGTAATGATTACTATCATCGGAAGGGAAGTAAAGCTGTTGATCCTGAGGTAAAGCTAGTCAATCTGTCTATATCTCGGTAACACAAATTTAGTTAGGTCATTTTGCTCACAACATTCCCGAAAGATAAGTTTTATATACAATGTTTTTAAAATTTTGCCACCAAATCAAGCGTGTGCTAGAATAAGGGCGTAAGTCGCATGATCGATTTCTCTTCGTCGACCCTCTCTTCTATGGATGAAAGTGACAAGATGCAAATTTGTCAGCATTTTTTCACCTTGGGACGCAAAATTGTATCGCTGCCAAGCGGTCTGAAGTGAAAAAATGCAAACGAATTTGCATCTTGTCACCTTTATTCACATAAGAGAGGATCGATGAAGAGAAATCGATCATGCGACTTACGCCCTTATTCTAGCACACGCTTGAAATATGATTTCCTATGTTTGTAGGCTGTATTATGGTGGAGTTCATCTGAAACGACTTAAATTGATTAACGAAATATAATATCATAGATTTTTTGTAAACTTATTTTGCATGTAGAGTTCTAAAACTAACGATGTTAATTTTTTGGTTATTGTTAAGACTTCAACTCGAATAGTTTGCCGTAAACCACGAATCATAATTGAAAAGAAACATAATCATTTTTTACGCTAGTAACACTTCTAAAATAGTTCGAATAAGCTAAATACAGTTAGGTCTTCAGTAATCAGTACGATTTACCATTAGGAGTTAAAGATTATCCTTTCAGTTGAGATCTTGGCCGGTAGGGGCGCCTTTTCGAACTTGCACTATATGAACCTTGCGAGATGAGAACGTAACCTTTGGAACATATTATATCTCTAGATCCTGATGATTTGAAAGGTTGGTTTCTTGGGAAGAGTTGTTCAATAGCTAAAAGGCTCACATGTGGTGACCATTGAGCTACAAAATTCCGCCACTAGGCAATGCCGGTGTGCATGAATCTCTCGTTTTGTGGATATCTGAGGCTCGTAACCACTTAGAAAGATGGCGTTTTTGGTAAAAAAAAAAGAGATTTTACCCCCAGGCAGCATACAACTTTTATTTTGCTATCTCAGGATATCTCAGGATCCTGGCCTTTTAGAAAGATGGCGTCTTTGGAAAAATTGTCTATTCTAACCAAGAGGTGCGAGATTCTGCCAACAAGTAGGGGCAAGTGATCATAAAACTTTGTTTTTGCAATTATATTAGGACCCTGACTACATAGAAAAGTGACGCCGTAGGAAAATTTGTTCAGTAAGTAAAGGGTTATTATTGTTCGAGCCATTCAATTCATTACAATTCTTACGAAAACGCCATCTTTCTATGTGGTCAGGATCATAAGATATCTTCAAAATAAAAATTTCATGCTCTCTAGTACCGCCTAGTGGCAAAATTTTAAATGTAAAGATAGAGTTACTAAACAATTTTGCTGAGGACACCACATCAGAACCTTAGATATATGCAGAACAAAAATTTAATGCTGATAAGCGCCGTATGTTGAAAAAATATCGAAACTTTTGGCTTAAATAATGACAGCCCTAGAGCTACTGAACAATTATTCAGAAGATGCCTTTTTTCCAAGTGGACAGGCTCCTGCGATATCTGCAAAACAAGGTTCGTGTTCACTAAAGCCTCTTGTTAGCAAAATATAGAATTTCATGGCTTGAACAACTATAGCATTTGGCCTACTGAACAAGTTTGTCGAAGGCGCTATCTTTCTAAGTAGTCAAGATTCAGAGATATTGGCAAAACATGAGCATGAGCATGGTCATAAGCAGAGATGACCGTACAATTCGTAGTTGATACTCCGTGATTGACTAGCATTTGAAGTTGCACAGAGATTTATTGAACGAAGCTTAGGATCAGCTTAATATTCTCAATGTGCATAAATCGAAAGCTCAAATTTTAGAAGTTTTTTTTAGACAACCATTGTTACTAGAGACCGAGTTTACCTCTGCATTTCCACAGTTGTCATGGAAAGGATATTGGGTTAGTTGGATAAGGTAAGGCTCTGGAAGTCATATATGGTGATGCGATCCATGATAGGCTCATGCCTTACCGAATTAGCGATAAAATTCGATAACCAGACTGTACAACGAACAAGTGTTCATCGCCCACCACCACAGGAGCAAGCGACGCGATCAGAGGATAAAGGCTAAATAGCCTGTCATCCGTTTTAGCAGCGATGATGACTTTGAAGCTTGTGGTTTCAAAGTGATAAAACTCAGTCTTGAAAGTTTATATTGACTGAAAAATTATGACTGTACGCGCTAACATGCTGATACTCTTCCAGATGTTTAAGTGCAAAACAAACTGATTTTCTTTGATTTTGAATCGTGAGATGAATTAGCAACAATCATCAACGACGCGTACAAATTTCAATGACGACCACGTCGTTTGTTCCCGATCCCATCACCCACCTCTACAGGAGCAAGTGACAAGGTCAAACAAACAAACGCTACTCGATTCGGAGATATCAGCAAAACAAAAGTTTAGTAGTCACTAGCTCTACCTGGTGGCAAAATCTCGAATCTCTCTGGTAGAATAGTTATAGATCTTGAGGTACTGAATGGGGCCTTCCTTAGCCGAGTGGTTAGAGTCGGCGGCTACACTGCCGTTATACGCATTATTGTCGCATGTTACTTTTTGTGCATTTTGACTTTTTGTCATCAAACAGTTTATTTTTACGTCTAGTTTTAGAAAACACTTACCAAAAATTAACTTTATTCGCAAACTCAATGAAAAGCAAGCCAAGTCAATTTGTCCCATTGTTGAATTTCCACGCATTACTGTCCCAATACTGTATTTCAACGCATAACTGTCACACTATACAATTCACAGCGCTGATTTCGAACAAAATAATCAGTACGCAGTTTTTAATTAGCTGTTCTTTGGAAAAATCGTTTTGAATATCTTCTTACGTTGGCTTTACATCCCATGTAGAACACAACTTGTTTTATGTGTTATCGGTATGTATTCATCATTCATGCGAGCCTGACGACAAATTTGATTGTAATTTTCAATATCAAAATATTATTTCTCCTCCGTTTTTCCATGAATTTCAGTTAGATTTTCAGGATCGATCACAAAATTCTTCTAGTTTTTGGATCTACGGTCATCGATTAGAAATTGATCGTAATTTTAGACTCATCACGGGGAGTACTGATGTAATCCCACTTGAAGAATCAGTAACCACTTGAATTTCGAGTCCTTGGCTTGGTACAAATCAACTTCATGATTTTTCACGATGAGAGGGGTTCCAATAAATTGGTCAGATGAAGTTAAGTATCTAGGGCTCATGCTAGATAAGAATTTAACATTCAAAAATCACATTGAGGGCATTCAAGCCAAATGTAACAAATATGTAAAATGTCTCTATCCCCTTATTAATAGAAAATCAAAACTTTGTCTTAAGAACAAGCTGTTGATATTCAAACAAATTTTCAGGCCAGCCATGTTGTATGCTGTACCAATATGGACTAGCTGTTGTAATACCAGGAAGAAAGCTCTGCAGAGAATGATCATATAGCCGTAGCGGTAAACGCGCAGCTATTCAGCAAGACCAAGCTGAGGGTCGTGGGTTCGAATCCCACCGGTCGAGGATCTTTTCGGGTTGGAAATTTTCTCGACTTCCCAGGGCATAGAGTATCTTCGTACCTGCCACACGATATACGCGTGCAAAAATGGTCATCGGCATAGTAAGCTCTCAGTTAATAACTGTGGAAATGCTCATAAGAATACTAAGCTGAGAAGCAGGCTCTGTCCCAGTAGGGACGTAACGCCAGAAAGAAGAAGAAGAAGATGTTTAGGTTGTGCACAATGGTTCGGAGAGCACAAACTGGGTCAAAACCATTTTCACATCCCATTTGTGATCAAAAATATAATAAAATTAAAAAAATTCAATAGCAATTTTAATCCAATCGACAAGATTTAAATATTGAACGATTTTATATGCGAGAGCACATGAAAACAACCTGAATGTTCAATCATATCCAGTTTTAGTTTGGCCAAATTTTGACGGTTTTTCATGCACTGCCCTTCGAATGTGCGGTTTTCCAGTGACAGTTGATGACAGGTTCCCTTGACTTTTGGAAGTTCGCAATCGAAGCCAGCTGTCTCCTCTCTCTCAGCTTGCGACATATCAATGTTCATGAATTTTCAAATACCGTCTAAGGGTGGTTCAAATGTATTTGAATGACTTGACCACATGTCGGATTGTTCCGAATTCTCGGTTCCCTGGGGGAAATGGCCACTAAACTGTCGATTCTGAAACCTATCTGGCAACATCAAACTTCATAAATTCCCAAATCAAGGCTAAAGAAGAGTAATTCAAACGTTTTTGGATGGTTTGATAACATGCCAGGTTGTTTTGGATACCCTGTTCCCCTGAGGAAGTGGCCATTATAATGGCGGTTCTGACACCTATCTTGCAAATACCAAACTTCATGATTTTTTTTCATGTCAAAAGAAGAATAGTTCGAGAGGTTTTGGATGACCTGGCCACATACTGGGTTATTCTGGATAACTGGTTCTACGGTGCAAGTGGCAAATATGTTGACGGTTCTAAAACTTAATTTGCAATGTATAAAATATTATGATGTTGAAACCAAGTCCAAAGAAATGTCAAATCGTGTGAAGATTTGTGTAGTGGATTTTGAGTTAAATTTTTAATCCGCAAAATAACCTTGAACTCTCAGATGAGTTTCTGTCAAGCCTGCAGCTGGAAGTGTCGATATAGGGATTTATTACATTTCTTTCATTTATTAAGCTATCTAACTTACTCATCCACGCTTTCTTTCACTAACTCATACATTGCCTCATTATCACAAATACAGAAAACATTGCTTTCCATCCCAAACTATAAAATCGTATTTCTTCACTTCCCCACACGTGGCTGCCTTCATTAGGTGCTTTAACATAGTCTTGAGCATATACGTTCTCTACATTCGGTACAATTTATACGTAAGACCGATCATCTACAGCAGTATGCTTAGCATATAATTGGTCACTACTATCAGTGGGACTGTTATGCGTAGAAATTCACCAAAAACCCCGTATTTCTAGGCATAACAGTCCCACTTTGCATTTCGTAGTTAATTTTACTTTTCTCCCATTATACAAACTCTTGACTCTAATGAACACGCTATTTTTTATATTGTTGTTAAGATTTTAATTTAACACCTGGTCAATACGAGGCCTAAATGTTTTAAAAATCTTGAAATGCGTTTTTTCGATAGCATATTTTGGAACATGGGACAATTATGCGAATAACGGCAGTACAAAGCAAAGTCATGCTGAAGGTGTCTGGGTTCGATTCCCGGTCGGTCCAGTTTCTTTTCGTAAAGGAAATTTCCTTGACTTTCCTGGGCATACACTATCAACGTACCTGCCACACAAATACGAATGCAAAAATGGCAACATTGGCAAAGAAAGCTCTCAGTTCCTAACTGTGGATGGGCTCATTGAACACTCAGCTGAGAAGCAAACTCTGTCCCAGCAATGACGTAATGATGCCAAGAAGAAGTAGAAGAAGAGCTTCTGAAAAGCTTTGCCAAAAACGTCATATTTCTAAGTGGTCAGGACAGGATCTTGAAATACAGTAAGAACCCGATTTTGTCAGCCCTTCGATGAATTTTAGGCTGACAAAATGGGGTACCGTCGGACGGGGCTACTTTTGATTCCAGGGGCTACTTTGGACACTCACATTTTCTATTTATTAGCAGTGCTAATATTAATCTGAGCAATTTTATGTCTTCAGCACTTTTATGTCTTCAGCACTTTTATTAACCAATGTATGCTCTACCACTAGGCATGTTTTTTTTTTTAGCAACATCAACAAGAACAGGATGAACGAGAAAACATTTCAAAAAAGTCCGAATAAATATTTTCAAGGTATGAAACATTGGCAATGCAAACATTGTTAGAATTTAACCCATGTCGTGGAAACTTATTGGGAGCATCACAAAATTATCAAATCGTCATGTTCCATAAAAATCTCGTAATTTGTTTTGCTTAAAATTGATGTTTTATTAAAGTAAATAATCAAAGGTGTTATTTTTATCACTTTTTGTTATTTTTATAATGTTTTGGTTTGTATATTTTACAACATAAAAAAATTAAAATAAATGTTTGTAAAAGTGAATAGACATAAAACACACATATTTCAATACGTACCAATGACGAGTTCACAACACAATCTGCAAAAAAATGTTTTCCGTCATATTTTACATTAATTTGTAGTACAAAACAATAGTATCCTTCAAATGCTTAAAATAAACTACTCTTAAGCCAGCTCTAAACTGCTAAGAAGCTGAAAGCATATTACGAAAGCAAACTTACTTCTTTACGATCTTGCAAAACTTTACTACGTAGGTTGCGTTTTTAATGAAAATTACTTACTGGTATTAAATTAGTTACTGGTATTAATGTGAACCTTCTACATATCGTTTATATAACAGTAAGAATAGAAAAAAAACTTACATGTACATAACTTATTAATCATCGCAGTGCCTTGTAGTTACATCGTTCGTGTATGTCAACTTAAAAATCAATCATTCGTAACTGATAGTTCCATTTAAGAGGAAGTTGGAAGTTTAAGTTTCATACTGAAAACTGAGAATAGTGAATGGCATGTTTCGTTTATAGCTTTGTAATTTTCTAAATTATGTTTATCAATGAAAAACGTTCAATAACGTCACAGAGGACGATAATCTATAGAATCAGTTTGAAAGTTATAAGGAAAAATAATTTCATTATCGGTCAGTAGTGTTTGATCCGTTGCATCCGTTGCATGCTCCTCTGAGGGCGAGCTTCGCAATCCGGATCACGCGATCCGCGATTTCGGAAGAAAAAAACGAAAACAAAGTGCGGGTGAAAAAAAAAGAATCGACGCGTCAGTAGTGTTTGATCCGTTGAATCTGTTGCATGCTCCTTTGAGGGCGAGCGCCGGAATCCGGATCCATTGTGTCCGGATCGCGTTTTTTGGAAGAAAAAACGAAAACAAAGTGCGGAGTTCTGTTTGATTTTCCGACCTTGACGCTTGCTCCTGCGGGAGCGAGTGACGAGGGCAGGATCAAACATGTCGCGCGTCGGTCGAGTAAAGTGAATAAGTGCCGTGATCGGTTAGTTCCGTTTGATCTTTCGACCTTGACGCTTGCTTCTGCGGGAGCGAGTGATGAGGGCAGGGTCAAACATATGTGCAGTGCGTCAAGAAAGCCCGAGCAGTCGTCAGTTGTTTTCCCTCTCGGGTCGTGCGTCTATTTTCTCTGAGTGCTTTTATATAGCCGAGCAAACGAGTTAAGCTGAAAGTGGATTGTTGCTGCTCAGTCAAGGATGACGGATCAATTGGTGAGCTCGTTTCATGCTACTATTTCTAATCTATAAAATATGTATGACTGCACATTTGATCGTTACAATGGTGGGACGTAAATATGATTTTTCAACAAACTATGAATGGTTCGTCACTGTGAGTGTCGACACAAACTCTGATTTATTAATTATTTATGTTTAACATTTTTTTATTTTCAGAACACCCTTTTTTTACCTTTATTTTTGTAATTAAAAAAAAAACATTGAGTGGTTCGACACTACAAGTGTAGACTTGCGAAAGGTCACTTTATTCAACAAACTTTGGATGGTTCACCACTGTAAGTGTCGGCATAAGAATAAGAGTGTTCTATGATGTTCCAGCCAATCGAGTTTTTTTGTTTCTTTTCAAATAAGTACAATATAATAACACATGCTTTCGTCCTGACAGCTGTACATTTAGGTATTTGTTCAACAAACTTTGAATGGTTCGTCACCTCAAGTGTCGGCATAATTTTCCTCTACATAGAAATTGTTCATATCAAATGAAAATATTATATTTTCATAAAAGCATATTTATATTTGACAAATAACTATTTATCATGGTCTAATCACTTATCAAAGTGAATCCTGTGACCCAACGATCCTCGCCATTAACAAACATCCCTCCCAGTAACCTTTGTGGAGATGCAGAGGCAAACACGGTCTCCAAATAACAAAGGTTACACACTAACATTCCTTCCCTAAATCCCACCTGACTGCAAGGACGTGGCCGGCGCCGTTATTGACCTTGTATAAATAGAGGCACTGAATTATGCACACTGAAGAAGATTATGGCCAATCCCAGCCAAACTTCTAGTTGATTCTTTGTGCATTTTCACTGACTTCGGTCAATCACGGAATAGCAACCATTGATATGTGTAGTCAGTCTAAGCTAAGCTAAGCTAAGCTAAGCTATAAGGAAAAATAATTTCATTATCAAATTGTAAAAATGTCCAAAGTAGCCCCTTTTTTGTCGCTATTCAAGCATTTTTGTTATTTCTTGATGGATTTGCCTCATATTTTGCGCATTTGTCACGTACATATACAACTTAAATATAGGCAAGAATTATCAATATCTATCTATAATTCTAAGAGTAACAAATCCTCAAAATTGAAGAATGTGGAAATAATGTCAAAAGAAGCCCCGTTTGACGGTACCTGACAAAATCGGGACATTTTACTTTTGTTCCTGTTTGCAACTTTATAACTCAAATACGATGCATTTGAGTGAATTTATGACAAAAATAGACTGTGAAACATTAACATAGTGCACCCACATAAGATTATATTTAAAGCCAAGTTTCACAAAATCTTCGAATGCTTCATATTTTTTTTCATATGCCATTTTGACTCATATTCTGGACATTTCAGGCTTACAGTAGCAAATCAAAAAATTCATGGTTACTAGCGCGACCTGGTGGTAAAATATCGAATTTCATGGCTAAATCACTGACAGTTCTTGAGCTACTGAACAATTTTGCCGATGACGCCATCTTTTGCAGTAGTCGGGATCCTAAGATATCCGAAAATTAAAATTTCAAAGCCCACTAGCGCCGTTTGGTGGCAGAATTTCGCATTTCAATGACCACCGCATATTAACCTTTATTCAACTAAACAATTTTGCAGAACTTCATGACCCTCTAGTTTGATTATCTTTTAATATATTGGTCGTTTATAGAAACGATCGTCAATCTGAATTTCGGTCGTAAAAAGTGGTCGTAAAAACAACCATCGTTAAATAGTGGTCGTGAAAAAAAGATACCGACACGACATGATCATAAAAGTTATGCCTCTTGGTATGAAGAACACTTCGTTCGAAAGATGCATTGAGGAATAGTTCGGAAATATCTTTGACTCAAATCTTTTGAGATATAGCCGTACCAAGGAAAAATCTAACTGACAATCTAAAAAGGGCGTAACTCCTAATTTCGAACTTATTTTTCAAAACCCAAAATAGAATTTATCTAGTAAGCATGGGTGTGAGCTTTAAAGATTTGTGAAGAAATTGAACTTACATAAGTTCAAATAGTGATCTCGTTTAATTTTACGTAGTTTACTTGATTCATTGGACAGCTCTCATATTCTTTCTACACAAAACAAAAGATTGAAGCGCAATTTTGTTTGTTTCTATCTTTTAATTGTTTTGTCGGCATAAACAGGCATTCAAACACAACATCGAAAAAAATGGCCCAGTGAAATGAACGATGGAAAAGTTATTCCACATAGGTATTTATCTCATTGGAAGGCAATTGGGTTTCCTCAATGTTTCATAAACAAAACAGAATGAAGAACCCTTTTCATAATCGGAACTAACCTCCCAACAAACCTCACCTTAGTATCCTTGGTATCGCCACAGCTGCCAATAGCCGCCCCATTCGGGTTCAACCCGTTCGATCCCGCCTGCACCAAATTCAGCTGCTGATGGTGGAGTCCCGCCGCACCGGACGAAGGCGACGATGGGGACGATTTGAGTTCCTTCTTTTCGACGATGAAATGTTTCAAGTCTAGGTCAGCGGTGGTCGCGTTTCCGCTTCCACCGCCATTATTGGTACTATTTCCCGTCCGATGGTTGTTGGCGTTGGTACCGCTCGTGGCGAGGTGATTGTTATTGACACGGTCGTCAATTAAATTATTCCCATTGCCGATGATGGGTCCGGTGTCGACGGAAATGCTATTATTGTTATTGCTCCCGTTCACACTAGATTTGTGTGGAAATTCGATTCGCTCGTGGCCATTGTGGGTGGTTGGCGTGGTGGTGACGTTGCTGTTGTTGTTGTTGCTGTTTCCGGTTGGAGGGCTCGTGGCGTTGTTGTTGTTGTTTGCATTTCCAGTGCTGTTCTGGTGATATGTTTTCTGATTTTGATTGTGATGATGATGGTGGTGTTGTTGGTGATGTGCTTGAATTTGCTGTTGATGTTGTTGTTGCTGTTGCTGTTGCTGCTGTTGGTGGTGATTGTAGTCCAATATAGTGGCATTGCCATTTGCTTGCAATGGTGTGAAGGTAACTGTTAGTTGGGTGTTCCCGGCGGCAGCTAGGATTCCACGTTCATTGAGTGACCGAAGCTGATCAATCGACCGGTGGAACTGTGAGTAATCTCCAGCGGCTGCAATTTCACCAATCAAAGGTGAGTTGTGATAGTCCAATCCCCCGCCGGGACGGGAATACTCCACGATGCGTCCCTCCAGTTTGATATGGTTAAGCACTGTTTGCGTTTTGTTCACTGAATTGCGGTTCAGGCTTTTACCTTTATTTGATTAGTGCCTATTCAACTGTTGTGGTAATTTGTTCTTACTTTTTCACTTAATATGAAGACATGATTGCTCAAATAATAATCCACTAGCGATTTTTTTTATGGGTTTGATGTACTTATGATGAAAAACTGCATTCTGTATGGAAATAATTCTCTTAGAAGGTTATTGAAAAAAAAAACATCTTAGCAGAATTTGGGACAAGTATGCCACCCTAAGCAAATGGTTCTCTAATTTTGTCCAAAGCTTATCAAACTCGCTTCGTGAGTTTCTCATCTTTTCACAAACACGGTGTCGTTTAAAAAAATAAGGTATCGTGAGGTAAGTGGATACAGAAAAATCAATAGTCAACTTCATTTTTATGTACAGCTAACGTGAATGATGTAATTCAAACTTTTTTCTGTGGATAACAAATGAGGGACTAATATACTTCAAATCATCGATTATTTCGATTTTTCGGATTGTTATGTATTGAGTATGAGGCACTTAAAAATTTGCGCCAAATGATCCACTTGCCCCACCATGGTGGGGTAAGTGGATCACTAATAGAAAAAATCTGTTCTCAAAACAAATGTGATATAATTATGTATAGTAAGAATGATACTACTCTCGTTCTTGTTATTAGTGCTAGTAATGGTACATTCCAAAACTTTAAAATTAAAAAGTGTCTTTATTTAATCAAAATATATTGAAAAAATTGTACACATAAGTTTACACTAATTAGAACAACAAAATTGCATTGTGATTGAATTTGGAGAAAGTTCATTAATTTATACACATAAGTTATACAGAAGTATTGTAGGATCATTCCTAACGATGTTTTCGAAAAACACTCGTAGTTTGAAAATATTACTTACATTTATTTTTGAATAACAAACTGAAATCTTTTTATTCTACTCATGAATTTGTTTGTATCATCTGTCTAGAATAATTTATATGGCAAAATAAGGTACGATAATATGCTTTCAACTGAAGAATTAGTATATTTTGCTCTTCGGCAACTCAGCTTAGATAAACAACAAAAAGATTCGTATGAGTTTTGAAATTATATTTTTTTAATATTTTTTTATACCAGAAAAGTTAAAAAAAACTTAGGTGGATTAATTCAAATACTTTCTGGTCAATTTGACAAATTTAAGCTGGGAATGAAAAAAGTAAAGAAAACCCACATCTGCGGATATTAAAACTTATTAAAATTCTCGTAAGTTGTCTACCAATAAATGATAATAATACTTGATCCACTTACCCCACCCCATTAAAAAGTAGGAGTAAGTGTACCATGTGTAATATATCTGTATTTAATTAAAAAAATCACATATTTTTCATTGTGATTCATTGAATTAGAACTGAAATGCTCACTATGTGTCGAAAAAACTAATAGTATTTGATTCTAGACAGAGGTACAATGGATTTTTGATTGATGGAAAACAATTTTGAAATTAATTAATTTTTGCAACTAACAAGTTTGCTTGTGTTAGTGTACGTGTAGTACCAGTTTTGCAATAGTATCAGTGTGGACGTAAGAATATAACCTAAAACGAAGCAATGGAGCAAACACATTCAACATATTCAAGTATTTATGCTTAATATGGACAAATGATCCACTTACCCCACTGATACACTTCCCCCACTGTACCTTAATTCAAAAAGTATTAGTTTTGCAACTTCTTCTAGATCATTCAAAATAGCGTATTTTCCAGCATTATGAGGCAAATATGCCACTCATATGGGGCTAGACGGCCACCGAATAAGCATCGCATGATGTTTCACGCGTAATGACACTTTTTATTTCCTTTTCATTGCTTACAAAGCAGAGGCTACCTTGAAACGTTATAACTTTGATAGTTTTTTTGTAAGAAAATCTGAATATTATTGCATTCCATTTAAAAGATTTTATTTTTCTATTTATGTTTTTAAAACAGGTTCTGCTTTATCAGTTATCGATTGCAGTGAACGATTGCACAAAGATCCATTTTGAATAGACCGATAATTTTTCATATAATTGAAAATCTATTTTCGGTTTTGGGATAACTTTGATAATTGGCATTGAAACACATGAAAATTTACAATAAAACTACTGTTTGTCGTCATTCCAATTGGAACTTGAATAGAGTGATTGATAGAGAACGTAGATAAGAGTTTGTTCATAAAATAGCAGAATTTTTTCAAAATTTCGCCAGCAAAACACTTAAAAAAATAAATTGGGAAGCATTTTTACATATTATAATAGACAATGGGGGGGTGAAAAAAAACGCTCCAAAACACGTCGTTCGTTCAAATCGCGTTTTACCCCGATGGCGCATTATACACCTGGTTCTCCTATATTTTCGCGATAATGCCTTTCAATGCAGCAGTCTGGTCATCTTCTAAATAACTAAAAGGGGAACTGGGTGTAAAATGCGCCGTTGGGGTAAAACGCGCCACCCTCGTTTTGAACGAATGACGTGCTTTGGGACGCTGTTTTTCACCCGAGATACAAACAAAATATATATTAAAATGCTTCTCTATGTATCTTTTTAAGTGTTTTCCTGTCGAAAATCGTGAAAAACTCGATAAAACGTTTTTCGCTGTTTTCCGTTGCAATTGTGTGTTATTTTCTAGGTAATTTTTCAGTTCGATAAACAACAAAACTTTTGAAACTATCACCGAGAATTGCCTTGTGTACTTCCATAATTTGTATTCCATGCAAAAAAGTGTTGAATTGATCCTTAATAAGCGATTTGAAGGACTCAAACTTTTATAAACTCGTGGGGCAAAACGGTCACTCCTATTTCATAACACCAAAACATCCGTTTGAATTCCAATTCCAGCAAACGTTATGCCACGCAGTAGTTGCGTGCCAATTTGAACCTTACATTTGCACATTTTTCGAATCAGCATGTATACTATTATTGAACAATAACATCTGATCAAACGCCCTTATGTATGCAACGTATATGCAATCATGATTGCGCATGCATACGCGCATTATTAATTCTAGAAAAAAAAAGAAAATGGATGGCTGTTCCTACTATTTAATAGAAAACATGTTTGGCTATGAGATAATGAGTAAAAAGAGCTTTCGATAATATACTCCATAGCTAAAAACGCTTCCTTCCTTAGACGGCGCGTTTTGCGTTAGCGTTAGCGTTAGCGTTAGCGTAGTTACGATATACTTCGTAGATTGGATACTAGCAATATTAATGTTTTTTCTTTTGATAATGAATGCCTTCAGGACCAAGGCTAGGGAATAAGCCTTGATCCAATCTTAAATAAGAATACCAAAACCATGAATATTGCTATTCCCGGCCACGCCCATCTTTACCGTAACTTGGGATTGGGGAAGGAAATGTTGATGTAGCACTTACTTAATGAGAGGCCTCCGACTCAGCGACACCCTCATAAGTGCTACGGAGTTGGGGGTTGGGAGGGGTATTCCTTAGACGGCGCGTTTTGCCCCATTTACCCTATTGTTATTGTTTTCACACTGTTACTTTTTTAATCTCTAAAAGTTTTTGACACATTCCTAATTTTAACATTTTTCCGTCGTATGGACTGCATTTGTTTGATTCTACAGTCATCTCTCCCCAACTCGATATTGAAGGGACCATCGAGTTAGGGAGATATCGAGATACAGAACACAAATTCTTTAATTTTTTGAATTTTGATTATTTCGACAAAGTACATTCCAAATAGTAAATTAAATATAAAAAAAAACTAAATTTTTAGAACATTTAACAACGTGACACTTTTTGCATAGTCTTCATAAATTCAATTTTTTATCATCCTGAAATGACTTGTCAACCTTCATTTTACTATCACTATAATCATAATTATTTAATTTACGAAATTTATTAACATTTGGAGAATACAGTCCACCCTCCATGAGTCGATATTGAAGGGACCATCAACTCATGGAAATATCGAGTCATGGAACAGCAATGCTATGGAAAGTTGTTTGAGAGGACCATCATAGTAACCATGAAATTTGATTTTTAGTATGGTTCCATTTGTCGATATCGTGTAATGGAACATCGACCCATGGAGGTTTAACTGTATTTGAAAATTTTCATGGAAATATCGTGTTAGAGAGGTAAACTTGTATAGAAAACTGAAACAGATCGCATCGAGTTAGGGAACATCGAGTTAGAGAGGTATCGACTTACATAGGGATCTAATTATGCTAGATTGAAGGGACCGCGCATTCCATCGAGTTTGTTTGATTCTAGTAGAATTTAAATGCCGATACTTCAGGGTCACTCATAGGAAAAGGCATAAAAAACCTAACCAAGAAGCCTTGGAAAACCCCCAATAAGAAATTGTAAGAAAAACAAGCCTACACTCACATACTCTTCCTCCAAGAGAATAACAAAAAAGAAAAGCTCAGCACATGAAACCAAGCGCCGTAAACAAATGTGTGCGGTGGGTCAGGAAAATATGCATAAGATGGAAGCGTATAAAAAATATGTATTTCAATTGCTATTTTTTTATTTCTTCGGTTTCCACTTCTTACACATCCGCCGGTGTGACGAAAAAATAAACACATATACACATACTACGCGATTTCCCAGCTGACGGGAAGCTGGAACTCAAAGATCCGCGCGCTATTTTTTTGTGTTCAATTCACTGTTTTGTTTCCGTTCCAATAGCGAGTTGGGTCTGATTTTACTATATCCTTTTTTTTTGGTTTTGCCTTGCGAATTTTCCGCTCTCTTTGTTATCATTCCATCATTTCGAATTTTCCCGTTGCCCAGTGCCTTTGATTTTACGTTGCACCCGTTGGCCAAACTCACATTTCTTTGGCGGTGGTAATCCTTCATGGACACCGTCTTGCGCAAAAAAGTATTCTGAATTGGGTTGCAACTACGAATTAGGTGGATATCTAAATTCACAACATCCATAGCAGAAAATGGAAGGAAGCAAGGAAGGACGTTGAATCGAAATGCAATCTTTTTTGTAAGGGTGAAATAAATAAGCATGGAAACTATTTTAAAATGATCATTATTAAAATCATTAAAAATCATTTCTATTTTAGTGCTTTTTCTCAGCAATATGTCGAGGTAGCCTAAAACCCCTGATTTTTAATTCTAGTGAGCAATGGGTATAACAAATTGTGTCAATATCTACGAATATGCTAGATTATGACAGGAGATTTTGAACCACATTGGAGAAATCAAGATTTCCATCCAAATCGCGAAGAAAAGAAACTGCTCGTTTTACCGGAGACCTCCGCTTGAATGAATCTGAGCATTTCTCTGACGTTAAGGAGATTGTTTTCGTCTTTTAACTTTTAAGATCAACCTTAACCTGACAAATGAGCAGGAACGTTTATCGTACCCGTAATTATGTTGGTGGAATCTTCAACCATCGCTCGAGACAGCCTTGTAGGCTTATTGAGTCCTTAATTGACATCTTGAGATCAGTTTGATTTTTATGAATTTGGCACTTAGCTCTGAGTATCCAGTTAGTTAACATCTTCATGAATGCGGCACATGAGAATGCAATGAGAGTGATTTGGAGAGGTTCAGCTGGTTATACAATGAAATTCGATCACTCCTATTGGATTACCATTTAACACATTCACTTTTACGTGACGGTTTTACTCTGGTCACCTCTGAAAATTGCCAATCCGTCCGTAAGTGGATTCCAAAGAAAAATCGTTGCAAGTATAATAATTTTCAAACAAGTAGTGGACTACAAAGATTGTGACTAGACAAGGCTGATGCGCGAATCTGTCGAAGGATACAAATTCTAGATGGAATTAAATACTATAGTAGTAAATCGTTTTTTATTTACAGCTGCAGAATTCCGTTTTGACTCATATTCCGAACACTTAAGGCCAACAGTGGTTTTAAATGCATCTGAATGACATAAGTTAGCTGATATTTGTGAAAATTTCAATTTCTTCACAAAGTCTAACTGTTAGTTGATGACTGTACCGATAAAACTGGTTATTAAACCTTGTTTAGGATTGTTTTCACTTAAAAGTACCGTCGATGGGGGTGACAATGGGTCTAGGGGGTGAGATTGGGTCAAAACGGAAAAATATGTTTTGTGAAATATTTCAGCTAATAACGCTGATATTAATAAAATTAATAATTCATATGTTAGGGAACATATTATTACACTTAATTCATAACAATATACATTTTTAGAAATAGTAGTTTTTGTGTACTACATCAATGAACTTGCATGTTAAAACTAGATAAAATTTACTACATTAAATTTCTCCTGTACAAAGTATCACGCATGTACTCTAGCCTCTATCGTTGTATTAGTAGAATGTTGAAAGCCTTTTCATTACACATCACAGGTATTTTCCGGAATTTATTTGATTTTTCCACAAAATAATAATTTTTTTCGATACGATGTCTAAAACATTGAAAATGGGGGTGAGATTGGGTCAAGCAAGAACGATAGTAAATGAAATTCCAAATCCACTTTTTTGACATTTTACGGTGCAGGGTATTCTCTTTTTTCATTAAGATGTGTTTATTCTTTCTAAATACAGCATCTCTGAAACATCAAACAAGTCTACTTGAGTATTCCGTGCATTGAATAACAATACAACGTATTTTGACAACTTCTCAAACCAGCAACTGTGTTTCGTGCGCAGCAACATCGTAAATTTTTATCAAAAGGGTGTTTTTTTTCGAAATTTGATTATTTATCAGTGTTTTCATATTATAGAAACATCTCACGTAAGTACAAATGAGTTGGATTGCTGAAATACTGGAATTATGACGTCAACTTCTGCCTGAAATTTATTAATCGTGGAATGTCGCACCGAAATTCAACTATTTGCGAAGGTTCAAAATAATCACTGTTTCAGTACACCTTTGGGGAAACTGGATGGGCTTTATAGCAATGCGGATGAGACTTTGAAGACAATTTGAGGGAAAAACCAAGAAAATTTATGTAAACTTGACGATAAATGTTGGGTTTACATATTTTTTCTCATAGCTCTTCAATTTTCAGTATAATCTTTCTTTTAAGTGGGTTTATCATACTTGTGAAACATCTTAGATATCTTTTTGTCTTGTTTGCATCGTTTTTTGTTAATATTTTTCAGTTGTGAATGGTTTTGAAATCATATTTAAAATAAAAAGTTATTTCAACTACAGTGACCCAATGTCACCCCCTCTATGGGGTGAGATTGGGTCATTTTTCATTCACTTGTGGTGCCGCTGTGAATAAATATTTGTCTTTAATTTTTTGAACAGTTGTTAATGTACCATCAAAGTACAAACACACCAAATTTGAAGTTTATTGGAGTTAAATTGCGATAGTTATTCAAAAAATAAATCGCACATATCCGTTTTTGACCCATTGTCACCCCCAACGACGGTATGGAACTACTTTATGATTCAAATGCCGAACACTGTGTTTATTCTGTTTATTGCTACTCCCGCGCTATAAAATATATTGGAAACGTTAAAATTGAATCGCAATCGACTGCCATTTCCTTGTAATTTGTTGACATATTTCAGCGAAATATTTCAACCTTATCGTCATACAAAACCGAGTGTTCGGAATATAAGTCTGATCGAAATTTGAGACAAAACGGTAAGTAATTTTAAAATTTTCGTAAAAAATCTACAATTTATACAATAATTCGATAGTTATGCTGCAATAAATACATATTAAGAATTTGTGGGATTCGTGGCCGTGCGGTTAGTGTTACCAAGCATATAGCCGCATCGAGCCAAGGAGTGTAGGTTCGATTCCCGCTTCAGTCCGGAAAACTTTTCGTCAGGAACGTATTTCGACTGTGCGACTGGGTGTTGCATGCTAGTCCGTTGTCTAGTGTGGTGCTTCCTTCAAAGGTCATAATCGTCCACTGGAAGCATTAACGTGTTGATATCTTTTTTATATGAATTATCTTTAGCGATCTTGGCTTCAGTAATCATACCAACTTCCTGGTCCATATCTTATACGGAATTCACATGAAGCATGGATGTCTAATAGAGTCATTCCCAATTAACGAATACATTTTAAGAAGAAATGTAAAATTTACGACAAAATGAAACTGAATTTCCCCAACATTCGTTTCATTAATAAGCGGTTTCTTCACCACCGCTTAGACTTTAAACCTACTTCAATCATATTGGTAAGCGTGGTTTACGGCCCTAAGAGATTGCAAAGCACGATTAAGGAATTTAAAAATTTTAAACGAAAATTGGTCAATACAATAGTAGTCTACGGAACAAGTTGCAGAATGATGATTTTTACAGCACGAGTCGTCGGATAATTACGACGAGTGCTGTAAAAATCGAGTTCTGCAACGAGTTACGTACAACAATTTTTGCGATTTCGTAGAAGACCAAATTTCAGAAATTATATCGGAAAGCATTCACCATTATTTTAAAATTTCTGAAAAATTGTTGTGTTATGATGCATTACGCAACTCAAAACAGTTGCGTAATGAGAAAGCGTTGCGTAATGAATCATTACAGCACTGGTTTCAGTTGCGTAAACGCAATTTTTTCCAAGTTTTTCAATTATGAGAATGATATTCAGGCGCAGCCTTCCTTAGCCGAGTGGTTAGAGTCCGCGGCTACAAAGCACAGCCATGCTGAAGGTGTCTGGGTTCGATTCCCGGTCGTTCCAAGATCTTTTCGGAATGGAAATTTCCTTGACTTTCTGGGCATAGAGTATCATCGTATCTGCCACACGATATACGAATTCTAAAATGGTAAAAATGGCAAAGAAAGCTCTCAGTTCATAACTGTGGAAGTGCTCATAAGAACACTAAGCTGAGAAGCAGGCTCTGTCCCTGTGAGGTTGTCATGCCAAGAAGAAGAAGAAACTTTGTAATTGGATGATTTTGTAATCCGATAGATTTACTTCTGTAGTAATACTCTCCTGCGTCCATTCTTCTAATGAATCAAACCGGACTCACATAACACCCTATGTTAATTAGTGTCTAAAAAATAAAATGCAATTCATGATCAAAATCTCGAAATTGTTGGAATTTCTAACGGGACATGCTGGCACTGGTAGCAAAGAGCATCGATACCATTCTAGGGACCATCCATTAGCGACACAGAATTTTCACTGAATTTTACTACCCTTTCCCCTCGTAGCATTGGATTACAAATTCTGATGTCCCCACTAAAAAAACGTAGCAATATAAATCAATTTGAGAGCTTTTTCAGCTATGTCTCATTCCAAACAAATTATATGGGACCGAAAAACGAGCTAATATTCTTCTAATACTTGACTCGAAATCGACCAAAATTTCACTTATAACCTTTTACGTACCCTTATTTAAAATAGATTATATCATTGATGTCAATAAGGGGAATCAATGCTCCCTCTAGAAAATTGAAACTGTTAAACTAAATAAGCATTGTGTTTAAAATTTTACTTGATAGAACGGGTCAAGCCCTTCTAACGTTTGAGCTCTGATGAGATATACATATTCATAAGTAGTGTTTGTTCTATGAAGTTAACAACTAAAAATTGAAAAAGATAGAAAATTCATATGTTTGGATTTATTATCTAACAGTAATATGTACAAAATATTTTATATTATGCAGTAAACTCTCTCTTTTTCGATATTCGGTATCTTGATATCATGTTATGGAACCATAGTAATCATAGTAGTGATTCCGTGTTGTATAACTCGATACCTCCTTATCTCGATGGTCTCATCAATATCGAGTTTGGGAAAGATGGCTGTGCTGAGCCAACGGAACATTTTTAATGATTCGTATGTTCAATCATTTAGCTGTTAAAAAGACGTCTGAATGGTTGCGCCAATAATATTGTGGAGTAACATTTGATCTCCGTTAATACCATTTTCAAGAGCCCAGAACTATTCAAATTTTAACGTTACATCACTTTATACATTGGTGCATTTTTTTTGTTAAAATTTATGCTATCTGTAACTTTTTAATAAATATTTTTCAGACAAAAAAAAAGAAAAGAATCGGTGAGAAACGGCAGACACATCTGACCATATTGTAAGGAAAATTGCTTTACCACAACTCAATGATCCCGGTTGTCATATTTGAGCAATCATGCTGTAATAATTGTGCTTAACTATGCAACCCAAAAATCGAATGAAGTTCTATGTTTTAATAATTTTTGTATCTTAATTTTTTTCTGAAATTCACATATGTATGTTTAGCTTCATAACATTTCACTTCTTTCCCTTGAATTAAGCGCATTCCATTTGATAAGGGAATCTCGCGATCGCCGTCGCTATAAGGTCACTCACAAAGCAAATTAAACGGTATAGTTATAACAAAAAATTAAGAAGCTTTGAGGGAAAATCATACGAAATTGTAAGAAAAACAGACACATACCCTTCACCATACTAGAAGAAATGAAAACAAAAACAGGAAAGCTCAGCACAAGAAATCGAACCTCTTAAACAAAAACGTAATGTGAGTCGCATTAGATTTGTGTCATTTTCGAGATGTTTGACTACGTTAAGACAGTTTACACTCGCTGCAAGTTAATCCAAGTCAAGGTCAAAGCACTTATTATCGGTGTGATGTAGATTTTTTGCAACCAACTAGGTTTATAAAGGCCAAAAAGAATACAATATTGGAAATGGTTACTAGTTATTATCACTGAGTTGAAATTTGGTTTTATAGAGTTCTGTTTGATCTATCGACCTTGACGCTTGCTCCTACGGGGGCGAGCGACGAAGGCAGGATCAAACATGTCGCGCGTCGGTCTAGTAAGTGAAAAAGTGGCGTGATCGGTTAGTTATTTTTGATCCTTTGACCTTGACGCTTGCTGCTGGGCAGTGCGTCAAGAAAGCCAAGTTTTTTTTCCTTTTCGGGTCGCGCGCCTATTTTTTTCTGAGTGCTTTTATATAGCCGAGCCAATGAGTGAGGCTGAGAGTGAATTGTGGCTGCACAGTGAAGGATAAAGGATCAATTGGTGAGCTCGTTTCATGCTACTATTTCTAATCTATAAAATATGTATGACTGCACATTTAATCGTTACAATTGTGGGTATCAGAAGGCCGGCTCCAAAGGCACGTTCCCCACCAGTTGGGAGATTTGTGCCATCGCCATATTTGAGCCTATTTCATCATCTACCCGATGGGAGAGGAAAGGGAAGGGAAAGATGGGAGGAAATAGGAGTGGGGTCCCTTGAAGAGGGAAGATCGCATAAGCGAAATGAGAGCATGTAGCTCCATACCACAATGGGTTCGAACAGCGCCCTAAAAAGGGCACTGCAAAACGCATGAGCGTAAAGAGAGCCTATAGCTCATTACCACAGCGGGTTAAGAATAACAGGATGTCCTGAAGATTCAGGCTTCTGTATTCAGTTTCACTTAATAAGTGTTTACCAAGTAATTGGAATCGCATTTGCGCAAAAACTGGACAGTTACATATCAGGTGATACGAAGTTCCATAATCGGAGTCACAACTATCACACACAAATGAGTCAGCACGCTGAATATTTGCCATGTGATAGTTGAGTCGGCAGTGGCCTGTCAACGCTCTGACCAAGAGACTGCAATTCTGCTTTGACAGATTTGTTAAATACTTCGCCACCTTTGGAGATGGCTCAGTAATATACAATTTTGTTTGACGACATGACTCCAAACTATTCCAATATTGCTTGTGCTGAGTTGCCGCCCAAGAGTTTATCTGAAGCTTCACCCAGCACTTCGAAATTGGAATAGCCGGCTCAGGGCCAATGAAGTCATGTGATGCTCCATCGCGAGCTAGCTCATCAGCCAATTCATTTCCAGCGATGGAAGAATGGCCTGGTACCCATACAAGGTTTACAGAGTTGACTGAATTCAGTTCCTCAATTTGAGTTCGACATGCGATAACAAGCTTCGACCTTGAGTTGGCCGAAGCGAGAGCTTTTATAGCAGCTTGACTATCTGAACAGAAGTATATGACTTTACCCATTACGCGCTGTTGAAGTGCTGATTGCACTCCACACATAAGAGCAAATATTTCCGCCTGAAAAACGGTGCAGTTTCTACCAAGTGAGTAAAACTGATTCAGCCTTAGCTCACGAGAATATACTCCTGCACCAGCTCTACCTTCAAGAAGGGAGCCATCAGTGTATCATACTATATTGTTTGATATACTTCTTTCCAAATAGCCAGACGTCCACTCTTCCCGTGAAGGGAATTGTGTGGTAAATGTCCTGTAAGGAAAGTTACAAGCAATTGTGAGATCACTTGGAGCAAGGACAATTTTGTCCCAATTCACCAAAAGTGGAAACAACGAAGTGTGTGTAGATCTACGATTCACTGGATTTTTCTCCAGTAGATCCAGTACCCATAAACGGTAAGAGCAAGAAAGTGCTTCTTGTTTAAGATATATGTGTAGTGGCGCAACGTCGAAAAGGGCCTCGAGCGCTGCTGTGGGAGTTGTAGAGAACGCACCAGACATCGCCATCAAGCACATCCTTTGGAGATGGCCCAATTTTGATTGGATTGTTCTCACTTCGCCCTTTTGCCACCACACAAGACATCCATATGCCAATATTGGTCGAACAACTGTTGTGTAAATCCATTTGATATATTTGGGTTTGAGGCCCCAAGTTTTACCAAAGGTTCGCCGGCATTGACCGAAGGCCATACAAGCTTTTTTGACTCTGAAATCAATGTGAGCTGTCCATAAAAGTTTGGAATCTAGAATGACTCCGACATACTTTACTTGATCAGTCACATTAATCTCAGTGCCAAAAAGACGTAAAGGTCGAATTCCATCGCGGTTTCGTCTTTCCGTAAAAAGAACAATAGATGTTTTACTCGGGTTAACCGAAAGGCCATATTGGCGACACCAACTCTCGACTACCTGAAGAGCACTTTGCATCAGGTCGAATAGGGTGCTTATGCACATACCAACTATCAGAGCTAGATAGTCGTCGGCAAATCCATATGTTGGAAAACCGCTATTATTGAGTTGCCTCAATAGCGTATCTGCTACGAGATTCCACAAAAGTGGTGACAAGACTCCCCCTTGGGGGCATCCGCAAACACTCAATTTTCGAATCGCTGCTTGACGCAATGTCGAGAAGAGATGTCGATTTTTGAGCATTTGATGAATCCAATAGGTAATCATTGTAGGTAGCCCATGGTTTCGTGCGGCTTCCAATATGGCATCGAAAGACACGTTATCAAAGGCACCCTCAATATCCAAGAAAACACCCAAGCACGATTGCTTCTGAGCGAATGCTTTCTCGATATCGTATACAACTTTGTGTAAAAGAGTCACAGTGGACTTTCCAGATTGGTAAGCATGTTGATTCACATGAAGAGGCATGTTTGCCAAATAAACATCACGGATGTGATGATCGATAATGCGTTCCAGACATTTCAGAAGAAAAGAGGTCAGACTGATTGGTCTAAAACTCTTCGCTAATCAGTCTGACCTCTTTTCTTCTGAAATGTCTGGAACGCATTATCGATCATCACATCCGTGATGTTTATTTGGCAAACATGCCTCTTCAAAAGAAAAGAATCGGTGAGAAACGGCAGACACATCTGACCATATTGTAAGGAAAATTGCTTTACCACAACTCAATGATCCCGGTTGTCATATTTGAGCAATCATGCTGTAATAATTGTGCTTAACTATGCAACCCAAAAATCGAATGAAGTTCTATGTTTTAATAATTTTTGTATCTTAATTTTTTTCTGAAATTCACATATGTATGTTTAGCTTCATAACATTTCACTTCTTTCCCTTGAATTAAGCGCATTCCATTTGATAAGGGAATCTCGCGATCGCCGTCGCTATAAGGTCACTCACAAAGCAAATTAAACGGTATAGTTATAACAAAAAATTAAGAAGCTTTGAGGGAAAATCATACGAAATTGTAAGAAAAACAGACACATACCCTTCACCATACTAGAAGAAATGAAAACAAAAACAGGAAAGCTCAGCACAAGAAATCGAACCTCTTAAACAAAAACGTAATGTGAGTCGCATTAGATTTGTGTCATTTTCGAGATGTTTGACTACGTTAAGACAGTTTACACTCGCTGCAAGTTAATCCAAGTCAAGGTCAAAGCACTTATTATCGGTGTGATGTAGATTTTTTGCAACCAACTAGGTTTATAAAGGCCAAAAAGAATACAATATTGGAAATGGTTACTAGTTATTATCACTGAGTTGAAATTTGGTTTTATAGAGTTCTGTTTGATCTATCGACCTTGACGCTTGCTCCTACGGGGGCGAGCGACGAAGGCAGGATCAAACATGTCGCGCGTCGGTCTAGTAAGTGAAAAAGTGGCGTGATCGGTTAGTTATTTTTGATCCTTTGACCTTGACGCTTGCTGCTGGGCAGTGCGTCAAGAAAGCCAAGTTTTTTTTCCTTTTCGGGTCGCGCGCCTATTTTTTTCTGAGTGCTTTTATATAGCCGAGCCAATGAGTGAGGCTGAGAGTGAATTGTGGCTGCACAGTGAAGGATAAAGGATCAATTGGTGAGCTCGTTTCATGCTACTATTTCTAATCTATAAAATATGTATGACTGCACATTTAATCGTTACAATTGTGGGACGTAAATATGAATTTTCAACATACTATGAATTGTTCGTCACTGTGAGTGTCGACACAAACTCTGATTCATGAATTATTTATGTTTTACATATTTTTTTTTCAGAACACCCCTTTTTACCTTTATTTTTGTAATTAAAAAAAAAACTTTGAATGGTTCGACACCGAAAGGTTCACTTTATTCAACAAACTTTGGATGGTTCGCCACTGTAAGTGTCGGCATAAGAATAAGAGTGTTCTATGATGTTCCAACCAATCGAGTTTTTTGTTTCTTTTCAAATAAGTAAAATATAATAACACATGCTTTCGTCCTGACAGCTGTAGGAATGTTACATTTAGGTATTTGTTCAACAAACTTTGAATGGTTCGTCACCTCAAGTGTCGGCATAATTTTCCACTACATAGAAATTGTTCATATCAAATGAAAATATTATATTTATAAATAAGCATGTATATATCTCACAAATCATTATTTATCATGGTCTTATCGCTTATCAAAGTGAATCCTGTGACCCAACGATCCTTTCCATTAACAAACATCCCTCCCAGTAACCTTTGTGGAGATGCAGAGGCAAACACGGTCTCCAAATAGCAAAGGTTACACACTAACATTCCTTCCCCCAATCCCACCTGACTGCAAGGACGTGGCCGGCGCCGTTATTGACCCTGTATGAATAGAGGCACTGAATTATGCACACTGAAGAAGATTATGGCCAATCCCAGCAGAAATTCTAGTTGATTCTTTGTGCATTTTCACTGACTTCGGTCAATCACGGAATAGCAACCATTGATATGTGTAGTCAGTCTAAGCTAAGCTAAGCTAAGCTGAGTTGAAATTTGGTTTTATAGCACACTTGACAACTATATAAAAAAAAACATTTCATGAATCAAATCAGACGTTGCAGTAATAAGTTTCGGTTGTAGTTTAATCTGGATTGTAAAAAAATATTCATGGACGTTATAAAAATCTCATTAAACAAACAGAAATCCAACCAGCTCTGTAAATGTTATTGAAAATAAACGGTTTCATATTATGCTTATTTCAAAGATTGCACTGTATATTTATTTTAAATATGCACAACTCTCTCAAAAAGAGTTTCATATTTGTCTATGCCTTCACAGAATGTCACACGTCTACGAACTTTAAACATGATTGTATCTATTACCATAGCATTCACAGCAATGCTTTGAACGACAGTTATTGATTGTAAGATATCCTTCAAGTATCTATGAAGATGTGTTTTAGGTTTCGCTAATTCTCTATGTTTTAAACAAATTAGGGCAACTTGACAAAATCTGAAAATCTCGCTATTTTCTTCTTTGAGCTGAAACGCTTCAACAATTTATTATTCATGTATGTCATATTTGAGCAATCATGTCTTCACAATAGTGTTTTTCTATGTTCAGCAGTCCGAACAGCTATTGATTTTTTTTTCTAATTTTCGTAATACTATATTTTTCTCAAATTCATATATGTTTAACTTTATCAAATATCACTTTTTTCCTTTGCATGATTTGCATTGCATTTATTTTGGAAATTTGGCGAACGCCGACGCTGTATGGTCACTCACAAAACACGTTAAGCGGCATAGCTATGAAAAGTCAGGAAGCATTGAGGAAAACCATAAGAAATTGTAAGAAAAACAAATCCCCACACACATATATCCTCCCTCGCACAAGAAGAAACTTGAAAAAAGCTCAGCACAAGAAACCGAGCGCCGTAAACAAATGTGTGCGGTGGGTCGGGAAAATATGTATAAGATGGAAGCGCATAAAAAATATATGTATTTCAATTGCAACCGCTTGGCGTTTTTTCTTCGTTTTCACTTCTTCACCGGTGCGACGGAAAAAAAAGAAAAAAAAATATGAACACATATACACACACTGCGCGATTTCCCAGCTGACGGGATGATGGAATTCAAAGATCCGCGCGCTTTTTTTTGTGTTGCACTTTCAATTCTATTTTGCACCGATTCACTGTTTTTGTTTCCGTTCCATTGGCGAGTTGGGTCTGGTTTTACTATATCCTGTATTTTTTTTTGCCCTGCGAATTTTCCGCTCTCTATTTTTGTTATCATTCCATCACTTCGATTTTCCCGTCGTCCGGCGCCAATTCCAGACGGGTTTTTATCATCATCGCCATTCTTCGCCGTTCAAAAGTCGGTTGAGATGTCGGTCAGTCACATAGAAAAAAAAAACCCTCCAGGACAGGAATCGAAACGGCGGCAATAGCAAAAACAACACTCCATCCATCCAGCGGCGACTTTGAATTGGCATCGCGTGGGAAATCAACTGTCACATTGAGTTCACTAGAGCAAACCTGGATCGGAACTAGAACACGACGGAGGACTTCCAACTGCAAAAAACAGTCTCGCGTTTCAAATCTACAATTGAAATAAAAACTAGCCTAAATCGGGAAGTTCGCGTCGCGGCCACGCGTAGCAATTGACAAAAAAAAAGATGACCGACGGGACTAGACTCTAGCATCCTCCAACCACATTCCGACGCTTTTTGCGCGAGGGACGCCGCTTTTACTCAGAGATTGGACACAAAAAGTAGTGACACGTCGCGACGGACCAAATTGGGGAAATGAAGAACGACCAATTAATCGTTGACGACTGGACTCGGGGTTCTCCAAGAATTTATCACCACCGTTCGGATTGGAGTTAGGAGGAGCCCACCAACGGCCTGAGAGCTGCCCAAAAAATGCTGCCTTCAACAAACCAAACCTGGTCCAGCCGAAGCGCGCGCGTAAAATTTTATGTGTTGTTACTCATTAGAATGTAAAAACTCGACTGATTTTTTGTGCGAAAAAATTGAGTGTTTGAATCGACTAGGTTCTACGACAGCAGATTCAGGCAAGGCCAGCCAGCCAGTCAGCCAGCCTGCAGAAGAAAAGGGGGTGGCAAAAAGTGTGCAATTTTTTCGTGCTCTCGTACATCGTTCGAAAAAAAAGAAAAAAAAATCGGTGGCAGGGGGAAGAACACGACACGACAAAATGAGTGAATATAAAAAAGGATGCTGTCTAAAAATGCTTTCCCTTCCCGCGCACTTTCTCTCCTGTTCAATCCATCCATCGGGGGGAGGTTTGGACCGCTCTCTGACTGTGTGAGTGAGCCTCCAGGCGGGTGGGTGGCGAGATGGGGCAAAGCTTCGAATCATTGCCACCACCCACCGGAGGGACGAAGCAACCGACGAGTGCAGCAGCCGTGCTCCCAACACCCAACCCTCCGCTCTGTAGTGGACCCATTCCTCAGGATGCTGGCGTTTCGAGTTTTTTTTTTTCGTTCCTTTTTAATTCTCGCAGCCCATACTCTTTGTATCGGGAAAAGGGATGAAGTATTTTAGAGATGAATTGAAACATGCAACACGACAAAAATACTGGGAATTTGCTTTTGAAATACTTTTCAAAATTCTGTCAATGCAGTGTTAATTTTTAAATGGTTCGTATTTTCAATCGCAAAACAGCTATTCAATTTCTTCATAGAAATAGTTGGGATGGTCCATAATTATCGAGCTGCAAAAATGTATGGTTACACATCCCATGAGAGTAACCAGGGGACTAGGTAGTTTTATTCCAACCTTCTGCTCAAATCATTTCCCCTCCTGGCTGATGGAAAATAAATTGAAATTAAACTGGTTCTTCAAATTTTGTATCCAACGTTCAAATTTGTTAAATTTTGCGTCATGATTATTTTCTTGGAGTTTCAAATACGTACCAGGCTCAAACCAAATACCTTTATAGCTTTCATCAAGAATCCGTATCGACTTTCACAAGAAGTCAGTTGACAATTATTATTATGAAATTCACCAGATCTCTTACAAGGATCCCACCAACAAAACCTTTTCTCCCTAATGTTTTCTCTATTCCTTTGAAAGTTATTCAATGAACTTTTCCTTCAAAGCATCCAGTAGTAACTTGAGAATTTTTACCCGGATGTTTTTCAGGTGATAATTCGAATTATCTTAGATAATTCTCAGCAATTCTGCCAGGTATTTTCATTTGTTTTTAATATTTATTTCCGATATGATCTTTTTGGAATTCTCAGACATTTTTAATGAAATGTTTCTCATGTAAAATGAATGGTAATAATCCAAAAATATCTGCAGAAATCAATCTAAAATATTGGTATTGTTACCAAACGACAAGAAAAACTTCATTAAACTCTATCTGCCCAGAAATGAAAAAAAAAACCTTCAAATTGTTGCCATTTCAGCAATTCTGCGAAATTGTTAAGGGTGGTTACTGGGTTAAGTCGGGTAAACATAACCCCAACTTTATTTCCATTCATTTTATACCCAACTAATTGATATAAATCTGAATTCAATCCAATTTGTTTTGGACTACGGACGTCATGTGATAACTTAATTACATAATGGGGCCAAGTTTACCTTTTTGATTCATTACGGGACCTCCGTGGAACCGGCATCAAATTGTAGAAATTTTATTTTTCTTCTGAACAGGCAAATTAAGTTATTAATCAATATAATTTTGAAAAAGCAGCTCAGAGCTTATCTAAATAGTTTTTTTTAAGGGCATTTGTCCGATCACGGACAGTAGTTAACGAGGGCAATCCTTTCGGTTGAAGGATCCCTGCTTCGGCGGCCAATTCCTCTTCGGAATGCCAGGGATGATCGGCCAATTCCTTCCCCTGAAGGAATGCCTGGGGTGTCGATAGCTCAGACTGTGAATATGATTTCTCAACAACAGTCCTGAAAAGGACTACTAGCTGGGCTGCTTCGGTGAGAGAAACGCTTTGGGTATCGGTTTTCGAACTACGACGGTTTATTCGCGTGCCATACAACGGCTAAATACTGAATACTGAACTGATCAGGGTTGAAATGTTGCACACCGTTCGCGTTTTGCGTGAACATTCTCCCGCCAACGAAAAGTGTGAAACCGGTGGATTTGAGGGCAGTGGTGCTACAGTGATTTTTTGATTCATTACGGGCTGGGTATCTGACAGATTAGCGGAATCACTTACATTAACGGTATTAACGGAATGCGGACGTTGTTGACCTGGATTGATTACGATGGGTTTGGTTGTAACGGTTTGATTCTGGTTAAAGAGTAGTGTGGATGAACTAGACGTACGGTTTGAGTTACTAGGGGAAGAACGAGAATTCACTAAAGACTGTCGGGATTCTAGCAGAAGATCGTAAAGCGGGTTTTCAGCACATGCGGTTGGAGGATTCCGTGACTGTTTGGGTTTCAAGGGCTCATTTACTTGGATTGGTAACTGACAACTTTGTGGGTTTGTGGACTGACGGATCTGTTTCATGTATTGAGTATCTTCAAGGTTTTGGGAAACATAGGGATAAACAAGGCTTCTTTTTCGAAAGATCGATCGTTTTGGGAAAGATGGAAAATCAGGTGGATCGAGGGAGAGATTCTCTGTGGGACTATACACTGTACGACGGGGCAGACAGTTTTGACAGGAGGGATTTACTTGACCGGTTAACGACTGTACACCAACTATGTACTTGTCTGGCTTAGGACGAGTAGAATTAACAGCTCCAGCGATCACCCATCCAAGACGGGTTTCTTGGAGGATAGGAAGATCCTCGGAGAGTTTGATTTGTCCTGGCATCATCAGCTTGAAGAAGTGCTGAATGCCAATGAGGAGATCGATTTCACTGGGAATGTGGAAATTTGGATCGGCAAGTGCAAATCCGGGCGGAATGTCCCATGATTTGATATCGATGGGAGCTGACGGTATTGGACCAGTGACTTGATCGGCAACAAGACACTCTAACTGCGCACTGTAGTCGGAACAACGAGATTGGATTCTAAGCTTCGCTACTTTTGATAGGGATGATTTTTGGTTGTTGGCTCCAACAATATCAACCTTTGTTGCGAGCCGAGGGAGTTTCAGGGATTGGACAAGTTTACGGGAAACAATGTTTGCTTGGGAACCACTATCGAGGAAGACTCGACAAGGCTGAAGTTTACCATTAGCATCGAACACTTTAACCATTGCGGTCATCAAGAGACTGTTGCACATATGGTGGACTTTCTTGGCGGGATAGACGGCAGAAGTGGACTGTATTAGATAGGATTTTGTTTCGGAATTCGAATCATCGGATCTGGATTTGGGTGGAGACACATCAGATTCGTTAGGGTGGAGAAGGGTGTGGTGTCGACCTTCACATTTCCAACAGTTAAAGAGGGATTTACACGCACTACTCCTGTGACCCGTTCGCAAACAATTAAAGCAAGACTTGAGCTCTCTTACCTTGGCTTCTCGTTCAGGAACGGACATCTTGCGGAGGGCGTCGCACTTGAAGATCGAGTGGCTTCCGCTGCCACACACTTGGCAGGTCGGTTCTGCTTTCTCGTTGACAGCAAAAGTCTTCAGTTGGCTGGAACTCTTCGCTGGAATCGGCTTCACGGTGGGCTTCTCGATTGCGTCTTCACATCGCTCGAGGATTGAACAACGCTTCTTCAGGAAGTCCATGGTCTCGTTGTAGGTGGGTATTTGCTTGTGGGGCACCGTGGATTCCCACTCCATCCAGGTTCGGTTGTCTAACGCTGTCGCAACCAGGTTCACGACGAAACGCTCGGACATTCCAAGCATTTGCTCCTCCATCAGGGTCAGACCGTCGATGTGCCGGGTTACATCGTCGATCAATTCACGGAGCTCCTTTGCACTGGGTCGGGTCATCTTCTTCAGGTGTAGCATACCCAAGATGTGAGTATCTACGATGAGGCGCTTGTCTTCGAATCGTTCTTTCAGCAGCTTCCATGCGTGGGCGTAGTTGTTGGATTGCATGGTGCAATCATCGATGATTCCCGCTGCACTACCGATCAAAGCTCGATCAAGGTGGTAGAGCTTGATGGCATCGGAATCGGTGGAGGTCCTCATCACGTCGAGAAACATGGCCTTGAAGCGTGGCCAGTTCTCTGGTTTCCCATCAAACGTGGGGATGGGTGCTTTCAGCGGTTGCTGCTGGACGATGATGCGGGGTGCTTCTTCTTGCTGGCTTCTTCGTTGCAGTCTCATGTCGGTGGTGTCGGTCATGGACTGGATTAGCGTTTCGACTAGCAGGCAGGTTTCGTTGTGCTGGGCTTCGAACACGATGTACGCTTCATCCTGCTCGATCAGCTTCTCGGCGGGCGTCAGAGTCACAATTTGGCGATGCAACTCACAGTACTCCCTGTAGTGGGTTTCTAAATTCCGCTGGTATAGCTTCAGCTGGATCAAATCCAACTGCACTGCTCCTGCTCCGGATGCTTCTTCGGCGGAATTGCGGATGCGCGTCACTTTCGCTTTCACCTGTCCGCGTAGGTGAACAAGCGATTTCAGCTCCGCCATCCTCTCCTTCTGGTCAGTTTTCGTTGGTGTGCGTTTCGCTTCCGCACGACGACAGGTACGAACGTGTTCGAACACGTTCAACGAATTGCACACGTGGCAACTTTTCGCACTGGTGGATCGATTTTCACTTCCGCGGCGATGATTCCACGCCCCCTCGGAACAGTTTTTCACTCTGTTTTGCACTCACGTTTCGCGAAATGTTTCTCACTCGCAATTTTGCACTTACGTAAGGCAATTTCCCTCATCGAAGCAGCGAGGAATATTTTTCTTAACAACACTGCTGAGCATCGACGGGAACAACGGGAACGATGGGCAATCGGTTGATTGCCAAGCCACGGTTGCGGGTGCAACACGCTGGATGCGGATCACTCAGATCCGGTTCGAAGGACCAAAATGTCCGATCACGGACAGTAGTTAACGAGGGCAATCCTTTCGGTTGAAGGATCCCTGCTTCGGCGGCCAATTCCTCTTCGGAATGCCAGGGATGATCGGCCAATTCCTTCCCCTGAAGGAATGCCTGGGGTGTCGATAGCTCAGACTGTGAATATGATTTCTCAACAACAGTCCTGAAAAGGACTACTAGCTGGGCTGCTTCGGTGAGAGAAACGCTTTGGGTATCGGTTTTCGAACTACGACGGTTTATTCGCGTGCCATACAACGGCTAAATACTGAATACTGAACTGATCAGGGTTGAAATGTTGCACACCGTTCGCGTTTTGCGTGAACAGCATTGACCACCAAGAAATGGAGAATAATTGACAATATACCCAAAGCTCGAAATTTTCCAATTTTGAAAAAAAGCCTGATTCACAACTCAGTCAATAGACTTGTCAACTAGGTGACCATTATTTTCCAAATTATCCCCCACCCATGTCTGAGTAAACTTATGAATTTTAAAACCCAAATTTCTACAGTTAAGAAACATAAAATGATCCTTCGGGCAGGAGGTAACATAAATAACCGAAAAAGTACCCAAGGCCAAAGCTTATCCGAGTTCTCACATGACGTCCGTAGCCGAAACAAGTTGAGTTAGAGTCAGGTTCATACTAATCAATTGGGTAAAAGTTTATTGAAAGGGAAGTTAGGGTCGTTTTTACCCGACTTGACACGGTTACAAAAAAAAACGTTTCCAGTCAACCCAGGTTTGAACCATTATATACGGAGCGCGTTATGCGTTATACGCATAAATGTCCCATGTTACTTTTTGTGCATTTTGATTTTTTGTCATCAAACAGTTTATTTTTACGCATAGTTTTAGAAAACACTTACCAAAAATTAACTTTGTTCGGAAACTCAATGAAAAGCAAGCCAAGTCAATTTGTCCCACTGCTGTATTTCTACGCATAACTGTCACACTATACAATTCGCTGCGCTGATCTCGAACAAAATATTCAGTAGGCAGTTTTTGATTATCTGGTGTTTTGGAAAATCGTTTTGAATATCTTCTTACTTTGGTTTTACATCCCATGTGGAACACAATCTGTTTTATATGTTTCTATTATCGGGATGCATTCATCATGCATGCGAGTCTAACGTCAAATTTGATTGAAATTTTCAATATCAAAATACCATTTCCCCTCCGTTTTACAATGCATTTCAGTTGAATTTTCAGGGTCGAGCACAAATTTTTTCTAGTTTCTGGAACCGCGGTCATCGATTAGAAGTTTTCCGTAATTTTGGATTCATTACGAGGGGTACTGAGGTAATCCCACTTGAACAATCAGTAATCACTTTAATTTTGAGTCCATGGCTTGCGACAAATCAACTTCATGATTTAGCAAACCAAGTCTAAATAAAAATGGTTCGACGGTTTTCGAATGACTTGGCCACATGCTGGGTTGTTTGGAATACCGGTTCACTGGTGGAAGAGGCCATTATATTGGCGAATCCGAAACCTGGCTTGCGACATCATTTCATGTCAACATATCAACATATCAATTTGACCACATGTCGGATTGTTCCGAATTCCCGGTTCCCTGGGGGAAATGGCCACTACATTGTCGGTTCTGAAACCTTGCTGACAAAATCAAACTTCATAAGTTCTCAAATCAAGGCTAAGGAAGGGTATTTTAAACGTTCTTGGATGACTTGATAACACGCCAGGTTGTTTTAAATACCCTGTTCCCCAGAGGCTATTAAGTTGGCGGTTCTGAGACCTATCTTGCGACATATCATACTTACTTACTTACATACTTCATGAATTTACAAATTAAGTCAAAAGAAGAATAGTTCAAGAGGTTTTGGATGACCTGGCCACATATTGGGTTATTCTAAACAACTGGTTCTTCGGTGCAAGTGGCAAATATGTTGGCGATTCCAAAACATAATTTGCGATGTATCAAATATTATGATTTTGAAAACCAAGTCCATAGAAATGTCAAATCATGTGAAGATTTGTGTCGTGAAAAAAACTCCGCATAATAACCTTGAATTCGCAGATCAGTTTCTGTCAAATACAAAAATATACCCATACTTATATTTAAACTGCAAAAAATTGGTATTGAAGCCAAATTGCTGAAATGGATTGAATCATATTTAACCACTCGCGAGCTAATAGTGAAATTCAAAGGAAATAAGTCAACTCCCATACATGCCACTTCAGGGGTTCCACAAGGCTCTCATTTAGGTCCGCTTTTGTTTATGCTGTTTGTGAACGATTTGTCGTTTATTCTTGACAAAATAAAAGTATTAATCTATGCTGACGATATGAAACTTTATTTGGAAATAAAAACTGCACAGGACATACATACTTTTAAACACGAAGTACAAATCTTCCACACGTGGCACAGTGCTTCGTCCCTTGGACAAAAGTCAAAAAATCAACTTTCATATTCGACCGAATCAAGTAGGCCATGATGTTAACATATGTTTTGAGCGTGTAGTACAGATATTAGAAAGTTCGTGCAGTTTTCAAAACAAACCAAAACACCACGTGTTGACAAGTTGTTTCATCGTTCAATATTATTCATTGTTTTCGTGTTAATCCAGTCCCTCTACAATTCGCTTTATTCCCATCCTTATTATATTTTCAAAATGAAAATTGTTATGGACCGTATTGAAACAAGTAAGTAGGAGTCATTCCATTCAATTTTATGTGATATATTTTAACAATTGTTGAAAAAGATGCTTCTGAGCTACATGCTTTTTAATACAGAAGAAAATTAAAACACTTATCTTCTTTTTGCTCATACAAAAAAGTACCTCAAAGTACCTTTCTGAAATCCACTTAAAAATAAAATTTGAAGTAGTTTTTTAATTCTGGAAGTGATTCCAGCTGCATTTGTTTGCCAATTGTATGTCATCTTATGATTTTTAGGATATGCTGCCACAACCATCAATAAAGATTGTTTCGAGCAGTAGTTTTCTGTCGCTCCACCCAATCGAAAAAAATTTGTTCTGAATTTCATGTACAGTTATGGCACTGATTCTTTCTCCAAGATATTTGAGAACGAGCTAAAGACGTTTTGCAAATTTTATTCTTGCAAAATAAACCAAAAGTGGGCTAAATGTGGAAGATCATACAAAATTTTCGTGAAGCAAAACTCCAACTGGTTAGCAAAACCAGTGCAGCTCCCGCGCAATCAGCAAACTGACGATGAAGATATTTCCAGCGCGCCTGCATAGGCTGGAAATGGGCCTCACAAACCGGTCAATGAATGTTCAAGAAAAACTAAAAAGGAACGTGTTGCAGATCTTTTCAACAAAGATCTCACATTCGCTGACAATTTATCAAATTCTTCAAGTGGAGATCAAGTACAGGTCATTACTGCAGCACAGGCATTAGCTTTGAACATTGATTTAGATGTGTCGGAACGAAAGTACAATTTGCTTCGAATCACTTTAAACGAATTACATCCGAACTTGCTTCCTAGCCTTTATGCGCTAAGGCAAGAGAAACAAAAAATAATTTCGAAACCGATGTCTGCATCAGAAACAGCTGCTACAGTCTATCTGCAACAGCTCATGAGTTGTACTGCATCCAGTATCATGAAGGATATCTCGTTGGAAGCTTCTACTGCTGTAGAACTGGTTTGCAAGTGGGGCTTCGATGGAAGTTCAGGACACAGCATGTACAAACAAACATTTTCGGAAGCAGGAAAATCGGATGAAAGTTTTCTGACTGGAACCATTGCGACGTTCCGTTGAAAATGATCGAAATAAAAGAAAATAAAACCATCTGGTCAAACGACATTTCAATTTTCTTTTTAGCAATAATTCAGTTCTCGGATGAATAATAGCTCGTAAATGAATTGTGTTGCTAATAAAAAAAATTATTTAACCTTTTTTAATGGATTTCATTTTATTCATTGGAATAATCCGTACTTCAATATATTTATAAAAAAGTTGGTTATTGAGACACTTTTATGGTTACGCATGTCACATACATCGTTCATGCGAACGACTCAAGTACTTTTTCATGCATTTTTATTTTGAACATTTCTTCCAAGCGAGCACTGTTCTATGATGTCAAATGTAAAATTTGACGTTTAAGCCACTCATGCCATTACTGATGTAATATGTGTCATTTATGCCAATAATGAGTTTTTTTGTGTGTAACGAGATCCTCCTCAACATCGTAGGGCAAAACCGCATAAAATAGCCCGTTATGACTTTTGTCCCCAAGTTCCATACGTTCGAAGCACTGTGCGTGGTGTCAGAAAAGCCTACTACAACTGAATGTAAAAAAATGTAACCTGATATCTTTTAACAGGAAAAGAGACATTCTCAATGTAACAATAATTTGAGGCAATCAAAATGTTGAAAAATGTAATAGAATTAGAGACTTAGGCATAATTTTAGACTCAAAACTTACTTTCATTGATCAGTATAACACTATGATAAAAAAGCTAATAATATGTTGGGCTTCATTAAACGCTTCGCTTATAACTTCAATGATCCGTACACAATAAAAACATTGTTTATTGCCTATGTTAGATCAATACTTGAATATTGTAGCATAATTTGGTCACCTTTTTCAACAGTACATGATGAAAGGATAGAGTCGGTGCAAAAACAATTTTTATTATATGCTCTTCGCAAATTAGGTTGGACAGAATTTCCATTACCATATTACAAAGCTAGATGTATGTTGATTGATATTAAAAAACTAAGAGAGCGTCGTGAATATGCAATGATTTCATTTATAAACGATATTGTATCCCGTAAAGTTGATTCACCAGAATTATAATCTAAATTAAACTTTTATGTACCATCCAGACGTTTACGCCATCGAAAACTATTTGCAATCAACTATCACCGTACTAATTATGCAAAATTCGGGCCAATGAACCAAATGATGATTACTTATATAAATCATTACAATTCAATCGACTTAAGTTGTTCCAAAGCGAAGCTAAAACAATACTTCCGCACATTATCTTAAGAAGGAAAATTAAGTAATTGAATGTTGTAGTGTAACTAGCGCATAAGAAACTCTCTGTAACGGTCTACAAACATGATTGACGACAATAAATAAATGAAGCCTGCAGCTGGAAGAGTCGATATAGGAATTTATTGCATTTTAGAAACTCTCTAACCTACTTATCTACTCTTTTTTACACTAACCCATACATTTTCTTTTTATCACACATACTAAAAACTTTGCTTTCCATCCCGAACTATAAAACCGTATTTCTTCACTTCCCCCTACGTGGCTCCGTTTGGCACATGTCACTTGAGCCTTCATTAGGTGCCTTATCATAGTCTTGAGGATATACGTCCTCTACATTCGGTACAATCTATACGTAAGAACGGTCATCCACAGCAGTATGCTTAGTACATAATTGGTCACTACTTTCAGTGGGACTGTTATGCGTAGAAATTCACCAAAAACCCCTTATTTCTAGGCATAATAGTCCCACTGAGAATTTCGTAGCTAAATTTACTTTTTTCCCATAACACAAACTCTTGACTCTAATGAACACGCTTTTCTTTATACTATTGTAAAGATTTTAATTTAATTTACCACACACATGGTCAATACGAGGCCTAAATGTGTTAAAATCTTTAAACGCGTTTTTCTCGATTGAATATTTTGGAACATGGGACAATTATGCGTATAACGGCAGCGCAAGTCTTGTATCTTGTTCCAACAACAACTTGCATCTGTTAGAAGTGGTTGAATGCAACTCAATATACTTCTAAAACAACTGTCAATGATTGCTTTCACACATAACACATTATGTTCAAAACCAACGACTTTTCACCACAGAGAACAGACATGGAGGCTCGAACAAATTTTCATCTAAATCATGTGTAAAGGTTCGAATCAACTATCAGCGCCGCCAACGCAGACAGCCCGACATATAAACTCATTTCGACAACAAGATGTCACTAGTGAATGTCAAAATGCATTAGCACACAAATCAACGCTAGCGACAAATGGCATTTTTTTATATCGACACTAGCGCCAAAGTGTAAAAAGCGGCAAATTTGTAGCGTTCTCAATCGGACGACAGCGCCGCGTAACAGGAGCATAACGACATACTTTGAAATGTTTTACACACGCTGACAAGAAAAGATGAACGTCTGTTCTCTGTGTTTTCACTTCAAAGTTTAGTGCTAGGAACAAAAGAGCAAATCCAAAGTGAGAATTCTTCATATCATGATCACTGTTTTTTTTTAAATTTAGGTAATAATTCAATCCATTCAATCGAACCTGGTGATTTTTTCTACAGTATAGTCTGCGTAATAGTACAGTCCGTAATGTAGCGAGAATAGCGCTAAAACCAGATGGCGTTCATATTTTTTACATAACCTATACGGTCGCTTGCCAGTAGCTTGCGTTCAGTGGCAACTACAGCAGAGCTGTTAGACATCATCCTCGAGAGCGCCGCTATATGACCCTTTTACAGGCATATTCAACGTGGCTATCGAAGCTGAGATTGTCATCGATCATTACTCCAAGATGCCTAAGGGATCGCTTGGACTCTATGGTGCAATAACCTACCGAGATAAGCGCCCATTGCTCGGATTGCGGTTGTTTACCACCCCCACCTCAGTCTTGTAACGGGCCAGTCCTAGTTTCCAAGACTTCATCCATTCCGCAACTATGGAAATGGAGTGCGCTGTGTCAACTCTACTTCCTCCATCAATTCGCCATAGTTTCGTCGGCAAAGCCAACAATCTGAACACCCGTCGCGCACACTGGGGCAGAATCGAAAAAACGCGGAAACAACCTGTAGTTCTTCGGAATGAAGAGATAGACGTTCAGTGCGCATCGTACCTTCGTGCTGTGCGTACGCGAATTCTCTCTGCTCTTGGAAGTTTTCATAAAAACTACCTAAAGCAATAAAACAGTACTTTTCAGTGCTACACATACAGTACTTTTCAGTGCTAAAATTAAAAACGGTACTTTTCAGTACTATTTTTTCTACTATTGATCCCTTTACGATCCTTGTTTGGACCCGTGCCTTCGATTTTTCGTTGGACCCGTTGGCGAAAGTCAGCGGTGGTAATTCTTCTTGGACACCGTCTAGGGAAAAAACCTCTCGAAGGTACCGTCTTTCTCGTTTATTAACTAAACATGGTATCAACAACTAACAAAAGGAAGGGTGGATCTCTGAATTCACTACTTCCTTCCAAAAAAAGTGGGTTTTAAAACTGTCACTACACGTGGCAAGAATGGAAGAAAGGACGCTTCCCCGGAATGCGAAGTTTCTTCCAAGGGTGAAATGAATAATTGTATCGAAATGAGCAATCAGTTCGATGCTCTAGACAAATTTTCCGAACACCAAATCGAAGCAGCCTCTAGCCCAGGCTCTTTGATTCAAGTGAGGAAGCAAAGAGTGCCGCCTATCGTGGTCAGTTGTTCCGAATTTGGGGGATTTAGGCAGGAGATATTGAACTCCATTAGGGGAATCAAGGTTTCCTTCCAAATCGCAAAGAAAGGAGACTGTCGCGTTTTGCCGGAAACTCTTAAAGATCGTGAACTTCTTCTCAGACATCTTGAAGAGAAGAAGCACAATTTTTTCACTTATGACGACAGAACTGAACGTTTGTTCAAAGTTGTCTTGAAAGGTCTCTCAAGTGACTATAAGTCACCTGAAGAGATCAAAAATGGAATAAATGATTTACTTGGATTTTCCCCAGTCCAAGTAATCATTATGAAAAAGAGAACCCAATCTGGCATTGTTCGGAAAGGGCTTTCTCAAGAATATTATTTAGTTCACTTCAACAAAAAAGAACTAAATAATATTAAAGCTTTAGAAAAAGCTAAACTTATGTTCGATGTCCGTGTGACGTGGGAACATTTCCAGAAACCTGGAGGAAATTACCAGAACCCCACTCAGTGCCGTCGGTGCCAAAAGTGGGGTCATGGTACAAAAAATTGTCGCATGGAAGCTAAATGCATGATTTGCGGAGGTTCTTCTCACGCTAAGGACGACTGTCCTGTGAAAGAAGATACCAGAAAGTTTGAAAGCGCCAATTGCAAGGGCCCTCACAAAGCTAACTTTTGGGAATGCATTTCACGCAAAAGAGTCGTTGAGGCTCGTGCCAGGCAGATGAAAGATAATATCCGTTACGATAACGGTCGTTTCCGGAATTTGCCTGGTAGAGTATCGAACAATGCTCATTTTTCAGTTAACGATCGCTTGATCATGAATCATACCCATCAGGAAGATCATAATCATGCTCATTCACAAACTAATTTTAATCCGTCGGGTAGCCGTTCGAATCTTTCTATTTCGAATGTATCTACCCACGGTAAATCCTTTGCCGATATCGTAGCAGGAAATTCGAACTCCTCCCCTGTTCGATCCATGGGTACCCATTCTACTTGTTTCAAATCAAATGGAAAAAACCCTACCGCCACAGGTAACTCCTACCCCGCTTCATCGTCTACCGAAAATTCCAATGGGAAATCATCAGATGATATGTCTGCCTCTGATTTTAATTTTCTAACTGAACAATTGAATCTAATGATTGATGCAATGTTCAAAGCCACCACTATGACTGAAGCAGTCCAAGTAGGTGTAAAATTTACAAATAAAATTGTTATTGGATTACGTTTTTCTAATGGATCCAAATAATAATTTAAATATTTTAAATTGGAATGCTCGTTCTCTGAATGGTAAAGAGGACGAGCTGTTTAATTTTCTTACAGCTAATAACGTGCATATAGCAGTTATTACCAAAACTTATTTAAAACCTGGTTCCAAACTAAAAAAAGATCCTAACCTTTTTGTTTATCGTAATGATCGACTTGATGGGGCATGTGGGGGAGTTGCAATCATCATTCATAGGCTCATCAACTGTTTTCGTCATTTGAAACTAAAGTTTTTGAAACTTTAGGTGTTTCTGTTGAAACACAGTTTGGTAAATATACTTTCATAGCTGCCTATTTGCCTTTTCAATGCTCTGGATAGCAAGTTAATTTGCTCCAAACTGAATTGCAAAAATTGACTCGCAATAAGTCAAAATTTTTTGTCATTGGTGACTTTAATGCCAAACATCGGTGATGTAATAATTCCAACGGCAGAATTTTATTTGATGAGTGCTCTTCAGGATATTTCTCAATTCAATACCCTGATAGCCCTGCATGTTTTTCCTCTTCTAGAAATCCATCTACGTTTGACTTGGTCTTAACCGACTCTAGTCATCTTTGTAGCCAATTAGTTACTCATGCTGATTTTGATTCTGATCATGTCCCTGTTACATTTCAAATATCCCAAGAAGCGATTCTCAATCCTATCAGCTCCACTTTCAATTATTTACGAGCCGACTGGAATATATATGAAACGTATGTTGACTCTAATCTTGATGTTAACATTTCTTTAGAAACTAAAATTGATATTGACAATGCTCTTGAAACTTTAACAAATTCCATTGTTGAAGCCAGGAACATTGCAATTCCAAAATGTGAAGTTAAATTTGAATCCGTGATTATAGACGATGATCTTAAACTCTTGATCCGTCTTAAAAATGTGAGAAGAAGGCAATTTCAACGCACTCGCGATCCCGCTATGAAAATTATATGGCAAGATTTGCAGAAAGAAATCAAGAAACGTTTTTCACAATTAAGAAACGAAAATTTTGAAAATAAAATTTCTCAATTGGACCCTGGCTCTAAGCCCTTTTGGAAATTATCTAAAATCTTGAAAAAAACCTCAGAAGCCAATACCGGCATTGAAAGAGGAAAACAAATTATTACTAACTAATTACGAAAAAGCTCAGAAACTTGCTATGCAGTTTGAAAGTGCGCACAATTGTAATTTAGGACTTACTAGTCCAATTGTAAATCAAGTTACTCAGGACATCGAAAATATTCTCAATGTAGAGAACGTTTTCGAAAATGCCTGGGAGACTGATTTGGAAGAAGTGAGAACTATTATTAAAAAATTTAAAAATATGAAAGCTCCTGGCGATGATGGAATTTTCTACATCCTCATCAAGAAACTTCCAAAAAATAGCTTATCAATTTTAGTTGATATATTTAACAAATGTTTTCAATTAGAATATTTTCCTGACAAATGGAAAAATGCTAAGGTTGTTCCAAAATTAAAAACAGACAAAAATCCTGCAGAAGTTTCTAGCTATCGTCCAATCAGTTTGCTTTCCTCTATCAATAAACTCTTTGAATAGGCCATTTTGAACAGAATAATGGTCCACATCAACGAAAATTCAATTTTTGCCAATGAACAGTTCGGATTCCGCCATGGACATTCGTCCACTCATCAACTTTTACGTGTAACAAATTTGATCCGTTCCAACAAATCTGAAGGCTATTCTACTGGTCTTGCTATTCTAGACATAGAAAAAGCATTCGGTAGTGTTTGGCAAGAAGGTTTGATTGTGAAATTAAAAATACTTTAATTTTCCAACATACATTGTTAGAATAATTCAAAGTTATCTGTCAAATCGTACACTTCAGGTTAATTATCAGAACTCCAGGTCTGAAAGACTTCCTGTAAGAGCTGGTGTTCCCCAAGGCAGCATTTTGGTACCAATATTATACAATATTTCCACATCTGACTTACCTGAGTTACCTCAGGGATGTCAAATATCCCTGTTTGCGGATGACACAGGTTTCTCCGCCAATGGACGAAGCTTGCGTGTCATTTGTAGTCGATTGCAAAAAAGTTTGGATGTTTTTTCTTCATACTTGCAAAAATGGAAGATTTCTCCTAATGCTTCCAAAACTCGACTAATAATATTCCCACATAAACCAAAAGCTCTTTATTTGAAACCTTCAAGTAGACATGTTGTCACGATGAGAGGGGTTCAAATAAATTGGTCAGATGAAGTTAAATATCTAGGGCTCATGCTAGATAAGAATTTAACATTCAAAACTTTTCGTCAAACGAAAAATTCATCGCTGGGCTACTGGGTGTTTCATGTTGTCCGTTGCCTAATGTTAGTGATCGTTCAGTCTGTGCAGCCTATGTGCTGAAGACGGTGTGAATTGTCTCTTTTTTTTTTAATCACATTGAGGGCATTCAAGCCAAATGTAATAAATTTGTAAAATGTCTCTATCCACTTATTAATAGAAAATTAAAACTTTGTCTTAAGAACAAGCTTTTGATATTCAAACAAATTTTCAGGCCAGCCATGTTGTATGCTGTACCAATATTGACTAGCTGTTGTAATACCAGGAAGAAAACTCTGCAGAGAGTTCAAAATAAAATTTTGAAAATGATCCTGAAGCTTCCTTCCTGGTATAGTACCAATGAGTTACATAGAATATCCAATGTTGAAACATTGGAACAAATGTCAAATAAAATAATTAATAATTTCAGGCAAAAATGCGTTATTAAGTTAAGTTAAGTTAAGGTTAAGTTAGGTTAAGTATACTAAAAACGTTTTTTTTTTCTCTTATAAGCAGGTGAAATCAACTCACCTGTAAAAAATCTGAACTGCTACGGCAAATGAAATGTAATATGTTGTTAACAAAATGTTAATAAAATCTTTAATTTGTTTTACCAAATTAGGATGATAGTGTTGTCTAATAACACAGAACACCTAGATATAAGAAATGAATGTAATGTTTGGAATGATACTAATAAAGAAATTAAAAAAAAGAGCAACTTCAACCTTTGAGCTGACAAAGAAATTGTGAAGAACTATGAACGCGTTGAATTCTCGAAGACATATTCATCTGAATACGAGCAACCGCTTATGAAACATGAACGGCGACATATGGCGAATTGATCTATGGCGCTGATCAAAAAGGAGTTTATGGAACTGACCTATGATATCGCCAATATGCTTCATACGCTGTACATCATGCAAATATTGAACCCAGAAGGCATGTGCTGACATACGAAGCACCCCTTGACTTTTCTGTGGGTTTGGTGTAAACTTTGACGGTAAAAATCATAGTGTCCGAGCATAGAGGATACATTTCAGTGCACACCATTTTTGGTACATATACATTATCCATCATAAAAATGAATTGTAAAGGTTTATTTTTGTTCTCATGAGAGTTTTTACTTAAAGTAATGTGATTTTTTTATGCAGTACAAAAAATAAACGGTAAAACTAATGTAGATTTTGAAATATTACCAAAAAACAAAAAGTATCCGGGCATAGAGGACTTCCCCCTAAGCCTTGGTCTTGCGAACCTCAAAATGCTAAACCGGATCATTTAAATATTTCTCCTTCAAGTTGTTGTGAGGTCCGCCAATTTTTGTAAACCTTAAATAAAATAAAGAGTTCATCATTATTAAATATAAATAGGTATAACGAATTAATATTATTTTCGCAAATCCAAACTAAATTTTTATTTGTTTGACAGAAAAAAAACAATGGAAATTGACTGTTCGTCAAGGCATATTGAGGATGGATGTATTTCCAAGTTACAGTTCAGTGGTGGTAGTCAGCTTCTGTCAAATATTTTATAGCATATTATTTTTATGGCTCACAAACCGCTGAGATCATTGCTTTGAAACTACTTTGAATATCGTATGGAAATTGCTAAGAAACTCACAAACAATTCGTCTACATCTTATTGAAGATTCCGTCATTAACTATAAAATTTTGTTTTGAAATCAATAAAAATTACGCTGCTTTTTTCCAGAATGTCTTTTCCCTGAGCTCAAAAGATCTTTTCTCCAAACTAATTTCTTCGAATGACTTGTTTCACAGAAAAGTAATGTTGTTCAAGAAAAGGCGCGAAATGTTGGAAAATCGAGAGGCTTTGTTGCAAGAAAGGAAAACCATCTTACAGTACAATACGATGCAATGTAATAATGAAATAACTTATTTTTTTTATGTTGCCATTTTCTTATTCAAAATTTTCTGAAAAAAAAAACCATGTGAAAGACTTGGTCAGCTTTGGATTCATCCCTGTTCTAGCTAGGTGTAGTTATCAGCGTCGTCCAAGAGCCACCACAATCAGATGGAAAAAATGCCCTATGGTTGCCATCAAACCATCAGCAAGGGTGGAGAAAGGGTTGTCGCTATCCGCACGAGGGGTGCCCGTCGTCGCACCTACACAAGTGAATTTTTTCTCACTCTTTATTAGTCGTTTTTTTTCTCCCACTCCAAACAATCCTCGACTCGTGGACCACGAGTCGTGTTGGAACGAAACTTCGACAAGGAATCGGTCAAAATTTGAATCATTTCCCTTCGATTTGCCACTCGTCATCAAGTAAGTGTACCCGCAAAGCCTACCTCGCTGACTGTGAACACGACCGACGAGACACGGTGAGAGCATCAAACGAAATACCCGATCGACTACAGAGCCAACAAAGACCTAGTCGGGGGATGCATCCTTTCTATCCACCAAAGCATCAGCGTCGGAAAAAATACCAATTCCAAAGTGAGGCAAGCAAAGAGCATGAGTGAGAGCATTTCCCCCTGTAAGACAGGGACTTGTAAAATTTGTATTCCACCAGACCTTATCTAAATAAAAGTCATACACTGTGGTCCGCTAGATTTGTTTTTAAATTTCTTTTTAATTATCACATTTATTGAGTATATCTTGGTGTATATACTTGTTATATTTTTAGACATATTTAATCTCTCTATTTCTAAGCTCAATCTTCAAGGTTATTACTTTCTGTTATTAATATTCAGAAAAGCACAGGAATTTTTGGTTTTGACACCATTTAAAAATAGGCCGAGCTCTAATGCTCAGTTTGATGTGATTTTAACAAAAGTGCAATCATTATTCGTCAACATCGAAATCAATAACTGATTCAACAGTTATTTAAAGTTGCAGTACATTTTTGTCACGACCTGTATTTTGGACGGTCTTCGATAGAACGTTGCAAAATTGGCGGCGGGCGTTGGATGGGAAGAAAGTGAACGGAGAAAAAAAAGTTCGTCCGAGGAAAAAATGCTCCCCGGCACGCACACTTGCATTTTTTTTAATTTTTCGAAACCTGACTGCACCAACACACAATACCGCTACACACAAAGCATCACACGACAGCATCACAGAAACGTGAGAGACACGCGGCCGATTTTCGTAAAGGGGTGGGGGGATGAGGGAAAACGTGTTCCTTCTGCTTTTTTTCTGATCTCCGTTCGAAGAAGAGAGAGAGGAAAACGCGCGAGTGATTCTGTTGCTGCGCTTTGGAAAGGGTTGCTGAATTTCAACGCGAGGCGGACTGGGAGAATGGGAACTTTGGACTGGACGCATATTCTGGATGAATAAATAGGTAGAGTAGGAGCCGAGGGGTGTGAGTGGGTCCTCCGCTACAGAGAGGGAAAAATTAAAAACTCCAAAGAGAAAGGGTGGCGTGCTTTGACGCGGCTACTCTTTTTTCCTCGAGAAAATAAAAATCCAAAAAGAATTTGCCTGCGTCGCTGCAAACAACAACGAGGGTGCTGACAGGGTTGGGGAACGGTGTGCTGATAGCGAGATGTAAAATGGAAAAGGAGTGGAAACTTTCAAATGTGTATATAATTTAAAACCAAAACGGCAATTTTTGGAATTTAAATTCAAGGGCTCTTTGGAATAGAGAGAATTAAAGTAATATTTTATTTCCATAATGTTTATCAACTATATTTTTACATGTACAGTAAGTTTGGAGTATTATTCGAAAGTACTAAAAATCAAAAATTAATTTGCTCTTTTGATTTTAAATCAGATAAGAATAGAGATCGATGACTGTCTCATGGAAAATTGCTCGTTAAGACAGCTTGCAGACGACTGTGTTGTTTCTGTCACAGGACCAACAGCAGCCGAACTACAAGGACTCTTACAAGATACTCTGGATAATTTGTCTACTTGGGCCTTAAAGCTGGGTTTCGAATTCTCTGCGGAGAAAATTGAGATGGTTGTCTTTTCAAAGAAACACAAACCTGCCAAGTTTCCGCTTACACTCATGGGTAAGACAATCACTCATAGCATGTCTTCTAAATATCTCGGGGTCTAGTTCGACGCCAAATGCATCTGGGGGAAACACATTGCGTATCTGACACAGAAATGCCAAAAACGAATCAACTTCATGCGAACTATAACCGGAACATGGTGGGGAGCCCATCCGGAAGATCTGATCAAGCTGTACCAAACAACCATCTTGTCGGTCTTAGAGTACGGTAGCTTTTGCTTTCAATCCGCGGCGAAAACACATATGCTGAAGATACAGCAGATTCAGTACCGTTGTCTTCGCACCGCGCTAGGCTGCATTAACTCGTCTCACACAATGAGTTTAGAGGTACTTGCAGGAGTACAGCCCCTGACAGATCGTTTCGCGAAGTTAACACTCAGGTTCCTCATCCGTTGTGAGGTTCTCAATCCATTGTTTATTGAAAACTACGAAAAGCTGCTTGAACATAACCCTCAAACTCGTTTCATGAGTGTGTACTACTGGTACATGACGTTGAAGGTTAGCCCATCTTTTCCTAGACTTCGACTGTTCCTCTGTAGTATTTGATTTGTCCATGAAGGAAGATATCCATGGTATACCAGATCACTTTCGTTCAAAGTTTATCCCTCCAATGTTTGCAAGTAAATTCGGGCATGTCAGTGAGAACCGACAGTTCTTCACTGATGGGTCAAAAAAGGATGATATCACTGGTTTCGGTATTCACAACGTTTTTCATAGCGCTTTCTTCATGCTTCAAAAGCCATGTTCTGTATATGTTGCTGAGCTAGCAGCTATACATTACGCCTTAGAGTACATCAGTTCTCTCCCACCGGAGCACTTCTTTATTGTTTCCGACAGTCTAAGCCAGGTCTGCCCAACCTTTTTGGCTCTTTTTCGACATAAATGGTTGGTGCATTCGCAAGAATAAACCAATATGAACAAAATTACTCTCAAATGAAAGCTTTGTAGTATATCTGTCTAATCCATACTGAAAATTTTAAATTTATATCAAACTCTTTGCTAGCGATGCAAGCAAAGGAAAAAATCAGTCCGGCCCGCGGGCCGGATCATTTTTTAAACTTAAGTGCATCGGTAGCAAAGAGTTTGATATAAATTTAAAATTTTCAGTATGGATTAGACAGATATACTACAAAGCTTTCATTTGAGAGTAATTTTGTTCATATTGGTTTATTCTTGCGAATGCACCAACCATTTATGTCGAAAAAGAGCCAAAAAGGCCTGGTCTAAGCTCTCTGGAGGCTGTTCGGTCAATGAAGCCGGTGAAGCACTCAGCGTACTTCCTGAATAGAATACGTCAAGCATTGAGTGCTTTGTCAAATCGCTCTTACACTATTACCCTAGCTTGGATCCCTTCGCATTGCTCCATTCCGGGCAATGAGAAAGCGGACTCTCTGGCTGTTTTTGAAGCGTATCAATATCCGAGTTTGATTGTGTTCGTTCCTTGTCTTTCTTTTCCCCCTTCAAATTGTCCTTTTCTCACCGTTTCTGTTTAGTTTCATTACAGATCTGGACATCCTGTCCCTTCATCAGCTTAGTAGTCTTAGTAGCTTAAGAAATCCCGAAAAATCCTCTCCTTTTTTGTTACAAATGTATTCCCTAACCTTAAAACTTCCGCAAACTAACAATGTTTTAAAAATAAGTTCAAATTTCAAAATGTAAATAATGTAAAAAAGAAAGGATTTCAGCTCTGTTATGCCCTATGGCGCCTGAGCCTGCCAAATAAACGAGATAAAAAAAAAGAATAGAGACTTCAAAGTTTGGGCCAAAAAAAATAAGATTAGGAGGTGGCACAAGCGACTCGAATGTGAATTTTCAAGTTAGGCGGCGTTCACAAATTACGTAACGCTTTAGGGGGAGAGGTGAGTGGCTCAAGTGTTACGGCGCATACAAAAAAAATAATTTTTTTTTCTTCATACAAAAAGCGTTACGGTTGGAGGGGGTCCAAAAATTTCAAATTTTAGCGTTACGTAATAAAGAGCCGCTGCCTTAAGTATTCAAAACCTTGTTGGTTTTCCAAACAAATTTCAAACTCTCAACATCATTTTGTTCAAAATTGAATTTAACGTAAATTCTTGGTTGTCGGCTATCTCAGTCTTAATCTGCGAACGTTTAAATTCAAGGGAAAAATGGTCAAAAAACGATTGACCATTTTTCCCTTGAAAAGGGCCACAACAAATGGCCGAAACGTGGGGCAAAATAAATTTAAACGTTTGCAGAATAAGACTGAGATAGCCGACAACCAAGAATTTACGTTTTCAACTTCCAGTCGCAACCCCCAATAAGGCTGAAACAAATAAAAGTTGTTGTCAAACTTTTTCCTATCGTCATCTGGATCATTATTTTACTTGGTTTTTACTCTAAAAATCAAAAAACCTAGCTGGTGTTAAAAAAATTATATATCTTTTTTTTTCTCCCCTTCAAAATTTTCGGATTTTTGAAGGGGGGGGGATGACATAAAATAAAATTAATATTTGTATCAGCCTAAATTGAATTTTACTAAAATCAAAACTAGTCTTAGTTCAAAAATTCACCAAATTTATCCTCATATTACCAAAAAAAAAAAAAAAGTGATCATTAGTCTATTTATAAATACTCAACCCATTCCAAATCTTTTAATATGTTTTTTTGCTTATTTGCTTGTTCTCAAACTGCGTATACAATACATGTAATTTGAAAATTGTTTTTTTTAATTATTCAACAAAAATTTACTAGTTTTTCATAGAAAACATCATTTTTATTGTATTATTTTTAATTTTTTTTTTTCGCTGGAAATAACATTTTTACTAATGATTTGAAGTTCTTAAAGCACCTTGTCATAACAACAAATGGAATAGTGCATCAACTCTCCCTTACTCAATTTTCCGTATCTCGATATCGAGTTAGAGAACCGTAGTAAAAGCTAGTTTTCATGGCTTACTCGATGGTCCTTGGAATTGCATTTGCACTGATTTTGTGTTCTATAACCAGGCATACTTTAGAGCAGCGTGCCTCTTTGCGAGGGAGCAAAAAAATGCTAAGCAGAGAGGCAACGAAAAATAAGCGAGGAAGCACAAAACACAACAGAGTGAAATTCTATCAAAACAGAATGCTATCACAACTCCCCGAGGGCTGTCTTGTTCGGGCGAGACACTCAAGAGTTCTTTTGAAGCGTGAGTAAAGGTGAGTACAGCAACACGAGAAAGAGAGAGAAAGAAAAAAAATCCTCGGATTTTCTGCACTCTCACTCGAATTGCTTGAGGATCTGTGTCGAGATGTTGATTTCTGTTTTTACTTCTGAGAAAACATCAAAATCGTCTTAATTTTGCATCGCATAGGAGTTCCTATTAAGCCTGTCTATAACTCGACGGTGCCTTTAATATCGAGTTATGGAGAGTTGATTGTGTATGTCAAAAAGTGCAAACATATTTTTGTAATTATTTTATAAATGTTACTTAGACCTGTTATAGGAATTTATAATAATCAAAAATAGCTTCAGCTTTAGCTTTAACATTAAACCAGCGAAAATTTGAAAATCAAGTAGTTTGCGCCTTCTTTAAATCACAATATTTTTGGCTGAATCTTTGAATTTTCCCTCCTCATGTGATTTAAATCCATAAAAGCACACGATTTTTTGGGTTTGCGTCATATATCAATATGCAAACTTTTCCGACTACGTTCTATAAAACGTTGAGTTTAAAATTTAAATTGCAGCTCAGTCAAAAACTTTTTGGGTTAGTTTTCAGGGAAGGAAATACTTATTTCCGCCGTGCGGGGTGACATTGGGCCTAGGGGGTGACTTTGACCGCCTCTTTCGATGCATCTTATGGCTAGTAGGAACGTCAAAAAACTAATCTATGACCATTTATTGGCCATTTATAACGTATTCTTGAAGCTTGACACATTGTATTCATTATTCTGGCATTAGCTTGCTGTAAAAATCTTGGCCCAAAGTCACCCTTATGGCCCAATGTCACCCCGCCTTACGGTTCCTATATTTCTTAACGAGATTTTTAGCCCTGGGCTAGTTCATCTTGGGACCAACGACTTTACTTCTCTCCCAAAGGAAGTCATCACTATAAATTTTTACGTCATAAGTGACTATGTCTGGGATGGGATTCGATTCCAGGTCCTTGGCGTGAGAGTCGAGTGTTCTAACCACTACACCAGGTCCGTCCCCAGGAAATACTTATTGATTTTATGTGAAATTCTGTTACAAAGATCCTTGAAATACTTGGAGAAATTCCTGAATGAACATAAGCAACACAAGGATTTCTAAAAGATATTCCTGCAAGAAACAGTGGATTTATTATATTAAAAATGCTTCACGCTCAGTTGTGTTCGTTACTAAGTGATGCTGCTTTGCTGAATCGTTAATAATTTTTGATCGCGTCCCGTGAATTTCGTTCGTTTTATTCCTGGTTTGTTGATGTGATAACGCATTGCCGGTGTCTTCATCCGTTGTGCCAGTCGATAGTTACGAAAAGAAATTTCTCAGTTTCTACAAGCAAAAAAAATAAATCGAGGAACAGTAATACGATTCCCTCCATTGTTTTCACTACATCACGGACAATACACGCTGAGCTAAGGTAGACGATGGAAACCAAGAACGAAACAATCTGTTCAAAATGTTACGCTGCTGTCGTTGATGGACAAACATACACAATTTGCCAAGGCTTTTGCACCGATGCATACCATGCAGATTGTGTGAAATTAACAGATGCCGATGTACTGAGCTTCAAACGGAATCGCTGTATTTAGTGGTTGTGTGTAAGCTGTACTACTTTGATGAGTGAAATACGAAATGATAAGTCATTGCTTTCAAAACGGTTAAGCTTTGCCTCCGAGAACAACCCGACAGAAAATTTGGTATCCGCTCAAGAAACTGCACTCAAGAAGGATATTTTGGAACTCAAGCAGGAGATCGCTTCTATTCAACGTACTATTGCTGACCAGAGTGATCGCGTAGCTACTACATCGATCAACGAATGTTCTCCTTTGGCTCGATCATCCCCAAAGTACAATAAAAAGCTGATGCAAGGTTCGAAGTGCTCCACAACCGATGCTTCAATATCATCTGTGTCGCAGGGGAAATTTTGGCTCTTCTTCACTCGTTTGAGAAACACTGTTAACGAACGTCAAATGTTCCGGATGGTCTCAACTTCGATTGGTTCGGAGAATGTTGCAGTGAAGAAACTTGTTGCTGACTGGAAGGACGTTTCCACATTGCCATATATTTCATTCAAAGTTGGAGTCGATGTTGAATTCAAAAGTGTTGCAATGCTACCATCTACCTGGCCCGTTGGAGTTTGTTACCGAGAATTTTATAACACTTACGATGTATGGGAACCATGATTAGAAAATTATATGTATTTACCACGAGATTAATACGTTTCAAGTTGTATTTTGTCATGTAGTTTATTTTGTGGTTGTGTCTATTCAATTTGTAAAGTCGAATTTCAAGTACACTGTTAAGGTAAATAAGCTCGTTTGATCCGCTGGTGTATAAACAATTACTTTGTTTCAGTGTTTTCCGTCTTGTTATGTTCAAATCAAAATAATTTTAAGATTATTCAATTAGACCATAAGGCGTCCGTTGAATCTATTATGAAATAAAGAATAAAGAATAATTTAACCGTAAATCTAAAGAGCGGTTCCATAGAAAATTACGACTTTTTTTTCCCAAATTTCATTTTTATATTTTTTTATTTGGATGAAATTTTACACATGCTTTCTCTATGCCCAAAAATGCCTTTTTGCATCATCGGTTCGCCATTTTGACTCTAGCCTTACTTTTGAGGAGGGCCTAAGAAATAATTCCTTAATAATTTTCAAAAAAATATAACTTAGAAACGGTTTGTCCGATCAGTTTAAGCAAAAGTGTTATTTCCACACGTCACCAGTTATTTATTTCTCAGTCTTTATGTGTTAAGTGAAGCTGAATGTTGATTTTGGTTGCTCAGTCAAGAATCAATTGGTGAGCTCGTCTCATGGTTTTTTTTTCAAATCTGTAAAATTTACATAACTGCACATTTAATCGTTATAACGCTGGAACGTAAACATGACTTTTCAACAAACCTTTAAGTGTTCGTCACTGTGAGTATCGGCATAAACACTTATTCATAAATTATTTATGTTTTACATTTTTTGTTTTCAAAACATCCCTTTCCTTCTTCCATTATTTTTGTAATTAAAAAAAACTTCGAATGATTCTACACTTTAAGTGTAAACTTGCAAAAGTTCACTTTATTCAACAAACTTCGAATGGTTCGTCATATTTCATATGAGTCTAATATGGTAATACATGCTTTCGTTCTGACAGCTGTAGAAATGTTGCGTTTAGCTATTCGTTCATCACACTTGGAATGGTTCGTCCTTTCACCCTTGGAATGGTGTCGACATTTTTTTCTGCTACTCGTAACCCGAGCAACACACATGTTATAATTGTGTATCATCAACTGATATATGACCAAAGCTAGTCATATATAAGGGATGGTACACAAATTATGTCACGCTAAATTTCAACTTTTTTGACCCCCTCCCCCCTTTTGTCGCGTTTTTTGTATTAGTCCTCCAAAATTTTTATAAGGCTTGTCACGCTTGGCTTGACCCCTCCCCCCCCCCCCCCCCCCCTAGAGCGTGACGTAATTTGTGCATGACCCCTAAGTTGATATTACACAAAATTGTGTATATAATTTATAACATGTGTATTGCTCGGGCATTTTTTTTTCGTCAATTGAAAATATTATATTTATAAGCATGTTAATATCTAGCAAATGATTGAGTGTCATTGTCTTACCACAGCAAGGATGTTGCAGGCACCGTTATTGACCCTGTATAAAACGAACTGAATTATGTACACTGAAGAACATTATGGCCAATTCCAGCTAAACTTCTAGTTGACTCTTTGTGTATCTCCACTGACTTCGGTCATTCACGAAATAGCAACCATCGATACGCGTACTCAGTCTTAGCTAAGCTAAGTAAGTTAAGAAATCAGTATAAATTTACAAAAAACAACGGTCTGTTGGTGGGGGAGAATTATGAATTAAAAATTTTCAAATTGGTGCAAAGAACACTAAAATGTTAAACACAATTGAGTTAAACGAATCTATGCAAAAATAATATTTATGAAAATAATACTAAAGACATATAATTAATCTTCAATATTTAATGAATTCAAAAAAGGTAGGCCTTGACCGGCTTGGATGGTCTTTTTTCTGCTTGTATTTTTTTTTTCATTTTTCAGATACAATTTTTTCAAGAATTTCCAATTGTGAGGAATTACCTGTAAGGATCTGGTAGATCTGGTTTATCGGTGTTAAGCTTATCCTAATAGCTGGTTTGTGTTGTTTTTGAAGCAATATTTGGCGGTGATTGATGAAGTGAAAAAAATGGTCATTCCGGTGTTTGTTAGATTCAGTTTGGCGTTTGTTAAGTATTCCTTTCTATTTATTTGTTGTTTGATTAGTTTGTTTTTGTTATTAGTTGAATCCCTGTTCAATTTCCACTATGGAAATTGACAGAGGTGTGCAAAATTCAGATAACAATAATGATTTAGTACTTTCTTCTTCGAAACCATTTAAATAATTAGAAGAACAATCAATAGAGTAAGCAATGAACTCTAAAGTTATAAAAAAACTAATTCAAGTAGAAGCCATTCAGGAAAATTCAGGACAAAATCTTTGAACAATATTTGAAAATTCAGTTATCAGTTTAGTAGGAAGAGTCTCCGTAAGCGTCCCAGGATAAATCCATGTCAGAGTTTCTAGAGACATTTCAGAAAAATATCCTGTTCTATTTTTTGCTGAACCCATGATTTTATTTACATTCTTGAAGGAATCTCAGGGGCCCAGATAGCCGTAGCGGAAAAAGGCGCAGCTATTCAGCAAGACCAAGCTGAGGGTCGTGGGTTCGAATCCCACCGGGGTTGGAAATTTTCTCGACTTCCCAGGGCATAGAGTATCTTCTTACCTGCCACACGATATACACATGCAAAAATGGTCATTGGCATAGTAAGCTCTCAGTTAATAACTGTGGAAGTGCTTATAAGAACACTAAGCTGAGAAGCAGGCTCTGTCCCAGTGGGGACGTAACGCCAGAAAGAAGAAGAAGGAATCTCAGGAAAAGATTCTGAAGAAATACATGAAATAATTCGTGGAGGAATCTCTGAAGTAATCCCCGAAAAGGAATTCATTGAAAATGCTCTGAATCCTTCGGTGTTGTTTTTGAAAACAGCTCTGGAAATTTTCAGGCATGGTAGAGTATCGTGAGGAGTACCCTGGATGACTTGTTGGAGAAATCACTGATAAAATATTTTTGAAAATTCTTACGAAAATTCTAGAAAGAAACATGTAGAAATCCCTTTTCAAATTCTTGTAGAATTTGAAATCTTCTAAGAAATTCTTGTGGGAAACCTCAATATTATATTGGATTGTGCTACTTTTCCCTGAATGTTGGTTCCCCGAACTCCAGTTTCCCAAATGACTCGTTTCCCAGAGTGCCATTTCCCCGAATGACCCGTTTCCCTGAAAAGTGGAGCAGTTCAAATAGGCGCAATAACAGTTTTCAGTGGCAGGGTGGTGAATTAGAAAGAACGATAAGCAATTAAAAGAAGGAACTATTTAGTCATTCTCAGATATACACATGTTGCCAAAAATGCTGAGGACGGTAAAACTCGTAAGATTTGACAATCAAATAAAGAAGGGTGCATATCAGGTGACCAGTACGTTCACCACCATGGAATGTATAAAGATATACATTTCCATACATTTGTGAGTTCCAAAAACATTTCGGGGAAGTGGGTTATTCGGGGAAACGGTATTTTCGCGAAACCGACATTCGGGGAAAAGTGGCACAACTATTATTTTGGGATTCCTTGAAAAATTGCTTAGGAAAATTAATAAGATGTTTCTGGTAGAATCAATGAAAAAATATTGGATACGCCCAAGGGAAATAATCAATTTTTGAATTTCCTCATAAAGACCACTTGAAAAAATCCGAAAAAAAATAGAAAAATTGAGAAAGTTCCTCCAGGACTTCCCTCTACCGGCAGCTTCATTTTGACCGCTAAAAAATTATTCAAATCACGATAACTTATTTATTTGTCGATATATTGGCACCATTTTTTAACAAGATCTCAAAAAACTGCTTGTTTAAGAATCCGTGTCTCCACGGATTCTCCAAATAAATTTTTTTTGGCGAAAATTTTGTTTTTGGTCAACTTATCATATCTACTATATGATGCCAGGGAATAAGGAGCTACTTTGAAAAAATCATACAAATCGGTTCAGTTTTCGTAAAGAAATCTAAAATGCTCATTACTCAAGGACGGGTGCACCAAATTGCTTCATTTTTTACGGACTGGTACAAACGACAAAGGCTACAGTGACGATATCTTGGTACGCGGAACTGCATATATTTCAACCTCATCGGGAGTGCACGCATGTCCGCTGTTGTGATGAAGAACCATCAATCACGCGGAGGACTGCGGAAAAGTGATGGACTTTCGCTCTTGTTGTTCAACACGGCGCTAGAATGTGTTATGCCAAGAGTCGAGTATAACTTCCGTGTTTCAAAAGATCCAGTCAATTTGTTTGCTTAGCGGATTATATGGATATTGATAGTTGAGCATTTAAAAAGGTGATAGGCTTGTATGTCCGTTTAAATCGTGAGGATGCAAATTTGATCATGGGTGCGTCAAGACAAAGAAGATACTATTAAGCGAGCCCGAGAACGATAGGGTTTGCCTAGGAAGTAGCGTGACGATAGATGTGGATACATTTGAGATGCACCTTTTGTGGAAACTGGTCCTACAACTGGCTCCAGAAGAATCTGCGTTCGAAAAACAATCATTTACGCACCAAATGTACCATGTATGTAACGATCACAAAACCGTTAGTCATCTACGGACATGAAACGTGAACTATGCTCGAGAAGGACCTGAAAGCTCGAATGATGAACCACGAGCTCGCCCAAATGTATGGCGAACCTGTATACAGAAGATTGCGAAAACTAAAAGGATACTGACTTGAAAAATGCTAAAGCCGCACAAGTGATCTTCACTCGAATATCAATAAAAGCATTGTTCATTCAATTCATTGCTGCCAATCATGACCCGTTAACAAAGTGACACCTTGTCAATAAAAAAGGAAAATGAATAGAAGAAATAATTCTCACTCAAAAAAACAATAGAAAATCAACGAATAATAGAACGATTAATTTCCCTTTGAACCCTTTGTCGAGAAATTTCTGCTATTTTCGCCTTTTCCTCGTTTACTTTCCAACATTTATAACAAGCTGCCGAGCTCGGAGGAAGCGAAACCCGCGAGAAGGTCGTCGCCGCTGGTAATGAAATTCCACCAGCCTTCAACCTTCCGATTCCGACTCCGAAAGGCACACGCGGGTTCAGTTGATGCCGCCGATGATGACTGAACTCCGTTTCCAAGGGGACGTCCAACGCTAGGGCATGCGGTGGTTAGGACTGTTTCCTGGTACTCCCCCACCCAACTTGGGATGCTGACCGAGTGATTGCATTTATGCGTGTGGTCGTGCTCCAGCTGGTTTACTTTTTTCTCGATTTTTAGAAAACTTTCCGGAGCCTCCATCCGCTTCCCTGCCACGAACACACAGGCAGCACATAGGCGCACACTTTCCATCCCGTTTTGATTATGTATTTTTTACTGGCCATGTACCTAGATGATGCCGTCCGTCCAACCGCGCCGCCAGCCAGTCAATGATTTTTATTCGACTTATTTTGCATGCACCCAACTTTGCGCTCTCCGAGCAGGATAGGTTACTCTTTCTCTCAAACTCGAGTCAGGATAAAGGGAATGCGATATTTCGAATGCTTCTGGCAAACAGCGGGCGAAACGAAATATCACGAACCTCCACGGAATTTAATGAGACAAAATTTAAGTTTTCCGGTTTCGTTTCGTTCGGTCAAATAAAAAAAATCGTTTATATTTTTCAGCAACCAACCGCATGATTGTTAGAATTTTTTCCGAATGCAATTAACCTGAATGAACTTCTATTTCCGTTTACCTATCGTTTCTTTTTGACAAACAAGAAGGCATATCACATACCCTCAATCGGGATTTTTATTTCCTCGAAGCATCGCGAAAAAAAATCTCTTGACTCTCAGCAAACAACTAGCCAGCGTCACGGCAACGCAGCTCACCATCGAATCGCTTTTCTATTTGCGACGCCACCCCAACCACCACGCCACCCCACTATTTTCCCCGGGCAAAGGGAAGGATGAGTGGCAATCGAATGCACCCCACGTCGATCTTTTTGTGGTAGGCCAAAAACCACCCTCACCCAGCAGTGGCATCTGGTCTCGGTTCATTCTGCAGAGGTGATGCATTCCTAGTTTAGCGTTGTTTCTCATTCCTTCGATGGAACAAAATGCGCTGATCATCATCGCTGCTGTGATATTTAACGGTAATAGGTGGGAGACGTTTCACTGTCGTAATTCCAACTAGCACAGTGAAAACACGCATCCCTTTACCGACCGGGTTGGGATGGTGTGAAGGATCAATGTTGGTGGGAGATAATCCCGTTACACTGTGTAGGAGATAACGCAGTTTTCTGTTGAGATAAACGATTTTGAATCTGTTTATGGACGGAGTTTTCAACCTGTCGGAAAATGCGACGACGATAATTTCATCGAATGAACTTATTGACAACTATTGCGGATTGAAAAATGATCTTTATTTAACTACACTTCAGTTAGTATCACTTCCCATATCAAGGTTTTCTGTGTTAGATAAAACTGTCATCCTCACTTCTTCCAAATCTATCTCCCTGGAATTTTTTAAAATGTTCTTGATTTTCTATTGGACTAATAAGTCCTAAATTGAAATTGTGCGCGCTTTCAAACTGCACAGCAAGTTTTTGAGCTTTTTCGAAATTAGTTAGTAGTTTGTATTCCTCTTTCAATGCCGGTATTGGCTTATGAGGGTTTTTTTTATTCAAAATTTTAGATAATTTCCAAAAGGGCTTAGAGCCAGGGTCAAATTGAGAAATTTTATGTTCAAAATTTTTGTTTCCTAACTGTGAAAATCGTTTTTATTTTTTTTTTCTGCAGATCCTGCCAAATTATTTCCATAGCAGGATCGCGAGTGCGTTGCAATTGCCTTCTCCTCACATTTTTAAGACGGATCAAGAGTTTAAGATCATCGTCTTTATTCACGGATTTGAATTTTACTTCACATTTTGGTATTGCAATGCCCCTGGCTTCAACAATGGAATTTGTTCAAGTTGCAAGAGTATTGTCAATATCAAGTTTTGTTTGTAGAAAAATGTTAACATCAAGATGACTATTGATATAGTTTTCATATATATTCCAGCCGGCTCAAAAATAATTGAGAATCGCTTCATGGGATATTTGAAATGTAACAGGGACATTATCAGAATCAAAATCAGCATGAGTAACTAATTGGCTACAAAGATGACTAGAGTCGGTTAAGATCAAATCAATCGTTGAATGGTTTCTAGAAGAGGAAAAACATGTGGGGCTATCAGGGTATTACTTTGAGAATTATTCCATGACCGATGTTTGGCATTAAAGTCACCAATGACAAAATATTTTGACTTATTTCGAGTCAATTTTCGCAAGTCAGTTTGGACCAAATTAAGGTGAAGCTGAATCGAAGCCAAACCTCAAATTTTCAACAGCACAAATTTGGAGAACCGAACACCCGTTTGAGCTGAAAACTTAATCGATTGGTCACACCCAGCTAGTGACCAATCGATTAAGTTTTCAACTTAAACAGATGTTTGGTTTTCAAGATTAGTGCTCTTGAACATTTGAGGTTTGGCTTCGATTTATCTTCACCTTAACTTGCTGTCCAGAGCATTGAAAAGGCAAATAGGCAGCTATGAAAGTATATTTACCAGACTGTGTTTCAACAGAAACACCTAAAGTTTCAAAAACTTTAGTTTCAAATGACGAAAAGAGTTGATGTTTGATACGCCTATGAATGATGATTGCAACTCCCCCACATGCCCCATCAAGTCGATCATTACGATAAACAAAAAAGTTAGGATCTTTTTTAAGTTTGGATCCAGGTTTTAAAAACGTTTCAGTAATAACTGCTATATGCACGTTATTAGCTGTAAGAAAATTGAACAGCTCGTCCTCTTTACCATTCAGAGAACAAGCTTTCCAATTTAAAATATTTAAATTATTATTTTGATCCATTAGAAAAACGTAATCCAATAACAATTTGATTAGTTATTTTACACTAACTTGGACTGCTTCAGTCATAGTGATGGCTTTGAACATTGCATCAATCATTAGATTCAATTGTTCAGTTAGAAAATTAAAATCAGAAGTGGGTACATTATCTGATGATTTCCCGTTAACCGAATTATTCGAAATTAAAATATTCGAACGGCTTGTAAATGAGCATGATTATAATCTTCCTGGTGGATATGATTTCTAATCAAGTGATCGTCAACTGAAAAATGAGCATTGTTCGAAATTCTACCAGGGAAATTCCGGAAATGACCGTTATCGTAACGGATATTATCTTTCATCTGCCTGGCACGAGCCTCAACGACTCTCCTGCGTGAAGGGCAATCTCAAAAATTTGACTTATGATTGGCCCTGCAAATCGAGCATTTAAACTTGGTGGTATCTTCTTTCACTGGACAGACGTCCTTAGCATGAGATGAACCTCCAAAAATCATGCATTTAGCATCCATGTGGCAATTTTTCGTATTATGACCCCACTTTTGGCACTGACGGCACTGAGTAGGGTTCTGGTAATTTCATCCAGGTTTCTGGAAATGTTACCATGTCACACGGACATTGCACAAAAGTCTAGCTTTTTCTAAAGCTTCAATATTACAGTCGACTCTCCACATCTCGATGTTCTACATCTCGATATCTCTCCTTATGTCGATGATTTCATAAGTCCCTTCAGTCTGCATACATTTTCACTCTCCATATCTCGATATCCTCCTTATCTCGATATCTCCATATCTCGATGTGTTTCTGTTGATTTTTCGTTCTCAATTTTCTCTCCGTATGTCGATATGACCAACATCGAAGGTTACTAGACCACTGGATCTGATGTGAGTAGCAATAGCAATTGTATTTTTTGACATGGTTACTATGACTGATTTCAATACGACTTTAACTACTGTAATAATTACTGCTATACATAAATCAAAGACTCAAGATAAATAAATTGAATGCCTCTCAACTCTTGCAACATATTACCATTTATGACTTTTAATACGGCATGATTTTAAATTAAAATCTTCTTTGGGACGTTACGTCAGGAAGAAGAAGAAGACAATGAGAAAACGAGAAGAAATACAACTGTGGTATATTCACCAAAGTTGTAGAATATAGCAGTACCAAAAACTTTGTAGAACATAGTAGGCTGCTAAAATTTGTAAATAAATGACTTATGAGTGAAAAAATGATTTTCTTCATTTTTTCATATATAAAGTCAATTATATCAGAAAGTATAAAAGATAGAGAAAAAGTTTGTTCTACAAGGTTTTTTGTATTGAAATATGCTACAACTTTGCTGAACATACCAACTTGCTATCTATTAACATAAAAAAGTTGGCGTATTGGACACTATTGCGATTAGTGCAGAAAAAAAATCCCTTTCGTACGAATTGTAGTACAACTAATTTCGAGACACTTTAGGGAAGCAACCTATACTCTAAAACCACAAAATGACGTCGAAAAGTTCATGTCCGCCTAAACTTGCTATCTGGACCACTGTGCATTCTTGCCACGTTTAGTGACAGTTTTAAATTCCATTTTTTTGGAAGGAAGTTGTGAATTCAGAGATTCACCCTTCCTTTTGTTTGTAGTTGCAACCATGTTTAGTGAATAAACGAAAGAAGATGTGACCTTTTAAGAGGTTTATTTCCAAGACGGTGTCCAAGAAGGATTACAACTGCTCAGTGCCGAATTTGGCCTTCAGGGTGCCCGGGTCAGATCTCATAAAGGGGCCAACATATTTTATATATCAAGTTTTCCAATAGAGTTTTTATGTTATTTTTCGTTTCAATATAACAATTTGTAGAAGATTGGCTCGTTTTTCGGCATCTCTATAATTTGTATAGAGTGAGAAATTGCTAAAAATCTATAAAGCCGTTATATTCCAAAGCTCTTTTGATTTCATTTACTACAAGTTTTCAATTTGTCTCCGGTACCAACGCCATTAAACGAAAATCGAGCTACCACAGATGAGCAGCAGAGAAATCCCAATCCCTACCATGTTCTTTCTTAAAAAATTGTGACCACTGACCTCGAGTTGCAATGTTTACCATGGCTCCATCCCAAAGTCAATGAATTGTATACACTAAAAATGAATTTTGGCTCCGTAAAGCGTTAAACGCGATGAGCTTCAAATAAACGAAATAGTAAAAAAAAGTTTGTCTCCGGTTGGAAAAAAAAGTATTTACAGTACTGGCAAGAACAAATTGTGTACTTTAGGCTGATTTTCATACAAAATGGTTTGGAGACCTCTGCTTGTAACCAACCGATTGACCTGAAGTTTGAACTGCATGTTGGAAATAACTTCAAATTAGATCTGTGAATAAATCATCCAATTATATGCAAACGCGTCTAAGTTTTTAAGTTTTTGAACATTTTGCCAAAAAATATTTTGAATCTCAGATATTTTGGAAACAGTTAATTTACGATAAGTATAATCATCTACCAAAGTTTTGCATTTTATCTAAGGGGAAAAAATTGCAATTTCTAAATATCAACTCAAATCAAAAACATTCCAATTTAAATTTTCTCGCATTTTATTTTTTCAAAATAGTATTCATTTTAATATTTTCCAAACTCTTGAATAGAATTTGATCAATTTCCCATGAATCAAATTTCAAGATATTTCTGGGATGTAATTTGAATTTCAGGTCAGTCGATTCGTTAGAAGCTGTTATACAGTTCCCTAAACTTTAACATTTTGTATGAACATCGTATGTATATTCTATGAATTGTATTCAACGCTAGGAAATTACTGAAGCAAAGCTAAGCTTATACTGAATTCAAAGAAAAGTTCATCAACTATGGCATACAGATTAGAATAGATATTTAAAAATACTGACTGCTGCGTCACAATAGAATTTCTCTTACACTTCAAGTTTCTGATTAAATTGCAAATATACTTAAATTTTAAATTGCTGATAGAAACCCAATAAACTTGAATTGAACAGTGGTTTACGGGTTTTTCCGTATTTTTTTAAGATCACGCAAAAACGTTGAGCACATTTTAAATTCCAACTTTTTTTTTTAACTAATTATGGAATAGTTTTAAAGATTTTGGCTAAACATTCATATTTTCTTGTAGTTTATTGATCAAATCATACTGCGATTTCAGATATTAGGCGAAGAAAAACAATTAACTTTAATATTGGAAAGTTGGCTAAAACATTTTAGTTATATGTTCAAATGAATAAAGAGAAAATATTTAAAGGTATTTCAAAATGTTTTTTGTTCTCAATTGTGGTTCCTCGGGGGGCCCCTTTAACCGGGGGGCCCGGGGCATTTGCCCCCTCGACACCCCCCCCCCCCCAAATCCGGGCCTGCAACTGCTGGCTGTCACTAGGGGGTACAACGACAAATCGAAGGCACGGATCCAGACTAATGCCGAATAGTGATCAATTGGTATAAAAATAAGCACTGAAAAGTATTGTTTTTGAAGCACAAAGAATTCGTGTACGCGTAATACGAGAGTGCACTGATCTAGAACCGACTCTTGAACGAATTGATCAGGAAACTACTTGAACGTTCCTCAAGTTAATTCAATAAATATTCTACGAAAAAAAAAATCGATAAGAGAATACAAATATATAAACAAGAAAAAAAATCAGGGATAATTAAAAAAAAATCGTTCAGAATTTCAAAAAGTATCTTATCAATGGATTTCATAAATGTTAAATTTAATTGGGGCATGGATGAATTAAAAAAAAACGTCCAAAGTTTTCCGACAAAAACCACGAACTAAATTTATCAAAACAAATGTAGCATATATTATTGAATACCTATATGATAAAAACTGAATGAATTTCTAGAAAAAAACCTGAAGCATTTTTCGAAGGATCTTCTGATTCAAATTTCACCAGTAAACAATGTTTACGAGTAGCGAATTTCATTGGACTGTTAGACCAAATCTGAAACATTTTTACTAGCTGTTATAGATCTAATAACACAAAACATTATTTTTAAAATAAAACATTTTTTTTCAATTTACGTTGGAAATCAATTGAATTGTTTTATTGAACCTGGATCTTCAATATAAAAGTTTATACCCCAAGAACAAATGTGACAGACGCAGCAACATTCTTCTTCTTCTTGGCATCACGTCCCCACTGGGACAGAGCCTACTTTTCAGCGTAGTGTTCTTATAAGCAGCACTTCCACAGTTATTCACTGAGAGCTTTCTTTGTCTATGTTGCCATTTTCGCATTCGTATATCGTGCGACAGGTTCGATAATACTCTATGACCAGGGAAGTGAAGAAAATTTCCATAACGAAAAGCTCCTGGACCGACCGGGAATCGAACCCAAACACCTTTAGCATGGCTTTGCTTTGTAGCCGCAGCCTCTAATCAATCGGCTAAGGAAGACCCCTTAACCCCATGCAGCACTGGTTTCTAAATAGAAAGCCTTTCTCTAGCCTGCCCATCTTGCACCATCCCAGCGTCCAATGGTAACAGAAAAAAAAACTCATTATCAACTAATTACAAACACTCAATCAACCTTAATGAAAGGAAGTGAAAAATTTGCTTTTGCTGTGACTGAAAGCGCACTGCCATCATCATCGCATCGCCAACCGGAGGGGAAAGAGTGCTTCTTCGAAATTAGGATTTGAACTTTTCCCGTTTTTTTTGCTCCTCAGCAATCATCAACCAGCGGATATGAACAACGGTTAGAGAAAAAAATTGGACCAAAATCAAATGGTAAAGCCATCCCGAGCAGAACCTGGTATCAAAATCTCAGCAAAATGTTTTTTTTTCGTTTCCCGTTTATATTGATAACAGTTTTGAAAACTGTTTTCTAGATTTGAAGTGGCGTCGTAAACCGTGCAAATGGAAATACTAGGGAAATTCATATTCCAGTGTTTTCGTAGGTAATTTCAGTCCCCCCAAATATCCTTCCTACGGGTAACCGTTCGAGTTGCTTTAAATTAAATGGAAATACCTATACTTATGCAGTAGCAGTATCTTCTATTCCGTTTTTTATAAACGGAAAATCTCAAAAGAAAATCAACTGAAATCATACCTACTTCTTGTAATATGTTTTCCTCTGATTTTGTTTTTTTAACTGAACAATTGAATCATATGATTGATGCAATGATCCAAACCACCACTATGGCTGAAGCAGTACAAGTTGGTGAAATATTAACCTATAAATTGTTTGAAACCTGCCTCTAAACTCAAAAGAAATCCAAACTTTTTTGTTTATCTTAATGATCGGCTAGGGCTTATGAAGCATGTGGGGGAGTTGCTGTAATCATTCATAGGCGTATAAAACATCAACTTCTTTCGTCATTTGAAACATTAGGTGTTTCAGTGCTATTAACAATTGTTGTTATTATTTATATTTTCAAACAAAGTGTCAATCCCATGTTTTTCTATAGGGTTTAAGTCACCGTCGATTGTTATATTTGGAGATTGTTGATATTTTTCGGTGATTACTACACACTGAAATACGATTATAACGTTTCGGCTTACTGATTTTCAGCCATCATCAGATCTACAATATATTTAAATAAATGAATTTGTTTACAATTTTCGATAGCTTTTCATCAACTTTTTTCCACCCACTAGTTTAAATCGATCGTTCACCACCAGTGTGGTTTTATTACTATACTTTGCAATTGGATTAAATGGACAAATTGATGTGAAGTTTTGCGAAAAAGTTACACGTCTTCTCAGTGAGAATCGAACTCACGACACCCTGATCTCTAGTTAGGGCGGATGGGCATCGGAAGAATTCCAAAGAGGTGCACTTTGCGAAAAAGGACCACGTGATTATTGAGTTGAAATCGAATTCAGGTTAACTTCTGCGTCCATGAGTCCTCTCATGGCGTAGGGGTAACGCGCCCTAACTAGAGATCAGGTAGTCGTGAGTTCCATTCTCACTGAGAAGACGTGTAACTTTTTCGCAAAACTTCACATCAATTTGTCCATTTAATCCAATCGCAAAGTATATGTAATATTAGCTTTTCGGTAGTTGTGAGTTTTCAATTAGTTTTTATCGCTTGCTCGGGATACCAGAGAGAAAAAAGGGTGTGAAACTGGGCACTTGCTGAGTTGCCAAAGGTAGCTTTCGAGAACACTCGGGTGGACATCACCGCTTCACACAAGGATACTCTCTAGGTTAGTCCGGGAACGGAGTTTAGTATTAAAAATAATTAAAACTTGTAAATTTAGTTTACTCCGAAGCGGTGACTGCCGTGTGCTGTTTGATTCGCACTCGCTCGTCAAAGCAAAATAGGATGGAAGTTTGAAAATTGAGTTCAGTTTTTCGCGAAGAGTTTTCTGACATGTTCGTATGGCTTTTAGTTGGGTAGAGTTGTTGAAGGTGACAAGCGGACGTTTGTCCTATGGTTAGTGATGTAAGATCCGGATATTCAAAACGGTCGATGTGCTTGAGGCAACTCTAACCTCTATGCAGGGAAATTTATGTAAACGTACAAAGATATACATGAAATTCGAGAAAGGATTGTTCAAAGAACTCCTGGTGGAATTTCGTGAAGGAAACGCATAAAATCTCTAAAAGAAAAAAAAAAATTAGCCTTCAAAAATCAGTACCTACCCGGATAAATCGTACCATTCAGTGAATGGAATAAACCATTAATGTACAATATAAGGTATTGGAAACAATACAGCGTATTGTAATTGAATGTTGAAGCAACATTATTTATGTTTGAATATACAATTTAAAACAATATAATATATAGAAACAGAACACTGTATTGTTTAATTGGTTTTATACCTGTTGCTTTTTTCTATGTAGCTTGGATGAAAAAGTAAACAAAACAAGTTCAGAAAGCAAGAAATGTTGGGTGAAAAATATTCAATAAGTAAAAATGAGTCGCTTTGTAGAAGTCACTTGACATTAGCTGTGACGACGAATGCACCATGATAAATATCTTCACTTCTGTAGAAGTGAAAATTCTTTTGCTACTGTTGGCATGAATATCCGGTAAGTTGGGGACCAATTCATACAAAATACAAATTCTATACTTTTCATTATCAAGTTCGTTGAATTGATTTTGTATTGTACAACAATACACAAAAAGCTATTCAATACAATACGAACGATATATCGTATTGTATTTTCGAAAGTTATATGTAAGAAAATGCCTATATCTGTATTGTAACGATACTTAACAGCCCATACATTATATTGAAAAAAATCCGCAAAGGCATTCAGCTGTTGGTGGAGAAAGTAACAGTCGTCGATGGAACGAATACGGAGGTACAGTTTGAGGTCATCCGCGTACGATAATCGTGGTCCTTCAATTACCAGGTTCACATCATTGAAGTAGATCAGGAAGATCATTGGTCCCAAGTGACTACCTTGCGGGATTCCCGATGTAGCAGCAAACGAAGACGAATAACAGTCTCCTATGAGGACGGCTAGGTGTCGACCTGTGAGATACGATTGGAGCCATTGGAGAAAACAGCCATGTATCCCAAGCCGATCAAGTTTAGCGATAGCAACGTTATGATTCAGCTTATCGAAGGCTGCAGTCAAGTCTGTGTAAATTACATCGGTTTGAAAGCGTTTCGACATACTCTCGGTTATGTATGAAGTTAAACAGAGTAGATTGGTAGCTGTAGAGCGACCTGTCACGAATCCATGCTGATCGACGCTAATGTATGGTTTACAGTGAGCAAGTAACGGTTCCATCATAACGAGTTCAAACAGTTTTGCAACAGCGCAGAGCGAGGTAATACCACGATAGTTGCCAACATCATGCTTGTTGCCGCTCTTGTGAACAGAGAACATATGTGCGAGCTTCCATGTGGATGGAAATACTCCAAGGGTCAACGAAAGACGAAAAACATGAAGCAGTGGTGAAATTAAGTCACGCGTGTGCGTTTTGAGAAATGACGGTGGAACACCATCGGGTCCCGGATTATAAGACGTTTTCAGTTTCGAGGATGCTCTGATGATCATATCTTCGTTAATGTCTACGCTACTCAGGGTTTGGCCGAACTGTGGAACATTAGCGGCGGCGAGTGTAATATGTTCGTCGCTCAATATTTCATCATTGAAAACACTAGCGAATTTATCGGCGAATAGATTGCATATGTCCTGTGGTGATGAGGCCACGTTTCCATTCAGCGACATACACGACGGCAGTCCAGCTTCACGTCGCTGTTCGTCAACATGCTTCCAAAATTGTTTGGGGCGGTACTTGAGCTTCGTTTGAATACTTTGCTGATATCGAATAAAGCAATCTTTCATAGGCGTTCTTCTTCTTTCTGGCGTTACGTCCCCACTGGGACAGAGCCTGCTTCTCAGCTTAGTGTTCTTATGAGCACTTCCACAGTTATTAACTGAGAGCTTACTATGCCAATGACCATTTTTGCATGTGTATATCGTGTGGCAGGTACGAAGCTACTCTATGCCCTGGGAAGTCGAGAAAATTTCCAATCCGAAAAGATCCTCGACCGGTGGGATTCGAACCCACGACCCTCAGCTTGGTCTTGCTGAATAGCTGCGCGTTTACCGCTACGGCTATCTGGGCCCCACGCCCTTTCATAGGCGTATATGCCATGAAACATATGAGCAATTCTTGCTAAAACACATCGTTTGAATTCCAATTTTAGTCACTAATCGTTAGCATATGCTAAACAAGAGAGAACCGAAAACTCTCAAATTGGTGGTCCCTCGTACGCCAACTAGCTAAACAGTTTGCGAAAAAGATCATTTCGTTTCCCCGAATTTAGGACATTTCGTCGAATGACATTTGCTCGAATGACGTTTGGTTCAAATAACACATGGTCTAAAATAAATTTGGTCGCAGGGACATTTGGTCGAATGGACATTTGTTCGAAGGAACATTTAGTCGAACGGACATTTGATCGAATTTGTGTAAAACATTTTTTCAAATGATATTTGTTCCAATGATGTTAGGTCGAACGGACATATGATCGGAAAATTATTTTGTAATGGTTGGTTGAAGGATCGATTAGTTTAGCTGATAAATGTAAGCCGACCATTTGAGATCAGCTTGTCGCATTTCATCCAACTTGCGGAAGCAGCCAGAATAAGAAAAATAATAGCAAGAAACGTGGAAAACACGTCAGTAACGCAATCACTGAGTATTAACGACAAAATGTCACTCTATGAATAATTCAAATGCCATTTTTGACCAAATGTCCAATCGCAGAAATCTCCGTTCGACTAAATGTACTTTCGACCAAACGTCAGTTTCCCGAATGCCAGTTCCCTCAAATACCCCGTTTCCCCGAATAACCCATTTCAACGAGAAGTTTATGGCGCTTATAACTGTCATAACTCCATACAAATACAAACACTTTGCCGATACGCAGGACGCTGCATAGATAATCTATAGGCCTTTTCACAAGACGTTTAAAATCAGCTGATCCCCGAAGCTCTTTGACAGTTCTTATATGAAAATAACAGGCTCGTGTTAGCACCGGTCCTCCACCGATGTAAACAAATGCATAGACGGACCTGCCACATGAAAAGGCCTATAGCTAACTCTCCGAGTAGGACGGTATCACCCAGTCGCATTCCGCCGCCGTTTGTCAGCTGTTTTCTAGCGGAATGAACATTTTTTGCACAACAAGGGTTATACAGCCTCTACCTGTGTAAGCAAATTAGGAGTCATTCAGTTCTGATGCAGTTGGGAAGTGCTGTGGGAGGCGAGTGGGTGATATGCGGGTGGAAGGAGGGTTCGTTGTAGTAGTTTATCAGAATAATTTGATGGAAAACGAGAACTTTACGGTTTGTGTTGGCAGATTGTTCTTCTCGGGTCATTTACAATTCTCGAAGACTTATTCAAACAGACTCGGGTCAGAAAAGTTAACAAACTTACTTTATCAATCCTACGTGTTTCGCAAACGAAATTCTACACGTTCCGCTCTAAGCCAACTCGTTTTTTCACTTTTAGAACGTTTAATTTCCGGAATTGCAAAACGACGAAGGTGGGATTCTCCACTTTCGCAACCTAACCGCTACTTTGAGTAGTGTTTGATCCTTCGACCTTGACGCTTGCTCCTGCGGGGGCGGGCGATGAGGGCAGGATCAAATTTGTCGCGCGTCGTTCGCTCAGAGAAATGTAAAAGCGCCGCGGATTGTTAGTAGTGTTTGATCTATTGATCGCGTCGTTTGCTCCTGCGTGGGCGAGTGACGAACACTTGTTCGGCGTACAATACGATTATCGAATTATTTCGCGAATCTGGTTAGGCGTGATTATATCATGGATCGCATCACCAAACATTGGTGAATCCCAGATCTCTACCCTATCCCACTTACCCAATATCTTTTCCATGACAACCGTGGAGATGCAGAGGTGATCTCGGTCTCTAGTAACAACGGTAGTCACACTAACATTCCTTCCCTTCCCCGATGACCGTAAGGACGTGGCCGGCGCCGTTATTGACTTTTAAATTTGAGCTCTCGATTTGTGCACATTGAAGAATGGTAAGCTAATCCCAAGCCCCATTCATTAATTCCATGTGCAACTTCGATTGTTCTGGTCAATCACTGAGTAGCAACTACGAATTGTATGGTCATCTATGCTTATGCTTATGCTTATGCTTATAATTGTCATAACTCCATACATTTCAGGAGGCGAATGAACCGGTCATCTGATTTGCACCCACTCATTGCCAGTAAGTGTTCACTCGAGAATCACCAAATATTTCCTTCTTTTAACTGCTCATTGTTCTTTCTAGTTCACCACCTATCACTGAAGGCTAATCCTGCAACTTTTTTTGACTGCATCATTTTTCGAGGAAATGGTATTGGACGAAAAGGGACATTCGGAGAACTTGCGTTGGGGGAAATGACATTCTGGGAAATTGCATTAGGGGTAAGGTAGCACAATCATCTTTGGTATTGCCTAAATATACTTATGTCGTGATATGTCTCATATTTTCTTTGAAAAGTAATGTAAACTTGATGACGTCGTGTAGAGGAAGGTTATAATTTGATTCTACCCTATTACCCCGAATGCCATTACCCCGAATGCCATAACCCCGAATGTACCATTACTCCAAATTCCATCACCCGTATGCTATTTCCCCGAATTTACAATTATCTTGACATGATGTGATGACATTTCCCCATGATATTTGAATGCGGGGTTATGTCATTCGGAGTTATAGGTCGTTTGGGGTAATGGCATTCGGAATAATGAGGTAGAATCAGGAACGTGATATAACTGTAACACGAAGCTTGTTCACACGAGATATAATAATGATATTGTTTGACAGCTGATATAAAGAGGGAGAAGTAAACTCTTCTTACCTAATTCAAGAATATCAATGTTTTGCCAAAAATCTTACTTGCATCTGCAGAAATTCCTCCGAAATATATTTCAGCAATTTCTTTAACAAGGTTTTCGAAAGTTTTTTTCTGGAATTCCTCCGAGAAATTCCTCCAGGAGTTCCTCCAGAAGCACGTCTAGGAATTCCTCCAAAAGCACCTCTAAATATTCCTTTGGAAATTATCCTAAGTGTTCCTGTGGTAGTTCCAATAGGACTTCTGGAACTTTATTCGGACGTTGCTCTAAGAGCTCCTCCGGAAGTACCTCTGAATGTTCTTCCGTAAGTTTCTTTAGGATGTCTTTCGGACGTTTTTCCTCTGGAAGTTTACTAAGAAGTTCAATCAGAAGTTCCGGTAGGAGTTTCTGTAGAAGTTCAGCCGGAATTTACTGTAGGTGTTTCTCTTGAAGTTCCTGTTCGAGATTCTGCGGAAGTATCTTTAGTAGTTCCTCTGGTAGTTCCCATAGGAGTTCTTTCAGAAGTTCCTGTAGTAGTTCCTTCCAAAGTTCTCATATGAGTTTCTCCAAAAGTATCTGAGGAAGTTTTACAGATAGTTCCTCCAGAAGTTGCTATAATAAAACATCTAAAAGTGCCTCTAGAAGTTCTTCCGCAAAATCCTCTAGGATTCTTCCGGAAGATCCACTAGGAGTCCTTCACAGGGTGCTCCTGAAAGTTGCGGTAGAGTTCATCCCGGAAGTTTATCTTCGGAATCTTCTGGAACTTTTTCTAGATGTTCTTCCGGAAGTTCCTCTAATATTTATTGTGGAAGTTCCCTCCAGAGTTTCTGTAGAAATTCTTATACATATTCTTCTGGATGCTCTTTAAGGAGTTTCTCCAAAATTTTCCTAGTATTTTCTGCAGAAGTTCCACTAGAAATATATCCACAAGATCTTGTAGAAGTTCCTTCTGAAATCCTTTTGGGTTCCGCAACGAATTTTTCTGGAAGTTGCCCTGAGAGTTGCAGTGAAAGTACGCCAAGGAACTTCTGCAGAAGTATCGCCAGTTCTGGAGTTGTGAAAGTTCCTCTAAAAGTTCTCCTGAAAGTTTTATTCAGAGTTCTGCCGCCAGTTTTTCCAGGATTTACTCCAGAAGATCCTCTAGGATTTCTTCCAGAATTTACCCTAAGAGTTTCTCCTGAAGTATTGCTAGGAACTCGGAAGTTTGACAAGGAGTTCTTCCAGATGTTTTATTAATTCTGGAGTTTCTTTTGGATTGCTTCTGGAAGGTACTCTAGGAGCTCCTGCGGAAGCTCCTCTAAGAGTTCCTCTGCATATTTTTCTAAGGGTTCCTCTATAAATTTCTCTGAAATCGACGCATACCATAGGTAGTTATGAGTTGCCCCAGATGTTCCGCAAAAATTTCCTCAAAGTTTCGCTAGAAGTTCCTCCGCATGGGTTCCCAGTTTCTTCGGCAGTTTCACGAAAAGTTCCTCCGTTCCTGTAGAAGTCCCTTTTGGTGTTTCTCCGAAAGTACCTCTAGTAGTTCCTATCGGACCGGAATGCCGGACGGATTCTGCAATGAATTCACACAAAAATCCTGATGGAATTCCTTAAGATGTTTCCTGAAGCAGTTCATGTAGGATATCCCCTTCTCTTGCATGAAAAAAAAAATTTCAGGATTCCTGGATGAATTTAGGGAAAAATTTCCTGAAGACGTTTAAGAGTAATTCTAAACATTCCCAAGCTAAATACCTTGCTTTCTTGAGCAACTTTGATTATTCCGGTCAATCACGGAGTAGCAACTACGAATTGTACGGTCATCTATGCTTATGCTTATGCTTATGCTTAAAAAACTCCCGATAGATTCAGACACAGAAATTACTGAGAGCATTACTATAAAATTCCCGAGGGAGAGAAATTACCGGAGAAGTTCTTTGAAGCATTGTTGTATGCTTTCGAATTCCTTAAGATGTTCCCTGAAGAATTTGGTACAGAACATTCTTTGCTCGAGTACGATCGTTGATCGTGATGGAGTAATTCTTTACAGGAATTCCTTGAGTAATTTCCTGACGAACTTCTGACATTATTCCCTGAAATGCCCTAAAATGATTCACCGAAAAAAAATTAAAAGGGAAAACCAAAATAATTCCCAAAATACATAGTTTCTAGAAATTATTTTTGGAAAACTACCCGGCAAATTCACTACTGGAATAAGAAAATTTTCTATAAAATGTCCGAGGAAAGTTTAGAAAGAACCCCTAAAGAAATATTGGAGAAATTTTCAGGTTATTTTCTGGAGAATTTCCAGAACGGATGTATCCATGAAAGAATTTACAGATTAAACTATGGAAAAAATATTGGCGATATTGCAGGATGAGGACTCATCAGAGGAATCTGCAAAGGAATTTCTGAAGTACCGTTTTGATTCATATTACGGACACTTAAGGCCTTAGTGAAGTATAACTCAGCATAGACCATACAAAATAATTCATTCTGTATGATTACTCAGCGTTATCGACCGTCGGATACCCTAAACTTTCGAATGGTGGGTAAAGAATACGCTTCTGTAACTTGAATAATTTTAAATAAATCGAAATGTGTGGCCTTTTCATGATTCTCATTCCGGACACTTCCTCACTTTTGCCTCATATTCCGGACACTTTGATTCGAATTCCGGACAGCTCATGGAAATCATTAATAGAAAAGTCAAACCATCAGTTGAAGTCGTCAAGTCACTACAGTGACGTCTAAGGCAGATGGACATTATAAGTTTGCATAGATTTCTATGGAACAAGTTTATTAAAACGAGCCTTGAAAGTGAGAACTTTTGAACAGCAAAAATTGAAACATTTCATGTGAAATGTTTCCCATACAAAGTAGAGTGTCCGGAATTTGAAGCTGTCCGTAATATGATTCAAAACGGTAATTTTCCGATGAATTCTTCATAAATACCTGGAATAATTCTGTGAGAAATTCTGGAAAGCTAACTGGTTCGTCTTATACAGATTTGTTGCATGACTTTAGTTTGAAGTGGACCTCAATATGATTCGAAGCGAGTATAAAACTTTCCTCATCCGCCTCCATCACAATCCATGGAAAAAGCCAAAGAGTAAATCTTGTTTATTTTTTGTTCCGCTCAGCCGTGGCCAATACCAGATCCAGCAGAACTTCCTGTGGTATTCTTCAGAGTTTAAAGGTTTATCTTTCGACTGGATCAACTGTTCGGGGTGTTTCGAGTAGAAAAAAAAAATCATGACTAGAATTAGAATAAACATACAGAATAGCATTTCTGTCAAATGCCTGCAGAGTTGCTGTTTACTTTCGAGCAGCATATTCGAGCAGTTTGTATCATGATCACCTTTTGAAGATGACATTTCATATAGCTGCTCGAATGTGCTACTCGACTACAAATTTTGCATGAATCCTGATGTTGAAGCGCTTTGACAGTTATTCAACGGAGAAAACTGAAAATACGATCGCCTGACGTTATGATGGAGCTGCGAATAAGAACTAAACTTGTCCGAGCGAGCTAAAGATAAAAAGATACAACCAAACAATATTCAATTTAGGATGTGTTTTTATAAGTCCAGTGAAATGATTATGGTGGAGTAAACTTGCAGAGAAAAAGAGTTTTGTAAAGGGGCACTCAGGCCTGCTGCTATCTAGGGACCTATGATCGTTTCTCGACAAATTTCTACAGAGATTTCTGAGTGAAGACATCCAGAAAATCATCGAATTCAGGTTAACTTCTGCGTTCATGAGTCCTCTCATGGCGTAGGGGTAACGCGCCCTAACTAGAGATCAGGGAGTCGTGAGTTCGATTCTCACTGAGAAGACGTGTAACTTTTTCGCAAATCTTCACATCAATTTGTCCATCTAATCCAATTGCAAATTATATGTAATGTTTAGTTTTCAGTAGTTATTTTTTTGTAGTTTTTAGGTAATTTCCCCAGAAAATGCCTTGGAAATGCCTTCAGGAATTCTTATCTAGTACTTTTCCATAAAATCCTCCAAGACTTCGCACAAAAATTCCACAAAATACAAACTACACGGAAGATCCTTCAACAGTTCCTCGGGATATTCATCCAGCAATTTCACATGGCATCGCCGTAAACATTTCTTCACGGGATTTTTTTAATAAACTCCTCCAAGGATTCTTCAGAAAATTTTGCCAAGCATTCCCACATAATTCTTCAGAAGTTATTACAGAAATTCTTCAGGACATATCTTCATGAATGAAAGTGGAATTGTAAGTTTTTTTTTCGGGATTTCCCTTGGAATTTCTTTTGCAATTTCCTATGTAATTCCAATGGAATTTGCTTTGGGATGTCCTTTGGAATTTTCTTCGAAGTTGCCTTTGGAATTTATTTTGGAATTGCCTTCGAAAATTCTCTTTGGAATTTCCTTTAGTATTCCCTTCAGAGTTACTTTCGGAATTTTCTTTAGAATTTCTTTCAAATTTTCGTTGAAATTTCCTTGGGAAACTCTGTTTTGAGTTTTCTTCATATTTCAATTTGGAATATCCTGTGAAATTTTCTTAAGGAACTTCGTTTTAACTTATCATCGTAAGTTCCACCAGAAAGTGCCTCCAGAGAGTCCACTCAGGAAGTTCCTCCAAGAAAGTTCCTCGAGAAACTACAAATGAAATTCTAAAGGGTATTCCAATAAACACTTTTAAGGAAATTCCGAAGAAGTTGCAATGGAAATTCCGAAAAAAAAAAAATCCAACGGAAATTCTAAACGGAAATCCTATAGATATAACAAAGAAGTCATGGAAAATCCGATGGAAGTTCCAAAGCAATTCCTTATTACGAAGGACATTTCAAAGACATTTCTGAAAAAAATTCCGATGGAAGTTTTAAAGGAAATTCCGAAGGAAAATCCAAAAGAAATCCGAAAGAAATTCTGAATTGCAAAAAATAAAAATTCAAAGGAATTTTAAAATCCGAGGGAAATTCTAAAGGAAATTCAGAAGGAAATTCCACAAATAATTTTCAAAGAATGATAAGAGGTGATTCCAAAGGAAATTCCTATAGAAGTTCCAGAGGAAATTACGAAGGAAATTTCAAAGAAAATTCTGAAGGAAATTCCAAAGAGATATCCAAAAAGAAATTCCGAAAAAAATCTGAAGGAAATTCGGAATGAAATTCCAAAGCGAATTCAGAAGGATTGTCTAGAGGGAACTCCGAAGATAGTAAATTCCGATGGGAATGCCGATGGAAGTTCCAAAGGAAATTTCGAAGGGAATTCTGAAAGAATTTTGAAGGAATGCCTAAGGGAAATACCGATGGAAGTACCACAGGAAATTCTGAAGGAAGTTCCAAAGGAAATTCTGGAAGAAATTCCAAATGAATTTCGAAGGATATCCGAATCAAAAAGATGGAAATTCTTACAGGAACTACCGGAAAAACTCCTAAGGGAACTTCCGGAGGAAATTCTAAAGCAACTTACAGAAAAACTCATGTAGGAACTCCCGGGAGAACTTCAAGAGCAACGTCCAAACAAACTTCTACAGGAGCTTTTGGTAGTATGTCTGAAACTTCTGGAGGAGGTTCCGGAGGAGCTTCTTGCGGAGCTCCCAGAATATTTTTGAAGAAATTCCCAAGGGACTTCCAGATGATTTCCAGAATAAACTCTCGGAGGAATTCCAGGATACACTTCCAAAGACGATCCCGAAGAAGCTGAACGAGTTTCTGCAGGCATCGCTGAATTTGAACACGAAACGAAAATTAAAAGGATCCGCCAGCAGTTGCATAGGATTTTGGCAAAACAGTGAAATTTGATAAGAAGAGTGTGAAGTAAAACCATACTATCACCTGTCAAACAATATCATAATATATTACGTTGTTTGTATCATGATACAATTCCATAGTTTGAACAAGGCACTACCCTGCGACTCTTACACGTCGACACTCATAATGTCGAACTTTTAGAAAATTATTTTTTATAATGACGAAACAAGAAACGTAGGTGTATACTATACGAAACAGACATAACATATTTACTTTTATAAACATAACGTTGTCACGATAAAAATGTGTTATTATGAGCATGAAACGAGCTCACCAGTTGGCAATCTATCCTCCACTGAAAACGAATATCTGTTTTCCACTCGCACAACGCGAACCGAGCACAACGGAATCAAAAATCCTCACACTCTGTGGGGTTACTGCACTCTGGACATATGTGACAAACTGGGCTTTTAAAAATTATATGATCATTTACATGCTCTTTTGCCAATAAGATGTAATTTATTGTTATTTCAATAAAACGACTTTTGTCGATGAACTACGTTTTTCCATACAACCACAATTTGAATGTAAATTTACGCAATTTTTACGGCGCCAGTTATGTGCAGAGAAACGACGTAGTATTACAATTAATCTTTTGCTGTGCATTATGTGTTGAAGCTATCCGAACGTGTTTACTATTTTCATTTTTTTTTGCTGGTACTGAAAACGTGGATGACATAGAAACTTTTCAAAAGCTTTTACAGGCAAGTAATCAATTCCAGCAGTTCCGGTTTCCTTTTAATGAAAAAAGGCAGTCTGTAATTTCAGACATCTTATTTCTATCAATTATAGACCTTCAGGGTTCATTGTCCACTTGCCTAGCGCACTCTGCAATTATTCATTAGCAGTTTTTTTTTTGTATGCTTTAGTACAACCTTCTACGAAGTGAGCAAGTCTAAAGCTTCTTTTTGTACCATACTGCAGTGGGTCTATTAATTAGCTTAAAACGCGTCCTTCGCTGAGAGGAACGATTAATTATTCATCCGATCCACTCGATCGCTTTGCACTTTTACATAGTGAACCTTCGCGTTCTGACTTTGTAATTTCTCCCTTTTCATTTAGTTAGCTTTGCTTTAGACAATAGATTTCAAGAAAAATGAACCTACCTGTGGGCACATTTTGCACTGGTACTTTCGGCCAGTTCCATTGGGCAGCGCTGCTCCTATCTTGGTGGCGTTGATGGGCTGTGGAACGACCAAAAGGGCCGCAGGATTTGCATGCACGTGATGTCCCCCTGGAGATCCATTGCTCGGGGCGCCTCGGGCTCCGTAGATTTGGCTCATCTGAGCCGACTGCATTCCATGGTGATCCAGCAGGCGGCCATCGTCAATCATGTGACCTACGACGGATCAAGCGGAAGCGCGCAGCAAGAGCAGACAGAGAATACGCAAAATTGGAAAATTAAAATTTGAAATTTCAATTACTGCACCCGGAGGCGTGAAACGAGCGAAATAATCAAAAAGTTCGCCCAAACATTTGCACGAGCATCCCGTGTGCACTGGAACCTCCATTTACGTTGTAAGTCGGGGTATGAAAGTTGAATTATAACTCTCAAAATTTAATTTTAATGAAGCTTGGCAGATTGATATCGAATAGACTAGAAGTCGAACTTGAGTGACAAAGCATTTGGAAAACTTTAGAACCTTGGTGTTTTAGTTCAGTCACGAACTCCGAAGGGAAACAGTCCTTTAATTCTACAGCCGTAACGAGAGATCTCTTAAACATTTACGAACAAGTTTTGAGTTGTACAACCATATAGAGAATTACCCTTTTGAGTACAGGCCTTCAGATTTACTACAATCGTGACCACTGATCTTTCGAAGAATTATGAACCAGGTTGACACCCACATGGACTCACTAAGTTGTATTCTACCAGGATTTAGTAGAACGAGTGTTCTAGGTTAACTATATTGGAATATATTTCATCAGATCTACATGCGTAACGTAACCCTTACAGGATCATAGAACTAAGTTCAAATAAGTTTAACGACAATTTAAGACACAACCAGGGATTCAGACAAAGTTCAGGATTTCAAGAGGATATACTTTATATCATCACGTAAACAGAGGTTTCAGTGTACTTGGTACTCACTATCGTCAGGGGGCGGCTTACCTTTCTGCAGGTTGTTGTGATGATGGTGATGATCGACCGCATTCATTTTCGCCTGTTCGGGGGAGAAGAAAACGTTGGTGAGATCGGGTGGAAAAATAATCAGATTAATTGCTTCGCGCGGAATCCCAAAAGGAAAAACACTGCTTGGTGACGAAACAAAACAGAATAAAAAAATCCTACAAATGTTTTAATTGATGAATGAGCACTGGATGCAATCCCAAATCGAACAAAAACGCCACGTGCAAGAAAATCAGAGGAAGCGTTGAGAGCTACCGGTGGGACAATGGGACATACGCCTTTATCGCCTATTGTTTGGTTCGAAGCTTTTTGACAGTCGCGATGAAAAGAGAATCAAAAGTGACCTGCCAAATCCCATGATGGCAGAAGGAAATGAGTGAAGCAAAAATGGCTCTTGAAAAATGAATTTATAAAATAATTTGTACATGAAGAAAAAATATTGTTTTCGCAAATTATGACTATGCAACGGCATCGTTTTGGGAAGAACATAGGAAGAACAAATAAAAAGCTGTTTCTGCGAAGCAACTAATGTGGACAAAATTAATAACAATATGGATTAAAATCCTTGATCACAGTTATAAAACAATAGTGAAATCACATTTTGAAATTTGTAATCTACTTGAAAATACATGTTTTGCAAATGATCAGTAGTCAATGTGTTTACCCCATTCTCCAGCACATTCAACAACCAAAATAATTTAAGAGTGGACAAAAAGTGAACAAGTATTTGTCTAACATGTTAAAAAATTAATGTTACACTTTCTAAAAACCATTGGTAGATATTCACAAGCATCCCTAAAGTGAATTGACAAACAGAATAAAGTTCATATATAATTTAAAACATTCAAGAACTATTTTTTTGGTATAATAATAATGTGATAAGAAAGTATAATGTTACTTTCTCAGCTCTGGAGTATGTGTAACACGAAATACGCAACGGCCGAAATGAATTAGGTGAAAGACATATAAAAAAACTGTATTATGATAAACAATGTTTTGGTCAGTCGTATATTATCACTCATTCCTTGGTTTCGAATTGTACCATTTAAGATTATTTTATTTTATTTACTTCACTTCATCTTCAGCATTGTATTGGTCTTAATCCAATGTAATAGTCTTATTGTAGCTTCAAACTTATTTCTACTTACACCAAAGTCAACATTTAACAAATTAAAGCATCTTTCCATCGGGCGATTTTGTCCAAATACCGTACGATGTCTTGCGGTCCAGAACAACGAGCGTGGGTGGGATCTCCGAGCCGGAATGAAAAAGTTCGCTTGTCGCAACGTCGCAAGGCGTGAACAACAAGATTAGATCTCGGAAAACAACAATTAATTTTCAAAATCCGTGTTTATTGTAATAAGGGTGTCCATTTCCCAGCCGATTTACTTGTCCGGAACAAAATTTGAAGCTTATCCCGGGAAATCCCGGGATTTTTCAGATTTTCAACTGAACTGGTATTTTTGTTGAAATGGAACTATAATTTGAAAAAAGCAATGTTTTTACAATCTATATAAATAAAAATGGAGTGGTGTTTGTATGTCACGAAATGACTTGAGAACGCGCTATCGGATTTTAAAATTTATCATGTAGATATGATCCTGAAGTGTTCCGACGTGTTTGTGTGTATAAAAAACTCAAGATGTTTACAGGAAAGTTAGAAAAAACGGGGGCAAACAGAACTTCCTGTTTTGTATGGGACGTCCATGACGTTTTTCAGCAGCCTACTTGATGGCAATACGAAGTTTGCCGGGACCACTAGTTAAATATAAAGAGAAAGCAACTTTCTATTTTTTTTTTCGGGTGGGGTAACTAAACAAAATCTATCTCGACTAATAACAAGTTTTCCTTTTTATGTTCTCTGTAAAATAAATTGCAAACATTTTAGTCATAATATTGAAATAATTTGCTTCAGACATTAAAAAACCATCAAAACTTTGAAGAACATATGAAACTGTTAAAGCTTATTGATTACTGAAAATTGTCAATTGAAGTTGAGGTGTACTTTCAGATTAGCTTTCTCATCCTAGGCTTTCAAAAATAGTGGACGTGAAACGCAATAAATGCTTCTGTATTTGATCAACTTAAACTGGATTTTAAAAGAATAAAAAAAACATTGATTTGCGTTTTAATTTGATTGCTTTTCAACAAACGTACGTTTCGGAAATCCCGGGACCCGAGAAACGGGGAATCCGTTTTAATGTTCCTTGAGGTGTCTCCACTTTTAAAACGAAGTTGGTTCGACAGCCGTTTTAGTCATAAAGAAGGTGCAAGCTACTTTAAGTATCAGGATTATTTTCAAAATCAGCGATATCTACATGCAAAAAATAACAACTATACTGCTCAATTGTGAGTTTCTTTATTTATTGAAACATTGCAGGGACACGTGAGACTGATTTAGCTCCAAATTTTAGTAGGTTAAAAACAAAAACATTACGCGAAATATATTCAATTTTTTTGAAAAAAAAAAATAATAAAATAAAGCAGTTTGAAAACTGGCAACACGGCCGGGATTGCAATAAAGTACCCTGTTGGAATCCTACTCAACGATTGTCAAACCGACCAATGAGAAGTACAGTCACTCTATTCACAGTCTGGCGGATAGGACTATCGGAGCCAATCGTAACGGAGCCAATCGAACATACCAGGTAGAGAGTGTTTGAATCGGTGGGCAGTATTGCGACCGTAGGGATATTTAAATTAACAAATACCAAGAAATAATTCGCACGACAAGGTAAATTAACAAATCTTTATTGGTTTAAAAACAAAGTGAAGTTCAAAATATTTGGCGAAATTTGACCATAATGAAACTCATTGGTTGATCGAGAAAAAATATATAATTGTCATTGTTCAAACAAGAATGACACTTGAGGGCTTGAACCTTTTGTTCAGTTGCCAGTGATTTCAATGAGATTATCACGTTGCCAGTTCTTGAGATTTTCTATTCGCCAGACTGCGAACAGAGTGACTGTAATGAAAAGTGGTCTATTTTGACAGGCAATTGGTTTCGTTGCACTTTGATCTGGCCTATAACAAGACGTGCCAGGTAAATGTACAGAAACGAAACCAATTGCCTGTCGAAAGATACCACTTCTCATAGGTTGTTTTGTCAAAGGCCTACTTTCACATCGTTGAGATGGATTGTAACAGGGAACTTTATTGCTAGCAGCCGTGTTGCCAGTTCATAAATTGGTGTTTTTACCAAACGTTTGGAAATTTTTCATGAAATCTTGTTGTTTTAAATCCTTCTATATTCAATTTTAAGTTTATCGCATGTACTCCTTCAATGCTTAAACAAATAATACTGAATTTAGAGCAATATAATGGAAATTGTGTCAATTTTCTCTAAACATATCGCCTATTTTGAATATAAACCTGATTTTTCAAAAAGCTAGCATTATCTATTGCACTAAATGAATGAAACATGCAAGAAACCACCAAACTACGGACCCGCTTGTAAAAGTATTGCAACACACAGCTTAAATATTGAATCACCCTGAAAAGCATCACCTCAAAACAGGAAAGTTCATGATGCTATATCACGAAATGCTTATGATATATAATGGTGCGGTTTTCAGCAAAGTTGTTCAGCAGATCAACGACATTCGAAAAACAAACAGTTTGGTTCCAAATTTTGTCGCAAGGTGGCACTAGTAAGCATGTAAAATTAAATATTTTAAGCAAGTTCTATTTCGTGATCCATATGAGATAGAAAGTTTAAGTCTTCGGCAAAGTCAAGGACATCCAGGAAATAGGTAATTAAATTATTCAAAATTAAACCGCTAGGTAGCGCTAGTGTGCAGATAAAAATGATCATCTGTCTCATCAACCAGATAAGATAGAAGGTTCGAGTCCACGATAAAGTTGATTATAAGTTCAAGGACATCGAATTTGCAAAAAAAAATTGGTTCTAAATTTTGCTGCTAGGTGGCGCTAGTGAGCATTTGAAACTGAGCATTCTTAACTAGTTTTATATTTTGATCTAAAAAAGATAGAATGATCAGATCTTCGGAAAAGTTGTTCAGAAAGTCAAGGACATCCGAAAAGCAAACCGTTTGGATCTTAATGTTGCCGTTAAGCAGCACTAGTAAGCATATTTGATCAAACAAATTCTACCTTTGGAACCAGATGAAATTGAGCTCGAGTTATCGGCGAAGTTTTTCAGAAAATCAAGGGCATCAGAAAAATAGATTGGTTTATATATTTTTAACTTCATACAAGTTCTATCTCATTATTTTGATAATGAAGAATATTCAAGTTTTTGGCAAAAGTTGTTAGAAGGTCAAGGTAATCTGAAAGGCGAACAGTTTAGCTCGTAATTTTGTCACTACGTGGCGGTAGTGAACAAGTTGGATGAAGAATTTTAAGCTAATTGTGTATTGTGATCCTAATGAAATAGCAAGTTCGAGTTTTCGACAAAGCTGTTCAGATAACCAAAGAAATCCGGACGTCACTGACGTTACTAAGTTCCAAAGTTGCCAAGAATACTAACTTTCACACTGGTTCCTTCAGCGGTTTGTTGGGATATGAAACAAGAAGTTATGGAAGGTTGATTGATAAATCTCATTAATTTAATAAGACAGAATGTCCATAATGTTGTTTAGATAGCCTTAGGCATTTGGAAGTGGAAAAGATTAACATCAGAATCATATCATATTCAAGTAAACAGATCTGATCCATTGCATATTCAAGTGTTTCAGTTCTGATGCATCTTTTAAGGATTCGGGTATGTTTTACTTCATGTGAGAGTGATTTATGCCTGACGCACATTATATTCAAATCAGAAACTCTTCATATCTCAGTGATTCAGGATTGATTGTTTTTATATTCAAGTGATTCATGTTGATTCACTCCATACCCTAGTGATTAATGTCTGATCCACTTTTTGATTCATTGTGATTTTATGTGTGTTTTCAGCAGGATATTTGTCAATTGAATATCATGATAGCCCTGTAAAAATCCTTCAGTTATGTTAACAGACTCAAATCAGTGTCGTATCCAACTAATGGATTCTGACTAAATTTATAGTGTTGAATTCTGATCCTGACGTTAAGAGAGGAAGAGAGGAATCGGTATCATTTTACAGCTCATGCAACTTTAATGTAGGCCTCAATAATCCAATTAGAAGCATTCTCAATCCAGAGAAAGTTTTCGACAATTTTTGGGGAACTGATTTAGAAGAAGTGAAAAGTGGTAGAAGGATCAAGAAACTGTTAATTTCAGCTATACAGTTTGTTTGAGGAACTTTGTTGGTATATTATAGCGCTTATTCTGATGCAAACATTGTTGTGATTAATTCACTTAGCAGTGAGAAAGAAAAATAATACATTCATAACGTTCAGATAGACATGTGCCTTCAAGAAAGGTGTAGAAATAAAAATTTGAATCAACTCGAAGACATAAAATGTTCATACCATATAGGGGAACTGGGGGTAAAATGAAAACCCTAAGCAATTCTCATGTTTTCTTGTTTATGAACCTGTCAGATTCTTTTTCAATAACTCAGAATTGAAGAAGGATGTTTATGCCATGTAACAAGTTGAAATATTGTGATGGAAATAGAATTTTATCAACATTATTATAGTTTTGAAAATTCCATTCCATAGAGTCAATGTTCCAAACATGTGGGTAAAATGAACATGTAACGGAGGTAATATGAACATATACTTGGGGGTAAAATGAACATACAATGGGGGTAATATGAACATATACTGGGGGTAAAATTAACACATGCTGGGGGTAAAATGAACATGCAGTGGGGGTAAAATGACCACCATTTATATTGAACGGGTTGCGGTATGATTCTTGGCATCTGGTACATGAGCAATGCATATCTCACAGACATTCTGGAACCAATGGAACGTTTAGCTGCGACCATTTGGATGGCTGCCGATATCTGTCTTTGTATTTTCTCCGGAAAACTCTCGGTATCTGCAATAAAATCCGGTAGTATTCGCCCTGCAATGGTGTTCATATTACCCCCATCTCGAGTGGTTCATTTCACCTCCAAAGAATCAACATATTCAAATCATTTGTTCTCAGGATTTAAAAGATAAAAATACTTTCAATTTTCGTTTACTTATCATAAAAACCATAAAGATATGATGTGCTACGCAGTTCAATAGATTTTTGATGATTTTAGTCATAAAAACCTTAAATTCCAAGAGTGAAAATTTACATCATATGAGAAAACGGAGAGGCGTACTTTGTTTTTGTTTACTTTTCCAGCTTTTGACAGTTCTAGATCGTGCTTGAGATGTCGAAATAGTTTCTTAGTCTGAGTATTAAAGATGGTGCTATGTTTTGAATAGATTTAAAGCATAATTACCGTAAACCATAAACCTGTTCATTTTACCCCCCCCCCCCTGTTCATTTTACCCACAGTTCCCCTACCACAAAATATAAGCCATTGCAAGTGAAAGATTCGTTTAAAACATATTTTTTATCACAACTTTTTTTATGATTTTTTTTAAAGTTTGCTGCAATGATGTTTGCCATACCAAAAGCCAGTGTTTTCTCTGAACGTAGCATCGAGGGTTGATTTATTTATTTTTTGTTTGAAATATTTGAAGCTTTCAAATAAGCATGTTGTCACGATGAGACGGACAGCGCTAATGAGCATGAAAATATTATTTTGTAAATACGTCAGGTTCCTAACTACTTAGAAAAATGACGTTTGTGGTAAAATTGTTCAGTAATGCAAGGGCTATCATTGCTCGAGCCAGTTGATTCAAAATTTTGCCAGCAGGGAGCGTCAAACTTTTGTTTTACCGAGCTTGCCAACTTAAATAGATGACGTCTTCGGCAAAGTTGTTCAGTAGCTCAAGGGTTATCATTGTTTTGGCCAAGAAATTGCTACCAGGTGGCGCTATTGAGTGAAAAACTTTTGTATTGCGGATATTTCAGGACCATGACAATTTAGAAACATGGCACCTTCGGTGATGTAATACAATGATTCAAAAACTATCATTATTCAAACTAGCTAATTTAAAATGTATCCACCAGGTGGCGCTAGTGTGCATGAAAGTTTTGTATTGCAGATATTTTAAGAGCCTGAACTCTTAGAAAAATGGCGTCTTCGATAGAGTTGTCCGTAGCTTAAAGGTTATTTTTGTTTGAGCCAGGAAGTTCGAGATTTTGTCAATAGGTGGCGTTTTTCAGATATTGCAGAAGCCCAATGGCTCGGGAAGTGGGTAGGATAGGTAGGACATGTACTACGCACAAAAACACTTGAGCAGGATAGCCAAAGGATTGTCCTACCCACGATTAAAAAAGGCCAGCAGAAAGCTTGACAAAACAAACTAAATTGTTTATAATCAATTCAATGTACACAAACTCGAGCAACGTCGTATATATTCTAATGGATAATGGGAGACACGGGAGATAACGTTACTCATTGTTACTCATTGTTACTCATCATGTTTCAAATCAAATAAAAAAAAATCATTTTGTAATTTTCCATAACTGAATTATAACAAAATTTGTTATGAGCAATTTATCTAATTTTTGTATAACAAACTGTGTTATAATTATGTTTAAAAATGAAACTATTGAAAAACAAACTGTTTACTCAAAGATTTCTGGTTTTTAAGGGGTCTTGATAACAAACTGGTAGTTTACTGTCGATTTGATGGATATACAATTGGTTTGTCTGTCAAATCAGTAATAAATCCTACCTTGTTCGGTTATTCACGAGTAAAGGTTCGCGAACTTTTCACTATTTTTCTTGGTATGTTCTCCAGAGCAGGCGGGTGCAAACTTACTCACACCAAGCCTGCTCGCGAGTCTATCATGTTTGGTTTACGTTGGTTTATACTCGTGAGGTGCTTCGTGATGCGAACATTTCCACCATTGTACGACCAACCTTGTATATGTTGTGGAACAAATTGCCGTGAGCAGTAATTCTTGAGAAGTGTTTGGAACATTCATAGAGATTTAACAGATGATTATTGAAGAATATTTGGATGAAATAATGTGTTTTACACATCGTGTTTTCAAGTGTAATGATGCTAGCAATTTCTGAACGTGCGATCACTCTTTATATAAGCTGTCAAAGCATTGCTAAATTTCTTCACGATTTTTAGAGCAATTCCTATCGAATGTCCACAGCACACTCTTCTGGAAGTAGTTCTTAGTTAAATATATATATATTATATAAATGCAAAATATTCATTACCTATAAAAGATGAGGATATTACAACAAAATCACTGGTTTTAATGCAAGTCTCTAACGACTCTCTATATTTAATGGATTGTATAAAGTATCTATTTTAAGTAAACTGTTCTCTAAAGTCTCTTTTTCCTTATTCTGTTTGGATTGAATCCTGATGCAAACTTATACAGACTCAAAAAAAAAAAAACCTTCGGAGACTACAACGGGTTCAACAGGCTCTTCAAGAATTAAGTCTCAGATTCCCCGTGGAAACGCCGCAGGAGTTATTATAGTGATTTTATACAGAATACTCTCAGGGTCTCATACAGGGATGTCTGCAGAAATTCTTCAAGAAATTTCTCTACCAATTCTTAAAGAAATTCTTCCAGTGATTCTTTGAAACATGCTTAGAAGAATTTCTCCAGAATTTGCTCCAGGAAATCCTTGAGAACTCCAATCTTATTAACTCGAGTATTATCCTCACTACATTACATTGATTTTTATCCTAGTATTTCCTCCATATATTTTTCCACTAATCGTTCAACCGAAATTTCCAGTTGTTCCAAAGATTAATACAAAATCTCTATCCAGGAAATCACAAAGGTTTGTTCCAGAGTGTACAGAAAATAAATAAGTTAAAAGTTTATTTTTACCCTGCGATAATTCCTCCACGGAGAAGTTATTAATTGAATTTTAGAAGACATTTTGAAAGAAAATCTTGGAGAATATCCCAGGGAAATCGATGGATAAATCAATGGATAAAATCTTGGAGAAGTTAGGACTTTCTTGGAAAATTTTTAAAAGAATTTCTGGAGGAATTAAGATGAGCGTTGAAATAATCTTTAGAGAAGTACCATTTCTGGAGTAATATGTGAATATTTGAACAATTACCTGAATAAATTTCTGATGAATTTCCTAGGGAAAATCATGACAAATGACGTACAGAAAAACTTGTCGCAATGTCACGAGGAATTCTCAAAAAAGTGTTAGATCTAAGAGAAATGTCTCCTTTGATGCTATGAAGAATCAAGCTTTTATCTTCTGGCTCCTATTAGGTTTCATTTTGTTTTCATGGTTTCTGTTTGGTCTCTTTTCAACCTCTTTAGGTCTCTTTTAAGTCTCTTTTTCTGGCAAGTGACCTTCAATATCCTATTTTTAAAACACTCAGTAAAACAAAAAGCTTGCTTAGAACTTGTGGTAACGACTTAGAGGCAAAGGGATTTTCAGTGACAAAAACCAAGTTTCGAGAAAATCTACTTTGAAGTTTTACTTAAGAATTATGTTATTATTTATGATGACCGGAAAATCACCTGAAAATATTGTTAGCAAGCATTCTAGTACCTTAAGTACAGCAACTTTCGATTTCAAGTCCAGGGTTAAAACTTTTCTATGCACAAAATATTTGCCAACGTTTATCCTACCCATGGAAATTCCGAAAAAAAAATGAAGTACCATCAGATAGCGCTCCACCTTCAAAACAAGTTTGCCGAAGATCCCAAGTTTCGAAATAATCTCGATTTTGAGATATAACAATTTCAAATTGTAGTCTACCCGTACCGTATATAAAGCGTTCATTATTATGCGACGTTTAGGTATATTTGTTCATTTTAACGCACACACTGTAAACAAAAACTGTCGAGTATTGTTCTCAAGAAGATGCATGTGGAATACATTTAGATTTGGCATATAAATCCCAACTGTTGTACAAAGATAGAGATTTAAAAGCCCGAAGGGAAATAGTAAATCGAAAATATATCTTTAAACTTTAAAGCTTTTGGGCTTCAAACAAGTTTTGACAACGGCCATGCTGTGTGCTGTACCAATATGGACTATCGGTTGGAATTCCAGGTAGAGAGATGGACGGGGTCAATATGAAATTTGGAAGATGGTTCTGATGCTGCAACTTCTGGTATTTGTAGAACTAACGAATATTGAATGTTAAAATATTGGAGAAAATGTCAAATAAAATTATCAATAATTTTAGGCAAAAATCGTTGATATATTTAACCAGAAGTTATTGTATGTTAGGTTAAGTATATGAAAGTGCATTTTAAGGTGATTTCAATTCGAACCAAAACGTCGAAAAGAAAATACGGGACACACACAGAGTAAAAAGTGGTTTTCTGATTTTTTGCGTCGATGTTCCCATGTGTTCTAACGAAATACCAGTATTCGGAGTGATTTCCTTCTCTTCATTCGGCAATGGAACCTGACCGGGAGCTAACAATGCAGCTAAGGTGGTTGTGCCTAATAAAACCCGCTTTCGCTAATGCCTTGCAGAACAATTCAGAAAATGAACGGAAATCGCTCCACCTACGAACTACTTTTCTACACGTCTCACGTGCATTTCCCTGCGCACACAAAGCCAAAGTAAGGAACAAACGCAACTTAGCAACTCAAAAGTAGGAACGAACAAAAAACATTGCAGTCTGACTACAGAAATACAGAGCCAGGCGGAAATAGTGCACACTACATCAATCAGACTTGCACAGAAGCTGTGGGAATCTAGGGGGTGTTGCTTTCTTTTTTTCCTGACGTATCGCCTCGGACTTGGGGTAGACCCTGATTGGATCAATCCAGCCACAAATGGATGATTGGGCTAAGAGAACCACCCTCCCGGTTGCAGACTCCAAATGAATCTATGACGATTTTTATTAGGATTTCACAGAGCAGCAAGCGTGTGGCGATTGTGAGATGCTGTAGACCGTTTCTTTCACGCTGGAACACGACGTCCTATTCTTTGCTGGGTACGAGAAACAGAAAACTGAATCAACGAACGCAACAGAAGAACAAAAAAAATAGTGGAGCATAGAGTAGCGAAATGTGATTTGGAGGCATGCAACCAAGCATTCGGAGTCCAACGTGAGCAACGGGAACGAAAAATCATCATCAACAACAACATTTACAGTGGACGACATATGTTTAGCTAGGTTTGCCAGACAAACAAATTACATTCGTTCAGCCGAGACGCACTTTAGTTAAATTTTCCATTCAGAATCGCATTTTCTTGAGTATTTTGTAAGGAATTATCTTGAAGTATTTAGTCTACAAGGTATTTGAGAGATTTTGGGGTTGAATTCAACGATTCCTGAGTACCGGACACGTTAGCCGATAAAATCATAATTCCAAAGTTATTGGTTTTATGCGATCCATTTATGATAAACATTTTGTTTATAGTGTTCAGCAATCAATTTGAAAACATAAAGACCAACTTTGACATTGCATTTTACTTAGTATCAAAATGACCCATTTTAGAAGGTGGTCTCCGATACCGGACACAACCTAGACATATTTCGAAATTGTAGACCGTTGAATGTGTTTTCTCCTGGAATAGTAAATTATTGCCAATTTAATGCATTTTTAAAATTTACATGTGGAATTTGAGTTCTAGTGAGGTTGTAAGATGTCAATTCAATAACCTCTTTATATATGATAAAAATTTTACAATTTACGATATTGTTCTAAAAGTTCTTCTTCTTTTTCTTGGCATTAACGTCCCCACTGGGTCAAAGCCGGTTACTCAGCGTAGTGTTCCTTACCATGGTAAAGTCCAATATGCAACATTCTAATTTCAGTGATTTTTTAAAATATTTACTCAGTCCCGCTATTTCGCAGCAGTTTGAGAAGATTGGATCGTTAGATAAATACGAAAAGCAAATGTAAAAGCTGCGTTCAATATAAAACACATGTTTCTATACATATAAAATGACAACGTGTCTCTTTAATTTATTTTTAAAAACAGGACACGGTTTTAAAGCTTGAAAAAATAAATGATTTTTCTCTCAAACGACATAAAGCATTTGTCGAAAAAAATCTTTAAGAAGTAATTTTTCAAGGAAATTACTCAAATTTCCCCATAGGACGATCAATTTAGCACTCAACAAGTCATCATTATGAAAATGCTTTAAAACTGTACTTCTAGCCGTTCGAATTACTGTTGTTGGAAATATGGAATTCGAATGGCCGTTTTCGGAATTTGAAACAAAATAGAACTCACAGGTAAGTTGTGAAAATTACAAGATGTCCTGATTCTGTATCTCATAGCAAAATTGTTCAGTAGTTTGAGGGCTAACATATGGTGGTCAGTGAATTGCGGAATTCTGTCACTAGGTGGCGCTAGTGAGCATCGAAATTTTGTTTTGCGGATATCTCAGGATCCTGACCACTTAGAAAGATGGCGTCTTCGGCAAAGTTTTTCAGTAGCTCAAGGACTAGCATTATTCTGACCAAGAGATTTGAGCTTTTGCCACCAGTCGGCGCTAGTGAGCATGAAACTTTTGTTTTGCGAATATTTCAGGATCCTGGTCACTTAGCAAGATGGCGCCTTCGGCGAAGTTGCTCACTAGCTCAAGGTTTATCATTATAAAGGCTATGAGGTTCAAAATTTTGCCACCAGTCAGCGCTAATGAGCAAGAAACATTTGTTTTGCGGTTATCTTAGGATCCTAGCCACTTAGAAAGGTGGCGCCTTCGGCAAAGTTGTTAAGTAGCTCAAGCGCAGTTCTTTGCTCACTAGCGCCGCCTGGTGGCATAATCTCGAATCTCTTGGCTAGAATAATGATAGTCCTTGAGCTACTGAACAACTTTGCCGAAGACGCCATCTTTCCAAGTGGTCAGGATCCTGAGCTATCTGCAAAACAAAAGTGCTATGCTCACTAACGCCGCCTGGTGGCAAAATCTCGAATCTCTCTGCCAGAATAATGATAGTACTTGAGCTACTGAACAACTTTGCCGAAGACGCTATCTCTCTAAGTGGTCAGGATCCTGAGATATGTATCCGCAAAACAAAAGTTGCATGCACACTTGTACTGCCTGCTGGCGCAATTTCACTTAAGCAGTGTTGCCAGCACGACAAAATTTTGAATTTCGGCGACGGATTACCGCAATCGCGTTGATGAGTCTCCTGCACTGAAGTTGTCCTTCATTTTGTCGTCCAATTTGAGAGAAGAGTGGCGCCAGTCACGCTCACCGTACCAGTGGATCTTGGCAACAGGCGGGAGCATCAAGCGTCACGCCGGCTATGCTGTCCAGCAGGATGTCAGCCTCATCTGGGAGGTGGGTTCTGTCGTTTCCAGCGGTCGTCACTGCAAAAGCGGCCGCTTTCGTGCAAAGTGTAACAGTAATCAAATAACGGACGATCGTCGGTCTAGACACTAATATTGGCATATCGTCCGCGTATACAAATATTTGGACTCCGGTTGGGAGACCTTTGAAAACCATCCAACATAATCTGGAACAGTGTGACCGATATGTGGAATACCGGTTTCCTCCTGAAAGGATGCAGACTCGGAATATGACGGGCCAAGCTGACCAGCTTTTCTAGCACGAAAGGTGTTAAAGTCCGGTTACAGGCTTTCAAGATGTCCAAGTAGATCATTTCGGTGTGATAGTTTTTATCTTTCGCTTCTTGCAAGACCTTATCAAGGGCCGCAGAGTAGGTATTAGTTCCATACCCCGGCCTGAAGTCGTGTTGCCGGTGGTCGAGTAGACCATGTTGGTAGACCTGGTGGTGCGTTAGTTGGCAGTTTACCATCCTCTCTACTACCTTCAAAAGGCAGTAAGTGAAGATAATTGACCAGCAACTTGCTGATTCCCGCATTTCACTTCGGTTTAGAGCGTTCTCCTACTGAGAATGGATGATTGATGAAAAGTTGGATGTTGCTATCAGGTACGTTGATGTTGACTATGTCATCAGTCGTAACATCGAATCGTCGGATAAACTTCGGATCGTAGCTGTTAAAGGCAGAAAGATAAGCGAAGTATTTGGCAAGACCATTCGCTATAGGCGTTGGTTCTGCAGTAAGGTTTCTTTCGATAATGAGTGTGGGCGGAGCGGAATGGAATTGCCGGACCTCCGACCGGGTAACGGCTGAAACCTCGAATGCCCTTTGAAATACGTGGGAGAGCCGTTATTAAGAATAGCGATGTCATTGTCCTCGAAGAGGCCAAGCAAACTATTTCCTCTAACGTTAGAGCAAGAGCAACCCAATGCAGGGTGGTGTGCGTTGAGCACACCGACAACCATTCTTTGTTCCAGGAATGCATTTTCTACCTCTTGGTGAGGTCAGGGATATTCCCACAGGGTAGATAGACGCAAGCTACAGATATTGGGACACTTCCTTATTGGAGCTTAACTCCAATTTATTTCAGAATGACGAACGGAATCGGTTTTAGCACTCCGATAGCGACGGAGTTGCAGATATTGCCCTTTTGCTTTAGAGTTCACACGTATTTGCCGCCGAGAGAGCGGTGTGCTGTTCGCAGTGTTTGGATTTTGATCCGAATAAGCCGATCAAACCATATTCGGAGAGTGTTACAGTTCGCGAACCATGACAGTTCGTGGCACATCGCAATCGGAGAGCCCTATGAATGTAAACATTCACTCTCTCATTTGGTACGTGGCACGAGAGCGTTCAAGGGCAGCAACTCTCACAGACTGCAATTGTAACGAGCAGGCCCATGGCACGGGGCGACTTTTAGCGTAGTCAACAACTCCATGTGTTTACTCATTTTCGGGTAATTTGAATCGAGAGTGCAAACAGAATGCAAAGTTTTGTTTAATGTTTACGATCCATACTCGAGCAAGTGTCGCAATCAAATCACTGATTGCTTGCTTGGAGGCTTGCAGGATGCCTTTTAATGTTTGCTCTCCTTCCAAAACCATCGAAATGTTGAATGTGCTTCAACTTTTTGGCACTTTATTAGCTGATTTAACAATATCAAAAATTGATAATCAAACCATAACAAACAATTAAACAAAGCAATGGTCTTTATTTTCACAGTTGTCACAACTGACAGTGGGCGATATTCATTTATCGCCCGGGACATCCTGGCTACGAAGAACACCGTGAATCGATATATGGTTGTCATGGGCCTGGTAACGAGCCATTCGGGTGATTTATGTTTTGCATAAAATTGGTAATAACTTTCATATTTTCTAGTAATGCAGCCTTTCACAACCTAATTATAATCTACTAGTGGTCCCGGAAAACTTCGTCTTGCCATCGAGTAGGCTGTTGAAAAATGTCATGGAACCTCTCACACAATATGACATACCTATTAGTACTCCCCCGTTATACCAAACTTTCCCACAACTTCCCTAAACTTTTTCGTCACACGAACACGTCGGAGCCCTTCAAGAAGACAACAGTGAAAGAATTGTGCAAATCGGGTGTCCCGTTCTGAAGTTATTTCGTGACATACAAACACCACTCCATTTTTATTTGATCATTGAACATCCCTTTGGGTGAAAACATAACACAGAAAATGGAAAAAAAATGTTAAATTATAAACATTTAAACTTTTTCCGATGACCTTGAAGGGATCGGTTCTGTTTTGTTAACTGAGCAGAAACACAACAACATTTAAAGTTAGTACCGTGATGAATCAAAATCCGGACGGTACCAATATCCGGACACTTTGAGAAAATTTGATAATTAAAGGCTAACCTGAGTGTTAAAACGTTTAATAATAATTATTACTTTAACTATGAAAACAGCTGATCATTTTACATTCATTTATAATCTAGTAACCATTGCCAAATAATTAAAAATAACAAAAACAAAAAAGTTGCTCCTGTTGAACGTCTTTTCGTCGCGGTCTAAGTGATTTTGGTTATAGAGTTGACAAGCGCACCTCAACGATTTTCAACTAAAATACGTGAAAATGTAGTGATTGTAACATAATTGTGCATAATGTTGTTGTTGAACAGTTCAGTGACACCACATCGCAGATATACGGGATAAATGCACGTTTGAAATGGTGAAAACAGGCTGTCCGGGATAGAAGCCAAGTGTTTTTAAATCCGGACGTTGAATTGAAAATGTATATTTTGGTGCCGTTCTAATATATTTTCCAAGTTCAACCAAAAGAAAACTTTGAACATTATCGAAACATGTTAAATAAGAGTGCAGAACAATGAGGTGCATCGTTTTATGTAGAAATAATAAGTAATTAGTGATGATATGATGGATCGAACCGCAGGGATTTTAGTTCAGGTAACGAATCACAAAATTTGCATAAATTTTTATGTTTATACCATTACAAAACATAGGCTTCCCACAAATCTGCTAAAATCGAGATATATCGAGTGTAGTTAAAAAGTTTAAGACAGTTTAATTTGAGCGTCCGGATTTGTCGACATGCTTGGCTCAGGTGTCCGGATTTAAAGACAAGAAATGCTTCCTTATTTTTACTATTTCTATAGCAAAATTTCAAATTTCTTCGAAAAATTCATCATGTTTACTAAGATTAAACATTAAACTGTTCGTTGTGTAAAAATACTTTGCTTAATTCCGTAAGAAATATATTCAAAATGGACTGCAAACATTTGTTCCGTCTTGAGTGTCCGGGTATTGATGCATCACGGTATAAACACAATAATAAATAAAGCAAGTGTTTCTTATTTTGATAGCCGGGATTCAAAAAAGTTAAATCACAAACACTTAAGGTGATTATAAAACGAAGCCAAAATCCGAATTTTCAAGTGCACAAGACTAGAAAATTTGACAACAGTTCGTGTTGAAAATCAATCAAATTGCTTGCTTGCTGGTGGTGACCAATGGGATAAATTTGAGGTGTGGATTCGTTTTATAAACACTTTAAACAACAACAGCTATGGGTCCATCGCCAGCTTATCAGGCGAATCCTTAGCTAACACCCATCCCTACCCCCACCACCGTATCACTTATGAGGACGTCTCTGAGTCGGTGGCCTTTCATTAAGTAACTAAGTAAGTGATACATCAACATTTCCTTCCCCAATCCCAAGTGACGATAAAAATGGGCGTGGCCAGCAAAATTTATATTCATGCTTTTGATTTTATTGTTCATGGTTGGATCATGGTTTACTAGACTGGCCCTTAGGCGGCATCCACAAATTATGTAACGCTCTAGGGGGAGGGGGGGAGTAGGCTCAAGCGTTACGGCTCATACAAAAAAATTAAAATTTTCATACAAAAAGCGTTACGGAGGGGGGGGGAGGGGGTCAAAAATTTCCAATTTTAGCGTTACGTAATAAATGGACGCTGCCTTAAACAAAAAAGTTGTAAAACTTATCGGGGCACCCCCTAGATATGAGCCTTAGGGTAAGAAAAACGCTCTCTTATTAATTTTGATCGTGGTACAATCTTCTACAATATTCTTCGCTATTATATCAAGTAGTGTTTTTGACATTCTGGGTCCAATTGAACGCGATCATCAATTTTCCTGAACCAAACAGTAGATGATGTGCTGTTGCTCATATGTTTGAGCTGAAAATCACATATTAACTTCAATTCAAATGCGCCAGCTTATGGAACGACCAAATGAGCTGAATTTTTCAGTAAGGCTTCCTCTAACCCCAAGAAATAATCTTGGGGGGTGCCCCGTGGAATCATACAACTTTATTTTTCTCCCATGCTGAGCTGGGCCAGTCTAATGGATAACTCCCCAACTTTGTTCCTGAAGGCAGTCTGATCGAGATAATACAATATAAAAACAAAACAAAACATGAGTATTACTAGTATCCAATCTACGAAGTATACCGTAACTACGCTAACGCTAACTTTTCTGGAGACTCGATCTTTCAATATTATTTGGATCAAAAGATAAAACTAGTTAAGAATGCTCAATTTTACATCCTCATTAGCGCCACCTAGCAGCAAAATGTAGAGCCAATTGTGGTGACTCAATAATAACTGAAAATGCTAAGCGACTTTCATAAAAAAAATGCTTAAATATATGTCATAAATAGGGCATTCCTTAGCCGACTGGTTAGAGTCCGCGGCTACAAAGCAAAACCATGCTGAAGGTGTCTTTGTCCGATACCGGATCTTTTCGCAATGGAAATTTCCTTGACTTTCCTGGGCATAGAGTATCATCGTACCAGTCACACGATACACGATTGCGAAAATGGCAACTTTGGCAAAGGAAGCTTTCTGTTAATAACTGTTGAAATGCTCATAAGAACACTAAGCTGAGAAGCAGGCTCTGTCCCACTGAGGACGTAATGCCAAGAAGAAGAAGAAGTTGCTCTGTATACCTTAGGAGAAAACAAAAAAAACAAATCATAGATTAAACCAACAAACTTTCAAATACCTTATAGATTAAATAAATTTTGATATATTTACAGAAAAAATATATATTCAAAAATTGATGCAATTTATAAAAACTAAATAAAGCGAAGCTTGGTTAATTGATAATCTAAGTAAAAAACGAGATTGCTGTTTTTTGTCCCTCGTTTTTCTTGCGGTGTATGTATACCTAATTGTAATATATCAACCACTCATGAGCAAATATTAGTTATAATATAACCACGATCAAAAAATATAATAATCTGGTAGAATCAGTATCTATGTATTTTTGAACTGTTGTTCAAAAAATAAAGCTCGGCTAAACAAATGTCGACCACTGTAGAGACTGGATCAAAAGAAAGGTACCTCATATCCTTGCTTCATGGACATGTGGTTTCTGGGGGCTGGCCAGCCGCTGTACGAGTCCATATCCTTGGTGTGTTGGCCACATTGCTGATGAAGCGAATGCACCACGAGAACGAATCGAATTCATCATCGTCGTCATCCCGGTCATCGTCGTGGTTGTCGTTGTAGTTCGTGTAGGAGGTCGTCGATGTGTACAGGAGGAAGCCAAGCGTGCCGAAACGAAGATCGAGACGAAGGATTATTCCGTGCGTCGGCAGGATTTCGATTTTCGTTTGAAGTGTAGGTACACATTTGCGTCCAAGAGTCCGGCAACAGAGTGAGGGAGGTTGCAATTACCATGGGCAACGCGGATGGCGGCAATGGCAGATTTCCATCGATGCGTGGGCAGAAAATGAAAGAGAGAGACAAACAAGATTGAGATGAGATTTTGATGGACATCTGGTGCTGCTGCGTTTACATAGATGTAGTATCACGAATATCGATCATTCGAGTTTTTTCCAAGATAACAGGCATGATTTACTGCTGGTGTAATATAGAGTTTCTTTGTAAAGAAATACATTTTTCGTCGAGAGAAGGATCAAATTATCCAGACTAGACATCCCGCGAGCTTTAAAATGTATTATAACCATAAGTTTTTACAATACTACCTCATTTCACTTAGACGTTAAGCATAAGGAAATTCTATTGTCATTCCATAATAGATTTTTTTCGACATTGATCACCATTGATTACACTAGACAACACGGCACAGGTTACAATTTGAGTTTTATATATAACTAGTGGTCCCGGCAAACTTCGTCTTGCCATCAAGTAGGCTGTTGAAAAACGCTATGGATCGTCCCATTCAAAATAACAGCTTCGTTCACGCTCGTTTTTTTTTCGACTTTCCCGGTGAATACCCTAGGATTTTTATACACACAAACACGTCGGAACACTTGACGAACAAAACGGAAAAATAATCATTCAAATCGGTTGACCCGTTCTCGAGCCATTTCGTGACATACAAACAGCACTCCATTTTTATTTATATAGATTAAAGGGGTCTATTTTATAAATCAAGTCGATCAGAATGACTCGACTGGAGTCACTGTCGATCAAAAAATTCGCTCGACACGGCTCCGTAACTCGAGTTTTTCGACAATTGTCACTCTATGTGACCAATGTGACTAGATTACTATGGCAGTCGACGGGTGACATCTAAAATATGCCTGCTTGCTTTGATCGACAGTGATTACAGACGAGTCACATGCATCTGCTCGATTTACAAAATAGATCCCTTGGGGCCTATTTTGTAAAACGAGCAGATTCATGTGACTCGTCTGTATTCATTGTCGATCAAAGCAAGCATGTATATGCTATATATGTATGTCACCCGTCGACTCCCATAGTAATCCAGTCACATAGAGTGACAACTTTCGAAAAACTCGACTGACAGAGCTGAGTCGAGCGATTTTTTCGGTCGACAGTGAGTTCAGTCGAGTCATTTTGACTTATGAAATAGACCCCATATTAATATCTTAACAAGTTATGGTTCAATACTTCTCCATACTATTTTATGATATTCACTATTTGACGTTTAAGCGGTGCCGTGTTATTTACGTGACTATGGCAACGAGTGAATTCGGCACCGATCAAACTCAAAGTCGAGTCTAGTACACGACACTGAAGACGGCCTTACAGTTGAGGTCGAAATACGCGTATCTGTCAAAGGATACAAACTCTAGTGGAATTAAATGGTATAGTACTAAATTCGGTTTTTTCATCTACTTATAGGTATTCTACCTAGCTCGAAGATTTATTACCGCTAAAACGTCAAATTAGTGAACTCGTACAGTGGTCCATACAAAATGACATATTAGTACTGCCCCGTTTTACCAAATTTTCCGATAACTTCCCTAAACTTTTTCGTCACACTAACACGTCGGAGCCCTTCAAGAAGACAACAGTGAAAGAATTGTGCAAATCGGATGTCCTGTTCTCAATTTATTTCGTGACATACAAACACCACTCCATTTTTATTTATATAGATTTCCAGTGTGTTCTAAGGCAACGTTTGTAAAACCATGGTCTTACTTGTCTTCCAAAACCTCATACAGAGCAAAAAATGTCTTGTTGGCCCACTCTAGAATAGGCTATAAAGTGTATTGTTGGTTTGCAAGAATAAAGCAATACAGCATTCCTAATTGGACTGTCTGTTCTTTAAATGCTTAGAAGGACGAGTCAAGTATGAGGTTTATTTAATGTCACCTTTTTTAAAAAGTAATTAAACAAAAAACTACGCAATCAACTTTTTTTGCATTTAATTTTTTTGTTCCATAAAAGAAAATTAATATTTGAATCAGCCTTATAACTGAGTTAAATTCTACAACTTTACTGAAGACAGCACGCCGTTAACTTCAAAATCTTGTGAGTTACTAGCGAGTTTCGAGTTTTTAAGTGTATATTTGAAGTGAATTTTCTCAATTTACAAAAATTACGTTCTCACAGTTTTTGCAGCAAGAGTTGCCTATTGTATGGCCTTTCTAATGCCACTTAAAGAAACACTTCATCGAACCAACTCCAAGAGTTATGGGCATCTAAAGATTTCAAAGTTTTTCACTTAAATTTGCTTATAACTTCGAAATCATAAGAATTACAAACTTGAGATGTTCAGCAAAAATGTCTATCTTTTCTTCTTCTGCAACTCTTCTGAAGACTACATTCACGTAAAACTGAAAATAAAAAAGTTAGATCAAAATAACTGATTTTTTGGGTCCACTCTAGGTTAAAACTTTCAAAATCTATTTACTTAGCTCAAATGAAGAGCTAGATCAAAAGTGTCTTGGACAAAGTTGTTCAAAATAACATTTTCTAAAAGTTTGCAGAAGAGCGCAGCCACAAATTTCTTCAAATAAAAAAGTTTGAGTCAAAATTTTAACCTAAATAAGGGCCACCCTATTCAACTTTTTTCTTAAAAGATGCAAAACTCAATTACGAACAACTTCTCTGAAGACATCGAACGTCTAAAAACGACGAGAACAAAGAAAACACTTTTTTCCGGATAAATTGTCGAATCGGTCCATTGTGCAATGTTGTAACTTTGGAACAAATTTCGAAAAAAAATATTATCAATTTTAGACAAAAATTATTGCAATCTTCTATTGCAACGATAACTGAAAGCTTTTTTTCCCTATAAGCAGGTGAAATAAACTCACCTGTAAAAAAATCTGATCTGCTACGGCAAATGAAATGTAATATGTTGTTAACACAATGTAAATAGAAGCTTAGTTTAAGTTTAGCAAATTAGGATGATAGTGTTCTCTATCACTGAACACCTAGAGATAAGAAATGAATGTCATGTTTGAAATTATAGTAATAAAGATAAAAATGTATTTGAAATTTATACATTTCTAACTTTTTTATAAAAGTATGAAAATTGACCCATTGGGTTATAGAGACTGAAATTGGTTCGCATTAGGAATGTTAGGAAATTAAATTAGTTTCAATCGAAATATCACTACATTTCCTACTGCACCATAGCAGCCGACTCAGCAATTCATCCGAACTCTCAACCCAACAAAGGACAATAGCATCGCTTGGACCATCCATCTATTCCGAAGACCGAAAGGCGCTTTTCGCGCGAAAAAGACGTAGCCAGAAAATCATAACTCGTGCTCTCCGCGAAATGAAAAAAAAAAAATATCACACTCTCCCTTTTTCCCCGTCCGACGGTGTTCGCTGAACACCTCACTTAGACTTCGCGGACGGTCGCGAGTTGCTTCCTGCCAACTCTAATTTTCGTCCTGACAGTCGCCCACGATAGGGTGTCGGCTATGGGCCCAATAAAGGTATGCGATATGCCTGTATTTTCAACTTTTCTAATCTAAGCTCTTCGCGTTCGCCTTGGGCACTTGTTAATTAGTTTTTGTAATCTCGTTCCACTATCTAAAAAACAGGAGAGCCAGATCTACCGGTTAGGCGTCGCGTATAAACCATGTGATCATTAAGAGGTGGGGGGCCTTTGTCGGCAAAATTACCTCGACAAGGTCATCCACGTGGTTTTATCGAATTAACAATTTGTAGAATTCCATTATCATATCTTCAAAAATAATATCAAAATTTACATGTATCCCAAAATTCTTCATGTTTTAAAAGACAGCCATTTATAAAAAAACTGAGCATTTCCAATTATCATTACATTGTCCCATGTGGCCTTATTATTCTTTTTCTATATAGGCTAGCATATCTCTCTATAACAAAAAAAACTCACCTATTAACCCCCAGTTTTAAAACAATTTTAGAAACTATGGGAGTTCTCCAGCAGCCTCATTTTGATTTAACGTCTTCTTGTAGTCATAAGCTTCCACCAACAATTCAGGAATAATATAAGACCTTTTCCTTATCGCAGTCCAAATTTGCCTGAAACACCAAAGATTCAGAAAATCTCAGAGTTTCATAATATTTATCCCGAACGCCGAGGTTCCAAACACGAAATTATTGGATGAATCTTAAAAGAAAAAAAACATTCCGGAAGAACTGCTTGGAGTATTTTAAGAGGAATTCCTCGAGAATTATTAAGAAAAATCTCTGATAGTATATTATAACATAATTTTCAATTATACATTTCGTTCATTGAAATCATGTCTGGGCTTGGTTTATGAACAGCACCTAATGCTTAGCCAGAAAACAGAATATAAATTAGGTCTTTGTATGTTTGGACAACGGGCTGTCGGATTTAGAAAATTCTCTCAAAGTTATGTTTCTGAAGTGCTCCGACGTGTTTATGTGCATAAAATCCCGGGATATTCACCGGGAAAGTTGAAAAAAAAACGCGATCAATGGAACTAGAGATGGGCAAACATGTTTTAATGAGCAGTTCCCGTTTGTTCCGTTCTCGTAAGCGAACTAGTTATTTTGAACCGTTCTTTCGTTCTTTTGAAAGTTCTTTTGATTTTCGCTTTACAGATAATGTATTACGACTTATAAAACATTTTGTTTTAATCAACGTACAAATATTCTGCTGAATTATGGTCTTATTATTGATTAAAACTTGTGTTCCTCAGAAAATTGAACAAAATACATTCCATTTTGAAACAAGTATAAACAATTTAGTGTGAAATAAATTATTAAATGTAAATAAGGATGTAGAGCTACTTGAGCACTTCCAAGAATCACTTTGACATGGGCGGTTTTTCTCGGCCGACTCGTCTGAAACTTTGCCATGAAAAGCACTGGCAGCACTGTAGCTCGTTAACAAGTGTTTTGCACGAGCTCCGTAATTTTCTTCCGAAAAGCTGAAAAGCTTTAGTAATATTACTAAAATCGCTTGCTTAGAGTGTCTAGTGCTATCGGGAATACGTGTAAACTTTGTTAGCCATCAATCTAGAAGTAGGAGAAAAGTTAGCTTTGATCTTTGCTACCACCGCGTCGCGAACATAACCTCGAATTTCTACGCGAGTGATGTAAACTAGGAATAAAGAATTGCGGTAGTATCACCAATGACAAAGGATATACAGTGAAACCTCCATGAGTCGATATTGAAGGGACCATCGACTCATGGAAATATCGAGTCATGGAACAGCAATCCTTTGGAAACCTGTTTCAAGGGACCATCATAGTAACCATGAAATTTTGTTTCTAGTATGGTTCCATGAGTCGATATCGAGTCATGGAACATCGACTCATGGAGGTATCACTGTATGCAAGGCCTGTGGATTCGAAGAATCAATCAAGGAAGTAGGAAAGAGAAACAAGAAAAACGATCAAAACTCCAAAAAGAACTTGAAGGCGCTCGGTCGGCATCTAAAAAAGCAGTTCGAACGATTGAAAAACCAGCTTCAGTCATCAGAACAACTTCTCGAACGACAGTCAGAGCAAAGAGATTTAGTTCAAAGCTTGGAAACAAATCTTGAAGTATTCAAGTCCGGCGCTAAGTTAGCCAACACTTGCCTTCAGAGTGTAAACAGGTACCGAATAGCTATCAACAAGATCTCCTACCGTGTTGGAGAAAACGTTGAAAACCTAGTGCGAGGAGTCTTAAACTCTTTGAGTATTATCGAACAGGAGGCACATATTACCGACACATTAATTCAAAATTCCGGTAAAGGTTCTCAAACTGTATTTTGGAAGCCACAAGCAACCATCACCAAATTTTTATGGTAGATAGCTAATATAATGGACCGTTTTCCCTCAAAAAATTACGTTGGTATTCCGATAGGGTTTTGAGATATTTGAGTTTTTGTGACAAAAATGATGTTTTTTAATGCAAAAAAAATTTTTTTTTACTGTGTGTATTTTTTTTGGAATCTTTATTTAGTTGTCTAACTTTGTTTCTTTAGTTGTCTAACAATCGAACGAACCGTTTTTGCTGTGCAGCTTTTTGAATATTTTTGAACCATTTTCACATACACCCCTTTAAAAAGTTAGTCGTGACTCAACTTGAAGATTTGATATCGGAAAATGACGATTTAGATGGAACTGAAAAACTGTGCAAAGTTTCAGATATTTTTGAAATGGTCGATCAGAATCGACTTGCATGCCTCCGTGGAATCCCTCAAATACCTTTAAACTCTAATATGTGTTGCTTATCTTGACAGATAGACCTATTTTGTCTGCGACTTACAGACTTCTTCAGTATCGAGTGCTCGACTTTTTTGCAAAAAGTGAAGTGTTAAAGTTCAATTTGTAGTTTTAAATGTTTGTTATTCATTCAATTCTGTTCGATTCATACTCCATTATCAAAGTTACCCAAAAACAGAAAACCAATTTTGGATTATTTAAAAAAATATATATCCATTCAAAATATTTTTTTTTTGCAATCTATCGACTGCAATCGAGAGCTAGGATGCCAGTACTTCTTTTAAAAATATAAATTATAATTCTTTGAAACAGCATGCATAAATATTCAAGTTTTCTTCGAAAAAACTATCAAAGTTACCCCATTTTACGGTACTGTCTATTCAGTCGCTCAGAATCCGAAACCTTGCGCTGCGTCTCAAACAAAGGAAATTCATCGATTAGGTCTTTATCCGAAACGACTCAGTGTTAGTTCGATTGACTAATCAGAAAAGATGCACTCCCATCTCAGATACCAATCGACTGCTGCAACAGACAGCTACGGCTATTCAACGGACGAGTCATCGATCTTCTATGACGCCATATCTGCGGATAGTCTGGGTAACTCCCACCAGAAGCAACAAATAAACGATCAGTAATATTACTAATAACAAAAGTACGACCTTGGCAGCCAACGGTAGTCACCAACAAACAGAGCCGTAGCGTTACTTCATGTCGCCCTTGGCAAACCTTCATTTGTGCGCCCCTAATAAAAGTGGATTCTACCCCATTACCCCGAATCCTATTACCCCGAATGCCATCAACTCGAACGCCATTACCCCGAATTCCAAAACCCCGAACGACCTATCAACCCGAATGACATTACCCTGCATTCCAAAATCATGGTGAAATGTCATCAATATCATCATATCGAGATAAGTGTAAATTAGGGGAAATAGTATTCGGAGTATTGGAATTCAGGGTGAATGCATTCGAGGAAATTACATTCGGTGTAATCTGCCCATAAACGCATAATTGTCCCATGTGAATAGGAAATCCAGCAAACATGGGACTGACATGCGTAATGGGGTAGAACCATATTCTAGAAATGCATATAAACTCGTTTTCTATAGCCGGAAAAATATCATGCTAAGTCTCAAATTTTTTCTAAAATTTGAAGTACAGTAAACTGATTGCAAAACGCTAAAATTTCTTGTTTATGAGAAGTTTAAAAAATTTAAAAATTTTCGTGAAATGCATTGAGCAAAAATGAAACTCTGAAAAAATACCAAGTATTTTTGAGAGAATCTGCTTGACATTAGATTTGTTTAGACTGTTTCTGCAATTTTTCAGAAGAAATCAACAGTTGATTCTGTCAATGAAATTCTCAGCATATTTTTTTTTCTTCTCAGGAAAAAAAAACTCTTTAAATTTACATGGAACTTATCTTTTTTCTCAATACAAGCCAAAATTCATCCAAGTCAATTAAAGTAGTTGAAAGGGCTTACTACAAAATTATATCAATTTGAGAACATTCTTGTGCAAAAACAAGTCCCCAATATTTGACTTAGTTGTCCCAATATACGATAAGATTTCTTCCCATAATTCTCCCCGTCTAAAATTGCATAAGATTCGTTCTCAAGGTTTTTTCAATATCTCAAACTATGATACATTAAAACTGTTATTGACTAAATTTTCTCAAAGATTGAGAAAATGCCTGTTAAGTAAAGAAAAATATAAATGATATTGATATAAAATTTGGCCTATTTGATAATAAAAAAAGATTAATAAAATTGTTCTAATTGTTAAAAAAAAGTTCATTCTCATTTACGGCCTTATAATTAAATATAACATCACAAATCAGATTTATGTGTAAAACAGTTTAAACAGCTTCTAGAGCTCTTAAAAAGATAATGCTGCTTAAACTATAGTAAAAAAATACGACGTAAATTTCAGAAAATATTCAACGAATTAATATTGATAATGCCAAGAACTTCCAAAAGACAATTTTACACCGTCTTCAGCCAAAGGCTGTACAAACTGAACGATCGCTAACATTAGGCAACGGACAACACGAGACACCCAGTAGCCCAGTGATGAATTTTTCTTTTGACGAAAAGCTTCCACCGACTGGAGCGGAAATCGAACCCACACCTCGTAACACAATAGGCCTGGTCAGCTGACACCGCTAAACTTCATCCTATGAATTCTACTATCTTTTTAGAAGCATTAAGCGTACACTTTTTAAAAATAACCTTGATATTTTCAATTTTGCACTGTTACGATTTCAATTTATTTTTTTTATTTTTTTAACTGTGAGGCACCTCCTTTAGTAACGCTTTCTCTAAAATTTTGCTAAGTGCTAATTTTGGCACCCCCTCAACCCTGGCGCCCTTGGCGGGTGCCAACATGGCCAACCGCACGCTACGGCACTGCCTACGAATTGGGCATTTGAACGTTCGTGGAATCGAACGACACATCGATGGAGTTAAGTTAATTCTCGACGAAAAGCAGTACCACTTCTTCGGCCTGAGCAAGACCATACATAAAGTCAGCGCACCCGTCGTACCCATCATGATTCCAGGCTACGACATTCGCTACCCTGTGGGAGAGGACGGGGTTCCAAAACTTGTGGAGGAGTAAGATTGTATGTGGCTAAAATATCAAGGTCACCACAGTCAACAAATCTTCTTTCGACTCGGCTGTTACCATTGCTCAACGAGTGGAATACCTAGCTGTTAGAGCAAAAGTTAACAACTACAACGTGGGTGTAGTGGTGCTGTACAACCCGTCTTGCAACGGCCAATTACTAATCCAAAGATATGAAAGTCTTCTGCTTGACCTGCTTGAGTACAACTTCGACAGGGTCTACATTGTCGGGACTACAACATCAACGTTTCTTCCACGCAACCTTCTGGTAATCTTACCGGTCTGTAACGACTGCACTTTCAACCTGAGTGTCCTGTACACTCCCCCTACTCGGATTACGGAAACCAGCTCTACCACAATCGACTTTCTAGTCGCCGACTCTCCCGACTTAATTGTGAAGTCTGCGATCTACTGGTAACTCCATTTCTGATCACGATATTGTCTATCTTATCGCCGATATACAGGTACGTAAGCCGCCTGCAAAAAGTCGAACCTTCAGGAATTTCCGTTAAGTAAACCAAGTTCACCTTCAGGCGGATTTTCAAGCAAGAGAACACCAACCAATTCTGAACTGCCCTGACGTCGCTAGTAAGGCGTAACTGGTTACTGCTGAGCTGCAACTTCTCCTTGATCGACATGTGCCTGAGCAAACAATCACAATACGTGATCATCGCATGCCCTGGATTAACGGCGATATCGAACAAGCAGTAAAACGCAGAGACCTAGCAATCCAACTCTATTCGAGGAACCCCAACCTAGCAAGAGGCGATGGCATGACTACTGCGCAAAACGTGACAGAGTAAGCACGCTGACCTCAGCCGCGAAGAAGAGGCATGCAGACATGAATTTTTCTCCTGAGCTACCTGCAAAGAAACTCTGGAGCAATCTCCAAAGAGACGGTATACACAACAGTACCAAACGTAATGTGGTCGATACGCAGATAAATGTCGACCAGCTGAATCAGTTCTTTGATGAGGGCCATCTACATCTCCAACGGTCAGAACAACAGATAGCTTCACCCTTAATTTCGTGCGGAGCGAACAACGTCCTTGGGAACAATGCTATCCGCCAACGGTTTGAATTTCGACATGTGGCTGATGTTTCACAGAGGATCTACAAGATATCAGCTAATGCGACTAGTTCGGACCACATCCTCATATCTTTCGTAAAAATGCTGTGTCGTTCCATACTACCATTCCTTGTAAATCTTTTCAACACCATCATAGGGTTGCACACATTTCCAGATATTTGAAAAAAAAAAACATAGTTACTCCAATACCAAAAGCAGCCAGTCCACTTCAGCCAAAGGACTTCCGACCGATTAGCGTGCTCCCGGCCATCTCTAAGGTTTTTGAAAAAATACTACTTTACCAGATCATCAAGTACCTAAAGGCAGCTGACCCGCCTCTCCTCGATAAGCACCTATCCGGGTATAGGAAGAATCACAGTACTACGACTTCAGAGGGAATTCGGTTTTGACCAGTCAGCTGTCCAGTTGATGGAGTCCTTCTTACAAGATAGAAACCATGTGGTCAAGCTTGGAGAAGAAATCTCGGCAGAAAGGATTCTTGTAGATGGTACTCCTCAGGTATCGTGCCTCAGTGCGTTGTTGTTTAGTTTATTTATCAGCAGCCTACCATCCATGCTAAAGTGTGAGTATCATCTTTACCCGGATGATCTCCAGATCTACGTATCCAGATCTATTGATAACGTAGATTGGTTGGTTCACAATATCAACGAAGATTTGGGCTCCATAGAATACTGGGCAGCAATAAACAACCTTTTCCCGAATCCGAAGAAAACCCAAGGCATAGTTTTCTGTAAGGCAGGACGGATCACTCCTAGTCTCGATATTAGGTTCTGCGGGGAGACCATCGACCTAAGTGACAAAGTTGTTAATCTCGGATTGGTAATCGATAAAAACCTAAAATGGACGGATCAGGTCAACGAGACGACGATGAAAGCGTATAACATCCTGCGAACATTTCGTCAATTTACACCAGTGCTATCTCCCCAAGTTCTGCTGAAACTGGTACCAGCGGTAGTGCCGGTTTTCACTTACTGCGACATTGTTTACTATCCCGGCCTCACCGTGGAAATGAAAGAAAGGCTGCATCGATGTTTGAAGTCTTCGCTTCATCTTCAGATTAAATTGATTCAACACAACCTTCCGGTTATGATCTTCCACGCAACTACCGTCAACGAATATGCTGTTTTTACCGCCAGGCGTGGGACAAGAAACTTCCACAGTACATCCAGCAGCATCTCTAGCGAGGATTAATGGAACATGCGAGAACCCTCCTGTTGCCGGCGCACACAACGAGCAAAAAGAAGAGCCTGCTGATATACGGAATCTCGCATTGGAACAGATTACCCATCGGAATTGAGACCAGACCTACATTAGCGACATTCAAACTAGCGCTAAGAATCCAGGATTAGATTCAACGATAATCAGTTCATTAACAAATTACATTGTTTGCTATTACAATTACAATTACTTCAATACTACGCATATTGTGACCAAAAATCCCACTGCCGAAGTGAATCTAAAATGCCAGGAATATGATCTGGCACCCTATATAAGTTTATTTAACGCGCTTTTATTTTTGCGCGCCAAGCATTGTCCGTCCGTATCCAACCTCATCCAACTAATCCCGACAAACGTTGAATGAATGAAATGAAAAGCGACAACAATTCACCACTCACACAATCATATTTCATTCGTTGCTGATTTTTCGCACCGAATTGTAATCAGCGTTCAGTGGTGGAAATGTTCACAAAAAATGTTCAAGGCAAACATGACAGACTCGCGAACAGGCTTGATGTGAGTAAGTTCACACCCGCCTGCTCAGAAGAAAAAACCTACCAAAAGAAATAGCAAAAAGTTCGCAAACATTTACTCGCGAGTTATCAAGAAAGATGTGATTTATTGTGATTTTGACAGGCAAGCCAATTATATATCTATCATATTCACAGTAAACTACCAGTTTGTTGTCAAACCCTTGAAAACCCTTGTAGTGAAATCGAAAATAAAAAAAATCGTCTCTTAGGATGCCATGGAATTCCATGGTTTCGTTTCGAGTGGTACAGCGGGGGATTTTTAGGCTCAAAATCCGCACACTTTATACAAATAGTAAGTGTTTTGAACGAATCGTTCTAAATATTACATACCCTTATGGTCCGACTGCAGAGTCCGAGCGTTAATTGAAAAATGCTAGCGAGGAGATTCATTCGCGCGCGTTGTCCGTGGAAATAGGGGAATGAAAAAGAAGTTATCCAGTGGACAGGACCCCATTTCCGCGGCCGTCGGAATAGAGCGATGAGTGAGAGCAAACGAAAGAAGCGGGAATATTTAAAATACTGAAAAAATTAGCTTAAGGGTGGAAAATTTTTATATCAAAGTTATTTTTTAATTGAATTTTTTTTCTTCTTACCACTTTCTCTCTGTGTGCCCGCGCTGGCCGGTGATGAGTTCTTTGAGCGGAGCTAACGTGGAGAGATTCAGTGAGCAAAAATGAAGACGGAAAGAAAAGTGTACTCGGTTCGGCGGAAAACGCACCCCAGGATATAGTGCGAGAGGGTTGTTTTGCCGCTGGGGTTGGAGGGAGGGCCGATGACCGTTTGGTGGGGTGGGAAAATTAGTGGGTGGTAATTTCGGAATAGAAGTATAAGTACAATAGCTTGCTTTGCATTTATTCGGGAAAAGTGTGCTATTGCGAACTCCATCCAAAATGAGTCAATAATATCAGACATTGTGTCCGGTAATTTTTAATTTAGATTGAATTTTAAACATTTTTTCGGTTTCATTGCATGCATAATAACAATCGGGCATTGCATAAGTCGTTCTCATTTGATACAGAAGCACGATCAAAGCAAGCGAAGAAAAACATCCTAGGTATCTGTAGCGCTCCATGATTGGCAAGAAGCAGCGAACAAGAGCCCCAAAGAGAGGACGATGATAAAACTAATATGTCTCGCTTTACCATTGAGGTAAGGTGTTTGGAGGTTTGGAGCTTGTTTAGAAGAGTTTTATCATGGACTGCTACCTTCCCATGATAATCAGAGCTGTAATGATGTGCTGCAAGTCATTATTGTTGCAGAGTGAAATAAGCAAGAGATTCTCTCAATTTTCTCAGGATTCAATCTCTGATAACAACATTATATTCGCATTGCATATTGTGTAATTATTTGATGTCCTGCAGCTTTATAGACTTGCCAGCAAAGGTGAAAAACTATGCCGTGCTATTTGAACTACAAATGTGATGATGTGATAAACGTCAGTTGTTTGCACCCATTCATTTTGATCCTTGTTAAATGTTTAATTTAAGCTGTAAATTTAAAGAACCATTATTGCAGGTAATAAAGTATCTACAATAGCTACGTGGTATTTTCTAGAATTTTCGTCCGTTTTTTCAGGAATTCTATTTTTCATATCTAAAACAATCATGATAAATTCTTAGATAAATCCCTGGAAGTATTCTAGGATAAATGGTTTAAGCATTTAAAAAATTTTTCAAGAATTTGTAAATAAAATCCTGCAATAAATTGCAAAAATGTTTCCAGAGAAATTCTTGGTCAAGGGCTCAAAGGAACCTTCACCTTAATTTTGAAAAAAAAATCTTATAAATCCCAAGGGGTATCTATTTGGAAATAACATGTTAGGCTCTTAAAGATGTCTTTAACGAAAATGTTGGAATTAATCCCAAGGAAACTGCAGGAAGAGTCACTGAAAAAGGGTATCTACTCATATATAGAAATAAAATTCTTTGATATTTCTAGGTTTTCCAGATTAAAAAAAATCCAGGTTTAAGAAATTTTCCTAAATACATATATAATTGACGTTAGTCACCTGAATCGTTAAATTCAGGTGACTAAAAATTTTCAAATAAAAATAAATGATTTGAAAGTGTCTTTGATTATCAAAAACAGATATAAAAAAATATTCTATTTGATCTTAGAGAAAAAAACCTTTCCCTTAAAATGGGATTCAGATTTATGGACATCCAGCGACGTTGGGCCGAACGCCGTTAGGCCGAATATCGTTAGGCCGAAAATCGTTAGGCCGAATATCGTTAGGCTGAGGGCCATTTGGCCGAATATCGTTAGGCCAAAAGGTTCGTTAGTTCTATTGAACCATAAGGCCACAATATTCGCTGTGATATATAACTAGAAAGAACAGCCTTTGATTAAAAGAAGGAAAGAACACTGACGAATGCCATTTGAAAAAAGTAGTAAATGATCAAATGTTATTTCGGCCTAACGACCCTTTCGGCCTAACGGTATTCGTCCTAATGGCCTTCGGCCTAACGACATTTGGCCTAACAGCATTCGGCCTAACGACCTGCACCCCCAGCGACGTAGGGGGGCATGGGGCAAGAGCGACACTCGGGGCAATAGTGCCACTTCTAATTTCAGTTCAAATCATTTTTTTATGTTAAACTCAGGATAAGAATAAATTGAGTACTAATTGAGGGCTGTGTAAATATTACAGTTTAAAATGTTTAGAACAAAAAAATAGAAAAATGTCCTTAACTCATCAACGCGAAAAATGCTAAATATTATAAGAATGTAAGACTGGAAAACAAAGTTTGACTCCCAATAAATACAAAACATATTGATTTTTCCGCACAGTATTGATAATTTTCAATTGTTCAATATAGCTGTGAGGAAATTTTATTGAAAGAGCCCCTTTGACATTAAGTTTTACATATATAAAAACAGTATGTCCTATGGAGCAAGAGGGACACCGCAATTTTCTCATATAAAATCAAATGAACTTTTATTTTTCTCGTTAAATATTGCATTAAATCAATGTTTCCTTCTAAATAAAATAAAAAAAAAAAATTTTGGACATTCAAAATGCTTTCCGAAAATTTTATCTATTATTGTTACAGTCAAATAAGATGAAAACTAAATTAATTTCGTAAAATTATTTTTTAACTATAAGTCAATTTTTATCCCTCAGTTTTTATTTTTACATACTCTAGAATTTATCGTTTAGGCGGGGAAATGATAATATACAGAATTTGTGGCATTTTGCTCTGGTGGTCTTCTTGCCCCATACGAGTGGCACTCTTGCCCCATGCCTCGTTTAAAAACCTCATAAGAAGGGACTTTTTAAAAAATCTCAAATCATCATGTGTTTCTTATATTTTTGAAATCTATCGATAACATCATTTAGAACAAGAGGTGAACTTGCCCCTACACTGGAATGATCTTAAAAAATAGTGCTAATCAACCATGATTTGAACCTATATATCTTAAGGTGTCCTTCTTGCCCCCAGCCCCCCTACCCAGAACATTTCACTGGAGGGCGTTTTGTATTCTTTCCTAGTTGATATCTTGGGGAAATCAGGACTGGTACCGACTGCTAGTCTTGGAAATGAGAACATAAGAGAACCCTTGCCTGAGAGAAAAAAAAACAAACGTAAACCAAAAATAAAACCTGTAAATTATGAATACAAATATGAACCTAACAGGAACCACGACAAAAGGGTTTGATTCTTCATTTGGTCAGATATTTTTCTAGGAATATTTCTTAGACTTTTTAGTGGAATTCCTCGTGACGTTACGACTGTTCGTTTCACTGTAAATTTCTTTCACATATTACTCCAAAGACCTCTTCGGAGTTTGATTTGTGATTTGTTTTTGTCTCAATTACGAATATCTTCAATCCCCGTGGGTAAAATCATCGGAAAACGTTCTTCCTGGTGAATATTTCTGAATTACTATCGGTTGTCATATTTACTGATGCTATATTACGTATGGGAAAACGTTTTAAGCATTTCAATTTATCAAAATTTTTGACATTTAACAGCATTGGTTGAGACAAAAAATGACTTTGAAAAACATTTGGAATAATATGCCTTTAGAGACCCTAACCAAAAGTGGTGACTTTTAAGATACATGCAATAAAATAGCGACCAAGACTCTTGAAAGGGACCTGCTTACCTGAAAAAGTACTATTTTTCTTATCTGTTGAAATTTTTACTCTTTTCTTACAAAATTGGGAAACTTAGAACTGTATTTGCCTTTACCAACTTGGCAATTTTAAATCATGCTCCTTTGTTTAAACAAGTATTTCTCGGAATAAATATTAATCACTAACAAATGAAGGACTGTCAAGTAGCGTTTCAATAGAAACGCAGCAGATGTTTTTTTATTTTAATTTGACTACTGTTTTGCATTAATTTCCCTGAATGTAGCCTAAATGCCCTGAGTATTCAAGGTTTTTCAAGGGTTTGAATAAAATTCCTTGAAAATTCTAGATTTTTTCTAGGCACCATGTAACACCATGTAACAATTCTTGGAGAACTTTAAGTTTTAAGTTTTTTTTTTGTAAAAATACTTGGTGGAATTTTTTAAGTAATTTTTGGTGTCATGCTTTGAAAAAAAAATCCAGGTAGAATTTTTGGAGGCATCTTGAACGAAATTCTTGGAGAATGTGCAGAAAAGTAATGAATTTCAGTTGAAACTATTCTATAATGTAACGAAAAACTAAACACGGTAATACGAGTAGTGAAACTAGTCGTAATGTCACATGAAGTGATAAAAGCTTTGAAATACCTGTGTTGAAATTATTGGTCTCTTTACTAAGACGTGGGATCTCTTAAGTACCTATTTTCATGATGTACAAACATTTTGTTTTCGGTGTTCATATTTTTACGTTGTTCAAATGATTCCTTGCAGCTCCTTTGTAGAATGATCTTCTCCAAAATCAACCGTTCAGGAGCAAAAATATTTCATACAAATTGCATTCAAAAATCAAAGGTTACTCTTGAATCAAAATCGCATTTTATATTAAAGTCACTTATTCCACTATACCGAAAATATATGTTAAATTTAAGCCATGGTCGGTGTCTAACCCATTTGACATGGAATTCGTCTTAGACAAATTCATTAGTTTCTGAATTTTCTACAAAAAACCGCATTATTTAGTATATTATTGATTTGAATTAATTACTTCATTATTACATGCAACTGAAAAGATAAAGTGCTTAGAATAAGAGTCAAGTGTCAGTATGCCGCCGTAGTTAAATGATAAAAATTTCAGAAAGATAGTGAAGCGTTGCAAAATGTGGCGTTCTTCGTGGAAGGGGATGGGGGACTCCACTTGGAAGTACCAAACGTAGGTACTGGACATCATAAATGATGTCCATAGCGCGAAATGACCAGAGGGAGTCGTAGCTACGGTCCTTCCACTACGGCAACGACGATGACGACGACGACGACGACAACGATGATACTGATGTCTATATGCATAGTGAGAGGGAGAGAGAAGGAGGAATCGCTAGAATGAAGCCCCCGCCACGCTGTGTTAAAAGGGGATTATTATGCAACTTTCATGCCTAGAAGAGCAATTCCAGTTGAAAAGCCTTCAGATTTACTGGAACGAATCAAATTTTTCACACGTGAAAGTTGATGAGTGGTCGAATGTCCATGGTGGAATCCGAACTGTTCATTGGCAAACATTGAATTTTCTTTGATGTGGACCATCATTCTGTTCAAAATGACTTTTTCAAAAAGTTTACTGATGGAGAAAATCAAACTGATTGGACGATAGCTAGAATCTTCTGCAGGATTTTTTGGTTGGTTTTAAAATGGGTACAACCTTAGCATTTTTCCATTTGTCAGGAAAATATGCCAATTGAAAACATTTGTTAACTATTTCAACTAAGCATGATGAGCTACTTTCTGGAACATTTCTTGATGAGTGTTGGCGCGTTAACCGTGGCCAACTCCGTTCGGGTCGGGGTGGACTGTATTTTCGGAATGAAAGGAACAACACCACTGATTCTGCTAGTCCACAGTACACTTTACTTTATTGCACTACTTCACTACACTGTTCACTATTCACTACTGTTCACTATACTTTCACTCGATGTATACTCGCGGTGGGTTAAAACAAGACTTATTCCTAGTGCGGAGCGGTGCGGTATTTATATCAGCTCATTTGTGTTCTAGAGGTTTCGACGGTACTCATTCTCGAAGGTGCTCATTCTCGAAGCTTCTGGAACAGCACTCACTGACGGACCTCAATGGAACTCTCGTTGGGGAAACTTCACTCATAGGGAACTCACGGCACGTGAGTTCCTGTTGGTAACTCACATGGTACTCACGCTCACTGTTGATACTCGTGTACTCAGTGGCGTAGTCAGGGTGGGTCGAGAAAAGGCTACATTCGGATAAACTTTGAGTTGCACATGTTTATGGCTCGTTCCGTACGGAACAATGAGGATGTAGAAAGTTCCATCCAGGGGCTTCCATTTTATTGATATTGTTTTCAATAATAGTTCTCACTTGTTCCAAATCAGTCTCCCAAGAGTTTTCGCAAACGTTCACTTGATAAAGATGTTTTTGAAATCTTGAGTAACTTGATTGTGCGCGCTTTCAGACTGAATACCAAATTTTTAAGCTTTTTTGCAATTAGTAATAATTTGTTTTCCTCTTTCAATGCCGATATTGGCTTCAAAGGTTTTTTTTAATTAAAGATAGTTTCTAAAAGGGCTTAGACCCAGGGTTCATTTGAGAAATCTTGTTTCCAAAATTTTTGGTTCTTGTTTGAGAAAAGTGTTTTAGTTAGGCAACTTGTTTCTCATGATCAAACGTAACTTCCCGTGAAAGAAAATCTGAGATACATGAAAGTTTCCTAAAAACGCCTTTTAGCCATAGCGAGCCCCATTCCGTTCCCGGGGATGGCAGGGTGACGAAAAATGCAGGCTGTCCGGGTGGAACATTTCGTGTCGAAAGTGTATGCCGGCGAAAAAATTGAATCAAAGCAAAGTAACGAGATACGAGAAGAAAAATATTTGCTTGAACGAATTTTAAACTGAACATTTTTAATTAGATTTTTTTTTCATTCCAGGCTGTCCGCGTTGACTGCGCTGCTGCCAACTATATGCTAGCTACTCTATCCATTATGAACAGTGTGCCTGTACAAATTTTGACGGGTTGATGTTTTCCGTCGTATGCAAATCAAGGGCGACCGCTCGGGCGATATTAATTCTATGTTATCAATCAGCCGAATGTTGGCAGTGCTGGTCTGGGATGACTGGAAGCAGTTTTTTTTAGTTATTGGCGCGCAAATATAATCACTTTATGAGTACGTGATGGCGTTTTTGTTGGTGCATAAATCAACATTCCATTCCACATGATATTAGCAGAATCATCCAAGCGATTTTATTTGCATAGTTTCAATGAGTGCAAAGTTGTCTTCAAATGGGGGTAACGAGATAATTGAGATATGTAAAGGTTTCGTTAACGAAATTCTGGAGCATTTCATGCTTCCAACATAAATCGAATAGATCTTTCTCAAATTTATTGAATGTTTTCATATATTTTAGTGACTGTATAATTAAACTTTTTTCATAAAAAATTGAATTTTCTTGACCACTTTTTTAAACGATTGATGGTTATTAAAATAACAATGGTAGTTATCCAGGAATGTCTCAACAGATTCCTCCAGAGATGTCTCCAAAAATACCTAAAGGGATTATTTCTAAAGTTTATTTTAGTAACCCTTCAGAAACCCCTTCAGAAATTTATCCCACCTTTATTTTTAGATTCCTATAGCAATTTCTCGACAGACTTCTTAAGGGATTCCTCCAGGGAAATATATCCAAAGGTTTTTCCAGAGATTTCTCCAGAAATTTCATCAGCATTTTCTCCAGCGATAACTCCATACATAAGTGGCGAACCCGCCAGAGGCGAAAAGATAACTAACAAACTACTCCAGAATAATCCCTTCATGGTTCCCTGTGGGAAAAGTTCCTCCTTCAAGAAATTCTCCTAGTATTCATCCAGAGATAACTTCAGAAAATTTCACATTAATTCACCTAGGGATTCCTCCAAAAAGTCCTGTGGGGATTTCTCCATATTTTATTTGTTTTTTTAGATTCGTCCAGGGATTGCTCCAGGAATCCCTGCAGGGATTTCTCTAAAAAAAATTTTCAGGAGAGATCTCCTGGAAGAAGTTTAAGAGGAATTCTTTAACGGATTTTTTATTGAAATGCAAATATACGGTGGGGCTTTCCTTGGTCGAGAGTCCGCGGCTACAAAGGATCACGGTCCACGATCTTTTCGTAAAGAAAAGTTCCTTGACTTCCCTGGGCATAGAGTATCATCGTACTTGCCACACAATATACGAATGCGAAAAATGGCAGTTTTGGCAAAGAAAGCTTTCCGTTAATAACTGTAGAAATGCGGAAGATGATAAGCAGGCTCTGTTCCAGTGATAATGTAATGCCAAGAAAATGCAGAAGATTCACGGTGTTTGAATACATCAATGGGTCCTTCTGTTTAGGTACTACAACTTCGTAGATGCTACATATTATATTGTATTTTCTATTTCGATGATAATTAGATAATTCATATTCTGCTTCAAAAATTGTTCTGACGGTTTTATCTAGAAAATTGAATTCAAATACTCTAACCGATTCCCATCGCATCGAAAAAAAAATAAACCCCAAAAATGTTCGCCAGCACACGAAAAAAAATCTCACACTCACTCACACAGAAGCGCATATCAACCAAACATCCTAAACCCCACACCACCATCGGACGCTTTCTACTAGGTACAACCGGAAAAAATACAACCCATTCTGTGCCCAAAGTGCAAGGAAAAAATCGCTTCCTCCGAAAAGGAAAATAAAAAACGTAAGCACACTTTTTAAAAATGCTGCCGGAGAAAAAATCTCCTCCCGCCGTATTATGTACTGATTTTTTCTCTCACTTTCTCGTGGCACTCAATGCCTTACTCTGCTGTCCATACCCATTAGGGTGTCCCAGAGAAAAATCGATGTCCGTAAAAATATGGTATTCAATCAAAGAATGATACTTATAGCATTTTTGTAGAATATATGAACTTTCTATAAAACGTTCAGAGACTCAAAGGCTTATAACACATGGTTGTTTTCTAAGAAAAATCTCATAGATGCATTTTTTATGAGTAGCGGACTTTGGGGTGGCAAATATGCCACCCCTACTTTTTATAAAAACTACACTCTATATTTTTTTCTTTGGGCTTAACAATATGTTCCCTTATAATTCATAGTACAATGATCAAAATATGATGAAAATTGCTCTACTTTTCACATATTTACATCAACTTTTGTAAAAACAACCAAATTTGAGTGGATTTTTATAAGATTTCGTTGTTTCTAAATAGCATGGTAAAAGGTAAATTATTACAAGATTTTTCTAACGTACTGTACATCGTGAAACTAATTAAATGTGTAAGTTATTAAGGTATTTGAACGAAAAAAATATTTTATAGATTTACACACGAAATTCTATTTGGTTGAAATACTTATTTATTGGGGCAAGTGTGCCACCAATTCGGTAAACGAAAAATGTAGTATTGAAAATTATAAAAATGTAAACATTATCTACAAAACCATAATAAACCAAAATAAGGGACCAGTAGTGGTTTCTAAGTATAAGAGGGGAATAGCTGACATTTTTAATTCCAAAGTGACTTTTTCTCCAAATATTCGATAATAACATGTCGAGGATCTTTTCGGGTTGGAAATTTTCTCGACTTCCCAGAGCATAGAGTATCTTCGTACCTGCCACACGATATACACATGCAGAAATGGTCATTGGCATAGTAAGCTCTCAGTTAATAACTGTGGAAGTGCTCATAAGAACACTAAGCTAAGAAGCAGGATCTGTCCCAGTGGGGACGTAACGCCAGAAAGAAGAAGAAGAAGAGTTCCGCTTGTGATGAACCTTGTTATAAAGCATTCTCTTATGACGATAAACTTAAAAATATTTCTTAAATCATCAACAGGCCTCTGCTTTGTAAGTAATATTAATAGTTAATAAATAAAATTTCATTTCAAGTAGAATTACAAACGATGTTTATTCGGTGATTTTGGATGATATTTGATAAGCTCCAAAACTAATATTTTTTGAAGTTATCTCCTTTTCAAATGGCACAGTGCTTATGAAAAGATGCGGTACTAACATTTGGAGGCTAAATTGGTGGGTTTTATTAGTTTTGGAAAAAGTTAGAGAACAATTTGCTTAAGGTGGCACACTTGCCCCAAATTCCGCTATTCCAACTATATTCCAACTCTTTCCCCTCTAGAATGATGACGTTATTTTAACAATGGCAATGGTTCGTTATGACCATTACTAATGTTTTATATTTGGTCGGGGTTCTGCTAAACCGCACCAAGTGCCAAAATCTTTATTCCGAGATATTTAACTTTAAAGTCTCTTCCTGTACTAGTTTATCGCGGACGGTAATTTTAATTGCGATTAACAGTGTTCAATAAGTACACCGAAAATAAATATACTAGTAAATCATCAAAAATTAACGATGTAATTGGATTTCATAAAACAACATGAAGCAACAAGTTCACTCTGGCTGAACAAAAATTGAAAAATATGGTTCTTGGTTCGGTATAGTTGGATGTGTTTCACAGTTTTCAATGAATTCGCTCAGCCAAAGCGCACCAAGTTGCTCCCATTTGGTGCACCTTTCCTGATCAAGTTCACAGTTCAATGCGTGAAGTGTTCACCAGGAGTGACCATCATTTCAGATGTACATTGACCTGCTGATATTTTACTGCAATATAAAAATAACCACAGAATCTAAAAGTTGTTTGATTTCCATCACCATCGGATTGGACCTAAGAAAAAAAGTTTCATCGGGATTCGAACTTGTGCTTACTGAGTGGTAGTCTAGTATGCTACCACTAGGTCATCTTCACTTCTTGAAGGAATGGTGATAAACTTGAATCAAGTAATGTGCACTTTGTCTAACGGGGTTTGATGGCGGAAATGCCATTTTCTGAACAACTAAAGCGCACCAAGTCCACTTGAGTTGTTCACACAGTAACAGATTGAATTAATTCGATTTTTCATTACGGCTTCTGTGTCGATTGATAAACATATTATATAACAAGCAATAGCCGTAGCGGTAAACGCGCAGCTATTCAGCAAGACCAAGCTGAGGGTCGTGGGTTCGAATCCCACTGGTCGAGGATCTTTCCGGGTTGGAAATTTTCTCGACTTCCCAGGGCATAGAGTATCTTCGTACCTGCCACACGATATACACATGCAAAAATGGTCATTGGCTTAGTAAGCTCTCAGTTAATAACTGTGGAAGTGCTCATTAGAACACTAAGCTGAGATGCAGGCTCTGTCCCAGTGGGGACGTAACGCCAGAAAGAAGAAGAAGAAGATAACAAGCAAATACAGGTATTTATTGCATGTAAATGCCTTTACTTCATGTCTGAATGTGATATTCAGATAAACAGTACTTAGTGCGGTGTGGCTGGATAAAATTTCAAAGAAAATAGATCAACGCCACCAAAACAATATTTAATTTTAATTAGTCAATTGCTGCCCAATTTCACTGGCCTCTGTTTCTATGAGTTGCCTGGAATGGATAAATTGTAAGAATATAGAAGGAAATTTGAAAAACATAGCTTTATATCTGAAAAATGAATTCCCTCTGATGACGTGCGTTGGTTTATGGTTTACTCTGGCTGAACAAAATTACAGTTTTACGTGTCCTTCCAAACAAAATTTGTGATCTAAGATTACAAGGGATTGTTCAAATTACTCGATATTTTTATGGTAGAAAGGTTATGATTATTTAAGTCCTTTGGAGTGAAAAACTCAATTTGGGAAAAAATGGCACTTGGTGCGGTTTAGCAGAACCCCGACCATTTGATCATGATATATTTTTCATGTAATATTCCAATCAATTAGATGCTTTATAAAACGTGACTTTCGTCAAGACTTTGGATTTACCCAAATATAATCCTATAAGACACTGCTACCAACTTTTCTCACTCGCAGATTGGCTTTGGTCTTACCGTCACAAGGCTCTTCCAAATGATGTTTTCAGTGGCAACAATGAATGCTGAGTTTACCGTTACAAGTTCTATTTTTCTAGTTTTTTTTGCCTTCAACATTTCCTTAGGACTACTCTTACAAGTTTTAAGCATGCCCTGTGTGTAAGCAGGATGGGAGAAACTTGTGCACGTTAATACTTCAGAGGCCTGAAATGTTCTATGGGACCAGCTAGATAAAAAGAAATAATCAGCAAAACTTACAAGAAAAGATCAAAATATACCAAAAACAGCTTATGTTGTAAGGGCAAATTTAAGTTATAGCAGCTTCAGCGTCAATGAAATGTATTCTCAGAAGAGTAGACATTTTTTACTAACCAATAACCACTGTAACCGAAATACTCTTAAAGAACAAAGATTCACAGCTTCTAACGATAGTAACAGTGGCTATACTTTTTCCAGCAATAACTTAAAAGAACAGCATATTTCGGAAAGGAGGGAAAATTTATGATAAAATGCTTGCACTAATGAATCCAATAATCACTATAACAACAAGAATACAAGAAATGGCGAATATTCATTTAAAAAATACCAGTAATATTTACTATATTTTTACTAGTACGCCTTACAAGTTAAGGTATTCCACCGTATTCGGCTTGCAATCAGGTTGAAGTGAAAGCCTAGACTCCTCTTTTTCATGTGGTACCAACAGTTTTTGCATATATTTGCAGATGGCCGAGATACCGTTTTGACTCATATTCCGAGCACTTGAGGCCTCAAATGCATTTGAAGGGCATACGGCATACATTAGCTCATATTCGTATAAATACTAATTTCTTCGCAAAGTCTAAAAGCAAGCTGTTGGGAGCGCTGAAAAAATGTTTATTAAAACTTGTTTAGTATAGTTTTTACGTTTAAGTACGGAACAACATTTTGATTCCAATGCCGAACACTGTGTTCATTCTGTCTCATGTTCCGAACACTTTAATTCAAATTTCGAACAGCACGAATAAACCATATACGAATGAATAACTTTGCATAAAAATATCCGAGCTAGTTTTATTGACCTCGAAATTGAAAATTACTACTACTACCGGGGTATAAAATAGACAAGAATACGTTTTCATTGAAATCATTAACTGGTTATTTGATTCGCCATACAAATTTGAGACAAAACGGTATATCGGTTTAAGTACATGCGATAATTTAGTCGATTTTATAATTTTATATTTTCAACTTCGCTTCTGTTCATAGATTGAATCATTTGTATAACATTTAACAAAAGTAAAAAAAAAATCAAGTAGATATATCAAAAACCTGCCCGTATTAGACTTTGATGGAACACTATGTGTGAGTTGAAGAATGAAGCAACCTCCTGTACTATCTTTCTATACTATGTTGGAAAATCAGTAAAATACTGTATAAAAGAAATAAATTAAATAAATATAAAAAGACAGCACGAAATGGCCAGGTCAGAGGCCATCAATGAAGAAAATTAAAAAAAATTTTTTTTTTTCAGTTGCTGTAAGAAGTATCGGCAACTTAAGCGTAATGTTGTCGGAAAGATTTTAGAAGTTCCGTCATATGAACTTTTCAATTGTGCATAAACGAATCATCTTACTTCGTTGAAAGCAAATGAAGATTGATTTATTTCAATTTAAAAGAAGTCATAAACGAGATCTGGACAGAAAATTATCATATTATATAATGGAGTCCATAAGCTGGTGCAAACCGGATGCTCTGAAGTTTAAACACATCAAGTAAGGCCTCCATTACAGCTAAAACATTTCTGACCATAATGTTTCGAAAGTGAATTTGATTATATGGCTTCATATGAGAATTGTCAGCTTTTAAAACAGCATTGCATTTAAAAATATGTTATTCACGATAACTTGTTTCATTTTGGACAATGTTATGGTTTTGTCAAAGGTTATGTACAGAGAAAATGCGTTATAAAATTGTAATGGTGCAAAAGATGAATTAAATGCAAATGCACTGTAAAAAAAAACAATACATATATTAAATAAACAGTTGTCAATGCATTCTAAACAATTATGACTTCATGATAACGTTTTTCAGGTCATCAAAAATTTTACAGAGTATCTTCAAAATACTTTGAAATGTATGAATCATATTTTTGAAAATGTACAATGTATTTGTTATATGAAATATAAAGAAATTTTAATTAGTAATCCCCTAATTACACTGCGGAACACGTTTTTGTCTCAAGCACCAAAATACCACTATTTACGCAATTAAGGGTTGTTGAATCTATTGCCGTTTTCAAAAATATCGTAGCACGTCTAGTTTTTGAGATATTCACTGTTGAAGTAGTTATTTATGCAACATATTGCAAAATAATTATTTATTCAGCACGAGTTGTACATTTATTCATCGAGGCTCGCCGCAGCTGTGCAGCTAAATGGCTGATGACGGTGTCCGTGTCTTTTTTTGTCTTTTAAAACAATACAAATCAACAAAGTTCATAATATCTTCGATGTTATAAATTTATTTTTTGGTGATTCAGAAAAGTATTGTATTTTGCCATATAAGTGAAACGAAGAATTTTGTATAGAGACTGCAAGCATTTTGAAAAAAAAAAATCGGTTGAATCTGAATTTTGAATGCTTGGCGGATTAGATCACAAAAAAGTTTGATAAAGTAGAATAGACCTGTAGCTAAAAAATGTGACGTGCTGGAACATTTCTGAGAACGGCATCAGATTCAGCGACCCAAAATCTACTAAAGACACATAATTTGATTCTTGAGACACGCAAATATGTCATTTTTGTTACGCTGTGTAATGGTTATTTCATTTTTTTTTAACACGAATTAAGGCTTATGCCGATACTTATAGTGACGAACCTTCCATAGTTTGTTGAACGACTTAATAAATGTAGCATTGCCAAGATACTAATTTCTATAAGCATGAAACGAGCTCACCAGTTGGTATTCCATCCTCGACTGAAGTCACAATCTCGGCACCAAAGGTGGAAATTCTAGGAATTTAAAATAGTTGAAACATTTGCACTTTTTGTTTACATAACCAACCGTTGAAATATTATATGTACTTGCGTTTGCGTTTGCATCAGCCGAAACTAAATTAAAACGCCTGCTATTTTCGTGTATGTTACAATTAACTCTGTTTTGGGTACCGTGATGCATTAATAACCAGACGCTTAAGGCGATATTAGAGCATGTCTTGTCTAAAAATCCGGATACCTGATGGAAACTATGTCTTTAAATCCGGACACTTTTGAATCGATATCCGGACATCGGTATTATAGTATGTAATATTCGTTCAATACAAATAAAATTATATCAACACACAATGAAACATAAATGTTTAGTAAATTTGATGTCCACGTTTGGCCTACAATTTGAAAAAGAATGGCACGTTTGTAATATAAGTGGTTTGATTACCTGCAACGAAGTACATGTTGCTTGAACTGCACTCGATGTGACTCGAAAAGTTATCATGAACGTTGTGCACAATTTATTTCACATTCAACTGATGAATTCTGATAACTCACTATGCATCCTTTAGTTATTTTTCAAGTTTTTTCTAACTTGTCTTTCTAAAAACTCACTTACACTAGTTGTACCTTGATCTTCTAGACGATGTCCAGATCTTAAAACAATGGATCGTAATCCCGGACAGTCTTTTAAAACACTGATGAATATATATTTCCAACATTGGTTGGAACTTTTTATAAAAATATAGTTCACTAACTTTTCCTGCACTCAAACGATATTCGCGCGATCATCTATCGTAAAATTTGAGTTGGAGTTGGACCGCGACGAGAAGACGTCCTACACGAACAAATTATTTGTTTTTATTTTTATTAATTATATGACGATGGTTACTAGATCAGAAATAAATGTTAAATGATTAATATTGTTAAAAGTAAAGGGAATGAATAAAAACCAAACATATTATCACTTAATTACAACTTTAATTTATCAATAGCACCAGAGCGTCCGGATATTGGTACCGTCCGGATTTTGATTCACCACGGTATTTTCTTAGTGAAAATGCCACTATTTTTTGCTGCAAACATATGTTTATCGCTAGTATAAAGTATGCCTGTCCTTAAATTATCGATATTTTGTGTTTAAGCCAGCGAACTTTTGTCTTACACTAGATACGAACTCTTGTCCCATCGGTGGGGCAGAGGTTCGTTTAAGACAATCAATTAAGAAACTGTTAAACGGGTACCGTTTTGATTCATATTACGGACAGCTTCAAATTCCGGACACTCTACTTTGTATGGGAAACATTTCACACGAAATGTTTCATTTTTTTCCGTTCAAAAGTTCTCACTTTCAAGGCTCATTTTAATAAGCATTTTCTATAGATATCTATGATATTTTATAATGCTCAACTTCCTTAGGCGTCTCTCTAGTGGTTTAAAGATTTCATTTTATGATTTGACTTTTCTATTTATTATTTGTTTGACCTGTCCGGAATTCGAATCGAAGTTTCCGGAATATGAGGCAAAAGTAAGGAAGCGTCCGGAATAAGAATCATATAAAGTCCACACATTTCTATTCATTTAAAATTATTCGTGTTTCAGAATCGAAATCTTTACTCACCATTCGAAAGTTCAGGGGTTTGAAGGTTCGATAATGCGGAGGAATTACACAGAGTGATTTATTTTACATGCTATTTTATAAATTATAGTTCACTGAGGCCTTACGTGTCCGGAATATGAATCAAAACGGTAAATATTTTAACAAAAGTTTGTACACCAGAATTGTAGCCAAAGTTTCACTGTGTGGTATTTATTATCTCTCAACGCCTATGTTATTTTGAAAATTTTGATTATTCCACTTAGGTCGAACTTTTGCCCCCCTTACTTTTTGCTATCATTCAAGGGTTGATCATCGTGACTTTTCAAACATTGTTTATTTTTTTTTCTGGCGCACCCTATTCCCCATACACCCGCTAACAGTTTTGGAGTTAGTAGTTGGAAAAAATCGTCATCCGTCGTCGGCGAGGAGAGAGGTCGCGCTTCACACTAGCACATAGAGAGCAGCTTTGACGATGGTTGCATCTAGACGAAAACCGCACTTCCCGCCGCACCAAAGCAGGTCCAGCGCAGAAGATCGAGCGAGATCGAGATATCCCACGGTGCACCGGACAAGCGAGATGGTGCGATAGTAGGACGAAAAAATAGCATTTTTTCCAACAGCCTCCCAACTCCCCACCCCATGCGACGCCAACGACGACGGCGAGGTTGAGTTCCAGTTTTTCACTTTTCTTTTTTTTTTTTTGAAGCTTCCGCTGCGACGATGGGGAGATTTAAAACTGACCCATCCCATTGAAGTGACGTCGCCGGGCGACCACCGCTCGTGGAAGTGCGATTTTTCTTTTTCCTTTTTTTTTTGGTTTGCTCCTAGCTGGCTTTCAAGCGAGATTCGTACCCCTTTTGGCCTGCTCGACGGGGACGACATTCACTGGCCTGCGTCCGGTTCACCCGCGACGATGCCACAATCAGATTTGGCCACCCTCCGCATAGTTCATCAGTTTGCGCGCGATTTTGACAGTGATGTAGCCTACGACTTCAGATATGATATTTTGATTGAAAATCGTGCATCAACAAGTAAACTTTGAACATAACTGTAATTATTTTGTATTTTCTACACTTAACATTTTACCCAAATGCTTCTTTCTTGTTTGAAGAAATTTGATTTTTTTCAGAAGGGGGCATCACAATTTTATTTATTTATTTTTTATTCTTTTTTTTAGCATGATTTCAAACATTACATTTATTTCCTATTTCTAGGTGTTCTGTGTTAGAAAACACTATAATCCTAATTTTATAAAACTCACTTAAGCTCTTATTAACATTTCTCGATTACTTTTTCAAATCGACGTAAGTAACTTCCATACAGTTTTGAGAAAATTAATTCAGAAGAATCACAACCTGTCTTCTAAAACAGTTTTAAAATGAATCACCTTTTTCACATTTTTTCACCGTGTACATTGCTTAAATTTTGCATACAATAAGCTCGCATTCAAAAACTAGGGAGTTCCTGTTATTTCCCACAAAAAATTTATTACAAAATGATAAGCCGATTTATTCAGTTACTTTCGACGTTTTTGTATCAGTATAAAATCGGCTCAAGTAGTGTTTTGTTTTGATTCGTGGTTAAGTCACTTTGTCTCTCCATACAGCGGAGCGGCGAAAGTAGTGGTTAGGTAGCGAAAGTTGAAAATCTTACTTTCGTCGTTTTGTAATTCCGGAAAGTAAACGTTCTAAAAGTGAAAAATCGAGTTGGTTTAGAGCAAAATGTGTAGAATTTCGTCTGCGAAGCACGTAGAATCGATAAAGTAAGTTTGTATACTTTTTTGACTTGAGTCTGTTTGCATAAGTTTTCGAGATTTAGTTAACAAAATACAGTCAAACCTCCATGAGTCGATATCCGAAAAGACCATCGTTTCATGGAAATATCAAGTAACGGACTGACTTCAATCCTGCTCCGCTTGAGCACGTCGATCGAGGTGCGGACGACGAGGGATGCTTCTAAAGTGACAACATCTCTACCGGTTCGTGGTGTGGTCGCTGGGTGGTGGTGGTATTGGTGGTCAGATTTCCAGCACCAACTAGAAGAGCATAGTGATAGTGCACTGCACTAGTGTTGGTAGTTGCTTGTACCAAGTTCTATCACCCAAAACGCTTTGGGGCTCACACATAAAACGAGGTGGCAATGGGAGTAAATGAAGGTGGGAGGTTGTTCGACAAAAATCGGATTTTTTCCGACCATCCACACTGACTGTTAGGTAGGTATGCTGCGTGCTTTAGTCCTGGTTGATGTAGGAAGGATGCGTAGCGATCCGGTTTCTTTTTTCTTCTGTTGCGTATCCCGTAACCGACACGTCGCTATATAAAAGCTACGTACAACTAGCGTGGGATGGTTGGAAATCTGTTTTATGAAAATTATCAGATGTAAGAACTGCGGTAGTAGAGTCAGGAGAATGTGACGAACAAAAAAAAAACACATGCTGGGATACTGGAATGGATCCCTAGAGACGCTTTGGGTGGGCTTGATATTCATAAGCGTGACATTTTTGCTTAATTAGTGGAAATTTTTGATTCACCATCAATAAGGCTTTGAATGAGCAACGTTCCAGATAAAACGAGAATTTCATTGTGTGGTTCAACATTTATAGTTTTCATTCGCTTGATTGGATTAATGAGATTTGTTGCTTTTAAAAAATAACACAATGAATATCAAAATCGTAAAAAGTATTTCAAGATAACCTTTATGAAGTGGTTATTGCACTAACACTAAATTCTTGAATATTAAAAGAACCGTATCTCGCTTTAAGCATATGCGATACTGAACAATACAAGCTGTTCATCAGCCTGAAGTCTGCATATTGAATTTGCAGTTAAGGATCAGAGAACTTTATGATTATGTAAGTAATATAATGAATATTGTTGAAACTGTTCAACCATGTTCTGTAAACCTATATGCACCATAGCCACATACTTTTCTATTAGATGAGATGTTTTAAGCTTGTCAAATTAATAATTCTCGAATTGCAGAATGCAATTATTTATCTTCTGCAAAAAGGTGTGTTTCAAAAAGATAACTGGCTAATAATTCCACAATGGCATGCCAAAGAAGCAACTGATTGGAATTTAAATTAATTTAATAAAAAATAACATGTGCTTGACGCCAATTAAGTGTTTACGTGTATTTTCAAGACTTTTAAAATTGCTCCATTTCATGTTGCAGGAAATGGAACAAATTTGTTCAAAACAGAGAAAATAATCTTGCGATCGAAATATTAAACTTACGGAGTAACATTTCAAAAAATATTACCGGTTTCATTTTATCTGTTTCTCTTTATTTATTTATTAATTTTAATTTCGTTACAGGTATATTTACGAATACAGTCAGGTCTCCTATTAGACACATGGTTGGGGGGCGTAATAGGAATCTACGTTATAGGAGACCCAGGGCTTATGGGATTTCATCACTTTGGGGGTGTCGTTGAATATCTCGTATGCCAAAAGAGATAGCACAGTACTGTCTTCGGCGAAGTTTCAGTGCTTATTACGATCTACCTTTAGGAGTTGAGGAACATCCTTTAAGTTGAGAACTAGGCCGGTAGGGGCGCTTTTTCTGATTTGCACTATATGAACCATGAGGGATAAGAATGCAAAATTTTGTAACATATGATATCTCTGAATCCTGATGTTTTGGAAGGTTGGTGTCTTCCGAAGAGTTGTTCAGTAGCTCAAGGGCTGACATGTGGTGTTTATTCTGATACGGAATTACGCCACCAGGTGGCGTTAGTGGGCATGGATTTTTGTTTTGCGCATAGCTCAGTTGCCTGACCACTTAGAAAGATGGCGTCTTCGGCAAAGTTGCTCAGTATCACAAGGGCTAACATTATTTGAGCCGAAAGTTTCGAAATTTCGCCACAAGGCGGCGCTAGTGAGCAAATAATTTTTGTTTTGCGGATAGCTCAGTAGCCTGACCAAAGTTGTTCAGTTGACACTAGGCTATCGATTTTCCTCGCATTGTCACGTTTAAGTAAAAGTGCCTGGAGAAAAATATATACATTATTTTTTACAATCGGATAAAATTATGGCTAGTATCCTAGTATTTTCGACGGATTGGGAGAATTTTTGATCAATTATTTGAGAGGAGAATGAGTGAGGATCCGTTTACTACTCAAATAAGTGATCGTTAGCTTTTTATAAGAACCAAAGAAAAAATATGTATGTTTATTTTTATTTCTTCATTGCATGAACTTCATTTCTTGAACATTTTCCTATAAAAAATCTTTTTCTCCCGATTTCTACGTATATGTAAAATCTCGAAACTCTCAGCTCAAATAATGTTAGCCCTTATTATACTGAACAACTTTGCAGAAGACGCCATCTTTGTTTTTTTTTTGTTTCTGTTCGGGATGAACCACTGCGACCAGTTTTCTTTGATCTTTTGTAGTATACCCGTGTCCTTTGTTAAGTGCATGTCGTTCTACTCCATTACCATTGAGAAATAATGAAGTAGTCGTTTTTTATACAAATATCATTCTTTACCATTTTGCATAGAGCCTCTTTAGAAAAAGATACCGCTATTTATACCTTTTGGAGAAAACAGTTTGTCACCATCAAACTCTCAAAAGCGCGCCCCTTAATCAGGTTCGGCCACTAAGCTGGTTGAATGATACTGATTTTGACCATGCATCGGTACTCTAGCGTATCAAATTATTGCTTCTACTTATAAGGTTCAAAGTCGTTTTTTGAAACTGTGAACAGGTTTCATCACATGAAACATTTAGATTCCTTGAAACAAAAAGCTTATTTTAGAAGTTAAGAGGTCTGCTACTCCACTGATTTAGAATCGTTTTCCTCCTAGATTTCGAAAGATAAACTCTTGGACTCGGAAAGAAATTGTCTCATGAGTTGCTGATTGAGCCATTTTTTCACTTCGACCTCCTCATTATCTAGGACAAATAGGTGGGTCTTAGTGCCTTGTAACTTTCTTATACTCTTCAGACCCTAACTTATAAGTATTCACAAGAACAGATACAACAAGAGTACAATATGGTAGATCTTACCCCGTAACGCACCTCGAAAAGGGGATCTACCCGCGTTACGGGCAAGACGCCATCTTTCTAAGTGGTAAGGCTACTGAGCTACGCGCAAAGCAAAAATTCTTTGCTGACTAGCACCTTCTAGTGGCACAATTTCGATACTTTAGGCTCAACTAATGTTAACCCTTGTGATACTGAGCAACTTTGCCAAAGACACCATCTTTCTAACTCGTCAGGCTACTGAGCTATTCACGAAACAAAAAATACTAGCGCCGCCTAGTGGCAAAATGTCAAAATTTTCGGCTCAAATAATGTTAGCCCTTGTGATACTGAGCACTTTGCCAAAGACACCATCTTTCTAAGTGGTCAGGCTACTGAGCTATCCGCAAAAAAAAAATTCCATGCTCACTAGCGCCACCTTGTGACAAAATTTCGAAACTTTCGGCTCAAATAATGTTAGCCCTTGTGATACTGAGCAAGTTTGCCTAAGACGCCATCTTTCTAAGTAGTCAGGCTACTGAGCTATCCACGAACACGCCTAGTGGCAAAATTTCGAAACTTGCGGCTCAAATAACGTTAGCCTTTGTGATACTGGGTAACTTTGCCGAAGACGCCATCTTTCTAAGTGGTCAGGCAACTGAGCTACGCGCAAAACAAAAATCCATGCCCACTAACGCCACCTGGTGGCGTAATTCCGTATCAGAATAAACACCACATGTCAGCCCTTGAGCTACTGAACAACTCTTCGGAAGACACCAACCTTCCAAAACATCAGGATTCAGAGATACCATGTGTTACAAAATTTTGCATTCTTATCCCTCTTGGTTCATATAGTGCAAATCAGAATAAGCGCCCCTACCGGCCAAGTTCTCAACTAAAAGGATGATCCTCAACTCCTAAAGGTAGATCGTACTTAGCACTGAAACTTCGCCGAAGACAGTACTGTGCTATCTCTTTTGGCTGAATATCTCAACGACACCCCCAAAGTGATGAAATCCCATAAGTCCTGGGTCTCCTATAACGTTCTGGTGTGTCTTTTAGGAGTGAGCGTAGTAGGAATGCACGTTATAGGAATGCGTTTAATAGGAGACCCGACTGTATTACATTCATTTTTTATATCTAGGTGTTCTGTGTTTGAAAACACTATCATCCTAATTTGGTAAAACTAAATTCGGCTTTAATCAACATTCTGTGAACAACATATCACATTATTTTGGCCGTAGCAGTTCAGAATTTTCAAGGGTGAGATGCTTGCACTTTTTTTTATCGCCTCCCCTCAGCGAACGGAAAAATTTGGCCCGCAGTACAATATTTCCTCACTATTTGAACCCGGGAATTTTCTTGGGACAAGAGTTATTTTGGTGGGTCACTGGGGAGCAATTCCACCGAACATGACGAATTTTTTTTTAAATTTAAATTTGTTTTTTTTTTTGAATCGCCTGAAAATTTGCATACAGATTCTTTATGACCAAAAATGCCATTTTGCACCTTCGGACCGCCATTTTGAACCTCGCCTTATTTTTGAGAAGGGCGTATCGGAAAATGCATAGCAAATCTTTAAAAAACTGTAACTCGAAAACGGTTTGTCCGATCGATTTGAGATCTTCTACAATGTTGTAGGTATTGCTTAGGACTATATGGAGAAAAATATGCACGGTCAAAAAGTTACAGATTATTTTTTATTTCAAAAACAAAATTTTAAAATCGATTCTCTCCAGAAACGCAGTTTCGTTTTTTTTTATTTTTAGATATGATTTAGGAAACAACTTATGTGATTTATTGCACAATGTTTCAAAATAGAAGAATTATGGACAAAAAAAGTTATGATTTAAAAAAATAATACAGATTTAAAAAAAAAATCGAAATAGAGGAAAACAATAATTTTTTATGTGATTATTTGAAGATACAGAAAAATTGCAATAGAAAAGTACTAAGTATTTTTTTTCTAGGTTGCATCAATTTCGAGATATACTCATATTTATATAGAACTAGTGGTCCCGGCAAACTTTGTCTTGCCATCAAGTAGGCTGTTGAAAAATGCCATGGAATCTCTCACACAAAATGACATATTAGTACTCCCCCGTTTTACCAAATTTTCCGACAACTGCCCTAAACTTTTCCGTCACACGAACACGTCGGAACCCTTCAAGAAGACAACAGTGAAAGAATTGTGCAAATCGAGTGTCCCGTTCTGAAGTTATTTGGTGACATACAAACACCACTCCATTTTTATTTATATAGATTTCCAAAAAAAAAAGAAAATGGGCCCTTTTCAAGCATATTTAAAGGGCTTATTTTTCTTTTTTTATTTTAAAATTAGCTAAAAAAGCTAAAAGTTCTTAAAACCCGCAACATTGATGTTTTTAATTTTTGGATGTATTTTGCGATTGTTGTAGGTATTGTTTAGGACTATTTGGAAAAAAATATGCACGGAAAAAAATAATGACAGATTTTTTTTATAAAAAAAATTAAAATCGGTTTTCTATGAAAATGCATCTGTGATTTTTATTATTTTTGGACATGTTTTAGGGGACAACTTATGTGATTTATTGCACAATGTTTCATAATGGAAGAATTATGGACAAAAATGTTATAATTTTATAAAATATTACAAATTTTGAAAAAAAAAATCGAAATAAAGGAAAACAATATTTTTTTTATGTGTTTATTTGATAGTACAGAAAATGCATTGAAAGAGTACTTAAGTAAAATTTTTCTAGGTTGCATCAATTTTGAGATATACTCATACTTATATAAAATTACAAAAGAAAATAGGCCTCTTTTCAAACATATTTCGTGTTTCTCCATTCCGGAACATTTTATTTTGATTTCAACAACACAAACCAAGTCATAATTAATTTTAAATAATCATAACATTTTTGTCCATAATTCTTCCATTTTGAAACATTGTGCAATAAATCACATAAGTTGTCCCCTAAAACATATCCAAAATTAAACAAAATCAAGACTGCGTTTCTGGAGAAAATCGATTTTGAAATTTTGCTTTTGAAATAAAAAATAATCTGTAACTTTTTTTACCGTGCCTATTTTTCTCCATATAGTCCTAAGCAATACCTACAACTTTGTAGAAAATCTCAAATCGATCGGACAAACCGTTTTCGAGTTACAGTTTTTGAAAGATTTGCCATGCATTTTCCGATACGCCCTTCTCAAAAATAAGGCGAGGTTTAAAATGGCGGTCTGAAAGTGCATAATGGCATTTTTGGTCATAAAGAATCTGTATGCAAATTTTCAGGCGATTCAAAAAATACAAAAATAATCGGGTTTGCGAAACGGCGTGGAACCGCTCTGGGCCAGGTCGAGTGAAAAGGGTTGTTTTTCGGGACATGTTAAGTTATCTTTATATATTTATAACGACAATCATATGAATTTGCATACATCCTTAAGATCTGATATTCTTCTTCTTGGCATTACGTCCTTACTGGGACAAAGCCTGCTTCTCAGCTTAATGTTCTTATGAGCACTTCCACAGTTATTAACTGAGAGCTTTCTTTGCCAAAGTTGCCATTTTCGCATTTGTATTTCATGTGGCAAGTACGATGATACTTTGTGCCCAGGGAAGTCAAGGAAATGTTCATTACGAAAAGATCCTGGACCGACCAGGAATCGAACCCAGACAACCTTCAGCATGGCTTTGCTTTGTAGCCGCGGACTCTAACCACTCGGCTAAGGAAGGCCCCATCTGATATTCCATCTATTAGAAAGTTCCCTTGGCCACTCGGAATTAATTCCCGGAAGAACCGGAGTTTGTGAATTTTCACCGTCCAAACATATTGGTTTATTTATATCACAGACAAACAGACGTAACACTTAGAACAAATTTCAATCAAAATCATAGTCACGGAGACATGTACGCCCAATGCTAAAATACTTGTGTTTGGCCGATGGGCCAACAGATGGCGATAGTGTGTAAACGTCAAACACGAACAAAAACGATGCGAGCGCTGCGGGTGGTGGATTAACCACTTACAATATATTTAAATTGACCGTTAAAAAGATGGTCGATGGACATCAATGAGAGTGTGACGTCTGTTTGTCTGTGTTTATATCTTAAAAACCAACTAGACACAGAATAACCTCTAATTTGGAATAATTTAGAGTGTTTAAAAATCCAGACCTCGATTCATCAAGCAATCGAACTGAGCATCGTATCACCCCTTGTCTATCGTTTTATCGATTGTATGCAACACTTCGCCTGTATGTTGCAAGCGCCAAGTTCACACACCAAACAGCAACAAGAGATTGCTCTCTGTCGGTTGAATACGACACCAACACCGACTCTGTGCAACAAAACAGGCAAAACGAAGCAGAAGTGTTTTTTGTTGATCGTTTTGTCTAGTTGATTTTTTCTCCCAACCATTCACGATTTTTTTATGCCCTATTGCAAGCGGCAACCGGAAATGCCTCTCCACGGGTGGATTGTGGGTGGTTATTTTTTTGTTCTCTGTTGGCGCCTTCTCCCAATTGTGTGGTAGTGAGTGAAATGCATTTTTTTTCGCTCTTGAGAGAATCAGCTTGTTGCCCAGCAGCACCGTCGTCATCATCGTCATCAAAGTGGGAAAAAAGAAAGAACCATCATTTCAGTGTCGCTTCATTGGCATTATTTGAGGAATGAGTTCGCGTTTGAGATGCTGGAGGTGCTGAGGAGCGCATTGCATTACCTTACAACGTGAGGGCAACCACATTTTTCTAGCTTAGTTTCACAGCTTTATCTACTAGAAATGCCACAAAGTTTAAATTTATATATTGCTCTTAAACTTGAACGTTAAGCTAAGAGATATAAGAAGTTAGTAAAAACTCTTGGATCTAGTTAGTTATTTTGCTTATTTCATTTCTCACTTTAAGTGAATGAATTGTGTTTTTTTTTCGGATCCTATTTACACCAGTAGCACAGGATCCCAAACTGCATTCACAAAATGTATTTTTCGTTGGTTGCATTCAGGGTATGCGATACTTAGAATTTTTCCGCCAAATAGTATTCGAAACGAAATTTCACTGGACTTTTCAAAAGGACCTATTCAACATTGGCGTAAGTCAAATGCGAGTTTTCTAATTCGATATCGAGTAGGGAAGAGTTGACTGTATTATTATGAATTCCAGACAAAAAAAAATTAAACGTTTAATTTTTATTAAAATTCAAAACATTCTTCAATGCAGAGGACATTGTTCAGGAATTCATCATCAAGACAGAAGTTTTTCATATCTGTTGGTTAGAAGAAATTGTTTGGTAAACCGATCAGTGGAGTTCTGTAAATTCCTTTAAGATGACGTGAACTCCTTGATAGCCCCTATAAATTGGCATCAGTACACTTTAGAAACCACCGATATTTTTGGGAATACTCCTACCTTTGGCATTATTATACTAAACCTTGTTTTAAGAATCAGGCTCCCCTGTATTACAAACTGGAAGATACATTGAATAGAATTGAAAAAAGATTAGACTAAGGTCAGTAACTTAACCAATTCTCCAAAAAGTTCACGAAGTTTATAACAGCCCTTAAAACAAAAGGACACAACTTAATTGCAATGAAGCAAAAATTCTTATCAAGCAAATAATCTTCGACGTTTTGTCCTTTCGTCGTTATTTCTTTCGTTCTTTTATCCCTATACCGTTTTACCAAGCCTTTTGCAAAAACAATCCAAAACGAACCATGAGCAAACACGGTTTTGATCTACTTCGTCACAAGCGCTAGTTCCCGGATATTCAAACTCACCTACAATATAGATAAATTTTCTTAGTGTAATTTGTGATTCGTCCACTTGTACATAAAAAAATTCAATAAACCTACTTTATATAGGGAATCGATGCCGGTTATGGACCCTTTGCGTATAATGGACCCCCTACAGAAAAACATAAAACACTCAAAGCAACCTTATTCCTATGAAAATCCACCGGGAGAACTTCGATCGCATTGTTAGTCAGCAGTTTTGGGCAAAGAGGGTCCGTAATACGCATTTCCAGGTGGGTCCATAATAGGCGCGTCGGCAGCGAATCGGATTACATGGGAATCCAATGGAATGGGTCCATAATAGGAAACGTCAAATTTGTAAACCCCTCCCGGGGTCCGTAATAGGCATTCGGACAACAGTTTTCCAAACGTATATTTCTCTGGAAAAATAGGCGCACTCTTAAGTAAAGACATTGAACTTGTTGTTAGACTGCACAAAATGTATATCCGTCTGAGATATCATGGCGGAAACGCGACGAGAATGAATTTCAGCTACTAAGGGGTCCATTACTAGCATTGAAACCCTAATTGAGAACGTAAACAAAGTTTTTGATCGTCCGGACTGAAATGCACATCAATGTGCGCGTAATGCTGTCGGAATGAAGGGAGATACCCGTAGATCCTAATATTATAGTACAATATTTGATTATAACGTTGAAGTGGTGTATACCCGAGGAGGAATAAACAACTTTCAATAACTTATGCATACCATATTTTGGTATCATACCAAAATAAGGTATTGTTCAGCTGCCAATTGAGGTATGTATTGTCATTGAATCGGTATTGAATTGGTATTGGTATTGAAAAAAATCTTTACAACAATTAAAAATACTTCATTGAGGTATTAGACAGCTATCGAGGTCTACTGGAAGCATTGAACTACTATTGAAAAATTTCACTTTCATATGAAAATCCATAAAGTATTATTGATTATGGTTTATATATTATTTGAGGTATTTTACCTCTTATGCAGGGCTCATGCAAACCTCATTCAGGTTGTAAGTATTGGAAATTATCTGGTGCTAGTGGTCCCGGCAAACTTAGTCTTGCCATCAAGTAGGCTGTTGATAAACGCAATGGATCGTCCTATACAAAATGACAGTTCCGTCCATTATCGTTTTTCCTACTTTCCCGGTGAATATATTGGGATTTTTATCCTCACAAACACCGTGGAACCCTTGACGAACAAAATGGAGAAATAATCATTCAGATCCGTTGACCCGTTCGTAAACCATTTAGTGACATATAAACACCATTCCATTTTTATTTATCTAGATGGTATACCTTAGTTTGGTATTCAGAAGTTATTTTCTTCTGCTACGGTATTGACCACTCACTACATCACAGTCAACTGTTAGCTGTGAGTCGAATCAAAACTGATTGTGACCAAAATAAAAATGGATACGACGGATATAGGCAATGATAAGTAATGAATTCATTTTAGTATTTCCAATAAACAATGAAGATTTGTCAAAATCTTATTTCAAAATGTTAAAGCTAACCTGGGGAAGAATTGTTTGGCATCGGTTTGTATCAGTGTGATTCACTGCAAAACTGGGATAATTGCAAATTTTCACCGATCAAAGCTTGATACGATGGAAATAAGCACACCACCCTACGTATTGCTCGAACAAAATAAAAATATCGTTTCGTTTCGTAAAATTTCGTGCTATATCGTATTTCGTTTCGAATTTCACGAAATATTCTCATATTCCGTTTGAATTCGTCATGATTAGTTCTAGGAACTCCATGTATCGTTTCGTTTTGTTTCGTATCGACATGAAAACAAATGCATATCTCATACCCTTAAGTTGCACTACTCTGTCCATCGGCTTTCATCTATCTCAGTGGGCACCCCAACTACATGTGCTGGCTTGCGGTGAAAAGTGCGGTGGTCATCCTTTGGTCCCAGCGAAGCCCGCCGCCGGATTGTGTTTAGTGGGAGTTTACCGCTGTAGTCGTCATCATGTGTGCTCTGCTTTATCCTGCTGCACTATATTTTGCGGGAGCGTGCTCTCTTGGTTCGCATTTTTCGTAATCGGATTGAGCCTCACGTTGCCTTAGGCACTACTGGTGCATATCAGTTCGGAGTACCGTAAAATGGGGTGTTTTTGTTAATGTGGGACCCTCACTCAATCGAATAAAATCTTAACGTTCTCTATAAACATTCTTCAATCCATTTCCAACTGCAATGTAGTATGTTTGTGAATTTCCATGTGTTCACATACTCATTATCAAAGTTACCCCAAAACCGAAAATCGAGTTTTAATTATATTATAATATATAGGTGCATTCAAAATGAATCGTTATGCAATCGTTCAACTGCAATCGATAATTAAGATACCAGTAGGTACCAGTAGGGGCCTTCCTTAGCCGAGTGGTTAGAGTCCGCAGCTACAAAGCAAAGCCATGCTGGAGGTGTCTGGGTTCGATACCCGGTCGGTCCAGGATCTTTTCGTAATGGAAATTTCCTTGACTTCCCTGGGCCCAAAGTATCATCGTACCTGCCACACGATATACGAATGCGAAAATTGAAATTTTGGCAAAGCTCTCAGTTAATAACTGTGGAAGTGCTCATAAGAACACTAAGCTGAGAAGCCGGGTCTGTCCCAGTGGGGACGTTAATACCAAGAAGAAAAAAAAGGTACCTGATTTAAAAATATAAAATAGAAAACCTTGGAACCAGAATTCAAAAATAAGCTGATTCTTCCAAAACACTATCAAAGTTACCCCGTTTTACGGTACCTACATACCGTTGCGTACAAATGCTGATGCTGCGCTTACAATAAATGGAGCAAGGGGTCGAGCGATACGTTGCGCCACCACCGGGTGAAGCTGATTCGAAGGAACACACGAAAGTTTCATTTCCGCAATGCCAAACTAGAGCGTCAGATCCGATGTTTGACAAGCGCACATAGTTTTGGGAGCATATCTAGTAGTTTTTTGTCTCTGCCGGTGCAATGCTTAAAACGCCTAAGTGCACTGGAATCCACCACACAAATGGAATGTGAGATGTGTGCCAAAGCAAATCATCGTTGGAACGCAAAGTCCAATCAATTGGGTGTACATATAGTTTTGCGTATATCACTGATTTGTTTGATATGCGTTAGACCTTTTTTTTTCATTTCAACTTGTTTCAACACTTTCCACTCCCATGAAAATAGTTCCGTATGATTATGTAAGCTTTTAAAAATCATTACAATTTTCAATTTAAAAACCATTTGAATTTCAATTGGACTAGTGAGTGCTAAATTAAAATTGTGCGCGCTCTCGAATTGCATAGCAAGTTTTTGTGCTTGCGCAATTAATTAATTATTAATAATCTATCCTCCTTTTTCAATACCGGAATTGGCTTCTGAGATTTTTCAAAATTTTTGATATTTTCCGAAGGGGCCTAGAGCCAGGGTCCAGTTGAGAAAATTTATTTGCAAAATTTTTGTTTCCCAATTGAGAAATTCGTTATTCATTCTCTTTTTGCAGATCCTGCCATATAATTTTTATAGCAGGATCGCGAGTGCGTTGAAATTGCCTTCTGTTTAAGACCATTGTCACAGATTCAAATTTTACTTTTACAGTCTGGAATTGCAATGCTTCTGGCTTCAACAATGGAATTTGTTAAAGTTTCAACAGCATTGCCAATATCAAGTTTTGTTCGTAAAGAAATGTCAACAAGACTACTATCGATATGTATTCCAGTCGGTTCGAAAATAATTAAAAGTGGAGCTGATAGGATTGAGAGTCGCTTCATGGGATATTTGAAATGTAACAGGGACATGATCAGAATCCAAATCAGCATGAGTAACCAGTTGGCAACAAAGCTGACTAGAGTCGGTTAAGACCAAATCAATCGTAGAAGGGTTTCTAGAAGAGGAAAACCATGTAGGGCTATCAGGGTACCGTAATTTCGGGTGAAATTGATCACTTTTCACGGTTTTTCTTGTCTGATTTCTATAATGTTGACAATGCCAAACAACTGAATGCAGGAAAACAAGTACGAAGGTGAGCCTCATTGACTCAAGCACCGAAATTTTCTAACAAATGTAATTTTAGTGCTAAAAATATGTCTGAAATAAAAAATCGGGAGATCTCATTTCGGGGTGAAATTGATCACTTATCAATGCCATTATTGTTAGTTTTCGAAACAACTTTACATAATACATTTGAGCACCCTGAATCCGAATATGCTTGCCAAATTCTTGACAATGCAATATTTTGAGAAATAATGAATGTTTAAATTTAGAGAATAACGCAGAAAACGCCTAAATGTATGCAATTTCCTAAGGAATTTCCTAATATATAACAGAAATTTAATTATTTCAACCAAATCAACGAATTGGTACGAGTTTTGATTATGAAATCTAGTTTGGAGACATGCCTTAAGTATCCTCACAAACTTTCAGGATTATACCATGTCCAAATCCTTGTCTAGAACTAGAAGTTTATTGATGTTTGTCAACACTACACCATACACGATTTTGAAATTTTTCATTATTTCCATAGAAATGAACATTTTTGAACGCAAAAAACTTCACTAAACATAATTTGTATATACTTACGACAAACAACGATCATTCACTGCAGGTTACATTGATATTTGTACTCCATTAGGAAGAAATAAAATCGAGTGACACAGTGCTCAATTTCACCCGAATTTACGGTACTGAATTGAGAAATATCCTGAAGAGCACTCGTCAAATGAAACCTTTCCATTGGAATTACTTTGCGAATTATTCCATGAGCGATGTTTGGTATTCAAGTCACCAATCTATCTATCTATCTATCTATCTAGCTATCTAAGGCATTAAACTCACCAATGACAAAAAAATGGCTTACTGCGAGTCAATTTTCGAAGGTCAGTTTGAAGCAAATTAACTTGCTGCCCAGAGTATTGGAAGGGCAAATAGGCGGCTATCAAAGTGTATTTACCAAGCTGTGTTTCAACAGAAACACCTGAAGGTTTAAAAGCTTTAGTTTCAAATGACGAAAACAATTGATGTTTTATAGACTTAAGAATAGAGATGCAACTCCATCAAATGCTCCATCCAATCAATCATTACCAAAACAAAGTGTGGACCCCTTTGAGTCTGAATCCAGGTTTCAAATATTTTGCAGTAATAACTGTAAGCTGTAAGAAAATTAAACAGCTCGTCCTCTTTACCATTCAAGCAACGAGCATTCCAATTTAAAATATTTAAATTATTATTTGGATCCATTAGAAAAACGTAATCCAATAACAATTTGTTTTTTAAATTTTACACCTACTTGGACTGCTTCAGTCATAGTAGTTGCTTTGAACATTGCATCAATCATTAGATTCAATTGTTCAGTTAGAAAATTGAAATCAGAGGCAGACATATCACTTGAAGTGGGTACATTTGATGATATTCCGTTAGAATGTTCGGTAGACGAAGAGGCGGAGTAGAAGTTTCCAGTGGCGGCAGGGTTTTTTTCCATTTGATTTGAAACAATTAGAATGGGTACTCATAGTATGTAAAGGGAAGGAGTTCAAATTACCTGCTATAATATCGGCAAAGGATTGTCCTTGGGTAGATACATCCGAAATTAAAAGAATCAAACGGCTACCCGACGGACTAAAATAAGTTTTCAGAATGAGCATGATTATAATTTTCCTTATGGGTATGATCCTTGATCAAGCGATCGTTAACTGAAAAATGAGCATTGTTCGAATTCCGGGAACGATCGTTATCGTAAAGGATATTATCTTTCATCTGCCTGGCACGAGCCTCGACGACTCGCCTTCGCGAAGGGCAAGCCCAAAAAATTGACTTATGATTGCCCCCGCAATTAGCGCATATGAACTTATCGGTATCTTCCTTCACTGGACAGACGTCCTTGGCCTGAGAAGAACCTCCGCAAATCATGCATTTAGCATCCATGCGGCAATTTTTTGCACCATGACCCCACTTTTGGCACCGACGGCACTGAGTGATGTTCTGGAAATTTCCTCCGGATTTCTGTCACACGGACATCAAACATAAGTCTTGCTTTTTCTAAAGCTTTGATATTATTTAGATCTTTTGTGTTAAAGTGACCTCAATAATATTCATGAGAAAGCCCTTTCCGAACAATGCCAGATTGGGTTCTCTTTTCCATAATAATTACTTGGACTGGGGAAAATCCAAGTAAATCATTAATTCCATTTTTCATCTCTTCGGGTGCCTTATAGTCACTTGAGAGACCTTTCAAGACGACTTTGAACAAACGTTCAGTTTTGTCGTCGTAAGTAATTTTTTTTTTGATTCTTCAAAATGCTTGAGAAGAAGTTCGCGATCTTTAAGAGTCTCCGGCAAAACGTGACAGTCTCCTTTCTTTGCGATTTGGAAGGAGACCTTGATTCCCCTAATGGAGTTCAAGATATTATGCCTAAATCTTACAAACTCGGAACAACTGTCTACGATGGGCGGCACTCTTTGTTTCTTCACTTGAATCAAAGAGCCTAGGCTAGAGGCTGCTTCAATTTGGTGTTCGGAAAATTTGTCTAGAGTATCGAACTGATTGCTCATTTCGATGCAATTATCAACATTAACCATTTCACTTTTGGAAGGAAGCGTGTACTCTGGAGAAATGCCTTCCTTGGAGGCAATACTTGGTAATATATTAGTCAAAGTTTAAAGTACTGCTGAATTCTCAACAAGTTTGATGTGTACAGGCTATGTATAAAATGATTGTTTCGCGTTTTGCAACAATAAACCCAAAATTAAAATGTAATCGGTATTTATTGTCATGGTCTGAATGATAACTTTCAACACCTCGAATAGGTGTACCACTGTACTTAATCAAAATCTATCGTAAAGTTTATAATTGATATCGCAAAACGCAGCTCGTGCGCGAAAATCGCCGGAAAACTTCCTCCCACAATTCATTGCACGAACCGAACCACGCTGACGGATTGCACAAGAAAACGATTCAATTTCTCATCCCTCGATGAATCGCTTCCTCCCCACACCCACACACATGCCTGAGCATTGCTGACTCATTCACAAACACGGTCGAGACGACGGCTGCCTCCCCCCCTTTGAGAAAACCAGCGAAGCAAAAGAACACATCACACAAGGAACAAGTGCGATCCTGACCCGACTCACTAGCCGGTCCGTTGAGACTTTTCCCTCGCCAGCCACACATTCTTATTTTTATGTTTCTGTTTTGTTTTCCAGTGCTGCGGTGTTGGGTGAAAAGGAGGGGGAAGGCGATGAGGGGTAGGAAAAACGACGACGAGGACGACGTTCGCTTCCGCTAAGGGTTTTGAGCCAAGGGTATGTGATATATCGGAGCATTCCGTCAAAAAGCGCTCGAAACGAAATTCGGTCAAATTCCACGGAATTCAATGAGGTGTTATGTTTTCCAATTTCGTTTTCTTTCGTTAAAATGGAAATATCTTGCCGAAATTTTTGTAGCTCGTTTTCGCAAGCACTTTCCATAATTATCTTTCAAAATTTAGAATGCCCATTCCCAACTGCCTCAGATGTCTCTTTAATGGCTTGTTGAGTACAAATTTGTACTTGACTTTTCATATTGATTTTCATGAGTTGTCTGTAATTCGAGTCAAAGTGTCCTGGATAAGCTACGGAGAGTCTGGAACAAGAATCATGAAAATGCCAAACAAATTTATTTGTTGGACATGGATTAAATCCTGAGAAATTTGCTAGTGTCTCTCACTTATCGGTCTCTGTAACAATCACGATATGCAGCACATCATGAGAGCCTGTTTATCGTATACTTCAACAGCTCTAATTAGATCGGAGGGAGAGTAGTGCATAATAAAACCCACTTGAACAAGCTCCAAACCTGGGGGACACTGTTGCTATCCAATGTTCGGGGATTGTTTATCGTTCCAGTAAAAAAAACACCTACCCTCAATGGTAAGTAAATAAGCGAGAAAATGGATATCATTGCTCTCTCTTCAAAGCTCTCGTTCGTTGCTCTTATTAACAAACTTGTTACAACCTAGGGGGTGCTGACTCGTACATTAAGGTTGTTCAAATTGAACACAAACTTTTCCACGAGTGTTAACCGTTGTTTGTTTGGTTGTCTCGCAGGAAACCACAGTAAAAGTGCACCCTTAAAATACTTCACACAAATCTTCAACTTTTCGGTGTAGGCAATTAATCGAATAAATATACTAAATCAGAAAGTTGCTAGCCGTATGTTAGTTAGAATGTTTTAGATGTTTTAGCGTGATGAAATCATGACCGTTAGTTTCTAGGCACATTCAGATCATTTTTACGAAAATTTAGGATTGACAGCAGCCTGGCTGCTTGTTGATTTCTAATTCGCATTCCCCAGGTTACAACTTGCGATAACTGCCGATCGAACCCTGCCCTATTTTGATTTTGCATGAGATTTTGACGTTTGCTGGCCTTGTTTACTAATTTCATGAAGGAGGGAAAAAGAGAGACTGATTATTGTGCACAGCCCCATTACGGACTGCTACAGATGGGTTGTTTTTCCTCGCTTACTTTGATCGTGCTTCTAAATCAAAGGAGAACGAGTTTTGTAATGCATGTTATTGGAAATTATCTCGGATCAGTTAATCAATAGAGCGCTGCATATGACGAGCCTCACCTCTCTTATTTGACAGCTGCTGGTCCTGTTGTTTACGTTTCGGACTTAGTCGTTTTTTCCATCATTTTTTTCATCTTCGCATTTCTATCACCAGCATGCTGATGGTGACGATTATTCACGGTAGGAAGATAGAATAATACGATCCGTGGGTATCTGCAGTAGATTTGACCTCTCCTCGCAGCAAACTTTCACGAAATTAAGAATGATTCGAAAAAAGTACTAAGTCCAAACTGTAAACAACAAGACCAGTACCTGTCAAAATTGATGCGTGACGTCACAGTGCAGTGGAGCATTCTCAACCAACACGCAGCAACAAAGACATTGTCCTTCCCAGATCCCCAATAACATGATAATAAATCTTCGAGCTGTTTAGTAGAATACCTATAAGTAGATGAAAAAACCGAATTTAGTACTATACCATTTACCATTTAACTCTAGTGGAATTAAATGGTATAGTACCGTTTTGATTCATATTACGGACAGCTTTTAATTCTGGACACTCTACTTTGTATGCGAAACATTTCACACGAAATGTTTCAATTTTTGCCGTTCGAAAGTTCACAATTTCGAGGCTCATTTTAATAAGCTATTTTAATAAATATCTATGCAAATTTATAATGCACAACTGCCTTAGACGTCTCTTTAGTGGTTTAACAATTTCATTTGATGATTAGACTTTTCTATTAATGATTTTCATTAGATGTCCGGAATTCGAATCAAAGTGTCCGGAATATGAGGCAAAAGTGAGGACTCGTCCGGAATAAGAATCATCAAAAGGCTTTTATTTAAAATTATTCATGTTTCGGAAGCGTATTCTTTACCCACGATTTAAAAATTAAGGGCTTCCGGCGCTCGATAACGCTGAGGAATCATACAGAATGATTTATTTTGAATGTTCTAAGCTGTGTTATACTTCACTGAGGCCTTAAGGTGAAGATGAAACGAAGCCAAACTTCAAATTTTCAAGAGCACGGATCTGGAGAACCAAACATCCGTTAGAGCTGAAACCCTAATCGATTGGTCACCACCAGCTAGTGACCAATCGATTTAGTTTTCAGCTTAAATGAATGTTTGGTTCTCCAGATCCGTGCTCTCGAAAATTTGAAGTTTGGCTTCGATACATCTTCACCTTAAGTATCCGTAATATGAATCAAAACGGTACTAAATTCGGTTTTTTCATCTACTTCCCCAATAACAGTTTATCACTTCTTAAAGAGAATATGACAATGATGGCTCACCGCGTATGTGGAGATTCTCTAGGCTGTGAATTGCAATTTTCGAGAATTTTCTCCTTGTTGGTAAACATTGATACATTATTGAGTGACAATCATAAAACAAGTTTAATTTTGTGCTTAAAACAAACGATTAATCACGAGTCAAAAAAGGTGCAACAATGTAGCTCCCTGTGTTCATCAGGACCATTTTTTTGACTTTTTGATTACATCCCAATCCGCAAAAGTAGGGATAAATGATTGTGAATCGCTTTATTTGTTGTTTGTTTTGCGTCTGTTTCAACGACAATTTGATTCACTGTTTCGGAATTAAAATCTTAACCCACCATTTGAAAGTTAATTGTTTCCTTAGCTCGATAATGCAGAGGTATCATACAAAATTATTTATTTATATAAGTTCTACGTCACTGAGGCCTAAGTATCCGTAATATGTACTAAAACAATATTTTTGCAACATTCTTGGTGTAATTATTTACACAAAATTGTTGGTTTTTCACTCAGATTTCAGAACTTTGTTAATTGTATCACAGATCGTTATTTTCTGGTTTGGCTTTCGAACCTCGGGTCATGATTTTGATTATGCCTTGCAAGTTGAATAACTTTGAGTGCATAGAAATGTTTTGCTTTTTCATGTTTCCTATTAACGAATTCCATGTCAAATCGGTCAGCCACAGAACTCGACCATTTTCGATTTTCAACAAATTTTACACATGTTTTCGGTATTGTATAATAAATATATTTCATAGATTAGTCGATCATTTTGACTCAACAATAAATGCTGCAAATGGTCTAGGAACTTTTGCATGCAATTTATAAAAAAAAACTCTAGCTTTGAATTTGTTGATTTGAGAGAAAATTGATCTATGGACAAGTTGTAGTGAACCGAATGGGCAACAAGAAAAAAATGCCTTCAGTTTGACCATGAATCGACCAATTTTGATGAGATTTTCTAAAAAAAAAGTACAAATGAGTGATGAATTTTATTTTTGGATTCAAAATTTTGAATCCGGTGATGGTTGGTTTTCTTGGGGTACCTACAGTATCTAGAAATGGAATATATGGAACAAAAGCGATAAACATAATCGAAAACTTAACACTTCAGTCGTCGCGCTGTTGTATTTTGTTGTTGATCGTTAACAACAGCAGCGCGGTGGTTCTGACGGTGGCAAACCGCGCGACGACTGGAAGGTTAACGAAATCAATAGAACATTGATCCGTTTGATAGAATATATCACCTTTTTCAGTTTGGACACTTTTTGGTCATTTCGGGAATATAGTCACCGAATATCGGTACCAGTGAGGACCCAAAAAATACACTTCCAGAATATCACGCACTGATTCCTTTTAACGGCCCAGAATGCTTGCTTTTCCATCCAGAAGGATTAAATATAAGGTACGTCGTGCGTTATAAAGTAATTCTGACCATTGAGCGGTTTTTCTAGATTTCTTGGCGTATTTTCGGTCCTCGGGTTTCTTAATAAAACAATTGTTTTGATTAAAGCCGACGTTTCGAGCATTTATTTGCTCATCTTCAGGGCAAACTACAATTTTACAAAATTATGGTATTGTTAAAGTCAATTGCTTTTAAGTCAAGTGGATTTGAACAAACATGGAACGAACGGCAGACAACATTATACTGGAATTACAAATAAGTATCGGACATAATGATATAATTCACATTAACTTTGTATCATTTTAACGGAGCACAAACTTACACAGCTTTCACCCGAGCACATCTAAACAGTTTTAAAACAAAATGTCAATGAGTGGCCAACTCAGGGAGATTGTGTGGAACAGACGAAAAGGACAAGAACATATTAAACATAAAGTAATAGTATACTGTTGTCCACTCAATTTGCGATTGAGTGCAGAAAACCTGAATACACAACGCTCAAATTACTTGTATCGGTCCTGAAATTGACCGTTTTGGTGTCATTGGTGATAAAATTAATGTGAATTATATCATTATGTCCGAAATTTATTTGTAATTCCAGTGTAATGTTGTTTGCCGTTCGTTCCATGTTTGTTCAAATCCACTTGACTTAAAAGCAATTGACTTTAACAATACCATAATTTTGTAAAATTGTAGTTTTCCCTGAAGATGAGCATATAAATGCTCGAAACGTCGGCTTTAATCAAAACAATTGTTTTATTAAGAAACCCGAGGACCGAAAATACGCCAAGAAATCTCGAAAAGCAGTCTCGACGGTCGATATCCCACCAAATCATTGAGCGGTTCCACAGAAAATGACGACTTTTTTCCCAAATTTCATTTTTATATTTTTTGATTTGGATGAAATTTTGCACATGCTTTCTTTATGCCCAAAAATGCCTTTTTGCATCATCGGTTCGCCATTTTGACTCTAGCCTTACTTTTGAGAAGGGCCTAAAAAATCCTGAATAATTTTCAAAAAATTATAACTCAGAAACGGTTTGTCCGATCAGTTTGGTGTCTTCCGCAAAGTTTTAGGTTATTGTTGGGACTATCTGGAAAAAATATAAACACTGTAAACAAATTTTTTTGTATTTTTTTATATTTCGACAATAAAACTTAAAAATCAATCTCAAAAATCGTATTTTTAATATTTTTAATTTTTTTAATGTGTTAATGTAGACAAAAAATGAAGTCTTTTGCATAGTGGGTCAATATGGAGAAATCATGGACAAAAAAGTTATGATTAAAAAATTAAGGCGAATTTTTGAAAATGGTCATAATAAACTTTTAAATGTTTTTCAACTCAATTTTATGGAAGTACAACAAAAATGGTATACGGGAAAATCAGGCTAACTTTTACCGTTTTAAAGATACAGCGATATTAATACAAAATTATGATATCATTTTCAATTTTCGGTCATTTTCGAATGTTTTTCGAGGCTCATAAGCCTAAAAATTTGTTCATTGTCTGAAAGAGCAGATAATTTTTGACTAAAATGTTTGAAAAAATATTGATTTGGTAATTTTTTATGGTATGAGTCGAAATAAAATATGTGCCCTGTAAAAATGATTTATTTATTTTTTTAACCTTTCGGTCGTCGCGCGAATTTTTGTAACGCGAGTAGTCGCGCGTTGTAATTTGTACAACACCCTTGGTTTTGCGAATATCTCAGGAGTCTGACCACTTAGATAGATGACGTCTTCGGCAAAATTGATCAATAGCTTATGGGCTATCATTATCATAGGCAAGAAATTCGGGATTTTGCCACTAGGCGGCGCTAGTGAGCATTACGCTTTTGTATCCCAGATCTCATGATCCTGACCACTTAGAAAAATGGCGTCTTTGGCAATGTTGTTCGGTAACTCAAGGACTATCATTGTTTAAGCTAGTTGATTCAAAATGTTGCCACTAGGCGGCGCTAGTGAGCATAAAACATTTGTTTTACAAATATCTCAGGAGCCTGATCACTTAGAAAGATGGTGTCTTCGGCAAAGTTGTTCAGTAGCTCAAATTATTTTTTTGTTTAATCCTTAAAGTTCGAGATTTATTAAAATAATGATAGTCCCTGAGCTTCTGAACAACTTTGCCAAAGGTGCCTGTCTAAAACGTCAAGATCCTGCAGTATCCGCAAAATAAAAATTTCATGCTCACTAGCGCCGCTTGATGGCCAAATATCATATATCTTGGCTCAAATAATGATAGCCCTTGAGCTACCAAACTACTTTGCCGAGGACACCATCTTTCTAAGTGGTCAGGCTCCTGAGATATCTGCAGACAAAAGTATCATGCTCACTAGCGCCGCCTAGTGGCAAAATTTTGAATCAACTAGCTCGAAAAATGATAGCCCTTAATTTACTAAACAACTTTGCCGAAGACGACATCCTTCTAAATGGTCAGGATCCTGAAAAATCTGCAAAACAAAAGTAAAACTTCCATGCCCACTAGTGCCACCTAGCGGTCAAATTCCGAATTAATTGAGGTACCATCAGATAGCGCTTCACCTCCAGAACAACTTTACTAAAGACCCCAAGTTTTTATATTATCTGGATTTCGAGATATAACGATTTCAAACTGTGGTTTCCTCGAACCGTACATAGTGCGTTCATTATTATGCGACTTCCATGTACATTTATTGATTTTACCGTATTATAAAGAGTCATACTGTAAATAAAAACTGTCGAGTATTGTTCTTAAGAAGATTCTTGAGGAATACATTTTGGTTTGGTGTCGATAGATATTTTTGTTGCAAAATGATAGCATATAAATCACAACTGTTGTACAAAGTACAACAGCGCGACAGCCCGAAGGTTAACGAAACACAACTTCATTATTCAACATTGTGATATTTTGATATGTAATTATCAAGAAAATATGGAACAAAATGGAAAAAGTTAAAAAAAAAAATAACAAAATAACGACTATAAAGCATTTTATACGCGAAATGCATTTATATCGATTTGAGATAATGAAATATTTCCATTCGAAAACAAAAGCTTTATGAGTACCCGAGGAGGAAAGAATAACTCGCCAATAACTTATGCATACCGTATTTTGGTATCATACCACAATTAGGTATTGTTCAGTTATCAATACATCATTTTGGTATTATAATGGTATTTGAAAAAAATGTTTAAAACAATTAAAAATACTTCATTTTGGTATTCGACAGCTATTGAGGACTGCTGGAGGTATTGAACAAGTATTGAAAAATTTCACTTTTGTATGAAAATCCATCAAGTATTATTTAAGTATTCCAATACCTGGTCTAATTATCAGCTTGGTATTTGTAGAACAAGCCGAAGGTATTATTTGAGGTATTTTACCTCTTATGCAGGGCTCATTCATACCTCATTCAGGTTGTAAGTATTGGAAATTATCTGGTATGGAATACCTCAGTTTGGTATTCAGTAGTTATTTTCTTCTGCTCGGGTAGAGGAGTAACGTGTCCAGTTGTCTCACACAAATATACCTGATGTTTTCTTAAAGTACAGCACGTTGGTATATTTTTGTGGTCGGACAGAAACGTACCTAATAGTTGATTCAAGTACCCATGTTGATATAAAAAAGAGCTGATGCAGCAAAGACACAAGCAAGTGATAAACAAGCAAGTGATAATCAAGTGAAAAGTACAAGATAGCTTAGAACAATGAAGTATAAAATGAACACCATCAACAAAGGTTGTGTAAATGTGTTTTCAAAAAAGTGTTCAAAAAGTTTCCGAAATCTCACGAAAAGTAGTATTTGCAGATGAAAATCAGCTTAATTTTTCTTCTTTCTGGCGTTACGTCCCAACTGGGACAAAGCCTACTTCTCAGATTAGTGTTCTTATGAGTACTTCCACAGTTATTAACTGAGAGCTTTCTTTGCCGATTGACCATGTTTGCATGTCTATATTGTGTGGCAGGTACGATGATACTCTATGCCCTGGGAATCGAGAAAATTTCCTTCACGAAAAGATCCTCGACCAGTGGGATTCGAACCCACGACCCTCAGCATGGTCATGCTGAATAGCTGCGCGTTTACCATTAAGGCTATCTGGGCCCCTAAAAATCAGTTTAATAAACAATTTAAAATTTGCGATTCGTGTCGTTTACAATTGGCCAAAAGAACAGCATTATCAAGCAGTGATGACTTATCAAGTAGTGAAGAGGAAGATGTTTGCATGGAAGAGGAAACAATAGAAGCATCAGCAACTTCAATACAGTCAACGGGAACACAAAAATACCATTAATTTATCCCAGTTTCCGTAGATAAAATAGAAGTTAGGCAATTTTCAAACTGTAATGATAGTAAAAAAATTGTAAACATTATGAAAAAGTAAGAAATCTGTATCAAAATAGGACGCTCCATCATTGTATAAAAACATGAAATAAAGTGCTTTCAGAAAAAAAATATTCTTTATTTTATCAACTCGAAAAATATCCGAAAACAACCAAAAGTTGATTTTTTCAGTAAATTTAATTTTAAAATCGCTGTATCTCGGAAACGGTAGCAATAAGCAAAATTATCTCATGTACCTTTTTTGTTGCAAATTTTGCGTATTTTCATAAAGTCGGGTCGAGAAGCATACAAAAAGTTTATTCAGACCATATTGAAAAATCAACCTGTTTTAAAAAAAACATAACTTTTTTGTCCATGATTTCTTCATCTTGACCCACTGTGCAAAAGACTCCATTTTTTGTCTACTTTAAAATATATAAAAACGATTTTTGAGAAAATGGATTTTTAAGCTTTATTTTCGAAATAAAAAAAATACAACATTTTTTTTACAGTGTATATTTTTGCGGAAGACACCAAACCGATCAGACAAATAGTTTCTGAGTTTTAATTTTTAGAAATTGTTAAGGCTTTTTTTCTTAGGCCCTTCTCAAAAGTAACGCTAGGGTAAAAATGGCGAACCGATGATGCAAATAGGCATTTATGCCAAATTTCAGCCAAATCAAAAAATACAAAAGTAAACCGACATTCGAATACATATGGAACCGCTCATTATTGACCTGGAAACTTTCATTGAAAATTTACCAACTGATAAAATTTGTGGGCAATGAACTCCAAACCGAAACTGGTGATACATTCGGCTAAAGAGGTAAAATTTACATTAATTGTTTTAATTTTTGATAATTCTGGTACTTTTTCATCATTTCTATATCGATATATCCAAGGTACCCTGAATAATTCGATACTTCATTCAAAACCTTTAAGGAAATCAAAATTTTAAATGCATGCATCTAAAATATAACTCACTTGTCAATTTTCTTGGAAATTTCATCGAAATCGTTCGAACGATGGCAAAGTTACATAACCTTAAAACTTTGATGTTGGCACTAAGTACTGCGAAGGTAAAGTTGATTTTCATGATATTGTTTGTTTTTTTTTTCGTTGAAATAAATACGTATTAATGGTATAATAAGACTACAAATGAACTTTAACACTGAAGAAGTCTGTAAGTCGCAGACGAAATAGGCCTATCTGTCAAGATAAGCAACACATATTAGAGTTTAAAGGTATTTGCTCACCTTAGTGATTTTAATATTTTATTTTTTTTTTTTTGCAAAAAGTGAAGTGTTAAAGTTCATTTGTAGTTTTAAACATACTCTAATAATCCCTCCCAAAGTTTAATATAAAAAAGTGTAGGTATAATAAGAATTTGGACATTATTCTGAATCATAATAATTATCATAATTACTTCTTAAGAAGTAACAATCTTCGAGTTATGTTTTTCATGTCTAATCCGGGAAAATATTTTTTAATGACATAAAACCAATTTTATCAGTTAATCGCGATTCTCCAGCAAGAAAAATATGTCAGTAGAAAGAAATATTATCTTAACTATAGAAAATCTATTGCTATTTATGAAAAATCTGAATTGATTTATAAAAATGGCCTACTTTATCATTTGATAAGAATTTTTTTGCTTGAACTAACTCGAAAACGATTACCATTGAGGTTCACAATATCTTTGAGATTCATGTTTGATCTGAAAATATTTTTGGTTTAATAAGATAAAAAAATTTAAATTTGACCGAAAGTTCCTCTAAAATTTTTTTTATTGCAAAAGTCTCCATCATGGAATATTGTCCTAAACATCTGTTTTTCAATAAGATTCAAAATTTAAAAAGTATAACAAATTGGGTTTTTGTTTGAAGTACAACGTTTCATCCCTCTACACCGGACAGTGCGTCTGCCATATCAGAGTGCTGTACTTTGATTGTTGTTGTTATTCTAATAAAACGCCATTCAAGAATACCGCGTGCTTCTATATTTTGGCCGTTATTATTCCGACATTTTCCCGTAGATTTTCTTCCTACTGGTCGCGTAATCGACTGAATCCTGTTCCGCCAAACCCACAGGTTATGGGCCCAGTGGTAGTGATAAAGGTTCGTCGGTTGGGGTAGAATTTGCGCGAAGGAGGAGATCTGCAAAGCCACTTATTCGAGGTAGAAGACTTCTTCGATCGTCTGGAGAATGCTGGTCAGGTTTTGGAGAACCCTCTGAAGATCGCCACGATCCTGAGGAGCCTTCCTGATTCCTACTCCGGATTAGTGACAGCGCTCGAAAATCGCCCAGACGACGATTTGACAGTATAGTTGGTAAAATCAAAACTGCTCGATGAATACGAGCGCGGAAGGGGATCATCCAACGTGAAAGCGAGGAGCAATGCTGGTGCTGGTGTTGCAGAGAAAACTTGTTTCTTTTGTAAGAAGAATTGTCGTCGAAATTGTCGTCTACTTCAGGAGAAGCAGAAGCAGAGTGGTGAAGAAAACCTGAAGAGCCACCCGAAAGCGCAGCAGGCTACGGTGAGGAGCAACCAAAAAGCAACCGGGTGATCGATAGCGGTGCTAGTCGACACATGACAAACAGCAAATCGCTTTACACGCTGTTCATGAAGAATGGCCCTCCTAACGTGGTTCTGGCGAATGGAGCCACAGTGAAGTCTGTTGGATCCGTTGACTGCAAGCTGAACGGTGTGAGCGGTTGGGGAGGGCATAGCGAGTGTATTGAAGGGAAGCTCTCCAAGATACCGATATCAAAGGCAGCTACAGCCTGGGTGTTGAGAGCTACATCGAGAAACTTGTTGTGAAAGCTGGATTGGAGAACGCGAAGGTAGCGAAAACGCCCATGGACCAGGGATTCCTCAAGAACGTAGAGCGTAGTCATGGAAAACAGTACGAACTACCGTCGCTTCGTCGGAGCGCTGGTATACGTTACAGTGTGTACAAGACCTGACAATGTGACAAGAGGATGTGTGAAGACGAGTTTGGCTGGAATGCCGTTTCATCGGCTATCACTCACATCGTCTCGGAACTACAAAGGTGGTGGCGAGTGGACCCGAGGAGTGGCTAGTGTATACGCTAAACAACAGGTGTTCCAAGGGTTCACAGTCGGCTACGTAGGTCATACCAGTGGCCTACGGTCGAAATCAATCCTTACAGCGCGGGGAGAACATCCTGGTAGCGCTGCTGTCGTGGCGTCGGCCTACTGGGTTGGATACGAGCCTCTGGTTGTTCGGGGCAGGTGGAAGCCCCTTCGTCAGCAATCCCAGCTCGTGCTAGCTGATAGGGCCTGAGCCTTCAGTAGGTCAAATTGCGAAGCCCGCAGTATCAGTTCTTGATACCTGCGGTGCAGCTGGGCGCGGGCGTAGTGGTCGACCCTGCCCGCCTTCAGCGGACAATGGGAGGTGAGGACCACCTGGGAAGCTGGCAAAGCGCCAGTATGCTACATTGGTGGAACCCTCTAAGCGTGTCATCGATGTTCGTTGCTGCATGGTTACGCAGCTAACCTGGAGGATGCGATGTGCAATAGCCCCTCTCCGAAGCAATGCCTTCTTGGTGGTCCCGGAGAGACGAAGGGTTTGGCGGCAATGGAAATGGTTTAGTGGGTCAGGGGTGTAGTCCTGTTTACAGGGCTGGTAGCAGTCAGGCAGCAAAATAATAGTGACTTTAGTGACCAAAATGATGAAAATAGTGACCAAATAGTGACCAAAAAGTGACCTAAAAGTGACTTCAAAACAACACATATTAGCCATAAAATGACTAGAAATGAAAATATATTCTATGTGTATATAAACCAATCTACATATTGGGTGAATTTAGAATGTAGAGAACTGCATTAATTTGAAATATTTCTTAACATTTATCTGTTCAGTATAAAAGTTGATTGCCAGTTGTCGAAAAGATGGCGAATTGAAGATTTAACCTATCGTATTTTTTCACGAGACGAATATTAACTTGATATAAGTTACTGTTTTATGTTTCAGATTTCAATCAAATGAAAAATAAAACAAAAAAACATCACATACACGAACTCCGGAAAACAAACTCGTGATAGAATTTTTAGCATAATTCCTGTTCATGAGGAGCTAACTGGCAAAAATTCTTTGAAGAGTTTGAAATAGAGATACAAACTAAACTAAACAGTGGAATAAATCGAAGGAAAATTGTTGGTTGTAGACAAAATTGTGGTGAAAATCGTTAATGAATTACAGAACATTCTGAAAAACAAAAAAAAAACCTGACAGAATTAAAAATTCAAAAACAAAAAAAAAAGAAACTCAGGCTAAATGTGTGGTGAAATTTCCGTAAAATTAAACTTTCCTTCCAAATAAACAATTCTAGAATACAATTTATTGTTGACGAAGTCTAGACAAATGAGACTGGTGTGCATAAAGACTTAAAAAAATATTCTATGTGTAAACTTAAAGTATCTATATTTCAACTGAACGTGTCAATAAATCTCGCATAACTTGTGATTTCGCCCTAAAAGCCGTTGGTAACCAAGTGTGTAACTCGTTGTTTTTGAGACCAAGATTAAAACTATCACCACTGGGAGAAAGAGGAGGATCTTGCCTTCGTCCTAGCATTGTTGAATAACTTGTAGATCTGTTCATTTGCTCACGCGATAAATATATTATTGAAAACAATTATAACACTCATTAGCGACTCGTAACCTTACGTTTTATCTGATATACGACCCTGAAAATGACAAACGATCGCATATTTATTGCTGAAATTCATGAACAAGTGAATTTGTCGTCAGGAAACAGCCACTGATATAATCATTGATGTATTATAATCTGTCAAACAATTATGTTTTTCAAGAGCTGACCGGAATATGAAGCAAAAATGTGGTTGTGTCCTGAATAAAAATCATGAAAAGGCCGAACTATTTTATTGATTACAGTGAATCAAAGATGTGGAATCCAAATCTTCACCCACCATTCAAAACTCAAGTGTTTGCAAGGCCTGATTACGCTAAAATGTTGTACAGAACAATCAAAGTTATATGTGTTTACTGAAGCCTTAAGTGTCCGTAATATGAATCAAAACGGTACTTGCTCCTGGTCGTCCTGGACGAGTTTCTGACAAACTTTTTGATTTTTTTGGTTGTTCTTCTCAATGTTAATCTTCCGGAGGAATTTTGATAATGTTCTTTAATAAGATAGGTTTAAGATACCTTCTATAGCTGTAGATTCATGCAGAAAGTTCACTGATAATTTATTCAGCAGATATTGGTCCAGGTTTTCGCCAAAATGTATTAAAATATTTAGGCCAAAAAGTTCATCCCAAAGTTGCTTTCAAAGTTTTGTCAGAATCTTATCCAAAACTTTTCCCAGAAAATTTTTACACTTTCCTTTAGAAATGTCTACGGATAATTCATCTGAATTCTTCCAGAAAATTAGCCACTTTGACACTTTGATTTCCAAATCACAATATAGTTGTCTTTATAATAAGGAATATCCATTCCTTGCTGTTTGTATTTAAAAATATAACACAGCCTGCAATTTTATTACCATCAGATCGCGAAAATAGTGACTTAAGTGACCATTTTTCTGAAAAAAGTGACTTTAGTGACTTTTTGTTGGAAATAGTGACTTTTTAGTGACCAGGTCGAAAAAAGTGACCAAGTCACTAAAAAGTGACCCACTACCAGCCCTGTGTTTACTGCTTGCATGTAATAAATGGTCCCCAACCCCACACTCCCGGATCTCGGTCCGGAGTCTGTTGAGCAGATTATCCCCCCATTGCTAAGAAGGAAAAAAAAAGACCTGACATAGCTGCAAGTGCGTCGATTTTATGAAGAAAATTTGACGCCAAGAGAGATATCCGTTATCTTAAGGATACTGTCAACTGGAGATTGGTTAGTTTGGTTATCTATAGCACTAGTAAGCAATGAAAATTTAAAATTTTGATATTGGCCAATGTTGTTTCAATAAAATGGTATTGTTTTAGGTAAAGTTCTAAATTTGGGGTCAATATGACCTCAAAATACAGACAATGTAACTTTTTTCGCACGGACAGAATGTTGGGGAACTTTATACCTTTTTATCCAAAACCTCTTCTCACAAAATAGATTCCTGTGGTTTACCATATGATCCAAGAGACGATTTAATTCAGTATTAGAGATCCCAGCGTACAACATTTCAAAATTATATGGTTCTATCTCGTTAGGCCAAATGCCGGTAGGCTGGAAGGGTCATTAGGCCAACAGTATCATTCATTAGACCGAAAATGGCCGATAGATCCAATCGATTGTATCGTATCGTTACGTATCGTATCAACGTCATCAGATTCCATATCGCATACCCTCCCTTTAAGCTGGTGAGTGGGTTTGTGTCGTGGATGTGGAAAATGTAAAGAATAAGGAAGATGTTTTTTTCCGAAGGCATCCCTCCCCTTTCCAAAAGGAGGATTGGAGGCGCTGCCTTCCTTATGTGGGGTTTGCTTGCTGCGAGATGCTTTTTCATGGTTTCATGTGGATAAGAAATGTTTCTTTTACGAATGCTATTTTTTCCTGCTAGACACCCGCCCGAGTGCAGCCAGTTTTGCTTTTATGTATTTTGCTTTTTATGTCCCGGTTTTTTTTTATGTGGATGCAATATCCGAAAGCGGGAGCATAGCTTTGTTGGTTATGGTTTTTTTTTTCAATTCTCCTAGGAAATTCATCGAAGCGCTGTGCATGGCAGTGGCAACTGGCTTGAGGATGGAACGGAAGTGATAGATGGCTGAAGCTTTCGCCTCCCCGTTATCCCCTTTTCGATTCTAAATTCAATTCTTCAAGCTGTGCTTCTCGGGTTCGGTCATATTTCAACATCTTTCTTGTGACAAATCATCGAACCGTGCAATTTAGTTTGCCAAAAGTTGTTTCTCTCAACCGTAAGGTTTTTGCATCAATGCTTAAAATTAAACGAATTAATAATCTTGAAACTGATACAGTTTTACAATTGGTTCGAATTGGATGACAATATGGAACTAGAAATGTTCATAATGTACTTTGAACAACCTTGCGAAAATTGACTCACAATGAGCCAAATATGTTAGTCAATTTCTAGGGGTATTTGAATTGTAACAGGGAAATGATCAGATCAAAATCAGCAAGAGTTACCAGTTGGCTAAAATGCTGACTCGAGCCGGTTAAGACCAAATCAATCGTTGAAGGGTTCTTAGAAGAGGAAAAACAAGTAGGGCTATCAGGGTATTGAATTGAGAAATATTCAACATTCATCATATAAAATTGTGCCGAATTATTCCAATAAAATCACCAATGATATTTTTTTGAACTATTGCAAGATAATTTTCGCGATTCAGTTTGTAGCAAATTAACTTGCTGCCCAAAGCATTTAAAAGGCAAAGAGGAGGCTATGAAAGTCTATTTACCAGGCTGTTTTTTCAACAGAAACACCCAAAGTTTCAAAAACTTTGATTCTAAATTACGAAAAAAGTTGATGGTTTATCCCTTTCGGGACGAACCAGCACAATTGTGCTGTTCGGCACCCTTGACATCGAATGACTATTTCAGCCAATAAATCATTGTTTTACTATACTTTTTCGATTTCGATTATTGAATTATCATTGATACTTGTAATCAAGCACAACAGCTTTTGTTTACATCGTGTTTAGAAAACACCAGCTCAGGGTAAACAAAAAGTAAACAAACACCGTAAGAATTGAAAAAGTTTTATCTGTCGCAACTTTTCAACTATTCGTTATTTCTAGGTATGCACAAATACGAATCGAGAGTGAAAGAGTCATTCTTTAAAATGGTGAAGACCAAATGAGAATTGATTCACACAGCAAATATTTCTGGAGGGACAAAGTGGGACCAGCACAATTGTGCTGGTGCCGGCACTTACCCGGTCGATGTTCGTTGTAGACTACCAATTTTCATTTTCAGTATTTTGATCGAATTAAGTGGCTGAATCTGGTTCTAATGTCCACAATAGTGCATAATATTGCATTAAAACATGAATGAGTGATTTCATACGAATTTTAATTTGAAATTTGACAACTGAAGCTGAAAACCTTTACTTACTATTTGCTTCCAAACCACAGAGTCCTTTGAATGGCATACTATTGATGTATGCAGCCCATGCTAATCTTCTTCTTCATCTTCTTGGCATTACATCCTCACTGGGACAGAGCCTGCTTCTCAGCTTGGTGTTCAATGAGCACTTCCATAGTTATTAACTGAGAGCTTCCATTGCCAAAGTTGCCATTTTCACATTCGTATATTATGTGGCAAGTACGATGAAACTCTATGCCCAGGGAAGTCAAAAAAATTTCCATTACGAAAAGATCCTCGACTGACCGGGAATCGAACCCAGACACCTTCAGCATTGCTTTGCTTTTTAGTCGTGGACTCTAACCACTCGGCTAAGGAAGGCCCCTGCTGGTATTACTCGCAAATATGTTGTTTATGATGAATGAAATGCGTTTGAAATAGTCTACTTAACTATTAAACAATGTATGAAGTTATGGAGTCTAGATTATCCGCTCATATAAAAAATATCGTTTCATTCCTTTTACGTTTAAAAATATATTGTCTAAATCTGGAATTTTGAGACTTAGATAAGCTGATATATTAAAAATAAAAATCTGTACTTTATTGCCGTGCGTATAGTGTTGCAAAGTAACTAGCAGTATCGATCAAAGAAGTTTAGGTTCAATTCCCGCTGCAGTATTTTTTTCGTCAGATACGTATTACGATTGTGCCATTTGGCGTTGCATGCTAGTCCGTTGATTCGTGTGATGCTTCCTTTAAAGGCCATAATCGTACATAATGCTTTCCAGGAAACTTTCCACGGTAGGATTGACAGCTAAAAATGTACATGCAACCGAAACGAAAGGGAAAACAAAACTTACGAGTATGGTCGAGCTTTACATTTTCCTTAGTAATCTAACGGTCACACCGATTGCGAAACTTTAAAAGCTCATGGAAAACCAAAAAGTCTACTGTTTGCAGCTATTTAGCTGTAAGAAAAATTCTTAGATAATTCAACGGTTAGGTAGAACTAAGATACAGATTGATGCCGGTTGTATTACAGGCCAGAGCAAAATTGCCGATCAAAGGGATCCTTTGGCGTGAAATTTGAGAATGAAATTGTGAGGGCCGCTTTTCTCCCCCTGATAAACAAAAAAAAACCTGACTACGCCCATGTCCCTCGCCCCCTTTAAAAGCTATGTAGGTCGTAAACGTAATTGATAAGCAAATATTAACATGTTAAAATTTGAAAAAAAAAAAACAGAAACAAAATATATGTCTCGATTTTGTCAGGTTCCCCATTTTGTCAGCCTAAAATTCATCGGGGGGCTGACAAAATCGGGTCTCTACTGTATTACAATGGCTTAAATTCCATTTTAAGCAAATAGACTCGATGTAAAAAATAAAATAAAATAAATTTGATATTGGGAGCCAGATAGCCATACGGTATACACGCAGATACTAAGTAAGATCATGCTGAGGGTCGTAGGTTAGAGTCCAGCCGGTCGAGCATCTTTTCGTAAAGGGAATTTTCTCGACTTCCCTAAGCGTAGAGTATGATTGTACCTGTCACACGATATACACATGCAACATTGGCCGATTGACAAAGATAGCTGTTAGCACAGACAAATAGACGTCACACTCTCATCATTGTCCATCGACCACCTTTTAAACGGTCGATTCAAAAATAAGTTAGGTGGCCAATCCGCCACCCGCAGCGCTCGCTTCGTTTTTGTTCGTGTTTGACGTTTACACACTACCGCCATCTGTTGGCCCGTCGGCCAAACACGCTGATTTTAGCATTGGGCGTACATGTCCTCGTGACTATGTTTTGGATCGAGATTTGTTCTAAGTGTTACGTCTGTTTGTCTGTGCTGTTAGTTAATATCTGTGGAAGTGCTCATGAGAAGTTGAGAAGCAGGCTTCTAAGGCGTCAGAAAGAAGAAGAAGAAATTTTATGGTAATTATTTGCACTTAAAAACGTCCAAGCTGTCGGGCACATATGATGTAAATTTACATGAATATTTAGGAAAGCTGCTTACGCAGACTGAATATTTTGACGTTTCCTTTTTAGATCTAGGAATAAAATGAATGATTCCAGTTATTTAAAATAAATTAGTTCCATGTTACCAACCTTAACAAAAACATCGTTCAAGCATCATTTGAAGGAGGGCTATGTGATTTCAAAAATGATAGTGTATATGTTAGGTAAAGTGAGTGAAAGAGGTTGGAGGGAGTCTCTAAAAAAATAATTTAATTTTCGAGTCTAGTACACGACTCTGACAACGGCCTTATAGTGGAGGTCGAATTATGCGTAACTGTCAAAGGATACAAACTGTAGGGGAATAAAATGATATAATTCTCAATTCGGTTTTCATTTATTTGTTGGGCGTCATAGTTTTGTTGGGCGACTACAATCTACCGCATCTCATTTGGAGTTATGATGACGAAATCAACGCGTATCTACCGACAAATGCATCTTTTGAATCAGAGATTACGTTGACGGAATCAGTGCTTTCAGTCGGACTCTTTCAAGTGCTGAACGTCCTCAATCAGAACGGTCGTTTACTCGATTTGGCGTTTGTAAATGATGCTCATAGTGTGGAAGTATTGGAGCCGCCTACTCCTCTGTTAAAAGTTGACCAGCACCACAAGCCGATCCTCCTAAATTTTCACCTACCGTTGAAAAATGACGATACGGATTATTACGACATCCGACTCGATTTTCGTCATTATGACGTCAGTGCTGTCTGTAGGAGTATAACCGCCATCAACTGGAATGTAACTCTGAATGAAAACTCTGTGGACGACGCAGTCATCGAGTTTTACAATCTAATCTACGACATCATCCGTGAACATGTGCCTCGCAAAAACAACCAAGCAGCTCGCAGCTTCAATCAACCGTGGTGGAACGACGATCTTCGACACTTTCGAAATAGGCTACGCAAAATCCGTAAAAGGTATTTTAAACATAGATCCGAAGAGAACTGGATTACACCTCAGTCAATGGAACGGGAGTATTCATCCATGCGTCGTACAGCTTTCCGTGAGTATATATCTGGCTTGGAACACAAAGCGAAAAGCGATCCTTCGTCATTTTGGAAGTTTGTGAAAAATCAACGCAAACCAAATAGTGTGACTCGTGAGATATCTTTCCAGAATGAGCATGCTAGTTCCGCAACAGACTCAGCCAATCTTTTAGCCGCATTTTTCAAAAGTGTTTTTAACGAAAATTCGACTCAAGTTACTCACGAGGTGCTCGATGGTGTTTTGTCGTACGATTTGCGTATGCCACCCATAGAGGTAACTGTAGACGAAGTTTACCAGCGTTTATCTGACTTGGATACCACTAAAGGTCCAGGTCCCGATGAAATTCCACCGCTGTTTATTAAGCAGTGCGCCGAATCGCTTGCCCTACCCTTATCAATTCTCTTTAATCGATCGCTGACGAATCGCGTTTTTCCTGCTTTATGGAAAGAAGCGTCTATTACTCCAATTCACAAATCGGGCAACCTAACGAATGCTGAAAATTACCGTGGTATTTCAATACTGAGCTGTTTTTCCAAGATTCTCGAATGCTTCTTCCATGAGGCCTTGTATCGAGCCGTTTTGCCAGTCATTCCGGAGGTACAGCACGGTTTTGTCAAAAACAGATCTACAACGACGAATCTTATGACGTTCGTAACCAGTGTTAGAACCAAAATGGAAAAAAATCGTCAAGTCGATGCCGTATATATCGATTTTGCAAAGGCTTTCGATAGAGTACCTCACGGATTACTTATTGCAAAGCTACAAAAAATGGGCCTCCCCGAGTGGGCAACATCTTGGTTACACTCATATTTGACTGCACGCTGGGCTTTCGTCAAAATTGATGGTATTAAGTCATCCCGTTTCAGGATACCTTCGGGTGTTCCTCAGGGAAGTCATCTGGGACCGCTGCTTTTCATTTTGTTCACTGCCGATCTGTGTGGTCTAATCCAATCAGAACAATTGTTTTTCGCCGATGACCTGAAAATCTTCCGAGCGATACTATCCCGTATTGACTGTTGTATTATACAACGAGATTTGGATACGATCGTGAAGTGGTGCCACGCCAACGGAATGGAAGTAAATGCAGACAAATGTAAATGTATTTCATTTTCACGCTCACGTTCCCCGATGCAACAAAATTACGAAATGGCATCTCAAACACTTGAACGTGTCAGTTCTATTAAGGATCTTGGAGTGATTGTCGATAGCAGGATGAACTTTAATGAGCATATTGCTACTACTACGTCGAAAGCGTTTGCATTACTAGGATTCGTACGAAGGATCACAAAATCGTTTCGGGATGTTTATGCGATGAAATCGATCTACTGTGCAGTAGTTCGCAGTGTGTTGGAGTACGCCGTACAAGTCTGGGCACCGTATCATCAAGTTCAAGCTGACAGAATCGAACGGGTGCAGCGATCTTTTTTGCGTTATGTTTTGCGTCGATTACCGTGGAATGATCCCATCAGATTACCTCCCTACGATCACCGTTGCAGGCTAATAGGATTGGACACGTTAGCGTCGAGAAGAGTTATGGCACAACGAATCTTCTGCTTCGACTTACTGACAGGAAACATCGACTGCGCAAATCTTCTTCGACATATGAATTTCCATGCTCCGGTTCGTCGTCTACGACAAAATACGTTATTTTATCTACCAACGCATCGTACGCTTTACGGTCATAATAATCCTCTCCATAGCTGCTGTAGATATTTTAATGAAGTGCATGACAAGTTCGATTTTAATATATAGGTATTCCACTAAAAAATTCGAAGGTTTATTATTATTTTCAATTTTAATTTTTATTGCATATTTATTTTTGAGGAAAAATCCCACATAATTTAGGAGGATATAAACAAACATAGCAAAACAAAGACGATTTGATTGAGCCAATTAGTTTTCAAGTTATTCACACATGTATTTTTACCCATTTTTATATGACGTAGACTAGTTCTTGAATAATCTCGATAAACGTCATCGTCACGTGATGCTTTGAAGCTTAGAGAGAATATGAAGTATTTTTATCTCTCGTACATTGTTCTCGTTCCATTTATAAAAAAAATCATATTAATTAAAATACATTATTTTTTTAAATTTCAATGTGCATTAAAAACAAACATAATTATTTCTGAATTTTTGGGTCACCCTATCTCACGAAAGAGCACCCTAATGACGAAATAAAAAAATACGGGTCCAAAATTTTTTAAAAAGGCATGACTTAAACAACTTTCTAAAAAAAAAAATTTTTTTTTTTTTCGAACATCGACCGCCTTGGGGACGGACCAGCACAATTGTGCTGGTCTGAATTTGACCCTAAAAAGCTCATGGAGTGATAGAATAGCCAAAATAAAGAATGTTTTGTTCTACGAGATGATGAGTTTATAAGGTAAATTTTGAAATAATCACTCAAATATGGTCCGTCCCGAAAGGGTTATACGCATTTGAATGATGATTGCTACTCCACCACATGCTCCATCCAGTAGATCATCAATATAAATGAAAAGTTTGGTTTCCACATTTTTGGAAGAAAGTTGTGAGTTTAGAGATTCACTCTTTGTTTTGTTTGTGATTTTTGCCAGAAATTTATTGCAGAAATTTTTATGAGATAACTTTATAACTACTACTTTTTCTGAGAGAATTTCAAATGGAGGAATACCTGAAAGAATACCTGCATTAAACTCTATAGGAATTCATGGAGGAATAATAAGATTCTTCGAACATTTATTGGAGGAATCCCGTGATGTATTCCAGGAGGTCTTTTTGGAACAACCTAGGATTCTCGATGAAAGGTGTAGAGAAAATCCATGGAAATTCGCTTTGATGAAGTAGCAACTTCAGTTGTACCATCTGAATCGACGGCGGCGACCTGGAACCCTTCCGAAGTAACTTTATCTCCAAATAAATAGCCAAAAATCCACTAACCTCAACCGGCCCGTTCCACATGTAGTGCATCCCAACAGCCGTAGGATCGTGATGCGAGTTGGACGTCATGTGCTCAGCCATGACCGCGCTCATCCAGTGCACCAGTCCCTGGGTGGGATTCTGGCCCTGGACCGAACCCGGCACGGGCATCTGGTTAAAGTTGGGTATCGCTGCGGTCGCCGTCGTGCTGCTGGAATCGGGAGTAGCTCCCTCTGCCGGTGCCGAAGGATGATGTCCGGACGGCGGTCCACCACCGTTGATCCGAGGCGAGTTACAGTTGAGGCCCGATTTGGAGTCCTCCGGATGGCGGCAGGTGTTGTGGTGGTGGTGATGTAGATGCGGGTGATGACTGTGGTGGTGGTTGTTGTTGGCTTTCGTGTAATCGTTGTTGTTGGTGGCGTCCGACAGCCAAGGAAAGGAGGACGGCGTTTTCTGTTGAGGGAGAAAGAAATATAATGAGTATTCAAAAGTATATTGCAATTTGGTAGGTTGGTGAATTCGAAACCAAATCTATGGCCTAATTACAGCTATTCAACAAGATCACGTTGAGTTTCATGATATTTTATTGTGGACAGCAGGAACGGAATTACAGGCGTATAACAATGGAGATGACCTACTGAGCTACTGAGTTACTCGGTCATCATAATGTAGAACAAAACAAGTCTGCTAAAATTGCGGCAATCAGTCTTAGCTGAAAAGTAATACTAAGAGATACCGCTATATGCGTTGAGGCTGTCAGCGGCGACATTCTACTCCTTTAGTAGAGTCGGGTAACACTGGTCTGAAACATAGTACATCATGAAGGGCTATGTCAACCCTAGCATGGCCAACCTGCTTGCATAGATAACCAGGGGATCACAAAGGCGACAATTCCAGCGGAGATGGATAGCGGCACTTTGGGGGACCCACAAAATCCATCAAAACAAACAACTAGCGGAATGTGAAGGAGAGGGGTCTGAACCCATCAGTAACTGACTAAGGTTCCCGTCGAAAAAAGAGAGCACCGACATCAACTTAATGCAGACGCTCAGACGGTTTGACCAACATTGACTCCGCACCCAAGTTAGTCAAACCAATTCATGTTGATGCAACCGTCAACCGACTGTCAACGTTTGTTGCAGTAGCACTATATTTAAACATGCGAATTTTTAATTATCTAGGCTAGTCTATTGGATTGTTATTTTTACAAACTCTGTGGTTGTTGGGTGAATATTCCTACGATTTTTGGGCAATTATCGTAGTAAGGAAAAGTAGAAATTTCCAAATTTATACACCGGAAGAAATGGATATTGAAGAGGATTTCCATTAATAATTTACACAAAGTATTTCGGGCAAAACTCTAGAATTATGGGGGGTCTCTGTATTGATATGAGAATGTCTAGGTGAATTTCTCCAAACATCCTATCCAGAATCTTTTAGTGGTTTCCTTTTATTGTATACTATTTTACTATGGAGCTTTTCCAGAAATCCATTAGTTATTCTAGGGATTCCACCAGAAATTCTTCCTGGGATTCCAAAAATTCTTCCACTCATTCCTTCAACGATCAATCCACAAAAATCCTCAAGTGCTTTCTTCAGTAATGTTTCAGGGCTTACTCGATGTCTGCCTCCAGAGATTGCTACTACAATTTCTTCAAAGGTTTCTTCAGGAATTCCATCACGCATTATCCAGGAATCACATCACGAATTGTTTCAGAAACTTCTGCAGAGATTCCTCAAGAAATTCATCACCATTAATTCCCCAGGGATTTCACCAGGATTTCGTCACGGCTTCATCCAAGGATTTCTTTTTAAATTCCACCAGTAGTTCCATCACAAATTCCACCAGGAATTTCTTCAGCGATCCTTTCTAGTCATTTTTCCACAGATTTCTGCGGGGATTTATCCAAAAACTCGCCATGGGATGATTTCTTCAGTGATTCTTACAATGCTTCCTTTAAAACTTCCACCAAAGATTAAATTAGGCCTTTTCCCAGCGAAACTTCGCGAATTCCTTAATAGATTCTTACATGATTTTTTCTTGTGATTCCATCAGGAATTCTTCTAGAAATTCTTGCATAGATTGATCGAGGAACCCCTCCCATGAATTTTCTTAAGGGATTCCATCAAAAAATCTATCCCCTTTAAAAATCTTCCAGTAATTTTTCTAGTGATTTCCCTAGGGATTTCCCCACAGAGTCCTCCAGAAAACCCTCCAGCAATTATTCCATACTTTCCTCGAGTAAATACATCAGGGATTTCTATAGAGATTCCGCTTACAATTTTTGAGAGGTTTAAGAATTTAAGAATTTTTAAGAATTCTTCCAGTGCTCCTTCACAAATCTTGGTATTCCTAAAGGGACCCTACGAGGTATTTTATATGGGATTTCTTCAGAAATGAATTCAAGAATCTACCAGGAACTTCTCCAAGGATTCCTAAAGGAAAGTATCCATCAATTCCTTCCAGTGTTTTTTTTTTGCAAATTTTTTTTAGGCATCCACTACCTTAGAAAATCCTGAAGGGGAGAGTTGTAGTTGAATACACCCTTTATATTTCAGCTTTAAAAACGTTTAACGTGCATTTAGTTTAGCTTTAATACGGCTGGTCCAAAAATAATTAAAAACAAATGAAAAACCAAAATTTATTTTTCTAGGCACTTCATTCAATGTAGTGAACATAGTTATCATGATATAACAATTATATGTAAAAATCGCCTGGATACTGGATTCAAACTCGAGACCTTCCAATCGTCAGCGGTATGTCTTGCCATCTGCGCCATTCTAGAATTGATGAAATACCATCCAGTGAAAAATATAAACCTCTCATAGCTGAATATTGATCATGTCTGAGCTTCCATTCGACAACGTCTAATCAACACAAGGTATGCTTATCAACAACTGAACAAGCAAATTTATTCAGCTGCTGTTTAGTGCTGATCCAAGCTGAGTTCAGTCGGCTATTTTTAGCGCACAGTGAGAAAATGTATGTCAATGATGGTCAAAAATTATGTTTATTCACACAATTTCAAAATAAATTGGAGTTTGTTCAAAACTGCAATTTAAATGATTCACTAACTTAAATTGAAATTCCTTCATATTATAAATAATATTTTTGATAATTCATTATATTTTTGATAGGGCGTCTGTACCAGTGATAGTGGCAATAGTAACGGGTTGAGGAATACAAAACCGCCAAAAAATAACGGAAACTCGTTTTTTATATCTGAATACGTCATTCGAAAGCTTTTTTATTATATTTCACGTAAAAAATAATCTTAAAATGATTAAATCATTAATTCTATCAAAAAAAGCATTTCCTCCATTACTGGAACACGTTCCAGTAATAGTGGTATTTGCTAACTTCTGTTCCTATAATAGTGGTTTACATTGATTTCCCATTGAGACTCACTATTATAGGAACGCCCCACTATAACTGGTGCAAAGGAGCAAAAAAGTTAGGGATTTTAATTGTTTTCTACTATTTCCTTACTATTTAACAAGATTTTTTTTCACACATTCATATCATTTTGACAATGTCCATGTTAGAAAAATACACATAAAAATAAAAATTGGTTATAACACGCTTGAAACGGCATTTCACACACTATGACTGGATCAGACACCCTATTTGTATTTTTCATAAACCTATTATGCATTAGATATTTAAATCATGTGAAGTGTTCTGAGGACTATGTACCTTAATAGAGTAATGTTCAAATAAGTTGATGAGCGGGATATTTTTTTTCAGAAATGGTCAAGTAAATCATCTTTTTTAGATCTCAGTATTCAGTTGTGAAGAAATGTCATTTCAAATGTAGCTCGCTATAGAAATTTATTTAATGAATTATGTCAAAAAATTTGCACTTGTACGGTAAAACAATCCAAGCAGGCGAAAAAAGCTTAGCAAATTATAATATGGATAGCTAAAAGTGATATTAAATTGATAGATATAGAATATAACAGATCTAATATCTCAAATCAAATACTAGAACGAAAATTAGCATGTCATATTTAGATTCTATAAGATATGAGCAGCGAGCTATTCATTAGATCTGCGGACATCAAATTTTTCATAGGTTCAGAAGTGCCAGGAACAGAATTTTGATATTTTCTTTAGATATTTTATCTCTTATGTCAATCAATCAATCAAATATCACGCTTTGTTTGTCAGTACTTCGCTCCTACTCGGAATACTTAGCTTAAATGTTTATTTCTGTTTTTCAAAATAGTCCTACATTTCTGGAGGCTGACCATGTTTATTTTCTGAACAGATATTGAAAAAGTTTTGAGAAAACATAAGTTATGAGCTTTGAAATGCATTCGGAACTCAACACGATTTTCGGATATTTTGTCCCTTTTATGACATTTAGCTGTAGTGTGATCTTTTTTGCAAGGCTTATTTATTTCTGAAGAATGTGTTTATTAATCGTTATTTTGGCCTCTATTGGGACAACTATTCTTATTATATACTGAAGCTGAATTATGATTTTATAAGATACTTATTCAGCTCTTAATCATCATTATGTTAAACATGTGGAAATAGCTGAAGTGCGAAGCAAGTTAAACGTTAGTTCGTCTTCTGAATATCCCGGCCAAGTCTGACTGTAAGGATGGGGAAGGATTATTGAATAATGATTGTTTCTTCTAGAGACCGAGAATACCTCTGCACTCCACAATCACCACGGGAAGGGTGTTTTTGTCTCAAGCACCAAAATACCGAATTAAATGTTGCTGAATCCATTTCCGTTCTCAAAAATATCATAGCACGTATAGTTTTTGTGATATTGGCTGATGAAAATACAAAAAATGACTATTTTATCCAACATGCATGCAAGTTTGCAAGCTTGTAAGGCAATTTATTTGAGTAATTTGCTACATAATACAAACTTCATGTGTATAACATTACTTACCAACAAAGCTTATAATACTTTCGATGTGGAAAAGTTTGTTTTATGTTTTGAAAAAGTTTTTGATTTTGCCATATAAGTGAAACGATTAATTTTGTATGGCGACAGCAAGCATGTTGAAAAAATCGGTATAATCTATATTTAATCGTGCAATTCCAACCAAATTATATCTAAAATAAAAGTTCAAGTACAAAATAGCATGCTTATTGGATAAGATCACAAAAAAGGTTGATAAATTATACTTAAAATTTTATGTTAACATCAATAAAAGCAGTGTTTTATACCACTTTGGCGATCAGTAGTTAAAAATTGGGACGAGCTGGAACATTTCTGAAAACGGCATCCGATTCAGCAACCCCAAATCTACTCGAGACACATAATTTGATTCTTGAGACACGCAAAAATGTCATTTTTGTTACGCTGTGTAATCGAATATCTCTTGTGTTAAGCAAGTACACAAACCGAATGCAACAAAAAAAAAACGCTGCTTAGCAAAAACGCACAAAAACGAATGAAAATGACAATCGCACCGACGACATGAATACACAAGACGATTGCTTCGGCTTCTACGATGCATCTTTTGCAGAAACAACCTGATGGAATACCTAGAGTATAGAAAGGAAAAATGCCTAGTTTAACCCTACGCAGAATTCCTGGTAGATTCTCTTGGGGAAATACTGGTGGTTTTAATTCGCTGGAGGAATTTCTGATAATCCTGAATGAATTCTCAAAAGAAAATTCTAGTTAAACTTTTAAAATGGTGAAAGTCCTTAAAAACTCCTCACTCAAAAAATTACTGAAGAAATAATTAGAGAAACTGGTGAAGTCTCTGGAGGAATAACTGGTGGCACCTTTATAGGAAATTGTGTTCGAATCCCTTGAGAAACTCGCTGTAGGACTCTTGGAAAGTTTTTTCCGAGGGTTTTTTTCCAGAATATTTTGGAAGAATCTCTTAAGGATTTTTAATAACCGGAAAAATATTGGTGTAGTCTCTGAAAGAATTTCTTGTGTAATCCTTATGAGAATTTTAGCTGAAATCCTTGGACGAACCTCTGGTAGAATTCTTAGAGGAATCCTGGGAAGATTCATGTATGGAATTTTAAGTTGGAATCCTTAGTTGGAATTTTTGAAGGAGAGTTTCCATAGAGAAACTTCTGATGGAATACTTGGAAAAATCTCAGATGAAATCACAGGTAGAACTGCTGGTGGATTTGCTGTAGAAATAGGTTAAATATAATATAATGAAACATATAAACTCAAGAACGCACATTTGCTAGATCACCATGGCATCGACGCTAAGTAAATTTACGCATTTTGACTTGCCACTCATCTGCATCTGCAGTTCATGGGATGCCAAAGCTTCAATTTGACATGCTGACGTCGATATTCGTGCAGATTGTACCTCATTTGGCATAAAGCCGTTTGTCATAAGGCCGTTTGGTATGATGGGGGATTTAGCATGAGAAAATTCAAACACAATATATAACATATAAAAACCTTTTCCATTGAATATCGGCATTTTTCGTAGTATTTTAGCGAGATTGGTACCAACGATGGCTAGTTTTCGGTTAGTTTTCAACAAGCGTGGTGTTCGTTCAGAGATTTTCCAAGCAAAATGCAGTGCCAAAAGTTGTTAATTCAATTATCAACAGTGGATGTTAAACATTGTTGTTACATACATTTCGACGGAATAAAATTTGACTTAAATCAGGTAAATGTATGATATCAGTCATTAACGGACAGGTTTTCAGTGACTATTAAGAAGCGAGTCTGGTCGAATATCTTTTCAGATTAATAATTTTCATCGTGATATACATATTTGAAAATGGTCAAATGGCAAAGAAAAGAAGCAATCAAAATATTTTGCTACAGAGCAAGCACGGTCACAGTTTGGACGTAACACTTGATGAGAATAACTTGGTAATAGAAGGGAGAAGGGAAAAATGATATTCAAAAATACTGAAAGCGTCATCCAAAGACGAAAGCAGATTTTTATCGTTTAAAATGTTTTAAGCTTCAATGCCACAAAATCTTCTCGCAGCGTAAGTCGAATTAACAACACATTTTTAAAAAGAAAACATTTGATGACAAATTTTGTACGATTCAATATTTACTTAAATTTTGGAATCAAAAGAACCGTCTGGTTTGAAAGAAGGGAAAATAAGTGACTGAAATAATATTTTTTCCAGCATATCTCAAAATCATATCCAGCATTTGTAAAAAAACATATATTTGTTGAAATATTAGCAGAAATCAAAAGTATGGTTATTCTACAAACTCGGCTCATGCGAATTAATTAACACGGAACTTATGATAAAACAATAAAAGATTGGACGCCAAATGATTGCAACACAATAAAACGGATGGGCACCAACAAGTGCATTTAAAATCATTAGAATAAATTCGCTGATAACTTGGGTAGACCAAACACCGATTGTCGCCCTTATATATATCGATACAAATAGCTGAAAAATAGATGACACATGTTTCAAAATAAACCTGATGGTGATCTCACTGACGAGATTCAAACAAACTTAAAAACAACTCCTTAAGAAATCCTTGGTTTCAGGCTCATTATGCCAAACGATCATTAAGACAAACGACTGCATGCCAAATGACCTACAAACATTCGTGCAACATCCCTACAGACAGTACGATCAGTTCGTCATACATTTGGCTCCGCCCATTGGGTTGAGCTAACTCGTTTGATTTTGGCCGAATCGGTCGGCCAACCTTCTAATCAGTTTCACAAACTGTCAAATTGGTTCGTCAAGTGGCATCATGCACGGTCCAACATAGCCGACGACGGCAGGCACTAGTCGCACCAGTGCAGGTCAGGAGAGGTGATTGATGGCCCGGGACTAATCGAGGTCAAGGATCGCAATAGAGAGTACCTCCCGAAAGTGCAGGTGGCTGCTGATCAACTCGATTTCATCAGCGAGTCTGCGGAAATTGCGACAATCACTCCTAGGCCGAAGGCAAAAAAGACACTAAGTCGTGCCACACTTAAATATTTCTCTTCACAGGTAATGCGAATATATCAGATGATATTATTCGATATGCGCTGCGAAAGAGTGGACTTTCCGAGGATGAATACGTGATGAAAAGACGCATCGTTTCAAACAGGAAAAGTGACCTCCGCAGCTGTCCTCCAGAGCGGAAAAGCTGGCACGGGCCAAACTCCACGATCAAGAGGGCATGGCAACAGTGAAGAGGCCAACACCACGTATAAGGCCAATAAATCCAAGTAAAAAGGGCCACAAGATAGGAACCAGGCAGTGCACCCACAGGACACGGGCGCAAGGCAACAGCAACCCGTGGATACGAGTCGGAAAAAAGAAAGAAAGAAAGGAGAAAACCGAAAACGGAGCCGAAGGAGCGAAACGTAGGAATTTAGACGAGGTCCTCGTTATCAAAACGGAGGAAGCAAAATACGAGGTTCTGAAGGCGATGCGAAGCACGGAGAAGTTATCGCAGTTGGGCGCAGCTGTGCGAAGCATAAGGCGAACAAGGATTGGTGAAATAATCCTAGTCCTAAAAAAGGACGTCAAGGAAAAGGGTGCAGTCTATAAGCAACTGACACAAGATATACTTGGCGACTAGGTTGATGTAAGAACCCTGACTGCAGTAGCGACTCTCCAGTGTAAACATCTGGATGACGTTACTGATGCAGTGGAGGTCCGGCTGCCCTCGAAGAGCAGTGTGACATCGACGTAGCCAGTAAGGGCCCGCAGGCCACCCAGGTGGAGGCGATCAGGCTGCCGGTCGCAGAGGCCAACAAAGCGAAGAACTTAGGTTATGCCCAAGGTTGGCTGGTCGGTTTGCCGTTTTAACATACAACAGCCTCCTGAAATTTGCTTCAAGTCTTTCGGGAAGGGCCATAAATTGTGGAATTACAAAGGTCCCGACAGAAGTAAGATGTGCATAAAATGCGGCAGCGAAGGCCATAGGGCAAGCAATTGTAAGCAAATCGCTGTGTGCCTAATATGTGTCGACAGAGCAAACAACGCATTAAGGGGTCTATTTTGTAAATCGAGCACATTCATGCGACTCGTCTGTATTCACTGTCGATCAAAGTAAGCATGCATATTTCAGATGTCCCCCGTCGACTCCCATAGTAATCCAGTCACATAGAGTGATAACTGTCGATAAACTCGAGTGACAGAACCGAGTCGAGCAAATTTTTTGGTATACAGTGACTTCAATCGAGTCATTTCGTTTGATTCGACTTATAAAATAGACCTCTAAATATAGAGATGGCAAATGTGGGTAGAGTGAGTACCTTCCGCAGAAATTGTCCAGGATCATGAACTGGCGCGTTGATGACGGTTATACTCATAGTGATCATCATTCGAGTCGCTATAGTATAATACCAGGCGGGCGGAGGGCAGTGCGATGTAACTCGACCCAAGCTCTAGGTCCAATATGTTCACAAAAAGTTAATCAGAAAAACAATTCCAACATAAACTTTCTGGAACCCTTGTCAGATATCCGTCAAATTCTTGATAGAAGTCTACTAAGGGTCGCTACTATATTTATCAGTAGAAAATCACTGATCCTACTATTTGATTCGATAGGATTTCACAAATTGGTTCAGTGCAAATTATGAACATTTTTAAATTTCCAGGTCCAGACAAATTTCTCTTTAGGAAGTTAAAGAAATCCGCCAAGGTTAAGCTGAAAATACGCTAGGAATATCCTTTGTACACCTCCACGAACGTTGTTTTCCCCATTTTTGAACTCGCACTTTAAAAAATAGAGCAAATCTGGTGACGAAAAGTTAGAACGAATTAAATTTCTTATTGACCAGCTTTTGCGTGTTAATAACTTGAACAAAATAAATTCAAAAACATTTAAAAAACTTGGTTGTAATGCATCCATGCAAAACCAGCGAGCTAAGAAATTTCTGATATTTATTCATAAATCGAAAAAATAAACTTATTCACAATGGCTTCGCGGAACCCCGGATGAGTCATCACGGCCCTCTAGGGGTCCGCGGAACATCGGTTGGGAGACTCCGGATTGAACCCTCTTTCTTCCAAAGTTTGCATAGCTTGTGTATCTTTCGACGGAACTGTGAGCGAATTAATAATCGTTTAACTGATACCACAGCATGGGTGATTCTGTTTAGCTGATAGTGTAGTAAGGAATTCTGCAGTTAGATTTTATGCATGCAAATAATATTAATGTAAATTTGAGCCAAATAGCTTCAAGAAACCCCTCCATGATAAAAAAGAACAATTTGCTCAAATCCTAATTCATAAATAGCTGAAAAATATACATTAATAACAAACATCCCATTACATACTACAATAAATTAATATGCAATTAGCCTTGGCTGACCGCACATCCCCACATATCCTTTATCAATTGGTCCCATCAACGAACCCATCCTTCAAAGCAGGCGATTATCTCATTAACCCAAATGAGTATCAAATTTCCCAATTTAGCACCCGTTCCCAAACAACTCCCAATTCAAACATAGCTAACCTCTGGTGGAGCGACAACGTCCTTCACATCGTCATGTTCCGCCTTCGTCGAATCGGCTGGACGACACGTTGCAGAAGAGGACGGGGAGTGATGAGGATGGTGATGGAGGTGGTTGGAGTGCTGGGGATTGTGGGAAAGTTTTTCACACTCTCCGGAGCCATTGGCGGAACCAGGGGACGAGGAGAAGAACAAGTTGCGTGGAAAGTGTGCCACAGGCGGAGGGTATGAAGTGGAGGAAGGAGGAGGACCCGGCGTGGAGAGATCTTCCGCCTTCTCGTCGTCGGCGGTGGATGGTGAGGAACAACTGACGGCCGGTGGCTTTTGAAGGAGTGAGGCAGACGCTGCGAAGAGGTTCTTGTAGAACTGAGCCGGGAAGAGGAACGAGGGTTTTTGATGCATGGACGGACCGGATTCGAAGTGAGACTCGGCGCCCATCCTGTCCTCTTCCGTTGATGGATGCGTCGATGGCGGTGCAGTTGACGTCGGTTTCGAGTACAGATCCTCCTTGATCCGGATGTTCGACGTCATCAATTCCGAGTGATGTCCTGTGGCGGCGTTATCCAAAAAGGTAAGGTAAAACTTGTTCTCCGGAACAGATGTCCCAGATATCACCGAACGCTGTGGAGTAAAGTTTTCCCGACTAACTTCTCAGCAAACTTTCACTTGTTGGGCAAACATTCCCCGAACCCTTCCCGGCCCAACATCACTTGGTGGTATTCTTTCCCGCCTCGTGCGCTCGCTCATGCATCGAGAGAAGTAATTAGATTTTCACTTTCTTCTTTTGATTTCTCAGGTGGCGCTAGACACCACTTTGCTGTGCAAATAGACGCAATTCAGGGGCATGCAACTTTTATTCCTTGCTCTCTCTCTCGCTGTTATCACAAAACTTGGTGGCTTGAATAAATTTCTTAAATACAACTGTGGGAACTGTGAGGAACGGAAAACTTTCACTTGTCTAACTTATTTTCGCTCTTCTTTTAGGAACTTTTTATTTTTTGTTGACTGCACTTATTCTACAAACATTTCTTGGCCTAGATTGAGGAACTTTCGTTGCGGGAAGCGAATTCTTTGGGGCTACTTTTGCATTCTCTGCGATTCTACACACTTCACGTTGAGGAACAAAAAACCGCTTCCTATATCTTTAGCATCTCATTATAAGGCAGCTGGTTGGTCTCGTCGTCGGCTTAATTAGCAGCAGAGCTTGCTGCTGCTTCGGAGGAACATGAGTGGAACGGTTGCGCGGTTTGGTTTGGTTTAATCCGGAACACACACGGAATCGCGTCCTGTCCGAGGCGCGCGACTTGCTCGACTCGCTCCCGGTGGCAAAGGCGATGCAGTGCACACTCTGATACTTCCCAAACGTCTTGACGCTCATAATACAACTTCTGCTGGTTTCGCCGTCGACGGGTCTTTTTTTTTATTTCTATAGTTGCTTCCTTTTTCCCGCCCGGCACCCGCCGCCACCCGACCAAAATAGTGCTCTCAAACAAAACGAGAAAAATGCAATGAGAAAAATATAAGTTTTATACATACACACATATATTTTTTTTATACTCGTCCCGTTTCTTATTCTGGTGAGCACTCGCTAGCTTCCTTTTGGCGGTGATCCTCCGGTTCGCTTTTTTCCCATACTAGATTTTTTTTTATTATTTTCCTACCCCGTGTACAGTAGCAACATCAACTGCACCATTCGGACGGGCAAGCATGTTTGGAAAACTTGGAACGATTTGTGGTAATGTTTGTGATAGTTTTACTCATGGTATTCCCAAGAAGCTTCTAGGGCCTCTCTGTGGTTCCCAAGGAGTTTACAAGAAGTGATCCAAAACACACCAAAAGAGTTTCCGGAAACTTCTATGGGGTCCCTAGGGTTTCACAAAGCATTTTCATGAAATAACAAGAAATTTAGAAGAGATTTCAAAAGCCTTTCTTGGTTTGACAGGTGCTACCAAGAACTTTCCAAGAGGTTTACAATAGGTTCTTGGGAGTTTCAAGATTTCCAATGAGGGTCAAGAGGGGTTCTTATTTGGTCGGCGTTAAGTCAGAGCGGACAAGTGACATTTTTCATATTTTGAGAAAAATGGGTTTAAAGTCTAACGCTCTGTAATTTCTAGACTCGTTTAAAATTTGATTCAATATTACTACACATCTTTGTGTTACTTTCAAACAATATAATGTGAAGCGATAATCATGAAAAATCATAATCCAAACCTCTCATAGAACGATTTTCTGATGGACTATGTGTACTTAGTCCACTCTGACTGAACTAAAGGCCACCGTTCAGTGAGTTGGTTCACTCTGACTGAACAATTTTTAGGAAAATAACAATCATGGTCAAACATCATCAAACATGGTCAAACTGGGTGCAAATTTCTAAGAAAAACAGATTACCAAGACCCTTCGACACCAGTATCGTAAATTCTTCAATAATCCATATCATCAATACCGAAACCAGTGGCATTATGAAAGCTTGAAAATTAAGGTTTTGCAGGGTCAGAGTATTGAAGGCCAGAAATATTCAAATATGTGTTCAGTCAGAGTGGACCAAATGAAAATCTTGAGTACCGACTGGTCAAATAAGCACATTCTAGCACATTCCATACATACACCATAGAACTACCATAAACTTCTATCGGACTCTGAAATCAACTCAAAAAATGGAAGAATCAATCAGTTTATTGGTTTTTGACACTTAGTCCACTCTGTCTGCACATAAATTGTTGCAATTTCTGACCACCCATCCAAATGATCTAAAAACAAAATCAAATGCATCGAATTAAGTAATATTCATAAAATTTTATTGATAGATAAGTAGAAGAGTCATTCGATTAGATTTTTTTTTTTCATTTCCTCACACTCCCCAGCGCGCTGATTATTTTTGCTATTATGGTAATAAGCACCTGGTCCACTCTGACTACACACTTTTATCGATTTTTATTGATCATCCAAAGTAAGTTGTTACTTATCTCTCGCAGTTTACAGCATTCTTAAAATCTGATCAAAGTGATACGGAGGTAAGGTAATTTCACTTCTAATGAGAGAATAATCCAATTTTCCCAAGTTTTGTACAAGTACAAAAGTTTGGTCCCCTCTGACTTAACACCGACCATTTGCAAATGGTCTTACAGGATTCCTAAGAGGTTAGTAGGTACCGTAAAACTGTCATCGAACAGCGAGACAATGGCAGAGATTTTCTTTAAATTCTCTTTCATTTTTTCGTCGCTCGTTTGGTAAGATTGCCTTTACTTGGTAAATCTCACTAATGGCTCACACAAAGATTCTAGACAGTTTACAAAGTTCCATGGTTTTTCGAAGCTTGCTGGGTTTTCAAAGATTTCCACGAATTACGGGGTCGCAATTGTTTTCAGGAGTTGTTACGTGCCATTAAGACGTTCTCAGAGAGTTTGCATAACATTTTCTTGTGTTTCTTAGATTTTTCAAGGGGCTTTTGAAGGATTTTCACCAGGGTTTCCAAAAATTTTTCCTGAAGTTCTTAGATGTTGTCAAGTAGATTTCCAGGAATAAAAGTTCTAGATCCACGTTTCCTAACTTGGGGTCCGTGGACTCTCAACCATGCAAAGAGCTCGCTGAAACGAGTACCTTACAGCGAGCCTGGTTTTCTTCGGTTAACAAGGTTGGGAAACATTGTACTAGAGCATGGCCTGTAGTAAGCTGGTACTGCATGTCACGCACTTCGCCAATCCCAGCTTCTAGCGATACTGATATCAGCTGATAGCTTGCTGTTGAAGGTTGAATGTTTTCTCGGGATTTGCACAGCCATGTCCAGGTGATACTGGTTACTTTTGTGCTTGCTGACTAATGCCTTGTACAAAATACAGAGCTGTATTATGATACAAGCAATGTGATATAATCCTAAATCCTATAGTTGCCACAGGCCCTTTTAATTAATCGACGTTGGTCAAAATATCTGCAGAAATTCCTCAGGAAAATAGTTCTACAATTCCTTTAAGATTGCCTGCGGAAGTTTCTAATGAAATTTCTCCGAGAGTTAATTCAGCGATTTTTTCGGGAGCTTCTCTAGAAATTCCTCCAGAAATTATCCTAAAAACTACTCTGGCAGTTCCGCTACGTAATCCTCTGGAAGTTTATCAGGACATTGATGTAGGAGTTCCTCTGTGAGTTCTTCCGTAAGTTCCTGCAAGATGTCTTAAGAAAGATCCTCCACAATTTCATCCAAAAGTTTCCTGAACAGTTTATCCAGAAGTTCATGTGGGAGTTTAACTAGATGTTCTTAAAAAAGTTTCTTCGGAAGTTCCTTTGGAACTACCTGTAGGAGTTCAATTGGTAGCTCCGTAGGAATTCCTCTGAAAATTTCCGTAGGAGGTGCTTTACAAGTTGAGCAATTCCACCGAACATGACGAATTTTTTTTTAAATTTAATTTTTGTATATTCTGAATCGCCTGAAAATTTGCATACAGATTCTTTATGACCAAAAATGCCATTTTGCACCTTCAGACCGCCATTTTGAACCTCGCCTTATTTTTGAGAAGGGCGTATCGGAAAATGCATAGCAAATCTTTGAAAAACTGTAACTCGAAAACGGTTTGTCCGATCGATTTGAGATCTTCTACAAAGTTGTAGGTATTGCTTAAGACTATATGGAGAAAAATATGCATGGTAAAAAAAAGTTACAGATTATTTTTTATTTCAAAAACAAAATTTTAAAATCGATTTTCTCTAGAAACGCAGTTTTGATTTTTTTTATTTTTGGATATGTTTGAGGGGACAACTTATGTGATTTATTGCACAATGTTTCAAAATGGAAGAATTGTGGACAAAAAAGTTATGATTTTCTAAAAAATTACAGATTTAGAAAAAAAAATCGAAATAGAGGAAAACAATAATTTTTTATATGATTATTTGAAAGTACAGAAAAATTGCAATCGAAAAGTTCTTAAGTAATTTTTTTCTAGGTTGCATCAATTTCGAGATATACTCATATTTATATAAAATTTTCAAATAAAAAAAGTAAAATAGGCCCTTTTCAAACATATTTCGTGTTTCTCCATTCCAGAAAAAAAATTATTTTGATTGAGTGAATCGTAGCTGAATTTTTTATTGTTTAATCAAAACCTATATACTAAAGTATTTAAAAAAGTATGCACGGTAAAAAATATAAACGAAATTTTCAAATGAAAATTTGATGTTCATTGTTTTTAAAAACCGCAAAATTTATGTTTTTTATTTTTGGATATGTTTTGCAGCATATTGTTTGTAATTTCTTGCTTTATGCCTCAAAACGGAAAATTTTTGGATAAAAACTAAATTATTTAAAAAATAAATAAAACGGATTTATGTAATACGATATTTTTGGTTTTTTTTTTTGAGTACAGAAAAATAACTATATATTTTAAAATATGAAAAATTTCTATCGAAAAATACTCAAGTAAAATTTAGCTGAGATGCATCACTTCCAAGATATACACGGTAAATCTAAACGTGGCATTAAAAATGTAATTCTATCTCAACGGTGTACCTCCCCAGGGCTAAGCCCGGCTAATGGGTAAAGCCCTCTCATCGCGGCAAGATCGTACAACCATGGAGAAGGAGTTTGTTTTTTGTTTGTTATTTTTGTTTTATATGGCGTAGTTGGTTAACGCGCCCAGTCTAGCGTATTGGGAGTCGTGGGATCGAAGCCCTCCAGAACGATTCTATTGTTTTTCACAATCTTACAACTCAATTTGTCCAAATTGACTTTTGTGTCTACGACCTTCAGGTATTTTTAAAACACCGTCGGCTGGTTAAGCTGTTATAGACATGACAACCCTAGTTGAATGAATAAGTTGACAGATACAGAATCGAGGCGCAAATCTTCTGAAATTACAACAAAACTTAAATGATTGACTTTGCCATCTTGACGATAATATATTACAAACGGATGCAAAGTAGCTTGCTGAGCATTCCAATGATGGCTTTGAACTTCATCTTGAAGTATAAATGTGTAGTTTTCCGAAATATCACAAATTACCACAAATTCACCTTCTATCAAATTGTTTTTTGTGTTAGTTAAAAATGTAGCTTGCTCTTTTTTGATGAAATCATGAGGTATTAGTTTCTCCAATTTACGAGTAAAATATGATACAAATTCATCAGGCTGCTTTAAAAAAAGTTTAAATATCTCACCTGTCGGTTGTGACCCACTGTTCAAATTGTAATTCGTCAATGCCATTCTCTTTGATTTCTGATAACAAGCTTCGTTCAAAGGTAGTAGAATCTGAACATTTTTCACAACAACGTAAGGTGCAATCCACTGTTTTTGTTTCACATAATAAACTATCAGTAAAAAATTCTAATCATGCAGTAAATTATATTTCTTTAAACTATGGATTATCAAATTAACATTTTCGTGAATAGTACATACCCACACATTATGTGTTCCAGAGCTAGTTAACAATTTACAATTCTTCGGTCTCAATTTTGCAAAAGATGAAAATCCTATTTGAACACCACTATGTAATTCAGTATATCGATTAAACGACTCTCTTAATGTAGTCATCATTAACCTTTTTTGAATTGCCAGCCGCTTTCCGTCTCTCATTACAGAAACATAATCACGTTGGCCAGGCATCACTCGGCTAGTTTCATCATCTTCGTAAAAGTTTACTACAATTTCTTTTAATACATTACTTAGCCCGAAAGATGTACGAGATTTACTTGTTCCTTCTAATGACTGTTTAGCTTGTGTTGCCAAATCAAATAGTCCTAAACAATACCTACAACAACCGCAAAATATATCCAAAAATTAAAAACATCAATGTTGCGGTTTTTAAGAACTATTAGCTTCAAATTTTCATTTGAAAATATCGTTTATATTTTTTACCGTGCACTCTTTTTTCAATACTTAAGCATAAATGTTTTGATCAAACGATAAACGATTTAGCTACGATTCGCTCAATCATTTTTTTTCTGGAATGGAGAAACACGAAATATGCTTGAAAAGGGCCTATTTTTCCTTTTTTTATTTGAAAATTTTATATAAATATGAGTATGTCTCGAAATTGATGCAACCTAGAAAAAATTTACTTGAGTACTTTTTGATTGCAATTTTTCTGTACATTCAAATAATCACATAAAAAAATATTGTTTTCCTCTATTTCGATTTTTTTTCTAAATCTGTAATTTTTTAGAAAATCATAACTTTTTTGTCCATGATTCTTCCATTTTGAAACACTGTGCAATAAATCACATAAGTTGTCCCCTAAAACATATCCAAAAATAAAAAAAATCAAAACTGCGTTTCTAGAGAAAATCGATATTGAAATTTTGTTTTTGAAATAAAAAATAATCTGTAACTTTTTTTTACCGTGCATATTTTGCTCCATATAGTCTTAAGCAATACCAACAACTTTGTAGAAGATCTCAAATCGATCGGACAAACCGTTTTCGAGTTACAGTTTTTTAAAGATTTGCCATGCATTTTCCGATACGCCCTTCTCAAAAATAAGGCGAGGTTCAAAATGGCGGTCTGAAAGTGCATAATGGCATTTTTGGTCATAAAGAATCTGTATGCAAATTTTCAGGCGATTCAAGAAATACAAAAATAATCGGGTGTGCGAAACGGCGTGGAACCGCTCAGTTCCTGTAACAGTTCCTCTAAAAGTTCCAGTAGACGTTTCTCGGAAAAGTACAGTTAAAGTTTCTCAGGAAATTACTGCAAAAGTTCCTGTGAAAGTTACTACAGGAATTCCATCGAATGTTTCTGTATGAGTTCCTGAAACGCTATATCTGATTTTTTCCATCTCCCCCTCGTAATGGTTTTCATATGATTTTTAAAAAAATTTGTATGAGTCGTGTGCAATGTTTGGAGGGTGCCCTTGAGATCTTCCAGAAGTTGTTGTAGAAGTTCCTCTAAAAGTTCCTGTAGTATTTCATCTGGAAGATCCTATGAAATTTTCTATAAAAGTTTCTCCGAAGTTTCTGTAGCAATTCTCATGGAAGCTCCTGTTGTAGAAGTTCCCAGATAAGTTACTTTAAAAGTTCCTGTAGGGGTTCACCAGGAACCCGACTAAGGGTTCATAACAAAATTAATCTGCATATGTTATTATGTTATAAGGTTTTTTCGAACATAGGTTGTTACAATTTTGATGCAGGATGTTGTTAATATAACTAAAATTATAACAAAAAGCGTATGAACAGTAACATAAACATAACAAAATGTGTTTTAATTCTATCAAAAACATATCAAAACAAGTTATAATGTTTGATACAAAGTATCAAAATTATAATACTGTTCGATATACGATAATATTGTGTATTATTGAAATGCATAACTATCTATTCATTTTGTTATAAAGTTGATAAAAATTAACAAAAAAAATATCTTAAACGGAAATAAAACACATTATGTTATATTTCTGTTTTATTATGTTCTATGGATAACGCATCCTAACAAAATTATATCATAATATGATATGCATATCATATTCTGCTAAAATTTTATTATATTTTTGTTACAAGCCTCTAGTCGGGAAGTTACTACAGAAGTTCCTCCAAAAGTTCCTGTCGAAGATCTTCTGGAAGTTCCCGTATGAATTCCTCCGGAAGTTTTAGTATGAGTTTTACCGGAAATTCCTGTAAGAGTTACTCCAGAAATTCATGTACGAATTTATTCGGAACTTCCTGTACGAGTTACTTCGGAGGTTTCTTTTTGAGTTTCTCCGGAAGTTCCTGTTGGAGTTGTTCCTCCGAAAGATCTTGTAGAAGTTCGTCCCGAAGTTCCTGTAGGAGTTCCTCTGGAAGTTTCCATATGAGTTACTCCATAAGTTCCTGTAGAAGTTCATGTATGAGTTCCTCTGGAAAGTACTGTTGTCTAGTCTCAAGACAAGTCGAGTCTAGTACACGACACTGAAGACGACCTTACAGTTGAGGTCGAAATACGCGTATCTGTCAAAGGATACAAACTCTAGTGGAATTAAATGGTATAGTACTAAGTTCGTTTTTTTCATCTACTTATAGGTATTCTACTAAACAGCTCGAAGATTTATTATCATCCAGTATGAATTTCTTCATAAGTTCCTGGAGGAGTCACTCCTAAAATACTTCCGAATTTATTCGGAAGTTCATGTACGAGTTACTTCAGAGGATTCTTTTTGAGTTCCTGTTGAAGTTGTTCCTCCGAAAGATCTTGTAGGAGTTCGTCCCGAAGTTCCTCAGGAAGTTTCCGTAGAAGTTCCTCCAGAAATTCTTCTGGAAGACTCCTACGGAAACTCCTATGAAATTTTCCATAGGAATTACTCCAAAAATTCCCGTAGAAGTTACTCCACAAGTTCTTGTAGAAGTTTTTCTAGAAGTTCAAGTAGAAGCTTCTCTGGGAAAAACTGTTAAATGCACTCCGGAAATTATTGCAAAAGTTCCTCCAAAGGTTACTGCAGAAGTTCCTCCTTCCTGTAACGCTAACACTAAAAATGTTTGACCATCTCTCCTTCTGTAACGATCTTCCTATGGTTTTTTAAAATTTTGTATGAGACGTGTGCTTTTATTGGATGGCGCCTAAGAGAACCTTCAGAAGTTCTTATAGGAGTTTCTGTAGTAGTTCATACGAAATTTCTTGTAAAATGCTCTTCGAAAGTTCATCAGGAAGTTACTTCAAAAGTTCCTCCAAAGGTTCCTGTCGAAGATCTTTTGGAGGTTCCCACATGAGATCCTTAAGAAGATTCTGTATGCGTTTCATCGGGATTTTCTGTAGGAATTCCTCCGGAAGTTCCTGTTGGAGTTATTCCTCTGAAAGTTCTTGTAGGAGTTCTTCTGAACTTGCTGTAGGTCATTATCTGGAAGTTCCTGTAGGAGTTCCATCGGATGTTAGTACAGAAGTTCCTCCGGAAATTCTTGTAACGCTTCATCTAGAAGTTCCTCCAGAAATTCGTCTGGGAGGTTTTCCAAAAATTCTCTAGAATTTTTTCGAAAGTTCCATAGTTTTTCAAGAAGTTGAGGTAGAGTTCATCCCAAAAGATCCTCTTGAATTGCTTCCGGAAAGTTTTCTAGTAGGTGTCTCAACAATTTCTTCTGGAAGTTTCTCTCAAATTTTCTCGAGGAATCCCTTCGCTAGTTCCTTCGGAATTAGTAGTAGTTCATTTGGATGCTCCTTTAGAAATTTCTCAAGATGTTTTCCTAGGATTTTCTAGGGAAGTTTCGCTAGGAAATCCTTCACAAGTTGTTGTAGAAGTTCCTTCGGAAATTCCGCAACGAATTCTCCTAGGAGTTGCTCTGGAAGTTCGCCAAGGAGTTCCACCAGACATATCCGTAGTTTTGGAATTCCTCCGGAAGATTTTATAGCATTCCTTGTGATCGTCCCTCTAAAAATCCTTCGCAAATTTCTTTTTGAGTTCAGCCGTAATTTTTCCTGGAAGAAGTTCCTTTCGGAGTTCATCCAGAAGTTACTCTAAACATGCTTCCTGAAGTTTCGCTAGGAATACGAAAGTTTGCCAAGCAGTTTTTCCAGAAGTTTCACGAAATTTGAAATTCCTCCGGAAGTTTCTTTAGATAATAAATCTTCGAAATGTTTAGCGGAATACCTGTAAGTAAATGAAAAACCGAATTTAGTACTCTACCATTTAATTCCTTACAGTCTGAGGCCTTACAATTGAGGTCGAAATACACGTATCTGTCAAAGGATACAAACTCTAGTGGAATTATATGGTAGAATACTAAATTCGATTCTTCATTTACTTAGTTTCTTTAGGATTTTTTCTGGAATTTTCTCTAAGAGTTCCTCCGGAAGCTACCCTTAGAGTTCCTCTCGAAACTCATCTGAGCTCCTCAAAGAATGTTTCCAGAAGTTCAGCTAGGAGTTCCTTCAGATGATTCAAAAGGATTTTCTCCAGAAGTTACACTAGGTTGACCTCGCAAGATCTCTCAGGAATTCCTCCGGAAGTTGACCCATGAGGCAGTTTTGCTAAGAGTTCATCCAGAAGTTCATCTAGGAATTCCTACGGAAGTTGCTCTAGGAATTCGTTTGGAAATTCCTCGATGAGTTCCCCGGGATTTGTACCTAAAGAAATCCTTGTGCAAAATTTTAGAAGAACTCCGAACAAATTTAGAAGGGAATTCTTGAATGGAAATTCACTATGAAGTTCTCTGAAAAAATTCCTGTAGGATATTCACTTGATCGCGAAAGGGATAAATCTTTCTTTCTAAGTTGTGTTTGAAATGAATAACGAACGGTGTTAAAACTAACCGTCCTGCCATGGCGGAGGTATTGAAACTTCTAATGCTTTATTTGTTGTATTTTACATCGATGAATCTTATCCTAAGGAGAGCTGTGCATTTGCCCAAGCACCACTATTTGTTCCTGAAAAAAAAACTTCAGAATAGAATTTTAAGAAAATCCGAAAGGAAACACTGAATAAATTTTAAGGAGAGTTTTTAGAGAAATGCATGTAAAAACAAATTACTGTAAGAACTTCCAGAACTGCTTCCTGCATAGCTAAAAATATGTTGTTAATTTCAGTTTATTTCCATGCACATATTTGGAGCATCAAATTAAAAAAGTCAACGACAAATCGCTAATTTTTCAATCGAATGCACATCAAATTTAAACTACCATGTTACATTCAAGCATCTTTAGTTGAAAAAGAAACGTGATGCTGTAACAATAGATTTATTTGATTTACTTTTACAATGCTTTTCAGTTTACGCTACATTGAAATCTAAATATTTTTATCTGTGTGGATTAAAAAAAATCCAGAGGAGTTTTTGAATTAATTCCTTAATAAGTTCGTGAAGAGAACTTGGAAGAATTTTTGGAGTAATCTTTTGAAGAATCTCTGGAAGAGTTCTGAGAGGAATTTATAGAGAAATTATCGGAATAGTTCCGGAATTTCTGAAATGTTTCCTAAAGGAATTTGTCGAGTAATTTCCTGATTAATTTTCTGAATTAATTCTCGGAATGTTTACTGAAGAATCGACTACTAATTCACGGAGGAACTTACAGATGATTCCCTTTAGATAACCAGGACTGATTCCTGGAAAACATCTTGGAGCGGTTCTCAGAGAAATTCCCGGAGGGCTTCCGGGGTGAATTTTCTGAGAAATATGTAGAGGAACTTTTGGAAAAGTTATCGAGACAATTCCCGGAATTCTTCGGTGAGAGATTTGCAGATGATTTTATGAAGGAATGATTGGAGGAAATCCTGGACAAATTTTCAGATGAATTCCTGGAAGATTTTTAGGTAGACTCCCTGCAATTCCCGGATGAATTTATGGATTTATTCATGAAATTACAGATTATTTCGAAAGAATTATGAGCTAGAAGAATTCTCGGAGGAGTCTTCAGAGGACTCCAAGGAGAAGTTTCTGTTGCTGACCAGCCCTACTTCCGTAGTCAGCCAACTGAAGCTTGACAACAGCTTTCCACGTTTTGATAATATCTATCGACTCCGCCCTCAGCATCTCCACCTCTTCCAAAGTCTCGTCAATTATCACAAGAATGACGTTATCTGTGAATTCGACAATCTCAACTCAATTCAGAAACTTCAATGTTAGCACTTAATCACGCATCAATATCCATTGTATAGTAGAAGTCATGCCGTGACCATGGTTGAAATCTGCCCTAGATTCGAGCTACACGGCCTTAACTCGCCTTCGTTAAACACGGCCTTAACTCACATGCAACATGGCTTCTTAAAAGGTCGCAACATGGCTTCTTTGAAGGTCGCTCGACGACAAATTTGCCAGAGTTTGTAACATCTATGGTTACCACTGCTGGTATCGATTGCTTCTTGTCTACTACTTGGACGTTCTCTCCACGCGCGTGATGATCATTCGTACTGCTGCATCGACAATCACCAAGAATGTATCCCTGCTTTTATTGCACTGCTTCCTAGACAAATTCTGTAGTGCTCGGATGCGCTTGAAAGCATGTGTCTTCGATGCATTCACAAGCATTCCGATTTTATCTGCATCTCGTTTCAGGCCCAAATATTTAGCTGACAATGACCTTTTCATCTGCGAAACATAATAATTGACTGGATCTAATGCACATCACTCATAGCCGGTTTCACCCAGATATTTTTGTAAAATCTTCTGGCAAGCAATAGACACGGAATAAAATTTACTTCAGCCTCCGACGGGGTTCTAAGTGCTGCTGATCTTCTATTTCTAGGTAACAATGGCGCCTGCCACGTCAGAATGCAGACCAATGAGGAGAAAGATGGAGAAATTGATACTTAATTACTTATTTGGCTTTACATCAATTATCTTGATAAAGCCTCGCCAACAATATTTCGCCAATTGAACCGAGTGAATTGGCAGCTTCTCTCCATCCTCAACTGTGACCCACGCTCTCCAGGTCCTGATGCACCTGGTCCTGGTACTTAACTCGCTGCGCCCCACGCCTTCTTGTTCCGACCGGATTCATAGCGAACACCATCTTTACAGGGTTGTTGTCCGGCATTCTTGCAACATGCCCTGCCCAGCGTATCCTTTCAGCTTGAGCTACCTTCACGATACTGGGTTAGCCGTAGAGTTGAGCGAGCTCGTGGTTCATTATTCGCCGAAGATATTCCTTAGCACTCGGCGTTCGAAAACCCAAGAGCTTGCAAGTCCTCTTCGAGCATAGTCCACGTCTCATGCCCATAGAGGACTACCGGTCTTATGAGCGTTTTGTACATCGTGCATTTGGTGCGGGGGTGAATCTTTCTTGACAGCAGTTTCTTCTGGAGCCCATAGTAGGCACGACTATCGCTGATGATGCGCCTTCGTATTTCCCGACTAACATTGTTGTCAGCCGTCTACAAGGGTCCGAGGTAGACGAACTCGTCCACCACCTCGAAGGTCCCCGTCTATCGTGACACTGCTCCCTAGGCGGGCCCTGTCGCGCTCAGTTCCGCCAACCAGCATGTATTTTGTATTCGACGCATTCACCTTTAGCCCGACTTTTGTTGCTTCGTATTTTAGGCGGGTGAACAAAGCTGCCACCGTTCCAAATTTTCTCCCAATGATATCCTTGTCGTCCGCGAAGCAAACAAATTGGCCGGATCTCGTGGAAATCGTGCCTCGACTGTTAAGTCCGGCTCTTCGCATGACACCTTCAAGCGCAATATTGAACAACAGGCACGAAAGTCCGTCGCTCTGTTGTGGTCCCCGCCGAGACTCGAACGAGTGTTCGCCCGAGATCTTCACGCAGTTTTGCACACCGTCCATCGTTGCTCTGATCAATCTTGTGAGCTTCCCGGGAAAGCTGTTCTCGTCTATGATTTTCCATAGTTCTACGCGGTCGATACTATCGTATGCCGCCTTGAAATCGATGAACAGATGGTGCGTAGGGACCTGGTACTCACGGCATTTCTGGAGGATTTGCCGCACGGAAAAGATCTGGTCCGTTGTCAAGCGACCGTCGATGAAACCTGCTTGATAACTTCCCACGAACTCGTTTTCTATAAGTGATAGACGACGGAAGTGAATCTGGGATAGCAATTTGTAGGCGGCCATCCTTGCCAGCGGCCTTGTTGTTCTTGAGCTGTTGAATAGCATCCTTAATTTCCCTCATCGTGGGAGCTGGTTGGTTTCCACTGTCCGCTGTGCTGACGTAGCCATCGCCTTCGCTGTCCTGACCTCCTGTGCCTATGCTTTCAGCGCCATTCAGGTGTTCATCGTAGTGCTGCTTCCACCTTTCGATCACCTCGCGTCCGTCCATCAAGATGCTCCCATCCTTATCCCGGCACATTTCAGCTCGCGGCACGAAGCCTTTGCGGGATGTATTGAGCTTCTGATAGAACTTCCGCGTTTCTTGAGAACGGTACAGCAACTCCATCTCTTGGCATTCCATCTCTTCCAGGCGGCGCTTTTTGTCCCAGAATAGACGGGTTTATCTGTTTCCGTTTTGTCGCGTACCATTCTGCAACATTGCAGCCCACGCTGCATTCTTCTCCTCCAAAACCTCTTGGCACTCCTCGTCGAACCAATCGTTTCTTGAGCTCCGTTCCACATATCCGACAATGCTTTCGGCAGCGTCGTTAATGGCTGCTTTGATTGTCCTCCAGCAGTCCTCAAGAGGAGTCCTATCGAGCTCGCCCTCATCCGGCAACGCTGCCTCAAGATGCTGCGCGTACGCATTGGCGACATCCGGTTGTTTCAGTCGCGCTAGATTATACCGTAGATTGTAGAACAAGCTTTTGATATTCAAACGAAATTTCAAATCGGCCATGCAGTATGCTGTGTAAATATGGACTAGCTGTTGTAATACCCGGAATGAATAGAATTTTGTAAATGATTCTGAAGCTTCATTTCTGGTAAAGTACTAATTAGTTACGTATAATATCCAATGTTGAAATATTGGAACAAGTGTCGAATACAATTATTAATAATTTTATACAAAAATCGTTGCAATCTTCTATTGGCACGATAAATGCATTTTGTATCAAGGTTAAGTTTGGATAAGTTAATTTAAAGCGTTTTTTTTTTCTCTCATACCTACCTTGCCTTTCTTGGTTGGTGAAGAGTCTTCGATAGACAACCTAACCAGGGGTACATCGTGCTAGTGGGGCTGCCTCCTCGGTGCTGACACGATACAGCATTTTCCTTTTGTTCTTTACATGATGACCATGGTCATAGCCTTCACAACCATCCTCCTTTATAAGGGCTTTGGACCTGTAGCTCTGGTTCTCAATAGTTTCAAGTTCTTTCCGAAATGCTACTAAGGTGAGCCGTCATGTGCTAGCAGTGTTCTCTCACAAGCAAGTAAAATCATCTCACCTGTAAAAAAAACTGAACTGCTACGGCATATGAAATAAAGTATGGTTAATAATAATGTTAAATAATGTTAATACAAATTTAATTTAGTTTTACCAAATAAGGATGAAAGTGTATTCCAATACAGAACACCTGGACATAAGAAATGAATGTAATGTTTGAAATGGTACTAATCAAAAAAAGTAAAAAAAATCGTGCCCGCTGTTAATGAAAACTGGACCCAAATAGTCAACCTTTACCTACTGAAAGCAACCTTCCGCATAATCCGAGCCCCGAACGTAGAGCCCAATGCCAGTTGTTGGTGGAGTCTCGCTGGTTATTTTTTCCATCCCTTCCCCCGCTCCCCGTTCCTCCTCGGATGCTTCTTCCGTTTGTTACTCACTGCTATGCTACTTTTTCTCCGATGTTTTCTTCTGCACACGATTCTTTCTTTTGGCGGAAGACCATCGCTCCCCCACCCACTTTCTCAAGACTCCCAATCGCATAACATACACATGCATTCCATATTTTATGTGTTGTATATGTGCAGGATGACGACGACGGGGATGCAGCGGGCGAACGAGCGACCGACCGAGCGCACTGTTGCTACTGCTTGCTGTGCACACAATTCCTTGCTCCTTGTAGCCCCCTCCAAAAAGCGCGGAGTGAGATCAAACCGGGAATCAATAGTTCGCTTTATTCCGTGCCCCGTAGATGCGCGGACTCCCCGGCACCCCAAGACGTTGGTGGGCACAGCTCGTGCAAGGGTCGATCCAATCTGTGCCCGTCAACGCCGGAAGATAGCTCGAGTGCATCACGGGCAAGGTGGAGAATCTTTCTGTTCTGAATTGTTGATAAGCATCGGTCAAGAATTTGAATTTTGCTTGCATCAGATGCGGGTGGGTTGAATTCGTGTGCTTTCAGGACGCAATGAAATATGAATTCCGCGCTGGTTTGGCAAGGATAAAGCATGAACTGTGAATATTCCAATCCAAAATTATCTGAAAAAGTTCAAAACCTTGCTTTGCAGTTTGAAGGCGCACACAATTAATTTTAGTTAAGGATTCACTAGTTCAATTGAAAATCAAGTAACTCAGGATTCCGAAAACATTCTCAATCAAAAGAACGTTTAAAAATAATGCTGCGAGACTGATTTGGAAGAAGTGAGAATTATAAGAAAACAAATTTATATATGAAAGCCCATGGCGATGATGGAGTTTTTTACATCCCGATCAAGAAACTTCCAGGGAGTAGATTATCATTCGTGGTTGATATATTTAACGAATGTTTTCAGTTGGCATATTTTCCTGACAAATGGAAAAATGCTAAGTTTGTAACAATTTTAAAACCAGACAAAATCCTGCAGAAGCTTCCAACTATAGTTCAATTAGTTTGCTTTCCTTCATGAGTAAACTTTTTGAAATGGTCATTTTAAACAGAATGATGGTCCACATCAACGAAAATAGGGTCCAAAAGCCCTGTCTCAATTTTAGTACCAAACGCTTGAGTTTAGGGTAGAAACACATGTTTACTCAATTTTTAAATGAGTTTCATTGGTTTAAGTACAAAAATCATTTTTTTTGTGATTTTTGAGATTTTGTCACACCCTTTGGTTTAAACTCAAATGTTGGGTATATTTTGTTTTCCGTTCTTCTTCTTTCAGGCGTTGTTACGTCCCAGCTGGGACAAAGCCTGCTTCTCAGATTAGTGTTCTTATGAGCACTTCCACAGTTATTAACTGAGAGCTTTCTTTGCCGATTGACCATTTTTGCATGTGCGTGTGGCAGGTACGAAGATACTCTTATGCCCTGGGAATCGAGAAAATTTCAATAACGAAGAGATCCTCGACCAGCGAGATTCGAACCCACGACCCTCAGCATGGTCATGCTGAATAGCTGCGCGTTTACCGCTACGGCTATCTGGGCCCCATATATTTTGTTTTCCGTGTCCCTTCCGAAATGTCAGATAGAAACAACCCCGGTGTTAAAACTATATGCCCTGTGGCATTTTTGTCGAAAAAGTGAATGTCAAACAAGATCACAAGTGTCAAGGTTCATATTTGGAACCTTTTTTTAAAATTGAAGTTTAAAAATGTTATAGCCGTTATTTGAGCTGGAAAACTTGCTAAAGTAGTTGCAATAACATGCTCTTTCGTATTATTAAATAAAAACAAGAATTCATTAAACATTTTAGGACCCAATTCAATTGTTTGCTGATGACAAAGGCTTCTCCGGATATGTTTCGTTCGTACTTACAAAAATAGAAGGTTTCTCCTAATGTTTCCAAAACTCAACTAATAATATACCTTCAAGTAGACATATAGTTCCTTTAAATTGTAATAAATATATAAAATGACTTTATCCACTTGGAAGCAAAAAATCAAAACTTTGTTTTAAGAACATGCTCTTGATATTCAAATAAATTGTCTGGCCAGCTATGTTGCATGCCTAACTAATATGGACTAACTGTTGTAATACCACGAAAAAAGCCCTGCAGAGGGTTCAAAATTTTAATAATGGTTCTGAAGATCCTTCTCTGATATAGTACCAATGAGTTACATAGAGTATCCAATGTTTTAACAATTGTCGAATAAAACTATTAATAATTTTAGACATAAATCGTTGTAACTTTAAATTGCCAAGAGCAATGCGTTATATATTTAGGATTAATTAGATAAAGTTAATTGAAAGCGTGTTTTTCTCTTATAAGCAGACTTAGGCGCCAAATTTCTGGGGAGGTGTTGGGTTTCTTTGGAATAAAAATATATGTTGAATTATTTAATTGTCTTCAATAATAGTTTGTTCTACACATTCTCGTCGTATTTGTCACGCATTACAATTTGTACACATTGTATTCAAAGGTGAAGCCGCATTCCTTCCCCCAATGAATAATGTTTGCTGTTGTAAGCCATTCTCTCGAATGCATAAGAATGTAATGAATTTTGGAATGCGTTGAAATAGCGTATCACTTTATCCAATTCAATTGAAAATAAAGAATCTCGCGAAGCCTGGCTTTGCTCATTTAGCAAGGTTCAAAATTCTTACGGTAATGGATTCCTCCTTCACAACAATTTTCAGCGAAAAGCTGCCTTGCGAAATTATCCGTCACTGAAACAGAGCGAAAATAGATAATCACATACTTCACCGCCCCCCCTCCCACAAACACCGTCGCCCACCCCACCACTCACCGCTTATTATTGTTATCCATACATTCGCTACAACTCGTTTAATGCCCGACAATTTTTTTTTTCAAATCCCTAATATTCCTAATTAAATAGCGATTATTTTCCTATTTTCCGCGAAAAATCAGGCTTGATTCATAACCGATCTTTTCAAGAAATTTCAACCTGATTTAATTAACCTGGTGTCTAACAATCAAACATAGTTTTTCATTCCAGCAATCTTTTTTTCTTTGATTTTGCTACTCTGAGTTTCAAAAGAATGGTGTATTAATAAACTTATTGTTCAAACTCTGAACTGCATTAAAAAAAACCATGTTATGTTTTAAATTTTTGAAAATATATAAAAAAATATTTGCCTGATTTCCATCATATTTGAATCGACAGTTTTTAATCCACCCTTCGATATTTCTTTAAAAATTTAGTATAATCTAATTCCTGAAGGGCCGGTTCTTCGACTTCAGCATCATAAACGTGCATAGCCCTCACTCCGGAAGCACTGATGATGACAAGGACGCATTTTACGCGCAGCTCGAACGCGAATACGACCGCTGCCCAAGCCACGACGTCAAGATCATCATAGGAGATTTGAACGCTCAGGTTGGCCAGGAGGAGGAGTTCAGACCGACGATTGGAAAGTTCAGCGCCCACCGGCTGACGAACGAGAACGGCCCAAGACTGATAGATTTTGCCGCCTCCAAGAACATGGCCATTCGCAGCACCTACTTCCAGCACAGCCTCCCGTATCGATACACCTGGAGATCACCACAGCAGACGGAATCACAAATCGACCACGTTTTGATCGATGGACGACACTTCTCCGATAAAACCGACGTCAGAACCTATCGTGGCGCTAACATCGACTCTGATCACTATCTAGTGATGGTGAAACTGCGCCAAAAACTATCCGTCATCAACAATGTACGGTATCGACGCCCGCTCCGGTATAACTTAGCGCGACTGGCCAAACCGAACGTCGCCGCCGCATACGCGCAGCATCTCGAGGTAGCGTTGCCAGAAGAGGGCGAGCTTGACGAAGCCCCTCTTGAGGACTGTTGGAGCAACATAAAAGCAGCCATCAACAACGCAGCCGAGAGCATCGTCGGGTACGTGGAAAAGAGGACATGTAACGATTGGTTCGACGAAGAATGCAGGCAGGTTTTGGAGGAGAAGGATGCAGCGCGGGCTGCAATGCTGCAGCAAGGAACGCGACAAAACGTGGAGCGATATAAAAGAAAACGAAAGCAGCAAACCCGCCTATTCCGGGACAAAAAGCGCCGCCTGGAAGAAACGGAATGTAAAGAAATGGAACAGCTGCATCGTTCACAAGAAACGCGAAAGTTCTACGAGAAGCTTAACGCATCCCGGAAAGGCTTCGTGCCGCGAGCCGAAATGTGTAGGGATAAGGACGGAAGCATCTTGACGGACGGACGTGATGTGATTGAATGGTGGAAGCAGCACTACGATGAACACCTGAATGGCACGGAGAACACAGGCGCCGAGGGTCACGACAACGGAGGAAGTGACTACGTCAGCACAGCGGTTGAAAGAAACCAACCTGCCCCTACATTGAGGGAAGTTAAGGATGCCATCAACCAGCTCAAGAATAACAAGGCCGCTGGTAAGGATGGTATTGGAGCTTAACTCATCAAAATGGGCCCGGAGAGGTTGGCCGCCTGTCTGCACCGGCTAATTGTCAGAATCTAGGAAACGGAACAGCTGCCGGAGAAGTGGAAGCAAGGGGTCATATGCCCCATCTACAAGAAGGGCGACAAACTGGAATGTGAAAATTATCGTGCGATCACTATCCTGAATGCCGCCTATAAAGTGCTATCCCAGATTATCTTCCGTCGTCTATCACCAATAACAAATGAGTTCGTGGGAAGTTATCAAGCTGGTTTCATCAACAGCCGCTCAACAACGGACCAAATCTTTACTGTACTGCAAATCCTCCAGAAATGCCGTGAATACCAAGTCCCAACGCATCAATTGTTCATCGATTTCAAAGCGGCTTATGATAGCATCGACCGCGAAGAGCTATGTAAAATCATGGACGAATACAGCTGTCCCGGGAAGGTCACAAGACTAATAAGAGCAACGATGGACGGTGTGCAGAATAGCGTGAAGATTTCGGGCGAACATTCTAGTTCGTTCGAATCCCGCCGGGGACTTCGACAAGGTGATGGACTTTCGTGCCTGCTGTTCAACATCGCGTTTGAAGGTGTCATGCGGAGAGCCGGGTTTAATAACCGAGGTACGATTTTCACAAGATCCAGCCAATTTGTTTGCTTCGCGGATGATATACATATCGTCGGCAGAACATTTGGAACGGTGGCAGACCTGTACACCCGCCTGAAACGTGAAGCGACAAAAGTTGGCCTGGTGGTGAATGCGTCAAAAACAAAGTACATGCTGATAGGCGGAACCGAGCGCGGCAGAGCCCGCCTGGGAAGCAGTGTTACGATAGACGGGGATACTTTTGAGGTGGTTGATGATTTCGTCTACCTCGGATGCTTGTTAACGGCTGATAACAACGTTAGTCGTGAAATACGGAGACGCTTCATTAGTGGAAGTCGCGCCTACTATGGGCTCCAGAAGAAGCTGCGGTCGATAAAGATTCACCCCCGCACCAAATGTACCATGTACAAAACGCTTATAAGACCGGTGGCCCTCTATGGACATGAAGCATGGACCATGCTGGAAGAGGACCTGCAAGCACTTGGAGTGTTCGAACGAAGGGTACTTAGGACGATCTGTGGCGGAGTGCAGGAGAACGGTGTGTGGCGGCGGAGAATGAACCACGAGCTCGCTAGGCTCTACGGCGAACCCAGTATCCAGAAGGTTGCGAAAGCCGGAAGGGTGCGCTGGGCAGGGCATGTTGCAAGACTACCGGACAACAATCCTGCAAAGATGGTGTTCACGTCGAATCCGGTTGGCACAAGAAGGCAGGGAGCACAGCGAGCGAGGTGGCTTGATCAGGTGGAACAAGATCTGGAGAACGTGGGCCAAAATCGAAGTTGGAGAGACACAGCCATGGACCGAGTAAATTGGCGTAACATCGTTAACGAGGTTTTATCAAATTAATTGAACCATTGCTTCTATGTCTACTCTTTATTAATAAATTGATTACGGAATTATCGGATTCAATTAAAAAAATGCTTAATATTTCAAAAGTTCAATGTTTTCGCTCGCAAATTTCTCCAAAAGTAAGAAGATTTATGAAATTTTATACTTGCATATTTCGATGAAAGTTTTACTCAAAAGTCCTTTAGAATTATTTTCAAAATACATTATATATTGCGTTGAAAATTCTTTTACGTGTTTTTTTTTTCTGGAAATTCTGCTTTCTATTCCCGGTGTTTACTAGTACTATCTTCGAAAGGTGTTTTTGAAATGTCTCTTGCCTTCAAATCTTCAAAGGAAGTTTATTGTAAAATCTCAGGAATACTTTTGCTTCCGGAATAAAAGCGGTGCAATATCTGTGGATAAGAATTTAACAAAATAACTGGATTTATTCAGATATTCAGGAAGAAATTTGTAATGGTCTTTCCTAAAACATTTCTATAAATAGTGTTATCAATTACTGGCAGAATTCATATTCTGGGATCGAATTCTCGTACAATCTCAGACCGGAATTCCTGGAGGCTTTTTGGTAAATTTCTGAGTAATTCAGAAGTCAAGGAAGGAATTCTGCTAGTTTTCAAGCATAATTTCTGTAGAATATGCTGATGCAGTTTTTTCGCTTTCTTGAGGAATTTCCTAAACAAATTAAATGCTCCTTTAAGCAACACTATGAAGAATCTAAAGAAAAAAGGTAAACTCTAGGAGTTAAATAATACAGAATTCTTATACCATGGTTCCATCAAGAATTCCTCAAAAAAAAAATTAAAGTAACGAAAAATTTTCCTCCATGATTAAAATTAAGTAAAATCTTACATAACGTATTTTACTATTAGACATCTCCGACAAAGTCTTTAAAAATATCGCCGATATTTTTGCGTTAAACTACTACAGTTCTGCCACAAAAAATAAAAAAAGTTCGTTCGGAATTTCTACTAGCAGAAAAAGTTTTTTGGGCTTTGTGGCCATGCAGTTAGTGTCGTCAGGCATATGAGCGCATTTGGTCTGGGTTCGATTCCCGCTTCAGTCGTTGAAACTTTGCACTTGTGCCACTTGCATGCTGGTCCGTTGTCTAGTGTTAAATTACAGTCTGCACAGCTTAATGGCTAAAGACGGTGTCCATGTTTTTTTTAAATGGCTTCTACACCAATCGCTTCAGTGTCGTAAGTCTTTAGAGAGTATACAAAACATTTTCTAAGACGTTTGATACAAATACTTTCAGTAAAAATTCCATTCGTTTTATCGCCAATCGTTGTCCATTATAAAACACAAAGAAAAAATAACAAGATTTTTTGTAGTAAACCCTACAAAAACCATTTAAACTTTACGATGAGGGGTTTCATTTAAATATATCGGAAAATCTAAGAAAGATTCTTGAATTTTCCGATAGAAATTTAATATTTTTTTTCGAATTTAATATGACCTAAAAATATCTAATAGTGTGATTCTTAGAGTTATTTATAAAGAAATCCTCAATAAATGTAACTGAGGTATTCCTGGAGTAGATTTTTAATCAAAAATGCAGAGAGGATAAATTTCTAGATGATTTTTATGCAAGAATCATGGATTCGGAAAAAAATATTGAGTAGGTGTTTCTGGAGAAGTTTTTTTTATTTTGATGTTCGAGAATGAATTGTAAAATCCTGTATTAAATATGTTGGAAAATTTCTTTAAAAAAATCTCCAGACGCGTCACTTGTGCTGTTTAAAGAAAAAAAAACTCTTGAAAATAAATACTTGGATAAAAACATCTCCGGGGATCCAATAATGTAATTCTCTGAACAATTCCTAGAACAAATTGCACGGAAAATTTGTGAGTATTTTCGCGGAAGAGTTTTTGGAAGAACAGTTGGGTATATTCCACTAGAACCGTTATAGCAATGTTTGTTTTTTATAGGTAACCATGTTTTAAGAAATTTTAAGAAGTTTTGAAGGGATGCGGGAAGAAACATAAAATTGATGTTTAAAGAAACCATAGAAACAAAACAATCAGTGAAAATAACGCAGAGAGATGTGCGGAGATCTTCTCTGAGAAATTCTTAGAGTACTACCTATAATAATCATTTAATGTGTTTTTGCAGGATTATTTTTGCTGCGAATTATACTTGAAAGCAATCCTCGAAAAATCGTGGAGAGATTTATGAAAGATTTATATTGGCGTAGCTAGGATTTTTTTTTTCTTCAGGGGGCCTAGCAAATTCTTGTTTTACAGAAGTAATGTCGATAATTACGCTTTTCACAAATTTCGTAGTTTGCAAAGATTTGTATTGGTTTCTTCATGGACTATTTCCGTACTTTTTCAGTGCTTTTTTTAAGAACTTCTTTATCAGTTTTCACTGAGTACCTCCTGGGATTTACACAGAAAATCATTTCCGGAAATTGTAGTTATTATTCAGAAGATTTTTCTGAATTTTATTTTGGCTTTTCTTAATTCAAGATCACCAAACAAGGGTTTTTTTAAACATTTTTTTCAGAGATTTCACCAAATTTGCCTTTGGGGCTGTTCCTAAAGTTTCTCTTCAGCTCCCTTCATCAAATCTTTCAAAAAACCTCTCGGAAATTCTTCAAAGATTGCTTAAAAGATTTGCAACAAAAATATCTAGGATTTCCTGTAAAAAAAAAACATTAAATAATTCTTCCAGGTGTTACTCTAAAGATTCTCCTAACATTCCACAAGATTTTTATCAGAAATTAAATTGGAAAAATGATCTTAGCAATTTCTCTAAGAAGTTTTCCGCAGAGCCGTATTAACAGAAAAATCCAAGTGTTTCTCAAAAAATAATTGAATGTTTCTTCCCTTATTAACCCCTAACCATGAAAAAAAAAATCAAACAACATTCCCGACCAGTGGATTACAACAGAGGTGTAACAGATTTTGTCACTTAGTAAGCGCGTTTTTTTTTTCTAACAGAATATGTTATAATTTTGGCTGGTTACTAGTTAACATAACAAAAATTATAACATAATTTTCCCTACACTAAACAAAGTTGAAACAAAATATGTTATAATTTAAACAAATATGTAGCTCATTTCGTTTCTAATCAAACAAAATTATAACTGATTTTGTTATTTCCCATAACAGAATTATAACAAAATGTGTCATGAGCGATTTATGTTATTTTTTATAACAAATAGTGTTATAATAATGTTTTAAATTGAAACAAATTGTGAACAGACTTTGTTATTAGAACTTATTTTGTTTAAATAATGTTATATTTCTTCCATCAACTCAATGTGCTTCTAACAAAAATGAAACAAAATTTACTATTTGTAACAAATCTTGATATAATTGTGCTACAATTTTGATGTTATCCACTGGTCGGGTTCCTATGAAGGTAATAGCGGAATACATACTTTCATTTTTTTTTTTCAAAAACTCTTCCGCGAATATACTCTAAAATTTTTCTATCAATTTGTTTAAGCATATCTTCAGATAATTATATTATTATTATTTCTCCTAGGATGTTGTTCTAGGATTCTCCCGAAAAAATCACCAGGGATGCATCCAATTATTTCGCAGAGTTTTCATTTTCTTTAAAAAGCGCTATCGATTCTTTTCGGTATTTTTTTTTTTTCAATATTCATTTGGGAACTTGAGAAATTTCATCAGGTATTCTTTTAGATTCTAGAAATCTATCCAGTATCCATTTTTGGATAAAATATTACTCCAGGAACACCTCAATATTTTTTTAAGACATTTCATCGCAAATTGCTTGACGAATCACTCCATTGACACATTAAATTTATATTGGATTTCTACACGGAAAAAAAATCTGATCCCCAAATCATGATTTACAAATCATGAAATTCATAAATTGGTTAGGTCATAATATCAGGATCACAAATCATGGTTCCTGGAGTCATAATCATGATTCTTCATAAGCGTAACATCCAGGATGAAAACACTAAGTGGTGTCCCGACCAGAACCACATAACAAGATTATAACACATTCCTATCGGCAGCAGTTAAAAATAATAGAAGTTGATAAAATTGTTATATTTTTAGTGACACATTTATAACATTTGTCATATTTTTGACATCACATTTATAAGTTTGTTGCAAATAACATCCGATGTCATAAACAGTAACAAAGTTTGCAATACTTTTGTTATTTTATAACATCCTTGCAACACATTCTGTAATAATTTTGATATTATTGTATCAGGGTTTGTTATATTTTAGTTTAATTTGGTGCTAATTGTGTTTGAATTTTAGTTATTTTAACTACTAACGGTACATGTTTTATAACAACTATTGATATAAAAAATCATATCAGGGGAACACATTCTGTTATAATCATGTTTCTTCCGACTGGTCGGGGTGCCTTGCTTCAACTCATTTGATTCTATCACCCGTTAGTCAAGGTTACGAAGTGGTTGAGTGGTAGGGTACGTGGCTATCAATCAGAAGATTCTTGATTCGAATCTCAGTGTTAGTGTTTTATTTTATTTTGTCGATCATAAACGGATGCGCGGTTCAGCATTTTTGGCACTTGAATCATGATTCCGAGCAATCAGCAAAAAAAAAGTAACGCGTGTGTTGCGTTACGGCAATCTGACTCATGATATCATGCGTCCGAATCATGGTGTATTTTCATAAGACGAAAACACGCTGGAATCATGATATCATGAGTCATAATCTTGTTTTTGGTTTCTGATTCCTACCCGTGCAGTGTAACACATACAAAAAAGTTATGGAGAAACTTTAAAAAAATAGTTGTTGGATAATTTAAGCTTAAATTGAATTCTTAGGAATTAACTATATTCCTGTAGGAAAATTCAAGCACTTGCCGAAGAATTTATGAAACTTTTTGACATAGTTTCTGAATGTATACATTATAGAAAAGCTGCAATGGTTTTTTAAAGGGTTCAGTACAAAAATCTTGTTCTTTTTTCTTCATCTTTTTTGATGAACAATGATTGAACGGATGTTTTTTTTTACTAAGATATTTGTTTTTTTAACATCTAAGAAAATGTTTTTGATGAACTCTGAAATTGCCTGATGCAATGGCGAACAAATTGGTGTAGAAACCAATTTTTTCCTACTTGCAGAAATCTTGAACAAAGTTTTTTCGAGGGACCGTTTTAAATATTGTTAGAGAACTGTAGAAGTTGAAAATGAAAAATATTGTCGATATTTTTGAGACCATTGCCAAAGATGTATTATGGTAAACATAAAGTATTCGTTACATACGTTTTTAACTGATTTAAATCTTGGAGGAAAAGATTCTTCAAGAAATTTTCTGGTGAGATCAGGAAGCCTATAGAAACTTCAGGAAAAATCTGTCAAATAATAATTACTACAGGGCCTTCCTTAGCCGTGTGGTTAGAGTCCACTGCTACAAAGCAAAGCCATGCTGAAGGTGTCTGGGTTTGATTCCCGGTCGGTCCAGGATCTTTTCGTAATTTCCTTGACTTCCCTGGGCAAAGAGTGTCATGGTAGAGTATCGAAAATTGCAACTTTGGCAAAGAAAGCTCTCAGTTAAAAACTGTGGAAGTGCTCATAAGAATCCCGGAAATGACTTACCGTGGGAATCCCACAAGGAACTCAATGAAAACTGGTGAAGGAGTCCTTGTGGAAAGCACTGAAGAGGCACTCTTAAAGCACATGGTTGAATACTTCAAAAGTTCGGGGATGAATCACAAAAGATTTTCCTCGTGAGTACTTTGGAAGCCTTCATGAAGGATTACTGAATTAGACGAAGCATCAATATTTTCCGTTGTAAACATTTAAATTTACATATATAATTGATGGGCAGCGATATGAAACAAAGTCACAAACAAATAAAATCTATTCAAATCCAAGAAAACCACGAAATTTGCGAAAATCGTGCTTATTACGACCGACATTACTTCTGTACAAAAATAATTTGATAGGTCCTCTTGATCTCCTCCAGAAAATAACAATCCTAGCTACACCAATGATTATCAGAGTGGTTCCTAAAATAGAGGGTTGAGAAGAAACAAATCATTGAAACACATAATTAATTGTGATTTGAGTGATTTTTCTCGAAATACAAAACAGCACATTCGAACCTCCAGACTCATGGAATCACAATCAAAAAATATTGTTGTCCTCTCAAACGGCTTCCCCATTTGTGTTCCATGACTTGATATTACTATGAATCGATGGCCCCTTCAGATATCGAATTAAGGAGGTTTGACTGTAATGGTAACATTACAAAACTTCGGACGTTACTTTTCCGCTTAATTAACTTTTTTGAAATTTAAGTTTTTCAACCAATTCTTTTATAACCCAGGTAACATTGGTAACTGAAAAACAGTATATTCAGCTGAGGCTGTACAAACAGCAACCAATGTTGCCTGGGAATGTTCAATGTTTAATACTCTCTAGATTTTTCTTGAGATCTAGGTATGGAAGGATTCCTGCTTACATCCTTGTTAAACCCAAAAAAGGTTTGTTTTTTGGTTTCTGCGTCAAATTTAACATATATTTTCCGTTAATATATTTCTACACAGAACCGTATTAGAAGATTTAACTTTTGGAAATATTGTTTTTCTTCGCTTTTTTGCTTATGCCTTATCGATTATTTTGAATTGATCTGCTCCTAAAGACAAATACAAATGAAAATGCAAAGGATTATCGTTATCGAAATAATACTGGCTGTGATTGTACATATGTTATAGTAAAAATCATATCACCCTACCAGAAACATTTCGAAACATTATTCACAATCATTATGGCACCTTGCCACATCGTACACGAGTACTGCCACCTATCGTCTCAACGTGGTAACTATCATCTCACATGTGATAGTGTCTTCACTAGCCGATACAGTATATCGTGCTTCAAATTTATAGCATGGCTAAAACTGTTGCACGATACAATGTTGTGTCATACTTTACGCTGAAGCATAACGCAACATTTATGCTTGTGATGCAACATCATATGCCATAAAAAGCCACATGATGGAAAAGTGCGAGCATAGAATGAATTGTATCCACTCGGTAGGTGTTGTCGCTTGTCGTCTGTACTCCGCAGTAAATACCATACCGTTCAGAAATGATTGAAACAAAAGAGGAAATTAGCTACAGTAATAGCGCCACAAAACCGTTCTTTTTCCACATCCGCGCGTTGACGCGCATCTTTTTTGTTCTCCGCCGTATAGCAGCGCATAGCAATGCTCTCGAATACAATTAGTATGAAAGTAATAGGGAATCGGTGTCTACAGTATTGGACAATACATTTGCAACTTTGTCGCTTTTCCATACAAAATGATCATATTTAGAGTGTATGATATGAGTGTGGACCGATTTTAATGGAACTTTTCACAGTACGTCTTCCAAAACTTAAAATTAATGGTATATTAATTTTTGAGTGATTTTTAAAATTACGAGTTCTGGAGCATTAACCGTTTAACTAAAGTGAATTCATTGGAAATTATTGTAATTCACTTATTAATTAAAAATGTTGAATGAATAGCTTCGTGATATCTTCAAAAATTTCTAAAATGGGATGAACAAGTTTGTTGAAGACAGTTTTCGTGTAGGGCTTTGGTATTTTCAGATTAATCGTTTAAAATTTCAGTATTCGATATTTTCGAACTTGTGATTCGAACAATGGCTCTAACTGTGTCTAACGTGTTGTTAAAATTTTCTTTTAAATCGGTCCATAAATAACTAAGGTAAGATAAACGGGGCTTTCCTTAGCATATCAAAGTTGATCGTTTTCTAAGTAAAAAAAAGAAAAGTTGTAAATGTATTATACACTACTGTATCTCCACAAGAGCCGGACAAATCTTGTCGGTGCGTCAGGTGGAAAATTGCCCGACGACTGAGAGGGAGCTGAAAAGGGAGCCCAGACTGAGTGATTAGAATCGCATTTCATCATCATTGTGTAGGAAATCGGTTTCTTTCCTATTATTCAAGTTGAACGATATGTCGCTCGTCGTCGTCGTTGGGTGTCGTTTTACATGCGAATGCTGCTGAAATGCTTTACGACACATATGATGGGAAATTATGCTTTTTGCTTGTTAGGAATGAGGAGATTCGTTTAGTGTAGTTTTTTTTTCTATTCTGTGATGGAAATAAGCTATTTCTTCGGGTTTTATTGTTCTCACCTAGGTAAATGATAAATAATTTACGCTGGGTATTGTTTTGCAGAAGACTCTTTGGGATTTGTGCCTTTCAGTAGGTGAAAATTTTCAGTTCATATGTGTTCAATCTTTTGTATAAAATTATTTTTTGTTTATTGGTTATGATATACACTGCATTTTTTGTAATTCTCAAACATATAAGGGATAAAACTTCTTGCCTTTGGTATTATATCGGTGTACCTGCAGTGAATTATCTTTTAAGATTTTCTGAATCCAAGTTCAACATAAAAATATATAATATTGAATATGGATGTTGTCTCAGAAATGCTCCACTCTGGTACAAACAAGCTTTAAGCAGTAAATTCGAGTTCAAAATAAATCCCTCAAATAAATAATGCTTTCATTACCAAAAAAAACGTCCCTCATTATTCACTTCGACACTTTTTTTCGCTTCGTGAACCGGTTATTCACGTTATCAAACCAGCTCGGCTGGGCGTGGCAGAATTCAGAACGGGGTACAACGTGCCGGCACGAAAGCACAAAAAAAAACTCAAAGAAACATAAACAATCGCGATTATATGCAAACGACACGCGAGGAAGCAGAAAAAACGAGCCCCCGAAAAATAATGCCTTTAGCCACGCCTTCCTAATCGGGCGGGAATCGGGTTTGTGGCTTTTTATCACTCGGACTCGACGGATTTTGTGTCCACGGTTGTCATGTGCGCTGGTTGGTGTGATGCGACTCGATTCGTTCATCACCCGGAGATGCAGCACATCAATGTCGTCGTAGCCAAATGGAAAAATGCCAAAGTTGTACCAATTTTAAAACCAGTAAATTAGTTTGTTTTCCTCCGTCAGTAAACTTTTTGAAAAGGTTATTTTTCACAGAATGTTGGTCCACATCGATGAAAGTTCATTTTTTGTAAATAAATGTTCGAATAATCCAAAGTTATCTGTCAAATCGTATCCCTCAGGTTGTTTTTTTCAATTTCTTTATTAGTATCATTCCAAACATAACATTCATTTCTCATATCTAGGTGTTCTGTGTTATTAGACAATACTATCATCCTAATTTGGTAAAACGATTTTATTAACATTTTGTTAACAACATATAACATTTCATTTACCGTAGCAGTTCTGATTTTTACAGGTGAGTTGATTTCACATTGGATACTCTATGTAACTCATTAGTACTCATTAGTATACCAGGGAGGAAGCCTTCGAAACGTTTTCAAAATTTTATTTTGAATTCTCTGCAGAGCTTTCTTTCTGGTATTACAACAGCTAGTCCATATTGGTACAGCATACAACATGGCTGGCCTGAAAATTTGTTTTAATATCAAGAGCTTGTTCTTAAGACAAAGTTTTGATTTTCTATTAATAAGGGGATAGAGACATTTTACATATTTATTATATTTGGCTTGAATGCCCTCAATGTGATTTTTGAAAGTTAAATTCTTATCTAGCATGAGCCCTTGATACTTAACTTCTTCTGACCAATTTGTTGGAACCCCTCTCATCGTGACAACATGTCTACTTGAAGGTTTCAAACAGAGAGCTTTTGGTTTATGTGGGAATATTATTAGTTGAGTTTTGGAAGTATTAAGAGAAATCTTCCATTTTTGCAAGTATGAAGAAAAAATTTCCAAACTTTTTTGCAATCGACTTCGTCCTTTGGCGGAGAGGCCTGTGTCATCCGCAAACAAAGATTTTTGACATCCCTGAGGTTCTGATAATTAACCGGAAGTGTACGATTTGATAGATAACTTCGAATTATTCTAACAATGTATCTTGGAAAATTAAAGTTTTTTAATTTTACGATCAAACCTTCATGCCAAACACTGTCGAATGCTTTTTCTATGTCCAGAAGAGCAAGACCAGTAGAATGGCCTACAGATTTGTTGGAACGGATCAAATTTGTTACACGTAAAAGTTGATGAGTGGTCGAATGTCCATGGCGGAATCCGAACTGTTCATTGGCAAAAATTGAATTTTCGTTGATGTGGGCCATCATTCTGTTCAAAATGACTTTTTCAAAAAGTTTACTGATGGAGGAAAGCAAACGGTAGGTAGAGTGTGATGTGGACATTTTCAGGCCATCATATAGTTGCATCATGCGATGGCTCAAAATACACGATTTTTCATCCAGATATAAATGGATACCATGTCTTGTTTCTGGCATTACGTCCCTATAGGAACATAGCGTGTCTCTCAGCATAGTGTTGATATGAGCACTTCTACTGTCATTAACGGAGAGCTTTGACATTTCACCATTTTTGCATTTGTATATCATGTGGCAAGCCCCTAGATACTTTTTGCCTGGAGGGAGTAAAGAATATTTCCAACTTTCCAACGCTTAATTTGGCCATACTGAAAAGCTGTGCGTTTACCGCTACGGCTATATGGGCCTTCTAAACATACATTTTTTATATTCGAATATCATTTTCGTAACGGCCAAATTAAAAAAAATATAAATTAAGAGATCGGAATCATCATTCGACAAGTCATAATGTTTTGGATAAGTTAAACGACATTTTATCGCTGGCGAATAAATACTTTTGGCCCAAGCGTATTTAAGTGGGGCAACAGACGTTCCTTAAAGAAAACCACCAGAAATTCCTTCCAGAATTTCTTTTGAAATATCTCCAGAGACTGTTCCACAGATTTATCCAGGAATTCATTGAAAGATTTCTCAGGGATTTTACCAGCGAATTCTCCAATATAATCTCTACCGTGTACGAAATGATACATTTTAGATCGGTTCTGATAGTGCTTCAAGAATATCTTTGCAATTCCTCCAGAAGTTCCTCCAGAAATTGGATAAGGGATTCGTTTAAGGATTCCTGTAAGAAAATTTCTACAGGAATTTCTTTAGAGATTTCGCTAAGAGTTCCTGGAGGAATATCTCCAGTGATTCCTCTATAGATTCTTCAACTTTTACTGGGATGCTTCTAAGAATTTCTCCAAGAAATTCTTCAGAACCTGTTTCAGGAATTCTTCTAGGATAGCTCCGGAATTTTTCCAGGGATTTTTCAAGCGATTTCTTCTGGTATTCCTTAAGATATTCCTCTAGAAAATCATCCAGAGATTCTTACAGAGATATCTTCAAGGTTTTCTCTAGGAGTTACACTAGGACAGTTTTTCAAGGATTACTCAAGATATTTATCTAGTGATTTCACCAGAATTTGCATCGAGGATTCCTTCATACATACACAGATATTCCCAAATAATCCTCTCGAGATTCATCCAGGAATTTTTCCAGGTGTTCAACAATTCACAAATTCCTCAAGATTTTTTTTGAGGCATTCTCCAGAGTTACCACGAGGAAAATCACTACGTGACTTTTTTTAATGGTTTCTTCAGATAATCTTCCAAGGATTCACTAGGAATTTCTCCAGGGACTCGTTCTAGACTGCAAAAAATCCTCCGAGGATTCCTCCAAGAGGTTCTCTTGAAATTCCTTCAGAGATTCTCCCATGAATTCTTGCAGGTATTTCATCAGAAATTCTCCTCAGATTTACTTCAGGGATTATATTAGAAAAATCTCTATAAAAATCCTCCAGCTCTACATGGATTCCTTTTGGAAAATCTCCCATAGATTCTTCCTGATATTTTTGTAAGGACTATGCCAGGGATTTCTCCAGAAAACCTCTACAGGTGTTTTTCCATAGATTTATCTACGGCAGCGGTTTTCACGCGACAGTTTTGAAAATTTTGTAGCAATGTCTCAACTTTTTTCTTTAAATGAAGCCACATCTGGAATTTTCAGAAGTATTCTTTAAAAGATAAAAACAACCGATCGTGCTGAAAATTAAATCGATTTGTAAAACATTGATTGCGACCAATCGATAGAATTTTTATGTTTATTGTTATATTTTTATTCTCTCGATTTGTGGTCTAGAAAATTTAGAGGTGTTTTTAATTCTTTTTCACCATATTTTGCGTTCGACGTTATGGTGGATGACGAAACTCGATTCTACCCCATTACCCCGAATGCCATTTCCCCGATTGCCATCATCCCGAATTCCATTACCACGAATGTACCATTACCCCGAATTCCATCACCCCGAATGCTATTTCCCCGAATTCACAATTATCTTGACATGATGACATTGATGACATTTCCCCATGATTTTGGAATTCGGGGTAATGTCATTCGGGGTGATGGGTCGTTCGGGGTTTTGGAATTCGGGGTAATGGAGTTCGGGTTAATGGCATTCGGGGTAATGGGATTCGGGGTAATGGGGTAGAATCATGATTTTGTAAAGATATATTTTTAGACGGAATACTCAATCTAGATTTACTTGAAATCATGTTTTGTTGCACGATTTTGAACAATAAATCAAAATAAACATGCGTTATAAATGAGATCGCGTCACAACATATTTAAGTGCTGGTTGATTTAGGTCACGTATGTGAATTCCAATTTCTTTAAAAGTGTAGCATGAACCCTAGATGCTTAACTTCATCTGACCAATTTATTGGAACCCCTCTCATCCTGACAACATGTCTACTTGAAGGTAAATAAAGAGCTTTTAGTTTATGTGAGATTATCATAAGTTGAGTTTTGGAAGCATTAGGAGAGCTACTACCTCCAGTAATTTCCTCAGTTGATAAATTGACATTTTTTTCCAAAACTTTCTTGGAATTTGACGATCTTCCAAAGATTTCTACAGAATTTCTTCCGAAGCAATCCACAAAAGTTTATTCCAGCGTGTTTGGAAAAAAAAACTCTAGTTTTTTTTTTATCGAGGAACCCTGCAGGAATTGCTTCGCCTGTTCATGTGAATTCCTTCAAGAATTCATCCACGTTTCCTCCCTAAAATCCCAAATTCCGTGAACCCTTGAATAAATCTGTTTTATTTTTCTACAATTTTTTCCAGTATTTCATCCAAGTATTATATTTGCCATAAAACCAAACATTTCTTAAAAAGTTTTCTCAATAGATTCTCATGCAATCTTCAAACGTGTATTTAAGTTTTCACATCAGTTTATACTACACAACTTTTTTCCAATAATAAGTTCGAGTTCTATAGAGATTCTGTCCAATGTTTTTCGACAAATATTTTAGGAAAATTTTCAAAATCGCATTATCCAGGAAATCTTTTAAAAATTTCTCAAGATGTCAGTAGTTATTTCAGGGATCATGGTCCATCTAGGGTGACTTTGAAACTTACCCATGTTTTGTCAGAGGTTACTCTGGGATTTTCTTTAGAAATTACTCACGGATTTATTTTTAAGAAAAATTTCCTTCCCAAGACTAACTTCAGAAAATCTGAAAGAATTACTGGAGAAATTTAAGAAGGAATCTTTGAAACAATTGCTGAAAATATCTTTAGAGGAATCCCTAGTTGAAAATTTATGTAAATCCTAAAAGACAATTTCAAAGTAAATCCCTAGAAGTTTATGAAGAATTGATTTGATTTTAGTGACCCTTCGTAGCCGTGCATCAGTCATTAGGGCGTATTGTGCTACGGAATGTGGGTTCGATTCCCGCCCCAGTCGGAGAAAACTTTTCGTCAAACGAAAAATTCTTCACTGGTCCACTGGTCGTTTCATGTGTCCGTTGTCTAATGTTAGTTATGTTCAGTCTGTGCAGCCTTTGGCTGAAGACGGAGTAAATTGTCCATTTAAAAAAAAAAGTTTTACTTTTATTCCAATAGCCAAATAGGACAAAAACTTAATAAATTTCGTAAAATTAAGGTGGGAATATAATAACATATAACATTCGTACATTGTACTCTGGTGGTCTTCTTGCCCCGTGCCTCGTTGAGAAGACATAAGAAAAGACATTTTCATAAATCTCAAATCAACACGAAGGGTAAATGTTCCAATAGTGGAGGTACTAAGCACGGTTCAACTTCATTTAACCTCTCAAAATTCAAGTAGCGCAATGAATGTACACATAATTGTTATCACGAGAAGTACCGATCTTTGACATAATGAGAAAAACGATTTCATCGCAGTAGCCATCGAAAGGAAACAGTCAGTGAAAAATAATACCTCCACTATTGGTACACTGTTCTTTGAGTTGAGGAGAATTTTTAATTTGTTTTCCTATAATTGTGGTATCTTTTGTTTTCTTATGGGATCCCGACCAGAACCACATAACAAGATTATAACACATTTCTTTCAGCCGCAGTTAAAAATAACAGAAGATGATAAAATTTTGTTATCAAGATGGCTTTGTTCTCAACTTTTTATATTTTTAATAACACATTTATAACAAGATTTATTATATTTTCGACACTGCATTTATAAGTTTGTTTCAAATAACATCCGATGTCATAAACAGTAACATAGTTTGCAAAATTTTTTTTTTTGTAACATCCTTGTTACACAATCTGTAATAATTTTGATATAATTGTAACAGGGTTTGTTATATTTCGAATTAATTTGGTGCAAATTTTGTTAGAATTTTTGATATTTTAACTACTAACGGTACATGTTTTATAACAACTGGTGTTATAAAAAAAATCATATCAGGGGAACACGTTCTGTTATAATCTTGTTTCTTCCGTCAATTTTGAAACAATTTGAACGATGTATTTAGCTATTTTATGTATCAATAAGCCAAAACTTCGTATGGCGGTATGGATATGCAGCTAATTCAATTTAATCAGTGTAAATGGCATTATCGCAACTATTAGAACAATGGACAACTAATGGATCACTTACCCTATTTGTTATATTTTTGAAAATCATCGATAATATCATTTAGAACATGAGGTGAGCTTGTCCCTATACTGAAATAAAGTTCAAAATTTGAGCTGATCAAAAGTCTTAAAGGTTTATCACAGAAATTTAAAAAAAAATTGAAGGCGTCAAAAAGAATCAAGGATTCGAGTTGAAAAATATTTGCAGGATTTTTCTGGGAAGATGCAAGCAGGAATCTATGGAGATTTTGCTTGTAGGGGTCTTTTATGAGCGGCCAAGTTGGCCTCAATATCTGATATATGACTAGATCTATTCATACATTATCTGATTTGCAAAATTTGTGCTTCTCGGGTTTTAAAACGTTATTCAGGAGTTATATGATTAATGTTTGATGTAAAACACGAAAAATATCGGGAAGAAAGCTTAAAGAAATTGCTGAAAAATTCTTTAACTAAAAACCTATAAGCATTGCAAGATAAAAAATTTAAAGAGTAGAAGGATTCCTCGTATAATTCCTTAATCAAATTTTGAAAACGTTACTAGAGATTACTTAAAAATATTAAAAATGGAATCCATGGGGGGAATCCTGGAAGAAATCTGGGTGTAATTCTAGGAATTAGTCCTAAAAGAGTCTCTGAAAAATATTATAACCACGTTTGACGACATCTGGAAGAATTACTGTATCAATCACTAGAAAAGTTCATGTAGAAATATTTTTCTAAAGCTTCCTGAAAGTATTAACCCCTAGTATAACTTATTGGGGAGATTAATTGAAAAGGATTACCTTAAAGGTTCTGACACAACTTTCGGTAATACCCCCTGTCGAATGATAAGTGATACCCCATTGAATCATATCCGTTTTCAGTGAACAATAAACGATTTCAAGATGACAGGATGACTTTCAGCCCGATCGATGCAAATTGATTTCTTCTTGGAATCACTCTGACGACGAAGATCACCATCCCATCATGTAAGCCGCCGTGATTACCGTTCTACGACAAGCCATATCAATCAAGTTGAACCAGCTTTCAACATCCGTTGGTAACAAACGACCCCTCGCCTATAATTTGATGGCTTGCCGCGCATCATAATTTTCAGCGGCTCTGAAGCGCACAGAAGCACACAACACTGTTATCCGATCGCCGATAAATATTTGCTATAATTAATCAACTTCCCTTGAGGCAGCAGCCAGCCATCTCAGCTAACCGTCGATGTCGTCGTCGTCGTCCGGGGGCAAAATTACCACAGGGAAATGCGCTTTTACGATAATCATACCCATTATCGTCACCTCACCAGTGCGACATGGCTGCCGACGATTTCCACCGCACGCGATGATAGTGTTTATCTTTAAATTATATTAGACTATCGATAGCTTTTTGCACATTTCAACGGCGCAATGGCCGTCGGTTTGTTGATCATTGCGGGATATGAACACACCTTGAAATTGATTTGCAATCATCGCTTTTTTCGTCCAGCCCTCTCTCTCTGGCATAGCCTTTATAAGCATATGAGCTGATGACAAGCAGCAACATTTAACGACCTCCCCTTAACGACCGGGTGCTAATTGTGTAGAAATTATGCAAATTTTATGACCCTCCACAGCGTACGGGAGAGCGTGTGGTCGGTCAGTGCTTGGACAACCCGCGGCGAGAAGAAAAGCGCGATCTCCATTAAATGCTGCCCACTGTCTCTCGGCTTCTGTATGTTTCAACGCGCTTGTTGGCAAGTGATTTGTGATGCATTTATGAAGAAAATCATCTCGGTTAATATAAGTGGGATCGATACTTTGACAAGTTCATTAGCGTTGAATAAATTTGTGCGATGGATTCATGGGATTGGTTTAGGATGTCGTTAGAAGATCCATATTAATCGTTGCAGCGGTCAAGGAGGGTTATCAATATATTGCATTGAGAAATAACTTGAAGAGCCTTAGTGTTGGTATTGAGCGATGGCATCAAGTCCCCAATGACAAAGAACTGTGTTGCATCAGAAAAGCCCAAACGTTCCAAAATGTCGAAAAAAGTAGATGATTTATTCACCTATATGAATGACGGTAGCAACTGCACCACATGCAGCACTACGATTTTCTGTTCGGAAATTTGACTGAAGCATTGAGCTGATTGCTCATTTCGATGCAACTTTCAACATAATCCATTCCTTCTAAGAAAGAAGAGCGCATTTCGCAAAAACTTTTTTCAATTTTTGTAATGCAACTTTGCTGACTTTGAGTTTTGGGAATCTCCTGTCAACAAACTAAGAACTCTAAATTAGGGTGCGGTTAATTTTTCGGAATGTCTTCAATCCAAAAATTCGGGTGCTCTGTTGAATTCAAATCACATAAAATGGACACCTCAAATTTTGAGCCAAAAATATTAAGGGTTAGGGGTGGCGCAAGCGACTTGATGGTGAATTTTCAAGTTATGAAATATGACCTTCAGTGGAGTCTTCGTAACTTAATTATTTTCCTACCAATTTTAAAGCTCTTAGCATTATTCTTTCCCAAATTGAAATTTGTAGAATATCAAATTTGTCTAAAATCAAAACTAGTCTTAGTTAAAAGTAGTTACCAATTTTTTCCTCTTTTTACAAAATAAATCATTTTTGTTTGATGAATAACTTCATGAATACTCATTCGATTCCAGATCTTTTTACATGCTTCTGAAGCTAATTTAGTTGTTTTCACATTATGTATATAACGAATTTAATTAAAAAAATGTTTGACTAAGTTATTCAACTAAATTTATTTAGTTATTTTTATTGTTTAATCTGTTTTGACTCAGTGTTCCGCTTTGGACATGCTTTTATCTGTTACTTTCACCTTACTAGAGAGGAATTGGAAGCATGCCTTCAATTCTATCATGTAGTTGTCGTGTTCATTATCTTTGTGATGAAAGCTTCTAAATCATCAACGATAGGAGTTTCTTCGCAGGCCTTGTTTCCAGCATTCGCCCACAAACTCCGAAAAAATCATGTGATTTTACGTCTTTTGGATGCACATTAAGGAAGTGAGCCGAAGGACATGAGATTATGTCACATTTCAAATACCATAGCGTATGATTCGGGAAAGGCCGATCATAGTGACATCGTTTTCGTGTCCTTTAACGTGTAAAATTACATTTTCTGTTTAATACATCTTCAAACACACATTTTTGTGTTGTTTTATCATTTACATCATGTGTCATTCAGTCATACAATGAATTACATCCACAGTTATTTTCATTATTTTTAAGAGTGCATATCAAATAATAGAATGGGTTCATACCGGATCATTGGAGACTTAAACATATATTCGAAAAATAAGGTTAATTTTGGAGAGCCGGTGTTAAACCTACATATAAGTATGATAAACGGCTCTGTATTGCTCAGAGTCTATGAGCTTATATTGATATAAATTGGAAAAGTTATGGCTATTTGTTGTTTTTCGACGTGAATATTGTAATTTTTGGCCAAACTTTCATTGCATGGAACCAATAGGGTCCTAAAGGCCTGTCCCAATTTTAATGCCAAACGCTTAAGTTTAGGCCAAAAACACATGTTTACTCAATTTTTAAATGTTTTTCTTTTGTTTAAGTCCAAAAAACATTTTTTTTAGGTTTTGCCACACTTCTTGGCTTAAACTCAAATTTTGGGTGTATTTTGCTTTCCGTGTCCCTTCCGAAATGTCAGATAGGAACAACCCCAGTGTTAAAACAAAAATCCCTGTGGTGTTTTTGTCGATTAAGCGAACGTCAAACATGATCTTTAGTGTCAAGGTTCATTTATGGACCCAATTTTTAAATTAAAGTTTGAATATGATGTAGCCGTTATTTGAGCAGGAAAAATTGCTGAAGTAGTTGCGATAACATGCTCTTTCGTGTCATTAAATAAAACCAAGATTTCAATAAACATTTTAGGACCCAATTGAACATAAAATCTTTTTCAATAATTTATGTAAGAGCGTTTCTAGGCCTATCATAAGGTTGCTTTGAGGTATTTTAGTTTTTGCATAAATGCTTGAAAACAATTTTTGGCCCATAGTGGGGTAAAAGTTCGAATCAGCGGGGCAAAAGTTCGACCCATCACGGATTCGAAAATCACGGAAAAATTTGCAAATTGCCTGAAATCCACATATTATCTTCAAATTTAGTTAAATCACGATCAGATCGTGTGAAAATTGTCACCAAAATTTTACATTTCCACTTAGTTTTGCGAAAAATTGCTATTTTTGAGTATATTACAACTAACTCGGTTTTTGGCAATTTTTTGATGAAAATTTAGTGTGTATTTTTCGTTAAACTTAAGTTTACGGCTGGTGTAAGGCATGCCTGTCATAAAAGGATCGATCTTTTGTGTTTTAGCCAGCGAACTTTTGCCCCACACCAGATTCGAACTCTTGCCCCACCGGTGGGGCAAAAGTTCGAATAAGACAATACATTTTGAAACTGTTATAACTAAAAATGAGTAAATATTTTGACACAAAATTGTTCAGCAAAATCATAGCCAATATTTTGAAGGTTCACTGTATGGTATTTGTTTTGTTTTAACTGCTATTGTTTTCCTGGAAACTTTGATTATACCACTAAGGTCGAACTTTTGCCCCACCTTACTCTATGGACGCTTGTCTGCATTGGCTGATAGTCAGAATCTGGGAAACGGAACAGCTACACACCAAAAAAATCTCACACAGCAAACAAATCTTAAATTTACGTGACACGTAAACTTTTATGATAATCATGTAAAACGACTTATATCTGAATATTCAACGATAAATAATGTAAACTGACTTATTGCATTCAAAAATGCTTGCAATGTTGAGTAAAACTAAAACATTTCATGATCTTCTATCCAACGTTCGCCAATATCTATTGCATGCTTTCTTGCATCTAGAAACAAGAATGCTCGGTTTACATTATTCTACGCTGAATATGCTGTCATATACAATGCACATGGATGAATCGATGGCTTGTCATTTGATGTGCATTATTTATGATTGAATTTTCGTGTTCAATATTAAGGATTTTGCTAGCAATTTTGGATATAATAGATGTGTTTTAAGGTTTTATTATTATATAATACATGAGAAATGGCTTTGCATGATTAAAACTAAAATAACGTACACGTTATCTAAGATTTTTTTGGTGTGTAGATTTACACGTAACGTTATTTTAGTTTCAATCATGCAAGGCAACCTCTCATGTAGGTCCCCCAGTGCCGGACAGCACCCAATACCGGACAAAGTCGAAACATTGAGAAATCATGGTCCAATCAAGATGGTGTATTAGTAGAAAAGAAAACTTTTATGTAGACTAATGTTTGCGTAGAATAACACATCCTTAAAATATGCATGCCTTTTTTAAAATGGACAAAAGTTTGAAAATCTTTAAAAAATTGACGTATCCACTTAATTTTGAGCCTCTTTAGTGAATATTTTGAATATGAAAAAACACTTTGGATCCTGTAAGCATGATCGAACATAATCCTTATTTGATAGTATGAATGTATTTTGTACCATAATTGAACTAAATATGGACAGATTACAATTTTGATTAAGCACCTACTGTCCCTCAGTTTCGGACAGCATGATTTGTTATATGATATCTTTGTAATTATTGCATCAGTGTCTCAGAATACCTTCATTTTTCATGGGTTCCGTCGATCATGGTATCAAAGATGCAATAAAACTAAGAAGAATGAACATTCAGAACATCATCGTAAAATGTGCTATTTTTCATCATATATGAAAGAGGTTTTTGATGGGCATCTTGCAAACTAAGAAAAACTCAAATTATTCTTGTAAATGTTGCAAATGCAATGAATTGGTAATTATAAACTATTCCTATAGTGTACACATTCAATGATGTTCAAATTTACAGAATTCGAGGCATTTCCAGATCGTGTCCGGTATTGGGTGCCACCTTTCGAGATCGATCAATTTGGTACTAAAATTCATCATCAAAATGCAGTGTCAAAATTCATATTTATATTTTCAAATTTATTTTTGTACACTATAAAAATGATAATATTTATCATAAATGGGTAACACGCGCCTATAAAATCAATATTTTTCGAATTATGAATTTAGTGGCTTAAGTGTCCGGTACTGGGGGATCTCCCTCTATTATTGAATGATTAAACCTATAAACACATCTATTATATCCAACATTGTTACCAAATTCCTTAATATTGAACGTGAAACGCCTTCTCTCAAAGAATGTTACTTGCATAACGGCTCGGTTTACAAAATTTTCGATCCTTCCATGTGCATTATTTTTGGCAAAAAATTCAGCGTGGAATCATTTAAACCGAGTGGACTTTCAATTTCACTTTCAAGATGCAAGAAAGCATGCAATATTGGCGAATGTTGGATGTAAGATCATGAAACGTTTCAGTTTCACTCAAGATTGCAAGCATTTTCAAATGCAATGAGACATTATGTACCTTTGAACATTCACTTATAACTCGTTTAACATGATTATCATAGAATTTTACGTGCCATGTAAATTTAAGATTTTTCCGCTGTGTACGACAGGGTGACGGACTTTCGTGCCTGATGTTCAATATTGCGCTTGAAAGTGTCATGCGGAGAGCCAGACTTATCAATCGAGGCACGATTTTCACGAGATCCGGACAATTTGTTCGCTTCGCGGACGACATGGATATTATTAGGAGAAAATTTGAAACGGTGGCAGATTTGTTCACCCGCCTTAAACGCGAGGCAACAAGAGTCGGGCTAATGGTGAATGCGTCGAAAACAAAGTACATGCTGGTTGGCGGAACTGAGCGCGAAAGGGCCCGCCTAGGAAGCAGTGTCACGATAGACGGGGATACCTTCGAGGTGGTGGAGGAGTTCGTTGACGGCTGACAACAACGTTAGTAGGAAAATACGCAAGCACATCATCAGCGAAAGTCGTGGACTCCAGAAGAAACTGCGGTCAAGAAAGGTTCACCCCCGCACCAAATGCACGATGTACAAAACGCGCATAAGACTGGTAGTCCTCTAAGGATATGAGACGTAGGCTAGGCTCGAGAAGGACTTGCAAGCTCTTGGAGTTTTCGAACGCCAAGTGCTAAGGACGATCTTCGGCGGCGTACAGGAGAACGGCGTGTGGCGGCGAAGGATGAACCACGAGCTCGCACAACTCTACGGCGAACCCAGTATCAAGAAGGAAGCTAAAGCTGGAAGGATACGCTGGGCAGGGCATGTTGCAAGAATGCCGGACAAGAACCCTGTGAAGATTGTGTTCGCTACGAATTCGGTCGGCACAAGAAGGCGTGGGACGCAGCGGGGAAAATGTTCTTGGCCATTTGTCAGAGAAGTTATCTGTAGATCTATCTGCATTTTTTCACAGAAAATTCTCCTAGTATTTGTTTAGATTTCTCTGAAAATTAATTTGAGGTTGCCCCACTTCCTTTCTTTCAAAACTCTCTCGAAAATAATATTTTTAAATTCCTTCATGAATGCCTGTCATAGATATTTTTTTATTCAAACGTTCATATATAGTTTCTACTTTCAACTGTTCTTCCAAAAACTCTTCCGCGAAAATACTCAAACAAAGAATTATATTATTGGTTCCTCTGGAATGCCTTCCTTAGATTGTTCCCAGAAATGCATCTTAATATTTTTGTTGGTTGGTTGGTTTGACTTTATTAACGAGATTTTTAGCCCTACTTCCCTTCCGAAGGAAGTCGTCACTATAACTTTTTACGTCATAAGTGACTATGTCGGGGATGGGATTCGATCCCAGGTCCTCGGCGTGAGAGGCGAGTGTTCTAACCACTACACCAGGTCCGTCCCCATTAATATTTTTGTTTATAAATTTCTTTACAAATTACTCTATAAATCGCTTTATATCGATATACATTTTTTATCATTTTGTAGAGTAACAAATTAAAAAAAAAAGTTTTGAATGAGAAATATGAAAAAAGGGAACAAACCCAATTTTAAGGAATTTCTATTAGAAATTTAAATTTTCTGTCGGAAATTCAAATATTCAACGCAGAATTCCGGATACATTGTGACGAAATTCCTGACAATACACCATACAGGAAAGCTTATGTGGTTTTTGAAGGAACTACTATAAAAATTCTTTTTCTCTTTTTCGTCCTAAATGATGGACAAAGATTTGCGTTAAAACTGATGGTATTTTCACAGAAGGCATTTGTATGTATCATCTTAGAAAATATTTTGCATCAAGTTTCATGAAAATATTGCGAACAGATTGATGGAGAAACCTTGTTTTTCCTAATTGCAGAAACTTCACACAACATTTCTGGAAGGACTATTTTAAATGTGATAGAACTGTAGAAGTTTAACGCCAAAATATTAGCGGAATACGTAATGCCAGATTTTACTGAATTGAAGTCTTGGAGGAATGTTTTACATTTCTTTGAAAATTTATTGAGGAATTCCTGATAGAATTTCAGAAATAGTGAACCATACTGATTACCCTCTTTCAAAAGTCCCAGAAATAATCTTTTATCTTCATACATCAAAGCATTTCTTTTTGGAGTATGAAAAGATTTTTGTACAAAGTTTTTTTTTTAATGCGTCATGCGAAGGAAGGAGGAACAACAATTTATTACAACAATTTTATTACAAGAGGGATTTGTAAGAAAAAAATTGAGAAAACTATTTAAAAAATTTCAGAGGAAGTTCTAGTGATTCTTCCAGCGAAATATTTTAGTATGATATTTGATAGAATCAATGAAATTTTGAAATAATGGTGAAGAAAAAAATTGAACTTTTCGAAGGTTAAGGTTTTTGCTACATGTAAATCAACATGCTTACTAATCTAAAAAGTCTACTGTGACTATTTTACACAAAGTTGCATACAACATCGAGAAAGTATTCGCTCAAAAACAATGCTGCTTGGGCGTTTTCTTGAAAATTTAAGGTGCTCTTGATATCGTGTCTTCCTATGCTTTGGATTTACCAAATGCTCCAAAACCTTTATCTCATATAGACGTTGCAACGAGCTTCGATTCGAAAATTGAGTGTTTGCGGATACCCCCAAAGGGGAGTTTTATCGCCACTATTGTAAAATCTCGTGGCAGATACGATATTTAGGCAACTCATTATCAGCGGTTTTCCATCTTATGGACTTATTGACTGCTTTCTTGTTTTGATAATTGATATATGAATTAACATCCTGTTCGATTTTATGCAAAATGCTCTTCAGGTAGTCGAAAGTTGGTGTCACCAAAATGGTCTTTCGGCAAACACTAATAAAATAGCTATTGTTCTTTTAACGGATATACGAAACCGTGATGGAATTCGATGTTAACGTCTTCATGGCACCAAGATCAATGTGACTGATCAGATAAAGTATGATTCATTCTGGATCCCTTACTTTCTTGAAGACCTCACATTGACTTAAGAGCCAAAAAAGCCTTCATGGCCTTGGGTCAATGCCGGCGAACCTTTGGTAAAACTTGGGGCCTCAAACTCAAGTATATCAACGATCGGAGCTAGTGAATTTGATCCAGTTTACCAGTTTCCAGTCAGCCCAAGCGGAGGTTAGGACGTGGCGGGGGTTCAATGCAGGGCTCTGTTGAAATCCTACGAAAACCTACAGGTCCACAAGCATATCTCCATACAAGCGACCCGTAGCACTTTCAAAGTAGTTTAGCCCATCACCAGGAGCGCATTAGGATCCAGGCCAGCGAGATCCTGATTATGGAAGACTGGCAGCATAAGAACATGAACATTTGGAAAATTTCCAAAATAATGCCGACACAATGGAGTTCAACACAGCAGAAGTCGAGGACGCGAGCGTGTTCCAGAAAAGCGGTAAGGTGCCCCAATCGCTGGTGCATACCACGGATAATCTACCGACACATAGTAGTAGCTCGAACCAATGTGAGATACGAGGACAGCATTCTCCTGCAAACCGAAATCAAGCAACATCGTAGCTCAAGGATGGCAACAACCTGAAAACTCGAGGTCGATGGTCTCTGCCATGAACGAGCAGAAAGCGCTGAGGATGAGAGCAGAGTTTGCTGAAAAGGCACTGGAAAAGGTTAGGGAGCAAGCAGCGGCTGACAAGCTTTGGACCCCGGAAGTACGAGGTGACAAACTTACGAAGAAGTGAGACAGAGAGTCACCAGGAGAAGAGGAATTTCCAAAAAAGCAGCGCAACGAGCAAGGAAAAGATGTGCCGGAAAAGAACGAGACACACGTCACACGAACAGATGGAACTCCGATGCGATGCTTCGAGTGCATGGACTTTGGACACCCGGTGGCGAGCTGTAAAGGACCGGACAGAACCGAACTGTGCAGGAAATGTGGAGAAAGGTCACTTTGGGAAAGACTGCAAGAATCGACCAAGGTGCTTGCTTTGCTTACCGGAGGAAGGAAACACCCATTCGACGGGCAGCTTCAATTTCTGTGCATACCAAAAGGCGATCGCAGCCCAACAGTAACGGAGGTATCGCAGATCAGCCTAAATCATTGCGACACCGCACAGCAACTGTAGTAACAGTCGACAACAGAAATCAAGTGCGACGTTGCGATAATAGCTGAACCGTATCGCGTACCACTCAATAACGTCAATTGGGTGGCGGATACTAAGGGCGCGTCGGAAATACGAAAAACGGGCTGGTTTCCTATCCAGGAAGTGACTGCCAGTTCAAACGCAGGGTTTTGTGATCGTCAAAATCAACGGAATCTAATTTTGCAGCTGCTACGCGCCTCCAAGATGGATTCTCGAAGAAATTAGTCGGATGTTGGAGGAGTTCACCGGGGCCCAGATAGCCGTAGCGGTAAACGCGCAGCTATTCAGCATGACCATGCTGAGGGTCGTGGGTTCGAATTCCGCTGGTCGAGAATCTTTTCATAAAGGAAATTTTCTCGATTCCCAGGGCATAGAGTAGCATCGTACCTGCCAAAAGATATACGCATGCAAAAATGGTCAATCGGCAAAGAAAGCTCTCAGTTAATAACTGTGGATGCTCATAAGAACACTAATCTGAGAAGCATGCTTTGTCCCAGTTGGGACGTAACGCCAGAAAGAAGAAAAAGAAGAAGAAGAAGAAGGAGTTCACCGTCGAGCTAGTTGGTCGAAAACCAGTGCTGGTTGGAGGTGACTTTGATGCATGGTCCGTGGAGTGGCGTAGCAGGGTAGCCAATGCCAGAGGTTACAACCTACTGGAGGCTCTAGCAAAACTAGACGTACGTTTGTGCAACGTAAGGCAGCGTATCCGGATATGTTCCGGAAGATGATGCAAAAATGCCTGGACGAAGGTCACTTTCCAGATATATGGAAGATCCAGAAGCTGGTGCAGCTACCGAAATCAGGAAAACCACCCAGTGATCCATTATCATAAGGCCTATACGCTTACTGGATACACCGGGCAAACTCTTGAAAAGGGTCATCTTAAACAGGGTGGCTAAATATACGGAGAGCGACAGACACTTGAGCGTGAAGATCGACGATAGGCTAAACTTCAACAGCAACGTCGACTATGTATGTGAGAAGGCGGCAAAGGCGATCAACGCACTTACAAGGATCATGCAGAACGCTCAGGGCCCGAGAAGTAATAGTAGGCGTCTTCTGGCTGGCGTATGATCGTCCATACTATGGTACGAAGTGTCGGCCTGGGGTGCACCACAGCAAACCAAGCGCAATCGGGACAAGCTCAACAACACGTTCGACTCATGGCCATGAGAGTAGCAAACGATCACCGGGATGATTCCGATTTGCATTACCCTGGGAGAAGACACGTATGGAAATTGGCGAAGATCGGCTCGCTGGGTAAGTGACAGCAAGAATGGGATGTCTCTGAAAAATGTAGGTGGATCCACAAGCTCATCTCGAATGTGTCTATCTGGGTAAACAGGGAGCATGGTGTAGTGAACTTCCACCTGACACAGTTCCTGTCGTTGGCAGGTCACAGTTACGTCAAACAGTATTTGCATTGGTTCGGCCACGCGCTGTCACCGTTCTGTGTAGTGAGAGAGAGGAAATGCCGGAACACGTTGCCTTCGACTGCCGAGGTTCAGCGTAGAACGAAGCGCGGCGTCGTCTGCTTTTGGACTGGATGGTAAGCGTCTATCTGGCAGAGAAACTAGCGGGAAGAGCAGCAAACCGAGAGACAGAAAGCAGTGCCTGGCATCGAGTCATCAGGGCGCTAATGAACCGGAAATCGACCCTTAACCGGAAACGTTCGACTAACCTCGGCACTTGGGACAGCCTGACGAAGACAGAAAACAAAGATCTCCCCTGCGTCTGCCGCTGATAGTTGGGGCATCATCAGTGCAGTGCAGACGTCTCACCAACCGGTACTGGTGACCACCTCCGATACCGAAGTCAGGAGGAGAAGGAAGCGAGAAGAGACCAAGAGGATGAACAACGGAAGGAGACAGAGAAACGGAAGAAGATGAAAAGGCAGTCTGCTAAACATGCAGGAGCAAATCACTGGCAAACTGCGCAGAGTGCAAGAGGTCAGGGCGGGAAAATGTCAAGAGCGTAACAGAATTCACATGTCGAACTCGAATTGAGAAACTGGAAATGAATTGGATGATAAGCAAATTCGTAATGGAGCATCACATGAATGAAGTCATGCATGCCCTGAGACTGTCGTGAAGCAAAATTGTGTATTACTGAAACATCTCCAAAGGTGCCAATGTTTTGGCATAATACGATGAAAATGCTTAGGCTTTTGGAACTGCGAATAATTAATTCTTCTAAATCTTTCAAATCTTTCCAGATTGTTTTCATGCATTCAAACTCTTTACTCAAATCAAACAATCAACAATTACAACAAATCCTTCCATTCAAATTACAATGCAATTCCACCGCATGTTCCAGATGTACCTGCAGCATCGACACACGTGTTAAGGCACAGCTCACCTAGGTATGCTACTTCTTCCGTCGTTGGGTGGACGGATCGGCATCATTATTATTGAGTACTCAAATTGTATATCGTTACGAACGATTTAAATACGAATTACAATAAATTGCCAATTTCCAGCGTGACGAGGCCAAACCCCCCGTCGTGTAACAGGAGCTCGGAAAACAGGATCCAAACCGCGCGCCATCATCATCGCAATCCGCGAAACGATCAACGTCTCGGGTCGAAGAGGTTCCTCCATGTACAGTTCTGGACGGTATATTTGCAACTTTTTCGATTTTTCTTGCAAAATCAGGCTTGATCACAGTTATTCATGAGTAGATTCAATATCTTAAATTTAGCATGTATTCACGAGTTTTTTTTTCTAATCACGAGTTCAAAAGTAATAATAATTTGACATAAATTATTTATCTGAAAATTCTGAAATCTAAGGTTGACCATTCTGCAAGGAAACCCGAATATGTTACAAACACCTTGTCGATTACTGTACATGTATCCCGACCAAGACGACGACGACCTCCCGACAAGATTGAGTCGTTGAACGAGATCTCACAGCATCACCACCACACTGCCGAAGCAAACCAACCAACGACCGGCAGACGAAAATGCAAAATCAATCGTGTGCGATAATCTTTTTCTCGTTTCTCGATACACTTGTATCGGTGGGGTTAACAAATGAACACCGGGCGCGATCCCTTTCTGCCGATCCAACGGACGAAGCGAGATAGGTCCCCGCAGATTGGGCGGTTTGAAAAGCGATATGCATCGATTTAGGCGCCTGGTCGGATCAACGCACGAACGGATGGACGGCTGACGCACAGTGGCGCGCTTTCATGCGAATGTCGGACAGAACTTCAAGTGTCGCAAATCGATTGAAAATGAAAATTTACCAACTTTACTCCCTTCAAGTAATTTTCCTTGATAGAAACAAACATGGGGCTTCCCTTAGCCGAGTGGTTAGAGTCCACGGGTACAAAGCAAAGTCATGCTGAAGGTGTTTGGGTTCGATTCCCGGTTGGTCCGGATCTTTTCGTAATTAAAATTATCTTTGACTTCCCTGGGCATTTTTGAGGTTTTATCCGTTCATGAGCCACTGTGCGACGTGGATGATGCCGGTGACGGAATCCGAATGTGTGAGGGATTCCGCACGTCTATATTAATGCCAGATCGATCAACGGCTCGGTTTTGTGGTGAACGGTAGGCGAGCTGTGGGCGATTGGACTGATGCCCATTCATCAATGTGCTTCGCCACCGGTTGTAGCGTCTGCGGGCAGGGCTTAGTGATGGGATGGGGAAAGAGGATTTTCAATCGTTACTCAAGTGTGACGGAAGGGATGAAGCAGATTTTTTTTTTTTCAACTATACTTAGAGTTGTGATTTACTTCCTCACAAGCATTTCATCGTATAAAACTTCCACTACGTCAGATATTCGAACTTACTTGCAATATAGATTAATTTGTATAGTGTAATTTTGTGAAAGATGTTAATGTTCGTCCACACTAAAAATGCAACATATGTAGTTTTTGAATCCTCTCCCTAACAAAACTCCTTTTTGTGAAAACCATGAATAAGATAATAAGGTGATCTCGGTCTCAAGTCACAATGGAAGTTACACTAACTCTCCTCCCCTTCCGCGATGACCTTAAGGACGTGGCCAGCGCTGTTATTGACATTACTAAGTTTGGAGTTCTCAAAATTGTACATTCAGTACATTGTACTGCATCTGTAATTTCGATTATTCTGGTGAATTATGGAGTACCAACGACGAATTCAATGTTCATGACCATGTTCAAGTAGAAACAAAATTTTCAAAATATTCCACCCACACACTACATCCCTGCGAATTTGATTGACTCAGATTGTTTCGCCACATCAAATAGCAACAGAAAAGAACAACCAGAAGTGAAAAGCACACACACGCCCGTTCCGTCCACAGACAGTCGTCGGTGAGAAGCCTTCCGCCGTTCAATGCCATCCATTATTCCGAGTTTTATTTTATTGAATATTGATAACCGTACTTCCGTTCGCATTTGAATGCAAATTGCTCTGTTCTACGTTTTGCAGTGATCGTGAATTGAGCTCTGCTTTGGCTGCCTAGTGCGGACGAGGACGAGGACTACACTGGTATCTCCAATTACATAAATGGACTTTGATATCAAATAGACTACACCTATGACACGGCTTTGTCAGCCCCTTCTTGCGAAGAAATTTTTGCTGTTGCTATTTGGTCGGCGTCATAGTGTGTCATAGTGAACCATGTATGAAACTTGGGAAAATTGGATTATTCTTTCATGACAATATTACCATAACTCCATATCACTTTGATCATATTTGATGAATGTTGTAAACTGCGAGAGATATGTAAAAATTCACTTTGGATGATTAAAAAAACCCATAAAAGTATTCAGTCAGAGTGCACCAAGTGCTTATCACCATAACAGCGAAAATGGTCAGCGCGCTGATGAAATAAATAAAAGACATTTCAAGTGATTTGTCAGATTTTTTCACTACGAATGATTCGTCTTCTCATCCATCAATAGAAATTCATGAATATTACTAAATTCGATGTATTTGATTTTCGATCATTTACCTCATTCGGATGAGTAGCTTTCTGTGCAGACAGAGCGAACCAAGTGTCAAAAAGCAATAAACTGATTGATTATTGCATGTTTTTGAATCAATTTCAGAGTCCAATAGAAGCATTTGGTAGTTCTCAGCGTGCTCAGCGTGTACGTGTTCTGGTATCACGGGTGTAATATCCGTCGCAATAATAATGGTTTCTACGAATCTTGGAGATCTCGCCAATATTCAGTCATTACACTTTTTCAGAGTGCATTTTGATGGCCCAAGCAGGCGAGTTCGGTTTTCGCGTCGCCGGAGTGATTTTTTTCTCGTTCTACGCGTTTCGTTTGCTAGGCAGTGCATTTTGAAAGCCCAAGCATGATGAAGTCGCTTATTACTGCTTAGTCAAGGATGAATGATCAATTAGGTGAGCTCGTTTCATTCTTTTGTTTTAAATGTGTTTTATATTATGAAACTCAACTTATCATGACAACGACAGAAAAGTCACTTTTATGTATTTATTCAACAAAATATAGATGGTTTGTCACTATAAGTTTCGACAAAAAATCTGGTTAATGTTAATGCTATTTTCAAACTTTATTTTTTTACCTCATTTTTGTTATCAGAGACATTTTTTGTCATTTTTTAAGTTACTTATAAATGAATTTTTGAACTAACCAAGGTAACATTGGAAGCTGAATAACAATTTGTTCAGATGAAAAAAGGTTGTATAAACAACATTTTAGTTAAATAAGCTGTTATTTAGCTCCTAATGTGACTTGGAAAGGCTGCATGGATTGCATCACGTACCAAAATGAATACTGGTTATGCAGCTTATCCACCCTCTCCACTAACAAATTCCTTCCTGTGACAGCCATGGAAATGCAGATGTGGTCTCTAGTAGCAATGGATGTCACACTCATAATCCTTTTTTTTTTCGTGAGATTTAACTCTTTTTCTCTTCAGAAATTTTCTAGAAATTGTATCAAATTGTATCAGAAATTTCTCCAATATACAGCGATTTCTCCAGGAATTCCATTAGGGATTTCGCCAGAGATTCCTCCGAGCATTCCTCCAGGAGTTTCTCCAGGGAGATTTTTTGAACTCGTTATTAGATTTTTGGGCCTGTTCTGACAGGGCTCCAGCAATATCTTCAGCAATTCCTCCAGGAATTCTGCCAGGTGTTCCTCTAGGGATTCGCCCAAAGATTATTTCAGGGATCTGCAGTAAAATCTCTACAAGGATTCTTCTACTATAATCTATACTGAGATTCCTCTAGGAAATTCTTCAAGGATTTCCTCTGAAACTTTTCAAGCAATTATTCTAGGGATTTTTTCAGGGATGCCTTCAGAGGTTTCTTCAAGGATTCTTCAAACGCTTTCTCCTGATATTCCAATAGAGCTTTCTCCGATGACCGTAAGGACGTGGCTAGCGCCATTATTGATTTCATAATGTTTGGAATTCTCAAAAGTGTACATTGAAGATGAAAAACCATTTCCGAGCTACATCTAGGTAGGTTCCTTGTGCAACTTCAATTATTCTGGACAATCACGAAGTATCAACTACGAATACGATCATCGAAGCTTATGCTTATTTTCAGCCATTGTAATTTTTCATGATTTCCAGGAATCTAAATCCTCTTATCTCAAAACACTTTTTCTTTAAGAATACCTTCATTAATTTTTCAACGAGTCTCATTCACGAATTTTCCAGAATTAGCTCCTAGAAATCTGACCTAGAGTTTATCCAAAAAATATTCTAGTGCTTCTTGTGGATTTTACTTAAAAGTTTGCCTTGGAAATCTGAGAGGATTTTATTCTTCAATTTGTCAGAAACTTCTTCATATCTTTCCACAATTTCTACTAGGAATTTGGTTGTATATTACTCAACTATATTCCTCTATAGTTATCAATAAATTCTTCTGGAATTTCTCTATAAAGCATTCTGAAATATTTTCTGATATCCCTACATATCTCTTTCTGAATATTTTTCATTGTTTCAAAGGTACCGCAATCCGAAGTAACCATGATCAGTTTTTCCCCTTTTGAGTTGTTTCAATTTATTTCACTAGCGTCTGCCTCTAATTCTTACCTATTTTTTTTAGTAAATCTGGGTTTTTTTCGGGAATTTTTTCCTGGTTATGCTGCAAAACATTCTATTGAAATTCTACCAAAAAATCCTTCATGAATTGTATTGGTAATTCCTTCCTCGATTTAACCAGATGTTCCATCAGAAATTTGATCAAGATTTTGTGCAGTTAGTTTACTAGGAATTTATGTAAAGATTTCTTAAGGAACTCCTTCCTAAAGCTCACTTGGAATTCCTAACGAGGTTTTATCAGGAGTTATTCAAGTGATTCCATCAGGAGTTCCTTTAGCGATTCCTTTAAAATTTCAAAAGGATTTCAAAAGTTTTCATCAGAAGTTATCGTGAGCAATTCTCGCTGAAACCAGGCCGCCATCGGCACCCATCGTTAGAATTCCAATTTTATGTCACTGATCGCTAGTTTAACTTATAAAAAAAACTAAAACTTAAGGGTGGTCCTTTCTGTTTTCTCAAATTGGTGGACCCCTCGTACGCCAGCTAGCTGAACAGTTTGCGAAAAAGCCCATTTTTTGATAAATCTTGGGTATTTCTTCACAGGATATGTCTCATATTTCGCTTGGAACACATAGCAAACTTAGTGGCATCGTATAGAGAAAGGATATAGCTTTCATTTAAACTTGAACAAATTTTGGCGGCCATTTTGAATTTGGCCGCCATCTTGAATTTTGTTAGAAAAATCGATTTTTCACCATTAGCGTACCGCTAGTTTTGAACTCTGAGATTACCATCAGAAAGCTGAGGAAAAATTGCGTAAGATAGGCTACAAAAACTAGGTGAGCAATGGTATTTACCCTATCAAATGAACGATTTTCTAAATCATGTTATACGATTTTGACGTATAGTGCAATCAATACAAACATCATTTTTTGTACAACAAAGAAACAAGTTTTCAACCTTTGGTGTTTTATTCGAGTCGAGTAACGAATAAGAATATTATTTTTAGTAAAAAAAATCTGGCGGCCATCTTGGATTTTGACGCCATCTTGATTTTAGGTAGTAGAATTAATTTTTCACCTCGATAGCACTCAGCATGTCGAATTTGGAGGCTACCAATAAAAAAGGTTACGTATACTCTTTTTCTTATTATTCTTCATTTTACTGACGTTACGTCCCTACAGGAACCGAGCCTGATACTCAGCTTTATTAGTTATAAATCCAGGTTATTAAAAGAGGAATTTTTTTTTAATGCGATTTCTGACAACAGAATAATTCTTCGACATATCTTTGAATTCAGTAAAAATGAATAAATAAATTCAATAAATAAAAACCGTCAAAAAACATTGATTGTATTAAACAAATATTTTTTTTATCCTATGCATTGTTGTTCATTGTATGAAGTTTATAGATTGCGTGTCGGGACCAGGCTTGAGAACTGTGATCACAATTTGCCACAGTTCATCGATTCTGCCAGTCAACCAAAACACAAAGCAGAAGCAGCATCATTACCATCAGGTGTTGCGCTGCCAACGGTTCACACACTGCTTGACTGTTTTTGTCTCTCCACTATGACCGTTTTCGGGCAGCCATCTCGAGGTGAATGATTGGAAAAAATGTAAAATAATTCAATCGCTAATATTTCGCTTGTGTTTTCTACTAATTGATATCTATTAGCGTTAACAGCAAGAGCACAATCATTCCGTTGCGATACATATAAACAAGTTCAATTTCATGCTGCCTTTATCGAGCAAAAATGCAAAACCCCGAAAACCGGAAAAATCGTGTCACCACTGTGCTCGAGTCATTTCGCATTCGAGTTTGAAAAAACGTTGCGAAGAAGAAGATTACAGTTTTGAAGAGCCGTGACATTTTTTTGTTTTGAACGGTCATGGTTTGCTTCGGATTTTGATGGTCGTGTAGAAAAATGTGAATGTCGAGGTGGTAAATGTTTGCTACAGTACATTTCTCATCCCTGGTCGGGACATTAGTATGCCTTGTGGTAATATCTGCAGTTCTAACGTAAAACATTGACAAAAGTGCATTAATCTATTTAAATACTAATGGAATGGTGTTTGTATGTCACGAAATGGCTTACGAACGGGTTAACGGATTTGAATGATTTTTTCTGCGTTTTGTTCGTCAAGGGTTCCGACGTGTTTGTGCGTATAAAAATCCCAGGATATTCACGGGAAAGCCGGAAAAACGAGAGTGAACGAAACTGTCATTTTGTATGGGACGATCCATAGTGTATACAACAGCCTACTTGATGGCAAGACGAAGTTTGCCGGGACCACTAGTTTATAATGAAAGTCTTTAATTTTGAAGCAAAAAACATCCTTGATTTTCTAAGCCATAAAGTATCGTTTTTAGTACCGCCCAACATGCATGTGAAAAATAGCGAAATTGAATGATGAGAAGCAGGTTTTGTTCTAATGTGGACGTAATGCTGAAACTCAGGTGTATAATTTCGAGGTTAGAAAAACTGGCGGCCATCTTGGCTTTCGACGCCATCTTGGTTTTTAGCAGTTGCATGATTTTTTACCATCTCAGTGCTCATCATGTTGAATTATAAGCCCTCCGTTAAAAAAAAAACAATCAGATTCTATCTTCCTTATCTTATCTCAGCTGTTCAACTGATTGTTCATTTGTATCAATGGTTTTAGACCAAATAAATGAAAGAAATAATGCTATTTAACAACTCGAAGATATACAGAAGAATCATTCAGGTAGCAAATAAGCGTTAAAAAAATCCTATTTGATAATTTGTTTTTAAAACTAGTTAAGCTGAAGGGCTGGTTCTGTTCCATTAGGGACGTAACGTGAGGAAAAAGAAGAACAAGAAGAAGAATAAGTGTAACGGTAGCATTGAAATTCAACATGTTGAGTGCTAACAAGGTGAAAACTCATTCTACTACTTAAAACCAAGATGGCGTCAAAATCCAAGATTTTTTCACTCAAATTAATACTCCTATTCTTCATCTGTCTCAAATAATACACCAACGATTGAAAACTTGTTTCTTTGTTGTACAAAAAAATATATTTGCATTGATTGCACTCGCCTTATACGTCAAAATAGTAGAACATGATTTAGAAAATCGTTCATATCATAGTGTAAATACCTTTGCTCACCTAGTTTTTGTAGCCTTACGCAATATTTCCTCAGTTTTCTGATGGTGATCTCAGAATTCAAAACTAGCGGTGCGCTAATGGTGAAAAATCGATTTTTCTAACAAAATTCAAGATGGCGGCCAAATTCAAAATGGCCGCCAAAATTTTTTTAAGTTTAAATGAAAGCTATATCCTTTCTCTATACGATGCCACTAAGTTTGCTATGTGTTCCAAGCGAAATATGAGACATATCCTGTGAAGAAATACCCAAGATTTATCAAAAAATGGGCTTTATCGCAAACTGTTCAGCTAGCTGGCGTACGAGGGGTCCACCAATTTGAGAAAACAGAAAGGACCACCCTTAAGTTTTATCGAAAACTAGCGATCAGTGACATAAAATCGGAATTCTAACGATGGGTGCCGATGGCGGCCTGGTTTCAGCGAGAATTGCTCCGTCAGGAATCCACCATGAATTCCTTCAGAGATTCCATAAAAATCCTTCAGGGATTCCATCAGGAGTTCCTAGAGGGAGTCCATCAATAATTCCTCTAAGGATCAGGAGTTATTCAAGGGATTTAATCATGAGTTCGTCTAGGAATTCCATCAAAAGCATTTCTAAAAATTCTGTCATGAATTCCATGAAGGGTTCCATCAAGAGTTCCTTCAGGGCTTCCATCAGGGGTTCCTCTAGCGATTACATCGGAAGTTCCTCTATGGATTCGATCGCAAGTTCCTCTAGAGATTCCATCAAAAGTTCTTCTGGGGATTTCATTAGACGTTCTTTTAGGGACTTCATCAGGAACTCCTTCAGGGCTTCCATTTTGAATTCTTCCAAAGATTCCATCAGGAGCTCCTTGAAAAATTTCACCTGGAACTCCTCTAGGGATTCCATCAGGAGTTCCTTCAGGGATTTTACCTGGAACTACATGGGATTCTTTCAGAACATCCTCCAGGGATCATATCAGAAGATTCTCTAAGAAATCCATCAGGATTTCTTCTAGGGGTATCTTAAGGAGTTCCTGTAGGGATTCTATGCGTCCGGATATTCCTCAAGGAATTATCCTGGGTAGCCCTTTCCTAGGAGGTAGGATTCCTCTCAAAAGAGATAACTTTCGGAATATCTTCAAGGATTTTCGAGAGCTATCGGGGATTTTATCAGAAATTTCTTATGAGAGATTCATCGCCGGGATTCCACAAGAGATTCCTTACGGAATTCATCAAGGGATTCCTCGAGGAATTGAACAGTGGATTCCTCGTGGAATTCATCAAGGAATTCCTCCCAATTTTTCTTAAGGAATAAATCCCGGGATTCTTGAAGGATATCAGGAATTCTTCCGAGCATTTTTTTTACCAATTTCTTAAAAAGATTTCACCAGTAATAACAGTATATAACATAACAACCAGTATACCCTCCAGTGACTCTATCCTTCAGAGATAAATTCCACGAAGGATTCCACCAGGAGTCCCTCTAGCGATTACATCGGAAGTTCCTCTATGGATCCGAACGCAAGTTCCACTAGAGATACCATCAAAAGTTCTTCTAAGGATTTCATCAGACGCTCCTCCAGAGCTTCCATTTTGATTTTTTCCAGTGATTCCATCAGGAGTTCCTTAAGGAATTAAACCTGGAACCTGGATTCCATCAGGATTCTTTCTGAGATAACACCTGGAATTCCTACAGGGGATTCTATCAGGAGTTCTACAAGGAATTTCATCAGGATTTCTTTTAGGGATATCATTAGAAGTTCCTATAGCGATTCTTTACCTCCAAACATATCTTAAGGAATTAATTTTGGGAGCCCTTAATAGATTCCTCTCGAAATTCCTCAAGAGATTCCTTTCGGAATATTTTCAACGATTCTCAAAAGCTATCAGGGGTTTTATTAAAAATTTCTTAAAAGGTTTTCAACACCGGAATTCCATTAACCACCCAAAATTCCTTCAGAAATTCCACCAGTAATGCCGTCAATTCAATACCGCTAGGATTTTTTCTGATGATTCAAACTAAAAATCCCCCACAAAAATCTCTCAGGGATTTCCCTAAGGTTCTGAATTTCAGATAAAATTCGCCCAGGTGATTCAGCATCAGGAAAACCACCAAAGATTCCAGCTGAAATTCTCATAGGGAGTCCACTAGAAATTCTATTAGAAACACCACCAATATTTTTCCAAAGATTTAAGTAATTTTTCGATGAGCTTTCTAAGGAATTGCACCAGAAGTTCATCCAAGGTTAAGACTGCGAAAATAACCAGAGTTTCACCAGAACTTCTAACAAAAAAATCGTCCAGAGTTCCGCCAGAAATTCTACCAGAAAATCCTTCAAAAGCTTTACTTTGATTTCCCTTCTTAGTATTTATTCAAGGTTATCAGAAATTCCTCCAGGGAATTAACCAAAAAAAATTGCCAAGGAGTCCATAAGATTTTATTCTGTAAAACTGCCAATGCTCGCGTAAGAGAATAATTAATTTTTCTACCCTGGAAAAAATCCCAGCGAATTCCTTGAATATATTTCTGGAAGAACTTTTAAAGCAATCCCTGAAGGAGACTCTCTAAGGATCTTGTACGGTCCTTTCAGGGAAATAAGAAATGATCTTTGAAGGCAGCACTGCAGAAATTCAAAAATATACTATTGAAGATTCTCTAAGAGAATCCGCGGAGGATAACGTGGGGGAACCTCTCAAAATTGCAAACGTAATCTCTAAAGGAATTCCTGGATGAATCCCGTGGAGAAAGTTTCAGTAAATTCTTTTATAGTATTTCACAATCAGCTGATGGAATCTTTGGAGAAATTTTTGGTGAAATCCCTGGAGGATAAATCCATATTGAAATTCTGCGTAGAATCACTGCGACTGTTAGAATTCTTGGATTAAATTTCTACAAGTATTGCGGTAGGATTTTTTAAAGGAATTTATAGAGGAAATCGTGTAGAAATCCTTAAAGCGATCCCAGGAAGAATGTTTGGATAAATCACTGAAGGATTTTATGGAAGAATCTGTAAAGGAATTCACTGAAAGATTACCCGGGTGATTTTTGATATGATGAATTCCTGGTGGATTTTTTTATGGAATTCCAGTAGTTATTTTTTTTGGAGGGAGTGTCGCTGGAAGAATTCTAAAATAAATCTTTGGATGACTTGTTGGTGGAATATGCTTCAAGGAAGAAATCCTTTGGAGATATTATGGGAAATCCCCCAAGGCATCTGTACAAAAATAATGGAAAAAATCCTGGTAAAATTAAAGGAGGAATTCCAGGAGAAAGGTAGTGATGAATTTTTCTAGGAATCCCCGGAGAAGTTTATGAAAAAAATCGTTATGTGATTTCTGGAGTAATGCGCAACGGAATATCATATATACTACATTCATACATCATACAAAAAAAAATCATTTATTTTTTTCTGAAAAGCGTTAAGATGAATTTGAGATTGACAAAAAATTTGAGATGTTTCAACAAAAAATTGTCCTTGTTCTTTATTAGTCATCTTCATAGCCAACTGATTAATCATGCTAATTTTTATTCTGATGATGTCCCTGTTACATTTCAAATATTCCATGAAGCGATTCTCAATCCTATCAGTTCCACATTCCATTATTTTTGAGCCGACTGGAATATATATGAAACATACATCGATAGTCATCTTGATGTTAATATTTCTTTATAAACAAAACTAGATATGGACAATTCTCTTGAAACTTTAACAAATTCCATTGTTGAAGCCAGGGACATTGCAATACCAAAATATGAATTTTTGAATCCGTGATTATAGACGATGATCTTAAACTCTTGATCCGTCTTAAAAACGTAAGGAGAAGGCAACTTGCACTCGCGATCCTGCTATGAAAATTATATGGCAGGATCTGCAGAAAGAAATTTATAAACGATTTTCACAATTACGAAACAAAAATATTGAAAATAAAATTTCTCAGACCCTGGCTTTAAGCCCTTTTGGAAATAATCTGAAATTTTTAAAAAAACCTCAGAAGCCAATACCGGCATTGAAAGAGGAAAACAAATTATTACTAACTAATTCCGAAAAAAATTCAAAAATTTGCTATGTAGTTTGGAGGCTCGCACAATTTAAATTTAGGACTACTAGTCCAATAGAAAACCAAGTTACTCAGGACTTCAAAAACATTCTCAATCAAGAAAACGATTTCGAAAATTCCTGGGAGACTGATTTGACAATGCCTTCAAATTTTTTATTAGAAAAATCAAAAATATGAAAGCTCCTGGCGACGATGGAATTTTCTACATCCTCATCAAGAAACTTTCTGAAAGTAGCTTATCATTTTTGATAATATATATATTTAACAAATGTTTTCTTTTGGTATATTTTCCTGACAAATGGAAAAATGCCAAGTTTGTACCAATTTTTAAACCTGACAAAAATTCTGCAGAAGCTTCTAGCTATTGTCTAATCAGCTTGCTTTCCTCCATCAGTGAACTTTTTGAAAATGTCATTATGAATCGAATGATGGTCCACATCAATGAAAATTTAATTTTTGCCAATGAACAGTTCGGATTGCGCCATGGACATTCGACCACTCATCAACTTTTGCGTGTAACAAATTTGATCCGTTCCAACAAATTTGAAGGCTGTTCAACTGGTCTTGCTCTTCTAGACATTGAAAAAGCATTCGAAAGTGTTTGGCATGCAGGCTTGATTGTAAAATTCAAAAATTTTAATTTTCCAACGTACATTGTTAGAATAATTCAAAGTTATCTGTCAAATTGTACACTTCAGGTTAATTATCCGAACTCCAGATCTGAAAGACTTCCTGTAAGAGCTGATGTTCCCTAAGGCAGCATTTTGGGACCAATATTATACAATATTTTCACATCTGACTTACCTGAGTTACCTCAGGGATGTCAAAAATCTTTGTTTGCGGATGACACAGGCCTCTCCGCCAAAGGACGAAGCCTGCGTGTCATCTGTAGTCGATTTCAAAAAGGTTTGAATATTTAATCTCCATTCTTGCAAAAATGGGAGATTTCTGCTAACGCTTCCTAAACTCAGATTATAATATTTATTATATTCTTAACATTACGTAAATGGAGCTGTCAGTGTACCACACTTTCGTTGACTCTAGTCTGTGGAAGTCGAGGCACGGTCCGTTCGCGCATTGTTATGCGTAGAAATTGAATCCGCAAAGCCGTTCGTTATCCCTTCGATAAACAGAAGGCAAACGAGCGCGAACCCCTCGCCAAGATGAGAAATACAGCATCCGACAATCAGGCGTTCCGCGGTAGCAACAACAAGGAGCCGAGCAAGTCAAGGATTATTAGCTTCCTCTCTATCCCCGTTCCTTGACTGGACGCTCTTTATTATGATAATTGTAATGATGATGGATATCTATGCTAATTTAACGCTTTGGTTTTGGTTTCACGGGTTTCCCGGCGAAGAGAAAAAATGCTAATTTGGCGCCCGGAAAGAATGCACCGAGTGATGATGGCACTTGATTGGTCCGAGGCAATAAGCGAATTTTAATGGGCTGAAAAATGGCACTGTAACTGGTCAGAAGATAGGATTACGATTGGAGGTTTCGCCAAATTGACCAATTTGGGGTCCGGGTTTGTTAGGGGTAGCTTATTGAACACTGGCTGCTGGAATTTTAGAAATGCAGCAAATGAGAATCTTGATTGGTTGGTTTTTTCGACCGGCTGCAAAATGGCCAAGTACAAGCAGTGAACATAAGCATAGATGTAAGCACTTTTGTGTGTAGTGCACGCAACGAGGAACAAAGCAAGGAAGGTTGATTATTAATTCGTTCATTTTGTGTAAAGACTGCAGCAGATGTTGATTAGTTTGAAATGTTGAGATGTTTGTCCATTCAATGTCTTCCTTAGGCTTCTGATAACATCCGCTGCTGTAAAACAAAGCTGTACTGAAAGTGTCTGGGTTCGATTCCCGATCAGTCCAGGATGGTTTCGTAATGGAAACTTCCATGTTTTCCTTGGGCATAAAGCATCATTGTACCTGCCACACGATTTACGAACACCAAAATTGTAAATTTGACAAAGAGAGCAATCAGGTAAAAACTGTGGAAGTGCACTTAAAACACTAAGCTGCAGCGAAGCAGACTCTGTCTCAGTTAGGACGTAATATCAAGTAGAAGATTATTCTTTGCATTTTTTTATGATTTTCTCAAGGAATTCAAATTAATTCTGCATCTGGTCAAAGTTTCCTTGTTCATTGGGGTCGTTTTTGGCCAATCGGCACGGTAAAGGGGCTGTAACTTTGTAGAGAAATGGGATAGAAATCTAAAATTTTTCGACTTTTCCTAACTTCTGAAAACGAGCAAATTCGTGCTGAAAAAAAGCTTTCAGCTACCTCTGGAAGCAACGCTACAAAAACGCGACAAATTATGCATTAAGGGTCAACAATGACATATGACTTTGAAACGCTCTCAAAACTTAATGTGTGAACCGATTTCCGTTTTGTAGGCTTTAAATGAAGGATATGGAACCCTTAAATGGAACTACGGATAGTATGTATATGTATGGCCATTCTGGGCACAAGGTCACTAAGGCGTCCGGAACTTGTTTCAGAATGACCTGTCACATATAATATTCAGTAGTTTATACGCATATATGGTACGGCAGCCTACATTTCATGGTTTTTCGTTCCGACTAATAAGAGCATCAAGAGGGCCAACAACTAAATTTAGTCGGGTTTGATCGGAATATTCCAGAACCGGTTCCGGTAGGGTGTGACGTGGACATTTTCAAACCATCATATAGTTCCATCATGCTACAGCTCAAAATTCATGATTTTTCGTCCAGATCAAGATACCAAAAATCAAACAAAAAAGTCTTCATTTTGCTTTTGTCGTTACGTCGATAGGGGATAGAGCCTGTTCCAAAGTTGAGTGCCCTTATGAGAACTTGTACAGTTATTTACTGAAAGCTTCCACTGCTTATTGTCCATTTTTGCAAGTGTACCGTAATTCGGGGTGTAGTTGATCAGTGGGGAGAAGTTGATCATTCGCGTACCCATATGTATAAACTGTCAAGAGAGCTATGATTTGATTTTATTTAGCACAATTTCTGTGACGTCGTATTACCTGATGACTGCTCTTAATGTTCCTTAGTTCGATTTGACATTCAAAATAATTATACCATGGAAAAACAGATTTTTTAAGAAATGTTTGATGAACTGTTGAAGGGTTCTTCTCCAAACAATCGACTATTGACAAGACTATATAAAGACACCATTTGAATAAACTGTTTTATACATTCCAGATATGTTCTGTGAATCCAGTTTTGAATTTGCTTAGTGGATAAACAATCATTTTTTGATTAAAAATGAATATTTTTGTGCGCGAGTTGCTAATTTCAAAGAAAACTACATACCTTTAGGCGTTTAATGTGGTGTGTTCTGTAATTTACAACATTCAAATTTAAAATTGACCGATAAGTCATTAAGTTGTAAGATTTTTGAGACTTGATCCAGATTCAGTGACCCCAACTTTGGTGAATAGCATATTTTTTTATCTTAGGAAACTAATCGCAATAATAGATCAACTTCACCCCAGAATCAAAAACTCCACTTTTTGTTTTGTTTAAATGTTTTTTGTTATTAAGTGAATATGTCGTCGAAATTTCGTTTGTATTGTTCGAAAGACTTCCAACCAGTACATGTTTTAAAAATATTTGGATAATAGTACATGTATTCTACTAGGAGTTATAGAACAGAATCGCTCGAAAGTGATCAACTTCACCCCATTTTACGGTATGTCGTGTGGCAGGTACTAAATACTTAAGACATACCAGAGAGTCTAGAACATTTCCAATCCAAAAAGATCCTCAACCGAACCCATACCCCTCAGCTTGGTCTTGCTGAAAAGCCGCGCGTTTACCGCAACGGCTATATGGACCTCCTAAACATAACATTTTTATATTCGAAAAACTATATAATATATAGAATAGGCATTATTCGACAAGTCATAGTTAAAGTTTTTTTTATACCTATAAGTAAAATGACAATTTATCGCTAGCTCAAATGAAGCTCTCCCAAAATTCCTCTCGAAATATTTCCAAAAGCTTTTCCAGAGATTTCTCCAGGAAATCTTGCGGAAATTCCTCCAAGGATTTAACCAGAAATTCCTCCAAAATAATCTCTATCGTTACCTCTACAGTGATTTATCCAGGGCCTTCACTAGCAGTTTTGTCAGAAGTTCCTCCAGGAGGAACTTTTAGTAAACAACCAGATTTTCTAGTCCGGTTCCGATTGGGCTCCAGAAATACGTTTAGCAATTCGTTCAGGAATTTTGCAAGAAGCTCCCTCTGGGATTTCTCCAAGGATTTTTGCAGGGATATTTCAATAACGATTTTGCCAGGAGTTTATGAAAGTGTTTCTGACGAAATGCCTCCAGCGGCTTCATTACAGATTTATCCAGTAAAATCTTTTTTTTTTTATTTCTCCAGGATTTTCTCCAAGGGTTTCTCAAGAAACGTTTCCAGGAATTATTGCAGAGATTACTTCAAGGACTCTTTCAGAGATTTTTCCTGATATTCCTCCAAAAATTATTCCAGAAACATCTCTGAGGATTTCTCTAGGAAAATCTCAATAGGGATTTTTGCAGAGATGTCTTCAAGGCTTTCTACAGTGTCAACTGCGACAATTTCTTAGAGAATTATTTCGGACATTTCTCTAATGATTACTACAGAAGTTCTTCAGGTAGTACTCTCGAGATTCCTCTAGAAATTATTCCTGGAATTTTCTGTAGAGATCGCTTCAGGAACTCTTCCGGAGATTTAATCGAAAATTTATCTAGGGATTCTACAAGAAGTAGCTTCATAAATTGCTATAGGAATTCTTCAGGATTTTTCCAGGGAAATCGCTACATGAATTATTCTAATGATTTTACCTCCGGGGATTCCTCTAATAATTCCTCTATAAATTCATACAGAGATTCACTTATGAATTTGTGTCGGAGACGAACCAGCCAACGGCTGAAAGTCTCGATAATAAAGATAATAATAACTTATGAATTCCTCCAGGGATTTTGTTAAAAAAGAAAATGCAGTTCTCCAGAGTTTCCAACTTGATTTTGTTTAAAGATTCCTTCAGAAACTTTTTTTGAGGGAGGGATTCCTGAAGCAATCTCTGGAGAAACCTCTTGATATAAATCTAGAGTAATCTCTAGAAGAAACTCTGGTGAATTTCTTGACAAAAAACCTGGAGAAATTCTTGCAGGAATCTAAGGAGCGATTCCCGAGGAAATCTCTGGAAGACATCGTGAAGAAACCCCTGGAGCATAACACATGCTTTTCGGCTACATAGTCTTTATTTGTTCCACGAATTTTTATAATAAAGACGGCGTAGACGAAAAGCCGTTTTCATTAAAATATACAGTCTACTCTTTACCAGCTCATCCCTGGAACCATTTCAAGAGAAAACCATTAGCGATTTTCTGAAGCAACCCTTACAGGAATTCCTGAAGATAAAGCTGGAGAAATCTCTGCAGGAACCCCTGTTGAGCTTTACCTAGCGTAATGCATGGAGGAATCTGGAGAAACTCCTGCAATCTAGAAATTTTCCTGGTGGATTTTTTGTAGGCATTTTACTATTGTAATCTCTGGAGAAATTGCAGGAATCAATGGAAGAACCTCTGGATGAATTCTAAGAAGAAATCTTGGAGGAATCCCTGGATGATTTCTTGGAAGCTCAGAACGAATCTCTCGAGAAACACCTGGGGAATCCTGGGGATCACCTGAAGAGATCGTTGGAGTAAGCCATATAGCGGTTTTCCTGGAAATAACTCTGGGAGAATTCCTGGATGAAATTCACGAGGAATCCCTTGAAGAATTCGTGACGTGTAGACCACCTGGAGGAATTCCTTATGAAATCCTTGGAGGAATTCCTGTTAAAACTCCTGGAGCGAGTCGTGGAACAATTCTGAAAAACATCTTCAAAAATCCAGGAAGTCCTGGACGATTTTCGAGAGGACTACTATTCGCAAGTATCTTCCATTGTAACCGTGAAGGAATCGTTGGAGGAAACTCTGGAGAAATAACTAGAAAAATATCTTGAAGAGATTTTCCTAGTGTTACTCCTGTAGCGATTCCTGGAGAATACCTTGGAGATAGCTCTGCACGAATCTTTGTAAAGATTTTCCTAGAGAAACTCTTGGAAAGGTCTAGAGGGATCTCTGAAAGAAAAGCAAAAGAAATCGCTTGAAACATCCCTGGAGAATTCTCCGTTCAAATTCGGGAGTATTCCTGGAAGAATTCCTAAGACAGATCCAAGAAGTAAAGTAAAGTTTAGTTTGACTGGAGGAAATTATGATGGAATCACTGTAGAAACTCCTTGTAAAATCTCTTAATAAAGGAATCCCTGTAGAAATATCCCTGCAAAAACTCCTGGAATATTCCTTGGTGGAACTTGGAACTTGGAATTGGTGAAGATAATTCTGGAGCACTATCACAACAGGTCAAAAATGTCTCATGGCTAACAAAAGATTTTCTAGGAGAAATCTCTGGAAGAAGTCCTGGTAGAATCCCTGGATGACAATTTTATGCGTGTGAGGCCCACATACTTAGTCGTAGCGGAAAACGCGCAACAGCAAGACTAGGTTGAGGGGCATGGGTTCGAATCCCACAAATCGAGGACCTTTTTGGATTGGAAATGCTATCGACTAACCAGAGCATCAAGCATCTCCGTACCTACAAAGCGATAAACACATGCAAAAATGGCCAATCAGCAGAGGAAGCTCTCAATGAATATCTGTGGAAGCTTAGAAGCAGGCTCTATCTCGATTAGAAGGTAACGACAGAAACAAGGTTTGAAACAGGTTGCTCTTGTGCCCAGAATGCCATGCATACTGTCCGAAGTTCCATTCTAGGGTTCCATATCTTTCATGTGAAGCCTAAAAAACGAAAATCGGTTCAAAACTGGATATTTGAAAGTGCTTCAAAGTCATGGGTCATTTTTAACCCTTAGTGCATCATGTGTAACTTTTGCTCAATGCATTAGGAAGATTAGGTATTATTTCGAAGAGTTCTTAAGAAATTGAGTCAATGATTCTTTCACAGACTTCCTGAGAGATTTTTCAGAGATTCGATCATGATTTTTTCTAGGGATTTTTCCAAAAAAAAAATCAATGAAGTTCTCAGTACTACTTTTGTGGTGCATCCTAGATTCCTAGAATCCGTTTGGTTTTTTTCAAGTAATTTCTTTAGATATATCTTCATAAATTACTATAGATATTCCTCTGGGGATTTTTTATGATTTCATCTAAAACTTACATTGAAAATGTATTTGCGATTTCAACCTGAAATTTCTCTTAAAATTACTGTGCATTGCTGCAAACGAAACAACGCAGCTCACAGACACACATTGCTCTACTCTTCGAAGAAACGGAAACTTTTCCAAAAGTGGACCATTTCCCCTCTTGTTTTAAACCACTTCTCATTGTTCCAGTAACCAAAACGAGCGTTGATTGAGGATGCTGCGTTTAACCGCATTGTTTACCATCGCCATGATCGCGCAGAACTGCATCTGGCCTATCGATCTCCAGCTCAAACAAGACTCCGGTGTGCAATTACGGGAAATCACATCCCTGCATCGAGAAGGCAGGGAAAAGGCAGCAAACGAACTGTGCGTGTGATCGATTTGTGTTCAATCTGCGGTTTTGCCAGCGAAAGAACCGTAAATCGATCCGGCCGGAAATCGGAAGCACCGTCTGATTGCGACCGGCTTTCGGATAACTGCATTGCATTGTTGGTTTCAATCACTTCGTCCGTTTGCTCTGGTTTCCATCATCTTTGAGCAGGTTCAGCATTGTTCCAGAGAAAACCGAAACAATTTCCCGGTATGGAGCAAGTTGCCTTCTAATGAGAGTTTGGCTTGTGTCTCCTCCGATGGAGCGGATTCGGGTTACCAGATTTGCTTTCTGATTTGTTTCTAGCTTCTTGTTTTTAGCTTTTAGTTTTTAGCTTCTAGCTTCTAGCTTCTGACTTCTTGTTTCTAGCTTCTAGCTTCTAATTTTCAACTTCTAGCTTTTAGCTCCTATCTTCTACCTTCTATCTTCCATCTTCTAGCTCTAGCTTCTAACTTATTGCTTTTAGATTTTAGTTTCTAGCTTCTAGCTTCTAGTTTCTAGCTTCTAGCTTTTAGCTTCCAGCTTCTACATTTTAGCTTCTAATTTCTATCTTCTAGCTTCTAGTTTCTAGCTTCTACCTTCTAGCTTGTAGCTTTAGCTTCTAGCTTCTTGCTTTTTGCTTCTAGCTTCTGACTTCTAGTTTCTGGCTTATAGTTTCTAGCTTCTAATTTCTAGCTTCTAGCTTCCAGCTTCTACCTTCCAGCTTCTAGCTTCAAATTTTTAGCTTTCAGCTTCTAGCTTCTAGTTTCTAGTTTCTAGCTTCTAGATTCTAGATTCTTGCATCTATTTTCTGGCTACTAGCTCCTATCTTCTATCTTCTATCTTCTAGCTCTAACTTCTAGCTTCTAGTTTCTAGCTTCTAGTTTCTGGCTTCTAATCTCTAGCTTCTAGCTTCTAATTCCTCGCTTCTAATTCTCAGTTTCTAGCTCCTATCTTCTTTCTTCTATCGTCAATTTTCTAGCTCTAGCTTCTAGCTTCTTGCTTCTAATTTCTAGCTTGTAGCTTTTAGCTTCCAGCTTCTAGCTTGTAGCTTCTAGCTTGTAGCTTCTAGCTTGTAGCTTCTAGCTTGTAGCTTCTAGCTTGTAGCTTCTAGTTTCTGATTTCTAGCTTCTAGCTTCAAATTTCTAGCTTCTTGCATCTATTTTCTGGCTTTTAGCTCCTATCTTTTATCTTCAATCTCTTAGCTCCAACTTCTAGCTTCTTGCTTCTAGTTTCTAACTTGTAGCTTCTAACTTCTAGCTTCTAGCTTCTAGCTTCTAGTTTATGGCTTTTTGTTTCTGACTTCTAGCTTCTAGATTCTAGCTTCTTGCATCTATTTTCTGGCATCTAGCTCCTATTTCCTATCATCAATCTTCTAGCTCTAATTTCTAGATTTTTGCTTCTAGCTACTAGTTTCTGGCTTCTGATTTCTCGTTTCTAATTTCCAGCTTCTAGCTTCTTGCTTCTATTTTCTAGCTTGTAGCTTCCAACTTCTGGGGCTTTCCTTAGCCGAGTGGTGAGAGTCCACGGCTACTAAGCAAAGCGATGCTGAAGGTTTTTGGGTTCGATTCCCGGTCGGTCCAGGATCTTTTCGGAATGGAAATTTCCTTGACTTCCCTGGGCATAGAGTATCATCGTACCTGCCACAGTGTGCCACACGATACACGAATGCGAAAATGGCAATTTTGGCAAAGAAAGCTCTCAGTTAATAACTGTGGAAGTGCTTATAAGAACTCTATGCTAAGTAGCCGGCTCTGTCCCAGTGGGGACATTAATGCCAAGAAGAAGAAGAAGCTTCTAACTTCTAGCTTCTAGTTTGTAGCTTCTAGTTTCTAGCTTCTAGTTTCTGACTTCTAGCTTCTAATTTTCAGCTTCTAGCTCCTAGATTCTAATTTAAAGCTTTTAGATTCTTGCATCTTGTTTATAGCTTCTAGCTTATTGTTTCTAGTTTCTAGCTTCTAGCTTCTAATTTCTAGCATCTAGCTTCCAATTTCGACCTTTCAGCTTCTAGCTCTTAGCTTCTAGTTTCTAGCTTCTAGCTTCTGACTTCTAATTTCTAGCTTTAGTTTCTAGCTTTCAGCTTCTAGCTTTCAGCTTCTAGATTTCAGCTTCTAGCTTCCAGCTCCTTGCTTTTAGCTTCTAATTTCTAGCTTCTAGCTCCTAGCTTCTAGATTCTAGTTTCAAGCTTCTTGCTTCTAATTTCTTGCTTCTAACTTTCAGCTTCTAGCTTCTAGATTCTAGTTTCATGTTTCTAGCCTCTAATTTTAAGCTTCTAGCTTCCAATTTCGACCTTGTAGCTTCTAGTTTCTGGCGTCTAGTTTCTGACTTCTAGCTTCTAGTTTCTAGCTTCTAATTTCCAGCTTCTAGCCTCTAGGTTCTAGTTTCTAGCTTCTAGCTTCTAGATACTACTCGCTAGCGACTGGTCACAAATTTGCTTCTGTCACGAATTTTTCTGATAGTAATTTTTTCAAAGTTTTTGCCTTGGAGCTAATTTTTAAGTGACTATAATAACTGTGTGTTATTCGAAAGTGTTGTGAATTTTATAGTTTTATAATACATGTGAAAATAAATACTTTCGTGAAATCAAGAAAATCAAAATTCATCTCAAGATTCCTCTGCCAGCTGCAGCTGGTTAGCTTTTAATGAAGACAAGCTAAGACTCTCGGTGACCGGAAAGTACTCGGAAGAGAAAATTTTCCGAACCATAGAAGCTGTTCGATGTTTCGGTTTCCGTGTGTGCTGTAGCGTTTCGGATACAAGTTCCAGGAGATTGTGGCGAGCGTTTGGATGTGATCCTTTCAAGCTTGAAATACTTTCCCGGACGTTGTTTTTGAGTTTATTTGGAGCTGAGTAGAATTTTTAATATCTTTATTCCTATAATTTTACGGTAAGATACTTTAATAACACTATGTATGATATATTACTGTATATTGGGTATTGGGGAGGGGTAGCCTAAGGGAGTTAATTGAACTGTTGACTGGATGAAAGTGCGTGGGGTCGCCAGCCTTTTGTCATGAGAAAACAGCCTTAGTGTTGTCTTCCAAAGGTCTTCAAAGATATTAACTAGTCCTGCTACAACAAACCATCAGGTAGATCATACCATCCCGGTATGATTCTGCAGCCATAGGTAATCCTTGCGCTGATGGTGGCTAAATAATCATCATCATCATCATCATCTAGCTTCTAGATACTAGTTTCAAGGCTCTAGCTTCTAATTTGTAGCTCTTAATTTTCAGCTTCTAGCTTCTAGACTCTAGTTTCAAGTTTCTTGCTTCTAATTTTGAGCTTCTAGCTTGCAGCTTCCAGCTTCTAGCTCGTAGCTTCTAATTTCTAGCTTCTGACTTCTAGTTTCTTGCTTCTAGCTTACAATTTCTAGCTTCTAATTTGTAGCTTTTAATTTTAAGCTTCTTACTTCTGGATTCTAGTTTCAAGTTTATTGCTTCTAATTTTCAGCTTCTAGCTTCTAGCTTTTAGCTTCTAGCATCTAGTTTGTGGCTTCTGGTTTCTAGCTTCTAGCTCCTTTCTTCTATCTTCAATCTTCTAGTTATTGCTTCTAGCTTCTTGCTTTTTGCTTCTAGTTTCTGACTTCTAGTTTCTGGTTTCTATTTTCTAGCTTCTAATTTCTAGCTTCCAGATTATTGTTTCTAGCTTCTAGCTTCTAGCTTCCAGCTTCTAGCTTTTAGCTTCTAGTTTCTAGTTCTAGATTCTAGCTTCTGGCTTCTAGCTCCTTGTTTCTGGCTTCTAGTTTCTGACTCCTAGCTTCTAGCTTCTAATTTCTAGCGTCTAATTTTCAGCTTCTAGCTTCTAGATTTTAGTTTCAAGCTTCTAGTTTCTAGCTTCTTGCATCTTGTTTCTGGCTTCTGGTTTCTAGCTTCTAGCTCCTATATTCTATCTTCTATCTCCAATCTTCTTACTTTAAGCTTCTAGTTTCTGACATCTAGTTTCTGGCTTCTAGTTTCTAGCTTCTAATTTCTAGCTACTAGTTTCTAGCTTCTAGCTTCTGGCTTCTAGTTTCTTGCTATTAGCTTCTTGCTGCTAGCTTCTAGTTTATAGGTTCTAGTTTCTAGCTTCTAGCTTCTAGTTTCTAGCTTCTAGTTTCTGGCTTCTAATTTCTAACTTTTAGCTTCCAGCTTCTACCTTCCAGCTTCTAGCTTTTAGCTTTTAATTTCTAGCTTCTAGCTTCCAGCTTCTAACTTCTAACTTTTAGCTTCTAGCTTCTAGATTTTAGTTTCAAGCTTCTAGTTTCTAGCTTCTTGCATCTTGTTTCTGGCCTCTGGTTTCTAGCTTCTAGCTCCTATATTCTATCTTCTATCTCCAATCTTCTTACTTTAAGCTTCTAGTTTCTGACATCTAGTTTCTGGCTTCTAGTTTCTAGCTTCTAATTTCTAGCTTCTAGTTTCCAGCTTCTAGGTTTTAGCTTCTAATTTCTAGCTTCTAGCTACTAGTTTCTAGCTTCTAGCTTCTAGCTTCTGGCTTCTAGTTTCTTGCTATTAGCTTCTTGCTGCTAGCTTCTAGTTTATAGGTTCTAGTTTCTAGCTTCTAGCTTCTAGCTTCTAGTTTCTGGCTTCTAATTTCTTACTTTTAGCTTCCAGCTTCTACCTTCCAGCTTCTAGCTTTTAGCTTTTAATTTCTAGCTTCTAGCTTCCAGCTCCTAATTTCTAACTTTTAGCTTCTAGCTTCTAATTTCTAGCTTCTGGCTTCTAGCTTCTAGTTTCTAGCTTGTAGCTTCTAGTTTCTGGCTTCTAGTTTCTGACTTCTAGATTCTAGCTTCTAGCTTCTAATTTCTAGCTTCTAATTTTCAGCTTCTAGCTTCTTGCTTCTTGCATCTAGTTTCTGGCTTCTGGTTTCTAGCTTCTTGCTCCTATCTTCTATCTTCTATCTTCAATCTTCTGGCTCTAGCTTCTAGTTTATAGGTTCTAGTTTCTAGCTTCTAGCTTCTAGTTTCTAGCTTCTAGTTTCTGGCTTCTAATTTCTAACTTTTAGCTTCCAGCTTCTACCTTCCAGCTTCTAGCTTTTAGCTTTTGATTTCTAGCTTCTAGCTTCCAGCTCCTAATTTCTAACTTTTAGCTTCTAGCTTCTAATTTCTAGCTTCTGGCTTCTAGCTTCTAGTTTCTAGCTTGTAGCTTCTAGTTTCTGGCTTCTAGTTTCTGACTTCTAGATTCTAGCTTCTAGCTTCTAATTTCTAGCTTCTAATTTTCAGCTTCTAGCTTCTTGCTTCTTGCATCTAGTTTCTGGCTTCTGGTTTCTAGCTTCTTGCTCCTATCTTCTATCTTCTATCTTCAATCTTCTGGCTCTAGCTTCTAGCTTCTTGCTTTTAGCTTCTAGTTTCTGATTTCTAGTTTCTGGCTTCTAGTTTCTAGCTTCTAATTTCTAGCTTCTAGCTACTAGCTTCTAGTTTTAAGCTTCTAGCTTCTAGCTTCTGGCTTCTAATTTCTAGTTTCTAGCTTCTAGATCCTTATTTCTTGCTTTTAGCTTCTTGCTGTTAGCTTCTAGTTTCTAGGTTCTAGTTTCTAGTTTCTGGCTTCTAATTTCTAGCTTCTAGCTTCTAAAAATACTTAAAACTGTAATTTTTAAATGAAATTTGTAAGAAATATCCAAATATGTGATTACTGTTACCCGCATTACGGTACATCTATTCTAAAAAGAGTACGAATGGTAACCCTAGAGCAACTGGAATTTGCTAATTGAAATCGAACCACTTTACGGTACGCGGTCGGAGGTGGCATGAGCCAAGATTCCTGTTGGCGTGGACCAATAATGCTACCCTGGGCTAAAGGAGACACATGGAGCAAGACATGTTCCGATGTTATGTCTGGTGCTTGAATGACAAATGCAGTGTAGCACACTCTAACCAATGCAATAATAGTCGAGTTTTCTGCACAGACAGACGGCCGGAGGCAAACCTCAACCGACAGGAAAGCGAAACAGGAAGACGTTACAAATCGAGACCGGGTTACATAAAACTGGAATAAAAGTGTAAACTTTAGCTCTGGACGGACACGACGGCGACGACGAGGACGACGAAGACTGGGAGCTGCAGTTGTGGTCAACATAATGACATTTGTCTGTTGAATAAATTTGCGACTCGCGACTGCAACTGCAGTTCTGGTTGCAAACAGTTGATTTCGTACGGAGTTCCTTCCTAACTTTGCGCGAGTTTCTGCTCCGGTCGGTATTGATCCGGAATTTTGTGACATACTAAAATATTTGCTGCATAGTTGCAAGCCGTGTGCATTGGAAACGTGTTCAAGGTTCATATGTTTCTTTTTCGTGGCGTTTACGTTCCAATTCGGCATTCAAAAATGTTATGGAGTTATGATTTCCATAGATCAGTTAATTTTACTCTGATATAAATAAAAAAAGTATCAGTCTTTCAACATATGAACGAATATAGAGGATTCTGAAACTGTTAGAATTATTACTAAAAAAATGAGGGGTCCATCAATTTGACCATCTATGCAATTTTTTAACTTACCCGAAAGAAGATTTCAAAGGAGCATAAATTTTACGTTTTGAAAATTCAAGTGTAGATAGTGGACCGGTCTCAGCGGGAATTACTCAATTATAATGTATATATTTTCCTTTGAGTAGTGTTTGATCCTTCGACCTTGACGCTTGCTCCTGCGGGGGCGCGCGATGAGGGCAGGATCAAACATGTCGCGCGTCGGTAGTGAAGTAGTGAAAAAGTGATCGGTTCGTTAGTAGTGTTTAATCCTTCGACCTTGACGCTTGCTCCTGCGGGGGCGGGCGATGAGGGTAGGATCAAATTTGTCGCGCGTCATTCGTTCAGAGAAATGAAAAAGCGTCGCAGATCGTTAGTAGTGTTTGATCTATTGATCGCGTCGCTTGCTCCTGCGTGGGCGAGTGACGAGCACTTGTTCGGCGTACAATTCGATTATCGGATTATTTTGCGAATCCGGTTAGGCGTGATTATATCATAGATCGCATCACCAAACATTGGTGACTCCCAGATCTCTACCCTATCCCGCTAACCCAATATCCTTTCCATGACAACCGTGGAGATGCAGAGGTGATCTCGGTCTCTAGTAACAACGGTAGTCACACTAACATTCCTTCCCTTCCCCGATGACCGTAAGGACGTGGCCGGCGCCGTTATTGACTTTTAAATTTGGGCTCTCGATTTGTGCACATTGAAGAATGGTAAGCTAATCCCAAGCCCCATTCATTAATTCCCTGTGCAACTTCGATTGTTCTGGTTAATCACGGAGTAGCAACTACGAATTGTTTATATAATAAAAATAACAAAATGTGTTTTAATTCTATCAAAAACATATCAAATCAATTTATAATGTTTGATACAAAGTATCAAAGCTATAATACTGTTCGATATACGATAATATTGTATATTATTGAGATGTAAACTATCTATTTATTTTGTTATAAAGTTGTTAAAAATGAACAAAAATATATCTTAAAGGGAAATAAAACACATTATGTTATATTTTTGTTTAATTATGTTCTGTGGATAACGGAGCCTAACAAAATTATATCATAATATGATATGCATATCATATTCTGATAAAATTGTATTATATTTTTGTTACAAGCCTCTAGTCGGGAGAGGTTTATTTGCCAAAGTTGCCATTTTCACATTCGTATATCGTCTGGCAGGTACGATGATACTCAATACCCAGGGAAGTCAAGGAAATGTCCATTACGAAAAGATTCGACTGGGAGTCGAACCCAGATACCTTCAGCATGGCTTTGCTTTATAGCCGCGGACTCTAACCACTAGACTAAGCAATTTAAATGCATTGCCCTTAAATTTAATGACCAGCCAAAAAACATTAAACCCATCTTTATTATGACAGCTTCACAATTTTCAACGACCTTCACTTCCCATTCGTGAATGACAAACGCATTTACCTAATTTAAAGCAAAATATTAAAATCGAATTATCCGCACAAAAGAAAGTCAACGCCGATATGCCCCACCTTAATCCGTATCCCATCGCAAATCAAGCGTGTGCTAGAATAAGGGCGTAAGTCGCATGATCGATTTCTCTTCATCGATCCTCTCTTCTGTGAATAAAGGTAACAAGATGCAAATCCGTCAGCACTTTTTCACCGTGAGACGCAAGATTGCATCGCTGCCAAGCGGAAGTGAAAAAATGCTAACGAACTTGCATCTTGTCACCTTTATTAACAGAAGAGAGAATCGATGAAGAGAAATCGATCATGCGACTTACGCCCTTATTCTAGCACACGCTTGAAATATCCTAAACCAAAGCCTCGTCACGGGATTGTTTACATTTCCAGCCCAGTCAGCGAAACCACTTTGATTAATTGTCCTCCACGATGAGATGCTAATGATCCGTCATTGTTTCACATCCCCCTCTCAGCGATTTGGGTTCGACCGTGTCGCGTTTGTTGGGTATTATCCATGACGGCTCTTGATGCGTGGAGTGGCTAATAGGGTCGACGATGATGCACCCACATCCAACAGCCGAACAGACGAGCTGAATGATGTCAGCTGATATGCCCTCCCCCAAAAATTCCCATCAAGTGTCTACGGCCGAGTTGGTGCAGTGCGAACCGTCGTCGTCGCTGGAAGAGAGTCGAGTACTCCGACAGACAGGAACGCCTCCCGAAGTGAAAGATGGATAGATGAATGAATGACGTTGACATCCCTCGTCTACTGGATGATCCAATGGATCTCAGCACAGCACTGAACGGACAACGGTGGTCGTGACGTAACGTGGCGAGTAACTACTCAATCGATACTTTCGCAGGAATTGTCTGCAATCATTCATTCCCGGGAGTGAATTGAAGGAATTGTCCCGAAGGCAGAAATTAGCCACAGCAAACAATGCGAGAATTATCAAACAATACTAAGACAGTTTAACACTGTCAACAGATTGATTGACAGTGCGGCGATTCACGTGAGCGTGACAAGACAAAGTCGGTTTGTGTTTTCCTACACTAACGTAATCACTTAATTTCCAAGTTGCAGATTGCAAACAGAAACTCCCCTTCCCACCATTTGCCATTTTGAAACCGGTGTGATCGATGGGTGTAGCCAGAGGGGGACAGGCGAGTCGTAGTCCTCCCCTGGCTGATATTAATCAAATAATCATCAAAATAAACAATCAAGCTTTTGAAAACAGATCTTTCCGGAACTTACTCGATAGTTTTGGAAACAGTCTGAAAAAGATTTTGCGAGAAATCTGCCAAAACTTTTTGAAATTCAAAAGGTTTTTGCAAAAAATATTGTTAGTTAATTAACTAGTTTAAAAAAAAAATATTCAGGAATTCTTCTTAAGGTTCGTTAAGGAATTTCTAAAAAGCTATTTCCACAGAAATTCTTGATGGAGTTTCACTTTATATTCCACTAAATATTTTTTCTGAGATTATTCAAAGAGATTCTATAGTAGTCACTCCATGTTTTACTCCTTAAATCGTTTCTGGGAATGCCTGACTAGTTTTGTCTTCAACAAAACCTACCTGTTTGGAAATGCCTTTAGGATTTCCTTCAGAAGTTTATTGATGAATTCTTGCAGGAATTTCTGACAAGACTACTACAAACATTTTAATCTATGCCTAAGTAACCACGAATAATAAGCTCCAGCTTCATAAATTAATATATGCATTATAATATTGCATTATAAAAGCGCTACAGAAGAAGACACGTTTAATAACTGTACCTCTAAGAAACTTTATTACTTCATCATTGATGCTTCTTAGCCCGATGCATGTCAAATTTTTTGACAAATGTGCCACGTAGTTAGTAAAAGCATGTTGTGGTAAGAATGAGCATACCATAAAAGTTCACACAACCACAATCGCATATTTTATAACAATGATTAAGGATCAAACCAAACACATTCCTAAAAAAATATTCACCGGCAGCAGTTTCTGGAGAAATATTCGATCTGTAGCTACAGCTACATGAACCATTTCGTTAAAGAAAGCACACTTGAAGTTTGCATACGAAGTTAGAAATTGTAAATTTTCAACACCCTCCCCCTAAAAAATAAAAAAAATGTATGAGCCGTAACGCTTGAGCCTACTCTCCCTCCCCCTAAAGCGTTACGTAATTAGTGGATGGCACCTTAAACATTTTGAATTTGGCGTTGGTTCCAGACTCAGGTACGAATGTCTTGGGGTACCTGGGATGTTTGTGAATTAAAAAGATGGGGAAACGCAAAATCTCATCAAAAGCAGTTAAACGATGGCGGAAATATAGTTTTTTTTTTCAATTTTTGATGTACTGTAGAGGTTGATATTTGTCTTTTTCTATACTTTAACAAATTCACACAAGTGTTACTTTAGTAATATATCAAGAGTTTTTTTAAATGCTACTGAAAGATTTCTTGAGAACCTGCTACATATTTAAAACTCCATAGACCGTTTAAAGAAACGTAAGAAATCCCTTCTTGTTACTTTCTTAGGATATTCTAGATGAAATTCTAAGGAAGTTACATTTTCCTTCAAAAGTTCCTCTAAAAGTTCCTTTCTTCTGGAGTTCTAACAAAAAAATTTTGGGCAATACAGCGGAACCAAAATATTATTTTTGCATCTTATTTTAAGTCATCAATATATATTTCTTTTCATGTCCAAATACAATACTTTACTACAAACTGCTTCGATTCAAACTCTTTAGAACTGATTCCAGTAGTAGATTGAGCACATACATAGACAAGCAAGCAGTTTAACTTGCATAGAAGCTAACTGAGATCGAACTACATTGTATTTTGAGCAGTCAATATGGTGTTTGCCGGACCAGGGTGTTTACAAAAATGAAATTCCCTGATATTTCTTGGTTTCACAAAATAATTACAGATTCAAGAAATCCTAAGATTACAGATTCAAGAATCCTAAGATTAGAACTAAAAAAAAACTAAGATTAGAGTTAGCAGGATAAAAATTGATAACGAAATAATTTTGATTAAATAGTGTTTCAAGCTTCCAGATTTTTTTTTTAAATCCATGTTGAAGCTATTTGATAATATCGAAATGAATTGCATTTGATAAGGAGGCATCATCATTTCTATATCGTTTGCAAGAGCTCTGTTCATCATTATAAACTAAACGGAAATTTTTAGAGCATCAGTATGCTTTATCCTTAAAAATGATTTATTACTGCGTACTCGAGCGAAAACACCATTCACGATTTATTTTTGGCCCGCGTTCAGTGAACAAACCTCAAATGGTATCCGTTTGGAAACTTAAGTTAGCTCAATGGACGAAAAAAGGATTTTAAATTTTCGTTTATTTTTTTTTTATTTCAAGTGACATAAAAATGCGACAAATAATACTGCTCTTAATACTGTATGCATTTTCCAATGATTTTCTCAAGAAATTTCATCAAAAATTATTTCAGGTATTTAACCACGTAAATTAACTACGAAATCATCCGGAATTCCTTTAAAGTTTCTTGCAAATATTTTTTAAGAAAACCCTTAGTCGTCCACGATTTTGTTCGGTGATTCTTTCATCAATTCTTTATGACATTCTTCGCGACTTCCGCTTATATCTTTGTTGTATAAATTTAACCAGAAATTTCTCCAAAGATGCCTCCAGGGATTTCTTGCAAAATCATCCTTAAGTTTTTTTTTTGAGATTTCAACTAATAATTTCTCTAAGAATATCTCCAGTTATTACTCAGAAATTTCTTTAGTAATTCCTACAGTAATTCTTTAAGATTTCTCAATCAAGTCTTTAAAGATTTTACTACACTTTTTTATTAAATTTGGGATAGGGATTATAAGAGTATATTTAAAACTACTAATTGAACTTTAACACTTCACTTCTTGCAAAAAATAAAATACTAAAGTCACTAGTAAGGCGAGCAAATACCTTTAAACTCTAATATGTTGCTTATCTTGACAGATAGGCCTATTTCGTCAGCGACTTACAGACTTCTTCAGTGTCGAGTGCTTAAAATTCAATTAGTAACTTTAAAGATTTGTTCAAGTATTTTCTCCGGATTTTTTCTAGGCATTTTTCCAAAGAAACGAGTGGATTTTTTTCTGAAATTTGAGAAAATGTTCAAAAAAGTTACCTCTGATGAAAATTCTGTAAGTTTTTAAGTAATCTTTGATGACCAATGGTTAACAGAAAATCTCATATATCCTTGAGTTTCCTCGAGTTAGAAGAGTTTGTAGTTCAATTGTTAGAATGATTGTAAAAAAAACGACTTAATCGAAGCTGTTAATAATACTCTGCAACATTTTCTGAACGAACTCCTAGGAAAAACATCACACGGAATTCCTTGAAAAAATGTGTAGGAGGATTTTCTGGTAAAATGCTGCCGTTCTCACTGGAATTCTAAATAGACTCTTGTAGATTCCTTGGGATTTTTTTTAGAGATATTCATTGGGAAATGTTAGAAAAACTGCAGTTGTAATCTGTGGATGAAAATCTAGAGGAACTCATTGATAAAACACAGGGTCGGATTGGGGAATTCTGTAGAGTTATCGTGAATAAAATAACATAGATATTCTTGTCGGGTTTCTTAAAATCCCTGGACTTTTTGTTCGAAAACTCTGGAATTAACATTTGCGGATTCTGCAAGAAAAAAATCTGTAAAAATCCTCGAACAAATGATAAATTCGGTGGAAGGATTAGCAGCCATTCCATGAAAAAAGGATCCAGTGGGTCACCAAATTCCGTGAAACTTTGCTTTTATGTTCCTTATCCGAAATAAGGATACACGTGTTTTGGGATTTTTGATCAGGGTGACCATTTCAAAAAAAAGTGACCACAAAATCGCGACTTTGTAAAATTTGTATTTTTTTCAAAAATCATAACTGTTGAATCGCTTGACCGATTTTCAATTTTCTTGGACGAAATGAAAGCTAAAGATTTTGAACTTTCAAGAAAAATATAAAATTTTACAAATGTTGTTTTTTAACATGAAACAAAAATCAAAAAATTCCGTTTTTTCGTGTTTTGAAGGCCTTGGGACAAAAGGGGCTATTGCTGTTCTCAGAGTCTTATTGAAAACATATTTTTTAGCACAAGGGTTGACTTAGGTATCTCACCTTGTCTAAGATTGAGATTGCAACGTGTGAACAGAACTCTGCACTGTTGATTGCGGATATCAGTAAACGCTAATTAATTAACTAAGTACAGTCAACTTCGCATAACTAGATAGTTAAGGGGGTGTGGCAGGTATAGAGTTATAAAACACAAAATCAGTGCATATGCGATTCAAGGGACCATCGAGGTAGCTATGCAACCCAACTTGTTCTATGGTTCTCTAACTCGATGTGATCGAGATATGGAATATTGAGTTAGGGAGAGTTGACTGCACGATCAGAATGATTGAAGTTAATCAATGCTACAGAAGGACGAATAAGTCGTAAATCGTTTTAAGTAACTGCCAAAAGCTGACAACAAAAGCAATACGAAACCTATTCTGGCGGCTATTACCGTTAGCAAATAAGGTAAAATAATAGCTTACATTAAGGATGTTTTTCTTCAACATCGACTGCTTCTTAAACAAATACTAAAGAGCTGTACTTCAATGATGATTTATCCTTATTTAAGAATGATCTGTTCTTTGAAATTCATTACAAATTCATGATAATTGTATTTGGCAGCATCCATTTATTACGTAACGCCAAAATTTGAAATTTTTGACCCCCTCCCCTCCCCTCCGTAACGCTTTTTGTATGATTTTTTTTGGAAATTTTTGTATGAGCCGTAACGCTAGGGCCTATACCCCCCCTCCCCCTAGAGCGTTACGTAATTTGTGGATGTCGCCTTTCGCTATTGTTTTCAATTTCGGCCAAATGACCCGGAACCAATTTTCAAATTATTGAATTCTCTTTAGAGTATTCTCATAGAAATTTCAGCAGTTTCAAAGGTTTCCTTTTGTAAAAATTCAGATAACTCTCCGAGTATTGTATTGAACGACGGAACATTTATCATCATTTCTTTTTAAATTCATAGCACGCCTGGTTTTTTTAGATATTGACTGTTGCAAGTGCAAAATTTATCGATTTCAGTCAACTTGCATGCAAGTTTTAAAGTTTGTATTCTGATTTATGTACTTAATTTACTAAAGGTATTAGTTTGTAGGTGCTTAAAAATGCGAAACAACAAGGTTTGTAACACCGTTCCAACTAAAAAGCTACTTCTTCATATTGAAAAGTATTGTATATACTTTTTTTTTGGACTATGGCCAAATAGAAAAAAACAACAAATGTTGTATCGAGCCTGTAAGCATATCCAAAAAATAGATAAAATCGATAATAAATAAAGAAACTTCTTTATTAATTTGTCACACACGAAAGTTCACATCTGATTTTGCATAACCGTTGGATTGAATTGCCAATTGAATTTTTAATGGCTGCTTGGGCACGTCAGGAGTTAATCATCAATATTAACCTCCTTTTCCCGAGCAGCCTAGATAGCCGCGTAGTGTCGGTAGCGGTTGTTTCAACTGGCTAAGAATTAACACTACGGACTGCCTGTTCCGGTGGTAAAAGTCCACCTCACAGGTGACCCCTAATTTATGGTGTGATGCGTACCGTGCCTAGGAATGAATGGTTAGGGGGGTCTAAATAAAACCTAACCGCTAACGGAGCCTGTGGGGTACCAGGGCGCCCTCCACAGTATTGAGTCCTTCCTGTGCTACCCGGAGCAATGGTGCAGGTGACCTTGTGTTTCTCCGAGATAATCGGCTGCCCTTCTTCAGTCTCTATCCTGAGGCTTAATAAGGGTGGGATTATGAATATGTTGACATTTAATTTAAATTATCACCTATATGGCTTCGCATTATGCGTTTTACACAGTGTATTCTGTGCTCTTTCGCCTTTGGCGACTTTAAATAGATACCGATCTGGTTTTTTCGTTGCTGGTCATTTTCGTGCTGAGATTGCAAAAAGCTTAATCCTGCCTAGTTTGGGTAGTGGCTACGGTTAGGTTAGCTCAGATCAATCTTCAGCATAAAAGAACAGCAACGATCAATCTTTGCAGACTCATGCAAAATGGTGCAGCCCAAGTGGCGCTAGTTCAAGAACCCTACTTTCGTAGAGGGAACTTCTATCTAGGTAACCTTGTGGACCCAGTTTTTGCTACTTTTAGCAAACTTGAAATGGCAAACTCCATGCCCCGCGCATGCGTGCTCGTTAATAAAGCAATCGTTGCTACACTCATTTCTGAGTTAACTACCAGAGATGTATGTGCTGTCACAATCGATGTTTCTGTTGGTGACCTCAACAGGAAATACGTCTATTGTTCGGTATATTTACCACATGATGAACCATCCCCAACGGATGACTTCAAACGAGTTGTCGTACACTGCGTAACAAAAGGCCTTCCGCTGATTGTGGGCAGTGATGCCAATGCTCATCACATCATCTGGGGCAGCTCGGATATCAATTTGAGAGGCTCCAGTCTGATGGAATACTTAAGTAGTACAGACCTTGGATTACTTAACATAGGCAATCGCCCAACCTTCATGGTTTCTAATAGAGAAGAAGTGTTAGACATAACGCTCTGCTCGAATAGAATCAGTCACGAGTTGACGAATTGGCATGTATCAGATGAGGAATCATTATCTGATCATCGCTACATCTTTTTTGAACATTCAAATGTAACTGCGCAGACTTTGCGTTTTAGGAATCCCCGGTCAACAAACTGGGAACTCTACATTGAATTGGTTGCGACCAAATTTCATGGATATTCTCCGTCCATTGAAAATCCAAGTGATCTGGATGATGCCGTTGATACTACAACATCCTACATTATGGAAGCTTTTGAAGAAGCATGTCCTCTGCGGTCTGTAAAGACTACAAGAGGGACCCCATGGTGGAATTCCGATCTGACTAGACTCAGGAAACAATGTAGAAGGAGTTGGAACAGACGCCGTTCAGCTGGATCAGAGTCGTTCAAGTCAGCTCGCAAGGCTTACAAGAAGGCTCTTCGTTCTGCTGAACGATCCGGCTGGAAAAACCTTTGTACAAATGTTTCCAGTTTGAGTGAAGTCAGTCGGTTGAACAAAATTCTTGCAAAATCTAAGGATTTCCAAGTGAACGAAATTCGCTTACCTAATGGTGACTTTACTTCTTCCGATGAAGAAGTTTTAGAATGTTTATTCAATACACACTTCCCCGGATGTGTGGACATAGCATCTACGGATGAACCAAATGTCTTTTCATGTAGTTACGAGTCTCTGGCCTCGGCTCGCAGTATCGTAACTACTGAATCGATTCAATGGGCACTTAATAGTTTTGCTCCTTTCAAATCTCCAGGAGCGGATGGGATTTATCCTGTTCTGCTCCAAAAGGGATTTGAGTCTATCAAACATGTTTTGAAAAAGCTACTTGTAAGCAGTTTTGCTACCGGGTACATTCCCAAATCCTTGCGTGATATTACTGTAAAGTTTATCCCAAAAGGAGGACGTGCGTCGTATGAGGAAGCGAAGAGTTTTAGACCAATCAGTCTGACCTCTTTTCTTCTGAAATGTCTGGAACGCATTATCGATCATCACATCCGTGATGTTTATTTGGCAAACATGCCTCTTCATGTGAATCAACATGCTTACCAATCTGGAAAGTCCACTGTGACTCTCTTACACAAAGTTGTATACGATATCGAGAAAGCATTCGCTCAGAAGCAATCCTGCTTGGGTGTTTTCTTGGATATTGAGGGTGCCTTTGATAACGTGTCTTTCGATGCCATATTGGAAGCCGCACGAAACCATGGGCTACCTACAATGATTACCAATTGGATTCATCAAATGCTCAAAAACCGACATCTCTTCTCGACATTGCGTCAAGCAGCGATTCGAAAATTGAGTGTTTGCGGATGCCCCCAAGGGGGAGTCTTGTCACCACTTTTGTGGAATCTCGTAGCAGATACGCTATTGAGGCAACTCAATAATTGCGGTTTTCCAACTTATGGATTTGCCGACGACTATCTAGCTCTGATAGTTGGTATGTGCATAAGCACCCTATTCGACCTGATGCAAAGTGCTCTTCAGGTAGTCGAGAGTTGGTGTCGCCAATATGGCCTTTCGGTTAACCCGAATAAAACATCTATTGTTCTTTTTACGGAAAGACGAAACCGCGATGGAATTCGACCTTTACGTCTTTTTGGCACTGAGATTAATATGACTATAATGTCATTATAGATTCCAAACTTTCATGGACACCTCACATTGATTTCAGAGTCAAAAAAGCTTGCATGGCCTTCGGTCAATGCCGGCGAACCTTTGGTAAAACTTGGGGCCTCAAACCCAAATATATCAAATGGATTTACACAACAGTTGTTCGACCAATATTGGCATATGGATGTCTTGTGTGGTGGCAAAAGGGCGAAGTGAGAACAATCCAATCAAAATTGGGCCATCTCCAAAGGATGTGCTTGATGGCGATGTCTGGTGCGTTCTCTACAACTCCCACAGCAGCGCTCGAGGCCCTTTTCGACGTTGCGCCACTACACATATATCTTAAACAAGAAGCACTTTCTTGCTCTTACCGTTTATGGGTACTGGATCTACTGGAGAAAAATCCAGTGAATCGTAGATCTACACACACTTCGTTGTTTCCACTTTTGGTGAATTGGGACAAAATTGTCCTTGCTCCAAGTGATCTCACAATTGCTTGTAACTTTCCTTACAGGACATTTACCACACAATTCCCTTCACGGGAAGAGTGGACGTCTGGCTATTTGGAAAGAAGTATATCAAACAATATAGTATGTTACACTGATGGCTCCCTTCTTGAAGGTAGAGCTGGTGCAGGAGTATATTCTCGTGAGCTAAGGCTGAATCAGTTTTACTCACTTGGTAGAAACTGCACCGTTTTTCAGGCGGAAATATTTGCTCTTATGTGTGGAGTGCAATCAGCACTTCAACAGCGCGTAATGGGTAAAGTCATATACTTCTGTTCAGATAGTCAGGCTGCTATAAAAGCTCTCGCTTCGGCCAACTCAAGGTCGAAGCTTGTTATCGCATGTCGAACTCAAATTGAGGAACTGAATTCAGTCAACTCCGTAAACCTTGTATGGGTACCTGGCCATTCTTCCATCGCTGGAAATGAATTGGCTGATGAGCTAGCTCGCGATGGAGCATCGCATGACTTCATTGGCCCAGAGCCGGCTATTCCAATTTCGAAGTGCTGGGTGAAGCTTCAGATAAACTCTTGGGCGGCAACTCAGCACAAGCAATATTGGAATAGTTTGGAGTCGTGTCGTCAAACAAAATTGTATATTACTGAGCCATCTCCAAAGGTGGCGAAGTATTTAACAAATCTGTCAAAGCAGAATTGCAGTCTCTTGGTCAGAGCGTTGACAGGCCACTGCCGACTCAACTATCACATGGCAAATATTCAGCGTGCTGACTCATTTGTGTGTGATAGTTGTGACTCCGATTATGGAACTTCGTATCACCTGATATGTAACTGTCCAGTTTTTGCGCAAATGCGATTCCAATTACTTGGTAAACACTTATTAAGTGAAACTGAATTCAGAAGCCTGAATCTTCAGGACATTCTGTTATTCTTAACCCGCTGTGGTAATGAGCTGTAGGCTCTCTTTACGCTCATGCGTTTTGCAGTGCCCTTTTTAGGGCGCTGTTCGAACCCATTGTGGTATGGAGCTACATGCTCTCATTTCGCTTATGCGATCTTCCCTCTTCAAGGGACCCCACTCCTATTTCCTCCCATCTTTCCCTTCCCTTTCCTCTCCCATCGGGTAGATGATGAAATAGGCTCAAATATGGCGATGGCACAAATCTCCCAACTGGTGGGGAACGTGCCTTTGGAGCCAGCCTTCTGATACCTGATACCTGATACCACACACGAAAGTTCACATCTGATTTTGCATAACCGTTGGATTGAATTGCCAAAACATTTGATGATTTATAGTTGAAATTTCACTCAAACATGAATGAGACCAGTATATTCTGAAACTTTGAAAATCTGTAGCACACAATTTTGAAAGGATGGATCACCGTTTTGAAAACGACGTTGGGTTGTATAACCCCAGGTTTATTGGCAACACATAATTTGATCTTTGAGACACGCAAAGAGATCATTTTTGTTTCGCTGTGTTGTGAGTTTCACTAGGAATAAAGATTTGGGAAATCTGTCAGAATTGTTAGATTTTTGGATAGTTTATGGTGTTAATTATAAACTTCTAGAGATTTTCGCCGAAAAAAATCTAAAACCTTTTGAATTAGTTCTTTTATTCAGCTCATTAAAAAAGATAAATATTTAAGGCATAGGGTAGAAGCATCGATTTTGACCATATAATCAGTTGAATCTATGACATTTTGTCGAAAGACATTTGGTCGAATGACGTTTGGTCGAAAGTACATTTGGTCGAACGGACATTTCGTCGAATGGACATTTGGTCGAAAAGGTTTAGTTGAAACAGAAAGCAAATGATATTTGGTCGAACCGACATTTTGTGGAAAGGATAGTGCTTGAGTCTAAATAATATGTAGCATTTTGTCGCTAATGCAAGAGTGATTGAATAATTGAAAAATTATAAGAAATTTTACAAACAATCTATATGCGATTAGCAAAACTTTGATAACCAATATGATGGACGCTCTTCCAAGTTATCAATTTACCTCTTGCGGTTTTTTATGTTTCATGCTGCTCTTTCGTTCAGGCATGTTCTGAGATTCGTGATAAGCTGATCTTAAATGGGAACAAGCCAACTTTTTTCACCTTAGTCAACTCGTCTTCTCTTATCCGATACATAGAATTAGCACAGTTTTCTTTTTTAGTAATCCAAACTTCTACTACAAACAACTGTTATTCACCCGAAGTCATCAACACTGTCAGCAAGTCCATATATTTGCTTGAGGATTATTATTAAGCTGGGAGTCACAATAAGCCAATTGGCCATAGGTAGAGTTCTGATTTCCGCATTCAAAATTATTACCCACAACCGTGAGCTGCAAGACCTGGAATTCAAAGAAAGATCCCGAGCACTCTCTCCGACTGCTTCCATCAGATGAGCTAATCTTCATTACGAAGAACGATGATAAATTCAAAAGAATAATAAATAAAGAAAACATTATGCTCACATCGTTGAGTAATAACATAACTTGTTGAGCAGTATTCCAAAGAATGATGATATTTTAAAAGAATAATAAATTCACTAGAGCTAAATATTTCAGTCAATGTACAAAAAAACTACTAAAAAGTTCATTTAAATAATCATTGCAATCCTAGATTTTGGCATAACTTCAAATTACAAATAAAAAGGTGTATTGAATTTAAAAATAAGACTACATAAAATGTCCCATTATTTTTCAACAACAGTTAATGATTCAGATTATTCAAAGCAAAACTTTGCAAAACTTAGGAAACAATAATCACTTTTACCAAATAATTCCGTTCAACTAATCATCATTCGATCAAAATAAATTTTCCAAAGCCATTCGACCAAATGTCTTTTCGACCACATGTACTTTCGACCACATGTACTTTCGACCAAATGTCATTCGACCAAACGTCATTCGACCAAATGTCATTCGACGAAATGTCCTAAAGCCTAATCAGTTATAGCCATAGTGGCAAATCAGCATGAAATATTTCGTTCTATATTAATTTACTCATTCAAATTGTACCAAAAAAATAGAAAAATAATCCTTTTTCCTATTCTTGTAGCCTTCTTCTTCTTCTTGCTGGCGTTACGTCCCCACTGGGACAGAGCCTGCTTCTCAGCTTAGTGTTCTTATGAGCACTTCCACAGTTATTAACTGAGAGCTTTCTATGCCAATGACCATTTTTGCATTCGTATATCGTGTGGCAGGTACGAAGATACTCTATGCCCTGGGAAGTCGAGAAAATTTCCAACCCGAAAAGATCCTCGACCGGTGGGATTCGAACCCACGACCCTCAGCTTGGTCTTGCTGAATAGCTGCGCGTTTACCGCTACGGCTATCTGGCCCCTATCTTGTAGCCTATATTGACCAATAACATTTTCAGTGCGAAAAAAGGTTTCTGCACAGTTCCGATATTTTGACGATATTTAACGTACACATATAGGCAGGGCTTCCCATATATTTTCACAAACATTTTCTTTCAAGCTGGACAAAACCCGTGCTTCTATCGTAGAAAACAATATCTGGAATAATGACTGAAGAAATATATTGAAGAAAAAAGAGCAGATGGAGTTTGACAAAAATCTTCAAACATAAATCTGGCTTTGAATTTTAAATACACTAAATAGATCTCAGAATGAGTTTCGCGTGTTTTTAAATAATTCTTATTTAATTTGAAAAAAAAATAAGAAGAAAGATTTGAAAGAATCTTTTGAGAAATTTTTGGATGTGTCATATAAAGACTTTTTGAAAAAAAATTGCCCAATTATCCATTAAATTTTTGGAGAACTTCTTGGATTATTTTATAGAGTGATCTTTGCTAATTGAATTATAACATAAAACTCATGCATATTTTTGTAGCAATGGATTTTATAGAATATATTGATGAATTTCCAGGAAAATTCCTTAAAGCATCCCTACCAGATTCTCTAGACAAGATTCGTGCGAAAGTGTATGTTAGATTTCTTTAAGGGATACCTGGAGAAATCGTTTACAATAAAGGACTCAATATGACCACAGCTGTCAAACTAATCACGACCAAATCATCTAGGGGCACTGACCCCTTCTAATGAAAATATTGGCAACGTCCATGGTGAGATCCAACAACATCACTCCTCTGAGTGTCAGCATGCCCCTCGGTGTACTGGCAATTGCTGGTCTAGTCGATTGCTGCTCCGATGCATATAGAATTATTCATTTATTTATTTACTTTTACGGTCTTGTCTCGGACTCCACCCCGATGTGTCCAGCCATGCAACGACGATAGAGAGGGCAAACTGCGGATAGTCCCTGCAAACGAACAACGAACGGTAGATATTAGCAATGCATCTAACGAGTCGATCGCATTTCTGGCCCGGGGTGATGCTTATCTTTGAGACATACCGAACCAGGGGGCCTTTCGTGGAGAACCTTGTTCCAACCCGAGTAATAAAGTATGACAAACTATACCAAACATTCAAATTAAATATCAGCATACTACAGTATGCTCTTCTTAAATGGTAATAAAAGGTAGAGTACCACATATCAATACCAAAAATGTCTATAAACAACACCTGCACAATAAAAAAATAAAGTTTTTTTTTCAATACTAAATGCACCAAGGCTTTAAAATTTTCAGAAAATCTTCACTCACAATAATATTTTATCCGGAAAAATCGAGTAAAACAGCTTATTAATAACACATTGAGTTATGATTGCTAAATGTAATTTTTTTCAGGTGATCAGACTGATCTAAACAATGGTAAATCAAAAATTAATCGAAGTATTACAACTAATTTTGATATGCGATTGTTATAGGCTTGCTATTTGTATCTGATCGGGAGCGTGGTCGTTGTTGTAAGACTCGAATCTCTGATTTGTACAACAGGGCACCCCGCTGCCATTGGTGCCAGTAGGAGAAAGGTAATGAAAATATATTTTCATTTTAAGGGTGTTTTTGTCGTAACGTCACCGCGCCGCTTTGGTTGGGTCCTCTGTCGAAGCTATAGTTCTACAGCCGGACAGGTTTTATGCGCCAAAACTATAAATTTCCGAGAATACAAATGAACATTCAATTAACTTTATCGCAACGGGTATACTATTCCAATCGTACAAGTAGTTCCAAGTGAGGATACAGTTTGAGAATTAATAGGTAGCATTCACTCGGCGATAACCTATCCCTTTGCGACTCTTTGGACGAGAGGAAATAGATAAATTAGAACTAGAAAGGTTTATCACCAATATTTATTAACAAAGGTTGATCGTAGAGTGAAACATCCAATTTTACATTCATTTTAGCTGGTTCATGTGAGTGTTTTTTTATGTTCATAAGGAGCTGTTATTTGACCATTGCTATATATCTTCATCTTTCAATTTTTCTTTGCACTACGTACCACTGGAACAGAGCCTGCTTCTCACCTTAGTGTTCCATCAGCATTTCCACAATTATTAACTGAGAACTTTCTCTACATAGCACAGTTTTCCATGTTTGCCATTCGCATATTGTATGGCACGTACGTAATGATACGATGATATAGTAGGGTGCAGAGCTACTTGGGCACTCCCATGATTGACTTTGGCATGGGGGGTTTGTATCTGCCGAATTGTCTGAAACTTTGCAATGAGAAGCACTTCAAAACGACGCACCTTGTGGCCACATATGAGCTCTGTAGCTTTCAGAAAACCCCACTGCCGAAGTGGATCAAAAATGCCAAGAATAGGATCCGGCTCCCTTTAGAAATTTTATTAACGAAAAGATCTTGCACCGACCGGGAATTGAACCCAGACACATGTCCACTGACGTTACCATAAGGCTAAGAAAAACGTCCATACATAGTTCTACGAAAGTCTTGCGCCAACACAAATTCTAGTCTCGAAAATTCATCATTTGACTATCTTGCAATTTGTTGCTGCACCAACCTGAAAAGACAGAAAAAGAAAATTTGGTGAGAAAGAGCTGTATTTCGCTAAAACTGTTCATTTGGCTGTTAGGTAAATTTCTTATTACACTTGTCTGGAGCAAAAATACATAGTTATCATCAATTTCAGGGACAAGAGTATGCATCATTTGCACACGGCATTTTAGAATTTAATGTTTGGGTAAAATTTATGTTTATTAAAAAGTTTTTGGCCTTGCTATTCTTATTTATTAACAAATGCACGGAATGATGGTCCAAAAATGAATAATTTTCAAATTACCATGCCATTATTCAAATAAATCACCAATGTTTCTTAAATTTTGTATAAAAAGGATGAAATTCGGGGAATGTTCTCACTTAAGCTTTGAAAAAACAAATAATCTACAATTATCTTACACACATTGTAGTATTCCAGCCTATGAAATGATCTGCTGAAAAGAGCACCAAATCATTCCAATCCTCTTCTCATCCAGACATTAACAACCACGGCCCTACGTTTCGCATTTCCAACGCATTAGCTTCGACATAATAGCTCACCCATGAGTATAAACTGCTACGCCTCGTGTCTCTAACCGATAAATTCCGTTGCGTATGGGCAAAAATGGAACGCAATTAATTGACACGCGTTCAGCATTGCCACCTATACCTATCTTGGCGCAGAAATCGAGATCCATCTCGGTGGTGGACTGATTCGTCGTTTCAAACCAACCGCAATCAATCATCGCCTGTCCCAAAGGGAACGAATCGTCGAGGTTCCTCGCCTCCATAGGTCGGTTCCATCTATTCTCCGGAACCAGACTCCTATGAGTAATTAGAACTAGTCCACAAAAGGGCACCGAGATGGTGTCTTGTGGCCACACTGGACCATCAACATCGAGCGGCAGACATTTTTGGGCAGTGTCTAATTAATTAAAATTGCTGTTGCAGCACATGTTGCAGGCACCCTCGCCATTTTCCAACGGCACTACGAATGGATGGAAGGGGGGGGGGGGGGCACCCAGAAAAGATTTGATTTTAATTACCATCAAACACACGGCGAACCAGAAGCAAAGTGTGAATTGATCCCGATCACGTCCACAAATGGGCAGCCATCATCATCGCGCGCACTGCCAGTTTGTCGCTTTTTCAGTCGCTGATTGGTGTTGCAAAAAAGCACTTCATTCCGTTGTTGTACGTTGCGTCGTCTATTCCCCTCACTAGTGCACATTGGGCCAGATAGCAAAATAAAGAGGAAACTCGGATACAACATTTTAAAAGGGCAAATATAATAATTATTCCAATTATTGGCATTTCCATATTGTTCATTTCCCATGCAAATGGAGCTTTTGGTATGGATTAGTATCTATCATATATGACATAAATTTAGACATAGACCATAACTTTGAGGGAACGAAGCACTTTTTGCCTCTTCAATAATATGCCAGAGGGGCAAAGTAATATTCCGAAAAATTTTCGACAAAAAAATTAAAACGGTAAGGTATAATCAGAAAAATAAAATTTTCATCTTCCTTTACAAAATAATAGAATATATACTACGTCATATTAATTTACACAGATGCCATTTAGAAGTAAAGCTACATTTTTAACTCCAATAGGAAATTTATGTATGACGTTTGTAAAGCAATTCACCCATATGTGAATTCATATCCTCTGTAAATATTGAAAGTAAAAATAACATAACCAAAAAACTTTGCCCAGCTTGATTAAAAATTTTAAGCAACAAATCTAGTGAAGGCATGCATTTGCTCATGAATAAAGGAGCTTCTTGCCATGGTGTTATTGATGACAGTTTTGCTTTCTTCGTCGTAGGTAGCATTGGCGCGGTAAATGGCTGGGCATGGCGTACCATTGGTACCTCGCGTACCTGCAGGAATAAAATAGACCCCTTTGTGCGGTCCTTAGCCTCTTGCCCAGCAACTCCTATCCCTACCTCATCGTGGTACTGGCCGGGGTACGAGTAACCTTGGGGAAGATCGGGTAACCAACCCCGGTGGGAACTTTAGTCGTATGCTGACAGGGAAGGGAGGGTTTGCTTTTGCTTTTGCCTTTGCAAACCTGGAGCGTCTGTACTCCATGTTAGGAGCGGCTCACAACAGCGTCTGTTCCCCATGTCAGGGGCGGCTGATCATCGTCCGAAGTGCCAGAGAAGGACTTTAAGCTAAACTGCGCACTATGGCCCTCCGAACATTTAGGGGAATGGTCCTCCGGAAATCTAGGGGGTTTGTGTCAGGCCCTGCAAGCCAACCGTAAAAACACATCAGCACAGGAACGTCAACGAAATTATACGGACGTGAACAATCGGCAAAGACCACAGCGACGAAAAAGGACTAGCGATTGGAAACTCGGTACGTAGAACTGCAAATCTCTCAACTTCATTGGAAGTACTCGCATACTCTCCGATGTACTGAAGACCCGCGGTTTCGACATCGTAGCGTTGCAGGAGGTGTGCTGGACAGGAGCATTGGTGCTCATCAGAAGATCACCTCAGCAGACAGAATCGCAAATCGACCACGTTTTGATCGATGGACGGCACTTCTCCAACATAACCGACGTCAGAACCTATCGTGGCGCTAACATTGACTCCGACCACTACCTGGTGATGGTGAAACTGCGCCCAAAACTATCCGTCATCAATGATGTACGGTACCGACGGCCGCCCCGGTACAATCTCGAGCGGCTGAAACAACCGGATGTCGCCAATGCGTACGCGCAGCATCTTGAGGCAGCGTTGCCGGATGAGGGCGAGCTCGATAGGGCCCCTCTTGAGGACTGTTGGAGAACAGTTAAAGCAGCCATTAACGACGCTGCCGGAAGCATTGTCGGATATGTGGAACGGAGCTCAAGAAATGATAGGGTCGACGAGGAGTGCCAGGAGGTTTTAGAGGAGAAGAATGCAGCGCGGGCTGCAATGCTGCATCATAGTTCGCGGCAAAACGTGGAATGATACAGACTGAAGCGGAAACAGCAAACCCGCCTATTCCGGGACAGATTCTCTTCCGTCGTCTATTACCTATAGCAAACGAGTTCGTGGGAAGTTATCAAGCAGGTTTCATCAACGGCCGCTCGACAACGGACCAGATCTTTTCCGTGCGGCAAATCCTCCAGAAATTGCGTGAGTACCAGGTCCCTACGCACCATTTATTCATCGATTTCAAGGCGGCATACGATAGTATCGACCGCGTAGAGCTATGGAAAATCAGGGACGAGTACAGCTTTCTTGGGAAGCTCACAAGACTAATAAGAGCAACGATGGACGGTTTGCAGAATAGCGTGAAGATTTCGGGCGAAAATTCCAGTTCGTTCGAATCCCGCCGGGGTCTTCAACAGGGTGATGGACTTTCTTGCCTGCTGTTCAACATCACGCTAGAAAGTGTCATGCGGGGAGCCGGGCTTAATAGCCGAGGATCGCTTTTCACAAGATCCAGCCAATTTGTTTGCTTCCCGGATGATATGGATATTGTCAGCCGAACATTTGGAAAGGTGGCAGACTTGTACACCCGTCTGAAACGTGAAGCGACAAAATTCGGCTTGGTGGTGAATACGTCAAATACAAAGCTAGGCGCCAGAGCCCGCCTAGAAAGCAGTGTTACGATAGACGGGGATACATTCGAGGTGGTTGATGAGTTCGTCTACCTCGGATCCTTGTTAACGGCTGAAAACAACGTTAGTCGTGAAATTAGAGTTCAAATTTCTCAGGAGCATATAAATGTACTGACAAGTGTGCAACCCAAACGTTTCTCGGCTCATCGGGATCCAAGTGTGCTGCGCTAGCCGGAGGCTCACGAAAATTTTGAAAGCGCACACTGGGTGATGTGCACATGGGGAAACTCGTCTCAGGCGCTGCTCGGCGCTACAGTTCACCATCAATATCCAAGTTGTGAAACAACTGCTTAGAAACGGAAAACCTCTAGAACTATTTTTACTTTATTATACAGGTGTTTAGATGGTTTACATGGTATGGTCGGAGACTCATGATTCGAGAGTTACAATTTCGATCCTTGTTGAAAATTTTTGTCATCACTTCAATTATTGCGCTGAATTTTAAACAGCTCATGTGACAGAGTGCATGAGATCACAGGAGGCGCTTGTACAGCGCGCCCATGCATTTGCAAGCATTGAGGCTCCTGCACCTAAGGCTACAGCACGTGCACAGTAACTCTACGTGAAATACGGTGACGCATCATCAGTGGAAGTCGCGTCTTCTATGGGCTCCAGAAGAAGCTGCGACCGAGAAAGATTCACCCACGCATCAAATGTATTATGCACAAAGCGCTAATAAGACCGGTTGTGCTCTATGGACATGAGGCATGGATCATGCTGGAAGAGGACCTGCAAGCACTTGGAGTGTTCGAACGAAGGGTGCTTAGGACCATCTTTGGAGGTGTTCAGGAAAACGTTGTGTGGCGGCGGAGAATGACCCACGAGCTCGCTAGGATCTACGGCGAACCCTGTATCCAGAAGATGGCGAAAGCTCGAAGGGTGTTTTGGGCATGGCAAATTGCAAGACTACCGGACAATAACCCTGCAAAGAAGGTGTTCGCGTCAAATACGGTTGGAACGCGGGTAGCACAGCGAGCGAGGTGGCTTGATCAGGTGCAAAAAGATCAGGGGAGCGTGGGCCAAAATTGAAGTTGGAGGGACACAGTAATCGATTGAGTAAATTGGCGTAACATCGTTAACGAGGTTTTATCAAACTGTAAAAAATAATGGACGATTCGACTCAATTTTTTCACCCTGAAGTTTCAGAGTCTGAACCCCTTACTCTGAGTGAAGTATATGGTCGATGCTTCTAGAAATAACCTCACTATAACGACTAGTTCCTTAATTGCAAAATATGTTGAATACAACTCGTTGAAAAACTTTTTTCGGCACTCTCCGTATTATACAACTTCGCAAGCTTCGATGGCTTGTACGACTCGTGCTATAAAAATCCCAAGTTTGAAACTTGTTGCATAAATAAAAATTTCCCCATTGATTTACTTTCTGGCCCACTGTGCAGTGCCGGTGCAGTGCTCTTATTGGGTGCAGCAAAAAACGGGGGTACAAATCTCAATTATGGTGGAATAATTAGAGCGCAAAAGCTCGGCCTGTCATCGTCGCTCTTGTGGAGGAGCATCGCGCGCGCGAAGTTAATTGCTCCCGGTGCTTATTTGGTCATTTCGATGCGTGCCATTCTGCACCAAGTGGTCGATGTCTATTATGGCGCGGTTTGTTCAACAGCAGAAGCAAGAGGAAACTGAACTTTGTAGGAAATGGTTCCGTCGATTAGTTGGGTGGTCCTCCTACTACTGCGGCTCGCCCAATCGGGTGGAATTTCCATGCTTGTTGTTTGGTGTTGGAGTTGAGGGCACAAAAAATGTCAATCGTGATGGAATTTTTCGCTATTTTGGTTTTGTTCGACCCTCGTGACATGTCCGTGTTGGAATTTTTCCTGTGAGGGATTTGTTCAGAATTGATACTAATTAAAATTAGCTGCGAAAGGAGAACGCTGCAACAAGATTTTATAAATATCGAAGATTGTTTTTGTTCGAAGGAGTAATATAATTGAAACGGACAAGGAAGATACAATTACTTAAGGTGAACTTGCACGGCGTGATCTTTCTACTTATTTTACATTTCTGAAGCACAAATGATTTAATTTGTCATATGTATTGAATTAAAAATTCAACTAATTATTTTCGGCAAATGCGCAGAAAATGGCTGTTCTTTGACGGAGAGGCCTACACTCCCGTGCAAAAGTTTGGGTTCACCCTCTCAAAAACATACAAAAGTGTTCTGTCCATATCTCTGTGGTTACACGTCCAATTGAAACTCTTTAAACCGCATTCGAAAGGCAAAGAGTTATTCTTACTTCGTATGTATTTTTCCAAAAACATTTTTTGAATTTTGTATACTAATGTTTTACTTAAAGTTGTGACATTTTTCAAAAAACACACTGAAAATTCATATTCAATTTCCTCAGCATTGGGTCGACCAAAGTTTTAAATCAAAGTGTCATTAGAATCGTAATCTTATATTCTTTGAAGAGACCCCACGAAATTTTTGCGGAAAAATCTGGAAAGTATTCAAAATCAATGAAACAGTCAGTCAAGTCATCGTGCAAAAGTTTGGGTTCACCTGAGCCGCATGCACATCATTTTTGTCAATATCTCTGCTATTTTTCAACCGATTTTAACAGTTTAAAGCTTTTTTGAGCGCAAATAATGGCGCGTACATGATCCGTTTGAGATTTCACAGATTTAGGTAAGTTCAGGTGAACCCAAACTTTTGCACGATACACCATACTGAGGGGTGAACCCAAACTTTTGCACTATGACTTGACTGACTGTTTCATTGATTTTGAATACTTTCCAGATTTTTCCGCCAAAATTTTGTGGGGTCTCTTCAAAGAATATAAGATTACGATTCTAATGACACTTTGATTTAAAATTTTGGTCGACCCAATGCTGAGGAAATTAAATATGAATTTTCAGTGTGTTTTTTGAAAAATATCACAATTTTAAGTAAAAACTTAGTATACAAAATTCAAAAAATGTTTTTGGAAAAATACATACGAAGTAAGAATAACTCTTTGCCTTTCGAATGCGACTTAGAGAGTTTCAATTGGACGTGTAATCACAGAGATATGGACAGAACACTTTTGTATGTTTTTGAGGGGGTGAACCCAAACTTATGCACGGGAGTGTATGTCTTCAGCAAACACAAATTTTTGACATCCCTAAGGTAACGCAGGTAAGTCAGATGTGAAAATATTTTATAATATTGATCCCAAATTCCTACCTTGAGGAACACCAGCTCTTACAGTAAGTCATTCAGACTTGAAGTTCTGATAATCAACCTGAAGTGTACGATTTGAGAGACCGCTTTGGATTATTCTAACAATGTGTGTTATAAAATTAAAGTTTTTTTTTAAATTTTACAATCAAGCCTTTATACCAAATACTGTCGGACGATTTTTCTATGTCTAGAAGAACAAGACCAATAGAATAGCCTTCAGCTTTGTTGGAGCGAATCAAATTTGTTACACGTAGAAGTTGGTAAGTGGTCGAATGTCCATGGCGGAATCCGAACTGTTCATTGCTAAAAATGGAATTTTAATTGATGTAGACCATCATTCTGTTCAAAATGCCTTTTATAAAAAAGTTTACTGATTAAGGAAAGCAAATTGATTGGACGATAGCTAGAAGAGTCTTATAACACTTGTCTGCTAGCAGTACCTGCCCTGCGCTCTACAGTTTAATTTCCATTCGTTCGCACTTGATGCACTCTGCATTTGCTCCATTTCATTTGCATAATTTTCAATTTGTGAATCATCATTTTAAAAAAGTACTCTCATCGTACGAGATCGTCATTATTTGCGGTCTTCAAGCTAAGAATTATGACGGCAACGTGTACGATCGCAAAGTAGAGCGCCCAAGAAGGTCACACGTCTCATACCATGAATGAAACCGAAATGAATAAGCACCAACGATACAACAAGTGCCCATTTTCGCACCTCGACAGTTTCAATTCTGTCACCACTGGCCTGCCGGATGATTGTACACGGAACGAGATGATGATACAGTTCTGAAATAGGGAGGGTATGATGAACCTCAATCTACCGGGAACGACCACAACCGCATAAAATAAACAATTCTCTCATCTGGAGACTCATCATCATTGTCTTTTGCGGTAACTTCCAGGGTCTGATCGCAGAGGAGAACATCTCATCAAGGATATGCATAATTTGGGCACAACGATTCCACCACGTGTCGTTTGATTGGATCGTTATTTTTGGGAATGCAATTTTCTCAGTGACCTACTTTTTTCGTATGAAAGACGGGTTTGTCATGTTGCCAAATGAGAAAATCATTATGAGAAGAAAAATCAACACTTGTTTGAAAAAGACAACAAAATAATATGGAACTAGCTTACCCGACGTAGTTAGCCTCGATCCAACGAAATTTTATAGCGTAAAGCTACGTATAATTGTGTTTTTATGGCTTGCTCAGTCTAGGGAAATCAAAACGGAAAGTTTTGTTTTGCCCAACGTTTCGGCACTCTGTATTTGGCCTTTATCAAGGGTAAAACTGTCTACCGTTTTTCGCAACGGTAGACAGTTTCACCCTTGATAAAGGCCAAAAACAGAGTGCCGAAACGTTGGGCAAAACAAAACTTTCCGTTTTGATTTCCCTGGAATGAGAAAGCCATAAAATCACAGTTAAAATCCTTCCAGTCGAGTATCCTAGATCAACACACAGATGGCTACGTATAATCTTTCAAATCGCTTGATACTGATGACCGCAAAATCGCATAAATGTATGCTCTGGCCATACTCCATCGAGCACGTGGCCTCAGTACTGTTGTGGTGTTCTGATATGAAATAATTGTAGCCTATGGTGCTGTTGTAGTGTTCCTTCTGTTGTGAAATATTTCAAAAGTTTCGGAAGATTCTATGAATTAGAAAGTAGAATCTTAAGTCCCTGTCGCCTTACACACTACACCACGAAACACGAATAAGCCTAAGGTTCAAAGTTCAAGCCCGAACGTTAACGATCGTTATAAACAGATCGGAGTCAAAAAATAGACGGAAGGATACAGGTCATTCAGATGGAATGGTAGCGAAAGAGATAGCGCTTCAATCGGTTCTCATTCGTAGTTGATGAGGATCGTCGTTTGAAAAGGTCGTAAAATTACTTCGGTGATTTTACGTACTTCCGTCCACGAAGATGTAAAATCACACCTTATCTGAGGACTTTCAGAATCTCTACTCGTCCATTTTGACCTGGACCGTGGAAGAGGCGAGAGTGCGTGAATAATCGTTAAATGTCGTGGTGTGTTTCATTTGGTAATAAATTAAAATGTGAGAAGTCTTGTAGATTGAAATTAATGTTACTTTTTGTTCCTTTTCGTTAGTCACGTAAAGTTCGTTAGCCTAAAGTCAAGAAGGTTAAGTGCGGTCAAGTTAGTTTGTGTGTGCGATTGTGAATTGAGAAAGGTAATTGTGAAGTTTTTTGGTTGTGTGGAGAATTCTCAGCCGTTCGACGGCTTTTTACCCTGAATTTGAATCTAGCGATCAACGGTCCAAGCTCGGCACACCACACCGCGAAAGTCTACTCGCTAAACGCTGCTCTCGACCCCATGCTTCAGCGCTCAAAAGTCCCGGTTTGAGGGGAAAGCCGGAAGGGAACAAACCGTTCCGACATGGCCGCTCTCATCACCAATTTCTGTTAACGTGGACAGGCCACGTGTGAAGTCTCCGACGATCCCTACCGTCGTCAACTGCGTCAATCCGTCACCGACGCATGTGGTTTCCGGCGTGCGACACTTCATCATTTGGTAAACCAAAAAATCGCAGTTCGTTGCCGTATTTGGAGTGGTAGTCGCAATACCACCATCATCGATGTGTTAAATTCGGAATCCTGATTTACCGTCGCATTCTTCGTCCGGCACTTCTACTTTGCCAGCCCATTCAACGGCCGTCGCTTCTGCTTTGCCGGTGGCATTCGTCGCAGCAAAAAGGGTCCGTGAGTACAAGCCCAACCAAACTAACCATGCGCATGCGTTAAACCTCCACACAAATATCCGAGCTCGAAGATAAAAAGAAGATGATCGTTGAACATCGATAGAAGTAGGATAGAAAAACCGCCCACACATTAGGGAAAGTAGGAATAAGAATGAAGAGGAAAGGAACACCCAATTATGAATAAAAACCTAGGTTATCAAATTTGAATAAACTTCTAAATGTTTTTGCTGTTCTCAACTGAATTATGTATTTTTGTAGTATGTTAAAGCTTTCCCTGTAACAGTTTTTGGTCTTCGAGATTTCTCACGTTTCGCGTCGTTCTACCTGTTTCTCTCTCTGTTTTTTTGTACGCCAGGATAGACTGCCTGGGAAATTAGTCTCTCCCCTCACGTGTCTGAAGCGGGCAGGGAAATTTGAATTAGTGAGTTCTTCCAGTGATGATACTCGTGAGTGGTGTCTTTTTGTGTCGGTAGAACGACGGTCAGCATCAACTATTTTTTGAGAATCGCTTAAGGCGACCTCCATAACTGAGAAATCTCGTTACACTATACCTTTTGAGTTTTCTGTATCCATTCCTAAATTGCTATTTGGACTCTTATAAAACTAACCCGCCCTGAGGTTGGGTTTCTTGCCGGGCAAACATAAATCGACAGACGGTCCTCTTCGGAGGTGGCACTAAAGCCGTCTGTTTCTTGAGCCAGGGAACGAAACAGGAGACGTAAAACCTTTAGCCGTATTTTACGTGCTACAGGTTCAAGAATATTCTACGAATCAGAATAAACAATGTTCCAGAAAACTCCAGAATATTCTGTCATAGAGCTATTGTAGTGCTCCGCAATTTGCAATTGTAATGTTCTAATATTAAATTCTTCCGTTGTAGTGCTCTTAAATTGCTATTGTAGTGCTCAATGAAACTTTTCGATGAAACACTTCAAAGCGTTACTGAAAGACAGACAACTCTGGGATTTTATATAAATGATAAGCAATAACAGCGTATAAATATGTAATTAATGATTACGAAGTAGTTTTTATTAATTTATTTTTAGGAATCTTATTGCATACCAGCCAATTTTTTTTATCAAAATAATGAACAACATACCGACCTATTTTTCCCACCAACAGAAACAGTGCTGAAAGTGCTACTTTTCAGTACTGTTTCATAACTTTGTTGTTAAGTACAGGGTGTTCGTTTATTATCCGTACAAACTTTGTACGCCTGCCTCTATGCAACCAAGCTAAACCCATTGAGCATTCGTGCTTGGTTTAATATCTTGACTAATCTTGACTTACGCAATAAATTAGAACCATTACAGTTGCCAAATATTTGTAACAGCTTGCCAAATGTGTTGACCGGCCCTAGTAAACGCCAAATATTGTAAATTCGGAAGGGAAATGCCCTTCGAATTTACAATATTTGACCAGAATTGTTTTCTATTTCTAGCCTTTCTTGAAGGCAAGATCCTGTAGATCATCTCAAACATTTAAAAGATATTTGATTTCATCTCTTTCAAAAATTTTTAAAAGATAATATCTCTAAAATGGCTAGTAGCAAAAATAATTAGAATAACGCAACTGGGATATTTTAATTTGCTCATCTCAATACTAATCTCCCATATTAAATGAAATTTGTTGACCCGTGCTCAAGCCATTTCGTGACATACAAACACCATTCTTTTTTTTTTTTTATTTATATACTAGTTGGTCCGGCAAACGTTGTATTGCCACTCAGTAGCCCGTATTATAATGCTATGAAGACTCCCATAGAAATCGAAAGTTTTATTTGCACTCGGTTCTTCATTCTTTCCTCGGTGATTTTTTCACATTATTCTTATGCACGAATACGTCGGAACCCCTTGACCAGTGGATTACATTAAAATTGTAGCACAATTATATCAAGATTTCATATAAATAAATATCAAAAACAGAGGTATAAAATTTAGTTTCATTTTTGTCAGAGGGACATCGAATTGATGACAGAAATTATAACATTATTAAAACAAAATAAGTTCTTATAACAAAGTCTGTTTAAAATTTGCTTCAACTTTAAACATAATTCGTTATGAAAAATCTAAACCAATTGTTTATAACAAATTTTGTTATAAATCTATTATTGAAAATAACAGAATGAGTTGTAATTTTGTTTGATTTGAAACAAGATGAGTTATATTTTTGTTTAAATTATAATATATTTTGTTTCAACTTTGTTGAGTGTAGAGGAAATTGTGTCATATTTTTTGTTCTTTTAACTACAGTCAACTCTCCCTTACTCGATATTGAAGGGACCATCGAGTTAGGGGGGTATCGAGTTACAGAACACAAAATCAGTGCAATTGCTATCCAAGGGACCATCGAGTTAGCCATGAAAACCAACTTTTACTATGGTTCTCTAACTCGATATCGAGATACCGAATATCGAGTAAGGGAGAGTTTACTGTAATAACTAGCCAAAATTATAACATATTTTGTTGAAAAAAAAACTTGCTAACTGAGTTACAAAATCTTTTACAACTGTGTTTTAATAAACTGGAAAAATCATTAGAATACGTTGACCCGTGTTCGTGACATACAAGCACCATTCCATTTTCATTTATATAGATAAATTGAAATGGTTGGTAAATGGCTGGGCATGGCGTACCATTGGTACTTCGCGTACCTGAAGGAAAAAAAATAGACCCCTCTGTGCGGTCCTTAGCCTCTTGCTCAGCAACTCCTATCCCTACCTCCTCGCGGTACTGGCCGGGGTACGAGTAACCTTTGAGAAGATCAGGTAACCAACCCCTGGTGGAAACTTTGGTCTTATGCTGACAGGGAAGGGGGGGTTTGCTTTTGCTTTTGCTTCTGCAAACCTGGAGCGTCTGTACTCCATGTTAGGAGCGGCTCACAACAACGTCTGTTCCCCATGTCAGAGGCGGCTCATGCTCGTCTGAGTGCCAGAGAAGGACTCTAAGCTAAACTGCGTACTATGGCCATCCGAACGTTTAGGGGGAATGGTTCTCCGGAAATCTAGGGGGTTGATGTCAGGCCCTGCAATCCAGCCGTAAAAACATCAAGCAACGACTGATCGACGAGAGAATACGAACCGGGACAATCGGCTAAGACCACAGCGCAAAGGCTAACGATTGGAAGCTCGGTAAAAAAAACTCTCAACTTCATCGGGAGCACACGCATACTCGCCGAAGTGCTTAAGGACCGCGGATTCGGCATCGTAGCGCTGCAGGAAGTGTGTTGGAATGGATCAATGGTGCGAACGTTTAGAGGTAACCATACTATCTACCAGAGCTGCGGCAACACACACGATTTTCAGATGGGTGATATGCAGAGGCGCGTGGCCGATCAATGAGAGAATGTGCAAGTTGAGGCTCAAAGACCGGATAATCAACTTCAGCATAATAAACGTGCACAGCCTCACTCCGGAAGCACTTATTATGATAAAGACGCTTTTAACGCGCAGCTCGAACACGAGTACGACAGCTGCCCAAGCCATGACGTCAAAATCATCATAGGAGATCTAAGCGCTCAGGTTAGCCAGGAGGAGGAGTTCAGACCGACTATTGGATAGTTCAGCGCCCACGGACTGACGAACGAAAACGGTTTACGACTAATTCATAGCACCTACTTCCAGCACAGCCTTCCACACCGATACACCTGGAGATCACCACAGCAGACAGAATCACAAATCGACCACGTTCTGATTGATGGACGGCACTTCTCCGACATTATCGACGTCAAGACCTATCGTGGCGCTAACATCGACTCTGGTGATGGTTAAACTGCGCCCAAAACTCTCCGTCGTTAACAATGTACGGTACCGACGGCCGCCCCGGTATGACCTAGAGCGACTCCAGCAACCGCATATCGCAACAGCGTACGCGCTGCACCTGGAGGCTGCATTACCGGAAGAGGGTGAGCTGGATGAAGCCCCTCTTGAAAACTGCTGGAGAACAATAAAAGCAGCCTTCAACAATGCAGCTGAGAGCAACGTCGGGTACGAGGGATGAAGTCGACGGAACGATTGGTTCGACGAGGAATGTAGGCAGATTGTGGAGGAGAAGAACGCGGGCGGTCATGCTACAGCAAGGGACCCGGCAGAACGTGGAGCGTTATAGACGGAAACGGCCACAGCAGACCCGCCTCTTTCGGGAGTAAAAACGCCGCCTGGAGGAGACAGAATGCGAGGGGTGGGAAAAGCTGTGCCGGTCTCAAGAAACACGCAAGCTCTATCAGAAGCTCAACGCATCCCGCAGCGGCTTCGTGCCGCGAGCCGAGATGTGCAAGGATAAGGATGGGAGCATTTTGACGGACGAGCGTGAGGTGATCGAAAGGTGGAAGCAGCACTTCGACGAACATCTGAATGGCACTGAGAGCATAGGCAATGAAGGTCAGGACAACGGAGGAAATGCCTTTGTCAGTACTGCGGAGGATGGAAACCTACCAGCTCCCACTTTGGGGGAGGTTAAGAATGCCATTCACCAGCTCAAGAACAATAAAGCTGCTGGTTAGGATGGTATCGGAGCTGAACTCATAAAGATGGGCCCGGAGAGGCTGGCCATTTGTCTGCACTGACTGATAGGCACAATCTGGGAAACAGTACAGCTACCGGAGGAGTGGAAGGAAGGGGTAATATGCCCCATCTACAAGAAAGGCGACAAGTTAGATTGTGAAAACTTTCAAGCGATCACCATTCTAAAAGCGGCCTACAAAGTATTATCCCAGATCATCTTCCGTTGTCTATCACCTATAGTAAGCGAGTACGTGGGAAGTTATCAAGCCGACTTCGTTGACGGACAATGGACCAGATCTTTACTGTACGGCAAATCCTTTAAAAATGTCGTGGATACCAGGTCCCAACGCATCACCTTTTTATCGATTTTAAGCAGGCTTCTTCCTTGCTCTTGACTTATACTCTTTCTCCCCCTTTTAATGATCAACTACAAAAGAGAAGCGATTTTACCCACACACAAAGTGAGCGTACGAGCTCTGCGGGATGAAGAGTTCACACGTTTGTGTTTTGTTATTTTCATTCCCACAGTGGGGAAGAGCTTGTTTTGACAACCTCAGTGCTTAAAAGAGAAGGAGATTATTTTTTCCCTTTCTCAGTTAGGGGGAAAGCATGTTTTCCCATTTCTCAGTTCGGGGAAGAGCATTTCCAGACAGCTCTTCGTTGTCTCTTTGTAGCTCTTTGCCCAAAAGGGCAAAGAGGACAGCGAAATCATGCTCTTGTGTTGACGGAGAAACCAACCTCAGTTCATCCCAAAAGCAATGATGATGTGTTTGCAGAGCCTCGCAGTAAGCTAGAGTTGTCAAATGGAAGATGTGCGTTTGGATAGAGCCAACGTTTCTCTCCACTCTCTCAGCCACGCATTATTCAACCAACAGCGAATGCTGGTTCATAATTGTTGTGAGCGTACAGTTATCGCTCAGCTCCTGAGACGCATAGACGTTTTTTTCGATTGCGCTCCTCAGTGGTCCGTATGTTAATACAAAAAAACATTGACTCGTGGGTCACCATCGACGGGCAGCAGGCATATATTGTCTACAAAGGGCAGCTGCAGTCTTGCAAACACTGCAAAGAACAGGCACACATTGGCATTTCTTGTGTCCAAAACAAGAAATTGCTGGTGCAAAAGAGCTACGCAAACGTAGCGAAGCAAGTTGTATCGGCACGACCACCACCGAAAAAGTCAACTGGCGCGAAGCCGCCAAGACAAAAGCCGACCGGGCCGAATCATCCCGTTCCCCCATCAGTAACGTCGGATGCCTTCCCCGAGCTCCCAAAACCTTTGAGCCAGCCCGAACAGCCTGCCTCGACATCTAGCATCGATTTGACGACGTCCCCCCGCCCGCAAACCCAACGCGCGCATGGTTCGACGTCATCGCTCCGAACATCACAAATCGAAGAGTCACCAAAAGCCAGCATTGTTTTGGTTGACTGCTTCAAAAAGCCGACGAGTGCGATGCGATCGCAGAGCAAGAGTGGCAATGGCAACGAAACCGACGATTCTTCCACTTCCACGAACAGCAGACGAAGCGCGCGAGGTCGACCACCCGGCAAAAAGCCCCGTCGGGAAGATGGTGACGACGAGCAGGATGAAGACTATCACCCATAAATGGCTCTCTCGTCCTATAACATCTCGTCCATCACCATCGGCACGATCACCAACCCCACGAAACTAAACGCGCTACGTAACTTCATCAGCAGCCAGAGTCTTGATATTGTGTGTCTGCAAGAGGTGGAAAACGACCAGCTCTCCTTGCCTGGCTTCGTCGTTCACACCAATGTAGACCATACGAGAAGAGGTACGGCCGTTGCGGTGAAGGTACACATTAAAGTCTCTCACGTCGAGAAGAGTTTGGATAGTCGACTGCTTGCGCTGCGAGTGCAAGACACAACCATCTGCAATATTTACGCTCCCTCCGGCTCTGCGCAACGGGCTGCTCGGGAGGAGTTCTTTAATGGAACTCTCGCCTATTATCTCCGTCACCAAACCCCACACGTAATTCTCGCTGGCGACTTCAATTGCGTATTGCGCGCATGCGACTCGACTAGCCCCAATACAAGCCCTGCTCTAAAGACAGCCGTGCAACAGCTACAGCTGCATGATGTGTGGGAAAAACTGCGCCCACGAGACCCTGGCTTCACCTACGTCTTCCGGAACGCGGAATCGCGACTCGACCGCATTTACGTCAGTAATGGGTTGCGAGAAAATCTGCGAACTGCGCACACTCACGTGTGTTCGTTCACGGACCACAAAGCGCTAACCGTTCGACTATGCCTTCCCCAGCTCGGACATGAGCCTGGGCGTGGATTCTGGTCTCTGCGGCCTCACCTTCTGACCGACGAAAACGTTGCGGAGTTCCAGTATAAGTGGCAATATTGGACCCGGCAGCGTAGGAACTACAACTCATGGATCGATTGGTGGCTCACGTACGTTAAACCGAAAATTAAAAGCTTTTTCAAGTGGAAATCTCGAATCGTTTTCGACGAATTCCACGATCAGCATCAGCGTTTATACGCTGAACTACGGCTGGCGTACGATGGGTATTACCAACATCCAGAAATGCTACCCACAATTAACCGGCTCAAGGGGGAAATGTTGGCTCTGCAAAGAAACTTTTCCCACATGTTCATGCGCATCAATGAGACCTACGTGGCGGGTGAACCGATGTCCATCTTTCAGTTGGGGGAGAGGCGACGTAGGAAGACCGTCATCACACAGCTGCGAACGGGAGAAAACGAAAAATCGTCGACGAACCACAAGCGATCGAAGCAAATTTGCTAAATTTCTTCTCTAGCCTCTACTCGGAAGAAGTAGCAAACAACAACGAGGTTGGGTTTGCCTGTGAACGTGTCATCCCACTGAACGACCCAGTGAACGAAGCATGCACAAGCGAGATTACCACGGCAGAGATTTTGTCTGCAATTAGAGCGAGCGCACCGAGGAAATCCCCGGGTTGCGATGGCATCCCACGAGAATTTTATCTCCGCATGTTCGACGTCATCCACCGAGAGTTGAACCTTTTGCTCAACGAAGCACTCGCCGGCAATCTCCCGCCCGCGTTTGTGGAGGGCATTATCGTGCTTGTGAAAAAGAAAGGAAGCGACAACACGGCCCAATCATACCGGCCTATCTCGCTGCTCAACAGCGACTACAAGCTGCTATCACGCATTCTCAAAACCAGGCTTGAGTGTGTGATGAAAGCACATGGCGTTTTGAGCGACGGCCAAAAATGTTCGAACTCGGAGCGTAATATTTTTCAGGCCACTCTCGCTCTTAAAGATCGAATAGCAAGTCTACGTCACCACCGGCGCGCCGGTAAGCTCATCAGCTTCGATCTTGAGAACGCTTTCGATCGGGTCCGTCACTCTTTTCTCTTCGAAACCATGCGCTTGCTCGGGTTTAACCAGGAACTCATCGCTCTGCTCTCTCGTATCGCCAGCCGGTCATCCTCTCGGCTGCTCATCAATAGGCCAGGGGAAGTGGTTCACCTAGAGTGAATTTCTGTCAGAGAAAAAGTAGATTTTGTATGAGATTTGACAGAAAAATGAATGACAAGTTCATCCACTTCTCCTGGCCTATGGGCATCTCTCTCGCCCGTTTGAGATACAACGTTCGGTCCGGCAAGGGGACCCCTTGTCAATGCACCTCTTCGTGCTGTACCTCCATCCACTGGTGTGTAGGCTCGAGCAAGTGTGTGGCGACGATCTCCTGGTGGCGTATGCGGACGACATCAGCGTCATCGTAACATCGACAGCGCAAATCGAAGCGATGAATGAATTCTCGCGTAACATTACTAAAGGACCTATGTACAAATGAGAGATTCTCTCCTCTCTCGTTCTCTTTTGATTATAACAGTGGAATACTAAAGATTTTGGGAAGTTTTTCATTATAGATCGAAAGTCAATTTCCTTGATTAGAGTTTCATACAAAAAAAGCAACAGAAGAGATTAATGTGACTCAGTTATTAATGAAAGAGAAAGTAAACAAAGAGAGCCTCTCAATGTTAGATAGGTCCTTTAGTAATGTTACGCGAGAATAATTCTCATATAATAATTATTATTATAATTATTATTCACTCGTTTCGAATTAGTAGCCGGGGCAAAATTAAACCTACGGAAAACGGTTGCCATAAATGTTGGGTTTTGCGAAGGCAACGAAATTGATGCCCATTGGCTGCAAACAGCCAACACTGTGAAAATTTTGGGTGTTGTTTTCGCAAACTCAATACGTCTAATGACAACCCTTAACTGGACCGCGATGATGGGAAAATTTTCGCAGCAAATGTGGCTGCAATCCTTGCGCACGCTCACGTTACAGCAGAAGGTCATCATGCTGAACACCTTTGGTACCATTAGAAGTGCACACGGCGAAAATTACCTCCACGATGGGTGCGTTCCTGTGGAGAGGAATAGTCGCCCGCGTCCCGATCATGCAGCTAGCTCGCAGCAAAGAGCACGGTGGACTGAATCTGCATTTGCCAGCCTTGAAGGCGAAATCTTTCGCCATCAACAGACACCATCAAGAGATCGATTCCCTTCCTTACTACAGATCCTTTCTTCTCCACGCTCATCCCCGCCCAGCAATTCCCATAGACCATCCCGACATTAAAATAATCCTTTCAAATTATTCCCAAATTCCACACCTCATTCAACAAAACCCCTCCGCCGATCTCATCCATCGGCATTTCATTCAGCAAACAGAATTGCCCAAGGTGGAACGCAACAATCCAGCATGCAACTGGCCACGCGTGTGGCGAAATATAGCAGACAAGAAGCTAACATCAACGCAGCGCACTCATCTCTATCTGCTAGTAAATGGCAAAACTGAACATCGCAAACTGTTATTCGCGATGCAGCGAGTGGCAGACGAAAATTGCACGTATTGTGGGAACCAGACGACTGAAACTCTCCAACACAAATTCAGTACCTGTGCTCGTGTCGGCCCGGCATGGACGAGTCTGCAGCAGAGGCTTGCGAGCCTGATAAATGGATGGAGACGACTCACTTTTGAAGACCTGGCGAGACCTGCTCTGGCAGGATTAGGACGTCCAACGAGAGTGAAAATATTGCGCTCATTTATTAATTACATCTGCTTTGTTCATTCATGTCACGATAGAATTGATGTTAACGCTTTGAATTTTCACTTAGATTTAGAATTTTAAAACTGTATTCCCAATGAATTGACCACAATAAAACCTATTTTAAAAAAAAAAAAAAAAAAAAAAGCGTACGAGGTCGCTTCATCTATCAGATCAAGATGAGCAGAATAAAGCCTGGCATACGATAGTATCAACCGCGTAGAGCTATGGAAAATCATGAACGAGAACAGCTTTCCCGGGAAGCTCACGAGACGGTTAAGAGCGACGAGGGAAGATGCGCAAAATTGTGTGGAGGTTTCAGGCGAACATTCCAGTTCGTTCCAGATCCCGCCGGGGACTACGACAAGGTGTCTGTTGTTCAATATTGCACTAGAAGGTGTTATGCGGAGAGCCGGGCTCAACAGCCGGGGTACGATTTTTACGAGATCCAGTCAATTTGTTTGCTTCGCGGATAACATGGACATTGTCGGCCGAACATTTGAAAAGGTGGCAGACCTGTACACCCGCCTGAAACGCGAGGACCAAGACAAAGATATTCTAGCTGGTGAGGCCTAGCGCGACAGGTCTCGCCTAGGTAGCAGTGTTACGATAGACGGGGATACCTTCGAGATGGTCGACGAGTTCGTCTACCTTGGATCCTTGCTGTCGGCTGACAATAACGTTAGCCGTGAAATACGGAGGCGCATCATCAGTGGAAGTCGAGCCTACTATGGCCTCCAGAAGAAGCTGCGGTCAAAAAAGATTCGCACCCGCACCAAATGTACCATGTACAAAACGCTCATAAGGCCAGTAGTCCTCTACGGGCATGAAACGTGGACGATGCTCGAGGAGGACCTGCAAGCACTTGGAGTCTTCGAACGTCGGGTGCTTAGGACGATCTTTGGCGGTGTGCAGGAAAACAGTGTGTGGCGGGGAAGGATGAACCACAAGCTAGCCCAACTCTACGGCGAACCCAGTGTCCAGAAGGTGGCCAAAGCTGGAAGGATACGATGGGCAGAGTATGTTGCAAGAATGCCGGACAGCAACCCTGCAAAGATGGTGTTCGCTTCGGATCCGGATGGTACAAGCAGGCGTGGAGCGCAGCGAGCTAGGTGGGCGAATCAAGTGCGAGCGTGGGGCAGAACAGAGGATAGAGAGATGCGGCCATGAACCAAGTATTGTGGCGTGAAATTGTTGATTCAGAGTTAACTAAATAAATCAAATGAATTAAAATAGATGTATCATAAACAAGGTGCTCACATTATAAAATTAACCGTTCTTATTAACTGATTTATGATAAAACGCAGAGTGTTTGCCTTCTTCAAATGCTTATTAATTTAGCCATCGTTGCCAAAACCATCACAAAAACTGATGATAAGAATCGAAATATTAGCAAGCTTCAAATTGATAATGGCTCCTAATAACTGTTATCGATCGCTTTTCGCAATGTACGCGTGATGGTGTCTAATCAATATCGTGCAATCATTAGCCTAAGGTGATGGCGCTGCTCGCTGAACACACGATCCCAATGACAGTTATTAGTTTGCGTTATGGCTGTTTTACAACGACTAATAGGTGTCCTTTGCCGCGAGCCAAGTAATCTTGGACGTGCCGCGATGATGACCAACCCTGGCCGCGGACCGAACCGACGGTAGCCAAGAGAGACCAAAGACCGAAGTCCGATGTTAATGATGATGATGAGGATGTAATTTTTCAGCTCTGCCCTGCTCGGTCTACAAAAGTGCCGCAAGGTGCGGACAACTCAATCCCAAGTATAATACGTCTTTAAGATGTTCTCGTGGAGATTGACGACGACGACGACGACGAGAGGTGCGTAGTGTAATAGTTTAGGTGGAGAATTTACTGCACCTACATTGACGAAGCAAGTGATTACAAGCGATGTGCGACGTTATGTGATACTTGATTATGTAATTTAAAGCCGAGGTGACGAGCATGATGCATGATTGTCATTTTCTACGATGGATTGATCGAGTTAAGTGTCAACGAAAACTTCAGTCTTTCTACCTCAGAAATTGATGTTTTTTAACAAGTGAATCAATTGTCAAACAACATTTTTGATAAGACAATTTTATTACGTTTGCATTAATTTTTTTTTGTGTAGATGTATCATAAACGTCATCTGTAAAGAAAAACATGTAGGCTTTTTTTTCGGATGTTTAAGGTCATCCAAAACATTCTGGAATATCTACGTAAGGATATATAAATGAAGTATGGTTAAATAATCCAGGATATTTTAATGCACTTATGACAGTCCTCAGCACTTCAATATACCTTACTTACTCTGAGACCAAACACTATCCTAATGTTTGGCATATCTGGTATCTTAAAATTGTAGCAAAACCTTATTGTTTGTATATTTGCCGCATAGATTAAAACTAATGGTACAACTTTCCCAAAAAATGAATGCACCTTTTATTCTTGATTTCGTACTGTCAAATATAGAAGCTGGATCAATATGAACCATCCGCCATGAATTCCAAGATCATACGTTACTTGACAAACAAAAACTCCAAGGATAACTCCTGAAAATCTTTAATTCCACTTGTTGTACAACGTCATTCAATCACTCTGCGAAATCTTCAATCAAGTGCATAACGTTGAGCATCACGACCACTCTGAATGACATTTGCACGTTAATGTCTGAATTTGGAATTGAGATTGCCTCTTCCAATCCTTGCCTCCGACTCTCCCATAGTGATTGCAGTCGCGACTTTGGCACAGCAACTTCTTGATCAGACCCTAGACAGCCGGCAGCAGCCTTGAACTCGTGCTCGCACCCATCGCTTATTATGGCCATATTTGCGGTGCAGTGAGTCCGGTGATTTCCATCCTTCAAAGAGACAGCCGGGAGTCGGAATTTGACGCAATTGGAGTCCACTAGGGTAAACGCTCCCTTAGTTGGGGTAGTGTGTTTTGACATGTTACGCGTTAATAAATGAATATGAGATATTTTTCAATGATGTACGGTTCAAAACGGATACAATTAGTTTTCCCTTAGGTGCTCCACCACCAGTGTTGATAGACTCACACTCATAATCTCAATCCATACGCTCTCCCGTGAGAGCAAACTCATTAGAGATCTGCTTCGCAAATCTCACGCTTGAGATTTTGATGCAAAATCAACTCAATCAACTTAAACCGTAAAAAATGATTCAGTCGCAAAACCCGGCAAAAACTCGTGAAACCCGAATGTTGTTGTTTACGTAAGAAAGGATTATTATAATTTTACCAGACTAACAAGAAATTATTGCCGTGTGTGAGTAAACTGTGGAAATACGAGACAATGAGTTAAAAAGGTGAGCCAACTCATCCATGATTTTTTGACTGCTGAGTTGCATAATTGACAACTCACGCTTGAAAAATCTCAAGCGTGAGTTATGAGAAATTGAGTTTTTCACAACACTGTCCACCACTGGTACATTTGCCCTTAGCACAGTGATACGATTGGCCGAATCGATTGGTTTGGTATCGTTAAAGGTGTTCATTTAAGGACTTCTCGGAAAACACCCTTCCACGCACAGAAACCACTCAACGAATGCGCTCGCTGCCTAATCGATGATCAAAAATAGCCATAAACGCGCGGCACCCAACAAATACAGCAATTATTTTAATTAAAATTATTTCACCTTTTCTGCGCGAACAGAACCTCCTGAAACAACTTCGATAAGGTGATAATTATCGAAGTTCCTTGTTCGATTTCACGCTTTGTGGGAAAAGGTTCCAAATTTGATTTGCTGCGCTTCTGGTTTCGTGTCGGCGCGGCGAACTGACTGAGGCGTATTCCGACAATGCTTGGAGATTATTAACAGATTGGATTTATGTGTTCCGATGAAAGATTAGGTTCATTTCAAGTTCATTTTTACTCATTTTTTTAAATAAATATGGAAATTATACGTTGTTTGTTATTTCACTCAAAATTATGCGAATGGAAAAGTATAAATTTGCAAATGTTCCTTTGAAGAAGCCTTCAATTCTATTAACGTATTTAATGATTCGAATAAAATTAATTTTTTAAGGTATACTTTAAGGTGAAGATGAATCGAAGCCGAACCTCAAATTTTCAAGAGCACAAATCTGGAGAACCAAACATCCATTTAAGCTGACAAATTAATCGATTGGTCACTAGCTGGTAGTGACCAATCGATTAAGTTTTCAGCTCAAACGGGTGTTCGGTTCTCGCGATTTGTGCTCTTAAAAATTTGAGGTTTGGCTTCGAATCATCTTCACCTTAAGAAACTAAACTTCCAAAATATTCCGTGAAAAAAATGGAGTGTAGGCATTGGAATTGACATTTGTACCTGGTGATCTATTCATGTATGAAGATTAAGAAACAAGTAAAGAAAAATATCTCATCTAAGTCGGTCCATGATCGGCAATGCTTCGCAAATTGTAACAAGCTTGATAAATAACAGCAGCGAACAATCCAAAGAGAGAGCGATGATAAATCCATTCGCTTATTTACCATTAAGGGTAGGTGTTTTATTTTACTGACTTGGTAAATAATTCCCATACATCCTATAGTAATGCTGCTCCCCAGGTTTGGAGCTTGATTAGATGGCTTTTATCATGTACTGTTATCCCCCCGATCCAAGCAGAGCTTTAGCAGAAGATGATAAATAGACTTTCATGATGTGTTGCGCATCATGATTGTTACAGAGATATATTCTCAATTCTCTCCGAATTCAATCCCTTGCAGTATGTACGATGTAAAAAATATAATCTTAGGTATTTTTCTGTAGCTTCATAATTTTTGAATGAAATTGCTTGCCAATTATATTTCCGAATAATTAGCCCTATAGGTGAATTATTTTATGCATAGAGTGGAACTTGGAATTGAAAGCTTTAGCTCACTACACCGGCCATCATTTGGTTTATGTTTGCGGCTGCTAAGCAAAGCCACCCAATAACCTAGAATTCATATAAGTACGTTAGTATAAATTAACAGCATCCATTGGAATTATATATCATGCAAAATTTACGCTCTGGATGTTTTCAGAAAGTACAAGAATTTCTCAGGTAATAACTCCAGGAACTCCTCAAGGAATTACACCAGGAATTTACCGAAAAATTAGTAGGGATTCTTTAAAAAAGTTTCAGAAATTCATCTGAAAATCAATCAAAAAATTAGTCCATGAAAAATTCGGATCGACAATTCCTATAAAATTTCCACCATATATTCCTTCTCAAATTCTTTCCGGTACTCTTTCGGTAATCTTTTCAGGAACTTCTCCTGGATTTTCTCCAAGAATGCCTGCAGGAATACCTCTGAGAATTTCACACACACTACTTTGGTTTTTCTCCAGGAAAAAATTTGAAATTTTATCAGGGAAATCAGAAGCAATTCCTACAAGGAAACACTCCTTGGATTTTTGAAAATTCTTCATGGTAAACTCTAGCAATTTTTAAATGAATTTCTGTCAAAATTTGTTCAGGAATTGCTTGCAAGTTTATCCTAGTATCCTTTCAAAACAAAGCTCGGATGTTTAATAAAAACAAATTAAAATGAATTTTCTCAGTAACTTCGGTTGTGAATCTCTTGGGAATTTCTCGAAGAACTCGTCCAGAAATTATTTGGAAAGTTTCTACAGCAAATTTTCACGAAAATTTCTGAGAATTTCTTCAGAAACTTCATTGGCAATTCTTTCAGGATTTCCTCAGTGTATCATTTTGAAGCACCAAGGCATAACGTCAGAAATTCATTATGAAATTATTTTAGATATTTTTCTACTTATTTAAGGGATAATTAAACAAGCAAATCTTCAGGAAATTATTTACAAAATTAATCCAGGATTACTAGCGGAATTTGAGAAGAGGCTGAGTGGAATCTTTCAGAAATCCTTCCAAAATTCCTGAAAGAATTCCATAATGAAGTCGTCATGAAATTCTCGAATGAATTTCTTAGGGAATTCCTCGGTAAACTTCCTTGTTAATTCGTTGCGGAATTCCTTCACATTTTTTTTTCTCAGAAATTTTGTACAAAGGTTTGCTTGAAAATATCTACAGATGAAAATTACGGAAGAAATTCCTGGAATCATGGAAAAGTGCTGAAGTTAACTTAATAATATAATAATTAATATAATCATATTTGAAGCAAGATAAGTTCCCCGCCTGAACTTATCTAAAAATCAAAATTATTAACTCCAGAAAAAATTTCTAAAGAAACGTTTTAGACAAATTCCAGGATGAAATTCCGCAGGCACTCCTCGAGGAATTTCCAAAAACATTCCTAAAGCAACATTCACAGGAAATTATAGAGCAGAAATTCTTCCGTAGGAACTCCTACAGGAACTTCTGGATTAGCTATCGAAGAAACTTCTGAAGAATCTTGCGGAGCTACAGTAGTAACTCAAAGGAGAATTTCCGAGAAACTACTCGGAGAACTTACTAAGGAAATCCTAGAGAAGCATCCGAAGGATTTCCAGGAAAAAACTCCTATAAAACTGCTAGTGGAATTTCTGGAGGAGCTTCCAGATAAAATCCTAGCGAAACTTTCGAAGTTACTCCTGAGGAAACTTCAAGAGGTTTTTACGGAGAAATTGTTACGGAAGCATGCAGAGGAACTTTCGAAAGATATCCCAAAGAAACTAAAGGAACTGTAAAACTCGTAGGATGTTTGAAGGAATTTCTACTAGAAGTTCCAGAAGTATTCCTGTGGGATCTCCAGGAGGAGCTTCCGGAGGAATTTGCGAAGTGATCCGAACAGAAACTTCCAGAGGAACTACTACAAGAACTTCCAAGGAACTCCTACAGGAACCTAAGAGTCCTCATATCAAAACATCCAGAAAAAAATATAATAAAACTCCCACAAAAATTCAAGAGAAACTTCCGACGACCTCATAGAGGAACTTCGGAAATTCTTAAGGAAATTATCTTATGAAAGAAATTCTAAGAAACTAATTGAAAAAGTGTTAGAGAAACTTCCGGAAAAACTTTGAGACGAACTTCCAGGATACATTTTTGAGAATATTTCGGAAGAACGTCTAGAGAACTTTTAGGAAGAACTCTTAGAAAAGTTTCCGGAAAATTCCAGAGGTATTTGCGGGATAAATTCTACAGAAATTTCTAGCAATTTCCCGTAGGATTTCGGGAAAAAATATTGATGAAACTTCCGGAACTTTCGGAAGAACTTCTACAGGAACTTATTGAGAAGCTTCTAAAGAAACTCGTAGAGAAATTTTCGGGTGTATTGCTACAGGGACGTCCAGATGAATTCCTGCAATAACTTCCGGAAGAACTCCTACTGAAACTTCCGAAGAGATTCTTACAGAAACTACCGGGAGAACTCTTAGAGGAATTTCAGAGAAAAATCATAGAGAAACATCCAGAAAATCCAACAGAAACTTCCGAAGACCTGCTATAGGAACTTCTGGAAAATCTCCCAGACGAACTTCTGAGAGAATGATATGAGGGACTTTCGGAAGAACTTCTAAAGGAACTTCGAAAGGAAGCTCTGGAGGAAATTTTGAGGGATCTTACGAAAGAAATTCTATGGAACAGATTCAATAAGTTCTAGAGAAACTTCCGGAAGAACTTCGAGAGGAACTTCCAGGATACATTTTTGAGAAAAATTCGGAAGAACGTCTAGAGAACCTTCAGGAAGAACTCCTGGAAAAGTTTCCGGAAAATTCCAGAGGTATTTGCGGGATAAATTCTACAGAAATTTCTAGCATTTTCCCGTAGGATTTTGGGAAAAAATATTGATGAAACTTCCGGAACTTTCGGAAGAACTTCTACAGGAACTTATTGAGAAGCTTCTAAAGAAACTCGTAGAGAAATGTTCGGGTAAATTGCTGCGGGGACGTCCAGAGGAATTCCTGCAATAACTTCCGGAGGAACTCCTACAGAAAATTCCGGAGGAACTCCTACTGAAACTTCCGAAGAGATTCTTACAGAAAATACCGGGAGAACTCCTAGAGGAACTTCAGAGTAAAATCCTAGAGAAACTTCCAGAAAATCCAACAGAAACTTCCAAAGACCTGCTATAGGAACTTCTGGAAAAACTCCCAGAAGAACTTCTGAGAGAATTTTTAGAGGCACTTTCGGAAGAACTCCTAAAGGAACTTCGAAAGGAAGCTCTGGAGGAAATTTTGAGGGATCTTACGAAAGAAATTATATGGAACTGATTCAATAAGTTCTAGAGAAACTTCCGGAAGAACTTTGAAAGGAACTTCCAGGAGAAATTTTAAAGAACCTTTCCGAAGAACTTCAATAGGACTTCTAGAAGACTCCTGAAAAAGTTCCCAAAAAATTCCGGAGGTAGTTTCGGGATAAATGGTACAGCAACATCTAGAAGAACTCTCTGGATGAAATGCTACGGGAACTTCGGGAGAAAATATTGGTGAAACTTCAGGAACTCTCTGAAGAACTTCTACAGGAACTTATTGAGGAGCTTCTAAAGAAACTCGTAGGGAAATTTTCGGGTGAATTGCTACAGGAACGTTCAGGAATATTCCTGCAATAGCTTCCGGAGGAACTCCTAATAAAACTTACAGAGGAACTCCTACAGGAACATTCGAAGGAACTTCTACAAGAACTTCCAGATGAACTCCTACAGAAGCTTCCGGAAGAACTCCTACAGGAGCTTCCGAGAAAAAATGTAAAGAAATTTCCGGAAAAAATTCAAAAGAATTCCGAAAAACGCCTAGAATGAATTCTGAAAGAAGCTCCAAGGATAAATTTCAGAGGAAATTCTAGAGAGCTTCCGGAGAAATTCCAAAACAAACGGAGGAATTCCAGGATTGGCTTCCGAACTCTCACCAAAACTTTTGAAGCTACTTTTGGGGAAACTGCGGGGGAACTTCAAGAGTTTTTAATCGGGGAATTCTTACGGAAACTTGCGGAAGAACTTACAGAAGTTATACCAAAGGAACGTACAGAGGAACTCCTAAGAAAATTTCCTGAAGAAATGCAAAACTCAGAGGATTTTTTGTTAGAACCTCTATTAGTACTTCCAGAGGTATTACTGCGGGAATTTCTTGAGGAGCTTCCGGAGGGATTTGCGGAGTGATTCCTACAGAAACTTCTGGAGGAACTCCTAGCCCAGCTTCTGAAAAAAATCCTCTAGATGATATCCTACGGGAACTTCGGAAGAAAATATTGGTTAAATTTCCGGAACTTTCAGAAGAACTTCTACAGGAACTTATTAAGGAGCTTCTTAAGAAACTTGTAGGTAAATTTTCGGATGAATTGCTACGTGAACGTCCAAAGGAATTCTTGCAATAATTTCCGGAGAAACCCTTAATGAAACTTTCAGAGGAACAACTACAGAAACTCTTGAATGTACTCCTACAGGAACTTCCAAAGAGCCCCTTACCGGAACCACCGCAGGAGCTCCTAGGGGAAAATCCAAGAAAAATCTTAAAGAAACTTTCGGAAAAATGCCGAAAGAAACGTTCTGCTTGGATAAATTCTGAAAGAAGATCCGAGGATAATTTTCGGAGGGAATTCTCCGGAGCTGCCGGAGGAATTCCAGAATAAACTGTCGAACACTCCTGGAAAACTTCTGGGAAAACTTGTGGAGCTTCAGAAGTAACTTCAAGCAGAACTTTCGGAGAAACCACTCGGGGAACTAATGAAAAAATCCTAGAGAAGCTTCCGAAAGAATTACAGGAAAAACTCCTAGCGGAACTATCATAGTGACTTTTAGTGGAACTTCCGGAAAAACTTCTAGCGAAACTTCCGGAGAAACTCCAAGCAAAACTTTCTCTAGAAGTGAAACTGCGGAGAAACGTAAAGAGGTTTTTACGGAGAAATTCTTACGGAATCTTGTGGAAAATCTTCCAAAGAAATTCACTGAGAAACACCTAAGAAAATTTTCAGAAGAAATGCATAACTCAGAGGATGTTTGAAGGAACTTCTACTACAACTTCCGGATGTATTCCTGCGGGAACTCTTAGAGGAGCTTCCGGAGGAATTTTTCGGAGTGATTCCTAAAGAAACTTACAACTATAAGAACTTCTGAAGAAAAACCTACAGGAACCTCCGAACGACCTCTTAGCGAAGCTTCCAGAAAAAAAGATCCTAAAGAAACTTCCAGAAAAATCCAAGAGAAACTTTCGAAGACCTCCTAGAGGAGCTAGGAATATCTCCTGGAAGAATTTCTGAGAGAGCTCTTAGAGGAAGTTCCGCAAGAACTCCTAGAGAAACTTCTAAAGGAAGTTCCGGAGGAAATTTGAGAGGATCTCATGAAAGCAATACTAAGGAACTTACCAAAAAAGTCCTAGAGTAACTTCCGAAAAAACTTTGAGAAGAAGTAGGTAGTTTAGGAATAATTTCTACAGTAACTTCTTGAAGAAATCTCTAGATGAAATCCTACATTTACTTGGAGAGAAAATATTGGTGAAACTTCCGGAATTTTCTGAGGAAATTCTACATGAACTTATTGAGGATCTTCTAAAGAAACTTGTGGATTAATTAGCGGAGGAGTTGCTACAGGAACGTCCGGAAGAATCCCTGCAATAACTTCCAGAGAAACTCCAATGAATCTTTCGGAGGATTTCCTACAGAAATTTTCGAAAGAACTCCTACAAGAACTTCCGGATGAACTCCACTAGAACTTCCGGAGAGACTCTTACAGGAACTACCGGGAGAACTCCTAGAGAAACTTCAGACAAAAATCCTAGAGAAACTTCCAGAAAAATCCAACAAAAACTTCCGAAAACCTCTTCAGGAAAGTTCCTAGAAAAAGTTCTGAGAAGAACTCTTAGAAGAGGAACTAGCTAAAGGAAGTTCCAGAGGAAATTTAAGACGATCTTACGAAAGACATTTTAAGAAACCTACAAAAAAAGTTTAGGAGAAACTTCCGAAAGAACTATGAGAGGTACCTTGAGGAGAAATTTTTGAGATACTTTCGAAAGAACTTCTCCAGGACTTGCAGGAAGAACTCATAGAAAAGTATCCGAAAAATCCGGAGGTAGTTTCGGGATAAACTCGACATCAACATCTAGAAGAACTATCTAGATAAAATTCAACGGAAACTTTGGGAGAAAATATTGGAGAAACTTCTGGAACTCTCGGAAACTCATTGAGGAGCTTCTTAAGAAACTCGTATATAAATTTTCGGATGAATTGATACAGGAACGTCCAGAGGAATTCTTGCAATAACTTCTAGAGGAATTCCTAATGAAGTTTTCGGATGAACTTCACGAAAACTTTCGATGGAACTCTTACAAGAACTTCAGGATGAACTCCTATAGAAACTTCCAGAGGATTACCTACGGCAATTTCCGAAGAGGCTCTTACAGGAACTACCGGAGGAACTTCTGAGAATAATCCTAGAGAAACATCCGGAAAAACTTCTAGAGATACTTCAGGAAAAAAAACTCCTAGAAAAAATTTTCAATGAACTTCTAATGGAACTTTAAAGGATCTTCCGAAAAAAAATCAAAGCAGCTTCTTTCTGAAGGAACTTCTAGAAGAACTCCTAGTGCAACGTCCAGAGGAACTTCTACGGGTGCTTCTGGGGAAGAACTTTGAGAGGAATTTACAGGAGACATTTTTGAGAAATTTTTGGGAGAGCTGGTTTGCAAAAAAAAACCCTAGAAAAGTGTCAATTCTATAGTAACTACTAGAAATCCTACGGGCACTTCGGGAGAAAATATTGGAGATACTTCTGGAACTTTCGAAAGAACTTCTACTGGAACTTATTGACGAGCCTCTAAAGAGACTCGTAAATAAATTTTCGGGTGAATTGTTACAGGAACGTCCAGAAGAATTCCTGCAATAATTTACGGAGAAACTCCTAATGGAAAGTTTCAACTCCTGCAGGAACTTTCGAAGGAACTCCTACAAGAACTTCCGAATGAACTTCTACAGAAACTTCAGGAGGAACTCTTACAAGAACTACCGGCGGAACTTCTAGTGGAACTTCCGAGAAAAATCCTAGAGAAACTTCTGGAAAAAATAATCCGAAAGAAACTTCCTCCTAGAGGGGCTCCTAGAATAAATTCTGAAAGAACTACTAAGGGAACTTTGGGGGATCTTTCGAAGGAAATTCTACAGCAACTTACGGAATAACTCATAGAGAAACTTCCGGAAGAAACCTCAAGAGGAACTTCTACAGGTGCTTCTGGGGAAATTTCCTGATAATCTTCCGCAGAACTATCAAAGAAGCTCCTAGGATAATTTACGGAGGAGATTCTAGAGAGCTTCCGAAGGAATTCCAGAATAAACTGTCGGAGAAACTTTCGAACACGACCTTGAACGAATTTCTGATCGAATTTCTGCGGACACCACTAAATTTAAACAGACTTCGGAAAGTTAAAAGGGTCCAGTAGCAGTTGAAGGATTGTGGCAAAACAATGAAGTCAGAAGAGGGAGAAGAAAAACCATATATAAGCTGTCAAACAATATTCGTATAATATCAAGTGTGACTGGGTTTCGTGATATAGTTATATCACGTCGCTTGTATCATGATGCAACTCCGAAGTCCGAACAAGACTTAAAGCACTAGGCTATCCCAGTAGGTCCAAAGAGGACACAATGCCAAAAAAAATTGAAAGGTGTCAGAATTGTCGACGTAAAGGATTTGAAGATCTACTTAAATAATTCTGATTCATAAGCTGCCATTTTCGCTTATATGTGTCCAGAGAATCAAGAAAAAGTAGTAAAAGATCCAAGATCATACAGACAGGCTTTCAGGATCTAGGCTATCGATATCAACCATTTTTGTGTTCAAGATTTTTTTGAAACAGACTGAATTTTAGAACAGATAATACTTTACGCATTGTACCAAAGATGATTAGAAGGAAAGTCAAAAGTAGAGTGCCTGTAAATAAGAGTGACGTCATGTTCCAGTTTCGACATTTCTCCTGCTCGATTGGAACGCGGATTTGTATGGAAATGACAGTTCGCCGCTGTTCCAATTTTGACATTGACGCCACTCTTATCTAGATCCACTCTGGTCAAAAGCTAACTAATATGTAACGTTCTCCTAGTGACCACCAGATGTTGAAGTGTTCGTTTGTGCCATTCACGCTTAAGAAAAGCTACACAGCTCAATCGGGGATGTTCGATATTCCAAATCATTCATAAATGCCATAAAATGTAAGAGAAGAAGAAAAAAACAGCACAGGAATATTTTTTTAGTATGTGTAAAAATTCCACCAATTTTGTGTTGGTCCAGAAGAGCCTGATTTGATGTGAGTTGTACTGATTCCTGTGTAAATTATTCAAAGCGTGTTTGTTTTGATTCATCATTGCTTTTTAATAGGCTAATAGGCTAATAGGCTAATATTTTCAAAGCTGAACGATCACTTCGACATCTGGTGGCTAGTAGGAGAACCGTCATAAAAGAGGTTGGGTTGAGAACGCACCGTGTGCAGCATAGGAAGGAGCACACATATTACGCTTTTTCTCGAAATAGTTTTGTTGTAGACGATCAGAGAGCATTGAAAAACATGATAAACTTTTTTTCCTTCCAAAATGTACAGATCCGGTCAGTGCTCATGTACGATTTGTGGGATAAAATTGGAAAATTGGTGTTTGGCTACATAGGTTATAAACTTCCGGATTCTTTGTTTGTGGCTAAATTTGTTGTGAAATCATGCGTATCGCAAGAATAAAGGGTCAAAATGATTATGCCAATGGAAAATAGTTTAATAATTAATTGATTATGAGCTAATTTTTGAACAAAATATTGAATTTTGGACGTAAACAAACATTTTCAATGACATTTCTCTCCTTTTTACCTAGCGACCTCTATGCTGATAGCGCATTAAATTTGCCTATTGCACGATGATTTAAAATTTAGTCGATAATAATGTTTACGTGCTTTTTACTCAACAGATGGCAGAAGTGTTACTTGAATAGCGTGTCGTCGGCAAAATGTATGGCAAAATAAAGAGTCGATCATCTTTTTCCTTTCGACCATCTTTGCATTGTACTCAAAGATGATTAGAAGGAAAAAGATAACCGACTCCCGTCTTTTCTAGGCGACATGAATAGCGCCGCTCTGGTGAGTCAAAAGCCAACTATTATGCAACGTTCTCCTAGTGACCACCAGATGTTGAGGTGTTCGTTTAAGACATTCACGCTTGAAACAAGGTACACAGCTCAAACGGGGATGTCCGATATTGCCAATCATCTCTAAATGGCATAAAATGTGAGAAAAAGGAGAAAAAACAGCACATAAACATTTTTTAGTGTGTATAAAAATTACTTAAATCTTGTGTTGGTCCAAAAAAAACTGATGTTATGTGAGTCGAACTCACTTCTGTGTAGCACTTTTTAAGGGTGGTTGTTTTGATTTCTTGCACTTTTTGTTTTTGATTACACGATGATTTAAATTTAGCTGAATATAATGTTTACGCGCTTTTAACTCAACAGATGGCAGTAGTGTTACTTGAACAACGTGTCGTCGGCAAAATATATGGCAAAATTAAGAGTCGATCATCTTTTTCCTTTTAACTATCTTTGTTGTACTGTAAAATTGAGCTTATTGTGATCATGAGATATCAGTAATATTCCAATTGAGACAGAGACAAATCAGCTTAGTGTTCTAATGAGCACTTTCACAGTTATAAGCTGAGAGCTTTCTTTGCCAATTGTTTTTTGCAATTATTTTTATGTGTGTATAGCATGTGGCAAGCAACAAATAACTCCTTGCCCTGGGAAGTCAAAAAATAATCAAAACGAAATGACTAGCGCTATTCGGATCCACGACCCTCAGGTTCGTTTTTTGTAAAACTGTGCGTTCACCGCTACGGTTATTCGTGACCTCCATGACCACATCATCTACAGTGTCAATAAAAGTTTAATGAAGTTAGATGTTGGAATAAAACGAAAATTTGTGTATAGTAAACAATAAATTTTGTAATACTAAACGATTTTCATCTAGTGCGAGCAGCGTTAGTGGAAGACAACTACAGAAAAAATACGAAAAAAGTTGTCTACGAATTGAAGAACGTGTATTTGTGAATCACAGATTTTTGACAGTTACAAATATTTTGAATGATAAATGAAATTGGCCTCATATGTACAAGTTTTTGTACGAAAAAATAAAAAAATACGAAAGGGATATTAGATATAACACAAAAAGCCATTTTCGGTGTAAATGAATGGGTAGGTCCGAAACAGTATTTCTTACATAATCATTTAAGAATCGAAGATTTTTAAATCTTAAACCATGGACAAGATGAGGATTTTTTTTTATTTCCGTACAATATGGGCCGAAGGGTCTCAGATTTTCATAAAACTTTTTCCACAGGCAGGGCTCATCAATATATGAATAAAAAAAAATGAGAAAAATTCAAGGTCGCTTATTTTCCCGGAAAACTCAGTTGGATTTTTTTTTTGTTTTCCTCTGACACTACTCACTTTGAAAAATCATAACTCAAGAACGAAGCATCGTAGAAACAAAGGTTTTTATGAAAATGAAAGCAAATTTTCTCAGGAATAAAAAAAATATTAACTGAAAACAGTATTCCACAAAATTTTCCACCGTTGAGAAAATTCGTAAAGAAAAGCCGGAAAAACTATGCTCCACTCGTGGACAATTTTCAAAAAAATATTTTTGAAAAGATTTGAAATTTGAGATTTGAAAGCTTTAATCGCTGAAATTTTTGAAATGTTATTTTTTTTGTTTTTGAGTTATGGCCAATTTTGTAAAATATGTGCAAATGTGCCATTTTGAGCCTTTTCTTTGAAAAATCATAACTCAAGAAAGAAGCATCGTAGAAACAAAGTTTTTTATAAAAATGAAAGCAAATTTTCTCAGAAATAAAAAAAAATATTAACTGGAAACAGTTTTCCATAAAATTTTCCACCGTTGAGAAAATTCGTAAAGAAAAGCCGGAAAAACTATGTTCCAATTAGTGGAAAACTTTTAAAAATATATTTTTGAGAAGGTAATTTCATAAGCTTTAATCGCTGAAATTTTTGAAAAGTCGGAAAAACTATGCTCCAATAGTTTTTACAGCTTTTCTTTACGAATTTTCTCAACGGTGGAAAATTTTGTGGAAAACTTTTTCCAGTTAATATTTTTTTTATTCCTGAGAAAATATGCTTTCATTGCATGCATAAAAAACTTCTTTCTACGATGCTTCGTTCTTGAGTTATGATTTTTCAAAGTAAGTAGTGTCAGAGTAAAACAAATAAAAAATCAACTGAGTTTTCCCGGAAAATAAGCGACCCTGAATTTTTCTCAATTTTTTTATTCATATATTGATGAGCCCTGCCTGTGGAAAAAGTTTCATCAAAATCTGAGACCATTCGGCCCAAACCCGTAAGGAAATAAAAAAAAAATCCCAGGTGTGAAGTTTAGTTTGCCCAATCTTAATAAACACACTATTTCTTTTCCTTTATTTCCAGGAACCTTCACAATTCCCACACCGAAATTCGAACTTCATGTTAATGGCAAGAAATAATAAAAACAAGCCTTTCCCTTTTGTCTCTCAATTTGCCAACAAGCTTTGTTTATGGATCAACCGCCGTCGTCGCCCGATTCCAACCGGGAACAAGAATAACAATGTTTTCTTTTATTCACAAAACATTCCGATTCCTGTCCTCTTCCAACCAACTCCCAAAAGGAAGGTAGCTACGAACTTCTGGTCCTACCGGCGTTTTGTTGCCGGCCGCCAGTGAGCTTCGATCAGCTAATAATGTGCTTGCGATTATAATAAAGCTTGTACCATTCAAAGCCGTTATCGCAAGGGACAAATCTCCGAACATTGTTCTGCAAGTTCTTGTGTGGTCAACACACGGTGGAAAGAGAGCAATTTTCAAAGAATGTTCCGAAGCAGTGGCTGATCCGTATCGGCTGAGAAATTGGATTACAACGATCGGCTTCCAGAAGATGTTGGTCTACTCTGCCGAGATGAAGATGTTTTATGGCGGCAATCGACGACAACGATCCCGAGTGGATCGATTATCGGATGGAATTTTTGCATGGGTAACCGAAAACGGTAGCATACTTCTACGTGGTATTATCAGACCCGCAAGAACGCAAACGCAGAGACTGGCCGTCAGTTCATCCGCCTTGAGCAGCGCCAGCCATTTCTGCATTCCAGGGTCCCCCATGTCAACCCGTGGTTCGTCTGCCAGGCGTTTGTACGAACGGAATAAGGTAGCTAGGCGCATATCCAGCTGATGTTTTACGAGCTGTGCCGTTTTGTCGGTCGGCTGCATGATGGATGTGAATATTCGCGTACCTAAATGCAATTACAAAAGTTATGACGGCTGCTCGTTTGTTTGCCGGCTGACTACCACTACCGGTTAACTAGAGTTGGGTAAGTGTGTGCAATAGGGTGTTTCAGAAAAAAAGCACAATGTTTGAAAAGACATCGTGCTCAACCTTAGATTCATAGATTATGTTCAAAATCAGTTTTCCAATTCAAACTTTTTTTCCGGATGAATTTAAAACTGGTTCTGAGACTACACATTTCCAGATTTTTTTGATCATTTAAAAACAAATATTTTGGAACTCAAATTTCAAAATATTTGTTTTCAAACTGTGGTTTTGAACTTAGTATCTTTAAATACTTGATTTTGTTTGAACATTAATAAAACTTCTTCAAAGACTATTAAATATTGCATTTCTTTAAATATTTTAGTATAGCAGCGGTTTTCATATCGTGCTCCACGAAACCTTAGCAGGTGCTCCGCAATAAATTTGAAAATTTGTACTTATGACTTGAAATACCTCAACTTTTTGCTTAAAAAATACGCTCTTAATTATACCAAATCAAGCCATACCTTAAATTTTCAAGAGTAACGAGTCAAAACTTATTATTGGCACTTTTGACTTACTCGGCAGGTTTTTTTTAAAGCTACTGAGCCCATATATGACCACATTATGCGTTATAATGAAGTACTTTAAATTGCAAAATTTCACCAAATTCGGCCGAACAAAAAAAAACAATTTGCCAAAGTAAATCATGCAAGTGCTCAAGTAGTAATTTGATCGATTCATAAACAAACGATCGAATTTTCATTTGAGACCATTGTTTTGTTCTCTACATTTGTGTTCTTAAAACATGGAGGTGGGTTTATTTCACCTTATGATGTTTCGACGTTACGATGCATAACGAAACACAGTTTTCATGAACCTTATATACACGATAACTCGATCATTTTAGAACTTTTATGTGCCTCGGATATCTTTACGAAAACGTACAACATTTGGGCCAAGAATTTGTAACTAGAAGATTCAAGATATTCTGTCGGTCAAAATATTTCCATGGTTTGTACGGGAGGTTTTAGATGCATAAATGTTTTTTTTTAATTTGAGCTCTAAAAGCTGAAAAAATCCAATTTTCCCCGAAAGAAAAAACATTTCACGGGATATTTCAAAATAATGAATTCTTCCGTGCGAAACACTTTTTCTTCTCAAGCACCAAAATACCGCTATTTATTTAATTTTTGATTGCGGATGTCATTGCCGTTTACAAAAATATCTATCGTATAATTTTTGAGATATTGGCTGATACAAATGTAGAACTTGACTAATTCAGCCAACTTGCATGCAAGTTTTTCAGCTTGTATGGCGATTTAGTCGCCAATTTGCATTCAATCATTATATGTTAAACAATAGATATCAAAAAAAAATCACAATACTTTCTATGCACAAATGTTATTTTTTGAAGATTTAGAAAAGAATTGAACTTTGCCATACTAGCGAAACGTGGAATTCTGAATGAAGACTGCAAGCATGTTGAAAAAGTCGATGATATCTGAATTTAATCGCATAGATTAAATATTAAATGAAGATTTTAGTCTTTATTTGCATTATTGGTGAATTAAATTACTAAAACATTTGATAAATCTCACGTAACAATTCTAAAGGACCAATGCTCAAATTGTAAACAAATAGGGTTTTGATAGTGGGCCTACAATCGGAAAATTTCGCAAACTGTCATTGGCCTTAGCATGACGAGAGGCCAATGACCCTCTCTTGCTTATTCATTGAAAACCGAAAGAGCATAGAAATTCAATTTGGCCAATGAAAAAGGCCAATTCTTTGTCCCTTTTGAATTGTTACGCGAGAAATCATAACTTAAAATTTATCTAAGCATCAATTAAACCAGTATTTTCTACAACTTTTGCTACCTGTAGCTCAAAATTGTGACAAGCAGCATCGTTTCTGAGAACGGCATCAGATTCAGCAGCCCAAAATTTACTAGAAACACATAATTTGATCTTTGAGACACACAAAAAGGTTGTTTTTGTTAAGTTTTGTAATTCATTCGAACACATTATTGAAGGCCTCAGTTGTTAGAACCTTTTCAACCCAATTCTGGCGTTTTCAATAGATTCCATCCGATTTTTAAAAAAATTGACAAAAAACCATATATAGTTTCATATAGATATCAAATTGTCACAATATAAGCCTGAAATTAAAAAGCTTGTTCAATAAAATAAAATAAATGGTTTTACATTAGAATCGAAAGTCTTGAATAAAAACAAAATGAAAGTGAAGATTATCGAATCCAAACCTGTTTTTTTTAGCGCATATTTAGAGAAAATGGGGGACCGAAATTCGTTCAGGCTCAAAATCCGTACAGTTCAGAAAAATAGTGAACGTTTTGTATGAAGTGCTCCGCGCAGCAATTTTGTTTCAAAAAGTTAACTTTCCATCTGCTTGTTCTTAATTTTTAAATAGAAAGCAATACAGAATAGTTAAAAACATATTCAACTATTATGTAATTCATAAAAAAATGGACAAATTTAGAGGACTTGTCTGAGTTATTTATAAATGAATTATTTGAATACTGTGGGTTAAAATGGTTAGATTGAATTTTGAAATGGTTTTGGACAAACACATATGAACGTTAAAAATTCTTCAAGCTATTTAGCTGTCAAAATAGTAAATAGTAGTAAATTGAATGGTCCTTCAGTTATTTATACATTTGAACGATTTATTGGAAAACCTCAAAGGCCAATACTACAGATCTTTCAAGAGGTCGTCTATAAACCAAGTGGTTATTCAGGGGGAAAGGAAGGGAGGGCTGGGTTCTAGGGCACGGCTTATCGTTCTCGAGACCCAAAATTCGTCTTCTGAATTCAAATCACATTAAAAGAGAAACCTTAAAGTTTGAGCCAAAAATGTTAAGATTGACGGTGACAAACCGCGTGACGATGGAAAGGTTAAAGACCAGAAATATAAAAATTTGCTTTCAATCAGAATGTACTAAGTGAAAATCTTCAGTACCAACCAGAATATACTGGTCTAATAGGCGGCCTCTTTGATATTCCAGGCATACACCATATAACTACCTAAACTTCTATCGGTCTCTGGAATCGACTTAAAAATTTACAATAATCAATAAGTTCATTGCTTTTTGACACTTGGTCGACTCTCTCTGCTTAGAAATTGTTGCAATTTATGACCACCTATCCTATGTGGCCAGAAATAAATATCAGATGCATCAAATAATGCAAATTTATGACTTTCTATTGATGGATGTGAAGCATAGTCATTTCACGCCGAAAAATCTGATAACTCACTTGGAATGTCTTGTAGTTTCTCGATTTTCTCAGAATCAGAATCGTACTCGTTGTTGAAAACAATGAGTTCGAATCCCAGCCGAGAACGTGTTTTTTTTTCATAATTTCACCAATAATGTATCCATTTTTATCACGCGTAATGAGTTAATTATTTTAATAACCACGCAGATTGGATTACCGAAAAGCTCAATATATGTGGTAATACCTTAAAAATCTTAAAATTGTTAAAACTCTCAATGACAGATATGTTCTTATCGGCTGCTAAAGCATTCTAGGATTTTTTTCCTCGAAAAAAAAATCGATTTTTTTGACGTAGAATTTGACAAAATGTTAAGCGAACTTAAATTATTTTAATGCACTGGATACTGCGTCAATTGGCTGTAAAAAAGTTCCCAATACATTTGAATGTTTGTTACTTCTTACACAAATCCTATAGTTGGTTCTTCAGTAAGGCAAGGATATGTCGTTAATTCGTCACTAGACTAGACTTTTATAGCAATTTTTTGAGAAAACCACTCATTTTTTTTTCACAGGATAAGAAACCCTTGAGTCCACTCCGTTTAAATAATATTAAAATACTAATTCTATGTGGAAATAAATCAATTTTTAGTAGTTTAGACCACAGTTTTACGAAACGGCGAACATAATCAAACCTTTATCTTCTAGGGATGGTACACAAATTATGTCACGTTAAATTTAAACTTTTTTGACCACCTCCCACCCCCCCCCCCTTTGTCACTTTTTTTTGTATGAGTCCTCCGAAATTTTTGTAAGGCTTGTCATGCTTGGCTTGACCCAACCCCCCCCCCCCCTCGGAGCGTGACGTAATTTGTGCATGACCCCCTATGAATGTTTTCAAAATTATTCAAACGAATAACCTTTTTGGAATCCTTGAAACGTTTTTTTTTTCGAGAATGTTATTTATAACTAAACAAAATTCAGTCTTAAAACACTCAAAGAATTTTGGCATTTATTCATTTATCAAAGAACTTGCCATGAAAGTTTTAAGGAACTTACATATAATTTACTGAGAATGGCTGGAAGAATTCGCTGTTACTCCATACAAAATCTCGTTAGGACTTTATCATAAACCACAGACTAGTCATGTTTGTAATCCAAACAAGGCTTCTCCAAGAATCGGTATCAATATCACTATATTCAGGATGCCGCCAAACAGGAATTCATTATTCTTCTGTTCTGTGTATTTTAGTGACTTTCCAAAAACTTTCAAGTAACTGGTCGATTATCGCTTCGATTTCCGGTAGATCTCATCAAGAATTTGTTATGAGTATTAAAATAAATTGATCGGGCATCTCATGAAACACTAAGTGAACAACTAGCCATATGTGTTAAAATTCACATTAATAAAGTAAAAAAAAAATCTTTTAAAACAGCACATCAAAATATGAACCATGCAGTAAACGCATTCATCACACACCTGAATTCGTTCCTACAAGTGTTTTTAAAAATGTTATATAGTTTGTACAACACAAAGGCTGCCAACTGTTAAAGAAATGTTTTACTTTGTCCAAATTATGCAGAAGCTTTTAACAACTTTCCTCAAATATGTTTCTAATTAACATACGAGCAAATAAATATTTGAGTCCGCACCTCCCAAGCTCCGATCGATTTTTGTTTTTTTTTCTCAATTGAGATTCTGTCTGCTCAGAGGATTCGAATACATTAAAAAGAGCCATTTCATATTGCCTAAATCCAAACATGTCAAAATCGAACGGACATTACACGTTTACTTAATTTGACTGCCGTTTCCTTGTAATTTGATGATATATTCCAGTAAAATATTTCAATAAAATCTCATACGAAATTGAGTGTTTGAAATATGAGTCTATTCGGAATTTGAAACAAAACGGTAATCAAGAATTTGGAAAAATATCTTCCAAACATATCTCAAGCCTCGATTTTATACAGGATTTTGCAGGAAAAAACATTTGAAAATTTTAACTATTTCTCTAGCAACTCAAAAATCAGTCATACAGTAAAGTGCGAGTTGTCAGACAGCCGTGCACCCTTGAAAAAAATCTAGTCTCGTTCATAGTGCTTGGTTGGACAAGTTCTTGGATATTTCCGGTATTGGCCCGGTCGTTGCCATTTCCGGATTTTAACACTTTTCTCGGATTTTCCAAATATCTCTGTAATGAAACTTTCAGAAGTTTCTTTAAAATTATTTTCAAAATGTTCGATAGAGAAACGTTTTTAAAAATAAGCTCAAAGAATATATTTAGCTATTCTTCAAAGGATTCTTTTCAGAAGCTATTCGAGGATTTTCTTAAGGATTGTTAGAAAAATATTTATAAATTTCACAACTTATTAGTGTATGTATTTATTCAAGTATAATTCCAGAAATACATCCCAAGCCCCTCAAGATTTGCGGAAAGTGCTCAATGTGACTTAAAATGCTTGAGAAGTCGCAGAACAAATTGTTCCTAAAAACTCGAAAATAGAAATGTTGCAAGCCTGTTCCAGTTTTCATATAAATTTTTCTAAGGGGCACCAAGGTCCCAAAAGCAGGGCTGCCCAACTACGACCCGCAGCTTCATTTTGTAAGGTCCACGAAGTTTTTGAAGACATTTCTTATATCTGGCCTGACTGTTCAACTTAAAATATGAACTTATCAAAACTGATTACTTGACGTTTCATTAAGTTTCAAGTGTTACTGGAACTTTTTTCTCACTAAAGTTGTTTCACAATTTGATAGACAAAACGTAATATATTTTAAAAATATCTTATGTATAGAAAAACATATAATATATCATAGGGTAGCAGTACCAATTATGGCAATAGTGGGAACAAACAGAGATTTTTCTTATTGTTTCACTAGAATATAACGGCTAATATTCACAGGAATGATAAACCTATTTGTTTTTAATGGTAACTAATCCTTGATAAGAATATTCGTGCAATAAGCTTCGAAAAATTAACATTTGAAAATTTCGCCTTACACATATGTCACCTTCTTAGCAGTTTGCTAAAGGACACCCGTTACGAAATGTATGTTTTCTTTGCATTTTCACTACATTTTGATTCCTTTTCGAAAACTCATTTGCTCCCATGAACCCATTGCAATAAATTGATTTAATATCGACTTAACACAAAATTTGCGGAAAAAAAATATGAGCAATCACTTTATTACTTATTAGCGTTGCATTATCATTCGCTCTGGATGACGTTTGAGTTCATTTCGTGCAAATATTCGATAGTCCATAATTGGTACACTTTTATGTCGAATGCCAGGAACGCTATTGCCAGAATTGGTACAAAGACAACGCTTTTTGAAACCAATTTTTAGCAGCTTTAAGCCAATTTATTACTAAAACTGTTTGATTCAACTGTTTCGCAAGGCTTCAAGCTAGTAATTAACATCAACATGTCATGCTTACGTTTTAAATACGTGGTTAAAATTTGATTTTTATCCATACTGTTGACATATTGCATCCAAAATTGGTACACCTACCCTAGGCAGAATTTCCACAGAACTTTTTAGAAATTTCGAGCAGCAATATCACAGAATCCGGAAAAAAATCTGATAAAGATCCTGATTTGAACATTGCAAAACTATATCAGAATTCTGCAGAGGATTTTGCAAAATTTTGTACATGTTTTTTTTTAGATTCCATTACCGTATTTTTCAAAGCATAAATATCTAAAACAATTGTTTTAAAGAACCATGCGATACTTAAAGAATCTTCAACATTATGCTCAACTGCATTTTATTCTATTTCTTCAAAAAATTTTTTTGATTATCGATTTTTTTGATGTTACAACAATCTGCCCATAAAGCCATAACTGTCCCATATGGAAAATGTAGGTATTGAGAAAATGGCACTCAAAGTTTGAAGTTTGTCTTCTCATACAAATATTCATAATTTTCTAGTAAATTGGTATATAGACCATATTCATTGAACACAACCGCTCAGATAAGTCATATTGTTCGTATTGATCAGCGAAAAATATAAACTTGAACGCAATTCCCACTTTGCAGTTGTTATTAGGGTTGAAAGTTCATATAGAGACTGTTATGCCTTTATTTTTCAATATGGGACAGCATCAACTTCATATATTTCCATAACATTTTCAAACAAAGTGAGTTAATTTTTGCATGCAAAGTAAAATACACATTAAAACATGAATTATGCGACGAAAAAAGGTTGGCTCGAAAATCAATATGGGACAGTTATGCTTTTATGGGCAGTAATGTAGTGCACCCAAAATTCTGGCCCACCGCCTAATATTGTATCTGAGATTTGGCCCGTGGTTCGACAGGCCTGTCCAAACAATTCCTTGTTATGAAAAGGGTCTGAAATAGACTCCAATACATATTTATATAATCGTGGACAGTGCTGCATTTAAACGCGTTCAGTTTGCGTTTCAGTTCAAATTTTTGAACGAGGGATCAAGTAGGCTTGAACATTGATCAGTTCAAAATTTTGAACCCGTAGGAGCTGAAAATTGAACGCGCAAGGAACATTGATATTATGGCAGATGCACAACATATTTCAATGCGAAAGATTTTCGAGAGCTCTTATGAAACGTTTTGCATTCCATACATTTACATTTACGTTCATGAGCAGCGTCAATATCTTGCACAAGAGTTCAATGTTTGCTGCGTTCTCGTGCAAAATTGGAATGCGTTTAGTTCAGTTTTGGTTCGCGTTCAGTTTGAAATGCATCACTGATCGTGGATGATATGTCGTAATACCTAATTCATTATTGATACATTTACGGACACTTTCCCGTGGAAACTCCAGAAACAATGGAGAAACAGAATTCAATATTTTCAAAAACTATTACCACAATAATGCTTTATAATGCCAAAAGAATTAGAGAAATATTAGGCTTCAGAATCATCTAGACATGTCAAAATATGAAGCAGTCAACTCTTCCTTACTCGTTTCTCGATATCGAGTTAGAGAACCATAGTAAAATTTGGTTTTTATAGCTACCTTGATGGTCTCTTTGATCGCATTTGCACTAGCTTTGTGTTCTAAAACATGATAGGGTGCAGAACCACTTGGACATTTCCATGATTCACTTTGGCATGGGGGGTTTTTCTCGGCGAATTGCCTGAAACTTTGTATTAAGGCGAAGTAGGCCGTCATTTGTACGCGCGTTGATGATTGTTGCAAATTCATCTCACGTTTTCGAATCAAAGAAAATCAGTTGGTTTTACACTGGCACAGCTGAAAAAGTATCAGCATACTTTATGTATGGGAGCGAGTACAGTGATACTTTTTCAAGTCAATATAAACTATCAGACTGAGTTTTATCACTTTGAAATGCAAGCTGAAAATTCATCATTGTTGCCAAAACGAATGACGGGCTACTTAGCCTTAAGAAGCGCATCAGTATGATGCATGTTATGGCCAAATATGGGCTCTGTAGCTTTAAAAAAATCCACTGCCCAAATGAATCAAAAGTGCCAAGAATAGAATCCGACTCCATACTTTCCTTCAACATCGAATAAAGGAGGGTTGCCTGTAATTTTCATCATATAGGGTAAGTGTTCCCTTAGTTGTGGGTGTTTCGGTAGTGCCGTTTTCACTGATTTTATTACATTATCCACAGAACCGACACTGCCATCGACGTATTGGTTTGTTGAAACACAGAATAGTTGAAAAGAGCTTTCAAATTGCTTCAAAACTGATGAAATATCACTAAAATTGCTAAAACTTTTCTTGCTTGTACCAATAGTTGCGGTAAAGTGTTCCTATAGTGGAGGATCCCATAAGAAAACAACGGATACCGCAACTATAGGAACGCAAATTAAAAATATACCGCAACTAAAGGAATAGTGTACCAATAGTGGAGGTATTGTTTTTCACTGACATGCCGTGGATTACCGCGATGAATTCATTTTTCTCATTAAGTCAATGGTCGTTACTTCCCGTTACAACATTAACATGTACATTAATTGCGCTTCTTGAATTTAGGCGGTTAAATGGAAGTTCAATCGTGCTGAGTACCTCCACTATTGGTACATCTACCCTATGACCATTTTTCATAAATAGATCTGGCAGAACCACTGAAAGATTTTTGAGAAAAATGAAACCAGCATATTTTCCATTCTACGATTAAACACCATGTCTTTTTGAAAATTGATTTTTGGAACACCCTAGTGTGCACCCATTGGCGAAGGGAAGAATTGCATTGTTCCTACCCAGTCTGCGCAATGTATGCAATGTGGTATGGTGTGGTTGTAACTACGTTCATCAAGACACATGCATTTTGACTGATGATGATCACCATAACCGCTTGTCTCGGAATCTAGGTTCAGGATCAAGGCCACCGCTATCGGGCTTTGCAATTGCAAGCAAAGGAAATGATTAACATACCCCACCGGGGAGCACTAAATCGTTGAATGATTTATCGACGACGCCTAGGAATATGAGAAACTCTTCCAGATGTTCACAATCCGGCATCATCCAGCATTTGAATTCACACCAATCATTACCACCAAGCACCCGCTCTTCCAACGAATTACGGATTCATTTGTCACCCAGATCGGAAGTTTAGTGAACTAAGCGAACAGCTAGCAGCAAAAAACGCCACTCTCCATCCAAATGCGAGTCAGTATGAAAAAACTCCGGAACCATTTGAATTACATTTAAACTCGCGCATAAACTCACATAAATCATCATTCATTCGAGTTTTTATTTGTGCCGTTCACATTCGCCGGCGCGGTGACTATTCTTCGGTTGTTTCCAACTTCCAGCAACGGCTCATCTAACAGAAGTGGCAAACGTACAAACATATTGCGTGGTGCCGTTGATAATGAAGATTCAACTGCTGCATGTGGAAGTGTAGCAAAGTTCCCATACGACGAACCATAAATTTCTAGTAGCAAGTTGAGAGTGCGTTAATGCGATGATGATATGTTAGCAATTAATGACTACTTCGAGAACCAGTTAATTCCATTTCACTGCACTCAATGCATGGAATTATTTTAACTTGTTATAGAATATTTATCAAAAAATCAATTTTGATAAAAATTCAAAAACTTTTTTTTTGCTCCAAAAAACGGCAAAAAAGGAATTTTAGTTTCCCAAGGCAGAACGTTTTTTTGTCGTAACAAAAAGACTTCTGGTTTGTTGCAGTATCTCGGAGAACTTTCAAATCAATAGTGAATAGTGAATTTCTTCAAGAACCATCTAGGGTTGAAAGGGACGAATGACTTTCGGGTTGAAGCCCCCCTCACCAAACAACAACAACAATCTAGGGTTGAAAATGAAATTGGAACCTTTTTTCAAACTTTCACAGTAGCTTCTGGGGGACTTTAGGACATTTCGTCGAATGACATTTGGTCGAATGACGTTTGGTCAAAAAAAAATTAGTCGTAAGTACATTTAGTCGAAGGGACATTTGATCTAATGGCTTTACAACATTTCATCGAATGACATTTGGTCAAATGACGTTTAGTTGAATGAAAAAAAAACGGAACGGTCAAAAGCATATCTAACCTTTCTGTCGTCGCGCGAATTTTTGTAATGCGAGTAGTCGCGCGTTGTACTTTGTACAACACCCTTGATTTTGCGAATATCTCAGGAGTCTGACCACTTAGATAGATGACGACTTCGGCAAAATTGATCAGTAGCTTATGGGCTATCATTATTATAGCCAAGAAATTCGAGATTTTCCCACTAGCGCCGAGCATTAAGCTTTTTTTCCCAGATCTCATGATCCTGACCACTTAGAAAGATGGCTTTTTCGGCAAAGTTGTTCGGTAACTCAAGGACTATCATTGTTTGAGCTAGTTTATTCAAAATTTTGCCACCAGGCGGCACTAGTGAGCATAAAACATTTGTTTCGCAAATATCTCAGGAGCCTGATCACTTAGAAAGATTGTGTCTTCGACAGAGTTGTTCAGTAGCTCAAATTCTGTTTTTGTACAATCTTTAAAGATTTATATTATCGTTAAAGATTTATAAAATAATGATAGTCCCTGTGCTTCTGAACAACTTTGCCAAAGGTGCTTGTCTAAAAAGTCAAGATCCTGCAGTATCCGCAAAACAAAAATGTCATGCTCACTAGAACTGCCTGATGGAAAAATATCGTATTGCTTGGCTCAAATAATGATAGCCCTTGACCTACTAAACTACTTTGCCGAAGACACCATCTTTCTAAGTGGTCAGGCTCCTGAGATATCTGCAAACAAAAGTTTCATGCTCACTAGCGCCGCCTAGTAGCAACATTTTGATTTTACCGTATTATAAAGGGCCATACTCTAAATACAAACTGTCGAGTATTGTTCTTAAGAAGATTTTTGAGGAATACATTTTGGTTTGGTGTCGATAGATATCTTTGTTTCAAAATGATAGCATATAAATCACAACTGTTGTACAAAGTGAATCTATGACATTTGGTCGAAAGACATTTGGTCGAATGACATTTCATCGAATGACGTTTGGTCGAAAAAGCTTAGTTGCAACAGAAAGCATATGATATTTGGTCGAACCGACATTTCGTGCAGAGGATATTTGGTCGATTCTAAATATCAAGGAAAGAATGTTTTACGTTTAGTCTGACTATCGTCGAGAGTAGCATTTTGTCGCTAATACAAGAGTGATTGGAAAATTGATAAAGTATCAGCTATTTTACCAACAATCTCTAATTTTGTTGTTCAATTTGATGAATATGTCCCAAAATATTGTTCAACCTCTTGCGTTCTTGACGTTTCATGCTGCTTATTCGTTCAGGCATACTCTGCGATTCAAGATAAGATCCCGAGCACTCTTTTAGAATGATTCCATCAGATGAAGATCAGCAGTTTATTACGAAGAATTATGACATTTCAAATGAATTATAAACAATGTAAACATTATGCTCACATCGTTGAGTAATAAAATAAAAACTTGTTGAGCAGTTTTTAAAAAAATAATGATGTTATTTTCAAAGAATAATAAATTAATTAATGTACAAAAAAAAACTTCTTCTAAAAAGTTCATTTGAGTAATCATCGAAATCCTAGATTTTGGCGTTATTTACAGATAAAAAGATGTATGGAACTTAAAAATAAAATACATAAAATGTCTTAATTTCAATTTCAAGTCAACAACAGTTAATGGTTTAGATCATTCAAAAGAATCCATTATCTTACCAACTTTGCAAAACTTAGAAAACTATAACGAATTTTAACAAATTATCTTTCATTAAACTATTTGAAAATAAGATTTCAACCAAATTTCCGTTCAACTGAACATCATTCGACCAAAATAAATGTTCCAAAGCAATTCGACCAAATGTCCATTCGACCAAATGTCCATTCGACCAAATGTCCATTCGACCAAATGTCCTTTCGACCAAATGTCATTCGACCAAACGTCATTCGACCAAATGTCATTCGACGAAATGTCCTAAAGCCGTACAAAGTACAACAGCGCGACAGCCCAAAGGTTAAAAAAAGTTTATTGAACGATCATTTGGTAAAATTGATTATTGTAACTAAGTTTTGCAAAGCTAGTAAATTAACGTAATAAATTCTCATTCGAATCATTTACCAATCTTTCAAAAAATTATCTTGTTCGATTTTTCAATAATTGAACCATATTTTCACAAAAAAACAAATTGGACAGTGGTCGAATATGCCATTATTGATTTTACTTGAATACTTGATACTTGCAATTGAAATTGTTAAAACTTGCAAAGCATCGCTAAAGACATTCAAAAATTTCCTCAAGAAAAGCTTCGTGTCTGTTTTATTGATCGTTTGATGTTGTTACGCATTCATGAATGGCATCAGCATGCATAAAATGCTTTCGGATTTTCCTGTATCCGTGTTCCAGGTGGCCCTTGTTCGACGTGCATCCACATTCTACTCCGCAACTACTTCCCGGAGGTTTTGATTTGATGCAATTCCTTGTGCATGGGAAATCATTATGCACTCTATGCCCTCTCATCGCTGGCCCCCCGATGTCTTTCTTCCCCAGGTTTTCAGTGGACTGTGATGAAGGCAGGTTGTTTTCCTGCGCCACCTTCCGACTTGCATCTGTTTTATGGCTCCAGACAATTTTTGGCTCCGTTTGGGCCCTCCAATGTTTCTGGTTCCTACCGACCAACCAACCAACCAAGTCTCTACGGAAGGGAATTGCATTTTCCCTCCAGCACCCCACTTGCCGTTGGTTGTCGTTTGAAGTCGGTCGATCGTGCAAACATTACATACAGTGTGACGGCCCTGCTACTGTATTTTGTTATTATTCGGTATAATTAATGTTTCGGAACAAGTGCAGAATCAGAAAACGACCGGCTTATTCGGGGGAGAGCACGGAAGGGGAGCTTGTACTAACAGGGTATGTCGCTGAATTGCATGTTTATGTAGTTTGTAAGTTAATTTTTGTTTTACATGGACCCGGGGCTTGTCTTTTGCGATGCCACACATTGACCCGCAAGAGTGACGACATTCCGAAGGGACTAGTTTGCGGTGAATTTCAATCGATTGGATGTCGTTGTGTTTTTGATACTGCTGGCTTTCAAAATGGCTTACACCTAGCATGCTCGATTTGATTGCATATTTCGTGTATCAGAAGAAATTTCTCTTCCAATAAACCTAGAAAGCTGTGTAGTGTCAGTAGCGTTTATTTCAATCAATTGTGTATAACACTGCGGATTTCCTTTTACGATGGTCTTGTTCTTCTTCTTTTTGGCATAACGTCCTCACTAGGACAGAGTCTGCTGCTCAGCTTTAGTGTTCTTATGAGCACTTCCACAGCTATTAACTGAGAGCTTTCTTTGCAAAAGTTGCCATTTTCGCATTCGTATCTCGTGTGGCTGGTACGATGATACTCTATGCCCAGGGAAGCCAAAGAAATTTCCATTACGAAAAGATCCTGGACCGACCGGGAATCGAACCAAGACACTTTCAGCATGGCTTTGCTTTGTAGCCGCGGACTCTGAGCACTCGACTTAGGAAGACCTCTTTCTTTGAATCTTGACTGCTGTCTTCGAGTTAATCATTTGCATTATATGTACATATATTTTTATCCCTTATTTAGAACTAACGCAATAATGCAAAAGAAACACAGTTAACTCTTCCTTACTCGATATTTCGTATCTCGATATCGAGTTAGAGAACCATTGTAAAAGTTGGTTTTCATGGCTAACTCGATGACCCCTTGAATCGCAGTTCCACTGGTTTTGTGTTCTGTAAGTCGATACCTCCCTAACTCGATGATCCCTTCAATATCGAGTTAGGGAGAATTGACTGTATAACAAAAAAAAAACATATACGCACTAAAATAAACAAATAGCACTCTGATATCATAGGATACTTACAAAAATGGAGAGAGCTGGATTTAAAAAAGATTACAATGACCATTTAACAATCAAAAGAGTAATTTGTGTCAAACCAATCAATCCATCCTTTTGTTACTTTTTTATTAAGAATTTCGCACTATTTTTATGATCCGTAACATCTTAAGAACATCCACCTCCACCATCTGTGGAATGAAATTTGTAAATAGGGCCGAATAATTTTCGATCTAAGACGAAATTCAAATGCCACAGGCAGGGCTCATCAATATATGAATAAAAAAAATTGAGAAAAATTCAGGATCGCTTATTTTTCCGGAAAACTCAGTTGGAAGTTTTTTGTTTTCCTCTGACACTACTTACTTTGAAAAATCATAACTCAAGAAAGAAGAAAAAAATATTAACTGGAAAAAGTTTTCCACAAAATTTTCCACCGTTGAGAAAATTCGTAAAGAAAAGCTGGAAAAACTATGCTCTAACTCGTGGAAAATTAAATTTTTATAAGCTTTAATCGCTGAAATTTTTGAAACGTACTTTTTTCGTTTTTGAGTTATGGCCAATTTTGTAAAATATGTGCAAATGTGCCATTTTGAACCTTTTCTTTGAAAAATCATAGCTCAAGAAAGAAGCATCGTAGAAACAAATTTTTTTTATGAAAATGAAAGCAAATTTTCACAGAAATAAAAAAAATATTAACTGGAAACAGTTTACCACAAAATTTTCCACCGTTGAGAAAACCCATATTTTAATCAAAGCATCGGAAAAACAAAGATTTTTTATCAAAGCAATTGCAAATTTTCTAAAACATCTGAAAAAAAGATATGGGATTGGTTTTAATGAAGTATAAGTCGGAATGGATGATATTTTTCTTGAAAAAAAAAATATAACTATGATCTTATTTGTTCCATAGAAAAGAAAGAATCCCTTTTCAGTGTAATGAAAAATTGAGGCAGAAACAGTTTTTTTTTCAGTTTTTCTTAGCGGTGTAATTTTTTATGAAAAATATCATCCATTTCGACTTAGAGTTCATTAAAACCAATCCCATATCTTTTTTTAAGATGTTTTAGAAAATTTGTAATTGCTTTTATAAAAAATCTTTATTTTTCCGATGCTTCGATTGAAATATGGATTTTTAAAGAAAAGGCTTATATGGTCATTTTCCACAAAATTGGCAATAAGTCAAAAACGAAAAAAGTACATTTCAAAAATTTCAGCGATCAAAGCTCATGAAATTATCTTCTCAAAAATATTTTTTTGAATATTTTCCACGAGTTGGAGCATAGTTTTTCCGGCTTTTCTTTACGAATTTTCTCAACGGTCGAAAATTTTGTGGAAAACTTTTTTCAGTTTTTTTTTTTTTAATCCTGAGAAAATTTGCTTTCATTTTCATAAAAAAAAACTTTGTTTCTATGATGCTTCGTTCTTGAGTTATGATTTTTCAAAGTAAGTAGTGTCAGGGGAAAACAAAAAAAATCCAACTGAGTTTTCCGGGAAAATAGGCGACCCTGAATTTTTCTCAATTTTTTATTCATATATTGATGAGCCCTGCCTGTGGAAAAAGTTTCAAGAAAATTTGAGACCTTTCGGCCCGAATCTGTACGGAAATTAAAAATAATCCCCACAAGTCAGATATTTTACGCTAAACATCCATTATGCCTAATGAATGTTATGCCTAATTTCATTATGCCTAACGTTTTTCATGCCTAATCTCTCTATGCGTAATTGGGTATGCTCGTTTTGTGTGGATTGGATGTAATTCGCGTAGATTAACGAAGATCTTATGCAACTTCTGTTTGTCTGGGTGACCTCTGTTGGTCTTTTAACATTGATATAATGCAGACAATTCACAATAATAGACCTGCAAATAAACTTTGAGACCAGTTTTTAACTTATTGAGTTTCGACTGTGGTATTGGCCGATCATGATGGATCCGAGGACGACGGAATCTTTGAGACATTCAAAGAGCTGACGCTCGCCATGCACAGTCGCATGGCCGGCGAACTGTTTGCCACCTTCAAGGATCTGGCACTATCCTTGGAGTGCAGAGTCAGACAGGGATACTCTGAATGGGATCCCCTCGCCACGGGCCTGCACAATAAAGTTTGAAGAGTACGAGCCAAACTTAAGAATCCTGTGCGACTACAGCCCGCCAGACTTGGTGCCGATGTTCATGATCCTGACAGACGTGAAACTCTACATACTCTACTGCTCATTCCTATTTATTTCACTGCTTGCATCTACCTAATATATTTCTGCGAGGAGAAACGACTGAGAGTGAAAAGAGCGCTCTATGTCAGGATGCTTGATCCGGAAGTCTACTTGAAGGAGGTCTACGTGAAGGCACTGCAAATATTCCACACAAAGAAGGATCCCAGAGAGGTCTTCAACGACATCCTCGAGACACTGAAGATAGTCGTCGAGGAGTACAGGCCAACACAGGATCACGCTCATATTCAAGCTGTACCTGCTCCGCCACGGGTGCGAGAGACGGCTGGAGTTGGGGCCAAGTTCGACATGGCGGTTACTAAGCGCTGCTTCGATGAGTTTTGAATCTACAGGAAGATCCGGGATGCCGGAATGAACGCCTGATGCAGTCTGCTTACCAAAAAGCAAACTCTCTGCCATAAAATTGCTTTACCCCTATTTCATCATGCATAAACTGGCGTAGATGCAGGGGTACACCCGGTCTACTATGGGATAGTTTCCCCCATTGGTCTGCATTTTAACGTGACAGGTGACATTATCAGAGCCATAGCGATAACTCATGGCGCCCTTGGCAAACCTCCATTTGTGCGCCCGAAGTCAAAGTCAAAACATATCTGTTCTATTTCTCCTCATGAAACAAGATAAAATACCACAAAAATTGCAAAAAAGGGTTTCTTCTTGAAATTCTATAACAACTTAAATATTAACTCGTCACTTAAAACCTGAAAAAGTATCATACAAAAGCTCAAGTATAGCTAGCTTAATTGCTCTTGTTCTAAAGTTGCTCTTTCGCAAAATATTCTTGTTAGAAGAACCATCAAAGAAAAAGTTATGAAATTGGAATTTGAATAAAAAAAAAAAAAAAAAATACCTATACAGTCGATAAATACTTGGGTACATCCTTGATTCACTTTGACATGAGAATTTTCGCAGCCAAATTGTTTGAAAATTTGCAATTAGAATCACACGATGCACATTTTGGTCAATTTTAAGCTCAATAGCCAAAAATCCTACCGAATTGAATTATAAGTGCCAATAATACGATCCCGCACTCTGTGTTTACCTAAATGGCAAGAAACAAATCTGCAGAAAATATTGGATGCATTAGGAAAACATTTTCGTTTTTGTTTTAGTAAAAAAGCAGTGAGCAAAAGAGTGGTTGGGCTTCGGGTGTGCTTTAAGAAATTTTTCTGGGCATTCAACAATTGATTCTGTAAATCAAATTTTCAGCAATATTTTTCAGAAAAATAAATGGCTTTTAACATGTTACCAATCTCCCAATATTTATTGTTATAGTTTTACCAAATTTCATTCAATACCTTTTAGTCAAGTATCAGAGAAGCTGAAAGGATTTGTTCAAAAAGGGTTTTAATTGAAGAATATTTTTAGATTGGAAGAAAGCAGAATTTATAATTCATTTTTAGTTACTTTTGGCTCAGTAAGTCATGATTAATTCTTCTGAATCCATATTTTTGGTTAACCCTCTAATACCCAACCCCGCCTTTAGACGGGGTACACTTTGGAATTTTGTGTATTTTTTCGTGGCTCGGGAATCAAAATGATTTTATTTTTGGCTTAAAGCTTGACTCATAACACGCATATGAGAAAAGTTTTTATGGCTTTTGAATCTTTTTTGTATTTTTGAAAATTGTTTGAAAAATAGTATTCTTATATAATCTACAAATGCCTGGGGTTTATTTAACGTATAATATAAAAAATCGTACCTTTTATATTTTTCTACTATCAACCTATAACAGAAGAAGAGCTTGGTGGTATTAGAATAATTTCAAACCAGTTTTTCCGTTAATTACACGGAAAATAAAAATGTTTCCTGAAAAATATTATAAATTTATTATTTTTAAAAGTACCGTTAAAATTTGAATTTTTATTATTGCCAAAAATCAGTAACTAGAAGAGGCTGCAAGAAAAAATGAAAAAGGATAGGGATGTTCAAAAATAAAAATTACAAAAATCAAAAACCAAAATTCATAGATTTGCGAATAAAAATAAATCATTGCCCAAAACGTGTTTAGAACGATTTTAGATAACTAAAATTGATATTTAGATCGAAAATAAAAATTTGGGTATTGGAGGGTTAAATCAAATAGTCCCTGTAGGTGTAAAAATTATGTATTCTGAATGAAAATCTAAGAATCCTGTAATAATTTTATCTATGAGAACCTATCAAAAATTATTTTCAAAGTTTGTTAAACTGTCTAGGACTAAATCTAGGGCAATTTGTTGTAAATATTTCTGGCAGCAACATAGCTTCCATTATGGGCAACTTTCTTAGACTAATTAAATTGTAAAAAACTCTTTTTTGCTAAGATATCAGAATATTGGAAGATTACAGAGCAAAAAAACGCTTAAAATCCACAAGATTCCCCATATCCTGGATTAAGTGAAAATCCTGTGTTTAATTCTGGGGAATCCCGTAGAGCATCCTATAACAATCCTTCCCAAGATTTTAGTATAATCTTTTTGAAGATAATCGGCCCAAGATTTTGTAGCAACTGTACCCAATTTACGGTGAAATATCTTCTCCCAATCATACTAAAGATTCTAGCTAAGGATTTTGCTAGAATCCAACCTATGATTCAGTGAAGTTGAGTTTGACGAACTTGGCTGTTGTTCAAGTCAAATACAAATGCAGTTAAGTTTGTTAGATAATTTCGAAACCGTGGGCGAGAAAGCTTTTCTTGTAATACTTGGAAAGTTAATATAGCTAATAATAATCGTAGTTCATTCTTTTTTTGAATCTCAAATCAAACACCACAAATTATATTTATGTGTAAGCAATAAGGACGGCTGCTGGAGCTGTAAAGAAGATTTCTTTAAATCTAACTGCCTAACATAATCATTTTCGAAATTATGGAATTAAACTATATGTAATCAACTACCGTAAAACTATGTAGCACATATACTTTGCGACTGGATTAAATGGACAAATCGATGTGAATTTTATAAAAAAGTTACACGTCTTCTCGGTGACAGTCTAACTCACGACTCTCTGTTCACTAGATAGGGCGCGTTACCCGAGGAGGAAAGAATAACTCGTTAATAACTTATGCATACCATATTTTGGTATCATACCACAATTAGGTATTATTCAGTTATCAATACCTCATTTTGGTATTATAATGGTATTAGAAAAAAATGTTTAAAACAATTAATAATACTTCATTATGGTATTCGACAGCTATTGAGGAAAGCTGGAGGTATTGAACTAGTATTGAAAAATTTCACTTTTATATGAAAATCCATCAAGTATTATATAGGTATTACAATACCTGATCTAATTATCAGCTTGGTATTTGTAGAATATGCAGAAGGTTGTATTATTTGAGGTATTTTACCTCTTATGCAGGGCTCATTCATACCTCATTCAGGTTGGAAGTATTGGAAATTATCTGGTATGGAATACCTCAATTTGGTATTCAGAAGTTATTTTCTTCTGCTCGGGTACTCTTACACCACGAGCACTCCAGCACGCCGTTGGCGAGTAGTGTGTGGTCTTTCAATACCTAATAAATGATGCGCTCTCGGATAGGCATTGCATACACTATAGAAAGCGTTATGTTTGGATAGGCATCTTATACTTCTTCGTTCATGAGTCCTCTCGTGGTGTAGGGGTAACGCGCCCTATCTAGTGCACAAGGAGTCGTCAGCTCGATTCTCACCGAGAAGACGTGTAACTTTTTCGCAAGCTTCACATCAATTTGTCCAGGCAGACAATTAATCGTTCCATAAAAAAATACAAAATTTTCATAAAAAATGCAAAATTTGCCAGTAAAGAAACAAGGGTAAAATCAACAGAAAAGTTAAAAATTTCCATAAAAAAATAAAGAAGTGCATAAAAAAAAACAAAATTTTCCATAAACAAAAAAAATTTTGAGCAATAAATAGATTCAAAAGTGCAGTAGAATCGACAATAATCTCACTAAAAAATATCAAATTTTCCATTTAAAAACCTCAAAATGTCCCTATTTTCTTCACAAAAAGCAATAAATAATCATAAATTATCCACAAAAAAAGCCAAAATTTGCAATAAATAAATAATAATTCGCCCACAATAAATCAAAAATTTCCATTCAAAAAATCAAAAAGAGCAATAGCATTAAATGCAAAGTTGCAATAAAAAAACCCAACTGAGCAATTCAAAATGACAATCAATACATGAAAATGTTGTAGAAAATTCCAATATTTAGGTAAAACATTCCATAAAAATAACGTAATTTTCCAATAATGAGTAATAATGTGTATAATGGATTTCATAAATTTTCAGTCAAACTGAAGCATTGTTTTCACAATTGGAGCTAGTTAGTCGTCGTACATACAGTATTGGACAAAACATTTGCAACTTTTTCGATTTTCCATACAAAATGACCAACTTTGATAAACTATATCTCAGTTATTTATGGTCCGATTTGAATGAAATTTTCACAGAATATCAGACATAACTTGAACTTTAACATATATTTTTGAGTGATTTTTCCAATCAAGTAGTAACGGTTATACTAAAGTGACTTTTTTGACGATTTTTCATAATTGACATAACATATTGAAGGAATAGCTTCATCGTATGTTCAGCAAAGTTGTAGATTTTGACGAGATGAATAAGTTTGCTGAAGACAGTTTTTGTGTAAGGCTATCAGTTTTTGAGATAAAAAGTTTTGATTTTTTCGTCAAAAATTACACTTTAGTCAAATCGTTATTACTTATAAACTCGTGATTGGAAAAAATATTCAAAAATATATGTTAAAATTCAAGTCACATCTGATGTTCTGTAAAAGTTTCATTCGAAACGGTCCATAAATAACTGAGATCTAACTTACCAAAGTTGGTCATTTTGTATGGAAAATCGAAAAAGTTGCAAATGTTTTGTCCAATACTGTATGTAGATGTAAAAATTGCATTTTAGAGTTCGATAATTAATTACGTAAGAATTTAGGGGAGGGGAGAGCGGGGAGATTGGCCGGGTTTGAAAAAATATTTCTTGCCATATAGAAAAAATTGATGTTTCATACAAAAAATCATACATGGAGGGGAGGCGAGGTTTCGAAAAATCACAAAAAAATGTTTTTTAATACACCCCATCGTTAGGCGCTACAATTTTACTTATTTCGGCAAAGTTGAAATGAAACATGGAACATGGGATATCTAATCTTCCAATATTAGGAACCCTTATGTCACTGCTTGGGTTATGTCCAACTACATTGATGGTAGAAGCTTATGCTCTCATGCCCCACCAGCCAGGGAACTGGTGTTTACAAACTAAGCATCAGTAAAGTAACTGCCCACAGCAGTTGCAGAAATGTGTATATTTCGATTGATGAGTTTTTTCCTAAATATTTTTTTTATTTGCATACGAACATAACGCTTTTTAAAGTATCTTCTAATAGGTTCATTTTTAGATCTAGTGGGTTGTCTCAGTACTACAAATATGGTTAAGCATGCTGTAACGCTACTTTTGTACCTCATCACCCACTTCATGTTTCATTTCAACTTTGCCGAAATAATTAAAATTGTAGCGCCTAACGATGGGGTGTATTAAAAAACATTTTTTTGTGATTTTTCGAAACCTCGCCTCCCCTCCATGTATGATTTTTTGTATGAAACATTAATTTTTTCTATATGGCAAGAATTTTTTTTTCAAACCCGGCCAACATCCCCACTCTCCCCTCCCCTAAATTCTTACGTAATAAATTATCGAACTCTAAAATGCAATTACTACATCTACATACGACGACTTATTAGCTCCAATTGTGAAAACAATGCTTCAGTTTGACTGAAAATTTATGAAATCCATTACACACATTATTACTCATTATTGGAAAATTACGTTATTTTTATGGAAAGTTTTACTTAAATATTGGAATTTTCTACAACATTTTCATGTATTGATTGTCATTTTGAATTGCTCAGTTAGGTTTGTTTATTGCAACTTTGCATTTACTGCTATTGCTATCTTTGATTTTTTGAATGGAAATTTTCTGATTTATTGTGGGCGAATTATTATTTATTTATTGCAAATTTTGGCTTTTTTTGTGGAAAATTTACAATTATTTATTGCTTTTTGTGAAGAAAATAGGGACATTTTGAGGTTTTTAAATGGAAAATTCGATATTTTTTAGTGAGATTATTGTCGATTCTACTGCACTTTTGAATCTATTTATTGCTCAAATTTTTTTTGTTTATGGAAAATTTTGTTTTTTCTATGCATTTCTTTATTTTTTTATGGAAATTTTTAACTTTTCTGTTGATTTTACCCTTGTTTCTTTACTGGCAAATTTTGCATTTTTTATGGAAATTTTATATTTTTTTATGGGACGTTAATATTTTAGCCAATTTGTCCATTTAATCCGATTGCAAAGAGTATGTCATGTTTCGTTTTACCGATATATGATAATGGAAAACTATATGTAAAGTTAACTTCAGAAATTTTTCGAGGAACTTATATTGATAATATCAAGAATTTCTCTCAGGAATCTTAAATTTATGAATTTTGCAATGTTTTGAGATGGTTCTAGAATGTAGTGCTAAAATTAAATCAAAAAATTATCTATGAATTTTCTTTGTAATTGTGACGCATGTATGTTAGTCCCGAAAAGTCATCTGGCTGGTGCCCTGTGTAAGTGCAGCTGATCTGGCGATACTGAAATAATGGCCACGGGCCAATTCACTATCATCCAGAAAGCAGTTTTACGCGGAAAGATGCATTTTAAGCTTTCGTAGGAAACATTAGACGAAAATGGTCTTCTACAAAGTTGTTTGTATTAGTTAGGCTCTTTGTATGATGTTACTTAAAATTAGGGTGGACCATATTTTCATAGCAATTGTGTAACTAACTTTCTTATTCCAAGCAAATCTTCAAAAAAAAAAATTATCTCTTAAAATGTCTTTAAAAACAAAGGATTTTTAACACAAAAACTTCAATAACTTTCAAACTAAAATAGATATCAACAATCTTATTGAGCATTTTGCACCTTATTAGACTACTGTGCAGAAAATTTTTGCACAGTGAACATTTGCACACCTCTCACATACACTTACATTACAGTTTGACGGCTGCTACGATACTATTTTTTCATCTTTGTTATGCTTTTGTGCGAACGACAAGCGTAACATAATTGACTTATCAATCGATGAACCTGATTCACTCGGTTCAAGAATGCAAACCGATTATTGCCAGAAACACCACCCGAAGAAATCTCCAGTACCCAGAGAACCTCTAGATGACGAATTCAGTTCGTTCCTCAGCGTGGAGTATTGGGGTGAATCGATAGACAACGAAGAAGATCATGTCGCTGAAAGTGCCATTTTTGACGACCAAACAACCCCCAACCCAACTTAAGTGCACCCACCCATCATCCCCTTTGGCGTTATGAAATTTGTAAATGGGCCTCTGAAAGTTCTTACGCTAGTTGTAATACTTAATAGCTAATCGATTCCTTCCTGAATCTGGCAACGGGAAAACGAATCTAATTCCAAGGACGACAATAAAGCTCATTGGGAAGCTTCTCAAGGAAAAAGCTTCCCAATGAGCTTTACGACTGCTGGCTATTAGTTGCCGTTCAAAGATTATTCGTCGGGAGACAAAGCCTTTTGCTGGGATGTAGCTGGCAATACGGTGGATTTTTTCAACACCGATTCTGGTTGCTTTCAAATGAACATAACGATGAACGAGATATGATGCAATCTATTTGACTGCTTTGAATTGTTTTGAAACGTCATAAATAGCTTTCATAGCATACGCCTGCTGACGTTAGTGACTGTGCAAATTGTATCTAGCACATGAACAATTTCATTAGAATCTAAAAATTCGTGCAATGGTCAATAATAATCTGCAATAAAATTTGAGTTTTCTCAAGTTCAAAGGGTCGTTGATAGACTACATTGACGAGAAGTTGGTATTAGAAAAACTAGGGTTGAAAAACTTATTTTTCTTGGACCACCTTACGATAATTAGGGAAAAATGCTCTAGGTTGGTAAAATTTTGAGCTACGGAAAAACTTTGTTTGACAAAGTTGATCAATATTTGACATACTGCAACATACTGCAATTTTGGTGTAAATCAACCTAATGTTTCATTCTAAAGCACGAAATGCACCTTTCCTCGTAAAACTACTTTTTGGACCACTGTGCAATCAGGTTCAAGCTCTCATACTTATCAAATCAATGTTTTGATCAATATTCACATATTTTGTGACATTTATCTGAAGATTGTTTTTCAATCGTTATGTATTTAGCTTTGGTGGGAGGAAGTTCGCATCTACAGTTGTGTTCAGAATAATAGTAATGAAAAACGATATTAATACAAAATAATAAACTTTGGCATGATGTTACTTTATTTTTATATGAGAAATAAACATAAAATTTCGGCAGAGAACTACAAACATTCGCAATTTTTTTTATAACAAAACTTGAAAATTTTTAGTGTTGGTTAAAAAGCAAAGCAGCATATGATGTTGCTCAAAATAATTGTAGTTTTAGTAAATCAAATATCTGCTGTATTCTGAGTTTTGAAGTTTTTGTTATTCCTCGTTTCATCCATTTCCACCCAAGCTGTAAATTTATTAACAAGAATTTTTTTTACAAAATTATTGTTGAACAAAAAATTACAAAAGAAAAACTACTATTACTTTGAGAGATTCACCTGGAGCTTAACTATTTAACTGGAGCTGTGAAAAATTCAATTTATGTGATAGTAAAATTGAGGATTCTAATTAGATCGGGATAACCGTGCATTATAAAACCCATCTAAACATGCTCCAAACATGGTGAACACTATTGTTTCCAAATGATTGGGGATTGTTTATCATGTCAGTAGAATAAAACACATACCCCAATGATAAATAAGCGGTCATGGTACGATATAGATAGGCTGTTTTCTTTCGCTTGCTACAAAATCATATGCGAACGAGTTCTGCAATGTCCGGCTATAGCTCTCATGATTTTTGTACTTTTTTTACCGATAAAGTATAATTAAAGCTGAATATGGCGCTACTATAGTTAAATAACATTTATACGTGGCTCTGGCTATTATCGTAATCCAACTGTAGTAGCATCACTTACATTTTTAATGCTTCTCTTATTGTGTAAATAGGGTAACGCATGCACGCATATAAACTTTATAAATATCAAGCGTAATGCTTCAGCTTGATGGAATCTTGGAGGTCTATTTGTGTATAATAATTGTTTGTTTGTGCATGGAACTTCAAATCATATGATATTTACTTGTTCATTTTTTTTCTACGATCTTAAGTTTTTGATAAACTTTTACGAAGTGAAGCTGCCTTCTTCACAAACAACAGGATATTCTGATGTTCTCATCTCGTTCTACGTTTGGGTCCAAATTTAATTTTTATGTTGCCTAGTGACGCTGAACTTTGAACTTGCAGCGATAATTAAAAATGGGGGGTTTGGGCAAATTTTAAAGAACATGATAACATTTACTCCATTTAACTCGGTACGTTTATCAATTTAACTAATAAATTACTTCGTACATAAGTCCAACTACGCTCTATTTTGCAGCGATACTTACAGAATGATAATGCACAACTCGTAAACAGTAATTACTCGCACCGATTATCACCCAGTGCGCGGCCAGACCAGTCAGTTTCCTCTCGCCAAATGAATAAAATATTCTACTCATCAATTTTCCACGCTTATTGCTTTACAATGCGGTGTTGCGGTGAAACATTTTCCAACATTGCTCGGCGTCAATTTTGAAAATATCTCTCCGCGTAGAGAATACCAACCATTTATTGTATGTTCTTTTACAATCGGCTGTGGGGGCTTATAAAAATCAACCGCACAATCGTTTGTTTCACCTGACCTCGTTTTTCCCATTTTTCATTCATCCCATGTCATATTTTTGATCCACGGCAGCGCGAACAACGGCGACAACAACGGCGGTGTCTGATGCGGCGGTATTTTAACCTGAACGCGATCTTCGTATAGCACATGGGACGTACATGTACAGAAATGATTAACATGCAGAAAATTTTAATTTCGCTCAATTAGAGTTTGTGATTCCCGCTTTTTTTCTCACTCATCCTGAAAGAAGCCCACATAGGAAACAGTCAGAATGTGCGTTCGTAACAATTGTGCCGAACGATATGAGTGGGAAAGTTTCACCTTTTACTACAACATCAGGAGCATCGGATGATGAAATTCATCGTTTCGTTTCCAGGGTTTTACAGAATGGATAACAGTTCTGATGGCTAACACGATGCTCGTGTTTCCACTTGGGATTTTCATTCCAAAAAAATATGTTTGCTTCAGCAAATGTGTATTCGTGTAATTAAAGAGCTTTCTCTTCTTTTACAAATATCGTTACATTTCAAAAGATGTAAAACCTGTATTCTGACACTGTGTCCTAAAAGTACTTTCACTATCTTCGAATCAGATTTTCTATCGCTATTTTTTTTTCTATTAGGTAACACGGTGTTTTATGCTCCAATTTCTCAATACGTCCCAACTCAGGTTCCTTCCAATTATTTAAAATCCCGGTTCTATTTCTTATCATTTTCGACTCAATTGAAATTTTAAATAGTAAAATGAGTCTTCAACGTAATACAACCCTCTGCGCAGAATCTTTTGTATGTTTTAATTGCGGCGGGTTAAAAATGTATAATACTTAAATCTAATTTTTGATTCTCTTTAATAAAATGATTGCTTTTCAACTTTATCTTTGACCTCTTTTAGCATCCCACCCAAATATAAGGTACGCAAGCGTACTATTAGCTTAACGGAACTTGTTTGGGATTTTGACTGCTCACACCTCAAATCAGACACGTTAAACTTTTAATAAAGCACATCGATGGACAATGCCCGCCACCAGTCTAATGACTCAATTACCTAATGTACACAACAACCTATTACTGTCAAATCGTCACTCTGTGATGACCACCTGCAAGCTGTCACTCACTAATGAAGCTTTCACTCTCCGTTCACCTGTATGTAGGTTCACTCATATGCTAATGCCAACGCACTTCCAGTGCTGTGTTGTTGTGGCTAACTAGTGGTGATGCAGAATGTTTACACAAAAGACAGCCCGCGGTTAGCGGGCAATTACCGACGAAAAACGGCCTAATGGACCTCTTTTCCCCTGTATCCTCTCCCACTCAATCGAGAACAATTCTTGGCAGCCATCGGAGCGCGCCAAATCCCAATCCATCACACTTCAATTCAGGTGCTAGCCGGTAGGTAGGTTCGTACCTACATTGAAGCGCACACACAAAGCGAGAAAAAAATAAAATTTTTCATCAATTGGATGCAATAATACACGCGCTGAATGCCCTGTTAATTCAATCAAGTCAATTATTTCAATTACACCTCGCACACCGTAAATTACATAGGCGCATATTTCACTGTGGCAGCACAACTTGGGTAGCCTCCCGCATTTTCCTCCAGCTCAAAGGGCTTGGCTGCTGGGTTTGAAACTCTGATCGAAACTCCCGGGTACTTTTGTATGGGAATAGGTACTCTCAATTTCTTCTCTGTGCTCATTAGAGCGATGGTTATTATAAACACTTTTTATTTCAACTAAAACGCAAAAACCATAACGGCTGTTGATTCACGATTCGACCGATTCAAATGATTCAATTAGAGGCGTGGAAACATGCTAAGAATAAGGTGTATAATTGACCTCGATCGCTGACAGTCCCTAGATTTCAATATAGTTCTATGGAGCTTGAGATGTGTTCAATACTGTTATATCGGTATATCAAGTAAAGTTGCACAACACGAATTCATAACACCGCGATATTTTTTTTTTTCTCATGCACCAAAATACCGCATTTACTTTATTGAGGGTTGCTTAATCTATTTTCAAAAATTTCATAGGACAACATGCTTTTGATGTACTGCCTGTTGAAACTGCATTATTTAAGGTGAAACATGTCGGAATGTGACAGCCAACAATGGCCGGCTTATGCCCTTACTTGCGTTACTTTGAAGGCACTAATCCACAAAAAGGATAAACGTACGAAGTAGATCTGCTTTTTTGATTTTTTTTCTAGTACATAAGATCAAGTAAAATAGAAATTGAACTGTTGGTCGATACTTCTTTCGCAAGATTTGTACCTCGAAGTTTTGGTACAGTATTGAATTTGTAATCCAAGCTGTTTCACCTTAACGATAAGTTTAGAAGCTTGTAAATTTGTTTGCTAAATTCACCACAGAATTACATGTTCTAGAGTATTGGAAAGTCAGCAGAAATTAATAACGCCAGACAATTTTTCCACTGGGCTGTGTCGCAAAAGGTGAAAGACCAAAAACATTTATCTATGCAACTGAGAATGACTATTCAGAGGCTGAAAAATTTCTTCAGAAGAGATTTTCTAACCAAGTTCCAATTCCAGGAATAAAAAAAAATATCATTCATTTATACCAAAAGACGAACGAAGCATTTTTGCTAGTGAATTCTCAGATGCACATGAAAATCAGGAAAATACAGCATGTTTGTTCTTAATAGTACAAAGAAAAGAAAATCTTCTGGTGTTAGCAACCAAAGACAATCATCCCGTTTGAAAAAATAGATAGTATTAAGATGACAATGTAAGTTATATACTGAATAATTGAATAAATAAAATAAAAAAATTAATAATAATCTTATTTGTTCCATAGAAAAGAAAGAATCCCTTTTCAGTGTACCGTCGTTGGGGGTGACAATGGGTCAAAAAGGGATATGTGCGATTTATTTTTTGAATAACTATCGCAATTTAACTCCAATAAACTTCAAATTTGGTGTGTATGTACTTTGATGGTACATTAACAACTGTTCAAAAAGTTAAAGACAAATATTTATTCACAGCGGCACCGCAAGTGAATGAAAAATGACCCAATCTCACCCCATAGAGGGGGTGACATTGGGTCACTGTAATTGAAATCACTTGTTTTTGAAAATATGATTTCAAAACCATTCACAGCTGAAAAATCTTGACAAAAAACGATGCAAACAAGACAAAAAGATATCTAAGATGTTTCACAAGTATGATAAACCCACTTAAAAGAAAGATTATACTGAAAATTGAAGAGCTATGGGAACAAATATGTAAACCCAACATTTTTCGTCAAGTTTACATAAATTTTCTTGGTTCTTCCCTCAAATTGTCTTCAAAGTCTCATCCCCATTGCTATAAAGCCCATTCAGTTTCCCCAAAGGTGTACTGAAACAGTGATTATTTTAAACCTTCGCAAATAGTTAAATTTCGGTGCGACATTCCACGATCAATAAATTTCAGGCAGAATTTGTCGTCATAATCTCAGTATTTCAGCGATCCAACTCATTTGTACTTCCGTGAGATATTTCTATAATATGAAAACACTGATAAATAATCAAATTAATAAAAAAACCTTTTGATAAAAATTTACGATGATGCTGCGCACGAAACACAGTTGCTGGTTTGAGAAGTTGTCAAAATGCGTTGTATTGTTATTCAATGCACGGAATACTCAAGTAGACTTGTTTGATGTTTCAGAGATGCTGTATTGAGAAAGAATAAACACATCTTAATGAAAAAAGAGAACACCCGGCACCGTAAAATGTCAAAAAAATGGACTTGGAATTTCATTTACTATCGTTCTTGCTTGACCCAATCTCACCCCCATTTTCAATGTTTTGGACATCGTACCGAAAAAAAATGATTTCTTTGTGGGAAAATCAAACAGATTCCGGAAAATATCTGTGATGTGTAATGAAAAGACTTTCAACATTCTACTAATACAACGATAGAGGCTAGAGTACATGCGTGATACTTTGTACAGGAGAAATTAAATGTTGTAAATTTTATCTAGTTTCAACATGCAAGTTTATTGATGTAGTACACAAAAACTACTATTTCTAAAAATGTATATTGTTATGAATTATGTGTAATCATATGTTCTCTAACATATGAATTATTTATTTTAGTAATATCAGCGTTATTAGCTGAAATATTTCACAAAACATATTTTTCCGTTTTGACCCAATCTCACCCCCTAGACCCATTGTCACCCCCATCGACGGTAACGAAAAATTGAGGAAGAAACACAGCTTTTTTCAGTTTTTCTTAGCGGTGTAATTTTTCATGAAAAATATCATCCATTCCAACTTATACTTCATTAAAACCAATCCCATATCTTTTTTTCAGATGTTTTAGAAAATTTGCAATTTGATAAAAAATCTGATCTGATTGAAATATGGGTTTTCAAAGAAAAGGCCTATATGGTCATTTTCCACAAAATTGGTCATAACTCAAAAACGAAAGAAAAGTACATTTCAAAAATTTCAGCGAATAAAGCTTATGAAATTATCTTCTCAAAAATATTTTTTTGAGAATTTTCCACGAGTTGGAGCATAGTTTTTCCGGCTTTTCTTTAGGAATTTTCTCAACGGTGGAAAATTTTGTGGAAAACTTTTTCCAGTTAATATTTTTTTTTATTCCTGAGAAAATTTGCTTCCATTTTCACGAAAAAACTTTGTTTCTACGATGCTTCGTTCTTGAGTTATGATTTTTCAAAGTAAGTAGTGTCAGAGGAAAACAAAAAAATTCCAACTGAGTTTTCCGGGAAAATAAGCGACCTTGAATTTTTCTCAATTTTTTTTTATTGATATATTGATGAGCCATGCCTGTGGAAAAAGTTTCATGAAAATCTGAGACCCTTCGGCCCACTTTGTACGGAAATATGGATGATTTGCTGTTTCATAGTGAGTGTCTCATTTTCACGAAACACTTTACATAAAACGGACGAAGTTTTGAAAATTTATCAAAATTTTAGAGAAGGATTGCAAAAAATATTTATTGCTACAACTAACAATTTGATGTTGTAAAATTTATGTTATTACAGCCAAATCAAAGGCTTAATGCTACGCTTTCGATTGAAGCCTACTGAGCTTAAATTTGTTATGATTTCGTTGAGATACAGCTGTTTGAATTTTGCTAGATGAACCATAGTTGATGAATTTTAAACAGTCCAATTATCCGTGGCGATTCCCTAACCTCAGATCTACCTGTTTTACGAATAAAAAATCCAAAATTTTTACAACTAATGCGCATCTTCTGAGTAGGGAATAGTTGAAATAGTTGATTTCAATGATTTAATGTTTGTTACAATCTAACGTAAATTCGCCAAAATTTCAATTTTTAGTATCGTAGAACAGGTAAAAAGTGAGGTTACGAGTCGCCTCTGCCAATTATGCTGACTTTCATGCACTTACAATGCTGCCAAAAATCTAAAACAAAACACATTAATCTCAAATTTTGAGAAATCATCTTTCAATAGCATAGAAGTCTATAGAAAATATTAACAAGCGATTTTGAGAACAAGAATTTTTGAGGTTTTGTCCAGCCATGCGCTACTGTGCAATGCCTTGAAGCATCTCAACTTTTTGCTTTAAAATACAGTTTTTATTAAACCAAACCAAGTAATACCTAGAATTACCAAGTGTACACATTTGAGGAACAAAACAACCGACCGTACTGATAATTTGATCAATTGATAACTTCACTAATCTTGTTTTCTCTACATTTGTGCTGTTGAAAATTTAGAAGTTGTTTTAATTCATCTTCACCTTATGTTGTTTTGAAAAACAACTGTTAAAGATAAAATAAATCAATTTACCGACAGAATATTTAGAAACTCCCTGTATGTAAAATTTTGTCGAGACATCTCTTCGAAAAAGTACATGAACAACATGCAACTTCGATTATTATCGAAATTTTGACACCGTGATACAAAATTAAGAATATTTCGCGTGTTTTATCAAAATTATGAATATTTCCGTGAGGGCAGAACTAATGGTTAATTCATTCAAACACATTAATATGAGCTTAGAAAATATGGCGCTATAGAAACTCGCTCATTTGTTCGAACTAAAAACTAAAGTTTAAAAATTTCATAACCAAAGCAAGTCAGCCGTTTCCAACCACGAATTCAGCCAATCTAGCGGGTCACCAAATTCCGTGAAAATTTGCGATTTTGTTCCTTTTCCGAAATAAGGATACACGTGTTTTTGTATTTTTTAATTAGGGTGACCATTTCCTAAATAAGGTGACCAGAAAAATTGCAATTTTGCAAAAAAAATATTTTTTAAAAATTTATAACTTTTGAACCGCTTGACCGATTATCAATTTTCTTGGACGGCATAAAAGCTAAAGATTTTGACTTATAAAGAAAAAATATAAACATTCACATAAAATGTTTATTTTGACATAAAATAAATCAATAATTTCCGTTGTTTCGTGTTTTGAAGGCCTCGGGACCAAAGGGACTATTGCTGTTCTCATTTTTTCTTGAAAGTTTAGTAAATTTTACGTTTACTGTCAAATTTTCAGTGATGTATGTTTTTTTATTTTTTGAGATATATATTTTTGAAAATAAAAAATCAGTCATTTTTCATCGGCACACACTGTAGGTCTCAGCGGAATAGATTTTTTGTATTTCTGATGTATTGTCAGCGCGTATAGATTGTCCTGCTATTCTGAGATATCTACCGTTTCAAGTGAGAATCCGAAATTTGTGAAACAATTCACTTTTTAGGATTCAGTTCCGCCGCACAAATTAAGTGCAAATTGTGGAATCACCGGTCTGCTGAGAATTTTCAACCGCGTAGCTTCCTTTTTCGATTTCCACTATTCTAGAGCTACTTTAGAGCAATTATTTGTCACGACATTTAAACGATTACATAAACCTAGATTAAGTTTTACCACTGGGACTACCATAAGGTCTGTTGATAATAAACAAATAAAAAAAATCATGTACGGTTATATTAATTCATCATAATAACTCCATTCCATTCCAATATTCTGTATGTGTAACAGTAATACTTTTTGTGAGGCAAATAATTTCAAATAAATTATTCTGAAATTTGTTTGTAATTTCTACACTTCAAACAAAAACAAATTTACCGTCAAACGGGGTAGCTTGCAACAGGGGTGCAATTTGCAACATTTCGACATGTAACATCGGAAACATATGAAAAGGAAAAATTGAACATATATTTGTTCAGTAACATTAAAACTTTTATACCTTAATCAATTCAATACACGTTTGGTACTGAATATTATGAAATTTACATGAATCGCATTATTACAGGTATGTTCCGTTTTATCAACACGATCGGCAATTTTCAGTTGACAAAAACGGAATAATTTTATCAGACAAAATATACTACAAATTTGAAAAGAAAATTGCAGTTTTGTCAGAATAATACACATTTTCATCATATAAATACTCAGTATTGATGTTTAGGAGCTGTGAGGAGCTTTTAGATTGTTCATTCTTATAGGTGTTTGTAATGAAAGTTGATGGCAGACTTCTATCAATCAATAAATCATTAATAGTTTTAGTTTACTTGGTCAGAATTTCAATAAATTTGTATTCTATAATAAACGATAATCACATAAATGTCCTTGGCATCATAAGATGCGTCATATTTGTAAAAATAACTACAAAGAAGTGGTTCAAGCGGTCCATTAATATTTTTTTTTTTCGAGACAGATTAAATAGGAAAAAAAATTTTTTCTGCTGTTCATTTTCATCCTTCTGCTTCCTCTTTTTCTTTATGACATTACATCCCAACTGAGAAAGAGCCTTCTTCTCAGCTTAGTGTTCTTTCGCAGTTATCAACTAAGAGCTTTTTGCCAAGGTACATATTTTCGCATTTTTGGTCACACCCGATTGGCGATTAAATGTGGAGTTATGTTGCGGAAGTTATGCAAACTGAAATTAATATTTACAGTTTCCTGTGAATTGGATTGCCAAAACCTTATTAGTAAAATGATTGTGGTGATCTTAAATTTATCGTTGCCAACTTCGACAAGGATGCACTGCCAATCTAGAACCAACGCTTTTTAGCTTTACGTTAGATCACGAATAGACTGGCGATAAACCAATCTAAATTTCTAGTTTTTTGTTTAGTAAACATTATATTAAATACTAGTGGTCTCGTCAAACTTCGTTTTGCCAGTAGGCTGCTGAAAAATGACATGTGATCTCCCATACAGATACACACAGATTCGTTTGCAGTTGTTTTTTCAGTTATTCCAGAGAATTCTCCAAATCGTTTCATTCACTCAAACACGTCGGAACACTTGATCAATGCAACAGTGAAATAATCATGTAAGTCAATTTCGTGACATGCAAGCACCATTGCATTTTTATGTATATATAGAAGTTCATCAAAAACACAAACTCTAAAACAAGCATCACCAAATTAGAACTTTTTGGTAAGAAAAACTCCTATAAAAATTCGGATTCCTCAACTCCTCAAGATCGGAAATCGAGAAGCTTGACCTCGGGGCTATACTGCCCATAAATGCAAAACAGTCACATTCGACATTTTTGAAAAATGGAGTTAATACCATGGAAAGTCATCAAATGATAAATACTTTCGATCAACTTACTGAAATCTGTGAGATTGTTCTAGAAAACTCGAAAAAAATACCAAGTTGTTTAGTCACATTGGCAATTGTAACCGCATAACAGTCACATTGAGATTATAAATGAGCCTCGTAATGTGATAGCAAAGAAATTTCTATCAGAATAATTTTCTGACAATTCATCTAGTATGCGATATGCGTTGTACAAAATATCAGCCTCAAATAAGTACTTTTCAGTTCCTGTTAATTTTTAGAAATTTTAGTTTCCTCCCATACTGCTATAAAATGCACATTTGGTATTCCATATACTCAATGCCTACTTTTATCGAATGTTACAAATATGCAGTTATAGGCAGTATATCACTTATGTAATTGCTTGGCATCAAATGCGAATGTTGTTTGAAGCACGACTGCATTATTGATGACATTTGCTAGATGTTTGCTTCAATCATCATCCATCATTGAAAAAGCAAAGCTACTATGTTCAATTTTGTAACATGTCAGCAATTGCGACATTTGGCAGCAGCCCTAATGCCGGGAAATGAGGAATGCCGTATTTCCAAAGATTTTTTACAATTCATCTGTAATTCGGATACGAAATGATGAACTAATATAATGTTCAGAAAAGGCAAAGGAATGATACTACGGTTGGATTTTTATGATTAGGTATCTGGTTAAGAATCTCGTCGATCAAAAACTGTAGAGAAATATCTATCTATTTTATTGATGTTTTTCGATGAACAAATAATTTGTTCACCGAAAAACATCAATAAAATAGATAGATATCAATCAACGGTGATTAAACCCAAAATAAATAAACTATAGAGAAATGTATATTTTACAGGTACTTTAATGTACATAAATCAATTTTATGAGGTCAAAACCATCTCTTATCGGCATACAGCGTTCTCAAAAGTTGTAAAGTACTAATAATACGTTCAAATAATGGTATTTATTGTGTTTTTCGTTTTTCCAAATTCTCGTTAGAATTTTTTGAAGACAAAAAAATAGCCGAAAAACACAAATTCTACTTGAGGCACCTTATAATCTTCTCCAAATTGGATGAAAATTTGTCTGATAGTTTGTTCTAGTATAGCAATGAGGACTAGGGGTGACTGGCTGAATCCCAGACATTTCAATTTTTGTGGAATGGTCTAATGGAGATCCAAAAGTTTTCTATGGATGGCTTAGTGGTGCAGGACATTTTCCCCTACCCCTTGGAACACGATCTAATAAATGACTGTTTGCTATAATTTGTACAATGCTATCGAGTTTCAGAGATAAAAGATAATGTGCATAATATGACGGGGTCGACAGTCATATCAACAACAAAATAAACTGGATCATGTCTCTTGCTGTTGCTTAAACATTCTTGAGTTCATTTCCAAGATTATCCCTTATAAAATAAGAACTGAACACAAATGGGATCGTCCATGAATCACGTAAGGAATTATAAAGGGAAGGGGGTTTGGGATATCTTACGTGCCATACATTTTTTTTCATTTTCATACGGTCAAAACCCGTCAAAATTGTCTCACGTAATTCATGGACAGCCCCTTTGTCTATCAAATTTACATAGACAATTCTTTGATGCCATGTTTTGTAAGAAAAAAGACAGGTCTCTACAACTCTCTTAAGTACGTATTCAACTAATCGCAAATTCCAGTTGTTGCTAGGACGTGGCCAGAGCAACTCTCGGTTGTTGAAGGATGGGTCAATCTTGTCCAACAGACCATGCTAAGTTTGAAAACTCTTATTGATTAATGGATAAGGGGTGGTCCATTAATTACGTAAGAGTTTCTGGGGGGAGCGGGGGTCTGAGATTTCTTACGCACCATACAATTTATTTTTGGTTTTCATACAAAAAATCTTACCATGGGGGGAGGGGGGGTTGAAAAACCCCGAAAAATGTCTTACGTAATAAATGGACAGCCCCTAAGAAGGAGTTGAACCTTATTGAATCGTATATGGCTTGACACCATGTATCGTAGGTGCTCAGCATTAACATAATATCGAAAATTCAACTCTGAGGTTATTGAAGGCATTTAAATTGCTTCAAAATAAGTATTTAGTTTATATTCTAAACACTTTTAAAATTAAAAAAAATCAATTTTTGTGTGTTGATAAAAACGGAATAATTTGCTGACGAAATCGGAGCGTGATAAAATTGGAACATACCTGTATACTTTTCTATCAAATATAACACTAACAACATATGGTCTTCAAATAATAATTAGTAAACCGTTCTTATTTTATAACTCATGAAATACTGAAAAATATGTGTTGACCACATTCATCCAGATCCCCCCTCTACCAGCAGCTTATATATTATATTAAAATCACGCTAACTTTTTTGTTTCTGAATATTTTTGCACCATTTTTCCACAAGTTCTCAAAAAAACTCTTCTAGTTTAAGAATCCGTGTCGACATTAACCATTGGTGATCTAGTTTTTAAGATATACCGATGTTTCCTAGGGGACCGACATTTTCCATATAAAATGTCTTTGGCGGCCATTTTGTTTATGGTCAATTTATCATAAACATAATTAATCATAAAAATAATAATGCAAGATAATAAAAGCCACTCTGAGAAGATCATACAAATCGATTAGATATTCTTGAAGATATCTGAAAATTACGATATGATGATTTCTGAAGTTTTCAAGACCTTTATTTGGCTAGCTGGGTACAAGAAACCTCAATGCTCATTACTCGATGGCGGTTGCACTAAATTGTTTCATTTTTTTACAACAAACTGTCAGTAATATAAGTGAGCAATAAATTCACGTGGGTTATGGCGGTGCGTTGGCCCCCCAAGGAATTTTGGAATATCTCTGGATTCAGTGGTGCGGAAAATCGTTCAAAATGAATAACTTTTTGACTATGTTATGTTATAACCTTGCTTATCATTCAAAAAGTAAGATTTAAAAATGCAAAGCTTGTTCAAAGTTTAACTGTCATATGTGTGCATATATATATTTATAGCAAAACTTTCAGACACGTAGAAAGCTCTTTCGCAGTCCATCTGGATGTTGGTCGAATTGAAGCCATCGCTTCGTTAATTGTCAACAAATATTTCACTCTGAACAGACTCGTAGTAAACGAGTTATTCCGTACAATTAAGCATAAGCAAAAGTATTGATGACCGTACAATTCGTAGTTGCTACTCCGTGATTGACTAGAGCAATCGAAGTTGCACAAGGAACCAACAAATGTAGCTTGGGAGTAACTTTCCATATTCAATGTACACTTTCGAGAACTCACTAAAACATTATAACGGAGCAAGTTACGTCCTTAAGCCTACACTTATAGTGTCAAACTTTTTGTAAATCGTTCCTTGATTTAAAACGATCCTTGATCAACCCCAGAAATTCAATCTAAATTAACAAACTTTACCAAACTTGCGTACAATTTATTATGTTTGTTGATTCAAACGATTATTAGATTTTTCATCAGTACCGAAAATACCGATACTAAATCCTTTTCAATATCGGTATTTCGGTACCAAAAACGGTACATTCGGTACCGGTACTCTCGGTACCAAAACCATACATATAACAAAGTGTATCCCAACTATGGATTTATCATATCTTATCTGTAACTTTTTTCACCCATATCTGTTAGAAGGACGTTCATAATAAGTAATCAAACTTAACATTAATGTTCATTCTTCATGCAATTCCATGCGAGTTCCTCTACCATCCTAATCTTCAGTGGAAATATAGTGCTAAATGCAGATTAATTAGTTTCATACACTTAAGTTTCATTCTTCCCTGCGTGGATTACGGAACATTTGAACTCACTCTGGTGCTGCGTCTCGAACCCGTCCCGAAAGTGAAAAACCAGTAGTCGAATTACAACCAGTTTCTCGAAACGTGACTTCTGATTAAGCCCTTTATGACCCGTACTCATACAATTATCCACTCGCGCCTGCCTAATTTTTTGCGAAACCGACACAAAATCAGTCTGCCCTCTTCCGCCTACACGGAAAACAGATGTTCGTATTTCTTTTTGTTACTCGTTTCGTAAAACAAATTTTTCTTCATATGACATCAGTTTTATACACTATACGAAATAGTTTTATTTGACAAAATCTTGTAATTCAAAAACTTCATGAAATATTCGTAAAACTAACATTTCACAATTCGTCGATGAGCATAATTGTATTTTTTAGCGTTTGTTTTCCGATTGTTGCTCGCACAGATTCGTAGTTTGTGTGTCAACGTTTGCTTTAAATAAGGAATAAATAAATTTGGTTACCGAATGGTGGGTACAATTTAATAATTATTTGCTTTCAAATTGGAGATTTAATATTACTACGAATTTTCATAACATAAAACGAAATATATTTTCCGTGTACTGAGTGCGCAATGCGGCTTTCGAAAGGTGATTCCATTCCATTGATGATGATGAAGTCTTGAAGGTACACCAGAAGAGTCGGCGCATTACAGGTGGATTTTCGCAAGGTTTTCTAATGACCTTCCGCAAGGATGATCCAAGAGCTGGATGGATGAAGCAACGCACCACCGGAATTAAATTATGACTCGAAAATGAAAACAGCCGACGGCAATTGTGCTGTTGAAGAAGAGCCGTGCCCTTTTGCGTCGGCTTGCCAAATGATATAATGACATCGCATCGGGAAGAGCCACGCGGTTCTGCCAGCGCGCAGTACTTTACGGTGGATGGACAGTACAGTTGGGTGGGTTTGTTACAAGCTTATTTCGCGAGATTTTTTTTTAATTTCTATATTAGTATCATTTTCGAACATTACATTCATTTCTTATATTGAGGTGTTCTGTGTTAGGCAACACTATCATCCAAATTTGGTAAAACTAAATTAAACTTTTACTAATATTTTGTTAACAACATATTACTTTTCATTTGCCGTAGCAGTTAATTTTATTGCCTTCTGCTCTCGTTTTTAAGATGGATCAAGAGTTTAAGATCATCGTGTATAAACACGGATTCAAACTTCACTTCATATTTTGAAATTGCAATACTCCTAGCTTCAACAATGGAAGATGTTAAAGTTTCAAGAACATTGTCAATATCAAGTTTAGTTTCTAAAGAAATGTATCTAGTTTTGGCTACAAAGATGACTAGAGTCGGTTAAGACCAAATCAATCGTAGAAGGATTTCTAGAAGAGGAAAAACATGTAGGGCTATCGGGGTATTGAATTGAGAAATATCCTGAAGAGCACTCATCAAATAAAATTCTGCCGTTAGAATTACTTTGAGAATTATTCCATGACCGATGTTTGGCATTAAAGTCATCAAATGATAAAACAAATTGACTTATTGCGAGTCAATTTTTGCAAGTCAGTTTGGAGTAAATTACTCTGGACAGCATTGAAATGCCCTATCAAGTCGATCATTACGATAAACAAAAAAGTTAGGATCTTTTTTATGTTTGGATCTTGGTTTCAAATACGTTTCAGTAATAACTGATATATGCACGTTATTAGCAGTAAGAAAATCAACAGCTCGTCCTTCAAAGAACGATCATTCCAATTTAAAATATTTAAATTATTATTTATTGGATCCATTAGAAAAACGTAATCCAATAACAATTTGTTAAATAAATTACAACAACTTGGACTGCTTCAGTCATAGTGGTGGCTTTGAACATTGCATCAATCATAAGATTCAATTGTTCAGTTAGAAAATAAAAATCAGAGGCAAACATATCACTTGAATGAGCATTGTTCGATACTCTGCCAGGCAAATTCCGGAAACGACCGTTATCATAACGGATATTACTGTTCATCTGGCTGGCACGAGCCTCGACGACTCCCCTACGCAAAGGGCTAGCCCAAAAAATGGACTAATGATTGCCCCCGCAATTGGCGCATATGAACTTATCGGTATCTTCCTTCACTGGACAGACGTCCTTGGCGTGAGAAGATCCTCCGCAAACCATGCATTTAGCATCCATGCGACAATTGTTTGTAACATGACCCCACTTTTGGCACCGACGGCACTGAGTGGTGTTCTGGTAATTTCCTCCAGGTTTCTGAAAATGTTCTCATGATACACGGGCATCGAACATAAGTTATACTTTTTCTTATAAAATTATTCATTATTAAGATAATTTTTGTTAAAGTGAGCTGAATAATATTTTTGAGAAAGCCCTTTCGAAGAATGTCAGAATGGGTCCTCTTTTTCATAATTACTTGAACCGGGGAAAATCCAAGTAAATCATTAATTCCAACTTTTGATCTCCTCGGTTGACTTAGTCACACGGGAGACCTTCAAAGACGACTTTGAACAAACGTTCAGTTTTGTCATCATAAGTAAAAATTTTGTACCTCTTCTTTTCAAGATGTTAGAGAAAACGATTCCAGAATAGCGCACGAACCACGATATGATTCCCGGGACAAAGTCACCCTCTCTCGCGGTACAGTTTAATTGTGCGAAGGGTAGATTTTTCATTGGGGACTGAAACAACGAACGGTAGCGACGAAGCTTCAGGAAAATGAGTGCAGCAAAAAAAAAAACGCGAATCCCCGGGTGCAGCAGCCACTTTGCGAAACATTGTAATCATTTTTGAATTAGCCTTCCGCAAACCGCGCTTCAACCGAAATGTAGATGGGTTCACATTTGTTGCATTCAGTCCCTCTCTCTCGAGCCAATCCAGCAGGGATCTTGAGCTCACTGAAATCCAGTTCCCGGCTAAGCTCGATCGAAACACGCGTGTGAGCATGAAAGTAAATTTCGTGGTTTTGGTGATTTTGGTTCCCTGCGTCGAAAAAAATACAGTAATTTCAGACAAGCAAATGAGGAATAATTATGCCCGCGGTACACGCGTATTAGCTCACCGGAGCGAACTGTACAGGAAAAGCGTCCTTTGCCTTCAGAGTTGTAGCAATTTTCGAAAGGTAGACAAATTAACAAGTATTTAAAGAGGAAGAACATTCTTTTATATCCAAAAATAGTCAATAAAATTATTAGGCATATGAAACAGTTCAAACAATTATTTAAAAAAAAAACTTCAGAAATTCGAAAAAAATAAAAGTAGGTATTTATTTTTATTTTTCTTGGCATAACGTCCCCACTGGGACCGAGCCTACTTCTCTGCTTAGTGTTCATATGAGCACTTTTACAGTTATTAACTAAAAGCTATTTTTGCCTTAGTAGCTATTTTCGCATTCGTGGAGAGGATCGCAGTAAGCTATGCTTGCGACAGGTCATATTTTTTCTCCTGTCACGAATTTTCACGCGAGCGTAAAATGAACAATTTGGTGTTTTGGCTGACATTAGGCTGAAGATTTTTCCCGTATTTAGTTCTGAATATTATGATTTGGTGAAACTTTAATTATTGACATAGTGTTCAGTTGCAATTGAAAAAGTGTTGAAATTGAAATGGGGCCAACAGGTTGATATTGTGCCGGAAACTGGAATTCAGGGAAAGCAGGAAAGCTACTAGTACTCCTGGATTAAGTGAAGTGAATCCGTAACATCAATGCGGTCCAGGCATAACAGAATACTTGGTGAGATCTTTTCATTTACCATCCCGTAGTTACATGTGATAAAATACACCTGAATAGTAACGATAATCAGTAATTTTCAAATCGACCAAATGAAATCCTAACTTTTTCCCCTTGGTACTAGAAGGAAAAATTCTTTCGTGAGTAATTTGCCTATGAAAAATGTATAGGTACCCCGGATAGAACACTTCGTTTCAAGACCAAATAAAATGTGGAGATTCTGGGGTTTTATAGGATGGGTGACATAACAGGAGAGGGAAAATTTATCTTTTCGTTTCAGAGAGCGAGTAACGGCGCTTAAGCCTAGGCTGTAAAGCCAGGGCATTAGGAAGAAATACCTTTGTCCCATCCCAGGAAAACCACAACAATGGAGTGTGCATTAACTTTCTTAGCAACGCCACTCCCAACGATTTGACCTATCTTCCCCTGAATGAAACGGTTGGTACGGTTGTCCCCGTTTCTTCCTTCGTAAAATTAAAAAAATTCTCGTATATCAAGTTATTCATTCGTGGATAATCTGATCGCCGTGAATTTTGCAATTACCTTCAATCCCAAGTCTGCACAGTGGGCCTGGCCGTTTTAATATTTGTATTATATTTTCGATATGCTGCAAATATTAATGATGACAAGAAAATATTAGAATATATTCTAGTATTTCCAGGATGCTTTTCTATATTGGCTGTGCAAGCGCTTAGATTAGATTAGATTAGATTAGCTATTTTCGCATTCGTATATCGTATGGCAGGTACGACGATACTCTATGCCCAGGGGAGTCAATGAAATTTCCATTACGAAAAGATCCTGGACCGACCGGGAATCGAACCCAGACACCTTTAGCATGGCTTCGATTGGTAGCCGTGAACTCTAACCACTCGGCTAAGGAAGGCCCTATTTTATTGGCTGATTTTGGATAAACAAATGATGGTTATCCTTTTCCATTGGCATGATCATATTTTCCCCGTTTTCGAAATCGGTATTCCATCATCAACTGGCTGAGGCACGCTCAGTGTCCGTTGAGTTAACCATGGGCTGGGCTTGCGATCACACGGGGAGCTTCTGTGGCGAATGGAAAAATTGACACTTTGAAACGGATGCAGTAATTGGTTGAGATTGTCACAGTGCATAATTTAGATATCGCAACGAGGCACGGTTCTGTTGTGTGTGTGCAGTCTTTGCACTATATTTGAACCATGCGAGGTGACGCTGTATGTTTGGTATCAATAATGTTTGTTGGGCACCTCCCATTTAGAAAACAATAATTAGCCAAAATGATCATTTCATGAAAACCTTTGATTGATATAAAATCTGAAGATTTTCATAGCATAGCTCAACAATCAGCAAAAAAATAAATTGTAATAGCACCTCGTCTTTGCTGTAGGGAAGTGGTGGTGAAATGAACAGGGGTGGTAAAATGAACACCGTGCGTTTTACCGACAAAAAACAAATGCCGATGAATTTTTATCATGCACGGATGATTAAGAACATAAATCTGAGTGTTCGAATTGATACGTAGGTCAATTAATGTGAAAACATCAACGAAAACTAAGATTTTAGAAAACCAAGTTTGAAAATTAGAACCGACGTAACTTTTAGCTCGGAAGACTTGAGGTTTTTCAGTGAGATGAATATCGTTATGATATGATGTCAAATTTGATACCTTTAGAATTCTTTTTGAATGGGTTACAATCATTAATGGGTGTATTTTCGGTGGGGCAATGAAAATATTCAGAAATATTTGTTTTGTTCACGTTTTTTGCATGGTGTTCGTTTTACCACCAACCGCTGTTCATTTTACCCATATGTGAAAATTTAACTATCTTAGACTGAATCCATGTCGCTGCTATAGATTACATCCCTATTTTTGATGTTGTGCGATAGAACTATACAAATTTCTCGTTTTTCTATCAGAAACAAGATGATTTCCTTAAGGTGTTCATTTTACCACCCCTTTCCCTATATCACTCACTTCGTAAATATTGCGTAGATTACATTTTTGCAATTTCCCATCGTAATAGGCTGTTTTTTATCACGCTAATCTGTCATGAAACGGCCTACTTTCCTGCACTGAAGTATGCAGTACGGGAATACTCATTACGCATTTGAAACCAGTGCTGTAATGATTCATTACGCAACGTTTTCTCATTACGGAACTGTTTTGAGTTGCGTAATGAATCATTACTTAACAATTTTTCAGCAATTGAAAAATAATGGTGAATGCATTCCTATATAATTTCTGACCCTCAAGTGCTCTTCTACAAAATTACAAAAAGTAGGATAATTACGACGTTTCGTCGTAATTATCCTACTCGGAAAGCTTCGTAGGATAAATTTACGTCTCGTGCTGTAAAAATCATCATTCTGCAACTTGTTCCGTAATCTACTATAAAAGGGTTGTATAAAAATGTGAGAAATAATGTCATTGGTCGATTTTACGTCAATTCATATAATTCATTACATAATATGGAACGTTCTTTTATGAACAGTAAAGAGAGGAATTAGGAATTATAGATCTGGTCTGAATTTAATTGTTTTGGAGATTTTTTATTTATATCGGACTGTAGTAATTGAGACATGAACTGTTTTCAACCTACAGCAAAATTTATCATCCATTTGTGTTTGTTTCAAAGTGAAATTTGCAACTCTTAAGGTTGTAAGTGTATTATCCTTAATGCTATGGGCTCAAAATGTCAATTCTAATGCTGAAATTAACAGAAATCGGAAGTGATCCAAAAGAGTGGCAAACAAACGGTTTTTATCAGTTTCTGTGTGTGGTCTATAATTTTGTAGATTTTTAACCCTCTCCAGAAAATCAGCGAACACTATTGCTCCATTAGCTTTTGAATTCTGGTCCAACTCAGATTAATCATCAATAAATTAATTAATCAAAGGTGACCTTAGAAAAAGAGCGGCGCGTTAATATTACAAAATGAATTTTTGACAAAACTCAAGATGGCGGCCAAATTAAAATAGCCGCACAAATTTGTTCCACTACAAATGGAAACAATTTCCTTCCTCTGTAGGATGAAACTGAGTTTTCTATGCGTCCCAAAGATATAATAAGATATATTATGTTAAGCAATAGATAAGACTTGTAGAGTGTCTCTTTGTAAATTTTCATCGTAATAGGCTGTTTTTCATATCGTAAATCTGTCATGGAACGGCCTACTTTCTTGCTCTGAATTATGCAGTGTTGTAATGGCCATAGCACAACTGAAATCAGTTGCGTAATGACTATTACTCTATGCTATTTAATTACGTAATTGTTTTGAATTATGTAACGATTCATTAACCAGTTATTTTCAGAAATTTCAAAATATTGTTGAATGTGTATCCATAAGCATTGGGTAATTTTTTTATAACATCCATGTTACTGAATCTGTTTACACTTGAGTTGTCGAATTGATTCACCGATTCAATCTAATACTTTGGATCGATGTTTTTGAATTGTAGTGAGAATATGTGCATTCAGTTTTGAAATTGATTAGAACAGATTCAAAACTTCAAGGCTTGTTCAAAATTTGGCTTCTTTTTCATCAACTCAATAACTAAAATTTATCGATTTCGAAGAAAATAATCAAATAAAATAAAACGAATGAAGAAAATCGATTCATCTGATGTCAAACATCGATACAAAAAATCGATCAATCGGAATGAAAACATCGATTCAAAATGTCCCATCGCTAGTCTCCATATGATTTCTGATACCAACATGTTACAAAAAATTGTGTACGCTACTCGTTGCAGAACTCGATTTTTACAGCCCTCGTCGTTAAAATCCAAATCTTTATTCTGTAACTTGCGTGAGCGTTAGCGTAGTCACCAAATCTTCATTCTGAAACTTGTTGCATAAACTACTATTTCCGTAAACTATATAGGTTGATTACTTTCCAAGGGTCCTCCACAGATCTAACAATTGGTCGCGGGGGAAATAGTAGTCAACAGGAGTTCACCAATTAATCCAGTTTAAGAGGAAAATATTCTTCATATTCAATGTTGGAAACATGTTTCAAACCAGTTTTTTTTGCTCAAAATCGAAGCAATGTTAATGGAAATCTAACACTTCATTGCACTTGCTAGCTGGTATGTCGTAAAATATTGTTTAATTTGTACAAAAAATAAATGGTGTTTAACTTTTGATGATTGCTGCTGATTGAATGATGGCTTCTTGAGTCTTAAGTATATTCTAATAAATAGAAACAAAAAACGAATTCCAACGATGTTTACCAATGATGTCCTGTTTTATGAGAAAAAGTAACTTTACTCGGTTTGTAAATTGTATCAGTAAATATTTGTTAACAACTGCGCGGATCAGTTATAGGAGGAAATCCCATAGTACCGGACACCTAGTCCCTAAATTCATAATTCAAGAACTACAGTCAACACTCCTTTACTCGATATTTCTTATCTCGATATCGAGTAAGAGTACTATAGTAAAATATGGTTTTCATGGCTACCTTGATGGCCTTTTAGATGGCAGTTGCACCGGTCTTGTGTTCTGTAACGCAATACCTCCCTATCTCGAAGGTCTCTTCAATATCGAAATACGGAGTTCCCGGTCAATTTCTTATCCAGGCAACATTTTGGTTGGTATGATTTTTGCTACACATCATTCTATATGAATCAATTCACTCGTATAACATGCATGGAAAGGCCATATACATACCAAGGTGGAGGACATATACGCACTTCACAAGACTTTTTCAGACTTTCCGTGGTCAGCGATACGATGTCACAAAATTTAGGGGAAAATAAAAATATAATTACCACCCAGCCTCGAACACGCGAACTTCGGATTCAGAATTCAATACTGTACCACTAAACCACCAAGTGATACATAATAGCCGAACGATTTATTGCCAATGTGAATGCATGTTTCTTGCTTTGTCATTCTAATGTCGTTTTCGTTTTGAGGAACTGGGTCGGTGATCAAAACATAAGGGCCCATTTCATTTCATAACGCTGAAAGGGGTGGGTGGGTGTCTTGAAGATGTTACAGCTTATATAAAATTTGAAAATTTTCCAGCGCTTCCCTTAAACATTCACAACACGAGCGATCAAACGAATGTCAAAAAGAAAAATGTCAATTGAATGCCACTAACCACGATAGCTTCGCTGGGAAGCGTTATGGTTTTATTTGTTTATGTTCTGCTTTCACTGTATTTGTGTTACATTCGACATAACAGACAAGATCAAACTATACATATTGTTTATGATCTGATGTCTTAATTATTTGCAAAACTTATGATTTATGCAAATTTCCTCGTATCAAACACTTTTTCGTGTTTGTGACGTTCATTCTACCGCTCGTGCTGTGACTGCTGACCATGGCAACGAAACGAACGTCGCGAAAAGTGACGAATGTTTACAGCACTGGTTATGCCTACGTGATTTATATCATTTTCCTATATTCAAAATCATTATTAGGGTAGGTGAACCAGTATGGACATAGTGACAAAATGTCAACTTTATTACCGATTTTCAAAAATTTCTGTTTTTTATTTTCAAAAGGGTGTGCATAATTCAAGAATTTATTGTTCTACGCATACATTACTCTCCATAATAGCTTCCCTATCTTCTTATACAACATTTTAATTGGACCATAGTTTCTAAATTCTTAGATATTGTGCGCAGGGTGGCCACCAAATCTCAATTTTAAAATTCCCGCATTTTTCCAAATTTTCCTGGTATATTTTACATACTTTTCCCGGTTTTTAATCCATTCTTTCCAACGACTTCAATTGACTTTTTCAATATCGTTTTTATGAAAAGCACTGCAACAATTGTTTATTAAATCGGTTTGATTTTTCTATAGTAATTTGTTTGTTTATCAATAGTTTCACTGGAACAATAAGTTGACCATTGGATTTTTCTTATCTATATAGAATCTTATTCTGAAAACTATGACATACTATAGTATTCATCTGAATCGATTTGTCTCGCGTTCGTCGAGAATCAATGAAGCTCTGGAGCTATCTATCATGGGTGGAAAGAGGTTGTTAATTGTGCTAATAAAACAGATTCTTAAACTCAATTTGAATGTTATCTCTTCCATATTTAACAACAATATGCTCCTTAAGCAAAACATAGAAATTTCAAGTTCAAGTTTTAAGATCAACAGAACTTGACAACCGTTTGCGTTGAAAATTTGATGGATTGGTTGCATTTTTGGTGATGATGAAACGATCAAAATTTCAGCTCAGAGCTCTGTTTAGCTCTCTAGACTCGTGCTCTTGGAATTTCGAGGTTTGGCTTTGGTTTGTAGTCATCTTAAGTGCATCTTAATGCTGAATTTCAGACAATTTGGCCAATAAAAGCCCTAGATGCCTAGGTAAATCATCAAGATGCCCAAGTAGTTCTTAACCGTAATTGACATTTTTTCAATTCTTAATCCTTTGAATTTTCTTATGTAAAGCAAAAAAGTTCAAGGCATGTATGAAACAAGACCACACATGTAGATGCACTTACTTAGGGCTCGCAATTTTAATATCACCGAATATTATCATTTTTGATATTCACCCACCCTCTCGTAATGCTTTTTGTATGGATATTATATGCATTTTATATGAGCTGTAGCAGCTTGATCGTTATTAAAATCGCAAATGAGTCCTTGTTCAAAACTTGTTTTAAAGATAAGTTCTGGTATTCAGCAAGAAAAGAAGAGTGCTAAACCAATCTGCAATAAGTAATTAAACATTGATTAAAAACGTAGAGTGAAAAAGTTGAAGAAAAGTTAAAAAAATATTAGCCCTGGTAGTACGAGAACAAAAATTAAAACAAAAAAAAAATATTTCGAAACATTGCTCAGAAAAGAGAAAAACATTTTTAGGAAATATAGTGTAGCATAGTAGCAATTAAATCATTCATGTTTGAAAGATATTCGTTCAAAATTGCGGATGCCTCATGGCAATATCATTGAACATAACTACTTTCTATAGCTCATTTTGGAGGTTGGTTTGTAGATTACAGCTTGAAGACATACGTTCAAAACGATTTTTCCGGTGATCTTCTCAAATTCCCGGTTTTTCCCGATGGATTCAAATTCCGTCTTTTTCCCGGTTCAGTGGCCACCCTGTGTCCGGTATTAGGTGCTGTCTGGTACTGGATGATCTACCTCTACTGAAAACAACTCCCTGAAAACAAATCAATTTTTTTTCTAGTTATTTCTGAATAAACATTGGACTGAAAACATTATAGTATTCAATACATTTTGTTGTGTACAATATTACTACTCAATATAACTAGCATGGCATCTGCACTCTATTTCATTGGTATTTAATTCAAAATCGATCAAATCAATTGATTCAGCTCGTCAAAAAATATAATGTATTTCAACGGAAAATGCGAGTTCGTTATTTTTGCGTTTTTAAATTTAGAGGTGCACTACGATCTTGAATTTGATTTCGGATCAATCTAGTTATCTGTAATCTGTATAATCGCTTAGAGTTATACAAACATAAGTCAATAATTTTAGTCGCACAGTCCGAATGTGGCCATCCCTCAGATGTGAATCAGTGGAATCGACTCATATTTTGGATGAATCGTGTTATCTTTGATTTATAACTGTGCTATGGTTTTCTCTGCTCCTCAATTATGAATCAACGTTTATCGGAATATGGATGACATTTTATTTCTACAGACAGAAAAACATGCTTGAGTATTATCATAGATGAACAGACGTAACAGCTACAAAACTTATCAATTTGAAACATAGTTACGCGAACAATTACGCCCAATGCTATGTATACAATAGTTAACCAACTGCGAACAAGATGGCGGTAGTGTGCAAATGTCAAACTTAAGGTGAAGATGAATCGAAGCCAAATCTCAAATTTTCAAGAGCACTGATCTGGAGAACCGAACACCCGTTTGAGCTGAAAACTTAATCGATTGGTCACCACCAGCGAGTGACCAATCGATTAAGTTTTCAGCTTAAACGGATGTTTGGTTCTCCAGATCCGTGCTCTTGAAAATTTGAGGTTTGGCTTCGATTCATCTTCACCTTAAGCAAACGAATGTTTAAATCAAAATCACAAATGCAATGTCAAAAATTTTGCGATTGTTAAGAAAATTTTCCGGTTTACGGTAGCCGCTGAGTTCTACCACAGCTGTCAAAGTTCTACCGCAGACATGAAAATCATTTTTTGCAATTGCTCATCGTAATTAGGCTGTTTTTCATCATGCAAATCTGTCATGAAACGGCCTACTTTCCTGCACTGAAGTATGCAGTGCGGGAATAGTCATTACGCAACTGAAATCAGTGCTGTAATGATTCATTACACAACGCTTTTTCATTACACAACTATTTTGAGTTGCGTTATGAATCATTACACAACATGTTTTTCGGAAATTGTAAAATAATGGTGAATGCATTTCGATATAATTTCTGATGCCCTTAGATGGTCTTCAACGAAATTGCAAAAAAAATGTTGTACGTAACTCGTTTGCAGAACTCGATTTTTACAGCACTCGTCGTAATTATCCTACTCGGCAAGCCTCGTAGGATAAATTTACCACTCGTGCTGTAAAAATCATCATTCTGCAACTTGTTCCGTAAACTACTACAGTCATCTCTCCCTTACTCGATATTGAAGGGACCATCGAGTTAGGGAGGTATCGAGTTATAGAACACAAAACCAATGCAACTGCGATCCAAGGGACCATCGAGTTAGCCATGAAAACCAACTTTTACTATGGTTCTCTAACTCAATATCGAGATACGGAATATCGAGTAAGGGAGAGTTAACTATATTATCATTGAAGCAAACATTTCAATCACAGTATGCTGAAGGCGGAATACAGTTTGAAAAAAAAAAGCAACAAACAACAATCGTCGAGTGATATCCACCGTATCATTGAAGCCTACTGATGATTCACCAGTGTTAATCAGTGATGTGACAGCTGCGATTTCAATTGTTCCGTTAAAACGAAAAACGGAACGGAAAAAAAACGGAATTTTTCCTGAAAAATGCAATATAAAAGATGTTGTTATAAATCATTAAAAAAATCCCGACGTGAATGCCTTGACGAGGGTAGCGTTTTTAATAAATAATAATAATAATAATAAATAAATAAAAAAAATAATTTTGATAACAAAATTTTTTGAACTTCAGTTAATTACTAAAAGCTTTTGTCAGAAATGTATAATAATCTTGTTACGTTATTCTGGTCGGGTATGAGTGAATCGTTATCCATCTACCAACTATTAGAATTGCGCGCTGTTTTGCTGTTTGAATAACATGATTCGATTGTAAAATCTGTTTGGTATTATAATAGATTGCGATGCTGTCTCACTATATGGTTCACGTAGGTAAAATATGTTCTGCGTAATATTTTCCAATTTCTGTTTAGCAAATACCGACACGGTAATGCTTCCAGTGGACAATTTGCCCTTTGAAATAAGCACCTTACTAGACAACGGACTAGCATGCAACGCCAAGTGGCACAGTTGAAATACGTTCCTGACGAAAAGTTTTCCAGCCTGAAGCGGGAATCAAACCCACACTCCTTAACTCGATGCAGCTAAATGCTTGGTAACATTAACGGCACGGCCACGAAGCCCACATTTTTTTGATAAAATCTTGTTTTTATTAAACAATACGATAGATCAAGTACTTGCTACTACTTTGCCAACTTTTCCCGCTCAAAAAACGGCTACATCATATTTAATTTTTATTTAAAAATATATTCGAATAAGAGCCTCGACACTTTTGATCATGTTTGACTTTCTCTTAGTCGACAAAAACGCCACAGAGGTTTTCAATTTCAACCCTGGGTTGTTCCTATCTGACATTTTGGAGGGAACATGGAAAATAATATACACCCAAAATTTGAGTTTAAACCAAAGAGTGTGACAAAATTGAAACAACAAATTCTACTTCTACCAACAAAAAAAAATATGAAAATTAAGTTAACATGTATTGTTGGCCTAAACTTAAGCATTTAGTATTAAAATTGGTTGAGGGCTGTAGAACCCCATTGCAACTTTATTTGATTCGACATTCTCCGTTTAATCCGACTTTGATCCAAATATGTATCCTATCCATAATTGTGAGACGACTGTAATTCCAGTTTTTCGGGATGCTAATTATTGTGGTGATATGTTAATCCAAGGTGATTGTCATGAAGAACAATTTACAATGAACTTAGTTGTTGGGCTTATTCAATCATCATTAGATCTATTGTTCACAATAAAATCTAGAATTTATTTATTGTTTTTTTTTGCAAGCATGAAGCATTTATTTTTACCGAAAAATAACATTTGTCTTTGAAAAAAATATATTTTATTTTTCATTTTTAAGGGCGTTCTATTGATAGGTGGAAATAAAATTAAACTTCAAATTTATCTTGCACGTAATAACAAGGAAGCACTATGGGCAGTTTCCATAGAGACTGGCGGCGAAAAATATTTGTGCCATCTCATGTCAAATATATGAGTTGTAAAATGCGAATTTGATGTTTTGTTTTCAAAAAAACATGTATTGGAGACAATCTTTTGAACCTTTTTTTTTTCTAAAAACGCTACAAACATCATTGTAAATATTAGAAATCACTTAGTTATGATGATACGAATCATATTGTTATATTCAATCATCCCCTGAAATAATCTTTCGCTGTTATTAAAGGAAAATTGTTAAAAACACGAAAAAAAAAATCAAAATTGCTAGATGAAAAGAGTGCCCTTCATGTGCAGCTGAATTGTTTACTATTCACTATTAGTTTACATCTTACTAATAATACATCTTACTTGGTAATAATTTTAGCTTGGGACAATGTGGGAGAAAAAAGTATGGGATGTGTAAATTTTCGATAAAAAAAAAGATTTTTTTTTGCTATGTGGTCCTTACAATTACTCGAACTACGAAGCACGTATTTTTATTTTATTTTTCTACGTTAGCTTTTCTGACAAACTTTCGAATATTACGATAAAAAATATTAATATTAAAATATATTAATGTTTGCATTGAATTCTCTATTTTTTTTTTTTGAAAATTCCAACTTTGACATACTGTTTCAAGACATAAAAAAAAAAAAAAATCGAACTCTAGTTTTTGCAGATAAAAACGTACCGTAATATGGGGTGAAGTTAATCACTTTTGAGCAATTATGTTTTAAAATACCTGGTAGGTTGCATGTATTATCATCCAAATATGTTTCAAACCTGTACTTATTGTATGTTTATCAAATTGTGTGATCGAGATGATGATGCAATGTTATCTAAACAAAAACGTTTTTTAGAAATTAAAAAGTAAGGTTTTTGATTCCGTGTTGAAGTTGATCAATTACTGCGATAGATAAACTACTCATTACATTTGGGGTCAATGAATCTGAATCAAGTTTCAAACATCTTGGGAGAAGTCGATTGTTTAGAGAAGAACTCTTCAACACTTCATCAAACATTTCTTAAAATCTGTTTTCGTGGTAAAATTATCTTGAATTTCAACACAAATTTAGAAAAATCGGGAGAAGTTATCAGATAATGCAACATCACAAAAATTTTATTAATTATAATCGGATCAAAGCTTTTTTTACAGTTAATACATGTGGTTACGGGAAAGGCCAACTTCTCTCCACTACAACCCGGATTACGGTACCCTAAGCATTTCATATACCTTCTTCGCAATTAGATTAAATGGACAAATTGATGTGAAATTTACGAAAAAGTTAGACATCTTCTCGGTGAAAATCAAACTCACAAGAAAGGGCTTGTTTCCCGTACACCACGAGAGGACTCATGGACGCAGAAGTTAACCTGAATTAGATTTCAACTCAATAATCACGTGGACCTCTTTCGCAAAACGCACCTTTTTCGGAAGAATTAGTTGCGCATCAAAGCACAACGCTATCTATTCTCATCGAGAAGATGTATAACTTTTTCGCAAATTGCTCATCAATTTGTCCATTTGATCCATATGTAATGTTCAATAAAAACTTTAGGGTAGTTGTTCAAACTTCCACTCGGCTGATTGGCCGTAAAAAATGATGAAATTATAATAAAATAAAACTTAAATTCTGTGAGTATTACAACTAGCGTTGGGAAAATTTGACCCGAACATCGATGTTACTAAATCGATTCAAATTTAATATGTCGAATCGTATCACCGATTTAATCGAAATATTTGAATCGATGTTTTTGAATCGATTTGATCTGCAAGAGGATATGTAAATTTACAAAAACATGGTCTCAAACTAAGATCAAAAGCAATTTTATATGGTTTTAAATTCCTTCAATTGAATTACGTTGGAGATTAAAAATTATATATTAAACAATTCAAGTCTGATTCAAAATTAGGTGTTAATTTCATCAACTCATTAAAAAATTCAAATCAATTTCATTCTTTTGAATCGAAACAAAAAATCGAATGAAGAAAATCGATTCACTCGAATTTGAGTGCTCCTAACATCGATTCAAAAAATCGATTAATCAGAACGAAAAAATCGATTTTCGGAACATCGATTCAAAATCGCCCATCGCTAATTACAACTTTTTAAAGTGGACGTTTGAGAATCTGCGCAAATGTAAAACTGAGTTTGGAATAGTCGTGGTGGATGGATGTACTGAGAGTGGTGCATTAGAATATCGGTTCGGCCGAGAATCTTCTCGGGTTTGTTTTTTGGCTTTCCAAAGCGCATTCATCCAATATAATAGTGTAAGGAGATTGGGATAATAATGAGCAAACAGACAAATAATTACAACACGAGTTAAAAGTGAATGTAAGAAGGATCACGTGCAGAAGCCATCAAGGATCCTGTTGATGGATTTTTCCAAGAATTCCAGATAAAATTCGTAATGCGTCTCGAGTCTACATGGGTATAAAACCTGAGAATTCTTATTCTATGAGCCTACCTTACTATGAAAATCCAGCATACAATCACTGTAGCCGGCTTCGGTCTTGATGGTTGTCGCCGCCGCTGCCGCTCCTGTCAGAGGGCTGCAAATCTGTCCAACACTTAACGGTGCCTCTCTATACCACGGATACATATCTTGAAACTAGGCCCTCGAGGTGTTCTTCTACTTCCGCTACAAACGATAAACAATTGCACATCGCGTTCACGCGTAATTCAATTGCAATGCACTTGCTCATTCACCATTTATTAATCAGCTGCAATTATGTTTACTCAACAATGTCATCGGAATATTCTTCGCCTAACGAGCCCATTGATTAATCGCGGGGAAAGTAGGTATTGTCACTCGGGTTCCCCGCGTTTAGCCGCAACAAATTGATTCGTTTCCTGTGTTCACCACTTGCACTTGCACAAACACTTGCAATTGTGTCTTCCTCAACTCCGAACCACACACAACTCACAAACACGTCACTTAGCCGGGCTTCCGATAATTTCACTCAACATGCGATTCCGTTATTATTTCGAAGCGGGAATGGGTCAGCTCGACTCGGGTGTGTATGTGATAAAATCTCAGATATTCAAAGTAACAAGGAATCAATTGAAGTCCCGTACTAACACAAGGCATAACCGAGGCGCCCCGGATCCTACCGCCGTACACAATTTAATCACGTTTTATGAATGAATCGCAGCAAAATTCACTGCTGTCTGCTTCACACCCTACCGTCAGTCGCCAATCGGATGTCGCTCCCGGGCCGGCATTCATCGATCAACATTATTGCACGAAATCGATTGCAGCGGGAAATAAAAACTGATTGACACAATTATCATTACACTTTTTGTTCACTAATGGTGTTTACATTTTTTCCCTTCGACGATGTACTCTCACTCACTTGATTCTTTCCACTTGTTCCTCTTCGCTTCTGGGCACGGCCTACTGAGGAATCGCTGAAGCTTTCACGATTGTCACACATACACCAGAGCACACATACGTACATACGTTTCACCTTAGACACGACTCATTAACTCCGAAGGCCCGTCGTCTGTCAACCATCCCTACGCCTCATAACTCATTATCGGTAATTGCGACAAAAATTCACTAATATTCCGGACCCCCGAACCGGTCGCCGAGTATTTTTTGACTGTCAAAAAAATTCCTCCACGTTCCCGAAAAAAAAACCGACGCGATACCAACAAGAAAATCAACGCGTTCGCCACCTTCGTCGTTTTCGTCGCCCACTTCGATGATGTTTGTCCTCTCGGTTTGGCAAAACAAAAAAGACTGCCTTGATGACCTTTTTTTCTACGCTTCCGAAACCGGGAATGATCTGGTCGTTTTTTTTACGCTTTTGGGGCTCTCTTGCCTCACATGGTTAACCGCGCGCGCTACCGCCAAATGTCGAAGGCGAGCAAGAAGGGACAGCAACAGCTACCAGTATCTAAGGGCGAATCCTCCGCGGAGGAACGTCTCTGCCGACGAGTGTGCCTCGTTTTGAGTCGGTTTTTTCCGCTCTTGCCAGCCAGTTGCGACGAACGCGCGAGCTTCTTCACTTGCCGCACTGAACCGGACCGGGTCTGCCTTCTTTCTATCCCACACCGAAACGAACGAAGCGAAAAAAGAACGAACACAGCAGGCTGGAAAAACACGTCTACAACACTTCGAAATAACGAAGCGAATCAAGTTATTTGTTGATAACGAGTAGTTGCAAACTTCGAAAGAAGTTTCGGTAGCTGGCTCACGCTCATTCTCTCTCAAAAAAGCGACCGGTTCGCACGTTTTGCATGCTCCTCTCGCGTGAGTTAGAACTGCAACATCTAAGCAACACGGTGCGGTGGTGCCATGACGAGAACCGTTGTAAGGTTCCACGGGAGCCGATGCCCTCGCAAGAGAGAAACTGGAGCATCGCTCTTTTCCAGTTCGAAACAACACGTGACTTCACATCGTGGTGTGGCAGCGTGGCTTGCTCGAAAGAAGGGGGGAGTAGCACATGCGAAAAGCTGGGGAACCACCTGCTGTCTCCTTTTTTCAACCGTGTTTTGTCATGTTTTTTCCCGGGCAGTGTGAGTGGTGAACAAAGTCACATACCCGCCCCAAAAGTGGCTGGGAAGCATCGGAGTTTGTAGTTGTGATGGTTTCAGTTGGGGTTCGACCGGCTGCAGTCGAGCTCGAATGATTTTTCAGAGTTGATTCAGTTGGCGCTCAGCTTCGGAGGCAAATGGAACAGAACAGTAGGGAGCAGTTTTGTAGCTTAATGCATGGTTATAATTTGGACGTCGTCTTGGAGTTGTTATGCATATCGATGTGTTTTATACTGCAATCTTAATTTTTGGAATTCTACGTGTTCCAATTGAGTAGTTTAAATGTAACAAAGCATTGCTTTGTTACATACATTTTCTTTGAAAGGTACGCAATACTATGATGGGACAATATTCAATTTCTTTTGGACTGCACAGAAAATTGCACTTTGTCGGAAAACTTGATAGTTCAACTACTAGATGAATTGTAGCCAAAGATGTTGCAAATAAATATTTGTATGCGGTCACATCCTGCCTGGCGAATTTTCTACTTACTTGAAGTTTATCCCAGGTACCATGGCTTATCATATCACCGTTTTAATAAATTTTGTGCATTTTTGTTTAGAAAAATACAGTGGCTTCGGTTTTCTCATCGCTTGCTTTGATAACTACTCGTTAATTTCACCTTTGTTTTTATCACAGTTTTTATTTAGATTATATCCTTTTTGTGAACATTGTGTAAATTGATCCAAGAATGCTAAAGAATCCTATTATTTGTACTCATTAACATTTCCTGTCAGAGTTGCATTTTTAAAAGGAAACAATAAGGGTTATTGGCTTTACTTGGAATAATTGGACAGCGTTACAAATCTTGGTTTAAATCACTTTTTTTTTTTTATTTGTGTGCTATTATAAACCAATTTCATAAGAAGCTGAATTCATAAATAAGCGTTTGTAATATGAATATGACACTGCTAATTCGAAACAAATGGAAAAATAAGTTTAAGGTCAAAAGGGTGGAAGACAAAACGTTAAATGGACTCTTTGGACAGTGCTTCATGATTCATGGTATTATTCCTAATTTATGAAGGGATTTTCAATCATTTGCTACTTCTCTTGCCTGTTACGACCGCACTCCGCATCATATGAGCAAAGTTTCATATGTATTATAGTGGGATTCCTTTTTTGACAACGAGGTCGAAATTTTTAGTTGTCTCAAATCGGACCCAATTTTTTTAATTATTTTTTTTAAATTGGTTTTTAGAATATCATTAAGATTATGTTTTGCCATACTATGATGGCTAGACTTCGGAACGGCCCACTTGAAAGTAGATTTATTTAGGGTAGGGCTATTCTTTGAATCTGTAGACCCATATTATTAATTGTGGCAATTGTTTCACATATTTTATATCGCTTAGAAGCCTTCAATGGTTTCTCATACGCTTTTTGTATACTATTTGTATGAAGGGACTATGTAAAAACAATAATCACAAAAGTGACCTTTATTCAAGGGCTGAATGATTTCTCAAATCTGTGTAACAATACTAAAATACAATACCTTTCATTATAATCGTTTTCAGAAAAAATATGGGTGTTACAAAACTTTAAGTTATTTTTTGTAAGTTGGAAAAAACTCATTAAAATTATGTTTCTTGCAAATTAAAATATTCCATACTAGTGGTCCCGGCAAACTTCGTCTTGCCATCAAGTAGGCTGTTGGAAAACGTCAAGAAATCCCCCATACAAAATGACACCTTAGTCTTCTCCCGTTTTCCCCATTATTCCGGAGGCTTTCCTGAACTTTTTCCTCATACGAACACGTCGCATCTCTTGTGGAGTGTAACGGTGAAAAAGTTGCGTCAATCCGTTGACCCGTTCTCGAGCCATTTCGTGACATACAAACACCACTCCATTTTTATTTATATAGATTAATTGATTGACTGCAATCAGAAAATCAAGCATAAACAACTAAATCAACTGCTGAACACAAACATTATGGTGTTTTTCAAAACAGAATATTGACATAGATCTTAATAGGATTTTCCATAGAAATATGAATATTAAATTCATAGAGAAATTATCACAAAATGGTATAGAACAGAAGTTTTAAACCTTCGACCGGTGCGCTGAAAAAGAATGCATGATCCACAAATGTACCCTTTATTTCGTTAAATACACAAATGACCTTCTTATTATTTAAATTTGAAATAAGTTATAACTATGTCATAGAAGTTTAACTTGAACCAAATCATATTAAATTAAAGGAAATTCACAGGTTCCCATTTTGATACCTTAAAAGCCTGATAGAAATCTTCAGGTGCTCGATCAACAAGATTCCGCTAGGACTCTGAAGCATTTCGCGTGGTATTTTGTGATAAAGGATGTCCACGATGAAATTGCCACACTATGAAATTGCTCTAACTTTTTAACCGTTGGGTAGAATTCAATGAAAATTTGGGTGGATGTAGTTTATAGTGCATTATTTACATCCTGCAAGTGACCAAAACTCGCGGAAATGGAGTCAAAAGAACAGCTCGTGCGTGATAAAATCTTGCGCATTCATCACGAGAACGAGGATCTCTCGCATCGTTCCATCGCTAAAACGTTGGGAATCCCAAATTCCACGGTGTCGCGATTAAGCGGTTCGAGGAACGATTGACCACCGATCGGAAGCCCAGAAGTGAAGGGAAAAGTATTCCGTACAACACCAAAAATCACAACCGCGTAGTTGGGGCCTTCAACCAAAACCCGAACGCCTCCGTTCGGGATGTGGCTAAGAACCTGCACCTAAGCCGAAGTTTTGTCCAGAAGGCCAAAACTAAGGCTGGGCTTCAAACGTTCAAGGTACAAAAGGCCCCTAATCGCGACGAGAAGCAGAACAAGTCCGCCAAAACCCGTGCCAGGAAGTTTTACCTCAACATGCTGACGAAAGTTGAATGCTGCATCATGGATGACGAAACATATGTGAAGGCCGACTTCAAACAGATCCCCGGCAACCTGTTTTTCACGGCCAAGGATAAGTTCAGCGTTCCGGAGCATGTCCGCACTTAGAAGATGTCCAAATTTGCGAAGAAATTCCTGGTTTGGCAAGCCATCTGCACGTGTGGGAAGCGGAGTGCACCTTTCGTGACCCAGGACACTATGAACGGACAGGTGTACATGAAAGAGTGCCTCCAGAAGCCTCCTCTTCTGAAGGCCCACAACGTCCTAACAATCTTCTGGCCGGATTTGGCCTCATGCCACTACTCCAAGGACGTGCTGAAGTGGTATTATAGCATACTAGATAAATTAATAGTTCAGTTCAGAAGTCCCCAAGTCATAAAACAATTAGAAGAAAACCTTTTTAGCAAACCATCAAAAACCCGACCGTCATAAACCTTCAGTTTATAACGGCATAGGTAAAAACCCAAACAATAAAGCATAACAGAAAAAACTCAACAACATTTGTCCAATGCCAAGGGCGCTACCCGCTCTTGAGCTTGAGCTACCCGTTAAGCATAAACAATAAACAGCAAAAGAGAAATTTGTAAATTAGTATTTAAGGCTTTAGGTAAATGGTTTATGGACAAAAGGTCGAAAACGATTTGCATGGTGGGAAATTTTTCCTTCTTTGAAAAAAGATTTTCGACCTTTTGTCCCTTCTTTTTTGTTCTTCGACCTTTTGTCCTTTCGACCTTTTGTCTTTCGACCTTTTGTCCTTTCGACCTTTTGTCTTTCGACCTTTTGTCATAGATTCTAGGTAAATAAAGTCTCTTCAGTCTTTGGATGAGAATTCAGATAAGCGGACATGCTGCCCGTATTATGTGATGTGTTTAATCAATATCACAAACCCGTAAAACCGTGAAAGTGAGTTTAGGAAAGTATGCGGACAATAAGGTCAATTTCGTGCCGAAAATGTTCAACCCTCCCAACACTCCGGAGCTCCGCCCCCTCGAGAAGTACTGGGCGATTATGAAGCAGCACCTTCTTAAACGACCTAAGGTAGTGAAGACAGTAGAGGAACTGAAGAAAGTATGGGTTTACATGCAAAAAACGGTTGATTCACAGGTTGTGCAGAATCTTATGGCCGGAGTTAAGGCCAAGGTGCGGGCATTTGCGTTTGGTCTGTAATTATAATGCGAGTAAAATGCCAAAATGAATAATAGTTAATTTTTCAATTCCTGAAACTTTGATGGCAATCGGATGAAAATTTTGTGTGTGACAATTTCATCGACACCCTTTATCGTCAAGATTTCCGGAATGTCGAGGATATCGTTCAGGAGCTCAAGATTCCGCTGCGATATTGCTGAAAATTATCCAATATCCAGATAATCGTTAGCAATTCTTAAATTCCGTTGGGAACCCATTCATTCACAAGGTATTGTCAGAAATACTCAAAACACCCTTAGAAACTCACAATTTCCTACTAGTGATTTCCAGGACGCCACAGAAATCTTAGGAGTCTACTAGGAATCGCCAGATTTTGCGCAGCATTCCCAATAACTATTTAAACATTCTCAGAGTCCTGCAAGATGCCCCTAATGTCCACTAGGAATCTCCTGATTGCACTCAGTATCTTCAAAAATCTGCCTGAAATTCTCAGAAGTACACTAGTAAGTTCTAAGATCCTGCAAGTATTCTCCAGGATTTAGTTAGGAAACTATTAATTCTAGCTAAAGATTCCCAAGATCTCGTAAGGAACCTTTTTGATGCTTTATTTGGCCTGTATGCATTATTAAAAATCTTGATACAACTCTTAGTATACTCTAGCTTGAGCTTGAGAACTTCTTATTGAATCTTTATTAGGACAAATAGATATAAATAATGGAAGCAGATGAATCAACGTGCATACTCATACAACAGACAAATATTTAAAACACTCCGAATCGTATTCATCGCTGCTTGAATGGTTTGAGAACAAAGCGTTGCCTCTGTTTAAAACTCTGTGTGAATCATAGAATTTGTGTGACCAATGTTTTCAAATTTGCAGAACAGATTTTTTAATTGTACCACCAACTGGCAGACGCAAGTAGGCTAGTCAGACATTATAAATGCCTGAGAAAAGTTCATGGAAATCCAATTTAGATACTGTTGGATACCTGGACCGGTGAATAGCCCGATAGTTGGGAAAACGATGGATGATAGGGGCCTGGATCTCGTTCTTCCTTCACAGGCAATAAACAGCGCACGACACATCATTCAATAAAAAATCGACTCTAACACTTTACATTTATTGACACTTAACAGGTAACATTTACTTAAACTAGATTGTGGTCACGCAGGACCGTCTTCGACCGAATGCCACTTCTAACTAACTCAAATTCTCGTGATCTTCAGCAAATAACCCAATATAGGACCCGAACATGTCTGTGGTGAAATTGATTCGATTATATACGTTCACCTTCGATGATAATCTCTCGCTCAGCGTCCCCAAATAATCTCTTATTTAATTTTTCGAATTGCTCTGAACATCTAAATAACTTAGTCAACTAGGTTCTGGTTCTACATCCGTTTGAATAAGGTACCGTGGGGTAAGTGCATACAGAAAAATCAATAGTCAATTTCATTGTTATGTACAGCTAACGTGAATAATGTAATTCAAACTTTTTTCTGTGGATAACAAGTGAGGGACTAATATACTTCAAATCGTCTTTTATTTCTTTTTTCTGATTGTTATGTTTTGAGCATGGAGAACTTAAAAATTTGCGCCAAATGATCCACTTGCCCCACCATGGTGTATCAAATCGTATGTCATTAAATTACAAAATCCATCTAAAATAAACCACAACAATAATCAATTTGCGAGGTGAAATATCAGATTTTAAAAAATATATTGACATTGACAGCGGCTAGACCAAGACAACTAGATTAAAAATATCCGTTTTGATACTCCGACTCACATGTAATAGGGAATATTTCATTTGAAATATTTCCTTGCTGTAGTTACGCAGATTTTTGTTGTACCAGACTTTAACTGCCGTTATACGCATAATTGTCGCATGTTACTTTTTGTGCATTTTTGACTTTTTGTCACCAAACAGTTTATTTTTACGTATTGTTTTAGAAAACACTTACCAAAAATTAACTTTGTTCGGAAACTCAATGAAAAGCAAGCCAAGTCAATTTGTCCCATTGATGAATTTCCACGCATAACTGTCCCACTACTGTATTTATTCGCATAACTGTCACACTATACAATTCGCTGCGCTGATCTCGAACAATATATTCAGTAGGCAATTTCAATTTAGCTGGAGTTTGGGAAAATCGTTTTAAATATCTTCTTACGTTGGCTTTATATCCCATGTGGAACACAACCTGTTTTATGTGTTTGTATTATCGGGATACATTCATCATTCATGCGAGCCTAACGTCAATTTTGATTGAAATTTTCAATATCAAAATATTATTTCCCATCCGTTTTTCAATCAATTTTAGTTGAATTTTCAGGGAAAATCACAAAATTCTTCTAGTTTTTGAAACCGCGGTTTTCGATAAGAAATTTACCGTAATTTTGAATTCATCGCGGGGAGCACTGAAGTAATCCCACTTGAAGAATCAGTAACCACTTTAATTTCGAGTCCATGGCTTGCGACAAATCAACTTCGTGATTTAGCAAACCAAGTCTAAATAAAAATGGTTCGACCATCATTTGGATGACTTTGCCACATGCTGGTTTGTTCCGAATACCGGTTCACTGGTGGAAGTGGCCATCATATTGGCGAATCTGAAACCTGGCTTGCGACATATCAATTTTCACTAAAGGTGGTTCAGATGTATTTGACTGACTTGACCACATGTCGAATTGTTCCGAATTACCGGTTTCCTGGGGGAAATGGCCACTAAATTGTCGATTCTGAAACCTATCTGGCAGTAACAAAATTCATAAGTTCCCAAATCAATGCTTAAGAAGAGTAATTCAAACGTTCTTGGATGACTTGATAACATGCCAGGTTGTATTGGATACCCTGTTCCCCAGAGGAAGTGGCCATCATATTGGCAGTTCTGAGACTTACCTTGCGACATATCAAACTTCTTAAATTGGCAAATCAAGTCAAAAGAAGAATAGTTCAAGAGGTTTTGGATGACCTGGCCACCTACTGAATTATTCCGGATAACTGGTTCTTCGGTGCAAGTGTTAAATATGTTGGTGGTTCTAAAACTAAATTAGCGATGATTTTGCAAACCAAGTCCAAAGGAATGTCAAATCGTGTGAAGATTTGTGTCGTGAATTTTGAGTTAAATATTTATTCCGTAGAATAAACATGAATTCGTAGATGAGTTTCTGTCAAACCTGCAGCTGGAAGAAACGATATAGGAATTTATTACATTATTGGCACATGTCACATGAGCCTTCATTAGATGCCTTAACGTAGTCTTGAGGATATTCGTCCTCTACATTCGGTACAATATATACATAAGAACGGTCATCTACAGCAGAATGCTTAGCACATAATTGACTACTACCAGTGGGACTGTTATGCGTAGAAATTCACCAAAAACCCCGTATTTCTAGGCATAACAGTCCCACTTTGAATTTCGTAGCTAAATTTACTTTTTTCCCATAACACAAACTCTTGACTCTAACGCTATTTTTAATACTATTGTAAAGATTTTAATTTAATTTACCACACACCTGGTCAATACGAGGCCTATATGTGTTAAAATCTTTAAACGCGTTTTTCTCGATTGCATATTTTAAAACATGGGACAATTATGCGTATAACGGCAGTTAAGTGAATACCCTTAATCTGTTCTCAAAACAAATGTGATGTAATTATGTATAGTAAGAATGACATCACTCTCGTTCTTGTTATTAGTGCTAGTTATGTTAAATATTAATGCTTTAAAATTAAAAAATATCTTTATTTAATCAAAATATCATTGAAAATATGTATACATTAGTTCACAGCAGTTCGGACAAAAAAATACATTGTTTCTGGAATATTTTGGAGAAAATTCATCCATTTATACACATAAGTTAAACGGAAGTATTGTAGGATTATTCCCAACGATGGTTTCGGAAAACACTCGTAGTTCAAAACTATTAGTTACACTTACTTTTGAATAACAAACCGAAATCCCTTTATTCTTTTTATGAATATATTTGTATCATCTGTCTAGAACAATTCATATGGCCAAATAAGGAACGACAATATGCCTTCACTTGGAAAATTTGTTCAATTTGCTCTTTTGAAACTCAGCTTAGATAAACCACAAATAGTTTTGTTTAAATTTTGAAATTATTATTCTTTTATGTCAGGAAGGTTAAAAAAACTTTAAGGTGGATTGATTCAAATTTTCTATGGTCAATTTAACAAATTTAAGCTGGGAATGAAAAAAGATAGAGGAAAACAACATTTGCGCATATTAAAACTTAAATTAATTCTCGTAAGCAGTCTGCCAATAAATGATTAAAATACTTGATCCACTTACCCCACCCCATTAACCCGTAGGCTACGGGGCTGACATACAAAATTCAAATTGCTCGTATTTGGGCACAAGTCTATATTTTTTATTGAAATTTTGAGGATTGCTTCACTATTAGTTGTAGTTTCATGAGTGATGAAAAGGTATAGCTCCGGAGTATTAGCTTAGCTTAGCTTAGCTTAGCTTAGACTGACTACACATATCAATGGTTGCTATTCCGTGATTGACCGAAGTCAGTGAAAATGCACAAAGAATCAACTAGAAGATCGGCTGGGATTGGCCATAATCTTCTTCAGTGTGCATAATTCAGTGCCTCTATTTATACATTGTCAATAACGGCGCCGGCCACGTCCTTTCAGTCAGGTGGGATTGGGGGAAGGAATGTTAGTGTGTAACCTTGGCTATTTGGAGACCGTGTTTGCCTCTGCATCTCCACAAAGGTTACTGGGAGAGATGTTTGTTAATGGGGAGGATCGTTGGTCACAGGATTCACTTTGATAAGCGATTAGACCATGATAAATAATTATTGGTGAGATATAAACATGCTTATATGTCAATATGATATTTTCATTTGATAGGAACAATATCTATATAGAGAAAAATTATGCCGACACTTGACGTGACGAACCTTTCAAAGCTTGTTGAATAAATTGAACCTTTCGCAAGTCTACACTCGTAGTGTCGAACCATTCAAAGTATTTTTTATTACAAAAATGAAGGTAAAAGGAAAAAGGTGTTTGAAAAAAGAAGAAGACATAATTGATTTATAAATCAGAGTTTATGTCGACACTCACTGTGACGAACCTTTCATAGTTTGTTGGAAAATCATATTTACGTCTCACCGTTAACTTGTAACGATTAAAGGTGCAGTCAAACATATTTTATAGATTAGAATAGTAGCATGAAACGAGCTCACCAATTGATCCGTCATCCTTGAGCAGCAACAATCCACTTTCAGCCTCACTCGTTTGCTCGGCTATATAAAAGCACTCAGAGAAAATTGGCGCGCGACCCGAGAGGGAAAACAACTGACGACTGCTCGGGCTTTCTTGACGCACTGCCCAGGAGCAAGCGTCAACGTCGAAAGATAAAAAAGAACTAATCGAACGCGGAACTTTTTCACTTTACTCGACCGATGCGCGACATGTTTGATCCTGCCCTCATCGCCGGCCCCCGCAGGAGCAAGCGTCAAGGTCGAAGGATCAAACACAATTCTGAAAAGGCATAGCTCCGGAGTATTGTGGACAAAGTTGTTCCAGAACATCTCTGGTTCAGGTAGGGTAAAAATCACATAAACTTCATTTTAGAACTCATTTTTCATTTGGAAACGAAATGTTTCATATAAAATGTGAACAGACCCGTTATTTCTAATAAGTTACGAAGACCCAGGATGTTTTTAAAATTTAGGATTAACCTTAAAAAGACTAAGGCCTCCAGAATATTATGGAATTTTGCCATAATCTACACAGCTTCATTGGTTATTTTTTCTTTATATCATTATTAACGAGATTTTTAGCCCTGGGCTAGTTCATCTCGGGACCAACGGCTTTGCTTCCCTTTCGAAGGAAGTCGTCACTATAACCTTTTTGACATAAGTGACTATCTCGGGGATGGAATTCGATCCCAGGTCCTCGGCGTGAGAGGCGTGTGTTCTAACCACTACACCAGGTCCGTCCCCCAATTCATTGGTTATTTTTAGCGATAGATATCTACGTTTGTTGGTTTACAGCACTCACTAAGCCTTAACAGACGTGTCCACAAATTTTGACAAGAAATTGGATATTGGAAGCCATCCAAATTGTCCTGAAGTTCAGGTCCTTATGATCTTCCAAATCTACTTCAGTCTATACTAGCCCAATTCTCTTAAAACTTTATCGTTCCTATCCATAGTGCTTCATATAGCTCAAAGAGTGTACTGCTATGAATAATGATACTCTCAAGGTCTTCAGAACATACTGAAGTTGAGCGCATCAATTTCTATACGCTATTCAACTTATTATTCAATTAAAATGTTTTTAACATATCCATACTTATTCACAAATCTCCGTTATAGTTATAAATAATTGTTTTCAAGCTTGCTGGTTGTTCGATGCATTTTAAATTACTCTGATGACAATATTTGCAATATCTACTGGATCTACTGGTATTGTATCTTACTTGTTTTCAACATCTGTTATCGTAGAATCTCTAAGAACATCTTCAAAGCTTTGGAAGTGTGATTCGAATGTTTCCTGTGGAAGTGTGATTCTCCTATTGCCTTCTTCCCACGTTTTTAAGGCTTGAATTAATTAAATTCAATTTTAAGGCGGTACATCAGATCAAAGATACCAGAATTTAAACACTTGTAACTCTTGAAAATCCATGCCTTTTCAAAGGCGTATTGTTCCAAGCAAACATTATATAAGAGATAGAAATTTGGGTTCATCGGTAAAGTTGCTCCTAGTTGATTGTTCTAAAACATTGTGGATTTCTGTATAGGTCTCAATCATAGATTAAATCCAGAGAAAATTAAGAGAATCTCTTATTTATCGATCGCTTTAACAATCATGATATCATGAGAGCCTGTTTATCGTACCCTGCTACAGCTCTGATTAGATCGGGGGAGAGTTGTGCATGATAAAACCCCTTTAAACAAGCTCCAAAGCTGGGGGACACAATTGCTATCGGATGTATGGGGGTTTTTAATCGTTCTAGTAAAACACAACATTTACCCTTAATGATAAACAAGCGAGAGAAATGCATTTTATCATCGTTTTCTCTCTTTAGGGCTTTCCATGGCTGCTGCTCTTGCAACTCGCGAAACATTGTCGATCATGGGACGATACAGATAGGATGAGATAATTCGCTTGCTTTGATCGTTTTTCTAAATCAAATGAGAACGAACTCTGCCAAATTTGATCCAAATGATCAGTAAAAAAAAGATTATATTCTGATTTCCTAAAACATGCGGGCTACCCTAATTACACATCACTGAAAAAAATGTCAGAAAATTAGGGACAAACTTTTCAGAAGGCATCATAGGTATGTATATCATAAACTGACGGTTAAAGCGCAACTATTTTGTCCTCCTAGTTATGGCTTTCGTGCCAATGTACATTGCTTCTAAATAGCTGCCTTTTCTTCTAGTGCAGCTTCTTGATTTGATCATGATTTCTCAATTTTCCAACAATTTCCTGTATTGAATGATGTCCGATGATAAATATTACTTTCAAAATTATATAATTTTCTTTGGTCTGTTGGAAAAATTCAATCTGAAATATATAAATATATTATTTTGGAAAAGCCTTTATGGTGCAAGTAAACTGCAAGTATACAAATAATTTCTCTTCTTCTTTTTGGCATTATGCCCTCTTTGTGACAGAGCCTGTTTCTCAGCTTAGTGTTCTAATAGCCAGAAAGTGATAACAGGAGATTTGTTTTATTTCCGTACGGGTTTGGGCCGAATGGTCTCAGATTTTCATGAAACTTTTTCCACAGGCAGGGCTCATCAATATATCAATAAAAAAAATTGAGTAAAATTCAGGCTCGCCTATTTTCCCGGAAAACTCAGTTGGATTTTTTTTGTTTTCCCCTGACACTACTTACTTTGAAAAATCATAACTCAAGAACGAAGCATCGTAGAAACAAAGTTTTTTGTATGAAAATGAAAGCAAATTTTCTCAAAAATAAATAACTGGTAACAGTTTTCCACAAAATTTTCCACCGTTGAGAAATTCGTAAAGAAAAGCCGGAAAAACTATGTTCCGATTAGTGGAAAACTTTCAAAAATATATTTTTGAGAAAGTTATTTCATAAGCTTCAATTGCTGAAATTTTTGAAATGTACTTATTTTTCGTTTTTGAGTTATGGCCAATTTTGTGGAAAATGACCATATAAGCCTTTTCTTTGAAAACCCATATTTCAATCGAAGCATTGGAAAAACAAAGATTTTTTATCAAAGCAATTGCAAATTTTCTAAAACATCTGGAATAAAAGAAATGGGATTGGTTTTAATGAAGTATAAGTCGGAATGGATGATATTTTTCATGAAAAATTACACCGCTAAGAAAAACTGAAAAAAACTGTTTCTGCCTCAATTTTTTATTACACTGAAAAGGGATTCTTTCTTTTCTATGGAACAAATAAGATTTTTATTATTATTTCTTAATTTTATTTATTCAATTATTCAGTATATAACTTACATTTTCATCTTAATACTATCTAAACAAAAATTTCAGCGATTGAAGCTTATGAAATTATCTTCTCGAAAATATATATTTGAAAGTTTTACACTAATTGCAACATAGTTCCGTTTTTTCTTTACGAATTTTCTCAACAGTGGAAAGATTTGTGGAAAACTGTTTCCTGTAAAGTTTTTTTTTCGATTTCTGAGAAAATTTGCTTTCATATTCATAAAAAAAACTTTGTTTCTACGATGCTTTATGATTTTTCAAAGAAAAGGCTCAAAATGGCACATTTGCACTTTTTTTTTACAAGATTGGCCATAACTCATAGACGAAAAAAAAAGTATATTTCAAAAATCTCAGCGATTAAAGCTTATAAAATTATCTTCTCAAAAATATTTTTTTGAAAATTTTCCACGAGTTGGATCATAGTTTTTCCGGCTTTTCTTTACGAATTTTCTCAACCGTGGAAAATTTTGTTGAAAACTTTTTCCAGTTTTATTTTTTTTTTATTTCTGAAAAAAATTGCTTCGTTGCTTCGTCGATGCTTCGTTTTTGAGTAATGATTTTACAAAGTAAGTAGTGTCAGAGGAAAACAAAAAAATTCCAACTGAGTTTTCCGGGAAAATAAGCGACCCTGAATTTTTCTCAATTTTTTTTATTCATATATTGATGAGCCCTGCCTGTGGAAAAAGTTTCATGAAAATCTGAGACCCTTCGGCCCACTTTGTACTGAAATAAAAAAAAACCCAACACTTGGCAAAGAACAAAGTGGCCAGTTTCATGTGGTACGATGGTATTATGTCATATCTGAGACAGAGCCTACTTCTCAGCTTAGTGTTCTTATGTGCACTTTCACAGTTGTTAACTGAGAGCTTTCTTTGCCAAAATGGTAATTTTCGCATTCGTATATCGTGTGGTAAAAACGATGGTACTGTATGCCCAGCAAGGTCAAAGAAATTTCATTCATGAAAAGAGCCTGAACCAACCGGGAATTGAACCCAGACATCTTTAGCATAGCTTTGCTTAGCAGCCACGTACTCAACCACTAGTCTATGGAAGGCCCCATTAGTGTGGGGCTTATTTCCCAAAACCTTTCGTGGTCAAAATTTACAAAGTGGAAAGTGATCATCGGTCTCAAAATAACATCCTGTGAAAAAAATAGATTTTTTGGTAAAGGTTTAAAGGTGGAGCAAAGGGCGTAAGCGCAATATTCTTGACTTTAGTGACTCAAAAAGAATTTGTTATGCTTTCCAGCTTGTTTCGTTGATTTAATCCCTATAAGGTACATCCAGAACAAAACAACGTCTTTTCTGCAATTTATATACGTTTAAAATAACGTCTGACCAAGTGCATTAGAAAAAGGTCATTCGACTCTCAATACTGCGTTCTACATCTGAATTTAGATTTAATGTACAGAAACATCAGGGCCCAGATAGCCGTAGCGGTAAACGCGCAACTATTCAGCAAAACCAAGCTGAGGGTCGTGGGTTCGAATCCCACCGGTCGAGGATCTTTTCGGGTTGGAAATTTTCTCGACTTCCCAGGGCATAGAGTATCTTCGGACCTGCCGCACGATATACGCATGTAGAAATGGTCATTAGCACAGTAAGCTTAATAACTGTGGAAGTGCTCATAAGAACACTATGCTGAGAAGCGGGTTCTGTCCCAGTGGGGACGTAATGCCAGAAAGAAGATGAAACATAAGCAGATGAAAAATATCGGGAGTCAAAATTCAAATTAGGGCGTTTATGGAATTATAGCTAATTTCAGAAATAAAAAAGCTGTTCTCCATAACAATCGACAAATTGTAAAAATAAAAACGCACAGCTGTTTTATTTTGAATATGAATTGGCTGTGTGTTTACATATATTTCAATTCGACTATTGTTGTGGAGAAAATTGCTTTTTAAGCTCTGATAGGGGTTCCTGGGGTAATATGCACTGCCGGGGCAAAACGCACCTTGTCAATTTCTTGTCAATTTTTCTCTATGCGGCTTGATGAAACGTTGCAAATAGTTGACTCCCTGAGAATTTGATACATTTTGCACGATTCTGATGTAACTTTTCCGATCATTTCACTTGCTGTTTTGAAAGCGATGGGTTGAGATTTTTACAAGCATTAACCATAAAAAAGATGATTAGAGACTAGGTTAGTTGTTTATGAGATAATTTGGCAAAACAACACCATGATTTCTATTTTCCATAACATTTACTGTTAAGCACGCGGTCGGGGTAACATGCACTCCATTGGTCAGGGCAGAACGATTCATTCCAAAATAAACTGCAATCATAAAAGTTAGGTCATTTGAATTCTTCACCAATGTATTTATGCACAATAGTTTCATCTTGTAGACGAAAATCATTCAAATCTCGTGTTTTTACGATAAATAAAATTACGTTCAAAACACGATGGTGCATCTTGCCTCATTGTTGTAGTGCATCATGCCCCTTTGTTTAGGTGCGTCGTGCCTCAATGTTGTGGTGCGTTCTACCCCAAAAAGTGGTGCATCGTGCCCCGCATCAATCTAAATTCACGCAAAAGTAGTGTTCCAAAAAAGTTAAATTTTCCAACAATCTCATGCAATTATGATGAAAATTCGCTCGACACCATGTAGGATGAACCCAAGCAAACTAGATTCATGAATTAAAACACTACATACATGTTGTTTAGTGTTCATTTCGGCACATCTTTCTTAAGTGGTGCATATTACCCCAGGAGCCCCTATTTGCTCCAATTTTACTAGGACCTTAATGCACGAGCTAAGTACTATGGGGCTATCCATTAACCACGTGTTATTTTTTTTTTGGAATCCAGAACCCTCACTCCTCTCCCCCCTCGTGGTCATTTGTACATACAAAAGTTTCAAAATTTGTGTGGACTGTGGTCTTTGGCCAGACCTCCCTCCCATGAATGACCACGTGGTTTATGGACGACCCCAATCGAGTGCGAGAGATATAGCACCTCAGTTTAAACATATCTTAATAAAGCTAAAATTAAGGCTTCACAGTTCTATCACAACTTTTTATAGCAACTCTCCTTTGCTCGTGACGAGTTCGCCACTTATTAAGCAATTACAATAAATTATCGCAATAAAGCAGTACTCATTGTATATATAAGTATTTATAAGGACATGCATTCAGTGGCGTATCGTCCTAATGTGCACTTGCTGCACTGCACAGTCAAAGATTTCAAACTAACAATTTAAATATATATATTATAATTCTCAATACTTCTAACATTCATAATGTGTAGTTGTTTGAAAATGTTGTTTAATTTCTTCACCTTCAATTGGTGCATCGCCCTCAGTGAACAAACCGTTTGATTCTCCCCCCCCATGGTCTTGCTCAATCAGCAAGCGAAAACAGCCAAGCAAACAAAACAAACTGCCATGCGTCTCCATCGTATTGCAGAGAATGTTCATTTCAGCCGTGCACTCTTTCTTGTGCACGAAAATAGCGTGTATGGACACAGCAGGAATGTGCATTTGTATTGACATTTCTAGAGCAACAGTGGCGTTGTATAGGTAAAATCTGGTTCACTCCAATTTGTGCACCCGAGAGAGAAATTGCCAATGACGTTCGCATTGGTTTGCAAGAATTGAGAAAGCGCGCGCAACTGGCGTCACGACGTCTGCTGTTGGAAGAGAAAGCATCAACGCCATACATGCTTTGTGTGTATGTATGTTGCATGGAGCTTCCAGGTGTCGCGCGATAGTAGGCGCAATATTGATTGGAACCAATACTAGATGTTATAAACATATTGGCCAAATTGATTATGTTTTATCTTATTAAATATACAAAATTCATGTGGCTTTGAATTGATTTATAAGCTATGTGTGAATAAAGTTTTTCTTGCTTAACAGACCGACAACTGATAAATTGCGGTGGGCGTAAAGTGGGTTTCAGCGTTCAACAGTCAGTCATCATTTCACTTGAAAGCTTTGATGTATCAACAAAAGTATACAAAGAGATGTACCAGCGCTGGACATCGTCAAAAAACTAAGATATCGTGATACAATTGACAAGTTGTAAATAATAAGAATTATTATATAGAATAACAACGTTAGGAATAATGGAGATTCGGAATTTCGCGAAAGCCACGAAATCCACGGAATTTATCCTTCATCGCGAAACTTGGAAAGTAACGCGTAAATAACTGAATTCTGAAGGTTTATATGATAATCTCAGAAAAGTTCAGATTTTTGCTCATAAGAATGGTTTATTTATTTGTAATCCGAGTTTCATATAAAAAAATGTGCTAATCGTTTAGTTTCAAGTTAAACGTCTTTCTTCTTGCTTTAAATTTTGTATTGATAATATGATATTAAGTTTATTATCTCAGTTCGCAAAATACGAAAAATGCTTTAAATTTACGCATATAAAGGTCATTTTTACTGTACAAATAAATTTTTATGTCAAATATTATCAAACTATGGGATCGCGATTAATACGCAAAATTTTTCTTTCATCGCCTTGATATCAGCGAAATTTTGAGAATTTTTCTTGTCCCTAAACATTGTATATTGGAATCATCCAAAATTCTTAAAACTTACAACTAGTGATTGAAACGAAGAAAACAAACAAAAAATACGTCCAATGAGCAACCAATATAATAGCTTCCAGTCACTTCAAGATTGCATACAGTATTGGAAATTACATTTTAAGGTGTTAATAATAAGAAATTACATTTTAAGCTGAAATACATTTTAAAAAATCAATTGAAAAATTCATATTGATAATTCAAAATAAACGGTTTGTGCGAGTCAGTGCACAGGTAATCAAATTCCTCACGGGACGCCTCTGCATGCATTACTATATACCAGGAGAATAATAATAAAAGTTTTATTTAAAGTGTTCAAGATAATTTGTTCCAAATATTTCTAAAGCAGTTGATATTAAATATAAAACAATGAATATAATCATCGTTTTCTACAGGAACTTATTTTCTCACGCTTAAAACCCATATATTGGCAAGTTTCCTCAATTAAACTTATTATACCCAAGTAACAATTAAAACTCTAACTGGTTTTATTTATTCTAATGATAACTTTATCATAGATTTAAACATTCTTATAAATTTTATAGTGTTTTTCAGCCAGTACAAATGAGCTTGGAACGTTATAAACACCACTTCCAGCATACTTCAGATTCACCACATAAAACTTTATTTTTAATAAGAACAATTGACTTTGGTAACAGTTTTATGAAACTCTCGTACTTATCTTCAAGAACGCGCTCTAAAGCGAGAGTACTTAAGAACTCTTGGTCGAGAACATGATACATTTCTCCCCCATCAATCAACGCACTAAAACGTATATTTTTGGAATTTATTGGATTGCCGATCTGTTCTTCGCGGAAGTCGCTATTGCATCTTCGGCGCACTACTTACTAATAACGCAAACAACCAGTTCCAGTGGTCTTCCTCCTCTTGACCATTATATAGGAGCGCTGAGCACCTCCTTGTAAGGTGGACCGCTGAGCACCTCCTTGTAAGGTGGATTTCTGGATTTGATTCTAACTGCTTCCACAGCCCACCGTTTGGGCCTTATTAAGAAGTTCTCCACATCTGGAAAAACCTACCTTTAGCGCCGTTACAAAATCTAACACTTTTCTCAGAAAAATGTAAATAAACAAACGTCAAAATATGCTTCTCTGGACCACTTAAGCCTTATGAGAGGTTTATGATTGGGTTAATGCATGTTTGCAGAATAACTGGTTTTATTTCTGGTTTTATAGAATTCTCGATTACTTTTTCAAATCGACGTAAGTAAATTTCATACGGTTTTGAGAAAAATGAATTAAGAAGAATCACAACCTGTTTTAAAATGAATTACCTTTTTAACATTTTTTCGCCGTGGCCATGTACAAATGTTGCATACAACCAGCTCGTATTCAAAAACTAGGTAGTTTCTATTATTTCCCACAAAAAAGTATAACAAAATGATAAGCCGTTCCATTCCGTCACTTTCGACGTTTTTGTACCAGTGTAAAATCGGCTCAAGTAGTGTTTTGTTTTGATTCGTGATTAAGTCACATTGTCTCTCCATACAACGAAGCGGTTAAAGTAGCGGTTGGGTTGTAAAAGTTTAAGTTCTTACTTACGCCGTTTTGTAATTCCGGAATTAAACGTTCTAAAATAGAATAATTCAGTTGGGTAAGAGCAGAACGTGTGGAATCCTGTCTGCGATCGTAGGATCGAAAAAATAAGTTTGTTCACTTACCCGACTTGAGACTAATTGAATAAGTTTTCGAGAATTAGTGTTAAAAAACACTTCAAGAATAGTTTAAAATAAAGTTTGCTACTTGGGTAATAGCAGTTACCCTCTAATAGCAGTTACCCCCTCCCACCTTTAAGCCATCCCCACCTTATATTCTTCGGTGTTCTTTCTTCTTTCTCTTTTTCTCCTCTGCTCTTTATCCCATTCTACGAGCATAGGGGTCCTCTTCAACTTTTCATATAGTCAATCGGCTTAACACTAGTCAGTCAGCGTTACCTATAAAAGGGCCAAAAACATTCGTAGAAGAAATTACATCAAATTTCACCTAAAGGAGTGGATATATCGCAATTTTAAAGAGATTTTTAGTCCTTAAGGGGCCTCAAATCATCGAAACAAGTTTGAAAGCATCTAAATTCTTTCTGAGTCATTAAAATCGAGAAAACTGTATTTACGCCCTTTGCGCCACCTCTAAACCTTCACCAAAAATTCTCATTTTTTCACAGGATGCTATATGGAGACCGATGATCATTTTCTACTTTGTAAATTTTGACTATGAAAGATTTTATGAAATAAGCCCCACCCTGGACCCATAAGTTTACACATAATTTATATGCAAACATTCAAATGGCTCATTTTGACACAGTTTCTCGATTCACTAATCTTATTTAGTGAGTTCTCCTACCTCCATTCTTCAAATTCAACCATCAAAGCCATTCATAAAAAATCGATGATGACTAACGAGTTTTTCTTCTGGCTGGATTTTTTTCTGGTCTGGGGACCATCGCACGCCAGCCCACCACGACTCAATCAATATCGAGCTGGGCGGTCAAACGCTATCTTCATACTGTTGGCGGTCGGTTGTCGTGGTTGCAGCGCTTCCCGATTCGCGCTCAAATCCTGCGCCTGATCCGTAGAAGCAGTCAGTGTCAGGAGTCAGGAAGAAACGGTGGCCGGTGGTTTGCCACCACACACACTTGTTTCCCACCACTTGCGCGTACTTGAGGTCGCACTTTTTGTTGCATTTTTTTTCTCGATTTGTCTCCAGACTCGTTACGTTTTTTTTTTGCATTTTGGTTTGTCCCGTCTCAGTACCTATAGCATGGGATTAATTCCTGCGCTTTTATTTGCTTTCACCAGATTCGCACTCCGCATCATTTGTGGGTTCGTTCTGGGAGATTCCACTCGGCACCACACACGCTCGCTCCCCACACCCAATCTTGGTACCACATGAGCCGAAGAATGTGCTCTCTGTGCATATCTTCTTTGCGCCCTCAGACAGACAATGACGCGTTTCGTTGCGAGAGACGGGGGGACTGACGGGAAGATCAGCATCTCACAAAAAATAAAATCAAATAGCACCATATTCCTGCACATGTTCTCCTCCTGGTCGCAAGGAGGGGAGTCTGGCTGTCGAATAATTCGCATATGTACGTGTATAAAAACGCCAACGTTTGCCCGGTAATGGATCTGTAATATCAAAACCTCAACGCGAGACGGGAGAACGAGTGTCTATCGACCGGCGGTCTTCATCGTCATCGCCGAGTGCCTTTTGTGAGGGTAGGTCATGACCGCAACGGATTTCGCAAAAATGCGAAATTGGAATGATTATATGATATAAGATGTGGCATAATTTGCATAGAATGTTGTGTTTGTTTCTTTCTGGTGCTTCCTGTGGTCGGATTTTTTGCCTCAATTAAAGCCGAGTCGGTTTTTGTACATTTGAGCGCTTGGGAAAAGGTTTTTTGCTTTCGTATCTGCGGGATATTTTTGGTCTGATGAGCATGATTTCTTGACAATATGATTGATTTATTAATATGTTCTAGGGACAGATGGTTGATATATTAGCGCAAATTGGAATAATTTTTCAATTAGACATCAACACAGAACGGTAAACTACTTGAAATGAAGTGCTAAAATATTTTAATATTGTCTAATGTTGACTAAAAATTTATCTAAATTATAGCTGGAAGATTAAAGCGTAGACCTGCGACAAATTCGGAGAAATCGTGAAGTTCCGACTTCGTTGGCACAGATTATTTATTAAGCCTGTCAAGTCAAACCAAAGTACGATTTTCATGACATCCAGTCAATTTGTTTGCTTCGCGGATTATATTGGAGAAGGTGGCACCCGCCTGCAAAGCGAGGCAGCAAAAGTTGGACTGGTAGACACATTCTCAAGAGCGGCAAAAAGCTCTCAGTTAATAACTGTGAAGGTGCTCGTAGAATAATAAGCTGAGAAGCAGGCTCTCTCCCAGTAGGGACATTACGCCAGAAAGATGCAGAACTGAATAATGAAACAATCTTTGACTTATCCAACAAACATTAACATTCATACGGCACATCATAATTGAATCACAACGATCGCAGATTAATAGCTGCGAAGAGGCTGATCCCAATCATTTACTCACATCATGTGCAGCACGCATTCATTACACTTCCGCCTCATTAGGTGCTTAAAATTATGCTCGCCATCTCCCCGGCAGATTGCAACGCAGCCCCCAACTGGGATGTCTTCTCGATTGCGATGCGATGACGACGACGATACCGAGAGAGGGAATGAAATCGAAAGAATTTCTCATTTCCTTTTCCGAACGATGTGCAATGTGCGGACATGTGTTCTGTTCATCGCATTTTATGGAGGAACATGGGAGTAGCCAGGTTCATATCTGACTTACATAAGTTACCTCAGTGATTTCAAAAATCTTTGTTTGCGGATGACACAGACCTCTCCGCCAATGGACGAAGCCTGCGTGTCATCTGTAGTCGATTGCAAAAAAGTTTGGATAATTTTTCTCAATACTTGCACAAATGGAAGATATCTCCTAATGCTTCCAAAACTCAACTAAAAACATTATCACTTTAACCAAAAGCTCTTCATTTGAAACCTTCAAATGGACATGTTGTCACGATGAGAGGGGTTCCAATAAATAGGTAAGATGAAGTTAAGTATCTAGGGCTCATGCTAGATAAAAATTTAATTTTCAAAAATCACATTGAGGGCATTCAAATCATATATAACAAGTATATTAACCACCGTTAGAACCACCGCGCTGCTGCTGTGAATGAAAAGCGAAGTTTTTTCAGCACTGTTGTACAAAATACAACAGCGTGACGACTGAAGTGTTAAATGTCTTTATCCACTCATCAACAGAAAATCGAACCATTGTCTTAAGAACAAGCTTTTGAAACAAACAAATGTTCAGGCCAGCCATGTTGTATGCTGTACCAATTTGGACTAGCTGTTGTAATGCCAGGAATAAAGCTCTGCAGAGGATTCAAAATAAAATTTTGAAAATTATTCTGGAGCTCCTTTCCTTGTAGGGGAACTGTGGGTTAAATGAACAGGTTTGTGTTTTACGATAATCATCCCAGAAATCTATCATCCTTAATTCTCAGTCAATAAAACTATTTCGACAACTTTAGGACGATCTAGAACTGTCAAAAGCTGGAAAAGTAAACAAAATCAGAGTTCGCCTCTCCGTTTTCTCATATGATGAAGGTTTCCGTTCGTGGAGTTTAAGGTTTGAATGACTGAAACCATCAATTTTTTCGAAGAAATCTTGAATATTTATGCATGCTGTTTCAAAGAATTCGAATTTATATTTTCAAAACAACTACTGGAATCCTAGCTATCGATTCCAGTTGATAGATTGCCAAAATATTTATTTTTAATGGATATATAATTTTTCTCGACTCCCACGGCATAAAGTATTTGTTGTATTCGTTTTCTTTTGTGACAGGAAAAACCAGCAAAGCTGATTAAAAAACCTGTATCTTTTTAAACAACATCACAACAATATACATACATTCAACGGACAATCTTATGCCTAATTGAACAATTATCCTTAATCTAATTATTCTAAACCCTAATCCTATCCATCCTACTCTTAAACATGGAACTATTACAAGTAAAGTCGAAACAATCGGAGAATCTATTGAATGAGACACACATTTTACGTATAGGGTCACTCTTACCATAGTTTGTACGTCGGAATGGAAGAGCAAAGAAGGATGACGAGCGAAGTATACGAGTTGGAGCTGAGAAATGGAAGTCACTAAGTATACTAGGTGAATCAATTTCACCTAGAATAATTTTAGCCGCAAACAAGGCCTCAGCTTTTAAGCGACGTGCCGAAAGTGTTTCGAGGTTGAGCAATAAGCATCGGTTTTCATAGGGAGGCAGAACAATTGGATCATTCCATGGAAGATGGGATAGGGCACGGCGAATGAAGCGACGTTGAACAGATTCCAAACGTAAATTCCATGTAACATAACTAGGCGACCACACAACAGAAGAATACTCAAGAATTGAACGAACTAATGAACAATATAATGAACGAAAACAATATGGATCACGAAACGACTGACATACTTTTGAAATGAACCCGAGCTGGCGGTTAGCTTTACAAATAGTTGAAGTCATGTGCTCAACAAAATTTAACTTGGTGTCCAGTATAACTCCCAAATCGATGATTGACGTTACACGCATCAGAGAAACTCCATTTACTCTGTAGACAGCATTAACATCTTCGTACCTGCCACACGGTATACAAATGCAAAAATGGTCAATTGGCAAAGAAAGCTCTCAGTTAATAACTGTGGAAGTGCTCATAAGAACACTAAGCTGAGAAGCAGGCTTTGTCCCAGTTGAGACGTAACGCCAGAAACAACAATAATATTTTTCATATAATCGAAAGTCGGTTTTCTGTTGGGGTAACTTTGATAATGGAGTATGAATCGAACAGAATTGAATGAATTACGAACATATGTAGGGCATTCCATACCGTCTAGGCGTTTAACGTTATATGAAAATTTCTGACTTAAATTACAAAAATGGTCCCAGTTTATGAAAATGCTTTTCGCTAAGAGATTTGAGACCGTATTCTAGTTCTATGATAACTAGGCTGTCAAACATATGTGGCCAACTAACTACATCAAATAGTGTCTATTATTAATATTCGTATAAAAAGCCTCAAATGTTCTCGATTCAATTGAAAACAGCTTTTACATGAAGTGTGATACTAATATTATCTAGTTTTGCATTCATTTTGCTTAACCGAGTAACAGAAATTATGATACTTGGTTTAGTATATGATGGGTAAAACACTACCAAAGTTACCCGCATTATCAAAGATGCCCCGTTTTACGGTATTTATAATAAGTAGGAAACTTAAAGTATTTCTATCTTGCAAATGTCCAAAAAAAAAAATGATTTGAAGATGTCGATTCTTCGGGGGTGAAATGAGTTACTCGAGATGGGGGTTATATGAACACCGCGGCAGGGCAAATTCTATCTGATTTTATTTCAGATGCCTAGAGTTTATTGGAGAAAAATACAAAGTCAGACATGGATAGTAGACCTGTTCACTTTTTGAAAAAAGTTCTCCGACTCTCTGTGCCACATCAAATTCCGTATTTATTTATCAAAACAAGTTATCTGTCCAAAAATGAGCCAATTTGGTAAAGTTTTAGAGGTGTTTCAAACCGATTTTATGTTTTTTTTGGATCTTTTCATCAAAATACGTAACTGAAACCCAAACATATCATTGAAAAATATTTGAAAATACCATTAGCCGATTTGATACACCTCTTAAACTTCACCAAATTGGCTCATTTTTGGAAAGATAACTTATTTTGATAAAAAAAAGTTCTAAATTTGATGTGGCAAGGGTACCTTAGAAAAAGTGAACAGGTCTAATGGATAGCCATCTAAAAGGCCGCGGCTAAACATCATTGCATTGATCATGTACCAAATTCCGAGAATCATACCACGCTCCCGCCCAATTTGAATGGTGTTCATTTCCCCCCACGGCATGTTCATTTTACCCCCAGCAACTGTTCGCATGTTTGGAACATTGACTCTGTGGAAAGAAAATTTCGATATTGCACAAACATTCTTCTTCAATTCTGAGCAATTTAGAAATAATGTGACACATTCATAAGCAACAAAACATGAAAATTGCTTGGGGTGTTAATTTTACCCCCAATTCTTCTATAGTTCTAACGAGTTACATAGAATATCCAATGTTGAAACATTTGAACAAATATTTTAAAAAATAATAACTATTTTAGAAAAAAACAAATTGTTGCATTCTTCTATTGCCACAGTTAATGTGTCATATATTTAGGGTAAGTAAGGTTAAGAAAATTGAAAGCGTTTTATTTGTCTCTCCTATACTTACTTGATACTTGATACTTGATGGGCAACAATTCCTTCCTTTTCTCTTCTATAAGCAGGTGAAATCAACTCACCTGTAAGCATTCTGAACTGCTACGGCACATGGAATGTAAAATGTTGTAAACAAAATGTTAACAAAAGCTTGATTTTGTTTTTACAAAATAGAATGATTATGTTGTCTTACACAGAACACTAAAATATAAGAAATTAATTTAATGTTTGAAATGATACAAATGAAGAAATTAAAATAAATAGGCGTAGGGACCCAGATAGCCGTAGCGGTAAACGCGCAGCTATTCTGCATGACCATGCTGAGGGTCGTGGGTTCGAATCTCGCTGGTCGAGGATCTTTTCGTAAAGGAAATTTTCTCGATTCCCAGGGCATAGAGTATCTTCGTACTTGTCACACGATATACACATGCAAAAATGGTCAATCGGCAAAGAAAGCTCTCAGTTAATAACTGTGGAAGTGCTCATAAGAACACTAATCTGAGAAGCAGGCTTTGTCCCAGTTGGGACGTAATGCCAGAAAGAAGAAGAAGCGTAGAGGAAAAGCACTAATTTTCGACCCACAAGAAATCTGTGCCAATTTTTTTTTATGAATGGGTCGATAATTAGTGCTAGGTCGAAAATTGGTGCTTTTCCCCTATTCAGGTTAATAGTTCATTTTAATGTTTCGAAATTTCCTTCAGCACTCATATTCATATGAAACAGCGTCATGACACACTTTTTCTTCTGCTTAAGATCAAACGGAACACAATCGCAGGTTTTATCAACAATCCGCAAAGAGTCTGCCAAAAATTTACAATGGAACTCATGGTTTATGCCAAAGATCTGTCAAGTTATGTTAGAAAGAACTCATCCAGAAATTCTTCAAAGAATACGTAGCAAACAATGTTATACGGAACAGCTCCACATATTCCTCAGGTATTTCTGCTGAAAATTCTATCTTTATTCTTTTAAATATGTTACAGGAGGGAATTCATTCAATATTTCTAAGAATAAATTAACCTATGAAACATCTACAAAAATACACAAACAACACCTGCAATTATTAATCTATGGTATTCTGACATATCTCTCTTCACAATACAAGGATTTGCCTTGTGAATAATTTCAGAAATGGCAAAGACCATTTTGGGAAGTTTGGGAAGTTTATTCACGTATTCGTCTAAGATAGAAGCCTGAAGAATTCTTCTGAGTAGTTTTCTAGTATTTGTTTGAATATTTTCCTCTTGAACTCGATTAGGAATTTTGCTTTAGTAACCAAGTTTTCTTTCAGTAATCACTTCATTATTTTTTTTGCTGTTTGCATTTGGGATGTAAATCTTGACTGAACGTCCTCCAAATGCGGTAACACGAAACAATCGAAGGACACCTAGCAACGATTATAGAAATCACCGCCGCCCTAGCAAGAACAATCTATCTTTGACACCGCATTTCTTGCGAAAAATCTTACCGCATTTGGTGTTCCCGCATTTGAAATTTGCATTTCAAACGCACACAGCAATATTAATCGTCAGATTCTTCGTGATTTTTTCTTTAGATGTCTATCTTCAGTATTGTCGTATTATATTCCTCTAGAAATTGCTCCTGGTAATCCCTTCGGTATCCTGCCATGCATTACTTTATACCATATATAAAAGACCACTCTAAATATCAGTTTTTTTTTTATTAAAAGAAATTCTTGTTAAAATGCAACCTGAGACCTATCAAAACCTGTTTCCTCTTGCAAAAACTCTTTTATAGATTGCCTCAGAAATTACACTCACTTATCTTCGTTTCAGGATTCAGATATTCCTGAATATACTGCTAAGGCTGTGACCATTTATAGCTCATTTTGCTTCTAATTATCATAAACACATTGAACTCAATTCGCGTTTTTCTGTTGTTATTTGGATTTAAAATTCATACATAGACCATTTTGCCTTTATGTTTCAATATGGGACTGCACCAACTTCATATTTTCCCACAACATTTTCAAACAAAGTGTGTTCATTTTTTATAAGCACAGTGAAGTATACTGGAACACATGAATGATGCGATGCAAAAAGGTGGTGGCTCGAATATCCATATTGGACATTAATGCTTTTGTGGGCAGTATTTTCCCCGAAAGCCATTTCACCGAACGACCCGGTTGCCCAAACAGTGAGACAGTTCAAAGAGGTATAAGAATAGTCTTTAGTGACATGGTGCAGAACTAAAAACTAAACATTACATATACTTTGCAATTGGATTAAATGTACAAATTGGTGTGATCATTTTGGACTAAACATATATTACCAAAAATTCAGAGAACTGCAAAACTCGAAAGAATCGCCAATCAAATGAAGAAGGGTGCATATTCGATGACCGGTTCGTTCATCACCTTGAAATGACGAATTCCATGTCAAGTCGGTCAGTCGCAGAACTTGACCATCTTCGATTTGCAGTCAATTTTGCACATGTTTTTGGAATGATACAGTAAGTGTTTTCCATAGAAAAATCGATCATTTTGATTCGAGAATAACTTATGAAAATGGCCTATACATTTTTGCATGCAATTTACAGGGTGATAACGTGCGTGCCAGGTGCAATGCCTTTAAAACAACACATATGGCTAAAAACTAAGGTAAATGAAAAAAGATTTAATCTTTACTTTGTCGAAACAAACTTTATAGATATGCAAAACAAGATGTACACTGGAAACTTAAATTCTTACTTACATCTTTTATCTACGATCATTTACTTTACTGACAGGAATTAGTAACCACCCTGTATTTGAAAAACTCTAACTCCGAAACTGTTGATTTGAGAGAAAAATGTTCTATGAAGAAGTTGTAGTAAACCGTTTGGCCTACAAGAAAAAAATATATACTGAGAAAATAGTTTATGTTTTTTCATGAAAAATTCAAATATAGAACTTTGAAGTTGTTCCTAGAAAATTTTTTCATTAAACATTTAGTGTATATTTTTTTCTTGTAGGCCAAACGGTTTACTACGACTTCTTCATAGAACATTTTGCACTAAAATCAACAGTTTCGAAGTTAGTTCAGTTTTTCTTGAGTCAAAATGATCAATTTTTCTATGCAAAACAGTTATTCTATCATACCAAAAACGTATGTGCAAAATTTAATTCAAATCGAAGGCTATTGAGCACGATTTTTATTTTTTTTCCAGCTCATTCTGGATAAAATTCGTCAGATGCAAAATGTTATAACAATTGTGAGTGCCAAAAAGGAACTGGACTCTTCGAGGTAATGAAAATTCTGCCTGAAGTTCTTTTAAGGTGATGTTAAGTGGGGGTGTTTTCTATTAGTACCTTTTTCCGGTAATGACATTTGCGCCAACCTTGCGTTTAACAAGGATGCCAGTACCCGAGAGAAGCACTCAGGGCAGGTTCTCCAGCCTATTAGATTCTAAAATTCAAACCCCTGATACAATTTGTACACAATCGGAACTTGCATACTCAACCATTGAAATATCATATCTCTCTCAATCCGATTCCGACCGATCAAGACTAAAAGGCAAATTCTACTTACTATTAAAACTCAATACACCGCTCAACATTCAATGTGTGGTGTAGGCCTACATGTATTATAATCTTCTCGCATTTGCACAATTTGGCTTACTATTACTCTTTCCCTAGGGGTGTGGTTGTTGCTTGGTACCTTGTGACGTTGCGGCCGTTCGTTGAACTGCTCACGTTGCTGGGATCCGCTCTTCGTGCAGGTGAGTCTCAGGTGCTGGCTACACCAACCTCATTTCGTGCCAGGGTTGGCTCGTACCGAGTTTTAATAATCTGGACATAGATATGGTTCATCTGACCATGAAATTTTACTAATACGAACGCGATCGTTGGCGGAAGTTCATCATTTTCCTTTTTTTATAGGGTGTCCCAGAAAGTACGAACGAGAACGAGAATCACAATATTTTTCCAAACAAATAAATATTTTTAGATATATGTATCTTTCCTTGGGGCATTTTAAATGCCGCCTGAGAAAATTTTGTTTGATAAAATAACCTTTTACATTGAAATTTTTGCTTTCAGAAAATCAATTCTTATCTAGCCAGCACAGACCCTACTTTTGTGTTTAGTTGAAACTTAACTAATAATAAATATTTTTATCAAAACCCTTCGATGTAGTGAGTTCAAGTACATTGTATCTAAGATGTTCCACAAGAATTTTTGTTTAAAATTTTATTTGGCTTAGCTAGGAAACATTTGACAAAATAGTTGAATTCTAAAAAATCGCTCCACATAAGATAACTTCACGAAATCAAAGGTTTTATGGTATTTTCAGTATAAATAAAAATAATTTATTTCAATTTTACATGCCAAATATCTATACTTTCAAGTAAGTAATATCACCATACATTTTCTGATAAGTTGATGTTAATAGAAATCGGTTTTCTCGTTGCAGATTTTGGATGACCACGAGGATAGTTATCCTCACCGCTAGTTAGCCGCAGCGGTTCTCGTGTAGCTATAATTGCATCAAAAGCAGTCACTCCATGCAGAGATTTCACCTCTTTGTTCGACATTCGATTCCCGGAAGGATGTTTGGGAAGAGCTCGAAAAGCCCCTGTGAAGATACCGGGAACATATCAAATTGGAAACCTCACGCGAAGAAAACCTAACAATAATACCTGTGGAAGTAAATAAATGTAATATGTTGTATCAAGTCAATTATTTCTGTTTTTATAAAGCTTCTTTAATCCTTAACCTCAATCTACAGCACCGCTCGCGGAACAATGGAGGTTTATTACCCATTTTTATTCAAACGACCAAGAGTGAAAAATACCCATCTTTTGAAGTTCAAAGCGAATACTCTTTAATGAGTAAACGGGCTTTACTCTTTTAATGAGTTAAACCACTTTTCTTGGAAATGGGTACTATTTTACCCATTAATGGGTACTTCAGTGTTAGCGTGTAACACCATCAACATACGGGTAGCGAAAAAAATGAACAAAATTCACAATCTGCTCTTGATAAGTGCAAAAATGAAATGTGAGAAAATCAGATTTTTCTCTGCACTAGTCTCCGAACGGCAGTATGGTAAAGTCGTGCCCATACTTTCTGGGACACCATATATCAACAGTTGTCCTTATTCCTCCTACATGCTATTAAACCTGTTCCCGATTGTTGACCTCGTTTAAAATTTTAGTTTTTTATCCAAATCTCGTCGCGAACCCCAATACATTGGTGTCCAATATAAGTTAATTGATCATAGGTAGAATTTTTAGTATTTAAAAGTGTTCACGCCCATTCGAATGAATCTGTTATACATTCTAGCTGCCCGATTATGCATGGTTGATTTTGCTATAAAATTCATCGATTTTTTAGTTTCGGCGTTTTCTGGTAAACAGTAAATGCCTGATGTTTGGACTGTTAAAGTGAGAAGTGCTCAGAAACTCAAGATCTTTTATCTTCCAAAATTTTTTACTGATTCCGGAAAATTTCAAAGCTTTTTAGGAAAATCATTTAACCTAAGACATTAACCAGTGATGCAGTGATCCGGAGCCTACCGCTGCTTACGAACGCCTCGTTCAGATCGCAATGCACTACAATGGTAATCAAAGCATAGATTTAGGCTTTTACCAGGAAAAGATTCCCTAAATGAATAGTCAAACCAATTTAGTAATAAATAAATTTATCATGTCTTGCTTTAAGCACCTTACAAACAACTTTAGCACAGTAAGATGCCGTGAATTCTGTTAGAACAATATGCGTTCAATTTTCTGCTCACTGGAGTTCAAATTTTTGAACTGAACAATGAGCAAGCCTACTTGATCACTCCGTTCAACAAATTGAACTGGAACGCGAACTGAACGCGTTCAAATGCATCACTGACATTACCTTTGATTTCATTGGTTTGTCCAAAAATTAAGCCTTTTAATTTCTTAGGAAATTTTCCAATGTTTCCGTGAGGTTTTGCAATCATTTATCTATCAATATCTCTACGATAACCGTCCAAAATAACATCTACCAAATCCAAAATAAAATTCTCAAAATATTGTTTCTTGGATCCTAGTAAATTTTTTCAAAGAACAATTCCTGGTGATATGAGAGAAGTTTCTGAAACAACCCTTAAAAGAATTTCGATTTTAATTCATAACGGTAAAAGTATTTAAAGGTTTTTGTTGCAGATGAAGAAGTATCATTAGTTGAACTTTCAGAAACATGATTGGGGCGGTGTTTGACAGTTGTCCTATAGTCACACAAGTGGCTCCTTACGACCGTTTTACTATGAAATATTGCAAAATATTTTTGGCCATGAAAGTTTGGAGCTGTTTATCTAAGCAGCATTGATTCTAGCTTGTGCTTGATTTTGTCCATAAAATAAACATAATACATGATTTTAATTTTAATTTATGCTCCTTTGTACCTATAGTAGCATTATCGTATCTATAGTAGCACTACCAAGAGGAAATAAAGTAAAACATTAAAACTTTCTTATTGTTCGGCTTGTTGAAGAATAGGTTCTAGTGCACATTTTCAACGTGGGGAAATAAATACTCACACGTCAGTTTATATGGCAGTTTAGTAGAAGCATGCACCTTGCCTTCAATGCTCAATCCAACAATGCGCGTTACATGACCGTTACATGGGTGTTACATGGGCGTTATATTTTAGGTTTTGTTAGCTACGACGCCATCCAATATAGGCAAACATGATGGGAGAATGTTTTGGTGTGACTCGGAGGATTGCAGAAGGAACTCCAGAGGAATTCTAGGAAAAATTCATGATACATTTCCGGAGGCATTCCAGAAGAAACTTCGGATGTGTTTCTGGAGGAACTCCGGAGGCATTTCTGGAGGAGCTCCGGAGTAATTTGTTGAGCAACACCGCAAAAATTTCTGCAGAAACTAAGGAGAAGGATTCGAAAGATTTCCAGATGGAGCACCGAAGGAACTTTCCGAGAATTCCGAGGGTGAAATCCGGAAAAATCACTAGAAGAAAACTAGAGGAATTTCTGAAAGAATTCTCGGTGGAAATCAGGAGTAAATTCCGAGGTATTGCTTGATGAAATCCAGAGGAATTGCTGGAGGAAATCCAGATTTTTTAAAAGAAATTTATAAAAATCCTGGAGAAATTTCGGAGGAATTACACGAAAACCTCTGAAGATCTAGAGGAACTCCCAGAGAAGCTCTTGATGCATTTCCTGAGGAAATCTGGAGAATTTTCCGGAGAGATTTTTTCGAAGTAACTTCAGAATTCCTTGTGGAGTTCTAATAGAATTCCCGGAGGAACTCAGAAAAAAAAATCCATAAGGAACACAAGAGAATTTTTCGGAAGACCTGGAGCAATTGCTGGAGGAACTGCGGAAAAGTTTTCAGAAAAATCCCGAAGAAACTATGGAAGAAATCCCGGAGGAGCTCTGGAGAAAATCCTGGAGGATCTTTCTGGAGGAAATCCGAAGAATTTCTGATGGAACACTTAAAGAATTCCTACAGAATGCATGGAGTGAACCCGAATTAATGCCAGGTGGAGCTCCAAAGGAATCCCCGTAGTAACTACGATACAATTCACGGTCGAGCTCCGAAATAAATTTCGACAAATATTCTGAAAGAATTCCTAAAGGAAATCTGGAAAAAATTCTAGAAGAACTCTGGAAAATTTTTAGGAGAAACAGCAAAGCTAATACTAAAGGAACTCTGAAGAAATTCCTGGATGAAATCTCTGGCGCAGTTCCCGGTGCGAACCCCCAGAAAAAAATCCTAGAGGAAGCCACCGGGTAAATTCTCTGAAAAAAATTCTCTAAAGAATTCTGGAGAAAATACCCAGAAGAATTGCTGGACGAAATCCCCAGAAGAGGTTCTGGACAAAAACCCCGGAAGAATTGCTAGAGAAAATACCCGGGGAAAGGCTCGAACTAACTCCTGGAGCAAATTTCCAGAGGAAAACAACCTCTAGAAGAGTTCCTGAGAAAAATCTTCGGAGGAATTCCTAAAGAAAAAATCCTGAATTAATTCCTGAAGAAAATTCGTTGAGGAATTCCTGGAGAAATCCCAAAAGCATTTTCTAGGGTAAGCCCCCGGAAAAATTCTTTGAAAAGATCATCAAAAGAAAATCCCCCGAGAAATTCTTGGACGGAGTCAGTGGAATAATTTCTGGATGAAATCCCCCAAGGAGTTATTATTGAAAATACGTAGAGGAAATCCTGGAGAAAATCCCCGGATGAGTTCTTGACATCACCAGACGAATACCTGTAGGAAACCTCCGAAGAAATTCCTGGTGAAAATTCCAGAGAATTTCCTGGAGGAATAAATTCTCTGAAAAAAATCCTCGGCAGAGTTTTGAAGCCACTCGATCCCAAGATGGAAATCCTGGCTACGCCCATGTGTAGGAAGGTACATACTGCTTGTTATACATTCATAAAGCAAAGTCCCAGACACATTCATAATTTTGCAACTGGAGCAGCAAAAGCGCATCATCTCCTTTGGATCTCCAGTTCCGCGTGAGAAAACATCCATCCTTTGCGCGCTCATCCACGGAATTTGTCGACGTCTTTTGCGACGGGTTTGCTTGATTTATGCCCAGGATAGGAATTTACGAACGAGAGCATGGCTTCCAATCGCCTGACACAGGGAATTATTCCACAAAACGTATCAGCAGTTTATCACAGTTAATCTGAGCTTAAATAAACAGTCCCTCGGGAACGACACAAAAGCGAAAACTTCATCCCTCGAAGCAAAAAGCATAAAACCAGGTAAATGCCAGCGCGGGAGGAAAAAGCTCTCGCAGCGATAAGAACATTTTATTTAATTTTAATAAATTTATACACGAGCGCATCCGAAGCATAAATAAACACGAAACCCCCGCAAAAAGCAAGTTTACTTTATTCGATTCAGGGCTTTTTCAACCTTGTCCCGAGCAGCGACCGAATGCTTCGCGCCAGTTGCCCTCAGCAGAATTCACATTTTCCAGTTGGATCAGATTCGAGGCAATCAAGCAGACAAGGAGCCGAAGCACGAAAGCCCGCCCACCTTCAGCTGTCTCAGGCTGCTGCATCCATCCGTCCGGGATGTCCTTTCGTTCTTCCTTCTCCGAAACTTATCGATTGGATGCTTGGACCCGGAGCTGGTGCGAACAGTGGTTCTCAAAGTGAAGTTTATTGGAAAATTTACCAAGGATTTATAATTCTCAGCAGAGTAAACTAGAATAAAATCGATAAGGAAATCTAACAGCAAACACTCTTCGTTCATGTTGAATGTCTTAAGTTACTAGAAACAAATTACTTATTCCAGAAATAAAAATTTAAATTAACAGTGCGGGTATTCCTCAAGATATCTGACTTTCCTGGGTTAACTCAGGGATGTCAAAAACCTTTGTTTGTGGATGACACAGGCTCTACCAAAGGACGAGGCCTGCATGTCATCTGTAGTAGATTGCAAAAAAGTTTGGTTGTTTTTTCTTCATATTCGCAAAACTGAAAGATTTCTCTATATGCTTCCAAAACTGGACTTATTATTCCAATTCCCACATAAACCAAAAATTCTTTATTTCAAACCTTCAAGCAGAAATAAGAAGAAAAACGTACTAAAATTTTCGTAAAATCCTTGTCTTGCACCAGCTCTTGCCCCATCGGTACTCTTTCTTTCGGCATTAAATTTAGAATTCATACGTTTATCTTCGGTGATATCGCGCTTCGCTTCGAGACGAGTGAATCAAAATGGTTTCAGCTGGTGCTCTGCACAATGCGAATCAACGGGCGAAGTTTTCTCCGACAAAAAGTGACGAGAATAACAAACAACGTAAACGTTGATCTGTTGAACCTTGCTGGATATGGGTGCCTCTTTTTCAATGTATCAGAAGGAACAGTGGTTGGCAATTTTGATGTTGTTCAGCTTTGAATGCCTGTGGTAACAATAATAGAAATAGGGATTTTTTGGATGTAGGGGAGGATTAGGTACGTTGTCCTTCTATGACAAACCTAACACATATGGAAGTTTTGCTCTCTTCTTGTCAATATAGCTTTAGCATAGCTTAGACTGGCTACACATATCAATGGTTGCTATTCCGTGATTGACCGAAGTTAATGAAGATGCAAAAAGAATCAAGAAGAAGTTCGGCTGGGATTGGCCATAATCTTCTTTAGTGTGCATAATTCAATGCCTCTATTTATACAGGGTCAATAACGGCGCCGGCCACGTCCTTGCAGTCAGGTGTAATTGGGGGAAGGAATGTTAGTGTGCAACCTTTGCTATTTGGGGACCGTGTTTTCCTCTGCATCTGCAGAAAGGTTACTAGGAGGGATGTTTGTTAATGGGGAGGATCGTTGGGTTACAGGACTTTGATAAGCGATTAGACGTGATAAACAATTATTTGTGAGATATAAACATATAAATTTCTTTTTGTATTTAATACAATTTTTTCAATTGATTTGAAACATTTCCAAGCAGAAGAAAATAATGTCGACACATGAAGTGATGAATCATTGAAAGTGTGTTGAACAAATGGCTAAACGCAACATCCCTACTGCTGTCATTGTTATCGTATGTATTTTACTCCTATGAAATAAAATGAACTCGATTGATTGGATCATTCAGAACACTATTTTGCCGACACTTATAGTGGTGAACCAATCCAATATTGTTGACGAAAGTAAACCTTCTGCAAGTCTACACTTATATTGTCAAACCTTCTTCTTCTTCTTTCTGGCGTTACGTCCCCACTGGGACAAAGCCTGCTTCTCAGCTTAGTGTTCTTATGAGCACTTCCACAGTTATTAACTGAGAGCTTACTATGCCAATGACCATTTTTGCATGCGTATATCGTGTGGCAGGTACGAAGATACTCTATGCCCTGGGAGGTCGAGAAAATTTCCAACCCGAAAAGATCCTCGACCGGTGGGATTCGAACCCACGACCCTCAGCTTGGTCGTGCTGAATAGCTGCGCGTTTACCGCTACGGCTATCTGGGCCCCCAGACCATCCAAAGTTTTTTTTAATTATAAAGATAATGGTAGAAGGGAAGGGATGTTTCAAAAACATGTTTATAAAACGGCTCTACAGCATGTGGTATAAAACTATTTGGCATAATAGCCATTTAGCATAACGGCCGTTTGGCATAATTTAGAAAAAAAAACTTTTTTTCTTGCTCATTTCTTAACGTTTATTTTAGTGAATGAAATATTTGTCTAAGACACGTAGAGTTTACAGGAAGATGGAGCAAATATTTACCATGATTTTTAGTCCAAAGAAGTAGTCACATCTTAAATTGAACATATCGATGGAGAGGTATCGTGTAGATAACTAATCTCAATACAGCAGCATAAGCAAGGTTTCAAGTTTGAGTGTGGTGAAGCATAAACTCTGAACAAGATCGTTGCGTACAATGTGACCAAATGAAAGAATCGGCTTGAATACAATAAGCTACAAATTTCCTTGTGCGCCTTTGTTCACAATTGGAATCGTATGATTTTAACGTATACGTGGTATATTTATAGCAGAAGTTAAAGTGGCAGAAATAAGTCTCCTGTCTCTGCACTTCAACCTTCAAAATTAGGCAACCGTACTGTTCCAATTTGCCAGAAATCAAAATTACGCATTGGCGCACAGTGATGATTTAGGATTAATATTGTGTGTTTCTTTCAGTACTGGACTGCGAAGTGCGGCCTCATAAGTGCGAAAGTGTGAATAAAAGTGCGGGATTGCATTGAATCCTGTTGGTGTCTTCAGAGCACTTATTCTTTGATTTACGAAGAATAAGTCCCCAGAGGGCATCTACCTGATTTGATGCAATTGCGCACTTTTATTAGCGTTTCCGCACTTGTAAAAACTTCTGCAATAGTCCAGTGGTGAAAGAAATGCACAATACATTTAATCTTCTTTCAAACATTGGGGCTTCGTGGCCATGCGGTTAGCGGCGTCAGTCATTTGTGCGTATTCTGCTACCAGGTGAGGGTTCGATTCCCGCTCTTGTCGACGGAAACTTTTCGTCAAACGAAAAATTCATCACTGGGCTACTGGGTGTTTCGTGTTGTCCGTTGCCTAATGTTAGTGATCGTTCAGTTTGTGCAGCCTTTGGCTGAATACAGTGTAAATTGTCTTTTTATCATCTTACTACTAAACTACTAGTTACTAAACCGCAAACCCCAATCAATGGTTTGCGGTTTAGTAACTTATAACTTTTATAAAATGCTACTTCGAAAGTCGGACAGTGGCCTTTCTACACATTGGCGTAGCTAAAATTTTTTTCTGGAGGGGGCCTAGGGGGTGGGGATCGAACAAACACTTGTTTTACAGTAGTGATGTCGGTCGCGATAATCACGATTTTCAAAAATTTCGTAGTTTTAACAGATTTGTATTGATTTTTCACTGATCCAGTCAAAAATTCTTCAAGAATTCTAGCAAAAAGCTCACAAGGAATGCCTTTTGTGATACTTCCGCGAATTTTTCAGGTGTTTCGAAGTGATTTCTTTGAGTACTCTTACGGGAATTTCTACATGAATTATTTTTGTACTTTTCAGTGCTTACTACAAGAATTCCTTTACAAGTTTTCACTGAGTTTGTCCTGGTATTCACACGGAAAATCATTCCCAGGCTTTTTGATATTATCAGAGAATTTCTCGAAGAATCTCTATCAAATTGCTTAACAATCTCTTAAAGAATTCCGAACACATTGGAAATTCTTTTAAGTTCTCTACGTCCTTATTACATATGAATTTCAATAGTAGGTTCAAAATATCATCGAGTTGTTCATTATTAATTTGTTCAGGATTTTCAGGAATTAATCAGGATTTTTTCAAAAAATAGTACAACAGATTTTGGGAGTCTCACTAAAAATGACTTCAAAATCACCAAGCAAGGTTTCATTCCACGAATTCTTCAGAGAGTTCTCCAACTTTGCTTTTGAAAATCTTCCTTAAGTTTCTCTATAGGATTGGATTGGAGATCGTAACAAAAATTCCTGCAATAAAAAAGGATTCTTCCAGGTGCTACTCTAAGGATTCCTGGTAATATTTCACAAGAATTTCAAAGGCAAATAAAAATTAATGAGGGGAATGTGATTCATGATTTCTCACAGAAGTCCTCTGCAGCTCTATCTGCATTTTTTCACAGATATTTTTTTTATTTGCCAACTAAGAAATGTTTAAAGAATTCTAACATTTCTACAAAGTTTCAAGCGGAATACGTTGAACTGTTCTTTCAAAAACTCTTCCGCGAAAATACTCATACATTTCGCGAGTAATTTGTTCAGGGATTTCTTAGAGAATTATATTATTGTTTCCAAAAGATTCCTCTGGAAAATTGCCCAAGATTCTTCTAATATTTTCCACAGATTTTTTTTTTGTTTAAACCGCACTAACGATTCTTTTGGAATTTTTTTTATCAGATTTATTAAGATTTTGCAGTTTATTCTTGAACTTTAAAAAAATCCCCAAAAGTTTCTTCAAATATTCTTTTAGGTTCTAGAAATAACTCCATTTTTTGCTGAAGGTAAAATAATTTAAACATTTAAAAACTTATCCACTCTCCATTTCTGGTTCAAAAACTACTCCAAATTCCCACATTCCCAAATTCCAACAACACATAGGGGGAGTTCTCCCAGTACCGGACACCGTCGAAAAAATGAGACTGCTAGCTGGATGGATGGCCTCATATGATTGGAGTGCGCCATTTACCGAGGAATAACGCTCCTCAATTCGACGTACAAAATAATGTCACGTATTCTGTTCAACAGATTGAGACCGCTTGAAGAGTCCTTTGTCGGCGAATACCAAGCTGGTTTTCGTGAGGGCCGATCGACGTCGGATCAAATGTTTACCCTGCGACAGATCTAGGATAAATTTCTTGATTTTTATAAAGATTTATAAATTTATAAATTTTCTTTATTCTGCCTAGGAAAGTTTGTGTTTTGCTAGAACTTACAATAATAATACTAAATATAAAATTATTTATTTGTTTTAAAAAATATTATTATTCTTGTTATCAAAGTCGTGCCCATGCTTTCTAGGACACCCTTTACATATGTAATATATAGGGACAATGGATTTTCGCGGAAACAGCAAAATATAGCTTTCGGAATTCATATGAAAATCACAATAGATTACATTTTTTTGATTATGAACATGTTTTTTCATCTTGAAGTTGAAGTCCCATCACAAACTTTATAACCTTCAAGTTTGAACTTGGACGTCTTTTTGGCTTGCTACTTTCGTATGAAATTTTGCATTACCACTTTGATAACAAATTTATCGTCTTTATTTATAGAACAAAAACTATATTTGATGACATTCCGCAAAATTTACACATATCATGGCTGTTTTACTAAAAAGTTGTATTTTAGGTAAAATATTGCCAAAAGTATGGACCCGCGAAATCTTAAATTTATCGCCTTGATCGCACGCGAAATTTTAAGAAGTTTGCCGCCAATTCGCATTATCCCTAGTAATATACAATAGTTTAATAGTTTAAGGGTCTTGGAAATTGGTCTCTCTTAATGCAGCCAAGCATACTGTTTGCTTTGTTTATTATAGAATCATAATATTCTACAAAAATAAGTTTTGAGTCTAGGAGTACGCTCAAATTTTCTACAATTACATATTTCTTTTTTCATACACTCCTAATTTCTACTTCAATGTTTTCGACTAAATACTATTGAATTATATTTCTGAACATTGTGTTGGAGTAGACTTTTTTTTTACACCAAGTGAAGAATAAGTTAATTTCGCTCTGGAATGCGTCTACTTCGCTAGAATTACTAACTTCCATGAAGAGCTTCATGTCGTCTGCATATATAATAAATTTTATTTTTTTACTATGAAGGAAATGTAATTTACGTACTAAATAAGAAGAAGTGGGTCTGAATGAGAACCTTTGGGTACTCCAGAGGTTACAGAAATGGATACTGAGAATTTATTTTGACAGCGCACTATTTGTTTCCGATGTTATAGATATGACTGGATCCAATTCAACAGTTCAGACTCCATTCCTATTTTTGGCAATTTGAAGATTAATAATGGTATATCGATTCGGTAAAATGCCTTACTGAAGTCAATGTAGAGGGCTTCTACGTCCTTGCCATTGTCCATTGCGTTGAGAATGAACGATACAAAAAAGCCGAGCTGCGTACAAGTAATTTTATTTTTTACTTGCTGGTAAAATTTGTCGTTCACGAGAGATTCGAAGAGTCTTGGGATACAGGAGATAATGGCAAATCCGCGATAGTTCCGTATGTCTGATTCTGTACTTGATTTGAAAACAGGCACCAAATAAGAGGATATCCGAGCTTCTGGGAATTTCCCATTTTTTAGAGACAAGTTGAAAAGGCGTTCTAAGGGAAGGGTAAGCTCTTCTGAAAGATTTTTAAGAACACGGGTGCAATTCCATACGATCATGCTCCCTTTGATGCGTCCAGGTTTTTTAGTGCTGATAAGATTTCTTGTTGTTATAGTTTTTCAATAGACATGATAATGCTTCTGGGAAGAAAGAAAAGAAATTGCGGTCGCGGTCTTCTTCAGAGTAGATGGTATACACTTCTTGGAAGAAATCTGCGAAGAGTTTGCAGATAAGGTACCGTGGGGTAAGTGGATACAGAAAAATTAATAGTCAACTTCATTGTTATGTACAGCTAACGTTAATACAGTCGGCTCTCCACATCTCGATGTTCTACATCTCGATATCTCTCCCTATGTCGATGATTGCTTCGGTCCCTTCATTCTGCATACGATTTCTCTCTCTATATCTCGATATCCTCCTTATCTCGATATCTCCATATCTCGATGTCTTCCTGTTGATTGTTTGTTCCTAATTTTCTCTCCATATGTCGATAAGAACATTATCAATGGTTACTAGACCAGATTTAAGGGATTCGGAACAATTTGGAAACTCGAAATGAAGTTTGTTTGTTTATTATTTTCCTAGTAACGGAGTGATTTTCAATCTAGTGTTCATTAAATTCATTTTCTTGGTCTCGATCTCTCCCTATCTCGATGGTCCCTTCGATATCGAGATGTGGAGAGGCGACTGTAATGTAATTCAAACCCTTTTTTCTGTGGATGACAAATAAGGGACTAATCGTCATTTATTTTGATATTTTTGATTGTTATGTATTGAGTATGAGAAACTTGAAAATTTGCGCCAAATAATCCACATGACTCACCATGGTGGGGTAAGTGGATCATCAATAAAAAAATCTATTCTCAAAACAAATGTGGTGTAATTATGTACAGTAAGAATGATATTACTCTCGTTCTTGTTATTAGTAATTGTTATATTACATTTTGATACTTATAAAATTAAAAGATATCATTATTTTATCAAAATATTATGAAAAATATTTAAACATTAGTTCACATTAATTAGAACAAAACAAAATATTGTAACAAGGACGGTTTGGAGAAAATTCATCTTTTTTAAACTTATAAGTTGTACAGAAGTATTGAAGGATTATTCCTAACGATGTTTTCGAAAAACATTCGTACTTTAAACATATTAGCTACATATACTTTTCTTTAACGAACTGAAAACATTTTATTCTATTTATGAATATAATTGTATCATCTGTATAGGACAGCTAATATAGTCAAATAAAGTACGATAATATGCTTTCAATTGGAAAATTTGTATATTTTCCTTTTTTCTCAATTCAGCTTAGATAATCCACGAAAAGTTTTGTTAGATTTTTTGCAATATTCATTCTTTTATATTTTTATACCAGAAAGATTTATGAAACTTTTAGGTGGATTAATTCAAAGTTTATATGTTCATTTTGACAAATTTAAGTTAGGAATGCGGAAAGTTAAAGGAAAACAACATTTGGGGATATTGGAACTTATTTAATTTCTTGTAAGTAGTCTGTCATCAAATAATAATAATGCTTGATCCATTTACCCCACCCCATGAAAAAGTAGGGGTAAGTGTACCATGTCCAATATAACTGTAGTTATTTATAAAAATCACATATTTTTGTTGTGATTAACTCAATTAGAATTGAAATGCTCACCATGTGTTGAAAAAATAATAGTATTCGATTTTAAACTGAGATACAATGGATTTTTGATTGATAGAAAACAATTTTGATATAAATTGATTTTTGCAGATAACAAGTTTGCTTGTGTGAGTGTACAAGTAATAAAAGTTTTGCAATAGTATCAGTGTGGACGTAAGAATATAACCTAAAACGAAGCAATGGTGCGAAAACATTCAACATTTTCAAGTATTTATGCTTAATATGGACAAATGATCCACTTACCCCACTGATACACTTCCCCCACTGTACCTTATCGGAAGAGTTTTCACCTACGTTTCCGTCAAAATGCATTCGCGAAGGAATATTTTTGCTTTTCAATTTGGTGTTTACATAATTAAAAAAAAATTAGTACATGATTTGATTTCAGTTTTGACCTTACGATTAAATGCTTTTTGTGCAGTGTTAATGGCTGAGTTGAGTTGGCTGCATATATCATGATAAATTTGTAAGTTCGTTGCAGTATTTTCTTTTTATTTGTATAATTAGTGCGCTTTCTGTTTTTTGCTCTTAAGGTTTTTCAGTTGTGGACTTAACAACACTGGTATTGTGTTGTTTTGTATACGTCTCCTTTTTTTGTTGGCACAGTTTCATTAATTATTTTTCAAATAATTAAATGGAATTTGACCACTTCAGTGTCAAAATTTCCTTCAATACTTATATTACGTAGCAAATTAATTGTACATAGTTTACGTTTGGCTTCTTTGTAATTTGCTTTACTGTACTCCAGCACTTTCTCGTACTCACAGTCACTGGGTGATAAGTTTTATTTATGAAGATTGAGTGTTCAATTGCTGTGTGAAATATTACATTTTTCCATAGGGGTGATAATGATGTATGTATACACAAATATTCAATGCCATTTGTTAACAAGAGGTCCATGTATGAATTTTGTTGGTTTTTTGATTGATTCTGCAGCTCTTTCTGAGCATATCCCGATATGCCAGGATGACTGGGAGCTTTGTTTGTTTCGAGGCACATCACAGTACCGTAATCCGGGGTAACATTGATCATTTTTTGGGATATTTCCTGAAAATTTCATTTGAAAATCCATATCTTGCAAGTTTCATACTTTTAAAACAAGTACTGATACCCATTGCTCGTGTCTGTATATCGTACTGTGCTTTCTGAAAGTTTAAAGCATGTTTAAAAAATGTTTTAAGTGATTTTTTTTATTTAGCTGATATGGGGTAACATTGATCACCCATGACAACAACGTTCGGTAATATTGAAAATGTCATTACCTACTAAAATCCTTATCCCTGAAGCCGAATGTGAAGGCCAAACTCTTACAAGTCATTTACTTTTTGAGTTATTTCAAAATTCACCTCGAATTGTGGAATACGCCTAAAAGTAGGCAATTTCCTAAGGAAATTCTGCATTTTTTATAGTAATTTGTGAATTATGCTTAACTGGACATATTTATGAAAAATTTGACAGCGGAATCGTTTTCGGCGATGTCATTTTAGTAACAACCGCATTTCTCTTGCTCATATCGTTTTCAGAACTCATGTGAGACATGATTCTTCGATGGTTTGATTCATAATCTTCAAAACCATTGTTGCCAAAAGTTGAAAAATATACTCATGAACTAAATTTTCGCTAAAACCTTTTAACCGCTAAAACCGTTTATTAGCTCATAAAAAGAAGGAAGGGAATCACCATTCTTACATAGAAAATATTTCATCGATAAATGCTGGTTTGAACTTTTTACAAGGAGAGCCATTGCGATCAATGTAACCCCGCTGATCAATTTTACCCCGCTGATCAAAGTTACCCCGGATTACGGTATCTACAAACTCATAGTTGGATACATTTTGCATCGGTAAGAGGCCCACTTCAGCTTGTATGAGCATAATTTAATTGGCGCTTGATCTTTGCCATAACGACTCTCAATACTCCCAGAATTGGCTTCTGCCAATAGTGACCAATTGATTCAATTCAAAGGAGGTTTTGTTCTCCAGGTTTGTGCATTTGAAAATTTGAGGTTTGGCATCGTTACATCTTCACCTTAAAGCTAAGCAGCCCGCCATTCGTTTTGGCAATCATGATGACTTTGCAGCTTGCAATTTAAAAGTGATGAAACTCAGTTATGATAATTTATATTGACTTGAAAAAGTATCACTGTAGGCGCTAACATGCATTAAGTATGCTGATACTTTTTCAGCTGTATCATAACGAAAACAACTGATTTTCTTTAATTCGAAATCGGGATATGAATTAGCAACAATCATCAACGACGCGTACAAATTTCAATGACGGCCTACTTCGCTTTAATTGGCATAATTTAATTGGCGCTTGATATTTGCCATAACGACTCTCTTTACTCCAAGGATTGGCTTCTACCAATAGTTCCTAGTTAAGGTGAAGATTGGTCACCATTAGCATTTGACCAATTGATCAAATTTCCTGTTTAAAAGGATGTTTTGTTCTCCAGGTTTGTAAATTTGAAAATTTGAGGTTTGGCATCGTTACATCTTCACCTTAAACGCTCTCGTCCACTAGTTATCCTTCGCATTGTGACCGCAAGGTTTGGTTAACCGATGTTGTAGCGGATCGGCTGGTAATCGCTATGGGTGTACCTCTCGCAAACTCACCAGTTCATATTCACTGTAACAGTGAAGGGTTGCAGAAGGTGACGAAAATGATGGATTCCTTTGCTTTTCTCAGAAATGTGTTAGCGGAGCCATCATCGCACAGTTGTACATATGACTTCGCTAGAGGTGCAGGATGTATCCTCCTGTGCAGGTCACTCTGCTGCCCCACATCGCAGCTCAGCTGCTTAAGTATCCTGTGATAAATGTCGGACTTAAGGCTAAGCAGCCCATCATTCGTTTTGGCAGCCATGTTGACATTGCAGTTCGCAATTTCAAATTAATAAAACTCAGTCTTCATAGTTCATATTTATAAGGAAAAGTATCACTATATGCGCTGGCATGTAAAAAGTATGCTGATACTTTTTCAGGTGCGTCAGTGCAATACCAACGGCTTTTCTTCAATTCGAAATTGTGACATGATTTAGCAGCAATCATCAACGACGCGAACAAATTTCAATGACGGCCTACTTCGCCTTAATCCGATCAAATTATCGATTAACTAATCCACCATCTGGCTGGATTGCTTCGCTGTCCACCTTGGAAGTTGGAAAAAATTGTCCACCACCTTATGAAAATTGAATCGTCCTGTAACGTCTCGTAAAGTTTCGATCTATCTTTACTGACAATGTCCTGAAAATTTGATTATTTGGCTTTGGTTTATTATGAAAATTTGTGTGATGAATGAAAAACAATGATTCCTAGAGCTACCGGTTAATCGGCCAGGCGCTAGATACTAGTAGAATCGGCCATAACATTTAGTTAGCTTCCCCTCTCTCAGTCTCAAGGGATGTCAAGTCAATGTTCCACTCCGGTGACGTCTGACCTCCTCCAACTACGGCAACATCTCCGATAAGAAGCACTTCTCCCTTCAACCAATCCATTCGTATTCCCAGCCATCAGGTATTCTTCCCTCGTTGCGTTCATTACACAGTCCACATCATTATTAATTCCGTACTCCCTCCTTGGAAGAGGGGACCCCGTATACTTACCTACAGTTAAAAATGGACATCTAACCATTCGTCCGACCCAACCTGACCTTCCCGCATTCACTGAATAGCCTTCCAACGAACCACCACTGACTGACTGTCGTCGTTTAGTTTACGTAGCTTCACGCTCAATTTAGGTTACACATTGCATGTGTAAGTTTAACGCAGTTGTCGAAAATTCTTTTGTCTTTTTGCGCAATCATCACTTTTGGTAGATCTACCAAAAGTCAAAATTGCGTAAAATGAAAAAAGAATTTTCGTAAACTGCGTAAGACTTACACATCCCATGTGTAACCGAAGTTAAGCGTGCACGCTGCCACCCGAACAACCCGAACAACGATCGACGACGATGGACGAATGGTGGCGGTGCGCAGTCTCCGGAACAATTACGTCACTCCGCCTCCAACGTCGACTCAAAAACGCTCTCGATTGGCCGGTTTTTGTGTCTTCTTTGTCGTTCGTTCCGCGACCGCCACCTCCACCCGGCAGTGACAAGCGAGCGACTCTCGACTCGTGCTGCTTGTTGACTCTGCCTGGCTGCGCCATCAATGCAGGGATGAAAAACTTCCAACCGAGAACGAAAACGAGAGCGAGAGCGAAACCGACGTTCGAAAAAGAAAATAAAATATTTGGAGCGCATTCAACGCAACCAACCAACACTAGTCAACGTCCACGGCGTAGAAGGGTTGTTGTTGCTGTCTGGAAGTGATAAAAGTGTAATCCGATGCCAAGAAAGGCAAATGAAAATTATACGATTGTTTCTCCGGTGAGTATTTTGAGCAGGGTGGCCAGGTTTTTTTAGCGTCGTCGATAGACTTGATGAACAAAAGTTGGTAGTTATCGGTAAGCTAAGCAAACAGAACAAGAAAAACGTAAACTTATTAATCCATAATTAAATTATGTTATCAACTAAGGATCGTACTCGAAAAAATACAACTCTTCCTCTAATGTATAACTTTTTATAGGATGTGTAAAACTTGATGACATTTTAGGTAACACTAGTTTATAGTGCAATGTTTACATGTGCTTATCACAATCTGTCAGTTGATTTTAAGCCAGAAGTATTTTGACAAAAAAAATTGGGCGAAGCCGTGGAAAATCCAGATAAAGCGTAACATCTTGGAATCTTTGATACAACCGCGTTCCGTGTGGTAAAATCGTTCAAGGAGACTCAGACGGTCTAGCGGCGTACTGACAGTGGAATAAAAGTGAAGGCATGTGAACCCGTGGGGGCAAGGAAGGTGAGAGATTACTTCATACGCATTCGGGACGTGACAAAGACAGTTAATCCTTCCAACTGGTTCGTCCAGCAGACAACGAGGCGGGCTGCACTTCATGTCTTCAAGGTATGGATCGCGCCTAATCAAACGAATTCTGAGCGATCAGTGCCAGTTTCTGCAAACAGGGAGCGTCTTCATAAACGACAACAATTTAAAATCAGGAAATAGCAAGGAAAAAGTTTGAAATTTTAGATTACTTAGAATTAGGAATGTTTTCAGAGATGCGGCCTATTTATGGAATAAACAGAAGCTCAATAATCGGTTGTTTTTGTTATAATTTGATTTACTTTCTGTAGTTTATTGACCATTATTTAACTGAATTTTCGTGCTTCTAGTAAAGCCGGAGTACAGCTTTCCCGGGAAGCTCACAAAACTAATAAGTGCAACGATGGTCGGTGTGCAGAATAGCGTGAAGATTTCGGGCGAACATTCCAGTTCGTTCAAATCCCGCCGGGGACTTCGACAGGGTGATAGATTTTCGTGCCTGCTGTGCAACAGAAGGTTTCATGTGGAGAGCCGGGCTCAATAACCGAGGTACGATTGTCACAAGATCCAGCCAATTTACTTGCTTCGCGGATGACAGTTTTACTTTTGAGGTGGTTGATGAGTTCGTCATCTATGGACATGAAGCATGGGCCATGCTGGAAGAAAACCTGCAAGCACTTGTGCTGGAGAACGGTGTGTGGCGGCGGATAATGAACTACGAGCTCGCTAGACTATACGGTGAACTCAGTATCCAGTACGAGGCGTAAACCGGAAGGGTGCGTTGGGCAGGGCATGTTGCAAGACTACCGGACAACAACCCTGAAAAGATTGTGTTCGCATCGAATCCGGTTGGTACAAGAAGGCGGGGAGCACAGCGAGCGAGGTGGCTTGATCAGGTGCAGCAAGATTTGGAGAGCGTGGGCCAAAATCGAAGTTGGAGGGACACAACCATGGATTGAGTAAATTGGCGTAACATCGTTAACGAGGTTTTATCAAACTTATTGATGTAACACCAAGTAAATAATTAAATAATAGTAGAGCTAGAAACTTTCACCTACCCCGGCTATCTGGGATGCCAATGGAGTTTAGGCTCTGTGGTTCTTACTCAACGGTGTATTACGGATGCACGTCTCGAGTGTGATGCGGAGGAAAAAAAAAAAGAAAAAACGGCTCTATACCACGCCATTTTTTTTTTGGCTTTGGCTACAAGTCCGATGTCCCCCGGAACAACCTCATGGTATTACTTCAAGGGCCTGAGGGCTTGTTGATGTCTACACCATTTTATCACCTCTGGTTCTATTTGCTCTGGCTGCGGTTTGTTTCTTTCACGTCATTTACATTTTGGGTCTGGCCACACGCCGGGTCCATGTAAGACTTTTTGTGACAGATGCTCCCGTGCTTGTTGGTTCTCTGAACTCCACTGCACTGCTGGTCAGACATCCGGCAGACCGGTTGGATGCCGAGGTCAGTCCTGCAATTCCGGTTAAGGGTTGACTTCCGGTACGCAAGCGCCCCAATAACCAGAAGCCGGCAATTCGTCGTGATCCATACTACTCGGCATAGTTTCTGACGATGAAGCTAGCCTACTGCGATGGAGAGCTCCCCGATGGAGGAATATCTCCCGACACCGGTAACGTTACGCGTTGTTCTAACTCCGCTGTTGGCTGGTAGAGTGCCGAAGTCGGCCCAGTAATTCCAGGCTTCCGGTTCACTGGCGCTCCGACGACTCAATCCAGTGACTCGCTACGGACTACTCAGAATAGTCCCCGACGATGGATCTGTCTTACGAAAATTTCCCCAACGGCGGAATATCTCCTGGAACGATGCTATCCGGGCAGATGCCGGGGATGGTCCTGCGATTCCGTTAGAGGGAAACTTTCAGTTCACAGGCGCGCCGACGACCATTTGCCGGTGTGACTACGCGATCTACTCAGTTAGTTCCCGACAGTGGACTTAACCTACTCCGAAGCTGGGGTTGGTCCTGCAATTCCGGTTGGGGGATGACTTCCGGTTTGCAGGCGCTCCGACTACCCATCACCGATACTACGTGACGCTCGAACTACTTGGCCTAGTCCACGACGGAGGATCTCGCCTACTCCGATTGTGACTCGACGCTCTTTGGTTTTCTCGCCATTTTTGTTACAGTGACGACATGATTTGCGTCATAGCTCTGTTCACCGCATGCCACGTACTTACGTGTTGATACATTTTCTGTACGATGTTGTCGAGGTTAGATCTCCATCGATGCTTTCGAGCAGTTCGTTCCACGCTTCCGCGAATCTTGGACAGTCAAAAATTACATGTTTCGGTGTCTCCTCAGCACTTCTAGTACTGCATTTACCATAATATTTTAGGCAACTGCATAACATTTTGGGCAACTACAAGGGACATTGAAATCTTTGTTTCGTCTATGGAGATACTGTGTTGGGTAGAAGTTCACTTCTCCATGTTTTTCACAACTAATGTAACCACGGCGCAGTATCGATCTCCTCTTCGTTTCTGCTTCGACGCTTTCTCAGCACACTCGAGTACTGTTTGAATTGCGTCTCTCGTCGATACTCTTTTTTCGGAATCCAAACTGCATTTTCGTCAACCCATGTTCTCTCTCCGTACACTTCGTCAGCCCGTTGAGCATGATACTTTCTAGGAGTTTTCCAAGCGTATCTAGCAGGCCTTAGTGAGACTGGATCTCCCAGTGCCTTCGCTGCCTTAGGCGGCAGTACCGACTTCTGGATCATCTAAATTCCTGGGACACTTCTGTAACACATTTCTTAACATGTCCGGATATGCCAGGATGGCAGCTTTCAGCGCTACGTTGTTTTCGATCTGGACCAGCGTCTTTCTTCGGTTTTATGTATTTCGCCGATTCTTCAAGCTCGTCGTTAGACACTTGCTGGTCCTCGGCAATTTCTTCTGCGTCTTCACCATACGGCGTTGGTTGCTAGGACGTTGGATCGTATTTCGGGAGGAAACCTTCCACGAACACCTTCAGTTTGTCTGGCACATCTCAGCTAGCGTCGAAGGGCCCTTGATCTTGGCCATAACGATTTGATACGCATTACCCCACGGATTGATGTCTACATATCCGCACAACTTCTTGTATCAATTAGATTTACTAAGTTTGATCACCGTTTGAGTATGGTTCTAGCTTTTCGAAAAGCCATCCTTCGTTCCCTGCTCTCTGAGCCCGCCTTCTGGTCCTGAGACAAACAGTGCGAAGCATGCTGAGCGTGTCATTTCACCAGTAAGCTGGTCGTTGTTTGCTCCCTGGCTCGAGACGAAACCATTCTAAGTGTTAGCATGGCGGCGTCGATATCTTCGTTATCGCCGTCTTGACGAAGTGCGAAGAATAGTTCCTTGTTTAAAGCTTTCGTCTTCCACTTCCGTTCGCTAGTTATTCTTCCCATTGTTGCAGCAGGGTTCCGTTGACCGATGCTATAGGCTAATATTTTCAAAGCTGAACGATCACTTCGACATCTGGTGGCTAGTAGGAGAATCGTCATAAAAGAGGTTGGGTTGAAAACGCACCGTGTGCAGCATAGGAAGGAGCACACATATTACACTTTTTCTCGAAATAGTTATGTTGTACACGATCAGAGAGCACTGAAAAACATGATAAACTTTTTTTCCTTCCAAAATGTACAGATCCGGTCATTGCTCATGTACGATTTGTGGGATAAAATTGGAAAATTGGTGTTTGGCTACATAGGTTATAAACTTCCGGATTCTTTGTTTGTGGCTAAATTTGTTGTGAAATCATGCGTATCGCAAGAATGAAGGGTCAAAATGATTATGCCAATGGAAAATAGTTTAATAATTAATTGATTATAAGCTAATTTTTGGGTCGAAAAATTGAATTTTGGACGTAAACAAACATTTTCAATGACATTTCTCTCCTTCTTACCTAGCGACCTCTGTGCTGGTGGCGCATTAAATTTGCCTATAGCGTATCACTGGTCACTATGGGTGTACCCCGCACCAATTCTCCAGTTCATATTCAACGACAATGCTTGACTGCAATAAGTAACGTCGATGATGGATTCCCTTCCGTTTCCCCAAAATGTGCTAACGGAGCCTTCGTTGTACAATCGTACATCTAACATCGCTAAGGCCTCACTTCGCTAAGGCAATGAGTATCGGCTTCCTTTCGATCAACTTTAGTCAGTTAGCTGATCCATCATCTGGCTGAACTGCTTCACTGTCCACCTTGGAGTTGCAAAACCAGTACATCGTTTATTTTGGCTTTGACGAAGCCTTCACCTGAATTGACCGCCAGGCAGGGCATTTTAAGCCACCCGTTTGATGGTCAATTCCATCTTCTGAAGTGCATGGCATGCACTTTGGCCTGTGCGTGCATTCTTTCATTAGATGACATGTTCTTCCACAATTCAAGCACATTTTGGAACTGTCTGGCTCATTGTAAGCACCTTTTTTATGGTGTACAGTGCATCGACATTACTCTTGGCCTCAGATCCTCATCTCCCCGGATTCACATTACGGTATTTCTTCGGGGAAGGGCCAGTGCATGTAGCACAACACATGTAGCAGAAGTAGCCTAGGCAAACTGCTTCTCCTAGCTGAACAATGTTATAGGGGATCAGCCTCGGTAGGGCTAAACTTCTGCAGTCAACTGTTGCGCCGATTTTAACATATTGTGAGTGGCATCCGCACACATTCTCTGGATCATATTTGTCGGGGGACGTGTCCCCTCCTCATGTAGTGAGCATGCTATCTCTCACAACAGGTATTCCTCTAGGATTTTTTTCAAATATATCTCCTGTGATTCCTCCAGGAATTTCATAATAATTTCCTCCTGGTATTCCTCCAGGAATTTTTCAGGGATATCTTCAGGAGTTTATCCAGCGATTATTTCAGGAACTCCTCCAGGTATTCCTCCAAATATTCTTCCATGAATTCCTTCAAATAATCCATGAATTCCTTCAGGAATTCCTCCAAGAGTTTTGCAGGGATTCCTCCTGGAGTATCTCCAGGGATTACCAAACGAGTTCCTCCAAGTATTTCTCCAGGAATTCCTCCAAATGTTCTTTCAGAGATTCCTCCAGGATTTTTTCGAAGGATTCCTTAAGAATCGAGTTTCTCCAGTAATTACTCCAGGAGTTCCTCCAGGTATTCCTCCAGGAGTTCCTCCAGGAATTGATCCAAATATTGCTTCAGGAGATTCTCCAAGGATTCCTTCAGGGACTCTAGAGTAATTCCTTATGGAACTCATCAGGAATTCCTCCAGAAGATTCTTCAGGAATTCCTCCAGATGTTCCTTCAAGAATTACTCTAATAGTTCCTTCAGGAATTCATCCAGGAGTTCCTTCAGGTATTTATTCAAATATTCCTTCAGGAAATCCTCCAAATGTTCGTCCAGGAGTTCGTTCAGGAATTATTTTAGGAATTCGTTCAGGAATACCTCCAGAAGTTTCTCAAGAAATCCTCCAGGAGCTCCTTCTGGAATTCATCCAGAAGTTCATTAAAGAATTTGTCAGGGAGTTCATTCAGGAATTACCCCAGGTATAACTCCACATATTCCGAATACGTGGAATCCTTCCAGAAGTTAACCCTGGGAAATCTTTCAGGAGTTACTCCAGGAGTTCCATTAGGAATTCCTCCAAGAGTTTCTTCAGGAATTTCTCTTCAGGAGCACCTTCAGAAATTCTTCCAGGAGTTGCTTAAGGTATTCTTGCAGAAGTTCTTTCAGGAATTTCTCCAGGAGTTTCTCCAAGGATTACTCAATAAATTGCTGCAAGAATTCCTCCAGGAATTACAACAGGAATTTTACCAGGGATTACTCCAGGAGATTCTCCAGTTATACAACATAATCCTAATATAACCTTATATTTCTCGAGGAATTCCTCCAAATATTCCTCCATGACTTGCTTAAGGAATTCCTCCAGAAGTTTATTTAGCGATTCTTTTAGGAGTTTCTCCAGCAATTATTCCAGGAGTTCCTTTAAATCTTCAAGGTTCATGCGAGACGGAGTTTCGGGGTTTTTAAAAAACACCAAACTTACTCGGACGGAGTTCTGATAGAGACTGATCGTTTATTGGATTTATTATATCGTTGAAACATAATATTGCTAACCTAGCTATTTTACGTTATACTGCACTTTGTCCCTAGAAACTGATTTGACTGCTGCTGACCTAGCATGAAATGTGCCACGGCTCGGTGCACTGGGTCGCGGCTGGTACCGTACCTTGTTGGTAACTTTCATACACTCAGGCAAATCGACTATCGATAAACATAGGAACCCCTTATGAGAATTCACCACAAGAAATCGGGTTGAAATTCATGAATTTGCCTTATGAAACCAGAATTTGAAAACAAAAAACATTTTCACGGCAACCTGGAATCGAACCAAGAACCTTGCGATCGATAGGCCCGAGTGTACACCACGCGCCTATCGACGCCTCGATGAGGAGTGATGCTAAAACGATGTATAAAGCGTTCGTATTGCAATAATCGTTCCACCTTTCAGAAGGCAAAAATGTTTGAAATTCGATAGTCCAGTTCGCTGCGTGTAAGGGTACTTCCTCCACATAGTTCTCCAAGAGTTACTTTAGGAATTCCTTGAGGATTTCTTACAGGAGGTCAGGAATTCCTCCAATAGTTAATGCAGCAATTTCTACAGGATTTCCTGCATGAATATTTACAAGAGTTCCTTCATCAATTCCTTCACTAATTCCTCCAGGTATTCCTCCGGAAATTCCTCGAGGAGTTTTTTCAGGAATTCCTTCAGGAACTCTTTCAGGAGTTCCTTCAGGAGTTCCTTCAGGAATTACTCCAGAACATCCTTCAGGAGTTCCTTCAGGAATTCTTTCAAGAATTTCTTCAGGAGTTCCTTCAGGGATTCCTTTAGGAGTTCTTCTAGGGACTTCTGAATGCTATTCTGGATCAATTCTTGGAGTAATTCTGGGAGGATTATTTTCAGGAAATTCTGAAATTTAAGAAGAAAATTTTGGAAGGATTCACTGAAGGAATTAATAGGCAAATCCCTGAAGGCATCATTGGAGATATTCCTGGCAATACCACTGCCGCAGTTCTGATAGGAACCCCTTGGAGTATTTTCCAGAAGATATCTTTAAGAAATCCTTGAAGGAAGTCCTGAAGGAATTCCTGAGGATACCTCCATTATAGGAGCTCCTGGAGAAATACCCGGAGAAACCCCAGGAAGATTTCTGAGGGGAATCCTAGTTGTAATTCTCGGATTAATTTCTAGAGGAACTCTAAGAGGAATCCCCAGAGGAATTTCCGAATGAATCTCTGCAGAAATTGCCCGTTGACCTCAGGAGGAATCACCGTATACAAATGCTCGAAGGAAGGAACTCGCTTCGGAATCATTGATGGAATTGCCGTGGTAATCACTGAACCCTAGTAACACACATGTCATATTTCTAGTAATTCTGCCTCGATTATAACGTGTGTGCTACTAGGGAAGGAGTTCTCGTTGAAATTCATGGAAAAAAACCCGGAGGAATACAGCAAAAGTTTTCAAAAAAGATCCCTGTTGAAGTTTTTTGATAGATTCCCAAAGGAATTCTCCGAGATTTTCCTATAAGGAAATCCCGCAGAAATATCTGTTGAAAGCAGTTTGGGAATGTCTGAATTGGGTTCCATTATAAATTCTTATAAGCATTTTTAAATGAGTTTTTCAATAATTCATAGCAAAATATTAACACTGAAAAAAATTCTTTGCTTAGGAAATTTTGTTTAAAATATTTCTTAAAAAATAATTAGAGATTTTGACCCGAAATTCTTTAAAGTACACTTCTACGTTCTTGGGAATTTACATGCTATTTTTCAATTATTCATCAAGTTTTCTATTTGAATGGCATCTAAAATTACTTTGAATACCACAAGAAATTACTTCACGAATTATTTCAAGAGTTTGTCGATCATTATCACCTCATATTTATAAATCATGCATCTTAAATTCTTTCGAAAATTCTTCCTAAAATGTCTTCATTTTTTCAGGACTTACCCTATTTAAAATTACACTTTAAAACATTCATAAATTATTCCTGGTATGTTCCTCCACAATTCCATCCACTATAGCCTCTAAACCAAAAATGACTGTACAAACATTCATAATCCTCTGGAATTTAAAATAACTGCAAAAAATCATTTCAAAAACATTTTTTCCCAAAATTTCTCCAGAAATTTTCCAAGGTCTCTTGCGAATCTTATGCATCAATTGTGCATATGGTATCTTCAGGAATGCTTCATGAAATTTCATCATGGATCACTTCGAATATTTTTCAAGAAGTATGAAGTCGTTGGGGGTCTTCCTTAGTCGAGTGATTAGAACCCGCGGCTACAAAGCAAAGCCATGCTGAAGGTGTCTGGGTTCGATTCCCGGTCAGTCCAGGATCTTTTCGTTAAAGGGAACTTTTTGACTTCCCTGGGCATATAGTATCATCATACCTGCCACAAGATATACGAATGTGAAAATAGCAACTTTGGCAAAGAAAGCTATCAGTTAATAACTGTGGAAGTGCTCATAAGAACACTTAACTGAGAAGCAGGATTTGACCCAGTAAGGACGTTACGCCAAGAAAAGAAAGAAGAAGGAGAAGTCGTTGCAACACTTTTAAGTTTAGAATCGCATAAGCCATAGTGAAAAATATTTGAACTCATATTAAAAGTCCTAGTAGCTCAAATTATCAAAAAATATTTTCAAATAATATTGTAATGTCACCTCAAAACCTCGAAACCCTTCAAGGTGCTGAATATATGATCATGATGATAGTAGTTCATTTAAGAAACATCTAGAAATAATCCAATGACAACTACAAGCATAATACAAGATTCTTCTATTATAAGAGTTCTATTTTCAATACTGTTCACTACGCTTCTAACTGTTTTTTTAAGATGCTTCCCAATTTTCATTTCATCTAAAATGTTCAAGATAATTACTACAAAAATTTTCTCTGTGATACCTCAGTGTTTTTCAAATATTTCCTCAAAACTTAAAAAAAAACTGTACGGAAATAAAGAAATTCAATTATAGGAAGATTTTTTTACATCTCAACTCATATGAGATTCTTTGTGAAATTCCTTGATGTATTTCTGGAGCAATCCCTGGAGTATTCTGTATTCTCTGAAGTATTCTGAAGAAGCTCTAAGGATCTTCTAAAATGTATCTGAAGAAAATGTTAATTATGTTTTACAAGTAATTCCTAGAGAAATACCTTTAGTTAAAAAATATTTCGAAGAAATACTAGAGTAATCTTAAGAAAAATATATTGTTGTTATGTTTTTATCAACGTAGATTATTTTTAGTATGGATTGTTAAGTATCGTAACAAAGCATATTATTTTTTAATGGTTATTTGCTAGATCTTCCACTGCATCATGTTATATAGTTTTGCTTAAAAATTCTTTCTTGTTGTACAATACACAAACAATTTAACAAAATACATTTTAATGAGTGTAGAAGAGAATAAAATTTGTATTTTGTATGAATTGTTTCCCAACTAACTGGATATTCGTTCCGACAGAGCCAAAATAGTTGTAACGCCTGTATAAAAGTTCTTTCATCTTGTTGCAATCGTCATTTGAATTACACATAAAATCACTTATTTGCATAATATTTTATATTTTGAATTTATTTTTTCAAACAATTTTTCGTGCTCCTGAACCTGTATGTGCAAGTTGAACTACACAAAAAAAAACAGTTAATTTGCACAAAAAACGAATTTGACAAAAATTTTAATTTATAAAACCATGATAAATAAAATATCGTGATTTTTTTTGCGTGATATTAAATTGTTTTTGGATTGCTTCTACAAACAAGCATAATGTTGCTTCGACATTCAATTACAATAGGTTTTATTACATCCGATATATTACATAGTACATTTATAGTTTGATCCACTCACTGAATGGTATGTTTTTATTCGATCGGCCACACTGCTTCTGAGTACTGGAAACGGTGCACAGGTGTTGGTGTTTTTTCGAAGACACCATGAAATGCAATTCACAAAGGCTAGTGCTGCAAGCACCATCACAAGCGCAATTGCATCGACGAAGCAAGCGTGGTGGTGACAATTGTTATGCTTCTTTTTTACTGCGATCCAACCAAGCAGCCAGCCGGTTCTAAGGTGTTCCCGAATGCATCTTGTTTTATGTGAATCGAATGAATTTTAAACATGCTTGCGCGTTTCGTTGTTCTTCCTTCTGGATGGTGAGGAAAACGATAGGTCGAAAGAGCACCAGGAATGGCAAACAGCTGAAGGATGAAGAAAAAATCGAATGCAATTAAAAGCAATTATTTAATTAAACAAAACAGGAGAAGTATTATTCAATTAAACGCTATCGCGCAGCAGACGATCTCTCAGAAAATGAGAGTTTGTTTTTGTGTGTCACTGCTTCCGACGGCCGCCGAGCGATTAGATAGGGATCGAAAATGAACTCATAAGTACATGACTGGGAAATTGCAATTTGAATAAAGCACTAATAAAGTAGAAATGGAATTTGTATAAAACACAGGAGGAAGACACAAAACGATTGTGTGACATGTGCCGGAAAATTGTTTGCTAGAATCAATTCACCAGAATGATTTTTACCAGAAATCCATTGTCCATAATGAATCATTTTCCAGAATATCAACCACCAGAATCATAAGCTGGTGTAAAAGAGGGCTTATAATCAGACATAATCCGTTTTAACACGCTCCTGAAAAAAGTTCACGATTTTGACCATTTGTCCCACTGTGCAATGGCCTTTCTGGGGAATGATCCATTTCGGGAAAAGGTTTTCTGGCAAATGTCATGATACTCACAAGACAACTCTAGTAAGGAAAGCATAAAGCAATAAGTTCACAAAACAGTAGCAAGAAAAACTAGCCAAGCTAATCAGACGAACTTTACGGAAATTGAGTGGCGTTAGTTCAATTGAACCGTACAAATCAGTTTATCGACTTTGTCTTCTAAGCACGGGCACAAATGATCTCAAATGCTACTCCATGGAATAACCACCGTCCATCAAGCAATAATCGAGCTGAAATCATACCTTTTGCGGCTGAGCGAACAATTTTCTCTCCCACAATTTAGCACGTGTGCGATTGAGCGGTTGTTTGAACTATAGGGTAGGTGTACCAGTTATGGACATAGTGGTTCCCTATTTCGCCATACGTGATTACTTGAATGTCTTCAGATTTTGAAATTGTTTGTGTGTTGTAGTAGTTAGACTTAAGAAATATCTTGATGTTAAAACATTCAAAAAGATTTAAAATGTGAAAGTTATCGAAATTTCATATATGGCCAAATAGGGAACCACTATGGCCATAACTGGTACACTTTCCCTAATTGAGGAGGATTGATGTTTTTTAGATCGCGCGGCACACGTTCGAAGCTCTTTTTTTCTCACAGAAATCGTTGAACTAATGGTTTCAAATTGAGCGCCCTCCTTAACATTGTGTGCTAGTGTTACTCGGGATAGTGACCATATCTGTGTTAAACATTTTGAATTTATTTTTGCAGCATTCAGTATCGATTGCGGAACGAAAAAAGAATTGCGATGAACAACATTATCCCGAACAAGATAATCAGCAACAGTGGAGGATTTTTTAGATGATTGCACACTGGATCAAATTTAGTGTTATATGACCTTATTTGGTAAGACTCAACTGGATCGTTTGATCTCAGCCGGAATTGACGTCATTGCTGCTAACTAACACAAGGCTTGAATACTGTGGATCTAATATTTCAAGCAAAAATGTGTTACTGGAGATTGAAATTCATATCTCAACTTCGACGAACCCTACAATAACTTATATGATAAACTCGTGGTTCATTTAAACACTTATTTACTTGGTGAATCTCATGATTTATGTGGCGTCGTAGTTTTCGAGCATTGTTTGCAGGTAATACTGCGGTTTGCAGATAGCACTCCACTCTCAGATGTATTCCATGGTTGTCGAATCCTTGTGCACTTTTTTTCAGTTTCTTTATTAGTATCATTCCAAACATTACATTCATTTCTTATATTTAGGTGTTTTGTGTCATAAGACAACACTATCATCCTAATTTGGTAACACAAATCTAAGATTTTACTAACATTTTGTTAACAACATATTACATTTCATTTGCCGTAGCAGTTCAGTTTTTCTACAGGTGAGTTGATTTCACCTGCTTATAAGAGAAAAAAAAAACGTTTTTAATATACTTAACCTAACTTAACCTAAACATATAACGCATTAATCGTGACAATAGAAGATTGTAACGATTTTTGCCTGAAATTATTAATTATTTTATTTGACATTTGTTCCAATGTTTCAACATTGGAAATTCTATGTAATTCATTGGTACTATACTAGGGAGGAAGCTTCAGAATCATTTTCAAAATTTTATTTTGAATTCTTTGTAGAGCTTTCTTCCTGGTATTACAACAGCTAGTCTGTATTGGTACAGCATACAAAATGGCTGGCCTGAAAATTTGTTTGAATATCAAAAGCTTGTTCTTCAGACAAAGTTTTGATCTTCTATTAATAACGAGATAGAGACATTTTACATATTTGTTACATTTGGCTTGAATGCCCTCAATATGATTTTTTAAAGTTAAATTCTTATCCAGCATGAGTCCTAGATACTTAACTTCATCTGATCAATTTATTGGAACCCCTCTCATCGTGACAACATGTCTACTTGAAGGTATCGAATAAAGAGCTTTTGGTTTATGTGGGAAAATTATTAGTTGAGTTTTGGAAGCATTAGGAGAAATCTTCCATTTTTGCAAATATGAAGAAAAAATATCCAAACTTTTTTGCAATCGACTACAGATGACACGCAGGCTTCGTCCTTTGGCGGAGAGGCCTGTGTCATCCGCAAACAAGGATTTTTGACATCCTTGAGGTAACTCAGGTAAGTCAGATGTGAAAATATTGTATAATATTGATCCCAAAATGCTGCCTTCGGGAACACCAGCTCTTACAGAAAGTGTTTCAGACCTGGAGTTCTGATAATTAACCTGAAGTGTACGATTTGACAGATAACTTTGAATTATTCTAACAATGTATGTTGGAAAATTAAAGTTTTTTTAATTTTTCAAACAAACCTTCATGCCAAACACTGTCGAATGCTTTGTCTATGTCGAAAAGAGCAAGACCATAAGAATAGCCTTCAGATTTGTTCGAACGGATCAAATTTGTTACAAGTAAAAGTTGATGAGTGGTCGAATGTCCATGGCGGAATCCGAACTGTTCATTGGCAATAACTGAATTTTTGTTGATGTGAACCATCATTCTGTTTAAAGTGACCATTTCAAAAAATTTACTGATGGAGGAAAGCAAACTGATTGGACGATAGCTAGAAGCTTCTGCAGGATTTTTGTCTGGTTTTAAAATTGGAACAACCTTAGCATTTTTCCATTTGTCAGGAAAATATGCTAATTGAAAACATTTGTTGAATATATCAACTAAAAATGATAAGCTACTTTCTGGAAATTTCTTGATGAGGATGTAGAAAATTCCATTCTCGCCAGGAGCTTTCATATTTTTGAATTTTTCTAATAACAGTTCTCACCTCTTCCAAATCAGTCTCCCAGGCATTTTCAAAAACGTTCTCTTGATTGAGAATATATTGGAACTCCTGAGTAACTTGATTTTCAATTGGACTAGTAAGTCCTAAATTAAAATTGTGCGCACTTTCAAACTGCATAGCAAGTTTTTGAGCTTTTTCGCAATTAGTTAGTAATAATTTGTATTCCTCTTTCAATGCCGCTATTGGCTTCTGAGGTTTTTTCAAGATTTTAGGTAATTTCCAAAAAGGCTTAGAGCCAGGGTTCAATTGAGAAATTTTATTTTCAAAATTTTTGTTTCTTAAATCTGCAAAACGTTTTTTGATTTCTTTCTGCAAATCCTGCCATATAATTTTCATAGCAGGATCGCGAGTGCGTTGAAATTGCCTTCTCCTCACGTTTTTAAGACGGATCAAGAGTTTAAGATCATCGTCTATAATCACGGATTCAAATTTAACTTCACATTTTGGGATTGCAATGCTCCTGGCTTCAACAATGGAATTTGTTAAAGTTTCAAGAGCATTGTCAATATCAGGTTTAGTTTCTTAAGAAATGTTAACATCAAGATTAGAGTCAACATACGTTTCATATATATTCCAGTCGGCTCGTAAATAATTGAAAGTGGAGCTGATAGGATTGAGAAAAGCTTCTTGAGATATTTGAAATGTAACAGGGACATGATCAGAATCAAAATCAGCAAGAGTAACTAATTGGCTACAAAGATGACTAGAGTCGGTTAAGACCAAAACAATCGTAGATGGATTTCTAGAAGAGGAAAAACATGTAGGGCTATCAGGGTATTGAATTGAGAATTATCCTGAAGAGCACTCATCAAATAAAATTCTGCCGTTTTATTCCATGAACGATGTTTGGCATTCAAGTCACCAATGACAACAAATTTTGACTTATTGCGAGTCAATTTTCGCAAGTCAGTTTGACACAAATTAACTTGCTGTCCAGAGCATTGAAAAGGCAAATAGGCAGCTATGAAAGTATATTTACCAGACTGTGTTTCAACAGAAACACCTAAAGTTTCAAAAAATGACGAAAACAGTTGATGTTTTATACGCCTGTGAATGATGATTGCAACTCCCCCACATGCCCCATCAAGTCGATCATTACGATAAACAAAAAAGTTAGGATCTCTTTTGAGTTTAGATCCAGGTTTTAAATAAGTTTCGGTAATAACTGCTACATGCACGATATTAACTGTAAGAAAATTGAACAGCTCGTCCTCTTTACCATTCAGAGAACGAGCATTCCAATTTAAAATATTTAAATTATTATTTGGATCCATTAGAAAAACGTAATCTATTAACAATTTGATTTGTAAATTTTACACCTACTTGGACTGCTTCAGTCATAGTGGTGGCTTTGAACATTGCATCAATCATTAGATTCAATTGTTCAGTTAGAAAATTAAAATCAGACGCAGACATATCACTTAAAGTGGGTACATTTGCTGATTTCCCATAAAAATTTTCGGTAGACGAAGAAGCTGAGTAGGAGTTAGCTGTGCCGGTAGGGTTTTTTATTCATTTGATTTGAAACAAGTAGAATGGGTACTCATGGAACGAATAGGGGAGGAGTTCAAATTACCTGCTACGATATCGGAAAAGGATTTACCGTGGGTAGATACATTCGAAATTGAAAGATTCGAACGGCTACCCGACGGATTAAAATTTGTTTGTGAATGAGCATGATTATGATCTTCCTGATGCGTATGATTCCTAATCAAGCGATCGTTAACTGAAAAATGAGCATTGTTCGATACTCTACCAGGCAAATTCCGGAAACGACCGTGATCGTAACGGATATTATCCTTCATCTGCCTGACACGAGCCTCAACGACTCTTTTGCGTGAAGGGCAATTCCAAAAATTTGACTTATGATTAGCCCCACAATTAGAGCATATGAATTTGGTGGTATCTTCCTTCACTGGACAGACGTCTTTGGCGTGAGAAGAACCTCCGCAAATCATGCATTTAGCATCCATGCGACAATTTTTTGTACCATGACCCCACTTTTGGCACCGACGGCACTGAGTGGGGTTCTGATAATTTCCTCCAGGTTTCTGAAAATGTTCCCACTTCACACGGACATCGAACATAAGTCTTGCTTTTTCTAAAGCTTTAATATTATTTAGTTCTGTTTTGTTAAAGTGAACTAAATAATATTCTTGAGAAAGCCCTTTCCGAACAATGCCAGATTGGGTTTTCTTTTTCATAATGATTACTTGGACTGGGGAAAATCCAAGTAAATCATTAATTCCATTTTTGATCTCTTCAGGTGACTTATAGTCACTTGAGAGACCTTTCAAGACGACTTTGAACAAACGTTCAGTTTTGTCGTCATAAGTAAAAAAATTGTGCTTCTTCTCTTCAAGATGTTTGAGAAGAAGTTCGCGATCTTAATGAGTTTCCGGCAAATCGCGACAGTCTCCTTTCTTTGCGATTTGGAAGGAAACCTTGATTCCCCTGATGGAGTTCAAGATCTCCTGCCTAAATCCCCCAAATTCGGAACAACTGACCACGATAGGCGGCACTCTTTGCTTCCTCACTTGAATCAAAGGGCCTGGGCTAGAGGCTGCTTCGATTTGGTGTTCGGAAAATTTGTCTAGAGCATCGAACTGATTGCTCATTTCGATACATTTATTCATTTCACCCTTGGAAGAAAGTTCGCATTCCGGGGAAACGTCCTTTCTTCCATTCTTGGCACGTGTAGTGACAGTTTTAAAACCCACTTTTTTGGAAGGAAGTAGTGAATTCAGAAATTCACCCTTCCTTTTGTTTGTTGTTGATACCATGTTAAGTTAATAAACGGAAGAAGACGTGACCTCCTGAGAGGTTTTTTCCCAAGACGGTGTCCAAGAAGGATTACCACCGCTAGCTTTCGCCAACGCGTCCAACGAAAAATCGAAGGCACGGGTCCAAACAAGGATCGTAAAGGGATCAATAGTAGAAAAAATAGTACTGAAAAGTACTGTTTTAGTAGCACTGAAAAGTACCGTTTTTAATTTTAGCACTGAAAAGTACTGTTTTTGTAGCACTGAAAAGTACTGTTTTATTGCTTTAGGTAGTTTTAAAGAAAACTTCCAAGAGCAGAGAGATTTCGTGTACGCACAGCACGAAGGTACGATGCGCACTGACTGGTTACGCTACTGGAAAACGGAACTGCCAGGGTAGCTCCAGTGCCACCTGCGGAAGCGATAGCTGGATTTTGCGAGGTCCGAATTGGAATTGTGAAACCGATTTGAGTCTATGTGGTAGCTAGCTTCTCACTCCACCGGTCTGACTGGCTGCTCTGACCCACTTCCTGGTGTTATCGCGGATCCTACTAGAACTTACTCTCCATATTCGTTCTCTTCTTGGAGTTGTTGATCGAGGACGGTAAACTGTTGCTTCTCGAACTCTAGTTTGACCTCACGGCGCAATCTCAGATACTTCTCCGTGTCCTCCAGCTCTCTGAGGCGGATCTGTCTCTCTTTCTCAAGCTGCAGGAGACGTAGTGCTGCTGCGGCTGCTGTTCAAAGTCCTGCGAGAGCTGTAGGAGGATAACATGACGACTTCAACGATCTCGTGGCACCTCTTGTTGGTGAAACTCCGATCGGGATCGGCAATCGAGTCTCTCACTTCGGCACAGCAATAGTGCAAATATCCGTCACACTGTCGCGCACTGTACTAGATTGTCGACGTTGTTGGCCGATAGCAGAGCATACAGTGGCTCTCTGACGGTTCCTGTCCGGATGTTAACCACGTGCGCATGGAAACAACAACAAAATCTTTAAAGATTTATGATGGGAAAAATCTCAGTTCGGACAATATTTGAATACTCCTTGATAGCTGGTCCTTTGACACAGCTAAGTTTTGTTTATTGCTTGTTGGATTAACTTTAATTTACATAGTTTTAAGTTCATTACTTAACTTATGATTTTGTTCTTACTGTGCTTCCCTGTTATTTCAACCTGTGATAATAGTTTTACATTTAGAATAACCAATTTTTAACAAATATCATTAATATTAACTCTTTGAATTCAATCTGAATATTTTAGGTTTAGCTTTAGTTTTAGACTTCTACGTTCTTGGTAATAATTCGGAAGGATGATAAGTAAAAAGGTGGAACAAAACATCATAACTCCCAATGACAGTTGACGTAGCTGTCAACGGATTGTTCAAGCGAAAAGGGCGTAGTCTTGACTCACTCATCCGAGTGCAGGAACTGCCCTGTATTTTCGTCAACAAATAAGTAAGTAAGCAAGTAAGTAAATACGTGCAAAAAATCCCTGCATTTGTTTTTGCTAGTTCTGATCAATGACTCATAACATGTATGTGCAAACATTATAAGCTGAAGCCAATCTAACAATTAGCTTTAATTTAATCTATGAACTACCTTCTTCCTGGTGACCTGACCCACTACCGAGCGATACCACCATTGTCCGCCTTGCTTGACCCAAAGCTAAATCGAAAATCGATCGATTTCCTCCGTAAATTATGATTACCATTCATAGTCTGGCGCGAGGTGGCGCTTCAGTTGCCGCCTGCTGCCGCCTCAACGCCTTCCGCTTCTGGATGAATACCCTCCGCCATTCAAACACAATCTCCCTACAAACCACGAGCCACACTCTCGACCCAGTCAACGTGGTAATAAGTTTAATGAAATGCTTTTTCATTGTATAAATGAAAAGCATTATCTTCTTTCGCCTGGAAGCCGAATTTCGCTACACATGAGCACTTAATAAAACGCTCCTTTGCGCCGACATCGAACTCAACCGAGACGCTCATGGCGTGGCTCATCGCAGATTTTGATCCGTTCTGTCGACGCTTGGAGCAAGCGAGGTGACCTAGAATAGCTGAGTCACACTCGGTTCATTCATCTCTGCAACGGCCTGGGGCCCCTTCCATTGCATCTAACCGGGCAGACTCCGTATTTCCATTATGGGGCGAATGGAGGAACTTTAGGCTTGAGGAGACTTTTGACCATGTATAATCCGTATCCAGCTAAAACCTACCCTACAATCACGGGAAACGTGACGCTAGTAAAACAAACACACTTCTTTCATTATGTTACAACGAATCAAGTGACTGGCGCTGTTGTATACGCTCATACGAGGCGGCGGCAGCATCACTCACTCTACCCATTCATTCATTCACTTATCCATTGATTTAATGGAGACTGTGAAAAGTAATAACTCGGCTTGTGTAGCAAAGTAACGAAGAAAGATGTTCACGCTTTGATGGACGAACGGAAATTGAATCAATTTTTAACGCTTCACTTTGGCTTTGGAGGGAGACCTCAGCCGGTTTGACTGATCTTTGGCTACTGGTTTTTGGGCGGCAGAATATCTCTGTGGAATTGTCTTTCCTATATCGATTGAAGTTAGGTATTTAGTGGTTCAAATAGCAGTGGTATGTAATCATTTGTTTGCAAACTAAATTAAATAGTAACAATGCTCTTGAATTTTTCACAAATTCCATTGTTTAATGAAATTCGAATCAATAGACCTCCAAGTAAAAATTCAACGGCGGCTATCGTGTGGAATAATGATTGTTTTCTGACGGTTACGAGAACACTATAACAGTTAGAGGCAACATTTAACGTTGCTAAAAAATGATATTTTGTATTTCGGCTCTTGGCTGTCTTCATAACATTCTAGAAATGAAATATACACTCACATTTTTTTGGCTACAAAACCAGTTTTATTAAAACATACAATACCCCATTTAAACTGCGTTTAGTAGTGATAAATCGTAGAGCTGTTTGTACTACCGCTGCTATGATAAAATATTAATAAAATATACCTTCTTGTAATAAGAGGTCCTTTTAAACCAATTGACTCACACTTGGCTCCAGATAACTTACTTTATTTATACTTCTTCAATCAGTCTGCTGTTAAGATGCGACAACACCATTATCATTGCAAGTTTATCACTCAAAACACTTCTTCCTGATGGAAAAATGCGAAACTAGTATCCGTTTTCATTGTTTTTGCATATATCCTTCATAACAACTTCAGCTGTCCAACTTTGTTGAGAAGCCAAATCATAACAGTTTGATCCTATTATGTGTATTTACAGTGAGAGGCAAAATAAAGTGCCCACCTTACCAGTTTTCGAATTTCTCTCATTGATTTGGTTCAAATTAAAGTTAACACACCTAAATCTTTTGTGATATTTTATTTTTGATGTTCTTTTAAAGTTGCACTTACGAAATTTTGATTAAAAAAAGAATTTTACTTAAAGAAAAAGAAAATCAATTTGTATTGAAAAAAAAGTAGTGACAAAAATAAGTGCCCACTTCCTTCTTGGCCCCAGAAAAGATGATTTAAGAAAAATAAAAAGCAATTTAATAGTTAATGTGTCCTCCTTTGGCCTTAAGGACTTGCTGGAGGCTCTTCGGCATGCTTTTCACCAGGTTTTGTAGGTGTTGTGGATCTAGTTCTTCCCAGGCGCGCTCCAAGGCTTCAAAATAATTATTTTTGTTGGTAACACCAGTTTTTTCAACCCTAGCATCGAGAATCGCCCACAAATTCTCGATGGGGTTGAGGTCTGGGCTTTGTGGAGGCCATTCCAGCGGTTTAATCCGACAAGACCGGAAGAAAGACTTGGTCTTCTTTCCAGTATGCTTCGGGTCGTTGTTCTAGAGAAATATGAATTTCTCTTCAAGGCCCGTCTGGATCAGCGAAACCTCCAGATTTTCCAGCAAGATGTTAATGTAGGAATCTGCCGTCATTATTCCGTCGATTTTCACGACGCTTCCTACTCCACTCCATGAAAAACACCCCCAGACCATCACATTTCATCACATCACACTTCCATGCGTCACCGTTCCTTGGATGTGGCGCTCCTGAAGCTCGAGCTGTCTAACCGAGAGCGGCGGGCTCGTGTGTGATGCAGAGCACCACATCCAAGGAACGGTGAAGCATGGAGGAGGAAATGTGATGGTCTGGGGGTGTTTTTCATGGAGTGGAGTAGAAAACCTCGTGAAAATCGACGGAATAATGATGGCAGATTCCTACATTAACATCTTGCTGGAAAATCTGGAGGTTTCGCTGATCCAGACGGGCCTTGAAGAGAAATTCATATTTCTCTAGAACAACGACCCGAAGCATACTGGAAAGAAGACCAAGTCTTTTTTCCGGTCTTGTCGGATTAAACCGCTGGAATGGCCTCCACAAAGCCCAGACCTCAACCCCATCGAGAATTTGTGGGCGATTCTCGATGCCAGGGTTGAAAAAACTGGTGTTACCAACAAAAATAATTATTTTGAAGCCTTGGAGCGCGCCTGGGAAGAACTAGATCCACAACACCTACAAAACCTGGTGAAAAGCATGCCGAAGAGCCTCCAGCAAGTCCTTAAGGCCAAAGGAGGACACATTAACTATTAAATTGCTTTTTATTTTTCTTAAATCATCTTTTCTGGGGCCAAGAAGGAAGTGGGCACTTATTTTTGTCACTACTTTTTTTTCAATACAAATTGATTTTCTTTTTCTTTAAGTAAAATTCTTTTTTTAATCAAAATTTCGTAAGTGCAACTTTAAAAGAACATCAAAAATAAAATATCACAAAAGATTTAGGTGTGTTAACTTTAATTTGAACCAAATCAATGAGAGAAATTCGAAAACTGGTAAGGTGGGCACTTTATTTTGCCTCTCACTGTATGATGACAAAACAGCATTTGTCAATGACGCATTATCAATTATGGGTCCGCCATATCGATTTCATCCCAGTTACCACAATTTTACTATTTTCAAATACAATAATCTCCAAATTCACAAAATGCTATGGTATGATGGTAAAACTGATTAAAAATAATTTGAAGCACATTAACTGTCAAAACAAATCAAGAATCGCAAAATATGCTTTTCTTTATCACCTGAAGACTTTTTTTTAGCAAAATAATAACTAGAAATGTAGGTACCACTTTCAGAAAAGGCACATACAGTTTTGTTTCCCTTTCATTACATATCACAGTAAATCTCACCCAGCACTCAACATTCGAACTAAGAGTAGTGTTTGATTCTTCGACCTTGACGCTTCCCAGTCAACATTTAGGTTGGTAAATTTTTTGCTATACATCATTCTATATGAATCAAATCACTCGTATAAAATGCATGAAAACGCTATATACAAACCAAAGTGGAGGCCATATACACACTTCCCACGACTTTTTCAGACTTTCCGTGGTCAGTTGTAACGGTATCCCGTTACAGCTATGTAAATAAAACCATATATAAATAACTTGTACATACTTGTTTGTCGTTAATCGTTACAAAACATCGCATGCAAAATCATATAACAGATTTAGAAGGTAACAGCTGGTAAATCTCACGCAATTTAAGTTCCACAGCGCCTGCGCATAGGCAATCGCTTGCAATATTGAAATCGCCATTCGCTGGGAAGTGGTATCGCTATCCGTTGACCCTCTCGCGAGATTTAATTGATTGCTTGCGATCGGGCCGAAAACCGAAGGTCAAGTTCAAAGAAGACCTTGAAATTGGGGAGAAGAACATGAAGGCCATACTTAGCAATTACTGGTGGGAGCGAGAGGTCGAAAACCGGAAAGGGAATGAAAAAGCTAACCCGAACGATCCGTTAAAAGACGATGGCAATTCCAAGGTTTCCTATCTGAGGGTTTCAAGATTCCTCATGACTTTGCCTGGAAATTGATAGTTAGATAGTTTCCTCCGAGAGCTGAAAAGTTAGACTGTAGTGATACCAAAGTGCAGTCAGAAAGGAACCCGCAGCAGTGACCGACCATCCGGCAAACCACCGGCCCACGCGTTACTTGTGGCCGAAGGGGCCGCGCCGCCAACATCGCGCCCATCGCTCTGTGACACCGTCGAAGAATATCCGTCCGATCACGTGTCCAGAAAACCGACGCTAAGGAAGTTCATCCCGTCTGGTAGGTGGATTGATCCCGCACCCCGCGCGAATTGCGTAATCGTTCGCCCATGCGATCTCCACAGTCAACCAGCCAAGCCAACGAACAATAGGATCAGCCCAAGCCATCCAACAATAGCGACCCTCATCGCCAGTCCCGTCGTCTGCGAAGCAGCCAAGCCACAGCAGCAATAGAATGCGGTAACCGTGAGTAATGAAAGCAATCATGTGCACATGTGACGTCATTTAGGGGAAATTTGATTCGTTAGTTCGACCAAGATAAGTTTGAGAGCACGCACGCTTAGGTAGGATAGGCACTTTAGGAACTCGAAGAGCGAATAGGAAATAAAATCGGAAATGTTTAAATTATCCACTGTATTGTTCCTTAACCGATGAAGCCCTGCCTACCGATTACGTAATATGTTTCAGTCTGTGGTTCACACGAGCGGTCTCCTTTTGGCGCTTTCCGTATTTCATTGAGAGTTTGTTGAATGATGTGCTTTCATATCGGTGTCGCCATCTGTGGTGCGGTGGTAGAATCTTCCAGTGATGATAGACTTTTATAGTGGAAAGCTTCTCTTGACACGTGTCGCTAGGGTAAAGTGAGTATTGTTCGCTGCTGGATTATCGAATTCTAGTAAGACGGACGCCAGGAAAGTGGAGTGGGCAAGATTGTTCTTCAAACCTTTTAAAAGGTTGTATAATGGACCAACTTAGGTGGGTCTCAGACCGGGCATAAAATTAACACGAGCGGGAGGTCCTCTAACGGGGTGGCGCTTAAGCTTCTCGCTTTGCGAAGAACGATCGGGTCAGTCCATGGTGGCGAATTGTAAGCTAGGGATATTTCCGGCCGACCACGAACTACGAGGTTCGTGCGGCTACACAGTAATACGAAGCCACAAAATTCCGATAAAAATAAAAAAAAAGCTTCCAGCGAGACTTAATCACCGGACCTTTGGATCCCTAACGTGGTACCATACCACTACACAACAGATTGCTTCATGAATGAGGTGCGATTATTTGCCAATATCAAAGAAAGTTTGCTATACAGCACACACGCTTTGTTGTTCTTTGAAGCCCACCACCAGAAGATACTAACCTCGGGTGACATATTTTGCAAAGTTATTGCAATTTCATTTGATGCTTGTCTGCATTGATATATGATCTGTCAGTTTATACAACTTGACGCGATTCTAGATTATACTATTTACGGCATGGTTTGTTGTCAACAGTTTGTCGACAATGAATCGTAGTGGAGAATTATATACAATTTGTGTTAACATTTATTCGTTTTGATTTGCCTTATTGTGCGATTCTGATTTTTGACGTATGAATATGAGATTTACGGCGCACATTCTTATACGATACGAGGTTCACTGGGTTGCTCCTGCGGGGATTTTTTTTGGTGAGTGTTGATTTGTTCAGAAGTTAGTCCAGGGATTCCACCAGAATTTTATTCCAGAGATTTAGTTTTTCTTAGATTCTGAAAAATTTATTAAGTTTTTTTTCTGGAATTCCCTTAAGATTTCCTTAAAAGGTTGCTCAATTTTTCTATGTTATTGGCCAGGAATTAATACAGAAGTTATAGGGGGCTGCGCGTCACGGTTGCTAAGGTAAACATTTCTAAGTGTTTGATGTTTGGTGGCCTTGTTGTTGTTAGTTCGGACTTAGAAAATTTCTGTCCGCGTAGGTGCAGCAACTAGGCTTTGCAACACTTCCTGAGGTTTTCAAGCAAATGAACTTCATATTTCGGCTATTGTTAAAGGCTCCCCCAAATCTACGCGACTTTTTACGGCGACAGCGACAAAAAATCGTCGCGATTTCGTTGTTGTGTCGCTGCAAGCATTCTTCTGTGGAACTATCTTGACGCACTGTGCGTGGATAATTATAGAGAAGTGTGGTACTATTTACATGCTAAGTACCGACAGGGTCAAACATGGTGTAAACGGTAAACGATATCTCAGCTGATAAGCGTTTTAAGATGACCAATTGAAATTGTATGCAACCTTGAATACGAACCGTCCATAAAATTTGCCCATCTCCCGCTTTTCCATGTAAGTTAGTTATTCCGAAACTGCGTCTTCGGAAGAGTTGTACAGGGCAGTGCTCGCTTCCTTTCAGAATATGTCATGTTAAAAGAAAATCCTAAACTACGTAGCCCAAGTGTACAACATCTCTTCCGGTGTGTTATCCTTGAGGGATATCTCGGAATCTAAACGAGATAGAAAATGTATGGCTAAAAAGTTGTGCATGGCGAACAGTGCTTTCACGAGGGGTCCTGCAAAGTTCCAAATTTATCCACTACGTAGCGCTAGTAGGGGAACTGGGTGTAAAATGCGCCGTTGGGGTAAAACGCGCCACCCTTGTTTTGAACGAACGACGTGCTTTGGGACGCTGTTTTTCACCCGAGATAATGGAAAATTTATTGAAATTCTTCTCTATATTTATTTTTAAGTGTTTTCCTGACAAAAATCGTAAAAAACTTGAAAAAACGTTTCTTGCTGTTTTCGTTATTATTTTGTGTTATATTCTAGGCCATTTTTCATGCCGATAAACAAAAAAACTTTTGAAACTATCACCGAGAATCGGTGCATTCCTATAGTTCGTATTACATGAGAAAAAAGTGTTGAATTAATCCTTCACAAGCGTATTAAAGGACTTATATCATATAACATCTAGGACTCATGCTGGATAAACCACAAAACTACCAATCCAACTTCATTGGTTTTTGCCCGATCAATTGTGCCATGCATTCAATTAAAAGCAGACACATTCAAAAGATTGCTTGCCTACCATCGAATTACGAGTTTTGACCTTGAAAATGCATTCCCATGCCGATACTTCAATCCGTTTCGACACCCGCAGTAAACTTCCTGCAAGGATAAGACAAATGACCCTGCCGATGGCGTTTTATGTTCTGGACCCACTTTTCAAGATGTTCGCATCTTTCTTCCATGTCGGAACTTGCACGCTAATTGCAACCTTTACCATCATCATCGTTTCCCTTGCCCCCTCACCCCCTCACCCAGTTTTCTGTAAAGGCAGACTTTTTACGACCGAAAAATTTCATTAACTCATCATAGCTACTTCCATCCAGCCGTTCAGCCAAACAGCCAGCATCAAGTAGCATCATCATCATCATCATCTCTGCCACCGTGTTTGGTCCATCCAAGACAACGTCATCCCGGGGTCGCCGGAGCGAATCCCTGAAAAAAGATATTATAAAATCGCAATAGATTTTATTGCAACAATACCATATTTTGCAATTCATTCTGTTTCTGTTCGGGATGAACCACTGCGACCAGTTTTCTTTGATCTTTTGTGGTATACCCGTGTCCTTTGTTTAGTGCATGTCGTTCTACTCTATTACTATTGAGAAATAATGAAGTAGTCGTTTTTTATACAAATATCATTCTTTACCATTTTGCATAGAGCCTCTTTAGAAAAAGATACCGCTATTTATACCTTTTGGAGAAAACAGTTTGTCACCATTAAACTCTCAAAAGCGCCCCCTCATCAGGTTCGGCCACTAAGCTGGTTGAATGATACTGATTTTGTCCATGCATCGGTACTCTAGCGTATCAAATTATTGCTTCTACTTATAAGGTTCTAAGTCGTTTTTTGAAACTGTGAACAAGTTTCATCCCATGAAACATTTAGATTCCTTGAAACAAAAAGCTTATTTTAGAAGTTAAGCGGTCTGCTACTTCACTGATTCGGAATCGTTTCTCTCCTAGATATCGAAAGATAAATTCTTGAACTCGGAAAGAAATTGTCTCATGAGTTGAAACCAACCTCAGATGCTGTTTGAGCCATTTTTTCACTCCGACCTCCTCATTATCTAGGACAAATAGGTGGGTCTTAGTGCCTTGTTACTCTCTTATGCTCTTCCGACCCTACTTATAAGTATTCACAAGAACAGATACAACAAGAGTACAATATGGTAGATCTTACTCCGTAACGCACCTCGAAAAGGTGATCTACTCGCGTTATGGGCAATATTTTGCAATAGGTTAACAATAAAACGAAACAGTTCTACAATTCACTTGTAAAAAAAATTGTTTCGGCCACCTAATCATTCATAGAGGATCATTCAAAATAAGCATACCTTGAATGTTACATGTCTACCTGGCTTATAGAAAGAAAGATTTGAAACTTGATTACATTTCCCCCGAACAACGAACTGTTGTAGAAAACTATATGAACATAATTTAAAAGAATGTACTCATACAATGAAAACAAATTGTGAATTTATAATTTGAAGCTTGTTGAAGCAGTCAACAATAAATAAAATGTAGACTCTTTAGTGCACCATAGGTTCAATAATGGTTTAATAGGTTGAACTATTGAATTCATACTAATTTTTTTTATTCGGGATTAATATCTTCTCTCACTCACCCACCGTTTCATGTTCGAAGCGCCAAGGAACCGAATTTGCGCGAGTTCATTGCCTGAGGGATTTAATTGTTTTTCGCCAACCATTTCCAGCAGCCATCGGCATCGTCGGTCGGTTCCGCCCCCTCCACCGCCACTAATGTGTGTTTCTCTAATTTGCGGCGCTGCGTTTTTCTTCTCGTGAGATTCGGAGAAAAGTTTCCTTACCGGTAGTTGAGTTTTTTCGCATTTTCGTCTAGTCACCGCCGATCATTGATGAAGTTTTCTGCTCGGAAGAAGGATAAGGTTCATATAATTAAAAGACTTTGTTTCGGGGATAGTTTTGAGCAGGAAGAAAGTTTATTTGAAGCATTTTGTTTCATGAAGAGACAGTATATGATTCATTTCCTTTTTTTTTATCCATACAATATTTAAATCGGAGAGTGCGGTTGGTCATACCCAACCAAGCGGGTTCTGTGAAAACCATGGAGATGCAGAGGTGATCTCTGTCGCTAGAAGTAATGGACGTCACACTAACATTCCTTCCTTTTCCTGATGACCGTAAGGACGTGGCCGACGCCGTTATTGACATTACTAAGTTTGGAGTTCTCAAAATTGTAAATTGAAGATGGTATGCTGCTCCCAAGCAGCATAATCAGATTTCATCAGAAGTTCCTTCAGAGATTCAACTTGGAATTCCTTCAGAGGATTCCATCAGGGGTATCATCAGCAGATATTCTTGGGATATCATCATGAGTTTCTCCAATGATTCCATCCCGAGTTCCTTCAAGAATATGTTTAGGAATTCCCCCAAGGATTCCATCAATTTTTATAAGGATTCTATCAGCAGTACCTGTTGGGCTTCCATCAGAGTTCCTCTGGAGATTCCATCAAGAGTTCCTTCTGAGATTCCACCTGGAATTTCTTAAGAGATCATATTAGGAGTTGCTCTAGAGATCACATCAGAAGGTCCTCAAGAAGTTCCATCAGGATTTCCTCTAGGGATATCATAAGTAGTACCTGTAGGGTTTCTATCAGAAGTTCCATCAGGAATATAATCAGGAATTTCTCCAGGGATTACATCAGGAGTATAGATGCCATCTGAAGTTCCTTCAGAGATTTCACCTGAAACTCCTAGAGGGATTATATCAGAAGTTCCTCCAGGGTTTCATAAGAAGTACCTTCAGTGATTCCAATGATTCCATCAGGTGTTCCTTCAAGAATATTTTAAGGAATTCATGTAAAAATTCCATCAAGAGTTCGTCCAGGGATTCCATTATGGTTTCCTATAGGGATTCTATAAAGAGTACCTGTTGTGCTTCCATCAGAGTTCTTCTGGGGATTCTATTAAGAGTCACTTCGGAGATTCCACCCGGAATTCCTCCAGAGATTATATCAGGAATACCTGAAGAGATTACATCAGGAGGTCCTCAAGGAATTCCATCAGGATTTCCTCTAGGGATATCATAAGTAGTACCTGTAGGGTTTCTATCAGAAGTTCCATCAGGAATATAATCAGGAATTTCTCCAGGGATTACATCAGGAGTATAGATGCCATCTGAAGTTCCTTCAGAGATTTCACCTGAAACTCCTAGAGGGATTATATCAGAAGTTCCTCCAGGGTTTCATAAGAAGTACCTTCAGTGATTCCTTCTGGATTCCTCCATAGGATTTTATTATGAAATCCTCTAGTGATTCCTTCAGGAGTTCCTTCAATGATTCCATCTGAAATTCCTCCAGGGATTTTATCAGGAGATTTTCTAGGAATTACATAAGGAGTTCCTCCAATGATTCCATCAGGTGTTCCTTCAAGAATATTTTAAGGAATTCATGTAAAAATTCCATCAAGAGTTCGTCCAGGGATTCCATTATGGTTTCCTATAGGGATTCTATAAAGAGTACCTGTTGTGCTTCCATCAGAGTTCTTCTGGGGATTCTATTAAGAGTCACTTCGAAGATTCCACCCGGAATTCCTCCAGAGATTATATCAGGAATACCTGAAGAGATTACATCAGGAGGTCCTCAAGGAATTCCATCAGGATTTCTTCTAGGGATATCATAAGGAGTCTCTCTAGGGATCTTACCAGGAATCTCATCAGGAATTACTCAAGCGATTTCATCAAAAGTTCCTACAATGATTACATCTAGAGTTCCTATAGAGTTTCCATAAGAAGTTCCTTCAGAGATTTCATCTGGAATTCCTCCAGAGGATTCTATCAGGTGTCCTCAGAGGATTTCATCAGGAGTATCTTCAGACATTTTGGGGCCTTCCTTAGCCGAGTGGTAAGAGTCCGCGGCTACAAAACAAAGCCATGCTGAAGGTGCCTTGGTGCGATTCCCGGTCGGTCCAAAATCATTTCTTAATGAAAACTTCCTTGACCTCCCTGGGCATAGAGTATCATCGTACCTGCCACACGATATACGAATGCGAAAATGGCAACTTTAGCAAAGAAAGCTCTCAGCTAATAACTGTGGAAGTGCTCATTGAACACTAAGCTGAGAAGCCGGCTCTGTCCTAATGAGGAAGTTATGCCAAGAAGAAGAAGAAGAAGATTTCCAGAGATTCCCCCTGAAATTTTTCCAGGGATTTTATCCGAAGTTCCTCTAGAAATTGAACAGGAGATTTTCTAAGGATTATATAAATCCTCCAATGATTCCATCGGGAATATTTTTTGGAATTTCTCCAAGGATTTCACCAGGAATTTTTCCAGGGATTCTATCAGGAGCTTCCACCAGAAATTCTTCTGTGGACTTCATGAGGAGTTCCTCCAGGGATTGCATCAAGAGATCCTTCAGATATTACAACTGGATTTCCTCCAGAGATTACAATACAAGTTCCTCAAGAGATTAAATCAGGAGTTCCTTAGGGAATTCCATCAAGATTTCTGTAGGGGTTTTATCAGGAGTTTAATCGAGAATCTTGTTAGGAATCCTACCAGCGATTTTATTAGGAGTAACTATTGAGATTACATCAGGAATTCCTCTAGATATCCCATCAGCAGTTCGTTCAGAGATTCCACCTGGAATTCCCGCAGGGGTAACTCTAGAGTTTCCATAAGGAGTTCCTTCGGATTTCACTTGGAATTCCTGTAGTGATAATATCAGGGGTCCTTCAAGGAATTCCATGAGGGTTTCTTTTTGGGATTTTATAGAGTTCCGCCAGGCATATTGTCAGGAACCCAGGGATTCTATCAGAAGTTCCCATAGGGATCCCGCCAGGAGTTCTTCCAGAGATTTAATTGAACGCTTCTCCAGGGATTATATGAAAAGATCTATTTAGGATTACAGCAGGAGTTCTTCTAGGGGTTTCAACAGGATTTCTTCTAAAGATTTTATTAGGAATACCTCCATGGATCCCATAAGAAATTCCTCTAGAGATTCTTCCTGGAATTACTACAGGAATCATATCAAGAGTTCAAGAAGTTCTTCTCTAGGGAACTCTTAAAGATATTCCTCACGGAATTCTTAAACGGATTCCTCCCGGAGTTAATCAAGGGATGCCTTAAGAAATTAGGGATTCAGAGGGTTATTGAGAATCCCTTCAAGGATTTTACCAAAAATTTCTAATAAGGATATCATCACCTGAAATTTCCAAGGGTTCCTCGCGGAACTAATAAAACGATTCCTCTCGAAATTTTTTGCGGGATTAATCCCGGAATTCCTCAAGGGATTGCTTTACTAATTTATTAATTTGAAAAAAGGTCATTTTCAGCCTAAAGGAGGACGAGAGGACATATCATCAAATAGGAGGACATGTCCTCCCAAAGGATACCATCTGCTAAGCCTGCCTGAAGAAGACTCGGGTTAGAGTCAAAACGTCGGGAAAAATCTAAAACAGTCATGTTCATTACCCAATACTGCAGCGCCGAAACCAGTAGCTCCAATTCTCCCACATCAGCCGAAATCTCCTCGCTTATGTTCATCATGGCCTCCCTGGACAAGTTTAAAAAAAATCGTGATGTAATTCCTGCAGTACATGTGTAATGCTTCTTTGTAACTAACTTATAAACGAATTCCTGAACGAATCTTTACAGAAACTGTTATAGCTCTCGAGGAATTCTTGGAGGCAGCCTTGGAGTTAGCACTAAATAATTACTGAAAACATCACTTAAGGATTTGTTTTTGATCGACCGTTGAAGGAATCAGGCGGAACATGGAGGAAATGAATAGTTAGTAGAAAATCTATGAAGGAATTTCTGGATAAATTCCTAAAAGAATGCCTGAAAGATTTTTCCCGAAAGAGTTTCTTGTTCAATCTGTAGATAAATTTCTTCTGCTCTGTCGAGTAGGCAAAGAAACTGCGTTCGGTTGGACAAGTTAATTGACCCCTCGATAGTTATAATTAAAAAAGTTTTTTACAATTTTTGACTATTATTGAAATGTAAAAATTTCTTGAATAACCTCTCAAGCAATAACATATTTTTACACAGAAAAAAACATAAGAGCTTCATTCGCAGAAACAAAAATAGTTGACGGTCATATTGAATTTGGCCGCCATGTTTGATTTTATCAGAAAAACTGAATTTGCATGGTGTTTATAGGGCAAAACGTGGTTTTCGACAAAGTTATAGCTGAAAAGATTTCATATAAGAAGAATTTGTTCACTTTTCCACATAAATATTATGAAGATGAGATAGAGGGCTGAACACAAAAGGTTGGCGTTTTCACAGTCATCTCCATATAAACTTCGAATGACGTGTGCACAGTCAAATTTCTTCCGAATCATTTTAAATTTTATAAAAATCGTTTAAGCATAGGAGAGCCAGAGTTTCAAAATTTGCATCACTTATAAGCACTGAAAGTCTATAATTGTACTGCTCTTGCTTTCTAAAATGCAGTGAAATTATTTTATAGGAAATTCTTCACACTTGATCGGAAAACTGGTTTAATGCCTAATGATTGCTTATGATTGAATTATACATAGATTCTTTTGCCTCAATCTTATTCGAACTGAAACTGGTTTGATCAATTTTTGAACAGGTTGTTTGAAATTATTGGTTAAAACCAATCCCAAGTCCTTACATGTAACTTTTCTTGATGGACTAAGGAAGATTAAGCAAACCATCATCAATTTTACGGGTGTACATTTCGCGCACTTTCATGTCTCTCCAAGGCTCAACCGGCGCTTCGGTTAACCTTTGTTTCCTCCGAATGGACAACAAATCGTTCGCCACATAATCCTCATCTCGGGAACGTCATCCCGAAACGAACGAACCGAGGGCACTAAATCTTGAACGGGCAAGGCTGGGAAAATTCCAGCCTAATTAAATTTATGATACAGTTTTATTTATGTGAGCCGAACGTTTAATTTATTTGATGAATTATTATTATCATCATTTCAGCTACCGAGCTTCCGAGATGAGACACGAGACGAGTGGCCAACGAAGCGAAGGTGGCCAACGAAGAAGCGCTTAGCCGAAGCGACGATGATGGGATGTGCGTTTCTACGAGAGACAGTCTTCGGGAGCCGGAATGAATTAGCCACGCTGCTGATGCTGCTGAATCGATGCAGGGTGCAGAGTAGTTCACAGTGCTGGCGGGGTACGAGCGAAGGAGGTCGCAATAAAACGCGAATTCATGTGGTTTCGGCTGGCAAAGATTTTCCCGCGCTGTCTGCAGAAGCAGCAAACACCGAAGATGCATTGAAATTCAATGAGCTTAAAACTGCAACCTTCGCCGATTGTCGACGCGAAAGCGAAAACTAATATTGGGATGAGGTGGAAAAAATCGGTCGAGAATCGAAAAATCAGACCAAAGCGATGATGGCATCAAGTGTACAAGAAGAGTAGAACGCCGAATTAAAAAAGGGCAAAAAATCGGTAGCGCTTTACAAGATTTCGATCCCAAGATAAAAATCTCCCGGAACGTTATTTGAAGCTGACTGCAGTTGTGCTCCCCAGACGAATCGACGGACAGTTGGATTATAAATATTGATGATTTGTCTGCGCGCGGTATAGCAACGGAATGCGACGTGTGAGATTCTGGTACGGATCAAGAAGGACGATAGATATGGCATCGGATGGATTTTGCAGTGTTCTAATATTTGTCGAATTATTTGGAAGGGTTTGATCTGAGCCGAAAGGCAATTTAAGAAAATCTCGATCCCATATGACGTGATTTAGTGCATTGGAGAAATATATATTTCACGAACATCACCGAATTAAAGTGATACTGGATTGGCTTTCAAGTGATCAGACGAAATGATAGCGCTTATTTTTTTTTATCGAAGATAGAAATGTACATGTTACAATAAAGAACTATTATTATTTTTACGTTAGTATTAACAATATACTAGTTAACTATTGAATGGTATCTTATCTTGCATAGTTTAACGATTCGATGAAAGTGGTTAATACGAAGCTCAGCTCAGAAAGCCCAAGAATTTTGGATTACTCTCTCACAAAAAACATCTACAATTATCCCATAGCACTGTGATTTATTTCGTCGATTTCATGCGCTCTTTGAATAGCGCCCAAACCTTTGATTTTAGCGATATAGTTTGTCCAGAGAAGTTTCTTGATATATTAAAGCGCATCTTCTGATGAAAAAAGTTTTGTGATCAATCCACCTAGCAGTGAGATAGAAAAACTATTTTTTAAAACATTTAGATGGACATATGATGTCTTCGACAAAGTTGTAGAATTGGCAATTTGAAACAACTTTGTCGAAGACATGATTTTTCTATCTCTCATACTTTTTGAGATATATGCCGTTGTATGTGAATGGCCCCTAAAAATCATATCTTTAACAATAACTTTTTTCCAAGAATTTTGGCTATTCCTGTCCCTGCAGAGTCCTGCAAAAATTAAATTCATGTCGGCCATCATTTTCTTCAAAATGATCTTTTCAAAAAGTTTACTGATGGAGGAAGCACTGGAAAGTACTGTTTTGTTGCACTGAGAAGTACTGTTTTATTATTGTGGGTAGTTTAAAAAACTTCCAAGAGCAGCGAGAATTCGTGTACGAACAGCACGAAGGTACGATGCGCACGAAGATCGTGGCTTATCTATCGTCCTAAGCACCCGACGTTCGAAGACTTCAAATGCTTGCAGGTCCTTCTCGAGCATCGTTCACGTTTCATGCCCGTCGAGGATTTCCGGCCTTATGAGCGTTATGGTACGTTTCGTGCGGGTGTGATTTTTTTACCGCAACATCTGGTGGAGACCATAGAATTCTACTGATTTCACGGCAAACGTCAGAAAAGGTGCAAGGTAGACGAACTCGTCGACCACCTTGAACGTATCCCCGTCTATTGTAACACTGCAAAATAGGCGAGCCCTGTCGCGCTCGGTTCCACCAACTAGTATTTTCATTGTCTTGGACGCATTTACCACCAGTCCAACTTTTGCTGCCTTGCGTTTCAGGCGGGTGTACAGGTCTGCCACCTTTTCAAATGTTCGGCCTAAAATGTCCATATCACCCACGAAGCAAACAAATAGACTGGATCTCGTAAACATCGTACCCGTTGTTAAGCCGGGCTCTTCGCAAAACACCTTCTAGCGCAATATTGAACTACAAGCACGAAAGTCTATCACCGCAGTCCACGGCGGGATCCAAACTAACTGGAATGTTCGCCTGAAACCTTCACACAATTTTGCACACCTTCCATCGTCGCTCTTATCAGTCTTGTAAGCTTCCCGGGAAAGCTGTTCTCGTCCATGATTTTCAATAGCTGTACGCGGTCGATACTATCGTATGCCACCTTGAAATCGATGAAAAGGTGATGCGTTGGGACCTGGTATTCACAATATTTTTGGAGGATTTGCCGTACAGTAAAGATCTGGTCCGTTGTCGATCGACCGTCAACGAAGCCGGCTTGATAACTTCCCACGAACTTGCTTACTACAGGTGACAGGCGACGGAAGAAAATCTGGGATAATACTTTGTTGGCCGCATCTAGGATGGTGATAGCTCGAAAGTTCTCACAATCTAACTTGTCGCCTTTCTTGTAGATGGGGCATATTACCCCTTTCTTCCACTCCTCCGGTAGCTGTTCTGTTTCCCACATTGTGCCTATCAGCTGGTGCAGACAAATGGCCAGCCTCTCCGGACCCATCTTTATGAGTTCAGCTCCGACACCATCCTTACCAGCAGCTTTATTGTTCTTGAGCTGGTGAATGGCATCCTTAACCTTCCTAAAAGAGGGGGCTGGTTGGTTTCCATCCTCCGCAGTACCGACGAAGGCATTTCCTCCGTTGTCCTGACCTTCATTGCCTGCGCTCTCAGAGCCATTCAGGTGCTCGTCGAAGTGCTGCTTCCACCTTTCGATCACCTCACGCTCGTCCGTCAAAATCCTCCCATCCTTATCTCCGCACATCTCAGCTCGCGGCACGAAGCCGTTGCGGGATGCGTTGAGCTTCTGATAGAACTTACTCGTTTTTTGAGACCGGTACAGCTGTTCCATCTCCTCGCACTCCGTCTCCTCCAGGCGGCGTTTTTTATCCCGAAAGAGGCGGGTCTACTGTTGCCGTTTCCGTCTATAACGTTCCACGTTTTACTGGGTCCCTTGTTGCAGCATGACCGCCCGCGCTGCATTCTTCTCCTCCAAAACCTCCTGGCACTCCTCGTCGAACCAATCGTTCCGTCAACTCCGTCCCACGTACCCGACGTTGCTTTCTGCTGCATCGTTGATGGCTGCTTTTACTGTTCTCCAGCAGTCCTCAAGAGGGGCTGCATCCTGCTCACCCTCTTCCGGTAATGCAGCCTCAAGGTGCTGCACGTAAGCAGCTCCGACATCCGGTTGCTTAAGCCGCTCTAGGTTATACCAGGGTGGCCGTCGGTACCGTACGATGTTAGAGTTTTGGGCGTAGTTTGACCATCACCAGATAGTGGTCAGAGTCGATGTTAGTGCCACGATAGGTCCTGATGTCGATAATGTCGGAGAAGTGCCGTCCATCAATCAGAACGTGGTCGATTTGTGATTCTGTTCGCTGTGCTGATCTCCAGGTGTTTCGATATGGAAGGCTGTGCTGGAAGTAGGTGCTACGAATGGCCATATTCTTGGAGGCGGCGAAATCAATTAGTCGTAAGATGTTTCGTTCGTCAGCCGGTGGGCGCTGATCTTGCCCGTAGTCAGTCTGAATTCCTCCTCCTGGCCAACCTGAGCGTTTAGATCTCCTATGATGATTTTGACGTCGTTTCTTGGGCAGCTGTCGTACTCACGTTCGAGCCACCTGTAAAAAGCGTCTGTATCATCATCAGTGCTTCCGAGTGAGGGCTGTGCACGTTTATTATATGGCCACAATTTGTACATTCTCTCATTGATCGGTCACCACTCTATCACGTGCCTCAACATATCACCCATCACTATAAAATCTGTTCCCAGCTCGTGTGTGTTGCCGAAGCTTTGGTAAATGGTATGGTTACCTCTAAACGTTCGCACCATCGAACCTGTCCAGCACACCTCCTGTAGCGCTACGATGCCGAAACCGCAGATCTTCAGTACATCGGAGAGTATGCGTGTGCTTCCGATGAAGTTGAGAGCTTTACAGTTCCACGTACCGAGCTTCCAATTGCTAGTTCCTTCACGTCGCTGTGGTCTTCGCCGATTGACCCGGTTCGTATTCTCTCGCTGATTAAATTCGTTGCTTGATTTTTTTTACGGCTGGCTTGCAAACCCCTAGATTTCCGGAGGACCCTTCCCCCTAAATGTTCGGAGGACCATGGTGCACAGTTTAGCTTTGAATGCTTCTCTGGCACTCGGACGATGATCAGCCGCCCCTGACATGGGAAACAAACGCTGTTCTGAGCCGTTCCTAACATGGAGTACAGATGCTCCAGGTTTGCAGAAGCAAAAGCAAATCTCCCTTCCCTGTCAGCATATGATCAGAGTTCCCACCCGAACGCTCAGAGTTGTCCGAACGCCGTTTGGCCGAATGCCGTTTGGCCTAACGCCATTTGGCCAAATGCCATTTGGCCGAACGGTTCATTTGGCCGAATGCCGTTCGGCCGAATCACGAAAAAAAAAATGCTTTAACGCTGATAAGTAGGAGTCATAAGTGTGGCCCAATAACTAATCAAGTAATTCCTTTGTTGATTTTGATAATGTAGCCGAACGTCATATTTGTCGCTATATTAGTGATCCAAGAGAATAATTAAAACGATCCATTAATTCAGGACGAAGTTCAGAACTCGCATCAAGACTCTAAGTCGATCCGGGATTACTAACGGTGTGCTAGGTTTACTCCTGATTGATTTTTTTCAGATTTTTTTTCTTCTTTGAAGCATAGGCTATTCTTTCGATTTGTACTGGTTCCATAACTATTGGTAATTATAAATCTTATATATTTTTTGGATATTTAACCTTCTTTAAATTATCGGCAGATCTTTGTAGTTATACTGATATAATATTTTTTTGCATTACACTTGCTTTAATTTTTATAAGAGATTTTTCCTTCTTTTGATCATAGGCTGTTCTTTTATATTTGATTAATTTTCATAGTTTATTGGAATTATGGCTTATAATACGCTGATAAAGAATCTTATTAAAAACATGTTATTTAGCATAAGGGTTAACTTAGGTAAGATTTCATTCTCCTCCAAGATTAACTCTGCGCGGTGCTTTCGTATACCAATAAATCGAATGATTCAGTTGACGTCAAATAGGCACACTGATTCTCCGTCGAGAAAAAAAAAAGAAGCCAAAACTCGTGTTTGCTAGAACTATGAATAAAATCGCTTAATACGATTGGAAACATTGAAGCGAACCGATGCTACAGAAGGACGAATAAATCTTTAACTGTCTTTTAGTTACTGCTGACTACAAACGCATTGCGAAAACCTCTGCTGGCTACTATTACCGCTAGCAGAGAAGTTAATAATTGCTTTCATTTAGGATGTTCTTCTTTCAGCATTGACTATTTCTTGAACTAATACTAAAGAGCTGTACATTAGCCTGGGACACGGTTATATGAAAAATTTATATTCTCGCTCCAGTCCACTTTTTGGATTGCATTTAGGTCCCATAACAACTATGCAAAATTTCAGCTCGATCGGTGAAACTATATACGCGCTAGCCGTTCAAAGTTTGTATGGAATTTACTATGGGAATACATACTTTTGCAAAGAAAAATCGCCAGACATCGCGCATTGACCTCTATAAAAATACTGAACACAGATCTCGATACGTATTTTTACGATGAACAACATTGTCCAAGACCGCAAAGCAATCCGATGCTTGTGAAAAAAGTTATTAAACAAATACTATTTGTAAATTTTGCCCGATTTTGTTATTATTGTTATTCCGTGTTAATTAACGTCGACTTGCAAATAGGTTTTCATTGAATAACTTTTTTCACAAATGTCGGATTGTTTCGCGGTCTTCGGCAATATTCTTCACCGTAGTAATACCTATCGAGGTCGGCGTTCAGAATTTTTATAGAGGTCAATGGGCGACCCCTGGCGATTTATCTTTGCAAAAGTAAGTTTTCCCATAGTAAATCCCATACAAACTTTGAACGGCTGGCGCTAAAATATAGTTTCACCGATCGAGCTGAAATGTTGCACAGTTGTTATGGGACCTAAATGCAATCCAAAAAGTGGACTGGAGCGAGGATCTAAATTTTGTCCCACACTAATGTACATACATGATGATTTATCCTTTTTTAAGAATAAATTGTTCTTTGAAATTGAGCTTTGAAATTCATTAAAAATTCATGCTAACTATCATATATCATCTTATATTTTCAATTTCGGCAAAACGACATTCGGCCAAATGGCATTCGGCCAAATGACCCTTTCGGCCAAACGGCATTCGGCCAAATGGCGTTCGGCCAAATGACCTGGAACCCATAAGACATGTTTCCGGAAATCTGGATTATCCTCGGTATCCGGTGGCCATAGATCATCACCGTGGAAGCACCTCAAAACTAGATTAGTTGATCCGTCCAGTACTTCTTAAAGAACTAAAATCGGTCAATGTTTGACAAAGTTACAGCATTCCGAATTCGACCAAATTTTTGCCTGTACCAGTTATTTTGACAACCCTCTGTATCTATTACAACAAAAACTGAATGAAGTCTATTTCTGAAAATCTGTCGCAAATGATAATTCCCAAAATTACGAGACAAATTGCGCATTTTTAATAAAAAGACGGAACCTATCGAGGTCTTGAAAAAGGTATTGTTTCGTTAAATACGGGACGTATGACCAACCTAACGATACTGTAGCTTCATATCTTGGCGTTCTACCTCTTAAAAAAACATTGATGTACAGTATGGCCCATAAAAAATGCGAAAATCGTCATATCGTGTTTAATGGTAATTTTTACATAGAAAATGTGAATGAAATATAAATATTATTCATTACTTGTATTGTTTAATCTATTTAGACTCAGTTTTTCGCTTTGGACATGATTTTTATCTGTTACTTTCACCTTACCAGAGAGGAATTGGAAGCATATCTTCAAATTTGATCATGCGGACGTCGAGTTCAATATCTGTGTGATGAAAGCTTTTAAAACATCGATGATGGCGTGAGATTCTTCACAGGCCTTGTCTACAGCATACGCCCATATCAAATGATAGAATTGGTTCATACCTGGGTAATTGGAGACTTAAACATACTTTCGACAAAACGGTTCATTTTGGAGAGCTTTGATTGAACCTTCATATAACTGTGATAATCGGCTCCTTTTTGCTCAAAACCTATGAGCTAGTATCGATATAAGTTTTCTCTAACCGAAGGAACAATTTTCATCCTCAAAAATCTGTTATAGGCCTCCGTATATATTTTTTATTCAACTTTAACAAAAAATAAAGGCATATCAAACCTATAAAACGCAAATGCCCTCAAAACTATGATTCTGGCAAAATATTTTATTGTGATCATGAAAAACACGTTCACTAAGAACTCCTCCATCCTCTGATACCAAACAAACTAAAATTTTCAACAATTAAGTGTGATTTTTGAAGGTGGAAAGTTTATCACCAGAGTATACGACAGTCAGACGCTGTTTCTAGCTTTGGGCGGACAAAACCTTTGAACTTATTTGTATTATTACAATATTTACGACAGTAAGAAAAATATGACAAAAATTGTCCTGGATAGCGAAGTTGTGTCAGAATATACTACAATAATCAGAAATTACATTCACTATCAAAAACAATGAAAATAACGCTTGTTGATGCTATATTCATGTTCAAACAATTTTCGCATATTTTTTATGGGCCATACTGTACGTAAATCGTCTTTCCAGTTCGTGATTATAAAGAAAAAAGAGCGATAGCAAACATTGAGTAACGCTGAAAAAAGCTCAACTATCAAAAACTTGAATTGAAATTGATCACCGTATCACACGATTTTATTTCATACTAATAGAATATTGCTGTGTGCGTTTGAAATGCAAATATCAAATGCGGGAACACCAAATACGGTAAGATTTTTAACAAGGAAGGCGAAGTCAAAGATCGGTTGGCAGTGATATGGATCATGGTTGCTAAGAGTCCTTTGGTTAGTTTGTGTTACATTTGGAGCGCATTCGAGCTAGACAGATGCACGTCAAACGCAAACAGCAATACAAAAATCAATACAACCTATAATAAATGAAGGTTGCTTGTCTTAACTATAGACGAATTCCATCCAGAGTGAATCGAAAAAAAAATATGAAAATCGTGCTCAATAGTCTTCGATTTGGATTAAATTTTGTACATTTTTTTGATATGGTAGAATAAGTGTTTTCCATAAAAAAATGATCATTTTGACTCAAGCGTAACTTTTGAAAATGGCCTATACATTTTTGCATGCTACTTATTTGAAAAATTCTAACTTCGAAACTGTTGATTTTAGAGAAAAACGTTCTATGAAGAAGTTGTAGTGAACAGTTTGGACTATAAGAAAAAAATATACACTGAAAAAATATTTTATTTATTTTCACAAAAAAAACAATAATAAAACAATAACAATAATAATCACACAAAAAACCCATTAGATTTTTTAATATTTTTACCATAGAATCTTGATAGTAAACAGATGTTTGAGACAAAGTTTCATGATGGAGAAATTTTTATTAAAATTTTTTTTCTACGAACAACTTTTGGTCGATTTTCAAAATTTTGATTTTTTTTTTTGTTCAAATAAATACGTTCTAATGATACAGTAAGCATCTTGAAATGATTCTAAGCCATGATGATTTTATGAACAATATATGTCATTTTCAAAAGTTATACTTAAGTCAAAATGATCAATTTTTCTATGGAAAACACTTATTTTACCATACCAAAATCATGTGCAAAATTTAATACAAATCGAAGATGGTCGAGTTCTGTGGTTGACCGATTTGACATGAAATGCTTCGAAACCCGGACAGCCGTGAATGTGAAATAAAATGTGCCTTGATTTGAACCAAAATGGACAAAAACAGCTATTTGGTGGTCACATACAGTTGTGTTCAGAATAATAGTAGTAAAAGCCGATTTTCCTACAAAATGCTCAATTTGGCATACTGTAACTTTGTTTCCATATGAGCAATTGCATGAAATTTTGGCAGTGAACTACAAATATACTCAATTTCATTATCACAAAAAAAGATTAAAAAAGAACATCGACATAGAACAGCTCATGTACTACTATTTCTGATTAGACCGACCAGCTCTCGCATTATGCCCAGCATGACCGAACATCTTTGCAAAAGATTTTGCACCAAAGATAATGACGACGCTGACTAGTTCGCATTCCTCGCACTTCCTCCTGCCATCCATGTCTGATTTGTTTCACTATCTCCTGTGCCTCAGCAAATTTCCAACCACCAACTGGGTGCGTGTGTCATTTTCCCGATGATTTGGCCGTTTTAATGCCAAAAATTTGTCTTTAATAAGAAACGATATATCATTCTGATCTGCCTTGCCGGAGGAAGAGGCAGACGGCGAACTACAACTGCGGACTAGCTGCGGCCTGTTGGCTTCGGATGGTGTTGTATAAATAATTTAGGTTTCGCTTTCCTTCGTCTGACGGGCAACATCTATGATACAGTATCTAGTAGCACTTGTAGCAGCAGCAAGACACCCTCGTCCTCGGGTGATATGCGTTTATCTGATGGAAACTATCCCTCCTTCTAGTTGTATGCTCATTTTCTTGAAGCGCCCACAACCTCCGAAACAGGATGAGCTGTGAAATTTTCCCCCGATGTAGGAAAGAATTGCAGAAAAATGGAACAGTTTTCTTAGAACTCACAGAATGCGAAGGGAGATAACAATCCGCAACTTTAATAGTTGAGGCGATGTCGCAGAAAAGTTTTTCCAAGAATGTCGAAGACAGTTAAGAACACTTTTGGGACTTGTAAAGTGGATTTATGGTGATTGGCTTGAGGGAGAAAAAAAAACGACGATTCGATTATCGCTCTTTAATACTTTCATGATGGCACAGCTCGATTTAGAACGTTTTCGCTGGATTAAAGCAATCATTCACATCCGGATCGTTACAACTAGATTTCGGTGTTTGTGACATTCAACCTGCTCAGAAGTACAAATCACTTTCAATTAATTAAACTAGATTCGGTGAAACACCCCTTCTGATCCGTAAAGATTGTCCCGCTTAACATGATTATCACTATCATCAGCAGCAAATCGTCCAGTTTTGGGTCTACTTCGTAACAGGGTTCTCCCTCTTGGGATGATGATTTAATTTTCTTTTGTCCACTGCTGACCGGATCGGGACATCGGATAGAGGGTTAGATGCTTGAACCCCTTAAATCACCTTCAAGAAATTGGTCGTTCTGGATTTCCGAAGGTGGTGGCAGATAACACCGAACATTATCGCTGGTGCTTGTCCATTTGCTGCTGGTCATTGTTACGGTCATTTAAGCAATGTTTAGTGAACCATTAGTCGGATTCTTCCACTGGGAAACCCTTTTCCTCTGCTTTGGACAATTCGGATTGCGGGATAGCTCCCTCGTTGCTACTCCAATTCAAGAGTGATGAATGTTTTCCTCATTTTTCTCCAAAACCGCCCCAGCTTTGCACTCTTGGTAAACGGATATATGAACGAGAAAGGCAAACGGACATGGGATGACCAACAAGGCTAATCACTCTTAAGATTAGTTTCCTGTGGGGTTTAGGTCCTCTCGCCCTTACCACAGAATATCACTGCGAACAGCATAGTTTACATACTTGGTCAAACGGATTGAACCTAGCACCGTCGTCGGCTGGTGATTCAGGGTAAGATTAAACATGTGAGTTGGGAGTGAAGAGATTATTGTTGTCCCAAAAGTTGAAAGGTCTTACAAGGGAAATCCGTGTAAGTGTGGTAAGAATGATTAAAAATTTATTTCCTGGGAAAACGAAGCAGGATTCCTGGAGCTGAATGGAAAACAATTTTCCATTCAGGGTGTCCATTCAAAATCAGTTTTCAAATTCCCGATTTTTCCCGGATGTCCAAAAATTTAAAAAACAGATAACAAAAAGATCCTGCGACTCGATATCAGGGCTGTTACAACAGTCGCGAATTTCGCCAGGCCAGGCGCAAACATCACGAATGACTGCAATTCTGTCGCAAAAATCGCGGATTTCCTGAATCATGCCACAAAAATCGCCAATAAATTGTTTTGACACAAGTTGTGCATTTCATCATTAGGAAATTTGTATTTAAATATGTAAACTCTCGTCATCTCATTGAGTGCTGTAAAGTGCAATTTATAGTTTAGTCACTAGGGCCCAGTTTTGCAGAAAATAGCGTTTTTTTTGTTCAAAATCAAGAAAGTTTACTTGAAAGAAAATGCATTCACTATATTCAATTCTTCAACTGAAACACAGTGAACACAATTTCATCGTATAAGTTTCAGTTTTAATCTGAAAAACTGTTTGTGAAGTATCGATGATGGCAATAATTACGATGACGGATTCTTGAAAGTAAAAAATGTGGTGTAGGAAAATATAAAAAGCAATAACATTTCATCTGTAATTCGACATTTAACAAAAAGCATTAAAGAATATAAAATCTGAAGGCACTTGCTAAGATGGTAGGATTCATTGTGTATCTAGATATAATATCGGAAAAATGTCAGTTAAACAATTTGCTACCATTCTGAAAATGCACAATCCGAAAGCTTATAATTTAAAAGTCGATAACGGTGGCGGCCACGTCTTTACGGTTATCGGGGAAGGGAAAGAATTTTAGACAACCATTGTTACTAGAGACCGAGTATACCTCTGCATATCCACAGTTTCCGTGGAAAGGATATTGGGTTAGTGGGATAAGAAAAGGATCTGCGAGTCAAAGTATTCTCGCATCTTTTTTAAACGTCGAAAGAGCTCTAAATGTATAATGCAATGTACTGTATATTGGTCAATTACTGTCGGACTAATGAAATGTCACCGTAATCCGGGTCATTTGGCGAATTTGGTCGGTATCAAAAAGCAATATCTTTTAAGGATGCTGAGCGGTTCCACAGAAAATGACGACTTTTTTTTTCTCAAATTTCATTTTTATATTTTTTGATTTGCATGAAATTTTGCACATGCTTTCTTTATGCCCAAAAATGCCTTTTTGCATCATCGGCTCGCCATTTTGACTCTAGCCTTACTTTTGAGAAGGGCCTAAGAAAAAAAATCCTTAATAATTTTCAAAAAAATATAACTTAGAAACGGTTTGTCCGATCAGTTTGCTGCCTTCCACAAAGTTTTAGGTTATTGTTAGGACTATCTGGAAAAATAATATACACTGTAAAAAAAATGTTGTAATTTTTTATGTATCGAAAATAAAGCTTAAAAATCAATTTTCTCAAAAATCGTATTTCTTATTTTTTTTATTTTTTTAAATGTTAAAGTAGACAAAAAATGAAGTCTTTTGCACAATGGGTCAAGATGGAGAAATCATGGACAAAAAAGTTATGATTTTTTAAAACAAGGTTGATTTTTCAATATGGTCTAAATAAACTTTTTAAGGATAGTTTTGCACATAAATATTAACAGTTTTTTTTTCAGGTGCAAGCAATACTGTTGGAAAAGTCAGTACTTAACAATCCGCTGGTGCTATGTTTGTATGCAAAATTTGAGTATATGAATTTTATTGAACTCGATTTTAAAATCATACTGCATTACTAGCGTAGTTTTTCGAACCGTTTATTTTCGGAAAATGTGCCTATTACAAGGTAAATAAACTACATTTAGGTATATTATTCTAGTTTCCAAAGTTAAACTTCACAAAAAATGGTCAAATGCAAAAGCTGTAAGTAAGATTTTTTTAACGTCATTTTCTGTATTAGGGGACCCACATTTAGTAGATGGAGACATTTATTATTCTTATTTCTACTGTATTATATGAAAATCAATTTCGCCCCAGTGGACCATTTTCAATTTTTTATTTTCAAGCTATGTTAATGATACATTATTATTTCCTAAAAAAAATAGTTACATGCACTGATGGAGATCAACGAAGTACTGGTTTTGCCGAAATTAAGTTGACAATATCTCAGTTCCTAAGGATAATATAACAGAAAGTTAAAGTGATTAATTTGCCCCTGGATTACGGTACTAAGAAAAGTGCATCAAAGAACACAGAAATTTGTTAAAACAATTAAGTTTACACAACAATGTTAAAATATTTTTCACGAAAAATCGATTAAGTATTGTGACATGAAGATTTCGATGACAATTTGATTTTTTTTTTCGCGGATTGGTGCTTCTGCTTCCTGTCGCGGATCGAATTTCAGAAGTCGCGGTTTCCGCGGATTACATTTTGAAGTTTTTGTAATGGCTCTGTATTTTTGGTTAAATTTTTTAAAAAGTTTTCAATCAAAAGATATAACATATTTGTTGAAATACCTAAAAGATCGTGACCCCCTCGAATAGGGTCTTAAACCCCTGTCCCAATTTTAGTACCAAACGCTAAGACTTAGACCAGAAACACATGTTTACTAAACATTTAAATGGTTTTCGTTGGTGTAAGTCCAAAAAACATTTTTTATGGTTTTTGATATTTTGTCAGACCCCTTGGTTTAAACTCAAATTTTGGGTATTTTTTGTTTACCGTGTCCCTTCCGAAATGTCAGATAGGAACAACCCTAGTGTTAAAAATCTCAGGTTAAAACTAAAAGCCCTGTGGCGTTTTTTTCGCCAAAGTGATCGTTAAACATGTTCAAAAGTGTCAAGGTTCATATTTGAAATTATTTTTAAAATTAAAGCTTAAATATGTTATATCCGTTATTTGAGCTTGAAAAATTGCTTAAATAGTCGCAAGAACATGCTCTTTCGTATTATTATATAAGAACAAGAATTCATTAAACATTTTAGGATCCAATTCATAGGAAGTTCAGAGAAATTGTGGAACTATATAAACAAATAGCCAACCCATTTCCTTCTAAGAATGCCTTAGGGATTATGCGTTAGACATGGCTTGTTCATGGAGAAATAGTTGATTTGATGAAACTTATGTTGAATCCAAGAAAAAAAAAATTACAGAGACGGTATTTCCAAATAAATGTTATTGTTTTCCTATGAAACTGTCTGAAACTTTTGACATAAATCCAAGATTGCAATTTCCAAGTTATCTTCAAAAGATTTGATCAAGATATCAAGAATCTTGTCAAAAAATAACAAAAATCTGGTCAAGAATACCTAGAGGCCCTCATTATTGTTTTATCCATCAAAAATCTAGTTACGAAATTTGATTTGGATGATTGAAAGAATTCGCTGTCAATCTGCAGAAATCTACACAAAATCTCGTCGGAGGCCTCATAATAACTTTGTAATAGATCAAAGACTAGTCAAATTAGTAATCCTGACAAGGCTTCATCAAGAATCAGTATCATCAACAACCATAAAAATCCGCCAAAGGGAACTCTTAATGAATCTGTCCAGGATTCAGAAGATCTCCCAATAAATGCAAACTTTTTTCGGCTTAGCATTTTGCCAATCTCTAAAATTCTACTAAGAATTTCAAGCAAAATCAGCTTAGGATCTTTTCTAGAATCCACTAAAAATCTTATTAACAATTTACTAATATGTACTTCAGTGATCTCTCAGAAAGAACTTTCAAATACTGGTCAATTATCGGTTCGATTCCAGTAAATATCTCATTATATATTTACCAAGAACTAAAATGGAAATCTAAAGGTACGGGGGGGAATAAATAAGGAACAAAAAATTAAAATGAAAAAAATTTTTTTTTTGAATTTTTATTTTTAACGATAGTTGTTAAGCTTTTTCCAATCGTCATCTGGATCATTATTTTACCTGTTTTTTACTCTTAAAATTAAAAAAAAAACCTAACTGATGTCAAAAAATGATGAATCTTTTTTTTTCTCCCCTTCAAAATTTTCGGATTTTTTAAGGGGGGGGGGTGGTGACATAAAAGAAAATTAATATTTGTATCAGCCTAATGTGAAGTACTAATAACAGACGACTTAAAATTTAAACAAACCGGTAGTTTTATGTTTGAAATACATATTTTCCCGGGGTGTTCTCCAAATTCCCGGGTATTTCCCGTATTTTTCCCGGTCATTTGTAATTCCCGGGTTTTTCCCGGTTTTCCCGGATTTCCCGGATGGATGGACACCCTGTCCATTGTACTTGGGCCTGTGTTTTATTATCTTGATCTGAATTTATTTAGAGTACAGTACTTTCTCGATTATATCACTGCTCGTTTTAATATCGCTTCATTATATCACTCTCGATTTTAGCACGGTTTTACAGTACTGGACAGAAAAAAGTACGCATTGGCCGTTTTTCTATACAAAATGGTCAAGTTTGGAGATCTGAATCTCAGCTTCTAGTGGTCCGATTGATCTGAAATTTTCACCAGAGCTTAGATATAACATTGATTTTACTCAATTGCAATATCACTGTATTTAAAACACAATCTTTTGAATTATTTACAATCTCTCAATTTGCGGAAAATTGCATAATTTTATTTTGAAATTATTTTAAAAACAATCAGTTTTACCGAAAAATAATGTTCTGCAAAATTGTGTATCTCATCAAATTGTAAATTACTGCAGAAGGATATATTGCTCTAAATATTTCCATTTAAAAATTATTTCTATTTAAAAAGTTTGTCTTTTTTATAAAAGATTGAAATTTGCGATAACATAAAAGTTTGTATATGAAAAACTCTGAAATTCTAGCCGAGCAAATTTGAGGCTACTTTCAAGCTGCGGTGAAAATTTCAGGTCAATCGGACATCTAGAAACCGAAATATAAGCCTCCAAACTTGACTATTTTGTTTGGAAAAACGGCCAATGCGTACTTTATTCTCTCCAGTACTGTATGTTCGATTTTATCACGCCATAATAATTGTTTGAATTTCATACATTTTACAACGAAAAATAACCTTAATCAATCAACATATATATATTTGACCCATCTTTCTCGTGTTTTTCATTAAATTCGCTCGATTTCCACAAAATAAAGCTCAAATTTTGATGAAAAATATATGGAAGAAAAAACATTTTCATTATATCACGCTTGGGTATCAGTATCACTCCAAAAATTTTTGGATCCGTGATATAATCGAGAAATTACTGTATTGGCTTATAAAACTTTAAGATTTACTATTCAAGCTGAAAACTACTAACATCAATTTGTTGTGTTGAAGTACCGCATATAAAGTATACAAATTTTGCGAAAAGCTGATTAATTTTGAGTGCTTTTCTGGATGGTATGCACTCCAAAAAAAATCATAGATTTACACGTAACGTAATTTTAGCCTCAATCATCCAAAGCCATTTCCCATGTATTATTCAATGATAAAACCTATAAACACATCTATTATACACAACATTTTACCAAAACCCTTAATATTGAACGCGAACCGTCTTCTCTCGAAAGATGTTGCATGCAAAACGACTCGGTTTACATAATTTTCACGCTGAAAATTCAATCATAAATAATGCACATGAAATGACAAGCCGTCGATCCATCGATGTGCATTATTTTTGACAGAATTATCAGCGTAGAATCATGTAAACGAAGCAATTTCACTTTCAAGATGCAAAAAAGCATGCAATATTGGCGAATGTTGGATGTAAGATCATGAAATGTTTCAATTTCACTCAAGATTACAAGCATTTTCGAATGCAATGAGACAGTTTACATTAGTTATCGTTGAATGTTCAGTTGCAACTCTTTTTACATGATTATCATAAAAAAATACGTGCCATGTAAATTTGAGAATTTTTTGCTGTGTACCTCTTAACTCAGGAAAAATAAAATAATTCGATGAAAAATCCAAACAGGTTTTGATGCAAGACACAAAAAAAACTTATGCTCAACGGTATCTAATGCACCTGGACAACGGTCGCATAAAGGAGAGTCTCGGCGTCTTTGTTTGTAGAACAATTCGTTATGATTATTTTCTCATGAATTGCCGTATACCGAACTGAGCGATATTGTGAATGAATGCGATGGTCTGCTATATACTTGAAGATCACCTTCCAACCTTCACAAGAAAACACTGGGAGTTTGGATATGGGAAAGGATTCATTTTGGTAAATGATAAAGATATAATCTGAAATGAATACGTAATAGGGTGCGTTTTATTTTTCGAAAGTTCTCATAACCAAAAATTCGTGTGCACAAAAAAAAAAAAAAAATGAGAAACCTCAATTGTTGAGCAAAAATATTGAGATTTAGAGAACGCGCAAACGATTTGAAGGTGAATTTTCAAGTTATTAAATATGACCTTCAGTGAAATCTCCACAACATGGTTATATTCCAACCAATTTTGAAGCTCTTAATATCATTCTCTTCAAAATTGAATTTATGAAAAGTTTGTAAAATATCAAATTTGCCTAAAATGAAAACTAGTCTTAATTAAAAGTAGTTTTCTCTAATTTTTTCCTCTTTTTACTAAAAATATCATCTATGTTCGACCATAACTCCATGAATAGTTAACCAATTCCAATCTTTGAATTTCAAATTACAGACAAACGGGTCAAAAAATAACGTTTTTCGTTAAATTTTAAGTAAAAAATTAAATGTCTGCTCTCAGCTCGAACATGCAACCGAGCAAATTAATGTAAAAGAGTGAGTTTTTCAAAAAGCTAGGAAGTGCTCAATAACTTTGGGTAGACGCATCTATTTCAAAAACCTAAAAATGAACATAAATCTTGAATAGTGTTTGGTTCCATTGCGGAAAAAAATGAAAATGGCCTCGAAAACGACAGACTCTTGGTAGAAGAAGAGTTAAAAGAATTTCTGAAGCTTCTCTGCCAAAATTCTTCAAGAGGTTTTTCAAGCAATTTAATAGAGATTCATGGAGAAATTTTCTGGTAAAATTAGAAAGCGAAACTTAAATGAAAACTGGTAAAGAAGTTTTGTAGAAATCACTGAAAAAGTTCGGAAATAATTCAAGAATGGGAATTCTAAGAAAATTTCTTTAAAAGTACATGGCTGAAAATTTGACAAGTTCGCGAAATGAAATCAATACACATCCTTGTAATCTTTGACTCCTAGGCACTCTACAGAAAAAAAATGCTATCTACGCCAATGCACAAAACCTTCAAAAGATTGGACTTTCGGAAATGGTGCTACCATTGTGTTATGCTACTTGTACTTCAAAATTGTTAGTTTATTCAGTCGAAATGCTTCTAGGTAGATTTATCTTATAGGTGATTAGTTGGCGTCAATATTTGAAGTAGGAAGAAGCGACGATTTTTTAAGTGGATACGAGTAACAGACACTGAAGTTACAAGGGGTAGTTGAAATACACGTATCTGTCAAAACATAATTCAATTAGGGCACAATTGAAAGGTACAATACCCAAATCTACTTTCTAGATTCACTTGATAGGCCTTTCCATGTGACAGATCCGTCTATGCATTTGTTTACATCAGTGGAGGACCGGTGCTAACTAGGGCATGTCATTTTCATAGAAGAACTTCAAAGAGCTTCCGGATCAGCTTATTTGAAACGTCATGTGAAAAGGCCTATCGTTTGATGAGGATCAATCAATTTGTTCGGTTTGTTGATCGAACATTGAAAAAGGGAGCAGACCTATAAACTTTCCTTAAATGTCAGGCATTACAAGTCGGACTGGTGGTAATGCGTCACAGATACGTTTGATTCCACCGTCAAAATAAAGTGCCCACTAGATCGTAATCCCACAAATATGCAAAAATCGTATGTCACAACAGAAAAATATATACTATTTACATGTTTGTACTGCATAGTTAACACAAAATCTTTGTGATACAGTTCAAAAAGTGTTTATTTTTAGATAAACTTTGATTTTCACAAAGGTTAAACAAATGTGCCTAAATTAAGTGAGCCAAAATTAAGTGCCCACTTGACGTTTCCCCCCTTTAACAACATTTCTCTAATTTGCACAAAGTTTGTTGTTTTCTTCAGAAATAGGTTTAGCTATTTATAGTTTTTGGAAGACGTTGTGAAGTGGCTTGTGATAGTTTTAGGGAATTATTTTTCAAAACAGCCAGTTTTACAGCCTTAGTATATTCCAACTGGGCATACTGTATCATACTTGAATCGGTCTTTTCGGAATAATCTAAATACTATCAACATACATACAATTTCAGAGTTTTGATTGGATTTGAATGATATTGATAAACAAACAATCGTGTTTGTTCAACATCAGTTAAAATGTAAGTAGATGACAAAACCGAATTAAGTACTATACCATTTAATTCCACTAGAGTTTGTATCCTTTGCAGGTACGCGTATTTCGACCTCAACTGTAAGGCCGTCTTCAGTGTCGACAAGTCTAGTCTAATACACGATACTGAAGACGGCTTTACAGTTGAGGTCGAAATACGCGCGCGTATCTGTCAAAGGATACAAACTCTAGTGGAATTAAATGGTATATTACTAAATTCTGTTTTTTTATCTACTTATAGGTATTCCACTAAACAGCTCGAAGAATTATTATTAATAAAAATATGTTTTTTTCTGCATGATGCATGTACGCTTTTTCTATCATAAACACACATATAATCACAAATCTTTATCCTATTGACAAAAGTATACATGAGGGTCATCACATATCTGTTAAAAAGGATATACAGTGGACTCTACGTATCTCGATATCGAATAGACCATCGAGATAGAGAGATCGAGACATAAAACAAATTTTCAATGAATACTAGATTGAAAATCACTTCGTTATTCGCAAATTGAATCCTTAAAATCTAGTCTAGTAACCATTGATAATGGGAATATCGAAGCGAAAATCAGGAATGAAAATCACATCAAGTAAGGGAGATGTTGAGATTAGTTGGATATCGAGATAAGGAGGAGGATATCGAGATAGGGTGGTGTGCTAATATCCATCATATTGTGCTTTGATCAGTGAGAACCTGCAATTTTCCAAGTATTGTAGTGAATGATGCTGATACATACCGATGCCAAATAATTCATTCCCAAAACGCATTATGCAATAAGATTTTGATAAATCTTCATTGCTTGGCAACTACCGAAAAACTAAACATTACATATACTCTGCAATTTATTAATTAATTAATTTATTTATTTATTAATTAATTTATTTATTTATTTATTGATCACCTTGTAACGTAAGATATACATCTTTTTAATTGTTACAGTTAAGATTGCAATTGATGAAAAAATGACTCAAACGTACATAATTGAATTTTGAAAAATTGTTCTCTTTAACTAACACAACCGTCTATTGTAAGTACAATAATAGATCCTTTTTGAAGCATGCTTTAGAATTAATTAGCTTAATGGAAGTCGGCAAACTATTCCAATTAACAATGCCTCTGACAAAGAAGGATTGACTATAATACATCGAACTATGTTGTGGAATTTTGTAATTACCTATTCGTGTGCCTCTAAATGGTATAATTTTTACATTGAGGAAACTGGATTTGATGTTTTTATTATTTTGAAAATATTGATGCAAGGTATAAATTATAGAAAGGACAGCCTATAAGATTCTTTTGTAGGTGTGATACATGTGAGTATCTGAAAAGGTTGTATACATACACATCTAACACAAGCGTTTAAGGATATATCTCCGGGGAATTTTTCGGCTTTGCAGTCACCAAAGCAATCAAACGATTATTATTTTCCTTGCTTCCAACGTTTCGGTGTTTATAACACCTTCTTCAGGGAATTCTACAAAAACGAGACATATATGTGAATCTAATTAATTGAATACAATTTGCTCGAGTCTTACAGAACTTATAATCGTTCTCGTTCTGAAGGCCCTGTTTTAGCAACATCCGTCTGAATTTGAAAAAGTGTTGGCACAAAACCTACAAAAAAGCTTAATATGTAATAACTGATACTGAATTTCTTAGATATTATACCTTCTGAACGCAAAACATCGAAAAAACTGTATCTGAATTCGGATTGCACTTTTCCTACTCAATCAACGGTCAATTTAGTTGATTGCAATGGTGGATATTGTGAGGGTTAATAGTGGACATTGGGTAGGCATAACTTGTATGGATCTAGTCGATTGGGTGCTTTTGGATTGTTGTATGTGTTCTTGTGTTTGTTTGGTACGACTGTTTGTTTTTAAGTGTGTGCAGCCCTGTCGTCCTGCTTAGTCGCGCTTAGTCGACGACTAAGAAGCTTTTCTCAGATTTTTTTTTCTTAACGCCCTTTAGAACATCAGTTGAAAATTCAAGCTGTATCATCGACCTCAATTAATTTAACTTTATTGGATGTAGATCAGGAGTAACTAAACGTCCTGTGTAACATCAATCGAAATTTTCAAGCTGTATTAACGTCCTGGAGTAATTTGACCTTGTCTCAATTAGATCAGTTTCATATAACGCCCTGTAGGATATCATTTAATAATTACAAGCTATATTAACACCCTGGAGTAGTTTGACTTTATTCTATGTAGATCAGTTGCATCTTAACGGTCTGAAGACATAAATTCCTAGTTATATCAACGCCCTGGAGTATTTTGACTTTGCTCTATGTAGATCAGGTGCAACTCAACGCCCTGTATGACATCAATCGATCAAGCTGTATCAACGCCCTGGAATTGACTTTATTCCGCACATATCTTTGCAAGATCGGGAGCATCTTTATGCCCTGTAGAAAATCAATCAAAATATCTAATCTGTATCAATGCACTGTAGTTATTTGACCTTATGTATATCAGGCGTATCTTGACGCTCTGTAGGACATCAATCGACATTTTTAAATTGTTTCAACGCCCTAGACTAATTTGACTATATTCCACTCATATCTTTACGAGAGCTGGAGCATCTTTGCCCCTTGTAGAAAATCGAACAAAATTTCCGAGCTGTATAAACGCCCTGGAGTATTTTGACTTTGACCTATGTAGATCAGGTGGACATCAATTGAAAATTCCATGTTTTAGCATCAGATGCATCTTAACTCCCTGCATGACATAAATCGATCCATCTGTGTCGACGCCCTCGATTAGCTTGACTTTATTCCACATAGATCTTTGCGAGATCTGGAACATCTCAACGCCCTGTAGTAAATCAATCAATCAAATTTTCATGCTGCATTAACGTCCCGTAGTAATTTGACCTTATTCCATATAGATCAGGTGCATCTTGATGCTCTGTAGGACATCAATTGGAAACTCCTAGCTTTATCAACGCCCTGGAAAAATTTGGCTTTATTCCACACAGATCTTTGCGAGATCTAGAGCACCTGAACGCTCTGTACAAAATCATTCGAAACCTACGTGCTACAGGGCGTTGAAACACCTTATTTGAGATTATTCCATGTATATCAAATAAACCATAACGCCCTGTAGGACATTAATTTGAAAATCTTAGCTGGATCAACGCCCTGGATTAATTTTACCTTTTCCATGTAGATCAGGTGCATGTGACCGCCCTTTTGGACTTAATTTGATAATTCCAAGCTGTATCAACGCCCTGGAGTAATTTGTCCTTATCTTTTGTCGATTAGGTGCATCTTAACGCCTTGTAGAACGTCAATTGTAAATTACAGGATGTATCAACACCCAGGAGAAAATTGACATTATTCCAAATAGATCAGGTATATTTGAACGTTCTGTATCAAATTAAAATTGGCCCTAAATCAATTAAAATAAGTAAGCTATATCAACGCCCTGGAGTAATTTGACTTTATACCACCTATATTTTTGCAAGATCTAGAGGAACTTAAAACCCCTTTGGAAAATCAATCTAAATTTCGATGCTGCTTCAACATACTGACATTTTTTTACCTTTTGTTATGTGGACCAGCTGCATCTCAACGCCCTTATCCTATGTAGATAAAGTGCGCTTAACGCCCTAAATCAATTAAAAATTCCAAGCTGTGTCGACGCCCTGGAGTAATTTGACCTTATTTCAAGAATATTTGGTGCATCTTAACGCCCTGAAGGATATCAATTCTAAAATACAAGCTTCTAAAACGCATTAGAGTAATCTGATATTGTCTTATGTAGATCATTTGCATCTTAACACCCTGTATCATTTGAAAATTTCAAGCCGTATCAAGGCCCTGGAGTATTGTGACCTTATCCTACATAAATCAGCTGCATATTAACGCCCTTTATGGCATCAATCAAAATTGTTAAGTTTCTTTGACGTCATGGAGTTTGACCATGTCTCATTTAGGTCAGACCTCGCTGAAAATTCCAAGCAGTATCAACGTTCTGGAGTAATTTGACTTTATTATATGTTGATCGGCTGCATCTCATCGTCCTGTAGGGCATCAATTAAAAATTTCAAACTTTATCAACGCTCTGAAGTATATTGACCTAATTCCGTGTAGGTCATATGCATATCAACGCCTTGTGTGGTATTATTCATAATTGTCAAGCTTGCAGTAAATTTTAGATCAGCTGCATCTTAACGCCCTCTATCACATCAATCGAAATTATCCCGAGCTGTATTAACGCACTGGAGTAATTTGATATTGTCTCAGATAGCTCATCTTTATTCTCGGTAGAATAATAATTTAAAATTCAAAGCTTTTTCAACGCCCTGCAGAAAATTGACCCTAATCCACATAGATCAGGTAGAGCACCAATCGAAATTGTCAAGCTGTATGAACATCCTGGAATAATCAGGATTAACGCCCTGTAGAAAATCAATTGAAATTTCCGAGCTGTACGACCCCTTTTCACCACTGAATTCTGAAATTATGATATTCTTTTGATATATAACACTTTTTCGTCTGAAAAGAAAAAATATGTTGAAATTGCGCTAAAACTTCATTATCATATTGTTTCATTATCGATCTAATCATCTCAAGCATCTCTTGAAGTTTGATGAGATGCATGAAATTTTGAAGCAGAAAAAAATCATTTCATATGTTCTAAAGACAATCATTTCGTAGGAGAAACGCACCAATTTTCGACCCAGCGCTAAATTTCGACCCATCCCAACGATTTTGGCCTACTTTATATGAAAGTCAGAAAATTGGAACAGGTAGGTCGAAAATTAGTTTATTATTTATTGTCTTTATTAAAGGGACTTTCAGCCCTTGGCTGGTTCGTCTCTGACTAAAATTAGTGTTTTTCCCTTATTCTTGTTCATTTAAGGCCAATAGTTTTTATGTGTTAATTCATTATCAAGTACGCATCAAAAACGGTATTTGCTGTATGGAGTTTGAAAACCTGTTTTAATGAATAATTAACAATAATAAATTCAACTAATAGATCTAACGCCAAACTACTATCATAAACAATAGCGTAATGACGGATTTCACGCCAACTCGACACGTGATTGGCAGCACTCCTTCAGAATTCAATGAAACTTTCTGGATGTCAAAAGTATGTGAAACTAAGATACTTTGCATATTTTGTTTTTTTCAAAATCGATCTAGATTAACATTTGGAAAGGGTCAAAGTTTTTTTTTTACTTTTTTTATAAACCCGTATAACTCAAAAACGGTAAGACCTACAAAAAAGTGTTGTACGGGGCGTGATTTGTGATTATTTTGTGATTAAAACTCATTTATTACTTGAAAATATGATCATACTAGATTATTTAAAGCGAAATAAAAATAAAATTAAAAAAAATCATTTTGGATTTTAAGTCTCTTCGATGCTAGAAAAACTTTGTTCCCTAAAATATGCCCAATTTGCAATGTATGGACGACTTTTAGTAAATTTAATTACGAAATTTTTTGCTTAAGGATGATCAAAATCTGAAATGGCCGTTTTTTTAAATCGACTTTAAAGTTTTGAATCATTATTTTTTTAGTACCGTAAAACGGGGTAACTTTGATAGTTTTTTCGAAGGAAACTTGAATATTTTTGCATGCTGTTTCAAAGATTTACAATTTATATTTTTAAAACGAGTACTGGCATCCTAGCTATCGATTACAGTCGATAAATTGACAAAAGATTAATTTTGAATGGATGTATAATTTTTCATATAATCGAAAGTTGGTTTTCTGCTTTGGGGTAACTTTGATAATGGAGTATGATTCGAACAAAATTGAATGAATAACGAACATTTGTAGTGCATTGCATACCTCTAGGCGTTTAATGTTATATGGAAATTTCTGACTTAGATTACAAAAATGGTCCCAGTTTGTGAATATGCTTTTCGCTAAGAGATTTGATACCGTATTCAAGTTCTATGATAACTAAGCTATCAAAGATAAGTGGCCAACTATTCAAAACTACATCAAATAGTGATCGTAGAACAGATTGTTTGTAAGCGTTTTGAAAATGCTAAAATTATGTACATTTTTTAAATTCGTATAAAAAGCCTAAACTGTTCTTAATTCAAATGAAAACCGCTCTTACATGAAGTGTCATACTAATATTCTTTAGTTTTGCATTTGTTTCGCTTAACTGATTAACAGAAATTATGATATTCCATTTAGTATGCGGTGGGTTACGCACTATCAAAGTTACCCGCATTATCAAAGTTACGTTTAAGGTATAGAAAATGTGTTTTTATTTTTTCAATATTTTTTTTCTAACATGTCAGGAAATTTCACGACAGTCCTCCATACAACACTTTTTTTGTAGGTCTTACCGTTTTCGAGTTATACGGGTTTATAAAAAAAGTAAAAAAAAAACTTTGACCCTTTCCAAATGTTAGTCTAGATCGATTTTGAAAAAACAAAGTATGTAAAGTATCTTAGTTTCACATAGTCTTCACACCCAGAAAGTTTCATTGAATTCTGAAGGGGTGCTGCCAATCCCTTTGTCGAGTTGGTGTGAAATCCGTCAATATTCTGTTATCCACGGCAACTGTCGAATTTTTTGCAATTTGGTGTCACTTCAAGAGCAACATTTGGCTGAAGTACGAACCTTTTGTCAAATAAAAAAAAATAAATTAAAAAAAATGAGCATGAGCCTTTGTTTGTGAACTTAATTTTTCGATTCTATATTTTTATATTAAACAATATAAGGGAATTTACGTATTTTCAGCAGTCTAAGCCGATTCCGCGATTCATTTGTAATTTTCTCGGACATACGCAGACAAACTAAATGTTTGTTACATTTATGCGCTGCTCAATCCTGTCTTGGATCACACAGGCAGGCTCGTTGAAAACTTTTTAGAAACGTTTTTACAATACTTCAAATATTTCATGTTATTGTGACTTGTCGGCATCCTCGTTTTCTTCGACAGCCTTTCCCATAAGAACTGCAGGCAAATTTGTTTGGCAATTCCACATAAGCCGCTTTTTGAGACGTATTTATTTCAATCAATGACATCTCTGGCGAAATTGATTGTTCGGAAATCTCGTCAGGGGGAAGCAGGCATATTAGTGGATCCCTCATAAGCTAGCTAGCAGTTTGAAGAAAAGCTCTTTTTTTGATACATATCAGGTATTTTTTTCACGTATCCTTCTTTTCATATATCCTAAAACACTAAGCAAACTGAGAAAGTATATAGCTTCCATATGGAATTATTTTGTTTATTTCTAAATTTGGTCATCTTGAATTTTATCAGAAAAAAAATGTCACCATTCGTGCACCATTCATTTTTAATTTTGTGGTCACCATCAGAAAGCTAACTAAGGGGTCACCCAAAACTGACATCCATCATTTGAAGGAGGAGATGGTCTACGAAAATGTGACAGTGCATACATTAGGTATTGGAAAAAACGTGACGGAGAGGGTTGGGGTATCTAGAAATCCCGAAAAATAATGGACGTCATATTTGAAACTTCAATAAGAAAAAACTGAGTTAGAACAGCTGCAAATACTAGGTGAGCAATGGTATAAGCTGTTTGAAATGAACGAATTTCTAAATTTATGAAAACAACATATTTCGTACAACAAAGTAATAAGTATTCAATCGCGGGTTCTTCCATCGCGTAAACTGTAGAATGGGATAAAATTTTGGGTAAATAATCAGGTGGCCATACTGTATTATGACGTCATCTTGATTTTAAGCAAAAGTATGAGTTATTTAATATGATGATACTTATCATGTTGAAATAAAATAAAAATTGAGTTGAAGCAAATACTCTCCATTTTGAGAATCTGTGTGAATTTCGATCATTTGTTCCTGGTTTTGAAGATATTCCGATGTATCTAGAGAGCTCGAAATTATCCAAATAAATTTTTTTTAGTTTGTAGGTGTTTCTCCGTTTCCCATTTGAAATGGAATGAGCATTGAACACAAACTAAACACGTGCAAATGCATATTAGTTCTCATGTGTTTGAAATATATATTAATTTGATAAAATTTTCTTGTGAGATTCCCTTATTAATGTCTGGGAGCAACCGCCCTTTGGGCTATAGCAACGCCCTCCTCAAAAAGGGATGACTAAGAAGCTCAAATTTTACGACGACAGGGCTGAGTGTGTGTAGAATACCTATATACATGGAACTGAGGTTGTCAATGTCAGATCTCTTGTTCACTGTTTGAAGAGTGTTTATGATTTTACATATTTCGAGAATTGGTAGAGCTGTCTGTCTTCTATGGTGATCCAATATTGTTGTTTTTTTTCAGGTTGAAGTTGTGGTTTTCTTCGATGCTGTGTTGAAGCAGGGCTGTCTTTTCCTTCAATCGTCGAATATCGTACTCCGTTGATGCATCGTTGATATAGCTGTTTCGAAGCTTTTCCAGTTCATTCATCGTTGAGCGGTGGCTGCTCAAACGTTGCTTCAGTAAGGTTGTTATCAACCCGACATAGCTGGCATCACAATCATTGCACGGAATACGATATATAACGTTGTTCTACATTTCCATAGGTATGGGGCTCTTCATGTTGCTGAACAGTTTTCTCGTTGTATTTTCGTACCGAGAGGCTAGTACAACATTGGGATGTACAGCTTCAAATAATTTCCTCAAACGTTGCGTGAAATCATTGACGAATAACATGGGCTTATAGTTGATTGGTGTTTCATTCTCGGTGGTGTTATTTGGTGGCCGATTCAGTTCTCTGTTCAGTAACCGATGTCGAAGAGGTGTAGGGTAGTGATTGATCTTGAGATGTTCTTCGATGATTCTATCAGCTGTTTCTCTTGAAGTGTTGGTGGTAAATTCTCGAACTCTATGTATGAAGTTGGATACTGTGTTCATTTTCAAATGTAGTGGATGGTTCGAAAGGAAATCCACTAAGGACCGAATGGTATTGTAAGCCCATGGTCACATAACATAAGTGGAAATGCTAAGCGAAAGCGCATCAAAAAGTTGACCCCCTTTTCTTGTAAAGGAAAGAGGTATAACTGGTATAAAGGACATCGTTCTGTCAATGAAAATTGTAAAAACAAATCGTTTTGACAGATCTTTGAAGCACGCCATTTTCAGCTGGTATATTAACAGTAAAGCTTAAAAAATCCGGATATCTAATTGTGTTGGCAAAGATTCTAAATAAATTCTCCAGTTGGAATACACTTAAATTATGTTATGGATTCCTGTAAAATCTCAACAGCCGAACAGTTTGGTAAAATAAATTAACGGAGTACGGGGTTAATAATAAGAATGTTTGCAAATTTGACGTTTCCTATTATGGACCCTCCATTTGATTCCCATGTTATCCGGCTCGCTGCTGACGTACCCTATTATGGACCCTCTTGTGTGGTTTCATTTACAAAACTGTTCAAATATCTATATATATATATATATATATATATATATATATATATATATATATATATATATATATATATATATATATATACCTCAGACCAATATTTTGCCTGAAACTGCTGCTTATATATATACAAATCTCCTTTGTTGGATTTTTATAAAAATAAGTTTGCTTTAAGTGTAAATTTTAGGTTTTTTTCTGTCGAAGATCCATAATCCGCAAAGGGTCCATAACTGGCATTAACACTCTACAAATATTAAATCTTCCATATAAAATTTTCAATATGAATGTTAGAGCGTGCGTGTTGTACAATTGTGAGTGTTATGACTTATAAAACAGTTTAATAAAGTTTTGTTTAGTTAAGAAAAAATACTCAAATCTGAATTGATTCAAAGCAAAATAAATTCCTTAAATTCAAAAGTGAAAAAATACATTTATCCAAATTGGGCCGTTTTGGGTTACGCTTACTACCATTTCTGCATCTAGACATTCTCTATTTTCATCAACATTTGCAATGAAAGATATAATACTGAGTGATTTTTGAGTAACGTTGAACCAATTTTCTCAATTGTTAGTAAAGTCAACGTTAAGTAAATTTTGTGCCACAATAATAATGGAATGCTCATGAAAAGTTTCTGTTAAAAGTCTGCTGCAAATAAATCAATTTCTACCCGGTTATACTCTTAATAATATTCGCTGACAGACGTTTTACTTAGATTCATCAACTGTTTTTTTTTTTGCACAAAACTTACCCTCTGGATTTATCATGGGGATTCAGAAAGTCGGAGGCCTCAAAGTGGTCTGAGCACACGTATTGCGGCTTTTTCCTGATGTGTTTGACATTCAAATTCAAATTTGAATTGAAGATCCAACGCTCTTGCACCTCTGGTGTTCTGTTTAGCGAATGAAAATAAATAGGGTAGGTGATCCAATTATGGATGCAATATGTCAACAGTAGTAATAAAAATCAAGTTGTAACCGCGTTTCTAAAACGCAAGCATGACTTTTTGGTGTCAATTACTAGTTTAATGCCTTGCGAATCTGTTGATTTAAACAATTTTAGTACTAAATTGACTTTAAGCTTCTAAAAATGGATTTTAAAAAGCGTTGTCTTTGTACCAATTATGGCAATAGCGTTCCTAGCATTCGACATAAAAGTGTACCAATTATGGACTATCGAATATTTGCACGAAATGAACTCAAACGCCATGAAGAGCGAATGATAATGCAACGCTAATAGGTAATAAAGATATCGCTCATAAAATTTTCCAAAAATTTTGGGTTAAATAGATGTTAAATCAATTTTTTGCAATGGGTTCATGGGAGAAAATTAATTTTCGAAAAAAAAAGTCAAAATGTAGTGTAAATGCAAATTATGATACAAAACAGCATTAATGATCTCACATTACCTTACCAGTGCCAATGTTTAACGAAAAAAGAGGGAAAATTCAAAAATCGAGTGTCGCTGAAAACCCCTCTCTATCATGAAATTAGCATCTTCCGCTCGCGAACGTTTTCGAACGTGTGATTGAAAAATCTTTGTAATTGAGTACAAAACATGAAGATAATGCCTTACCGAACCGTCCCGTCGTGGAAGTCACCCGTAAAATAGCTTTAATTCTTTTATTTTACTGATCAAAAAATGTAAACAAACCGCCTCCAGAGTATTGCCATAATTGGGCTCTCATACACTCTTTGTACCAGTTATCGACATAGTGGAAATAACACGATTTCCAACTTAAAACAGTAAAATTGATTGCATACCAGCTAAATTTATTCATTTGTTCTCACTAGGTAACATACAATCATCGGTTGAAACAGTTTATCCGGATGAAAACATACATTTCGTAACGGAGGTCCCTTAGCCAACTGCTAAGAAGGTGACATATATGTGAGGCAAAATTTTCAAATGTTCATTTTTCGAAGCTTATTGCACGAATTTTCTTTTCATGGTTTAGTTACCATCAAAAACAAATAGTTTAATCATTCCTGTGAATATAAGCCATTATAGTCTAGTGAAATAATAGGAAAAATCTCTTTTTGTTCCCACTATTGCCATAATTGGTCCTTCTACCCTACGTTGTTAATTTAAGTGTAGATGTTAAGTTGCACATAGTTTCAGTACCGCTTATCTAACGCGTAAAGTGACACACCACTCGTTTTGTAATTGCTGCAGCAATCGAGAAAACAGCACTTCCTTGACGGCATTTTCAAAAAAAAAAAAAAACTTGTACGCACTTGCGTAATCGCTCTAATCGGATCAAGCTGACAATGCTGTTCTATACCAGTTTCATATTCTACCGCCGAATTCGTCTTTGAACCTAAGTTGGAGCTAACGGAACCCGTCCTGAATATTAGCTTCAGTCCCAACCCAATTCAGGTTCAACCGAACAAAAATCGCCCTGACGTTGGTTTGTTTATCCTGCCGACAAGGATGAAAATTGAAAACGACATCGACAACAATGGTGCGGCAATAATCTTACGGGTAGTAATCCTTTATAAGAGAGATTCGCGGAAGCTGACATTCCTGTCAAAGTGTAAGCCAATCGAGCAGCGAGAGCTGTCAAAGTGTGAGCCAAACGAACATGCGTTATGTTTGTTTTGAACTTTTCTTGAAGAAAAATGTAATCCGCTTGAAATTATTTCGGTAAAAGTAATTTAGCATGAACCAAAAATATCATATATTATGCTTTTTTAAATTTTTGTCAATGCGATTTTTATTTGTTGATTCTTTCGGCTGTTTATTAGTTTGGATATGTAGCTCAAAGATCTATACCGAAACAAAATACACTTTTTAGCAATGAGGAAGTCATGTCCGTGTTACAATATTATTCTCGACACCGAGCAAAATCAGCACTGTTGGTCTATTGCCAAATCATTCCATTTTACTTCCGCTTATCTCTCTATAAAGGATCACTACGGGGGGCGACAAGCGCTTTTGTCATACATTCGAAAATGTCCAAACAATAAATGGTACAGAACTGTTTACACTCATGTTAAAATGTTAAAATAAATATCGATTTCTGGAACTTTGATGTTGGCCTGGAAACAATTCAGTAAATATTAGCACAAACGTGAGCACGTGAGAGTATTTTTAAACGCATTACACAAATAAGGGAGAATGGAAAGAGATGCGTGATGCATACTTAATATATTGAGGTGCCAAACAAAAAGTGACACGGGAGCTCTCCACCTTCCGGGAGCGATTGAATAGAATCGATTTTTGTTTGAAGTGATTATTGGACGCTCCGGGAAAGGAGACGTAACAAAACAAAGCACACCAAGATTATTCACTAAAGAATTATATCAAATGCGCTTGCAGCCTTTGATTTGTGTGCCCAATGGACCCATTTGATTTTGATGGGAAAAGTTACGTAATGTGTTTTCCATTTAAAATCGTTACCTAGCAAAAACAAATGGAGCTGTTGGGCACACTTTTGTTTGCTGCAAGCGCCTTTTCCCAATTAGGATGTTTTCAAATGTTTGAAGAAAACTTGTATAATGATTGTGACATTTCAATGTCGTTTCAACCATTCTTCAATTGCCTTCTGGGTACAACTTTTTGAGCACGAGTTCCACATATGTTATGTGCCATGGTGTCTGGTCGCTTAGTGGATTTCCGCACCGAGATACTGTTTGCTGGATTTTCGGTGCCTGTTCTAAAACTCACTTTTAATCGTATTTCTACTCACCGTAGCAATTCAAAACTTTAATGCGATACTTGAAACACTTCGATTTTTCATACACGATGCTCCTGAGAGTAATAAATCATGAGAGCATTAATTCCAAACATAAAAACTGACATCACTTTCAATCAGTGAGAGCGGCGCATCCGATTCATAAACAATGTTGGCTCAGTGAATTTGCGTTCCAGTGCTGTTTTCTAGCACAAATTGACTAATATACAATTTGTGCTAGAAAACAGCACTGGAACGCAAATTCACTGAGCCAACATTGTTTATGAATCGGATGCGCCGCTCTCACTGATTGGAAGTGATGTCAGTTTTTATGTTTGGAATTAAAACTGTTTGGATATTCATACACTTGCTACAACCACGTATTTTACAATTGAATAATACTCAAAAGGTGTACAAAGTCACAAGTGCTGCAAAACATTTTTATGTGTGAGAAGAACAATGTACGACGCAATTTAACAGCAAAAATGAATATAAGATATTATACAGTACAATTGACTGCTGAATTCAAATGCATACTGATGGCAACTTTCTCCGTCCGTGAAAAGTAAGAGGAGAGAGGAGAAAACAGCCAAAAAAGTAAACAACACACGCATGGTATGAAAAATGCTTATAATTTTGGTCAAAAAACATGTTTTGAGATAAATAGTGATTTTGAGCTTTTATGAAGTTGTTGATGAATTCATATCGACAATAATACCTTTGTATGAAACGTGTGCTAGTAATACTGCCTACATAATTCTGTGGGTGGAGGTGTACATGGAAAATGATGATTTATTTTTGGCCAACGCACATAACATTGTGCTCCGCCTTGTTGGGTGGCTCGAGTAGGTGGCAACATTATGTTTACGTGCTCAATGAACTTCCACCTTAAATCCTCTGTTGATTAACAATTTGTTACTAGTGGCTTTTCGTACTCATGCTGCGTGCACTAGAGCAGCGAGCTCGATTTGGCGCACCTAATACAATTAGGGTCGTTGGGGGACCACTTAGCGTCCACGTACGGATTTCAAATTTTTACCTGATTTTTTTTCTTACCAAAACGAGCACTTTACAATGATGAACTTATAACATTTCGCATTTTCGAATAATAAGGGGTGGCCTACTATGCACCCGTCTGAAACGCGGTACAGCAAAATTTGGAGTGGTGGTGAATTATCAAGGACAAAGTACATGCTGATTGGAGGTAAGTGGAATATTGTTTTCCATTATGCTCCAGGCTTCGTATAAGGCAATTTATACAAATTTGCATCACGTTTACAAGTTGCAAAACCTTAGGTTTCAGCTCTAAACACGCGTTAAAAGGAGGTTTATACCCCATTGAACTCAAGTTGTTCTACTACTCTACCATCAGCTAGCGTAAATGAAAATGCTACCGTATATTAGATGAATGCTCCTTCGGTGACTGCGATCCCGCTCGGTAGTTGGCCTGATTTTGCCCGGCGAAGCACGAAGCCGAGAGCGATTTGTATGATGGATATGTATGACGTTGATTTTTATTCTTCCAGCGGATTCTCGCCCCTCTCCACCAGCCGATGTTGGCGTTTACCGAGCAAATGAAATGAAATGAAATTACTTAAGTGCTACAGCATTGCACCACGAGGTCGGATTCTGGGGGGCGGGAGAAGTCGGTGGGATAAGCCGTGAAAAATGAGATAAGAGAGATAAATGATGGCAATCAGCGTTGAGTCGGGATGCGAACGAGTGTTGTTTCGTTTAAAAATCGTTGGCAAATATTGCCCTACCGGTCACGGGCGGCCCTTTGATGCTGCACCGACGACACCCGAGCGAGGAAATGGGCCTAAGAATGAGCCGAAGATTTCATTCATAATCCAACCGCGGACAGTCAACCGAAGTTGCACACAATTTTGCAGGGAAGCACGGATGATCGCACAGTGGCGGGCTTGCATACAAAAGTCGGACAATACCTCAAACATTGTTCTAAACGCCAAAAAAATGTATCATTTGCTAATTTTATGTGCTGATTCCACAAATTTCACACTCAAGCACGGAAATGAGCATCTCTACCAGTCGATCCACCGAGTACTTTTGATTGTATGGGAGGACGAATAAATGCTCACCGACTGGTTGGATGGTCTTAAACGCCCAATCTACAAGAAATGGCATGGTTTTCCGGCGAAACTTATTCGGCTGATACGTGCTACGTTGGAATCAAGGGTTCGGACGGCAGACGATGTGCCAACCTCGTTTGTGACGTTAGACGGATTGAACTTTCGAATTTACTGTTCAACATTGCACTCGAGAGTGCTATAAGGAGATCTGACGTGCAGAGAATCGACACTATCATCAAACGGTCGCACATACTGCTTAGCTTTGCGGACGATATCGACCTTATTGAAATCTATCGTAGGTTAGTGGAGGGGGTATTCGTGACTCTGAAGAGAAAGACAGCGAGGATTAATTCTACCTGATCATTAATTCTACCAAAACGAAGTACATGGTTGCAGGTAGAGGAAGAGGCAGGCTTGTGGTGAAGGAATTGAGGTAGTGTTTAATGGGAATGTTCGAAGTTGTTAGAGAATTTGTTTATACTTATGACATGTCATTACGCCGTTTCCCATGAAGTTAAAAGACGTGCTGCGGCTGCAAATAGGGCCTTTTACAACAAAATTCGCCCTGTATGAAACATTTATTCTTCTGGTGGCTCTCTATGGGGAACGAAGCGTAGACGTTGAAAGAGCAAGCCTTCGGTGTTTCCGAGCGTAAAGTGCTGCGGACAATAATCGGTAAGAAACTAGAAAATGGTTTGTGGCGCAGACACATGAATCACGAGTTATATCAAGTGTACATACTTGATACATTACTAATCGTGTAAAATACGACAGACTTCAGTGGGCTGGTAACCTAGTGCGAATGTCGGAAGAAAGAGTTGTGAAAATAATATTCAGCATGGAGCCATGTGGTGGTTGCTGACTTCGTGTAAGACTTGAAATACGTTGGCTGTACGCAGTGGAATAGGGCCTGATGACCCTAAACTTTCAGGGCAACTGGAGAAGTATCGCCCAAGACCGACGAAGATGGAGCATTGCGTGACGGCAATGGCGTGACGCTACATTGTAGCCATCAATGATAAACATTGATGAACTGGCACTACATCATCTAATTTAGAAAAACTTCTGTAGATTCCATTTTCGATCATTTGAGTTGTAAATTTGGCTTTCATGCTTGAACTATTAGAAGTATAAAAATGTAGTTTAAATATGAAATTTTGAAATCAATTTTCGAGATTTTGTTCACTCTTCCGCCACTGTGCATCGTCATCATCGCCCTTGGTCACTCGCTTACAAATCGTGAATTTGTCCGAAATCCATCAGCAAACCGTCAGGTTGTCCGGTTTGACCATTAATTAACCTCGGCTGCTGATGAGCCCCCATGTGTCCTCGTCCTGACGACGAGTGGAAGTGATGCAGTAGCACATCAGCAGCACAGCAGCCGCCAGAAGTAGCGGCAGCCCTTCTTAATCCCACTAACGTTGTAAAGCAATTAGCAACAAAGCAATCATTAGCATCTCCCTCCGTTGGATGGATTAACGTACATTTCCAGTAAAGTCCGAAAGAAAACAAGAACATCCAGGAGGAAATGCAGCGTTTTATGGGATGGGGAAACAAATTCTGATTGAGCTCAATGGAGGATAAGGTACGATCATTTATCATTTCTGAAATTTCTTTATTTGATAGTAAGGATTACCGTAAGATTTGGCAATACTTAATAGTTGAATGGTGCATGCACCAATAATGTTGCAACTATGGCAATCTATTTACATTGAATTGCTTAAAAGGCGTTAGATTCATCTCAATGAATTTTTCTACAAAACTAATAATTCGTAAATGTTTGGAAACAATTGCAAAATCATGCCAAGGATGCTTTTTCGATTCTTGCTTCAGACAGGAAAATTATTCGCGATGAGTGTTTCTCGACTGTGCCTCTGGGCGTTGTATGTCTATTGTCAGGTGTGGTGCTTCTTCAAATGAAAATCACTCACTGGAATCATTAAAGAGTAGGTGTCGTTTAATAATGCAAAGGGCCGGTGGTGAAAGTTGGTTTCCAAGTGCGTTTACGAAAATACATGAGGAAAGGTTGGGGGCCCAGATAGCCGTAGCGGTAAACGCGCAGCTATTCAGCATGAGCATGTTGAGGGTCGTGGGTTCGAATCCCACTGGTCGAGGATCTTTTCGTAAAGGAAATTTTCTCGATTCCCAGGGCATAGAGTATCATCGTACCTGCCACACGATATACACATAATGCAGCAGTGGAAACACTCAAACACAAATTGAGTGTGTGCCGAAGAGTGGCTGCGGCGTGGTCGCATCTGCAGAGCGTGTTGGCAACGTTAATTGATGATCGTAGAAGACTCTCATACGAGGAGCTCGTACATCCCGTCTTTGATGGAATGAGAAATAGAACGAAAGCGAAAGTATTAAAATTGTTTATTAATTATGTCTCCTTTGTCATTAATTGTGATAATGCAGTAGATGTTGGTGAATTAGATTTTTACCTCAGAGTTGAATTGTAACTAATTTCAATGTAACTAGTTTTACACATAATCAACGACAATAAACTGAATTTTAAAAAGTAAAAATATACACATGCAAAAATGGTCAATCGGCAAAGAAAGCTCTCAGTTAATAACTGTGGAAGTGCTCATAAGCACACTAATCTGAGAAGCAGGCTTTGTCCCAGTTGGGACGTAACGCCAGAAAGAAGAAGAAGAAGAAGATGAGGAAAGGTTATATTGGCAACAACAACTCTTAACATTATTGGAACTCTATCTATTGGAAAATTCAACGCCCATCGACTGACGAACAAAAATGGCTTACGACTAATTTATTTCTCTACCTCAAAGAATATGGCCATTCGTAGCGGCTACTTCCGGCACAGCCTTCCAAACTGATACACTTGGAGATCACTACAGCAGACAGGATCATAAATCAACCACGTTCTGATTGATGGACGGCACTTCTCCGACATTATCGACGTCGATGTTAGCTCTGTGCACTATCTGGTGATGGTTAAACTCTCAAAACTCTCCGTCGTTAACAACGTACGGTACCGACGACCGCCCCGGTATGACCTAGAGCGGCTTAAGCAACCGGATGTCGCAGCTGCATACACGCAGCACCTCGAGGCTGCATTACCGGAAGAGGGTGAGCAGGATGGAGCTGGAGAACATGAAAAGCAGCCATCAACAATGTAGCTGAGAGCAACGTCGGGTTTGCATATTTTCAGATAGCCAAGCGGCGCTGAAAGCTTTAAAATCATTCACAAGCCAATCAAAACTGGTATGGGAATGCATAACACTGCTAAAGCAATTGTCCGTTAAGAACCAGGTTAATTTATACTGGGTACCAGGCCATTGTGGAATTGAAGGTAATGAAAAAGCGGATTTACTTGCAAGGAGAGGGTCAAGTGTCCAGTTCATAGGACCAGAACCCTTCTGCGGTGTATCCAAATGTTTAATACAAATGGAATTGAAACAATGGGAGGATCAAATGATACAGTCAAACTGGATTGCAACAGAAACCTTAAGGCAATCAAAACTGTTCATAACTCCAAATAAAAACGTTACGGAAAAACTTTTAAGTTTAAACAAAAAATCTTTAAGCATACTTATTGGACTTCTCACAGGACATTGTCCGACAAGATATCATTTGAATAAAATCAATCGATGTCAAACTGGTGTCTGTCGGTTTTGTGACTGTGAAATAGAGACCTCACAACATTTGCTCTGTGACTGCCCAGCGTTATATGTACGTAGAAGACAATATTTCAATAAGGGCATTTTAAGCCCTTTTGAAATTTGGTTAGAAAATCCCAATCTGGTTATTGGTTTCATTCTAAGAATCATACCGGATTGGAGTACTTCGCATCATCAGTCAACGGCATTTACCCCAAATGGTAATTCGTCGTCCTGAAAGAATGCAAATTAAATAGGGGTATACCACAATAGATCAAATTCATGGTCGCAGTGGTTTAAATCCCAACACCAAAAAAAAACGTCGGGTACGTGGGACGGAGTCGACGGAACGATTAGTTCGACGAAGAAAGCAGGAAAATTCATGCTCCAGTAAGGGACCCGGCAGAACGTGGAACGTTATAGACGCAAACGGTAACAGCAGACCTGCCTCTTTCGTGAGAGAAAACGCCGCCTAGAGCCAGTCGCAAGAAACACGTAAGTTCTATCGGAAGCTCAACGCATCCTGCAACTTCTTCGTGCCGTGAGCCGAGATGTGCAGGGATAAGGATGAGAGCATTTTGACGGACGAGCGTGAGGTGATCGAAAGGTGGAAGCAGCACTTCGATGAACATCTAAATGGCGCTGAGGGCATAGGCAATGAAGGTCAGGACAACGGAGGAAATGTCTTATGTCATTTATGAAAGCATAAATAAAATTGTGTGATACGAGGGGCCCAGATAGCCGTAGCGGTAAACGCGCAGCTATTCAGTAAGACCAAGCTGAGGGTCGTGGGTTCGAATCCCACCGGTCGAGGATCTTTTCGGGTTGGAAATTTTCTCGACTTCCCAGGGCATAGAGTATCTTCGTACCTGCCATACGATATACACATACAAAAATGGTCATTGGCACAGTAAGCTCTCAGTTAATAACTGTGGAAGTGCTCTTAAGAACACTATGCTGAGAAGCAGGCTCTGTCCCAGTGGGGACGTAATGCCAGAAAGAAGAAGAAGATACGATGATCAATTTCACCCTTCTGATCAATTACACCCGATTTTACGGTATGTTGTGGGTCTCGCACTATCAAAGTTACCCGTATTATCAAAGTTACCGTAAAACGGGGTATCTTTGATAATGCGGGTAACTTTGAAAGTGCGTAACCCACCACATACTAAACGAAATATCATAATTTCTGTTAATCGGTTAACCAAAACGAATGCAAAACTGAAGAATATTAGTATGACACTGCATGTAAGAGCTATTTTCATTTGAATCGAGAACATTTGAGGCTTTTTATACGGATATTGAAAATTGACACAATTTTATCATTTTCGAAACGCTTACAAACAATCTGTTCTATGATCACTATTTGATGTAGTTTTGAATAGTTAGCCACTTATCTTTGACAGCCTAGTTATCATAAAACTTGAAAACGGTCTCAAATCTCTTAGCGAAAAGCATTTTCACAAACTAGCACCATTTTTGTGATCTAAGTCAGAAATTTCCATACAGCGTTAAACGCCTAGAGGTATGCAATGCCCTACAAATGTTCGTAATGCGTTCAATTTTGTTCGATTCATAATCCATTATCAAAGTTACCCCAAAACAATAAACCGACTTTCGATTATATGAAAAATTATATATCCATTCATAATATATCTTTTGGCAATCTATCAACTGCAATCGATAGCCAGGATGCCAGTAGTCGTTTTAAAAATATAAATTATAATTCTTTGAAACAGCATGCATAAATATTCAAGTTTTCTTCGAAAAAACTATCAAAGTCACCCCGTTTTACGGTACCCCCGTTTTATGGTACGTCGTGTAGAAATTGAAACTCCAGCCAAAAACTATCACTGTAGCACCAAGAATTAGCACCTCGTAAAGCACTATTTTAAAGGCAGTCGCGCTTGCTTAAGTACAGTAAATTTTGCACAGAAAATGAAAAAGACACTTGCATTTTTTTCTCTTCTTTCAATTTAAAAAATTGCACTTCAACTAAAAACTGTAAAACTATCCGGGTGGTGTAGTACAGATTGAACCACCAGCGGAATCGTGGGAAAATTATCACTAAGGACGCGAAAAAAACCGTGACGTGAGTTCAAAACACGTCCGTTCGCGGCAAAGCCTACTGCGCTTATTTCTTGGCAAAGCCATCCAGCAATTTGTTGCGTAAAGAACTACTTGATACTTGATGGGCTACAATTCGTTAAGATGAATCTGCGCCGAATGGATGAGTCTTCTCCACTGGGCTCGGTCCTGGGCCAATCGCTTCCAGTCGCCCCGAACGTTAAGTGCCCTTAAGTCCTCCTCAACCGCAAAAAGCCATCGTGTGCGCGGCCTGCCACGAAGTCGGCGGCCTCGTCCGGGTTCTCTGTTGAATATTATCTTTGCTTGTCGTTCTTCCGACATACGGGCAACGTGACCAGCCCAACGCAGCCTGCCGTGTTTTATGCGCTTGACAATATCCACCTCTTTATACACTTGGTACAACTCGTCATTCATGCGACGCCGACAGATGCCGTTTTCTAGTTTACCGCCGAGTATTGTTCGCAGCACTTTACGTTCAAACACCCGGAAAGCTCTCCGGTCGACTTCCTTCAATGTCCATGATTCAAGGCCATATAGGACAACCGGAAGGATCAGTGTCTTGTATAACGCGAGTTTTGTTTTCGTTTGCAGGCTACGGGACTTCAGCTGGTTACGGAGCCCGTAGAAAGTCCGACTCGCAGCTGCAATACGTCTTTTCACCTCGCGGGTAACATCATTATCGCATGTCACTAGTGTTCCAAGATACACAAATTCTTCCACCACTTCAAACTTTTCACCACCTAGCACCATTTCGCTACCACTAACACGTCCGGACCCACGTTGACCACCAGCTATCATGTACTTCGTTTTTATGGTGTTGATTGTGAGCCCAATCCTCGCTGTCTCCCTCTTGAAAGGCACGAACGCCTCTTCCACTGCCCGACGGTCAATCCCGATGATGTCGATATCGTCCGCAAAGCCAAGGAGCATATTAGAACGTGTGATAATGGTACCGCTTCTCTGCACACCGGCTCTCCTGATAGCACCTTCGAGCGCTATGTTAAACAGCAAGTTAGAAAGAGCGTCACCCTGTTTCAATCCATCTAAGGTTACGAACGATGACGAAATCTCGTCCACCACCCGCATACTTGATTTCGATCCATCAAGCGTTGCACGAATCAGTCTAATCAGCTTCGCCGGAAAGCCATGTTCGGACATAATTTGCCACAACTCGTTTCTCTTCACTGAATCGTACGCTGCTTTGAAATCTAGTCTGTTGTATACTCCCGGAATTTATCTAGGATTTGACGCAGGGTAAACATTTGATCCGTCGTTGATCGGCCCACTCGAAAACCAGCTTGGTATTCGCCGACAAAGGACTCCTCATACGGTCTCAATCTGTTGAACAGAATTCCAGACATGATTTTGTACGCCGAATTAAGGAGTGTTATCCCTCGGTAATTGGCGCACTCCAGTCGATGCCCTTTCTTGTACAGAGGGGAAATGAGACCTTCCAACCAACTAGTAGGCATTTGTTCTTCCTCCCATATCCTCAATATGACACTATGAAGGAGTTCGTGCAGCTGCTCACTTCCGTGTTTGAGAAGTTCGGCCGAGAGCTCGTCCTTCCCAGCAGCCTTGTTGTTCTTCAGCCCATTGATAGCTTTTTTTTACCTCATCTAGCGTTGGAGGTTCCACAGCCTGTCCATCGTCATCGATTTGAATTCTGCTACCAGATCCACTTCCATTATCTCCGTTCAACAATGACTCGAAGTACTCTTTCCACCTGGCGGCCACCATTGTTTTATCCGTCAGCAAGTTTCCTTCACGATCGTTGCACATGGCGGGAGACGGCGCTGTTTTTCTCCGCACACCATTTACGGACTCGTAGAACCGTCGCATGTTGTTCTGTACCATAGCTTCTTTCGCCTGAGCAATTACTGCCTCTTCATGCTCCTTTTTCTTTCTGCGGTGGATCCGTTTTTCGGCTGCCCTTGCTTCCTTGTACCGCTCTCTGCTCTGACGGGTACCAGACACCAGCATCCGGCTTCTAGCCAAGTTCTTCTCGTTCGTCATTCTCTGGCACTCCTCGTCAAACCAACCGTTCTTTGGTCTCCGTTGAGCAGTACCTACCACTTCTCGCGCTACTGTGCTCACCGCTCCGTGGACTGACTCCCACAGATCGCTGAGGTTGACGCTTTCGTCGATTTCGCTAATCCGCTCGTCAAGCTTTTGATGGTAGTCCGCTACTACACCAGCTGCTGACAGGCGTTGGATATTGAAACGCAACGATTGTCGATTTCAAGAACTCGAAACGGTTGATAATCGCGCTCGAATTTTGCTTACAACGAGATAGTGGTCTGAGTCGATATTAGGACCCCTGAAAGTTCTAACATCGATGACATCGGAAAAATGTCGGCCGTCTACCAGAACATGGTCGATTTGGTTGCAAAGTTCATCATTTGGGTGTTGCCAGGTGTGCTTGCGGATATCCTTGTGTGCAAAGTAAGTGCTGCTGATGGCCATCCCCCTGGTGGCAGCAAAGTTCACTAAACGTAGGACGTTGTCGTTGGTAACAGAGTGAAGGCTCTCTTTACCAATGATAGGGCGGAAGAAGTCCTCTTTTCCGACCTGCGCATTAGCGTCGCCGATGACAATTTTCACGTCGTGTTTTGGGCATTCTCCATAGGTCTTGTCGAGACATTCGTAAAACGCGTCCTTCACGTCATCGGGTTTGTCGTTAGTCGGTGCTTATACGTTGATCAGGCTGTAGTTGAAGAACTTGCCCCGAATCCTCAATACGCAGATCCGCTCGTTGATCGGCTTCCATCTAATAATTCACTTCATCTGCTTCCCGATCACTATAAAACCAACTCCGTGTTCAGCTTTATCGCCACCGCTGTGGTAGATGTTGTATTTGAAAGCGATTTTAGCGATGGGGTCTACCGCTCGGAATTCACGTTCTCCAGATCTTAGCCAACGCACTTCCTGAATTGCAGCCACGCACACGCCAACTATTCGCAATTCACGAGCTAAAAGGCTCACTCGTCCAGGTTCATTTAAGGTCCTGACGTTCCAGGTACCGAGTTTCCAATCATAGTCCTTATTTCGTTGCCAGGTCGGTTGCCGAAAATAACGTTCGTTTCTTCTTCTTTCTCCATCGTACGGTAACCTTTTGGTTAAAATAGATCTATGTGGGACTGTAGGGTAATCAAAGATGTAAAGCAAGTTAACGTGCAAATTGAACGGTGCGGGCGGCTTGCTATCTAACGCTCCAAACGCTGCTTGACGAATGGGTGGTTGCGTAACAGTGGCTGCACCATAAAAAGGATGGGGGAAAACGCACCCGGCGAGAATGTATGTGTTGGGGCTGATATGATGCGATGAGGCTGATAGGCGGCAGTGTAGAAGAGACTCCCACCCTGAAAAGAGGTCCGATTTAGAGAATTTGACCGAATCTTGTCTCGTGGCGTCAATTACCAGCGACATCAGCCCTTAGTCTCCAAGCAAGTGGGGTATTGTGGAACTTCGGCCGACCGCCTACCGGGTTCGCCAACCTATAAGCTGAACCGAAATCAGTTTTGGTAGTACCTCCAGCTCAGTAAACGAAGAGATTTCCTGGTGACGTCCGGGGAGCACGTGGCTCTAACCCCAGCAGCGAAGTTCCAAGCCCGGTCCTTGAGGCCCATCAGTCCAGACACTGTCATCGTCAGGCCCGCCGGCCAGCCCCTTGACACCTGCTATTGTCGACACTCGCATATAGATCGGTGACCAGAGACTGCTTCGAACGCCTTCCACGAACACCCTCAACTGTCCGCCAGCGGAGACGATCCTGCTAGTTACCGCATGAAGCAACCGTGTTGAAGATACCCTATCGCATCCGCTTCCCTCGGGAAGTCCGCAACATAGAGCCCTCCAGCGTCGAGTAAACGTGGGGAACCCCCGCCGCCGTAGACGTCGCCCAGCACCGAAGGTTAGCAATAAATTGAAGTAAGTGAGAATTCATTCCATTTTTGTAGGACTCCCACATCCGAAACTCTCCCCTACTGAACACGCCCTGGGACCCGGGAGACAGAAGACGGCCTTTGGTGCCCACCCCGGAAGCGGCCGTTGGCTCAAGACCAGCTGCTTGGGGCTTAGGCCAGTCCTCTTCGGGGACTGAGCATTTCTCCCGGGGTCAACTCGTTTCACCATTTTTCGTGGTGGATAATGAATTCAGTATGCTACCTTACCGGGGTCGCGCTACCTACATCACGTTGATGGGACTGCCATCTTAGGTGTAGCTGACGTGATACAGCATTTCATACTCAGCCACTGGAAGCCAGAACAGACGCTGTTTGAGCCGCAGCTCCTGGTGTACAGACGCTCAAAACGCACCTCCTCACTCTAGCTGATGTCAGAAGGACAACAGTGCCCAGGCTGCACTACCAGCTAAGTACGCAACCCTTAGCTGGCGGTCTTTGTCATCATTTGACCCGTGGAAGCGCGAGGTAGGAACTTGTGAGGACCAGAGCTGTGTTGGTCGCTCCTTCCTGATTGTCGACTCACCATTTTGCGTAAAGAATTACTATGGAAAAAAATGTAAAACGATTTTTTTTTTCAGCACGAGTCGTACATCTATCCAATAAGGTATGCGGATTTGGATTAATACGACGAGTGCTTGAAAAATAATTAAAGGTATATTCAATATTTTTAATCAGTAAAAAACATTTATGATATTTAATTTCCTGAAAAATTGACACAATATTCAATCTTAAAGCAACGAAAATAGCCATTTTTAATTTTTAAATGTGTGGTGTAAAAGTAGGTGACACTATGCACTTGTTAGTACAATTAGCCCTCCTGATTTGAAAGAAAATTTTACTCAATATACCACAAAAAAATACAAAGTTTTGGTACTTTTAACGAATATGTGTAAATGTTTAAACTGAAATATATATATATATATATATATATATATATATATATATATATATATATATATATATATATATATATATATATATATATATATATATATATATATATATATATATATATATATATATATATATATATATATATATATATATATATATATATATATATATATGAAATAAGAAACCTAGTTTAATTTTTCGACCTAGGATTTTTCGACTTGCTAACTTCGGATATTTCTAAATTCGTTCATCTCTGTTTGTCTTGCCAAAATTAAGACACATCATGAATTGCTAATTCTATGACACATATTTAATTAAAATGGAAAAGCCACCGGCTCCCAGCCGTGCTGGCTTTGCTGTTGTCACATTCAAAATTCGATCCCCTGAAACAAGGGGTTCTCCCATTTACTTATGCAGCACACGCGCCTCTGCCCATTTGAACGAGTCCTTTTTGGCAAAATTGAACATTGTCACCAACCAACCATCGAAAAAGCCATCATCATTAGTGCCTCTCTGGATAAGGCATATACACTTCTTACACACACTATAAATAAAAACTAAGAAACCCCAAACCGAAAGCGCGTTCCAATCGTTGTTGGTCGTTGGTCGACTGCCGCCGCCTGAAAATGCTCCCGAATCTCCGCATCTCATTCGGGGGCCAGGGTCAAGATTAAGATATATGATTGGTGGTTTTTCATTCCGTGCCGTATTTGCAGATCAGCTCGACCACCGGTCATCCATCGTCGCCAGTCCAGACGAGTCGGGTGGTTGTCGGGCAGCTGCTTCGGTGAGTTGCTGAAACAAAGGCAAGCGATCCCCAAACCCGAAAATGACCTAGCAAAATTGGCTTTCGCAAAGTGGATTGCGTTACTTACAATAACCGACCGCACTCCAGCTATCCAAGTTTGGTCTCAAATTTTACGAAAATTTAATTTATTGATAATTATAAGTGTTGGAGTGTCGGTAGACAACCGGAGTGACGATGGTAAAAGTGGAGTAATCAATTAATTTAGTGGAAAGAGTTCGTTTGATTTTAGAACCTAAAGTTTACGTCTGTACTGAAAGAAATTTTGTTTGAAGGATACGAGTTTGAAACGGGTTTTCATATAAGATGTGTACCACAAAAAGCACTGTACGGTTCATATTTTTTTAAGATGTTGTTATAAATAAAAGAATTTGAAATGTGATTTTTCAAAGGCTATTTTTATTGATCTGTTAAATAATATAGTTTTTCCACTGGATGCCTCAGAAATATAACAAATATGTTAAAAAGGCGTTGTTTCGGAATATTGGCTTCTTTCCAAAGCTAAATTGTTAAGTTGCCTGAAAATATGTACCGTTAAGTCACCAGTCACCGTGCAGCCTCCATTCACCGTGCACATATACAAATTCCTACATAATATTCATACAATTTTCACAAATTATTTTTTTGTCAGCTAAATAAGATAAAACTGATGAAATGAAGTAGTTTTTGTCAAAAAGCATTTTGAAAAACCTAGTTTATGTAGTAAAAAACATGTGAATTCTGTTTGATAATAAGATTTTTCAACACTCTTAGTAGGAACACCAAAAATTCACATTTTTCATTTTAACGATAGAGTATGATTTATTTGAAAATTTCAACAAGTTTTCATTGTGGATACTATTAGTAAGATGTATTTCATCGTATGAGCAATGAGATTTTATGCAAATTAGAATTTTATATTGTGTTTCAGTCGAAACCCAAATGCACGGTGAATGGATCCCTCTCATGGATGGTTCCTATTACCGTGCGTTAGTGTAAAAGGCATGAAATTATTCGGTAATATTAGATTTATTGTTATATCGTCAGTAAACTACTTCATATTTAGTTTTTGAGTGAATATGGAATGATTTGGACAATACAGTCAAACCTCCTATAACGATTTTAATGAAAAAATAATTATTTAGCCATTTTTTAAACTTTTTATGGATTTTATTGTAAATGAAGATTTGAACAGTCTTAAAAAATGAGTGCGCTCACTATTAGCAACATAATTGCTCCACCAACAACGTTTCTTCAAGAAACAAAATTAAATCATGGCGAAATCTATACGCACGGTGAATGGTGCACTAGTGTGCACGGTAAATGGTGACATAGAACGGAACGAGGCGACCTTAACATGAGATTTTCAAACATAATTTTTGAGTAATTTTTAGTTATGCATCACTAGTTTTAGATTTTTCCCTGAATTATTATATAATTGTACGCTACGTAGTGGTATTATAATACGCTTCAAATTATTTGGAAAAGTTATATCATTTTTTGAAGTGCAATTTTTTTTGAAATGCACGGTGAATGGTAGCTTGACGGTAATCAATTCCATGCATCAGGAAAAAATCCGTAAAATGAAGCAACTTCTAGTCCAGGCTCTTTGTTTCAAGTGAGGAAGCAAAGGATGCCGACAATCGTGGTAAGTATTTACGAATTTGAAGGATTTAGGCGGGATATCTTGAATTTAAACTTGAACATTAAGGAAATCTAGGTTTCCTTCCAAATCGCAATAATGACATCCGTAGTCGGCAATTACGTTAATGTACACAATATCGTCCAACGAATGTGTGCTGACGAAGACAAGGAAGATGCGGTAAACAGGACAATCGTCCAGCTGATGTCTCTTTTACAACGAAGATGGCGAGAGGAGCAGCGGCACTTAACACATCGCACAGCACATGGCTCTGAGTCGTTGAGGCAGCCGAAATCGTCGGACCGACCTCGGCACTTGACAAGTCAGTCTGTTGAAGCGAGCATATGAAGGAGACCAACGGGCGCGACTGAAATGGGTAGATCCTTCGCCGGGGAATAGATCGAGTAGAGCGGGCGTAGAGTAGTATCGGTTATAAGTCGTCGAGGAGCCTGCAAACCGGAAGTCATTCTCCAACTAGAATTTGCAGGACCGACCTCAGCCCGGAAAGCATTGGTTCGAGAGATCTTCCGCCGTCAGGGAAATCTTCGTCGGAGTAGGATACTTGCATCGTCGGGGACTATTCTGAGCAGCGAGTCACCGGCTTAAGCCGTCGGGGCACCAGTGACCCGGAAGCTACCCTACAACCGGAATCGCTGGACCGACCTCGGCATTCAACTGGTCCAACCTGGAGATTTCGAGAATCTGCGGATTAGCAGCAGGCGCAAAAGTTGCGCAGGGCTCTGGCGAGATGCCAGCCTCAAACGCGTCGCAGCAGAGCAACGAAGCGTAGCAATCGCAAATGCGGCAGTAGAAACATGGCCCTGGCACGATCCCAGACTCAAATGCAGTACGAAGAGAGCAAGGGACGAACAGATGCGCAAGATGCACTTGAGTTGCACGCTGGAAGCAAAGCAAGGAGCAGTGCAGCGGTTAGCAGAAAAACCTCCCCCGTGAAGTAATGCCAAGAGGCAGTTCCGGGGGGAGTGGCTCGTGGGCGAAGGTGGATTTAGTCGAATTCGATATGACTAGCCTCCATATCGAACGTTAACGCTAGGTTAGTTCGTAAATGCAATTTATCACCTTCTAAAACTGAAAAAAAAATTAAAAAAAAACACATCGTTAAATCCCAAAGGCATGCGGTAGAGGCGGTCGCAAGACCTTTCCTTGGTGGAGTACCGATGTCTTCAATGCAATCAAAAGCCTACGTAGACTGGCTCTGGTCGACCCTTCGAGGGCTAGTAAGCTGAAAGGTGATCAAAGATGCCAAAAAGGACATATGGATCAGAATTTACGGCTCAAGTGAGCTTTGGAGGAAGGTCAAAGCCATCAATGGTAAGAGTAGGCATGTGCAAGTAGTGATCAGGGTAGAGAGAAGCTTTGCTAACGATTCGGCTAAGGCTGCTGGGGCCTTTACTGATCAATTCGCCAAGGTGTCGGTGAACAGCAATTTCAGTGATATGTGATATGAGTATGTTTAAAACTACTATTTGAACTTTAAAACTTCCCTTTTTGCAAAAAAAATAAAATATGGGAAATGGTACTCTTGGCTGTTTAAACTTATACGTAACCTTCACACACACAATACATAAACACATTAATTGACCACCTGCCAAACAAGCAGAAATTTGACATTTTGAAAATCCTTTCATTTGATTAGGTACACAATTAAAAAATGACCCCCTGTATACGATTACAGGTAGAATCTAATTTTAACATACCCACACCCTTTTTCTAGTATAAATAATAGATCCATGAGATGTTCTCTTCAAGTCGAGCACTCGACACTGAAGAAGTCTGTAAATCACCGACGAAATAGCCCAACAAACAATTTTGCTGAATTAGATTTGAACTAATCACTCTTAAGCTTATTTCAGTTTAACAAACTATTATCCAGCTACTAATGTTACTTGGGAGGCCTATCTGTCAAAATAAGCAACACATATAAGGGTTTAAAGGTATTTGCTCGCCTTACTAGTGATTTTAGTATTTCATTTTTTGCAAAAAGTGAAGTGTTAAAGTTAGTAGTTTCAGAGAGCTCGTCTTGAACGAGCTCGAATGAGTTCACCAGTCGCGGCACTGGAAAGGCTGCGGGTCCTGACGATATAGGTTATCATATCTTAACCCCTCTACCGGCAGCTTCATTTTGTGCCGCTAAAAATATTCAAATAGTGATAACTTTTTTGTTTCCCAATATTTTTGCACCATTTTTCACAAGACCGTTAAAAACTCTTTAGTTTTAGAATCCGTATCGATATTAATCATTGGTGATCTAGTTTTGAAGATATTCCGATGTTCCTTTAGGGACCGACATTCTCCATATAAAATGTCTTTGGCGGCCATTTTGTTTTTTGGTCAATTTATCAAAAAAAAAAAATGTGTACTATATAATCCCAGATAATAAGGAGCTACTCTGAAAAAACATACAAATCGGTTCAGTATTCTTGGAGAAATCTGAAAACTACGATATGAGGTTTTTTAGAGTTTTCGAGATCTTATTTTGAAAGAATGGTGCAAAACTATCGAGAAACAAAAAAGTTATCGCGATTTGAATGTTTTATGAAGCTGCAGGTAAAGGGTTTAAGGAAACTATCTTTTGTCGGCCGGTTGGCTTTTATGTACCAGGTTTGCATTTTATGAACAATGGTGCCATTCCTGCGAAGTGAAAAGGTTAGTTATTCCTATCCCCAAACCAGGGAAGGATAAGACGCTGACAGAGGAATATGAACCGATCGCGTTGCGTAGTTGCACGGGTAAGACAATCGAACGTAAGGTTGATCGACGCTTGTCAACTGAGTTTGAGAGGCATGAACAGATCAACACACATTTCGGCGCGGCTATGTGTCGGAGACGTTCTTCGTCCGACGATTTACATGTGATATCATGTCCCTGTGACATTTCAAACATCCCATGAAGCGATTCTCAATCCTATCAGCTCCACTTTGAATTATTTTCGAGCCGACTGGAATATCCTTCCTTTCTTCCTTTTGCTGGCGCTACGTCCTTCAAGACATGACCTGCGCCACAATGTTACGCCAACTAACTCGGTCCATGGCTGCTAACCTCCAATTCCTCGATCGCCCCACACTTCCAAGATCCTGCTCCACTTGGTCAAACCACCTAGCTCGTTGCGCTCCCCTTCGTCTTGTACCGGCCGGATTTGAGTTGAACACCATTTTTGCAGGATTGTTGTCCGGCATTCTCACAACGTGTCCCGCCCATCGTACCCTTCCAGCTTTGGCGACTTTCGTGATACTGGGTTCACCGTAGAGTTGCGCAAGCTCGTGGTTCATTCTTCTCCTCCATTCTCACATACTCCGCCGAAGATCGTCCTAAGCACACGTCGTTCAAAAACTCCTAGCGCTTGCAGGTCCTCTTCGAGCATTGTCCACGTCTCATGCTCGTAGAGGACTACCGGTCTTATTAGCGTCTTGTACATGGTACACTTAGTACGGAAGTGAAGTTTACCAGACCGCAAGGTCTTGTGGAGTCCATAGTAAGCACGACTTCCGGCGATGATACGTCTTCGAATTTCTCTGCTGACGTAATCAATGATCCGAGGTAGACGAATTCGTCCACCACCTCGAACTCATCCCCGTCGATCGTCACGCTTCTGCCTATGCGAGCTCTATCGCGCTCTGTTCCTCCAGCCAGCAGATATTTCGTCTTCGACGTATTAACCTTCAATCCAACCCGATCTGCTTCATGTTTCAGCCTGGTATACTGTTCAACAACCACCTGGAACGTTCTTCCGACAATGTCCACGTCGTCAGCGAAACAAATGAACTGGCTGGATTTATTGAAGATCGTGCCCCGCATGTTGAAGCCCGCCCGTTTCATAACACCTTCTAGCGCAATATTGAACAGGAGGCAGGAAAGACCATCGCCTTGTCGAAGTCCTTTGCGTGTTTCAAAAGGGTCCGATAAAGCACCCGATATCTTCACACAGCACTGTACACTATCCATCGTAGCTTTGATCAGTCTAGTCAGTTTCCCGGGAAAACCGTTCTCGTCCATAATCTTCCATAGCTCTTCGCGGTCGATGGTATCATAGGCCGCTTTGAAATCGATGAATAGGTGGTGCGTAGGGACTTGATATTCGCGACACTTTTGGAGGATCTGCCGCAACATAAAGATTTGGTCTGTCGTCGATCGCCCGTCCACAAATCCGGCTTGATAACTTCCAACAAATCTGCTTGCCAGTGGCGATAGACGGCGGAAGATGATCTGGGAAAGCACTTTATAGGCTGCATTAAGAATGGTGATCACTCGATAGTTCTCACATTCTAACTTGTCACCCTTTTTGTATATTGGGTATATTATTCCCTCCTTCCACTCCTCCGGTAGCTGTTCTGTATCCCAGATCCTGGCTATCAATTGGTTACAAGTGGCCAACCTGTCCGGGCCCATTTTAATAAGTTCCGCTCCAATACCATCCTTTCCAGCTGCTTTGTTGTTCTTGAGCTGATAGCATCCATAACTTCACCTATTGTTGGCACGTCTCCCTCATCCGCCGTACTGATGAAGCCATTCCTCCTGCTGTCTTGATCTTCCTCCTCTGCGCCGTTTAGGTGTTCATCGTAGTGCTGCTTCCACCTTTCAATCACCTCACGTTCGTCCGTCAAGATACCTTCATCCTTATCCCGGCACATTTCGGCTCGCGGCACAAAGCCTCTGCGGGATGCATTTAGTTTCTTGTAGAACTTACGTGTTTCTTGAGAACGATACAACTGCTCCATCTCTTCGCACACCAACTCTTCCAGGCGGCGCTTTTTATCCCGGAATAGATGGGTTTGCTGTCTTCGCTTCTGTTTGTATCGTTACACGTTTTGACGGGTGCCTTGCTGCAGCATCATCGCCCGCGCTGCATTCTTCTCGTCCAAAAACGTCTGACACTCCTCGTCGAACCAACCGTTCCGTCGACCACGAACCCAATGGCACCTTCCGCTGCGTTGTTTATGGCTGCTTTGAGACTACTCCAGCAGTCCTCAAGAGGGGCTTCGGTGAGCTCTCCCTCTTCCCGCAACGCTGCCTCAAGGCTTTGCGCGTATTCAGTTGCGACTTCGGGTTGCTTAAGTCGCTCCAGATTGTACCGGGGCGGGCGTCGGTACCGAATGTTGTTCACAACGGAGAGTCGTTGGCGCACTTTAACCGTCACAAGGTAGTGGTCCGAATCGATGTTTGCGCCGCGATAGGTTCTGACGTCGATAATGTCCGAGAAGTGCCTTCCATCAATCAAAACGTGGTCGATTTGTGATTCAGTCTGTTGGGGTGATCTCCAGGTGTACCGATACGGGAGGCTGTGCTGGAAGTAGGTACTACGTATGGCCATGTTTTTGGAGGCGGCGAAATCATCAGTCTAAGGCCGTTTTCGGTCGTAAGCTGGTGAGCGCTGAACTTCCCTATAATCGGTCTAAATTCCTCCTCCTGGCCAACCTGAGCGTTGAGATCTCCGATAACGATTTTGACATCATGGCTTGGGCAGCCGTCGTATTCACGTTCCAGCTGCGCGTAGAAAGCGTCCTTATCGTCATCGACACTTGCTAGGTGAGGGCTGTGCACGTTGATTATGCTGATATTGAAGAAACGGCCTTTGATCCTCAACTTGCACATTCTGTTGTCGATTGGCCACCACCCAATCACGCGCCTCTGCATTTCGCCCATCACAATAAAAGCTGTGCCCAGCTCATGTCTATTGCCGCAGCTCTGGTAGATGGTATAACCATCCCTTTACGTATGTACCGTCGACCCTTTCCAGCAAACCTCCTGCAGCGCTACGATGTCGAACTTGCGGACCCTCAACAATTCGGAAAGAATGCGGGTACTTCCCAAGAAATTGAGAGACTTACAGTTCCATGATCCGAGTTTCCAATCGTTAGTCCGTTTTCGATGCCTGGGTCTATGCCGATTGTTCCGGTCCGAATTTACATTGTATGCTTCCTGTACTGATGATTTTTACGGCTGGCTTGTAAGGCCTGCACCAACCCCCTGTCTCGCCGGAGGATCATCGTGCACAGCACTGTTTAGAGTCCCACGCTGGCACTAGGACGATGATCAGCCACTCCTAACATGGAGAACAGACGCTGTTTTGAGCCGCCCCTAACATGGAGAACAGACGCTCTGATAAGCTACACCCTCAGAAGAGAGGAGCCCCCCTTCCCTGTCAGCATACGACCAAGGTTCCACCAGGGTTGGTTACCCGATCTTCCCTACGGTTACTCGTATCCCAGGCGGCACCACGGGGAGGTAGGGATAGGAGTTACTGGACAAGAGGCTAAGGACCACAAATGGGGTCTATTTTATACCTGCAGGTACGCGAAGTACCAATGGTACGCATTGTCCAGTCATTTACCACCCAACGTAAGGAATATATATGAAACATTTATTGACTCTAATCTTGATGTTAATTTTCCTTTACAAACAAAACTTGATATTGACAATGCTCTTGAAACTTTAACAAATTCCATTGTTGCAGCCAGGAGCATTGCAATTCCAAAATGTGAAGTAAAATTTGAATCTGTGATTATAGACGATGATCTTAAGCTCTTGATCCGTCTTAAAAACGTGAGGAGAAGGCAATTTCAACGCACTCGCGATCCTGCTATGAAATTTATATGGCAGGATTTGCAGAAAGAAATCAAAAAACGTTTTTCCCAATTAACCCCTCTACCGGCAGCTTCATTTTTTGCCGCAAAATTCAAATTCAAATCGTAATAACTTTTTTGTTTTTCAATATTTTTGCACCATTTTTTCATAAGTTTTCAAAAAACTCTTCTAGTTTTAGGATCTGTGTCGGTATTGATCATTGGTCATCTGGTTTTGAAGATATTCCAAAACTCCTTGGGGGACCGACCCGTAACCAGAACCCCTCGTAGATTTCTCAGGCTACAGAATTTTAATCGTGTTCGGATATTGACTCTTCGGAACAATACAGTAATGAGAGTATGTTGTGAAAAAATGAAGCAATTTGGTGCAGCCATCTATAAGTATTGAGCAATTAGGTTTCTGGAACCACGCTGGCCAAATGAAGATCTTAAAAACTTCAAAAAACATCATATCGTAGTTTTCAGATATCTCCAAGAATTCTCAATTGATTTGTATGATTTTTTCAGAGTAGCTCCTTATTACCTGGGATTATATAGCCCACATTTTATTTTTTTTTTTTATAAATTGACCAAAAAACAAAATGGCCGCCAAACACATTTTATATGGAAAATGTCGGTCCCCCAAGGAACATCGGAATATCTTTAAAACCAGATCACCAATGATCAATATCGACACAGATTCCTTAACTAGAAGACTTGTTTGAGAACTTGTGAAAAAATGCTGCAAAAATATTGAAAAACAAAAAAAGTTATAGCGATTTGAATATTTATTTTGCGATAAAAAATTAAGCTGCCGGTGGAGGGGTTAAGAAACAAACATTTTGAAAATAAAATTTCTCAATTGAACCCTGGCTCTAAGCTCTTTTGGAAATTATCTACAATTTTGAAAAATCTTTTGAAGTCTATTCCAAAATTAAAAGAGGACAATGAACTATTACTAACTTATTGCAAAAAAGCTCAAAAACTCGCTATGCAGTTTGAAAGTGCGCACAATTTCGATTTAGGACTCTCTAGTCCAATAGAAAATCAAGTTATTCAGGATATCGAAAACATTCTTGATGAATGTTTTCGAAAATATTTGAAGACTGATTTGCAAGAAGTGAGTACTACTATCAAAAAATTCAAATACAGTATTACCTCGATATAACGTAACTCGATTTTTTTTTTCGTTACGCTATATCGTGGTTACGTTACATCAAAGCATTTTTTTTTGTTCTAAATTTCGATCAACAATACATGTTGTTTGATGAGAAATTGGGCCTTACATTGATATTATTGAACTAGCAGGCATTTTCAGTATATCTTACATATATTTTTGATATTTTTCCGAATTTAAATATTTTATAAATATATTTTTTTTATTTTCTTTACCTCTCCATTGCAGTAATCCTTAAGAAATGTGTTCAGAAAAAAATCTTTAGAGGAATCCTTGAACACTCGAAGAAACCATAAAAAAATCATAAATTAGATCTTTCAGAAATCTTTAGAAAAAGTTAATGGTGAGCAGTTTATGAACATTTCTGGCAGGCAGTTATGGAACTTCAAAAATTTTGTTATGAGGAACTCGTGATAAAACTTCCAAAGCAAATATTGTTAAAGTTTATTGACAGAATTTTGGAATGAATGTCCCAAGAATTCTTTAAAAGATGTTTTTTGCTTCAGGATTCATAAAGAAATCACTAGAAAACATTAAACATTGAAAACAAGAACTATCTTTGAGGAATTTTCTATACAAAAGTTTCTGAACGAATACGTGATGGAATTATCGGTAGTATTCTATGAGAATTTTCTGGGGGGATCTGGGGGAATTACTCAGTTTTTGAACGAATCTCTGAATATATTTTTGTAATAAAAAATATCCATAGAAAATTGTCTAGACTTATAGTTTTCAAGAATTACTTGAAGAGCCCAATGAAAAAGAATCATTGAGAACTTTCTTAAGAAAGAAGAATTCATAGTTGAATCCACTTTATATCTTGGAGAAATTGCTTGGTGGAATTTTTGTACAAAGGCACAGTAGATTTCATAGATATATTAACAAAAAACTATTGGAGAAATTCAAAATAGTTGAATTTAAAATTCCTAGAATCCGGAATTCCTTGGAAACAGTTCTTGGAAATATTCTTGAGAAATTCCTGAAGGAATATTTGAACCATTTCTTGGTGGCTTTAAATGCGTACTTTCTGATGAAATTTCTCAAGGAATCCTTAAGACGGGAATCCGCTGAGTCAATCTTGATAAAATGTTTCTAGAAACTCTAAGAGGAATCTCTGAAATCGCTTAAAAGAATCTGGTGGAATTCCTGGTATCATTTCTGAAGTAAATCTTGAAGTTTTTAAACATGAATATCAGGAGAATTAACTAGTGGAATTTCTGGAATATGCCTGTCGGAATTATTTTAAGAATATGTTTATACTTGAATATCAGGAGAGTTGATGATGAGTCCATGGAAAAATTATTGGCGGAATCTCTGGAGGCATCCTCACAATGATTCTAGTTGATATCCGTTGGGAAATTGTAGGACACATCAAACTCTTTGAGAAGCCATTTGAAGGATATATTTAAGAATTCTTGAAGCAATAGCTTAATATTTCCTCAAGCATTTTTAAGAAAAAAAAAAGTTTATCATATATACGTTAAATAGTGTGGCCCGGTGACACACGAGTTCAATCTGAGTTTGATCTAGTCTAGTCTTTTTGAATGCAAAGTCTTAATCAATAATTATTCAAGTTTTCATAGAAAATTGAAGTGAGTAGCAGGCTTGGTTCCAGTGGGAGCGTAAATGTAACAAAAATGAGGAAGAATGATGTATACAAATATTCAGCAATGACATAATGTTGGTTTTAACATTAGCTTATAGCTCACTCGATATCGTTTTATGACTGTATTCAGTGATAGTGAACGCTTGCATCGCTTTGATTTAGTATTAGTTGGTGTTTGGATCTTGAAAAATGTTTATTGCAGTTCATTGACCATGTTCTTAATCAAAATTGGAAAAATAAATGGTAGCCAAAAATAAGTTACGTTATATCGAGGTAAAAAATACGTTATGTCGAGTTATGTTATAAAGAGGTTACGTTATATCGCGGTTACGTTATATCGAGGTATGACTGTATATGAAAGCCTCTAGTGATGATGGAGTTTTTTACATCCTCGTCAAGAAATTCGCAGAGAGTAGCTTATCATTTTTGGTTGAAATATTTAACAAATGTTTTCAGTTGGCATATGTTCCTGACAAATGGAGAAATGACAAGGTTGTACCAATTCTAAAACCAGTCAAAAATCCTGCAAAAGGCTTGATTGTAAAATTAAAAAAAACTTCAATTTTCCAACACACATTGTTAGAACAATCTAAAGTTATCTGTCAAATCATACACCTCAGTTTAATTACACAGCGTAACAAAAACGACACCTTTGCGTGTCTCTAGGATGAAATTATGTGTCTTTAGTAGATTTTGGGTCGCTGAATTTGTTGTTGTTCTCAGAAATGTTCCAGCACGTCACAATTTTTAGCTACAGCTCGCCAACATTATATAGAACACTGGTTTTACTGATGTTTACATGAAATTTAAAGTATGATTTATCAAACTTTTTAATGATATAATCTACCAAACATGCTAAACAGGACTTGGACTTTCAAATTTCACGATAAAATTTAGTTTAAATGAATTTTTTTCAACATGTTTGCAGTCTTCATATGAAATTCTTAGTTTCTCTTATATGTAAAAATACAATTCTTTTCTGTACCACCAAAAAATAACATTTCTTCATCGAAAATATCATGAACTTTGTTGGTAATTATTGTTTTATACATGAAGTTTGAATTCTGCGACAAATTAAGCAAATAAATTGCCGTACAAGTTGGCAAACTTGCATACAAGTTGGCTGAAACAGTCGAATTTTGCATTTTCAGCAGTCAATATCTCAAAAACTAGACGTGCCATGATATTTCTGAAAACGGCAATGGGCTCAGCAACCCTTAATTTATTAAATAGCGGTGTTTTGGTGTTTGGGACAAAAACGTGTTCCGCAGTGTTTTAAAAACTCCAAGTGTGGAAGACATCCCCGTATAATCACGAACCATATTCGTACTGTTCCACATGCTATCCAGAACCGTATCCAAACATATCAAGATAATTTTGTATAACATCCAAAATAACAATAAACCAACTGTATCATAATTGGTTTTAACAGTTTGGTGAATGGTAATTGCAAAAATAACAATGTGGGAAATAGGCGGTTAAGTTATGTAACCATTTAAAAATCCCGATTTTGTCGAACAAAATTTTTCGTTTACAATTTGTCAAATGAGCAATATACTATCCATTTTTCGTTCAATCCACTGTATAACGAAATGTTTCAAAATAGTTGAACCATAAAGTTGCAGTACGGTGAGCTTATAGTGTTTAATAGTATTGTAACCCTTTTCCGTGATATTGTGTAATGGTAAAACAATAAAAGCCAAATTTAGTTATTTAACCTCTAAATTGTATTATTTGTATTATTGCATTGTACAGTTTTCTCTAATCCAAGATTTACTTTTCCTGGTTGATTGAAAAAAAACCTGTTACAGTTTCTGTCTTGTCAGAACGCTATTGTCTTTTTAATTCTGAATAATCATCACTCCTCCTTGTTTTTAATTGGATTCAACAGTAACACTAACTGCTCAGTCTCCCGGAAACAGTAAATCCGGAGAATCTGTGCAGATCTTGCTCGCTATGCTTGGTTTTGGCAACTGGCTGCTGAAATCCCATCCCGTCTCGTCTCGTGCAGCCTTTTCAAAGCCGACAGGGATACTTGAAGGATGCATGAGGACGTTTTCAATGTTTTCTGGCGTATGCGCTTATAATTTAAAAGTTTTGCAGATCAAAATAATCTGAAAAGGAAGCGGTGTAATAATGATGAGTTTGAGGGAAAAAGACAATCTTGTATCTGATCCGTCCTACCTACCTACTTTCCCGTAGAGATTCAGAAGCAGGAACAAACAACAACGATAATTATAACAAATTGAAATGATTTTATATTAATTAATAATATTTTCACTGCCATAAGTCAATTACTAGTTAGTTTCTTCGATAGCTTTAAAATTGAGCGAAATTTTGCCTCGCTTGGAACTCAACAGCTTTGCTATGTTTTGACAGATGTTTTTTTTGTGAATACACTTATACTATTTTATACCACCGTTTGCCGAACTGTTGAAAAACAGTACCATATAGTAAAATCGACTTGTGTGTTGCTACAAACTATTTCCCAGATGGCTTTTATACATTGCAACCATATCTGTCGAGTTTCTATCGCAATATCATTCAACAATTTCGGCACATAAAAATATATTGTAACTATTTGTGGTACATTGTTCAAACTGTTTGATATGGTATTAAGCTTGAGGATTCATACTGTTCAACAAAAATGTAACTGTTTAAGATACTTTAACCTTAACCGGTATAAGAAGCTTACTGTTTGGAATGTGAGTGAAATTGTAATTTTCTATGCGGGTCCTGTAAGAGCTGGTGTTCCTCAAGGCAGCATTTTCGGACCAATATCTCGTTCGGGAAGAAGTGAAAATGTGCCGCGAGTGTTAGTATTGTTTGATCCTTCGACCTGGTTGCTTGCTCTTGCGGGGGCGAGCGACGAGGGCAGGATCAAACATGTCACGCGTCGTGGCGTACCACGGTGGAATAGTATCGCGGATCGCGTTAGTAGTGTTTGATCCTTTGATCTTGTCGCTTGCTCCTATGGGGGCGGGCGACGAACACTTGTTCGGCGTTCAGTGCGCTTACTGAGTAATATCGCGAATCCGGCTAGGTGCATTCATTTCAAATTATATACTTATCGTTTATCAAAACGAATCCTTTACCCAACTCTTTCCCATATCCAAACTCCCAGTGTCTACTTGTGGAAGTGCACAGGACTCCTCGGCTTCTATAAAGCAACATTTCCCTCCCATCCCCAAATTGACCTGAATTCGGACGCAGTCGGCGCCGTTATTGTTTGTTATAATAATGAGAGCACCAGTACTTACACATTGAGGATGCTACTGATCCCGAGTAGTGTCTGTTGGTTCCCTGTGTAAGTACAGCTGTTCTTGCAATAACGGAGTAGCATCTGCGGGCGGTCAATCATGCTCATGCAGCATTTTCGGACCAATATCATACAATATTTTTACATTTTATTTACCTGAGTTACCACAGAGATGTCAAAAATCTTTGTTTGTGGATGACACAGGCATCTGTGCCAAATAGAGAAGCCTGCGTATCATCTGTCGTTTGCATGATTTTTTTTATACGAGGATGATGTGACTCGTTCAAAAAAGCTTTTTCCTATCATTGCTATTATCATTTCAATAAATTTCCTGTTTGCGGAAATCAACGAAATTGCCCGCAGATCGTTTCTTCCGGAAGTAGCAGTTGGTGGTGAAAAATTTTCCCAATATCAGCAAATCAGCTTATGTTCCGCTTTGCGTTCTAGTTTTTCATCCGTTCAACTCAAGATAACCAAAAAAGAAAATTTAAAATTTATTGCAATCACAGTATCCACATCGGTCACCAGCGGCAGCGGGGAGCTGCAGGAAAACTCCTTCGCCAGCAGAAAATTTCACATATATTTTAAAATTCCCATCACGGCCCAGCCCATCTGTAATGCTACACTGTGGCAGTGGGGAGTTTTTGCTACCTCCACTGGCCAAGTTGTACCCCACGCGCGCACAAATTGTTTGCTGGATTGTGTATTTTAAACAACTTTTGGCTGACCAACAACCAGAAATCCCTCTAACCCCTCTCCAGCGCAGCTGGACCCTTTTGCTTCTTTGCACTCAGTTTGCTTAGTCCGGATAAAAGTTTACCCCCGCTGCTTCTGCTACCACAGCACAGTGGCTTGAAGGCTTTAAAATCAAGCTAGTTTTCTCCAAACGATGATACTCTTTTCGAATTCTTTCACATATTTTTGTGATTTAAATCCTAAATTTGAAGAAGATTCGTAGGATTTTGAAATTTAGAATGCGAAGAAAGGTTGGTTTTAGAAGGGAGGATTTGCGTTGAAACAAGATGTAGTTTCGGGAATCCATATGGGATGGTAATTCTTTTATGGATAGAATACAAGCTTAGGGGTAATACAACAATATTCATCATTTAAATGAGAGTTTGCGGTTTTTACTGACATTTGTACTAAATCGATCCACTGTGTCCGGGTCCGGGTGAGTGAGAAGACCCAGATTCACTCGTCGTCGTCGTCGGTGTCCTTTATTTTCGAACGCCGCCGCCACCACCGTTTGGATTAAGTGTTACGATGTCTGATGAAGATAAAGAACAGAAAACGCTAATTACACTAAATTACATAAATAAATAATGCTCACACTCTTCGGTGCTTTCGGTGCTGGTCCGGTCCGTTGATGACACGAAAGGCGAAAGAAAGCAGTCATCACCGAACAACCCAATGTAATTAAGTTTTACACAGTACGATGCCCGTAATGGTTATGTTTGAATATCGCAACTTTATTTTACTCCCGGTGAAATTTGTCGCTTCTCCGGGCAACTCAACCGAAATTACTTTCGACAGCCATAAAAATAAATGCACTAAGTGATTCTTCTGTGAGTTTTTTACTCTCATCAAAGAAGTTGATAAACTCAAATCAATTAAGCGCAAAACCGCGGTCATCAATGTAACGATGAGTGATGATGGTGCGACAAAATACAAAAACTTTGACATGAAGATTAACTGTCCTTCGGAGAGATGCGACTTCCTGCTTTTCCAGCTGTCCCGTGGGCAATCTGCAGAAGGGACACTTTTTATCCACGAACTGTTGCAGCAGACTAAAGCAAGAAGCCCACACCTGGCACCTTTGTTTAACTGTTTACTCATTACAGTGATTAAACTTTTTGCGATTCTTTGGCCAGTGCAAACGACACAACAGTATATGTACCCAATCCTTCACAATTACATCAGTTATGCAAATCCATTCCAAACAAGTTTCCACATTACGTGTAATCGACCTTCAAGGATTTTCATAGAAAATGATGCGAAATCTACGATTTTTCACACGAGTAACGTTGTAGAGCAACTGAAAATCATTCCACTCTGGGGATATTTCTTTTTCACAACATGATTTTTCCAACTCATCAACTTTTCCAAAAATTATCACTATGAGCATGAGCATGAACATAAGCAAGGATGATTGTTTCGTAGTTGCACAGTTTAAAAGTCAATAACGACGCTGCCCGAGCAGAAGAAAATAGCTACTGAATACCGAACTAAGGTATTTCATACCAGAAAATTTCCAATGCATACAACCTAAATGAGGGAGGGTCGGTGTTCCCTTAGTGGACGGTCCCCTATAGTCGCACTAGTGGCTTTTTACGGCCGTTTCGCTGGTAATCGTAGCAAAATAATTTTTGACATGAAGATCAGTACCGTAAAACGGGGTAACTTTGATAGTGCGAGACCCACAACATACTAAACGAAATAACAATGTTTCTGTTAATCAGTTAAGCAAAACGAATGCATAAGCCAATAGTATTAGTATGACACTTCATGTCGAAGCTATTTTCGTTGGAATCAAGTACATTTGAGGAAAGTTAAGCAAATATGGAAAATTTGTGAGATTTTAGCATTTTCGAAACGCTCACAAACAATCTGTTCTACGATCACTATTTGATGAAGTCATAATGAGTTCGTCACTCATTCTTGACAGCCTAGTTGTAGTAGAACATGAATTCGGTATCAAATCTCTTAGCAAAAACCATTTTTAGAAACTGGGGCCATTTTTGTAATCTAAGTAAGAAATTTCCATACAGCGTTAAACGCCTAGAGGTATGCAACGCCCTATAAATGTTCCGTAATTGATTTAATTTTGTTCGATTTGTACTCCATTATCAAAGTTACCCCAAAACAGAAAACCGACTTTCGATTATATGAAAAATTATATATCCATTCACATGAAATCTTTTGGCAATCTATCAACTGCAATCGATAGTTAGGATACCAGTATTTGTTTTAAAAATATAAATTATAATTCTTCGAAACAGCATGCATAAATATTCAAGTTTTCTTCGAAAAAACTATCAAAGTTACCCCGTTTTACGGTAGCTATTTATCTAAGTACCAGTACCATTGACACACAGCTCGATTTTGTTCAAAAAATGATCGAAATAAATAGTTTTACTTAAAATTTGAGCTCCCTTGCACCTATAGTTAACCTATTGTTCCTATGGTAGCACTACTAAGAGAAACAATTTTGTTAATTAACAAAATAGTTGATAAATTAGGAACTCTTTTACATCAATCAAAAGCTTTTGATCCACACTTCAAAGGAAAAATATAAAAGTTTTGTAAAAATACGGTTTTGATTTGTGTTTTGCCTATTCCGTGAGGCTAGTGCTACAGTCACCCCACAGTTATGGATAGCACACAGATATGGATCAGAGTTGGATTAAAACAGGAATATCTCATCAAATAGAGTTGCAATTATGCAGAACATATTTTACCTATGTGAACCACGAATCTGTACAGCATCGCAATCAATAATAACATGCTTAAGCATATTTTTTCTGTCAGTAGGAAATAAAATGTCAACCGTGTTCCCAAAAACGTTGATTCATAACTGTGGGGCATTGAAAACCATACCACAGTTATGAATCAGAGATAAGGGGCGGTCCATTAATTACGAAAGACAATTTTCGGGGATTTTCAACACCCCCCCCCCTCCCCCCATGGTAAGATTTTTTGTATAAAAATAAAAAATAAAATGTATAGCGCGTAAGAATTCTCAGACCCCCCCTCCCCCCATAAACCCTTACCTAATTAATGGACAGCCCCTAAGACTATTCCGAAACAAACGCCAGAACGTATGCTTTCACTAACACACCATTCGTTTACCTCGCGGATAAATTGCTTTTATAGTGTTCTGATCCATAATATGAGTCGATTTGATCCATAATAGGGATCCTCCTCTCCCACTGATCCACATCTGTGGGGTGGACATCGTTTGAAATTTCTATAAAAATCGACACTTTTTTCGTAAATAATCGAGAATTTTGAGGTGTATTCCCAAAAACAACTATATTCTGCAGTGCCTGGAAGGTAATTTTGTTTTGTACAGCGTCACCATGATTTTTGACCATATGTTGTTCTGAAAAATGACCCTTAGTTGATCCATAACTGTGGGGTGACTGTACTATAGGAACAGAAATTAGGAATAGTGTTTCTATAAGCACATGTATTCCTAAAGTGGCACAAGCGATAATAAATACAAAAACATGAGTTTTCATATGTTTCATAATTTTTCCACAAAGCCAAGATAAAAAGCTTTCAGATGATCTAAAAATAATTCCGCAGGCTTTATTTTTCGATTTTATACGAATATTTGTTCTTAGCTATGCGGCTATTTGTACATCGACCCTATGCATGACCCCTGCATTAGAGGTAAAATACCTCAAATGATATCTCAAGCATATTATGCAAACACCAAACTGATACGTAGATCACGTATTATAATATCTCAATAACACACGATGGATTTTCATATAATAGTAAAATTGTTCAATAGTAGCTCAATATCTCCAACAGCCTTCAATAGCTGTCGAATAGCTCAATGAAGTATTTTTATTTGTTTTAGTTATTTTCCAATAGCATTATAATACCACATTGAGGTATTGATCACTAAACAATACCAAAATATGGTATCCATAGATTTATTTGTTACGGGTGGTTACACCCAATGCGGTCATCGGGGAAGGGAAGGAATGTTAGTTAGACAACCATTATTACTAGAGACCGGATATACCTCTGCAACTCCAACCTCAACCTGTCGAAAACAGAAGATAATTCGGTGCATAAAAGAGTTACCGGCGGGTAATATTAAGCAATTATTCTCGTACAAGCGCGTTCAAATAGATTTTTTTGTGTTTATTTGTCAAAATAAATGCGAGTAGACAATCTGAAGCATAGCATAAGCATAGCATAGCATAGCATAGCATAGCATAAAATTAGGGACGTTCCGATACTTCCGATATATCGGAGTATCGATATTTTGCTTTCGATATTCGATATTTTGGTATCGATATTTCCTATTCAATATATCGGTGGTATCGATATTTTCTTCCGATATATCGTACATTAATATAAGGAAAACAATTGTAGGGTTTTCTTCATTCATAATTCATTTTATGTACCGTAAATTCGGATGAAATTGATCGGTAGGGTGAAATTGATCATCATGTCACACAATTTTTTTCATACAAATAGAGCACCAAAATCAATCAAACTTGTAGTGAATGAACGTTGTTTGTCTTAACTATTGTCGAATGGTGTGTTGTGAAGTTTTTTCTGTTGAAGAATATTTATTTCTATGGAAATAATGTAAAAATGCAAAATCATGTTCGGGCGGGTATTCGAAAACTTCCATAAACTTCTAGTTCTAAAAAAGGATTTGAACATGGTACCATTCTCAAAGCTTGTGAGTTTGCTAAATATATATCCCCAAAACAAATTTTATCATCAAAACTGGTACATTTTGGTCAACTTTGCTCATTTTGTTGAAATAATTGAATTTCTGTTAGATGTTTGAAAATTCCTTTGGAAATTGCCTACATTGAGGCGTTTTCTGCTGTATGTTGAAGCTTAATTATTTAATATTTCCATAAATATTCATTTGTTAAGAATTTAATAAGCATATTCGGATTCAGTGAGCTCAAATTAAGTAAGTTGAGTAGTTTTCGAAACTAACAATTATTGTATTGATAAGTGATAAATTTCACCTCAAAATGGGATTACCCCGATTTTTTATTTTAGAGATAATTTTTAACATTAAAATCACATTTGTTAGAAAATTTCGGTACATGAGCCAATAAGACTCACCATCGTACCGTAATTTCGGGTGAAATTGATCATTTTTCACTGTTTTCTTGGTATGCTTTCTAAACTGTTATCAATACCATGCAACTAAATGCAGGAAAACAAGTACGACGGTGACCCTCATTGGCTCATGTATCGAAATTTTTCAACAAATGTGATGTTAGTGCCAAAAATCTGGTCTAAAATTAAAAATCGGGGAATCCCATTTCGGGGTGAAATTGATCACTTGTCAATGTTATTATTGTTAGTTTCTAAATCAACTTTACATACTTAATTTGGGCCTCCTGAATCCAAATCTGCTTGCCAAATTCTTAACAAGACAATATTTATGGAAATAATCAATAATTAAATTTCAAGAATACCGCGAAAAACGCCTAAATGTAGGCAATTTCCAAAGGATTTCCCTACTTTGTTGCAGAAAATTGAATTTTTCAACAAAAAGAGCAAATTGGTAAGAGTTTTGATAGTAAAATCTGTTTTGGAGATATATTGTTAGCATCCTTACAAACTTTCAGGTTTACACCATGTCCAAATCCTTGTTTAGAACTAGAAGTTTACAGATGATGATCAATTTCACACTAAACTTGATTCTAGAATTTTATATTATTTTCATAGAAATAAACATTCTGTGGCACAAAAAAACTTCACTATACACAATTAGACATTATTTAAGACAAACAACGTTTATTTACTATAAGTTGCAATGAGCTTGGTGCACTATTAGCAAGAAATAAAATTGCGTGACACGGTGATCAATTTCACCCGAATTTACGGTACTCGTTTTCCTGAATAAAGTTGTTGGGCATAGACAACAGTATAGAAAACAGATCAGAAAAATCTTCAAAAATGATCAATTTTACCCGAAGCTACGGTATTTAAAAAAGTAGTTACCATTCGAATTGTACTATAATGTAACAGAAAATGTTTATGTCTATATCGGTCAAATTACCAATAATCTTGAGTATTCAAAGATTTTTTTTTCGAATCTTAGAAAACTAAACGGCAGGTCTCTAAGCGATTCAGGAATTTTGCTTTATTTAGATGTATCATATGGTATTCCGATATATCGATATTTTGATTCAATATATCGGTGGTATCGATACTTAGATTCGATAATCGTATCGAATTAAATATCGATACTTTGCAATATCGGAACGTACCTAATCAAAATACCGTCGATGGGGGTGACAATGGGTCTAGGGGGTGAGATTGGGTCAAAACGGAAAAATATGTTTTGTGAAATATTTCAGCTTATAACGCTGATATTACTAAAATTAATAATTCATATGTTAGGGAACATATCATTGCACATAATTCATAACAATATACATGTTTAGAAATAGTAGTTTTTGTTTACTACATCAATAAACTTGCATGTTGAAACTAGATAAAATTTACAACATTAAATTTCTCCTGTACAAAGTATCACGCGTGTACTCAAGCCTCTATCGTTGTATTAGTAGAATGTTGAAAGTCTTTTCATTACACATCACAGGTATTTTCCGCAATCTGTTTGATTTTCCCACAAAAAAAAATCATTTTTTTCGGTACGATGTCTAAAACATTGAAAATGGGGGTGAGATTGGGTCAAGCAAGAACGATAGTAAATGAAATTCCAAGTCCACTTTTTTGACATTTTACGGTGCCGGGTGTTCTCTTTTTTCATTAAGATGTGTTTTTTCTTTCTAAATACAGCATCTCCGAAACATCAAACAAGTCTACTTGAGTATTCCGTGCATTGAATAACAATACAACGCATTTTGACAACTTCTCAAACCAGCAACTGTGTTTCGTGCGCAGCAACATCGTAAATTTTTATCAAAAGAATGTTTTTTTTTTCTAAATTTGATTATTTATCAGTGTTTTTATATTATAGAAACATCTCATGGAAGTACAAATGAGTTGGATCGCTGAAATACGGGGATTATGACGTCAACTTCTGCCTGAAATTTATTGATCGTGGAATGTCGCACCGAAATTTATTTATTTGCGAAGGTTTGAAATAATCACTGTTTCAGTACACCTTTGGGGAACTGGACGGGCTTTATAGCAATGGAGATGAGACTTTGAAGACAATTTGAGGGAAAAACCAAGAAAATTTATGTTAACTTGGCGATAAATGTTGGGTTTACATATTTTTTCTCATAACTCTTCATTTTTCAGTATAATCTTTCTTTTTAATGGGTTTATCATACTTGTGAAACATCTTAGATATCTTTTTGTCTTGTTTGCATCGTTTTTTGTCAATATTTTTCAGTTGTGAATGGTTTTGAAATCATATTCTCAAAAACAAGATATTTCAATTACAGTGACCCAATGCCACCTCCTCTATGGGGTGAGATTGGGTCATTTTTCATTCACTTGTGGTGCCGCTGTGAATAAATATTTGTCTTTAATTTTTTGAACAGTTGTTAATGTACCATCAAAGTACATACACACCAAATTTGAAGTTTATTGGAGTTAAATTGCGATAGTTATTCAAAAAATAAATCGCACATATCCTTTTTTGACCCATTGTCACCCCCAACGACGGTATCGATATATCGCAATATCATTTGATATATTTGAGAGGAGCAAAATTCTTGTATCTCTTAGTTTACTGAAGTTGAGTTTCCTACGATTCACAATCAATTCTTTGAACCCTCGATATCATCGAAATGGACATGAATATCTTTTTTACGATACATCATATAACAATTGGTATGTGAAGTGCTTTCAAATTTTAAAAAATCAGTTGTTTTTGAAGAAAACCCTACAATTGTTATCAAAATATTGGTTTACGATATATCGGAAGGAAATATCGATACCACCGATATATTGAATAGGAAATATCGATACCAAAATATCGAATATCGAAAGCAAAATATCGATATTCCGATATATCGGAAGTATCGGAACGTCTTTAGCATACACTGACTGTACATATCAATGGTTGCTACTCCGTGATTGATCGAAACTGGTAAGAATTGCTCTACGATCCAAATGAATAAGAGATGGGAGTTTCCGATTATTCTCGAAGTGCAATTTTAGCAGATCCAATATTATTGATCACTAGTGGCCCTGGCAAACTTCGTCTTGCAATCAAGTAGGCTGTTGAAAAACGCTTTTGATCGTCTCATAAAAAAGATAGTTCCGTTCACTCTCGTTTTTTCAACTTTCCCGGTGAATATCCTGGGATTTTTATACACACAAACACGTCGGAACCCTTAACGAACAAAACGGAGAAAGAATCGTTCAAATCCGTTGACCCGTTCGTAATCCATTTCGTGACATACAAACACCAATCCATTTTTATTTATATAGATTAACGACGCCGGCCAAGTCCTTACAGTCAGTTAGGATGGGGAAGGAATGTTAGGGTGTAATGATCGTTGCTTCTAGATACCGAGAATACCTCTGCATCTCCACAATCACCACGGGAAGAGTGTTTATTACTGAGGGAGGAAAAGATCTGGGAGTCATCATTAGTCAGTGATGCGATCCATGGATAAGGAGGAATAATACGATTAAACGAAGCTAGTTTTGCATTTTGTCTCGAGAAGTTTTTGGTAGAAGATTAAAAAAAATCGTCAACATCCATGATGTCGGACCTTTCAAAAGATGTTTTTTATTAATGGCGAAAAAAGAACAATATATGTATATATTTCAAATAATATGAAACAGGAATGATGATGACACTTGTAGTGACGAACCATACATAGTTTTTTTTGAAAATTACATAGGAGTAACGCTGTACATTTTTGTCTCGAGATAAAAAGTTTTTGGTAGGAGTTTTAAAACACTGGTTGGTTTGACCACTTTCAATCTAAATACAATCTTACAATCTAAAAATGAACCCCAATGGTTTGTATGAGCTACCGTTCAAATTACCAGGGGTGCACGGTATACGTCAACATTCATTATGTCGAACCATTCAAAAGATGTTTTAGTAATGTCAAAGAGAGAAAATATATGTATATTGACATTATATAGAACAGGAAGATAACCGACACGTGTAGTGACGAACCACACAAAGTTTGTTTGAATATTACATAAAATTCACGCTGTCATGAAAAAATGTGTTTTTATAAGCATGAATCGAGCTCACCAGTTGGTAACTCATCCTCAACTGAATACGGATATCTTTCCGCACTCACACAACGTGAACCGTTAAACTTCTCGGCGTCCTGAAAACGACGGAGAACCGCGAATAACTTATGGAAATGGTCTGTTTTATTATTTAAATAATACATTTTCGCATTGAACTCAAAATAACATGAAAATGTCTTCTTCTAGATAAGTGATCATTAAAATACAGAATAATTTAAAGATGCTTATTTTATCATCAAAACGTATTTATTTTTGTGGTAGCTAGAGTCGATGAATTGAATAATCGATATAATGAACAATACTCATTTTTACTTCTTACATTTATTTGAGCGTGTAAGAATTGTCTTAGCGTGTTTGTGCATAGTCATTATATCGCATTAATATTTTGAGCGTGCACAAATGACACCTCGAGGGAGAACAAGCGCGAAAGTGGGTTGACAGTTTGTCGCGTGAAAAAGAGTCAGTTTAGTGAAGGATTTTGTGGCGAACGGATGTGTTGATTTGCACCCAACCCATAAGTTCGGCTGATGGCGGAATCGGCCAAAAGTTATGTGAGATGGTGGTTCCGGATACTACAATTTAGACAGAAAATAACAAAATTTTGAAAATCGACCGCATGTTGTCCTTGAACATGAAACCTTATCCCAAACATCTGTTTCCTATCAAGATGCTTTAATGAGAATTATAAAAAAAAAACATTAAGAATGCGGGTTTGTGTGAAATAAAATTGAAGTTTATTTTTAAAATGTCAATGATAAAAAATGAAATACAGTGATCTCCCCATAACTCGATATTGAAGGGACCATCGAGGTAGCCATGAAAACAAACTTGCTTCTAAGCTTAGTGTTCTTATGAGCATTTCCACAGTTATTAACTGAGAGCTTACTATGCCGATGACCATTTTTGCATGCGTATATCGTGTGGCACGAAGATACTCTATGCCCTGGGAAGTCGAGAAAATTTCCAACCCGAAAAGATCCTCGACCGGTGGGATTCGAACCCACGACCCTCAGCTTGGTCTTGCTGAATAGCTGCGCGTTTACCGCTACGGCTATCTGGGCCCCTATTTTACTTTGGTTCTCCAATTCGATATCGAGATACGAAATATCGAGTAAGGGAGAGTCAACTGTATTATCCAGTTTCCTTTTTTTTCTTGGAGCTCAAATTGTTCACTACAACTTCTAAGTTTCGGAACTAGATATATCCAAGCAACTGCATGCAAAAACTCATAGACCATTTTCATAAGTTATTCTTGAGCCAAAATGATCGATTTTCTATGGGAAACTCATATACTACCATACTGAAAACATGTGATAAATTGCATCCTTATCGAAGATTATCGAGCACGATTTCCAATTGTATCGATTTATTCTGGATGGAATAGGGTAACGACTGTTTACATCGTTCTTAAATGCTAACAGCTGGTGCCAGCGGCAAAAAGTACAGACAACAACCTTTCGAATATTTAGTTTCACTCACTGGCCGCGACGCTGATGTTTGTATTCCAGGTATTCCACTCACTAATCACGCTACACTGCACAATGGTCCAGATAGCAAGTTTAGGCGGACATGAACTTTTCGACGTCATTTTGTGGTTTTAGAGTATAGGTTGCTTCCCAGAAGTGTCTCGAAATTAGTTGGACTACAATTCGTACGAAAGGGATTTTTTCTGCACTAATCGTAATAGTGTCCTATACGCCAAATTTGTTATATTAATAGATAGCAAGTTGGTATATTCAGCAAAGTTGTAGCATATTTTAATAGAAAAAACTTTGTAGAACAAACTTTTTCTCTATCTCTGATACTTTCTGAGATCATTGACTTTTTATATGAAAAAAATGAAGAAAATCATTTTTTCACTCATAAGTCATTTATTCACAAATTTTAGCAGCCTACTATGTTCTACAAAGTTTTTGGTACTATTATATTCTACAACTTTGGTTGATATACCACAGTTGAATTTCTTCACGTTTTCTTATTGTCTTCTTCTTTTTCTTCCTGGCGTAACGTCCCAAAGAAGATTTTATTTTAAAATCATGCCGTATTAAAAGTCATTTATGGTAATACCCAAGTAACCACTAACCCGCTAATTCGTCTCTTTGGCATTATAGGGCTATTATACGGCTAATATAGGGCTTGTCAGCTGTATAATAGCAGTATACTAGCACGCAGGGTGAATTAAAGTTCTTTTTGATTACTTGGGTATGTTGCAAGAGTTGAGAGGCATTCAATTTATTTATCTTGAGTCTTTGATTTATGTATAGCAGTAATTATTACAGTAGTTAAAGTCGTATTAAAATCAGTCATAATTACCATGTCAAAAAACTACAATTGTTAAAGATCAGTAGGCGTTGACGCGCAGAAGGTTGGTGCAATCCCGAGCCGTAAATTTGACCCGTATGTTCCGTTTCCGTGTGTGACCGTGAGTGAGTGACCCTGTCTGTGCGATCCCGAACCTGCCATCTGCATATCTGGTACGTCTGTCCCGTTTCCCAGGTGAGCTACCCTGTTGGTGCGTTCCGAGCCGTACATTTGACCCGTCTGCCCCGTTTCCCTAGTGTGAAGTGTGTATTCTCTCCACTTCACGCCCAAATTAGAACCATGGAGTTGTTACTGAATGTAAGTTATCGGCTTACGTTACCAAAATTGTCTTGGCGCGTAAGCAAAGACAATACAATTGTTAAAGACCGCCAGGTTTCCATCCGACAAGCATTGAAAGAGAAGCTGGGATTTGCAATGAACCGCTTCCAGGTGGAGGCAACTCTAACGACGGGAACACAGCACGGTGATTTTCCCGGGAGGTCGAGACGGTCGCTTCAATCACCGGACTCAACCGAAACCTCCTATCACGATTCGCAACACTGCTTTTTATAGTCAACTGTAACAAGGAGATCGACGAAGTAAGTTTCGAGAATTATGCTGCCGAGACGCATCGAATGTACTGCAAGCTGTACGGCTGGTATATGCTGTCTCCTACAGTACATAAACTACTGCTACACGGCAGCGATATTATTAGACACGCTGCATTACCCCTCGGAATGTTGAGTGAGGAAGCCCAGGAGACACGCAACAAGTGCACAAGGAAATTCAGGGAGCACCATTCCCGCAAGTTCAGTCGACTGGTGAACTTGAATGACATGTTCGAGGGATTGCTACTCACATCAGATCCAGTGATCTCACTGACAAATCGTCGAATTGCACAGAAGCATTCGGAATTGCAAGAAGAAGCGCAAGAATTATTGATTTTTTTTTTGAAAATTATGCTTATGAACAAATTAAGTAAACTCTACAAAATCTAAACAGGTGTTGATTATTTCATGCTGAATCGCGGCGGCCATGACTTTTGTGTGTTTTATAGAAAAGATGTGGTCATATGGTCGAAGTCACCGGGCCACAAACATAAGCTGTCAGATGATAGCTTCGACCAGAGGAAAGAAGAAGAATAGAAAAGATTACAATTAATGTGTTTTAATTGCAAATCACCCGTCATTGAAAATAGTCTTAAAAATATATATAAACACAATATATTCACCAAATTTCACTCTAATACTCTTTAAAGGGTGTAGAGCCACGGTGTGACAGGTAGGTTCATTTTCAAGTGCATCTTTGCGAGTTATTTGGCCTGTAATACGGCATGATTTTAAATTAATATCTCCTACAATAAGAAAACCAAAAGAAATACAACTGTGGTATAGTAACCAAAGTTGTAGAATATAATATTACCAAAAACTTTGTAGAACATAGTAGGCTGCTAAAATTTGTGAATAAATGACTTATGAGTGAAAAAATGATTTTCTTCATTTTTTTATATAAAAAGTCAATTATCTCAGAAAGTATCAGAGATAGAGAAAAAGTTTGTTCTACAAAGTTTTTTGTATTAAAATATGCTACAACTTTGCTGAATGTACCAACTTGCTATCTATTAATATAACAAAGTTGGCGTATAGGACACTATTGCGATTAGTGCAGAAAAAAAAATCCCTTTCGTACGAATTGTAGTACAACTAATTTCGAGACACTTCTGGGAAGCAACCTATACTCTAAAACCACAAAATGACGTCTAAAAGTTCATGTCCGCCTAAACTTGCTATCTGGACCACTGTGCACTGGATTCTCAAATAGTCGAGAACTGTCGAAACGTATGGAAAATAATCAAAAACGTAAATTACTTGTAATTAGGAACCAATATCGGAAAAATACTGATTAGAAATCAAACGTTATGTGAAAACATAACTTTTGGTGTTTAGTCCATCTTCCGTGTTGCTTTCTTTGCTTCAGGATTTCATTTTTGTTACCACATAAAGAGAGCCATCTATTGCCTTTTCAGTTTTGAATATCACCCTATTCGTCTTAACGGAAACAAAATTCGTCCTGTATAAAACATTGATTCTTCCGACGGATCTCTACGGGCATGAAGCGTGGACGTTGAAAGAAGCAGACCGGAAATCATTCGGTGTCGTCGAACGTAAAGTGCTGTGGACAATACTCGATGGGAAACTCACAAAAAGTGAGTGGCGCAGACACATGAATCACGAGTTGTATCAAGTGTACATAGAAGCGAATAGTATTGATCGTGTGAAATACGGCAGAATAGAGCGAAAAAAAAAAAATGAAATTTAGAGTGACAAAATTTGTGTACCATCCATAGGTATTTTTTCGCATGGCTGCAGATGAAAACAACTTCTACTCCATTACCTCAAAATTAGGTAAACGCACGAACCCCCCAAATTGAGTGAAATGAACTCACTTTCGAGTATTTCATTTTCTCCGTGTATCAGCCGGAAAGGAATCACCCAACATGGACCGATGCACGAGTTCTATACTTGACATTTTAGCGGTTCCATGTTATTTACGTGACCATGGAAGCGAGTGAATTCGGCACCGCTCAAACGTCAAATTAGTGAACTCGTGTAAAGTTCCATGGACGAATTCACTAATCTGACGTTTGAGCGGTGCCAAATTCACTTATGCCATGGTCACATAAATAACACGGCACCGCTCAAACGTCAACCAGTGAACTCGTGCGTTGGTCCACAGGGAAGCTGAATGTGACAGATGGCGAGTATGTTTACATGTATCATTTGTATGGTATAGTTAGAGATTGTTTACCACAGAAATCTAATCCTACCGGTTAAGTGAAAATTTTCTCTCAAACTTCGTGTATTTTTCGTGTGTTTCAGAGGATGTAAAAATGCAAGTATTATATTGATTAAAGTGAGGAGAAGGTGATCAGTTTGCAATCAGATTCCAAGCAGGTCAGACGTACTTATCCAGCTGTGTGGAAATTGGCGATATAGCTATACTATAACTTTTGTCCGGCATTCTTTTGTTCGGAGCGTAACCTTGAATAGAAAAGAACTATTGAACCAGAGAAATGGAAGCCAAAGGTGTACGAGAGAACACGTTGAAGCTGAAGTTTGGTGAACAGTCCCGGAATCCAACAAATGCGGAGGTGTTTGCCTTTTTTCCAGAAGCAGGGATGGAATTGAGACATGCTGTCAGCAATGTATCGCGAAGATTTTAGACTTTTCATAAAGTTCCAAAAGGAGGATATGCTTAAGAAGGCTCTCCGAAAACTCGGGCGCGAGGTTATGTTTGAGTACAAAAATGGAACGAAAATTCAAGTGGCGGTTTCGGTTTCGAACGGGATGTTTAAATACGTCCGTGTGTTTGGTCTCCCTCCCGAGGTTAAAGACAAACACATCGTAGCGGTTGATGCCAAGTACGGATCTATTCAACAGATGATCCGAGAACGGTACCCAGCCGAGTTGTGTCTCACCACAAAAATAGGTTAAATCAGTCTTTTCGAAAACTTTGGCCACATCTTTGAAGCTGAACAAATCGATTACATTCTTCAACCCTGCACAATAGTTTTTTGTTGGACCTCTTGAATCACCATTCTCTAAAACACAATTGAAATCTCCCCCAATAATAGATATTGCGGCATCTTGCTTACTTAAATCGAACCAATTTCAAAGATGTGGCCAAAGTTTTCGAAAAGACTGATTTAACCTATTTTTGTGGTGAATCAGCCTCAAGACTAGATAGATTTTACGCACCAGTTCCATTTGTTGAAAATGTTGTTGATTGCCGAACCATTTCGGTGTCATTCTCCGAGAGCATCATTGATTCAAGAGGAAGAGGTTATTGGAAGGTAAATCCCAGTATTTTAGAGTCAGATGAAGTAGTGGGAAGATTTGAAAGAAAGTATGACATGTTGAAAGCACGCGGAAGCTATATAGGTGACTTAAGTTCGTGGTGGAACCTTACCTTTAAACCGAAGGACAGGCATTTTAACTGATCAGAGGCGTGGAGGGTGAACAACAGTATCAGGAATGCAAAAAGTGAGCAATTGAGGAGACTTATAGAACTAAATGAGCGAAGGGCAAGAGGAGATGATGTTTCGTTTCTAATGAAATTAGTAAAATCGAGGCTTATGGAGATAGAGTACGATAGGATCAAAAACTGTTCCAAAAAATTTCCAGAGTCTAGTTTCTGCAAAGATGACAAAGTAGGTGTGTTTCGGGTTTCCAAACAAATACATAGAGGTGTGTCAAATCAACAGATCAAATTGGCAGATGAGAACGGTTTCGTATCGGATAGAGAAAGTTTATGGCATAGATCTGAATGAAAATCCGTTTATTTTTCATTCTCCATTTACTTAATTTATTGAGCTATAATTCGCCAGCTTGGGCATCACCAAAGCGAATTCAAATCAGACAGTTGTTTTTTTTTGTCTGCTTTATCGATTAAATCTGTTTGTGGATTTTCCAGAGAGAGTCCAGAGAGAAGTTCATTATTCCTTGCCGTTGGTCGATCGTCATGTTATCCAGGTACATTAGAGCATGTTCGCTCAGCAGAGGGTCAGTTGTCAGTCCGCTTTCAGACGGCCACGGTGTTGGACGGGTGGAGCTCGTGTAGTTTTCAAGCGGACTGACGAAGAGTTTTTTGTTGGGAGACTGGGAATCAAACCCATGACGATCCGCTTATGAAGCGAACGTGTAGCCAACTACGCCACGTTGAATGAACATCCGTTAGACTACGTTACAAATGAGTGCCATTTAACAGATTCCAATGCACATAGATTAAAATTTTGCTCTGTAACTGCTGAAATTAGGAGTTGGGTGGATCAGACAATCAGACAAAGAATGAACATAGATTTTACAGATGTAGAAGATTTCTTGTTAAGTTATTTCAACTTAAATTGTCAACGGCAAAATTACAGAGTTAAGGTGGACGAACAGAAAAAATGGAGTATTCCTGAATATATGCTGAAGTGCTGAAGATCAAAATACTGTTTGTAAAAGATGTAAACTGTTATCGATATATTGTTTCAATAAATATTTAAAAAAAGTACTAACAAAAGATGCTAATTTTTTTATGACATGGGTGAATTAAAAAGGCGAACAAAATGAGATGGAGTGTGGCTATGAAAAATGTTTGCAGGCACGTCTTAGGCTATCATCTTCAAACCAAAAAAAAAAAAAAAAACTCGCCAGTTGTCACCTGATATTTCCAAATGGTGAATACCACATTCGGACACATTGAACTACCTCCCTACTTTACATAGCACTATAGTGTAGCAGTCTTACCTAGACCTGAGACGAGACCCGCGAAGACGGTCTTCTTTTTCTGCGATTGCTGAGTTTTTTTTTTCTGTCTCCTCTTTGTATTTATACGAATCTGGGCTGCATATGACGCTGATATTTTATCTTTTGGCGAGTCTCTCTCAGACCTGGAAGTTAGCACTGTTCGTATAACACAGTTTTGAAGGAAATGTAATCCAGATCATTGCAATTTTAGCAACCAGGTTCTAATTTGGTTACATTTACACACTCGGGTTCAGGAGCACCGAGCCATTGTGATACAAAACAGATGATTCCATTTTCTCACACTTGTCTGTTGATGTTATTATTATTATTGTAATTATTATTTGTATATTTCATCCGACTTTTGTGTCTTAATGAATAAAGTCTTAGAACTAGTTAAACATATATTGCAAAAGCCTCGTCTTGAATTTCTTGGTCGTAATATTAAAATCAAACAGATGGAAAGTTCGTTTATACACTCCATCATTGATCGCACTGGTTCTTGGGAAGCGTAGTCTCGTCGTCGATCTCCGGGGCTATTAGTTTAGCTACAAACAGAGCTTTAGCCCGTTTTTTTCTTTGCTCCAACGTTCAAAGTCCTATCAGAAGACAGCGACTTTCGTACGGCGGCAGATTCAGTAGGTCACTCCATGGCAAGTTCCGTAGCGCAAATCTAATGAACGTCTTTGGATGGATTCTACATATACTGGAAGCTACAGTGCTATGGTAAGGATCCCAAACAATTGAAGCGGTTTCAAGTATTGGACGAACTAGACTTACGTACAACAATTTGAGTGTGTACGGGTCCTCAAACTCTTTACTCAATTTGCACACAAACCGACGTGCTATTTCGATGATCTCTTCATAGTGATTCTTGAATTAAATAGCGGAATCCAGACTCACGCCAAGACCTCGAATAGTTTGAGTTCTGTTCAACAGCTCTCCGTCGATAGCATAGTCAAAAGACTCGTGATTAATTTTTCGATGGAAGCTAATAACGAAGCCCTTGGAAATCTGCATCCTGTCGGCATGACACGACATCGCGGCACCCCAGAACTACTTGCAAACCATAGTCAGATTGAAAATCCAATTTATACAGCCAACTTCCTACTGCTGTTCGTCAACAGCAGCGAGAACGCCCAACTAACAATTCAGAGCCACAAACAAGCATGCATGTTTAATTAATGTTCAATAATGGTAATGGCAGCTGAATAAAAAATTTGCTCAATAAAAAGCTGAGAAGGTGCTTTTTTAACACAAACTTAGATCAATGTTCAACGTTATGCATTAGCATGAACAAAAGTTGAATCGCCACTTATTAAACGTTTCCAAAGGTTCTCATTCGACTAGTCAAGATTGTTCTACAAATGAGCTGAACAAGACATGTTTCCCCCAATTAAAAAGCCAATATTCCACTAAACAAATGTATATGTATAAAAGGATATTTAGGAGACGAACTAACGTTTTACTTGCGTCGCACTTCAGCTATTTCCACATGTTTAACATAAGCATGAATAAGAGCTAAATAAGTATCTTATAAAATCCTAATTCAGCTTCAGTAACAGTTGATCCAATAGAGGCCATGACATGACGATTAACAAACACATTGTTCAGCAATAAATAAGCCTTGTAAAAGCGATCACACTATAGCTAAATTTCATAAAATGGACAAAATATCCGAAATTCGTGTTGAGTTCCGAATGCATTTCAAAGCTCATAAATTATACTTTCTTAAAACTTTTGAAATAGCTGTTCAGAAAATAAACATGGTCAGTCTCCTGAAATGCAGAATTATTGTGAAAAACAAAAATAAACATTTAAGCTAAGTATTCCGAGTAGGAGCAAAGTACTGACAAACAAAGCGTGATATTGACTTGATTGAAATAAGAGATAAAATATCTGAAGACATTATCAAAATTTAGTTCCTGGAACTTCTAAGCCTATGAAAATTTTGATGTACGCAAATCTAATGAATAGCTCGCAGCTATTGGTAAAATCTTGCAGAATCTAAATATGACATGCCAATTTTGTTCTAGTAGTTTATTTTAGATATAATTTCCAGATATTTTATATCATATATCTATCAAGTTAATATCACTTTAAGCTATCCATATTATATTTTCTATTGCCAAGCTTTTTTCGCCTGCTCGGGGTGTTTTTCCGTACAAGAAAAATGGAAATTTCTTTGACAGAATTGATTAAATAAATTTCTATAGCCAGCTACATTTGAAATTACATTTCTTCACAACTGAATAAATACTGCGCTCTAAGAAAAATGATTTACTTGGCCATTTTCGAAAATAAAATTCGCATCAAGATATTCGAATATTTTTCTATTCAGGTGGGTTCTGAGGACTAACCCTTCAAATGATTCAAATATATACATACAGAGAACTTTTACTTCAATGCATATGTAATAGGTTTATGAAAAATACAAATAAAAAAAATAATCAAACTATAATTTATAAAATTATTTAAGTTAATTAATCATTTTTGAACAAACTAAAACTTATTTTGAAATTAGATTAATCATTTCAGACTGTTTTTACTTTGTGTAAATAAACATTATTTTGACCAACATCGACATAAATTTTCTCACTGTGCGCTAAAAATAGCCGACTGAACTCAGCTTGGATCAGCACTAAACAGCAGCTCAATAATATGCTTGTTCAGTTGTAGATTAGCGTATCATGTGTTGATTAGACGTCGTCGAATAGAAGCTCGAACATGGTCAATATTCAGCTATGAGAAGTTTATATTTTGCACTGGACGGTATAATCATCAATTCTAGGATAGCGCAGATGGCAAGGCATACCGCTGACGATTGGAAGGTCTCGAGTTCAAATCCAGTATACAGGCGATTTTTAAATAAGATTGTTATACTATCATAATAATAGTGCACACTTTATAAAGTGCCTAGAAAAATATTTTTTGTTTTTATTAGTTTTAAATTATTTTTAGACCAGCCGTATAAAAGCTGAACTAAATGCTTGTAAAACGTTTTTAAAGCTGAAAAATAAAGTTGGTATTCAACGACATGCTTTAAAGTTTCTCCAAATTTGTGTGAACAATGCTTTAACAAAGGTTGGCCATGGGAATTATTAAAATGTTATAAAACATGATGCTGGATAAAACTGCCATAATGGTGTTTGTTAAATGAGTGAATGTTAGTTGGGCGTATCTTCACGATTTTGCGTGCGACCATCCGGACGTACCATAAAATGGGGTGAAGTTGATCACTTTCGAGCGAATCTATACTGTAGCTCCTAGTAGAATACATGTATTATTATCCAAGTATGTTTAAAACATGTACTGGTTGGATGTCTATCGAACTATACAAACGAAATTTTGACGAAATGTTCACCTAAAACAAAAAACATTTTAAAAAATTGAAAAAGCGGAGTATTTGATTCTGGGGTGAAGTTGATCAATTATTGTGATAAGTTTACTAAACTTAAGAGTTATGCTATTTACTAAATTTGGGGTCACTGAATCTGGATCAAGTCTCAAAAATCTTACAAATTAACGATATATCGGTTAATTTCAAACTTGAATGTTGTAAATTACAGAACACACCATATTAAACGCCTAAAGGTATGAGTGTAGAACTAGCCCTCGTGCGTTAAAATACACTCAAATAAAGATAAAAAAAAAAAAAAAAAAAAAAAGCCTAAAGGTATGCAATTTTCTAATTTACTAAGAAAATGATTACTTATCCACTAAGCAAATTCAAAACTGTATTCACAGAACATATCTGAAATGTATGAAACAGTTTATTTAAATGGTGTCTTTATATCGCCTTGTCAATGGTAAATTGTTTGAAGAAGAACCCTTCACAGTTCACCAAACATTTCATAAAAAAATCTGTTTTCCATGGTATAATTAACTTGAATGTCAAACGGAACTAAGGAAAATTAAGAGCAGCCATTAGTTAATACGACGTCACAGAAATTGTGCTAATTGAAATCGAATCATAGCTCTCTTGACAGTTCATACATATGGGTAAGCGAATGATCAACTTCTCCCCACTGATCAACACACCCCGAATTACGGTACAAGCATTGGCCTTTTCAAAGGGGCGTTAGATCTATCGTCTCCCGTTATAAATATATTGTCGTCTGATTGGCGACGGAGAGCGCTCTATCATGCCTGCGTTTTAGTTTTAAGGCTCATCATCGGATTTTCTATGTACCACACATCACAGCACTGCAACGTATTTTTTTTAATTAGACTTACACACTTAAAAACATACCCAAAGAATGATTAAAAATATACAGTTTTTACTTTAATTAATTTTTATGAAAAGTGATATTTGCAACAAAATATTTTACAATTTTGATATACTGTAGTGCAAAATTTTAGTTATTTGAAAAACATCCTGCATTTAATTTATAACAACCAGGGTTACAAAATTGATCGTTACTAAATAACACATCAAAGTTTAATTTTGATAGTTTCATCTAGTCGGAAAGCCAAACAGTTTTCATATTATGCGTTGCACAGTGATCAAGGTGGTAAACTTAATTTTGTCAAAATATTTTATCGGAAATTCTTAGCATTCACAAAAAAATGATAATTTTTTAACTAAGATTCCAATTACATTGATGGTTTTTTTTATCATTTATTCCCAAGGATTTTCAGTTTTATAACTATTTTTTTAACAAACCAAAATCACTACGAAATGTATAACGACTTTCTGGAGGCGTGTCTCCTGTATTACATCGAGATTAATCATATAACTTCTAGAAAGATGTCCTTATAGTTCTCATTGTCCAATTTATATGTACCATTTCGTCAAATGTAATTGCAGAAAAAAAGAGAAGCAACAATTCTGCGTCTCATCTTTGGCAAAGTATACAAATTTATAACGCAGTGTATTACATCAGATACTTACTCCAGATTTCCTTATCAAGCAAATTTGCAACTTGTTAATTTAATCAAGCAGCCTTTCTTGTTTCTAGCTTCCAATGTGAACATCAATTGTATCTGTATCATGCCGAATGTAGATTAATCGAACTGCTGGAGATCGAGTTATGTAGTTAAATTGAGTTTTATAATAAACAAGATGACCAACTGCATGAATTTCCTTCCCATGTAGATTTCAGAATAAATGTTTATTTAAAACCCCCACACATAATTTCCGTTTGTTTTTCTCCAGTCAACCATGCGAGAGGAAAAACGCCTTTTCGTTCGATTTCTCACCCCCACATTAAAGTCAACCGTACCACGATTTAGCATACAACATATACAGCATAACGACAAAGCTTCACAAGCAAGAATCGCAGTGATTTCAAAAATTGCTCCGGTTGAATTTTTCCCAGCATAAATTAAATTTCGCACTTCCAAATGGACGAGAGACGAGCCTTGTTTCAGCTGGCGCGAGAAATTTAATTGTTTATTAATGGAAAATACCATCTGTTGACCGGGGAGAATGTGGCGCTGGCGGTCGTTAGCTCCTATTTGACGATGAACACTAGTGGTAGGAAAATTCGCTACACTCAATCCCGATATTAACCCTCGGATTCAGAACGGCCCGGACTCGAAAGCTGCGTTAACGATTATGATGACGGTGATGAAGGCCGAAATGCTTTGGGTTTCCCAGCCAGTATGATTATGTTCGCGGTGTGTCGTTGGATGGGCTAAAGATTTGTTGATTTTCTCCGGTTTCGTGGACGATGTACTTTGCGGTGAATGAAATGATGGTAATTTAATGAAATCATATTAATTTGAATTTCATTTGGGTCGCAGCAGGAGTGTTTATGGATGAGCTGTCGTTTGTGAAGAGGTTAATTAGCTGTGAGCGCCAGTTTATGTTGATTTAAAGTGGAATGTAGCTGGGGAAACCGACATGATGTCTTTTTTGAATAACGAATAAGTTAGAGCAACTACAGACTGTCCACCTGGTTCTGTCCTGGAATATTTGTCTTTTATTTGCATTAAAGAGAAAAACCGATCAACTGATTGATTCCACCCGAAATTTATAAAAAAATTCAAATCGGTGAAAGAAATTAAAAAATTTCACTCGGCAAATTGTGAGTAATTTTTGGATCAAGAGACGATGCCAACTCTCTTTTGGAATCCAAATTATGTTTTTATTCCTATCGATTGTATGCGCCTTGCGATGCATTCGGAAATCATGATTTTTTTTATAATGAGTTTTTGGATTGTAAATATGTAAGGAACCATGGTTCTGGAATTTTCAGGAATAAATCCCTTTCTCCTGTCGGAGTATTGGATTGTGTTCGATTATCGAAACAGTCATTTTAGTGGAAATGACTCCAAATATATCCATTCAAATTTTAGCAAAATTGCGTTTACTGGGTCAGTGCTTCCCGACTTCGAAATGATTGATAATGAAAAATTTTGCGTGAGACTTTACTACCCAAAGCTCATGCATTGCGACAGTTGTCTTTTATTTGGACAAATGTGGAGAGCAACATTCTTCATCTGAGAGTAATAAACACTCGGCCCTTGTATTTATTGCAAACAAAACACAATTCTTTGAGTTGATCAACAAACCAAATTTAATCAAAAATTTCAAAATAAAAATCTTTTGTCGTATGCTGAAGTAATGATATCCTCAGATAAAATTTCTTCACCTAATGTTTTTGAAGTTTTACCTGATGATGATGGAGTTGAATCATTTAAAAATTTTAATAATTTTGTTTACAAACCTCCTAATAAAAGGAGAAAAACTTCCAATAAAGCTTTTAACAAGCAAAATAATATTTCTGATGAACCTCAACCATCAACTTCTTTTGACACGAATGCTCCTCCCCGTATGACATCTGTATCGCACAAAACTATTTCTGGTTTTCAAAGAATTGATTCTGATTCCTTATCTAGGAATAATGATCACAAACCAAACAATATTTGTAATGAACAAAATAATAAAAATTCAAATAATTGAATTTTGAAAATTTTAGAGGAATTGATTTTTTTGAATAAAGTGACTTTTGGAAAGAAATTATCAAAATGGTTTTACCATTTCTGGCCTCTATTTTAGATAAGTTGAAATAATTTGTTTCCCTGGTTGCCTCATTACTCTCATCCTAATGGCTTTAAATGTTTTCAATACAGTCGACTCTCCATAACTCAATATTCAAGGGACCATCGACTTATAGAATTATCGAGTTATAGAATATACCAACACAAAAAATCACAAAATCGAAGGAAAAAATTTCTGTATTTCCAATACATATATGATCACTTCTGTAAGAAAGCAATATTATTTTGTTGATAGTATTTTACAAACTGTTATTTAAAGACTTTTTTCGAAATGCTCGATAAATCACCTTATTTTCACTAACACTTTTTTCATGTTTTTCAACTTTCATTAAAGCTTGCAAGTATTTATTCACCTCCAAACATGGATTAGACCTAGTTTCCTCAAATAAGAATGATTTTTAAATATATATCGAGTTATGGAGAGAAAATTACCTCCCACGTGACATCGACTAGTAGAGATATCGAGTTATAGAAATATCGACTTATGGAGAGCACGATGTATGGAAATTTGAAGGGACCGAAAAATCCATCGAGTTATAGAGTATATCGAGTTATAGAATATCGAGTTGTGGAGAGTCGACTGTATTCTACTTGCGATTGGAAAAATAAGGCTAATTATTTAAATCCAACATTATCACGAATTCCAATCAAAACTCCTCCAAATGATGAATCTCTCTCTTTTCTTATTGTGTGAAATTTTGGAACACAGAAAAATTTTGATGTTCCTGACCATGATTCATTTAAACAAAAAATATCTTCATTAAAGTTCGTTATTAATGCTTTTAATCTATCAATTTTGGGAATAACACTACAGCAATTCCATTGCAATGTATTCAAACTACAGTCGACTCTCCACAACTCGATATTCTATAACTCGATATACTCTATAACTCGATGGATTTTTCGGTCCCTTCAAATTTCCATACATCGTGCTCTCCATAAGTCGATATTTCTATAACTCGATATCTCTACTAGTCGATGTCACGTGGGAGGTAATTTTCTCTCCATAACTCGATATATATTTAAAAATCATTCTTATTTGAGGAAACTAGGTCTAATCCATGTTTGGAGGTGAATAAATACTTGCAAGCTTTAATGAAAGTTGAAAAACATGAAAAAAGTGTTAGTGAAAATAAGGTGATTTATCGAGCATTTCGAAAAAAGTCTTTAAATAACAGTTTGTAAAATACTATCAACAAAATAATATTGCTTTCTTACAGAAGTGATCATATATGTATTGGAAATACAGAAATTTTTTCCTTCGATTTTGTGATTTTTTGTGTTGGTATACTCTATAACTCGATAATTCTATAAGTCGATGGTCCCTTGAATATTGAGTTATGGAGAGTCGACTGTATCTTGCTGTTTCTATAAGAAAAGATAAATATGAGTTTTCTATTATTTGTTTTCATATGTTTGTTTTTTTTTACCTCAGGCTCACAGGTTTTGAGCAAAACACAGCCGCCTAATACACTTATAACAAGCTTCAACCACGACTCTCCAAAATGAGCCATTAATTCTTAAATATTATGTATCTCCATCGCTCTAGGTATGAATCCATTCTATCATATGATATGGGCGAATGTTCGATCGTTGATGTTTTAAAAGCTTTCACATAGATATTGAACTCGATTACTGCATGATAAAATTTGAAGGTATGCTTCCAATCCCTCTCTAGTAGGAAAAAATAACACATAAAAATCATGGCAATATCGAAAAACAAAGACTTGAAACATGATTTGACAATTTTCGTATATTTTTATGGGCCATACTGTAGTTGTACTTCTTGAGGCCAAGAATCAAAACTATGCCCAACCTACAGATCTCTCCCCTACAATATTTTCAATGAATGAAACAAATATTACATTAAAACAAAAGGAAGATAGGTTCCAGAGACTTTGTTTCACGACAAGATTCATAGTAAACCGTGGTGGGATGCAAGTATCGAAAATTCAATTTTTCTCCTCGTGTTACTCTTAGTTTAGACGAATTCTAAGTCAAATCACAGAACTCTTCGATTTGCAGAAAATTTTGCATATGCACATAAATAAACACTGAAAATATAGCATTTATTTTTGAGTAAAGTGTTCGATTAATCTATGGAAAGCACTTATTCTACCATACTGAAAACAAGTGTAAAATTTATTCCGAATCGAAGATCTTCGAAAACGATTTCTAATAATTTTGACTCATTCCGGATGGAATTCGTCATTAGTAAAATGTTACATGGAAAAGAATAGAACCATTATGAATCTGAGTGGAATATGATTCATAAGCAAATCGAGAATAGTTCAAAAGTCGGGATTATATTCTAATATCCCTTTGATAGTAGCCAAAAACAAGTGAACGCTCTTCAATCTCAACAAATAAATATTCACCATAGACATCCAACAAACATAAACACTATCACTTTCCCTATTCTTACCATCTCAAGCGTGCCCTGTCATCCTTTCATATCAGAATAAAATAAAACCAACCGAGTAACATCCAACTCTAGTGTAAGACATGCCAAATTCAAATGTATACAAATGCATAGAATTCGCACTTCCTCTCCCGAATATTTAGTGGCTAGTCTTTGCTCGAATGAAAGTGAAAGGCCGACGTTCCCATTCATGCCAGCAGTCACATGGTCACAAACAGACACCGCACTCGCAGTCACGGTTCGAACGCCGCACTATGGGCGTATTTTGACAATCTAGCTGGCCAAATGCATATGGAGACATTTTTCACGTTCTTTTCAGCTTAAACTTGCTGTTTTTCACATTCTAATTTTAAATTACTTTCTTAGATTTGAATAAGGGAAATCAATGGATGAAGCTTTAAGGACTCACAAGCTCAATTAAAAATCAATTGACATAGCAACTTCGAAAGTATTCTCAATCAAGAGAACGTTTTCTAAAATGCCTGGGAGACTGATTTTGAAGAAGTGAGAACTATTATTAAAAAAATCCCTGACGATGATGGAAATTTCTAAATCCTCATTAAGAAACATAAAATCCGAGATTTGCTTATCCTTCTTTGTTGACATATTAAACAAATGTTTGCAGTTGGCATGTTTTCCTAACATATGCAAAAATATCAAGATTGTACCAATTTTGAAACCAGACAAAAATCATGCTGAAGCTTCTATCGTCAAATCAGCTTGCTTTCATCCATTTGAACAGAATGCTAGTCCACATCAACGAAAATTCAATTTTTCTAATGAATAGTTGGGATTCTGACATGGACATTTGAACACTCATCAACTTTTGCGTGTGACAAATTGTATTCGTTCCAACAAATCTGAAGGCTATTCTACTGGTTTCGCTCTGCTAGACATAGAAAAAGCAAAAAAAAAGATTTTCCAACATATATTTTTAGAATAATCCAATGCTATCTTTCAAATCGTACACTTGAGGTTAATTATCAGAACTCCAAGTCTGAAAGCCTTTCTGTAAGAGCTGGTGATACTCAAGGCAGCATTTTGGGACCAATATTATACAATATTTTCACTTCTGACTTACCAATAGAAGTATTAGTAGTAGAATGCTAGTAGCGATGATATCACAAAACTGATTTTAATTATTATTACCTTTAATTATGGTTTTTCATTGTTTTTTCAATGCCTTGTTGTTGTTTATGTTTTTATAATTAATTTGACACTTTGATGCCCGGTACTCAGGCTGTCAGTTCGTGGCAAACTAGATGTTGGTAACACGAACAGCAGCGACATTAGCATTCTTAGGTTAATGCTTCTACTGACTTACCTGAGTTACCTCAGAGATGACAAAAATCTTTGTTTGCGGATGACACAGGCCTCTCCGCCAAAGAACGAAGCCTGGGTGTCATCTGTAGTCGATTGCAAAAAAGTTTGGATTGTGACTTTTTATGTATCTAATTGCATTATATCCAAAATCAGAGCCAATTTTAAGAATGCATTTTGACCATCTATATTCACCGAATACATCTTAGTGCGCCACCGTCGTCTTCGTCCTGATGCCCAAATGAAGAGATGAAAATCCCGGACCCGATAGATTGAATTGAATAAAAGAGAAATTTGTCTCTGTCGCGTTCGTCGGCATCAAGACGCCATCAATTTCCTGGGCTGCGAGGATGCTGAGACCGACGACGACGACTCCCCGCTAAGAAGCTAATAGGGAAAAGTGCCGTGCCCGTGGTGTCACGTCACGCATTTCGATCCCGCCACGCTAGGGGACAGAATAATGGTGTGAGATTAGCGTTCGAGTGAGCAAACACAATCGTTTGCGGAGGACAAATTATTCCCCAATTGGATGAATGCTAGTCGAGTTGCGAATTGCGCTAGTCGGATTAATTCGCATGGAAGTCGAGATGAAAGATGATCGCAGAATAAATCAGAAATCCTTAAAATATGCTGATGCGTGTGTGGATGCGATGAAGCTGGGAAAGGTTTTGATTTTTTTTTTGCTGGCGATACATGATTTGTGGGCATGGGCGTATCCAGGATTCACATCAAGTGGAAAGGGGGTGATCGTATTTGAAATCACGAATTTCATGCAAAAAAAACAGATTGTGAAATTGATTGTGATTAGTTGGGCAGCTATTTTGCCCTGGCCAGTTAGACACCGGGAATCATCCTCTGTTTCTCGTCATACGGTACTGTATAATGATTTCACACAGTTTCTTCGAAAAATGTATGTATGTAGATTTTATCAGCATCTTATCCAATTATTTCCAGATAATAATAAAGCTGAATATTGGACCTAAGTGTAATACGGGTGAATGCTATTAATATGCCCCATCCACAAGAAAGACGACAATTAACAGATTGTGAGAACTTTGGAGCGATCACTATTCTAAATGCAGCCTATCTTACGTGCTATCCCTAATCATCACCTGTTGTAAACCAATCGTGGGAAGTTACTATATGTAAAATCTTTCAAAAATGTCATGAACACTAGGTCCTAACGCATCATCTTTTCATCGATTTCAAGGTGGCATACGAAAATATCGACCACGAAGAGCTATTGAAAATCATGGACGAGAACAGCTTCCCCGAGAAGCTCACAAGACTGATAAGAGCTGTGCTAAATTGTGTGAAAATATCATGCAAACATTACAGTTCGTTTGAATCCCATCGAGACTACGAAAAGGCGATAGACTTTCATGCCTGTTAATCAGTATTGCGCTAGAAGGCAGTGTTGTTCAGACTCATTTCCCCGAAAATAACATTTTCCGAACTACGAAGCCACGAACTACTACAACTATGCTCTATCCTCCTAAGATAGAAAAGCAGATGGTTAAGCTTGAGTACTGCACACAAAATCGATCTATTTTGATCCCAGAGAGCCACAATTCAAGTTTCGGTGAAATGAAATGAGTGAGTGAGTGAGTGCGAATCATTTCACCGAAACTTGAATTGCGGCCCACCGAGATCGAAACTGTCGGATCCCATGTGCAACACTCAAGCCCAACCACCTCCCCCTCCATCTCAAGAATACAACGCAGTTCATGGCTTCACAATTCGAATTTCGGGGAAATGAGTCTGGTCAACACTGCTAGAAGGTGTGATGTGAAGCCGAGGTACGATTTCCCCAAGGCTTGCTTTGTTAGCTTTGTTGATGATGCGGACATTTTCGTCCAAACATTTGACAAGATGGCCAGACTCGACCCAATAATTCCTTATTCTCACACAACTTCTCGCAAAGTTGCTTCTCGTGCGTATTCCATGAGATGTGGTTTCACATAGACAGGATATTTATGATTGTACCCCGTTTGGCAAAAGACCGTTTGGAATAAAGTAATTCGGCATAAAGTCGTTTGGCATAATGGACTTAGGCATTTTTTGAAGCTTTCACCGAGAACAACTCCAACGAGCAAATAGCAAACATTTTTGGCAGTTTCTCAACAAGCGTGGTGTTCGTTCAAAAATTTTCCAAGATATGGATGTCAAAACATGTTGTAACATTAGAGAGCATAACCAAATGAAACTCGTGACGGAAGATCTTTTTGGAATAATAATTTTCTCTACATCCCAACATAGAGCATCTTTGAGCTTGTTGTGATATACATATTTGAAAATAGTAAATTGGCAAATAAAGTCTGCAGTTGAAAATATAAGGAGCGCTCATGAAACATTTCGCTGCGAATCAAGCTCTATCCCAGCTGGGACGTAACATTTGATGAAAATTACTTGGTAAAAGAAGGAAAAATTTATTATGAAAATATTGAAAGGATTCTATGACACTACCCCGAACGCCACTACCCCGAATGCCACTACCCCGAACGCCACTACCCCGAAAGCCATTACCCCGAATGGGTCATTACCCCGAACGCCACTACCCCGAATGGGTCACTACCCCGAACGCCATTACCCCGAATGGATAACATTTTGAGACATATTCTAGTTAGAGAGTGGGGAGATAATTGTACGATTTCTTTTTGAGTATTTCACGAGTTTGGCTCAAAAATTTTTTTTTCAAATATTAGAAGATAAAAAAGCAGCTAGTTGTTCAGCAAATAATTTTTACACACTAAGTTTTGTCCTCTAATTTTGGGAAGATTCACACAACCACATTGCAATGCTCTGAAGAACAGCCTATTTCGAAAAGAAGGGTGAATTTATTATGAGAAGGATAGCTATAATATGTACAAAATTAGGATGTAGTAAAGTCTCTTATTGGACGTCGGTAGCCACTTCTTTTACTCATTTTATAGGTGTCAGGCATTAAGATTAAGATCTTCTTAAAGATTTTGTTTCATAAACGATGGTAATGGAAGTTTACCCTGAGATAGTCGCTGCAAAAGTTGTTCTATGGAACCCGTCTAAAAACCAACCTAATAGACGACCGTTCCGCTATCGCACTTGTACACTTGTACATGTTAGAAAAATCGGTGGCCTCTGATTGACGCTACAGTAAGATCTTTTGTTGATTTGTGGGATCATTAATTTGAATTTCTGTGAGATAACCACAAAAAAAATTTTTTTTTTTGATTCAAGATAATGAAGAAATGATGATGGCAGAAAAGTGGTGAGTAAATCCATAAGAGACCTGTCTGTTTTAATACAAGAAGATAAAAGGAAGGGAAAATTTCCGATTATATCCGATTCCGAATTATAGCAGGAATCACTTTAGTGAATGCCTTCAAGATATATTCCTTTATAAAAAGCTGTTCTATATGGAAATATTAGTGACTAGCTTATCCAACAAAAACGTGAAAGAACAGCCTATTTAAAAAAGAAGGGCAAATTTCTGGTGAAATGTTTGCAGCTATGACGTGAATGATCACTGTAACAACGTGATGCTATGACACAACCTATATTCATAAGAAAGAAAAATAATTGTTCAAAAACAAAATTGAAATATGAACACCACCAACAAGTCAAAATACCGGTGATTACGCATCTGTTAAGCAACACCATATTGAGGGTTATGGATTCGAATTTCTTTCAGTCAATAAAAGGCTTATTTTATTAAAGCCCATTCACAAATTTCGTAACGCTAAAGGGAGCAAAAAAGTTTGTGGGTGGTTGTCCTCAAAATGTTACAGCCCATTCACAATATGTAGAATTTCCATACAAAAAAAAGTACGAGGGGGTGGGTAGGTGTTAAAAATGACAATTGTTGGCGAAATGAAATTTGTGAATCAACCCTTGAATTGCGAAGCTGCCCACTGAGCTGATAAACAGGCACTGTCTCAGAAAGAATGAGAAGAATATAGTTGCCATCAAGATATTTCGAAAGAATAAATATATGATGAACATTTTACCGACGAATTTTACGTGCCAATAATTACCAGCCTTCATTAGAGACGCATTTTTGCACGCAAAACAAGATACTGTACTGTATCTCATACTATTCGGGGTAATGGCTTATTCGGGGTAATGGCGTTCGGGGTAATGACCCATTCGGGGTAATGGCATTCGGGGTAGTGACCCATTCGGGGTAGTGGCGTTCGGGGTAGTGGCGTTCGGGGTAATGGCGTTCGGGGTAATGGGATGGAGCCATTGAAAGTTCTTATCCAAAGATCTAGGTATTATTGCAGCATAATGCCAGAATAGCCCATATACGAGGGCAGATTATTTTTCGTTTAAAATGTTTAAGGCTCAAACGCAAAAAAATCTTCTCACAGCACAACTCAAATAAACAACACATTTTAAAGGAAAATGTTTGTGACAAAACTTTTGTACGATTGAATTATTTTTTTAATTTTGAAAGTGTACGACAAAAACACAGTCTATTATCGAAATAAGAGAAAATTTGTGATTGAAATATTTTTTCTCAGTATATCTAGAAATTATCAAGATCATGTGTTTGCGTTTATAATATGTAGACAAATTAGCTGGTTCTAAAGTAATGATCATTCTAACAGCACGGCTTGAAAGAAAAATATAAAAAAGGTTAACATTTAGCTGTACACAATTTTATCTTATAACTGTATGAATATAAAGAACAGTCTATTGTTAAAAGAAGACAAAATTTATGATTAAAACATTATAAGATTGGACGCCAAAAATTATTGCGTTATTTGAAGCATTTGCAGCATATTTGAGCTTTATATATCATGTGCTTTGGCTTAAACATGATGAAATATTCAAACTGGAATAATGAATCAAAATCCTCCCAAAAAGAAATTGTTCTGTTCAAAAGCTGCATTTACTACCTCGGATTTACAAAAACCTAGTATCCGAAAACATCGTGATTAACAGCTGGTTCAAAAATGTGTGCACATTTCACTATTAATATGTTGAAAACTAGCCATTCTTGTTTGCAAATCACTAAGAAGGCACACAAACCAAAACGCATAATGACATGCGATCACATTTTGATTTGTTTTAATTTTTCAATTATGGCCTACTTTTATTTTGTTAGCATTTACAACAACCTTAAACTAATTGTAATTAGATGTGTAATTTTAAAACTTATTTTTTTTTTATATCAAAATATTGAAAATTTAACCAAATGTATGGATTTCGGTCCCACACGGTACCATCAGGCGCTTCACTCCCAACGGTTCATACACTGCTTGAATGTTTTTTTTCCTCCTCGATGATCGTTTTTGGACAGCTATCCCAAAGTGAATGATGGGAAAAAATGCTTAATATTTCAATTCGCTTGTGTTTTCAATTATTTGAAATCTATTAGCGCTAATAGCAAGAGCACCATCATACCGTTGCGATACATATAAACAAGTTCAGTGTATCGAGCAAAAATTCAAAACCCCAAAAACCGGAAAAAATGTGTTACCATCATTTCTCATTAGGGTTTGAATGAATGTTGAGAAGAAGAAGATTACAATTTTAAAGAGCCGTGACATTTTTTATTTGAACGGTCATGGTTTGCGTTTGATTTGGATGGTCGTGAAGAAACATGTAAATGTAGAGGTGGTAAATGTTTACTACAGTACATTTCGCATCCCTGACTCTGAGTCAAATTTGAGAGAAAAATAACCATCATCGTTTTACAAATTTTCAAAACCAGTTTTTACTCAAAATTAAAGCAATCTTCATGAAAATCTATCATTGCATTTCACTTGCTAATTGCAATGCGTTTCCAAATTTGATCGCAAAAAATGGGTTTTAGTTGTTGATGATCGCTGATAATTGAATGATGGATTCTTGAGCCTTAAGACAACGTTAAGTTTTACCAGAACTACGATTTCATCTAGTTCTACCGTAGTCATCACCATTTTATCTATTTTTACTGTTCTTCCACTAAAACCCACTAAAATGATGTTTGTATCTTCTAATCTGCCTGTATTTCCGACGAACCGCCATTGCATTGTATTGTTGACACCTTGCATCCGGAATCAATTAGGCGTTCAACCTCATGCCCCCAAATCCAACCATTTTGATGAAATTGTTCTCTTCGTCAATCATCAGTCCGGCTGTAGGCGATTTGTCGAAAACGAGCAACTCTTCGCCAATTCGCCACTATTTCCACAGCTGAAACAGCTCCGATTTACTGTCGCTCCAGGCTTATTTCACCTATAGCATAGGAAACTCTCTTGTGTTCTTCTTTCACCAATTGTTACTGCATCTCTCTCCGAAGGAGCGTCCATGAAGTCCTTCGTCCATTTCAACTGTTCCATAAACGCTTCGACGGTTTTTTTTTTGCCGCCCAAGGGCACTTTACAGTTCGCCATGTAATCCTTCAACCCGTTTATCACGTATTTCACTTTCAAGGATTCTTCAAAACCAGCGCGCTTTTCCATATCCACTTAGGTATAGACCAGGACCGCATTTACGGGGTAGCCGAGGGGGCCATGGCCCCCGGGCTCCCACATTGTAGGGGCCCCACAAATCGTGACAAAAATATTTATAGTTAAACTTTCACGAATAATTAGAATTAATGCAACAGTACATTTTTTCGGAAACGCATCATATGATTTGAAATATTCAATATTATGAATATATTCGGAATAACGGGCGAACTTTAAAAAAAAAATAATATGTATTTAACTACTAGAGCAAAATATTCAAATATTCAGAATGGGATTTTGTTGACTTTACGAGAAACAAGATGTTGGTGTTCTAATCAACAGAGTACTGGCACCGTGGGGGTTAACTTCCGTGATTATAACCACCGCCAAATAAAACGCAGAAATTGGTTGTGGTAATGCGGCAGGTTATAATTATCCTAATCGGAGATAACGATTTAAATAATTGAGTTCAAAAACATTGTTTCTTGTTGCAAGACCTTGGTCGTGTTAATACATGTCTGTATGTTTAGTCTAGTCATTGATAAGGTTTGTCGACTTACGTTTAGTCCCTATGGTCGGATCGTTTTGTCTTCGATGTCGGTCTGGGCAACAGTCTAGTTTAGTATAGAATTATATGTTATAAGGTACCGTGGGGTAAGTGGATACAGAAAAATCAATAGTCAACTTTATTATTATGTACAGCTCACGTGTGTAATGAAATTCAAACTTTTTTCTGTGGATAGCAAATGAGGGACTAATTTGAAGTATATTATATCGTCATTTATTTATTTTATTCTGATTTTTATGTATTGAGTATTAGGGACTTGAAAATTTGCGCCAAATGATCCACTTGCCCCACCATGGTGGGGTAAGTGGATCACCAATAAAAAAAAATATTCTCAAAACATATATGGTGCAATTATGTGTGTGTGTGTGTGATCGATCTAACCCCCACTGTCCGGCAGTGGTATTATGGAAAAAAGTTTACAGCAAAAATGTAGTACATTTTTGCAAAAAGCTTCAGTCCGGGAGTTAAAAGGTGATAGCTCTATTGCAGATCCAGTGACCCATTTCAGAATGGCTGGAGAGACACGTCCATTCAGAAGTCACTTTCACTAACAACAAGCCCCGCATGTATGCATAACCGTTATCAAATGGATAATGATAATACATACACACTTCCTGTTTCGAAAATGTTTACTTCGAAACTGGCGCGTATTTAATTTTTAAGTAGCAATAAATATGTAATCAGAACAATCTCACCAAAATCCATCCAAGGCGGCGGTGTCATCAAATCTAATCAGTAATCGATTTTCTTCTTCTTCTTTTTTCCTCTGGGTGGCATCCATTTCCTTCTCCTTGTGACGCATATACCATTTCTCGTTGCCAGATCACATTTCGAACATGTTTTATCACCACTAATTCTTACTTTCACTTATTTTATATAACGTAACCACTTATCATTTGTTCTCGGACCATCCGTCCTTGAGGCGTAGTGCCGACGGCCGCAGTACAAGCGCGACGGCGAAAAAAAAAATCACGAGGGTGCACAATATTAACAATCAGCCAAATAACATCACACTGAACGCGTCTGGAAGGATTATTCACGGCGTTTTTTTTTTTTCAATATTTACTTCCGAATTGAAATCCGGATGGCGTGGCACCAGCCAAATCATCGACCAAATTGCGAAAAACGAGAGCACGAAAAATAACGTGCAGCAAAACAAAACACGACCGTTTGCGGGCAACAGCGTTCATTATACATATATGGTGCAATTATGTATACTAATAATGATATTGCTCTCGTTCTTGTTATTAGTGCTAGTTATGTTATGTTCTGATACTTTAAAAAATAAAGAGTATCTTTATTTCATCGAAATATTATGAAAAATATGTATACATTAGTTCACACTTATTCGAACAAAAAAAAAGTGTAGCTACAATCATTTGGAGAAAATTATTCTATATAATCACATAAGTTATACTGAAGTATTGTAGGATTATTCCTAACGATGTTTTCGAAAAACACCCGTAGTTTAAAAATATTAGTTACATTTATTTTTATTAAACAAACTGAAATCTTATTCTATTTTTGCATGTATTTGTATCATCTGTCTAGAACAAGTTATATTGTCAAATAAGGTACGATAATATGTTTTCAATTGAAAAGTTTGTATATTTTGCTCTTTTGCAACTCAGCTTTGATAAACCATGGAAAGTTTTTTTTTAAATTTTGCAATACTCATTCTTTAATATTTTCTTATACCAGAAAGATTAAAATAAATTTCAGGTGGATTAATTCAAATTTTCTATAGTCAATTCGACAAATTTAAGCTAGTAATGAAACAAAGAAACAGCAAAACAATATTTGCGAGTATTTAAACTTATTCAAATTATCGTTAGCAGTCTGCCAATGAAAGATAATAATACTTGATCCATTTACCCCACCCCATTAAAAAGTGGGGGTAAGTGTACCATGTCCAATATATCTGTATTTATTTATAAAAATCACATATTTTTCATTGTGATCAACTCAATTAGAACTGAAATGTTTACCATGCGTTGAAAAAACTAGTAGAATTTGATTTAAGGCAGAGATGCAATGGATGTTTGATTGACGGAAAACAATTTTGGAATTAATTGATTTTTGCAGCCAACAAGTTTGCTTGTGTTAGTGTACGTGTAGTACCATTTTTGCATTAGTATCAGTGTGGACGTAAGAACATAACCTAAAACAAAGCAATGGTGCGAAAACATTCAACATATTTAAGTATTTATGCTCAATATGGACAATTGATCCACTTACCCCACTGATACACTTCCCCCACTGTACCTTAAATGTTTTTGTTGTAATTTACAGATAATTTCTTACCGTTGGGGAGCAAATACTTAATGTAAAATGGCACGGTATTTAGGGTTGAGTATTGATGAATGGAGCACTGAGTCTACTTAGTATGTAAGTTCACAAATTATATTAGTTCAAAAGCTGTCTGATTTTAAGAAGATTACCTTACTCTAATAATGCAATTCACTTTTCCACGGTTCTAATGATAGTAATAATTTCTTTTAAACAGAATAGTTCATCAAGAATTCGGTTTAGCTTTAGGATATTCTGTCCACTCATCTAACTAATTTGTAGTATTTGTTTTTGTCCTGTCTTCTACTCACCGTTTGACGTCTTTTGGTTTACCTGTCATCCAGTTCAAGTCATTAGTATGTATGACCCAAGATCGCCGAATAAACGTACGCGCTGGCAATGAAGGGTTGCCAACACAAGAAGATCTTGGAAGATTTAAGAACGATTTGGATAAACAAGTGGGGTGCCATCTCTTGCTTAAATTTTTAACTATTTTCTAGCATGACTTTTTAAACTAACACGAAAGTTTCTTCAACGAAGTTTAAGACTGAGTTCGAATGCAATTATAATATCTGCAGATCAAGTAACTGGACTTAATTATTTAATTATTTATTTTGGAAATTACTCTATCGATCATATTGCTGACCTGGTAGCGTTTAAGTGCCTTGATTATAGGAACCTGAGAAAAATCTAGCTTGAAAAATGGACCAGACCAGACAGATAACAAAAAGAGATCAAACAGGAAACAGAAAACCAAAATGTAACCTAAAATGCATCAGAAGAAAATAGAACCAGGTCAGAGATTTTTTTTTGTAATTCTTCATTACGTCATTAGGGCAATGTTTCTGCTCATTTTACTGTATGTGTTTTTTCATGATTTTGTCTAGGAGTTTTGTGAGAATTTAGGAATTTTCCTAAAGATTCAGATGTAATTCCGAAGATGCAGTTATCATGTCCTTTGGAATTCCTCCGAGAATTTTTCTAAGGAATTTCTTCTAAGAATTTTGTTTCGTATACCTCAAGAACATTACTGATGTACCTTTCAGCTTTTAAATTTAAAGTTTCAACAAAAGAGGGATGGGATGTACCTAATAGCTCTGGAGCTGAATCGTTGGAGTGCTCAAGACTTTCTTAAAGAAAGTCCTAAGCATCATTTTCAAAATCGCTAGAAGAATTTATGGGAGTATCGGTAGAGGAATCTCTAGAAAAAATATCTAGAGGGATCCCAGTAGGGCCCCTTGAAATTATTTCAGATGAAACCTCTGGAAAAATCACTAGAAGATTTCTTGAAATTTTTTCGAGAGACATGTGAGAGAAAATTCTTGAGGAACCTGCTGAAAAGCTGCATTAAAGTCTTTGATTTGTTTTCTCTGGAGCCCGTCTAATTTTTCATCAGGGTTCACTGCAATCCTAATGAGGGAAAATGAGACTGTAGAGAAAATTAATGGAGACCTACCCGACAAACATTAGTAGCTGAATAACGGTTCATTCGGCTGAAATATGTTTGAGAATCGTTGGTTCAACTCTTATTCCGTGAAATTGTTCGTTGGGAAGTCTCTAGCAAAAGGACGGGTAATAGTCCTACAGCAATTTCATCAATCAAATTTAATAAATAAATCTGTTTGTTCAACAACTTGAATATTAAACATGAATAGAAAAAGCAAATTATGAATTAAGGTACTTATGAAAACAGAGTCGACAAACGAATTTTGTTGTTATTGACATAGATTGACATTGACAAAAAACATTGAATTTATCCTCTAAACATAAAAAATCTACATTATATTATTTTAAATTTCAAATTGGTTTACGTTCATAGAGATTTGAAGTATTTTTCATCGTTATGAAATATGTTGACTCTGGTAATGAAAACCTTATAAAATCATTACGAATGTCTTGTTTATGCTGAATTATCAACAATGTTGTAGCTGGGAGGATTTCACATTATAAGAATTTGTTCACTTTTCTATAAAATATTAAGAAGAGATAGAGAGCTGAACACAAAAGATTGGCGTTTTCCATAGTAATCTGCATATAAACTTCAAATTGCGTATGCACAGTCATTATTTTTCCGAATCACTTCAAACTTTGGGAGGATAATTTTTACCATAATTAAAATCGTTTAAGCATAGGGGAGCAAACATTTCAAAATTGGCATCACTCTAATCAACATGTTTTATTCTGAGAAAAGGGTCCCCACAAGATAACGGCCTCGGGCCCCCACTTTTGTAAATACGGCCCTGTGTATGGAAATACTTATCCAACGTTTTCACTGAAAATGAGCCGCCGTATTATTGATCCAATCCATCCATCATTCGCATAGCATGCATGGCATAGCATAGACTGACTGTACATGTCAATGGTTGCTACTCCGTGATAGATCGGAACTGGTAAGAATTGCACTACGATCCAAATGAATAAGGGATGGGAGTTTCCGCTTATTCTCGAAGTGCAATTTTAGCAGATCCAATATTATTGATCAATAACGGCGCCAGCCAAGTCCTTACAGTCAGCTGGGATAGGGAAAGAATGTTAGGGTGTAATGACTGTTGCTTCTAGAGACTGAGAATACCTCTGCATCTCCACAATCACCACGGGAAGGGTGTTTATTAGTGAGGGAGTCACCTTTGGTCGGTGATGCGATCCATGGAAAAGGGGGAAATATACGACTTATATTTAAAGCTAGTCTAGTTTTCTATTTTTGTCTCGAGAAGTTTTTGGTAGAAGATTTAAAAAATACGTCAACATCTATAATGCCGAACAATTCAAAAGAAGTTTTTATTAATAGCGAAAACTGAAAATTACATGTATATATTTTAAATTATATGAAACAGGAATAATGCCGACACTTGTAATGACGAACCATACATAGTTCGTTTGAAAATTACATATGAGTATTACTGTGCATTTTGTCTCAACATTCCCAATGTCAAACAATTCCAAAGATATTTTAATAATGTCAGAAAGAGAAACATATATGTATATTGAAATTGTATAGAACAAGCATAATGCCGACACTTATAGTGACGAACCATACCAAGTTTGTTTTAATATTACATAAAAGTTACACTTTAAAGAAAAAATGTGTTATCATAAGCATGAAACGAACTCACCAGTTGGTAATCCATCCTCGACTGAACACAAATATCTCTTCGTACTCACACAGTGCGAACACTAAAATTCTTGGCGTCCCGAAAACAAACCGTCCTGCTTGGGCTTTCCCATACACCTACCCAGCAAGACTCGCGAAAACAGATAAAAAAACGAGAGCAAACCTCTCCGACGACGCAAAAATCGAAACGTTCTGCTTGGGCTTCACGAAGCACTCACAAATATACCACCAGTCGGATGTAAGTCAAAAACACCACCGTGAAATAGGCCACTGCCCGGCTTTCGAAGTGCATTTTGGTATAAAAGTTAAGATTCGCTAAACTGCAAAATAAAAAGATCAGCTCATATTAGAAAGAAGGTGAAATTTACTTATCTAACATAACTAATAGCTATGCTTCAAAGCTTGCTTATGATTTGATTTAATCTATCCATCATTCGGCAGACAAACATGTGCGATTATTAGGATCGAATTTGCTCACTGATTCCTTCAGCTCCCGAAAATCTGGCCTGAGATCTATACTGAAACTCGAAGCACACGCTCCTGATCCGACTTGCAACAATTTGAGTTCCGTAATCCGGGGTAACATTGATCAGCGGGGTAAAATTGATCGCAATGACCCTCTTCGTAAAAAGCTCGAATCAACATTTGTTGATGAAATATTTTCAATGCATGAATGGCGATTCTCTTTCTTCTAATCATGAGCTAATAAACAATAGGGTTTTTGCGAAAATAAAGTTGTGTTCATGCGTAAATTTTTCAACTTTTGTAAACAATGATTTTCATGATTATGGATGACACCATAAAAGAATCATGTCTCACATGAGTTCTGTAAACGATATGAGCAAGAGAAATGCGGTTGTTACTAAAAATGACATCGCCGAAAACGGCTCCGTTGTCAAAATTTTCATAAATATGTTCAATAAAACATAATTCACAAATTATTATAAAGCGTGAAGAATTTCCTTAGGAAATTGCATACATTTAGGCGTATTCCACAATTCAAGGTGTTTATAATTTTAAAATAACTCAAAATGTAAATGACTTATAAGAGTTTGACCTTCATATTCGGCTTCAGGGACCATGATTTTAGTAAGTAATGATATTTTCAATATTACCGAACGATGTTTTCATGGTGTGATCAATGTTACCCCATATCAGCTAAATCAAAAACTCACTCAAAACATTTTTTAAACATGCTTTAAACTTTCAGAAAACAAAATACAGTACATAAACACGAGCAATGGGAGGCAGTACTTGTTTTAAAAATATAAAATTTGCAACACATGCATTTTCAAAATAAAATGTTTAAGAAATTTTGAAAAAAATGATCAATGTTACCCCGGATTACGGTACTCATCTACGACTACCGTATCGTGAATTATCGACCGCAAACTTTCTGCACTAACACCTGAATCGGTGCTTAACAAATCTCAACAAAAGCCGCATGTTCACAGTTTTTAAATTTCACCATCCGACAATGGTCAAAGTGTCTATTGTTCACACTGGCCTGTACCAAACAAGGCTTTCATCCTGTCTGCAGGTCTCCGAGATCTTTCGAAGCAGATATTTTATATATTATTATATATATTTTTATATTCTTATATTTCGGGGCTTATTTTGGACTGACAAGTTTGATTGAATGAGTCTTTATGATGGGGAAATTCAGCCCGAAGCTGGTTCATCTCCGCGTTTATATTTTTTCTATATAAATATAACAATTTTGCAATATGATGTTGCATTAGTCTACATTCAATTCACTCATCACCGATAACACCAGTTATTTTTCATCCGTTGACACCAGGAATGATTTATGCAATAATTCCTTGAGTCGTTATTGAAAAAACTTCTAGGAGAATCTCAAGGAAAATAACTAGAAAAATGTAAAGAAGAGCCTCAGAAGGAACATGTGAATTTTGCTTGACGAATTTTAGAAAAAAAAGAGCTGAATAGAATTATTTAAAATAACCAGTGAATCTGTGGGCAATATCCTTTGTGGAAACCTTTTGAGATGCTTAAAGATTTCTCGCAACATCTTTTGCGAACTGTTGATGAAACTTCCGAACATGGTTTTGCTTAAATCATTTTTAGATGCCGCACTAAAAAAATCCGAGGAAATCAATCATGACGCAATCGACCAGGGAGAGGGGGCAACGACCCCCCACATGCCTCCCCTCTGGATACGATCATGTTTGTGGGATATGTGAGAACTGCGTGTCTCCCAGACTCTCAGAATATGGAACGGAAAGAAAGCAAATCAACTTCAACCCATCCAGCCCAGCGGCAGGACTCATGAATATTAAAATTTTTCTCTAAAAGAGATATCATCGCGTAATGGAACGACAAACGAGCGGGCCTCTCGATCTAAGTAGCAGTCAGAAACGTTTGCACAGACAGTGATTAATGAAAAACGTTTACGGTTTAGTTGTTCCGTTCCAGTCAGCAACTGCTCCAAGGATTATCGGTATCGAAGATTGATATCTCCAACCGTCAACCCCTCGCCGAATCTTCCGCAGGATTTTTCAACAACGGCGAAATTAATGAAATTGTCTGAGTGACAGCGGTACTTCCGCAAATTCCTTCTCTCGTACACCTGCAGCTCGTTTGTTTGTGTGTACAGGCTTGCATAATGATCTCAAAAGTGTCAAATCTACACGAGCAAGATTATCACAATTCCCTTCATAGTCGACCGTCATTTAACATTTTAATGTAAACATGACATGATATGGTCGGCGTTAAGTCAGAGTGGACCAAGTACAAAACTTGGGAAAATTGGATTATTCTGCCATTAGATGCAAAATAACGTTATCTCCATTTCACTTTGATCCGATTTGATGAATGTTGAAAACTGGGAGAGATATGTAACAAATTTACTCTGGATGATCAATAAAAATCAATAAAAGTATGCAGTCAGAGTGGACCAAGTGCTCTATACCATAACAACGAAAACGATCGATGCGCTGAGAAAGTCTAGAAAATGCAAGACATTTCAAGTTATTTTCCAGATTTTTTGACATGGAATGATTCTTCTTCCCATCCATCAATACAAACTCATAAACATGTCATAATTCGATGGATCTTATTTTGATATCTGGCCATTTACCGTATTTGAGTAGGTGATCAGAAATTGCAACAATTTCTGTGCAGACAGAGTGGACCAAGTGTCAAAAAGCAACAAACTGATTGATTATTGCATTTTTTGAGTCGATTTCAGAGTTCGATAGAAGTTTATGGTAGTTCTATGGTGTATGCATGGACTGTCCTAGAACCCGCTTATTGGACCAGTATATTTTGGTCGGTACTCAAGATTTTCATAAACTATGTGCACTTAGTCCACTCTGACTGAACGCATATTTGAATATTTCTGGTCTTCTACGCCCTGACCCTTCAAAACCTTAATTTCCAAGGTATCGTAATGCCACTGATTTTGAGATTGAAGATATGGATTATTGAAGAATTTACGATACTGATGTCGAAGGGTCTTGATAATATGTTCAGCTTAAAGATATGCACCCAGTTTGACCACGCAAGCATTAAATGATTGTTCTTTTTCTTGAAATTGTTCAGTCAGAGTGGACCAAGCGCACATAGTCCATCAAAAAATCGTTCTATCAGAGTTTCGGATTGTGATTTTTCATGTTTATCACTTCACATTATATTGTTTGAAAGTAACACAAGGATGGGTAGAAATATTGAACCAAAATTTTACTGAGATAAAAAAATACAGAGCGTTAGACTTTGAGCCCGTTTTTCTCAAAATATGAAAAATGTCACATGGTTCACTCTGACTTAACGCCGACCATATCACCTACATACAATGTCTCCTGTTGGACCACATTTTCGTGGTTTCTGTTTTTTTGCTCTGTTTTCTCATGCCAGCAACTGTTTGCCATTCTTTGGGAAAATGCCTGTGGCTTTTTCTCGGGTCGACTTTTTCTACATGTCGAGACGTTCACCCATTTTCCCGTACGGCTCATTCTTTATCCGAGCAGAAAATTTATAGTTTTCGGGTGTCATCTGACAGAGCTTAGAATGGGTGTTGTAGTTCCTTCGGCGTTCGCTGCAATGCTGTTGGAAGCGCAAGCAAACAAGTGTTAAAGTACCTTAAATGCGCTCCAGTTTGGTCGCATGTGGTTTGCACTGTGAAAAAATAAAAACAAGTAGCATTCTAAATTACCAATTGGCATTAACGTACGCTGAAAGCAATGTTTGAGTAACCGTAATCGTGAACTTGTAGTTAAGAATACTATTTCAGGATGCAGTTGGTCGGTGTTCATATAGACCGCATTAGATGATATTTTGGCCTTGCAATAACTCAACGACTCCCTGAATCCTTATTTTTCTTATGCTATTTTAATACAAATGTTTCACCCTACAGGTGAGCTCCAATATTTCTGCATTTAATTCCAATATTTAGTTATTTGGAATAGTTGGAGTACGTTGTCCTGAAAACACTAAAAAGCACTCGAGCCAGTGTTCTTTGTAAGCCCAATGGACCTCGGGACAAATATGCGAAGAACAACGGCAGTATAGCTCATCGAAAAGCAAAATTTGCTTTTAATCCTCACTGATATCGAACTACTTAACTTTTGAATGGTGAGTGAAGATTTTGTTTCCACAACTTGAATAACACAGCGTAACAAAAATGACATTTTTGCGTGTCTCAAGGATCAAATTATGCGTCTTTAGTAGATTTGGGGATGCTGAATCTGGTGCCATTTTCAGAAATGTTACAGCACGTCACAATTTTTAGCAACAGGTCGCCAAAGTTGTATAAAACACTGGTTTTATTCATGTTTACATGAAATTTAAAGAACAATTTATCATACTTTTTTGTAATCTAATCCACCAAACATGCAAAATAGAACTTGCACTTTCATTTCAGACATAATTTGATTGAAGTTGCGCGATTAAATTTCGATTACACCGATTTTTTCAACATGCTTGCAGTCTCCATACAAAATTCTTCGTTTATTCTATATGACAAAATACAAAAATTCTCTAATCCATTAAACAATAACTTTTCCGCATCGAAAGTATTACAAACTTTTATAAAAATATTGTTATACACGTAAAGTTTGCGTTCTGTGGCAAATTAAGCCAATATATTACCTTACAAGCTGGCAAACTTGCATGCAAGTTGGCTGAAATAGTCTTTTTTTGCATTTTCAACAGTCAATATCTCAAAAACTAGACGTGCTATGATATTTCTGAAAACGGCAATGGATTCAGCAACCCTTAATTAAGTGAATAGTGGTATTTTGGTACTGGAGACAAAAACGTGTTCCGCAGTGTAATTTATCTTCTTAGCCGAGTGGTAAGAGTCCGCTGCTACAAAGCAAAGCCATGCTGAATGTGTCTGGGTTCGTTTCCCGGTCGGTCCAGGTTCTTTTCGTAATGGAAAGACTTCCCCGGGCAAGAGTATCATCATTCTTGTCACACGATATACGAATGCAAAAATGGTGAAATCTGCGTAATCTTCAACTATTATTTTGACTGTGGTTCCCGAAAATTTTCACCTTGTTTTCCTAAACGAGATCCGCACAAGAACCGTTGATAACACTGCAACATTACTCCATCCGCGGCATGATAGCGAAGAAGGAGCGTCCGTATTCTTTTGATGACGGCATTCCTGCAGACAATTTTCCACACACATCCTGCTCATACTGGGAGAAGATAGAACAGCAGTTCATGGAAAGCACGAACAGCAACAGAAGCAGCAACAGCAGTCATCCTGAAGGTGATTTATTGCACTCGGTACGTTTTATTAGATGGCATTCCGGGGGATTCCTACTCTTGGGGTTGCCTTTACGATGCTGGATGACACTTCCTTCGACGGGATGGTTGGCCTTCTGCTGCTAGGCAAACACGGAGGGGTTTGTCATTTATGACGTTTTGGTTTACATATGTGAAATCAGCCTTGTTTTGGAGGAGAATGGGACATTTATGTAGTCAGATAGCCGAAAAGTTCTAAAGGGGTAGTCCATAATCTAAGTGGGTCTATTTTAGGCATTCTTCCAACTTAATTCTCCTTATTCAGATTTTTAGGTCAAACCTACTCCTTTCTAAGAGGTTACAGTTTATGGACGTACCCATAGTTGAATAGAGGGACTAAGTACTGTACTGACTGTCTGATAGGGAAACCAAGTGGAACACAGTTTGTCTCATGGAACATTTTCCTAGAAGCTATGGAAGCCGCCTTGAAGGAAAAAAAAGATTTCACCAAATGTGACGTGACGGGTTTCTGTCTTCTGCACTGGATCTATCTTGGACATGGTCCATCCACCGAAAACTATAAATCGCCACTTACTGCCAAGCACGCGCTTCAGAACATCTCATGCACGGTGCTCCCCAGACCGTAACTATAAAAAAAGTCTCTATCAAATATGTGTTCATTAGTTGGTTTTCATAACTTAACTACATGTCTAGGTACCTACCTTGATACCTTGATGGCTACAGCGTAGAATCACGCCATTGCCGGGCGTATTGTAGAGCTCCATCTTCGTCGGTCTTCGGCGAAACTTCTCCAGTTGCCCCGAACGTTTAAGGTCACCAGGTCCTCTTCCGCTGCGCACAGCCAGCGCAGCCCTGTCGTCGTAAAATTTGAGCTACTTAGTTGTCTTGTTTTTTTGGGGGGCGTTACTATAGCTCAGAGGGCGCTACTGCTCCCAGGCGTTTATGAGGTCGTTTTTAAAGTCTAATTTCAGATCAAGAAAAATGAAGCTGTTTAGCTTTATCAAACAGACTAAATAAATAATCTAAATAATGTTTTATTCTTCTAGCGCATTGTCCCTACAATGACAGAGACAGGTTTTTATCTCTTAATTTTATATGGACAATTGTAATACATTATTTGTTCAATCAAAAATTCAATCAAATCGATGCGTTGTAATTTACTTATTTACCTTACCGGTTAGGGTAAGGCCTGGGCAGCCGGAGACGTCTCCATTTGACGTGGTCCATGGCTGCCGGCCCTTAGCCAAGCATTCTATGAAGAATCCGCAAACTTGATCGACCCATCTTGCTCGCTGCGCGCCACATCGTCTTGTGCCGAACAGATTATTTTCGAGAACCATTTTCACCTGGTTGTTATACGATATTCTGTTGACATGCATGCTCACCATAACTTCCCAATTTTTGCTGTGTTCTTCCAGCTGCTGGTGCAATTCATGGTTTATTCGCCTATAGGAAGTCTTCTATCTGCACTCCACCGTAGTAATCTCCAAATTCTCCATTCGAAAACATCAAGCGTTGCGATTGGCGCGTTGGTTCTCTGTACGAGGGGTCCATATTTCGTGCCCATAAATGAGTACCAGTCTAATCAGCGTCTTGTAGATGGTTAAGTTAGTGACGAACATTACTCGAAGAGTTTTGCGGAGTCCAATGTAGGCACGATTTCCAGCAACGATATGTCTCTGAATTTCTCTGCTGGTGTCGTTGTCGGTGGTCACCAATGAGCCCATGTACACGAATTCTCCGACCGCCTGGATTTCATACTCATCAATATGACCTCGAGGTGGAGGCATGCATCCTTTGAGTCCCTGGTTATCGTACACATTGATTATTCGACACATTGATGTCCGATTCGCCTAGCTTCAGACCTCAATCAGTTGTAAGCATACGCCATCTTTTCGAAGTTCCGTGCTAGAATATAAATATAATCGGCGAAACTAAGTAGCTGAACGTACTTTCGGAAGAGCGTACCACTCACCACTTTGAAGAAGTTCGACAGTTCTTCTATGGAGAAGACAGCGTGTTTGAACCAGAGCTCCACCGATGTAAACTTTTGCATAGACGGACTTGTCGCATGAAAATGCATATCCCCGCTCTTCTTATCACACCCTCTAAAGAAATGTTGAACAGCAAGATTCGAAGAGACTCGAGGGTGTCCCTGATACTCTGGAAATGCACATCACTCGATCTATCGTCGCATTGATCAATATAATCAGTTTGACCAAAAAGCTGTATTTTTGCATAATCTGCCATAGCTGCCAATCGATGAACAAAATTAGTTTAATGATGTGTGGATACATTGTACTCCCGGCAAATATGCATTGCAACAACAGGCGACTAACGAATATCTGATCCAGTGACTTTGTTGTTTTTTTAAACTTCCAATCTCCCTTTCTATATTTTGAAGATGTGGAATGGTGTTCCTGGAGTTGTAACTTAATCTTGTTTAAATCTACCGGTTCCAAAAATTATTCGATAATTTTTAATAAGGCTGCTACGTGAAAGGTGTTCTCTAATCAAAACGTTATTGTTAAAACTTGTTAAACATAATTAGAACTGATAAGAACATCATTCTGTACTTTTTTTACTTTCTCTGATTTGTATTAAAAAAATCTAAACAGCTAAACAACAAACATTTGATAAAAGTTATACTGCGACTTGATGTGACCTCTAAACATTTTTTTTTCAATTCAAATATCATTCCAATATTTTATTATACTAATTTTCATGACTTCATTTCTTACAAGTATGATCAAGATAATAACAATAACCAAAAAATATAAACAAGGCTTGTGCAGAGATTTTTCAAGAAAATTTCTGCACAAAAGGCAATGCCCAACGGAATCGCAACGTGATGCACTTATTTATGTTTTCATGATGAAAAAATAGCATTTGTCAATAAACTAAAATAAAAATTGTTGTTTTCCTCGAGGTTGTATTTTTTTTGGATTTTCGAATTATGTCAATGGGATTATTATTTTCATACAATTTGGTGATAGTGCCTATATGGAGAGAAACGGATTTAATTTTATTTGAATCACAAGAGTTGCCCAAACATACTAAGAATAGCAAACGTATTGTTGTTATCATCTGTCGGTTTATTTCCGCAAAAATAAAGAAATGTAAATAATATGGACAATAATTTACTTGAACAATATTGTTATAAGACTGAGATAACAAATATCAATTACCATTCCAGTTTAATTGTTTAGCTTATTTATTAAAAGATCGTATATTTTCGAAATACATATCACCAAACCCTTTTTTGAAGGTCACACCGTTGTAATTTCTGGACGACTTTTTAAAGTTGGTGCCATGCAAAAGTTTGTTAGTAAAATGCCCATATAATTCAAGGAGACTCCAAATTTCCTGACATATTCTTAATTTTCGTTAATACAATATTGAATTGCATGCCACAATTTGATCAAAGATCAAACGAGATATAAAAGCAACTCCTACTCTCAGGAGTTTATTGTCTTCTGCGTTCTTGTATAAATTTGGATCGCCTTCAATACATAGTATACAATTCATTGTCATTTATCTGGATTGACCCAGAAATTCTTCTTGATGTCCTACAAAGCATTCTGACCATAAATCACTTTATTTGGTTCTTGTCCACACATTTTTCAATCGTAGTCTTAAAGACTATGTGATTTTTTTCTAAATATCTCTTCAGATAATTGAACCATAAATTTATTAAATGATTATGATAAATTCAAAGGATTCGGTGCATTTTGTTGTCCAATGAACAATCACATATTCAGCTATATCAGCACACTGGGATAATATTTCCTTATCTAATGTAGAACTGTGCAGAATCATATGCAACAATAAAAATTCCGGAATATATTAGGGCGTTAGCATGCTCATGACCTCGAGAAGATCTGTGTGAAGCAATATTTAATTACTGAGGGACATTGATACAGCTTAACAGCATCTACATGATCTACGAGAGATACGACCACGTTACTTCAGGGCGTGGGTAAAGCTTAGAAATTTCGACTGATGGTTTTCAGGGCATAACGATGCACAAGGTCTACTTAGGATAAGATCAAACAATTACAGGGCCTTGATACAACATGGAATTTTTAATTGCTCTCCTCAGGGCGATCTGAGTTACGGTCAAATAACTTCAGGGCATGAATATCCGGATGTCAATGATGTCATACATGGCGCTAAGTAGACGTTGTTTACATGGAATAATGTCAAATTACTCCAGGACGTTGATACAACTTTTAGCGTTAAACTGATGTTCTACAGGGCGTCAAGTTACTTGTGATCTATATCTTGTGATGTTCAAGTAACGTACTCACATGAATCTGCTCGATTTTCAAAATAGACCCCTCAATTACTTCACAGCGTTAAAACAGCCTAGAAAATTAAATTGATGGCTAACAAGACATTAAAATGCACCTAATCTATTTAGGACAAATTGCTCCATGGCATTGATACAGCTTGAAATTTGCTATGTTTGTCTTCAAGGGGTTGAGATGCATTTGATCTACGTCACGGTGTGTTTCGTAGAGCAATTTCAAAACAAAAAAATCGGCATTTCTGAAATTTTGACACAAGAAAGCCATGATTTTCCACTTTTATTTGTGATCAAAACGAAAATAATCGGTCAATTTTTTTTTTTCAATTTTTTTACTGAGTTTGGGATATAACTTAACCTTAGTAAGGACCTTGGGTCGTTTTCGACACATTTCAAAATTCAAATCATTGTAACTTTTGATTAAAATAACCATGCAATTTGACGTTTTCTGACAATTAGGTATTTTTTGTGGAAACATTGATTTTTTCGGAGACAAAAGTTTTGCATGGCTCCTTAGGGAGCTTCCATAAATAAAAGTTACAAATTTTGTACGTGAGACAAGGTCACATTATTTTAGAGGGTTGATACAACTAGAAAATTTCCATTGTTGTCATACAGGGGGTTATTTACACCTGGTCTACGTGGGATAAGGTTGAAAAACTGTAGGGCGTTCATGCAGCTTATGATTTGGAATTTATATCGTACAGGGCGTCAAGATGGTTCTGATCTATGAAGGATAAGGTCGAATAACTACAGGGCGTCTAAACAGCTTAGAATTTTCAATAGTTGCCCTCAGGGCGTCAAGATGTACCTGATTTACTTAAGAAATGGTCAAATTACTACAGGGCGCTGATACAACTTGGACATTCAATTAATGTCTTCGGGGGGTTGAGATGCAGCTGAATTTTATAGAATAAGGTCAAATTGTCTTACAGGGCGTTAAGATGCACCTGATCTACCGTAAAATCGGGTGTAATTGATCAGAAGGGTGAAATTGATCATCGTATCACACGATATTATTTATTCGTAATAGAGCACAAATATCAATAAAAGCTGCAGTAAATGAAAGTTGTTTGTTGTAACTATTGTCAAATTGTGTGTTGTGAAGTTTTTTGCGTTAAAGAATGTTCAATACTATGAAAATAATGTAAAATTTCAAAATCATGCGCAGTGCAGTATTGACAAACACCTATAAACTTCTATTTGTAAGTAAGGATTTGAACATGGTATAAACCTGAAAGTTTGTGAGGATGCTTGAGATATATCTCCAAACCAGATTTTATCACCAAAACTTTGGTACGAGCTCATATGGTTGAAATAATTGAATTTCTGTTAGATATCATTGAATTCCTTAGGAAATTGGATACATTTAGGCGTTTCCCGCGTATTTCATGAAATTTAACTATTCGTTATTTATATAAATATTGCATTGTTATGAATTTGACAAGCATATTCGGATTCAGGGAGCTCAAATTTATCATGTAGAGTTGTTTTGAAAACTAACAACAATGACATTGACAAGTGATCAATTTCACCCCGAAATGAGATCCTCTGATTTTTTATTTTAGAGATATTTGTTAACACTAAAATGACATTTGTTAAAAAATTTCTATACATAAGTCGATGAGGCTCACCTTCGTACTTGTTTTCCTGCATTTAGTTGTTTGGCATTGTTAACATTATAGAAAACAGACTAGAAAAACCGTGAAAAATGATCGAAATTACGGTACTTAGGATTAATTTCTACTGGGCGTTGATATAGCTTGCAATTTTCAATTAATGTCCTCAGGGGAATGAGATGCACCTGATCTTCGTGAGACAAAATCAAATTACTCCAAGGCATAGATTTCGATTGATGTCATACAGGGCGTTAAGTACATCTGGTTTCTATGGGATCAGGTCGAATTACTTCGGGGCGTTGATTTGGCTTATTATTTCATTGTTATTTTAAAGAACGTCAAGATACACCTGATATACGGAGGATAAGATTGAATTATTCTCGGGCGTTGATACAGCATATAATTTTAAACTGATGTCCTACAGAGCGTCAAGATTCACCTCATCTACGAAGGATAAGGTCAGATAACTGTAGGGCGTTTATACATCTTGGAATTTTCAAATAATGTCCTCTGGGTGTTGAAGTGCATCTTATTTACGTATATAGTCAGCTTCCTCCTTCTGTCGGGTGTGAGATCACTGCGTCCATTTTTTTTAGAACTATTGTGATATACCCTTTTGCTTTTACAAAGACCCTCAGTGGCGGGAACGCCACCGGAATACTTTGCGCGGTGACTGAACTTTAGGCCATCTGCCATTGATGGGCAGAAGTCCTAAGTTGCAGCATTGTGAATCCCCCAATCTGGTACGATCAGCCTGATAAAGCCGACCACTTCCCTGTGAGATGCGTTCCAAATATCGGCCGGCTCCAAAAAGGGCTTGCCAAATATTTTGGATCTTCGTTGTATATGTGCACTGCAGGAGCATGAGAAGGTGTTGTGAGGTTTCGCACGTTTCACTACAGAAACGGCAATTTGGGTTTTGGATGGCTCCGATCTTTTGTAAATGGTATCTGCTGGGGCAGTGTCCAGTTATAAGACCGGTGTAGGTGCTGAGGTCCCTTTTGTTGAGACCAATGAGTTTTTGTGTTTGTTTCGAATTAATTGTGACGAATCTTTTAGATTGATTCGCATTGGAAACTGTATTCCAATTGGATATAATTTGCCTGGACAACCAGCTGTTCAGTTCAATATTTAGTGAGCAGTTTGATATGCCAAAGAATGGCTCAGGACCAATGAATGTATTGGCCGATCCATTCCTGGCTAGCTCATCGGCAATTTCATTACCCTCTAGACCCGTATGCCCGGGGATCCAATATAGTTTAACTCGATTGCGGATGGCTAGGGTTTTTAGAGCAAGAGCACATTCCCACACTAATTTTGAGTTAAAAGTGTAAGCTTTCAGAGCATGAAGAGCTGCTTGGCTGTCGGAGAAAATACAGATTGTGGCATTTCTGTAATTCCTCTTTATGCTGAGCTGCACACATTCAATGATAGCATACACTTCAGCCTGAAAAACTGTAGGCCACTGTCCGAGAGGGACAGAGATTTTGGTTCTTGGTCCGTGGACTCCAGATCCAGAACGATTGTTCATTCTCGATCCATCAGTGTAGAATTTGATTGAACCTGGAGGAATACTCGGTCCACCTTCTTGCCACTCTTGGCGAGAAGGAATGAATACCGTATATGATATGTCATAATTCACAACCATTTCCATCCAGTCACTGCATTTTTCTACAATTGGATTTATAGAAAATTCGTTTAGTATGCTTAGGTGACCGGTTAAATCACCTGGCAGAAGGTTTATTGATCGTTTTAGCCTCAGAGCGCTTTTCTCAGCATCCAGCTTTATGAATTGATCTAGCCGGGGCAGATTAAGCAATGCATCTAGGGCGAATGAAGGGGTGCTGCGAACTGCACCAGTAATGGCGACGCACGCGGCGCGTTGGATTTTGTTCAGCTTGGCTCTAGCCGTAACCTCGCTTGTTTTTGGCCACCAAACAAGGGAAGCGTAGGCTATTCTAGGCCGAACGATGGTTTTATATATCCACATGATCATATTAGGTTTTAGGCCCCACTTTTTTCCACAGGTCTTTGAGCAGACCCACAGAGAATTGAGACCTTTATTTACCATGTTTTGAAGATGTGTGTTCCAATTGAGTTTAGCATCAAGCGTAATGCCAAGGTATTTGATTTCATTTGAGTAAACCAATTGTGTTTGATTAAGGAAAAGAGGTTGCAGCTGTACCTTTCTGCGCTTTGTGAAAGGAACAATCGTAGTTTTTGAAGGATTTATCCCCAGTTTCTCTTTCAGACACCAGGAGAGCGTGTAATCGAGAGCTGATTGCATTCTTGCAAGGACAACGCTTTCAAATTTGCCGCGTACAATGATGACAACATCATCAGCGTAGCCAACAACCTCGAATCCTCTTTTTTCCAGGCTATTAAGTAGATCATCCACCACTAGAGACCATAGCAAAGGTGAAAGTACCCCTCCTTGAGGACACCCCTTTGTGGCCATGACAGTGGCGCACGATCCGCTCAACTCGGATGAGATTCGGCGATTTGCTAGCATAGCATGTACCCAGGTAGCAATGCATGGGTCAAATTTCCTCCTATGCATTGCTGACACTATAGACGAATAGGAAGCGTTATCGAATGCACCCTCAATGTCAAGAAATGCCACGATGGCGATTTCCTTTGCATGAAAAGTTTTCTCGATCTTGTTGACTAGCATGTGTAGTGCTGAGATCGTAGATTTTCCACTTTGGTAAGCGAATTGGTATTTGGAAAGAGGCATTGCTTCCATAAATTTTGAATTTATGAACTCTCCTAAGACCTTTTCCATTATTTTAAGCATCACTGACGACAGACTTATCGGTCTGTATGCTTTGGGATTGGTTTTGTCTTTTTTTCCCGGCTTCGGGATAAAGACAACTCGAACTTGACGCCAGTCATCTGGAATATGTCCTAAGACTAAACTGGCCTTAAAAATCTCTATCATGGGAGGAATAAGCGTTTGCTCCTCTTTCTGGATAAGCGCTGGGAAAATTCCATCCATGCCAGCAGATTTGAATGGCTCAAAGGATCTCACTGCCCTTTCCACCCTTGCTCGCGTAAAGGCTTCTTTGGCAACCTTCAATGCGTCTCTTTTGGTACTTGAGTCCCATGACAGGAGCTCTTGTTGACCAGAGACGCCATGTCTGTTGCCATTAGCGTTCACGATCGCGTCAGGGATTGAATCAGGGAAGTGAGTCCTCAGCATTTCACTCAGTGTTTCTGTGGGATCCACAGTGAGCGAACCGTCAGTCTTTCGGAGAGTTCCCAGACCATTGGAGTGGTCTTTCGATAGAGTTTTTTGAAGTCTGGCAGCTACGGGAGTCTTCTCAATGCTTTTACACATGAGGACCCATGATTTCCGCTTAGCTAGCCTTATTTCCTTGTTGTAGTCTGTCAGAGCCTTTCGGTATAGGCTCCAATCAGTAGAGCGTTTGGCACGGTTGAACTCCCTCCGTGCAGTTTTCCTAAGCTTTTCAAGATGGTTGTTCCACCAAGGAACATCTCTGCTCGACCTAACAGTTTTAGTCGGACAGCTTTCTTGATATGCATTAAGAATTTTGGTTTTTATAGAGTCAGAAGCCATTTCTAACTCTAGTACTGTTTTGATATTAGGATTTATGATGTAGTCTTCGGATCGGAGAGTGGCTGAATTTATTTATTTATTTATTTATTTATTTCGTCAATCAAATTGTAGACTACATGTTTGCTTAATACTATGTTGTATTATATCTAAGGGAATTAAAATATTGCCTAAGCTTCGTTCGCGACATGGTCAAATCAATTTCTGTGTAATGCTGGTTATAAAGAGACATCATTTGATTTATTGGGCCGAACTTGGCATAATTAGTTCGATGATTGTTTGATGCGAACAAATTCCGATTCCTCAACTGTCTGGCGGGCGTGTAGAAATTCAAACTAGATAAGAGATTGGTGGAATCAATTCGATGCGATACTATATCATTGACAAATGAAATCATGGCTAATTCGCGACGCTCCTTTAAAGTTTGGATGTCAATAAGCATGCATCGAGCCTCGTATGATGGCAGTGGAAATGTTGTCCAGCCTAATTTGCGTAAGGCATATAAAAGAAATTGCTTCTGTACTGATTCGATTCTATCCTCATGTGTTTTCATATGTGGGGACCACACAATACTACAATATTCTAAAACTGATCTTACATTAGCAATGTACAAGGTTTTAATCGTATATGGATCCCGAAAATTGAAGCTAAAACGCTTAATAAAGCTTAACATATTGGTTGCTTTGTGGACAATAGTATTATAATGGTCAGTAAATGTAAGTTTAGAATCTAATATAACACCTAAATCTCTAATCTTATCGCACCTTTGAACGTCTTGATTTTCTAAAAATACAGTAATCTGTGGTGTATTACGTTTTCTGCTATATGTGATTAGATTACATTTTTTGACGTTTAATTTAAGTAAGCTTTTACTACACCATTTATCAAATATACTTATTTCATTCAGATAAATGTCGCTCTCTTTTTTGCTATTGATTTCCATAAAAAGTTTCATATCGTCAGCATAAATAAGAATTTTAACATGTTTTATCACATATGAAATATCATTAACAAACAATATGAATAACAATGGGCCTAAATGTGAACCTTGGGGAACTCCTGATGTAACATGAACAGGTTTGGATAGTTTTCCCTCAAATCTTACTATTTGTTGGCGATCTGTTAAATACGATTCAATCCAGTTGAGGAGTTTCATTGCAATTCCCATTTTATTTAGCTTGAAAATCAACATAGGAATATCTAATCTGTCAAATGCTTTACTAAAGTCGGTGTAAAGTGATTCGACGTGGTTACCTCTATCCATTGCATTTAAAGTGTAATTAACAAATTCCAAAAGGTTCGTTGTAGTAGAACGACCTTTAAAGAAACCATGTTGTACATTCGTTATCCTATGTTTTATTTGGCTAAATACTTTTTTATTAATGATTGATTCAAATAGTTTTGGAATGGATGAAATAATAGCAATTCCACGATAATTTCGAATATCAGATTTTTTACCAGACTTGTAAATGGGTATAAGAAATGACCTTTTCCATTCTTTTGGAAATCTGCCCTTCTCAAGTGACATGTTGAACAGCCAAAATAATGGTGCTGTAAATTCATTGGCTAAGTTTTTCAGTAAAGCAGGTGGGATTCCGTCAGGCCCTGATCCTTTGGTGGAATCTAAATTCTTCAGTCCTGTTAAAATATCTTGTACCTGTATTTGACTAACGCCGACATCGGTTGTCAAATCAGGAAAACTTGAAAAGTGTTCAAAATCACGGTCATTATCCGAGAAGTTTGTATAAGTCTCTTGGAAAAAATCAGCAAAGAGATTGCAAATGTCATTTTGATTATCTGCTACTTTATTATCCAATGTCATTTTAGATGGAAAGTTGTTAGACTTCATCTTAGTTTTAACATAATTGAAGAAATTCCTAGGGCAAGATTTTAAATCATTTTCAATTTTTGTGTTGTACTCTTCAAGTGCAGTGGATATGGCCTGATTAAGTTGGTTGACAATATACAAATAATTTTCTAAACTTTCTTGAGTTTTTTGTTGTCTGTAAATTTTATGAGCCTTTTGCTTACGTTTTTTTAAATTTTTTATTTGCTTATTAATCCAAACAGGATTTTTTGACCCATTCCTACGACGTCTCCGCAAGAGTGGAACTTCCATCTGAATAATTTCCGACAAAATTGAATAAAAACCCGTAACTGTATACTCCAAATCTTCCTGATTTTTCAAAACGGATTGCCAATCTATTCTATTCAATTTCTGTTTGATGCCGTTATAATTGGCATTTTTATAATCAAAGAAATTCTCAAAGTCATAGTAGTCGGAATTATGATAATTATGAACAAAGATTGAGTACTCGATAGCTGTATGAAACGCTTCATTTTTCCATAGTGGAGAAAGAGATTCGTTCACACAGAAATCTTCCATTATGTTTGAGAATAAGAAGTCCAAATAACAGTTTTGTCGGTTTTTCACATGATTGATTTGATTTAAACCTAAAAATGCAGCTCTTTCAAAAATAAGTTGTAATGATTCGTTTTCACCAACAACCGGCAGCAGAACATTTTCGTTTTCGGAATCACGAATAAAATCAGCATTACGCTGATTAAAGTCGCCATAGATATGCACTTTGATTTCTGGAGAAAACTGCGACAAAATTTCTTCAGCGGTTTGAAAGAAAATTTCATATGATAATTTGCAAGCATGGTCTGGCGGAAAATACACAGAAGCAAATATATGTGTTTCACCGGCGATATGTGCTTTAACCCATACGTGTTCAATCTCTTTATATTTTGATGAAACAATTAATTCTGAATTGAATTTCGAAGATATTGCAATGAGAACTCCCCCACCAGACATTCTTTGGGTAAGAACCAGATCGCGATCATCTCTAAATACATTAAAATCGTTACCAAAAACTTCTTCACTCTTAATTTTTTCGTTCCAACTAGTTTCAGTACCCAAAACAACCGAGAAGGATGAAGTTACTATTCTTTTATAAATTTCGTTCATTTTTGATGCACTCCTCATGCGATTGAAATTTTGGCAATATACCAAAATTTCGGTAGCTTCTGAAGAAGTTTTTGGAAACACACCCTTTTGCACAGCATTACTTGAAATTCCAGATCCTTCATTAGACACATCGTTATTATTTAAAATATTACCTAGAACAATTTGTTGAATATTACCCACTATTGGATCGTCAGGTTTCCCAATCAGTCTTCTTAGGATCTTTAAACGATTTTGCAATAGTTAGACCCCCTTCCCATTCAAAGACTATGTGTTTGTGGTCTGACATAGATATTTCATCAGAAACATGCCAGTTTGTTATTTTGTGGGAGATGGACTGACTACATAAAGTCAGATCCAGCACTTCCTGTCGTATGGCGTTTTCATATGTAGGCTTGTCACCTGTGTTACATATGTCTATGTTGTTTGAGGATAGAAACTGTAAAAGGTACTCACCTCGAGGATTTATATTTGTACTTCCCCATACAGTGTGATGCGCATTCGCGTCACATCCGATGACAAGGGGAATGTTTTTTGTTTCACAGTAAGAGGTTAGCGCAGCAATCTCTGGAGGAGGAACATCTTCCGCGTCGCCTGGAAAATAAGCCGAGACCATGACGATATCAGCCTTCCCTCTAGCGGTAGGAACCTCCACCCTGACTGCTACTAGTCAGCTTATTCCAGGGCTCATATCGTATTTCAGATGCACCTAGTCTACGTCAAAATTCAAATTACTCCAGGGCGTTGATATAGTTTAAAAATGTCTATTGATGCCTTACAGGGAGTTAGGATGCACCTAATCTCGCTATGATGAATCACTCTTCCTATATTTTTAATAAATCAGGGCGGAAATTGTAAAAAAAATCTGAGAAAAGCTTCTTAGTCGTCGACTAAGCGCGACTAAGCAGGACGACAGGGCTGTACACAACCCTCTCTTATTATTTTCTGATAAAAACGGCTGAGGAGCAGCGTGTCTCAGCCAACCAGCCAACACAGACTCTCCTGACTTTAATCATCATCATTTATAAACATCACATCTAATGCCTCTGGTTTCTTTCGTCTGCACTGCTTCTGGATATGCTTCCGATTACTTTAGATGACATCCCGTTTCGAACGTTTTCCCAGATGACAGTTGGTCATTTTTGATAATTCTTATCTCTGGGTTTAGGGAGAACGACAGCGGATGGAAAATTGTCGCCCTGGGAGGGAAGCGTAAAAAATGATCGACCATGGTCAAAGGTTCTGGTTTACTTTATAAGTCATAACTCAAACCGTTGGTTGGGGCGAAGACGAGGGAAGTCATAAACCTGCAAAACACAAAGCCACGTTGGTCATTTGCTGCGTCGAGCAAGTGAATACCAAGAAGCAGTAAAGTTTCGTTTGTTTTGATTAAAATATTACCAAAAAGTCGAGAAGGTATGATTTATTCGCCTACACAAGGGCGCAAGAGCATGGGAAAACGGCAGCAACAGAAATGTGAGACAGCCCCTCCTCGGGAGCTAACAAAATTTGTAATCGATTATGTTTATGGGAGAAACTCGTTAGCCTACAGCGACAGCCAGCCGGAAGGAGTTACCCTTTGGCTCTTTGAATGGTGCATAAATTTTCATCATACTTAGTCGGTTGACTGCTGATTCTGCCGTTTGTTTGCCTGAATCCCATCTTTCCTCGTGGGAGTATGGGTGGGAAATTTCATCTCGTGGATTGTTTGTAGCCTCTCCAGCTCAGTTTGAGAAGGAGAAGAAGTTTTGAGAGTTAAACTTGGAGCATTGAAGCCGTAAATTGCGTGATTTATGTTGCGTCAGTTAACTTACAGCTGCTACCAGTTTATGAAGAGTTGAAAATGTCTTGGCATCGTCGTAATTGATTTATAAGAGAATCATTCACAATCGGATACATTTTGTTGTTGAAGAAAATTAAAAATTGGCGAAGTATTTAAGGTAAATACAGCAAATGTTAGGTACATTGTACCTCAACATATTTTCTTTTGCACGTAGTTGAATATTTTTTTAAGTTTCAATAAAATTTCTAGAAATTTTATTATATAATGTAACTAGTCTACTGTTTACCCTGTAGTGGGGACAAAACTTCGCATTGCACAATGATGTGAAAAAAACTAGTTTTTCATCTACCCGAAAACAATACTTAGCCTTAATATGTTATTTGGTGGAAGGAACATTAATCAAATGATCATTGTAGTGGCCTAGGCACTCTCGAAAATGACAATAGGTGTTATATTTCTGATGCAATAGAAATTTTGAATTTAATTGTGTAAGTACATTTTTCAGGATGGCGGTTTGAGTGATGAGACGACTGCTTTGTATTGTCATACTAGATTGGAAAAGACCAGTTCAAGACAATTTAAGAATTCCGTTGAAATCGCTATGAGATCCGGGTAAACAATGATAAGAAATACCACGCAAAATCTCTCAAGTCGTATTTTCACTAAAGCAAAAGTTGAATTTGTACTCTTTTGAACCATATAAATTGCCAGGATGTAATGAGATACGTCCCGTTATGATTCAGAAAAATAAGAGATCAGCAAACCAGTTTTTTCGTTCAAATTTTAAAAAATCCTCATGAAAATCTATCATTGCATTGCAGATAGTAAGTGCAATGCAATGATGGATTTTCATTTAGAACTTTTAGCCTTTCATTACTCATATTGAAAATAATGTAAAACTACATTGAAATAAAATATTTGGTTTCCAGTCCATTGAATAAGCATAAACTTGCAATCCAACAAGGTCAATCAACAATAACAGCACTTCAATTGCTTGTAATATAAATTGAGAAAACATTTGAAGTCAAAGAAATTCTGTTGGCTGCATTTTTGGATATTGAAAGAGCATTTCATAATGCCTCTCATAGTTCAGTGATAAAGTATCATATCATCAGAATTTAGATAAGGCTATTGTAAATGGGATTTTGTTACATAAAAGATAAATAAAACGCAGGCACGGAAATTCAACTATAACGGTAAAGACAGTGAAAGGTTTTCAGCAAGGAGATGTTCTTTTATTCCTCCATCAGTATCATTTCAAACATCACATTCATTTCTTATATCAAGGTGTTCTGTGTTAGACAACACTATCATACAAATTTGGTAAAAATAAATTAAGTTGTTATTAACATTTTGTTAACAACATATAACATTTCATTTGCCGTAGCAGTTTAAAAATTTTACAAGTAAGTTAATTACACCTGCTTATAAGAGAAAAAAAAACGCATTTAATTTACTTAACTTACCTCAACCTATATATATATAGGTTGGCAATAGAAGATTTCAAAGACTTTTGCCTGAAATTATTAATTTGACATTTGTTCCAATGTTTCAACATTGGATATTCTAAGTAACTCATTTGTACCTCATGTGTATTGTACGTTTTTCGCACACATGAACGGTAAACGGTAAACCGAACAAAAATGTTTAGCCAATGAACAAACTTTAACACCAGATGCCTACAAGTCATTCGACCTGTTCCCTTCCGCCCAAACGGAAATTGTTTATAAGTTTTTAATAATTCCTCTGTTCCGATTATTTCATTATCTGTTTTTATAGTTCACCGTAATCAATAAGTTTTAATGAGCCAATCGTGACTTGAATTTATTCCCGACTGACCCGGCAGCTCCTGTGCGGAAAAAGTCCAACCTGAAGAGACGAACAGTTTTGCAGCTTGCCCTCGTCGTCGTCGTTCAAGCCAACCATCCACGAAAAAGTTACGCACGTTGTCAAAAACCCTTCTTCGATCAGCCGGGAAGCAGCATCTGGATCATTCCACGACAACTGTCCAAAACAAGTGCTTTTGGGACTCACCGATATCGACAAAATTTCACTTAAAATATGAAAAAAGCCCAAGTTTTTCACCTATCTGATCATCCATCGGCTCATGAGAGCACCCCTATGACTGCAGATTTGACAGAAACCTATAAATTTGCTTACCCTCTTAACTTGATATCTCTTAAATTATAAGACATAAGAAAAAAAATTACATGGATTATTTTTTAAGAAAATCGTTCAAAAAATCCATGCAAGTAAACATTTTTCATTGTTCGGAAAATGAATAATGTTTGGAATTTGAAGAGTTGGTGTTCCTCAAGTCAGCATTATGGGACTAATATTGTATGATATTTTAATTTCTGACTTACCTGAGTTACCTCAGGGATGTCAAAAATCTTTGTTTGCGGATGACACAGGCCACTCCGCCAAAGAACAAAGCCTGTGTATCGTCTGGAGTAGATAACAAAAGAGTTTGGATATTATTCTTTACACTTTTTTTTACTATAATTCAAAATTTCTCCTAATGCTTCAAAAACTCAACTGATAATATTTCCTAATAAACCAAAAGCTCTATTTTTCAAACCTTCGAGTATGTTGGTCAGATGAGGTTAAGTATCAAAAGTTAACTTTCAAGCCAAATGTAACCAATATGTAAAATGTCTTTATCCACTTTTTGATAGAAAATCAAAACGTTTTTTTTTTTAAACAAGCTTTGGACCTTCAAACAATTCTTCAGGCCAGCCATGTTGTGTGCTGTACCAATATAAACTAGCTGTTATTATACCAGGAAAATGCTCTGTAGATGACACAACATAAAATTTTGAAAATGGCTCTAAAGGTTACTTTTTGGTATAGTACTAATGAATCCAATTTTGAAGAATTAAAAACAAATCGAATAAAATTAATTAATAACTTAATTGCTTAAGATAACTTGAGACAAAATTCGTTGTTATCTTCTATTGTCACGATTTATGTGGTATATATCAAGGTTAAGTTAGGTAAAGTTAATAAGAAGCGTTTTTTTCTCTTATGAGCAGGTGAAATCAACGCACCTGTGAAATTCTGAACTGCTACGGCAAATGAAATGTAATATGTTGTTCTCAAGATGTTAATAAATGCTTATTTCAGTTTTACCAAACAATGATGATAGTGTAATACCTAGACATGAGAATTTCATGTAATGTTTGGAATGATACTAATAAATAATTGAAAAAAATCTGTGGAATGTGATACAAAACGGTTTATTTATTCTCATTATCAAAACTTTAAAAAGATTTTAAGGCTAAGTAGCCCGTATTCGTTTTGAGAGCAATGATGACTTTGCAGCTTACAATTTCAAAGTGATATAATTTAGTCTTGATAGTTCATATTGACTTGAAAAAGTATCATTGTAACCGCAAACATGCATATAGTATGCTGATACTTTTTCAGCTGTGTCAGTGTAAAACCAACTGATTTTCTTTGATCCGAAATCATAAGATGAATGAGCAACAATCATCAAAGACTCGTACAAATTTCGATGAGGCCTACTTCGCCTTAAGGTGAATATAACAAATACATTTTCATTAAAAAATATTCCATAGTGTTCATCGTGTTCAAATAGCGTTTAAAAGTACAAAATAAACGAGTTTTCCAAATAAAGTTACATGAACTATCAGCTTTTGACAGAATTAATCATGGCTTTAAACTAAGAGATGCTTTGAAATTATATAATTAACAAATCAAAGCGTTCTTAAAAAGATCATCAATTCTGATCTTTCCTATGCTATTTTAATACAGTCATATATTCATTTATTTATTTAACATCTACACAGATAACACTGAATCAACAATTTCACGCCACAATACTCGGTTCGTGGCCGCATCTCTCCATCCTCGGTTCTGCCCCACACTCGCCAAATCGATACGCACTTGATCCGCCCACCTAGCTCGCTGCGCTCCACGCCTTCTTGTACCAACCGGATCCGAAGCGAATACCATCTTTGCAGGGTTGCTATCCGGCATTCTTGCAACATGCCCTGCCCATCGTATCCTTCCAGCTTTGGCCACCTTCTGGATACTGGGTTCGCCGTAGAGTTGGGCGAGCTCGTGGTTCATCCTTCGCCGCCACACACCGTTCTCCTGCACACCGCCGAAGATCGTCCTAAGCACCCGACGTTCGAAGACTCCAAGTGCTTGCAAGTCCTCCTCGAGCATCGTCCACGTTTCATGCCCGTAGAGGACTACCGGCCTTATGAGCGTTTTGTACATGGTACATTTGGTGCGGGGGTGAATCTTTTTTGACCGCAGTTTCTTCTGGAGGCCATGGTAGGCCCGACTTCCACTGATGATGCGCCTCCGTATTTCACGGCTAACGTTATTGTCAGTCGTCATCAAGGATCCATAGTAGACGAACTCGTTGACCACCTCGAACGTATCCCCGTCTATCGTAACACTGCTACCTAGGCGAGATCTGTCGCGCTCGGCCCCACCAGCTAGCATGTACTTTGTCTTGGCCGCATTCACCACCAGTCCAAATTTTGCTGTCTCGCGTTTCAGGCGGGTGTACAGGTCTGCCACCTTTTCAAATGTTCGGCCGACGATAAGCCGACGGCTCTCCGCATAACACCTTCTAGCGCAATATTGAACAACAGGCACGAAAGTCCATCACCTTGTTGTAGTCCCCGGTGGGATCCAAACGAACTGGAATGTTCGCCTGAAACCTTCACACAATTTTGCACACCTTCCATCGTCGCTCTTATCAGTCTCGTGAGCTTCCCGGGAAAGCTGTTCTCGTCCATGATTTTCCATAGCTCTACGTGGTCGATACTGTCGTATGCCGCCTTGAAATCGATGAAAAGGTGATGCGTTGGGACCTGGTATTCACGACATTTTTGGAGGATTTGCCGTACAGTAAAGATCTGGTCCGTTGTCGATCGGCCGTCAACGAAGCCGGCTTGATAAGTTCCCACGAACTCGTTTACTACGGGTGACAGACGACGGAAGATGATCTGGGATAATACTTTGTAGGCCGCATTTAGAATGGTGATCGCTCGAAAGTTCTCACAATCTAACTTGTCGCCTTTCTTGTAGATGGGGCAGATTACCCCTTCCTTCCACTCCTCCGGTAGCTGTTCTGATTCCCAGATTGTGCCTATCAGCCGGTGCAGACAAATGGCCAGCCTTTCTGGACCCATCTTTATGAGTTCAGCTCCGATACCATCCTTACCAGCAGCTTTATTGTTCTTGAGCTGGTGAATGGCATCCTTAACCTCCCTCAAAGTGAAGGCTGGTTGGTTTCCATTTTCCGCAGTACTGACGAAGGCATTTCCTCCGTTGTCCCGTCCTTCATTGCCTGTGCTCTCAGCACCATTCAGGTGCTCGTCGAAGTGCTGCTTCCACCTTTCGATCACCTCACGCTCGTCCGTCAGAATGCTCCCATCCTTATCCCTGCACATCTCGGCTCCCGGCACGAAGCCGTTGAGCTTCTGATAGAACTTACGCGTTTCCTGAGACCGGCACAGCTGTTCCATCTCCTCGCACTCCATCTCCTCCAGGCGGTTATTTTTCTCCCGAAAGAGGCGGGTCTGCTGTAGCCGTTTCCGTTTATAGCGTTCCACGTTCTGCCGGGTCCCTTGCTGCAGCATGACCACCCGCGCAGCATTCTTCTCCTTCAAAACCTCCTGGCACTCCTCGTCGAACCAATCGTTCCGTCAACTCCGTCCCACGTACCCGACGTTGCTCTCAGCTGCATCGTTGATGGCTGCTTTTACTGTTCCCCAGCAGTCCTCAAGAGGGGCTTCGTCCAGCTCACCCTCTTCCGGTAATGCAGCCTCGAGTTGCTGCGCGTATGCCGCTGCGCAACCGGATGAGCCGCTCTAGGTCATACTGGGGCGGCCGTCGGTACCGTACGTTGTTAACGACGGAGAGTTTTGGGCGCAGTTTGACCATCACCAGATAGTGGTCGGAGTCGATGTTAGCGCCACGATAGGTCCTGACGTCGATAATGTCGGAGAAGTGCCGACCATCAATCAGAACGTGGTCGATTTGCGATTCTGTCTGCTGTGGTGATCTCCAGGTGTATCGGTACGGAAGGCTGTGCTGGAAGTAGGTGCTACGAATGGCCATATTCTTGGAGGCGGCAAAATCAATTAGTCGTAGGCCGTTTTCGTTCGTCAGCCGGTGGGCGCTGGACTTTCCAATTGTCGGTCTGAATTCCTCCTCCTGGCCAACCTGAGCGTTTAGATCTCCTATGATGATTTTGACGTCGTGGCTTGGGCAACTGTCGTACTCGCGTTCTAGCTGCGCGTAAAAAGCGTCTTTATCATCATCAGTGCTTCCGGAGTGAGGGCTGTGCACGTTTATTATGCTGAAGTTGAAGAACCGGCCTTTGATCCTCAACTTGCACATTCTCTCATTGATCGGCCACCACCCGATCACGCGCCTCTGCATATCACCCATCACTATAAAAGCTGTTCCCAGCTCATGTGTATTGCCGCAGCTCTGGTAGATGGTATGGTTACCTCTAAACGTTCGCACCATTGATCCCTTCCAACACACTTCCTGCAACGCTACGATGCCGAATCCATGGTCCTTCAGCACGTCGGCGAGTATGCGTGTGCTCCCGATGAAGTTGAGAGATTTACAGTTCCACGTACCGAGCTTCCAATCGCTAGTCCCTTTACGTCGCTGTGGTCTTCGCCGATTGTTCCGGTCCGTATTCTCTCGTTGATTATTCGTTGCTTGATTTTTTTTACGGCTGGCTTGCAGGGCCTGACACCAACCCCCTAGATTTCCGGAGGACCATTCCCCCTAAATGTTCGGAGGACCGTAGTGCGCAGTTTAGCTTAGAGTCCTTCTCTGGCACTCGGACGATGATCAGCCGCCCCTGACATGGGGAACAGACGCTGTTGTGAGCCGCTCCTAACATGGAGTACAGACGCTCAAGGTTTGCAGAAGCAAAAGCAAATGCAAACCCCCCTTCCCTGTCAGCATACGACCAAAGTTCCCACCGAGGGTTGGTTACCCGATCTTCCCTACGGTTACTCGTACCCCGGCCAGTACCGCGAGGAGGTAGGGATAGGAGTTGCTGGGCAAGACGCTAAGCACCGCACAAAGGGGTCTATTTTATTCCTTCAGGTACGCGAGGTACCAATGGTACGCCATGCCCAGCCATTTACCAACCAATACAGTCATATAATCATATACAAAAATTCTATTATTACAGCAAATATTAAAAATACTTGGTAGCTTTAGCTTCAATAGTGGAGGTAGGATGCTTTGACATGGTTCGCACTAGTAAGTGTCTATGTGATATTTTCAATGATACAAAAATTATGCAACCGATCGAATAACAACTATGAAATTTAATGGTAAAACTATTTAAAACAATTATTCTGCTTAAAAATTGTAACTCTAGTGGTGCATCAGTACTCAAAGTGTAGAGTCCTATAAGAAAGCGATGGATTGTGCCATGCTTAAAACATACTTCCTGTAAAGGAACATTGTTACTCTTATTGGTGCAAGTAGTTTTCTCAGGGAAATTTTGAATGATTCGTGATTTTCATACATTTGAATGGTAGGATGATACATTTGCCCTGAGGCAGGAGGTTTCAGACTTTTTGGCAGGTAAAGCACTTTTTAAGAATTTAATTGTTCCGCGGAGCACCTGTTTGTTATCGTTAACTCCGTTTGAAATCGGGAGTTTCTAACACGCGCCATACGATTCTTAAATTCCAACGAAAATCTTAAAGTAGGATGATGTTGGTTACATTTTTATTTAATTTGATTCAATCTAATCTAGGAAAATATGCTTATTAAGCTGCACGGTGTCAAAATTTAAATTATTATCGAAGTTCTAGGTAGGTACACTAGATAATTGTTGACGTGATTATCTATGGCTACAAAGTTTTAACAAAAATATCCCCGTCTATCGTAACACTGCTTCCCAGGCGGGCTCTGTCACGCTCGGTTCCACCTATCAGCATGTACATTGTTTTTAACGCATTCACCATCAGGCCGTCTTTTGTCGCTTCACGTTTCAGACGGGTGTACAGATCTGCCACCATTCCAAATGTTCTGCCGACAATATTCATATCATCCGCGAAGCAAACAAATTGGCTGGATCTTGTGAAATTCGTACCTCGGTTATTTAACCCGGCTCTCCGCATGATATTTTCTAGCGTGATGTTGAACAGAAGGCACGAAAGACCATCACCCTGTCGAAGTCTCCGGTGGGATTCGAACGAACTGGAATGTTCGCCCGAAATCTTCACGCTATTCTGCACACCGTCCATCGTTGCTCTTAATAGTCTTGTGCGCTTCTCGGGAAAGCTGTACTCGTCCATGATTTACCATAGCTCTTCGCGGTTGATGCTATCATAAGCCGCTTTGAAATCGATGAACGGATGGTGCGTTGGGACTTGGTATTCACGGCATTTCTGGAGGATTTGCGTGCTGTGAAGATTTGGTCCGTCGTCGAGCGGCCATTGATGAAACCAGCTTGATAACTTCACACAAACTTATTTGTTTTTGGTGATAGATGACAGAAGATAATCTGGGATAGCACTTTGTAGGCGGCATTCAGGATAGTGATCGCACGATAGTTTTCACATTCCAGTTTGTCGCCCTTATTGTAGATGGGGCATATGACCCCTTGCTTCCACTCCTCCAGCAGCTATTCCGTTTCCCAGATTCTGACAATCAGCCGGTGCAGACAGGCGGCCAACCTCTCCGGGCCTATTTTGATGAGTTCAGCTCCAATACCATCCTTACCAGCGACCTTGTTGTTCTTGAGCTGGTTAATGGCATACTTAACTTCCCTCAATGTGGGGACAGGTTGGTTTCCTTCATCCGCCGTGCTGACGTAGTCACTTCCTCCGCTGTCGTGACCCTCGGCGCCTTACTTTGGTCTAGTTTTGAAAAATCATGGCAGAAATTGCGCATTCTCAATATTTCACTATTTGTAGCCATTACAAGTGTTTTGGAACATTATATAGGGTTGAAGACTCTATTTTAGGCATAGTCAACATTTTTTGGTAGTCATAGGGCAAAATTGTTACAAAAATGCTGTTTCCATACGTTATTTTGGATCTCAACTTTTTCAAATTACTATCGTTTAGGCAAACTTAGGCAAGAAGAATTTTCTTCAAGCAATTGTCTTAAACGCGCGTTTGAGCAAATATCTCCGGGGGGAGTAGCGGGGAGCGATTTGTACGGTATGAAGAAGCTCTGCTTTAAATATTTGAAGTATCTGCAACAGTAAGAATTAATTTAATAATGTTAACGACACTTGAATTAAAATTTGCATCCAAAGATGTTGAATCTATATGAGAATGAGTTATCGATCAGAAAAAAATATGCTGAAACCCACATTTCCCACGGGATCTGGTGAATGTCAATTAGTTTAGTTTTGAAGCAAAAATATAGGTGTTTGAACATGTACAGCTATTTCACGTCTGAAGACGTAGAAAACATATATATTTTTAACTTCTCGTACGTATTCTCAACTATCTGATATAGTAGATAAATGTTTGACTTTGTTTTTCAACTAAAAACTAAGTTTGAAAATGCGGTCTTTGCCAACTATTAAAAAATCTAGACCAATGTGTGCCTGTGTTCTCCGTGCCATTCAGGTGTTCATCGTAGGCCAACAAAATACATGTACCGTAAAACTAGGAATCATTGAAAATGCAATAACTTTTGAAGTGAGGAGCCCACAACATACTAAACGAAATAATCTGTTAATTGTTTTAGCAAAATAAATTAATAAGTAAAAAGTATAAGTATGACACTTCATGTCAGAACTATTTTCGTTGGATTTGAGACAATTTGAGGCTTTGTGTTTGAATTTTAGGAATTAAAAAGGATTTCAGCATTATAAAAACGTTCACAAACAATTGGTTTTACGATTATTATCTGATGAAATTTTAAAGAATTCGTCACTCATCCTTTGCAGGCGAGAGTCCTTGAATTCAGTCTTATATCTCTTAGTGAAAAAATTGGGACTTTTTGTAATCATAGTCAAAACTCCCCAAATAATGTTAAACGCCTAGAGTTTCTCTAAATAATTCATTTGGTTGTGTATTGTTATATGTATTTGAATTCCGAAAACGATTGATTTATGTTCAATTAAAAGACATAACACGAGAATCAATCGTTATCTGTTCAGAAATATACTTGTATACAAATTTTTATAGCCTTATGATGTCATGTTTGGCTTTAAGTTTGAACACTTTTGTGGGTAATTTTCTATATTAATGCTGTAATCTAATTAACAAAATCAAATCCACGTTCTCTATAACTATGGAAAGAATTGAATTAATTTCTCCAACAATGATACAGGGCTGCCTGAGAGGTTGTCCGATAGGCATTGTGCTTTATGCATGTTTTAAGTGAATTGATATTTGACCATAATTTGGCCGAAATCGGTGATGATCGATTACACCCAACGAACTCTTTTGTGTACATCTGATATGGAATGACCCATCTCCAATTGAATCCCGAAACGTCAGCGAATCGTTGGTAATTGTCGGCGACGCAATGGGGGAACTCCGGAGGACAGCGGTGTTAATAAAAATTAAATTTTAACTTTTACGACTGTAAAATTTTCTCTCGCTGCCAGCCAGGTATCGTGCCGGATCGCCACAAGTGCACTTGTTTAGAATGCGCGGTTTTACAACTGGTCCGGAGGATGGTTGATTATGCGGTCGAACTCGAGGCACACGATGAGCAGATGGAGATGGAGCCCCAAATGCGACTGGACCAAATGATTCCGAGGAATTCGTTCGTTCGAACATCATAAACCTGTCATAACTTCATTGTGCGTTCACCGGTGCCCCGAACATAAGCTTTCAAATTCCCCCGCGTCAAGGAGTCCCATTGCAAACAGGTCACGTCTCCTTCAGGTGGATGAGTTGGGCCCTCCAAAATACTGTTCCCTCTTAATAAACTTCGCATCGTTTACCCGCAAATATGGAGCGGAGGGACCGTTTTCGAGAGTCATTTCACGATTCTATGCAAATTTGCGTAACACATCAACACCTTCCAAAGTGAAGCTAGGATCCGTTCTCAAAGACAGCGATTTGGGATGAGAGGCTGCCACTCGCAACACATGTAGGTAATTTATCTTCGGGCCATCCCTTTTCTAGGCGTTGGATTCCTTCAAGAAACGGCTTCCTTATGTGTTTGATTGTTTTCCTGTGCAAATATGAGAAGTTTCGGATGAGGGGCGAGACAACACAGTGGATTAGGTAAAGTGCTTCATCGTTTGCAAATTACCCGTGGAAGATTTTTCCTAGACCAAATTTCCTTCAAACAAACTGATAAGGCGATTACATATGAAGAAAAATGACAATAAATTCTTCGGAAACAAAACTCGACTCTTCCAACATAAAAAAAGTCAGGTGATATATGATTCCAAAGTCGTTTCATGTGGTCACCCCCTCTGCAAGGAAAAAATCCTCCCTCACAAATCGTACGAGCAAACACGACACAAGAAAAGCCTTCCCTAAGGAAGGAAATCTCCGTTACGGAAAATTAATCCAATTTAAGGACTTTACTTTTTTCATCCTGGACCAGCAACCGGGCGGCGGAAGAGAGTCTTTCTTACCCACCGAAAAAACGGCAGTAAATTAAAAACTGAGCTGGGAAAAGTTTCGAAAGCAACCTTTTGAAGATTGCGGATTGGGCGTCTTAGGGAGTAGGAAACGGAGAAGGGGACAATGTGATAACATGTTTATTATGGTAGTAAATTAAGCAAATGAACCGGCGGACGAAAAACGGATGATGTATGTGTGAGATTCGTATTTGTCCTGGGTGGAATCGAGCCAGGTAAGATGCTCGAAGAAACATTCTTAGGGACATCGTCGACGGAGAGAATTATAATCCTTCAGAATGGTTGGAGTTTCTAGTGTCTAGCGTTTACTTTGGAGAAAAAAGGTTTGAGCAACACATTCATTTTACACTTCAGTGGCAGAGAATTGTACCGCAGTAAGGGTTGAGTAAAACACAATAAACAAATATTTATGGCCATCAGGGCAATTTAGTGTCCGCGAAATGCGGAATGAAAATTTTGTGCAAGGATCCGAGAAAATAAATGCATTTATACTAGATAGCACTGGCATAAGAAGGAATATAGGCGAAGAGGGCATGGGTGTGATGGGATCTAGATAGCCGTAGCGGTAGACGCACAGCTATTCAGCAAAACCATGCCGAGGATTGTGATTTCAAATCCCGCCGGTCGAGGATCTATTCGTAAAAAAAATTTTCTGAATCGCTGCGGCAACGATTTGAACTAAAATTGATTTTATTAGCACAGAGCATAGAAATGTTTACGTCTGTCAATTAACCTAGTTCCAATAACAAATCACTTCAACTTTATATACATTCTGATTGAAAAACTGTCTTACTAACTAGAATTCAAAAATTTAATTCACTCTGTGTCTTAACGATTATAAATGTCACGGACAAGAATATGTGTTCGGTAATTCACGTTTCTTTACTATTTATGCTCCATGTGACAGTTTGACACGCTGTTTGCTAGATAAAAATCTACACGGAGAAAATGAAGTACTCAAAAGTTCATTCCACTCAATTCCGTTGGTTCGTGCGTTGACCTAATTTTGAGTTGATGGGGTAGAAGCCACAAAATCTACACTGCCAATCAACGTATTGGCTTGTTGATAAACAAAATAGTTGAGAACTGTGTTCAAATTGCTTTATTATTTTATTTGTTTGGTGTTACATCAATTATCTTGATAAAACCTCGCCAATTCATTCGGTTCATGGCCGCTTCTCTCCATTCTCGACTGTGACCCACGCTCTCCAGGTCCTGGTGCACCTGATCAATCCACCTAGCTCGCTGTGCCCCACGCCTTCTTGTTCCGACTGGATTTGTAGCGAACACCATCTTTACAGGGTTGTTGTCCGGCATTCTTATAACATACCCTGCCCAGCGAATCCTTCCAGCTTTAGCTACCTTCACGTTACTGGGTTCGCCGTAGAGTTGAACGAGCTCATGGTTTATTTAAAAAAATAAAACATTCCCTAAATATGTAGTGATCTTACCCTATTTACAATCATGGCTGATTGTTATTTGGATCATTTTGCGGATAGGTACAACAATTATCATTCTCACGTTGACCGTTTGGAAAATGAAATTTGCAGGTTCCAATTTAGCACTGTATCCATTTGAGTAATTACCGTTCATTATTCCAAATATTATTCTTGTCTTCAAATGCTGAAAAAATATTAAAATATATTAATGTATACATGGGATAAAATACAATTGAATAATAATCAATTCAACGCAAACCATGCCAATAATAACAGAAATACAGAAATCTGCTGCCAGATTCAGTTGTTGTTTGTTTTTATTTCAAATATCGCCTTATACTGTAGCTAATTTTTATTGCATGCGAGTCAATTACATGCAATTTTATGCGGAAATTGTCCAATATGCCATAATTATAAAAACCTAATGCGATGCTCTAAATTCTGATGGATTGAGTTGAAATTTTGCAGGGAGCGATAAAGTAACATAAAGAAACTAATAATCTAAGGGGAGCTCAAATTTAAGATGGTCGGGGAAAAATGGGACACCCTAATTGACACATATTCTAAAAGAGAAGAGCTTTTTGAGAGCTTGTGAAAAATTGGTGCAAAAATATCGAGAAACAAAAAAGTTTTAGCGATTTGAATATGTTTTTAGCGGTAAAAATGAAGCTGCCGGTAGAGGGGTTAATGGCTGCTTTGACTGTCCTCCAACAGTCCTCAAGAGGGGCACTATCGAGCTCGCCCTTATCCGGCAACGCTGCCTCAAGATGCTGCCCGTACGCATTGGCGACATCCGGTTGTTTCAGCCGCTCGAGATTGTACCGGGGCGGGCGTCGGTACCGTACATCATTGATGACGGATAGTTTTGGGCGCAGTTTCACCATCACCAGGTAGTGGTCGGAGTCAATGTTAGCGCCACGATAGATTCTGACGTCGGTTATGTCGGAGAAGTGCCGTCCATCGATCAAAACGTGGTCGGATTGCGATTCTGTCTGCTGAGGTAATCTCCAGGTGTACCGATACGGGAGGCTGTGCTGCAAATAAGTGCTACGAATGGCCATGTTCTTGGAGGCGGCAAAATCTATCAGTCGTAGGCCGTTCTCGTTCGTCAGCCGGTGGGCGCTGAACTTTCCAATTGTCGGTCTGAACTCCTCCTCCTGGCCAACCTGAGCGTTCGAGCTGCGCGTAAAAAGCGTCCTTGTCATCATCAGTGCTTCCGGAGTGTGGGCTATGCACGTTGATTATGCTGAAGTTAAAGAATCGGCCTTTGATTCTTAACTTGCACATTCTTTCGTTGATCGGCCACCACCCGATCACGCGCCTTTGCATATCATCCATCACTATAAAAGCTGTTCCCAGCTCTCGTGTGTTACCGCTTGCAAATTGCTTTAAAACTGATGAAATATAATTAAAATTTCTAAAACTTGTCTTACTTGTACCAATAGTTGCGGTAAAGTGTTCCCATATTGAAGGATCCTATAAGAAAACAACGGATACCGCAGCTATAGGAACACAAATTAAAAATATACCGCAACTAAAGGAACAGTGTACCAATCGTGAAGATATTATTTTTCACTGACTTGTCATGGTTGGTTACTGCGATGAAAAAATTTTACTTATTAAGTAAATGGTCGTTACTTCATGTTACAATATTAATATGTACATTAATAGCACTTCTTAAATTTAAACGGTTAAATTAAGTTAAATCGTGCTTAGTACCTCCACTATTGGTACATCTACCCTATATGGACAGCAGTTGGTCATGAGATTTCGGTTTGTTGGTTCTAATATGAAATCTTTGGTTATAGAAATCAAGGGGATGACAGCTTTGCTCTAAGCAGGCTATGCGCATCAAGCAAACTCTGAGTTGCTCATATTTGCAGTCCTGTCCATAAGCAGTCGCCGCCGCGCTTCGTTCCATGTTGAACCTCGGACAATCGAAGACACCATGTTCCGGCGTTTTTACTCTCTTACTACACACGGGACAAAATGGTGACAGAGTGTGGCCGAACCGTTACAAATACTGTTTGAAGCAACCGTGACCTGACAGGAACGCTGCAGGCTTTCTCACGGACTCTTCGCTTCCTTCTCCCCGTCCTTTTTCTTCTCCACCTTCTCTTTCTGTTTTTTTTTTATCTTCGGCATTGACGACGGTTTGCCATCCGTCATCGATCCCGTCCTTTTCCGGCGCATTTTTTCCTTGCTCGTTGCGCTGCTTTTATTTAGGTGATACAATACCAGATTTAAATATCAGCTTGGTATTTGTAGAATACATATGTTTTTTTTTCTTAGCAATGGGGGGATAGTCTGCTCAACAGACCCCGGACCAAGATCCAGGAGTGTAGGGTTAGGGACCATTTGATACATGCAAGCAGTAAACAGGACTACATCCCCGACCCACTAAACCATTCCCATTGTCGCCAAACCCTTCGTCTCTCCGGGACTACCAAGAAGGCATTGCTTCGGAGAGGGGCTATTGCACATCGCAACCTCAAGGTTAGCTGCGTAGCCATGCAGCAACGAACATCGATCGACACGCTTAGGGGGGTCCACCAAGGTAGCATGCTGGCGCTTTGCCAGCTTCCCAGGTGATCCTTACCTCCCATTGTCCGGCGGGCAGGGTCAATCACAACGCCCGCGCCCAGCTGCACCGAGGTATCAAGAACTGATACTGCGGGCTTCGCAATTTGACCTACTGAAGGCTCAGGCCCTATCAGCTAGCACCAGCTGAGATTGCTGACGAAGGGGCCTCCACCTGCCCCGAGCAACCAGAGGCTCGTATCCAACCCAGTAGGCCGACGCCACGACAGCAACGCTACCAGAATGTTCTCCCCGCGGCCACTTAATCACTGTGAGGGTCGATTTCGACCGTAGGGCACCGGTATGACCTACGTAGCCGACTGCGAACCCTTTGACCACCTGTTGTTTAGCGTCTGCACTAGCCACTCCTCGAGTCCACTCGCCACCTTCTTTGTAGTTCCAAGACGATGTGGGTGATAGCCGATGAAACGGCATTCCAGCCAAGCTCGTCGTCACACATCCTCTGAACCAGATTGTCTGGAGTAGTGTCCCCACCGCATGTGGCAATCATGCGGTCACGCATTGTGCGGAAACGCGGGCACACGAACAAAACGTGTTCCGCCGTTACCTCTAAACCTGCACAAACTGGACATTCAGGAGAACCGCATGACCGAATCGGTGTAGATGCTCTAAAGCAACCATGGCCCTAAAGGACCTGTGTCAGGTGGAATGTTAGTTTCCCATGGCGTCTATTGACCCAGATATCTAGCCTCGGAAACAACCTGTGAGTCCACACTCCCTTAGTGGAACTATCCCACGCACGCTGTCATTTGGCCATAGAGGCCAGTCTGGCAGTTCTGCGTATGCCTCTTGTGCCGCGCCTTTCGAAGCACTCTATGTATTCCATGATAAGGATACCAATAGGCACCATACCGGTGATGACGCAGAGTGCATCGTGTGACACGGTACGGTACGCGCTCGCAACCTTCAGGCATAGTAGCCTATAAGTACTGTCTAGCTTGCTACGGTAGCTGTCGGTACTTAAACCCGTGGACTAGGCGACACTGGCCAGAAGCTTACGCTTACTGGCATACACCGCAAAGCTATTGGACATCATCCGGGACAATGCCACAATAGCTGTGGAGGCTCTCTTGCAGGTATAATCAACGTGGCTACCGAAGGTAAGCTTATCGTCGATCATCAACCCCAAGTGTTTGACGGAGCGCTTCGAAGTGATCGTGCAGTTGCCTACACTGATCACCGCTTGCTGCACCGACTTTCGGTTGTTGACAACAACCGCCTCAGTTTTGTGGTGAGTCAATTCCAGTTTCCTGTTTCCATCGTAGACCTCCAGCGTAATATCGTCGGCAAAGCCAACGATGACCACACCCGCCGGGAATCTTAATCTCAACACCTCGTCGTACATGACATTCCATAACACCGGACCCAGGATGGAACCTTGAGGGACTCCTGAGGTTATGTGAAAGCACTTCCGACCCACCTCTGTGTCATAGACTAATATCCGATTCTGGAAGTAGCTCCCGAGAATCTTGTACAGGTACTCGGGTATCCCCAGACGAAGGAGCGCATCAGCAATAGCCTACAATATGTAGAAGGAATTATTTGAGGTATTTTACCTCTTATGTAGGGCTCATTCATACCTCATTCAGGTTGTAAGTATTGGAAATTATCTGGTATGGAATACCTCAATTTGGTATTCAGTAATTATTTTCTTCTGCTCTGGTGGTGACTCTCTGTTTCGCTTCTTCGTTGGTTTGTCACCTCGTACCTACGGGGTCCTAAGCTTATCAGCCGCTGCTTGCTCCGTTACCCTTTTCAGTGCCTTTCACCTTCGTGATCCCATGATGTTTGCAAGCAGTGACGCCATGCTAGGGTTAACCCAGTCCCTTATGGGTTGCCGAGTTCTGAGTCAGATCGGCGCAAGTCAGGAAAGGCTCAACAGAGCCTACCAGCTAAGGTGATGGGTTATGAACGTATTTGGAAGCTTACCATGGTTTGTTGCTGAAGGAATGAGTCTCAGTGATTACTTCAACATTGTTGGGAATGGGTTTCTTAATTTATTATATGATATTCCTGCCTAACATTTCGTCTATGATTCACTAGAATAACTACAATACGTTTAAGAAATACATGGAAGTAACACTTCCTTATTTCAAATTGATCAAGCCCTCAAGTATACTAGCCGCACTTTTATTCCATTATAGAAAATAATTTATTGTATGTACTTTTCTATAAGTACTTTTTCATCAACACGACAATGCGAGTTGATTAGTTACAGTGAAACATTGACAAAACTGTCAATACTGCAATGGAATTGCCAATTTCGCTTAAATAATATTTGACAAAGCTGAAAGAAAGCTTTTTTATTCAGCAAAAGACAGATGAAGATTGCCAGCTGCATTTGACACGATACTGTCCATTGCATCGGTGATATCATTTTTTTTTCTACTGAAGAGTCGCAGTAATTAAACCAGGCCCTTATTATGGATCAAACCGACCATATTTACTCTTATAAGCAGGTGAAATCAACTCACCTGTGAAAAAATCTGAACTGCTACGGCAAATGAAATGTAATATTTTGTTAACAAAATGTTAATAAAATCTTAGATTTGTGTTACCAAATTAGGATGATAGTATTGTCTAATAACACAGAACACCTAGATATAAGAAATAATGAATGTAATGTTTGGAATGATACTAATAAAGAAATTGAAAAAAAAAAACGACTCATATTATGGATCATAACACTGTAACAGCAATTTTTCTAAGAGGTAAATGAATTATGGAGAACCGTGCGGCTACTGGGAAGGAGGAGATCCCAGTCGAGCTTCTCAAGCACTGAAGTGAGCAGATTCAGCTGTAGTAATCGACCCACCGAGTACATCTGAAAGTATAGGCCAAATATGAAAGAAAGGACACCGAGTGTGCCAATTACAGAGGGGTTACCCTGCTTAATTCAACATAAAATTCGGAAGAATTCTAGGGATTGTCTTTGATAGGAATTTTTAAGAAATTAAAAAATAATATTTTCGTAAGAGAATTTTGCAGGAATGTAGTTTTAATTTATTTTTATATTAACTTAAAGAATCACTTAGAAAACTGTCTGATAAAATGCAGATAGATCTGTAAGGAAACAAGAACATTTTCATAATTGAATCATGTTCTAGTGTTCGAGAAAACTTGTGAACAATTAAGAGGAATCCTTCGAGTAACCTGGAAGAATGATGTCTGGATTAGTTTTGCTGTGATTTTTTCAAGTAATACTTGAAAAATTTTAGTTATATTTTCAGAAAGATTTGTTTAAGGAATCTGAAGAGAAACTTTATGAAGAATCTCAATGAAGGCCACATCGGAAAAAATGTTGGTGATGAATCCATGGAAAGAATTCTTGCTTGATGATTTTGAACAAAATTTTGATGATTATTAAGCTGAATGATGTTGTAAATTAACAATTAGAATTTTCAAGTATAGTGAGTACCTAGAGGACATTCATGGAAAAATGATTAAAATTCGGAATTCTAAGAGAGATTATTTAAGCAATTTGATACAGTTTCTTTGAGAAATATTCTGGAACGCTCAGGAAGCCTAAGGAAACTTCAGGAAAAAATCTGTCGAATAATAACTATCAATCCCGTAAATGGTTTCCCGTGGGAATCCCAGGAGGAACTCAATGAAAACTGGTAAAGGAGCGATATGAGACAAAATCACAAACAAATAAAACAAATCTATACAAACTACAAAATTTGTGGAAATCGTGATTATTGCGACCGACATTGCTTCTGTAAACCAAGAATTTGCTAGTCCCCCTAAGCCCCTCCAGCAAAAATTTTTGATACGCCAACGAGACTGAGACCGCTAGAGGAGTCCTTCGACAGCGAATACCAAGCTGGTTTTCGTGAGGGTCGCTCGAAAATGGACTAGATGTTCACCATGCACATGATCTTTCCGGCGTAACGTATTAGGCTGTTACGTGCGATGTCAAACTCGTTAGTTACGTCAAATGGATTAAAGCAGGATAACGCACTTTCGAATTTACAGTTCAACATTGTACTCTAGGGTGATATTAAGATATCTGGCGTTCAGAGAAACGACTCTACCACGGTCGCACATGCTCCTTGTCTTTGCGGGCGATACCAATCTTAATGGAATCGATTGCAATGCCTCTAAGAGGGAGTCTGCGAGAATAGGCCTGACCACTAATTCAACCAAGGAGGTAGGCCTAGTCATGTTAATGCTGAAGTAGTATTTGAAGGGGATACATTTGAAGTTGTTGAGGAGGTTGCCCTAGAACACTTGTGTCATGTGCCAATGACGTTTCCCATGGGTTACGGATTACGTAACCAGTTTCTGTTGGCCTCTACGAGCACGAAGCATGGACATTGAAAAATGCAGAACTGCGGACAAGACTCGGGGGAAACTAGAAAACAGTGTGAGAATCAAGTGTGTAAATATGCGAATATTATAAGGCGTGTGAAATGCGGCAGACTTTGGAGGGCTGGTGACTTAGTGTGAATTTCGGAAGAAAGAATTACTAAAATTCAGCAGAGAACCTGGTTGAGATATGTGAATACGTGGAAGACCATAAATACACTGGTTGTACGCAGTGTAAGACGACCTAGCGACCCTTATCGTTCGGGACAACTGGAGAAGTATCACTCAAAACCAACGAAGATGAAGCTCTTCATTACGTCCGGCAATGGCATGACGCTACGCTGTAGCTCTCAATCTGTATAACAAGGTAAATTAATGAATGTGGTAGTGAAATCATACGTTTTTGTGTCGTTTTTGGAACCGTCTTACCGGGCACCCCCGTTGGTTTGACCACATTTAATCTGAACACTTTTTAATTTGTACCCCGCTAATTTGCGCATCGTTCAGATTAAAAATGGTTTAAACGTCATTTAGCTTCTGGAACGAAGTAAAGTGAAATGGAACGCTGTAAAACGGAACGCAGAATCAAAACAAAACAGTGAAAGAGGTAATCAAAAACACGTTTCTAGGGTGACTAGATGTTCAAATTAAAAATGAACCCCGATGGTATGCATGAGGTATCGTTCAAATTAACGGGGGTGTACGGTATCTTGATTCATAATTGTGGTATGGTATTTAATGCCCCACAGTTATTAATTAACGATTCTCGTAATATGGTTGACATTTGTTTTTAAAAATCAGAAAATCGTTTGTGAAAGTTGATTGCAAAGCTTTCGAGATTATAAGTTCGTGTAAGTTAAATATTGTAACGCGTAATCTATTTGATGAGATATTTAGTGTTTTCCATATTTGTCATTTGTTTTATTCCAAATTTTTCACATTTTACAAACAATATTTTATACATTTAATCATATTTTACCTACATCAAATTGCATTTCGACCAGCAGTCATCTGTAGATTTTGAAAAGCTCTTTGAATAAACAAAATTCAATTGTTCGGCATTTTATTGATTTGCCTTTCAAATTACGCTAGTTTTCATCAGTATTAGCCAGAGCCTAAACTCCCGTAAATGATTTCTTATTGAATATTCAAAACAATAAACATCCAATTGTTGTCACGCCTGATTTCTTCTCCTTTCCAATACGCCACTAACTGCTGCAACAATCGGATATTGGCTGCCAACAGTTGGCAGTTTTTGGGAGGGCGCGAAACAAAGCAAACCATGGAACATCTCGTCCGGTGACCAGTCTGGCCGATTCTGCTCGAGGGGAACCATTTCCTACAAATCATATCGAATTAATATCATCAATTCATTACGTTCCACTTTTTTCGCTTGCGTCTTACTTTTTGTTGGCTTCGATTGCGAACGGTACCCGACTAGGGGATTGCTAGAAAATTGTTTCAGAGTTTGGCACTTTTTTCTAACAAAGTGTGTTAGACGTCTATGGCTAAGCTTAACTACTGATCAGCCAGAATCAGAGCACATTTTGTATGAAACAAACTTCATAACAAGTTGTATCACGACAGGTTAAAAAAAATATGGAAAAATCTTTCTGCATCAAACAAAATTGTAGCAGAACATGTAATATTGTCGACTCTTCATAAGTCGATATTTGAAGGTTCATCGATTTATATAATTATCAAGAACAAACCGACACAAAAAGAGGTTAAAACCACAGGAAAAAAATCGTCTTTCAATATTTGTATCATCATATCCATGCGTTAGTAATCTTATTTATTTGAAAATGTTTTTAAAAATAATGCTTGTTCATAAATTGTTAGTTAAGGAATGCGTTTATCGATCTTTTTATCTAAGAATTAATCCTGTAGCCCTTTCAAACGATTCTGAACAAATTTCTCAGGTAAAATCTCCGTGATTTTTTCAAAATTTCATGTATGGTTTACTCTAACTCAGAATTAGATGAATTATTTTTGAAATATTTATCTTAACTACTGAATCCAGCAAGGAGTTATAGAATTTTGTTCTGATCCTTGAAAGAGTTCAAGAAGAAAATTCTACAGTACCGTAAAATAGGTAAACTAGGAAAGTTTTTCAGAAGTCTTTCAAACTTGGAGTTCTGACAATATTTTTGGTTTAATTCTGTAATATAGTTTTTATCAACTGAAAGTGCCTCTAACAACAAGTTGTAAGTCGTACCAAATTTTAATACAATTCTGGTAGGATTTTGTCCTAATCGCTGATCGGGTACTGCTTTTTCCAACATCTTAAAGGGGATAGCACTCAATAACTCATCAACCCATCGTCCAAGCGAATTCTGGGAGAAAAAGTTTCCGTGCTATTCAGTAGAAGGGTCTCTCCATGGCTTAGAGAGTAAAAGTAACCCATGGAAGACGCACCGAGACAAGACGCATTATCATAACGATTGTATTAATAACAGAAAATCCTTAAAATCTTGTAGACAGATTGTTTACGAGAGTGCTAACGACAATGAAAAGTGTTTTTATTCTGCACCCACTCAAAGAAGAGTCATCCTTAATTCTTGTTGCGAGGGGTGAGCGAATCCAGTCACAGAAGAAGACGTGCAAGTGGCTCGAGGAGGAAGAAAGTATTAGCTCGGTTGCTTTCTTGCTTTTGTTTCACCATGAACCCTCGGGCCAGTTTGAATAGAACAACTTCGTCGATCGAACGAGGGGGACCAACTGAGGAATGACTGAAGAAGATGCTTGCCGGTGTAATCCTCTTTGCCTACTTGCGAATGTTTTTGTTTTGGGGGGTGTGACTTTGTGACATTGCATTTTCTGGTTTTCAAGTGGGAGTTTGACCTTAAAATTTGGTTTTATACTTCTTTGAGTTGAAGTGGGTAACCGATAGACTAATCCTGCCTTATGTATAAAATATATCTAGTATAATACTGTATAATTTGCACTTCCAAACACAATGAAAAGCACTAAATTGTGTGTGTCTTCGAGACCTAAATGTAATTTGTGGATGATGGCTAATTTTTCAATAAAAAATAAACTAATCGTCTGATAGAGCAACCTGAGGCGCAGTTGAACCTCAATAATGTAATAGCGGAAATCAATACACGCGTGACTACTTTCCTCACTTGTCTCCGGATCTAAACCTAAACTGTCTCATAGGGACTTAAGCATCGGATGCACCTAATCATCGGCCGCGTGAATTAAAAGGTCTCCTGCTTCACCGCACTGCGCGGCTGCCATTCATCAGAGCTTCGAGCTGTCAACGCCACCACGGCATGTGATCGCGAACAAAAAACGCACCATCAGTTAGTGTAGGAATTTTTTAATTAGAATTTAATTGAAAATGATTTCGTCTTTTTCTCACCGTTGTTCCGTTGTTGCGTACGGGCAGAAGAATTTTCGCATAGCAAGGGTACTTTGTGGGCCTTTCTTAGCCTAGTGGTTAGAGTCCGCGGCTACAAGGCAAAGCCATGCTGAAGGTGTCTGGGTACCGGAAATTTCCTTGACTGCCCCGGGCATAGAGAATCATCGTACCTTCCAAACGATATTCGAATGCAAAAATGACAATTTTGACAAAGAAAGATCTCTGTTTATAACTGTGGCTGTGCTCTAGGGGCGCTTAGCTGATGAGCAAGCTTTGTTCCAGTTGGGACGTAATGCCAAGAAGAAGAAGGTTACATTGCCACCAGCGACACCACCGTATCCTGGACGAGAGGGTTTTACTGCTACGTTGCGGTTGCCCGATCGGACAGAATGTGGCGTAAAGCTATGACTCGCGGTGAAGCAACTTTTGCGGAGTGTCTTGGCCGGCGGTCCCCATCAATCGATGGATACTTTTTGTGACCTTAATGTTTATGACAGGACCAGGGTTGGTAGGGACTGATACACTAAGTGCCTTGGAAATAGGAGCTGTGGGGACCTCTTGCCTAACAAAGCGGATCATATAGGAACCAAGAAATCAAGAAAAAAAAAAAAACATAACAGAAACCAGTAGATACCTAAGAGATCTATTTCTCATTGAACCTAATCAGATATTTCTCAAAAAAAATTGAATGAATTGTCATTGTCATTGTCATTGAAAAAAATGACTTCAGTACTTCTGTAGAGATTTTTTTTCAATCGATTCTTAAAGTATTCATTCAAAAGGTTCCGGGTCATTTGGCCGAATACCGTTTGGCCGAAATTGAAAACAATAGTGAACTATAGTAAGCATGCATTTGCAATGAATTTAAAAGCTGAATTTCAAAGAACAGTTTATTCTTAAAGAAGGTAAATCATTATTTACATACCTACAGCTTTTTGGTATGCTTCGAATCGTATTGAGTAAATTAATTCTTAGTTCTAGCAACCACGAGTTTTGGCTTCTTCTTTTCACAAACGAGAAACAGTGAGCCTATTTGACATAAGTGTTCACTAATTCCAATAAACAATGAATAATATTCAAATATGAATGAATAGCCTATGATGAAAAGAAGGCAAAATCTCTTATACAAAATTAAGCACGTGAAATGCAAATAATTATTATATCAGCATAACTACAAAGAATTTATTTATAGAAGGTTTTTCAAATTACAATATAAACTTCATTGTTGCCAATAGTTATGGAACCAGTACAAATATAAAGAATAGAATGTTTAAAATCATGAAAAAATTCTGACGAAAATCACTCTAAACCCCCTAGCACACCGTTGGTAATTCAGAAAGCTTAGAGTTTTGACGCGAGTTCACAACTTCGTCCTGAATTAATGGATCGTTTTAATTATTCGCTTGGAGCCCTACTATAGCGACAAACATGACGTTCGGCCACACCATAAAAATCAACAATTTATTAGCTGATCAGTTATTGGGCCACACTTATGAATCCTACTCATCAGCGTTGAAGTAATTTAATTTTGTTGTTCGTGATCGGGCCAAACGGCATTCGGCCAAACGACCCGTTCGGCGAAACGGCGTTCGACCAAATGGCCGGACACCCTTTCAAAACTTCCGTTTCACAAACCTTCAAGATTTCAGCCTAGAATTTTCCTCAGGATAACTAAAGAACTTACCTCCAAAATTCCATTAGGCATTCTTATAAAAAATCTTTCGGAAACCTTTAATGAAAATCCTACGATCTCCAGGAATCAATCCAGTGATTCATCCATAAATTTCCCTGAAACTTTCTCCATGATTACCGTTTTCATGAATTAAGTTTTTAATTTCTCCAGAGAAGTACCAAGTAACAGAGTAGTGTTTGGTCCGTTCAATCTGTTGCTTGCTCCATTTTGGGAGAGCGACGGAATTCGGATCAATTGTGGTTGGTTTGCGTAGTAATCGCACTATCGGTATCGATCATCCGTGTAAATGCTTTTGTATCCATTTCAAATTATATCTTTATCGTTTACCAAAACGAATCCTTTCCCATATTCAAAATCCCAGTGTTTTCTTGTGGAAGTGCAGAGGACTCCTCGGCTTCTATAAAGCAAGTTACACGTCAATATTTCCCTCCCATCCTCAAATTGACCTGCATTCGGACGCGGCCGGCGCCGGTATTGTTTGTTATAATAATGAGAGCACCAGTACTTACACATTGAAGATGCTACTGATCCCGAGTAATGTTTGTTGGTTCCCTGTGTAAGTACAGCTGTTCTTGCAATAACTGAGTAGCAACTGCGGGCAATCAATCATGCTCATTCTCATGCTCATGCTCTTCAGAGAAGTCCCAAGTAACATTAGATGCTGTACAATATTTTATTCAGCTGAAGTATGCTTGAGAGTGATTTGTTCAACTCTTATTCAGCAAAAATGTTTGTTGGGACTGTCTAGGGATTTCTCAACACATAATTCCAACAAAATGTTCGTTCAGGAATTTTTAAAGAAGTTTCCTAAAGAAACCTTAAGAAATTTATCCAGAGTTGTCTCCTAAGTTGTCCAGAATATCTTTTTTCAAGAGTAGTGTTTGATCCTTAAAAGGCGTTGGTCGCGCGAATGCTTACTCTCGCGAAAGGCAAGCAAAGGTGCAAGTTTAATCGTGATACGTGTCTTATCAGCGAAGTGTAGTGAGGGAGTGTTACCGCGGTTAATAAGGTAGTAGTGTATGGTTCGGATATATCAAGTAAATAAAAAAAATATATTTATGTACTCATTATCGTATGTTACCAATAATGCTCTAAATTTTTAAATTGATCTTTGCTTAAATTACATCAACATCATGTAAATTTATGCGAATTGTCGCGTAATTGGTTAGAGCCCATGATAGATTACACGATGTATAGCGATTCAACGGACCATTCTACATGATATTATTGTAATATTACACGATGTGACGTGTAAATTTGTGACAAATCTGGCATTCCCTTCATGTGCATTATTTTACGCTGAACTTTACATGGATTTTTCTTTCTGTGAGAGGGGCTTCTATTGGAAAATACAGGAAAATGGTTGGAACAGGCCAATGATTAGATGACGGAAATCAATATCCGACGTCATTTTGGAATCCAAGATGGTGACTTCCGGTTTGTGAAGTGATTTTCACAATCCGGAAGTCGCCATATTGAATTGCGGATATCGTCGGACATCAAATTCCGTCATCTACTCGTTGGTTCCGTTCTGAAAATACCCATGTTATAAAGTAAGACGAGCAAAATTGCGTAGACTTTGAGCATGTTTTGCCAACACACTCCGTCAGCATCCCTCTTTGCGTAATCGCTTACACTCTCTTCCCTACTGCGCGCCCTCATGAACACGAACTCACTCGTGTTGTTACACTTTGCGCGCATCTGTCTTCTCTTCGTGCAGTGATTAAACTTTTCTCTTTGCGCGAATTATGCGAGTTTATGTCAGAACTGCTACAACCTAAATAACTTTCTAGAAGCTTACACAACTGCACTGGTACCTTTAGGAACGAATGCCGCTCCTTTTATGCTCTGAGCTTTTATAGCTGTCTGAACGACCGACTAGATAGCATCCAAAAGAGATTTGAAGCATTTGAAGCACCTTCAGAACTTTCAATTTTGCACATTTTTTCTGAAGGTACCAAAGAGCTATCTCGACTATTTTTCAAGTTATGGACAATTTTCGGTTGAAAAACATATCATTTTCAAAATTTTGTCAATCTTTTCAAACAAAAAACGTCCTCACAGTTTTTTTTCGGAGATATCGGCATTTGAAAACAACCATTTTTCGAAGAAAATTTCTGATTTTTCTGTAACTATAAGAGATAGAACAGTAGTTTCTTCTGCAAAAAGTTGCACAATCAAAAGTTCAAAAAGTGCTCGGAACAAAGTTTTTGCGAGAAACTATCGTATAAAAAGTTATCAAGAAAAAAACTGATTTTTCAGTACCACCCTAACTTCATAACTCGCGAACCATAAGAGATAGAAATTTGGGTTCTTTGGCAAAGTTGCTCCAAATCGGTTGTTCTAAAACATTGTAGAATATTGTGTAGTCTTAAATGCGTCAGCAAAAAAGTTTATGTGCTGATCTCGTAAACCATGTGGGCCACCCTAATTTCACATCTCTGAAAAAAATGTCTGAAAAATATGGAGAAACTTTGCCGAAGACACCATGTATCTAAAATTGACGGTTTAGGCGCAACCATTTTTGTCTTCCTAGATATGGCTTTGGGCCAATGTGCAATGGGTTATATTTTATATTGTCTGGAAGTTTTGTTAGGTTCAGTGAAAATTTAGGAAATTTTCTTAAGCGTATCTTTCGTAATACGTGCTTCAGTGTTGTGGGACACCCTCTACAATTTGACATTAAGTTTAGTCTGTACAGCCTCAAATAGAGACTTTAAAGATGGGCCTGATGTAGTGGTTGAAAATACGCTTCTCACGCCGAGGACCTGGGATCGAATCCCATCCCCTAGATAGTCAATTATGATGTAAAGGTTATAGTGACGACTTCTATCGGAAGGGAAGTAAAGCCGTTGGTCTTGAGATGAAATAGCTCAGGGCAAAAAATCTCGTTGATAAAGACAGCCTTTCTTAGCCGAGTGGTTAGAGTCCGCGGCTACAAAACAAAGCCATGCTGAAGGCGTCTGGGTTCGATTCCCAGCAGTTCCAGGATCGTAATGGAAATTTCCTTGACTTCCCTGGGCAAAGAGTATCATCGTACACTGATAGGCAAAATAAAGTGCCCACCTTACCATTTTTCGAATTTCTCTTATTGATTTGGTTCATATTAAAGTTAACACACTTAAATCTTTTTTGATATTTTATTTTTGATATTCTTTTTAGGTTGCACTCACGAAATTTTGATAAAAAAAGAATTTTACTCAAAGAAAAAGAAAATCAATTTGTATTGACAAAAAAATAGTGACAAAAAAAAGTGCCCACTTCTCTCTTGGCCCCAGAAAAGATGATTTAAGAAAAATAAAAAGCAATTTAATATTTAATGTGTCCTCCTTTGGCCTTAAGGACTTGCTGGAGGCGCTTCGGCATGCTTTTCACCAGGTTTTGTAGGTGTTATGGATTTAGTTCTTCCCAGGCGCGCTCCAAGGCTTCAAAATAATTATTTTTGTTGGTAACACCAGTTTTGTCAACCTTGGCATCGAGAATCGCCCACAAATTCTCGATGGGGTTGAGGTCTGGACTTTGTGGAGGCCACTCCAGCGGTTTAATCCGACAAGACCGGAAGAAAGACTTGGTCTTCTTGGCAGTATGCTTCGGGTCGTTGTTCTAGAGAAATATGAATTTCTCTTCAAGGCCCGTCTGGATCAGTGAAACCTCCAGATTTTCCCGCAAGATGTTGATCTATGAATCTGCCGTCATTATTCCGTCCATTTTTACGAGGCTTCCTACTCCATCCCATGATGCAGTAGGAAGCCTCGTAAAAATGGACGGAATAATGACGGCAGATTCATAGATCAACATCTTGCGGGAAAATCTGGAGGTTTCACTGATCCAGACGGGCCTTGAAGAGAAATTCATATTTCTCTAGAACAACGACCCGAAGCATACTGCCAAGAAGACCAAGTCTTTCTTCCGGTCTTGTCGGATTAAACCGCTGGAATGGCCTCCACAAAGTCCAGACCTCAACCCCATCGAGAATTTGTGGGCGATTCTCGATGCCAAGGTTGACAAAACTGGTGTTACCAACAAAAATAATTATTTTGAAGCCTTGGAGCGCGCCTGGGAAGAACTAAATCCATAACACCTACAAAACCTGGTGAAAAGCATGCCGAAGCGCCTCCAGCAAGTCCTTAAGGCCAAAGGAGGACACATTAAATATTAAATTGCTTTTTATTTTTCTTAAATCATCTTTTCTGGGGCCAAAAAGGAAGTGGGCACTTTTTTTTGTCACTATTTTTTGTCAATACAAATTGATTTTCTTTTTCTTTGAGTAAAATTTTTTTTTATCAAAATTTCGTGAGTGCAACCTAAAAAGAATATCAAAAATAAAATATCAAAAAAGATTTAAGTGTGTTAACTTTAATTTGAACCAAATCAATAAGAGAAATTCGAAAAATGGTAAGGTGGGCACTTTATTTTGCCTATCAGTGTACCTGCCGCGCGATATACGAATGCGAAAATGGCAACTTTGGCAAAGAAACTCTCAGTTATTAACTGTGGAAGTGCTCATAAAAACACTAAGCTGAGAAGCGGGCTTTGTCCCAGTGAGGACGTAATGCCAATAAGAAGAAGAAAGATAGGAAAAATACTTTTATTAAAAATAGTGACTTTTTGGAGATTTGCATTTATAGTAAGCAAGTCTTTAAAAAGAGACCTGCTACCAGCCCTGCAGGACGCGCCATGCCGCTCCTCATCCCGCTTCCATTGGAACAGCATCGAAATACTTGCGCTGGTTAGTGAGACGTCATTATCACATACAATTTGCCATTTTTTGAAACGAGATCAACCGTAAAATTGTCCTCCCAGCAGCAGCAGTAGTGGTGGATGACGATGGAGAAACGGTGAAAGTGATGACACTTCCGGCCGAGTTAAACAGTAATTATACGCTTCCGATGTGCCGACCGTAAAGTCACTAGTCATTCATTCGATTGAACCCCTTTTCAGGAGATCTTGACTGTCCCCCATTCCGCTCCCCAAGTGAAGACGACAGTATCATCATACCGCAATAAAAATTCCATCCCAAGTCAATAAAACAGTTTAAAAAGTTATCCCAAGAGCAAATAAACACAATTGACTTACCCCCGAAACGAGATACAGATCAACAACACCGAAATTGGCAGCGATGAATCTTTCGCTGGGAAAAAACGGAAGGGACGATGCTTCGTATTGTCGGAATTCCTAGTCGAAGTCGATCGGTTGGGGTTTAATGGTGATGGCACCATATAATTTGGCGTCAAATCAGATCGGCAAATCGAATCCGAGACTTCTGAATGAAGTTCTAATAGAGAAAGTTTTCCATCGTCTTTGTTCGGATGTTGGTCGTTTTTTGTTACTGGTGAGACTTCCGACCGAAAGTTTTCTGCTTCTTCGAATGATTTGTTTGTTGATTCTTTCTGTTTGTTTTGGGAAGAGAGACTGTTAACGCCTTCTCGGTAGAAAGTTTGCCGACAGTTGAAAGCTTAGCAGTGTTGTGTAAGGGAAAAAAATCTCACCATGATTACTTCTGATCAGTAAGAGCATTAACTTTGAGTTTGTTTTCTCAGAAGAGGTCATTTGAGAGTGACAACACTGTTTAGATTAAGGAGCTCAAAAAGAAGGTGATATCTCTATCTGCCTCAATGGCTTTCCAATCTTGTTGCATTTTGGTGATAAATGACTTTCAGTTTGTCGATATTTACATTGTACAAATGCAATTTCGAACATTCATGTTTTAATAAATTCTTTACTACACATATAAAATTACACAAACATTGTTTGAAAATTTTATGGAAAAATATGAAGTAAGTCTGTTCCGCACGGAACGAGCCGTAAACATGTGCGACTCAAGGTGCATCCGAATGTAATCCCTTCTCGACCCTCCCTGACTACGCCACTGAGTGCAGAAGTATCAACAGTGAGCGTGAGTACTATGTGAGTTACCAACAGGAGCTCAAATGCCGTGAGTTCCCTATGAGTGACTATAACCGAAAAATACAGTCCACCTCGACCCGACCGGAGTTGGCCACGGTTAACGCGCCAACAAAGTCACTTAACCAATACAAGTAGAAAGTGTATACGCAAGTTCTTTTGATTTTTTTTTTCGTTTGTGATCCCTGTAGCAATTAACTGGTAACAAGCAGGGAAAGGTAAAAGGTATCAGCATAAAGGAGTAACAATCTTTAACACCAATTTGAATATTTCAGCCGTTTTCAACATACTACAGAACGTTCTTGAAAGGCCACCGTACCTGTTTGGAAAATGGCGTTTACGTCGGAGAAATATTGTTGTTTATAGCTTCAACCTTAATATGGTATCAAAGCTTAGCTTAGCTTAGACTGACTACACATATCAGTGGTTGCTATTCCGTGAAGAATCAACTAGAAGTTCGGCTGGGATTGGCCATAATCTTCTTCACTGTGCATAATTCAGCGCCTCTATTTATACAGGGTCAATAACGGCGCCGGCCACGTCCTTGCAGTCAGGTGGGATTGGGGGAAGGAATGTTAGTGTGTAACCTTTGCTATTTGGAGACCGTGTTTGCATCTGCATCTCCACAAAGGTTACTGGGAGGGATGTTTGTTAATGGGGAGGATCGTTGGGTCACAGGATTCACTTTGATAAGCGATTAGACCATGATAAATAATTATTTGTGAGATATAAACATGCTTATATGTAAATATAATATTTTCATTTGATATGAACAATATCTATGTAGAGAAAAATTATGCCGACACTTGAGGTGACGTACCTTTAAAAGTTTGTTGAATAAAGTGAACCTTTCGCAAGTCTACACTTGTAGTGTCGAACCATTCAAAGTTTTTTTTTATTAATTACAAAAATAAAAATAAAATATAAGGAGTTTTGAAAACAAATATATATCGACACTCACAGTGACGAACCTTTCAAAGTTTGTTGAAAAATCATATTTACGTCTCACCGTTGTAACGATTAAAGGTGCAATCATTCATATTTTATAGATTAGAAATAGTAGCATGAAACGAGCTCACCAATTGATCCGTCATCCTTGAGCAGCAACAATCCACTTTCAGCTTCTCCACTGCTCGTGCTTTCTTGACGCACTGCCCAGGAGAAAGCGTCAACGTCGAAAGATAAAAAAAAAGCTAATCGAACGCGGCACTTTTTCACTTTCACTCGACTGACGCGCGACATGTTTGATCCTGCCCTCATCGCCGGCCCCCGCAGGAGCAAGCGTCAAGGTCGAAGGATCAAACACAACTCCTGGGGGGCTCACCGGAAGATCCGGAATATCCGTAAAAGTGGACAATTCGCGTGACTTACCCTAATTTCACGTGCCATATACAGTATCAGTATTAAGGCCACCATGTGACTCAAGTTGGCTATTGAGTGGTCCCCCGAACGATCCGAAATGTCCGTAAAACTGGCCTTATTATGGAAGATGTCTTGAAAATTCTCGTGTTTTTTTTTGTATTTTACTAGTTTTCTACATTCAAGGACGAAACTAATATTTCGAACGCTTTATGATCAGCTATGGCCACTTGGAGGTTTACCAGAACATCCGGAAAAGTAGACGATTCGCGTCTGCAGTTTTTTAATGCAAACTTTTTAATTTTGCGCATTAAAAACAGCATCAGTATCTAGTCTACCATGTGGCCTTAGTTTGTTACTGAGTGATCCCCCGGACGATCCGGAACGTCCGTAAAACTGGAGTAAACATAGAAGTCGTCCTGTAAATTCACGCTTCCTCAAATTTTACTTGTTTTTTACCGTAATCAATATTGCCAACATTGTATGACCAGCTATGGGTACTTGAGAGCTCATGGGAAGATGCGGAACATACGGGAAAGTAGACAATTCACGTGACTCATCCCAGAGAAGCGCATTTTTTTTGGAGACTCGTTATTTTTGTGGACTGAAAACAATATCAGTATCGAACACACTGTGTAGCCTAGAAGGCTACTACGTAGTCCTGGAGACAGTCCGGAACATCCCTAAAACTTGCTCTATCATGAAATCGTCATGGAAAGTCTTATTTTATTTTTAAATGTTGCTAGTTTTCTTTAGTCTAGGACGAAACCAATATTGCGAACACTTCAAGACTAACTATTGGCACTTGGAGGCTCATGGTAAAATTCAGATCATTCGAAAAAGTGGATTATTCAGATAAGTAATATCAGCAAACTCATTTTTTCTATAAACTGATTGTTCTCACGCACATAAACCAGTATCGGCTTCAAGTGCACCATGTGAATTTGATTAGTTCGGACAATCTGGAACATCTGTGAAAAATGCAACCGAGATATATGAAAACTATTTGAAAAACATTTTTATTTTCAACTAGTGGTCCCGGCAAACTTCGTCTTGCCAACAAGTAGGCTGTTGAAAAACACTATGCAAGTCCCGTGTAGAAAATGTCAGATTTGTTTACTCCCGTTTTTTCCACTATCCCGAAGACTTTCTTAATTTTTTCTTCGCACAAACACGTCGGAGCCCTGGACGAATTCGACAGTGAAAGAATCATGTAAGTCCAATCACTCGTTCTCAAGTTATTTCGTGACATACAAACATCATTCCATTTTTATTTATATAGATAGAAACTAGATTTTATTTCGGTTAAAACTTATATCACAGTCTGTGCTTATATCTTTGTAAATTATGTTTTACAGGATCATGTATTACTCTTAATGTTCTCAAATTCAGATGCATCGTTTCATTGATGGCATGATTTACATACAATTAATTTTCTCTCCACTGATTTACACTACTGTACATTTGTAACAGATATGTAGTTCGCAGTTGCAGTTGCGCATCTTCGTTGAGTTTTTCTGTCCATTGAACACCTCTGACAGCGAAGCCGTTTAATGGATAGTTTGGTAAATGATATATTGATGGTTTTCTTCTTGCTGCATGAGTAGTATACGTTCTCATTGGGGGAATGGCCATATATGGTTTTATGCACTCAAAGCATTCGTTATGCCCATGTATGTTAAAAACTACTGAGATTGAAAAAAAAACGCGGCTTTCCCAGTCATTTTTAAACGATTTGACCACTTTTACGGATATTCCAGTTCTTCCGGTGAGCCCCCCCAATACATATATGGTTTTATGCACACAAAGGGGGCTTTGTAGCCGTGCGGTTAGTGTCACCAGGCATTTAGCCGCATCGTGCTAGGGAGTGTGGGTTCGATTCCCGCCTCAGGCCAGTAAACTTTTCCTGAGGAATGTTTTCCGACTGTGCCACTGGGAGTTGCATGCTAGTCCGTTGTCTAGTGTGGTGCTTCCTTCAAAGAGCATAAATGTCCACTGGAAGCATTAACGTGTCAGTGTCTTTATTTAAAAAAAAAGCTTGGTTTATGTCCATGTATGTTAAAAACTAGTAGGGCCCAGATAGCCGTAGCGGTAGACGCGCAGCTATTCAGCATGACCATGCTGAGGGTCGTGGGTTCGAATCCCGCTGGTCGAGGATCTTTTCGTAAAGAAAATTTTCTCGATTCCCAGGGCATAGAGTATCTTCGTACCTGCCACACGATATACACATGCAAAAATGGTCAATCGGCAAAGAAAGCTCTCAGTTAATAACTGTGGAAGTGCTCATAAGAACACTAATCTGAGAAGCAGGCTTTGTCCCAGTTGGGACGTAACGCCAGAAAGAAGAAGAAGAAGAATGTTAAAAACTAGTAAGATTGAAAAAAAAACCGCGGCTTTCCAAGTCATTTTTAAAGATTTGACCACTTTTACGGATATTGCAGATATTCCGGAAGGTATATTTCAGTTTTTCAAGAAAACTTCCATTAAAGTCACTCCTTAAATCACTTGAATATCTTTCATGTTGCACAATTGACTGTTCCTACTAAACTTGAGTTTTTAACTGACAGTTTAGTATTATAAAACTGTTCGGGAAAGGAAGATGATCAATTTTTCAACCAACTCGACCCAGGAGGACACCGGAATAACTCCAACCACAGGCAAAATTTTGGACCACTTTCCGCAGCACAGGAAAAAAGAAGAGTTTGGATTTCATATAGTGAAAGAAGTTTGCAAATCGGATAGAAAATAGCTTCACGAGAATTTTTTTATTTTATTTTCTTAACCCGGTCGGATACGGGTACGGACTTGTATTTGCATCTTGACCGATGGACGCGATGTGATCGAAAGGTGGAAGCAGCACTACTATGAACACCTGAATTAATAACGCAGAAGACACAACCATAGGGGCCTATTTTGTTAATCGAGCCGAACCATGTGACTCGTCTGAGTCACTGTCAATCGAAGTAAGCATGGATATTTCAGATGTTACCAGTCGACTCCCATGGACCAATGCACGAGTTCACTCGTTGACGTTTGATCGCTGCCGTGTTATTTACGTGACCACGGGAGCGGGTGAATTCGGCACCGTCCAAACGTCAAATCAGTGAACTCGTTCATGCACGACCGATGCACGAGGAGTTCACTAATTTGACGTTTGAGCGGTGTCGGATTCAATCGTTACCATGGTCACGTAAATAACATATCACCGCTTAAACGTCAAAAAGTGAACTCGTGCATCGGTCCATAGTAATCCAGTCACAAAGAGTGACAACTTAGCTTAGCTTAGACTGACTGCACATATCAATGGTTGCTATTCCACGATTGACCGAAGTCAGTGAAAACGCACAAAGAATCAACTAGAATTTCGGATGGGATTGACCATAATCTTCTTCAGTGTGCATAATTCAGCGCCTCTATTTATACAGGGTCAATAACGGCGCTGGCCACGTCCTTGCAGTCCCTTGGTATTGGGGGAAGGAATGTAAGTGTGTAACCTTTGCTATTTGGAGAATGGCGTGTGGCGGCGGAGAATGAACCACGAGCTCGCTAGGCTCTACGGCGAACCCAGTATCCAGAAGGTTGCGAAAGCCCGAAGGGTGCGCTGGGCAGGGCATGTTGCAAGACTACCGGACAACCATCCTGCAAAGATGGTGTTCGCGTCGAATCTGGTTGGCACAAGAAGGCGGGGAGCACAGCGAGCGAGGTGGCTTGATCAGGTGCATAAGATCTGGAGAACGTGGGCCAAAATCGAAGTTGGAGAGACACAGCCATGGATCGAGTAAATTGGCGTAACATCGTTAACGAGGTTTTATCAAATTAAGGTCAAGATAAATCGAAGCCAAACCTCAAAATTTCAAGAGCACAAATCTGGAGAACCGAACACCCGTTTAAGCTGAAAACTTAATCGATTGGTCATCACCAGGTAGTGACCAATCGATTAAGTTTTCAGCTTAAATGTTGCATTTAATCATTATTCTGATCTGTGGCGTAACTCAGTGTTATCTTTGAGACCTAAATATAACATCCTTTCTAGTTAGTGAAATGTATTAGCTTACCCTATAACATATGATAAAAATTATCTTTCAAGCGTTAAACGTATTATAAAGTATATTGAAAAGATATCTTAATAAGAATAATGAACAGGGACATGGACGAAGAATGAACTTCCGGTACGAGCTCTATAAAAGCGCAAGTCACTCTAGAATAGATCTATTTTAGATCCCAGATATCTTTCAATAAACACTAATTGATAGCAGCTCATCTGTGTTTTGTAAGTATCAATCCGAAACATATTAGTTAGATGACAAAGAAGATGTTTTCTGTGTTATTTGGGATGCTTGGTTAGTTTAGGGGCCCAGATAGCCGTAGCTGTAAACGCGCAACTATTCAGCAAGACCAAGCTGAGGGTCGTGGGTTCGAATCCCACCAGTCGTGGATCTTATCGGGTTGAAAATTTTCTCGAATTCCCAGGGCATAGAGTATCTTTGTACCTGCCACACGATATACGCATGCAAAATTGTCATAGGCATAGTAAGCTCTCAGTTAATAACTGTGAAAGTGCTCATAAGAACACTAAGCTGAGAAGCAGGCTCTGTCCCAGTGGGGACGTAACGCCAGAAAGAAGAAAGTTAGTTTGAAATTCACTAACTTGGAGGCGCTAGTGAGCATTCAACATTTAAAATTTGAATATGGCTAATGTAGGTATGATGGTAGGCTGTTGTTATCCGTAACGTTAGATCATTGGCTCAATACTGTTTGTCTACCCTGTTCATCATTCTACCGCTATTGCTATTTGTTCTTTATTCTGTTTTATACTCACTAGCTCCGCCTACTTGCAACATATAGAACCAACTGAATAAGCATTTTTAGCCGTCTTTTTCTTATCGCAAATTAAAAAAAACTCGCGAAAATTCACCAACGTGAATTTTTTTCACAAATCGGTTCACCAACAAGAAAGATACAGCCCCATCGAAGTGTTCTGGGGTCATGTTGACCCCAAACACATACAAATGGTTAAATATATCACAGAGTTCTGCTTTGAAAAACACCATCTAGAAAAATAAGTAAAATTAGGCAAAAGTCCGTACATTAAAAATAAAAGTAGAGCTTATGATTCTATTAAGAATCAGTCAAATTAAAACAGCAGTTTTCTACTGAAAGGACAAAAAATCTGAAAGGACAAACTAACACGTCTGTTTATCATGATTGACAAAATGAAGAAACGGACGTTTTTATTTATCTAGATGTTTTGTCCGTTCGTAAGAAAGCTGCTGTTCTGATTTCGGAAAATGACCGATTCCAAATAGAATATTATACCTGAGAAATCGTTTAAAACTCATACTAAGGGATCATTCAAATATGACATCCATTACCTGGGAGAGAGGTCGGGTCTACAAAAGTGTGACAGTTCATGTATTAAAAGAATAAAACTATTTAGGTAATTTTCGATTACTGTAGTATATTTTGACATAACTCCGCTATCTATGACAATTTTGTCATATTTTTTGTACTAGCTCGAGTAATGTACTAAAGCATAAAAGCTAGAAGGTTTTGTTCGCTCAAAGTTAAAAAATGCGTTTTGTCATCGTATACTTTGGTAATGAGCGCTGTTTTGGTTGTAAATATGAATAAAATTGAGCTGTGATGTACGAAACATGGTGTCTGAGCTTATTTAAGATCAAGTGTATTACTTGGGATGCAGCACGCAGTCCTAAACCTAACGAACAACTTTGCCGAAAATGCCAACTTTTCAGCTGTTCTACAGCATGTCAGTTCGTAATATTTGTAGCTAACTGGTATCTCTTAGTTGTAGAATGTTCAACTAAGCAAACAAGTAGTGTATGTATGTAAGGCGTTTCAAAATTTAAAAATGTTTGAGAATCCAATCTTCCATTCGTTTTTTACCATCCTTACCATAAAAATAATGTTCTGTGAAATTTTCAGCTTTCTAGGTGGTGATTTAAAGGTGGCCCAAAGACAATACATTGCAATGTAGGTTTATATGGAAATTACTATGGAGAAATTTTGAGATATGTTCCAGACACGCTAGTACTATAATGTAAGTAGAAACTTATTATCCCATAGTAAAAACTTATTCTTCAAACCATAATAAAGAAATTTGCTGAAGCGAGAAATTCAATCCAACGGATAGAAGAAGTGATATTCATGAGTTTGTTTGCTATTATTTAGCTTAATATGTGATTATAGCTCTGCACACTTGTACAAACATCCCAAACAAAATTAGCTCAAAAGGGATTTGTTTCTTCAGCAACATCCTTCATTAAGGTTTGAACAATGAGTTTTCAATATGGGATGATACATTTCTACTTACATTACAGTACTAGAGTGTTTGGAACATTTCTCAAAATTTCTCCATAGTAATTTCCATATAAACCTACATTGCCAAAGACAATCTTTAAATCACCACGTAGAAAGTTGAAAATTTCACAGACCATTTTTTTATGGTAAGGATTGTAAGGATCATATGGGAGATGTGATAGCCTGTATAGCCTTTAGACTAATGAGCAACTCTGTCGAAGACAAATCATCAGAGTTTAGAACTATCGTAAGATCTAGTTACAGAACGTCATGGTTGCTTAGGAAAATCAGAATTTTTTTTATCTAGCGTCATTATGTTCTCAACTAACCAATGCGTAATATAGCAGCCCTTCCCCTATTGCATTTTTTTTACCAAAAAAGGATAATTTCCTATAGAACTCATTCTGAAATATAAGCGTCAAAGGTTTAAAAACTCGCTGTATTCTGGCCTTTTTAAACAATAATTCCTCCCGCGAGAAACGTTCTTTTGAATTTTCTCATATTTTCAGTAAAACTCAATTAAATTTTCTTTCCAAAACTGCAGAAATATCGAAAATCCGTTCAAATTTGGAGAAGTTATCGAAATTTGAATTTGGGGTGAATAGACCCCAAAATACAGACAACGTAACTTTTTTTCGCACAGACAGAAGGTTGACAATATTTTCACTTCTGGCTTACCTGAGTTACCTAGTATTTCAACTTATTGATCGAATAAACCTGGATGCATCAAATTTGGAGATTCTCATTGGTTGAGTTATCTACATAATCTTTGCAGGAAACTAGACGCAATACACACCTCTCCTTCTTAGTCACACCTTACCTCATCTAATGGAGCCTCCCGTACATACTTTCACGTGTCGTGAAGGGTCATTTCACGACTGGGATGGTCATTCAGTAGCTGTCATTTGCACACAACCTCCTAGGAACCTAAATACTTACTTCGCCCAGCAGTAGTGGAAGAGGAAGTGCCCGTCAATGTTTGTGTAGCTCGGCGCCTGTTTTTCTGCTTTATGCTGCCTGGACTGGGCCCATTCCCCATTGGTTGGTTGGTTAGTTGCCTGTGCTGCATATTCTTGCATTTTGTTATCATAACTTAAAATATTTTCAATTACCAGCACCAGCAAAAAGCAGTGGAATTTTTATTATATTACAAGTGGACTGTTTTTCAATTAATGGCAGAAGTGGGTATAGGCAGAAGCAGGAAAATGTCAACTCTGCGTCGCCAAGGACAAGGTGATTCACAACTCTTGTGCTGGCGTACATCTGCTCTTTGGTGGTGAAATTCAGGTTCCACGTTTTGAAGAGCATGTCCGTTTACCTCCGTATGCTGATCGAAAGATTGCATAAAAGTCTGGTAATTGTTCCAGTGCTATGCAATTTTCCACATGATGGTTCTATCTGGATTTTCCATTGATTTCACCTGGGAATGGAATAATTCTTCCTTAAAGAAGAATCCTTTTGAAGTAATAATGTTAGTTACAAAGTTTACATCCTGATTATGAAGAGGAGCACTACGAAAAATTTTCCGACGTAAATCCTAGCTAAACAAGAAAAAATAATTAATAATATAAAAATATACGATTACGGTTCTTATGACGCATTGATTCAAAATTTCCCTCGATCCTATACTTAGAAAATCAGCCATCTTTTTTTCAGTGTGATTTTTACTAAATGTCACAAATTTAAGTGAAAATTTAGTAAACAAAATTTTAAAAATGTTTTTGTCCATATAGGTATCTACAAAGTAAGAACAACTCATTGTACTTCCAATGCTCCCTGAGAGTTTCAATTCAACATGTAATCTCAGAGATATGGACAGAACACTTTTGAATGTTTTTGAGGGGGTGAACCCAAACTTTTGCATGAGAGTATATAAGTTCCTCAATATTCGGAGCTTAAATAATAACTGTGGAAGTGCTCATTGAACTCTAAGTTGAGAAGCAGGTTTTGTCCCAATGAGTACCTTCAACGAAGAAAAAGAAGAAGAAGAAGAAAATTCGGCGATTGCTGCACTTTTCTATGGGCTTACAATTAGTACGAAAAACTTATCACAGTTATTTGCCTTCAAAATTTCTAACTCAACTCTCTAATTTGGTTCGTTTTACTGCAACCAAACAACCAGAAAAGAGCTGATTAGAGCCTTAAATGCAAATCACCTTCCGAGAGATAACGCACGCACGCAACCATTTCGTTCAAATACCGCTATTCTTAATGACCGCACACATTTCGGGTCTGGGATCTTCGATTAGGGAAAGTATTATGAATTCTGACAAGGAAGCCTCTAATTTTTCTGTAGCAGTTTTCCCTCCTGTGATAATGATGCCTTAGCTTAGAACGAAAGGATAGCCTCTGATTCTGCTTCAAACTCAAACCTACCGAAAAGCAACGGTACTTTGCTTCTCTCCGTTTATCGATTGATCCTTTGGTCGAACTGGACTGACTGCTAATGATTTGCCAGCCGGGACTCGGTCATTAATGCTGTCTGGAAGCTGCGCTGCTGCATTGAAATGCTCCCGTCTATCATCATCATCATCATCCTTCAGTAGCGGAATCGAAAAAAAAAATAAAACAATTTGAAGGCGAAAAAGAAGTGCCTAAACGTTGATGAGAATTTAAGCACACACAGAGGAGCAGAAAGCATCACGATCAGCGAGAGGATGGCGTTTTTGTGTCTGGCTGGGCCCAAACTTGCAGGACCCGATATTTACTGTTAATGCTCGGATGAGCTGGACCCGCGCTTAGCTGAAGGAACAGAAGTCCCCAACTTGTGAAAGCTTGACCTTCAGATTCCATCATTTATTACACTGAATGTTGGATTTCTGAACATAACTTCAGCGTACGGCATTTTGAACTCAATAGGGGGACATGGGGCAAGAGTGACACCCGGGGCAGAAGTGCCACCTCCAATTTCATGTAGTTCAAATCATTTTTCTGTTTTAGCCAGTATTCATTGAGTTCTAATTGAGGTTTGTGTAAATATTACAGTTGAATATTTTTACTACGAAAAATAAAAAAAAAATGTAGAGTAAGGTGGGGCAAAAGTTCGATCTTAGTGGTATAATCAAAGTTTCCAGGAAAACAATAGCAGTTAAAACAAAACAAATATCATACAGTGAACCTTCAACATATTGGCTATAATTTTGCTGAACAAACTTGTGTCCAAATATTTATCAATTTTTAGTTATATTTAGTTAAAACAGTTTCAAAATTTACTGTCTTATTCGAACTTTTGCCCCACCAGTGGGGCAAGAGTTCGAATCAAGTGTGGGGCAAAAGTTCGCTGGCTAAAACACAAAATATCGATCCTTTTATGACAGGCATACTTTACACCAGCCGTAAACTTAAGTTTGCCGAAAAATACACACTAAATTTTCATCAAAAAATTGCCCAAAACCGGGTTAATTGTAATATACTCAAAAATAGCAGTTTTTCGCAAAACTAAGTGGAAATGTAAAATTTTGGTGACATTTTTCGCTCGATCAGGCAAATTTCGTTAAATTTGAAGATAATATGTGGATTTTAGGCAATTTGAAAATTTTTCCGTGAGTTTATACATGGGTCGAACTTTAGCCCCGCTGATTAGAACTTTTGCCCCACTATGGGCCAAAAATTGTTTTCAAGCAATTATGCAAAATCTAATACACTTCAAAGCAACCTTATGATAGGCCTAGAAACGCCCCTACATAAAGTATTGAAAAAGATTTTATCTTCAATTGGTTCCATGCAACGAAAGTTTGACCAAAAATTACAATATTCACGTCGAAAAACAACAAATAGCCATAACTTTTCCAAATCTCAATCGATTTTTATGATATTTGGAGTAAAAGTCTCTTACTTGAATAGCATTCGAACCACAATGACATTTATAAGATTTGTTTTGAATTGAGCTAGAAATCTTAAAAAGAAACTCTTACCCCACTCGAACTTTTGCCCCACTTTACTCTATCTAACTCGCCAACGCGAAAATGGCTATATATTATAAAAATATAAGATTGGAAAATAAGGTTTGACTCCAATTAAATTTAAAGCATAATGATTTTTTCGCACAGCATCATTGCTTTACGATTGTTTAATATACTTGTAAAGATTTTTTAAAAATCAAATCTTCTGACATTTAGTTTTACCTGTATAAAAACGGTATATTTTATGGGGCAAGAGGGACACCTCAATTTTCTCATATAAAAACAAATAAAGTTTTTTTCCTTGTCTAATATTGCATTAAATCAATGTTTCTTAATAATTTAAATCAAAATAAGCCATTTAGGACATTCAAAAATGTTTCTGAATAGTTTTACTCTTACACTGTTCGACAAACAAAAAATTTTGGATGGATCAGGGACGCGTTTATATGGGTCTTGGAGTGCACGAAAAGTATAGAAAGAGGCCGTTTTCAAATGATTTGCAGCACCCCTGGATTATTTTTTGATAAAGCTTGAAAATTTGGCTTTTTCCATCACAAAAAGTGTAATAAGCAAAATATCAATATCTTTTTAAATTCAATTATGCAACCATTGAATTTGTAAAATCAATATTTTTAGCACTGGATGACTTCAGGGAAACGTGCACCATTTCAGAAGAATATTGGCATCTATTTTGTATATTAATTTGGAATGTTAACGATCATTAAGCAAGTACGTGAGGATGTGCACCATATAAATACTACTTTTTTCTATTTCACACATCTGGTTCATTATATAATAATTATTATAAGTTCAAGAAGAAGCTTGATTAGGATTTGATTCCTTGCTCCATTAGATACAGCAATGAGCAATGGAATCCAGTAACATTTGATTTCAACAAGGATATGACGACTACGGAAAATTTATGTGTCTGTTATATTTATATGGGCTGGTTGGTCTAATAAACTCTTAGCAGTAATACAAAATTAGGTTAGACACTGACATGTAAGTGGTCTTACATAAGCTGGTCGGTTTATCAGGAACCGATGGCGAAGTCTATAAAAATGTGACAATATTGTTATTTGCGATTTCCAAAGATTTTGATACGTACTCATTAAAAATAGATTACCTATCGTGAGGTCCATTTGTTATCAGAATATCCCTAGAAATTACAGACTAACGTAAAATAGCAACCAACAATTCAGTAATCAACAATTTCACCTTTGTTGTGACACCACTCGACAGCCACACAGGCAGGCATGAGCTCTTATTGATTCAGTTTGTGCACAATGCTAATCATTTGTGAAAACTGGTTAAGTGGTAACATACCTGCTTCTTACTTGTAAGATGAAAAAATTCTGGTTAAACCATTTCCAAATCTTTTTTTTTTTTTGGTTCTACATTTTACATTTTTTCGGCAATCTTAATCAAACTTTCAAATGGAGCGTTAGTTTCTTGATTAATGGGATGTTTTCTTCAAATGGGTTTAGTTGTAAGCATAGTGGAAACATAAAGAAGTCGACCATTAAAATTAATTTTAAACTCGTTTCCCTTATGAGATCAAACGTGCCCATTTATGAACCCCCATTCCCATATCCTCTTGATGAGTAAAAATGCTTTTCGATTAAGTGAAGAAACAATTTGACAATACATTTATGATAAACAATTTTGCGAAACTTCACGTAATGTCTGTTTTTCTTTCTTTAAACAGGAAGACATATAAAAAAAGTGTTTTACTCATTTAGATTATATCACAATTTTTTGTGAAATTTATTCCAAATCTCAAAACTGAAAGTTTGATTAAATTTGCCGAAAAATATGTGAAATGTAGAATCAAAAAAATAAAAAAAAATCGGAAATGGTTAAACCAGAAATTGTTTTATCTTACAAGTAAGAAGCAGGAATGTTACCACTAAATCAGTTTTCACAAATGTTCAGCATTGAGCACAAACTGAATCATAAAGAGCTCATGCCTGCCTGGGCGGCTTTCGCAAAAAAAATGTGACAATGTTGATTACTAAATTATTTATTGCTATTTTCTGTTATTCTGTAATTTATATAGGGATATTCTGATGAAAATTAATCTCACGATAAGTGAACTATTTTTAATGATAACCTATCGAAATATTTAAAAATCGCACATAACAATGTTATCACATTTTTTACAGACATCTCCTGATAAACCAGCTAGCGCATGTAAGACCACTTACATGTCAGTGTCCTACCTATATCAATTTTGTATTTATGCTGAGAGTTTATTATTGGTCTACCAACCAGCCCATACAAATATAACAGACACATAAATTTTCCGTAGTCGTCGTATCCTTGTTGAAATCAAATGTTACTGGATTCCATTGCTCTTTGGTTTATCTAATGGAGCAAAGAATCAAATCCTAATCAGGCTTCTTCTTAAACCTATAATAATTATTAGGGGGAGATCCCCCAGTGCCGGACAGCACCCAATACCGGACAAAGTCGAAACATTGAGAAATCATGGTCCAATCAAGATGGTGTATGAGTAGAAAAGAAAGCTTTTATGTAGACTAATGTTTGTGTAGAATAACACATCCTTAAAATATGCATGCCTTTTTTAAAAAGTAGAAAAGTTTGAAAATCTTTGATTTTGAGCCTATGTAGTAAATATTTTGAATATGAAAAAATACTTTGGATCCCGTAAGCATGATCGAACATAATCCTAATTTGATAGTATGAATGTATTTTGTACCATAATTGAACTAAATATGGACAGATTACAATTTTGGTTAAGCACCTCCTGTCGCTCAGTTTCGGACAGCATGATTTGTTATATGATATCTTTTATTGCATCAGTGTCTCAGAATACCTTCATTTTTCATGGGTTCCGTTGATCATGGTATCAAACATGCAATAAAACTAAGGAGAATGATCATTCAGAACATCATCGTAAAATGTGCTATTTTTCTCCATATATGAAAGAGGTTTTTGATGGGCATCTTGCAAACTAAGAAAAACTCAAATTATTCTTGTAAATGTTGCAAATGCATTGAATTGGTAATTATAAACTATTCCTATAGTGTACACATTCAATGATGTTCAAATTTACAGAATTCGAAGCATTTCCAGATCGTGTCCGGTATTGGGTGCCACCTTTCGAGATCGATCAATTTGGTACTAAAATTCATCATCAAAATGCAGTGTCAAAATTCATATTTATATATTCAAATTTATTTTTGTACACTATAAAAATGATAATATTTAGCATAAATGGGTAACACGAGCCCATAAAATCAATATTTTTCGAATTATGAATTTAGTGGCTTAAGTGTCCGGTACTGGGGGATCTCCCCCTTTATAATGAACCGGATGTGTGAAATAGAAAAAAGTAGTATTTATATGGTACACATCCTCACGTACTTGCTTAATGAATCACATTCCAAATTCATATACAAAATAGATGCCAATATTCTTCTGAAATGGTGCACGTTTCCCTGAAGTCATCCAGTGCTAAAAATATTGATTTTACAAATTCAATGGTTGCATAATTGAATTTAAAAAGATTTTGATATTTTGCTTATTACACTTTTTGTGATTAAAAATGCCAAATTTTCAAGCTTTATCATAAAATAATCCAGGGGTGCTGCCAATGTTGCTGAACAGCGATCGGAAACGCGAAGCACGATGAATTTTCGTAGGCCTCAAAACAGAATCTTCGAATAAACACTAACAACCGTTCGGGCGCTTCATTCGTTCGTGTTTCATTTTCGGATCGCTGTTTCTCCCGACGGTATCATCGTGTGATTTTCCATCGCTCGGTAATGTGAACGGTACGATCCTCGCTGCCTGTTCTTCGCGAAGAGCAGGAAAATATTCATTTCGATCATCTTCAAACGGGCTCGCAACAATCACGCTAAACTTAGTCCGCTCAAAAATGAGTGCCGAGCGCACAAAATTGGCCTCTTTTCGTGCAGCACAGATTCTGTACAAAGGGGCTGTACACAGTTTTGTGTAAACGGTGCTAAACAATACTGAATGAGTGAAATGAGCACAGAGGAGGAACACTTGGAATGCGGAATTCAGTTCCAATTCAGTGGAAGCAAATGGGGCAAAAACTTTTGCATTTGCGACCATCTTCCGGCTTTTCGCTAGAAAACATATCAGAAAATTCACCATCTTACCAACGGTCAACTGTTTGCTACCGCGCTGAAGATCATTGACAGTTCCGTTTCCATCGATCCCCGCACAACCGAAGGCCTACATGTCGGCAACTCACAGAATGAGTGCGACCTACACAGAATTTTCACTCAGTCTGCCAGTTCTGCATTGGTTGCCTCATTCTGTGTAGTTTTAATACATGCGCTGCGTGGAGCTGGCTTAGCGTGGAGTGTTTGCTTGACTTTACGAGAAGAAGCAACCTTGCAATGAATCACCAGAATGAACAGCGCGTGGATAAATGAATCCTACGAGTGGAAAGGCTTCGCGAACCACTTATCGGTGTGTTCGTTTTGCTTCTTCGGCGTTGCATCCGTTTGCTTTTTGCGATGCTCTTCGTGACTCAAAAATGAAAAATGAATTTTGGCGAATGTTGGATCGCGAAGATGCGTCGTTCATTGTTCACGAAGAAGATCCATCGCAACACTGGGTGCTGCAAATCATTTGAAAACGGCCTCTTTCTATACTTTTCTTGCACATCAAGACCCATATAAACGCGTCCCTGATCCATCCAAAAAATTTTTTTTGTCGTACAGTGTAAGTTTGATATACAGTGTTAGTGCCAAAATATGGTAAAAACTAAACCATTTTATTAAAATTACGGATCTATTATAAAGTTAATTTCCATACCGCAGTTGCTATCTGAACCTACTTTTAGAAAGTACAGTTTGTACACAGTTTACAGGATGTAATAATATATATTAGATTTGTTGCATTTTACTCAGGTGGTCTTCTTACCCCATGCGAGTGGCACACTTGCCCCGTGGCTTGTTGAAAAACCTCTCAAGCAGAGACATTTTCAAAAATCTCAAACCAACATGAATTTCTCATTTTTCAAAATCCCCGAATAGGTCCATATAGGAGCCGTCGTAGTCATCATAAAGGTCCTCTTGTATCCAACAGACTCGAACTGAAACAGCTAAACTGTCCGACAGAAATAATATACGAAGGGTAAACTATCTGAAAATGTTTAGCTAAAATATTAAAATTACGAACTAAAATATTAAATTTCATTGAAATACCCGAATAAAATTTTCAAAATGTTCGAATTTATGCACGCCAAAATATCTCAAATCGAATTTGGTATAAAATGACTCAATTTTGTATTTTTTCGAAAACAATCTTTCTTGGCATATTAAAACGAGTACAATTAAAGAGAATATGATGTATACGGCAATATGACTCACCGTATTCACAAAGATTAGACATTACCCGATACAAAGTAAGCACAGTTTTCTCGTTTAATTATTCAAAGCTTCTAACGCAAGCTCTGTTATTCACTTGAGATCATCAACACCGTCAGCAAAGCCATATGTTTGCTTGACAAAGCCGGAAGCAGGAAGCCACAATAAGCCAATTGGCCATAAGTAGAGTTACCGACATTTAACATTCACGTCGCTATAAAGGTTTTCTTTAAATCAATTTTTTCCTGCCGTATTATTCATAAATCTATCCCTCGTCCGTAAGCTGAACAACCCGGAATTCTTAGAAGATCCCGAGCACACTCTCCAAATGCTTCCATCAGATGAGGATTAGCAAATCATTATGAAGAACGATGAAATTTTAAAAGAATAATAAATTCATAATATCATCATGTTAACATCGTTGATAATAAAACAGCTTGAGGAACAGTCTTCAAAGAATGACGACATTTTAAAAGAATAATAAATTCACTAGAGCTAAATATATCTGAGCCCCTAGATAGCCGTAGCGATAAACGCGCAGCTATTCAGCAATACCAAGCTGAGGGTCGTGGGTTCAAATCCCACCGGTAGAGGATCTTTTCGGGTTGGAAATTTTCTCGACTTCCCAGGGCATAGGGTATCTTCGTACCGATTGTACCCCGTTTGGCATAAAGTCGTTTGGCATAAGGTCGTTTAGCATTAAGCCGTTTGGCATAAAGTCGTTTGGCATAATGGTCGTTTGGCATAATGGCCGTTTGGCATAGTGGTCATTTGGCATAATGTCCGTTTGGCATAATGATTGACTTAAAATAAATATCGACATTTTTCAAGCTCTTATTGGGATCAACACCACCGAATTTGGTAGGTGCGAAACAAGCGTGGTGTTCGTTCAGAGATTTTCCAAGCTAAGAATATCAAAAATTGTTTTGACATTAGAGAGAATTCCCAGTGAACCACGTATCGTATAAGAATGTGCATCAAAAATCACATATTCATGCGTCCAAAATCAGAATTGCACAAGATGCCATATTAAGCGTTCTCAATGCCAATACAAGTTGTATATAAATCCCCAATTCGATTCATAAACGACAATCTGAGTTGACAACAAAACATGTCGTAAATAGTGCACCATAGAATCACGTTATGTTATACAAACTGACAGATCATATATCAATACAGTAAGCATCGTATGAAATCGCAAAAACTTAGCAAAAATTGCTCCCCAAACTTTGTCTATCTGCTGACGATGGGCCCCAAAGAACAATAAAGTATGTGTCGCTTTACATGAAACATTTATTAAGATTGGCAAATAATCACCCATCAGATAAGTAACCCTTGGTGGTACAGTGGTAAGGTGCCCGATTCCTGATCCAGAGGTCCCGTGTTTGAGACTCACTGGAAACTTTTTTTTAATTTTCATCCAAATTTTGTGACATCGTATATCTGATCGCAGAAAGTCCGAATAAGTCGTGCCAAGTACGCATATAGCCTCCACTTTGGTAGGTATATAGCCTTTTCGTGCATTCTATACGATTGAATTGATTCATATAGAATGATGTATAATAAAAGTTATGCCAACCAAAATGTTGACCGGGTTACTAAATAAACCTCGTGATGGATCTCTACATCTAAGAACATAGAGTATCTGTGAGCTTGTTGCGATATACATATTTGAAAATAGTAAATTGGAAAAGAAAGTTCGCAGTTATCCATCAAGGTAACGCTCATAGAATATTTCGCTGCAGACCAAGCTCTGTCCCAGTTTGGACGTAACACTAGATGAAAGTTACTTGATAATATTATTTGTTATGGCTATATCGGTCATGCGACTCAAAGGAAAAGGGAGTCTATAGAAGATTTTTTTACAAATGATGAAATGAATAGGTGGATACCCAACTAACACAGCTAGCTGTATAAAAGTTTAAAATTCACGATTCATACATCTTCGGTTGTATTTTTCTAGCATTATTGGCTCAATAACATACACTTGTACAGCTGAAAAAGCGCAAAAAATGGCGGCTTATATAACATCTTATAGATGTCTCGCAATGAATTTAAAGATGTAGTAAATGTGTTTATAGGTCGACTTATAGACGTATTTCAAACATCATAGAAGTAACGTTTGCATTTACATTCCAGTTAGTTGTAATTGGGTGTTTGATCTACAATGAATTCTTGCAAAAGACAAGCATATTACAATCACTTACATATGTTGAAATCAAGCTACATGCAAGTGATATAACTTGGTAAAAACATTTATATTATAGCAAGATGCAAAAGTTGAAATTAAGCTATTTGCAAGTTATCGAACTTGCGGAAAACATTTGTATTACAAACAACTCATGGGTAAATATCCAGCTGCATGTAAAGTATTGTAAATTAAAAACAACTAAAAGAAAAAAAATCTTCGGAATATATATGGCCTCTTCAACTCGAAAAAAATTCCACTAATGATGAAGCCAATGATCGCCAATTATAAGTCAAATTACAAAATCGGTTTGATTGAATATAAAATTCAACAATGAGAGTCATGTTTTCAATGCGGTTCAAGATACATGGCGCAACTTTTCATTTAACTCTCCAATAATTCGTGCGCCATCAATGTAATTGGAAAATGAAATACGTAATCATCAAAATTGCAGTTTTCTTAAAACATTTGTTTTGATAGACAAAACAAACCAATATGGCACAGAGCTTACTGTGCCGTTGAAAAATATTTAGACAGTTAATATTTTCAACACATACTTGTATTGAAATTCCAAAATGATATGAATACTGATTAAATTTATGATAATAAATTAAAATTCTACTGGTCACATTAATTTCACCTAATACTTTTTTAATTTGGAAATTTCCATATTTGAATCAACTACCCAAAGTAAATTCAGATCTTTGGTCTCAAAGTTTAGGGTATTGCTTACTCGCTTTTACAAATTCATATTTTTGATCGGTACTTTAAAATGCATTCTTTTCTTAACCAATTGTGCTATGATGAAGAAATGTGTTATTATTACGTTTAATTTATGTTTTGACGACAGCCTTATAACATGTTTGCAAATATACTTACAATTTACTTCAGTAATACATTATAAAAGCATATTTACTACATACTCTCAAATGAGTTATTATTGTGTATTTCCATAGTCATTATAACACTAAAATATCTGAATTATAGCTTCTTTTCTAGAAAATCAAAATCAATCCAAACGTCAAAATATTGTTTGTTTGTAAACATTCCGGTGATAATTTTCGCGGCATTCAGAAAAAAGGCGTTCAATTAAGTTTAACGGGAGTGTGACGAACTGCTGCAAAGGAAATAGGACGTCTTGATACGGCAACAGAACGAATTTATAGAAGTTCAATTGTGGAATTCGAACGAAACAGTCTGAAGTAACGGCAAAAGCAACACGCCTATCGATTGAATGCCGAGGCCACTTGAACATGCTGGTCGTTGAGCCACAGCTACCAATGTAGAACTCCATATAGTTTTCAGCTCCCGCAGAACATACCACTAAAACACCAGCAGACTTGCTTCAAAATGGAGCACAATCATTGCTATTGTGTGACAGAACTTCACAATTATGGAAGTAAACACTGGTAAATAGGAGCGATTAGAAGTTGTTTGAGTCAAAGTGAACAATTTGCTGCTGGCAATCTATGTCGATGTTGACATTTGTGTGAAATCCATTTGATTTGATGATCAATGTAATCAAGTGAGAATTAAGTCTTTATGAAGTTATTTAGATGTATATGGAGCTATAATATTGCCTAGACAATTCGTCATTCTTCTAATAAATGTTTTTCTGTTATGTTTTCTGTGAACTGTTCAATAGCTTCAATATTACTCAAGTAGTTATAAATTCCACCAATAGAGCTGTTATATAACATCATTTTCTATCTGCTCTTAGAAAGATGTTTTCGGTGTTACTTGGGTAGGCGTCGCAAGGGAGCGACAAGATTGAAATTGATTAGGTGGTGAAAATTGAGCAAGCCATAGGGGAACCAGTAAAGCATCGAAGCGTCCTGTATTCTACCTAGCTTCTCTACTGGAGAAGGGTTGGCTCAAAGCTTTGAGCTTTGCTACCAACACAGGCTAGTCGATGTTTGGGTTCACCCCCTCAAAAACATACAAAAGTGTTCAGCCCATATCTCTGGGATTACACGTCCAATTAAAACTCTCTAAGCCGCATTCGAAAGGCGAAGAGTTATTCTTACTTCGTGTGTAGTTTTCCAAAATTATTTTTTGATTTTTTTATACTTAATTTCTACTTAAAGTTGTGACATTTTTCAAAAAACACACTGAAAAAACATAGCTTATTTCCTCAGAATTAGATCGACCAAAATTTTGATACAAGGTGTCATTAGATTCGTTATCTTATATTTTTAAAGGGCGCTCACGATTTTTTTACGAAAAAATCTGAAAACTATTCAAAATCAATGAAACAGTCATTCAAGTCATCGTTCAAAAGTTTGGGTCCATTTGGATGCATCGATGAATTGTTCTAAAGCCATTCGACCAAATGTACTTTCGACCAAATGTCATTCGACCAAACGTAATTCGACCAAATGTCTTTCAACGAAATGTCCTAAAGCCCCTTCTTGGAACACCGTCTAGGGAAAAAACTCGTAGGAGGTCTCGTCTTCTTTCGTTTATTTACCAAACATGGTTGCAACTGGGGGATTTTCGAGGTTTCCTTCCAAAGCGCAAGGAAAGGAGACTGTCGCGTTTTGACGCAAACTCTTAAAGATCACGAACTTCTTCTCAAAAATCTTGAAGAGAAGAAGCACAATTATTTTACTTGTGACGACAAAACTGAACGTTTGTTCAAAGTCTTCTTGAAAGGTCTCTCAAGTGACTATAAGTCACCTGAAGAGATCAAAAGTGTAATAAATAATTTACTTGGATTTTCCCCAGTACAAGTAATCATTATGGAAAAGAGAACCCAATCTGGCATTGTTCGGAAAGGGCTGTCTCAAGAATATTATTTAGTTCACTTTAACAAAAAAAAAACTAAACAATATTATAGCTTTAGAAAAAGCAAAACTTATGTTCGATGGCCGTGTGACATGGGAACATTTCCAGAAACCTGGAGGAAATTACCAGAACCCCACTCAGTGCCGTCGATGCCAAAAGTGGGATCATGGTACAAAAAATTGCCGCATGGATGCTAAATGCATGATTTGCGGAAGTTCTTCTCATGCTAAGGACGTATGTCCAGTGAAGGAAAATACCACCAAGTTTATATGCTCGAATTGCGGGGGCAATCGTAAGTCCAATTTTTGGGCTTGCCCTTCCCGAAGGAGAGTCGTCGAGGCTCGTGCCAGGCAGATGAACAGTAATATCCGTTACGATAACGGTCGTTTGCTCGGTAGAGTATCGAACAATACTTATTTTTCAGTTAACGATCGCTTGATTAAGGTAGATCATCATCATGCTCATTCACAAACTATTTTTAATCCGTCGGGTAGCCGTTCGAATCTAGTTTCGAATGAACCGCCACAGGTAACATCTACTCCGCCTCTTCGTCTAGCGAAAATTCTAACGGAAAATCATCAAATGTACCCACTTTAAGTGATATGTCTGCCTCTGATTTTAATTTTCTAACTGAACAATTGAATCTTATGATTGATGCCACCACTATGGCTGAAGCAGTTCAAGTTGGTGTTAAATTTACCAATCAAATTGTAATTGGATTACCTTTTTATAATAGAATTTTCTACATCATCATCATGAAACTTCCTGAAAGTAGCTTATCATTCTTAATTGATATATTTAACAAATGTTATCAGTTGGCACATTTTCCTAACAAATGCAAACATTTCAAAATTGTACCAATTTCAAAACCAGACAAAATCCTGCAGAAGCTTCCAGCTATCGTCCAATCAACTTGTTTTCTCTCATCAGTAAGCTTTTTGAAAAGGTATTTTTGAACAGAATGATGGTCCACATCATTGAAAGTTCATTTTTGCCAATGAAGATTCCAACATGAACATACGACCACTTATTAGTTTTTACGTGTAACAAATTTGATTCGTTCCAACAAATCTGAAGACTATTCTACTGGTCTTGCTCTTCTAGACATAGAAAAATCATTTGTCAGAGTTTGGCATGCAAACCATCATGCCTGCAAAATAAAAACCTTGAATTTTCCAACATACATTGCTATATGAGTCCAAAGTTATCTGTCGAATCATACACTTCAGGTTAATTATCAGAACTCCAAGTCTAAAAGCCTTCCTTTAAGAACTGATGTTCTTCAATGCAGCATTTTGGGACCAATATTATACAATATTTTCATATCTGTCTTACCTAAGTTACCTCAGGGATTTCAAAAATCTTTGTTTGCGCCAGCTGTAGTAGATTGCGTGTCATCTGTAGTAGATTGCAAAAAAGTTTGAATATTTTTTCTTCATACTTGCAAAAATGGAAGATTTCTCCTAATGCTTCCAAAACTCAACTAATAATATTCCCTCACAAACCAAAAGCACCTCATTTGAAACCTTTAAGTAGACATGTGGTTACGATGAGAAGGGTTCCAATAAATTGGTTAGATGAAGTTGAGTATTTAGGGCTCTTGCGAGATAAAAAATTAACTTTCTAATATCATATGAGGGCATTCAAGAAATGTTACAAACATGTAAAATGTCTGCATCCACTTATTAACAGAAAATCAAAACTTTGTCTGATGAACAAGCTTTTGATCTTCAAACAAATTTTCAGGCCAGCCTTGTTGTATGCTGTACTAATATGGACTAGCTGTTGTAATACCAGGAAGAAAGCTCTGCAAAAGACTCAAAATAAAAAATTTCAATTGATTCTGATGCTCCCTCCCGTTGCAATCTTCTATTGCTACGACTAAAGCGTTATATATTTAGGTTAAGTTTAGTTGAAAGCCTTATTTTTTCTTTTATAAGCAGGCGAAATCAACTCACCTGTAAAAATTATAAACTGCTAAGGCAAATGGCATGTTATATTTTGTTACCAAAATGTTACTGATAGCATAATTTAGTTTAACTTAATTAGGATGATAGTGTGTTTCATCCTGATTAAATTCGAGAACCACTGTAGACCTGCTAGCAATTGGCATTAAAGGACAATTCCTCCACCGAAAATGCTACTAGAATTCCATTGCACGTTTGTCCTCCACATTGCTCGCTTTCCTACCTTGGAATGCGAACGTGATTCTGCTCTCCACTCCTTCTTCCGCAATGAGGTAAAAATGAAATAAAATGTAAAAATCTTCCAAAAATCTCTTCTTTGGCCGCGGTGCGATAAAGCTCGTGCAAAAATTCTAAATCAAAAACTGTTTCAGTTTTTCATTTCTCCTTCGTAAGGTTGGCTAGTTTTTAGGCTGCGAAAGGGAAAACAAGGACGGACGACGGTATCTGACATCAATCCATCAGGGCCATAACGTTTTGGGCCAAATTCATCAAAGTCAGTCAATTTCGTCAACCGATTTGGTGGATTTTCGCGGGCAGCTCTTAAATAGCCATGTCTACCGATGTTATTTTTTTTTGTTCGCTTCGAAGGACCACTCAATGGATGACAGTGTGGTGGCAACGTTTTAGAGCTGGCGGTAACTTCTTTGGTGCTGCGTGAAAAACAGTAGCTGATTAATTTGGACGTTTGATTTTTTATTGCCTTCCAGACGGTGTTTGGGCACAGGGATGAAGTCACGGGGAGTGGAATTGAGGAGACTGAACTTAGTTTTGCCTAACATTATTATTATTTAGCTATCTTGCTGCCTACTTAACATATGTGTTCCAGACATTTGATTGAAGAAAGATCAAAAGTTTTGATTTCATGTTAATATGTGCAAACATTTTATATATTGGTTGCATTAGGTTTCAATGTGACTTAAAATTCATATTATTATCTGGCACGTGTTTTACATACTAAATCTTCAACTGACCAATTTATTGGAATCCCTCTCATCGTGACAACACGTTTACTAGATGGTTTCAAATAAAGTGTTTTTTGGTTTGTGTGGGAATATAATAAATTGAGTTTTGGAAGCATTAGGAGAAATCTTTCATTTTTGTGCAAGTATGAAGAAAACATATCTAAACTTTTTTGCAATCTACTACAGATGACACGGGAGCTTGGTCTTTTGACGGAGAGCTTTATATCATCCGCAAACACAAATTTTTGACATCCCACAGTGTGTTGAATGTATGGAGATGCGGGACTGGAATCAAAACTGGATGATCAAGCAATTTGAGCACCTCAGTAAGGAAGGGAAAGTTGTTTCTGATCAAAAGTGCTACAATTATATATATGACATATACTATACGCATAACCGCAAAACTGTCCCAAGCGCCAATTTAATTATTTGCCAAGGTCTTGCAATTTGTACTTTTATTACTAATAATGATGTAAGATGTTATTTGCAAAAATGTCTCTTCTCACTCGTAGCTGCAAAAGTGACTTATACGCCTTTATGCAACAAAAACGCATTTGCTTAATTTTTCAGTTTTTAATATAAAATTTGAATAAAATCTTGGAAACCACATTTGAAATATATTATTTTAAGCATAAACTTCCTCTGGTGTAATGTGTGGTTGAGCGAAGACCACATAGCGTTGCAAGATTTTCAGATTTTTTAACATAAACAACTCATTTTCGTTCTTGTGCTGGTTAAGGATTATACCTAAAAATAGTCAAAAATTTCGAAGAGTTGCAGGGAGTTGCATCTGTATCTTTAAGACCTCTTAGAGGACACTCTAGGAAACGTGTCTGTGCGAGATTTAGGGTGGAACTCGGTGGAACTTTTTTGAATCGGTAATCAAAGTTACATGTTACTATTTCATAAGTTTGATTTCAAAGCCAACTCAACGTGCCGATTTCTAATATTCAAAGTTAAAATTGGTGTTCTTATTACATCGAATATACTTTACCAGTTTTCAGACATGCTCTCTTTTAGATTTTGATTGAATAGATTGATTTCAACACTCACCGTGCTATTTGAAAGGAATGCTGAAAATGTGCGACAAAATTTATTTTTTTCTGATACTCCGACAATTGACAGTTTCGAAGCTTGTTGTGAATATTTTAGTGCTTTGTAAAGCCAATACATGTTTCCATAACGAATGCTATCTTTAAACACTTGTGGATACTTGTGAATAAATAACTTGAAATTTGATTTTTGTCTATGGAGCAACGCACTGTGCATCCCTGAGAAAAGTCAGATTTTAAATTATTGTTAAAGTGGTCCGTCCCAATAAGCAGTCTGGAGGAACACCAGTTATTTCAGGAAGTTTTTCAGGCTTGGAGAATTCTTGAGAAGGATCATTGAGACGAATGCCATATTGGATTATTTGTATAATTGTAATTACTTGAACTGGGCGAATTCAAGCAAACAAATCATTTCATTATCTCCTCAGATTAGGAAGCCGGATTCTATTCTTGGCACTTTTGATTCACTTCGGCAGTGCATAATCGACCGAATTGGGCTCAGTCAGGCAGCAAAATAATAGTGAAATTGGTGACCAAAATTTCAAATTAATTTAAATTTGATTTCAAATCTTGCTTAATAGTCATGTGTCCGAAAGACAAAAAATCGCGCGTAAAGGATTTCACTTATTATTTCTATACGAGAAGAACATTAGTTTGATATAGGTTATTATTTTATATTTATAATTCAAAAAAAAAAAAATAAACACATGAACTCTGGTAAACAAGCTCGTGACAAAATTTTAAGCAAAATTCTTATTCATTAGGAACTTACTGACAAAAATTTAATAAAGATTTCGAAGTAAATATGCAAAACGAATTACTTGGAGCGTTTTTTTTAACAAATCTGTGGAATTAATGGAGGAAAAATGTTTGATTGTAGACGAAATTGTGGCAACCAATAACTCCAGAACAGAACAGAACAGAACACGAATTCGAGACAAACCGAATTAGATCAATGACGTGCATAAGGAATTAGAATATGATTCCATGCATACGTAAAATATCTATATTTCAACTGGTTTATGGACAAAAGGTCGAAAGACAAAAGGTCGAAAGGACAAAAGGTCGAAAGAAATAAAGGTCGAAAATGATTTGCTTGGTGGGAATTTTTTCCTTCTTTGAAAAAAGATATTCGACCTTTTGTCCCTCCTTTTTTGTTCTTCAACCTTTTGTCTTTTCGACCTTTTGTCTTTCGACCATTTGTCCTTTCGACCTTTTGTCTTTCGACCTTTTGTCTTTCGACCTTTTGTCATAGATTCATTTCAACTATACGTTTTAAAAGATGAATGATTAAAAACTATCATATCATTCAGTGGCGACTCATAATCTCACGTTTTATCTGATCTACTACCCTGAAAATGGATAATTTTGCATACTTAGATTATAAAGCAAATAGTAAACGATAGAAATCGCATATTTGTTGCTGAAATTCATAAAGAGGTGGATTTGACGATAACAACTGATATCACTTTTGATTAATTATTATCGTTCAACAATGTTCAATCATTCATGAAAGAAACGTGTTTTTTGAATAAAAATAGTTGACCAAAGTCGTGTAAAAATACAGTGTCAAGGATTAATTAATGAAAAAATAAATACTTTATTTGTTGGAATTTTGAATGTTATTTTTTAAATGATTTCTAGTAAAATTAGTACTCTGTTCTGAAGTCCTTGACGAGCGTCTGACAAACTCTTTGTTTTTTTGGCTGATATTCCTAATCGTCTCTGGCTTATCTTCCGGAAGAGTTTCGATGATGTTCTTTCAGAAGGCAGGTTTGGAATTCCTTCTATAGCCGAAAATTACTTCAGAAAGCTCACAGGCAATTATTCAGCAGGTTTGTCAGATGTTGGCTCTGGTATTGCCAACATTTATTGAAATATTTCAGATAAAAAATCATCTAAAAGTAGTTATGTAAGTTTTGCCAGAATTTTCTCCAAAACCTTTCCTAGATTTTTTTTTCTATTTTCCGTTGGAACCTGAATCTACAGAACATTACCCTGAATTCTGCCTGAAAGATAGCCTAGAGTTTGATTTCAAAATCTCACTATAGTTCTTTTTATAATAACAAATATCTATTTCTTTCTGTTTGTGTTTGAAAAGCTAACCCAGCCTTAAATTTCATTATCATCAGATCACGAAAAAATGATTTAGTGACCATTTTCCTGAAAAAAGTGACTTTAGTAACTTTTTGTTGGAAATAGGGTAGGTGTACCAGTTATGGCCATAGTGGTTCCCTATTTCGCCATACGTGATATCTTGAATGCCGTCACATTTTGTAAAATCTTCTGTGTTTTAGCAGTAAAATAAAGGATAAATCTTGATGTTAAGACATTCTAAAAAGATTAAAAATGTAAAAGTTATCGAAATTTTGCATATGGCCAAATAGGGAACCACTATGGCTATAACTGGTACACTTTCCCTAGTAACTTTTTAGTGATCAGGTCGAAAATAGTCAGCAAGTCACTAAAAAGTGACTTGATACCAGCCCTGGACATTTTAGCAGGAAAATGTTTCTGTACTCGTCGGTTTTAGACGAACGATGTCATCAGAGAAGTTGTTCGTAATTGAGGTTTGCATCTTCTAAGAAAAAAGTTAAACAGGGTGGCCCTTATTTAGGTATAAGTTTTGACTCAAACTCTTTTTTTTTTGATAAAATATATAACTGCGCTCTTTTGCGAACTTGTCACCTCCCCAGGGGAAAGGTCGCATGAGACGGAGACAAAATAGGTGGAAAGAAAGAACTGGTGGTACTGATCCCCAAGCACGTACCTAAACAGCCTAAAATTGGTTCGAACTAGCGGAACCATTGACGAAAATGAATCGAGTCTATCCATATTAAAATAAAAGCATACGTTTCACATACAAATAATAAGAATGGTGTATTTTAGTACTTACGTTTAATTTCCGCTTAACCTACGATTACCCTACTGTGTTAGTGTGCATGGGCGTCAGTGTCGAGTGTATCCCGCGGCGATTGGTGGACAGCATGCTTGCCCGGACAGAAGCAAATTCACCGGCGACGTGCCAGCTACTCCAACGCTAGCACACCGATCCATGATCGTGCTAGGACACCTTCCCGGCCTGGCGCACAAGTTGGTCATGATAGAAAGGCCTAATAGAGGAGACATTATGGAACACTTAATTCCGCACCACAAAAGACGATTTCAATTTGGGAAATGCTTTAGCTTCACGCTTACCGATCTCATTGTATCCTCCTCCTCTACTCCATTGTAGCACTACAGAGCAGCATGCATAAAGGTAGTGAACATCTGCGGCTATGCAATAAATTTAACGATTAACAAGATCTCTTTCCAATCACTTTCACTGTTATTACCTTGCTCTGAGCCCAATAAGCTTAATTAGCTTTCCACTTCACCACTTCACTTTTTGCCACAGAATTAAAAAAATGGAAATTTTGTTCTACAGCGGTCAGGCTATCTCACGTCTACGTGCACTCCACGAACTTTCCTGCGTTCTGCCTGCTTGACAGTTAACCGAGAACTAACTAACCAGCTCAAGCGAGCTCCACTTCTACCTTTCGGTATGGATGCTGAGATCGTAATCTCTTATCGTCTGTGGGTGGTGATAAGAGCAGATGATCAGTGGAGAGTGAGATCCTCGGCTCTGGGAGTAGAGGGGCATACATGAGGGTTACTGATACATGATTATGGTGCTTATTGGTACGCTAGGCATATCGTGTTGGGCTGTTGGAGCACGGGATTCTCTTCATATCGGGAGATGACGAACATGTGTTGCATGGGACTTACAGCTGGATGTAGAGTGTGTGTTCTGTTGTTCTGTTGAGGTGAGTGTAGTGTATTGTACATGGTAAGAAAGACCTATGCCTTCATTTCATACGGCGACAGTGGGGAGCTTTGATTCCCTCGCGAGGCCGTTGGTTGTGAGCAGGTTACAAACTTTTAGAAAATTTTATTTTGAACAACTATGTCGAAAACACTGTTGATTCAACTCTTCATTCGAGCTACAGTATGGCCCATAAAAAAATGCAAAAATTATTTGAACGTGAATTTAGCATCTACAAGCGTTATTTTCATTGGTTTTGCTAGTGAATGTAATTTCTGATTATTGTGGTATATTCTGACATAACTTCGCTATCCAGGACAATTGTTGTCATATTTTTCTTACTGTCCTAAAAAATGTAATAAAGCAAAGAAGTTCAAAGGTTTTGTCCGCCAAAAGCTAGAAACAGCGTCTGATTGTCGTATACACTGGTGATAAACTTTTCACCTTCAAAAATCACACTTTATAGTTTAAAATTTTAATATGTTTGGTATCAGACGATGGAGGAGTTCTTAGAGAACTTGTTTTTCATGATCACAATAAAATATTTTGTTAGGATCATAGTTTTGAAGGCATTTGCGTCTTATAGGTTTAATATGCCTTCATTTTTTGATTAAGTTGAATAAAAAATAAATACGGTGGCCTATAACAGATTTTTAAGGATGAAATTTGTTCCTTCGGTTAAAGACAACTTATATCAATACTAGCTCATAAATTTTGAGCAAAACGGAGCCGCTTATCACACTTATATGAAGGTTCAATCAAGGCTCTCCAAAATGAACCGTTTTTTCGAAAATATGTTTGAGTCTCCAACGACCCAGGTATGAATAAATTCTATCATTTGATATGGGCGTATGCTGGAGACAAGGCCTGTGAAGAATCTCAGGCCATCGTTGACGTTTTAGAAACTTTCATCACACAGATATTGAACTCGACGTCCGCATGATAAAATTTAAAGGGATGTTTCCAATTCCTCTTTGGTAAGGTGAAAGTAACAGATAAAAAACATGTCCAAAGTGAAAAACTGAGTCTAAATAGATTGAACAATACAAGTAATGAATAATGTTAATGTTGCGTTCACATTTTCCATGTAAAAACTACCATAAAACATGATATAACGATTTTCGCATATTTTTTTGGGCCATACTGTAAGTAGATTGATCTTAAAAGCTTTCACTAAGGGTGGACCAAAAAAATCAGTTATTTTGGTCTAACCTTTTTGTTTTCAGTTTTACGTGAATGTGGTCTTCAGAAGATTTGTAGAAGAAGTAACGATGCACGATGTTGCAAAACATCGCAAGTTTGTAGTTATTGTGATTATATATATAACTTCAGAAAGTTAAGTAAAAAACTATGAAATAATTAGATGCCCATAACTTATAGAGTTGGTTTGATTTTTTTTTCTTTAAGACCATACGTTAGACAACTTTCGCTGTCAAAACTGTGAGAACGTCATTCATTTATTAATTTATTGGTATTACATTGTTATTACAATAAAACCGCGTCAACAACTCCACGCCATACAACTCGGTTCTCCACACTCACCCGATCCTGCAGCACCTGGTCAGCCCACCGTGTCCGCTGTGCTCCTAGCCTTCTTGTACCTGCCGGGTCGCATTCTTCCAGCTGTTCCATATCCTCGCACTCCGTCTCCCCCTGGCGCCGTTTTTTTCTCCCAAAAATGGCGGGTCTCCCTTTGACGTTTCCGTCTATAACGTTCAACGTTTTGTCGGGTCCCTTGTTGCATCATGACCGTCCGCACTGCATTCTTTTCCTCCAGAATCTGCCTGAATTCCTTGTCGAACCAATCGTTCCGTCGACTCCGTCCCAGGTACCCAATGTTGCTCTCAGCTGCATTGTTGATGATTGCTTTCATTGTTCTCCAGCAGTTCTTAAGTGAGCTGGATCACCCTCTTCCGGTAATGCAGCCTCGAAGTGCTACGCGTATGCCGCTACGACATCCGGTTGCTTGAGCCGCTCTAGGTCAAACCGGGGCGGCCGTCGGTACCGTACGTTGTAAATGGCGGAGAGTTCTGGGCGCAGTTTAACCATCATCAGATAGTGGTCAGAGTCGATGTTAGCGCCACGATAGGTCCTGACGTCGATAATGTCGGAGAAGTGCCGTCCATTAACCATAATGTGGTCGATTTGTGATTCTGTCTGCTGTGGTGATCTCCAGGTGTATCGGTATGGAAGGCTGTGCTGGAAGTAGGTGCTACGAATGACATAAGACTGATCACGTTGTCATATATCGGAAGAACGACAAGCAAAGATAACATTCAACAGAGAATCCAAACGAGGCCGCCGACCTCGTGTTAGGACGCGCACACAATGGTTTATTGCTGTTGAGGTGGACTTTAGAGCACTCAACGTTCAGGGCGAATGGCATTGGCGTAGGAACAGGAGGGGCCAGGGGGACCGGCGTGGTGGTTCTGACTGGGGCGGGAATCGAACCCACACTCCGTAGCACAATATGCATAAACGACTGAAGCCGCTAACCGCACGCTCATGGACCTTTTTGATAATGAATAATTTAATAAAAAAAAAGACAGCTAAATCTTCTGAATCAATGTACATGACTCTTGTTATTGACAAAAATCTCTTTAGTAGTCACGTTATTGATGTTGCACAACTATAGTTAGACAAACTCGCTTGTCTTACACAGCATAAGCGTGGTGGTTCTGACTTCGGTGAATCTCGCGAACTTCTTGTTGTATGCGATAAGCGCAATTTTTCAAAATTTCCGTTGCTGAAAATATCATGGTACAAAAAAGCGTCAACATCCTGGAAGTTTGATTCCCTAAATGCGTGTTTTTTTAATAATCCAAATAATGCTGTTCCAGCATAAAGCACCTTATGCACTGCATTTTGATTTCTCAAGATTCTCATTTGATGATGATTCCTCTCATGAAAAATCACTAAAGAAATCCATACTTTAACTTCAACTCGTATAATGTCAGAAAAAAAAAATTCTCAGACAATGCATAGAAAGAATTTTTGTCGAAAGGCTTAACTTTCGTGGAATTTCGGCATGGCCAAGTATTCTTCAAAAAAATGGCATAAATTTAACCTGTCGTGAAAAAATGTATAAAAAATCGATTTTGATTTTGATTCAATTTTTGCATTTTTGCTTGAATTAATTTTTTTCAAAAAGCTTTGCGATATTCTCTATAGAATTTTAGTATAATAATATTCCTCAAGGAATATTGAAGAGTGGCAGAATTTTTATACGTGTGGTTACTGATTCCTCAACAAATTGTCAAAGTAATACAAAAGTTTTCCCTTTAATATAAATTCATTAAAATCTTACATTCACAATACATCTTCTACTGGCAATATATCCGCATTGAAATTTTATAGAACTAGGGTAGATGTACCAATAGTGGAGGTACTAAGCACTATAGAACTTCATTTAATCGCCTAAATTCAAGAAGCGCAATTAATGTACATGTTAATGTTGTAACAGGAAGTAACGAGTTGATAAGAAAAATGATTTCATCGCAGTAAACCTCGGCATGTCAGTGAAAAATAATACCTCCACTATTGGTACACCGTTCCTTTAGTTGCGGTATATTTTTAATTTGTGTTCCTATAGTTGCGATATCCGTGGTTTTCTTATGGGATCCTCCACTATAGGAACACTTTACCGCAACTATTGGTACAAGTAAGACAAGTTTTAGCAATTTTAGTGCTATTTCATCAGTTTTAAAGCAATTTGAACGCTCTTTCCAACTATTCCGTGTATCAACAAGCCAATACGTCGATTGGCAGTGCCGGTTCTGTGACTAGTGTAATAAAATCAGTGAAAATGGCACTACCGCAACTATAGGAACACCCACAACTAAGGGAACACTTACCCTACAACATAATCGATAGAAGATCCTTCAAAAAAGTTTTTTTTTTTCAGAATTTCTTAAGATAGAAAAACATGGGTTGCTCATCAAAAGTATGTGTTCACCATAGTATCATGAAAGAAAACATTTCATCCGTTATAACACTAATCATTTTCTATCATAAAAGACGAAGAAAAGAGAACGAAAGCATCTCTGTGCATATTGTCAACAAGTTTCATAAATTCTACGATTTAAAAGTTAAATTTCCGACAGGAATTTAGTTTTTTTTTTTTCTAAATATATTTAAGCCTATATTATTCAAAATATTACCAACAAAATTCTTTAAATCTTTTTTGTATATGTTTCTCTAGCATTCAGATGTGGATTGATTCGTAGATAAATTTGCAAAGCAATCCCTAAAAAATATTGAGATATTCCTGCAGTAGTTTTTTAACCAAAAAATGGATAGTGTATACATTTTTTTTCTAGAGCCTGAAAGAGAACTTGATGAAACTTCTGGAGAAACTTTTCGTGAATTTCAAAAATAAATTGCCAAATCTGGTGAAAAGTTTCTTCAAAAACATATTAGTGCGGTATAAAAAGAATAAAAAAAACTCTGAAAAATAATAAAATGGAAGTTTTTTTGGAAGAATCTTAGTACAACAATTATATAATTCTCTAGGAAATCTCTGAACAAATTACTCGGGAAATCTTCGAGTAATTTCGCGGAAGAGTTTTTGAAAGAACAGTTGAACGTATTCCGCCAGGAACTTTATTAGAATTCTTTAAACATATCTTATTTTCGTAAATATTTTTGAGAGAGTTTGGAAGGAATGCGAGATGTTGCTCCATTAGAAACATCTGAGATATATGACCTGTGAAAAAAAAGATCAGATAAATGTTACTCATGAAAGTTGCTGAATAAGTGTTTATGCAAGCGAAATATGCGTAAGAATGATTTTTTCAACTCTTATTCAGCGAAAACTTCAAAAGCAAAGTTTGAAAAACTGTTGGCGAACTCTCTGAAGAATTTGTGGAATGAATCCTTGCTTGGTGATCTTGAAGACATTTTTGATGAGACTCTTGGATTGTTTGTACTATTTTTTGGAAGAAATCTTTAGTAATTCCTGAAAATCATAAGCAAATTATTAATAGAGGATACTTTAAATTAACAATTGGAATCGACATGTACTTAATAAGTTCGTAGAGGACCTTCCAGGAAAACTGATTATAAGAATTTCTAATCTATGAATGATTTTCCGTGGGAATCCTTGGACAAACTCAGTGAAAACTGGTAAAGGTTCTTGAAGAAAGCACAGAAAAGAACGAAACTAAGTCAAGAAGAAATTCCTGTAACCATTCTCAGAGGAATCTCTTTAAAGCACATGGTTTAATACCTAAACAGTTCGTGAAAGAATCACAAAAATATTAATTGTGAGTTTTTTTGTTTGAATTCTTAAAGGATTTTTGACTGGATTACAAAAAGAGTGAATCATGTTTGTAGCGAATATGGAAATATATAAATATCACTGATAGTCCGCATAATAAGACAAGATAACAAATAAATAAAATCAATACAAATCTGTTAAAAATACGAAATTTGTGATTATTGCGACCGACATTATTTTTGTAAAACAAGTATTTGCTAGGACCCCCCAAGGCCCCCTTCAGAAAAAAAATCCTATCTACGCCAATGGCGAATGGAAACGGCCCAAGAGCGAGTCCAGTAGAGAGACTCATCCATTTGGCGTATATTCATCGTAACGAATTGAAGCCTATCAAATATCAAGTAAATCTAAACATTGCTGATGCGTAGATCTACCATTATTAACAATTACATTCACAAAATTTGCGCAAAAAACAGCTTTTTTTGGCACATATAAAAACAACTGTTTTTTTGTGTAGAGCAGCCCGTTCCTTCCCGGGGAAAATAAATTTCAGCTTTCCTAAATATCTCGAAGACTTATTCAAACAGACTCAAGTCAGAAAAGTTAACAAACTTACTTTATCAATTTTACGTGTTTCGCAGACGAAATTCTACACGTTCCGCTCTAAACCAACTCGATTTTTCACTTTTAGAACGTTTAATTTCCGGATTTACAAAACGACGAAAGTAAGATTCTCCACTTTCGCAACCTAAACGCTACTTTCGCCGCTCTATGGTATGGGAGACAAAGTGACGAATCAAAACAAAACACTACTTGAGTCGATTTTACACTGGTACAAAAACGTCGTAAGTAACTGATTGAAACGGCTTATCATTTTGTCATACATTTTTTGTGGGAAATGATGAGAACTACCTAGTGTTTTAACAAGAGCTGATTGCATGCTAAATTTAAGCGATATACACGGTACAAAAAATGTTAAAAAGAAGGATTAATTTTAAAACAGTTTTAGAAGAAAGGTTGTGATTTTTCTAAATTAACTTTCTCAAAACAGTATGAAAGTTACTTATGTCGATTTGAAAAAGTAATCCAGATATGTTTTTATTGTGTGCATTGCATTTCATCTCATCATTTGATCATCTGAGAAAGATATGGATCGAATAATTCAATATCATCTGAGAGCTCTTTGATCGATCTTTGATCAATATCTTTGACTCATTTGATGCTCGATGAAATCTTCCAAACACAGTAATCCATGCGGTTATGGAAAATCAATTTGACAATGCCACCGTTTGGAAATGGTTTTGAAGGGCAAACGGTAAATGAAAGTAAGTGGAAGAAACACATTTTTCAGAAAAGCAGTTCTTCATTTATATTTCTTGTAGGTTTTCCAGCATGTTACAACAGTGAACACAGGATAGGATGTACGTGCTACCCAAAGTTGCGCGTTCTACTTGAAATTAAATGGAAGCCAGTCCTAGGGCCCCTCAACTGGACATTCTAAATATATTTATTTTTAAACTTGATTCTTTGTGGTTCGTTTTTTTAGATGGATTGAAACTAAGCAAAGTTCTTTAAAAGTCCAAATCTGCAATATCATATTTGCTTATATCTCCTGCATACATGCCAATAAACTTGTAAGGCTCTGGAAAACTATTCCACTATTTAGAGTAACGGAATGGAGGAGTATTTTACGCACTGTTTGTCAAATGAATTCACTGAGTTTGTTAAAAAACATTCCAAATTTTCACTGGAACCTCATCAGCTGAACACTTGGGTAGGCCAAATTACCAAAAATTTAAATTTCACAGGTTCCGGTTCATTCCTTCATTTGCAACACTCATAAGACCCAACGATTTCATAAATTACGCGGCAGAGATTCGTATGTTTGCACAAACCCCATGTAGTAGAAGTCCTCATATGACCCGTTTTACAGAAAGCACAATATATGTGTTCACTTCTCTTTATAACTAAAACAGTCATCATAGAGAAGTTGACATCACAATTTAACATCACAATGTATTACAGTTCTTTATTTCGCTATTTTTAGCTTTGAAATTCGTTAGCTTTTACAAGGCATCATTTTATCTTTGGCAAAGTTAGTCAGAAGAATAACACTTACAACAAATTACTGTATTGAATAATTATGCATCAGCAAATTGATTTGCATAGTAAAGAGTTGTCAAGATAATCTCTCGATGTATATGATTGAAAGATGGAATCCTTCTAATGCGCTCTTGGATTGAAGATAATATCTTTCCACCATATAAAGATGATCACTTCGATCAGATGAGATTGTAATGCCTGGTCTTAAGGGAAAGACTTCTGATTTGTTACAGTCTCTTCTCTATTCATTGAAGAACTTTTCAGTCAATAACAAAAGAAATTCTTGGACTAAAGCGCCACCTATGGTCGAAAAGGTACTTAGAATTCACAGAACAAACAGAGTTGACTAACTTCGTTCAAACTAGCTCACAGTAGCTTCTCGGGTGTTTAATTTGGAGGATCATCTTAATGTACAGTTTAATAATCAAGAAGTCAAAAACAATAACTCTACTGAACGTTGTCGTTCTGAGCACTCGATCGAGTGGTGAATGTATTTTTTAAAAATCAACAGTTTTGCTTCAAATCATTTCCTCAAAGATTCATCCCTGACAGCGTTCCAATCCATCAATCTGTGTCCTACCGCATCAAACGTCCGATAACAAACCGTACCGCGTGCACAACCGGCACAAAAATGTCAAGGCTATCGCTCCGAAAAGGTGCTCCCGATTAGAAACGACCCGCCTCTCTGTGACCGCCTCCGACGTACCAAAAGCTAGAAAATATTTCCGATCGCATAAGAATGCGAGATCCCCGCTCGATTTTTGATGATGATTTCCCAGCAAATTTATTTGATCTGTTTCGCCCTCGCCACCGCGCGCCGTCGTCCGCCGTTTTCTCTTTGTCTGCGATGCGCTTAACCCTTTGTCGGTGTTCAGGGGTCAATATGACCTCAGAGGTGATTGGATTTCATTGCATGTTTCTGTGGGGGAAGCGATGGAATCAATATCAATCGTGTTCAGTTTGCCTTGTTTGAGTGCGAAAAGATATTCAATCAAGGATAGATTATCAATTGGTGAGCTCGTTTCATGCTTGTGATAACACATTTTCATAGTTGCATCATTACGTTTATATAATATTCAAACAAAGTTCGAATGGTTCGCTATGCTATGCCATGCAAAAAAACCCTTCTTTGCGATGAAGCATCCCAAGCAAACCGAATTAAATTCTACTCCAAAGCAGCACAAAAATCTAAAATCCATTTGCGACATAGTAGTATCGATTTGAGTTCGGGGTTAATATGACCCCAAAGAACAGATAACGTAACTTTATTGTTAGCACATGCAGAAGGTTAAGCCCTAAGCCACCTCCAGCGATGTGGCTTTAAATTTGGTCCACGGTCCGGAACAGAAGCCAATACGTGCCGACAGTCGTAGCTAATTCGTTTGATCTTCTGCCGACGCCCTGCTGAGATGAGCTCCAAAGAACCACAGAAAGGCTCCCGAATCGCGCACTTTAGCTGATCGCTTTCCTGACCGCCAGCCGTCGTCTGCTTCTGCTTCTGGTGCTGCTGTTGATGAAGCTCATCATCATCATTCGAAGGTCCGTCATTGCTTTCGACTGCCGGCTGAGTGATGAAATTGAACGAGTTTATAAATAATTATAAGCAAAGGTTTGCAATTGCGCCGCGCCCTAAGACGACGGCTGACTCCCAGGAGGTGACTTCCAGAAGACTGCTGATGGGGAGACTTCGATGGTGAGAAGGTCCTTGCCACACAGTGACACAACATTGTCAACCCATTAAGCCCGGTAAAGGGATTCTCCGGGCAGATCACCATCATCAGAGTCGGTCAGCCGCCGCCGCACCTTGCCATGTGTAAGTATTCAGTGTAATAAGGGTATGCGAAATGCATTTTTATCATGTCGATAAGAAACAACACGGATATGGATTAATTTTTCGAACAAACACAGAATCTCTCATCTAACACAAGTATTTGTAATTTCGATAAAAACATATTTTAGTTGTACAAATTAATGATCCCAACAGCTTCTCAATCGATTTTAATGGACTTCACACATTTTATTCTGCCAGTAGGAAATTAAATGTAAACTGTTTTCCAAAACCCTTAGATTCTTACCTGTGGCGAAACCAATGTCACAGTTACATTTAGGGTTTCAATGCCGGTAGTAATTAATTTTTGATAGACCCTGACCACTTCTTACGATCGTTATTGGGGTGTCGTAAGACAATCAGGGTTGTAATTATGTTTTGGAAAGATGTCGAAATACTGATCCGATATAGGATGCAGAACCAGTTGGGTGCTTCCATGATTCACTTTGACATGGGGGGTTTCTCTCGGCCGAATTGTTTGAAACATTGCAATATGAAGCGCATCAGTACGACGCATATTGTGGCCAAATATGAGCTCAATAGTTTTCAAAAAACCTCACTGCCGAAGTGAATCAGAAGTTCCAAAAATAGGATCCGGCTCCCTACTAGGCAAATTTTTCCGAGAATGTTCACCAAAGTTTGAGGATGTGTTGCATGCCATACGAAACACAAATATTCATGTGGCTGGCAACACTGTTTAAAAGGAATTAAAAAAAAGATCTCAAAGCTGCCAAGGAAATAAAACAATGAGCATGTTATGAGTCGTTGTTCAAAATTCAAAGAAAAAGAAATAAATGGTGCTCGAAAATACTGCTCATATCACCCCAAATGGCTCTTTAAAATTTCATAATTTTAGAATGATGATGTTTGACTATTTGAATGTTCTTTAAAATTTAATCTTTTGACACAGAGTATTTATAAATACTTATAACTTTCTAGTGTGTAGTGCATAGATTATATGTGATAATTTTACGACCAAAAACAGGGTCTATTTTCTCTGAGTGCTTTTATGTAGTCGAGCAAACGAGTGAAGCTGACAGTGGATTGTTGTTGCTCAAGGATGACGGATCAATTGGTGAGCTCATTTCATGCTTCTATTTCTAATCTATAAAATATGTATGACTGCACCTTTAATCGTTACAACGGTGAGACGTAAATATGATTTTTCAACAAACTATGAGAGGTTCGTCATTGTGAGTGTCGACATAAACTCTGATTCATATATTATTTATGTCTATTTTTTTTTTCAAAACACCTTTTTCCTTTTACTTTTATTTTTGTAATTAAAAAAAAAATTGAATGGTTCGACACTACGAGTGTAGACTTGCGAAAGGTTCACTTTATTCAACAAACTTTGAAAGGTTCGTCACGTCAAGTGTCGGCATATTTTTTCTCTACATAGACATTGTTCATATCAAATGAAAATCTTATATTTACATATAAGCATGTTTATATCTCACCAATAATTATTTATCATGGTCTAATCGCTTATCAAAGTTAATCCTGTGACCCAACGATCGTCCCCTATTAACAAACATCCCTCTCAGTAACCTTTGTGGAGATGCAGAGGCAAACACGGTCTCCAAATAGCAATGGTTACACACTAACATTCCTTCCCCTAATCCCACCTGACTGCAAGGACGTGGCCGGCGTTATTGACCATGTATGAATAGAGGCACTGAATTATGCACACTGAAGAAGATTATGGCCAATCCCAGCCGATCTTCTAGTTGATTCTTCGTGCATTTTCACTGACTTCGGTCAATCACGGAATAGCAACCATTGATATGTGTAGTCAGTCTAAGCTAAGCTAAGCTAAGCTCAGTACGATCTACCTTGGGAAGTTGAGGATTATCCTTTTAGTTGAGAACTTGACTGATCTGGGCGCTTTTTCGAACTTTCACTATATGAACCATAGGGGATGATAATGTAACCTTTGGAGCCTATAATATCTCTAGATGCTGAGGGTTTAGAAAGTTGGTGTCTCGGGAAGAGTTGTTCGATTCTTTTATTTTGAAGATATCTCAGGATTCTGACCACTTTGAAAGATGGCGATGTTAAAGTTGCTCAGTTGCTCAAAGACTATCATTATCATAACCAAAAAACTCGACACTTCGCACCAGGTGACGCTAGTGAGCATGAGACCTTAGCTCTGCCGAAGTTTCAGGGCCATGACCACATAAAAAGACAACGTCTTGGGCAAAGCTATTCAACAGCACAAGGACTACCATTAAAAGAGATCAGAGATTTTGCCATCAAGTGGCAAACTAGCGGATGGATCTTTTGTATTGCGAAGTTTTCAGGACTCTGTAAACTTAAAATAATGGCATCTTCTACAAATTTGCCACCATTATTCGAGCCAGTTGATTCAAAACTTTGCCAACAGATGGTATAAGTAAGTTTTATGTGATCGTGGTATAAGTGAGCCTGAAACTTTTATTTTGCCGATATTTCAGGAGTCTTACCAATCAAAAAGATGGCGTCTTTGGCAAAGTTGGTCATTGGCGCAAGGATTAATTATTTGAGCCAAGATATTCGAAATTTTGCCATGAAATTTTGCATGAAACTTTTGTTCAGCGGATACGTAGATAAACTGACCACTTGGAAATACAGCGTCTTCAGCAAAGTTACTCAGTAAGTCAAAGACTGTCATTCTTCGAGCCGGATAAATAAAAATTTTGTCACAATGCAGCACCACTTTTCGTTTTTCGAGTCGACTGGCTAAAATAATGATAGTTTATAACCATCTGAACAACTCTACCAAAGATGCCACCTTTTCACAAAATCATTATTATTTGTTTATTTGTTTATTTGGTTTCTAGCTTCATCTGCTTTTGCTTAATGAAGCGTTTGATGAGGAAAAGCCGATTTGAGTAGACCAACAACACGCGACTTGCTCAAAAAGGCGTAAAAACCTCATTTCTTTTCTACATAAACATTACAACCACTGTCAGTAACAATTATATACAAAGTCAATAAATACAATACAATCACAATTACTTTTCTACAAACATTGTCAATCATCATAAAACCTAAAAACTATTCATGCATCATCCATCCATTATACTGATTATCTATGAAACACAAATTTTATGCTTTTCAGTGTCACCGGCTGATCAATTCTCGAGGCAGAGAAATCTTCAAATCAAATGGCAAAATTTCAAACTTCAAATTGGTAACACTATTGTGATAAAATCTATTTTATTTTCCACATATTATTTTCATAATATGTTATTCTGAGATAACCTATAGAAATATTTGGAGAAAACAATCTACAATTTGCTGTAGATCGATAAATATGCGTACACGATTTTAAAAGTATGAGACCATAAACCATAAACCATACCATAAACAGTAAAATATGTACTTAAGACTGTAGTTTATATGCACGATTTAACTTTCGTTTGTACAAATATAGTTTCTTTAGTAAACCAAACTAGTTTTAACCACGATATTTACTTTTTTCTTTTGCTGGGAGTGAAAGGATGGTGTATCAGCAAATTTGGCCATAAATGGGTAAATCTCTAAAGTTACCTATTGACAGAGAATGGTGGAATATAATTATTTTTTTTAAGCTATACCTTTAGTTTGTTTAGAATTTGTTCATAAAAATTAGGATTTTTGTTTTGCGAAAAACAATATTAAATTTTGACGAACAGCTATTATTAGGAGTTTTTGGAAAAACTATTTAGCTCTTCAACCAAAAGCATTTTCTAAGACTCTATCCGACAAGAGGTTCTTGATCTCACGATCTGTAGCGACTTGTTATCGGAGAAGATTGTGAACTGGCATGTTTCTGATGAAGAATCATTGTCAGATCATAAACAAATCCGGTTCGATTTTAAATCTGGATCAGAAATAACAGAAAGCTATAGAAACCCGAAGAAAACCAATTGGGATCTCTATCGTTTTCATTTAACGAATAAGAATTCGTATAACGGTGAACAGTTCACGACTGTTTCACAACTGGAAAATGCCTCTGATGGGATCATTGAGCAAATGGTCTCATCTTATCATGCTAGCTGTCCTATTCAACAAAGGTCATCTAACAGGGATGTGCCTTGGTGGAATGACAAGCTGGCAGGATTGAGGAAGAAATCCAGGCGGTTGTTCAATAGAGCAAAGATCACTTTAGATTGGGTTGAATACAAAAAAGCCCTAACAGAATACAACAGAGAACTAAGGCACGCCAAACGTAAGGACTGGAGACGGGTATGTGAAACCATCAACAACGCTCCTGCAGCTGCAAGGCTGCACAAAGTCCTTTCAAAAGACCATTCAAATGGTTTAGGTTGCCTTAAAAAAGAAGACGGCAGTTATACTGTTGACTCTTCTGAAACACTGGAAGTAATGATGAGAACTCATTTCCCTGAATCGATCCCATATTCGGATGAAGAACAGGGCTCAGATGAGGCAAGACATGTATGGTCGGAAAATGCCTATCAGAAAGCTTGTGAAATCTTCACGCCTTCGAGGGTCGAATGGGCATTGAGTTCTTTTCAGCCTTTCAAATCTGCCGGGAAAGATGATATTTTCCCAGCCTTACTGCAACAAGGAAAAGAGACGCTTTGTCCGCTCTTAACCGAAATATTCAAAGCAAGTGTTGCGCTTTCATATATTCCAAAAGCGTGGCAAAAGGTTCGAGTTGTCTTCATTCCAAAAGCTGGAAGAAAGGATAATACAACTCCCAAAGCCTTTAGACCTATAAGTCTTTCCTCTGTTCTTTTAAAGACAATGGAAAAAATAATTGATGACTTCATCAAGTCAACAAGTTTAATAGAAATGCCTCTTTGTAAATACCAATTTGCGTATCAATCAGGTAAATCTACCATTACGGCGCTGCAGTCGCTGGTAAATAAAATCGAGAAATCTCTTGAAGCCAAAGAAATAGCCGTGGTTGCTTTTCTCGATATTGAAGGAGCATTCGATAATGCATCCTATAGCTCTATGAGTTCAGCCATGGAAGCAAGGGGCTTGGATAAAAGTGTTATCGAATGGGTTATGACCATGCTCAAGGGTCGCACAATTTCTGCTGATCTAGGAGGTGCGCAAATATCTATAAGATCTACGAAGGGATGTCCTCAAGGAGGAGTGTTATCGCCCTTACTGTGGTCTCTTGTAGTAGACGAACTCCTTAGAAATTTAATAGATCAAGGTTTTGAGGTAATTGGATATGCCGACGATGTGGCCATCTTAGTTCGTGGAAAGTTTGATAACACGATTTCCGATCGGTTGCAAACTGCGTTAAACATTACTCTCAAATGGTGTAGGAAAGAGGGGTTAAACGCAAACCCTTCAAAAACTACTATCGTGCCTTTTACCAGAAGGAAAATGGTAAAGCTTATACAGCCTTCTTTGAATGGAGTTCAAATTCAATTTTCGGAAGAAGTTAAACACCTTGGTGTTACTTTGGATAAGAAATTGAACTGGAACTCTCATCTGAGCAAGGTCATAAGTAAGGGTACTAATGCCCTATGGGTCTGCAATAAAGCCCTAGGAAAAACTTGGGGACTGCGACCTAATATGGTAAACTGGATTTATTCAGCAATAGTCCGACCAAAAATTAGTTATGCTTCACTGGTATGGTGGCCCAAGACAAATGAGGTAACCGCTCAGAAGAAGCTGGCTAAGTTGCAGAGACTTGCTTGTATATCAATGACAGGGGCAATGAAAAGTACACCATCGGTTGCCTTGGATGCCCTTCTTAATATACTGCCTTTGCATCAATTCATTAAACTGCAAGCTGCAAAAAATGCCTTGCAGTTTATTCGTTATAATAAAATACTAGATGGTGATTTGATTGGTCACATGAAAATCATCAAGGAATTCAATTTGAATTCAGATAACAAAACAATAGAAGATTGGATGACAACGAAGACCAACTATGATGTTCCCTTTAAAGTGGTTAAACCAAGCCGCTATACTTGGGATTCTGGTGGGCCAAGTTTACGTGCAGGTTCTATTGTGTTTTATACCGACGGGTCAAAGATGGGCGACAATACCGGAGCTGGAGTTTTCGGCCCTGGTATCAGCAAGGTAATCGCTATGGGGCGCAGTCCCACTGTGTTCCAAGCTGAAATACAAGCCATCATTGACTGTACAAATGTTTGTCTCAAAAGAAACTATAGGTTTGCAAAGATCTGTATTTTCTCAGACAGTCAAGCAGCTTTGAATGCTCTAAAGGCATTCACATGTAGATCAAAGTTAGTGTGGGAATGCATTCTTTCTTTGAAGCAATTGGCCAGTAGGAACGAAGTTACATTGTACTGGGTGCCCGGCCATTGTGGAATTGAGGGGAATGAAATCGCCGACAATCTAGCAAGACAGGGTGCAGCTTCGAGCTTTGTCGGCCCTGAACCGTTCTGTGGTATTCCTGAGTGCACTCTCAGGATGAAACTGAAAAATTGGGAAATGTCCATGGTAGAATCCAATTGGAACGCCACGGATACATCCAAGCAAGCGAAAAGATTCATAAAACCCAGTCTAGCTAAAGCCCGGGCTATACTGAATCTTAATAAAGGAAATCTTAGGGTAATAACTGGCCTGATGACCGGTCACTGCCCAAGTAGGTATCATCTTAAAAAGATAGGTAAAATACAATCCTCTGAGTGTCGTTTTTGTCAAGCTGAAAACGAAACTGCTGAGCATTTACTCTGCAACTGCGGAGCATTGCTTGATCAAAGAATGTTAGCATTTGGAAAAGGGTTATTAGAGCCCTTGGAAATTTGGCAAGGTAGTCCTAATAGGGTAATAGACTTTATAAAACGAGTTGTGCCCAGTTGGGACAGTGTGACACATCAACCAATGTCTATCACATCTCAATTGTGAAAGGATATTTGATGAGCACCAAATAAAATATGGGTTATACCACAATATTCCTAAATAATGGAAGCAGTGGTTAAAAGGCTCTACAGATGAGGAAAAAAAAAAAGATCTTATAATTTCAAAGCATTGTAGAATAATAGTTGAACGATGCTCAAAAAATCGATTACGATTTCATCAATAAATAAAAAATATATAGCATAAAAAACGTGTCCACTTTTTAAAATGAACAGTCTTTACGTGACCATGGCAACGAGTGAATTCGACACCGCTCAAACGTCAAATTAGTGAACTCGTGCATTGGTCCATGTTGTATACCTTAATTGTGATACATCTTGTAGCATGTCTATGGTACCGTAAATTCGGGTGAAATTGATCAGTAGGGTGAAATTGATCACCGTGTCACTCGATTTTATTTCTTCCTAATGGAGCACAAATATCAATGTAACCTGCAGTGAATGAACGTTGTTTGACGTAAGTATTGTCAAATTGTGTGTTGTGAAGTTTTTTGCGTTAAAGTATGTGTATTTCTATGAAAATAATGAAAAATTCCAAAATCATGTATGGTGCAGTATTGACTAACATCTCTAAACTTCTAGTTCTAGACAAGGATTTGAACATGGTATAATCCTGAAAGTTTGTAAGAATGATTAAAATATATCCCTAAACCAGATTTCATAACCAAAACTCGTACCAATTCGCTCATTTGGTTGAAATAATTGAATTTCTGTTAGATATCAGGAAATTCCTTAGGAAATTGCATACATTTAGGCGTTTTCTGCGTAATTCTTGAAATTTAATTATTAATTATTTCTCTAAATATTGTATTGTAAGGAATTTATCAAGCATATTCGAATTCCGGGAGATCAAATTTATTATGTAGAGCTGTTTTGAAAACTAACAATAATCGCATTGATAAGTGATCAATTTCACCCCGAAATGACATCACCCGATTTTTTATTTTAGAGATGTTGTTTAGAACTAAAATTTCTTTTGTTTGAAAATTTCGGTACTTGAGCCAATGAGGCTCACATTCGTACTTGTTTTTCTGCATTCAGTTGTTCGACATTGCCAACATTATAGAAATCAGACTAGAAAACCCCTGAAAAATGATCAATTTCACCCGAAATTACGGTAACGTACAATGCACATTGGTCCCAAAGCCATATCTAGGAAGACAAAAATGATTGCGCCTAAACCGTCAATTTTAGATGTATGGTGTCTTCTGCAAAGTTTCTCCATATTTTTCAGACATTTTTTTCAGAGATGTGAAATTAGGGTGGCCCACATGGTTTACGAGATCAGCACATAAACTTTTTTGCTGACGCATTTAGGATTACACAATGTTCTACAATGTTTTAGAACAACCGATTTGGAGCAACTTTGCCGAAGAACTCAAATTTCTATCTCTGATGGTTCGCGAGTTGATTTTTTTTAAACAAAAAAGTTAGGGTGGTACTGAAAAATCAGTTTTTTCTTGATAACTTTTTATAGGATAATTTCTCGCAAAAACTTTGTTCCGAGCACTTTTAGAACTTTTGATTACGCAACTTTTTGCCGAAAAAACTACTATTCTATCTCTTATGGTTACGAAGTTATCAGAAATTTTCTTCGAAAAAATGGTTGTTTTCAAATGCCGATATCTCCGAAGGGCGCAAACGGATTTTCAATCTTTTGTCGCCATTAGAAAGATTATTTCTTTCTCTGTTTATGGTGAAAAAACTGTGAGGACGTTTTTTGTTTGAAAAGATTGACAAAATTTTGAAAATGATATGTTTTTCAACCAAAAATTGTCCATAACTTGAAAAATATTCGAGATAGCTCTTTGGTGCCTTCAGCAAAAATGTGCAAAATTGAAAGTTCTGAAAGTGCTTCATACAAAGTATTCATAAAAAATCATTGCTTTGAGATATATTCACCATAAACCGAATTTTATATGGTAAAGAAAGCTAAAAAAAGAGATATTTGCTGGAACAACCGGAACAACTGTATGTAAAGTCATTTAAAATTGAAAATATATGTAATGAAATAAGATCGATCACAGTAAGCGAAATGTTTGGAGTTAGGGAAAGTTAGTTGATGAAGCATCCATGGAACATTAATCCATAAACGGTGTCTTGTTATTTCACGCGACATAATGTTTGTCCAGCTAACCTATGCCGTGGTTGGTTATAAATTGCTACCGCTTCGGCTTATTAAGCAGAAGGTCATGCGTTCAATACCGGTTCCGTTTATTATATTATCAACCCCAAATGATAACAAAACGTATACTTTGAAGAATTCCTTCAAATTACCAAAACCTTACTTCCCGTGATATCCTCCCATAGAAATATAGAAGTATCTGCAATTATTCTATCTAGGCATCCAAATTATCCCATTCAATTCAATCAAATCCAATAAATCTGCCACAACGAATTAGTCAGGGCAGCATTCGCCTGTTGAAGAATGCATGAATCTTGAACAAGAGCCAGATATAAATACCAAATATCTGTCTAAGGTAACGAACCAGAAGGTGGGCCTTGATCACTTGAAAACTGCTTCAGCAAATAATTTTCCTTTTTTCAACTCCTTAGATTCCGCTTACTATGATCGATATCAATACATGTGTATTCAATTATAAATGACGTACATACAGTTATTTCGATTGTTCTAGCAAATATCTCTTTTTTCGCTTTCTTTACCATATAAAATTCGGTTTATGGTGAATATATGTGTAAGCGTTGATTTTTTATGAATACCTTGTATGAAGCACTATCAGAACTTTCAATTTTGCACATTTTTGCTGAAGGCACCAAAGAGCTATCTCGAATATTTTTCAAGTTATAGACAATTTTCGGTTAAAAACATATTATTTTCAAAATTTTGTCAATCTTTTCAAACAAAAAACGTCCTCACAGTTTTTTCACCATAAACAGAGAAAGAAATAATCTTTTTCTAATCTAAAAGTGCTCGGAACAAAGTTTCTGCGAGAAATTATCGTATAAAAAGTTATCAAGTAAAATTTGATTTTTCAGTACCACCCTAACTTTTTTGTTTAAAAAAAATCATAACTCGCGAACCATAAGAGATAGAAATTTGGGTTCTTTGGCAAAGTTGCTCCAAATCGGTTGTTCCAAAACATTGTAGAACATTGTGTAGCCCTAAATGCGTCAGAAAAAAAGTTTATGTGCTGATCTCGTAAACCATGTGGGCCACCCTAATTTCACATCTCTGAAAACAATGTCTGAAAAATATGGAGAAACTTTGCCGAAGACACCATACATCTAAAATTGACGGCTTAGACGCAATCATTTTTGTCTTCCTAGATATGGCTTTGGGACCAATGTGCAATGGTATCCATTCGGCTGAGCCGAATGGCTTCTCTAAAGAACACGAATAAAATAGCCTTTAGTCTGATCTACAACTTGGAACATTACGGGAGTCTTTATTTAACAGCTATCACACTGAACTTTAACCTACAATCATAGTTCCGTTATCTGTACATATCCTTATACTTTAAATCTCTATGAATCTAAATTACGGATATAAAAGTCCATTGGTGCTTGAGTAACCTTCCTTTAGCGTGTTAGGTGTACAAATGTCAATGTGTTCATTCGTCGTGTAACGCTTATGTCATTCGTGGTGGTAAACGCCAACTAACAACCAGTAGGCCACGACTCTGCCTCTATCTCCCACTGGACGGCACACACGATGGACTCATATTAGGAGCAATTTCATAGCGTGGCTGCGGGAAACATATTGTAGGAAACCAAAGCCCGCACAGACCGGATCTTGAGATACTTGCAAAACATAAGTTTAATACTCACTAGCGCTGCCTGGTGACAAAATCTAGAATTTCATAATTCAATCAATGATAGTCCACTATCTATGAACAATTTTGCTGAACATCATGACCCACTATGGACCAATGCACGATTTAACTAATTTGACGTTTGAGCGGGGCCGAATTCACTCGTTGCCATGGTCACGAAAATGACACGGCACCGCTCAAACGTCAAATAGTGAACTCGTGCATCGGTCCATTTTGCTGACTTGTTGAGACTGTCGTTGACCTTAATTTCTGTTGTAAAAAAGTGCTCGCAAAAAGAGCTATCGTAAAAGGAACGTGATATGTACTATAAATAACAAGATCACTGTTCAGTTCACTGGATAGAAATACAACCCAGCTAGGTTTATTGCTTCGCTATTTATAGTCCAGTCATAACAATAACATTTGTTCGATTCCTTGTTTACGTATGTACTTTCGTACATCGTTTTCACAACTACTATTACTCGCATTTATTATTGTTTATAATTGCACGGAACAGCCGCCGGCTATGTTCACTTGCTTTTTACCTTAAGCAGATATTACAATATCTTCCCCTTTTAAGTTAAAAGTCCTTTTGCCATTTATGCTTTTAATTTAGTAATTTCTGTATTAATTATTACAATTCATTAGGAATAAACAAAATCTTCATTCATTTTCTTCTTCTTCAATCTTGTAGATGTTCTTAGAAATCGAGTTGAAATCAGCACACATGTTGAGATTGTAATATTCTTGCAACCGCTGTAAATTCTAAAGGCAACTCCTGTGATAATTCAAGTTTTTTACATACTGTTTTTCTAAACTTTTAGGAACATCTATGTTCAACGGAAAACGAGAACAGAAATCAGCGTTTGCCATTTCGTTCCCGGTCGGTACTCTATGATATAGTCGTAAATTGCTAATTCAATCACATAACGCTGAATCCTTGTCACTGAAACAGAGTTTCGTCCTTCTTTGCCAAGAATGCCCAAGAAAGGTTTATGGTCTGTGAAAATTTTAAAGCATTGACCAAATGAAAATTTGTGAAATTTTTTAACAGTTGAGACAACCGCATTGGCGATGAAGAATAGGATAGTTCTTTTGAGCTTGATTAAGCGAAAACGAAGTAAACCATATAGGCTTTTCCACGCCATCGATGATATGCGAAATAACTCCTCCAAGACCGTACGACGAAGCATCGGTGCTAACCACAATAGGTTTTTTAGGGTCGTAAAATGTTAGAACATTGGCATTGAGTATTTTTTCTTTACAAGCCGTAAAAGCCTCATCACATTTAAAATCCCACAGAAACTTAACCTCTGTACAAAGGACTAAGTGTTGCCGATAAATTTGGTAAAAATTTTCCATAATAATTTCAAAGTCCCAAAAAGGCTTTCAGCTCAATTGCATTTTTAGGCTTCTGTGCTTCTATAATTGTTGAAACTTTTTCAGGATTGGGTTGCAGTCCATTGTCTGTTATGATATGCCCCAAATATGGCAGATTTGTCACAAAGAATTTACATTTCTTGAAGTTCACTTTAACATTTGCGTTTGCTAATCTATCTAGCACCAAAACTAGTCTTCTATAACAATCCTCAAAATTGTCTCTGAGCCGGTAAGGCACATCGTATGGTTTTCTGAAAATTGGTCGATCCTCTTTTAATACCAATTTCGCTTCAAAACCAACAATAGGTGTGGAGAAATCCCTATTGAACGTCTCTTCATACCGATGTTTGATCAAGTTTAAAACATTTTCTCTGTTATCTTCTACGCAATTTTCCGTACCAAAATTGCCCGAATCTAGCAGATGCACTTAATTATCTCGCCAACCGGCGCAAAATATGTCCAACCAATCTCTACCAATAAGCGCTGTAAATTGATGGCTTCTGTTCAAAACAACTAAATTCAATTTAGCTGAAATTCCATTTAATAAAACAGAAACTGACGCTTTACCATAAATTTCCAAATTTGATCCGTTGATCACAATCAATTTCCTATTGCTATTTCTCAAACTAACGCTGCTGAATTTGTCTAAAAACTCGGTTTTGCTTATAACAGACACAGCCGAACCACTGTCCACCTCCATTAAACATGTTTTTCCTTCTATTTTGACTTCGAGTAGACAAGGTTTGCTTATTTTTCTAATTGATTATATCATTAGACAAGGATAATCACCTTCATCTTCACTTTCCGAACTGTAATTTACTCGAAGTCTTTTGAAATAATCATGCACTTCCATAGGTTTTGCGTCCTCCTTCACTGAGTTCACCGATTCCCCTTGGCTATCTTTGAAACGATAACAGTTCTTTTGAATATGACCGCATTTCCTACAAAAATGGCAGACAAAATTGGCGTATCTACCACGGCTCACATTTCGTTGATTTGACCTCGACCGTCCTTCATATCTCCTATAGTTTGTACGTGAGCTGTAATTTCTATCCCTAGACCTGCTACGGCTGCAATCTCTTCCATCTACTCTTCACTGTCTTCCTCCAAGGCGATGCCCAACTGAATTCACATGACCTGTGGATCCTGTTTCCGCGAAAAATTGGCTATTATTGTTTGCCATTTCAAATCCTTTTATGATCCTTTCTGCTGATTTCAAACTCAAATCCTCTTCATTTAATAAACGCTTTTGTAGTTCTCTATTGTATACTCCGAAAACTAACTGATCACGAATGGCGGAATCGCGAAATGTTCCGAAATCGCAGGATTCGGCTAAATGTTTCACTGCCAGTACATAATTTTCTCCACTTTCTGAGGGGCTTTGTCGTCTACAAGGACACTTATAACGACTTATAACGTAACATAATCTCTGAATATATTTTATCTAACCTTTCTTTTAATTTTTTAGTTATATTCGTGTACGACAAAGTTTTGAGATCCATAGTTGGATATAAATGCTTCAGCTCTTCGAAAACTGCTAATCCTGCACAGCTCATAAAAACATCTTTTTTTCGTTCTTCCGTGATATTATTGGATGAGAAAAAATACTCCATCAATTCAACATAGTTTGAGAAACTAGTGCCGGGTATATAAGGATCGATTGTTCCGATCAACGCCATTTTAACTGATTATACTAATGGCGATACTCCAAAAATTCGATTTCTATCGATCTTCTGTCTGTCGAAACTCCTCCGTGTCACTTCCGAAACAGCCTACAACAACCAACAGCCACAGAAACCAGTCTCCAACTTATCACACTTCCGAAAATCCGTTCAACACTTTCCTTCGCTATGAAACAGCGCAATGTTGCTGTTGCCTACACGCAAAAAAATTGTGCGGTAAAAACTACCATTTTAGGGGGTTAACTTAAGCGCTCGCACCGGCAATTTTCAGCAGACCAGAAATGCGCTTGATTTTACCATGTCTGTAGTTGGAAACAGATTGTTGTAAATTATTTCTGTCAAATGTACCAGTAATGTCGTTGTGGTGTACCGTAAACATAGTAAATTGGTCTGAATTTTCATGGTAGTTTTAAGAATGGGCGTAGTCAGCTAAAATAGTTATTTTTACCACAGAATTTTTTCCCGTGTATGCTATGGCGTCGCTTATCGACCGGCTAGAAACACAATGAACAACAATGTAATGGCTACTCACACGGCACTTACATTTCACATTCGCCCGACAATTATCACCTTGTGCGAAACGCTACTCCACAAACCAAATCCGTAGTTCTTATACTGACCGATCAAAAACAGCCAAACACAATCCAAAATGAGTCACAAATTAACTATCCGCTCCTAATGCTCCAACCACCGAACTTGCCACTGACTACACTGTCGAAACCAGTCTATTACTACCGCCAACTTCAATTGTTCTCAACTTTGTTTATCACTCGTCGCCAGCTGATATGTACTATAAATAACAAGATCACTTCAGTTCACTGGATAGAAATACAACCCAGCTAGGTTTATTATAAAGAGATTGAAGTGTTTTCACAAATCAAAACCAGGGATTCCTAAAGCGTTTTCATGAGTTTGCTAAGCATTCCCGAAGGTTTTCAATGAGTTTCGAAGCTGTTTTAGAAGAAAATGAAAAAATATAGTAAAAAAGTGCATTTGTACAATACAATTTGGAGTTTTCAAAATTTTACCAAGGATTTTCAAAGAGTGTTCCTGAGATGTTCCAACAACTTCCGAAGGATTTACAGAGGTTTGCAAGGTTAACAGATTTAAGAAAATTTCCCAAGCTCTTCCTCCGCATCCAAACTTTTTAAATCAGTTTTGACTTGCTTTGTTTGGTTACTGCAGCGTGAATCTCAGAACTTTTCCCAACTCTGCATATAATCATTACCCCATTCTAATCAAATGACAGTGGAGAGTCTAAATTGGAAAACTATGAAAATGGTTTAATATATTTTAACGAATGTAGGTTTTTATTTTAATTATTTCTAAGTCAGCTATCCATCTCGATATTTTCCGAAATTCCGGCATAATTTCTTAATTTCTTTTTCAATTTGAGGTAGCGAAACGAAACAAGAAAGCAGAACTTTCACCCCCTTATCTTCTTCTGTTCTTGGAATGAAGTCCTTACTGGTACAGAGCCTGCTCCTCAATTTAGTTTTCAATGAGCACTTCTGCAGTCATTAACTGAGAGCTTTCTATACCAAAGTTGCCATTTTCGCATCCGTTTATCATGTGGCAGGCATGATGATACTCTGTGCCCAGGGAAGTCAAGGAAATTATCATTACAAAAAGATCCTGGACCGACCGGGAATCAAACCCAGACACCTTCGGCATGGCTTTGCTTTGCATTCCGCGGTATTTCATTTCGGCATTTGGAATCAATCGATGTATCGCATACCCTCACAGTGTAATCACAAACCTGACGTTCACCTGGTGGCGGAATGACGAGACGGCGATCACCCTATAAGATCACATCACCAAATAGGGTTCAGCGTGGCCTGCCGAAGACGGTACCGGGAGACAGTCGGAGAAACCGGGCAAAATGACTTTATAATGACTCCAAATGACGATCCCGTACCGTATAATTATCGGGATGGAACAGTCTCCAGGCGGAGATGATCTTCTGTGTCTCGCGTTTGATTCCACGAGCGAGGTGAGCGGCTGCCTAAGTAACTCCGGTAGCACTTCTACCGAAAAATGCAATAATTTAATCATTGGCTAGTCGTTCTTCTACCGCACATGGCAGGGGGTACGTTGGTTGGAAACAAGATCAATTTGTATGCCGCCGATTTGGAGTTTTTTTCTTCAGTGGAGAAGAATGATATCCGATGATCGTTAGAAACACTCATAATTGGAACTGAATTCGAAATTAGATTATTGGGTTCGACTTTTTGTTCGAAATTGCAAGCTATTAAGATCATAACGATATGAATGTTAAGCAATTTGAGAAAACGGTTGAAGAATACAAATACAAATTGTATAAAATGATTTATGAATAGTGAAATATGATCATGTTCACTTACTGATATATTGTTGCTTACCCGACCAGATGGAAGAATCAAGTGTATAACAGATTGTGTTCCCCTGATATGATTTTTTTATATCAAAATAACAAAAATTCTAACAACAATTCTAAAATAACAAAAATTCTAACAAAATCTGCACCAAATTAAACTAAAATATAACAAACCCTGTTACAATTATATCAAAATTATTACAGAATGTGTTGCAAGGATGTTACAAAATAACAAAATTATTGCGAACTATGTTACTGTTTAGGTCATCGGATATTATTTGCAACAAACCAATTAATACGGTGTCAAAAATATAACAAATGTTGTTATAAATGTGTTACTAAAAATATAACAAGTTGAGAACAAAGCCATCTTGATAACAACATTTTATCAACTTCTGTTATTTTTAACTGACGCTGATAGGAATGTGTTATAATCTTGTTATGTGGTTCTGGTCGGGTATCCATCAGACAATCGAACAACACTTCTACTTTTTATAATCGACTGTGATATGGGGCCTTCCTTAGCCGAGTGGTTAGAGTCCGCGGCTACAAAGCAAAGCCATGCTGAAGGTGTCTGGGTTCGATTCCCGGTCGGTCCTGGATCTTTTCGTAGTGGATGTTTCCTTGACTTTCCTGGGCATAGAGTATAATCGTACCTGCCACACGATATACGCATGCAAAAATGGCAACTTTGGCAAAGAAAGCTCTCAATCAATAACTGTGGTAGTGCTCAGAAGAACACTACGCTGAGAAGCAGGCTCTGTCCCAGTGAGGACGTAAATTTCAAGAAAAAGAAGAATTTACTGTAGTTTCTAACATATTTAAGCAAATTTATCGGAAGACTAGCTAATTGCCCAGACAACCAGAAGTCGCATAGCAGTATACGAACAAAGTCGCTTATTTGTACAGACTGCATCATTCCCGCACTACATAGTGGATATAATCGTTTGATCGATGAGTTTCCTCGCATAAAACGCTATTTCATGAGTTCATATGTACATTTCATTTCGTCTCGTATAGTTGTACAAAGAAAGTCGGATCAATCCGTAGCAGCTGTCAAATAAATTTTGTTATCATAAATGAAGTCGCATAAGCGTACATACTAATTCGCAAGAAAATCTATACGCTCGCATGGCATGTTATGCTTCATCATATAATATATGCATGTATATCGCCTCCACTTTTGTACGTATAAGGCATTTTCGCGACATCTTATACGTGAAACTTTGCACATATAAGTATTGCATAACGCAAAAGGTGATTTGGTTATACGTACATTCTGGTTGTCTGGGTGGAATTAGCATTAAACAATTCGCACAATTTCGTAGATTTAGGACTAGCCCTTGATACTTAGACAAGAATGACGCATCAAAGCTGTCCTGGCCACGTCCTTGCGAGTTCTGAGGAATGGAAAGGAACGATTTATTGAATACCTACTTAAAAAAGAAACTCACGAAACTCCTCTTTTGACACTCCTCTTCAATTTTCCATTTGGAGTTCTCACCAAATTTCTTAGATAACATAGTGAAACAAAATTGACATTTTCACGTGTCCCGAACGTCAAATCTGTCGATAACCTGGCAAGACATTATAATTTTGAAAATGGCAATCGACTAAGCCATTTCAAAATTAAGCAAAAAGAGATATGTTTGCGCTTGAAAAAAAAAACTATTGCGCTATGTAATCCAAGGATTCCTTCATAATTCAATAGTTATAGCATTTATTGCAAAAATTAATTCATAAAAATTCAAACTTATGAATTATTTCAACAAAAATATACAGTGAACTCAATTTTAACATTAAAATTCCACAATCTGTATTAAATCTGAACGAATAATTATTGTTTCTTTGAAACAGAAGGTTTAGCCAAACCACAATAGGCTGAATTACCTAAATACATAAGTAATACCAGGGTTCATGTTTTCTAAGAGAACACGATTCGAACATACGAAGAAGCCATTCCTGCCAAGAGAGAGAGAGAGAAAGGTGCAACCGTACAAAAAAGCTCAAGTTCCAACAATTCACCGACCGGGGGTACGACCCCGTCTTTTCCTGGCACAAGAAATGGATATGGCGAACCCCGCAGGCGTTGTGCAATTCCAGTGGCATAAATGAAATATTAACGTTAAATTGAGGCATCGCAGTGCAATTTATCATTTTGGCGTCTCCTATTTGCAGCCAAGGCACCACCGCCACCTGGACATCGTTCGGTAATGCTGCCCGATCAGACGGAAGAAACAAGATTATAACGGAATGTGTTTTTTTTCTGATACGATTTTTTTGTACCTCCAGTTGTTATGAAACATGTACCGTTAGTAGTGAAAATAAAAAAAATTCTAACAAAATTTCCACCAAACTCAACAATAATAGAAAAAATCCAAATAATTACAGGATGTTCCAAAATAACAAAGTTATTGGCAGTTTTTTTTAAATTTTCATAACTTTGGATGTTGTTTACAATAAACGTCCATGTCAAAAATATAAAAAGTGATATAAATCTGTTGCAAAAATTGTAACATGTTTAAAACAAAGACATCATGATAATAAAATTATATCGTTTTCTGCTATTTCTAACAGCCGTGTGTTATAATCTTGTATAAATGTATCAAGTGATGAAAATAAACCATCATACAAATTAATGTTCTTCTTCTTCTTGGCATTACGTCCTCAGTGGGACAGAGCCTGCTTCTCAGCTTAGTGTGCTTATAAGCACTTCCACAGTTATTAACTGAAAGCTTTCTTTGTCAAATTGGTCATTTTCACATTCGTATATCGTGTGGCGAGTACAATGATACTTTATGCCCAGGGAAGTTGAAGAAATTTCTATTACGAAAAGATCCTGGACCGACCGGGAATCGAACCCAGACACCTTCAGCATGGCTTTGCTTTGTAGCCGCCGACTCTAACCACTCGGCTAAAGAGGGTCCGAAAATTTCTATTATCTATTTTTTTCAGTTAAAAGAAATGTTTTTGATCTTGTTATGTTCTTTTGGTCGGATTCCTTCACTTTCCACCACCAGTCGAGCAGAAGTCCCTCTTGGTGCCGGCAGTGCATCGCTGGTGCATTCTGATGCAGATGAAAATCCTCCGCAGTTTTTCTGAGCGGATATGACTCCAGCCCAGACCACTCATTCGTCATGGAAATTTTAAATTCAATGTACATATTTATTTTATAAATTAATTTCATCATGGAAACGGTTCAGCTCAGGACCTGAACGGTAATGGGGGAAATTAGTGCTTTTTGCGCGGTTTTCGGAAGATCTTTGCATCTGAGTCGTCTGAGTGTTTAACGTCGTTGGGTTAATTATTTCACTACTTGCCAATGCGTTTCACACTTGAACCATGTGTGATAGTTAATGAAAATGCAATTACGTTTTCATTGAGTGCAAGAACAGACAGTAATATTTTAACGAATACAATGAGTGAAAGCTTCTAGGACTTGGTCTTTGTATATTAGTATTAGTATGATGTAATTATTAAAGTTCATCGACACTTTTGTTATATGAAGACTTAACGTACAAAAAGCATTTCTCTCTGGCCTTACGTCCCAACTGGGACAGAGCCCGCTTCTCAGCTCAGTGTTCTTATGTGCACTTTCACAGTTATTGAACTAAGAGCTATTCAATTGTTCATTTTTGCATGCGTGTGGCAAGGTATGAACATACAGTAATGTCCCAATTTTGTCAGTCCCATGTTGCATTTAGGGTTGACAAAATCGGGAATGAGCTAAAATCGGAAAAAAATTCGACTGGTTTCAAGTTTTATTTTGACGTTAGGACTTGGTTTTATGATTTGTTAATATGAACATTGTTTTTTACTTCCATTTTGTATGTACCGTAATCGAAAGTAAAATTGAAAGTTTCTTAGACAATAATTGAGAATTTCAAATTTCATAATTTCGGTCTTTTGATGATTGTATAGACGTGGCCAAGGCCATAATTTACGTTATGCACCCAATATTGCCAGTATAGACGTGTTTGGTCCAATTAAAGTAAAAATAAATTTTAGGTTGACAAAACCCGACCAGAACCACATAACAAGGCTATAACACATTCCTATCAGCAGCAGTTAAAAATAACAGGATTTGATACAATTTTGTTACCAAGATGGCTTTGTTCTCAACTTGTTATATTTTTAGGAACACATTTATAACAACATTTGTTATATTTTGACATCACATTCATAAGTTTGTTGCAAATAACTTCCTATGTCATAAACAGTAACATAGTTTGCAATAATTTTGTTATTTTGTAACATCATTGCAACGCATTCTGTAATAATTGTGATGTAATTGTAACAGGGTTTGTTATAAATTATTTTAATTTGGTGCACATTTTGTTAGATTTGTTTTTATTTAACTACTAAAGGTACATGTTTTATAACAACTGGTGATATAAAAAATCATATCAGGGGAACACATTCTGTTATAATCTTGTTTCATACCAGGTTTTTAAAAGCGCTAATGGCTGCCGCAAACAGGCTCGTTTTCTGGTAGGGAAATGTCGATTTGACGTTTGGCTCTGGTCGTTTTCTATTGAAATCGTTAAATCGTTTAATCCCTACCAGAAAGCGAGCCTGTTTGCGGCAGCCATTAGAGCTCGTAAAAAGCTGGATACGGATACGTAAAGCATCGCGTAGTTCATTAGTAGTGTCTGGTTATTCAATTCGGGCAAAAGACGAAGTCAATGATCGGACAAGTCGGTCACTTGCCACAAAGTTGGCCACGCATAGGGGGACACGGGGCAGTATGGACACCCTAAGGAATTTGCCTATTTTGACTGAAAAGACATAAATATTATATTGTTTTTTTTTATGTGCGGTGTGCTTTTTAGAGTTCTTAAGCATTCGTTAAACATGGTTGCATAATTAGGAAAAAAATATTTTGTTTTCAAAAAAAGGTTTAAAAAAAGCTTATATTTTGTAGTTGCTATCAAGCTAGCGGGGCAAAGTGGACACCCCTATAGGGCAGTATGGACACCTTAACGTTTACAGAAAAATTATCCCGCGATCGTTCTCAAAACCTCTAAAAATGAAATACATATTCAGGAAACCATAGTGACAGGTCACGGTGCCACTAAAAACATGATTGAAACTAATTAACGACATTTTTCGTAGAGATGCTTTCAATATTGCCTCCAGGTTAGTATTAATCAAGAATTGACTATTTTCAACCAACTTGTAGTTCCGCATCATAATCATTGCTTTAAATACTACATATTTTTGGATAATTTTGTGTTTGAAGTTATATTTCTTTCTCTTTGAAGTGTCAGCTCTACTTTGTCACCCGGTGTCCATATTGCCCCAACCGTATAAGAAATGTTCATATAACAACTACCGAAAAGCTAAACATTACATATAATTTGCAATTGGATTAGATGGACAAATTGATGTGAAGATTTGCGAAAAAGTTACTCAGTGAGAATCGAACTCAAGACTCCCCGATCTCTAGTTGGGGCTCGTTACCCCTACGCCATTAGAGGACTCATGAACGCAGAAGTTAACCTGAATTCGATTTCAGCTCAATAATCACGTGGTTCTTTTTCGCAAAGTGCACCTCTTTCGGAAGAATTAGATGCCCATCCAAACACAACGCTTTCTATATATATATCCAAAGCCTAGCCCGAGAGCGCATTGTTTTTTAGGTATAGGAATAGCACACTACACTAGCCAGCAACTGCGCTGGCTGAGGTTTCTATTGTGTGGGCTTCCAATGGGTCGCGACGTTCTCAAACGACCGGTTACGGAACATGAGTCCGTTGCTCGATAAATACTTGTTTTTATTATGAATCGTGGTTTTACGGCTAACAAGCCGAGTGGAAGTTTAACAACTACCGAAAAGCTAAACATTACATATAATTTGCAATTGAATAAATATGCAAATTATATGTAATGTTTAGGGTTGAAAAAATCGAGAAAGAGCTAAAATCGGGATAAAATTTTTCGACTTGTTTCAAGTTTTATTTTAACTTAAGGACTTAGTTCTATGATTTTGTTAATATAAACTTTGTTTTATTTTTTACATTGATAAGCTTCTTGGATAATTATTAAGAATTTCAAATTTCAAAAATTCGATCTTTAGATGATTGTATAGACGTGGCCTTGACTTTATGCACTAGAGTGATGCAAATTTTGAAATTTTAGCTCCCCTATGCTTAAACGATTTTTATTATGGTAAATAGCATCCTTCCAAAGTTTGAAGTGATTCGGAAGAAATTTGACTGTGCACACGCCATTTGAAGTTTATATGAAGATTACTATGGAAAACGCCAATCTTTTGTGTTCAGCCCTCTCATAACATTTTATGGAAAAGTAAATACACTCACCTCATTTGAAAACTTCCCAGCTACAACTTTGCCGAAGATCACTTTTTGATTGGACGTCAGGATAAATTGTAATTCATCATCATGAACTTGGTTTGCATGTTGCAACTGTTCGGCAGGCAACAGTGGTACTCCTGGCGGGAAGAATAGATCAAAGTAATCCAGGCTACTATGTTCTACAGCAAAAAAGCAGTGTTGCTCTGAAAGTAGTTAAATGATCATCTCAGCATGATATAGACTTTGTTATCAATAATAACAAATTATCCTTACGTCCCATCAAAATGTGATCTTCGGCAAAGCTGGAAAGTTTTCAAATGAGGTGAGTGTATTCACTTTTCCATAAAATGTTATGACGAAGAGATAGAGTGCTGAACCCAAAAGATTGGCGTTTTCCATAGTAATCTCCATATAAACTTCAAATGGCGTGTGCACAGTCAAATATCATCCAAATAACTTCAAATTTTGGGAGGATCATTTTCATCATAATTGACATCGTTTAAGCATAGGGGAGCAAAAACTTCAAAATTTGCATCAGTCTATTATGCACTCAATATTGCCAGTATAGACGTGTTTAGTCTAATTAAAATAAATATAAATTTTAGGTTGACAAAATCGGGAAAAAAGGATGCTAAAATCGAGATCAAAGAGGGTGCTCAAATCGGGGGTAGACAAAATGGGGGGGGGTGATACGGCTGACAAAATCGGGTCATTACTGTATTAAGGCGAAGTAGGCCGTCATTGAAAATTGTAGTGGGCATCGATGATTGTGGCCAATCCGTCTCACGATTGCGAATTAAAGAAAATCACTAGGTTTTGCACTGACATTGCTGAAAATGTATCAGCATATTTTCTGTATGTAAGCGCAAGTAGTGATACTTTTATGAATCAATATTACTTAAGATTACTGAGTTTTATCACTTTGAAATTGCAATCTGCAAAATCAACATGGCTACCAAAACGAATGACGGGCTTCTTAGCCTTAAGAGTTTAGATTTAATGCTATAGATAAGTATCATCAATGTACAACTACTTAAGTTTGTAGATACTCAGGCTTATATATAGTGGAGTCCTTGGAAGCACAAAAACATCGACACAACTCAATACAACACTTCGCTTGCTAATATGGATAGTAAAAGGCATTGCAATATTGAAGAACTATCTATTGATGATTGGTTACTCTTGTTTATCCTAATGTCCATATTCAATAGAGATCTTAGATGACCAAGGACATCCGCACAAATCAATACAATTCACCGTTTACCCACAGGAATGGTAAGGGGCCTTTGGAGTATTTGAAAACTATCTTCTAATCACTTATTATGGCCGTAGATCAAAAGGCTTTTATTCAATGGAGTCCTTGGAGCACCAAAAACATCCGTAAATCAATAAAATATTCCGTTGACTTGAATGAATGGTTAAAAGACTGTGCCATATTAAAAAACTACCTATAGACCATTGATCACGTTTGTAGGTTCAAAAGCCTATATTCAATGAAGTCTTTGGAGGACCCAGGATATCGGTACAAAATATAACAATACTCATTTTACTGCTACATATATACAGTATTGGACAAAACATTTGCAACTTTTTCGATTTTCCATACAAAATGACCAACTTTGATAAACTATATCTCAGTTGTTTATGGACCGATTTGAATGAAATTTTCACAGAATATCGGACATAACTTGAATTTTAACATATATTTTTGAGTGATTTTTCCAAACATAAACATATTGAAGGAATAGCTTCATGGTATCTTCAGCAAAGTTGTAGATTTTGACGAGATGAATAAATTTGCTGAAGACAGTTTTTGTGTAGGGCTATCAGATTTTGAGATAAAAAGTTTTGAATTTTTCGTCGAAAATTACACTTTAGTTAAATCGGTATTTCTTATAAACTCGTGATTGGAAAAATTATTCAAAAATATATGTTAAAATTCAAGTTATATCTGATGTTCTGTGAAAGTTTCATTCGAATCGCTCCATAAATAACTGAGATCTAGCTTACCAAAGTTGGTCATTTTGTATGGAAAATCGAAAAAGTTGCAAATGTTTTGTCCAATACTGTATATAAGGGCCTGTGCCATATCAAAAAAGCATCTATTGATAATTGGTTACGCTTGTAGATTCTAAAACCTATATTCGATATAGATCTTGGAGGACCTAGGACATCCACACAAATTAATACAATACACTGTTTACTCACAGGAATGGTTAGGGGTCTGTGGAGTATTTGAAAATTAACCTCTAATCTCTTATTACGGTCGTAGATCCCAAGGCCTATATTCAATGGAGTCCTTGGAGGACCTAGGACATCCGCACAGACTGAGCGATCGCTAACATAAGGGAAAGAAACACCCTGTGATGATTTTTTTTTCGATTGACGAAGAGTTTTCACCGACTAGAGCGGGAATAGAACCAACGCTTCGTGGCATTCACGATATTTCAAAGTAATTGATAATGCTAACCGCATGGCCACGTGTCCCACTCTTTCTTTAAAAACTCAAAGAGAAACCTTAGTGGATTTTCTTAGAATAACTCATATAAAAAATTAAAAAAATAACTACTGGGAAATCCACTGGTAGGAACAGTGAAATAACATCTGAAGGAAATCACTATTTTTTCGTATCTGAGAAAATTTGCAAAGCAATTTTGATTGAAATTTCTTGAGGTACTAGCATTGGAGTCAATGTTGAAGTGCCCAATGATTGTTTGGAGCAAGTTTAGGAGAAATACATCTTAGCATTACAAAAAAAAAATCGCGGAAAGAATTTAAGGGAGCATTGGTAGTGAATATTCTAAATAGTTTTTTTAAAAAGACACTGACACGTTAATGCTTCCAGTGGGCATTTATGCCCTTTGAAGGAAGCACCACACTAGACAACGGACTAGCATGCAACGCCCAATGGCACAGTCGGAAAACAGTCCTCACGAAAAGTTTACCGGCCTGAGGCGGGAATCGAACCCACACTCCCTAGCACGATGCGGCTAAATGCCTGGTGACACTAACCGCACGGCTACGAAGCCCACATAGTTTTGGTAAAAGCAGCGAAGAAATATCTTAATAAGTTTTAAAATACGTTTGAAAAAGTTTTGGCATGAAAATTTGTAGGTAAAACTGCTGTTGAAAAATGCACGGAAAATCCATAAGGAAATTATTACCAAATTTCTATAAGTGCATCTTTTAAGAGTATATTTAAAGATTTAAAAAAATATGGGAAGCATATTTAAGAAAACTTCTGGTAGAATTTGTCGTAGCATTATTGGAGTAAAACCTGGTTTTTCTCCTTTTTCCTCAGTAAACCAGGAAAACACATTTTTGCTGGTTCTTTGTTAAGGTTATGTATAACACAAAAATTTCGTCATTGCATGCTGATGGCGAAAATGGCCAATGATTTTGAAACACACTCAAAGTTGATAATTTTGAGCCCTTTTTCCTATCTTTAATGAAAAATCAGTGGGGGTTGTGTATAAGACACGACCGCATGACGTTAACTACGCCATGTGATTTGCTGCATTTGAATTTAAGTCAACTGTCATATTTGCAACCTTCCTTTAATTATAGTTCAGAATGTAATAGTTTTTTGAATTTCAGAAAAGTGATGAGCTCTCCGTTCGGAGAAGTGCTCCAGTCATCGATATCGTCATCGCCACCGTAAATTTCAATTTGTCGTATTGTCAATTCTTCTTCTTCTTCTTCTTGGCATAACGTCCCTACTGTGATAGAGCCAGCTTCTCAGCTTAGTGTTCAATGAGCACTTCCACAGTTATTAACTAAGAGCTTTCTTTGCCAAAGTTGCCATTTTCGCATTCGTACACCGTGTGGCAGGTACGATGATACTTTATGCCCAGAAATTTTCATTACGAAATTACCGACCAGGAATCGAACCCAGACACCTTCAGTATGGATTTGATTTGTAGCTGCGGACTCTAACCACTCGGCTAAGGAAGGCCCCTATTGGCAATTATTCATAACATATCAGATATGGTATGATGTTACGAAAATAATTAAGTGATTATAGCAAGTACGTGGTATTAGCAAATATTACAAATTAACTCTTTAGTACACATTTGTTGGCCCTGAAAAGGGCCGATTGAATTGTGAGATTCGAGTAACACAGACACATTTCAACGGCACATAGACTGAAATCCTCCTCGCCCGATGAGTTTTGCGGTGGCGATGACGATGAGCGCTTCTACAGGCGGCTTTGGCTGATTTTCTTCAGTTATCTCTTACAAATCTTGCGTTAGCGCACTGATTCCTGCAAGGCCAATTCTGGAAGCGCGTTCAGTTTCGTAAGCCAGACGCTGGATTGGCATCTTGAAAATCTACAGCTCAGCAGGCTTCTGGAAGCGAGGTACTCTTCGCTTAGCAGGTTCGGAGCTCTTACCAGCTCGAAAGCAAAAATGGAATGAAACCGAATCCGACGAATAAAGCATGTTTTAAAACCTTAGAATAGCAAATGATGCTCCTCCCTTTCGTGTTCTTCTCTTTCTTATCGACCAATCTGGGAAATGAGTATGTGCAAATGATGTGTTGGGCTGAGAATAACTTGAAATCTCAGAAAATGCTAATGCGTGAGAAATAAATAATTTGTTGGAAGGGTTGACAATACTAAATATTCAATACTTAGCTATTGATAATCAATAGTTTTATTTATTATTAAGGTAAATTTATGATCCATTATTACAATTGCCAAAATTATTACAATTGTGCAATTTGAAGTAGATTATAAAACCAAGTTTAGTACTATATATCACTACATTTCACTAGACTTTGTATCCTTTGACAGATACGCGTATTTCGACCTCAACTGTAAGGCCGTCTTCAGTGCCGTGTACTAGACTCGACTGTGAAATTTTGTTACATGTGATAATTTTCGTAATCGAAGTTTTCCCGTAAAATACAGGAAATCAAAGACGCTGTTTGAAATGCCACTCTATTTTACAATCGTTGTGAAATGTTGAGCACTCATCCCAACGGCACAGCAGCAGCGTCCTCGGAAACATTCTCAAATTGCCGTATTGTCAATTATTCGTAATAAATCAATTATTGTATGATGCTATGAGATGAACTAAGAGATTATAGCAAGTATGTGGCATACACATTTGGGAATATTACACAAATAACTCTTTAAAACACATTTGTTGCCTCTGAAAAGGGCCGATTGAATTGTTGAATTTACGTAACACGGACACTTTTTGACGGCGCACAGGTTAATATCCTCCTCGGTTTGCGGTGGCGATGATGAAGGGCGCTTCAACAAGCGGCTTTAGTCGATTTTCTTCAGCCATCTCGTACAATTCTTGCCTTTGTGCCCCGATTTCTGCAGGGCCAATTCTGGAAGCGCGCGTCTTGATCGATTTCACAATCCGGACGCTGGATTTGCAGCCGCTCGATGATCAAGTTTTGTGCCTCTGGTAGAGAGGAGCTGACGGCGCACTGGTAGAAATCCTCCTAGCCCAATGAGGTTTGCGGTGGCGATGACGATGGGTGCTTTAACAAGCGGCTTCAGTCGCGGCGGCTCCCCATTGAAAATTGAGCTGAGAATGCGAAAGGCACTCGAGACTTGCTCGCCGACCATGTTCACAGTCTGACGGCAAAAAGAAGAATGAGCGAAGAAGCAGGAATCGGTCTGCTTTTATAGTGCGAAACGGAACGCAAAAGAAGCGTGGAAAACTGCTTGCACGTGATTGGTTGCGTAAGAAAGGGGTCGACATTTTCCCAATTTTCAATAGTTTATTGTCGATAATCAATAGTTTTCTCCATTCGAGGAAAATGTTGTATACGTTTCCGACCGATTGGTGGGAAAATATTAAAAATCTACCGATAAAAGACTGAGTTATTAGCGTTCAAAATCTTACATAATTTCGTGACGGTCGCAAAATTTTAGATTTTAAATTGACACCCAGTATATGGCCTTAAGACGTAGTTAACGTCAAAAATAGGAGACCCTTGCGATTTTTTCAGAACAGTTTTTTGTAAGTTCTTCATTGAACGGTCAAAATGCTTGCAAATTGTTGAACACGCCATAAGGAATACACAGACTGTTCAATAATTGGCGAAGGTTTTAGCCGTTCAACATTAGGCGAATTGCTGCAATAAATCAGGAAGAAACGCTTAAGAAATTCTTTAGAGTGATTTTCTTAATTTGACAAAAAAAATATTGAAGGAATGCTTGCAGTACCTTGTGGAATAACATGTGTTGTAATTTAAGAACAATATCTGTTAAGATAACAGAGAGCGGTACAGGGTAGCGAGAGCCGAGGAAAAGCGAATCCACCGCAGAAAGAAAAGGCAGCACGAAAAATGTGTAATAGCTTGATGATGACGATCAAGCTGTGGACCCATCGACCATAGGAGAGGTTAAAAAGGATATCAGTGAGCTGAAAAACTTTAAGGCTGCTGGGAAGGACGAGATCCCGGTCGAGCTTCTCAAGCACGGAAGTGAGCAGCTTTACCAGTCGATCCTCCGAGTACTTCTGAAGGTATGGGAGGACGAAGAATTGCCTACCAGCTGAATGAATGGCCTCATACGTCCAATCTACAAGAAAGGGCACAGACTGGAGTGTGCCAACTACAGAGGAATTACCCTACTGAATTCGACGTACAAAATTCTATCGCGCATCCTGTTTAACAGACTGAGACCGCTCGAGGAGCCCTTCGTCAGCGAATACCAAGCTGAGGGCCGTCCGTAAACGGACCAGATGTTTAGCTTGCGAGTGATCCTAGATAAATTCCGGGAGTATAACTTGCAGACTACGGATTGAAGCAGGGAGACGCACTTTCGAATTTACAATTCCCGTGTCAAAACGTCGGGCAAATAAAAAAGCCGTTGTAAAAATTAAGACTGTGTTACCGAGAAGGAATAATAAGAGTAATTTACAGGATACTCCCAAAAAATTGATTCTCCATTTTTCTCTTTCTAGCATAATGTCTCAACGTGAACGATGCCTGCTTCTAACCTTGGTATTCTTATGTACATTCCTTGTCCAATTATTCAAAGTAAAAATAACAGATCCGCAAATCTGCAAAGAAGGATTTGCATTTAACTCGATACAAGGCTGCAGAAAAAGACTAGAAGATGAGTAAAATAAACACGGAAGCTAAAAGATGAAGCCTGCGTGTCATCTGCAGTAGATTGCAAAAAAGTTTGAATATTTTTTTCTTCATACTTGCAAAAATGGAAGTTTTCTCCTAATGTTTCCAAAACTTAACTAATATTATTCCCACATAAAGCAAAAGCTCTTTATTTGAAACCTTCAAGTAGACATGTGGTTAGGATGAGAGGGGTTCCAATAAATTGGTCAGATGAAGTTAAGTATCTGGGGCTCATGCTAGATAAAAATTTTACTTTTAAAAATCACATATAGGGCATTCAAGCCAAATTTAACAAATATGTTAAATGTCTCTATCCCCTTATTAATAGCAAATCAAAACTTTGTCTAAAGAACAAGCTTTTGATATTCAAACAAATTTTCAGGCCAACCATGTTGTATGCTGTATCAATATGGACTGGCTGTTTTAAAACCAGGAAGAAAACTCTGCAGAGGTTCCAAAATAAAACTTTGAAAATGATTCTGAAGCTTCCCCCCTGATAAAGTACCAAATGAAATGTAATATGTTGTTAACAAAATGCTATTAAATGCTTGATTTAGTTTTACCAAATTAGGATGATAGGGTTGTTTAACAGAGAACACCTAGATGTAAGAAATTTATGTGATGTTTGGAATGATACTAATAAAGTATTAAAAAAACACGGAAGTAAGGTGTTCTTGCCACGAAAACACACCAGCCATAGAATAAATTGCCTACCAAAGAACGACAAAGAACGCAACGGTGCAAATCAATAAAAAGTGCATTTAAATGTTGTTTATCTTGATATGGAATATGCATCAATAAAAAAAAAACATAAAACGAATCTTCAAATCTATGTATACACTTCTTTCAACTTTGAAATTGAGAATTCATAATGTTACTAATTGATTAAACGTAAGGCACGTTTTAGTGCGTTTATGCAATCAAATGTGTTACTTGGCCGCCCCGTAGAATGCCATTTGCATTTCCTACACGACTATCATTCACCATTACTGAATGTATAAACCTTCTTTTTCTTTTTCTCATTCTTCTTCTATCTGGTATTACATCCCCACTGTGACAGAAACTGCTTCTCAGTGTAGCTTTCTTAGGAAAACTTCCACAGTTATTAACTGAGAAATTGCTTTCTCAATGGTCAATTAATTTTTGCATGTCTATATCGTGTGACTGTTACAAAGATAATCTATGCCCTGGAAAGTCGAAAAAATGTCCAACCCGAAAAGATCCTCGACCTGTGGAATTTGAACCCACGACCCTCAGCTTGATCTTGCGCGTTTACCGCCACGGCTATCTGGGCCCCTCCATCTAAACATTCATTCCAACAAATGGCAGCGGTTCATTATCCCAGCGAGCAGAAAATGGCCTTTATCTGCCAATCGTAATCTTTAGCAAACAATATTAGTGCAATGCGCCATCTCCAGCTGCTTGGTGATGGGGTGTGTGCAGTGCATTCTAATGAGGGATGAGTGCTCGATAAGTTTTTTTGTCCGGATTCGACTAAATTGTGAAAAGCTTTCATTCTGGGAACGTTGCGTTGTTCATCTCTTATGCATTAACAACCGCTCGACGACGATGACATTTCACGATTAGCGATCTTAAACTGCACGTGGCGTGATTTGCGCCATTATGTCATTTAAATATTTAATGTTGCAAAGCACTTTATTAGTAGCTAGATTATTGTTTTGAAACATTGTTGCAGTTGGATTACGTGCTCGCATGATATTTACTGGTGTTGCAGGGCTGGTATAGCGACTAAGTGTCTTTAAAGTAAAAGCTTTGTTACCTGAAAAAGTATATCAAAGAGATATCAAACCTTCCACAATGCTCTATTCGTTCCAACCACTGAAAAAGAGCCATCTTATTCCATTTCAGTTTTGACTGCCGTCCAATTGGAGAAAACGGTGAGAGAGTTAGTGGAAAAATCTCCTTATTAAATTATGGGATAGTTACCTTAAGACAAAATCCGGCGGAAATTACTAGAGATGGTAACTGTGGAGCGCTCAATAATTTTGTATAGCAAATTCCCCTAAGAATCACTTGTAATATTGCTGGAGGAATTTCCGAACGAATTGTTGGGAGTAATTGGGAAGGAATCTCTGAATGAAATTCGGAGTTAATCTTTAAAGAAGTCCTTGAAAGTCTTTCAAGAGAAATTAATCAAAAAATTGCACCAGAAAGCACTAGAAGAATTTCTGGAGCTTTTTATCGAGAAAATCATAGAAAAAAATTCCGAAGGACCTTTGTAACAGTCATTGAAATAGTGACCTTGTCTTTAAAAAGAGGCCTGTCCTGTTATTACGACGAATCTAATTTAGATAAGTGACTTTTAAATTAATTTGTTGAATTGAAAAATATGCGTTTTTATACTTCTGGAAATTCTATTGAGAACAAAGTAAAACTTGTTATCACTTCACCCTATCAATTTGCCTGTGGGCGTCTTAGGATGGCCTTCATAAGGTTACATTAAAGAAAAACAAACGATGTAATAACATCAGCTATAGTGCATGCAAAGCTATACACTAACAGTTTGACTCAATGTGATAGTATAACAAATGTCTCGTAAATTGAAATCGTTTTCAACTCGATTGGTGCTTACCTCGTGCTGCTCTCTGTGAAAGAAGAAGACTTCGTTCATAAGCTTAACATTGTCGTTGCCGTAAATCGTGACTATCTTGGTGCACAGTTTGACTCCACCACGGCCCTGGAACACACGGATTGACTTGAAGAGCACAGCATGAAGCTCCACACTTCTTGCATAGAAAAGCAAGCGAACGTGCGATGTGAAAGGGCCATCGCAGATCCGAGCTCCAGCCAGTAAGAGAGACCATAGCAGGTGAGATGAATGTTGCTGAATGGCTTCTGCTATCGACGGTTCCACCGTGGGAATGAAAGAGATGAATAAATTAAATTACGAGGTGATAAGACAAGCAAATGAGAAGGCGTAACTTGATTCGGGTCGAACAAATGGAGGAATTGGTGGAATGAACATTATAGTTGTTGCTTGCTTGGTTGGTGCTGATGGAAACTTAATATGAAGAAGCTGAAAAGACGTCGTAGCAGTAAAAAAAAAACACTCTCAATAATAAAACCCTAGTAAAATTGAATCAAATGTCTAAACTAGACTAATTTCTCACACAAGGTCAGTTTCAACAGTTGTCAGCAAAAAAAAATCAAACCAAACTTTTGCATCTTCACCGAGGCGTTCAAAATTTAATTTTCGAACAGTTCTGCATTAAATATATAAAACTGTCATAGGGTGCCGGTGCCATTAGTGGACTACCTAAGCTATAAAAATTCATAACAAAATAACGAAAAGCCTTAACAGAGATCTTTTGGCGTCAACAGAAAGATTTCAACCTCTACTATATGGGAAAAATATAAAAAGAGTGATAAAACTAATTTTTTAACATAAAATCGCGCCACTATTGGTACACGTGTTCCAGTAGTTGCGCTAGTGCTCCAATAGTAGACGTTCGGGAATTACACAAGGAATTTTGAACAAAAAGGCAAATTTTTACACAGGTTTAACATTTTTCCCTTCGAACAGCAACTAATATCTTTCGAATGAAGCATTAAGAACATCTCTGGGACTTTTCTTCATTTTAATACATCCATTTTAAAAACTGCTTCCATCCGTTGATCCACTACTGGAACACGACGGCAACTATTGGTGCAAGGGAGCAAATTTTTTGCGTAAACTTAATTATTTATATGACTTTTTGATGAAATAAAAAGCTGAAATTTGGCAAATCGACTAAACTAGAGGCGATCTTTCCACCAAAAAATAACACATGTCGTTTTTATCAAAAAATGTACGTTTTATTCCATAGTCCAATCTACTGGTACATTACAACCATTGGTACCGGCACCCTACGGGTTTGTTTTATTGTGCGCAACATTTGGAACGGCAACCAGCCCGTTCTAAATTTTGTGAATATTACAAAAGCAAATTGAAATTTGCTCTGTCTGGGGGCATCCAAAAATGACGTACATAATTTTGGGGAGAGGGGGGGGGGTCTACGAAAGTGTGACAGTGCATGTACTAGGTATTGAAAAAAGCGTTTGTGTTGAAGATGTGATTATGGTTTTAATTTCAGAATCGATGTTGTGGGCGGAAACGTATGCTGCATTGTATCTGCGATTTTGTTGAAAAGCGTTAACTTTGCTGCCATAGTACGTTTCTCGAACAACTCATGATCTCGCCCCAAAAGCCATTGGTAGCCGAGAAAGAAGCTCGTTGTGTTTTAGCAAAACAATGGTCCAAGGTAAAATTTATCACCACTGGGAGATAGAGGAGTATTTTCTCTTCATCGTAGTATTGTTAATAATCATGTATCCATTCGTTTTTCCAATAACAAGAAGCTACAACACTTGGTTACCAATGGCTTTTGGGGTGAAATCATAAACTAATCGAGATTTGCCCCAATAGTTCCTCTTGCGAGGTTGTTGAACACACTGTAGAAATTACTGTTGGATTCCACATAGTTCTGCACAGTGATTACTCAAGGAATAAATGGAAAATGCCTGGGGGAGAATAATCCTTAATTATTTGGGAGATTTTTCGAAGGAGATTCTGTTATAATAGCCTCAAGAATCACAGAAAAGAGACAGTCCTGGAGGAACTCTTGTAGTATTTGAATGAATCACTGAGATTTTTACTGTTTAAAATACTGTTGAAGTCTTCCTGAAGAAATCTTCAACGAACTATTGCAAAACTTTCTGAAGCTCGTCATCGAAAAATCTAGAAGGAATTCCTGAAAAACTTGTGGAGATGTCATGTTAAAATCTGAGGGAAACTCAGTAGCCCTTTGAATTTTTTGCCAAGGTTCTCCGTGAAATCCTGCAGAAATTTCATCTTGGTCCAGGAAATACCGTAATCCAGGGGTTTTCAGCGTGTTTGCCTCGCGGAGCACTTTTTAAAATAGAATTGTATCGCGGAGCACTCGTCCTTCATCATCCTACCTTGATACTTTGATGGCTACAGCGTAGCATCACGCCATTGCCGGGCGTATTGTAGAGCTCCATCTTCGTCGGTCTTGGGCGAAACTTCTCCAGTTGCCCCGAACGTTTAGGGTCGCCAGGTCCTCTTCCACTGCGTACAGCCAGCGTATTCGTGGTCTTCCCCGAAGCCGTCGACCTCTACCTGGTTCCCTGCTGAATATTATTTTCGCAATTCTTTCTTCCGACATTCGCACTAAGTGACCAGCCCACTGAAGTCTGCCGTATTTTACACGATTGATAATATTCGCATCTTTGTACACTTGATACAACTCGTGATTCATGCGTCTGCGCCACACACCATTTTCGAGTTTTCCACCGAGTATTGTCCTCAGCACTTTACGCTCGAAAACACCGAGAGCTTTCCGGTCTGACTCTTTCAACGTCCACGCTTCGTGCCCGTAGAGAGCCACCGGAAGAATCAATGTTATATACAGGGCGAATTTTGTTTCGGTTTGCAAGCTGCGGGACCTAAGCTGGTTACGTAGTCCGTAAAAGGCCCTATTCGCAGCCGCAACACGTCTTTTCACTTCGCGGGAAACGTCGTTGTGGATGAGGCCATCCAACCAGCCTGTGGGCAATTCTTCGTCCTCCCATACCTTCAGAAGTACTCGGTGGATCGACTGGTAAAGCTGCTCGCTTCCGTGCTTGAGAAGCTCGACCGGGATTTCGTCCTTCCCAGCAGCCTTACAGTTCTTCAGCTCGCTGATAGCCTTTTTAACCTCTCCTATGGTCGGTGGGTCCACAGCTTGATCGTCATCATCTATGTTCATCCTGTTCCTCGCTACATTTCCATTCTCATCGTTCAACAATTGCTGAAAGTGCTCCTTCCACCTGGCAGCCATCGCCGTTTTATCGGTCAGCAAATTCCCTTCTCGATCATTGCACATGGCGGGCACTGGTACGGTATTGTGCCGCGCACCATTGACCGTTGCATAAAATCTCCGCATATCATTCCGGTTCATGCTTTCTTGTGCGTCAGCTACCACACTTTCTTCGTGCTGCCTTTTCTTTCTGCGGTGGATTCGCTTTTCTTCGGCTCTCGCAGCCCTGTACCGCTCTCTGTTCTGTCGGGTACCGGCCATAAGCATACGGCTTCTGGCGGCATTCTTCATGTCTGTCACCCTCTGGCACTCTTCATCGAACCAGTCGTTCCGTCTTCGTCGTTGACCAGTGCCGATCACTTCCCGCGCCGTTGTTGTCACAGCTTCGTGGATAGGGTCCCACAGGCTGTCGACGTCTCCAGCAACGTTGACTCTTCCCAACTTCTCGTCTAGTTGCTGACGGTACTGCGCAGCTACCCCATCAGTCGACAAGCGTTGTATATTGAAGCGTAGCGTTCTGTGTGTTGCGGAACTCGTGACGCTGGATAACCGCGCCCGAATTTTAGCTACAACGAGATAATGATCCGAGTCGATATTAGGGCCTCGGAAGGTCCTGACATCAATGACATCTGAGAAATGTCGCCCATCAACCAGCACGTGGTCTATTTGGGAGCAGGCATCGCCACTCGGGTGTCGCCAGGTGTGTTTGCGGATATTCTTTCGCGCGAAGTATGTACTGCTGATTGCCATCCCTCTAGCAGCAGCGAAGGTTACTAGCCGCAGGCCATTATCATTGGTAACGGAATGAAGGCTTTCCGTTCCAATGACGGGTCGGAAGAAATCTTCTTTTCCGATCTGCGCGTTTGCGTCGCCGATGACTATCTTGACGTCTTGTTTTGGGCACTCTCCGTAGGCCTTATCCAGGCTCTCATAGAACTCATCCTTCATGTCATCGGGCTTATCGTTCGTTGGCGCATATATGCTGATCAGGCTGTAGTTGAAGAACTTGCCCTTTATTCTCAACACACAGATTCGGTCGCTTATCGGTTTCCACCGAATAATTCGCTTCATCTGCTTCCCAATCACTATGAAGCCAACCCCACGTTCTGCTCTGTCGCCACCGCTGTAGTAGATGTGGTACTTGAATGAAGTGTTGGCGATGGGGTCCACCGCTCGGAATTCGCGTTCTCCGGTTCTCGGCCAGCGTTTTTCCTGGATAGCTGCCACGTTCACGCCGACATTCCGCAGTTCACGAGCCAGGAGCCCAACACGCGCGGGTTCATTCAAAGTTCTCACGTTCCAAGATCCAACTTTCCAATCGTTGTCCTTTATTCGTTGTCGGGTCTGTTGCCGTAAAATCAATCCGTTTGCTCTACTTTTGCCTTTCTTGGTTGGTGAAGAGTCTTCGATAGGCCACCTAACCAGGGTTGCGCTACCTACATTGTGCTAGAGGGGCTGCCTCCTCGATGCTGACACGATACAGCATCGTCCGCTTGTTCTTTACATGATGACCACGGTCATAGCCATCACAACCATCCACCTTTATCAGGGCTTTGGACCTGTAGCTCTGGTTCTCAATAGTTTCAAGTTCTTTCGGACATGTTAGGACATGACACCATAGAGCTGTCATGCGCTAGCGGTCATCACTCGGTTTTAAATCTGGATTCTTAAATTCACCCTGTAATTCCTACGAAAATCATAAAGGGTCTATCATTAAATATGGTTTTATTTTTAAATTTAAGTTCTTATCTAAAACGATTTGTTGTATGTGATTAAGCAAACTTTTTTATTTCAAGATTAAACTGTAAAAATTATTCATTCAAATAAAATTATGTTTGTTTGTTTCGCCGAACATTCAAAAATTTTCCAATTATTGTTGTTTGTTCGAACAGCTAAGCGAGTTTCTGTAGTGAAATAGTAGTTGGAAGGGTCGACTGGTACTTGATGATGCTAATTTATTCGGCTATCTCAGTCTTAATGTTTTACAACGATATTTATTTAATTCTGCCCGACGTTTCGGCCACGGATTTTGGCCTTTTTCAAGGGTAAACTATTGTGTACGAAATACAGTTACGTTCCGTATAGCCGAATAAATTAGCATCATGTAGTGAAATATTTCTTTTTTAAGCCTTTATTAATGTGTCTGAATGGGTAATCACAGGTTCAGCACTCTCAAAAATATTCATAATTTTGATTAAATTCGTGAAATCTCGAAGTTTCATTGAAACAGCCTCAAGTTATAGAAGTGATCAAACTTAGTTTATCGATCCTACATGTTTTTCAGACAAAATTCAACACGTTATGCTCCAAACCAGCTTGATTTTTCACATTTGGAACGTTTACTTTCAGGATTCATCAATTTGTCATCCAACTTTTGTGGGAAATAATAGGAAATAATTAGTTTTTTAAAGCGAGCTAATTGCATGCAAAGTTTAAGCGATATAACTACACTGCAGAAAAAGAGATTCATTTTAAAACAATTTAAGAATACAGGTTGTGATACTTTAAAATTTAATTTTTCAAAACCGTATGAAAGTAAAATACGTCAATTTGAAAAAGCATGTAGCTCAGATTTTTTTTGACGAGGATAAGTATTCCAACAAAACGTTACTTATTTCGATGTTTGATGAGACAAATGAATATATAAATAAAATCCTATAATAATTGAGCTAATCATAATAATTCGGTTTAGTTAGCGTTCGTCGAAAATCTGTGGGTCACCTGTGCTAGAAAAGAGGGGGATAAATTCAAGAATAAATTCTTAGCTAAAACTGACCCATACAAAACGTATAAGAAAATGTTCACCGACAGAATATTTTTAACCTTCAATTAACTAAGCTAAGAAAATTCTGAAAGTTTTCGTAAAAATATCAAGGCTACGTAAAAGTTTACCATGTGTGTAAGACTCGTAGAAACTGTGTTTCGTCATCCATCATAACGTCGAAAACAACAAACCAACGAGTTACTAATTGATTAGCGCGATCGGTTTTGTTCTTGAAATTTTAAATCTTGAAAATTCTCGATATGACTGGATTTGGTATAATTAAAAGCGTATTTTAATGTAAAAAGTTGACATATTTAAAGGCATTGATACAAATTTTCAAAACTGTCGCGGAGCACCTGCCAAGGCTTCACGGAGCACCAAGTGCTCCGCGGAGCACGATATGAAAACCGCTGCCGTAATCCAAGATAGGTAACATTGATCAATTTTTTGAATAATTCATAAAAAATAATTTGAAATAGCAAATGCTGCAATCTTTATATTTTTAAACAAATACTGGCACCCATCGTTTGTGCGCTCTGTTTGTTTTCTACATGTTTGAAAATTGTTTTGAGCATTTTTTTATTTAGCTGATATTGATCAACCAAGGAAGCAATGTTCGTAATATTGAAAATGTCATTACCTACTAGAAATCTTGGCCCCTGAAGCCGAATAAGCATGAGCATGAGCATGATTGACCGCCCGCAGTTGCTACTCCGTTATTGCAAGAACAGATGTACTTACACAGGGAACCAACAGACACTACTCGGGATCAGTAGCATCCTCAATGTGTAAGCACTGGTGCTCTCATTATTATAACAAACAATACCGGCGCCGGCTGCGTCCGAATGCAGGTCAATTTGGGAATGGGAGGGAAATGTTGACGTGTTACTTGCTTTACAGAAGCCGAGGAGTGCTCTGCACTTCCACAAGAAAACACTGGGAGTTTGGATATGGGAAAGGATTCGTTTTGGTAAACGATAAATATATAATTCGAAATGAATACGTAAGCATATACACGAAAGACCGACACTGATAGTGCGGTTACTACGCAAACCGGACACGATACTGATTTCGTTGCTCGCTCGACAGGAGCATACAACAGGTTCAACGTATCAAACTCTACTGACGCGTTTTTTTTTCACCGGCACACTTCATTTAATCTTCCGCGGAACGCAAACCGGACACAAGGAGCAAGCTAAAGATTCAACGGATCCAACACTACTCCTTGGCCCCTGAAGCCGAATAAGAAGGCCAAACTCTCTCAAAAATATTTTAAAACATTATCGAAATACCTTGAAAAATTCTTGGATTAAATCCTGGAGGAATCCAAGGAGTAGTTCTTGCAGAAATACCGGAAGGAAATTCTGGATAATTGTACACTCCTAATGGAAGAAATTGAACCATAAAAAAGAATTCCGGGTAAAAATCATAAAGTTATGCCCAGAGAACGAAATCCTAAAGGAATTTCAAGAGATTTATTTTCAAAAATCATGACGGCTATTCTAAATAAATCCCAAGAGAAGGAATTGTATGAAACCTTGAAGAAATTCCTAGAGAAGTTTCCTTGAGACTTCTTTAACAAATAAAACAACTTGGGAAATTCCCGAAGAATTGACAACAGGAATTGATGTGGGAATTTCAAAAGAAATTCTCGGAAAAAAACTTTGAAGTTACTTTTGAAGGAATCTCAGGAACTTCTGAACGATTATAGAAGTAATAGCTTGAAGATTTTCTTGTGGAGGAAACTGGACGGATTTCTGAAAAATCTCACGAGAAATATCTGGAGGAAAAACTTGTGAAGTCCTTGCAAAAACATATGGAACATTTTCTGAAGCAATCTACAATTTCTGGAGGAATGTTTAGAGTAAATCCTGATAGAACCCATTGAATATTGCATGAATAAATCTCTTGAAGGATTAATGTAGGAAAGGAATTCAGATAGACGTACTGAAGGTATCCTTGTAAGGAATTGTTGGAGAAGTTCCTTTGAAAAATCCAAAGATAAATTTCTGAAAAACACCATAAAAGATATCAAGGAGCGGTATCTGGAGGGGTAAATAACTGGCAAAATCAAAACAGAAAAAAATGGTAGAACCCCATTTTGTGGTGAAATTTTTGAAGTAATCACTTGCTGCATTCATGGAGGACTCTCTTGTGTTATTCCTGGTGAAATTCTCAAAAGAATCAATGGAAATATTCCTGTTGCAATCGCTGGTGGAACTTCTGGGGAAACTAGGGAAGTATTCAAAAAAATCAATGAAGGAATTCTTGAAATAATCCCAGGTAAGATTACTGGACCAATCCTAAGCAGAATGACTATAGAAATCTCTGCCAGTTTTCCTGGAAGAATTCCTGAAGGAATTACTTGCGGATTTTCTCGAGAAATTACTGGCGGAATTCCTGGAGATATAACTCGCAGAACTCCTTAAGGAATTACTGGTAGTGTTGCGTACACCTAACGTGCGTGACGCCGCCCCTCGCAAACACCACATTGGCCACAGACCCGTTGCTCCGAAACCCCTGTGACTAAAAGCAAGCGAGCAGTTGACGTAGATGTCAGCAGACAGGAAACGACAGCGAAACGTCAAAAGTGGAAGATCCAAAATCAGCTCTGTGCAGAACCGAATGTCGGCAGTGAAACTATTAGTAATTATTGTATTATAACATCCTAAGTTCGCGAATACGTTTGACAGCAGGTTGCTACAATCACACTTTGTTTTGAAAATCTCAGTCGGCACTTAAAAACGGGTGTAATTTGCACGGTAAGCGCTCTAACGATATTTTCAGGAGATTGTTTCGCTCAACAACAAAAATGACATAAATCTTGGGAGTTTCTTTTGTGACTCCCATACAATATGTATAAAATAAGAAAATACTGAAAAAAATAAAGGAAATTTTCTCAAAACTAGGTTTCTATCACTGACATGCCTTTGTTGCTAACACCTTCATTTTCATGCAAGTCGTTACCACAAGATTAATAAAAAAACTTTTCCCTTTTAAAGGGCTGGTAGCGGCTAAGTGCCTTGAAAGTAGGAAATTGAAGACCTCTTTCCAAAAAAAGAGACATAAGGTGATTATAGAACGAAGCCAAACCTCAAATTTTCAAGAGCACAAGACTTAAGAACCAAACAGCGCTCCGCGTGGAAAATCTATCCCATTGATCACCACCAGCAAGCAAGCAATTTGATTGGTTTTTCAACGCAAACTGTTGCTAGATTCTCCAGTCTTGTGTACTTGAAAATTCCAGGTTTGGCTTCGTTTTATAATCACCATAAAGAGCCCCAAAAGAAACCGAAAAGAGATTAAACAGAAACAAAAAAACATAATAAGTGCCAAGGGATAAGTTTGATTCTTCATAGCATCAGAGCAGAACACAGTTTTTGAGAATTCTTTGTAACATTACGACAAGGTATTGCTCAAGTTTTTCGTGATTTTCTCTAGAAGTTTCAGCAGAAATTTATTTATTAAATCATTTAGTGATTGTTTCCTAAGGGATTTCTTCAAGAAGGTCCTAACTCTTCCAGTAATTCATTCATCGATTTCCTTATGATATCCTCCAAGACTCTCGGCCGAAATGTTCTCTAAAATGCTAACAATTTTTTATTCAGAAAATTCTAGGGGTTCCCTTTTAAATTGCCTTTCAGGATTTATATAAGATTTCAACTAGGGATTTCTCTAAAGATATCTGATAAGTGATACCTGAGGAAATAACTAGAGATAGTAGCTTTGGAGTTTTCAAATATTTTTTGAGCGAATTCTGAAGAAATTCTTTCAACCATCCTTTGAAAAATCGCTGGAAGAGTTTATGGGAGAATTGGTAGAGAAATCTTTAGAGGATTTTCTGGAGAGATCCCGGTAGGAGAACGTATTTGGAATAAAATGACTATGATAACTCTTGAAATTCTTTCTCGGGGACGAATTTATTGAAGATGCTCTTGGACCCGTTATAGTCACTAAAGTTTTTTTTAAAGCCAGTACTATTTTGCATCAGAATTCAAGGCAAGCAGAATAAGGAAAAAAACAGATAATGTTTTATTGAAATAAAATTAAAAATAGGCACTTTTTAGACACTTGCATTAAAATGGAGACCAAATCTCTGTAAAGAAACCAGTCCTGTCATTAGGATCATTCATTGGATCAAGTTTTGTCTTTTATATTTATATTATTTTTATGTATTTTTTCAAGCAAATTTGACAAAAATAGACAAAACTGCTTGTCTTTACAACCCGATAGGTTGTTCTAATTTCCTCATATATTTCTACGGCAACACTGATGATATTGCTGTTACTTTCACACGTTACGACACCGCCTCCTGTCAAAATTCCATTCATAAAATAAGCGATATGCTGTTCAAAAACGTCTCGTAAAATGGTGTATTCTCAATATTTCTTCTCACGAGCCGGAATTTTGCGGAGGTCATGCACAAACCATGTCGCGCATTACTTGGCAGGAAAATACTATAGTCACTCTATTCACAGTCTGGTACATAAAACTATCGGATCCAATCGGATCGGAGCCAATAAAATATGACATGTAGAGAGTGCTTGAATCGGTGAGCAGTATTGTGACAACCAACAAAATATAAGAAATTATATGAAAAATTGACAAAACTTTATTGGTATTAAAACAAAGTGCAGTTCAAAAATATTTGGCTCAATTTGACCTTAATGAAACACATTGGTTGAACGAGAAAAATATTATTTTGTCATTGTTCAAAGAAAAAGGTCACTTGAAGAATAAAACATTTTGTTCAGTTGTCAGCGATTTAAGTGAGATTATCGCGTTGCCAGTTATTGGGATTTTCTATTTGCCAGACTGTAAATAGAATGACTGTAGAAAATATCATGAAAAACTTTATAGTGTCTTTCATTCTCCATAGGAATAACTGCAAAGTTGATCGAGTTTGTATGTATATTGAACAGATGATAAATAGTTTAATTAGTTTTTCAAGCTTTCTCCGGTTTTTTTTTTGTTCAATCGTGGGTAGGACAATCCTTTGACTGTCCTACCCAGGTGTTTTTGTGCGTAGTACATGTCCTACCTGTCCTACTCACTTCCCGCGCCACTGATTCCCGGCAATATGTGCCAATAGAAAATCCTTGAGAAATTCCTAAAGAAACTTCTGGAGACATTCCTGAGGGAATCGATGGACAAATTCCTTAAACAAAATCTCAGCAGTATTCTCATGAGGAATTCCTAGTGGTGTTCTTTGTAGAAGAGTTCCTGGAAGAATACCTGGTAAAACTCTGGAGGAATTCCAGCTGGAATATTTGGAGAAATCCCTGGAGGATTCCATACGGAAATTTGGTTTATATTCAATCTTCCCTGTTATTGTTAATATGGTTCATTCACTACCTTTCGCCGCTGAAGAAGCACCTTTTCACAAGGTAAAGGTGACGATTGCTACCGTTCAAATTACCTTCAACCCACCGCACCGTTCGCTCGATGAAAGAAAAGGAAACCGCTGCCGTCCATCCGTTTGAGGCTATTTAAAACCAGGTCGAATTTAGCAATCGCGGGTCAAGATCCATTGATGAAGGGCGCGGATCGCGCTTCTGGACAACAAAGGAATTGATTTGACGTGCTTCACTTGTCGTCGCTGTGACGCTATCGTCGTCGTCGTCACCCAACCCGACAAAGAATCCCGCTCGGACGATGACATGGCACTTCGGTTGTCCATTGCGTGATATCAGGGTTAGACAGGGGGCAGTCAACCCCCCATCCGCAAGATTTTTTCCATGGCAAACTAATCAAACTAATCATTATTGAATTAGAATTTCGGATTGCGTGTTGCTTGTATGTGAAGTTTTGAGGATACACGTAAAAAAAAAGTCGAAATAAAAATTTATTTGAAATTGATTTAGAAACAAAGTTTTATTTGTTTTCGAATTTTTTCTCCGAACCGTGTGAAAGTTATTCGCGACGATTTGAAAAAGTAATCGAGAATAGATCATGCTCATAACTACGTATATAAAAACAAAGTATGTTTTGATTTTCCATAAGCATAATCTTTTAGAACTTTGCAAAAAAATCTATTGAAACTTCCCCCAGGAATTACTTATACATTTATTCACAATGTAACAGATTTTTTTTTCTAAAATATTCCAGAATTCCGCCAAAAAACCTGTAAAAGTTCTTCCAGTTTATAGTTTCTATGAAGACATTGGAAGTTTTATCAGAAATTCTGCAGTAAATTTCACTGGAGTTCTATTAGGATTACTACATTATTTTTTGAAGAATTCTTAAGAGTATTGTACAAAGTGTTCTGCCAGAAATTCTGTAAAAAATATGACTTTATTCCTATGAATAGTTTTTCACCAGTTCCGCTGGCAATTCCTTCGTGCATTTCATAAGAATTGCTTCATAATTTGAATCTGGGCGCAAGATTTGATAAAAAAAAACTTTTGTCTTTATCCTACGTGAAAATTCATGAAAAAATTACAAAAATACCCCAAGAATGTTTGTAAAGAATGGCAGAAACAAAATTTCTTCTGCAGCTTATAAACAATGGGGCCTTCCTTAGCCGAGTGGTTAGAGTCCGCGGCTATAAAGCAAAGCCATGCTGAAGGTGTCTAAGTTCGAATCCCGGTCGGTCCAGGATATTTTCGTAATGGAAATTTCCTTGACTTCCCTGGGCATAGAGTATAATCGTACCTGCCGCACGATATACGAATGCGAAATGGCAACTTTGGCAAAGAAAGCTCTCACTTAAGAACTGTGGAAATGCTCATAAGAACACTAAGCTGAGAAGCAGGCTCTGTCCCAGTGAGGACGTTAATGCCAAGAAGAAGAAGCTTATAAACAAATTTATGAAAAATTTTATAGAAGAGTTTGTAAAAAATACTTGAATCATATTTCGGCCATTTTTCAAGTAAAATATCGAGAATAATCGGTACGAAACGTATGAATTTTTAACTGATTTTTCACGCCATTCTCCCTTTCCATCGAAGCTTTTGGTCACAAATTTTCAAAAATTACACTGCGAAACACGGTTTTGTATCAAGCACCAAAATACCGTTATTTACTTAATTAATGGTTGCTGAATCCATTGCCATTTTCAGAAATATCATAACACGTCTAGTTTTTAAGATATTTGCTGTTGAAAATGCTAAATTTGACTATTTCAGCCAATTTGCATGCAAGTTTGCAAGCTTGTACGGCAATTTATTTGCTCAATTTGCCTCAGAACTCAAACTTCATGTGTATAACAATACTTATCTACAAATTTCATAATACTTCGGATGCCTTAAAGTTATTTTTGTTGGTTTAGAAAAGTATTGTACTTTGCCATATAACAGAAACGAAGAGCTTTGTATGGAGACTGCAAGCATGTTGAAAAAATCGAATTAATCTCAATTTAATCGTGTAATTTCAACCAAATTATATCTGAAATGAAAGTTAAAGCCCTATTTTGCATGCTTGGTGGATAAAATTCCAAAATTTTTTGATGAATCATTCCCAAATAACCAGTAAGCACGATAATGCGGCACGGTAACAGCATTATATGCGCATATAGGGTAATCATTTGATGCATGTCAGTTTTATGTACGCATATAATGCTATTATAGTGCCAGAAAAGGCGAAATAGCGTGCCATTATAGTGCCAAGATATAACCGTGCTTCTCTGCTCCACTAATGCTGATATAAGACCACGTGAGAAACGTCAGTTGTTTTCTCCAGGTTTTTAGGGCGAATATTTTGTGCTTTTGCGTACGCAGCCAGAGAGCTTTCGCGTATGCGGCCAAGCAACTGGTACACGAGGTAAATAAATGAATGAATGAAAACGGAAACCTCCAATAGTATTCAAAAAATGTGATAAAATGATACAGATAGTACTTCTCCGTATCAGACATATTCGTTTCGGTTTTTTTCATCCTTTTGAGGACTTGCAATTGCCACATTTTGATCCTCGTTTTGTGATGATGAAATTCCTCATTTTGCGTCTCGAACCTGCGGCACCCGTATTGTTGAGTTGTTGTCCTGCTCCTTTGCTCCTACGGCCACATAAGATGAACAGTATTGGAAAGAAAAGTGACCAATTTAAACCATCACTTTTCCCCGTCATAAAACCTGCAATTGTAGTAGTGAGAAGATTTACTCTTACCACTATATGCAAACACAAAGCACGTGGTATATCTGTCAAAACACCGGATGGCATTTAAACATGCCCTGTATTCGAATATAAAGCCAATATAGTGCTTATTTAATGCCTGTATGCATCAGGCTTAGAAGCATTAATGATGCTGTAATAAGGTTTCTATGCAGCAGAAGTGCTGTTATAAGGTGTGTAAGCAGTTGTGGTGCTATTATAATGCATGTACGCATCTATAATGCTGATTAAGGGCTTATTATTAGTGCTTATGGTTACTTGGGTTATTTAAACTTTATGTAAACATCAATTAAACCAGTGTTCTATGCAACTTTGGCGACCTGTAGCTAAAAATTGTGACGTGCTGGAACATTTCTGAGAACGGCATCAGATTCAGCAGCCCCAAATCTATTAGAGACACATAATTTGATCCTTAAGACACACAAAAATGTCATTTTTGTTACGCTGTGTTTTAGTTCGAATTTGTTTTTTGATAAAAAATCAACTCTTGAGGACTACTTTTCTAATTCAATTCAATATATGAAAATTAAAAAATAATAATTAACATGCACTCTACCATGAAGAAAATTCTTCCAAATCAATTGACAAACATTCTTCAGTAGTTACGTTCTTTTCATTTTTACAACGATAGTGGGAAAACCTCGCTTGTCGTACACAGCATCAGTGTGCCGGTACTGACTTCGAAAGATTCACTGTCCGTTTGTCGCTCGATTGGTTATCGCTACAACAAAAAATAATTGTTATGCCACATGAAAATTTTTAATGTGATTTTAAGATTCGCCGAAGCTCTCTGAACTGGAATTCACACCAACAAAAAAAGTTTTTGAAATTTCAATACAGATATGTCTCACTGGATTGTATAACTTTTCCACGAATGTTGTTTCCTCGAACGCCAGTTCCCCGAATTCCAGTTTCTCAAACAACCCGTTTCCCTGGATAGCCCGTTTCCCCGATAAGTTTTTGGAACCCAGAAAAGTGGTAACTTCATACATTTCAGGATGGTAAACGAACAGCTCATTCTTAAAATCTGTGTCAGTATAGACCATTGGTCAACTTGTTTTGAAGCTATTCAGATAGGATTATAAAACGCCAGTTAATAAGGAGCTTCTCTTTAAAAATCATACAAATTGGTTGAGTTGTCTCCATGAAATCTGAAAATAACAATATCACAATGTTTTTTTGAATTTTTCTAGATCCTTTATGGGCGAAACTGTTTCAAATGAACCACTTTTTAAAATATTTTCGCCGTGTACATCACTTAAATTTTGCATACAATCAGCTCGAGTTAAAAAACTAGGTAGGTTGCGAAAGTTGAAAATCTTACTCACGTCGTTTTGTTAATCCGGAAATTAGGAGCTCTTAAAGTGAAAAAACAAATTGGATGAAAGTGGAGCTTGTCGAATTTCGTCTGCCAAACACGAATGATCCAAAAAGTAAGTTTATTTACTTTTCTGTCATGAGACTGTTTGAAAAAGTTTTCGAGAGTTTATAAAAGCATTGCTTAATCTTTTGACGATTTTTAAAGCAATTTCTCTCTAAGAGTTCTTGGCTGATTCATTATTGCCGTTGACATCACCTGAAATCTTGTGCGATTATCCTTGAAATCTTTGAGAACTCTGAAGCTTTTTTTAAGTAAGTTCCTTTCTAAAGTATCCTAGAATTTGCTCCATATGTTTTTAACTAATCCTTCAAACGAATTCTCCAATTGTAACTCTAGAAGATCTTCCAACTTGTTCCGAGGAAATACTCAAAAGTTTATTTCATAGTTAAAAATAATAGCCTGAGGGTTTTTTTTTTCAAGAAACCTTGCAAAAATTGTTTCGCCTGTTCATGTTAATTTCTACAAGAACTTATCCACGTTTCTTCACAGAAAACTAAAATTCCTTGAGCTTTCATCGAACGAATCTACTTTTTTCTAATAACTTCTTCAGCATTTCATCAAAGTATTACTCCTGTATTTTTTCCAAACATATCTTCAAAATTTCTTCAATAAATTCTCAAGCAATATTCAAAATTTTGTTTACGTTTTGACACTATGTAATACTACAACATTTTTTCCAATAATTCCTCCGATCATTCCTTCACAAATTTCTATAGAGATTCTGTCCAATGTTTTTCAAGAAGTTGTTTGTTTTGAAAATCCTGCGAAATACTATCCCGAGATTCGATCGATTTTTTTTTTTGGATTAGACCGATGCAAATTTCTTTTTGACTTTTTGTCCCATCGACATTCAAGTGGACGAAGGGATGGATAATAAATAACTAGCAATAATTGGAAAAAAAAATAAAATAACAAGCAATAAAAAAATAACTCATCAGGTATGTAAAAACATTTTCTGGAAAGCTTAAAATTTTTAAAACATTTTTCGGACTGCCCTCTGGAAATATCAAATTTGGCCCGAAAATTTTGTAGTGGGGATGACGAAAAGTCAAATTTGAAAACTATCTAGGATATCTTCTGAAACTTTCTCAAGAGTGCAGTAGTTATTTCAGAGATCCTTGTTCATTAAGGGTAACTTTGAAACAAGCACAAGTTTATCAGACCTTGCCAATTTATTTTTCAAAAAAAATCCTTGGCATATTCCTGAAATAGTTCCTGAAAAAATCAACAATTACTTGAGAAACTCTCAAATAATTTTTGGAAGAATTTTGATGAATTCCGAAACAGTTTTTGAAGAAATTTCATTTCTGTGGTTATTTTTGGAAAAAATCAGGTTGAATTCTTGAGGTGTCCTTAGCAAAATAAATACGTAATGAAATTCCTTTTGAGTATTATCACTAAATAATCTCTTTAAGAAATTTCCGAAGTAATAGCTGAACATTTGATGATGATTGATGATGATTATTTAGCCACCATCAGCGCAAGGATTACCTATGGCTGCAGAATCATACCGGGATGGTATGATCTACCTGATGGTTTGTTGTAGCAGGGCTAGTTAATATCTTTGAAGACCTTTGGAAGACAACACTAAGGCTGTTTTCTCATGACAAAAGGCTGGCGACCCCACGCACTTTCATCCAGTCAACAGTTCAATTAACTCCCTTAGGCTACCCCTCCCCAACACCCAATATATAGTAATATATCATATATAGTGTTAATAAAGTATCTTACCGTAAAATGATAGAAATAATGTTAGTGTGACTACCGTTGTTACTAGATACCGTGATCACCTCTGCATCTCCTGGGTAGATACATCACATCCGTTTACCATCGACACCATAAATACCTACCGACGTTGCCATTTTGTAGTTTCCCATCAAAACCACAAGCTTCGGATCGCTCAACCCGCTGCTATCAAATCCTGCCTGTATTTTCCCTTGATGAACGTTGACAGTACACTGTACCGGTGAGACAATTTCACAGCATTGAACTTGTTCCCGTCGTTGTTGGTTTTGTTTGTCGGGAAAAACTTTGCGATCCTGCCGAGTGGCTTTCCATCCTTGGCATTCACTTGCTTCCTGTTCCGTACCGACCCAGATTACAACATCTAGTTTCGCATATACACACCCGCACCACTCCGGGTCACAGGAATGATGCACATATTGGCTACTTTTAGTCACTATAAATATTCAAAATTCTGTTGAAAATCCATCTTTTCTATATTTTACGAGAAAAAATCTTGACAGACGCAGAAAAAACACAACCGCTCGGTATCAACGCTTACTACGATCTGCGAAGTAATTGCTGAACATTTGGGCAAATACCTAATTCTAGAATTCTCAAAACATAACTCTAAAATTCTCAAAGAAAAAATAAGCTTAGATCTTCGAAAAATGTCTGCTCTGGTGTTATGAAAAATCAAACTCTTATTTTCCCAGGTATAAGGGTCTTCCATCTAAATTGCCGTATATTGAGCCAAACTGTTGCTTTACGGCTGATAAGTGACAATTAGCCGTTATATAACACTATATGAGCCGTATATAAGGGATTGGGCCCAATATACGGCTTATGGTTACCTAGGTTCCTTCTATATTTTTGGTTTTGTTTCTTTGTTTTCTGTGACCACTTTTCGGTCTCTTGTTACTTGCTTTGAAGCCTATTTTTCACGAAAAAGGTCTCTAATTTCCTAATTTTAAGGCACTCAGTCGCTGCCACCCCTGTAGAGACGAAACGACAGCAAAGGGATGACAGCGACAACAATCTAGTTTGGAGAAAATCTAATTTGAACTTTTTTCAAAAAATTTTCAGCAATCTATACAAACTGTATGGAAGTAAAAAATCAAACCAGTCTTTTAAGATTTATGTCAAACAAAAATATCATTTGAAAATATTCTTTGCGACGTTTGGAAATAGTAGAACTTTCTCAACTCGACTCAAAATTGACCATGTATCTACACCACGGTCGAGCCCCTCATATATAGTAAATTTAAATTTTCAAACTATGATTAAGGATTCACTGTCCATATTGTTTTTGCCACCGTTTGTCCAACCCATGGTTTTGAGCATGGACGCGCCTCTGATTCGCATGACGCATGAAGATTCATTCTTCGAATGAAATAAACAAAAGTCAGACAATGAGCAGTAGTTTTCATCAACGCTGCAAATACCGATAATATCGTAATATTATGTTCCTGAAAAATACACGCATATAGATATTTACCAATATATGTAAATTATGTAGTGGTTGTTGAATGAATTCTTAGAGGGAATTTAAAAGGAATATTTAAAGTGATGCTTCGAACGAAACTCATTGAAGAATGCAGAAACTTCCATCCCAATTACATTTAATGGTTTTAGTATTGAGAAAATGATTGTTTAAACTGATATAAGATAAAATGATACATCTGGGGAAATCACAAAAAGTACACTAACTGACTAAAAATTCATTAAACTACAATATTAAAATAATAATTATGGCGGATATTAAATCATTGTCCGCCTAGGCCCCTTCCAGAAAAAAAGCATCTAGCTACGCTATAGTGGACGATGAACACGCCAGGGGGACCACCGAATGGATACTTCATTCGAATTACTTCACACACGAGTTGTTTTGACGGCTCAAAGGCGACGAAAACGAAGACGCGGTCGATCGATTGATAGCTGATCAACTACTGATGGACGTTATCTATGCCGGAGGGTCTGAAATCTGCACCCGCTGCGGAGACTTGGCCGGCGCTAATTTGTTTTCATTGAGAACGGGAAATTAAGAATGTACGTGGAAGCGGGTTAGGGAACTATGGAATCGTCATGAAGAACCTTATATAAGTATAATTTGAATTATTCAAGCTAAGATCCGAGGTCCAATTGTAAATTTTGTTTGCAAAACTTTCAACTTTTTTGATTTAAGATGACAAAAAAATTGATGTTTTGTACGCCTATGAATGATGATAGTAACTCCACCACATGCTCCATCCACTCGATCATAACAATAAACAAAAAAGTTTGGATCTCTCTTGAGTTTGAATCTAGATTAATAATAAGTGTCAGTAATAAGTGCTATTTGTATGTATGTTATTAGCTGTTGAAAATTAAACAGCTTGTCCTCTTTATCATTCAAAGAACGATCATTTCAATTCAAAATATTAAAAATGTATATGGATCCATTAGAGAAACGTTATCCAATTACTATTTTATTAGTAAATTTTACACCAACTTTGATCGTTGAATCATTTGATTCAATTGTTCAGTTAAACAATCAAAATCAGGGGAGAAACATGTTTTTAGAAGTAGATATATTTTCTATTGATTTTCTGTTGAGATTTTCCGTCGATGAAGAGACGGAATGGAAATTACTTACAGCGACATAAGCATGGGTATATCTCATGCTTATGAAATGAAATAATTCCAACGATTACCTGTTGGAATATAATTTGAAGGGAAGAAACTGGAATTATCTGCGACATCTGTCTGAGGAATTCTGGCTACGAAAAACGTTTCCGTTCATCTGCCTGGTACGGGCTTTAACAATTCGTTTGCGCGAAGGGCCATCCCAAAAAATAGACTTATGGTTGCCCCCACAATTTGTTCAAACAAACTTATTGGTATCTTTTATCAAAGTACTATAAAATTTTACTGCAAGCTATGATTTTTTCCATGTATAAACTCAAACAATGAGCACTACGCTCAATAAAACACAATTCCTCTTCGTTCATTCATCTCGGCGGCACCTCGCTTTGACCCGAAGCGCGTTCCACGAGGCCAATTTCATTCATTCATTATTTAATCAATCTGGCCGATCAGAATAGATGCCCACCACACCGCCGCAGTTCGTTCGGTGGACCAGCAAAGAGGTTGGTCACGGTCCTGGTCATTCAACAAAAGGCAAAAGGCGCGAAGAAAGCCACCTTCGAACTAACCGTCGTCGTTCCTCAACTCAACCATCATCTCCGTTCTGGAGGCAAACAACCGAAAAGGGAGCGCGCACGTTCGTTTACGGAGAGCTGTAATAATAGTCAACAGCATTACGCTTGATTAATTCCGATAATAGCCAAACGGTAGCCCCGTACAATGAAAACAATAATCCAATCGATCAAGTGTAGCAAATTTCTTTCCTGCGAGATTGAGCTTCCAGTGGTGGGCATATGTGAGAATAGATAGAGAGAAGGTAAAGTGTGCCCGAAGATGAGCTCAATAGTGCAGCCTCGGCGAAGTGATGCGGCGTCAACGATTGGATGCGGTGAGCGATGATTTGGATTAGACGGATGTACGCCAGAGGCTAAAGGGCATTGATTGTTTTGGGGCTTTCGAGGGGCTTGATTTTATGTAATTGAGGTTGGTCTTGGGTGATGAAGTTGTTTCAATAGAAAATTACCTATCGACACTTTCTCTATTCCATTTTCGTTGAAATGAGACTGACCAAAATTGATGCTTGAAAAGATTGGAGCATGTTCTGAGAAACACTTTACAATAGAACTTGTAATCGGGTTTCACAGAGACTAAAGTTGTGAATATTGATATCAGTACATCTGGAGATCACCGAAGCAGACAGAATCGCAAGTCGACCACGGTTTGATCTGTGGACAGAACTTCTCCGACATAACCGACATCAGAAACTATTGTGGCGCTAAAATTGACTCCACCCAGACAACCAGAAGTTGCATAGCAGTAAACGAACAATGTTGTTTATTTGTACAAACTGTATCACTCCCGCACTACATAGTGATTGAAATCGCTTGTTCGTTAAGTTTTCTAGCATAAAACGCTATTTTATGAGTTCATATGTACATTCCGTATAGTCCCGTATACTTTACGAAGTAAGTCGGAACAATCCGTAGCAGCTGTCAAATAAACATTGTTATTCAGACGCATACGAGTACGGACTAACTCGCAATAAAATCTACACACTCGCATTGCATGTTATGTTTCATTATATAAAATATGTACGTATATCGCCTCCACTTGTGTACGTATAAGGCATTTTCGCGACATCTTATACGTGGGCTTAAGCTTATTTTTTCCGATCGATATCTCATTCTCATATCGATTCAGCATCCTCGGGTTCAAATTTATGTTATAGTGCCGTTAACCTTATTAAATTAATATTTTTTGTTGTAGGAACTTTAAATAAATGAGAAAGCTTCTTTATACCATACTAATCACTCCCCGTCACTCTCCGCGGAGAAATCTTGCCCAAATAGGGTTACCATCCGTCCTGATTTAGCAGGACATGTCCTGCTTTTCATCTATTTTCGGCTAATATTGTTTAACAAATCCGGTGAGTTTTGTCCATTTTTCCTTAAATACATGATATGTCCTGATTTTCTCAACTGATCAGATGGTATCCGTAAGCCCAAACGCGCGTGTAAGGCTAAAGAATCGATGGAAGAAGATCTTCTTGTCTAAGTTTGCCTATGCGACAGTTGTTTGAAAAAGTTGAGAGTCAAAAACTGTATAAAAAAACAGCATTTCGTTAGAATTTTGCTCTATGAGCACCAAAACTTCAACCCTAAATCATGTTCCAAAACACTTGTAATGGCCAAAAATAGTGATATATTTCGAGAATGCGCAATGGATCATTAGAATAGCTAGAACGGAAGCTATGAAAAGCACAGATAGCGCCACCGTAGTCTTGTGTGTTTGACAGAACAGCAATGCTGTCACCATGTGAAACGCCATATATGGTGGCGCCTTTGTTTTTATGCGGCAAGTATCTAAAGAGTTACCCAGTTACCTTCAATGATTCATTTCAGCGAACTTTATGAGGCCACTCACGGTGTACTATATTTTTTTTTTTTTTGTTAATTTTTTATGCCATGAGGCCACTGTTGAGGACTATTGGAAGACAGTCAAAGTAGCCATTAACAACGCTGCCGAAAGCGGTGTCGGATTTGTGGAACGAAGTTGGTTCGACGAGGAGTGCCAGGAGGATTTGTAAGAGAAGAATTCGTCGAGAGCTGTAATGCTGCAGCACGATACGAGGTAAATTGTGAAACGAAAACAGCACAAACAGCTTCGCCTGGCAGAGATGGAATGCCAGGAGAAGGAGAGTAGCCCTGGATTCCATTAATAGCATGCTAACTCTACCATAATTCAAAATCATTTGTTTTCCCAATGATAACCCTGCATGCATTGACAGTTGAGAATTTGGCAGTCGAGCAAATAGCTTGCACCGTTTTCAAGCCAGTGTGAGTGTGTACAAACCGTATACGTTGTGAAACAATAACACCAACTTCTGTAGCGGTCATTCCGAGAACTACAATTCGCTGGCGGTCGGAACGATATAAACGAAAGCATTGCAGTGTTGCCAGTTCGCTTGCCGCTTTTCATAGGATCGGTTTGAAATTTGTCACGCTCAATTTGTAAAACTGAGCAAAATGGAAATCTGTGGTAGCTGCGCCATAAACATGATCAATGAAGAAGTTGTCTGTGGCGGCTTCTGTAAAACAAATTTTCAATTCAAATGTACCAACATAACGGAAACTTTGTACAAGGCTGTTAAAGACAAGCCCTCCCTTTTCTTTATGTGCTAAGGTTGCCGTGATATCATGGCAAATGCTCGCTTCAAAAACGCTATGGTTTCAATACATGCTGCCGTTAAGGAAGTTGTAGACATTTATCAGAAACTTGTCGAAGATTTGAAAACGGAAATCAAAGACAATCGCTGAGCTCAAACAAGAGATTCAAAGAGGGGTTAACAAGCTATCACCAGCTTTTCTATCTCCACTGCCTCGTAGTTTTCGATTTGATAATCGCTTGACGCTGAAAAGGAATCGCGATGAAAGTCCAATGCCTGTGCTAGAGCAGCCTGCCAAAATCTTCCGTGGCACTGCTCATCCTGCTAATAATCCTGTGTCAGATCGTTCAGAGAGAACGGACCCCAAATTTTGGGTGTACTTAAGCAAAATATCTCCTGATGTCAGCGAGATGGATGTCTAACATCTAGTCCAGAATCGCTTATTGACGGATGATGTTGTGGTCAAAGCACTTGTGACAAAGGGGCGACCTTTGCACACACTAACATTCGTATCGTTCAAGGTAGGTGTTAGTCACGACCTACAATCTAAAGCTATTGACCCTTCTACGTGGCCTTGTGAAATTGAGTTTCGTGAGTTTGTTGATCTGGCCTCGAAACCTCAAAATTTTTGGAAACCCGTACAGATCATCGATCCGGGAACGACATCATCCAATCAATCCTAATAGCTAACGACACAATAAGCGATCCAAATACTACGTGTACCATCCGTTTTTCATCCGAAAACCAACAGCATTTGAAATCGACGCTAACTTTTTATTACCAGAACGTGAGAGGTCTGTGGACGAAAACGAATGAGCTTTTTGCAGCTCTCTCCAGGCTTTATTCTGCTCATCTTGATCTGATAGATGAAGCGACCTCGTACGCTCACAACAATTATGAACCAGCATTCGCTGTTGGCTGAATAATCCGTGGCGGAGAGAGTGGAGAGAAACGTTGGCTCTTTCTAAACGCACATCTTCCATTTGACAGCTCTAGCTTACTGCGAGGCTCTGCAAACACATCATCATTGCTTTTGGGATGAACTGAGGTTGGTTTCTCCGTCAACGCAAGAGCATGATTTCGCTTTCCTCTTGGCATTTTGGGCAAAGAGCTACAAAGAGACAACGAAGAGCTGTCTGTCTGTCCCGAACTGAGAAATGGGAAAACATGCTCTCCCCCTAACTGAGAAAGAGAGAAAATAATATCTTTCTCTTTTAAGCATTGAGGTTGTCAAAGCAAACTCTTCACCACTGTGGGAATGAAAATAACAAAACACAAACGTGTGAACTCTTCATCCCGCAGAGCTCGTACGCTCAGTTTGTGTGTGGGTAAAATCGCTTCTCTTTTGTAGTTGATCATTAGGGACATTATAAAAGGAAGCCAAAAATGGCTACCAGTATGGTGCTTACTGTACCTCTTCTCACTTCTTCCCCCTCTGCCTTGTGTTTGGTTGGAGCAGAATTATACAGGCATATTGATTGAATTTTAGTCACTCTTACCTCTTAGTTGCAATGCAGAACTGCTACTGTTTACTGTTTACTATAAGAGTATTCGCCAAAACTCAATTATACCCTCAAATATGTTTCCAAAAGCTCAAATATTGCAACTTTCTCACGCACTTGAAGTGGCATTTCTTCCAGCTTCTTCTTCCAATCTTCTTCAACACATTTGGGAAACTTTCTTTGAACTTCGTTTTTTGACATTTTCACACACAAAAATTCTAATAAAAATGTTATCACTGTGATAATTGATCACCATATTATTCACCATCATTAGCAAAATCACGGAAAAGCATCGGAAATCGCGTTTAACTGCAGGAAAAACCCAGATCAGATTTCACTTTTGCGATATGTAAACAACCACGACGGTGACTTAACGCAATCGTGTTGAGTAGTAATATTGGTGACTTTCGTTTCAGTGTTGCCATAAAATTTAGTGCGGATAATTCATGCAAATTTTTGATGTATAGTGTTTTATGTAATATAGAAAACAACGAATATATGTTTCCATTTTACGTCCGAAATGTTGGTTCATCATTGAAAACGCATTTTACAATAACTTTTCAATTACTAGGGATATTCAATATACAATATCGGCAGCACTGTTGTGTTAGCTGGGACGGATGTTGTTGTAACATGATTTTTGTCACACAAATATTATCATTGTGTGTAAAATGCACATTCTACTAATACCTATGCAGTCATTTTACATGGCTTTGCTTTATAATGTCCTTAAAAGGGGGAGAAAGAGGATAAGTCAAGAGCAAGGAAGAAGCCTGGCTCTCTCTTCTTGCGACTATGACGTAGTGGCACTCACTGAAACTTGGGTTAACCTCAATATGCTTAATTCTGAGCTAACTGACGCTTATGTAAACTATCGTTGTGATCGAAATTCCATTACAATTCAACATCAGCGAGGTGGCGGCGTTTTAATCGATGTTAAAAAGGCTCTACAAAGTAATGTAATATTAATTAATGATGCCAATCAGCTTGAGCAGGTTAGCGTTCGAATCACCTATGGAACTATGTCACTTGTCGTTTGTACTGTTTATCTTCCACCAAACACTGAACCTGCTCTTGTTGATAATGCTGCGTCTGTTAATCAGCTATGCAAACTGATGGGCACGCAGGATGAAATCGTAGTTCTTGGTGACTAAAACTTTCCCTACCTTCGTTGGAGATTTGATGACGACATTGGAGCATTCTTACCAATCAATGCTTCTTCAGAACAAAAGATTTCTTTGGTTGAAGACATTGTGGCTACAGGATTAATGCAGATGAATCACTTACTCAACTCGAATGAAAGGTTACTCGATCTGGCATTTGTGAGTAACGCCAGTGTATGCGAATTACTGGAACCACCTTTACCTCTGATGAAAGTCGACCGTCACCATACGCCTTTTGTTTTGACCCTCGATGTTATACAAACTCCATTAGAAAATATCTTGATCTTGAATCTCAATTCAATTAACTGAACGTGTCATGCTTCCAATCATACATAGACCGACTAGAGACAACATGAAAGATGATCCGAAACAATTCTGGTCCTATCTTCGCAGTCGAACAACATCTCGTGGATTTCTCAAATCATAAACTACGACGGCAAAACCGCAACGACGCTAGATGATGCCGTGAAACTTTTCTCATCTTTCTTCCAAAGCGTATTGAGTATTACCCCACCGCCCTCTTCAGCATCACATTTGAGCGCTCTCAAGACATTCGATTTAAATCTGCAGCCTACATCATTCACGCAACACGAGGTTTACAAGAAGCTATGTAGCATTGATGGTTCCAAGGGACCAGGATCCGATGGCTTTCAACCTTCTTTCAGCAAAGCGTGCTCTGCGTCTTTAGCTAAACCAGCAGCTCTTCTGTTCAACCGTTCTCTTGCTGAAAGCGTTTTTCCAGCCAAATAGAAGGAGGCTCTTATTACACCGATCCACAAAGTCGGCAATGTCCATGATGTCAAAAACTACAGAGGAATTTCTATACTCAGTTGTCTACCGAAAGTTTTTGAAGGCATGCTGCTAGATTTTCTGTATCTTGCGGTTCGACTCATTATTATTACTGAAGATCAGCATGGGTTTGTCAGAAAGCGATCTACAACTACAAACCTAATTAGCTACGTGTTGACACTGATCGATAAGATAGAAAAACGACAGCCAATCGATGCAGTCTACGTGGATTTTACTAAAGCCTTCGATAGAGTTCCTCATCAGCTAGTAGTTGAAAAATTCCAGCAAATGGGTTGACCCAATTGGTTGACAAAATGGGTTTTGACGTACCTCATCAACCGTTCAGCATCAGTGCGACTTGGAACAACGCTTTCAGATCCATTCGTGATTTCCTCCGGCGTCCCGCAGGGCAGCCATCTTGAGCCGCTTCTGTTCATACTATTTGTGAATGACCTCTGCAGCGAGTTGAAGTCATCGAAGGTGATGTACGCAGATGATCTGAAGATTTTTCGAGTAACCAATTCGCCTGTGGACTGTTGCGCCTTACAGATGGACATTGATAAGATCCTAGATTGGTGTTCAAGAAATGTCAACATAGCGAAATGTAATGTTATCACCTTCACGCGGAAACGTTTACCGATGGTTTTTGAATATTCAATGCATGGAGCCACGATTGAACGAGTTAGACTGGTCAAGGTTCTGGGCATTTCGCTTGAATGTAAGCTCCATTTTGTCGAGCAAATTTTGTCAGTGATAGCAAAGGCTTTGGTGTTTCTTCGAATTATCAGACGCAGCACCAAAGATTTCAAAGACGTTTTATAAGGTGGATGTGGATGCCACCATACGAGCATCGTTGTGCACTCGTCGCCTTACCTATACTACGCAACAGGAGAACTCTTCTAAAGTAGCTTTTCAGTTTTGATCTGCTCGAAGATAACATCGACTGCTCTGGTCTGTTAGGCAAATTAAGTGTTAACACCCCTGTGAGGCTTCTATGGAGGACTCCACTATTCCGACACGCTGTTCATCGAACGTTATATCGGCAGAATAATCCGCTTGATGTATGCTGTGAAATGTTTAATAATGTGTATCACTTGTACGATTTTAACATAGCTAAGGAAACATTTAGATTAAGGATTCTACGGAATTTAAGTCTGTGCGATGTATTTTTATTTAAATCGAGGACCAAATAAATCAAATCAAATCAACTGCTTAGTGGGCTTGATTGTTTTGCTCAGCAGTGTGAACGGATGCAAATTATCTCACCGCCCTATTTAGCCCGACACCACTGTCAGATGTTGTTGGTATATTTAGTCCGGCATTAAGTCCGAAATGTAAACAACAGGACCAGCAGCTGTCAAATAAGTGAGGTTAGGCTCGTCATATGCAGCGCTCTATAAGAAGCATGCCAACCACAGCATTTTACGAGGCGTTTTTGAACAGCTGATCGCTTGTTTTATGAATGAAACTTTGACAGGTGGTGGTGTCGTAACGTGTGAAAATAACAGCAATATCATCAGTGTTGCCGTTCCGTAAAATGGAATATTTCTGTCAAATGTCAAAAGCAACAATAATGTTAAACATCAACATAATGTTATGATAGTATTAGTGTTTGAAGTAACGATGAAATATAACTGTTCATCGCCTGATTCTACACGAAAAAAAACAGTTAACCTAATTTTTGAGTTGACTTTACTCAAAATTAAGTATATCGATTATTCTCTCAACCCAAAATCTCTCGGTATTCTCTCTCTTCCCCAATAATGTTGTCAAAAACAGAGAGAGATGCACCTGCCCAATGGGGGTAGTTCGGCCCAATAAGCCAAATTTGGGTTAATGCATTATTCTCAAGCTTGGGTTGAATGAACTCAATATTGCGTTGAATCAAACCAAATTTAAGTATATTTTTCTTATGGCGTCAAAGACAAAGTACCTAATGGAGGCCTTGAAAATTTAGCCAAATTTGGGTTATTGGGTTCAACTACGGTTTTGCGATGAAACAACTGAGATTTGAGTAGTTCCGCTTTACCGTGTATGGATATTTTAATCGAAGAAAAATGCTTCAGGTGGCACTCCAATATTGAATCAACATTTTCAAATACAGAATTGTCAATTTAGCGATAAAATAGGATGCAGAGCTTCTTGGGCACTTCCATGATTCACTTTGGCATGGAAGGTTTTTATCGGCCACATCGTCTGAAACTTTGCAATAAGGCGCACTTCAATACGACACATATTTAACTATTAACAAACGCAAATATGTAGAAGACACGGCGATAGTAAACGGCGACACTGCCAACAAAAAATAAACAAGGCGAACGCAATGAGCTTAATTGAAATCAAAATTTGAACACCGCGCAAAAGTAATATATTGACTGTTCAACGAGAATCTTGGAACGACCAACACGCCTCCATAAATCATATAACGATGAGTATTAGAACTAACTCACCTCCAAAACCTAGCGATTTTGCGGAGGGGTGAGGACGTTTCATCAGGAATTGAAAATGATATTAATGACAAGCTCATAATATTGGGCGATACTGACATTCTCGAGTACGTTTGAGCCAAACCTTATAAGATTTTTTGAGAACGAAATAGCAAAGTAAATTGTAGGAGATATATGTGGTATTCATAGGGCTTTTCTCCCATTAGGATTAAAAATTGCACATGAGAATTTCATTAGTTATTTTCGTTTTTTTGTCAGATAAGCCCTTATCGCGAATCCCCCTGGATTTGTCTTTTGGATTTTATATTGGTTCACAACACATCAGATGTTTCATTCACTCTCCTTAAAGGAACACATTTCAAACGGAATACCGAATATTTTTATAGTTTGTTTAACCGCACTCAAAAGCGTGAGTCATACTAAGTATTACCATAGAGTGAGGTTAAAAAGTAACACCTCGTGATGATTTCAACTATTGTCTTAGTGTATCTTTTGTGAACTTAACTCAAGTCGTAGGTGAAAACAATGTAATCGAAACCATAATTTGACTAATTATTTTAAATTGTAGGTTATCGTAGCTCTGACACCAAAATTCGTTTTGTAAAATTGTGAAGTATAGCATTAAGAAAAAGGCAATGTAATTGTGGCAGCTGATGTCACAGGGGTTCAAAATGCTGGTTATTTTCCAGATATAACCTTTTTCTTTTGGTGTTTTTTCCTAGTGCTGAGCCAGCTCATTAAAAGTTCCCCAAACGAAGGAAGTACGTTTTGAGATTAGATCCATCCTACTCGTGGCGTGTGAAACCATCGCGCGACCGATATGAAGGCTGAATATCGCCGCCATTGCTCCACTGCTACTGCCGTTGTCGAGCCTACCTCACTGTGGAAGAGTTTCCATTGAGGATTTGTAAACGCATCCGCCGGCATTCAACCATTGCTTTTTTTCGGCAATCACCGGCATCCAATCATCGCCTCTGCCCGGCTCTCCGTCGGCACTCCATAATCTCTTCTGTCTGGCAGTCCGCTGGCATTAGAACATCACTTCTATTCGGCATTCAACTATCGTTTCGAACCGGCTCGTGGCTGGCATTTGGCCATCGTCTCCGTTCGGCATCCGCCAACATTGAATCACCAGTTCTGTTCAGCCAAGCTGGCACTCCACCGACACTTCTGTCCGACTTCCGTTGGCATGTAAGCATCGCTTCGGTTCGGCACCAGTTGGATTTCAACCAAACCTTCGGTCCCTGCATGACCCTTATTTCGGACGCTTCCTTACTTTTGCCTCATATTCCGGACACTTTGATCCGAATTCCGGCAGCTCAAGCAAACCGCTAAGAAGACGTCTAAGACAGTTGGGCATTATAAATTTTAATAGATATTTATGGAAAATGTATATTAAAACGAGCTTTGAAAGTAGCAAAATCGACATATTTCGTGTGAAATGTTTCCCATACAGAGTAGAGTGTCCGGAATTTGAAGCTGTTCGTAACATGAATCGAAGAAAGCCCATGGTCCAGATGGAATACCGAACTTGGCGCTGTAAGCTGCCATCCTGGCATATCCGGACATGTTCAAGAAAGGGTTGCAGAAGTGTTTTGACGAAGGTAACTTCCCAGGAATATGGAAGATCCAAAAGCTGGTACTGTTGCCATAGCCTGCTGGATACGCTTGGAAAGCTCCTAGAAAGATTCATTTTCAACAGACTGATAAAGTGTTGGTACCTACGGAGAGTGAGCACGGATTGTTGAAAATCCAGTTTGGATTCCGCAAAGGAGTATCGACGATAGATGCAATACGAACAGTACTCGAGTGTGCTGTGAGTAAATGCGCGGTACATACGCACGAAAGCTTCAGTGAGATTCTTAGAAAAACCCGTGGAGCGATTCTTGCTTCTTGATTCAATCGTTTTGCTTATTCCCTGTATTTCTCGACATGGAAGCATCGCATGCTTCCGATATCATATCAACTATCTCTGTGTCAAACACGAAAATTCTATATGTCATAAGAAGTCCCGAAAATTTTCAACTGAGAAAAAAATGACGTGATTTGAATCCGCGACTTGCACCTTGGACTAAATAGGTGCGCGTTTACCTCTACCGCTATTTGAATCTATTCAATCAATTATTTTATTATTTATTTTCAACCGTTTGTTTTCCAAATATACAAATTGTAAAGCTTATATCATACTTATGTCCCATACTTATTGAACTTTTTCAGTACAATAACATGTTTTCAAAAGCGCTGCTTATATAGTTTGTGCAATATATTATACATTCATAGCAATTACATCCCAATAACAGCCAAACAAATTTCACAAAGCACAAAAAGCGTTCCGACAGATCTCTGATTACCACTTTACACGGTAAACGGACATGATCACATAATCGAACATGTTGCTGATCTGCTTGTAGGCATGTTTCGATCTCGGACCACGTTGTTCGGCTCGTGTAAATGAATCGAATATGCAAAAACCGGCCATCTACCCTTCTGAGAGAAGAAGCCTAGCGCCACCGCCACTTGGTTGGTCGGTGCGACAGTAAAAGCATCTTGTGTCTTACTTTTGTTCTTCGGAACATCATGCTGAAGGAGTTAGAGACTATACGATGACTGTTGGTTGCTTTAGGGGAATTGTGGGTAATTTGGCCATAGGCGCAGTGATACGGTTAACACATTTTTAGGTCATTTCTTTATATATAAGAATTAAATGTTATATTCCGATGCGTTTGTTGTACGAATCGCTAGTCAAGTATATTGCCTTGCTTTTTATAGTTTTTTTTTTATTATTTATTAGTATCATTCCAAACATTGCTTTTGTTTCTTTGTTGTACAAATAATAATGTTTGCATTGAGTGCACATCGTGGAACATGATTTAGAAAATCGTTCATTTCATAGAGTAAATACCATTGCTCACCTAGTTTTTATATCCTATCTTACGCAGTTTTTCCTCAGCTTTCTGATGGTGATCTCAGAATTCAAAACGAGCGGTGCGCTAATGGTAAAAAATCGATTTTTCTAAGAAAATTCAAAATAGCGGCAACAAAAATTTTTTAACCTCAAATGAAAGCTATGTTCTTTCTTATTACGATGCCACTAAGTTTGCTATGTGTTCCAAGGGATAAATGAGACATGTCACGTGAAGAAATACCCAAGATTTATTAAAAAATGGGCTTTTTTGCAAACTGTTCAGCTAGCTGGTGAACGAGGGGTCCACCTATTTGAGAAAACCGAAAGGACCACCCTTAAGTTTTATCGAAAACTGGCAATCAGTGACAAAAAATTGGAATTCTAACGATGGGTGCCGACGGCGGCCTGGTTTCAGCGAGAATTGCTCTGTACTGTGTTGGAAAACACTACCATCCTAATTTGGAAAAAATAAATTAACCATTTATTAACATTGTATTGACAATATATTACATTTACATTTGCCGAAGCAAATATCCATGTTCAGAACTTTTAAGGGTGAGTTGATTTCACCTGCTTATAAGACGAAAATTGCTTTCTATAGTAAAATTTTATCATCAAGGCTTGAGATACGTACTACTGAAGCGTTTGCAACGTTAAAATCGATGCGCTTATAAGCAAACATATTATATATAAAATATGCTTTGAGACCTGAGAGATGAAAATAGGTGACTCTTTCTATGATTCGATACATATAAACGTGTACGACTATCAGATCACGTTTTTAAAAGGATTGTGCTACTTTTCCCCGAATGTCGGTTCCCCGAACGCCAGTTCCTCGAATGCCCGTTTCCCCGAATGCCATTTCTCCGAATGACCCGTTTCCCCGAAAAGTGTAGCAGTTCAATAATTCTATTCAGTGGCAGGATGGTGAATTAGAAAGAATGGTAAGCAATCAAAAGAATGATGTATATAGTTATTCTCGACTATACACATGTTGCCAAAATTGCTGAGGACGAGAAAACTCATAAGAACCGCCAATCAAATAAAGAAGGGTGCATATCAGATGACCAGTACATTCACCCCCCTGAAATGTATACAGTTATGTCAAATATGAGTGCCAAAAACTTTTCGGAGAAGTGGACTATTCGGTGAAACGGGATATTCGGGGAACTGGCATTCAGGGAAACGACATTCGAAGAACCGACATTCGGGGAAAAGTAGCACAACCTTTTGAAAGAGCATGATGTTTTTCAAAACCATATTACCTTTCTCTTTAACATGGGCGTATTACCCCTAGTTCCCCTATGCGAACGTTGAGGAAGGTCCCAACAAGTAAAGGTTCTACATTACATTCCCCCGATTCCTCCACGAAACATCACCATCTCCGTCTTCTTGGCGAAGACGAAAACGTCTTTTGTTGGTGGCTCTTTGTTGGACGATAGATGCAAGCGATAAGATATATTTGTTTTCCCGCCAGATATTCCCTGCCTTGCCTAGTAACATCAACAGCACTGGATGTTGTGGAGGCATACAACGGCAACCAAGCTCCAATTCAACCTCTTGGGTGTCTGATCTTGTACAATCACCCAACAGCATCACCATTATCATCATCGTGGTCGTTGCTGATGTCGATGTTGAGCATCACATGTTTCGCTCTCTGGCCACCGCCATCAGTAGCCGAGTCGGGCATAATGGTAATAGTAGCCAGAAGCATAGAGGTCATTTGTCAGATTACCTACGAATTAATCTATAGAAGTAGTAGGTACATTGCGAAGCTGCATCTAAATTGAATTCAACTGCTCAAATCGATTATGATTTGTGGTCGTGATTGTGATGTGTTTGTGGAATAATCTTCACTTGTGATTCGTTCGCATTTTACATCTTTAGCAATATGATTGAAAATCTGGGTGACGCTATACTACATCGAGGAAGATTTTGTTTTTTATCATACTTTGTTGACAAATGGAAAAATGCCTAGGCTATACCAATTTTAAAATCGGACGAAGGTCATGCAGAAGCTTCTAGCTATCGTCCAATCTGCTTGCTTCCCTTCATCAGTAAACTTTTTGAAAGCGTAATTATGAACAGAATGGTGGTCCACATCAACGAAAATTCAATTTTTGCCAATGAACAGTTCGGATTCCGGCATGGACATTCGTCCACTGGTCAACTTTTACGTATTACAAAATTGATTCGTTCCAACAAATCTGAAGGGTATTCTATAGGTTTTGCTCTATTAGACATAGAAAATTTTGCAATAAACATTGTTAAAATAATCCAAGGTTATCTTTAAATTCGTACACTTCAAGCTAATTATCAGAACTCCAAGTCTGAAAGACTGGTGTTCCTCAATATTACACAATATTTTCACATCCGACTTACCTGAGAACCTCAGAGATGTCAAACATCCTGTTTGCGGATGATACATGTTTCTCCGCTAAAGGACAAAGCATGCGTGTCATCTGTAGTAGACTGCAAAAACATTTTGATATACATGCAAAAATGAGAAATTTCGCCTAATGCTTCTAAAACTTAACTTATAGTATCCCCACATAAACCAAAAGCTCTTTATTTGAAACCCCTAAGTAGACATATTGTCATGATGAGAGGGGTTCCAATAAATTGGTCAGAAGGAGTTTCAACATACAAAAATCACATTGTGGGCATTCAAACCAAATGTAACAAATATGTAAAATGTCTGAATCCTCTAATTATCAGAAAATCAAAACATTCTCTTAAAAATAAGATTTCGATCTCCAAACGAATTTGCAGGCCGGCCATGTTGTACGATTTACCGATAGAGATTAGCTGTTGTAATACCAAGAAGAAAGCTCTGCAGAGAAAAAATTTGACAATTATACCTTCCTTGGTGTAGTCACCTAGAATATGCAGTGTGGAAGCACTGAAACAAATGCCGAATAAAATTATTAATAATTTCAGACTTTTGTCAACAAAAATCTAGGGTAAACGAACTCATCCACAGCCTCAAAAATATCTATGTCGATCGTGACACTGCTTCCTAGAGAGGCCCTGTCACGCTCAATACTGCCTACCAACAGGTTTCTGGATTTGACCCATTCACCACCAATCTGACTTTTGTTACTTCACGTTTCAGGCCAAGCGGGCAACCTTTTCAAATTAAATCCCGATAATATCCATGTCGTCCGCGAAATAGGCAAACTGAGCGGATCTTGCGAAAATTCTTCCTTGATTGTCAAGTCCGGCTCTCCGCATGGCACCTTCAAGCGTAATATTGAAAAGTAAAGCTCCGGACGCAATGATAGCGTAACGGCAACGGCAAGCGGAACCGGTCTAATAAATGTAGAAAAGTTGATAATTGAATTTCATTGAATTAGGTAGTTAGAATAATAAAATTAATGAATTTATATTAAAATTCGACACGAATGCACCATGTAGGAGTAAAGTGTCGTTAATAAAAACAAACAAACAAAACTCAGTGTTGGTTCGTTGACAGCTCAGTCGAGATGATATGATTCACGCTGGCGAACCGGTTTCCGTTGCCGTTCCGCTATCATTGCGTTTGGGCCTTCAGGGTAAAAATCACTCTGTCTTAGTCCTCGTTGAAACACGCATGAAAATTCATTAAAAACTAGTTCTTTGTCTCGATCCCTTCCTATCTCGATGGTCCTTTCGATATCGAGATGTGGAGTGGCGAGTTTGTAGCCCATCCCGGCTATTTGGGATGGTAAACTTCCGGTTCACAGGCGCCCGACGACCATTTGCTGGTGCTGTTTTGCGATCTACTCAGGGTCATGCATAATGGTCGCAGTTGCGCATCATCAGAGAAAAAAAGGATTTCTTGCGAAATTTGCCCATTTATTCTTTTAGGAATACGGAATCAGGAATATTTTCTGAATGGACCCTCGGAGAACTTCCTGGAGGAATTTCTTCGGGAATTACTCTATGGATTCCTTGAAAATTTCCGTAAAAGAATGCTCCAGGAATTTCTAACAAAATTCTTGTATGAATTTCTCCAGGGGTGTCTGTAGATATTCCTCCAGGACTCTCATGATTCTTTCAACCATGCTCCTAGAGATTTCCCAGATAGATTTGGGACTTAATGTCCTTCAGAAATACGATAAGCGGTGATACTTTTAAAGTGGTTTTATTTCTGATATGATCCCCTATAACACTAAGAGAATTCTCAAAGGAAACCTTTGAGAAATTCATGAAGGCATCACTGAATATCTCTTAAGGAATCTTTGGAGGAATTCCCGATGAATTTAAGAAGAACCCTCCAATTGAAGTATTCATGAAGGGATTCCTTCATGAATTTCTGAAGGAATCTCTGGAAGAATCCCGGAAGATTTTTTTGGACAAATTCCAGAAGGCATCTCTGGAAAAATTCTGGAGAAAAAAATTCGAGGAATTTAGGAACTAATTTCAAGGTCTAGAGGTATTCCTGGAAATATTCCTAAAAAAACCTTAAAAAATTACTGCAGAGTTCCACTTGAAGTTTGTTCAGGTGTAAGTGAATAAATTTCCTTCGAGAATTCCATAAGAGATTCCTTAAGAAAATAGAAGGAATTTAATCTAGAAAGATCGAAGATTCTTTCCGCGAGAATTGCTCCAGGGATTTTTCTAAAAATTTCACTAAAGATACCTTCAATAGTTACACTACATTCTTCCAAAAACTCTACTAGGGATTACTAGGGATTCTTCTGGTGGTTCAATCAGGTAATCCTACAACATTTTTACCAAGAATTCGATTAGGTCCATGAATTTTAACAGGAATACATCCAGTAGTTCTATTTTGAATTTTACCAGGGACTCTTGGAAAGATTCTACCAGTGATTTCTCCAAGAATTCTAATAGAGATTTCACCAGGGATTCTTCCAAAGACTCTATCAAAGAATACACCAAGAATTCTATCTAGGATTTTTCCCGGAATTGTACCAAGAAATTCTCCACATATTTTTTCCAATAATTTCAATTATTTTTTTTTTTCCTATAATTCTACTACATTCTTTCAGAAGCACTGGAGGAATCAGGAATTACCAAGAACTCCTCTAAGAATTTTACCAGGTACGTCCAATAATTCTATCAGGGATTCCTCCAAGAATGTTACCCGGTATTTCTTCAGGAATGCTATCAGATATTCCTCCAGGAACTTTTATAAGAATCCCTTCTAAAATTATAACTGAGATTTCTTCTAGAATTACCCACAAGTTTTTTCAAGGGAACCCTACATAGAATACTCAAAAAGTCCACCAGGAATGTGTAACGTTTTACTTTTTTGTAGTTTAAAAATATTAATAATAAACAAAAAAAAAATAAAACAAAAAATGGTTTTTTTTTATACAAAAAAAATAAAACAAAAAATGGTAGTTTTTATAGCGTTGAATAAAAATATTTCGTTTGCGTTCGTAAAATGCAGCGATCCATGTAGCGTAAGCATATGTGGATTGCGTTTGCCATAACGAATTATGAAAGCTTCGCAAAGCGCCATGTACACATTTTGGCGGACTACAGGCGTAATTCAGATTTGTCGCCATACCTACCACACGCCATGCAAAAGCAGTTGGCGCGATTTTCTATAATAGTTGCTTTTTGTTTGAATAGTTGGACGGTCAGAATAGGCAGTTTCTTGGCGCAAGAGTTTCTTCGACTCGATCATTTCGCTACGAAGTTGGCTGAAGAGCAGAAGTGCGCGAGTCGTGTGATAAAATTACGGTCAGTTGCAGTAAACTTTGAAAGCTGAAGTTAAATCTGGTGAAATTAAATTTGAAATCTTAGGTAAAAGTTAGTGAGTGAGTTTGAAAGTAACAAGTTGTGTTAAACGTTTTGTGTATTTCTTTCTTTTAGAGGACCGAGGTCCGTAAATTACTCGCGTTTCTGTTCAAAAGATTTTATTACGTTTCTACACGGAAAAAGGTAATTATATTTAATTAATAGCATGAAGACTTAAAACTAATGTGATTTCGCGTTGGACATGCAGCACTCTGCGCTTTTTCCGTACGGCTGGATTTTACGTCGGCATTTGGCATCCGTCGCCGCCGAATCGTGAGTTTTGGTAGTCCGTTCGTCGAGAATTCCGGCAGTCCGTTCATCGTTCAGACCCGTGTGCAGTGCAAAGGCCTGCCTTTTAACAGGTAGCTAAACGGAAGCGCGAGTGAAGTCGCTCAAGTTCTTCAGTAGCGAATTCCTTTCTTCGGACGTCAATTACCGAGGGTAAAGGTCCCAATCACGCAACACTTTGTGGGCCATTTCATCGAGAGTTTGGTTCGTCGAAGCGTGACGTCAATTACACGCCGCGAACCTCGATCCTAACCCAAAGATAGGGCTGCATTACTCCCCGCTCGGATTAGCGGACAGGTACGCGAAGCCGGGTCGCTGGGTACGTGTATTCCTATTGGCAGGAGCACGGTGCCCCGACATACCGTTATTATGAAATAAAATTGTCCATCAAATCTGAGTACAGGACTCGATTCCTGAGGTCATTTTGCACCTCTGGGCCATTTTTCAAAAAAATCCCTAGGAGGAATCTCAAGAAATCTTGATTTGAAGTTTTTGACTTAAAAATTCAATATAATCCATATTAATATTTTGCAATAACACTTAAAAAACCTACAAAAACGCTCAAAAAGTTGGCCAAACTGTTCTCATCTAGTATATAACTGTTACCGTTGTTATAATTAGAAATATTTACAACTGAACTAACTTACCGGAGTGGCTTGAGTATGTTTTATTTCATGGTTTACATTTCATTGATTGTTGTTTTTTATGTTAAATCTATTGGAAGGTAAAACATATAAATTAACAATTTACAAAGTTGTTATCTCGGGAAAAAAGGATATAAGAATAAACGTAGCACAATAATAGTTAGAAAATAAGCCATGTGAATACTTTTATACTCTATTTGAGCCAGTATCAACCCGTAGTTTCAAATCTGGAATGATTTGGTTGCTCTGGTACGCTCACGTCAATATGAAAAAGAAAATACGCGGATGTCTTTCACTGACCTCCACCTGATTGATGTTACTTTTTCTTCCGGCATTCGCACTAAAAGACCAGCTCACTGAAATTTCCCTTTTTTATTCGTTCAATAGTTTTCGCTACTGTTCTCAAATAAATGTGCTTAGGGAGCCAAGTACAAGCGTTTTATTCAGGGAAAATTGACAATGAGGTTTTATTTAGGCATGCTTGCATTCATCGTTGCTCTCTTTGCATTATTATTAAAAATATACTAATTTAGTTTTCGATACACTTTTGAGTGGTGGTGGTCTATATAGTCGGATAAGCCTTTATCAAGAAACAGTGTAGAAATGTCATTTCCTTTTGTCGGATCCCTAAGCTGGTTACGTAATCCGTAAAAGGAGATATCCGCAGCAAGAACACTTATTTTACTGCACGAGAAACATCATTATCACACGTCACAAGTGTTCTATGCCTCTTCAACAATTTCAACCACGTCCCCTCAAGCACTGCATCAGCACTAATAAAAGTGAACCTGCTTTTTTGTCTACATGCAACCATATACGTTTGGGTAGAGTAAATGGCATTACAAGCTTATCCTAGTTGTTTATATTTAAAATAGTGAAACCCTGCCTTACTGCACTGCGATCGATTCAAATAAAATCATCGTCTACAAAATCAAGGAGTATATGCGACAAAAAGCAATATTTAACAGTCAATTCGGAAACTCATATCTTTTCATTCCATGAAATTTAAAAAAAAAGTTAGGCTCCTCGTCTACAATTCTTATGCCTGATTGGATTTGTTAGCTTAATCAGCTTTAAGTCTTATTTTTAAATCTTTGATATTACCTGCAGCAGCTACATTTTCGTTCCTGAGTTGAACGAAACCTAGAAATCAATAAACAGATTGACCATGAATCCCGAATGAATTAAAACGAAGTAAATGGTTGCAGGTATATAGAGTGGAAGTCCAAGTGATGTTGATACTTAAATAGTACTTATTGGGGATTTGTTTGAAGTTGTTGACTTTGTTTATCTTCGAACACTTGTTACATATGACAACCATATTTCCCGTGTAGTTATAATCCTGTTGTTGCTGAGAATGTTGAATAGGCTGTTTTTTTACGTAAAGTTTTGAGGGCAATACTCGGTGGAAAACTAGACGTAAACATCAAGAGTAGTACCAGATGAAAGACAAAGAAGTAAACTTCATTAAGCAAAATAAATACGGCAGACTATGGTGGGCTGTTCGTTAATAATAATCAGCATTCAATGTTTCACGTTTATCGAACGTAACATCAATTGTATATTGAAATATATTTCTTAGATTTCATTCTATTAAACTAAGTTTTCTGGTTTAAGCCATATAAAAACATACTTAAACCACTCTGGTAAGTTGAGTTATATACTAGATGAGAACAGTTTGGCCAACTTTTCGAGCGTTTTTGTCGGTTTTTTAAGTGTTATTGAATTGATATGGATTAAATTGAATTAATATGGATTAAATTGAATTTTTAAGTCAAAAACTTCAAATCAAGATTTCTTGAGATTCCTCCTAGGGTTGTTTTTAAAAATTGGTATAGAGGTGCAGAATGACCTCAGGAATCGAGCCCTGTACTCAGATTTGATGGACAATTTAATTTCATAATAACGGTCTGTCGGGGCACCGTGAGGAGCGGATCGTCCCGGGTATTACTTGGCGAGATCGCCGTGCTACTCTCGTTTTCTGAAATCGGAAGCTTCCGTTCCAGCCACCACTCCCTCCGCAACGTTATTTCGGCCATTTTGCACGCGGGTCAATTCTTCGCTTCCCGCCAATTTGCAGCAGGGACACGCCGGTGGTCGCCATCTCGCTACCGCCATCGCCGAGTTCGATCGTCTCCATCATCGAGTCTGCGGAGTCGACGTTCCGTTCCCCGTCAACGAGCCTTCATCGAGTCAACGTAAAAGCCTGCACAGGTACGTGAAGAGCTTTATATACATGGCCATGTTTGCTCTTTTTTCCATTCCGTACGGTTTTCCTTTGTCCAACCCGAATGAAAGGTGAATTCGATTCCTAAAATAAAAGTTTTGAAGAAAGATTAGTTACTTTTTCCGTTACGTTTAACTATGTTTAAATAAAACTACTCGCTAACTTACATTACGTTTCGTTCCGTTTATTAGCTCTTTTGAGTAAGCATCCTCTTCTGAAGTCCCTAAAACTTTAAGGCTGTGGAGGAGTAAAAGTAATTCTTGCGTTTGATTTTCTAGTGTTGTTTACCAAGAACCGTTCAAAACTCTCCCAGAGAGAAGAAGTCTCTAAACGTCGGGCAAATCTGAACACGACTGGTGGTCTCTCATTGAGAGTGGCGCTTAAGCCACCGAGTTTGCTAATAATCTCTAGTGAAGTTTTACGAACGGTTACAAATGTCTCCATAAATCACTAATTTTATTCCTTCCTGTGCGGTTTCGAAAAGGTTTTTCCTCAAGGAATTCCAGCAGGGATTCCTCTAGTAGTTTTTTTTTTTCAGAGATTTCTACAATAACTTTGCCGACAATTTCTCCAGAAGTCCCATTAAAAATTCTGTCATTTTATTATGGACTCCTCCAAAAGCTTCATCAGAGATGGAGGTCCTGGAAGAACTCCTCAGATTATTTCAAAATTCTAATTCCACCAGGAATAACTCCAGAAATTCATCCATGGACTCCGTTAGAAATGCCTCCAGGGACAGAATGATGCTTCAAAAAACTACCCTGGTTTTTTTTCGGAATTCTTCCTGAGATGCCTCCTGGTATTTCTTTAAAATTTTCTGTTCAGGCTCCTGGCTCACTAGAAAAGATTTGGAAAGGAGTTCATTCATTTGATTCATTCAAGGATTTTTCAAGACAAGCTTTCAAGGGTGGGTCGATTTTTTTTTCAGATGTTTACTCAGGAATCTTTGAAAAACTTTCAAGTATTTTTTTTTTAAATTCACTGAGAATCTCGTCAGTTATTGAATAAGTTATTTTCCTTAATATTTCCAGGAACAAGTTTACAAGTGTTGTGCGACGCGAGTGGTCCCAAGTTTGCTGCCCTTGCTGGTTTTTGACCGATTGTAATTGTGCCGAGTAGTCAGCCCTAGTATCCAGTGGGAACATACCGACGAAGTTGCATGCCACCCCTCGACCGGTCGTGATGAAAGGCCGTTCGTTACCTCTCGCCCGTCAAGAAGTGCGAAGTGCTGCGGCGAATGATCCGCCATCTGGCGCCAGGTGATATGCAGTGCAAAATAATTTCCTAATAACCCTATTCCCATTTCCTTCAATTACTAAAAAAAACCTAACAAATGAAATTAAAATTTTATATGAGCTTTTTGTAATTATTTATTTTAGCTATGATTCATTTTTTTCTATCTTTTGTTGAATTCAATTTTACGGAATAAGTGTGGGAAGTGAGTCCGTCCAGAAGATAACCGATTCTCCCGGATAGACCCTGAAAGGGCTTAAATGTAAATAATCTAATAATCTGGTAATTTTTGGACTTAGGACTACGTCTTTCTTCTCTATACAGGAGTGAAATTGGAATTTCAAAACCAAGAGCGTTACGCTGGCATGAAATATTTCAAATGTTTATAACTTTTTACTGGCTTAACGAAATTCCTTGATTAGCACCTAAATCGAAAGACAAGGCATCAATGATTCATTTCGTTTACTTACTGAATCCCACATACCTGTCCAAATAGTTTAATAACTCACTCTTAAAAATAATGAAAATCACTCCGGACGTAATTCACATTTTGACTGAACGACACATGATGTAAGTGATGAAAAAACGTAATACAGGTCGGACTCGATTATCCGGAGTATCGATTTTTTTTCACTCCGGATAATCGAATCCTCCGGATAATCGAATCACTAAGAAAAAAAATGAAATCTTCGATAAAAGAACTCAAATATTATCTTTTTGTTGTTGTTTTATTTATATGATGCGGTGGTGTAGCCAGAAATTATTTCTAGGAACAGTAGGGGTCTCTACAAGAAAAAAAAATTGAACGGCCTACACGAAAAATCACTTTTTCAAACCCCCCTTTTATTCATAACGTTTAAAACTGCAAAACCATTTATATTGTGTATTGCAATACCAAATTATCTCAGATTTATGCATAAATATTGAAAAATAAGAACATCAAAAAACAAGTTCCGGATAATCGAGTCTAAAATTCCGGATAATCGAATCCCGGATAATCGAGTCCCTGGATAATCGAGTCCCCGGATAATCGAGTCCGACCTGTAATGGGTTCTGAAGGATGTATTGAAATAAAACTGTAATTTTACATAATGAAGGGCATGAAAACGATGCCGTTATAATTGATATTTCTCGAATCAGACACCATCGTATTTAAAATGTGACACAAATTCACGTCATTTGTTTGAGAGGCGAATGAACGCTTTTGCGGTTAAAGCCTCGTTAAACCAACCAACCAACCAATCACGTCATTTGGCTCGCTTCTTTTATGTGCACCCAAAAGACGTAAAATCGCATGATTTTTTCGGAGTGTGCTGTTTTAAAAGAGAAAGTTGATTTCAAGCAAATCTATGAATAGGAGTGCTAGAGAAAAGTTGACGTCATTTGCTTTTCACTCCCCGCTTGCATCGCTTCTCAGCAGGTAACAGATCGGCTTGCGCTGCCCGGGCGTGCTTCTCAAGCACAGACATCGATAGTGAAGAACCCCCCGTTTGTCTTGCTTTGCTCAAATCAAACTGACCATCGACCGGCCGAGAGAAGATGCCGTCCGAAGTCAAAGCCATCACCGTTGCCGCCGCCAAAAAGAAGAAGAGGAAGCAGTCCACAGAATAATAAGATGGTTTTGGCCACCATCACAGCCCTAAACGAATGGAAAGGGTCTTCCCTGCAGGTGATCGAGAAATACATTAGCAAAAATTACAACTGCGATGTCGGCAAGATTGGCAAGAGTGAAGTGAAATCCCGGAGAACTATGGTTGGCACCCGAGAAGGAAAAAAGAAGGCAGCTCCTAAGCAAAACCCCACCAAGTTTCAAAAATCGCCGCGATGAAGAAGACCCCGAAAAAGCCGCCACCGCAAACCTCATCGGGCGAGGAGGATTGAAACCAGTGCGCTGTCAAAATATGTCCGTGTTACTCGATTTCGGCCCTTTTGAGGGCCAACAAATGTATGCTGAAGAGTTATTTCTGTAATATTTCCTAATGTGTTTACCACATACTTGCTATAATCTCTTAATTCTTCTCGTAGCATCATACAATATCTGATTTGTTATGAATAATTGATAATACGGCACTTTGAGGATGTTTCCGAAGACGCTGCAGTGCCGTCGGGATGCAATAACAGCATAATGCTCATCTTGTACATCCCTTGCCAAGACATCAATTTTATATAGCCTATTTCCCGGATCAGAGAGCTAAGAATACGAAAAGGAGGAGCACCATCTGCTATTTTAAGGGTACAAAGAAGGTATGCTTTCTTTGTTGAATTCGGCTTCATTCCATTTTAGCTTTCGAGCTGGAAAAAAGTCCGCCGAATCTGCTCAGCTCCTCGTTATTTATTTATTTATTTTATTAATTTTCTCCATCTGAAACGATTGTCTTAATGAAGATTGATGGGGGGAATAGTCAAATTGAATTGCTTGCATGGTTCATAAATCAAGTTGGCATAAAAACCCCATATCTTTTCGACAATGATTTACACATACATAACATATAAACGTCTGGCAATACAAATGAATACAAATGCCACAGTGTTCTTGATCAACAAGATGCTGCAAATCCAGCGTCCGGATTGTGAAATCGCTCAAGATTTGTAGATTGACTCGCACTTGCAGAATTGGCCCTGCAGGAATCGGTGCGCCAACGCAAGATTTGCACGTGATGACTGAAGAAAATTAGCCAAAGCTGTTCGTAGAAGTGCCCATCGTCATCGCCACCGTAAACCTCATCGGACGAGGATTCCAACATGTGCGCCGTCATAATGTGTTTCCGTGTTACTCGAATTTCACAGTTCAATCGGCCCTTTTCAGGGCCAAAAAATGTGTACTAAAGAGTAAATTGTGTAATATTTCCTAATGGGTATACCACATACTTGCTATAACCTCTTGAATCTTCTCGTAGCATCATACAATATCTGATTTGTTATGAATAATTGACAATTGCCAATAGGGGCCTTCCTTAGCCGAGTGGTTACAGTCCGCGACTACAAAGCAAAGCCATGGTGAAGGTGTCTGAATTCGATTCCTGGTCGGTCCAGGATCTTTTCGTAGTTTGAATTTCCTTGCCTTCCCTGGGCTTGAAGTCTCATCGTACTTGCCACACGATGTACGAATGCGAAAATGGCAACTTTGTCAAAGAAAACTCTCAGTTAATAACTCTGGAAGTTCTCATTGAACACCAGACAGCAGACTCTGTCCCAGTGAGAACGTTATGCCAAGAAGAGGAAGAAGAATTGACAATACGGAAAATTGAAATTTACGGTGGCGATGACGATATCGATGACTGGGGCACTTCTCAAAACAGAGAGCTTCTCAATGTTCTTAAATTCACAAACAATTACAATAATAAATTAATTATAACTAAAGGAAGGTTGCAATTATGACAATTTATTTAAATTCAAATGCAGCAAATCATATGCCGTAGTTGACGTCATGCAGTCGTGTCTTGTACACAACCCCTACTGATTTTTTAAAGTATTTTACTTTGAAATCCGAAACTCTAAAACTTCCAAGCCAAAAGACAGATCTTCCTTAAAAGTATAATTTAATTGAATACTCACAATCACAGCACCTATCATCTATCATCAAACATCCTAGCATCTGCAAAAAGCTACCGCACTGTTATTAGAGTCTGACCCAGAATTAATCGAAGTTGTGTCCATAGTAGTCCTACGTCAACCACGTGATAATGTAACAGACATTACCTACCCCAATTTTTTAACACAGAACACTCAGATATAAGAAATGAATGTAATGTTAGGATTGATACTAATAGAGAATAAAAAAAAAACATATAAAACAAACATCGGTAATCTTGACGTTACTTAAATGTGAAGTTATATTCGAATCTCTTATTAAAAACGACAATCTTGAACTCGTCTCGTACACGTACACGTCTTAAAAACGTTAATAGAAAACCATAACAACCTACTTGTGATCATGATATGAACATTATGTGGCATGATTAACAAAAAATAAATAAAAAAACCTGGATGTAGAATTGGAAATTTTGAAAATAACATCTCACATTTCGTACACTACGACTTATAGGGTTAGTTCTTTGTTCTAAGGATAGCATATCGACAAGCGTCGCAAATTTTATCACGCAATCAAGGTTACGCGCTCTTTCCGAATCAGGTAAATGTGGTCCCTCGACAACTCTATTCCCATCACGTCCTCCCGATCGCAAACGATGACATCTTCCCTCTGAGAATTGCACCATCGCTTCCAGAAGATCAATTTTCCGGTTGTCCAGCATAAACTGACAGCTTCGGGAATCTTTCGAAGGAATGTGGACCACAATTAAATCGTAAGGAATTTTCCTCATCGCCTAATTTGTGACAATCCGTGCTGCAGCTGAACAAAGTTTCAATTCTATACCTCGATGCCAGCATTGCCACGAGGAGGCTAATTAAATTTTGCATCACCTTCGCCACGAATCGATCCGCGTTCCATCCTCGAAACAAGAGCCATATTTAAATCAGTTCTAGTGGAGATAGTGCTTTTTTACTCTGGATCACTTATCTGCGATACGATAGGCATCAAATCATGATATGGTCATCATTATGTCGTCGATGGCCGGCAAACGAAAATATGGAAAGGAATCTGGAGATTTCCATCGAAAAGTGTCACTGCTAGCCGATCGATGCTCATTATCATAAATACTTCACTCCTCGAGTAACAAGAATGTCGTTGACTTTTAAAGTACTTTCAAGCAAGTTACCAGTGTAGGGACAGCTTGAAAGTAATGTGCAGTAGCTCCTAGACGAAGATTATTGATTTTCCACTGGGTCATTATCATATTTTTACCATTAAAATGCTAAAATGACATCAAGATGTAGATTTACTACAGAGAGCGAAAATGCTGTTCGACGTCGTGACTCCAGACACCAATTTCGGCCTATGAGATAGAGATATGTATTCGGCTTCCAACAGCTCAATTGTAGAAGCGTAAAATAGTGTTAACCAATTTCCACGTCAAATTATCCATCTAGCTGCTGTGATATGTTGAATCGGGAACTTCTCTACCGGTATCCATTCTTTCTACCACCGCGTGGCAAATGGTGCAATCAAATTAATAACTTTTTGTGCGTTTTGCTTCGGTAGTTAGCTGTTTATTTCATGGGCGTAGTCAGGAGAGGACAGGTGGAGCTATTGCAACATCAAAAATCTTTGTTGAATTGATATTCAAAAAAATTTCAGGTCAGCCATGTTGTAAGCTGTACCAATATGGACTAGCAGGAAGACTGCTCTGCTGAAGATTCACAATAAAATCTGACGTTCCCTCCCTGAGGAACTTTAGAGACTTCATGTGCGACAAAAAGAGACCAAACAAAACCAAGAAAGCAAAAATAATTCGAATAAGGACTAGAACCTAAGAGTTTTCATAAAAGAGTTCGGACAGACATTTCTTTAAGAATATTTCTAACCAGGGCCGGTTTTACAAATATAGGGGCCCGGGGGCCATTGTCTTGCGGGGGCCCTTTTCCCAAAAGAATATTTTTCAAATAGACTATATATTTTAAATGTTCTTTGGAAGGTTTTCATTATCAGAAGTCAAACTATTTTAAAACTTTCAAAAAATGTTTTCCCTTGTGAAAGGTTAACCAATTTGAAGTAATTTAAACAATGTTTTCCTTAATATTCTGCATATCTTCGTGGATCTCATATGTTATATTTAAGGGTATGCGATATGGCTTTTTTCCATGTCGATACGAAACGAAACGATACGCGGAATATCTTGCGCTGATAATGACGAAACGAAACGAAATTTAAAAATATTTCGTATAACTCGATACGGAATTTTTCGAAACGAAACTAAATTTTTGAATTTGTTTCGCGGAATACACGTTTAAGTTTTTTTTTCTTGTCAAAAGCTGGAAATTTGACAATAGGCATAAAAAACGTCTTTTTAAATCCTCTATCATACAGTGGCTCAATTTCATTTTCGTACGGGGCACTGTTTTCATATCAAGTTGGTATAAAACTATTAAATGGTGCATGGACTTCGATATACTTTATCAATAATGAAGGTTATAGGTGTCATCTATTGTTTGGCAATGACAAACTGTATTCATTTGCTTAAATCTTTGGAATAATGGAAAAGTATTGAGATTGTGTCTATAATTGACCCAATTCCATATTCGTACACCTAACAAAAAAGAAATATACACCATTCAAAACTAATTTTCAATGGACTAGATGACTACTTAAGCTCTTCGTTGTGTTGTTCAGATGCAGTAGAATACATTTGGAAAAATTATAAACGGATATATTTGAAACTTAAGTAAATTCAAGAAAAATACCAGTTTTCCCATGTTTTTTGTTAAAATATTCTGTAAGTCGAACAATAAATTGCATTTTTTTCATCATCACTTCCCTAAGAATGATAATTGCGAATATTGCACAAGTTTCAAAAAATTATAATCAGTTTTAGAGTAGCTAAGAGTGGATATCGACAACTTATACTTTTGAATCTTAGGTAATATAATATTTATAACAAATCCAAAACCAAAAATTTTAGTCAATTTCTGTATGTTTGGCTCCTAAATGTATATACATAATCCATAGTTAATGTTCCTATCAAAACATTGCGTAATTATCATTTTTAATTTACATTTTACTACCAAACATGATTATAGAGATTTATAGAACAAATATTATTGCCATAACCGCAACACAAACGTGTTTTTAAAATGATGAAAACAACAGGATATATTCTATTAAATAGTGTATCAATGCTATCTGCTCATTCAAGTTATTTTGTATTTTTCTTATAAAATCAATAAATTGCAAAATAGGGTGCTATTTTGAATATAATTTAAATATTATTTCAAAGATAATTGAATATTACGATGACATCAATTATGTGGAGGTATGTACAAGGTAGTTTAGGGTACTTTATTGTAAAACGAAGTTCGTAGTTCAAATTATTTTTACAGACAAATTCGAGATTAACATTTACCTGTTGTTTAGAATGAAAATTTGGTTTACATTGATTAAAAATATCATTTTAGAAGAGTTTTGAACTTATGGCACAACAATTTTCTGAACTCAAAAGGGATAAAAACTGTTTATGATTTCTGTAAAGTGTATATATTTCAACTAAATTTCTATCAGAGCTTACGAGTATAATCTATAGATTGGATCCAATGACAAAAATAAACGTAATTATTCGAATTATTGGATTTTATAGCAAAAATCATTGGAAAACTGGCATTTCTCATAATTTTACCTAAATTTTATATATGTCCACTAATAAATTGTCCAAATGTATTTCACTACATCTGAACATCATAATAAAGCACTTCAGTAATCAAATAGAGCTTCTAAATTTAGTTTTGAACGTTGTGCGTTTGAATTTTGGTAGGTGTACGAATATGGAATTGGGTGAATTTTAGACATCAATTCAATACTTTTCTATTAATCCAAAGATGAATGTAAATGGAAACATTTTGTGATTGGCAAACAATAGATGACACCTATTACCTTCAATGTGGATAAAGTATTTGTAGCTCAATACTTCATTTAATAGTTTTTTACTAACTTGATGTGGAATCAGTATCCTGTACGAATATGAAATTGGGCCACTGTATGGAAACCTTAGCGTTGCTCAGCGGAATCCTTACATGTTTTGGTAAGACTTGTTTTCTGTTTGTTTGAAATCTTCTTAATAACTTTAAGGTACACAGGTATAATACGCCTCCCCTAAGGAAAAACTGCTCTATCGCAGTGGCAAATGCATTACTTCTATAGTTTTTGGTGTCAAAGTGTTATTTACTTAGTTGGTCATGCTCTGCATGCAACTTTCTCTTGCCAGGAAGCTTCTAGAAGGAGTAGAAGACGTTTTCTGTAAACGGTCCAAATCTTGACGTTTCAAAACAAACCGGGCAATATGCCCCTCCCATAGAAAAAGTTCCGCAGCGCTGTAGAAATGTTTACAAAAAGAATTCCACCACTTGCTAAGCTTAAAAGGGTCCAAGAGCAGTCGTCTTCCGGTAAAAGTTTTTGTAATAAATACAATATTAAAGGATGGGCTTCATTTACAACGAGGCTTGCCTATCGGACCCAAAATTTTATGCCAAAAAGCTGATTTTCGATATTTTTGGCATTTTATTAGTTGTTCATACTTCCTAAAGATCTTATATGCGCAACATCATTTTTTTGCAAATATTTAAGATTTGTAATCATATTTACGTGTTAAAGAAGCCTCAATCCCTTGAAAATGAAGTGGGGCGTATTGCCCGGTTGGGGTATAAATACCAATTTACCCTATAAGGTGTCATTTCAATATATCTGACACTCGCACAAGGCAATGAGTGGGTTTAATTTAAATGTTACAACTAAGAAGTGGGTTGAAAAGCAAATTTTGAGAGGAGCCCAAAATTAATTTGATTTTTAGAAATGCCTTACAATTTTTTTTAATCATGTGGATGTGATGTTATGCTAATATATACCATAAAACATGGAATAATGATATTCATTTTTTTTTGCTGTACTTTATGCTTTGTGGCTTGAATGAATGTGATTGGGGACACAAGTGGATAAGTGATCATGAAAACACTAACTGAGAAGCAGACTCTGTCCCAGTTGGAACATAACGCCAGAAAGAAGAAGAATAAGTAAAACAGAGGAATCACTGGAATATTTGTTTTAGTATTTGCTGGAGTATTGAATTAAATTAAATTTTTAAAAATCCATCTTCACATACCTAAGAAATCAATCAAGATAAATTTAAAAGAACTGCAAAAGTAATAAACTCCAAGAAATATTGCGACAGCAACTTAACCAGGATTGCCTGTTGGGGTTAATTTAGAAATTCCTTATAAATTTTCTGGAAAAGCCTTGCATAAACTGTGAATTAATTCTTGGAGGGATCAAATCTGGATGAATGAAACTTTTAGAGTAAACCTTGTAGAAAATACTAAATGTGTTTCTATTATTTTGTAGAGCAAATACTGGAGAAATGATCCTGTTCCAAAATCTGTGAAGGAATTTCTGGACGATTTCTGGAAGAATTAAGGATTGTTGATATTATCTCATTTTCAGATTCTTTGTTTAAAACTGACTACAAAATCACATTTTCACTAAATTTTGAGCCTTAAGAAGCTAAAATATTTGAAAATTTCGAAAAAAAAAGTTTTGAACCTGGACTACATAGCATAGAGGAACCGCAAATAAGATTGACAAGTTCACCCATGTTCGTTCAGACAATCCGTCTTTCAATGAGCTAAATTTAATGTTTGGCTTATTTTTTTTTCTCGAGATTTAGATGTGCGAAAATCGAAAAAAAAATTGTTGCGCTTTTCCATTGTGAAATACCTTAGGTACCCCACCAAACTTGAATCTAAATCCGGAACCAATTATGATGTGCATGCAAATTTATAACTGATTTGTGATTTTTACTAAAACAAATCATCATAATCGATCGAAAGATGGCGAAACTAGAGAATTTTGTAATGATGTACATTCACCCCACAGTTATGAATAGCACACAGATATGGATCAGAGTTGAATTAAAACGGGAATATCATCACCAAATGGAATTGTAATTACGTAGAAAACATTTTCTATATGTGAACCATAAATCGGTACAGCATCGCAATCAATTATAATGTGCTTATGCATAGTTTTGCCGTGCGTAGGAAATAAAATGTCAACCGTATTCCCAGAAGTGTTGATTCCCAACTGTGGGGCAATGAAAACCATACCACAGTTATGAATCAATGATAAGATGATTCCGAAACAAACGCCAAAACGTATACTTTCACTAGCACACCATTCGTTTGCCACGCAGATAAATTGCTGTTATAGTGCTCTGATCCATAATATGAGTCGATTTGATCCATAATAAGGATCCTCCTCATCCACTGATCCACATCTGTGGGGTGGACATCGTTTGGAATTTCTATCGAAATCGACACTTTTTCGTAAATAATCGGGTATTTTGAGGTGTATTTTCAAAAACAAATATATTTTGCAGTGCTAAGTAGGTAATTTTGTTTTGTACAGCGTCAGAATGTTTTTTAATCCTATTTTGTTTAGGAAAATGACCCTAAGCTGATCCATAACTGTGGGGTGACTGTATTATCAATATTCGCATTTTTTTAATTGGGGGTCGTGAGGAAATTATTTCACGCTATAAGAGGAGAGAGGGAGTTGGTGGTGTGGTACAGCGTCAATAAACCTAGATTTATTTTTCTATATAAAATAATGTATGTTTAAGGTGAATATAAATCGAAGGCATATCTCAGAATTTCAAGAGCACAAATCTAACGTACCCGACAGCGTTTCAAGTTGAACACTTGATCGATTGGCCATCGAGTAACCAAACGATAGAGTTTTCAGCTTGAATGGACGTATGGTTCTTTAGATTTGTGCTCTTGAAATTTGAGGTGTGGCTTTGGATCACCCAAATCAACGCGATTTTTTAAGGCAACAGCGACAAACAATCGCTGCGGTTTCGCTGCTACATGTAGAATTTCATGACACAACAACGAAATCGCGGAGAGCCTTCACTCATTGATGCGTGCTATTAGTTTTCTCTTCTATTCTCCTGCTGTTCTTATGCAGAGTTAAAAGTGACGTCATAGCGGGAAAGCAAGAGAGAGAACTAATGCGCGCATCAATAATCTGCACCACCTGAGCAAATCCAGAACATCAGGGACTCACGCTCCGCAGCTTTTTTTGACATTTGCGTACAAACAATTTTTGCGATATACTAACGCATTTGCTCAAAAGAACACGCGGAGGAAACGAACAACCGTGGTTTTGCTCTCTTCATTCTTATGGAAGATAACATTGTGGTAGTTCATCAAACGCAGTTGTTCCTTTCCCGGGCTATTCGCCGCGAGGAATGGCAAATGGCAAATGGGCGTTTTTGGAAACTTTACAACGGCGGTGCAGTTTATCATATCCTGCGGACCAGTCAATACTAGTCATTCCACAGTTATGAATAGCACACAAATATGGATCAAAGTTGGACGGAGAATATCTCATCAAATAGAGTAGCAATTACGCAGAACCCATTTTACCTACGCGAACCATAAATCTATACAGCATAGCAATCAACAAGAACATGCAACACATTTGTTCCATTCGTAGGAAATAAAATGTCATACATATGCCTAGAAGCCACCATACCACAGTTAAGAATCTAAGATTAGACGATTCCTAAAGAAACGCCAAAACGTATGCTTTCACTAGCACACCATTCATTTGCGTCGCAGATAATTTGCTGTTATAGTGTTCTGATCCATGATATCAGTCGATTTGATCCATAATACGGACCCATTTTTGACTGTAGCTAGGAGTAGAAGCGAACGCTTTGCTTTTTTTGTTCGAAATTAAACTCGAATTTCGCGAAATTCTGTTTTATTCCGTTTGTTTTCAATTTTCCGTGGAAATATTTTAACAATTTGGCGAAACGAAACGAAATAGCAAAATACAAATTTCGCCTGTGCGAGTTCCGTGGAATTCCGCGGAATTTCGTTTCGAAGCGTATTTGACGGAATCATTCGGTATTTCGCATACCCTTAGTTATATTCAATGTTTTTTGGGGTTTCACCGCCAACAACAAAATACTTTTGATGATTCACTTTTTATTGGTACCTTAATTGAAATTACACAGATTTTATTCATGTTTAAATATTCAAGTTGTTGAACATACAGATTTACCTACCCATTTCGAACTGAAGAAATTGGTATGGGGCTGGTAGCAGGTCTTTTTCTAAAAATTTGGGTTCTATTTTAATTGAAATTTCCAATTTCAATGGAAGATCTCTAAGGTCTCCATTAGAATCAAAATGGTATCTAAAGTATATTTTTCCTTATTGTGATTGCTGTGAATCCTGATGCAAAATATTGCTGGCCCCAGAGAAAAATTCAATCATATTAACGCAGCTCTTCAGCAGTGTCTTCAAGGATTTGGTCTCACGTGTCTCGAGAAAAAACTTCAAGAAATCTGCTAGTGACTTGTCTGGAGATTTCATCTGGAATACTTTTCAAAGAGTAAAACAGGGATCTCTCTACATTTTTTCATAGAGATTCCTTTACCAGTTTGCCCAGTAATTCTTCGAGTGATTTTTCAGAGGATGCTTACAAGATTTTCTCCAGAAAATCCTTGAGCACTCCAACGATACTACCTACAGTTACTTCCTTAGTGATTATTTTCCAAAGAATATACCAGTTTTTTTTTTCAGTTATTCCATTTGTAACTCTTGTAAATCTTACAATGATTTTTTGATGTTCTAAACGTAAATTTTGGAGGATATACTAAGGAAATTGAGAGAAGAATCATCGAAAATACCTGGAGGAATAAGGACTTCCTTGAGAAATATCCAAGAGAATCTTTGAAGAAATTCCAGATATAATCTCAAAGGTTATTCCTGTGGTTATCCTTGGTAACATCCAGATCCAGGAATTCCACTGCAAATAATCACTTTATGAACTCCTGCAGTAATCTTCGGAATAGAGTAGTGTTGGATCCGCTGAATCTGTTGTATGCTCCTTGTGAGCGAGCGACGGAATCCGGATCCATTGTGCCCGGTTCGAAGAAAAAACGAAATGCGTCGGTGAAAAACAAAAAAAAAACGCGTCAGTAGAGTTTGATACGTTGAACCTGTTGTATGCTCCTGTCGAGCGAACAACGAAATCAGTATCGTGTCTGGTTTGGATAGTGCGGTCAGTCGTGTATATGCTCACGTATTCATTTCGAATTATATATTTATCGTTTACCAAAGCGAATCCTTTTCCATATCCAAACTCCCAGTGTTTTCTTGTGGAAGTGCAGAGGACTCCTCGGCTTCTGTAAAGCAAGTAATATGTCAACATTTCCCTCCAATTACCAAATTAACCTGCATTCGGATGCAGCCGGTGCCGGTATTGTTTATTATAATAATAAGAGCACCAGTATTTACACATTGAGGATGACACTGATCCCGAGTAGCGTCTGTTGGTTCCCTGTGTAAGTACAGCTGTTCTTGCAATAGCTTGGAATAGCAACTGCGGGCGGTCAATCATGCTCATGCTTATGCAGTAATCTTCGGAATGATCTCTGAAACTTTTGTAAATACAAAAAAAAATCTCACTTAATTCCTAGAGAATATCATGAAAAAAAAACTACGAATTTCAAGAGGAATTACAAGAAAAGAGAAAAAACCACAGTTTGAAATCGGTAATTCTCATAATCCAGATAATATAGAAACTTGGGGTCTTTATTAAAGTTGATCTGGAGGTGAAGCCCTATCTGATGGTACCTCATTTAATTCGTAATTTGACCGCTAGGTGGCACTAGCCGGCATGGAAGTCTTACTTTTGTTTTGCAGATATTTCATGATCCTGACCATTTAGAAGGATGGCGTCTTCGGCAAAATTGTTTAGTAAGTTAAGGACTATCATTGTTCGAGCTAGTTGCCACCAGGTGGCGCTAGTGTGCATGAAACTTTTGTTTGCAGATATCTCAGGAGCCTGACCACTAAGAAAGATAGTGTCTTCGGCAAAGTAGTTCAGTAGCTCAAAAGTTATCATTATTTGAGCCAAGAAATAGAATATTTAGCCACCAGGTGACGCTGGTGACGCTAGTGTTTTTCGGATACTGCAGAATCTTAACTTTTTAGACAGGCACCTTTGGAAAAGTTGTTCAGCAGCTCAGGAATTATTATTATTTTACAAAATCTCGATCTTTAAGGATTAAAGGAAGAATTTAAGCTTCTGAACAACTCTGCCGAAGACCCCATCTTTCTAAGTGATCAGGCTCCTGAGATGTTTGCGAAACAAACGTTTTATGCCGCCTAGTGGAAAATTTTTGAATCAACTAGCTCAAAGTTCAACTACAAATATATTTGTGGAGATTTGTGGGGCCCTAAAATGTGGGGGCCCGGCTATACCCCCCTCGTTTATAACTTTCCTTTTTTTTTGCGGAATTACGAAGTATCATTCGTGGCATTACGACAAGTATTGCGTTTTTTTTTCTCTGTGGGTATTCAGAATCACTTTTTTTTCACAGATTTTATTAGAAACTAATTCAAATGCTTCAAGTTTCCTACAGATGTTACTATGCAGATTTATTTAATGAAATTCTCCTAGTAATTCTTATTGTGCATTTTCCATGTAATTGGTTCAAGAACATTGCTTACTATACCTTCAAAAATTCAAGTTGGTTATTGTTCGGTTCAAAACCGAAGTTTAGTTTTAAGTCATTTTTGTTTTATTTGTTTTCCACCATTTTGTTTGAATTCAGCCCTAAAATCCATTACCTTTATGTAAACCCAAAATCATTGCCCTTTTTCCCCACTCTCCATGTTAATTAGTCATTTGCGCCTTTTCCCCAATATCCACAAAAATCAATACCTTTCCCCCATTCCCGATACGAAAAGTAATAAATGTTAGTTTGTAAGTCAGCCAATCCAAAAGTCAGCCAGAATTTCCCATCGCAGCAACCCTCTCCCATCCAGCCTTGTAGTTTTTATTTCTTTTTGTTGTTTTTGTTTCGTCTTTTGACATTTCCATGAAGATGGGAGGAGCCTATTTGAGTCAGTCGATTGCCACGATGCTAAAAACATAGGTATATAAGTAAACCACGTTGCGCAATGCGTATCAGTATTTTTGTATCCGTTGAAGAGTAAACATCGAAAATAAACGCCAAGTGAAGTAGAAGCCAGCAATTCTTTCCTTTTCACCGTAGAGCATCCAGTTCCCGTCCTCCACTGCCAGTCGAGCCGATCGCTGCTGCTGCCGAAACCGAAGACCAGATACAGTCCACCGTTCGTCGCTGGCAATTGATTTGTCCGTTCGTTCCTGTCCACAAATTGATCCCACCCGAGGTAGTCGATTGTGGACACGGTTCGTTTGCACGCGGAAAACCAATTGTCTAGCAGCATTCGAGTTCCGCCGCTTCTGGAACAGCAACAAGGGTTCCATAGTAGCGTTTGTCCCCTCGATTCGATCCACAGTCAGACCTTTCCGGTAATCTGCTGTGGACACCGTTTCGACTGCACACGGACAACCTACTAGCCCTGGCCTGTTGTTGTTAGCCAGTCGCTGGAACCGATTGCGCACCCGCCAGGATCCCGTTCCCTTCCCGTTTTGCCACTTTGTGCACCGCACATTGTTTGGTCCCATTTCGAACCGGATAGCAGCATCGGTGGCATTCCAAGCGCAGCTGGAAGGACATTTAGTCAGATCTGGTGGAGGAAAAAGAAATTGCTCCGCGATCATCCCTCCCCGTACGGCGTCTCTCGCGTTCCGAAAGTACAGTTCGCGCGAAGTGAAAAAGTGAAACAGGTCCGAACAAGTTCGGTGAAAATAGTTGTGTGTGTGAGCCCGTCGAGGGCTGAAAATCCTGTCCGAACAAGTTTCGGAAAAGACAGTAGAGTTGTGTTGTGAGCCCGACGTGGGCTGAAAAATCCTGTCCGAACAAGTTTCGGAAAAGACTTTAGTGTGTGTGAAAAAGGACAGTTCCAGTAGTGTGTGTGCCCAACCGGGACGAAGAAAAAGTGCTAAAACGTGTGTCGATAATGCTAGAACACACCCCCGTGAAAAGCAAGCAGGACAAAATGGCCGAGTTGAAGACGCTCGTCCATCTCCGTGGCCAAGCCAAGGCCAAAGTGACCCGGATCCGGAAAGCCATCGAGGAAGTTATTGAAGGCGACGTCATTCAGTTCACCATTGCCCAGCTGAAAGTGTACTCGAGGAATTTGGAGACCCATTTCCAAGAGTACCTCAACTTGCACCACCAAATCACAGCTTTACTACCACCGGAAAAGCTGGATGATAATGATGCCACCTACCTTCAGTTCGAGACCCACCACACGGAAACCGCCATGTTGGTGGAAGGCCTGATTTCGTCCGCTACCCCGCAACCCAACCAGCCACCGCAAGTGCTCCAACCCGATGCAGGTATGATGCAACCACAGATTGTTGTCCAACAGCAACCACTTCCGGTTCCTATTCCGTCATTTGATGGGAAGCCGGAAAATTGGCCACGATTCCAGCAAGTGTTTTCCGACATCATGAATCGATCCAGGGACTCCAACGCTGTGAAGCTACACCATCTTGAGCGGGCACTAGCGGGTGGTTCCGCCGCGAAACTTATCGACCCGAAGACGCTCAGCGACGGAAATTTCGCCCACGCTTGGGAGTTGTTGCTTGACGTGTACGAAGACGAACGAAAGGCAGTAGACTCTCACATCCATGGCTTGCTGGGTTTGAAGCGGATGAATAAGGAGAGCTCCAAGCAGATGAGGGAGCTTTTGAACGAGGTAACCCGCCACGTCGAAGGATTGAAGCTGTTGGAGCAGGATTTGGAAGGCGTATCCGAGAGGTTTGTCGTCGTCATCCTGTCCGATGCATTCGACCCCGAGACGAGGAAGCAGTGGGAAGCTACCATTCCCCATAAGGAAATCCCAACCTATGAAGCCACCATCAAGTTTATGAAGGAGCGATGTTCTTTGTTGGAACGTTGCGAAGCCAGCCACCCGAAGTTGTCGTCCACCAAGGAATCCAACCCGAAGTCCACCCTGAAGCCCCAACCGGCGAAGTCGTTCGCTATGGCTACACCCGTAGCTAATAGTGAGGCGACCTGTGAGATCTGTAGTGCAAGTCATCCCAACTTCAAGTGCGACAGGTTTGTTTCCCTAACGGTACCCCAACGAAGAGTCAAGGTAAGAGAGCTTAATCTTTGTTTCAATTGTTTGAGGAAGGGCCACCTTGCCTTGAAATGCTCTTCCAGCAAATCTTGCCAGGAGTGTCAAGGAAGACACCATACCCTACTGCATGAGCCCAAAATTCCAAAACCCGATCCAAAGCCTGTTGACATTCCAAAATCCAAACCAGAATCTGCCCAAGTTGTCGTTAGTTCCGAAGTTCCACCTCCAGTGGAAAGTGTTTCGCCTCCTGTTACGTCTAATCCTGTCCATAAGGTTCCTCGGTCGGATGGCACACTTTTGCTTACGGCCATGGTTGACGTCCTAGACAGCCATGGAAATTCCCATCCTTGCCGTGCATTCCTCGACTGTGGTTCCCAACCACATTTGGTTTTCCGTTCATTAGTAGAATGTTTGGGAATCGACCAGGAACCTGTCCACGTTGAAGTGTTTGGAGCAACCGGTAAAAGATCGGTGCTCGATAGGAAGGCGACACTTTCATTCCGCTCCCGTTGCTCGAATTACCAATCCAAAATCGAATGTTTAGTCACCGATGTGGTGACTGGTCCTCTCCCTGGTCGAAAGATTGAAACCCAGTCTTGGAACATTCCCTCAGGTTTGTTACTTGCCGATCCGAACTTCCATACTCCTGGAGAAGTTCAGCTTTTGATTGGAATGAAGCTTTTCTTCCATTTAATGTTGCCCGGTCAGTTGATGCTTGGTAGTCAGCTGCCAATCCTAAAGGAAACTCGTTTGGGATGGGTTGTGGCCGGTGGTGCCGAGGATGTTGATGAGAATCCGCATTGCTATACAGCCAGTTTGCGACCGCTCACAGAATGTATGGAGAAGTTTTGGTCTGTTGAGTCGGTTGAGTCCATTGATGCCGTGTCTAAGGAAGAGCAAGATTGTGAACAGCTTTTCAGTTCCACTACCGTTCGAAATCCTAATGGTACTTACACTGTCCATCTTCCGTTGAAAGAATCCGTAAGCGAACTGGGGAATAACCGTTTATTAGCTCTGAAACGTTTCCACATTCTCGAAAATCGTTTTGCCAAGAATGCTGACTTGAAACAAGCTTACGTCGATTTCATTAACGAATACAAATCGTTGTCCCATTGCCAGCCTGTAGCTGAATCTGATAATGCCCCTGACAAGCTCGTTCACTATTTGCCTCACCACGCGGTTTTGAAACCAAGCAGTTCCACTACCCGATTAAGAGTTGTCTTCGATGCCTCGGCTCGATCAACTGGTCCATCTCTGAACGATGTTCTAATGATCGGTCCTACCGTCCAGGACGATCTGTTTTCGATAATCCTCCGATTCCGAAAGCATCGTTATGCCATAACAGCTGATATCTCCAAAATGTACAGAAGAATCCGAGTTGATGAAGGTCATTCTGGTCTCCAAAGAATTTTTTGGAGGGAAAACCCCGATGATCCACTCCAGATTCTTGAGTTGACTACTGTCACTTATGGGACAGCCAGTGCTCCATATTTGGCCACCCGAACACTTTTGCAGTTAGCCCGTGATGAATCCCAGCGTTTTCCAATAGCGTCCAAGGTAGTCGAAGAGGATGTCTATGTGGATGACGTGGTAACGGGAGCTGATACTGTTGAGCAAGCCGTCAATCTCCGTTCGGATTTGACAAATCTGTTCAACTCAGGTGGTTTTCCAGTCCATAAATGGTGTGCGAGTGATGCAACCATTCTCGACACTGTTCCAGAGGAAGACCGCGAGAAGTTTATAGAATTTGAAAGCTCAGATGTCAACAGAGTTATCAAAACCCTGGGCCTACTATGGGATCCAGAGCAAGATATCTTTCGTTTTCATTGTGAGCTGAAATTCGAACCATTGTCCATGCCAACCAAACGTATCGTCCTTTCCGATATAGCCCGGTTGTTTGATCCTTTGGGACTAGTTGCCCCGGTGATAGTTTTGGCCAAAGAGATTATGCAACGTTTGTGGAAGAAAAAGGTAGGATGGGACGATCCTTTGGATGAGGATACTTTGAAGTCTTGGCTTGAGTTTCGGAATTCTTTGAAGCATATTGATATGGTCAAAATTCCACGCTTTGTTGGACTGGAAGGTGTCGAGTACATTGAAGTACATGGTTTTGCCGACGCTTCCAGTCGTGCCTACGGAGCTGTGGTCTATCTGAGAGTTGTTGCTGCCAAAGGCATCAAGATCTCATTGCTCTGTAGTAAGTCAAGAATCGCCCCGCTAACTCCTTTGACAATTCCAAAAATGGAATTGTGTGCCGCCCTGTTACTGTCAAGATTGATTCCCAAGTGCATTTCCGCTTTGAAAATCGACTTCCAGCGCGTCTGTTTGTGGTCCGATAGTAGCATTGTTCTCGCTTGGCTCAAGAAGTCTGCCAACCAGCTTGAGGTCTTTGTGCGCAACCGTGTGACGGAGATTAACACCGCTACTGAAGGCTATGAGTGGTCTTACATACGATGGAAGAAAACCCAGCTGATGTCGTGTCCAGAGGCCAAATGCCACAAACCCTTGCGAGCAATTGTCTGTGGTGGAATGGACCATCCTTTTTGAAATCGCGCCAGTATGAAGTAGCGAATCCCGATGCAATCTCAGATTCTGAATTACCCTGTCTAGTTTTGATTCTGCCAGTTGTCTGTGCTACCGTTGCTTTGGATGACGTTCCCTTTCTTGAAGCTTTCGGATCTTTCCGTAAGTTGCAGCGAGTAGTCGGATATGCTTTGCGTTTTGTGAACAACTGCAGATCCAGCCGTGCAGATCGCATAATTTCCAAAACTCTGACTGTTCCCGAACTGCGTAAGTCGATGATTGTCATCATCGGACTGGTTCAACGTATTGAAATGTCGGATGAAATTAACCTGGTCTCATCCAAAAAACCCAGTCGTCGTTTGGCTGCGCTAGACCCAATGTTGGTTGATGGCTTACTAAGAGTAGGCGGTAGATTGGAGAATTCTCGTCTGCCTTACGAAGCGCGGCATCAAATCATACTTCCGAATAAGAGTCCAGTTTGTGACTTGCTGATTCGAGACATGCACCTGGAAAACCTTCACATTGGTCCCTCTGGATTATTGTCCTTGCTTCGTCAGAGGTTCTGGTTGATCAACGCCAAATCAACCATTCGGAAGGTTTTGAGAAAGTGTGTGACTTGTTTCCGCAGTCGTCCTCGTTGTCTGCAACCCATGATGGGCCGTTTACCCGAGACTCGCGTTGTTCCTTCCGCTCCATTCTCTCGCACCGGCGTGGACTTTGCCGGTCCGGTTTTCGTAAAGGTTGGCCTCCGAAAGTCCGTGAGAGTGAAGGCCTACATATGTATTTTTGTTTGCCTTGTCACAAAGGCAATCCATTTAGAATTAGTTTCTGATCTGTCATCTGCAGCATTTGTCGCTGCTCTGCAAAGGTTTGTGAGCCGTCGGGGTCTCGTGGAAGAAATCCATTCCGACCACGGCACAAACTTTGCCGGAGCTAAATCCGATCTCCATGATCTCTATTTGCTGTTCCGCGACGATCAGACTAAGGGAAAGATCGATGAGTTTTGTTGCGCACGAGAAATCGTCTGGAAATTCATTCCACCTCGATCTCCCAACTTTGGGGGATTGTGGGAGGCTGGGGTGAAGAGTACAAAAACCCACCTACGGAAAGTCTTGTCGAATGCCTGCCTCACATTTGAGGAGTTCTACACTGTTCTCACACAAATCGAAGCAGTGTTAAATTCGCGTCCCCTCTTCGCTAACTCTTTGGATACCCACGAACCCTCTGCTTTAACGCCTGGTCATTTCCTTATCGGCAGAGAATTGGTCGCTATTCCTGAGCCAACGCTTGAAGATATCCCTGCAAACCGTTTGACCCGATGGAAATACTTGCAATCTCTCCGTGAACACTTTTGGAGACGATGGTCAAACGAATACCTCAACACTCTACAAGCTCGCTCTAAGTGGTTCAAGGGATCCCAAAACGTAATTCCCGGATTGATCGTTCTGGTTAAGGAAGACAATCTTCCACCGCAGTCATGGAAATTGGGCAAGATCATGAAGGTTTATCCTGGCAAGGATTTGATAGTTAGGGTAGTTGATGTAAAAACTTCAACCGGGGTATACCGTCGTCCAGTTTCCCGACTCGCACCACTTCCAATACAAGAAAACGATGACGCACTCGCATCTGCAGATCCACAGTGAATCCCGGCGGGTGTATGTTCGGTTCAAAACCGAAGTTTAGTTTTAAGTCATTTTTGTTTTATTTGTTTTCCACCATTTTGTTTGAATTCAGCCCTAAAATCCATTACCTTTATGTAAACCCAAAATCATTGCCCTTTTTCCCCACTCTCCATGTTAATTAGTCATTTGCGCCTTTTCCCCAATACACAAAAATCAATACCTTTCCCCCATTCCCGATACGAAAAGTAATAAATGTTAGTTTGTAAGTCAGCCAATCCAAAAGTCAGCCAGAATTTCCCATCGCAGCAACCCTCTCCCATCCAGCCTTGTAGTTTTTATTTCTTTTTGGCGTTGGCGAGTGTTTCCAAGATGGATGATTTGGCGGTCGACCCGGCCGCCAGCAAAGGCGCTTCGAAAAAGCGTCCAACAAGCGGCAGCGACGATTCCCGTGGTGCCTCGAAGAAGCACACTGCAAGTGACTCCAACCGGCGTGATCCCCCTCTGAGAAAGGATAAGCCGAAGAAACTCACCTCCAGCGCTCAACAAGAGTCGGACAAGATGGACGTATCAAGCGGTGGCCTGTCGGGTCATCAACAACAGCAGCAACGCGAACGAGAAAAGAATCTCCTAGCAAGCAACACCTTCCACTCGCTGAAGGATGGAGAAATCGGTGTCCCACCGGTGAACCAGCGACATCAGCGAAACGGAACGAAGCAGAACGCAACTGATCCTGAACGAAAGGTGAAGTGTCCACCGATTTTCATCAAAGGAAATCCACCCGAACTACGCTCCATGCTACGTGAGCGTATCTCAAAAGGCGCTCTCTCGTGCACTTTTCGACTTTGCATCGACGGACTCAAGGTTATGGTCGACACGAAACCTCAGTACTACAGGGTGTTGGATATCCTGCAAAAGGGGAAACATGAGTACTACACTCATGACATCCCCAGCGACAAGCCGCTCAAGGTTGTGTTGCGCGGGCTCGACGATATGGATCTCGGGCAACTTGAAAGAGAACTGGTGGAATGCGGACTGAAACCCACCAAAATTTTCAAAATTTCCCGGCAGGACAAGTCGAAGAAGTATCGCGACCAGCTCTACCTGGTGCACATCGAGCGTGGATCCGTCACGATGAAGGATCTCAAGTCTACAAGAATAGTGAACAGTACCGTAGTAGAATGGGATCGGTACAAACCAACACACCGCGACGTCACGCAATGTATGAATTGCCAACAATTCGGCCACGGAACCCGCAACTGCCACATGGCTCCTCGCTGCAACACGTGTGGCGATAACCACAGCACCGACAATTGCCATCACATCGCGATCGAGATAATTGATCCGGTCCAGTTCAAGTTTGACCCGAAATGTGCCAACTGTGGAGACAAGCACAAGTCTACCGCAAAAACGTGCCCAAAACGCGCGGAATTCATGGAAATCCGCAAGAAGGCAAGCATCAGAAACCAGCCGAACCGAAAAGGTCCGCCGGCACTGAACGACTACAATTGGCCGGAACTTCCCCATCGCCAAAAGCCTGCAACATCAACCAGCTGTCAAGCTCCTCCAGCTTTTTCCGCCAACCGATGGCTGCCACCAAGCCCTCCGGGATTTCAACAGCAACAAGAGTCTGTGCGTCCTGAGGAAGCCGCACCGCTCTACACAGCTGCACAACTGGTGCCAATCTACGACAAGCTATTCGCTCGACTCCGTGAGTGCAAGACCAGAACTGACCAGATCTACGCTCTGGGACTTTTCGCCATAGAAAATGCCTTTTAGAGTGGATCTGGCCAATTCAAACGCTAGCTTTCCATAGTTGGCCTTCTTAGGTTAAGTTAGGTAGGTTATAAAATTAAGTAATTAAAACCCAAACCAAATGCCTTAAAAAGCAATAATGTTAAATTAAATTAAAATTTCTATACTTTTTTCTGTTCAAACACTAAACCAACTTTTACCAGAGCTGAAATGCCCAACAGAGGCAGAAACAATCGAAATGTTAAATTAATGTAAATTCACATTAAGATATGAATAAAGAGATATTTTACTACTACTACTAATGCGTATCAGTATTTTTGTATCCGTTGAAGAGTAAACATCGAAAATAAACGCCAAGTGAAGTAGAAGCCAGCAATTCTTTCCTTTTCACCGTAGAGCATCCAGTTCCCGTCCTCCACTGCCAGTCGAGCCGATCGCTGCTGCTGCCGAAACCGAAGACCAGATACAGTCCACCGTTCGTCGCTGGCAATTGATTTGTCCGTTCGTTCCTGTCCACAAATTGATCCCACCCGAGGTAGTCGATTGTGGACACGGTTCGTTTGCACGCGGAAAACCAATTGTCTAGCAGCATTCGAGTTCCGCCGCTTCTGGAACAGCAACAAGGGTTCCATAGTAGCGTTTGTCCCCTCGATTCGATCCACAGTCAGACCTTTCCGGTAATCTGCTGTGGACACCGTTTCGACTGCACACGGACAACCTACTAGCCCTGGCCTGTTGTTGTTAGCCAGTCGCTGGAACCGATTGCGCACCCGCCAGGATCCCGTTCCCTTCCCGTTTTGCCACTTTGTGCACCGCACAGTTATTCTCATCTCTGAAGATTTTTACACATATTTCTCAAGTCCTCCAGGAATCTATCCAGTGATTTACCAATATGTTTGATTAAAATTTCCTACAAGATTCTTATGGGGGACACCTTTAAGAATTAAAGTAGATGCCTGTACTGATTTCTTGGGATTTCTTCTTAAATTGTCTTCTTTTTCTGCGATTGCTGAGTTTTTTTCTTATTCCACTCAGTGTTTAGGGTAGGTGTACCAGTTATGGCCATAGTGGTTCCCTATTTCGCATTGCGTGATAATTTGAATATCTCAACATTTTTAAAAAAATTGTTGTGTTTTAGCAGTAAGATTAACGATATATCTTGATGTTAAAACATTCAAAAAGATTAAAAATGTGAAAGTTATCCGAATTTCGCATATGGCCAAATAGGGAACCACTATGTCCATAACTGGTACACTTTCCCTATATCAATCTTGCGCAAGCCGTTCAAGCTCTCACATGATCATCTCAGCAAAAAACTATTGCCTTTGCATCACACTGAAGCATAAACGGCATTTTGAGTAAAATTTCATGCCAGCAAACGTAGCAGACATTATAAATAACTAGTCTTGTGTTTAGATTTATCAGCATCTTTGGAAAAAGTGCTCCGCTGAATGAGGTTTTACAAAATAGTTTATTTTGAATACAATACTTTTCACTTTTTCATCGATAAAAACGATGGGCTGCATATGACGTTTCGCGACAGCCGAATCTGGGCTGCATATGACGTTGATATTTTTCCTCTTCGCGAGTCTCTCTCAGGTTACAACCTGAGAGAGACTCGCGAAGAGGAAAAATATCAACGTCATATGCAGCCCAGATTCCCCTCTCACGAAACGTCAAATGCAGCCCACCGTTTTTATGGCTGAAAATGTGAAAAGTATTGTGTTCAACGTAAACTGTTATTAAAAACCTCAGTCGGTGGAGCAGTTTTTTCCAAAGTTGCTGATAAATCAAAGCAGAAGATTAATCATATCTAATGTCTGCTACGTTTGCTGGCAGGAAATTTCTCTCAAACGGCTATTTATGATTCGATGTGATGCAAACTCAATCATTTTGTGCTGAGAGGTTCATGTGAGAGTTTGAACAGCATGCGCATGTTGGTATAAACACAAAGTGGAATAAGAAAAAACTTAGCAATCACAGAAAAAGAAGACCGTCTTCGCGAGTCTCGTCTCAGGTTACAACCACTCGATGTCGCAGTTTTCGCTTCTTTAAAGAAAAGTTGGCGTTGTTTTCTTGAAGAGTGGAAACATGGCAAAGGCCAAAACAAGCCAGCTATTCCAAAAGGAAGATTCCCAACGTTGATGAATCAAATACTACAGAAAATAGGTGATGAGCGAATGAGACTCAATGTACAAAGTGGTTTTTAAATATGTGGTATATTTCCATTTGACCCATCTATTGTGTATGCCAGACTGCCCCCAGGATCATGCACAATAGTGAATGAATACTCCATAAACGATACACTGATTAATTATTTGAGAACTGTCCGTTTTTCTATACAAAACACAAGCAGTTGCAAAAAGAAATTGAACGTCGCACCAGGAAGGAGTGTGAGCCGAGAAGATCTTCTGGGTAGTCAACAAGAGCTTTCTCCTCAACCCGGGCCATCCCATATAGGTATTCAATCAACGAACGACACTGCGCGTGAATCTCCACAGTCTGTAGTGTCTAATATTTCTACACGGATAAAAATCTGATTCCCACACCATGATTTACAAGTCATGAAATTCATAAATAGGTTAGGCCATGATATCAGGACTACAAATCATGGTTCCTGGAGTCATAATCATGATTCTTCATGAACGCAACATCCAGAGGGACAACATAAAGCGGTGCACTTTGCTTCAAGTCATTCGCATCGATCACCCAACACTCATCACGATAGATTGGTACTGTGGTAAAGTACGTGGCTCTCAATCTGAAGGTTCGTAGTTATAACCTCGCTCTTCCAAATTTTTTTTTTGTTTTCATTTTATCGGGTTGACTGACATAAATATAAATAGATCCGAAATGGATGCACGAATCATGATTTTCAAGCATTCGATGCATGATTTCGAGCACTCAGCTGCAACTTGTGTCGCATTACGACAATCTGGCTCATGATATCGTGAGTCCAAATCATGGTGTATTTTCATAAGATGAAAACACACTGGAATCATGATATCCGGGTGCATAATCATGATTTTGGATTCTGATTTCTACCCGTGTAATATAGACTTTCAACGTGAACGTCGTGGCCGTCCGAGGAAACAAACAACAGCATCATCAGCAGACATTCAAAACCCATCGCATGAAACTTCTAGCCAGGTTGAGGTATGTAAAACTACTAATCGAGTACACGGCCGTTCGAATACGCAACCATCCACACATCTGGTGGTCGATCGTCGCAGAAATGCCAGACGAAGTTGCCGTACCGATCCGATCGTCGAATCGGATGACAGTGAGCCATTTCTTGCTTCGAATACTGAATAAGTTAGTTTTTGTTTGACATTTATTACGGTGCTTTAAGGACCTTTCCTTTAATAAATTTTTGTTTATTTCATACTGAGAACATCATAATTTTATTCAATTTTCCTTAAATCCCTTAACACTCCATTTTGGGTTTCTGGCAAAAATTTGCATATTTTGATTAATATCAACGAATACTGTTAGAAAATCGTAGAAAATATTTTCTGTAGCCAAAGTAGCCGTCAAGAGAATGGCTAGTCTCTATTTTGCTGTTGTTGATACTCAACGGAAAACTTTGAAAATTGGAGTTAATTTTTTTGTCATCCCTTAACACCCCATTTTACGGTATATGTAATGTTTAGTTTTTCGGGATCTTGTGATGGTTTGAGAAAATATGAATCAAATGGAATTTCTAGTAAATTGGTAAGAACATATAAGTTTGATTCCTTAAAAAACACTGACAGAATTCCAAAAACAAACCTTATTGAAATTCCAAAGGTAATTCCTGAAATGGTAAAGTTTTTTATGTTATGGTTTTCAGTCTGTTACGCTCAAAAACGGATTTTATGTTTTCATCCGACGTTTCGGACACATTTATTGTGCCTTTTTCGATGCGTTAACTGTGTTCCGCACAATAAATGTGTCCGAAACGTCGGATGAAAACATTAAATCCGTTTTTGAGCATAACAGACTGTTGCAATTGGATTAAATAAACAAATAGATGTTAAATTTGCGAAAAAGTTACACGTCTTCTCTGTACGAATCGAACTCACGACTCCCTGTTCACTAGTTAGGTCGCGTTACCCCTACACCACGAGAAGACTTATGGACGCAGAAGTTAACCTGATGGGCATCTTATTCTTCCGAAAGAACGTACGTAAAACGGAATCACCTTTTGCGTTATGCGATGTTTATAGGTGCAAAGTTTCCATAGAAAATAAATAAGAATTAAAAATTTCATTGAGAACTAATTTGTAATCTTATGTGACTTTATTTAAAATAATAAAATTTATTTGACAGCTAGTAAATCAATCCTTAGTAGCTGGAAAATCAATTTCTTACTTTGAAGGATTTTTATGCGGGGAAATTTGCCAATCAATCGATTTAATGCATCGTGGTGTGCGGGTGTGATGTATTTGTACCAGTAAACGAGTTTTTACGTCAATTATTACACCAGAAATCCTTGAAGTTGTCTGGGAAACCAACAAATAGTGGTTGTGTGTAATGATCGTTTTTGCGTGGAATCCGTGAATTAACTTATGAGATCTCTCGCTCGCTGATGGAAACGCTGACTACGTCCATGACTGCTTTGGAAGCTTCATTATTTGATGCGTTCATTATCGCACCTACGAAGGCTCAGACGGGACCAATTGACGAACGTTACCTATCTACGCACAAGAGCGGCCCATTTGAACAATTTGGAAGCAGCTTTGTTCGGGTTCGACGGCTTTGTTGTGTTCTGTTGTTCGGCCGCCAATTGAGTGCATTGGCACTAGGTCTAGGTGTGCTAGATTGTAAGGGTAGTGAGATTTAAAAAAAATGTGTGTTATACATTGATGAGATACCGTTTAACAATACACCAAACGGCACGTGCTGCACTTCTCAATGCAAGGTAATTGAGGTGAAAATTGTGAAACACTAATACGAATCAAACACCCCCTTCCCACCCCTAATCTTAACCAACATTATTCTGAAAAATCACTGATAATTTATCGATTAGTTATCACAAGAATAACATCTTTAGATTTGTGCTCGTGAAGGTTCGAGAAGAACTAGTAGGCTATAGAAAACATTTCTGGTTGTTAAAATCATATCATTATCGAAGAAATATCAACCCATGAATTGGATTTCTGTTTTTTTTCTACAGGTTATAAAATTTTTGTGTAACTTTTTCTGAGCACAACATTATATCTGTCAGATTTTTTCCACTTATAAATAACGAGAAATCAAAAAAAAATCACAGCAATAAAATTCCGCTCATTAACACACGGATAGCATAATGACAGCTAACTTTTTACCATAAATTTGAGTGGAATCGGTTTATCGTGCATAGTTTGTTCACGCATTTCAAAGAAGGCCATGGTGCGAGGATGAACACTAAGGTTATCTGAACGAACAGTTTGCAGTTCATCAATGCAATGTTGTATATAGTGCAATTTTTGTTCAAAATTTTGAAATATTGTTTTCAATAGTTCCGGCCTATAACTTACTAAAAATTTAGTTTTGAAGTAAATTTTGAACGAGGAATAATTCTGAAATGAAAATTATGTCAGGAACTGCAAAAAAAAAACTTAAAACACGTTTAGGGTAAGGAAACAACAATCTTGAAAATCATATGCCTCATTCGAACCATGGCTTTGAGAGCTTTTGTAAATTATCTAAAATTTTGAAAACTCTCAACGGCTAATTGAAAGAAGAAAACAAATTCTTACTAATCAATTGCAAAAAAGCTAAAAAAAATGCTATGCAGTTTAATGCAGTCCACAGACGCTCAGACGGTTTGACCAACATTGACTCCGCCCCCAAGTTAGTCAAACCGATTAATGTTGGTGCAGCCACTTGACTAACTGTCAATTTTAGTTGCACCAACATTATATTTCTTTACATGTATTGAATGATCCATGGCATGCTGTTGATATTTATAGAATTTTATGGCTTCGGGGAGAATATGTCCACGATTTTTGGACATTCGGCATGGTACGGAGCAGCAGAACTTTCAAAACACATGTGTCGGAAGGTATTCAGATTCATCAGAAATAACAGTTGTAATTCGCATGTATTCTAATGAAAACTATTAAAGAATAGTGTTTCTGTCGGGGATTGTTCTCAACAGGAAATATCTTCTTCCATTATTTAAAGAATTTATCCATGGTTTCGTCTAGTAATTCCAATTTGGACTTTTGATAGGGATCCCTGCAATAATTGTTAAAGTTTTTTCAGGCCTCATCAGGAATTTATTGACGAATTAAACCAAGGATTTCCCAAAGATTCCTCCAGAAATTTATTCATAGATCCTTCCGGAAATCTCTTCAGAGAATTACTCCAAAAGTTCCTCCAGGAATACTTGCAGGAATTCATCTAAGCATTCCTCAAGAGATTTTTTTCAGTAATTATGTAAGACATTCCTTCAAAGATTCCTCTAAAAATGTGTATTTCCTGCTCTGATTCCTCCAGAAATCCATCAAAAATGGTGATGATGAATCTCTGGAGAATTAGTCAAGCCATTTTCAAAGAATTGCTGAAGATATTTAATGGAATTCTTGGGGGAATCACTGGAAAATGTTATGTAGGAGTACATGAATGAATTTCTACCGATTTTCCTTAAGAATGTTTCAATCGAATCCATGGAAAAATTTCTAGAGGAATCCATTAAAGAATTTTAGAGGAATTTTTGGATGGAATCCAGAAGGAATTTCTGGAAGAATCTTTGGCGGAAGAACATGGGTATTTTCGAAAGAAAGCCCTGCAGGAAATACTGAGATGGATCCTTGAAGGATTTGGTAGAAGTGGAATCCCAGGAGGTGTTTCTTCTTCCACGTAAATTTCACTAGGAAAGAAAACGCATGAAACTCGAAAAGATTGCTTCATTGAGATAAAATCTCTATTTTAATCACTTGCAAGTGCAACTGAATATATTTTCAATTGATCCAATTTCATTCAATAATCTGACTTAACTTCCTTTAACTTGAATAATTTATAATTATTCGTCGCTACATAGTCAAAGAAATATGTTTTTCTGGCACAATAACTACCGCGACCGCTAAAAGCAACACAAATATTTTACTTTCGGAACGGCGAAACATAAACAAACTGAAATTTGACATTTCGTTTGCACAACATCACTACAGACGGTGCGATCGGTATGTCAGACATGTAGCTCCACCCACAAGTGGTTTGATTTTGGCCGACCGATTCGCCAACCGTCCAATCGGTTTCACAAACTCAAATTGGTTCGTCGAGCAGCATCACACTCGGTCACAAATAGCACCAACATGAGCATCAACCTAGTGGCGGAGTCAATGTTGGTCAAACGGTCTGAGCGTCTGTGGGCTGCATAATGTGAAGATGAATCGAAGCCAAACTTCAAATTTTCAAGATCACAAATCTGGAGAACCGAACACCCGTTTGACCTGAAAACTTCCGTCACCATCAGCTAGTGACCAATCGAATAAGTTTTCAGCTTAAACGGATGTATGGTTCTCTAGATTTGTGCTCTTAAAAGCTCTTCACCTTAAAAGCGTGAAAAAATTTATTTTGGCACTCACTTATTTCAAAAGCTCATTACCCTTTTAAATAATTTTTCTAACACGCAATCGTACCCATCCATCGGTGGGAAATAAAATCTTATCTACATACATAATTATAACAAAATTAAATCATAATGTGCAAATGAACTCATTTTCTCGAAAAAGGCGTGGTCAATTTGCATCTTGGACTTTTTCATCGGCGCAGCTTCAAAAGCTTCCGCACCATTTTACCGTGGACAAACATCGTCATAAAACTGCATTTCTTTGCCAAACCACTTGTGCAATATAATACCGAGCACCTTTTACTATAAAGGGGCTACCATTATTCCCTCGCTGAAAAGGTGGGAGACAAATAAAATTGCATTCAATTGCCGTTTTTTATGGCCGCCCGAAGAGGGAAGGCACATATAATACACCCTAACACGTTTGCGCTCACTCAACCGCTGGATGCAGGGGGAGGAGAAATTATTTTTGAATTATTTTATTGGACTACCGGTTGTTAAACGGGGCAAAAGCCGGCCACTACAAACGACGAAACAACGAAATGATGGCCACGCGCAACAAAAGGGACGCAGCTTGCAATGTGCACCCGGTGCACATGATTTGCAATGGCCTTTGTGTTGCAGTACAATTGCAGCAAACTATTAAAGGGGTGTACAGTTGATGGTGGAGATGTAATATGTTTGGGAGTTAGGACTCCAGAGAATCTACGTTCAAAATTGAACCAAAATCAAAGTTTTCAAAGTTCTTGATTTAAATTCACAAAATTCTTGGTATAGTCAAATTCTACTTCGGGATGAGCTATCATTACACAAGTTTTTATAAGTTGATTTCACCTGCTTATAAGAAATTAAAAAAACGATTTCAATTCACTTAACCTAACCAAACCTAAACATATAACACATTAATCGTGGCAATAGAAAATTGTAACGAATTTTGTCTAAAATTATTAATTATTTTAATTGACATTTGTTCCAATGTTTAGAATTTTATTGAGCACCCCACCCCCACCAATGCCTTCCAAACGGATCAAAATTGATTGTTTTCTTCCTGAAAACTATTTCCTACAGAAACACAACTGTCCAAATCTATTTACGTATCAATCCCTGTTTTCCCTATTGAATTTAATCTCACCCAAAATGACGTTCCCGTGTAATAAATTCATGATTGTTTCCGGTTAGGCAAAATTTTAAATTTATTCCCCTCAAACCAAAGCGGTTCATGCGGCCCACGATCCTAAACTAACCACACTATCGCCCAGTGCAAATCTTGGAAAACCCACTGCGAGGACCATCTCTTCGTTTACACGGTCCATTGGGTTCCGATTCGAGCCAAATAAATCACCAAATTAGAAATGCAAAGCAAACAACTTGGTATATCAGATGGATCGAGGTCGTCTGCTGGCTTCCACTTTTCTTCGAGATGGCATCTTGCTCAGATTTCTTCCACCGAAGTGCTGCAGGAAAGGTAACCGCCATAAGTCTGTGGCAAAAAAGGGTTAAGAAAGCAAGCAGCTGGTAAACATCTTTGAATCTTTCACTCTCCAACGAATGCAAGTGGCGTAATTTGATTGTTATTTGTTTTATGGGGCGATTTGTGCAGTTAAATAGAGCAATTAAGAGGAACTCACGCTGGTTGGGCGACAGTTCTGAATTCGGAAACCAGAGTTGCGTCCGCTATAGTCTTTTGGTTTTGGAGAAACAAGTCGTGGATGGACAGTTACAGTGGACAACTTGCCTATGCATACCTATGCTTTTTTTCAATGGCGTAGCATTTGTTAGAAGCATCTGTTAACAGATTTTTAACACAATTCACGTTATTTCTGAGCAACTTGGTTGTGCCTACTAAATCATTAACCAAAGCCTGTATTCAGACGTAATTCACAATTCTGACATACAGCAGGAATTTTTGAGTTTTTCTTCAATAGTTTAATTCATCCATTCCGAACTCAACAACTCACAAAAACTGAACTAGTATGCCTGCATTTATGAATGTTCGTCAGCAAACGGCTGCTAAAAATTGTTTGCGGAGAGCCGAGCTTAAAAGCCGGGGAACGATTTTTACGAGATCCAGTCAGTTTGTTTGCTTCGCAGATGATATGGACATTGTCGCTCGAACATTTGAAAAGATGGCAGACCAGTACACCCGCCTGACACGCGAGGCAACAAAAGTTGAACTGGTGGTGAATGCGAACAGAACAAAGTACATGCTAGCATGTGGAGCCGAGCGCGACAGGTCCCGCATTGGTAGCATGTTACGACAGACGGGGATACACTCGAGCTGATTGACGAGTTCGCCTACCTTGGATTCTTGCTGACGACTGACAATAACGTTTGCCGTGAAATACGGATGCGCATAATCAGTGGAAATCGGGCCTACTGTGATCTCCACAAGAAGCTGCGGTCAAAAAAGATTCACACCCGCACCAAATGTAGCATGTACAAAACGCTCATAAGACCGGTAGTCCTCTATAGCCATGAAACGTGGACGATTCAAGGAGGACTTGCAAGCACTTGGAGTCTTCCAGCGTCGGGTGCTTAGGACGATCTTTGGCAGTGTGTGGTGGCGGAACCCAGTATCCAGAAGGTGGCCAAAGCTGGAAGGATACAATTGGCAGGGCATGTTGCAAGAATGCCGGAAAGCAACCTAGTTCACGGTGTATTTTTGTCAGTTTTTAGAGCGTTTCCTAGTCGATCCAGGATCTTTTTGATGTCTTCACTTTCTTGGCCATGAAGGTATCTTTTTTTTTTTTTTGAAAAAATCGACCTTTTGGGACTTTGTAAATTTTTGAGTTGGGGGAGTGAATTGAATTTGAAATGAACGATTTGAATTCAATTGCTGAGAAATTCAAGACAATAGTATTGAAACGTATCCTATACCATTGTTGGCCACTGAAAGCATATTGTATGTGATATTTCATTAGGGTGGTTCATTTACTTTCCATTAGGGTGGTTCTTTTTGTTAAAAAATAAAAAGTAAGAGGTTGTTTCCGCGATACAACCGCCAAGTTGACGTTGGATAACGTTAGCTTCTAATATTTCCTGGCTTGAGACCGTCACGAACTTATGAAACATTTCTACTGATAAAAAATCAGAGGGGGTTGTGTACAAGACACGACCGCATGACGTTAACTACGCCAAGTGATTTTCTGAATTTGAATTTTAGTCGATTGTCATAGTTGCAGCCTTCCTATAGTTCAAAATCTAACATCATATCATGATGGTCGCAACATTTTAGATTTTCAATTGACACCCAGTATATTGCCGTAAGACGTAGTTAACGTCAAAAATCCAATCAATTTTCATACTATTTGTTGCATGTCAATTCTGACCTATTATGGGCATTTTGTGTCATTATTTGGTTAGTTCGGTTAACACTTCAACACCGACAGAATCGGTCGATGGAAGAAGAAGCATGAGCGGTAACTCTTGCTCCCCAAACAAATATTCCGGTTGAACGTTAGGTCCACGCATGATCCACTAGGATTAATTGCTTTAGTGGGTTCCGAAGCCAGTTTGAGGTTGATACACTTCTCCATGAAGTCCGCGAACTCCATGTTCTCCTCTTTGCTCAAATCGATATTAAAGTTGCCAGTCACGATGATTGGCATGATCTCCTTTTGATACTCGAAGAAGATCCGCACCATGAAGAACTTCTTCTGCTTCGTCGTGGTATCCATCGTGGAATTGCAGCACAATTTCAAACAATCATTGATCAAAAGGGGTAACATTGATCGGAATGACTCATCTCGAAATAAATTAGTATCATCATTTATTGATGAAACATTTCCAAAGCATGAATGTTGCTTCTCTTTCTTATATTCATATGCTATTAAAAAATAGGATTTTTGCAACAATTGCATTAACTTTATGCGTAACTTTGTCAAGTTTGCGAAACAATGATTTCAATAGTTAAAGATGGCACTATCGAAGATTCATGTCTCACACAAGTTCTGCAAGCGATTATTATTTATTTAGTTAACATCTACACAAATAACACTGAATCAACAATTTCACGCCACAATACTCGGTTCGTGGCCGCATCTCTCCAACCTCGGTTCTGCCCCACGCTCGCCAAATCGATACGCACTTGATCCGTCCACCTAGCTCGCTGCGCTCCACGCCTTCTTGTACCAACCGGATCCGAAGCGAATACCATCTTTGCAGGGTTGCTGTCCGGAATTCTTGCAACATGCCCTGCCCATCGTATCCTTCCAGCTTTGGCCACCTTCTGGATACTGGGTTCGCCGTAGAGTTGGGCGAGCTCGTGGTTCATCCTTCGCCGCCACACACCGTTCTCCTGCACACCGCCGAAGATCGTCCTAAGCACCCGACGTTCGAAGACTCCAAGTGCTTGCAGGTCCTCCTCGAGCATCGTCCACGTTTCATGCCCGTAGAAGACTACCGGCCTTATGAGCGTTTTGTACATGGTACATTTGGTGCGGGCGTGAATCTTTTTGAACCGCAGCTTCTTCAGGAGGCCAGAGTTGGCCCGACTTCCACTGATGATGCGCCTCCGTATTTCACGGCTAACGTTGTTGTCAGCCGTCAGCAAGGATCCAAGGTAGACGAACTCGTCGACCACCTCGAACGTATCCCCGTCTATAGTAACACTGCTACCTAGGCGAGCCCTGCCGCGCTCGGCCCCACCAGCTAGCATGTACTTTGTCTTGGCCGCATTCACCACCAGTACAACTTTTGCTGCCTCGCATTTCAGGCGGGTGTACAGGTCTGCCACCTTTTCAAATGTTCGGCCGACGATGTCCTTATCATCAGTGAAGCAAACAAATTAACTGGATCTCGTAAAAATCGTACCCCAGCTGTTAAGCCCGGCTCTCCGCATAACACCTTCTAGCGCAATATTGAACAACAGGCACGAAAGTCCATCACCTTGTCGTAGTCCCCGGTGGGATCCAAACGAACTGGAGTGTTCGCCTGAAACCTTCACACAATTTTGCACACCTTCCATCGTCGCTCGTATCAGTCTCGTGAGCTTGCCGGGAAAGCTGTTCTCGTCCATGATTTTCCATAGCTCTACGCGGTCGATACTGTCGTATGCCGCCTTGAAATCGATAAAAAGGTGATGCGTTGGGACCTGGTATTCACGACATTTTTGGAGGATTTGCCGTACAGTAAAGATCTGGTCCGTTGTCGATCGGCCGTCAACGAAGCCGGCTTGATAACTTCCCACGAACTCGTTTACTACGGGCGACAGACGACGGAAGTTGATCTGGGATAATACTTTGTAGGCCGCATTTAGAATGGTGATCGCTCGAAAGTTCTCACAATCTAACTTGTCGCCTTTCTTGTAGATGGGGCAGATTACTCCTTCCTTCCACTCCTTCGGTAGCTGTTCTGTTTCCCAGATTGTACCTATCAGCCGGTGCAGACAAATGGCCAGCCTTTCCGGACCCATCTTTATGAGTTCAGCTCCGATACCATCCTTATCAGCAGCTTTATTGTTCTTGAGCTGGTGAATGGCATCCTTAATCTCCCTCAAAGTGGGGGCTGGTTGGTTTCCATCTTCCGCAATACTGACGAAGGCATTTCCTCCGTTGTCCCGTCCTTCATTGCCTGTGCTCTCAGCACCATTCAGGTGCTTGTCGAAGTGCTGCTTCCACCTTTCGATCACCTCACGCTCGTCCGTCAGAATGCTCCCATCCTTTTCCCTGCACATCTCGGCTCGCGGCACGAAGCCGTTGCGGGATGCGTTGAGCTTCTGATAGAACCTACGCGTTTCTTGAGACCGGCACAGCTGTTCCATCTCCTCGCACTCCGTCTCCTCCAGGCGGCGTTTTTTCTCCCGAAAGAGGCGGGTCTGCTGTTGTCGTTTCCGTTTATAGCGTTCCACGTTCTGCCGGGTCCCTTGCTGCAGCATGACCGCCCGCGCTGCATTCTTCTCCTTCAAAACCTCCTGGCACTCCTCGTCGAACCAATCGTTCCGTCGACTCCGTCCCACATACCCGACGTTGCTCTCAGCTGCATCGTTGATGGCTGCTTTTACTGTTCTCCAGCAGTCCTCAAGAGGGGCTTCGTCCAGCTCACCCTCTTCCGGTAATGCAGCCTCGAGTTGCTGCGCGTATGCCGCTACGACATCCGGTTGCTTGAGCCGCTCTAGGTCATAGCGGGGCGGCCGTCGGTACCGTACGTTGTTAACGACGGAGAGTTTTGGTCGTAGTTTGACCATCACCAGATAGTGGTCAGAGTCGATGTTAGCGCCCCTTATAGGTCCTGACGTCGATAATGTCGGAGAAGTGCCGACCATCAATCAGAACGTGGTCGATTTGCGATTCTGTCTGCTGTGGTGATCTCCAGGTGTATGGGTACGGAAGGCTGTGCTGGAAGTAGGTGCTACGAATGGTCATATTCTTGGAGGCGGCAAAATCAATTAGTCGTAGGCCGTTTTCGTTCGTCAGCCGGTGGGCGCTGAACTTTCCAATCTTCGGTCTGAATTCCTCCTCCTGGCCAATCTGAGCGTTTATATCTCCTATGATGATTTTGACGTCGTGGCTTGGGCAACTGTCAAGCGATATGAGCAAGCAAAATGCGGTTCTCACTAAAAATGGCATCGCCAAAAATGATTCCGCTGTCAAAACTATTATAAGTATGTTCAATTAGGCAAAATTACCAAATTACTTTTAGGAATGTAGAATTCCCTTAGGAAATTGCCTACCTTTAGGCGAATTCTGCTGTTTGAGTTGTTTTTAATTTTAAAATAACTTAAAAAATAAATGAGATGTAAGCGTTTGGACTTCATATTCGGCTTCAGGGGCCATGATTTATGTAAGTAACGACATTTTCAATATTACCGAACGTTGTTTACATGAATGATCAATGTTACCCCATATCAGCTAAATGGAAAAATCACATAAAACCTTTTTTTGAACATGCTTAAATCTTTCAAAAAACAAAATACAGTATATAGCCACGAGCTATGGGTGGCAGTACTTGTTTTTAAAATATAAAACTCACAATATTTGTATTTTTGAAAGAAATATTTAAGAAATATCCTGAAAACTGATCAATGTTACCCCGGATTACGGTACTACCAGAGCCATTTCATCTATTACTATTAATTGATTAATTAATTTATTTATTTATCGATTATACTTTAGGATGATTAGTTTTCAACAGAGATAAATGGCAAAGTTTTACCTAGATTCCCGTCGCTCGGGTCGGGCGGCGGTAGCATTTTTGCAGTCTTCTCTGTGTGCGTATTTCGATTCGATCGACAATTTCTTATCAAATCAAAACATCAACAAAGATGTTGCTGGTTAGTTTTAGCTCTTTGTTTGACAAGTTGATACTTTGATCGCTCAAACATGCATTTACATTTAGGTAGCGACGACGAATACGGCATTGTTCAAAGTAAGTAAAGTTTGTAAGGATGCTTAAAATATATCCCCGAGCCCGATTTCATCTTCTAAACTCATACCAATTAGCTCATACGGTTGAAATAATGAAATTTCTGTTAGATGTCAGGGATTTCCTTAGGAAATTGCCTACATTTAGGCATTTTCATTGCAATTCTTGAAATTATTTATTCATTATTCCTTTAAATATTACATTATTTGGATTCAGGGAGCCAATATTCATAACGTAGAGTCGTTTCAAAAAATAACAATAATCGCATAGACAAGTGATCAATTTCACCCCGAAATGGTATCCCCGATTTTCTATTTAAAGGATGATTTATAGCAGTAAAAACACATTTGATAGAAAATTTTGGCACATGAGCCAAAGACGCTGCCCGTCGTACTTGTTTTCATGCATTCAGTTGTTTGGCATTTTCAACATTATTGAAAACAGACATGAAAAACCATGAAAAATGACCAATTTCACCCGAAATTACGGTACCGTAAAACGGGGAAACTTTGATAGTTTTTTAGAATAAAACTTGAATATTTATGCATGCTGTTCCAAAGGATTATAGTTTATATTATTAAAACAAAAACTGGAATCCTAGCTATCGATTGCAGTTGATAGATTGCCAAAAGAATTATTTTGAGTGGATATATAATTTTTCATATAATCGAAGTCGGGTTTCTGTTTTGGGGTAACTTTGATAGTGGAGTATAAATCGAACAAAATAAAAAAAATGAATTACGTAACATTTGTAGGGCATTGCATACCTCTAGGCGTTTAATGTTATAAGGAAATTCCTGACTCATATTACAAAAATGGTCCCAGTTTGTGAAAATGCTTTTCCCTAAGAGATTTGAGACCATATTCAAGTTCTAAAATAACTAGGCTATCGAAGATAAGTGACCAACTATTTAAAACTACATCAAATAGTGATCGTAGAACAGATTGTTTGTAGGCGTTTCGAAAATGCTAAAATCGTATCAATTTTTAATATTCGTATATAAAGCCCCAAATGTTCTCGATTCAAATGAAAACAGCTCTCACATGAAGTTTCATACTAATATTCTTTAGTTTTTCATTCGTTTTGCTTAACAGATTAACAGAAATTATGATATTTCGTTTAGTATGTGGTGGATCCCACACTATCAAAGTTACCCGCATTATCAAAGATACCCCGTTTTACGGTACATGTAAACTTCAAAACGTCAAAGCCTTATAACAGCAAGAAAAATGTGCTTTGTATAGAAAATAAGACAGGCCTCGATATTTACCCACTTATCAATAGTTTAGTCATGAAAATCAATAGTTTTCATTATTGGAGTCGATTCGTAGAAAGATTTCTAATCGATTGGTGCAAGAATCTTGAAAACCTATCCGGGCGTTAGTATGTTATTAACAGTCAAAATCTAACAAAATGTACCCCAGTATGTTGCCGTAATACGTTATCCAACGTCAAAAAAAATAAAAAATATAATTCAATTGAATATTGAAGACAATAGTATTGGAACATCTCTCACATTATCGTTAGCCATTTTCTACATTTAATATGTGGTATTTTATTAGGGTAGTTCACTTATTTTCCATAAGGGTGGGCCTTTCTGTCGAAAAATCATAATTTGAATAGATTATTAAAAACAATAGTATTTTATCACCCCTTTCATCATCGTAGGGCATTTCCTTCATTAGATTCGTGAAATTTCATTAGGGTGGCTCACTTATTTTCCATTGGTGTTTGCCGAAAATTAAAAAAAATCAAGAAATTTTGAATTTGATCCTTTTTTTAGCACAATAGTATTTTAACACCTCTTTTATAATCGTAGGCCATTGTCTTCATTTTTGTTTAGAGGGGCTTTAAATTCCTCTGAATTCATGCGCCTCTAGTTCCATTTGATTTGCGACATCATCGTAGGACACTGTTAACATATTTGATTAGGGAGTTTCTCTCATTTTACATTAGGGTGCATCATTTTTCGTATAGTTTGAAACCATGATTTCTCGCAAAAGTCTCGTCCACTTTCCTTAATTATGATGTCATTGTAAAAATTTCAACCTTAATATCTACAGACCGAAAGATTATGGTGTGGACTACTACATAATATTTGCGTAATGTTCGACGCTAACTTAGTTAACAACAAAAGGGTTTTCTAGAAAGCCTCTCATTGTTAGAAAGGTCCTTTTGAAAAGTTTTGCGTGATTTTCATTCGGAATGCAACACTTCACTAAGCTGAACCAGTTCGGAGCCCTCGTCGCATACAAAATCCGCTTGCTACTTCGTGATTTCAGATGCACTCATCTCAGAGATCAAGCATTGAGCCTCCGTGACCTTTCCAATTCAGTTTTGCACCATTCGTGCAAGCTCAGATAAAAAAAAATCAGAGTGATTGGTGAGAAGGCTCTGAACTGTAACCCCGGGGCCCTTAAGATGGGGAACTGTTAGATTTTGCAATGGTTGTAGTAGCAATAAGGTAAGCAACGAAAGGGAGAGGAAAGGAATTGTGATATATAAAAAATAACTTGTTGGTCGTTTTTGGTACACTACATCTCATATATTTCCTAAGTTACATCTGATTTGTTTGGACTTTTATACATTTTTCGATGTTCTTCGACTACTTGCAAAATGAACTGTTACTGATTTTCATCGGTTAACAATTTCGAATTAGGCCGGAACAAATTTGAAATTTTACTTTTGTCTCCCCCCCCTTCAAAATTTTCAAAAAGTCAGAAGGGGAAAATAAATAAATTATCTTATTTTCAGTGTTGATTTTCATTATTTTCCGTGTTTTTTGCTAGTTTTGTTTTTCGTCTTTACTGTATTACATGAGATAACATGTGTTATTGGATTAAGGACTGTTCATTTTATAAAGTGGACACCTTGTGCATGCTGTATCTTTTTAATTATTCAATGAAATATCAATCGGTTTTCGGTATACGTTCGACTAATATTGTACAATGTTGTGATAATAAAATATTCTCCACAATAATTAAATTTCACACGAATATGAAACAACGTTTCGAACGGTCGATTTTTGGAGGTTATCAAAATCAATGATTGTTAGATTTTGGCTGGAAAATTCAACAAACTATATTTTTTATTTTCAAAAAAGGCTTGTTCTTCGAAAGCAGCATCAATCAGAAGCCAAATTGAAAAAAAAATAGGTTAGTTTTGGAGCAACAATTTTACAGATATAATAAAATCATTTTTCCCCGATATTTTTAGACAAAAATATTTCAAATTTGAAGGGTACTGATATGAGTAGTTTTTTTTGATTTAAAGTACGTCCTGGCGGAAGTGCTAATATAGTAATAATGTAAAATATAACTTACGCCTTCATATAGTTACTTATTTAATCCCCACGTCACATTTAAACAACAATAGAAAAACAATTGTTTTATTTTAAGAAGATCTTTCAAAGCACAATGCCAATCATCGGAATTGGCAACACTGCTCTGACAAAATCGATTTTATTTTCCACATATTATTTTCATAATATGTTATTCTGAGATTACCAATTGAAATATTCAGAGAAAAACGTTTACAATTAGCTGTAGATCGATAAATACGCGTACATGATTTTAAAAGTATGAGAGTTTTTAGTAAAACGGCCATTAAGAGTAAAATTTATACTTTAGACTGTGGTTTAAACCCACGATTTAGCTCTTGCTTACACAAATTTAGTTTCTTTAGTAATCTAAACTAGTTTTGAACACGCTTTTTACTTTTCTCTTTTGCTGGGAGTGAAAGGATTGTGTATCAGCAAATTTGGCCATAAATGGATAAATCACTTAAGTTACCTAATGTCAGAGAATAGTGGAATATAATTGATTTTTTTAAAGCTATTTCTTTTGTAGAATAGTAAAGGATACAAACATACAATTTGATCATAAAAATGAGGATTTTTGCATTACGAAAAATAATGTTAAACTTTGACGAACAGCTTTTCTTGGGAGTTCTTGAAAAAACTGTTTAGCTCTTCAACCAAAAGCATTTTGTAAGATCTTATATTTTCATAGCATTGTAGAATAATAGTTGAACGATGGACAGAAAACCGGTTATGATTTTATCAATAAATAAAAAAGATATGGCATAAACAAAGTGTCCACTTTATAAAATGAACAGTCCTTACAAGTTCTCGATTTGTTTGTTTTACTGTAACAGTGTGGCCTATGAAAATATTTTTTTATGATTTACATGGATTCTTCTTCTTCTTGGCTTTACGTCCCCACTGGAACAGAGCCTGCTTCTCAGCTTAGTGTTCTTATGGAGCACCTCCACAGTTATTAACTGAGAGCTTTCAGTGCCAAAGTTGCCATTTTCGCATTCGTATATCATGTGACAGGTACGATGACCTTTAACGCCCAGGGAAGTCAAGGAAATTTCCATAACGAAAAGACCGGGAATATTACATACATGTTGGACCAAATTGAAATAATCTAAATATGATTTCAAGTTGCATATAAGTGCAACATTTTCGCAGTCTTCTTAAAATTGTTAATAGCTACAGTACAATTTGAAAGCCGTTTTATGAAAAATGTTATGCGATCGATGTTAAGAATAAAAAAAATGTCGTGTTTATTATTCAAACATTTTGATTTGACGGATAAATGAATTGAAAAATAATGACTTTTCCTGAATTTCCATTTTATTATTTTTTGTCCCCCCCCTTGACACATTTTGGTGGAAGGTGACAAAAGAAGATTTTAAGATTTGTTCCGGCCTTATATGTTTTAATTAATGCAATACCTCGTTCCGCATTGTCATTTACTACTTCCAAACTTTGAATACGTCTTTTGGCATCTTCATATTCTTTTTTGTAATTCCACTGCGTAGTATCAGTTTCCAACAAGGATTCCGGAATCTCTAAAGCATGGAACAATTTTTTTGTATCCTGACATCCTTGTACAAACGAGTGTAGCTTGAGTGTTGAAACGTCGTTTGATTCGGTTATGGATTTAGCAGGTACAATTTTTTCGGTATCTGAAAATCAAAATATTGTTAGAAAAATAATAATCTCGGTAAAACAAATTAAACAAAGTATTTACCTGATGTATGTAAGGCTTCCATAATTATTTTTTTATCTGCAACATCCAACTTTTCGTCAAACAAACACAACCCGATGAGATTGCTATCCAAATACTGCAGATGATTCAAGAACCCTTTATGTACTGCTTCGGCAACTTCTTTGTCAACAGCCTCGTAAATTTTAGGCAATTTTAACAAATTGAGGTCATTGTTTGCAGACATTGCAGCACACGAAGAAAGAAACCAGTTTCTTAGATATACTTTCACATGAATACATTAAATCGTGCTAATCCATCTTTAGTTGCCTTAGGTAACGCAAAAGTGTATCGGTAAAGGAACATTTTTAAAAAAATAAATAATTTTAACCATCCATTTTGCATTTTGGAAAGCACTAGGAGCTCTTATTTTAAAATTTTCATTAATTTTTCCACCCAAAAATATAATCGTAAGCTGAATAACTTCACGATAATCTTCGCGGTGATGATGTTCTTTTAGTTGTCGCTCAAAAAATCTAATAGAATCACCCTCTCGTTGTCTGTTTTTGATGATTTAACGAGCGCATCAAACCAGAATGGTATGAACTCTTTTCTAAGTGGTGCCATCCCATCCGAAACCGCTTAAAGATCTCAACATTTGGAGATTGTGCAATTTCAAATTGCAGTACCTTAAATGCCTTGCCAACTAACAGCTCGTGTATGTTATGTCTACAGGGAAGTCCAATAAGCTGTCTTTTAAACATATTGTTTAGATGTTGATACGCTCCTTTCTTTCGACCAGTGTTCGATGCAGTGGTATTAAATGATGTAAACATAATCCTAAAAACGAACGTTATATTTTAGAAATTATCAATAATAAAATTGAAGCTAAAAAAACTTACCTGTCTTCAAGACCCCAATCGACAACTGCATTGCATACTAGGAAGCAACTTTGAATCCCAGTGAACTATTAAGTTAACCTGTGGCTTAAAAGTTGTTTTCAGCTCATGGTGCTTTTGCTCACGATTTTTTTTTCTTGAATATCTAATGGACTCCTTGTTCAACAATAATGTTGAAACGTCGTGCCCTAAAGATTTCGCTATAGATGAAATTAGAAATACCGCATTTCGATCACTCACTTTGCAGCGGTCCAAAGCAGCAGCCACATCGACAAAAATAACGTTTTTTAATTGTGGTTTAGGAGTTGAAGATGATTTTGAAGGACCTAGAAGAACATATAAAAATCAAAAATATTAGAATCCATGAAAAAATTTGAAATGTATTCAATTCACACTTACCTGGTATCTGTAAATCTTCGACGATAGTACTGATCGAAGTAAAGGACTCACTATGGTTTTGAGATGGGGACTCAAAATCACTACCAGTCAATGTTTTCTTTTGCTGTAGACTTGCTTCTTTTTGCTCACTAGTTGACGGATTAGTCTTTTCTGTTGACTGTAGATTAGCTTCCTCCTCAAAATCACTACATGAGATAGTTTCCGTTGGACCAGTCTCAGTTTTTGTTGGAAGAGTGGATTGTTCTCGTTGTTCCTGCAAATACTGAGATGCTTTTTTCTCCTCTTTAGTTTTTGGTTTATACTTCTTCACGATGTCGAAAAGGTTCCGCAATGAATGAGAGAATTCATTTCTCTTTTCAGTTGCTTTCGCCAACATCCTTAGTATGTGCTTCTGCAAGCTTTTCCAAGTTTAAAAGTATCGCAAGATTTTTTGTTCCACTGTCACGTCGTCGATCAAATGGTTCAAATGCTTTTTGTTCCATTATGTCTTCAAAGCTTGTGTTGTAAGCTGGGCTAGTCTAGGCTTTTGTTTCTCTGCTCGCAAATGAAACATGAATTTCCGAAAAACTTCATTGTATGTCGGCAAATTTGCAGATTCGGGGAACAAAGGTAGATATTTTCCAACTAGCCGAATATCCTCCATTATTATCAAAAAACGCTTGCACACGCCTCGATAAATTTTTTTGACACACGAATTTCTTTTCTTATTCACCACTGAAATACAATTTATTTGGAGCTTCTATTTTGAACACGCTTAGGTATAGACAAAAATCTACCGACTTGATTTTCTTCACTTTAGGTATAACTTACATTCTATGTAGGTAGGAAAAGCAGAAGCTTTTAGCTACATCTTTGAAGAATAAACGAAAACTGATTGTTAAAACTGGAACTGTCTACGTTGTCACAACCGAATCGCGTATACTATAGCAAGCAGAAGGCAACGTACTTTTGTTTCGGGAATGAAGAAGCCCAAGGCTGAGAATCTCTTTTGAAAATATAAACTAAACACTTTTGTTGCCCTTCATAGTCACCCATCAAGCTATTGTCATAATTTGAATACGTCAAAAATTATTTCATTCCATTTATATCTGTATTTTGATTATGGCAGTTAGAGTTGTGCTTGACTGAATTCACTGGTTATTGTTATTGGAACGTTTTATTTTAACTATTCAAAAGAGAACCTTAATGAAAATATCTTAACGAAGAGTTGCATGCCAATAAAGAATCATGATTCAAAACTATACAAACAAAGTTGATTTGTTAGATCTGTTGAGAATTTTTTAATTTACAAATTAAATGATCACCCTTATGCAAAACTGAGGACAATAGCCCTAATGAAATATCACATATATATGTTAACAGTGGCCTACGATGACATGGGAGATGTTTAATCACTCTTGTATTTACTATTCCATTCACATTCTCAATGAAATATCACGAATCTAATGAAGGAAATAGCCTACGATGATGAAAGAGGTGATAAAATACTAGTGTTTTTAATATCCCATTCTAATTATGATTTTTCGACAGAAAGGCCCACCCTAATGGAAAATAAGTGAACCACCCTAATAAAATACCACATATTAGATGTAGAAAATGGCTTACGATAATGTGAGAGATGTTCCAATACTATTGTCTTCGATATTCAATTAAATATTTTTTTTTTATTTTTTTTTATTTTTCAACAACAAGGACCACCCTAATGGAAAGTAAATGAACCACCCTAATGAAATATCACATATAATATGCTTTCAGTGGCCAACAATGATATAGGATACATTTCAATACTATTGCCTTGAATTTCTCTGCAATTGAATTCAAATCGTTCATTCCAAATTCAATTCACTCCCCCAACTCAAAAATTTACTAAGTCCCAAAAGGTCGATTTTTTCAAAAAAAAAAAAAAAGATTCCAAATAACACCAGATCTCAACGTTTCATGCATTTCTAAGACATCTGGCATAAAAAAAAATCAATTTCGGAAATTTCATGTACCCTCCCCTTGGGAGATTTTTCATGGGTTAAAAAAGTCATACTTTGACCGCTTTGGGGGTCCACTTAACTACCATTTTTTGAAATTCGATGGCAAAATTTTCCCATACATTCCATTGGCACCCTAAATGCTCATTGCACTTATAAAGCTAAATTTATATCGAAAAAAATGTTAAAATGTCCCATTGAACACCATTACAGAAGGTTGAACGTTCATAAAAAATATAAAACTGATCTAGATCAGATTCAAGTAATATATATCAAAAACAATGAGATCAAAATGTAGTGCAATTTATTTCAAAATACTTTGTTGAAAATACCAAACGTCCAGCATGCATATCTAAAGCACTAGAGGTTAGGCTATTGAAATCAGCCACCTATCCAAATTTGCCTCGATAGGGTGCTCTCAATATATGTTTTCAACTACAAGTGTTATTCTTCTTATTATTTACTGTTCTTATTCTCCACGGTTCGTGGGTTGGGAAGGCCCACCACAAAGCTCTAAATAAGGATCTGAACGATTCCGTGCAATCCACGATCCGAACCACAGTTTGTTGCTTTCTTTTTAAGTGCAATTTCTTCACCACTGTCAAGCACACTCTCCTTAACCCGAATAGCATGCACGGGAATAGCGACACGTGACACCTTTTTGCACTAATCACCGTTGAAAGTCGTTTTCTTCAGGAATAATTTCACGCACTTTGATTTAGGCAAAAAAAAAACTACACTTTAATTTTAGTAATGAAACTAAATCCTATAATTTTGAATACGCGACGGTAAGGAAAAATGTTCTTTATTGCCTGACGATCGATTGGCTACTAACTGCCGTTTGTTTTGCCGGTAAGCTATTGTCCCTATACAGTCTTGTATATAAATCATCGGCTTCTACATCTGTGTTGTGTGCTATCAATGTTATCTGTGTTATCAATATTGCATGTGTGGTAATACAGAAATTCAGTGTTTTGTGTCTGTGATGTGTATAACAGTTTAATTTTTTTAACCTATTTAATCCTAGCTTTAAGTTTCAATACACTTTTTGTAATATCTGATTTTAGGTTTTTAAATTCATAACAATTCAAATGTTTCTCCATACTAATCTAATTGTTAACATTTACGATTTTTTTAATCTGATAACCTCAATGTAGTAACTTTTTCAGTAAGTTGACACAATGTCATGAAGTTTCAGTTAACAAAAAAAAAAAAATGAATTGGTTTAATTGCTCTAGGGGAAATTTGAACACCCCTAGGAATAGTTTTTTTCCATTCGTACAAAACTTGAGAATATGGACATGGAATAGATAGAAGAATTTCGAAAATCGGTTAAGCCATTACTGAAACAAATCCGATAATCCAAATAGATGTTTTTGATCGCAGGGCTCCTAGTGTTAATCAAATTTTTACTTTTGTGGCTAATGTTGTTTTTGTATATTTTATATTGGATTACTTATTGAACCCATTTGTGTATCATTTTTGGACGGAGATTTTCCAAGAAACTGTTAAATAGTGAACAATAAAGCTCTAATTAAAATACCTGAAAAATTTTTAATTCGTAACATTGTCTTATGTGGAGAGAAGTGATTTTCGAGAATTTCACATTTTTTTTTCGATTGTTCTCTTGCAAATCCAAATGAAATTTTCAACAAATAATTATATTTTTTTTATATATATATAACGTACTTGAACTAACCATGGTGAAAGGTTTCAATAAAAAAATGTTTACTAGTTACATTTGAACAAACAAAAAAGTAAGGCTGGTCAGATAAGAATTGATTTTCTGAAAACACCAATTCCGATGTAAATAGTTATTTGAACAAACAACATTATCAATGGTATTATTTAAAATGGTGGACTTCGTGGGCGTTCGGTTAGTGTCGTCGGGCAGTGAAGCGGGTTCAATTCCTGTTTCAGCTGTTGAAACTTTTCGTCAAGAATGTTTCTCGGCTGTGCCATTTTAGCAGGCTTGTTTGTTGGTTATTGTTAAGTTTCTGTCTGTGCAGCAAAATGACTGAAGACGATGTCCGTGTCCTATAAATACCCTGAAGAAAAATATAAAAATACAAAAGACATTTAATTGTTTTAATGTTTCAATATGTTTTCTGGTAGGAGCCGTCCACAAATTACGTAGCGATCAAAGGGGGGAGTAGGCTCAAGTGTTTTGATTCATACACAGTTTTTAAAATTGTCATACAAATATCGATACGGAGGGGGTCGAGAAATTCCTATTTCAGCGTTACGTAATAAGCGAATGCTGTCTTATCAAAGTTGTGCCCCTACTTTCTGGGACCTATATCAAGCGTATATCTCAGAAATGCATCAAAATAATGAAAACAAGGTCTGATTTAGAAATAGTGCAATAGTTTATAGAATAGTTTCGGAATTCTGAACATTATTTTTTTCTCTTGAAGATCAGTAAATACCTAGTTTACATTATGATACGCTAAGGTTTTTGTACTTTTTTTTACTTTTGGGATATAACTTATTTTGTGTGGCCCAATTCTAAGTGGAACATAATTTAATTAAAGTACACCGTAGTAAGTTTAAACGGCTGAAGTAACATGACAAAGCAATATTCTTTTTTTTTGCGTTACGTCCCAACTGAGAAAGAGCCTGCTTCTCAGCTTAGTGTTCTTATTAGCACCTCCACAGTTATTAACAGAGACCTCTCTTCACCAATTGACCATTTTTGCATTTGTATATCGTGTGGCAAGTACGAAGATACTATATGCCCTGGAAGTCGAGGAAATTTCCTTTATCCCGGGCGTGAATCCAACTCACGAACCTCAGCTTCGTCTTGCTGAATAGTTGCGCGTTTAGAGCTACGTTTATCAGGACCCAAACTCTATCGGTATAAAGGCTCCCCCAAATCTACGCGACTTTTAACGGCGACAGCGACAAAACATCGTCGTGATTCCGTTGTTTGTCGGTGCAAGCACTCTTCTATGGAACCATCTTGACTGACAAGACGCGATTTGCTGCGAAATCGCGTCGCTGTGTCTTAGACGCGCTCATCAAACAGTGCATGCAGCGAAACATCAGCGAAATCGCGGCGATTGTTTGTCGCTGTCGCCGTAAAAAGTCGCTTAGATCTGGGGATGCCTTAAAGCTTAAATATCGTCACAATCAGTATCCTATTCTACTACTCAACTATCACCATGTCACCCACGCTCAACCCGTGCAACTATGATTCATTATGCTGCAGTATGCGCTACACTTTGCACCCCATTCTGAGCCTATTCTCACTTCGCTGGAGAAAAAAAAAACGTTGCCCACAAAAACACATCACAATTGCCATTGCCGGCATTCCGGTCTAAACTTAGCGCCGAAGAACCGTTCATAAAACTGTAAACATTTGTCTAGTTAGGGTAAAATATGTGGGAAGATTTTTTTCCCGTCGCCAACCCCACGAACGAACCGTTTGGTGCACAACCAAAAGAGCAACTAGGATCGGGGAAATCTACGAGGAAAAAATCCCGAACTCCCACCAGAGAAGGGACGTGATGTGATTTCATCGCATTTTTTCCCCACTGGGCCACATTCCAACCTCGGCGAAGATAGCGTCTGCATATCCTGCGGTCACGGAACCTGACCAAAAGTGACCGAAAGTTTGTTCGGAATCTACCCCCAGTTTCGGTTTCCAGTGTCAGCTTGTTCGCAGTCATCTTATAAATATGTTTGCCCAGTCCAGTGTGGATTTTTTTTATCCCGAGGGTTGAAAGAGAATGTAGGGAAAAAATCTGTGAAGTTGAAACTGTGAAAACCAAAGGAAGTCAACTTTTCGATAAATCGGATCAACCTGCTTTTGTCGATAACAGTGTGTCTACGGTCAAACGTGGGAACGGGAAAGCTGACCGAAAGGCCAAACTGTTACACACATGGGTTATAAATACATTTTCTGGGGCTGGCAGCTAGGTGATTTATGAGATGAATGATTTATACTTGTTTAATAATGTTGCAAATTTTTATAGGGAGTAAGCGGATATTTTTAAGAATGGTCAACCTTCGTTTTCAGTTTGCGAATCACACTTTATTAGACATCAACTATCCTGAATTGATTGGCGTAGGCAGGATATTTACACGCTTTGCGCCGAACTGTCAAGCAGTGAAAATAAGGCATGATTTATTTAAAAAAAAAACAGCCCTATAGGCTGATCAGAAATTTCTATAAGGTATATTGCGTACAGGTTCATTTTCAGCGATTTCTTTTTTATATATAAATTTATTTATTTATTTATTTATTTATTTATTTATTTATTTATTTATTTATTTATTTATTTATTTATTTATATATTTATTTATTTATTTATTTATTTATTTATTTATTTATTTATTTATTTATTTATTTATTTATTTATTTATTTATTTATTTATTTATTTATTTATTTATTTATTTATTTATTTATTTATTTATTTATTTATTTATTTATTTATTTATTTATTTATTTATTTATTTATTTATTTATTTATTTATTTATTTATTTATTTATTTATTTATTTATTTATTTATTTATTTATTTATTTATTTATTTATTTATTTACTCATTTATTTATTTATTTATTTTAAACTTATGAATTTTTAAGGAGGAAAGCCCCTTTGAGTGATATTCTAATGAAATCTTTCTCAAAAAGGCACAAAACCTCTTTATGTTTTCGAATAACGTTATAAAATAATATTTATTAAATAAAGGCTCTCCCGGCATCGATCCATAGCGGAGCCAAAGTTTTCCAAGTTCAGTCATCACGAATATTTACTAGCACTTATTCACACGGGTAAAAATGCGGCACTCTAAAACGGGAGAAAGAGTCATGATTTCGGTAGGAAGGTGTGTTTTCATGTTATGAAAATACACCATGACCAAAAGTCATGAAATCATGTAGCATTTTACCATAACGCTGGCTGTACGTTACGTTTTCAATTTTTAGCGAAGAAAATTGTCAATTTAAATCCTCAAATCATGAAGCATGTATGCTGGAACCATGAATAAAATTCATGGAAACATAAGCACTATTCATGAATTTAGTCATCTGTCATTTATGATTCCTATTTTTGATGCGAAAAGTGGCAATTTCGGTCATGAAATCATGAAGCAAGATCTGATATCATGAACACAGTTCATGAAAACATGAGCACTTTTCATGTATTTAGATGCCTGTCATCTATGATTTCGATTTTGGTGCTGAAAAGTGGCAAATTGAGTCATGAAAGCATGACGCAGGATCCCTGAATCATGTACTCATTTCATGAAAACAGGCATAATACGTCAATTAAGATCCCAGTTTATAGTTGCCATTTGTAAACAAATAAAATGAAGATTAAAATAGTTACGGTTTTTGTGCAGGTAGTTTCGTAATAAACTGTGAAAACATTCCAAAAACGGCACATCTTCAGCAGGAACGCTTACATTCGTTGGCTGGGTGTGTACGCAAAATGTTGTTTCGAGCATCAATTGAATTAGCAAATTGTCCCTGGTCTCACAAAATGCTGGTGGATTACATGAGCGATGGAACACTTTTTAACGACGCGGATGTTGAAAGTGGAACTGGAACATTCGGCCACCGAAGGACTTTTGTGAGCTGCTCTGTTATGAGATGTGAGGAATGCATCACTTCCAAACAGTTAAAATCGCCGACGAGCTTGTCAAGCAAAATCTTTGCTCAAAGTCAAACATTACCCGGTTCTGCATAATCAGGAAGAAGTAAGTACATTTTGGAACAATGTGGGAACTCACGGAAATTTCGCCAAGAATGTCATCGATATGATGACATGGTTCCGAAGAACTTAAACTTTTTCAAAAACAAAACTTTTTTTATAATTTCACTAAAAAACATCATCGATAGCCATGAGACACGTTGACTAAGGTAAAGAAAATGACAGTTAGATTTGTGTAACGCCCTGAGCATACAAATTCTTGCATAATAGTCACGATGTCATGACTTTAAGTCATGATATCATGAAACAGAAAATTTTATGGATTCATGACTTTTTGTTCATGATTCCAGCAACGGATTTTTTTTCCGTGCTGAAGCCAATCGATTAGATGGATGAGTACCAAACTTGATGTCTCTGAAAATAAAATCAAAGAAAAAAAAAACAAACGAGCAGTATCATACACGATAAGAAATTTCATTCAAATATTTGTATAAAATTCTCATGACAGGAAGTGAATGATTTCCCAGAATATCCCGAACTGACACAGGAATATCATGACTTAAACTGATTATTCTATCAAGGAATTTTTCTCTAGGTGCATTAAAACGAGAACATTCAAAAACGATATGGTCTATGTCTTCATATGATTTATTACATTCACAAATATTTGAATCTGTGATATTCATGCGATATAAATGATTACTACAAATGTAATGATTTGACATTAGTCTAGAATAGAAGCAAATAAAATTACGTCGAACAGGAAGACTGCGAAACCATGGAAATATTTTTACCTTCGGACATATGGAATAACAATATCGACCTTTGTCACTTGTATTCCAAGAAATTTGCCAATCATTCATAGAATATTTTTTCAAATTAGTAAAATGTTCCGAATAATAAATATCACAACTATAAATTATTCCACGAAAAACCCCCAATTTTGCCAATAAATCAGCTTGTTCATTACCATAAATATTGCAATGAGCTGGAACCTAAACAAATTTAATTATAAATCTTTTAGAATATAAATCATTTAATAACACTTTAATTGATATAACAATATGATGGGTTTTGAAATTTAAACTAATGCCATTCAGAAGAACACTATGGCTATCTGAGCACACCATAAATATATTTGGTGAATAATTTTCAATCAATTTGCATGTAAAATATATAGCTGTTAATTCAGCTCTAAAAATTGAACAAGGAGATTCTAATTTATAAAAATGGGCCAAATGAAAATTAAACACTCCAAACCCTGCTACATTTTCAATTAAAGATCCATCGGTAAAAAAAATCATTGTCTACCCCAATAAATTTACGTTTAAATAATAAATTGGCATAACGGGAACGAGCATGATTGGGAATTTGTTTTGATTCTTCATGTAAAGATAAATCCACACATGGTTGAAAAGAATGAGCATCTATGCTATATTAATAAAAATGTGGAGAAACATTTGATACAATATTTTCTCTAGAACAATAGATATATGATTTCAATATTCTATTAGAAGGATTGATATCAAACAAAGATTTTAGTGTACCAATTAAAGGATGATCCATTGAAAAACAATGTATCAAAAATTTGCAATGGAAATAATGTCTCTGGTGAATAAATTGTATAAAAGGGGACTTAAACAAGAACCCTGTGGTAAGCCAAAATAACTATAACGGACCATTCCAGAAGACCCATTATGAAAAAAATGCATTATTTTGAAGAAAAACAAATTACATAAGAAATTGGAGATAATGATTGGAATTTTACAATCATTCATTTTGTTGAAAAGTAAATCAATAAGAACTGAATCATATGCACCAGAAACGTCAAGAAAAGTAGAAACTACATCTTATTTTTTATTGAACGATAATTCAATGTGTGAAGCTAGAAGAGCAATACAATCTCTAGTTCCGCGACCTTTTCTAAACCCATATTGAGTTGATGAAAATTTATTATTTTTCTCAGCCCATAACTCCAGACGATTAAGTATCATTCTTTACATTAGTTTACGAAGACATGATAATAAACTAATAGGTCTTCTACTTTCCACTAATGAAGGATTCTTATCAGGTTTAAGTAAACTAATTACTTTTATGAATCGCCATTCTGAAGGAAAAATGTTCTGAAACAAAAATGAATTATATAGGGATAGTAAATGTAATTTACCATCAATAGGTAATTTTTTTAACACAATAAATTTTATATTGTCAATACCTGGAGCAGTATTTTTAGTAACAGATAATGCTAATTCCATTTCCTCAATTGAAAATTCATAACAAAGATCAGGGTAATAATTGTACAATTGATGAGTTTTAAATATGATGGGGGTAGGAACAAAATCAGGACAAATTTTCGAAGAAAATTGATCTATCCAATTTTTAGAATATTCCAAAACAGAGGTAGAAGGAATATTATAGTTCCTTAAATTTCTAGCAACAGACCATAATTTATTTAATGACGTTTCTGAATCAAGATTTTCAATAAAAGTTATCCAATAATTCCTTTTTTTAAACTTAACAATTCGTGTAAACTGGGCTTCAGTTTTACGATAAAAAATATAATTGTTCCTAGTACCTGAATTACGAAAATTTTTAAAGGCTTCAGATTTATTTTTAAGTGCAACAACACAATCATGATCCCAGCAAAATGAATTATGTCTTCTTTTGATTGACCCCAAAAATATTTTTTTAGTCTGAGATTTTTGTAAACAATCTATTAAAATGACTGAAAACCTGTTATAATTTTGAAGAGGAGAAAGTGAATAATCGAAATTGATTAGAGCAGTAGAAACTAAATCTGAAAATTTGGACCAATCAATATTTTTTGTTAAATCAGGAACAAATGGTTCTTGGTGATATTGATCACGAAGAGGAAAATGAATAGAAATTTGAATAGGTAAATGATCACTACAATTTGGATCATCTATAATTTTCCAAGTTGATTTTATAGCCAAACTACTTGAACACAATGCATGAATGATGAGCAGGGGGAACTGCTATTCTAGTGAATGAGCCATCATTCAGAATATTTAAATTCATCTCATCAATCTGATCCATGATTAATGAACCTCTGCCATCAGAAAACTCACTACCCCAAGCCAAGTTATGAGCATTAAGATCACCAAGTATGTAAAATGGAGAAGAGGACGGACCTGGTGTAGTGGTTAGAACACTCGCCTCTCACGCCGAGGACCTGGGATCGAATCCCATCCCCGACATTAGTCACTTATGACGCAAACAGTTATAGTGACGACTTCCTTCGGAAGGGAAGTAAAGCCGTTGGTCCCGAGATGAACTAGCCCAGGGCTAAAAATCTCGTTAATAAAGATAGAAAAAAAAAATTCCAAAAATCATTTAAACCCAAAAATTCTATAATATCTTCTAAAATTTTCAAAATACTACCCCCATCATCGTTTTGGACATGAGAATTATTGGTAGTCTTTTTAATATCATCATTTTTGTTCCCAAAATAATCTTGATTAATTTTCTGAAAACCAGGAATGTTTTGAGACTTTGATAAATTAATTGAAGGAAATTTTTTTTCATAAAATGTTGATGGTTGAGAATCAAAAATATTGTTTTGCTTGTTTGTTTTATTATTTTTTTTTTCTTTTGATAGGAGGATTATACACAAAATGGTGTTCCTCATTTGAATCCTCAATATCAACCTTTTGGGTTAATGGTTCAAAAATATTATTTGACGAAAATGCATTAGATGTTTTAATAACTTCAGAATAAGATAATTTGTTCTTATTCATTATTTTCAAATTGAATTGCTTTTGATGAGCTATAAAAACAGCACATTCTTTCAAAAAAATATGTTTTTTGCCATAATGAATACAAATGTCAGAAATTTTGTTACAATCTGATGAAAAATGAATTCCACCACATTTTGAACATTTCTGTTTATTGGAACAAAAATGCGACGTGTGTCCAAAAAAAAAAGACAACGATCGCAATGCATAATTTTAGGATAAAAAAGCCTAACGTGAAATTTTACATTGTCAACAACAACAAAATCAGGAAGAAAAGACCCTTCTAATGGGATTTTTATGCAATTCGAATGTGTATATGAGGAACCTTTATCTGAAAACACTAATTTCAATAATCGAACACATTCCAAAATTTTAACTGGCAAAATTGCTTTATTTTTAAATATTCCTGAACAATGATTTAAAATCTCATCACATTCCAATGATTCATCATAGATGACACCATTGATTTCACACGAGTTACATGGAGCGTAAACTCGATAAGAATTCAAAAATAACTTGGACTCTAATAGCGCATTAGCGTCTTCTCGAGACCCAAAAATTACACGCAATTTGTCAAAGGAAATCTTTTTGATTTCCTTAACAGTTTTGTAAATTTTGTAAATTTCTGATGATATCAAAAGGACATTGATAGGTTTTTCCCTTTTTCCCGAAAAACACTAGATAAGGTCCCATAAATGTAGAAGGATAAGTTCTGATACGAATAGGTTTAATTGTAGATGAAGATTTTTTCGAATCCCCATATACTTTAGAAACTGCAGTTTCTATAATGGAAAAATGACGGGGTGAACAAAATCCAAATCAACACCAAGAAACAGTAATATCAATAAAGAACGGTTAAAATAGAAAATTAATACTCAACAAACACCATACAAGTTCAGCGTCACCAGCAACAGCAACCAAGAAAAACGTCAAAGGCCGGGAACACCAACGTTTGTGAGGAGTCTTGCAATTCGAACCTTCAGAACGACTTCGCAATCCACTTGTTTCTCCTTCTCTTCAAACAAAAAAAAACGTAGTAACAATCGCCTTCAAACTGCAATGGACCAATGCATGAGTTCATTATTTGACGTTTTAGACACCTTCAGCATGGCTTTAGGCATGGCTTTGCTTTGTAGCCGCGGACTCTAACCACTCGGCTGCAAGGAATCACCCAAAATTCCATCATTGAGTCATCTAGAAAAAACTTCACGGTGATTTCTCAAAGCGGTTCCAGGACACTTTAAAATATTTTTCCGCAATTTACTGCAGCAATTTCATCCGAAAACTTTACATCAATTCTATCACAAATTGCTTTGTTAATCATTCAGTGGCTCCAAAGACTTTTAAGGCTGTTTTTTCCCAGTCATCCTAATAGTAATACCTCTATGAGTTCTTCCCTGTATTCCTTTAGAAATTCCTGCTGGAAATTATACAAAAAAAAACCTTCAAAAATTTCTCCATAAATTTATTTGGAGGTTCTTCAATAAATTTCTTCATGAATTTATCTCGATATAACTTCAGAATTTTTTCTGGTAATCCCGTTATAAAGGAAAGGGAATTTACCAAGGATTCTTTTAGAAGTTCATCTTTCAAGTCTTCTGAGAAGTCTTCTCAAGATTTCGTATTCCTTCATTAGCTCTACGATCTCTTCAGCAATTTTTATTTTCTACTTGACATTACGTTCCCACTGGGACAGATCATGCTACTCGTCTTAGATTTCTAAACGCACCTCCACTGTCTTTATCTGACAACTGTCACTTTGCATTCGCGAATCGAACGAAAACTCGAAGATACTTTATGTCCAGGAAGTTAGGGTGATTTCCATAACGAGAAACTGGCTTTATATTATAGAAGAGGACATTTACACATGACTAAGGAAGGCCATATTGAAATGAATTCCTGTTGAAAGATATAGGTATGGCTCCTAGCTCGTGAACTGCGAAATGTCTGCGTGAACGTTGCAGCTATCCAGGAAATACGTTGGCCGAGAACCGAAGAACGTGAATTCCGAGCGGTGGACCCCATCGCCAACACTTCATTCAATTACCACATCTACTACAGTGGTGGCGGTAGAGCAGAACGTGGAGTTGGCTTTATAGTCATTGGAAGCAGATGAAGCGTATTATTTGGTTGAAACCGGACCGACCGAATCTGTGTGTTGAGAATGAAGGGCAAGTTCTTCAACTACAGCCTGATCAGCATATATGCGCCAATGAACGATAAGCCCGATGACATGAAGGATGAGTTCTATGAGAACCTTGATGAGGCCTACGGAGAGTTCCCAACACAAGATGTCCAGATAGTCATCGGCGACGCAAATGCGCAGATCGGGAAAGAAGATTTCTTCCGACCCGTCATTGGAACGGAAAGCCTCCATTCCGTTACCAATGATAATGGCCTGCAGCTAGTAACCTTCGCTGCTGCTAGAGGGATGGTAATCAACAGTACCTACTTCACACGAAAGAATATCCGCAAACACACCTGGTGACACCCGAGTGGCGATGCCTACTCCCAAACAGACCACGTGCTGGTTGCTGGGCGACAATTCTCAGATGTCATGGATGTTAGGACTTTCCGAGGCCCTTATATCGACTCGGATCATAATTTCGTTGTAGCTAAAATTCGAACGCACTTCAATTTACAACGCTTGTCGACTGATGGGGTAGCTGCACAGTACCGTCAGCAACTAGACGAGCAGTATGGAAGAAACAACGTTGGTGGAGACGTCGACAGCCTGTGGGACCCTATCTACGAAGCTGGGACAATAACGGCGCGGGAAGTGATTGGCACTGGTCAACGATGAAGACGAATCGACTGGTTCGATGAAGAGTGTCAGAGAGTGACAGACATGCAGAATGTCGCCAGAAGCCGTATGCTTGTGGCCGGTACCCGACAGAACAGAGAGCGGTACAGGGCAGCGAGAGCCGAAGAAAAGCGAATCAACCGCAGAAAGAAAAGGCAGCACGAAGAAAGTGTGGTAGCTTAAGCTCAAAAAAGCATGATCTGGAATGATATGCGGAGATTCTATGTAACGGTCAATGGTGCGCGGCACAATACCGTTCCAGTGCCCGCCATGTGCAATCATTGAGAAGGGAATTTGCTGACCGATAAAACGGCGCTGGCTGCCAGATGGAAGGAGCACTTTCAGCAATTGTTGAACGGTGGAAATGGAAATGTAGCGAGGAACAGGATGAACATAGATGACGACGATCAAGCTGTGGACCCACCGACCATAGGAGAGGTTAAAAAGGCTATCAGTGAGCTGAAGAACTGTAAGGCTGCTGGAAAGAACGAGATCTCGGTCGAGCTTCTCAAGCACGGAAGTGAGCAGCTTTACCAGTCGATCCACCGAGTACTTCTGAAGGTATGGGAGGACGAAGAATTGCCCATCGGCTGGTTCGATGGCCTCATCCGCCCTATCTGCAAGAAAGGGCACAGACTGGAGTGTGCCAATTACAGAGGAAATACCCTGCTGAATTCGGCGTACAAAATTCGCGTCCTGTTTAACAGACTGAGACCGCTCGAGGAGTCCTTCGTCAGCGAATACCAAGCTGGTTTTCCTGAGAGCCGATCGACAACGGACCAGATGTTTAGCTTGCGAATGATCCTAGATAAATTCCACATAGCATAGCATAGCATAGACTGACTGTACATGTCAATGATTGCCACTTCGTGATTGATCAGATCTGGTAAGAATTGCACTACGATCGAAATGAATAAGGGATGGGAGCTTCTGCTTATTGTCGAAGTACAATTTTAGCAGATCTAATATTATTGATCAATAACGGCGCCGGCCAAGTCCTTAGTCAGTTGGGATGGGGAAGGAATGTTAGAGTGTAATGATTGTTGCTTCTAGACACCGAGAATACCTCTGCATCTCCACAATCACCACGGGAAGGGTGTTTATTAGTGAGGGAGGAAAAGATCTGGGAGTCACCATTGGTCAGTAATGCGATCCATGGATAAGAAGGAAAAATACGACCTAAACTTAAAGCTAGTTTTGTATTTTGTCTCGAGAAGTTTTTGGTAGAAGACTTAAAAAAAACGTGAACATCCAATATGTCGAACCATTCAAAAGATGTTTTTTGTAATGGCGAAAATAGAAAAATATATGTATATATTTCAAATAATATGAAACAGGAATGATGCCGACACTTGTAGTGACGAAGCATACATAGTTTGTTTGAAAATTACATAAGAGTAACGCTGTACATTTTTGTATCGAGATGAAAAGTTTTTGGTAGAAGTTTCAAAATGTACATCTACATCCATAATGTTGAACCATTCAAGAGATATTTTTAGTAGCGTTAAAGAGAGAAAATATATTTATATTGAAATTGTATAAAACAGGAATAATGCCGACACTTGTAGTGACGAACCATACAAAGTTTGTTTGAATATTACATAAAATTAACGCTGTCATGAAAAAATGTGTCACAAGCATGAAAGGAGCTCACCAGTTGGTAATCCATCCTCGACTGAACACGTATATCTTTTCACACTCACACAACGAGAAACCGTAAAACTACTCGGCGTCCCGAAAACGAACCGTCTTGCTTGGGCTTTCCGAAGCACTGCCAAGCAAAACGCGCAAAAACGAAAACAGTCTCCCGGCCTCTAACTGAAAAACAAAAACACTCCGAGTGCGCAAAATATGAATCGGGCAGCTTGAGTTTTCGCAAAGCACTACCCAAGCGAACGAAGCCACCGAAAACACACTCCGAGCGCGCGAAAATGAATCGAACTGCTTGAGTCTTCGCAAAGCACTCCGAATGATCCTAGATGAATTCCGGGAGTATAACTTGCAGACTCATCATCTGTTTATTGATTTCAGGCGGCGTACGACTCAGTGAATAGAAATGAGCTTTGGCAGATAATGTCTGAACATGGTTTTCCGACGAAACTAATTAGGCTGATAGTGCTACGCTGGATGGTTCGAAATCAAGTGTTCGGATCGCAGACCAGGTGTCAACCTCGTTCGTGACGTTAGACGAATTGAAGCAAGGAGACGCACTTTCGAATTTACTATTCAACATTGCACTCGAGGGTGCTATCAGGAGATCTGGCGTGCAGAGAAATGGCACTATTATCACAAGGTCGCACATGCTCCTTGGCTTTGCGGACAATATAGACCCAATTGGAATCGACCGCAGGTCAGTGGAAGAGGCCTTCGTGCCTCTGAAGAGGTGGACAACGAGGATAGGCCTGACCATTAATTCTACCAAACGGTACATGGTTGCAGGTAGAGATAGAGTCAGGCATGGTGATGTAGGTGCTGAGGTAGTGTTGGATGGGGATGTATTTGTAGTTGATGAAGAATTTGTTTAACTTGGAACACTTGTGTCATGTGACAACGACGTTTCCCGCGAAGTAAAAAGACGTGTTGCGGCTGCGAATAGGGCCTTTTACGGATTACGTAACCAGCTAGATCCCGCAGCTTGCATACGGAAACAAAATTCGCCCTGTATAAAACATTGATTCTTCCGGTGGCTCTCTACGGGCACGAAGCGTGGACGTTGAAAGAGGCAAACCGGAAAACTCTCGGTGTTTTAGAGCGTAAAGTGTTGCGGACAATGCTCGGTGGAAAACTCGAAAATGATGTGTAGCGCAGACGCATGAATCACGAGTTGTATCAAGTGTACATGCGAAAATTATCAAGAGTGTTATTCAGCAGGGAACCAGGTAGAGGTCGGCGGCTTCGGGGAAGACCACGAAAACGCTGGCTGTACGCAGTGGAAGAGGACCTGGCGACCCTTCGGGGCAACTGGAGAAGTTTCGCCCAGGACCGACGAAAATGGAGCTCTACAATACGCCCGGCAATGGCGTGACGCTACGCTGTAGCCATCAAGGTATCAAGGTAGGTATTTAGATAGCCGTGATAAAAACGTGCAGCTAGTCTGCAAGACCATGCTCAGGGTCTTCGATCCAAATTCCACCGGTCGAAATCCTATTGGGTTGAAAATTTTCTTGAGTTCCCAGGGCAAAGAGTAACTTCGTTCTTACCACACGATTTACAAATGCAACAATGATTAATCGGCAAAGAAAGCTCTCAGTTAACTGCACTTAGCTGAGAAGCAGGCTCTGCCCCAATTTGGACATAACGCCAGGAAGATGAAGAAGAAAATAAATTGGTTAGGTATAACTTACGTAATATGTAAACTGAATAAGTTTCCAGTGTATTCCAGTTAATAGTAAATATCATTAGCACGGGATTTGATACGTAGTTCAATATTGTTTAAAGCGTCGAAAGATCTTTTGAATTTTGATGGAGTTTCATTCAAAACGAATCAGTTACATTCTTTTAAACTTAAGTGTCTCTTGTATTCTTTCCAATTTATATCGCCTTCATTGATCTGCACTCGGGATCAAAATGCCCAAAACAGTGAACCAGCTTCAGCCAGCAGACGTGAATTGAATTTAAAGTTTACCCCCGAAAAATACCTATACACAAACCGCCATCCTCTCCACGACTGATTGATTGATAAATGGATGAATTTAAGATTCACTTCGCACGGCCCACCCCGCAGAGATTCTTCGTCTCTCGCGACTCGCGTCCATGGCTGCGTTTGACAGTAACCCCAAACCGAACCATTTTCTTTGGCAAACGATGCAACGGAAGCCATTGTGAGCTCCGGTTGAGGACTTTGTGGCCATGGTCAAGCCGTAAAAGGGTGTTTTATTTTTTAATGTATGATATATCTCGAGACTCAATGTCAGACTATAGTCCGGCAGACATCACATCGTTGGATTGAATTTATATTTCGTGGTTCGTCAGTTTCAAAATGGTAAATCTTTCGTCGGAGTGACACCAGAATGCGAAACCATGCGATTGATGGATAAGACGGACCTCGTTCTTCCCTCTTGGGAGAAAGATTGCATGCAGAGTGCATGAACGATGCCAGGATTTCCATCAGGGGGGAGGGATTTACTAAATTCTCAGTAGATACGATTGATTCTTATATTTTGACATTGAATTGAACATAAATCAATCGTTTTTGAAAATCGAATGAATTAGGTGTATACGGCGTTGCATAACTCTATGCGTTTAACACTGCATGGAAATTTCTTACGCTGGATACAAAAAAGGCCTTAAATTTTAAGGAATGCCTTTCACCTATAGATTAAGGACAGAATTTTCGTTCTCCTAGAACAAGGTTGCCAAAGGTAAGTGACGAATTCTACAAAACATCATCAAATAGTGATCGTAAAACATATTGCTTGAAAGCGTTTGAAAAATTCTAATATCTCATCAAGTTTAATAGTCTAATATAAAGCCTTAAATGCACTCCATTCTAATTTAAATGTCTCGGAAATTAGGTGTCATAGTAATACTATTTACTATTGCAGACGGTTTGCTTAACTGATTAACACAAGTTATATTACTTCGTTAAGTCAAATCTCAAAATCAAATAAATGATTCCCTGTATTTTCACAGTATTTGTAAAAAAAATTCCACTCATTGACTCTTCCAGTATTTGTTTGACATTCTTCAGAGTACCTATGTATATGAATCTGGGTACGCCCATGTCGAGTGGTTAACTCCGAAGATTCAGAAGCATTAAAGAGCTCCATCGGCTACTCACAAGATAATCTAGTCTTTAAAAGGGCGGTTCTTTCTGCGGAATATATGCCCTCATCATCATTATCGTCATCGTTTTCGATTTTCCCGTCAGCGCCGTTGTCTTGTTCCAGAGTCGACTTGAGCTCCATTGTTATCCGGTATATCGATTGGAAGACAACGTCTCCGGAACCCAGTGACTGTATCTTGGCCAGGGAAATGAACTGCAACGAAACAAGCTCAGAAAAAAATGTCTCTTTATAAAACGGGATTCGATAATTAATCATTCTGGCAGAAGCAGTGGCCCCCGAATGGCACTGTCACACACATCCAGCGAGAATCGAGCAGTAAAGATGATAAGAGACATCACCACCGCCTGGAGGAAGAAAACCAAGACGAACGCCATTGAGTCGCAGCGCAGGCAGAGACTTGAAGATCCGTCTGCGAAGAATCGATTTGTCGTCCTCCGGAAGACGGTCGCTGGCTCGTGGACATTTGTGGAATTGATACCTTTAAAGAATGTTTGTGGTAAAAAGCGTTGAATTGCAACGAGTAGTGATATACTTTCGATTTCAGTCTGCGTGCAGCTGAGAAGCGCAATGCAATTAGAATAGGTTTCAAGAGGTTGATAAAAATGCTCATTTAAAACTGTTGTTCGTTGAATTGTTCGATTTTTTTTGTTCAGTTTTTTTTTACAATTAACGTGAGCTGTTTGGATAAAGCTTGTTAGAATAACAGGTGCTCTTGGAAAATTAACTAACAAATGTTTATTTACAACCTATAGAGCTACATCAGTTACCTTTTGCGGATGTCACAAACCTATCCGTCTAAGGACGAAGCCTGCATATCCTCTGTAGAAAACATGTTTGGATATTTCATTAATATTTGGATTTGGAATATTTGAATTTGGAAGATTTCATCAAATGCTTTAAAAACACAAATTATAATGTTCAAGCATGCATTCCAGATACATAACTTCTCACCGATTTGGAATCCCTCTTAACGTGATAACATTTCTACTTGAAAATTTCAAATGAAGAGCTTTTAGTATAGGTATGTGCACATATTTGCTGGTCAATTCCATCACCGAATGGCTGTGTAACATCACTCCAGTGGTTAATCCCCGAAACAGTAACCCTTCTTTACCTGAAGTGACCCCGTCAGACAATTTTATGTCAACATCCTCACAATTACCCAGCCCTTTCCCTTTTTCCACCCAAGGGATTCCGCTAATTTGTACCTTTTTCATGTGAGAAGGTAATTGAAGGCAGTAGGTATGAGAAGGGATTCTTTGTTTCGCCAGCTGATACGCATCACTGACCTGGTGTTGGAATCTACGCACCCCATAAAGCAGCCAACCACTGATGTATTCATGCAATGTTGAGAAAATTAAAGGGTATTTTTCACAATCCTAAATAAACATATCAATGATTTCAGTTACAGTAATATTACATGCATTAAATGGTCCCAATACATGTAGACAAACATAGAAGAGAACATTTCATGCGACCAGGACCGGATTTACAGAATGATCTACAAGTAACTTTTTGAATAAAACTTGGGGTAAGGTTCCTATGACGGGCCTAAATATCACGCACTAATTATGGGGGCCCAGATAGCCGTAGCGGTAAACGAGCAGCTATTCAGTATGACCATGCTGAGGGTCGTGGGTTCGAATCCCGCTGGTCGAGGATCTTTTCGTAAAGGAAATTTTCTCGATTCCCAGGGCATAGAGTATCTTCGTACCTGCCACACGATATACATATGCAAAAATGGTCAATCGGCAAAGAGAGCTCTCAGTTAATAACTGTGGAAGTGCTCATAAGAACATTAATCTGAGAAGCAGGCTTTGTCCCAGTTGGGACGTAACGCCAGAAAGAAGAATTACGTGAAAGCATAATGAAGAAGCAGTCAAAACACCCTCGTATCTTCGGCAATTAATAGATTATTGTCATTTCAAATTGCTAGTGATATTTCTGAATAAATTTCAAAGTTATTTTGAGGTTTGATAGCCAACGGAAATACGGCCCTGCATGGCCCTATCTGCCTAACACAAAATAGGTGGACCAAAAGCGGGTGTCACTACTTTTGCCAGCAAACATACCATTTCCAGCGGTTACACTCACCCTGAATTACTTTAATAGATAATTTGTCTTCCCCGGCGACCACTTGATGGCTGCCATCGACCGCATCACACTGCCACACAGTGGGACGATATCGAGAAAAAGGGAAACGTTATTAGATTTGGAGTTTTGGTATCTTCGGCAATGTTTCTTTTATTTCAGATACCGTAAGGACGCCATTCACCGCTCATTTAAGGTGAAGATGAATCGAAGCCAAACTTCAAATTTTCAAGAGCACAAATCTAGAGAACCGAACACCCATTTGATCTGAAAACTTAATCGATTGGTCATCTCCAGCTAGTGACCAATCGATTAAGTTTTCAGCTTAAACGGATGTTTGGTTCTCAAGATTTGTGCTCTTGAAAATTTGAGGTTTGGCTTCAATTCCTCTTCACCTTAACAGCATTTCGACATGTTGAATTCTATCAAAAAACGGATGTTTGATACATTTCACAGCTTTTTGCGCTAGACACAAGATAAAACATTTGTTTTTGAAGGCAACATTTTGAAATGTATATCAATGATGCAGGTATAGGGCGCCATTCACCGCTCATCCTAAGTATGCGGCCCTATATACAGCACTAGTTGGAATTAATTTACTTTCATTAGCTGGTTGTTATCTTTGTACTATAGTACGACAACATATTAAACCGTGGCAGCAAAGAAGCATTTTTCGATCTGGGGTCATGCACAAATTACTTCACGCTCCAAGAGGGGGGAGGGTGTGACAAAGGGGGAGGAGGGGTCGAACAAATCAGTGGGGGTTGTGTACAAGACACGACCGCATGACGTTAACTACGCCATGTGATTTGCTGCATTTGAATTGAAGTCAATTGTCATATTTGCAACCTCCCTTTAGTTATAATTCAGAATGTAACGGTTTGTGAATTTAAGAACAGTGAGAAGCTCTCCGTTGGGAAAAGTGCTCCAGTCATTGATATCGTCATCGCCAACGTAAATTTCAATTTGTCGTATTGTCAATTCTTCTTCTTCTTGGCATAACGTCCCCACTGTGAAAGAGCCTACTTCTCAGCTTAGTGTTCAATGAGCACTTCCACAGTTATTAACTAAGAGCTTTGCCAAAGTTGCCATTTTCGCATTCGTACATCGTGGGGCAGGTACGATGAAACTTTATGCCCAGGGAAGTGAAGGAAATTTCCATTACGAAATTACTGACCGGGAATCAAATCCAGACACCTTCAGCATGACTTTGCTTTGTAGCCGCGGACTGTAACCACTCGGATAAGGAAGGCTCTTATTGGCAATTATTTAGAAAATCTCAGATATTGTATGATGTTACGAGAAGAATTAAGTGATTATAGCAAGTATGTGGTATTAGGAAATATTACACAATTAACTCTTTAGTACACATTTGTTGGCCCTGGAAAGGGCCGATTGAATTGTTAAGGGTTGACATTTACTAAATATTCAATAATTAGCTATTGATAATCATTAGTTTTATTTATTATGAAGGTAGATTTCTGATCCATTATTACAATTGCCAAAAATATTACAATTGTGTGATTTAAAGTAGATTATAAAACTAAATTTAGTACAATACCATTAAATTCCACAAGAGTTTGTATTCTTTGACAGATACGCGTATTTCGATCTCAACTGTAAGGCCGTCTTCAGTGTCGTGTACTAGACTCGACTGTGTAATTTTGTTACATGTGATAATTTTCGCCATCGAAGTTTTCCCATAAAATATGGAAAAACAAAAACGCTGTTTGAAATGTCACTCTATTTTACAATCGTTGTGAAATGTTGAGCACTCATCCCAACGGCACTGCAGCAGCGTCCTCGGAAGCATTCTCAAATTGCCGTATTGTCAATTATTCGTAATAAATCAGTTATTGAATGATGCTATGAGATGAATTAAGAGATGTGGTAAACACATTAGAGAATATTACACAAATAACTCTTTAAAACACATTTGTTGGCCCTGGAAAGGGCCGATTGAATGGTTGAATTCGCGAAACACGGACACATTTTGACGGGGCACTGGTTGAAATCCTCCTCGCCCGATGAGTTTTTACGGTAGCGATGACGATGGGCGCTTCAACAAGCGGCTTTTGTCGATTTACTTCAGCCATCTCGTACAAACTTGCCTTTGCGCCCCGAGTCCTGCAGGGCCAATTCTGGAAGCGCGAGTCCATTCAGATACCTTGAGCGATTTCACAATCCGGACGCTGGATTTAACGCCGCTTAATGATCAAGCTTTGTGCCTCTGGACACAAAGCTTGATCATCAAGCTGACGGCGCACTGGTAGAAATCCTCTTCGCCCGGGTGGTAGGTCATTTGGCATAAAGTCGTTTGGCATAAAGCCGTTTGGCATAAAGTCGTTTGGCATAATGGTCATTTGGCATAAAGTCGTTTGGCATAAAGGTCGTTTGGCATAATGGTCGTTTGGCATAATAGTCGTTTGGCATAATGAGTCTGAAACCAAAAATTTCTCAATTTTTCGTTTTTACGTTTCTATTGAATCTTTCTGATGACATCAGGCTTGTTTTGGAGTCAATTGATAATTGATGAATAAATTTAAGCATATTTGGAAAGTTATTGTCAATAGTATCCAGAAATTACCCTTCTTTCAAATATTAATTCTCCTTTTGAGTTTCGCTATTGGAACAAATTTTTGCACTGAAGATTTTTATATATTTAGCACAAATTTACCCTTCTTTTAATTGTTCTATTTTTCTTCTAAATATGATGTAACCACAATTATTGGTATGAAAACTGTTGAATTAAAATTTAAAATATCCCGAATCTCCCGAATATCCCGTTTCCCCGACTTGCCCTCTTCCCCGAAAAGTTTTTAGCACTCATAATTGTCGTATATATTTCAGGGTGAAAGAACTGACCATCTAATATGCACCCTTCTTTACTTAGTTGGCGGTTCTTTCGAGTTTTACCGTCCTCAGCATTTTTGCCAACATTTGTATAGCCGAGCATGACAGAATACTTCCTTTTTTGACTGTTTATCTTTCTTTCTCGTCACCACTTTTTAAGGAAACCAGTAATTCGGGGAAAAGTAGCACTTCACTTCGATGATTCTGAACGCAGTTTTTTTTGTCTTTTAGTTTTATTATGCCGCAATAATTTTTGGCGTCCATTCTTCTATTGGTTTAATTATAAATGTTGCCTGTGATCTCCTTCTGAGATATGCTGTAATATATATCATTTTAATCACAAATTTTCCCTTCTCTCGATAATAGACGGTGGTTTGATGTACACTTCCAATATTAGAATTTATATTGAACCGTTGAAAAGTTTTGCCACAAATATTTTCTTTTAAAGATGTGTTGTTCATTTGAACTATGCTGTGAAAAGATTTTTTTGCGTTAGAGCCTTAAACATTTTAAACGAAAAATAATCTGCTCTCGTGTTATTTCTATTCTAATCTAATCTAATCCAAGCGCTTGCACAGCCAATATTGAAAAGCATCCTGGAAATACCTAACTTTATTCAGGTATTTTCTTGTCAGTATTAATATTTGCAGAATATCAACGATATGATGCAAATATTAAAATGGCCAGGCCCACTGCGCAGACTTTGGGGTTGAAGAAGATTGAAAAAATCATGACGATTAGGTTATTCACGCATGAATAAACTGATAGCCAAAAAAATTTCAATTTTAAGAAAGAAGAAACGGGGACAACCGTACCAACCGTTTCGATTCAGGGTTAGGTATACGTAAAATCGTTGGGAGTGGCGTTGCTAAGAAAGTTAATGCACACTCCATTGTAGTTCTCCTGGGATGGGACATTGGCATTGCTTCCTCATGTCCTGGCTCTAGAGCCTCTAGTGCCTTTGCTCACTCTCTGAAACGATATGAACTCTAATTTTGTGTCCCTTTCCGGTATACAAAACCGAAACTGTTTCCCATAAATTTAAAAACTCATCAAAAATGAGGCCATGTGTGCAATTTGTACAAGAATTATAATATAAAGTATTAAAAACGATCTTACCAGATTTCAGTAGTGCACCAACTTTTTTTCCAGGATCGTGGATCCGCTGTTACCGTCAATGATCGCAAGTTACGCTTGAGGCAATCGTTGGGAGTTTTCCGGTAGTCCACAAAGACTGCATTTTTCATTTTTGAGAGCCTATTGGCGCATTGTTCCATCTGCTATACTGCAATACTACTACCGGGCGCCAAGACTTACTGTTGGTCTATCCGCAAAACCAACGCCACTTCATCCGTCCGAACTCGGGCTTTTACGTTGACGGAACTCCATCGATTTTGGAAACAGCAACAACACTGTGCTTGAAACAATAGTCCATCCATAATGTTCCAGTACTGCCCACCGAACCAAGGTTGTGTTAAACGTTTTTTTCTGTTTTTTCCGCAACAACGAATATTCAAGATTATCGAAGGTTTCATAGCCACCCAGAGATTTTAAAGTCACCGAAAATGGATTCCAATTGTCTCTAGGTATTTTCCATTGCTCCTCTTCTATCGTTTCACCGAAAACTACTCAATTTGTACTACTGCTTAATGCGTATATTTAAATATTCAATTTTGGTAAAATGAATGCAAATTCTTGAATTTGACGCACGAATTTGTTTTCACGTCCATCGTTAAGCACCGCACGCTTCGATCCTCTCTGCTCTCGTGTTATTTTTGCATTAATAAACGGTTTCTTCACCACCGCTTAGGCCTTAAACCTGGTTTAATCGTATGGGTAAACGTGGTTTACGGCGTAAGCGGAGGTGAAGAAATCGGCCCTAAGTCGCATTGATAAAACCTTGGATTAAAGCTTAGAGAAATCCATTCTTTTATCAAGTAATTTTCATCGATTGCTACGTCCAAACTGGAAAAGAGCTTGATATGCAGCGAAATATTCTATGAGCCTTCCCTTGATGAATAACTGCCAACTTTCTTTGCCAATTTACTGTTTTCAAAGATACTCTATGTTCTGAGGTGTAGAGACCCGTCAAGAGTTTTATTTAGTAATGCTCCCTAATGTCACAACAATTTTTGAAATTCTTAGCTTGGAAAATCTCTGAACGAACACCATGCTTGTTTTTTGCTATGGGCTCGGTGGTGTTGATCTCGGTAAAAGCTTAAATATGCCGATATTTATTTTAAGTCAATCATTATGCCAAACGACCATTATGCCAAATGACCATTATGCCAAACGGCCATTATGCCAAACGACCGTTATGCCAAACGACTTTATGCCAAACGGCTTTATGCCAAACGACCTTATGCCAAACGACTTTATGCCAAACGGGGTACAATCCTTCGCCCGATGAGGTTAGCGGTGGCGTGTGGCGATGACGACGGGCGCTTCAACAAGCGGCTTCAGTTGCGGCGGCGTGTTGTTGTTCCATTCGCGTCCCATTGAAAACTGAGCTGAGAATGCGAAAGGCACTCGAGACTTGCTCGCCGACTGTTCACAGTCTGATGGCAAAAAGAAGAATGAGCGAAGAAGCTGTTGTTGTTATTTGAGAGGGACCCGAAGGTCATTCGTCCCTTTAGAGAGCGAAGAAGCAGGAATCGATCTGCTTTTATAGTGCGAAGCGGAAGGCAAAAGAAGCGTGGAAAACTGCTTGCACGTGATTGGTTGCGTAAGAAAGGGGTCGACATTTCAATAGTTTATTGTCGATAATCGATAGTTTTCTCCATTCGAGAAAATTGTTGTATACCGTTTTGACTCATATTCCGAACACTTAAGGCCATAAAGTCACTGTTGGATCTGAGAGGCATAAATTCGCTGATATTTATGAAAATTTAAATTTCTTCGCAAAGCCTAATGGGCTGTTGGGTGTGCCGAAAAATTTATTTATTCAAACTTGTTTAGTATTGTTTTTACATAAAAGTATGGAACAACATTTTGATTCAAATGCCGAACACTGTGCTCATTCTGTCTCATATTCCGAACACCTTGATTCAAATTCCGAACAGCACGAATAAATCGTATTCAAATGAATAATTTCGCAAACAAATGTATCTGTGCTAGTTCTAGTGGCCTCGAGCTAGAGAATCATCACTAGCGGACTTTGGGGCAAGTGTGCCATAGGGGCAAGTGTGCCACCCCTGCTTTTTATAAAAACCACAATATAGATTTTCTATTTGAGCTCAACAATATGCACCGTAATCTGGGGTAACATTGATCATTTTTTTAGTTTTTCTTAAATTTTTCATTTCACAATACAAATGTTACAAGTTTCATATTTTTAAAACAAGTACTGGCACCCACCGCTCCTAGCCTTGTACTTTATTTTGTTTTTCGAAAGATTTAAACATGTTTAAATAAATGTTTTAAGTGATTTTTTGATTCAGCTGATATGGGGTAACATCAGGGAATGTCTGAAAACTCAGTGCAGTGCCAAAAACATGCGTGCCACTCTGAAATTGATTGTGCGTCTCCCATACTTTGCGAGTAAACTCAAAGCAAGGCGCAGGAGACAATTTATTTTTGTGCGAGATTAAGCAAAGCACAATCTCTACTCTTTCAGTCTCTTTCGTGAAAGCACAAAATCCACTCTAGAATTTTTTCAACAAAGCATGCTTTGAAAGCGGACAAGCTTAATAAGTGCTTTGCAAAAACTTATTGTTGCGGATCTTGACATAATTTGTAAAGTCATAAACATAAGGTGGTGACGAATTATGTTCAACGTGTTTAAGAGTTCTGACAGTCACATATTAATGAAATGAATTCAAGTGAATTTGTTTACGCTTGTACGAAACGCAAAGAGTGAAAATGAGACAACTCGATACCATGCATCCCAAAGCACATTGCGAGTCAGCACAGCCAGGGTGCAGTCCAGAGAAAAATACTCCTGCACGTCTCTTTCGAATTGTGGGTGCTATCTCGCAGCAGTGCGTGTAGCACCGAAAAAGATTTGAGTCGCACCCCATCCCTGGGTAACATTGATCACCCAAGTAAACAACGTTCGCCAATATTGGAAATGTCGTTACTTACTAAAATCAGGGCCCCTGAAGCCGAATATGAAGACCAAACTCTTACAAGTCATTTACTTTTTGAGTTATTTCAAAATTAAAAACACCTTGAACCGCGTAATACGCCTAAAAGTAGGCAATTTCCTCAGGAAATTCTACATTCGTAATAGTATTTAGTTAATGTTGCCTAAATGAATAAACTTATGAAAGATTTGACAACGGAATCGTTTTTGGCGATGCCATTTTTAGTAACACCCGCATTTTCCTTGATCACATCGTCTGCAGAACTCATGTGAGACATGAATTTTCGGTAGTGTCAGTGAAAATGATAGAAATCATTTGGCAATTATTAGCTTATGAATATACGAAAGAGAGGCACCATTCATGGTTCGAAAATGCTTCATCAATAAATCTTTATTTGAACGTTTAACAAGATGAGTCATCCCGATCAATGTTACCCCGCTGATCAATGTTACCCCGGATTACGGTACCCTTATAGTTTACAATACAATGATCCAAATATGATGAAAAATGCTCTATTTTTCACGCATTTACATCAACTTGTGCAAAGACAACCAAATTTGAGTGGATTTTTATAAGATTTCGTTGTTTCTAAATAGCAAGGTGAAAGGTAAATTATTTACAGATTTTTCTAACGTACTGTACATCGTGAAACTATTCAAATGTGCAAGTTATTGTGGCATTTGAACGAAAAAAGTATTTAGTTTTACATACGAAATCCGGTTTGGTTGAAATGTTTACCTATTGGGGCAAGTGTGCCACCTATTTGGTAAACAAAAATTGTTGGAGTGAAATTTATAAAACTGTAAACATCATCAACAAAATCATAACAATAAACCAAAATGAGGCACCAGTAGCAGTTTCTGAAGTATAGTAGGGGAATAACTGACATTTTTGCACCCAAAGTGATTTTTTTTCTCAAAATATTCAATAATAACATGTTTTTCGGCTTATTAAGTATCGTTTTACATATCTACATCAATATTTTACCGTTATATAGTGCAGATCTAGTTAATTATTATACATATTCGCCGTAATATAATGCTAATGCATATATTGTATTGAATGGAGACAAAGATATCCATTTGAGTTATTCGAATTGAGTAATAGGGAGTTATGCATGTTTTGAACCTTGTTATAAAGCATCCCCTTAATACGGTAAACTTAAAATTATTTTTTAAATTATCGATTAGCGTCTGCTTTGTAAGTAATATTAATGGGAAATAAAGAAAATTTCATTACAAGTAGAATTACATGCAATGTTCATTCGGTGGCCGTCTTGCCCCATATGGGTGGCACACTTGCCCCATAGTGTCGAAAAATAGGTTATTATGGATGATATTTGAGAAGCTCCAAAACTAATACTTTTTGAAATTATTTTTCTAATAAATGGCACAGTGGGTATGAAGAAATGTAAAACTAACCTCATGAGGCAAAATTGGTGGACTTTATAAGCTTTAGGCAATGTTAGAGAACAATTTGCTTAAGGTGGCACACTTGCCCCAAATTCCGCTACTCCCGAGGTATAAAATATATTGGAAGACGTTAAAATTGAATTGCAATTGACTGCCATTTCCTTGTAATCTGATGACATATTTCAGCCAAATAATTCAACCTAGTCGCCATACAAAAATCGAGTGTTCGGAATATGAGTCTGTTCGGAATTTGAGACAAAACGGTACATTTCCGACCGATTGGTGGGAAAATATTGAAAATCTATAGATAAATCACTGAGTTATTAGCGTTAAAAATCTTACATAATTTCGTGACGGTCGCAAAATTTTAGATTTTCAATTGACACCCAGACGTAGTTAACGCCAAAAAAGACAAAAGGCAATTTCAGAATCTTCTATATCATTATCTCTATTTCGTAGAATGTTCTGAATCTTTAAAAATGTTGCACAGCAGAAGAAACACTATAAAAGCATTTGAGATTAGAACCTTAAACAACATAGAGCATAAGTTTAGGCGATTTTCAACGGATTTCAATGTGCGAGAGTACCGTAATCCGGGGTAACATTGATCATTTTTCGGAATGTTTCTTCAATATTTCGTTTGAAAATGCAAATGTTGCAGGTTTTATATTTTTAAAACAAGTACTGTCACCCATAGCTCGAGACTATATACTTTTTTTTTGTTTATTGAAAGATTTAAGCATGTTGAAAAAAATGTTTTAGGCGATTTTTTGATTTAGTTGATATGGGGTAACATTGATCACCTATATAAACAACGTTCGGTAATACTGAAAATATCGTTACTTACTTAAATCATGGCCCCTGAAGCCGAATATGAAGATCAAACGCTTACAAGTCATTTACTTTTTGAGTTATTTTAAAATTAAAAACACCTCGAACCGCGGAATACGCCTAAAGGTAGGCAATTTCTTATGGGAATTTTACATTCCTAACAGTAATTCAGTAATGTTGCCTAATTGAGCATACTTATAAAAGTTTTGACAACGGAATCGTTTTCGGCGATGTCATTTTTAGTAAGAACCACATTTTGCTTGCTTATATCGTTTGCAGAACTCACGTGAGACATGAATCTTCGGTAGTGTCATCCTTAGCAATTAAAATAATAATTTCGAAAAGTTGACAAATTCACGCATAAGGTAAACGCAATTTTCACAAAAATATTAACTTTTATTAGCTTATGAATATAAGAAACAGAAGCACCGTTCATGATTTGAAAACGTTTCATCAATAAATGATAATACAAACTTTTGATGAGGTGAGTCATTCCGATCAATGTTACCCCGCTGATCAATGATACCCCGGATAACGGTACTCCCAAGAGTTTTATCATCCAATACAGAGAGCGTTCAGCAAAACTGATCGGCCGATGACCCTTGCTGTTTACAACCGATCGAGGACGAGAGCCATACTGGATTCGAAATCATTATGCTCGCTCGTCATCCAATCATTTAAGGCCCAAGAATCCATCATTCAATCACCATCAAGGGATGGTACACAAATTATGTCACGCTAAATTTCCACTTTTTCGACCCCCTCCCCTCCCTTTGTCACACTTTTTGTATGAGTTCTCCGAAAATTTTGTAAGGCTTGTCACGCTTGGCTCGACCCCCTCCCCCCCCCCTTGGAGCGTGACGTAATTTGTGCATGACCCCCAATCATCAAACATTGAAAACCAGTTTTTTTGACGTTGGATAAGGGACGTCCATCGTTTTTCTGGATTTCTAGACCCCCCTCCCCCCTCTGTCACACCTTTTCCAATACCCAATACATGCACTGTCACACTTTCATAGAACCCCCCCAAATGATGGACGTCATTTTTGGATGACCCCTAACGTCTAACGGCAACATATGTACTGGGGTATAATTTCGAAAATCGAAAATCACTCGCGTCACAAAAGTGGTTAGATTTTGACTGTTAATAACATACTAACGCCAGGATATATTTTCGAGATTCTTGAACCAATCGATTGGAAATCTTTCTACAAATCGACTTCAATAATGAAAACTATTGATTTTCATGACTTAACTATTGATAAATGGGTACCGTAAAACGGGTTAACTTTGATAGTTTTTTCGAAGAAAACTTGAATATTCATGCATGCTGTTTCATAGAATTATAATTTATATTTTTTAAACAAGTACTGGCATCCTAGCTATCGATTGCAGTCGATAGATTGCCAAAAGATTTATTTTGAATGGATATATAATTTTTCATATAATCGAAAGTCTGTTTTCTGTTCTGGGGTAACTTTGATAATAGAGTATGAATCGAACAAAATTGAATGAAAAACGAACATTTGTAGGCATTGCATACCTCTAGGCGTTTAACGTTATATGCAAATTTCTGACTTAGATTACAAAAATGGTCCCAGTTTGTGAAAATGCTTTTCGCTAAGAGATTTGAGACCGTATTCAAGTTCTATGATAACTAGACTGTCAAATAAAAGTGGCCAACTATTCAAAACTACATCAAATAGGGATCGTAGAACAGATTGTTTGTAAGCGTTTTGAAAATGCTAAAATTGTGTCAATTTTTAATATTCGTATAAAAAGCCTGAAATGTTCTTGATTCAAATGAAAACCGCTCTAACATGAAGCGTCGTACTAATATTATTTAGTTTTGCATTCGTTTTGCTTAACTGATTAACAGGAATTATGATATTTCGTTTAGTATGTGGTGGGTTACGCACTATCAAAGTTAACCGCATTATCAAAGATATACACACTCAGTTGAGCTCGGCTAATTTTCATTCTTTTACCGAGATCCGCACAGCCGAGCGATCAGCAACATAATTTTAACTTATATGTCAGCAAAAAATCAAGTTCGTTTATAGCAGCACCTTTGGGTGCCGCTGACATCAAACGTCACTTTTGCTGAGATATCAGCAAACGAACTTTAACCGAGATTTGCACAGCTGATCTCGGCATTCTGATTTAAGTGTGTACCCCGTTTTACGGTAAATATCGAGGCATGTCTTATTTGTCATAGAAAAACACATTTTTCTTGCTGTTATAAGGCTTTGCTGTTTTGAAGTCTTCCGGCATAATGGTGACACGCTTGGCGTGGATCGCGCACAGGTTGGTATCCTCAAACAAACCGACCGGTTAGGCCACGCTCGCTTTCTGCAGGCCATGACGGCCGAGCTCTGGAATCGCAGATCGGTGTTGATCAAGAAGTCCTGAGCGATTTCACGGCCAGGCGCTGGAATGGCAACTTACGGATCAGATATGTGATATCTGCGCTGCCGAGATCACTATGATGAATTGTCGGGCACTACTGGTTTGCCCCTCCATTTCCCCGGATACCACGACGTAGTAGAAGAAGTTCTTCATGGCGTGGAAGACCATGCTAATCATCGTGACACGCATCTTCAATATCGATTTGAGCAAATAGGAGAACATGGAGTTCGCGGACTTCATGGAGAAGTACCTCAACCTCAAACTGGCTTCGGATCCCACTAAAGCAACCAATCTTAGTGAATCATGCGTGGATCTAACGTTCAACCGGAATATTTGTTTGGAGTTGTTCGTTTGGTTATCCAACGTCAACTTGGCGGTCGTATCTCGGAAACAACCTCTTCCTTTTTGTTTAAATTTAAATAAATCCTCATGAAAATCTATCATCGCATTACAGATAGCAAGTGCAATGAAATGATAGATTTCCGTGAATATTGCTTTGATTTTGAGCAAATAAAAACTAATTCAGAAATTTGTAAAACGATGATGGTAAATTTCCTCTTAATAATAGTTAATTTACTGTTTTAGGACTGACGCTTTTCTCCTGGACGAAGGTTTGCAGCGGAAAATACTACAATCTTTTAAGCTCAATGAAAAAAAAAAAAAGCTTTTAAATATGCTGTTTTTAGTGCATCAGGCTGAAAAAAATGGCAATAATTTGAAGTTTAGCAGCAGAATAAATGATTTTATCTGCAATGAACAACTTTTGTTCAAATGAAGGCTGTCTTAGGAAAGCTAAAAATATTTGAACAGCATCAAATTGTGTGTCGTCCTTATCCTTGAGACATGCTCAAAATCCATCAATTCAGCATCGGATATGTTCAGTAATACCCTGGGTACTACCTCGTATTGAAATACAGCGATCTGCATTCCATAAGGATCTCGTACGAACGTTTTATTTGGAGAACAAAGTAATTTGTATTATCTTGTACCCCTTTTTTTCACAGCGATTTAAAAAAAGTGTCTCAACATAGAATCCTCATGCTTTTTTTTTTTAATTTCGTCCCACTGTGCGTTGTCGTCATTCAAGGCAGCTCTCGTGTTATGGTTATGATACCCATAGACAAATAAAAATTACGTTCAATGGGCCATGTTTATGTTTCCCTCGTCTCCGACAGTAGACACTAGGCAGAATATCCCAAAAAGCCATCTCCCGACCGTTAATCTTCTCGTTGGGATGTGTCGCGGCGTAAGGACTTGACGTTCGTCAAATTAGTCTTTTCGGGGTAGCGACTGAACACGAAATCCCCGCATTTCCGCCCCCATCAGTTGACCGTAATGACGATGATAGTGATAATGGAAGTGGCCTGAGAGAGGTGCGCTCTTCGGATGGATTCCAGAGGACTAGCTTGCTGGTGTCTTCAGAGGGGGAAGGATTAGCACGGTGAGGGAGATAAATTGATTTGTATTTGTTTTTGACTCGGCTCTAGGATGTGAGGAGATGAGCCATGGATTACGGAAGGTAGAGTGGTCTTAAGGGCCAGGATTTTTTCTCGTGGCAGTTTATGCTAATGAAAGGTAGGTGAATGTTCTTAAAGGTGTACCTTCGGCTTCATGAACAAATTATTGGAAACGTTTTCGAAAATTTCAGGGAGACTGATTTGGAAGAAGTGAGAACTATTATTAATAAAATCAGAAATATGAATGCCCTTAGGCGATGATGAAATTTTTTACATCCCCATCAAGAAACTTCCAGAGAGTAGCTTTTCTTTCTTGGTTGATATATTTAACAAATGTTTTCAGTTGGCATATTTTCCTGACAAATGGGAAAGGTTGTACCAATTTGAATACCGGACAAAAATCCTGCAGAATCTTCCAGCTATCGTCCAATCAGCTTGTTTTCCTCCATCAGTAAACTTTTTGAGAATGTCATTTTGAACAGAATCATGGTCCACATCAACGAAAATTAAATTTATGCCAATGAACAGTTCGGATTCCTCCATGGACATTCGACCACTCATCAACTTTTACGTGTAACAAATTTGATCCGTTCCAACAAATCTGAAGGCTACTCTACTGGTCTTGCTCTTCTACACATAGAAAAAGCATTCGACAGTGTTTGGCATGAAGGTTTGATCGTAAGATTAAAAACTTTAATTTTCCAACATACATTGTTAGAATAATTCAAAGTTATCTGTCAAATCGTACACTTCCGGTTAATTATCAGAACTCCAGATCTGAAAGCCTTCCTGTAAGAGCTGGTGTTCCCCAAGGCAGCACAACAATATTTTCGCATCTGACTTAGGGGTCATGCGAAAATTACGTCACGCTCCAAGGGGGTGGAGGGGATCGAGCCAAGCGTGACAAGCCTTACAAAATTTCCGGAGCACTAATACAAAAAGTGTGACATAGAGGGGAGGGGGTCGAGAGAGTTGAAATTTAGCGTGACATAATTTGTGTACCATCCCCGCCAAAGGACGAAGTCTGCGTGTCATCTGTAGTCGATTGCAAAAAAGTTCGGATATTTTTTCTTCATACTTGCAAAAATGGAAGATTTCTCTAAATGCTTCCAAAACTCAACTAATAATATTCCCACATAAACCAAAAGCTCTTTATTTGAAACCTTCAAGTAGACATGTTGTCACGATGAGAGGGGTTCCAATAAATTGGTCAAATGAAGTTAAGTATCTAGGGCTCATGCTAGATAAGAATGTAACTTTCAAAAATCACATGCCAAATGTAATAAATATGTAAAATGTCTCTATCCCCTTATTAATAGAAAATCAAAACTTTGTTATAAGGACAAGCTTTTGATATTCAAACAAATTTTCAGGCCAGCCATGTTGTATGCTGTACCAATATGGACTAGCTGTTGTAATACCAGGAAGAAAGCTCTGCAGAGAATTCAAAATAAAATTTTGAAAATGATTCTGAAGCTTCCTCCCTTGTATAGTACCAATGAGTTACATAGAATATCCAATGTTGAAACATTGGAACAAATGTCAAATAAAATAATTAATAATTTCAGGCAAAAATCGTTACAATCCCCTATTGCCACGATTAATGCGTTATATGTTTAGGTCAAGTTAGGTTAAGTATATTCAAAGAGTTTTTTTTTCTCTTATCATTAGGTGAAATCAACTCACCTGTAAAAAATCTGAACTGCTATGGCAAATGAAATGTAATATGTTGTTAATAAAATCTTAAATTTGTTCTACCAAATAAGGATGATAGTGTTGTCTAATAACACAGAACACCTAGATATAAAAAATGAATGTAATGTTTGAAATAATACTAATTAAGAAATTAAAAACAAAATGTTCGCTAGTACTTCTTGCACAAATTATACGTTTCGGGTGAACATTCGTGCAATTTACACAAATGTTCGTGCATTGCACGCACTGTGTAATCACAGCTTAACATAGAACACCTAGATATAAGAAATGAATGTAATGTTTGGAATAATACTAATAAACAAATTAAAAAAAAAGAGAAACTGTCAGCTTTTTTTGTGTTTATAGGTATATCTCTTCAGAGTTGGATGTATCACGATGCATTACGTTACAAGCAGTGCATTCCGTTCATTAAGTAACGTGACAGCAGACAGCATGACGTATTACACTTTAACTAACAGAAAATATCTAGAGGTTCTTTTCCAATGTGGATGCAGCATACCTTTCATCATGCGACATATCGTGCGTGCCATAATCTCATCGTGCAACAATGGTTGGTGTACTGGATAACAAAAGAATTTCCCCAAATTTTAGTTCCACTATTCTCTGCTAGGCGGCAACGCTGTACTTTTATAGCAAACATTTTTATAGCACGTACTGCTCTGCTTTATCTGCCATCCTTATCCCGCTCTTTTGTTCCCCTCGAGCAGCGAGCAAGCGAAGGCAATTACACAAACCACTTATCTCCGTCCCTTTCTCACATGGAAAGCGATGGAGCCCTCCCTATCCAGTCAGTGGTAATTTCTGTTGTTTTCTCTCTTTTCACTCCGCTGCCTCAGGCCCCAAAGAGCACAGTGCGCAATTCATGAACGAAAGTGAGAAATATGACTTCCTGAAGAGTATAGGTACCCAGCAGTTGCAGTAACGTAACGATGCAAAACTAAATCGCAGCACAATTCGAATGCCGTTGGGCAGCGATCGCCTTCACTGGTGGTTGAGGAGTGTCGGAGGAAGTCGCAGCATATGAAATCAGAAGAGTGAATGAAAAATAATCGTTTGCCCACAGAAGACCGTGGCTGATGAGGTGAAATAAAATGCAATATTGCACCGGAAAAAGGATATCGCGATCGCGCGAAGGTGATTGAGATTGAGAACGGGTGTCCAAGTCTCGTGGTTTGCGATGTGGCGGATGGCTGATTATGAGGCATTTACATACGCAGATAACTTTAACGGGTCTTCAGGAGGAAATGGCAGTGATTATTTTTGAATTTCGAAAATGAGAGAAGCAGAAGCAGTTGTATTTTATTGGTAAATTTTGGTCGGATTGAAACAAGAACATTTTACTGGACACTTATCAGGTCTTCTTTTAAAAACTTGGTCACTTTTGAGGCAAGTCTCCCGCGCGTAGTTTACGTGGAAAAAGCTACCTTTGCAAAGCTTTGATAACTTTAAAAAAAAACGTAATACATTTGTTTTATAGATTTATTAAATGCAATATTTACCAAGTTTATTGATAATCATAAGTAAACAAAAATATATACATTTGTTTTGAAGTTTTTATTTTAACGCTTCACACTTCTACGAAAAAAGTCTCAAACCATGGAATACGCTTGCCTAGATTAGGAAAGTCAAAAATCCATTCTGCGACAACGATCACCATTATTTCTGACATCCTCAATAACCTTTTCGACGTTTACTTTTTTCGCCAATTTTTCTTCAATGTAGGGCAACATGAGAGATTCCAACCGACATTGTGTCATCGTGGATCTGGGATTGCTTTTTACTATTGTCATTTTTGAAAATGCTCGCTCTGGTCTACAAGACGTTACTGGCATAGCGCCATAATAGAAATAACTTTACAAAAGCAACCAAAAACTTCAGTCCCCATGAGGTGAATTCCGATTGGTCTGACGTTAGGGCTTTCAAGAGAGCAATTTCCGCATTCAACTCCGAAACGGATATTTTGACTATAGTTTTAAACATGCTCGGGTCAGCTTTAAAGTAGTGTTCGTCTAAAGGCGTACAACACTGCCGTTGACTCCTGATTGACCCGTTCATTTATACCTACCCATTATTAGTGAGTCCAGCAACGGATAAAAAATCCTCAAAAACAGTTTCCTCCTTGGATTTAACACGTCGAAATGAACTTCTGAATAAATTTCAGTCAATTTGGAGTAAATTTAGGTGTGCTTCCAGTTTGTAAACATGGTTTTCGCTAAGAGATTTGAGACCGAATTCATGTTCTACTATAACTAGACTGTCAAGGATAAGTGACGAACTCATTATGATTTCATCAAATAGTGATTGTAGAACAGATTGTTTGTAAGCGTTCCAAAAATGCTAAAATCATATAAATTTTGAATAATTGCAAATAAATAGTCATATGTATTTGATTCCAACGAAAACAGCTTTGACATGAAGTATCATTCTAATACTATTTACTTTTGCATTCGTTTTGCTTAGCTGATTAAAAGAAACTTTGTTATTTCGTATAGTATGTTGTGGGTCTCGCACTATCAAAGTTACCCCGTTTAACGGTACCAATGAACCACGAAAAACATGCAAGATGCAAACGATTCTATTCGAGTAAAAATGAGGGCTACCGTCGAGAATTTCCGAAACATTTTCCATTTGCTGAGCAAACACGGGTTAACAGCAAAACCAAGAAAACACCGCAAAGTATGCAATCCTTTGCTTTCGATTGCATAAACCTACTATGGAAAATTTTAGTAGTGTTCAAATCAGAAAAACTGAAGCGATATTGAGGAAGGTATCTGTTGCAAACTGAACGTTCGCAACTAAAATTGTAAACAATCCATCAACGAAACAACATAACAAAGTAATCAACCCTTGATGCCACCAAAGTTGCTGAGCCTGGTTGATTCTAGATTTAAGAGTACTTTGGCGTACTTAGTAGAACTTCTGGTACCAAAACGGACTCATTTATGATTTTTATTCATTTTTTGGCGCCTATATTGACGCTTATTCTGCGCGGCGTGTGAGGTGAGACGAGTCGAATGAGGTGACAATTGTCGACTCGCTCCCATTTGGTTAACATTAGTCGTCTCACGGCACTCGCGGTGAGAGCGACTCGTCTCGACTCACACGCCGTACAGAATAAGCACAGTTGTAATTTCTTCGCAGTGAATACCGTAAAACGGGGTAACTTTGATAGTTTTTTCGAAGAAAACTTGAATATTTGTGCATGCTGTTTCAAAGAATAATAATTTATATTTTTAAAACAACTACCGTAATCCGGGGTAACATTGATCATTTTTTTAGTTTTTCTTAAATTTTTCATTTCACAATACAAATGTTACAAGTTTTATATTTTTAAAACAAGTACTGGCACCCACCGCTCCTAGCTATGTACTTTATTTTGGTTTTCGAAAGATTTAAACATGTTTAAATAAATGTTTTAAGTGATTTTTTGATTCAGCTGATATGGGGTAACATTGATCACCCAAGTAAACAACATTCGCTTATATTGGAAATGTCGTTACTTACTAAAATCAGGGCCCCTGAAGCCGAATATGAAGACCAAACTCTTACAAGTCATTTACTTTTTGAGTTATTTCTAAATTAAAAACATCTTGAACCGCGTAATACGCCTAAAAGTAGGCAATTTTCTCAGGATATTCTACATTCGTAATAGTATTTAGTTAATGTTGCCAAAATGAATAAACTTATGAAAGATTTGACAACGGAATCGTTTTCGGCGATGCCATTTTTAGTAACACCCGCATTTTCCTTGATCACATCGTCTGCAGAACTCATGTGAGACATGAATTTTCGGTAGTGTCAGTGAAAATGATAGAATTCATTGTTTCAAAAAGTTGACAAATTTGCGCATTAACTAATCGCAATTTTGGCAAAAACCTTAATTATCATTAGCTTATGAATATACAAAAGAGAGGCACCATTAATGGTTCGAAAATACTTCATCAATAAATCTTTATTTGAACAAGATGAGTCATCCCGATCAATGTTACCCCGCTAATCAATGTTACCCCGGATTACGGTACTGGCATCCTAGCTATCGATTGCAGTCGATAGATTTCCAAAAGATTTATTATGAATGGATGTATAATTTTTCATATAATCGAAAGTTGGTTTTCTGTTTTGGGGTAACTTTGATAATGGAGTATGATTCGAACAAAATTGAATGAATAACGAACATTTGTAGGGCATTGCATACCTCTAGGCGTTTAACGTTATATGGAAATTTCTGACTTAGATTACAAAAATAGTCCCAGTTTGTGAAAATGCTATTCGCTAAGAGATTTGAGACCATATTCAAGTTCTATGATAACTAGGCTGTCAAAGATAAGTGGCCAACTATTGAAAACTACATCAAATAGTGATCGTAGAACAGATTGTTTGTAAGCGTTTCGAAAATGCTAAAATTGTGGCAATTTTTAATATACGTATAAAAAGCCTCAAATGCACTTGATTCCAATGAAAATAGCTTTGGCATGAAGTGTCATACTAATACTCTTTACTTTTGCATTAGTTTTGCTTAACTGATTAACAGAAACTTCGTTATTTCGTTTAATATGTTGTGGGTCTCACACTATCAAAGTTACCGTAATCCGGGGTAACATTGATCATTTTTTTGAATATTTCTCAAATATTTCGTTTGAACATGAAAATGTTGCAAATTTCATATTTTTAAAACAAGTACTGCCACCCATAGCTTGTGACTTTATACTGTATTTTGTTTTTTGAAAGATTTAAGCATGTTTAAAAAAATGTTTTAAGCGATTTTTTGATTTAGCTGATATGGGGTAACATTGATCACCTATGTAAACAATGTTCGGTAATATTGAAAATGTCGTTACTTACTTAAATCATGGCCCCCGAAGCTGAATATGAAGGCCAAACGCTTACAAGTCATTTAATTTTTAAGTTATTTCAAAATTCAAAACACCTCGAACCACGGAATACGCCTAAAGGTAGGCAATTTCCTAAGGGAATTCTATATTCTTAACAGTAATTCGTTAATGTTGCCTAATTGAGCATACTTATGAAAGTTTTGACAACGGAATCGTTTTCGGCGATGCTATTTTTAGTAAGAACCGCATTCTCCTTGCTCATATCGTTTGTAGAACTTATGTGAGACATGAATGTTCGGTAGTGTCATCCTTACCCATTGAAATAATTGTTTCGAAAAGTTGACAAATTTACGCATAAGGTAAACGCAATTCACGCAGAAATCTTCACTTTCATTAGCTTATGAATATAAGATAGAGAAGAACAATTCATGATTTGAAAAGGTTCCATCAATAATTGGCGATACGAACTTTTTACGAGATGGGTCATTCCGATCAATGTTACCCCGCTGATCAATGATACCCCGGATTACGGTACCCGCATTATCAAAGTTACCCCGTTTTACGGTACCCCAAAACAGAAAACCAACTTTCGATTATATGAAGAATTATATATCCATTCAAAATAAATCTGTTGGCAATCTATCGACAGCAATCGATAGCAAGGATGCCAGTACTTGTTTTAAAAATATAAATTATAATTCTTTGAAGCAGCTTGCATAAATATTCAAGTTTTCTTCGAAAAAACTATCAAAGTAACCCCGTTTTACGGTACTACAAAATGTACGGATCAAACATTTTTTACGGTGATCGCAAAAGTGACTTGTACGCCAACTTTTTTTTATTTAAACGAATCGTAAGTTGGTATGTTGAGCAAAGTTGTAGCAAATGATCATAGAAACAACGTTGCCGAACATACTTTATCTTGGTTTTGCTTAAGAGAAGAGATAATTAAGTATTTTTATTAAAAAATCGTTTTTTGCTCTTAAGTGTTTTATTTTTTAGTTTCATTGGCCTACTTTGTTTTACAAAGTATTTACACGGTGCCCCGACAGACCGTTATTATGTAAAAAAAATGTCCATGAAATCTGAGCACAGGGCTCGATTCCTGGGGTAATTCTGCACCTCTGGGCCAATTTTTAAAAAAATCCCTAGGAGGAATCTCGAGAAATCGTGATTTGAAGTTTTTTACTTAAAAATTCAATATAATCCATATTAAAATTTCTTAATAGCACTGAAAAAACCTACAAAAACGCTCAAAGAGTTGGCCAAACTGTTCTCAACAAGTAATAGTTTTTACCGTTGTAAAAATTAGAAATATTTACAACTGGTTTAACTTAATCCACTCCTTAAGGTGAATATGAATGATAAAATAAGTTAAATCGAAGCCAAACTTCAAATTTTCAAGAGCACAAATCTGGAGAACCGAACACCCGTTTGAGCTGGAGATTTAATCGATTCGTCACTACCAGCTAGAGACCAGTCGATTAGGTTTTCAGCTTAAACGGATGTTTAATTTTCCAGATTAGTGATCTTAAAAAAATGATGCATGGCTTCGATTTAACTTTTTTTTTCTCATAGTTTACTGGTTTAAATTTCATTGATTGTTGTTTTCCATGTTAAACCGATTGAAAAGTAAACCAAATAAATCAATAATTTACAATGTTGTTATTTAAAAAAAGGATCTGGCAATAAATGTAGCACAATAATAGTTAGCAGATAAGTCATGTGTATACTTTTATAGTCAATTAGAGCTAGTATTACCGGTTCTTTCAAATTTTGAATGATTTAGTTACTCTGGTACGCTCAAGTCAATAACAGAATGATCATACGCCGATGTAATCCACGGGGTCGCTGAGCTTCGCCTGATTGATATAACTTTTTTTCGGGATTCGCACTAAATGACCAGCTCATTGAAGTTTGCCTATTTTATTCGCTCAATAGTTTTCGCTCCTGTTCTCAAATAAATGTGCTAAGGGAGCCAAGAATAAGCGTTTTATACATGGCAAATTAACAGTGATGTTTATTTAGGCATGCTTGCATTCATCGTTGCTCTATTTGCATTGTTATTGAAAACTGATTTAGTTTTCGAAACACTTTTCAGTGTTTGTTGATGAAATAATGGATCTATGAAGTCCGATAAGCCTTTATCAAGCAACAGGGTAGAAATGTCGTTTTACGTAATCCGTAAAAGGAGATATTCGCAGCCAGAACACGTGTTTTTACTACAAGGGAAACATTATTATCATACGTCACAAGTGTTATATGGCTCTTCAACAAATTCATCCACATCTCAAACAAGCACTACTTCGGCACCAACACATCTGAACCTGCTTCTTTCTCTACATGCAACCATATATGTTTGGGTAGAGATAATAGTATTACAAGCTTATCCTAGTTGTTCATCTTTGAAATAGTGTAACCCTTCTTTACTGAACTGCGATCGATTCCAATAAAATCCTGGTCTGCAAAATCAAGGAGTATATGCGACAAAACGCAATATTAAACAGTAAATTCAGAAACTCATCTCTTCTTATTCCGAGTAATTTTACAAAAAAAAAGGTCCTCGTCCATAATTCTTACACCTGATTGTATTTGTCAGCTTATTCAGCTTTAAGTCTTTGATATTACCTGCAACAGCTATTTTTTTTTTATTACCGAGTCGAATGCGACTTAGCAGTCAATAAATAGATTGACGATGAAACCCGAAAAAAATAAAACGAAGTGAAGGGTTGCAGGTATATAGAGTGAATGTCCTAGTAAAGTTGATACTTAAATGATACTTATTGGGAATTTGTTTGAAGTTGTTAATCGTCGAACACTAGTTACATATGGTTGGTATTCAGACAGATCTGACTAGATGACATTTTGGCCTTGCAAAGATAAGTCAAGGACTTCATCAATTACAATATTTACAATTCTATTTTGAAACAGATGTTTCTACAAATAAATGAGTTTCCTTGTTACAGCAAATAATGCACATATTTTATTATACTTATACAGAATGTTTGGGGTACGTTTTCCTGAAACCATTAAAAAACACTTGGTCCAGTCTGAACACCCACCATATGACAATCATGTTTCTCGTGTAGTTATAATCCTGTTGTGGCTGAGAATGTTGAACAAAACATTTTTTATGTTAAGTGCTGAGGGCAATAATCGGTGGAAAACTTGACGTAAACATCAAGAGAAGTACCAGATGTACAAAAAGCAATTTTATTAAGCAAAATAAATACGGCAGACTTTGGTGGGCTGGTCACTTGGTATGAAAGTCGTAAAATAAGCTGTTAATTGATAACATTCTGCATTCAATGCTTCACGTTTATCGAACGAGACATCAATCAAATATTGACATTTATTTCTTAGATTTCATTCTATTTAACTAAGCTTACTGGTTTAAGCCATGTTAAAATATACTTAAGCCACTCTGGTAAGTTAAGCCAGTTGTAAATATTTCTAATTGTAACAACGGTAACAATTGTATACTAGTTGCGAACAGTTTGGCCAACTTTTTGAGCGTTTTGTATGGTTTTTCAGTGCTGTTGCAACATTTTAATATAGATTATATTGAATTTTTAAGTAAAAAAACTTTAAATCAAGATTTCTTGAGATTCCTCCTAAGGATTTTTTTAAAAATTGGCCCAGAGGTGCAGAATGACCTTAGGAATCGAGCCCTGTGCTCAGATTTGATGGACAATTTTTTTACATAATAACGGTCTGTCGGGGCACCGTGATTTATACTTATCATTTGCTACAACTTTGCTTAACATAACAAAGTTGTATTTCTTATGGTTTTCATGTTATTTGAGTTTTTCATCTTAAAATTAGCTATTTTGTATGCCTTGTATCTCAACTATAAGCACCTCAAAAAATATGTCTTTCCACCAAATGATTTTGCAGTCTTTCGAGTACATGTGAGCAAAATTTGGAGAAGATGATATTTTTCTATCTCGTTTAAAATCGATTTTACTAATAGACGAAATGAGATAAATCCATATTTATTGAATATTCATACATGTTCAACCCACAAAAGTCATTTTTCGAATTACGAAGAATAAGTCCCACGAAGACACCTACCCGATTTGATTCAATTGCGCACTTTTGTTAGCGTTTTCGCACTTGTAAAAACTTCTGCAATAGTCCACTGGTAAAAAAAATGCGCAATACAGTAGCAGAAACAATGGGACTTGACAAACACCTCATTTTTCGGATCACAATCATTTTAAAAGTAGCCAACTTTAATCGGGAGATTAACGAGGAGGCATTTGAACATATTTGTCAAAAACGTAGTGTTAGTATCACCAGTTCCACGATTGATACGTACTCTCTCCAATGGTGCAAAAACTACTTTCGCATGGAGTGATGCGGAATAAATCCATCAGTAGATTCTGGGAAAATCATCATTTCATTTGCCATAGCAGTTCAGAATTTTTACAGATGAGTGGATTTCACCACAGGACTGAAACGACTGTCATCCACGAACAACTGAAGTGAAGCCAAAAATTTGGTGCTGGAGAAGGTGCTGATTTGACAGCTCGTCCAAAAATACCGTTTTAGGCACGAGACACACTTGTTTTCGAATGCGACATTCATATTTTACCTATCAATCTGGTGTTGAATGCGTATTACTTTATCCAGTTTTTCTGTAATTGCTAGATAATTTAGCCACATTTTATTAGGCACAACGATAAACGATTATCAATAGTATAATGTTTTTCTCATACGATATTTGTCACTTCCGCACGGGGTATGATGAGGGCAAAGCCTAAATTTGTTTACTCCAGCACTAGCGCCACACAGATGGTGGTAGGTAGGCTTCAAGAACTAGAGCTTTCTTCAGGCGGTTGGATTTCACCTGCTTATAAGAGAAAAATAAACAAGTTTTCAATTTACTTAACCTAACTTAACCTAAATATAGAGAGTGCGTTGTGAAGCCCAAGCAGGACAGTTCGGTTTTGCGTCGTCCGATTGATTTTGCTGACGGATTCGCGCGTGTTTTCGTCGCCGGAGATTTTTTTTCCCTGTTTTGGAGCGTCTTGCTGGGTACGTATTTGGGAAGGCCCAAGCAAGACGGTTTGTTTTAGGGACGCCAAGAAGTTTTGCTGTCAGTGTCAGTTTTGTGTTCAGTCGAGAATGGATTACCAACTGGTGAGTTCGTTTCATGCTTATGATAACACATTTTTTCTTGAAAGCGTAACTTTTATGTAATATTAAAACAAACTTTGTATGGTTCGTCACTATAAGTGTCGGCATTATGCTTTTTTCTTATACAATTTCAATATACATATATTTTTTCTCTTTTTGACATTATTAAAAGTTATCTCTTGAATTGTTCGACATTATGAATGTTGACGTATTTTCTAAAACTTCTACCATGTCGAGACAAAATGCACAGTAATACTCATATGTAATTTTCAAACAAACTATGTATGGTTCGTCACTACAAGTGTCGGCATTATTCCTGTTTCATATAAGTTAAAATATATACATGCAATTTTCAGTTTTCGTCATTAATAAAAACGTCTTTTGAATTGTTCGACATTATAGATGTTGACGTATTTTTTCCAAAAACTTCTCGAGACAAAAATACAAAACTAGCATTAAATACAAGTCGTATATTTCCCCCTTGTCCATGGATCGCATCACCGACCAGAGGTGACACCCAGATCTTTTCCTCCCTCACTAATAAACACCCTTCTCGTGGTGATTGTGGAGATGCAGAGGTATTCTCGGTCTCTAGAAGCAACAATCATTACACCCTAACATTCCTTCCCCATCCCAACTGACTGTAAGGACTTGGCCGGCGCCGTTATTGGTCAATAATATTAGATCTGCTAAAATTGCACTTCGAGAGTAAGCGGAAACTCCCATGTCTTATTCATTTGGATCGTAGTGCAATTCTTACCAGTTCCGATCAATCACGGAGTAGCAACCATTGACATGTACAGTCAGTCTATGCTATGCTATGCTATGCTACTTAACCTAACTTAACCTAAATATAGAAAGCATTAATCGTGACAATAGAAGATTGTAACGATTTTTGCCTGAAATTATTGATTATTTTATTTGACATTTGTTCCAATATTTCAACATTGGATATTCTATGTAACTCATTGGTACTATACCAGGGAGGAAGCTTCAGAATCATTTTTAAAATTAGATTTTGAATTCTCTGCAGAGCTTTCTTCCTGGTATTACAACAGCTTGTCCATATTGGTACAGCATACAGCATGGCTGGCCTGAAAATTTGTTTGAATATCAAAAGCTTGCTCTTAAGACAAAGTTTTGATTTTCTATTAATAAGGGGATCGAGACATTTTACATATTTATTACTTTTGGCTTGAATGCCCTCTAGACTGGCCCTTAAACAAAAAAGTTGTAAAACTCAACGGGCACCCTCTAGATATGTGCGCTAGGTTAAGAAAACAGCTCTCTCAAAATTTCAACTCATTTGGCTGGCGCATTCAGTTCGAGGTTTGTATGGAATATTAATTTCAAACACACTGAAAATGACATAGGGTAAAAGTCACTGTTTCGTTCCATGTACAGTGCTGTTCTGAATAATAGCAGCGCATGTCGATTTTCATACAAAATGCTCAACTTTGACATGCTGTAGTTTTGTTCCCGTTCAAGCAATCGAGCTGAAATTTTCTCCACAGAACTACATATATGATCAATTTTGTAACTACAAAATTTCATTTTTTTCTGAGTCCCTGCCGAAAAGTGAGACACTAGGTGAAATTTTTCGAAAAAATAGCAGTTTTTCATTTTAAAATTTTTCTTCTACAAATATTTTAAACATTTTCGGTTTAGGTGTAGGTTTGATAAGTAGGAGGAGATTGTTCCAATGGTAAGTGATATACAATTTAAAACTATAATGTCAAGCCAAAATTCAAATTTTTAAAACTGCTATTTTTTCGAACAATTTCACCTAGTATCTCACTTTCCGGCAGGGGGTTAGAAAATTTTGAAATTTTGTGTTTACAAAATTGGGCATATTTGTAGTTCTTTGGAGAAAATTTCAACTCGATTGCTTGAAAGGGAACAAAACTACAGCATGTCAAAGTTGAGCATTTTGTATGAAAATCGATATGCGCTGCTATTATTCAGAACAGCACTGTACTAGTAAATCGCATTCAATTGAGCCCAGAATGACAATTCAAAAGTTGATACCCTAATGAACATAGTTGCAGAAGGTTGTATCTAGATTTGAGCTTATTTTCTTTAACCTTTCAGTTGTAGAAAGTTAGGCTTAGATCAGCACTCTCGTACAATCAAATATATGCATGTACCTTGTATCGCAGCTCGCCCAGCGTCATAGGTGGCTATGACCCAGCTATGTTGAAGGAATACTAAGCAGTATAGAAAATATACTTCAGATAGTTAAAACACATACTTTCTCAATTTTAATCATCATACAACCTTCTACAATATTGTTCGCTATGGTATCAAGAAGTGTTTTTGACATTCTGGGTTCAATTGAACACGATCACCAATTTTGCTGACCCAAATAGGAGATGTTGTCCTTTTCCCATATGTTCAAGCTGAAAATCCCATATTAGCTTCAATTCAATTGCGCTAGCTCATGGAATGACCAAATGAGCTGAAATTTTCAGAAAGTCTTCCTCTAACTTCAAGGAATAATCCTGGGGGGTGCCCGTGGAATTATACAACTTTATTTTTCTCCCATACTGAGCTGGGCCAGTCTAATGCCCTCAATGTGATTTTTGAAAGTTAAATTCTTATCTAGCATGAGCCCTAGATACTTAACTTCATCTGACCAATTTATTGGAACCCCTCTCATCGTGACAACATGTATACTAGGCCGTCCCTTATTTTTCGAAAATGCGAAATTTTAAAAGTTCGTCGTTGTAAAGTGCTCGTTTTGGTGAGAAAAAAATCAGGTAAAAATTTGAAGTCCGTACGTGGACGCTAAGTGGTCCCCCAACGGCCCTGAAGGTATTGGGTGAAAATGATTCCCGTTCGTCAAATCGAGCTCGCTGCTCTAGTGTACGCAACATGAGTACGAAAAGCCACTAGTAACAAATTGATAATCAGCATAGAATTTTAAGTAAAATAGTATTTTATACTGTGGATATCTTCACAAAACTGCACGCTGACAAAAAAAAACGGAATTACAAAGGGATTGTTCAAATATTACGTAACGCAACAGGGGGAGGGAGGGGGTCTTCCGTAGTGTTACGGTCCATACAAAAAATTTAAATTTTGCATACAAAAGCTGTTACATGGGGGAGGGAGGGAGTCTAAAATTGGCAAATTTTGCGTTACGTAATATTTGAATCACCCCGAAGAAAAGAAACTTCTATGCTGACTATCAACGCATGCCGGAGAATTTGTTACTAGTGGCTTTTCGTACTCATGTAGCGTGCACTAGAGCAGCGAGCTTGATTTTGCGCACGGGAATCATTTTCACCCAATACCTTCAGGACCGTTGGGGGACCACTTAGCGTCCACGTACGGACTTCAAATTTTTACCTGATTTTTTTCTCACCAAAACGAGCACTTTACAACGACGAACTTTTAATATTTCGCATTTTCGAAAAATAAGGGACGGCCTAATGTATACTTGAAGGTTTCAAATTAAGAGCTTTTTAATGGATCCAAATAATAATTTAAATATTTTAAATTGGAATGCTCGTTCTCTGAATGGTAAAGAGGACGAGCTGTTTAATTTTCTTACAGCTAATAACGTGCATATAGCAATTATTACCGAAACGTATTTAAAACCTGGATCTAAACTCAAAAGAGATCCCAACTTTTTTGTTTATCGTAATGATCGACTTGATGGTGCATGTGGGGGAGTTGCAATCATCATTCATAGGCGTATAAAACATCAACTGTTTTCGTCATTTGAAACTAAAGTTTTTGAAACCTTAGGTGTTTCTGTTGAAACACAGTTTGGTAAATATACTTTCATAGCTGCCTATTTGCCTTTTCAATGCTCTGGACAGCAAGTTAATTTGCTCAAAACTGACTTGCGAAAATTGACTCGCAATAAATCAAATTTTTTTGTCATTGGTGACTTTAATGCCACACATCGGTCATGGAATAATTCTCAAAGTAATTCCAACGGCAGAATTTTATTTGATGAGTGCTCTCCAGGATATTTCTCAATTCAATACCCTGATAGCCCTACATGTTTTTCCTCTTCTAGAAATCCATCTACGATTGATTTGGTCTTAACTGACTCTAGTCATCTTTGTAGCCAACTGATTACTCATGCTGATTTTGATTCTGATCATGTCCCTGTTACATTTCAAATATCCCATGAAGCGATTCTCAATCCTATCAGCTCCACTTTCAATTATTTTCGAGCCGACTGGAATGTATATGAAACATTTATTGACTCTAATCTTGATGTTAATATTCCCTTACAAACAAAACTTGATATTGACAATGCTCTTGAAACTTTAACAAATTCCATTGTTGAAGCCAGAAGCATTGCAATTCCAAAATGTGAAGTAAAATTTGAATCCGTGATTATAGACGATGATCTTAAACTCTTGATCCGTCTTAAAAACGTGAGGAGAAGGCAATTTCAACGCACTCGTGATCCTGCTATGAAAATTATATGGCAGGATTTGCAGAAAGAAATCAAGAAACGTTTTGCTCAATTAAGAAACAAAAATTTTGAAAATAAGATCTCTCAATTGGACCCTGGCTCTAAGCCCTTTTGGAAATTATCTAAAATTTTGAAAAAACCTCAGAAGCCAATGTATCGGCATTGAAAGAGGAGAACAAATTATTACTAACTAATTGTTAAAAAACTTGCTATGCAGTTTGAAAGTGCGCACAATTTTAATTTAGGACTTACTAGTCCAATTGAAAATCAAGTTACTCAGGACTTAACACAACTCATAATTAATTTTTAATCCAGATCTGATTAATCAAGCTATTCATAGAACGACCGGTAAGTCAAATAATATTCAGCAAAAACGTCAGGCCAGAAAGGAGGCTAAAGACCAACCCGGTCAAATCATCGACAGCTCATCTTTCCTCCAGATCTCACGAAGTTACAACGAGCGCCCTAGATTAGAACTCGGCGGGTTGGGAGAAGTGATCAGGTCCATTAGACGAGAGGAGTATGCGTCGAACATGGACATTCCCACTGAGATCTTTTACAAAGTCACTGGATGTAAGGAAGGAAATCCCCTACCCGTAGGGCTCTCTCCAGTGACCCATCTTAATCCAGCTAACTCAAGGATTCATCTCGGGTCTACTAGTTGACATCCGAATTTACCCGTCGAAGAAGTCGCGACCACAGCCATATTACCGTCCCTAGGTCGTCCATATACTCATCTGGGTATTAAAGAGGTCGAAGAGGATACATCATCGTCAACAGATGCTGCTATATTCGACGACCCCGATGACACCGAGCCAGAGTTAGACTCTGAGGCAAGAGAACTGGGTATCAATGTTAATGATGAAAAAATATCCAAACTTTTTTGCAATCGACTACAGATGACACGCAGGCTTCGTCCTTTGGCGGAGAGGCCTGTGTCATCCGCAAACAAAGATTTTTGACATCCCTGAGGTAACTCAGGTAAGTCAGATGTGAAAATATTGTATAAGGGGTCATGCACAAATTACGTCACGCTCCAAGGGGGGGAGGGGGTCGAGCCAAGCGTGACAAGCCTTACAAAATTTTCGGAGGACTCATACAAAAAGTGTGACAAAGGGGGGGGGGGGGTGTCGAAATAGTTAAAATTTAGCGTGACATAATTTGTGTACCATCCCTAACTAGCTAACTCAACGTGGCTAGCCACGGAATTTGGAAGCTTAAAACTATTATTGACCTTTCTAAAAATGATCTTATCTATTGATAACATACAAGAAGTCTTTCAGACCTGGAGTTCTGATAATTTACCTGAAGTGTACGATTTGATAGATAACTTTAAATTATTCTAACAATGTATGTTGGAGAATTGAAGTTTTTTTAATTTTATGATTAAGCCTTCATGTTAAACACTATCGAATGCTTTTGCAATATCTAGAAGAGCAAGACCAGATATTCGCCTTCAGATTTGTTGGAACGAGAATATCGAGTTGTGGAGAGTCGGTTGTACTGTTGTACTGTTCACTCCGATTTCGCTACAGCAATGTTCATTCTAAATCTCGAAAGACTGGCAAAGACGTTATTTGCATTTGATGTATGTCCTATTTGACTTGAAATGATCAATACAACCACTTACTGATAGAGTTTTCCTTGAACTCCAATTTGCAATGCATAACAGTAGCACCGCTGACTGAAAGCCTTCAATTATCTTGTTGATTCGACACATATCGATGGGGGTACCGTATCCTTCGATTAAAGAATCTTTTCCTTAATAATGCATACCACTTATACCTTGGGGCGTCTAGTTGGGGTTGGGAGTAATTAAATCTATTTCACACATTCTGTTTGTTCAGCATTACTTTTTCACAACCCTCCGGTACCGGACAGCGGGGTGTACAGCGAGGTGGACCGAAAGCGGCGAAATAATTGCTATGGAACAGGTGCTGAGGATCCAATAAAACAAACACAAATCAGAATTAGGTATTCCGTAAGAAACAACCTTCTTTAAATGATGTGATAGGGAAAAAAACCCGACTCAGACTGTGATTTTCAAGTGGATTAATTATGTATCATCAACGGGTCAGCAGTTGGGTAACGAACTACATTGGAAACGCTCTGTTCGATGCGATTGGCGGGCTAGCCTGCGAAAAATTGGCATGTTTCTACAACAACTTTAAGGTTCATTGCTATGAGTAGTGTTCGCTTCCTGATGGAAAGCGAGCGCACCTTGAGTCAAGTGCGAAACAAGAGGGGGATTCTTTAAGATTTCTTTCAGAAATACCTTCGAGAATTACGCGAGCATTTTTTTCTGATCGTCTTTTTAATGCAATGTCTTCACAAAGACGTTTGTCATTCATGCAGCAAGCGCACTCACAATCGTTTGTCCCAACTTTTTCGGATCGGGATATAATATCAAGCAAAATTGTCATGAATGACACAGGAGGCAACCTTTTCAACTCGAGATTAATCAGTTTTTTAAAACACAAATCCAAATTGGCTTGATGGTTTTTATTCGATATGTAGCAATATTTACCAGTACCAGTTCTAGAAAATTGCAATGCAAATCTTAGAAAACCAATACACACGCGGTGAGTGATCATTGTAGTATTCTGTTCATGTTGTTATGAACTGTTATTGCACGATGAGACTGCAACAAGAATAGGAGCGGACAATGTCTTTGTTGCTGCGTGTTGGTTGACAATTGATTCACTGTTCAGAACTCTATAACAGTCTTCAAATTGCAAACCAGCACTGCTTCTTGATTCGCTTCCTGCGTGTGAATCACTTGCATCTTATGCTCTCGTACTTTGTTTGATCTTTTTATACTGCATGTTTCTACTGCCGCTTCTGTGATTTCTAAGCTTCGTTAGTCTGCCGTGACGTGTTTGGGGCTGACATCTCGTCAGAGACCTGCGCAACTTTTGCGCCTGCTGCTAATCCACTGATTCTTGAACTGTCCAGGTTTAACCAGTTGGATACAGAGGTCGGTCCAGTGATTCCGGTCGGAGGGAAACTTCCGGTTCACTGGCGCCTCGATGACCCAAAACTGGTGGTTTGTCACGATCGGTACTCGGAATAGTCCCCGACAGTGAAACTAGCCTACTCCAGCAGAGAGTTCCCGACGTAGGAATATCTCCCGAAACCGTTAACGTTACGCGTTTGTTCCCGCTTCACTGCTGCTGACCGGTGAAGTGGCTAGGTCGGTCCAGCGATTCCGGTTGGAGGATGGCTTCCGGTTCACGACGACTTAAGCCGGTGACTGGCTACGGACTACTCATAATAGTCCCCAACGGTGGATCTATCCTACTCTTACAAAGATTTCCCCGACGGCGGAAGATCTCCCGAACCGGTGCTATCCGGGCAGATGCCGAGGTCTGTCCTGCTATTCCGGTGGAGGGAAACTTCCGGTTAACAGGCACCTCGACGACCATTTGCCGGTGCTGTTTCGCGATCTGCACAGCTAGTCTCCGGCGGAAGGACATAGCTTACTCCGACGCGATGTAGGAAGTGCCGGGGTCGGTCCTGCAATTTTGGTTGGAGGATAACTTCCGGTTTGCAGGCGCCTCGACAACTTTTTACCGATATTACGCTACGCCCGCTCTACTCGGTCTCGCCCGTCGGTCTCCTTCATGTGCTCCCTTCAACAGACTGACTTGTCGCGTGGCGGGGTAGGTCCGACGATTCCGGCTGCCCCAACGGCTCAGATCCATGTGCTGTCCGCTGCGTTAAGTGCTGCTGCTCCTCTCACCATCTTCGTTGTAACAGAGACATCAGCTGAACGATCACATAAGACGCGGAATACAACACAACGTCTCGCGTCGCGTCTTATGTGATCGTAGTGGAAGTTCTTACGTTAGCACAGCCCCAAAAATGGAATATCAACTGAACGATTGTCCTGTTTACCGCGTCCCATATTTTCTTCGTGAGCACACATTTATTAGACGATATTGTGTACATTAACGTCATTGCCGACGACGGATGTCATCTCGGCTCGTTCATGCTCGAGGCGCGGACATTCGAAGACCACGTGCTCAGGGGTTTCATCAACATCACCTGGTGCATAACGTGTCCAAATCTATTCAGGTATTTTTTGAAGCAGCCATGACCAGACAAAAACTGTGTCAAGTGGAAGTTCACTTGTCCGTGTTTTATGTTTATCCACATCGACAGGCACGGAATTAGTCGGTGGGTCCATCTACCGTTCTCAGCGCTATCCCACTGCTGTTGCCATTTCCTCATGGTTTCATCACAGCTGATCTATCAGCTCAAGAAGGATAAGCTTACCATAGACTTCAAGTTTTTACATCAATGGATTACCAAAATCATATGGGCCTGCAGATGTCCCAATACTACGACTCAAAACATACTGCAGCTCCCTAAATGGGAAAGGTTGATTAATGGCAAGCTACACACTATTTTCGGGTACAGTTAAACTGTTCATGTCGTTGGCAGTCGCACCGGTTTGACAGACGAAGACCAGGTCATAGGACCCACAGGCTGCGAGTCAGGCGAAATATTTTCCCAGGCTGTCGGCAATGATTCCTGGATCCACAGCACTGTTCCCATCAATATCGAGGGTGGGTGCAGCGACGACTCCTTTTCCGTTGAGGGCGTTGACCTTGGTCCATAGGTCATAGGATATCTCGGATGGCTTGCCGACAAGTTTTGCGTTCAACTTGATAGGGGAAGTGTGGGTAACACCGACACTGTGGGTAAGCCCGACACCCATGGAGTTTTACTAGAAAACAGTATACCAGAAACTTTTAAACCACATGCAATCTTAGTTTATGTCATTATTGCCATTTTGAGAAACTTAACGCCCATTGTGAACTGTCAAATGTGATGAAAGTAATCAAAACAAGTTTGCATATCGCCGAAGCAGCACCGGATGTAATTTTCTGCTGGTGGAATTTAAGCTGTGAATTGGAAAATAAGTGTAGAAGTTCAGTGTTTTCGTACACAAACGCTTATCTGAGTTGTTTTTCATCATTTGGATTGATTAAAACGTATGTTTGACCAATAATACTACAGTTTTGGTGTTTTGCCTTTAAAAGCGTCATTTGGGTAAGACCGTCACTCTTCGAGTGGGGTAACACCGCTATGATCTTTACATTATCATATGTTTCTTATATCTACAGATGCCACGTAACTACAAACGAAAAAGCACCCGTGGAAATTGGACTCCGCAGCAGCTTACCCAGGCCAAGGATGCAGTGGATAGTGGAATTTCCCTTAAAGCTGCTTCCAAAACTTTTGGAATTCCTAGGAGTACGCTACGGGATCATGTTTTGGGCAAGGTGGCAAAATCCAAATTGGGATCTCGAGAAACGGTTTTCACACCGGAACAAGAAGCAGAACTTCTGCTGCACCTGCATGACCTGGAAGCCCGTTTCTACGGAGTTACAATGGACGATGCAAGGGCGCTAGCTTTCGAGCTAGCAGAACAGAATAAAATAACACATCCGTTCAACAAAAAGAAGAAGAAGGCAGGGCGTGAATGGCTGACCGGATTTTTGAAGCGTAATCCGACACTTTCGTTCCAAAAAGCAGAACCCACATCGGCCGCAAGAGCCAGAGGGTTCAATAAAGTATCGGTTAATTCTTTCTTCGATATGTACGAAGTCGCTATTGAGCAGAAAAGGTTCCGGCCGGAACGCATCTATAATGTCGATGAAACAGAAATTTCTACGGTGAGATGAGCTGATGATTTGGTTTTAAAATATGAATACTGATGAATATTCGTTCCATTTAAGGTTCCCCCCAATAAGAAGAAGATAGCTGCCCGCAAAGGTAAGAAGCAGGTTGGAATTATTTCATCTGCGGAACGAGGAGAGACAACTACCGTTGTAATGAGTATGTCGGCGAGTGGTTGTTACCTTCCGCCTTTCGTCGTCTTCCCCCGAACTCGAATGAGTGATGCTCTCAAGCAAGGAGCACCAGCAGGAACAAAGTTTGCATGTAATCCATCGGGATACATGACCGTTGAGATGTTTGACACCTTCTTCGATCACTTCATTGAGCATGCTCATGCTTCAGAATCGGATCCTGTACTGCTGTTGGTCGACGGCCATTCGTCGCATACCAAAAACCTGGCTGTAACAACGAAAGCGCGGAAGAACAATGTGACCATTCTTTCCCTTCCACCGCATTGCAGTAACAAGCTTCAACCTTTGGATGTCTCGTTTATGGCTCCATTCAAAGCAAATTACTCCAATGCCGCCGATGTTTTCCTACGATCTAACCCAGGACAAGTAATCGGCCAATACAACACAATGCAGCTTATGGGAACCGCTTTTGAAAAGACTGCTACAATATCGACAGCCGTAAACGGATTCAAAAAATGCGGATTATGGCCATGTGATCGAACAGTTTTCGATGAAAACTCATTCGCACCGTCTTTGGTCACAGACCAAGAGTTGCCGAACGCAACAACGGAATCCACTCCAGCGTCGCAGGAAAATATTGCGGATCCATCGACGGCATCTGGAGCAATTAACGAAAGCATGGATGAAAGTCAGAAATCTGCGGAATCGTCCTTTACGATTCCACCAAGCAGTATTCTGCCTCTACCGAAGATGACGGGTCCACGCGTTACAAAACGAAAACGCCGAGGGGAAAAGGCTGAGGATATAACTTCAGACGATTATCGTCAAAGCCTGATTGATGCCAAAGCTACGAAAGATATTGCGTCCATCAAGAAAAGCAAGAAAGCGGCTACCAAACGAACCTCAAAACGACAAAAGGTTGACAGTGCTTTGGAAGATTCACTGTGTGATCGTTGCGGTGATTGCTTCTCAAACTCTTGTAACGGAGACGGATGGATAATTTGTACGACATGCAAAAAGTGGATCCATAATCAATGTTACGAGGGCTCCGATTTGATTTGCTTTTTCTGTTCTTAGTAAGTTTTTTGCTGTCACCCCAGCTAAAGTCCAGAAAGTCCAGCTATGAAGTGATTTTTTTTTTTGATTCGTTGAACTCATTTTTTTTGTTATATTCTCAATAAGCTTTTATATTTTGCTTGTGGGGTTTGAGCTAAAAGTCAGCTAGCCCGTCTTGCTAATATTTACTTCGAATTGAACTCGATTTATTTTCAGGTTTATTTAACTCACATATCTCTGCAAATGAAATTAATAAAATTGAAGCCATAAACTGTTTAGTTTGTTTCCTTTTTATGTAAAAGATCTAAATTGAACCCTTATCTACATATATCCTCTTGTTAAATACGCATGACAAAAGACTAATCAAATGACGACATTTCTTATACAAAATTGGTTGAATGACAACAAAAAACATGCATTGGGTGGCCGTACCACCCATCGTATTATAGGGAACGTAACTGTATGATGTGACAACCGCTTAAAGCAGCCGCAGTTTTCGGTACCTGTTCCAAAATCCCATAATAATCAAATTAGGGATCGTCCGTAAATGACGTAGCATTTTAGTGGGAGAGAGTTGTCTCAGATTTTGTGACCGGTCATGTCATTGGTATAGGAAAGCACGCTACAAGGGGGCAGGGGGTCTAAAATCTTCGAAAAAAATGCTACGTTATTTATGGATCGCCCCTTACAACGCATCTCAAGTTATTAAAAGTCATTGATAATGTTAACAAATGAACAGTTAAAATGATATAATGAAAATCATCTTGGGTGACGGTGTTACCCCCTTGAGTGACGGTGTTACCCCCTTGGTGTGGCGGTCTTACCCAATCCGAATTGAATAATTCTGTTTTTACTAAGTTTACAAAACGTACCTAATTTGTCAAAATAATCATATTTTTACAGTTGTAATGTACAGATTCCATAGCTAACTACCTATACAAAGAGCCTGCGTAGAAAAAGTAATAATTATTGCCTTCCTATATTTTTAAACAGCTCTAAACCATAGGGTGTCGGTGTTACCCCCACCTCCCCTACCGATTCGCTGTGTAGTTTCCGGCTTAGAATAGCACTACGGATGACCTGTTCCGGTGCTAAGAGTCCACCAAACGGGGTAACCCCAATTCAAGGTGTTGAGCAACCCGTGCCAAGGAATGAGTGGTCCAGGGGGTGAAAAGGATGCTCGATCGTTTACGTACTTGGGCACCCCTCACAGTAATTTGTCCCTTACCGCGTTAATGCAGGGCTCTGGCGTGGTGGACCTCTTTTCCCGTGCAACTCGTGGGATTCTAAATGAGTACAAACAAAATCAAAACAACAGTAGTATCGTAGGTAGCGGTAGAAGAGAAGTGAACCCCTTCGCAAGAAGTGGGTTAGTTAGGTCTCCGTTGAAGCAGGAGAAGGCAGCTGCGCACGTAGTGCCAGTGTTGGACACCATATTTCATCCCCAGCTAACTCATCGGGTGAGGTTATGGATGGAGCGTGATAGATGAGGGCCATCAATACATGTAGAGATGGGCGCTCTGCGATGGAAGTGGCTGCACAGCAGCTTGACTCCATCATTGACTTTGCGTCCTCGAAGTCCAACATCAGTAAGGACCTCAAGCAGGCCCTGATGAGACTTCGTAAGTCGATGATGGCGACCAAGCAGAACCATCCTAAACCCATGGCAACTGTGGCAGCGGCAGAACCCGTGGAATTGAAGGTGCCGAAATCTACTCCGACGTAGGCCTTCGTTTTTGCGGGTAGCCCTAAAAGTGCAGAAGCGAATGCTTACAACAAGCAATCGCAGAAGCGTGTGAGGCAGCCGTCAGGTGAGTCGGCAACAGTGCCGGAAAGTCGGACCCCAGCCAGACGTCGCGGAAAGCTGGGAAGGGTGCGCCTGAAAAGGCTGGCCCCTCACGGATTGAAGGTAACATGGGGTTGCGACCATTGAGAGGTCCTCAAACACCACAGGTTTGGGCGGATCAGGGGGAGGACGCCCCCTGGACAACTGTGGAGCGAAACAAGAGAAATAAGAAGCACGAAGTGCAGGAGTGCAGGGATACCAGGCCAAAGAAAGGTAGAAGGGTAGGTGTTAAGCGCGAAAAGGGTGATGCGATCATTATCAAGACGGAAGAGTCCAAGTACACGGAAGTCTCCGATGCGCAGCGACGCGAAGCTCGTAGATCTAGAAGCCGACGTACGCAGTGTTAGACGCACTCGTACGGGTGAAATGATCCTCGAGGTCAAGCGTGACAAGATGCGCAAGGGCGCCGCCTACAAAAGTTTGGTGGAAGAGGTCCTTGGCAAGGGTGTCGAGGTGAGGGCTCTAACACCGGCAGTGACTCTGAAGGTGATGAATCTGGACGAGATCACTGACGCAGAAGAGCTCGTCACGGCACTGTGGCAACAGTGCGAGGTACAGGTGCCTACCGCAGCCGTTCGGCTACGGAAAGGTCCGGCAGGAATTCAGGTGGCCTTAGTACAGCTACCTGTGGCGGATGCTAATAAGTTCGCTAAGGTAGGGAAGATTAAGGTGGGTTGGTCAGTATGCTCATTGACCATTCACGAGCAACCGGTGATCTGCTTCAGGTGTAGGGAACCGAGACACAAGTCCTGGGGCTGTAAAGGCCCTGATAGGACCAAGTTATGTAAGCGATATGGTGAGGAAGGTCATAAGGCACGAGGCTGCAAAAATCCTCCCAAGTGATTGATTTGTTCCGGGAAGTCTGTGAACAACAAGCATCCAACGGGAGGCTCAAGGTGCCCGAGCCATAGCTCTTAGCTAAGAAAAGTCACAGTGCAGGTAACGCAGTTGAACCTGAACCACTGTGACGCAGCTCAGCAATTGCTGTATCAGGCAGTTGCTGAGTGGGGGACGGATATCGCCATCATATCGGACTCATACCGAGTACCCGCCGGTAACGGCAACTGGGTCGCGGATGGATCCGGAAAAATGGCAGCGATATGAACGACGGGTAAATATCCCGTCCGGGAATAGGTGTCTACCACTTACAAGGGCTTCGTGATCGCCAAGGTCAACGGGGTTTTCTTCTGTAGCAGCTATGCGCATGCGCGTTGGTCGATCGAGCAGTTCACGCAGATGCTGGATTGTATGACGACCGTGCTGACAGGGCGAAGACCAGTGGTAATAGCAGGTGACTTCAATGCCTGGGCCGTGGAATGGCGAAGCCGTCTCACGAACCAGCGGAGTCAGATCCTGCTAGAGGCACTGTCCGTGCTAGATGTCGATCTGGCTAATGTTGGTACCAAAAGTACCTTTAGCCGAAACGGAGCGGAGTCGATTATTGACGTTGCTTTTTGTAGTCCTGGCTTAACGAGTAGTTCGAACTGGAGGGTAGACGATGCCTACACTCACAGCGACCACCTGGCGGTTCGCTACAGTATCGACTACGACAACAGCAGGCAGCGGGTAGAGGAGGCGGCGGCTAGGTCAAAGCCAAGCCCTCGTAGGTGGAAGACATCGTATTTCAATGACGAAGTATTTAGAGAGGCGCTCCGTCGTAAGCGTAACCTACTCGGCTTAAGCGGGGACGAGCTGGTAGCGGTGCTTTCGCGTGCATGCGATGCGACCATGCCTAGGGTAGTCCACCCTAGGAATGGGAGACCACCGGCGTACTGGTGAACTCAAGCGATTGCGAACCTGCGCCGAGCCTGCCTACGGGCCAGGAGGCTGATGTAGCGAGCACGTACTGAGGAGGAGCGAGATGTACGACGGGTGGTATTCACTGCTGCCAAAGTCGCGCTGAAGTCCGAAATAAGGGCAAGCAAAAAGGCCTGCTTTGAGGGACTCTGTCAGAGTGCCAACGCGAATCCGTGGGGCGATGCCTACAGGATCGTTATGGCAATGACAAGAGGTGCAATGGCTCCTACAGAGCAATCTCCAGAGATGCTGGAGGGCATCATCGAGGGGCTTTTTCCGCGCCATAACCCTAGTCCTTGGCCTCCTTTCGTAGGATAGTTTGGGACTAGGGCTGGTGATGAGGAGAGGGTAACCAATGAGGAACTTGCAGGGATTGCAAAATTCATTAGAATAGGTAAGGCACCAGGTCCGGACGGAGTTCCAAACCTGGCCTTAAAAGTAGCAATTGCGGAGGCTCCCGGGATGTTCAGATCTGCCATGCAGAAATGCCTGGACGAGGGAGTTTTTCTAGAGGTGTGGAAGCGGCAGAACCTGGTACTATTGCCAAAGGCGGGAAAACCACCCGGTAACCCGTCGGCATATAGACCAATATGCTTGATCGAAACGGCGGGGAAGGTGCTCGAGAAGATCATCCTCAACAGACTGTTAAGGTACACCGAGGGTGTAAATGGTCTCTCAAGCAACCAGTTCGGCTTCCGGAAAGGGAGGTCGACCGTAGATGCTATTTTGACGGTTAAAAAACCGCTGAGATAGCACTCCAGCGTAAGAGGACGGGGATACGCTACTGCGCAGTAGTGACTCTGGATGTAAGGAACGCATTTAATAGTGCTTGTTGGGCGGCTATTGCTGATGCGCTCCTGCGTCTGGGGATACCCGAGTACCTGTATAAAATTCTCGGGAGTTACTTCCCGAATCGGGTACTACGACACAGAGATGGGTCGGAAGTGCTTTCACATAACCTCAGGAGTTCCGCAAGGTTTCATCTTGGGTCCGGTGTTATGGAATATCATGTACGACGATGTGTTGAGATTAAGATTCCCGGCGGGTGTGGTCATTTTTGGCTTTGCCGACGATATTACGCTAAAGGTCTACGGTGAATCGATCGAAGAAGTGGAATTGACTGCAGCTCACTCGATCGCAATTGTGGAGGAGTGGATGAGCTCCAGGAAACTGGAATTGGCTCACCACAAAACTGAGGCGGTTTTTGCTAAAAACCGAAAATCGGTGCAGCAAGCGGTGATCAGTGTAGGCGACTGCACGATCACTTCAAAGCGCTCCGTCAAACACTTGGGGGTGATGATCGACGATAAGCTTACCTTCGGTAGCCGCGTTGATTATGCCTGCAAGAGAGCCTCTACAGCTATTGTGGCACTGTCCCGGATGATGTCCAATAGCTCTGCGGTGTACGCCAGCAAGCGTAAGCTTCTGGCCAGTGTCGCCTCGTCCATACTGAGGCATGGTGGCACGGTTTTAAGTACCGATAGCTACCGTAGCAAGCTGGAGAGTACATATAGGCTAATATGGCTCCATGGTCAAATGGCAGCGTGCGCGGGACAGTTGCACCAAAGGAAGGTGGACCTACAGGTTGATTCCGAGGGTAGATATCTGGGTCAATAGGCGCCATGGGGAACTAACATTCCACCTGACACAGGTCCTTTCGGGCCATGGTTGCTTTAGGCAGTATTTACACCGTTTCGGTCATGCGGGTTCTCCCGAATGTCCAGTTTGTGCAGGTTTAGAGGAAACGGCGGAACACGTTTTGGAAGGAGTCATATGCTTCATCTACAAGAAAGGCGACATGTATTGTGAGAACTTTCGAGCAATCATCATCCTAAATGTGGCCTACAAAGTATTATCCCAGATCATCTTCCATCTTCTGTCACCTATAGTAAACGAGCTCGAGGGAAGTTATAAAGCCGGCTTCGTTGACGACCGATCGACAACGGACTAGATCTTTACTGTACGGCAAATCCTCCAAAAACGTCGTGAATACCAGGTCCCAATGCATCACCTTTTCATCGATTTCAAGGCGGCATACGATAGTATCGACCGCGTAGAGCTATGGAATATCATGGACGAGAACAGCTTTCCCGAGTAGCTCACAAGACTAATAAGAGCAACGATGAAAGGTTTGTATGAAGATATCAGGCGAACATTACAGTTTGTTTGAATCCCGCCTGGGACTACGACAAGGTGATGGACTTTCGTGCTTGTTGTTCAATATTGCGCTAGAATGTGTTATGTGGCGAGCCGGACTTAACAGCCGAGGTACAATTTGCACGAGATCCAGTCAATTTATTTGTTTCGCGGATGATATGAACATTTTCGGCCGAACATTTGAAAAAGTGGCTGACCCGTACACCCGCCTGAAACGTGAGGTAGCATAAGTTGGACTAGTGGTGAACGCGACCAAGACAAAGATCATGCTGGCTGGTAAGGCCGAGCGCGACAGGACTCGCCTAGGTAGACGAGTTCGTCTACCTTGGATCCTTGCTGACGGCTCACAATAACGTTAGCCGTGGAATACAGAGGCGCATCATCATTGGAAGTCGGGCCTACTATAGCCTCCACAAGAAGCTGTGGTCAAAAAAGATTCACACCCGCATCAAATGTACCATGCACAAAACGCTCATAAGGCCGCCCAGTAAACACAAAATCGTAAACGAGCGTCCATAAGAATACAAATCTGGAGGCGATATACGTGCATGTGCTTAAAGCTGCATGCAAAATGTACGTATATAGCCTCCACTTTTGTACTCTTATATGATTTAATATATGATCGTGGGTTCTCCGACATTACCCGGAAAACCATTACTCGGAATGCAATTCACCGGAAGACCATTACCCGGAAAACCATTTACCGGAATGAACCATTTACCGGAAAACCATTACCCGGAAGGACCATTTACCGGAAAATTATATCACCATTTCTCTACTTGTTTCATTACCGTCCCTGTAACCGTTTTACGGTCATTCAGGTCAGTATGTTAACTTAAAAATATTTAAAATGACTACCAACGATAAGCACCAGAGAGGAGTCTAAGATATCTTCATACTTGATCATGTCAATATGCACCATCTTCATATATTTGCATTTCATAAATGATTCACCCTTCTTTTAAAAAGAAGCGTCAATTCGCCGAATGTCGTTTCCGCAAACGACAATCAACCGATGGTAAATCCCCCGTATATCCCTTTTTCTAGAATGACCTATTTCGGGTCATCTGTTATTCACCCTTTTTTATTTGGTTGGCGGTTCTTTCGAGTTCCACCGATCTCAACATTTTTTGCAAAATGTGTTTAGTCGAAAATGACCAAATATCTTATTATTTTTATTGCTTATTGTTCTTTCTTGTTTATTACACTGACATTGAATTCGAGGTACAGACATTCAGAGTTATGACATTCGGAGAAAAATAGCACAATCAATCAGAATCAAAGGAAATGTAGATCTATTGAGGTTCCAAAGATGGACGTTACAATGGCGAATAGTGTCCCTACTCTAAATCACCAAGGCACTCCTAGTTTTCGTCTTGATTTTTTTTAGCTTTCCCCAAACCATAGAGTTGACATGAGAATTGAACTGTTGTATGTTGCTTCCCTCGCAAGATAAGTGTTTTTTTTTAATTTTGATACAATATTGAAATTGGATTCTGATCTGTTTTAACGTAAGGAAATAAGAAAACCATCAAAACGCCAAACATTTTTAAATGCTGGGATGTTCCATTTACTCAAATGCAACTACCTTATTTGTTAGGCTTTTTTTGATTTCGATTTATAATTATGGTACCTTCCTAGTGGTCTCAGACATAAAAAAACATAAAAAATTCTTTTCATTTTTTCTGTCCTTGCCTACACGTAATGTTTAGTTTTATAGCCTTAATTTGAAGACATAGTTTTCCGATCTATATCAGGCGATTCAGGTCGCCAACAAAATTACATGGTCAATCAAATTTTGGTATCGTGATATTCGTTAATAGTTTAAGGCTTACGTTGCGGCAAAGTGAAGTTATTCAGAAAGATCAAGCTGAGGTTGGTGGAATTAAATACCGCCGGTTCAAAATTATTTCTGGTTGACATATTTGACAACATTTCAGATCTAGAGCTAACATACTTGTCAAACTATGAACGAATGCAAAAATGGTCGGTTGACATAGGTTCTCAGTTAATAACTATAGAAATGCTCCTAGAATAGCTGAGAAGCAGGTTTTGTTCCAGTTGAGTCGTAACGCCGGCAAGAAGAAAAACATATTTGGTCCATAGCTGTTTGGAGATGTATATTGAAATAGTGTTTATGAAACCGAGGGAGTCGAGAATGTCTATGGTTAGCGTGACATAATTTGTACTGCGCATCAATGAAAGGTCATCGAAAATGGAAGATTTGGCTTTCCGGCTAATGGTGCATTCCGGTAAATGGTACATCCGGGTAAATGGTTTTTCCGGGTAATGGTACATTCCGGTAAATGGTCTTCCGGTAAAATGCATTCCGGGTAATGGTATAGACTCATGATCGTGTGTTTACTGGGCGGTAGCCCTCTACTATCATGAAACGTGGCCGATGCTCGAGGAGGACTTGCAAGCACTTGGAGTCTTAGAACGCCGGGTGCTTAGGACGATCTTCGGCGGCGTGTGGCGGCGATGGATGAGACACGAGCTCGTTCATAGGTTCTCCATATTAAAACGACCACCCTATTAGAATGGGTAGGGGCTTGCGTCGTTCATAGGGTTACGTTACGCACACACGTTTAGAAAAAAAAACATGCGAAAGTCGTCAAAAATTATTTTTGTTTTCTAAGAAATTAGTGAATAATACCTTTAATGTTCTTCCTCTATGAAGGAAATCCTGGCTACATCTATGCTTTGAAATGTTTTCCAGATGATCCTTGCAGCAGCTGACGCATCCATTTCGATTTCATCTCCCAGATCCCAAGAGCAGGTCTTATTTCACTTTCTTCGACCGACAATGTCCTTTATTTATGGGTCTCACGAACCATCTCGTCGGCAGCAGTCCATCGAAAATAAAAGTACTTATGTTCAATCATAAAAAAACGATCAGTAGGGCGCGAGCTCATCATCATATAAAAGCGAGATGATCAACCGCAAACGAAAGGAAGTTGGAGAAAAAAAGGATTCATTTTTTACGGTCAGGATTTTTTTCTCCCACGAGTTGGAACGCGACCTAAGCGGAGTGTAAATATTTAGATCTTCGATTGGTTTTTATGAACTTGTTATAACGATCTCTTTTTGTTCACGGATCACCGTTCAAACGACTGCGCCTGTATTTGTTACTTGCCGATGGGGTGGAAGTTTTTTGTCCGAGATTTTTTTATTCATTCCATTATTAGAGATCACCTTTGTTACGCTCATTGCTACCGGCTGTCGTTTGGAGGTCAAGAAGATCCCGCTCTGGAACATCAGGCATTTGTTTGTCTACACTTAACAAATGTTGAGGCAGGACTATTCAAATTGGATGGGTCTTCGCCTGGCATCTGGAGCACACTTTTTTTTTTCTAATATAGGGCTGGTAGAAGGTCTGTTTTGTAGAGACTTGGTCACTATTTCAATTCAAGTAGAGTAAGGTGGCATTAACGTCCTCACTGGAACAGAGCCTGCTTCTCAGCTTAGTGTTCTTATGAGCACTTCCACAGTTATTAGTGAGAGCTTTCTTTGTCAAAGTTGTCATTTTTGCATTCGTATATCGTGTGGCAGGTACGATTCTGCTCTATGCCCAGGCAAGTCAAGGAAATTTCCATTACGAAAAGATCCTGGACCGACCGGGAATCGAACCCAGACACCTTCAACATGGCTTTGCTTAGTAGTCGCGGACTCTAACCACTCGGCTAAAGAAGGTCCCAACTTATCCTGTTAATGATATAAAATTGACTTAGGGTGCGTAGCTCTTACTGTGCGATCTTCGAACGGAATTGATTATCATCCATATTGGGACAATGGCTTATAATCGAATTTTTGGAATTATAGTTAAATGCGTTAATCTTTCCAAGAAGCCTATTTGCACACATTCACGACAGAGATGACACTTTCTCATCTTCACCGTTCCTCCGCTGAAACACCCTCTCAAAGTAAGTAACAACTTGTAGTAGGAGAAGAAACATTTTTACTGACCATTAGAGCATTATATTTTTTTCTACAGAACCATAAAAGTTGCCTTCAAATGAGTTGACTCACAGTCAACTGGATAACCATCATTCGTCGTCAGCGGTACAATTTCATTTCTGGGTGATCCCCGTCTGGAGCAGATCGAGGCGAAGACACTTGTGCCAGCCGCCGAGAGCTATTTAGATCTTCAATTACGGTTGGGAATAATTAAATTAAATTTACGCCGCCAGCAAATAATAGATAGCACAGAGGCCAAGAGAGAGTGGCAAAATGCTGCGGTGGAAGGTGTCTTAAATAGAAATGCTTGACGCATTTTTTTTACTGGGATTTACAGAGAGTTTTTTTTTTCGTTTTTCAGGTTTCTCTCATAGGTCTAATGTCAGTAATTGAGTCCGGCGAGGCTAGACACTTGTAACCGTTTAGGCTCGTGCCGATCTGAACTCGACCCTTTGAACCGGTATTAAAAGTAAGCGGATGAAAGTGCGTTGCCTCCGACCAGGGATAACGGTGTTTTAAGCTTTAAAAAATTGTCGTTAAAGTAGAAAACGAATGTCAAAATAAATGTGTTGAAATGTTTGAATTTTATTATTCTTAATGTTTGGTAAGAGATGATAGAATCCTATAAGCCCATCGTATTGAGTATTTAAAGTACTATTGACTACGAATGAGCGTATGATCGACTCAAGCATATAATAGCATAGCATAGACTCATATTACATGTCAATAGCTGCTACTCAGTTATTGATCAGAACTCGTAAGAATTACACTTCGAACAAAATTATTAAGGGATGGGACTCCACAACCACGAGAAGGTTATTGACAAGTGAAGGAGGAACAAGATTTGGGAGTCACCTTTGGTCGGTGATACGATTCATGGATAAGAAAGAAAAATACGGTTCTTACGGTTATGAGCATGAAACGAGCTCACCAGTGGGCAATTCTTCCACGACAGAATCATCCCATAGTAGCATGCAATTAGAGGGTCTTGCCCGAGATTTCCCGAGATTCTAAAAATCCCGGATCCCGGGATATTTCTCGAAAATCCCGGAAATTCCTGAAATTTCGAAGGAAGCATTATTTGACCTGAGCAACTCGCACAAATTCTCAGATGAGACGATTGTATAGAGGTCCCCAAGCAAACTGCCACGAACACCAACGCACAATCAATCTTACACAAGTCGATTTCCTCAGAATGAAAACGTATACATTTTTTTTTTTGAAGTCATTGAGCTTTCGGTCAACGGCAGGCCAACAAGGAAGTGGTTGTTTTGCAGCAATTCTGTTTATATTTGGCTTCTCACAGCAAACAAAAGCAATGTTGTGACAGTTCTCACAGCAAACAAAGAAAATTTTGTCAACACTGCACTACTACGCAGGCAACTGGATTGGTATATAAGGGCTGTCTTCTTCCCCAAGACAGTTATTTGGAATATTATTTTAGTTCTTATACAAAATTTACGCCTTCGTTTAGGAATTATTCCAGGATTGTTTGCAGAAATTTTAACTTGATTTATTCAGAATCAACATTAACCACAAATCCAGGGATTTTTTTTCCAGTGTTCTCATGTAAAATCTCTACAGAATATTCTGAGCAATGCTTGCAATGCAGAATCGCTTCATGTGTAAAACCACTATGATGAAGCTAATTATAATTTATCTGGCATTCCTATGTAGACGTCAATTCATTACGGGATTTAAAAAAATGCCACAGAGATTCTGAATATGACTATTTTAATTTTATTGAAGGATGCTTTAAGACTGCCTACAGGAATCATTTTAGGAATTTATCAATGTTTCAACTAAGAATTTCAATAAGGAGACCTTTGAGCATTTTCCCCTGAAAACCACCTAAGGGATTTCTTGGCGTACCTTTGACCAAGCCCGTGGTTTTCCCAAGTATTTCTTTACAAACAACTCCTAGGATTATTCTACGAATTATTTTACGAATTTCAAATATACCCTTTGAGATTTATCTGAGAATTTTTTTTTTCTGGTGTTTATCTTGTAAATTTGCTAAAATCCCTCAGATAATTGCAAATCTTTCTGAATTCGTCCTTCATTTTTTTCCAGGAAGTTTTTTTTGTCTATCTTTATTAACGAGATTTTTAGCCCTGGGCTAGTTCATCTCGGCACCAACGGCTTTACTTCCCTTCCGAAGGAAGTCGTCACTACAATTTTTAGTGACTATCTCGGGGATGGGATTCGATCCCAGATCCTCGGCGTGAGAGGCGTGTGTTCTAACCACTACACCAGGTCCGTCCCCGTTTTTTCCAGGAAGTGATTAAAGCATATATTTCCCCAGAAACACCTTAGGAGACGTCCATTGATTACGTAAGCCCCCTTGTTTTTGATCTATCACGCGGCATTATGTTTTTTTATTATTTTCATACAAATAGTCTTACCATGGGAGAGGGGGGATTTAAAAATCCCAAAAATTGCCTAACGTAATAAATGGACCATCCCTTAGTAGTTCTACCAATTTTTTTTTTTAGCATTCTCATAAATATTATTGCAAAATATCTTCTAAGACTTACTTACTTATTTGGCTTTACATCAATTATCTTGATAAAGCCTCGCAAACAATAATTCGCCAATTCACTCGGTTCATGGTCTCCATCCTCGACTGTGACCCACGCTCTCCAGGTCCTGGTGCACCTGGTCAATCCACCTAGCTCGCTGCGCCCCACGCCTTCTTGTTCCGACCGGATTCGTAGCGAACACCATCTTTACAGGGTTGTTGTCCGGCATTCTTGCAACATGCCCTGCCCAGCGTATCATTCCAGCTCTAGCTACCTTCACGACACTGGGTTCGCCGTAGAGTTGAGCGAGCTCGTGGTTCATCCTTCGCCACCACACATCGTACATTTGGTGCGGGGGTGAATCTTTCTTGACCGCAGTTTCTTCTGGAGCCCACAGTAGGCACGACTTCCGCTGATGATGCGCCATCGTATTTCCCGACTAACATTGTTATCAGCCGTCAGCAAGGATCCGAGGTAGACGAACTCATCCACCATCTCGAAGGTATCCCCGTCTATCGTAACAATGCTTCCTAGGCGGGTCCTGTCGCGCTCAGTTCCGCCAACCAGCATGTACTTTGTTTTCGACGCATTCACCATTAGCCCGAATCTTGTTGCTTCGCGTTTTAGGCGGGTGAACAAATCTGCCACCTTTTCAAATTCTCTCCCAATAATATCCATGTCGTCCGCGAAGCAAACAAATTGTCCGGATCTCGTGAAAATCGTGCCTCGACTGTTAAGTCCAGCTCTCCGCATAACACCTTCAAGCGCAATATTGAACAACAGGCACGTAAGTCCATCACCCTGTCGTAGTCCCCGCCGAGACTCGAACGAACTGGAGTGTTCGCCCGAGATCTTCACGCAGTTTTGCACACCGTTCATCGTTGCTCAAATCAATCTTGTGAGCTTCCCTGAAAAGCTGTTCTCGTCCAAGATTTTCCATAGCTCTACGTGGTCGATACTATCGTATGCCGCCTTGAAATCGATGAACAAATGGTGCGTAGGGACCTGGTACTCACGGCATTTCTGGAGGATTTGTCGCACGGAAAAGATCTGGTCCGTTATCGAGCGGCCGTCGATGAAACCTGCTTGATAACTTCCCACAAACTCGTTTGCTATAGGTGATAGACGACGGAAGAGAATCTGGGATAGCACATTTTAGGCGGCATTTGGGATGGTGATTGCACGATAATTTTCACACTCCAGTTTGTCGCCCTTCTTGTAGATAGGGCATATAACGCCTTACTTCCACTCCTCCGGTAGTTGTTCCGTTTCCCAGATTCTGACTATCAGCCGATGCAGACAAGCGGCCAACCTGTCTGGGCCCATCTTGATGAGTTCGGTTCCGATATCATCCTTGCCAGCGGCCTTGTTGTTCTTGAGCTGTTGAATGGCATCCTTAACTTCCCCCATCGTGGGAGCTGGTTGGTTTCCGCTGTCCGCTGTGCTGACGTAGCCATCGCCTTCGCTGTCCTGACCCTCTGTGCCTGTGTTCTCTGCGCCATTTAGGTGTTCATCGTAGTGCTGCTTCCACCTTTCGATCACCTCGCGTCCGTCCGTCAAGATGCTCCCATCCTTATCCCGGCACATCTCAGCTCGCGGCACGAAGCCTTTGCGGGATGTGTTGAGCTTCTGATAGAACTTCCGCGTTTCTTGAGAACGGTACAGCAACTCCATCTCTTGGCATTCCACCTCTTCCAGGCGGCGCTTTTTGTCCCGGAATAGGCGGGTTTGCTGTTTCCGCTTCAGTTTGTATCGTTCCACGTTTTGCCGCGTACCATGCTGCAGCATTGCAGCCCACGCTGCATTCTTCTCCTATAAAACCTTCTGGCACTCCTCGTCGAACCAATCGTTTCTTAAGCTCCGTTCCACACATCCGACAATGCTTTCAGCAGCGTCGTTCATGGCTGCTTCGACTGTCCTCTAGCAGTCCTTATCCTCAGGCCCTATCGAGCTCGCCCTCATCCGGCAACGCTGTTTCAAGATGCTGCGCGTACGCATTGGCGACATCCGGTTGTTTCAGCCGCTCGAGATTGTACCGGGGCGGGCGTCGGTACCGTACATCATTGATGACGAATAGTTTTGGGCGCAGTTTCACCATCACTGGTAGTGGTCGGAGTCAATGTTAGCGCCACGATAGGTTCTAACGTAGGTTATGTCGGAGAAGTGCCGTCCATCGATCAAAACGTGGTCGATTTGTGATTCTGTCTGCTAAGGTGATCTCCAGGTGTACCGATACGGGAAGCTGTGCTGTAAATAGGTGCTACGAATGTCCATATTCTTGGAGGCGGCGAAATCTATCAGTCGTAGGCCGTTCTTCTAAGACTTCTTTTATAAAAAGTATCGAGAAAATACAAGAATATGAGGAGTTCCGACAGAGTTCCAGATTTTTACTTCAAAGTATTGGAAAATTTTCTCAAGGGATAGGGGAAGGGGTGGTAAAATGAACACCTTAAGGAAATCATCTTGTTTCTGATCAAAAAACGTGGAATTTGTGTAGTTCTATCGCACAACATCAAAAATTGGGATGTAATCTATAGCAGCGACATGGATTCAGACTAAAATAGCTAAATTTTCACCTATTTTCATCGCTATCAAAAAGCGATACAAATGTTCATTTTACCTGCACTATGTGGGTAAAATGAACAGTGGTTGGTGGTTAAATGAACACCACGTAAAAAACGTGAGCAAAACAAATATTTCTGAAAATTTTCATTGCCCCACCGAAAATACATCCATTAATGATTGTAACCCATTTAAAAAGAATTCTAAAGGTATCAGATTTGACATCATATCATAACGATATTCACCTCACTGAAAAACCTCAAGTCTTCCGAGCTTAAAGTTACGTCAGTTCTAATTTTCAAACGTGGTTTTGTAGAATCTTAGTTTTCGTGGATATTTTCACTTCAATTGACCTCCGTATCAACTCGAACACTCTAGATTTATGCTCTAAATCGTCTGAACGTGATAAAAATTCATCGAAATTTGTTTTTTCTCGGTAAAAGGAACGGTGTTCATTTTACCACCCCTGTTCATTTTACCACCACTTCCCCTACCTCTATTAGTATCGCTGGGAATTCCTCATAAAAAAATCAAGAATTGAATCTTGATTGTCGGCTAGATCTGCATAAAAAAAACTCAACAAAGAATTTATCACTGATATGCGCAACACTAGAATTTCTGAAATTTGTTCAGCTATTTCATCAGATTTACGGTAAATATGAATTGTTTCAAGATTTTTTCACGAATCTTCAAGAAGTTCAACTAGGTACAACCATGAACATACTACTTAATACCGTAAAACATACAGAAAGTCATCCAAGAATATCTTGAAAGATCCTTCTAAACAGAAACATATATAAACTTCTTAGGCTTCATATATATTTTTTTGTTCCGCAAGACGTAGCTATAAAAACTATTTCCTGGACAAAATTCTAGTTAAACCCTTGCATGGGTGATTTTTTATCGGCAGAATATTTGTTGACCTTTTAATCACGGTTTTTTTTACAAATATTGGGTTTGAATTCGAAACATGTTAACTTCTGAGTTATTGAATCACCAAGTTTCACGGTAGCTTAGTTGGTAAAGCAATCGTCATACATACAAGAGTCGTGGGTTCGAATCTCACCTGAGCACGTGAATTTTTCATGATTTCACTCATAATTTATTCATCTTTACTACGTATTATGAGGTTATTAATTTAAATATTAAACGTTTTCGAAAAAATGTTGAAGGTACGTGTGAGCTCAGTAATAAAATAATTTTGCAAACCTCATTTGAAGGGGTCCCCAAATCTACCTCCACACCGGGCCCCCAGGACTCTAGCTACGCCACTGCGTGTATAGTACAGTACATTCGGGTGAAATTGATCACCGTATTACGCAATATTATTTCTTAATCTATGGAAAATGAAAATAGTTTATCTTAACTATTGTCAAATTGTGTGTCGAGAGGTTTTTATGTTAACAAATGTTCATTTCTTTGAAAATTATGTGAAATTCCGGAATCATGTTCAGTGGTACTGACAGACATCCATAAGCTTCTAGTTGTAATCAAGAGTTTGGACTTGGTGTTAATCTGAATAATCATAAAACGATCAATCTTGGCAGGATAGCTATCAGATATGTATGGACCGATTTGAATGAAATTTTCATGGCGCATCAGGCATTTTAATATATTATTTTTCAATCACGAGTTCTAATAGAATAACAGTTTTATTGAAGTGGAATTTTTGACGAAAATTTATAAAAGCTTTTATATCTGCAAATATATAAGCCATATGCACAAAGGCTGGGTGACAAAACGTTGAAAGGACAAAACGTCGAAAGGATAACACGTCGAAGGGACAATGAGTGTTCGTCGCTCACCCCGCAGGAGCAAGCGTCAAGGTCGAAGGATCAAACACTACTCTTTGATCAGATCGTTCCGACACACTGTGTTGACCGATTGCCTTCGTACACGCGTTTGAGTTAAACCAGGTGCTTTTCCGAGGTTTTCGCGGTTTTCGCGATCGAAACGCGTGTGAATCAGTGGTTGCCGTGGTGAAGAAGAAGAGCATAGTGAAGGTTTGGTGAAAATCGGTGTTATAACGGCCGAAAGTGGCAAAAAAGTGACACCCACGTGCTGCGAAACGGCAGAACAAATCGCCGTCAGCCGGCTCCCCTTCCGTTCTCATTCACCATTCGATGGTGTACAGTGTGCTTGATTTTTTTTTGTTGAAAAAAGAGGTTTTGAAAGTTTGGGAAATAAGTGGAATTGAGAAAGTGAGCGATTCTCATTAGGGGTCTACTACAGTAGTGTCCAGTAGTGTCAACAGTGCGGCACAAAACTTGGGAACGCCTGGGCATCAGTCTTTACGTCCGCGGAGAAAATAAGGTAGGATCTTTCCATTTATTTTTTCATCGTCCATTCGGGGTAGGTTACGGGTGACCGTTGCCAGTGGAAGTGTTTTCCATGTGAAACAACATGACGGCCGCTAGTAGCGGCGACCCAGGTGGGTCTGTGAAACGTAGAGTACCGGAGTACATGGACCCAATGAACCAATTTGGTGAGTTGACGTTCCTGCAACTGTTTGGGAAAAACGCAGTAGTGTTACCGATTAACCCGTACATTACCGGGAAATCGGTTGAGGCATGTGCCGGCGGACCTATTGAGAGCGCGATATCCAAAGCGCAGGGTACAAAATACACCCTATGAGATCGCGACCCAGCCCAAGTTGCCAAGTTAATTAAGTTTACGAAACTAATTGATGGATTTGAGGTAGAGGTCGTCCCTCATCCCAATTTGAATATTAGTAGATGCGTCATTTCCTGCATGGACCTAATTCAGATGGAGGAAAAGGACATTTTGACGGAGATGATTGGCCAGATGGTGATTCGTGTGCAGCGTATCACCCGAAATGAAGGTGGCAAAAGGGTCAATACACCAGCACTGATCCTTACGTTCTGTAAGACCACGTACCGGAGTATATGAAAGTTGGCTTGCTCCGTGTCGCTACTCGTCCCTACTTTCCGAACCCGATGTTCTGATACGGCTCACACTCGTGTTCGTTGCCCTGGACTGCAACGCTGCGTCAATTGTTCGCAGAACTTCCACGGGGAAGAATGCTGTGAAGCTCCGTAGTGCCGTAATTGCAAGGGTGATCATCGGCCAACCATTCGCCAGTGTCCGGTATATACAAGGAAGTGCAAGTGATTAAAATTCAAGTGAGTGAAATCCTGAGTTTCCCGGAGGCCAGAAAACGCGTGGAACAACAAGCTGGTAGCTTCGCCCAGGTAGCGGCCCAACAGAGCGTTTTTGAGAGAAAGCTGAAGGAGCTGGAAGCGGCAATGCTCCAAAACGATAAAGAATTCGCTAGGTTACAGGAAGACAAAAAAAAGAAAGAGGAGAGGATCGAGCAGATGATGGCTCTCATCAAGCAGGTCAAGCAGCAGGCTAACCCAGAAAGAGTGAATCATGTGAGCGAAACCGTCGTCGTTGCGAAGCCCCGCCACAGCCGAGAGCAACGAGTGGCCCAGTCGACGGCTGGCACGATGACACGCTCAAGGAACAACTCCTCGGCTGTTAAGGAGACCGAGCGCGGAAGATCTCCAAAATTCGTCAACATCAAAACAGCCACCTCGCCAGATACCAGCCCGCCTCCGAAGATGACCGCACCCACTACTCATGACCTGCCTCAGATGGAGTATTCCGGCAAAGAGTCTGAAGTATCGGAGACACCCCCTAACCAGCATCTTCGATAACCCCACTCTCGAACAACGTTCGGAATACAACGACGACCTTCGCACGAACACTGACAACGAGACTTTTCGGTTCGGAAGTAGGGAAAGTGTAGTACCTCTTGCGACGCAAGTACGGCAGGCTGAAGGAGTCATCCGGGACGTCTTACCCCAACCCGTTGATGGCGAGTTCACCTTCGTTGCCGATGGAATCCCACACGACACCACGATATTGCAGAACCACCGAGGTACCATCCACTCTTTACCAACATCAAGCAACAGCATCGAAACCAACAACGACCCAGTAAACACAAACTCGTATACGATAGCGCATAAGAGTACAACTGTGGAGGCGATATACGTACATGCGCCATAACGCTGCATGCAAGATGTACGTATATCGCCTCCACATTTGTACTCTTATATCCCATTATATACGATAGTGGTTTACTGGGGAGAACACCGACGATACTACACAAAGTCTTTCCCCAGTGCCGGCTGTTGCCGGTGTTTCTGGAAGCAATCGTGTAGTAGTTTCGGCAATGGCTGATGTGTAATGGCAGCTGGTACTGTGGGACAAAGCGTCCCACAGGCAAGTGACAGTTTGGTTCCTTCGTTGTCAGAAGCTACCGCACTCCCTCTTTCTCCCACAACAGACCCGCCGATCCGAAGAACATCAACCTCGTCATCCACCACACGATCAGCTACGGATAGACGCTCCGGCGGCTGCTTCGCCCTCCTGTAGAATATCCGTGGTCTTCATCACGGAGCTAACGCTGCTAATCTCCGACCTCGAACCGTGCGTCGTATCTTTGCAGGAGACCAAGGTGAACCAGACTGTTGTTCCGCCAGACTTCGTTGGCAGAAACTACACGTTGCTGCTACAGTCTAGGAACGCTAACTACCGGCAACATGGTGTTTTTCTGCAAATCTGCAAACAGATCCCCTGAGAAGGTAACTCAGGAAATGCGGGGATTACGCACCAACGACGACCCGCTAAAACCAGCCTATGCACTGTGCTTGAGCAATTCTTTTAGAATTCCTCAAGAGGTGAACAGTGCATTGACATGACCCTTGGACTTAGACCCTTATCCCCCGGAACCACCTTACGGTATTAGGTCCTTTGAACTGGATTCGACCGGTGGGACTAAGTATCGTAGTGCAAGTGGCGGTTAATCCGCAATAAATCTGAGCCCGCCGTGAAAGCCGGTGATTGGCAATAAAAAGTGCAACCGAAATCACGCGAAGAGAAGAACCATCTGCTACTGTTGTTGTGTTGTGTACCAAATACAAACTCGCGCCGTCGAAACGGCTACGCGTTCCTTGTGTTGGGATAGAACGAAGAAAGAAAGTGAATTGTGTGCAAACCCCCGCCGCCTGAACGGCCAGCATATCCAACAAAGCAGCAGAGATAGAGCAAAAGATTACCGCGTGTGTGATATTGTCGGCATTGTATCGCCGTTTTTCGATCTCCTCGACGGTGGAGTACAGTAATCCCCCCGGTAGTGCGTTCAAGTGGGGCTGCTGCTCGGCGAATTAGTTCGCGAAGTTCGGCCGACGGCGATTATTTGAAGAGGCCGTTGGTAAAGTGATTGCAAAAATCGATTGCTGCGGAGTGTCCGACGGCACACATCGACGGGGGCCACCTACGGACGGGTGGAAACACACCAAGCGGGGAACGAGTTGACGGCGATCGTTGGCGAGTCGTCGGTGCAGGCCGGCGGCGAGGAGAAAGCTACGGAATCATCCCGATTTCCGTCAGGGAAGTACTTGCATGGTTTTTGGGGTGGTTGGGTTGCATGAGGGTTTGAGTAGATGAGTAGAAAATTCAATAAAAATTGAAATTCGCTTGAGCGTTTTCATTTCTGGGTTTGTGGCTTGGTTGGGTCGGATTGCCCTTGGAACTAGTGCTTGGCCTTTTCTCGGATTCCAAAATTGCTGTCTTTGTCATCGATTTCTTCTGTCGCTTGTCAATTCACTGGCTTTCGGTCGGTCGAGCGCGTCCGTTGAGTGATCAATCCCAGTAGCAGTGTCTGCGGTCGTGCGGCGCATGGCGAATACAGTGAAGAATAGTGAAGTGCAGTGATCAAAAACTCTTTTCACAGTACTGCTGGCCAGTGATAAGTGACACTCTCAGTGTGCGAAATTGCACCTGGACTTGTGCTGTGAACTGTGAATTACCAACCGGCAAAAGTGACTATTTCCCAGCAGTATTGTGAAGTTGTGGGTGACAGAAGAATTCTGTGAAGATGGTGAAGCCTGAAGAGTTCAAGGAGCTGAAGAAGCAAGAGAAGCAGCTGATGGAGATCATCGCTGGGATCGCCCGGTTCGTCGAAAAATTCCAGAAGGGAAGGCACGAACCCCAAATCGACGTTCTCTTAGAGACCCTAGAGGAGGCCATCAAGCGGTTCTACAGCGTTCGGCGGAAGATCGAGCTGGCGTGCGAGGACGAGGACGGCGCTGGGGAGAAGATTGCCGAGAATACCCGGGCAGAGCGAGAGAAGCGGGAACGGCAGTTCGAGGAGACCTTCGAAGCCGTGCAGGAGCAGTATTTTGAAGTGAAAACTGCCCTCATCCAGCTGCGTCCCAAGGTGGAGAACCCACGGCCAGCCGGAGGTAACAATGCGGCCGAAACGCAACCAGCGTCCCGCGTAAAGCTTCCGGAAATCAAGCTGCCGAGTTTCAGCGGAAGGATCCAGGATTGGACCAGCTTCCGAGACACATTCCGTAGTCTGATTCACAACAACCAGCAACTCGCAGATGTCGACAAGTTCACTTACCTGCGGTCCTCCACCTCGGGAGAAGCACTCCAGGAGTTGAACTCGGTGGAGTTGACCGGGGACAACTACGAGGTGGCTTGGAAGCTTCTGGAGAAGAAATACGAGAACAAGAAGCTCATCGTCAAGGCCCTCCTGGACGCACTGTTCGCCGTTGAGCCGATGCGGAAAGAAAGCTGCGAGGCGCTGAACCACGTCATTAGCGAGTTCGACAAGAACCTTCTCATGTTGAACAAGATCGGTGAGCAGACGAAGGGCTGGTAGACGATTCTCGCCTACATGGTGTGCTCTTGCCTCGACTCGACCACTCTCCGTCACTGGGAGACGCACCACAATAGCAAAGACGTCCCCAAGTTCGAAGATCTGATGAAGTTCCTGAGGGATCAGTGCGTAGTGCTGCAGTCGATCGCCCCTGCGAAGGCCCCCGCTGGCGACAACAGCCGACATCGAGTGTCTACGACGCACACGTCATCCCAGTCGCAGCGGCGGTGTGAGTTCTGCGGGGATTCCTACCATATCCCGTTCAAATGCGGCAGACTGTCGAACATGACGGTGGCCCAGCGAGCGGTAGAAATCAACAAGAAGCGCCTCTGCCGGAATTGCCTGACCGCTGGTCACTTCGCTGAAGGATGCTCCAGAGGCTCGTGTACCCGCTGTGGACGAAAACACCACACCCTCCTCCATTTCGAAGGTTCTTCAAGCGGCGGTCGTCAACCGAAGCAGTCTGGTCCTGCCAATTCTCCCCCCTCCGGTACGCAAGCGCCGAACCGATCGAACCCAGCTTCAGCGGCAAGCCAGCAACAGTCACAACAGCAAAACCGTTCGAAACCTCAGGGTCAGACACAGACATCCACTCAACCAGCCACACAAACACAACCCACACAAGCTCACAAGACACTCACCCACCGCCCACCACCAACTCCCAACCTGCAATTTCCCTTAAATCCACCGGATCGTTCCACAGCGGAGGCACAACGCGACAAGTGTTGATGTCAACCGCGATCGTGAAGGTGGTGGACCGTTTTGGCAACACTGTGTTGGCCAGAACCCTCCTTGACTCGTGCTCGGAGTTCTGCTACATGACCTGTAGCTTCTCCAGAAAGTTGAAGTTCCACGAACAGCGGAATTTCCTGCAGGTGCAGGGCATCGGCAACAGCAGCGTGACGTCGACGAAAGCGGTCGAAGCCATCATCGAAGCGCGAAGCCCATCGATTTCCTCGTTCGGGGAGCGTATGCAGTTCCACGTGTTGCCGAAAATTACTCAAACTCTTCCTCTCAAACCGGTACGCGTGGAGCTGTGCGAGATTCCCACCGAAGTGCTGCTAGCGGATCCCACCTTTGGCGAGCCCGGTCCCGTAGATATGATCATCGGTGCGGAGTTCTACTTCGACGTGCTGCGGGCCGGAAGAAGAAAGTTGTCGGAGAGTGGTCCCACGCTGCAGGAGACCGTCTTCGGCTGGGTCGTGTCCGGCAGAGTTCCGGAGACCACAAGTGTCATGCCCACGACAGCGAGCTACGTCAGCACAACCGTCGATCTGCAAGACCTGATCGCCAGATTCTGGGAGCTGGAGACGTGCCACGTGAACCGAACGTACTCGGTGGAAGAAACGGCATGCGAGGAGATGTTCAACAAGTTAACGGTCCGTGATCAAGAAGGCAGGTTCGTAGTGACGCTGCCGAAGAAGGAGCACATGCTGGAACGCCTGGGAGAGTCCAAAAACATAGCCATGAAGCGGCTCATCGGCTTGGAGAGAAGGTTCACTATGAACACCGAGTTGAAGGAGGCCTACAAGGAGTTCATCCATGAATATCTGCTGATGGGCCACATGAAGAAAGTCGACGGAGAGCAACCCACTGCCGATCCAGTGTATTACCTGCTGCATCACGCCGTGTTGCGGCCCGATAGCACGACAACCAAGCTGAGGGTCGTGTTCGACGCGTCGTGCAAAACCTCTACAGGGATTTCCCTCAACGACGCTCTGATGGTGGGACCGGTCGTCCAGAACGACCTGTTCTCCACCATTCTCCGTTTCCGTCATCACCGTATTGCCGTCACTGCCGACGTCGCCAAAATGTACCGGATGGTCCGTGTTCCCGAGCAAGATCAACATCTGCAGCGAATCCTTTGGAGAGACACACCGGAGGAACCTGTGAAGACGTTCGAGCTGCTCACGGTCACGTACGGCACTGCGAGTGCACCGTACCTGGCCACAAGATGCCTGAAGAAGTTGGGAGAAGATAGTTTCTCGACGCATCCGATCGCTAGTCGGGTGGTCCAAGAGGACTTCTACGTCGACGACATGTTGTCAGGCGCGGACACGGTCAACCAAACACGGAAGCTGATGAACGAGGTTATTGAGATGACTAACACGGTAGATTTCACTCTGAGAAAGTGGAACTCGAACTTGGCAGGGCTGCTTTCCAAGCTGCCCAAGCATCTGCGGGATGAACGAACGGTACTCGACCTGGATTCTTCGAACGCGACGGTGAAAACCCTGGGTCTGCGATGGGACGCGCAGGCGGATCACTTCTGCTTCTCGTTCCCCGAGTGGAGATCGAACTCTTCCACCATCACAAAGCGCAGCGTTCATTCCGACGCAGCGTGCTTCTTCGATCCGCTCGGCCTAGTGGGCCCAGTAGTGGTCCAGGCGAAGATATTCATCCAGCGGCTCTGGCTGCTGAAGTGTGGTTGGGACGACCCTCTGGACGAGTCACTTCAGGATCAGGATGGAAGGAGTACAAACAGAACATGATCGCTCTGGAGTCGCTCTCAATTCCCCGCTGGCTCGGCGACAGCAACGACTGTGCTGATGTGCAGCTGCATGGCTTCTGCGATGCGTCGGAACCTGCATACGGAGCGTGCCTCTACCTCCGTTGTACCGCGTCGGATGGCACCGTCACCGTCAAACTGATCAGCTCCAAGTCTCGAGTGGCGCCTCTGGAAAACCTCCAGCGGAAGAAGAAGAAGATAACCATCCCACGTCTCGAGCTGTCCTCAGCCCTCCTGCTTAGTCACCTGTACGAGAAGTACAATCAAGTTCGCCCCAACCTCGCGGCGTTCTTTTGGACGGACTCGATGATCGTCAAGTGGTGGTTGGCGTCGCTACCGTCTCGCTGGCAGATGTTCGTAGCGAATCACGTGTCTGAAATTCAGCACATCACCAAGGACCGTTTCTGGAGTCACGTTCCAGGCACCGAAAACCCTGCAGACCTCATCTCCCGCGGAATTTCTCCAGCGCACCTTCAGTACCAAACTATGTGGTTCGAGGGTCCCCGATGGCTATCCCAGGACCAACAGTTCTGGCCGCACGCCGACGATATGCCCGTCGTCGAATTCGATCCCGCACTGCTGGAGGAGCGACCAATGCCGACCTTTCCGGCTCAAGGCATACCGCAAAGCGAAATCTTCAGCGAACGTTCTTCGTTCATGGAGCTGGTCCGGATCGTAGCGCTGCTACTGCGATTCAGACACAACGCACAGAGGTGCAATCAGCAGTCCAGGAAAACTGGATGCCTGTCGCTCGAGGAACAAGAGCACGCAATCGTTGCCTTGGTTCGCTTGTCCCAGCAGGAATGCTATCCGCAAGAACTGCATGATCTCGCCAAGAAAGGTAGTGTCCACGATTCGTCCAATATCGCTGCACTGCATCCACGGTTATCTGACGGCGTGATGCGCGTCGGCGGCCGGCTCTCTAAGGCATCGATATCGTCCGATTGCAAGTACCCGTACATTCTCCACCACCGCCATCCTATCGCAACGATGATTGTGTGGCACTACCACCACAAGCTTTTCCACGCCGGTCAGCAACTGCTGACCTCGGCGGTCCGTGGAAAATTCTGGCCAGTTCACATCCACAGCCTGGTGAGAAAGGTGATCCACGACTGCATCCCGTGCTTTCGGAACAAGCCGAAGGTTCTGGAGCAGATAATGGCCGACCTGCCGTCGGTAAGAGTCAACCCCGCGCCACCATTCATGAACGTCGGCGTGGACTACTGCGGTCCATTCTTCGTGAACTACCCCAACCGGCGAGCAAGTCCTGTGAAGTGCTACGTGGCAATCTTCGTCTGCCTGGTCGTCAAAGCCGTCCATCTGGAGCTGGTAATGGACCTAACGTCGCAAGCCTTCCTAGCGGCGTTGAAAAGCTTCACTGCCCGCCGCGGCAGGCCAAAGCTGATAATGTGCGACAACGCAACTACGTTCGTCGGTGCGAAACGCGAGCTGACCGAGCTCCACCGCCTCTTCCACGCCCAGAAGTTCCAGGACCGGCTGATCAAGGACACTAGTTCCGACGGCATCGAGTTCCGTTTCATTCCTCCCCGGACGCCCAACTTCGGCGGCCTTTGGGAGGCGCAGGTGAAGTCCTTCAAGGGACACTTCAAGAAGGCGATTGGCACCAAGATGCTGAAGGTGGACGAGATGCTGACTGCCCTGGCCCAGATTGAGGCAGTTCTCAACTCGCATCCACTGACTCCGATAAGCAGCGACCCCAACGACTACGAAGCCCTCACTCCAGGGCACTTTCTGGTCCAGCGGCCCCTGACCGCCATCCCGGAACCAGATCTCCAAGATGTTTCCACCAACCGGTTGGACAAGTGGGAAGACGCGCAACAAGTGGCGCAGCAAGTCTGGAACCGGTGGTCCACGCAGTACCTCTCGGATCTGCACAACCGCACCAAGTGGACCAAGCAACGCGACAACATTCGCGTCGGCATGATGGTCCTGCTGAAGGACAAAAACGCGCCACCACTGAAGTGGCACTTGGGTAGGGTCACCAAGATCTTCAAAGGGTCGGACGGCAACATCCGCGTCGTCACGGTCCGCACCAAAAACGGATGCTTCGATCGCGGAATCTCGAAGGTCTGTCCTCTTCCCATCCGCAACAACGAAGATGCCCAACAACTCTCTAGCGCATGAGGCTTACGCCGATTGTCGCCCTGATGCTTCGGCACCATCCATTTCTCGAAATCGTCAAGTCACCCCAAGGGCAATCGTCGTAAAGGTCAAGTTGTATCGTCCATGCATGTTGTATATGTCGTCAGTCCGTCGTCAATGTGGTGAAGGGCTCGGCGCCCACGGCGTCGGCGTTGGTCATCGCGAGAATCAGAAAACACTCTAATCACTTCGTCTATCGCCGGTAGCACCACCGCTACCAACTTTTCCCGGAGGAAGCCATGGTAACCCCTCGACCCCGCCGTCGTCAACTGGTTGGCTCTGGGCTTGGCCAGCTCATCCTGTCGGCCAGCATCCCGATGACTCGAAGCGACGAAGTGATGGTCACCCGACCACAGAAGCCCTCCGCCCGATCCGGACACTACCACCCAGGCGCGCACTCCACGGAGAATCGTCAGGCACCGTTCTTGCCTGGGTCGGTAAGTTGTTCCGGTTTTACAGAAATCTATGTCAGCCCACTACATCATATCTTTCCCGAGGAAACCATCACCACACGAACCACTCCACGCACCACGAAAGACGAAGGAAACCAGGCATCAGCCGATGCGCTGGTGTACACGGTCGAGACCCGACGAGACTCTACTGATGAAGCCACCCGAAGAAGAAGCCGCCGTGCGTTCGGCACGGCAATCCCGAAAAAGGTCATCCCCAACCCCAAGGCAGCGCACGTGAGCCGTAGCTCGACGTGTGTCGGCGCTGAAGGCGCCTCGAAGCAGCCGCAGCAACTCAGCAGTTCCCACCCCCTCGCGCGAGTGTGGCGAGGTCCTAGTCGACAAGGGTCGGCGCAGTTTTGTTCTAGTATTAAGAAGGGAACCTTGATTCCAATTTGTATTGTTAAGGGGTAGTTGTGAAATAGTATGTGTTTTGGCGCGAACTTTGGGAGTTGACTGTAAAAAGGGTCCGCCCAAACACGGGTCTTCCCGAGGTCCTTGACCCCGACCTCCGATCACTGACCTTTCTCACTAAGTAAACAATCACAACGCGGCGTACTGGGACTCAAGGCAACTTTATTTTGCGGACCGACAGGGAGACACGACTTGTCTGTTTGAAGATTGGTGCAAACTAATTTTATTGGTAACTAGTGGTCCCGGCAAACTTCGTCTTGCCATCAAGTAGGCTTTTGAAAAACGCTATGGATCGTCCCATACAAAATGACAGTTACGTTCGCGCTCATTTTTTCGACTCTCCCGGTGAATATCCTGGGATATTTATACACACAAACACGTCGGAACACTTAACGAACAAAACGGAAAAATAATCATTCAAATCGGTTGACCCGTTCGGAAGCCATTTCGTGACATACAAACACCACTCCATTTTTATTTATATAGATATACACAAACATTAGACCCGCTTTCGGGTGGATCTCGGGAAGCGAGACCCGATCGCTCTTATCGCGAGCGGGAGCTAGATCGAAAGTGATCTAAAGAGATCAACAGTCGTTCTCAATTTAGTTATTAAGCCGAACAGTATTTCTTCGGGGAGGGACCAGTGCATATAGCACAGCACGTGTAGCAGAAGTAGCCTAGGCAAACTGCTTCTCCAAGCCGACTTAAACAATGCTACAAGGGACCAGCCTCGGCAGGGCTAATCCTCTGCAGCCTCTTGGTCGGCGCGCCATAGGCGCTGCGATTCTAACATAATGTGAATGACAGCCGTAGTTACTGCATTCCAGCACTCGGCATCCACACACATTCTCTCTATTATATTGTCGGGGAACGTGTCCCGTCCGCATGTAGTGAGCATGCGACCTCTCAAAACAATGAAACGGGGGCAATCGAACACGATATGCTCCGCTGTTTCCTCCCGAACCTATGCAGGTACTGTCTATAGCAACCATGTACTGACAGAAACTGCGTCAGGTGCAAGTTCACTTCCCCATGGTTTCTACCATACCAATCTGACACATTTGGTATTAGCCGATGGGTCCATCTACCGTTAGTGGAGTTATCCCATTCCTGCTGCCAGCTTCTAAGCGTTTTCTCTTTACACGCGTCGCGGACTCCTCTGGTACCCCTAGGTTGAAGCATTGAACATTTTCCTTGATGATGAGCCTGATGGGCGTCATCCCGGCTATGATGCACACGGCCTCTTTAGATACCGTCCGGTATGCAATTGCTACTCTTAAACACATAATCTTGTACGTGCTTTCCAACCGCTTTAGGTTTCTGCTCGTTCTAAGCGCTTTTGACCAGATTGATCCTCCATACCTTAGTATGGATAGCGCCACGCTTGCCAGTAGCTTGCGTTTGCTGGCAATTACAGCAGAGCGGTTAGACATCATCCTCGAAAGCGCCGCTATAGCCGTAGATGGCCTTTTACAGGCATATTCAACGTGGCTAGCGAAGCTGAGCTTGTCATCGATCATTACCCCAAGATGCCTAAGGTATCGCTTGGACTCTATGGTGCAATCACCTACCGAGATAAGCGCCCGTTGCTCGGACTTGCGGTTGTTGACCACCACCACCTCAGTTTTGTGACGGGCCAGTCCTAGTTTCCTAGACTTCATCCATTCCTCAACTAGGGAAATAGAGTCGACAGCTGTCAACTCTACTGCCTCCATCGATTCACCATAGACCACTAGGGTGATATCGTCGGCGAAGCCGGATCGGAAGGGGCAACCTCAGAGACAGCGGGCCCAGGATTGAACCTTGAGATACTCCCGCGGTAATTCGAACGCTTTTCTGTCCCTCCTCTGTGTCATACAGTAGAATCCTAGCATCAAAATAGCTTTCTAGAAGCTTACACAACTGCACCGGTACCTTGAGGCGGTGAAGCGCGTGTGCTATTGCTTCCCAGCTTGCGCTGTTGAACGCATTCTTCACATCCAGAGTGACAACCGCGCAGTAACGGATGCCGCTCCTATTATGCTCGATTGCAACCTCAGCTGTCTGAACGATCGACTACAAACCGAGTATTGTGGCGTGAAATTGTAGATTCTGTGGTATTTGTTTGGATGTTAACTAAATAAGTGAAAAAAAAGAAAATGAGATAATTGTCTTAATTGTTTTGGTCATTAAAATATAATGATAATAATAAAACTGTATAGATATGTAATTACGTTTCATTTTCTCCAATTCTCAAAAAAGCCACAGAACATGCATAAGCTTGAGTACATTTTCAATTATCTTGAAAAATATTGAATCACGTGTCTATTAAACATCAAATTTAACTAGATACAAAAAAAACTTCCCCGAAAAAGTGAAACACAGAATATTAGAACATTACATCGAGCGACCGTCACCGTCAGGATGTAAGCAAAAAATATGACTTGGTAGGATTTTCCCACTCTCCCTCTGACTCTGACGGGCTGGCTGCTGCTACTGGCGCAATCAACCGTGGAAAGTAAAACTGGATTTCCGATGAAGCCTTCCCGCGTGCTTCAAATAATAAGAGTTTGATTATCGCGATTGTTGTTACTCTCGGCAGGATTTTTTTTTTTCGCGCTGGATTTCCACCCAAATATTAACAGTTACAAAACGTTAATAGAATGAGACGAGTTTTTATGCAGCTCGCCAGGAGGAAAAAAACATGACCGTATTCAAATGTTTATGAAAGTTTTTTTTTAATAAATCAAGTTTTTTTCAGTCACTTTTTTCCTTCAACTGGAACAAATGAAAACTGAAATTCGTTCTTTGTCCCTTGCTCGTGTGAGCAACCCTTTCCGAAAGGTTACCCTCGCGCGCGCATCCTGGGGTAGGCCCGGACTTTTTTTTCTTGCTTCAAATTTAAGACAAGGCGACGAAAAAACTAATATCGTATGCATAAACGAACGATGGCTGACAGTATGTCGCGCTTGCATTGCTCATCACCCAAGCGTCGAAGTTGGCACCGCACCGTGTCGAACCGGGGTAGGTAGCTAGTTTTCCCAAGAATCCTGAGGCACACCTGGATTTTTTTGTTCGTTACTCGGGGATGGAGCTTTTTTTTTGCTTTCGTTTGATGGATTTATGTTGTACCGAGAGGATCAAACGTCATTCGGGAAATTTTAGTTTGACGAAAATTGAAATTTAGTTAATTATTAAAATTGTAAATCTAACAGTCACATTTCAGTGACCAGATTTGAAAAAAATAGTGACTTACAGTTAAAAATAGCGACTTCAAAGTCAATAGTAATCAACATGAATAAAAACAAGATTTGGAAATTTGTACTACTATACAAGCCAAATATAACAAACATGTAAATGTATTTATCCTCTAATTAATAGAAAATCAAAACTTTGTTTGAAGAATAACCTTTTGTTCTTCAAAAAAAATATCAGGCCAGCCATGTTGTATGCTGTACCAATATGGACTAGTTGTTGTTATACCAGGAGGAAAGATCTGCAGAGAATTCAAAACAAAATTTGAAAATGATTCTGAAGCTTCCTTCCTGGTATAGTACCAATGAGTTACAGAGAATTTCCAATGTTGAAACATTGGAACAAATGTTCAATAAAATAATTAAAAATTTTAGACAAATATTGTTGTAATCTTCTATTGCCACGATTAATGCGTTATATAGTTAGGTTAAGTTAATTGAAAGCGTTTTTTACTCGTATAAGCAGGTGAAATCAACTCACCTGTAAAAATTCTTAACTGCTACCAAATGAAATGTAATTTGTAAACAAAATGTTAATGAAAGCTTAATTTTGTTTTACCAAATTAGGATGGTAGTTTTGCCTAACATAGAACACCTAGATTTCAGAAATTAATGTAATGTTTGGATTAATACTAATGAAGAAACTAAAAAAATACTCAAATAAAATAGTTGAAAAAAGCGAATTGAGAAAATGCCAATCTCGCCGTAGGTGATTCATTCGAATGATTCGGTTTGTTTCCAAACCCCCCGGGCAGTATCACTGTTGACCCAAATGTTCACGCAGGCTTTTCCAACCATCATCGATTCTCCGCCCTGCATTTGGGGTGATAACTTCGAACACTTCGCGGGTGAACTTTGTGGGGTGTGATCGTCATACGTAATTCCACTCACTTCCGACAGGCACCGCCCCATGAAGCGCACGATAACCAACAGGCGCTCTAATGCTGTGTAAGCTGACGTCGTGTAGGAGCAACAAAAAATCCCGGAATGGTTTAATTGAATTTCATTTACATAAAACATGAGCGCATGTGCGTGAAAAATTATAGGTTTTTCGTAAAATGAAAGCTCCTAAAGTGGCGCGTCTTCGTCACCGATTGACGGTTGTGTGGTGCCGTTTGGTTCGATGATGCTGGTCTTTGATGATGAATAACGGTAAGTACATTTGGCACCATTCGATGCAAAAATTTGGTGGTGTTTAATCTTAAAAAATGTGGGACACTAATTGTAGAAAATTTGAATAGTTTTTTCCTTTATTAGTATTATTTTATATATTACCTTTTGTTACTCTAATTTCATTTCTTACATTACAATCATTTATTATTTCTAAGTAGTCTGTGTTGGACAACACTATCATCCTTATTTGGTGAAACTAAATTAAGCTTTCATCAACATTTTATAAACAATATTTTACATTTCATTTGCCGTAGCAGTAAATATTTTTAACAGGTGAGTTGTTTTCATTTGCTTATAAGAGAAAAAAAAACGCTTTCAATTAACTTAACCTAAATTTATAACGCATTAAACGTGGCAATATAATTTCTCAACGATTTTCGTTTGAAATTATTAATCATTCTATTCAAAATTTGTTTTAATGTTTCAACGTTGGTTTTACTTATTAGTATTTACCAGTAAGGGAGCTTCAGAATCATTTTAAAAATTTTATTTTGAATCTTCTGCAGAGCTTTCTTCCTGGTATTATAACAGCCAGTTTAAATTGGTACAGCATCCTACATGGCTGGCCTGGAAAATTGTGTGTAGATCAATCGTTCTTATTTCCTCAACGTGATTTTTGAAAGTTCAATTTTAAACTAGCATTAGCCCTAGATACTTATTTTCATCTGACCAATTTATTGGAACTCCTCTCATCGTGACAAAATGTCTACTTGAAGGTTTCAAATAAAGAGCTTTTAGAATATTATTAGTTGAGGTTTGGAAGCATTAGGAGAAATCTTCCATTTTTGCAAGTATGAACAAATAATTTCCATTTTTTTTTGCAATCGACTACAGATGACACGCAGACTTTGTCCTTTGGCGGAGAGGCTTGCGTCATCCGCAAACAAGGATTTTTGACATCCATGAGGTAACTCAGGTAAGTCAGATGTGAAAATATTGTATAATATTGGTCCCAAAATGCTGCCTTGGGGAACATCACCAAAAAATAGAATTTTCGTTGATGTTGACCATCATTCTGTTCAAAATAACCATTTCAAAAAGTTTACTGATGGAGGAAAGCAAACTGATTGGACGATAGCTAGAAGCTTCTGCAGGATTTTTTGGTTTCTGGAAGTTTCTTGATGAGGATGTAGAAAATTCCATCATCGTCAGGAGCATTCATATTTTTGATTTTTTTTAATAAGGTACCCCGGGGCAAGTGAAAATCCGGGGTAAGTGGGGCGTTTTGTCATAGCTCAACTAGGAAAAGTTTTTCATGGGGGTATTCTTCTAGAAAGTTGAAGATACAATGACAAGGAATGTATTTAGTACTAAACATTTTGTTATTGTTATTACCATGTGGTTCATATAACAGTTGTCAGCTCAGCGCCATTTTTACCTTGCAAGATAAATTGTGACACGTTTCACGTCTTGCATTGACTCGCAAAAAATAAATGTGTTTTAAATCGAATTTCCATCAGTAAGCTATAATTTTAAGTATTATTACAAGCTGCTAACGATGAACCAGTATTTTATTTTCATTTCATATGAGATTTTCGATGGTCTATCTTACCCCAAATATATTTGTTCCTGGGGTAAGTGGGACCTATCAAAACAAAAACCAGAATCAAAACTTTTCGTACACGTTTCATACATTTTCCTAGAGAGTAGCACTAAAACATTCAAACAAATGATTTTTATCAAAAAAGATCAACCTCAAATTACGTAATTGCATAAGAGGGAGAAGAAAAGTGTTATTATTCTTTATTTATTAATTTATTTTTTATTTTTGAAATACGACTTCAAAATTGAACAAACACACAGCTGAAATTTGAACGATTATCATGAGAACGATAACTTTTATATTTTATTTGAACTTTATTCGTTATTTCTCGCAAATGAAGTAGTGATGGAAAACAATTCCACTCCATAAGGTGGTTTTCTGCCATGCATATTAATAATAACAAAACATATTTATAATTTCGTCAATTATTGATTGTTTATATGCTACATTTTAATTAACAACTTATAAATGATATACTTTGAACATGTTTAATTCCTCTTTACGCTTTTATTGAGGAATTTTCGGTTAATATTAAATGTGAGGTGACATACTATTAAATAAAGGGTTTCTTCCTAAAACGCAACGTATTTTATGGTTGATCCCTTATGTACATCAAATATGTACTTAAAATTAAAAATCTATGACTTAACAATCCTATTATTGTAATGGTTGACTTACTGATGTGGATTGACGCATGAAACTGGATGTGTCCCACTTGCCCCGTTTAGCGAGGTAACTGCGTTCAATGGCTCATTCTAAAACTTTCTTCCAAGGTTTCCACAATTTCGAAATTATTCGATTAGTTTCATGCACACACCAGCAAATATGTTGCCAAAACGTGATTGTGTTGTTGGGTTTGAAAAATATTGACATTTGAAAATTTTATTGAACACTTTGTTTGAACTATCGTTTTTTTCGTTCCCACTTGCCCCGCGGTACCTTAATAGCAATGTGCTTTAATAGAGGTGAGGAGATGATTCTATATAATACACAATTGTTTGTATGTATTAGTGAAAAGTCTTTTTTTTTTTCAACACAGCAACCCATTGGATTATGACTATGTGTTACGTCATACAGTTTGTTAACGAATGTTTCTGGGGCTTCGTTGATAGTAACCCTTACGTTACCAAGGTTGTTCGAGTGTTGTTACTCAAACAAAAACATGAAAAAATCCGCTCGGGAGGATAGCACGGGAGGTGATTTATGAAATTTAGTTCTAACTTTTATTTTATTTTAGGATGGAATCTACAATCCAGGGCGTAGCACTTTGAAGGGCGCCGCAAAATACTCAGCCGTAAATCACTTATAGCAAATGGATGTCACTGAGCATAACGCATTTATCGCGAGGAATACTGTGTCCATGAATGCAGTGTCGAAAGTCAATGGACCGATGCACGAGTTCACTATTTGACTTTTTAGCGGTGCCATGTTATTTACGTGACCATAGCAACGAGTGAATTCGGCACCGCTCAAACGTCAAATTAGTGAACTCGAGCATTGGTCCATATGATTGGAAAAAGATGGAAAAGTAGTTTACTACGCGAATTTATTTCCAAGAAATCTTATCTCTGGAATTTATATGAATGAGTGTTGAGTCTAGGTGTTAGCTGAAGATTTTTTCCGGTCTGATTTCGACTTTTACCACGATATGGAGGCTTCTTTACTCACTCAGAGCATTTCATTGAAACCGTATGACGTCACTCATTTCCCCTCAATATTTGTTTTGGTTTTACACATTACTAATACAAGCACACAACGACTTTCTCCTCACCTCCTTTATACCACATTGCCTTAATAGTTCTCACTTCTTCCAAATCAGTCTCACAGGCATTTTCGAAAACGTTCTCTTGATTGAGAATATTTTCGAAATCCTCAGTAACTTGACTTTCAATTGGACTAGTAAATCCTAAATTAAAATTGTACGCACTTTCAAACTGCATAGCAAGTTTTTGAGCATTTTCGCAATTAGTTAGTAATAATATGTTTTCCTCTTTCAATGCCGGTATTGGCTCCTGAGGTTTTTTCAAAATTCTAGGTTATTTCTAAAAGGGTTTAGAGCCAGGGTCCAATTGAGAAATCTAATTTTCAAAATTTTTGCTTCTTAATTGTGAAAAACGTTTTTTGATTTCTTTCTGAAAATCCTGCTATATAAGTTTCATAGCAGGATCGCGAGTACGTTGAAATTGCCTTCTCACGTTTTTAAGACGGATCAAGAGTTCAAGATCATCATCTATAATCACGGATTCAAAATTTGGAATTGCAATGCTCCTGGCTTCAACAATGGAATTTGTTAAAGTTTCAAGAGCATTGTCAATATCAAGTTTTGTTCGTAAAGAAATGTTAACATCTAGATTAGAGTCAATATATGTTTCATATATATTCCAGTCGGCTCGCAAATAATTAAAAGCGCAGCTGATAGGATTGAGAATCGCTTCATGGGATATTTGAAATGTAACAGGGACATGATCAGAATCAAAATCAGCATGAGTAATCAGTTGGCTACAAAGATGACTAGAGTCGGTTAAGACCAAATCAATCGTACCGTCGTTGGGGGTGACAATGGGTCAAAAAGGGATATGTGCGATTTATTTTATGAATAACTATCGCAATTTAACTCCAATAAACTTCAAATTTGGTGTGTATGTACTTTGATGGTACATTAACAACTGATTAAAAAAATAGAGACAAATATTTATTCACAGCGGCACCACAAGTGAATGAAAAATGACCCAATCTCACCCCATAGAGGGGGTGACATTGGGTCACTGTAATTGAAATAACTTGTTTTTGAGAATATGATTTCAAAACCATTCACAACTGAAAAATATTGACAAAAAACGATGCAAACAAGCGAAAAAGATATCTAAGATGTTTCACAAGTATAACCCACTTAAAAGAAAGATTATACTGAAAATTCAAGAGCTATGAGAAAAAATATGTAAACCCAACATTTATCGTCAAGTTTACATAAATTTTCTTGGTTTTTCCCTCAAATTGTCTTCAAAGTCTCATCCCCATTGCTATAAAGCCTATTCAGTTTCCTCAAAGGTGTACTGAAACAGTGATTATTTTAAACCTTCGCAAATAGTTAAATTTCGGTGCCGAAGTTGACGTCATAATCCCAGTATTTCAGCGATCCAACTCATTTGTACTTCCGTGAGATGTTGAAAACACTGATAAATAATCAAATTTGGAAAACTTGGAATTTCATTTACTATCGTTCTTGCTTGACCCAATCTCACCCCCATTTGCAATGTTTTAGACATCATACCGAAAAAAATCATTTTTTTTTTGTGGGAAAATCAAACAGATTCCGGAAAATACATGTGATGTGTAATGAAAAGACTTTTAACATTCTACTAATACAACGATAGAGGCTAGAGTACATGCGTGATACTTTGTACAGGAGAAATTTTATGTTGTAAATTTTATCTAGTTTCAACATGCAAGTTTATTGATTTAGTACACAAAAACTACTATTTCTAAAAATGTATATTGTTATGAATTATGTGCAATAATATGTTCCCTAACATATGAATTATAAATTTTAGTAATATCAGCGTTATTAGCTGAAATATTTCACAAAACATATTTTTCCGTTTTGACCCAATTTCACCCCCTAGACCCATTGTCACCCCCATCGACGGTAGATGGATTTCTATAAGAGGAAAAACATGTAGGGCTATCAGGGTATTGAATTGAGAAATATCCTGAAGAGCACTCATCAAATAAAATTCTGCCGTTGGAATTACTTTGAGAATTATTCCATGACCGATGTTTGGCATTAAAGTCACCAATGACAAAACAAATTGACTTATTGCGAGTCAATTTTCGCATTTCTCATTCTTATTCTGCAAATGATATGTGGAGTGGAGCAAATGAACTCGGATTCATTATTTCACTCGAAGTGAGTGATATCTACAAGGGGTATTTCAATGGTTGAATTCAACATATGGCATTTATCTGCACAACCTAAACTAATATTCATTTTTAATTCATGAGAAAATTCAATAACTCGTAGTTCGCCACAAGTTTTCACACAAACTCTTGCAACTTTTCCCAAAATGCCGATTTCAATGTTTTGTTACAAATTACTTTCATTTAAAACATCCGCAACACAACTTCGCTGCTTGCAAGTTCCCTTTCAGTACCTTCAATTCAAGAAGAGTCATCCCATGTGCACGAAAGTTGCACTGAACTACGTGTTTTACAGTTAAAATGTTGTTTGATTCAATTAAATTACTACTCAACTAATAGTTGAGTTGCACCTTACATACCATGTAACAACGAAAACATGTTCTAGCAACAGTTTGTTAGTTTATTTGATGTTGCTCATATATTGTGCGAAAGTTCTTGCAAAAACATAAGTTTATGTGAGGCGCATGACTCAATTTTTAAGTTATTGAACTAGTATTTTGAAGGATGCAGTTAGGTAATAAGTAACATGCTTTTATTTATAGGAAATGTGGTAGTTTCTATAGTATATTGTGCAAGTTATCGTTCGAAGAGCTAGTGAAGTAGTGAGTAGAAGATAATATATGCGATCTTGAGGTCAGAAGTTCAATTCTCGTTTGTGTTTCTGTTTACTTTTTTTATCCTCAGTATATTACATTAAATAAGCAATAAGCGCGATATCCGCGAAATTTAGAAAATCCCACGGAATCTATGACAAAAGGTCGAATGACAAAAGGTCGAATGGCAAAAGGTCGAATGGACATAAGGTCGAATGGACAAAAGGTCGAATGGACAAAAGGTCGAATGAATAAAATATCAAATGGGCAAAAGATCGAATAGACAAAAGATCAAATGGGAAAAAAGTCGAATGAACAAAAACAGAATAGAGGAATTACCTGGAGCAAAATCTGAACAATATAAAAAAAAGCTTCGGCGCGTTTGCATAGTATGATGTATGGCATGTTAATCGACGGTTTTTACGCGATTTGCTGCCATAAAAACAACCCCGTTGGTTCTGTGTTGGACAAGCAAGGTTCTTCCACTAATGTTATACAACAACATACAGGCAGCATGATAATATATCTTCGAGCTAGTCGAGTCTAGTACACGACATTGAAGACGGCCTTACAGTTGAGGTCGAAATACGCGTATCTGTCAAAGGATACAAAACTCTAGTGGAATTAAATGGTATAGTACTAAATTCGGTTTTTTCATCTACTTATAGGCAGCATGTTTTTTTTCTTTTTATTATTTTTAAACTTCTTACACTATTTACCCGAATCGATTTCTACTAATAGTCTTTCAAGATTAACGCAGTGCCTACTAAAAAATCCATGATTGAATCACTAGAAAAATTGCTGACCATCCGGTAAATTCTCGCATCTTTTTCGATTTCCTTTGAGTTTTTCTTCGAGCCAGGCAATCTTTGAAGTACTTTCAACATTTCTTCTTCAGTTATTTTTTGCTCTTTTTGCAAACTTTCAACAGTTGGAAAAAACCCCATTTCCTTTTTTTTTTTTTTTTTTTTTTTTTTTTTTTTTTTTTTTTTTTTTTTTTTTTTTTTTTTTTTTTTTTTTTTAATTTCTTTATTAGTATCATTCCAAATATTACATTCATTTCTTATATCTAGGTGTTCTGTGTTATTTGACAACACTATCATCCTAATTTGGTAAAACAAATTAAAGATTTAATTAACATTTTGTTAACAACATATTACATTTCATTTGCCGTAGCAGTTCAGTTTTTTTTACAGGTGAGTTGATTTCACCTGCTTATAAGAGAAAAAAAAGAAAGTTTTTAATATACTTAACCTAACTTAACCTAAACATATAACGCATTAATCGTGGCAATAGAAGATTGTAACGATTTTTGCCTGAAATTATTAATGATTGTATTTGACATTTGTTCCAATGTTTCAACATTGGATATTCTATGTAACTCATTGGTACTATACCAGGGAGGAAGCCTCAGAATCATTTTCAAAATTTTATTTTGAATTCTCTGCAGAGCTTTCTTCCTGGTATTACAACAGCTAGTCCATATTGGTACAGCATACAACATGGCTGGCCTGAAAATTTGTTTGAATATCAAAAGCTTGTTCTTAAGACAAAGTTTTGATTTTCTATTAATAAGGGGATAGAGACATTTTACATATTTATTACATTTGGCTTGAATGCCCTCAATGTGATTTTTGAAAGTTAAATTCTTATCTAGCATGAGCCCTAGATACTTAACTTCATCTGACCAATTTATTGGAACCCCTCTCATCGTGACAACATGTCTACTGGAAGGTTTCAAATAAAGAGCTTTTGGTTTATGTGGGAATATTATTAGTTGAGTTTTGGAAGCATTAGGAGAAATCTTCCATTTTTGAAAGTATGAGGAAAAAATATCCAAACTTTTTTGCAATCGACTACAGATGACACGCAGGCTTCGTCCTTTGGCGGAGAGGCCTGTGTCATCCGCAAACAAAGATTTTTGACATCCCTGAGGTAGCTCAGGTAAGTCAGATGTGAAAATATTGTATAATATTGGTCCCAAAATGCTGCCTTGAGGAACACCAGCTCTTACAGGAAGTCTTTCAGATCTGGAGTTCTGATAATTAACCTGAAGTGTACGATTTGACAGATAACTTTGAATTATTCTAACAATGTATGTTGGAAAATTAAAGTTTTTTAATTTTACAATCAAACCTTCATGCCAAACACTGTCGAATGCTTTTTCTATGTCTAGAAGAGCAAGACCAGTAGAATAGCCTTCAGATTTGTTGGAACGGATCAAATTTGTTACACGTAAAAGTTGATGAGTGGTCGAATGTCCATGGCGGAATCCGAACTGTTCATTGGCAAAAATTGAATTTTCGTTGATGTGGGCCATCATTCTGTTCAAAATAACCTTTTCAAAAAGTTTACTGATGGAGGAAAGCAAACTGATTGGACGATAGCTAGAAGCTTCTGCAGGATTTTTGTCTGGTTTTAAAATTGGAACAACCTTAGCATTTTTCCATTTGTCAGGAAAATATGCTAATTGAAAACATTTGTTAAATATTTCAACTAAAAATGATAAGCTACTTTCTGGAAGTTTCTTGATGAGGATGTAGAAAATTCCATCATCACCAGGAGCTTTCATGTTTTTGAATTTTTTAATAATAGTTCTCACTTCTTCCAAATCAGTCTCCCAGGCATTTTCGAAAACGTTCTCTTGATTGAGAATATTTTCGAACTCCTGAGTAACTTCATTTTCAATTGGACTAGTAAGTCCTAAATTAAAATTGTGCGCACTTTCAAACTGCATAGCAAGTTTTTGAGCTTTTTCGCAATTAGTTAGTAATAATTTGTTTTCCTCTTTCAATGCCGGTATTGGCTTCTGAGGTTTTTTCAAGATTTTCGATAATTTCCAAAAGGGCTTAGAGCCAGGGTCCAATTGAGAAATTTTATTTTCAAAATTTTTGTTTCTTAATTGAGCAAAACGTTTCTTGATTTCTTTCTGCAAATCCTGCCATATAATTTTCATAGCAGGATCGCGAGTGCGTTGAAATTGCCTTCTCCTCACGTTTTTAAGACGGATCAAGAGTTTAAGATCATCGTCTATAATCACGGATTCAAATTTTACTTCACATTTTGGAATTGCAATGCTCCGGGCTTCAACAATGGAATTTGTTAAAGTTTCAAGAGCATTGTCAATATCAAGTTTTGATTGTAAGGGAATATTAACATCAAGATTAGAGTCAATAAATGTTTTATATATATTCCAGTCGGCTCGTAAATAATTGAAAGTAGAGCTGATAGGATTGAGAATCGCTTCATGGGATATTTGAAATGTAACAGGGACATGATCAGAATCAAAATCAGCATGAGTAATCAGTTGGCTACAAAGATGACTAGAGTCGGTTAAGACCAAATCAATCGTAGATGGATTTCTAGAAGAGGAAAAACATGTGGGGCTATCAGGGTATTGAATTGAGAAATATCCTGAAGAGCACTCATCAAATAAAATTCTGCCGTTGGAATTACTTTGAGAATTATTCCATGACCGATGTTTGGCATTAAAGTCACCAATGACAAAAAATTTTGACTTATTGCGAGTCAATTTTCGCAAGTCAGTTTGGAGCAAATTAACTTGCTGCCCAGAGCATTGAAAAGGCAAATAGGCAGCTATGAAAGTATATTTACCAAACTGTGTTTCAACAGAAACACCTAAAGTTTCAAAAACTTTAGTTTCAAATGACGAAAACAGTTGATGTTTTATACGCCTATGAATGATGATTGCAACTCCCCCACATGCCCCATCAAGTCGATCATTACGATAAACAAAAAAGTTAGGATCTCTTTTGAGTTTAGATCCAGGTTTTAAATACGTTTCGGTAATAACTGCTATATGCACGTTATTAACCGTAAGAAAATTAAACAGCTCGTCCTCTTTACCATTCAGAGAACGAGCATTCCAATTTAAAATATTTAAATTATTATTTGGATCCATTAGAAAAACGTAATCCAATAACAATTTGATTTGTAAATTTTACACCTACTTGGACTGCTTCAGTCATAGTGGTGGCTTTGAACATTGCATCAATCATTAGATTCAATTGTTCAGTTAGAAAATTAAAATCAGAGGCAGACATGTCATGTGATTTCCCATTGGAATTTCCGGTAGACGAAGAAGCGGAGTTACCTGTGGCGGTAGGGTTTTTTCCATTTGATTTGAAACAAGTAGAATGGGTACCCATGGATCGAACAGGGGAGGAGTTCGAATTTCCTGCTACGATATCGGCAAAGGATTTACCGTGGGTAGATACATTCGAAATAGAAAGATTCGAACGGCTACCCGACGGAATAAAATTAGTTTGTGAATGAGCATGATTATAATCTTCCTGATGGGTATGATTCATGATCAAGCGATCGTTAACTGAAAAATGAGCATTGTTCGATACTCTACCAGGCAAATTCCGGAAACGACCGTTATCGTAACGGATATTATCTTTCATCTGCCTGGCACGAGCCTCAATGACCCTTTTTCGTGAAGGACAATTCCAAAAATTGGACTTATGGTTAGCCCCGCAATTACAGCATATGAATTTGGTGGTATCTTCCTTCACTGGACAGACGTCTTTGGCGTGAGAAGAACCTCCGCAAATCATGCATTTAGCATCCATGCGACAATTTTTTGTACCATGACCCCACTTTTGGCACCGACGGCACTGAGTGGGGTTCTGGTAATTTCCTCCAGGTTTCTGGAAATGTTCCCATGTCACACGGACATCAAACAAAAGTTTTGCTTTTTCTAAAGCTTTAATATTATTTAGTTCTTTTTTGTTAAAGTGAACTAAATAAAATTCTTGAGAAAGCCCTTTCCGAACAATGCCAGATTGGGTTCTCTTTTTCATAATGATTACTTGGACTGGGGAAAATCCAAGTAAATCATTTATTCCATTTTTGATCTCTTCAGGTGATTTATAGTCACTTGAGAGACCTTTCAAGACAACTTTGAACAAACGTTCAGTTTTGTCGTCATAAGTAAAAAATTTGTGCTTCTTCTCTTCAAGATGTTTGAGAAGAAGCTCACGATCTTTAAGAGTTTCCGGCAAAACGCGACAGTCTCCTTTCTTTGCGATTTGGAAGGAAACCTTGATTCCCCTAATGGAGTTCAAGATCTCCTGCCTAAATCCCCCAAATTCGGAACAACTGACCACGATAGGCGGCACTCTTTGCTTCCTCACTTGAATCAAAGAGCCTGGGCTAGAGGCTGCTTCGATTTGGTGTTCGGAAAATTTGTCTAGAGCATCGAACTGATTGCTCATTTCGATACAATTATTCATTTCACCCTTGGAAGAAAGTTCGCATTCCGGGGAAGCGTCCTTTCTTCCATTCTTGCCACGTGTAGTGACAGTTTTAAAACCCACTTTTTTGGAAGGAAGTAGTGAATTCAGAGATTCACCCTTCCTTTTGTTTGTTGTTGATACCATGTTTCATTAAAAAACGAAAGAAGACGTGACCTTCGAAAGGTTTTTTCCCAAGACGGTGTCCAAGAAGGATTACCACCGCTAGCTTTCGCCAACGGGTCCAACGAAAAATCGAAGGCACGGGTCCAAACAAGGATCGTAAAGGGATCAATAGTAGAAAAAATAGTACTGAAAAGTACTGTTTTAGTAGCACTGAAAAGTACCGTTTTTAATTTTAGCACTGAAAAGTACTGTTTTTGTAGCACTGAAAAGTACTGTTTTATTGCTTTAGGTAGTTTTTAAGAAAACTTCCAAGAGCAGAGAGAATTCGTGTACGCACAGCACGAAGGTACGATGCGCACTGAACCCCATTTCCTTGGAAACGGTTCTCCAACTGTTATGCCAACCCTCTAATTTATTTGTAGTGCTAGGTTGTTGCTACAACACGCATTGGCTCACGTTCCACAAATGTCGGCTTAAAATGTGGGGAAAATGTCGGCTTATTTCTAACGAAAGATCCATCAGATTTTCGCTTTCTTATGCGGCCTAGTACATAATTTTCTTCAATGTATTTGATAAACGGTTGCATTTCAGCGGCACTGTAACAGCTATCATTTGAAATGCTTGTTCTACAAAATCTGTTGGCACAAAAGCAAGCGCCTCAATTTTTTTTTAAATTCATGAAAATCTGTTCGTTTTTAGAGTAAACGGCGGAAAGACCACAGCTCTGAATGCGTTTAAAAAAAATTGCGTCAGATGAAAAAAACACCCTTGATGCTTGCAATCTGGAAAAATGGTACCAATAGCATTGATTGCCGCTAGTTCGAAATCGGTCAAGGCCAGTTCTGGATCTAGCTCAACGTCAATACCATCAGCTAGCTTCACCAGTTCCTCAAGGGCACAAGTGTACGTCTCTTCAGTCTTATATTTTAAAACTAAAAACACGAACGGTAAATGGGGCCCAGATAGCCGTAGCGGTAAACGCGCAGCTATTCAGCATGACCAAGCTGAGGGTCGTGGGTTCGAATCCCACCGGTCGAGGATCTTTTCGGGTTGGAAATTTTCTCGACTTCCAAGGGCATAGAGTATCTTCGTACCTGCCACACGATATACACATGCAAAAATGGCCAATTGGCAAAAAAAAGCTCTCAGTTAATAACTGTGGAAGTGCTCATAAGAACTCTAAGCTGAGAAGCAGGCTCTGTCCCAGTGGGGACGTAAAGCCAGAAAGAAGAAGAACGAACGGTAAATACCTGGCTGCATCGCCAGAGCCAATGCAACCTAGGACGAAGTAAATTTGTGTAAAACCTGGAGGTGCCGTAGCAAAGGTTCCATCCAGCATCCATATCTTGGCCGTAGAGAGTCGACGAATGTTGTCATACGTCGAGAAAAGCAGCAGGCTATCGGATGCAGCTAACAAGAAATCCGCACCATCCAGTGCTGTCTGGAATCGCCTCGTAGTTTCCGGGTGTCAGTTCGCATGGGTACTTGGCGGGCTGTCGTGATCGTTGGCAGATTTTCCTTTAAGCTGGCTTCGAAACCATGGTTTGCACCTATACATGATATATTTTGTTAAATTTAATAATAAAAAAAACAAACTGATTACCTCATTCAATATCCCCTTTGCGCACTCTCGAATCTTGATGGTTGGAGGTTCATGCCGAGACTCCGAACAATGTTTCAATTCGTTCCGGAGCTTCCTACCTTGAACAACCAAAGGATTTGGAGGATGGTTGTGCTCAGTAGGAGTCTCAGCCACATGCACCGCTTTCTTCAGTCGTGTCACAACCGTTGCCTTACACCGGTTGTCTGTATCTTTTGCTCTTTTCTTCACACAACTCCAGTAAAATGCTTCTTCAATCTGAAACGGAAAACAAAACGCAGAAAAGTCATAAAAGTGGTAATTGATTTTAAACTGTAAATGAACCTACCTTCTTGATCAAATAGTAGCTGTATACATTTCTTATAAGCAATGGTTTACCTTTATTAGTTTGAAGGACCATGGTTGCTTCAGAGAATTTCGAATCATCCTGGAAGTTGTGCTTAAGTTATTTATGTGGCCATGGTAACGAGTGACAAACGTCAAATTAGTAAACTCGTGCATTGGTCCATACTAAACGAAAACCAAAATCAAAGATAGATGTTCATTCGAGATAGAGTCGGATCAAGCTGAACCTCTGGTTTGAATTTGTGTTTGAAGGTATTGTTTTTGTGTTTTTGGCGTACAATTTTTCATTATTTATGTTTTCAGTTTAACATGAAGAATATGTTGAACGTAGTAGCCCGAACATATTACGAAAGTGAATATTCTACAGATGTTTTTTTCACCGTTCAAGACGTGTGTGAACCTGTGTTTCGATGGCCAAACTATATCAATAAATAGTAGTCTCCCAGACCTTTAACTACTCAGAGAGAGTGAGGCTCCTAGCATTTTTTTGGGTCAACGGACTTCATGATCAGAAGAAATGGCTGCAGTTTGTCATAAAAATCAAGGGACCATCGTTCTTAAGATATGCAAGGGAGATTGAAGGCTTATTTAGGTATATGCAACGGGATGATGTACAGCACAAATATTTTTCGTATTGTTTGACCCATAGCCGGTACGATTTTTTTTAGATGGAACAGAGAGGCATGTTGGATAATCAGTTGTTCTGAGTTGTTGGGCAATAGAACGCATTATTGGATTTAAATAAATATGTCTTTACTGAAATAGATAATAAAAAGCTCATAAAATGGGAATAATAAATGACATTTTTTGTAAAACACTGATTTCAACTCTTTTATTTCTAAATTTTGGTTCCTACCTTAAAGAACAGCATATTAAAAAAAGAACGAATAAACTCCATTAATGTTATATTTCATCTCTTATTTTTATTAAGCCCATAAGAAATTTGTCTTGGAGTTCACCTTTTGACAAGGTTTTCATTAACAAGAAAATAGCATGTCAGAAACCTATATGTTTACATATATAAGTAGATATATCTGAAGAATAGCACGTAACAAAGGAAGGAATGACTTGTACAAAATTTGGTTACAAAAAGTCATCTTTTTTCATCCAACCTTTTGACCATTCGACTTTTTGTCCATTCGACTTTCTGTCCTTCGATCATTTGTCCTACAACCATTCCGAATGGCAAATCAGCAATATTTCTCAATGTGTAGCTTGAGACTAGTTATGTGCTATAATATACAAACAGTACAGTAGCATGTCACAAATGCTAGCATCAAAGTTTAATCCTTTCTGCAGTGCAAACATCACATCTCAACTGAAAGAATGAAAGTGAAAAGTCAACCTCACTGTGTCGACACCCAGTGCCGCAAAATGTCCTCTGATCCTTTTCGTCACCTTCTGACACACCGACCTTATACGACACACGACTCCAAGGCAATGCGTGCCAAACTGCATCCTGTCGAATGGTTTCTTGCAACCGACCAATCTACCCCGTGCAGTTGTACCTTTTTTTCTGTAGCAAAACATCCCTGGATGCTGCACACCTTCCCTTTCATCTTTGCGTATTCTTTTTACTTCTGAAAGAAACGGAACCCGAAGAGAAGCTGTTATTAGACAAGATTTATTCCTCCGCAAAACAAGGTGTTTGCAACTCTTCCCCCTTACCATTTGTGAGATGCTATGATGTTGCTTCAAGTGGCTTCCGAACCCAGGGTGCAAAAAAATGGGAACAATGCAAACAGTCGAACAAAAAGGCAGCAAAATTGATCTACCTCATCATAACTCAATACAATCGACAGATATTTCTTTTTAATAATCAGCCACTTTGCCCCTTTAGGGCAAAAAAAAAAGAAAGATGTTATCCCATGCTGATCGTGTGGCTGATCTCCGGAATGTTGTAAGCTGAGGAGAGGGTTTGCCACATAACCCATAAAGCCAAACCATTGCGCCAAAATATTAATTCATTTCAATCCGATAAATTTATTACTGATTGGCACAGTGAGGCACTTTTTCGCATCGCGTCTTTCTGTGAATAAGTTTTTGTCATGTAAAGTGCTTCCTTTCTTCGGTTGGGCTTGTTTTGCCTTGCAGCTGAGGGAAAGGGTGTGCCTTCCGGGAAAGAAAGGTTCCGTGAAACATATCTTTGTTGCTAAACGGTGCGCTTTGCCAATGGAAGCAATAAAATCGTACAAAATATTGATGAATAATGAGGGTTTGCTGATTTGAAATTCGATACTCACCCCTCGGTTGTGTGACTAAAATGAGGCATATGCAAAACTTCATGGCGTATAGTATTCTGGGCAGCCCTGTCGTCGTAAAATTTGAGCTTCTTAGTCATCCCCTTTTGAAGAGGGCGTTGCTATAGCCCAGAGGGCGGTTGTACTCCCAGGCGTTAATGAGGGAGTCTCACACGAAAATTGTATCAAATTAATATATATTCCAAACACATGAGAACTAATATGCATTTGCATGTGTTTAGTTTGTGTTCAATGCTAATTCCAATTAAAATGTGCAACGGAGAAACACCTAATTCGTTTTAAATTTAGAAAAAAATAATGTCAAAGCTAATGTCGGAATATCTTCAAAATCAGGAACAAATGATCAAAATTCACACAGATTCTCAAAATGGAAAGTATTTGCTTCAACTCAATTTCTATTTCAATTCAACATGATAAGCATCATCATACTAAATAACTACTCGAGGAAAGAACCAACAACGATTTGTTGTACAAAATATGTTGTTTTCATAAATTTATAAAATCGTTCATTTCAAACGCCTAATACCATTGCTCATCTAGTTTTTGTAGCTGTTATAACTTAGTTTTTTTAGGGAAGTTTCAAATATGAGTATGACGTCCATCATTTCGAGATTTCTAGACCCCACCCCCCTCTATCACGCTTTTTCCAATACCTCATACATGCACTCTCACACTTTCGTAGACCACCCCCTCCTTCAAATGATGAATGTCATTTTTGGGTGACCCCTCAGTTAGTTTTTGATGATTACCACAAAATTAAAAACGAATGCTGCACTAATGATGAAAATTATTTTATTTCTGATAAAATTCAAGATGACCAAATTAAAAATGACCAAAATTATTGCATATGCGATCTTCAAGATCAGTAGTCGAGAAGCTTGACCTCGGGGCTATATCACATATGTACCGTTTTGATTCATATTACGGATAGCTTCAAATTCCGGACACTCTACTTTGTATGGGAAACATTTCACACGAAATGTTTCAATTTTTGCCGTTCGAAAGTTCTCATTTTCGAGGCTCGTTTTATTAAGCTTTTACCATAAATATCTTTGAAAATTTATAATGCCCAACTACCTTAGAAGTCTCTTCTGTGGTTTGACGATTTCAATTCATGATTTGACTGTTCTATTATTGATTATCATGAGCTGTCCGGAATTCGAATCAAAGTGTCCGGAATATGAGGCAAAAGTGAGAAAGCGTCCGGAATAAGAATCATGAAAAGGCCACACATTTTGATTTATTTAAAATTATTCAAGTTGCGAAAGCGTATTCGTTACCCACTATTCGAAAGTTAAGGGCTTCCGACGTTCGATAACGCTAAGGAATCATACAGAATGATATATTTTGTACGCTCTATGCTGGGTTATACTTCACTGAGGCCTTAAGTGTCCGTAATATGAATCAAAACGGTAATTGCTTTCCATCAAATGCGAATGTTGTTTGAAACACGACTGCGTTGATGACATTTGCTAGATGTTTTCTTCAATCATTATCCATTATTGAAAAAGCAAAGCTACTATGTTCAATTTTGTAACAAGTCAGCAATTGCGCCATTTGGCAGCAGCTCTAAATGCAGGGGAATGAGGAATATCGTATTTCCGATGATTTTTTACAATTTATCTGTAATTCGGATACAAAAATGATGTACTACAATAATGTTCAGAAATGACAAAGGAATGATACTACGGTTGAACTTTTATGATTAGGTATGAGGTTAAGAATCTCGTTGAACAAAAACTGTAGAGAAATGTATGTTTTACAGGTACTTTAATAAACAGAAATCAATTTTATGAGGTCAAAACCATCTCTAATCGGCATACAGTGTCCTCGAAAGTTGTAAAGTACTAATAATATGTTCAACTAGTGGTATTTATTTTAATTTTCATTATTCCAAATTCTCGTTAGAATTTTTTGAAGGTAAAAAATAGCCAAAAAACACAAATTCGACTTGAGGCACCTCCTAATCTTCTCCAAATTGGATGAAAATTTGTCTGGTAGTTTGTTTTAGTATTGCAACTAGGACAAGGGGGTGACTGGTTGAATCCCAGACATTTTGATTTTTGTGAAACTGTCTAATATATATCGCTTAATTTTAAAATATAATGTCGCTCTTGAAGTGATATCAAAGTGCAAAAATTTTGACAATTGTCCTGGATTTCAAAATATTAAGCTAGTGTTTATTACAGTAGTTTGGCGTTGGATCTACTAGTGGATTTAAGAATTGTAAATTATTAATTATTTGATAATGAATTTTCGTCACTATCACATGATAACTTTTTCCTAAAAATGAACAAGAATACGAACTAATTGTCTTTAGAATATATGAAATGATTTTTTCTGCTTCAAAATTTCATGTATCTTATCAAACTTCAAGAGTTACTTGAGATGGTTCGATCGATATTGTTTCACGCTGAAGTTATGTCGCAATTTCAACATAATTTTTCTTTTCACATGGAAAAGTGATTTATATACCAAAGGAATATCAGAATTTCAGAATTCAGTTGTGACAAGGGCTCGTATAGCTTGGAAATTTCAATTGATTTTCTACAGGGTGTTAATTTGCTCCTTATTACTCCAGGGTGTTTATACAGCTTGACAATTTCGATTGGTGTCCCACAGAGCGTAAAGATGCACCTGATCTATGCGGATTAAGGTAAAATTTCTGCAAGGCGTTGATAAAGCTTTGAATTTTAAATTATTGTTCTGAATTAAGATGAGCGATCTGAGACAATATCAAATTACTCCAGGGCGTTAATACAGCTCGGGTTAATTTCGATTGATGTCATAGAGGGCGTTAAGATGCAGCTGATCTAAAATTTAATCCAAGATATTAATACAGCTTGACAAGTTTGATTGATGACATCAAGGGCGTTAATATGCAGCTGATATATGTAGCATAAGGTCACATTACTCCAGGGCCTTGATACAGCTTGAAACTTTCAAATGAGTGTTAAGATGCAAATGATCTACATAAGACAATGTCAAATTACCCTAATGCGTTTTAAAAGATTGTATTTTACAATTGATATCCTTCAGGCCGTTAAGATGCATCTAATCTTCTTGAAATGAGGTCAAATTACTCCAAGGCGTCGATACAACTTGGAATTTTTAATTGATTTATTGCGTTAAGGGGCACTTTATCTACATAGGATCTAATTTGTCGTAGGTACCGCTTGGAATTTGCAATTGATCTTAATTAGGGCGTTAAGATGCAGCTGATTCACATAACAAAAGGTCAAAAAAAATTCAGTGAGTAAAAGCAGCAGGAAATCTCGATTAATTTTCCAAAAGGGTTTTAAGATCCTCCAGATCTTGTGTTAATATAGCTTACCAATTTTAATTGATGTAGGACCAATTTTAATTTGATACAGGACGTTCAAATACACCTGATCGATTTGGACTACTGTCAAATTACTCCAGGGCGTTGATACAACAATGAATTTATTAAATGATATCCTACAGGGCATTAAGATTCAGTTCATCTATTTGATGCAAAATCAAATTACTCCAGAGTATTGATACAGCTTTGAGGTGCACATGATCTACATAGGATAAAGTTAAATAACCATAGGGGTTTGATACAGCAAGAAAAATTCGATTGATTTGCTATAGGGCGTAAAGATGCTTCAGATCTCGCCAAGATCTTTGTGGACTCTTACTTCAGGGCGTTGATACAGCTTGGAATTATCAAATTTAGTTCTAAAGGGCTTGAGCCTGAGCTTGAGCTTGATTGGCCGCCCGTGGATGCTACTCCAGTATCGCCAGATCAGCTGCACTTACACAAGGAACCAACCGAATGACTGCTTGCGACTAACAAACACCCTCAGTGTATAAGTGCTGGTGATCTTCTATTTTTAGGCTATAATGGCACCTGCCACGTCAGAATGCAGACCAATGTGGGGAAGGGGGAGGAAATGATGTTGCACTTATACTAGCCCACTGTAGACCGTGGAGTCCGACTGCGTCTACGCCAGTTCATGCGGAGTGTATGGATTGGGGGAAAGGCATGGCAGAGAGGTTTGCTTTTGTGGTTAGCAGACTGCCTATTTATCAGGCGTAAGGATAGGCATGCGCGTGGAAGAATGGAAGCGTTAGGGAAACGGTTTCTTGTCCGTCTCTGGTTCTAGCGTTTGCTATGAACGAATAGCTTGAGTGTGATAGATTTAGAATGGAAGACAGAAGCAAGTGAGAGATATATAACTACAAAGTACGAGGGAAGGGACGGGCGTGGGATTGAACCCATGACCTTCTGCTTATGAAGCAGAAGCGGTAGCCATCAGACCACCAACCCCGTCTATCAAATTTAGTTCTAAAGGGCGGTCAAAAAGTTCAAATTATTCCAGGGCGTTGATCCAGCTTAGAGTTTACAACTAACGTCCTACAGGGCGTTAAGTTGTATCTTATATACATGGAATAAGCTCAAATTACTCCAAGGTGTATCAACGCCATGGAGCACGTAGGTTTCGATTGATTTTCTACAGAGCGTTCAGATGCTCTAGATCTCGCAAAGATCTGTATGGGATAAAGCCAATTTTTTCCAGGACGTTGATAAAGCTAGGAATTTTCAATTGATGTCCAACAGAGCGTCAAGATGCACCTGATCTACATGGAATAAGGTCAAATTATTTCAGGACGTTAATATAGCATGAACATTTCGATTTATTTTCTACAGGGTGTTGAGATGTTCCAGATCTCGCAAAGATCTATGTCGAATAAAGTCAAGCGACTCCAGGATCACAGATGGATCGCTTTATGTCATACAGGGAGTTAAGATGCATCTGATCCACGTGAAACAATATAAAATTACTGTACGGCGTTGATAAAACTTGGAGTTTTCAATTAATGTACTACAGAGCGTTGCACAGTGGGACGAAATCAAAAAAAGTGGGACATGTGTGTTTGTACTAAAACTATTGGGTTTAGCATTTCGACATGTTCTACAAAGTTTCATCATTTGTTGAGTACTTAATTTAGACACTGAAAAAAATTTCACTTAAAGTGATATACACTGAGAAAAAAAATTAACTTTTTTAATTATTGTCAAAATTGAAAACTGTCTAAGGAAGTATTGTAGGCGACATCATTTCATGAAAGTTTGTCGAAGACAGGAAAGCTCTATCTCCTACACTGACGAAGTTAGGGGGTAAAAATGATGGGTACCCCCCAAAAACTCATATTTTCTCCATAACTTCTAAATTTGAATTTTGACATTTTTACAATGTTCTACAATGTTTAAGGTGCTGTAAAAATACACATTTTTGCCAAAGACACTGAAGCGCTAGGTCTACATTTTGAAGATTTACGAACGATTTTCTGATTTTTTCACATCAAATTTAAGTGTGCATATCTTGTAAAGTTGCAAGTAGTAGCAGCAAATTTTAGCATCATGCTGTTCCTCAACCTATACCCTTTTAATATATGTACGAATAATTGTGGGGTCAAGCGGGGCTCATTAAAAATTCCATAGCAAAATGAAAACAATACTTAAAAACTATACCACATACATAAAAATCTGCAAAAAATATATGTTTAATTATGGGAAATACAATTTTTAATTAAACAAACTGCGATGAGCCCCGCTTGACCCCGCAATTATTCGTACAAATATTAAAAGGGTATAGGTTGAGAAACAGCATGATGCTAAAATTAGCAGCTACTACTTGCAACTTTACAAGATATGCACACTTAAATTTGATGTGAAAAAATCAGAAAATCGTTCGTAAATCTTCAAAATGTAGACCTAGCGCTTCAGTCTCTTTGGCAAAAATGTGTATTTTTACAGCACCTTAAACATTGTAGAATATTGTAAAAATGTCAAAATTCAAATTTAGAAGTTATGGAGAAAATATGAGTTTTAGGGGGTACCCATCATTTTTACCCCCTAACTTCGTCAGTGTAGGAGATAGAGCTTTCCTGTCTTCGACAAACTTTCATGAAATGATGTCGCCTACAATACTTCCTTAGACAGTTTTCAATTTTGACAATAATTAAAAGAGTTAATATTTTTCTCAGTGTATATCACTTTAAGTGAAATTTTTTTCAGTGTCTAAATTAAGTACTCAACAAATGATGAAACTTTGTAGAATATGTCGAAACGCTAAACCCAATGGTTTCAGTACAAACACACATGTCCCACTTTTTTTGATTTCGTCCCACTGTGCGTTGAGGTGAACCTGATCTACATAGGAAAAAATCAAAACACTCCAAGGCGTTTATACAGCTCGGAAATTTTGATGGATTTTCTACAAGGCTTAAAGATGCTCCAGATCTCGCAACCATATATGGAATATAGTCATATTAGTCTAGGACGTTGAAACAATTTGAAAATATCAATTAATGTCCTACAGAGCGTCAATATGCGCCTGAAATACATAATAAGGTCAAATAACTACAGGGCGTTGATGCAGATAAGAAATTTCGATTGATTTTCTACAGGGTAGGATTCCTACAGGGCGTTAAATGCAACTGATCCAATTGAGACAAGGTCAAATCTACATGCAACAAAGTTAAATTAATTCTGGTCGATGATACAGCTTGAATTTTCAACTGATGTCCCAAAGGGCGTTAGGAAAATCTGAGAAAAGCTTCTTAGTCGTCGACTAAGCGCGACTAAGCAGGACGACAGGGCTGGTTCTGGGAGTTTATTTGAGTAACACTATAACCTGGTTTTAGGAAGTCTTTTTTTACGTTAATCAGTTAGGTTAAGTCGTTCCTACTATGGGCTTCAGAAGAAACTGCGGTCAAGAAATATTCACCCCCGCACCAAATGCACGATGTACAAAACGTTCATAAAACCTAAGGGTAAGAGACGTGGACGATGCTCGAGGAGGGTTTGAAAGCTCTTGGAGTTTTTGAATGTCGAGTGCTAAGGACGATCATGGACGGCGTGCAGGAAATCTATGTACAAAGAACTGTGGAAGTGCTCATATGAACCCAAAGCTGAGAAGCAGGCTCATTCCCAGTTGCGACGTAACGCAATAAAGAAACAAAAGAAGATCTAGTTCGTAAATTAAGGTTCCAGTGCAATGCAACTGAACTAGTTTTTATCTCACTTTTGATAGTCAGCCCGATCACAAGCACTTTACCAAGAAACGGAAGTGCAGCTCATTCTTAGGCAGAAAGCCCAAGATCTGATGAGATGCAAAAAAAAGAATCATCCACCATGCCGTTCAGTCGGTAAAACCGATGATTATCAACGTCTTTTCAAGGTGATCGTGTTTTCCCCTGAGATGCAAACAATGACCGCTTGCCTTTAATTACTCTTTTATTACGAGACCTAGCTTCGTACGCCAGGCCGGTTTTAATTGAGCAATGATGATATTGGATAATTATTATTGGAAGGAAAGCTTTTTTCCCCCGTTTGGGTACGAAAGTCTCTGGAAATGAACCAATTAAGAGCTTTTTTTCTGTGGAGGATTGTGGGCGCGAAGCAGACGAGAAAATTGGGGTTGAAATATGCAAGCAGGGTTTTTTTTGTCAACCTCACCACATGGACTCATCATCATCAGCGGTCAACCAATGAAAGCTATCGGGTATGAGTAACAAAAGTGGTTTTTGTTCTGGAATTTCAGATGGAACAAAAAGCGTGATAAACACGCCACTTGGGGTTTCTTTGTTTGAAAATCGTTACTACACGAAAGGTACAAGGAACTTTTGTTTAAATAGTTTGAATAATGCATGAATTTAATGCAACTGATTCTAATCAAATTACGAACCATAAATTTGTTTTTCATTCACAAGGTAGAACTCATCGTAATACTGAAATGTTGTCTTAATTACAATTTTGGGCCCTCAAAACAGCATTAGCATGAGCATCAGGCGAGTTGAACACTTGCGAATCATTACGAAATTTTACCTACTTGCCAACTGGAGCTGATAACACTGCGGAACACGTTCTTCTCTCAAGCACCAAAATACCACAATTTACTTAATTAAGGGTTGATGAATTCATTGCCGTTTTCAAAAATATCATAGCACGTCTAGTTTTTGAAATATTAACTGTTGAAAAATGCAAAAAATGACTTTTTCGGTCAACTTGCATGCAAGTTTGTCCGCTTGTGTGGTAAATTATTTGCTTTACTTGCCACATAACTTAAACTTTATATGTATAACAATTCCAAAGCCCTGATAAAGGTAGATGGTTGTGATGGCTATGACCGTAGTCATCATGTAAAGAACAAACGGACAATGCTGTATCGTGTCAGCACCGAGAAGGCAGCCCCTCAAGCACGATATAGGTAGCAAAAGTATAGCAAACGGATTGATTTTACGGCAATAGACCCGGCAACGAATAAAGGACAACGATTGGAAAGTTGGATCTTGGAACGTGAGAACTTTGAATGAACCCGTGCGTGTTGGGCTCCTGGGTCGTGAGCTGCGGAATATTGATGTGAACGTGGCAGCTATCCAGGAAATACGTTGGCCGAGAACCGGAGAACGTGAATTCCGAGCGGTGAACCCCCTCTCCAACACTTCATTCAAGCGCCACATCTACAACAGCGGTGACGACAGAGCAGAACGTGGAGTTGGCTTCATAGTGAGTGGGAAGCAGATGGAGCGAATTATTCGGTGGAAACCGGTAAGCAACCGAATCTGTGTGTTGAGAATGAAGGGCAAGTTCTTCAACTACAGCCTGATCAGCATATATGCGTCAACGAACGATACGCCCGATGACATGAAAGATAAGTTCTATGAGAGCCTGGATAAGGTCTACGGAGAGTGCCCAAAACAAGTCGTCAAGATAGTCATCGGCGACGCAAATGCGCAGATCGGGAAAAAAAGAAAGAAAGTCATTGGAACGGAAAGCCTCCGTTCCGTTACCAATGATAATGGCTTGTCTCTAGTAACCTTCGCTGCTGCTAGAGGGATGGCAATCAGCAGTACGTACCCAGACAACCAAAATGCACGTATAACCAAATCACCTTTTGCTTTATGCGATGCTTATATGTGCAAAGTTTCACGTATAAGATGTCGCGAAAAGGCCTTATGCGTACAAAAATGGAGGCGATTTACGTACATATTTTATATGATGAAACATAACATGCAATGCGAGTGTGTAGATTTTCTTGCGAATTGGTCTATACTCTTATGCGACTTTATTTATGATAACAAAGTTAATTTGACAGCTGCTACGGATTGATCCGACTTACTTTGTAAAACTATGCGGAACGAAACGAAATGTACATATGAACTCATAAAATAGCGTTTTATGCGAGGAAACTCATCGATCAAACGATTTCACCCACCATTTAGTGCGGGAGTGATGCAGTTTGTACAAATAAATGACTTTCGTCGTATACTGCTATGCGACTTCTGGTTGTCTGGGTACTTCGCATGAAAGAATAGCCGCAAACACACCTGGCGACACCCGAGTGGCGGTGCCTGCTCCCAAATAGACCACGTGCTGGTTGATGGGCGACATTTCTCAGATGTCATTGATGTCAGGACCATCCGAGGCCCTAATATCGACTCGGATCATTATCTCGTTGTAGCTAAAATTCGAGCGTGGTTATCCAGCGTCACGAGTTTCAGAACAGATAGAACGCTGCGCTTCAATATACAACGTTTGTCGACTGATGGGGTAGTTGCACAGTACCGCCAGCAACTAGACGAGCAGTTGGGAAGAATCAACGTTGCTGGAGACGTCGACAGCCTGTGGGACCCTATCCACGAAGCTGTGACAACAACGGCGTGGGAAGTGATTGGCACTGGTCAACGAAAAGACGAAACGACTGGTTCGATGAAGAGTGCCAGAGAGTGACAGATATGAAGAATGTCGCCAGAAGCCGTAAATAAGCCGTATGCTTGTGGCCAGTACCCGACAGAACAGAGAGCGGTACAGGGCAGCGAGAGCCGACGAAAAGCGAATCCACCGCAGAAAGAAAAGGCAGTACGAAGAAAGTGTGGTAGCTGAAACTCAAGAAAGCATGAACCGCAATGATATGCGGAGATTCTATGCAACGGTCAATGGTGCGCGGCACAATACCGTACCAGTGCCCGTCATGTGCAATCATTGAGAAGGGAATTTGCTGACCGATAAAACGGCGGTGGCTGCCAGGTAAAAGGAGCACTTTCAGCAATTGTTGAATGGTGAAAATGGAAATGTAGCGAGGAACAGGATGAACATTGATGATGACGATCAAGCTGTGGACCCACCGACCATAGTTGAGGTTAAAAAGGATATCAGTGAGCTGAAGAGCTGTAAGGCTGCTGTGAAGGACGAGATCCCGGTCGAGCTTCTCAAGCACGGAAGTGAGCAGCTTTACCAGTCGATCCACCGAGTACTTCTGAAGGTATGGGAGGACGAAGAATTGCCCACAGACTGGAGTGTGCCAATTACAGAGGAATTGCCCTGCTGAATTCGGCGTACAAAATTCTGTCGCGCATCCTGTTTAACAGACTGAGACCACTCGAGGAGTCCTTCGTCGGCGAATACCAAGCTGGTTTTCGTGAGGGCCGATCGACAACGGACCAGATGTTTGCCTTGCGAATGATCCTAGATAAATTCCGGGAGTATAACTTGCAGACTCACCATCTGTTTATTGATTTCAAGGTGCCGTACGACTCGGTGAAAAGAAATGAGCTTTGGCAGATAATGTCTGAACATGGTTTCCCTGCGAAACTAATTAGGCTGATACGTGCTACGCTGGATGGTTCCAATCAAGTGTTCGGATCGCAGACGAAGTGTCAACCTGGTTCGTGACGTTAGACGGACTGAAGCAGGGAGACGCACTCTCGAAATTACTGTTCAACATTGCACTCGAGGGTGCTTTTAGGAGATCTGGCGTGCGGAGAAATGACACTATTATCACAAGGTCGCACATGCTCCTTGGCTTCGCGGACGATATAGACCTAATTGGAATCGATCGCAGGTCAGTGGACGAGGCATTCGTGCCTCTGAAGAGGGAGACAGCGAGGATAGGCCTGACCATTAATTCTATCAAAACGAAGTACATGGTTGCAGGTAGAGATAGAGTCAGGCATGGTGCTGTAGGTGCTGAGGTAGTGTTTGATAGGGATGTGTTTGAAGTTATTGAAGAATTTGTTTGTCTTGGAACACTTGCGATATGCGACAACGACGTTTCCCGCGAAGTAAAGAGACGTGTTGCGGCTGCGAATAGGACCTTTTACGGATTTCGTAACCAGCTTAGGTCCCGCAGCTTGAAAACGGAAACAAAAATCGCCCTGTATAAAACATTGATTCTTCCGGTGGCTCTCTACGGGCACGAAGCGTGGACGTTGAAAGAGGCAAACCGGAAAGCTTTCGGTGTTTTTGAGCGTAAAGTGCTGCGTACAATACTCGGTTGGAAACTCGAAAATGGTGTGTGGCGCAGACGCATGAATCACGAGTTGTATCACAGGGTGTGCTGAAACACACATATTATCGAACTTGCATGAACCTTCTATCTTTTTGACGTGGAACTACGTCCTTCTTCTCTATACAGGAATAAAATTGGAATTTCAAAACCAAGAGCGTAACGTTGGCATGAAATATTTTAAACGTTTATAACTTTTGGCTGGCTTAACGAAATTCCTTGATCAGCACCTCAATCGAAAGACAAGACATGAAAGGTTCATGTCCTTTACTTACTGAATCCCACATACCTGTCCAAAAAGTTTAATAACTGTTTCAAAGGATAACGTTGATTTCAAGCAAATCTATAAATAGGGGTGCTAGAGAAAAGTTTGCTTTGCACTATCCGATTGGATCGCATCTCAGCAGGCAAAAGGTCGGCTTGCTCGGACCGGGCGTGTTCTCAGGCACAGACATAGATAGCAAAGGACTCCCCCGTTTCTCTTGCTTCGCTCAAATCAAACTGTCGAGCGAACGAGAGAAGATGCCGTCCGAAGCCAAAGCCATCACCGCTGTCGCCGCCTAGAAGAAGAAGAGGAAGCAGTCCACAGAAGAATTTGCGGTCGAACTGTGAACACGGTGGGACGAATCATTCTCGCTTTGCGGTTCACCGCTTGTTTGCGTTCACCCAGCCATCGTGATCGCCGCCGCAAATTTTATCGGCCGAGGAGCTGTTGACCCGCGCTTCAAGATTTTGACTCGTGATAAAATCAGCATGTTAGCAGTGTTATTTATCTGTAAGAGCATCGAAGTTAACAAAGCCATCGGCCCTTTTCAGGGCCATCAAATTTGTGGAAGAGAAATACTTCCGACTTTATTTATGACTTCTTATATTCCTAAATCAATATAACAGCTTCATACAAAATTTCATTTGTCATGAATAATTTATGACTCAACAATTTGCGACTGTACTCGCGGACGCTGCTGCAGTGCCGTCGGGGTGAGTGCTCAACATTTCACAACGATTGTAAAGTATTCTCATTGAACAATTGTAATAATCACGCCGAGGAGCTGGGATCGAATCACATCCCCGAGATGGTCATTATACCCCTTCTAGCACTAAGCCGAATATCACCTTCCGCTTTCTTACTAGCGCTGCCTTTCCTGTATGTTAAACCTAATGTGGGAAGTAGTGTGCTGTATAGTTCATTAATTGATCTATACAGCGCACTACTACCGACATAAGGTTTAACGTACAGGAAAGGCAGCGCTAGTAAAAAAGCGGAAGGCGCTATTCGGTTGAGTGCTAGGAGGAGTATAAAATTTTCTGTGACGACTTCCTTCGGAAGGGAAGTAAAGCTGTTGGTCCCGAGATGAATTAGCCCAGGGCTTTAAATCTCGTTAATGAAGATAAAAAAAATTCGAAATCTCATCACATTATTTTGAAATTGAATGAAGAGTTATTTCATTTACATACTCAGGGATACATTATCAAATTTCGCGATATCTGAGACGTATCGGAGACTCCATTTTCTAGCTGTACCGAGCTTGTTGGTTGTATAGTACAGTACTTTTCGGTACGCGTTGCATAAACCCGTTTTACACAATGATTTTGGAAGTAAGTATTTGCAGGAGTGTGGACTACAGCCTGATGGAGTTGATACTCAGAATCAACTTCCTCGTCTGTTGTGAAGTTTGCATTGATTATTCGAAAATTAGAAAATCTGTTTGGAAATATTCAAAACCAGTAGTACCTTCGACTAGCATGATTAGACTTCAAATTACATTCACCGTGAAAATGCAACAGTTTTGCGTCGCATTGCGATCCAACCCTTGATGAAGAATCAATCACTTGCAGGTAACCACCACGATTCTCCCTTTTTCACAAACCATCGTCAAGTTCATGGATCGGTGAACTGCATTCGTCGCAATTCGAAGCAGGGACATTTTCGCAACAAGGCACGAGAAAGGGTGTTTCCTCAACTCTGCCCGACAACAAGCCTGGTGATTGATGCACAATCATCAATTGTGCTGTGTGGTTAATTGAAATGCTCTCTTTCTTTGGTCGGGGTTGCAAAAGGGGTTGCGAATCGAATAGATTGTAGGGTTTCTTCCCAGAAAAAAGGATGCCTCTTTATCGTTGAATCAAGTAAAAGGAAAATATTTATATTGGCACAGGTAATTTGCGATCAATAATAGACGAAACGAGCTATGCTTTGACACCAGCAATCAGATTGAGATAAAATAGTTAACAATGTTGTGTTTTGGAATTGGCATGAAAAGAGTCAAATCATTGCTGAAGATTGGATTTTGTTGGTCAACATTCAATTACACAGCATGGCTGTGCTTGGTAGCCGCAGACTTTAACACTAGGCTAAGGAAGGCCACGCATCAAACTTTTAAGCTATTAATTTATTAAGCATGTAGAATAAAACTTAAACTGTCACTGAACGTCATATTGTAAAACTTGAAAATTCACCTTAAATTGTCGCACTCTACTATAGGTTATTGAAAATTTGGAATTTCCGCTTGATAACCTTTCAAATGACATAGACTCTCAACATTACATTCCAACGGATTCTCATATCCGTTAAGATGATTCCCATCATTCGGAGATGTCTCTCAGAAACTACATACAGAAAAAAATGTCCCGCGGCGATTTCTTTCACCAAACCAACAATTAAATCATCGGCAAGTTCACCGTATCCTTGAGTGCAGCCAGCCAAATTTCAAGAGTGATCCTCCAGGCATCAGGATCTTCCCAGAGTGGATCCGTCGTTGCTTTTTGCTCTCCTCGAGGATTAATCGAAAGAACAGAAAAAAAGCAGGAAGAGACAGCGTCTTTCCGCTATCGAAGCGGAACAGTTTTTTCATCATCCGAGATTATGAAAATTAGTTGGCGGTTAGGTAGGAAGCTACCTGAGTCACTCCAGGTTCGGCTTTCTTTCGCGTGGTGGCACTATGGGCCATATAAAGTGGCCAAATATTTGAAAAACATGACTTGAGTTTGTTTGGTTTTTGAAAAAACCTAACTGTAAAAGAATCAGGTAAATTCGTTGACTCGATCCCAAGCTCATTCATGACATACAAACACCGTTCCATTTATATTTATAAAGATTCAAGATTTTGCTCTTTCGACAAAATTGTAGATTTGAAATGAATCAAAAGTTTGGTCATGCAAAGCTGTGAATTTCCAGCAAATTTTAAGTTATTTTCAAGCTGCTGTAAAAATATTTTTGGTCAAACGGAGCACTGGAAACCGAGATATAATTTTGAAAACTTGACCATTTGGTATGGAAAAACACTGTGTTCAGTATTGTATATGTTTTAGGACGGCTAAAACATTTTTGGCCGCTACTCTCTACGAAAACTTCCCACTATGGTTTGGTTGCATCGAGCATCAGGGACAAGGTCGAAGGGTGTTGGAACTATCGCGCAAAACTTCGCCGCCAGGGGGTAAAGCCTCTCCGGGACGATGTTGGTCTCGTTTCAGACTTTTTTTTGTCATCTGGAGTAGTTTTGTGTGAACCGGCACAATGGGAAAAGGCCAACAGGTATAGAAGAACGGTGTCTCTCTGGGTCTTCCTAATTTGAATATTCTCCCCGGGTCTCACAGGACACAGGGGAAAAAACTGTGTCTCCGTGGGTTCTTTATTCTTGTGGCACACGGAGATCCTCTGTGTGAACGAACGAACTGTTCCTTGGAAATCGGATCTAATTAGATGCAAAGTACGCGAAAGGGTTTTTTGGGAACGGGTCTCACAGAGATGGGAACAAAAAAAAAACGGAACAATACGGCACACAGAGCGGACACACGTTTTGCTGGAAAAGAAGAAACGCATCGCTATGGGTAATGTGTTTACTTTTATTGACATAATTAATGATTGATATCAATTTATATGCAGATTGCAGGGTTTCAATATCTGAGGCGCTGTCGGCGATCTGATTGTCACACTGGGATAACTGGTTTCTCTATGGAAGATATTTTAAACTTTAAAGAGTAAGGATTCATTGCCTAAGGTTATCGAATGAATGCTGCTTTTAAATAGATAACGCCTGAAGCAAAATAGCTGCGCTATGGAGAAAATGTAATTTTCTAGCAAATTATGGAAATATCCTCACAAGATTGATGAGTTTATTTGACAGTATTGAAATGATAAATTCCTGTTAAAATTCCAGAATTCAAACTCTGAAGGATGGAGGACAACTTCGTCAAGAACCCTAAAACGAAATACCACCGAGAACTTTCCATATTTCTAAATGGATTACAAAATGATTACAAAATTCAGCAGTTTAAAAGAGAAAACCTTCAACATTCTAAAAGGTAAGCTAAAGGATTTTTTTCATTTTCGTTGCAAGTATTCAAAGACTCAGACAAGATTCTTCTCAAAAAATCTTAATAGGATTCCATTTTTTCATCTTGCAAGGGTTGCCTTTGCAGAACCCTGAATGGATACCTGGTTTGAAATCTCGTCAGGATTCCGAACAGGAGTCCCGCAGGATTCCGAACATAAATACGTCAGGATCCGTCCGAATAGAAATCATGTGTGGATTCTAAACAAGAATGCAGTCAGGATTCCAAACAGGAGTCTCGTGAGGATTCCGAATACCAATCCTTTCAGGATTCTGAACAGGAATCCTGTCACCAATCTAAACAGGAATCCCAACAGGATTCCAAACAGGAATCCCGTCAGGATTCTGAACAGAAATCCCGAAAGAACTTCTAACAGGAATTCTATCAAGATTCCGAACAGGAAACCCGACAGGATTTTAAACAGAAACCCTTACAGGATTCCGTACAGGATTGCGTACAGGAATACAAATATGAATCCCGTCAGAATTCCAAACAGAAATCCCATAAGTACTTTGAACATGAATCCTGTGAAGACTCTGGACTGGAATCCCATCAGGAATCCGAACAGGAATCTTATCAGGATTTCGAATAGGAATCCCGTCGGGGATTCCAAACAGAAATCACAAAAGTGCTCTGAATAGGAGTCCTGTCAAGCCTCTGGACAGGAATCCCATCACCATTCCGAACATGAATACCATTAGAATTCCAAATAGAAATCCCACAAGGACTCCGAACAGTAATCCTGTGAAGACTCCGGACAGGAATACCGACAAGAATCCAAACAGAAATCCCATAAGGACTCTGAACAGGAATACTGTGAAGACTCAGAACAGGAATCCCGACAGGATTCCGAACAGGAATCTCGTCAGGATTCCGTATATAAATCCCGTCGGGATTCCGAATAGGAATCCCCACAGGATTGCGTACAGGAATCCCGACAGTAATACAAACATGAATTCCATCAGGATTTCGAACAGGAATCTCGTTAGTATTTTGAACAGGAATCCCATAAGAACTCTGAACAGGAATCCTGTGAAGTCTCCGGACAAGAATCCCACCAGGACTCCGTACAGGAATCCCGTCAGGATTCCGAGCAGAAATCCCGTCAGGATTCCGAACATGAATCTCGTAGGGATTCCGAGTAGGAATTCCGTAAGGATTTCGAACAGAAATCCCATCAGGACTCTGAGCAGGAATCCTGTGAAGACCCACAACAGAAATCTCGTCAGGATTTCGAACAAAAATCATAAAAGAGCTCTGAATAGGAGTCCTGTTAAGACTCTGAACAGGAATCCCGTCAGGTTTCCGAACAGGAATATCATTAGGATTCCAAACAGAAATTCCACAAGAGCTCCGAACAGTAATCCTGTGAAGACTCCGGACACGAATCCCGTCAGGGTTTCGAACAGGAATCCGAATAGGAATCCCGTCAGGATTTCCAACAGAAATCCCATCAGGACTCTGAACAGGAATGATGTGAAGACTCAGACCAGGAATCTCGACAGGATGCCGAACAGGAATCTCGTCAGGATTCCTAACGGAAATTCCATCAGGATTTCGAACGGGAATCTCGTTAGTATTCCGAACAGGAATCCCATAAGGACTCTGAGCAGGAATCCTGTGAAGTATCCGGACAGGAATTCCATCTGGACTCCGTACAGGAATCTCGTCAGGATTCCGAACAGGAATCCCGACAGGAATTCGAACAGGCATCTCGTCAGGATTCCTAGCAGAAATACCGTCAGGATTCCGAACAGGAATCTCGTAAGGATTCCGAGCAGGAATTCCATAAGGATTTCGAACAGAAATCCCATCAGGACTCTGAGCAGGAATCCTGTGAAGACCCCCAACAGGAATCTCGTCAGGATTTTGAACTGGAATACCATTAGGATTCCAAACAGAAATTCCACAAGAACTCCAAACAGTAATCCTGTGAAGACTCCGAACACGAATCCCGACAGGAATCCGAATAGGAATCCCGTCAGGACTTCGAACAGAAATCCATCAGGACTCTGAACAGAAATACTGTGAAGACTTAAAACAAGAATCCCGAGAGGATTCCAAACAGGAATCCCCTTAGCATTCCGAACAGGAATCCCCTTAGCATTCCGAACAGGAATCCCATAAGGACTCTGAACAGGAATCCTGTGAAGTATCCGGACAGGAATCCCATCAGGACTCCGTACAGGAATCCCATCAGGATTCCGAACAGAAATCCTAACAGGAATCCCGACAGGAATCTGAACAGGCACCCCGTCAGGATTCCTAGCAGAAATCCCGTCAGGAATCTCGTAAGGATTCCGAGCAGAAATTCCATAAGAATTCCGAATAGTAATCCCATAAAGATTTCGATCAGAAATCCCATCAGGACTCTGAGCAGGAATCCTGTGAAGACTCCGGAAAGGAATCCCGTCATGAATCTCGTCAGGATTACGAACAGGAATCCCGTCACGGATTTCGAACAAAAATCACAAAAGGGCTCTGAACAGGAGTCCTGTCAAGACTCTGGACAGGAATCCCGTCAGGCTTCCAAACAGGAATACCATTAGGATTCCAAACATAAATTCCACAAGGACTCCGAACAGTAATCCTGTGAAGACTTCGGACAGGAATTTCGTCAGGGTTCCGAAGAGGAATCCCGATAGGAATCCGAATAGGAATCCCGTCAGGATTTCGAACAGAAATCCCATCAGGATTCTGAATGGGAATACTGTGAAGACTCTGAACAGGAATCCCGACAGGATTCCGAACAGGAATCTCGTCAGGATTCCAAATAGAAATTCCACAAGGACTCCGAACAGGAATCCCCATAGGATTGCGTATAGGAATCCCGACAGGAATACAAACATGAATCCCATCAGGATTTCGAACAGGAATCCCGTCAGGATTCCGAACAGGAATCCCGTCAGGATTCCGAACAGGAATCCCGTCAGGATTCCGAACAGGAATCCCGTCAGGATACCGAACAGGAATCCCGATAGGAATCACGACAGGAATCCAAACAGGCATACCGTCAAGATTTCAAACAGGAATCTCGTAAGGATTCCGAGCAAGAATTCCATAAGGATTCCGAACAGCAATCCCATATAGATTTCGAACAGGACTCTGAGCAGAAATCCTGTGAAGACTCCGAACAGGAATCTCGTCAGGATTTTGAACAAAAATCCCATCAGGACTCTGAACAGGAATACTGTGAAGACTCCGGACAGGAATCCCATCAGGATTCTGAGCAGGAATACTATGAAGAGTAGGGACAGGAATCCCGTCAGGATTCCGAGCAGAAATCCCGTCAGGATTCCGAACAGGAATTTCGTAAGGATTCCATAAGGATTCCGAACAATAATCGCATAAGGATTTTCAACAGAAATCCCATCAGGATCAGGATTGCGTACAGGAATCCCATCAGGATTCCAATCAGGAATCCCGACAGGATTCCGAACAGGAATCTCGTCAGGATTTTGAACAGGAACCTCGTCAGAGATTCCGAACAGAAATCACAAAAGGGTTCTGAACAGGAGTCCTGTCAAGACTCTGGGCAGGAATCCCGTCAGCATTTCGAGCAGGCCAGAGCCACAGCGCAGAGCCGAACTGCAAAGAGTTCGGGTGAATGAACATCGTAGAGCGGCTACGAGAAGTCGAGGGGCAGAAGCTCTGTGGAGTCTGCCTCAACAATCACAATGGAAATCGCTGTCCTTCCGGAAATTCAGTTTGTAATGCGGAATTGCGCAGGAGCTCATCATCCTCTGCTGCACCGGGTAGAAGAATCAATGCAGCTGCAGAAAGCGAAATTGGACTGCACGGTGATTTTCCGGATCATGCTGGTGACGCAATACGTCGGCATGCTACAGTAGGACACCGTTGCGTTCCTGGACGAAGGATCGTCGACGACTTTGGTGGACGATGTGGTCGCAAAACGGCTGAAGGCAGAAACATCAAGGGAAAAGTTTCCGCTGTTCAACACACGAACGGTGTTTGAGCTGCAGATCTCCAACCAGAATGTTCGGTACGCAGAGGTGATACAGCGATACAAGCATCTCGCAGGGGTGCTTACAAAGGACTTTCCGTCTGGTGTACAAACAGGTCCGGTCATCAGGTTGGACAATCTTTGTTTGTTGGCACCGTTGGAGTCACGTGTCGAGAAACCAAGGGATCGAAGATGGGCTGGACGATCTACGGTTCCGAGAAGAGGAAGCCCACGGTGCAGACGTATTTGGATCTGCACCGGTTAGCAACTAGGAGCTCCATGACCTGATGGGGCACCAGCATGTGCTGGACGAAACAGCGTGTTCGTTGTTTGCCGTTCCTGAACCGGTGGAAGAGAAGCGGGCTCGGGACATCCTTGAGATGACGACAAATCGGATATCCGATCGTTTTGAAATGGGATTGCTGTGGCGCCAGGATGAGAGAAGGTTTCCCGACAGCTACTCAATGGCCGTTCGATGGATGAAAGCCCTCGACTGCAAACAGGAACGCAGTCCAGCGCTTAAGTAGAACGTGTGTCGGCAGATTGAAGAGTTCCAGGTGAAAGGATACGCGCACAAAGTAGCCGACACCGAGTTAATGGAGACGTCACAAGCATCTGTGTGTATCTGCCGCTGAATGTTGTAGTTTATCCACGGAAACCGGACAAGGTACGCCTGGTCTTTAACGCTGCAGAGTCGGTGAATGGTGTCTCCTGGGATTGGGAGATGCTCAAAAGTTTGGTTCGGTCACCTTTGGTGGGGACATATAGGAAATGTACCACCAAATCCGCATTATAACAGAGGATAAGCAGGCGCAGCGGTACATTTCCCGGGGCCAAAGGGGCGATGCTTTGCAGGTATACGTTTTGGATGTAACGAATTTTGGCTCTACGAGCTCACCCAGTTCAGCGCACTTCGTGAAAAACTGGAACGCCGAGCAATTTTTGGATCAGTACCCGGCGGCTACGGTAGCGATCGTCGAGCGGCATTACGTCGACGACTACTACGACAGCGTGGACACGGTAGAAGAAGCGGTCCAGCGAGCGAACGAGGTAAAATATCAGTATCCATATCAGTAACTGGGTGTCCAATTCAGACGAGTTCCTGGAGAATCTTAGAGAGCGGAGTTGTGAATCGTCGGTGCATTTCAGACTGGACAAGAATGCCGAGTACGAGCGTGTGCTTGGCATCGTATGGGATACAGTTGAGGACGTGTTTTGTTTCGTCAGCGCATCGAAGCGAAGTACGCTGAAGTTTTCAGCGGTGATGAACGTCCGACGAAGCGAATCGTGCTCAGCCTTGTGATGGCACAGTTTGATCCAGTGGGGTACCTAGCGCCAGTCACCATCCTAGGAAAGATGGTGATTCAGGACCTCTGGCGGACAGGGTTTCAATGGGACGAAGTGGTAGATGAAGCATCGTTCGGCAACGGTGGACAAACATTCTGGCAAATGTTCGAGCTTTCAGTCCGCTGTATAAGCTGACTCCACTGGTTGACGAACATGGCCTGATTCGAATGGAAGGCCAAGTGGAGCGAGCGCAGTTTCTACCGTTTGGCGCTGATTCTTCCGGATGACCACTGGATCACGTGGCTGATAGTCCAGCATTACCACGAGAGAAGCGGCCATGGATATCGCCAGGCGGTGAAGAACGAGTTCGACAACTACTACGTACCACGGAAAAGAGGTAGATCACGCTGTTTACCTGTATGGTGACACGCGCAGTACATTTGGAGGTGGCGCATGGGTTGAAAACTCAGTCGTGTTTGATGGCGATACACCGAATCATCGATCGTCGGGGCTGGCCGATCGAGTTCTTTTCAGACAACGGGACGAATCTGCGAGGAGCTAGCTAGCAAGCAGTGGAGGCTGCGCAGGGCATCAGAGATGACTGCGCAGACCTATTAACGAACGCGAGAACGAAGTGAATGTTCAAACCGTCCGCTCAGTGAAGGAGGCGCTCCGGGCGCTGGACGATGGAAGACGGTTGACCGACGAGATTCTACAGACGGCCATCGTTGAAGCGGAGGACATCATCAACTCCCGTCCGCTGACGTACGTGTCGCAGCAGTCGCAACAGTTGGCTAGCGTGATGTGGGAACGGTGCCATCAAGTCTGGTTACGGTAGGGTCCGTCAAGCGTAGATGCGTACCAGCACCGGAAGGTACAAACGCGTGACAGTGAAGCTGGCCAAAATGGGGATACAGGAATGTAACCCTGAGCCGGATGTGGCATCCGAGACAGCGTTACGGGCCGGGGAATGTTCTGACAGCACTGCCGCGTCGATGAGGCGTGAGAAGTGAGCGCCCGTTGACAACAACAGGTGAGTTTGGAAAGAGAGGGAGGGATAACAGATGTCGTAGAACTGTCATCAGGTGTAGATGTAAATAAAAAAAAAACATATATAAGAGTTGGAAATTAGATGAAAAGGGTGCAAAGGAGGTGAATGATTTTTTTTTTAGGAATAATTCTAAGTGCGGATAGTTCGATTTGTAATTGACAATTAAGACATGATCTCTAAAAAAAGATCTCTTTGGTATTCTGATAGAAATTCGGTGGGGAAATCTTTTTATTATAGCGCTATGGCATCTTATTAGGATTCCAGAAATTGAATTACTCCAAGAATGCTCTTATCCTTTTCAAATGAAGCCATTTCAAGTAGTTTGATTTCTAGTGGATATTTTTCAGAATAATAAGAGACTTTTCAGGCGTTAGAGTACAGGTCTTTCAGTATTTTATTTAAACTTTAGGTGCAGTACCTATATATTAAACAAAAAAAAATCCATTACGATTTCATTGGGAAAACGCCAAGGATTTCTAAAGATATCTACGCCATTCGCGCCAAATGATAATATATAATTTATGTCTTCCATATGTTTTGAACTTCTCGCTTATAATTAAAAAAATCAAAATCCAAATTTGGACATAAAAAAATGCTCTGTAATCAGCAACGACTACAAAGAAGATTTTCTGAGGATATGCAAAGACGCTCCCATTTAAAAAACTGATCATCATCACAAGGATATGCTAATTTCCACCATCAGGGTAAAAAACGTCGGTAACGGTTTTTTAAAACAGGAATACCGTTAACCGTCAGAAAACTAGTTCCAACTAAAATCAGCATTTTTTTTGTCTCTATCTCCGATGCCGCCACTATCAAACAAACGTGAATATCATCATAATTAAATATCTTGAACCCATTCATCCTAAATCTTCCTCGGAGCAGTTTAAATAAGGAAGCGCTTTACATAAGACAAGTTCGCGTAATTTTTTTCTCACACTCCAAGAACCGAATCACCCTTCCGGAGAACAAAAAACAAGAAGCTGAATTCGTGGCGAGACAACTCAGATAAAAAATGATGCCTTCCCGTCGCGGAATTCTCAGGACATCCCGCCGGAGAGAAAGGACGATAAGTCCTACAAAAGGATAAGAAACAAAAAAAAAATCTCATCATTCGTCGAATGGAAGAATGGTTGTGCCTCAAACGAGTGAAAAAAAGCAGCCCCGCGAGAATGAATACATTTATAATATAATAAAAATTAAAGAACAAGTAAACGGAGTCCTTACGCAGCAGATCGCGCAGGGAACGGGAATCCGTCACTCTCCAGAATTCACCCCACAAGCCGAAGCCGAGTGGCCCATCATCTGCATATCTTGCGTGCGTGCATTCCCGGCCAAAAAGGGTGCGCAGTAGGGTGAGGCTTATTTGCGTTTATGTGTCAATAAAACTGAAAAATGTGACAATTTTCGATAAAAATCTTGTCTTTGTTTAGTTTATGTGAAATACCTAGCATTTTTAAATGTATTTCCATGCAAAAGGTTGAAAAAAACTTAAATATCTTCAAAAGCATTATAAAGCTTATTACTTTCGACTAAGATAATTACTTTCAACTAAGACTAGCTTTGATTTTAGACAAATTTGATGTTCTACAAACTTTTCATAAATTTGGTTTTGAAGAAAATAGTGTTTAAGTTAGAAAATTTTTAAGTTATGTAGACTCAATCCCTAAAGATTTTTTATATATGCTTTGAATTTAGAAAAGCACATTTGGTTCTGAGAACTTTCGAAAAATCGACCGCACCCTAGTGCTTAAACCTGGAGGATAGATATCCTTGCGGTAGGCTCAGCCAGCGACTCGACTCGGAGTTCTTCCCGATCAGCTACAGGCACAAACACAATTGTTGCGTGACAAAAGGACGAGAGAGCCTTTAGCGACGGGAACAAAAGGGTGAGGATACCTTCGGCGCGTCCAGGACAGCATCCTCTCCGGTTTTCGGGTGAGGTCCTAATCGTCGTCTTCGTCGTTCTTTGGGATGCTGGATTAGACGGTACCTGATTTGCATATTATTCAAATGATCCATACCGCTAGGACGAGAGGACATAACTGGTGCCGAGTGCGAAAGGGGTAACGGAAGGGTTAATGATTTTTTTTTTCTTCCAAGCGATCTGTGGATGCTGTTTAGGGTTACACGCGGAAGGGTGATTCTTTTGCCATTGAGGTACTGTACGTGGCTCTCAAAAGACAACACACAGCGTGTGATTTTTTTTCTTCTATATTTCAACTATGTATTGTGCAGAAGTACTGAAAAAAGCTATTTACAAGGATGTTTGTTTTGTTTCCACGTTATTGAGTTTAAAAAGTGTAATCTTGAGCGATGCTGGATAGTTCAGCATGACACATAATGAAAATCGGCAAATAGAAGCATTTCTGGAGAAAATTAAGCAAAATCAGCGCAGAATTGATTTTGCAGGATGAGTGAAAATATCACCCACGTTTCTCCCAAAATCCCCGTCTTTGTGTATTTTTTAAAGATAGCAGTGTAACTCGTTTTTGAAACTAGCACGCCAAAGCATTGTTCATCTCATCTTTCAGGCGTTACGTCCCAAATGGGACAAAGCCTGCTTCTCAGCTTAGTGTTCTTATGAGCACTTCCACAGTTATTAACTGAGAGCTTTCTTTGCCAATTGGGTCCTAAAATGTTTAATGAAATCTTGTTTTTATTTAATGACACGAAAGAGCATGTTACTGCAACTATTTCAGCAATTTTTCCCGCTCAAATAACGACTGCATCATATTTAAACTTTAATTCAAAAAATTGGGTCCACTTTTGATCATGTTTGCCGTTTGCTTAATCGACAAAAACACCACAGGGCTTTTAGTTTTAACACTGGGGTTGTTCCTATCTGACATTTCGGAAGGTACACGGAAAGCAAAATAGACCCAAAATTTGAGTTTAAGCCAAGGAGTGTGACAAAATCTAAAAAAATCTATCTACCTATCTATCTTTATTAACGAGATTTTTAGCCCTGGGCTAGTTCATCTCGGGACCAACGGCTTTACTTCCCTTCCGAAGGAAGTCGTCACTGAAATTTTTAGTGACTATCTCGGGGATGGGATTCGATCCCAGGTCCTCGGCGTGAGAGGCGTGTGTTCTAACCACTACACCAGGTCCGTCTAAAAAATATTTTTTGGACTTAAACAAAAGAAAAACATTTGAAAAATTGAGTAAACATGTGTTTTTGGCCTAAACTTAAGCGTTTGGCATTAAAATTGGGACAGGCCTTTAGGACCCTATTGACCATTTTTGCATTTGTATCTCGTGTGGCAGGTACGATGATACTCTATGCCCTGGGAATTGAGAAAGCTTCCAACCCGAAAAGATCCTCGACTTGTGGGATTCGGACTACGACCCTCAGCTTGGTCATGCTAAATAGCTGCGCGTTTACCGCTACGGCTATCTGCCCGCTTACATCATTATTATTTGTTTCTTTTTGGAATAACGTATCAACTGGGACAGGATTCCGGAAAAGAATTTCGTCCGGGTTCCGAAAGGGATTTTCGTCGGAATTCCGAAAAAAGAAACCATTGAGATATCGAATGAAAATTTTGTTAAGATTTCTGAAAGAAATTCGTCTGGATTCTGAAAAGGAAAGGGCCTCGTCAGGAAATCGAATAGGAATCCCGTCAGGATTCCAAAAAGGAGTCTCGTCAGGATTTTGAAAGTGAAACCCATCAGCATTCCAAAAATGAATTCCATCAGGATTTCAAAAGGGGATCCCATCAAGATTCTGAAAAAAATGAAAGGGAATCCCATCAAGATTGCGAATATCGTCAGGATCTCGTCAGGATTCCGAAAAGGAATCCCATCAGTTTCTGAAAGAGAATCCTGTCAGTATTCCGAAAGGGAATCCGGCAAGGATTATTAAAAGGAATCTCGCCAGGATTCCGAAAAGAAATCCAAGATTCTTTGTTATTTTTCTTCTTTTTGGAAGAACGAACCCAGTGAGACAGAGTGTTCTCATGGTAAATTAACCATACGCATTTCACTCAATTTTTAAACTTTCTAAAATGTTTAATATCAATGTTAATTCACTGCTATTGATTAAAAAACGTATATTTCAAATTCTCCAATAATTTGAAATACTTATCTACTATTAAAATCTTATAACGTTCGTGAACTCGGACATCTGCCAAATAGTTGAATTAGCAGCATGATAGAGTTTACTCAAATAATAATAAGCACTAATAATAACCACTATCAGCGTAATAGATACATACAGGTATTATAATAGCACTACAAATGTTTACACGCCTAATAACAGCACACATTGCGTTGAATGTATGGAGATGCGGGACAAAAATAAAAACTAGAAGCACATTTGCATAAATGACATATAATATACGCATAATCGCAAAACTGTAATAAGCGTCAATTTCATTATTTTTCGCCTGCATGCAAATTTTGAGTGTTTGAAATGTTGTGTAAGCTTGAGTGTGAACTATTAACCTCATTTTTGGAATCGTACAGCATTACAAGAATAGTTCTTTGCTCATAAAACCGTTTATTGTTGAATTACGTGCTTATTTCAAAAGAAATTGATTACAGTAAGGAGTATTATGCAAAAAACTAATTATATGACATGTTAAATTTTATTTCCTCAAAAATCGATTAAATTCCAAAGATTATTTGTCGAACGAATCCACAACAATATGTTCCTTCCCATTGTATTGACGTTATTTTCCCCTTTAAACCGTTTTTCGATGTCCTTAAAATCTTGATGTGCTCGCTCGCCTTGCTTGTCTGAAAAACTTTCAAGGTTTCTTTCAAGGAGACAAATCAACGAATGCATTTTCTATATAACATTAATGTCTAGCCTTTTATAGCTAGCCATCATGTTACTTATGAGTTCTTTGTAATTGTTAGTTCTATGATTCCCCAGAAAACCTGTATGTTCTGTTCCAAATTTTGGTAAGCAGATTTTTCATCAATTTTCAATCGAATATTCCCATCTCAACTTTCATGTCACTTAATTTTGGGAAAAAATCCTTCAGATGCTCGTTCACTTTAGAAGTCAACAATTTGAGACGACTTCTAAAAAGCACTGTATAAATCTGGTTTATTGTCTGGGGACATATAAAAAAAAGGACGTGGTGGCCATGCTGATTCAAAATATTAATCCCCATCATTGTTCCAAGATTATAAGACTTTTTTCTGGATGAATGCACAACGACCTTTTTGGACGTTGAATTCCACTCCTCTGGCACCACTTTTTACCCACTAATGAGGGCCTTAGATTCGAATAACAATGCGTATGAGCCACATCAGGAGCTGACCATATAATAGGCAAGTATTGACCGATGTTCCCTCTTGAGCAGCATTGAATGGCTGCAAACACAAAGATGATTTGGAGAAAAATTTTCGTTGATTTGTGGATCCCTCCATTGTTTAACCTTCAATGTTTAATACCCAGAACAAAGCAGTTAACGGGCACCATATCGATATGATATTCATATGAAGATATAGTTATCACACAAGCATAGGATTGATAAAACAAGTAGTTCAAAGTCCGTTGATCTGTCAGGAAACATTAGTATAACACGTGACCCTTTTTTTCTTTGAAATCAAGATTCCTCTCCCCCGTCGTTGCCTTTTCTCCATATACAAATTTAAAGAGGCCACGTGGTTTATGGAGAGCCTCTTGATCTTAAATTCGATATTGTAAACATGAAACATAATTACCTGCAAGGACCCTTCATAAACAACGTGATTATATTTTTGGTATTCTTCATTCTCCTTTCCCTTGTGGTCAACTCTTCAAATTTTTATTTTTATTTATGTTACCTTTGAACCGACCCCTTTTTCCTGAAATGAACACGCAAATTATGGACGACTTCACAGTATGGTCAAGGAGTTGATATTTCTGGATAGATAGCTGGTGGATTGAAGTAGTACTAAAATCGATGATTTCAACCTTTTATATCAAATATTCCGGGGCCCAGATAGCCGTAGCGGTAAACGCGCAGCTATTCAGCAAGACCAAGCTGAGGGTCGTGGGTTCGAATCCCACCGGTCGAGGATCTCTTCGGGTTGGAAATTTTCTCGACTTCCCAGGGCATAGAGTATCTTCGTACCTGCCACACGATATACGCATGCAAAAATGGTCATTGGCTAAGTAAGCTCTCAGTTAATAACTGTGGAAGTGCTCATAAGAACACTAAGCTGAGAAGCAGGCTCTGTCCCAGTGGGGACGTAACGCCAGAAAGAAGAAGATATCAAATATTCCATCATTTGCGATACTTAAAAAATGGGAAGAGTACAAAAAAGGGGGGAGAAGAGGCACATTAATTCTACTGTTCTGAAAATAAAACATTGTGTCGGGTTATTGGTTAGATTAGATATTTAAATAAAAAATGCAAAACGTTCAAATGTATTTTTAAAATGACCTCGAGCAGACACGTACATTCTGAAAACACTATTATTTTTGTTAATTTTTATACTTTCAAGCCCGGGGTGTCCCGTCCCGTCATAATAAGAGCACCAAACAAAATAGGGGACATACCAAATTCAATTCAATTGAACAATAAGATTTATTAAGGGGGCAGGATCCGTCATTGATTTCGGGATTTTCAAAAGCAGTTTTTTCGTTCAAAATCAAGAAAATTTGCATGAAAATGTGTTCACTGTATTCTATTCTCCAACCGAAACACAATGAACACATTTTTATCGAATAATTTTTAGATTTGGACAGAAAAACTGATTTTGAAGTTTCGATGATGACGATGATGACGATGACGGAGCATTGAGCGTTAAACATGTGAAACCGAAAGGTCGTTGCGCGAATTTTTGTAACGCCTTTTGTTTTTCATGTTCAACTTGAAATGCCTCGTAATCTAGATTAAATATAGACAAACCATCTTCGACAAAGATGTTCAGGAGATAAAGGGCTGACATGCGGTGATTATTCAGTTTCGGAATTCCACCACTAGGCAACGCTAGTGTGCATGAAAATTTGTTTTGTAAATATCTCAGGAGCCTGACCACGTAGAAAAATGGCGTCTTCTGCAGAGTTGTACAGTAGCTCAAGGACTATCAATCATTGTTGGAGGCAGTTTATTCAACATTTTGCAATCAGGTGGCGCTAATGAGCATGAAATTTTTGTTTTTTTTTTTTTCGATATCTCAGGAGCCTGAACACGTGGAAAGATGGCGTCTTTGGAAAAATTGTTTAATAAGCCAAGAGCTATTATTATTAAAACAAAAATAGAAATTTTGCCACCAAACTGTGCATAATAGTTTTGCTTTGCAGATATCTTAGAATAAAAGTATTTGGAACAATTGTGAGAAGGAAAGCAGAAATAAGTTGAATTTTCGTTAGAAATTAAAAGGTAAAACGATAAACAGGAGGATACGAGTTGGTAAAATAAGTTGTTATGGACACATTCAAAGAGGATCGTAAAATCATCCATTGAAAATTGCACACAAATTTAAATTTAGTAGGAAAAAAGAAGGAAGGCCGAGCTATACGTGGAAAAATTTATTGGATCAAGATCTAGGAACCTATGCAAACATAGAGCCCTTACTAAAAATCAACATGAGTTAAAACCAAAAGCTGTAGAAATCCTCCAACAAGAGAAGAGTGAAATCCAAGATGGCAAAGAAGATGTTATTTGAAATAAATGAGAAAAAAAATTCTAAGAAATCCACAAACTAGAGCATAGTGAAGTTTCAGATTTCGGAGAAGATGATAACTATCCATCTATATAAATAAAAATGGAATGGTGTTTGTATGTCACGAAATGGCTTGGGAACGGTTCAACGGATTGATATGAGTTTTTTACTATTGCAAGGGATGCGACGTGATTGTGCGAGGAAAAAGTTTTGGAAAAAGTGGGAGGTCGGGAAAACGGGAGAAGACTATTGTGTCATTTTGTACAGGGAATTACATAACGTTTAACAACTGTCTACTTGATGGCAAGACGATTTTTGCCGGGACCACTAGTTCGTAGTAAATTCGAATCAAAATTCAGATAGAACAAGTATAAAATTTAGAAGTTCAATTTATATAATCAATAAATGAGGATAGTGGACGGTATTGTGAACGAGAAAAATAATTGCCCCTGTTTTGGCTCAGATGTAGTGTCTTAAGGGGTCATGGATACTATGGGCAAAGTAGGGTATTTGATGTATTCCAACTATCTGTCAAACTTATGACGTACCCTTTTGAAACGAACCACCAGACGGAAATCTTAATGAGGTGTGGCCTATTTAGAATTGGAACATACATAAATTGGAATAATTTGGATATAATTCAACAAACATGAATTCTGTTTTAACTCAAATGTTACATTGCTTGTAAGTCTCAAAGGCAAAATAATAACAAAATTTTTTATCCCCTTTTATAAAAAGATGTCGGACTTTTCCCGGAATACGGTTAATTTGCGCACACTATTTTCATTCCTAGTTTAAACAAGTTCGTCCCATTAAGTTTACACTTCGTCGATGTTTTGGCGATACTTTGATTCGCTCTTAGCTTCCGCTTTATAATAGCCCAAAATCTCTTAATAAGGCCGAGTTGGGGTCAATTACGTGGGTATCACCTATCATGAAAAAAAAACCTTAAATTCCGTCAAAATTAGCTCAAACAACTTCATGGTACGGAATTTGGCCACATTTCTCTAATGTTGTTCGCTATTTGGTTGTCTGCAGACATGGTATGATCGGAGGCTTCAATATCCGAAGCCGAATCCATTGCACAGTACTGCACGGCAAAAAGTTCGGTTATGGCCAAATTGCGGTCTAAAATGTTTGGATTTGAATCAATGGTCCTGATTTTAATGCACAGCTGACGGAGCACAGTAACTGCCCGACGCTTCCCTTGTGGCTTGCGATCTGGGGATTTTTTTTATTTACTTACGGATTTGGGCCGAAAGGTCTCAGATTTTCATGAAACTTTTTGTACAGGCAGGGCTCATCAATACATGAATAAAAAAAATTGAGAAAAAATCAGGGTCGCCTATTTTCCCGGGAAACTCAGTTGAATTTTTTTTGTTTTCCCCTGACACTACTTACTTGAAAAATGCAAATGCAATGTATGCAACCATGAAAATGATTTTAAAATTAAAGCAGAATGGCTTTTTTCCAAATCTCATATGGAAAAGGTCCTTGTGATGGTATCGGTGGCAACATTAAGCGAATGGCTAGAGATGCTAGTATTAGAAAATTGATGATTTTTCAAAGTAAGTAGTGTCAGGGGAAAACAAAAAAATTTCAACTGAGTTTCCCGGGAAAATAGGCGACCCTGAATTTTTCTCAATTTTTTTTTATTCATGTATTGATGAGCCCTGCCTGTGGAAAAAGTTTCATGAAAATCTGAGACCTTTCGGCCCACTTTGTACGGAAATAAAAAAAAATCCCCATCTGTCAAAATAGTTACTTCGTAATTATTCAGTACGAGCCACACAGTATTTATTGAAAAACCTAGCGCTTTTGCACTTTCTATTCCTGATCAAGACGTAGAGGAAGTTCAAGACAAATGGCAGTGTCAACAAAAACATCGACAAACTACAAACTAAATGGAACGAATTTGCCAAAACAATGGATGGGAATACTGTGCGCTGGTTAACGAACCGTAGTCAAAATAAAAAAATCGGGAGGGGGATGATTTTTTTTTAAATTTTTCTTTTGAAGTTTACAGGCAATGCAACATTTGGGTTTAAACAGAATTCAATTTTATTAAATTGTATCCGAGTTATGTCAAATTATGTATGTTTCAATTTTAAATGGGCATCGTCTTAGCTTCTATGTGATTCAATAGGTGAAGATTAGGGTGAAGATGCATCAAAGTATAACCTCAAATTTACAAGATCACAGATCTGAAAAACCACACAATTGTTCATCCAGTTAAACAGATCGGTCACCACCAGCAATCAAGAAGAACGCATGTTTAGTTCTCCAGATTTTTGCTCTTGAAAATTTGAGGTGTCAACGATGCATCTTCACCATAGACTGCGGATGTATTGTGTATTTAATAATAATAAATTTCTAATGGGGGCCTTCCTTAGCAGAGTGGTTAGGGTCCACGGCTACAAAGCACAGCCATGCTGAAGGTGTCTGGGTTACATTCCCGGTCGGTCCAGGATCTTTTCTTAATGGAAATTTCCTTGACTTCCCTGGGCATAACTGTGGAAGTGCTCATAAGAACACTTAGCTGAGAGGCAGGCTCAGTCTCAGTGAGGACGTAATGCTAAGAAGAGGACGAAAATTCTAATGAATTTTTGACGATTTATTTTGGAATCTTGCAATAATTTGCTCCTGTACATTTGGATTCTGACCATAATTTCATGTAAATTCTAGAAGAATCACATAACGCCCAGCAGAATCCGGCACAGTAATGAAAAACTCCTCTTTCCCTCCTTCGCACACTTCTCACAAAACATCACGTGCTTGTTTACAAAACCACAAACCACCAACCGAAAGTACGTCTCGACTGTTGTCTGTCACGATCCTCATCCCTGCCCATCCAGAAGAAAAAAAAATATGGAAGGACAGACCACTAGGGTTAATTTTTTTTCCTTCGCTCGTAAAATGAGCGTAAAATGTGTTTTTGGTCTCCTTACGCAGCGCGGCACCTCAAGAAATAAATCCTAAACCTCCGACGAGAAAAAACAGATCGTTGACCTTTACCTCATACCCCGGCGAGGAAATAGAGAAAAACCCCGAAAAAAAGGTGGCAAGAAGATTTTTTCTCACACTCTGGCATCGCATTGCATCGGAAGGACCCCCGCGACAGATTGGAAGCAAGTGTGCTTTGCTTTGAGGGCGCTGCTGATGAATTAAGCGCGCGGCACTCTAACCTTTCTCGGTCGGTTGGGTGACACACAAAATGTGTGAGAGATTGGGCTGCGGTTGAGATAAAATGCATCCTGCATCCGTGGATTCGAGTGATGGTGGGAAAAAATCGAATTGGAATGGACCAACTGCGCTGGGAGAGTAGCGTAGCAAGGGGGTTCTGAAGGGCACCCGAATCGTGGAAAGAATTGAATCATAGGCGAGCTTTTGAGTTATCACAATTCTCCAATTCCAACAAAAAAAATGATAATTTTGGATTTTAAATTGAAACATTTAGAGCAATATAAGCTTCTAGCTTTGCGGTTAGTGTCAGGGGGCATTTAGCCGCATCGTACTAAGGAGTATTTTTTCGATACCTGCTTCAGACCGAAAAACTTTTCGTGAGGAATGTTTTCCAACTGTGTCACTGGGCATTGCATGCTAGTCAGTTGTCTAGTGAGGTGTTTCCTTCAAATATCATGAAACATTCACCGAAAAAGAATAGCTTATAAAATAACAATTTTCGCGTAAAAATATTAAAATTAATAGTAATGCTTTCAAATTAATCAATTTCATTCTGGATTTTACCAAAACTCGACCCCCAGAATCGAAACCGCCCAGAGCTCTGATACCCCTGTCTACGCCATTGAAGGTGGGCTCGCTCCTGGTAGCGTGGCGTTGACAATCTTTACGCGGAAGTCGAAGACGTTTTTTCACTTCTCTACTTAGACGTAAAAAAGGATACTTGCTCGATCGGCTTAAGAAGTGGGGGAAGATTTTTTTTTTGATAATGTCGCGGTTAAACATCATGTGTGTGCGTCCGTAGTGATGATGCTCGTTAATAGAAAGTGAACGCGTTTTGTGGCTTCCTGTGGAGGCGCGAGTTTTGGTGTGGGAAAAAAATCTCACGTCCGGCTATTCAGCTGTTGTTTTCGTTTGCGCTGTTGTTGGTATGAAGGTGAAAGGAAAAGGTCCTGGTAATAAATATTCAAATTCGAGATATCCTTTCGTGGTCAGGAAGTCGCGGCTGGGGAACAGATGGCGGATGCGAGTGGAACTAATTCAAGTAATGAGATTTTCCGAAGGTACTCCAGATGTCGCTACAAATAACTTATGTTGAGATCTTTGGTTTTCCGCCATGCAGTTCCAAGAAATGGTGGGAGTTTTTTTTTATATCGTGTCACTTCTATTGGTGACCGGTTTCCATCTTGAAAAAATACAATCGGTCCTATTTACTTCATTCAAACAACCAACGTCAACGGATTTTCCTTTTTTCGAGACACGCCACTTTCGGGGAAAATTCCAAGGAGACGTGCTGCTGTGTGTATTTAATTACAACAACAAAAAAGGAAAAAGGGTTGCAAACATGGTTCGTGCTCGTGGAGTAAATAGTAGGATGAAAGGGGCCAAGCATATACGGTCGCTGCTGATTTTCGCGGGAAACATAAAAAATTCGTCATTATTCACGATTCTAAAGAACTTGCCATGGGGCGATAGGGCAGCGGGCTAGGAAAAAATCGATGGAAACTTGCTTTGTGACACAAATTACCTCCAGGCGTGGTATATATAAAAGGTTCGGAAATGGTTGCTGAATTAACAATTTGTTGATTGAAATGTCGTAGATAGATTGGATCAAAAAACCTATTTTTATTTATTTATTACAGATTACTATGAATTTAACAAAGTGTGCTAAAAATTAAAGTTTTTGAATTTTACAATCAAACTTTCATACCGAATATAAATGAATGTTTTTTCTATGTCTAGAAGACCACGACTAGCTTAATGACTTTTAAATTTATTGAAACCAATAAAATTCGTTACATGTAAAAGTTTATGAGAGGTTGAATGTCCATGTCAGTAGCCGAATTTTTCATTGACAAAAATTGAATGTTTGATGATGTGAACCATCATTTTGTTCAAAATAAGTTTTTCAATGAGCTTGCTAGGGGAAAGCAAGCTTATTGGATGATAACTTGAAGCTTCGAAAAGACTTTGTCTGGTTTTGAAATTGGTACAAACTAAGATTTGTTTCAATTTGTTGGGAAAATTTGTTTAATATTGCCTACTTTTTGATGAGGATGTGAAAAATATCATCATCATCATGTTCAAAAACGTTCAAAATTTTATTTTTTTCAAAAACAGTTCTAATATCTTCCAAATCAGTTCCCTGAGAATTGTTGGAAATGTTTTCTTAATTTAGAATATTTTAGAATTCCCGAGCAACTTGATTTTCATTTGGACTAGTGAGATCGAATATAAAATTGCGTGCGCATTTAAACTGCATAGCAAGTTCTCAAGATGTTTCGCTTTTTGATAACATTTTATTTTCCGCACTCAGCGGTGGTACTGTAAATGGCTGGGCATGACTTACCTTTGTTACCTCGTATACCTGCAGGAATAAAATAGACCCCTTTGTGTGGTCCTTAGCCTCTTGCCCAGCAACTCCTATCCCTACCTCCTCGTGGTAGTGGCCTGGGTACGAGTAACCTTGGGGAAGATCTGGTAACCAACCCCGGTGGGATCTTTGGTCGTATGATGACAGGGAACGTGAGTACGACAACTGCCCAAGCCATGACGTCAAAATAATCATAGGAGATCTAAACGCTCAGGTTGGCCAGGAAGAGGATTTCAGCACGACTATTGGAAAGTTCAGCGACCACCGGCTGACGAACGAAAACGGCTTATGACTAATCGATTTCGCCGCCTCCAAGAATATGGCCGATCGTAGCACCTACTTCCAGCATACCGATACACCTGGATACACCTGGAGATCACCACAGCAGACATAATTACAAATCGACCACATTCTGATTGATGGACGGCACTTTTCCGACATTATCGACGTCAGGACCTTTCGTGGCGCTAGCATCGACTCTGACCACTATCTGGTGATGGTTAAACTGCGCCCAAAACTCTCCGTTGTTAACAACGTACTGTACCGACGTCCACCCGGTATGACCTAGAGTGGCTTAAGCAATCGAATGTCGCAGCGGCATACGCGCAGCACTTCGAGGCTGCATTACCGGGAGAGGGTAAGCTGGATGATGCCCCTCTTGAGGACTGCTGTAGAGCAATATAAGCAGCCTTCAACAATGCATCTGAGAGCAACGTCGGGTACGTGGGACGGAGTCGACGAGGAATGTAGGCAGATTCTGGAGGAGAAGAATGCAGCGTTGGAGATCATGCTGCAGCAAGGGACCCGGCAGAACGTGGAACGTTATAGACGGAAACGGCAACAGCAGATCCTCCTCTTTCGGGAGAAAAAACGCCACTTGGAGGAGATGGAACAGCTGTGCCGGTCTCAAGAAACACGTAAGTTAGGTATGAGCTTCTGATATCCCGCAACGGCTTCGTGTCGCGAGCCGAGATGTGCAGGGATAAGGATAGGGGCATTTTGATGAACGAGCGTGAGGTGATCGAAAGGAATAAGCAGCACTACGACACACACCTGAATGGCACTGAGAGCACGGGAGAAGGACGGGACAACAAAGGAAATGCCTTCGTCAGTACTGCGGAGGATGGAAACCAACCAGCCCTCACTATGAGGGAGGTTGAGGATGCCATTCACCAGCCCAAGAACAATAAAGCTGCTGAATGCATGAAGATGGGCCCGGAGAGACTGACCATTTGTCTGCACCGGTGTGCAAAATTGTGTGAAGGATTCAGGCGAACACTCCATTTCGTTTGAATCTCGCCGGGGACTACGACTAGGGATGGTCCATTCAATACGTAAGACAATTTTTCGGGGATTTTCAATTCCCCTCTCCCCCCATGGTAAGATTTTTTGTATAAAAATTTAAAAAAAATTGTATGGCGCGTAAGGAATCTCGGCGAAGGATGAACCACGAGCTCGTTCAACTCTACGGCGAACCCAGTATCCAGAAGGTGGCCAAAGCTGGAAGGATACGATGGGCAGGGTATATTGCAAGAATGCCGGACAGCAACCCTGCAAAGATGGTGTTCGCTTCGGATCCGGTTGGTACGAGAAGGCGTGGAGCACAGCGAGCTAGGTGGTCGGATCAAGTGCGTATCGATTTGGCGAGCGTGGGGCAGAACCGAGAATGGAGAGATGCGGCCGCGATCCGAGTTATTGTGGCGTGAAATTGTTGATTCAGTGTTATCTGTTTAGATGTTAACTAAATAAATGAATGAAATATGACTTGACACAGATTTCTAATAAAAAAAAGTTTTTTTTTGCGAACTTGTGAAAAAATGGTACGAAAATATCGATATATTAGAATTATGAACAAAAAACCAAAGAACGGTAGTAGTGTATCTAGATTTCCATAAACAGTATCACGTGGTTCATGGATAAATCACGTCTTACCCCATATAGGGTAGATGTACCAATAGTGGAGGTTCTAAGCACGATTGAACTTCATTTAACCGCGTAAATTCAAAAAGCGCAATTAATGTAACGGGAAGTAACGATCATTGACCTAATGAAAAAAATGATTTCATCGCAGTAACCCACGGCATTTCAGTGAAAAATAATACCTCCACTATTGGTACACTGTTCCTTTAATTGCGGTATATTTTTAATTTGTGTTCCTATAGTATAGCGGTATCTGTTGTTTTCTTATGGAATCCTCCACTATAGGAACACTTTACCGCAACTATTGGAACAAGTAAGTAAAGTTTTAGCAATTTTAGTTTTAAAGCAATTTGAATGCTCTTTTCAACTATTCCGTGTATCAACAAGCCAATACGTCGATTGGCAGTGTCGGTGCTGTGGCTAATGGAATAAAATCAGTGAAAACGGCATTACCGCAACTATAGGAACACTTACCCTACTGCAGCATTCTTGCCTTAGATTGAGTCGTAAATCCCACCAGTGTTCCAATTTCACGGTATCTAATGTTCATCTCATTTGTAGCACTACAAACCACACGATGCAACATGTGTTTTGCCTCTTGTCAAATGTAAGCCGATCCCCGAAACGACGGAGACGACTATCGAAAACATCGGCAGTGGCGGAACGACCTATATATTTCCAAATGAACGATTTTCCCACAGTCTTACAATGGTGATGATACGGGGGTAGGAGGATGAAGCAAGGAAGACATCGCAAACCAAAGTGCATACAGTAGGAGGAGGAGGACGAGTGCATAATGACAAGGAAATATGCGTGGTTTCCCAAATTGAAGAAACCACAAGTGTGTTGATTTTGATCTGTTGCTGCTGCGGATAAGTAAAGATGGCAAAGAAAAAGCAACAAATTGAGGTCCTGGCAGGGATCTTGTTGGTGGATGGAATAAGCGTGCAAAGGTTCTTTGCGGTAAGATGTACCAAAGCAACAATATATCGACAAGCAAGCTTTAAATTTTTTAATGTTTAGCCTTTGTGGGATTAAACTGAAACGATATTTTAACTATTGGCCTTATGATGTTTATCTATTTACATGATTGATTCAATAATGATTCTCATGGGTCAATGTTAATGGCCCTTATGAGTTGAGATAGCAGCTTAATCAAAAAAGAAAAAAAGAAATTTTTCACTTGATCGGGTAAGGTGATCATATTTCAGTCAGAATTTTCCCTTCTTTGATTAGGCATTTGCAAATATTCCTCCATATGGTGAAGAAGGTATCATGTTGCTAACAGTGATTACAAAATTAGTAAAAAATAGACTGTATTGTTCTATCTAATACCTTTTTCGGCCACAATGTCTATATTTCTACAGAAACTTCACTAACTACTCACCCAATATTTGAATAAGTTCAATATTTGGAATTTTACATTATAAATGGGTCTAATATTTAGTTGTTGACTACGTTGACTACGTTTCTGCAAAATTGAGAAATCAAAAACCATCAATCACACCCAATAAAATACCAAGTTCTCAGTTCTGCTTCATTGAACACATTTTTTTTTCACTTTCGCCCTTTCGACATGACTTGTAAACCACATTCTAAAAAATCCACACCAATTATTCCAAACCAACCGAAGTTGCACGCATCCCTTGATTAATTGTCACCTTGATGGATTTTAACTCTTCTATTTTTTCCAATCATTTCCGATTTCCTACGCGAGACAGCGAGAAAAAAGAATCGAACCAAATTAGACACACTTTCCCGTGTATGATTTACCAGGCATCAATTAATGATTGAGCTCCTTTTTCACCCTAAGGACAGCACCCTTTCGAGGTAACAAAACAGAAAATCAAACTCAGCTGCCGCAACCGTTCAATCATATGCAAATTCGATTGACTATTAACCGAATTCTTTCGATTTTTGATCAATAGGAAGACGCTACCGGGACAGACACCCGACAAGAAAGAGAGTTGCTTGAGCGCATGCAAATCCCGTCTTGGTAAGGTCCTGGCGGCGAGGACCTCGAATCGTATGCAAATGAGCGCGTTTTATTCTAGGGCCTTGAGCGCGAAGGATCCTTAGCCTGGGAAAAAACTGTTTAAAAAGTAACGTTTAAATGGGTTATGCAAATCAATGTCGGGATTCAAACAGAAGAATGCACGTTACGCTCTATTTGGATATTTATTGATAAATGTGTGAAAGGTACACAAAGACGACACAATGCGGCTGGGTGTGAAGAAACTAACAGCTGCTTCTGTTATATTGCCAAAAGTATTGGAGGATGGGTGATTAATTTGTAGGTTTTATAAAAATCTACTGTTTTCGTCTCAACAACAATTGTTATATGCAAATTATTGTGTTGTCATAACTGACAAATGCAATTTTTAGATGTTTTGATTTATCTATCATGCCTCTATAAGTATACTTAACGAAATGTCCATTATTCCAAAGGTCCGTATGCGAAACGTCTTTATGCGAAATGGGACACACCATTATAGATGCTTTCAAATCTGAAGCCTGTGTGTTTGATTAAGTCAAGTCGAAAATCTTTTCGTCGATTTTTTTTTTCGACTTACTGGAAGATGTTATAATCTTTTTTGCAATTTTTCATCGTAATAGGCTGTTTTTCATCACGCCAATCTGTCATGAAACGGCCTACTTTCCTGCACTGAAGTATGCAGTGCGGGAATAATCATAACGCAACTGAAACCAGTGCTGTAATGATTCATTACGCAACGTTTTCTCATAACGTAACCGTTTTGAGTTGCGTAATGAATCATTACACATTTTTTTCCAGAAATTGTGAAATAATGATGAATGCATTCCGATATAATTTCTGATGCCTTCAAATGGTCTTCTATGAAATTGCAAAAAATGTTGTACGTAACTCGTTGCAGAACTCGATTTTTCACCACTCGTCGTAATTATCCTACTCGGCAAGCCTCGTTGGATAAATTTACGAGTCGTACTGTTTGTGTGTGTTTTTTTGTTTTTTCAAGGGGGAAATCTGCAAACAGATTCCCTGAGAAGGTAACTCAGGGAATGCGGGGATGACGCACCAACGACGACCCGCTAAAACCAGTCTATGCACTGTGCTTGAGCAATTTTGAGCAATCTTTTAGAATTGCTCAAGTGGTGAACAGTGCATCGACATGACCCTTGGACTCAGACCCTTATCTCCCCGGAACCACCTTACGGTATTTCTTCGGGGAGGGAGCAGTGCATATAGCACAACACGTGTAGCAGAAGTAGCCTAGGCAAACTGCTTCTCCTAGCCGACTTAACAATGTTACAAGGGACCAGCTTCGGCAGGGCTAATCCTCTGCAACCAACTCTTGGTCGGCGCGCCATAGGCGCTGCAATTCTAACATAATGTGAGTGACAGCCGTAGTTACTGCATTCCAGCACTCGGCATCCGCACACATTATCTCTATTATATTGTCGGGGGACATGTCCCCTCCGCATGTAGTTAGCATGCGACCTTTAGCACCATTGAAACGGGGGCAATCGAACACGACATGCTCCGCTGTTTCCTCTGCACCAGCACAATTGGGGCACGCAGGAGATTCTGAGTGCCCGAACCTTTGCAGGTACTGTCTATAGCAATCATGTCCTGACAGAAATTGCGTCAGGTGGAAGTTCACTTCCCTATGATTTCTACCATACCAATCTGACACATTTGGTACTAGCCGATGGGTCCATCTACCTTAAGTGGAGTTATTCCATTCCTGCTGCCAGCTTCTGAGCGTTTCCTCTTTACACGTGTCGCGGATTCCTCTGGTACCCCTTTGGTTGAAGCATTGAACACCTTCCTTGATGATGAGCCCTATGGGCGTGATGCTATGATGCACACGGCACTCCGTCCGGTATGCACTTGCTATTCTTAAGCACATTATCCTGTACATGCTTTCCAACCGCTTTAGGGTTCTGATTGTTCTAAGCGCTTTTGACCACATTGGTCCTCCATACCTTAGTATGGATAGCGCCACGCTTGCCAGTAGCTTGCGTTTGCTGGCAATTACAGTAGAGCTTTTAGACATCATCCTCGAAGGCGCTGCTATAGCCCTAGATGCCCTTTTATAGGTATATTCAACGTGGCTAGCGAAGCTGAGCTTGTCATCGATTATTACCCCAAGATGCCCAAGGGATCGCTTGGACTCTATGGTGCAATCACCTACCGAGATAAGCGCCCGTTGCTCGGACTTGCGGTTGTTGACCACCACCACCTCAGTCTTGTGACGGGCCAACCTAGTTTCCTAGACTTCATCCATTCCTCAACTATAGAAATAGAGTGCGCTGCTGTCAACTCTACTAGCTCCTTCGATTCACCATAGACCACTAAAGTGATATCGTCGGCGAAGCCAATAATCTTAACACTCGTCGGAAGGGGCAGCCTCAGTACGTCATCGTACATCGCATTCCATAACAGCGGGCCCTGGATTGAACCTTGAGGTACTCCCGCGTAATTCGAACGCTTTTCTGCCTCTCTTCTGTGTCATACAGTAGATTCCTACCATCAAAATAGCTTTCTAGAAGCTTGCACAACTGTACCGGTACCTTGAGACGGTGAAGTGCATGTGCTATTGCTTCCCAGCTTGCGCTGTTGAACGCATTCTTCACATCCAGAGTGACAACCGCGCAGTAACGGATGCCGCTCCTTTTATGCTCGATTGCCACCTCAGCTGTTTGAACGACCGACTGAATGGCGTCCAGAGTAGATTTACCTTTTCTGAATCCAAACTGGTTGTTGGACAGGCCTTCCGCACTCTCCGTATACGGTACTAGCCTGTTGAGAATCAACCTCTCCAATAACTTGCCCGTCGTATCTAGTAGACAGATAGGTCTATACGCCGACGGGTCACCTGGTGGTTTCCCCGCCTTTGGTAGTAGCACCAATTTCTGTCGCTTCCATACATCCGGGAAGATTCCTTGATCAATGCAGCGTTGCATCGTGGTTCTGAACATGTCCGGATCCGCGTTCACTGCCGCTTTTAAGGTAACATTCGGGGTACCGTCGGGTCCCGGTGCCTTGTTTGACGCGAATGATTTCACGACTTCTGTCAGCTTTTCGTTCGTCACTCTCATCACTTCTTCTCCTTCATCTGCCGGCGCTAGAGGCCATGGGCTTATGGGATGGTGCGGGAAGAGTACATCGATTATCAATCGCAGCCATTCGGGCGACTTCTCTTGGGGCACTATGGCACCTTTGGTCTTAGCCATTACCACTCTGTAGGCGTCACCCCGACGTCGAAACGCGCTGTTTTCCATCCTCGGGCTTGGATCGAGTTACATCGCGCTGCCTTCCGCCCGCCTGGTATTATACTATAGCGAATCGACTGATGATCGCTATGACTATAGCCGTCATCAACGCGCCAGTTCATGGTACAGTCGCCCCACAGTAATGGATAGCACACAGATATGGATCAAAGTTGGCTTAAATGGTGAATATCTCATCAAATAGAGTTGCAATTACGCAGAGCACATTTTATCTACGTGAACCATACATCTGTACAGCATTGCAATCAATCATAATATCTTCGAGCATATTTTATTCGTCCGTATGAAATAAAATGTTTTCCGTATTCATAGAATCGTTGATTCATAACTGTGGGGCATTGAAACCCGTACCACAGTTATGAATCAACGATAAGACGATTCCGAAAGAAACGCCGAAATGTATACTTTCACTAACACACCATTCGTTCTAACACACCATTCGTTTAGTTCACAGATAAATTGCTTTTGTAGTGTTCTGATCCATAATACGAGTCGATTTGATCCATATTAGGGACCCTTCTGTTCCACTGATCCACATCTGTGGGATGGACAACGTTTTAAATTTCTATCGAAATCGACACTTTTTCGTAAATATTCGCGGTTTTTATTATGAATTCTCGAAAACAATCATATTCGGCATTGCCAGGCGGGTAATTTTGTTTTGTACAAGGTCCCCATGATTTGTAGTCATATTTTATTCTTAAAAATTACCCTTAGCTGATCCATAACTGTGGGGTGACTGTACCTTAAAGGTTAGGACTACAAAACGTCACCACAAAACTGTACATTTAATGCGGATTCCAACGACTCGTACTGTAAAAATCATCATTCTGCAACTTGTTCCGTGTTCGGAATTGGACCACCCTAATTCAAACCAAATTTTCAAAGCAGTGCTTTTGGTTTGAATTAGAATGGTCCAATTCCGAACATTCTTGAAAATAAATAGTTTTCTTCCTCGGCTCCACTTTCTTTACAGGTTAATTGGGTCCTTATTTTTTTATGGATTCTTGTTTTTATTTCATAATACAAAAGAGCATGTTCTTGCAACTACTGTGAGAATTTTTCCAGCTCAAATAACAACTAGAACATATTTAAACTTTAATTTTAAAAAATGTTCGACATATGAATTTTGGCACATTTTAACATGTTTGACGTTCGCATAGTCGACCTAAACACCACAGGGGTTTTAGTTTTAACACTGCCGTTGTTCCTAACTTACATTTCGGAAGGGACATGGACAACAAAATATACCTACCCAAAATTTGAGTTTAAACCAAGGGTTGTGACACAATTTCAAAATCCATAGAAAAAATTGTTTTGGGCTTAAACCAACGAAAATCGTTTAAAAATTTAGTAAACATGTGTTTCTAGCCTAAACTAAAGCGTTTGGTACTAAAATTGGGACATGGCTTTAGGACCCTATTGCGGCGCGATTTCTGTCACCTGCGTGATCGAATAAAGTAACAAAAATCATCCAATTTCACAGTAGCACCGTAACTAATGGCGAATTCTAATAATTAATTTGCACTCACGGACTTCCAACAAATCAACCGGCTGCCCTAGATTGTTAATATTTACCATATTGTTTTTTCTTCTTCTGCCGTATATTTTTGTTTTATTCATCTTCTCTGTTACTCTCTACATACTCACTGTCAGCTATGCTGCCTATGTTTCGCCCAGGGTGAGTGAATGTGCGTTTGTCGTGTCTCTGCGTGGAACGTATGTTGACTTACCACGGGGTGGTACGCAGCTGTGGCAACATACTCCCTGTAATTTTGGTGAAGGTTCCTCAACTGCACCGGATTTACTCTCCTGCACCTCGAGCACAGCTAGCTTTATCACTGGCCTCCTAAACTTACTCTTTGCGGTCTTGACTATCGCCTGCCGGATTGGGCCGTCCACTCCCGGGTAGACCTCAGTCACGATGCCATGGATCCAGCTCTTCCACATGGCTTCTTCAGCGATGTATACCAGGTCGCCACAGGTTAATGGCGGTGACTCGAAGTGCCACTTCGCTCGCTGATAGATCGACGGCAGATACTCGGATATCCACCGAGCCCACAATCTATTTGCCAATCGCTGTGACCGCTAGTATCGGTCCCGCAGTGCTTCTGCCTCGCTAGACGGTGGAACGGAATGTTCCGTGTTCATCGTACCGACGCCACGAACGAAATGATTCGACGTCAACGCCTCCTCCGCTCCTGGTTCCAGGCCAACATATGTTAGCGGCCGGGAATGGATGAGGTCTTCTGCTTCCGCTATCGTCGTCAATAGCACTTCGTCGGTTAAGGACCGCCCATCATTCAGCACGGTTAGCGCTGCCTTCACGGAGCGAACCAGTCGCTCCTAGACACCTCCCATGTGGAGCGCTCTAGGTGGGTTGAAATTCCGTGAATTCGTCCTCGCTCGCGGCTTCAATCTGCTACACGATCGCCTTGCTTGCAGCTTGGAAGTTCGTGCCGTTGTCGGAGTAGAACTCCAGCGGTTTTACTCTACGACACACGACTCGCCGTATGGCCATCAGACACGCTTGAGTTGTCAGGCTGTGAGCGATCTCAAGGTGGACAGCTCTCGTCGTCATATACGTGAAGAGGCAAATGAATCGCTTCTCCGATCTGCGGCCGACCGTAACTGCCACCGGCCCGCAGTAGTCCTCGCCGGTATGACTGAATGGTGGCAGATTTGGCTTGATGCGTGACTCCGGTAGTGAAGCCATTATCGGATTCCTTGCCGACACTTCTGCATCTTACACCAGACGCAGGCTTTCCCAATTCGCATCATTTACGCTTGTAGGTTCTGGATGTAGAAACGATGACGAATCTCGTTGACGGCAGTTTCTGTATTCCCGTGTGCAACTTGCTGGTGATAGAACTCAAGCAGCTTATCTGTCACCGCAGTGACAAAACGGCAGTGTAAATCCTTGTGCTACTCTTACTTCCAAACGCAGTACATCATCAGCATCCAGGAAGGGACTCAAGATGTAGAGGCTGCTGGACATCTCCCCTTGGTGCTGCTGCCGACACGGTTGCTGCTGGTTCGTCATTATCGTCCGGATCTCATCTCCGAAACAAACGGCTTGAGCCGACATCCAGAGGTACGCCTCTGTTCTCTGGTACTCCACACGCTTCAATTACGCAGTGATGGACCGCACGTTCTTCTTCACTACCTTTCTTACACTTGTTGACGCCGGAACGGCCTCAAACTCCAACCCATCTCACTTTCTTCTGCAGTTCGAAACGAATCTGTAGACGCACGCTACTGTCCTAACCAGCACCTTCCACTTCGAAAACCGCAGCGGGTCTATTATAGTCCCGGTTAACGAAACATCGTGGAATTGCAGGCACGCTCGGATTTTTTCGGAAGTATTCGGACTAATGCTCTCTAGTTTTGGCCAACAGTTCGGCTGGTAGAGAAACTCTGGGGCACGGAACCATGACCCATCGGAGCGCAGGCTATGTGCATTATCCCACCCAACGCCACTCGGAAAGCCTCGTCAGGCTATGGATTTCGCCAATCCGGAACGCCACGAGCTTTTTGCACCGACGTTGGTCGGAGTGATAGTACTGTCCTCGAATCAGACCACATAAAGTGCTGCCTTACTTCTAGCGAAAGGATCTCTCTTACGGAATTCGCTAGTCTGGCTTCCAATACTGCCGCCTGCAGCTCTAAACGAGAAATCGAGTGGTACTTTAGTGGTGCAACCTTCGATCTCGACATCACGAGCGAACACAACGGTCGATCAGCCGTCTCGATGTGGATATACGCGGCTGCGCCATATGCGTCCTCACTTGCGTCCACAAAAACGTACAGCTGCAAGTTGCTGTAATCTAGACAGCGTCCGCCACGGAAGTAATAGCGGGGGATTCGAACCATTTTGACCTCCGGTAGTCTCCAGATCCAGTGGTTCCACTTCTTTGCACACTCATCGTCGATTGGCTGGTTCCAGCTGCAACTGCTACACCAAGTCCTGAATTAGCAGCTTCTCGTAGAACGTGAATGCAGACAACAGTCTTAGCGGGTCAAAGAAGCTCATCACACAGCTGATCACTATTCTCTTCGTCGATAACTTCGCGCCGGACACGAACGACTACAAATCTTCTCTAAGCTTCGGTTCCAAATCTAACTCATCGCTGGACGGGTTCCAGACGATCCCCAATACTCGTTCAGAATCAGGCTCATTATCCTCGCTGAACCTGACGCGTTGATCTTCCTTTCGTTCTCCGAGGGCCACAAGGAACTTCTCGGAGTTAGAGACCCAGTTGCGCAACTTAAATCCGCCCTTGGAGTGGACGTATCGCACCTCTTTCGCCCACTCAACTGCTTCTTCAACCGTGTCCGCACTGTCGAAATTCTAATGGTTCTCGACGATAGCTACCGCCGCCACAGAAAACTGTCCCGCAAACTCCTTCGCATTCTGGTTCTTTATGCATTGCGCGGAGCACGGTGAACTCGTAGAACCAAACGTTGCCACATCCATCACGTACACCGTCGGCTTTTCCGACGAATCGTTCTGGAACAGGAACCTCTGCGCTCGCTTATCTTCTTCTCGGATTCGCAGCTGCTGGTACATCTCCTTGATTTCTGCACCGAATCCGACTTCTCGCTCTCGAAACTTGCATATCACCGCCGGCAGGGCAGTCAGTATGTCCGGACCCTTTAGCAGTTTCGAGTTCAGTGAAACTCCTTTAAAAGGTGATTATAAAACGAAGCCAAGCTTCGAATTTTCAAGTGCACAAGACTGGAGAATCTGACAACAGTTTGCGTTGAAAATCAATCAATTTACTTGCTTGCTGGTGGTGACCAATGGGATAAATTTTCAACGCGAAGCGCTGTTTGGTTCTCAAGTCTTGTGCTCTTGAAAATTTGAGGTGTGGCTTCGTTCTGTAATCACCTTAACTTGCATGGCTTTTACGTTGTTTACGCTCGAGTGTCACGTTCTTTAATGGCTCCGTCTTGGAATTCTGTTTTGTACGTGAAGCTTCGTGTATAAATAGTTTTATTACGTTCTTGGTTCTTGATATTGCTGTTTATATCCACTGTGCTTTGACAATCATTGTTTAAATTGCTTAATGTGCCGAAATTAGCGAAAATCTGGAACTGCTAGTGAATTAGCGATGGATTTTCCATGTAAAAAATGTTCCGCAAACATCGACATCATGACCTGTCTATATACTGTTTGCGCAGGTAGAAAGTTTCACGCTGCATGTGTGAGTGTAACAGAGGAAGATTTATGTGCTCTCTTCAAAAACATCATTTGGATCTGAGATGGCTGTATGATCGAGTTTTGCAAGGCAAGAGATCGTATTTCAGAAGCCGACAAGACTCAACCGGCCGATAAAAATTCAATCACAGCTGAGGAACTCAAATCGCAAATCAAAGGCATAAATGATTCGTTGGCGAAGCATCGTCTTCTGTATCAACACACCGAGAACGACATATATATTGGTGTTGAATAGGCTCGCCGAACCCGTTAAGGGGGCAGGATCCGTCATTGATTTCGGAATTTTCAAAAGCAGTTTTTTGTTCAAAATCAAGAAAATATACAGGAAAATGTGTTCATTGTATTCTGTTCCACTACCGAAACACAGTGAACACATTGTCATCGAATAATATTTAGTTTTGAACAGAAAAACTGCTTTTAAGTTTCGATGATGACGATGATTACGATGACGGAGCGTTGATCGTTAAGCAGATCGAGTCCGAAAGTTCACACTCGTCTATGCGCAACCACGATGAATCATTTTCGCTGCCCTTGCATAATGCAGTCCACAGACGCTCAGACGGTTTGTCCAACATTGACTCCGCCCCCAAGTTCGTCAAACCAATTTATGATGATGCAACCGTTTGACCGACTGTTCAAAGTTCGTTACAGTAACGCGATATTTCTTAGCATGTTTTGAATGATCTCGGCAAGTCTAGTAATTTTGCGATTGTTTTTTTTTTTCGAATTCTGTGGCTGGGGGGGAGAATATTTCTACGATTTATTTAGCAATAATCAAAGTAAGGAAGAGCTGAACTTTCAAAATTAAAGTACCGGAAGAAATAGATATTGATGAGGAATACCAGTTATTATTTGCACGAAATATTCCGGTAAAACTATGAAATAACGAGCGGTCTCTGACAGGAATATTCTGAGCAGTCATCGATATAGCTATGGGATTTTTTTCAAACATTCTATTCAGAATCTGAATTTCATCGATAATTCTTCTGGAAATTTAACCAGAAATTCATCCGGGGGAAATCCTTCAGGGTGCATACTTCCAGAGACTCCTTCAAAGGATCCTCTACAAAATATTGAGGATTTCCGCCACTGATACCTACAAAGATCAATCTGAAAAATTCCACAAATAATTTCTTCAGTAATTCTTCCGGGTTACTCCATGGCTGCCTACAAGAATTCCTCCAAAGATTGCTATAACAATTTTTTTCAAAAATTTGTTCAGGAATTCCTCTAACAGTTAGTTCCAAGGATTTCATCGCGCGTTACCCAGGAATCTAATCACGAATTCTTTAAAATACTTCTCAAAGAATTCCTCAAGCAATTGATCACCAGAAATTCCCCCTAGGATTTCACCAGAATTTTTTCAGGGCTTCATTCTAGGATTTTAATAAATATGAAGAGGTTTACTCCAGGGACTTTTACAATGATTCTACCCACTATTTTTCCAAGGATTCGTCAAGGAGCTTCTCCAATGATTCCACCAAAAATTACTCCAAGGATTTCTCCAGGAAGCCTTTAGGGATTCCACGAGAAATACTGCAAAAAAATCATCAAAACTCCCTACACGGGATATCAGCAAGAATTCCTTTAGCGATCCCGCTTAATTTTCTTTAAATTCCTCCAGGTTATCCTCCGGTATTCTTCTAGGGAATTTTCAATAAATTATTTTATAAATTCCACTAGTGTTTCCTCCAAAGATTCTCCCTCTTACCACCACGAGGCATTCGTCCAATTCATTCTGCAGGAATTACATCGATAATCTACCAGAAATTTCTCTGGGGATTTCTAAAGGAAACACAATTCCTACCAGTATTTCTTGAAGGACTTTTTTTTTCAAGGAATCCACTAGGAATTACCTTAGAGAATCCTTTGGGAACTCATTCAGGGATTGATTTTAAAGTTCTTCCAGAAATAAATTAAGGAATATGTTCAGGAAATTCTCTGAGAATTTCTCCAGTGATTCCTTCGATAATTTCTCAAGAAAATGCTCCATGGATTTTTCAAAAAAATATCCAAATTAGATCTTCCAGAAGTTTCTCCAGGGATTCAACCTAAAAGCATTCAGAGAAATGTTTTGTTTAATCCTCTGAGTAAAAATCAGTTAATTCCTTGGAGGAATTTCTGATAACCCTGAAGAGAAATCTTAGTAAAACTTTCCAAGTATTTTATGGTAGAACTTCTGGCGGAACTCTGGTAGATTTTTAGGTGGAAATTCTAGCAAAACTTCGGTGATATTATCAGTATTAACCCTAGACGAACTCCTTGTGAAATTCGTTAGAAAACTTCTCTCGCGAAAAATTACAAGTGAAATAAAAACACTGGTGAGGTCTCTGAAGGAATAATTGGTGGAATTTTTATAGACAATTGTAGTCGAATCCCATTGGAAATTCGTTATGAAACCATTGGAGGAACCTCTGGTGGAATTCTCAGAGGAATCTCTGAAGGAATTCCTGTTTTGAATCCCAGAAAGAACTCTTGATAGAGTCATGGAATAATGTACTAGGGGATCCCTAAATTACAGGTGAAATTCTTAAAAGAAGTTTCTGGTGAAATCATTATAAGCAATTTTCCAAGAATCCCTGGATTTATGTCGCGAAAATTTCCTTGGGAAAATCCGGGGGAATCCGGAATCCACGAGGAATCCTTTAAGAAAATCCGGAAGGAATCTCTTGAATAATTCCGGTGATGAAATCCTTATGAGAAATTTCTGATAAAACCCCTAGAGAGGAATTCTTATAACCTTCCTTGAGGGATTTCAGAAGGCAATCCTTGATTAATTCCGGGGGGGATCCCTTAAGAAATTCAGTAAGGACTACTTCCCTGAAGAAACTCCTGATGAAATCCCAACAAGAACTCCTGTTGAAAGGGCTCTACCCCATTTGGCATAAAGCCATTTGGCATAATGCCATTTGGCATAATGTCATTTGGCATAATGGTCATTTGGCATAATAGCCATTTGGCATAACGGCCATTTGGCATAATTTAAAAAAATATTATTTATCTTTCAATTTTCAAAGCGTTCATTTTAATGCTTGAAATGTTTGTCTAAGACGAGTAAAGTTAAAGGGAAAATATTGACCATGTTTGTCCAAAAAAGTTAATGTGAAGTAAAAGGAATCATTTTAAAATAGACTCGTTGCATTTTTAAAAAATGGATTACAGGGATATTCCAAATCGAGTTATTCTCGCATTGAAAATAGTTTCAAAGTATATATTTGGGGCGTAACGTAAAGTCACATCTGAGGTTGATCATATCGCTGAAGAGATATCGTGTAGATAAAGATCTAACCATATATGATAACTTGTTTAAATCCAGCATCATTAGCAAGCCTTGAACCATATTAATTACTTAAGATTAGTAAATTTCACCTTCTTTCAAACATGAGCTGTTCTTTTGAGTTTGCAGCTTAGCGAATCTTTATACCAAAATGCTGGACACTTCGAAAACTATTTCACGATGATCTTCGAGCTGTTTAGTAGAATACCTATAAGTAGATGTCTAAGGCATAACATTCCTGATCCCGTCTTCATTCGGAAGGGAAGTAAAACCGTTGGTCCTGGCCTATGAGTTGATGGATTCGATATGTTGGGTCCCAGGTGTGTGTGGCTGCATCTCAGGGTGTCGAGATTTTAGAGCTTCTATCCTAGACCTAGCCGACGTTAAACAAACAACTGACGCCGAACAATTGGGTTATTGTTCTTTGGCTTTCTACGTGTGGCATGAGGTGATAATTGTCCGTCATGTAAAAATGTAATTGAAAAAACATATTTTTGGGTTAATTATGCCCGGTGTCTAGGATTCCAAGAGTCCGGACAATTCTAATCAATACGATATCAACGAAACCCGATGTGAATAAACATCGATCTTGGCGTGCCTATGATTCGTTACGTTGCAAACTAAAAAGAAAAGCTTATTTTTGAAAGAAGGTGGAATTTATAATAGAGTAATTCGTCAATTTTTGAATGCCTACAATGCTCGCTTTTTGTAGAATAAGTCATTAGAATACACGTACTGTTCAACAACGGGCGAATTACCCGACTGAATTGAACAGCTTATGAACTGGTTTTTATAGCATTTGAGGCAAAGCATATCTTTTGAGACTTTCCTTCTTTAGAACATTGAATGTTATTAATTTTTAATTTCTGCGCCCTCATAAATAAAAATAAATAAATTTCAATATAATTTTAAGGCTAGACTAAACCTTATCATGTGACTGTGTTTTCAGCTACGAAAAAATAATGACACCCAAGCCACGGTCAAAAAGAGTTTCATTAAATTGATTAAAGCAAGCTCATTCTGGATACAAATAAGTACACACAGCTATGAGTGTGTCTTGGAAGGCACCGGTCGAAACTCGGAAGAGATTCATTTTTATTGTTAAGAGTCGAAGATAACATCGAGTTCAAAGTTGAGAAAAACAATTTGTGGAAATGTATTCTTCAAATTATGCCAAATGGCATTATGCCAAATGGGGTAGAGCCGTTGAAAGACTCAGGAGAACTCGTGGTGGAATTCATACAAAAACTTTTAATAGAAACCCTGGAGGAATTCCAGGTGGAATATTTGAAGAAAATGCTAATTTAATCTCTGAATAATAATAATGAAAATAATAATAATAATTGATGGAATCTCTGGAGGAACTCCTGATGAACTCCCTAGAAGAACTCTGATTGAAGCCCTGAAGGTACTTCTGACAGAATTCCTATATAAACTCTTGATGAAATCCCTAGAAGAACTCCTGATGGAATTCTTGGACGAATTTTTAATGATATTCTTGAAGGAGCTCCTGATGGAATCATTGGAGGGACTCCAAATGAAATCCCTAGATGCACTCCTGATGAAATTTCTTGAGGAATTCCTGATGGAACTTCTGATAGAATCCCTAGAGGAATTCCTTATGACATCCCTAGAAGTAATCCTGATAGAATTCCTCGAGGAACTCCTGATATAGCCTCTGAAGGAACTCCTGATAGAATCCTTGGAGGAATTCCAGGTGGAATCTCTGAGGGAATTCTTGATGGAATCCCTGGAGGGAATCCCTGATGGAAGCTCTGAAGATATTCCTGATAGAATCCCTATAGGAACTCCTGATGAAATTCTTGGAGGAATTTCTAAAGAAATTCTTGAAGGAAATCCTGATAGAATCATTGGAGGGACTCCTAATGAAATCCCTAGATGAATTCTTGATGGACCCTCATTAGGAACTCTCGATGGAATCCCTGGAGGAATTCCTGATAAGTTCACTGATGGATTTTCTGATATAATCCCTAGAGAAACTTCTTATGGTATTCGTGGATGAAATATTGATGGGATTTTTGGCAGATCTCCTGATAAAATCTCAGAAGGAACTCTTGATGAAATCTCCAAAAGAACTTTGATGAAAGCCCTAATGGCATACTCCTGATAGAACACCTATAAGAACTCCTAATGGAAGCCCTGGAGGAACTCCTAGTGGAATCCTTGGTTGAATGTCTTAAGATGTTCTTGAAGGAATTTCTGATGGAATCCTTAGAAGAACTCCTGGAGAAACTTCTGATGGAATTGCTAGAGGAACGCAATCCCCGAAGGAACTCTGATGGAATCTCTGGAGGAATTTCTGATGGAATCCCTAGAAGTACTACCTATGTAATCCATAGAGGAACTTCCGATGGAATTTATAGAGGAACTTCCGATGGAATCTCTAGAGAGACTCCTGATAAAAACCCTTAAGGAACTCCTGAACAAATCCTTCGTGAAATTCATGGTTGAATTTTTAAAAGTACTCCAGATGGAATATTTGTATGAACTCATGTTTATTTCACCAGAGAAAGTCCTGATCCCAAAAGGAACTACTGATGGAATCCTTGGAAGAAATTTTTATGGAGTTTCGTGTGGAATCTCTGAAGGAATTCCTGATGGAATCGTCACAATAACTTCTGATGGAATCTTTTGAAGTTCTCCTGATGTAATCCTTGGAAGAACTTTTTAAGGAATCCCTAGAGAAACTAGGGATTTCTTGATGCACTCCTGAAATCTCATGAGGAATTTCAGGTGAACTTTCGGAAGGATGTTCTAAAGGAATTCTTACAGGAATTCCTTGTTAAATCACTGGACAATTAATTAATTTATGGAGGAACGCCTGATAGAATCATAAAGGAATTACCGATGACCCTTTGAATAACATTTTTGAAGAATCCCATAAGATACTCCAAGAAGGTTAACTGCAGGAAATTCTTTTGGTGTTTTGCTCAGGATGAATTTCTTATTGGACTTTTGATGGAATCACAGGCAAAACTGCTTATGGATCCTCTTTAGAGAATTGTGGAAAAATTACTTGAAGAATATTTAAAGAATCCCTAATGAATTTGCTAAAGAAAACGGTTAAAGATAGTTGGAAACGCTAGTAAAATATATGGAAACAACTCCAGAACGTTTATTTGTTGGATTACTATGCCATCGACGCTGCGTAAATTCATGCGTTTTGACTTGCCACCCATCTGCGTTGGCAGTTCATGGGACGTCGAAGCTTCAATTTGACATGCTTGATCTTCGTGCAACATCTCTACAAACAGTACGATCAGTTCGTCAAACATTTTGCTCCGCTCACCGGTGGTTTGAGCAAAATCAAGCTCGACCGATTCGCCAACCGTCAAATCGGTTTCACAAATTGCCAAATTGGTTCGTCAAGCAGCATCACACACGGACAAACATAGCAGCAACACGAGCATCAACCTGGGGGCGGAGTCAATGTTGGTCAAACCGTCTGAGCGTCTGTGGGCTGCATAACGAACATTGGCAGACGTGTAACAAAAAACGAAATTGCCTGCTTGTTATCGCAATCACTGTGTGCTCCCGAACCCAGGTGTAGGAATAAGACTAAACTAGTTCCTATATGGAAAAACTGCGAAGATCTTGATTATATATCCTTCAGAATAGTGCTGCCTAATCGATGGAAGCAATTTGCCATGTCTCCTACAACCTGACCGCACGGAATTACTTTTCGAGAGTTTGCTTATAGAAACAAGGATCCGTGGAAACCTTCTTCGACAAGATACGGGACAGTGTAATAATTTAAAGAAATATTCAATTTTGTTATCGTCGTCTATGGAAGACCGTTGCTGTTGCTATGTGTAATGATTTTTATAAGAGCTTGTTTTGTTTTTTATTGTATAAATTTATTATGATTTGAATTGCCAATTGTGGCTTGATTGTTGAAATGAAAGATTGTTTTCTGTACCGCAATATAGTTTAAGGCAAGGCATATAGTCAAGAAGATGGTGCAATAAATAAATGAACTTCTGCTCTGGCGTCCCACACCAGACGAAACTTCATCTTGTGCCAACATTCCGTAAACTACTAGTTTCAACTGACTGTTTAATACAGCTATAAAACTCTATCGGGTTTCAAATACAATTTATTTAAATTCGTAAGATCCATAGTCCAGAATTCCAAAAATGTGTCGAGCCAAGACGAAACCACGCCAAAAATAACACTGACAAGTTTGGTCACTCGGTTACTTCAATCCGAATAACTCATGCTCTTAAAACAACATGCTCATTTTTTCCATGGTAGTAAAGAAAAAAGACATCATTCTAATGGTTTGATTTTTTTCTGAACCCGACTCTCACTTTTCGTTCACTAGGGAACTCACCAACACCAAACAGCATCCCCTTTCCGACAGATCGCTTTGATATGCTCGAAAGCTAAATGTAGAGGAACCGCTTCCCCAAAAACCATGGCTCTGGTTTCTGAACGAACAGACCGACCGAAAAAAATGGTTGCATAAAAAAAGAAGAACGTCCTTGTAAAATGGGTGGCAGGGGAGGAAAATTGCGTTAGTGCGTCCGGACCGCGGGTAAAACGTTACGTTGTATGCAGGGAGCAATCATATACACTACCGCGCAAAAGAATGAGGTCGCCCACAAGAAAACTGATAAAAGTGTTTTGTCCTTATCTCTGTGATTACACGTCTGATTGAAAATCTCTGTAGCTTAATCGAAAGGCAATAAGTTAATCTTGAGGGATAAACATGGTGTAGTGGTTAGAACACACGCTTCTCACGTCGAGGACGTGGGATCGAATCCCACTTTTGAAATACTCACTAATGACTTTCAAAGTAATAGAGGCGACAAAATATAAAATTTTTTAGTCGAGTTACCTACAAAATAAGATTATTTCAATACCATTGGCTCATTAATAAGCCATTCAGTGTTTTAGTTAGACGTGAGAGCTAACACATTTATATGTCTACTAGGGTGTGACCCCAAACTTTTGCACGGAGGTGTACATGTGTTTCACTCAAGCTTCGTTCCCCTTTTTTTCGATATCAAACTGCAGTAACTGCTTGCACGGCATGAAGAGGCAGTTTTTTCTCCCAACGATGTCGGTTAAAAAGTGTGGCAAAGAAAGAAAAAAGGATCTGTCCGGAAAAATCGATACCGACAGACGAGGAAAATTCAAGCTGACATGCAGCACTATTGGTGCGGGTGGAAGATTTTGATGGCGGCTCGGTTTGGATAGGATACTATAATTTCAAAAAGGGTAAACTCTATTGGGATTCATGGAAATGCTCCATGTTCAATATGCTGTTCAATTGGGCGCATTTTGCTTCGTTCCTATTGTATATAAAAATAGCATAAATCCAAAGATAGTATAAATGGATCATATCAAATATCAAGCAGGATTGCATTGCTTTTCATAACGACATCTTCACATTCTTCTTCTTCTTGGAATTTCGTCCTCACAGGGGCAGCTTAGTGTTCTTATGGGCACTTCCACAGTTATTAACTGAGATTTTTCTTTGCTAAAGTTGCCATTTTCGCATTCGTACATCGTGTGGCAGGTACGATGGTACTGTATGCCCAGGGAAGTCAAGGAAACTTCCATTACGAAAAGATCCCGGACCGACCGGGAATCGAACCCAGAAACCTACAGCATGCCTTTGCTTTGCAGGCGCGGACTCTAACCACTCGGCTACGGAAGGTCCCTACATCTTTCGATTTCGATTTCGATTGCAAAAAAAATTGGGGTGGGTAATGTCTATTACATTACCGCGGGGTTGACGTAGAACTACGATGATTAATAATTTGATTTGTCATGTGTATGAATTTGTAAGTGTACTAGTTTTGTGTTGTTATTGATCGGATGAAATTTTCAGAAGTTAACTCTTTTTGGACTCATTTTGGTAGTCCTGAAAAGAACCATTTGTCGTTCTGTGGTTTCGAGAACCAGTGTATGGTGTTCCAGGAATAATGCCAGATAATTGAATTTGTTTGTTTGGGCGTTGCTTCCTTGTGTTGCTTGGTTGGGTGATCGGTTTCTGGCTCCAGCTGTAGTTCGCCAACCTCCTCCAGTAGATTAGATGTTTGATAGCTCGGGTGCTTCGATCGTGATAAGCGATAGAATCGGTCCAGTGCTTTGGTCTGTAGCAATATCCATTGCATGAGCATTTAGGCTCTGTACATTGATACTCATCAATATGCAGGCTGGGCCGCTATAATCCAGTATTTCACGTCTCAAAGCGTCACTAATCGATGATTGCCTAAGCGCTGCAGCTCATTCCTCAAGTCAACCCTTGGAATTGCTGCCTTTGGCGTGATGGAACTGGGAAGAATTGGTAGAGTTTGTCAAAAATAGTCCTTGCAGTGAAGTAACCCGCGACAAACCAACATATACCAATTGCTGATCCTGGCTTTTGTCATAGTCGTACACGAACTCGGGGAAAGTTCCACCTTGCGACTTATGAACAGTTAAAGCACAGGCACTAACCATCGGGAACTGAATGCGTTTGCATTTGATTATGCCGCACAGTTTGAAAGTAAAATAAAAATTCTCTATACAGGAGTGAAATTGGAATTTCAAAACCAAGAGCCTTACGTTGGCATGAAATATTTTGAACTCTTATAACTGTTTGCTGGTTTAACGAAATTCTTTGAATGGCACCTCAATTGAAAGACAAGACATCAAATGGTCATGTCGTTTACTTACTGAATCCCACATAACTGTCCAAATAGTTTAATAACTGTTTTAAAAGAGAACGTTGATTTCAAGCAAATTTATAAATAGGGGTGCTAGAGAAAATTTGACGTCATTTGCTTTCAATTCTCCGCTTGGATCGCATCTCAGCAGGCAGTAGATCGTCTGGCTCTAACCGGGCGTACTTCTCAGGCACAGACATCGATAGTGAGGGACCTCTCCGTTTGTCTTGCTTCGCTCAAACCAAACTGTCGAGCGAGCGAGAGAAGATGCCGTCCGAAGCCAAAGTCATCACCGCTGCCGCCGCCAAAAAGAAGAAGAGGAAGCAGTCCACAGGAAAATTTGCGGTCGAACTGTGAACACGGTCGGGCAAGTCATTCTCGCTTTGTGGTTCACCGCTTGTTTGCGTTCACCCAGCCATCGTCATCGCCGCCATCATCAGATTTTGACTTAAGCCCGGTGATCCACTACCTGATACTGTTGTGCGCCATCCACGTCACGAAACTTTCGGTTCGTCGTATAAGCAAATAACTTGCTCAAATTTATACATTTGAGTTGAGGATTCCCCGTTTGACCATGGCAATCAACTGATAACATCCCGCAGTGTTATTTATCTGTAAGAGCATCAAAGCTAACAAAGCCATCGGCCCTTTTCAGGGTCATCAAATTAGTATCAAAGAGTTAAAAGCGAACTTTATATATGACTTCATATATTCCTAAATCAATTTCACAGCTTCATACAAAATTTCATTTGTCATGAATAATTTATGACTCAACATTTTGAGACTGTAATCGCGGACGCTGCTGCAGTGCCATCGGGGTGAGTGCTCAACATTTCACAACGATTGCAAAATAGAGTGGCATTTCCAACAGCGTCTTTGATGTTCCATATTTTGTGGGAACACTTTGATTAGCAAAATTATCACATGTAACAAAATTGCGACATATTAAGAATGCTTTTGAAAAGACATTCTCATTGAACAATTGTAATAATTTTGGCACCCATGGATCAGAAATTTACCGTCATAATAAAGAAAACTATTGATTATCAATATCTCGTATTGAATATTTAGTTAATGTCAACCCTTCCAGCAATTCATGTTCGACCAATTTCTCACACATTAGCATTCTCCGCAATTTTCAAGAAATTATAAGCCCAACACATTATTGGCACAGACCCATTTCCCAGATTGGTCGATCAGAAAGCGAAGAGCACAAAAGGGAGGAGCATCATCTGCTATTCTGAGGTTATAAAACATGCTTCCTTCGTCGGATTCAGTTTCATTCTAATTCCGCTTTCGAGCTGGTAAGAGCTCCTCCGAACTTGCTCAGCGAGAAGTACCTCGCTGCTAGAAATCTGCTGAGCTGTTAATCTTCAAGCTGCCAATCCAGCATCTGGCCTGTGAAATCGCTCAAGATTTCTAGGTTGACCGATCCACGCTTCTAGATTTCGCCTCGTGGTCACAGCATCCAAGCTCAATCGGCCCTTTTCAGGGCCAACATACGTTCATAAAAGGGTTTATTGGATGATATTTACTGATTTATCTATTATGATCTAAATATCGCGGTATACTACAATTTGGTTCACATAATTTACCCCACATAATTACATGAATTTGAGAATTTACCACTGCAGCGCCGTCGGACCGTAATAATATCATGCTACTCAGCATTGTATGGTATTTCTAACAGCATCGTTGATTTATCATATAATGGGGGAACACTTCCTAAATTCTCGAGTATGGAAATTGAAAAATTGCGACAGATTTTAAATACTGTTCAATAAACTGTTTCCTGACCAATTGTAATAAGCAACTATTGATCTGAAATTTTTCTACATGTTAGTCTATTGCGTTAATCTGAGAAATAGGCTATATGAAATTGATGTCTTGGCAAGGGATGTACAAGATGAGCATTATGTATTAATTTTCCAATTTCCGTACTCGAGAATTTTGGAAGCGGGGGCCGCGATGCTCGGGATGGATTGTCCTCCATGACTGGTCCTGGCTGGAAATATTCGTGGGGAGAAACTCGACCCTTTGCTGCAGGAATTTCATTAACAACTCTTTGGTAAAGCAGAAATTTTCCGAGGAAAATTCTGCTAAAAGTGAACTTTTTCAAAACAACTCTTATTGATTGGAATATTTATCAACAACTCTTTGTTAAGTAAAATCATCCTAAATAACTCTTTGCTCCATCGCCAAACCAAACCATTTCATTGAATTCATCAAGTACAAGAATATGAATGGTAAGGAGAGGCAGATGGTGTATATTTTGCTGGCGTTACTTTCCAACAGGTCGCCGGTTGGCGCTGACTACTAATCCGTCCACTGAATGATTTTCAGTTGTTGCTTTCGCTCTCTGGTTCCGTTCGCTACTCGCACACTGCTGTGGCTTTCACGCGCTCTTCTTTGTTGTTCCGCTGCTTGATCCGTTCGTTATGCCGTTCGATTTGTGAATGAGCTGGGAGCAGAACAACCAGTGGTTTTATTTGCTCGAGCTCCGTTCTCCGATGGCGAGTAGTGGGGCTCTCGCTTGGTTGTTTCGTCACTCCGTTCGCTACTCGAACGCGATTGGTTATTGCTTTCGCGCTATTTTCGTTGATGGTGTAATTCTTCGCTGAGAAAAAAACTGCAGCTCTTTTGATTTTTCATGCAAAATGACCAACTTTGATAAACTATACCTCAGTTATTTATGGACTGATTTGAATGAAATTTTAACATAATATCAGACATAACTTAAATTTTAACATATGTTTTTGATTGATTTTTCCAATCACACGTTGAAAAGCAGTAACGGTTTGACTAAAGTGATTTTTTTGACGATTTTTTATGATTGACACAACTAAACATATTGAAGGAATAGCTTCATGGTATCTTCAAAAAGTTGTAGATTTTGACGAGATGAATAAGTTTGCTGAAGACAGTTTTTGTGTAAGGCTATCAGATTTTTAGATAAAAAGTTTTGAATTTTTCGTCGAAAATTACAGTTTAGTCAAACCGTTATTACTTATAAACTTGTGATTGGAAAAATTATTCAAATATATATGTTAAAATTCAAGTTACATCTGATGTTCTGTGAATGTTTCATTCGAAAATAATTGCATAAATAACTGAGATCTAACTTACCAAAGTTGGTCATTTTGTATGGAAGATCGAAAAAGTTGCAAATGCATACGAATAAGTTGGGGCCTTCCTTAGCCGTGTGGTTAGAGTCCGCGGCTACAAAGCCATGCTGAGGGTGTCTGGGTTCGATTCCCGGTCGGTCCAGGATCTTTTCGTAATGGAAATTTTCTTGACTTCCCTGGGCATAGAGTATAATCGTACCTGCAACACGATATACGAATGCAAAAATGGAAACTTTGGCAAAGAAAGCTCTTAGTTAATAACTGTGGAAGTTTCATAAGAACACTAAGCTGAGAAGCAGGCTCTGTCCCAGTGAGGACGTTAATGCCAAGAAGAAGAAGATGTGAATAAGTTCTCTGTTTATTCGACAAACAAGCTTAATATTTCATGGGTACACAACAGCAACAGGGTAGCGCATCACAGGGATTTAGTTGAAATCTGGAAACGTAGCTCAATCTTGAAATCTTGAGCGATTTCACAAACCAGATTCTGGATTAACAGCTCAGCAGGCTTCTAGCAGCGAGGTACTTCTCGCTAAGCAAGTTCGGAGGAGCTCTTACCAGCTCGAAAGCGGAAATGGAATGAAACTGAATCCAACGAAGGCAGCATGTTTTATAAACTTGTAATAGCAGATGATGCTCCTCCCTTTTGTGCTTTTCGCTTTCTGATCGACCAATCTGGGAAATGGGTATGTGCCAATAATGTGTTTTGCTTGGAATTACTTGAAAATTGCGGAGAAAACTAATACGTGAGAAATTGGTCGAACATGAATTGTTGGAATGATTGGCATTCCCTAAATATTCAATACGAGCTATTGATAATTAATAGTTTTCTTTATTATGACGGTAAATTTCTGATCCATGGGTGCCAAAATTATTACAATTGTTCAATGAGAATGTCTTTTCAAAAGCATTCTAAATATGTCGCAATTTTGTCACATGGGATAATTTTCCTAATCAAAGTGTTCCCACAAAATATGGAACATAAAAGGCGCTGTTGGAAAAGCCACTCTATTTTGCAATCGTTGTGAAATGTTGAGCACTCACCCCGACGGCACTGCAGCAGCGTCCGCGAGTACAATCTCAAATGGTTGAGTCATAAATTATTCACGACAAATGAAATTTTGTATGAGGCCGTGAAATTGATTTAGGAATACTAGAAGATATAAATAAAGTCGGAAATATTTCTCTTTTAACTCTTTTCCACAAATTTGATGGCTCTGAAAAGAACCGATGGCTTTTTAGCTTCGATGTTGTTACGGATAAATAACACTGCTCGGACCAGCAAAACTCAGGGGGCTTCTGGTATTTGCTCCTAACGGGATTGCTTCTTGACCACCAATGATGATTTCATCACGAGTCGAAATTTTGAAGCGCGGGTCAACAACTCCTCGGCCGATTAAATTTGCGGCGGCGATGACGATGGCTGGGTGAACGCAAACAAGCGGTGAACCACAAAGCGAGAATGACTCGCCCGACCGTGTTCACAGTTCGACCGCAATTTCTCCTGTAGACTGCTTCCTCTTCTTCTTCTAGGCGGCGGCAGCGGTGATGGCTTTAGCTTCGGACGGCATCTTCTCTCGCTCGCTCGACAGTTTGATTTGAGCGAAGCAAGACAAACGGGGGCGTCCTTCGTTATCGATGTCTGTGCCTGAGAAGCACGCCCAGTCAGAACAAGCCGATCTGTCGCCTGCTGAGATGCGAGCCAATCGAAGAGTGAAAAGCAAATGACGTCAAATTTTCTCTAGCCACCCCTATTTATAGATTTGCTTGAAATCAACGTTCTCTTTTAAAACAGTTATTAAACTATTTGGACAGGTATGTGGGATTCAGTAAGTAAACGACATGAAGCTTTGATGTCTTATCTTTCGATTGAGATGCTAATCAAGAAATTTCGTTAAGCCAGCGAAAAGTTATAAACGTTTAAAATATTTCATGCCAACGTAACGCTCTTGGTTTTGAAATTCCAATTTCACTCCTGTATAGAGAAGAGAGACGTACTTCTACGTCAAAAAAAAACTCGACATCTACAATATCACTCATTAGTGATGTTGGCCAGTTTCTGGTATCCCGACGAAAGTTATTTTTTTAATCGTGTGCCCAGCTCGATGTCTTATGAAATTCCAAATTAGGCTTGTTGTGACTTAGCAAAATATTGATATTAATAAATTTTGTCTGATATTTTTTTTGCAAATTTCCTTGAACATTCATTTCGAACGATACCTGATAGAATAAATCATTAACTCGCAAGAAAAGTTTTAAATTCAATTCTAAATTATTGTACATATCGTTATATAAATACACTGTTTTTTTATACATAAGAGTTTCAGATGTAGGTATCCAATTGAAAAGATTTGCAAATCCTATTTCAGCATTTCAGTGTTATCAGCCTTTGGTCGTTTAGAGCGGAGTACTGAAAAAAAAGGAAACATTAATAATTATTATTATCCCCAATACTTCGAAATTGCGTCAATTTTGTCTTTAAAACTAATAATTAATACTCATTCCTTTCTCATTTTGTTTCGGAATTTGAAGGAGATCTGATTTATGAAGGTTTTTCTTCGTCCCCCCACTCCTCATTCACGCAGTCTTTAACAACACCATCATCGCTGGTTCTTAATCATTCTGCTTTAATTTATTGACGTTTCTAACCCTTTTCGTGGACGACGAGTACAAAGAGAAAAAAAAGAATTTCAAACCCCTTTTTCCATTCCGGCCCAAAAACTTTCCCCGATGGGTACTTTCATTCAAGCGAAATTGTTTCGAGAAAAGTTGAAGAAAAAGGATGAAAAGAATAATTTGAAACTGCCGAAAACAAACATGTGGTCGTCGAGCTGGATGGTCCCACACCAAGAGGAGGCAGAAAAATTATGACGGATGCGGCAGTCAGTCGGGATAAGGTCGACGACTTGATCTCGGAATGAATTCCAGAGGCGCATATCTGCTGCTCCGAATATACAGTGAGGGACACAGTTTTAAGACCACCTCTATGTTCGAGAAATGATTTTTTTCAGAATCGTTATATTGATAATTTTAGCATAACACTTTACACCCGATTCTGTTTTTGCACGGATTTTTTTTACACGGCCGTGCAAAAAAAGTTTTCATACATTTTTTTTCCGCCAAAACCTTATTTTTGCATGAAACGTCGAGGAATGGTGTTACTTTTTTTGCACGGTTTTTGAAATTTTGAACTGAAAACCTTTTTTGCACGGTACGCATCCCCCGTGCAAAAACAGAATCGGGTGTAGTGATTTTGAGTCCATAGCTTCATTTTACTAGTCAATTTTACGTATAAAACAATTATAAACCATTTTCTTCTTTTTGGTATTACGTCTTCACTGGGACAGAACCTGCTTCTCAGCTTAGTGTTCTTTCTATGCCAAAGTTGCAATTTTCGCATTCGTATATCGCGTGGCAAGTACGATGATACTCTATGCCCAGGGAAGTCAAGGAAATTTCCATTACAAAAAGATTCTGGACCTACCGGGAATCGAACCCAGACACCTTCAGTATGACGTTGCTTTGAAGCCGCGGACTCTAACTACTCGGCTAAGGAAGGCCCCAAACCATAACAATAGTGAAAAATAATAGTACCTCTAGCAAGTCAGTAATTATGAAAAATTTGATTGAGGTTGTCCTAAAGTTTTGTCCAACACTGTATGTGTGTAAGAACAACATCTCTCGGTAGATTATGGGTGAGAGATCTCTATCTGAGTGGGTCACCGACGATAACCGTCACCACAAGTGGTACCATATCTGACAACGTGGGAGATGCACATGCTGCTCTCTCTCTCTGTGGGAATATGATTTATTTTTGGAACTGGGTGCTTTGACGAAGATTATGGGTGCGATGAAAGGAGACACCTGTTTGTGCAAGTTATTTAATTACAGTTTGGTAAATTCATTAGATCATTTCAATCATTACATTAATTTCTTCTCTTTAATGAATGTTCGAATCCTCTGAGCAGAATCTCAAATAGAGAAACTTTAAAGTAGATGGAGTACCGTGTACCTTTTAATTCCGCTCCTAAATGCTTATCTTTGACAGATACGCGTATTTCGACTACCACTTGCAGTCTTCTTCAGTGTCAGTTACTCGTATCCACTGTGGATACGAGTAACTGACACTGAAGAAGACTGCAAGTGGTAGTCGAAATACGCGTATCTGTCAAAGATAAGCATTTAGGAGCGGAATTAAAAGGTACACGGTACTCCATCTACTTTAAAGTTTCTCTATTAATTTCTTACTTCCAGGCATTCTTTGTTATTAAGTAGATGAAGATATTGTATACATTTATTACATTTGGCTTGCCATCAATGTGATTTTTGAAAGTTCATTTTTTATTTAGCATGGCTCTAGATACTTAACTTCATCTGACCAATATATTTGAATCCTTCTTATTGTAACGCCTGTCTACTTGAAGGTTTCAAATGAAGAGCTTTTGGATTATGTGGGAATATTATAAGTTGAGTTTTGGAAGCATTAGAAGAAATCTTCCATTTTTGCAAGCATGGAGAAAAAATATCCAAACTTTTTTGCAATCGACTACAGATGACACGCAGCCTTGTCCCAAAATGCTGCCTTGATGAACACTAGCTCTTACAGGAAGTTCTTCAGATCTGGAGATCTGATAATTAACCTGAAGTGTACGATTCGACAGGTAACTTTTTATCTGTTAAATTATTCTAACAATGTATGTTGGAAAAATGAAGTTTTTTTAATTTTACAATCAAACCTTCATGCCAAACACTGTCGAATGCTTTTTCTATGTCTAGAAAAGCAAGACCAGTAGAATAGCCTTCAACTTTGTTGAAACGGATCAAATTTGTTACACGTAAAAGTTTATGAGTGGTCGAATGCCATGGCGGAATCCGAACTGTTCATTAGCAGAAATTGAATTTACGTTAATGTGAACCATAATTCTTTTCAAAATGACGTTTTCAAAAAGTTTACAGATAAAGGAAAGTAAACTGATTGGACGACAGCTGGAAGCTTCTGCAGGATTTTTGTCTGGTTTTAAAATTGGTACAACTTTGGTACTTTTCCATTTATCAGAAAAATATGCCATTTGCAAACATTCGTTAAATATATCAACCAAAAATGATAAGCTAGCTTCTGGAAGTTTTTTGATGAGGATGTAAAAAATTCTACCATTGTCAGGAGCTCTCATATTTATGATTTTTTTAAATCACTTCTTCTATATCAGTCTCCCAGGAATTTCCGAAAACGTTCTCTTGATTAAGAATATTTTCGAAGTCCTGAGTAACTTGATTATCAAATGGACTGATAAGTTCTAAATTTAAATTGTGCGCGCTTTCAAACTGCATAGCAAGTTTTTGAGTTTTTTTGCAATTAGTTAGCAATAATTGTTTTCCTTTTTCAATTCCGGTATTGGCTTGTGTGGTTTTTTTTTCAAAATTTTAGATAATTTCCAAAAGGGCTTAGAGCCAGGGTCCAATTGAGAAATATTATTTTCAAATGTTTTGTTTCTTAATTGTGCAAAACGTTTATTGATTTCTTTCTGCAAATCCTGCCATATAATTTTCATAGCAAGATCACGAGTGCGTTGAAATTGCCTTCTTTTCACGTTTTTAAGACGGATCAAGAGTTCAAGATCATCGTCTATAATCACGGATTCAAAATTTGGAATTGCAATGCTCCTGGCTTCAACAATGGAATTTAAAAAAAGAGCAAGAGCATTATCAATATCAAGTTTTTTTTTGTAAAAACATGTAAACATCAATATTAGTGTCAAAATTTGTTTCATATATATTCCAGTCGGCTTGAAAATAATTGAAAGTGGAGCTGATAGGATTGAGAATCGCTTCATGGGATATTTGAATTGTAACAGGGACATGATCAGAATCAAAATCAGCATGGGTAATCAGTTGGCTACAAAGATGACTAGAGTCGGTTAAGACCAAATCAATCGTAGATGGTTTTCTAGAAGAGGAAAAACACGTAGGGCTATCAGGGTATTGAATTGAGAAATATCCTGAAGAGCACTTATCAAATAAAATTCTGCCGTTGGAATTACTTTGAGAATTATTCCATGAATGATATTTGGCATTCAAGTCACCAATGACATAAAATTTAGACTTATTGTGAGTAAATTATCGCAGGTCAGTTTGGAGCAAATTTACTTGCTGTCCAGAGCATTGAAAAGGCAAATAGGCAGCTATGAAGGTATATTTACGAAGCTGTGTTTCAACTGAAACACACAAAGTTTCAAAAACTTTAGTTTCAATTGACGAAAACAGTTGATGTTTTATACGCCTATGAATGATGATTGCAACTCCCCCACATGCTCCATCAAGTCGATCATTACGATAAACAAAAAAGTTAGGATCTCTTTTGAGTTTAGATCCAGGTTTCAAATACGTTTCGGTAATAACTGCTATATGCACGTTATTAGCTGTACGAAAATTAAACAGTTCGTCCTCTTTACCATTCAGAGAACGAGCATTCCAATTTAAAATATTTAAATTATTATTTGGATCCATTAGAAAAACGTAATCCAATAACAATTTGATTTGTAAATTTTACACCTACTTGGACTGCTTCAGACATAGTGGCGGCTTTGAACATTGCATCAATCATTAGATTCAATTGTTCAGTTTGAAAATTAAAATCAGTGGCAGACATATTACTTGAAGTGGGTACATCTGATGATTTCCCATTGGAATTTTCGGTAGACGAAGAAGCGGAGTAGGAATTACCTGTGGTGGTAGGGTTTTTTTTTTCATTTGATTTGAAACAAGTAGAATGGGTACTCATAGTACGAACAGGGGAGGAGTTCAAATTACCTGCTACGATATCAGCAAAGGATTTTCCGTGGGTAGATACATTCGTAATTGAAAGATTCAAACGGCTACCCGACGGATTAAAATTAGTTTGTGAATGAGCATGATTATGATCTTTTTGATTTTGATTCCTAATCAAGCGATCGTTAGCTGAAAAATTGTTCGATACTCTACCAAGCAAATTCCGGAAACGACCGTTATCGTAACGGACATTAATATTCATCTGCCTGGCACGAGCCTCGACGACTCGTCTACGCGAAGGGTAAGCCCAAAAATCAGTAGTTCGCATGAAAACATGGAAACCGACCCCCCTCTGACACTCCCGAACGACCCAGGACTCCATCCATCGGTTGAACCAATGGTCGACGAAGAGGATGGAATTACAGTCACAATAAACTTGACAGGATCGCAGCCATCAAACACAGGATCGAACGTCACCTCGGGTCCTATTGATGGGAAGACCGATCAACATCCAACAGATGACGCGAACAAACAAAACCCTACTGGCACCAAAAAGATCACTCGGAGCCAAAGGAAGCAGCTAAAAGCACTCCGACAAAGTGGCTTAAGCCGCCCTGAGGCCCTATCCAGAATCCCGGGGGGTGAGGCTATGGTGTCAACTCCTTCGAAACGCACTCGGCAGGACCTTGACAAGTCTACATATGCTGAAGAAGAACTAAAGCAGAAACGGATGAAACAACACCTGAATCCGAGAAAGCGCGTTGGGCAACAGGAAACCAAAAGCTCAACAGCCTCGACGATCAACAAACCCCCACCAGAAGATAAAAAACAGACTAGTCTAAGCTACGGTGAAATTACCAGTCGCAGGAGAGTCAGAATAATCCCAAAAGACTTCCCCACGACCCAACTTTCAACGACTCAGCTAGACGTTCTCCAGGAGGCACTGCTGCTTCGGGTTGAACAACAACGGAACGCGACAATGAAGCCCAAGTTCTCTAACCTTATCTACAAGTCTGGCCATATGGTTCTTATTTGTAAGGATCAGGAGACTGCGGAATGGGTAAAGGAGATAACACCTGCATTAAATCCCCTGGAAGGCGTTGAGTTGGTTGCAATGGATGAGGATAAGATTCAACGTCCAGAACTGATTCGAGCCTTCTTCCCTCAAAGCGCACAATACACCGATGATCGTATCAAAGCTCTCATCGAGAGTCAGAACGATCTGATAACCAACAACTGGCGTGTCATGCAACGGCTCACTCCTAACAACAAGCATGTGGTGTGGGTCTTTAATGTAGATGGACCGTCCATGGAAAAACTCATTCAATCCAAGTTCATCCTCAACTACCGCTTTGGAGAAATACAGTTGAGGAAAGTAAAGAGCACAACCCCAAACTCCAATGACAATCCAACTGGACAGCCGACCCAAAAGAAATCTGAGGAGGCCTCTAGTAGCATCCCACAACCAACTCCCACCATACAGGCTAGCTTGTCTTCCTCTGATGGAAAAGATGCATGTTTGACCTCACTTCCTGGTCCAAGCGGTGTCACCTCAATGGCTCCCAATAAGGGCAGTGGAAATGTCAAAAGCGTAAAATTGACCACAGGGAATAAGCCAACAGGCCTAGGTAAGGGAAAGGACAAAAACCAAAATCTAAGACATCCCCCAAAATCAAAAGTTGATGATCTGCAACATCCAAAGAAGGACGGCAAACGTCCGGAAAAAGCGGAACGCCTCAGCAATGATTAAAATCCTCCAAGTGAATCTCCATCATGCTCAGTGCGCAACATATGTGCTTTGCAGGAGATTCACAAAAGAACACCTTTCCGTGGCACTGATTCAAGAGCCATGGGTCAACAAAACTCGAATACAAGGTATTCAACTAAGCTCGTGTAGGTTGGTATATGATGGCAGCCAGCTCTCTCCCACGGCAGCTATTCTAATACGCAATGATACTAAATGTTTTCCAATTACAGAATTCATCAAAAGGGACATCGTGGCGGTCAGGATGGAGGTTTCTACTGCTAGGGGCAGTACTGAGATCATTATGGTTTCGGCGTATTTCCCTGGCGACGCAGAAGACATTCCTCCTCCAGAGATGGCTGCTCTTATCTCTTACAGTCAAAAACACAACATCCCCTTCGTCATCGGTTGTGACGCCAATGCTCATCACCTTGTATGGGGAAGTACAAACACAAATATCAGAGGTGAGCATCTTTTGCAGTTTCTTTCCTCCAAAAATATTGACATATGCAATGTCGGTGATAAGCCTACATTTGAAAACATCTTACGACAAGAAGTCCTTGATCTGACTTTATGCAGTCAATCCATCTTGGATAAAATAAAAAACTGGCATGTTTCTAATGAAATATCTATGTCAGACCATAAACATATAGTCTTCGAGTGGGAAGGGGGTCTAATGATTCAAAAGTCGTTTAAAGATCCCAAGAAAACTGATTGGGAAACCTACTCAGCTATTCTCCGTTCTGAAGACTATATAATAGAGCCAAATATTCAGACTATTATACAGTTAGAAGCAGCTTCGGATTCTATTAAAAACAAAATTCTAAATGCTTAAGAGAGCTGTCCGATCAAAACAGTTAGTTCGAACAGAGATGTTCCATGGTGGAACTTCAACCTTGATAAACTCGGAAAAACTGCTCGGAAGGAATTCAACCGAGCCAAACGCACTTCTGATTGGAGTCTATACCGAAAGGCTCTGACAGAGTATAACAAAGAAATGAGACGAGCAAAACGGAAATCATGGGTTCTCATGTGTGAAAGCATTGAGAAAACTCCCGTAGCTGCTCGACTTCATAAAACTCTTTCGAAGGATCACTCCAATGGTTTGGGAAGTCTTCAAAGGACTGACGGTTCACTCACTGTGGAACCTCGTGAAACACTGAGTGAAATGCTAAGAGTTCACTTTCCTGATTCAATCCCACAAACGAGTCTAAATGCTGAAGGTGCCAGACTTGACGTCTCAGTTCCACACGGGTTCCTATCAGGGGACTCAGGAGCAAAAAGGGACGCAATAAAGGTTGCCAAAGAAGCTTTTACTCGCGATAGGGTTGTTAGGGCAGTGAGATCTTTCGAGCCATTCAAATCTGCTGGCATGGATGGAATCTTCCCAGCGCTTATCCAAAAAGAGGAAGAGACACTGATTCCACACATGGTAGAGATTTTTAAGGCAAGTTTAGTTCTGGGACACATTCCAAATGATTGGCGTCAAGTTCGAGTTGTCTTTATTCCAAAAGCAGGAAAAAAGGACAAAACCAACCCTAAAGCATTCCGACCGATAAGCCTATCCTCGGTAATGCTTAAAATCATGGAGAAGGTATTATGCGAGTATATAGATTCTAAATTTATGAAAACTATGCCTCTTTCTAAATCCCAATTTGCTTATCAAAGCGGAAAATCAACGGTCTCAGCACTGCACACGCTAGTGAACAAGATCGAGAAAACCTTTAATGCAAAAGAAATCGCTCTTATAGCATTTCTTGATATTGAGGGCGCGTTCGATAACGCTTCTTATTCGTCTATAGGTTCGGCAATGTTGAGGAGAAACTTCGACCCATGCATTGCAACCTGGGTACATGCTATGCTAGCAAATCGACAGATCTCATCTGAGCTGAGTGATTCGCGCATTACTGTAATGGCTACAAGGGGATGCCCTCAAGGGGGAGTACTATCTCCCTTATTGTGGTCATTAGTGGTGGACGAACTGCTAGATAGCTTAGAAAGAAGGGGTTTTGAAGTTGTTGGATACGCAGATGACGTAGTCATTATTGTACGAGGCAAATTTGACAGCGTTACTTCATCAAGGATGCAAATTGCTCTCAATCACACACTCTCCTGGTGTCAAAAAGAGAAACTAGGAATAAACCCTTCAAGAACAACAATTGTACCGTTCACAAAAAGACGAAAGGTACAACTCCACCCTCTTTTCTTGAACCAAATACAATTAGTTTACTCAAATGAGGTCAAGTATCTTGGCATCACACTTGACGCAAAACTAAATTGGAACACCCATCTTCAAACAATCATAAATAAAGGTCTCAATACACTCTGGGTTTGCTCAAAGACCTGTGGTAAAACATGGGGTCTAAAACCCAGTATGATCATGTGGATCTATAAAACAATCGTTCGGCCTAGAATAACCTATGCTTCCCTTGTTTGGTGGCCTAAAACAAAGGAAGCTACGGCTAGAGCTAAGCTGAACAAAATTCAACGTACTGCCTGTATTGCCATAACCGGTGCAGTTCATAGTACCCCCTCGTTTGCCCTAGATGCTATACTCAATCTGCCCCGGCTGGATCAATTCATAAAGCTGGATGCTGAGAAAAGTGCTCTTCGGCTAAAACGATTAACAGTCTTACTGTCAGGGGACTTAACAGGTCACCTCAGTATATTAAAAGAATTTTCGATAAATCCTATTGATGAAAAATGTAGTGACTGGATGGAAAAAGTGGTAAACTATGACTCGCCATTCACGGTGGTCTTTCCTTCTCGTGAGGAATGGGAAGGAGGTGGACCCACCATTTCACCAGGATCTATTAAATTCTACACAGATGGTTCAAAAATGAATAATTTGACAGGGTCTGGAGTGTACGGACCGAAAACCAAAATCTCTGTTTCTCTTGGACAGTGGCCTACAGTATTTCAAGCAGAAGTCTATGCAATCAAGGAATGTGCGCAGCTGTGTCTGAAAAGAAATTACAGACATGCCACCATCTGTATTTTCTCTGATAGTCAAGCAGCGCTTCAATCTTTGAAGGCTTTCACTTGCAACTCAAAACTTGTGTGGGAATGCATTCTTGCACTGAAATCCCTAGCTGAACACAATCGAGTTAAACTATATTGGATCCCAGGACATACGGGTCTAGAGGGTAACGAAATTGCCGATCAGCTAGCAAGGAATGGATCAACCAATATGTTCATTGGTCCAGAGCCATTCCTTGGCATTTCAAACTCTGCACTAAACACGGAATTGAACAACTGGTTGTTCGGTCAAATTCAATCAAATTGGAATACAGTTTCCAATGCGAATCAGTCCAAAAGGTTCGTAACAATAAACACGACACAAACACAAAAACTTATAGGTCTCAACAAAAGGGATCTCAGAACATACATCGGTCTAATAACTGGTCACTGCCCAAGCAGATACCACTTATACAAGATCGGTGTCGTCCAAAACACAAATTGCCGTTTCTGTGACGAGACGGACGAAACCTCACAACACCTTCTCTGCTCTTGCAGTGCACACATCCATCGTAGGTTCAAAATATTTGGCAAGCACTACTTACAGCCAGCTGATATGTGGAACGCATCCCCCAGAGAGGTGGTTAGCTTTATTAGGCTGATCACGCCAGATTGGGGGAACTACAACACTGCAACCTAGGACTTCTGCCCATCAATGGCAGATGGTTCAAAGTTCAGTCAAATGCGCAAAGTATTCCGGAGGCACATTTGCTACTGGAAAACATTGTGTACATTGAGTAATAGGGTATATCACAATAGTCCTAAAAATGGACGCAGTGATCCCACACCCGACAGAAGAAGAAGCCCAAAAATTGGTCTTATGATTGCCCCCGCAATTCGCGCATATGAACTAATCGGTATCTTCCTTCACTGGACAGACATCCTTAGCGTTTTAAGAACCTCAGCAAAACATGCATTTAGCATCCATGCGACAATTTTTTGTACCATGGCCCCACTTTTGGCACCGACGGCATTGAGTGGGGTTCTGGAAATTTCCTCCAGGTTTCTGGAAATGTTTCCATGTCACACGATCATCGAACATAAGTTTTGCTTTTTCTAAAGCTTTAATATTATTTAGTTCTTTTTTGTTGAAGTGAACTAAATAATATTCTTGAGAAAGCCATTTCCGAACAATGCCAGATTGGGTTCTCTTTTTCATAATGATTACTTGGACTGGGGAAAATCCAAGTAAATCATTTATTCCATTTTTGATCTCTACAGGTGACTTATAGTCACTTGAGAGACCTTTCAAGACGACTTTGAACAAACGTTCAGTTTTGTCGTCATAAGTAAAATTAATGTGCTTCTTCTCTTCAAGACGTTTGAGAAGAAGTTCGCGATCTTTAAGAGTTTCCGGCAAAACGCGACAGTCACCTTTCTTTGCAATTTGGAAGGAAACCTTGATTCCCCTAATGGAGTTCAAGATCTCCTGCCTAAATCCCCCAAATTCGGAACAACTGACCACGATAGGCGGCACTCTTTGCTTCCTAACTTGAATCAAAGAGCATGGGCTAGCGACTGACTTCGATTTGGTGTTCGGAAAACTTGTCTAGAGCATCGAACTGATTGCTCATTTCGATGCAATTATCAACGTTATCCATTTCACCCTTGGAAGTCCACATTTCGGAGAATCGTCATTTCTTCCATTTTTTCCAAAACCCACTTTTTGAAAGGGGAGTCACCCCCTTAAAAGATTTTTTTCCCAAATGGTGACCAAGAAAGATAACCACCAGGTCCTACAAAAAATCGTGATTAAATTAGAACTCATACGATTTTTTATTGGTTTTAGTTCTTTAAAAATAATCAGCAGAAATAATTTTTGTTTCTACTACACGAGACTACAATACACACTGGTTGGTAGATTCATTGAGTTATAGAAAAAAACTGTTTTCACATGATGCAAGAAAGTTATTATTTGTTAACGAGAAATTGATTCTTATCTTTGGCAAATTATAACACATTAAAGACAAACACCTGAAAAAACATTTAAGCTAACTTGTGTAGCTCCTCATCAAATAACATAATTTAAGGCGGGCGGTAAAGTGTGAAAGCTTTCATCTTAGGCCAGTAAAAATAATAAGCACATTGAAAATGAACTCTAATAAACATAACCAATTTCAGAAACACGGAAACCTCGGACAGGTGCACAACAAAAGGACCGCTGTGATGGACTGGGACCCCCTTGGAGAGACAACGTCATTACATTTCACCATGCATCTGAAATTTCCCGAGGTCGTTTGCTCTAAGTCATAAATCCACAGTTCTCAGGCTGATGATTTTATCTTCTTTTACATGATTTTACATTCCATTTGAAACAGAGTCTGCTTTACTGTTTTGTTGACTATGGTCTTTACCCAAATATTGATTAAAACCTTTCTTTGTCGATAGTACAATGTTTGCATTTATGTTGTCTGGTAGTTATGATTATATAGTTCCAGTAAATATCCAGCATTTTCGCATTCGTATATCGTGTGGCAGGTACGATGATACTCTATGCCCAGGTAAGTTGAGGAAATTTCCATTACGAAAAGATCCTGGAACGACCGGGAATCGAACCCAGACGCCTTTGGCATGGCTTTGCTTTGTAGCCGCGGACCACTCGGCTAAGGAAGACCCCAGCTGCGAAAGATTTATGTTCTTCAAATACATGTACATCAAACCGAAAAAAGCAAAATGAAAAACTGTCCGCACCTCTCGAAGAATACAAACATCATAAGAAACATGTGCAAATTGGTTACCCTCCGGGGCGATTACTTGCTGCGGCAGTTAATTTTTTATTTCGGTATGTTTTTCGCCTATGCTAATGATTTTCATAAGCAATAAGTGACCCATCCATCGTTAGGGGCCTGATCCTTCAAGATGATGTCAAGATGGAGAAACAAAATGAAAATTGAACGCCCGATGTTGACGCGGTCTAATTTGAAATTTATTGTACTTGGAACGATTTTGTGGAAATTTTGAAATATAGGTTAAGTGAGAAGCTGCTGTGGATTTCAGCTTCCAGCTGACAGTAATAAATCATATTCAGGAGAAGTTTGGCAAGCTGCGCTTTCACGTCACCACTAAGGCGTACATGTACTGTTTGACTGGCATATGGGAAATTAAGTTATGGTCATATCTTCAAATTAGTTGTAAATTATTAGTATCGCATAACACAAAATTGTCGTTGGCCAGTTAGTCAAATCTCTCGTCATACATTCGAATTATGATTTGGGATTTTGTTTAGATTAAATCAATTTTTCCGAAATTCATTCATTTATTCTGTTAATCCGAAGCGAACACCATCTTTGTAGGGTTGCTAACCAGCATTCTTACAACATGCCCTGCCCAGCGTATTCTTCCAGCTTTGGCCTGGATACTGGGTTCGCCGTAGAGTTGGGCGAGCTCGTAGTTCAAGTTTATTTGTTAGTTTGTTCCAGGATGAAACTTTTTCTTTTGTAAGCCTTCCGGACCGTTTTCTCACTTCTTGGAACTTTTTGTCGTTTCTTGGATTGAAATTTTTTTTCAGAGTTTGATATTTTTTTATCACATTGCGCGTTTTTTTCGGATATTCAAAAATACCTTACATGGGGATTTTTTTTTCCGCGTTCGGTTTTAAATGTTCGTGTTTTACGCATATTGTTATTTTTTACAAACCGATGACCTTGGAGGGATCGGTTCGGCTTTTTTCTGGCTATTGAGCAAAACATATTACTACACAATTGACAAGCATTCTGAGAAATACTAATCATACAATAAATAAACTTTTGTTTACTCTTTTGATTGCTGGCATTCAAAAGATTAAATTGAAAACACTTAAACAACAAATGCTCACGGTTTATCGCCAGCTTTCCAGGCAAATCCTGGCCATATACAGTATTGGACAAAACATTTGCAACTTTTTCGATTTTCCATACAAAATGACCAACTTTGGTGACCTAGATCTCAGTTATTTATTAACCGATTCAAATGAAATTTGAATTTCAAATGAACATCAAATATAACTTGAATTTAAACATATATTTTTGAATAATTTTTACAATCACGAGCTTATAAGTAATAACGGTTTAACTAAAGTGTAATTTTCGACGAAAAATTCAAAACCTTTTATCTCAAAATCTGATAGCGCTACACAAAAACTATCTTTAGCAAACTTGTTCATCTCGTTAAAATGTACAACTTTGCTGAAGATACCATGGTACCATTCCTTCAATAAGTTTAGTTATGTCTTTTATAAAAAATCGTCAAAAAATTCACTTCGGTCAAACCGTTACTGCTTTTGAACCTGTGATTGGAAAAATCACTCAAAAATATATGTGAAAATTCAAGTTCTGTCTGATGTTCTGCCAAAATTTCATTAGAATCGGTCCATAAATAACTGAGATAAAGCTTACCAAAGTTGGTCATTTTGTATGGAAAATCGAAAAAGTTGCAAATGTTTTGTCCAATACTGTACCTCCCCCAACCTCCAACTCCATAGTACTTATGAGAGTGTCGCTGAGTCGGTAGCCTCTCATTAATTAAGGGCTACATCAACATATCCTTCCCCTATTACAAGTTACGGTAAAGATGGGCGTGGCTGGGAATAGCGATATTCATGCTTTTTGATAAGAACAAGGTACACTCCCCTGCCTTGTTCCTGAAAGCAGTCAAGATAAGATCATTAAACATTACGAATGTTGTTAGTATCTAATCTAAGAAGTATACCGTAACTACGCTAACATTTAATACGCCAATAGGAAGGTCTGTTCAGGGAATATTATTCTTATTGAAAATAAGATTAAAATCGGTTTGCATTGGAATCACGAGACAAAAAGAAATGCAGTTTTTTCTAGTTTGAACGTTTCATAAATAGGAATAAACTATGAACAAATTAAAATCCTTTTGCTAATTTGTAAGTTGCAACCCTACTTTAAAAATAGATTCAATTACAATAACTTGTAACTGATCCACAATTTACGTATTATGTTGCATTTAATTATAGTTATAGTCGATTTTTTCAGAACTCGTCGTATTTATCCAACTCGGCAAGCCTCGTCCGATAAATGTACGACACGTGCTGAAAAAATAATCATTTTGCAACGAGTTTCATACAACAATTTTTGCCATTACGAAAAATACAGTTTCCGTTGGAGCACAATCAAAATCTAAAAGAAAATCCACATAGGCAGCCATGCGTAGAAGCCACTCCGTATTTTCAATCAGGTAGACTGTGATGCAATAGTGTCTATGACCACAAACGTGAATGTCACATTTTTTTCGCTTCACTCAAACTAAAATCAACCTTGATTCTTAATTCGTGAACGGGCCAGGTAAAACCCCGCTTGCAATTTTCGTCGGTGTTGTAGGATCAGTTATCACAAATCGTATAGGAGCACGAATATCTGGTCAGTTTTGATCTCGCTCACCTACCGCTTCTACGTTCACTCGACGAGCCGATTCCGTATCCGTATGGCTCACCAACGGACACGGATCACCCAATGGATATAAAATCGTAAGCTTGTAGTCATTGTAAGTCATTGAGAACCACAAAGTAATGAATTGCGTATGAAGGGACACCGATAACTAATTGACAGCTCCCAATATAGTACTGAAAAGTGCTACTTTTCAGCACCGTTTTGTGTGCTGAAGAGTAGCACTTTTCAGCACTGTTTGTTTTGTTAAGAAAAGTAGGCCGTTTTGCTATTCAAACTATTAATGAAAAGAAGGCTAACTATTGCTTTCAGTTCAGAATAGCTGAATGAGTTTCTGTTGCGGAATACTTCCTTTTTAAGCCTATAGGTCTTTTTACGAGACGTTTCTAATCAGCTGATCTAGAAACACTTTTACAGTTCTTCTATTGAAATGACAGCCCTGTGAATGCACCGGTCCTCCATCGAAGTAAACGAAACCACACACGGATCTGTCACATGAAAAGGCCTATATTTAAATGTTAGAAAGAATTAACAACAAGAAACAACACGAAAATATTCATTTTTGCAATTTCTTATCGTAATAGGCTGTTTTTCATTACGCCAATCTGTCCTGAAACGGCCTACTTTTCTACACTGAAGTATGCAGTGCGGGAATACTCATTGCGCAACTGAAACCAGTGCTTTAATTATTCATTACGCAACTATTTTGAGTTGCGTAATGATTCATAACACAACAATTTTTCAGAAATTGTAAAATAATGGTGAATGTATTCCGATATAATTTCTGATACCCGAAATTGCAAAAAAAAGTTATACTTAATTCGTTGCAGAACTCAATTTTTCACCACTCTTCGTAATTATCCTACTCGGCAAGTCTCGTACTGTAAAAGTCATCATTCTGCAACTTGTTCCGTAAACTACTATTGCAAAATTCATTATACATAATTTTACAGCAAAAACTGTCCCATACAAAGTGTATGAGAAAATTTTCCCCAACAGAATATTTTTAACCTTTCAACTACAAAATCTTAGCCTAAATATTGAACTATTACGTACAAATATCCAAGATACATGTCAGTTCAATAATGATCGCCGAGATTTCGACACCATGTATAAAAGGCTCGTAAAAGCTGTGTTGTGTTATCTACCATGACGTCGAACCCATCACAAGGTGATGATGAATTAAAACAAGAGAACAAAACAGTCGTTTTAATTGAAAACTCGATTGGTTGGTCGAAACCAACGAGTTACTCATCAACCAAATATTCAGCACGGCCGTTTATTTTGTTCTCTCAATGTGTACTTTTGAAATTCTTGGCAGCCATAGCTAGTTTGGTATTTAAAAGCGTATTTAAAAGCAAGACGTCCAGACATTTCAACGGGTTAGTATACATTTTCAAAACTGTCGTGAAGCACCTGCCAAGGCTTCGCGGAGCACGATATGAAAACCGCTGTTCTAGGGATAATCGATTAAGATTTCACTAGTCATACAGCCATTCCATGAAAAACCGATCTAGTAGGTCAACTGAAGGCTAAAGATTTTAACTTTTCAAGATAAATAAGAAAAATTCACAAAAATTGTTTTTTTTTAAATAAAAATATATCAAAACTTTCCGTTTTTTCGTGTTTTGAAGGTTTTGGGACAAATTCGCCCCTTTTGTCCCGAGGCCTTCAAAACACGAAAAAAAGGGAAATTTTTGTTTTTTTTTCATGTGATTTTTTTTTGTGAATTGTTTTTATTTTTCTTGAAGAATACAAATTTTTAGCTTTTATTTTGTCCAAGAAAATTGAAAATCGGTCAAGCGGTTCAAAGTAATAATTTAAAACAAAATCGAAATTTTTCTGGTTACCCTATTTTGGAAATGGTCACCCTAATCAAAAAATCCAAAAACACGTGTTTCCTTATTTCGGATAAGGAACAAAATAGCAAATTTTCAGGGAATTCGGTGACCCACTAGATTGGTTTTTCATGAAATGGCTGCATATATGTATGGCAGAAACCAGTGAATAAATTGTCACCCAACACCCAACAACAAAGACATTATCATCTTCTATTCTTGTTGCAACAATTTTATTCCGCAACATGAGTTTATCATCACTTGAACAGAATATGACAAAGATTTTCAAGAACTTTCTCTGTGTTGGTAAACATTGGCACATTATTGAACAGCATGCATAAAACAAATTTGGTATTGTGTTTAAAATAACTGATTAATCTCGAGTCGAAAAGGTTGCAACAATGTTGTGCTCTGTGATTGTCATGATAATTTTGCTTCTGATTGTATTCCTATCCGTAACAGTATGGATAAACGGGTTGTGAGCGACTTGCTTTGTTGTTTGTTTTTCGTCTCCTTTGAAGACAATTTGATTCACTGGCAGAAACTGATTAAGTTGGTTTTCTCTTTTGTGTGATATGTTTGTGCTTTTGTAATTTTAATCGTATAACTTTTAAAATTTCTTCACTTGTTACACCGTAATGTATTTTTTGTTACGGTTATAAGTGACTATGCACCGAATATCGCCAGATATCGAACGACGTTAGCAAAAAATGTATTTAAGGCTCAAGAATCCATCATTCAATCATCAGCAATCATCAAAAATTAAAAACCAGTTATTTTGTTCAAATTTTAAGGAAACCTTATGAATATCTGTCATTGCAATACAGATGGCCAGTGCAATGCAATGATAGATTTTCTTGAACATTGCTAAATTTTGAGCGAAAAAACTGGTTTTGAAAATTTGACGAACGATGATGGTTATTTTCCTCTTAAGATGATTTGTCGGCAGATTTTACATCGGAGAAGGATCGATGATTTGCATTTTTTTTTAATTAATTAACTCATTACACTTGGTAAAGACGGATGAATTATTGAAATTTGTACTTTACTATTGATGCGCTTATTGATTTAAGAAATTTTATTAGATAGCCGCGTTTAATATAAGAACTTAGTATACCATTAATTTGTGCATTATTAAAAATCATTTTCATAAATGATTCCCCCTTCTTAAAAAAATATGACGTTCTTCAGAGCATCCGGCTCTTGAATTTCAACAAAATTCAAGGCAATTTAAACTTATTATGCCAGAATTATTTGTTAAAAAGCTGTTCTGGTTTTTCTTCTGTAAAAAAAAAACACATTTTTAAGCATACACAGCAATATATTTTTTGATTAGAACAATCAGAATTAATTGAGAGGGGCACAAGTCTCTTTAGTCTCCCCTATTTCTAAGAATTTAGCATGTACTTGAATTCAGGGAGCCCATATTAAGTTTATAAAGTTTTTTTTATCTAACAATTATCTCATTGACTCGACTATTGATCAGTTTCATCCCTAAATGGGATCCCCCAATTTTTTTACGCGATGATTTTTAGTACAAAAAAAATCGTTTGTTAGAAAATATCGGTATACCTACGAGCCAATGAACAATCATTGCAGGTTTACAAGTATTCAGTTGTTTGGCATTGTCAACATTAGAGAAATCACAACAGAAAACCGTGAAAAATGATCAATTTCACTCGGAGTTACGATATGCAAGCTACCAATGGTACGTCACACAGCCATAGCCAAAAATCAAATTTCAAGTTATTTTATCCGACGATAATAAGTATCCACAATTGTTTATAGATAACATCCGTTATTGAAACAAGTATTGATAAGCTATACAATGGACTAACACTACTACAACAAGCGTCGAAATTGACAGTTGTCGAAGTAGCAGAAAAATAAATTTTGTCGCATATTTTCAGCAATCCCTTCAACTCGTGTGGAGAGTGTTGAAACGAATCTATTCGATCAAAATCTAAAAGAGAACATGATTGAAGGTTAGTAAAGAATATTTGATGGGATAACAACACCAATTTTAACTTCGAATATGATAAATCGGTACGTTGAGTTGGCTATGAAATCAAACTTATGAAATACCTTCATGTAATTTTGATTATCGATTCAAAAACAGTTCCACCGAGTTCCACCCTAAATCACGCACAGACATGTTCCTTAGAGTGTCCTCTAAGAGGTCTGAGAGATACAGCTGCAATTCCTTGCAGCTCTTCGAGATTTTTGACTATTTTAAGATATACTCCTTAACCAGCACAAATATGAAAATGATATGTTTGTGATAAAAAAATCCGTAAATCTTGCAACGCTATGTGATCTCGGCTCAACCAGACATTACACCAGAGCAAGTTTATGCTTAAAATAATATATTTTAATTGTAGTTCTCAAGATTTTGTTAAAATTTTATATTAAAAACCGAAAATATTCCTATAGGCGTATAAGTCACTTTTGCAGCTACGAGTGAGAAGAGACATATTTACAAATGACTTCTTACATCATTATGGGCCATACAAGTACAAATTGCAAGGTTTTTCTTGGAAAATAATGAAATTGGCGCTTGGGACAGTTTTGCGATCACAGTCGAAGCTCGTTGTAACGACAACTTTTATAACGACAAATCTCTCTATAACGACATTTCCGATGGTCCCTTCAAATTCTCATACTAATTTCAACTTTTATAGCGACATTTCTCTGTTTCGACCGTTCTCTATTGCGACATTAGTGTTATATTCAATAGTCACTCAATATAACGACATTCGTTTAGCTATGATTGTGATCGTTTATTTCCTCCATGTTCCATAACGACATCCAACTTCTTTATAACGACGATTTTATAGCGACATCTCCGTATACTGACGGTCCCTTGCGATGTCGCTATAACGAGCTTCGACTGTATGTGTATGTTATATGTCATTTATGCAAATTGTAGCTCTTTTGACCAGAAACAACTTTCCCTTCCATACCAAGGTGCTCAAATGGTTTGATCTTCCAGTTTTGATTTTTGCCCCGCATCTCCATACATTCAACGCACTGTGCGTCATGCCCAACATTAATCAACCAAATAATCGTATCACTTTCTATTTTATTTTATTTTTGTTACAGTTAGTGTTTATAATACTATAATGTTTGATATTTTCACGCATACAGTTGTATTTATAAAGCATTCAATTATGAAATATCGCATAACTTCTGATCTCGCCCTAAAAGCCATTGGTAACTATGTGTGTAGCGCGTTGTTTCTGAGTATTTCAATGGAGTTACATGTTATTTAACAACGCTTTAGTAAAGAAATGATCATTCCCTAGCTGCCAGTCGTGTTGGTTTGGATGTGTATTTATTCATTTGCTCAGAAACTACTAGCTTCACACAAGGTTACCAATGGCTTTTAGGACGTTATCCCAGATTATGCGAGAAATATCTTCAAAATAATTTACATCTATTGTTTTTTATCTGTTTTGCATTTCTTACACTTCTCGCAAGTCTAATATTAGGTTAGGCCATAAAGCAAATTACTGATTCGTTATTGATCGCAATCTACAACGACGCAAGAGACCAAGAGAGATTTGAGTATCCTTCAAACTTGACCATTTTCTTCCTTAGCTGAGTTGTTAGAGTCCGCGGCTAGTAGGCAAAGCCATGGTGAAGGTGTCTGAGTTCGATTACCGGTCGGTCCAGGATCTTTTCGTAATGGAAATTTTCTTGACTTCCCTGGGCATAGAGTATCATCGATGATACCTGCCAAACGATATACGAATGCGAAAATGGCAACTTTAGCAAAGAAAACTTTCCGATAATAACTGTGGAAGTGCTCATTGAACACTTAACTGAGAAGCAGGCTCTGTCCCAGTGAGAGTGCCAAGAAGAAGAAGGAGAAGAGATAGTACTTTCGTTAAGCATAATATAACGGTATGCAGTAGTCTGATAACAAACATTATTATAACAGTAATATTCAACACTAAATATGTGCGAAAGATCATCAGAGCAAATAAATGCATCTGCATGTTTTGTAGCATCGAACAATTTGCACCAAAAAAATCTTAATCAATTCATAACAAGGTACAGCAATTAAAATGAAACCAATTTGAACATGCAAGCTGCAACCGATCGCCGAAGCAGCTTTCAATAGTTCCAGTTCCGCAGAAATCCCGTTGGAATTCGTTTCAAACACAACAAAGGACCACTGGTGACAATCCGTTGGCACCTGTTGCTGCTGCAAAAAATGATTGATTCCCTTTTCTGTCAAATATTTTATCAAACAAGTGTACAATCATCAGAAACGGTCCGCTCTCTCTCTCTTTGTACGCACTTTGCCCCAGAGCAAAGATAATAGCCGTTCATTGCCATTTCTTCCGTCGTCGTTGTCCTCTAACCAAAAAATGAACACGTTCCACACTCTGCGATAACAAATTGACAGATGCTTTCAAACGGACGATAACAGCGACAACAAAAGAACGAAACGCAATTGGAAGGAATGATCGCGAGTATAAAAAAATCTCTATAAAAAAATCAAACACACCTGAATCTTGCGTGGCAACCCGACCTCGAGCGAATACTATATCATGAAACCAAAACCACTGTCGGGAAAACGTAAAAAGAATTTCACGTTAATATAATCTTGACGTAGATGCAATTCATACTCTCAAAATTCAGTTTGTATGAAATTTTTAAAAATTCTATTAAATACACTTAAAACAAGACTCGTTTAACGAAGCTTGTGTTAAACTGTGTCAGCTCTATATGCTAATATATGCTGATTTGCCTTAATGTTCTACTTCAGCCAAGAACTTAGTGAGAATCAGGGCTTCAGTTCTACAAGCGTAACTAGTGATCTCTCGAAGGTTTATGAACAACATTTATACTGATGTGGGCTTATGAAACTATATATCTTCAAGTTTTGAGTTCAATGACCGTCTAAGGTTATACAAGAACTTCTTTGAGTACAGGTCTTCTGATTTTCAAGCGTTACCAATGATCTTTCGGCGTATAATGAATAATATTGATACCTATCCGGCCTATATAATTATACTCTACTAAGATTTGATTTTAACTTGTTTAAGGTTACCCAAAATTTACTTGGAAAATAGGTTGTCAGATCTACGAGCCTAACGAGAGATCTTCCATAGTTATTGACACTTATCCTACACCACTTTTAAATGCAGATCTTCAGATCAGATTTACAAATAAAACTGATGTATACAAATTAAAAAAGAATTGCTTATGATCAGCTAATTCTGTTATGATAGCATAATATGTTCTTTATTAAGTCTCCATTGTTATCCACATAACAGCATGTCAAAAATAAGTCGAATTACTATAGCTCCATCAGGTTGTGTTTGTTATAGACTGACTATTTTGCTCTAATCGGGAAACAAGGACCGACGGACGACACGCGCGAGTGCCTCAAGAGAAAAACGCATAAAAAAATCTTCTCTCCTAACAGAGAATGCATCCCCAAAGCGCAGCTTGCACTTATAACTGTGCATAGCAGGTTGTTTGGCAATTGTGGATCCTCTGATCAGAGCTCTGCATCTGGATGAGCATTGAGCGAGGCCAAACATCACTCATTGGCCGAAATATTGTTCACCCCGTACTCCTAATAGCTGTCCGTGTAGTCTTTGGCAAAACCGTGGCACAAAGTGGCCATAATTAAAGCAATAAAGAGCTACCGTAAACATCGGTTCCGACAGGACAAACATCGAATTAATCAGTCATTAGATAACTGCTTACGGGTTGTCTTCGTAGTGGCAGTGGACGTAGTGGAGCTCGAGTGCAGTCGGTGGTATTGGAAAAAAAGAAACTGTTTTGAAAACAAGAAAGAGCGATAACTGCGGTATTTGAGCAATATTTCAGAGCTACAATATTTGTTCCCTTGGGCGTTGCGTATCGCACATTTTACGATGAGTTTTATAATTCATATAAGTTATTTGAATGGTATTCAAATTCGACAGCAATTATTCTGATAAAATCTCTGAAAGCAGCTCGGTTATTGACCACCGTTCTCTGATCTAGATAATGTGATTAATTTTGTTGCACATGGTCAGCTCTTCTTGCCCTTTGCGCAACACGGTCTGTTATTCTGGTTCGAATTTGAGTACCCGCACTGTTTTTACAGCAATCTTGCAACATGCCCTGCCCAGCTAGCGCCACCTTGAGAATATTGAATTCTCCAGTCGTTGGTCAATCGTCACCGCCATACAATGCATTATCTACTAAAGAGTTATTCTAAAGTCTATAGCATACGGGACTTCCTTAGGGATACACTTTCATATTTTTGGATAAACTATATAGTCACGAATGTAAAGATGATTAATTATCACTGAAATAAGCCACCAAATATCGGCAGAATTCCAAATTTCGATCTCTGTTAGCTAGTATGTGCTGAAACTAGAGAAGAGTCATTCATCATGCTAAACAGTTTGAAAAGAGAAAAAAACTACACATTTTTATTAAATTTATGGAAGGAATTATTACAGTTTGTTTAAGGGAAAAAACTATTAATTGAACTTTACTTTTGCAAAAAAAATAAATAAATAAAATCACTAGTAAGACGAGCAAATACCTTTAAACTCTAATATGTTACTTATCTTGACAGATAGGTCTATTTCGTCTGCAACTTACAGACTTCTTCAGTGTCGAGTGCTCGATTTAAAGAGAACATCGCATGGATATATTATTTATACTAGAAAAATGTGTAGGTATGTAAGAACTAGATTATGCCTGTAATATCAAATCTGCCTGTAAAATCAAATGAAAGGATTGTCAATATTACAAATTCCTGCTTGTTTGGCAGGTGGTCAGTTGATGTGCTTGTGTATTGTGTGCGTGAATGTTAGGTATAAGTTGAAACAACCAAGAGTACCCATTTCCTTGATCTTTGTTTAGTTTAGTTATTTATTGTTTTGTTTGATAATTTATATGCTTTCCGCTGCGTCAAGCTTCCAATGATTTGAAATATGTGGTTTATGGGCAAAAGGTCGAAAGACAAAAGGTCGGAAGGACAAAAGGTCGAAAGACAAAAGATCGAAAGGACAAAAGGTCGAAAACGATTTGCATGGTGGAAATTTTTTCCTTCTTTGAAAAAAGATTTTCGAACTTTTGTCCCTTCTTTTTTGTTCTTCGACCATTTGTCCTTTCGACCTTTTGTCTTTCGACCTTTTGTCCCTTCGACCTTTTGTCTTTCGACCTTTTGTCATAGATTCGAAAAATGTTGTAAGAGTTTGATTTTTTTTTTGTGCTTAGGACATGCTGTTCATTGTAAATATGTTCTGCAACTTTTGATTTGAAATGGTGTACAAGTCCTTTTTCTGTGTCTTTGTGTGCTTTAGTAACTTCTGCTACGTGTTCTTTAAAAAGTGTATGGAGAGTGCGTTTTGTTTGTCCTATGTAAATTTCGTTACAGTGGTCCCATGTAATTTGGTAAACGCCTGATTTATATAAACTGTCAATTGGGTCTTTTATTGAACCTAGGAGAATTTGGAGTTGGTTGTTTTCACCGATAAAAAATAACTCAAAACCAAACGTTCGTAGGATTGGGGATAGCTTTTTTGCTTCATTGTTGTAGTTGACGGCTATACGTTTGAGTGTTAGTTGTTCTTGCATCAGAGTAGTGGGTGAACATATGTATTGTTCTCGTGTTCTATTGTCAATGAGCTATTGTATTGTTTGTCTTGTGTAACCGTTTAATTGTCATGTTTCAACAATGTATTTAAGTTCCTTTCTTCTACCAGTTTCAGTGAAGGGGATTTTCAGTATCCGATGTATCATGTGATTAAAGGAAGACATTTAGTGTTGGTGTGAGTAATTTGATGTATTTTGAAAAATACGTTGAGTGTTAATTAGTTTTCTATAGATTTCAAATGTGAGTGATGATTGTTCTTGTACAATATGTAAGCCCTAGAAAGGCAATTTGTTATCATGTTCCACTTCGTTAGTGAATTCAATGTTTTTGTGAGCATTATTCATTGTTTCTAAAGTTTTTTTTTTGTCTCCGCCGGAGTAGGTGTCGGTTTGCGCGTTTTGCTGGGCAGTGCAATTTGGAAGCCCAAGTATGCGGTTTTGTTTATTTTTCGCATTCAATTTTTCCATTCACGCGTTTTGCTGTACAGTGTTTTATAGCAAAGCCATCAGGATCGTTTACACCACCTTGAGTGTAAAAAATTTTATTTGGTCGATTGATTGAACATCTAATTGCAAAGAGGTTGCAAATGCAGAATCCGGTGAGTTTTTTCCAATATGAATCAATGCCAAAATATTCTTTATAGGTGCCAGAAGGTTTATGGACAAAAGGTCGAAAGACAAAAGGTCGAAAGACAAAAGGTCGAAAGACAAAAGGTCGAAAGGACAAAAGGTAATGATTTGCTTGGTGGGAAATTTTTCCTTCTTTGAAAAATGATATTCGACCTTTTGTCCATCCTTTTTTGTTCTTCGACCTTTTGTCCTTTCGACCTTTTGTGTTTCGACCTTTTGTCTTTCGACCTTTTGTCATAGATTCGTGCCAGAACGTCTGCCAAATGTATCCTATGGCCTTTCCCATCCTAGGCGAGCCCTGTCGCGCTCGGCCCCATCAGCTAGCATGTACTTTGTCTTGGTCGCATTCACCACCAGTCCAACTTTTGCTGCCTCGCGTTTCAGGCGGGTGTACAGGTCTGCCACCTTTTCAAATGTTCAGCCGACGATGCCCATATCATCCGCGAAGCAAACAAATTGACTGGATCTCGTAAAAATTGTACCCCGGCTGTTAAACCCGGCTCTCCATATAACACCTCCTAGCGCAATATTGAACAACAGGCACGAAATTCCATCACCTTGTCGTAGTCCCCGGTGGGATCCAAACGAACTGGAGTGTTCGCCTGAAACCTTCACACAATTTTGCACATCGTCGCTTTTATCAGTCTCGTGAGCTTCCCGGGAAAGCTGTTCTCGTACATGATTTTCCATAGCTCTACGCGGTCGATACTGTCGTATGCCGCACGGTGTGCTGGAACACACATATTATCGGACTTGCATGAACCTCCGATCTTTTTTCACTAAATGTTAGCCTTGGTAGTCAAAAAAAGCTTGCTGAATATTAAAAAATCTTTCATCGGCAAAAAATTGAAAAAAGACGATTTTTGTATTTTTACCCTTTTTCCATATATGAGTTCATAGGAGAATATTAGAGATACACTAATATGATGACTTTTAACGACCTAATGACCAATTTGACATGACATATCTTTAACATGAATGAATTCTTAGATTTAAGCATCATTTCCTACACACACTGACAAAATATGACCAGCCCATGGTGGTATGCCGTATTTTATATAATGGAAATTTCACTTTTCACTTCAGAAAAGCTCATACGAATGCTTTGTATTCTTCTTTCTGAATCAAATCAGTAATATTTTACGTATGTGGTATAGTTTTCTAATCAGAATAGGAATTCCCAGAAATTGATACACATGGCAGTATAAGCTGTATTCATGTGCTTATACGCGCAAACTTCTTGAAAGCGGGTTCACTATAACATGATTAACAGTGAATGGCTTATATAGCCTTAAGGTGGTCTCAAGCTCATATGCAATGCGCACATTATATTTGGGGTTTGAAGTGCCTGATTTTGAGTAAAAGGGCTGGATTACTTCGGATAAATGTGGCGACGGTAACAAATCGATCCAACGTAATCCAGCCCTTTTATTCACGACTTCGCACTTATGGAGGGCACATTTTGCGAAATAGACACAACAATTTCAATAACCAACATGGACACATAAATTTTATTATCGTAAAACGAGGTATCTTTGAAAATGCGGGTAACTTTGATAGTGCGGGATCCGCAACGTACACTAAACAAAATAACCAAAATTATGTTATTCAGTTAAGCAAAACGAATACGAAACTAAGGAGTATCAGTGTGACACTTCACCTCTGAGCTGTTTTCGTGCCAATCAAGAGTATGTGAGGCTTTATATTCGAATATTAAAAAATGATGAGATTTTGGTACTTTCAAAACGCTCACAAACAATCTGTTTTACTATCACTATTTCATGAAACTATAATGAATTCGGTACGTATGCTTGATGGCCTAGCTATAGTAGAACATGAATCCGGTATCAAACCTCATAGCGAAAAACAGTTTTACAATTTGGAATCATTTTTGTAATCAAAGCCACAAATTCCCATATAACATTAAAAATCTAGAGGTATGCAACACCTCATGTACTTTACGGGATTCAGTCGATTTATACTCATTCATGTTCCAAAAACGATTGATTTATGGTGAATTCAATGTCGAAACATGATTATCGATAGATATCTATTCAGAGATATATGTTTATACCCATTGTTTTGACTGAAAACCCTTTTAAAGATGTTTTTTGTTCAATAAATTCTGTACTTTAATTGATAAAATCTAATCCAGTTTCTCTATTAACATTCTCCAATCCAATTCAAACTGTGATGAAGTCAAACAATAGTTTGTTTTGGATTTTCATGTGCTTATCTACTCATTATCAATGTTACCCCATTACCAAAAACTTTCGATTATATGAAAAACTATAGATTCATTAAGATCGAACCGTTATGCAATCTTTCATGTACAATCGATAACTAACAAATCAGTGCTTGTTTTACAAATAAAAAAAAATCGATTTTCTCTCAAAAAACTATCAAAGTTACCCCACTTTAATGTATGTATTTAGTTTTAAGTATATGAAGGTAACTAAGGATATGTTAATGATGTGAGGTTTTAGCAAACGCACCCAACCAGCGGCTGCAAGATTTCAATATAAATCGGCATGACAACTTTTTAAATATATATTATATAATATTTGAAAAGTTACTCATACAAGGAATATCTTTCAATCAAAACAAATGTGAATAACAAGATCAGCTAGAGTGAACATACCATACAAAATTGAAACAGTACATTGCCCTATATAATTGTATGGCGGTTTATTCAATTGTTGCATGTAATTATACAATTGTCTGTTATTTTAAAAAAGCTTCATGTTCAATAACGAACTCCAATAATTTAAATTATTCAGTAGAATAGGAAACATTGATTGAAACTTGATAAGTTGTAGTATGTTTACCTTAATAAATTTATGTAAAAATGCGATGTCGTTAATAAACGGCATACCACAATGGGCTGGTCACATTGTGTGAATGTAGGTAGAAATTATGCTCAATTTGAAACGTCTTGTAATCGATTCGTGATCTAGGTATATCAAATAAGTCTGCAATGCATCAAAATTAGTATAACTCTAATATTCTCCTATGAACTCATATTTGGGAGAAGGGTAAAAATACAAAAATCGACTTTTTCAATTTTTTGCCGATGAAAGATTTTTTAATATTCCGCAAGCTTTTCTTGACTATCAAGGCTAACTTTTAGTGAAAAAAGATCGGAGGTTCATGCAAGTTCGATAATATGTGTGTTCCAGCACACCGTGTGCCGCCTTTAAATCAATGAAAAGGTGATGCGTTGGGACCTGGTATTCACGACATTTTTGGAGGATTTGCGTCCGTTGTCGATCGGCCGTCAACGAAGCCGGCTTAATAACTTCTCACACACGCGTTTACTACAGGTGACAGACGACGGAAGATGATCTGGGATAATACTTTGTAGGCCGCATTCAGAATGATGATAGATTGGAAGTTCTTACAATCTAACTTGTCGCCTTTTTTGTAGATGGGGCATATCACCCCTTCCCTCCACTTCTCCGGTAACTGTTCGGTTCTGTTTCCCAGATTGTGCCTGTCAGCCGATGCAAACAAAAGGCCAGCCTCTCCGGGCCCATCTTTATGAGTTCAGCTCCGATACCATCCTGACCAGCAGTTTTATTATTCTTGAGCTGGTGAATGGCATCCTTAACCACCCTCAAAGTGGGGGCTCCATCGCCCGCATTACTGACGAAGGCATTTCCTCCGTTGCCCCATGCTTCATTGCCGGTGCTCTCAGCGCCATTCAGGTGTTCGTCGAAGTGCTGCTTCGACCTTTCGATCACCTCACGCTCGTCCGTCAAAATGCTTTCATCCTTATCCCTGCACATCCCCGCTCGCGGCAGGAAGCCGTTGCGAGATGCGTTGAGCTTCTAATAGAACTTACATGTTTCTTAAGACCGGCATAGCTGTTCCATCTTTTCGCACTTCGTCTCCTGCAGGCGGCGTTTTTTCTCTCGAAAGAGGCGGGTCTGCTGTTGCCGGTTCCGTCTATAACGTTCCACGTTCTTTCGGGTTCCTTGCGGTAGCATGACCGCCCGCGCTACATTCTTCTCCACCAGAAACTCCCTACATTCCTCGTTGAACCAATCGTTCCGTCGACTCCTTCTCACGTGGACTCCGTCCCACGTAGCTCTCAGCTGCATTGTGGATGGCTGCTTTCACTGTTCTCCAGCAGTCCTCAAGAGGGGCTTCATGCAGCTCACCCTCTTCCGGTAATGCAGCCTCGAGGTGCTGTGCGTACGCAGTTGCGACATCCGATTGCTTGTACCGCTCTAGGTCATACCGGGGCGGCCGTCGGTACCGTACGTTTTTAACGACGGAGAGTTTTAAGCGCAGTTTCACCATCACCAGATAGTGGTCAGAGTCGATTTTAGCGCCACGATAGGTCCTGACGTCGATAATGTTCGAGAAATGCCGTCCATCAATCAGAACGTGTTCGATTTGTGATTCTGTCTGCTGTGGTGATCTCCAGGTGTACCGATATGGAAGGATGTACTAGAAGTAGGTGCTACGAATGGCCATATTCTTGGAGGCGGCGAAATCAATTAGTCGTAGGTCATTCTCGATCGTCAGCCGGTGGGCACTGAACTTTCTAATAGTCGGTCTGAATTCCTCCTCCTGGTCAACCTGAGCGTTTAGATCTTCTATGATGATTTTGACGTCGAGGCTTGACGCGTAAACAACGTCTTTATCATCATCAGTGCTTCTGGAGCGAGGGCTGTGCACGTTTATTATGCTGAAGTTGAAGAATCGGCCTTTGAGCCTCAACTTGCACATTCTCTCATTGATCGGCCACCACCCGATCATGCGCCTCTGCATATCACCCATCACTATATGTTCCCAGCTCGTGTGTGTTGCCGCAGCTCCGTTAGATGGTATGGTAGCCTCTAAACGTTCGCATCATTGATCCCTTCCCACACACTTCCTGCAACGCTACGATGCCGAATCCGCGGTCCTTCAGCATATCGGCGGGTATGCGTGTGCTCCCGATGAAGTTGCGAGATTTACAGTTCCACATACCGAGCATCCAATCGCTAGTCCCTTTACGTCGCTGTTATATTTGCCGATTGTTCTGGTCCGTAACAAAAAATAAACGCATATCAACCCCTCAAAACTATCACCCTGGCCAAATATTTTATTGTGATCATGAAAAACACGTTCTGTAAGAACTCGTCCATCCTCTGATACATAACAAACTGAAATTTTCAACAATAAAGTGTGATTTTTAAAGGTGGAAAGCTCCCGCCCTTATTAGGTGCAACTAGAGTGGAATTGAAAGGTAAAAGATACTCCAATCTACTTATTTGTTTCTCTTTCACAGTTTGATCTCTTCAACGTCATCTTATAGTCATATACTTGTACATTTCTGTGTGCATTAGTTGCTCTGAATAATTTTTCCTCTTGTTTAGTTACAAGTATGTAAAATATGCCCAAAACTAGTGCATAAACTGCAATAGCTTGTTTGTTTCAAAACTTTACGCGATTCTGTATTCTGCAAAAGAACATTAATAACTGGTAAATAAAAAATGCAAAAGTTATGGTCAAAAACACACTTTTATAACTTTATATTAAGTTATAGAACCATATTAAAAGTTGGTTTTCATGGCTTCCCTTATAATCTCTTGAAGCGCAGTTGGATTGATTTTGTGTTTTATTATGTATGTGGCACTGTTCATAACTGTTTGAATATAGATTGATGATAGTTGCTGGTCGGCCATACATTGGCGCCAATAGCCTTCAAATTGCTGAACATAGATGCCGAAGACATCAACCTTCTAGCAGATAAGGATCACGAGGTACAGATAGTTGAAGATATATTATTACTAGCGCCACCTAGCGGATGAATTCTTAATAAGATTTTTCCTCCCTTTTCATCTTCTTCTTCTTCTTCTTATTCTTCTTCTTCTTCTTCTTCTTCTTCTTCTTCTTCTTCTTCTTCTTCTTCTTCTTCTTCTTCTTCTACAAGAAGCCGTTTTGAAAATTAGTTGCTGAGATTCCCTGCCAAATTCTTACAGGAATATTTTTGTAAGCTTTCTTGGCTGAGACTAGGGAGAGGATTTCTCAAAATGATTTCTAAAATTTCCTTGAAAATTTTTTTATAAAGAAATCATTGGAATACCTATTTTTTTAAACAATTTCTAATGGAATCCCGACCAGAATCACATAACAAAATTAGAACAAATTCCTATCAGCAGCAGTTAAAAATAACAGAAGTTGATAAAATTTTGTTATCAAGATGGCTTTGTTCTCAACTTGTTATATTTTTAGTAACACATTTATAACATCATTTGTTATATTTTTGACATCGCATTTATAAGTTTGTTGCAAAAAACATCCGATGTCATAAACAGTAACATAGTTTGCAAAAATTTTGTTATTTTGTAACATCATTGCAACACATTCTGTAATAGTTTTGATATAATTGTAACAGGGATTGTTATATTTTAGTTTGATTTGGTTCAAATTTTGTTAGAATTTTTGTTATTTTAACTACTAACGGTTCATGTTTTATAACAACTGGTGATATAAAAAAAATCATATCAGGGGAACACATTCTGTTATAATCTTGTTTCTTACATCTGGTCGGGATACCTTGCGTATTTTTTTTTGTAGGATTTTTTTGTCAAACTATTGGAATGAGAAATTTTCAAAATATTCCTAAGAGAACGCCTTACTTAATTATTCAAGGAACAGATGATGTATTGTGAGAGCATTTGTAGTTCTCCTTACAGGTTACAGATATTTAATAAGAGCCTGAACTTTGGTTGGACTCAAGGATTCCTTTGAATCAATAATCTTGTTGTCATAGATTGGTCTTCGTCTGGTAAGTACTGGTGAATGATTGGCCTCGATATCGTTGTCTCACGTCAGCACTTTTGATCATTTAATAGCGGAGATCATATATTCTCATGTGTATATTAGGGTGGGTTGACATCATCACTTTTTTTTACATCGAATTTTTTTGCACCACTTCTATTTCTAAATATCTGTGTGCATAGTTTGTTCTGAAACATGCATCGAAAAAATAAGGTTTCCATTCTAAATTATGCATAAATTTCAATGGTCAAACACTCAAAAATTCAGATCCGCTAAGAGCCAGATAGCCGTAGCGGTACAGGAACAATTCAGCAAGACGTATCTGAGGATCATGGGTTCAAATTTCACCGGTCGAGGATCTTATTGGGTTGGAAATTCTCTCGACTTCCCAGAGTTACTTTTGTACCTGTCACACGAAAATGGTTAAGAGGCAATAAAGTTCTCAGTTAGTAGTCGTGGAAGTACTCATAATAACACTAAGCAGAGAAGCACACTCTGTCCTAGTTGGGATGTAACACCAGAAATGAAAATAAGAAAAAGACAACTAAAGCTCAGCAACAAATGTACATATGTTATAGTCAATTTTTTTTTTTGATAATGAGTGGTCCACCCTATCGCACAGACCGTGCTGTCATTTTGATCAATTGACATCAATTTCTACAACCGAATAAAGCTTCTTAGTTATAATCAATAAAATTGTCCACCATCGACGAGCCTATCCATCCAAGGAAATGGTATTTCACCTTCCTCATTATCGTACGCACCTGTCAGCCGAAGCAAACAGCTACTCAAGCTGGCCCAAGCTATCAATAAGTGTCAAAGGTCACCACGGCAAGAGCCTTCAACGGCGTTGCGCCCCACTAATTGGCTTCGCGCGCTGGACCTACTCATGGGGCGAATCCACCAAGTCATCATCCCGTTGCGCTCACTCCTGGCCGTAAAATTACTACCGTAAATGGGGAGTCTTTGGTAATGTGGGTAGATTCGATAGTACGGGGTCCGCAACAAACTAAAATAACATAATTTCTGTTATAAGCGGTTTCTTCACCACCGCTTAGGACTTAAACCTAGTTTGATCATATGGGTAAATGTGATTTACGACCTATGCGAAGGTGCAGAAATTGGCCCTTAATAAGTTAAGCAGAACAAATTCTGTGCATAACAAATAATAACAAATAATATTCTTCAAATCGTCATTTATTTCGATTTTTCTGATTGTTATGTATTCAGTACGAGGGACTTGAAAAATTTGCGCCAAATGATTCACTTGCCCCACCATGGTGGGGTAAGTGGATCACCAATAACAAATTTTTGTTCTCAAAACAAATGTGGTGTAATTATGTATAGTATGAATGGTATTACTATTGATATTGTGATTAGTGCTAGTAGTGTTACATTTTAATACTTTGAAATTAAAAAGTATCATTATTTAATGAAGATATATGTATATACATATGTTATACATTGATTCTCACTAATTCGAACAAAACATATATTGTAGCTAGAATAATTTGAAGAAAATTCATAAGTTCATAATCACATAAGTTATTTAGAAGTATTGTAGGATTATTCCTAACGATGTTTTATAAAAACATTTGTAGTTTAAAAATATTAGTTACATTTACTTTTGAATAACAAACTGAAATCCTTTTATTCTATTTATGAATGAATTTGTATCATCTGTCCAGAACAATTTATATGGTCAAATAAGGTACGATTATATGCTTTCAATTGGAAAATTTGTATATTTTGCTCATCTACAACTCAGCTTAGATAAACGACGGAAAATTTCGTGTAAATTTTAAAATTATTATTTTTATATACCAGAGAGGTTAATAAAACTTTTAGGTGGATTAATTCAAATTTTCTTTGGACAATTTGACAAATTTAAGCTGGGAAAGAATAAAGTTAAGGGAAAACAACATTTGCGGATACTAAAACTTTTTAAAATTATCGTAAGCAGTCTGCCAATAAATAATAATAATACTTGATCCACTTACCCCACCCCATTGAAAAGTAAGGGTAGAATATATCTGTATTTATTTATAAAAATCACATATTTTTCATTGTGATTCATTCAATTAGAACTGAAATGCTCACCACGTGTCGAAAAAACTAATAGTATTCGACTTTAGACAGAAATACAGTGGATTTTTGATTGATGGAAAACAATTTTCAAAATAATTAATTTTTGAAGCTAACAAGTTTGCTTGTGTTAGTGTACGTGCAATACTAGTTTTGCAATAGTATCAGTGTGGGCGTAAGAATATAACCTGAAACGAAGCAATGGTGCGAAAACATTCAACATATTCAAGTATTAATGCTTAATATTGACGAATGATCCACTTACCCCAGTGATATACTTCCCCCACTGTACCTTATTTGAATTGATTACATTTCAGCATCCACTCCACTTTCTCTATAATAGTTCTCCAATACAATTCCAACTGCAATGATGTTTAACGATAGACTAATTTAGTTGTGGATTTCCATGTGTTTGCATACCCATTATGTAAGTAACATTTCAATCTAAAATCGACTTTGAATTATAAAAATAAAACAAGTGCTTTAAATCTGAACCGTTTAGCAAGCAATCTTTCAACTCCAATCGATAATACCAGATACCAGAACTTGGTTTGAAAATGCAAAATAAATTTTTTTAGAACAGAATGCAAAAATTATCAAATGTTCTTCCAAAAACGAACATAGTTACCGTAAAACGGGGTAACTTTGATAATGCGGGTAACTATGATAATGCGAGACTCTCACATACTAAACAAAATAACAAAGTTCCTATTAATCTGTTAAGCAAAACGAATGCAAAAGTAAAGAGTATTAGTATGACACTTCATGTTAAAGCTATTTCCGTTGGAATCAAGTACATTTGAGGATTTATATGCAAATATGGAAAATTTATAAGATTATAGCAATTTTGAAATGCTCTCAAACAATCTGTTCTACGATCACTATTTGATGAAGTCATAATGAATTCTTCACTTATACTTGACAGCCTAGTTATAGTAGAACTCGAATTCGGTCTCAAAACTCTTAGCGAATTCTGTTTTTACAAACTGGGGCCATTTTTGTAATCTAAGTCATAAATTTCCATATAGCGTTAAACGCCTAAAGATATGCAACGCCCTATAAATGTTCTGTAATTTATTCAATTTTGTTCGAATGATGCTCCATTATCAAAGTTACCCCAAAACAGAAAACCGACTTTCGATTATATGAAAAATTCTATATCCATTAAAAATAAATCTTTTGGAAATCTATCAACTGGAATCGATAGTTAGGATACCAGTATTTGTTTTAAAAATATGAATTAAAATTCTTTGAAACAGCATGCATAATATTCAAGTTTTCTTCGAAAAAACTATCAAAGTTACCCCGTTTTACGGTACTTCGTTTTATGGTACATTATTCTTCCGTTGAATCCATTTGTTCAATTACGATCCGAAGCGTCGTCGTCAAGGAACTTGAGCGTCCGTCATCAGTCGTAATGGCACAAAAACTTAGCGCGTGTGTGGTAGAAATTCATACTGATATATGAGGTGTTGTTAGTTTATGGTTTATAATGGATTACGAGCGAAAACTGATGTGCTGAGTTGTTGTTTGCAGTTTGGGATGTAATGGTAATCCTAACGATTAGCTATCACTAGCGGGTGATTTTTTTGTAATTCCCTTCTGTGGAAATTGGTGATATCACAATTTGTTCTTCTTTTTCTTGTCATTACGTCCTCACTGGGGCAAGGCCTGCTTCCAGTGTTGTAGTGTTCAATGAGCACTTTACATTTATTAACTGATACCTTTATTTGCCATAGTAGCCATTTTTGCATTCGTACATCGTGTGGTAGGTACGATGATACTCTTTGCCCAGGAACGTCAAGGAAATTTCCATTAAGAAAAGATCCTGGACCAAATGGGAATCGACTCCAGACACTTTCAGCATGGCTTTGCTTTGTAGGCGCGGACTCTAAAGAAGGCCCCAGATGTCTTGATCACATGGATTGTTCCAGATACCGGGTTTCCTGCGGATGACTTAATAACACGGTTGTTTAACGATTTTACTCCATTACCCCGAAATACAAATCCCCGAACGACCCATAACCCCGAATGACATTACCCCAAACTCCAATAACATTACGAAATGGCATCAATGTCATCATGTCAACATAATTGTAAATTCGGGGTAATAGCATTCGGGATGATGGAATTCGGGGAGACGGCATTCGGAGAAATGAATTTCTGAACAACCTGCATTTGGAAGAGTCGATATAGTAATTTATAACCTTTACCAAATCTTATGAACTCTCTTACTTATTCATCCACTCTTCTTTCACTAACTCATTTTTTCTCATTATCTCACATACAGAAAGCTTTGCTTTCCATCCAAAACTATGAAATCGTATGTCTTCACTTCCTCACATATGGCTCCGTTTAGCACATGTCACTTGAGCTTATTTTTCAAAAATTCTCAAAACCAAAAATTCGTATGCTCTTCTGAATTTAAATCACATAATAAGGGAAACCTGAAATTTTGAGCCAAAAATATTAAGATTTGGAGGTGGCGCAAGCGACTTTAAGGTGAATTATCAAGTTATGACCTTAAGTTAAGTCATCCTAACTTCGTTATTTTCCAACCAATTTTGGAGCTCTTAGCATCATTCTCTTTAAACTTAAATGCATGAAAAGTTTGTTGAACATCAAGTTTCTCCAAAATCAAAACTTGTCTTAGTAAAAAGTAGTTTTCTAAAAATGTTTCCTCTTTTTACATAAAAAATCATTTTTGTTTGACCATAACTGCAAACATACTCATCAGATTCCAGATCTTTGAACGTTATTTTGAAGCCAATTTTGTTGTGCTAAACCTGTGTCTACAACAAATTCAATTAATTTAATTGTGTTGCCTTAGTTATTTACAAAAAACTACCCAAAAACATGATTTTTAATAACACATATCAATTTGCGTCAAATTTTGACTTTATCGCCGGAAATTACATTTTTACTATTAAACCGATGTTTATAGAGCATCCAATTATAATTAAGAGTTAAACAATGCATATATCTTTTAAAAATTTCAAAAATATTTTTCTTATTGAATTTATGAAAAATTGCCTCTAAGTCCTTTTTGAAACTATAACAAATGAGCAAATCCAGTTTCTGTTTAAGTTTTAACGTTAAACTGATAAAAAGTAAGAAAATATGATAATTTTCACTAAAGACTCATGTTTTTGGGTAGTTTTTGTCAAATAACTATATCAAAACTATTCTTTTAAATTAATTTGTTGTGCCTACAGCTTGAGCTTGACAGTTAAAGTTAGACAAAAAACGATAAATTAATGTAAGTCAAATAACACAAATTTGTAAAACATTATTAACAATGAAACAAATTACTGCTCCCTTGAGGAAGACACAATCCCCGTGTCGAAACGTTGGGTTGAAATACAACTCGTTTCAATCATTTCAAGACTGTGTAGCCGTAAATTTCACAACTTGTGATTAAACTTCATGAAACACTTGTTATGTTACATTTTCAACCGCAAGACGAACAAACAACAATAGCGTCATGTTTGACAGAAACATACTTTAAAACATGAGCTTCAATATTAACAGCTTTGCTAAGTTATTTTACATTTTTTAAATATTACGCCTTGTATTACAATATATGACTCATGACATATCCAACATTAAATGTATGGGCGAAATAACACGTTTAAAAAAATGTTGTAATATCAAAATTACCTCTGGAAAAGAATATTGTTTCGTAGATGATGCATTAAATCACTGAAACACATGCGAATTTGCGTTGGCACAAAGATTACTTGAATTTTAAGAACACGTTACGGAAAAGTCCGTCGGGGCAAATAAGGACTTTTTTTTGCTGTGTACCATATACTCAATTGCAAAATGAAAGCAGGATTGAAAAGCTATTATTGTATTTGTGAGCTGTTGCAACGGTTATAGCTTAATTTTTCCCACAGTTAAACATTCATTTTTCAATAAATTCAAAACACGATGTTTGAATTTCTTCCGGCAAGTCGGTACTTACAGCTTACAATTCACAAGCAATGACTTCATCTCAACTGCGTGCCAATCAACCAAAAATTTTCTTACCGGCGAAGAAAATTCAAGCTCCACGCCGGAAGTCCAAACTTTGCACGGTCGTTGTTTGCTCTGACCAGTCATTTTCAAGGCGGCGAAGATTGCACCTTTCTTCTACGATCTATCGACCCCAGGTTCAGCACAATGCGCACAGCTTCCTTTCAGTACCTAGTAGGGTAGAAGCACCGGTATTGGCCAGCATACGAGAAATGTGTTAAAAAGATATAGAAACTTTCAACTCATTTTATATGTAGAAAATATCGGAACTGAGCATAAACCTTATTGTCGCATTGAAAATCGTGATGGTCAATAAAGGCCACCAGAGACTAGTTTCGATCACATTCTTTACATTGGTTCGTAAATTGGCTAACCACATTGATTTTTTTATATGACTGGCCAAATTCTGAATACCCTTGCCAAATTAGGTGTATAGAAATAAAAACTAAATAATTGAATGTAGTCTTCTCACGTGAACGTGTTCTACAAAACACGAAATGTTTAATGCTAATTTACTGTGTAAATCGATGTAAAATCCACTAAAGCGACAATTAGTATCATGAATAGAACCAGTGCTTCTACCTTACATTTCTTTCCGAGCGTCGTAAAGATAGTTGGACTCTTTTATACTCTTCTCCGAAGTATGAATGGCTGAGACCCGTGATCACTCTACAGGGCAGATTCGAAAGACCGTACGTCGGTGAATAAATACAGAGATTAAATTCCCTGCGCTGAACGAACCTCCCACGCAAGTACAGGTGGGTCTACGGGAAGCTGTATCAATGATTCGTTTTTTTTTTTGTAAAGAAGAGGTGGAGTAGGAGTTGCAGAGGGCAAAAACAAGCCTTTACGGTAGCACTTTTCGACACACATACCAATAATTGAGCTTTGGAATAGCCGGTCATCACATTTGCTTCGATTCGTCCGACGGATGAATCTCGATTGTTTGCCTGCCGCCGCTGATTAATGTGTTGGATGAGGTATCTGAACCTCAAATTTGTAGGAACAGAGATTGACTGAGTTGATGAGGGCCACACTTCTAGCGTGTGCGAGCATTGATTGGCTCGGCTCTGACCGATGGTGTTGAAGTAATTTTAGCACAGTTGTTTTTCATCTTTCCTCCGATTTTCGATCGAAGCTTAATCAGTGGCAATTTTACTGTGTCCGTAGAATTCTGATGACTGTTGAAAAGTTGGGAGCTTTAACTGATTTTTGTACCTACCAATTTATGTGTTTAATTTATTTAGTAATGTAGTGTAAAAGTAGTGCTCATTCTATTGTGTTGTTTGATTTTTCGAATGCGAACAATTACACTGGATAATGACTTCCTGATACACTCTCCTTCCAATGACAAATTTGGAGAAACACAGGATTCTCTAGACTCTAGTAACAATGATTGCCTAACTAATATATTTGAATGCAATGCAAAGATTCAACGTCATTCGAAGGGTATTAATCAGAAATTCTGTACGAGAATAACTTTTTTTTTTGATTCTATCTCTATCACCGAGATTTTTGACTCTAGGCAAGTTTATCTTTGGACCAACGGCATTACTTCTCTTCTATGAGTCATAAGTTATGACTTATAACTGACCACCTCGGGGCTGGAATTTGATCCCAGGTCCTCGGCGTTAGGGGCATGTGTTCTATCCACTACACCATGTCCGTTTCTCAAGGAGAACAATTTATATATAAGGACTGTTTATTTTATAAAGTGGACACTATGTTTATGCTATATTTTTTTTTCATTTATTGATAAAATCGAACACATACACCTTCAGCATGGCTTTGCTTCGTGGCCGCCGATATCACCACATGGCTAAGAAAGGCTCCACCTATCCATTCAATTTTTCGCAATATATTATTTCGAGCAAACACCGTTATATGCCCTGGTACTTCCAGGTCAAACTATTTCATTCATGGTACGTAAAATTTATGCCATCTCACATCGGAGATACTACTAATGAATGAAAGAAAGCGCCAACCTTGAAAAATTGACTTTCGTCCCGAAACTCAGTCCAAACAGCAAAAAAAATCCACTATTACTATAATTTGCATGCCACCACACGTAGTTGCTGCCGGTAAGTACAGGTACGTGGCTCGCTAATTAGAGCCAGACTGTGATTGCGCCTAATGCATGGTCCCTCTCCGGAGCGGGATCCCAGGTCTTCAGTAGCGGAACATTGATACCTACCTCCTGTCGCTGTCTGGGATTCGAACTCGAGAGCACCAGCCAGCTTTCCTACATCATCAGTCGCCATATGCTCTCTGGCCTTTTCGTTTTTGGGCCCACGGTGGCGCTAATAATGGTTATATAATTTTCTCAAATGATTAATAATAGAACGTTGAAATTTGGCTTCCTACAGCCAAACGGGAGAGCGCACGCCGTGTGTACTTCCAAAGGTGTTATTCATGCGATTAGGTTTTTTTCTTTTGCCCAAACTACCGGCTATTGGCTTCTTGGCGTGAAGAAGTAACTAGCGAATCCCGCTGAACGGCCGTTTCGCGCTTCTTTCCTCACTTTCGAGCGAGTCTCTTAATTTGGTTCCGTGCGGTGGTCGCTCTGCTCTCCCTATGCCGGATAAATAGGGTTCCGAAAATTGAGGGGTTTAAGTTCGACAGTGAGGGTATGCGACAGTTCGAATGATTCCGTCAATGATGACTCTGAGCAATATTCTATGAAATTGCACAGAATCCATTGAGACAAAACTTTTGTTTTCAAATTTCATTTAGTCATACTGAAAATATGTCAGTGAAATAAACGTATTGTAGTGCTCCATCTTGGTCAGTCTTGGGCGATACTTCTCCAGTTGTGGTAGGTTTGGTAGGTCCTCTTTCAATGCGTACAGACAGCGTATTCGTGATATATGTAAACGATATCACCGGCTTCTACCCGGTTCCCTACTGAATATTATTTTTTGCATTTTTTGTATTACGGCATTCGCTCTGAGTGACCAGCCCGTATTTTACACGCTAATCAATATTTGCATCTTTGAACAATATCACGTGATTCATGCGATTGCGCTACACATCATTTTCTAATATCCTACCGGGTATCCGCTGCATTTCATGCTCGAAAATATCGAAAGCTTTTTACACAGCCTATTTGAACGTCCACGCTTCATGCCCGTAGATAACTTCCGGTGGCACCAATGTTTTTTTTTATTCTTTATTAGTAATGATAAAACATTACATTCATTTCTTATATCTAGGTGTTCTGTGTTAGACAACACTATCATCCTAATTTGGTAAACTAAATTTTATTAACAACATCTTCTTGTTCTTGGCATGACGTCCTCACTGAGACAGAGCCTGCTTCTCAGATTAGTGTTCTTATGAGCACTTCCACTGTTATTAACTGAGAGCTTCCTTTGCCAAAGTTGCCGTTTTCGCAGTCGTATATCATGTGGTAGGTACGATGTATATCGTGGCACAGGGAAGTCAAAGAAATTTGCATTACTAAAAGATCCTGGACCGACCGGGAATCGAACCCAAACACCTTCAGAATGACTTTGCTTTGTAGCCGCGTACTCTAAGCACTGGGCTAAGGAAGGCCCCTAATTATAAACAACATATATCATTTCATTCAGTTCAGAATTTTCACAGGTGAGTTCAGTTCACTTATTTACCGTGGTGCATCAATACCCGGACGCTTAAGTCGACACAAATGTTCAAATGCTAATATCAATAAAAATAATATATGTACCGTCGTTGGGGGTGACAATGGGTCAAAAAGGGATATGTGCGATTTATTTTTTGAATAACTATCGCAATTTAACTCCAATAAACTTCAAATTTGGTGTGTATGTACTTTGATGGTACATTAACAACTGTTCAAAAAATTAAAGACATATATTCATTCACAGCGGCACCACAAGTAAATGAAAAATGACTCAATCTCACCCCATAGAGGGGGTGACATTGGGTCACTGTAATTGAAATAACTTGTTTTTGAAAATATGATTTCAAAACCATTCGCAACTGAAAAATATTGATAAAAATCGATGCAAACAAGACAAAAAGATATCTAACATGTTTCACAAGTATGATAAACCCACTTAAAAGAAAGATTATACTGAAAATTGAAGAGCTATGAGAAAAAATATGTAAACCCAACTTTTATCGTCAAGTTTACATAAATTTTCTTGGTGTTTCTCTCAAATTGTCTTGAAAGTCTCATCCCCATTGCTATAAAGCCCATTCAGTTTCCCCAAAGGTGTACTGAAACAGTGATTATTTTAAACCTTCGCAAATAGTTAAAATTCGGTGCGACATTCCACGATCAATAAATTTCAGGCAGAAGTTGACGTCATAATCTCAGTATTTCAGCGATCTAACTCATTTGTACTTCCGTGAGATGTTTCTATAATATGAAAACACTGATAAATAATAAAATTTAGAAAAAAAACACCCTTTTGATAAAAATTTACGATGTTGCTGCGCACGAAACACAGTTGCTGGTTTGAGAAGTTGTCAAAATGCGTTGTATTGTTATTCAATGCACGGAATACTCAAGTAGACTTGTTTGATGTTTCAGAGATACTGTATTTAGAAAGAATAAACACATCTTAATGAAAAAAGAGAACACCCGGCACCGTTAAATGTCAAAAAAGTTGACTAAGAATTTCATTTACTATCGTTCTTGCTTGACCCAATCTCACCCCCATTTTCAATGTTTTAGACATCGTACCGAAAAAATATTTTTTTGTGGGAAAATCAAACAGATTGCGGAAAATACCTGTGATATGTAATGAAAAGACTTTCAACATTCTACTAATACAACGATAGAGGCTAGAGTACATAAGTGATACTTTGTACAGCAGAAATTTAATGTTGTAAATTTTATCTATCTATGCATGTTGAAAGCAAGTTTATTGATGTAGTAAACAAAAACTACTATTTCTAAAAATGCATATTGTTATGAATTATGTGTAATAATATGTTCCCTAACATATGCATTATTAATTTTAGTAATATCAGCGTTATTAGCTGAAATATTTCACAAAACATATTTTTCCGTTTTGACCCAATCTCACCCCCTAGACCCACGGTATCAATATCAATAAAAATATAATACGTATTTCTAACTTATTCACACACAAAGGAGTCACCAAACTTTTGAAATATCTTTTCTTAACCACTTATGGTTAAAACTTGCAATAAAATATAGTTCACAAACTTTTCTTTCAATGAAACGATGTTCGCGCGGTCGTCGATCGTAAAAACTTGAGTTGAAGTCAGACCGCGGCGAAATGACGTCCAACACGAACAAATTATTTGTTTTTATTTTTATTAATTATTTGACGATGGTTACTAGATTAAAAGTAAATGTAAAGTAATAAGCACTGTTAATAATTAACGGAGTGAATAAAAACCAAACATATTGCCATTTAATTTAACTCTAATTGACTAATATAACCAGAGTGCCCGGATATTGGTACCGTCCGGATTTTGATTTACCACGGTATAAGAGAAAAAAAACGTTTTCAATTAACATAACCTAACTTAACCTGGTTATATTATACATTTATCACGGCAATTGAAGATTGCAACGATTTTTTCTCTAAAGTAATAATAATTTTATTTGGTTTTTTTCCTATGTTTCAACATTGGAGATTCTATGTAACTCATTAGTACTGTACTGCCATGAATCGCAAGTCAGTCCCATCTGTAATAAGTAGGCATTGAGAAAATGGACTGGATCCACCCAAAATCGTCTTCCACACGAATGTTCAATAAGTTCCAGAGGATTGGAATATGTTCAAATCTTAATAAAACTTTCGCAATTTATTTTTCACTACGATATTTTCCGAGAAAAATATAAAGATGATCATAGCATGGATAATTTTTGTGTAACACGGCGCAGAATCCTGTAGTGGGACTGTTATGCGATTACTTTTCATTATGGGCCAACTTGACTTGCTTTTTTTTCCTATTTTTTCCGAACTTATCATATTATCTAATAAGTGCAGCTGAAAGAGCATTGTATGTTGTGTTGAAAATTGAACTCAACTCAATTTTGACGAAAATGTAGATGGGACTGACTTGCGATTCACGACAGTATTCCAGGGAGGGAGCATCAGATTCATTTTCAAAATTTTATATTCGCTATTCTGTTGTACATCAGCCTACTTTTCCTAACAAAAAAAAACAGTGCTGTAAAGTTTTTACTGATTTTTCAGAGCAACCATAACTTATTTGTTGAACAAAAAACATAATTCGCGTCTTAACTTAAAATCTACGTGTGTCATCAATAAAGTTTATTTTATGATCTCCTAATCATGCGGATCACCTCAATTACACATACCTAAAAAATGGCTAAAACATATGAAGAAACTTTCCTCAAGACACCTTACAACCTAAAGCTGACGGTATAGGCGTAAACATGTTTGTCTTCTTAGATAAGGCATTGAGACTTATGTACACTGTTAATGTTCAATAATGGTGAACGTTTCTCATTGTGTTACTCTTAATGCTACAATTTAAAATAATCATACAAAAAGGGTTCAGGGAGAGATTTTCCTTGAATTTCGATAATCAATTTTTGTAGCCCCTCACCAGCCACACTATGGGCGAAAAAAAATTGTTCTGATAGATTTTTCTTGTTTTGTCAACATTTTTTTCAAGATATTCCTGGAATGTCAGAACAAAGTCTTTTGTAGTTTAGTTTATACAATATGTCAAAGCTAGAGTTAGTAAAAATCAATGCATTCAATGTAAACACAAGGTATTTGTTGAATGACATCTTATTCTTCTTCTTCCAGAAGTTATATCTCAAATGAGACAGAGACTGCTTTTCAGCCTAGTGTTCTTTTAAGCACAGGCACAGTTATTAACATTTGCAGCTGCAACGTGCCTTCTAGACGGGCGCTCGAAAAACGAGGGACTCAACGTCCTCCGCACTGCTTGCCTTACACCTGAGACGAGACTCGCGAAGACGGTCTTCTTTTTCTGTGATTGCTGAGTTTTTTTCTTATTCCACTTTGTGCATACCAATTATGCGCATGCGCATACCAATTATGCGCATGCGCATACCAATTATGCGCATGCTGTTCAAATCCTCACATGAACCTCTCAGCAAAAAATGATTAAGTTTGCATCACATCGAATCATAAATAGCCATTTGAGTGAAATTTCATGCCAGCAAACGTAGCAGACATTTGAAATAATTAGTCTTCTGCTTAGATTTATCAGCAACTTTGGAAAAAACTGCTCCGCCGACTGAGGATTTTAATAACAGTTTACTTTGAACACAATACTTTTCACTTTTTCAGCCATAAAAACGGTTGGCTGCATTTGACGTTTCGTGAGAGGGGAATCTGGGCTGCATATGACGTTGATATTTTTCCTCTTCGCGAGTCTCTCTCAGCCTTACACTCCTGGCGTAAACAGAGAGCAAGGAACGTAGGAGCAAAAGTTCGAGAGAGCTACTTTCAAACGCGAGATAACGCTGAGCAAGCCTGAGTGCTACAAAGAGCTGTGCCAAGCAGCAGACACATTAGGAAAGTCAAAGGTCCATGAATGCCGGTTGAAACTTGTGCTGAAAAGCTGAGGGTTATTATCGAGGGTCTCTTCCTAACGCATGATCTGACATCGTGGCCACCCATGTTGACGAGGAAGAAGTAAACGCCGAAGATCGTCAGGTCTCCAACTTCACACAACGGAGGTTTTACTAGCCAGCAATCGCAAATCGGTTCAGCACGCTGAGATTGCCTCCGAGTCCAATCGTAGAGTCTCGCCGCATTTTACAAAGGTTCCAAGTGTTATAAAAGAAATCCTTATTACTGCAAGTTACTTAAACCATTTCCTTATTCATTTGCATCGATCGCATGGTAATTGTCAGGCTAACAACTATTTACACTGAATGGTGTCTGGGATGTTCTGCTGCTGATGTGGCTTATACCAGATTATTAAGTCCCGCATCTTTCAAGAAGCGAATTACAACCGCTTACCCTGCTGTATAATTTTTCAGAACTTCGCGAATACTGCCAGAAAGATCATGGGCCATTCTCATTGCCGCCAAACCCTTCGTCTCTCCGGGACCACCAAGAAGGTATTGCTTCGGAGAGGGGCTATTGCACATCGCAACCTCAAGGTTAGCTGCGTAGCCATGCAGCAACGAACATCGATGACACGCTTAGGGGGGTCCACCAAGGTAGCATGCTGGCGCTTTGCCAGCTTCCCGGGTGTTCCTTACCTCCCATTGTCCACTGAAGGCGGGCAGGGTCAACCACAACGCCCGCGTCCAGCTGCTCCACAGTTATCAAGAACTTATACTGCGGGCTCCGCAATTTGACCTACTGAAGGCTCAGGCAGCTGGGATTGCTGACGAGGGGGCCTCCACCTTCCCCGAACAACCAGAGGCTCGTATCCAACCCAGTAGGCCGGCGCCACGACAGCAACGCTACCAGGATGTTCTCCCCGCGGCCACTTAATCGCTGTAAGGGTCGATTTCGACCGTAGGGCACCGGTATGACCTACGTAGCCGACTGCGAGCCCTTGTAGCTCCAAGACGATGTGGGTGAAAGCCGATGAAACGGAATTCCAGCCAAGCACGTCTTCACACATTATCTGAACCAGATTGTCTGGAGTCGTGTCCCCACCGCATGTGGCACACATGCGGTCACACATCGTGCGGAAACGCGGGCACACGAACAAAACGTGTTCCGCCGTTTCCCCTAAACCTGCACAAACTAGACATTCGGGAGAACCCGCATGGCCGAAACGGTGTAAATACTGTCTAAAGCAACCATGGCCCGAAAGGACCTGTGTCAGGTGGAATGTTAGTTCTCCATGGCGCCTATTGACCCAGATATCTGCCCTCAGAATCAACCTGTGGGTCCACCCTCCTTTGGTGGAACTGTCCCACGCACGCTGCCATTTGACCATAGAGGCCAGTCTGGCAGTCCTGCGTATGCCTCTTGTGCCGCGCCTTTCGAAGCACTCCATGATAAAGATACCAATATGCATCATACCAGTGATGACGCAGAGTGCATCGTGTGACACGGTACGGTACGCGCTCGCAACCCTCAGGCATATTAGCCTATAAGTACTTTCTAGCTTACTACGGTAGCTGTTGGTACTGAAAGCCGTGCCCCAAGCTGGGCCACCATACCTCAGTATGGACGAGGCGACACTGGCCAGAAGTTTACGCTTACTGGCGTACACCGCAGAGCTATTGGACATTATCCGGGACAGTGCCACAATAGCTGTGGAGGCTCTTTTGCAGGCATAATTGACATGGCTACCGAAGGTAAGCTTATCGTCGATCATCACCTCCAAGTGTTTGACGGAGCGCTTCGAAGTGATCGTGCAGTCGCCTACACTGATCACCGCTTGCTGCACCGATTTTCGGTTGTTAACAACAACCGCCTCAGTTTTGTGGTGAGCCAATTCCAGTTTCCTGGAGCTCATCCACTCCTCCACAATTGCGATCGAGTGGGCTGCAGTCAATTCCACTTCTTCGATCGATTAACAGTAGACCTCCAGCGTAATATCGTCGGCAAAGCCAACGATGACCACACCCGCCGGGTATCTTAATCTCAACACCTCGTCGTACATGACATTCCATAACACCGGACCCAGGATGGAACCTTGAGGGACTCCTGAGGTTATGTGAAAGCACTTCCGACCCACCTCTGTGTCATAGACTAATACCCGATTCTGGAAGTAACTCCCGAGAATTTTATACAGGTACTCGGGTATCCCCAGACGCAGAAGCGCATCAGCAATAGCCGCCCAACTAGCACTTTTGAATGCGTTCCTTACATCCAGAGTCAGTACTGCACAGTAGCGAATCCCCTTCCTCTTACGCTGGAGTGCTATCTTTGCGGTTTTTTTAACCGTCAAAATAGCATCTACGGTCGACCTCCCTTTCCGGAAGCCGAACTGGTTGCTTGAGAGACCATTTACACTCTCAGTGTACCTCAACAGTCTGTTGAGGATGATCTTCTCGAGCACCTTCCCCGCCGTGTCGATCAAGTATATTGGTCTTTAAGCCGACGGGTCACCGGATGGTTTTCCCGCCTTTGGCAATAGTACCAGGCTCTGCCGCTTCAACACCTCTGGAAAAACTCCCTCGTCCAGACATTTCTGCATGGCAGATCTGAACATCCCGGGAGCCTCCGCAATTGCAACTTCGAGGGCCAGGTTTGGAACTCCATCCGGACCTGGTGCCTTACCTATTCTGAGGGATTTTGCAATCCCTGCAAGTTCCTCATCGCCAGCCCTAGTCCCCAGCTGTCTTACGAAAGGAAACCAAGGACTAGGGTTATGGCGTGGAAAAAGCCCCTCGATAATCCCCTCCAGCATCTCTGGAGATTGCTCTGTAGGAACCATTGCATCTCTTGTCTTTGCCATACCGATCTTGTAGGCATCGCTCCACGGACTCGCATTGGCACTCTGACAGAGTCCCTCAAATCAGGCCTCTTTGCTTGCCCTTATCTCGGACTTCAGCGTGACTGTGGCAGCAGTGAATACCACCCGAAGTTCATCTCGCTCCTCCTCAGTACGTGCTCGCTGCATCCGCCTCCTAGCCCGTAGGCAGGCTCGGCGCAGGTTCGCAATCGCTTGAGTCCACCAGTACGTCGGTGGTCTCCCATTCCTAGGGTGGACTTGCCTTGGCATGGTCGCATCGCATGCACGCGAGAGCACCGCTTAAGCCGAGTCGGTTACGCTCACGGCAGAGCGCCTCTCTAAGTACTTCGTCATTGAAGTACGATGTCTTCCAGCTACGAGGGCTCCACCATGTAAGACACAATCCATCTGTGGCATAGAGGGATGTTCAATACGTCATCACCATCTTCTACATGCTGTCCTCCACAAGCCGAGCAAGCCGGCGAAAAATAAAACGAAGGCAGCGGTAATGAGAGAAACAACTGAATGGGTAAACGCACATCACACTCAGAAGCACTCGGTTCTTTTCAAATATATACCTGTATGGATCCTGTTCTTGGCACTTTTGATTCACTTCGGCAATGGGGTTTTTCGAAAGCTACAGAGCTCATATTTGGCCACAACATGCGTCGTACTGAAGCGCTTTTAATGCAAAGTTTCAGAAAATTCAGCCGAGGAAAACCCCCTTGCCAAAGTGAATCATGGAAGTGCCCGAGTGTTTCTGCCTATGCTTGTACTGGAAAGGCTGTTCGGTAGAAACATTTGCGTTTTTAGACGACGGGTTATCCATGACTCTGCTAGAAAATACGGTGGCGAAAGAGCTCCCAATTAAAACGGAGAAGATCTCCCGCTAAGTCTAACATGGACCAGCAATGTAAAACAACACGAATCAAAATCTCAGCGGATTCTGATCGAGATCGCGCGCAGTGAGGAACCTCAGTCTGTCTCAGCAATCTTTGAAGGAGTTGGCTCGGCATTACACTCACCTGCAAGGACTCCCTATCACGAGTTTTGAATCAGTGTCAGCTGGAATCCTCGGATCCAATAAAGCCAGTCTGATAGTAGCGTTGAAGATACGAGAGGGTCAACTAGGCAACCCGAAATGCCAGAAAGTCGGTTAAAATACGCCTTGTGTGAGACGAGGCAGCGAAGGTCAAAGGAATCTACACCGTGGTCAATACACATATTCTCATACACTTTTTCTTGTCTTTTGTATAATTTTACTGAATGTAGGACAATCCAATGTTGTAGTATTTCATTGTAGTCGGGGAGTATTATACTATTGTAGAATAGCTTATTTTATGAATTAGAAAAAAATAATTGCTATGACAAGTGATGAAATGTCCATTGAAGTCGTGATTTGCACTTAAAATGATCTTTTGTTCATATTGGTCTGGTTTACAAAGTGAAAATCAGAGCATTCACAAAAAAGTTTCAGAAACTTGAAGTTAATCATATTGCGTTTTGAATAGATAAATAATGATAAAATTTGATAAATATATGTGCGATAACTGCAGATTGAAATTGTGCTCTGCCTATGAGCGTGCCGCTGGAAATATTTTTCGTAAATTCTTGAGTTGATACAATAGGTTAATAATTGAAATGTTTCCAAAATATTTCCTGTAGTGAATCAGTGTTATAACTACTTTCAAAAAATATTATCACCAATGATGTCAGTTAGACAAGTGCAAAGTAATGTTATCTCGAATTTGTATGAGAATATACTGGACACGGTGTATTCCAACGGTATGATCAGTCCTTTTCGGATTCCGTGAGCGGAAGGTAGCGATCTATAGAAATTTGAAACAAATGTTTCATCAGTTTCGCATATTGGCCAATGATACACAGTCGCAGAGATTTATTTACCGTAAAGACCCAACGGACCCAACTCATCCCATTCAGGTATACACAATGGATGTGGGGACCTTTGGGTCGACATGTTCACGTGTCAGGCCCAATATATAAAAACCTTCCCGAGAGCAGCCTCAGCAATAAGGTTCAAGCATTATGTCGATGACTACTTGGACCGCCAGTTTGTAGCCTGCCGAGTAGGTAAGTTATTGTCCAAGACGATTGCAGAAGATTGGCGTTGGATCCCGTCGAAATAAAATGTACATCTCGAGGTTGTACATTCGCTATCGACAGAGTCATGCAAGATGGCAATCCGTCGGTTTGTGGCGATGCGTAGGGCACCCAGCGAGATTTATACGGACAATGGGACTAACGGTCAGGGTGCTAGCTCCACGAAATCAACAACGGATTAGCAGATACCTTCACGAATGCAATACGAAATGGTTCTTCATCCCGTCCGCCGCCACACACTTTGGAGTAGTATGGGAATGGCTTATACAAACAGTAAAGGTCGCCCAGATTAAGCAACCCGGTTGATGAAATTTTGATAACGGTCATCGCTGAAGCAGGCGCAATTCTCGTCCATTGATCATTATCCCTCTCCAGTCCTTGGAACAAGTGGCAACCCTCAAACCCCCAACGTCTGACTTTTCATTAAAAATGAACTTTAAAAAATCATAACCTGGCCAATTTTTAATCAATTTTGGATCTTTTGGTCTCAAACAAACCGCATACTCCTCAAGATTTATTGTGTTCCGGAAGAAATGGGATTGACCACTTGGTTCCGGAGTTATTCCGGATTCAAATGGGGTATATTCGTTCCGGAAGTGATAGTTCCCTTAGATTTTTCAAGATTAGCGGTAAGAAAATTATTCATTGTGTACTTTCTATAAGTAAAAAGCTGCCAGAAGGTTGAATGACATTGGTTCTCATTGATTCTGACCATTTCGGATACCCGGTCACCTGGCACCGGTTCCTGAATGTACCCAGAGAGGACATTTTCTGAAACTCAAAGAATACTACCGTCCGACGGTTCAAAATTCCTGATTTTTTATCCGGAATATCATAGATATAATGCCAAAGACCAATATGAGGTTCTGGCCACATCCGGATACCCCGGAATCGGTTCCGGCAAGGCCTCAGTGGGACACTTTTGTAATCTTATTCACTGATATCGTGCGACGGCTCAAAATTCATGATTTTTTATCCGGAACATCATAGATATAATGCCGAAGACCAATATGAGGTTCTGGCCACATCCGGATACGCCGGAGTCGGTTCCAGGAGGGCCTCAGTAGACACTTTCGTAATCCTACTCACTCATATCGTGCGAAGGCTAAAAATTTATGAATTGTCATCATGAACATCATAGCTTTATTGCCGTGGACCAATATGAGGTTCTGGTTACATACGGATACCCCGAATTGTTTATCCAACAGCATCACTCCATAAATCAATATAAAGGTTCTAACTAGATACTTGAAATCTTAGTGATATGCTGAGGCTGGTTCGAAGGAAACAGAACCTGGACTAAGACACAGAGCCTGGACGCGGAAGCAGAACCTCTTCGTGGAGATATAGCCTAGAGGCTGAGATGTAGTCTGGAGGAAGAGTTAGCATGGACGAAAATTTAATATAGATTTGAAGGTCAATACGCGTTCAACAAATTCAGCGTGATGCGAATGCTGACTCATCTAAGGAACTGGTCAACAGTGTTGAAAGGAACATGGTAGTCTGGAGAAATTGATGCTAGGTGAATTTGGTTGGGAGGAGCTCACGGAAGAGCTTGGCAACTAATTTCAATACTGTCGTAAGGAATACAAGGTGTAAAAAATGGCTTCATTTTAAGGACGAATACAAATTAATAAAATGATGTAGTTTATGAACCAGCATTAAAGCTTAACAAATGATATAGAATTTCATCATATGACTTTCAAAGACATTTTCAAATTTCTTTTTTATTTATATTTGGAGCACTTCTGCTACAAGATTAACTGATACAGTGATACCTCCATGAGTCGATGTTCCATGACTCGATATCGACTCATGGAACCATACTAGAAACAAAATTTCATGGTTACTATGATGGCCCCTCGAGACTGCATTCCAAAGGATTTCTGTTCCATGACTCGATATTTCCATGAGTCGATGGTCCCTTCAATATTGACTCATGGAGGTTTCACTGTATTCTAAAAATAAAATTATACTTTTCTCTAGTCAATTGCATCAAGGTTAACAATAAATTGTATAAGAATGTATGAAGCATTGAGAACGAATACCAAAAAACAACATGTTGACATAAAGGATATATAGAATGAAATAGTCAAAAGAATTTGTAGCGAACATGTCTTGGAATTTTCTCCAAATATTTAATTTTTTCAACAACATTTCTGAAAGGGACTCTATAAATTTTGATAAGGTATAGTGCCGTTTGATTTTGGCAGAATTCCAGAAAAAAATCATGTTGCCAATATCGAACCTTGTCAAAATCAAACAGTTGTTTTAATCATACTTTTGTACTTATAAACACGGATTAAATTTAACTATTTTGAAAAAAAAAGACAAAAAGAAACATTAAGATAACCAAAATCGGGGACTAACCCATGATGTTTTTTTTTTTGTATATAAATTTCAGTACAAGCCGGACTCGATTATCCGGGATTCGATTATCCGGAATTTTAGACTCGATTATCCGGACTACGATATTTGATATTCTTGTTTTTCAGTATTTGTGCATAAATTTGAAATAATTTAGTATTGCACTATTCAAAACAGCTAGGACGTAGGTAAAAAAGGGGGTTTGAAAAAGTTTTTTTTGTGTACGTTGGTCAAAAAATGTTTTTTCTTCTCAAGACCCCCAAATGTTCCTAGAAATAGTATCTTGCTACGCCACTGCATCATATAAATATAATAACGAATTAAAAATATTTGAGTTCTTTATTCGCAGATTTCAACTTTTTTTTAGTGATTCGATTATCCGGAGGATTCGATTATCCGGAGTGAAAAACAATCGATACTCGAGTCCAATCTGTAGTACCAACAGATAATTTAGTTGCATTGTATAATGAAAAACAAACTAATCTTAATATGTCTGCAGATTCAAACACAGGTCGGACTTGATAATCGAATCGCTAAAACAACATTTAAATCCGCGATAAAAGAAATAAAATAAAAACATGGTTTTTATCGTGTTTTTTTTATGTTGGCAAAAACGATTAGCCAGAAATGTCTCATGGACTTATCGATGTGGATCCAAAGCTATCTCAATGGATTCAACGAAGATTACACAGAGGGAATATGAGTCATATCAGAACAATGCGGGAGTAATCGCATGTTACCAGAATATTTTATAGATCCATGGCATAATAGCTATGATGTGCAGCATAAAAATCATGAATTTTGAGCCGTCGCACGATATGAAGGAGAGTGTACAAAAGTGTGCCACGGAGGTCCTGTCGGAACCGATTCCGGGGTATCCGGCTGTGGTCAGAACCTCATATTGGTCTTTGGCAGTATATCTATGATGTTCCGGATAAAAAATCAGAAATTTTGAGCCGTCGCACGATACGAATGAGTAGGATTACGAAAGTGTCCTACTGAGGCCCTCCCGGAACCGATTCCGGAGTATCCAGATGTGGCCAGAACCTCATATTGGTCTTTGGCATTATATTTATGATGTTCCGGATAAAAAATCATGAATTTTAAGCCGTCGCACGATATGAGTGAGTAAGATTACAAAAGTGTCCCACTGAGGCCCTAGCGGAACCGATTCCGGGGTATCCGGATGTAGCCGAAACCTCATATTGGTCTTTGGTATTATATCTATGATGTTCTGGATAAAAAATCAGGAATTTTGAGCCGTCACACGGTATGAGTGAGTAGGATTACGAAAGTGTCCCACTGAGGCCCTCCCGGAACCGAGTCCGGCGTATCCGGATGTGGCCAGCACCTCATATTGATCTTTGGCATAATATCTATGATGTTCCGGATAAAAAATCATGAATTTTAAGCCGTCGCACGATATGAGTGAGTAAAATTACAATAGTGTCCCACTGAGGCCCCACCGGAACCGATTCAGGGGTATCCGGATGTGGCCAGAACCTCATATTGGTCTTTGGCATTATATCTATGATGTTCCGGTTAAAAAATCAGGAATATTGAGCCGTCGCACGGTAGTATTCTTTGAGTTTCAGAAAATGTCCTCTCTGGGTACATTCAGGAACCGGTGCCAGGTGACCGGGTATCCGAAATGGCCAGAATCAATGAGAACCAATGTCATTCGACCTTCTGGCAGCTTTTTACTTATAGAAAGTACACAATGAATAATTTTCTTACCGCTAATCTTGAAAAATCTAAGGGAACTATCACTTCCGGAACAGGGACCCAGATAGCCGTAGCGGTAAACGCGCAGCATTCAGCAAGACCAAGCTGAGGGTCGTGGGTTCGAATCCCACCGGTCGAGGATCCTTTCGGGTTGGAAATTTTCTCGACTTCCCAGGGCATAGAGTATCTTCGTACCTGCCACACAATATACGCATGCAAAAATGGTCATGGCATAGTAAGCTCTCAGTTAATAACTGTGGAAGTGCTCATAAGAACACTAAGCTGAGAAGCAGGCTCTGTCCCAGTGGGGACGTAACGCCAGAAAGAAGAAGATCACTTCCGGAACGAATATACCCCATTTAAATCCGGAATAACTCCGGAACCAAGTGGCCAATCCCATTTCTTCCGGAACACAATAAATCTTGAGGAGTATGCGGTTTATTTGAGACCAAAAGATCCAAAATTGATTAATAATTGGCCAGGTTATGATTTTTTAAAGTTCATTTTTAATGAAAAGTCAGACGTTGGGGGTTTAAGAGTTAACGCCAAACCATTTTATCCACCTCAGTTCTGATGGCGTTGTCGATCCAAAAAAAAAACCGTTGATGGAGTCCGAGGACGTGGGTCGGACGAATTGAGACATGGCAAGGCAAATGGTAGAATGGTTTTTGGAAGAGGTGGACACGCGAGTATTTGCCCAGTATCTCATGGCGGACGAAATGGTTCGAGGAGGTGAAGACACCGGAAGTAGGTGACTTGGTGATGTTGATCGAGAAGAACGTACGAATGGATTTTGAATTGAATCGTCAGCTTTGTGGATTTTCTTTTCCCGCTAAGAGCATTAAAATAACCCCAAAGTTCCGCGGATGTTTAAGAAGCATTCGTGCTTTATTCCTTGACTTCCCAACTGCTTCCAAATTTGCTAATCTTAGATTTTTTTTTCGTTATTCTGACAAAGTATTTTTTTAATAATAATTTTGAAATTGAAAACAAACATTTTCAAACTTTGTTTCGTTTCTTCATTGACAAGGCTGGGAATTCCGTGTATCGTTTCGTTTTGTTTCGCAATAAAACAAAAGCATATCGCATACCCTCATCCGACAGCATCACACACATGGAGGGTACGTGTAAGGTCCCGGGCCGGCCAGCAGCAGTCAGGCGGCAGGTTTTGAGAGTTTATTAACTATTATTAAATTATCTGATTCCCGATCGGGTCCAAGGCGACGACGACGACGAAGACGGTGACGAAGGTCTGCTTGTGCGAGCGCCTCACTTTTTACACACATTTTGGAAAACGCTCGGGGAAGTCAAAAGACATGGGAGCCACACTCCGGGGGACCAAGAATTGCCACTGCGCTCGGGGCAAAATAATGAGATCGAACGCGCCGTTCCGGGGGCGAAGCAAATTTGACTAACAAAATGCGCGCTCGGTTAGAGTCGGATCATTGCGGCCCGGCTCGGTAATGGACCTCGCGCCAGTGACCAACGGATTACGGTTCTTCAAATTGTGGATAAGATGGAAATGGAAAAAGGAATATTTGGAAGATTTTAAATTGCTTGATCGTGGCAACAATTTTCATGTCATACCTATTAAAATAAAATCATTCTGTTTCTTCTAGACCAATTGGACTTAGGTATAATTACACTGAGCAGTTATATTCCATCTACAATTGTTCATGTCGAGAGGAATTCAGATTTATATTATGTACTAGTGGTCCCGGCAAACTTCGTCTTGCCATCAAGTAGGCTGTTGGAAAACGTCAAGAAATCCCCTATACAAAATGACACTTTAGTCTTCTCCCGTTTTCCCGATTATTCCGGAGACTTTCCTGAACTTTTTCCTTGCACGAACACGTCGCATCCCTTGTGGATTGCAACAGTGAAAACCTTGCGTCGTTCCGTTGACCCGTTCTCAAGCCATTTCGTGACATACAAACACCACTCCATTTTTATTTATATAGATTAGGACTGATCTTACAATAAGAGTTTAGCCCTTTAAGGGGGCAGAATCCGCCATTGATTTCGGAATTTTCAAAAAGTTTTTTCGTTCAAGAAAATTTACAGGAAAATGTGTTCACTGTTGTATATTCTCCAACCGAAACACAGTGAACACATTTTCATCGAATATTTTTTAGTTTTGAACAGTAAAACTGCTTTTGAAGTTCCGATGATGACGATAATTACGACGACGGAGCGTTCAACGTTAAGGGGCCGTCCATTAATTACTTAAACAGTTTTGGGGGAAGGGGGTGGTTGGGATATTTTATGCGTCATACAATTTGTTTTCAAAATTTTACTTTGTGAGGGTGTATCTAACGAACGGTGGAATAGGGATCAAACACGTTCGGTGTGCAATGCGTTTATGGAGTAAAATCATGAATTAGGTAAGCTGTGAGTCAAGCATGGATGCAATTATCAACCCAAAATGACTCTCAGATCCTTACTTTTTCCCAATACTTATGCTTTCCATAACTACTGTAGACTCTACAGTGTAGAGTATACATTCGTCAGGACGTAGCTAGTACCGTTATTAAATTTTTAAATTTTGACATCTCAAATTGTGCAAATTCAGAGTGGTAAGCTGAACTAGTGTATGGTTAAAAGTCAACATTTTTTTTTTCGGAATAGTTATCATGTGCTGATTTAAAAAATATTAAGGTTTGTATACGCAACAGCTGCCAAATAGTTTTTTTTTGGCAACATAATCGATTTTAGTTTAGTTTAAGTGATGGCATGATGAATCAAAATCTGGACAAAAATAATGTTAATCATTAAGATGAAGATAAAACGAAGCCATGCCTCAAATTTTCAAGAGCACAAATCTAGAGAGCCAGATCGTCGATTGATCTGAAAATCACTCGCTAACGATGATTGATCGTTCAAATTTCTAGCTCAATCGTCTATCTTTCTTCTAGATTTGTACTCTTGAAAGTGGAATATATGGCTTTGTTTTATCTTTATCTTAAAAGGCTAAATTAAAGGTTTATATGTTTATTTTACCTTCGGCACTAAACATGGTTGACGATCTTTTTAAAACACATTTTGAATGCAGTTACCATTGAAATACTATTTATTTAGTAAACGATACCTAATCGTTTGAAGGCTGCCCATTAACCACGTGGTCATTTTTTTTTGTGATTCCAGCCCCCCTCTTTTCTCACGATCATTTGTCCTTAACTTTTAAATTGTCAGTTTGAAACATTCATTTTATAAACACTAAATTACTGATATTTTGAACAGTACTATTGCGTTCACTCATGCTCTCACTTCACCGTTAGAAAATTCTCTGAGAATCGTAACCAGGGTGACGTGAGAACCTCTTCCATGATTATATCCTAATCTTGCTTACAAGTCTGTGAGATTAGGCCCCAGGATTCTAGTAGAATCTCTATAGGGGTCGTGTGGACAACTATGTGAGAATGCTGTCTAAGATTTTTTTTTTCAAAATCAATATGACGATACAGCTAGAAATTCTTTTCATTCATTCATTTTAACTCTACTCAAGTATTATAATTATTTACCCTTAAGTTCAAAATATGATGACGATGTTTTTTGTGTCTAGAAGTTATTAATCTGAAATATTAGTTTTAAAGTAAAAAAGCGAAGCTGTAGACAGCCCTGCTTTTTTAATAAAGAAAGGAGAAAGCATTATTTTTTTTACAAAGAACTTTTATGATAAATTTGAATAATTTCGTGATAATACATTTTTAACTTGTTAATGTTATACTTATGACTTCCCATTTTTTTACAAATATTTTGCGTTTCAAAAAAGTTTCAATAATTTATTTTAACTTTTTGGTTCTTTAACTTTGAACTTTATGGCATGTTTTTCACTGTAGTGCGTTAATGATTGGAAATATTTTTTTTTTCCTGCAGTAGAACAAAACCCGTCTGGTCACTTTTTAGGGTGAGTAATATTGAATATTATTTAAGAACAAGGATTATTGGGATTTATTTGGGAACCAACGCGGCACGGTAAATGGCTGGGCATGACGTACCATTGGTACCTCGCGTACCTGCAGGTATAAAATAGACCCCTTTGTGTAGTCCTCAGTCTCTTGCCCAGCAACTCCTATCCCTACCTCCTCGTGGTACTGGCCGGGGTACGAGTAACCTTAAGGAAGATCGCGTAACCAACCCCGGTGGGAACTTTGGTCGTATGCTGACAGGAAGGGGAGGTTTGCTTCTGCAAACCTGGAGCGTCTGTACTCCATGTTAGAAGCGGGTCACAACATACCCAAGTAACAATGAAAGCTGAACAGCAAGAGTATTTGCTGAACATTGGCTGATTGATAGTGTTCAAGGCTGAACACGGTGCCAGCTGAACACTAATATGAAGAAGAGCTTATTAAACACTCTTGTTCATCAGTACTCTGAAAATTAAATATCGAGTTGAATAAACCATTTTACATCGATATTTTTCACTTTTGTTCAGCAAACCTGGTATATATATTAAAAATATAGTCTAATCAATATTCTTTATCCAACTATTGTACCGCCGCAGCTTAACCAGAATGGACAGACAAGAAATTAATGTTTATTGAAAAACAGTTTATTCCAATTCAATGAACAACAAATCTGCAAATCACATAGTGGATAACACAGCGTAACAAAAATGACATTTTTGCGTGTCTCAAGGATCAAATTATGTGTCTCTAGTAGATTTGGGGTTCCTGAATCTGGTGTCATTCTCAGAAATGTTCCAGCACGTCACAATTTTTTAGCTACAGGTCGCCAAAGTTGTATAAAACACTGGTTTTATCAATGTTTTCATGAAATTTAAAGTACAATTTATCATACTTTTTTGTAATCTAATCCACCAAACATGCAAAATAGAACTTGAACTTTCATTTCAGACATAATTTGATTGAAATTGCGCGATTAAATTTCGATTAAACTTATTTTTTCAACATGCTTGCAGTCTCCATACAAAATTCTTCGTTTCTTCTATATGGCAAAATACAACAATTCTCTAAGCCATCAAAAAATAACTTTTCCGTATCGAAAGTAATACAAACTTTGATGATAAGTATTGTTATACACATAAAGTTTGAATTCTGTGGCAAATTAAGCCAATATATTACCTTACAAGCTGGCAAACTTGCATGCAAGTTGGCTGAAATAGTCATTTTTTGCATTTTCAACAGTCAATATCTCAAAAACTGGACGTGCTATGATATTTCTGAAAACGGCAATGGATTCAGCAACCCTTAATTAAGTGAATAGCGGTATTTTGGTGCTGGAGACAAAAACGTGTTCCGCAGTGTAATTGTTGTGTTTGAAACCAAGCTGGTTTATGAGCAATCTGTAATTCGATCAGCACACAGTAACATACAGTATTGGACAAAACATGTGCAACTCTCGATTTTCCAAACAAAATGACCAACTTTGGTAAGCTGTTTTTGGACCGATTTGAATGAAATTTTGGCAGAACATTAGACTTAGCTTGAATTTTAACATATATTTTTGAGTGATTTTTCCAATCACAAGTTCAAAAGCAGTAACAATTTGACTAAAGTTAATTTTTTGACGATAATTTATAAATGACATAACTAAACATATTGAAGAAATAGCTTCATCTTCGGCAAATTTGTAGATTTTAACAAGATGAATAAGTTTGATGAAGACAGTTTTTGTGTAGGGTTGTCAGATTTTGAGATAAATAGTTTTGAATTTTTCGTCGAAAATTACACTTTTGGTCAACCGTTATTACTTATAAACTCGTGATTGGAAAAATTATTCAAAAATATATGTTAAAATTCAAGTTATATCTGATGTTCTGTGAAAATTTCATTCAAATCGGTCCATCAATGACTGAGATCTAGCTTACCAAAGTTGGTCATTTTGTATGGAAAATCGAAAAATTTGCAAATGTTTTGTCCAATACTGTATATGTTTTAAACGCACACGGGCCTATTGTTAGTAAAAAAACTTTTAAATTCTTCATCAAAGAATTCGCAAAAGATTAAATAACTACACTCTAGCACGAAGATTTCCTGGTCAAATTTTTGTTCACTGAACGAAACGATGGTAACCAAAAATTTCGGGGATTCTTCTAGAAAATAAAAATAACAACACACTTTTGACAGCTAGCTGAAGTGTTTTTGCGTAGTACTATCACTTCTCCAGTCTCAAAGCAACCTTTAATACAGCCTTCATTCAGACAAGTCAATAAGTTATTCTCTTGCTTTGAGCAAAATCCATTCAGGCTCATGTAGAGCAGATGTCAAGGTAAGTGGTTATAAATCAGTATATCGCAGTTCGATTCTCAACTGTTCATAATTAAAAATCTTTGTCTTAAAATTCTAATGCAAAGGGCGAACACAAAATTATTGCGACACATTCAAAAGGGCATATCTTTTCTACCATTGGGTGAAAATCAAACAAATTTTGCACACTTTCTCATTGATGTGTATTGCTTACATGCTCGTAGTCGTGTTTTTCGATTCAAAGAAAATGGTGGTGAACCGGTTAGCGAGGCCCAGTTAGCCGTAGCGGTAAACGCGCAGCTAATCAGCAAGACCAAGCTGAGGGTCGTGGGTTCGAATCCCACCGGTCGAGGATCTTTTCAGGTTGGAAATTTTCTCGACTTCCCAGGGCATAAAGTATCTTCGTACCTGCCACACGACATACGCATGCAAAAATGGTCATTGGCACAGTAAGCTCTCAGTTAATAACTGTGGAGCTGAGAAGCAGGCTCTGTTCCAGTGGGGTAATGCCAGAAAAAAGAAGAAAAAGAAGAAGAAGAAGGAGGTGAACCAACGCGAGTCGAGAGAACAAATTCCTTCCAAACACCTGGAACTTCCTGACCTGTCGCACCGGCAGTAGGGAAAAATGTTGAACATTCACCATTCAACCGTCTCCAGAGTGTTGAAGCGGTTGACGTTAGACCACGGCAAAGGAGCTGGAAGAAAACCGGGACCGGAGAACAAAAAAACGGAGGGAAAGGTGAAGCGGATGATTAAAGCAAATCTCAACGTCTCAAGCCGTGATTTGGCTAAAAAGATCGGCATGTCGCAGAGCTACGTCCAAAATGCAAAGAAGAGAGCTGGACTACATATATACGAGGTACAGAACTTCCCAAACCGCGATGAGCTGCAACAATCGACGGCTAAAACATGGGCACGGAAGCTCTACGAGAAGGTGCTGACAAAATATGGCTGCTGTGTGATGGACGACGAAACGTATATAAAAGCCGATGTCAAGCAAATTCCGGGGTTGGAGTTTTTCACAGGCAAGAGCAAGTGCAATGTGGACGACAAATTTAAGAAGAAGAAAATGTCGATGTTCGCCTCCAAATATCTCATTTGGCAGGCCATCTCCTCTTGCGGACTGAGGAGTGAGCCTTTCGTGACAAAGGGCACAGTAAATGGCAAGATTTACAAATCTGAGTGCCTCGAGAAGCGCCTTTTGCTGTTCTTGCAGCAGCACGACGAAGCTCCGCTGTTTTGGCCAGATTTGGCATCACGCCACTATTCTAAATGTGTCCTGGAGTGGTATGAGGCCAATTATGTCCAAATGACATGAATCCGCTAAACTGTCCGGAGCTGCGCCCGGTGGAGCAGTACTGGGCAATAATGAAGCGGGAACTTCGAAAGAGCAAGAAGACAGTCAAAGACGAGAAGGACATGTTAATAAAAAGAAAAAAAAAAAACTGAGAAACTGGTACCGGATGACACTGTAAAGACTTTGATGGAGGGCAATTTTACGCTCAAGGCTCCATCGGATAACTTTTCTTTTGATTTTTGAAGTAAATATATGCATAAAACTACCCTACCCTGGTTTGATTCTGAACATTATGAGAAAATTGGCATGACATTTTCAGTGTTGCAATAATTTCGTGTTGCCTTTTATATCTCCTCTATATGTTTGAAATTGTTAGTGATATTGATAAATTCCAAAACAATAAACCAGTTAATACATGTTTTTGGTTTATTGTTGAATAAAGGATGAATAAGCTTATCCAAGGTTGCCATCTGTTTTAAAAATAGAATTATCGGCATTCAAAGGAGCTTGAACAAGCGCATGTTATGCCTTCGTTCAGCCTTCCATGAAGCTTTAGTTAAGCTTAAGGCTGAATGAAATCGCCAGAATTAGATGTTTTATAGCTGAACAAAAGTGTGTGGAGGCAATGAGCAGCTTTTGTTCAAACGAAGGCTGTTTTGAATTAGTTAGAAAAGCGTTTATTCAGCATAAAAATGTTACCTGGGAAGTCTGTTCCCCATGTTAGGGACAGCTGATCATCGTCCGAGTGCCAGAGAAGGACTCTAACCTAAACTGCGCACTATGGTCCTCCGGGAATCTATGGGGTTGGTGTCAGGCCCTGCAAGCCAACGTAAAAACACATCAGCACAGGAACGTCAACGAGAGAATATGGACCGGAACAATCGGCAAAGACCACAGCGACGATAATGGGCTAGCGATTGGAAACTCGGTACGTGGAACTGCAAATCTCTCAACTTCATCGGAAGTACTCGCATACTCTCCGATGTACTGAAGAACCGCGGTTTCGGTGTCATAGCGCTGGTGTGCTGGACAGGAGCAATGGTCCAAACGTTTAGAGGTAATTATACCATCCACCAGAGCTGCGACAACACACGCGAGCTGGGAACAGCTTTCATAGTGATGGGTGATATGCAAAGGCGTGTGGCCGATCAATGAACGAATGTGCAAGTTAAGAATCAAAGGCCGATTCTTTAACTTCAGCATAATCAACGTTCATAGCCCACACTCCGGAAGCACTGATGATGACAAGGACGCATTTTACGCGCAGCTCGAACGCGAGTACGACTGCTGCCCTAGTCACGACGTCAAGATTATCACAGGTGACTTGAACGCTCAGATTGGCCAGGAGGAGGAGTTCAGACCGACGATTGGAAAGTTCAGCGCCCACCGGCTGACGAATGGGAACGGCCTACGACTGATAGATTTTGCCGCCTCCAAGAATATGGACATCCGTAGCACCTATTTCCAGCACAGCTTCCCGTATCAGTATACCTGGAGATCACCTCGCTGATCAGCAGATAAAATCGCAAATCGACCACGTTTTGATCGATGGACGGCACTTCTCCAACATAACCGACGACAGAACCTATCGTGGCGCTAATATGACTCCGACTACTACCTGGTGCTGGTGAAAATGCGCCCAAAACAATCCGTCCGGGCTGCAATGCTGCAGTATGGTACGCGGCAAAACGTGGAACGATACAGACTGAAGCGGAAACAGCAAACCCGCCTATTCCGGGACAAAAAGCGCTGAATGGAAGAGGTGGAATGCCAAGAGATGGAGTTGCTGTACCGTTCTCAAGAAACGCGGAAGTTCTATCAGAAGCTCAACACATCCCGCAAAGGCTTCTTGCCACGAGCTGAAATATTCCGGGATCAGTATGGGAGCATCTTGACGGACGGACGCGATATGATCGAAAGGTGGAAGCAGCATTACGATGAACACCTGAATGGCGCAGAAAATACAGCTACTGAAGGTCGGGACAGCGAAGGCGATGGCTACGTCAGCACAACGGACAGTGGAAACCAACCAGCTCCCACGATGGGGGAAGTTAAGGATGCCAACAGCTCAAAAACAACAAGGCCGCTGGCCAGGATGATATCGGAGCCGAGCTCATCAAGATGGGTCCGGACAGGTTGGCCGCTTGTCTGCATCGGCTGATAGTCAGAATCTGGGAAACGGAACAGCTACCGGAGGAGTGGAAGCAAGGCGTTATATGCCCTATCTACAAAAAAGGGTGACAAACTGGAGTGTGAAAACTATCGTCCAATCACTACCCTAAACGCCGCGTACAAAGTGCTATCCCAGATTCTCTTCCGCCGTCTATCACCTATAGCTAATGAGTTTGTAGGAAGTTATCAAGCAGGTTTCATCGACGACCGCTCGACAACGGACCAGATCTTTTCCGTGCGGCAAACCCTCCAGAAATGCCGTGAGTACCAGGTCCCTACGCATCATTTGTTCATTGATTTCGAGGCGGTATACGACAGTATTGACAGTGTAGAGCTATGGAAGATCATGGACGCGAACAGCTTTCCCGGGAAGCGCACAAGATTGATTAGAGCAACGATGGACGGTGTGCAAAACTGCGTGAAGATCTCGGGCGATCACTTCAGTTCGTTCGAGTCTCGGCGGGGACTACGATAGGGCGATGGACTTTCGTGCCTGTTGTTCAATATTGCGCTTGAAGGTGTCATACGGAGAGCCGGACTTAACATCGAGGCACGATTTTTATGAGATCCGGACAATTTGTTTGCTTTGCGGACGACATGGATATTATTGGATGACAATTTGAAACGGTGGCAGATTTGTTCACCCGCCTTAAACGCGAAGCAACAAGAATCGGGCTAACGGTGAATGCGTAGAAAACAAAGTACATGCTGGTTGGCTGACAACAATGTTAGTCGGGAAATACGAAGACGCATCATCAGCGGAAGTCGTGCCTACTATGGGCTTCAGAAGAAGCTACGGCCAAGAAAGATTCACCCCCGCACCAAATGCACGATGTACAAAACGCCGGTAGTCCTCTACGGGCATGAGACGTGGACTATGCTCGAGGAGGACTTGCAAGCTCTTGGGGTATTCGAACGCCGAGTGCTAAGGACGATCTTCGGCGAGGTACAGTAGAACGGCGTGTGGCGGCGAAGGATGAACCACGAGCTCGCTCAAAATTAAGGCGAACTCAGCAGTCTGAAGGTGGCTAAAGCTGGAAGGATACGCTGGGTAGAGCATGTTGCAAGAATGCCGGACATCAACCCTGTAAAGATGGTGTTCGCCACGAATCCGGTCGAAACAAGAAGGCGTGGAGCGCAGCGAGCTAGGTGGATTGACCAGGTGCACCAGGACCTGGAGAGCGTCGGTCGCAGTCGAGGATGGAGAGAAGTGGCCATGAACCGAGTGAATTGAGGAAATATTGTTGGCGATATTTTATCAAGATAATTGATGTTAAACGAAATAAATAATTAAATAATAATCTTAAGGCCCATACTCTATAAAGTCCTTGAAGGTCCTAGGACATCTGTACAAATTATAACAATACTCATTTTACTGCTATGAATAGATTAAGACCTGTGTCATAAAACCTATTTATGATTGGTCACGCTTGTAGATTATAAGTTATATTCAATATAGATCTTGGTGTCGACATCCGCACAAATTATTACAATACACTGTTTACTCACATGAATGGTTAGGAGGCCTTTGGAGTATTTGAAAACTAACATCTAATCATTTGTTACGGTGGTAGATCACAATGCATTCAATGGGGTCCTTGAAAGACTTCAGATATCGATACAAATTATAACAATACTCATTTTACTGCTACAGTCGCCTCTCCACATCTCGATATCGAAGGGACCATCGAGTAACCTTTGATAATGTTCAGATCGACATATGGAGAGAAAATTGGGAACGAAAATCAACAGGAACACTTCGGGATATGGAGATAGGGTAAATGTTCCCTTAGTTGTGCGTGTTCCTATAGTTGCGGTAGTGCCGTTTTCACTGATTTAATCACTTTAACTACAGCACCGACACTGCCAATCAACGTATTGGCTTGTTGATATATGGAATAGCTGAAAGGAGCGTTCAAATTGCTTTAGAACTGATGAAATATCACTAAATTTGCGAAAACTTTTCTTACTTGTACCAATAGTTGCGGTAAAGTGTTCCTATAGTGGAGGATTCCATAAAAAAAAACAACGGATACCGCAACTATAGGAACACAAATTAAAAATATACCACAACTAAAGGAACAGTGTACCAATAGTGGAGGTATTATTTTTCACTGACATGCCGTGGATTACTGCGATGAAATCATTTCTCTCATTAAGTCAATGGTCGTTACTTCCCGTTACCACAATAAAATGTACATTAACTGCGCTTCTTGAATTAAGGCGGTTAAATGAAGTTCAATCGTGCTTAGTACCTCCACTATTGGTACATCTACCCTATCGAGATAAAGATGATATCGAGATATGGGGAGTGAAATCGTATGCAGAATGAAGGGACCGAAGCAATCATCGACATAGAGAGTGATATCTAGATGTAGAACATCGAGATGTGGAGAGCCGACTGTATGAACAGATAAGGATCTGTGCCTTGTTATAGAAATATCAAAGTATCGTTAAATACACCAGTACAATGCAGGTATATATTTCAGGAAGTTTTTGGATGAGCTAGAACACCAGCTGTACTCATTTAACTAAGATCTGACAATATAAACGATTCTTCAAAATATAACAATCTTCTACGGCCCAATGTTGTAAGATAAGCTTCATAGAAACGATAAATTGATCTCCATTAACTCATGTAGAATCATATGCCCAAACTTCCAAGAGTTCTTGGAAGATTTGAACTTGCACATATTCTAGCCTGATTAAGATCCCAATATATCAATAATTTACTAATAATGCTGAAAGAGCATAATTTCTTTAAATAATATAAATAATTTCATACAAGTAGACTTCAAAAGGCATAACCTCGTGTTGCGAACAAAGCTCCCTCGTTTTACGCACTGATTCAATTTACGCACCAACTCAACTTACGCACCCCCGTTCTAGTTCGTAAATTGAGGTTACAGTGTATATAGTTTATTGTAAAGATTTGTAACGTCAAATTTGAATCAACTTTCTCTGTTGCGCATAATATAACCGATTTAGAGCACTTTTCCCAAATCAACATGGGTGGGAAAAATATGTTTCAAACTCTAGTTTCTTATACTAATGTCCCGTAAATGTATGTAACACTTTTAGAACTTGAGAATATGCGCGCTGATCATTTTCGCTGTTCTCGTGATAAGCACTTGGTCCACTCTGACTGCATACTTATATCGATTTTCATTGATCATCCAAAGAAAATTTGTTACATATCTCTCTCGCAGTTTACAGCATTCATCAAATCTGATCAAAATGAAATGGAATGAAAGTAATTTTGCATCTAATGGAAGAATAATCCAATTTTCCCTAGTTTTGTACTTGATTCACTCTGACTTAACGAAGATTAATTGAAAAAATCTTGAAATCTTTTTTTGGCAAAGTTTTTTTGAAATTTAATGGTTTACAACTTTGCTAAGGCATGTACACCATTTTTTAACAAAAAAGAAAGTTGGCAATTTCATTTCTATGAAAATGTAGACACCCTTATTTGGACACCTTTATTTTTTTCCAAACCTTGAGAAAGTTACCTACACTCCCGTGCAAAAGTTTGGGTTCACCCCCTCAAAAACATACAAAAGTGTTCTGTCCATATCTCTGTGATGACACGTCCAATTGAAACTCTTTAATCCGCATTCGAAAGGCAAAGAGTTATTCTTACTTCGTAAGTATTTTTCCAAAAACATTTTTTGAATTTTGTATACTAATTTTTTACTCAAAGTTGTGACATGTTTCAAAAAACACACTGAAAATTCATATTCAATTTCCTCAGCATTGAGTCGACCAAAATTTTAAATCAAAGTGTCATTAGAATCGTAATCTTATATTCTTTGAAGAGACCCCACGAAATTTTTGCGGAAAAATCTGGAAAGTATTCAAAATCAATGAAACAGTCAGTCAAGTCATCGTGCAAAAGTTTGGGTTCACCCCTCAGTATGATGCAAATCGTGCAAAAGTTTGGGTTCACCTGAGCCGCATGCACATCATTTTTGTCAATATCTCTGCCATTTTTCAACCGATTTTAACAGTTTAAAGCTTTTTTGAGCGCAAATAATGGCGCGTACATGATCGGTTTGAGATTTCACAGATTTAGGTAAGTTCAGGTGAACCCAAACTTTTGCACGATGACTTGGCTGACTGTTTCATTGATTTTGAATACTTTCCAGATTTTTCCGCCAAAATTTTGTGGGGTCTCTTCAAAGAATATAAGATTACGATTCTAATGACACTTTGATTTAAAATTTTGGTCGACCCAATGCTGAGGAAATTGAATATGAATTTTCAGTGTGTTTTTTTGAAAAATATCACAACTTTAAGTAAAAATTTAGTATACAAAATTAAAAAAATGTTTTTGGAAAAATACATGCGAAGTAAGAATAACTCTTTGCCTTTCGAATGCGACTTAGAGAGCTTCAATTGGACGTGTAATCACAGAGATATGGACAGAACACTTTTGTATGTTTTTGAGGGGGTGAACCCAAACTTATGCACGGGAGTGTACGTTGATTTGGAAATTTTAGTATTGCGCAACTTATCGCTTGCTCTATGAAATTATTCATTGTTCATTCGCGTTCTGCAAATTCAACTACCGCAGGATGGATCTGAACCAGCTTTTTAACATGGAGCGGGGTTTTTCTGATGCACAACTGTGAAACGTCGCCTACACCTGGAAACTGCAGGAAGCAAGTGGTTCTGATAAAAAAAGGCCAAGCATACGGCTCAAGTAGACCGAAATGTAGGCGAAAAAAAATACAAAAATGATTGTACTATGACTCAAACATATATTCGAACAGTGCACTGTTTTCACATCAAGTTGATTAAAAGCTATCAAATACTATATCGACTTTATCAATAATGAACCTTCATAATACAAAAAATATTTTAAACTCAATATATCTTATGATCAAAATTTATTAGCTTGATTTAAAAACATTTCTCTGTACGAATATGAAATTGAGTCACTGTAAACATAAACAAAAACTACAGTATCGGACATATAAAATGCATCAAAGCCGTTTTCCCATACCAAATAGTCAACTTCAGAGAATTATATCTCCGCCGTTTCTCAACCGATTCTTTTCATTTTTTCTGTGACGTACTACAAAATATTTCAATTTTAGATAACTATTTAAAAAGTTGTGTGAAAACTATTGGTTTAAAAGTTACGGATAGGTTGAATTTTGACATAAAAAAAGCACCAAGACGAAAAGTGATGTTTCAGATAAACTATGCGTCGTATCCTTTCGGTGTCTTCAGCGCATTCGGTCCTTATCACTCAATGAACAAAAGCGCTCAAGACACCAAGATGCTACGACGCGTAGTTTTTCTGCTACATCTCTTTGTGTCTTGGTGCATTTTTTATGTCAAAATTCAACCTACCTGTAACTTTTGAATCTATAGTTCTCACACAACTTCCACAATTGCTTTCAAAAATTGAGGAAATTTGTAGTTCATCACAGAAAAAATGAAAAGAATCGGTTGAGAAACGGCGGAGATATAGCTCTCTGAAGTTGACCATTTTGACGGCTTTGATGCATGTCCGTGCATATGTCCGATACTGTATATACATCCAGGAAATTGTATCTTGCATGAACCCATTTCATCAAATGCACCAAAGTTTTAACTTTATGGGCCGCAGAGTGGTCATAAAAAATTGTCTTGTTACACATAACAAGTGAATGAATTGACAAAATGTTTTGTTTAAATCGGTTATGGTTGATTACACGTTTGTAATTTGTTGTGGTCGCTTGGTATGAAAGGAGCCATATAAAATTTATTAGCACCTCCCGTAGATTAAATTATTAGACATGCTTGTCCTGGTCTGGTTTAGAGGATTTGGAACGAAATGTAAATTTGAGTAGTATTTGCTCCATCGATTGTGTTGCTTGCTCCAACGGGAGCGAGCGATGGGATCGGAAGCACACATGTTTGGCTTGCAAATTCGATTGCTCTGTTCAATTACGGAGGAGCAACTACGAATTGTACGAGTATCTATGCTCATGCTGATTTTAAACAAGATGTAAAGATCAGCTCAGGTCGGCGAATGCAACTATGTTTAATTCACATCTTGTGTCCCAATTATTAGAAATAACATATTTAGATTGACAATCTCTTTCGTACAACACGTAATTCGATTCGACTGAATGAGAAGCATGTCGAAGCTAATGGTATACTTTAAGCGCCCTTCAGGCAGGTTCCGTTTTTCCGATGTACGCACCTTGCAAAAACTTGACAATTACTAGTTTCCTTCCTGAACGGGCCCTCAAACCAAACTACAAAGGAGCGTAGAATTAGGCTCATTATTACGGAATTGATACCTTCGCGAGTGCTTCTGATACAGAAGCTGAAATGCAGCCAGCGAATGAACGTTTGTACATATTTTGTATAACTCTCGATTCAATAAAAGCAAGCAGATTGAATTCTTGACCAGAACCAAAAAGTGGAACGGATGTGTAATTGATGTTTGAGCATTCGATGCAGGTTTTTCCCCTCAGGGAAAATGTTTGTTGGGGACCTTAATCGATTTGTCATACGCGTTTGAGATGTTGTCAAACAGATACCGAAATCGAGCAAAGATAATTCGCATGGTACACTTGCAATCATTTCAGAAGAACTGTTGAACTTGATAGCACCTCTTTCTACAACCACATTTGAATAATAACGATCGCGTGGTAACGCAATCTAAATTTGAAATAGTTTTCTCGATAGTTGAGATAGTTATCACCAATCTCGCAAACAAAATTGCGAATGTTTTTTAGCATCTGGCGCTTGCAGAAACCAACAATTTAAATAATTTCTGCCCGATAAATCATTTAGCCTTCCCTAGGCACAAGGTGCACAGCAGATACAAGATTTAGAAAACTACATCGATTATTTCGCGTTTTGGTTTGCTTCACCGTTTGGCCATGATAAATGTGCCATCGACAAAGGTAATACACCAAATTATCATTATCTCTCGCGTGCGACTCAACCCAAGCTGCCTGTTCAGTGATTGAGTAGGATAATGTATGGGAAATTGTCCGGTAATGTTCACTGACTGACATTTGTGTTTTTTTTTGCTGCCAATTGGGTTGGTTGAAATAAGCAAATTTAGGCAACTTATACGTAGGATAATTTGGGTTGATGGATAGGGAAATGAGGATTCACATATTTATCATCGATAATGAGAAAAGAAATTCAAATGGTGGCTAGAATGTAGCTATTGTACAAAAAATTAAGGTAGATTTGAATAATAAATCAAGCGAATGAAATGCAATCGACTCTTGAAGGGCATCTCGAGTAAAGAAGAGATAACTGTACGTTTAAAGAATGATACAATATCTATAGATCGAAAGGTGATGAATGCGAAGCTGTTAATTTTCTAAAATAATATGATCCACATCTGGGTATTAAAAAAGCTTTGTGGTTACGTTGGTGCAAGATAATTCAAGTATAACGGGCTCAAACCTTGCAGGTCGAGGATCTTTTTGTGTTGGAAATTTTCTCGACTTTCCAACAAAAAGTGTATCAAAGCGAAACAATGCATACTGTATACGGCTTGACTGACATGAAATATTTAAACCTTGAACCTTAATAAATTGCTCAATAGATTTTATAACATTCCTGCTTAACACTTGTGAGACTTCCGTTAAAATGGCAAGGCTTACAATCACATGGTGATCACACTACAAGTATGCTTCCAAGAAATTCTTGAAAGCTATAAAACTGAAACACGATGCCATGAGCATGAATGGGACATACACGATGGGTAATCACAGAATCTCAGTCAACACGTTCTTTTTCTCAAAGAAACATTATGGGCACACTGAGCCTAGGCAGCTTCATGTTATTTGATAATTTCGGTAATTTAAGAAGATATTTTACTCACCCCTTCCCAGGCTCATCTTATCTCTAATGACTTGTGCGTACCCTCTGCACAGAACACATTCTATCGGTCTCTTCTTTGCTCAAAATTGTTCGACATTGCACAGTGGCCAGACTTCATATGAGGGTCGTTCAGAACTCACAGGCGCCACAAATGATAATTAACCTTCTTTACTTGGTACTCAAAGTAATATTCATCGGGACAACAGAAATTGAAAATTTCTATTTCTCGATTTATTTTGTCCAGTGGACATTTTCAATCCATATAAAAATGTTGCAAACATAATTTATTTTACATAACGAAATCATCATTGGCGTATGAATTTGTATTAATTTCATTTGTTTGTCATATTGCCTCACATCGCTACCAATTAGTGATATTTGGTCGGGGTTCTGCTAAACCGCACCAAGTGCCAAAAGCATTATTTTGAGATATTTAACTTTAAAGTTCACTCATCTGCGAGTAAATCGCAAATGACTCTTTTGAAAATTTCACCGTTCACAAATGACTAATAGGGTCCAATAAGTAACTCAAGATAGAATATTCAAAAAAATCATCAAATATTTTCCATTTAATTAGATTTTATTTCAAATCAAGAGGTACTCAGTTCACTCTGGCTGAACAAAAATTGAAGAAAATGGTTTTCAGTTCGGTATGGCTGAATGTGTTTCATGATTTCCAGGAACACAGGAAGAACACAGGAAGAAATAAAAAGGGTTCATATCATCGCCATGCATGTTGGAATGCTTGTCACAAATGTGTATGCACTGTGAACGGAAAAGATATGTAATTTTCCATAGAACTGGCCACAATGTAGTGGTATGAATTGGTACAAGCCAATTCGTATTCTAACGTATTCTACCGACTTTCTCTTGATGGATTATCTATTTCAACAGAAGAGTTATTGAACCAAGTCCCTGAATGCGTATTCAAAGATTCGAAAAAGACAATAATGATGTAGTTAAAGAATGTGCCGATCAAAAAAAAAACATGAATTTGTTCTGCCAGAGCGCACTAAGTTACTCTCATTTAATACACTTTGGCTGAACACAGAATGGCATGTGTTTCATCATTTCCGTTGTACATGAAACTGCTTGTGCTTTATTGTTCAAAAATAGTCATAAAAGCTGAAAGTTGATTGATTTAACATAACTCCCTATTAGGGACAACGTAAAAAAATATTAATCGGGATTCGAACTCGTGTCCTTCGAGTGGTGATAAGGCTTGCTACCTCTCGGTCATTTAGAACTGTTGAATAGAGAGCGAATAACTCGAAACAAGCTGTGCGCGATCTGATCTAGGAGGCTTGATTATGAAAACAGGTGAAAACGTCATTTTCTGAACAGCTAAAGCGCACCAAGTGCTTTCAAATTATTCAGACAACATCAAATTTAAATGTCTTGTTATTTCATCACGGCTCCTGCATGGACCCATCGACATATTAAACATAAAGCGAAAGTAAGCGTCTTGTGAATGTTGATATCTCTCCTTCATACAAAAACACGATTTTTATATAAATGGTACTTGGTGCGGTGTGGCTGAACAAAATTTCAATGATATTAGATCAGCACCACCGAAACAATACTGTGTTTTACAAAGCCGTTAACTTACATGACATACTAAAATCCTTTGGTGTTGTTACTGTATGTTGTCCGGAATGGCCACTTAGCAATATTTAAGGAAGAATTAAAAAGAATGCCGTCTTTAAGCAGAATACTAAATAACCTCTAATGACAAGCTAAGGTTTATGGTTCGCTCTGGTTGGATACAATTTCAGTTTTACATATCCTGCTAGAGAAAAAATTTGAATTTACTCAACGAGGGATGGTTCAAATTATTCGATATCTTAAATGTACATAGGTTATGATAATCTGAATCCTCTAGTGTAAATAACTCATTTTTTAAAAAATTGGCGTTTGGTGCGGTTTAGCAGAACCCCGACCATTTGTAAATTAGAATTTTTCTCCACGTAATGCATTCTTCCGTTGTCTAATTCAGTAAAAAAACGTTCAAATTCTTCCAAAGGACTCACGCAGAATGTCCCTTGTGTTTTTTACGAACTCTTAAGGTATTCAACCACACAGAAAAAAATATTTAATTTTCAATGTGATGTAAATTGAAATCTACTGTAAAAATAAATCAAATTCGTGTGTTGTTACAGCATCATGTAAATTAAAATTTATGTACATTCAATTTTCTACTATGAATGATTGAATACTACATGATCGTGTAAATTTAAAGTGAATTCGATTGAAAAATAATGGATGGGTCGTTGAAATTAAGGCTTATTTTGATGCTTCAAATATGTGCATGGAAATAAACTTAAATTTACAACATATTTTTAGCTGTGCATGTGTCTTTAAGAGATTTTTCTGATAATTTACACTTCACGAGTTATTTGCGTACTTTTCAGTGTTTTTTTCGGGAACTCCGTCGCCAGTTTTCACTGAATTTCTCCTGGAATTATCATGCACAATTGTTCACTTAAAAAACCTTTTAAGATTTTTGGCAAAGAAAGCCGTAGAAATCCTTTGAGTATTTCTTTAGTAAGGACTTCTACATACCTATTATATACAAATGCAAAATCTTATTTTTGAATATCACACAGCTGTTCAATAATAACGAGTTAAGGATTTTCTGGAATTGCTGAGAAGTTCTCCAAGAGATAGTACAGTAAATTCTAGGAGTTGCATCAAAATTGTCTCCATGATAACCAACCAAGGATTCCCCAATTTTTTTAGAGAGTCCACCAACACTTTTTCGAAATTTGCAATAGAGGCTATTGTGAAAGTTTCTCGGAAAATCATAATGGTTTGCTTGAAAAAATCGTCGAAAAATATATCCAGAACTCCCAGTGAAAAAACATTAAATGATTCTTTCACTCCATTTTTTACTCTTAGAATTCTTCCTAATATTCCACAGGATTTCCATAAGAAATTAACAGGATTAAATTGGGAAACAATCATAGCGATTTTTCAGAGAAGTTTTCCGCAGATCTTTCTGCACTTTTTTCACAGAAATTCTACAAGTGTTTCTTCAGATCTATATAAAATTCTATTCTATTCCCCGCCATCCTCTAAAACTCTCTCGAAAATATTTTTTTTTTTTTTTTGAAAAATATTTACCTTTTTGAAAAAAAAAATATTTGAAAAAAAATACATTCTTATAATGTTTTAAGCAGAACACGTTCAAGTGTTCTTCAGAAATTTGTTCAAAGATTTTTCTAAAGAGTTATATTATTGTTTTCCTTCGGATGTCGTCTTATTATTCTTCTGGAAAATTTATAAGGTACCCATCCAAGGATTTTCCACAGTTTTTTTTTTCTTTGTACAGAGTCAACGATTCATCGGCGGATTTTCTGGAGAAAGTTTTCGAAAGATTTATTAAAAGATATTGCATTTCATTCTTGAACTTCTAAACAAATTTGAACCTAAAATGATGGTTGAGGTTCTAATCTTCATTTTTGGTTCAAAAAATTCTCCTGCAACACCTTATTTTTGAAAGATTTCATTACAACTTACTTCACGAATCACTCCATATTATATAAGATTTGTTGGATAATTATAGATCAAATTGAATTAAGAAAAAATTACCTAATTAATGTAAATGTAAATTAATGTTAATTAATTAAAAAAAAAGTTCTTTTGCGTGATGTATCTCTATAGATTCATTCAATATGCTAGAACCACTTTTCGTAGATAATTCTTGTACAATTGGGGGATTTGAAGCAAAATTACCATGAAAAAATATGGAAGGATTTTGCTGAAGATGATGAACTTCGATAAAGAATATGTGTTCCAGAAAAATATTTGGATGAATTCACGGAGGAATTTCTAGTAGAACTGTCAGCGACATATCTATGCATATGATTTGACAAAATCAATGATTTTTTGGAAGAATTGCTAGAGAAATCTTTGAAATGATAAAAAGTTAAGTAAATTTTGATTGATTGTATCCTTGAACATATTCCGGAATAAATGTGTGGATAAGAAGTAGACATACAAGAAATGGTTGACCTCCAAGAAGAATTCACTTTGAGTGTATAGAAATATCTCACAATATTGTTTGATTAATTTCTTAGAGATTTGTAGCAAACGTTCTGGCTACCTTCGATATTTCTTAAGGAATTTGATTTTAGACGAATTCCATCCAGAATGAGTCGAAAAAAATGAAAATCGTGCTCGATAGTTTTCGATTTGGATTATCTATTTGGATTTCAATGGAAAACACTTATTCTACCATACCAAAATCATGTTTTTGGTATGGTAGAATAAGTATTTTCCATAAAAAAATGATCATTTTGACTAAAGTATAACTTTTGAAAATGGCCTATAAATTTTTGCATGCAACTTATTTAAAAAATTCTTACTCCAAAACTGTTGATTTTAGAGAAAAATGTTCTATGAAGAAGTTGTAGTGAACCGTTTGGACTATAAGAAAAAAATATACACTGACAAAATATGTTATTTATTTTCATAAAAAATCAAAAATTAAAACCTAAATTTTAAATTACACAAAAACTCCATTTTTAATATTTTTCAAATTTTCACCATAGAATCTTGATAGTAAACAGATGTTTGGGACAAAGTTTCATGATGGAGAAATTTTTATCAAAAAAGTTTTTCTAAGAACAACTTTTGGTCGATTTTCAAAATTTTGATTTTTTGTCAAAATAAATACGTTCTGATGATACAGTAAGCATCTTTAAATGATTCTTAGCCATGATGATTGTATAAATAATTCCTCTAGAAGTAGTCATTTTCGAATTATATTTTTGTGTAATCTAAAATTTAAGTTTTATTTTTGATTTTGTTATGAAAATAAATGAATTATTTTTCCAGTGTATATTTTTTTCCTATATTCCAAATGGTACACTTCAACTTCTTCATAGAACATTTTTCTCTAAAATCAACTGTTTCGGAGTTAGATTTTTTCAAATAAGTTGCATGCAAAAAATTATAGGCCATTTTCAAAAGTTATACTTGCGTCATAATGATATTTTTTTCTATGGAAAACACTTATTCTGCCATACCAAAAACATGTGCTAAATTTAATCCAAATCAAAGATGGTCGAGTTCTGTGACTGACCGACTTGACAAGTAATTCGTCTTTATTAAAAAATTTTCAAGGAATATTCAAGAGTGGCTTCGAAAATGGTTGAAAATTAGTCTTATATTTTTTTTTTAATTTTTTAGAGTTTAAAACATAATGAGTTCTCTTGGAAAATGTGCTTTGAAGTTTGAGCAATACACTTATTTATACGAAAAAAAACTATCCACCTGTTCTTACGCCAATGGAAATCATTCGTTGTTTTCTTTAAATATGCAGTTTCAAAGCGTTTACGTTACGAACTTCGTAATAAAATCCAATCCTAAACTTTAAAACACGTAATTGTTATTCTGTTATAACATTTTTCTAATCGAAATTCGTTCAGTTTCGTATTGAGAATGGACATTGAATCTTTTTTTAAAGCATTACATCGAATCTTTTTTTAAAGCATTACAAATTATAGAGCTTTACTGCATTTTTTATGAAATGTGTTCGTGCATTTTACAAGAGATACGTTAGGTGTGGATAAAATAAAAATAATCTATGAAATAAAATCATTGCAGAAAACAACATATCGTTGAGCATACTATCAAATGTGATTCTAGTTCATTTTCGTCCAGTGCGAGTAGCAAAAGTGGGAAACAATCATAAAATATACGATAACGCTTGTCTATAAATTGTGGAATGTGTTATTGAATGGCAAGGTTATGTCCAGTAAAAATATGTATGCACTAAATATTGTTTTACGCAATAAATTAGGTATAGAAAACTACGAAAAACTGTTTTCAGTATACAGCGGTCGACATTCTTTTAGCCGTATTTTTTTCCCAAGATGTGTAAACATTTAAATAGTAGTTGTACTTAATTGTTTTTTTTGTTCGGTAATAAACTATGACTAATACCCTTCCATTTCTAAGTGGTACCACACCTATGCATACCAATAAAAGCGAGAGCCAAATGACAAATTTTATTTTAGACTGAGATATTCGTTTAACCGAGTTACACGCAAGTTAAATTCTTTATTAATTATAGAATATGAGGTATCTATTCTTTGAAGTCTCTGATTGATTTTCTGTATAAAAATTGTAATCATGGTGATTCCATAATAATTAGGAATGCTTGTTCTAAGAGTACGCCATGAAGTGTTTAAGACACAATTCACAATGTGCCATAAAATTTTATGAAATGAGGAAATAACACGGATTTTGAAACCTGAAGAGACCAAAAAACTGATAGTAATGTTAGTCAAAATTTATTAAATTGGTGAAAAATGATAAACCATAGTAATCCTTTCAAATTAAAGTTTGTCCCACTAACAATTTGGCCGCACAAAATTAGTGATTTCTCCAAGAGGTACAAACGTACAAAATATTTTAGCTCATCATTTCATAGCATATTTATCATGCGTCAAGGAAAAAATATAAGAAAAAAGTATGTCTCTGCTTTTCAGATAAGTTTTCGAACTTTTTATCGAATTGTTATATGACGTAAGGTCCTTTGTTCGATTGAATATATAAGAAAATGTTAATATATGAACACTTTTTTTTTGTAACCTTGTTCATTTTTTTGCCCCAGTGATAAAAACCAGTGATGTTGGTGCCAATGCCTAGCACTATCACAATAGTATCACCAAAACATCCAAATTTGTTGTAGGTTTCCAAATTTCAGTTTCAAAGTTCTGAAGTGATTTTTAAGAATAATTTTATTTCTGTATTCTTATTGGAATCAAACAATATCGAACAATATATAATTAATGTACTTTAAATTCGGAACTTGACCTTTAAAATTGAAGAGTTTCTAGCCATAAAAATTCCAGTATTCCTAAATTCCAGAATATCTGTCACAAAAATATCAGAAATCTTAATATCCAGAAACATCACCAAAATTCAATAATTCTTACCGGAATCCCATAAATCCTATCATCGGGGACGGACCTGGTGTAGTGGTTAGAACACACGCCTCTCACGCCGAGGACCTGGGATCGAATCCCATCCCCGAGATAGTCACTACAAAAAATGTCAGTGACGTCTTCCTTCGGAAGGGAAGTAAAGCCGTTGGTCCCGAGATGAACTAGCCCAGGGCTAAAACTCTCGTAAATAAAGATATATAAAAAAAAAAATCCTATCAGAATTTTAGATGCTTCAACTAGATTACATGGATTTTATCTTAAATTCCAAGATTTGTGTTAAAATCACAGGTTTTCCTTTAAATTCAAACGATTTTTTCGAAAATCGGATACCCAATATAACTATATCGAAATTCCTGCATGTAATCGCCATTTTCACAGAAAAATACTTCATGGAACTAGAAACACTAGAATTACTTTCGGAGCCCAATAGAATTGCTTACGAAATCTGAAAATTTGTATTGAAATCTCTAAATTCTTCTCAAATTAAAAAAATGTCTACTGACAAAAAAGCAGTCTTACCGAAATTATGGAACTTGAAAGGAACACCAAAATTTTCAGTTAAGTTCAACTGAATCCCTAGAATTTCTACTGGAATCCCAGAATCTCCATTGAAATCTCAGATTTTTTTTCAGGATCCAAGAATTTTCACTGGAAGTGCAGAAGTTATCTCAAGTGGACTCTGAGAACTTCCGTCGAAACGTCGAGAACTCCTATTGAAACTGCAGAATTCTATACCAACTAAAATATACCAACTGGATGCTCAGAACTCGCTCCGGAGTTTCTGATCACCAATTAGAATCCAACATTTTCACCAGACCACATCCACTATAAAACCTGAGCACTCTCTGTGGTTTCCAATTTCAGAATTCTGACTAGAATCTCAGAACTTTAATAGAAAACATATAATTAATACATAAATCTTGAGAGATCCTCAAAATTTGCAGATATCCATCCAGAATCCTTCCAAAATCTCGGAATTCCTACCCATATAAATCTCAGAATCGCTTTCCCACCAGAATCACCAAATTTTAATTGGAGTTCCAGGAAACCTAACCGGAATCCCAGGTTAGATTGTTTGTTTTATCATTGATATCATAGATTTCAACAGGAGCCCTCCATTTTTTTTTCGAAATCGTTGAAACTCTTCAATATATATGAGGGTTCATCGAAGGTACAGAGTCACCTGTCAAATGCCTTTTGGATAAATGAATTCGGATGACTTATGCATATAAAGGCATCTATATTAGCTCTCCTAAATAAATCCGTATTCACTGCTGCCCAAATCAGTTCCAGAATGACCGGACAGGTAATTGTAAGCCAGGAAGGAAATCTTTTATCATTTCAATGTATGTTGAAGATATAAATTGCTTTAAAAGTACCCTCTTTCCAGTGGTGTACGAAATTTCTCTAGCTTAAAAAAACATAAAAACCATAAATTTTCAAGCTAAACATATAAATTGATGGGTTAGGGAAATGTGTCACCAAAAACATAAGCTTAAGGGATATATTGCCGCATGCTGGCTGCAGAACTCGACTTGACCCATGCATGAGTGAAATACAGCAATTTTCACATGAACTATTCTATATTCACACTGATTCACCGGTGACCTCTACCGAGAGGATCATTATGGTCCAAAATGGCTAGGTTCTACTGGTTACTAAAATTACCATAGAAAAACACTAAAAAGCCATGGCTTTTCAAGTAATGAAAAAGTGAAGATGCGTCACCCCCCAAAAATGTAGCTACACTTATCCCTTTTTCATAACTTTTTGATGAATTGGATTCGGATTATTATTGGCTAAGATCGAAGCATTTTTGTGGGTTAAAATATTCGAAGTACTAGATTTAATTAAGGGTTTGTCAATTAAAGACATAAAATATTACAAATTGTGTTGAGATCAAATTAGTTGAGATTTTTTTGAGATATGACTGTTGGAAATATGCAAGATATACTAAAGTTGGTGATGACAGAACAATCGAATTTGTCACTTTAGATATTGCCAAAAACGATAACACACCCGATCCATCTAAAACTTTGGAGAAACATCGACATTTAGAATCATTTAATAGAATTAAATTCTTAAAAATATATTTACAGGTAATTGAAATAATTTGAATCTTCCAGGTTTTGTCCGACAAAGCGCCACTGTGCATTGTAGCAACGCATCATTTGGGACCCTCCACCGACTTCCCAAGCAGCTCGATTTACGGTTTCTCACTTGTCGCCGCGCAGAAGCCAAAAATCACCTCCACGAACGATTCGGTTCCTCGATAACAGCGACACACGCAATGCATGGGTTCAGGTAAATCGATACCGTACTGCGCAAAAAGTTCCTTGAATGAAGTCATTTTTTTGACAAGTTGGGACCTCCCCTGCACGAAATCGATGCAAAAAAAGAGTTGATTCATGCTTCACAAAGCACCACCCAGCCAGGAGGGATATTCTGCAACGGTGGTCTAACGTGTCTCTAAGCAGCAGTTGACATGAAAGCCAATCAATTAGGGACGATTGCACTTGTTAACCGACCAACAACGTGGGTCAACATCTGTGGACTAGAAGCTTGACGGTGAGAAAGTGCCACCAAAGACGACTCCTAGTGTGGCTTGGACCTGCGCTTCTGGTTATGGAAATTTATGCTTGTTGTAACGTCATTAGTCTAGTGCACGTGCGGGATTAGGATTGGGATTTGCATTACACATTGAATGACTTTTTGAATATACGATTGCCTGTCAGACATGATATAATTCGCCTTCCAGATTTCTTAACACTCATTTTGAAATAAGTTCTTTAGAAGCAGTCAAACTTCAAAGAATCAATAGATTTAAAAAACTTAAAACTTTAGAGCTAAATACCAACCTAATGATGACGCGTTCCACACAAGTCAGTAAAGAGTCGCATTCCATTTGTCTAACACAGGTTCCATCTTTTCCCTAATGTAGTGCTTTTAATTAGAGGTTAGCCGAGCACTTAGATGTGACGGATCAAATTGTAAAACTTTAATGGTGTAATAACGGCTATCTTCAAACTTAATTAAGTTTTATACCTAAATACGCTTGAAAGTGGCATGTACACAATCCGACGCGACGACTACGGCTGGTCTGGGATGAAAATCAGACACGTGCTCAACAAGAAAACGAATTTCAGCATGTTCAGTCAAATGCGTTTATAACAATCTTTACTTTTACTGGGTATGAGTTCGTTTTTGGGTTAATGAACAAGATTTATCGTATAGTTTGTTCCCAGATCAAATAATAATTGATCTGTATGGATACAACCAAAGGGCGTGGGGAACTTTTCATAAATTTCAAAGGATGAATATTCATGGCGTACGAAGAATTTATAAATAAGAAAAGTGTATCGAATTTGCTTTATTCTCACGTTCTTGAGAATTTCCCGGGATCCAGAGAAATTACCGTTTTGATTCCTATTACGGACACTTAAGGCCTTAGTTAAGTAAAATTCAGCATAGAGCATACAAATAAATCATTTTGATTTATTTCTTAGCGTTATCGAGCGTCGGAAGCCCTACTTTCAAATGGTGAGTAATGAAAACGTTTACGCAACTTGAATAGTTTTAAATAAATCGCAATGTGTGGCCTTTTCATAATTCTTATTCCGGACGCTTCCTCACTTTTGCCTCATATTCCGGACACTTTGATTCGAATTCCGGACAGCTCATGTAAATCATTCATTCCAACTCAGGCGAGCAAATTTTGTTTGGAATCGGATAGTCTTGGATTCTAGAGGAGACAAAACAGTCAACTTTGGGGACGGACCTGGTGTAGTGGTTAGAACAGACGCCTCTCACGCAGAGGCGTCTGTTCTAACCATTATTTTTATTAATTATTTGGCAATGGTAACTAGATTGAGAATAATAGTGAAATTATCATCAGCTTAGCTAAGCTTAGCTTAGCCTGACTACACATATCAATGGTTGCTATTCCGTGATTGACCGAAGTCAGTGAAAATGCACAAAGAATCAACTAGAAGTTCGGCTGGGATTGGCCATAATCTTCTTCAGTGTGCATAATTCAGTGCCTCTATTTATACAGGGTCAATAACGGCGCCGGCCACGTCCTTGCAGTCAGGTGGGATTGGGGGAAGGAATGTTAGTGTGTAACCTTTGCTATTTGGAGACCGTGTTTGCCTCTGCATCTCCAAAAAGGTTACTGGGAAGGATGTTTGTTAATGGGGAGGATCGTTGGGTCAAAGGATTCAGTTTGATAAGTAATTAGACCATGATAAATAGTTTTTTGTCAAATATAAATATGCTTTTATGAAAATATAATATTTTCATTTGATATGAACAATTTCTATGTAAAGGAAAATTATGCCGACACTTGAGGTGACGAACCATTCAAAGTTTGTTGAACAAATATCTAAATGTAACATTCCTACAGCTGTCAGGACGAAAGCATGTGTTATTATATTTTACTTATTTGAAAAGAAACAAAAACTCGATTGGCTGGAACATCATAGAACACTCTTATTCTTATGCCGACACTTACAGTGGCGAACCATCCAAAGTTTGTTGAATAAAGTGAACCTTTCGCAAGTCTACACTTGTAGTGTCGAACCATTCAAAGTTTTATTTTATAATTACAAAAATAAAGGTAAAAAGAAAGGGGTGTTTTGAAAACAAAAATATGTTAAACATAAATAATTCATGAATGAGAGTTTATGTCGACACTCACAGTGACGAACCATTCATAGTTTGTTGAAAAATCATATTTACGTCCTACCGTTGTATCGTTTAAATGTGCAGTCATACATATTTTATAGATTAGAAATAGTAGCAAGAAACGAGCTCACCAATTGATCCGTCATCCTTGACTGAGCAGCAACAATCCACATTCAGCTTAACTCGTTTGCTCGGCTATATAAAAGCACTCAGAGAAAATAGGCGCACGATACGAGAGGGAAAACAACTGACGACTGCTCGGGCTTTCTTGACGCACTGCCAAGGAGCAATCATCAAGGTCGAAGATCAAACAGAACTAACCGATCGCGGAACTTTTTCACTTCACTCGACCGACGCGCGACATGTTTGATCCTGCCCTCGTCACCCGCTCCCGCAGGAGCAAGCGTCAAGGTCGGGAGATCAAACAGAACTCAGAATAATAGTGAAATTATCATCAATGTTAAAAGTATGAGTTATGTATAAATTCAAATATATCATTCAATTTTACTTCTAATTGAAAGAAATTATCAGAGTGTCCGGATATCGATACCGGATTTTGATTCACCACGGTACATGCTACTACCCAAGTAACCGGTAAGCACTTAAAACAGCATTCAATTAGCATTATATGCGTTAGTACGACAGAGCAATAAATGCTGATTGAACGTATAGCTGCCAGTAGTGCTTCTTAAAAGCTGGTTTTGGCGAAATATCGGGCTGCTTCAATGCTGCGCCTTCAGGAACGTCGCATTTCTCTGTCAAAAAAACGTAACGCCTCAGCGAAGAGCAAACCAAAACAAAATATTTTTTCACCCTCTCTCGCATCTCTCCAATGATGGTGGCTGCTTGTATTGTTATGGATATTTCTCGTTGCGGATAATTTTTTGCTGATTTTTGACGTTTTGCGATACGAACTGACGGTCTGGTGATTGTGAACGATGGTGATGCTCCACGCTACAGAGTATGCTGCAGTTGATGTTGGTCGGGCGTTGATTTTTTGCCCAGTATAAGGCACGCTTTGCTCGAAGGTACATTCAATTATCTACGAACTAATTATAAATGTCTTAATAGGAGGTAATGATTCTTGATTTGGAGTGCAAGAATGCATGGATGCAATTGGATTTTATTGAAGCTAATAAGGGTAGGTAAATTATTATCCTCATGCAGGAAGGATTATCTGGTGATATTTTGGAACAAGTGCTATCATTCCAATTAAACAAGCATTCGAAATTTGCGATAATTGGTTTCTCCCCCGGCAATCATGTTTGATAGTAATTGCCTTTGAGATCGTTTCCATCAGATGCAAGAATCGAGACATAGGTGTGAAAGAGACAAAACATAGAGTCAGATATGTAACGTTCAACCTGTACTACTCTTTCGTTGCATTCTAACTGCAATGAAAAAGCATTTCGTGTGCTAAGAATCGAAAATAGCACGTGCAGTGGAAATGCTTATTAAGAACCGAAAGGAATTGAATAGCAGTGGTTGTGCTGATTTATGTCAGCTAAGCTATGAACTTGCTTTCATAGGACAGTAAGCAGATCTAATGCTGTAAGCAGTCCACTGCGAGGCTTATCTCAATGCTTATTGGTTACCTGGGTGGGTACACAAATCATGAACCTTGATATTTAAAATTATTCATAATATTTGCATAAAAAGGACTGAATAGAACTGCATTTATTGTCTCTATCTCGACAATCTATGCTTATCCAATCGAAGGTAGATGAAAACTTTTCTAAATAGCTGGTGGGTGCCAGAAGTATTGCACGAAATTTGACGTAGCTTTCTCGGGGCCTTGGTTGACATACTAAGAGGAGATTTCCGCTATAACATCCAAGAACTCTGCATTGCATCTGTTTGCTACAAATAGGCAATAATTTTCCTGATCCTTAACCTTTTCCTCCTTTATTTGCACTTACCTAGTCCATCTTAATGTTTTCTTTTTCCATGCAAGAAAACACAACAGGATTGATATCATCAAATCCTATCTAATCCTTATAATATCATTAATAGTGTCTTGCTTCATTAATTTAGTGGTCCACATGTATTATTCTCAATTATAACTTTGATAATTTCCAATATCCGGAAACATTCACATCTTTTGACTACCAGTCGTGCTCACAAATTTACTTACTTGTACTTACTAGTATAGGTAGTAAGATAACCGGCACTCACATAGCCAAATGCCGACGCGCACTTTGTTATGATTTTTGGAATAGTCAATAAAGCAACAACGATTTTGTTAGATATGAATGAAACATATTTTATATTCAATTAAATCAATTTTGAGTCACTAAAATAGAGTTCAGTTTTGACGTTTGTAAGTTCAATAAAAATAAAGGTGTTGACATTTATGAGGTAAAGTTGTTTTCGTCAATATAATAAAATGGCTTGGTGGTCTAATGGCTAGCGCTTCTGCTTGGTAAGCAGGAGATCATGGATTCAATCCCTGGTTTCTGCCATATGTTGTTGTTGTTGTTTGAGAGGGACTTTAACCCGAAGGTCATTCGTCCCTTGGTTTCTGCCATAGGTAGAGTACTTTGTAAATGTATCTTAGTTGTGCATTCTGTTGTATCAATATCTGTCAATACTTCATCCTTCACTCATTCCACACTCATTCGTATGTTCTAACAATCGCTGAAACCAGAAACGGCGGATATTACACCGTTTCTCTTTTCTCTCTCTCTCGCTCGCTTTGTATCATCATTCTAATCTTACTTCCTGCAACCCTTGTATCATCTATACAAACACTAGGGTAACTGGGGGTAAAACGCGCCCTCTAAGGAAAAAAGCGTTTTTAGCTATGAAGAACATTATTATAAGCCTCTTTTATTCATTATCTCATAGACAAACATGTTTTTTATCAAATAGTAGAAACAGCCATCCATTTGCTTATTTCTAGAGTTAATAAACCAATTTTTATAAAATGCTTGCTTATCTGCATTTCTATTTTTAGCGGGGTAAAACGTGCCACCTGATCTCGGCGTTAGTCGTTCGCGTGCACGCATGCGCAATCATGCTTGCAAATACGTTGCATACATAAGGGCGTTTGATCACATGTTATTCTTCGATTAAAGCATACATGCAGATTCGAAAAATGTGCATTTGAAAGGTTCAAATTGGCACGTAACTACAGCTTGGCATTACGTGTGCTGGAATTTGAATTCAAACACTAAATTATGAAATAGGAGTGGCCGTTTTGCCCCACGAGTTGATTAAAGTTTAAGTCCTTCAATACGCTTTTTAAGGATAAATTCAACACTTCGAGAGGGATTCGCGATAAGGGCCTATCTGACAAATCAATAAAAATGAGAAAAAAAAACAATGAAATTTTCATGTGCAATTTTTAATCTCAATTGGCGAAAATATACTCCAACTTTAACTATTTCACTTTAATACACATATCATAAACCTATTTCCAAAATCCCCATCAATACCACACACATCTCCTTCAATTTTCCTAGCTATTTCGTAATAAAAAAATATTATAAAGTTTCGCCTTAAACGCACTCAAGAATGCCAGTATCGCCCAATGTTATGAGCCTGTAATCGATATTATTTTCAGTGTCGCCTATTACTTTTGCGCCGTATTTTCATTCTAGTTTCAATTAAGCCTTGTTTATGTTTTGTTTGCAGTGTCGCCGTTTACTCTCGCCGTGTTTTGATTTAGATTTCAGATGCGCCCATCACTTTGATAAACAAAAACACAGGCGTAATCAATACAGTGTGTGGTTTTGCATGGGGTGAAGTTTCGTCTTCTACAAATTTTTTTTTTTTGAATATTTAAATTATCGAAAGGAGAAAAGTTCAAGTGCAGTGAATAGACAATCAAGCTACAATTTCATCGCTATACTTTCCTAAATTGTGTACATTTTGTCTGTTTCGCCTAATTCGCGAATCTTTCTAGACTTTTTTCGCATGGAATACATACTATGGGAGTGCACAAGGCGATTCTCAGTGATAGTTTCATAAGTTTTGTTGTTTATCGGCCTGAAAAATGGCTTAGAAAATAACACAAAATTACAACGAAAACAGCGAAAAACGTATTTTCGAGTTTTTCACGAATTTTGCCAGGAAAACTTTTAAAAATATACAGAGAGAAGCATTTTAACACATTTTCTATTATCTCGGGTGAAAAACAGCGTCCCAAAGCACGTCGTTCGTTTAAAACAAAGGTGGCGCTTTTTACCCCAATGGCGCATTTTACACCCAGTTCCCCTAAATATATGGTCCAATCTAAAGGTATTCGTGACTACGAAGCTGCTGATGTTTTCTTCGGATTTCTGTGAGAAAAACAAGGAGAGAGATATTTTTGCTTTTGCTTAGGAGGTTTTCCATTGGTGCGAGTGCTTTGTGGAATCTCTTTTTGCTTCGTAGTCGCGCATACTTAATTTGCTCGGTCTGAGAATTGTGACACTTGAGCGGGACATGCTCCCGTATGATCTCCACGTGATCTGGACCCACCCTAGTGTCAAGATTCTTTGACCGAGTTGGTTTAGTACAGCAATGTATAAGACCATACGGGTGGGAAATGGGCAGAATGAAAAAGTCGTGGATACCAGGTTCGAATCACAAATCTTTGATTCTTCTTCAACAGTTCGAGGCGATCGTCTAAAAATCAAAATGACAAGTCTTGCACTGGTGGTGACTCTGAATCACAATACGTACAATACATACATACATATAGTTGTTTATCACAAATAATGTCAAAACAATAATATTTATACCACGATGAATCAAAATCCGGACGGAACCGATATCCAGACACTCTGATAAACGTTTACTATTTAAAATGTGAATTTGTCTGAGAATATGGTTTAAATTATCCACATTTGACATTTGTAATATTGCCAAGATATTTACTACGATTCTAGGTACCGTTCGTAAAATATTTATGAAAGTAAACATTTAATTGTAACCCCGGTTCAGCACCGTCATTTTGTAGTGTGGTTTTCGTGGTTCAACCTCACCAGCAATCGAATGGTAAGTTTAAGTTAACGATTATTCATTTTAATTACATTTTCCTTGTAGATAGCTTTAAAGTAATTAATATAATGCATGCGGCCATTATAATGCATTTATTTTTAATTTTATTAGAATTTAGCATGCTAAAACACTGGTGTTGTAACCTTTTACAGAAGGTTCTAATAATTGTTCCTTTTGATCAACCCATTGTATTCAATCTCATTGTTTTAGTTTTTTTTTATTTATTTTTTAGTTTTTGGAAACTCGGAGTGCTTCGTGAAGCCCAAGCAGGACAGTTCGGTTTTGCGTCGTCCGATAGATTTTGCTCACGGTTTTGCGCGTAGTTTTGTCGCCGAAGAATTTTTGTTTTTCTGTTTTGGAGCATCTTCCTGGTTAGGTATTTGGGGAACGCAAGCAAGACGTTTTGTTTTCGGGACGCCAAGAAGTTTTGCTGTCAGTGTCAGTTTTGTGTTCAGTCGAGGATGTATTAGCAACTGGTGAGTTCGTTTCATGCTTGTGATAACACATTTTTTCTTGAAAGCGTAACTTTTATGTAATATTAAAACAAACTTTGTATGGTTCGTCGCTATAAGTGTCGGCATTATGCTTTTTTTTATACAATTTCAATATGCATATATTTTTCTCTTTTTGACAGTATTAAATATTATCTTTTGAATTGTTCGACATTGTGAATGTTGACGTATTTTTTAAAACTTCTACCATATCGAGACAAAATGCACAGTAATACTCATATGTAATTTTCAAACATACTATGTATGGTTCGTCACTACAAGTGTCAGCATTATTCCTGTTCCATATTATTTAAAATATATTCATGTAATTTTCAGTATTCGTCATTAATAAAAACATCTTTTGAATTGTTCGATATTATAGATGTTGACGTATTTTTTAAAGCTTCTACCAAAAACTTCTCGAGACAAACTAGCTTTAAATATAAGTCGTATATTTCTCCCTTGTCCATGGATCGCATCATCGTCCAATGGTGACTCCCAGATCTTTTCCTCCCTCACTAATAAACACCCTTCCCGTGGTGATTGTGGAGATGCAGAGATATTCTCGGTCTCTAGAAGCAACAATCATTACACCCTAACATTCCTTCCCCATCCCAACTGACTGTAAGGACTTGGCCGGCGCCGTTATTGATCAATAATATTAGATCTGCTAAAATTGCACTTCGAGAGTAAGCGGAAACTCCCATCCCTTATTCATTTGGATCGTAGTGCAATTCTTACCAGTTCCGATCAATCACGGAGCAGCAACCATTGACATGTGCAGTCAGTCTATGCTATGCTATGCTATGCTTTAATTTTTTAGTTTTTTTTAAACTTTTTTTTTAATTATATTGGATTTGTGGTCATGAAATCAAAATAGAAATAAAAAAATTAATGAGCTGATCTTGAAAATGAAATTTGGCAATTTCATAAAAGCTTACTTGAGGAATAATTTTAAACTATTTTTCATTAACCTTGCATGTTTGAAAAACTCTGATCATACCCAGGTAACCAATAAGTATTGAGATAAGCCTCGCAGTGGACTGCTTACAGCATTAGATCTGCTTACTGTCCTATGAAAGCAAGTTCATAGCTTAGCTGACATAAATCAGCACAACCACTGCTATTCAATTCCTTTCGGTTCTTAATAAGCATTTCCACTGCACGTGCTATTTTCGATTCTTAGTACACGAAATGCTTTTTCATTGCAGTAAGAATGCAACGAAAGAGTAGTACAGGTTGAACGTTACATATCTGACTCTATGTTTTGTCTCTTTCACACCTATGTCTCGATTCTTGCATCTGATGGAAACGATCTCAAAGGCAATTACTATCAAACATGATTGCCGGGGGAGAAACCAATTATCGCAAATTTCGAATGCTTGTTTAATTGGAATGATAGCACTTGTTCCAAAATATCACCAGATAATCCTTCCTGCATGAGGATAATAATTTACCTACCCTTATTAGCTTCAATAAAATCCAATTGCATCCATGCATTCTTGCACTCCAAATCAAGAATCATTACCTCCTATTAAGACATTTATAATTAGTTCGTAGATAATTGAATGTACCTTCGAGCAAAGCGTGCCTTATACTGGGCAAAAAATCAACGCCCGACCAACATCAACTGCAGCATACTCTGTAGCGTGGAGCATCACCATCGTTCACAATCACCAGACCGTCAGTTCGTATCGCAAAACGTCAAAAATCAGCAAAAAATTATCCGCAACGAGAAATATCCATAACAATACAAGCAGCCACCATCATTGGAGAGATGCGAGAGAGGGTGGAAAAATATTTTGTTTTGGTTTGCTCTTCGCTGAGGCGTTACGTTTTTTGACAGAGAAATGCGACGTTCCTGAAGGCGCAGCATTGAAGCAGCCCGATATTTCGCCAAAACCAGCTTTTAAGAAGCACTACTGGCAGCTATACGTTCAATCAGCATTTATTGCTCTGTCGTACTAACGCATATAATGCTAATTGAATGCTGTTTTAAGTGCTTATCGGTTACTTGGGTAGTATATTCCCTTTGGCTATAGTTGGGACCTCTCAAGGAGCTATGCAATGCACTCCTACATATTCTTACAGTGTAATTCATCGTACCTTTATCCAACGATACGTACCTGCCTCATACATATACTTTGTCGGTGGGTGCAACTGACTGACGGTTGGAATGCCAATAGGAGAGAACCAATGTGGTGAGCAAGGCGGACAGACGCAGAATTCTACAATTTGGTTATTTCTTGCACGCTTCATTCATGCAGTGTAATAGAAGATTCTAGCTTATTTGAAATCAGGTTAATACTCAGAACCAGCGATATTTTTAGAGAACATTTACACAATTTTCATTATATTACTATCAATTAGGATTTTTTTTTCATTTTAGCACTGTAGCACTAGCGGTAAATTTTAAGAATACAATTGATTTAAAACAAAACCATTTCATGAAATTTTTTTAAGCTTTTGATAAAACTTTAATTTATCGCTAGCAACAAAGTGCCCTGTTGCAATCCAACTCATCGATTTGAAAGTAGGCCTTTGTCAAAATGACCAATGAGAAGTGGTCTTTATAGACAGGCAATCGATTTCATTTCTGTACTTCGACCTGACACGTCTTGTCTTAGATATTAGGCAGTGTGTCGCCCCTAGTTGTGAATATGATGTGACGGTGAATTAAATATTGATGTTAGGTGACTATACTTTTAAATAACTGCTTTGCTTATGTAAAAGTTATTAACATGATAATAATCCCATCGTGAACAAACTATTTGCCGCGCATTTTTTGTTGTTTCAACAACACACCTCAACTGGCCTCTAGAATACTTAAAGAGAACAGAAAACGGTCGCATTCTATTTTGCCAATAAAACTTATAGTCAATGAACTAAATGGCGGTTTAAACACATACAAAAATAAATTGAGCATGAGCATAGGTGACTGTACAATTCACAGTTGCTACTCCGTGATCGACCAGGACAATCGAAGTTGAACAGAGATTCAATGAATGGCTGAATTGATTAGCTTACCATTCTCAATGTGCATAAATCAAGAGCTCAAAATTTAAAAGACAATAAAGGCGCCGGCCACGTTCTGACGGCCATCGGGGAAGAGAAGGAATGAAAGATAGACAACCATTGTTACTAGAGACAGAAAATACCTCTGCATCTCCACAGTTGTCATGGAAAGGATATTTGATTAGTGGGATAAGTTAGGGATGTGGGAGTGATGCGATTCATGATATAATTACGCCTAACCGGATTCACGATATTATTGGATTGGTAGGCCAAACAACTGTTCATCGTTTGCCCCCGCAAGACCAAGCAACGCGACCAATAGATCAAACAGTACTAACGAATCGAGGCCCTTTTTCATTTCGCTACGTGAACGACGCGCGACAAATCTGATCCTGCCCTTATCGCCCGCTCCCGCAGGAGTGACCAGATAAAAGGATCAAATACTGCTTTCCAAACACGTAAAAAAATAAATTGATGAAAAATTCTTAATGGCGGTCATTTTCACCCTCTGTGTATGAGATCATCGTTTGAGGATAGTTGTTGGGAATTATGAAAATTTAAGCTGAAGTAAAATAAACTGCTGCACTGTGTAATTTGTGGATAAATTGTTTACGGAAAATCTGTCAATAATGTGAAAACAGTGAAACATCATCTCAATCAGTCCTTCCGCTGGAACAGTATGCCTGAAATTCGTCAAATGATCCAACCTCAAAAAGTGAGAGCTTCCAGCAATTAGCCACGGCAACAATTACAAGTCTCGCTTATTTTTTAGTAAGCAGCACGGTAGCAGACGGAAAATACAGCAGTCAGCAATCAGCGAAACAATGTTTCCAAAATCGACATGGCATGGCACGAATTAAAACCCCGCACAAAACCGAACATGGCCGGCCACATGCTAATTCTCCATCAGCCACCATCATCGGTTCAGTGTAAGCGTTTATGCGTAGCGTACTCTCGTTTTACGACTGGAAGGAGCTCATAAAAACCTACGGAACGGAAACATAATTGATCACGTGTTTACTCTGTTTTACGAGTAAGCCCAGTCAGAGCAGGTAAAATTGGCGGAGAAACTAAGCTACGAATAGCTGAGGCCAATAAAAATGGTGCATATCTCTTTACAAACTCTCCATCGAATGATCGACAGGAATAATCCACTTCTTGAGCGAATTAATTGTCAGGATATGCTGCACTTGCGACCACATATAAGTAGCCATAAAACGTGTTCCGAGCGAATCACCTGCTGTTATCTAGGTGTTGTTAGTAATTAAAATGATGCAACGCGGGTTCGTCGCTGAAAGGCGCATGCAGTCACGCTAGCAACTATGTAAGTATGCACAGAACTAGGCTGCATCATCAATGGCAAGGCTCGGAAGGAAGTTCGTGCGTAGGTCTTCTGGTCGTCATATGAAGGGCCACTTGCATAATAGTGTACGCCAGTCACAACAACAATCGATGCTGACCGGCGGAGCACTCCAAGTCCATTAAAACCTTTTATTATCAACAATTATTCTGTTTGCCTTCGTTTTATCCGAGTAGTAGACTTTTTTTCTCCCTCTGCGTTGGTGTGTTAGTGTACGCTCGATTGGTTTATCCCTCAGCCAGAGTCAGCACTCAGCAGTCGACTCAGTTTAAAGTACTAAAGACGATCGCAGGTCCTGCCAGGCTGCCTGTGGCCAATTAGCTATCCGTTGCACTCAAGGTGCTATGCGTCATCGAAAGCCAAGCCGAGAGATGCAACCGGCATACGATTCAAATTTGCCTACACCAGTAGTGCTCAAAGTGTGCGCCACGATCTGAAGCATAACAAACTTGTGAAAATGCACTTTATTTTAAGAAACTTAGAAAAATTTATATTTACAAATTAAAGGTTTCATTAAATTGTTGAAACAATCGTAAAAGTGGTAAATTAGATAAAGGCTCACCTATCAATATCATGTTTTTGAATCCAATCGCGACATTAGAGTAGTATATTTTATGGCAATACTCATAGACTTTTATTTAAACATTAATTTTTGTGTAAATATGAATGTCAAAGCTCATATCTAAATAAAAGTACTAGTGTGCCTCACAGTTGCTTAAACAGGCTCTATTACCGATTTGTTTGAAAAACTTATACATATGACTTGTTATCTACAATATTTGAAATTCTCCATAATTTCTTTTTGGAGTTGAATGGATATTTTCCGAATAACGAGTAAAAAACTTGGCATGCCCATTTCTTAAACTTTTTTTGAAGTTGATGAAAAAACTAACTGTAATGAGATCAAAGATCACTCTTTACATTTACTACGGAAAACTATCATTTTAATTGACATAATTTTACGCTTGTACACATTTTTTATACTAGCTGCAAATATTTTGAAAGTTCGATTCCAGAAAATTGTTAAGCGTGCTTTCAAAGATCAGAGTTTGGGAACCTCTGGCCTACACGGTGGCGGCGACGACGTCCTCGCTTGATGATCATGAACGACAGTAGATCCAAAGCGGATAAGTTTTCTCCCGTCACAGCTGATGCTTTCGTTGGGCTGTAAGTAATAAAAGACATTCTCGCAGTTGTTGTAAGACGGGTCGCGCGTGTGGCAGAGACATTCGATGGAAAAAAAAATATACTACCAACATCCATCAACGGCACACGACCTAATTGATGGTGGATTAAAGGAGAGCCGCTGATAACTTTTACAGCCAAGTGTAAACAAGCGATCGAATTTGTACGAAAGGTGCTATAAGCTATAACCTATCTCAAATTTGGGTTCCTTACAACCAATTACCGATAGTGGAGCAATCTTTTCTCATATGGAATTTCGGAGTTTGTTGGAAATTTTCTTAGGAAATTCTGCATTCTTTACAGTTCATTAATTTTGCTAAATTGAACACACAAATTTTCCAAAGATTTAAAACACTTAGAAACAAATGAATATTCCGAAAAAGTAAATGCCATCATATGTATTTGTTCATACTATCGGCTACAAAACATTGATGTAAATGTCCGATGTTTCTTAATAATTATAGATTACGCTTTTACAGTAAACTTACAACAGTGCCGTAATTAAAATAGGCTTATATAACTCATAGTTGCGGTACATTTTTACCACAAAATCAGTTATTGTGACACCTGGTTCATCCACTCGAAGCAATTTATTTTTATAGTTTCACTTCAGTTGGTCAACACGTTCAATTTCTTCTTCTGATTAGCAGAAGAGCTCCAGCACGCACCAGACACACGTCGTCTGGTCTGCTCAATTGGTGCGCAATCAAATCGAAATCAGTTCAGACTTGACTCCGCTTAAAACCACACTGCCCATTAAGTCAAAACTTTTGCAGTCTAATCACAATTATTACCGATTTTGAACCACTAGGCACTTTTCGCCTTTTTCGATCCACCCCGCTTGCGTCGAAGATTGTGTCCCTAGTGCCCAAAGTAGCGTCTCGGTCGCCACTGATGTGAGTTCAATTAATCGAGCCAAGCAAGCAAGCATTGCGCATCCCGAGCAGAAGAACGTGGCAAACACATATCTATTTGGGGTATTAAAATTAATACTAGCATACTATTGTATGCTGCTTATAATTACCACCGGTGGTCAATGAAAAATGATTATTTTTTCAGTCATATAGAATAAAAAACATTTTTTTTTTTTTCAAAGAATTAAGTATTTTTCATTAAAAACGTATTGTTCATTCTTCAAAAAAAAAAACAAACATGCCACCCATTTTAAAGAAGTCCAGAGAGCAATTCTCTTGGAGAGAAAAAAATGTATGCTCTTTACTTTAATTACAGCAAACGTATTGAAATCATTCTAATTTTTACAGAACACTAGAATGTCAATTTCCCGGCCATTTTGCTTGTCCCGGGATTCGGGACAAAAATCGAAGCTTGGTTTGGGATCCCGAGAATTTTTTTTTTCTAATTTTCATCAGCAACTTGGAAACGAATAAAACCTCAACTGTTCAATGTTGTTGAAATTAAATTTTAATAGAAAGTATTTCTCCAAGATAAGAAGTCAAAATAGGGAAAAGATTGATTAAACATATTATATTTTATGCATGACTCTCTTATTCTAAAGCCAAGTATGCTGTTTTGCTAAAAAAAAGTAATAATATTTCTTGACCGCACATCTCAAAAAAAGTTTACAGATATGTGCAATGACATGTTTTTTCAAAAGAAAATGATTTTCTTGAGCATTTCTGAGAAGTTATTCTCCATGCATCGAAATGGGCAATCACTTTTTTTTTGCAAAAACAAACCAGCTCTTAAATAAACAAGGAACAAAGTTCTCCTTGATGTGTATAACTGTTATACTATGACTCTATCTGGTTTGGGTCACTGTTGAACTTCATTAGTGTTTTGGTCTTGATGACCGAAAAAAGTTAACGCTCGAAAAAATATCAGAATCTAAAAGAAAAAAAAAACTTTTTCAATCATTGAAGGTACCGAAGTATATCATAATTAAAATAATTGAAGGTGTACTTTCAGATTGGTTTTCTCAGTCAAGTGTTTTATAAACGGCTAACGGAAAGAATCACAATAAATAACCTTTGCAACTACACTAATAAAGTTACCTTTTCAGCTTATTCGATAATTCACTTCCTAGCAACCTTTTTATTCTCTTTCCTTAATAATGCTTTTTTATTGGCGTATAAAGTCTGCGAAAGATTCCATTGTTTTGCATTTAAATTAAGTAGTTTTTATCACTTTTTACTTTCTCTTCGGGAAATCCCGGGACGTAGCAGTTTTTGCCCCGGGAAACGGGTAATCCCAAAATTTCTAAATTCACGGAATTTTCGTCCCGGGATGTCCCGGGAAGGACACTTTACTGAACACCTGTTATAAAGAGCATATTATAGAGGCAAAAATATCAAAAATCAATACCATAAATTTCTATGAATAACAGGTGCATGATAAAAATCTCAATACATCTTTTGAATAGCTCACTCTGTGACTGAGTAGCAAATCATGTTATTATTATTATTATTTATTTAATTTTAATCATAAATTATGAAAGAAACCCCATTGAGTGAATTCTTTTCGAAATCTTTCATAAATATAATCAAAACCACAAAACGTTATAAAACACCTCACAATTCAACCCATAATTGTGTAAACGTTGTGTGATGTTGGGCTCCACGTAGACCGCGGATTGTTGCTGAATAATTCCGTAAATACGCCACCAACATTCATCATCAGTCATTGCTATCGACAATTATCTGCAGTTGAATGAATTGATCTTCCAAAAACTACTGTGATAGCCGTTTCTATCGACAAAAGTGAAATATTCATCAGATTTGGCGTGCTTTATTGTTTCTTCAACTTAACCATTGTCTGTTTGTGCTGCTCGATATCATGTCTTGTCCAAAGTGTGAGTTACCTGTGAACTGCAAGACAGATCTATTTGTTGTCTGCGAGGGAAAATGTTATGCGACATTCCACGCTGCGTGTGTTGGCCTGTCGGAGACTAGTGTTTGTTGTCTACAGAAAAATGTTATTCGGCTGTGTGATGACTGTCTCTCCGATTTCCACCGTAGTCAGCGTAAGCAACAATCTGAGCTCGATCAGCAAGAGGATACCGTGCTTCGATCAGTCACTGGAGCTTTAAATTCCATCTCAACGAAAGTGGCCGAAATCATGCAATTGATTCCAATAGGAAACAGCATCGAAAACCCTGAGAAAACAGAGATAGCACCAAGCCTCTCTACGCCGATTCACAGTATGCTGCTTCAAAAAGGTTCCAAAATCAACACAAGCTTCTGTAAAACTCGGACATCTCGCACGAACTTATCAGCAACAAACTCTGCTTGTAGAAATGAGGAGACGTTCTCTTTATTTTTATCAAATATCGACGAAAAGGTGACAGAGGAAGAAGTGAGCGATTTGGTTTCGCAATCGTTAGGGATAGATGAATGTAGCTCGATCAATATTGTAAAACTTGTACCGAAATGGAGTACCGTTTTTCGTGATTATGCATCCTTCAAAGTTACGTTACACGTTCAATATAAGAACAGAGCGTTGCAAGCTAGCACATGGCCTACCGGTAAATTTTATGAAAAACCGAGGAATACGTGGAGACCAACTTGAAAATTTGAAGTAATGATATGATGAAGCAGAGTGATTAAATGAATCGATAGTTGTGTAATGTTTATTGTTTGTTCGCAGAATGTTTTGTGTAAGCTGATTGAATGCTAAGTAATGTTCAGTATCAATTGTTAATGTATGAAATCTAGGATTATTGGTTTGATGTCTAACGATTGAAGAATTTTAGTGTGAAAATGTTTTGTGTTTCAATGTTAATGTCAAATTAGTCATAGGTAACAGTCTGTACAGTGTTAACTGAAGACGAAGAATAAATAAATAAATAAATAAATAAATAAATAACAATTAAAGCCTCGCAAGGTAACGAACCATAACAGAGCCATAACTTTGAAAAGGATATCGACTAGGTACGGAAAAAGGGCATCAATTAAGTAATTCATCAAAACAGGGGACGGAGATTAGCCGTACTGATATTTATCTGAAAATAATTCTGAAAGATTTAAGGAAATTCTAAAAAGGTCACGTACAGACACAGGAATAAGTACATTACGACCAATGTCTTCAAAAGATTTTCCACAGTCGTACAAATTGGAATCTGTAATGTTGGTGCGATACAGAATGCTGTTGCAAATTTAATTATATGAAATTAAACTCAAAAGTAAGCAAATAAAATTTCTACTAATTGACATATTATTGAACCACGGAACCTGCCTAACTTTAGGACAAATTTAATGACACCAAGGTTCTTTATCACTAGAGTTCTAACAATGTTGCCAATCAGAAAGGTTTTTTTTTTTTTTCAATTTTGAATAATATCCAGAAGCAATAATATTACGATTGTAAGTTACGCCACGATACACACCAAATTAAGCTAAAAATTCAGCCATAAATATTACAATGAGCACTATACGAATTGCATGGCAAATCCTTGAGAGTTGAGGCCTCATAGTATTTTTTTATAAAAAAAATGAAATGATGAGTTTTTAAATTAAAATTGATTGTATTCAAAGCATGAAGACAGGATTAGAAAACAGAAGATAAGAGTTTGATTTCATCATAGAATCAAGCCAATTTTTTTTTTTTTAACAATTGTGGAAGTCGGTTGAATGATTAGTACCTGATAGTTTCACTGGATGAACTCCTAGTATAGCCTTTGGAAAACAATTGGGGTAATCCCTGAGGAAATTACTGAAGATAGTATCGTTAGAGTGCTCAATGATTTCCTGAAGAAAAGCATTCTTTGAGAAATCGCTAGGAGGACTTCTGAGAGAATATGATGAGGAATCTCTAGAAGAATTTCTAGAGAGATCCCAGTATGAATCCTAAAAGTATTCCAGATGAATTTTATTGACAAATCACTAGAAGTTTTTTTCAAGTTTTTCCTTGAGATATGTGAGATGAAATTCTTGCAGAACCTGTTGAATAGGCAAGTCAAAATCTTTGATTTTTTTTAACTGTCAAACCCCCAACGTCTGACTTTTAATTAAGAAATCATAACTTGGCCAGTTTTGAACCGATTTTGGATCTTTTGGTATCGAAGAAACCGCATACTCTTCAAGATTAATTATGTTTCGAAAAAAATTGGCCACTTGGTTCCGGAGTTATTACGGATTCAAATGGGGTATATTCGTTGCGGAAGTGATGGTTCACGAAGATTTTCCAAGATTAGCGGAATGAAAATTATTCATTGGGTACTTTCTATTAGTAAATAGCTGCCAGAAGGTCAAATAACATTGTTTCGCATTAATTCTGGCCATTTCGGATACCCGGTCACCTGGCACCGGTTCCTGAAAGTACTCAAAGAGGACATTTCCTGAAACTTGAAGAATAGTACCGTGCGACTGCTCAAAGCTCATGATTTTTTATCCTGAACATCATAGATATAATGCCAAGGACAAAGGTTCTGGCCACATCTAGATACCCCGGAACTGGTTCCGGCAAGGACTCAGAGGGACACTTTTGTAATCCTACTCACTCATATCGTGTGACGGCTCAAAGTTCTTGATTTTTCATGCTGAACATCATAGTTATAATACCATGGTCTAATATGAGGTTCTGGCCACATCCAGATACCCTGGAATCGGTTCAGATAGAGCCTCAGTGGGACATTATTGTGATCCTAATCACTCATATCGTGCAACTGCTAAAAATTCATGTTATGTTTTTATCCTGAACTCCAGCAAAAAAAAAACGCTAGAAGAAATTTGGTTTATTGTGTACAGTAAATGCTTTTAATAATTCAAGAAACAATAATTTCGCGCAAATCTCTCTGCCGCCATTGGTGATTACGTTTATTTAAGGGCACAAATGGTCTTCATCAGATATTGCGAGTTGTGCTTGATCATTCAACCTTGACGCTTGCTCCTAGGCAGTGCGTCAAGAAAGTCCGAGAAGTCGTCAGTTGTTTTCCCTCTCGGGTCGCGCGCACTATTTTCTCTGAGTGCTTTTATATAGCCGAGCAAACGAGTGAATCTGAAAGTGGATTGTTGCTGCTCAGTCAAGGATGACGGATCAAATGGTGAGCTCGTTTCATGCTACTATTTCTAATCTATAAAATATGTATGACTGCACATGCAATCGTTACAACGGTGGGACGTGAATATGATTTTTCAACAAACTATGAATAGTTCGTCACTATGAATGTCGACATAAACTCTGATTCATAAATTCATGTTTTACCTTTTTTTTTTTTCAAACACCCCTTTCTTTTTACCTTTATTTTTGAAATTAAAAAAAACTGAATTGTTCGACACTACAAGTGTAGAGTTGCAAAAGGTTCACTTCATTCAACAAACTTTGGATGGTTTGCCACTGTAAGTGTCGGCATAACAATAAGAGTGTTCTATAATGTTCCAGCCAATCGAGTTTGTTTGTTTCTTTTCAAATAAATAAAATATAATTACACATGCTTTCGTGCTGACAACTGTAGGAATATTACATTTAGGTATTTGTTCGACAAACTTTGAATGGTTCGTCTCTTCAAGTGTCGGCATAATTGTCCTCTGTATAGAAATTGTTCATATCAAATGAAAATATTATATTTACATATAAGCATGTTCATATCTCACAAATAATTATTTATCATGGTCTAATCGCTTATCAAAGTGAATCCTGTGACCCAACGATCCTCCTCATTAACAAACATCCCTCCCAGTAACCTTTGTGGAGATGCAGAGGCACGGTCTCCAAATAGCAAATGTTACACACTAACATTCCTTCTCCCATCCCACCTGACTGCAAGGACGTGGCCGGCGCCGTTATTGACCATGTATAAAAAGAGCCACTGAATTATGCACATTGGAGAAGATTATGGCCAATCCCAGCCAAACTTCTAGTTGATTCTTTGTGCATTTTCACTGACTTCGGTCAATCACGGAATAGCAACCATTGATATGTGTAGTTAGTCTAAGCTAAGCTAAGCTAAGCCAGCAAATGTTCTACATCAGATATTGCTTTGGAGTTGTTTACTTAAATTCTTTTATTATCATCCATAGAAAAAAAATGTTTGACGTTTTCAAAACGTATCATGACAATGCAAAATTACTCAAAAATGTTTTTAATTACTTTATTTTTTTGTTCAAAACCAGCATATAAAGTTAACAAATGATATAGAATTCCAACATATGACTTTGAAAAACACTTTTAAATGTCCTTATTATTTAAATAACAAGGATTTCTGGCACCAGATTATATGATATACGAAAAATAAAATAATAATGGTCAATTGCATCTAGATGAACTTTATAAATTCTGATACAGATATAGTGACTGTTAGATTTTAGCAGCATCCCAAAGAAATTCGTGTTGCCAATATCGAACCGTGTCAAAATTGAACAATTGTTTAAATTTAATCTTTTATCAGCGTTATAATGATTACAGATAAGACAATTTTCGGCTCTTTCAGCATAGTGAAGCAGCTAAAACGCCTACTACATCTACTTTCCAACGTTTCGGTGTAAATTTCACCTTCATCTGTAATTTCTATAATGTGTTGTGATTATTTTCAAATATTTTGAAGTGTTAGGTGTAACTTACAGAGGTTGCGTTCTGTTGTTGTGTATGTGTGTGTCCAGTCCGACATGCCTTTAGATTTTGACGATGGCGTCTGTAACAATAAGAAATTGTAATGTTAGTTTATGTAAGTTCACTATTTAACGTTTTAGCGGTGTCGTGTTATTTATGTGACCAAACCAGTGAATTCGGCACCACCAAAACGTTAAACTAATGAACTCGTGCATTGGTCAATTCACTCGTTGTCATGGTCACATAAATAACACGGCACCTCTCACACGTTAAATAATGAACTCGTGCATTAGTCCATGGGAGTCGACGGATGACATCTGAAATATGCATGCTTACTTTGACCGTTAGTGACCACAGATTCTTCTTCTTTCTGGCATAACGTCCCCACTGGGACAGAGCCTGCTACTCAGCTTAGTGTTCTTATGAGCACTTCCACAGTTATTAACTGAGAGCTTACTGCACCAATGACCATTTTGCATGCGTATATCGTGTGGCAGGTACGAAGATACTCTATGCCCTGGGAAATCGAGAAAATTTCCAACCAGAAAAAATCCTCAACCGGTGGGATTCGAATCCACGATTTCAGCTTGGTCTTGCTGAATAGCTGCGCGTTTACCGCTACGGCTATCTGACCACCCCCCCAGATGGTGACCACATATGAGTCACATGAATTTGCTCGATAGAGTCCTATGTTTAGAAAAATGGATCCAAAGTTAAAATAATTTTCTTAGAAAATTTTTTTTTACAAATCCGAGACCGGATGTGGCTGGAACCTTATATTGGTTTATGGCATTATAGCTATGATGTTCAGGATAAAAAAACATGAATTTTGAGCCCTCGCATGATATGAGTGAGTAGGACTACAAAAGTGTCTTTCTGACGCACTATCGAAACCAATTCCGGGATATCCCGAAGTGGCTAGAAGCTCATATTGGTTCATGACATTATAGCTATGATGTTCAGGATAAAAATCATGAATTTTGAGCACATCACTTCCGGCACGAAAATACCGTTTTGATTCATATTACGGACATTCAAGGCTTCCGTGAAGTACAACTCATTATAAAGCATATAAAATAAATCATTCTGTATGATTCCTCCACATTATTGAGCCTTCGAAACACTTATGTTTCGGAAAGTGGGTGAAGATTTTGATTCATAAACATGAATAAATTTAAATAAATTAATAAATTAAATTAAATGATAAATAGAACTCGTCAAACCACCTAGAAGACGTCTAAGGCAGTTGAACATTATAAAACTTAATAGATATCTTTTGAAAATACTTATTAAAACAAGCCTCAAAAGTGAGAAGTTTGCCGTTCAAAAATTGAAACATTTCGTGTGAAATGATTCCCATACAAAGTAGAGTGTCCGGAATTTGAAGCTGTCCGTAATATGAATCAAAACGATTCCCCCATTTGAATCCGGAATAACTCCGGAACCAAGTAACCAATCCCATTTCTTCCCAAATATAATATATCTTGAAGTGTTTGTTGGAGACCAAAAGATCCAAAATCGGTTTCAAACTGGCCATGGTATGATTTTTTAAAGTTCATTTTTAATGAAAAGTCAGATGTTGGGGGTTTGCGAGTTGAGATCATTTAGATTGAAATAGACATCTTCCATTGAAAATAGATACTTAAAAGACTTTCGTTAACACAGAAAGCAAGAAAAAAAACTTGCTACCATCTACACAGATTTCATCAACAAAAAATTGCTAAGTGAATCTGTATGTTATATTACTCGAATATTAAAACATGAATAGAATAAGCATAATTTGAATTTTAGAACCCATTAGATTTTTTTGTGTAGGCAAATATGCCCCAAAAAATATTGAATTCACCCGTAAACATATAGGGGAACTTACGTATTGTCGGCAGCCTAAGCAGCTGAACTTTTAAGAAGGCAATTATACACAACAACAAAACACAACGATAAGCAGGAGATACCTGAACTACACTTGAGCATTTAATAATTATTATACACACAAAACTATTTTGTTCTCTAAATCGTCTATTTTACTTCACCAAAGTCACGAAGAACAAGTTTTATCGGCAATGCAATTACTATTGTCGGCAAATAAAATGTTCTCTTCGGCAATCCAAAACTGTACAAAACCTAGGTTAGTTATTTGTAACTTTTCGTATTTGTTGACAATGCCTGAAATTGAACGTCACTCATTTTGTTCTACTCGTTCAAAGGGCCAATGCAGAAAAATACAGAATTGCAGTTATAAATAGGATAGCAGAGAGTCAAGTTGAATAAACAACGCCACTAAATATTTGTGCAGGCATCGACACGTTTCGTTCTGAGGAAATCGACTTGTGTAAAATTGATCGCTCGTTGGTATTCGTGGCAGTTTGCTTGTAGACCTCTATACTACCGGATGTTATTTCAGTGCCGAAAGTTTTTCCAGAGAAAATACAGAGACAGACATGAACAGCCATCAAAATTGTCGCGTCTAAACGATCCATCGATTCCGGAATGTCTGTGAGATATGCATTGACCATGTACTAGATGCCAAGAATCATGCCACAACCGGTTGGGTGACAAAACGTCGAAAGACAAAACGTCGAATGCCAAAACGTCGAAAGGAAAAAATAACGTGAACGAAATTAGTGTATTGTCTGACAAAATGTCGACTTATTCGATTAATACAAAAAAAAAAACGATGAAACCCGAAAAAATGTAATGTAAAGTCCAAATACTAAACAATGCTTTGAGCAATTAAATCAGTGAAAAATACAGTAGTGGGCTGTATAAAGTACAAATTGGCCATTTTTCATTCCAAATAGATCTCGGCTTGGGGTGGACCGATTGACGAGAAATTTTCACCGCAGCTCAGAAATAACATGAATTTCACTTAATTGGAAAATCAAAATATTTGAAACACAAAATTTTAAAGTTTTTGAAAATCTTCTATTTTGCGAAAACCAGCATGAAATATTCTGAAAACAACCAGTTTTTCTCAAAAATATTATTCTACAAACTTTCATAATATTTTTTTTTGTTTTTGCAGAAGGGCAAATAGTTCTAAGAATTTATATTTGAGAATTATTTTAAATTCCAGACTGTTATCATTTCTGTCAAAATTGCAGATTTGCGATAACTCAAAAGTTTGATTATAAAAAGCTCTGAATTTTGGAGCTGCGGTGAAAATGTTATACCAATCTATGCACTAGATTCATGTCATGGGAAATGTTTTGAATTAAAACTTTCAATTGATGCTTGTTTTGTTCTTATCAATTAGTCATATACATTCTTCACACAAAAAAGCCAATGCTGTCAAAAGTATAAAATTTTGTTTCATAGAACATGTTTAAAAACTTACTGGATATCCTGGTGAAGGATTTCTGTTTCTGAAGAGCGAATTAAAATTATTCCTATTCGAGAGAAGAACGAGTAAATTTTTAAAGAATAAAAAATGCACTAATTGTCAAAAATCCAGTTGTTAATGTGATGAAATTTACGGCACCAATTTGTTAAAAGAACGAGTGTATTTTTAAAAGAATAAGTAATACACTATTTATTAACAGATAGCTTCATTTTTAAACAATTGCTGCAACGAATTTGAAGAGTTTATTAAACTGATAAATAATCACAAAAATAAAAGAAAAAAACTAGCTTTTTGAGATGAAACTAGCTTGTTTTAAATAAAAAAACAAATTATGCTAAGGTTAAATGCTTACGCTCTAAATACAGAAAATTGTTGGAGTTCCCGCATTCTGATTCATCTGATAGAAAAGAAGATTTTGTTCGCTCACGAAGAACAGGAAAAAATATGAACAGTGAACTGCTTTTGGGGTGAATTTTCTCTGCCGTTATGTGAGTCCAGAGGTGCGGCGAAAGAAGGATAAATGTCTTGGTATTCATTTTGGCTTAATTTTCAATCTTCCTCTCAAGGTGCTGCACTGCTTCTTCTCTGGTCTGAACTAGGTGTAAAATTGACATTTGTGTGAAAATTCGTTCTATGCTTACTTTGATGAACATTGCAAATTGTGCAGTACCCAACGTCGTTCGTATCGCAACCATATATTCCTTGGCAACGTTATTGTTATCTTTACCTTCGCTTGAAAAATGACTGCTTTCGACGTTTTGTCCATTCGACGTTTTGTCCCTTTAGACGTTTTGGAATTCGACGTTTTGGCATTCGACGTTTTGGATTTCGACGTTTTGTCTTTCGACATTTTGTCCCTAAACCGCCACAACCCGCTCAATTTAAGTGGTGTTTACCAATGTATGTCAATCACAATATTTCAACTTGTTACATTGCATCAACATCCTTTTTCAATTCTGAGCAATCGAAAAATAATCTGAAAGCAAGAAAACATGATAATTGCTTATCCCCAGTTCCCCTACGAATAGCACTCTCCGAATATGGATCGATCAGCTAATTCGGATCAAAATTCAAGCCATGCTAGTATTTTTTTAAGGTTCATTTTATTCTCAGTGTATGAGAAAATCAGAAAAGACCCACTCACGTGTGATTTGACTCGAATATATCATCCTCTGATTGCCTGTAGAACAACAGGAGTGTTGCCAAAATATTTAACCTATTTTAAGACGCATATTTTATATGTTTCTAATTCCAATAAATTAATCAGTTGTGTTCGATTTTTTCTATGAATTTAAATTGTGAATAAAAAGTATACTACAATTGAATATGGTTTTCTGGCAACCTACTCCCGTAATAAAAAGTGATTGCCGAGGAAAACAAAGCGCAAAAACTTTAATTTGGGATTTGAGGCATAAAAATTAAGTATTTTCGAATGATTTACAGACAAATCAAAAGTTCAATGGTGCATAAGTTATAGGTGCGTAGCTTTTGTGACAAATTGGCATTGCAGCGGAGAATTGGACCTTTCAAAGTGGTGAGTTTTTCTTATACTGTTTTTGTGTTGTTTTATTCGGCAGCTCACGAATGACGATAATTTTGTGAGCATTCATTTCATTTAATGATATGACCAATGTTATATAATATTTTTGTGAAAGATGAGATTTACATGGAAGATTGTAGTTCAAGGAATATATTGAGTACATAACTTTTGTTCCGTAGATAAATATTAACTAGGACGATAAGTTAGTGCTGCCGAAAATACCCTCAGGGTGCCGAAGCCTTCATTTACCCTTTACAAAGATAAATAAAAAAATATTTAAGAAAACGTAAGTTGCATTAATTTAGAATTGAAATTGTTTTACGTTCAAAAGGGAATTAAAGCATTTTTAAATGTTTAGAAATTTCTTGCTTTCTGAAAATGAAAACCTTGCATTGAAAATGTCTAGTCTATTGTAAAAAAAACATGTTTTCTGGAAAAAGGCTCCACAAGGCAATGGCCCCCACATTTGTAAATCCAGCTCTGATCACATATATATGAGTCTATTGCGACTGGAGTCACAGTCGACCAAAAATTTTGCTCGACACGCGATTCTGTCACTCGAGCTTTTCAACAGTTGTCACTATATGTGACTGAATTACTATGGGAGTCGACGGATGACATCTGAAATATATAGGGTTCAATTTTGTAAATCGAGCAGATTCATGCAACTTGTCTATAATAACCGTCGATTAAAGTGAGCAGTCGTATTTCAGATGTCATCCGTCGCACACTGGGGCAGATCGCTGTTTTCGACGGCCAAAACCTCTAGTACTCTGGATATGCACCCTAGAGGTTTGGTGTCTTCGACAAAGTATTTTGGAATAACTTGTACTACATTTTGACACATTCAGATTTGATCTAGATAAGTGAAAACTGATCTAGATCAGTTTTATCTTTTGATAGGAGCGTCCTAGCAAAAAAACTTTCTTCTGCAAAGTTGTTCATTGAAGCATTTTTGACATTTCTTCAGAAGACACTTACACTCTATCACTGACGTGGATTACGATATATGACAATTTAATAAAAAGAGTTAAAAAAATTATTTTGACCATTTTTTCATACAAAAAATATGTTTAAAAATATTTTGTCATCAAGTATGAGAAACTTAACTATAACAAAGTAAATATACATCATTTACTAACAAAATTTTCAGATTTAATTATATTTTTGGTAAAAACAGTCTAAAAATAGACTTTTACAAAATCTAGGATAACTCATGAAGCGGCAGATGGCGGCAGCTAATTTTTTGTATACGACTTGTCAAGAACATAAGTTTTATTGTCAAGAAGAAGAAAAAGTGGGGCCACGTGGGGCTTTTTTGTTGTGGTGGTTTGAAAATTTGATGAAAATATGTTAAAAAATGCTCATATATGAGAAACTTTTCATGAATATATATTTTTTTAAATGTATTTCTAAAACATATTGCATGTTGACGAAGTGTTTTGAAAAGTCATTACCAAACTGTTATCGTATAATAAGACTTTCATTAAACACAATACTATTACTCTTATAAAAATCCAAGGATAGATAGATAGGTAGATAAACATATGGGACAAATTATCTTGAATTCCGTTTAAAAGCTTATTGGAACACCAATCATCTCTAAACATCTTCAAAACACTTCGTCAACATGCAATATGTTTCAGAAATACATTTGAAAAATATATATTCATGAAAAGTTATAAGCATTTTTTAACATATTTTCATAAAATTCTCAAACCACCACATCAAAAAAGCCGCATGTGGCCCCACTTTTCTTTCTTCGGGACAATGAAACTTATGTTCTTGACTAGTTGTATACAAAAAATTAGCTGCCGCCATCTGCCGCTTCATGAGTTATCCTGGATTTCGTAAAACACTATTTTTAGACTGTTTTTACCAAATATATAATTAAATCTGAAAATTTTGTTAGTAAATGATGTAAATTTACTTTGTTATAGTTAAGCTTCTAATACTTGATAACAAAATATTTATTAACATTTTTTTTAATATGAAAAAATGGTCAAAATCGATTTTTTGACTGTTTTTACTAAATTGTCATATATCGTAATCCATGTCAGTGATAGAGTGTAAGTGTCTTCCGAAGAAACGTCAAAAATTCCTCAATGAACAACTTTGCAGAAGAAAGTTTTTTGCTAGGACGCTCCTATTAAAAGATAAAACTGATCTAGATCAGTTTTCACTTATCTAGCTCAAATCTGAATATGTCAAAACAAAGTACAAGTTATTCCAAAACACTTTGTCGAAGACACCAAACCTCTAGGGTGCATATCCAAAGTACTAGAGGTTTTAGCCGTCGAAAACAGCGATCTGCCCCAGTGTGAGTCGACTGTCATAGTAATCTAGTCACATAGAGTGATAACTAGCATAAGCATAAGCATAGATGACCGTACAATTCGTAGTGGCTACTCCGTGATTGACCAGAACGAAGTTGCACAGGAAATTAATGAATGGGGCTTGGGATTAGCTTACCATTCTTCAATGTGCACAAATCGAGAGCTCAACTTTAAAAGTCAATAACGGCGCCGGCCACGTCCATACGGTCATCGGAGAAGGGAAGGAATGTTAGTGTGACTACCGTTGTTACTAGAGACCGAGATCGCCTCTGCATCTCCACGGTTGTCATGGAAAGGATATTGGGTTAGTGGGATAAGGTAGAGATCTGGGAGTCACCAATGTTTGGTGATGCGATCCATTATATAATCACGCCTAACCGGATTCGCAAAATAATTCGATAATCGCATTGTACGTCGAACAAGTGTTCTTCACTCCCCCACGCAAGAGCAAGTGACGCGATCAATAGATCAAACACTACTAAAGATCCGCGGCGCTTTTTCATTTCTATGAGCGAACGACGCGCGACAAGTTTGATCCTGCCCTCATCGCCCGCCCCCGCAGGAGCAAGCGTCAAGGTCGAAGGATCAAACGCTCCTAGTCACATGGAGTGACAACTGTCGAAAAACTCCAGTGACAGAGCCATGTCGTTTTGATCGACTCGACTTATAAAATGGGGCTCATATATGCTTACTTTGATCGACAGTGACTACAGCTGAGTCACATGAAACTGCTAGTTAACAAAATAGAGCCTTTGAGTTCTCAATTAGTTGTATTTTATTTGACAAGGTCCTTGGTGGACAATTTATCAGACAGGGTATAAGAATACCTTTCATTACTCTAAACCTCTAATTTTTTTTAAAAATCTAAAATAATTCATGAATTAATGATTCAATGAAATCTAAAATCGAACATTTTATTACCTTTAACTGAGGACTCATGTAGCATATGGCAATACGTAGCCGAATAAGTTTCGAAATTATTTCTATTTTATTTTGTTATGGCGGTCATGCGACTCAAAGGAAAAGGGAGTCTATAGAAGATTTTTTGCAAATGATGAAATGAATAGGTGGATAGGCGTTGCAGGGGAGCGACAAGATTGAAATTTTATTAGGTGGTGAAAATTGAACAAACCATTGGAGAGTCAGTAAGCAACGAGGTGTCCTGTATTCTGCCAAACTTCTCTACTAGCTTTGAGCTTCGCTACCAACAGGCAAAATACCAGACTTCAATGTGCTCATATACTGACGGCAATTGTCTAATGGGTCGTCCACCTAGGACTTTCGTAAATAGAATATTGAAACTCAATAATTTTAAATTTTTACCAATAGAATATGTTGAGGCAAGTGTACATGTACATGTGGTAAAAATTGTTTTTTTGATTATTTAATAAATAAAGTTTTGCATTAAACTTCAAATCACTCGAAAATTGCTACTTCTTAAGAAGTTTACATTTTAAAAATCAACCAAATATTGTTCCTTAAAAAAACATTTTGATAAAAAGTTTCCATCGTGAATTTTTTATCATTTAATTGCAGAAAACAAATTTCTCTTGTAGCTCGAACGATTCACAATTCCTTTAAAACTCACAGTTTCAGAGCCAGATTTTCTCGAATGAATTGCATGCAAAGATGATCGATTTATTAAGAAAAACACTTATTCTACCACACAGAAAACATGTATAAATTTTCAGCCAAATCGAAGATGGTTGAATTATGTTACTGACTGATTTGACATAGAATTAGTCTATATGATTGTTATATGCTTGCTATTTTCTTCTGATCGGGATGCCTCATTACAATTTGTTCAGTAGTTCATGTCTAGGTATCCAACCAGTACTCTATTGGTGGAGCAAGACCAGTGACTCCTTCTCCGGGGTCCGAAATGGGGCGCAGAATAACGCACGCCAGGGCCAATAAATTGTGATAAAATTGTACCCCGCACTAATTCGTAATTGTTCCCCCAATTGAGAGCAGCAGGGGCGCCTAAATTGTTTTTACGGACGATTGAAATAATGTTTTAACCCGCAGGCGAATGACGTAGATTTGGTAGGTACTGCGAGTAAACACAGCAAGACGAGCAATTCACTCCATTTAAGATGCTTTTAAATCTGTAACGCTCGGCGGAACGAAAACACTGTTGACCGTTCTTGATGGGCGAGATCAGTTCGAAGCAAGCACAGCTAGGCATCAACCAAACGGGTGTTCTGGATTCCGTTAGGGCGACAAGACAACGCACCTAGAGAAGGATGTTTGCAACGGAAGGGCCATAAACAAGCACTTCTTACGTAATACCCGAAACGCACAAGGACATGGCCCAATTGGTTGGGACGAAAAGGAGCATGTCCAACTTAAAATGCCAATCGTATAGACGCTAAATTTATCAAAATTAAAATAAATTTTGTGAATATATTAGTAATTGCCCGATTTGAGATTTTCCATTAAAATTCTAAAGAAGTTCCTTGACTTAACGTTTTTAAATAAGCCCGTCAAATATATCGATTTTAATATTTGAAAATAAATAATTCAAAAACTTCTAAGCAGTTTCAGGTAACATCGAAAACAATTAAAAAAAAAATGAAATAAAACATCACAGTGAATCCACGGTAGATTATAAAGAAAGCTCGAAACCATTCCCTTCGATTTCTTATTTTTTTATGAGAAAGCCCTAACCTTGGCAATATAGCCTAGGACGGTCAAATGCTTAATAATATTTTGTAATGTTTTTTTTTTTTTATTTTTGCAAATATGCAAAATAATTCGAAATAGCAAATTGTTGATTCACCGTTTTAAATTATAATACAGACACAAGGTCTCAATTGAGTAGGTATAACTCATCAAAAGCATATAAAATAATCGATATTATTCCTTATCTGTATGATTCGTTATCGATACTGAGCTTTGAAAACACTTTATTTTGATTTAATGAAAAGAATTAAAGGTTGTTTAGCTGTTCCTCAGTGTATTTTTTAGTTAAAATTTGGAAATTATTAAAATTATTTTATTTGATAGTCTTTCTTTAAACGTGCAGTTCAATATAATGTCTAATTTGGCGCAACATGCGCAAAACAGCAATGTTCATTTGTGTTTTGAGCTGGAAACACTCTTAAGTAGAACCAATTGGACATTTTGTTTGTCTTTAACCTTCGGAATTTTCGATTGCAGTACATGGATTGAGACGTGAGACGAACGTCGTCCATGTTCTTCCGACGGACTCGTAGATCGTTATATTGTGGGATACCTAGTTATAAAACATTTCGGTTTTCGGATACGGGTTCGCATTTATGGTTTCGGTGTGTTTTGTAGTCAAATCCAAACGGCACGATAGTTTTCATAATTCCGTTTCGACCTTTCTCTTTTGCCTTGCTGCGGCCGGCGTAGGATGTTTGGTTTTGGCATGCAGTTTTGTTGCCGTTTTGGTTTCGGTTGCATGGTCGCAAAATTAACATAACGGGATTTTATCCCACCTATTAGGAAACCGAAAAGCATCACATAACGGATCTTAATGGATGGCTGTTGTTGCAACAAATCTGTCATGCAAATAAAGCGAACTCAAAATTTAAGACTTCTTCAGTCGGAAGAGTCAAATAACAAAATGATAACAAATGGCTTTGATAATTCCGTATCATTTTTTTTATTGAGCAGCTATCTGAACTTTTATTATGTTCACACTAAATAACGCAAAATACATCACCACAATTGCTCTACAGACACATATACACTACCCGTCACAAACACGGACTCGCTTGAAAAAGTATCGCAATACTCAGCTGAATATTGAATCACTCTGAAAAGTTTGGCATCAGCTCAAAACAGGAACAGAAATAAACACAAAAATCATATAGATTTGATTTCTCGTTATTGAGAATTTCCAAGGATCTCGGGAGGAATCGCAGCTTTATTTCCCGCTCCCTTTGAACAAGTTTTAGAGAAAATTCTATCGTAAGGAAATAAATATAATTATGCTGTATCTGCTTGCATTTGTTCTAGATCACTTTTCTGAAATGTATAATCCCCAATAGCTGAAGTGTCACTTAGATTAGCACATAAGTTTTCTTGAGGTATGCCCACAGTTAAATATAACCAAAGAAAAACTCGCAGTAAAAAACTTCAATTAATTTCATGACAAAAAAGAGTGAATTGACGAAACATTCACGTAAAAAATCGACATTCTGTCATGTCATATACACATTCTTGAACTTTTCGTTTTGATTTTGCTCAATGCTCTTAGTTACTTACTGCTTTGGGATCTTTTTCGAGTTTTTTTTTTAATATTTTTCATTATTTGTCTCCTTTTACGTTTACGAGGTTTTGCAATCGTGAAGCCTAAAATCTTTCGATTTATCGTAGCTCTAGGGTGTTTAGAGGATTACAGACTTTTGGTGCAATTTTTATGATTTTTCTGCATCAGAAGTCAATACCGAAATTAAAAGAAAAAATCGAATTATTGGTGCGCTTCGAGAAGCCAGGTATCTCCAGTGGTCATTCCTGGGTTATTTCGGTGGTCCAGAAGAACTAATTTGGTTATTCATCAATAATTGAAATAGCAAAGTTACAGGTATTCAAAATCATGAAGATTGAGTCGTCGCATGCCTAGTTTTGGTACAAAACCCTAAATATCGCACACAACGGGTATCTCCGGTGGCCATTCCTGGGTTATTTCTTGGTAACAATGTGCCGGAGTGGTCATTCATCAATAATTGAACTAAAAAGTCACAGGTATTCAAAACCATGAGAATTGAGCCGTCGCATGCCTAGTTTTGGTACAAAACCTGCAATGTCTCACAATACGGGTATCTCCGGTGGCCACTCCTGGGTTATTTTGGTGGCCCAGAAGAATCAAAGTTGCCATTTATCTATATTTGTACAAGAAAAGTCACAAGTATTTGTGGGCTTCGTGGCCTTGCGGTTAGCGGCGTCAGTCGTCTAGGCGTATTGTGTCACGGGGTGTGGGTTCAATTCCCGCTCCAGTCGATGAAAACTTTTCGTCAGCTTAGCTTAGCTTAGACTGACTACACATATCAATGGTTGCTATTCCGTGATTGACCGGAGTCAGTGAAAATGCACAAAGAATCAACTAGAAGATCGGCTGGGATTGGCCATAATCTTCTTCAGTGTGCATAATTCAGTGCCTCTATTTATACATGGTCAATAACGGCGCCGGCCACGTCCTTGCAGTCAGGTGGGATTGGGGGAAGGAATGTTAGTGTGTAACCTTTGCTATTTGGAGACCGTGTTTGCCTCTGCATCTCCACAAAGGTTACTGGGAGGGATGTTTGTTAATGGGGAGGATCGTTGGGTCACAGGATTCACTTTGATAAGCGATTAGACCATGATAAATAATTATTGGTGAGATATAAACATGCTTATATGTAAATATTATTTTTTCATTTGATATGAACAATATCTATGTAGAGAAAAATTATGCCGACACTTGACGTGACGAACCTTTCAAAGTTTGTTGAATAAAGTGAACCTTTCGCAAGTCTACACTCGTAGTGTCGAACCATTCAAAGTTTTTTTTTAATTACAAAAATAAAGGTAAAAGGTGTTTTGAAAAAGAAAAAATTAGACATTAATAATTTATGAATCAGAGTTTATGTCGACACTCACAGTGACGAACCTTTCATAGTTTGTTGAAAAATCATATTTACGTCTCACCGTTGTAACGATTAAAGGTGCAGTCATACATATTTTATAGATTTGAAATAGTAGCATGAAACGAGCTCACCAATTGATCCGTCATCCTTGAGCAGCAACAATCCACTTTCAGCTTCACTCATTTGATCGGCTATATAAAAGCACTCAGAGAAAATAGGCGCACGACCCGAGAGGGAAAACAACTGACGACTGCTCGGGCTTTCTTGCTGCACTGCCCAGGAGCAAGTGTCAACTTCGAAAGATCAAAAAGAACTAATCGAACGCGCCACTTTTTCACTTTACCCGACCGATCGCGCGACATGTTTGATCCTGCCCTCATCGCCGGCCCCCGTAGGAGCAAGCGTCAAGGTCGAAGGATCAAACATAACTAAACGATCACGCCACTTTTTCACTTTCACTCGACCGACGCGCGACATGTTTGATCCTGCCCTCTTCGCCGGCTCCCGCAGAAGCAAGCGTCAAGGTTGAAGGATCAAACACAACTCCCAGTCGATGAAAACTTTTCGTCAAACGAAAAATTCATCGCTGGGCTACTGGGTGTTTCGTGTTGTCCGTTGCTTAATCACTAACATTAACATTCGTTTAGTATGTGCAGCCTATGTGCTGAAGACGGTGTAAAATGTGTTATTCAAAGTCATGAAGGATTAGCCGTCGCATGCCTAGTTTTGGTACAAAAACTGCAATATCCCACAATACGGGTATCCCCGGTGGCCATTCCTGGGTTATTTCGGTGGGCCAGAACAACCATAGTGGTCATTCATCTAGAATTGAACTAGAAGAGTCACAGGTATTCAAAATCATGAAGATTGAGTCGTCGTATGCCTAGTTTTGGTACAAAAAAGAGGCGGCAAACCTATTTGCCAATTTTTTTCAAAGCGTATTTCGAGATTCTTCTCCAGCAGCCAGATTCCACCATCTTCCATCATATGACGTCAACTTGCCGGATTTCCGGTTCTCCGCCGGGGAAGTCTTAGAACTGCTCCACTGTCTCGATGCATCCAAGGGACCAGGGGTAGACGGACTACCACCATCGTTTATCAAGAGTTGTGCACACGAGCTGGTCACTCCAGTAGCGCTGATCTTCAATCGCTCTTTGACAGAGGGTACATTCCCGGCTATGTGGAAAACTGCAAGAATGATAGCAATCTACAAAGGAGGATCCATCAATCAAGTCGAGAAATACAGGGGCATTTCGATACTTTGCTGCCTTGGTAAAGTGTTCGAGACTGGTGTTCGTAGATATTTATACAATACCGCAAAACCCTTCATCAGCGAATTCCAGCATGGCTTCGTCGAAAATCGGTCAACAACGACAAATTTGATGGAATATGTCAACGATGTCAACACTCTGTTTCCTGCAGTGGAATCACGATGCCAAGTTGACTCTGTGTACGTGGACTTTTCTAAGGCCTTTGACCTGGTTCCACATAACCTGCTTATTGAAAAACTGCGTCATTTGGGCTTTCCGAATTGGATCACTGACTGGCTTAATTCTTATCTCACAGACCGCAAAGCGTTTGTCCAAGTTAACCAGCAAGTTTCGAATCATTTCTCCATCCCTTCCGGAGTTCCGGAGTGTGCTTGGTCCTCTTATATTCGTCCTGTTTGTCAACGATCTAGCGGACCGAGTGTCTTCACGAAAATTATTCTTTGCTGATGACCTCAAAATGTTCCGGATTATCGCTTCCGCCTTAGGCTGTACAGCCTTGCTAAATGATATCGATCAACTTATGGACTGGTGCCAAGAAAATGGAATGTTCGTTAACATAAAAAAGTGCAAAGTTATCACTTTCACTCGATGTCATAGTCCTAATTGTTTTTCCTACAAAATCGGTTCAGCCTCACTTGACCGGGTTGAGTCTACTCGTGACCTGTGTTCCCGAGTGGAAACCAAAATTTTCCTCAGCAGCCAAGTTGTTTTCGGCGATGCTCAAACTGCAAATTTATTTATTCTTATATAAATTACATTATTAAGACCAATTAATTGCTACTCACAAGAAGTGGTTTCCTTTTACTCTAGACTCCCTTTTACTCTTCCACTTTGCAGGTGTCGAACTAAGGTCCAACTACCCTATCTTCAATCAGCTGTTTTGGTCGTGTGATCTTCGCCTAAGTTGTAATTTTCCAATTAATGCTTCTCTCTTCTTTCCATTTCAGGTCTACTTACGTTCTAATCCACCGGACTGTTAGATTAACTACGATTTCCTATTGAAATAGTTTGTAGCAATCCCGATCTACAGGTAAGTAAATAACAAGCAAATCAAATATTATTTTCTCCTAGATTTTCGCACTTATTTTCTTTTCTTCCTTTTCAGGTACACTTACGGACTTCCCAGAAGGCACTTTACACACCGATTTTGACCTGTTGATCGCTAATTAACTACCGGAATAATATGTATTTCGCAATAAAATTCTCAAACAACCGACTTTAATTTGCAATGGCGTTAATTCACTATATTTCTCTCGCTACACTTTTGCTTTTATTTACTCCTGCTGCCTACTACTACTTCGAACCTGTTTTTTATGCTCTTACGCTAACCACTACCACCGCGTTGCGAACTGTCATGTTCCACTTATGCTCCGTAAGTAGGGGTGTCCAAGCGGCGTCGCAACAACCTGGGAGTGATAATGGATAGCAGATTGAATTTTAACGAACATATCTCATTGGCGGTATCCAAGGCGTTTTTTGTACTTGGTCTCGTTCGCCGTCATTCAACGTTCATCACTGATATCTACGCTCTAAAAGCTCTGTACTGTTCTTTAGTTAGAAGTATACTGGAATATGCCGCCCCAGTGTGGGCCCCGCACCAAGTAACACAGATTTCGAAAATCGAGCGTGTTCAAAAGTATTTCATTAGGTTTGCTCGTCGTCAACTCCCCTGGGAAAACTCTTCAGAACTGCTCCCATACAACTCGCGCTGCCTGTTAATCGACCTGGAGACGCTTTCCGCCAGGCGCACAAAGCTGCAACGCGTTTTCATATTTGATTTGCTCTCAAATCGCATTGACTGTTCTGATCTGCTTAACAGTCTCAATATAAATATCCCTTCTCGCATCCTTCGAAGCCATAATGCATTGGTTCTCCCAGTTAGTAGGACGAATTACGGGTTCAATAATCCATTTTATATTTGTATTCGTGCTTTCAACACTATATTTCATCTGTTTGACTTTGATATAAGTAAAAATGTATTTGTTAGTAGGATTAAGAATATAGCCTAGAATAGCGTACAGTCTGTACGGCTAAGGCCGAAGACGAAGAATAAATAAAACGATTCCCATATGTCGTCAATATTTGGAACATTAAAACTATAGAACAAGGGACTTAGTCAAGAGCCTTGTAGAACACCCATATAGCTAATTCTGGAAGTTGTTAGTTGACTGAGAACGAAGCTATTGTGCTTTTATGAAAGTAATGGCTTCTTGTCCGCAAAGATTAGTTGAATATATGATTAAAGCAACGCAGATAATCGATGGTTCCTTTACCGTTACGAAAATCATATTGAGTATTTAAAATCATATTGCATAATCCAGTTGCCGTAAAATCTTTAATTTTATACAAAAATAAAGGTAGGAAATCTGAAAATGCATAAAATAGCCATAGGTGTAGCTAGGATTTTTTTCTGGAGGAGGCCTAGGGGGGGTCTAACAAATACTTGTTTCACAGGAGTAATGTTGGTCGCAATAATAAAAAATTTCACAAATTTCGTAGAATTAGCAGATTTGTATTCATTTTATTTATATGGTATTTTGTCTCATTTTGCGGCACATCAGAGATATTTGTAAATTTCAATTACCGCTACAGGGAAAAAATATTCTTTATGTAATCCAGTCAACAATCCTTCAAGAATTCTAGCAAAAACACTCACAATGAATGTCCTTTGTGATTTTTCGACGATTTTTCCAGGTATTCAACCATGTGCTTTGAAGAGATTCCTCTGAGAATTCCTACGCGAATTTATTCATGAATTATTTTCGTACTTTTTAATGCTTTCTACAAGAACTCCTTTGTCAGTTTTCACTGAGCTCGTCTGTCCTAGGATTCCCACTGAAAATCATTCCCAGACTATCTGATCTCACCAGCAAATTTCTGGAAAAATCTCTATCGAATTGCTAAAACATCTCTTGAAGAGTTCCAACAGAGACTGCTTTAGAAATTTTGATCATTTCTCTTGGAATGTCCTCTTAGTACTTATTACATATAAATTCATTAATAATTTGTTTAGGATTGTCAGGAATCACTGAGTTTGAAGTTCTCCCTGAAGTTTCTCTACAGGATTGTTTGAAAAAATTACAGCGAAAAATTATCCAGATTTCCTTCAAATCAATTGAGTGATTCTTCCAGGTGTTACTATAAGGATTTCACGTAATATTCCACAAGAAATTCATGAGCATTTGAAAAGAATTCAATTGAGAAAATGGTATTCAGAGTTTCTCAAAGTAGTTCTCCGCAGATCTATCCGCATTTTTTTCAAATATAGATTTTTTTAGATTTATCTAAAATCAAGAAGCAACATTCCGCATTCCTTCAAAAGTCTCTCAATTTTTTTTTTCAGAAATGCCTATTTAAGAAATGTATAAAGAATTCTAACATTCCTATAAAGCTCCTAGCGAAATACGTTAAAGTGTTCTTTCAATCTTCTACGAAAATACTCAAAGATTTTAATTGTAATTTATTCAAAGATTTCTCAGAAAATTGAATAATTATTTCCCTAAGATTCTCCCGAAAATTTTACCAGAGATTTATCTGAGTATTTTCAGAGATTTTTTTCGCACGAACGATTGTTTTTTGAATATTTCAAAAAAAAAATTCATCAGATTTACTGAGATTTTGCAATTCCTTCTTTAATTTCTTGAAAAAAATCAGGTTCTAGAAATAACTCCATTTTTTTTCGGGTGGTAATCTCAGGATTCTTAAAAGAATAGAAAAATAGAATTTTATATAATAATTAAAAATACGTCCACTCTCCATTTTTTTGTTTAAAAAACTACTCCAGGAATATCTCAATATTTTCAGTTATTCCATTGCAAAATCCTCTACGAATCACTCCATATTAGATTTCTAGAGAAACACGCACAAAAAAGGTTTAAATGAACTTTGTTTTTTGTTTTTTTTTTTTTGATAATTGCAGCTTTAATATAATTCGAAAAACTACTTAATTCCTGTCGTAAAATTCAAGAATTAAACCGTAGAATTTCTTAAACTTGTTGACAATGTACCTCACAGAAAAGCTCAAGTGGTCCTTAAAGGATTTACTACAATAATTCTTATTCTTTTTTCATTGTCTTTTAAAATAGAAAATGATTGGTGTTGAAACAGAATTTTCACTATTTGTATCTAAAATCTTGGATAATATTTTGTATGAACTCTGAACTGTGAAAGAACGCATTTTTTCCTACCTTTAGAAATTCCAAACAAGCTTTTTGGAAGGGTAGATTATCAATTATTGTGTAGTACTGTACAAGCTTAACGCGAAAATATTTCCGATATTTTTAATAACATTACCAAAGATGTATTGTAGATAAACTCGTAATGTAACATTTCAACAAATTTAAATCTCCGAGGAAACTTGCATAACTTTGAAAATTTGTTGAGGAATTCCTAATGGACTTTTAAAAGTACGTATGATCTCACGTATGAGCATTCTGTAATTTTTTAAAACTTCTATAATTTACCTTACCTTTTTATACATATTTTGCTTTTTGGAGTATGGAAAGATTTTTGTACGAAGTTGAGGAACTTCGTCATTCAACAGGAAGAGAAAAGACAACATGTTGAAGCAGGTAGAGCAATAGATGGGCAATGGTACAATGAAAGATAATTTATAATGTTTTCTCTACAGGTAAACTACAGGATAGTTTTAATCTCTTTAATGAATTTACAAATAAAACAAACTTTTCAAGGATTTCCATTAAAATCTTCTTTAGAAATTATACTTGAAATCTATCCTTCCTTGACCTCTGATTTTTTAGAACTCTACCAGAAACCCTCTAGAAAATCCGTACATTCCCTCGTATCGCACAAATATTCAAACCAAGAATATGGATTTTGACAATTTTCCAGTTATATTGTTTGCATGTTTTTCTACACATGCCTTTACCGTCATGCTTGTTTCGGAAGTAGAAGTTTCCCTGGGTTTTTCAACAAATTTCTTCTGAAGATTCGAAAGCAAAACAAAAATTGTTTCCAATTCTTGAATAATCCACGGATTTGAAGCAAAATCTCTAGAAATAAAATATAGAAGAATCTTTGATGCAATTACTGATGTATTTTGGAAAAGTTTTTAAGTACTGTTGATGAATTTCGCGGACAAAAATGGTTTTAAAATTTTTGAGAAAACTATCTAAGAAATTCACAGAAAAAATTCTAGTGAAACTTTCAGCGAAATATCTCGAAACAGAACAGAATTTTGTAACAGAAATTTTGAAAAATTAAGTAACATTTTTTAGGTTAATCCGGGAACATATTCTGGAATCAATTTGCTAATAAAAAGTAAACATAGAAAAAAAATGATGTTTACCAGGATATTTGTTTTGAAGAAATGATCAAGTCCCACAATATATAGACTAATTTCCAAAAGAATTGCAAAAGTTCTGAGGCCACTTTTCAATATTTCTTGAGGAGATTGATTAAACTATATTTCTGTTAAGAATATCCAAAAAAATTTTGAAAAAGTTTGCTTCAAATCTGTTGGAAGGTGAACAAATAATTTACGCAATATTTTTTTCTTAAAAAAAAATAGTCCATGCAATAAATTTGTTCATGCTAAAATACTCAAAAATTGAATCAAAATCAAAGACAGAATTTATTGCTAAAATTAAACACTGTGGCGATTTTGATACTTTTTTCAACCCAAGGTTAAATTTCTGCCATTCATTTGAAGAAAACTTGACCATGCCAAAATTCCTTGTAAGTTTAGGCGAAATAGGCCGTCATTGAAATTTGTACGCGTCGCTGATGATTGTTGCTAATTCATCTCACGACTTCATATCAAAAAAATCAGTTGGTTTTGCACTAACATAGCTGAAAAAGTATCAGCATACTTTATGCATATTAGCGCGTACTGTGATACTTTTTCAAGTCAATATAAACTATCACGACTGAGTTTTATCACTTTGAAATGCAAGCTGAAAAGTCATCATTGCTGCCAAAATGAATGACGGGCTACTTAGCCTTAAGCTTCATTTTTCAATAACAATTTCCGCCTTGTATTGTCTGAGATATTCATTCAGTAATTTCGTCTATTTTTCCAATTATTTTTCCGGACATTATACAAGTTGAAGTTAATAAATGGATTTTCAAGTGAATTCTCTCTAGGGAAATCATCATCACATAGAGTAGAAGAACCCTACCTATAAAAAAAACCATGATGAATCAGAATAAAGTGAAAATGCTCTTTAATTAATGTTCGAATCCTCTGAGCAGAATCTTAATAGAGAAACTTAAAAGTAGATGGAGTACCGTATACCTATTAATTCCGCTCCTAAATGCTTGTCTTATACAGATTGCTCTATGCTGGAACAGCCTATAGAAACAGCCTATAGGAAACATCATTATTTGGATTATTCAGAGAGAAAATAACGAATTGTGGGAATGAAATAACCAGGATATTGACGTTTTTTACCACGGTATTTTTTTCAAAGGAGTTGTAATTGCGTTTATCGCACACAACAAAAAGCTAGTTTTAACAGTAACCAATCGATCGACATTCGGACGGTTAAGCTTTCGATTGTCGCGCGATGCACTGAAGTAAGAACAGCCGCACTGATACTCTGTAAGACAAGCGAGGTTTTCTCTAAAATAACGTAAATACTGGAGATATTTTGGTCAATAACAAGAATTATTTACATTGATTCAGAAGGTTTTGCTTCATGTGAAACTGTTTTATTATTATTATTTTTGTTGTCATCAAAAATTTTGGAGGGGGCCTGGATGATTCTGAAGGGGGCCAGGCCCCCCTGGCCCCCCCATGTTCCTACGCCAATGAAAATAGCTTATCGTTTCGCTAAAATACCGACTGTCTTTCAGGTTAAGAAACGACTATATAACGACTCAATTTTATGAATACAAGCTAACCAGCAAATGTAATAGAGTTAAGGCAACTAGTCCAAGCATTGCTAAGCACATTTGAATGATTTTCAAATAATGTTCCTATTGCCATAAGAGGTGCTCATCTTGCCCCGACTTATAAAAATAACTTAAACCAAGGAAAGCACTGCAACAAAAATTTTATAATTTATATATTAAAAGACTCTCCAAAAGGTTTGACATGTTGGCTGAGAATCAGAAATCGGGTCAAATATTGTTAGACGTCAAAATTCTGATTGTGTTTTGGTCATTCGTTATAAGAAAATTCAATATTTTCACAAATTATAATAATTTATCCATATTTTCAAATTCTTATTATCTATATAAATAAATCTATATAAATAAAAATGGAATGGTGTTTGTATGTCACAAAATGGCTTGATATTCACAATTCTTTCACTGTTGCATTCGTCCAGGGTTCCGACGTGTTCGTGCGTAGAAAAAGTTTAAGTTGAAGTCGTCGGAATAGTTGTAAAAACGGGAGAAAACTAGTGTGTCATTTTGCACTGGAGATTGCATGCCATTTTTCAACAGCCTACTTGATGGCAAGACGAAGTTTTCCGGGACCACTATTTCTAATAATTTTTATCAATGATGGCAGTTGGATTAACTTCAATTCAACAGTGTATGACAATATTTTAATAAAATTCATTCAAATAGTCTCATAGTTAAGGGGTTCTAACTCACACTCACGCCTATCGCTGCTGTAGGTAAATTGCAAAAAAATCGTTGCTAAGGGCTACCCGAAATTACTGTAGAAAAATGTTCTACTTTTGCGATTTCTCATCGTAGTAGCTGATTTCCATCACGCCAATCTGTCATGAAACAGCCTACTTTCCTGCACTGAAGTATGCAATGAAGGAATAGTCATTACGCAACTGAAACCAGTGATTCATTACACAACTACTTTTCATAAGTTGTAAAATGATGGTTAATGCATTCTGATATTATTATCTCAAGTGGTCTTCTACGAAATTGCAAAAAATGTTGTACGTAACTCGTTGCAGAACTCGATTTTTACAGCACTCATCGTAATTATCCTACTCGGCAAGCCTCGTAGGATAGATTTACGACTCGTGCTGTGAAAATCATCATTCTGCAACTTGTTCCGTAAACTACTATTTCCGTTGCATTTCCCGCATTTCGAGCCTTCAATGACCCTAACGATTTGTAGAATTCATGCTCCCAACATAGGCTACTTGATGATATTCACGGTTTTGAACTACTGTACTGGGAAAGCCACGTGATTTTCGCGAAATTCAAGCCTACTACTATTACCATTCCCAGCACTGCCAAGGACCCTGTCAAAAGATCTGACCCGGGCCCTCCGAAGCCCAAATCCGGCACTGCTGTACAGTATATAGTCACGAGCGATGAGTGCCCTTTTTAGGGGCCCAGATAGCCGTAGCGGTAAACGCGCAGCTATTCAGCAAGACCAACCCAGTTAACACACCATCGTATATGAAGGGACATAAGAGTACAAATGTGGAGGCGATATACGTACATTTTGCAGGCAGCCTTCTGGCGCATGTACGTATATCGCCCCCACATTTGTACTCTTATGCGCTATCGTATACGACTTTGTGTTTACTGGGAAGCTGTGGGTCGTGGGTTCGAATCCCACCGGTCGAGGATCTTTTCGGGTTGGAAATTTTCTCGACTTGCCAGGGCAAAAATGGTCAATTGGCATAGAAAGCTCAGTTAATAACTGTGGAAGTGCTCATAAGAACACTAAGCTGAGAAGCAGGCTTTGTCCCAGTTGGGACGTAACGCCAGAAAGAAGAAGAAGATGAGTGCCATTTATTGTTCTAAATATTAATGTAAAACTTGTAACATTTGCAATTTTAATTGAAATTTTTGACATTCTTCCGACAAATGATCAAAATTCCTCATGTGCGTCTCGAAGCTGTAACATCCGTAATGTCGAATTGAGAAAGTCCTGCTCCTATGCTCCTTCGACCACAGAAGATAAATCATGTTGGGGAGGAAAGAGATTTAAAGCCTGACATAGAAGCATTAATGATGCAATAGTAGGGTTTCTATGGAAGTGCTGTTATTAGGCGTGTAAGCATTTGTAGTGCTATTATAATACCTGTGTGCATTTATGACGCTGATTTTGGGCTTATTATTAGTGCTTATGATTATTTGGATAGTTTCGATGATAGGAAGAATGCATGAATTTTAGTTTTGTTCGAATTTTCGCTCCCTTCATAAAATTTTATACTTTTTCGAATGCAGAGGAGAAGATTAGTGCAGCATTCTTGGGGTCCAAGATTTAACTTTTACTTTATCTCATTTTACATGCTCTGCACAAGCCTTTATGTTTTCTTTAAGCAATCCTGATACGAATATTCCCTATAGATAGATATAAATAGTAGCGTCTTCATGAAGCTACATTTTAAATAAAAAAGCTGTTTAATTATTGCGGTTGGAAATATTTCCCTGCAACTTAGTTTTCCTATCCAAATCATCCATTTTTAATTAATCCGCGGACATTGCCATCGATTAAATTCGCCATGGCGTCAATTGAAGTGGCTCCGTCTATAACTAGTGGCTAGACAAAATCAGCAAACCACTTTGAGGTTTGTTAGTTTGTAAAACATGTTGCTAGTTTTTTTGTGAGTAGCTTATCAAATTGCAATTACAGCCGACACTCTAACCACGTGTTTTTGCGCCATTTCTTCCAAATCATTCACACATTTACGGTCCGGGGGTTGACCAGGGCCGCGGAAAGGAAAGAAGCGCGGCGCAATCGACCTGTTGTAAATTCTTTTCGCGATGATTGAACTGCTTTAAATTCGAGAAAAAGGAGAGCACTTTTGAAGGCAGCTGTCGGTCCAGAACCAATCGGTAAATTATAATCGAATATACTCTTTCGAGGCAGAGAGGCAGATACGTGAAATGCGAGCAATGATTTTTTGGCAGCCATTCGGGTACGTTGCACTACACAACCACACCGTAAACGGCGATAATAATTAATTCCCAAAGTATTATTTATATTATTAATTACAGACCCGAGCGGATTCATTCAACTCGATTTCTTCAATCTCTACGCGCGTCGACGTCAGCCGCAGCGATTGTTCATACATGTGGAAACCCGCGCGTACATAACTGATTACAACAAGGCTGCCTACCAGTGCCACAGTGGGAAATATAGGAGCCGTGATCGGGATTGTTAACTAGTAGCTGAATTAGAATCTTGAAACGATGCATTTCCGAAGAAAAAAAAATAATAAAACGATTAGAGCTGGTTTTCTCATGTGCAGACCTCAACAAGTGAGGAATTGTCACATTTTCAAAAAAATATGCTCTTTTTCGGCTGTTTGGTGTATGATATTATTCAAAATGACTGTTTTTAACTTAAAGTTGGAAGCAATATCTTCTCAATATTAATAGATTTTACAATGCATCATCAGGTACAAAATGGGATATACTTTGTACGAGCTTACCCTATATCTAAGCTTTAAGGTTGCATCATTTTAAGCTAGCAGCCATACCATTTTAGGTATGAAATGCAAGGTTAGTAATATATTACTTCAACGAATTTATGGAAGAATACTTCTGGTTGAAATTTTAAGGATGTTCAGAAGTACAATTTTGAGGAAATCCTAAGAAATTTCTAATTAAGTGACTTCTAAATAAATCCGATTATTTATCTGACTTCACCCACTGTTCCGTGGAAGGAACCGTATTGGCTTTCTGGTCGCGTCGATTTATGGAGATGAGGGCAGCCTAGAAGAGAGCCGTACGATTTCAATTTTTTCAAGTTCAATGGTGAGAAGCTGCGCCGCCGGTCAGCCAACGCGAGTAGCTGGGGAATAGTGGGCTCTTCGTGAGCTTGTTTCCCGCTTAGGACCATCGAGTGTGGAGCCGAATGGAGGATTCCGTTGTTTGTGGTATGGTTTTAATATGTTTCAAGTATCAATTAGGCGGAGGTTAAACGGTTTGGCCAAGTGCGTTAATGGTTTGCTGTGGTTGTTCTGTACTGAAGCGGTTTTGCTCGCTGCTCTTGTGTTGAGCTTTGATGAAAACGGTTTAGATTCGCTTCATTCACATTTTGAACGTTGAAAGTGATAAATTTGGTTAATACTACAGTTCTATAAAAAGAACACAAAACACCATTAGACTCGTGTGGTAAATGACAAAAATAGATTTTAAATTTCTTTTTTCTTTTTTGCAAATCTTCTGTATAAATACAAACCAAATACAATTACTTTGAGTGATAATATTCGGTAAATAACTTGCATTCGACAGTGTTTGGCATAGAGTAATGTATTCCTTAAAAAAATAACTAACTTTCTAGCATACATCATAAAAATAATTCAGTTTTTATTTAAAACCTTCAAGTAGACATGTTGTCACGATTAGAGGGGTTCCAATAAATTGGTCAGATGAAGTTAAGTATCTAGGGCTCATGCTAGATAAGAATTTAACTTTCAAAATCAAATTGAGGGTGTTGGGACAGCAGCAATAGGTGTTTGGACCTCTTATAGCACGACTCATGTTTGCATGTTGCATGTGTCAGCTTTATAGATGTAATTCTAATAATTTTAGTAAGTTTTCACACAAACATGGTTATACTTCGTGCTACTCACATTTCTAATCTTAAATGTATGTTTGTCTACTGTCCAACAACTTCAACTAGGATAAGTAAAAAGTTTACCAACCAATTTCAGCAAATGGTTTCAATTCAACGTTGTTTGTCCTAGCTTTAATGAATTTTAATCTGTTTGTGTGCGTCTATAGTAACGTAAGTTCAATACAATCATCTAGCATGACAGCTCCAGCAGAAGACAATATCTATTATCTGAGTTTCAGGTCGCCATCAGAGTAGTCAATCTTAGCGTTGCTTCAAGTTCAAACGGATATTGGTAACTACATATTTGTTAAAACCAAAAGCCCGTGAAAAAAGATGTCATCTACTATTCTGAGCATTTTTACTGCCCTCTCAAGGTGCTTGCTGACCATCCTGACAACAAACCGGCAATCATGTGTCCTTTCCCAACCATATCATCGTCTTGTCCAACAACGGCAATCGTTTTACTGTCCTACCGGGCTTTAACACGTCGTTCAACAGCTTCAAATGATTTTTTCCTTCATCGGCCGCCGAAACATTGTTGCACCTTGGCGCGGGACGGGTAAATATTACCCTAATTACGCTTGAGCAGCAATATGTAATTTAAAAGTGTCCATATGATGCATGTCACAAGTGTTCGCTTACGCTATGATGCACAGAATGTCTCGTCATTTACAGCCTTCGCCGTCTTCACAGCAACTCAACATGCGGTCTCCGGTGTGTAATCCGCCAAGAAATGGAAACAAAAATGCATTTCGACATTAACCGAAAACCCGAATATAGGTTAGTTAGTTAAGCCACTCGTCGAGACATTTGCATTTTCCGTTTCCTTTCGAGTTGACAGCAGCCCAGTTGGTGGTTCAGCAGGTTCATTCGTCGTGGCACACGCAGAGATGTTCAATCCAAACCAGAAGATCAGTCCTGATGGGCACATGCTGAGAAGGCGCTTCACTGTTTTTTATGCTTCCGGAGGTTAATAAAACGAAATGCAAAATACTGGAAGGATTCAACCGCTAATAATATCGGAATACAATTTATGAAGTCGCAATACAGCCATTAACGAATTCGGTATCCACAATGAGTGCCATTAAGTAGTTAAATTAATTTGGACTGAGTTTGTCCAATTTCTTCTGCACATGGGATAAGTAGTGTGTGAGTTGTTTTTGAACGAAAAACACAGATATTAAATGATATGAACGAGTGTAGCATCCCGAATCTTCTTCTTTTTAGTGTTCCGTCTCAACAGATATGATGCATCAAAATGGGCGGTCAAAGTTACCCATAAGGCTGAATGTACCACGACCGGCGATATGATTACAATTTGTTAACAACATATCACATTTTATATGCAGCAGCATTTCAGAATTTCCACAGGTGAATTGATTGAATCTACAGTCATCTCTCCCTAACTCGATATTGAAAGGAACATCGAGTTAGGGAGGTATCGAGATACAGAACACAATTTTTTCAATTTTGAAAATTTTGATTATTTCGACAAAATACATTCAAAATAGTAAATTTAATGTGAAAAATCGTAAATTTGTAGTACATTTAGCAACGTGGCACTTTTTGCATAGTTTTCAAAAATTCAATTTTTTGTCACCCCGAAATGACTTGTCAACCTTCATTTAAATATCACTATAATCATAATTATCAAATTTATGAAATTTATTAACATTTGAAGAATATTTGAATATTTTCATGGAAATATCGAGTTAGAGAGGTAAACTTGCATAGGAAACTGAAACAGATCGCATCGAGTTAGGGAACATCGAGTTAGAGAGGTATCGACGTACAGAGGGTTCAGAGTATGCTAGATTGAAGGGACCGCGCATTCCATCGATTTAGGAAAAATATTGAGATACAGAATATTGAGTAAGGGAGAGTTAACTGTACTTACAAAAGCCAAAAGGTTATATTTTCGAATAAACTTAACCCGATTAACCGGAATAAGGAAGATTGCAACGACCTTTGTCTAAACTTTTTGATGATTTTATTCGACATATGCTCCAATTGTATCAACTTTTGACATTCTATATAATGCTTAAGTACTATACCAGGGAGGAATCCTCAGAATCATTTTCAAAATTCTATATCGAATCCTATGTAGAACTTTTTTCCTAATATTACAACAGCTAGTCTATATTGGTACAGCATACACCATGGGTGACCTGAATTTATTGCAAGATCAAGAGCTTGTTCTTAAGACAAAGTTTTGATTTTCAGTTAATAAGTGGATAAAGACAATCTATACACTAGATACATTTGGCTTGAATGCCCGCAATGTGATTTTTGAAAGTTAAATTTTTATCTGGCATGAGCCCTAGATACTTAACTTCATCTGACCAATTTATTGGAACTCCTCTCATCGTGATAATATGTCTACTTGTAGGTTTTAAATAAAGTGCTTTTTTGTTTATATGGAAGTAAAAAAATATCCAAACGGTGTTTGATCCTTCGACCTTGATGCTTGCTCCTGCGGGGGCCGGCGATGAGGGCAGGATCAAACATGTCGCGCATCGGTCGAGTAAAGTGAAAAAGTGCCGCGTTCGATAAGTTCTTTTTGATCTTTCGACGTTGACGCTTGCTCCTTGGCAGTGCGTCAAGAAAGCCCGAGCAGTCGTCAGTTGTTTTCCCTCTCGGGACGCGCGCCTATTTTCTCTGTGTGTTTTCATATAGCCGAGCAAACGAGTGAAGCTGAAAGTGGATTGTTGCTGCTCAAGGATGACGGATCAATTGGTGAGCTCGTTTCATGCTACTATATCTAATCTATAAAATATGTATGATTGCACCTTTAATAATTTTTAAACAAACTATGAAATGTTCGTCACTGTGAGTGTCGACATAAACTCTGATTCATAAATTATTTACGTCAAATTTTTTTTACTCAAAACACCTTTTTCCTTTTACTTTTATTTTTGTAATTAAAAAAAAACTTTGAATGGTTCGACACTACGAGTGTAGACTTGCGAAAGGTTCACTTTATTCAACAAACTTTGATAAGTTCGTCACCTCAAGTGTCGGCATAATTTTTCTCTACATAGATATTGTTCACACCAAATAGAAAATTTTATATTTACATATAAGCATATTTATAGCTCACAAATAATTATTTATCATGGTCTAATCACTTATCAAAGTGAATCCTGTGACCCAACGATCCTCCCCATTAACAAACATCCCTCCCAGTAACCTTTGTGGAGATGCAGAGGCAAACACGGTCTCCAAATAGCAAAGGTTACACACTAACATTCCTTCCCCCAATCCCACCTGACTGCAAGGACGTGGCCGGCGCCGTTATTGACCATGTATAAATAGAGGCACTGAATTATGCACACTGAAGAAGATTTTGGCCAATCCCAGCCGATCTTCTAGTTGATTCTTTGTGCATTTTCACTGACCTCGGTCAATCACGGAATAGCAACCATTGATATGTGTAGTCAGTCTAAGCTAAAGCTAAGCTAAGCTATATGGAAGTAAAAAAATATCCAAACTTTTTTGCAATTCTCTACAATTAACACATCCTTTGGCGGAGAGGCCTGTGTCATCCGCGAACAAAGATTTTTGACATCCCTGAGGTAACTCAGGTAAGTCAGATGTGAAAATATTGTATAACATTGATCCCAAAATGCTGCCCCAAGAGACACCAGTTCTTACAGGAAGTCTTTCAGACTTGGAGGTCAGTTAATTAACCTGAAGTATACAATTTGGAACATAACTTTGGATTAGTTTAACAATGTGTGTTGAAAAATTAAGTTTTTTTTTAATTTTACAATCAAGCCCTCATGCCAAACACTGTCGAATGCTTATTCTATGTCTAGAAAAGCAAGACCAGTAGAAGAACCTTCAGGTTTCTTGAAGCAGATCAAATTTGTTACACGTAGAAGTTGATATGTGGTCAAATGTCTGTGTTGGAATTCGTTCAGCTCGTTCATTGTCAAAAATTGAATGTTCGTTGTTGTGGACCACCATTCTGTTCAAAATGACCTCTTTGAAAAGTTTATTGATTGAGGAAAGCAAGCTGATTGGACGATAGCTAGAGGTTCCGGCATGATATTTTTTTCGGTTTTTAATTTGATAGGATCGTGGCATTTTTCCATTTGTCAGGAAATTGTTGTTTAATATGTCAACCAAAAATGATAAGCTGCTCTCTGAAAGTTTCTTGATGAGGATGTAATAGTAGTTTACGGAAAAAGTTGCAGAATAATTTTTACAGCCCTAGTTGTAAATTAGGATAATTACGACAAGTTCTGTAAAAATCGAGTTCTGCAACGAGTTACGTACAACATTATTTGCAATTTTGTAGAAGACCACTTGAGGGTATCAGAAATTATATCGGAATGCACACACCATCATTTTACAATATCTGAAAAATTGTTGTGTAATGATTCATTACGCAAATCAAAACAGTTGCGTAATGAGAAAGGGTTGTGTAATGAATCATTACAGCACTGGTTTCAGTTACGTAATGACTATTCCCGCACTGCATACTTCAGTGCAGGAAAATAGGCCGTTTCATGACAGATTGGCGGGATGAAAAACAGCCTACTACGATGAGAATTGAAAAAAATAATATTTGGCAAGATTTTAAAAACAGGGGCCTTCCTTAGCCGAGTGGTTAGAGTCCGCGTCTACAAAGCAAAGCCATGCTGAAGGTGTCTGGGTTTGAATCCCGATCGGTCCAGAATCTTTTCGTAATGGAAATTCCCAAGTAGCACTGGTAACAAATGCAATATTTCAGAAAAATAAAACAAATTACATTGCCGTTGCATTTCAGATAATTTGTAGCATATCTTATTGATGATTTTCAATTTTGGTTACTAAACTATTACATTGTAACTTACGCTTTGTTTACATTACATAGGTGTTGCATTTTTCCTTGCATGTAACTTAACCTAGAGCTGTCAAAATGAATAAGTTACATTGAAATTGAATCTGTGGTAGCAAAAAAACAAATAACACGCTAGGTTACATACAGATGGCTAAGTCACATGTGTGTAACAGCATGAAGTTTGTTTACCATTTGTAATAGGGGAAGGGGTGAAAAAATGAACAGGATGGTAAAATGAACACCAAACTTGTTACGCATGAACAACATATTTCAATAATTTTTATTGCGCACGGATGATTTAGAGCATAAATAAGAGTATTTTTGTTGATACGGAGATAAATTTAAGTCAGAACCACAGTCAGAAATTAAAACTGATGTAATTTTAGGCACGGAAATGTTGAGGTTTTTCAATGAGGTGAATATCGTAATGATATGATGTCGAAGCAGAAACCCTTAGAAATGTTTTCGAAGGGATTATAATCATTCATAGGGTCGGTGTTCCCTTAGTGGACAGTCCCCTATAGTCGCACTAGGGGATGGTACACAAATTATGTCACGCTAAATTACAACTTTTTTGACCCCCTCCCCCCCACTTTGTCACGTTTTTTGTATGAGTCCTCCGAAATTTTTGTAAGGCTTGTCACGCTTGGCTTGACCACCTCCCCCCCCCCTCGGAGCGTGACGTAATTTGTGCATGACCCCTAGGGGCTTTTTACGGCCGTTTTGCTATAAATCTTTTCAAAATATTTTTTGACATGAAGGTCAGGAGCTATTAATCTAAGTACCGTAATCCGGGGTATCATTGATCAGCGGGGTAACATTGATCGGCATGACTCATCTCATCAAATGTACGTATTATCATTTATTGATGAAACATTTCCAAATTATGAATGGTGCTTCTCTTTCTTATATTCATGAGCTAATGAAAGTTAATGCTTTTGAGAAAATTGAGTTCACCTTATACGTAAATTTATCAACTTTTTGAAATAATGACTTTAATTGTTAAGGATGACACTACCGAAGATTCATGTCTCACACAAGTTCTGCAAACGATATAAGCAAGGAAAATGTGATTCTTACTAAAAATGGCATCGCCGAAAACGCCTACCTTTAGGCGTATTCCGTGGTTCGGGGTGTTTTTATTTTTAAAATAACTCAAAAAGTAAATGACTTGTAAGCGTTTGGTCTTCATATTCGGGTTCAGGCGCCTTGATTTAAGTAAGTAATGACATTTTCAATATTACCGAATGTTGTTTACATAGGTGCTCAATGTTACCCCATATCAGCATAATCAAAAAACACTTAAAACATTTTTTGAACATGCTTAAATCTTCCAAAAAACAAAATGCAGTATGTAGTCACGAGCTATGGCTGGCAGTACTTGTTTTAAAAATATAAAATTTGCAAAACTTGCATTTTCAAACGAAATATTAAAGAAACATTCAGAAAAATGATCAATGTTACCCCGGATTACGGTACCATTTATACACTGCTTGATTTGTTTCAGAAAATGATCGAAATAATTAGTTTTGCTTAAAATTTGAGCTCCCTTGCGCCTATAGTTAACCTATTGTTCCTATAAAAAAAAGACAATTTACACCGTCTTCAGCTATAGGCTGCACAGACTGAACATAACTAACATTAGACAACGGACACACGGAACGACCAGTGGACCAGTGAAGAGTTTTTCGTTTGACGAAAAGTTTTCTTCGGCTGGGGCGGGAATCGAACCCACACTCCGTAGCACAATACGCCTAAACGACTGACGCCGCTAACCGCACGGCTACGAAGCCCACAAAGGCTATAGTAGCACTACTGAGAGAAACTATTTTTTATTATACAAAATAATTGATGAAATAAGAACTTTTTTTACATCAATTGAAAGCTTTTGATCCACACTCTGTAGGAAAAATATAAAAGTTTTGTAAAAATACAATTTTGATAAGTATTTTTCCAACGCCGTGATGCTAGTGCTACTATAGGAACAGGAATTAGAAATAGTGCTACTATAGGCACATGTATTCCTATAGTGGCACACGCGATAATAAATACAAACATTTGAGTTTTCGTAGTTTTCATATTTTTCCCACAAAACCAAGATAAAAAGCTTTCAGATGATGTAAAAATAATGACGCTGGCGTTATTTTTCGATTTTCTATGATTTTTTGTTCTTAGCTATGCGGCTATTGGTACATCAACCCTAGATGTTTTCAGGACTGCGATAAAAAATTTCTAAAATGTTTGTTTTGCTCGTGTGTTTTACCACCAACATAAAATGAACATTTCCATAACATTTTAATGACGATGAAGGTATGTGAAAATTTAGCTGTCTTAGTCTTAATTCGTGTCGCTGCGTTAATTAACATCTCTATCCGTCAAACGCAGTTTTTTCGTTCAAAATCATGAATATATTCATGTGTTCTCTGAATTTTATTATACAGTAAACACATTTTCGACGAGTAAATTTCAGTTTTGAACAGAAAAATGGCTGTTGAAGTTACGATGATTACGATGACGGATCCTTGAACGTTAAAGTGTTTGGGTCCTCTAGACAATTCGTAATCAAACGTCAACACTCCACCGCAAAATCGCTAGTGTTTGGAGGTGATTTTTACGTCAAAATTTCGGAATCAACATCTCCAACTTAGTTCTAATACCCTCCGTCCACGAGTTATTGTGGCGCGTCGATCGTCGCAAGCTTCTCGATAAACAGTCAATCCCGTAAATGATTGTGATTTAGACGACAGCAGTCAGTGGCTGGCTTCTTTGTTCAAATTTGTTCTGGGATTCCAACTCCCACAGGGTCCACTTATGTATGCACTGTCATAGTTTGTATTACGTGCAATAAATACGTTAAATTTGTCCTTGAAAAACTTATCGAAGAACCTAAACTTTAATCAACATGTGGGGGCAAAACCCCCACCCCCCTATTTCATAACACCAAAACAGCTGTTGAATTCAAAGATTCAAATTCTACCAAACGTAATGCCATGCTGAAGTAACGCGCAAATTAGAACCTTACAAATGTAAAATTTTCGCATCAGCATGTATCTTTTATTGAACAATAACATCAGAACAAACGCCTGGAGGTATGCATTATATATGCAGAATCGATGAAGAGAAATCACTCATGTTAGTTAGGCCCTATTAAAGTGACAGCACAGAAATGCACAAGGGGCTACCATTAACAACGCGGCAATTTTTTCCTAATTTTAGACCCACCTTCCCCCTAGTAGTCATCTGTCCATACACAAAATTTACAATTTGTATGGACCGTGGTCATTGGGCAGAATCTCTCCCCTCCCCCAATAAATGACTACGTGGTTTATGGATGACCCATCCATAAGCACGCATTTTTAAATTGATTTGTTAACCCTAGAAATAATCAAATGGATGGATGATGTTTCTACTATTTGATAGAGAACATATTTGTATATCCGATTATAATAAAAAAAAAGTATATTTTTCACATCTAAATCGCTATTTTTCTTATAATGGGCATATTACCCTCAGTCCCTAATATTGCCACAAATTGATCAATTTCTATATTGAATTCGTTATTTCACCTCAGGACGCAAGATTGCATTACTTCCTAGCGTATTGTAGTGAAAAATTGTTAACAAACCCGCATCTTGTCACCTGTATTCACAGAAGAGAGGATCGATGAAGAGAAATCGATCATGCGACTTGCGCCCTTATTATAGCACATGCTTGAATTTGCCTTCTTTCGAGCTATTTGAACCATTTGAGCATGTCACAAACCATGTGCTTTCTTGGACGGAGCAATTAATTTTCATACTTTTGTAAGGTTCCAGTCAATTGGCTTAAGGGACATTTGCATATTATTTGATGATTTATCGCAAATTCACCGTTTTTCCCATTAAAAGCAAGATGATATCGTTAAGGTGTTCATTTTAATACCCCTTCCTCTATTGACAGCAGTGTAATTTATTGGCAGTTTCAGTATAGTTACACATCAGTTTCAAAATAACATAAGATTTCTGGGTAACTAATGTGTAACTAACGAGTAACTTGCTGACAGTGGTCAACACTACATGTCAAAAATTTTCATACATATTGTGAATTTTGATATAAGAACTTTACTATTTTATGACTAGTTATTGTTTTCATAGATATTTTTCCAGTGAATAATTAAAATTGTTGAATTTACAATTTGCAGCCTCTCTAACAGCATTTTAATAGTTTTCATCATTTTAGATTGGCTATCCACAAACAGTCATTCGGGAGTGTATCTGCAGCAAGATGAAATTAAATGGCGATTTATGATAGGCAACCCAGAAAATTCAACAGCGGGACACGAAAAAACGTGATTTTGGAATCACAATCTTCACAAACAATTAAATTAAAATCAAAAACACTGCTGATTTGAGTAACAGTGTCAATTTCCATTTTTTTTTGTCAGTTCTAATGGAATAATAACTCAACAATCCAGGTATCATGTGTTATTCAATAAAAAATTATTATCTATTTTATGAGCGCGTCAATTTTGAGCAAGTAAAATGATTGATTTCACCACAAATTCAAATCGGCATGTTAAATCCATTATGTACTTGTGAATAATTACGCGTTCAAAAATCATACGTATTACTTTTACTGACATTCAATTCTTAAATGGTTGTTCGGTTCCAAAACTGTCAGAAAGTAACAACAACTTCAACGCCGTTTCATTTATTTTGTCGCAGGAAAACCCATGCGTAATCAACAAATTACATAGCAGTCGCTTGTAAACTTCTTATGTAACGAACACACAAGTTACATAAGGCTCGACTTTTTGCGCTTTTTTGGTTACATAGCAGTATTTTTCCAAGTTGCAAATGTATCATATTGTAACTATTGGATATGTTAAGTAGTCGTTGCTGTAAGCTACTTGTAACAATATGTGCTGCTTGGGATTTCCTCGATTTCCCTGGGAATATAGTACAATCGTACCTGCCACACGATATACGAATGCAAAAATGGTATCTTTGGCAAAGAAAGCTCTCAGTTAATAACTAAGGAAGTGCTCATAAGAACATTAAGCTGAGAAGCAGGCTCTGTCCCAGTGAGGACGTTAATGACAAGAAGAAGAAGAAGAAGAAGATTTTAATAAACAATTAAACAAGATTGAACTTAGAATTTTTTTTTGTTTGGTTCTTTTCCGCAAAAATGGTTAGTGCATTCACAAGAACAGTCCAATGTGAGAAATTGTTATTTTCAATAAAAGCTTGGTATTATATCCGATCAACCCATATAGATAAACTAGGACTTTATATCAAACCCTTCACTTGTGATACAATTAATTGGTGCGACCCACGAACCGGACTGATGTTTGCCTTTTGCTTCATCGCTATCAAAAAGTTTCTGCCATAAATAATATCTTGAAATCTATCCACTCTCCATCTTTGGTTCAAAAACTACTCCAGCAATACCTCAATATTTTCTTAGGGATTTATTAACAAATAACATAAGGAATCACTCCATATCATATCCAATTTATATCCGATTTATATCAGATATAAAGTTTTTGAACAACCACTCTTTTCTCTGTAGAGCCAGGCTGTAGGCTGCGTTTGCCATCCGGATGGCCGATAACGTCGCCGAGTGGATACACTTACATACAAACATATTTACAGCACTAGCAGATAAGTACAAAATTTAGATTGAAGTTGATTTGGGGGGGAAATATATGGGATTTTCATGTAAAACTTCAGTATTCTTTTTATCTCTGGTGATTCCGGGGACTAGATTAGAAAAGTGACTTTTATGCTGAGCCGCGAATCTGTACTAGCTGTCTTTCTGTAGACCAGTATTTCTGCATGTGTTCTCTAATAAGTTGTTTTTTTAGTCGGCTGCTTGGGCACGTCAGGAGTTAATCATCAATATTAACCTCCTTTTCCCGAGTAGCCTAGATAGCCGCGTAGTGTCGGTAGCGGTTGTTTCAACTGACTTAGAATTAACACTACAGACTGCCTGTTTCGGTGGTAAAAGTCCACCCACAGGTGACCCCTAATTTATGGTGTGATGCGTATCGTGCCTAGGAATGAATGGTTAAGGGAGTCTAAATAAAACCTAACCGCAAACGGAGCCTGTGGGGTACCAGGGCGTCCTCCACAATATTGAGTCCTTCCTGTGCTACCCGGAGCAATGGTGCAGGTGACCTTGTGTTTTCTCCGAGATAATCGGCTGCCCTTCTTCAGTCTCTATCCTGAGGCTTAATAAGGGTGGGATTATGAATATGTTGACATTTAATGAATATTATCACCTATATGGATTCGCATTATGCGTTTTACACAGTGTATTCTGTGCTCTTTTGCCTTTGGCGACTTCAAATAGATACCGATCTGTTTTTTTGTTGCTGGTCTTTTTCGTGCTTAGATTGCAAAAAGCTTAATCCTGCCTAGTTTGGGTAGTGGCTACGGTTAGGTTAGCTCAGATCAATCTTCAGCATAAAAGAACACCAACGATCAATCTTTGCAGACTTATGCAAAATGGTGCAGCCCAAGTTGCGCTAGTTCAAGAACCCTACTTTCGTAGAGGGAACTTCTATCTAGGTGACCTTGTCGACCCAGTTTTTGCTACTTTCAGCAAACTTGAAATGGCAAACTCGCGCGCCATTCCCCGCGCATGCGTGCTCGTTAATAAAGCAATCGTTGCTACACTCATTTCTGAGTTAACTACCAGAGATGTATGTGCTGTCACAATCGATGTTTCTGTTGGTGACCTCAACAGGAAATACGTCTATTGTTCGGTATATTTACCACATGATGAACCATCCCCAACGGACGACTTCAAACGAGTTGTCGTACACTGCGTAACAAAAGGCCTTCCGCTGATTGTGGGCAGTGATTCCAATGCTCATCACATCATCTGGGGCAGCTCAGATATCAATTTGAAAGGCTCCAGTCTGATGGAATACTTAAGTAGTACAGATCTTGGATTACTTAACATAGGCAATCGCTCAACCTTCATGGTTTCTAATAGAGAAGAAGTGTTAGACATAACGCTCTGCTCGAATAGAATCAGTCACGAGTTGACGAATTGGCATGTATCAGATGAGGAATCATTATCTGATCATCGCTACATCTTCTTTGAACATTCAAATGTAATTGCGCAGACTTTGCGTTTCATGAATCCCCGGTCAACAAACTGGGAACTCTATATTAAATTGGTTGCGATCAAATTTCATGGATATTCTCCGTCCATTAAAAATCCAAGTGATCTGGATGATGCCGTTGATACTACAACATCCTACATTATGGAAGCTTTCGAAAAAGCATGTCCTCTGCGGTCTGTAAAGACTACAAGAGGGACCCCATGGTGGAATTCCGATCTGACTAGACTCAGGAAACAATGTAGAAGGAGTTGGAACAGACGTCATTCAGCTGGATCAGAGTAGTTCAAGTCGGCTCGCAAGGCTTACAAGAAGGCTCTTCGTTCTGCTGAACGATCCGGCTGGAAAAACCTTTGTACAAATGTTTCCAGTTTGAGTGAAGTCAGTCGGCTGAACAAAATCCTTGCAAAATCTGAGGATTTCCAAGTGAACGAAATTCGCTTACCTAATGGTAACTTTACTTCTTCCGATGAAGAAGTTTTAGAATGTTTATTCAATACACACTTCCCCGGATGTGTGGACATAGCATCTACGGATGAACCAAATGTCTTTTCATGTAGTTACGAGTCTCTGGCCTCGGCTCGCAGTATCGTAACTACTGAATCGATTCAATGGGCACTTAATAGTTTTACTCCTTTCAAATCTCCAGGAGCGGATGGGATTTATCCTGTTCTGCTCCAAAAGGGATTTGAGTTTATCAAACATGTTTTGAAAAAGCTACTTGTAAGCAGTTTTGTTACCGGATACATTCCCAGATCCTGGCGTGATATTACTGTAAAGTTTAACCCAAAAGGAAGACGTGCGTCGTATGAAGAAGCGAAGAGTTTTAGACCAATCAGTCTGACCTCTTTTCTTCTGAAATGTCTGGAACGCATTATCGATCATCACATCCGTGATGTTTATTTGGCAAACATGCCTCTTCATGTGAATCAACATGCTTACCAATCTGGAAAGTCCACTGTGACTCTTTTACACAAAGTTGTATACGATATCGAGAAAGCATTCGCTCAAAAGCAATCCTGCTTGTGTGTTTTCTTGGATATTGAGGGTGCCTTTGATAATATGTCTTTCGATGCCATATTGGAAGCCGCACAAAACCATGGGCTACCTACAATGATTACCAATTGGATTCATCAAATGCTCAAAAACCGACATCTCTTCTCGACATTGCGTCGAGCAGCGATTCGAAAATTGAGTGTTTGCGGATGCCCCCAAGGGGGAGTCTTGTCACCACTTTTGTGGAATCTCGTAGCAGATACGCTATTGAGGCAACTCAATAATAGCGGTTTTCCAACATATGGATTTGCCGACGACTATCTAGCTCTGATAGTTGGTATGTGCATAAGCACCTTATTCGACCTGATGCAAAGTGCTCTTCAGGTAGTCGAGAGTTGGTGTCGCCAATATGGCCTTTCGGTTAACCCGAATAAAACATCTATTGTTCTTTTTACGGAAAGACGAAACCGCGATGGAATTCGACCTTTACGTCTTTTTGGCACTGAGATTAATGTGACTGATCAAGTAAAGTATGTCGGAGTCATTCTAGATTCCAATCTTTTATGGACACCTCACATTGATTTTAGAGTCAAAAAAGCTTGCATGGCCTTCGGTCTTGGGGCCTCAAACCCAAATATATGAAATGGATTTACACAACAGTTGTTCGACCAATATTGGCATATGGATGTCTTGTGTGGTGGCAAAAGGGCGAAGTGAGAACAATCCAATCAAAAGTGGGCCATCTCCAAAGGATGTGCTTGATGGCGATGCCTGGTGCGTTCTCTACAACTCCCACAGCAGCGCTCGAGGCCCTTTTCGACGTTGCGCCACTACACATATATCTTGAACAAGAAGCACTTTCTTGCTCTTACCGTTTATGGGTACTGGATCTACTGGAGAATAATCCAGTGAATCGTAGATCTACACACACTTCGTTGTTTCCACTTTTGGTGAATTGGGACAAAATTGTCCTTGCTCCAAGTGATCTCACAATTGCTTGTCATTTTCCTTACATTTCCCTTCACGGGAAGAGTGGACGTCTGGCTATTTGGAAAGAAGTATATCAAACAATATAGTATGTTACACTAATGACTCCCTTCTTGAAGGTAGAGCTGGTGCAGGAGTATATTCTCGTGAGCTAAGGCTGAATCAGTTTTACTCACTTGGTAGAAACTGCACCGTTTTTCAGGCGGAAATATTTGCCCTTATGTGTGGAGTGCAATCAGCACTTCAACAGCGCGTAATGGGTAAAGTCATATACTTCTGTTCAGATAGTCAAGCTGCTATAAAAGCTCTCGCTTCGGCCAACTCAAGGTCGAAGCTTGTTATCGCATGTCGAACTCAAATTGAGGAACTGAATTAAGTCAACTCTGTAAACCTTGTATGGGTACCTGGCCATTCTTCCATCGCTGGAAATAAATTGGCTGATGAGCTAGCTCGCGATGGAGCATCTCATGACTTCATTGGCCCAGAGCCGGCTATTCCAATTTCGAAGTGCTGGGTGAAGCTTAAGATAAACTCTTGGGCGGCAACTCAGCACAAGCAATATTGGAATAGTTTGCAAGTTAAAGGAAACTGACAATCTTGCGGGTTAAAAGGAAACTGACAATCTTGCGGCAACCTCTTTGCCAATCTTTGTTGTGTTGTCAAGGCAAGGATAGAAACAAATAAATATCATCGAAGATTCTACTCAGCAAGTATCAATGTAGGCAAGGGTAGTTTGAGTATTTTCGTCCCTGGTTCGACCATTAATTGGACAACACGTTTCAATTCATTTTTTCCCGGATATTTTTTTTCGCAGCGACTTGAATTTCCAATAGTATTTATAATTACTTGCTCACCAATGACAGAATTTTCGACTTATAACGAGACCATTTCCACAAGGTAGTTTGAAGCAAATTAACTTGCTGCCCAATGTATTGAAAAGGCAAATCTAGCTCTGATTGAAAAAAATAGGCTGCTATGAAAGCATATTTACCAAGCCATATTTAAATTGAAACACAGATACATAAGAAAGTTTCAAAAACTTTAACTTCAAATGACGAAATAATATGATACAAAAAAGTTGGATTTTTTTTAGTTTGAATCCAGGTTTTAAATAAATTTTAAAGCATACAGTTTTTTGGTATCTTCCTTCACAGGACAGACGTCTTTGGCGTGAAAAGGATCTCCGCATAACATGAATTTAGCATCCATGTGGTAATGTTTGGTACCATGTACCCAATTTTAGAACCGATGGCATTGAGTGGGATTCTGGGAATTTTCTCCAGGTTTCTGGAAGTATTCCCATGTCACACGGGCATCGAACGTAATTTTTGCATTTCTTAAGCGTTATTATTAATTAGATTATTTTTGTTAAAGTGAACTTAATAATATTCTTGAGAAAGCCCTTTCCGGTGGATGCCAGATTGGGTTTTCTTTTTCATAATGACTACTTGGACTGGTGAAAATCCAAGTGTAGCTCCATTTTTGATCTCTTCAGGTGACGACTTTTGAGCGATTCTTCAAGACGACCTTGAACAAACGTTCAGTTTTATCGTCATCAGCAAAAAAAATCTGCTCCTTCTCTTCAAGATGTTTGAAAAAAAATCGCGATCTTCAAAAGCTTCCGATAAAAGTGACAATCTTCTTTCTTTGCGATTTGGTAGGAAATCTTGATTCTCCTAATGAAGTTTAAAATCTCCTATCTAAATCCTCCAAATTCGAAACAACTGACCACGATTGGCGGCAATCTTTGTTTCTTCATTTGAATAAAAGAGCCTGATCTAGAGATTGCTTCGATTTGATGTTCGGAAAATTTGCCTAGAGCATCAAACTAATTGCTAATTTTGATGCAAACATCAACATAAACCATTTCACAGTTTTGAATCCCTCTTTTTTGGAAAAAAAAAAAAATTGTGAATTCAGAGATGTTTTTCCGAATTTCGGTTCAATTTTGAACCGAACTTGCTTCACAACTTAATGTTTTAAGTTTCCTCGGATATTCACTGGAGGACTACTTAGCTTTGCAGACACGATGACACTCTATGCCCATGTTACATCCTCTAGACGTTTTTTTGTTCATTCTATTTTTAATTTGAATCGAATTAATTCAACCTTCCTATGCAACTAAAAGTTCAACGGAACTCATATGATTGGGAAATCTAAGTGATTGCATTGCTACAAAATTTTTGCTACTGTTTACTGGCGAACCATGCTCAAACAGAATAATAAGTAATCATCATCTATAAAATCCCTGTGTACACAACTGAATGCACATTGCACATATGCAGTTTCATCATCCCCAGAAATCACTTTAGCCGTGAACTTGAAGCCTCCCAATCTGCAACCATAAAGATGTCCGAACAAGTAATTACCGCCGCAAGCGTACTTAAGCGATGATCAACAGAAGCTGCAGAAGCTCACGACATTCAAAATTGAAATTCAAATAATCATGAGTCGAAAATCAGAGTTCAAACGATTTCAACCACGCATTGGGTGGCATATCGATCAACGGTCGTTTAGCAATCGGAAATCTTTCTCTCTCTCCCTCGGTCTTTTTGACCAGCAGCAATCGATCTTTCCGAAAGTGCTATTTTTCAACGTGTCGGGGTAATTACACAGCTCAACTAAGTCGTAAAAATTGCTGCTCGCCGGCCAATCTCTGCTCTTAGACAATCCCAGCCAGAAGAAGGTCACAGACGATTTTTGTCCTTTTACGGTGGACGTGACTTGCAGGTCGTCGGAGGTAACCGGAGATGAAGGTACTGACCGGTGGTGATGATGATGATGACGATGACGACGGTCTACAAGCGCTTATGAATAGATGGTCGCACTATGGGCTATTTTGTCAGTCTGCCTGGGTCAAAATATTTCGAGTTGATCTGTTTAGAGAAATTCTTCATGTTCACTTTGTAGAAAATCACATTTTGAAAAGTAGTTTGTGTAAAATGGGTGACTTACATAATTAATCTATAGATTGGTATACCATCAAGCTACCGTTTATGGTACATCTAAGGAAAATATCTTTTTACCAGCTAGATTTGCCAAATACTCCTTACTGGGACGCACCGAAAGTCCGCCGCCGTGAATGATGATAATTTTTTGGCGGTAAATTATTTTTTGGTGGTTGATAGATGCATGCAACATTTTTCGATGAGGTACTGCTTGGGGTGGTCGAGTGATGAAGAGGAGGAGGATTGGAGGGTGATTAAGCCTTTTGGTAACGATCGACTACACGAAACGAGCCCCAACAAAGGGGACTCATTATGGCCATTTCTCATTAGGTGGCAACAGGTTGGCGATTGTGTGCTTTTCGGGTGTTGTGTTTATGTGGCTTCCTTGTCAGATGCTTTGTGAAAGATGAAAGAGCATCAAAGGTGAGCCCCTGCAAGAAGGTCACCTCACAATAGGCTGCTTGATCGGTGTTTAGTGTGTAATTGAAGCGTTGCAAAATTCGGCGGCTCATTTTGATTGGCTTTGGGTGGGAACTAGCCGATATTGTGTTTCGGTTATTGGAGCTTGATTTCAATCCTATCTTCAATTGAAGACAGAAATTTAGGTCCAAAAAATGTATTGGTATTCACGAATCTTTGAACAACAGTCATGAAATTCTGAACTAAGTAAGGTAGAAGTGCCAATAGAGGAAGAATTAAGCTTGGTTCAATTTGGTTGAACCGCTCAAGCTCAAATAAAACCAATGCAGTAGTTTCTCGATTTTATCAGGCAAAACGCCGTAAATTCGAATTAAACACGAATTCCACAAAAACGAAAAATAGATGATTATTTGATAATTTGCAGTATTTCTGAATTTCTTAGAAGCATGAATTACTGATACTCGAAACCCCCTGAGATCCCAGAAAATGTGTTTGCTGACTACTTGGCTGTTGAAATCTAGTTAAAATTAGCCCAGATTTGGCATTCTAAATTGAGTGTAGAGCCTATTTTATCTTTTTGAGGGGATTTTCTCGATATAACATCGCGAAAATCTATATAAATAAAAATGGAATGGTGTTTGTATGTCACGAAATGGCTTACGAACGAGAAAACAAGTTTCTTTTTTTATTTGAAAATTTTATGTAAATATGAGTATATCTCGAAATTCATGCAACCTAGAAAGAATTTACCTAAGTACTTTTCGATTGCAATTTTTCTGTACTTCCAAATAATCACATAAAAAAAATATTGTTTTCCTCTATTTCGATTTTTTTTTCAAAATCTGTAATTTTTTAAAAAATCATAACTTTTTTGTCCATAATTCTTCCATTTTGAAACATTGTGCAATACATCACATAAGTTGTCCCCTAAAACATATCCAAAAATAAAAAAAAAATCGAAACTGCGTTTCTGGAGAAAATCGATTTTAAAATTTTGTTTTTGAAATAAAAAAATAATCTGTAACTTTTCTTTACCGTGCATATTTTTCTCCATATAGTCCTAAGCAATACCTACAACTTTGTAGAAGATCTCAAATCGAACGGACAAACCGTTTTCGAGTTACAGTATTTTAAAGATTTGAATTTTCCGATACGCCCATCTCAAAAATAAGGCGAGGTTCAAAATGGCGGTCTGAAGGTGCAAAATGTCATTTTTGGTCAAAAAGAATCTGTATGCAAATTTTCAAGCTATTCAAAAAATACAAAAATTAAATTAAAATAAAAATTCGTCGTGTTCGGTGGAATTGCTCCGCTGTTGCCTTCATTTTATCAGCCTTCTCTTGCGATGATCATTTTGCCGTGGTAATGTATCAATCAAACTTGGCGCAAATGTCTTCAAGATATGGGCCACAGCTTCGTTATAGGGGTATGTAGATTGACAAAAAAATTCAAAAAATGAAGTGTTTGATAAACGGACATAACCAAATCTACACTATGGCCGCGAACGTTATCACAAGGCTATAGGAAACTGTAAACTGGAACGTTTAAAGTTTATTATCTGGTAAGCTTGTTATTTGTTTCGCTGGAATCATGGAAGGATATCTACTTCACTTATCAACCGCATTTGCGTCGTCTTGAAATGCCACCAAATCAGTTAAAATTTGTAACAACAAATCTACACCAAAATTGCTCTCGTGAGAGATCCGTCATTGCGGCTTGACGAAGTGAGATCATGAAACGTAGCTTCGTCTAGTGTCAGTGGAAAGTGAAAGAATAGTTTTGTCAGTATTGCGAGCCGGTCATGATGTTTAACAGCCCTGAATTCAAGTCCTCTGCTTTAAAAATTTGTGAAAATATCAATACTTTCCTCTGAAATTGCCACTGTGCGGAATTGAGACAAAACGATAGTTAAAGTGATAAAGAGGATCTAAATAGTTTTGAGTGTTTTCTATATTTTTATTTAGACCTTACTGTTTATCTTTTGACAGATACACGTATTTGGACTTTCAGTCTACACCAAGGAAAATAAGAACGTACAAAATACTGAAATCAACTTTTGATACTCTCTATTGGATATTTTACTAAGTAAGCTCACTATTACGTAGTATAGTTTAAGACATCTCAAGCAGTTTTAATTTGGAATTTTCCGCTTATCCTAAATACCTACTGCCTTGATTGAATAAAAACAAAACCAGTTAAAAAATGAAAACGTATTCTATTGGAATTTGTCTATGATTCAATGCAGATAAGTTATAATAAACCTGAAGCATAAATTGTCCAAGCAATATTTCTACCGTTCCAAACTGCCGTGAATCGCAAGTCAGTCCCATCTGCATTTTCGTCAAAATTGAGTTGAGTTCAGCTTTCAACATCTCTTCCAATGCTCTTTCAGCTGCACTAATGAAATAATAAGATTTGTTCGGAAAAATTAGGAAAAAACAGCAAGTCAAATTGTCCCATAATGAAAAGTAATCGCATATCAGTCCCACTACAGACTTTTGTACCGTGGAACACAAAAATGTAACTTGTTTTGATCATCTTTGTATTTTTCTCGGAAAAATATCGTAGTGAAAAGCAAGTAGTGAAAGTTTCATTAAGATTGAAACATGTTCTAATCCTCTAGAATTTTTGGAATATTTGTATGGAAAACGAGTTTGTAAACTTCACAGCCCATTTTGTCAATGCCTACTTTTTACAGATGGGACTGACTTGCGATTCACGGCAGCAAAGGTACTAAAACTCTTTATCCGCCCATCGCAAGCTGAAACTTGCAAACGACTCAAAATATGATGACGATGAAATATAAAAATCTGCACCTCTGGTGGGTTGAAATATCGCTACTTTGGGTGACAAGGGACCACCGAAAAATAGCAAATAGCTAAGGAAAAAAACAGGTTTTACAAGCTATATTTTGCGAGCTATTTGATGCCATACGGTTAGCCCCTGCGCGACTTCGGACTAGGCAAGCGCAGCCTCTTTAATTACCAACCATCACCCGTTTTAGTAGCAGCAGCCGCTGTTTGTTACCAAAAATGCGAGCATGTGCTCTGCACCTCGAAAGTCTGTACTGTAGGGTGGCCTTTAATGACAACAAAAATCTTAAATTATGAAGCAAAGCCATGCTTAAGGTGTCTGGGTTCTATTCCCAGTTGTTCCAGGATCTTTTTGTTATGGAAATTTCCTCGACTTTCCTGAGCATAGAGTCTCATACCTGCTACACAATATAGCTTGAGCTTGATTGACCGCCCGTGGATGCTACTCCAGTATCGCCAGATCAGCTGCACTTACACAAGGAACCAATCGAATGACTGCTTGGGACTAACAGGCATCCTCAGTGTATAAGTGCTGGTGAACTTCTATTTTTAGCGACAATGGTTCCTGCCACGTCAGAATGCAGACCAATGTGAGGAAGGGGGAGGAATTGATGATGCATTATACTGGCTCCCACGTAGACTGTATATACCACTGCATCTACGCCAGAACATGCGGGAGTGTATGGATTGGGGGAAAGGCATGGCAGAGAGGTTTGCTTTTGTGGTTAGCAGACTGCCTATGAATCAGGCGTAAGGAAGGCATGCGCGTGGAAGAATGGAAGCGTAAGGGAAACGGTTTCTTGTCCGTCTCTGGTTCTAGCGTTTGCTATGAACGAAAAGTTTGAGTGTGATAGATTTAGAATGGAAGATAGAAGCAAATGAGAGATATACAACTTCAAAGTACGTGGAAAGGGACGGGCCTGGGATTGAACCCATGACCTTCTGCTTATGAAGCAGAAGCGGTAGCCATCAGACCACCAACCCCGTTATCTCATACCTGCTACACAATATAGGAATGTAAAAATGACAACTTTTAAAAAGAAAGCTCCCAGTTGATAACTGAGGAAGAGCTGAGAAGCAGGCTCTGTCCAAGTGAGAACGTAATGCCAAGAAGAAGAAGTATATGAACAATAAAACAGTTAGATTTGCATTATCGACAATGGATGGCGCTGTAGCTGATGAATTTCTCTTATTTGAAGAGTCTTCAATCCATATAGAAGAGAGTGGATTCAAACAAATAAATTTGAGGGTTATAACTTAAGATTTGCATAGTTTGATCATTATGGGCCACCCTAACTGCGCAGCTTCGGAAACTGGTCTAAGAGGAATCTAGCCATTTCGGTTTTAATGCGTTTTCTGCTTTCTGCTGTGCGCGGTGGTGATCCTGTTGCGGGTCGAGATCGCGACAGTTTGTTTGAATAATTTATTAACTTGGTCGTTAAAGTTTGTGTGCATTTTTGGCAATTTTGTCGGACTATGATTTTGCAGTCCTTATCGCCTTATAGCGGAACCCGGAGAGGCAGGTTTCTTTTGAGCACGTCCAGCTGAAAACGTAAATCGAAGTCTCATTTTTAGACTGTTTAGACGTTTTAGCTATTTTGGAATTTTTTGAATAAGTAATGAAAGAATCGAATTTAGTACTGTACCATTTAATTCCAGTAGAGTTTGTATCCTTTGACAGATACGCGTATTTCGACCTCAACTGTAAGGCCGTCTTCAGTGTCGTGTACTAGACTCAAAGCTGAGGAGTCTAGAAAAGGAGACTCAAAGCTGAGTATAGTACACGACACTGAAGACGGCCTTACAGTTGAGGTCAAAATACGCGTATCTGTCAAAGGATACAAACTCTAGTGGAATTAAATGGTATAGTACTATATTCGTTATTTTAATTACTTATAGGTATTCCACTAAACAGCTCGAAGATTTATTATCATTTTATGGATGTTATTCGTGTTCCTACATGGCACTTCTTAACTTTTCAAGGCTGTTGTGCAAAGCACGAGCAAAGATTTAAGTTTTCCACTGTATTAAAATTATTATTAAAAGTCCACGAGAGCCCGATTTAGTGTAACTTTATTTTAGAAAGCAGCGTTTTCGAGTTTTGCATTTGCAGCTGGAAATGCTCCTTTCACTTGACACTCTACCGGCGGCGGCGGCGGCCTGAACTCCAGTCGGAAGGCTAATTGATCACCTTCGGGGTTTTGTTGCAGTAAAATTTGATTTTTGCATCAGCTGATTTAGTTATAACGACTGTGATAGCATTTCATACGTTTTTGCATAATGCCGTTTATGCTAATCAAATTGTGGACCTGCTGCGCGTCGCGGTCGCGATCGATGTCGTGGTCTCCATATTCGTAAGCTTAGACAAATTGGTCTAATTTGACAGCATGGTAGCTGGTTGATAAATCAAATATAAATCAAATCATGTTTTGGAACCTTCGCTGATCTTTAGATTGATTTTTCCCTTACAATTTACATTAGAGTTTCAAATAGCAGTAAACAAGATGGGGATGAGTATAGATGACCGTGCAATTCGTAGTTGGTACTTTGTGACTGATCAGAACAATCAGAATTTCACAGAGATTCAATGAATGAGGCTTGTTTGGAATTAGCTTGTGCCCATTCAGCTTGAACTCTATTAGGAAAATCAAGGTTTATTTTTCGAATCACAAAGAAAGGAGACCGTAGCGTTTTCTGGAAACTCTTAAAGATCGCGAACTACTTCTCAAAGATGCTGTAGAAAAGATGCAGATTTTTTACTTATGATGACAAAACTGAACATTTGTTCAAAGTCGTCTCGAAAGGTCTCTCAAGTAACTATATTACATAACAGAATATCTTTTGTTTAAAAGTATTGTAATCAACCGAAGGTTCACTTTTCATCGCATATTAATTTAATATTTGTATCGACCCCGGCTAAGGTACGCAACAGCTCATTTGCCTATTCGGGTAATTATTTGCTTGGATTATTTCTAGCTTTAAGAGCTTGGAATCAACTTCTAAGATTGCACGCGAAGAAAGCATCAAACAACAGTGATCTTTTTATTATGGCTTTGTGCACTAACAGAAAGCTTAACATAAGAAGATCAGAAACGTTTACCTATTATTTCTCTAGATTAGTGCCTTTGAAAACGTGAGTAGAGGCAAAAATCGGCCATTTTGCCGGCCATCTTTAGATTCCGAGATGTTTCACCTTAAAACTAACCTGATTCGTCAATCATTTTTACTAATAAAAAACAACCGCTGACTATGAGGATAAGTGAAAACTTGACAGCATACATAAACATACTCTAAACTAAATTAAGACAGGCATGCACAAGGAATTTACAATTTAGTTCATGAAAACGAATTTTAAGAGGAACAACTCCAGATAAAACTTCAACAGATTTAGTATGAGTAGAATTCATTAATTTCAAACAAATTCTCAAACAACGAAATTGGATTTTTACTAGTTTTGCAAAATGAGATTCAGTGGCACATCCAAAAGTAAAACAATCGTATTCCATAATTGAGCGTATTGTTGTTTTATAAAGAACTATCATATCAGAAGGATGAGCACCCCACCAAGTACCAGTAATAGTTCGGAGAAAATTAATCCTTTTGAGACATTTTTTTCTGGATATATTTAATATGAAAACCCCAATTCAATTTTGAATCACACCAAATACAAAGATATTTATATTATTATACTTGTTCGATTTCATGTCCATTAAGAAATAGATTTATTTTTACTGTGGAAAATTTACGTAATAATATAATACATTTAGTTTTTTGCACCGAAAACGTTATCAATCAATATTATCCAAACAAATTTGCATATAGTGACGTATTATTTCTCTATTATATCCACTAATTTAAATTACCTTATCATCAGCGAATTGAACTAAAAAACATCCATTTGGATAAAAGATGATATATCACATGTACATAAATTGTACAAAAAGTGGCTCCTTGAGGAAAACCAAAATAACTATTACGGGTAAATTTAGACGTCTCATTATGATAAGAATGCATGATTATGAATGAAAATAAGTTTTATATTGTCAATACCTGGCGCAGTGTTTTTGGTAATGGATATTACTAAATTAAACTCATATATTGAAAATGGAGAACATAGTTCTGGAAAATAACTGATTGATTGTTTGGTTTAAAAATTAATAGATTGAGGAACAAAATCTGGGCCAATAAAGCAGGAGAAGAATTATCATAATTTCTTAAATTTCTTGCTACAGATCATAATGTAGACAATGAAGTGTCACTATCAAGATTTTCAATAAAATGTTTCCAATAATTTCGTTTCATGAATTAAGTAGTACGAGTAAACCAAGCTTCTACTTTACAATATAGGGAAAGTGTACCAGTTATGGCCATAGTGGTTCCCTATTTGGTCTTATGTGAAATTTTGATAACTTTCACATTTTAAATTTTTTTGAATGTTTTTAACATCAATTCTATCTTATAACTTACTACTACAAAACTGGTACATCAACCCTAGTAAATAATTTTCTCTAGTACCCAAACAACGAAATTTTTAAAGGCTACCGATTTATTTTTAAGAGCAATTAATCAATCATTATCCCACCAAAACGTAGGATGAATATTTTTTTAATATTAAAAAGAGTTTTCTTTTTCTGTGATTTAAATAAACTATCAATCATTATTTTTATAAATTTTATATAATTTTCAATTGGGGAATTTAAATTATGCAAATTAATTTGTGACACAGAAATTGAATCCGAAAACTTACTCTAATCAACGTTTTTGGTATAACTTGGAAAAGAAGAACTTACATTATTACTATTTTGCGTGAAGGTGAAGATGAATCGAAGCCAAACCTCAAATTTTCAATAGCACAAATCTGGAGAACCAAACATCCGTTTAAGCAGAAACTTAATCGATTAGTCACCACCAGCTAGTGATCAATCGATTAAGTTTTCAGCTCAAACAGGTGATCGGTTCTCCAGATTTGTGCTCTTGAAAATTTAAGGTTTGGCTTCGATTTTTCTTCACCTTAAGGCCGAACGGGACGTCATCATTATCATCCTATCCATTTGAAGAAGCAAATCTCAAGAACCTCTCCATATATCGATGCGAAAAATGTATCACTATAATTCTATAATGTAGTAGAATAGTTTCAATTTTCAGCTTCATCGGTTCATTAAAACTCGAGATTTGCTTCTGCAAAGTTTCGATGATAATTGTTAGAATGAGACAAAAGATAGGGAAAATAACACGGTCTACCGTGTCACCTTAACAAGTAAACATTTGGATGGCTGAGCTTCTTCTCGTGAACTGATGAAAGCAAATTCAACTCCATTTTTCGAGTTTTATTTCAATTGCAATAATTGAATTAGGTAATGGTGGGTAGTCGGACAAGCCTTAATATTCCATGAATATCAAAAGCTATTGAAAACCGTTCAGAAGTTTCTTTCGTAATGCGGTTCCAATCCGTGCCTCCAAATGTTATCAAATTTTTGATAGCGTTTGGGAACTGTCCGGAATTGTTACTGAGGAAGGATTGGGAAGAGTGTATGACTATGTCCTATTTGATCAGTTTGTTAGTTGAGTAATTAGTAACATAGCTATTGTCGAGACATTTGAGACCGTTGACAGGAACCACTCAGAGACCAAAGATCAAACATAAATTCAACAAGAACAAAGTCAGTGGTTGCTACGATAATTTGGATGGAAGATTTTTTGATAAATCAAACTGGATTTTGCAGGAATCAATTCTTTCTTTCAACGCGTAATATCCTTTGATTATTTTGTTTTACCGCGTTTGAAGCTCAGTTAGACTAGATTTGCACCTCAAAGCAAACAGCAATAATTACGAAGTCCCTGGATCCTGACAATAGAAATATTAGTAGTAGAACGCTAGTGGCGCTGTTGTCACAAAACTGAATAAATTTATAAATACTTTTTACTGTAGTTTTTCATTCTTTATTCACTGCCATGTTGTAAAGGATTTGTTATGTTTTTAAAAATTGATTTGACACTTTGAGACCCGGTACTCAGGTTGTCAGCGCGTGGCAAACTAGGTAACACGAACAGTAGTGTCATTAGTATCCTTAGGTTAATGCTTCTACTATCCTGACAGATTTCAAGAATTGCGACAGAAACTAGGGCTAAACCAGGTCCGTCCCACTCGGGCTCAGATTGGGTACCACCAAAGACACATTAAAGACCTCCATGTCCCTTGCAGTTGCCCAAAATTTTATGGCTCATAAGGTAATCTAGAATGCCGTGCAAAGTGTACTGGGATCTGTCAAACTTGGGTACCTTTTACACTACCGAGGGACCAAATGCAGTACTAGAAGTGGTACCAAATCTGAGCCCGAGTGGGACGGACCTGGTACCACTTCTAGTACTGCATTTGGTCCATCGGTAGTGCAGAAGGTACCCAAGTTTGACAGATCACAGTACACTTTTCACGGCATTCTAGATTGCCAGTAGAAGCATTAAGAGTTCTGTTTGATCAGTAGAAGCATTAACCTAAGAATGCTAATGTCGCTGCTGTTCGGGCCTCAAAGTGTCAAATTAATTTTGAAAACCAAAACAAATAATCCTTTATGACATGGCGTTGAACAAATAATGAAAAACCATAATTTAAGGTAATAATAAACAAAATCAGTTTTGTGACAACAGCGCCACTAGCGTTCTACTACTAATAATTCTATTATCTGAACACAGGGAACACAGTAACCTTGGCTTTTTTGACATCTTGAATTTTTATCATTCTGAAATTTACTTCTGAATAAACCACATGTTATATTTAAACGAGCTCTGCGTTCATTCCTAAAACATAATAATTAACTTGAGTGTTTCCTTGAGATCATTCCTCAGCGAAACGGATACGTTTGAATAGACAAGTGAGGGACAAAACCAAATTTAGTCATAATGATTGCAAATCAACAAGGGTATGGACCGGAAGCGAAAAAAAGCATCCTTAATTACTACAACCAATGTCCCAAGTGACATTGATCCTTTATCGTCATCCTGGAAAGCTGATGAATGAGTTATGGCAGATGTTGAATAAATTTTATCGAGTCTCGTTGCTCGTAGTAAAAAAACCACGTGCGCGGAAGATCGCCCCAAAATTACACGCCGCAATTCAATGTTGCCTCTCCATAGCTGAATGAGTTTACTATTAGGTCTACTAGCCTATCGGAACCAACTCGACTAGTTCTGTAAGGTCAAAATCGACAACCGTTGCAACCACTACACTGAAACCAACACATCGCTTCGGACATTGCCCACAATGGGCCTCGTAACTATTTCTCCACACTCTTACACACCTTCCCTATCATTATCGACAGTAAAACAATGTTGTTGATAATTACTGTTTTACTTTTCACGAAGCTTGTTGTAATAGATCATATGCTCAACCTGTTCGGAAAGGGCCCTCCGTTTTCTAGGCTCGTCTCTACGATCGCCTTAACTCCAACTACGGCAGTATCTGATGAGGAGCGCATTGAGGGTGATAAGATATGGCCTTGAGAGGGCACATTTTTTGCCTACCCACTTCCACAATGTTCCGGTTTCATGAACTCCCATGTTTTAACTACAACATCAGCAGAAGCAGCAGCAGCAGCAGTAAAAAATGTGCTATCCGCAAAAAATATGTCAGTTACGAGATAATTTGATCAATCAATTATGCGAAATTGATGTGTGCTCACTACTCTCACTCATAATTGTATCATTACTGTCCTCCCCGAAGGCTTCCGCGGATACGCCAAAACCTGTCTAGAAAACTAGCCTTGGAAGGACCAGGTTGTGTCATTTCATTCATAACTTTGCAGCAGCCGCCGCATCATCATCATCATTGTCGTACAGCTGGATCCGCTCAACTGCTCCACTGCACTGACGGTAAAGTAAGGTTCATTGATAAAAGTTTCGTCCACGCCCCTCAAATTGCATAACCGTGCATCTCTTCAGCAGATCAACCATCCAACGGTCGGACCTGTTTCCCGTCTCGGCTCCGTCTGAGATGTGCTATCCATGGTGGGTCTGAGACCGATATTGACGAAAAAAATGACCACCAATTCTGCACCCACCACTTGAAATATATGATAGTCACCTTAGGCTATTTGTTATCTAACTTTGTCAAAAGCATATCAAACTCACTAATTTAACATCATGATGTTAACTATGGAATGTTGAACAAGAAACCCTTATCAGAAAGTCATTTATTCGATTACTGGCCATCTGATCGCCCACACTGTAATGCTTAGATACCTTTATCTTCCAAGAGATAGGTGCTGAATATGTGGTCATTTTGTTGGTTAACACGGTTTCAGGCACACCGTGCTATCATCAGTCCCATTCAGATGAGGCTAGGCCCCAAAAAAGTAACCACACACTCACACGTGATCCGGTGAACAGAAGGCACCGCAAAAAGCATAATTGATCATTTTTGCACTTTATCGATTATAATTGAGCGCTTCTTTTGGTGCCTAAGAAGCGAGGTTCCGAAAAGCGTCAGCCAATTGTGCAGCATCGATTGGTTCGAAAAAAAATAAGAGTATAGGAGTGTGGAACACCAAAAAAAGAGGAAAGAAATTAGATCCATTTAAAGCAGCAGATTGTTTCATTAGCGCTTCAATGGGAAAAACCTCCACCGCCACGCCGCGTCTATCGATCGGATCTTTTGAGATTTTCCGACTGGTGTATGTTTGATTGGAACATTTCATATGCATGCGTCGGCCTGCGGTCTGTGATTGAGTGCCGATCGAAGCCAAATGATTTGCAATTGAATTCAATTATCAACCGAACTGTTTTTGAGGAATTTTCATTCGTTGTGAACCAACAGCGAGACTCGTTGAGCTACACGATGTAGGTTTCAAATGTGTTCAGGCAGGGTTTTTCCATTTTGGTTCTTTTTCTTCGACGATGTGATCACTCCAAAGCAAATAGAAAATGTTAAGATTAAAGTTGCGGTGGTCTAAAAAGATGACCTTTACTCTGTGTAACTCTAACAGAATATTTCTGTTAGCGATGTTCTTCCCGCCTTCTTGTTCCGACCGGATTCGTAGCGAACACCATCTTTGCAGGGTTGTTGTTCGGCATTCTTGCAACATGCCCTGTCCAGCGTATCCTTCCAGCTTTAGCTACCTTCACGATACTGGGTTCGCCGTAGAGTTGAGCGAGCTCGTGGTTCATCCTTCGCCGCCAAACGCCGTTCTCCTGCACGCCGCCGAAGATCGTCCTTAGCACTCGGCGTTCGAAAACCCCAAGAGCTTGCAAGTCCTCCTCGAGCATAGTCCACGCCTCATGCCCATAAAGGACTACCGGTCTCATGAGCGTTTTGTACATCGTGCATTTGGTGCGGGGGTGAATCTTTCTTGACCGCAGTTTCTTCTGGAGCCCATAGTAGGCACGACTTCCGCTGATGATGCGCCTTCGTATTTCCCGACTAACATTGTTGTCAGCCGTCAACAAGGATCCGAGATAGACGAACTCGTCCACCACCTCGAAGGTATCCCCGTCTATCGTGACACTGCATCCTAGGCGGGCCCTGTCGCGCTCAGTTCCGCCAACCAGCATGTACTTTATTTTCGACGCATTCACCATTAGCCCGACTCTTGTTGCTTCGCATTTCAGGCGGATGAACAAATCTGTCACCGTTTCAAATTTTCTCCCAATAATATCCATGTCGTCCGGAAAGCAAACAAATTGTCCGGATCTCGTGAAAATCGTGCCTCGGCTGTTAAGTCATCGCTGTGACCACATTCATTTATTTAGTTAACATCTAGACAGATAACACTGAATCAACAACTGCACACCGCCGAAGGTCGTCCTAAGCACCCGACGTTCGAAGACTCCAAGTGCTTGCAGGTCCTCTTCGAGCATAGTCCACGTTTCATGCCCGTAGAGGACTACCGGCCTTATGAGCGTTTTGTACATGGTAGATTTGGTGCGGGCGTGAATTTTTTTTGACCGCAGCTTCTTCTGGAGGCCATAGTAGACCCGACTTCCACTGATGATGCGCCTCCGTAATTCACGGCTAACGTTATTGTCAGCCGTCAGCAAGGATCCAAGGAAGACGAACTCGTCGACCACCTTGAAGGTATCCCCGTCTATCGTGACACTGCTACCTAGGCGGGCCCTGTCGCGCTCATTTCCGCCAACCAGCATGTACTTTGTCTTGGTCGCATTCACCACCAGTCCAACTTTTGCTGCCTTGCGTTTCAGGCGGGTGTACAGGTCTGCCACCTTTTCAAATGCTCGGCCGACGATGTCCATATCATCCGCGAAGCAAACAAATTGACTGGATCTCGTAAAAATCGTACCCCGGTTGTTAAGCCCGGCTCTCCGCATAACACCTTCTAGCGCAATATTGAACTACAGGCACGAAAGTCCATTACCTTGTCGTAGTCCCCAGTGGGATCCAAACGAACTGGAGTGTTCGCCTGAAACCTGTAGGGTAAACAGGTATAATACGCCCCCCCAACGAAAAAATGTTCTATCGCAGTAGCAAATGCATTACTTCTAAAATTTTGGTTGCAGTGTTATTTACTTAGTTGGTCATGCTTTGAATGCAACTTTCTTTTGCCAGGTTACTTCGAAAAAGAATACAAGACGTTTTCTGAAAACGGTCCGAATCTTGACTTTTCAAAACAAACCGGGCAATATGCCCCTCCCGTAGAAAAATTTCTGCAGCGCTGTAGAAATGTTTCTTAGGAGAATTCCACCACTTGCTAAGCTTAAAAGGGTGATGCGTTTTACCTGGTATTCACGACATTTTTGAGGATTTGTCGTACAGTAAAGATCTGGTCCGTTGTCGAGCGGCTGTCAACGAAGCCGGCTTGATAACTTCCCACGAACTTGTTTACTATAGGTGACAGACGACGGAAGATGATCTGACAGCGAGAGAAACAGCAAGACCTCTCGCTTTGGCAATTATTGCCCATTACACGGCGACATCATCAGAGACAGTTCGGTTTTGCGTCGTCCGATAGGTTTTGCTCACGGTTTCGCGCGTGTTTTCGTCCCCGGAGTTTTTTTTTTCTGCGCGTATCGTTATTTTATACAATCCGATGACTCTCGAGGGATTGGTTTTGCTTTTTACTGGCTATTGAGCAAAAATATTACTGCACAATCGACAAGCATTTCGCGAAATACTATTTATACTATAAATAAACTATTGTTTTCTCTTATGATTGCCGGCATTCAAAAGATTAAATTGAAAACACTTGAACAACAAATGTTTATGGTCTATCGCCAGCTTTCTAGGCGAATCCTGACAATATACCTTCCCCAACCTCCAACTCCGTAGCACTTATGAGGGTGTCGCTGAGTCGGTGGCCTCTCATTAAGTAAGTGCTACATCAACATTTCCTTCCCCTATCCCAAGTTACGGTAAACATGGGCGTGGCCGGGAATAGTGATATTCATGCTTTTAGTATTCTTGTTTATGATTTGAACAAGGTATACTCCCCTGCCTTGTCCCTGAAAGTAGTCAGGATGAGATTATTAAGAAGAAACATGAATGTTGCTAGTATCCAATCTACGAAGTATACCGTAACTACGCTAACGCTAACGCTAGACGACGGAAGATGATCTGAAATAATACTTTGTAGGCCGCATTTAGAATTGTGATCGCTCGGAAGTTCTCACAATATAACTTGTCGCCTTTTTTGTAGATGAGGCATGTTATCCCTTCCTTCCACTCCTCCGCCTATCAGCTGGTACAGATAAATGGTTAGCCTCTCCGGGCCTATATTTATAAGTCCAGAATCTGCCTACATTCCTTGTCGAACCGATCGTTCCGTCGACTCCGGCCCACGTACCCGACGTTGCCGCCAGCTGCATCGTTGATGGCTGCTTTCACTGTTCTCCAGTAGTCCTCAAGAGGGGCTTCGTCCAGCTCACCCTCTTCCGGTAATGCAGCCTCGAGGTGCCGCGCGTACGCAGTTGCGACATACGGTTGCTTAAACCACTCTAGGTCTGAGAGAGACTCGCGAAGAGGAAAAATATTAACGTCATATGCAGCCCAGATTCTGCTGTCACAAAACGTCAAATGCAGCCCATCGTTTCCATGGCTGAAAAAGTGAAAAGTATTGTATTCAAAATAAACTATTATTTAAAACCTCAGTCAGCAGAGCAGTTTTTCCAAAGATGCTGATAAATCTAAACACAAGACTAGTTATTTGTAATGTCTGCTACGTTTGCTGACATGAAATTTCACTCAAAATGCCGTTTATGCTTCGGTGTGATGTGTAGGGTTCAACCCTGGGTTGCATTAATCATTAGTTTATGATACGATCAGAGTAGGAATAGACTGGGCAAAAGGGGTTAGCAGTTAGAAACAGTGTACGACAGAGCTTGGCAGGAAAAATATAAAACGTAGTGCGTGGAACAGTGAATTCAGAGGCTGTCCTGCATCCTCCAAATCGGGGGTGACCCATTTCGCATACAGACGTTTCGCATAAGGACGTTTCGCATAAACCAGTTTCATATAAGAACAGGTAGCATTTTAAAGAAGGCATATAATTCTCTTTATGCCAAACGTCCATTATGCGAAACGTCCACCCATAAAATTATGCGAAACGTCCTTAAGCGAATCGTCTTTATGCGAAACGTCCCTCCCCCTCCAAATCTCCGAATACCCATATTCTAGATGATGCAAACGCAATAGTTTTTTTGCTGAGATGGTCATGTGCGAGCTTGAACGGCTTGCGCAAAATTGATGTACACTCTGAGTGGAATAAGAAAAAATTCAGCAATCGCAGAAAAAAAAGACCGTCTCCGCGAGTCTCGTCTCAGCTCTAGGCCATACCGGGGTGGCCGTCGGTACCTTACATTGTTAACGACGGAGAGTTTTGGGCGCAGCTTAACCATCACCAGATAGTGGTCAGAGTCGATGTTAGCGCCACGATGGGTCCTGACGTCGATCATGTCGGAGAAGTGCTGTCCATCAATCAGAACGTGGTTGATTTGTGATTCTTTTTGCTGTGGTGATCTCCAAGTGCACCGGTATGGAAGGCTGTGGTGGAAGTAGGTGTTACAAATGGCCATATTCTTGGAGGCTACAAAATGAATTAGGCGTAGGCCATTTTCGTTCGTCAGCCGGTTAGCGCGGAATTGCCCAATAATCGGTCTGAATTCCTCCTTCTGGCCAACCTGAGCGTATAGATCTCCTATGACGATTTTGAGGTTGTGGCGTGGCGTAAGAAGCGTCTTTATCATCATCAGTGCTTCAGGAGTGATCGGCCACCACTCCATCACGCGCCTCTGCATATCAACCATCACTATAAATGTTGTTCCTAGCTCGTGTGTGTTGCCGCAACTCTGGTAGATGGTATGATTACCTCTAAACGTTCGCATCGTTGATCCCTTCCAAAACACTTCCTGCAATGCTATGATGCCGAATCCACGGTCCTTCAGCACATCGGCGAGTATGCGTGTGCTCCCAATGAAGTTGAGAGATTTACAGTTCCACGTACCGAGCTTCCAATCGCTAGTCTCTTTACGTCGCTGTGGTCCGCTGGCTTCCAGGGCCTGTCGCCAACCCAAAGATTTCCGGAGGCCAATTCCCCCTAAATGTTTGGAGGACCATAGAGCGCAGTTTAGCTTAGAGTCCTCTCTGGCACTCGTACGATGATCAGCCACCCCTGACATGGGAAATAGACGCTGTTGTGAGCCGCTCCTAACATGGAGTACAGACGCAAAAGCAAACCCACCCTTTCCTGTCAGCATACGACCAAAGTTCCCACCGTTGTTAGTTACCCGATCTTGCCTAAGGTTACTCGTAGGGGAACATGGTCCAAGACGCATTGATGGGGTAAAATGGCTCACTTCATTGAATCATTCCTACAGCTTTTCCATTTGTATTCTATGCCAAACGATGTTAACATATGTTTACACAAGAGTTGCCGCTACAACCCTTGAACATAAACTCACAGATGTTTCCTTAAATTCCCGGTGAAATTCAACATTTTTCAATTTTTTGCCCAAATGTTAAGGTTTTTTGATGATTTTATTAACGAATAAGCGTTTCCATGCCACAGAGCAAACTCATGGAGAAACATGGTTGCTTACTCCTAGTTCTCCATACTAAATGGCATTCTACCCCACCCACTCGGTCGTTTTGAACCACCCCCATTTTTCAACCAACTTTTCTACACGATTTAAGACCGTTAAAAAACTCAAATTCGGTAAATGTTTTCAGTGTGGTAGCTAGCAAATATTGTAAAGTTACTGTTAGGACTTACAATGGTGTTAAAATGTGGATCTCATTAAGAGAAAACGACACAAATTCTTGAAGTGGCATTTTGGACCATTTTGCCCTACCCCGGCCAGTACCACGAGGAGGTAGGGATAGCAGTTGCTGGGCAAGAGGCTAAGGACCACACAAAGGGGTCTACTTTAATCCTGCAGGTACGCGAGGTACCAACGGTACGCCATGCCCAGTCATTTACCGTGCCTGAATAGATAATGTATCGAATATAGGGTAGGTGTACCAGTTATGAACATAGTGGTTCCCTATTTCGCCATACGTGATTATTTTCAGGTCTTCAAATTTTTATGTGTTGTAGTAGTTAGATTTAAGATATACTGATATCTTGATGTTAAAACATTCAAAAAGGTCTGAAATGTAAAAGACAATGCGCATCGTACCATCGTGCTGTGCGTACACGAATTATCTCTGCTATTGGAAGTTTTCTTGAAAACTACCTAAAGCAATAAATCAGTACTTTTCAGTGCTACATAAACAGTAGTTTTAAGTGCTAAAATAAAAAAAAAGGTACTTTTCAGTACTATTTTTTTAACTATTGATCCCTTTACGATCCTTGTTTGGACCCGTGCCTTCGATTTTTCGTTGGACCCGTTGGCGAAAGCTAGCGGTGGTAATCCTTCTTGGACACCGTCTTGGGAAAAAACCTCTCGAAGGTCACGTCTTCTTTCGTTTATTAATTAAACATGGTATCAACAACTAACAAAAGGAAGGGTGAATCTCTGAATTCACAACTTCTTTCCAAAAAAGTGGGATTTAAAACTGTCACTAAACGTAGCAAGAATGGAAGAAAGGACGTTTCCCCGAAATGCGAACTTTCTTCCAAGGGTGAAATGAATAATTGTATCGAAATGAGCAATCAATTCGATGCGCTAGACAAATTTTCCGAACACCAAATCGAAGCAGCATCTAGCCCAGGCTCTTTGATTCAAGTGAGGAAGCAAAGAGTGCCGCCTATCGTGGTCAGTTGTTCCGAATTTGGGGGATTTAGGCAGGAGATCTTGAACTCCATTAAGGGAATCAAGGTTTCCTTCCAAATCGCAAAGAAAGGAGACTGTCGCGTTTTGCCGGAACATCTTGAAGAGAAGATGCACATTTCTTTTAATCATGACGACAAAACTGAATATTTGTTCAAAGTTGTCTTAAGAGGTCTCTCAAGTGACTATAAGTCTCCTGAAGAAATCAATAATGGATTAAATCATTTACTTGGATTTTCCCCAGTCCAAGTAATCATTATGAAAAAGAGAACCTAATCTGGCATTGTTCGGAAAGGGCTTTCACAAGAATATTATTAAGTTCACTTCAACAAAAAAGAACTAAATAATATTAAAGCTTTAGAAGAAGCAAGACTTATGTTCGATGTCCGTGTGACATGAAAACATTTTCAGAAACTTGGAGGAAATTACCAGAACCCCACTCAGTGCCGACGGTGCCAAAAGTGGGGCCATGGTACAAAAAGTTGTCGCATGGATGCTAAATGCATGTTTTGCGGAGGTTCTTCTCACGCCAAGGACGTCTATCTAGTGAAGGAAGATACCGATAAGTTCTTATGCGCCAATTGCAAGGGCAATCCTAAGTCAAATTTTTGGTCTTGCCCTTCGCGCAAGAGAATCGTTGAGGCTCGTGCCATGCAGATGAAAGATAATATCCATTACGATAACGGTCGTTTCCGGAATTTGCCTGGTAGAGTATCAAACAATGCTCATTTTTAGTTAACGATCGCTTGATCATGAATCATACCCATCAGGAAGATCATAATCATGCTCATTCACAAACTAATTTTAATCCATCGGGTGGCCGTTCGAATCTTTCAACTTCGAATGTATCTACCCACGGTAAATCCTTCGCCGATATCGTAGCAGGTAATATGAACTCCTCCCCTATTCGTACTATGAGTACCCATTCTACTTGTTTCAAATCAAATGGAAAAAATCCTGCCGCCACAGGAACCATCTACTCCGCCTCTTCGTCTACCGAAAATTCTAATGGGAAATCATCAAATGTACCCACTTCAAGTGATATGTCTGCCTCTGATTTTAATTTTCTAACTGAACAATTAAATCTAATGATTGATGCAATGTTCAAAGCCACCACCATGACTGAAGCAGTCCAAGTAGGTGTAAAATTGACTAATCAAATTGTTATTGGATTACGTTTTTCTAATGGATCCAAATAATAATGTAAATATTTTAAATTGGAATGCTCGTTCTTTGAATGGTAAAGAGGACGAGCTGTTTAGCTTTCTTACAGTTAATAACGTGCATATAGCAAATATTACCGAAACGTATTTAAAACCTGGATCTAAACTCAAAAGAGATCCTAACTTTTTTGTTTATCGTAATGATCGACTTGATGGGGCATGTGGGGGAGTTGCAATCATCCTTCATAGGCGTATAAAACATCAACTGTTATCGTCATTTGAAACTAAACTTTAGGTGTTTCAGTTGAAACACAACTTGGTAAATATTCTTTCATAGCTGCCTATTTGCTTTTTCAATGCTCTGGACAGCAAGTTAATTTGCTCCAAACTGACTTGCGAAAATTGACTCGCAATAAGTCAAAAATTTTTGTCATTGGTGACTTTAATGCCAAACATTGGTCATGGAATAATTCTCAAAGTAATTCCAACGGCAGAATTTTATATGATGAGTGCTCTTCAGGATATTTCTCAATTCAATACCCTGATAGCCCTACATGTTTTCCCTCGTCTAGAAATCCATCTACCATTCATTTGGGCTTAACCGACTCTAGTCATCTTTGTGGCCAATTAGTTACTCATGCTGATTTTGATTATGATCATGTCCCTGTTACATTTCAAATATCCCATGAAGCGATTCTCAATCCTATCAGCTCCACTTTCAATTATTTTCGAGCCGACTGGAATATATATGAAACTTTTATTGACTCTAATATTGATGTTAACATTTCATTACAAACTAAACTTGATATTGACAATGCTCTTGCACTTTAACAAATTCCATTGTTGAAGCTAGGAGCATTGTAATTCCGAAATGTGAAGTAAAATTTGAATCCGTGATTATAGACGATGATCTTAAATTCTTGATCCGTCTTAAAAACGTGAGGAGAAGGCAATTTCAACGCACTCGCGATCCGGCTATGAAAATTATATGGCAGGATTTGCAGAAAGAAATCAAAAAACGTTTTGCTCAATTAAGAAAAAAAAATTTGAAAATAAGATTTCTCAATTGGACCCAGGCTCTAAGCCCTTTTGAAAATCATCTAAATATTTGAAAAAACCTCAGAAGCCAATACCGGCATTGAAAGAGGAAAACAAATTATTACTAACTAATTGCGAAAAAGCTCAAATACTTGCTATGCAGTTTGAAAGCGCGCACAATTTTAATTTAGGACTTACTAGTCCAATTGAAAACCAAGTTACTCAGGACTTCGAAAATATTCTCAATCAAGAGAACATTTTTGAAAATTCCTGGGAGACTGATTTGGAAGAAGTGAGAACTATTATCAAACAATTCAAAAATACGAAAGCTCCTGACGATGATGGAATTTTCTACAACCTGATCAAGAAACTTCCAGAAAGTAGCTTAGCATTTATAGTTGATATATTTAACAAATGTTTTCAATTAGCATATTTTCCTGACAAATGGAAAAATGCTAAGGTTGTTCCAATTTTAAAACCAGACAAAAATCCTGCAGAAGCTTCTAGCTATCGTCCAATCAGTTTGCTTTCCTCCATCAGTAAACTTTTTGAAAGGGTCATTTTGAACAGAATGATGGCCCTCATCAACGAAAATTCATTTTTTGCCAATGAACAGTTCGGATTCCACCATGGACATTCGACCACGCATCAACTTTTACGTGTAACAAATTTGATCCGCTCATACAAATCTGAAGGCTATTCTACTGGTCTTGCTCTTCTAGACATAGAAAAAGCATTCGACAGTGTTTGGTTTGATCCTAAAATTAATAAACTTTAATTTTCCAACATACATTGTTAGAATAATTCAAAGTTATCTGTCAAATCGTACGCTTCAGGTTAATTATCAGAACTCCATATCTGAAAGACTTCCTGTAAGAGCTGGTGTTACCCGAGCCAGCATTTTGGGGCCAATTTTATACAACATTTTCACATCTGACTTACCTGAGTTACCTCAGGGATGTCAAAAATCTTTGTTTGCGGATGACACAGGCCTCTCCGCCAAAGGACGAAGCCTACGTGTCATCTGTAGTCGTTTGCAAAAAAGTTTGGATATTTTTTCTTCATACTTGCAAAAATGGAAGATTTCTTCTAATGCTTCCAAAACTCATCTAATAATATTCCCACACAAACCAAAAGCTCTTTATTTGAAACCATCAAGTAGACATGTTGTCACGATGAGGGGGGTTCCAATAAATTGGTCAGATGAAGTTAAGTATCTAGGGCTCATGCTAGATAAGAATTTAACTTTCAAAAATCACATTGAGGGCATTAAAGCCAAATGTAACAAATATTTAAAATGTCTCTATCCCCTTATTAATAGAAAATCAAAACTTTGTCTTAAGAACAAGCTTTTGATATTCAAACAAATTTTCAGCTCAGCCATGTTGTATGCTGTACCAATATGGACTAGCTGTTGTATTACCAGGAAAAAAGCTCTGCAGAGAATTCAAAATAAAATTTTGAAAATGATTCTGAAACTTCCTCCCTGGTATAGTACCAATGAGTTACATAGAATATCCAATGTTGAAACATTGGAACAAATGTCAAATAAAATAATTTATAATTTCAGGCAAAAATCGTTACAATCTTCTATTGCCACGATTAATGCGTTATATGTTTAGGTTAAGTTAGGTTAAGTAAATTGAAAACATTTTTTTTTTTCTCTTATAAGCAGATGAAATCAACTCACCTGTAAAAAAATCTGAACTGCTACGGCTAATGAAATGTAATATGTTGTTAACAAAATGTTAATAAAATCTTTGATTTGTTTTACCAAATTAGGATGATAGTGTTGTCTATTAACACAGAACGCCTAGATATAAGAAATGAATGTAATGTTTGAAATGATACTAATAAAGAAATTAAAAATAAGGTATTTTTTGGTCCTTCAGCAAAGTATTTTATTTAAAATGTGAAAGTTATCAATATTTCACATATGGCCAAATAGGGAACCACTATGGCCATAACTGATACACTTTCCCTACTATAAACTCATAGTGTATCATTGTTACTAAATTTATTTCAAAATATAAAAGCCAAATCATGATTCAATTTTGAGGCGTTTCTTCATCCGTCCTCTCAGTGATTCGATCCATCAATCGTTGAATGCGACCGTGTCTAGTTTGCATCTGGTAGCTTCTCGTTCTACGAGCTTGCCTCCTGGCGGCAATAATCAACCTTCGGGGACTGATTTTGGTAACATGTCTACAGGTCGGACAGGTACGTTTCTTCTCCAGCCACATATCGATGCAACGTTCATGATAGCTGTGGGAACACTCCAGCGCCTTCACGTTGCTGTCCAGCTCTTCCAGACAAATGGCACATTCTTTCCTGTTGAATCAGGAAGATAGATAAGAGTTTAGTGGCAATATTGAATGAAATGTAATATTTTACTAACTTGGCGTCGAATGTTGACGATGGTTCCTCATCGACCGTATTATCCATAAGTTAATAAAAAATCGACAAAAACAAAAATATTTGATTGATGTTTTCAAATGATTTACAGCCTACTGAGGGTATGAGCGAATACATCGCGAAAGTTGCACTCAGATCAATACCGTTTTCATTCAGATCAGACGGAAAAATTAAGATTACAGCCTTCTTAACCTTAGAACCTTAATTTGATATTATGGTACTAATAAAGTAGATCTAAATTATACTTTTGTTCTAACTTATTAAAAAAGAAAACCAATCAATATCTTTAGCTGACTTACCAGAGAAAAATCTGGTTTACCACGCCAAATAATTCCAAGCCTTTTGGACATTGGACAATCCATTTCATACAGGAGTTGTACCTTCTTCTTTTTCTTCTTGGCATTGACATCCCTACTGGGATAAAGCCTGCTTCTCAACTTAGTGTTCTTATGAGCACTTCCACAGTTATTAACTAACAGCTTTCTTTGCCAAAGTTGCCATTTTCGCATTCGTATATCGTGTGGCCGGTACAATGATACTCTATGCCCAGGAAAGTCAAGGATATTTCCATTACGAAAAGATCCTCGCCCGACTGAGAATCGAACCCAGACACCTTCAGCATGGCTTTGTTTTGTAGTCGCGGACTCTAACCACTCGGCTAAGGAAGGAGTCGTACTCACATGGTTTGATTAATTCGGGAAGTATTCATTCACCAGGATATCGAAATAAATTTAATCCTCTTTTTAAAAAACCCAGCGCGAATCATTGTTTTTGCCTTGATTGGTTGCTGATCTTCGGTTCTATCCAGGGATCCAGACCAAAATTTTGTGCATTTCCTTATTCCATTTCAGTCGTCCTGACTGCGATAGGAGGAGGACGTTCGATCGACGATATCCTTGGGAACCAATTTCCACTTGTGTTTGCTCCTACTTGGCAATCAAACCATGGCTTGGATTACAGAAATTGCAGAGATACGGTGTCCCAGTGCCAAGATATGATTGTAAAAATGAACTAATTCCGTTGAACAAAAGGTTGTTTGTCTATAAAAGACGGTAAATGGGCCTTCCTTAGCCGAGTGGTTAGAGTCCGCGGTTACAAAGCAAAGCCATGCTGAAAGTGTCAGGGTTCGATTCCCGGTCGGTACAGGATCTTTTCGTAATGGAAATCCCGTAATCCCTGGACATAGAGTATAATCGTACCTGCCACACGATATACGAATGCGAAAATGGCAACTTTGAAAAAAAAAATCTAGTTTAATAACTGTGGAAGTGCTCATTGAACACTTATCTGAGAAGCAGGCTTTGTCTCAGTGAGCCAATTAAGATTGAGCCGAAATATTACACTTCAGAATTATTTTACTAAAAAAATTCGTTTACAGCACAGACTACTTTCAGAAAGTTCTCATAATCGTGCACCGTCCCACCACGGAAGCTAATCCCAAACGCAATTCACAAGAATACGGCCTGTGATTGATCCGCCTAGATTAGTTTTGTTTAATCTTGTTATTGTCAAAATGTAAGTTGGCCGTGTTAAACTGAAGAACACAAACCCCCAATAGTGTTTCAATTCCTTTTGCTACCTTCTTCAGATGCTTTTGTCGAGATAGTTTCTTCCTCTGACGGTGGCGGCAGTGGGTGCATTGTTCGAGAAATTTTCTCATCGAAACGCTTTTTTTCGGGTGCAATTTCTTCACCGGCTCAGGTGTAATAGGATTTGACCAAATATTTCGTAACAAGTTCGTTTCCATTTTCCCATGCAAAAAGATCCGACGTGTTACCTGATTCCAGTGCATTGTGCACCCAAATCGGAAGCTGATTACGGAGAATGCGATCATATCTTCGGAATGGTCACACAATCTGAGGTTCAAGAGGTAATCTTTCGATCTAATTTTGGTTTGCTTTGGGAAAGTTTGCACCTGAATTAAAATTGTACGCGCTTTCAAACTGCATTGCAAGTTTTTGAGGGTTACCACAATTATTTAGTTAGAAATAATTTGTTTTTCTCTTTCAATGCCGGTATAGGCTTCTGATACTTTTAAAATGTTTAGATAATTTCCAAAACTGCTTTGCGCACGGGGTCCAATTGAGAAAATTTATTTTCAATTTTTTGTTTCTGAATTTAGTAAAACCTTTTTCAAATTCTTTTTTCAGATCCTACCATATAGTGCGTAGAAAAATCCTTCTCCTTACGTTTTCATGACGGATCAAGAGTTAAGAACCATAAATGACGGATTCAAATTTTACTTCCCATTTTGGTATTGCAATGCCTTTTGCTTTAACAATGAGTTTAGTTAAAGTTTCGAGAGCATTGTCAACATGAAGTTTTGTTTACAAAGAAATGTTAACATCAAGACTACTATCGATATATGTTTCATATGTATTCCAGTCGGCTCAAAAATAATTGAAAGTGTAGCTGATAGGATTGAGATTCGCTTCATGGGATGTTTGAAATGTAAAATGGGTATGATCAGAATTGAAATCAGCGTGAGTTACCAGTTGTGAAACCAGCGTGAGTTGGGTTGGGCCCAGATAGCCGTAGCGGTAAACGCGCAGCTATTCAGCATGACCATGCTGAGGGTCGTGGGTTCGAATCGCACTGGTCGAGGATCTTTTCGTAAAGGAAATTTTCTCGATTCCCAGGGCATAGAGTATCATCGTACCTGCCACACGTTATACACATGCAAAAATGGTCAATCGGCAAAGAAAGCTCTCAGTTGATAACTGTGGAAGTGCTCATAAGAAAACTAATCTGAGAAGCAGGCTTTGTCCCAGTTGGGACGTAACGCCAGAAAAAGAAGAAGAACCAGTTGGCTACAAAGGTGACTAAAGTCGGTCAAGACTCAAGTCAGGCATTAAAGTCACTAATGACAAAAAAATGACATTTTGCGAGGCAATTTCCGCAAGTCAGTTTGAAGCAAATTGTTGCACAGTGCATTGAAAAGACAAAGAGGCAGCTATGAAAGTATATAGTATTCAACCGAAACACTCAAAGTTTCAAAAACTTTGGATTCAAATGACGGATAAAGTTGATGTTTTTTACGCCTATTAATAACGATAGCAACTCCACCACATGATCCATCCGGTCGATCATAACGATGAACAAAAAAAAAAGTTAGGATCTTTTTTTGAATTTTGATCCAGGTTTCAAAAAAGTTTCAGTAATAACAGCTATATGTTTTAGCTTTCATTAGCAATATTTACACCAACTTGGATCATTATATCAATCATTTGATTAAATCGTTCAGTTAAAAATTCTAAATCCGCCCCGCAATTTGCATAGCATAGCATAGCATAGCATAGACTGACTGTACATGTCAATGGTTGCTACTCCGTGATTGATCGGAACTGGTAAGAATTGCACTACGATCCAAATGAATAAGGGATGGGAGTTTCCGCTTACTCTCGAAGTGCAATTTTAGCAGATCTAATATTATTGATCAATAACGGCACCGGCCAAGTCCTTACAGTCAGTTGGGATGGGGAAGGAATGTTAGGGTGTAATGATTGTCGCTTCTAGAGACTGAGAATACCATCTGCATCTCCACAATCACCACGGGAAGGGTGTTAATTAGTGAGGGAGGAAAAGATCTGGGAGTCACCTCTGGTCGATGATGCGATCCATGGACAAGGGGGAAATATACGACTTGTGTTTAAGGCTAGTTTTGTATTTTTGTCTCAAAAAGTTTTTGGAAAAAAATACGTCAACATCTATAATGTCGAACAATTCAAAAGACGTTTTTATGAATAACGAAAACTGAAAATTACATGTATATATTTCAACTTATATGAAACAGGCATAATGCCGACACTTGTAGTGACGAACCATACATAGTTTGTTTGAAAATTACATATGAGTATTACTTTGCATTTTGTCTCGAGATGGTAGAAGTTTTAGAAAATACGTCAACATTCACAATGTCGAACAATTCAAAAGATAATTTTTAATAAAGTCAAAAAGAGAAAAATATATGTATATTGAAATTGTATAAGAAAAAAGCATAATGCCGACACTTATAGTGACGAACCATACAAAGTTTGTTTTAATATTACATACAAGTTACGCTTTCAAGAAAAAATGTGTTATCATAAGCATGAAACGAACTCACCAGTTGGTAATCCATTCTCGACTGAACACAAAACTGACACTGACAGCAAAATTTCTTGGCGTCCCGAAAACAAACCGTCTTACTTGGGCCTTCCCAAATACGTACCCAGCAAGACGCTCCAAAACAGGAAGAAAAAAAAATCTCCGGCAACGAAAAAACGCGTGAATCCGTCGGCAAAATCAATCGGACGACGCCAAACCGAACTGTCCTGCTTGGGCTTCACGAAGCACTCTCTAAATCCGCCCCGCAATTTGCGCATACAAACTTTTTGGTATGTTTTTTCACATGACAGATGTCTTTAGCGTAATTTTCAAAAGCTCGTTAAGTATTTTTGAGTATGAAACTTCTTCTGTGGCGTTTTTTATATGACACGCTAGCTAAGGACAATGTATTTCGATCCATAGTAAAAAACAACTTCCCAAAAGTGTTTAGTATTGCACTTTTATAATCGAAAGAGTGTGAAAGAGAAGAGAAAAGAAATACGTGTTCTAGTGACACTCGAACGGTATTGCAAAAAGGGACGTATTAATGGTAAATACTTGGGCTCAGTCTGGCTTTCTATTCCGCAGAATCATTATGTATTCTGTAGCTAAGATAGTGTAACAGCTCCAATTAGAGCTCCAGGATCAAACATCAGTTGTACCTCAAATTTCAATTGGCCTTATATCAACAACAGTTCAACCGATTTTCAAAGTACTTTCGCGTATCTCATGTTCATATTGCATAACTCAGTACGGTAGAAGAAAATTGTTTATAGGGGTGTTCAAATTTCCCCTAGAGCAATTAAACCAATACAATTTTTTTGCACACTTGTACCGTTATGACTCAAAATCCGGACACTTAAGCACCGCATTAACTTCAAACATAATTTTTACAATTAAAGATAATTATTTCCATTATGTACTGTGTATTTTGACGTTGTTAAATGTTTATTTTTTGGCATAGTGTGATAAAAAAGCGATTATTTATTCAAAAAACGTTTAAATATGCGAAAACAAGAGATGTATCTTGCTTCGAAATCCGGACACTCATATAAAGTTGATTCGAATTCCGGACACTCATTTTTGACGGAATTGTTGCATGCTTTGTAAAAAAAAAATCAACTAATATATAGTTGATTTCCGGATTTTGAACAGTTCACTACAAAATAAATAACTCTGAAGCTACCAGAAAGGTAAAAACAGTTATGGCAAAATTGCTACTCTTCACTTCATGGCAACTATAAGATGCAGTCCAACACGCGCTGACATGTGTGAGAATCGAAACACATTTCGTTCTTTTGTTTTTGTTATTAATATTTTAATGCCTCCAACGATACATTAAAATCTATAAGATACAATTGAAGTTAAAGAATAGTTTAGTGCATAAGTGTTTAAAGAAAATTTTAATTTTATGTTATGAAAAAATGTGGAAATTATCATAATGTCCAGCTTTCGAAGCGTTCGGCAATTCTAAGCAAAACGGTACCCACTCTACTTTGTAATGTTTTAAAAATTTTTGAATTTGAAACGACTAACCCTACTTATCAACATACAATTTTTATCAATTTACATTTAACTAACCCTACTAGCCCAACATCCACTAACCAAAGAAACTTAACAGTATCAAAACATTTAAGGCACACATTAAATATCTAAAAATCCTGTAACACCTTTAGTGTGACCTCTACATGTTGATCCCTTTGGATTTGATCTAGATAACTTATAACTTATCTAGATTAGTTTGATCTCTTGACAGAAACGTTCTAGTGAAAAAATCGATCTCTCATGATGTTTGGTGAGACATTTCTGACACCAATTTTCTTGTAGAATAGCAAAGAACATGCTTGACCTGAAAAATAAATTTAATCAAAAATTCAAATTACTAGAACGAACTGACAAATTCATTTTCTCTAAACTGTCTGCCTATGAATCAAAATTCAAAGCAATGACATGTAGTTTTTTCGACATTAATTTTAATTCAGTAATCTAGAAAACATTTTCAAGTAGAAGTTAAGTAGAATTTGAATAGAAAATTTTTCAAATTTTTTTACTAAAAATCTACGAAAAACCCAAAATTATCTTTTCTTTTGCCCATAAATCATTTTTTAAGCAATGACATGTAATTTGTATGGTGTGAATTCGCTCTTAGAAATTCATTGAAATTGTTTGGGAATAAATTAGAGCAATTCTCGCTGAAACCAGGCCGCCATCGGCACCTATCGTTAGAATTCCAATTTTATGCCACTGATCGCTAGTTTTCGATAAAACTTAAGGGTGGTCCTTTCTGTTTTCTCAAATTGGTGGACCCCTCGTACGCCAGCAAGCTGAACAGTTTGCGAGAAAGCCCATTTTTGATAAATCTTGGGTATTTCTTCACGTGATATGTCTCATATTTCGCTTGGAACACATAGCAAACTTGGTGGAATCGTATAGAGAAAGGATATAGCTTTCACTTAAAGTTAAAAAAATTTGGCGCCCATTTTGAATTTGGCCGCCATCTTGAATTTTGTTAGAAAAATCGCTTTTTAACCATTAGCGCACCGCTCGTTTTGAATTCTGAGATCACCATCAGAAAGCTGAGGAAAAATTGCGTAAGATAGGCTACAAAAACAAGGTGAAGAGTTTTTAATTTTGGCAGACAAATCTGAAAACTATTCAAAATCAATGTAACAGTCGTTCAAGTCATCGTGCAAGAGTTTGGTTTATGTTTTTTGGGGGTGAACCCAAACTTTTGCACGGGAGTGTCACTTCAAAGCAAGAAATTTCATTTTTGAGACAAAAATCACCAAATATTAAAACTCTGTTGTTGAAATTTTAAGTCTATGTCCAATTAACCTTCGGGCTGTCGTACTGTTGCAACAGAGTTACCTATCAACACCAAACTAAAATTCCTCATGAATCTTCTATATCGGTTTACCTCAAAATCCCGTCTCCGACTCGAATGCATCCTTCCGGTGTAAAATGCCGTTAATACACAACAAATAACTCAAAATCCAGATAATTTCTAAACTTGTGGTCTTCAGTAAAGTTGTTTTGAAGGTTGAGCGCTATCTTTATTTAATTCGGTATTTGACCGTTAGATGCCGCCAGTGAGCATGACACTTTCGTTTTACAGATATCAGGATCTTGACCACATAGAAAGATGGTGTCTTCGGCAAAGTTGCTTGGTAAGTCAAGAGCTACCATTGTTCGAGCGACTTGATTTAAAATTGCTCGTAAGCATGGAAATTTGTGTACAAAATGTAAAACACCTCCACTTTGTGGCAAAATTTTGAATTCCATGGGTCAGATACAGGTAGCTTCTGAGCAACTGAACAACTTTGCCGAAGACGCCATCTTTCTAAGAGGTCAAGCTAGTGAGGCTTTCTAAGAGGTCAAGCTATCTGAAAAAAGTTTCATGCTGACTAGCGCCACCAAATTTTGAATCAACTAGCTCGCACAATGATAGTCCTTGAATTAGTGATCAACTTTGCCCCCTGAGTCTATTTTACACATTTTCGTCCCCCTTGATATATAAATCGCTCCCAGGGAGTTCAACTTTGGGAACCATTGTCTTAGATCATCACGGAGCTTCAAGCCCAATAACATAGTACAAGAGTCAATTCCAGCTTTTTGCACTAACTCGCCATAAATTTTGAATCACCTCTTTTTGACATTTCTTGTCTACACTATAGTTTAACCAAAGGAGGTAGCACGTCAAACACTGCACAGTGGACTTTTCTGCAAAATAATGTCTTTAAATTCAATATCTCTGGATGCCGCTGGAATTCACTGCACGTTATTTTTTCGTACGGTTTAGACCTATTAAAAGTCATTTTACTCTTTTTTCAATGGAAATGAAATATTCATTATTCAATATCTCTGGATTCAGCTAGAATAAAATCGATCTTTTTACCGCAAAAGAAAGATTTTTTCATGGTCTAAACGATAGTGACGTGAGAATTCACTGCACGTTAGTTTTTCGTACGGTTTTGGCCTATTAAAGGTCATTTTACCCTATTTTCAATGGAAGTGATACATTCATAATTCAATATCTCTGGATTTCGCTGGAATAAAATCGATCTTTTTACCGCAAAAGAAAGATTTTTTCATGGGCAAAACGAAAGTATGGTGAGAATTCACTGCACGTTATTTTTTCGTACGGTTTTTTTTTGCAGAAAAGTCCACTGTGCACTGCTAAACAATCATGCTTGTTGCAGGAAACAATTATGCCAAATTGTGATTTTCAAAATGATGATTTCAAATATAGTTTTGATTTCATGTTGTATTTGAAGTAATCTGAGGTGAACCAAGTTTTCGACCTCCAGGTTCTCCTGTCATCATTTTGGTAATATTTTGATGTCGGATCAATTCGAATTGGTTTAAAACCTAAGTAATAATTCCACAGGAATTAATAATCGATTTATCAAAGGCTTGATTGGCTTTGGAATTTGAGAAGATTGCAGGTTAAGCTATATTAACCGTTCTGGCGAATAATGAGTTTTAAATAGGGCGTCCACTGGATGTGTTCCATCCGGCGGATAGTGGTAAATCAGCCATAATTTGGTGCACATTACCTAAAAGTAAGACCAATCAGTTAATATACTTATAACGCTTCTTTGCAACAATTCTCAAGTAAATCTCCTCCATTGTCAAGGCATGACGCAACGACTACACAGTGAAGAATTTGAATATAAATCGATGCTCATCGGTAGCATAAAACATTTTAAACAAAAAAACAAATGCTTATTCTATTCTTTTTATATTAATAAATAATAACATCAATTCGAGCACCTAAAATAAAATGAAAGAATACAAGTTTAAAAAACAAATTTGATAAATGTTAAATAATATGAATACTACAGAATAAAAATTTTTAAGTTTGAATAACAAATGTGGTGAAAATTATTGTCAGTTCAATCAACAAATACAAATCAGTGCCTACTAAGACTTAACTATAAAACCTGTCAGCAAGAAATGTCAAAATCAAATCACCCCCTGTTATTTTGTAGCTAGCGTAAAAAGGTGGATACAGTGGGATTCCGTTTTTGCCTTGCTCCGTTTATGACATGTTCCATTTTTGGCACCCCCGATTTTTTCAACAAAATAGATCTGTTTTTAGCAACATTTAGAAATATCACTAAAACATGTAAATTTTTGTAAGTATTGTCGTGTCTTTTGTTTAAGTCAATTAAACAGCAGGTCAGCTACACACCGAGTACGTTCCAGAGCTCCTTCGTATTCGATATTTCAAAACCCCACCAACTACTACGGGCCAACATATGCGCGTATTTACTTTGGAATGGTCATTGGTCATGCATTCGCCACATTTCATGGGTTCATTAATCTCCACCCAGTACCTCAAGTAGCAACCAACCTCTTTTTTCAGGCATTCATACTGTACAACCAGCCTTATTTGAGTCTGCTAGTAGATATTACACTTAATAATAATCACTTTTATTCAGATTCTACCGTCTATCGTTTTGGCTCATATTCCGATATTCCGAACACTTAAGGCCAACAGTGACTTTAAATGCATCTGATAGGCATAAATTAGCTGATATTTGTGAAAAAAGTAATTTCTATGCAAAGCCTAACTATTAGTCGTTGGGTGTGCCGAAAAAACTGTTAATTTAAACTTGTTTAGGATTGTTTTTTCGTAAAAGTATGAAATAACATTTTGATTCAAATGCCAAACACTGTGTTCATTCTGTCTCATATTCCGAACACCTTGATTCAAATTCCGAACAGCACAAATAAAGCGTATTCAAATGAATAATTTCGTAAACAAATTTATCTAAGCTAGTTTTACTGGCCTCGAACTAAAGAATCATAACTACTCCCGAGGTATAAAATAGATTTAAAAACGTTAAAATTGAATTGCAATTGACTGCCATTTCCTTATGATTTAATGACATATTCTAGCGAAACATTTCAACCGAATCCCCATACAAAACCGGAGTGTTCGAAATATGAGTCTGTTCGAAATTTGAGACAAAACGTATCTTAAATTTTAAAGAATTTCATACAATAAATTAAGTTAGTGATTATGCAGTTCACTAACGCAATTTATTGTGTTAGAGATTTTGTAAGACGTTTTTTTTTTTTTGGAGACGATCCAACATTCTATACAAAATTTTTGATCGAAGATACGATCCCATAAAATTATAAAAATTTTCCTTATTAGCTGGATCTGTGATTTTCATGACGATATCCTGGAAAATCCTCAGGAGATTCATGGTTTTCAGGGGGCATCTCAGAAATTTCAAGGGATTCTGGAGGATGTGTGGAGATGCATAGTGCACACTGGGGGTTTCTTGCGGGATCCTGAGAATGTTTAATTATTTATTGGGAATGTTGTGGTGATCCCTAAAAAAAAAGGGCTTCCGGTGAATTTCTAGCGGGATACTATAGATTCCTAGTGGTATTTTAATCATTTCTTACAAAGTTTTAGGAATTTTCAAAAGGTTTTCAGTGAAATTTGGAAAGTATTAGAGGTAGCCTTGAAATATTATTTTTTTGAATTTTCGAGCGAGATCCTGAGAATTATAGGTGAAATCCTGTGGATTCCTAGCAATATGCTTCAGAGTCCAGTAAATTTCCGTAGGTTTATAACATATATTGAGCTTAACCTCTGAAACATAACCAAAGCTCCTTTCTGATAAAAAATGATAAGAAGCTTATTTGACTGCAGTCAATTATTCGTTATGAGATGTTTTATTTTGTCAAAAATATTTTTTCAATTTTACACTAAGGTTAAAACTGATTTTCAATGCTCATTAAATCAAAATACTCATACAGTTTTGTAATATACAGCCTTTTTTTTCTTACAAAGACGTAAAAAATACAGTAATACATTTCATTGTTTTCTTTGTATCCTTACACAGTAGGGTAGAGCTTATTTTCCAAAAAGTCTCAAAACAAAAAATTCGTGTGCTCTACTGAATTCAAATCACTTCAAAAGAGAAACCTCAGAATCTGAGCCAAAAATATTAACATTTAGAGGTGGCGCAAGCGTCTTGAAGGTGAAATTTCAAGTGATAAAAAATGACCTTCAGTGAAATCAACATCACTCTGTTATTTTTTGACCGATTTTGAAACTTTAAGCATCAATACCTTCAAAATTAAATTTATAAAAACTTTGTAGAACATCAAACTTGTCTAAAATTAATACTAGTCTTAGTTAAAAATACTTTTATCCAATTTTTAGCTCATTTTACTAAAAAAATCATTTTTGTTTGACCATAACTTCATAAATACTCAATAGTTTTCGAATCTTTTAACATGTTTTTGAAGAGAATTAAGTTGTTTTCAAACTGTTCATACAACACATTTGTCTAAAAAATGGTTTTGACTTAGTTATTCAACAAAAACTACCCAAAACATGATTTTAAATGAAAAAATCAAATTTCCTTGGATTTTTAAAGTTTTTTTCGCCAAAAATTGCATTTTTTCTATGAAACTTATACTTGTAAAGCAACTTGTGTTATTTACCAGTTGAATAATGCATATATAATTTAAGAATTGCAAACATATTTTTGTTTCAATATTATTTAAAAATTGTTGCAAAGTCCTTCTCAAATATTTAACAAATGAAAAAAACCAGTTTCAGCTTTAGAGATGATATTTAACTGGCAAAAATAAAAGAAAACTGGCATTTTTCGTTAAAAAATCATATATTTGTGCAGTTTTTGCTGAATAATTTGGTCAAGATATTTTTTTTTGTGAAACTTAATGTATGAAAGGTTTGAAAAAAATTGAATTAGCTTCAAAAGCATGTAAAAAGATTTGGAATTGGTTAAGTAATCATAAAGTTATGCTCAAACAAAGTTGAAATTTTTAGTAAAATGAGTAAAAATTGAAATAAATTACTTTTAACTTGAACTAGTTTTGATTTTAGACAAATTTGATGTTCTACAAAGTTTTCATAAATTAAATTTATGCTAAAAGTTTCAAAATCGGTTGAAAAATAACAGAGTGATGTTTACTTTACTGAAGGTCATTTTTTACAACCTAAAAATTCACCTTCAAGACGCTTGCGCCACCTCTAAATGTTAATATTTTTGGCTCAGATTTTGAGGTTTCTCTTTTAATGTGATTTGAATTCAGTAGAGCACACGAATTTTTGGTTTTGAGAACTTTTGAAAAATAAGCCGCACCCTATTACACAGTTTTAAGAAAATATCCACTAATTGAATAAAGGTCACTTATGCGATTATTAATTTCACATGACCCACAAACATAAATAGTATACATTAAGCTTATAAGAATCATTGTTAAATGTATTTAAGCGATTAAAAGTATGTAGAACGTATGTCGGAATTAACATTACGGGGCTATAGATTCATAGCATAGTCTAATCCTAAAGGTATCTGCTTCAAAGTGGACCGTTCTGAAGTCTGGATGTCAACACTGCTGTGATCGTTGATGTGTTTACTTTTTTGTGCGCCGTATTTTTCAACATTTTTCGCTGCCGTTCATCTCAACAAATCCTCATAGCCAGCTCCCACTACAGCTAATCATCCGCTGCATCCGTGACACCCGCTGCTCATTAAAATAAGTCAGGTAGGATAGTGAATTTCTACGAAAATTCCGAGTCGGCTTGAGTGTGGTTCGAGTTTAGTAAGCCCACTGGCACAGCCGCCTGCCATATCTACTCCCACCTCGCCGCTCTCCTCCTGAACTGCCGTTGTATTACGATCAAGTCATCGCTGCTCTAATACCATCACAAAATCACCACCTCCACCGCCGGCCTCGATCAGCATTTGTATGTCCTGCGAAAAATCAAATTCCGTTCCTCAATCCAAATCTACACCCGATTGTACTGCCAAGCCTGCTGAATAAAGCCTGATTTTCTACTGCTGTTCTCACTCCGATATCCGAAAACGACCCAGCATAAACCTGCCCTTCTGCCTATTCGCCGCATCGCCTGCATTCCCAACTGCATAGAAGGTAAACAAACATCATTCCGTCCCGCTCATCCCGTGCGTAGTTTGAGGCTGTGTGTGCACACAGTAGAAGCATTATCCTAAGAATGCTAATGTCGCTGCTGTTCGTGTGACCAACATCTAGTTTACTGCGATGTGACAGCGTGAGTACCGGGCCCCAAAGTGTCAAAGGCCAAAACAAAACATTCTCTGTTGTGTGGGATCGATCAATTAATGAAAAACAGCAATTAAAGGTAATAATTAGTTCAATTAATTTTGTGACAACAGCGCCACTAGCGTTCTACTACTAATATTTCTATTGTGCACACTCATACATTACCCGATCAGATTGTGATTATCCGTCATCTCGCCAGTGCTGCCATTTGTTGCGATTTTCCGAAGTTTTTTTTTTTTTTGCGGTAAGAGCATCTCCACCCGCTGTTTCAATTTTCACCGATATGGAAATCTGCAACAGTTGTGCCGTCAACATGACTGCTCCCGAAGTCGTCTGTGGGGGTTTCTGCAAAGCAACTTTCCACTTCAAGTGCGCTAAAATATCGGATACGCTCTACAGTCAAATCGTAACTAACTCCGCTACCTTCTGGATGTGCCAGGGGTGTCGCGAGATTATGGGTAACGCACGTTTCAAGAATACTTTGAATTCAATGAACGCTGCTACTAAAGAAGTAAATGATATGTATCAAAAATTAGTCGACGATCTGAAAACCAAGATTAAGGACAGCTTGATTGCCGAGTTGAAACAGGAGATTCAAGGCGGCTTCAACAAGCTTTCTCCCGCTATCTTGTCTCCAGCGCCCGGCCGGTTTCAGTTCAACAACCGTTCTGCTTCGAAGAGATTACGTGATAGAGACGAGGTCACATTTCAACTGCCTGACCAGCCTTCGAAAGTTTTCCGTGGAACAAATCAAGCCATCAATGCGTCTGAAGACTCCGCTGATAGGTCGGAAAACAGATTTTGGATATATCTGACGAAAATTTCGCCCGAAGTCACGGAAGACGACGTTGTCAACCTTGCAAAAAACTGCTTGCAGACCGAAAACGTGGTAGCGAAGGTTTTGGTGCCTAAAGGGTGGCCACTTTCGTCGTTTTCATTCATATCGTTTAAGGTAGGTGTCAGTAACGATTTAACATCAAGAGCATTGGATCCCTCTAACTGGCCCCGTGAAATTCAATTCCGAGAGTTCGTCGAAACCAGTTCTAGCGTTCGACATTTTTGGAAACCAGGACAGGCTGCGGATCCTGGGGTTTCGAACAACCCAGAATTGCGTCCTGCTCCAGCGTCAACCTCGTATCAGCCTCATCAACAACTCACCGAATAGACAGTTCCGACAATCCTCTTATGTTATCCACACCGTACCTAATTCCGCATAATACGTCTCCGACTTGTTCTACGTCCGGTAGTCAAAGCTTCCCTACCGCACTGACAGTTTACTATTAGAACGTCCGTGGGTTGAGAACAAAAACAAACAACTTGCTTCTCTCTCTGCTTACTTGCGACTTCGACATAGTGGTGTTAACTGAAACCTGGCTCTACTCCGAAATTGCTTCCAGTGAACTAACCTGCAACTACGTAATCTATAGATGTGATCGTAATTCTTCCACCAGCAATCTTCGAAGAGGTGGCGGAGTTCTAATTGCAGTGAAATCTGAGCTGAATTGCAAAGCCGCTAATCTGACATCTCCTGTCGATTTGGAACAAACTATCGTGCAGATTGTTTTACCACATCTTTCCGTGTATATTTGTTGCGTTTATATTCGACCGAACAGTCATCCTGATATTTACACGAAACACGTCGAATCTGTTGATCAAGTACTGAAGGAAGTCAACGCCCACGATATTATTTTATGCCTTGGTGATTACAATCTACCTAATTTGACCTGGCGTTTTGATGAGGATCTTTCAGGGTTTTTACCAACCAACGTATCAACCGAACAGGAGATTGCCTTAGTTGAACCTATGTTGTCGACTGGTTTGTATCAAATCAATGACGTTCCGAACGTGAACGATAGGTTACTTGACTTGGTTTTCGTAAGTGATCCATGCATAATTGATCTCTTCGAGTCACCATCATCGCTTCTTAAAATTGACGCTCACCATAAGCCAATCATTTTATCGTTGGACGCCCGTTCTCGTCACGCAAGACTGCAATCATCTCCTGAGCTCAGTGCTGACTATGACTTCTCCCGTTGTGACTACCACGCTATTAACAACTTGATTGCTTCTCAGGATTGGAATCAGCTTCTTGACCAAGACTCTGTTGATAACTCAGTGGCTACTTTCTACCACGTTATTAATCGAATCATCAGCGAAACTGTTCCCGTCAAAGCTAAGCGGTCTACGAAATCGTTCAGGCAACCTTGGTGGACACCGCAGCTTCGTAACCTCCGCAACCGTTTACGAAAATCCAGCAAAAGATTCTATCGTAACAGAAATCCCACAACGATCAGTAATCTTAAGACAGCGGAGGATGATTATTTGCGCCTACAACATAATCGTTTCCGGGAATACGTCAACAGCCTCCAATCGAATTTTAAGCAAGATCCATCATCCTTTTGGACGTACATAAATAAGCGAAAAAGTTCAGCCACAATCCCTGCCGAAGTTTCTTATCGCACGCGTAGTGCCGGCTCACCCGAAGAAAACGCAAATCTCTTTGCAGAGTTCTTTCGTTCAGTATGCGTTGAAAATCCACCTCCAATATCTCAGGACTACGTAAACAGCCTTCCATCGTACAACATACAGCTCCATCGAGTCACGTTTGACGGTGATAGTATACGTGCAGCACTCAGCAAAGTAGATGCTTCAAAAGGTCCCGGACCCGACCTTATTCCGCCAAGCTTTATCAAACAATGCGCTCAATCGCTTGCGACGCTGATTGCATCGATTTTCAACCGTTCGTTGATCGAGGGAGTCTTCCCCGAAGCGTGGAAGCTCGCGTCTATCACTCCTATACATAAATCGGGGAATGTACATGACGTGGAAAACTACCGACCAATATCTATTCTCTGCTGTTTGGCGAAGGTCTTCGAAACTTTGCTACACGATGCTTTGTATCCAGTTGTGCAGCCCGCTATATCTGAGTCTCAGCACGGATTCGTCAAAAAGCGATCAACGACGTCGAATCTGATGACGTTCACTCATGCTGTGTTCGACAAACTCGAGAAACGTAGCCAAGTTGATGCCATATATGTGGATTTCTCAAAAGCTTTCGACAAGGTACCTCACAATTTAGCCATCGCAAAACTGAACCGCCTTGGACTGCCTTGTTGGACCATCCAGTGGCTGAAATCTTATTTATCCTCCCGTAAAGCTTTTGTGAAAGTACAAGGCGCGAGATCTGATATATTTGGTATATCCTCCGGAGTTCCACAAGGAAGTCACCTAGGTCCACTTATTTTCGTGCTCTTCATAAACGATTTGTGTGATCAGCTGGACTGTGGCAAACTACTGTATGCAGATGATTTGAAGCTATTTCGTACGATCAAAACATTGCTGGACTGTTGCGCGCTACAAGCTGATGTCGATAGAGTTTCCAATTGGTGTGATCTTAACGGTATGCAGATGAATGCTAACAAATGCAAAGTCATATCGTTCAGCCGTCGTCAGTCCACCACAGTTTTTGACTATTCTTTGAATAGCTCATCGCTGGAGAGAGTATCGTCCATCAAGGATCTTGGAGTAATCCTTGATTCCAAACTCCGATTCCATGAACATATCGCCACGATGACAGCCAAAGCCAATGCAATGCTTGGTTTTCTACGCCGCAATACACAGCTTTTCGACGATGCTTATGCACTTAAGTCACTTTATTGCGCCTTAGTTCGCAGTGTGCTTGAATACGGAGTGCAGATTTGGGCTCCGTATCATGCTGTTCATGTCGAAAATATCGAAAGAGTCCAAAAGCGTTTCATAAGGTACGCTCTTCGAGGTCTGCCATGGAATGATCCAGCTCACCTGCCTCCATATGAGCATCGCTGCGCGCTGATAGGTGTGCAGTCTTTGGCTAACCGTCGAACTCTGCTGCAGAGATTATTTGTCTTCGACGTTATCACCGGCAACATTGATTGCAGCAGTCTGCTGGCAAATGTGCAGTTTCACGCGCCAGCTCGTCAGCTCCGGAATCGACAATTGCTTTGGATACCTTCCCATTGCTCGCTCTATGGGTATAATAATCCGCTCGATTCATGTTGTAGATTGTTTAATGACGTTTGTGATGTTTTTGATTTTAATATTAGTAAATGTGTGTTTAAGAATAGAATTACCTAAACCTAAGCTCAGTCTGTGCGGCATAATGTCGAAGATGTTGTAAATAAATAACATACTACCGTCATTGTACACGTCTTCTCAGTGAGAATCGAACTCACGACTCCCCGATCTCTAGTTGGGGCGCGTTACCACTACGCTATGAGAGGACTCATGAACGCAGAAGTTAACCTGAATTCGATTTCAGCTCCAGTCCTAGCGTAGTGGTAACGCGCCCCAACTAGAGATCGGGGAGTTGTGAGTTCGATTCTCACTGAGAAGACGTAAAACTTTTTCGCAAATCTTCACATTAATTTGTCCATCTAATCCAATTGCAAATTATATGTAATGTTTAGCTTTTCGGTAGTTGTTAAACTTCCACTCAGCTGGTTAGCCGTAAACCACGATTCATAATTAAAAAACAAGTAACCGTGAGGTGTTTCTTGACGATTTAAGGAAAAATAATTTGAAAAGTTTCTGGTATAATCTCTTGAAAAATTTCTACAATAATTCTCAGAGTAAGGTCTGGAAATATCCTTAAAGAAATTTCTAAAGGAATCCGCGAAGAAATCCCTAGAGGAATTCTTAAAGGATTCTTAGAAAAAAAAATCTTTGGAGATTCCTGAAGAAATTCTTGAAGAAGCTCCTGGAAAAAAATCTTAGGAATGATTGGACAAATCCCTTAACGAACTTCTAGAACCTATTCTTGAAAGATTCGCTGGGAGAATTTTAAGCAGCATACCTACAGACTTTTGTGAAGAAATTTTAAAAGAAAGTCCATAAGTATTGCCCAGAATGATTGCTGGAGGAATTCTCGCGTGACTTGTGATCTCGCCCTAAAGCCATTGGTAACCGAGTGTGTAGCTTCTTGTTACCGAGCAAACAAATGGATTTACACGTTATTCAACAATGCTACGATGAAGTGATAATAGTTTCTATTTTAGTCCTTTCGTTTGTTTGGAAACAAAGAGTTACACACTCGGTTACCTATGGCTTTTAGGGCGAGATCACAAGTTATGCGAGAATTTATTGAGGAAACCTTGGAAGACTTCTTGGAATTTCTACAGGATTTTTTGGAGGAAACCCAGAATGAATTCATGGGAAAATCGTAGAAGGAAATTAGGTGGAATCAAAGGAGATACACCTTGAATAATTTCTAGCAGAATTCCTAAAAACTTATGACAAATGAAATGCCTGGGGGAATCTTTAGAAGACTACCTGAAAAATTCCAGGAGAAATCAATGGAAAAATCCTATGAGATATTCTTTGAAGAGTACCTGAATGGACGAGTACCTGAAATTCAGGACGAATCTCTCAAGAAATCCCAGGATGTTTCCCGAAAGGAATCTCTTGTAGAATTCATATAGGTGTCTCTGAAGAGATTTCAAGAGAAGAGTACTTCTGGAGAAATCTCACTATAATTTCTAAAGAACCCCCTGAAGAAATCTTGAAGGAACTCTCCCAGGTTGAGTTCTTGAAGAATCTCTAGAAAAATATCTGAAACAAATCGTTGTATAATATATGGAGGAATTTGAAAACATTCTTGAAGTAATCTAAAAAAGGAAAAAGTGAAATACTTGGTAAATGTTTCAATCTTTTTTTGGTAGAGTTCCTGCAGGAATTCCTTCCGCAACTTTTACTGGAGGAAACACTGGTACAATTTTCAGAAGAATCCCTCTTGGAATCTTAGGAGGAATTCCTGAAAAAACTCATAAAACCAAATCTGAACCGATTCCATCAATTCTGAATGAATTCAATGAAATTCTGAAAAAAGTGTACCGTCAAACGGGGTAACTTGCAACAGGGGTGAAACTTGCAACACTTCGACATTGAACCGAATTATCGTTTCGTTCAGCACTGAGTTGAATTATTATGATTTATTCCGCCATTTATTGACCTTGGGTATACAACAGAAGATTTTGGCAAGGGGGGCATTTTTTCTTTTTTGGTTGGTTTGCTGGAGGTGAAAATCATATTACACAATATAAAAGTTTTGATAATTTGATGCCTAAACACTATAAAAAATCAAAAACGTTTTTGACTACCCTTGTGGGGTGACTTGCAACAGCAATTTTGACCTCAATTTTTTGATATTTCTTGCCGTTTGTCATCGAAAACACATGAAAAGGCTAAATTTTACATACTATTTGTTCAGTAACATTGAAATTTATGTACCGCAACCAATTCAATACACGTTTGGTACTAAATATTAGATAATTTACACGAATCGCATTACTATTAAATTTGGTTTTATTTCTTCATAAAAATGATGAATAATTTTGAAAATCTATACTAAAATTAACTTGCTGATTTGGAATTGGGAACTTTCTCCATGAAATATAATGAAAGTTATGTGAATACACATTTTAAGACCTTTATATCAATATGTGATACGTCGAATTAATTTGAATATTTATAAGAAAAATAAGTTAATTGAAGTATAACTGTAAGTATCATTGTATTTGTACAAAAGTTGCATTAAAACGTATAAATGGCATTCCAATAACTGTCAAGACTTATGATATGCTAGAATTTCCCCGAGTGGACACCCTATGCAATGCCACTGGAGTATTCACTCGATGTTATTTAATACTCATAATTCAATCAATAATAATCAGTTTTCTAAGAGTAGAGCAGCCTGTTCCTGGTAATTGTCATGCTTTTACTGCAGATAATTTATAAATGATCACGATAACACGATAAAGGTTAAGTTTTTAATAATTTACTTTAGGTAGCACTGTGTGTTGCATGTTACCCCACATCAGGGGTAGCATTAAAAATGTATACTTTTAGTCTCTCCTGATTCCAGAAAACCAAATATTGATAAAATTAATACCGCGTGGTATTCTTTACTTGGCAATTAGGGTACCAGATGGTTTTTATTTCATCTGAATCTTTAAATTTTTCATCCATATAGCTTTGAAGTTGAAAATTGTTGCAAGTTACCCCGTTTGACGGTATATCAGATTATCATGAATTAGGGTTCAGGTTTCCTCGTTTCAATAATGGCCAAGCCATAAGGATGCTGTAATAATATTTTCATAATGTTTTAAAATCAATAACTGAAAAATAAAATTAAAAAAATGGGTACCGATTTTGGCACAGTTCCGTTTTTGGCAACTGAAAATTTCGATTTTGTTGCAAAAAAACGAAATCCCACTGTATTTGTAATTTCCAATACAAATTTAAGAATGAGCTACGCTTATGCTGCGTTGCGTTGAATTCATACAATTCCGATTTACATAGCATTACGACCATACTCAAAAAAAAATTCCGGACGTTAACCTTGAAGAGTAATTCAGGAAATTATGAAATTTTCAACTATGAAGTATATTTTATAAGTCGTGTCAATCAAAATGACTCGACTGAAGTCACTGGCGACCAAATCAAGTTTTCGACAGTTGTCTATGTAACTCTATGTGACTAGATTTGTATGGACCAATGCACGAGCTCAATTATTTGACGTTTGAGCGGTGCCGAATTCACTTCTTTCCTTGGTCACGTAAATAATACGGCAAAATAATAATTACAGACAAGTCACATGAATATGCTCGATTACAAAATAAACCTCTTCTTCTTTCTGGCATTACGTCCCCATTGGGACAGAGCTTGCTTCTCAGCTTAGTGTTCTTATGAGCACTTCCACAGTTATTAACTGAGAGCTTACTGTGCCAATGACCATTTTTGCATGCGTATATCGTGTGGCAGGTACGCTGATAGTTTATGCCGGGGAGTCGAGAAACTTTCCAACCCGAAGAAATCCTCAACCGGTGGGATTCGAACCCACGACCCTCAGCTTGGTCTTGCTGAATAGTTGCGCGTTTACCGCTACGGCTATCTGGGCCCCTAATAGACCTCTACATTCATCAAAAACAAATGCAGATTTTAGTGTATTTTTCGGCATGTGAAAATATCGTTTGTTGGATGAAGGTTAAGCACAGCATGCGGTGCAAAATTCGAGACTGGACCAGGAAAAATACGTTAGCGCGTACCACACACGTGCCCCAGGCGGTGATAAGAGTTATGCAAATTTTGTCAGTCGTCCGTTCGTCAGTGTCTACTGTTGACTACTGTACGTAGAGTAAGTACGCAGGTTAGTACTTTTGAAAAGTTTTTCGAAAATGTACATGTCGAAATGCTAGACTGCCATCGGGGAGATTCTATCATATCTATTTGCGGAAAGACTCTCCAGGCGATCGTCGAGGTCTGGCGTCGATAGCGAGTGATCTTGTGCCAACACTTGAAAACGGACCTTGAACGGAGTTGGTTGGCCACAGCAGCGTGCCGTTTTGCATGTCTGACGACCAGTTGGGTACTGGTAGCCAAATAACTACTGACTGTCCGCCAGCAAACGAACTTGCGGTCAGCACAGAAGTGTGTCTATTTGGATTGCTTTTTCACACTGCGCCAAGTTGCCGTCGAGTGTTGCCTTAAGTCGAGTGAGTTTGAAGATGGGTTGACCTTGTTATGATTTGTGGATAGTTTTCAATATTTTCGCACACGGTTTGTATTGGACATAACGGATTTTTTTTACGTCTGTTTTTGATGGCTTTTTTTTGAATAGATGTGTCGGAAAAATAGTATGTATGGTAAGCGTTCCTAGAAATCAGCTATGTGCTACCGTATTTCTTCTTCTTTCTGGTGTTACATCCCCAACTGGGACAGAACCTGCTTCTCAGCTTTGTGTTCTTATGAGCACTCCACAGCTATTAATTGAAAGCTTTCCTTGTCAATTGACCAATTTTGCATTCGTATATCGTGTGACTCAAATAGCACTGCAACTTTGTAACGATATCTGCAAACCAATTTTCAATTACCAGAGTGATAAATTCTTCACTACCAGCATTCTCTTGAAGTAAAAATTCAAATTTGTTGGAACGACCACGTCGATGGGCCTCTGATTGATGACGTTCCGAGCGGAGTCCGTCTTGCAATCCAAACCCAATGCCATAAAGATGATACCTACATATACCAATGTAGTGAAATTTATACCTGCATTCGTGATTTTTTTCCCTCGACACAATATTTTCCCACGTTTTTTGTTCCTTCTCTCGGTCTCTGCTTCGTTGGGCCATTCGTTTCGGAGGTCCTTTAGAGCCTGACACATAAGTCCACGCCGCGCCGCATCGCACGGCCACACAGTGGCTGCACTCCATGTAAATGTTGGGCAAAAGAATAAATCACACTCAAATGAATTAAAAATCCTAAATCATTGACTGTACATGTTTTTTTGGGACCTTGCTTAGCCGAGTGGCTAGAGTCCACGGCTACAAAGCAAAGTTATGCTGAAGGTGTCTGGGTTCGATTCCCGGTCGGTCTTTCCGTAATGGAAATTTCCTTGACTTCCCTGGGCATAGAGTATCTTCATACCTGCCACACGAATGCAAAGATGGCAACTAAGGCAAAGAAAGCTCTCAATTAAAAACTGTGGAAGTGATCTTACAACACTACGTTGAGTAGCCGGACGTTAATGTCAAGAAGAAGAAGAAGAAAAACATAATTGATGAAGGCAATTTGATGAAAATAGTCGTTAAAACAAAGCAAACAAACATAGTTGTTTCAAAGGAATAACATTGACGAATTTTGAACAATTTAATAGAATCAATTTTGGCTGACATCTTTACAATTCACATTTTGTGAAAATTTGAATTATACACCAATTGATCTGAAACTTTTAGCAATTCATATTCAATACTAAAGAAGGTCAGAAAAAATATCTAGAAAATAATTTGAAACATATTTTTTCAGTTTTGACGAGCTTTGGACCACTGGGCATCGTCCCGATTAGGCAGCCGTGTGTTCTCCGGCCTTATCCCGGGGCGAAGCAAAAGAAGCAATCAGTCAGTGGTCTTGCCTTTCCTGTTCATTCACCGGATTGCGCCCTACCCTGGCGAAGGAAACCAAGAATGATGGTAGGAAAGAAAAAGTGCGGAACTGCAACTCAGACGTTAGAAAATTTACGCTTACGCATCAATAGGTCATCATCGTTGGCCGTCACCGGTTTTCAGACCGTATGTCCGTTTCATTCAGCAATTAGTTCGGTTTGCGCTTAGAGCCGATCTTTGCTGCAACAGTTGCGCACATGTGTTCAGTAGGTCAGTGATGATTTTGGAAGTTAGGGATAAAAAACGGAATTTCAGACACAATACAAGAAGTGATTCACTGCGGCGGAACAAGAACAGGTGAACGGAACTTCTGATGATGAGGTCATCTTTTGTATTGTGAAATTTATAAAAAAATCAAATTATATTACAGCTTACTTTGCTATGTACCTACGTTTATGTGATTCAATATTTCAATAATCATTGAACATTTAACAAACTTTCTAAGCCACATGTCAAAACAGCCTCTAGCTCAGACTTTTCGATTCAAGTGAGAAAACAAATGGTGCCGCCAATTGTGGTCAGTATTTCTGAATCTGCTCTGAGTTCAGGCAGGAGATCTTGAACTACAGTAGGGAAATTTTTTTCGCCTTAAATGGTCTGATGATAAATCTCTTGACAAAATCGAAAGTAAAAGTACTGAGATTATACGCTTTCCAAGTATTGTAATTAAAAAAAGAACTCAATCAGGGTACCGTTTTGACTCATATTCCGAACACTTAAGGCCAACAGTGAATTCAAATGCATCTGAAAGCCATAAATTAGCTGATAATTGTGAAAATTTTAATTTCTTAGCTTAGTCTAACTGTCAGCTATTGAGTGTGCCGTTGAAAATGTTTATTTAAACCTGAATAGTATTGTTCTTACGTAAAAGTTTAAAACCACATTTTGATTCATTCTGTCTCAAATTCCGAACAGCATGAATAAATCGTATTCAAGGGAATAATTTTGCATATAAATCTATCTGAGCTAGTTCTACAGATCTCAAACTAGAGAATCAACACTACCTCCGAGGTATAAAATAGATTTGAAAACGTTTAAATTGAATTGCAAATGACTGCCATTTCCTTCTAATGTGGTGACATTTTTCAGCGAAACATTTCAACCAAATCGCCATACAAAAACCGAGTGTTCGGAATATGAGTCTGTTTGGAATTTGAGACAAAACGGCTAGCTTCTAACTTGTAGCTTCTAGTTTCTAGTTTCTAGCTTCTAGCTTCCAACTTCTAGCTTTTAGCTTCTAGCTTTTAGCTTCCAACTTCTAGCTTCAAGCTTCATGCTTCTTGCTTCTAGCCTCTAGCTTCTAGCTTCTAGCCTCCAGCTTTTAGCCTCTTGCTTCTAGCTTCTAACTTTTTTCCTCTATTTACTATCTTCTAGCTTCTCTCTTCCATCTGCTATATTCTACCTTCTAGCCTCTTGCTTCTAGCTCCTAGCTTTCTAGGTTCTAATTTATAGCTTCTAGCTTCTAGCTTCTGGCTTCTAGTTTCTAGCTTATAACTTCTAGCTTCCAGCACCTTGTAGCTTCTGACATTCAGCTTCTAGCTTCTTGCTTCTTTCTTTTATCTCCTATCTTCTGGCTTCTAGCTTCTAGCTTTTTTTCTAGTTTCTAGCTCCTTTTTTTATTTATTTCTTCATAGTAGGGTACAGAAAAGCTTCAAAAGCCTGGCCTGTGTCTCGATTTCCCAAGAACTACATCACGCAACTTCAACGTTATGAATTAGCTTGTGGGTCACCTTTCCTTTCCACTCCAGCTGTAACTTGGCCGTTGTATCCAATCTGGTGGTATTCCTTACATTCCTTGTGTCCCTTTTCTGGTTGCATGCTATGTCCTCAGCCAGAGTGATGCAGGTGAGGATCATTCCGGCGATAACGTACACTGCCTCCGACGATATAGTGCGGTAGGCACTCGCCACCCGTATTGCCAGGAGCTGGAACGTTCATGCCAGCTTCTCTCGATGATTGTCAACGCTGCAGCCAAAGCCGAGACCCAGTATCTCAATAAAGACAAAGATACGGTCGCCAGAAGACGCCTCGTACTGCTTCTTGGTCTTCCAATGTTGGACATGATCCTAGCTACAGTATTGACTGCTTTCGCTGCTTTTTTACGTGCATAGTCTACGTGGACGTTGAAGTTTAGCCTGTCGTCGTTCATTACTCAGCGCTTCGATGGGATTGCGTATTTGATGTTGATCTGTAACTGCTGAATCACTTTGCATTTTCCGACCAGCATCACCTCTGTTTTATGATGAGCCAACTGCAGCTTCATTCCAGTCATCCACGATTCAATGATGTTTAGAGATTCTGAATTTGTCTCCCGAGGGATCAGTTTCAGAGGTTCAGAGTTTTCACCCAGCTCCTTCAGCTCTGGATCCTCCCTCACTCTCATGAGAATCGCCGCATAGGTTGTCTTGTACTTGCCTTAATTACAAGAGAATCGCTCTTAAACCTCTCACGAGGTGACCATCGCTTTTCCTACTTCTTTGGTTCCTTTCTTTTTCTATTCCTCTCCTTCGTGCTGCATTCCTTTCCTTCTGACCTTTCACAGTGCGCCATTCACTGCCGTTATTCTGTTTGCTGACGCGCTCTTTGTGTATCCCTCGTTCTTTTCTCCGAGCGTGTGGTCGGTTTGCTCCTAGGTGTCTCCTGAGATTCACCGAAATCAACGCCTTTTCGGCTTTTCCGCTCTAATCCGCAGTTTCTTCGGTCCGCGTTCTGCGGCTGTAACGGCGGACTTGATGCTCGTGACCAGCTGGTTGATCTTGAGATGATCATTGTTTTTGGTCATATTTTTGGAACTTAGAGTTCGTTGACCTCCCTCTTTACTTTCGAGAACTCCGACTTCTCATGCTGCCTGTCGTCTTGAACAATGCTACTCCCCGACTTTGGAGTGAACACTTGACTCAGGGAGCCTTCATCCTACTGGATTCCCGGTGGCTCACTCGGTGTGTGCATCTGCTAGTGTTGGCTGCTACCGTCTGTATCTTTCCGCTTCTTGCGAATACTGCTGCGTCTTCATTTTCTCCACTAGATTATCCATCCAAATCGATTATTTTCTCCATTCGATTGGGCCCTTGTTGTTTATAGTAGACTCTCGTTATGGTTGCCAGATCGGCGTAAGTCAGGAATGTTACATCTGAGCCTACTACTCACCGAGGTTGGTGACGAGTTTCGAACGTACACGAACAGTTAGTCGACGTATCCAATCCGTGTCCTGTCCGTTGTTCTGCGCTGTGACCAGTACACCATAATCAGGATTTTACTGGCATCCATCCTGATGTACCGCCCAGTAAACACACCATCGTATATGATGGTATGTAAAAGTACAAAGGTGGAGGCGATATACGTACAACTTGCATGCAGCCTTATGGCGCATGTACGTATATCGCCTCCACTTTTGTACTCTTATGCACTATCATATACGAGTTTGTGTTCACTGGGCGGTTGGCACTCCAGAGGGCTAAGGCACTTTAAAGGCGGTACCTGGTCGCTTGTTCAGAGCCTCTTGCAGATACGTGTTTTTTTTGTAGAGATTCACCAGAGCCCCCTGATGGGGGGAGGGACGTTTCGCGTAAAGACGTTTCGCATAAGGACGTATCGCATAATTTTATGGGTGGACGTTTCGCATAATGGACGTTTGGCATAAAGACAATTATATGCCTTCTTTAAAATGCTACCTGTTCTTTATGCGAAATGTCCATTATGCCAAACGTCCGTATGGGAAACGTCCTTTGCGAAACGTCTTTATGCGAAATGGGTCAACCCCCCCCCTGATGTACCCCTGCAACATCCTGGGAAGACCATGCTTGAGCCCCTGGTCAGATGGACCAGACGCTCGGCCACCTTCCGGAGGAAGTTGTGAAGTTGGTATGAGTTTGTGAAACCGATATGACGGTTAACGAATCAGTCGGCCAAAATCAAACGAGTTTCATTTTGCTCAAACCACCGATGGGCGGAGCCAAATGTTTGACGAGCTGATCGTACCGTCTGTAGGGATGTTTCACGAACATCGACGTCAGCATGTCAAACTGAAGCTTCGACGTCCCATAAACTGCCGATGCAGAAGGGTGGCAAAGTCAAAATGCGTGAATTTACACAGCGTAGACGACATCAAAAGTTCGATACGGAATTGTTCCAGGGATTGCACCAAGAATTCCAAGAAAGAATCCATCAGGAAACTCACTAGAAATTCATCCAGGTAATGGGAAGTTATTTCAGGGAAGAATCAGGAGAGTGTCCATCAGAAGTTATTGTAATCCTTACCAGGAGTTACATCGGGGATTCAACCAGGAAGTCCATCAAAATTTCCGACAGGTATTCCATCAGGAGTACTTCTAAAGATTAAATCATGAGTTCCACAAAGGATTGTACCAGGAGTTCCATCAAGGTTTCCATGAGAAATTTCTCTAGGGATTCCATCGGAAGTTTCTCAACGGATTCAACCAGAAGTTTCTTTAGGGATTCCATCAGATGTTCCTTCAGCAATTCTTTGGGTAGTTTTTGCGGGGATTCCACCAGGAGTTCCTTCAGAAATTCCACCTGAAATTCCTCCAGGGATGCTATCAGGAGTTTCTCAGGTGATTCCATGAGGAAATCTTCATCAGGAGTTCCTCCAATGATTTCATCAGTAACTTCTCCAGGGATTCCATCAGGATTTTATCAGTAGTATTTTTAGGGCTTCCATTAAAATAATTCTGGGGATTTCATCAAGAATTCTTCAAGGATTCCATCAAAATCCTTCTGAGCTTACACCAAGAATTCCTCAAAATATTCTATTAAGAGCTCTCCTAGAGATTATATCAGAAGTTCCTCGAGGAATTTCATCAGGATATCTTCTAGGAATATCATGGGGTGTTCCTCTAGGGATTCTAATGGGAGTTCAATCAGGAATCTTATCAGAAATTCATCCAGGGATTTTATCAGGAGTTCCTATAGGAAATCCGTCAGGAGTTCTTCTAGGAAATTCATTAGGAGTTCCTTCAAGGTTTTTATTAGAAGTTTCTTCAGATATTCCACTTAGAATTCCTCCAGGGATTCTATCAAAAGTTTCTGTAGGAATTCCATCAGGAGTTTCTTCAGAGATTCACCTGGAATTTCTACAGGGGTTCTTACAAAAGTTTCTCTAGAGATTCCATTACGAGTCTTTTGAAATACTTCTTAGATTTCATTATAAAATCCTTCTGCGACTCCAACTTGAACACCTTCTGGGATTCCATCAGAAATTCTGTCAGGGATTCAATCAGGTATTCTTCTGAATGGTTCTTTCAGGAATTTCTCTAGGGTTATTCTGGGTTCTATCAAGCTAATTACTACAGATTTTTCCCGAAATTAATTGAGAGATTCCACCAGAAATTTTGCCAGGTGTTTTTCTAGAAATTTTTCATGGAATTCCTCCAGAGATTCTTCAAGGAATTTCAAAAATTGTGTAGGAATCCCTGGAAGAATGTTCGGATTAATTGCTGAAGGATTTTTTTTTAAGTATTCCTAAGGAAATCAAAAGAAAAATCAGTAGAAGATTTTTGATGGGAGGAGAAATTCCTGGTAGAATTTTTGATGGAATTTCTGTAATAATTTCTTTGGAGGAATTCATCGAGCAATTTCTTTAAGAAATTCTAGAGGAATTCCTAGTGGAATCGTAGGAAAAGATTGCTTCCAGAATCTTTTAAGAGTTTCTGAAATTTCGCTAGAGGGATTCCAATAATGTAATAAATCTTCGAGCTGTTTGGTAGAATACCTATAAGTAGATGAAAAAACCGAATTCAGTACTATACCATTTAATTCCACTAGAGTTTGTTTCCTTTTACAGATACGCGTATTTCGACCTCAACTGTAAGGCCGTCTTCAGTGTCGTGTACTATACTCGACTAGTACACGACACTGAAGACGGCCTTACAGTTGAGGTCGAAATACGCGTATCTGTCAAAGGATACAAACTCTAGTGGGATTAAATGGTATAGTACTAAATTCGGTTTTTTCATCTACTTATTCCAATATTAATTTTTGGAGGATTTTTGGTGGAGTTCTCGAAGGAAATATTGGATGAATCACTGAATAAATCCCTTGGGAAGTTGTTGGATAAATTTCTGGAGGACTTTGGAGAAAAATAACTAGAAAAAAAAAACGCTGAAGAAATTCCTTTTGAAATTTCTGAAGCAACTCCTGGTGTAATTTAAGGGGAAGACCTAGGAGGAAGCCCTGAAGAATGTCCTGGTGAATTCTTCGGAGGAATTTTTCGAGAAGTATCCGAAAGAATCATGATGTGATTCCTGTATAAAAAATGCATGATGGTATTTTCGGAATTAACTTCAGGAGGAATTCCTGAAGGCATCTTTGAGTAAATTTTGTTATAGCAATCTCTGGAGGAATTCTTTGAGGCAGCCTTGGAGTAAGACTGAAGAAATAAATTGAACAATTGTTTGGATTGATCTTTGAAGGAATCAGTGGGAGATGTTCCGAATAAATTGTAGAGGAACCTTTGAAGGAATCAATGGAAAAATTCCGCTTGAAAAATTTTTCCCGGAGGAGTTTCTGGTTGAATCAGTGGATAAATTTCTAGAGGAATTATTGATAAAATTTCAGGTAGAATTTCTGGTGGAATCCCTAATATAACTCATGGATTCCTGGAAAAACTTCAGAGTAGAATAACCGCTAGTCAACTACTAAATATAAACTAAATGTTATAAATGTTCAGAATAATCTCTGACAGAGACATCTCATAATTTTAGAGTTAAAAAATAACTAGAATTCGTCATCAATATCCATATCCTCCGGTACTTAGTTTTTAAAAGTTCTGCTTTTCCTAACAACGATAGTACGATTACACCCAACATAATTCAAAAAAATAACAATAATATATTCAATAGACTTACTGAAATCATTCAAAACTTGCGAAGAAATATAGTGTTGCTGTAACGAACTTTGACAGTCGGTCAAACGGTTGTATCAACATAAATCGATTTGCCTAACTTGGGGTGGAGTCAATGCTGGTTAAACCTTCTGAGCGTCTGTGGGCTGCATTAGACCCGTGGAAGCGTGAGGAAAAGGTGTGTGAGGACCAGAGCTATGTTGAATGCTCCTTCCTGGTTATCGACTCACCATTTTGCAGCAGGCTTCTATTCCTCTAGCTTCTAGCTTCTAGCTTTTAGTTTCTAGCTTCAATATGCTTGCTTGTTGCTGCTATTTTTTAGTTTCTAGCTTCCAGCCTCTAGCTTTTAGCTTTTCGCTTCTAGCTTCTAGCTTCTAGTTTCTAGCTTCTAGCTTCTAGTTTCTAGCTCCTAGCTTCTAGCTTCTTTCTTCTATCTTCTTTCTTCTATCTGCTATCTTTTAGCTTCTAGCTCCTATCTGCTAAAAGATAAGCTTATAGCTCCCAATTTTTACCTTCTATCTTCTAGCTTCTATCTTCTTTCTTCTATCTGCTTTCTTCTACGTGCAGCTTTTAGCTTCTAGCTTCTAGCTTCTGGCTTCCCGTTTCTAGCCTCTAGCTTCTAGCTTCGATCTTCTTTCTTCTATCTGCTATTCTCTAGCTTCTATCTTCTTTCTTCTATATGTTATAGCTACTAGCTTCTATCCCTGATCGATTCAGCAGATTTACCTGATTCCTTCAAAGTTAGGTTTCTGAAGTGTTCCTACGTGATTGCGTTCACAAAGAGTCAAAGAAATCTGAACCGCAACGTTTGATGCAAATACAACAAAATTGAAACAAATTTTCTAAAATGTTACAGACTTTACAGTGTCTATGAGTATAAAGATCCTTCAATAATTATTTAATATTACAATACAAAGCCGTTTTTCAATCCATACGCTTTCTTCAACGGAATTCCGCTTCTTTTAAACCGTAACCATGTCCCAATGTCACGTTCCAGAACCTGATGAGCAAAAAATTATGATCGATGGTGGCACCTCCTCCCATCTTCTGTGACACCACAGTGAACCCACATTTCATATTCTTACTGCACAAATGAGTGCGAAAGGGTTCAATCCTAGTTGTCCACCCCAAACAAAACTCCGATTTTTCCTTCATTGTTCCCGACACGTACCCTCACAATCCCGGATCAGAGGACTTACGTAGCACTATTGGCAGTTCCCATATAGCATGGTGGCCAAAAGTGTTTTAACCATCTTGTATTATATTTATGAAGTTTGTGATTAAAATTTGATGTTTTGCATTCATAAACAAGTTAGCAAGAATAGGGTCTACAGTTTAATAATTAGAATGGTTATTTATGAAACAAATAGTCCAATTGTAAAATTGGCCACTTTATCGCCCATAGTACACCAACGTGCAAAACCTTCCTCATTTTGCCTCAAGCACAGGTAATTCTTTCGCCATTCGAAAATGGCTCAATTTTGCATCACAATCCTTCCCTCAAACCCGGACCAATACAATGCCCTTAGATATAGTAGATCACAATCTGCCGTGTTCAATCCTTGTCGATTTGAAACCCCTTCTTCGCCGAGAATGTGCTGGTATTTATTAAAAACTCCAGTCTGAACATAAAAGACACTGCTTTTGTACTCTGATTTTTATCCGAATGAGGAAATTCAATATCCCCGACAGCAACCTACGGGAATAGATTATTGATTGCGATTACCGGCTTCGGGTTTGGCGGTCGGCGTTTGGTAAATGAAGCGATTATGAAAGTGCGGTTCTTCCATTCCAAACAAATTTTGCTAGGATCGTCGTGTTGCAACAAAGAGTGACACCTTAAGACCCCGTTCGTTGTCCCTTTTTCTCTCGATGACGAGCTGTGAAATTCGGTTCACAATATTATCGAAGGCGAAAAGTAGAGCAGACAATGCGAATAATGGGTCGATTTTTTGGCATTGTTGGGCTTCGGAATTCGAATCACGGGAAGGAATCGGAAAAGAGTTGACTCGGGTGTTCCTTTTGTTGCTGTGGTGGGGTCGCGTGTTCGATACAGGAAAAGTGGATTATTGGTTGATCGGTTTCGGGGTTTCATTCAATGGCAGCAAAGGGTCTCCGGGATATGGGCGCGTGTGTCGATTTATGTTTCATAACTTGACACTTGGACAATGGATGACGACATTGTTGTTGACAAAGCGATAAAAAGTGTGTGAGTAATGAATAAAGACTACCTGTTTCCGTCAAAATTTAATCAGGTGGATTACATCCAAAGGAGTTCGTCAGGTTTAAGCTTCTTTTAAGAATCGACCATTTTCCAAAATTAAAATAGCAGTTTTCTTTGGAACGGACATAAATTCAAGAAAAATCAAAACTTTATTTTGTCAATTATGCTAAATGAACGTTCTTAAATTTCTTGATTTTTTGATCAATTGGCAGTAATCTGTCAGTTGTGAAATAAGATCGATTCTTACTAGAACCTAAACCCGATACAAGAATTTGTTTTCTTTTGCTTCTTTTACATATTATTGCAGCTATTAAATTGTTCAAGTGTCATTTCGTTTGAATGAATTTATCATTTATCATGAAAGTAAAATTACCCGAGCAGCACAGTTTCCTTCCACTCAAGAATAAAAAAAATCTCTTTAAACTAAGCAGCGTTGTCAATTGTTAAAAACATAACTTACAATTGCACTGAATTGTAACACAATAAGTGCTAGAGGCTGAGCATATACTTTTGGTAACCTTCATAAGGTGATGTGCTAGTATCCATCGTATTAGAGCCATTTTTTATAACTTGAAAATTCAGCTTTAAGACGCTTGTGCCACCTCTAAATCTTAATATTTTCAGCTCAAACTTTAAGAATTCTCTGTAATTATTATTCACACTAGTTTTTGGGTTTGAGAACTTTTTAAAAATAAGCTGCACCCTATTGTACATAAATCTAGTTTAAAAAAAATGGTCAAAGAAACTCGAGAATGTTATTGTGCCCGGAGTTATTCGGGTGAGTCGCTGCGTCAGGTCGGGCGAAAAGGGTTCTGTGCTTTTGTGCGATTCACAGATAGTTTTCGGAATCGACTATAATGTGGCCACTATATCAAAGAATTTTAGGAAAAACGCATCAGAGTTAACCTTTAAGAATCGATTAAATTGAATAATTAAGATTTTCTGCATTTGACTGCATTTGATTGATCCTACAAATAGGCTTGATAGAAACTCCTCTGCGATGAAGAGATGAGGCGATATTTCCGTTTTTCTGAGGAGTAAAAACTGAACTCTAAATGTTCAACACAGATCCTTAGTTTATTCGAGTGAGAGTGCAAAAAATGCTAGGATTATTTTTTTTCTGGTACTCTCTCTCTCTTGTTGCGATGCTCATCTTCACTCACGCTTCAAAAGAACTCTTGAAGGTCCCGCCCGAACAAGACAGTCATCGGGGAGTTGTGATGTCACTCTGTTTTGATGGAATTTTACTCTGTTGTGTTTTGCGCTGCATCTTCCTCGCTCATTTCTGGTTGCTTCTCTGCTCAGCATTTTTTTGCTCCCTCGCAAAGAGTCAAAGGCAGCACGCTGCTCTAGAGTATGTCACCGAGCTCTGATGATGTTGAGGAGTATATATTATCAATCCTGCCTACAAATGATCATTTTTGGACCCCGAAACACCTCAGATTTACTATAACCGACCAATTTGAGAATAATACCTAGCATTTTTTTGAAAAACGTACTCCGAGTTTTGTCAGAATCTGACCTAATATTATTAGCATGAACCGGAAGGTGCTAAAATCCTAATTAAGCTTTAACGAAAGTCTTGGATATAAGTCAAGATTTTACAAGAATCGTGCCTAGGATTCCTTCAGAATCTCTCTAAATACTCATTTTGAAATGTCACCTAGAAATCTCTGGAAACGCTTACAAGTATTTAAAAAGACACCTGCTCATAATTTTATTATAAACTAGTGGTCCCGGCAAACTTCGTTTTGCCATCAAGTAGGCTGTTGGAAAACGTCAAGAAATTCCCCATACAAATTACACCTTAGTCTTCTCCCGTTTTCCCGATAAACCCGGCGACTTTCCCAAATTTTTTCTTCGCACGAACACGTCGCATCCCTTGAGGAGTGCAACAGTGAAAATCTTGCGGTAATCCGTTGGACCATTCTCAAGCCATTTCGTGACATACAAACACCACTCCATTTTTATTTATATAGATTCGTTAAGCGTTATAAAATCAAATATAATATCAAATAAATGTTCTGGCAAAATGTTATATAGCGTAATCTTGCCCAGGATTGTAGAAAATTATGTATTCAATTCGTTGAAAACCCTGTAAAAAATCTGTGAGAATCTTGCCAATGTTAGGACTGATTTGCTGCTGACAAGAAAAGTAATCACCTATCTCGATGCGTGGGAAATTGCTCGTATGAAATGGTCAGGAAAACCACATTAGAAGAAATGTAATATCAAATGGGCTCTCAGTAGGAAATTTCTTGACCCACTCAGTCAAAGAATTTCTTTACTTCTTTATAAGCGAAACAGCATACTTGGCTTTATCCGTGAAATTCGTGTCCAGAATTCCTTAAAAATCTTGTTCAATATTTTGTAAAAAACCTGACTTTCTTATAATTCTGCCAAGGATGAATGTCGCATGAATGAATGTCGAAGGAAGTCATGGTAGAAACATAGGCGAGGAGAATTGGATGAACTTGTCATTCATTTTTCTGACAATTTTCATACAAAATCTACTTTTTCTCTGCTATAAATTCACTCACTTGATTCACTTCTCCTGGCCAATTGTTGAAACACCCAGAATTTGATATTTGGATTTTGAATTGTCACAGTTGGGACGCAACGCTAAGAAGAAGAAGAAGAAGAAGAAGAAGAAGAAGAAGAAGAAGGAGAAGAAGAAGAAGAAGAAGTGTTTCGGCTAAATCATGACAAAATATGTTAATATTTCAAAATTGAAATTATGAATCAAAATCCGTACAGCACATAAATTACCCTAAACAGTTCTGTTCAGAAGCTGCATTTACTTCCTCAGATTTACGCATTCCTACTATCCGAAGACGATAAAAAGCGGGTTTAGAGGTTTAAATATGCAGTTTTGGTCATTTATATATTGATAAATTGAAATTTTAGTCTAGTGTAAGGGTTTCAATGCTTTACGGTACTCTTCTGGTAAATTATCTCTTCTTCTACAAAGGGGGTGAAAACTTACGCCAACTACCAAGGGTCCAAAAAAAGTTGGAAGTGCAACTTTGAACAAGCATACCCAAGTAACCAGAGCGCACATTAATTCGCCTTCCGTGCTAATATAGTGCTATTAAAGAGCTGACAAGCCCCATATTAGCCGTATAACATAAGCCCAAAAAGGCGAATTAGCGGGCTAGTGGTAACTTGGGTATCTCCGTCGTTTCCAAAGCAATTTACAAAAAAAAAAATGTCAGCAATGGAACTGGACACTGTTTAAGATCGATGTTCATTTTTGGGTTTTTGAAATAGTTGCGATTACCCAAAGTATTATATTCAATATATTATATTTTTAATATTTCGTTTACCTAGAATATTATGAATACCCCTATTTGTTGGACCCGTTTGCCTGTAACTCAATATGCAAAGCGATGATGTATATTTTTTGACACAAAATTTATTGTAAAAGTCAAGTGAACATGCTCAAGTTAAAAATAAATTTCCGATAACACTTAAAATTTATTTTACATTCAATTACTTTTACTTTAAATATCACGAACGTTCCTATTTGCCTGATACTCAAGTGAACAAATTCGAGTAAAAAAAATCCGATAACACTCAAAATTTATTTTATCCAGGAAACCACACAGAAAACGTATAAATTGAGCTTTTTTGTCTGTAAATCAAAATTAAAGGCTTAATTCTAAATTCTTTTATTGAATATACTAAGAAAAACCCTATTTTAAAGACAATTTACACCGTCTTCAGCCAAAGGCTGCACAGACTGAACATTCACGAACATTAGGCAACGGATAACACGGAACACCCAGTAGTCCAGTGATGAATTTTTCGTTTGGCGAAAAATTTTTAACGACTGGAGCGGGAATCGAACCCACGCTTCGTGCCACTTACAATACGGCTAAACGACTGATGCCGCTAACCACACGGCCACGAAACCCACAATTTTATGGAACAGTTTGAATTCAAATCTAGGACATGTTTTTCAACATTGATGTACTTGTATAAAAAAAGTGGGCATGTTTGAGAACAAATCTAAACATTTGCCTACACTTAAAATTTATGGTGAGTAATTTTTATTTTTTCTGCTTGTTAATCAAAATCGAAGATTATGATATGTATTTTTTCGGCACGAGCTTGCTTAAAGAAGTCAATAGAACATATATTGGTATAGATCGAATTGTTTGATGACACTTAAATTTCTGAGTAATATAAATTTTGAGTGTAATCGGAAATATATTTTTTTTACTCGAACATGTTCACTTGACTGTAACAATCAATTCTGTGTTGGATAAACTATGCCATCGCTTTGAATTTTTAGTTACATGAAAACGGATTAAAAAGGGCTTTTCGTGATACAGTGCACCCCCGTTAATTTAAACGATACCTCACGCAAACCATCGGGGTTCATTTTTAATTTGAACTTTTAGTCACCCTATCGACGTGTTTCTGGTTACCTCTTTGGTTGTTTTGTTTTAATACTGCATTTCGTTTCGCGGTGTTCCATTTCGCTTTACTCCGTTCCATGACCTAACTGACGTTTGAACCATATTAAATTTGAATGATGTGCAAAAAAAGTAAAAGTGTTCAGATTGAAAGTGATGAAACCAACGGGGTATTCTAAGTAAAATCCATTCTGAGTGTGATAAAAAATTACAACTTCTACTCTAACATGTGCTCTTGACTTCTACAAGTAAATTCAAGCCGAACATTTTTTTTGTGTGGTTTTCTGAGTAAAATAAATTCTTAGTGTTATCAGAAATCCATTTTTTCACTAAAAAATGTTCACTTGACTTTCACAATCAAATTCATGTCGAAATAACTATATGTCATCGCCTTAAACTTTGATTTACAGGTAAACGGGTAAAAAATAAGATTTTTTGTAATATTTAGGGTAAAATAAATTTTGAGTGTAATTTCAATTACTAGTCAAAAATATTCACCCTACTCAAACATGCTTATTTATGTCGAAAAAACTACATGTCATTGATTTGAATTTTGTTTTATTGTTGGATTTGTGAAAAAAATGCGTTTTTCAAAAAACTAGGAAGTGCCATTGGTTTAATAACTTTAGGTAGACGCATCTATTTCAAAACCCTAAAATGAACATCAATCTTAAATGGTGTCCGGTTCCATTGCTGAAAATTTGAAAATTGCTTCGAAAACTACAAAGATATGCATGGTCAAAGTTTCACTTCCGACTCTCTGAGGGGGGTTGGGTTTACAGCTGTTAACAGAACTCCAAGTCTGAAAGTCATCCTGAAAGAGCTCAAGGCAGCATTTTGGGATCAATGTCACATCTGACTCACCAGAGTTACCTTAGAGAAGTTAAAAATCTTTGTTTGTGGATGACACAGGCCTCTCCACCAAAGTATGAGGCCTGCGTGTCATCTGTAGTAGATTGCAAAAAATAAAATATTTTTCCCTGATGCGTCTAAAACTCAACTTTTAATATTCCCATATAAACCAAAAGCTTTTGACTTGAAACCTTCAAATAGACATGTTGTCACGATGAGAGGGGTTGCAATAAATGGTCAGATGTAGTTAAATATCTAGGACTTATGCATAGAATATCCAATGTTGAAACATTGAAACAAATATTTAATAAATTTAATAATAATTTTAGATAAAAATCGTTGCAATCTTCTATTGCCTCGATAAATGCGTTATGTTTTTACGTTCAGTTAATTGAAAACCTAAGTATAAGAAATGAATGTAATGTTTGGAATGATACTAATAAAGGAATTAAAAAAAAAACAAGTTTACAGTTCAAACAGATTTTGTGATTTAAGAAAAAATCGTTCAAAAACGATTCAAGCCATGAAAACCAACATTTACTATGATTCTATAATTCGATAACGAGATACGAAATATCGAGTTATGGTGAGTTGACTTCATTGCAAAACATGATCTATTTTTACGAGAAGCGTGCAAAGTTGCGAATGAGTACTGACCAAAAGCAATCTTAATTTAGTTAAATCACTATCATGAACATCTCTCGACCCTCCTTGTGGGAACAATAATTACACGTGATTGATTTACGACCCGTCGCAAAACTGCTACCAACCAAAATTTCACGAGTTTAACGACACCGATCGATTGGAATTCGATGATATCGAAGAAACGCGAAAGTACGGCCACCCAATAAGGGGTCGTTCATAAATTATGTCACGCTCTTATGGGGAGAGAAATTTAGGGAAACGACATACAAAATTTACGAAAAGGTGGTAAAAAGGCCAAATTTTGCGTGACGTAATTCATGAACATTTCCCTACCAACCTCACCGTTTAACATTAGGGAGCATATCAGCCATAATGAGATCAAATGGTTTCGCTTTTTAATGTGATTTTAACGATCGTTTCGCTCCCAGTGGGACCCCAAATTCTGCAATCGATTCGTCTGGATCAGAAAGGACACTTTCGCGAAAACAGGTTCACGAATGTTTTAATATGTTGAAACAAAAAAAAATCCGTTCAGCTGGTTAATTTCGTAACAGGTCGCTTTTCAACGAAGAAACCCCATCTCATCTTCATGCGTCATTCCGGTGTGATTCGAATGCATCCTTTTTTGCGGGTCCATATGGTAACTACGGTTGGTGTCTTACGGGACATTGGTTAGGGTGCTGACTCGAACTTGGCCAAAGATTGGTGCAAAAAAAAGGAGCAGTCGAAACATGTTCGCGCTGGAAATTCTCCTTTCCAACAGCCGGGTGAAAAAACTGCAGCAAAAAAGTTACTGTGATATTTTTTTTTTCCAGGGCTCGAAATGAGTGGTAGTTTTTTGGTGTTCTCTCGTTGTCGAACTTTTTTGCTGATTTACGGAGCAAAACAGACAGACGATTGGGCTGTGAGCATTTCTTTTGGGAAGAAGTTTTTTTTTCCTGATGCGATATGGTGGGAAGTCTCGAGTTAACAGGTTGTTGGGATGCAACTCGGTTTTTAGGTCCCGGGGCGATTGACCGAGAATCAAAACAAACTGGCTGATGACAAACTATATAAAACGTGAAAGACAAAAAGTGAGACAGTTTCAGTAAACGAATTCAATAAAAAAAAAGATAAACAAGTTCTGATGCTTGGGACAGAATAGATTAATTTAGGACGAAACGGAATGCAACCTTCAGAATTAACGTGACCAGGAGACTAAGAATCCCCTCGAACAATTATGCACGAATATGCCGTTTCAAAGAAGATGGATGTAGTTGTGAATGCGAATTTCTGAAAGGAAGCAGAAATCTGCGAGAGGGCTGTTTTGGGACGCTGCAGGTTTAACATGGGACGAATGTGATTATGTATTACGTTTCGGATGAAGAGAAAGATGCTCATAAATTTGACACACAGAGCAGTTGAGAAGGGATCCGATTTTGGGGTCATAAGGTCTTCAACCGAAATTTGAATTGAACAGCGTAACAAAAATAACAGTTTTGCGTGTCACAAGAATCAAATCATGGGGCTTGGAATTGCTGAATCTGATGCTGCTCTCAGAAATAATCTAGTTAACGTTAGCGTTAGCGTAATTACGGTATACTTCTTAGATTTAATACTAGCAATATTTATGTTTCTATTTTGATAACCTCATCTCATCTCATCAGGAACAAAGCTTGGGTATGAGCCTTGACTCAATCGTGAACAAGAATATCAAAACCATAAATATCGTTATTCCCGGCCACGCCCATCTTCACTCAGGATAGGGAAAAGAAATTATGATGTAGGGGCTCCTGGGGTAATATGCACTGCCGGGGCAAAACGCACCTAGTCAATTTCTCTGAAATAAACGAGTTTTGAGAGAAAACCCCTATGCGGGTTGATGAAACGTTGCAAATTGTTGACACCCTGAGTATTTGATACATTTGAAAAAACTTAACAGGGAGATAGAACAATAAAATCGAAAAGCACGATTCTGATGTAACTTTCCCGATCATTTCACTTCTTGTTTTGAAAGCGATGGGTTGAGATGTTTACAACCTTTAACCATAAAAGAGATGATTAGAGACTGGGTTAGTTGTTGATGAGATGATTTGGCGAAATAACACAACGATTTCTATTTTTCATAACATTTTCTGTTAAGCACCCGGTTGGGGCAACATGCACTACATTGGACGGGGCAGAACGATCCATTCTAAAATTAACCACAATCATAAAAATTAGGTCATTTGAAGTCTATAGTACCGTATTTATGCACAATTGTATCATCTTGTAGACGAAAATCATCCAAAACTCCCCGACTAGAGGCTTGTAACAAAAATATAATAAAATTTTATCAGAATTTGATATGCATATCATATTATGATATAATTTTGTTAGGCTCCGTTATTCATTGAACATAATAAAACAGAAATATAACATAATGTGTTTTATTTCCCTTTAAGATATTGTTTTGTTCATTTTTAACAACTTTATAACAAAATAAATAGATAGTTATGCATTTCAATAATATACAATATTATCGTTTATCGAACAGTACTATAATTTTGATACTTTGTATCAAACATTATAACTTGGTTTGATATGTTTTTGATAGAATTAAAACACATTTTGTTATGTTTATGTTACTATTCATACACTTTTTGTTATAATTTTAGTTATTTTAACAACATCCTGCATCAAGTTTGTAACAACCTATGTTCGAAAAAAACTTATAACATAATAATATATGCTGATATAATTTTGTTATGTACCCTTAGTCGGGTCGTGTTTTAACGATAAATAAAATTACGTTTAAACCACGATGGTGCATCTTGCCTCATTGTTGTGGTGCATCATGCCCCTTTGTTTAGGTGCGTCTTGCCTCAATGTTGTAGTGCGTTCTGCCCCAATAAGTGGTGCATCGTGCCCCGCATCAATCTGAATTCACGCAAAAGTAGTGTTTGAGAAAAGTTAAATTTTCCAACAATCTAGTGTAATTATAATGATAATTCGCTCAACACCATGTACGGTGAACCCAAACCAACTAGATTCGTGTATTAAAACACTACATACATGTTGTTTAGTGTCCATTTCGGCACATCTTCCTTAAGTGGTGCATATTACCCCAGGAACCCCTAGCACTTACTTAACGAGAGGGCACCGACTAAGCGACGCCCTCATAAGTGCTACGGAGTTGGGGGTTGGGAGGGATATTAGGTCAGGATTTGCCTGAAAAGCTGACGATAGACTCTGAGCATTTGATTTTTAATTGTTGTTGATTTAACCTTTTGAATGTCGAATATCAAAAGAAAGAAACAATGTTTTATTTACAGTGTTAAAAATATTGCATCGCGTCAAAGAAAAAAAAAGATAAACGATCACGCATGTAACAATAGTGTCTTTCTGCTCGTTAAAATGTAAGAGCAGAACCGATCCCTTCAGAGTCATCGGATTGTTCCAAAAAAAATAAATACATAAATAAAAAAAAATATAAAAAAACAACCCTACGACCATGACCCGCAAACCGAAAAAAATCGTCCGGGCACCTAGATAGACAACTCCGTGAAAAGTGACTGACCGAAATGAGTAACTTGTACAAGTATAAGCCTTTTCACGAGACGTTCAAATCAGTTGATCCTGAAGCACTTTGACAGCTCTTCTATGAAAATGACAGCCCCGTGCATTGCTCCTCCGCCGGTGTAAACAAATGCATAGACCAACCTGTCATATGAAAATGCATATACCATTCCGAACAAGCGAGAAAAAAAAAGTAAAGCATCGTCAGCGAAAATATGGCGAAATAAGACGCACTCCGGAACGCAAAAATCATCGTACCATCTAAAACAAATCCTGGTTTCTATTATAAAGGAACGAACTCACCAGATTCCTGAAGTCTCCTAAGATATGTATCCGCCGATTCAACAAACTCCTCATCCGAAAACTGCACTATCTGCTCCGCTAAAGCTGCAAACTTTGCTTTAATTGTCACTTTTCTATTATTTTTCAAAGTTCCACAAATTAAATTCCTTTGATTATTTAACCACACATAATTAAAACCAATATCATTCCCCATCATAATCCATCTAATTTCACTAAACACAAACGAGGAAAAACAAATCCGGGTGGCGTAGTACCGGGCGAACCACCAGTGGAATTATGTGCTGATGAAATTTGAGTTCTAGGTAGCTGAAGTTGCATTAATTATCATAGTTTTATCTATACATGAATTGTACACTATGATTTGTTAAACCTTTTAGTGATCTTATCCACTGAATATGCAACATCTGACTTATTTTCATGGTTATAAATAGGATTTATACAAGGTGTTCGAAAATAATCCGAACGACAAAATATGGGACAGATTGAGAATAATGCATTTACCCAAATTCGGTTTATTGGGCCAAACTACCTCCATTGGGTAGGTGCAGCTTTTTCTGTTTTTGACAACATTGGTGGGGAAGAGAGAGAATACCGAGAGATTTTGGGTTGAGAGAAAAATCGATATACTTAATTTTGAGTAAAGTGAACTCAAAATTAGGTAAACTGTTTTTTCCGTGTTCACTGCTTCTTTTCTGGTCAGAAATGGATGTGAAATTGAAATCTTGTTGAAATTTTTTCTTCATACTAACTTTGATGAAAAGTGAAAATGTTGCTGTTTCGAACGCCATCATTTTTTCCCTTAGCAACGCTAGTCCTGAAAACCTTCGCTAGAAAAATAATTGCTTTCGACGTTTTGTCCCTGTCGACATTTTGGGATTCTACGTTTTGGTATTCGACATTTTGGGTTTTAACGTTTTGTCCCTAAACCGTTTGTAGATAGAATCTTGCAAAATTCCTGGTACTTGTATTGTTTTTTTTTTTTTTTTTGAAGTCTCACTTATCAATGAAATGTATTGCTCAAACAACCCGACTATAGGTACATAACAAAATTATATCACCTTATGATATTATCATATAAAGGTTTTATCGAACATAGGTTGATACAATTCTGATGCAGGATGTTGTCGAAATAACTAAAATTATAACAAAAAAAACATGAATAATATAATGAATATAATAATATGTGTTTTAAATCTACCAAAAACATATCAAACTCTGCTATAATTTTTGATACAATGGATCAAAATTATAATACTGTGTAATATACGGGGTAACTCATTTAGTTACGAGTTTTTAGATCAATTATGGTAAAATTCTAATAAGACATACTAAACAGAAAAATGCTTTAAAACGAGCAATTTAATATTGGAATTGTGTAGCAACAAGTTAATTTTTAATCACTTGCGATTTTCCAATTATAAAATGATGATCATAACATTTTGTTAACAAATCCAAGAGATTTTTCTTTTATTCTCCCCAAATTAAAAACAAAGTAACTCATTTTTATCATAAGTTAGTTAATATATACAAAAAAACATGATATGGTTAACAACAATATAGATATACATTTTGTGTAAATGTTGAAATAATAAAGAATAGGATTGAAATAAAATGGATGAAAAAACATAAAACCAAACAATCGTACATCTAAAAAGAAGTAAATTTCCAAATATTATAACTTATAGAAATGCACTAATATGTGTTCAATTTAATTATAATACTGTTTAACCCTTTGGGGCCGGCGCGGTCATATATGACCGCAGTACAAAAAAGGCTGTAAAAAAAGAACCAATGAACAAATGTATATACTGTCTTCGGCAAAGTTGTCCCAAATATACTCTTTTATCAGAGAAAAATATGAAGTATATGCCTTTATGACCTAATTGACAACCTAGAACATCCTGAACATCCTGAAGTTTGGAAAATTGAACTATAAGTACATACGAAGCGTGAAATGCTGTTTGTGAACATACATGATGTTCAGGCTAGATAATACAGAATTACTCTTTTAACAAAAATATTATTTTACTTGCTTTGCTATGTCCTGGGATGTTCTAGGACGTCCAAACTGTCCTGAAGCACACTCTTTGAAATCTACAACCGTAACAGTTATTGTTTGGGTTAAAAACAATAACATAACAAATTCAAATAGAATCAACCAACCTCTGAGAATCTCAAGAGCTATTTCAAGGAACGTTTTGGATATTCCAGGGCCTCCAAATTACCCTGGAGTTCAGAACTTCAGGTCTACACTTGTTCCAGTAGTTATTCTAGCTAAACTGAGTGAAGTTATATAATCTACAATGTTTACTGAACCTTGTCACGGATCAAAAGGCTACTTCAAGAAACGTTTGAGGTGTTCCAGGCCCTCCAAATTACCCTGGAAATCTGAATTTCATGTCTACATTTATTCCAGTAGTATTTCTTGCTAAACTGGGTGAAGTTCTATAATCTACCATGTTCACTGAACTTTCGCACGTATCAATAGGATGTTTTAAAGAACGTTTGGAGTATTCCAGGCCCTCCAAATTACCCTGGAGTTCAGAACTTCAGGTCTACACTTGTTCCAGTAGTTGTTCTCGCTAAACTCAGTGAAGTTATATAATCTACAATGTTTACTGAACCTTGTCACGGATCAAAAGGCTACTTCAAGAAACGTTTGAGGTATTCCAGGCCCTCCAAATTACCCTGGAAATCTGAATTTCATGTCTACATTTATTCCAGTAGTATTTCTTGCTAAACTGGGTGAAGTTATATAATCTACCATGTTCACTGAATTTTCGCACGTATCAATAGGATGTTTTAAAGAACGTTTGGAGTATTCCAGGCCCTTCAAATTACCCTGGAGTTCAGAACTTCAGGGCTACACTTATTCCAGAAATTTATCTCGCTAAACTGAGTGAATTTATAAAATCTTCCCTGTTCACTAAACCTTCTCATGCATCAATAGGCTGTTTCAAGGAACGTTTGGGATATTATAGGTGCTCCAAATTACCCTGGAGTTCAGAACTTCAGGTCTACACTTATTCCAGTATTTTTTCTTGCTAAACTGAGTAAAGATATATAACTTACCAAGTTTACTGAACCTTGTCACGGATTAATAGGCTAATTCAAGGAACGTTTGGGGTATCCCGACTAAGGGTACATAACAAAATTATATCAGCATATGTTATTATGTTATAATTTTTTTTCGAACATAGGTTGTTACAAACTTGATGCAGGATGTTGTTAAAATAACTAAAATTATAACAAAAAGTGTATGAATAGTAACATAAACAAAACAAAATGTGTTTTAATTCTATCAAAAACATATCAAACCAAGTTATAATGTTTGATACAAAGTATCAAAATTATAATACTGTTCGATATACGATAATATTGTATATTATTGAAATGCACAACTATCTATTTATTTTGTTATAAAGTTGTTAAAAATGAACAAAAAAATATCTTATAGGGAAACAAAACACATTATGTTATATTTCTGTTTTATTATGTTCTATGGATAACGGAGCCTAACAAAATTATATCATAATATGATATGCATATCATATTCTGATAAAATTTTATTATACTTTTGTTACAAGCCTCTAGTCGGGATTCTATGCCCTCCAAATGACCCTAGTGTTCGTAACTTCAGGTTTACATTTGTTTCAGTAAATTATCTCACTACACTGAGTGAAGTTATATAATCTAACATGCTCACTAAACCATCTCATGGATCAATAAGCTCTTTCAAGGAACGTTTGGGATATTCCAGGCCCTCCAAATTACCCTGGAGTTCAGAACTTCAGATCTGCCCTTGTTCAAGTAATTTATCTCGCTAAACTGAGTGAAGTTATAAAATCTAACATGTTCACTGAATTTTCTCACGGATCAATTAGCTGTTTCAAGGAACGTTTGGGGTATTCCGAGCCACCCAGATTACCCCGGAGTTCAGAAATTCAGATCTACAATTGTTCTAGTAATTTTTCTTACTAAACGATGAAGTTATTTAATGTTCACTGAGCTTTCTCACGAATCAAAAAGATATTTCAAGGAACGTTTGGAGTATTCCAGGCCCTTCAAATTACCCTGGAGTTCAGAACTACAGGTCTTCCCTTGTTCCAGTAATTTTTCTTTCTAAACTGAGTGAAGTTATATAATCTACTATGTTGACTGAACCTTCTCATGGATCAATATGCTGTTTCAAGGAACGATTGAGGTATTGCAGATCCTTCAAAATTTCCCCAGGACTTCAGAACTTCAGGTCTACTATTTTTCCAGTAATATTTCCTTCTAAACTGAGTGAAGTTATATAATCTACCATGTTCACTGAACCTTCTCACAGACCAATTGGCTATTTCAAGGAACGTTGGTGATATTCCAGGCCCTCCAATTTACCCTGGAGTTCAGAACTTCAGTTCTAATATACACACTAATACAACAAACAAAAAGTTACTCGCAATCGTGATTATCGCACGCTTCAATTATATTTTTGAGAATAAAGTGTAGTTTGGACTGTGTTCGCATTTGTCATGGTGCCGGTATTGAATAGAACATTGGAATTCTTAAAAAAAAATATACAATGTAGTTTAATATACACTTTTTTTATTGATTATATGTTGGCACTTCTGCAATTCACTAGGGCTGTCCATTAGCCTGGGACACGGTTATATGAAAAATTAAGATTCTCGCTCCAGTCCACTTTTTGGATTGCATTTAGGTCCCATACCAACTGTGCAAAATTTCAGCTCGATTGGAGAAACTATATTTTAGCGCCAGCCGTTCAAAGTTTGTATGGGATTTACTATGGGAAAACTTACTTTTGCAAAGAAAAATCGCCATAGGTCGTCCATTGACATCTATAAAAATTCTGAACACAGACCTCGATAGGTATTTTTACAATGAAGAATATTGCCGAAGACCGCGAAACAATCCGACAATTGTGAAAAAAGTTATTCAATGAAAACCTATTGGCAAGGTGACGTTAATTAACACGTAAAGGAATAACAATAATAACAAAAACGGACAAAATTGCCGAGTAGACTATGCTTAATAACTTTTTTTCACATGCATCGGATTGCTTTGCGGTCTTCGGCAATGTTGTTCAAATACCTATCGAGATCTGTGTTCAGAATTTTTATAGATATCAATGGGCGACCTCCGGTGATTTTTCTTCGCAAAAGTAAGTTTTCCCATAGTAAATCCCATACAAACTTTAAACGGCTGGCGCTAAAATATTGTTTCTTCGATCGAGCTGAAATTTTGCACAGTTGTTATGGGACCTAAATGCAATCCAAAAAGTGGACTGGAGCGAGAATCTAAATTTTTCATATAATCGTGTCCCAGGCTAATGGACAGCCCTAGTGAATTGCAGAAGTGCCAACATATAATCAATAAAAAAAGTGTATATTAAACTACATTGTATAATATTTTTCAAGAATTCCAATGTTCTATTCAATACCGGCACCATGACAAATGCGAACACAGTCCAAACTACACTTTATTCTCAAAAATATAATTGAAGCGTGCGATAATCACGATTGCGAGTAACTTTTTGTTTGTTGTATCAGTGTGTATATTAATCTTTCTGCGACAACTATTTAGAACTCCGTTCCTTCTTTTTGTTCGAGATGCTTTAAAACGTTAGATTTGTTAAGAGATGAATTCTATACAAGATTTTCAATCAAGGATACGGGTCTCAACATAATCAAAATTCCTTGCGAGCTGCGACTATGAGTTTCCTAACTGTACCCTGGAGAATCCTTAGGAGATTCTTAGTTCATAAGGGACTTCTCAGAAATTTTAACGGATTCTTGAGAATGTCTGCAGATTCCTAGCGGACACTGAGGGATCTTGCGGGATCCTGAGAATGTATACACCCGATTTTGTTTCCGTACCTTATTTTTGCATGAAACGTCGAGAAATGATGTTACTTTTTTTGCACGGTTTTTGATATTTTGAACTGAAAACTTTTTTTGCACGGTACGCATCCCCGTGCAAAAACAGAATCGGGTGTAATTGATTATCGGGGATTAAGTCCGAAATTTGGTGATTCCTAATAAGCACTTAAGTTTTCTAGAGCATCCTGATAATTCCTAGCGGGATAATGTGGGATTGTAGTGGTATTTTGAGTATTTCTGTCAAAATCTTGTAGATTTTGCAAAGGTTTCCAGAGAAATTTGAGGAGTGGTAGCCTAAGAATAATAAACTTTTGGAAATTTTCATTGGAGACTTCAGAATTTTCGGCAATATCGCAGCAATATTCCTATTAGAATGCTTCAGAGCCCTAGCGTATTCTTGTAGATTACTTATGAGCACATGAAGAATCCCAACAAGTTTTTTGAGGTTTCATAACAGGATTCTGTAAATTTTCGTTGATTTCATAAGTTTGGTGTAAAACATATATCAAGCTCAATTAAAATTCATTTCAAGTAAAAATGATAAGAGCGTGTATGTGTATTCCACAAAAATAACGTGTCGCACTTATGGATCATAAGATGTAGTTTTTTATGTTTGCTCTTTTAATCAACATCAATCTTTCATCGTAAACTACTTTACTTTATAAGAAACATAAATAAAAGGTGGGTATTCTAAACATATTGAATATTGTAAAATTTTACGCTAAACCCTAAAAATTAAACTGATTTTCAATGTTCATTAATTAAATAAAATCATGCCGTTTTGCAATACCCAGCGCTTTTGTTTTGTAAATATGTATTTGTATGAATACAGTAATACATTTAATATGTTTTTCGTATTCTTACACAGTTTTAGGAAAATTCTCTGTTCTTGTATAAAAGTCACTTTTGCGATTATTGATTTAACATGGCCCACTCATACAAATAGTGTACATGAAGCTTCTAAAAATCATTAAAGACGTTGAGGCGTAAAAAGTATGTATGTAGAACGTTTGCCACAATTAACATTACGGCGGTATAGATTCATAGCATAATTCAATATTACGGAAAACTACTTCGAAGTGAACCGTTCTGAAGTCTCGATGCCATATGGTTTCATAAGGATGATGTAATAACCAGTGCTGGGAATGGTAATAGTAGTAGGCTTGAGTTTTTGCGAAAATCACGTGGTTCTTCTAATACAGTAGTTCAAAATTGTGAATCTCATCAAGTAGCCTATGTTGGGTACATGAATTTTCTAAATCAGTAGCGTCATTGAAGGCTGTAAATGCGGGAAATGCAGCGGGAAATAGAACATTTTTCTACAGTAGTTTTGGGTTGCCCTTAGCAACGGATGATTTGCTATTTTCAAGGCATTTTGCCTACAGAAGCGATACGCGTGAGTTTCACTGGCTCCGCTGACTGTGATTCGTTACGCTTGCCTACTGTAGTGTGAATTTCAGAACTTTTCCCAGCTCTGGTAATAACATTCTAATGAAGTTTTCAGAACCAATAGTTGAAAAATAAAATTTAAAATAAGGGTTCCTATTTTGGCACGGTTCCGTTTTTGGCAACTGAAAATTTCGACTTTGTTGCCAAAAACGGAATCCCACTGTATATCCAAAACGTGTTTCTACTCGTTTATGCATTTAGACTCTACCGACGTTTTCACAAATTGTTCTCAAACAAAAGGTGGGAAGCAGGGGGGTTGAAAATAGTATATTTTTACGTGACATAATTTATGGATGCTTCCCAATAGATGTGGCTAATTATGACTGGAAACTTTGTAGAATACACCATGTTTCGGAAGTGCTTCGTTTCGGGGTTATTAAGTTATTACCACTAAATCCTGACTCTCATCGCGTTGTAGATCTTATGTACTGAACACCCCGACAAGTTAGATAATCTAGAACATTCGAAATGATCTGATAATATTTGCTGAACACTCAGAAGGTTCAGAATATACGGTAGATTACAGTTCATCACATTGTATGATGAACAAGGTTGTTATTACAAGCATAGACTTCAAGTTATGAACTCAAGAGCAGTTTGGAAGACCTAGCACCTCCCAAAAAAATATTTGTCATCATTTCTTGTTATGTTTAGCATTTTGAGCACCAAAACTATTGAAAGGCGTTCAAAAAACTGTATAATAGTTCTTGGAAAAAATCAGGCCCCAAAGGGTTAAAATAAAACAAATTAGAACATGTTCGAAATAAATAAAACACATTATGATATTTTTTTTTTTTTTAAATTTTCTGAGGATAACGGTGTCTAACAAAACTATATCATAATAAGATATGTAAATCATATTCTGATAAAATATCGTTTTATTTTTGTTGTTTTTCTCTAGTCGGATTCTCTAGGACGAATGAAATCTTCGTTGTGATCTTTTTTCATTTATCAATAAAATCGGGTTCAAGCACATTGCTAGAATCAAACGAAGTTAAGTATAAGGGCGATACATGTGGCAAAATATAAAAAGCTAGTTATGTCAAAACAAGCAACAAGCAAAATAAGACTTAACCTTATAGTAAAGGGAAATAATACTCATTTTTGCCAGTAGAATAGTGTTTAACTAGTTCTCACATTTTTGGATAAGTATATAGTCCGGTAAACGGGTACAAAAACTCAAAACAAAGTAAGAATGACATGAATTCGTTTATTTAGCAATTTTCTTGATAAAAACTGAAGTAATGATCTGTACCTGTGTTCTAGGTATCATGATCCAAGAATCTATCACATTATGTAAGGAAAACTCTTTTGTTATTTGAATCAGCCTAATGAATGGTCCATAACTCCTAAGATGATTGTTTGGACAAACCGACGCCGTCTCCCAAATAAATGACTGGCGCAGAGCTCTACTGTCTGCTACAACAATAGCGCGTACCTGGGAGGGAGGCACAGATACTACACATGACGCAAAACTTTTTCAAACTGCAAGAAAACTCCAGCTTGCCAACGTCAATCAAGGCAGATTTGATGAAAATCGTTCGTTTTCTTTTGTTGTGTACCTTCGATCTTTCCGGACAAACATGGAAAAAGGGCCAAAGTTTTCTGTGTGTTATATTATCGTGATATTACTTTTGAATAAGCATAAATAGCTTTTAAATCGATTTTTTGACACATTTCATAAAACGCAAAATATGTTTTGATCGATTACGCGCTTTTATCATGTTAGTCCATTGTTTATGATCCGGGCTCATAGTGACAGTTCGTGACAGCATAATCTCGGCTCACCTTGACGTACATAAATATCGTATCGGTTTCTCCCTCCCAGGCGCATACTACACCACAACGTAGAATAAGTTAGACGTCTGATTTGTGATCGGTTTTTAATTGTAAATAAATATGTGATCTAAATGTATACCTTTCTTTGCCGTACGGATAAATCGAGCCCACAATCCCTACCACTTGCTCGATCAATGATGATAATACCGTTTTGTCTCAAATTCCGAACAGACTCATATTCCGAATACTTGGTTTTTGTATGGCGACTTGGTTGAAATGTTTCGCTGAAGTATGTGATCAAATGACCAGCCAATTGCAATTCAACTTTAACGTTTTTTTAATTACATTGCGAGAGTAGTGATGATAATATAGTTCTAGGTCAATAAAACTAGCTCAGTTGAATTTATATGCGATATTATTCATTCAAAAACGATATATTCGTGCTGTTCAGCATTTGAATCAAAATGTTTTTTTTTTGCGATTCCGTTGCAAATTAATCAATTTTTCATTGATAAGATGCACTGCATAATTGCCTATTTTTCCTACCAAAAAAAATAATACTGAAAAGTGCTACTTTTCAGCACTGTTTTCGGTGCTGAAAAGTAGAACTTTTCGGTACTGTTTGGGAGACGTCCGCCAAATATCCCAGTCTGTTCTGCCATAGCATCTGATTCTATAAGGTACCCCGGGGCAAGTGAGAATCCGGGGTAAGTGGGGCGTTTCGTCATAGCTCAACTAGGAAAAGTTTTTCATGGGGGTATTCTTCTAGAAAGTTGAAGATACAATGACAAGGAATGTATTTAGTACTAAACATATTGTTATTTTTACTACCATGTGGTTCATGTAACAGTTGTCAGTTCAGCGCCATTTTCAACTTGCATGATAAATTGTGACACGTTTCACGTCTTGCATTGACTCGCAAAAAATAAATGTGTTTTAAATCGAATTTCCATCAGTAAGCTATATTTTTAAGTATTATTACAAGCTGCTAACGATAAACCAGTATTTTGTTTTCATTTCATATGAAATTTTCGATGGTCTATCTTACCCCAAAATATATTTATACCTGGGGTAAGTGGAACCTATCAAAACAAAAACCAGAATCAAAACTTTTCGTACACGTTTCATACATTTTCCTAGAGAGTAGCACTAAAACATTCAAACAAATGATTTTTATAAAAAAAAGATCAACCTCAAATCACGTAATTGCATAAGAGGAAGAAGAAAAGTGTTATTATCCTTTATTTTTTATTTTTGAAACACGACTTCAAAATTGAACAAACACACAGCTGAAATTTAAAATGCATCATGATAACGATTAATTTTATATTTTATTCGAACTTTAACATTTCTACCAAGTTAAGTAGTGTTGGAAAACAATTCCATCCCATAAGGTGGTTAAACATATTTATAATTTCATCAATTATTGATTGTTTATGAGCTACATTTTAATTAACAACTTATAAATGATATATTTTGAACATGTTTAATTCCTCTTTACGCTTTTATTGAGGAATTTACTGTTAATATTACATGTGAGGTGACATACTATTAAATAAAGGGTATCTTCCTAAAACGTAACGTATTTTATGGTTGATCCCTTATGTACATCAAATATGTACTTAAAATTAAAAATCTATGACTTATTAATCCTATTATTGTAATGCTTGACTTACTGATGTGGATTGACGCATGAAACTGGATGTGTCCCACTTGCCCCGTTTAGCGAGGCAACTGCGTCCAATGGCTCATGCTAAAACTTTCTTCCAAGGTTTTCACAATTTAGAAATTATTCGATTAGTTTCATGCACACACCAGCAAATATGTAGCCAAAAAGTGATTGTGTTGTTGGATTTGAAAAATATTGACATTTGAAAATGTTATTGAACAATTTGTTTGAACTACCGTTTTTTTCGTTCCCACTTGCCCCGCGGTACCTTATCTGATGTGCGATCCAGGTGCAAGACTCGTGATATTGTCGGGGCTATTAAAAACTAGATTCGGTTTCTTGCCAAAGTTTAATTTTTCTCAGAGTCTGTGCGAGCTAACTTTGGAAGTGGTGCATTAGATTCGCATCCGAAAGCGCTCAATTGCCCCCTTCTTCGAAGCAGTATGGATACTTGCATGGATACCGAGAAAAATCCATTTTCCGCGAACTGCATTTTCTAACAATTGACCGATCTTACAATACTGCTTTGGGAACGGATCTTCCTGTATTCGTAAAGGTGGCAGCAGAACCCGCTACCCGTTTTATCCTCCTATAGAAAATAAAGTTCTGTATGATGTAAACGAGAAAATGTGTGACATTCGTAGATACTACTACCGTTTTGTCTCAAATTCCGAACAGACTCATATTCCGAACACTCGGTTTTTGTATGGCGATTTGGTTGAAATGTTTCGCTGAAATATGTTACCAAATAACAAGGAAATGGCAGTCAATTGCAATTCAATTTTACGGTTCCAATATAATTTATACCGCGGGTGTAGTGATGAATCTCTAGTTTCAGACCAGAAGAACAAGCTCAGTATGTTTTTTTGCGAAATTGTTTATTTGAATACGATTTATTCGTGCTGTTCGGAATTTGAATCAATGTGTTCGGAATATGAGACAGAATGAACACAGTGTTCGGCATTTGAATCAAAATGCTGTTCCGTACTTGAACGTAAAAAGAATATTAAAACTAATTAAATCAATATTATTATCGTTACACCCAACAGCTAACAGTTAGGTTTTGCGAGTAAATTGAAATTTACATAAATATCTGCCAATTTATGCCATTCAGATGCATTTGAAGTCACTGTTGGCGAGCCACGTTGGATAAATGTACAACTCGTGCTGAAAAAATCATCATTTTGCAACTTGTTTCATATATAACTATTTCACACTTTTACGTACAAACAATACTAAACAAGTTTAGATAATCATTTTTATCGGCACAGTCAACAGCCAACAGTTAGATTTAGCAAAGTAATGAAAATTTTCACAAATTTCAGCTAATTTATGTTCGGAATATGAGTCAAAACGGTACTTATCATTAAATGGATGAAGATTGTTTTCTTCTATAAAACCACGTCTAGACGATGGATTAGATATGTTGAAACTTCAACCAAAATTTCTTACCATTTGAATCCAACCGAAGTGCGCAGGGACGAATTCAATTCGACAGATCGGTGTTAGAAGCAACTGCCACCTATTCAAAGTAGCTCTGTTGTCCCCAATATGAGCTGCGTATTTTCTAAGGCTAGGACCCTTTTCAAATCCTGTTTGCTGTAAACATCCCATAGGCAAATGTAAAGCGTGGAAGCAAATAACGGTCTGTTCAACGTTTTGCAAACATACGATCTTTTACAGCTCCTGAAATTTGAGCCTTTTGAACCATTCAAACGAAGAATCCAAGGACAAGAAACCATTCAAAATTGTTCAATGCTTATTCACTCAAGTGTTGACCTTTTTACAGCACGCGGATCCTGTTACATAATAAACTCGTGGACACCCAAAACGGTGAAAGTGACGGGATGACGATGGGCCTTTATTCAGCAGGTAACTATGTTCCACTTGCTTTCAAGTCCAGGTAATATCTTCCAAAGAATAACGGTTTGACCTTAAGTCTTAGTTTCGAATAACAATCGCAGGACTCCTTCGCTTTCTGTTCAATACAACAGAAAATCTAATTGCTTTATTGTCGCCGTTGTAATGAAAAGAGATTTGCTGAGAACCGCATTGCGTAACCCTTTTTTTTTGGTCCACCGGCTTGTACGGGGTCATAAAAATTGTGACCCTTTTTTGCGCTACACTTTGGTTCGTAATAGAGTCGCATGAAATTAGACACTGATTGGGGGTAATAATCAATTTTCGAGAAAAGTGAGCAATATAATCCATTCGCATGATCCTTTCCCAGCGGCAAATGGGGTTTTTGTTGAAATTTGACATGCTACATTTAAAGCTACTGGAAAAAAATTAAGTTTTTTCATCATGGAAAAATACACTTTCTGGCTTCTGGAGAAGGCGAAAGTGATGTGTCCACGCATTTCATGATTGATGTTTTGGCCACCCATGCGACGGTGGACGCTTTCGGTAGAATAGATTCTTAGAAGGATACGAAATTATTGAACCATTGCTGCTCTGATCTGTCCTTGAACAGGATATGTTCGACAACGCGAAGTGACGTAATAAGGCAGTCCATGACGACTTTTCGCGTTGAAAGTAGCAGCTTACAAACCCTTAGACAAATATTCACGCCAATTTCACTGGAAAAAGTTATTAGCCATTTATAATTAAATATTTTAGTGATTTTACATAAAAGTCGTAATCGACACCGAAATTCGCATCATTTTTGCAATGGTAAAATTTGTCAAAATCGTATTAGCGATTCAATACAAATAATTTTTATAACATTCTCCATATAAAATGTCTCTAGCGGCCATTTTGTTTTGTTATGATCATTCTAGGCAATTCAACCAGAAACTACTAAGATGAATATTTTCAAGGATTCGATCATAAATTCTACTAGGATCAACTCCAAATATTGCGTTGGCTTGGGCGGGGATTTCCCAAGAAATTTCTTATGGAATTCTTAAAAATAATTTGATTGAAATAGTTTTTGGAATAATCGTAGGAATGTCTACTAAAATAACTTTGACTTTGGAGTAGCTTACAAAATTACCCCGATTATAAGAGTTTGTGTAATTTCTCCTGTACTTATTTACGAGCATTCAAAAACTTATTCGGTAACGACTCCTGCAGAATGTTTTCCTGGCAGCTCTTTGGAATTTCATCAGATGTTTTTACAAGAATTTAATCTAGGAATTCTTCAAAAAGCTTTCTTGACAGTTTGATTCCTTCAAGAGTCCCTTTGGAAAAATAGTTTAAGAATTCAACTAGATGAACCTTTAGTAATGTAATCTTATTTCTCCAAAAAATTTATATCTAAACTGTATCGCATTTATTTGTCCAGGAATCAATCATTTAGTTGCCCTTAAAGAAATTTAGTAGTGTTTCTCAGCATTCCTCCAAATATTCAAGCAGGATTTATGTCACAGATGCACGAGGAATCAGTTCACAGATTTTCCAAGACTTCATCTAGTGCTTACATCATGTTTTACCATCATTTATCTTTGAATATCACTTAGAGCAAGAAAAATCTTCTGTAGAATTTGAAGGAAATTCTTCAGAATATTGCTTCTTGGATCCCACAAGTTTGTGCAAGGGATATTCTAAGAAATAATCCTTGACAGATCTTAAGTGGAGTTCCTGAAACAACTTCTGGAGTATTTAAAGAAGGAATTACTCTTGATGAAATTCTGGAGGAATACGATAATTTCAAATTATTTTTTAAGAAGATCTGCTGAGAAATTTATTCTTACTAGTTAAAAGAACTTTTATTGAAACCATGAAGAAATTTTTACATGGTGGAATTTTGGTAATCAGATAGAAATCCTTAGTTTTGCTCACAAATATCTCTGAAAGAAAATTTGATAATTTCCTTGTATTAATTTCGTTAAGAATCTCTTGTGCCTTCAGGAAAAAGATGAAAGGAAGATTTATTTATGGGATTCACGGAATATGTATATGGTAAAGCAAAATTATCAGGAGATATTTCATCTTGAAGTTAACCCAAAAAACATGTAAGAAAAAGAAATGGAAGAATTCCGAGAAAAAAATCTGAAATCGATTGCTGGAGTGAACTCATCCTTCCAATTACAATTCAAGGAAATTTCAAATGCAACCTCTGAATAAAATCGAAAGGAATTATTTAAAGCCATCTGTTGAGAAACTAGATGTATTGACGCATTTCGTGCCAACTCGAACCAATGATGGCAGCCTCTTAGATTTCAATGAAACTTTGTGGATGTGTAGACCTTGACAAAATAAGCCACTGTATCCAATAACTGTTTCCAAAATGTATCTGGACTATCATTGAAAAAAAGGCCAAACTTTTAAACCCGATGTTTTTTTTTTCGAAATATTGTAATTGAAAAATGTGTTATGGATGACTTGTAGATAATTGTCTATATATTTGAATAAAAATACTGACAAAAATCTCATTTGTAAAAAAAAATCAAAACTACAAGTCTTCTACATCGGACATTTTTATTTTGATGACATTTTGTCTAAAGATGTTCACTACCAACCGTCCGTTTTGAAACAAAAACTTTTTCTTGTCTTGAATATTTTTAGCGTGTCATTTTCAAACAAAACAAAACAAGTGACAATTATCTCAGAATGAAACTCAATAAGCGATTAAATATGGGCTAATAAGTTTACCTTACAATATCGAGAATTCCATATGAAAACAGTCTCATTTGTGGCCTACACTGAGAAAATAAATGTTTTTCAAACATAAAAAATAAATTTAGAACAAATGGCTATTTTTTATTTAAATGTGCACTAGTGACATTAACATTTATATCAGTATTCAATGGAGCTTCATGAGCGAGTCAAGTTGAAGCGAGTCAAGCGAGTTGTCTAATGAATTTACTGCCTACACTGAAAAAAAAATGATTTAAAAAACTTTATTTATTTTTATTTTACCTTCGGGCTGTCGCGCTGTTGTACTTTGTACAACAATTGTGATTTATATGTTATCATTTTGCAACAAAGATATCTATCGACACCAAACCAAAATCTATTCCTCAAGAATCCTCTAAAGAACAATACGCGACAGTTTATGTTTACAGTATGGCCTTTAAAATACGGTAAAATTAACAAATGTACATGGAAGTCGCATAAGAATGGACGCACTATATACGGTTCGAGTAAACCACAGTTTGAAATCGATATATCTCAAAATCCAGATAATATAGAAACTTGGGGTCTTTGTTAAAGTTGTTCTGGAGGTGAAGCACTATCTTATGGTACCTAATTTAATTTGACCGCTAGATGGCACTAGTGGACATGGAAGCTTTACTTTTGTTTTGCAGATATTTTAGATCCTGACCATTTAGAAGGATGGCGTCTTCGGCAAAGTTGTTTAGTAAGTTAAGGACTAGCATTGTTAGAGCTGGTTGATTCAAAATTTTGCCACTAGGCGGCGCTTTGGGGAACGAATGTTTGCAGATATCTCAGGAGCCTGACCACTTAGAAAGATAGTGTCTTCAGCAAAGTAGTTCAGTAGCTCCAGGGCTATCATTATTTGAGCCAAGAAATAGGATACTTTACCACCAGGCAGCGCTAATAAGCATGAAATATTTGTGTTCGCGCAAATGTGTTGTATTCATGAATATTACTTGTATCACCATATACGTATGTCCTTTTGTATGTATTCTGACCACTTGAATAGAAATAAATCAGTTGCAACTCTATAACTGCCATGGCAGGATGTAAGTCCAAAAGCTCTACTGTTTTACTGTGAAATCACAACGTAGGAATGAATCTCGACCAAACAATTTGTTTTGCGGATATTGCAAGATCTTGTTTTTTTAGACAAGCAAAGTTGTTCAGAAGCTCAGGGACTATCATTATTTTGCAAAATTTCGATCTTTAAGGATTAAACAAAGAAATAATTGTGGAATTTACGGCTAAGCAGTCTTGGAATGATTAAAACGAGTTTTGTTTCAACCCAACGTTTCGACACGGGGATTGTGTCTTCCTCAGGGGAGATTAATGAGGAAGACACAATCCCCGTGTCGAAACGTTGGGTTTAAACAAAACTCGTTTTAATCATTCCAAGACTGCTTAGCCGTAAATTCCACAATTAAAAGAAACAGTCGATTGCTCCACAAAGGAATAATTTGAGCTACTGAACAACTCTGCCGAAGACGCCATCTTTTTAAGTGGTCAGAATTCTGAGATCTGCGAAATACAAGTTTTATGCTCACTAGTGCCGCCTAGTGGTAAAATCTCGATTTTTTGGCTAAAATAATTATAACTCGCGTTACAAAAATTCGCGCGACGATCGAAAGGTTAATGAAATTTTGTCTCAAGATATACTACCAACCGTCCATACAGCGCGAAATGGGCATTTTTTCGAGAATTCTATAACAAAATGTTTTATTTGTGGCCTAAACTGAAAAAAAATATTATAAAACAAAACTTAAAAATCAATTGCCATTGTTTTACTCAATCAAATTTTGTATCAAGATATGTTATTATGTTTGCTACTCTTAAGAAAAACAAGGTTTTGTAACAAAAACTGTTGGTGAAATATTTTAATATTCAGTATTTTAACAACTACCGAAAAGCTAAACATTACATATAATTTGCAATTGGATTAGATGGACAAATTGATGTGAAAATTTGCGAAAAAGTTACACGTCTTCTCAGTGAGAATCGAACTCACAACTCCCCGATCTCTAGTTGGGGCGCGTTACCGGTGCACGTTAGAGGTGCACTTTGCGAAAAGAGGACCACGTGATTATTGAGCTGAAATCGAATTCAGGTTAACTTCGGCGTTCATGAGTCCTCTCATGGCGTAGTGGTTAACGCGCCCCAACTAGAGATCGGGGAGTCGTGAGTTCGATTCTCACTGAGAAGACGTGTAACTTTTTCGCAAATTTTCACATCAATTTGTCCATCTAATCCAATTGCAAATTATATGTAATGTTTAGCTTTTCGGTAGTTGTTAAACTTCCACTCGGCTGGTTGGCCGTAAACCACGATTCATAATTAAAACAAGTATTTATCGAGCAACGGACTCATGTTCCGTAACCGGTCGTTTGAGAACGTCGCGACCCATTGGAAGCCCACACAATAGAAACCTCAGCCAGCGCAGTTGCTGGCTAGTGTAGTGTGCTATTCCTATACCTAAAAAACAATGCGCTCTCGGGCTAGGCATTGGATATATATAGAAAGCGTTGTGTTTGGATGGGCATCTAATTCTTCCGAAAGAGGTGCACTTTGCGAAAAGAGGACCACGTGATTATTGAGCTGAAATCGAATTCAGGTTAACTTCGGCGTTCATGAGTCCTCTCATGGCGTAGTGGTTAACGCGCCCCAACTAGAGATCGGGGAGTCGTGAGTTCGATTCTCACTGAGAAGACGTGTAACTTTTTCGCAAATTTTCACATCAATTTGTCCATCTAATCCAATTGCAAATTATATGTAATGTTTAGCTTTTCGGTAGTTGTTAAACTTCCACTCGGCTGGTTGGCCGTAAACCACGATTCATAATTAAAACAAGTATTCAGTATTTTATTTTTAAATAAAACTAAACAAGTGAAAGTATCAATCATCTCAGAATTCAATAAAGCTTGATAAGCAAGCCAATTTTTCTAATCGGTATACTTTAAATGATCGAGAATTTCAGCTTAGCTTAGACTGACTACACATATCAATGGTTGCTATTCCGTGATTGACCGATGTCAGTGAAAATGCACAAAGAATCAACTAGAAGATCGGCTGGGATTGGCCAAAATCTTCTTCAGTGTGCATAATTCAGTGCCTCTACTTATTCATGGTCAATAACGGCGCCGGCCACGTCCTTGCAGTCAGGTGGGATTGGGGGAAGGAATGTTAGTGTGTAACCTTTGCTATTTGGAGACCGTGTTTGCCTCTGCATCTCCACAAAGGTTACTGGGAGGGATGTTTGTTAATGGGGAGGATCGTTGGGTCACAGGATTCACTTTGATAAGCGATTAGACCATGATAAATAATTATTTGTGAGCTATAAACAGCTTATATGTAAATATAAAATTTTCTATTTGGTGTGAACAATATCTATGTAGAGAAAAATTATGCCGACACTTGAGGTGACGAACCTATCAAAGTTTGTTGAATAAAGTGAACCTTTCGCAAGTCTACACTCGTAGTGTCGAACCATTCAAAGTTTTTTTTAATTACAAAAATAATAGTAAAAGGAAAAAAGTGTTTTGAATAAACAAAATTTGACGTAAATAATTTATGAATCAGAGTTTATGTCGACACTCACAGTGACGAACATTTCATAGTTTGTTGAAAAAATATTAAAGGTGCAATCATACATATTTTATAGATTAGATATAGTAGCATGAAACGAGCTCACCAATTGATCCGTCATCCTTGAGCAGCAACAATCCACTTTCAGCTTCACTCGTTTGCTCGGCTATATAAAAACACACAGAGAAAATAGGCGCGCGACCCGAGAGGGAAAACAACTGACGACTGCTCGGGCTTTCTTGACGCACTTCCAAGGAGCAAGCGTCAACGTCGAAAGATCAAAAAGAACTTATCGAACGCGGCACTTTTTCACTTTACTCGACCGATGCGCGACATGTTTGATCCTGCCCTCACCGCCGGCCCCCGCAGGAGCAAGCATCAAGGTCGAAGGATCAAACACAACTAAACGATCACACCACTTTTTCACTTTCACTCGACCGATGCGCGACATGTTTGATCCTGCCCTCATCGCCGGCCCCCGCAGGAGCAAGCATCAAGGTCGAAGGATCAAACACAACTAAGCGATCACACCACTTTTTCACTTTCACTCGACCGATGCGCGACATGTTTGATCCTGCCCTCATCGCCGGCCCCCGCAGGAGCAAGCATCAAGGTCGAAGGATCAAACACAACTAAGCGATCACACCACTTTTTCACTTTCACTCGACCGACGCGCGACATGTTTGATCCTGTCCTCATCGCCGGCCCCCGCAGGAGCAAGCGTCAAGGTCGAAGGATCAAACACAACTAAACGATCACACCACTTTTTCACTTTCACTCGACCGATGCGCGACATGTTTGATCCTGCCCTCATCGCCGGCCCCCGCAGGAGCAAGCATCAAGGTCGAAGGATCAAACACAACTAAGCGATCACCTACTTTAAATGATCGAGAATTTCATATAAAAAAGGGCGGATGGCGCGTTTCTTGCCATATTATATTCGGAGTTGTTAGTACTCTCTTAGAATACCAAAATTGGATATGAGACCTTATCGAAAATAATATTCATTCATTGTTTTGTCTAGTCTCGAGGAAAAATGTGATAACAAATGAGAGTGAAAAGAAACAACAGATAACAAGTGAGAGCAATCGAAAAAAAAGATTTTCAAATGAATTTGACTCCAATTCATTCGAAATTTGTTTTTTTTTTTCAGTGTGGATCACACTCAAATCAGACTATTTTAATATGGTAATGATTATTGATATGATAATTGAAGACATTAGACCAAATTGAATCGCTTGTTGAACTTCATTAAAATGTTGAGACAATTGTAATTTAAACTTGTTTTCAGAAAGCCGGCTCCAAAGGCACGTTCCCCACCAGTTGGGAGTACCAAATAATTGGAATCGCATTTGCGAAAAAACTGAACAGTTGCATATCAGGTGATGCGAAGTTCCATAATCGGAGTCACAAATGGGGATTTTTTTTATTTCCGTACGGGTCTGGGCCGAAAGGTTTCGAATTTCCATGAAACTTTTTCTACAGGCAGGGCTCATCAATATACGAATAACAAAAATTGAGAAAAATTCAGGGTCGCCTATTTTCCGAAAAACTCAGTTGGATTTATTTTTTTTGTTTTCCCCTGACACTACTTACTTTAAAACTACAAATGAACTTTAACACTTCACTTTTTTGCAAAAAAATAAAATACTAAAATCACTAAGGTGAGCAAATACCTTTAAACTCTAATATGTGTTGCTTATCTTGACAGATAGGCCTATTTCGTCTGCGACTTACAGACTTCTTCAGTGTCGAGTGCTCGACTTACTTTGAAAAATCATAACTCAAGAACGAAGCATCATAGAAACAAAGTTTATTTTATGAAAATGAAAGCAAATTTTCTCAGGAATAAAAAAAAATTAACTGAAAAAAGTTTTCCACAAAATTTTCCACCGTTGAGAAAATTCGTAAAGAAAAGCCGGAACAACTATGTTCCAATTAGTGGAAAATTTTCAAAAAAATATTTTTGAGAAGATAATTTCATAAGCTTTAATCGCTGAAATTTATGAAATTTCTTTCTTTTCATTTTTGAGTTATGGCCAATTTTGTAAAAAATGTGCAAATGTGCCATTTTGAACCTTTTCTTTGAAAAATCATAACTCAAGAAAGAAGCATTGTAGAAACAAAGTTTTTTTTATGAAAATGAAAGCAAATTTTCTAAGAAATAAAAAAAATACTGGAAACAGTTTTCCACAAAATTTTCCACCGTTGAGAAAATTCGTAACGAAAAGCCGGAAAAACTATGTTCCAATTAGTGGAAAACTTTCAAAATTATATTTTTGAGAAGGTAATTTCATAAGCTTTAATCGCTGAAATTTTTGATATGTACTTATCTTTTCGTTTCTGAGTTATAGCCAATTTTGTGGAAAATGACCATGTAAGCCTTTTCTTTGAAAGCCCATATTTCAATCGAAGCATCGGAAAAACAAAGATTTTTTATCAAAGCAATTACAAATTTTCTGAAACATCTGAGAAAAAAGTATGGGATTGGTTTTAATGAAGTATAAGTCGGAATGGATGATATTTTGCATGAAAAATTACACCGCTAAGAAAAACTGAAAAAAACTGTTTCTACCTCAATTTTTCATTACACTGAAAAGGGATTCTTTCTTTTCTATGGAACAAATAAGATAATTATTTTTTTTTTCAATTTTATTTATTCAATTATTCAGTATATAACTTACATTTTCATCTTAATACTATCTATTTTTTCAACCGGGATGATTGTCTTTGGTTGCTAACACCAGAAGATTTTCGTTTTTTTGTATTATTAAGAACAAAGCATGCTGTATTTTCTTGGTTTTCATGTGCATCTGAGAATTCACTAGCAAAAATTCTTGTTCGTCTTTTGGTATAAATGAATGATATTTTTTTGTTCCAAGAATTGGAACAAGGTTAGAAAATCTTTCCTGAAGAAATTTTTAAGCCTCTGAATAGTCATTTTCAGTTGCATAGATAAATTCCCAATCTTTTTTTAAATTGGTCTTTCATCTTTTGCGACATAGCCCAGTCGAAAAATTGTTTGGCGTTATTAATTTCTGCTGACTTTCTAATACAAGCATCTCTTGCCATTCGCCATTCCATAAACGGTAAGAGCAAGAAAGTGCTTCTTGTTTAAGATATAGGGGAAGGGGTGGTAAAATGAACACCTTAAGGAAATCTTCTTGTTTCTGATAGAAAAACGAGAAATTTCTATAGTTCTATCGCACAACATCAAAAATAGGGATGTAATCTATAGCAGCGACATGGATTCAGACTAAAATAGCTGAATTTTCACATATTTTCATCGCTATCGAAAAGCGATGCAAATGTTCATTTTACCTGCACTATGTGGGTAAAATGAACAGCGGTTGGTGGTAAAACGAACACCATGCAAAAAACGTGAGCAAAACAAATATTTTTGAAAATTTTGAAAAATAATGATTGAAACCCATTCAAAAAGAATTCTTAAGGTATCAGATTTGACGTCATATCATAACGATATTCACCTCACTGAAAAACCTCGAGTCTTCTGAGCTAAAAGTTACGTCAGTTCTAATTTTCAAACGTGGTTTTCTAAAATCTTAGTTTTCGTTGATATTTTCACTTCAATTGACCTACGTATCAACTCGAACACTCAGATTTATGCTCTAAATCGTCCGTGCGTGATAAAAAATCATCGAAATTTGTTTTTTCTTGGTAAAAGGCACGGTGTTCATTTTACCACCCCTGTTCATTTTACCACCACTTCCCCTATGTGTAGTGGCGCAACGTCGAAAAGGGCCTCGAGCGCTGCTGTGGGAGTTGTAGAGAACGCACCAGACATCGCCATCAAGCACATCCTTTGGAGATGGCCCAATTTTGATTGGATTGTTCTCACTTCGCCCTTTTGCCACCACACAAGACATCCATATGCCAATATTGGTCGAACAACTGTTGTGTAAATCCATTTGATATATTTGGGTTTGAGGCCCCAAGTTTTACCAAAGGTTCGCCGGCATTGACCAAAGGCCATGTATGCTTTTTTGACTCTGAAATCAATGTGAGGTGTCCATGAAAGTTTGGAATCTAGAATGACTCCAACATACTTTACTTGATCAGTCACATTAATCTCAGTGCCAAAAAGACGTAAAGCTCGAATTTCATTGCGGTTTCGTTTTTCCGTAAAAATTTAGATGTTTTATTCGGGTTATTCGAAAGGCCATATTGGCGACACCAACTCTCGACTACCTGAAGAGCACTTTGCATCAGGTCGAATAGGGTGCTTATGCACATACCAACTATCAGAGCTAGATAGTCGTCGGCAAACCCATAAGTTGGAAAACCGCAATATTGAGTTGCCTCAATAGAGTATCTGTTACGAGATTCCACAAAAGTGGCGACAAGACTCCCCCTTGGGGGCATCCGCAAACAGTCAATTTTTGAATCCCTGCTTGACGCAATGTCGAGAAGAGATGTCGGTTTTTGAGCATTTGATGAATCCAATTGATAATCATTGTAGGTAGCCCATGGTTTCGTGCGGCTTCCAATATGGCATCGAAAGACACGTTATCAAAGGCACCCTCAATATCCAACAAAATACCCAAGCAGGATTGCTTCTGAGTGAATGCTTTCTCGATATCGTATACAACTTTAAGTAAAAGAGTCACAGTGGACTTTCCAGATTGGTAAGCATGTTGATTCACATGAAGAGCAATGTTTGCCAAATAAACATCACGGATGTGATGATCGATAATGCGTTCCAGACATTTCAGAAGAAAAGGGGTCAGACTTGGTCTAAAACTCTTCGCTTCTTCATACGACGCACGTCCTCCTTTCGGGATAAACTTTACAGTAATATCACGCCAGGATCTGGGAATGTACCCGGTAACAAAACTGCTTACAAGTAGCTTTTTCAAAACATGTTCGATAAACTCAAATCCCTTTTGGAGCAGAACAGGATGTAGTCTTTACAAACCGCAGAGGACATGCTTCTTCAAAAGCTTCCATAATGTAAGATGTTGTAGTATCAACGGCATCATCCAGATCACTTGGATTTTCAATGGACGGAGAATATCCATGAAATTTGGTCGCAACCAATTCAATATAGAGTTCCCAGTTTGTTGAGCGGAGATTCCTAAAACGCAAAGTCTGCGCAGTTACATTTGAATGTTCAAAGAAGATGTAGCGATGATCAGATAATGATTCCTCATCTGATACATGCCAATTCGTCAATTCGCGACTGATTCTATTCGAGCAGAGCGTTATGTCTAACACTTCTTCTCAATTAGAAACCATGAAGGTTGGGCGATTGCCTTTGTTGCCAATTCGTCAATTCGCGACTGATTCTATTCGAGCAGAGCGTTATGTCTAACACTTCTTCTCTATTAGAAACCATGAAGGTTGGGCGATTGCCTTTGTTAAGTAATCCAAGGTCTGTACTACTTAAGTATTCCATCAGACTGGAGCCTCTCAAATTGATATCTGAGCTGCCCCAGATGATGTGATGAACATTGGCATCACTGCCCACAATCAGCGGAAGGCCTTTTGTTACGCAGTGTACGACAACTCGTTTGAAGTCGTCCGTTGGGGATGGTTCATCATGTGGTAAATATACCGAACAATAGACGTATTCCCTGTTGAGGTCACCAACAAAAACATCGATTGTGACAGCACATACATCTCTGGTAGTTAACTCAGAAATGTGTGTAGCAACGATTGCTTTATTAACGAGCACGCATGCGCGGGGCATGGAGCGCGAGTTTGCCATTTCAAGTTTGCTGAAAGTACCAAAAACTGGGTCCACAAGGTTACCTAGATAGAAGTTCCCTCTACGAAAGTAGAGTTCTTGAACTAGCGCCACTTGGGCTGCACCATTTTGCATGAGTCTGCAAGGATTGGTCGTTGCTGTTCTTTTATGCTGGGCACTAGGCAGGAATAAGCTTTTTGCAATCTCAGCACGAAAAAAACCAGCAACGAAAAAACCAGATCGGTATCTATTTAAAGTCGCCAAAGGCGAAAGAGCACAGAATACACTGTGTAAAATGCATAATGCGAAACCATAGAGGTGAAAATTTGAACTAAATTACAACGTATTAATAAACCCACCCTTATTTAGCCTCAGGCTTGAGACAGAAGAAGGGCAGCCGATTATCTCGGAGAAACACGAGGTCACCTGCACCATTGCTCCGGGTAGCACAGGAAGGGCATAATACTGTAGAGGGCGCCCTGGTACTCCACAGGCTCCGTTTGTGGTTAGGTTTTATTTAGACCCCCCTAACCATTTATTCTTAGGAACGGTAAGCTTAAAGCCGCATTAATTAGGGGTCACCTGTTAGGTGGATTTTTACCACCGGAACAGGCAGTCCGTAGTAATAATTCTTAGCCAATTGAAACAACCGCTACCGACACTACACGGCTATCTAGGCTGATCGGGAAAAGGACGCTAACATTGATGATTAACTCCTGACGTGCCCAAACAGACCTCTAAATTTAATTGTAGAAAGTTTAAGTTAATGTCATAATGCTCCAACTGAACTTAATCAACAATAGGAAAAATAATTATCCAACGACCACATCCTGTACTACAAGACTTGAAGCTATAAAATGTAACAAAAACGTGGTTGAACTTTTCGCAAAAGAAATGATGAACCGGTTTCCGATGAAGTGATTTATTGGTGGCACTACACTTCAGAAATCCTGAGTGGCCCCGTTTATATTTCTTCGGACACTCATTCTGCAGCATCTCACTTTCCGTGTTCCCGCGTTCGCTTCTCAGCATCTTAAGATTTTATTTTGCTCTGCCCAAACATGCTCTTAACACTAATTTTTATGTAATTTTCAATACCGAAAAAACTGGTCTGATGACTCTTCCGTGGCGAAAAGTTCAAGATTGGAAGAAAGTTGTTAAATGCATGAAATTGGACACAATGCACCTGCCCTTCACGCAATTATCAATCCCTCCAACGACATGGACAGGGAATGTACAGAAAAAAAAACCAGTTCCCTTTGCTCGAGGAAGAATCTGGACCAGTTTGATCGGTACACGGGGACCAATTTTTTTTTTGGTTAAATTAAAACATTCTTGCAGCAAAAGGGAAGCTGTGCGTGTAAAATGCCGGTCGCCCTTTCCGTTGATGTTCACCGGCTGATCGTTATCAGACTTTTTCCTCTCGATTGCGCTCGCTGCAACAAGTTCACATCTGGTCCACGGTTGAACTGCTTCGAACCTTCGGCACCCGAAAATTATCTCTCGTTTCCCTTTCACGGGGAGGCTCTTATCACTTTCTGTCGATGCATTATCCACACAACTTCCCTTTTACTCCCGCAGCGAAAGCCCTCTGCCTCTCCCATTCCGGCCCTTAGCTGCGGAAGGATGTCGAAAGTAAAGCCGGAAATCAGAACGATGCAAGCGATCTCCGGGGAGGAAAACTAAGAAATCCGCACTGCCGGCTATTGAGGCGAAATTATTGTTATTCGATTCAATTAAAAATCGGACGCGTTTCCCACCACAACAACAGAGCGAAATATGGTTCATGCGATGCCAGGTGAAAGAAAGCCTTGGTTCTTGCATTTTACCTTCTGTCTGTGCCAAAATTAGAATTAACTTTGTTTGTGCCTTCAGGTCATAAGGAACAGCTAAATCAAACAGTGTTAAGTTCTCGAAATGCCAATAGATTTTCTTTTTTTCTGTCGTTCAGAGAGATTTTTTTTTTTGCAGTTTCATATAAAATTGTAGGATACATAAGTCAGATTTATGTATTAATATTTAACTCATTCTACGCTGAATCGGTTGAACACGAATTGCAATACAATTCCACTATTCACAACTTCAACTGTTTGATGCGGTATAGGGTAGGTGTACCAGTAATGGCCATAATGATTATTTATTTCGTGATAATTTTAACTTTTCCACATTTAGAACGATTTTGTGTGTTTTAGCAGTAAATGATGATAAAACATTCAAAAAGATTAAAAATGTGAAAATTATCTAAATTCTACATATGGCCAAATAGAGAATCATAGAGAGCCATAGCTGGAACAGTTACCCTAAATCCTTTTATTTCATTGAATGTGGGTCATATTAGCCCCAGAACACAGACAAATGGTTAATCTCGGTTTCAACGGGCGCGAAGCAAGAACAGCTCCGTCGTATCAGATATCGAATAAATACGGTGTAGGTACCGAGGGTATTTTTTCGGCTTACACGAGAGTATCAAAAACAGCGGGAGGTTGCCTCAAATGCAGACCCGGAAACACCTTGCGCCCGAGTTCTGGAAGAGATTTTTCGGTTTCGTTGCAGCGCCGAAGGTTGTTATTAGCCACGCGCAACTGAACTCTGCTCTCAGCCTTTCGGCACATGCTCCACTAACTATAGGTTTGCAGCGCGGAACTGGTTTCCATACATACATTGCAGATTGATAAAAGAGCTTCACATTTTGGGGGGGAAATTATGTGAGATAACAGTTTGCACAAGAAGTGATTTTTTTTCTTTTCTTCGGTGGATGACTGGTTGAAGTGATCATACCGTACAGGTTTGGGCATCTTGCGTGTTGTCCCAAATGTTCGAAGAGGCAGGATGCCGCTTAAGCAAAGATAACTTTAGTTGCACCTGCAATATTTCCGTTATGCATCCTAATGGAGTTTGAAATTCTGTACTCGTTTTGTGTTTCTCGTTAATAAATCAAGGTGCACCGAGAAACTACATCTTCTTATTCTTCTCTGTCGTTACGTCCCTACTGAGACAGAGCCAGCATCTCAGCTAAGTGTTCTTATGAGCACTTCCACAGTTATCAACTGAGAGCTTTCTTTGCCAATTAACCATTTTTGCATGTGTTTATTGTGTTGAAAGTATGTATGAAGATACTTTATCTATGGTTTTATTTTGGTTTAACATCGATTTACTTGATAAAACCTCGCCAACAATATTTCGCCAATTTACTCGGTTCATGGCCGCTTCTCTCCATCCTCGACTTTGTCCCTCGCTTTCCAGGTCCTGGTCAATCCCCCTAGCTTCTTATTCCGACCGGATTCGTGGCCAACACCATCTTTTCAGGGTTGCTGGTCGGCATTCTTGCAACATGTCCTGCCCATCGTATCCTTCTAGCTTTGGTCACCTTCTGGATACTGGGTTGGCCGTAAAGTTGGGCGAGCTCGTGGTTCATCCTTCACCGCCACACACCGTTTTCCTGCATACAGCAAATCCTCCTCGAGCATCGTTCACGTTTCATGCCCGTAGAGGACTACCGGCCTTATGAGTGTTTTGTGCATGGTACATTTGGGTAGGATGTGAATCTTTTTTACCGCAGCTTCTTGCGGAGGCCATATTAGGCCCGACTTTCACCGATGATGCACCTCCGTATTTCACGACTAACGTTATTGTCAGCCGTCGGCAAGGGCCCAAGGTAGACGAACTCGTCGACCACCTTAAACGTATCCCCGTCTATCTACCTAGGCGAGAACAGGGCGACAGGGCACTCGGCCCCACCAGCTAGCATGTACTTTGTCTTGGTCGAATTCACCACCAGTCCAACTTTTGCTGCCTCGCGTTTCAGGCGGGTGTACAGATCTGCCACCTTTTCAAATGTTCGGCCGACAATGTCTATATCATCCGCGAAGCAAACAAATTGACTGGATCTCATAAAAATCGTACACCAGCTGTTAAGCTGTTAAGGCTCTCCACATCACACCTTTTAGCACAATATTTAATAACAGGCACTAGAGTCCATCACCTTGTCGTAGTCCCCGGCGGGATCCAAACGAACTGGAATGTTCGCCTGAAACCTTCACACAATTTTGCACACCTTCCATCGTCGCTCTTATCAGTCTCGTGAGCTTCCCGGGAAAGCTGTTCTCGTCCATGATTTTCCATAGCTCTACGCGGTCGATACTATCGTATGCCGCCTTAAAATCGATGAAAAGGTGATGCGTTGGTACCTGGTATTCACGACATTTTTGAAGGATTATATCTGGTCCGTTGTCGATCGGCTGTCAACGAAGCTGGCTTGATAACTACCCGCGAACTCGTTTACTATAGGTAAAAGACGATGGAAGATGATCTGAGATAATGCCCATATATTATGAATATTACCCATTCCTTCCACTCCTCCGGTAGCTGTTCTGTTTCCCAGATTGTGTCTATCAGCCGGTGCAGACAAATGGCCAGCTTCTTCGGGCCCTTCTTTATGAGATCAGCTCCGATACCATCCTTACCAGCAGCTTTATTGTTCTTGAGCTAACCACCCTCAAAGTGGGGGTTGATAAGCTTCCATCGCCCGCAACACTGACGAAGGCATTTCATTCGTTGTCCCGTCCCTCATTGCCTGTGCTCTCAGCGCCTTTCATGTGTTCGTCGAAGGGCTGCTTCCGCCTTTTGATCACCTAACGCTCATCCGTCAAAATGCTCCCATCCTTATCCCTACACATCTCGGCTCGGGGCACGAAGCCGTCGCGGGATGCGTTGAGCTTCTGATAGAACTTACGTGTTTCATGAGACCGGCACAGCTGTTCCATCTCCTCGCACTCCGTCTACTCCATCGGCCTTTTTCTCCCGAAAGAGGTGGGTCTGCTTTTGCTGTTTCCGTCTATAACGTTCCACGTTCTGCCGGGTCCTTTGCTGCAGCATGACCGCCCGCACTGCATTCTTCTCCTCCAGAATATGTCTACAATCCTCTTCAAATCAATCGTTTAGTCGACTCCGGCCCACGTACCCGACGTTGCTCTCAGCTGCATTGTTGATGGCTGCTTTCAATGTTCTCCAGCAGTCCTTAATAGGGGCTTCATCCAGCAAACCCTCTTCTGATAATGCAGGCTCGAGGTGCTGCGCGTATGCAGTTGCGACATCCGGTTGCTTAAGCCGCTCTAGGTCATACCGGGCGGCCGTCGGTACCGTACGTTGTTGAGGACGGAAAGTTTTGGGCGCAGTTTAACCATCACAAGATAGTGGTCGGAGTCGATGTTAGCGCCACGATAGGTCCTGACGTCGATAATGTCGGATAAGTGCCGTCCATCAATCAAAACGTGATCGATTTGCGATTCTGTTTGCTGCAGTGATCTCCAGGTGTATCGGTATGAGAGGCTGTGCTGGAAGTAGGTGCTACGAATGGCCATGTTCTTGGAGTCGACAAAATCTATTCTCGTTCGTCAGCCGGTGGGCGCTGAACTTTCCAATCGGTTTACTCGTCCTTCTGGTCAACCTGAGCATTTAGATCTCATATGGTTTCTTTTATACCTTCAGGTACGCGAGGTGCCAATGTACGCCATGCCCAGCCATTTACCAACCCGTCATAAAATTAATAAATGTTACAATCATCGGGGAAAGAAACGATTATCACTTCTGCATCTTTATGGTTTACGAATGGTTATATTCGAATCTCGAATTATCTTACAAATAAAACAAACTTTCTTCATATATGAGTTTAGTTATATTATATGTGATGATTGAGTGGTTTATGTCTACCTTAAACACCGTGATTCATCACCAAGGTTGTAGTTCATTCCATAAAAAGTAGCCCGGCTGAAAGAGACCTATTATCACTTAATTCGTTTCTAACAGAAAAAAAAGTGTCCTAATCTCAGTGGAATCTACTCCACCAACAAAACGCGGCGCATGCCAGAGAAACCACGTGCTAGACTGCATTCCGCGCACCCTCATCGTAGCTCGAAGGGCCACACAGCCTAATGGAGCGATGCGATATACCTACCAGCAAACCAACAGTAAAAACCACGAAATCCTCTGAGGAGGCAGCGCAAAAAAAAAAGAGTAAACCTCATCATCAACGCTCCTTTTTATCTCGTCTGCCAATGATGTTTAAGCGTTTCGTTTTTCTGTCTCTTCGCCATCTCTTCGGTCTTTGGTAAGTGAGTGTGATGGGCTGTTAGTTAGCGCGTGCCATTTCTGTGTGTGTTTATGTTATAATTTGTTTTGTTCGTTTTTTGCTACGTTTTAGTTTTTTTTTATCTGCCATGCTTCCATTTAACTGTGATTCCACGCCAAGTATTGCTGCTGGACGGCGCGCGCGTTCCTTCAAGAAGACACTTTTTTCCTGCTTCGGTTTCCTAAAAATCGTTAAACCGAGCGACTATACCTACAAGACAATTTACTCGGCCTCTGGAGTGCGCACAAAGGACCCGAGAAAGGGAAAGGCAAATCCCAAAACGCACGGCATCGCGTGATTAGTGATGCCAGATCTACGGAATTGATGTGTTCTTACGTATCTACGAATTAGTAGGTTTTGGAAAAAAAAAAGTTGGACAATCTCTAGATATACATTCAGGAACATTTCTAGGTATTCCAGAACTATTACAGGAATTTCTCCAAAGGCATATCTAGATGCCTTCACAGAGTTCTTCAAAATTTATTTGAATTTCATTCAAATATTAATCTGTTTTTTCTTAACTGATTACTTTTACACACTTCTTTTAGATTTTCCCCTCGAAATTCTCTAAAAAGTTATTGCAATATTCTTCTAGTGGTTATTACAAGCAATCTATTTGTAAATATTTATCTTCAAAGATGTCTTATTGAGGACTTTAGCAAACTACGGGGTGATTTTTCATCTCACCGCGACGGAAGACGATCATACCTCGTGCTGAGGCATCATTCATCTCTTTCATCATATTTAATGAATTGCAGTTACCTTTTCATACTATCGTGCAGAATAGCCTGACACATACAAAATATTACAATTAGCTTAAATACCTATGCTAACATTCCATTATCATCAATATTGTTCCATTCTTTTTATTGTTTTCTATTTTCATACATCTGACAGTTCTAGAAAATATCTTTCAAGTTCATTCGAATAGATTGAATAGAATAGATAAAATTTATATTTGCTCTAACACGAATGCCTGTAAGTTTCCAAGACAGGCTTTGGTGAATCCACTCTCATTTGATTTTGAAGTACGATTTAAGCAAACGAAGAAAATCATCCCATCTGTATCGGTCCATGGTCAGCAAAGATTCGTAACAAACTAAATAAGATGAGCAAACGAGAGCCTAATAGAGAGAGGGCGATTATCAAAACCCGTTGTTCTCGCTCATTTACCATTTGAAGAAGGTGTTTTATTTTACTTACATGATAAACAATTCCCGAACATCCTATAGCAATACTGCCCTCCAGGTTTGAAGCTTGTAAAGATGGATTTCATCATGTACTGTTATCTTCCCGATATAATCAGAGATGTTGCAGGAGATGGTAAACAAACTCTCATAATGTGTTAAAGATCATGATTGTTACAGAGAGCGATACGTGGGAGATATTCTCAATTTTCTCCGAATTCAATCCCGATTCCTAGATAAATTCTTAAAGGAAACGCGCAGCTATTTAGCAAGACCAAGCTGAAGGTCTTTGATTTGAATACCGTTGGTTGAAGATTTTTTAGGGTTGGAAGCACTCTTGACTTTCCATGGTATGGAGTTATGGTATAAAGTAATAATTCCATGGTATAGAGTGCACTACAACAGTATTGTTACAGAGTTTATTAATCAGATACCGCGTATTTTTCAACAAAATCTGTTATGATTTTGGCTGATTAGAAGTTAAAATAATAAAAAGTATAACAAAATCTCCTCTACGTTAAACAAAATATAATCAAAATATGTTATAATTTGTACATAAATATAACATAATTTGTTTCAATTTAAACAGATATTAAACTCATTGTATTATTTTCCAAAGTTATACTATAACAAAATTTAATATTTCTTAAAATGAAATGAAACTGACTATGTTTAAGCTATAGCTTTCAGATTCTTCGAAACAAACTGTATGGTAATTTTGTTATGAATTGAAAATTAATTAAATTTATAACAAAAATTTGATATTTGTAACAAATTTAAAAAAAGTTGTGATTCAGTTTTGTTATAATCCACTGGATCTGTTCACTTGTAACACCGTGCATTAGACCTGTTTACTGCTTCTAAGGTATCCTTGCCACATCATATTCAAAATTTATTTATTAAACCAAGTTATCTGTCCAAACCTGAGCCAATTTGGTAAAGTTTTAAAAGTGTATTAAATCGATTTCGTGTTGATTTGGATCTTTCCACCGAAATGCGTCACTGAAACAAAAAACATTGAAATTTATTCGAAAATACAACTAGTCTTTTGCTAATCTATATCACTTCGCCGAAGACATTTTGACCGCTTCTTTATTATGTTTTTAATAACATCAGTCAAAAAATTTCGAAAAAAAAGCAATTTTTTTTCAGTTTGCCGTATAAATTACGATGAAAATCTTATTATATTTTTTATCCAATCCAACTATGTATTTTATCTGAGCGTTACGAACATATCGTTCAAACATGATTTTCATGTGGGAATTGATTTTCGCTGCAATATTTGAAAGTTAATAAGAGTCTAAAATCTCATACACGGATAGAAATCAGTGCTGCCAGTATTCTTTTTAAGCAAATCTTGTGAACAAATTCAGATAATAAGACTCATAATTAGGTTGTTTCTTACACTCTGTATTCGTGTAGTGCAATTGAATGTGTTATCTCTTTCAAAATTTAGGTTTATATTCAAAACAGGCGTAAAAAAATAGACATAATTTTCATTGTTTTGCTCTCAATTCAGGATTTTTATCTATTTTAGTATTGTAAGATCACATGTGGTACACTGAACATCGAATATCAACAAATTGGAAACAAAAAGATTTTGTGAAAAATTTTCAAACTTTTGGTGAAAACTCTAAATAATGAACTAGCAACACGGGCTAGAAACAAAGTGCCCGGTTGCAATCCAACTCAACGATATGAAAGTAGGCCTTTGTTAAAACTACCAACAAGAAGTGGTCTTTTTTGACAGGCAATTGCCAAATGGTTTCATTTTTATACTTTGACCTGACACGTCTTGCCTTCGGTTTGGGCCTGAGGATCAGAAGATCCACGGTTCAAGTACATTTATCTTTTTTTTTGCATTACCACTGATATTTTGAGTAATACATACCGAACATACAGGTCGTTTTAACGGTTTGAACAATGTGCGGGTGAGGTTTATTCGCATATGTCATAACACCGAAAATGGCCACTTTCGGCACCCACCTAGCCTAGTCATAATGCTTCTTGTTTGAATATTCTGCAAGTTTCATATGAGCCGTAACATCAAGAGGTCACCCATCCACCCTTTCAGCGTAATGAAATTCGTGAATAAGCCCGTACAATAATAAATTTTAATTCAGCCATTCCATGAAAAACCGATCTAGTGAGTCACCGAATTCCATGAAAATTTGCTATTTGAGTGATTCCAAGCAACAGCACCAAAATTTGGTAAATTTTTTAATTCATTTTTTTCTATTGAGCTGAAACTTTGCAAAGTTTTCCAGTTCCATCTAAATCGTCATTTTCCGATATCAAATCTTCAAGTTGAGTCACGACTAACTTTTCAAAAGGGTGTATGTGAAATGGTTCAAAAATATTCAAAAAGCTGCACAGCAAAAACGGTTCGTTCGATTGTTAGACAACTAAAGAAACAAAGTTAGACAACTAAATAAAGATTCCAAAAAAAATACACACAGTAATTTGCATTAAAAAACATAATTTTTGACACAAAAACTCAAATATCTCAAAACCCTATCGGAATACCAACGTAATTTTTTGAGGGAAAACGGTCCATTATATTAACTATCTACCATAAAAATTTGGTGATGGTAAACCAATAAACAAAAAAGTTATGACATTTCAAACATGTCACAATTTTCACATTTAGTAGAAAAAAAAATTTTTTTTTTCGTTGTAAATTATTACGGGAACCGCAGTTTGTTGCTGATTTTATTGTTAAGGGCCTTGCGTGAATTAAACAAGTCGTTTTCATGTATTCATTAGTATTATGTATATTATATTTATAAATATTATGTATATGTATAAATATTATATGTATATGTATATATGTATAAATTAAAATGAATTAACAGATTACACGAAAATAATTTTTTTTTTACCAGGATATTTTTTTTAGAGTATGATCGATGAGTTTCTAAATGTTATATATAAAGTTTAAATGTTTTGGATTTGGGTATGCGTTATGAGATCATGAAAACATTTTATTAATACTTATTTATTTATTTATTTATTTGTTGTTATTCAAATTTTTTACAATATCGAACACTTTTGCATCATTATCAGTACAGTTCGAGTATAGTTTTGCTTTAATTTTATTTTCTGACAATGGAATGAAACAGTGATATTGTTGGGTTCCTTGGATCGTTTTCGCGTTATTATATTGCTCGCTGAGCTCTGATGCCGTTAATTCGTACTCTTCAGTAGTAGTAAAACAAAATGATAATTTTGTTAAATCTTCTTCTTTTCTGCGATTCGCCCAATCAAATAGTTCTTTTGCAGTTTTAATTGGATGCTAACGTTCTTTGGCTAAACTTGCTCTTGTGGCCATGCGCTTTATGGTTCCTCCAATAGCATCACAAGGACCTTTGCCATGTGACGTAGCAAAGAAATGCCATTCTGCGTCAATTCCGTACTTTGATTTAAATTGACATAGGCTCGAAAAATTCTTACGGTTTTTGTACTGCGATGCTGCTTCATCAGACATGAAATATATCTTTCTGATTTCTTTATCCTTATCAACGCGTAAAAAGTTAATCATTTTGGCAATGAACAAATTTACAGATACTGAGTCGTGTCTTAAATCTTCGGAAATTACAATAAAACTAAAATGTTCAATTTGCGTACTTCCATTGAAATAAATAACGAATGGATGAATTGTAGCTTGTTGTACGTTCCAGTGATGGGACTGCACTTCATCTTGCAATACAAAGCTATAGTTTTCAGAAAAATCACAAATGACTAAAAATTCACCATCTTGTAATGTATTTTTCGTATTTTTTAAAAAGCGGGATTGCTCTGTTTTAATAAAGTCGTGAGGAATTAAACTTTCTAATTTCAAGCAAAAAAATGATACAAACTCATCTACAGGTTTTACAATAGTTTCTAGGTCACACCTATCCGTGGTCACCCATTGCACAGTGAGAAAATCGGGCTCCAAAACGCGACTAAATGCAATATCTCAGCTGGGTAATGGTTTCAGGAAATGATTTAGACCATTCTAGATCGGAAAAAGGCTGCTGAATCGATTGGTGGCGGCCCCATTGACCGGAGACTTCGCCCTGGCCACCTAGAGCCCTGGAACCATCCTGAGTCCCTTACGGCAAGTAGAATTATTGGAACTGATATAAACTGTCATGATTTCGTTTTGCTGCGGAACAGCACACGACAATATTCTTGCATGGCGGATTTAGTGATATGAATTATTGACCATAATGGTCATTTCATGGTTCCGGAACTAATCCGGAACATCCGTAAAATTGGCAATAATGAAAAAAAAAAAAATGTTCTGATAATTCTTTTGTCTCTTGTTGATTAGAAAGAAGTACTCTTACAATTCGTATTTAGTAATCTGAATGTTTGACCATTACGGCCATTTTATGGTTCCGGAACTAGCCCGGAACATCCGTAAAATTAGAAATATTGAAAAGAAAACAAATGTTCTGATAGTTCCTTTATGTCTTGTTGATAAGAGTGAAGTATTCTTACAAGTCGAATTTAGTAATCTGAATGTTTGACCAATATGGCCATTTTACGGTTCCGGAACTAACCCGGAACATCCGTAAAATTGTAAATATTAAAAAATATGTTCTGATAGTTCCTTTGTCTCTTGTTGGTTAGAAAGAAGTATTCATACATTTCGTATTTAGTAATCTGAATGTTTGACCATTACGGTTATTGTATGGTTCCGGAACTAACCCGGAACATCCGTAAAATTGGAAACACTGAAAAAAAAAAATATTCTGATAGTTCCTTTGTCTCTTGTTTGTTAGAAAGAAGTATTTTTACAATTCGTATTTAGTAATCTGAATGTTTTACCATTACGGCCATTTTATGGTTCCGGAACTAACCCGGAACATCCGTAAAATTGGAAATATTGAAAAGAAAACAAATGTTCTGATAGTTCCTTTATGTCTTGTTGATAAGAGTGAAGTTTTCTTACAAGTCGAATTTAGTAATCTGAATGTTTGACCATTATGGCCATTTTACGGTTCCGGAACTAATCCGGAACATCCGTAAAATTGTAAATATTAAAAAATATGTTCTGATAGTTCCTTTGTCTCTTGTTGGTTAGAAAGAAGTATTCTTACATTTCGTATTTAGTAATCTGAATGTTTGACCATTACGGTTATTTTATGTTTGTTAGAAAGAAGTATTTTTACAATTCGTATTTAGTAATCTAAATGTTTTACCATTACGGCCATTTTATGGTTCCGGAACTAACCCGGAACATCCGTAAAATTGGAAATATTGAAATGAAAACAAATGTTCTGATAGTTCCTTTATGTCTTGTTGATAAGAGTGAAGTTTTCTTACAAGTCGAATTTAGTAATCTGAATGTTTGACCATTATGGCCATTTTACGGTTCCGGAACTAACCCGGAACATCCGTAAAATTGTAAATATTAAAAAAATATGTTTTGATAGTTCCTTTGTCTCTTGTTGGTTAGAAAGAAGTATTCTTACATTTCGTATTTAGTAATCTGAATGTTTGACCATTACGGTTATTTTATGGTTCCGGAACTAACCCGGAACATCCGTAACATTGGAAACACTGAAAAAAAAAATGTTCTGATAGTTCCTTTGTCTCTTGTTTGTTAGAAAGGAGTATTTTTACAATTCGTATTTAGTAATCTGAATGTTTTACCATTACGGCCATTTTATGGTTCCGGAACTAACCCGGAACATCCGTAAAATTGGAAATATTGAAAAGAAAACATATGTTCTGATAGTTCTTTTATGTCTTGTTGATTAGAGATAAGTATTCTTACAAGTCGGATTTAGTAATCTGAATGTTTCACCATTATGACCATTTTATGGTTCCTGAACTAACCCGGAACATCCGTAAAATTGGTAATATTGAAAAAAAAAATGTTCTGATAGTTCCTTTGTCTCTTGTTTGTTAGAAAGAAGTTTTCTTACATTTCGTATTTAGTAATCTGAATGTTTGACCATTATGGTCATTTTATGGTTTCGGAACTAACCTGGAACATCTGTAAAATTTTCCATATTGAAAAAAAACCTGATAACTCATATGTTCTTTGTTTATAATTAAGTATTGTTACATATTGGAACATTCTTTAAAATTTTCCATGTTGCAAAAAAAACCTGAATGTTTGATCACTTTGATCATCTTATAATCCCGGAACATCCGTAAAATTAGCAATATTGAAAAAAAAAAGATCAATTTTGGTAAGCTAGATCTCAGTTATTTATGGACCTTTTTGAATGAAATTTTCACAGAACATCAAACATATCGTTATTCCAACATGCAATTTTGAATAAGTTTTACAATCACGAGTTGAAAGTAATAGCAATTTTCCTAAAGACGAAAATTCAAAACTGTTACACAATAACTGCATAAAGCAAACTTGTCCATCTTTTCAAAATCAACTTTGCTGCAGGTACCATAAAACTAGTCCTTAAATTTATTTAGTTATGTCAACTATAAACAAAATGTCAAAAGTCTCTTCAGTTAAATGGTTATTGATATTAAACTCGTAATAGGAAAAACCACTGAAAAATATATGTAAATGCAAGAACTGTAAAAATTTCATTCAAATCGGTCCATAAATGACTCAGATCTAACCCTCTTAAGTTGACCATTTTGTATGGAAAATCGGAAATGTATGGAAATTTTGTATGGAAAGTTTCAAATGTTTTGTCCAATACTGCATGTAAATGCACCTTTAAGCCCGATTTGCTGTTGAAAAGGAATCGCTCAAGGGATTTCTTGTCAATTCCTTTCAGAAATTTTCTACAGCGATTCCCGTTTGAACTGATACTTCTTTTCAACTGTAAAATGATGCTTTCTTGATCGATTCCTTCCAGGAATTTCCCATGCATCAAGATAGGCCAAGAAATTACTTGTCAGCAGCGAATCAGGCTTTATGTATCTTCCTTCTCATTGGAGATTTATCTGGCTTATAAGCGGTTTCTTCACCACCGCTTAGGCCTTAAACCTGGTTCAATCGTATGGGTAAACGTGGTTTACAGCTTAAGTAAAGGTGAAGAAATCGGCCCTTAGCCAGATAGATCGTTTATAACACAATCAGTAGTAAAATTAAATAAGCATTGATCAGAAATGGGAAAAAGCATGTCAACATGTCATTCTTTCTGCAGAACTTTTTTCATTTTACTAAAAGTCTTCATTTCTTTCTTTAGTGAATCTATATTAGTTTTTAATTGCATTTTTTCTGCTTAATGGGAAGTATGCACTTCAACAGAAAAGTAAACGCCTATCTCGATGCGTGGGAAATTTCTTGCAAGGAATGCTCAAGAAAATCATTTTTTCTTTGATCGCAGTACGCAGTTGAAAAGAAATGTTAATTCAAATGGAGCTCACTGTAGAAAAATTATTGACCATTTCTTCCGCAGAAATTTTTACTTTTCTTGAGCGAAACAGCATACCTAGCTTAACATGTAAACAATTTGTGGTGTGCTTTTACCAGTTTCTGGTAAAGTTTTGAACTAAGCAAGCGATTTCATTAGCTTTGCGTGAATACTCGACTGTTCCGGAACCGTAAAATGGCCATAATGGTCAAACATTCAGATTACTAAATCCAACTTGCAAGAATACTTCCTTCTTATCAACAAGACATAAAGGAACTATCAGAACATTTGTTTTCTTTTCAATACAGTAGTGACCCGATTTTGTCAGCCCCCGATTTTGTCAGCTTTTTGACCCGATTTTGTCAGCCTATTTAAAATTTGTCAAAAAATTGTTATCGTCATGATTTACCACGTTTACATTAAAATTGATGATGATGTTTGATGTCATGCATGCATGAGCGTAGCCAGAGGCAATGCCTTTTATTAAGTGTTAAAAATCGATATTACCAAAATAAGGGAGGAGGGAGCCCCTGATAATAAAAAACTGGCTACGCCCATGTCCATCGCCCTCTTCAAGGTCCATGTAACCATGTAACATGTCAAAATTTGAAAAACAGGTGCAAAATAAAATGACCCGATTTTGTCAGGTTCCCCATTTTGTCAGCCTAAAATTCATCGAGGGGCTGACAAAATCGGATTCTTACTGTATTTCCAATTTTACGGATGCTCCGGATTAGTTCCGGAATCATAAAATGGCCGTAATGGTCAAACATTCAGATTACTAAATACGAATTGTAAGAGTACTTCTTTCTAACCAACAAGAGACAAAGGAACTATCAGAACATTTTTTTTTCAATATTGCCAATTTTACGGATGTTCCGGATTAGTTCCGGAACCATAAAATAATTATAATGGTCAAACATACATATTACTAAATACAAATTGTAATACTTCTTTCTAACCAACAAGAGACAAAGGAACTATCAGAACATATTTTTTTAATATTTACAATTTTACGGATGTTCCGGGTTTGTTCCGGAACCGTAAAATGGCCATAATGGTCAAACATTCAGATTACTAAATTCGACTTGTAAGAATACTTCTCTCTTATCAACAAGACATAAAGGAACTATCAGAACATTTGTTTTCATTTCAATATTTCCAATTTTACGGATGTTCCGGGTTAGTTCCGGAACCATAAAATGGCCGTAATGGTCAAACATTCAGATTACTAAATACGAATTGTAAGAGTACTTCTTTCTAATCAACAAGAGACAAAGGAACCATCAGAACATTTTATTTCATTATTGCCAATTTTACGGATGTTCCGGGTTAGTTCCGGAACCATGAAATGACCATTATGGTCAATAATTCATATCACTAAATCCGCCATGCAAGAATATTGTCGTGTGCTGTTCCGCAGCAAAACGAAATCATGACAGTTTATATCAGTTTCAATAATTCTACTTGCCGTAAGGAACTCAGGATGGTTCCAGGGCTCTAGGTGGCCAGGGCGAAGTCTCCGGTCAATGGGACCGCCACCAATCGATTCAGCAGCCTTTTTCCGATCTAGAATGGTCTAAATCATTTCCTGAAACCATTACCCAGCTGAGATATTGCATTTAGTCGCGTTTTGGAGCCCGATTTTCTCACTGTGCATTGCTCAAATGATAACTGATCAATATAATTTTCTTCAAACTCAGCGAATAAAGTATTTTCCAATGATGAAGAATCTGGACAATCCGAACAAGATCGTAGATAGCAATTTGATGTTGTATTTTCACACAAAAGACTACCAGTTAACATTTTAATATCCTTTGATAAATTGATTCTTTTCAAACTATGTAAGATTAGGTTAATATTTTTGTGTGTTGTGCACACACAAACATTATCTGTTCCTGAATTGGATAGAAGCTTGCATTGCCTTGGACGAAGGCTCGAAAATGAGGAAAAACCTACCTTAATATTTTCGTTAATTTCACGCTTCAAGTGTATACGCTTCTTTCAAAGTAGTCATCATTAATCGTTTTTGGATTGCTTGACGCTTTCCATCTTTTTTTACAGATACATAATCTTTTTGGCCAGGCATAGCTCTACTTACTTCATCGTCTTCAAAATATTGAATTATTTTTTCTTTTGTCTCATCTGTTAATGAAGTACTCGACCTAGCATTTTTGGTTGCAAGACAGTTATTTTTGAATTGTTTTGCCTCTTTTGCTGTATTTCTATTGATTTTGAACTCATCAATGGCGTCTTGAATAGACCACGAGCTTGGCAGCATCGACAAAATCAATATTTTTTCTTTCCTTGTCGTGGCTAGATTCGAGAACCTTTCCTTCATATTCATAATTACCTCATCGTAGTCTGTATTTTCCACATCCTCAGGTCCTAATTTGAAGAGGTTTCTTCGTACAGCTTCGTTGATTTCACGGTATTTTTTCTCGGGATAATTGACGTAACCCATCTTCGTCAATTTAATCGGAGTCACTTTTATTCCAGAGTTCTGTTTGATCTTTCGACCTTGACACTTGCTATTCCCGGGGCGAGCGACGAGGGCAGGATCAAACATGTCGCGCGTCGGTCTCGTAAGTGAAAAAGTGGCGTGATCGGTGAGTTCGGTTGAAGAAAGTGAAAAAGTGCCGCGATCGGTTAGTTCTGTTTGATCCTTCGACCTTGACGCTTGCTCCTGGGCAGTGCGTCAAGAAAGCCCGAGCAGTTTTTTTTTTATTCTTTTTGGGTCGCGCGCTTATATTTTTTCCTGAGTGCTTTTTTATAGCCGAGCAAACGAGTGAAGCCGAAAGTGGATTGTGGCAGCTCAGTCAAGGAGAACGGATCAATTGGTGAGCTCGTTTCATGCTACTATTTCTAATCTATAAAATATGTATGACTGCACATTCAATCGTTACAATGGTGGGATGTTAATATGATTTTTCAACAAACTTTGGATGGTTCGTCACTGTGAGTGTCGACACAAACTCTGATTCATGATTTATTTATGTTTAACATTTTTTTTTTCAGAACACCTCTTATATACCTTTATTTTTGTAATTAAAAAAACTTTGAATGGTTCGACACTACAAGTGTACTTGCGAAAGGTTCACTTTATTCAACAAACTTTGGATGGTTCGCCACTGTAAGTGTCGGTATAAGAATAAGAGTGTTCTATGATGTCCCAACCAATCGAGTTTTTTGTTTCTTTTCAAATGAGTAAAATATAATAACACATGCTTTCGTCCTGACAGCTGTAGGAATGTTACATTTAGGTATTTGTTCAACAAACTTTGAATGGTTCGTCACCTCAAGTGTCGGCATAATTTTCCTCTACATAGAAATTGTTCATATCAAATGAAAATATTATATTTACGTATAAGCATGTATATATCTCACAAATCATTGTTTATCATGGTCTAATCGCTTATCAAAGTGAATCCTGTGACCCAACGATCCTCCCCATTAACAAACATCCCTCCCAGTAACCTTTGTGGAGATGCAGAGGCAAACACGGTCTCCAAAAAGCAAAGGTTACACACTAACATTCCTTCCCCCAATCCCACCTGACTGCAAGGACGTGGCCGGCGCCGTTATTGACCCTGTATAAATAGAGGCACTGAATTATGCACACTGAAGAAGATTATGGCCAATCCCAGCCGAACTTCTAGTTGATTCTTTGTGCATTTTCACTGACTTCGGTCAATCACGGAATAGCAACCATTGATATGTGTAGTCAGTCTAAGCTAAGCTAAGCTAAGCTTAATCGGAGTCACTTTTATTCCAGCTATCCCTTCGTTGAAGCGTTCGATGTTGACCTTCTGGATGCACTCATCTTCTGATTGATTTGTTGAAACAGATGTCGCTGATGGTACCGTGGCAAGACTATCTGCACTTGGTACTTCTGGTAACTCCTCAGTTGTTGTCGGTACATCTAGTAATTCCTCAGTTGTTGTTGTTTTCGAACTTCCTGCAACCTGATCCACCGATGATGTACAGATTGCCCGTTTGTCAACGTTTAAACGGCAGGACGTACAAATGCGTAAATTTGTATTCAATGTAGACATTGGAGCATAACCAGCCGCTTTCAGTTTATCTATGGTGCTTTCGGTGAGATTTCGTAGCTCTTTCGAACACTATTTTTCTGCAAACGGCCTGCAACAGTTGAGAAAGCGACTACTCATGTTGCTCGTTAGATTTTAATAAACAAAATCACTTTTAAGTTTTTACTGACTAGTTTGGTGTCGTTTGCTTGACTGAAGAAAAATTTTACGATTAAATCTTTTATAACCATAGTGGTAGTATATTTTTAGCTTTTTCGTGAGTATGTTCATGGTATGTACCTATCATGTTTTTGATGTTGTTGAAGTTACTCGCTTTCTCCCAAATATGATTAACAAAGTCTATTCTCTACCAAGGCGGGTCTATACCCAGGTGTAATCAGATTTTAACTTTGTGGAGAAAACCAGCGCCGAGAAAACCGACCTGCTTTACGTATACTAGATCACCTGGGTATAGACCCGCCTTGTTCTCTACGAGGTAAACTTTTTGCAGGTAAACTAGTCGTATACCTGTATAGAAAACTTTTTTTGTAGCTTTTGTCTTCAATATTAGATTTCTTATAGGTTTCTTTTATCAAAAGGTTTCAACACTATTGAGAGAATTTTTCTTCAGTTACGTACAATAAAAAATATGACACTATCAAGACTTTAGATCACAACACTGGATCGCGTCTAACTTTCTAATAGATGCTATAATAGTTATGAATAATTAAATAAAATATCATGAAAACAACTTGTTAACCTCATGTGGTACCCTTAACAAAAAAATCAGCAACAAACTGCGGTCCTAAAAAAAATTAACAATGAAAAAAAAAATTTTTTCACTAAGTGTCAAATTTGTGAAATATTTGAAATGTCATAACTTTTTTGTTTATTGGCTTACCATCACCACATTTTCATGGTAGATAGCTAATATAATGGACCGTTTTCCCTCAACAAATTACGTTGGTATTCCGATAGGGTTTTGATATATTTGAGTTTTTGTGACAAAAATGATGTTTTTTAATGCAAAAAAAAAATATTTTTTTACTGTGTGTATTTTTTTGGAATCATTATTTAGTTGTCTAACTTTGTTTCTTTAGTTGTCTAACAATCGAACGAACCGTTTTTGCTGTGCAGCTTTTTGAATATTTTTGAACCATTTCACATACACCCTTTTGAAAAGTTAGTCGTGACTCAACTTGAAGATTTGATATCGGAAAATGACGATTTAGATGGAACTGAAAAACTGTGCAAAGTTTCAGATATTTTTGAAATGGTCGATCAGAATCGACTTGCATGCCTCCGTGGAATCCCTCATTTTGTTCGTCATCCGAAATAATGATACATGTGTTTTTGGATTTTTTGATTAAGGTGACTATTTCCGAATTAGGGTGACCAGAAAAACCAAGATTTTGCAAAATTTTTATTTCTAAAAAAAATTTTACTTTTGAACCGTTTGTCCGACTTTCAATCTTTTTGGACGAAATGAAAGCTAAAGATTTTAACTTTTCAGAAAAAAATATAAATTTTTGCAAAAAAAGTTTTTAACATGCAAAAAAAATCTTTAATATTCGTTTTTTTTTCGTGTTTTGAAGGCCTCGGGACCAGAAGGGCTATTGCTGTTCTCATTTTTACTTGAAAATTCAGAAAATTTTACGTTTACTTTCAAATTTTCAGCGAAAATTAAAAATCAGTCATTTTTTATCGGCACACACTGTAGGTCTCAGCGCATTAGATTTTTTATTTAAAAAAAAATCATTGCTTTCGAACAGCTCAACCGATTTCCAATATTTTTTATGGAATTAAAGCTTAAGATTTCAACTTTTCGGAATAAAATATAAATTACAAGGTAGTTCTTCCTGTAGCGTGTTTTTTAGTACGGTGTTGTATTAAGGAACAAAAGAATTCATTCCGTTTGAGTGAAATAATAAAAAATGTTCCAATTTGAGTCAAATAATTACCAACGTTAGATTGGTGTGAACAACAATAAAAAAAGATTATCTCTTGTATTTGAACAACGGGGCGTCTGATCCTCAGGCCCAAACCTTACCATCCACTCTGATTTGAGGCGATGGTGATGGACTGCGGAGTTCAAAGATATGACATCTAAATCATGGGTAACTGTGATTTTCATAAAGTGCGATTTTAGGGTATATACCAGAATGACAAATTCACTAGTTGATACCCTAATGAACATAGTTGCAGAAGATTGCATCTGGATTTAAGCTCATTTTCATTAACCTTTCAGTTGTTGAAAGTTAGATTTAGATCAACACTCCCGTACAATCATATTTATGCATGAACCTTGTACCGCAGCTCGCCCAGCGTCACAACTGGCTATGATGTGCTTAGTGGCTACCACCCAGCTAAATTGAAGGAATACTAAGCAATAATGCAAATCTACTTCAGATAGTTAAAACACTTTCTTTGATACACTTTCAATTATTTCGCAGTGAAAATCAATTCCCACATGAAAATGATGTATGAACGATATGTTCGTAACATTCAGATGAAATAGCAAATACTGTGTTAGCAAATAGTCAGTTTACATGATAAAAATGAAAAACAAATAGTCAAGAACGGGTTTCAAACGTTTGAATTCTGTCAATTGCTGGCACAATTAAATGTACTAATATTGAAACTATTCCCTACTTCTTTACTATAAAACAAACTGCTTATCTGGTGCTATCATCGACTCTGACCACTACCTGGTTATGATAAAACTACTCTTGAAATTGCATGTCGTTAAAAACGAACGGTACCGATGCCGACCTTCAGCGATTGAAGCAGACGGATTTCACCACAGCATACATTGTCATCGTTGCATATCGTTCGCTTACTGGAGACCCTCAACTGTTGGAGTACAGTCATAGCAGCCATCAAAATCGTAGGTGGGAACATTGCACGATAGACTGTGACTACGGAACGATTGGTTCGACAAAAAGTTTAGAATTGAAAGAAGGAGCAGAACTTGGAGCATCATAGACAGAAGCGGAAACAGCAGATCCATCTGTTCCAAGAGAAAAAAAAACTACGCTTGGAGGAGTTGGAGTATGAGGAAATGGAACTGCAGTCCGTACCTGATAAACACGGAAGTTTCATCAAAAGCTCAAAACATCTCGCAAGTCATGACGCGAGCTGAAATGTCTAGCTTTTCTTCGGGCGGATGCGAAGTTATTGAAAGGTGGAAGCAGCACTACGACGAACATTTGAATGGTGCTCAGGAATTTTGAGGCAGCAGAGCAATGACTACGCCAGAATGTTGGTCAATAGCAATTAACCAGCTTTCACTTTGAGGGAAGCTGTGGATCCCGTTCAACAGCTCAAGAATAACAAGGATGGTGTATATGAGTGGAGTACATCAAAATAGGCCTAAAAAATTGGTCGCTGATCTGTATCGGCTGAAAGTCAGAAGCTGGAAAACATAACGGCAGCGGCAGACATTGAGCTAAGGTGTTATATGCCCTATCAACAAAAAAGGCTATACTGACGGGTGATAGAAGGGAAGAAAAATAAATAATATAAGAAAGCCACTAATTGGAAAATCTATATAAATAAAAATGGAATAGTGTTTGTATGTCACGAAATGGCTCAATAACGGGCTTTCGGATTTTGAAAATTCTCTCATAGTTTGTAACAGTGTTACAAGAAGAACACTTGGTTTTCATTTCATAACGCTATTCATTCACGCCTTAAAAATAAAATAAAATTTAAAACCTAATTTGACGCATGGGACCAGCAAGGGTTAAACGATAACTTTTGTACAACATGAGCGCCTCTAGTGGTGGGAGATTGAACCACAATTTTAAACCACTCGATTTGTAACTTTGTTGTGATTATTTCATCACCTAAGAACGATGATCATCAGGCTCATCAGTTGGACTGCCTACTGAAGAGTTGTTTTTTTCTAAAATACAATAGAACTATAGAACAAAAAAAAGGGGCTTAGCGTCGGGGCACAATTGAAAAATAATAACTACGATCAAGTCTTCTCAGTTCGGTCGTTGAAACAGTCAGACGTTCTTTAGACGAAAAGTTAAACTCTAAGTGGTGACATAAGACGATCAGAAAGTTAAATAGGAGAAGTTAAGGTGGATAAAATTGAAGCTAAATTGTTGGCCCTAATGAAAAGTTTTTGAGTACAAAGTAAACATCCTGAAGTTACAAAAACTGAAAAAACTGCACAAAATTCTGTAGTGCAGGTGCAGAATTCCCTCGAGGACCAGGACACCAGTATCCTTCAAGTGAAGGTGTCGGTGTAGGGTGCAGGAAATAGCGACACGCCGTTGTTGTTTCTAGGGACGAATCCGAAGCCCGGCGGCTTGTAGGCCTGCCCTCGTCGTCGAGCCAGCATTCGACCCTCGCGCATCCCAGGGCCCAAGGGTATCCACGCCCTTAGGAGACGATCGGTCGCCAAATTCGCATCGTGCTCCGCGGTCTCGAAGGGAATATCAAGAGGAGTCCTCGTTCATGGATGCTCCCTCCATCGGTGCAAAGCGTGAAACCATCAGCATTTGAACTGACAGCATCGGGTTCGCTTAAACGCAATCGAAGACAATCACCTGCGTAGTTCCGATCGTCGAGCCGCCGTGCAGTTCGGCCATCAGTCAATACGCCGCCGAAGTAGTTTGGCCGTCGCACCATTCTGCCGAGGGTATAGGTGCTCACCACTGACATCGGGTTCTACCGTGGGTGCCGCACACCACTCGCAACACGTTGCGACAAAGGAGCCGTGAAACCGCCGCCACCAAGTGAACTTTAGTGTTGCGCGACATACCGTATGTATCCCCCCCTGCTGTGACATCGTTGAAATCAACCGGCACGCTGCTTAAACAGGTCAGATCTAGCTGATTAAGTTAAATACCCATTCGCAAATGAACCCATATACACCAATAGTAGTTTTAAGATTATAGCGCTATACGTTTTAATATCCATGGATAAGAAGCTTTTAAATTCACTTAAGGCTTGAAATATAACGTAAGGAATGAGAAAATTTGATCGTTGTCGGTACTTGAAGTTATAATTTAGTTCTTTCGGTTGATCCTTGTTTTTTTGGGTGAAATTGAACGGCAATTGCCTTACGATTGGTTCGGGATTAGTCTAATTAAGAAAACACGACTCGCCTTGAGGAGTCTCGCTGGGAGATCTTGCTGATCCACATGTGGGTAGACTTGGTTTGCTCACTTGGCGCATAAGTGGATTAAGCTGTTATGACATTCTGACCTCGTGACGCGTAACCGTTACAAGTTAAATTCCCGAAGTGCTCCGACGTGTTTCGGTGTATAAAAATCAAAGCATATTCACCGGGAAAGTTTGAAAAACGAGAGTGAACGGATCTGTCATTTTGTATGGGACGATTCATGGTGTTTTTCAACAGCCTACTTGATAGCAAGACGAAGTTTGCCGAGACCACTAGTATAAAATAAAATGAGATGCGGAGTTCTGCCACTAGGCGTCATTAGTGAGCATCGAAATTTTGTTTTTAGAACTTAGAAAGCTGGCATCTTCGGCAAAGTTGTTCTGCAGCTCGAGTGCTATCATTATAAAAGTCATGAGCTTCGGATTTTCCCCCCAGCCAGCACTAGTGTTCACGAAGCTTTTGTTTTGAGGATATCTTAGAATCCTGACTACTAAGAATGATGGCGTCTTCGGCAAACTTGTTTTGTTAGAATAATGAGAATGACTTTTGTTTCGCAAATATCTCCGGAGCTTGACTACTTAGTAAAATGGCGCCTTTGGCAAAGCTGTTCAGTAAATCAATTGCTATTATTGTTGCTATACAATTTAACATTCTGTCACTAGGCGGCACTAGCGGGTATGAAACTTTTGTTTAACGAATATCCCTAGATCCTGACTACATGGAAATATGGGGTCTTCGGCAAAGCTGCTCAGTAACTCAAACTTTAACATAATTTGATAATGAGGGATAAGAATGCAAAATTTTGTAACATATGATATCTCTAGATCCTGATGTTTTGAAAGGTTGGTGTCTTCGGAAGAGTTGTTCAGTAGCTCAAGGGCTGACATGCGGTGGTCATTCTGATACGGAAGAATCAAATTATGTGTCTCTTGTAGATTTGGGGTTGCGGAATCTGATGCCGTTCTCAGAAATGTTCCAGCACGTTACAATTTTTAGCTATAGGTCGCCAAAGTTGTATAAAACACTGGTTTCATTGATGTTTACATAAAATTTAAACAATGATTTATCAAAAAATATTATGAACAAATCTACCAAGCATGCGAAATAGGACTTAAACTTTCATTCCAGATATGATTTGATTGAAATTGTACGATTAAATTGAACTTAAATCGTTTTTTTTTTTCAACCAGCTTGCAGTCTCCATATGAAATTCTTCGTTTCTCTTATATGGAAAAATACAAAACTTTTCGAAACCAACAAAAATCAACTTTTGAGCATCGGAAGTATTATGAACTTTGTTGATAAGTATTGTTATACACATGAAGTTTGAGTTTTGAGGCAAATTAAGCAAATAAATTGCCATACAAGCTGGAAAACTTGCATGCAAGTTGGATGAAATAGTAAAATTTAGCATTTTCAACAGCCAATACCTCAAAAATTAGACGTGCTATGATATTTCTGTAAATGGCAATGAATTCAACAATTCCTAATTAAGTAAATAGCGGTATTTTGGTGCTTGAGACAAAATCTTGTTCCGCAGTGAAATCACTTTATCTCCGGTTTACTGCACTATTTGATGTAATCATTATTTAATCATGTAAGCCCAGAAAATCTGGCATCGCTGCGAGTGATGCAAAAGAAGGGAAATCCAATTCGGTGCGGCATCTTCTACGGACGAGGAAAGAGTCGGTCAACATCGGAGTCAGTCATTCAAATTGGCAGACATTTCCTCAGGTAGATTTGAAGGAAGAGACGACCGAGACCCCTCTTCTAGGAAAGAAACCGGTTGAACCAAATATCTTTGGCACTCTCGTTGTTCGGGGTTTCTCTTGTTTCTAGGGTTTCGTAAGTATAATTGTGCAAAATAGGTCTCTTTTTCGATTCCTTTGCCTTCCATTTCACAACACAACGAGAATGACTCTTTTTGGAGTGACTTTTTCTTTGAACAAGGATTGCTACAGTTTGAAAACCAGCACAATCATCGCCACTAATTGAATTGAGACGTATTTTGCCACTGTTACATTCTTCAGCTGATAAGTGACGAAACGTGAAAGTGGCATTACGGAAAGAATCCTGTTCCTGGATTTTTTCTTCAACAACAAAATGGCAGATGCATTTGAAGCTGTTCTTTGTTCTGTCAAACTTAGAGCGATATTTCAGCAAATTTATTAACATCAGATTCCGGTTCAGGTACACCAACATGTCACACCCAACTGACTGCTGCCACAAACATGAAAGTTCAATTAGTTTTGATCCAATTTCTCCGCCAAGAAAAAAACATCTTGAACCGTCAACATTGTCATCCAGAACCTGGTTCTGACTTCTGAGATACAAAACGAGCTACTTTCATTTCGCGCGCGCATTTGCTCCGTAGAAACTGTACCCAAGAAACACGTTTTTCAGGAAGGGGTTCCTCTCTTGTCGGTATGCAAATAAGAAGCCAGAAGGAAAAAAAATCTTCCGGCGAAAGATGTAACTCAACCCAAGAAGGGGATTGCTTCATGGTGTAATGAAGAAAAAAAAAACTCTCTTTTTTCATTAAACTTAACAATTTTTCAGCAACCCTCGAGAAGAAACGCCAACCCCTTGCGAGTTGTCGAACAAAGTTCCTGGTGGACTCGATTTGGGTGCGTTTTGCAAGTCCAATTTCCTACGACACCCTCCCACGGCAGACGATTACAAACACAACTGGACGGATAATTAATCCGTGGAATCAAAAATGAAGCTTGCTTTCGGTTGCTTCAACGTGGACTCCATTTTAGATGATAACAAGGATGTTTTTTTCTTCTCGTGCGAAGAAAGTCGTGATGATCGATGCAAAAATGATTGAAGGTGAGTCATACCGCATTCTTTTTTCACTATTTAAAAAATCTATTGATCCTGAATTTTATGAGCTTCGGAAGAAATTCAAGAATCAAATCTGATGGAATCTCTGAATGATGAGATCTGAGAATATTTTCCAAAAAAATTTTAAAAGATTTCACGCAAAAACTTTTTTTCTCAACAAATACCAGAGGAAGTCCCCAAACAGTTGTTCCCAATTTTTTTGGAGCTTCGGCTCAAGTTCTATAAACATACCGTGGATCCCTGAAAATGAAGATTCTTTTAAACAAAATTTATGGAAACAAAGGGTTTGTTTGATTCGTTAGAATATGATGATTTGAATGCAGCTCAAACAAGGTTCAAATAAAATTAACTGATATTGCTACATCATAAATTAAAATATTTTTCAAAGTTATCCCCAGCATATAAAAATGATCTCACAAGGAATATGTCAATGATTTTATGAGCCATGAAATAAAACAAGTTATGAAGAATCCTGTTTAGAGAACTAGGTAAAAATTGCGGAAATTCACAAATTTAAGACATCCTCGACAGGGACATCCATTTTTAGGTGTGTCCAAAACATTTCCTAAGAAATCCAGCAAGATCTTACTGCCACGGAATTTCATGAAAATGTTAGGAATCCATAAAGCAACCGTTCAACCCTCTAATACCCAACACCGTCAAAAGCCGGGATATGCTCTTCTCCCAGCGGAGCAGGATAATGTGGCCGCAATGGAAATTGTCATATGTCTATACAGAGAAGGTATCGATCGTGATTATTTTATATTACTTTTGTTATGGCTATATCATAATATATCTAACCAATAATTGTTGCTAAACATCATTCTATAAGAATCAATTCTCTCGTATAAAACGCATGTAAAGGCTTTGTACATACCAAAGTAGAGGCCATGTACGCACTTCGCACGACTTTTTCAGACTTTCCAGTAGAGTGTCATAAAATTCCGATGAATATTAAAAAAAAGTTTTCTCCAAGTCTCGAACACTGCACCACTGGATATAGGATTCGATGCCATACTACTACTAGCGTTGGGCGATTTTGAAAATTTTATGTGGCTTTTGATTAATTTATGAAAATTGTTTGAAAAATTGTTTTTTATAACCTACAAATGCATGCGTCTAATTCAACGTGTAATACATAAATTGGTTCATTTTGAAAATAATAAAATGGTGTTAGATGGTTAAGAATAATATTTCACGAAATTTGCTCATAGACATACTCAGTTGAGGTCGGCTAATTCTCATTCTTTTACCGAGATCCGCACAGCCGAGCGATCAGCAACTGTATTTCAACTGACATATCAGCAAAAAAAATTTGTTCATACAGTCAAACCTCCATGAGTCGATGTTCCACGCATCGATAATTTCCATTACTCGATGATCTCTTCAGTCCTTTTGATTTTTCATACACTTTTGCCCCCAGTAGTCGATACTTCCTCTACTCAATGCCTCCTTTGCTCGATGGTCCCAATAGATTACTATGACTAAGTTTGGTTTCTACGACTCGATCTTATTCGATTCGATTCCTTTATTGTAAAGATCGTTTCAAATTCGCTCCGGAAATGGAAAAAAGTTGAGAAACGGAACATCAATGTGCCGACCATTGCACAACGAAACACCATAATTTACGAATACAAGGCAAGTCATGCAAAGGTGACAGCGATTGCGAAGAGATTCCAAATACTTTAAGGTACCGTTTTAACGATCCTAAAATACCGGGAGAAATTGCGATTACAGAAGCTTCAAAAAGAAAATCTCCAGGTCAAAAGAGCGTAGGCACCGGTTGACGAGCGACTGGAACCGTTTTGGATGCTATCAAACTTGTGTCCAAGGCATGCGGCGTCAAGTTCAAAGCGGAAATCATCCAGAATTGATTCCAAAAGGCTGGTGTTGTCTAAGAAGACGAAGATGACTTCCCATTAGCAGAACTTGTTAGAAGGGAAGCGATACGAAATCAGCGGGATATGACGGGATATTCATGTTGATCCTGTGGTGTCGTTTTCTGTGTTTTGTGATATTGATAGGAATCCCAGAAAACCAGAAATCGCAGAAAAGTTCACGTTACAATTCGTTTATTCATACTAATTACATCAAACCCGCAAAACACCGTGGATAAACTCGTCACTTCGATGAGTTTCCTCGCATAAAACACTTCTTTTCTGATTTTATTTATACATTTTGTTTCGTCTCGTACACTCGTACAAAGTAAGTCGCATCAATCCGTAGCAGCTGTCAAATCAACATTTGTTATCATAAGTTAAGTCGCATAAGATCACAGGTTGGTTCGGTAAAATATTTATACACTCGCATTGTATGTTATTATTCATCACATAATATATGCACGCATATCGCCTCCACTTTTATACGTAGAAGGCCTTTTCGCGACATCTTATAAGTGAAATTTTGCCCATATAAAGCCTCCAGGTGATTTCGTTATACGTACATTTTGGTTGTCTGGGATGTCATTCTCAAATTTGTAACTGGAGGAAACAACGCCCACGTTGAGCCCGAAAATGTTTTGTCAATCACATTTGGCAACAAGGAGTCTTCAGAAACACCAAACTGTAACATCGACTTTAAAAACGATGGAGTCACTGTTATACTCAACAGATAATGTTCCAATTGAAACATTCAAATATTTTTTTTTTTAAATTGTGCAGTTTCCTTTCAATCGATACATTTCCAATCGACAACTTTGTTATTTTCCTATGAATATCGAATAATTCAAAATACACCCCAACCTCTTTTTACGACCGTTATCGGGTGTCGTAAAAAAATTCGGTCGTAAAAAATATTAGGGTTATAATTATGTTTTTGAAAAATGCAACGTCTAGATGCAGAAATACTGATTCGACATATTCGGCAAAGTTGAAGCATGGATTGAGATTTTTCCAAAATGGCCGTTCAAGTTTTCATATTTTAGTAATAGATGGCAACACTGCTCGATTGTTATCAAAAGAGCCAATTTTATGGGGGTGTGATATGAAAATACCTAAAAAATTAAAGATAACGATACCGAATATTCACCAAAGTTGAAGGAAGTGTTGCGTGCCGAATCACAAATGTTCATGTGGCTGACAACACTGTTTAGAAGAATAAAGAAAAGATCAAAACTATAGAACTTGAGCGGAACAGAAAAATAGAATGCTTAGCAACATAGCAATACTCTTCAACTGTAATCCAGTTTCTCATGAAGGGTTCAAAATTTTGTCAGAGCTGGCAACACTGTTTAAGTAAAATTGCGCCACCAGGCGGCGCTAGTGAGCATAGACCTTTTGTTTTGCGGATTGCTCAGGATTCTGACCACTTAGAAAGATGGCGTCTTCGGCAAAGTTGTTCAGTAGGGATCTACCCCATTTGGCATAATGCCATTTAGCATAATGCCGTTTGGCATAACAGCCATTTGGCATAATTTGAAATGTATTCTTCCACAAAAAAAATCTCAAATTTGTACTCGATAAGTCCAATGTGTCATCTTCGTCTCTAAACAAAAAAAATGAATCACTTCCGAGTTCCGACCGGTGCCTTTCAAGTCAAACTTGTAGATTTAAGTACTTATTCATATCGCTTCATGAAGGAGTAATATGAGGAGTATAAAATTGGCGGTAAACGCACAGCTATTCAGCATGGCCATGCTGAGGGTCGTGGGTTTAAATCCCGCTGGTCGAGGATCTTTTCGTGAAGGAAATTTTCTCGATTCCCAGGGCATAGAGTATCTTCGTACCTGCCACACGATATACACATGCAAAAATGGTCAATCGGCAAAGAAAACTCTCAATTAATAACTGTTTTTTTTTTTTTTTTTTTTTTTTTTTTTTTTTTTTTTTTTTTTTTTTTTTTTTTTTTTTTTCTAAACAATGGGGGGATAATCTGCTCAACAGACGCCGTGTGGGGTTGGGGACCATTTACTACATGCAAGCAGTAAACAGGACTACACCCCCGACCCACTAAACCATTTCCATTGCCGCCAAACCCTTCGTCTCTCCGGGACCACCAAGAAGGCATTGCTTCGGAGAGGGGCTATTGCACATCGCATCCTCCAGGTTAGCTGCGTAGCCATGCAGCAACGAACATCGATGACACGCTTAGGGGGGTCTACCAAGGTAGCATGCTGGCGCTTTGCCTGCTTCTCAGGTGGTCCTCACCTCCCGTTGTCCGCTGATAGCGGGCAGGGTCGACCACTACGCCCGCGCCCAGCTGCACCGCAGGTATCAAGAACTGATACTGCGGGCTTCGCAATTTGACCTACTGACCCTATCAGCTAGCACCAGCTGGGATTGCTGACGAAGGGGCCTCCACCTGCCCCGAACAACCAGAGGCTCGTATCCAACCCAGTAGGCCAACGCCACGACAGCAGCGCTACCAGGATGTTCTCCCCGCGGCCACTTAATCGCTGTTAGGGTAGATTTCGACCGTAGGGCACCGGTATGACCTACGTAGCCGACTGCGAACCCTTGGACCACCTGTTGTTTAGCGTCTGCACTAGTCACTCCTCGAGTCCACTCGCCACCTCCTTTGCAGTTCCGAGACGATGTGGGTGATAGCCGATGAAACGGCATTCCAGCCAAACTCGTCTTCACACATCCTCTGGACCAAATTGTCCGGAGTCGTGTCCCGACCGCATGTGGCTAACATGCGGTCACGCATTGTGCGGAAACGCGGGCACACGAACAAAACGTGTTCCGCCGTTTCCTCTAAACCTGCACAAACTGGACATTCGGGAGAACCCGCATGACCGAAACGGTGTAGATACTGTCTAAAGCAACCATGGCCCGAAAGGACCTGTGTCAGGTGGAATGATGGCGATGTACGTCCCCCACTCAGCAACTGCCTGGTACAGCAGTTGCTGAGCTGCGTCACAGTGGTTCAGGTTCAGCTGCGTTACCTGCACTGTGACTTTTCGTTAATGGCTCGTTTGAAGGTCGGGCACCTTGAGCCTCCCGTTGGATGATTGTTGTTCACGGACTTGCCGGAACAAATCAAGCACTTGGGAGGGTTCTTGCAGCCTAGTGCCTTATGACCTTCCTCACCACAACGCCTACACAACTTGGTCCTATCAGGGCCTTTACAGCCCCAGGACTTGTGTCCTGGTTCCCTACACCTAAAGCAGATCACCGGTTGCTCATGTATGTTCAGTGAGCATACTGACCAACCAACCTTGATTTTGCCTACCTTAGCGGACTTATTTGCGTCCGCCACAGGTAGGTGTACTAAGGCCACCTGAGTACCTGCCGGACCTTTCCGTGGCTGAACGGCAGCGGTGGGCACCTGAATCTCGCACTGTTGCCGCAGTGCTGTGACGAGCTCTTCTGCGTTGGTGATCTCGTTAAGGTTCATCACCTTCAGAGTCATTTACTGCGTCAGAGCCCTCACTTCGACACCCTCGCCAAGGACCTCTTCCGCCAAACTTTTGTAGGCGGCACCCTTGCGCTCCTTGTCGCGCTTAAGCTCGAGAATCATTGCACCTGTACGAGTGCGTCTGACACTGCGTACGTCGACTCCAAGATCTGCGAGCTTCGCGTCACTGCGCATCGCCTTCAGGACTTCCGAGTACTTGGACTCTTCCGTCTTGATGATGATCGCATCACCCTTTTCGCGCTTGGCACCTACCCTCCTACTTTTCTTAGGCCTGGTATCCCTGCGCTCCTGAACTTCCTGCTTCTCCTTCTTCTTCTTTCTCACTACGGTTGTCCAAGGGGCGTCCCCCCCCTGATCCGCCCTAACCTGTGGTGATTGAGGACCTCTCAAAGGTCGCAACCCCCTGTTCCTATCACTCCGTGAGGGGCCAGCCTTTTCGGGCCCACCCTTCTCGGCTTTCCGGGACGCCTGGCTGGGGTCCGATTTTCCGGCACTTCTGCCGGTTTTCCTTCTTGCGAAGGGGTTCGCTTCCCTACTACTGCTACTACCTGCGCTACTACTATTATTTTGATTTTGGTTTAAGTTTGTATTCATGATTGGATCCCACGAGTAGCACGGGAAAAGAGGTCCACCACGCCAGAGCCCTGCATTAACGCAGTAAGGGACAAAATACTGTGAGGGGTGCCCAGGTGCCCCACAGGCTCCGTTAACGGCCAAACATCTTTTTCACCCCTTCGACCATTCATTCCTCAGCACGGTTTTCGCATCACACCTTGAATTGGGGTTACCCCGTTTGGTGGACTCCTACCACCGGAACAGGTCGTCCGTAGTTCTATTCTATACGCCGGAACTACACAGCTACAGTTAATAACTGTGGAAGTGCTCATAAGAACACTAATCTGAGAAGCAGGCTTTGTCCCAGTTGGTACGTAACGCCAGAAAGAAGAAAAAGAAGATTGATCTCGCTTTGATCAATCGTATAATGCTCTCTCAACGTCTGTCTTCTTTTATTTCTGATAATGTTGTAGTTCGATGTTTGACCGTAGCTTGGATGTCACAATTTTGTCGCTGCTGAAAAAGCAGTCATATGAAACCATTTAGCTTAGCCTCTAAAAATATTGTTTTTTTTTTTTTTATTTCTAAGGGCGTAGAAACCAAATATAAAGAACTACCAATGTTCTAAAGAAGGACAATCTCAAGAGAGAGGTTTGCCTTAAATGCTACAAAAATCAGTGGATGCTGAATAATAATTCAGTATGGCAGTTAACATCTCGTTAAATAGCGGAAAATCTCGCCTATTTTTTACAGTACATGTATTCCTAATGACGTGTTCTACAATTAGCGAGCCTTTAGGCATTCAATAATTGGCGAATTACTCTATTAAATATCATACCTTCTGTTGGGGAGGGAGTCACATTTGCCGCGATAACCAAAGACTGAAAGCAGCATTCTCGATAGCAACTTCAATGCTGAAATTCAATTTATTTTACTTTAACATATTTTAAATCTAACTTATTATATACATACATTTTGGTATTTTACCTCGCGCTGTCTTCAAATTGACCTCCTACCAACAGTGATTTTCTATACTATTTATATTTTGTATCGTCAGTCAGTGTTGCAGTGTTGTTGTTTCACAGCATATTTTATCGCCAACACCTTCTTTCAAACATCAATAGTTCTTTTTAGTTTGCAGCGAATCATAGGCACGCCAAGATTGAAGTTTATTACATCAAATTGTGTTGATTCGAATTGCCCGTACGCTTCAAATTTTGCACACCGGCCTTAATTCACACAACATTTTTTTCTTTCGGCTACTTTTATGCATGGATATTGTAGAAGAAGCTGAAATTACGGAGTTTAGGCGAAAAAACACTTCTTCTTATTTCGCTGGGCCAGTTGTTTGTGTAATAAGACTGTTTTGGCTGGGTCTAGAATCGAAGCCTTAAAATTCCGATGCCCAGAGAGACAGCAAGACACACCTGAGACACTACATATCGAACACATCAGTAAATGGGCTGAGACCAAGGCCTTCCGAAAGAAGACGCGACCGACGGCGTCGATGAGAATTGATACCCGACCGAATGGGGTGAGAAGCAGTAACGCTTACCACTACACCATCGACACCGCTACGAGAAAGTCGGAATAAGGTCCAAAAACACCGAGAAATATGGCGCTGCTCAGCTTTCAAAGCGTCTAGCAATTCGAAGCAGCACGGTATAAAAGTTAAGATTAGCTAAAACGCAAACTCAAAAGAACAGCTCATATTTGGAAGAAGGTGAAATTCACTAATCTATAATAATTTCTCTGCACCAACGCGTAATTTTCATTTCTGTAAAATTGGAACAATTGGCTGCACTATTTTGCAGGTTCTGCCACTTCAACTTCTCCTCTAGGTATACAACGTATACGTCAAATTCAAAAAAAATCCAAGAAAGTACTCAGCCACAAATGGAATTTCATAGCTTATGGGATTCAAGCCCATTCTTTCATTTGGTCAAATTGTACACAACGATTCGGTTCGGTGTTTGTGTTTCAACACACTCAAACTTGAAACCTTTCTAATGATGCTGTATTGAAATCCATTATCCCATATGCTCGGATCTCCATCTCCACGATATGCTCAATCGCAGATGTGACTTTGCATTGCTGATGTTTTTGTCATCAGCCTCAAATCCACACATTGTGACAATAAGTATTTCTTAATGTGTTTCCTTGTACTTCACATTACTTATTCAAACTTAAAATCATGGTCAATATTTTCCCCTTCTTCCAATAAACTTTACTTGTCTATATTTCAAGCACCCAAATAAACGTTTTGAAATTTGAGAGAAAAATAATAGTTCGTTCAATTATGGCAAATGGCCGTTATGCTAAATGGCTATTATGCCAAATGGCTATTATGCCAAATGGCTATTATGCCAAATGGCCATTATGCCAAATGGCATTATGCCAAACGGCATTATGCCAGATGGCTTTATGCCAAATGGGGTAGAGCCGTTCAGTAGCTCAAGAGCTATCATTATTCAAGCCAAGAGATTCGAGATGTTGCCAGCAGGTAGCTCAGGATCCTGACCACTTAGAATGATGGCGTCTTCGGCAAAGTTGTTCAGTAGCTCAAGGACTAACATTATTCAAGCCAAGAGATTCGAAATGTTGCCACCAGGCGGGGCTAGTGAGCATAGAACTTTTGTTTTGCGGATATTTCAGGATCCTGACCACTTAGAAAGATGGCGTCTTCGGCAAAGTTGTTCAGTAGCTCAAGGACTAGCATTATTCTAGCCAAGAGATTCGAGACTTTGCCACCAGGCGGAGCTAGTGAGCATGGAATTCTGACCACTTAGAAAGATGGCGTCTTTGGCGAAGCTGTTCGGTAGCTCAAGGGCTATTATTATTGTTGTCAAGAGATTCGAGGTTTTTCCACCAGGCGGTGCTAGTGAACATGAGACTTTTGTTTGCGTATATCTCAGGATCCTGGCAACTTAGAAAAAAGGCGCCTTCGGCAAAGTTGTTCAGTAGCTCAAGGACAATCAATTGCGGAAGACCGCAACTTCGACAATGTTGTTCATTGTAATAATACCTATCGAGATCTGTGTTCAGATTTTTTATAGAGTTCAATGGGCGACCTCTGGCGATTTTTCTTTGCAAAAGTAAATTTTCCCATAGCCAATCCCATACAAACTTTGAACGGCTGGCGTTAAAATATAGTTTCTCTGATCGAGCTGAAACTTTGCACAGTTGTTATGGGACCTAATTGCAATCCAAAAAGTGGACTGGAGCGAGTATCCAATTTTTTCATATAACCGTGTCCTGTGATAATATGTTCTCTAGCGTATGAATTATTTATTTAAGTAATATCAACTTTGTTTCCTGAAATATTTCATGTATAATATTTTTGCTTTAATGAACTCTTAAAGATTATGTCACTTTAAAACTGAATTGAAGAGCAAACATAGAGTATTAATATAGTTTCGTGGTTACTTGAGGTGGGATTTATCTATAGTTGATGATTTAATCCTTGATACATTCACGCCTAAACTAATTCGCTATATTACTCTATAAACGCCCTCGCAAGAGCAAAGGATCAAACACTACTCTAAATTGAGAAGGTTCAACTTTGAGGATATCTTTGCTACAATTGGGATTGAAAATTACACTTGCAAATTTCATTTATTAATTTCTCATTGTTATTGATTTGTCAGTTTAGCCCTAATTGCGATTCTCTTCCAAATTAAATTCTGACTGTGATTTGTAGAATTTAAAATTATTATTATGCGATATTAAAGACATCATCACAGACGTTATACTTTGAAGAAATCTCGATGAAAATCATAGTCACGATGACATGTACGTCCAATTCTAGACGGCAGAACAGCTGAATTGAATTCACCTGCTTATTAGAGAAAAGGAAACAATTTCAATTAACCTCACCTAAAATAACCTAACATAAAACGCATTAATAATGGCAGCAGAAGATTGCAACGATTTATGTCTATTATTATGAATAATTTTATCACACATTTCTTCCAATGTTTCAACATTGGATATTCTATGTATTTCATCAGTACTAAACCAGGAAGCTTCAGAATCATTCTCAAAATTTTATTTTGAATCCTATGCAGAGCTTTCTTTCTGGTGTAACAGCTAGTTCATATTGGTACAGCATACAACACGGTTAGCCTAAATATTTGTTCGAAGATCGAAAGCATGTTCTTAAAACAGAGTATCGTTTCTCTTAAGGATAAAGATGTATAACATTTGTTACACCTGTGGGCGATTTCCGGCGCGTATTTTCTTCGAAGAAGAAAAAATTTTTTGCTGGTGAGTAATGGAAGAAAGTTTAATTTTATCTAGCATGTGCCCCAGATACTTAAATTCATCTGACCAATCTATTGGAAGTCTAGTTGCAAGGTTTAAAATTAAGAGCTTTTGGTTTATGTGGGAATTTTATTAGTTGAGTTTTGGAAGTATTAGGAGAAATTTTTTATTTTTGCAATTATGAAGAAAAAATATCCAAACTTTTTTGCAACCTACCACAGATGACACACAGAATTCGTCTTTTGGCGTAGAGGCCTAGACCACAGCTGTGTCATTCGTCATATGTTAAATTATTGTTTAAGCTAAGTATGCTGTTTCGCTCAAGAAAAGTAAAGAAATTCCTTGACTGAAAGGGTCAAGAAATTTCCTACAGAGAGCCCCCTTTGAAGTGACATTTCTTCTCAACTGCGTACTGCGATCAGAAAAAAGTGATTGTCTTGACCATTTCTTGGGAGAAATTTTCCACGCATCGAGATAGGCGATTCCTTTTCTTGTCAGTAGCAAACCAGCCTTTAATAGTGGTCCAAAAATGCTGCCTTGAGGAACACCAGCTCTTACAGGAAGCTTCTCGGATTTGGAGTTCTGATAATTAAACTGAAGTGTACTATATGTACTACTTGAGCGTTGGTAAATTCATTCTGGAGACGCATGGTGGTCCAGCTTTAATAAATAGTATAACTCCAACAGGCTTTCATCAAATGTGGTTTTCTTGTGACAGTATAAATTCCTGATTTTTACAAGGTTTTTTTATCTATGAAAGGTCAGCTTCAACGACAACATTAATATGGATTGATATCAGCATGTTGGGATCACCTGATCACCTTCTGCATTCAAACACCCAACATCAAGTGGATAGACAGCCACTATGGAGTGAAAACCGTGAACCATCTCACTGCTCACTTTCTCACTCAACTGACGCTCTCAAATAATACACATGCACCGCAATTGCATTTCGCATACTCTCAAATCGTACGCACTCACTCTCAAATTACCACCCCAAAATGCAATGCTTATGGTGAGCACATCTTCGAGGGGGTTATGCGTTCGATGCTACCCAACATTATTGACGCACTTTTTGTCGGTGTGCGTATCTAAGAGAGCACCGGAACACTCACTCTACATTGAAATTGAATCATCGACTTCATCAGCATCATCATTGATTTTGGTTTCTCCGTCGGTAAGTGGCATGTTCCATTCGACCAGCAAAGCAGCAGCAGCAGCATGTTGCTTCAGGCGAGCGAGGTGAGACCAACGGCGATGTTCAGCATAGCCAGCCAGTCAGTGAGAGAGAGTATGCTGCACGATGCATAGCGGCTGAGCACCTCTCTAGGGGTGGTAGGCACTTATAGGCAGCAGGCACATTGCGTATTTCTTCTACATGTGTTGTTTTTGCTGTTTGGGTTGTAATGATAGTTGCTCTACATCAGGATTTTTTTTTGTTTCTCTCGGTTTTATCGGGTGAATTTTGATAGAGTTGCTTGTGTAAATAGAATTTATTGGTTTGAGCAGCGGCACAATAATTTGTTGGCAGTGGTTTAGAAACTTCCACTGTGATGCTTCAAAGAAGATTAGGGTTGCCTGGTATGTTTCTATTTTGAATAATATTATGCACTTTTTTAAATAGGCCCATAAACATCGAAACGTAGAAATCGTAACATAAATAAATTTTGAACATTCCCTCAATTTTGTGTTTTTGAATCGGAATTAATTTTGAAATTCTTGATGAAAGAAATGTCTTAAAAATAAATTGATTTGCCTAAAGTTTGCATCAAATAAATTACTAAATAAAAACCCAAAAATTACTTCGGTACCGTAATCCGGAGTAACATTGATCAGTTTTTGAGATATTTCTAGTATGCTTAAATAAATGCTCAAAGTGATTTTTTGATTTAGCTGATATGGGGTACCATTGATCACCCATGTAAACAACGTTCGGTTATATTGAAAATTACGTTACTCACTTAAATCATGGCCCCTGAAGCCGATTATGAAAACCAAACTCTTACAAGTCATATACTATTTGAGTTATTTCAATAATAAAAACAAAATGCGATACGAACCGAACTTTTTACGAGATGGGTCATTCCGATCAATGTTACACCGCTGATCAATGATACCCTGGATTACGGTAGTTCTTTTTGTGATTTTGACGTTCCAAAGGATTCCGTTTAAGATGCATTTAAAAATTCAACACAGAGTTTTTCTTAAGAACCATAGCTGTTAGCTAAGAGATTCCATCAAAAATTCCAAATTATTCCAAGAAAATCCAATCCAATCAAGTACTCCAGGAATGTATCCAATGATTTTACAATTATTTTATTGAAACTTTCAACAGGATTCTCGTTTACAATACCTTCTAGATTTCAGCTAGTATTTTATCCTTTGATTTTCTAGAATTTCCCTCTAAATTGTTGTTCAGAATTTTTTAAGCTTTCGATCAAAGCATTACTTTAGGAGTTTCTCCAGAGATTGCTCCTTAGATTCCTTCATAAATTACTCTAGAAGTTTTTAGAGAAATTACTCAAAGACATCTGCAAAGAATTTTCTTAGGAATATCTCCAGAAAAAGTTCAAGCATTTTTTTTTTTTAAGAAATTATTGATGATTTTTTTAAAAAATGTGGGAGAAAAGAACTCGAAATTGAAATGAAAGATTTCGTAAATAAGTAAGTTATAAGAATGCTTAGTTGATTGGAATCACTGGAATATTTACAGTAGTATTACCTGGTGTGAAACATCAGATGAACTTGTGAAAAAGTCATTGAGGTTTAACTTTAAATAATACATGAGAAATTGTTTGAAAGAACTGCAGGTGTTAATTCGTATGTAATATTGGAGAAATTTCTGAGGGAGCTTCACGAGGAACTCCAGGTTGAGTTTGAAGAAGAACTCCTTGAAAAGTGTTAAATGCATTTCCTCGGACGATTCCTAGAGAAATTTTTGAAGTAAATAAAGAGTAAATGTGGATGAATCCTTCAAAGAATCCATATAAAAAATCCTGAAAGGATCAATGGAGAGACTGGCGTAAGAAATCTCGTAGTTCTTTCTGAAAAAAAAAATCCCATAACCACAAGGTAAATCAAAATAGTCAAGAAAAGGTTTGTTTTGCAAATGGATTTCCGAATGCAATTTACAAAGAAATGTTGGTTAGATCCTTTGTAACAACGCTGGAAGATTTTTTTTAGAATTGGTGGTGAAATCGATAGAGAAATTTCTGAAGCATATGGGAGTAGTATACCAGAAGAGATCTTCGTAAAAATCACTAGAAGAATTCCTGAAAATTTTCCTCGAGGAATCTGAAAACAAATTCCTGAACAATGGTGTAAAAATCGCGTAAAAGTTTCTGAAGATCGCTTTGAAACCTCTTGAATTTGGCATTAAGTACAAGCAAAATAATAAAAAAGTGACTTTTGAGACCATTTTGCTTAAAATAGAGACTTTCAAGACCATTCGTTAGATATAGAGATTTGCATTAAAATAGAGATTAAGCCTTTACAAAGAGATCTGCTACTAATCCTGAATGTGTTCAAACCATGGCCCAGAGATGGTAACTGATTTATTTTTACAATTAATACCTAATTGAAATGAAAATCGGCTTGTTTGAAAATTTGGTCTTAAACATATCTTCAAATCATTTTTTACGATTAAGGGCCCCGCAACATTTTGGTAGATCCGTTTAAATTACAAAATAAACCTAGTTATCGATAATGAATTTTGAATAGGTATTTAGGCTACTCTTGCCAATGAAACCATTGATCCTGTGGCCAAAACAAATCGCAGATCAAGGTCTACATCAAACTCCTTGTTAACGTGTTAATTTTGTAGAAATCAAATTCCTAATATCAAATGAAATTCCTACAACGATTTGGGGCTCCTATGAACTCGGAGCCCGGTGCGGACCTATTACGATCGTAATCAGCCTATTACGATGAGAAATTGCAAAAACTTTATTTTGCAACTTTTTCACTCCAAGAAGAAGTTTTATTAGGTATTTTTTAAAACACTCTTTCTCTATGGCAGTATCATCTCAATTGAATAGAGAGTCGTCAAATTAATACGAAAGAAATTCGTCAATTTCAGTGTCAATCATGGCCGAAAATGTAATTGAAAATCTTTTCCATACATTTGATCAGCTTTTTTCCTTTTACACCTGTGCTATCTGTGGGCCCAGATAGCCGTAGCGGTAAACGCGCAGCTATTCAGCAAGACCAAGCTGAGGGTCGTGGGTTCGAATCCCACCGGTCGAGGATCCTTTCGGGTTGTAAATTTTCTCGACCTCCCAGGGCATAGAGTATCTTCGTACCTGCCACACGATATACACATGCAAAAATGGTCATTGGCATAGTAAGCTCTAGTTAATAACTGTGGAAGTGCTTATAAGAACACTGAGAAGCAGGCTCTGTCCCAGTGGGGACGTAACGCCAGAAAGAAGAAGAAGAAGACCTGTGCAAATGGAGCTGTTTCTTATATTTCATTATTTTTTCTCAAACCTTCACGCAAGCTTTAAAGGGATCAAATGAACATACCCATATACTATAAAATTCAGAAAAGGTAGAAAAGTAAACGGGCCACCTTATTTTTCCTACCTATTGAGAATACAATTAATGGATCGTTGCTCAATCGTGTTTAGATGTCTTCTTAGCCTTGTGATAGTGTGTATGGCTTTAGGTTTCTGTATTACTTCTATTTTTCACAAGCTTCCATCAGGAACTGCCGATTTTGATTTTAAAGCTCGGGGTAACATTGGTCAGTATATGGATGTTTATTAAAAACTAGTGATCCCGGCAACCAGAAGTCGCATAACAGTTTACGAACAAGGTCGTTTATCAGTACAAATAGCATCACTCCCGCACTACATGGAGTGCGAAATCGTTTGACCGACGAGTTTCCTCGCATAAAACGTTTTTTATTGGTTCATCTGTACATTTCGTTTCGTCCCGCATAAACATACAAAGTAAGTCGGATCAATCCGCACCAGCTGTCAAATCAATTTTTTGTTACAAATTAAGTCGTATAAGAGTACAGATTAGTTCGCAATAAAATATACACACTCGCATTGCATACTTCTTTTCTTCATATAAAATATGCACGTATATCGCCTCCACTTTTGTACGTATAAGGCCTTTTCGCGACATCTTAAACGTGAAACTTTGCGCATATAAGCATCGCATAACGCAAAAGGTGATTTTGTTATATGTACATTCTGGTTGTGTGGGTAATCTGCTGAAAAATGCCAAGACACCTCCCAAACAAAATGGCATATTAGTTTTCTCCCGTTCCACCGAATTTTCATAAAACTATCCAAATCTTTTCCTTCACACAAACACGTTGTAACTCTTAAAGAAGGCAAAAGCGAATCAGTTGTCCTGTTCTAATGCCATTTCGTGACACATTTATACAATTTATTTAAAAACGGATCGTTACACAATTATCTACACATTTATTAGGCCATACTCCTTCATCCTAGCACACCAGTAACATTTATCTATTTCGCGTCAAGGGTTTTAAAATGGTAAATATCAACTCCGATCGAGCTAGTTGCCGACGTAAGGAAAAACTAAATCTCTTACAAAACTACGATTCAAAAATTATGGAGAATCGAAGTAATCACGTTTTAACGTCATTGTTGCATGCTTCGTTCGGGAGTAATCTCACTCTCTTATGGTTTGGTTTGCTCCCTGTTTCCTTGCGATGATAAGTTGTGTCAATTGGCTTAGTGAACAACTTATGTTTCAACGAAGGGGCGTTGGGTGAATATTCCGAATTGCAAACATTCCCGTCCGCCCTGGAATTGCTGGATTTCTGAAATAAAAAGAAAATCTCTCGTGTGCAGGTGGACGGTCTAACTTTCTTCACTTTGCTATATGACCTTCAAATGCTTGAACCGATGATGGAAGGACACACAATTTATCAACAGATCTATCCAAGCTTCCCGTTGCTGTTTTCAAAGTGACAACTCTCATTACTCCGTCATCTCCAGGGTGTAGCTCGAGTATCCGTCCAATTTTCCACCGGAGGGGTGGCACGTTGACCTCTCGAATCCCGACCAACTGGCCAACAGATATTGGGACTGCTGGTCGCCTACGCTTTGTTCTTCCTTGTAGCTGCGACAAATATTCCAATCGTCATCCTTTCCAGAATTATTGCAACTTCTCATGCACTACTTGCCACTGTGTCAGTCGGTTCAATGGGACTAATGTGAAATTCGGATCCGGAAGTTGTTGCAACGATGCTCCGGTCAGGAAATGTGTGTTAGAGATTCCAAAAGTTTCTTGGTGAACGGATGACTTTTTTGAAGAACAATCGGATGCTTGGTATCTTCGCTCTCGGATGAATTGCTTAATCACCCTCCAACACGAATCAGATCTTGTGCCACCATTCCCAGCCTTGCTTCCACTTCGCTTTGAACGTTCCCTGCTGCACACGCCGAATGATCACACGTTCGACCTCTCGAAATTCTTCTGAGGAAAGCACACCGTCGCTTGCCAGGTTCAACCAGCTTCCAAAATCCTCTTGGTGGTTCGAACAGTGTGCTACAGTTCGACGACTTTCCTTCTCCACATCTTCGGTTATCGGAATGGCTGATTGTGTTGGGCATGACTCCGGATCGGTTCGAAGCCATGGTGGGCCTTCCCACCACAAACTACAGCCTTGTATTTGGTCGGGTTTCACACCACGTGAAATTAGGTCAGCCGGATTGTCACTTCCGAGAACATGACGTCAAATTCGGTTTTACGACAGTCCTTGGACCTTTGCCATGAAAGTCGTCCATGTCGAGGGAATCGCCTCAATCCACTGTAGAACGAATGTGGAATCTGTCCAGAAGAACACTTTCACTACATCCATTTTGATCGCTTCCAGAACTCTTTCTGAAAGCTGCGCCGCCATCAAGGTGCCACACAATTCCAACCGTGGGATGGATTGGCACTTCAACGGTGCTGTTAATAAAACTACTCCTACGGCTTCGGAAGAATCTACACTTCTCATGTAGGCGCAAGCGTCGTATGTTTGCACAGACGCATCCGAAAAGAGATGCAGTTCTACGATGACTGCCTTCGGTTTGACCACACATTTTTCAATCGCTAATTTGTTTAGCGGAAGCAGCTGCACGTGAAAACTTCGCCAGTCAGTGTCGACAACTGGTAGTAGTGGGTGTTCTCAGTCCAACTTCTTCCCTTTATCGTTTTCTAAACACCATAATAGCTGCATAAATACCTTTGTTGTCGTTATGACCGGTCTAATCAGACCGAGAGGGTCAAAGAGCGTCACGATGATCGACAAGACTCTTCGCTTCGTCAATTTCTCCATTGTGCCAATTTCGGGTATACTGAACCGGAATTTCAGGACATCTGCCGTCGGATGCCACACTAGTCCTAGGGTTCGCACCGCTGGATCTGGATCTAGTTAGACTCTTTCCTTTCTCACTACAGCGAGATCTTCTTCTGCTATGCCCTGCAATACCAAACGACAATTAGAAGCCCATTTAGTCGGAATCCGCCTTTTCGGGTCATTTCGTCTAGCTGGGTTCGTAGTTCCAATGCTATTCGTCGCTATTGAGTCGGCTTGCTCGTCCAAAGCAAGTTGCTTCAGTGTCCTGGTAGCGAGGAATGGGGCGGATTTTGAACCGTACGTGACCGTCGTCAACTCGTATGTACTACTTAACTTCTTCACTGGGATCCGTGCGCCACAGGATGGTTTGAAGTGATGCGTCTTCTTCACTGATTCCAATTTGCCGGAACATCTTCTCGACGTCCGCAACCACCATGATCTATCTTGATCAGCTTCGTAGGATTATTGACTGAAGATCATCCTGAACAATCGGTCCCACTAGTAATGTATCGTTAAGCAACGTCGCTGTTGACATTTTACACGACGCGTCAAAACACCACTCGAACCTTCGTGGTGCTTTCCTCCTTTACTACTGGATAATGGGGTAGGTTACAACGAATCTTGTTGTGTCCTTCCGAATACGCATCTGCCTTGCGCATATGGCCTAGCTTTAGGTATTCTGACATAAACTGGTTGTATTGGTTACGCAACACTGAATCCCTCAGTAATCTATGTCCCAAGCTTTGAAACCGTCGGTAAGCGATATCTCTTGACTCGCCAAGCCTTCCAAAATCGGCTTCATCCTTTGGTAATGCGACTATGTATCGACCGTCCGAACCTTTTCGAACCGATTGAATATACTGTTACTCACAGCACACTTTATCCGGGGACTGGGCGAATTAATCTCTTCGCAGGACAAAAATCGGGTAAATGGTAAATGGTATTAAAAATCGTGAAAAAGTGCTGGATTTCTAGCACTAAGTCGACATTCTTGGATATGAGAAAGGCCAGGTCTGCCAATTTCACGCCGGCCAGAGTTTCCCATCCAGCCATGTCCACATTGGCTATTGGAAGATCCGCTGTCACCCTTGGCAGTAACTCTATCCTTCTCGAAAAGTTGGAATTCCTCGATCATATTGAAACTGCGACCTTCATACTGGCTCGCCCGATTTCAAACGCCGAAACCTCTGGTCGTTGCCGTTGAACCCTTAACTGTTGCGAGAAGCGATTTGTCAAAAAGTTGCACTCCGATTTGCAATCCAAAAGGGCTCTCACCGGAACTTGAGTTCCATCCTCACCTTCCACACGATAGCTGTTGCTAGAAGTACTGACGATGTACGGTTGCTGGATACGTTGCACGGTACCAGGATAGGTGTTCCATGGGGAATCCTTAGCCCCCCTCGTGGTTGGGTACTGCTGCCCACTACTGCAGTTCATTCTGTAGGCGACCCATTCCTGTTTTCATTGGAAGACGGTCGGAAACAAACCAAAGTGTGGTGTTTGCCCTTGCAGTTCCGACACACAAAACGAGAGCGACAATCCTTCGCTCGATGTCCGCACCTAAAACAGTTCCGGGAGAGAACGTTGATTCGCAACACCTTGTCGCGGACGGTTGTGGACATCCGTTGGAATGCCGAGCAGTGGTAAAGCAGGTGGGTTTCCGAGCATACTACACAGCGTCGCACTGCTGACTGAGCTATATTGTAGCTGGAGTGTAGGTTGGATAGTTTCCTCTTCAACATAAGTTCTGGCTTTAAATGGGACGATTTTGTAGGTAGGGATCCCAGAACCTCGACTCTACGTTGGAGGAATGCAGATCTTTAACGCTGTCCAAGTAACCATAAGCACTAATAATAAGCCCTTAATCAGCATCATAGATGCGTACATGCATTATAATAGCACCACAAATGCTTACACACCTTATAACAGCACTTCCGCAGCATATAAACCCTATTACAGCATAATTAATGCTTCTAAGCCTGATGCAGACAAACATTAAATAAGCACTATATTGGCTTTATATTCGAATACAGGGCATGTTCAAATTCCATCCAGTGTTTTGACAGATATACCACGTGCTTTGTGTTTGCATATAGTGGTAAGAGGAAGTCAAACATAAATCTTCTCACTACTACAATTGCAGGTTTTATGACGGAGAAAAGTGATGGTTTAAATTGGTCACTTTTCTTTCCAATACTATTCATCTTATGTGGCCGTAGGAGCAAAGGAGCAGGACAACAACTCAACAATACGGGTGTCGCAGGTTCGAGACGCAAAATGAGGAATTTCATCATCATAAAACAAGGATCAAAATGTGGCAATTGCAAGTCCTCAAAAAGATGAAAACACTACCAAAACGAATATGTCTAATACGGAGAAGTATTATCTGTATCATTTTATTACATTTTTTGCATACTATTAGATGTTTCCGGTTTCATTCATTCATTTATTTACCTCGTGTACCAGTTGCTTGGCCGCATACGCGAAAGCTCTCTGGCTGCGTACGCGAAAGCACAAAATATTCGCCCTAAAAACCTGACGAAAACAACTGACGTTTCTCACGTGGTCTTATATCAGCATTAGTGGTGCAGAGAAGCACGGTTATATCTTGGCACTATAATGGCATGCTATTTCGCCTTTTCTGGCATTATAATAGCATTATATGCGTATATAAAACTGACATGCATCAAATGATTACCCCATATGCGCATATAATGCTGTTATCGTGCCGCATTATCGTGCTTACTGGTTACTTGGGTTTCCTGCTCCTTCGTCGATGAAAATTCCTCCTAATTTCTCCTTGTGGCTGGATCTAGACGAACGAACAGGACATCCATAAGCGGCAGATTGTAATCGGCGGGTTGAACTAACTGATCCAAGGTTTGAATGGTTCGTTCAAATCCTTCCAACAGAAATTGGAAATCGGGAGCCGACTCCTTAGTCAGATTCGGGAGTTTGAAGAGTGCTTGCACCTGCCTCCGCTTCAACTGCTTGCTGTCGTTGTATCGCTAGGTGAGTGATCTGATAGTTGGCTCTTGTTATTGCCAGAGCCTTCGCTTCGCCGCACCCTTTCAGATAATGGATTTTTTCACATGTGGTTAGTGCGACTTCCAGTGTATGAGTGACGTATACAAGTCGCAGAAGCTCAGCCACTCGTCAATGTTGCCGTCGAAAGTCTGCAACTTGATTTGCGGCAATTGCACGTGCTCCATGGTCGGCTGTTGCGATGTATCAAGACTGTGAATGAATTGGTTAAAGTAGGGGGTTTCTCCAGTTCCTTTATTTTGTCCAGCAGCAATGCATTCATATCATAATACTTGCAGCCGAACTCGGATCGCTGAGTGGAGCAGATCTCATCCTCCTCGGTGAAGTCCTAGTGGGTCTTGATGCCCAGGATCAAATCGTTCACCTTCTCCCACAATTCATCAAATTTTTCTAGTCGCACCATTACCTGACTTGTCACTACACTCAACTTATCGACAAACCAAAAGATGTCCTGGAACATGTTGAGGAGTGACCTCCTGTGCTTCCAGGGAAGCTCCTCCGGGACTTCCAAGGAAGCTCCTGCGGGACTTCCAGGGAAGCTCCTCCGGGGCTTGCAAGTGCTAAAACGAATGTAGTATTTTTTTTTTAACATAGCGTGTGATAAAAAATTTTAATTATTGACTTTCTGATCACCCCTAATCTAACAATCCCGGTACTATCTGAGCAAACATATGCAGTAATAGAAAGCATACGTTTGTGACGGCCTCTCTTCCACACATGGAGGCCTTCGTTCGGTTGGTCGGTCAAATCGCTCCTCTCCGCTACTGTCTGATGGTTAGACTGAGTGATGCATGTATGATCAGTTTTTTATTTCAGCAGCACTCTCTCCTTCTCTCCCCTATGTTTTTTTAAACCATAATCACACACTATCACCAACCACTTCTCGCACACTCGCTCGTTCACTCACTAACTCCGTTCTCCCATCCATGCGTTTTCAAACCGCTCGTAGAGTTCTGTGTTGTTGCTGCGTTGCTTGCTGCCGTTTCTGCTGCTTCTACTCAACTCAACTCAACTCGCTATGCATACATGTAGGTATAGAGGAGTTTTTAGAAATAAAAATGTATGTACACAAAAATGACGCGCGCCTGAGTGTGTTTTGTGGGACCGACCGACCGATCGCCGACTGAACTGATGATGAGAGAGAACGCGCGCGCGAGAGAGAGGACTGGCAGGCAGGCAGACAGACGAGACAGGGCGAACTTCTACTACAAGCAGCACACGCAGCAGAGCGCACAAAACCGAACCGGGGAAGATTATAATGCTAAAAAGTTTGAGGACCAAAAACTTTTTCTAAAACCAGTCGAGTTTTTGCCTTGCGCTGATTAACACACATTTTCGGGGCCCCTTGGCGCGTAGAAGCAGCTATAGCCTAGCGTAGAGCCTTCCTTCTCTGCTTACGACGGTGCGTCGACGGCAAGCAAAAGTGTGTTCGGGGTTTGGAGTTTTTCGCGCCGCGATCCCTCCAATCACTCGTGGTGGTTCTATTTGAAGAGATTTTTTTGGTGGAGATTTTTTTTTTGTGATTCGTGTTTACCGATCGTCATCGTCAGTGACAGCATAAAAAGTGTTCTTAGCAATTGACTTAGAAGGGGGTGGCAAGTGCATTGGTTAATAACAGTTTGGCGCTTATTGGAAAACGCGCGCGCCTTTCGAAAGACGGTTTTTGCGTCATGCGAATGACATTATTTTCGGCGGAAGAGTTATCAAGAGATTCTATGCGCTTGGTTGGGTTTTGAATAACCCGGAATAGAACACCGACGACCTGCACGAGAACGGAGCTGCGGTGACGAGGAGCGCTTTCCGTCCGTTTCGAAGAGTCGTTCGCCCGCACCCGCGTGTTGCAGCAGAGCTTCGTTTTTTTGGGTTCGTTTTTTGAGTCATCGGTCTCTGTTGTTATGCGAATTATTTTTTCGCTATATACCACATAAAACAGAGGCGTCCTGCTCTCCACCCCCGCGCATCATCGAACGCGTCCGTCCGCCACTTTGGGACCGTTGTCGTAAAATTCTTCGTACGTGAGAGCTTGCGGCGGCAAAGGTTTTTTTTTTCGTTTTTTTGAAAGCAATTTTTGCCCCTTTTTCCGCTGTCTATCGCCGTCGAGAGAAGAGAACCCAAAACAACTGAGAAAATCCAGACATCTGAAGGGAAAAACGTGAAAGAAACGTCTGCGTAGTGTGAGTGATACGAAAAAGTGCTGGAAAAACGATTTGCATGGTTTATCGACCGAAAGGAAAATAAACAAAAGAAAAAATAAACTTCAAAGTGATAAGACCGGAAGTAAACAGTAAACGTGGGTGATCTATATGTGAAGCGCGTACAGTGACGGTGTGGTGTCCTCGAGTAGTTGAATGTGGTTCGTGAATACCGAAGTCGTGCCTTACCGTGCAGTTCTGTGACCGTTTGTTGGGTCACGCTACAATCCGCCAACATTGATCTTTTTTCGTCGCAACCCGTCCCCGGAAACGGCTCCAAGATTCTCTCCCTACAACATCACCACCACCCCCATCATCCCTCGGCCGGCACCCTGGAGGGTCGAACGATCGAATATCGGCCCGGCGGCGGGTTGGACTACCACAACTCGCCGCTGATGGCCGAAATCCCGACCGGTGACTACAGTCACATCCACCGTTCCATCGACCAGCTGCGGTCGATGAACGAACGTGGAATGCTTGGTCAGCTGAATGCCCTGACGGCCGGCAACTCGACAGACCTGCGATCGGCCATCGCCGTCCACGAGTACAAACCGTACATCAGCGATTTGCGACAGCAGCAAAATATCGAACGAATCGACTATGCCGCCGTGGTGCACAAACAGGCCCTGGACGAACAGCACCGGATAGCCGCCAACAACAACAACAATTCGGACAACGATCTACGCCACCAGGAGGATCAGAAGCCGGTGCTGCATTACAGTGCGCCTTCGACGCCGCCGACGCCACTGTCCATCAGCGAGACGCAGATGCACGAGTCCAAGGTAGGTCCCATTTGAATGTGTTTCGAGCTGTGCTTCTTCCAGGCGAGGTGTGAAGAAGAACCTCGGTCCCCAAAACGAACCTCTATTCTTTTCTATTCGATTTGCATACACACGGACACGTTCTCGATTGCCTAACGGGCAGTTTGCGCAAAGGGATAAGCTCGGCGAATACCGTAAGGTCCTTGCCACTCTGGTTTCAATCTACGACCATCACCGTCTAAAAGAAACGAGACGATCTTATAGGATTTTCTGATTATCTTTTTGGTCTTTTCCGGGGTAAACCGGTTTGTGGGAAAAATGGGTCCCAAACACTGCTGTGAAAGCAACCTTGAAGGGAATATTAGTTCTTCGTTTAAGAGATTCCAAATTTGCTATCGTGCTGTCTCAACAGACTTTCTAACTCATGATGCAGACACAAAAGCTTAAATTAATTTGAATAAAAATACAAGAAAACCATGTTTTTAACGCAAACTCGACTTAGCCTATATATTCCAGTATAAAAACTTTGAAGTAATAAGCGAAAAATTTTCTATCAGTAAAAACTAGATATACTTGAGCTCCGGGAAGACTTAATTCCCCCGATTTTTTGAACTAAAAACAGTTTATTCCAATTAATTTTGCGCAATATTCGTCTCTCTGTAAGACAAGATGAGAGCTTATAACTCATCCGATGTAACAACGAATCATATTTTGAAAGGAGTTTCACTCTAATACAAATTAACAAAGATTTTTGGAACGGCTATGAACGGCGTTTATTTTTCAGAAAAATCTCTGATTTTCACAATTTGGAGGATTTAATATGAAAATCGAACGCGCAATCTGAAACTATCTTGAGAATAAAAATTTAGAATATGTTTCTGCTCAGTATGATTTGTTTTAAAATATATAGGTTGGGTACTTTCTTTCCCGCAACTTATATACAGACATTGTATTTGTGGTGCAAAACATGTTTATTCCAGGGCTTGTAATGAGTCACTTTTTAGTGATCTGTAGAATTCCGGCGAACAATTTCTTCAAAGAGAAGAAATTTTCTTCCATTACTCATCAGCAAGAAAATTTTCTTTTTTCGAAGAAAATTCGCACCGGAATTCGTCTACTGGTCACTATTCTCGACATAGGGAAAGTGTACCAGTTATGACCATAGTGGTTCCCTAATTGGCCATATGCAAAATTTGGCTAACTTTTACATTTTTAATCTTTTTGAATGTTTTAACATGAAGATTTATCCTTTATTTTACTGCTAAAACCCAAAAGATTTTTCAAAATGTGAAGGCATTCAAGATATCACGTATGGCGAAATAGAGAACCACTATGGCCATAACTGGTACACTTTCCCTAGCTACTAAATGTCACTATTTGCAACAAAAAGTCACTAAATTCACGTTTTTCACTGAAATTGTAACTAAAGTCACCTTTTCTTAGCACCAATGATAAAAAATGACAATTTGGCATTATTATTATTCAAATTTTTGTTGCTCTTATAAAATCTTTTTTTTATCTTAAAATCAAAACGTCAAGGAAGGAATAGATTTCCGACACAATTACTGGTGAAATTTAGGTGAATATTGTGTATTTTTTTTCTGGTAGATTGTCTGAAAAATGTCGAATTTCTTGCAGAACTTTGTGATGAAATGCTGGCTAAATTTAAAAAACAACTTGAAGTTGAAATTTATGCAAGGTATTGGATAAAACTAGGTTGAAACCCGAAACATATTTATCAAAGACAAATTGAATAAACTGCGGGCAGAATATTCAGAGTTATTGTCGGTAGGAAGCCAGAAGCGATGTTCTTTCTCACCGTTCGAAGGAATCTTACAACAACTCTTACAGATGGTATGCCAACAACTTTTCTGGTATCAAAAAATGTTGTAGAGATTCGTTGAATATCCTTCTGGGAATTTCTTAAATTTATGCTGGATTTTTCTAAGAATTCTATCAAAAATTTATTCAAATAATACTTCCTAGAATCTATTATTTTCTTCCTTGTTATTAAATTTTGAATTTTGCCAGGAATTTCACGAAAAAAAAAATCTCTTAGAAATCAACCAATAAATATAAAATATGTTATCGAAAATACATATGTCGAAACTGTAACATGAATTAGTCTCAAAATTCCAAAGATTTTTTTCGCTGAAAATTAATTTGCACCTTCAGTTAAAACCCGCAGTTAATTTGTGTTATATAGCCATTGACACTTTAAGTTATTTCACCAGAAAATCGTTCTCAAGTTTTTTTCTGCGGAATTTATGGACTTGTAATGCCTAAGATGGTATCTTTTTATCTTTCTCTTAAAATTGTAGGCTGTGTCATAAAATGGGCGTGGCCAGTTGTTATATCTCTTATCTCCGGTAGAACTGCTTTCCAAAATAGTTTTCCATAAGTAATTCGAAAGAGCGGCAGAGTTAATATCAAGATAGTTTTCAGTAAGCAATTTTCAAAATATGTCCCGTAAAGAAGGAGGGAGATCCTCTCCTCTCTTTTTGACATTCTTTTCCCTAGGCTGATACATATTGTTATTGGGTTACCCAATTGCAATTTAACACAATAAAGCCCTTCCTCGGACACATTACCGTCAATAAAGATTTAAAAGCGCTTAAGTTCACCAAATTTCAAATTTTGAAGTCACTGTTTAGTCACTATTTGGTCATTATTCGGTCACTATTTTAATAATTTTAGTCACCAAAGTCACTATTACTTTGCTGGCTGGCCGCTACTAGCTTTGTTATTTGTAAACTTCTAATCTCTTAGAATAGTGATATATTTGGCCATAGAAAGTGTTTTAAATAATTTCTACGCTCAGCTTCATTGCCAAATTCTGAAATTGTGATAAATGCTACAAAATTCCGTGAAACAATATTTTCTTTAAAATCTTAGCCAATCTCACATTTTGAATCAGGTGCATTTTATTTGTGGTTTGGAGATTATCAAAACGAAATAATATTATATTTTTCGGAATACAATAGTTTTCATATTTCGAACAGTGTCGATTTTGAAGATATTGATTGATACTTCTTCTTCTTCTTTCTGGCGTTACGTCCCAACTGGGACAAAGCCTGCTTCTCAGATTAGTGTTCTTATGAGCACTTCCACAGTTATTAACTGAGAGCTTTCTTTGCCGATTGACCATTTTTGCATGTGTATATCGTGTGGCAGGTACGAAGATACTCTATGCCCTGGAAATCGAGAAAATTTCCTTTACGAAAAGATCCTCGACCAGCGGGATTCGAACCCACAACCCTCAGCATGGTCATGCTGAACAGCTGCGCGTTTACCGCTACGGCTGGGCCCGGTTGGGACGATTGATACTTCCACAGGACTTGAATCATAGAAAAATATATCATCCTGTGATGAAACGGGATTTTTTTTTAAAAATCACCATGAATAGTCTAGTGTTCGTAATATGAGTCGGTTTCTGAATTTAAGACAAAACCATGTGTTCAAGAAGGCATCGTCACCTATTTTTGTTTAAATCTTCGTAAAGCATGTCATTGAAAATTTCAAATTTTGGTTATGCAAAACATCTTTACTGGATTGTGCAAAAATCTCATCGAAATTTGATTTGCCTGCACATCCCCAGCTGCTTATAGAAACAGGCATGAAGTCTCCCCAACTCCCCTTTACTACATCAGAATCCGTAAAAAGAGCTAAATGAGTGACACAGTGTGTAAAGATTTAATACTGAGTTATCTGAAATATATTTTTTGATAATCTAGAGTATTCGATGGTTTCGATGAGGATTTATTTTAACGCAAGCTTATTTTGTGATTTTGCAAAATTAAGTTATTCATTGTTGAATGTGTTTTTAGTTTTACTTAGAGGATACAAGCATTATATTTCAAAACGGCGTATCTAACACTCCGAGGAGTTCGAGAAAAATTCGATGCAATGTATTTTGAAGCATTTCAATTTATGGTTGAAAGGTTCTACATTTTTACTATTGCTATCTACTAAAAGATGGAAAAAAAGAACACTGTTTCTAACCACTACTAAGCAATGCCGATTTGTTTTGAATCAAATTGAAATTTTGATAAAATTATCAAATGAACCGTTTTGATTTGTGCTTGACACAAACCCTATGATGATTCGTATGATGGTTGTTACATACATCTTGCTTGACAGTTTGTTTTGCACTTGCGTCACATCAGATACACCGGTTTTTGTGTTGAAGTTGCGCATACGTCGGTTTAAAAATTCTCATAAAAATAACTTAATAAGGTTAATAAATCATCAGTTGCGTTGTTCAACTACAACGAACATTGGCTTTAGAATGTTTCCGATTTCAACTTGACTAAGAGGACTCCTGTGAGGACGGAGCCGTGAGTAACAAAAGTAGATGGAGAACTAAAATTTGTGAGAAATATTGCTTAAAATAAAACCGAATACTGATGCATTACACTTTTTATATTAAATTTAGGGGAGAGATTATTAGAGTATGTTTGAAAACTACAAATTGAACTTCACTGATGCATGCAAAATATTGACAATTGAGTGATGATAACCTAAAAAAAGCTTATTTTCTTGATTAAATTTGCCTAAGCTTTTTGTAGGTGAATCTCCCTGGTAAATTAAAAATTCCAAGCCAATATCAAATTTTGAAATCGAACCATTAAACTGCTGAAAATATCGTCCAATCAGCTTGTTTTCCTCGAACAGTGCAATTTTCGAATAAAACGTATTGAATACCAATTTTTTCAACAAATTTCAACTAGTATTGCTCTTCTAGATATATAAATACATTTACCAGTGTTGAGCATGTCCCAGACAACCAGAAGTCGCATAACAGTTTACGAACAAAGTCGTTTATTTAAACAAATTGCATCACATCCGCACTACATGGTGGATGGAATCGTGTGATCGATGGGTTTCCTCGCATAAAACGTTATTTTTTGAGTTCATATGTACCTTTTGTTTCGTCCCATATACTTGTACAAAGTTAGTCGGATCAATCCGTAGCAGCTGTCAAATGATCTTTGTTATCATAAATTAAGTCGCATAAGAGTACAGTTCTCAGTAAAATGTACACACTTGCATTGCATGCTATTGTTCATCATATAAAAATGTACGTATATCGCCTCCACTTTTGTACGTATAAGACCTTTTCGCATCGTCTTTTACGTGAAACTTTCCACACATAAGCATCGCATAACGCAAAAGGTGATTCCGTTATACGTGCATTTTGGTTGTCTGGGATATGTTTAATAATAAAATTTAAAAATCTAATTTTACAATTGGGGATTTTTTTTATTTCCGTACGGGTTTGTGCCGAAAGGTCTCAGATTTTCATGAAACTTTTTCGAAAAAAAAGTACATTTAAAAAATTTCAGCGATTAAAGCTTATAAAATTATCTTCTCAAAAATATTTTTTTGAAAATTTTCCACGAGTTGGAGCATAGTTTTTCCGGCTTTTCTTGACGAATTTTCTCAACGGTGAAAAATTTTGTGGAAAACTTTTTCCAGTTAATATTTTTTTTTATTCCTGAGAAAATTTGCTTTCACTTTCATAATAAAACTTTGTTTCTACGATGCTTCGTTCTTGAGTTATGGTTTTACAAAGTAAGTAGTGTCAGAGGAAAACAAAAAAATTCCAACTGAGTTTTCCGGAAAAATAAGCGACCCTAAATTTTTCTCAATTTTTTTTATTCATATATTGATGAGCCCTGCCTGTGGAAAAAGTTTCATGAAAATCTAAGACCCTTCAGCCCACTTTGTACAAAAAAAAAAATCCCCAATTTACATCGTAAGAATAATTCGAAGTAATTTGGCTACTCGTACACTTCATTTGTGAATGAAAAGACGAAGGTCGAAGACTTCGTGTCATCTGAGCAGATTGTAAAACAAATTAGATATTTTTTATCTTACTTGTAAAAATTAAAGATTTATTGCAATCCTTCCAAAATTCAACTAAAGATAATCCATTGTAAAATAAAAGATTTTAACTTTAAACCTCTGAGAAGAAATGTTATCACGATGGGAAAAGTTCCAATAAATTACTCTTTTGGAAACACCATCAGATCATGAGACGACTTTGTGAATTCGATACCAACAGGCTAGTTCGACTGATCTATGAAAGGCCCATAAATTCACTCCAGTAAATTTAAACATGAGAATACAATCATAATGCACCTTGTAAAACCCAACTTCGACGACAAAAAAAAGCTGAACCACCTCAAAAGCGCATAATAAGTATTAACCCCCAAGCGCTCGCAGCTAATCCCTTTTCATCGCGCTTCACCTGCGCACTCTCGCCACCTTCGGAGACGACGCGGTTAATCCAATTTCAATAATTATCGCGCAAGATTCATCGCCGACGATGAGGGCTCTTTCTCCGACTCGCCACAACGCCATCATTGTACAGGGTGGCCGAGCTACCGCCACCTATGAAGCCCAATTGCACTGTACCTACCTAAGTACCTACCTACTTACTATTGGACGACCTTCGTTGTACTTAAAACATATGCCTCTTCGTCGCCCCGCCCGCGCTTCTCTACTTCTCTGCTGGCGGGGCCGACTCATGTTGGGGAGCTTTGTTATGAATTTTCATCGCCAGGTATAACTGCGCCAAGTCTAGCTCTCAATAGCGGCTGCCGTAAGTGAGTACCGTAAAACGGGGCAACTTTGATAGTTTTTTGGAACAAAATCTGACTTACTCGAATTGCCAGAGCATAGAGTGTCTTTGTACCTCTTCATCGATTGGCAAACAAAACTCTCAGTTAATTACTGTGGAAGTGCTCATAACAACACTAAGCTGAGAAACATGCTTTTTATTGGTGAGGAAGTAACACCAGAAAGAAGAACCTATAATTTAATATTATTGCTTTTGTAACTGAATTGGCGAATGCTCCTAGAGAACGTCGATTAATTTTAGGAATTGAATGAATAATTTTTAGAACAAATCATGTCCAAATCTGCCTTAGCCGAATGGTTAGAGTCCGCGACTACAAAGCAAAACCATGCTGAAGGTGTCTGGGTTCGATTCCCGGTCGGTCCCGGATCGTTTCGTAATGGAAATATCCTTTACTTCCCTGGGTATAGAGTATCCACACGATACACAAATACGAAAATGGTGGAAGTGTTCATTGAGCACTAAGCAGGGAAGGACGTAATGTCAAGAAGAAGAAAAGTTAAACCAGAATTATCAAAATTACCCCGTTTGACGGTACCTGCACGCACAAAAAGCAACAGTTTTCATTCGCGACGTCGGTCGAAGACGACGACGACGATGGTGCGATGATGTGAAAACGCGATGATGTTAATGAATTAATTAAAATGAAAAGCTCGAAAGCGCGCACTGCTCTGGCTTTGTTGCCGAAGAAGCTGAAAAGGGCATCTAGGTATACCTACAGTGACGATGAGGGATCAACGCGTCGTTTCAGTCCTAAACTTGCGGTGTTCCCCAAACAGTTATTATAGAACAAAAATCATCATCAAATATATGCTCAGCAGTCGTTTATAACTAAGCTGCACGTTTGGCAGAATTAACCAGCTTAATTTGATCACAATTCAGATTACGATAACTTTTTTGCTTCTCGATTATTTTCATCATTGTTTCCACAAGTTTTCAAAAAAAAAATCGTCTAGTCTTAAAGTCTGTGCCGATATTTGGTTTTATGGGTCCGGAGATATTCCAAAATTCCTTCGGGGATCAACGCGTAGCCATTACTCACATAAATTTCTCAGGTCAAAGAATTTTCAACGTATTCGGATATTCACTCTTCGGAACAATACATTAATGAGAGTATGTTGTGAAAAAATGAAGCAATTTGCTGCAGCCGTCTTTCAATAATGAGTATTTAGGTTTCTGGTACTACGAAGGCCAAATAAAGATCTTTGAAACTTAAAAAACAACATATTATAGTTTTCAGATATCTCCGAGAATACTGATCCGATTTGTATGATATTTTCAAAGTAGCTCCTCATTACCTGGCATTGTGTAGTCCACTTTTATATATTTTGATAAATTGATCAAGAAATAAATGGCCACCATCGGAATATCTTTAAATGAACCATCGGAATATCTTTAAAACCAGATCACCAATGATCAATATCGACACGGAACTAGAAGAGTTTTTTGAGAACTTGTGAAAAAATGGTGAAATCATATTGAGAAACAAAAAAATTATCGCGATTTGATTCTTTTTTGGGATAGTATATGTAGCTGCTGGTAAAGAGGTTAAGTCCTTATAATGATTGATATAATTTCAAAAATTTAGAGGTTATTAAAAACATGTAAACGGTTTTTCATTTACTATGATTAACAGAATAAACAGGATGCAGAGCTACTTGGACACTTCCATGATTCACTTCGGCAGGGGGGCAATGAGAAGCAGTTTAATACGACGCTTATTGTGGCCAAATATAAGCTCAGTAGATTTCAAAAAAAAAACTCTTGGCATGCACACTATTTTAATTCAAGTTTGTAAAAAGCCTCTAGTTTTAATAAAAAGTCTCTGAACTTCAGGAATCCTTTTAGTTTTTTCGCCAGACATTTATTCTTGAATACCTTTGGCTATTTCTCCAGGATCCCTCCTGGAATTTTTCTAAAATTCATTCGCCATCGATCCAGCAATTCCAGCGATTTTCCACGGGATGTATCTAGATGAATTTTCTTGAACACTTCAAAACAGCAACCTCCAATAGTTTCCACTGATGTTGTTCTAGTGTTAGATTATCATCCACAGAAACTACCTAGAAAATCCACAAAAGTGTATTGCATAGGTTTTGAAGAATTCGCCTAAGGATTTTTACAATAAACTGTAAAAGAATTTCTACCCCGACTTATCCAGTGTTTTCCAAGAATTTTCAATAACTCTCCATTAAAGCATCAACAATTACTCGTTGATTACGAGTTGTTAATGGATTTCTTCAAATAACCCTTCAGGATTAAAAAAAATCCCTGAGGGGTTATTTGAAGAAATTTATCAACAACTCTTCCAGCAATTCCTCTATAACTGTTACTTGGGACTACCCATGCAGTTTTTCTAGAAACTTCTCTAAGAGTTTTTCCAGCATTTCATTCAAGATTTACTCTGCCAAAAATTACTCGATTAATTACTCCAGTAAAATCTTCTTGGACTCTTAAAAAGCTAATTTAAAATTTCGCTCCAGTGAACTCCTACAAAAATTTCTACAGGATTGTCTGACGTTTTCAAGGAATTCCTCTAGAAAATCCTCTTAGATTTCTTCATGCATCCAGTTTTTTCAGATATCCTTGTAGAAATTTATCAAAGGCTACTTTTTAACTGACATATGTTTGATCAGAGGTTGCTTTAGAATTTTATCAAAAAAATATTCCCTGAAGTTTTTTTTTCAATTTCTCCAATAATTCCTTAAAAATTCCTCTCACATATCTCTGGAGACACCCCAACAAGAATGCATGGAAAATCTCCTTGAAGACTTCCTTGGCAAATGTCTTCAGGAATTTTTGGAGTATTTGAAAAGAAAAAAAATCCCGGGTGGTATCTCAAAGAAATAATAAACGGTAATTTTGTAAGAATACCTAAGGCTTCTCTGGAGGAATCACAGGTTTAATTCTTAAAGTTGTTTAGAACGTGAATTCCGGACAAAGTCCAATGGAAACTGATGGAAAAATCCCAGGACAATCGTGAAGGCCTCGAAATAAATAAAAAGAATCTGAAAGAATCTTTGAAAGAACTCCTGAGAGAGCCTTTGAAAATTTTTCAAGAGAGTCCGAAAAAAAAACACTTGATGAATACCTTTAAAAAAAAATATTTGAAGTAAACTTTGGAAAAATATCTGAATTATTATTAGATAAGATTTATAGTATAAATAAAAAAAGGAATACACATCATCTTTTTTTGGCTGAATTCTGCAAAACTTTGAATAGCTTTTGAAAATGGCCTATGAGTTTTGCGCATGTTATTTATTTGAAAAATTCTGTTTCCGAATCTGATGATTTTAAAGAAAAATGTTCTATGGAGAAGTTGTTCTATGGAGTGAACCATTTGGATAACAAGAAAAAAATATACACTGAAAAAATATGATGTGTTGTATCATGCAAATTTAAATTTAAAATACACAAAAACCCCATATTTTTACCCTAGAATCTTAGTAGAAAACAGATTTTTAGAACAACGTTTCATGATGGACAAATTTTAAATATTTTGTTTTCCAAGAACTACTTTTGGTCGCTTTTCAGTATTTTGTTTTTTTTGTCAAAATATTACGTTTTGATGATAACAATAACGATAAGAAATAGCCCAACTTATTATATAAATGAGACAATTTTGCATTAACCTTAAAATAACTTGAAAATGAAAACTTCTAGAGAGGTGATCCTAATAATCATTATGGTTTATAATAATTTCATTATACTTACTGTATCATCAAAACGTATTTATTTTTACAATAAATTTAAAAAAAAATTAATCAAAAATTGTTCTTAGAAAAACCTTTTTAATAAAATTTATGACTGTTTCCCTTCAAGATTCTATTGTAGAAATTAAAACAAATGTCAAAAAATGGGATTTTTGTGCAATTTAAAATTTAAGTTTCATTTATAAATTTTTCATGACAAAACATAAAATATGTATTCAGTTAATATGTTTTTCTTGTAGCCCAAACGTTTCAGTACAAATTCACTATAGAAATTGATTCTCTCAAATCAACAGTTTCGGAACAAAATTTTTTAAAATAAATTGCATGCCAAAAATCATAGATTATTAAGTTATACTTATTATAAGATTATTTAGCACGATTTCTATTTTTTGATTTATTTTATTTTTTGACTCATTCTGGTCTTTCCAAATTCCAAATTGGATTGCTGAACGCTTCAGCTCGAAAAATTTCAGCAAAATGTTGGTGAAACGATTTGATGTGTTGGATTCTTATTGGTTTCTTGGTCTCCTTTTACAGGCAATAGGTCTTTTAAGTTTATATTTTCAAAACACTCAGTTGCTATCAGCCTAGTCACTTATTTGAAACTTTTGAGTGGAAATTTGAATAAAAAAAATCAACAAAATGTTGAGTTACCGGTTTTTTTTTGTTGTGCAACCATTCTAAGCATTACTTTAAACAGAATAAAGAGGCATTCTAATATTGTGATTCATGTTTAACTATTGTCAATAAAAACTACATTACATGCTGTTTTTCACAATTGCCAGATTTTTCATTGGCTCGGACGCTTTAAGGCATTACGGAGCCAATTCCATAATGTAGCTAATGAGTTTTTGCTATGGTCGATTTTTAAAAGGGTCAAAATCAAGTCCTTATTTATACGTTAAAACATGTTAAATTTTAAATGTTTTTTTCTTGTCGAAATATATATATATATATATATATATATATATATATATATATATATATATATATATATATATATATATATATATATATATATATATATATATATATATATATATATATATATATATATATATATATATATATATATATCCCGTACTCGATATTGAAGGGACCATCGAGTTAGGGAGGTATCGAGTTACAGAACACAAAAGCAGTGCAACTGCATTCCAAGGGACCATCGAGTTAGCCATGAAAACCAACTTTTACTATGGTTCTCTAACTCGATATCGAGATACGGAATATCGAGTAAGGGAGAGTTAACTGTATATATATAGATATATATATATATATATATATATATATATATATATATATATATATATATATATATATATATATATATATATATATATATATATATATATATATATATATATATATATATATATATATATATATATATATATATATATATATATATAATATATATATATATATATATATTAGACATAAGTACTACTAAAATAACTTATTTTTATTTATATTGAAGACATTCGAATAGCTATAATTTCTCAAAGTTATCTTATGCGAAGAGCTTGGATACAATCTTCTTAAACTCATCACATCGAAGAATTTTGAAAGAAACATTCATTACTAGTTAAGTGCAAACAAAACACAAAAGTAAGGCTAGATAAGAATTGATTTTCTATACTAAAAAATTTAAATGTTTAAAGTTAATTAATCAAACTTTTTTTAAGCATTCAAAATGGCCCAAGGAAAAATGCAAAAAAATATTTGTTTGAAAAATTATAGTGATTCGCGTTATCAAAGTGGTACCCATACTTTCTGGGACACGCTATAGTATGTTGTGGATCTTCACTCTCAAAACTACCCGTAATATCAAAGATACCTCATTTCACGTAAATCAAAATCGGTTTAAATATCTCTGATACCATTTTAATCTTTGTAAAACAGCATCAAAAGCGAGTATCTTCAAAATGAATCCTACGTTTTTTATTTAATTTTGCCCAGGCAGAAAATGACTGGAGACTTAAAGCAGATTTTCTTCTGATAATAACGATCTGGGGAGCACCGTGCGACAACCCCCTTTTTCCACGCATAGGAGCCCATTTCAATCACGGACTCTCACGAGATGGTTTCGTGAAAATCAGTCACTAGCGTTGCGCGCCGTAAATCATGGCTCCGTGTCACGTGCTTATCTGCTATCGGAGATCGAATGCCACTCTTCACCAGAGTTTAACACTGGACGAAGGGGTGCGCGAGGGCGCATTTTAACCAAATTAACTTTCTCGAACGAAGGAAAAAAAACCGAAGGGAAAAACGCAGATAAGAGGGATTACACTGCGATGGTTAATAATTACAATTTGGCTCGCGTTCTTGCGTTTATTCCGCAGTTAATAATAATACCACTATCGAGTGCGCGCGGGAAGCAGGTGATGTGTGATGACCGGAGGCCAAATAAACGAAACCGTCCGTCCATCCGTCTGCCCAGAGTTGCAGAAGGCTCGACGAAACTTTCTCCCAGCGCCGCCGCGGTCTCAGACGCAGGATAATGGAAATTTCGTGTGATTTGTGATTACGTGGTCCGCGGTGCGTGGAACAAATACTGGGGGGCCTAATGTAATTAGTCAGGGAGTACTTCAGTGACTACCGTAGATGTGAATAATTTTGGTGGACAAATGCGGGTTTCTGGCGTAAATTCTTTATCTGATTATGTGCTTCCGATGCTTCGTAGAAGTTTTACATCGCATTCCGTCAAAGACATGTGATTTATCTATATTCTCCTTTTTGGCGTTTCATCCCAACTAGGACATTACCTGCTTCTCAGCTTAGTTTACTTATGAGCACTTCCACAGTTGTTAACTTAGAATTTTCTTTGACAATTGATCATTTTTGTATGTGTATATCGGGGAGGGGGAAATCTGGAAACTTTTTTCCGCAGAAAAATCAAGCCTCTTTTTCGACAAATTTGCAAAGCCAATTTGCAATTCAGAGAGAAAGTTTAGTTTAATTGCACCGGGGAGGAACCGGCAGGACACGCAAATCGCTCTTATCAGATCCAAATTTGTATGTTCCGCATGTCGTTGATCAGATGGTTTGCGACAATTTTTGTTTTTCACTTTTGGAAATCGAAGCTTGCCGCTGTTGTCAGCCAATTGGTAAGCTGCCAGAACAGCATGATGCCATCGTTGTACCGTGTTGGCAATCCTGTAGGCAAGGCATGTAATGTAAGTGCGATCACTATCTTATCGTGTCGTCCTCCGAGGACGACGAGGTCTTCGCTTACAGATTTACACAAAGAATTCATATATGCAATCGAAACAAACCTTATTTTAAAACACAAGACGTTGTTTCAGTTATTCTAGGAAGTTTATAGCGATTCCTTCAAGTATTAATCTAAGATGCCAACTTTGAGAATTCCTAAAAATATTTTTTTAGGAAATTTATTCAAGCATCTCCTCTTGAATATAGTCGGAAATTAGACTCTAGGAATTCTATTATTTTAAGATTTACTTCAAGATTTCGCCTTAATGACTCCTTAAAATTCATCATATATCCCTTCAGAAATCTTTTTTTTTTATTTCTTTTGAAATCTTTAATGCAACCTGTGACTATTCAACAAGTTTATATAGAGAACTGCTCCATGAACTCTTTTAAACAATCTTCCAGAAATTCCATTTTTTTTAATTAATACAAAATTAACACCATTTTCACTGAGAATATCTCAAAGCAATGTCTAACGCAGGGGTTTTCCAAGAAATTACTACAAGGATTTTTCCAGTAATTTGCCTTGAGTAAATTAAGATTATTTTTTCAAGAATTGTTGATTTGGCTGAATTTTCAGCTAATTTATAATTCTTCAAATCCTTTCTCCAATTATTCTAGGAATTACTATTTATTCTAGGTCTTACTAAAATGAAGAATTTTTCCAGGTAATTCTCTGAGATTCCATTAGTCTTTTTAAAGAGTTATACCTAAAAATACTCGCTTATTTTAACGACTTCTTCAAAAGTCCATGCTTTCCAAAAATTGTTAATACTTGAGAGCTACAAGAATTCAACCAAATGTCTCCAGGAATTAATCCTGTAACATCCCTTAAATATTTTTTCTCAGTATTCCTTCAAATGTTGTAACAGACGCTCTTCCAATGAAACATTGGAAAACAGCTCAGAGATTTCTTCAGGACTGCATCTAATGCTTCCTTCGGGTTTAACTATAATTAATCTATGAATATCCCTGAAACCACTTAAAAAAATTAATCTAAAAATTTCAAAGGAAATTTCTCAATTTCATTACTTTTCAAAATATTCCATAAGCTTCTGAAAAGTACATTCTTGGCAAACTTCCTAGATAAATCCTTGGAGGACTCCCTGAGAAACTTTCACAAGATTTTTTTCCTGGATAGATTTTTCGGAAATGTTTAGTTAGTTTAGAAGTTAAATGTATGTAGTAACCTCTGGATAAATTTCTAGAGGAATCTTTTAAATCGTGCTTAAAGGAATGCTATGGAGAAGTTTAAGAGTACCTAACGAATTTCACTGAGAAGTTCTTATGTGAACCTCTCTGAGAATTTTGGTAATTAGAAAGCAGTTTTCATCTATTCAAAGATTTTTTACAGTTTTCTCAAAGAGATTTTTTGGGGAAATCCTCGAGGCATTTAGAATCTCTCAAGAAATTTCCGCTCGATGGAATAATATTTTAAAGAGTTATAGAGCATGCATGGCAGAGTTCCAGAAGAAATTCCGAGAGTAATGTTATGAGAAATATCTTGACGAAATCCTAAGAAACAATAAAAGATGAATATTGACACATATATTGAGATATTCGGTAATCCAAATCGTATGGTTATTCAATTGATTCACTCATTACGCGTGGTAGAGATAGATAAATTATGCGTGAAATTATGAAAAAAATCCATGTGCTCGGCTGGGATTCGAACCCAGAACTCTTGTATGCAAGACGCTCGCTTTACCAACCAAGCTGAGTTGGTATACATGAGATGGATGGATGTAGATTATGAAAAGGTTAAAATTTTGTTGTTGTTTGATTTGTTCATTTTAGTAAAAAAAAATACAGAGATCCGCAAAAGTTTTTTAGGAAGAAGTTTGTTCCTTGGGTTGGAGGCAACTCAGATCAATACTCATAGGTTTGTAGCAAAACAGAGCCGCTTATCACACTTATATGAAGGTTCGACTGCTGATCTCCAAAATGAACCGAACCATTCATTCTAGAATATGTTAAAGTCTCCATGGTCTTCAAATATGAATCCATTCACTCATTTGACATGGGCGAATGTTCGAGACAAGGCCTGTGAATAATCTCACTCCTTTGTTGACGTTTCAAAATCGCAAATATATTGAACTCAATGACTGCAAGATGTAATGGGAAGGTTTGCTACCAAAGCGATAAACAGTGTGTGAACAGATTAAATTAAATAACATTTTGGTTACATTTTAATTTTCCATATAAGACATAATATGACGATTCATAATTTCACATGCACAATGGACAGATGCATGAACTTCTCTTATTAAATATGGAAGGAAAAATAAGTTTGATCTGACTATCTTTTCTTTATTTCTACATCTTGAAGCCTTTTTTCCTTAAGATCTGATTCTCTTCTTCTCATTCTTTCGCTTCTTCTTCATCATTTTCTTTTTCCTACATTTTTTATTTTTCTTCTTATTCTTCTTCTTCTTGGAATTACGCTAACAGAGCCTGCATTTTCACTTAATAGAATCATTTCGACAGTCAGTTGATGAGAACTTTTATTACTATACGTTTTACCCAGGAAAGTCGAGAGTATCTCCAGAATGAAGAGATTTTGGTCCATAGCGGGAAAACAACTCAGATATATTCAAAAGCCGTTGTTGCGGGAGGCGTTGAACATCATCTTCAGACCGATTCTTACAGCAGAAACACAACACATAAATTGTCTTTGATCAACTAAAAAGCTAAAATAAACATTTATTAAAACATATATCTCTTAAAAGTACATTTACTTACAATTTCGGTGACAAACAAGGGAAAGATAATTGCTTCCATAATGTGCGATGAACACCTCCACACTGGTCATACAATTCTGTCTCTATTGACAGTCAGCTGTATAGAATACTTTGTTAGGAATGTTCAATGCAATAGGTATTCAAATTTAAGGTACGAATCTATTCGTAACAGCCGTGGTTGTAATCAGAAGGCTAGCCAAGGTTACTTTTTCTTATTATTGTGCTTTTGATTGTTGTACTGACGTGCGCAACATAAACGTCCGCATGAAAAATTCCATTCGTCGTGAAACGGATGTTCTGAAAACGGTTTATATGCATGTAAGAAAAGATTTTGTAAAAAATATTTATTAACTTTGTAAAAAATAAAAATTCAACGTGAATTAAATTTATGACTAAAAATTTATTAGCTTTAGTAAAAATATCTAAGAGTGTGTTTGTTATACTGTTATACAATCAAACCTCCATGAAACAATATCTAAAGGGTCATTCGAATCATTTAAATATCGAGTCATGGAACAGAAATGCTAAGGAAAGCTGTAGACTCATGGAGGCTTTTCTCACCTTCCAGATAGCCCTCTATCTGTTCAATATCTTCGTCGAAGACACCAAGTTGATTGGGATCTTGAGCAACAATATTGCTCAATATTGTTTCTGATTTGATAGGGCATATGTCCAATTAGGTTTTGAGCAGCCATTCAGCCATTAATTTAGGCAACCAACAACTCATTAATTTTTGATTAACGCACTGCTAATAATTTCTGGTTGGCCATACATTAGGGCAAATATTTTTCACCTCAAGATAGCCCTTCTTCTTCTTCTTTCTGGCATTGCGTCCCAACTGGGACAAAGCCTGCTTCTCAGATTAGTGTTCTTATGATCACTTCCACAGTTATTAACTGAGAGCTTTCTTTGCCGATTGACCATTTTTGCATGTGTATATGCATGTGCATGCATGTGTATATTAAATTGAAGATTTCTTATAACTAACGCCACCTAGTGGATGAATTCTCAATCAGACTTTTCGTCGCCAGATAGCCCATCATCTGCTGAACAGCTTTGCTGAAGACCCCAACCTTCTAGCTGATAAGGATCTTGAGATACAGACAATTGAAAAAAAAAATTGTCACTAGCGCCACCTAGTAAAAAAATTCTAAATCTGACTCTTAACTGCCAGATAACCCTTGATCTGCTGAACAGCTGCGTCGAAGACACCAAGCAAATAAGGATCTCGAGATACAAACAATTGAAGGCAAATTTGTTACTAGCACCACCTAGCGGAAAAAAATCTCAATTAGATTTTTCACCTCCAGATAGCCCTCAATCTGTTTAATGATTTTTCCGAAGACAGCAACCATCTAGCTGATAAGGATCATAAAGTAGAGAAGATTGAAGATGTCTTTTCACCAGTGCCACCTAGCGGATGACTTTTCAATCAGACTCTCCACCGCCAAATAGCACTTGCTCTGCTGAGCAGCTTCATGGAAGACACCAACCTTCCAGCTGTTAAGGATCTTGAGATACAGATGATTGAAGAACAGTTGTCACTAGTGCCACCTAGCGAAAACAAATCTGAATCAGACTCTTAATTGCCAGATCTCCTCTACAGCTTGCCAAAGACACCAACCTACTAGCTGATAATAATCTTGCGATACAGATAATTGAAGCAAATTTGTCACTAGTGCCACCTAGCGGATGAATCTCAATCAGATTTTTCACCACCAGATTGCTCTTGATCTGCTGAATAACTTTGCCGTAGACACCATCCTTCTGTCTCATGTTGAGATATTCGTTGAAGATCAATTTTGGACTCCTCGTGTCCACGCTTTTTCCGTTACCTAGAAAAGAGGGAGGGATAAGGGAGAGGGTATCTCATCCAAGTAATATAAGACCAAATAACCACATTCACTACAAAATTTATTTCAAATTAATTGATCTACTAGTCTTCGAGTTGTGGACATTTAAAATTTCAAGATTTGTCTCAGGCTATTAGGGGTTAAAAAAATCTCACTTCTCTCCCACAAAAAAAAATCAAAAATGTTCTTTTGATTGAAAATGCTTTTGAATTTCTGAGCTTTTAGAATTTCAATTGGATAAGTATGCGTTCTATACGAACATTTCAGCAAGATTTTTGGCGCTTTAAAAATTTTCTGAGAGCCTTGTCAAAATCAAATTTTGTATGCAAATAAATATTTATGCTAAGATTGCCATCATACAACCATTTTGAAAATGGAACTGGTAGACTTAAGGCTTGCTTCATAGAAAATGTAACAGGGTATGACCCTAATCAAAGTCATTTCTAGATAAGATTTAGATTACATATATTCAGCTTATTTTGATATAAGACTCAACTCCAGGCAAAGAATGATTCTAAGTGGCCAGCTGATTTAATTTCTCCAGTCGGAATTACAGATAGTTTTAATGGCAGATTGACGTGATGAAAAACGTCCTATTACAATAAGAAACTGCAAAATTTCGCAAATATTTTGTTTTTCTCTTTCAAAGCCGTTGTCGATTATTGAGGCTTTTTAAAAAATTTAAATGACTTCAGAATAGGCTTAAGATCTAGTTGTGAGATTTAACTTTTGAAATTTGTGTTCCTCAAATCCGATTTGTTTTTGTTTCCTTTGCGGATACAGTGGGATTCCGTTTTGAGCATGCTCCGTTTTTGGTATGCTCCATTTTTGACACCCCTAGATTTTGGCAACAAAATAGATCTGTTTTGACAAGATTTTTGAATGCCATTAAAATTCGTATTTTTTTTTTATATCATCGTGTCAATAGGTAAAACAGGTCAGTTTCACATCGACCACCATTCTAGAGCACCATCTTCGTCGATATCCCCTGAAATCTCAACAACTGTTAGGTCTCCCGTACGAGCTTATTTACATTCACAACGTTTCATGATGTCTACATGTATCTCAAAAAATCGTTCCAACATCTTATATCAGGCATCCATACTGTGTGGCCAGCCTACTTGAGGCTGCCAGTAGATACATTTAATAAAACAACTTTTCTTCAGATTTAAAACAACACGTTTGAACAAAGCACAAGCATTGTCTCGCTTCAAAACACACATTTTTTCTCAACTTTCCAGCTCACAGTTCTTATCTTTGTAGATTTACATGCATTACGTTTGTAAAAGTATAACGCAGTAGTGAAAACAAATGAAGCAAAAAGTCGTTTCTCTAAACTTATATGAAATTAAGCGAAATAAATTGCGTTATTCAACCCAATTTCAGAAAACATAATCTATAATTTTGACAGATGCTCACAGACAGGCAGACAAATTGATGACCCCATCGTTTTTTTTTGGCCTACACGTAGTGGCGATTATTTTGTCACTAAAAACTCTTCAGAAGCCAAAAAACCTGGTTGTTTTGGCCGCAATACTGAGTTTTACTGTCTGTATCATAAGTGTGTAAATTGATCTATTTTCCTTGATTATTTGGAACAATGTTTCCCTTTTGTTGAAAACATTCTGTACGACGTTCAATTATCTAAGAGACTATCCACATGCTGTACTAGTGGTGCTCTGATTAGACTAAACTACGTACCATATCAATAATTCCAATCAAGGATACGAGCCACACAAAATGATCCAAATGTTTCTCACGAGATCCTGGCGATCCTTAGCTTCTTGGAATCCAGTTCTTTTCTAGAGGGGTTTTGGGACTTTCCTAAGGATACTAAGTGGTATCTAAGGATTCCTAACGGAGTTTATGGCTTTCTTGCGGATTTCTTAGAATGTATAATTGTTTGAAAGCCGTCAATTCATTACGTAAGGTATTTTGGTGGTTTTACGACCCTCCATGGTAAGTATTTTTATGAACAATAGAAATAGTTTGTATGGAGAGTAAGAAATCGAAACCACCCCACCCCCTCTATACGTTACATTATTATGAAACCTTAGGATTCCAAGTAAACTACTGAGATATATGAATTCCTGTGATATCGCGGATTTCTAGTTATATCTAGTGTATTTCTGGCCCAATCCTGAGGATTCTGAATAGGTGTTCAGAGGAATTTGGGAATCACAAGCCTGGGAACAATAGACTCCTGAAAATTTCCATCAGAGGATTGAGTATTTTCAGCATCATCGCAGCGAAATCTTAGGATTCTAAACGAAAGCTTCAGAATAGGGTCCTAAATTGTTTAGTAAAATTTTGTTATTATTAACACGAAAGAGCATGTCATGATGAGTATGATTTTGAAAGAAAAAACTGCTTTTGAAAATTCCGAAATCAAGGACGGATCCTGCCCCCTTAATTTAAAAAATGGGGTTCATAAATGAACCTTGACACTTTTGATCATGTTCGATGTTCGCTTAGTCGACAAAAATGCCACAGGGTTTAAACACTGGGGTTGCTCCTATCTGACATTTCGGAAAGGACACGGAAAACAAAATACATCCAATATTTGAGTTGAAGCCAAGGGGTGTAACAAAATCTAAATAAAAACAAATAAAATTCAACGGAGCCATTTTCTAATTAAATCGGCCAAATTTTAAGCTAAACTGATTTAATGTTGATTAAATTTAATCTGTCTTTGTAAGAATACAGTAAAACGTTTCATAGTATTTATGTATTCTTACATATTTGAGGGAATGTGCCATTCTTCATCACCCATACATACAAATTGTTTACATTGAGCTTATGAAAAAACCATTGAAGACATTTGACCCTACATAAATATGTTTCAAAGTGGACCGTTTCGAAGTCTGGCTATGATGATTAATCTTAAAATATCCTAATGATATTCTTTAAAACAATTATTGAAAAATAAAATAGAGAAAAATGGGTTCCAATTTTGGCACGGCTCTTTTATTGGCAACTTTACCTTTGTTGCCAAAAACGGAATCCCACTGTATTGCCAATTAATTATCACAGTAGGACCGCGACTACCTTCTCCAAGAATTTTGGTATTGAAATATTATTTTTTGCAATTTCTTATCGTAATAGGTTGTTTTTCATTACGCCAACCCGTCATGAAATTGCCTACTTTTCCGCATTGTCGTATGATTTTATTACCTAACTGAAAAGCGTCTGGTAATGACTCATTACGCAACGCATTTTAGTAGCGTAATAGTTCATTACGCAACGTTTTTCAGTAATGAAGCACATGTGATTTATATAACTATAATTCTCAGAAACGCAGGGGTCTATGAATTTTCGTTCTTAGGATTTGTGTAATCATCATTACTTATTTTATTGTTGAAAGGAACTTTCGATATATCCTTCAGCAACAGTTGAAGATTTCCATCCTCCATGCCTCTTCAGAACATAAATATTAGACTGGCCCATCTTAGTATGGGAGAAAAATAAAGTTGTATAATTCCACGGGCCAGGATTATTCTTTAGGGTTAGAGGAAGACTTCCTGAAAGTTTCAGCTCATTTGATCGTTCCATGAGCTGGCGCAATTGAATAGAAGTTAATATAGGATTTTCAGCTCCAACATATAGGAAACAGCACATCATCTCCTGTTTGAGTCAGGAAAATTGTTGATCGCGTTCAATTGAACCCAGAATGTCAAAAACACTACTTGATACTATAGCAAACAATATTGTAGAAGGTTGTATGATGATTAAAATTGATAATGTTGGTGTTTTAACTATCTGAAGTAGATTTGCAATATTGCTTACTATTCCTTCAACTTAGCTGGGTAGTAGCCACTAAGCGCATCATAGCCACCTATGACGCTGGGCGAGCTGCGGAACAAGGTGCATGCACGTGTGTGATTGTACGGGAGTGCTGATCTAAGCCTAACTTTCAACAACCGAAAGCCTAATGAAAAAGAGCTTAAATACAGATACAACCTTCGGCAACTATGTTCATTAGCGCATCAACTAGTGAATTTGTCATTCTGGGCTCAATTGAACGCGATTAACTAGTATACGAGACGAAACAGTGACATAAGGACTGTTCATTTTATAATGTGGACACTTTGGACATGCAATATCTTTTTAATTTATCAATGAAATAGAAATTGGTTTTCTGTACATCGTTCGACTAATATTGTACAATGCTGTGGTAATAAAAAAGTTACCAAAATAATATGATTTCACACTAATAAGGCACAACGTTTAGAACGGTCGATTTTTGGAGGTTATCAAAATCAAGGATTATTAAAAATCGACAGGAAAATTCGACAATTCATATTTTTTATTTTCAAAAAATGGTTGTACTTAGAAAGCATCATCAATTAGAAGCTTGCTAAAAAATATCAAGTTATTTTTGGAGAAGCAATTTTGCAGATATCATAAAATCATTTTTTATCAATTTTTTTTTAAAGAAAAATATCTTAAATTTAAATGGAACTGATATGAGTAGAATTTTAAGGTTTAAAGTATGTCCAGACGGAAGTAATAATATAGTATTTATAATAAAAATAACTTACGCCTTCATAGAGTTGCTGATAGACTTTTTACCAATGTGTCTACATAGTTGTTCGTAGCAAACATCCCACACTAACATTGGTCCCGCAGTGATAACATCATCGATGCAATCATTCCACTCACTACTGGTGGTATGCTCTCCGCTTGTGTGATGGTTTATTTGCTGGTGGACCAAAAGAACGGAATTTGTATTTTTATTTGCATAGGTATTGGCAGTTGATGTGGTGCGTTTCGTTTATTGATTTATGATGCTGGTTTATGGTAATTGGCTGGTACGTTTGACAAACGGGTGTGGTATGGTTTAGCGTGATGTTTTTTTTTTTTTTTTTGAGTAGAATTTTAAGGTTTAAAGTATGTCCAGACGGAAGTAATAATATAGTATTTATAATAAAAATAACTTACGCCTTCATAGAGTTGCTGATTTAGTCCCCACATCATATTTTAAGCACAATAGAAAAACAAATAATTTATTTTCAGAAGACCACTCAAAGCACAATGACAATCATCAAGATTGGGAACACTGCTTGAATTAAATCAAATTTATTTTGCATGTATTATTTTCAGAATGTGTTATTCTGAGACTACATATCAAAATATTTTGAGAAAAACGCTTACAGTTTGCTCTAGATCAATAAACATGCGTATATAATTTTAAAAGTATGAGATTTTTCAATAAAATGACCATAAAGAGTATATTTGGTACCCAAGAATGCGGTTAAAACTCAAGATTTTGCTTTTTTTTATACATATATAGTTTCTTTAGTAATCTAAACCAGTTTTGAACACGCTTATTACTTTACTTTTTTGCTGGTAGTAAAAAGATGGTGTATCAGCAAATTTGACCATAAGGAATCGATCACTAAAGTGACTCAGCGTCAGGAACTGATGGAATATTATTGATGTTTTTAAAAGCTCTACCTTAAGTTGAATAGTAAAGGATACCAACATACAATTTGTTCATTAAATTTAGGATTTTTTTCATGCGAAAAATAATGCTTAAACTTGACGAACAGTTTTTCTTAGGAGTTTTTGCAAAAACTATTTAGTTCTTCAACCGAAAGCATTTTGTAAGTTTCTGTATTTTCATAACATTGTAGAATAATAGTTGAACGATACACAGAAAACCGTTTACGATTTCATCAATAAATAAAAAAGATATAGCATAAACAAGGTGTCCACTTTATAAAATGAACAGTCCTTAGGATCAATTTTCAATATATTTGAGACGAATATTCCGTATAAACTTTGAATTGATTGCGCCAGCTGGGGGACCAACCAAATGATTTGAAATTTTGAGAGAGCTTTTTTCTTACCCTAAGGCACATATCTAGGGGGTGCCCCGTTGAATTTTACAACTTTTTGTTTAAGGGCCAGTCTAATAAATATCAACCCCTGAATCCGCCCATTAGAGACGCGGACGATCGACAAATGCAGTGTCCTGTGTAATCTGCTGGTGACGGTGGCTTCAGAAATTCTAAATTGGATTTCTTCGATAGGATACCATCTAGGGCCACTTCTGCTGCCGACTCAATATTAAACGGCACCTCAAAATTTGAATCGCTCATTGTTTCGAATAAGCTATCCGGACGGTTGTTTGAAAAGTTGTGACATTTGCTCAGTACAACCTACTATGATCAGAACTTTTCAAACATGGCTACGGACGATTATGTGCAGATTGAGGAGAAACAGTTTTAAAATTATTACTCAAGCAACCTTTCATTAAATTGCAAAAAATATTGTACGGAACACGGTGCAGAACTTGATTTGTACAGCACACGTCGTAATGTGTGATTAACGTACGACTCGTGCTGTAAAAATCTTCATTCTGCGCCTTGTTGCGTAAAAAATTAACAATAAATGAGTTTAATAATTTCATTAGAGCCTTGTCAAAATTAAGTTTTGTATGCAAAGGAATATTCATGCTGAGATTGCTATCGTTGTATGTTTTGAAAATAAAACTGGTTAACTTAAGACTTGCTTCATAGGATATAAGAAATGGATCACGCATCGTTATAAAATTCTAATTTTGTTTTTTGAATTCGTGTCGATTTTTAATATTGGTTTTCTTGTTTCGAAGACAATCCGATATAATCCAAAAATGGGATGATTAGGATTTGAGGTTTGGAAACAAATATGAATAAAGCCAATACAAATATTTTTTGAAGTTTTGATTTTGCTTATTTTCGAACGGTTGAAGGGTGGGGAAATAAAAATAAGCAATAAACTCAAAATTTTGATATGTATTTTTCCAACTGGTTCCCTCAAAGTGACAAGTTTGGCCAAAAAAAGTCAAATGATCAAAATCGGTTTACGGAATTGTGTAGACTTTTTACCAATGTGTCTACATAGTTGTTCGTAGCAAACATCCCACACTAACATTGGTCCCGCAGTGATAACATCATCGATGCAATCATTCCACTCACTACTGGTGGTATGCTCTCCGCTTGTGTGATGGTTTATTTGCTGGTGGACCAAAAGAACGGAATTTGTATTTTTATTTGCATAGGTATTGGCAGTTGATGTGGTGCGTTTCGTTTATTGATTTATGATGCTGGTTTATGGTAATTGGCTGGTACGTTTGACAAACGGGTGTGGTATGGTTTAGCGTGATGTTTTTTTTTTTTGGGTAGCTTATGAATGTGAGTGAAAGTTTAGGCAATGTCAGAATGTTTGATATGTTATCCAGATAGATTTGCTTAAAAATTTAAAAAAAAAACTTCAGTCAAATAAAGTAAGAAGTCCTCTCAAATGACTTAAATACTTGAAAAAACATCATCTCGTTGAAAATGACTGATCCATCCATCATCAATTTTGCACAACTCCGCATTCAGCGCTCGCTGATTGACCATTAAACCACGCCTCGATCGTTATGATCAGCAAAATTTGCATCATCGATAATAATGCCCCCTCGGGTGAAGCCCGAATCTAACCGGGGCTAATCAATTTCAATCCCTCACCTGGCTCACCTGATTGGACGGATTGGATTTGATGGAGGGAAATACCAGTCGGCACCGAGTCCATACCGGTTGCCTGAGAATGGTCACTTCATCACCTTGCGGCACACGTGCTGTGGAGTCGTAAAGTTGAAGAAAGTAGCAGCCGGTGGGGCCCCTCCCCCTTCGAGCCGAACGCAAGTCGACGAATGGGGCAACGACTTCGGCCGTGTGGAGCTCACACTATCGCGTTAGGACCCTCCCACTTTTTTCGCACCATCATCGGCACCACCACCATCCGAAGGGACTGAGACCACCTGTGCTGCTGCTGCTGTTGTTGTTTCTACAATGGAAGCCATTGCCACCCCGTGGGACCAGTGGGAGGCGCTAATTAGACGCAATTATAAATTAAAATATGCTAATTACGTATACATATAGTTTGCACACACTTTTTATTTCCCACCCGAGCGAGCAGCAATAGGCCAGCAAGTACACATGAAGGTATGGTGTGGCAAGTACTGTTTGATGGATTTGCCCGGCCGGGTGCCACCCTTCCCTTAGTGTGCCTCAGCGCCTTCCAAGAGGGGGAGCTCTTCTCGGTGGTCCACTATGGGCCGGAAATCAAAATTTCACAAAAAAAAATCGATGCACTTTCTTCTTCTTCTTGGCATTAACGTCCCCACTGGGACAAAGCCTGCTTTTCAGCTTAGTGTTCTTATGAGCACTTCTACAATATTCTCTAAGATTTTTCTTTGCCAAAGTTGCCATTTTCGCATTCGCATATCGTGTGGCAGGTGCGATGATACTTTAGTCCAGGGAAGTCAAGGAAATTTTCATTACGGAAAGATCCTGGACCGACCGGGAATCAAGCCCAGACACTTTCAGCATGGCTTTGCTTTGTAGCCGTGGACTCTAACCATACGGCTAAGGAAGGATGTATGATGCATATTATTATAGTTTTTGACTATTGTCACGAAATTTCTGAATCGGGCCCATAGTGTGTGGTCTTGAGACGCCTTATCCTCCGCGCCATGGCTACGAATGGCGCACGCTACAGCAGCTAGCAATTAACGTGAAAAGCCGATAAGCAAAAAAGAATGCCCGAACAGTAACTTGCATCCATATGTACTCAGAAGAGTAATAGTGAATTCGAGAGTAGGGTACCATTCACATAGGATTGGAGAGAGCCCGAAGAACGTCACAGGTAGGGAGCGGGGTGGTCATAGTAGGTAATGGCAGAAGCACTAGCACCGCAACAAGAAGGAAACATGCTGTTGGCTTTCATGTTTTATGATGCACCGACATCGTGACGTGCGTTCGACAGTGTTGATCCAGCTGCACTTATAGGTTGCACCTTGGAGAAACTATTCGGTGGTGGAGGAGATGTGCAACAATTGCGATGTATTGGGGACCGCCCACTTCGGCGTAGCTTTCACTAAGGATGTTGATAACGACAACCGGGGCGGCGGGAAGTAGAAAGAAATCTCAAGGTCGTTTGATGGCGGTTTCTGGTTTGACAACTAATCATCTTTCTACTTCAATCTCTTCGAGTCGCAGCAATTAGAAGTTTTGCGTGAATCCTTATCTCTTCTAAGTAATAAAAAATCGAAATATTTCGTTATTAAGCTACTGGTCTTTGGAAAGGCATTACTGTCACTATGTCATTTTATTTAGTTGAACATCATTCCACACGTTATGTAACGGAAAGATGAACGGAGAGATAACTATCCAAGAACTTCTCTAGCTTTGTGATAACTTAGAGAGATGTGAAACAAAATCGATTTGAACGATCAGACCTCGAGTTTCAAAACGATACAAGACCTTTTTTTTACATCGCTGGGCCTAAAGTTCGAATTGGGGGCCTTCCTTAGCCGAGTGGTCCGCGGCTACAAAGTTAAGCCATGCTGAAGGTGTCTGGGTTCGATTCTCGGTCGGTCCAGGATTTTTCCGTAATGGAAATTTCCTTGACTTCCCTAAGCATAGAGTATCATCGTACCTGCCAAACGATATACGAATGCGAAAATGGTAACTTTGGCAAAAAAAGCTCTCAGTTAATAACTGGGGAAGTGCTCATAAGAACACTAAGCTGAGAAACAGGCTCTGTCCCAGTGAGGACGTTAATGCCAAGAAGAAGAAGTTTAATGAACGAAATGATTACTATTCGGAACCTTTTCAAGCCTTGTGGTTACAGAGCAAAATTGAAATGGATGTGTCTGGATTCTCGATTTGGAACAGGATTTTTCCTTGATATTTCTGGGAAAAAGTCCAATCGTGTCAGCCACACGATGAATAGAAAATTTTCAGTGAAAAAGCTCTTAAAACAAATCCAGAGATGCGCCCAAGTAATCGAAAATTCGGCTACTGAAGATGAAATACACTTTTAAAATTTCTAAGCAGCTTTTAAACTTACGTTAAAAGTTCCGCGTGAGCAATTTAAGTCTAATTCTTTTTTTTTTTTTTTTTGCCAAAATTGCCTACCGTTCAATTGAGTCAGCGTTTCTGCGAAAAGGCAGTGTTTTCGAATTGTAACATTGATCAATAGGTTTTTATATTCAGCCATTCCATGAAAACCGATCTAGTGGGTCACCGAATTCCGTTAAAATTTGCTATTTTGTTCCTTATCCGAAATCAAGACATACGTGTTTTTGGTTTATTTATTAGGGCGACCATTTCCAAAATAGGGTGACCAGAAAAATTACAATTTTTCAAAATTTTTATTTAAATAAATTATAACTTTTGAACCGTTTGATCGATTTTCAATCCTTTTGGACTAAATGAAAGCTAAAGGACTTTTCAGGAAAAATATAAAATTTCACAAAAAAATGTTTTTTACATGAAAAAAAAAACAAACAAAAATTTCCGTTTTATCGTGTTTTGAAGGCCTTGGGATTAAAGGGGCTATTGCTGTTCTCATTTTTTCTTGAAAGTTCAGAAAATTTTACTTTTACTGTCAAGTTTTCAGCGATGTATGTTTTTTAGTTTTGGAGATATATTTTTATGAAAATAAAAAATCAGTCATTTTTCATCGGCACACACTGTTGGTCTCTAAAAAAAATCATAACTTTTGAACAGCTCAACCGATCTTTTTTTATGGAATGAAAGCTTAAGATTTCAACTTTTGAAATTTTATATTTTTTCTGAAAAGTCAAATTCTTTCACTTCGTCCAAAAAGATTGAAAATCGAATTATTTTGAGTTAGTAATACATGGTAGAATATGTCCTTTTAAGGCAAAAAATCGGCTGAATCGAAAAAATTTCGGCTGCGCCGCTATTCAATTTTTATCTTAATTTTAAAGTTATTTTTATTTGTTCAACAAAAAACTTGTTCTACCAATATAGTAGAACTTAGGATAGCCTTGTTGGTAAATGCAAGTACAGTATTCAGTTCCAGTTAGTTCTCGTTCACGAGCATATGAAACATGGTTGAGAACAATCATTTTTTTTATAAAAGTATTTTCGCCTGTTCTACGAAAATAATAAATTTTGTAGGAAAAGAACACAAATTACAACAGGTACTTTTCTCAGGTAAGCAGATCTCTTTTTAGAGTTTTGGTCACACTTTTAATGCAAGTCTTTGAATAGTTTCTAATTTTAGTTCAGAGAGTCCCTATTTCAAACAAAATGGTTTTCAAAGTAAAATTTTGTCTCATTCTGCTTGCAGTGAATTCTGGTGCGAAATTCTAGAGGCTCAGAGAAACCTTTAGAGCAGTGACTCCCAAACTTTTTTGACTTTCGCCCCCTTGAGGCCTATTGATTTTTGAAATCGCCCCCTGATAAGTTTTTGAAATATCTGCATTGAACACTTTACTTGCAAAAGTTTTGATCGATATATTACTATGAATGTATCGAAGCTTGGTTAATCAATCAATATTACTAGTGTAAAGATGTCAAACATATGTGGTTTCGAAGCATTTTATGTACCAAAAATCACCTTGACTTGTACTTATATCCATGACAAAGTCAAGCGACTATCATATTCATTGATTTTCATGTATCAACAAATCTTTTCGACATATTTTCTTGAATTTTAGTAAACGACAAATATTTGTCAGAAATTCATAACAGCAATTATAACTAGCCTATGTGCATTACAGGCTTACTGGCCCAGATTTCACAGCACTTAAAAGGCTTGGCTCACTTTCTGTATTTCGAAACCTTTTAATTTTATTAGTTGAAAGTTATTTTCTGTTGAATTAAGAACAAAATAAGATTAAATTCTGAGTAATAAATGTTTCACTATTTTAAAATGCCAAATATCATAAAAAAACATAGAAAAATTAAAAACACATGTACTTTATCTTTTTCACTGCAATGTTAAAAAATCCTAATATTACGGGAAACAAGATATCAAATTATTGCTTTTGGATTTCGAAACCATTTCTAAAAATATTTAAAAAATTTCACATATTTGTCACTTGTAGATGTAGATCTGAATACAATATCTTTAAAGAAAATTTCAGTTGCAAATACATAAACCAAGTAAACACAAACACTAAAAAACTTGTCCAATATATGTCATTGGGATTATAAAATGGAAGATGTACAATAAATAGAGGGATAAGGTATATCTTGTAATCAAATAGTCTTCAGATTATTTGAACATGATCCTCTATTTAATTGAGTATCTTCTCCAAATGTAATACACCCGATTATGTTTTTGCACGGGGGATGCGTACCATGCCAAAAAAGTTTTCGGTTCAAAATTTAAAAAACCGTGCAAAAAAAGTAATCCCATTTCTCGACGTTTCATCCAAAAATAAGGTTTTGGCGAAAAAAATGTATGGAAACTTCCGTGCAAAAAACAGATTCGGGCTTTCGCCCCCTTTCTAGTTTTTTCGCCCCCCCAATTTCATTTTACAGATTTTCGCCCCCTGTACATGAAAATCGCCCCCAGGGGGGCGAATTCGCCTACTTTGGGAATCACTGCTTTAGAGACTGTTACGCGATTATTCCACAAGTTCTTAATGGTATTTTTCTTAGATCCCGAAGAAAGCTTCAGGAGTTCTAGTGACTTCTACAGTGATTCCTTTACGAATACTTTCAGAAACTTCTCCAGGGATGCAATCATCGATTTCTCAAAGGGTGCTTACAGGAATTTCTGTCCTGCCAACGAGTAACTTTCACAGGGATTCCTCCATATATTTTGTTAGTGATTGCTTCTAGGACATTTCCCACAGATTCTATAGGAATTATTCAACAAAAGTTTATCCCAAAAATCTTTTCGACAGTACTTCGACAAACTGCCTGCAGCATTTCATTTAAATATTATTGCTGCAGTTCAAGCCTTTCCTGAATAATTTTTCAATTAAATTTCTAAATCTCTATGGTTTCTTCACAACTTTGTTTAAGGTCCCACACCAGCTTATACTAGGTCAGTTATTACAATTATTGCTCCGATCATTCAAAAAATCTTTTGGAACATTATTCAGAGACACGATTTTTTTTAGTAATCTTTAGAAATTTATTAAGAAAATCCTAGAAAGAATTTCATCAATTTCTTCATTCAGAGATCATCATAGGAATTCATGCTCAGAGCTTACACAAATTTTATCAGAGATTACTCCAAAATTTTCTATAGAAATTCCTCGTCGATTTTCTTCCAAAATTTTATCCAAAAAAAAATCTGAAATTTCTCTGGAGACATCCTCTGATTAATTATCAGAAAAAATCATTGAGGACTTCTTTGTGAAATATAAGGAAAAAAATGGTGGAATTCCTGAAGAAATTTTGAATTCTTAGAGATGCTCTAAACAGGAATGTTAGAGAAAGTCCTAAACAAATCAATGGAAGAAACATTAGATATATTTCTGAAAAACATAATTTTCTTGAAAAATAAAACAAATTTGGTAGAATTTCTGATTTTTATAAAATTTTTAGATTGAATTCATGAAGGTATCTAAAAAACTAAAAGAATGACTTAGAACGTTCGTGAAAAATCACATTCTGGAGCAAAACGAGCAATTATATTTGTCGTAATGTCACGAGAAACTAAAAAAAGGTCATAGAAATATTCTTGAAGAAATGCCTGTTCAAATGACGAATTGAACTCTCATGTCGTGGTTCCTGTTAGGTTTATTTTTGTTTGTTTATTATTCAGCTAAGACCTCCTAGTTATTATTTCCAAGACGGCCAATCACTTCCAGCCCTTATTTCTCCAAGATAATATCATCTATGCAAAATATTAATATTTTGGAACATTATGGAATATTTTATAAACTGGATTTTTTTTAACTGGAAATATCAGGGAATTTCATTTCTATAAATGAGTAGACACCCTGTCAGAATTTGCTATAGTAAAGCATACCGAACTAGTAATTTGGTCCCTATCGAATGATTTGAATACGAAAACTAATAAAAATAAAATAAATATGAACAACTTACGAAATGATCTATTGCAATTCCTGAGATTGAATACTATGGAAAACACATGCACAAGGAGAAGGGAGAGTTGACCACGTGGTTTGTGGACATACTTTCATGTAGTTTTAGGCTAACTCCGAGATTTAAATAATCATTACTATGAAAATGAATGACGGAGTTGGTTACACACACCAATACCTGACAGTTAATTTTTTTTATGAAGTTTGTAAGCTAGTGAGTTTGCACTTGCATGGTTTGAGCAATTTTTAATATACTTAAGTTGAGAATGGTTCTTCGATTTGGATATATTTTTTAGCTAGTATTATAGATTTATTATAATTGCTAGTTGTAAATTTGAGTTTGCGAAATTGACGTCGATGTATTTTTTTCATACTGATGACGTAGAGCAACTATTACAAAGAGTAGACCTTTGCTATACAATGTTAAAAGTTGATGTAATCTTAAACATTAGGGTGCGGCTAATTTTTCGGAACTTCTCAAAACCAAAAATTCGTGTGCTCTTTTGAATTTAAATCACATAAAAAGAGAAACCGAAGAGTTTGAGTCAAAAATATAAAGATTTATAGGTGGTGGAAGCAACTTAGAGATGAATTTTTATGTTATAAGATATGACCATCAGTTGAGCCGTTGTTATTTTCACTACAATTTTGAAGCTCTTCGCATAATTCTATCCAAAATTAATTTTATGAAATTCGTTTTAAATAAAAACTAATCTACGTTAAAGGTTGTTTTCTCTAATCTGTTCCTCTTTGTACTAAGAAAATCTCTGATTTACCTTAACTTCATGAATACTTAACCGATTCCAAATATTTTTACATGATTTTGAATATAATAATTTAGTTTTTAACTGTGTTTATTAAATATATAATTAAAACGTTGTGTTGACTTAGTTATTTAACGAACACAAGCACTGTGAATTTTTTTTTTCGATCATTTAAACTTTTTCGCCGGATATTTCATTCCAACTAGTTAACTGAAGTATATAAAGCATCTTATTTTAACTACGAGGTAAATATGGCAAACATTTTAAAAAAATGTATACAGTCAAACCTCCATGAGTCGATATTGAAGGGACCATCGACTCTTGGAAATATCGAGTGGAACAGCTATTTTTTGGAAAGCTGTTTGAAGGGACCATCATAGAAACCATGATTTTATTCAACTAGGGTTGTCATGTCTATTACGGCTTAACCAGCCGACGGTGTTTTGAAAATACCTGAAGGTCGTAGACACAAAAGTCAATTTGGACAAATTGAGTTGTAAGATTGTGAAAAATAATAGAATCGTTCTGGTGGGCTTCGATCCCACGACTCCCAATACGCTAGACTGGGCGCGTTAACCAACTACGCCACAGAACGGGTAACGATTCTGCAGCGCAATCGGCCAACCTGAAACCAAAGTCCTTCACGACCCTATTTTCTCCTTCACAACCCTACACCTCCTTCGGCTCTCTGAGATGCCCAATTCGACTCTCCTAAGCGTGCCTACGAACAACAGTGAGAGATTTTATTTTTAGCGTCGCACTGTTGCCTTGTTTGTGCCACACTACTCATAAGCCAACATTGGCTCAATGAGATGGTTAGTATGGGTCCGGCTTTCGACGTGGTCGTATCTCGTCATATCGACCCCTTTTGCGATAGAGAGATCGCCGCTCAAATTTACTCAACTAGGGTTGTCATGTCTATTACGGCTTAACCAGCCGACGGTGTTTTGAAAATACCTGAAGGTCGTAGACACAAAAGTCAATTTGGACAAGGAGAAGGAGAAAATAGGGTCGTGAAGGACTTTGGTTTCAGGTTGGCCGATTGCGCTGCAGAATCGTTACCCGTTCTGTGGCGTAGTTGGTTAACGCGCCCAGTCTAGCGTATTGGGAGTCGTGGGATCGAAGCCCACCAGAACGATTCTATTATTTTTCACAATCTTACAACTCAATAAGCCATTTTATGAGACGTTTCGAATCATATGGTTTCCGTTTGTTTACCAGCTTTGAAAGTTTCTGGCGGGCCGATTTATTTACGTTTCTTCTAGCGCCACATTTGGAAGGAGCATATTCAACAATGGCGCTGGTGGCAATGCAACAAAGTTTTTAATGTTCGCATGTAAAATTTAAATCAGTAGGCGGGGAAGATATTTTTCATCTACGTTACCTGTAATACATGTAAACCGGTTAGAAACATGCGCTGAAAGAGACGGGGAAGTCATCGGCAACCAAAATGTCTCCAGCGCCATTCAGATATCATGCTAGTTTTTTGAACAACAACAATGAGCGGCCCGCCAGAAAACGTCATTCGAACGTCTCGTAAAATGGCTTATTTGTCCAAATTGACTTTTGTGTCTACGACCTTCAGGTATTTTCAAAACACCGTCGGCTGGTTAAGCCGTAATAGACATGACAACCCTAGTTGAGTAAATTTGAGCGGCGATCTCTCTATCGCAAAAGGGGTCGATATGACGAGATACGACCACGTCGAAAGCCGGACCCATACTAACCATCTCATTGAGCCAATGTTGGCTTATGAGTAGTGTGGCACAAACAAGGCAACAGTGCGACGCTAAAAATAAAATCTCTCACTGTTGTTCGTAGGCACGCTTAGGAGAGTCGAATTGGGCATCTCAGAGAGCCGAAGGAGGTGTAGGGTTGTGAAGGAGAAAATAGGGTCGTGAAGGACTTTGGTTTCAGGTTGGCCGATTGCGCTGCAGAATCGTTACCCGTTCTGTGGCGTAGTTGGTTAACGCGCCCAGTCTAGCGTATTGGGTTTCGTGGGATCGAAGCCCACCAGAACGATTCTATTATTTTTCACAATCTTACAACTCAATTTGTCCAAATTGACTTTTGTGTCTACGACCTTCAGGTATTTTCATGATTTTATGTTTTTAGTATGGTTCCATGAGTCGATATCGAGTAAAGGAACATCGACTCATGGAGGGATGACTGTACATATATTTGTTACAACATTGATGAAGAGTTGTTGCTTAGACCCTTCTGAAGACTTAACAGGTAAGAAAAACCAGGTTAAGCTGAAGTTTTAACGTTTTATTGGCAAAAAATTGATATTTTTCGTTAATAAATAACTACATTGAACCGATTTTACAATAAATTTGTGGTACACACAGATAAAAAACAACTAGTTTTGTTCAAAATTATTTATGAAGATTTGAAATCGGTTAAGCATTAATGAAAGTAGGGTAGGTGTACCAGTTTTGGACATAGTGGTTCCCTATTTCGCCATGCGGGATTACTTGAATGTTTTCACAATTTGAAAGATTTTTTGTGTAGTAGATTTAAGATATACAGGTATGTTCCGTTTTTATCACGTTCCGATTTTGTCACGCACCGATTTTGTCACGTTCCGATTTCGTCAACAAATTATTCCGTTTTTATCAACACAAAAAAAATGATTTTTTTTTAAATTCTCAAAATGGTTCGAATATAAACTAAATACTTATTTTGAAGCAATTGAAATGCTTTTTAATAGCCACAGAGTTGAATTTTCGTCATTTTGTTTATATTGAGCATCTACGATACATGGTAGCTGTCAAGTCATATACGATTATATCTTCTTATGCAATTATTCAATTTGAGTTTTCAAACGTAGCATGTTCTGTTGGATAAGATTGGCCCATCTTTCAACAATCGAGAGTTGCTCTGGCCACGTCCTATCAACAACGTACTTAAAAGAGTTGCATAGACCTCTCCTTTTTCTTATATAATATGGCTTAAAAGAATTTTCTAAGTAAATTTGATAGACATATATACTCCCCCTATGGTATGAATTTTTGTATAAAAATAAAAAATAATTTGTATGGCAGTTAAGATACCTCAAATCCCCCGCCTCCTCCCATTACCACTTACATGATTAATGGACGATCCCATACATGTTCAGCTCTTTTTGATAAGAGATGCACTTGTGAATGAACTCAATGTTGTGTACAACGGCAAGAGGTATGGTCAAGTTTATTTTATTCTTAATAAGACTGTCGACCTTGTCATAGTTTGGACATTAACTTCTATCTCTCAAACTCGATAGCATTGCACAAATTATAGCAAACAGCAAATGATTAGATCCTGTTCCAAGGGGTAGGGGAAGAGGTCCAGCAAAACTAAGCAATTTGTAGAATACTTGTTTTTGATTAATTATGATTTGTGGTTTATGGCTAATGAGCCGAGTGGAAGTTTGACAACTACCGAAAAACTAAACATTACATATGCTTTGCATTTGTCCATTTAATCCAAGTGCAAAGTATATGAAATGTTTAGTTTTTCAGTAGTTGTCAATCTGTAGAAGATTTTGTTGCCAGAACGGGCTGATAGACTTACATGATTATTTCACTCTTGCATTGGTCAAATGTTCTGACGTGTTTGAGTGAAGGAAACGATTTGGAAAATTATCTGTAATAACTGTGTTGGTTTTCCAGTGACAGTTGGTGACAGGTTCCCTTAACTTTTGGGAGCTCGCAATCTAAGCCAGCTGTCTCCTCTCTCTCAGTTATTTAATATTATTTGTACTCAACAAAAAACTACAACTTAAGTTAGTTTATTGTCAGTCTATTTGTGATCTTACGTACAGTTCTAAACGCAATGATAGCGTAACGGCAACGGAAAGCGGGACCGGTTCACCACCATGAATCACACCATCTCAACTGAGCTGTCAACGAACGAAAGTGAACCAAGTCTGGGTCGACAAGCATGACATACAGTGCATTCTGGCGAACTGGTTCCGCTTTCCGTTGCCGTTCCGCTATCATTGCGTTTGGGCCTTAAAGCTAAAATGCGATGGTGGTGCTGTTCTAGATTGGCGATTAGTGCATCCTTGTCGAAGTTGGTACTAATAACTTTAAAAGAAAGTTCACCACAATCATTTTAATGTTAAATTTGGCAATTCAAAGCTCAGGAAACCGTACACAAAAAGAAAAATCCATGTAAATTGCAGCGTAAAATAATGCATATAAAGGGAATGCCAGATTTGTCGCAAATTTACATGACACATTGTGTAAAATTACACCAACATCATGTAAATTTATGCCAATTGTCGCGAAATCGGTTAGAGTACATGCTAGATTACACGATGTCTAGCGGAAACTTACATGATGTTATTGTAATTTTACACGATGTGACGTGTAAATTTGCGACATTTCTGGCATTCCCTTCATGATTTTTCTTTTTGTGTTAGTATTCATTTCAATTGCAAAACTTTCGCAACGTAACTCTACATTTTATCATCAATCGGTTGTGACCAAAAATGCAAAAAAATGTACCGTAAAATGGAATGAAGTTGATCACTTTTGATAGATTCTGTTCTATAATTCCAAGTAGGATGCATGTATTATCATCCAAATATTTTTTAAACCTGTACTGAATGGATGTGTATCCAATTAGAATTGGAGTTCTTGATTCCGGGGTGATGATCAGTTACTGCGATAGGTTTCATAAATTGAAGAGATATGTTATTCACTAAATTTGAGTTCACGAAAATCCGAATCAAAACTCGAAAAATCTTTTTTTTTATAAATCGGTCAAATTTAGAATTAAATGTTGTTAATTGTAGAATACATCACAATAAACGCCTAAAGATATGCAATTTTCTTCGAAATTAGTAACTCGCTCACTAAAAGCACATGGTTTTTCTCTGGAAATTGATTTTAATCCTCAATGCTAATTAAAAACTGGGTTCACTGAACATATCTGGAATGTATGAAACAGTTTATTTAAATGGTGTCTTTATACAGTTCATAAAAATTCTGTTTTCCATGGTATAATTTGGGTTTATTCTACGACTGGCGTGAAGTGACAATTGTCGGTCTCGTATAGCGAGGTGACAATTCTCGACTCGAGTGAAGGACTCGCCGTGTAAATCAAATGGAGAGTCACTTCACTCGAGTCGAGAATTTTCACCTCGCTATACGAGAACGACAAATGTCACCTCACGCCAGTCGTAGAATAAACCCAATAATTATCTTGAATGTCAAACCGAATTTAGGAACATCAAGCGCAGCTATCAAGTAGAGCGACATCACATAAATTGTGATATTTACTCGACTGTAGTACACGACACTGAAGACGGCCTTACAGTTGAGGTCGAAATACACGTATCTGTCAAAGGATACAAACTCTAGTGGAATTAAATGGTATAGTACTAAATTCGGTTTTTTCATCTACTTATAGGTATTCTACTAAACAGCTCGAAGATTTATTATCATATATTTTTAACTATTATCAGATTTTATTTTAGACAAATTTGATATTCTACAAACTTTTCAATAATTAGTTTTGAGGCGAATGATGTTTCAAAATTGAATGGAAAATAACAAAGTTATGAAGACTTCACTGAAAGTCATAGTTCAAAACATGACAGTTCGCCTTTTATATCGCTTGCGCCGCCTCTAAATCTTAATACATAGATCACCCGATTTCGTCAGCCCTTTTTTCACAACTTCTTTCGGTTTCCCTTCAAAAATCAATTTATCAATGTTATGTTTTCTCTTTATCATAGGAGCGTTCATAGTAACTTCAACAAGTTTGTAATAATTTTGAAGCCCATTTGATAGTGAAACGGTGACAACAAAAATTTCTCCGCGAAAAGGGGTTGACAGAATCGGGCCATGGCTGTATTTTTTAAACTTGGAGGTTCCACTTTCAATGTGATTTGAATTCGGAATAATTCAAAATTCAAAATTTTTGATTTTGAGAACTTTTGAAAAATAAGCCATGTAGTCGTATTTTTTAGAACGTTTCCAAACAATGGAATATTGTTTTTTTTTTGTCCGGTGGTTATTAATTTTACAACTCCAAAGTCAGCCCAACATCACATGTTTAACTTGAAGCACATCTTAACCTTTACCACATGAAAAATAAGAAATAAGAAAAATAATCACTGTTCTTAGCATAAGAATTAAAAATGTGGCATGATCGGTGGATTTCCAAACATTGGTCCCAAATATTGTTGTGTTCAATTATATTTCGATATGATAAAACAATTAAATCCAAACGAATATTTCACGGATTATCATTCAACTGTTGTCTCATATTAAAAACTTCTTCTTCTTTCTGGCGTTACGTCCCCACTGGGACAGAGCCTGCTTCTCAGCTTAGTGTTCTTATGAGCACTTCCACAGTTATTAACTGAGAGCTTACTATGCCAATGACCATTTTTGCATGCGTATGTCGTGTGGCAGGTACGATGATACTTTATGCCCTGGGAAGTCGAGAAAATTTCCAACCCGAAAAGATCCTCGACCGATGGGATTCGAACCCACGACCCTTAGCTTGGTGTTGCTGAATAGCTGCGCGTTTACCGCTACGGCTATCTAGGCCCCTATCATATTAAAAACCTTCGACTTTAATCAGTTTCGTTTTTTTTTTGCCAGGAAGATCCATTATTATACGATTCAAGTCCTCCATAACAAAAAGTTTTGGAAATATTAGTTTTAATCCTTAAAATCATCACTGTTTGGAGCATTAGTCATGTTCGGTATTTGAGACAAAACAGTACACATTGTTCTTATTTATTTACTTGGAGCTTGATATTTAAATTTAATTTTTCAACAACATGTGGTGCTCCAATTGAAAACGAAACGAGTCTTTGGAAAACTAACTATTTTCGGGGAAATCTTTACAAATATTTTTCGTTGAATTGCTAATGAAATGAGAAAATATTTTTGAATGATTTGTATAAGAAATTTGCGCTAGCTTATAATTGAATTTCATTGAAAATGCATAAGAAAACTGCACGCAAAAAGTTGTTAATATACTTAAATATTTATGTTAAAGACATTTTGAATCAAATTTTCAAAGTTTTTGATTACAGAAATATCTCATTTAACACTTCAGTCATCGCGCTGTTGTATTTTGTACAACATTGGTGAAAAAAGCTTGCTTTTCGCTCACAACAACAGCGTGGTGGTCCTGACGGTGGCGAACCGCGCGACGGCTGGAAGGTTAAAAGTGATTGCGAAAATTGTGATGAGAAATAGCGTAAGTGAAAGATTTATCAAATCTGCATAATAATTTCTGCTAATTGTATTTGGAAGAAAATGCTGAATAGGTTGTTACAGGCTTTCCTCAAGCATTTCTCGTTTTGGATCAAATTTAACTAGAATACTTTCTCATAAGCATTACAATAAAACAAGTCGTAAAAATTCGAGTGTTCTACAATTCTTGACTTATGCATGAGGACTGGTTTTTTTCCATATGATGCCGACTTGTCAAGAAACAAATATTTGGAACTTTTCCTGCTTTAAAGACAATATGGACGCATTATCCAACTGTCAAAAATATCTTGGCCAAGTCCTTACGACAATCGTAAGGAGTATGGAGGTAAGGAAGAATGAAAAGACTGCTGTAAAGATCTCTACATAATCTAAAACACATATCTGTAAAGGTAATGTTCCTTCATGGAAAACGTTGATTATAATATGTAATTGATCTCAGTTTTCGAATTGACGGGGTTGGTGGTCTAATGGCTATCGCTTCTGCTTCATAAGCAATAGGTCATGGGTTCAATCCCAGGCTCATCCCTTTCCTCGCACTTTGTAATTGTATCTTTCACTTGCTTCTATCTACCACACTTAATAAATCACAGTTGATCTATCATAGTTCATAGCATTTGATAGAACCCGAGACGGACAGAAATAAACCGTTTCCCTACGCGTTCATATAGCACGCCTTACCTTACGCCTGATACATGTCAGTCTGCTAACCAAACCAGCAAGCCTCTCTGCCATAAAAAATACCTCACCCCTTCACTCTTCCCGCATGAACTGGCGTAGACGCAGTGGTATATACGATTTACCGTGGGAGCTAGTTGAATGCATCATCAACTCCTTCCCCTTCCCCTCATTGGTCAGCATTCTGACGTGGCAGGCACCATTGTTGCCTAAAAATAGAAGATCACCATCACTTATACACTGAGGGTGTCTGTTAGTCCCAGGCAGTCATCTGGTTGGTTCCTTGTGTAAATGCAGCTGATCTGGCGATACTGGAGTAGCAACCACGGGCGTCCAATCAAGCTCAAGCTCAAGATGTAATTGATCTCAGCTTTCGAATATTTGAACGAATATCTGTCGTTACATTTCAATAAAGTTTTTGACGACATTCTTCTGCGTCATTCTATCTGTTCGAATTTTGGGGGAATTATTATGGGACACGAGTAGATTTTTTTTTTTCAAAATCTGAACATGGTTTTATAAGGAAATCATTCCTCATGGCAATTTGAGCTAATTCGTTCTTCTGCTGAAAAAATTGTTGACTTCTCATCGTAGTACCAGCATCACGATACATGGATACTGTTGATGAAAAGCTCTCAGTTAATAATTCAGGGGCTCTTAGAACTCTAAACTGAAAACTACAATTCAGCCTAGTGAGGATTTAGGTAATACTAATAAAAAAAATTAAAAATAAATCAATTGTGTTATTCAATGTAATAATAACTGGCATGAACAGACATACAAATTACTCTTGATATAATTATCAAGTAATACGATAGATAGTGTTAGCTATATTATAACAACAAATTACATGATTCCCTTCAATTCATGCCATCCCAAATCATTTGATATATTAAATAGAGTAAATCAAACATGCAAATCAGTCGAAGTTAGATGGTGAAGCACATAATTTCAGCTGAAACCGGACAGACAAAAAACCGCACGGCGCAGTGAGGCAGTGGGACACGACGAGTGGACGATTTCATGCGTCTGGCTGCCAACCATGCATCATTCATCAAACCGGTGGAAATTAGTGTGGAAAAATGTGCGATTATTTTATTTTTGCTCATTTTTGTCGTTTTGCTTTGGTTGTTACTGCACTCTGCACTATCGTGATATGATTATTATAATGTTAAGTGTAGGTGGCCCGAGCTGAAAGAAGATTCTAAATTGAGACCAAAGCAAATTTATGTGTGATTGATTGCCATTTAATCATACTCTTGAAAACCTACTGAAAAAAATACAAAGTTTTTTGGATACAACCAAAAAATTTGAAATTTTTGTCACTCAAGTACTAAATAGAGATTCAATACCGAAAGTTCCTATGAGTATATTCGAATAAACTATTTTTTCTACACAAATCTAAGGTAATATTACATAGAGTTTAAAACATCAATTTGAAATTATTCTCTACTAACTAAATTGAGAATATTGAAAATATACAAAGCTTTTGAATTTCACATAATTCAAGCTCTGAAGATTGAAATTAAAGTTTTCACTCCAGCTCCTCATTTCACTCGGGATATAGGCCAGTTACCATCGCACGTTCAAAAGGGCTAATAATTTGCGGCCACACGTGAACCAACGGGGGGAAACCACTGCGGAAGCAAAGTTCACGCGTTCATCAAAGTGCGGAAGGCGCGCGCGGGAAGCTGACCAGCGCAAATAATATAACAACACACTCATGTTGTGGCAATTGTGCAGACTTTTTTTTTGCTGCATTTATACAATTGAGGTGCGATTTATATTTTTTGATTCTTTTTTTTTTTTTGCACCGATGAAGCTCACTTTTATTTTCGCATAATTCTAGCTAACGCGATCAGATTTTTCCCGTCCGATGAGTCTTCCTGTCCGCACTTCCCGGCGTCTCGCAGCTGTCGGCGATTTTTATGACCTGTGAAAATTATATAAAAAACTTAATAATGATAATGATGGAAATAAAAATAATCGGGTGCGGTTTATGAAGTGAGGACGGATTGGAAAGATTATTGCAAAATTTTGCATATCTTCAGGGTTTTTTGTATACCTTCAGGGGTTTTTTAATATCCCATCATACGTATGAATGGAAAATTTTTCATTTTTTTAAGGTTTCTAAAGAACTATTTTATGAAACTCAATTGTCCTTATAAACATTTTTTTCGAATTCAACTATTCTCTGGCTACAAACAACCATTCCACTGCCATTGTGGATTCATTGAACTTTTGATGTCACCCTGTCTCTCCACTTACTTTTCATCACAGTGCGCAAAACCGCCCATTAATGTTTCATTGCGGTGACAAGGTGATTGAATGTATGAGAGAAAGTGCAAATTCTACTGTTTATCATTCAGACCAGTGCACTATTGCATCACACGTCGACTCTTGTTTGTAATATTATATAATTCTGATTTTTATTATAATAGATTTTCGCCCTAGTCGGGTTCGCCATCATAGCTCAGAAAATGTTGTCGCTGTTACATTTCAAAAATGTCATGAAGCGATTCTCAGTCTTATCAACTCCACTTTCAATTATTTAAGAGCCGACTAGAAGACATATAAATCCAACATCGATAATAATCTTGATGTTAACAATTCATTGCTAACAAAATTTCATATTGACAATCCCATCGAAACTTCAACAAATTCCATTGCCCCTGCAGTACTAAAATGTGAAGTAAAATTCTAATCCGTGGTTAAAGAGGATGGTCTCCGACTCTTGATCCATCTTAAAATCTAGGGTAGAATGCTATTTCAACGCACTCGCGATCCTGCTATGAAAATTATATGGCAGGATCCGCAAAAAAAAACAATTTTGAAAATAAAACTTCTTAACCAGGGTCCAAGGTTTTAACCTATTTCAGAAATCGTCAAAATTTTTGAAAAATTGTGGAATGCCAATTCTGAAAACAAATTATCACTCACTAATTGTGAAAAGTCTCAAAAACTTGCTGTGCAATTAGAAACGGCGCACAATTTTAATTTTGGAGTCACTAGCCCAATTGTGAGGGTGCAAAGTTCACTGTTTATTATTCAGGCCAGTGCATTATTGTAACACTACGATTTTTTGTGAAAAATAGCATTATTATTGCCATTATCATCTCTATCAGAAAGAATTTACGCCCCTGGCGGTTTCATTACAATAGCTTAGAAATACTTGTCTTACAGAGCTAGGGTTTTGAGTAAACTTCCATTACCCAAGTCAGCTCAAAAATGCATAGGAATGCAAGAAGGGTCTAACCTCGCAAAACGTAGATTTACTCGATTATAATTACGGGCCAAGCCAATAATTAGCGCACGTTGGCTAGCCCAACTAGCGGGAGGGAGAAAATCAGAGGTGAATTTTAATAAATTTCAATATTCTTTGTTATTGTGCGGTGAGCAGTTTTGATTCTTTTTTCTGTTCAAACATTTATGCATGCTCGCTGCATTTAATTGACCATCATGTTACACGTTGCTAGCGGGAAGAGGGAACTGGAATTATGTGCTGGTTCTGTGGTCCAATTGGGTACGAGGGAGGAACGTTGATGCGGTTATACAGAGCAAGATGAAAAATGTAACAATCCCAACAAACCGGAAACCGCACCGCACTCTCTCAAATCAGATCATCAGAATTTTGCATAAATGTGTGATTTTTTCCAACTCAGTTCCGCAAAAATAGTCATCCCTTCATAATTGGCTCAGTTTGATGAAAATTAATTAAATCCAACGTAAATAATCACACCAAAATAGAAAAGTAGTTCAATTCCCACACCGCTTGTGGAAAAAAAAGCAATAATTTTTCACCCATGAGTGCCACACAAATCGGGAAAAAAACATAAAAATAATCAGAACCAATCACACACACCTCAAATAATGCATCACTAATTTGTGATTTTTTCTCTCTTTCTCTCTCGCCCGCCCGATTTTCGCCGCAGCGATATGGAATGAAAACAAGCCGCAATCGAAAGGTTAGTCTTTTTTTTTCTCCCCGTGCATTGTTGTTCGGTTTGATGTTTGTCTGTAATTCTGTGGTTCTGTCTGTCTGTCTGCCTGTATTCGATTCACGCTAATTTAAAGCTTAACACTTAAGCACGTAGCTTGTTCGCTTTGCAAATTTATTTTAGTAGATCACTGATTTTTTTTAGCTTCACTCTTCACACTTTATAAGTAGTGCACTTTACTCATTTTTTGGCTTTTAATTGACGAGGTTACAGGTGATTAAGTTACTAATTGCTTTGGACTAACAAACTTTATAGTTTAACTGAATCGTTGCTTTAACACATTATACACTAACTGCCATAAACTTAATTCTAAGTAACCGCTATGTAGATATAAATGTAATGCCTACTAGTTAAGCTGACTAATGCACGACTAACCTTCTCACTTTACTGTGTCCCATCCTCAATGTTTTTAATAAATGATAGAAATGATGATAACATTGATCTCATTTTCTTTCGAATTCCGGACAAGGATTCTTTTGATTCCAGGTCAGGAACTCATTCGAATCCAGGTCAAAGATTCCGTTGAATCACGGTCAGGGATTCCTCAGAGTCCTGGTCAGGGATTCCTCAGAACTCCGATCAGGGCTTCTTTCGAATCGTGAGCAGGGATTCCTTCGAATCCCGAGCAGGTATTCCTTCGTATTCCGGACAGGGATTCCTTTCAATCCCAGACAGGGATTCCTTCGAATCCCGGACAGGAATTCCTTCAAATTTCAGAAAGGTATTCCTTCGACACCTGGTCAGGGATTTCTTTAAATTCCGGTCAAAGATTCCTTTAAATCCTGGTCAAGGATTCCTTCAAATTCTAGTCAAGAATTCCTTCGAATCCTTGTTAAGGAGTCCTTCGAAACCCGATCAGGGAGTGCTCAGAATCCCGGCCAGGGACTTCTCAGAATCCCGGTCAGGGATTCCTCAGAATCTCGGTCATGGATTTCTCAGAATCCCGGTCAGGGATCCCGATCAGGGATCCCGGTCTTGGATTCCTCAAAATCCCGAGCAGGGATTTCTCCGTATTCCGGACAGGGATTCCTTCGAATCCCGGACAGGGATTCCTTCGACACCTGGTCAGGGATTTCTTTAAATTTCGGTCAACGTTTCCTTTAAATACTGGTGAAGGATTCCATCAAATTCTAGTCAAAAATTCTTTCGAATCCTGGTCAAGGAGTCCTTCGAAACCCGGTCAGGTAGTCCTTCGAATCCCGATCAGGGAGTGCTCAGAATCCCGGTCAGGGATTCCTCCGAATCCCGGTCAGGGATTCCTCCAAATCCCGGTCAGAGGATTTCTCAGAATCCCGGACGGGGATTCCTCAGAATCCCGGACGGGGATTCCGCAGAATCCCGGACGGAGGTTCCTCAGAATTCCGGACGGAGGTTCCTCAGAATTCCGGACGGAGGTTCCTCAGAATTCCGGACGGGGGTTCCTCAAAATCCCGGACGGGGATTCCTCAGAATCCCGGACGGGGATTCCTCAGAATCCCGGACGGGGATTCCTCAGAATCCTGGACAGGGATTCAAAGGAATTGCTGTCCGGGATAAGGAAGAATCCCTGTCCGGGATTCGAGGGAATCCTTTTCCGGGATTCGAAGGAATCCCTTTCATTGATTAGAAGGAATCGCTGTCCGGGATTCGAAGGAATACCTTTCCGGGATTCAAAGGTCCGGAGGAAAAACTCAAATAACGAAGCCTTCTAAAGCCCCACCTAAAACTGTTTCAAACTTTCTGAACATCAATTATGAAACTTTTTCAGTATATATTTATTAAGTTGATGTTATTACTAGCAATGCTTGTCGCTTCAGACAACCACTACGCCCTTCAGCTCTCAATTGTCCTAAGGTCCTAGTTTTTGCGTCATCTACAAAGTGGTGAAACGTGCAAAACTATAGGCGCGCGTTTATCTTTTCCAAGGTCCCCTATGCAACACCAGAAAAAAAACTGTCCCAACGTACTCACAACAACCTTTCGGGGCGACACTTTTCGCAGCCGTCTCCAGACGGACATCAGTTATCATATCTATCTTGTAGTTACAAGCTCAACAAATAACAACACAGCACTTAACGGCGCAAACACTCGCACGTACCCTTTTCGGTGTTTATCGTGTTCAGCTACCGGACTCGCGGTTTTTTTCTTCGCAACCAGTTTCTTGTGTTTGCAAACTCTAGTTTGTCTTTGTCAAACCCCGAGAAGACAAAAACCGAAAAGCGGACAGGTCACCAAAAATACGGACGGATCGCCCCCTCCGAAGCTCGTACTGCCCCCCTTCTCCGACACATGCCCGAATCGATCTTCACCCAGTCTCGCACTTAATTCGTAAATTGATCGTAAATCACTCGGCGCAGACACAGACACGGAAACATCTGCGGATCCGAGAAACGACGGGCACCGGAAATCGCGAGTGACTGATAAATCATACTTTGACAGGTTGTCCCCACATGTCGTGCGTGCCTCTCGCTTACTTACGCCCTTGAGTGGAGAGGGCGAGAAACAGCACTTTTGGCACTTTCTGGTAGGCACTGAAGATCGAATCGTGAGATCGCGATCGAGAGTCGGGACATCCCTGCTCCATGCGACAATTTTGGGCCTGGTCGTTTGGTTTCAATTAAGTTTTCAGTGCTTTCAATAGAGGGTAACTTGACCGGACGGTATCCTAAAATTATGACCAAATTATGATAATTACCCTAAAACAAAATCGGCAGTCGATGAAATTAGACGTCAAAACATGTCCTGTTTGGCGATGAATCATGTCCTTTTGACTGCTGGTGGAAGCCACATTTGCATGGAATTTGCGTAACACATATATTCAAACGATTCGATTAAGGTCCGAGGGGCCCCAAAAGGGCAACAATGTTGATGGATGGGAGAGTTGGCTCTTTTATGGGTGTAGATGGCGTAAAGGAAGAGTTACGATACGAACAGGACCAAGATAGTGCTGGTTATTGCCTGTGGCAAAAAGTTGGTGCATGAGGAAAGTGTTTTCCAAAATATGCAATTTTGTAATGGAAAATAATAATCTTCAAGCTCAATTACAAGGGTGCTGCTATTTGTAATGTTGTCTTACACCGTTTTCTTCATTTTGTTGCATCAGTTTGGAAACTTTCCGAAGATGGGGAAGATTAGACTGTTTAACTTATTAGAAGAAATTATTTCGATAATTTGGTCGGTGCGTGAGAAGAGGATTTTCGTTGAAAAAAACTTGATCTATCAATCTAGAACGGTGGTATTGCTTTCTGCGTCAATATAAAGTATTTTTCTTCTTTTTTCTGAGACTAGAATGCCTTGGAACGAACGATTGAGGGATATATATGGTAATATTTTGTCAAAATAAAAACCACTGAGGATTCAGCAGGATTCCGAAAGTATTTCCATATTATTCCCACAGGGCTCGTAAAGGTTTCCTACAGAATTTCAATAGGAATCCAAAAGTCTTCCCACAGGATTCTCAAAGAATATCCACCAGATTCCCATAGGTTTTCCATCCAAATTTCCCTAGGATCCTCATAAAAACCACGCGGGATTCTAATAGGACTTTCACAACTCCCACAGTATTTCTACACAATTCCAAGAGAATAGCTAGAGGTTTCGCACAAAGCACTCAGAGAATTCTTACATGGGCATGACTCTTAAGGGATTCTTACATCATTCTCAAAGTATTTCCATTCTCTTGAAATATTCTTGGGATTTGCTCGGGGATACTAATTGTTTTCCACATATCTCTCACATAATTTCCTAAACTCACATCGAATCCTCTCAAAATTTCCACAGCACATTCACAAAAATCCCAGCTTTCCCGTAAGATTCCCAATGTATTTTCAAACTGATGGCACACTATTTCCACAGTATTTCCACAACACTTGCACAGTGTTTCAACATAACTATAACAGGATTCCCACAGTATAGCCACTGAAAGCCCAAGATTCTAACAGAAACACAGGATTCCCATTTGACCTTTCTCATTGGCATGCCAGAATTCTCACCAGAATACCAGCATCCACACTGAAATACCAGAATGCTCACTGGAATTCAAACTGGAACCCCAAAATACTCATTAGAAATCCAGGATCCATACTGTAATCCCAGGATCCATTCTGAAATCCAATGATCCACAACAAAAACTCAAAATCCCCACTGGTATCTCTATGCCTACACTGAAATCTTAGGATCCACACCGGAAATTCTAGGACCCACACTAGAATCCCAGGATTTACCTACACAGAAAAAAATATTTAATTTTCAATGTGATGTAAACTGAAGTCTACTGTAAAAATAAATCAAAATCATGTGTTGTTACAGCATCATGTAAATTTAAATGAATATACATTCAATTTTCAACTAAAAATGGTTGAATATTACATGATCGTGTAAATTTAAAGTGAATTCGATTGAAAAATAATGGATTGGTCGTTGAAGTTTAGGTTTATTTTGATGCTCCAAATATGTGCATGAAAATAAACTTAATTTTACAACATATTTTTAGCTGTGTAGGAAACTAAGTCCCCATGTGTCAATCTCAGGATCCACACTTAAATCGCAAAATCCACACGAATCCCAAGGCCCCTACTGGAATCTCAAGATCTTCACTAGTTTCACGCTGAAATTCCACGACCCACAGGATCCACAATGGAATCACAGTATCCAACCTAAAATCACAGGATATGTACTGAATTACCAGAATTCTCATTGGAAACCCAAAATCCACACTGGAATTCCAATATCCATACTGGAAACCCAGGAGCCACACTAAAATATCAAAATGCACACTAAAATCCCAGGATTGACACTGAAATCTCAGGATCCCCACTGGAATCTGAGAATTCGTACTGGAGACCCAGGATGCACACTGGAGTCCCAGGATCCACAATGGAGTTCTAGGATCCTAAATACGTTATCAAGATTAACATAGGAGTACCAATATTCACACTGTAATCCCAGAACCCACACTGAAAGGATCCACACTTGAATCCAAGGATTCATACTGGAAACGAAAAATCTCCATTGGCATCCCAATATCCACTGTACTCCCAGGATCCACACTAAAATCCAAGGATCCACAAAGGGAACTCGAAATTATCTCTGGTATCCCAATATCTACACTGAAATCCTTGGATCCACATCGGAAATATTAGGATCCACATTAGAATCCCAGGATTCACCTTGGCTACAAAAGTCCTATGTTTCGATTCCTGGAGTTCCAGGATGCATAACGAATTTCCAGGATTCATTTTGGAATCCCAGTATCCATACTGCAATCCCAGGATCCATACTGGAAACCCAGGATCCACACTGGCATTCCAGGATCTACACCACAATCCCACGATCTACGCTACAATCTTCAAATTCACACTGTAATACCATGATCCACACTTGACATCCAAAATCCACAATGCAATTCCAATATCCACATTGGCTTCCTTGAATACATATTGGAATTCTAGAATCCACACTGGAATCGTGGAATTCACACTGGTATCCACACTGGAATGCCTGGAATCTATACAGGAGTTCCAGGTTCCACACCGGAATCCCAGCATCTTCACTGTAATCCCAGGATCAATACTGAAATTTTAGGATTCACACTAGAATACCAAGATTTACACTGGAACACGAAGATTCACTCTGGAATCCCAAAATCCACATTAGAATTCCAGAATTCACTCTGGATTCCCAGGATTCATACTGAAATCCTAGGATATGTACTTGAATATCAATATCGATATTAGAATATAAGGATCTACTCGCTGGAATCTCCGCATTCACACTGGAATCCCAGGATCCACATTGAAGTCCTAGGACGCACACTGGGGCACAGATCGCTTTTTTCGACGTCCAAAACCTCTAGTACTCTGGATATGCATCCTTTGGTGGTTTGGTGTCTTGGACAAAGTATTTTGGAATAATTTGTACTATATTTTGACTCCTTCGGGTTTGATCTAGATAAATTAAAACTGATCTAGATCAATTTTATCTTTTGACAGGAGCGTCCATGCAAAAAACTTTCTTCTGCAAAGTTGTTCATTGAGGCATTTTTCACATTTCTTCGAAAGACACTTACCCCCTATGACACTTCTGCAAAAAAAGCTAAAAAATCCATTATAATTTTCAAGCTTAGAAAACTTGATGAGAAAATATACACAATTACAATTTTTTTGTACAAAAAATGGTCAAAATCAATTTTTGGCTGTTTTTTTTTAAATGTCATACACCACCATTCACATTAGTGGTAGAGGGTAAGTGTCTTCAGCAGAAATGTCAAAAATGCCTCAATGGACAACTTTGCAGAAGAAAGTTTTTTGCTTGGACGTTCCTGTCGAAAGATAAAAGTGATCTAGATCAGTTTTAATTTATCTAGATCAAATCCGAAGGAGTCAAAATGTACGCAGCTAAAAATATGTAATAAATTTCAGTTTATATTCATGCACATATTTGGAGCATTAAAATAAACTGAAATGTCAACGACAAATTGCTTATTTTTCAATCGAATGCACTTTAATTTTACACGATCATGTAACATTCAAGCATCTCTAGTTGAAAATTTAACGTGGTGCTGCACCAATAGATGAATTTGATTTACTTTTACTATACTCTTCTATTTACGCTACATGGAAATTTACATATTTTCATCTGTGTAGTACAAATTAATCCAAAATACTTTGTAGAAAACACCAAACCTCCATGATGCATATCCAGTGTACTAGAGGTTTTGGCCATCAAAAATAGCTATCTGCCCCAGTGTGGGACGCAAACTGGAATACCAGGTTTTACACTGAAGCACAAGGATTCACACTGGATTCCCAGAATTTACACTGGAATACTACGGAAATTTAAGCATCCACAATGGAAACCCAGCAAAAACTCACTGTAATCCTATGATTCACTTTACAATCCCAGGATTCAAATTGAAATTCTACGGTCTACCACGCTGCAATTCCTAGATCCACGCTGAAATGCTTACAGCGCAACCTACTGGAAGAAATCTGAATTAAATAACAGTTTTTCAAAACAGTCTATATTTTTGTGAAAGCACTTTAATCTGTAGTGAGGAAAAATGATCTACACAAAACTTCCTCATAATCTTTTCGATGAAAATGTCTTTTGATATTTTCATGCAATACTATTTCGAAGACATTTTCACGAATTTTATGCAAAACGAACATTTTTTGACACTTTCTAAATGTTTTTTTTTTTAATAATTATTCTGATTTTATGACTTTAATTTAAGCAAAGGTAATCATCATAATGATTTATATATTAAAAGTTAACACCATGAAAAATATTTTGCTATTCATTTTTCAACAATAGACAACCCAAAATCCAAACAACAGAAAGTTAAAATTATAGTTCTATCAATTAAAAAAGAGACTCGTCAGCTCGATTTTTGTAGTACAGACAAAGCAAAGTGCTGACATGTCGGAGAATCGCGAAAGCCTAATTTAAAAAAAAATGCTTTAGCTAGAGATAACTTCATTTTTTTTTTCATGGAGTTTTGCGAGAATTCTTCAGGAATCCCTGTGAAGATTCCTATGAAAACTCAGAAAAGGTATTTTTCAAATTATTTCTGAGAAAATGACCTAGGAAGAATGGAAACTATTTGTGCAATAATTTATCTCGGCATTATAAGCGGAAATCACGAAACAACATCTCAGAAAATTTTTATTAATCCTTGTACAAATTCCTGAAGATATCTCTGAATAAATTTTGTCAACTGAGTTCCAAAGAAACTTTTGAAAAAAAAAATTTCAAGAAATCCTTGGATATCGATGTTGTGCAGAGATTCTTTGAATGGGGCTCGAAATAAGTTAAAATTTCTCAAAAAGTACAACCATTAATAAACAATAAGTGTTACTAGAGCCTGAAGAATCCTCTGACTCTCCACAGTTATCATGGAAAAGATATTGAGATAGTAGGATAAAGTAGGATCTGAGAGTCATTTTAAAATTCCTTTAGGAAAAAAATCCTCATCCAATGACCCTAATTTTCCTACCAGGGGTTCGTCCAGAAATGCCCGAACTGATTTCTCAAGAGGTACTTGAAGAGGCTTTCCAAGAATTTCCTTAAGGAAATCATTCTACAACCAGTGTTGTTACGTCCAATTATTTTCCAAGGTTTTTCCGCAAAAAATTCCTTCACCAATGTTTCTTGTTATTACACCATAAATATTTTCTAAGATTTCTGCAGAAATTACTACGATAAGGTTCAATATGGTTTAAAACTAGGCATTTGTGTTTGAGAAATTATTCTACAAATTATCAATGAAACCTTTCAAGATTTTCTTTATGAATTCTGACTTTTTCAGTTATTATCCAGCCTCAGGGATTCCTTCTAGAAATTTATTTCAAGATCAAAAGCTTATTATTAAGACAAAATTTCGATTTTCTGTTAACAAGTGGATACAGACATTTTATATATTTGGGCATTCAACTCAATGTGATATTTGAAAGTTAAATTCTTATCTAGCATGAGCCCTAGATACTTAACTTCATCTGACCAATTTATTGGAACCCCTCTCAGCGTGACAACATGTCTACTTGAAGGTTTCAAATAAAGAGCTTTTGGTTTATGTGGGAATATTATTAGTTGAGTTTTGGAAGCATTAGGAGAAATCTTCCATTTTTGCAAGTATGAAGAAAAAATATCCAAACTTTTTTGCAATTGACTACAGATGACACGCAGGCTTCGTCCTTTGGCGGAGACCCTGTGTCATCCACAAACAAGGGTTTTTGACATCCCTGAGCTAACTCTCGTAAGTTAGATGTTAAAATATTGTATAATATTGGTCGCAAAATGCTACCTTGGGGAACACCGTCTCTTTCAGGAAGTCTTTCAGATCTGGAGTTCTGATAATTAACCTGAAGTGTACGATTTGACAGATAACTTTGAATTATTCTAGCAATGTATGTTGGAAAATTAAAGTTTGTTTTAAATTTTACAATCAAGCCTTCATGCCAAACACTGTCGAATGCTTTTTCTATGTCTAGAAGATTTTTTGGTACGGATCAAATTTGTTACACGTAAAAGTTGATGAGTGGTCGAATGTCCATGGCGGAATCCAAACTGTTCGTTGGCAAAAATTGAATTTTCGTTCGCTTCTGCTGGATTTTTGTCTGGTTTTAAATCCGGATTCAAAATTGGTACAACCTTAGTATTTTTCCATTTATTAGGAAAATATGCTCATGGAAAACATTTGTCAAATATATCAACCAAGAATGACAAGGTACTCTTTGGAAGTAATGAAACATTCGATCTTCAATCAGCCATACCAAAATAAAAAATTCTCACTCGACGCACCGTTCCTCAACGGGAATTATCCTGACAGCATAATAATAAACATCACCAGCGGGACACGCCTTTCCATGGAAAAATCCCAAAAGCCTTGCCCGTACGAATTAGTTTTGACAAGTGCGTTAATACCGTTCGTTTGTTGCAATTTCTGCTCCCTCCCGTTTGCACCAATATTGGTTGAAACACTTGCAGAAATTCAAAATATTTGGCGAACCTGCGAGCACACCTCGCACCATCATCAGTACGGAGGACGAAAGCGAGACATATTGACTTTTGATAGCGTGCAATTTGCCGGGGTCCTTATCGTTGGATGTTAATCTCATTTGTCGGCAACACCTCGAACCTGAGGAAACCTCAAAATGCCAGTGCGCACAGCTGACTGCCAATCATGAACTGCTGGGACGACAAGGCGATCCTTGGTCTGCTACAGCAATTCGTAAACAGCCCCTTTAGCAGGGTGCTTCGCAATTAGCGTTCTCACTTCTCGATCGTACGACGTCACAAGGTTATCATTACAATGTCGGGTTGGGATACCGAGAAGGGCATGGGTGTAGCCAGAGATAAATTTCTAAAAATTCTTTGGTAATAAACTTAAGACATTCCAAGTATTATTCTCGAAAGAGTTCAACACAAAATATATGAAGAAACATGTTTATAATCCTGAAGGAAATCCTGGCTACGCTCATGGATTATCTCTTGTTCCAACGCAACTACGGGGCAAATCAATTTTTCAACTCAGCCTAAACGAGCAATTCATTACTTTTAAGCAACTGCGCCACGTGGGACCTCCAGGAACCAGTTTTGTGCCCTTCACAGAACGCAAAATCAACGGGGTTGCCCTTCCGCGATGATCTTCGGAAATCTCCGGGTGCATCTTCAATTGCTCTCCTCGCACAGTGCAATCGCAATCATGTCGGGTTGCAACTTTTGAATGCCGATCGCGCCTAGCACCATCAATTTTCGGCAAAGTCCGTGAACCTTCTTGACCGGGTGCAGCCCCCGTTTAATTCTTCCGAAGGTGCCTAGCAGACAATTAGCATGTCTGTGCTGGTGATGGTATACCTACGGTAAATAGAAGGCACGTCACGTCAGCATGATATGCGAGGCGCGTTTAGCCTCCGAAAAGAGCTTCAACATCAAAATATTTTGATTCCATTACGCTTTGTTCCGCAGTTTCCGTACTAAGCTTGAACCCAAGTGCTGGAGATCGCGGATTCGGGGTTTTAGCGGGGAAGTAGTTCCAAATGTATCATTGTATCAATGTGTGTGAGTAATGATTAGGAGTTTTATTAACCCTAGATCTGCTAGATTGCTTGTCTAATCGATAACAATTCGAAATTTGAACCAGTTTGCTACAAAAGTTCGTTAATACCAAATCAATCGTCGAAGGGTTTCTAGAAGAGGAAAAACATGTAGGGCAATCAGAGTATTGAATTGATATACATATATTGCATTGCGAATTATTCCATGAACGATGTTTTGCATTAAAACCATAAATGTAAAAAAAAATGACTTATTACGAGTCAATTTCCAGAAGTTATTTTAAAGCAAATTAACTTACTGCCTAGTGCATTGAAAAGGCAAATATGCAGCTATGGAAGTACATTTATCAAGCTGTGTTTCAACAGAAACGCCCAAAGTTTCAAAAACTTTGGTTTCAAATTACGAAAAAAGTTGAGTCGCCTATGAATGATGATTGCAACTTCTTTACATGCCCCATCAAGTCGATCATTACGATAAACAAAAAAGTTAGGATCTTTTTTGAGTTTGGATCTAGGATTCAAATAAATTTCAGTAATAACTGCAATATGTATGTTATTAGTTGTTATAAAATTAAACAGCTCGTCCTTTTTACCATTCAAAGAACAAACTTTCGAGAACAGAAATATTTTTTGTACGTTCAACACGAGGATACAATGCATACTGGGTATACAAAGGTTAATTTTGCTCTGGTAAGTTCCTCTGACAAGTCGACGTCGACAAAGCCTTGATTTCAGTTCCCAGCCCTGACGACGTCCATGCCTCGATCAAGCCAGTGGTCCAATCCGATCCCAATTCAAACTACAAGTAGTGATTCGATTGTTTATTTTGTTTGCAAACGATTCTCCCTGTACTGCTACTACTGAGACACTTCGGTATTGCTAACCCATCCGCAAAACTCATTTTCATTTTCGATGAGCAAAGCTTCTGCTTGGTGCTATTGTCCGAATTGTGTTGCCACAGATCAGAGGAGAGATCAAGTGGAAGTGGCTCCACAAACACTCTGCTCGTTAATGACCTTCCAACCGAAGACTAGTTACCTACTGAGAAGTGACCCCTCGTCCTCTCCTCACGCACGGGTTCAATAATAGAGGGACTCCATTCCAGAAAAATTGTCTGCCGATTTAGCTCAACTTGACCACAAAACAATTGAAGGCGTAGTTTCGCCACTTGAGAGCGGCACCAGCGTGGGACTCGACTTCCCTCATTGCTGCACTGAAAAAAATGCTTAATATAAATGTAGTGTAAACTTAAGACAACTATTGAAATAAACCAAAATAATTTAATTCTACAGCAACATGTAAATTTAACACTCAATCACAGTCAAACAGACGTAACAATGACGAAACCACGCACGATCATTCCATTTTTCATTGACAACCAGAGGCGCGCGCATCGCTTTTCTTCGCGTTTGATATCTCACACTAGCGCCTTCTATAGGCCTCACGGCATATGATCGTATTCCGTTCAACGTGACCACCAGATGAAGATTGTGAGAAGTGGGCGATGGATTAAACAAAAAATGGTCGAACTGTTACGTCTGTTTGGCTGTGATTCAATTTTCAACTTAGAAATTTTAAACCCTTTAATGATCGTGTAAATTTGAAGTGAATTCGATTGAAAATTAAATTCCCCTTCTGTTTTTTTAGCTGTGCACTCCAGGGGCGACAAACAGGTTAGATCTTTTCGGCCCCCGATTGTTGTTGGTTGAAGTTGCGGTGCGCCTAATTCCAAAATTTCAATGACTTCAAGTTCCACTCCGGGCTGTTATAATGGTCTGGCTGTGGAGGTTGATTAGCTTTGAGGGAAAAATCCGTTCACTTGTCGTTTCGGCGATCATCGGGGTTAACTCTGCTGGGGTGATCAACTGCTGCTGCTCTTGTATGTGTGCGTGTGACGGTGGATTTCGGCTTGCGTGTGACCTTGGTCTTGGCTGAGGTAATTTAGGGGGTTTTGAATTTGCACAGACTTGGACTCTAGTTTGGATGTGCGGTTTGATTAACTTTACGATCAATAGGAAGTGAATGGATTATTTTATTTTGGTAATAACATGATTGCTTGAAATCCATGTTCCTTTGGAACACAAGATTCGAAAGATTCTCTTCTCAAGATTCGAGAGGATCTCTACTCGATATTTGAAACAAACTCTATTTGAAATTCCAATGAATCTCTACTCGAGATCCGGAAGAATCTCTACTCAAAATTCGAGAGAATCTCTTCTCGAGATTCGAGAGAATCTTTTTTCGAGATTCAATAGAATCTCTTCTCGAGATTCGAGAGAATTTCTTCTCGAGATTCGAGAGAATCTCTTCTCGAGATTCGAGAGAATCTCTTCTCGAGATTCGAGAGAATCTCTTCTCGAGATTCGAGAGAATCTCCTCTCGAGATTCGAGAGAATCTCCTCTCGAGATTCGAGAGAATCAACTCTCGAGATTCGAGAGAATCTCCTCTCGAGATTCGAGAGAATCTCCTCTCGAGATTCGAGAGAATTTCCTATCGAGATTCGAAAGAATCTCCTCTCGAGATTCGAGAGAATCTCCTATCGAGATTCGAGAGAATCTCCACTCGAGATTCGAGAGAATCTCCTCTCGAGATTCGAGAGAATCTCCTCTCAATATAAGAGAGAATCTCCTCTCGAGATTCGAGAGAATCTCTTCTCGAGATTCGAGAGAATCTCCTCTCGAGATTCGAGAGAATCTCCTCTCAAGATTCGAGAGAATCTCCTCTCGAAATTCGAGAGAATCTCCTCCCGAGATTCAAGAGAATCTCCTCCCGAGATTCGAGAGAATCTCCTCCCGAGATTCGAGAGAATCTCCTCCCAAGATTCGAGAGAATCTCCTCCCGAGATTCGAGAGAATCTCCTCCCGAGATTCGAGAGAATCTCCTCCCGAGATTCGAGAGAATCTCCTCCCGAGATTCGAGAGAATCTCCTCCCGAGATTCGAGAGAATCTCCTCTCGAAATTCGAGAGAATCTCCTCCCGAGATTCGAGAGAATCTCCTCTCGAGATTCGAGAGTATCTCCTCCCGAGATTCGAGAGAATCTCCTCCCGAGATTCGAGAGAATCTCCTCCCGAGATTCTGAAGAATCTCCTCCCGAGATTCGAGAGAATCTCCTCCCGAGATTCGAGAGAATCTCCTCCCGAGATTCGAGAGAATCTCCTCCCGAGATTCGAGAGAATCTCCTCCCGAGATTCAAAAGAATCTTCATTCGAGATTCGAGAGAATCTCTAATCGAGATTCGAGAGAATCTCCACTCGAGATTCTAAAGAATCTTCACTCATGATTCTGAAGAATCTTCACTCATGATTCTGAAGAATCTTCACTCAAGATTCGAGAGAATCTCCACTCCAGATTCTAAAGAACCTCCACTCGAGATTCTGAAGAATCTTCACTCAAGATTCGAGAGAATCTCCACTCGAGATTCGAGAGAATCTCCACTCGAGATTCGAGAGAATCTCTACTCGAGATTCGAGAGAATCTCCACTCGAGATTCAAGAAAATCTCCACTCGAGATTCAAGAGAATCTCCACTCGAGATTCGAAAAAATCTTTTCTCGAGATTCGAGAGAATCTCTACTCGAGATTCGAGAGAATCTCTACTCGAGATTCAAGAGAATCTCTACTCGAGATTCAAGAGAATCTCTACTCAAGATTCTGGAGAATCTCTACTCGAGATTCTGGAGAATCTCTTCTCGAGATTCTGGCGAGTCGATACACGAGAATATCTATGCTACATGCTTTCTTAAAATTTGTAGTCTAAGTTGATGTCTACGTCTACGTCTATGTCTACATTGATGTGCGAATTTATCATTGCAAAAACCATAATTACAATCCAGCTAACATGAAATAACATCATGTACGTCTGACAAGCTTTACCCAATTCCATCACCAATTGTTTTCAACTGTGACTTCCGTTATGAGCAAACCTCAGAACAAAACCCAAACATCCTTTCTATTATCTCCTGTCTGCCTGTGTAGCACAAACAACCAAAAATCCAGCCCGCAGAACCCCAACTCACAAACAACCGAACCCTTCATATTCTCACGCACTTCAACGACAACATCTTTCTAATTATCCTATTGTTTGCTTGTTTTTCATTGCAGGTACATCACAACAAACGCCCGTTTCAACCTAGATTAAGAAAACCGTCTTCAACCGTCTTGCTGGGCTGGTGGCTTCTTTTGGGCAAACAAACATCATAACCCCCCCTCGTCGAAAAAAGAAAACGGTCGGCGGGGCATGAGGATGAGGTAACTTTGGTTCAACAAGCGCAGCAGTACCTTTGTACCACAAGCTCGAAAACATTCCAAACAAACACGCAAAACGCGCGACTTCCTCCAGTGGCAGTGGCCAAATTTTGCCTCGTTCTGTAACTGGTGTGAAAAACGATCATATTTTGCGAGCGCACACACAAATCGAGCAGTCGGCTTGTTAACATGCGTGTGGAGACTTGCGTTCGGCGGAGCGATCGCAGCGATCGTCATAAATGGAGACATGTGTGAACAATAACGATCACCAGTCGATCATCAAGGTGGTCTTCAGACCGTTATTAGCAGAAGAAAATCTCTATCAAATTTGTGCTCAACAGTTGATTTCTACAGCTTAACTGTATGTCTGGGCATAATTTAAACAGGACTCGTTTTGAAGTTAGGCCCTTTGATGACGTAAGTCTACAAATTGTAATGAAATCAGTGATATTGATACGGGCTTTCATTCCCCGTTACCAAAACTCAAAGCCAGATTGTATATGTATTCTTCACTTCTGGAAAGATTTCTGAATGGTATAACATTATATTCAACTTACACCGTTCTAAAGGCGTAATTGTCATGTATTTATTACAAAGGTACTAACGCAGCTTTAAATATCGTTATTCGTCTTTAAGTTGGAGATGAATCAAAGCCAAACTTCAAATTTTCAAGAGCTCAAATCTAAAGAACCGATTACTCGATTAAGCTGACCCCCTAATCGATTGGTTACCACCTGCTAGTGACCAATTTTCAGCTTAAACGAATGTTTGGTTCTCCAGATTTTTGCTTTCGAAAATTTGAGGTTTGGCTTTGATTCATCTTCACCTTAAATTTGTACTCACCAGTCAATTTCTATAGCCTATAGCTTATTATTGCGCATACTTGTGCAAATTAAAAAAAATCTTTTGTTCCGTTTGGAAGTTACGCCATTTTGATGACACAAGTTGTCATATTCTAAGAAATCAGTAATATCCATACGAGTTTTCATTAACCAAAACATGATTCAATGTTTTGATTCAAATTACGGACACTTAAGGACTCAGGGAAATATAACCCAGCATAGAGCATACAAAATAAATCATTCTGTATGATTCCTTAGCGCTATCGAGCGTCGGAAGCCCTTTACTTTCGAACGGTGGGTGAAGAATATGCTTCCGCAACTTCAATAATTTTAAATAAATGAAAATGTGTGGCCTTTTCATGATTCTTATTCCGGACGCTTCCTCACTTTTGCCTCATATTCCGGACACTTTGAATCGAACTCCGGACAGCTCATGATAATCATTCATGGAACAGTCAAATCATCAATCGAAATCGTTAAACCACCAAAGAGACATCTAAGGTAGTTGGGCATTATAAATTTTCAAAGATATATATGGAAAAAGTTTACTAAAACGAGCCTTGAAATTGAGAACTTTTGAACAGCAAAAATTGAAACATCGCGTGAAATGTTTCCCATACAAAGTAGAGTGTCCGGAATTTGAAGCTGTCCGTAATATGAATCAAAACGGTACTTGGATAAATTCCTAAAAATAATGAAAAGTACTGTGGACTTCATTCCCAGTATGACTGAATGGTACTATATCATGTAAATGATAAAACGACACAAAAATGTGTCCTTGAAGATGTAGCGAACAAAATGTGTAATTTTACATGTTGAATAACACGAAAACAATGTCAAATGGGGTATATTCGTTCCAAAAGGTATGGTTCACGTAGATTTTTCAAGATTATCGGTAAAAAAATTCATTGTATAGTTTCTATGAGGGAAAAGCTGCTAGAAGGTCGCATTACATTGTTTTACATTGATTATGGCCATTTCGGATACCCGGAAACCTGGCACCGGTTCCTGAATATACCCAAAGAGAACAATATCTGTTATCAGTGCTGTTGGACGGCTCGCAATTCAATATTTTTTATCCTGAACATTATAGCTATAATGCCACGGACCAATATGAGGATCTGGTCACAAATGGCTGTATAGCCCGAATACATATTGTTCATTCAAAAGCATCACGCCATAAACTATATAAAATGTCTGTTCAGATTCCTGAAATGAATACCCTTGAAACCTCTAGGGATGGTACACAAATTATGTCACGCTAATTTTTTACTTTTTCGAAGTCTTATTAAAAAGTAGTATTCTCCACTGTTTTTTTTTCTTATTTTACTGTAAGAAACGTCTTTGTTTTTCCATAACATCATGAACACTCAATCGATTCCAAATCTTTTACATGGTTTTGTAGCTAGTTTTGTAGTTCAACACGTTTAAGAAATATTTTGATTAGATTATTGTGCCAAAACTGCTCAAAACCATGAATCTTTCACTAAAACACTATTTTTTTTGAATTTTTGCCAGGCAAACGTTACTATTAAAGCTGAAACAGGTTCCTCTCATTTTGCAAACCATTCTGAAGGTCTTTGCAACAATTGTACCTCGTTTGACACAAAGGCGTTTGGCATAATGGCCGTTTGCAGGCCTGGTAGCGAGTCACTTTTTAGTGACATGGTCACTGTTTTCGACCTGGTCACTATAAAGTTACTATTTGCAGCAAAAAGTCACTTAAGTCACTTTTTTTCAGAAAAATGTTGACTAAAGTCACTTGTTTCGTGATCTTAACTTAAATAGCAGTACAGTAATGTTTTACTGGTTTTTATTATTCTAATGCAAACACTTTTATCAGCATATCAAAATTTCAAGAAAGGAAAGGATTCTTCGCTAACTTTCTGGTAGAATTCAAGTAAATATTGCACAAACATATCTGAAAAAGTTCTGGTAAAGTTTTGAAATTCTTTTACTCTTTTACGAAATTGAACCCACCGAGCATTTAGTTGAATTTTTTGTAGAAATCAACTAAAAATAGCTTGAAGGAACCTTTGACTTATGTTTTGAAGAAAGTTCAATAAAAGTCTTTCTAAAAAGAAGCCAAAAATTATTATTATTATTAGCTTAGAAATTAACTATGTAATGAATTCCAAAATTTTACAAGAAATTCATCATAGCTGCAGATTAAGCCTCTCCTTTTAGTTCTACGATGTCGAACGACTACGCGCTTTGGAATAGCAATAGTCGTTGTTTGAACACACATGGGCGCATGGGCTAATCAATTCGAGATCAGTTTAAGTGTTATTAGACTTTGGTGATAAATTTTGTTTTGGATACTTCGAGTACTAAGTAATATCTAGATTATTGAAATACGTCAAAATTATTCTCTAACTAGTGGTCCCGGCAAAATTCGTCTTGCCATCAAGTAGGCTATTGTGAAACGTCATGTATCCCCATACAAAATGACACATTTGTCTTCTCCTGTTTTCCCGATTATTCCAGAGACTTTTCCAAACTTTTTCCTTACACGATCACGTCGCATGCCTTGTCGAGTGCAACAATGGAAAACTTACGTCAATCTGTTCACCCCTTCTTAAGTTATTTCGTGACATACAAACACCACTCTATTTTAATTTATACAGAAGATTACTATGGCACAGTTTTCTTGGTACGGTTTTCTTGAGTTCATCGAAGCTGGCTTGTGAAAGGGCTAAATTCAAGTAAATTCTTGTTGGATTTTTTCGCCTTTAATTCTTAAATTATCAATTTTGGTGGAAATTCCACAAGAACACTCAGCTATTTTTCACATTTTTTGTAAGGGTCGCCACAAAATATTACACTTGAACTCTTCCTGGAAATTTTCAAGATATCATAAAGCATTTTTCTCATAAACTCGTTCCACAACTCTAGCATATGAAAAAGCTTAATGCCAAAGAGTTATATCACAATTTCTTTCTTAAGAGTTAAGGACTTTTGAACTTCCAGGAGATTTTCTACATTGGCTTTTGTGCGCCCGTACAAAATTTACCAGATTATTTATTGCACACTCTGTTCCATGATGATGTTTTACATCAATCGTAATTCGGTGAAGTTATACGTGAAAATCAAAAATATATTAAGACATAAGTATTTCGAAAAACTTCACTTTTAATTTCACATAATGTGTAGGCTTGTGAATATTTTTAGTTTATGAACGTTTATTCGAGACTTATTTTTGTAGTTATGAAGTCACTTTTTAGTCACTATTTAGTAACTTTTTTGGTAATTTTAGTCATTAAAGTCACTATTATTTCACTTTTTGACCGTTATCAGCCCTGCGTTTGGCATAATGGGTGATTTAGAACTAATATCGGCAAAGCTTTTACCGAGATCAACACGAACGAGCCCAAGGCAAAAAATTTTGGTGGGTTCTCATCAAGCGTGGTGTTCGTTCGGAGATTTGCCAAGCCAAGGATGTAAAAAATTGTTGTAACATTAGAGAGCATTACTAAATAAAACTCGTTGTGGGTCTGATGGAAGATAAATTGGCAAAGAAAGTAAAGGGAACGCTCATAGAACCTTTCGCTGCGGATCAAGCTATGCCCCAAACGGGGCATAATAGTTGATGAAAATTACTTGGTAAAAGAATGTGAAATTTATTTACAAAATATTGAAAGCTTCAATTCAAAGATCTATTATTGCAGCATAATGCAAGAACAGCCTATATGCGAGAGCAGATTATTTTTCATCTGAAATTATTTAAGCTTTACCGCATAAAAAAATCTTCTCACGGCATAACTCGAATTATAATTATAATTTGTTTTCAAATTTGTATCAGAAAACTCATAGATATGACAAATATATTTTTGGTTGACAGTTATAAGACGACTGCCCATAGTTCTTTGGCCAACAAAGATTATTTTTGTTGTGGAGAAAAGATACCAATATAAACCATAATTCTTAGGGAATTTTGATAACAATCAGGGAAATTTCTTTGGAGCAGTAATTCATGGTAGAATATATTCATGACAAAGGATTTTCGCGTCAAGAACTGTCAAAAATTTCGGTTGCGTTGTTATCAAAGCGTTCTTTGAGCCAATCAGTGAGAATCTTTTGGTGTATGACATTTTATCGACTTAAAAAAGCATTATTGAATTTTATGAATAATATTCGATAAGTAATGGATCAACAGAACTTCATGCTTGAAATCTGAAAAATTGTAAACAGCTGGAATTTAATCAGCTCCCAATTTAAAATGTCCAGACATTCAATTTTTCAATCTAAGAGCTGATAGCAGGTCTCATTTTAGACACTTGGTCTCTATTTATATGCAAATCTTCAGTTTTGATGAAAGATCTCTTAAGTCTCTTTTTTAAATCTTGGTTGCAGTGAATTCTAATGCAAAATTATGCAGGCTCCAGAGATACCTTCAAAGACTGTTGCATGACTTCTCAACACGTTCTTTAACCTTATCTCAGGTTTCTCGAGGAAAAGCTTCAGCTGTGGTTTCTCCACAGATATTATCTGGAATAGTTTCCGAGACTTCTACAGGAATCTCTCCAGAATATTTTCTAGAGATTTATCTACCAATTATTCTAGATATTCTCCCAGCGATTTTTCAAAGAATATTTCGAGAAATTTGCTTCAAGAAATTCTTGAGTACTTCAACGTTACTATTCTACTTCTTACCCCAGTCATTTTACCACTAATTCTTTAACCGAATTTTCCAGTTGTTACTCTAGGAGAACTTTTTTTACAGATTTTACAGGTTGATTCCAGACTTTTTGAAAAAAAAAAAAGATCGAGGATTTATTTATTATTATTATTATTTTTTTTTCAAGAAACCCGACAATAATTTCTACGTTTTTTTTATCCACGGTGACTTCAAAAAAATCTCCATTAAATCCTCGAGGGTTTATTCGAGAAAATTTATTGAGCATTTTTCAAAGAATCCCTCAAATTGCACAATTACAATACAGGATCGATTTTATCCTTGTGTTCCTCTATATTTTTTTTCTAGGAATTTCTATTTTGAATAATTATAACTGCAGTTCTTCCAAACAATTCGCAAAAAAATCCCATGGAATCTACAATTGTTTACTTAAGGTTCCATACTAATAAATATTGCTATTGCTGATGTTTTTCAAAGAGTTTGTTAAAAAAAAGCTGCAGGATACTATCCAGATTGATTTTTTTCAATCTTCCTAACAATTTAACAAGAAACTCTCTTAAAATTTCCTCAAGGGTCTATGAGTTCTTCTAGTAAACCTAATTCATGAAGAAATGACTTAAAAACTTGCATAAGTTTCGGCAGAGGTAACTTTAAAATTTGCCTTGCTCATATTTTTTTTGAACATTTTTCTTAATTTCTGAAAAAATTTCATCCACATTTCCATGGTGAAATGCCTGGAAAAAAATGTGGAAGAATACTTGGACGAATCTTTAAAAATTTCCTTGAGAAATTTCAAAAAACTACTGTAGGAATTTCTAAAGAAATCGATGAGGAAATATCCATAGAAAGATCCTACGTAAAATCTTGAAGAAATTCTGGAGGACAATTTCCAGAAATCTCTGGAGAGGCATCTTTGGAGAAAGTGCTGGTTGAATTTTTGAAGAAGTTCTACAATTCGGTTGAAAAAAAACTTAAACTGTTATACTGTTCCATCTAGCTTCAATATGCATTTAAAAAAAACTGGAACTTGAAACAATTTTGAATCAAAATTATTTTGTCATTATTTTTTATCTTACTGTCATTAGAGTATATTTTTAAATCTTCAATTACTTTGTTAAACCCGAAAAAAAACCTGGAAATATCAGCGAATTTCATTTCTGTAAACCAGTACACACTTAAATTATTTCTCCGACCTCAGCAAAATTTATCGCCGAGAACCCAACAGCTGAGAGTTTGGTAATTTTCAATGACGAATCTCGGTACTTATTTTACCGAGATTTCGGCAATCCATGTTTTTGCCGAGATTTCGGCGAACGTTACCGAGATTCGGTAAACGTTTACCGATATATCGGTAAAAGTTTTACCGAGAATCGTCAAATTATTACCGAGATATCAGCTGTTGGGTTCTCGGCGAATCCATTTAAGTGTGTAGACAGTGTCTACTAGACACCCCAGATATTAACGGTCGGGGGAACACCGTGCCGATCGTCTGTTAGCGCTGGTTTTCGTTCTTGTTCTTTGATTTCAGTTTTTTTCCTCTCGTATCGTATGGGATTTCTTGTTTCCAAAACACCCTGGCACAGTATGTGCCCCACAATCGTTAAATTATTTGCAATTTGTTTGCCGAATTCGCAAATCAGCCAGTAGTTACATAGTTGCCTCTCCGGTTTAATGGCGCAGTGTGGGGTTCGTGAAAGAATTTGGCACCAACGCGCAACGCCCGACGACTTCAGATTTCCGAATCCGTTTGAATCGAGTTTGAATGGAACTTGCCGCGCTGTCCGGCTTACGGATTTCGGCTTGAGATCGAACGAAACAGGAAAAACTGACCTTGATCACAACAGCAGTTTGTAGATCTGGCTCGGCTTCGGAGACATCACCTGTCCTTTAGTTTTTGGGTCGTGGTTTTTGACATTAACTTTGATCCAATTTGGACCCACAAGACGACGGTAGCAAAAACAGGCATCGGGTTGCGTGTTTGATGTGGATCAAAATGGACTTGCAAAAAAAAACGACAGAATATGCAAATTTTTGCAAATCTACTGGGAACTGGTTTAACTGGAGCAAGGGGACAACTGTTGTGCGATGGCGAAGTAGTGCAAGAAATCGATCCCATTGAATTTGCACAGTCATTTTGTAAAACTGTTTGTCGATTCGATTTCTTTTATGAGCAAGTTAGGAATATGTTTCAGGAAGCATTAGACCTATTTTAAACAAACTTGTCTAATTGTTTGTTGATTCTGAAGAATCTCTTTTCGAGATTCAGAAGAATCTCTTTACGAGATTCAGAAGAATCTCTTTTCGATATTCGGAAGAATCTCTCCACGAGATTCGGAAGATTCTCTACTCGAGATTGGGTAGAATCTCTTCTAGGAATTCAGTAGAATCTCTTCTTTTCTCGAGATTCGAGAGAATCTCTTCTCGAGATTCGAGGAAATCTCTTCTCGAGATTCGAGAGAATCTCTTCCCGAGCATATTAGGCATATGTTTCAGGAAGCATTAGACCTATTTTTAACAAACTTGTCTAATAACTTGTTGATTCTAAGAATCTCTTTTCGAGATTCAGAAGAATCTCTTTTCGATATTCGGAAGAATCTCTCCACGAGATTCGGAAAAATCTCTCCACGAGATTCGGAAAAATCTCTCCACGAGATTCGGAAGAATCTCTACTCGAGATTCGGTAGAATCTCTTCTCAAGATTGGGTAGAATCTCTTCTAGGGATTCAGTAGAATCTCTTCTGGAGATTCGGAAGAATCTCTTCTGGAGATTCGGAAGAATCTCTTCTAGAGTTTCTCTAGAATCTTTTCTCGAGATTCGAAAGAATCTCTTCTTGAGATTCGAGAGAATCTCTTCTCGAGATTCGAGAGAATCTCTTCTCGAGATTCGAGAGAATCTCTTCTCGAGATTCGAGAGAATCTCTTCTCGAGATTCGAGAGAATCTCTTCTCGAGATTCGAGAGAATCTCTTCTCGAGATTCGAGAGAATCTCTTCTCGAGATTCGAGAGAATCTCTTCTCGAGATTCGAGAGAATCTCTTCTCGAGATTCGAGAGAATCTCTTCTCGAGATTCGAGAGAATCTCTTCTCGAGATTCGAGAGAATCTCTTCTCGAGATTCGAGAGAATCTCTTCTCGAGATTCGAGAGAATCTCTTCTCGAGATTCGAGAGAATCTCTTCTCGAGATTCGAGAGAATTTCTTCTCGAGATTCGAGAGAATCTCTTCTCTTGATTCGAGAGAATCTCCTCTCGGGGCTCGAGAGAATCTCTTCTCGAGAATGGAGAGTATATCTAATGGAAATGGAGAGTATTCTCTGAAGAATGGAGAGTATCCGTTCTCGAGATTCGAGAGAATTTCTTCTCGAGATTCGAGAGAATTTCTTCTCGAGATACGCGAGAATCTCTCCTCGAGATTCGGAAGAATCTCCTCAAGAATTGGAAGAATCTCTCCATAAGATTTGAAAGAATTTCTCCTCGAGATTCGCAAGAATCTCTCCTCGAGATTCGGAAGAATCTCTGCACGAGATTCGAAACAATCTCTGCAAAAGATTTGACGGAATCTCTGCAAGAGATTTGAAAGAATCTCTCCTCGAGATTCGAAAAATCTCTTCTCAATATTCCGAAGCATCTCTCCTCAATATTCATATCATGAGGACATGTCTGGAATTAAATGTTAGTGTGACATCCATAGCCCATTTTAATAAACGTTTTTGAACACCTGATCGCTTATTTTATGAATAAAATTTGGACAGAAGGCGATGTCGTTACGTGTGAAAGTAACAGTAATATCATCAGTGTTGCCGTTTCGTAAAATGTACTATTATCACTACAGACCGAGTAAACCTCTGCATCTTCATGATTATCATAGGAGAGGGTTGGCGATTGGGTTATAGTTATTCGATTCTAGAACCTGACGTGTTATAAATACAAGTTTTCAATTGAAATTGTTTAATGGAGTGTCTTTATAGACGATTCTTTCAAAGCAATTCATTAAGAATCATCTCAACCCATCATTCAAAACTACTCACATACAAAGGCAAAAAATTCGCGTGAATCCCCGAAAAAACGAACGAAAAAAAACTAAAACACACAAAAAAATCGCTTCTTCTAGCATCATGCCGCAAAACTGCATCATCCATCTCGCACGTACACACGAACGCATGCTACCGACCGATCTCCACTATGTAGGTACCTCTACAGTAGTGATGATGACCGGCAGATTGCAAAGGCGCACGCTGATGATGTTCGACAACGACGACCAAACGACATCCACCGAGCGGCGGCGGTCTCCGGTGCTTCTTGTATGGTGCGGGGGTGGTATGGGTGGAAACTGCCGCCGCGCCACCATCAGAAGCCGGACGATGCTGTCGTCGCACCAATACAGACCGCCTTTTGTAAACATAGTAAGCTGCAGAAAAAGTGGTGATGATTTTTTATGTGTATCCACGGTGTGCAATTTTTTTTTTCGCTAGCCGATTTTTGGGCCATTTCTAGCTAGGAGCCGTTCTGTACACATGTCGGACACGCTCCCACTTTCCTTTTTATGGCCACGCACACATACACCAATCAGAATCGAGTTAGTAAGGAGATGATTTTTTCGGTATTGGTATTTTTTTTCATGCGATTGAATGTTGCAAAAATGCTAAAATCGACACATGTCCAGTCGTTTGCGAATCAAGATTGGTTTCCATTCATTTCCGGCACTGGAATCCTTTGCAAGTTACGTAACTCAACCACAGCGATGACATTTTCTGAAAACACTCAAGGTACTTCAAAATCTCGATTGAGACACGATAACTCATCGGCAGCGAATTAAAGTAGGCACGTTGCGTTCTTTTGATGAATCCAGTCACTTTCCTGTTTCGAAAAAAAATCCCAGGTAGGCGACGACAGGTCGTCATCGACTCCGAACTTTTGCGAGAGGAGTGTGCCTCGTGCAGTCTCTAGAATAACAGAGATTGCACTCCGTCGTCTGACTAAAGTCCCGGTGAGGGAGATGCTGGGAACCTTCGGACCACTCAGACTCAGACCCAGTCCGTTCTCCGTTCTGGCGTTGGAGTTCCGTTCGTTTCCAATTGGAAGACGTTCTGTCTCTCTACAATAACAGAGAGCGCTCACAAGCGGCGAATGTGCTCTAAAACAACACCAGCAGCCAGACAGGCAGGGAGAATGAGTGCCTCGGTAGTCGTCAGACCACACGGGGGACCAGTTTTTTGCTAGAGGACAATCGAGTTCAATTTCATCCGTGAGTTCAACGTCGGCGCGTACGGGTGTGTTGTGCATATAAAAAAACCAGTGGTCTTGTGTTTATTTAACTTCTTTTTTGTACAAATTCTGACAAACTGGTAGATCCGTGTGATTAGACAAAAGTTTGCTAATTAGCTGGTCCAAACCGGACAGCAGATGAGATATTCGCTTGGAACCCATCTGGTGGACGTGGGGATAACTGGTGATTAAAGATTACCCAAAATCCCATCAAAAGCATCTAAAAGAACCTTAAAAATTCAGCCTCCAAGATCCGATCGGTGAAGGCAAAAAAAATATGGTGTAGGAGAGCGAAAAAAGTGAAGGTATCTTATATTGAAAAAAATCATGGCGTACCGCCACCACTACCAAAAACCAGCCCCGTGAGATACACGTATAGTCGTAGTAGGCTTGCATCAAGTATTAGCCATCGTCCCAGTGCTGCTGCTCGGGAGAGTTTGCCAAAATAGCCGCTGTTTCGTGTCGCACCCGCGCGCGCGCTCGTGAGTGACCATTGAACACCAAGTTTTTTGGCAAACTGTGTGAGTGACGTCACGTTCACGCCGCCTCCTCTGCCACCTTCCGTGTGACTCTCTCATCGGATTGTGTGTCACCGTGTGTGAGGGAAGATTGAATTTTTTGCACTTCTCACGCAAGCAAAGAAGAATGCCAAAAAACGAGTTTCATTGATTTGGGCAATTGCTGAAAATTGGCAGTTCTCGTCGGTCCGGTGGAATCGATTCTCGCGCAAAAACTCCAATCTGGTTCGGAGTTCGCGATTCGGTAGCATAGTTTGGAGTTATCTGCGAACGGCTGAGACACGTGTGATAACGATTAGACACGGCGTGAAATGAAAGCGAAAGTTTGACGAGTTGTTTTTCTACTTCTAACTCGCCGCTGATCCTCCATCATCAGGAAGAAGAAGAAGAAGTGAAGATTGGTACATTAGGTGCCCGGATCCGATCCGATTAGGTCTGTTCGAGTTTGAGATCGGATTGGGTGCCCAAAATCTGCCAAGCTGGCTCCGGTTTTTGGACAATTGGTCATCACGACGGCAGCGAGCACGGTGGAAAATGGCAAAATTCCGCCGACGGCTGTCGTCCAGATGAAGCGGGAAAAGAGCGAGGAAGCCGAAGAGCTGGACGTTAAGGTGAGTGAATCGTGATACGGCTCGGGGGAGTGTGGTATCGAGGGATTCCTTCAGGAGAAGAACATCAGAAAATCTGAAAATGCGGCTACGAAAGAATTGTAACTTAAGATTTTGGAAGTTAAATATTGGTGGACCACCATCCGTGGTTCCGTAAAACGTTATATGCAATTGAGCCTTGATATACTTAAGTTGAATGTCGGCTCCGTAAAGCGTCATACGCAATTGAGCCCTGGAATATATGAATTGAACATCGGCTCCGTAAAGCGTTATACGAAATTGAGCTTTCAAATACATAAACTGAACATCGGCTCCGTGAAGTGTTATACGCAATTGAGCCTCAAATAAAGGAATCGGAAAACAATCAACTCAGCCTTCTATAATCAGTTACAGTATGAACTTCAGATGAAGAGAAACCCTAAGTATAATCAAAGGAAGCATAATATTTATACTTTTCAGCAGTTTTTGCAGAAATCGTTTTCAATTGATTTCGAAGATCGGATCGTAGTGTGCCGCGCGCGAATGCGGATGTCAAAAATTGTGTCCCGCATTTTTTTCCGCTGCCAAAAAGAGTTTTAAGGATTTTCTGCTGATGGCGGGAAGGATTTCCGCTGTATCTTGTGTTTCATTGAAACTGTATTCTCCAACGGTTAAAGTTTACTTCGCGTCCGTTATAGTATATAGGAAGAAATTGTTAAACTTTAACTGTTAATAGCTTAGTCCAACCGTGAAAGTGTATGTGTTAGCGGAACATTCTGCAACTGCCCCATTGGAACGGAATCAGAAGATATTATCTGAACAGCTGAAGGGAATTCCAATGTAAAATGCTGAAATTGGTGAGTTTGTTCCAGTTGGAAAGCTTAATTGTTATCCAATTATATTTTTTTAATGTGATCCAATGACCATCAAGAATCTGGCTGAAAAACAAACACATTTCAGTTATAACCATTCTATGTTTTGTTACATTCAAAGTTTTGTTAGTCTCAAAGTTAAAATTAGATGCCTCGCGATTTGTCGGAGCTTTATTTTGTTCCTTTTTTTATTCCGATGACCCTAGAGGGATCGGTTCTGCTTAAAAATCGCAGAGCAGAAAATTACTCCCCTACTTTTTGTTTCAACCACTACATTAACATATTTCTTCTTTTGTTTAGTTACACGTTAATCGTACCCACGCGACATTTTATTTATTTATTTATTTTTTTTTCGTTCCGATGACCCTGGAGGGATCGGATCTGCTTTTAATGATTACTGAGCAGATAACCAGAGCTTACACTACTTTCATAAAAACGGTTGATAGTACTATTCGATGCCAAATAATCTATACGGTAAATAAAACACATGTTTTCTTTTTTGAATGCCGGCATTCAAAAGATTAAAACTTAAAAAAATAAACAACAAATGCCCTCGGTCTATCGCCAGCTTTTCAGGCGAATCCTGACAATATACCTATCCCAACCTCCACCTCCGTAGCACTTATGAGGGCGTCGCTGAGTCGGTGGCCTCTCATTAAGTAAGTGCTACATCAACATTTCCTTCCCCTATCCCAAGTTACGGTAAAGATGGGCGTGGCCGGGAATAGCGATGTTAATGCTATTGGTATTCTTCTTCATGATTGGATCAAGGTTCACTCCCCAGCCTTGTTCCTAAAAGCAATCTGGATTAGATTATCAAAAATAAACATTAATATTGCTAGTATCCAATCTACGAAGTATACCGTAACTACGCTAACGCTAACGCTAACGCTAACGCTAACGCTAAATCGTTTTCAATTGATTTCGAAGCACGATCAAGCAAATGGAGAAAAAGATCGCATCTTTATTTGTCCATGATCGGTAATGATTCCCAAGTTGTAACATGCTTGATAAATAGCAGAAGCAAAAGAGAGCCTTAAAGACAGAGAGAGCGATGATAAAACCCGTTTTTAAGCCAGCTTGTTTAAATGGGTTCTATCATGCTCTGCTATCCCTCGATATAATTAGAGCTGTAGCAGTATACGATAAACAGACTCTCATGATATATAACAGATCATGATTATTACAGAGAGCAAAGAAGTCAAAAATCCCTCCACTGGAAGTCCAGAAACGATATACTTTAAAATATCCACAAATACAGAGAATCTATTGTATGTTGATCCGTTGAATCTGTTGTATGCTCCTGTGAAGCGATCAACGAAATCGGGATCGTGTTCGGTTCGCGTAGTAACTACACTATCGGTATCGGTCTTACATGTATATGCTCACGTTTTCGAACAAACCCTTTCCAAACTCCCAGTGTTTTCTTGTGGAAGTGAAGAGGACTCCTCAACTTCCACAAAGCAAGTATCACGTCAACATTTCTCTCTCATCCCCAAATTGACCTGCATTCGGATGAAGCCGGCGCCGTTATTATTTGTTATAATAACGAGAGCATCAGTACATACGCATTGAGAATGCTACTGATCCTAAGTAGCGTCTGTGAGTTCCCTGTGCAAGTACAGCTATTCTTAAAATAACGGAGTAGCAACTGCGGGCGGTTAGTCATGCTCATGCTCATATTTTTTTAAATAAAATCTTCAATATTTGTGGTACCCAAAGTGACGCATTCTACACCACACATCCCCGCAATCTACTCGGCGTCCAACACAAACAAAATATCGAAAACGAGAAGAAAAAACTAACGCCAACATTAGAGCAGCACTCTACCTTCCCTATGGCTTTTGGTAGACGCCCGAAAAACAGAAGAGATGGAAAAAAACCTCAGTATGTAGGTACTGGATTGGAGCGGGCGGTTTTGCAAAAAAGCGAATGCAATTTTTCGTATGTTTTATTGTTATTGTTATTATTTTTTTGTGCTGGCGATTCGCCGCATATCAGATTTTGTTATTTTTATACCGTTCACATTCGCGTTCGCAGGCTAATCCTATACACGGGAATGGGTGTATGGTTGTTCGATAGTCGGTGGTATTAGAGAGCGAAAGGGATTTTATGCGAATGTAGGAAACGGCGATAGAAGTGGTCGCTGTTCTTGTGAGGCGGAGTCAGGGTTGTGTTGAAGGGGGCTTTATTGTCTTTGAAAATAAAAACAAAAATTGGCTCATTTTTTTTGGTTTTGATTATAATTTCGGTCGTAATATAAGTCGGAAAGGATAATTTAGACAAGGGAGGAAAGTCATGTAATGCATTATTTAGACACATTTATCTTACTATTTCATGACGACCATTTTCATAACAATTACAAATTGACTGCAAAAATATAAAAAATGTGAATTGCATCAACAGAACATCTGTGATACCTACGAATGCAAGAGCATGTAGGGTGCAGAACCACTTCACTTTGACATGGGGTGTTTTTCTCAGCCGAATTGTTTGAAACTTTGTAATAAGCAGCGTATGACGAATTTTGTGGTTATGTAGCTTTCTCCGGCTCCCTACAATGTACATTTCAAGAACATAGGGGAACTTACGTATTCTCGGCAGTCTAAGCTGAAGCCACTCTTTTTTTGTTATTGTCTCGGACATGCGCACACATATTACGTGTCTATCTATTTACAATTATGCGCTTCTCAATCCTCTATTGATTCACACCGACAGACATGTGAAAAACTTCTTGGAAACGTTTTTACAACGCTTGGAACATCTCATGTCAGTGTGCCCATTGTCGGCAGCCTCGTTCTCTTCGGAAGCCTTTCCCATAATAACTGCTGGTAAATTTGTTCGGCAACTTCAAATTAGCCGCATTTTGAGGCGTAGAGTAAGGTGGGGCAAAAGCTCGACCTTAGTGGTATAATCAAAGTTTCCAGGAAAACAATAGCAGTTAAAACAAAACAAATACCATACAGTGAACCGTCAACATATTGGCTATAATTTTGCTGAACATACTTGGGTCAAAATATTTACCCATTTTTAGTTATAACAGTTTCAAAATTAATTGTCTTATTCGAACTTTTGCCCCACCGGTGGGGCAAGAGTTCGAATCTAGTGTGGGGCAAAAGTCCGCTGGCTAAAACATAAAATATCGATCCTTTTATGATAGGCATACTTTACACCAGCCGTGAACTTAAGTTTGACGAAAAATACACACTAAATTTTCATCAAAAAATTGCCCAAAAGTGGGTTAATTGTAATATACTCAAAAATAGCAGTTTTTCACAAAACTATGTGAAAATGTAAAATTTTGGTGACAATTTTCACACAATCAGACAAATTTAACTGAATTTGAAGAAAATTTGTGGGTTTTAGGCAATTTGCAAATTTTTCCGTGATTTTATACATGGGTCGAACTTTTGCCCCGCTGATTCGAACTTTTGCCCCACTATGGGCCAAAAATTGTTTTCAAGCATCTATGCAAAAACTAATACACCTCAAAGCAACCTTATGATAGGCTTAGAAACGCCCTTACATAAAATATTGAAAAAGATTTTATCTTAAATTGATTCCATGCAACGAAAGTTTGACCAAACATTACAATATTCACGTCGAAAAACAACAAATAGTTATAACTTTTCCAAATCTCAATCGATTTTTATGATATTTGGATTGAAAGTCTCTTACTTGAATAGAATTCGAACCACCATGACATTTATAAGATTTGTTTTGAATTGAGCGAGAAATCTGAAAAAGAAACTCTTACCCCACTCGAACTTTTGCCCCACTTTACTCTATTTGTCTTTGATTTCACGGCTTCTCTGGCGAAATTGTTTATTCGGTCTTGGAAATCTCGAAACCAAACTTTTGACCTATGACTTGAATGACTGGTTCATTGATTTTGAATTCCAGATTTATCGGCCATAATTTCTTGAGTGCTCTTCACATGATAGAAAATTTTGATCGATCTAATGCTGAGAAAATTAGCCTTGTTTTTCAGTGTCTATCGAATTTCGCCATAGAGAGTTTCATTTGGACATGTAATCACAGAGATATAGAGAAAACACTTTGGTATGTTTTTCTTCTGGGGGTGAACCCAAACTTTTGCTCGGGAGTGTATCTATAGGTAATTTGACAAAGAGTCCAGAAATGGTCGCCATAATGGCTGTTTAGATTCCATCTTATATTTTCACGAACATAGTTTGCGGGGTTCACGAAAAGCTTCTCGTTGTAAGTGCACTTCGTAATCATGTTGAATAGTATTTTCAGCTCTAAGTGACTTGTGGGTCACGCAAACCATTACTTTTGGAAATGCAAGTATGTATCCGAGTGATGTGTGATATAGGTGAGCATTGTGCGTACACTTAACTAAAAAGAGGTCTAGACAGCAACTAAGGGCCCTCCACAACTCATCAAAAATTCTTCATAAACCTTGTCAGAAATTCGAATCGACAATCCTCCCAGACATGAGATCTACTCAGATCAATTTGAGAGATATGTGATTGAAAATCCTCCAAAAGTGATGGCGAAACCCGTTCAGAATCTGTAGTGATCGATCTTTGGTAACTTTGAGAGGATTTTCGGAATAGAATAAGATTCGCCCAAGAACTTTCCAAGTTTTTTTTTTTAAGATCTCGCTAGGAAGCAGAAAAACTTCATTGGTGAACTTTGTCAAAAGTTGAGAAAAAATACGCCAGGAAGTTTCCATGGTTATCCCATGGTTATCGTATTAGGAAGATTTTCAAAGTTTAACTTTGCAATAAAATGAACAAATACTCGAGTTGTAAGAATTTTGACATCATTTTCAGATTCGGCGGACCCAAATTCAGTAAATACGGAAAATTTTTATTCTTAAACTTGCTTTGTCATATGGTGATCAACATCGCCCCGGTGTGTCATTTCAATTTTTTGATATTAACACTTTTTTATCATATGTTAGATATCACTTCATGAATAGTCGATTACATAAACTGATAAAGATTAATGGAGTACTGATTTTGTCGATTTTTTTTTTACAATCTTGGGATTCCCAAGGGTAACACAACAAAAAGTTGTAAAATAGTGATCAATTTACCCCTGGATTACGGTACACGAATTCCACAACCACTCTGTACTCTACTCTGTTATTATGCCCATAATATTTACTGCAAGAAAAGCCGAGCAGAAGAGACGGTATATCAACCTAGAAATTCTCTTACCAATTTTTGCCAGAGTTCTTCCATTGAAGCTTTGCAAACGGAATTCCTTAAAGCCTTTCATGAATGCCTTTAAAAATTGTTGTAGAAGTTAAGCCGAAAATTCATCTGTAAATTCGTAAAACACTTTTCAAAAACACGTTCAGTAATTCCACCTGAAACATGTCTGCTAGTTTTCTTACAATTCTTCTAGAAGTTACGCGTAGAATAGAACTTTGTATAAAAAACTGAACAGTGCTGTAAACATTCGACACTTTGCGCGACGTTCGTTTCGTTGCCATGGTCAGCAGTCACAGCACGAGCGGTAGAATGAACGTCGACAAACACAAAAAAGTGTCAATTGAATGTCGTCTGATACGATGAAATTTGCATAAATCATAAGTTTTGCAAAGAATTCAGACATTGGATCATAAATAACATGGATAGTTTGATCTTGTCTGTTATATCGATGTGACACACATACAGTGAAAGCAGAATAAAAACAAACAAAACCAAAACGCTTCAACGCGAAGCTATCATGGCCAATGGCATTCAATTGACATTTTTCTTTTCGACATTCGTTTGATCACTCGTGTTGTGAATGTTTAGGGGAAGCGCTGCCGAATATCAGCGAAAACGTGTCAACTACCGTGATTGCTTACAACACTGAAACTGAATAATATATAATTTCCACAAGAACGGTGGGATTCCGTTTTTGACAACAAAGTCTAAATTTGCAGTTGCTTATAACAGAGCCGTGCCAAAATCGGAACTCATTAAAATGTTGCTACATCATCCTCATGAAATCATATGATATCGAGACTGTGAAACTGTGCATTTCGAAGCCGATTTTCATAGAGTTGGACTGTACTATGAATCTTAAGCCCCTTAATGTTGATTGTTAAATGTTAAATGTTAAAGAATACGAAAAAATCACTGTATTTTTGCAAAAAAAAACGTGTTTAAAAAAGGTTCCACCAAACTGCGTGAGTCTTATAATTTATTGAACAATTAAAATCAGCATATCCTAAAGGCCCTCGCGTAAACTACAAAATATGGCAATAATGGCTTCTTTAAATTATGTTTCTGACAAAGTATGAGATGCTTTACTTAACTCAACGAATTGACTGCAGTTAAAAGGGCAAACACAAACAGCTATATCTCATGATCCATAAATGCGGCCCATTCGCCCCGAACGAGGAGCAAAACAACTAAAAAGCCGAACCTCAGTGCGTTGCCTCAAATTTGAGTACTGAGAATTGATTGAATAGAACTTAGCCGAAAGGTATTTTTTCACACGATTGTAAATGAAAACAACTTCAACCCCATCAACATAAAATTGGGTTAACGCCCAAACAACCCAAATTAAGTGGAATAAACTATCTTTTGAGTACTTTAGTTTCTCCGTGTAGAATACATAAATGAGCTTCCTTTAATTTTTATTTGAAATGAGTTTTAATGGGTTTTTAAGAAGTTGAGCTTGATATATGTTATAAACCTACCTATCAACGGATATTGCTTAGAATTTACATATGCGGAAAGGGTGACTAGAAATTTAGAGTTTATCATTTAAAATCTTAAATGATAAATCGCTGCGATTTTGGTGAAAATTCTCCAGTCTCTGAAAGAAATTTTCAAAAGTTTATTTTCCCTAGTAACCACTAATAATTAAAATACTACTAAAAATCCACACAATCCTTATAGGAATTCGCAGGACGCCATAGAAATGCTTAGAGTTTATTATGAGTTATCATATTTCGCTCAGCATCCCCAATAACCATTTATACATTCTCAGGATCAAGAATTCTTTGAAAGTTCTGAGAAGCTCCCTAAAACCAAGAACACACTAAGGATTTTCCAGGGTACAGTTAGGAAACTCATAGAACCAGCTCGTAAGGGACATTTTGATTATTTAATGGGATCCGTATCGTTGACAATCTTGTATAGAATGTTGAATTGTCATTTAAAAAATGTCTAACAAAGAGGCTAAGCTCTTATTAATTGTAAAATTGTAAAAATAACAATTAACACACTCTCAATCGTATGTATCGCACGTTTCAATGATATTAATGAGAACAAAGTGTAGTTTGGACGGTATTCACATTTGTTGGGGGTGATGTTAATTGGCGCATTGGAATTACAAAAAATGATTCAAAATAGTGGAATGTGCACATTTTTTATGGATTATATTGGGGATTTTGCCCTCCAATAGTAACGCACTCTGTTGGATTTTACATACACAATGTAAGTAAGTCCATAATAATAAGAACTGTGAGCTTAAAACGTGAGACTAAATTTATGATTGAAACTCTGTGTGGGTCATAAACTTTTTATTATTTGTATTGCTCCTATACTAATGTTTAATCTACGAAGTATACCGTAACTACGCTAACGCTCTTGTGGCAGTGCTTGTGCTTTGTTCAAACGAGTTTTTTTTATGTGTATCAACTACTGGCAGACTCATGTGGGCTGATCATACAATATGATTTTTTGAGAAAAGAGGTTGATCTCTAGTTGAGATACTAGTGGAGAATAAAAGCTTTATGAAACTTTGCGAATGCATAACCAATAATCATCCCGAATATAATACGTACCGTTTTGATTCGAATCCCGGACAGCTTCAAATTCCGGACACGGATTTTACTCGAAATGTTTCAAAATTTGCCGTTAAAAAGTTCCCAATTTGAAAGATGATTATAATAAACATTTTCTATAGCAATCCATGAAAATTTACAATGCTCAACTAGTTTTGACGTCTTTCTAACGGCTTACTGCGGTTAATTATTGATAAGACTATTCTAACTGTGTTTTTCTAGAACTGTCCGGAATTCAAATCAAATCGGCCGAAATATGAAGCAAAAGTGTGATTGTGTCCGGAATAAAAATCATGAAGAGGCTGAATATGTTTGTTTATTAAAGAATTCAAGATGCGGCATCCAAATCTTCACCCACCACTCGAAAGTGTTTGCAAGGCCTGATTAAGCGAAGGTTTTATGCAGAACGATTCAATTTATATGTTTTTCGATAAGTTATACTTCACTGAAGCCTAAAGTGTCCGTAATGTGAATCAAAACGGTACATCCCGAATAAGCGCGTACGAAAGCTCTTAATAGTTGTGGGATTTAGGGAAATATCGACGAAGATGGGACTGTGGGATGTAATTCTGGAAGATAAAACTCAAATTCTTTAGAAAAAAAAATAGAATATGAAAATGTTATGCTTTCATGGGCACATGGAAAAAAAACATATTGGTAAATACAACCAAGGTCAAAATTTGCACAAACAAATTTGAGTTTGCTCCAACTTTTCACGTTAGTTGCTACAAACTAAAGTTTTTTGGATATTTTATGAAATATTTGCATATAAAATCAACCAAATTGTGTTAAAAACAACCAGAATTTTTTTGTTTTATTTGGAAATACAAAAAAAAATTAACAAATATGTTGGGTTGTTTCAATTTAAATACTGTGCATTGCGCGATTATTTATCGCGACGGCGACCTTGAAAACTTCTTAAAATGCTTGTAGATCGTCGCAGCTACTTCAAATCGTTTTGTTGTCTTCTGCGCGATTATTGCTGATTGTCCAAGGCATGATCGCACAGAAGACACCAAAACGATCTGAAGTAACTGCGATGATCTACAAGCGTTTTTTAAGATCGCCGGCGCGAGAATTTTTTCGCGCCACGCATAATACTCATCAATTTGAAATTGCCTATTATTAGTTCGAATCAAAAAAAAAATTCAATCTAATTTACAATTCATCGCAGCCGAAACCCTGACCCCATTATTTGTGGTTAAACGTAAATACCAATAAAATTAGATATTTTTCATGAAATTATGATTTTAAATCATAAATTGAGATTATCGTTTGATAATAATTACGATTCTACATTCCTCAAGTGGCCATCATCTTCAAAGCATTCGTTGGTTGCATTCATACTGATCTGTTGAGAAGATTTATTATTTGAATAATAATTACAATTCAAAAAGCGGTGAAGAAGTTATTGTTCTGGGCTTTACCTACCTATAACGTACACTGTGTTTCTCGTTGCGCCATATTTCGAAGCCTGGAATAGCAAAACCCTTTCGATTTAGTGCGTGTGCCACCTACAACTATCTGCTATTCAATTTTCATTGTGACACTGATCATTAGCATCTTTGTTATTTCAAACCTGGTCGATTTTTCGCCGAGCAGTGATGTGCTGACAGAATTCTTAACGGACAGCGCAAATAAATAGAAAAATTCTTTCACCATATGTCTTTAAAATAAGAAAAAGTATACATGGCTGGTAGTGAATCATATTGTGTTGATTTGATCCCTATTTGAAATAAATTTTCATTTCTACACGATAGTGTTTAATAGAATTTCGCCTGATTTTTTTCAGGACTCGTATGAGATTTGAAACAAAAGCATGAAACGAGCTCACCAATTGATACTTCATGCTTGACTTAGCAGCTATAATCCACCTTCAGCTTCGCTCAATACATACAGACCCTGTAATAATTGTACCATATATTCTTCTGGATTTACTAAACTGGGAATTTATCCATAGCAATTCTACCGTTTTTCATAGAAATAATGCAAGAATATATGACGTCAACGAAACGCAATTATCATCCTGAAATTATAGATTTCCAGAATTGTATTCTTTCATTACTGTTTGGATAAAGTTTGTCCACTCCTTTATTATTCCCTCTGCAAGGCACAACCATTATCTTGAAGATGCGTCAATCCCAATGAAATTAGGTGACCTAAGCAGGGCGATGACGCCCTCCCCTACCTCTGCCTATGTCGCCAACGCCGAGATTGTCCCCTGTTTTTTGACCATCGCAAAGCAAGCGAAAAAAAATACGGAATTTGCATAAGTAGTGGTGATTTTTTTCGTCTTTCGCTACCTGCTGCCCGCCGTGCGGAGTATTGCGTCCATTAGGTTTTTGCATATACGCGAAAAATGGACTGGAAAAAAAAAAATCATTTTCCAAGCCGGTCTTTTTGTAGTTGCTGCTGTTGCTTTTGTTGGTGTTTTCGAAGGAACCCCGCGCACCGTTGCATGCATGGGTTTCGATTCTCCTTCCTCTTTGGTTGGACGAATTCGGCAGAAGAGGGTTGCTCTTCGTTGCGCCTTCCGCCATCTAACCGGGTTTGATTTGGAAATTAGCAATGAATTTTAACTTGTTGATTTAGTAGGAGAAGCTGAATAATGAATTTGCTTTCAAATTGATGGTCGGAATTCTTCTAGAATGTCCCTTAGATTAGGATCACCTCTAAGGACCACAGACCGCTCCCATCCAACTAGTCCCTCCTTCATCCCAAGAAAAAGATGTTTCAAGAAACGACTTGGAAGAAATCGCCGAAAGCGATCTAAAACAGCTCTGCCTCTTGAGCCTTGCACTTAGCAAGAGTGTCACCCCACACTGCGAGCAGTGTGACAACAATGTCTTGGTACAACTTTTTTCGGGGGAGCACCACCAATACTAAAAGGGGGGACAATCTCTAACACCCACACGCGACCAGATGCTTGGGAGACTGAGTTCCTCGTGGGCCTTCTCACCTCTCAATCTTGGCAGGAGGTGGCGTAGACTGAAGACAAGATTCACGAGAACAAAATGCTGGAGACTGCCAAGCTCTAAGAGGCGCCCGTCTTCAGCTCCTTGACAGCATCTAGCTAGAACGACACACTAACTTAGTCTTCAGAAGGCATCTAATCTGGCTTTCGGTACACATACACAAGCCACTGAGAAGAGCTTGAGTGACTCTGTGGTACCAGACTTGTGACACGATGTAGTCGTTTGTTCGTTCGTTCATCTGTCCCCAGTATCTGTATTTTTTGTCCAACTTGGGAAACGCGCATGTTTGTGGATGTTTTTTTCTATATTGTTTGGATGGTGTTGTTTTTGATTTTTTTGTATCAGCCTCTCTTCCTCTCTTGACATCCAACCTCTTCCACATCGTCACTGCTTGAACTCCCGTAGTTTGTTGATTCGGGCTTTGTTATTGTTATTTTTTGCTAAAATTCAATTTTGTGCGTGGTGTTTTTGTTTGATGTTCTCCTGTATACTGTATTCTATCCAGGACAAGTTTGCAATGGAAGCAATGCTGTCTAAGGTAGAACGTTTACACTGAACGGATGGATTCATATTCTATACTAGTTAATGATTTTTCATTGAAAATACTTTGACGTGTTCCTCTACTACCAGTTAACAAAAGATATAACAAAACTATAGCTTGTTTTTTGCAATGATTTGCTAAATTCAGTGTTTGTCAGGAATTAATTTCATCTCTAGAATCCAACTTTATGCAATAATTTATTTGAATTTTTGTAGCTAGATCAACCTACTCTGCATTCGTAGTGCAAAATTCCAAATCACCATAACACGATGTTTCATATCTCGAAATCGAGTTCTAGAACCATAGTAAAATTTAATTTTCATAGCTTCCTCGATGATCCTTTGAATCACAGTTGCAGTACAGTATTTTTCAACTCATTGTCTCCCTAACTCGATGGATCCTTCAATACCGAGTACCTATATGTAATTCGTTATAGGACCTTGTCATCACTGTACGAGTACCAAAACCGAAGTCATTGTCGTTTGCCAGTTGTGCTCTCACGGTAGCCAACGACACTTGGCTGTCGCCAACGGCATCCTTCAGGCAAGCAAAATCTTCAGCACCAAATCGAATGGATAAGAGGTTTGCGCCAATTGGAAGCTGCTAAACAGCAGGGTACCTACTGATTGTTGAACTACCGGTGATGACAAGTTTACAAACAATTTGGTAGAGACCAACCGGTTAACAGTTCGAGTGTTTGTTTTCCAATAAATTTCATCGACATTATTTATGTTTGATTTCAACGGGTATTGGTCATGATCGGTCAAGATAGTGAGTTATCGAGATGAAGCATAAGGTGAGATGCAGTGATGGAATCTGGCGAGCACGTCTGCTGTACTGGATCGAAAACAAAACACTCACGAGCATCAGAGTGCTGATTTATTCGCATCTGTCATGCTCGCGAGTAAACGAAGGTGAAGTAATTCGTTTTCTATTTCCTCTGCAAAATTTCTTGTTTTAAGGGTTTTTGACTAAACTGCTGGTTTACTGTAGATTTGATGGATATACAGCTGATTTAACTGTCAAACCCATAATAAATCGCATATTTGTCGTTCACTCGCGAGTAAAGGTTCGCGAACTTTTTGCTAATTCTTTTGGTTTGTTCTCCCGAGCAGGCGAGTGCGAACTTACTCAAATCCCAATCGTTGGTTTATCCGTATAGCAATAATTTTGAATTTATAGACATTTTCTTGGTTCAAAGTCCTAAAATTTTACTTGTGTATTTACGAGGCCTGACTTATAACTTGATCATCGTTCTACATGGTGTTGCGGATTACTTTCAACATTTCAAAAGAGAAGATTCAATTATTCATTCGTCTTCGACAAACCTGATCGGGAGATTACGGATGATAAAATAGGTTTTCAATTCTGGTAGATGGGGTTGTTGTTTTAAATATTGTATTTGTAAGTTTCTCGAGATTTTGATTACTTGGAAAAATTGTGCCTTCAACCAAGTTGATCCGAATACCTAAAGCTTATAGTAAGAGTCGATAGTTAATTCGTCTTAATGCATTGATATACAGTAGCCTCTACTAAAAAATAAATAAAATAATTGATTACGGCTTCCATTGGTTACCGATATCGATCTGATTTGGGAAACGAGAGAGTCAATGTTGCATCAAACTTTGCTCATTCAACCTCAAAGATTTCCATATATAGAAAAGTTACTTAAATTCGTCAATATGTTATTGTCACCTAGGGGTGCCTTATGCAGACTCTAGGCGACATAAATATACTAATGGATTTATATGACTCTTCAGTATATAGCTGTTCTTTGAATGTGACATCAAATTACACTAGCCGACACATCGAAACTATTTCACTCACTTCGTAATGTGTCTAATAAATTTATTCTCGTTCATTTCGAATTTGTTCGCAAATTGTTTGTAACAATTACAGTTCTTAAACAAAAATATTTCCAAATTTTATTCAAAAATTTTCTTACTTTTAAAAAAATATCCGATTGGGTTCTATAACAATTTGAAGCTGCTTTTCGAAAGGTATGTTTGAAATGTATTCGATGGACTTTGATTTACCCATTGAAATTCAATGGATTTTTCGACAAAAATATGTATTTGTCACAAAGTTTTGAATTTTCGTAGATTCAAATTATTGTTTTACAACTACAGATTTTGTCTCTGTCTGTCAAAACCTAAGCGCTAATTATATGGATCAGCTCTTTTTTTCGTTTTTAAATAGTACGTTATTAACGGTATTCTAAATTTTCTCGTAAATTCATCCCTTTTGTTTAATAATCTTGATGTTTACATTTAATACGATCAATGGAAGCAAGATGGTAATCAATCTTTCAAAATAGCAGTACACTTTTGTGAAACGCTCTTATGTATAGTGTGCACTTCACTACTTATTCTTATTCTCAGAATCCAAAATTTTCTTAAATGAAATGCATCGACAGTGCTCTCTGAACAACTTCTGCGTAGTTGACGTAGATTGCTTCATAAATAGTTAGTTCTAAAGATTCCCAAACCAACTCATTGCCTAGTTCCGTTCATTTGGCTCAAAATTTGGGATCACTCCGTCTTACTGGTAAAACGATATCTAGAGAAAAATAAACATTTGAAGATTCTCACGTTTAGGTCAAAGCTTCAAGATCACAAATCTGCAAGACAGGATATTTTCTGAATTTCGTATCAGGTTGTTTCTAGAAACGGATAATTAGTGCGCTTACACTGATATCTGTCCATTTTGCTAGCTATTTCAATCAGTGGCGTAGCTAGGGTTTTCGGAGCCCGGTGTGGAGTTCCATTTAGGGGCCCACACAATGAACAAATAGCTCTTATAGAATTGTGACTATGGTGATGGAACTTATGTAAAAATGTTGATAGTGTTGTTGTAATCGTTTAACGACAAAAATGTCAGTTAATGAGCCTACAGTTCTACTTTTCCTAATGCTTGTTCAAAAGTACATAAGTTGACTAAAAATTATATAGAGGACTTTCAATGATTTGCCATGAAAGTGGATATATTAGCTGGTGAAGTAACTCTGGAAAGCAATAATTTATGTACAGCTTTAATTGGAAATTCTGAGGAGATGATGAAATTTCTCAATTTTTGTGTTCTAATTGATTTTGAAATTCTTGATAGAAGTAAAACCTTAAATTAATAAACTTACCCAACTAATTACAAAATGGACTTCAAAGATTTCTTCAGGAGTTCATTTTGTGATTTTCATGAACTATCTAAGGATTAAGATACCTTAAAAAATTCACGTAGAATGTTTCTTAAGATATCCATAGAAGTTACCTCAGAGATTCCAGCATGAATTCCTTCAAAAAACCTTCCAGAAATTTTTCAAGAAAATTATAAGTACTACAGGGATGTTTTTAATCATTTTACCATCGTTTTCTCAAAACTTCCACAAAGATTTCCGTTTACAACATCATTAAGATTTCAAATAGTATTTTCTCAAAGGATTTCCTATTATTTCTTCAAAATTATCGTTCAGATTTCAACCAGTGAATTACTTCAGGAATTACTCCAGAGATTATTCCTAAGATTCCTTCGGGAGTTATTCCAGAAGTTCTTGAAGAAATTCCACAAAGATGTCTTCAAATATTTTCCCCAGTCAATTTCCCAAGATATTGCCAGAAAAGATTTTTTTTGAAATTATTGGTGAAATTTTTCAAAATTCCGGGAGATGTTCTAGAAGGAAATCCCAAATAAACATCTGATGAAACTTGGTTGAGTTTGAAAGTAACCCATGATGAATTTTCACAAAGTTCTCTAAAAGAACTCCAGGGTTCTTGAGGAAGCCTTGAAGGATTTCGTAGATAAATTGCTTAGAAGATTGGAATTACTAGAAAAATTACATTAATCTTTAGAAGAAGCCATGGGGCCCAGATAGCCGTAGCGGTATACGCGCAGCTATTCAGCAAGACCAAGCTGAGGGTCGTGGGTTCGAATCCCACCGGTCGAGAATCTTTTCGGGTTGAAAATTTTCTCGACTTCCCAGGGCATAGAGTATCTTCGTACCTGCCATACGATATACGCATGCAAAAATGGTCATTGGCATAGTAAGCTCTCAGTTAATAACTGTGGAAGTGCTCATAAGAACACTAAGCTGAGAAGCAGGCTCTATCCCAGTGGAGACGTAACGCCAGAAAGAAAAAGAAGCCATGGAGATTTTACTTGAAAAATACACGAGAAATGGTTTGGAGGAACTACCAAAGTTATCTCGTAAAAAATTTTGGTAAAGTCTTTAGAGAAGAGCTTCATGAGGAATCCAAAATTTGTTTGAAGAGGAATTCCTGGAAGAGTATTAAATATACTTCCTCGGTAATCCCTGAAGTATTTATTGGATTAATTCCTAGGGTAAACGTGGATGCATCCTTAAAGTAATCCATATAAAAATTCCTGAATGGCAAACTGGAGAACTGGCGTAGGAATTCTCGTAGATCTTCTTTAAAAATCCACAAATGATTTTCTTTAATAACTGTAAAATGATTTTCTTTAAAGAACTCTTGTGGGAAGCATTGGAAGATCTCCAAAAGTCACAACTGGGGATATCAAAATAGTCAAGAAAAGTGTTATAGTGCTTATGTATTTTCTTGAACAAATTACGAGAAAATTCCTCCAGCCATCCCTTAAAATAATGCTGTAAGGTTTTTAGGAGACATGATGTTGGAATCAATAGAGAAATTTCTGAAAGAGATCTCAAAAGTATACCGGAAGAGATCTTTGTAGAATTCACAATCATAATTTCTGAAGTTTTTTCTTGAGGAATCTGAAAAGAAATTCCTAAATAATCTAAGAAAAATCGCGCAATAGTCACTGAATGTCTCTTTGCAACTACTTGAAGCCAGATTCACTGCAATCAGAAAAAAAAGTGACTTTATAGACCATTTTTGTAAAAATAGAGACTTTCAAGAACTTCCGTTGAAAATAGGGCCTTGCATTAAAAAAAAGGCTAAGCCTCTAACAAGAGATCTGCTACCAGCCTTGATTGTGTGCAAACCATGTCCCGAAAATGGCAACTGATTTATATTCTCAATCCTAATTGAAATATACCATTGACAGTTCTCAAACTGATCATGACCCAAAAACAGGCAGTGGTGTCAGTTATAAGCTTTATAATACAAACTTGCATGCAAGTGCAGAATTAAAATGCATTTGCGCAATACATATGTAATACACGACGTAAGATAAATAGGTGATGAATCTATCAAAATAAAAATGGAATGGTGTTTGTATGTCACGAAATGGCGTACGAACGGGTCAACGGATTTGAATGATTCTTCCTCCGTTTTGTTTTTCAAGTGTTCCGACGTGTTTATGTGTATAAAAATCCCAGGACAGTCACTGGGAATGTTGAAAAAACGAGCGTAAATGGAACTGTCATTTTGTATGGGACTATCCACAGCGTTTATGAACAGCCTACTTGATGGCATGACGAAGTTTGCCGGGACCACTAGTTTGTAATAAAGATAGTCGGTAAAAGTTCAACATCCGTAGAATAAAGTACGTTACTTTAAGAAGTGTTTCAATATCAAAAATAAGTTTAAATAGGCTCTGGTGATCTTGAGTGCTCCAGCTTTGCCTAAGTGGAGTAGTACATTGTGTCCCAGAGTGTATCCCGCCGGAAATCACGATCCTGCCCCAACAACCATTGATATCATTGATCATGGGGCCCCTACACATTGCCGATCAAGGTCACCTTCAAACTGAGTTTTCATCTGCTTGTTGACGGGTTAGTTTTCTAGAAATCAAATTCAAACATTAAATGAAACTCTTACCACCTAGCTACGCTATTGATTTCAATTTTGATTTTCTTTTTCAATTTTCCAGAATTTTTTTTTGAAAATGTCGTGAGTCCAAGCGTTGATTCAGGATTTTTATCAGGAGCTGCCCAGTTTGTTCTCCTAAGAATATTTCCCAAATTCACAAGAAGATTCTGAAGATCATTCCTCAAAAAATATCTTTAGGAATCCAGAACATCCTTTGATACAGACATTTCAGGAATTTGGTTTGAAAAAAATCTGCTCAATAAACCATTGACGGTTTGTGAGATTAGTTTCAGAAACTTATTGAAAGTACTTAATCGCAAAAAAAATCTTTGTGATTCCTGAAACAAAAAATATTTATTTTATTATTGTACTTATTCTGAAAAATTCAAGGCTAAAATAAATTCCCCAACAATTTTTATGTGTAATTAATTAAATTCTTAGATAAACCTATTTGGATTAGTCATTGGCGTAAATACGGGAGGAGGGGGCTAGGGGGGGGGCTTAGACCCCCCTAGAAAAGTTCAAGCCCCCCCTAGAAAATTTTAACTCTCATGCTAAGTACACGCTTTACTTAAGGGATTTTTTCGATCAGAAGGGTTAAGCCCCCTCTAGATTTGAGTTCAAGTTACGCTAATGGGATTAGTATATGGAGGAATAACGTAAAAGTTCTTGATAGAGCTAATGAAATATTTTTTTGAGTTATTCTATGGCCCTGCTAAACTTTTTATCCATTAGAGCAAAACTTAAAATTTTATACTGTCAAAAAGTTCATGAGCAACACAAATTTCATACAGGGAGATCCATTTCGCCACTAATCCCTCTATATTTGAAGAGAGACGTTAAGGAGTTTCTGGGAGAAATATTAGAAGAGTTTGTGAACAAGTACTGGAGGAATACTTGGAGAAATACGATTAAGAATTCCAAGAGGAATTTTCTGTGAAATCTTGGTATTTCTTGAAGCAACTCTCAAAGAAAGTTTTTTGGCAATGGCTGGAATTTTACCTAGATAAAGAAATAGCCAAACTACAGGATGAAAGTCCTTCCACTTAAAAAGCGTTTTATAATTGTAAATGTAACTTTTGCGCTTCAAGATTTCAATTGAGTGTGGTCAATAAGTGATTAAGAATTGTCTGAGCTTTTACCACTTTATTCATATGAATTATCAAGTTTGAAAAGTTAATACTCAAGTGCTAGGTTTTACCATATCATCTTGAATAAATGCTTAAGAAAGTTATCGGAAGTTGCCGGCCATGGGGCCGTGCGGCTAGTGTTATCTGGCATTTTGCTAAGCATAAGCTTCAGTCCGGAAATCGTTCCGTGAGGAAGGTTTTGCCGACTGTGCCACTGGGTGTTGCACTTGGTTGCATGCTAGTCCGTTGTCTAGTATGTTGCTTCATTCAAAGGACATAACTGTCCCCTGGAAGCATTAACGTGTTTTTAATCTCTGGTCAGCATTAAATTTGAACATGATTCCTACGTATGATTCCGTACATTTGCTGAAAAACAACGAACTACACACTCGGAGAATCTATGGCAAAAGGTTGAAAGACAAAAAGTCGAAAGGACAAACAATCGAAAGACAAAAGGTCGAAAAACAAAAAAGAAGGGACAAAAGGTCGAAAATCTTTTTTCAAAGAAGGAAATTTTTCCCACCGTGCAAATCGTTTTCGACCTTTTGTCCTTTCGACCTTTTGTCCTTTGACCTTTTGTCCTTTCGACCTTTTGTCTTTCGACCATTTGTCCATAAACCTTCTCTAACAGTTGGCGCCAGCTGTATGAAGTACAGACAACAACCTTTTGAACATTCTGTTTCTCTCACTGGCCGCCGAGCTCTTGATTCTCAAATTAATAAAACTTCCATCACAAGCGCCTGGAAGAATGGTAGTCGAGAACTGTCAGAACGTATGGAAAATATTGAAGAACGCAAATTACTTGTAATTAGGAAACTGGATCAAAAAAGTAGTGATCAGAAATCAAACGTATTGTGAATACTTAACTTTGCTTTCTTTGCTTCAGGATTTCGTTTTTACTACCACTGAAAATGAGCCATCTATTAACTGTTTAACAAGAAACTTGCGATAATCGACGCGCCACCATAATTCATATAACGGAGGCTATTAGAACTATACTAGCGATTTTGCGGTGGGTTCTTGACGTTTGATCACGAATTACCTTTTCAGTTTTGAATACCACTCTATTGAAATGCTAAAAATTACTCATTTCCTTAAGGAATATTCTCGCATAATGTATGCAAAATGACCCTTCTAAAATTAATAGGCTCTCTTTGTTTACTTTTGTTTTAACTCTTTAGTCAAAAACTATCCGCAATAATCTCTTCTGTAGAGTTTTTTTCAAGACGCTTCTTAAAAGCATTATCTTTCGATCTATTGTAAAAAACGACCCAAAAGGTATATTATTGCACTGTTATAACCAAAAGAGAGTGAGAGAGGAGAGAATCTCTCATTGTTACAAAGGTCCTTAAGTAAAGTTCTAGCCTTAGAATGAGCTAGAAATAGCACGGATTTCTATCAAAAGTTTTTTTAACCCAATCAATTAACCCGGTAAATGGAAATTAGCAATTTCAGTTCTAGCTAAATGCACTCAATTTCGAGTGCAGTTCCTTTCCAAAACACCAACCGGAACGATAATCGAATTCAAAGCACCGTGAAGGAGACTCACTCTGAGCTTGACGATCCGATTCAAAAGAAGTCCTCCGCCACAAGTTCGGCACAAAACTCATTGAGAACACACGCTCACAAACTTGCGACTTGATCCGGCTGTCAGATTGTGATATGTTTAGAGGTACCATAAAGGAGCACTTGTTCTTCGCGAGGTGATTAATATCTGCCACCGCAAGTCTGTTTTTTTGCTTGCTAACTTGATCTAAGCCTGATTCAAGTGTTGGTCCACCATAAGCAAAGACGACGAGAAGAACTTTTGACAATGACCTTGATGCTGGAGCTGAACTGCTTTTGTATAGCTATGCCTCTCTTCGCAGTAGGTACCACACATGAGCGATTGAAGCTGTTGTTAAACTTGTGCGATTGTGATGAAGGAATTTTGAGCGCTTAGATCCAATCTGTGTACGCCTTCCGTCCCCTGTTCTTCTCCACCCCTCTCCATTCTTAAAAGGAGTAGGGTTGGTACACCGGGTTTGTCCAGCGTAAGAGAAAATATCTCTAGGAATATATGTGAAGTCTCCAGATCTACAAGCGTGATCCACAAACCTTTAATCATATTCTCATCTCAAGGCCTTATACTCCATGAAGTTCTTGCAGGATCAAGAAAATTGGTGCTATGATCAAAATTGGAGCTTTTACCCTAACCCACCAACAAAGAACCGGTACACCATTGAGAGGCAACAAATCACGATCACCATCATCATCATCATCATCGGCAATGTCGGCATTAGAAGCGCACATTACACACTTACCCACTTTTGGGGGAGCCTTTGAAAGTAAACGCTGTTTTCCACCTCTTTTCGGGTGCCCTTCCTCTATCGACCGGCGGCAGCACTCGGATTGGGGGGCTAATTATTCACGCAGAGTGATCGAAGGTCGCCTCGGCTGATACCGATCTCTGCTGGCGGTTCTCGGTTCAGTGTCAACCCCTCGTTGGCGGATGCTGGGCTGGGCGCTGTATTAGTGGAAGATGTTTTGCGTAAGCAGGGGTCAAAATCCGGGTTCATTTGAGTGATGGGTAGTTTCGATGAATTCCTTTAGTAATTATTCTGCAGATTCCCCATAACAATGCTCGAGGAATTTTATTAGAAAATTGTCCAATGGTTCCTCAAAATTTCCTTCAGAATTTCCTCCAAGAAATGTTCAAGTATTTCTCCAGAAATTTCTGAAAGAGTTCCATTAGGAAGTTCTAGTACGATTGTTTTCACTTTTGACTTTGATTGCTTTCGGAAACAATGCAGAAATTATCCCTGGAATTTTCTCACCGCGTTACTAAATAAATCGGCAGAAAATCTTGGAAGCACTCAAGGCTATTCTTTGGATTTTCTTATGACTATCTGAATTATCCAAGAATAACTCCAAGAACTCTCTAGGGATTACTCAATACGTGCCACTTAATTCACTTTTCATGCGAAATTTGCCGTCATTCGAACACAAGATGAATTACGAGCTCGTCGTCTTTTGTGAACATCACGCAGTTAGGCCTTCACGGATTTAATTGACGCTCAGCTGCATTCGGTCGGTAGCAGCAGTCATCAGCCCCTCCACTAGGGGGAGGCTGCACAGAACACCTGCCCTTTTACATTCGTGCGCCGAATGGTATGAATGCACCTTCGAAAAAATGAGTCCCCCATGATGACTCATAAAGAAAAACTCGTTACTTCTCGCAGCAAATCACCCGAGCAATAATTGTCGAATCCAAATTATTGACAACCAAATTGGTGTATTTACGCGGGTTCCCCGCCAATAAAAGAAAAAAAAATCAGGCATTTGCAGGCAAAAACACCTCAATTTGGACATCCGAGGAAAAATCACGTCAATCAACACCATTTGGTGGTATTGTTGTTGCCGAACGATGTACGCCCAAAGTGCGATTATTCAAATTAACGGCCATGCATGCGCAGCTTCTCCCAAGAGTGGACTAAGTAACCAGCAGCACGTAGCAGTAGCAGTAGCAAGCGCAGCATCAACCTCCAAAACTAATACGTAACCTTGATTGCGCCGCACCGACACCGACCGACCGATCGACTGAGATGCTGCTGGTGACTCGAACCCTCGTGATCGTCGTCTTCGGCTCTTTTTTTCCGCCGCGATCCGTTCGTTCCGAGCCAAACCAACTCGACAAGGTATTTAACAATTTCACGCTATATCCGCCCTGCTGCTTGCTGGTGTTGCTGCTTCTGCCACCACTAATGCTGCCGTCTAAATTACTCGATCGATTTGTCGATCGAGCAAAATGCAGAAACCGAACCGGTGCTGGGCGGTTTGTTTGGTTTATTTGTCGTAATGCAAGTCGAATTTGGTTGCCTAAATAATTTCTTGTTTTCTTTTTTGTATTTCCCATGTAAAACTTTTTACTGAACATATTTTTCATGGTTGTGGGAATTGTTTGGGAGGTTTTCTTATTATTGGCGTAACTTCCCAGTTAGGATAGAGCCTGCTTCTTAGCTTAGTGTGAACACTTCCACAGTTATTAACTAAAAGCTTCCCTTGAAAATTAACCATTCTGGAATCTTATACATGCATTGCAGAATGCGTTCTCAATTTGAGTTTGAAGCACGATCAAATCAAGCGAAGAAAAACATCGCAACTGTATCGGTCCATGATAGGCAATGTTTTGAAGTTGTTACAAGCTTGATAAATAATAGCAGCGAAGGAGAGCCCCAAAGAGAGAGCGATGATAAAATCCATTTTTCTCGCTTATTTTAACATTGGGGGTTGATGTTATACTTTACTAGCATGATAAACAATCCCCGAACAGCCTATAGCAATAGTGCCCCTGGTTTGAAGTTTGTTTAGATGGGTTTTATCATGCACTGTTATCCCCCGATATGATCAGAGCTGTAGCAGTAGACCATAAATGTTATAGAAAGCGATTAGTGAGATATACACTCAATTTTCTCAGAATTCAACCCCTGATCTCATATCGTTGGGCAAGCATGAAGATGCTCAATTCCCTTCATCAATCGATGGGATGCGAACCAGCAATATCTTGCTGAATCTATATTTAAAAATTCTAGATGCAAAACAATTATCTAGCTTTTATAAAAACGCAAACCCTCGCATTTCTGTAATGCAATTATGCAATGCAGGAAATGCAGTAATGCAGTAAAATAAAATGAGGGAATAAGAGTTAAGAAATAAATAAAAATTGTTTAGAATACTGAACTCGTAACCGACCAAAACGTCACTTACACTCCTTTGCGTTTGGGCCCCTCATATTTGAGTGATTACAAGTGTTAGTATAAATTCAGTGAACTTAATCTGCACAGAAGCTTAGAAGATGGCAGAAGAAAAGCTATCGATCAACGTTCAGGGTGTTTTGTGCTGCAATTTGAACAAATTTGTGGGAATGTCAAAATGAAATTAATCTCGTATAACTTTTCAAAAGGACCTATCAGAACATTGAGAGGCTCTCTTTAAACAATGACTGAGCCTTATTAACCACTTCTGTTGTATTTTTTGTATGAAATGCTAGCCAAGGAGTCCATGTTCTTCGATCCTTAGAGAAAAAACTTCCCAAAAGCTTTAGTATTGCACTGATATAATCGACAGAGAGCGAGAGAGGATAGAATACCTCACTGTGACATAAGTCCATTTGAAAAGTTTCAAGTGAAATTTTAACATCAAATTTGGAAAATTATTGAAGTTCGGTAGAAATCAAGCTTGAAATCTAACCAATCTTGTATCTCCTGAAAAGTTTGCCCAGTGTCTAATGAAAATTTCCCCAGGTTGATTTCATTGCGATCTGACAGAGTGAAATATAGCTTCACCTAGTGACAGTGAGAAGACTGGTTCCGTCTGTGTCGCAAGCCGGTCATGATTCTTGACAGCCCTGCTCTGATTTCAATCACAGGTAGTATAGGCCATTATCATGTTTGTATGAAGAATTATCTGAACATTAAGAATATGAAGAAAGGAGGTGACGCTTCAAACGGATTATCTTGAATTTTCATGTTACCGAAGCAAATACCGTTTTGACTCATATATCCAACACTCGGCATTTTTTACAGATTGTTTAAGAAAATCACTCAAATTTCTTAACAGGATGATCAATTTTTTTATGATAAATCATGTACATTTAAAAGTTGTGGAAATATCAATTCTTACTCTTGAAATCGCTGACTGTTCGGAATATAAGTCATGTTCGGATTTTGAGACATAACGGTAATTTGCTGGACAACATTTCCGAAGATAGCTGGATGGTTTAACGTTAGCACGAAAGGTAATAAAACTAAGATAGTGCGACGAGGAGTCATATTCAATGTGTAAAATGATATATTTCTATAACATATTTTGGTTTTGGCAAATAAAATGCTCTTTCAATTTTGAAAATGTAGATACAAAAATAAACATAAGGTAATGTTATCTACAAAAATTAGGTCTCACTTAATTTTTATCGAAAATTCACTTTTTGTTCACACTCCTAATTATCATTGAGTTCTCATTTTCCTTCCCCTCTAGCAATGGACGTGGCCGGGAATAGGGATGTTTATACTATTAGTATTATTGTTTAAGATTGGATCAAAGATTACTTCCCAGTCTTGTGCTTCAAAGCAGTCTTTCTTCTTCTTCCTCTTCTTATCATTACGTCCTCACTGGGACAGAGCCTGCTTCTCAGCGTAGTGTTCTTATGAACACTTCCACAGTTATTAACTGAGAGCTTTCTTTGCCAAAGTTGCCATTTTTGCATTCGTATCCCTTTCGGGACGAAGCAGCACAGTTGCGCTGGACAAAGTTTTCTGAAATGGCTCATACAGGGCTGGATAAACAAATACATTCTCTCTTCAGCTTTTATGACCAATAAGCTACATTAACACCTCATGAAGAGTGAAATTCATCTTGGAGCGTTACCACTTAGCAAGAGAAATTTGATCATAAAAGCGAAAATTCGTCCGTCCCGAAAGGGGTAATATCTGGTGTCAGGTACGATGATACCAAAGACAAATTAAAGACCTCCATGTCCCTTGCAGTTGCCCAAAATTTTAACGCTCATAAGGTAATCTAGAAAGCCGTGAAAAGTGTACTGCGATCTGTCAAACTTGGGTACCTTTTGTACTACCGAGGGACCAAATGCAGTACTAGAAGTTGTACCCAATCTGAGCCCGAGTGTGACGGACCTGATGATACTCTATGCCCAGAGAAGTCAAGGAAATTTCCATTACGAAATGATCTTAGACCGACCGGGAATCGAACCCAGACACCTTCAGCATGGCATTGCTTTGAAGCCGCGGACTCTAACCACTTGGCTAAGGAAGGCCTTAGCCTTGGAGAACACAATTTTATCCAATAACTATAGTAAAATCCAGAAAGTTTGATAATTCTTATTTCTCTTCGAAACAAAGTGACGGAGATTAATTGTTTTCGAAGAAGATAATAAAGGATTTGATATTTCATGAAGTCTAATTTTGAAAAGAAAAAAGTATTTGAAAAATTTTCATGCAATTCTAACATGCTGTGTATTTCAAAAATGCATGCAATATTATCTGAAGCCACAAATTATCCAGATCAGTCGCTCTTCAACTCTCGATCGAATCGGTTGTGTTTAGCCTTTATTCTGCTTTCGAACTCCGTGCGGTGTTATTGTGTGAAGGTCAATTCGAGGGACTCATTTCAAAGCTAAGTATCTATTGTGCTTTCTATTGTCGTGGGAACGCATTGTTTCGCAACCCATTACTGGTTGCACGAGATTGGTTTCGGTAGCAAAATATGGTTGGCAATGAGGGGTCTTCCTCTCAGATGCCACCAATCATCGAAGAAATGTCTTCCGATCATCCATCAGTAGCCGATCCTCAACTGATTGGCACAGACCCTCAGCCTACTGCTTCCCGCCATCGTTGCTATCCGGCATCAGCAAAAGGTCCATATGAAGTGTTCCTCCGGCAAAAAGATAAACCGCTTAACGTGTTGTTGATTTCTGCAGAGCTTTACAGTAATTTCAAGACTGTAAAGGAAGTCCGAAAGATTGGTTTCAGCAAGGTCCGCGTTGTGCTGACCAATCGTGAAGAAGCAAATAATGTTGCTCTTAATGAACGTTTGTCTCGCCTCTATCGAGTATATGTTCCATGCAATTTAGTGGAGATCGATGGCGTGATTCAGCAGGCTGATATGGATCTGTCGTACCTTAAGGATGAAGGTGTTGGCAAATTCAAAGACCCTCGTATCCCTTCGGTTCCAGTTTTGGAATGCAATCAGCTAGCCATTGCATCTGATGATGAAAATGGAAAATCGTTCAAGCCCTCATATTCTATCCGGGTGACGTTCGAAGGAACAATCTTGCCGGACTTTCTCGAAATCAGAAATGTCTTGATCCCCGTTCGAATCTATTCTCCGAAGCCTATGCTTTGCAACAAATGCAAACGGTATGGCCACACGGAACCACTCTGTGCGAACAAAGCACGTTGTGGGAAATGTGGAAAATCTCATCACGATGCCACATGTCCAATCCAAGAAAACATCTGCCTCCATTGTAAAAAGAGCCATGAATCGCACCGCGATTGCTCTGCTTACAAAAAACGTGCCCAATTTGCCACAGCACGAATCTGGCAAAAATCCAAACTCAGTTATGCTGAAACAGTCGGTAATTTGCCTAACTCCGACTTCTGTCATGAAAACCCGTATGCAGCGCTCAGTGAACTGTCAGACATCGATGAAAATGAGTCAGTATGTAGCCGTTCGGAATCCTTGAAACGCAAAAAGTTAACCCGAGCAAAAAAATCAAAGAGAACCAAATCCTCCGATCATCAGCCAGATTCCATTATGTCGTCTCAAAATGTAATGAATGTTCCAACTAGCAAATCTTCCAATCATCAACCATGTGTTGCACCGTTGGCTTCGCGACAACATCAATCCGTTAGCTCGCACCCACCGTTTCTTGATTTTCCATCCACCTCTCGTCTGTCACAACCCTCCCGGAAACCTTCTGAGTTTCAATACAAAGAATCCGATTTTCCAAACCTCCCTGGAGTGGCCAGCTCCACAGAAAACTCCTCTACAGCTGTAGGTTTAACAGTTACCCAGATAGTTAAGCTATTTTCGGAGATATTCCAGCTAACTCCAGCTTGGACAGACATCCTCCTGAAACTGACACCCATATTGAACATCCTTCTGAAAAAACTGATTTCATCATGGCCACTCCTTGGACTGTTAGTATCTATCGATGGCTAACTCACTCCTAAACCAGAAGTTTTCCGTATTCCAGTGGAATTGCAGAAGTATTCTGCCAAAAATAGCAAATCTAAGGTGCTTCTTACTTAAGCTAAATGTTGATTGTTTCGCGCTCTCGGAAACATTTCTTACTCCGGATTTGAATTTTTATCTACAGAACTACAATATTCTTCGGAATGATCGAGATATCCGAGCAGGGGGTGTTATGTTGGGTATAAAGAACTGTTATTCATTTCGTCGTATAGATCTACCAAATGTTAATCCAATCGAAGTGGTTGCGGCTGAAATTGAGATTGACAATATGGTGTTTTCAATCGCTTCCCTGTATATTCCTCCATCAGCTAGATTGATACCTAGTGTCTTAAGAACGTTAGTCAGCAAACTTTCTCATCCTGTATTTCTACTCGGAGATTTTAACTCCCATGGTTGTGCGTGGGGGGAGGATAAAGATGACAGTAGAGCTAATATGATCTACGACATATTAGACGAATTTCGCCTATCAGTGTTGAACACAGCGAAAGTAACTCGGATAGCCTGTCCTCCATCTTGTAACAGTAGAGTCGACCTTTCACTGTGCTCATCGAATTTATCTTTAAGTTGTGTCTGGGATGTTGTTGATGACCCTGCTGGTAGCGACCATCTGCCGATCCACATATCATTTTGTACAAACTCTAAAAGGGAACTAGTGGTTCCCTATGACCTGACAAAACATATTGATTGGTCCAAATACTCCTCGACAATTTTAACAGAAATTGAAAACGTTTCAGTACAGGAACCGGATTTGCACGGATTCCTAACAAACTTGATTTTGATGGCAGCCGAAAACTCGCAAACTAAGCCAATCCGTTCGTCACTTTCCAAAACTAAGGCTCCCACAATTTGGTGGGACCAAGAGTGTACTGATATTGTCAAGCAGAGGTCAGATGCCTTCAAAATGTTCCGAAAGTTTGGATTGATGCAAGATTTCTTGAATTATAAAAAGTTAGAGGCCAAAAGTAAAATGATTTTCAAAAATAAGAAACGTAATTTTTGGAAGCAGTTCGTAGAATCTCTGACCAAAGATACCGCCATGCCTATTTTATGGCAAACAGCGCGTAGGCTGAGGAACTTTAATCCAAGTCCTTCGGATATTCGAAAATTTGATTTGAGTTGGATCGATCGGTTTGCTGAAAACGTTAGCCCTTGTTTTGTGTCTACTCAACCGCCGTTATTCATTGAAAATGATACGGTTTCAATGGATCTAGTAGAGGATTTTAGCTTCACAGATTTAGAAAACGCTCTCGTATCGTGTAATAATTCTTCACCTGGCATGGATGGAATCAAATTCTCTCTATTGAAAAATCTACCTACTCCTGCTAAAGAGCTCCTCCTTCGTTCATACAACTGGATCTTCAAAAACAAATCCATTCCAGTAGCCTGGAGGAATATTAAGGTTGTTGCTATACTCAAAGCTGGTAAAGACCCCGGTATATCACAGTCGTATCGTCCAATAGGTTTGCTATCCTGCACTCGTAAAATTGTCGAAAAAATGATCCTCGTTAGACTAGAAGTTTGGGCTGAAAAAAATCAACTACTTTCTCCGACGCAATATGGTTTTCGCCACGCAAAAAGTACAAGAGATTGCCAAGCATTATTAGCTACTGATATTCAAATCGCATTTCGATCCAAACAAGCATTGACTGCAGTTTTCCTTGATATAAAAGGGGCGTACGATTCAGTGCTAATTGACATTCTATGCCACAAGCTATGCAAGCTTGGAGTTCCAGTTCAGTTAGCTGATTTTTTGTTCAACCTCTTGTCGCTGAAAACTATGCATTTCTATCAGAACTTTCAAGTTAAACATGTCCGCAACTCATGTCTAGGATTAACACAAGGATCTTCTCTAAGCCCTCTGCTTTACAATCTCTATACTAGTGATATAGATAGCAGCATTGATAGCGGATGTGTTTTAGTACAATACGCTGATGATGCATGTTTATGGGCTACTGCTAAAGATGTTAAATTTTCGGAAGGAACTCTTCAGACCTCTTTAAATAACCTCGCGATATGGGCACAAAACCTCGGATTGGAATTCTCTGCTTCAAAAACGGAAATCGTGGTATTCTCGAATAAACGAACATTGTCTCCACTACAGTTACATCTGTATGACCTTCGAATAACCCAAAGCCTCTGTTATAAATATCTCGGTTTATGGTTCGATTCAAAATGTACTTGGAGAATTCATGTCCAATATGTTGTTCGAAAATGTCAACGAAGAATAAACTTTCTACGTACCATAGCAGGGACATGGTGGGGAGCTCACCCGTCGGATATGATAAAATTGTACAAAACGACTATCCTATCAGTAATTGAATACGGCTCTTTCATTTTTCACATGACTGCTAAATCCCATTTCATCAAACTTGAACGGATTCAGTTCAAGTCCCTGAGGATATGCTTGGGTTTGCTGAATTCTACTCATACTCAGTCGGTTGAAGTGATAGCTGGTGTCCTTCCGCTGAACATTCGGTTTCTAGAATTGAATTGCAGGTATTTAGCCAATTGTCACATAACATCTTCTAGAGTGATAATCCAATTAGATGAACTGTTCAGAATACACCCACAGTCAAATTTCCTTCGATCGTACCGAGAATGTCTTGTGTTGCCAACTTCCCCTAGCTCGAACAATTTTTATGATTATGAAGTGCCAGCACGCCCATTTGAAATCGACGTCAATACGTCGTTAGTCCAAAATCTGGCGAATTTGCCGAAACCGTTACTACCATGTCAAGCTAAACAAGCATACCTTGAGAATTTATCAAACATTAACGCAGAGGAGATGTTTTTCACGGATGGCTCTTTAGGAGTTGATAACTGTGGATTCGGAGTCTACAATTGTAACTTCGAAGCAAGCTTCCAGTTAGAGTTTCCGTGTTCAATCTATAAAGCGGAAATGTTAGCCGTAAAATTTACAGTAGATTATATCAAATCCCTTCCACCCAAAAGATACCTCATTTGCTCCGATAGCTTAAGCTCAATAGAAAGCCTAAAAAACATTCGAGTTTCTACGAAAACAAGTCTAATTGCTTTGTACATTAAGGAAACCGTGGCATGGCTTGCCAAACGCCAATATACGATCACATTTATGTGGGTTCCGTCGCATTGCGGGATTGAGGGCAATGAATTTGCTGATGCCCTTGCAAAGCAAGGAGCCCGAAATGGTGATGTGTATCAACATTGCCCAGAAGCTCGCGATTTTTATGCAATCATAAGACAGACAGCTTTGTCGTCTTGGCAAGATAGTTGGTCTAATAGTGAACTAGGTAGATACTGTTACAGTATTCTACCCAAAGTTAGTCTTTCTTCTTGGTTTTCAACATTACAGTGCAATAGACTGTTCGTAAAAAATATGTCTCGCCTAATATCGAACCATTATACTTTAAAAGCATCTCTTTTCAGAGTAAACATAGTCAACTCCAACCTTTGCGATTGTTCCCTGAGCTACGAAGACATTGATCACACTATTTGGCAATGTGAGAAATTCGAAGAGACAAGACCATCCCTGTTACAACAATTGGAACGAGAAAATCGAGCTCCGCAACCCATCAGAGATGTTTTGGGAAATATGGATATCATCTATATGCAAATCGTTAATAACTTCATCAAAAAGTCAAAAATTCAACTGTGAACTGTTCTTATAATAATAATACACCATTTTTGTTCATTTTGTGCAAAAAACTAACAAAAATACTATGTGTAAATAGATTGTAAACAACTAACATGAACAATCGGCTCCGTTAAGGTCTTCCAATGAGCCTAATAAACTATTTAGTAATTAAAAAAAAAAAAAAAAATTATCCAGATCAACGTGTACATTTTTGAAACCTCTTTTACAGGTCAGGGTTTTGATATTTTCATAATATGTTGAACGATAAACATATACACAAATATTTCATTTTGAGTAATTGTCGATATTTGTCTTTCAAAAATCAAAACTAAACTAAAAACTGCAGGCAAATAAGTAGAAATGAACTGCAGGATAGATTAATCTTCCAGAAGGATTATATACAAATATCTTCTCCATAGTAGGGACAACAAAAATCCACGGCAAATTGTTGAAATTTTGCGGGTGACTAAGGTAATAAAGCAAAAATTTCGCGGTTTTTTCGTGTTCTTATAGTTTTTACCTGAGAGTGAGAGGAGACAGCTGGTTTAGATTGCGAGCTCCTAAAAGTCATGGCGAACCTGTCATCAACTGTCGCCGAATTGCCAGAATGCGAAAATTTGGCAATAAATGTAGTTGCATCTTCTAGTTGTCATTTGATGATCTCACATTTTAAACTGCTGAATAGTTAGATGCAGTTGAGTGTTAATAAACTGCTACACGGGTAAAAATGCGGCACTCTAAAACAGGAGAAAGAGTCATGATTTCGGGAGGAAAGTTTGTTTTCATGTTAAAAAAATACACCATGACCAAAAGTCATGAAATCATGAAGCATTTTAGCGTAACGCCGGCTGTACGTTACGTTTTCAATTTTTAGCGAAGAAAAATGGCAATTAAAATTCTCAAATCATGAAGCATGTATGCTGGAACCATGAATAAAATTCATGGAAACATAAGCACTATTCATGGATTTAGTCATCTGTCATTTATGATTCCTATTTTTGATACGAAAAGTGGCAGTTTCGGTCATGAAATCATGAAGCAGAATCTGATATCATGAACACAGGTCATGAAAACATAAGCACTTTTCATATTTTCAGATGTCTGTCACTTATGATTCCAATTTTGGTACTGAAAAATGGCAAGTTGAGTCATGAAATCATGAAGCAGGATCCCTGAATCATGAACTCAGTTCATGAAAACGGAGCATTATACGTCAATTAAGATCCCAGTTTATATTTGCCATTGGTAAACAAATAAAATAAAGCTTAAAATTGTTACTGCTTTTGTGCCGATAGTTAATAATAGATAAATAGATAATAAACCGTGAAAACTTTCCACAAATGTCAACTTAACGAGTGTGGCATCTTTAGCAGGAACGCGAACATTCGGTGGCTAGGTTTGTACGCAAAATGTTGTTTTGAGCATCAATTGAATTGGTAAATAATCCCTGGGCTGGTGGATTCCATCAGTCATGGAACACTCCTTAACAACTCTGCTGATGTGGAAAGTGGAACTGGACCATCCGGCTGCCGAAGGCCTTTTGTGACCTGCTCTGTTTTAGGATGTGGGGAATGCATCACTTCCGAACAGTTAAAATCGCCGACGAGATTGTCAAGCAAAATCTTCGCTCAAAGTCAAATATTGCCCGGTTCTGCAAAGTCAGGATTAAGTAAGTACATTGATTGTGTTGTGGAACAATGTGGGAACTCACGAGAATTTCACCAAGAATGTCATCGATATGATGACAAGGTTCTGAAGAATTTAAACTTTTTCAAAAACAAACACTTTTTTCATAATTTCACAAGAAAAGATCACCGATCGCCATGAAACGTTGACTAAGGTGAAGAAAGTGACAGTTAGATTAGGGTAACGCCCTGAGCATACGAATTATTGCATAATAGTCACCATTTCATGACTTTTAGTCATGATATCATGAAACATAAAATTTTATGAAATCATGACTTTTTGTTCATGAATCCGGCAACGGATTTTTTTCCGTGTATTCTTATCTGTTATTTTAACGTCTTTTTCATAGTGATGGAGAGTAAAAATGTTTATGACCGTAGTTATGTTTATTTAACCATTGTGCACAACCCAAGAATGGAAAAAAAAAATAAATCAAAGTAGGCAAGAAAACAAGCTCAGTCTCCTTTCTCTTAGGTTTTGACCACATCTATCTACCTACAATAGAACTAAAAATGGAATGGTGTTTGTTTGTCATGAAATTGCTTGAGAAAGGTTCACCGTATTTTCACAAGTTTTACATTGTTGCTATCGCCCAGGATTTCGACGTATCCGTGCACAGAAAAGTTTCGAAAAGTGTTCGCAATAGCCGTAAAAACGGGAGAAAACTTATGTGCCATTTTGTATGTGAAATTGCATGTCATTTTTCAACAGACTACTTGATGGCAAGACATGTCAAGTTTGCCGGGACTAGTTTTACATAAAAATGCATGTTAACATTGAAAATATCTCTTATATATGTGAATTTTATGGTCTTTCTTTATTTTATTTTACAAATTGAAATGATAAGTTTTTATATTACATTGTCAATGCAACATTCAAAACAAAAGAAGAAATCCAGAAAGTTGTAACACTGGAAACTAAACGATTAGAATATTTCTGATGGAATCTCGACTCGACAATGAATAAATCATTTTCATAAGCAGAAATCTGAAATTTTCTGCAATCGTTATATAGATTCTCCAAATTTAATTTATTTTGTGGCATTTCACATTGAATGCCATATTCCCATTGTCGTAAAGTGCCATTGTCCCTAGTTATGAGTCGTTCCTAACTATTACTTTCGCCCCCTTTCTTACATTTTCGCCTCTCCTTTTATGTTTGAACATTTTCGCCCCTTTGGGCTCTAAAATCTCCCCCAGATGGGCGAATCAGCTCATATTGGGAATCACCGGCTTAAATAGATGAACTTGTTGTACAAAAAAAAAAACTAAATCATCAGTGTTTGATTGATCTACATTTACGACTCAATGATTTTTTCCCTGAAATCTTGAATTAGATATTCAGTAAACTAAGAACATCGTAAACCGAAGAAACGCGTGCGTTTAGAGGTGCATGTAGACTTGAAGATAACTATTAAACATCTGATAAAGCAGATCATTTGACACAAACTCTTGAATTATACATTATACCTTAACACAACTACTTAGGGCTTGATTTAATAATTTCGAAAACATAATCAACGCCCCTAACTGATCTGGTGGATCAAATGATTAGAAACTCAAGGAAATCATAGAACATAAAGTATGTAAGAACAATTTCAATGTAATTCTATACATTGGCAGGGTTATACATAAATTCACAAAACATGGTAGGATAAGTACTTTTATAGAGGAAGGTCTAAGAGCCATGGTAGATCTAGTAGATTATCTGACCTGGTTCTTCGGATTATTTGACCTAGAACATCTCATATACATAAGTGAATAAGTTACGATGTAAATAGACTTATAGAACATGATTGGCCGGTACGTACGTTCCAACTGGAACTGAATCTGCTTCTCAGCTTAGTGTTTTTATCATGACTTCCACAGTTATTAAGTGAAAGCTTTCTCTGTCGATTGACCATTTTTGCATATGTATATCATGTGGCAGGCACGGAGATACTTTATGTTCTTGGAAGTCGAGAATATTTCCTGTATTCTATACGACCAAATATAAAAACTGGATCAATATCACCCACCAGTCATGAAAAGGTTGAACTAGGCTTAATGTAACCTTCAATCGATTAGTCTTCAATTCGTGAAAAAGCGTAAGAATTCTGCTAAAAGTATGTTTTGTTCTCTGAGCCTTTGTATTGGCAACGAACATCTTTTTTTCCTTACATTTGTAGCAAAGCGTGATTCTCTCAATCACCAAATGTTCGCTAAGTAGCTTCGCGTTGATCTCGTCTCACTTCGCGTCAACGCAACGCTCCATTAGTAACTACTGCAAAGAGAGCAACACATGTGACAGACAGACGATGACAATAATCGAGCGAGAGTGATCGCGTCGCTTTGGTCTGTTCTACTACAGATGCTTCCAATGAGTGTCCGCACTAAATTTAGATCCACACAACTACCAAGATTGGTGATCGCGAGTGATTCAATAGCTCACTCCGCTATTGAGCGTCAACACATTTACCAAAGAAGAAAACGTAATCAACCCGTTGTATGTACAACAGAAAACCCAAACAGAACGCAATCTAGCTAATTCGAAAAAAATCTAAATTTATAAAAAACGGCGTTCAAAACAAAGCGGTAGACACATTTTTTTTGCTACTGAGTTGCGCGATCAATCGCCTTTCGTCGGCGTTATGATGCGTGTGCGAACCAGCAACCGTTCGATCACATAATACTCTATTGAACGTCCATATCTACTCGTCTTTTAGCCAAATCTCTCGACATTTAAGTAGCCCAAATGAAGATCCCTAGATGAACGACGAGAGATGAGAAACTACATTAGCTAAACAAAAATAATCGACAATCACTTTCACTTGACCGTCGACATCCGCTCGGACAAGATAATTGGTTCAGCAAATCTACGAGCTGAACCTATCGCAAGTTCGGCTTCTCGTACTCGCAAGGAATTCCATTCATACTGGTGGTGATTGATTGGTACAAAAAAAAAGTGCTGAAATCATTCGCACGCTGATTTCAAAATTCACAAACGCAATCAAGAGAACACATACACTTGCAGCAAAGATTGACCTTGAAACGGGTTCGGTTTTCAATGTCTCTCGGAATGTGATTCTCGTTGGTAGATTCGGAGGCTGTGTTATCAATTGAACGGGAAGTTTCTGCAACAGACAGGCGGTAAGGCACTGTTTGACATTTACTGCCAAAATTAATGGTCATGCTTCCGCTCCTCGAGTTCAACACGAGTGATCTCATGGTGGTTAGATCAACCTTTGCGTCTCCTGAAGTAATTTTGAAACTCAAATTTTCGCGATCTTTCGGCTATTCAAATTTGAAAATTGTATTTGTTGACCAATTCGTATGAGTGGTTCCGTATGAATAAGAAAGTTCCGTGACATGTTGATGGTTGAAAAAAATATATAACAACAGCTTTTCTATATTGAATTGAGAAAATATGACTTCTTTCCAACTTTTCGAGCACTATTCGATCTACATTAATCAATGGGTAGCACATGTCTACCTCCAAAATTGAGGTTATTGTTGATTCCCAGGTGTTATAAAGAACAACTCAGAATTTACCAGAACTATGTATATAAATTGATTAATTAATCCAATAGAATTTAAAATACGAATTGACTGAGTTGACTACTTATTTTTTATGACTTCAAACAAAATTCTTACCAGGAATCTAACTCCAAAGATCTCGGAAACAGACAAGCATACAAGAAGAGTCTAGCGAGGTAGCCCTTTTGATAGTTCAGGTGAAACCTGCCACAGATCTCGGAGAGCTGACAGATATCTTTGGCGGACACACAACTAAAGATCCCGTCTGAAATCCATCATAGACCATGTATTAAATCTGCCATGATCCTCTGGAGCAGTCCACCAAAATTCTAGGGGCCAAGAGTATATCGATTATCAATGCAAAAGTCCGCTGAACTACTTCTCAAAACCGTCTGGCCAAAATCCAACAAAAATCTTGCCAGTAACTATTTGGTCGAAAAGCATACGTTGAAATTGAGCTTTTGTTTGACTGGCCCCCCGTTGTTGATATTCCAGTACTGCCAGACCAGCTGTTCTTGCAAAAGAATTGCGTTTTCATTGATGAATTCAATAGATATAGCATGGCCAAGGAGTCCACTTTATAAAGTGAACAATCCTTATATAACATAAAATTCAGAGCACTATAACAGTTTATTTATATGTTAGAATATAACATTTGGAAAGATGAAAGCAATATAATGGAACACTACAACAGAATTTTCGGTAACATTCCTTACTCTAATACAGTGGGATTCTGTTCTGGCGTGCTCCATTTTTGGCACCCCTCGATTTTGGCAACAAAATGGATCCATTTTAGGCAAGATTTTTGAAATGCAATTAAAAAAAAGTTTTTTTTGGAAATATTATTGTGTCTGTTGATTTAATCACTTGAATAACAAGTTACTATACACCGACAACATTTTAGAGCTCCATTTTCATCGACATTCACTCAAATCCTACAAACTAGGTACTAAGGGCTGTCGTACGCGTTTCTTAACTTCTGGATGGTCATTGGTCATACACTCACATACAGTTCCATGAGGTCATTAAGGTAAGACGGGAGACCGTGTTATTTTCCCTATCTTTTGTCTCGCTCTAATAATTTTCATCAAAACTTTGCAGAAGCAAATGACAAGTTTTAGTGAACCAATGAAGATGAAAATTGTACTACACTACATGTATAGAATGCATTCTTACTGAGTAACCAGCCCATTCGAGTCTGCCAATAGATGATACTCTTAATAAAACCTCTTTTTCAGTTTACAAACAGCTTGTTGAACAAAACACAAGCACTGACACAAGAGCAACAAAATGTCTATGACTCACACAAAGTTTCAATCATAAATTGCGTCTCACCCTTATAGCTCACTGTTCTTATTATTTTGGAATTACATACAATGCATATGTTAAAACACACCGCAGTAATATAAACAAATTAAGCAAAATTACATATAACATAACTTTTACGGAATGTCATAAAGTAAATTACGGTGTTCTAGTGGATTACATAAGTGTCAACATATAATCCATAAAAAGTGTTCATATGAAACTATATTGTATTCACTTTTTAAGAATTCCAATGTGTTGTTTAATACCGCCAACACAACCAATACGAACACTGTCCAAACTACACCATATTCTCAATAATATCATTAAAACGTGCGATAAATACGATTGAGAGTGTTATAACATTCTGTCTGTGGTACATTTATTTTTCTGTGTTCAATATTCTAGTCTAGTCTCATAAAACAATCGTTATGTTTCTATGGGATTCCTAACTGTAATCATCAAGGGATTCTTGTTTTTTAGGAAACTTCTCAGAAATTTCAACGAATTTTTGAGGATGTCTGCAGATTCCTAGGGGACACTGAGGGTTTCTTGCGCGATCAAGTGTAGTGAAAAAAATAATTGAATTTTTAGATTATATGAGATAACTTTACAACCAAAAATAGGGTGCTCATTTCACCCCATCGGTAGAAAATCAACTCAAAAAATGACAAATTTTGAGAAATCTCTCATTCATTCGGGAACTTTATAAGACAACGGAAATCATACAGATCTAGTGTATTGATCTAAGAATTGTTGGAAATCACGCAAAAATCCGAAGTTTACATAATATTTTTAGCACTTTTAACGATTTTTTCTTAAGGTGGCCAAACTGCCCCACTCTCCCATACCTAGTTTACAAATATCCCAGAAAATTTCGGATAGAGTGCTTTGCAGAGGCCAGAGCAGAGTGCGTGGTCTTTTGATTTGGTTGCGTGTTCCGATGGAACGCGCGACGGAATCAAAACAAAGCGTGTTCGGTTCGCGTCATTCGAGTGACAATAGTGCGTGGTCTTTTGATTCGGTTGCATGTTCCGGTGGGACGCGCAACGGAGTCAAGACCAATCGTGTTTGGTTCGTGTTGATCAAGTGCGAAAAGCTTCGTGTTCAGCCGAGGACGAAGTACTGGTGAGATCGTTTCATGCTTATGATAATTCAATTTTATCGCTGCTATAAGTAGCTTTTATTTTATTTTCAAACAAGCTATGAATGGTTCGTCACTACAAGTGTCGACTTTTTCGCGTTTCATTCAAACTTAATATACCATTATGTTTTCGTCATTGATCAAAATAACCTTTGAATAGTTCGACATTATGAATGTCGACGTAAGACATTTTTTTGTTGCAACGTAACTTTTTTTTAATTTTATTTTAATTTTCAAACATGCTTTGAATGGTTCGTCATTACATGTGTCGACAATACCCTTATTTCTGTTACATACACTTTTAAAATACGCAATCCTTTCTGTCTTCGTCATTACCAAAAATAACCTCTGAATAGTTCGGTATTATGAATGTCGACTTTTTTCATAATTTCTCTCAATATATTTTTACTGCGATACAAAAATGCAACACTAGTTTTAAGTTTCGTATTTTCCCTCCTAATCCATGGATCGCATCACCGACCAAAGGTGACTCCCAGATCTTTTTCCTTCCTCACTAATCAACCTGTCCCGTGATGATTGTGGAGATGCAGAGGTATTCTCGGTCTTTAGAAGCAACGATCATTACACAATAACGTTCCTTACCCTTCCCAACTGACTGTAAGGACTTGGCCGGCGCCGTTATTGATCAATAATATGAGAGCTGCTAAAATTGCACTTCGAGAATATGCGGAAAATCCCATCCCTTATTCATTTGGATCGAAGTGCAATTCTTACCGGTTTGGATCAATCACGGAGTAGCAACCATTGACATGTACAGTCAGTCTATGCTATGCTATGCTATGCTACAAATATCCCAGAAAATTTCGGATAATCTAGAGAAGTGCTTAGTTGTGGATTGGATGTGGATGTGGATTCCTCTGAGTGAGTACATCGAAACGCCTGCTACGAATGCTTCTGAGCGTATGTACCCTTGGTTCCGGGTGACCTTGCATTGCCACCTGGCCAACTTGCTGCGGACAAAACGTCGGCGGCGATCAAGCGTCTCTAAGTAATTATTAATTACCGAATTTGTGCTCGTCGTGGCGTGCATAATTAGACGACGACGACGACGACCACCGAAGCCAAGAAGAAAAATCGCACACTCAACACGCCGAGCGATCGAGCACTCTTCACCACCCAACTCCAGTAGATCGGCGAAGAGAACATCGGCCAATTTCAGCCTTCCCAGACACACACACGCACGCACCAGCACACGCGATGATAGTGCGCCGGGCGACGATGAGCCCAGACCGAATCGCACGGAACAAAACAAAAACCGAATCAAAAGAGCTTTGCATCACCGTCTGATGACGACGACGGCGCAAAACACCAATTTCGAGTCATTATTCTCGTGTAAATTCATTAATCAAATTGATGAGCGTTATTCAGTGCGAGCGGCTTTTGGGGTTCGGACTCCGCGCACTTCGCACAAGTGGTCCGCCTCAGACAAACAGACGTAACGCTGTGAACAAGTTTTCTCAGAATCCATCGCCCAGTTCACACCATTTTCACCTGTGGAGCATGCAACACGAACTAATGAGTTGTGCAACTAGACTTGCAGATGGCGGTAGTGTGAATCGTCAAGCACGATTGAAAACTGCGAGCGCCTCTGGTTGTGAGGTTGATGGAAATTTCATCAGTTCTACGTCTGTTTGTCTGTGCTCTAGGCTTAATCGTCAGCAGAGTCGGAAACGGTTGTCGCTGATGCATGCCGCCGCTACGCCGCTCCGGTCGTATGCCTAATTTTTGAATATTGTCTCCCCTGTTGCAATTTGTCCATTCAGCAGAGTGCGCGGTCGGCTTTGGCATTAGACGCAAGGTACATTAATCGCGTAAAGTGCAGTGCCGCCGTTCGCACGCAGGCACGCTCGCCGTAAGTGGAGTTGCGCTGCACGGTGAGCTAGCCAACTTTGGACGGATTCTCTTAATCAGCGGAGCGTTACACGCAGGGTCAGGGTTAAAACGACATGTTCGGACGAGCGACAACTACATCAATGAAGGTGTTCGCACGTAGTTTCGGGCACTTTGAAAGAGTTTCGGTTATGATTGAAATTATAAATTAAGTTTGGATCAGCAAATTCCGAAAGAAATTCAGGAGGTTCGATCATGTAACGGCATCTTCTACTACGATATTCCTTACATCGGTGAAGGGCTGTGCTTATGTACTTTGTTAATCCTAGCCTCTAGCTGTACTACTAGTTCGCCATAGAAGCTTAAATGTCGTCATAAACGTTGCTCACTACGACGTTTCAACGGTGTCTCTGCGAGAACTCGAACTACCTTCATTGGCGGCTGAATCACAGCTTCTGATGTGATAATGCGTTTCGGGCCGGCATCACGCCAGAACCATGCAAAACTTCTACTGGTCACTTCTGCGCTTGTTGAGTAAACCTCGTTCTCTACGGCAAGTTGTTACCAATCCGTTGCTTCTCGAAATCTCCGGGTTGACCGGATGGTTTCCGATGAGGGTCTAGAAATTCCGGTTAGAGGATTCGTTATCATCCGTGTTAATTGACCGAGTCCTCCTAGAGCTAATTTACTCCGGAGAAACATTTCTCCGATAAAGAGGATATCTTTCGAATCGATATTGCCGCTACATGTTTTCTTCTTACTTGGACACTGGCTGGTAGAATGCCGAAGTCGGTTCAGCGATTGCGGGTGGAATGTGGCTTCCGGTTATCTGACGCTTCGACGGATCAAGCCAGTGATACTATACGTACTACTTACGATTCTCAAAAACCTTGGACGACCCATGATACGCTATGCCAGCTTTGCTTGGTCTAGGCCTCAGTGGTGCTTTCATCCTGGCTTATTTGCTATACGATGGTGTCCGAGTTTAGAACGCCTGCGATTTCTAGTAGCATCTCGCTTTGAATCGATGAGAATCGAACACAACATGCTGGCTCTGTTGAGACGTAGGTACCGCCACAAACGACCCTGCAATGTGTTGTCAAATGACCTGTAAACATAATTCTGTGGATAACGACATAGCAATTTCTAAATGAACTGCATTAATTGTCTAGCAAATAAATAAAGAAACTCCGTGATACACCGTGATGATTTTAAGGTCTGCTATTGTTGCTGTTCGAACGTTTTTTCCGTATTACGTCTCCCTTATCAATGAAACCGTACAATACAAACAGGTTATGTTCTTGGTTAGCTAGTTAGATCATATTTCAGCAGTTCTCGATCGCGAGTACAATGTGAATACAAATTAAAATTTAAACATATGGTTTTCTAATTGTACATATACAGACTCCTCAACAAGTCAATGAAATTCTAACGGAACACCCTTTCTCCTCTCTCCCGCAGATCTTCGCCAACAAGGGTGACATCCAGCTGCACGGCGGCCAGTTGCACATGCGTGAAACCAAACCCTACAAATGCGCCCAATGTACAAAGGCGTTTGCCAACTCGAGCTACCTGTCGCAGCACACCCGGATACACCTCGGCATCAAGCCGTACCGGTGCGAGATTTGCCAACGAAAGTTCACCCAGCTGTCGCACCTGCAGCAGCACATACGGACCCACACGGGCGACAAACCGTACAAATGTCGACACCCGGGCTGCCCGAAGGCGTTCTCCCAGCTGTCGAACCTGCAGTCCCACTCGCGGTGCCATCAGACCGACAAACCGTACAAATGCAACTCCTGCTACAAGTGTTTCACCGACGAGGCGTCTCTGCTGGAGCACATACCAAAGCACAAGGACTCGAAGCACCTGAAAACGCACATCTGCCAGCTCTGCGGTAAGTCGTACACCCAGGAGACCTACCTCGCGAAGCACATGCAGAAGCACGCCGAGAAGGAGGAGAAACGCCGAAATCGGGGCAACAACAGCAATAACAACAACAATAATAATAACAACAACAATTCGGCGGTGACGGTTGCGACTCCGGGGATCTCGGCGGTAGATGCGGCAGCTGGACTAGCAGGCCTAGCTGGATTAGGCCTGAACCGGATGGGTGGCATGGTTGGAAACGCAGCTGCTGCCTCGCTCGTAGGTGTAACGTCCGCTGGTGGGGATCATCCCTACTGGCCCAAGGTCAGCCCTGATTCGGCAGCATCTCTAGCGGAAGCCATGCAGCAGCAACAACAGCAACAGTACGACTTCGCAATCCAACAACAGCAACAGCAGCAACAACAGCACGGCGGTAGCAATCAAGGAGCTGGAGGCGGCGGTAGCAATCCCGGGAATGGTGAGTTCTTTGAAATTTGATGTTGTGCCCATAACCCCACGGACGACATCGGTTTCCTGATCCAGATGCTTATGTTCTCGCTTCTTCCAGATCACCATCGTAACTTGAACGGCAACTCGGGCAGCACAGACGACGTCGGCGAAGACCTGGTCGTAATCCGGCAGAATCCTCAACAGCAGCAGCAACATGTGAACAATCAAACCCCAACCTCATCGGCAGCGAACGTGGTCGTGACGAGCGGATCGTACGACGCGTCGAGTGTTACCAAAACCACTACCAACTCGGCGTTCACGCCGATCAACGTTATGCCTCCGCACCTGAACTCGCTGGCAGCGGCCCATCACCATCAGCAGCTGGCGGCAACGCAGAGGCCACCCTACCTGTACGACGCCATCAGCTTCCAGAACCAAAAAACGATCCAGCAGACGGCCGGAAACGGCGGCGGTGGCGGAGGAGCCGGCGGAAACAGTTTTCCCAATCAGTTGATTTCGCTGCACCAGATCCGGAACTACGCCCATCAGCCGACGAGCGGGTTGATATCGGGGGAGCATTTGCTGATGGGCGGCGTCGGGAAGACGGAGAAGCAGTAGATGGGTGGGACCCGGGGGGAAGCGTAAATGTGGTTGATGGATGGTAGGGGGGATTGAGAAGGGGGTTATGTTTTGCGGGGTAGAGTGGGATTGACGGAAATACGGTGGAGAAACGATACCTCGGTTTGAGCTTTGTCGGCTTTGTGACGTTCCGTAGATGATGATCGTTGTAGAGGCGGGGATTGATGGGGAAGTCGAATCAATGTACAAATCCTTTTTAAATGGCACAAGTATTGATTTTTACGATCATTCTGTACGGAATGGCATAGTATGGTGTTGGTCAGTTGACAGTGATAAGTAGAACATTCGGTACGTACAATTCAAGTTATGATAGTTTTTTTTTTATTGAAATTCTTACTAGAATGTAAGGAATCGCAAAAGAATTCAATACAAATGTCTTACTTGTCGATTTTGCTTTTCAATTTACATGGTGCTGAAATCTAGAGGGCAGAATCCTCCAAAAGCACTTATGCGAGATTATTTCGCAGGTTCTTCAGGAATTTGTATATAGATTCCTCGCGGTAAACCTTCCTTCAGAAATTATTCTAGTAATTTCTTCAGAGTTAGTATTTTGGAGTTCGTTTAAGGACTCTTCTACTTTAAGCAATTCTTTTTTAGATTTCCCCTCCAATTTTTAAGGATCTTATCCAGAAGTTCCACCAGCAGTTCTTTGAGGGACACTTAGAACAATTTCTTTGAAAATTGCTCCAGTAAATCAAACGCTACTACTTCCAGGATTTTCCACAGAATTTTTTTTTCCTAGGGCCTGTTCCAGGTTTGAATCCCAACGATTTCTCCAGATGTTACCCTAGCAGGTTTTCTCAAGATTCCTACAATAGTTCCCAAGCAACCAAAACTTCAGTTAAAAGGGCATCTTTTGACTTGAGCAGCACTCTTTTTAAATAGTTGACTGAACTTTTGTTCACATCAAGTTCATCTAAGTTGCCCAAATAGAATGATGTTTTCCATAAAGTAGAAGCAAGTTTCGACTCGAACTTATTCTGAACCTTTTAGTTGTTGATAAGTGCATGAGTTACTTTTTCGAGAATCAAGTTCTGTTAGTATCCTTTATGATCTCTCATTCAGCAATATAGTTTCATTGGAACACAAAACCTACTAAAAGTGAACTTTTGAGTTCACTGCTTAAGTAAAATCTAAACTTTTGGTTGCTTTTTTTTCATTTGTTTTCTTGTTTTAGTTCTCACAAAATAGCCTCAAAGGATTCAGAAGTTGCTACGTTGATTTTTTTTTTAATTATTCTTCCAGTCATTCTTCGAGGTTTGACACTAGCAAGACTTCCTCAAATGTTCAGGCGTTCTATCAATCATCCTTGTAACAGTTCATCGGACATTTCCACAGAAGTTCCATCAGACATTATTTAAGGATTGGTCTAAGTAATACCTCATGAATTTTCTCAGAAATATCTCTAATGATTTCCAAATTCAGAAATTCACTTCAACTGCATTACATTGTTTAAGTGTTCTTTATACTGTATTACACCACCTTCAGGTTCAATCGATGTTAGACGATTCTGATATTGTTTATAGAATCAGACAAGCTGATGTTTTTTTCACAGAATTCCGGTTATTAGTTTCAGCACAGATGATAGTAATCATTTGAACATAAAACTGTTTCCTATTATATGCAATATTTTGAGGTATTGTCTCATTATTTTGCCATATTTTTATAACTCAAATAAATTTCAAATGAGAAAGCTTGTACAGTTGCTGCTCCCGAGTAATCAAATAGCACTTTAATTCGCCCTCCGTGCTAATATAGGGCTATTATAAAGCTGGCAAGCCCTATATTAGCCTATAACAGCCCTATAAGCCCAAAAAGGCGAATTAGCGGGCTAGTGGTTACTTGGGCTACCATTGAAGATGTTCTCAAAAAGCACAATATACAATTTCAGTGGGTTTTTTCTTGTCTGCAACCTCAAACTTTTTTTTTAAATTGAGTTAATATTTATAAAAATAATGGCCTAAACTACAACATTAAACTAGAGGAGCACGACCGCCTAGCATCTTGCACTCCATGAGTTTCTGGTAAGATCTTTGACAAATGTCTCTCAGAATCGAGTTAAAAAAATGTAAGTTTCTAGTATCTTTGCCAGATTTCTACTCTTCATGGAATTCTAATGAGATCCTTAACAAACTATCAGGAAATCTCAATGGTAACTTAACAAAAGCATCTTTGTGAAACTTCTAAATTATTCTTGGCAAATTCTTTGTGAAACCATGATTTAAGTAATCCATATAATTTAATTATAAGCGACAGTCTGGCAAACAGGACTCCTACAGATTTTTGACAGACTTTAAAAAATAGCCTTGAGAAAATACTTGTCAGATACATACCTAGCAAAGTCAAAAGTCAAAAAGAATAGATTATCAACAAAAGGCTAGCTATATATAAGAACTTATACCGTTCTGATTCTTACTACGGACATTTAAGGCTTCATAGAAGTATAACGCATCAAAAAGCTTATAAAATAAATCATTTTGTTTGATTCTTCAGCGTTATCAAGCCTTCAAAACACAAAACTTTTGAATGGTGGGTCAAGATATTGATTCCGCAACATGAATAATTTTAAATAAATTGAAAAGTGCGGACTTTTCATGATTCTTAGTCCGGATGCTTCCTCACTTTTGTCTCATATTCCGGACACTTTGATTCGAGTTCCGGACAGCGCATGAAAATCATGAATAGAATAGGGCAAAACAACAATTGAAATCGTCAAACCACAAAAGAGACGTCTAAGGCAGTTGGGGCTTATAAAATCGTTATCAATAGAAAATGATTTTTAAACGAGCCTCGAAAGTGTGAACTTTTGAAAGGCGAAAATTGAAACATTTCGTGTTCCCCATACAAAGTGGAGTGTCCGGAATTTGAAGCTGTCCGTAATATGAATCAAAACGGTCCTCATGCTTAAATCGGCTAAATAGAATTTTCTCGAGATCGTACATTACAAGTCCGGAACATTAAAAATGGAAAAAAAATATTTGTAATCGCTGCTGTTCGGAATATGAAGTATGTTAAGGGTTTAAAACAAAATGTAATTTGCACAGAAAATTGTGAAAATGGCAAAATGTCCTGATTTTGAATCTCCAGGAGATGGTCACCCTATTTCCAAAAGACTTCCTTAACAATTGTTTGCAGGCAACCTTGAGTAAATGCTTCGCGTAATTGAATAATAAATTTCACAAAGAATTTCTGGAGGACTTCTCAAAGAAACCTAAGGAAGAATCTCTGGAGTGATTCCTGAAGATATTTTTCAATCATGATATTAAATCAATCTTATAAAAATCATGAGAGACAATTTGGTAGGAAGTCCTAAGAAATCTCGAAGCATCTTTGGAATTAATAATACTTATTAAAAAAAAAAAAACATTTTGGGGCTGTAGCTTTTGCCGTGATATTTGTACTAAGTTTAACTTAAAGCCCGGGACGTATGTTTGAGAAATTTGCTGAGCAATATGTTAGCAGATGTTGTTCTTTTTGTTGTCTTCATTTAAATCTACTTAACTGACGCTAGTTCAACACTCAACAGAAGTTCTAGAGCAATCTTCAGCAGAAAGATAGATGAAACCTCCGATACATTTTGAAAACAAAACAAAAATCTAGATGTTACCCTGATAAGTGTGAAGCTTCTTTCTCATTTCAACCAAAGTAATTTACAGATATATGAAAACACGCCGAATATTTAGTCTTACTTACAGCTTGGTGCAATTTGTTTAGTAATTTCGTTGGAAATAATTTCAAAAATTCTGAAATGCACCAGACAGGAACTTAACCAAGAACACCTCGTAGGATGTCTTGTTCAATTTGTCATGTTGGCTTCTGACAGATTCCCTTTATATCTCTGAAATTTATGAACGCATTTTTAAGTATTCTACTAAAACTGATTGCACTTAAACTGTTCCATGAATTTGGCTCGCTACCTGAAATGCGTTTTCCCAAAAATATGTTTCACACACCTCTACGATATCTGATAAATCTTCAATGAAGTCTTGCAAGAAAGTTCGTTATAAACACTTCACTTTTAGGTCACTATTTTGAACACCGCTAACAGCCTTACAATAGGAATTTCTGTCTAATTGACTACTGCAGATCATCACATTTACAATATGAATTTTAGCGTGAAACCTGAAAGGTGATATATTTTGAAACGAGGAGGCAGTGTAACGCCTTTTCCAGACAGGAATTTTATTTCCTTAAGCTTTTTTCTGCTCCAAATAACTAAGACATATCTAGAGAAATTTCTTAAGGAATCCCTAAATGATGCTGAAATAATCTATGGAGGAACTCTTAATGCAAACTCTAGAGTATATCTTAAAGAAACTCCAGCAGAAAAGAATCCATTGAAAGAATCCCTTGAAGAATTTTTGGATAAATACCCGGTTTGGAGGAATCCTTTGAGAAATTCTTAAAAGAATCCCTAGAGTAATTTTTGAAGACACTCTTGGAGGAACCCCTGAGAAATACCTGGGTAAATCTCAGGATTAAATGTTTTTTTAATATGTTTGAATCCTCTAAGCAGAATCTCAATAGAGAAACAAAAATAAAGTAGATTGGAGTACCTTGTACCTCTTAATTCCGCCCCAATTGCTTATCTCGGTTATTTTGACTATCACTTGTAGCCTTCTTCACTGTTGATACGAGTAACTGACACTGAAGAAGGCTACAAGTGGTAATCGAAACACGCGTATGCCTAATTAAAAGGTACTAGGTACTACAATCTACTTTTTTTGTTTCTCTCCGGATGAATTGCTGTAGGAGCCCAATAAGAGATTACTAGATTCGTTGGAAGAATTCAAAAATTTTTGAATTAATAACTTTAACTGTAACTGGAGAACTAGGAATCGTATAGAAATTTCAGGAAGAAAATAGAATTTCAAGGGTAAAGTTTCGAGGAATTATTAGAGAAATATCTGAATAAATTAACGAGGGGCGGGACAGCCTACTGATCTTGATTTCTGAGCAAATGTGGGTAACTCAAAAGTTGCTCGATGCGTATAGCCTGCTCAGAGCAAAGCTGTCCTTATTATTATTTATCTTTATTAGAGTGGCTTTTCGCCCTTGGCGAGTTCACCACTTGGAAAAAAAAAGTCTGTCCTTTTTTTGAGGAACCTTTGGAGGAATCCTTAGAGAAATTTCCGAAGGTATATACAAAAAAACTTACAGGCACCCTTGAAAGAATTTCTAAAGTTATCTCTCTAGGAATCCTTAACAGTATTACTGTAGGAATTTCTGGGTAACTCCCGGAGTGATTCGTTGATGTATCCGTGGAAGAAGGCTCGGAAAAATTTTAATGGAGTCCGCTGGTCGAAAAACGGGTGGAATCCCGAAAGGAAATTTTTAAGAACTTTAGGGTAAATAACTGGTAGACAACCTGGAAGAATCTAGAAGAAACTCCGAAAAATTTTTAGAGAGACGCCTGGAGAAATATGTGAAATAAATGTGAACGCATTTGAGTGGCATAATGCCTTATTACGCAACCCTTCTCAGATATTGTAAAACAAATGTAGAATCGTTAGAGTTGATATATTAAACAATACTTTTCAGAAATAGTAGCAGAATGATGATTTTTTACAGCACGAGTCGAACATTTATCCAACGAGGCTTACCGAGATGGGTTATCACGACGAGTACTGTAAAAATCGAGTTTTGCAACGAGTTACGTACAACATTATTTGCAATTTCGTAGAGGACCACTTGAGGGTATCAGAAATTATATCGGGATGCTTTCATCATTATGTTGCAATTTCTGAAAATTGTTGTGTTTGTATAATTAATTCATTACGTAACTCAAAGCAGTTGTGCAATAAATATTACGCAACTAATTTCAGTTGCGTAATGGTTATTACGGCACTACGATATTCAGTGCAGGAAAATAAGCCGTTTCAAAACAGATAGATGTGTTGAAAAGCAGCCTATTACGATGAGGAATTGCAAAAAAAAATATACGCCATTTATTGTAGAACACATATTGAACTGCGCTTGTTGTTAAGTACAACTTTTGTTGTAAAAAATTCCGTTCTGCACCTAGTTGCGTAAGCTAGTATTACCTTGAAGTGTTCTACACTCACTCGTCCTTATCACCTACATCATCCGACAAAGCTCAAACGAATCTCGTTTCTTCATCAATAAAACTTATTGTTGCCAATCAATCGCAAAACTGAAATAAAGTTTTAAAGGTTCAATCATCCCCACACTCACACAACATAATCGATTCCCCAAAGTAATCCCCCATTTTTATATCAAGATCTCGGTGATTTTAGTGTGTAAGCGAAGCAAGCGGATTCAGATACCCACACTCATACAAAACGTAACAAATTCAGCGTGGTAGCCACTGGCAGAACGAAACAAAACTGAAAATTGTCCCAAAATTATCTAATTTAACACAGCTACCACACTATTCGATTCTTTATTGTAAATACCAACAACTTTTGAAAACAAGCACAACGGACAATGGTGACACGAATCTGTCACGGGAGTTTCACCAAAAAAAAAACGGTAAACTGACACGCGCTCAAAGCTGTTGTACTCTGTTCAATTTGTATATATGTATAGAGCCTTTTCTTATTTTTTGGTTTCCAATAGTCAAGGTCGCTTTCTTGATTACCATTTTGTTCGTTTTAAACTTTGCATTTAATTTCAGCTTCAATCTTCAGTATGACGTCGGTTCTAATAGTTTAAGCAAATTCACCCCGTACTTTTGCACCCCTTACAAAGTAGTTGAGATGAACATAGTAGGAAAGCATAGAAACATAGGTTTATTTCATCGAACAGTCATGTGTAACACAACCGTGGAAAAATCGAACACAACGCAAGCATGAGAAAGAGTATACTTAAAATCATTATTTTTTATTGGTATTTTTATTTACTATTTAGTCGATCGAATGAATGACATTGTATTATAAAACAAAAGGGTAGTAGCATACAACTGGTAGTAAATACAGCAAAAATAAAATATTTGTAGAGAAAGTGAAGAAAACAAATCCCCTATATATTTAATATTCTATAGATATTCGAGTAGATGAAAGCTACGTTGAGCATGGATGAATCGGAGCCCGGCGTGAGTGATAGCGAATAGCGTTCTCTTCTGTAACACATGGATCTAGCTAATATATCAGAAGCCTAAATTTACACAATCCCAAAATGTGATTTTCCTTTCTGTATCCCGACAAACTACGAGTAAAAAGGCGAAATTAAAATTAAATACAAATAACACTACGAAAAAGTAACATTAAACAATCGATCACAAACCCGTATGACTCCCTGTTGATTCGTGAGAGATCTCTTCAGAACGATGCAGACGTGGTGTGGGAATCGATGGAACGCAGAAAAACATAAAACATGATTGTGTAACATGGTGGTTTAGTATAACTGTAAGAAAGAGAATACCTAATGAATGTAGAATACCAGATACATTGTGTACTACTGCGATCGGATGGTGACCCCGATCAGAGGTGAAAGCGTAATATCGTAGATTGTATAAAACAAATTTTAAATTAAATTTGAAACAGAATAAAAAGTGGTTATCTAAAAAAAAATGGTCGAGGTTGTAATAGAGCCCCAAAGTGAATATCACTGCACCTATGGACTTACATAGAGTGGAGGGCAAAATAATCTTTTGTACACAGATGCGGAAGTCATGCACTTTCTTGATACCTAATGAACTACAATGTGTCCACGCCGAATGGATGAGTCTTCTCCATTGAGCTCGGTTCTGGGCCAATCGCTTCCAGTCGCCCTGAACGTTACCTTAACTCCTCCTCAACTGCAAAAAGCCATCGTGAGCGCGGCCTGCCACAAAGTCGTTGTTGAATATTTTCCCTGCTTGTCGTTATTCCGGCATACTGGCAACGTAGCCTACCTCAACGCAACCTGCCGTGTTTTATAAGCTTGACAATATCCACCTCTTTATACACTTGGTACAACTCGTGCTTCATGCGACGCCGCCAGATGCCATTTTTTATTTATCCGAGTATTGTTCGCAGCACTTTACGTTCAAAAACCTCGAAAGCTCTCCAATCGACTCCCTTCAATGTCAACGATTAATGACCATATAGGAAATCCGGAAGAATCAGTGTCATGTAGGGTCAGGCGGGGCAAGATGAGCACCCTAAGGATAAGCGCGATTTAAGCCTACTTAAACGTTATTATTTTGGTAAAATTGGTAACCATCCTTATCTTTTACATTATTACTATGACCACCAACCATTAAAAGTTTTAAAAAGTGATAAATAGTTTTCCAAATAACACTTTAAAAAAGAGCTTTTTTATCATCGGTCAAAAAAACTGCGGGGCAAGATGGGCACCCCCATAAAAAGATGCAATTTACTAAAGAAAACTATTATTTTTCAATGCTTGCAATATCCCAAGATATTATCTTTAATATCTGATAATATTTATCATCAACTAGCTTAGTTTTTAAAACTTTTATCAGAAAATAACTAAACTTTTCATAAATTGCTAAGATTTTACTTAAAAAACGATAAAATTTGTTGTTTGTTTGTATATTTTTTAGAAAAATTGTTTTGTGCAAAGAAGATACCGTAAGTCAAGCTTAGCTGTGAGCTGTGGTTCTATAGTTTCACACTTTTACTTAATTTTGAACATGGTGCTCATCTTGCCCCAAGGGTGTAAATTTATTAATATTATCAAAACAATTGAAATATTTTTTAAATTTGATAAAAAGTTTTGCTCCTGATTATCTACAGAAGATTATTCTATAACTATACAGCCAAAAACGTATGAATTAATTTGTTTACGCAACAAAAATATCACTTTTAAATGAACAAATCTTATATGAAAAGGTAAATTTTTGGACTTCTATGTATTTTGGACAATATTTACGTTGTGCTGTTGATTTTTTAGCTGAAATTTATGGCCATCATATCAATTTAATGATAGTCATCAGAACCCCAAATAATGTATTGAAAAAAAATCGGTAGGAACGACACAAACTAGGGGTGCCCATCTTGCCCCGGGTGCTCATCTTGCCCCACATTCCCCTATAACGCTTTGTTTTCGTTTGCAGGAAACGAGAATTCAGCTGAGCCAAAAGTACTCTGTATATGCATCCTAGAGGTTTGGTATCGCATGAGCATGAGCATGATTGGCCGCCCGCAGATGCTACTCCGTTATTGCAAGAACAGCTGTACTTACTCAGGGAACCAACAGACACTACTCGGGATCAGTAGGACCCTCAATGTGCACCTGTACTTGCTCTCATTATTACAACAAACAATAACGGCGCCGACTGCGTCCGAATGCAGGTCTTTTTGGGATGGAAGGGAAATGTTGACGTGTCACTTGCTTTATGGAAGCCGAGGACACACTTCCACAAGTAGACACTGGGAGTTTGGATATGGGAAAGGTTTGAGTAAAGGATTCGTTTTGGTAAACGATAAATGTATAATTTGAAATGAATGCGCCTAACCAGATTCGCGATATTGCTCGATAAAAGCATTGAACGCCGAACAAATGTTCGTAGCTCGCCCCACAGCAGCAAGCGACAAGATCAAAGCATCAAACACTACTAATACGCGTTCCGCGATACTATTCCACCGTGGTACGCGAACGACGCGCGACATGTTTGATCCTGGCCTCGTCGCCCGCCTCCGCAGAAGCAAGCAACCAGGTCGAAGGATCAAACATTTCTCGCATCCTAGAGGTTTGGTATCTTCGACAAACTGTTTTGGACAAATTTGTACTACATTTGGACTCGTTCGGATTTTATCTACATGAGTTAAAACTGTTCTATATCAGTTTTATCTTTTGACAGGAGCACCCTAGCAAAAAACTTTCTTCTGCAAAGTTGTTTATTCAGGATTTTTTTACAGTTCTTTTGAATACACTAACCCTCTATAGCTGACGTGGATGGCGCTGTATGACACTTTAGTAAAAATAACCAAACAAATAGACCATTTCCGTCAGATCTAAGCCCCAGTTGTTGTATTTTTCTTCGAAAGACAATGAATATTAACCAGACCCATGGCACGGGACGACTTTTAGCGTAGCCAACATCTCCATGTGTTTACTCATTTTCGGGTAATTTGAATCGAGAGTGCAATCAGAATGCGAAGTTTTGTTTAATGTTGATTAGAAATCCTTTATAAGAGAGATTCGCGGAAGCTGACATTTCTGTCAAAGTGTGAGCCAATCGAGCAGCGAGAGCTGTCAAAGTGTGAGCCAAACGAACATGCGTTATGTTTGTTTTGAACTTTTCTTGAGGAGTAATGTTATCCACTTGAAATTATTTCGGTAAAAGTGATTTTGCATGAAGCAAAATAAATGAAATATTTTTCTTTATTAATTTTTTTTCAATGCGATTTTTAGTTGTTGATTTTTTGGGCTGTTTATTAGTTTGAATGTGTAGCTCAAAGATCTATAACGAAACAAAATAATATTTTTAGCGATGAGGAAGTCATGTCCGTGTTACAATATTGTTCTCGACGCCGAGCAAAATCAGCACTGCTGGTCTGTTGCCAAATATTTCCATTTTACTTCCGCGTATCTCTCTATATAGGATCACTAATGTTTATGATCCATAATCGAGCAAGTGTCACAACCAAATCACTGATTGCTTGCTTGGAAGCTTGCAGGATGCTTTTTAATGTTCGCTCTTCTTCCAAAACCATCGAAATGTTGAATGTGCTTCGACTTTTTGGCACATTATTAGCTGATTTAACAATATCAAAAATTGATAATCAAACCATACGCTTCCAATCGCAAAACGCAACATACTGTTAGTCATCTATACTTTGGTAGCGCAACTAGTCAGATAATGAGAGATTTGATTTTTCACGCATCCATCACATGCCGCTGTGGGGAAAAATGTTTTATTTTCCTGATATAAGACGGTTCACAGTGAAACAGTTAGGCGGAAAAGGTAGGAATATCCATTCTCTATGTTCTACATACGTTTGTTTTTTGTATTATTGCACTACTTTCATAAAAATTGTGATCCGGCTGGTAGGAGCACTAGTTTGAGGTTGGAAAACCAGGATATGTGAGGTTAGTTTCATTGGAACTTTCGCCTGAGCGATTTTTGCGCTTGAATAAAACACGATTCGGGACATTCTCCGCTGCCCCTAAAAATACCATTGGGTAGATAAATGAATTCTCTACCATTGGATCTCATTCAATTTCATACATAAGTGAAGAAAGCGGTGAAAATAAATATTTTGTTCCGAATGTTTTGAAACCATGAATGAGTTTGACATTGCTCTCGTCAACCATCATCATGACGACAGCAGCACACCCCACCGGACCAATTGTCGTCTTGGGAGCGAATAGCAAACAATTAAACAAAAGAATGGTCTTTATTTTCACAGTTCTTACAACTGACAGTGGGCGATATTCACTTATCGCCCGGGACATCCCGAATAAATATGAACCGTATCAGTACTGTTTCTCATACCTTGCTAAACCATTTCCAACAGTAGCTGAACCATTTTGTATAGTATGCTGAATAACAATATATCCACCCTTCGGCAAACGGTTTCAACAATTCGGCAAACAGTAAATAGGAAAATAACAATGTAGGAAATAGGCGGTTAAGTTATGTAACCATTTAAAATCGTCGATTTTCTCGAACAAAATTTGTGATCAACAGTTTGCCGAAAGGAAGACATATTATCCATTTTTCGCTAAATTTACTATACGACAAACAGTTGCGAAACAGTTGAACCATAAACTTATAAGAAAAATAAATAACGTATGTGTAATTGTTTGGTTACGGTTGTTTAGTGTATTTCAACCCAATACTGTATTGTCATGTTGAGATTTTATTATATGAAATTGAATGAATAAGAAAATAAAATGAAACAAGGAAATATGTATTCACAATACGAACACATTTTTCCTTGTTTCATTGTTTCTTATAAAGGATACAGTTAAAAAAAGCTTTGTTTAATTTGATTATTTCCATTCTCTTCCTACACGCTGGTTTTTATTTGGATTCTTCGGAAATTGTTTTAAGGCTAATCAGGATTTTTTGTATTTTTCTTCTCACTTTAAGCATTTAAAATAAATCATTTATCATTTGTATCATTTATTTCCACATTACGAGTTATTACATTATAATATTCATACTATACCTCTATTCCTTCTAATGATACACCGATAAACCGTTCGCTACCTGTCGGTCGACTAGTGGTTCATTCACTTCGGAGGCTTGAAAGCAATCCACTTTCTTTTAACCGGGATTCCAACGTAAATCATCTGCCGCACTTTGCCGCTAGAAAACATCTACTACTGGACGCCACCCGCCCAGCATGTGGAATTTGTTGGTAATGAAACATCCAGTTGTTGGTCATTACGGGAAAATCCTGGTGGCGCTTCCTGATCGACATGAGAAGGAGCAAAGTTTGAAAGCAAGCCGTGACTTACGACACAGGAGTAATTTTGGGAATCATCTGCCGGAGGGCTTAGAGGTGCTGCTGGCATGTTTCCGATATGCAGTAGGTTAATCCATCTGTCTCCGTAAACCTTTTCTAAAATAAACTTAAACTTTTTTCACTTCCACTCTAATCCTGAATCAACTTCACTTTGGTAACGAACACAAAACAAAAAATAAACTGACGAAAATATTACACGCTCCAAAAATTGCTCACAGATACCGAAGCATGTAACTATTCGCCAAATTGTTGAGCATTGGTAAAATAAAGTAAAATGCAGATGTGTTAGTGTGATGCACAAATTTAAACAAAACTTATTTGCCAAATGGTGGCGAAATATTTTCACTATATCTTTTAAAATGTCATCTTCATATTATTTAACGATATCTCAACAGTATATTATTCTGTTACTGTTCGGTATGGATTATTTGAACAGTTTTGAATAGTAATGTGTTTTGAGATCAATATTGTATTATATCAAAACAACTGTTTGTGGTACATTAACCATTTCAGTTTGAAAAAGTTTACTGTTCTCAATATAAGACGAACTGGTTTTTGGCTGAGAGAGACTCGCGAAGAGGAAAAATATCAACGTCATATGCAGCCCAGTTTCCCCTCTCACGAAACGTCAAATGCAGCCCACCGTTTTTATGGTTGAAAAAGTGAAAAGTATTGTGTTCAAAGTAAATTGTTATTGAAAATCTCAGTCAGCGGAGCAGTTTTTTCCAAAGTTGCTGATAAATCTAAGCAGAAGATTAATTATTTCTAATGTATGCTACGTTTGCTGGTATGAAATTTTACTCAAACGGCTATTTATGATTCGATGTGATGCAAACTCAATCTTTTTTTGCTGAGAGGTTCATGTGAGGATTTGAACGGCTAGCGCATAATTGGTATAAACCAGTGAATCAAATTGTCATCAAGATAGACGAAAAACAAACAACAAAACAAGCACGCTCATAACCGTTTGTCGCAACTGTTGCGGATAAGGACACAATTAAAAGCAAAATTGTCATGACAATTACAGAGTACAACATTGTTGAAACTTTTTCAACTCGCGATTCATCAGCTATTTTAAACTCAAAACCAAACTTGTTTAATGAAAGCTGTTTGATAATGTGTCATGGTTTACCAACACGGAGAAAGTTCTCGAAAATTGCAATGCGAATCCCAGAAAATCGCTGTGCACGTGGTGATCGATCTTTGTCATATTCTGTTCAAGTGATGACAAACTCATGTTGCGGAATAAAATTGTTGCAACAAGTATAGGAGATGACAATGTCTTTATTGCTGCGTGTTGGGTGACAATTGATTCACTGGTATAAACACAAAGTGGAATAAGAAAAAACTCAGCAATCACAGAAAAAGAAGACCGTCTTCGCGAGTCTCGTCTCAGGTTTTTGGTATGCGGGATCCTGGCTACGAAGAACACTGTGTATCGATATATGGTCGTCATGGGCCTGATATTAGCGCTTTCAGATTTTGTTTATATGCACTCCTGATTTTCTTACAAATTTTTATATGTATGGATACTCACCACATTTTGAAAAATAATTCGAGATGCGGCACAGTTGGTTCAACCCTATAAGGGCAACTTCACCGGTGGTCCAAATCACTGTTTGGTTCCAAATTTTTGGACCATGTTGAAATTTGGAGCTTGCACCGGTGTTGCAAAAAATGTTCCAATTTTATTTTATACCAGTTTTCTGGTCTACTTTTTTGGAACAGGCTAATTGCCTGGTCTATTTTTGGTCGGATTTGGAACAAGATTTGAGCTGTTCCAAATCTGATTTGACACACGTTTGTTTACCAGTTCGGATTTTTCTCGCAGTTTCACCATCGTATTTTCAACCTACTCATTTGAGGTAAGTAAAAACAAAATCAATATTGCATCGGTGCTGTTTTTTAAACAATATTTTATTCCGCTTTCAGCTTTCCGCTTTCATTTGGACTCACACAGGACACCTCCAGGAATCATCAGGGTTTTTCTCCAGGGAATCATTTAGGAGTTCGTACAAGGATTCCATAAGGAATGTGTACGGGAAGATATTTGTCACCCCCATCGACGGTAAGGATTTTCTCCTTCGGGTATTTTTCAGAGAATTATCCGGTGATATTCTTTAGGAATTTCTCTGGGGATTTGCACCAGGAATTTCTCGGGAGATTTCTTCCAGGAATTCTTCCGGCGATTTCGTCCAGAATTTCCTCTGGATATTTCGTCCAGAAATTCATTGAAAGAATTCAAACGGGTTTTTTTCGGAGATTTCCTCCAGGGAGTTCTTTGGGGATTTGCACCAGGAGTTGCTGTGGAGATTTGCTCCAGATATTCCTCCAGTTATTTAAAGGATTCCACCAGGGATATCCCCCAACATTTACTCCAGGGATTTTCAATATAATTCCTTCAGGAATTCCCCCAGCAATTTTTCAGGAGATTTTGTTCAGAAATTCCTCCGGGAATTTGTTACATAAATTCCTTCGGTTATTTTCACCAGGAATTCCTCCGGAGATTTTCTCCAGAAATTCCTCCTATGATTTTTTCAAAGAATTCCTCCAGAGATCTCCCAAGAACTCCTCTTAAGGTTTCCCCTCCGGGGATGAGGGATTTCCACCAAAAAATCCACCGGATACTTTTTTCCGAGAATTCTTTGGGGGATTCTTTTTCTCCATAATCTGTCCTGATTTTTTTCGAAATATCTACAAGAATTCTCCAGAGTTCCTCAAGTACAGTCAAACCTCTTGAAGTTCCCATCGACTCATGGAACAGAAAAGCTTTGGAAAGTTGTTTGAGAGGACCATCATAGTAAACATGAAATGTTGGTTCTTTTTGGTCCATGTGTCGATATCGAATAATAGAAAATCGACTCATGGAGGTTTTACTGTAATCTCTCGGAAATGCTCCAGAGTTCCTCTAGGAATTCTTATGAAGTTGCTTCGAATAATTCACTACATCCTCTCCGGGTGTTTGTTCAGAGTTCCTCAGAAAATTTCTTAAAAGTTTCTCCGGGAATTGCTCTAGACTTCCTCTGTGAATTCCTCCAGGTTTTTTCTTAAGTCTTTCAAGAAATTCTTCCGGATTTCCATCGGCAAATTTTAATTTCCTCCAGGAATTTCTTCGTCAAGCAATTACCCCGGAGTTTCTCTAGAAACGCTTCCGTTTCCTTCAGAAAAGCATCCTAAGTTTCTCCAGGATTTCCTTTGGAGATTTTCTAGGATTTTGTTAAAAATTCTTACAGGACCCACAGGGGATTTCATTAAGGAATTTCTGCGGGGTTATTCTTCAGAAATTTGTTCGAGGATATTTTTAGTTTTTTTTCCCGGAGTTTTTCTCCAGGAATTTCTCTGGGAATTTGCACAAAGAATTTCTCCGGAGATTTCAAGGATTCCTTCGGGAATATCCCCAAGAACTCCGGGGATTTTTGTCAGGAATTCTTCAGGAGATTTGCAGTAGCAATTTCTCCGATAATTTCCTCCAGAAACTCCTCGGACTATATGCTCCAGGCATAAATCCTGGGATTACCTCTAGGAATTCCTTCGAGGATTTTCTCCAGGAATTCCTCAGGGGTTTTCCAACAGCAATTCCTCTGGGGATTTCGTTCTGAAATTCTTTTGGGGATTTTGTCCAGTAATTTCTCCGGATATTTCATTAAGAAATTCCTCAGGGGATTCTTCAGAGATTTTCTCCGGAGATTACCTCCAGGTATTTCTCTGTGGATTTGCACCAGGATTTTCTCAGTAGATTTTTTCCAGTAATTCCTCCTTGGATTTCCTTCAGAGATTTTTTCAAAGAAATTCGTCCAGGAATTCTTCTGGGAATTTAGCCCAGGAATTCCTTCAGTGATTTGGAGATTTCTTCTGGGGATTTTGTTAGTCCTCTAGAGGTCTTTTTTATTCTGGCGATTTGCTCTAGGAATTAATCCAGAGTTTGTTTTTGCAAAATTTCCTCCGGGGAATTTCTTTAGGAATTCCTCAGGGTATTTCAAATAGCAATTCCTCCTGGGATATTAAGAAATTCTTCCGGAGATCTTCTCTAGAGATTCTTTTGGTGTTTTTCCAGAGAATTTATCTGAAGTTTTTCTCCAAAACTTCCTCCAGGAATTCCTCCGGAAATTTCTTCCGAGTATTTCTGCAAGGAATTACTCTAGAGGCCATTTATATACTGGCGATTTGCTCCAGGAATTAATCCGGAGATTTTTTCCAAGATTCCTCTGGGGAATTTATTCAGGAATTCTTCAGGGGATTTCCAATAGCAATTCCTCCAGGGATAATAAGAAATTCTTCCGAGGATTTTCTCTAGAAATTCCTTCGTGTTTTTTTCAAAGATTTTATCCGGAGATTTCCTCCAGAATTTCCTTGAAGAGTTGAACCAGGAATTTCTCCGTAAATTAAGTCCAGGAATTTCTTCAGGACTTTCTCCGGGGGTTTCCTGCAGAAATTCCTCTGGGGATTTTTTCCGAAATTTCAAAAACATTACCGGAGATTTTCTCTTGTAATCGCTCAGGGAATTTCGTCCAGAAATTCTTCCGGGGATTATCTACAGGAATTCATCCGGATATTTAATTAAGAAATATTTCCGGGGATTGTCTCCAAGAAATCTTTCGGTGATTTTCCACAGAATTTATCTGGAGTTTTCTTTCCAGGAATTTCTCCAGAATTTCGGAGATTTCTTCCAAGGATTTCTTGCAAAAACTCCTCTAGAGGCTTTTTTTTATTCTGGCGATTTGCTCCAGGAATTATTCCGGAGATTTTTTCAAAGATTTCCTGCGAGGAATTTCTTCAGGAATTGCTCAGGGGATTTTCAATAGCAATTCCTCCGAGGATTTTCCACAGAAATTCCTTCGTATTTTCTTTCCAGAGATTTTATATGGAGATTTCCTCCAGAATTTCTCTGGAGAGTTGAACCAGGAATTTCTCCGGAAATTTACTCCAGGAATTTTTTCAGGATTTCCTCCGGGAGGTTTCTCCAGAAATTCCTTTACCAGGGATGTTCTCTGGTAACCCCTCAGGGGATTTCGTCCAAGAATTCCTCTAGCAATTTCATCCAGAAATTCTTCCAGGGATTTTCTACAGGAATTTCTACGGAGATTTCATTAAGAAATTCTTCCAAGGATTTTCTCTAGAAATTCCTTCGTATATTTTATTTCAGAGATTTTATCCGGAGATTTCCTCCAGAATTTCCCTGGAGAGTTGAACCAGGAATTTCTCCGGAAAAATAACTCCAGGAATTTCTTCAGGATTTTCTCTGGGGGTTTTCTCCAGAATTTCCTCTGGGGATTTCCTTCGGAAATATCAGGAAATTTACCGGGGATTTTCTCTGGTAATCCCTCAGGGGATTTCGTCCAAGAATTCCTCTGGGAATTTCGTCCAGAAATTCTACCGGGGATTTTCTACAGGAATTCCTCTGGAGATTTTGTTAAGAAAATCCTTCGTACTTTTTTTTTTTCAAAGAATTTACTCCGGATTACATTAAGGATTACATTTTATTACTCCAGAATTTCATTAGGAAAATAATAATAATAAAAATGTGTTTGATGATTGTCATTTATATATTTGATACGCTAGAAAAATTTCTGATTTCTGATCAATAATATTTTTTATTTTCCAGAAATCCAGAGTCAGCATCTTCGAAGCTCTTCCCGATCGCCGGTACGCTGAATTTTTACATGAACCGGAATCTCATCGACGAGAAATTATGGACATGCTTATTCGATGGAGGACATGCCGGGATTAGGTCAACTATGTTGTTGCAAAAATGGAACGGACTGCTGCAAACAAAGCGATGGGAAATTGAAAAAAAATATGTTGTGAAATTTCAAGTGTATATGTGTATGGAATCAATAAAAATAAAGTTTTGCTTGATTGATTGCTCTACGTAAAGAGCTGCTAATTTAAAGTTAGCATTTATAATTTCATTAATCATCATTCTATAGCAGCTTAAAAATAGTCTTGAAATGCATAAATCTATGCATTTTTGAATGGATTACATTTAAGACAATATTATAGATTATATTACATTTCTATGAAAAATGTTGCAGAAGGAATTAGCAATTGCTTCAGAGTCCCTGTAGGAATTCTTTTGGAGATTCTTCAAAAATTTCTCCGGAGATCCTCATGGAATTTCTCCGTAGTTCATCTGCGAATTCCTTCAAATTTACTCCGACTATTATTTTGTAACGCCACCGGTATTTTTTTTCAAATTTCCTCTGTAGTTCCCCCTGTTTTTTTTCGGATTTTCTCCACAGGAACTCTTCAGAATTTCTCTTCTTTTTTTCTGGCGTTATGTCCCCATTGGGACAGAGCCTGCTTCTCAGCTTAGTGTTCTTATGAGCACTTCCACAGTTATTAACTGAGAGCTCACTATGCCAATGACCATTTTTGCATGTGTATATCGTGTGGCAGGTACGAAGATACTCTATGCCCAGGGAAGTCGAGAAAATTTCCAACTCGAAAAGATCCTCGACCGGTGGGATTCGAACCCACGACCCTCAGCTTGGTCATGCTGAATAGCTGCGCGTTTACCGCTACGGCTATCTGGGCCCCTATTCAGAATTTCTCTAGTAATTCTTATTCCTCCGGAGTTCAATTAGGAATTTTCCAGGAGTTACTTCTGAAAATTAAATACATTTCCTCCGGGTAATCATCCAGAGTTCCTTAGGCAATTTTCTCATGAATTTCTCCGGAAATTCCTCTAGACGTCCTCCAGTGATTCCTCTAGAGTTCTTCGTGGAATTCCTTCGGAGTTTCTCCTAGATTTTTTTAAATTCTTCCAGAAATTCCTCTGGATTTCATTAAGTAATTCCTTGGAATTTCCTCCGGATTTCGACCGAAAATTCTTTCAGAAACTCCTCTGGAGTTCTTGCAGAACCTTCTCTTCTTTTTCCAGCGATTCCTCTGGATTTCATCTGGTAATACCTGGAAAGTTTCTCTGGAGCTCCACCGGGAATTTCTTCGTATTTTGTATTTGAATTCTGCAGGTTTTTTTGGTGTTCCTCTAGAAACGTGGAGTTTTTACAGAAACGCACCTGGAGTTTCTTCAGGAACGCATCCGGAGTTCCTCTAGGAATAGCTTAGGGCTCATTCACAAATTTCATCGCTCTAAGGGGCGGGTGGGTGTCCTTGAGGTGTTATAGCTCATACAAAATTTGTAGAATATTCATACAAAAAGCGTTACCAGATGGTGGGTGGGTGTCAACAATAATTCCAAAACTCATCCGGAGTTTTTCTCGGCATTTGGCCAGAGTTCCTACAGGAATTCCACCGTACTTCCTTCAAGAATTTACCCGTGAGTTGTTCCAAGAATCCCGCTTTTTGATTTGTTTTGTTTATCACGTTCGAAATAGATCAGGAAAATAAAACAACCGGTGCATGCGCGTGAAGTTTGGTCTATTTTTACTGGTCTAATAAATTTTGACAGGTCCATTTTTGGAATAAATTTGGACCAAAAAATGGACCACCGGTGAAGTTGCCCTAAGTATCAGCGTGGTGATTTTTCAACAGATTTTCGATTCCACCCCTGCATTGGGATGCTTGTTTACATTTGGAAACGTCAAATCAGGAGCGTGCTCAAACTGACCGTGATCCTGGTCAGGACGCCCCAAACACGAGCGCCAACGGAACTAACCTCAAATTACTCAAAAAAACGTTTTTGAACCTGGTGCAACCCGTTCTGAATCATAGTTTCAACCCCAACCAGATTTAGGTCTTCCTGTATACAGGAATATATTTTCCTTCACAGATTCAAAATTTAAAATCACCCCTAACAACAAATCTCTCATCCGTCCAAGAGTAACGGTATCGCTTGCGTTACAGAACCGTGTAGTGTTCGCCAGGTGCAGTCATAACCGGCCGAAGCGATGAAGGTGGTTTCCGCGGTGTTAACGGAGATTTCAGGAACCGTGAAGAAAATAGGTAGGGAAACCGCAAAGGAGCCCATTATGATGAATGAAAACATAAACAAAAATCATCTGGTCATGCCAGCTGATTATGAATTCTCCACAACGTGGTAGCAAAACCATAGGGGATAAAGGGGTCTGCATTTTTTCGAGGTTGTAGGGGACCGAGGGTTGAATTAACGTGCCGCAAGTTTTTCATTGTTTCCTAATAGTTAAAGGCTACAAAAACAAAACATATCGATTCCTTAGGAAAGTTTGTTCAGTAAATTAACAGAAAGCATATAAGCCAATATTTTTATTCACGGAAATGGAATATTTTTATTCACGGAAAATTACAAAAGTATCGCGGCATCGGCTTGGACTGCCGAGAATACGTAAGTTCCCCTATAACATAAGCCTGCATAAGTATGCAACCTCGCATTGCTATGTTTTTTTTTCACAGCTACCATTATCTTATAATCATGTTAGACAAAATCATCAAACATAGAAAATTGTGTTAGTTCCATCGATTGATACACCTAAAAATTTATGCGTACATATGAATCAGTTTGCCGTTCATGAAACTCGAAATAATTTTGTTTTCTCTCTCTTGGTATTTCGATCTGTTTGTTATATTCTGTGCTATTTATTCGATCGCGCATAACAAACATTCTATTTTTTATCAAATGTGAATTAAATCAATTTTATTCTAGATATCTGCCCCTTTCCGCCAGAATCTAGCTTTTGGTTCTCTGTCTTTGTCCATCAGATACCTTTTTTCACGGATTTTTGCCTATTTTTATCAGAAACCGTCAATTTTTCTTTCCTCCCATGTCCGTCGGAGACAGCTTTATGAATAATTTCATGGGGTTTCTGTTTTTTTCCATAAAAAACTTCATTAGATGCTAGACATTTTAATATTTCTCACCTTTATTCTACCGACTGCGCCAATGTAGTTAACTGGAAGCGTCTTTCCAAGCCAAGATTAAACTACCGTTTTGATTCATATTACGGACAGCTTCAAATTCCGGACACTCTACTTTGCATGGGAAACATTTCACATGAAATGTTTCAATTTTCGCCGTTCAAAAGTTCTCAATTTCATAGCTCGTTTCAGTAAGCTTTTTCCATAAATATTTTTCAAAATTTATAATACATGACTACCTTAGATGTCTCTTTAGTGGTTTGACGATTTCAATTGATGATTTGACTGTTCCATCAATGATTATCATGAGCTGTCCGGAATTCAAATCAAAGTGTCCGGAATATAAGGCAAAAGTAAGGAAGCGTCCGGAAAAAGAATCATGAAATGGCCACACAATTTGATTGATTTAAAATTATTCAAGTTTCGGAAGCGTATTCTTTACCCACCGTTCGAAAGTTAAGGGCTTCCGACGCTCGATAACGCTAAGGAATCAAAAAGAATGAATCATCATTTTGTATGCTCTATGCTGGGTTATACTTCACTGAGGCCTTGAGGCCGCACGGGACGTCATCATAATCACCCTATCCATTTCAAGAAGCAAATCTCAAGAACCACTCCATATATCGATGCGAAAAATGTATCACTATGATTCTATATATGTAGTACACAACCCGATACATTTTCAGCTTCATCGGTTCACTAAAACTCGAGATTTGCTTCCACAAAGTTTTGATGATGATTGTTAGAGTGAGACAAAAGATAGGGAAAATAACACGGTCTCCCGTGTCGCCTTAAGTGTCCGTAATATGAATCAAAACGGTAATAAGTGACAGTATGTTTATTATTCGGTTTCCTTATAAAATTTCTCTAAGCCTGCTAATCATCCGTTTTTCCTAAATAGATTATTTGAATACTAGTCATTACTTTCTCATAGGTCAAGACACAAAAGTCAATTTGGACAAATTGAGATGTAAAAGTGTGAAGAATAATAGAATCGTTCTGGTGGGCTTCGATCCCACGATTCCCAATACGTTAGACTGGGCGCGTTAACCAACTACGCCACAGACGGGTAACAATTCTGCTGCGTAATCTGCCAACCCGAAACAAAAGTCGGCCACGAACTCATATTCTCCTTCAAAACCCTACACCTCCTTCGGCTTTCCGAGATGTCTCTTTTCTGTTAAGAGTCCTTCAATTTCTTATTTTTAAGGCACTCAGTCGCTACCAGCCCGTCCAAAAGCTTTCTTAGTCTTGTGATAAAGACTGGCATAAAAATGAGGGGTAACAAGCACGGGTATCAGTGACAATAAACTAGTTTTATAATAATCTACTTTGCAGTTTTTTCAGCAATTTTCATTCTATACTAATTGTATGGTAGTCAAAAAAGGCAATCTTCTAAGAATTATGTATTTTTCCTGTTGAGCGGGAAAGTTACCTGAATATATCAGTAGAACGCTTATAAACAGTAGAATTCCCTCGTTTGAGCCCCTCAAATATAGTTACTTTCAATTTCCAGCCCATGGTTAAAATTGTTCTTAGCTTCACGGTGCATAAAAAAATTGCAAACGTTCACTGAGGTTTCATTGCAGTGGGCGAAATGACTATGTCGGAATGTTGGACAACAGCAAAAAATAACAAGGTACCTTGAATGGAAGGTATCGCAGCGGAACTGATCAAAATGGGTCCGAAGTACAATGGTTTTTGCGTGAAATAACTTTCAATGTCGTTCGTCACCATCCCCACCCCCATCAACAGAAACCTTGGCTACGACAGAAAATAAGCTGATTTTGGAAATGTGAACCAATAGTTAGAATAATTTAAGAATAAACAACATTCTGATTACTAGCTTCAAAGATGATTTATTGTAATAAGTCTTGTACTCGAAATATAAGCAAAATAAACATAAACGGGTTTGTAACAAAAAAAAACACTATCATATGGATGGAATAAAAAATACTTATAACCTACTAAAATATCAATTTTCTTGCCTTCGTGATTTGTTTTCTGCAATGCTCTAAAGCATTTATATTAATCAAAAAAGAAATAAAAAAAAACTAAAATCGTACTACACTTGACATGAAGTGTTCTAAAACCAGACTTAGCACATGTGTTGTTAAATGTCAATATGGCGGAATGTTTGTATCTAATTTCCTATCGATGCACCCCTTCCAATCAGTAGTGTTTGGAAGATTTCCTCGAGCCAGCTGCCGATCCGGAAGGTGTCCCGATGCGTATGGTGCTTCCTTCGTCACCATCGCTTCCTGGCTTGGCGGAGTGTTTGGTCATGCTGTCCGTTTGGAACACCTCTTTCAGCACGTGATCCATAACGACCAGCAAAAGGCGCGTATTCAGCTTTTTGTTCTGCAGCATTTGGAAAAAGTTCAGCAAACCGGAGTTGCACGTTACCGATCCGACGACGTGCTTTAAGTCGTCCGAGAGTAAAGCGAAAAGAGCTATTTTGGCGGCGAGTTTGGTTCGCAGTTTGGTGCTGTCTTCCCGGAGCGGTGGATTAGGATTGAACTGATCGCCATCAGGCCACATGTTGTTTCTGAAAAAAGGGGAAGATTGTTAGTTAATCCGTTAGTACGCAGGATGATAATACTGTGCTAAAAATGACATAACTTTGCGATTTTCTGATATTTTTATGAACAATTTTCTTTCAAATCAAAGAGAATACGCTTTTGGAATATTTTTTGACCGATATACGCGTCCAAACTACTTTGGAAATATGCCATTGAAGACCTAAGAAACAAGAAGCTTAAATTTAATGTTTAGCAAAGTTATCAAAAAGATTTGTTCTGATGAAATTTATGGAAAACAAGCTGTTCATATGGCTAGAAACCAAACTCATCATTTGAAGAATTAGCATATACCTTTCATTCCTAGATAAATTCATCGATACTTTTTCAGTCAAATCAATGTTTTAGAAACAAGAGAGACTTTCAAAATTTTCTGATTTTTTTTTTCAACAGAGCAACAATGAATGTCATACCAACATTCCACCCCTTCCCCGATGACCGTAAGGACGTGGCCAGCGCCGTTATTGACTTTATAATGTTTGGAGTTCTCGAATGTGTACATTGAAAATGAATAGCTACTGCCAAGCTACATCTCTTGATTCCTTGTACAACTTCGATTATTCTGGTCAATCACGGAATAGCAACTACGAATTGTACGGTCATCACTGCAAGCATCATTTAAGCACAAGCATACTTAAAAGGCGTGGACGAATTTTTTGCACTCTTATGCTTATATCTTTTGACTCAATTGATCCATTCTCAAAATTTTAACAGAATTTTGTAGGGAATTAGTTGCATATCCTTTTGCATGTACTAAAATTTGGATACAGGCTTCCAATTCGGATACACGGCCGGAAATATAGTGTACACCTCCAATTCCATCAGTGATTCTAAAAAAAATGAAAGTTTTGTTCATCTGAAACATTTTTGAATCCCCATAATTACTTGGCCACCGCTTTTTTTATTCGATCCAGGAGAACCAATCGAAATCAAATATTAATTCCCATGCTGTGCCAAATAAAATCATATTCATTCGACAAAATATGGCCCTTGGAAGCTGTTCCATTGGTCGTTTTTGGTTCCAAAAGACCGATTATGTTATTAGAAAACGGGGCGTCGCGCGACTTTTACATAGAAGCTTCTCTCACTGTCATCGGACGGCGAGACAATGACAGCAGTTTTCTATAAATTCTCTTTCATTTTTCCGTTGCTACGGATTGTGACGGAATTCTAAACTGGACAATTTTTAGCTCGTTATCTGGTATGATTGTTATGATTATAGTTGGAATCATGAAAGCATATCCACTTTACTCGTAAAATAGGGAGTCGATGCCGGTTATGGACCCTTTGCGTATTATGGACCCCCTACAGAAAAACATAAAATTAACACTCAAAGCAACCTTATTCCTATGAAAATCCACCGGGGGAACTTCGATTGCATTGTTAGTCAGTAGTTTCAGGCAAAATATTTGGTTTGAGGCGCATTAATACAGATATTTGAGCAGTTTTGTAAATGAAACCACACAAGAGGGTCCATAATACGCATTTCCAGGTGGGTCCATAATAAGCTCGTCGGCAGCGAGTCGGATTACATGGGAATCAAATGAAGGGTCCATAATACGCAACGTCAAATTTGTAAACAATCCTATTATGGACCCCGGGAGGGTCCATAATAGGCATTCGGACAACAGTTTTCCAAATTTATATTTCTCTGGGAAAATCGTATGAATTTGTATGTTGAATGGGTGTACTGTGAAGTAAAGACATTGAACTTGTTATTAGACTCCACAAAACGTATATCCGCCTGATATATAATTGCGGAAAGGCGTCGAGAATGAATTTCAGCTACTAAGGGGTCCATTACTAGCATTGACACCCTACAATCAATTCCTGAAATTCTCAAAAAAAAAGTTAGAAATTTTAAAAGCAAAACAACATTACAATTGCTCTCGTGAGAGCCCCGTCATTGCGACCTGATGGAGTGAGTACATGAACCCATTTTAAAGGGTCCAGAGAGCAATTCTCTTGAAAAGAAAAATAATTACGCTTTTTTGTTTAATGATAGAAAGGTATTGAAATCATTTTCTTTTTTTACTGATTACCAGTTTAAATAAAATAAATAATCACTAAATTGAAATTTTATCTTGAGTAAAAAGTAGAAAAAAGAACAAACAATTAAAAATGGATGAAATCAATGGTTTGGTGTCTTTTAGTTAAAATACCGTTTGGATACCTGTTCTAAACTTTCGTTTGGTGGGTGTTTTAGAGATTGTGATCGAACTCTCCATTCGCACTTAGGTCTTTTTGCAATTTTTCGTGATGATGTTTTGTAAATGTATTAGGTAGATTTTTCAAATCTACCACAGCCACCGCAAATTTGTTTACTTATCAATGCTATGGATCATTACGTCCGGAAAGTTTAAAGAATTTATTGACAACTCCAAGAATTCCCCTCAGGAATCGTCAATATACTATCCTAGCAGCACAGACAAACAGACGTAACCGGGTGCAGGTCGTTAGGCCGAATGCCGTAAGGCCAAATAACATTTGATAATTTACTATTATTTCAAATGGCTCATTCATCAGTGTTTTTTCCTTTTTTCAATCAAATGTTGGCTTCTAGGTAATGCAAATTATCCTGAGCCATCCCTGTTAGTTACCCAATCGACCTTACGGTTCATTACAACTAACGGCCATTTTAGGCCTAATTACCCTTTCGGCCTAACGTAATAGAACCCGAATTTATTGATAACTCCAAGAATTTCCCTCAGGAATCGTCAATATACTATCCTAGCAGCACAGACAAACTGACGTAACCATTGATTTATTTTCATTGTACAACGAAAGAGCACTCAAATCTAAAAGTCCAAAATTATAGACTTTATTAGTAGTCGTGCAATAAAAATGTGCTGGAATTTATGGTATATTGGAAAATAACATTAAAATACATTGAATGCCTTTCGAATATCTTAAAATATTTAAATAACATCATAAACGTCTATTTGCACTATTTCAAGGTACTTTGGGTATCAACGAATGCCTGCTGCATGCGCAGAGTGAATATGAATGGCGCGGGAAGTGGATAGGACAGGTAGGACATGTACTACGCACATAAACACCTGGGTAGAGTGAAGCTAACTGTTGGAATTGTTACAAGAAATTTCTTTAGCCATTACAAAAATAAACGGAGCAATCCTCTCCGGCATTTCTGAAAGAATCAATGAATGGTTTCCTAAAAAAATCTACGCCCAACCCTGTATATGTTCTTGGACAAACTGCCGTGAGCATTCCCGGAAGTTATTCTTGAGAAGTTTCTGGAACATCCATAATGAAGAAAAAATAATGAATGATAACGTAATAAAGACTAAGACCAGTCGCATCGTTCTACACACAGTACGAGAGTGATGATGCTAGCGATTTCCAAACGGGCTATCATTCTTGATATAATTTATCAAAGCATTGCTACACAATTTAAGAGAACTTTCGATGTCCTGATGCAAGTGAGGTTTCTCCACCAATCTTCTAGAAATACTTACAGCGATTTTTCAAAGGATGCTTAGAAGAAATTTCTCCGGAAATTGTTCCAAGCGCTCCAAAGCTACTATTTTCAGTAATTTCCTCAAATATTATTTTGATTTTCTTCCCTAAAACTATCCTAGAATTTCCTCCAGATATTTTTTCACTATTCCTTCAACCGAATTCTCCAGTTGTTACTCTAGGAGATCTTCCATAGATTTGTACAGAATTTCATCCCAGGAAATCCACAAAGGTGTATTTCAAAGTTTTTGAAGAAAAAATAGCTCAAGGGTTTTTAAGGAATTCTGCAAGAATTCCTTCGCTTGTTCATGTGGATTTCTTCAAGTATTCATCAACAATTCCTCCCAGAAATTCCTTTTAGGAGTTCTTCGAACAAGTCTATTTTTTCATGGAATTTCTCCAGAATTTCATCCAAGTATTACTCCCACAGTTTATCCAAAAAAATCTTTATAAGTTAAAAAAAACTCCCATGCAATCTTCAAAAAATCATTAAGGTTTTAAAACCAGTTAATATTACAGATATTTTTTCCAATTGTTCCTCCAATCATTCCTGTACAAATTTCTTCTGTCCAATCTTTTTCGAAAAATTTATTTAGAGAATCCTACGGAATACTATTCCGAGATTTGATTTATTTTATCTAAAAAAGATTGAAGGATTTTACCAATGAAATCTACTAAAACTTCGTCAAAAGTCCAGTAGTTCTTTCAGAGCTCCTTGTTTAATAAGAATTACTTTAAAACATACACAGGTTTTATCAGAGGTACTTGAGTTCACAAGAAATGCGCATATACTGAAAAGGATATGGTTCAAATAGTTGATTTTCGTAATTTATATTTTCCATTAGATTGAAGGTTTGTAAAAAATATCAGTTTTTAGTGTCACAGATCAGGTAAAAAGTGAGGTTACGAGTCACCCCTGATTTATAAATTCCCTACGGATTTATATTTCTGAACAGATTTCTTGGCATTTTACTGTCTCCTGGAAGAATTACTTTAAAATAAACTTTCAAAACTTACTTTAAACAATCTTAGCGCAGAAGAAACCTCTGAAGCATTTGCAGACGGCATCTTGTTTAGTTCAACCTATTCGTGATCAAACGTCAACATCCCACCGCAAAATCGCTAGTGTTTGGAGGTGATTTTAACCTCCAAAATGCGAAATCATCACCTCCAACTTAGTTCTAATACCCACCGTCATATAAATTATGGTGGCGCGTCGATCGTCGTAAGTTTCTCGTTAAACAGTCAATAGGAAATCCCTTGTAATTTCTGGAGGCGTTTTTGGAGAAGTTATTGATCGAGTTTTAGAAGATGTTTTGCCCAGGAATCTTCGAATGTCTCAGGGAAATCGTTGTATGAATCACTGGATAAAATAATCTTGGTGGAGTTAGGACTGTTTAAAAGAATTTAATCTCAGGAGGATCTTTTTTTTCTGTGGTACTCTTTGGGCAAATCCAGGTTGAATTCTTGAGGTATCCTTAACAAAATTCTTGGAGAAATTCCTTGGAAAATAATTACTAAATGTACTGCTTCAGAAAACTTCTGGAGTAATCCTTCAATAATTTCTGATGAAATTCCTAGAGAAGATCATAAAAACACATACACAACACGAGCAGTAATACTTATTATAATGTAACGACGAATTATAAAAAAAGTGTCTTAGATCATTGATAAATATGTGCTCTGAGGGTATGAAGAATCAAACCCTTATCTCCTGGCTCCTATTAGGTTTTGTTTTGTTTTCTCTATTCGTTTTCAGTATTTTTTCGGCCTTTTTTTGATTACTTTTAGATTTCTTTTTTTAGACAAAAGGTCTATAATTTCCTATTCTGAAGGTCTTCGATAGATGACAGCCCTGTATTGACGAAAAACTTTCTTAGTCTAAAAGTAACGACTGGCACTATTTGCGTTTGAGACTCTTAAATATATTACAGTCATCCCTCCATGAGTCGATGTTCCATTACTCGATATCGACTCATGGAACCATACTAAAAACATAAAATCACTGTTACTATGATGGTCCCTTCAAACAGCTTTCCGAAAAATAGCTGTTCCATGACTCGATATTACCATGAGTCGATGGTCCCTTCAATATCGACTCATGGAGGTTTGACTGTAGCTTTCAATTTCCAGCCTAAGATTCCATAGGGTTCACATTTTTTTTTCACGGTATACAAAATATTTGAAAACGTTTGTCCTACCCATGGTTTAGACGTGGACGCGCCTCTACGGAGAAATATTTAACTAGGGTATGTGTACCAGTTATGGACAAAGTGGTTCCCTATTTAGCCATACGTGATTACTTTAATGTCTCCAAATTTTGAAAATTTTGGTTTGTTGTAGTAGTTAGGTTTAAGTTATAGCTTGATGTTAAAACATTCAAAAATATTTGAAATGTGATACTTATCAAAATTTTACATATGGCCAAATAGGGAACCCTATTTAACTATTAATTCAATTATCAAAAAAGTATCCCAAAAAGTTTTGGCAAGAAATAAAACAAGGATTTCACCGGTTATTTTTCAACTAATGCATCAGCTGAATTTTTCAGCTGTTTCTCTAGGACATACACTGGGGCAGAATCGAAAAAAACACGGGAAAACCTGTAGTTCTTCTGAATTAAGAGATAGACGTTTGATGTCTTCTACGAAAATGATCGTTTTAATGAGATGAGGCCGATGGTTTGAGATGAAGTCATATTTTTAGTGTTATTCGCATAAATGACTCAAATGCCATTTCGGTCAAATGTAAGTTCAGGTGTATGGTTTCTTCGACAAAGTTGATCTCTATGTTATGCTGAAAATAATTGCTAAAGACGTCAAATTTCCAAGGCCTACTATTTTTGAAACAGGGATATTGCGTATAGGCCATTCTTGCGATCGGGCAAGTTCGGGCAGGTGTTTTCATCGTTATCCACTTACGAAAGGTCAGAGCATTCATGTCTAATTTTTTTCAAGGATATGATATTTATTATATTTTTTCTATGCGATCTAGAAGTATGCTAAGTATATAATAGAGTTTAACATTGTTGTATATGACAATGTAAAAGTATTCCAATAAAAACAAAAGTTCAACATAATCATGAGAATTCTTGCGGTTTACTGGTAGCTAAATGTACTTAGGGATCGTTTAAATATTACGTAACGCAACAGAGGTAGGGAGGGGGTTTTACATAGTGGTTACGGTCCAAACAAAAATTTGTAATTTTCCATACAAAAGCTGTTACGTGGGGGAGGGAGGTGGTCTAAAATTACCAAATTTTGCGTAACGTAATATTTGAATGAACCCTTAGCTATTTGCTTTTTACATTGCTTGTATATTCGCTATTCGCAAAAAGTCCCAAGTGCCAGACTCATTATATCACACCATTTAGGTCGAATTGAAATTTAGATATGTGATTTCTTCGGCAAGGTCAATCGTTATTTCAAGCAGAAAACAATTGCTGATGACAATGACAATGATTTTATTGATAATTTGTGCTAAAACTGCTATAAGTTTTGTATTTGTTAAGTTTAAACACCATTTAACGCCCCTGATTACGTCATTCATTGACATAAGGCAGAGCTGGTAAGAATTTGATGGTAAAAGAAAAAAAAAATATGTTTGATTGCTGCAAAAATAGCCTTTAGGCAATAACCCTGTTATTTTTATAAGTTTTTTTTACATTTGTTTTGTTTTTTACCATCAAATTCTTACCAGCTCTGACTAATCCCAATGAATGACGTAATCAGAGTCGATAAATGGTATTTAAACTAAAAAAACACAAAACTTATGTAAGGAACGGTTTTAAGCACAATTTATCAAAAGTTTGACAGTTTTTCAAAAATTGGTTGGCTTTGAAAATTTTACATCTTCAGCAATTGTTTGCAGCATAAAATGACGATCGACTTTTCCGAAGAAATCATATAAGGTACCGTGGGGCAAGTGGGTAATGGAATTCGTATAGTTGAGATTCTTCGAATTCTAGACTTCAAATTGAAACAAATGAGGTCGTGTACATTTTTTTGCTTGACTCTCACCAAATATAAGCAGTATGCTGAAATTGATTTTTATGTAAAATTAAAGATAAAAGAACAGAAAAAGTTTTTGACAACTGTCTTTTTACTTTTCACTTGCCCCACAAGTGGGGTAAGTGAAAAGTTTATCGTTTTGAACAATACATTCAAAAACTAACAGTTATATTCACCATTTCTGTTACTTTGAATATTTGTTAAGGCGTCTCAATGAACAATAACATAAGTAACATGTAAACAAAGAAAATTTTATTATACTTCTTTTGTTCAGTTATGTTTGTTGCAATGATTCGACAACATTATAACTGCAACATTTTCAATGTTAGTTCTTTCATTATGGTACAGCAATTGCATTTCCGCTCTGTAGAATTTCCACCGCTCGTTATTTGTTTTTAAGAAAGTCGGATAGGACGTCGGATAACTCTTTGGGAGAAATCAAACGGAATCCTTTATAAAAGTATTCAGAAACTTTTTTTTTATGTGGAAAGACCTATATTTCAAAAATAGTAGGCCTTGGAAATTTGACGTCTTCAGCAATTATTTTCAGCATAAAATAACGATCAACTTTGCCGAAGAAACCATACACCTAAACTGCCATTTGACCGGAATGGCATTTGCGTCATTTATGCGAATAACACTAAAAAATATGACTTCATTTCAAAACATCGGCCTCATTAAAAGGATCATTTTCGCAGAAGACATCAAACGACTATCTCTTAATTCCGAAGAACTACAGGTTGTTTCCGCGTTTTTTCGATTCTGCCCAGTGTGGGACATCTTCTAAAGATTCCAACAAAAATTCTCCTAACAAAATCCACAAATGTTTTTTTTTTCAGAAACGCTACAATGATTCTTTAACTTTTGCAGTACTGCGTGTTGACATCGAAGTTCAAAGTCAAACTTAGTCATTGTTCGATCGATTTTTCAAGAAAACCAAATGAGTTATGTTTTTTTGTACAGGTAATGTATCAAACATTTCATGTTCGGTGATGGTTTCAGATTCTGGTCCTTATTTGTTGGATGAAATTATGAGAAAACTTTTCAAAACTATAAAAATGTATAATTATTTAACAAACGGTCACCGTAAATCGATTCCGGTAGGGAAACAAAAGGAACATTTCCATGATGAATGCTTGAATTTATCAAAGTAAATAGAAAGCTTAATTCAAAACCATCCATGAAGACAACATTTTCAATGTATGAATTAAAAATGGTACTCATTTTCCTGAAAATTTCATCAAAATCGATCAAACGATAGTGAAAATACAGAATATTGTAACTTTCATGTGCGCAACCAGTACTGTGAAGGATAAATAATTAATGCTAGAATAAACTTACAGCACCGCAGACAGCACTACTTCCACCTTGTCCATCCCCAAGAGAGAACCAGCGAGTTGTACTATTTTCTTATTCGTTGCATGGCTGACCCAGGGGGCGCCCAGCAGTCGATTGATCAAGCCTCTTCGCAGCCACTGCGATTTGTTCTGCAGATCGAACACCTCGTCCAAAAGATTTAACGCCGACGTCAACGCAGGATACTCGGATTGTTTCATTTCCAGTGTGGGTATATCTTGGATGTCGTAAAAGGTTCGCTCCTTCGTGGGTCCTTTCCCCAGAATCATTCGGGAAATTCCACCGACTAAAGTATCTGGCATGTTCCGAATTTTACTCATACCGGACTTGAAGCTTTCAATCTGTGAATCAGGAATATCTCAAGAATAGTTCTAATTAGAGAAGGTTTAAATCAAACTCACCGTTTTTACCACAGCTCCACCGTGCATCTTCCGGTCGTCCGTATCCGGTTCCAGAAAGTTTCTCACAATTCCTCGAATGTCGTCGCTCTGTTCCGCCCTGTTGCAGATTTCCTCCAGGAATTGATTCAAAATTTCCATCCGATGCTCTAGAACGGCACGCTGAGTATTCTGGAATGCCTTTTTCGCTGGGAATGGTACTTTGGTCAGCTGCGGGAATCTCTTCACCAGAACCTTTTTCAATTCCAAGAATTTCGAGTATCGTCGGTAGATGTGCCAACTCTTCTGTTGGTTGTCCTCGATGACCTGAACCTGAATGGCGTACACTGCGTATTGGCCCTCGTTGAGTATTGCCGTGTTGATGATTTTGGCCGAAAGTTTCTGCTTGAAGACGAGAGAGTCGTCGGACCTGTTGTCGATTAGAATCTCCACCGGTGGCTGCGGTAGATTCTCGCCATCGACTGTGTCGGCCCAGAGAGTTACATCAGAAGGCGCTGTGAGTTCATTACCCGATTCGTTACTCGAACAGTCTGAGGACTTCAGTTGTTCTATGTTGAAATCGCTGATGGTAGAGAACATACCAGTGCAATCGCTATGGGATCGAGCATGTTTGATACTGGCCACCGTTGGTAGCAGATTTGATTTCGCACCTTGGATTGCACTAGCTCTAATATCGTGTTCTTCTTTGATGTCGCTGTGGAACATCCCACTCGGAGGTCCTGTAACCGCATCGTCGTCATCGGTCTCATCGAAGCGAATATCTCCGGAGTTGGTGTCACTCAGGCTGTCCAATTGATTTGAAATGCCCAAACTGTCCAACGATGGCAGATCGTGGTCTTGCGCACTGTTGAAATCCAATTCTCGAAGCAGTTGCTTATAGCCGGAACTCTGATAGAAGTTGTTCAGGAATACTTCTTCGTTCTTCTGTTTCTCGTACACGTACTTGCAAATTGAATCGAACCAGGTATTTTCTGGTGGCATGGTGGTCTCGTCGATGCGTATCCTAAGTGCCTCAATCAAACCAGGATCAATGTTGAGGTAATTAGCAGATTTTGGAACTAAATACTGTAATGAGAATAAAGAAATGAACGGTACGTATATCTGAGGAAAACATATAAGTATGGTAATTTGGCTATTATTGTGGCCTAGGCTAGCAGTTGGTTGGTAAAAGCTGTGCATGGAGTATCATTGATACCTTGCGTACCCAAACTAAACTGAAATAGACCCTTTTGTTCGGCCTTGAATCTCCTGCCCAGCAACTCCTAACCCTACCTCGTCGTGAAACTGGCTGGGGTACAAAAACCTTAGAAAAGATCGAATAATCAACCTCGGTGGGAACTTGGTTCGTAGGCGTACAGGGAAAGAAGAACAAACCTGTAGCATCTGATATACATGTTGGAAGAAAATCACAACAGCACATGGTCGCCATGTACTCTGCGTACTACGGGCCTTCGGAAATATTAGGGGGTTGATGTCAGGCCCTGCAAGCCAAAGTCAAAGAGAGAATACGGACCGGAACAATCGGCAAAGACCACAGCGACGATAATAGACTAGCGAATGGGAACTCGGTACGTAGAATTGAATAGCTCACAATCCAACTCAAACTGCTTTCTTTCAAGTCATGGTGGCTAAACGCGATACCTGCATAGGTTCGGGCACTCAGAATCTCCTACGTGCCTGATTTGGCCAGGAGTGGAGGAAACATCGGAGCATATCGTGTTCAATTGCCACGTGTCCCACTTGTTTAATGTGTTGGCATGGTGTGCCACTCACGAGAAGCGTGCTTAACCACTAAAAAAACAGTCCCTACTGCTCCGATGCATCGATCTCCTTCAAAACTACACCACGCAACTTCTTCGGGTGAGGGAAGGCTCTTGCACTTCTTCAATCCCAACCTCTAGCCATTCTGCTAGTTCGCCATTGGAGCCGTTGTCGTGAAGAACGCTGTTCACTACGACTTTTTAACGGTGTCTCTGCGATAACTCGTTTAACCCAACTAGTGGTTGAATATCGCCCGGGTTTGGCACGACTTTCTGTGCGACGACGCATTCTACTCTTGCGGTGTGGCCATTGTCATGTCTACCTATCTCATGTGATAGTCATTATCCTACTATGACTTTGGTACCTTTCACTTGATCGTACCCCCTCAACAAAAGGAGACTTCCCGGACTGTGGACTGATTAACATATTATTTTATTCTTTATTTGCAGGATATAAAAGCCATAGTAACGCGTCCGCGTGCGCGAACGCGATGCGATCAAAGGATTTCTTATTGTTGATATTTTGCTTTACGGGCTCGCACACGCACACACATCGCAGGAAGCGTTTACTATGGCAGCGCCCTTGGGGTGGCTTCACGTCAGAACCCTGCACTGTGCGCTCATTTTCGCTTCGCTACTCTACGACGACTCGTTCTTTGCTGCTCTACGCAAATTGCTGCTTTTCGAGCTCTCCTGGTTGACCAGTTGGATACTGAGGTCGGTTCAACGATTCCGGTTGGATGATGGGCTGTGCATCTGCACTTCTATTACGCTCTTGATGTTTTAATGCTCTGTGCTCTTGCACTCTGCGCAGTCTGCTAGTGGTTTGCGCTTGCATGTTGAGCAGACTGTTTTTTCATCTTCCTCCGTTTCTCTATCTCCTTTCGTCGTTCATCTTCTTCTTCCCTTCTTGCTTCCTTCTTCTCCTGACTTCCCCTCGGCGTCGGAGGTTGTCACCAGTACCGGTTGGAGAGACGTCCGCACTAATAGTGCCCGACTACCGGCGGCTTTCTCTGAAGAAATCTTCGTCAGGCTGACTCGAGTGCCGAGGTTGGTCAAACGATTCCGGTTGGGGGTTGACTTCCGGTTCATTAGCGTCCCGACGACCCGATGCCAGGCACTGCTCTCTGCCTCTCGGTTCGCTGCGCTTCCCACCAGTTTCTCTGCAAGATAGACGTTATCTCCATCACCATATTGTTCGCCAGATTCCAAAGGTTAGGAATGATTACCATTTTGTTTACCATTCTGTCTGCATTGAAGTCCTGTCCAAAAGCAGCCGCCACTGCGCTTCGTTCCATGTTGAACCTCGGGCAATCGAAGACAACATGTTCCGACGTTTCCTCTCTCTCACTACACACGGGACAGAGTGTTGACAGCGCGTGGCCGAACCGATGCAGATACTGTTTGAAGCAACCATGACCTGACAGGAACTGTGTCAGGTGGAAGTTCACTTCGCCATGCCCCCTGTTTTCCCAGATCGGCACTTGCGGGATGAGTCTGTGGTGCCACCTTTCTCAGAGGCACCCCACTCTTGCTGCCATTTGACCAGCGAGCCAACCCTCGCCAATTTTCTAACCTGTCTAGTGCCTCTCCGCTGATAACACTCGACGTCTTCACCCAAGGTGATGTAAATCGGAATCATAGCTCTGCATAATCTGGCACAGATAGCCAAGAACCCGCATTCTATACAGCTTTGTGGTGATGGCCTCCTAACTGGCGCTATTGAACGCGTTCTTAACGTCTATCGTAACTACGGCGCAATAACGATTTCCTCTTCGTTTTTGCTTCGATGCCTTCTCGGTCCTCTCCAGGATCGTCCAAATTGCGTCTACCGTCGACTTTTCCTCCCGGAATCCAAACTGTCTTTCTGATAGTCTTTTCTCGTACTGTTAGCCACCCTGTTTAGTATGACCCGTTCCAATAGACCATGTCCGTGATTGTTTTTTAATATATGCTTTCTGTCAATTAACTGATCAAACTTTCCCAACGAACCCATATGTTTTGAAGCCCCTGACTATTGAAAAACAATGAAAAACTGGCGGCACGACAGTACGCCCCACAGTCCCCTGCAATTTTTATCTCTCCGATTTTTATTGGACCCCCTTTTCTCTTAAGATTTTTTTCTCCACGTTGTGGTGAATATTTGATCAGCTGATTCGGGTCAATCATGACAGATGTCTTTATTTATGTTTTCATCTGCCACTTCCACCGTGGCTGGAAACAACAAAACCATCCGGAAACTATTTTGGTGCTGCTGCTGGTCGGTTCCACCACCGGAATTTTAAGGTTAATTGTGCGCGCAAATAATATTATTGTCCCGTTTTTATTTGTCTCAAGCACTTTCCATCGCCGTGGCTTTACTAATTTGATGGTAAATATGTAGAAGAGATCCAGCACGACGAAATCTTTCACGAGAACGACGAGTATCCTTTTCATCTCCATCGCCTGTGGCTGCTGTGGTGCTCTGCTTCTCTTCCGGTTTTGTGGCTGGCTGAGAGTGGCGAAGACATTTTGCTGAAATCCGGAAGATCGCATCTTTCGAGATTGTTCATCATTCTGTTCGGATTTCTGCATTCCATTGGAATCGACTAATCGAAACAGTATGATGAGGCACAGTAAAATCTTCGCCCCCAGTTGGCCACCGGGCACAGGGCCGTTGGGGCGGAGGAGAACCATTTTCGAGGACTATCGTGGAGCGCGGCAAAGGCTTCCGGCGGGAAGATGAAATGGATATGTTTTATGGTTGTGGAGGACTTTTCGGTGAGATCTATGAGTGGTAAAATGGGGGCACATATTGGCCATTGGCTATATGGTTCCGGAACAGTTCAAACGGTAATTGTTATCCGTTGAGTCTCAGATTTCTTCATGTCATTGACATTTCGTTATCTCTACAAATACTTAACGCAGATTGAAAGTTGTGGAAAAATCTCCACTTTGTTTACCCACAGGGTTGAAACAACTGTGCCGCACTACTCAAAATGTGGTGAATTTTCAAGTTTTCAAAAATTTATAATGAAATCAGGAGTCCGTAGAAATTAGATCTGAAAGCGCCAATAATCATTCAAAATATTCGCCTTTCGAAGAAAAATATAAAAATAGGGGGTAAGGTCTGACGGAAATAGTCTATTGTTTTCCCAGCGTATCCAACAAGCATATGGGCCTGTATGATGATCACCGTGTGGTTTTCCTGGCTTCGGTAGCAGCACCAGTTTCTATGTTTGAAGAACTCTATCACTTCGATGGTTCGTCCAACCAATTTGTTTCGCGTGTGAGGAACTCGGACTCAATATAGGATATAGTTTTAATTCATGTCGAAAAAAGTCAGATGGATAATATACAAATATACAATATACATGTTCTACTCGATGTTGTCCGGCAAGGACGCTTGCGGACTCTGACATCATATCGCTTCGTATATCCCTGAATCGAGGGCAGTCATGCTCCAGTGTCTCCTCGATATTTGAACAGGCCGGACAATGTGGAGACTCTGCGTGTATGGTTTTGTATAGACATTTTTCGGAAGCATTTATTTTTATTTTTATATATTTGATGGGCTACAGTTCGCTACGATGAATCTGCGCCGCATGGATGAGTCTTCTCCACTGGGCTCTGGGTTGAATATTATCTTTGCTTGTCGTTCTTCCGGCATACGGGCAACGTGACCAGCCCAACGCAGCCTGCCGTGTTTTATGCGCTTGACAATAGCCACCTCTTTATACACTTGGTACAACTCATGATTCATGCGACGCCGCCAGATTCCGTTTTCTAGTTTATCGCAGCACTTTACGTTCAAACACCCCGAAAGCTCTCCGGTCGACTTCCTTCCATGTCCATGATTCATGGCCATATAGGACAACCGGAAGGATCAGTGTCTTTCGATTGCAGGCTACGGTACTTCAGCTGGTTACGGAGTCCAAAGAAAGCCCGACTCGCAGCTGCAATACGTCTTTTCACCTCGCGGGTAATATCATTATCGCATGTCACTAGTGTTCCAAGATACACAAATTCTTCCACCACTTCAAACTTATCACCACCTAGCACCATTTCGCTACCACTAACACGTCTGGACCCACGTTGACCACCAGCTATCATGTACTTCGTTTTTGTGGTGTTGATCGTGAGTCCGATCCTCGCTGTCACCCTCTTGAAAGGCACGAACGCCTCTTCCACTGCCCGACGGTCAATCCCGATGATGTCGATATCGTCCGCAAAGCCAAGGAGCATATGAGAACGTGTGATAATGGTACCGCTTCTCTGCACACCGGCTCTCCTGATAGCACCTTCGAGCGCTATGTTAAACAGCAAGTTAGAAAGAGCGTCACCCTGTTTCAATCCATCTAAGGTTACGAACGATGAAGAAATCTCGTCCACCACCCGCACACTTGATTTCGATCCATCAAGCGTTGCACGAATCAGTCTAATCAGCTTCGCCGGAAAGTCATGTTCGGACATGATTTGCCACAACTTGTTTCTCTTTACTGAATCGTACACTGCTTTGAAATCTACAAACAGATGATGAGTCTGCAAGTTGTACTCCCGGAATTTATCTAGTATTTGACGCAGGGTAAACATTGGATCCGTCGTTGATCGGCCTTCTCGTAAACCAGCTTGGTATTCGCCAACAAAGGACTCCTCATACGGTCTCAATCTGTTGAACAGAATTCCAGACATGATTTTGTACGCCAAATTAAGGAGTGTTATCCCTCGGTAATTGGCGCGCTCCCGTTGATGCCCTTTCTTGTACAAAGGGCTAATGAGACCTTCCAACCAACTAGTAGGCATTTGTTCTTCCTCCCATATTCTCGAAATGATACGGTGAAGGAGTTCGTGCAGCTGCTCACTTCCGTGTTTGAGAAGTTCGGACGGGAGCTCGTCCTTCCCAGCAGCCTTGTTGTTCTTCAGCCCATTAATAGCTGTCTTTACCTCATCTAGCGTTGGAGGTTCCACAGCCTGTCCATCGTCATCGATTTGGATTCCACTTCCGTAATCTCCGTTTAACAATGACTCAAAGTACTCTTTCCACCTGGTGGCCACCATTGCTTTATCAGTCAGCAATTTTCCTTCACGTTCGTTGCACATGGCGGGAGACGGCTCTGTTTTTCGGATTCGCAGAACCGTTGCATGTCATTCTGTTCCATAGCTTCTTGCGCCTGAGCAATTACTGCTTCTTCATGCTCCATTTTCTTTTTGCGATGGATCCGTTTTTCAGCTGCCCTTGCTTCCTTGTACCGCTCTCTGCTCTGCCGGGTACCAGACACCAGCATTCGGCTTCTAGCCAAGTTCTTCTCATTCGTCACTCTCTGGCACTCCTCGTCAAACCAGCCGTTCCTTGGTCTTCGTTGAGCAGTGCCTACCACTTCTCGCGCTACTGTGCTCACCGCTCCGTGGACTGACTCCCACAGATCGCTAAGGTTGACGCATTCGTTGATTTCGCTAATCCGCTCGTCGAGCTTCTGATGGTAGTCCGCTGCTACACCATCCGCTGACAGGCGTTGAATATTGAAACGCAACGATTGTCGATTCCTAGAACTCGAAACGGTTGATAATCGCGCTCGAATTTTGCTTACAACGAGATAGTGGTCTTAGTCGATATTAGGACCCCTGAAAGTTCTAACATCGATGACATCGGAAAAATGTCGGCCGTCTCCCAGAACATGGTCAATTTGGTTGCAAAATTCGCCATTTGGGTATTACCAGGTTGTGCTTACGTGCAAAGTAGGTGCTACTGATGGACATCCCCCTGGTGGCAACAAAGCTCACTAAACGTAGGCCGTTGTCGTTGGTAACAGAGTGAAGGCTCTCTGTATCAATGATAGGGCGGAAGAAGTCCTCTCTTCCGACCTGCGCATTAGCGTCGCCGATGAGAAATTGCCCCAAATCCTCAATACGCAGATCCGCTCGTTACCGCAAGAACGACGTCATCTGTGAACCCGACAATCTCGACCCCATTCGACAGTGTCAATGTTAGCACTCCATCGTACATCATATTCCACAGTGTTGGACCAAGTATTGACCCCTGTGGAACTCTCACCGTTACTTTGGTTGACATCTTCTGCTCTTCTGCTTGGACGCTTTCTCCGCGCACGCCATGACCGTTCATGAATAGTATCCATCGTCGAAGTCTTTTCCGGAATCCGAACTTTGCCTTTTCGACAATCCGTTCTCGCATTCCGTGGAGATAGTCATCCTGCTAAGGAAGACCTTCTCCAGATGTTTATCAAGAGTATCCAGCAGGCATAGAACAATATGAAGCATGATCTCCTGGGGGTTCTTCCAGTTTTGGCAGCAACATCAGGTTCTGCACCTTCCATCTGTCTGGGAAGCAGCCTTTCGCTAGACACTTCAGCAACGCCATGATTGCTGCCCTTAGCGCTACGTTAGGGATACTATCTGGACCGGAAGCTTTGTCCAGCTTCAATTATTTCGCAACCGTTATCAGTTTGGCGTTTGAAGCTTGGATATCGACATTTTCTTTATTATGTCAGCGTACGGTGTGGGTGGACACGCGATGGGAGCATGCGTAGGAAAGAGACTGTCCACTATCACCTTCAGTTTGTTGGGCACATTTCAGCTGGTGTTACTGGGCCCTTGAGCTATACCATCACTACTCAATAAGCGTTGCCGCAACGATTTGCGTCTCCCGTTTATCGCGGCTCTGGCCAGCCGGTACGCTCTTCCATGCTGGCTATCTGTACGCGCCTTCTGGATCTTAAGCGCTCTCCACGGAGAGTGCTGAGTCTGTCGTTCCACCAGTATGCAGGACGCAGTTGATTCCTTGGCTCCAATTTTTTCGGCATAGTTGCATCACACGCTCTCGTCAACGCTTCTGTTAGCTCTGCTTGCCATGTTTGGAACGTCGCTCACTGCTCGGAGTGCTTCGACGAAAAGATCCTTATCGAAACCCTTATCTTCCAACTTCGTTCTTCATTCCTCCTCTGCCATACTGCACAATTTTTCTGGTCAACGTAGTATAGTGCATCGCTTGTAGATTACTGTAGATCAGCGACAGGCTGCAAATGGTCACGTCGATGATGGATTCCCTACCGGGAAAATGTGCTAGCAAGGCCGTCGTTGCACAGCCTTACGTCGAGCTAAAGCTAAAGCTTCCAGCAAACTGTACGCTCTTGCGTTGGTCAGTCTGCTACCCCACTCCACAGTCCAAGCATTGAAATCTCCTCCGATGATTACCAGCGTTCGACCGATCAGCTTGTCGATTAGCGCATCCAAATCTGCGTGTACTGCTCCAGTGCCCTTCTCAGGGAAGAGTCACAGCTTCACGAAGACTTCGTTGATTTCAACAATTACAAAACCCTCGTATGAGCATATGACTACTTATTGGATGGTGAATCGGCCTATTACTTAGATTACCGTCTCTACTACCCAATTGCAATACGCTTCTGCAATGATTGCAACGCCGCACTTTGTTTCCATTGTCGACTGCCGCAACAGTTGTTGTGCGGCGTCACAATGATTGAGGTTCCCCTGCGTTTATCTTCATAATCATTACTACCTGCCTTCACTTTTTTATATTTTGGGCATTTGAAGTCACTCGTCTGAAACATCTCTCTCGAATTTCGGCTCCCCATAAGGCACACTCTAGTTTCAACTTACCTCTTGAAATATGTTCTTCGCTTTATCTCTGATAATTCGCATAACCTCTTCCCGCGAAAGCTTAGACTTATTGATCTGCATGTCAGAGAAACTCTGAATCGTTGTAAATTTCCATTCTGAAACAAATCATCAGTGAATGAAGCATCAAAACGCATAAACGACACTCAAACACCAACCTTGAGCAGTTAAGTAAAATATCACATATTTTTGCAAGTTCAGCACACTGAGGTAATCCAGGTAGTACGAAACGGCCAGATCTTTGCGGAGAATGATGTCCAAGCCCAGCAGGGGCAGATTGGGCGTTCCCCGGTCCAGTTCACTGGTCTTGCCCAAGTCACTCTTGTTGCTCTGCAGGTGGCTGATCCGCAAATCGATCAGCTTCTGCGTGTATTTGAGGCTGGCCAATTCGGCACCGGAGTTCTTAATTTTATACTTGTCGTCCATTTCTTTGGTTATCAGCTGTCGACAGGCTCTTAGCTCCGAGAGGTCGTGGGACTGTCGGATCATTTTCAGGAGAAACTCTCCACTGGGGGGATCTTTGGCGAAATGCTTGGCAATTTGCAGGTTGATAAAGTCAGGATCAGTTAGATTAGAAACCAATGGTTTGAGAAGATTGTTCGCCAGGATGTTGCTGAGCAGAGCCCTTAGGGTCTGGCAGTTGAAATCTTCTTCAGGTAGTGTGAAGTATAATACTGTTTCTGCGATGCGTTTGAAGTAATCTGAAAAAATGAGAGAATGTAGATGATTTGTAATGAACTTTAATTCAACTATACCAACCGAGGATTTCTTCTTCGCTCATGCATTGTTGCTTGTAGTCGTCACAGAATCCAAAAAACGAGTTCAAAAGCATAGCTTCCGGATCAACCAGTGACTGTTCGTCTGCTTGTACACCGTAGAATTTGGAGTTCGCTACATTTTTCTGCAGGGCTGCATTCCCCAGATGCCAAGTAAGATCGGTTTCACTTTTATTCCGCCGATGTCCGTTTCCTCGTTGATTCCTTTTCTGAGGTGATAGCTTCTCGTGTATCTTCAGTCTTTTCTGGTCGGTCCCATTCATTTGCTTGGAGCTATTTTCCTGAGTGGCAAGTCGGTAGAATCTGGTGTGGCGTGCCAAATCGTCTATTATTTTAGTGGTCATCAGGGGAAGCAGCTCGGCGGATTTAACCCGTTGGCACACTTTGAGAATCAGCGTTTCTATACTGTTACGTATGTTGGTTTCGCTAAATTCACGACTGTCGGAGACGGCCGTGAACCATGAGTCGATGAAATCTCGGATTACGTAGTCTACGATGGTATGGATGAGTTTGTCAACCGATTTGTTTCCGCTGAGAATTTTCTTTTTCTTAGGCGATCCGGGAGGGGAATCTCGATGTAGAAGTATTTCCGGGTGAGTAATGTAAGATTTGAAGGATGCTAGCGGCGATGAGCTGGAGCTGCTGGTCACTTCTTCTCCAACTTGAACGGCACCCACTGAAAGAAGTTGATAGAACGTTAGCACTGATGAACATGATTTCTAGAATATCAAAATATTTATCTAAACGAACAATTTCATACCATCACCCAGAATGCAAATTTCCGGAAAACCATTCATCGGAACACCAAATCTTCCATTTTTGACGACCTTTATCAGTTCGTTTCGATACAATTTTGTACGAATTATGTCACATTAACCATGGACATTTTCGATATTCTCGAAAGACATTTCCAAAATGCTACAGACAAAATATGTTGTTTTTTCTTGCCGGCGTTAACTTCGGTGATCATTCCAAATAATTTCCAGTCAACATTATAGATAAACATATTTCCGGTAAAGGGCCTTTCCGGGTAATGGTTTTCCGTTCAATTGCATTCCGGGTAATGCCGGAGAATCTTTGAGAACTGTTTTTCTAATTCTTTTGTATTTTCAGCTCGAAAATCAGGGTGTCTACTCATTAACATAATTGAAATTCACTTGAGATTTCCAGGTTTTAAAGAAATTCTCCAAAATAAACAAATTTAAGGTGACTAAAAACTTTTTTATTCAAATGAAAGGTATCGTAGAAAATAAATAAATCTAGAAAAAAAAAATACAATCAAAAAAATTGGTGAATTTTGTTTATTTGACACGAAAATCCAGAATGTTATCAAATGATCTGAAACGGCCTTTAATCATCCTTACTTTGATGATACTTTGATATGAAAAAAATAGTCGATGAAATCTTAAGCAAAAAAAAATATCCTTTCCCTTAAAATGGGATTCAGTTGTATGGACTTCTGGAGAGTGTTTTGCATTTTTTCTTTGGGAAAACCAAGGCTGGTAGTATTGAAAAAATAACTTTAGAGACCTCTTAGTTAAAAAAACGAGACAATGTATGTATAATGCATACTAAGAGAAACGTAGCAGTAAGCACGAGATGAGATTGCTACGTTGAACAGGCATTTTTCTAAGTAAAATTCTAAGGTTTTGGAATTTCTCATGACATTATGACAAGTATAATAGCTCGATTTACTATAGATTTCTTTCACATATTACTCCGCAGATCTCTTCAGGAGTTTGTTTTGAGATTTTTCATGAATTTTCTAAGTAATTCTTTCAAAAATTTCGTTTTATATACCATCAGTGCACTAGTAGCCGCTCATGTTCCAGTAGCCCGCTCACAACGAAAAAAGATAAGTTTACGCAAAGTAAATTTAAAAACTATAGCCGCTATACGGTTCAAATCCACAAATTGAATCATATTGTGGACATTTTTTGTGTATTTACTCAAATTACCTTACTTTTTAAACTCGTGAGCGGGCTACTGGAACATGAGCGGATACTGGTACGTTGACGGTACCTTCATAAATTCAATCTTGAATTTTTCCAAGGGTAACCACATCAGAAATCATCCATCGAAAAATTATGTCATTGATTTCTCTAGGACTTCCTCCAACATTTACGTTTAGAGTACCTTCAAGAATTCAAAATTCCTTGAGGAATTCATTTTTTTTTAAATTTATTAATGAAGTTTTTATAGTCATTTGTATAAATTTCAAAGAAAATTTTGAGTTTGTTCTGGAGAAAACAAAAAAAAATCTGCGCTGAATTTCGAAAGAAAATCCTGGAGTACCCTCAGATGAATCTTGTGTGAGTTCTAAGTACGCCTTGTTGAATTCCTTCGATGAGCTCTGAAAGACCTCTTAAATGTTCCTAAAATTTTCATAAAATATAAAAAAATATTTTAATCTACAAATAATGTCCTACAAGACGTTTTGAAGAAAATAATTGGAGTAAATCGGACCGAATCCCTGAACCTTGAATAAAGTTTTAAAGAATCCAAGGAGATCGAGAAATTTTTTAGAAAAAATATTAAAGAAATGTTTGGCCCACAGCAACAATATTTTGCTGGAAACATACCAAGAAAAAATTCTGGAGGAACTTAATTAGGAATCTTAGAATCAAATTCATCGAGGAATTCTTTGAAAAGTTTATAATCGATATCATCGAATAATGCCTGAAGGATTTTTGGAGCAATTCCTGAAAGTAATCCTGGATGAATATTTAAAAAATCTTTATGAAAATGCCTGGAGCACATGAAAAATTAGGCTTAGGAATTATTGTAGGATTTCGAAGAAAAATGTCGAAACGTTGTTTTTTTCAAAAACTCTGGAATAACTTTTGTAGAAGCGTTAGAGTGCTCTAGGATTTTTGGACCAAATTCTGAAGAAATTCCTCTAAGCATCTATTGAAAAATCGCAGGAAGCATCCCTGAAGAAATTTCTGAAAGTATTCAAGAGGAAATCATTGGAGAAATTACTAGAATTCCTGAAGCATTCCTTGAGATCTGAGAAAAATATCATTGAGAACTTGTGGAATAGTCGCCTAGAAGGTTGTGTTTGTTTCTCTGGAGCCTCTTAAATTTTGCACCATGATTCACTGCAAGCTATTGAAAAAGTGACTTTTAGGATATTTTTTTTATTAAAATAGAGACTGTAGAGACCATAACCAAAAATAGAGACTGGCATTGAAATAGTGATCAAGACTGAGAAATGTAGGTACTATTTTTCTTGCCTGTTGTTATTTTTTCTCTTTTCCTACTTAGTTTATTTATTTTGTATTAATAATTGCTTTTTTTCATGAACGACACACAACCGGAACTGCATTAACTAATTTAGAAATCTTAAGTACTGATTCCTTGTTTAAACATGTTTTATGCTGAATAATTAAAAATAGTTAAAAGGACTGAACATGTCAACTAGCGTTTTTACAGCGGCGCAGCCGAAAAAAAAAATATGATTAGGGAGATTTTCTATCACAAAAACCACATATTCTACCATCTATTACTGTTTCAAAATATTTTCCCTGAGTGTAGCCGAAATTCCCTGAGAATTCCAGGTTTTTCCAGGTTGAATAAAATTCCCTGATAATTCCAGGTTTTTCCAGAGTAGACACCCTGAAAATGTAGTAAATGCTATCAGGTTAGAATACTGATCAATTAGAGAAATAAGAAGTCATGAATAGAGATTTGTTTTGGAATTACTCCAGGGTTTCTTCAAAAAATAGCTGAAGGGATTTTCCAGGAATTTCTTCGGTAGATCTCTACATTTTTTTTGAAATATCATTTCAATATGATTTTTTTTAAGGATTTTGCCAAGATTGTGTTCCAAAACATTTTCCTAAATGCAGCCATAGATTTATCCTGAAATTCCTCGAGAATTTTGAAGATATTTGTAAGATTTTTTTTTCTGAGAATTTTACAGGAATCCCTCCAGAAAATCCTAGATTTGTAGGAGTTTTTCTGGAATATAGTCAATAGATTGTCTCTGAAATCACACTAAAAATTCCTACAACATTTCTTCTGATAGCTTCTGCAAAAATTATTTTTAATTATACCATCTTATCAGAGACTTTTATAGGAATTTCTCTAAGAAGTGCGAATTCGGCCATGGATCAGAGATCAACGTAAATGCATCTGGAAAATTTCCAGTTATTCCCTTAAGAATTTCTGAAAATATTTAAGATCATCGGGGTATTTCTTACAGAGTTACTCCAAAGGTTCCAGCAGGATTTTTCATAACATTTTTCCATGAATTCTCGCATGAGTTTCTTCAGATTTTTTTTCAAATATTTTCTTAAAATTTTACTACAATCTAAGTAATTTTTCAAAATTTGATCCAAGATTTTCTCCAAAGAAATGCACAAGTAATTCGTCTTAAAACCACTCCAGGATTTTTAGGAAAGTCATGCAGAATTTTCAGGCATTTATGATGGAATTCTTCCCGAAAATCCTACAGGAGTCCATGCAGCAAAGATTGATAACAAAACGATAAGATATCTTATTATCTGGTTATCAACATTTGATGACTGATTCTGTTATTATCTTAGCTGATTTAACAGCCAACATAACAAAAATTAGAACTCAAATTTGTTCGTCCTATAGCAAAGTTACTGTAAATTCTGTTATCATTATGTTGAATGTGCATCATATTTTTTTATTTTTTGGATATTATGGTCATAAATCACAGAAATTTCCTTTGAAATTAACATAGGAGTTTCCTATTCAACATGTTTTGAAGTTGCATTGGAATTTTCTTTAGAATTTAAATTGAAATGATCATTGGAATTTCCATTGAAATTTCCATAGGATTTTTTCTCCGAACTTTCTTCAATTTTTTTCCGAAATTCCCTTTGGAATTTCTTTTGGAATTTCCTTAGGAATTTTCTTTGAAAATTCGTTTGAAATTTAGTTCAGAATTTTTTGATGAATTTACTTTGGATTTTTTTTAAATTTCTTTCTTTTTGAATTTTTTTCAGAATTTCTTGGAATTTCCTGAAAATTTCTTTTGGAATCTCCTTTAGATTTACTTAGAAATTTCCTCTGGAATTCCCTTTATAATTTCCTTTCGAATTTCCATTGAAATTTCCTTTGGAATTTCCTGAGGAATTTCTTTTATTTATTTAATATCCTTTGGAATTTCTTTCGGAATTTACTTCTGAATTTCCTCTGCAGTTTCCTTCGGATTTTGCTCTGGAATTTCCTTAGAAAATCTATATAGGAATTTCCTACGAAATATGCTTTTGTGTTTACTTCGGAATTTCATTTAAAATTTATTTCTGAGTTTCCTATGGAATTTGCTTTCAAATTTTCTTTCAAAAACCTCTTTGGAATTTCTGTTAGAATTTATTTCCTAATTTCATTTGGAATTTTCTTCGGAATTTCCTTTGAAATTTCTCTCGGAAGTTCCTCCAGAGAGTCCATTCAGGAAGTTCCTTCGAATTCAGGATTTTTTGTGGAATTCCTACAGAATTTATTCGGGGAATCCACTTCATGCATTGCAGTCCCTCCACAAATTTAATTGGATGTTCTAGGAAAATCCTTTGGAAGTTCCAGTAAATTCTTCAAAAACTCCAAAGAAAATTCTGAAGGAAATTCCGATGGAAATTTCAAAGGAAATTCCGAAGAAAATTGCAAAGGAGATTCAAATGGAAATGGTGGAGGAAAATACAAAAAAAAAAATCTGAAGAAAATTCCAGAAGAAAATTTCAAAGATAATGGCGAAAAAATTCCGAAGAGAAATCCAAAGGAAATTCCATAGACAGTTCCTAATTCCGAAGGAAATAACAAAGAAAATTCTGAAGGAAATTCGGGTGGAAATTCCCAAGGAAATTCAGCAAAATCTAGATGAAATGCCGAAGAAAATCTCAAAAAAAATTCCGAAGGATGTTCCAAAGAAAGTTCCGATGGAAATGCCGAAGGAAAATCTGAAGGAAATCCCGTAGTAAATTACGAAAAATATTTAAAGATCATTCCGATCAAAATTTCTATGGTAATTCTAGTAAAAGGTATTCCAATGGAAATGCCGAAGGAAAATCCAGAGGAAATTCCAAAAGAAATTTCATATAAATTTCGAAGGAAATTCCAAATAAATATCAAACGAAAATCCGAAGAAATTTCGAAGAAAATTCCAAAAAATTCCGATGGAAATTCCAACGGAAATTTCAAAGAAAATTATCATGGAAATGCTGAAGGAAATTTAGCAAAAGCAAAAAAATAATCCGAGAGAAATTTTAAGAACACGTCCAAAGAAATTAAAAACAAAAAATAATTCCCAGTGTTAGCGAATAGTGTGAATTATTATCTTACCTAAATTGAATTTGAAGTACTTAAGCTAAACATGCAAATTGAACTTTATTGGCCACCCTAAAACAGCTGTAACTGTTCTAAAATAAGGGTAACTCAAATATTATTCGAACACACTATTGTAAAATGAACACTTAACACAACACATGCAACACGAAGTACAACGATCGGTTCGTAATAACATGCGGATCGAATATACAGTCAGTAGCAAACCGATAGCCAACCAATAAAGGCGGTCAACTATACGCGCGCGTTTCTTTGAATCAATAAATATAGTTGTAATTCAATTACGGAATAAAGTGGCTAAGTTTTTGAACAGTTACTGAAGTGGAGTTGATTTGTAGAAGGGAAGAAAAGGTACTAAGTGCAAGGATTGGAAGATGATTGATATTGTGTCGGGAAGGATTGAGGATTTAAGGAATCGGAGTCGGAACGGGAAAGAAATTGGAATTACGGATTACACAACGTAGGAAACTTCTTGGAGGTAATTAACTCGACCCCAAACCTACCAACCCCAACACACAGGGAATCCCGAATGAAATCCCAAAAAAATCCCATAGGAAAATCGGAAGAAAACTCCAAAGGCAAATGGAATTCCGAAGGAAATTTCAAACTTAAATCAGAAAGAAATTCAAAAGTAAATCCCAAAAAAAAAACAGGCGGAAATTCCAAAGGCATATCCAAAGACAATTCCAAAAAAAAGCACAGGGAATTCCGAATTCCGAAGGAATTTCAAAAGAAAACTTTAAATTCTGAAGAAATTACGATGGAAGCTCCAATGGAAATTTCAAAGAAAATTCTGAAAAAAATTCCAACGAAAATTCCAAAGGATGTTTAAAAAAAATCTTAAGGAATTCTGAAGGAAGTTCCAAAGGGAATTCCAAATGAAATTTTGAAATAAATTCCACAGGGAATTCCAAACGAATATTTAAAAGAAACTCCGAAAGAAATTTCACAGGAAACTCCGAAGAAAATCAAAATTCCGAAGGAACTTACCGAAAGAACTTCCCAAAGGAACTTCCTGAAGCAATTTCCTGGAGATCTTTTGGAGGAATCTCATGGATACACTACCAGAGAAACTACCCAGAAGAACTTCCGGAGGAACTTCTTGATGGAACTACCAGTACGAACTTTTCCAATAAACATCTGGAGGTGGAGGATTTGAGAAAAAAAAACTTCCTAGATGTCTTCCGGAGCTGTAAGATTTTGGCAGAGATAGTAAGCAACGAAACTTGGTAAGAATAAGAGGAAGTTGAATCATAATATCAGCTGTCAAACAATTTCACCATAATTTCCAGTGTGGACGGGTTTCTTGACACAGTTGTATCACGTTGCTTGTATCATGATATAACTTCGTAGTCTGAACAAGACATAAAACGCTATTGTAAGATTTGTGGTTGAAATAATAAACAAGCTGTTTCCGGCAAAATCAATCGGAAGTATTTTCCACCAGAAAATTTGCGCTTGTGTTTGTGACAGCGTTCGGCGAGAGCTCAATGGAACGTGACGAGAAATGTCGAATGTTTACAGCACTGAGTTTGTAGGATTCCGAAGAACTGTTTCTGGAAGAATTCCCGCCAGAATATAAAATATACCACTAGAAAATGTTCAAGAAAACTTTCTGGATAAATAAAATATATAAATAAATACATCGTCTGAAAAACCTCTGAAGCAATAAAAGAACAGGAAAATTCTAGAAAAATCTCAACATATTTAAAGCTAAACCAATACAAAAGTTTCTGGAGTCAATCTGAAGATAAATTCTTCAAAAAGGTTTAAGGAATCGCATATACTACTTTGAGAATTGCGATTTGTGCTGCAATTTCTTCACGGGTCCTGTAAATTTGTACCATCAATCTGTATTCGAAAAAAATCTAAAAACTACTCATTGTTTTTCTTTTTAATTTCCTCTAGGAATTACTCCCGAATTTCTATATCTCACAGAAATAATTCACAGAGTAATTCAGAATTGTTTCGAGAATCACCTCCAGATATACTCCAAAAACAAACTCCTGCCTCTCACGTCAAGGAACTGGAACCGAATACCATCCCCAAAAATTTCAGTTATGACATTGAAAGTCACTACGATTCCTTTGGAAGGGAAGTAAAGCCGTTGGTTCTGAAAGTGAAATAACCCTGGGTCAAAAATTTCGTTTATAAAGAGAGAAAGAAAAAAAAAGAAATACCCTTTACATTTTCAAGAATATCCCACAGGTGTGTAAGAACTACAGCCCAAATATGTTTTGCATAGAATATGGCTCCATATCCGCTTTACCGAAAGCATCAATTTTTCCCCAAAAAAAAAACATACTATTGCTCCATTTTCTCGAAAGTTATCAGAAATCTCTTGTATTTGACAATTTTTGTCCATTTTGATAATTGGTCGGCGTTAAGTCAGAGTGGACCAAGTACAAAACTTAGGAAATTTGAATTATTCTGCCATTAAATGCGAAATAACCTTACCTCCATATCACTTTGATCAGACTTGGTGAATGTTTAAACTGCGAGATATATGTAAGAAATTTACTTTGGATGAACAATAAAAATCCATAAAAGTTTTCCTAGAAATTGTTCAGTCAGAGTGAACTAACTCACTGAACGGTTTAGTTCAATCAGAGCGGACCAAGTGCACATAGTCAATCAAAAAATAGTTCTATTAAAAATTTGTATTATATATTTTCATGATTATCACTTCACATTATATGGTTTGAAAGTAACTCAAAGATGTGTAGAAATATTAAGCCGAAATGTTTACGAGTTTTAAAATTACAAAGTGTTAGACTTCAAGCCCATTTTTGTCAAAATATGAAAAATGTCACTTAGTCCAAAAAATAACCCTGGGTCAAAAATCTCGTTGATAAAAAGAGAAAGAAAAAAAGAAATACACCCAAATATGTTTTGCATAGAATATTGCTCCATCCGCATTACCGAAAGCATCAATTTTTCAACAGAAAAAAAAAAATTACTATTACTTTTTGTTTTTTGATATTTTTGCACCATTTTCTCGAAAGTTATCAGAAATCTCTTGTATTTGACAATTTTTGTCCATTTTGATAATTGTTCATCTGGTTCCGGGGATACTTTGAAAGTACACGTAGTCAAAATTCGCTTAAATATTTGGAGTGGATCCATAGGAGATTTTTTGAAACCATTGTTTCAGGAATCATATGAAGGAGTGTTCGAAAAATGTATTTAAAATCATGGATAATTTGTGAATTTGCTGGGAAAATTTCTATGAGATCTTCTATGGAATTATTTGAAGGATCTTCCAACAAAAATTACACTGCGGAACACGTTTTTGTATCAAGCACCAGAATACCGTAAAATCGGGTGTAATTGATCAGATGGGTGAAATTGATTATCGTATCACACGATTTTATTTATTCGTAATGGAGCACAAATATCAATGTAAGCTGCAGTAAATGAACGTTGTTTGTCGTAACTATTGTCGAATTGTGTGTTGTGAAGTTTTTTGCGTTAAAGAATTTTTATTATCATGAAAATAATGTAAAATTTCAAAATCATTCACACGGAAGTATTGACAAACACCTATGAACTTATATTTCTAAGCAAGGATTTGAACATGGTATAGCATAGCATAGCATAGCATAGACTGATAAGCAAGGATTTGAACATGGTATAAAACTGAAAGTTTGTGATGATATATTCCCAAACCAGATTTCATCACCAAAACTCGTACAAATTAGCTCATATGGTTGAAATAATTGAATTTCTGTTAGATAGCATTGAATTCCTTAGGAAATTGCATACATTTAGGCGTTTTCCGCGTAATTCTTGAAATTTAACTATTCGTTATTTATATAAATATTGCATTGTTAAGAATTTGACAAGCATATTCGGATTCAAGGAGCTCAAATTTATCATGTAGAGTTGTTTTGAAAACTTAAAATAATGGCATTGACAAGTGATCAATTTCACCCCGCAATAAGATGCCCTGATTTTTTATTTTAGAGATATTTGTTAACACTAAAACGACATTTGTTAGAAAATTTCGGTACATGAGTCGATAAGGTTCACCTTCGTACTTGTTTTCCTGCATTTAGTTGTTTGGCTTTGTTAACATTATAGAAAACAGACTAGAAAAAACGTGAAAAATGATCAATTTCACCCGAAATTACGGTACCGCTTTTTACTCAAATAAAAAATTTAAATTTAAAAAAAAAAAAATTGTAGCACGTCTAATTTTTGAGATATTCACTGTTGAAAATGCAAAATTTGACTATTTCAACCAACTTGCATGCAAGTTTGCCAGCTTGTACGGCAATTTATTTGCTTAATTTGCCACACCATTCAGACTTCATGTGTAAAACAATGCTAATCAACAAAGTTCATAATATTTCGATGTGCGAAAGTTATTTTTTGGTGATTCAGAAAAGTATTTTATTTTGCCATATAAGTGAAACGAAGAATTTTGTTTGGAGACTTGTATCGTTCAATTTCAACTAAATTATATCTAAATTGAAAGTTTAAGTCTTATTTCGCATGCTTGGTGGATTAACTCACAAAAAAGTTTGACAAATCATACCTTAAATCTCATGTAAACATCATTGAAATCAGTGTTTAATACAACTTTGGCGACCTGTAGCTAAAAATTGTGACGTGCTGGAACATATCTTAGAACGGCATCAGATTTAGCTTAGGTTCTTGAGACACGTAAATATGTCATTTTTGTTACGCTGTGTTATGAAATAAGAGTTGAACAAATCACAACAATCAAACACACTTCAGCTAAATAATCTGCAAATAAACTTTTTTAATTTGCTTGATACTAAGGGAATTTCTAGAAGTTTATTTGGTGAGATGTTCTGGAAGAATATCATCAACCTATTAATTAGAGGAGTTGCTGGATTTTTAATGGAAAAGCTAGAGAAAATCTAATGAAGGGTATTTTCTGGAGCTATTTTTCGATTTCAGATAAATTATTTGAAGGGTTTCTGAACTATTTGTAGGAAAGCTAGTATAAAAACTACTTTATGAAAAGTACTAGAGAAGTCCTAAGCAAGCACTGGTGCTATTGTTCCCTGAAGAAAAAATGATTTAATTTCTTGGATCATTAAAGATGACGACTGGAAAAAAATTCAAATACAACGTGTGCATTCATTCGTTCACATGTCAATCATTAGATAAGTGAAAGTACACGAAAAAAAAAACAGTTTACCTAATTTTTGAGTTGACTTTACCCAAAATTAAGCATATCGATTATTCTCTCAACCCAAAATCACTCGGTATTCTCTCTCTTCCCCACCAATTGTTGTCAAAAATAGAGAGAACTGCACCTACCCAATAGAGATCTACAAGCAAACTGCCACGAATACCAAAGCACGATGAATCTCACACAAGTCGATTTCCTCAGAATGGAAACGTATTGATGTTTGTTTGACGTCATTTGAGTTTTCGGTCATCGTCAGTCCAACAAAGAAGGTAATGCTCTGCAGCATTTCTTTTTATGTTTGCTTTCTCACAGCAAACAAACAAATGCAATGTTGTGACAGTTCGCAAGGCAAACAAAGAAAATTTTGTCAACATTGCACTACTACGCAGGCAATGGACTTATCCACGGTCTTCTTTTATCCTTGACTTTCTTTTTCTTTTCTGCTCTAAATGCGGGCAATGTTTACATAAAATGACATCCGGACCAACATCCGGACGACGAATGTTCACCGGATGAACATGAAGTGGATGAATGCACAACGAAATCGTTCATTTTTTGTAAACACGGCCCGCAGTAAAAGGTGTTCCTCCCGATGGAAGAAGCAGCGTGACGTCATTGTAAATTAGTTCATTGGATTGGTTTATGGGCAGTGTTGCCACATGTTTTTCCGATTCTTATCTGTCTTCGGCTGAAAAATTTTTTTTTATCTTAAGTCAACCTCTAAAAATCTTGGTAAAAATCTGTGTCACAAGAATACCCAAAATTTTAATTTTTTTTTTTGATCTAAAAGAATTTTTGCAAACGTATTTTGGCTGTTTTTGGCATGTCAAAAAAAATTAATTTGAACTTATTCTTCTAAAAGTAAGTTAAAGGTACATAATAAATTCTAAAATATTAAAATACTTAAGTTTTTGAGAAAAACTAAACAGAGTAAATCTGATTTATATCTTCCAAAATTGTGTACTAAACTCGTGAAATATCATAAAATCTTAAAAAAAAATTATCTAAAAATTCTGTGATCTGTGATCACAGATATCTGTAGGCAAGAGCGGGAAAAAATCTGTGTAATTACAGACAAATCTGTGTATGTGGCATCACTGTTTATGGGGGTAGTTTGGCCCAATAAGCCAAATTTGGGTAAATGCATTGTTCTCAAGCTTGGGTTGGTAGTGCTTCGTGAAGCCCAAGCAGGACAGTTCGGTTTTGCGTCGTCCGATAGATTTTGCTCACGGTTTCGCGCGTTTTTTTACGCTTTTTGACTATTGAGCAAAAATATTAGTGCACAATCGACAAGCATTTTGCGAAATACTATTTATACTATAAATAAACTTTTGTTTTTTTTTTTTGATTGCCGGCATTCAAAAGATTAAATTAAAAACACTTAAACAACAAATGTTTATGGTCTATCGCCAGCTTTCTAGGCGAATCTTGATAATATACCTTTCCCAACCTCCAACTCCGTAGCACTTATGAGGGTGTCGCTGAGTCGATGGCCTCTCATTAAGTAATCAACAATTCCTTCCCCTATCACAAGTTACGGTAAAGATGGGCGTGGCCGGGAATAGTGATATTCATGCTTTTAGTATTCTTGTTTATGATTTGAACAAGGTATACTCCCCTGCCTTGTTCCTGAAAGTAGTCATGATGAGATTATTAAAAAGAAACATGTTGCTAGTATCCAATCTACGAAGTATACCGTAACTACGCTAACGCTATGCATTGCTCTCTAGCTTGGGTTGTATGAACTCAATTTTGCGTTGAATCAAACCAAATATATGTAAATTTTCCTGATGGCTTCAAAGGCAAAGTACCTAATGGAGGCTTCGGGAAATTTGGGTGATTAGGCTCAACGACGGTTTTGCGTTCAAACAACTCAGATTTGAGTAGATCCGCGTTGCCGTGTACTGTTTGAAGGATATACACTGTAAGCTCAAAGTACCCTTTAAAGGGTAAAAAAGTACCCTCCTTGAGAGAAACTAGTTTAACTTATAAAAAGAGTAAAGGGCCTTTACTCTTTAAAGAGTTCAAGGCTTGTACGTCAAATCAACGAGTGAATTTTACCCATTATTATGGATCCGATAGAAATAAGGACAAACTTTTTTTTTAATATTTTTTTTCAAAATCTTCAAGCGTCGCGACTGATATTTGAATAGTGCGCTGTGTTCATAAACATCGTAAGAATGCAGCGCCACACATGTCATTATGACAGTTCAGGAACGAATCACACGTCGCGTGTTCCACACGTGCGTTCCGATTTGGTGGGCGCGCGACAATACAAAACATATTTTTCCAGAAACAGAGTAACCCGGATAAAAAATACAATACAAAAACAATATAACGTATTGAAACAGTACCATTCAATATATTGGAAATACAATACAGTATATTGTAAAATGACAATACAATTACAGTACAATATATTGTTTTGAACAGTTCACTGTATGGTATATGAGATTTTTGCAATATAATGTATGGGTGGTTAAGTATCGTAACAATACAAATATAGATATTTTCTCATACAAACATTTTGAAAACACAATATGATATATTGTTCATGTATTGTCTTGATAAGCAATTCGTGTATTGTTGTACAATACAAAAACAATTCAACAAACTGTATATGGTTGCATGTCAGCTAATGTCAAGTGACTTCTAAAAAACTACTTATTTTGACTTTTTGAATATTTTCCACCCAACATTTCTTGCTTTTTGAACTTGTTTTGTTTAATTCTTTCAGCAAAGCTACATAGAAAAAAGCAACAGTTGTTTTACGCGAAAATAGGAATTTGACCAAAATTGTAAGGTATAAAACCAATTAAATACAATACAATGTTCTGTTACAATATATTATATTGTTTTTGAATTGTATATCCAAACATGAATAATATTGCTTCGACATTCAATTACAATACGCTGTACTGTATCCAATACGTTATATTGTACATTAATGGTTTATTCCATTCACTGAATGATACGTTTTTATCCGGGAAAATTTACCCTATTTTTGATATGAACATTTGTTTCAATTTTTATATTAATTTTCGTAGAATAATAACCAAGACAATATCATTACTATAAAACATTTTATTCAAAAATATCGCAAAAATCGAATATTGTTCTGATACGAGAAGATCAGCCATCACATGTTGAGTTTTGACCAGGTAAATGGGGCTGCTGCTCCTGGAGGTTGTTGTACTGCAGAAGCATACGGGATAAACTCGACAGAAAAGCTCCCTGTAAAATATGATTGTATAGTTGGAACATGCCAAAAGCAATTTATTGTACCTACCTTGGACATTCGCTTATTTCTGCAAACATTTTTAATTATTACGGGAAAAATCCTCGAAGTGTCCCAAACACTAGTCACTAGTGCGATCGATAACAAGATGTTTTTCACCCATTAAAGAGTAAATAAATGGAATAAGTTAGTGGGCACCCATGATTGAAAAGTTGGAAGAACCCTTTATTTTGACAGCTGCATACATCGATAAAAAATGGGCATTTTTATTCAATGCCGAGTTTACAGTGTATAACACAAACATGAAATACCATCACCTGCAGAAGCGTGCACAGAATGATGTAAGGATGAAATAAAACAAGAAATTACCCACTTCCTTTGTACTCACCATCTTTTCTCCGATGTGGTCGATCCCCGTCCTGATGAGATTGCTGCTGCAGCTGTATCGTCTTTCCCTTATCGGTATGGATCTTTATGTTATCGAACGGTCTCCATCGTCCCAAACCCGTTTTATCCTCACTCGGAGAGAGCAGTTTTCCTAGTGGCCCAGTCGAAGTCGTCGGTGGTGCATTATCTAGAATTTTATTATCCTTTTGGTGAAAGTGCAAATGGCCCTTGTGCATGAGGTTATCCGTTATCAATCCAGTCCCTATTTTGTTGGTCTGTGAGGAGGACCCACTACTTCCGTTGCTGCCGGAAGGGGAAGTCCCCTCGCCGGTTCGTTTCTTAAAGAGTAGCTCGATGCCGGCATCCAGAAGGTTGCGTCGCTTGCCTTGCTCAGAGGAAGCCGCAGCGTGCAACCTGGACTTCCGGGACTCGGTTTGGACTTTAATGTTGGGAGAGATCAATAGCATACTACTGGGCTTCTGGTCACATACTGATGGCAGAGAGTGTGAGAATAGCGCGAAGTCGTAAGAAGAGAAATACAAATGGATAATGAGGGTATACTAGTGAACATGGACATACTTTAACACACGGCAGTTTTGATACAAGAAAAAATAAATATAAAAAATAAACGCTGAATCAATGATAATTTTAACACACAATTAAGTTAATAACTTGGACAAAAAATGTATTCAAAAATGAATACTTTTCATTCGTACTAGTTGCTATAGCGTATCTGTCCTCAAAACAGGATGCTGAGCGTTAACGGGTTAATCAACTCATGAGCAATTGTGTGTCCACAAAAATAAAATTATGTTACTCACTGTACGATTAGGTGTCGAATTCGGCACGAAGCAAAATCAAAACAAACTCGTCCGTATATGCCGCACACTAACACAAGTAAACTGAACATACAAACACGGAAGACAACAGAACATGAAAACAAACCAACTCCACCTGACCAGTGCAAGGAAGGAATTTTACCTGTCCTACTCAAAGAAAAGGGTGTTGAGGAATAAGACGAAATGAAAAGTATATGAATGCATGCGAAAGCAACAAGGAAGTAACAACCAATTTGTTTAACATAAAGAGACGTAAAAACATCTATCACAAATATTACATACCAATGCTGAGCCCAAGAGTTTTTGGCTCGTCCAATGGATTCTCCAACAAGCCACTGTCGAGAAATTTATCCAAATCTCCATGTTGCAGATAAAGAACGGTCAGAAAACTTAAAATATACAAATCCAGACGCTTTGTAATCAATTCAGGGCAATAACCGTGCTATCAATATTGTCTTACCCGATAAGAAACCCAACTAGGCCAATGATGATTGCAATGAACCAAAACAGTCCGAGGATGTTGATGGAGACACCTACGGTAAGTACAATCCAGCTGGCGTATTTGAACTCCATTTTGTACAATTCCACTGCTAACGCATCGAAGAGTAGTTAATTCATTCCACTACACCGAAAAATCGCACGTTTGAAGCTGAAAATCGAAGGAAAAATCATATTTTTCTTAGGAAAAGGCAAGCAATGAGATGGTACAGCACTCCTTTTTTCACTTTTTTCGCAGTGTTGAAAAATGTTTTGACAAAGAGATTTGCAAGTTTGACAAGAGTTTGACAACAAGGCAGATAATTACCAACACACATATGCGTTTTACACTGTAGGACGGCAATCAGCTGTTTACAGTAGAGGATTGAATCGATAAGACTCGTTTAGATTTATGAAACCTTGCACCAGATGGTGTTAGTATGGAAGTTCTATGACATATTAATAGGGCGCTTGCAGCAAACAAAAGTGTGCCCAACGGCTCCCTTTGATTTTGCTGGGCAACGGTTTGAAACGGGAAACACGCTACGCAACGTTTCCCAGCAAAATCAAAGGGGTCCGTTGGGCACACTAAACAAAGGCTGCAAGTGCCCTATATGGCCACATTGTACAGTGGCGGGTTTTTGATGTTGTTGTCAAAGAAAGCTTGCCTCTTCAACTGAGTGAAAGAATATTTACTTTTGTGTAAAATATTTAAAATCACTTACACATGTTTTGTACAAATCGCCTATCAGACATTATTTACTTACAGCAAAATGAATCACTGAAAAGGTTCAATGGAATAAATGATTAGCGAAAATACCTAAGAAATAGCTATGAATTTTGATTTATATCCAAACAGGTTAAAAATCTCCTAGTTTTTGTTTCCTTTTTAATTAAAAAAAGAGTGTTAGATTTGCTTTACTAAGCTTAATTGAACTATAAGTTTGATCAAAGTCCGTGACTAATTTAAAAGTTGAAAGATAGACAACTGTTTCTAGCTAGCAATCGAATTTGTGAACAAACACAAATTTCATAACGTCGAAAATGGCCATTTTTTATACCCACCCACCCCCTTGTAACACCTTCTGTATAAATATTTTGAAAATTTTGTATGAGCTGTAACATTTTGTGGATACCCACCCACCCCCTTCAGCGTTATGAAATTTGTGAATAGGCCCTAATGATTTATTTCTCTTTTCCGTCTGACCAACAGACCTCTCGTTGTTCACTTCTGATTGTTCTTGATAACATCGCATTTCACATTCGTTTATATCAGAGTATCAGAGCACATAACATAAATGGAACTGCTAAGCGAAAGCGCATAAAAAAAGTTGACCCCTTTTTCTTGTAAAGGAAAGAGGTATAACTGGTATAAAGGACATCGTTCTGTCAATGAAAATTGTAAAAACAAATCTTTTTGACAGATCTTTGAAGCACGTCATTTTCAGCTGGTATATTAACAGTAAAGCTTAAAAAATCCGGAAATCTAATTGTGTTGTCAAAGATTCTAAATAAATTCTCCAGTTGGAATACACTTAAATTATGTTATGGATTCCTGTAAAATCTCAACAGCCGAACAGTTTGGTAAAATAAATTAACGGAGTACGGGGTTAATAATAAAAATGTTTGCAAATTTGACGTTTCCTATTATGGACCCTCCATTTGATTCCCATGTTATCCGGCTCGCTGCTGACGTACCCTATTATGGACCCTCTTGTGTGGTTTCATTTACAAAACTGTTATAAAATATCTATATATATATATATATATATATATATATATATATATATATATATATATATATATATATATATATATATATATATATATATATATATATATATATATATATATATATATATATATATATATATATATATATATATATATATATATATATATATGCACCTCCCTCAGACCTGAAACTGCTGCTGAACAAAGTATACAAATCTCCTTTGTTGGATTTTTATAAAAACAAGTTTGCTTTAAGTGTAAATTTTAGGTTTTTTTTTTCTGTCGAAGGTCCATAATCCGCATTAACACTCTACAAATATAAAATCTTCCATATAAAATTTTCAATATGAATGTTAGAGCGTGCGTGTTGTACAATTGTGAGTGTTATGACTTATAAAACAGTTTAATAAAGTTTTGTTTAGTTAAGAAAAATTACTCAAATCTGAATTGATTCAAAGCAAAATAAATTCCTTAAATTCAAGCGTGAAAAAATACATTTATCCAAATTGGGCCGTTTTGGGTTACGCTTACTACCATTTCTGCATCTAGACATTCTCTATTTTCATAAACATTTGCAATGAAAGAAATAATACTGAGTGATTTTTGGGTAACGTTGAACCAATTTTTTAAATTGTTAGTAAAGTCAACGTTAAGTAAATTTTGTGCCACAATAATAATGGAATGCTCATGAAAAGTTTCTGTGAAAAGTCTGCTGCAAATAAATTAATTTTCTACCCGGCTATACTCTTAATAATATTCGCTGACAGACGTTTTACTTAGATTCATCAACTGTTTTTTTTTTTTTGCACAAAACTTACCCTCTGGATTTATCATGGGGATTCAGAAAGTCGGAGGCCTCAAAGTGGTCTGAGCACACGTATTGCGGCTTTTTCCTGATGTGTTTGACATGCAAACTCAAATTTGAATTGAGGATCCAACGCTCTTGCACCTCTGGTGTTCTGTTTAGCGAATGAAAATAAATACGTTGTTAATTTAAGTGTAGATGTTAAGTTGCACATAGTTTCAGTGCCACTTACTAACGCGTAAAGTGACACATCACTCGTTTTGTAATTGCTGCAGCAATCGAGAAAACAGCACTTCCTTGACGGCATTTTCAAAAAAAAAAAAAAAAAACTTGTTCGCACTCGCGTAATCGCTCTAATCGGATTAAGCTGACAATGCTGTTCTGTACCAGTTTCATATTCTACACTCAGAATCCGATCAAATCGTCGATAGTTTAAATGATAATCTTTTTTGCCATTCTTCAAGTTCACACGTAAGGCCCAAACGCAATGATAGCGGAACGGCAACGGAAAGCGGAACCGGTTCGCCAGCATGAACTACAACAAGCTTAGCGACTCAGTGTTGGTTCGATTTCATTCGTTGTCAGCTCAGTCGAGATGGTGTGTTTCATGCTGGCGAACCGGTTCCGCATTCCGTTGCCGTTCCGCTATAATTGCGTTTGGGCCTGTAGTCTAGTTTTGAAGTTATACATTCTCCACATAATAAGTTAAACTATGCAAGTTTTGCACCCGCGAAATTTGACCAGTGTATAACTCCCACCGATAACCACCATCATTGTTTTTTTTTTCACGTTGTTGGTGTCAATTTTGTCGAGGTGAAATTGTAATTATTTGCGGCTAAAATACGTGTGTGTCTCGCGCAAGAAGTTGGATTTGAAACATCATTTGTTTCTAGACGATATGGGAAAATAAAAGGTAAGTCATTCTCAATATTTGTTGCTCTAAAGCCATCGACTTGTAAGAGGCGTTTTGGCCGAACAAATTCCAGCATATCTGTTTGATTTCAATGGATTGTTTTTTTGTTCTAGACACTTCCGAAGTGATGAACGGCAAGGAATCATTGTTGCAGATATTCCGGGCAACAATCCGAGACAGTTGTGCAAAATGCTGAGCGGCAGAAGAGCGAAGTGGAAGGCAGAAAGAGATCCTGAAGCACCTTGACCGGAACATTTTAGTGATATTGATTAAAGTATGCGAATGTACTCTTTCAACATTGTGATACGTAGATTCTTCATAATAAATAAATGTGTCCGTTCCGTCCGTTTACTGGTCTTTCATAGGAAGCTACTTACCTATTTCAACTTTAGATAGGTTGTCAAAAATCCAGAAGCCCTAAATCTGTTAAACTAAACACAAATATATTTAAGTTAGACATGGTTCCCTATATGTTCAACTTATACTAGACTCGATTACCCGACCCTTAAACGAGACTTGGGGTCAACCAGGCGAAACGTCATTTAGTGTGACTTTTAAACTAGTTAGTGTAAATTATTTTCAGAGTGTACCGCCGAATTCGTCTTTGAACCTAATTTGGAGCTAACACGCTAACTTGAAAGTACCCATTAAATGGGTATCATGTACCCATTTTCGAGAAAAGTGGTTTAACTCATTTAAAGAGTAAAGCTGACTTACTCATTAAAGAGTATTGGCTGCGAACTTCAGATAATGGGTATTTTTAACTCTTGGTCTCAAATATGAAAATGGGTAATAAAACCCCATTTTTTATCACAAATGCAGTTTATTGAGGTTATGAATTTAAGAAAATTCCCAATAATATAAAAGCATAATTGAAAAACTATAAAAGGATATTTATTTCACATTCTTATTGGATTTTATAATATGGTTAATTTTCCTTGGCGGAATCAAAAACGACGGTCATGCTCAATGCTGATTCTTTCCCTCCGTACTAAAACCGGAACGTGCCTCGTAAGAAACCATTTGATCCGGAATCGATGCAGCGTGCTGTATTTCCTGCCTTTAATGAGTTGACCATCTTCATAGGCGTTTTTCAGAATATAATTATCTGCAACAAGAAAACCAATCAGTGAAAATCATGATCTTAGCACAAGTTTTCCGCCAATATTACTTACGTGTTGATAGAATAGGGTATGCACTTTTCTTCGTTCAGCATTGAAGGAAATATTTTTGCTGAAGTTATACAAAACTGATCTCGAAGGGTTTTCCCGATAAATCGCACAATTTTCTCTTTGAAACATTATATTTGTTGTGGCAACTAAACAAACATGTATAATGACGGTTTTTGTTTGTTCCGAACTATCATGTGTACTATTTACTCATTTTTGGTATGAGAGAGACTTCTTCATAATGAGGTTTAAATACCCTTTTTTATGTCATTGAAAAATACTCTTTTTCTGACAGTTCCATATTGGCCATAAAAATGGGTACATGATACCCATTTAATGGGTACTTTCAAGTTAGCGTGCTGGGTACAACTTTTTGAGCACGAGTTCCACATAATGTTATGTGATCAGAGGCAAAATGGATACACTCAAAATGGAAACACATCAGAGAGATATCATTTTTTTAATTATTATGCAAAACCGTTCTCTGAACTACTGCAATGAAATAATTGTCGAAAAAAATACACATCACGCAAATAGCTAAAAAAGGTATTTACAAGTTCTATATAGTAACATAAAGTTTGAGTGTAATCAAGAATTTGTATTTTTACTTTAAAAATGTTCTCTAAACTGCTGCAATTAAATTAATGACGAAAACTACACGTTAACGCTATGAATTTTGATTAGTCAAACATTTAAAGAAAGGTATTTCTTAGTTTTTTTTAGTAACAGTAACTCAAAATTTAGAGTGTAATCCAAAATTTTCATTTCTGTTGAATCATGTGCACTGGAATTGTACAATATAATTCATGCCAAAAACTTATCGAACTTCTTCAAGCAAATTTATGTGAAAAAAGTATAATGAACAGCATTACTGAAGGATGTTTTTAACTAGGACGGTTCCCATTAAAAGATTGAGTTAATTTATTCAGTTAGGACCTATCTACATTTATCCCGTAGCAAAATGTAGTTCAACGTCTTCCAAAATATTTTGTCGAAGATACCAAATACCTCTAGCATGCATATCTAGAGCACTACACTGAAAACAGCATTGCGGTAAAAATTACCATGTTGATGGTTTAAATTAAATGCACAGCACCACTTTATTTGTGCAGACTACGCAGTGCATTCATTTCGAACTCTTCGTGTCGTTATTTTTACCATGGTGGCAACGTAAGACTGAATCAGTCAAAACTACCATGTTTCATGGTTATATTGATGACAAATAAAAGTTATTTTTTCAACCATCTCTTGCATTCAAAGTTACGACTATCGTGTAATAAATTTTACTGATTAGGACATGGTAGCTACGAATACAACTTTCAGTGGAATTTTCAACCAGTAATTGCATTTAAAATAACAAAAGCCGTATAGTGGATTTTACAGAATACATGTATTTATCTAAAGTTCCCTGGGCTTGGGATTATATTTTCCAGGGAGCGATGAATTTTGATAATTGATCGCTGTTGTTAGTAGTTTTGATTAGATGTTGGGTGAATTTCAAAGCAATGGCAACCTTTTTATTACAAAATTTAGATTTTATCTTCTGACCTAAAATTCTGGTTAAACTACTGTACTATGCAGTTGGGCTGCACTAGGCTATCACTCATCAAAATTACTTTCACTTCGGGAAAATATAATTTCAAACTGGCGAGAAGATTACGAACTGAGGGTGGGTTAGGAGCACAATTAGACCCTTGAATGTGCAATGTGGGGTAGTAATTGGGAATGCCATTGACGGTTTGTAATCTTCTACGAGGTTTTCGAAAACCAACAGGGCGCGTGCACCGGGTTGCGGATAGGAGCAAAGGGAGATCAATAGCATCTACCTAAAATAATAGAACAAAAAGCCGTTCGATGATTAGGTAATGTTTAGCGATCTTCTATGGTGTTCTAGTACTATAAAATTCTTCACTCACTGGGAATTTTGGCCTTGATAATAACAATAGTGATAAAAACATAAAATAATACCTAATACTTGATAAGTACAATGTAGCTTCAATATAGTAATAAATGAAATAAAATCAATTTTCTATACTTGACAAGGTTTTGAAGACAATCAATGAGTGAAAGAACTACCTATTAGAAAAGCCACATCAGCTAAGGCTATACATATACAAATGTTGGTCATAGGGTCATGGCGAGCATTCGGTATGTACGTCTATGATTGATTCTTATCTAATAGGGGCACTAGAAGACCACGCGGACAATTTCGAAACAAATTATTTTTATACATCGGTCTTACGATCCGAAAGGCTCAGCTATGCTGCAAAGTCATTTTAAAAGCTATTCATTACTACTGTTTAATTGTTTATAATTCTAACAAAACTACATAATTAACTCATTACTAATCACTGTTTCTATATTCTCTTTTTCTCTCCTTCTTATCTGTTGCATGATTATGAGCATCACTAATATAACGCATGAGCATGCACAATAAGAATAATTTCAGGATTGAAAGCAGTACATGGATACCTGGATAGAATAGCTTCGAAAAGGGCGCTCAAAATATAATATTTCTGATCAGGGAAGTATTATTATTAAGGGTATGTATGTTTTTCCATTATTAACACTTAGATCACACAAACAAATGAACTAATAATATCAAATATTTTTAAAATATTTTTATTTGAATCAGTATCGTCAATCAGTGCAAAAACAGATAAAGTTTGTAAAGTTATCACCATCGATTGAATTGCGCTCTGTATAGTAATGTTCAATCAGTATCAAAATCTCCTAAAGCGTCGCATTGTGCCATCAGCAGCCCTCATATTGTTATTATTTTGTTGTTTATAAAATTTCTGGAAAGCGATCAGCATATTCTTTCTTACTTGTACAATGGCCGATCTATTTGGAATTTTAATAAGTCAAATCTAACTTCAAAACTCAAATTTAATTGCTCTCAGCACATTTACATTTTGCAGCATTAATCGCATTACTGTGTCAAGTCTTCTCCATTCCCTATACCCTACCCCAACCCTTCTTATCCTTTCCGATGGTGTTCAAGTGGTCCGCATAGACTATTACGGCCATTACCTATCCCTTCCCCCGGCTTTGGACTGACTTGCGCTCTCATTGCCCCACCAAACGCTGCAAAATGAAAATGAAAATGAAATTTATCTAAAATTATTAAATCCTTTATAACGATTCACGCATAATGCATTCAGATATGCAAATTTGTACAAAATACCTATAGAACTGATCTTTATGATCGTCCGATATTTTGTAAAATTTGTTATCTGATACATAATGCGTATATCTATACTAAATAATATATATATTTTTTTAGTAAATAAACTTTGTATAATTATATTTTTAAGTTTTTGATAATTTGTACACACCTTTTTGGTCCGGTTCACAGTACAAAAAAGTGCGGAATGAAATAGAATCTAATCGAATTAACTTAACTTATCTTAGACTTTATACAACGGAGATGTAGTGACGCGTTGATCAACGAACTGTTCCAGAACTCGAAGATCTTCCGAAGCCACTAACAGTTGGCGCGATTGGTGCTTAGCTGACTACGCCCGGCTCGTTGGATGTGATGACCGTCTAACTAAAAGATCCAAAACTTTATCGGGTGGAATGGGTGGTACGTGCTAAAGAGGAATTTACCTTTTTTTGTGGAAGATTCGCTAAGGCTACCGACGTACGAATACTGATCCGATGAGCCTTTCCAGTGGAATAGTTCCGGCTCATGGAATCGGATTGAATAGTGGCACAACAGCGCGTGCAAGCATGCGGTAAAAAATACGTATAGCGCCAGCCCACGGTACAGTAAATAAAGTCACCAATATCTAGAAAACAAAACCATATTATTGATGGAGTTTTAAAACATGTCTAACATGCTAACTTACCTTATACACCAAATTGATCTTCATGATGTGTCAGCAATTGAGCTAGAACACCATGGGGAAGCCACTTCCCAATAGTAATTTTCTATGAATTTTATCACGGGCTAAAATAACAAGGAATTATTATGATTTTCCCTATCATATCATAATCATACTTACCATCAATCTCTTGATCCTCATGTATCTCTGATCTGTCGCTACTTTAATGCTTCATTTATTTTTTTTTGCTTTCAATAACCAAGTAAATTATCCACCTAACCATGCGAAAGAACTGATAAGCAAAAATGGCGTCCTTCACTGGGGATGAGCTTGAGATCTTTTTCTAGGTTGCAATTTATACCACGGCCATGGTAAAATCGAGAACATTTTTTTTTCTTATCACTACACATGTAGTCTATTTGACTTCAAGAAGTATAACTTTTGACTATAATAACAAAGTTGAAAGTACACAGTATTATAGTCTTATGACATGGTAATTTCAACAACATTGTTTTCAATATTGATACTATTTCATTTAATTTAAAAATATCTTGGAATAGTTGCGTTAACAACATTGTCATGATTAAGGTTACTACACCATTAGTTTCAGTGTAGAGGTTTTAGCTGTCGAAATAAGCTTTTTAAATTTTCCTCGTAAGCGGTGCCCGAAATATTTTTTTTTTTCAATACATGTGTTATTTTTTTAGTTATTCATGATAATATGATCTGCTCTGTAGGGGCCCAGATAGCCGTAGCGGTAAACGCGCAGCTATTCAGCATGACCATGCTGAGGGTCGTGGGTTCGAATCCCGCTGGTCGAGCAATCTTTTCGTAATGGAAATTTTCTCGATTCCCAGGGCATAGAGTATCTTCGTACCTGCCACACGATATACACATGCAAAAATGGTCAATCGGCAAAGAAAGCTCTCAGTTAATAACTGTGGAAGTGCTCATAAGAACACTAATCTGAGCAGCAGGCTTTGTCCCAGTTGAGACGTAAAGCCAGAAAGAAGAAGATGATCTGCTCTATAAAACCAAAACAACATTTTCGGTTTGATTTGGCACGATTTTCATGCAGCTTCAATTAAAAAAAAGAAATTATATTGATTAAAGTGCTAGGTGGGAAATTTGAACACCTTCGAGAACATTTTTCCAATCGTACGCAAGTTGAGGATGTGGACATGAGATTTGTGAAAGAATTGCGATAATCGTTTGCACCATCGCACAGTGCGTTGAATGTATGGAGATGCGGGACAAAAATAAAAACTTGAAGATCAAGCCATTTGAGCACCTTGGTATAGAAGGGAAAGTTATTTCTGATCAAAAGAGCAACAATTTGCATAAATGACGTATACTTGACGCATAATCACAAAACTGTCCCAAGCGCCAATTTCATTATTTGCCAACAAAAGTCTTGCAATTCGTACTTTTAATGCTTATAATGATGTAAGAAGTTATTTGCAAGTATGTCTCTTCTCACTCGTAGCTGCAAAAGTGACTTATACGCCTTTATGCAACAAAATCGCATTTTTTTTTAATTTTTCGGTTTTCAATATGAAATTTGAATAAAATCTTGAAAACTACATTTAAAATAAATTATTTTAAGCATGAACTTGCTCTTGTGTAAGGTGTCTGGTTGAGCCATGACTACATTGCGTCGCAAGATTTTCAGATTTTTCATCACAAACAACTCATTTTCATACTTGCGCTGGTTAAGAAGTATACCTAAAAATAGTCAAAAATCTCAAAGAGTTGCAGGGAGTTGCAGCTGTATCTTTCAGACCTCCTAGAGGACACTCTAAGAAACGTATCTGTGAGTGATTTAGGTTGGAACTCGGTGGAACTTTTTTTGAATCGATAATCAAAGTTACATGTAAGTATTTCATAGGTTTGATTTTATAGCCAACTCAACATGCCAATTTCTCATATTCAAAGTTAAAATTGTTGTTCTTATCACATAAAATATACTTTACCAACCTTCAGTCATGTTCTGTTTTAGATTTTGATTGAATAGATTGATTACGACACTCGCCGTGCTAGTTGAAAGGAATGCTGAAAACATGCGACAAAATTTGGTTTTTCTGCTACTTCGAAAACTGTCTCTTCCGACGCTTGTTGTAGATGTTTTAGTGCTTCGTAAAGCTTATATATACTTGTTTCGATAACGGATGGCATCTATAAACACTTGTGGATACTTATTATCGCCGGAAAAAATAACTTGAAATTTGATTTTTGTCTAAGAGCAATCGCTGAGAATTATCCGATAACACTGCGGAACACGTTTTTATCTTGAGCACCAAAATACCGCTATTCACGTAAATAAAACTGAATCCATTGCCGTTTTCAATAATATAGCACGTCTAGTTTTTGAGATATTGCCTGTTAAAAATGCAATATTTGACAATTTCAGCCAACTTGCATGCAAGTTTGTCAGCTTGCATGGCAATTTACTTTCTTAATTTGCCACACAATACAAACTTCATGTGCATAACAATTCTTATCAACAAAGTTCGTAGCTCTTTCGTTGCTCAAAAGTTATAGATGGTTTAGAAAAGTATTGTATTTTGCCATATAAGAGAAACGAAGAATTTTGTATGAATACTGCAAGCACATTGAAAAAGTCGATTTTATCTAATTTTAGTCTTGCAATTTCAATCAAATCATGTCTGAAATGGAAGTTTAAGCCATGTTTGATGCTTCACAAAAAAGATCACAAAATAGTTTTATAAATAATACACGAGGCCCAGATAGCCGTAGCGGTAAACGCGCAGCTATTCAGCAAGACCAAGCTGAGGGTCGTGGGTTCGAATCCCACCGGTCGAGGATCTTTTCGGGTTGGAAATTTTCTCGACTTCCCAGGGCATAGAGTATCATCGTACCTGCCACACGATATTACGCATGCAAAAATGGTCATTGGCATGGTAAGCTCTCAGTTAATAACTGTGGAAGTGCTCATAAGAACACTAAGCTGAGAAGCAGGCTCTGTCCCAGTAGGGACGTAACGCCAGAAAGAAGAAGAAGAAGAAGAAGAAGGCCTTCCTTAGCCGATTGGTTAGAGTCCGCGGCTACAAAGCAAAGCAATGCTGAAGGTATCTGGGTTCGAATCCCGGTCGGTCCAGGATCTTTTCGCAATGGAAATTTCCTTGACTTCCCTGGGCATAGAGTATCATCGTACCTCCCAGCAAACCAGACATCGTATATCAATGTACAATCAAAATCATATATCCCGATAAACTTTATCGGAATCCTTTATTGATATGTATATGAACTGTCAAAGACGATAAAATATCATATTATCCGACATATGAGATCATTATACAACTTTGTTATGTATTTCCGAAACTGTTTTGCTGGAATTCAACAATTCAATTTGCTAACCACTCACTTGTCAACAATTTTAGTTTTGCTGACATTCAGCAATCTCTTTGACATATGACTAGAAATCAGCAATCTATTCGAAAATTCGCTGGGCGACTATTCAGGTGAGTAAAATGATCGCCCACAAAGCTGTAATTTTAGTTTAGTGACTCATTCTCACACCGGTCACTACTATATTTAACAACTTTCGTATTGATCGTTGCTTTTTGGTCAACAGTTTTCTTCTGAGATTGTTTCTATCCAGAAAAACTTTCGAGAGATTTTCTGAAAAAAAATGTTGAAGGTATTAGAAGAAAAACATGAAGAAGAACCTCAAAAGCAAAGTTGGAAAAACAGTTGGTGAACCCCACCAAGATTTTGTGGAAATAATCCTTGATTGATGATCTTGAAAACAGTTTGGTGATACTCGTAGAATTTCTTATACTGTTTCTTCGAGAAATCCTCAGTAATTACAGATGTGTCATTGAGGATTAGTACTTTGCTGAAACTGTTAGATACATTTATCGGCTCAGCTATGGGCTGCCCAGTCGTGCAATTAGTGTTGTTAGGCAATTGATCGCATTTTATTATTCCATTCCCGCTCCAGCCATTGAAACGTATCGTCAGGAATGTGTCTCGGCTATGCCATCGGAGCATGCTTGTCCATTGTCAACTGTTAAATTACAGCCTATGAGGCTAAATGCACACTACGAAAAAATCATGTGATTTACGTCTTTTAGGATGCACATAAAAGAAGCGAGCCGAATGACGTAAATTTGTGTCGAATTTAAAATACGTTAGTGCCTGATTCGAGAAATGTCGATCACAGTCCCATTGTTTTCATGTCCTTTAACATGTAAAATTACATTTTTGGTTCAATACATCTTCAAGCACACGTTTTTGTGTCGTTCCATCACTTACATCATGTGTCATTTAGTCATAACATGAATTACGTCCACATTAACCCGTATAGGCCTGAGTGAAAGCAAAAATACTAAAACCCTTACCACTCAGCGAATATTTAACGGATTGAAATAATTTTTTGTCAGTATACTGGCCCACATATCTAGTTTCTAGAAATGGTCGGGAAAACTCTGGAATAATCCTGTAGCCGGAGTTATTGCGGTGGGTCACTGGGTCAAGTCGGGTAGAAAAAGGCGATTTTTTGGGACATGCCAAGTTATTCTTATTTATTTCCAATGGCATTCATTTTATTTTGCATAAATCATTACGATCTGATATTCAACATTACAAATGAATAGTTTTGCACCGTTTAGAGTGTACTAGATGCAGCCACTCGGGCTTAATGTCCTGAAAAACCGGCTCTAAATTTGTTAGGTTTTAAACTGTTTCAAATCTCTAAAAGTATAGATCGAACATAATAGTTCACTAAAATGCGTTCCCACAAGCTTGACTCAGATGTTAAGATACAAATTGTGCACTTTATCATAAATTTGAAGCATCCCTGGGATTCGGAAATGGTCATTTGTAGGATTAATCAAATGCAGTTGACATACTTATTCAATTTAATCGATTATCAGAAGGTTAACGTTGATGCGTTTTTCTTAAAACTCCTTGATATAGAGGCCACATTATAGCCAATTCTGGAAATTATCTGTGACGTGAAATTTGCCTACCTCCAGGGGCTCAGAAGCACAAAACCCTTGTCACCCGACCTGACCCAGTGATCCACTGCAATAACTCCGGCCACAGGAACATTCCCGAGAATCGTTGACCACTTTTAGAAACTAGATATGTGTACGAATATACTGACAAAAAATTATTGGAATCCGTTAAGTATTCGCTGAGCGGTGAAAGTTTGAGTAATTTTTCTTTCACTCAGGCCTATACGGGTTAATTTTCATTATTTTTAAGAGTGATGGCCTAAGATAGGGTGCATGTCGTTTTAGAATTTGATCTAGAATAAAACAAAAATGTATGGAGCAAAACAATACTTTGAGCCACCTTAATACACATGCGAAAATGATCAATAACCAATGAAAGCTCTTAGGTCATAACTATGGAAGTGCGCATAAGAACGTTAAATTGTGAAGCAGTCTCTGTCCCCGTTGAGACGTTATGTCAGAGAGAACATAGAAAAAGAAGATAAATATTGTGGAATACGAGATTGATGTTCAAAAAATTTTAAATAAGTGTGCGACCATTATGCTGCAATTTTTGATTACTAACAATCATGTATTTAAGCTTAAGCTAATATTGATCTATTGGGAAAAAATTGTTTCCAAAATGAGAGCGGTGGAAATAAGGAATTTTCCCTTACAACACAAACTGCTTCAGCACCGATTGTGGAGCGACTGTTTTTTTACAAGCGTATTTAAATATTGAAGAACATAAAAATGAGTTGCTTTACTTCTTAGCAAACATTCAACCTAAAAACGCAATGACCATTGACTGAGGCATGTCTGGTATGCATGTTGCCTATTTGGTGTATCATTTTCCGCGACCTGGAAAAAACTGCAACTCATGATCCGATAAATCGAAGTTCTTTTGATACACGATGACTTTTCAGTGTCATTGGTTTTTGATTCCGTTCGCCCAGACATCGTTTTAACATGTCCTCTAGCCACAATCCACAATTCTCGAAAGTAAATCAAACGACAACCATTTCGATTGATCCTTACTAAATGCCATTAGTATTCATTCAACCGTGATTCGATTCGGACTCGCAGGAAAGTGGCGCGAAACGGTTACTGAAACTGAATTGCTGGAGTGCAGATGCAAATTGCTAGAAAATGGCAAAACTACTGGCCACCATCAAGGCAATCATAACGCGCATAATTTTCAGTGCTCACGGGTTTATAGCCATCTGGCAAGTGACGCAGAACAAAAAGGATCCCCTGTACTGGTGTCTGTGTGTGCCGATTGGTGTGCTGTTCGTGGAAGGGATATTCACTCTGGCGATCAAGAAAAACCAGGAATGGCGCTGGTAATGGATTGCGTAATTTTATCTATCCGGCTGAAAACCATGTTACAATGATGTTATTATTTTTCAAATTCAAGCGTTGCACAAAGTGGCAGAGGACAAAAAATATTGGCAAATTCCGGATTTTAACTAGAATCATAATTTACGAACTTTTGGTAAAATGAGCTTGAATGATCAAGTGGTTGTTGTATAGCTATTCAAGAAAACGTGTTGACAAAATACTATAGAGAATTTCTTGAGGGATTCTTTGAGGAATCACAGCGATTTAGATGAAATACCTAGAGGGACCTCTTGCGAATCACTTGAGGAAATACTGGAAGAATCTCTGAAGAAATTCCTGAAGGAATTTTTGGAGGGTTTCTTCAGAGCTTTTGGTTTATGTGGGAATATTATTAGTTGAGTTTTGGAAGCATTAGAAGAAATTTTCCATTTTTGAAAGCATGAAGAAAAAATATCCAAGCTTTTTTGCAATCGACTACAGATGACACGCAGACTTCGTCCTTTGGCGGAGAGGCATATGTCATCCACAAACAAAGATTTTTGACATCCCTGAGGTAACTGCCTTCTCCTCACGTTTTTAAGGCGGATCAAGAGTTTAAGATCATCGTCTATAATCACGGATTCAAATTTTACTTCACATTTTGGAATTGCAATGCTCCTGGCTTCAACAATGGAATTTGTTAAAGTTTCAAAAGCATTGTCAATATCAAGTTTAGTTTGTAATGAAATGTTAACATTGAGATTGGAGTCAATATACGTTTCATATATATTCCAGTCGGCTCGAAAATAGTTGAAAGTCGAGCTGATAGGATTGAGAATCGCTTCATGGGATATTTGAAATGTAACAGGGACATGATCAGAATCAAAATCAGCATGAGTAACTAATTGGCTACAAAGATGACTAGAGGCGGTTAAGACCAAGTCAATCGTAGATGGATTTATAGAGGAGGAAAAACATGTAGGGCTATCAGGGTATTGAATTGAGAAATATCCTGAAGAGCACTCAACAAATAAAATTCTGCCGTTGAAATTACTTTGAGAATTATTTCATGGCCGATGTTTGGCATTAAAGTCACCAATGACAAAACATTTTAACTTATTGCGAGTCAATTTTCGCAAGTCAGTTTGGAGCAAATTAACTTGCTGTCCAGAGCATTGAAAAGGCAAATAGGCAGCTATGAAAGTATATTTACCAAACTGTGTTTCAACAGAAACACCTAAAGTTTCAAAAACTTTAGTTTCAAATGACGAAAACAGTTGATGTTTTATACGTCTATGAATGATGATTGCAACTCCCCCACATGCCCCATCAAGTAGAGCATTACGATAAACGAAAAAGTAAGGATCTCTTTTGAGCTTAGATCCAGGTTTTAAATACGTTTCGGTAATAACTGCTATATGCACGTTATTAACTGTAAGAAAATTAAACGGCTCGTCTTCTTTACCATTCAGAGAACGAACATTCCAATTTAAAATATTTAAATTATTATTTGGATCCATTAGAAAAACGTAATCCAATAACAGTTTGATTTGTAATTTTTACACCAACTTGGACTGCTTCAGTCATAGTGGTGGCTTTAAACATTGTACCAATCATTAGATTCAATTGTTCAGTTAGAAAATTAAAATCAGAGGCAGACATATCACTTGAAGTGGGTACATCGTCTGATGATTTCCCATTAGAATTCGTCTACCGAAGAGGCGGAGTAGGAGTTACCTGTGTTGGTAGGGTTTTTTTTTCATTTGATTTGAAACAAGTAGAATGGGTACTCATACGAATATGGGAGGAGTTCAAATTACCTGTTACGATATCGGCAAAGGATTTTCCGTGAAAATGAAAGATTCGAACGGCTACCCGACGGATTAAAATTAGTTTGTGATTGAGCATGATTATGATCTTCCTGATGAGTATGATTCATGATCAAGCGATCGTTAACTGAAAAATGAGTATTGTTCGTAGCCTGGTAGAATAGGCAAATTCCGGAAACGACCGTTATCGTAACGGATATTATCTTTCATCTGCCTGGCACGAGCCTCAATGACTCTCCTTCGCGAAGGACAATAGGGTCCTAATATGTTTAATGAAATCTTGTTTTTATTTAATAACACGAAAAAACATGTTACTGCAACTACTTTAGCAATTTTTCTCGCTCAAATAACAAATATATCATATTAAAACTTTGATTAAAACATGGATCCATAAGTGAACCTTGACACTTGAGATCATGTTTGACATTCGCTTAGTCGACAAAAACACCACAGGGGTTTTAGTTTAAACACTGGGGTTGTTCCTAGCTGACATTTCGTAGGGGACACGGAAAACAAAATGTACCCAAATTTTGAGTTTAAGCCAAGGGGTGTGACAAAATCTAAAGAAATATGAAAAAATGTTTTTTAGACTTAAACCAACGAAAAACATTAAAAAATTGAGTAAACATGTGTTTTTGGCCTAAACTTGAGCGTTTGACACTAAAATTGGGACAGGGCTTTAGGACCCTATTCCAAAAATTGGACTTATGATTGTTCCCGCAATTTGAGCATATAAACTTGGTGGTATCTTCCTTCACTGGACAGCCGTCCTTGGCGTGAGAAGAACCTCCGCAAATCATGCATTTACCATCCATGCGGCATTTTTTTGTAGCATGACCCCACTTTTGGCACCGACGGCATTGAGTGGGATTCTGGTAATTTCCTCCAGGTTTCTGGAAATGTTCCCATGTCACACGGACATCGAACATAAGTTTTGCTTTTTCTAAAGCTTTAATATTATTTAGTTCTTTTTTGTTAAAGTGAACTAAATTATATTCTTGAGAAAGCCCTTTCCGAACAATGCCAGATTTGGTTCTCTTTTTCATAATGATTACTTGGACTGGGGAAAATCCAAGTAAATCATTAATTCAATTTTTGATCTCTTCAGGTGACTTATAGTCACTTGAGAGACCTTTCAAGACGACTTTGAACAAACGTTCAGTTTTGTCGCCATAAGTAAAAAAATGTGCTTCTTCTCTTCAAGATGTTTGAAAAGAAGTTCGCGATCTTTAAGAGTTTCCGGCAAAACGCGACAGTCTCCTTTATTTTTGGCAGGAAACCATGATTCCCCTAATGGAGTCTCCTGCCTAAATCCCTCGAATTGGTTGGATACCTCAGCACCAACACTGCTAGGCCTATCTCTATCTCTACCTACAAACATGTACTTCGTTATGCTATAATTAATGGTTAGGCCCATCCTAGCTGTCTCCCTCTTTAGAGGCACGAAGGCCTCTTCCACTAACCTGCAATTGATTCCGATAAGATCGATATCGTCCGCAAAGCCAAGCAGCATATGCGAGCGTGTGATGATAGTGCCGTTTTTGCACACCAAATCTCCTAATAGCACTTTATTTGTGATCATTTACAAGGTAAATATCTGGCCAGTTTTCGATCGGCCCTCATAAAAATCAGCCTGATATTCGCGGACAAAGGTCGCATGGTGAGCACTGGAAAGGTATTGTGCCGCGAGCCGTTGACTGTTGCATAAATCTCCGCATATCATACCGGTTCGTGCTTTCTTGAGATTCAGCTACCAATCTTTCTTCGTGCTACCTTTTCCAAGTAGTGGATTCGCTTTTCTTCAGCTCTCGCTGCCCTGTACCGCTTTTTGTTCTGTCGAGTATTGGCCACAAGTATACGGCTTCTGGCGACATTATTCAAGTCTGTCACTCTCTGGCATTCTTCATCGAACCAACCGTTTCGTCTCCGTCGTTCACCAGTGCCAATCACTTCCCGCGCCGTTGTTGTCACACCTTCGTGGATAGGGTCCCATAGGCTTTTTTATCTAGCTGTTGGTGGTATTGTGCCGTTGTGTTGAAACGCATCGTTCTGTGATTTGTGGAACTCGTGACGCTGGATAACAGCGCCCGGAAGCTCCTGACTAGACCTGTGCGCCGAAATATTTTTAATCGGCGGCGCGTCAGGGCATTTTTGCACCGGCGGCGGCGGCGTCATCGGCGTCACGCCGTTGACCATTTTCGGCGGCGGCGGCGGCGTACATCGGCGTAGGGGAAAATTGAACATAAAAATTTTCATATACAGTCAGTGGCATAAGTTAGTAACCAAATGCTGTTTTTCCATACAAAATGCTCAAGTTTGGGGTACTGTATCTCAGCTTCTGGTAGTCCGAATTGGCTGAAATTTGGATGACGAACTACAAATAACTTGAAATTTTGCCTGTAAAGGAATTGTTACATTGCAACCATTTTCCATGGAGTTTTAGCGGATTATTCAAAGACAAAAGTAACTAACCGAGAGACTTTTTTATTTAATTCGAAAACGGTAAGTTGTGGGTTGTTGGTCTGTTTCACAAAGTTGTTCAATTTCAGAAGTCACACAAATTTGCAGAACACACCAACTTCCCAAGACTCATCGTTTTCGAATTAAATTAAAAAGTCTCTCGGTTACTTACTTTTGTCTTTGAGCAACCCTCTGAAACTCTATGGAAAATGACTGCAATGTAACAATTCCTTTACAGGCAAAACTTCAAGTTATTTGTAGTTCTTCATCAAAATTTCAGCCAATTCAGATCACCAGAAGCTGCGATACAGCACCCCAAACTTGAGCATTTTGTATGGAAAAACAGCATACAAACTTATGTCACTGACTGTAGGTCAAACAACAAAAATCTTTGAAACCCCAATTCCAATATCTCTAGGAAATAATTTTGTTTTCATATTTTCGGACATTTTGGTAAGAAATCAAAGGTAGCATTCAAGGTTTCTTTACAATAAATCTTCGGCTAGGTATTTTATATTTAAATGATAATTCATATGAAATAGATACATAACCAAACCTTAATACTCAAGCTTGTTTAAGCAAAGCTGCTGAATTAACAATTGTATTTCGTGCAAATTTTTTGTTTTGGTACAATTTTACATGATTTTTTAACGTTATTTTGCAAACATAAATGAGTGAATGTGTATGTATCTTGCCCAGTCCTCAAAATAAATGATGATTATTTATGTATTTCATCAAACATTAACATATTTGTGGGCTATTTATGACTGTGGGCGTGTGTTCTTCAAATAATAGAGCAATTAAAATTGTTGCCTTATATTTGTTTATCTGTAACAGTCTCTGATAAAATTTATAGGGATTTCCTAATAAAATTTCAAAACCATCCTGAAAGAGTACTCGGAGAAGTTGTTGATAAAATTCCTGTCAGATTTTTTTTAATTCTCGGAGGATGCCTGAAGATTAGTCTGGAAGATTATCTGTCAGAAAAAGAACAGAAGTAATTCTTACATGAATCTTTGAAGAAAATCTGGGATAAAGTTTAAAAATATTTTCTGAAAAGATACATGGAAGAACCTGAAAAAAAATATCGCTGGAGTATGTGAAAAAATCTTCTAAGGATCCCATGCATTATTTATTAGAGAGAATTCTTAGGAAATAATTGGCAATTTGGATTTTTTGCAGGTCTCCTCAAAGGTACTAGAACACGAATGTTCAAAAATAAAATCCACATAAAACACTTGAATTGATTCAAGAAAACCCGAAAAACTCTAGCCGGTATGTATGGAGAAATCACCCAAAGAGTTCCAAGAAAGAACTTGTGCAGAAGTCCTCTGAGAAATTAAAGAAATGTGTTGAAAAATCCTTAGAATAACGCATAGGGGAATTTGATGAGGAATTCTTGAAGTGACGCTTGAAATTATTTACTTTACTTTTCATGGCACTACATCCTTCAAGGCATGACCTGTGCCACAATGTTACGCCAACTAACTCGATCCATGGCTGCTAACCTCCAGTTTCTCGATCGCCCCACTCTTCCAATATCCTGCTCCACTTGGTCAAACCACCTAGCTCGTTGCGCTCCTCTTCATCTTTTAACGGCCGAATTCGAGGTGAACACCATTTTTGCGGGGTTGTTGTCCGGCATTCCCATAACGTGTCCCGCCCGTCGTACCCTTCCAGCTTTGGCGACTTTCTGGATACTGGGTTCACCGTAGAGTTGCGCAAGCTCGTGGTTCCTTCTTCTCCTCCATACGCCGTTCTCACATACTCCGCCAAATATCGTCCTAGGCACACGTCGTTAAAAAAAATCTCCTAGTGCTTGCAGGTCCTCTTCGAGCATTGTCCACGTCTCATGCCCGTAGAGGACTATCGGTCTTAGGGGCCGTCCATGAATGACGTAGCATTTTTTCACTGATTTTTTACACCCCCTCCCCCTCGTAGCATTTAGTCACAAATGTTAATACCCCCCCCCCCCTGGAAAATACGTAGCAAATCAAGCATCCCCCCCTTATGTATTTGTTGTTGCCCTCAGCGATTGGGCTAAAATGAAACATTGAAATCCAGAAATTTAAAACAAAGTTTGATATTATTTGATATTATTTACTTACTGAAACGTTAGGATATTATAATGAATGATACTTTGATATACCGTAGCATTCTTATACAACTCATAATGAAACAATGAAATAATAAAAATCCTTTTTCGCTGAATTACCGTGTGATTTGAAAAACTGAATGATTAGATATTTTTGATAAGATTCAAATTTGATAACCTTATTATTATCCAGGCTGTTCCATCAAGAGCATTGATATATCAAAACAAACCGATGAGTTGACTTAGTGGAAATCTCCTGCAATATGGAACGCACTTAATCAATATTTTGTTTTACTATAATAACGTTAATATTTGCCCATGAGCATATTGTATTCCTTTGAAGAATTGAAGCTCCAACAGTAAATATGAATAAAATTAAAACGGTTGATTCCATGTCTTGTTAACAAATGGAAGTCGATAATGCATTGATTTTTATTTTACTTTTAATCTTTTAATTTGTTCATTTATAAATTAAATAGCTTAGACACGGAAACAATTTAACAGTCACACAACTATTTGAAGTTTCATAAAATTTGTTTGATTGCATTTATCAGGAAATTTAAAATTTATTAGAAAAAAAAATATTTCTGTCATATTAATGTTTTGAGGTGAAGATGAATCGAAGCCAAACTTCCAAATTATTCAAAATGCTACGTCCACTAGGTAGAACCCCTCCCTCCCCCTCGTCACACATCGTCACAAATTTGTGAAGAGGGGGGTCCCCCCCCAAAATGCTACGTCATTTATGGACGACCCCTTATCAGCATCTTATACATGGTATACTTAGTACGGGAGTAAAGTTTACCAGACCGCAAGGTCTTGTGGAGTCCGTAGTAAGCACGACTTCCGTCTTCGAATTTCTCTGCTGCAGTTGTTATCCGACGCTATCAAGGTAGACAAATTCGTCCACCACCTCAAACTCATCCCCGTCGATCATCACGCGTCTGCCAATGCGAGCTCTATCGCGCTCGGTTCCTCCAGCCAGCAGAAATTTTGCCTTCGACGTATTTACCTTTCATCCAATCCGATCTGCTTCACGTTTCAGCCTTGTATACTGTTCAAAAACCACCTGGAACGTTCTTCTGACAATCAAAATCAAAACAAAGTGCACGTTGGCAAACTTGATGCGTGGTCTCCTGCGTGAGATGTGGTCAACTTAGCACCACAGACAAACAGACGTCACACTCTCATCATTGCCCATCGACCACCTTTTTAACGGTCGATTCATAAATATGGTAGGTGGCCAATCCGCCACCCGCAGCGCTCGCATCGTTTTTATTCGCGTTTGACGTTTGCACACTACCGCCATCTGTTGGCCCGTCGGCCAAATACAATAATTTTAGCATTGTGCGCACATGTCCTTGTGACTATGATTTTGATCGAGATTTGTTCTGAGGGTTACGTCTGTTTGTCTGTGTAATCTCAACATAAAAAAATTCTACTGCGTGTTCTGTATCCCAGATCTTGGCTATCAATCGGTGCAGATAAGTGGTCAACCTGTCCGGGCCCATTTGAATAAGTTCCGCTCCAATACCATCCTTTCCAGCCGCTTTGTTGTTCTTGAGCTGTTTGATAGCATCCTAAACATCACCAATTGTGGGAGTTGGCACGTCTCTCTCATCCGCCGTACTAATGAAGCCATTCCTTCTCTGCGCCATTTAGGTGTTCATCTTTCCTTTCAATCACCTCACCTTCGTCCGTCAAGAAACCTCCATTCTTATCCCGGCACATTTCGGCTTGCGGCACAAAGCCTTTACGGGATGCATTGAGTTTCTTGTAGAACTTACGCGTTTCTTGAGAACGATACAGCTGCCCCATCTCTTCGCACTCCAACTCTTCCAGGCGCCGCTTTTTATCCCGGAATAGATGGGTTTGCTGTCTTCGCTTCTGTTTGTATCGTTAAACGTTTTGACGGGTGCCTTGCTGCAGCATAATCGGCCGCGCTGCATTCTTCTCGTCCAAAACCGTTCCGTCGATTACCATCCACGAACCCTATGGCACCTTCCGCTACGTAGTTAATGACTGCTTTGACACAACTCCAGCAGTCCTCAAGAGGGGCTTCGGTGAGCTCTCCCTTTTCCGGCAACGCTCCTTCAAAGCTTTGCGCGTAGTCAGTTGCGACTTCGGGAATCGTTCCAGACGATTGTTGTTCACAACGCAAAGTCTTTGGTGCACTTTAACCGTCACAAGGTAGTGGTCTGACGTCGAATTCTTAGATATTTTTTTGTGAAATGCATGGAAAAATTTCAGGAATAATTTTTGGAACGTTTTTAAAATCATTCATGAAGAAATATCAAAAATAACCCTTTAAGAAAATCCAAATAAAAAATGCAAATTTTCCAGAAAAATATGAATCAATCCTACGATGAGTTCCTTTAAGAATTCACAGCGAAATTCTTCAAAGTCCACGAGTTCCTGGTAGAACGACATATTTTTGAAGCAATTTATGAAGATGTCACTGGAATCAATAAAAAACATATAAGATAAATCCTTGAAGAGGTTTCATGAATTAAGTTCTTGAATATATACTCGGAGTGTACTGGTGTAACTTGTACAGAAGTTTATGGTCAAATACCTTAACTATATATTTGGAAAAACATGAAAAAAAAATCCTAGAAACTATTCGGAACAAATTCACATATATTAAGAAACAGCTGAAGAAACTCCAAAAGGTAATATCAGAAGAATTTCTGATTTTCGATGCAATCCGTATTACAATTCCTGGAGAATGCAATGAATAATTCTCTGAAGAACTTCTTGAAGAAAACCCTTGAAGAACGATGTCCTGTAAAAACTCCTAAAGTAAGGCCTAAATATTTCCTAGGCCATTTTTCAAATTTATATTTTTCTGAAATATTCATCGGCGTGAAAATACAAAATAGGCGGCGGGACGCTGACCGGCGTATGGCGCGCCGCCGATACGTCAATCGGCGTCGGCGTGACGTAAAATGAATCGGCGGCGGCGGCGTGACGCGGCGCGCACAGGTCTAGTCCTGACATCTAAGAAATGTCGCCCATCTACCTGCATGTGGTCTATTTTGGAGCAGCCATCGCCATTCGGGTATAGCCAAGTGTGTTTGCGGTTATTGCCTATAACTTGACTTCTTATTCTAGGCACTATCCGTAGGCCTTATCTAGGCTCTCAAAGAACTCATCCTTCATGTCATTGGGCTAATCGTTCGTTGGCGCATATATGCTGAATAGGCTTAGCGTGGGCTTCGTGGCCGTGCGTTTAGTGTTACCAAGCATTTAACCGCATCGAATCAAGGAGTGTGGGTGCGATTCACGCTTCAGTCCGGAAAACTTTTCGTCTGAAACGAATTTCGACTGTGCCACTGGACGTTGCATGCTAGTCCGTTGTCTGCACATCAAATTTTTATTGCTGTAAATCAGCAAATTTTTGCTGATTTTTTTTGTGCTGTAAATTTAGCAATCGATCCAGAAAAATAAAATTTGCTGATCTGATCAGTAATGCATATTCTCATCCAAGTGACAGCTCGGTTACTGACCATTTAGCAAAGCGAATTTTCATTTACTGATTAATCAGCACTAGGTTATTCGTTATTCTCGTGGGATATCTTATTGTTTTCCAGCAATTTCAGTTCGGTTGATGAACAATTTTAAGTAATATTTGTTAAAGTTGTTAAAGAAAACAATGCATTCAAACGCGAATGCGTAGCATGTCATAAACATTTGTTTTTACTAAAAAATAAACACAATTTTCTGCGTTCTTGGGGGTAACGGTATTGTTGCTATTTAGAAAAAAATCATTTAAATGTTTATTAAACCATCAATATCATACTGAATGTTGAATACTTACCAATACGATATTTCGAAAAATATACATAAAAATATGAATGTTTGGGTCAACATATTTAAAGCTCCACGCTGATATTGTGAGTGAAACGAGTGAGAGAAACGTTCTCCGGTTTTGGGCTAGTATATTCCCTGGATAGCTGCCACGTTCACGCCAACATTCCGCAGTTATCGAGCCAGGAGACAAACATTTCTACTTTTTCCTTTCTTGGTTGGTGGAGTCTTCGATAGGCCACTCAACCAGTGCTGCGCTACGTACATCGTTCTAGAGGGGCTGCCTCCTCGGTACTGACTAGAGATGGTCGGGTTTCACATTTTTCAAACCCGGACCCGACCCGAACCCGAGACTGTAGTTGAAAAGCAAACCCGGACCCGACCCAAACCCGAAAAATTTTCGCTGTTCAAACCCGAACCCGACCCGAACCCGAACCCGACTCGATACCTCGATACCTCCCTAACTCGATGGTCCCTTCAATATCAAGTAAGGGAGAGATGACTGTATTTAAATTTTAATCCATTTTTGTTGAACAAGCTGTGGCTGCACAAGACTTGTGAATTCAGTTGGTATTTCGGTTCAATCTGGAAAAATGTTTGGAAAATTATCCGAGGTGTCCAAAATATATGGAACCCTAAACTATATTGGTTACCCTACACATCGCTTAACTTTATGTCCAATAACACACCACAGAATAACGATTTTTTCCTTGGTAATGTTTTCTCACATGATTTTCCATTTTTCCATTTCAGGTTCTGCCCGTCAGTGTTCATCTACCTGTCGACTATTGTCCCGGCAATATGGCTCCTAGAACTGGACAAACTGGAAAAACGTACCCTCTTCCAGGACCAGGTGTTAAACGAAACAATAAATTTCGCCGCAACGGTTGGCAAGGATCTGAAAGACCTGAACAAAATGCTCGGCGTAAAATTCCAACTGCCGGAAATTCAACTAAATGCAGATACGTGGGTGACCCTTATCGAGCAATTTCTAATGCTGGTGCTCATCATCGGGCGGTGGATGCTACCGAAGGGAGACCTGACCCGGGACCAGCTGAGTCAGTTGCTGCTGGTTTACATTGGAACCGCGGCCGATATAATTGAGTTTTTCGATTCGTTCAAAGATAGCAAAATTGCAAACGAACCGGTGCTGGTTTTGCTGACGCTGAGCATTTGGTCCTGGAGTTTGTTGCAGTTTACGATTGTGCTGTCGGCCACACGTGCCCGGAAGCCACGAGGAGGCGGAAGTGCTGCCTCCCAACGAGAAGAGGACACACACTGCTGTAACATGAGCTGCTGTAACATCGACGTGTGGGGCATTGCGTTGAACATTTTGCTGCAGGATGCTCCGTTCCTCACCTTTCGGCTTTTGATTATCATCCACTACAAAATAATTACCTATATGAACATTTTCTTCACGTGTGAGTACTCTTCTGGGAGCTGGGATGTAGTGTTGCCTTTTTCTAGATACGACCGTATGTGATAGGCACATATACATAGTGATTGAGAGTAATTTATCTCCCTTTTTGTCCGAGAAGTTCATGACTCGCCTTGAACAACTTTGCCGGGTGTCAGAAAGCCCAGAGTCTAGAGCTTCCGTACTGGATCCCTTCTATAAATTGTCCAAGTCCAGTATGCTTTATTCTTCTATCCTGCAGGTAAAAATACATTGGTTATATTACTCCAGCTCTATCGACTATACGTGGTCCATTCGGAAAATCGTAAGATGGCAATGAAGAAGCGACTGCAGGGTAAGAAGCGGACATCTGGAGGGAGTGCCGGGCCCGGTCGTCATTCGAAGCACCACAAGAAAACGAACCGAAGGTAAACAAACATTGGGTGGCGGTTGATGATATCTTACACTCTCTGTGTATGCTCTGCTCTGTATATTATTGGTATGCATGGAGTAATTAAATTTGATTAGACATGTAAGTCAATATTGTGCTGGTGGGTTATTTCCAGACTGACGATGTTACAAGTTAAACAACATGTTGATGTTTACGCAATTTTGTGGGTATGGCACGTTGTTCCAAGTTTATCAATCCATTTGAAGTTTATGGAAAATATGAATAATAATTGCTTCCATCACTTATCATAGTGAAATTCACTGACAAAAAAGGGCTTGCTTTTCAGCTTATTGTTTTTATGAGCACTTTATTGATGTTTACATGAAATTTATCCAATAATTTATCAAACTTTTTAGTGATCTTATTCACCAAACATCAGATAATTTTAACCTTATAAAGATAAAGATAAAATTTCATGTTTGATGCAGTTGAGTTTAAATTGCATGATTAAACCGATTTTCCCAACATGCGTACAGTTCCCTGACCAAATTTTTAATTTCTTCCGTATGGCAGGACATGGTATAGTTTTCTATAGCATCAAAAAATGACTTTTGAGTATGGAAAGTATTATGAATTTTGGTGATGAGTATTCTCTAACACATAAAGATTGAATTATGTGATAAATTAGATTAATAAACCAAAATGCAAGCTGATAAACTTGCATGCAAGTCGACTAATATCGTTAAATAAAGCATTTTCAACATTGAATTTCTCAAACTAGTTTTCGTACTTTGATGGTTTTGAACACTGCAATGGATTCAGCAACCTTTAATTAAATCAACGGTGCTTCAGACAAATAAATATTACCCAGTATTAATGTATTGTGAGATCGATAAAATTCTTTTAGTAGTAGCTTGAAGATTCTCCTATAAGAAAAGATACTGCAACAAACCAGAGTTCTTTCGTCAAGAAATATTGACATTTGAAAACAATTTAAATTTTTGAAGAAAATCTCTGATAACTTTGCATCCAGTAGTTTTTATCGATATAAAATTGTACAATCAAAAGTTCTAAAATTGCATAAAAAGTTATCAAGACCACTCTATCCTTTTTATTAAGACAAAATCATAACTGGTGAACCATAAGAGATAGAAATTTGGACTCTTTGGTACTTTTAAACTAATTTGTGGTAATTAGAACACTTTGACCAATAAATTTAGTGACCATTGAGTCCATTCTGCAGCACTAAAAATATTTCTTAAAAAAGATCTCCAAAAATGTTTGGCCCCCGGCCCTACATTTGTAAATCCCACCCTGGCAGGAGTCCTAGATATTTAATTTCATTTGTTTATTTTCCTGTTTCTCAACTTATGATTTTTAAGCACTTCTACAATTATCAACTGAGAGCTTTCTTCGCTAACCGGCCAATATTACATACGTATTTCGTGTGGCAAACACGAACATACTCTATGTCCTGGAAACTCGAGAGAATTTCCTTTAGTTGGCCAGGAGGAGGAGTTCAGACAGACGTTTGGAAAGTTCAGCGCCCACCGTCTGACGAACGAGAACGGCCTACGACTGATTGACGGCACTTCTCCGACATAAGCGACGTCAGAACTTATCGTGGCGCTAACATTGACTCCGACCACTACCTGGTGATGGTGAAACTGCGCCCAAAACTATTCGTCATCAATGATGTGCGATACCGACGCCCGCTCCGGCACAATCTCGAGCGGCTGAAACAACCGGAGGTCGCCAATGCATACGCGCAGCATCTTGAAGCAGCGTTGCCGGATGAAGGCGAGCTCGATAGGGCCCTTCTTTAAGACTGCTGGAGGACAGTCAAAGCAGCCATTAACGACGCTGCCGAGAGCATTGTCAAATATGTGGAACGGAGCTCAAGAAAAGATTGGTTCGACGAGGAATGCCAGGAAGTTTTAGAGGAGAAGAATGCAGTGCGGGCTGCAATGCTGCAGGATGGTACGCGGCAAAACGTGGAACGATACAGACCTATTCCGGGACAAAAAGCGCCGCCTGGAAGAGGTGGAATGTCAAGAGATGGAGTTGCTGTACCGTTCTGAAGAAACGCGGAATTTCTATCAGATGCTCAACACATCCCGCAAAGACTACGTGCCGCGAGCTGAGATTTGCCGGGACAAGAATGGGAGCATCTGACGGACGGACGTGAGGTGATTGAAAGGTGGAAGCAGCACTATGATGAACACCTGAATGACGCAGAAAACACAGGCATAGAAGGTCAGGACAGCAAAAGCGATGGCTACGTCAGCACAGCGAATAGTGGAAACTAACCAGCTCCCAAGATGGGGGAAGTTAAGGATGCCATTCAACAGCTCAAGAACAACAAGGCCGCTGGCAAGGATGGTATCGGAGCCGAACTCATCAAGATGGGCCCGGACAGGTTCTCCGCGTTTCTGCATCGGCTGATAGTCTGAATCTGGGAAACGGAACAGCTACCGGAGGAGTGGAAGCAAGGCGTTATATGCCCTATCTACATAAAGGGCGACAAACTGGAGTGTGAAAGTTATCGTGCAATCACTATCCTATACGCCACCTACAAAGTGCTATCCCAGATTCTCTTCGGTCGTCTATCACCTACAGCAAACGAGTTCGGGGGAGTTATCAAGCAGGTTTCATCGACGGCCGCTCGACAACGGACCAGATCTTTTCCGTGCGGCAAATCCTCCAGAAATGCCGTGAGTACCAGGTCCCTACGTACCATCTGTTCATCGATTTCAAGGCGACATACGACAGTATTGACCGTATAGAGCTATGGAAGATCATGGACGAGAACAGCTTTCCTGGAAAGCTCACAAGATTGATTAGAGCAACGATGGACGGTGTACAAAACTGCTTGAAGATCTCGGGCGAACACTCCAGTTCGTTCGAGTCTCGGCGGGGATTACAACAGGGCGATGGACTTTCATGCCTGTTGTTAAATATTGCGCTTGAAGGTGTCATGCGGAGAGCTGGACTTAATAGTCGAGGCACGATTTTCACGAGATCCGGCCAATTTGTTTGCTTCGCGGACGATATGGACATTATTGGGAGAAAGTTTGAAACGGTTGCAGATTTGTTCACCCGCCTGAGACGCGAAGCAACAAGAGTTGGGCTAATGGTGAATGCGTCAAAAACAAAGTACATGCTGATAGGCGGAACAGAGCGCGACAGAGCCCGCCTGGGAAGCAGTGTTAGGATAGACGGGGATACTTTTGAGGTGGTTGATGAGTTCGTCTCCCTAAGATCCTCATTCACGACTGATAACAACGTTAGTCGTGAAATACGGAGACGCATCATCAGTGGAAGTCGCGCCTATTATGGGCTCCAGAAGGAACTGCGGTCGAGAAAGATTCACCCCCGCACCAAATGTACCATGTACAGAACTGAAGCATGGACCATGCTGGAAAAGGACCTGCAAGCACTTGGAGTGTTCGAACAAAGGGTGCTTAGGACGATCTTTGGGGGAGTGCAGGAGAACGGTGCGTGGCAGCGGAGAATGAACCAAATGAACCACGAGCTCGCTAGGCTCGCTAGGCCGGAAGGGTGCGCTGGGCAGGGCATGTTGAAAGACACCGGACAACAATCCTGCAAAGATGGTGTTCGCGTCGAATCCGGTTGGCACAAGAAGGCGGGGAGCACAGCGAGCGAGTTGGCTTGATCAGGTGCAACAAGATCTGGAGAACGTGGGCAAAAATCGAAGTTGGAGAGACACAGCCATGGACCGAGTAAATTGGCGTAACATCGTTAACGAGGTTTTATCAAATTTATTGATGTAACACCAACTAAATAAATAAATAAACTTTATTTTATCACCACATTTTTCATTTTATTTTTACTTCAGCCAATTTAACCGCATAAAAATCCAAGAAATTTAAATTTTCGTTTTATATTAAGCAAGGATCATAATAAAATAATACATTTTTAAATAATTTTAAAATACTCATACCTGTTTAATCAACTGCTTTGATTTGTTTTTTTTTTTAACTCTTCACGCAGCGAACTGAACTATCTAAATTCATACATTTTACCTTATGAAAAATGGAGCGTTCATTGCAATATGAACGCTTTATGTATCGTTTTGGCATCACCCAGCATCAAGGCGTTGATAGGTGCGTGGTATACGCACGGGTCCATCGATCGCAAGGTTCTTGGTTCGATTCCAGGTTTCTGCGAAAACATGTTTTGTTTTCAAATTTTGGTTTAATAAGGCAAATCTAGAAATTTTAATCGATTTCTTTTGGCGAATTTTCATAAGGGGTTCCTATGGATTGTACGACATTTCCCCGAATGCAATTTCCTTGAATGACGTTTTCCCGAATGAAATATTTCCCCGAATGTACCATTTCCCCGAAAAAATCGTAATGTAAATAGTGGTTTCTGCGCTCGTGTACATACACGTTATATGTCACCAACACTACCTAAAGAGTGCTGGTTTAAAATGTAAACAAAGATCAGCTGTTCCGGCAGTATTTTCAACCAGCAAATTTGCACACGTGCTCGTGACACCGCTCGGCGAGAGCTCAATGACATACCGCCGTGCGGGGTGACATTGGTCCTAGGGGGTAACTTTGACCGTTCTTTTTGATGCATCTCTTGACTAGCACGGGAGGCAAAAAACTAATCCATGACCATCCAGTGGCTATTTATAACGTATTCTTGAAGCTTGCCACAATATTTTCATTATTCTGGTTTTAGTTTGCTGTGAAAATCTTGGCCCAAAGTCACCCTTATGGACCAATGTCACCCCGCACGACGGTACTGAAAGTTATCCATGTTCCTGCTGCCAAAAAGTATTTAACGTGTCAGCTGATGTAAGATTAGACGAAAATTGATTAATTTGTTATAAAAATCCATGTTTAAACAGATGTTCAAAATAATGTGGCACGAGCATTTGGCTCAAAACAACACAGATTAATTTTTGTGATACCCTGATGAAAAAAATCGAGCACATGATAGGCAGTTTCATTTGAAGCGGTATCGTTGGACTATAGATATTTGGCTTATGTACGAATTTGGCTTATGGACGAATGAACATTCGGCTTACTTTTGCCTTCTTAGAATAATACGCTGTTCTTTATATTTATACTGTTCCAATATGCAGTGACACTTAGCTGATAATCTTAAATTTCCCTTCTTTTAATAATAGGCTGTTCTTTCACATTGTTTCGCATTATTTAACAAAGATGCCTTATTTAGCCAATTACAATGAGAAAAAATGAACAGACCAAATAAACTTTTTCTTGCATACTGATAATATTCGTTTGTATCTATCGTTTCCAGGAAAGTGGCCGATTATAGTGACGACGAGTTTCATGAGTTGCGAAAGATGAAACAACGCAAAGCAGCGAGGTAAGGCTAGTCATTGCTTATGTTTTTTATCATAAAATAGCAGTCATCATTTGTCAACACTCTCTAAAATAAAGTTACACAAAATCGGACTCTTCTGGACCAATACACACATGGGTATTTTAAACACATCTTGATTTTGCGCTGATTTCCACTTCATTTTCTCAAATTTCACGACACTGGATTGCGAAGCTTATATGTCATATTCTTTGAGAGAAAGAGGAAGAATGAGCCCAAGAGCAGTTTATTAGAATGAGTCAATATCACTCATATGATGTGTTAATGCAGAAGAGCTGGACTTTGTGCAAATCGTACTCAAATTTGTGTAACTTAATTTAACCGTGCAAAACCGCCCTCTCAATTCATTACCCAAATGTCTCAACGTTATGCTCTTCTGCATTACAATTTAGGGACCGTCCATAAATGACGTAGCATTTTAGGGGGGAGGGGGGAGTCTACGATTTTGCTACGAACCATGTATTAGGTATGGGAAAATAGGCTACGATGGGGGAGGGGGGTGTCGAAAATTGGCCAAAAAATGCTACGTCATTTATGGACGCTACCTTATACTCTCTTCGAGTATCATGCGTAATTAAACAGCTAGACAATGAAAGGACCTTTTAACGTTTTTCTTTCCATTTCCCACGACAAATCGCCGCCGGGTGTCATTGTCATCGGGATGCGGTTTCATTGCTTGCGGCAATCAAAGTTTGTCGGCAAAAACGCGCAAAGACACCGGATATTCGACGGCAAGCAGTCAGACAACGGCCGAGCAAAAGCATTTGCGCAAAAAAGCCGGAAAACGTTTGGGTGCTGATGAGGCGGTTCACGATGAAGTGGCACTGGAAACGGAAACGGCGCGACGGGGCGGAAAGAAAGGAAGCCACTCAAGAAAGCTAATGACCAGCAGTCAGGATTATGAAGTGGACGGTGACGGTTTGGAGGAGTTGGAAAACGACCGGAAGTGGTCACGCAATCGTAAGGAGGGAGGCAGAAGCGACGACAGGTGAGTGTATGGCTACTCAATTTTAATTTACGAGCAGTATGAGATTGGCATCATTCAAAAACGGAAATTGTCGTTAAGATCAATCTGAGTGAGACCTGAGCAATGGAATGTCTAGGGGAGAGAGGGGTAATATGCCACTTCTAAGCAAATAGCGTAATTTATCAGTAGGTAAGGGGCGGTCCATTTATTACGTAAGACAATTTTTGGGATTTTTCAACCCCCCCTCCCCCTATGGTAAGACTTTTTGTATGAAAATAAAAAATAAATTGTATTGCGCGTAAGAAATCTCAAACCCCCTCCCCTCCCCCCATAAACCCTTACGTAATTAATGGACGGCCCCTAAAGAGCATTTCCAAGCTCATTTTACGTTATTGGGTAGTTTATATTCTTTGTCAATTCACCCAACTTTCCAGCTAATGTAAAATTGAAAAAAAAAATCAAGATATGTTTTTAAACTGATGTCTGGAGAAAAACGACTTTTGGTATGAGCCAAAATGCCCGCTAGGATTTTCCACTTTGGGCTTTGAATGAAGTATGCCACGCTTCTTCGCTCCCTTCGACGGAGGAATGGAATGAAGGAGATGCATATAACAAATAACAAGAGTAGGTTCAACATACTAAAGATGAGCGAAACGAGTTGAAGCCATTCAACGATCAGATAAAAAGTGAATCGGAAGAAAAGGAACGAACCGATTCTTTGCCACTCTTTCAGTCGTATCTTGTTTTTTTTTTTATAATGCCTAACCTGTGCTTCGCTTTGCGCGCCATGCAACACATGCACACACAGTTTGCTACTGCGTTTTCTCAGCATAGACAGACAAACAACTAATTTGCTCCACCTACTTGCATTGCAGGTAGAGGAAAGAAAAAAGAATCCCGAATGATTTCCTTGAGCAATCCCGGAAGAATTCTTGACGGAATTCCGGGAGAAATTGCTGGAAGAATCCCATAGGCAAGCCTAAAGGAATTCCTGCAGGAATCCCGTAAACTCTGGTAGGAATCTTAAGAAAATTTCTAGAGGTATATTTGGGAATCCTTGTAGGAATCTCTGGGGAACTCTTGGAGGAATCCCTGCAAACTTTTTGTAGTTGTTACCTGAAGAATTTCTGGTAAATTCCAGGAGAAATTTTTAGAAAGTTCTTGGAGAAATCCCTGGGAAATTCCTAGAGGAATCTCTAGAGAATTCTCAAAGAAAAACCTTGGCAATTTCCCAAGGAAACTCTAAGAAATTCCTGGGAAATTTCTGCAGACAACCCTGGTGAATCTTTGAAAGGATCTCTGGGACATTCTCAAAATAATATTTGAAGCATTTCTCTGATGTTCCTGAATAATTCCTAAAGAAATTTCTGAAAGAATCACTGGGGGGTTACCGGAGAATTTCTGGAAGAATCCTTAGGAAATTTCTGGAGATTTTCCTGAATAAACTCTGAGGTATTTTTGGAAGATTGTCTGTATAGTTTTTGAAGAAATCCCTGAATGATTTCTGAAGAAATTCCTGGATAATCCCTGCAGAGAAATCCTTGAGGTATTCCTGGTGAAATTCTGGAAGATTTTTTGGAGCATTCATGGAGAAATCTTTGGAAGATTCCTAGAAAAGTTTCTGAGGCATTTCTCTGCAATTCCTATGAAATTATTGAAGAAATTTTTGAAGTGATCCCTAGGAAATTTCTTGAGGAATCTGTGAAGCTCGGAATCGTTGTTGGCAAGCGGGAGCCCCACGAAGAACCTTTCATTCCATTCTGACGTTACTGTAGGAGTGAGGCGTCGAAGTTGTGCCATGCCTACTAGATCGTTTGATGTCCGATCCGATGCTACATTCTAGGAGTTCTTTCAACAGGCTTTTGATTGTCAGCCATCATAACAGGGTTGGAAGACAAGATCAATGACAATATTCTTTCAGTACCACACATCCTCCCTCTTCTCAGGAAAAAAAAAGGTTTGAAGTGATGAGTTTTCACATCGTTTTCGTCATCACGAAAGCTTTTAAGAATTCAGGATATATCTTTCACATCGCTAAGAACTTCACCGACGTATACTGTCTCATAACTCAACGGTTCACTCGTACATGCGACATTGAAACATTTTTCCGCTATAGGATACCCACACAATCAGAACGGCGTTGAAATTATTGATCGGTTGAATGTCGGCAAGCTAATTCTATGTAATGATATCTCTAAGACAAACTAATTTTGGACAAAACATTTCTATTAATAAACTGACATTTACGTGTTAAACAGAGTAGCATTAGCGTTTGATTTTCATCTTGTTGCACATTCAAACCACCGTAGGGGAATTCGGGGTAAAACCGACACCCTAAGCTTATTGATAAATTTTGTGTACTTTCGCTTGTTAAACGAACCTTAAATTGTTGTAGAATCACATATTGGTTGTAAATCTATCAATCCTTGCGATCGCTGGATGATATATTAAGGTTATATAGTGATTTAAATCAAATTGATATTTCATCATTTTTAGGTGAGATAATTGAGAGTGCGGGTAAGATCGACACCCTGTTGGGGTAAAACCGACACATCCACTTTGAATAGAATTTATACATTGTGAACATCACCATCACATTGCATATTTAAAATAATACCTTAAACATGACTTTCGACATTTATGACCCCTTCCTCTAAAGGATTATTTACATATTACGTAAATTATTAAGGAGAGGCCAAAGATCCACTAAATATATGTGAAAATATCAAATGTGCCATGCTAAGATTATAAAGTTGGGGTGAATACACATGGGTATTATTTATTATTTATTCATTATTCATGGAATACTTACGAAGATGAAGTTGTAGCGAATGATTGGTTGTGAAAATCAATATTGTTTTATTTTAACGAAACAGAAAAGTGTAATTATTTTTAGATAATAAAAACTGTCGAACCTCATGGTTTGTAAATAAACAATAAGATTAATTTATGTCAGAATATTTCAAATTGCATTATTTCTTCAATTTTAAATGAGAAAAAAAATCCTTCAGGCTTCATCAAATAAGTTGAAACGTGATAACATAGAAATATTTTTCTAATACTTAATGATAGCTTGTGGCAAGTCATATAGTGTCATATTTTACATGTTAACAAGTTTGCCATCCGTGAACTTCACTGGAATTCGAAAATAAAGACCCACATGAACTACAGAGATAGTCTTCCGATTGGGAAGATTCTCTGAAGTTAGATTATGAAGCAAAGAAAGGTGTCGATTTTACCCCAAATAAAAGTGTCGATCTTACCCCGAGTGGACATTTATTTTTCAATAGCGTTTTCAGCTGTCAAAAAAACAAAAAATAGTTTCTCCTTCATGTTGTATCAACGGAATAATAGTAAATGATGATGGAGACGCAGAACAAACAATGACATTTTAAAAATTTCACATGCCAAATAGTTAAAGAATAACTGCGAAATATTGCAACTGCTGTTGCTTGTATGTTATCCAATATGATTTTGTTGTTTATTTTGGCAATTTATTGGTTGCGTCAGTTGTAATGGCATTCGAAACACAACATTTCACAAGTTTAGATAGAGCGTGGTGGAAACTGCATGAAAATCTGCTCAAAACATGAAAAAGCAAAGGGTGTCGAGCTTACCCACAGTGTCGGTTTTACCCTGATTTCCCCTACTTTTACGGAAATACTCACTCGAAGACTTGTTTGACTGTTATTACTTGTTTTGATATAACATGTTTTGATCTACTAAATTACTAGACATATTGGGCTTACTATTTTATTCTATAGTTACCGCCAGTCGCGCATGCATGTGAGCATCACTTTTATTAGGAACCAATTTGCGACCACTAGTCGCGATAGCAGGTGTACGCCACCATTGCTTATAGCAAATATACGTCCACTAGTCGAGCTAACAACATCAATAATACTTGCTATGAACAAGTATACGACCACCAGTCGAGTTAACAACATCAATAGCAGTTACTTAGAACAAGTATGCGACCACCAGTCGTGGTAGCAAGTGTACACCACCATTGCTCAGAACAAATATACGACCACCAGTCGAGTTAACAACATCAATAGCAGTTACTATGAACAAGTATGCGACCACCAGTCGCGTTTGCAAGTGTACACCACCATTGCTTAGAACAAATATGCGACCACAAGTCGCGCTAGCAATATCAATAACATTGATTGATAGGAACAAGTTTGCGACCACTCGTCGCGTTAAGGACATATTCATTGCAACCATCTGTCGCGTTAAAGACATTACTTTTTTATATTGCAACCACCAGTCGCTTTAAGGGACATTTTTTTATTGCAACCATCAATCGCGGCAAGAATATTTTTTTATTGCAATCAGCAGTCACGTTAAGGACATTTTTTGCATTGCAAACACCAGTCACGTAAAGGACGTTTTTTTTGCATTGTAACATGTATTTTTTTTAACATGGCAATTATTTATAAATAATAATGAATTAAGCAGGTTTGAATGGTTTGAATCTCACCGATTATCGACACAAAAAATCGCAGATACAGTATGCTTCACACTTAACTTGTTCGGTAAACCTTACTGGATACACAATGTACTGAAGCAAATAGGAAAGAAAACAATCATGTGCAATATTGGGCAAATTTGACCAAAACATCGAAAATACTGAATCGATTCAAATTCGGTACGTCAAATCGATTCGTTTATTAAATCGAATCCTTTGTATCGACTTTTTTCTAAATCGATTTGATTTTTCCACTCGTAAGCAAATTTACAAGAACAACGGCTCAAAATAAGACCAAATCCCTAGCATTAGGATTTTATGTTGTTTCAACATAAAAAAATCGATTTATTGGAACGAAAAATCTACTCTTGGAACATCAATTCAAAATCGCCCATGGCTAGGAAAATTTGCACACACTAACATTCATTTTTCACTCATAAATAAATAAGTAGATAAACTTCATAGGTATTTTAGACAGATAATATATAGAAATGTATGTATAATCACAGAAGAAACGATAAAATGATCACATACGACCAAAGCGAAGTTTCATTATTGTTTATATAGAAATTTGCAGAGTTGATGTTACGGGAGTTTTTTTTTTGTACGATTGAAATTACTAATTGATAAGTTCACTTCTCTTTTGTAAAATCACATTATTATACAAATTATACAAATTATACTTTATTATACAATATTTTTTATACACATTTTGCACGGATATGTTCAATTGACTTATGCAAAAAAAAAAAATAGTTCAGTTCCTAATGTTATTCTTTATCCGTTCAATTTATGCAGAAAATAGGTCCCTGATAAAAGCAGCAAGCGCACTTCATAACTTAGATGAATCAGCTCGAAATGAACATAATCTTTGAATCGGACAAAACAGATGAAACACTTTCTCCATTTGTTTTACATTCAAATATTTCCATCGAAGCAATCTGTTTGAATTCTTAAGCAAAACAAAATATTCACTTCAAAGCCTGCATCGCGCAACTCAAATAGGTGATGCTGATGTTCAATAAGAGCAACAACAAGAACAGAGAGAAACATTGCTGCTTCAACGAGAAGTGAAGCGGCTAAAACATGTTCATGTCATATTTCCTCTTCAATCAGTTTTCTCTTATTCCTAGAAAATATCACATTACTGTTTACTTACAGATATATGCCTTATTTATCAGATTCAAACTTCACTGCACTATCACTCTGAACACATATTTTCACATTTTCACACGGTTTTAGAAGCACTTGACACAAACACATCTTCTAGTGGACACTCCCGCTTGCTAACGAATCCAGGCTCTTCAGGAACACGAAAATTTATTTAAAATTCTGGCAGATTCGCCAAATGTGAGGCTCTGAATCGTTGTTGGCAAGCGGGAGCTCCACGAAGAACCTTTCATTCCATTCTGACGTTACTGTAGAAGTGAGGCGTCGAAGTTGTGCCATGCCTACTAGATCGTTTGATGTCCGATCCGATGCTACATTCTAGGAGTTCTTTCAACAGGCTTTTGATTGTCAGCCATCATAACAGGGTTGGAAGACAAGATCTATGACAATATTCTTTCAGTACCATACAGAATCTCTGAGGAATTCTTGGAAAGATGCCTAAGGAATTCCTGGAGAAATCCTTGGAGAATTGCTGAAAGAAGAATTGTTTGAGGACATTCTGGAGAAATCTCTGAGGGAATCCTGGAGTAATCTCTAAAGAATTCTTGGAGGAATCCATAGAAGTTTCCTGGAGGAACCCCAACAAAAATCCTGGAGTGATCTTCTGGATATTTCTGGAGATATATCTGAAGAGTTCTTGAAGGAATTACTGAAAAATTCCAATGGAAATCACTGGAAAGTTGCAGTAGGATTCTCTGCTAAATTCATGAAGGAATTTCTAGTAGAATTCCGGAATAATCTCTGTGCAATTATTGTAGGAATGTAAAATTCAATTGCTTAAAGAATGGTATTTTGTCTGAAGAAAAAAAAATCCGAAGGAATTCCTGGAGGAATTCCGTAGAAATTCTTGGAAAAATCCCGGGTGAATTCTTGGAGGAATCCCGGAGGAACTTTGGAAAAATTCCTGAAAGTATCCCGCAGGAATTTGTTAAGAAGTCCCGGAAGAATTCCTGAAGGAATCGTGGAAGAATTACTGGAGGAATCCCGAAGAGATTCCTGGAGGAACCCCGATGAAATTCCTAGACGAACCCAGAAGGAGGAATCCCGGAGGAACTCCTGGAGGAATTTCTTGAGGAATTCCGGAGGAAGGCCGGAGGAATTCCAGGAGAAATTCCGAACGAATTCCTAAAGAACCCTCGGACGAGTTCCTACTGGAATCCCGGACTAGTTTCTGGATGAATCTCAGAGGAATTCCTGGGGGAATCCCGGAGGTGTCCCGTAGGAATCTTGGAGGAATTCTTGAAGGAATCCTGAAGGCATTCCTAGAAGAAAGAATTTAAAGTATTTCTGGAGGATTCCCGGAGGAATTTCTGGAGGAATCTTGGAAGAATTCCTGGAGAAATACCGAAGGAATTTCTGAGGGAATCCCGGAGGATTTCATGAAGTTAAAATTCCGAAGAAATTGCTGGAGGATTCTAGTAGGATTTCTTGGAGGAATCCCAGAGAAATTCCTGGAAGTATCGCTGCAGGAATCCCAAGAAAGTTTCTAGAGGTATATTTGGGAATTCTTTGAAGAATCTCTGGAGTATTCTTAGAGGAATCGCTGGGGAATTCCTGGAGAAATCCCTGAAGATTTTCTGAAGTAGTACCTTGGGAATTTCTGATAAATTCCTGGAGGAATTTCTACGGAGCTCTTGGAGAGAATTCCTGAAGACATCCCTGGTGAATCTTTGAAAAGGATCCCTGGGACATACCAGAAATAATCTTTGAAGCATTTCTCTGAAGTTCCTGGAGGAATTTCTGGAAGGTTCTTTATGAAATTTCGTGAAGAATTCCTGGAGATTGTTTTAAGTAAACTCTGGGATATTTTTGAAGATTATATGGAGAATTTCTGAAACCCTAGATAATTGCTGAAGAAATTCTTGGAGAATTCCTGGAAAGTAATCCCTGGGAAATTCATGAGAAATTTATGTAAATTTCTTTAGAAATCTTTGAGGAATTCCTGGTGAAATTGAGTAAAATTTCCCAAAGCATTCATGAAGAAATCTCTGGGACACCTCTTTCAAGAATTTCCGAAGCATTTCTATGCAGTTCCAGGGGAATTTTTCAAGGAATTTCTGTAGGAACCCCTAGGGAATTACTGGTGAATACTTGGCATGATCGTATTCGCCAGTAATTACCTGGGGAATCCCTGAAGAACTGCTTTAGAAATCTCTGAGGAAATCATGCTGGAGTAATCTCTGCGGGAATCCTGAAGTAATCCCTAAGGTATGCCTGGAGTTATCTCTGAGTAATTCTTGAAGAATTCCTTAGGAGTTTCCCAGAGGAATTCCCAAAAACATTTCTGAATGGATCCCCTGGATATTTCTGGAAAAATATCTGAAGAGTTTTTGAAGAAATTATTGAATAATTCCAGTACAAATTACTGAAAAATTGAAAAATGAATCGCTGTAAATTCATAGAATCCCTCCTAAATCCCTAGTGGAATTCCAGAATAATATCTGGACAATTCTTGTAGGAATGTAGAACTTAATTGCTTCAAGAATCATATGGTATTTTGTCTAAAGAACATGCCGAGGAAATAAAAGCAATCCCGAGGAAAGAAAAGCAATCCCGAAAGAATTCTGTATAAATTGTTGGAAGAATTCCTGATGAATTCTTGGAGGAATCCAGGAGGAATTTTTTGAGAAACTTTTGAAAAATTCCCGAAAGTATCCCAGAGGAATTCGTTAAGGAATCCCGAAGAAATTCCTGGAAGAACCCCGAAGAACTTGCTGGAGGAACCCCGAAGGAATTCCAGGAGGAGTGTCGGAGGAATTCTTGGAGGAATGCCAGACGAATTCCTGGAGGAATCCCGGAGGAATTTCTGGAGGAATCTCGAACGAATTTCTAGAGGACCCCGGACGAGTTCCTAGAGGAATCCCGGGCTAGTTCTTCGAGGAATCCCAGAGGAAATCCAGGAGAAATCCCGGAGAGATCTCGTAGGAATAACTGGTGGAATCTCAGAGGAATTCTTGAAAGAATCCTGGAGGAATTCCTAGAGGATTCATAGGGGATTCCCGTAGGAATACCTAGAGGATTCCCGGAAGAATTCCTGAATGGATCTCGGAGGATTTACTGGAGCAATACCGAAGGAATTCCAGAAGAAATCCCCGAATTCCTAGAGGTGAAATTTCGGAAGATTCATGGGAAAATTCCTTAGAAATTAATCGAGCAATTGATCGAGGAATCCCGTAGGAATTACTGGAATAATTCTGGAGGAATACCGGATAAATTGCTGGATGAATCTAGGAGGAATCCCAGAGGAATTTCTAGAGAAATCCCAGCAGGAATTCCGTTGTAGTATTACTTGGGGAATTTCTGGTAATGCCTGGAGAATATTCTAGGGATTTATTGGGAAAATCCCTGGAAAATTCCTGGAGGAATCTCTGAAGAATTTTTGGAGAAACCCCTGTTCAATTTCTGGAGGAATCCCTGAGAAATTCTAGGGGAAATCCTGAAGAATTCCTGGAGAGATCGCTGATGAATCTTTGAAGGAATTGCTGGGACATTCCTGAAAGGATTTTGGAACCATTTTTCTGAAGTTCCTGTAGAATTCCTGGAGATATTTCTGAAAGGATCCCTGAGGAGTTACTGGACGAATTTCTGGAAGAATCCTTAGGAAATTCCTGGAGATTTTATTGAAAACACTCTGGTATATTTTTGGAAGATTATCTGTAGAGTTTCTGAAGGAATCCCTGGATTATTTCTGAATAAATTCCTGGAAAATTCCTGCAGAGAGATCCCTGGGGAATTCCTGAGAAATTAATGTAAATTTCTTCAGGAATCTCTGAGGGATTCTTGTTGTAATTCCAGAAGATTCCCTGGAGCAGTCATGAAGAAATCTCTGGAAAATTTCTAGAAGAATTTCTGAAGCAAGCACATTCCTGAGGAATTCATTAAGACATTTCTGAAGTGATCCCTAAGGAATTTCTGGAGGAATCTATGGGGAATTCTGGAAAAGACCCCTGGGAAATTCCTGAAGAAATCCTTGTAGAGTTGCTTTAGGTATCTCTGAAAACATCCTGAAGTCATCTCTGAGGGAATCCTGGAGTAATCTTTGAGGAATTCCCGGAGAATTTCTTATAAGTTTTCTGGAGAAATCTTCAAAAACATTCTGATGGGATTCCCTGGATATTTCTGGAGGAACACCAGAAGAGTTCTTGAAAGAGTTACTAAAAAATTCCAGTGGGAATCCCTGCAAAATCCCAGAGTGAATCAATGCAAAATTCATGGAGGAATTCCAGGTTAAATTCCGGAATAATCTCTGGGAAATTCTTGTAGGAATCTAGGGGGAATTCGTGGAAAATTCCTGGAGGAATCCTTGGGTTATTTTTGTGGTGATGAATCTCTAAAAATTTCTTAAGCCATTTCCAGAAAATTTTGGAAGGAAGTTTACTGGAACTCTCGTTAGAATCATTATAAAATTTAATAGAGGAGTCCCTGGATAAGTTCTTAAAGTAAATCTAGAAGATATTTTAAGGAATACCTGCAAAAAGTTCTGAAGGAATATTTACAGAGGAATTTCTTAAGAAATCCAGGAGAATCTTCGGAAGAAGAGCTGGGAGATTTTCAAGAGGAAGCCCAGAAGGAAATATTGGGGGAATCTTTAGAAGAATTTATTAATGAATCTCATCTGGAACACCTGTGCAATCATTGGAGAATATTTGGAGATTGTTTTCTTTGAGTAAAGGCCTTCAGATCTACAAGCTCAACATGATGTTAATGAATTAGGTTTATTCAATAAAATGTGCCCTCGAGCTTCAAAATTAACGATTGTTTACGGTTTAGATAAAATCGTCTGTGAGTAAAGGTTTTCGTAACTTTAGATGTAACCTGAGATCTTTCGATGGTTTATGAAAAACATAATTCAGATCAACATACATAACCAGTAATCTCATGACGATAGATCAATAAGATTTACACTACAGATTTACACATACAATTATGGTGAACTTATTTCAAAATTCTTCGATTGTCATTGGACTTCTTTAAAAAAATATACAAGCGTAACTAGTAGAGTTATTGACATTAATAAGGTTTATAAAATTGAAGTCAAACAGGCTCAATGAAATGTGCCCTATCAAGTTTCACAATCATAGGTTATTTTCGGTTATCTAAAAACTTTTTTGAGTAAAGACCATTGTATCCACAGACGTAATTAGAGGTCTGCCGAATATGTTTTAATGAACCAATATGGATATAAATCTCTACGAAAAGTCACTTGCTACGCTAGTAGATCTGAAGATCTTACTCGAAAAAGTTCTTGTACAACCTTGAACGGTCAAGGAACCCAAAACTTTGAAGAACATGTGTTCATGAGCCTATTTGTGTGTAAATGTTGTTTATAAAACTTCGAAGTGATTTCTCGGAATTTCTCGGAACTCTAGTTACGGTTGTAGATCTAAAGACATGAGCACAAATGAGTTTTAGGATAACTTTCAATAGTCACTGAACTCAAAGCATGCGTTTATGGACAAAAGATCGGAAGACAAAACGTCGAAAGGACGAAAGGTCAAAAGAACGAAAAGTCGAAAATGATTTCCACTTATGTCCTTTCGACCTTTTGTCATATTTTTTTAAACTTGGTTAACCTGAATAAATGAATCTGTGTGGATATTATCTTAAATTGTATGGTTATGAAAGATCACTCACTGGACTTGTAGATTTGAGTAGTTGTTGGATAACTTTTAGCAGTCGTTTAAGTAGTTTTTGGGTAACCTCGAATTCAGTGGTAACGTTTCCAAAACATGAATGTTTGTAGTAGCCCCCGGAATCCAAATAGAGGTTTGGGTGTACCGAATCCATTGACCGAACTACCTCCAGAGAACATGAGCTGTCGGTGGAAATTAACCCGTTAACGCCCAGCGTCCTCAATTGAGGATAGTGATTTGCGCAAATAACTTCAAAACGATACAAATTATATTGGTATCATGTTAGGAAAACTTGGTCATAGACCTGAAATCTTCCACTCAGTTGACATTATATTTCGGAATTCACTCACCAGGTGGCGCTACAGTAAAACATACCTTATACCCGCAGATCCAACCCCCTGCAAACTCGGAAGTCTAGCATTGACAATGCATATCTCTGTTTATTGCGCATAATAGCGAAAATTTGAACCATTATAACAATAAGATTTTGTAGTACCCCTAGAAAGCGTACAACGCGATACACTACTATATTGATAAGGGCAGGAAAACCATTTATTTATTTAATAATCATCAACAAGTATTTGTTCCCTGGGCTTGGGATTATATTTTCCAGGGAGTGATGAATTTTGATAATTGATCGCTGTTGTTAGTAGTTTTGATTAGATGTTGGGTGAATTTCAAAGCAATGGCAACCTTTTTATTACAAAATTTAGATTTTATCTTCTGACCTAAAGATTCTGGTTAAACTACTAAACTATGCAGTTGGCTAGGCCAGGCTATCACTCATCAAAATTGCTTTCACTTCGGGAAAATATAATTTCAAGCTGGCGAGAAGATTACGAACTGAGGGTTGGTTTGGAGCACAAGCAGACCCTTGAATGTGCAATGTGGGGTAGTAATTGGGAATGCCATTGACGGTTTGTAATCTTCTACGAGGTTTTCGAAACCCAACAGGGCGCGTGCACCAGGTTGCGGATAGGAGCAAAGAGAGATCAATAGCATCTACTTAAAAAAATAAAGCAAAAAGCCGTTCCATGATTAGGCAATGTTTAGCGATCTTCTATTGTGTTCTAGTACTATAAAATTCTTCGCTCACTGGGAACTCTGGCCTTGATAATATCAATAGTGATAAAAACATAAAAAAATATCTAATACTTAATAAGTACAATGTAGCTTCAATGTAGTAATAAATGAAATAAAATCAATTTTCTATACTTGACAAGGTTTTGAAGACAATCAATGAGTGGAAGAACTACCTATTAGAAAAGCCACATCAGCTAAGGCTATACATATACAAATGTTGGTCATAGGGTCATGGCGAGCATTCGGTATGTATGTCTGTTGACTACATCGGGGCATCACTGTACTCAACCATGCATTCACAATGAAATGAGAAGCGAGAAGTGAGAAATCGAGTAGGCAATACGCCGATTCTCATGACACCTCAAACGGCGTTCAAACGACTTTAATTATGGTAAATAGCATCCTCGCAAAGTTTGAAATGAATCGGAAGAAATTTGACTGTGCACAGGCCATTTGAAGTTTATATGGAGATAACTATGGAAAACGCCATCTTTTTGTGTTCAGCCCTCTATCTCTTCGTCACAATGTTTTATGGAAAAGTGAATAAAATCTTCTCACGTGAAATCCTTTAAGCTACAACTTTGCCGAAGACCACATTTTGATTGGACGTCAGGATAAATTGCTATTCATAATCATAAACTGGGTATGCATTTTGCATGCTGAACCAACTGCCTGGCAGGCAACAGTGGTGCTCCCGGCGGGTAGAATAGATCAAAGTAATCCAGGCTACTATGTTCTACAACAAAAAACAGTGTTGCTCTGAAAGTAATTGAATGATCATCTCAGCATGGTTTAGACTTTGTTATCAATAATAACAAATTATCCTTACGTCCCATCAAAATGTGATCTTCGCCAAAGTTGTTGCTGGGAAGATTTCACATGTGAAGAGTTTGTTCACTTTTCCATAGATTATTATTTCGAGCAGTTAGAGGACTGAACACAAAAGCTTTGCCTTTTTCATAGTAATTTTTATATAAACTTCAAATTGCGTGTGCACAACCAAATTTCTTCCAAATCACTTCAAATTTTGGGAGAATGGTTTTTATCATAATTGACACCGTTTAAGCACAGGGGAGCAAAAATTTTAAAATTTGCATCAGTCTAATGAGTATGCACAATAAGAATAATTTCAGGATTGTAAGCAGTAAACGGATACCTAGATAGAATAGCTTCGAAAGGGGTGCTCAAAATATAATATTTCTGGTCAGGGAAGTATTATCATCGAGGGTAAGTAAAATATTTCCATTATTAACTCCTAGATTACACAAACAAATGAACTAATAATATCAAATATTTTTATATAAATCAGCATCGTCAATCAGTGCAAAAACAGATAAAGTTTGTAAAGTTATCACCATCAATTGAATTGCGCTCTTTATACCCAACTAACAATTCAGTGCCACAAATAAGCATGCATGCTTAATTATTGTTTAATAATGGTAATGACAGTTGAATAAAAATGTTGCCCTATAGCAAGCTGAGAAGATGCTTTTCAAATACAAACTTAGGTCATTGTTCAGCGTTATGCATTGAAAGGAACAAAAGTTGAATCACCACTTATTAAACGTTTCCAATGATTCTCATTCGACTAGTCAAGATTGTTTTACTAATGAGCTGAACAAGACATGTTTTCCCCAATTAAAAAGCCAGTATTCCACCAAACAAATGTATATGTATAAAGGGATATTCAGAAGACGAACTAACGTTTTATTTGCTTCGCACTTCAGCTATTTCCACATGTTGAACATAAACATGATTAAGAGCTGAATAAGTATTTTATAAAACCCTAATTCAGCTTCAGTATATTATAAGAACAGTTGATCCAATTGAGGCCAAAATAACGACTAACAAACACATTGTTCAGCAATAAATAAGCCTTGCAAAAGAGCTCACACTATAGCTAAATTTCATAAAATGGACAAAATACCCGAATTTCGTGTTGAGTTCCGTATGCATTCCAAAGCTCATAACTTATGCTTTCTCAAAACTTTTTTAATAGCTGTTCAGAAAATAAACATAGTCAGCCTTCAGAAATATAGGATTATTTTGGAAAAAAAAATCAGTCAAGTATTCGGAGTAGGAGCGAAAAACTTACAAACAAAGCGTGTTATTGACTTGATTGGCATACGAGAAAAAAGATCTGAATCCAATATCAAAATTTCGTTCTTGGAGCTTCTGGACCATGAAAAATTTGATGTTCGCAGATCTGATAAATAGCTCGCAGCTATTGGTCATATCTTATATATGGCATGACAATTTTGTTAATTTTAGATATCATTTCCAGATCTTTTATATCATATATCTATCAAGTTAATATCACTTTAAGCTATCCATATTATAGTTTGCTATTGCAAAGCTTTTCTGGCCTGCTCGGGATGTTGTTCCATACAAGAAAAGTGGAAATTTCTTTGACAGAATTGATTAAATAAATTTCTATAGCGAGCTACTTTTGAAATAACATTTCTTCACAACTGAATAAATACTGAGATCTAAAAAAAAGATTCACTTGGCCGCGCATCATGATATTCGAATATTTTTCCCTTCAGGTACGTAGTTCTCAGAACCCTACAAATGATTTAAACATATTCATACAGAGAATTATTTCTTTAATGCTCAATAGGTTTATGAAAAACACGAATCAGTAAAATAATCAATTATTAAATATATAATTTATAAAACAAAATTATTTAAATTTAAGTAAATGAATCATACAAATTGAAGTTTTGAACAAACTAAAACTTATTATGAAATAAGATCAATAATTTCGGTCTCATTTCACTTTGTGTAAATAAACATTATTGTCGACCATTATTGACATTAATTGTCTCAATGTGCGCTAAAAATAGCCGACTGAACTCAGCTTGGATCAGCACTAAACAGCAATTGAATAATATTCTTGTTCAGCTGTTAATTAGCGTACCATGTTTTGATTAGACGTTGTCGAATAGAAGCTCAAACATGATCAATATTCAGCTATGAGAGGTTTATATTTTGCACTGGACAGTTTATTCATCAATTCTAGGATGGCGCAGATGGCAAGGCATACCGCTGATGATTGGAAGGTCTCGAGTTCGAATCCAGTATCCAGGTGATTTTTAAATATGGTTGTTGATCATGATTCTTGTGTACACTACATTAAGGTGCCTAGAAAAACAAATTTTTGTTTTTTATTCGTTTTTAATTATTTTTGGACAAGCCCCATAAAAGCTGAACTACATGCTTGTAAAACGTTTTTAAAGCGGAAACATAAAGTTGGTATTCAACGACATGCTTTAAAGTTTCTCCATATTTGTGTGAACAACGCCTGAACAAAGGTTGGCTATGAAAATTATTAAAATGTTATAAAACATGATGCTGAATAAAACTGCCATAATGGTGTTTGTTGAATGAGTGAATGTTAGTTGGGTAGTAATGTTCAATCAATATCAAAATCTCCTAAAGCGTCGCATCGTGCCATCAGCAGCCCTTAGCATCACTCTCATATTGAGTGATTCCAAGCAACAACACCAAAATTTGGTAAATTTTTTAATTCATTTTTTTCTATTGAGCTGAAACTTTGCACAGTTTTCCAGTTCCATCTAAATCGTCATTTTCCGATATCAAATCTTCAAGTGGAGTCACGACTAACTTTTCAAAAGGGTGTATGTGAAAATGGTTCAAAAATATTCAAAAAGCTGCACAGCAAAAACGGTTCGTTCGATTGTTAGACAACTAAAGAAACAAAGTTAGTCAACTAAATAAAGATTTAAAAAAAAAATACACACAGTAAAAAAAAAAATTTTTTTTGCATTAAAAAACATAATTTTTGACACAAAAACTCAAATATCTCAAAACCCTATCGGAATACCAACGTAATTTTTTGAGGGAAAACGGTCCATTATATTAGCTATCTACCATAAAAATTTGGTGATGGTAAACCAATAAACAAAAAAGTTATGACATTTCAAACATGTCACAATTTTCACATCTAGTTTCGGTGTAAATTATTACGGGAACCGCAGTTTGTTGCTGATTTTATTGTTAAGGGCCTTGCGTGAATTAAACAAGTCGTTTTCATGTATTCATTAGTATTATGTATATTATATGTATAAATATTATGTATATGTATAAATATTATATGTATATGTATATATGTATAAATTAAAATGAATTAACAGATTACACGAAAATAATTTTTTTTTTTACCAGGATATTTTTTTTAGAGTATGATCGATGAGTTTCTAAATGTTATATATAAACTTTAAAAGTTTTGGATTTGGGTATGCGTTATGAGATCATGAAAACATTTTATTAATACTTATTTATTTATTTATTGTTATTCAATTTTTTTACAATATCGAACACTTTTGCATCATTATCAGTACAGTTCGAGTATAGTTTTGCTTTAATTTTATTTTCTGACAATGGAATGAAACAGTGAAATTTTTGGGTTCCTTGGATCGTTTTCGCGTTATTATATTGCTCGCTGAGCTCTGATGCCGTTAATTCGTACTCTTCAGTAGTAGTAAAACAAAATGATAATTTTGTTAAATCTTCTTCTTTTCTGCGATTCGCCCAATCAAATAGTTCTTTTGCAGTTTTAATTGGATGCTCACGTTCTTTGGCTAAACTTGCTCTTGTGGCCATGCGCTTTATGGTTCCTCCAATAGCATCACAAGGACCTTTGCCATGTGACGTAGCAAAGAAATGCCATTCTGCATCAATTCCGTACTTTGATTTAAATTGACATAGGCTCGAAAAATTCTTACGGTTTTTGTACTGCAATGCTGCTCCATCAGACATGAAATATATCTTTCTGATTTCTTTATCCTTACCAACGCGTAAAAAGTTAATCATTTTGGCAATGAACAAATTTACAGATACTGAGTCGTGTCTTAAATCTTCGGAAATTACAATAAAACTAAAATGTTCAATTTGCGTACTTCCATTGAAATAAATAACGAATGGATGAATTGTAGCTTGTTGTACGTTCCAGTGATGGGACTGCATTTCATCTTGCAATACAAAGCTAACTGAAAACTATATTTTCAGAAAAATCACAAATGACTAAAAATTCACCATCTTGTAATGTATTTTTCGTATTTTTTAAAAAGCGGGATTGCTCTGTTTTAATAAAGTCGTGAGGAATTGAACTTTCTAATTTCAAGCAAAAAAATGACACAAACTCATCTACAGGTTTTACAATAGTTTCTAGGTCACACCTATCCGTGGTCACCCATTGCTCAAATGATAACTGATCAATATAATTTTCTTCAAACTCAGCGAATAAAGTATTTTCCAATGATGAAGAATCTGGACAATCCGAACAAGATCGTAGATAGCAATTTGATGTTGTATTTTCACACAAAAGACTGCCAGTTAACATTTTAATATCCTTTGATAAATTGATTCTTTTCAAACTATGTAAGATTATGTTAATATTTTCGTGTGTTGTGCACACACAAACATTATGTGTTCCTGAATTGGATAGAAGCTTGCATTGCCTTGGACGAAGGCTTGCAAATGAGGAAAAACCTACCTTAATATTTTCGTTAATTTCCTTGAAGCGTGTAAGCGTTTTTGGATTGCTTGACGCTTTCCATCTTTTTTTAAAGATACATAATCTTTTTGGCCAGGCATAGCTCTACTTACTTCATCGTCTTCAAAATATTGAATTATTTTTTCTTTTGTCTCATCTGTTAATGAAGTACTCGACCTAGCATTTTTGGTTGCAAGACAGTTATTTTTGAATTGTTTTGCCTCTTTTGCTGTATTTCTATTGGTTTTGAACTCATCAATGGCGTCTTGAGTAGACCACGAGCTTGGCAGCATCGACAAAATCAATAATTTTTCTTTCCTTGTCGTGGCTAGATTCGAGAACCTTTCCTTCATATTCATAATTACCTCATCGTAGTCTGTATTTTCCACATCCTCAGGTCCTAATTTGAAGAGGTTTCTTCGTAGAGCTTCGTTGATTTCACGGTATTTTTTCTCGGGATAATTGACGTAACCCATCTTCGTCCATTTAATCGGAGTCACTTTTATCCCAGCTATCCCTTCGTTGAAGCGTTCGATGTTGACCTTCTGGATGCACTCATCTTCTGATTGATTTGTTGAAACAGATGTCGCTGATGGTATCGTGGCAAGACCGATCCACCGATGATGTACAGATTGCCCGTTTGTCAACGTTTAAACGGCAGGACGTACAAATGCGTAAATTTGTATTCAATGTAGACATTGGAGCATAACCAGCCGCTTTCAGTTTATCTATGGTGCTTTCGGTGAGATTTCGTAGCTCTTTCGAACACTTTTTTTCTGCAAACGGCCTGCAACAGTTGAGAAAGCGACTACTCATGTTGCTCGTTAGATTTTAATAAACAAAATCACTTTTAAGTTTTTACTGACTAGTTTGGTGTCGTTTGCTTGACTGAAGAAAAATTTTACAATTAAATCTTTTATAACCATAGTGGTAGTATATTTTTAGCTTTTTCGTGAGTATGTTCATGGTATGTACCTATCATGTTTTTGATGTTGTTGAAGTTACTCGCTTTCTCCCAAATATGATTAACAAAGTCTATTCTCTACCAAGGCGGGTCTATACCCAGGTGTAATCAGATTTTAACTTTGTGGAGAAAACCAGCGCCGAGAAAACCGACCTGCTTTACGTATACTAGATCACCTGGGTATAGACCCGCCTTGTTCTCTACGAGGTAAACTTTTTGCAGGTAAACTAGTCGTAAACCTGTATAGAAAACTTTTTTTGTAGACAATATTAGATTTTGTATAGGTTTCTTTTATCAAAATGTTTCAACACTATTGAGAGAATTTTTCTTCAGTTACGTACAAAAAAAATATGACACTATCAATACTTTAGATCACAACACTGGATCGCGTCTAACTTTCTAATAGATGCTATAATAGTTATGAATAATTAAATAAAATATCATGAAAACAACTTGTTAACCTCATGTGGTACCCTTAACAAAAAAATCGGCAACAAACTGCGGTCCTAAAAAAAAATTAACAATGAAAAAAAAAAAAAATTTTTTTTCACTAAGTGTCAAATTTGTGAAATATTTGAAATGTCATAACTTTTTTGTTTATTGGCTTACCATCACCAAATTTTTATGGTAGATAGCTAATATAATGGACCGTTTCCCTCAAAAAATTACGTTGGTATTCCGATAGGGTTTTGAGATATTTGAGTTTTTGTGACAAAAATGATGTTTTTTAATGCAAAAAAAAAAAAATTACTGTGTGTATTTTTTTTTTGGAATCTTTATTTAGTTGTCTAACTTTGTTTCTTTAGTTGTCTAACAATCGAACGAACCGTTTTTGCTGTGCAGCTTTTTGAATATTTTTGAACCATTTTCACATACACCCTATTGAAAAGTTAGTCGTGACTCAACTTGAAGATTTGATATTGGAAAATGACGATTTAGATAGAACTGAAAAACTGTGCAAAGTTTCAGATTTTTTTGAAATGGTCGATCAGAATCGACTTGCATGCCTCCGTGGAATCCCTCTATTGTTATTATTTTGTTGTTAATAAATTTCCAGAAAGCGATCAGCTTATTCTTTCTTACTTGTACACGGGTAGAAATCAGAATCCAAAAACAAGATTATGACTCATGATATCATGATTCCAGCGTGTTTTCGTCTTATGAAAACACACCATGATTTGGACTCATGATATCATGAGTCAGATTGCCGTAACGCAACACACGCGTTAGGTTTTTGTAGCTGATTGCTCGGAATCATGATTCAAATGCCAAAAATGCTGAGTCGCGCATCCGTTTATGATCGACAAAATAAAAAAAAAAGTTTGTTTGCGCTCACACTGCAGTCGTCATCATCGCTATCGTGTGTAGAAGTAACCATTCAACGCACTACCAATTATTCGGTTCCCGACGATGATGAATACCTTCAACGCATCGTCAGCCCAACGCAACGATAAGCATCATCCAACATGCAGCTGCGCGCATGTTTCTTCTGTGTAACGTTTTTCGTCTCCGTACTGTGTCACCTATAAAAGGCGACAGTATTTTTGTATGCTCGGTATACAGTTTCTCTCCATCCCCACCGAGTAGGCACGCTGCCTCTCGGTGGTAATAAAATCAATTAGTAAAGTTGAACCAGCTATTCTTTTCGTCGTCGTCCCCGCTACCATTCCACACAACGTAGGGCTCCATCTCCAATCAAACATTGGTGTGCCGTGACCAGGATTCGCGGCCCATTCCTTCCCCGGTGAAACAAGTTAAAATAGCATACATTGAGATTCGAGTCAAGAACCTTCCGATTGTAAGCCACGTACTCTACCACTCAACCGCTTCGTTATCTTGAATAAAGAGTGATCGATCCGAATGAAATGAAGCAAAGTGCGCCGCTTAGTGTTTTCACACTGGATGTTACGCTTATGAGGAATCATGATTATGACTCCAGGAACCATGATTTGTGATCCTGATATTATGACCTAACCAATTTATGAATTTCATGATTTGTAAATCATGGTGTGGGGATCAGATTTTTATCCGTGTACAAATTTTGAATAACCGTTTGATTTTGGTACGGTGTTAAAATTAATGTTGCCTTAATCGAACCGTAAAACGAACCGTGCCAAAATCGAACGGGTATTGTTCAATAATTATATTTTCTTTGAAACAGGTTTATTGGAAGGTTTTATTACTTTAAGTAACCTTCCTTAAATTTACAAATCCTTCTTCTCTCATTCCCACAGAAAAAAGCAACACTCAAGTGGACGCAAAAGTCGCCACCATAAGAAGAAATTGTCCGAAGATAACGTCTACGATAGCGAGGAGGACATTCATGACAACGACCACCACCACCATGATGATGACGATGATGATGCCATTGCCGATAATGGTATAGTTGACAAGGCCAAAGGACGAAACCAACAGCAGCAGCATGATAGCGATGAAAACGAAACAAGCGAGTTTGAAATCATCCACGAGAAAAGCCGTGACAAGAGGCCCAAGCGACATCGGCGAGGATCTGCGTCGAGTGCTGCGTCTACATCTGGATCCTACGAGTAGAAGGGAGATTTGAGGAAACGGAGTCTTAGAAGTTGAATTGAGGTGAAATGATTTTTTTTTGTAAAAAACTGTCTTGGGTTTATATAGTTTTCTTTTCAGTTTTATCCCGATGGGAGATACCGTTTGTAACTTGGAACGGAAGTCGGACAGTAATGACGACGACGATGATGGTGAAGAAGGCTCTTGTTTAGATGAGGAGCAGCAGTAACAGTTTTTGTTCAAGCAAGGACCGACAGAATCCGGAAGTGCCGTTGGAAAGCATATTATTGCCGTCAGAAGTTGCGTCAAGATGTTCTTTTTGAAGAGAAGCGACCATTGGGGTAGCTAGGGTTCGTTTTCTGGAAGTAGGTCACCCAATTCACCCTCTTCTTGGTTTCTACGCCAATGGAAGCGAACGGCAGTGGGATGATGAGTTTTGTGGATTCGTAGGTTTGTTTCGGATGTTTCGCTGCTTGCTAAATAAATTTGTATATCCGTTGAACGAAGCGGATAGAATTTGACGACGCTGGAGGGTTGCATGGCAGCGTGGACGTGCATTTTAATTAACACTAGGATCAAAAACTATTGGTAATTTGAAATGATGAACCAGACTAATTATAGCTTAATTAAGCGTTGGAATTGTTTGTAAGAAGAAAAAATTCAATAAAAACGATGTTTATTACCCGAGAATAAGAGGCACCTGCATTATTATATCCATTAGATATCAAACCCATTAGTGCAACCCACAAGTCAATTGAGTTTAAACTATTTGTAATTTACGATCAGAGCATTCATTTATAAACATTAATTAGCATGCATTAGCCTGGTATGGCTCACTTCATCATAAATTCAAATCGAGCTTTCCCTACAACTGACAGGATGTCATACACAGACAATGTGCCTTGCCCTCCTAGTTCGACCAATACCTATATGGTCTGGCTTGGGCTTTGCTGCTGATGTTGCTGGTAAAACAGAATGCTTGACCTGGGCAGGATTGTCACCTGTCAATTACACCACGATATTGGGTTTCACATCATTGTAATTTCTCCACGCATTTGAGCTGATATTGATATGGTCCGTTTTGCTGTCCTGGTGAGCTGCCTCCGTTGTGGAATGCCATGGCCAGATACGAAGTTGCTTGCGTTCACTGAAGTTAATCATGGTAGGTCAAGTTGAATGGCATTGTTTCACATGTAAAATGCGATATTTCATTTGAAATATGCAAGTATTTTGTAAACACATGATAATATGATTATGAATTATATATTCGAATTCGATCAGGGTGGGGCAAAGGGTATGCATCACGCACAGTCCTCTCGTTGATTTTGCGCGCGTCTAAACAGAGTCTTACCTTGGTGGGCTTGATCACGTGAACGCAGTTCAAAGACCAGTCTGAACTACTGCGTTCAATGATTCCCACATCAAGTAGTCTCTTCAGTTCTACTGCCACCAACTCCTGTGTTTTCGGGGACATAACGTAAGGGAATTGTCTTACTGGGGGTTGGGAACTCATTGAGTCTCAACCCCTGATCGTCGCCACTGTACTTAGAGATATTCCATTTGGAAACCGGCAGAGTATGACGAGGTTGGAGTATCGAGTACTGAGCACGTGAAAAGGGATTTCGCAAAGGTTGTGCGTGATGAGGTGGGGGTGGATTTTGTGGCGATTGCGAATGCTGAGGTGGATGAGAATTTGAAAACGTATTGACTGGAGGCATGGTGTACGTTTGATTTTGGGTAGTAAGTGGCGGAATGTGATTGAAAGTTGCTGTTGTTGGTAGTGGATCGGATAGTGCATTGGAACTAGAGGGTCTTGTTTCCCGGACTCAAAAAATCCCAGGATTCGGGATATTATTTTTAAAAATCCCGGAATTTCCCGGGATCCCGGGATAAAAATCAAATGCTTCCAAAACGACTATAGAACGTCCGGAGCGGGTATTGAAGCAATGTTCAGTTTTATAGAGCAGTTCAATATAGAACCTGTTTTTGAAGCTTAAGTTGAAACATAATAGAGATTTCATTCATCAATTTTTCACTTATCTGCAGTTGAAGTAAAAGGGCATTTATTAAAAAAAAATCAAACGTGATGCATAAAGTATAGATACCAATCACTCTTAAATGTTACCAAATCTTCAAATCTACTCTCATGACTTATTTACATTCTTGTGTCATATGGAATTTTCATGCTTTTAAATTATTGGCATTACAACCACAGGTATGTGAGTCCTGGAAAAGTGTAAAGTACACCGAGCAAACTGTAACGGTTACAAGAAGATAAAATGGCATTAATAACATTATGAAAAATTCAACCATTAAAGCATTTGTTGACAAATGGAACAAATCGTGGAGAAACCTGCTGTAGTTTATTGAAAATTATGTAGCTTACACACCAGAAAAAAAGAGTTTAATCAGTTGCCTCGAACCTCAATAAAAACGCTTATTGAGTAAGCTAAATGCAATAACTGAAATACATGCTTGCATCAACAGTCACCAGAATAACATGCAGCTTGTTATGTGCCATTATTAGAGAACAATACAACAGTATTTTTTAGTTCAAAATGCAATTTCGGGAAATCCCGGGATTTTCGTAAATATCCCGGGATTCGGGATTTTTTAGATCCCGGGATTTCCAGGTTTTTTTCCCGGGATTCCCAAGACAAGACCCTCTAATTGGAACGATTATCCAAACGATTAACAGGGGGAAAGTTGCGGTTACTGCTTGCAGTGTGGAATGGATTTTGAGTGGAATGATGAGAAAAGCTATTGTAATCTTGTTGAGATTCTTAATTAGGGTTCCAACGAACTTCAGGGGTGAATGCTTCGCAAGGATCTGTTTGGACTGCGACTTCTACTCCTGCGTTACGTACAAATAGTTCCTGCTCCAGACCTACAAGCCGTGCTTCTAAAGCATGAATCCAATCCAGCTCACTTTGGCTAAAATTTAGCATTCACGTGGACGCTTCCGGAGCCTGTTGCTCTGGAGTAGCATCTTCTTGGTTTTGTTGGGTTCTAATTCGGTTATCTATTGGACTATCCTCATCGACTGGAACAACAGTAGTCTGTTCTGTAGTCTGTCTCTGAATCGTTTCCTCTTGACCAAATGAAACAAATTGCTGCTCTAATTCCCCTACAATTTCGACTAGCAAACCCTGCATACAACCGTGTAGATTTGGCGAACAACAGTCTCACGATCTTGGCCCCGTATTGTATCAAACGATGCTGTAATACATGTTTTTTCTGCTCATCCTTTTCAGTCTCCATCTGACATCTCAATTCGGTACAGCGTTTAGAGCAAATATCCAGATCTTTTGTAGGATCGCTGGAAATATGAAAAGGATCTAAGTTTTTCCCTTCTCCCTCAGCTTTCAGTCGATCTCTCAAAAATTTACGCTTTCTTGCGATATCCATATCGCGAGTGATAATGACATTACGAGCAGCCAACTCGTTATGAAGTTCATCCTCCGTTAGGTAATCAACTCTCATTGAATGATACCATCTTATCAGAAGTATGCTTGCCTGATCGTAGAACAGCTGAGATTTAGCCATTTTGATTTAATAAATACGAAAACCCAGTAAACAAAAATAATAAATCAATGCAAAAATATATGAAACTAATTTTGCATTAAATTTAAGAAAACTGGTAATAGGCATACACAAAATGAATCGAAAAAAAAACCTACGAATTTCTAGCCTCAACAGCTTGCGAGAGATTGAACATAATTGTACTCTTAATTGAATTTTAGTAACTTGTGGAGTCGATATAGGTATTTTCAGTTGACTGTTTCTAGTTTCTGACCAGCTTCAACCCAATAGCAAACAGTATCGTCGTGTGGTTTTATCATCATCCGCAAAGCTTTGAAATTCACTCTGAAATCTTTTAACTAAAACACAACTTTTACTATTTTGAATCTCCCTAATGACCACGCGTGAATTGGAATTAATGGAAATTAATGGCAATCTCTCCCCGAAACCAAATAAAAAAGGAACTTTGACGTTGGGCATTAATTGTGACTATCTGAATTCCTCGGGGTCTGAAAGACCTTTCGCTAAGCCCCAGGACACTGGTCAAACCAACGGTGTCCACCTAGGGTGGGCATAACATGAGCCTCTTTAGAGCGATAGTCGAGTTTTTTATAGGGTCGTTATGATGCTGTTCGGATCCCGGAAGAGATTGGTTAATTTCTGTAAACTACTTCCCGCTTGGTTGGTTGGGCAAAATGATTTACATTGGAACTTTGGGAATACAAGCGAATTTTAAGAACGGAGTGTAATATTTTAATTAAATAATTCTAGTCAATTTAGCTCAGACAAAATAAACAAATGTATCGTATATTATATACATGAATATTTTCTAAAGAGGCTATAAATTTCTATTTTTAGGTGGCATTTATTAAGAGTGCAAGAGTTTAATTTAAGGTACCTGGCATACATTTAGGACCACCCTATACTCATCTTCGTTGCGACCGTTCGATGAACACACGTTGGTCGACATTCGGCTACTGGCTGCAGGGGTGATCATTGGGCGGCGGCGGCAATAGTGGCAACGGCGACGAGGGGCTTATTCTGCGGCGGGCAACGGGGTCTTGTCTTCACTTGATCGATTTCTTCGTTCCCACTTATAGGGTAAGGAAACCACATGTGACACTAAGGCCGAAATGTAGCGAGTGGCCAATGTTCCGTAGGACCAGGGAGCGGTACTATTTCGCGCGCGCATTTTCACTGTGGTCTAATCCGAGCGAGAAACCCCAGAGCTGGCGATGATGTGCTTTTTCAACGTTTACCATTAGCACAACCATCGCCGCCAGCTCGGACCACTCTTCACAGTTACCGTCTATTGTTCGCACCACGCTCACTCGAATTTATATTTTGTACGATTTTTGACCTAGCTGGCTTGACTCAATCAGAATCTAACGTTCAGTTTTCTTCACTTTTGGGGTACCTTTTCTTCTGATTGTTCGTGGTGCAGCCACTATTTTAATTTTAAGTGATTTTAGTTTGTTGTGGTGTTTTTGCTGTTGTATTTATAGAGATCACTTTCACTTTTGGTTTTTATTTTAGTTTGTAGGTTTTAATTTTAACTTTTGGACAAACTTTTACAAACTCACGGAACTACGAATCGCATATGGACGGGCTAATTCGCGGGTGTCACTATTCTTTCACTCCTCTGGAGCAGGAAAACTAAGAGAACGACCCTTTTATTGTAAGGCCTTTTATACTATTCCTGCTAGCTCCAATCCGATTGCCCATTGCCTCCAACTTCATTATTCCGGTGGCTAGACGTTGCGTTTTACGGTGTAAAGTTTTTAGTACAATGGAGGGGTTTTGGTTGGCGTTCGCTCTCAATTTTAAATTTAAAATTTAATTATTTTATTTTAATATTTTTTTACTAGATTACATGCAAAATCTGTACATTTTTATAACCTAAGTGCTTGTTTTCCGTATATTTATTAAGAAATTGTATAAAAAAACTGTATATTGTAAACTTTTAATTGAAAGCAGAAGTGGAATAAATAATTATAATGAAAAATCATGTAAATAAATAATATAAATAAATAATGTAAATAAATATTTCCTATAAATTTCACATGAACACCAACCAGGAGGTAAACAAACAAGTGTTTTAATTTAATGACAAATATGGACTCAAACGTCATCTTTTCATTTGCACGCTTGTTTATTTACACCCTAAAGCTACTATACACCAAATAAACATACTTCAAACATAGAAACATGGAACACGAATATTCATTTAGTGTATAGACATTTATTTTTTTATTTTTTTTTGTTAGTAGACGAGCACATACAAATATTTACAATATTTTGCGTGGTCTGAACTAAACTGGCCCAAAAACCAATGGGTTTAATTGTAACCTTAAAATGGCGGGTTACAAGATGTTCACTGTATCATCAGAAAGTATTTATTTTGACAAAAAATCGAAATTTTGAAAATCGACCAAAAGTTGTTCTTAGAAAAACTTTTTTATTAAAAATTTCTCCATCATGAAACTTTGTCCCAAACATCTGTGAAAATTAAAAAAATAAAATAAAAATGGGGTTTTTGTGTAATTTAAAATATAAGTTTTATGTTTGATTTTTTTTATGAAAATAAATAAAATATTTTTTCAGTGTATATTTTTTTCTTATAGTCCAAACGGTTCACTACAACTTCTTTGTAAAACATGTTTCTCTAAAATCAACAGTTTCGGAGCTAGGATTTTTCAAATAAGTTGCATGCAAAAATTCATAGGCCATTTTCAAAAGTTTCACTTGAGCCAAATGATCGATTTTTCTATGGAAAAAACTTATTCTACCATACTAAAACATGTACCAAATTTAATCCAAATCGAAGACTATCGAGCACGATTTTTATTTTTTTCGACTCATTCTGGATGGAATTCGTCATGAACGATGCACAAAAAGCTCATGGTAAAATTTTCATCAGACAATTTCCCTTCTTCATTATGCCAACTATTATTCCGAGTTATTTTGTTAATTAGTAAAGCTTTCCTATAATTTCGATAAGAGAATATTTTAAATTTGAATATTTGACATTTCTTGTATTTCTTGTTGGATAACGATTGTTGGATTCATAAGTGCAAGCATTTTATCATACATTTTCTCTTCTTTTTGAAATATGCTGTTCTTTTAAGTTATTGCTGGAAAAGTAGCCACTACTACTTTCGTTATAAACTGTGAATGTTTTGAAAAATATAATGTTCGTTAAGAGTAATTCTGTTATGGTGGTTATTGGTAAGTAAATAAAAGTATGCTCTTCTGTGCTTAGCTTACATTGACGCTGAAGCTGCTATAGTTTTGATCTGAAATTTACCCTTCTTTAAAACATAGGCTGTTTTTTTTTATTTATGTTGTAAGAGTTAAATCCATTATGAGACTGTCCATAAATATCCAACTAAAGTTTTGTTCCACTGTCTCTCATCATAAAGAATTGATCTTTCTTATAATTTTTACTGATTCTCCCTGTGACGGTGATTAATGCTCTTCATAATTGTACCGCTGCGTCAATTCATTCATATTCCATTACATATGTACTGGTTTTAAACTAGATGATCTTAGACGAGCATTTTATGTCGTTCATTATCAAGTGATTTTCCTTCTTTTTGAAATAAGCTGTGTTTTGTAGCATTTCAATTTTACGTACTCAAATCTGGAACCCGCCATTATTTGGAGAAATCTAAAAACTCTTGACGAAAGTCTCTTACAAGCATCCGGCTGCTTAAAATTTCAAATAATATATTTCAGAAATAATATATAAAACATAAGAAATGCTCGTAACGAACCATTATCATTACCAAAAATTACGTCGCCATTCTAGGGAAAAGGGTTTTTCAGGAAAAGGCTTCGATCTACACAAAATTCTCGGAGTCTCCATACCTAAAATGTTACGCATAGAGAGGGGAAGGGAAGTTGAAAATGGCCGAATATTGCATGGCTTAATTGAAGGAATTTCCCTGTGCTTTTCGGGGTAATAGCGTTCGGGGGTATTAGGTTCGAATTCCTCCGGTTGTAAACACGTAGAAGCAGAAATACAATACTAGTCAATTGACAAGGAAAGCTCTCAGACAATAACTGTGAAAGTGCTCAATGAGCTGAGAAACAGGCCTTCTCCCACACTGAAGAAGAGGAAGAAGAAGAAAATTGCCAACAGGATATTTCGAAAGAAAAGCTGACATATGGAAGAAGGAAAATATACGTTGGATATTTTACCGACAAATTTTACGCGCCATTAATTACCAGCTTACATTAGAGACGAAACATGAATGGTCAATCTTTTATTACAGCATCGTATTAGCGTTTAAATGTGAGGTTATGTTGTGAAAAATTTGCAAATTCAAGTGAATATTTACGCTTCCCTGTACTTTAAATTGCCAACTTCTTATCAGTGGTAATTTTTCTTCCAAAGCTATCACAAGTCACTTCGACTAAAATCACCATTCTAGGACAGCGCCATCTTCGCATTTTAGTTTTGCATTAGATCACCAATACAATTTTAAGTCGCAAAAACAAGATACTCCACTATATTTCATACTGTTCGGGGCAATGGCTCATTCGGGGTAGTGGAGTTCGTGGTAATGGTTCATTCGGGGTAATGACCCATTTGGGATAATGACTCTCGGGGTAGTGGCGTTCGGGATAATGGCATTCGGGGTAATAGTGTTCGGGGTAATGGGGTGGAGCCCATCATGTTAACATTTGCAATAAAATTTGACACGACTCTTATGCCGCGTCAGTGTACAAAAAATTGTATTGGTTCAATTGCTCCAGGGGAAATTTGAACACCCTTAGGAACACATAGTTTTAACTGTACTAAAATATGGAATATTGTACGATTCTATGTCTGCTAACCCTTGCGGTTAAAACGTCCATAATAGAAAAAAAATGTCTGCTTAAATGTGCTCACTTGACTTGTATAAGCAAATTTATATCGAAAAAGTTTGATTTCGTCGCTATGAATTTTGATTTACATCCAAACAAGATGGAAATCTTATTTTTTTTTTCTATCTTTTTAACGAGATTTTTAGTCCTGGGCTAGTTCATCTCGGGACCAACGGCTTTACTTCCCTTCCGAAGGAAGTCGTCACTGAAATTTTTAGTGACTGTCTCGGGGATGGGATTCGATCCCAGGTCCTCGGCGTGAGAGGCGTGTGTTCTAATTACTACACCAGGTTCGTCCCCCGAGATGGAAATCTTAAGTATTGCGTAGTTTTTTGAGTTAAACAAATTTGAAATGTTATCAACAATTTCCACTCAAAAATGATCACTGGACTACACAATCAAATGGATCTCAATGAAACTACATGTTATCGCTTCAGATTTTGTTTCGTAGGCAAACAGTTTAAAGTAAAGCATATTTATTATTATTTTCTGCTAAAATAAACTTTGAATGTAACCAAAAAACTCTATTTTTGCTGAAACCAAATATGAGCTCTGTAGTTTTCCAAAAACCCTTCTGCCCAAGTGAATGAAAAGTGCGAAGAATAGGATCCGGCTCCCTACGCATTGTCAAAGTTGGATTTGCAATTTTTTCAGGGAGTTGGATTGTAGGTGTTAAGGTACATTTGATCATGCTGTAGCGCCACTTGATGAGTGAATACCGAAATATAACGTCATTTTAGTGCAAGATACAAGGTGAGATGCTTTGCAGTACACACCGAGATGGTAGGTGTGTTATATTTTTATAACATGTTACTTATTCCTTATAACGATATGCTTCCGAATTGGTATGTATAAAAGAAAGCCATTCAAAGTCTATACCAACACGATGGAGACGCATGGTGGTTCGTTATTTTATGTGGATAATCAATTAGATACAACCCATATTGGATAGGTTTTAAAACACGACTTTACAACGTTTATTTCTCCATGTGCTAATATTTGTAATATAATTATATTGTATACTACTTACTTTCTATTTGGTAAGGATCATTACCTCCACTTGTAACTGAATTTCACTTTGTTCAGATGAAAAAAAAACAGGATTGTCGTATCGTATCAGCCATCATCTAAAATGTGTTCACAGGTAAAACTCAAAGTAATTCAAAATCAATAACAAGGCAAATATACGTGCAGAATTCCGAAACAAACACCTTAAGGATCGTACACGTCCAGCAGGAATCTACCCACGCCACCCCCAGCTCCCGGTCGACAGTAATTGGTTTTGTTACAACATGCTTTGCTTTGGATGGATCGCATAGTTTGCATTCCTTCCGGCATTCTTGAAACAGTCATCCGGTAGATGCGAGATGGCAGGAACAACAACGACACCGACATATGTGATGTTTTACTGCCGTTTCTATGTGATGCATACATATATTCAAAGCATGTCTGGAATCTAAGCGTTAAGGTATAATATTTGGATGCTTATAAGTTTATTATTACATCAAAATTCGTGGAATGAATTTCATGACTCATGCTCTATGATTTTGCTTCCATATATGAGCATATGCACATCGAGGTACGAAATTAAATTTTGATGCCTGTGTCTGTTGCGAAGTTGTTCTAGATTAGGCTAAAGCCCTTCATGCAAAGTGATAGAGGCACATTTTGATAGACACATTTTAATGGATTTTCATCAGATTCGTTATTGTGCGTGACGTAACGTTGCCGAGCTTGAGTGACGTTTATCGAATTTCAGAAGGGATGAAGAACACGCATATTTCATGGTGATAATCGTTTGTACCTAACGTACCTGTATGAGAATTTGATTTTTTATCTATTATTATCGTAAGGAATATTATTCATCACTCACAACTCTTAGAGAACAGATGGTAAAATAGAAGCTGTTGACTTCACGTCTGACCTGTATTTCCCATGTAAAAAATTAGATCAGGTCATGTTTATCTGGGCTGTTGAATCAATTACACCATGAATCGTAATGCACATGCCAGCGGGATAATGAATGAACACGATTTTCCACTCCGGACTGGTGGAGTTGTGAACGAACCTACAGAGCCGCATGCCGGAGAAGGTGACGCAAAATGACACAATATGCGAACCATTATTTTCGTACCATTAGCGACAGTGGAGTCCATCCTTTGGCCCATTATTATGACTCTAGGAGTTTTTCAATTTGTTCAACTAACAGAAGGAGAATCGAAACGTTCGTAGCAAAATACACTTGTTAAAAGAAATTTTTTGAATGAATGCGGTAACTCAGATTAGTCAGATGTGATAATATTGTACAATATTGGTCCCAAAATGCTACCTTGAGGAACACCACCTCTGACAGGTAGTATTTTAGGCTTGAAGTCTGATAATAACCCTGAAGTATACGATTTGACAGATAACTTTGTATTATTCTAACAATGTATGTTGGAAAGTTTAAGTTTATGAATTCTATATGCCAAACACTTTCGAATTCTTTTCCTATGTCTCGAAGTGCAAGAGCAATAGCATAGATTCAGATTTGTTGGAACGAATCAAATTTGTTACAAGTAAGAGTTGATGAGTGGCCCAATGTTCATGTCGGAATCCGAACTGTTCATCGGCAAGAATTTAAATTTTCGTTGATGTGGACCAACATTCCGTTCAAAATGACTTTTTTAAAAAATTTACTGATGGAATAAAGCAATCTGAAAAGGCGATAGCTAGAAGCTTCTGCAGGATTTTTGTCTAGTTTTAAATTTGCTACATCCTTGGTGTTTTTCCATTTATCAGGAAAATAAACCAACTGAAAACATTTGTTAAATATATCATCCAAGAATGATTGACTACTGCCTGGAAGTTTCTTGATGAGGGTGTAAAAAATTCCATCATCGCCAGGTATTTTCACATTTTTGAATTTTCTAATAATAGTTCTCACTTCCTCAAAATCAGTCGCCAAGTAATAGCAAGTTTTTGAGCTTTATCGCAATTAATTAATGATAATACGTTTTCCTCTTTCAATGTCGGAACTAGTCTCTGAAGTTTGTTTTCAAAATGTTAGGTAATTTCTAAAAGGGTTTCGATCAAGGTTCCAATTGTCTTCTCCTCACGTTTTTTAGGCGAATCAAGCGTTCAAGATCATCGTCTATAATCATGGATTCGAATACTACTTTTCATTTTGGTATTGCAATGCCCCTTGCTTCAACAATGGAACATGTTAAAGCTTCGAGAGCATTGCTAATATCAAGTTTTGTTTGCAAAGAAATGTTAACATCAAGATTAATACGATGTCTGTTTCATATGTGTTCAGTCGGCTCGCAAATAATTTAAAGTATATTTACCAAGCTGTGTTTCAACAGGAACGCCCAATAAAAAGTTCAAAAAGTTTGGTTTCAAATGACGAAAAAAGCTGATATTTTAAACGCCTTCAAATGACGAAAGACCACAAGCTCTACCAGCCGATCATAATAATAACCAAAAAAGTTTGAATCTCGTTTTAGTTTGGATTTAGGTTTCAAATAAGTTTCAGTAATAACTGCTATATTTACGTTATAAGCTGTTAGAAGAAAATCTTGATCGTTTTCTATCTATTTTGCTTTTTGGGGAAAAACAACTTTATTTTAAGGAGGCTATAGCAATAGCATATATGCGCATCGAACGAACCCTAAGTTACTCACATTTGCTCACAAATCATCAAATCCAATTTGCTTGCTGTCAGATTTGCGTCGATCTTGGAAAGGTTTGAAAAAAATGAAGAAGGTTTCTTCCTGGTTCAAGTGCAAAACATTTCTACTGTCATTACGAAAAAGGGATCCATACTGGTATAAGGTTCAAGAACGTGAAATGTATCTAAAAATGTTCTTATTTAATTAAATTTGGGATATAAATCTAAGATATAAGAACCCAGGTTAACCTGCGATTGAAAACATACATGCTCTCTAGCATTCCATGGTAGAAGACTGGTTCTTCACATAGCAAATAGTTTTAATAAAGAAACACACTTTCATGGAAATTCTGCGATAATTGCGTTTGAACAACTGCTTTTTGAAATCCGTATTGAGAAAATTTGAAATTCCAAGTATCCAAATTATACTGGTTTTAAATTATAGTCTACGCGAACTGTATGTAGTGCTATCATTATTATGCGACTTCTATATTAATGTGTCGATTTTACCCAATTATGTCAGGCCACACTGTAAACAAAACAAAATTAAGTGTTGTGAGAGGAAGTTTAACAACTACCGAAAAGCTAAACATTACATATAATTTGCAATTGGATTAGATGGACAAATTGATGTGAAGATTTGCGAAAAAGTTACACGTCTTCTCAGTGAGAATCGAACTCACGACTCCCTGATCTCTAGTTAGGGCGCGTTACCCCTTCCACTTTCGAAAGAGGTGCAGTTTGCGAAAAAGGACCACGTGCTTATTGAGCTGAATGAACTTCTGCGTTCATGAGTCCTCTCATGGCGTAGGGGTAACGCGCCCTAACTAGAGATCAGGGAGTCGTGAGTTCGATTTTCACTGAGAAGACGTGTAACTTTTTCGCAAATCTTCACATCAATTTGTCCATCTAATCCAATTGCAAATTATATGTAATATTTAGCTTTTCGGTAGTTGTTAAAGCTTTTATAGTGATGGATGATATGCAGAGGCGCGTGATCGGGTGGTGGCCGATCAATAAGAGAATGTGCAAGTTGAGGCTCAAAGGCCGGTTCTTCAACTTCAGCATAATAAACGTGCACAGCCCTCACTCCGGAAGCACTGATGATGATAAAGAAGCTTTTCACGCGCAGCTCGAACGCGAGTACGACAGCTGCCCAAGCTACGACGTCAAAATCATCATAAGAGATCTAAACGCTCAGGTTGGCCAGGAGGAGGAATTCAGACCGACTATTGGAAAGTTCAGCGCCCACCGACTGACGAACGAAAACGGCTTACGACTAATTGACTTGGCCGCCTCCAAAAATATGGCCATTCGTAGCACCTACTTCCAGCACAGCCTTTCATGCCGATACACCTGGAGATGATCACAGCAGACGGAATCACAAATCGACCACGTTCAGATTGATGGACGGCACTTATCCGACATTATCGACGTCAGGACCTGTCGTGGCTCTAACATCGACTCTGACCACCATCTGGTGATGGTCAAACTGCGCCCAAAACTATCCGTCATTAACAACGTACGGTACCGACTTCTGCCCCGGTATGACCTAGAGTGGCTTATGCAATCGGATGTCGCCGCTGCATACGCGCAGCACCTCGAGGCTGCATTACCGGAAGAGGGTGAGCTGGATGAAGCCCTTCTTGAGGACTGCTGGAGAACAGTAAAAGCAGCCATCAACGATGCAGCTGAGAGCAACTTCGGGTACGTGGAACGGAGTCGACGGAACGATTGGTTCGACGAAGAATGTAGGCAGATTCTGGAGGAGAAGAATGCAGCGCGGGCGATCATGCTGCAGCAAGGGACCCGGCAGAACGTAGAGCGTTATAGACGGGCAGACCCACCTCTTTCGGGAGAAAAGACGCCGCCTGGAGGAAACAGAGTGTGAGGATATGGAACAGCTGTGCCGGTCTCAAGAAACACGCAAATTCTATCAGAAGTTCAACGCATCCCGCAACGGCTTCGTGCCGCGAGCCGATATGTGCAGGGATACGGATGGGAGCCTTTTGATGGACGAGCGTGAGGTGATCGAAAGTTGAAAGCAATCCATCGACGAACACCTGAATGGCGCTGAGAGTACAGGCAATGAAGGACGAGACAACGGAGGAAATGCCTTTGTCAGTACTGCGGGCGATGGAAAGCAACCAGCCTCCACTTTGAGGGAGGTTAAAGATGCCATTCACCAGCTCAAGGACAATAAAGCTGCTGGTAAGGATGGTATCGGAGCTGAACTCATAAAGATGGGTCTGGAGAGGCTGGCCGTTTGTCTACACCGGCTGATAGGCACAATCTGGGAAACAGAACAACTACTGGAGGAGTGGAAGGAAGGGGTGATATGCCCCATCTGCAACAAAAGGCAACAAGTTAGATTGTGAGAACTTTCGAGCGCTCATCATTCTAAATGCGGCCTACAAAGTATTATCCCAGATCATCTTCCGTCGTCTGTCACCTATAGTAAGCGAATTCGTGGGAAGTTATCAAGCCGGCTTCGTTGACAGCCGATCGACAATGGACCAGATCTTTACTGTAAGGCAAATCCTCCAAAATGTCGTTAATACCAGGTCCCAACGCATCACCTTTTTATCGATTTCAAGGCAGCATACGACAGCATCGAACGCGTAGAGCTATAGAAAATCATGGACGAGAACAGCTTTCCCGGGAAGCTCACGAGACTGATAAGAGCGACGATGGAAGGTGTGCAAAATTGTGTAAGGGTTTCAGGCGAACACTCCAGTGCGTTTGGATCCCGCCGGGGACTACGACAAGGTGATGGACTTTCGTACCTGTTGTTCAATATTGCGCTAGAAGGTGTTATGCGGAGAGCCGGGCTTCACAGCCGGGGTAAGATTTTTACTAGATCCAGTCAATTTGTTTGCTTCGCGGATGATTTGGACATTGTCGGTCGAACATTTGAAAAGGTTCCTGTAACAGCCGCCTGAAACGCGAGGCACATCATCAGTGGAAGTCGGAAGAAGAAGCTGCGATCAAAAAAGATTCACGCCCACACCAAATGTACCATGTTCAATACGCTCATAAGGCCGGTAGTCCTCTACGGGCATGAAACGTGGACAATGCTCGAGGAGGACCTGCAAGCACTTGGAGTCTTCGAACGTCGGGTACTTAGGTAGATCTTTGCGTTATTTATTAAAACTATATTGCCACTTCTACTCATATCAGTTCCCTTCAAATTTAGAATATTTTTCTCCAAAAATATCGGGGAAAAATTATTATATCTGTCAAATTTTTGTACCAAAAATAACTTGATTTTTTCCATCAGGCTTCTGATTGATGTTGCTTTCGAAGAACAAGCCTATTTTGAAAATAAAAAAAATATAGATTGTCGAATTTTCTAGCCAATTTCTAACAACCAATGATTTTAATAATCTCAAAAAATCGACCGTTCTAAACGTTGTTTCATATTCGTGTGCAATTAAATTATTTTGGAGAATATTTTATTATTACAACATTGTACAATACTAGTCGAACAATGTACAGAAAACCGATTGAAATTTCATTGATAAATTAAAAAGATACAGCATGCACAAGGTGTCCACTTTATAAAATGAACAGTCCTTACCCTAACTTCCCTGAAAATATCCAAAGTCCGGAAACTAATACCCTTTATATCAAAAACTTGACGTGTTATGGTATTGAAACGGACAATTTCAAAATAATAAAAAAATGGGTGTTGTAACAGAATTCAGTTTTATGCTGTGAGAAAATCTGCTGACAAGGGAAGGTCACGATGGTGTTACATGGGATTTTCAACCGGACTATTTTTGTTAGATTCTACATGTTGAAATATGAAAAACCCTTAAGCCTTTCGGATGATGGACCAGTGGTATAGCCAGGATGGGCTCTGAAAGGGTCGATTTTGTACGAATATAATATTATTGAGTCTAGTTTATTTATTTACAACATCTTCGACATTATGCCGCACAGACTGAACTTAGGTTAACTTAATTCTATTCTTAAACACAAGTTTACTAATATTAAAATCAAAAACATCACAAACATCATTAAACAATCTACAACATGAATCGAGCGGATTTTATACCCATAGAGCGAGCGATGGGAAGGTATCCAAAGTAATTGTCGATTCCGGAGCTGACGAGCTGGCGCGTGAAACTGCACATTTGCCAGCAGACTGCTGCAATCAATGTTGCCGGTGATAACGTCGAAGACAAATAATCTCTGCAGCAGAGTTCGACGGTTAGCCAAAGACTGCACACCTATCAGCGCGCAGCGATGCTCATATGGAGGAAGGTGAACAGGATCATTCCATGGCAGACCTCGAAGAGCGTACCTTATGAAACGCTTTTGGACTCTTTCGATATTTTCGACATGAACAGCATGATACGGAGCCCAAATCTGCACTCCGTATTCAAGCACACTGCGAACTAAGGCGCAATAAAGTGACTTAAGTGCATAAGCATAGTCGAAAAACTGTGTATTGCGGCGAAGAAAACCAAGCATTGCATTGGCTTTGGCTGTCATCGTGGCGATATGTTCATGGAATCGGAGTTTGGAATCAAGGATCACTCCAAGATCCTTGATGGACGATACTCTCTCCAGCGATGAGCTATTCAAAAAATAGTCAAAATCTGTGGTGGACTGACGACGGCTGAATGATATGACTTTGCATTTGTTAGCATTCATCTGCATACCGTTAAGATCACACCAATTGGAAACTCTATCGACATCAGCTTGTAGCGCGTAACAGTCCAGCAATGTTTTGATCGTACGAAATAGCTTCAAATCATCTGCATACAGTAATTTGCCACAGTCCAGCTGATCACACAAATCGTTTATGCAGAGCACGAAAATAAGTGGACCTAGGTGACTTCCTTGTGGAACTCCGGAGGATATACCAAATATATCAGATCTCGCGCCTTGTACTTTCACAAAAGCTTTACGGGAGGATAAATAAGATTTCAGCCACTGGATGGTCCAACAAGGCAGTCCACGGCGGTTCAGTTTTGTGATGGCTAAATTGTGAGGTACCTTGTCGAAAGCTTTTGAGAAATCCACATATATGGCATCAACTTGGCTACGTTTCTCGAGTTTGTCGAACACAGCATGAGTAAACGTCATCAGATTCGACGTCGTTGATCGCTTTTTGACGAAACCGTGCTGAGACTCAGATATAGCGGGCTGCACAACTGGATACAAAGCATCGTGTAGCAAAGTTTCGAAGACCTTCGCCAAACAGCAGACAATAGATATTGGTCGGTAGTTTTCCACGTCATGTACACTCCCCGATTTATGTATAGGAGTGATAGACGCGAGCTTCCACGCTTCGGGAAAGACTCCCTCGATCAACGAACGGTTGAAAATCGATGCAATCGGCGCCGCAAGCGGTTGAGCGCATTGTTTGATGAAGCTTGACGGAATAAGGTCGGGTCCGGGACCTTTTGAAGCATCTACTTTGCTGAGTGCTGCACGAATACTATCGCCGTCAAACGTGACTCGATGGAGCTGTATGTTGTACGATGGAAGGCTGTTTACGTAGTCCTGAGATATTGAAGGTGGATTTTCAACATATACTGAACGAAAGAACTCTGCAAAGAGATTTGCGTTTTCTTCGGGTGAGCCGGCACTACGCGTGCGATAAGAAACGTCGGCAGGGATTATGGCTGAACTTTGAATTGAATTTGGCTGAAGTCAATTGAAAATTTGTCGAAATATTTTTTTTTTTCAGTGTTTATTACGATAGTAATGAACAGAATTGACATTAATGTATGTTCATAATGTATTTTTATGCCATTGGCGGACATGGAATATGAATATGGACATCAACATAAATATGGTTTCATTAGAATAGTATACCAACAAAAAACCTATCCCGATTGCACCTATGACATGGAAAAAATACATTTTAAACATACATTAATGTCAATTCTGTTCTCTACCATCACAATAAACACTAAAAAATATTTTTGTCGAATTTCCAATTAGCTTACTAATATAATATACGTACAAAATTTCCCCTTTTAGAGCCTCTCCTGGCTACACCACTAGTCCATCACCCGAAAGGCTTTGGGTCATTCATATTTCGAAATGTAGAATCTAACAAAAATAGTCCGGTTTAAAACCCCGTGTAACACCTTCGTGACCTTCACTTGTGAGATTTTAAACTTTGAAACCGAGATATCAAAGCAGCCACCCCTAAACGGATTGGTCGTATTTGTCGTTTAGATCCAATTTTGTATAGCAGGAGATCCCAGACAGCACGTAATATAGGACAATGTCAAAAAATGGAGATATCATGGTCCAACCAAGATGATGTTTTAGAAGAAAAGGAAGCTATTATAGAGAGCAAAGTTTGCAGTGAATTACACATCCTTGTAGTATGCACGTCTTGCTGAAAATGTAGAGATATTTGAAAATCAATAAAAAACTGACATATCGACTTTAATTTGAACTTGAATACTAATGATTTTGAATATGAAACAAATATTTGGATCACGCAAGTATGATCGAACACTATCATAAATAGAAAGTATGAATGTACTTTGCATCATAAATAAAAGGGGGGGGGGGTGGTTCCTATAGTTGCGGTAGTGCCATTTTCACTGATTTCATTACATTAGCTACAAAACCAACACTGCTAACCGACGTAATGGCTTGTTGATGCACGGAATAGTTGAAAAGAGCATTCTAAATGCCTTAAAACTGTTGAAATATCACTAGATTACTAAAACTTTTTTTACTTGTACCAATAGTTGCGGTTCCTATAGTGCAGGATCCCATAAGAAAATAACGGATATCACAACTATAGGAACACAAATTAAAAATATACCACAACTAAAGGAAAAGTGTACTAATAGTGGAGGTATTCTTTTTCACTGCCGTGGGTTACAGCGATGAAATCATTTTTCTCATTAAGTAAATGGTCGTTTCTTCCCGTTACAACATTAACATGTATATTAATTGCACTTCATGAATTAAGGCAATTAAATTAAGTTTAATCGTGCTTAGTACCTCCACTATTGGTACATCTACCCTACTGATGTAGTGGTTAGAACACACGCATCTCACGCCGAGGACATGGGATTGAATCCCATCCCCGAAATTATCACTTAAGTATGACTCAAAAGATATGGTGACAACTTCCTCCAAAAGGGAAGTAAAGCCGTTGGTTAGGAGATCAACTAGCCCAGGGTTAATCAGCTCGTTCATAAAGATAAAAAATGATGATGTTTATAATAAATTGGCAATAAGACCGCAGAAAAACAATAATATTGGAATTAAGAAATTATCGACTCAATTTTTCGGTACTCGGAGATCTACCCCTATAAAGAGGTAACCAAACAAATTAGTATGTGCTACGTTGTACATTGACGCAAGCTTCGAATTAGCTGCAAACCAAAGATTCAACACAGAATCAATAGCAAACTTTCATTACGAATGTTATTCCAACTGTTGTCCGTAACAGGGCCAATCATTACAAACGCTTAAAGTTCATCAAACGTCGGTAACGAGTTTTCCACTGCGGCGAACAAACTCCTCCACCAACCATTGATTGTTGCCGACCTTGTTACGGTTTCAAAAGAAAGTATCATCACCCCGAGGGTAAGTACATGAAATAAGACGTTTTCAGAGGCAACTCAAGTTGAACAACAACAAGTAGGTACATTGTCAAGGATTTTAGCAATGATGCTGTAACTCAACCGGAATTGTTCCGTTCTCCTAGCCCCCTACTAAACGGGCCCGGACTGCCGGAATTGTTATGTTTAGTTATTTATGTTTCAATATTTGCTCGTAAACTCGCTTCTTCGCCCGGCACGTGGGCATATGCTTTCTGAATGGGACTGTGTTTGGTTATGGGATGAAGCGTATCATTTTATTATAGTAGAGGAAATCTTCTCTACCATCGAATAATAGGCACTAGAAGTGGATTCATAGCCATGGAGAATGGAATCGTGCTTGAGCCGACTTGACCATTATTAGGATCGATTTTGTCATTGTCAACATTTCTGCTTGGGTTTATTTCTGGGTTAGATCTGAAAATTGAGTGGAGAAATTTTTTTCTCGTACTCAACCATTAGATTTGAGAGTGAAAAAATACTTACCGGGGAATCCAAATCATTTCGACGATCTTGAGATTTTCTCGCTTCATTAAATTCAACGCTTTTGCAATCTAATTGAATTTCCTCACATCCATCGAATGAACCTTGGGTATAATAAAGTTACGAAACAGATCGGTTGAAGTAGAAAGCAAGATTAGAGAGAATATTGTAACGGATTCAATACTGAGAGGAAAAATATACCTCATAATGGGGTCCATGCGTTCAGCTAAAGCTGAGAAGCAACCTATGTTCCAGTAAGGATATTATGCTGAAAAAATATGTAACTCATTGGTACCATATCAGGGAGGAACCTTCAGAATCATTTTCAAAATTTTATTTTGAATGCTCTGCAGTGCTTTCTTCCTGGTATTACAACAGCTAGTCCATATTGGTACAGCATCCCGAGGAGGAACAAATAACTCCCCAATAACTTATGCATACCATTTTTTGGTATCATACCAAAATTAGGTATTGTCCAGTTGTCAATACCTCAATTTGGTATTATAATGGTATTGAAAAAAATCTTTAAAACAATTAAAAATACTTCAATGAGGTATTAAACAGGTCTGCTGGAGGTATTGAAATACAATTGAAAAATTTCATTTTTATATGAAAATCCATCAAGTATTATTGAGGTATTACAATACCTAATCTAGTTATCAGTTTGGTGTTCGTAGAATATGCTTGAGATATTATTTGAGGTATTTTACCTCTTATGCAGGGCTAATTTATACCTCATTCAGGTATGTAGTATTGGAAATTATCTGGTATGGAATACCTCAATTTGGTATTCAGTAGTTATTTTCTTCTGCTCGGGATACAACATGGCTGGCCTGAAAAATTGTTTGAATGTCAAAAGCTTGATCTTAAGACAAAGTTTTGTTTTTCTAATAATACAACATTGACCATATTTGTTACGTTTGGCTTAAATGCCATCAATGTGGTTTTTGAAAGTTAATTTTTTATCTAACATGAGCCCTAGATACTCAACTTCATCTGACCAATTTTTTGGAACCTCTCTCATCGTGACAACTTGTATACTTGAAGGTTTCACATAAAGAGCTTTTGGTTTATGTGGGAATATTATTAGTTGAGTTTTGGAAGCATTAAGATAAATCTTCCATTTTTGCAAGTATGAAGAAAAATATCCAAACTCTTTTGAAATGTACTACAGATGACACGCAGACTTCGTCCTTTGACGAAGAGGCCTGTGTCAGCAAACAAAGATTGTTGACATCCCTGATGTAACTCAGGTAAGTCAGATGTGAAAATATTGTATAATATTGGTCACAAAATGCTGCCTTGGGGAACACCAGCTTTTACAGGAAGGCTTTAAGATCTGAAGTTCTGATAATTAACCTGAAGTGTACGATTTGACAGATAACTTTGAATTATTCTAACAAAGTATGTTGGAAAAATAAAGTTTTTTTTTTTTAAATTTTACAATCAAGCCTTCATGCCAATCACTGTCAAATGCTTTTTCTATGTCTAGATGAGCAAGACCAATAGAATAGCCTTCAGATTTGTTGGAACGGATCAAATTTGTTACTCGTAAAAGTTGATGAGTGTCATGATGAATGTCCATAGCGGAATCCGAACTGTTCATTAGCAAACATTGAATTTTCGTTGATGTGGACCATCATTTTTTTTTTCAAAATGATCTTTTTAAAAAGCTTACTTATGGAAGCAAGCAAACAAATTGGACGATAGCTAGAAGCTTCTGCAGGTTTTTTGTTTGGTTTTAAAATTGGAACAACCTTAGCATTTTTCCATTTGTCAGGAAAATATGCTAATCGAAAACATTTGTTAAATATATCAACTAAAAGTTATAAGCTACTTTCTGGAAGTTTCTTGATGAGGATGTAGAAAATTCAACCATCGCCAGGAGCTTTCATATTTTTGATTTTTTTTAATAATAGTTCTCACTTCTTCCAAATCAGTCTCACAGGCATTTTCGAAAAGTGATTTTGATTGAGAATATTTTCGAAGTCCTGAGTAACTTGATTTTCAATTGGACAAGTAAGTCCTAAATTAAAATTGTGCGCACTTTCAAACTTCATAGCAAGTTTTTTAGCTTTTTTGCAATAAGTTAGTAATAATTTTTTTTCCTCTTTCAATAACGGTATTGGCTTCTGAGGGTTTTTCAAAATTCTATATAATTTCCAAAAGGGCTTAGAACCTGGCTTTAATTCAGAAATCTTATTTTCAAAATGTTTGTTTCTTAATTGTGCAAAACGTTTCTTGATTTCTTTCTGCAAATCCTGCCATATAATTTTCATAGCAGGATCGCGAGTGCGTTGAAATTGCCTTCTCCTCAAGTTTTAAAGACGGATCAAGAGTTTAAGATCATCTTCTATAATCACGGATTCACATTACTTTCACATTTTGGAATTGCAATGCTCCTGGCTTCAACAATGAAATTTGTTGAAGTTTCAAGAGCATTGTCAACATCAACCATTATCTTTACTATTTAGAGAACGAGCATTCCAATTTAAAATAGTTAAATTATTATTTGGATCCATTAGAAAACCGTAATCCAATAACAATTTGATTAGTAAATTTTACGCCTACTTGGACTGCTTCAGTCATAGTGGTGGCTTTGAACATTGCATCAATCATTAGATTCAATTGTTCAGTTAGAAAATGAAAATCAGAGGCAGACATATCACTTTAAGTGGGTACATTATCTGATAATTTCCCATTATAATTTTCGGTAGACAAAGAAGCGGAGTAGGAGTTACCTTTGGCGGTAGGGTTTTTTCCATTTGATTTGAAACAAGTAATGTGTACTCATAGCACGAATAAGGGAGGAGTTCAAATTACCTGCTACGATATCGGCAAAGGATTTCCCGTGGGTAGATACATTCAAAATTAAAAGATTCGAACGGCTACCCGTCGGAATAAAATTAGTTTGTGAATGAGCATGATTATGATCTTCCTGATGGGTATGATTCTTGATCAAGCGTTCGTTAACTGGAAAACGAGCATTCTTTCTACCAGGCAAATTCCGGAAACGACCGTTATCGTAACGGATATTACTGTTCATCTGCCTGGCACGAGCCTCGACGACTCTCCTACGCGAAGGGCAAGCCCAAAAATTTGACTTATGATTGCCCTCGCTATTCGAGCATGTAAACTTGGTAGTATCTTCTTTCACTGGACAGACGTCCTTAGCGTGTTAAGAACCTCAGCAAAACATGCATTTAGCATCCATGCGACAATTTTTTGTACCATGATCCCACTTTTGGCACCGACGGCACTGAGTGGGGTTCTGGTAATTTCCTCCAGGTTTCTGGAAATGTTCCCATGTCACACGGACATCGAACATAAGTTTTGGTTTTTCTAAAGCTTCAATATTATTTAGTTCTTTTTTGTTAAAGTGTACTAAATAATATTCTTGAGAAAGGCCTTTCCGAACAATGCCAGACTGGGTTCTCTTTTTCATAATGATTTCTTGGACTGGGGAAAATCCAAGTAAACCATTTATTCCATTTTTGATCTCTTCAGGTGATTTACAGTAACTTGAGAGACCTTTCAAAACGACTTTGAACAAACGTTCAGTTCTGTCGTCATAAGTAAAAAAATTGCGCTTCTTCTCTTCAAGATGTTTGAGAAGAAGTTCGCAATCTATAAGAGTTTCCGGCAAAACGCGACAGTCTCCTTTCTTTGCGATTTGGAAGGAAACCTTGATTCCCCTAATGAAGTTCAAGATCTCCTGCCTAAATCTCCCAAATTCGGAACAACTGATTACGATAGGCGGCACTCTTTGCTTCTTCACTTGAATCAAAGAGCCTGGGCTAGAGACTGCTTCGATTTGGTGTTCGGAAAATTGGTCTAGAGCATCGAACTGATTGCTAATTTCGATGGAATTATCAACATTATCCATTTCACCCTTGGAAGAAAGTTCGCATTCCGGAGAAATGTCCTTTCTTCCATTCTTGCCACGTTTAGTGACAGTTTTGAATCCCTCTTTTTTGGAAGGAAGTTGTGAATTCAGAGATTCACCCTTCCTTTTGTTTGTAGTTGCAACCATGTTTAGTGAATAAACGAGAGAAGATGAGACCTCCTAAGAGGTTTTTTTTCTCTAGACGGTGTTCAAGAAGGATTACCACCGCTAGCTTTCGCCAACGGGTCCAACGAAAAATCGAAGGCACGGGTCCAAACAAGGATCGTGAAGGGATTAATAGTAGAAAAAAAGCACTGAAAAGTACTGTTTTAGTAGCACTGAAAAGTACCGTTTTTAATTTTAGCACTGACAAGTACTGTTTAATTGCTTTAGGTAGTTTTTAAGAAAACTTCCAAGAGCAAAGAGAATTCGTGTACGCACAGCTCGAAGGTACGATGCGCACTGCGCTGATGAAACGTTGCGAATGCATAACCAATGACCATCCCAAAGTAAATAAGCGCGTACTGGGGACCTTAGTAGTTGGTGAGATCTGGGAGAATATCGACGAAAATGGAGCTCTTCAATGTGATTGTTGTGTAGTTGACCTCCTATTCAATTGAATAAAGTAACAGATACGATAATATTCATAAACAAATAACGGTATTCAAAAATGTTGCCGAAAACGGATCCATTTTGTTGCCAAAATCGGGGGTGCCAAAAATCAAGCATGCCAAAGCCGGAATCCCATTGTATTTTGAACATGGTGTGCCTCAGAACGGCCCACAGAAATAGTGATATCAACAGGATTGTTGATTGACCCATGATCTACTTTTATTGTATATGTATATCCGTGTTGCCAAAATCGAAAAACTTTGCGAACATATAGTAGATGAATTCAGATTCACATTTTTTACCGCCAGACTGCTCTTTAAGATCTCAATATATAGCAGATTCAAAAACTATTGCTAGCAAAACCTAGCGGATGAATTCTCAACCGGATGTTTCACTGCCAAATAGCCCCTGATCTGTTGAACAGATTTACCAAATCTAGCGACACCTCGCTTCTAGCTTATCAATACCTCGAGATATAGAAAGTTCGAGAAATTGATTATTAGCCCCACCTAGGGGATGAATTTATAATACGATTTGCAACTGCCCAAAAATTCTGGATCTGCTTAACTACCAGTCAGCCCTTAGTCTACTTAATAACTTTGCCGAAGTCACAAACCTTCCAGCTTATAAGGATTTTTAAATAAAGAAGATCGACGGAAGTTTGTCACTAGCGTCATCTAGCGTATAAATTCCCAATCACTGCCAGATGGCCCTTAGTCCACTAAACAACTTTGCCAAAGACAACAACCTTCTAGCTCATCTTATCTTGAGATATAGAAGATTGAAGAAAATTTGTCACTAGCGCCACCTAGCGGATAAATTCTGAATTGAATGTTTTATTGCCGAATGAGTATATGTTAGGCATAATGAACGTTAGGCATAAAGACATTAGGCATAATGGATGTTAGGCATAACATACGTTAGGTATAATGGACGTTTGGCATAAAATAACTTGCGTGTATGTCATTCAAAACTCTTCTCATATCGAACATTTTTTGGGTCCATTTACAAATTCCATTACGTTGATGGGGATGGATGGGTATCGTTATCATGTAACAGCTCATAAAAAATAGTGAAAAATTCATACAAGAAGTGTTACGAGCGGGTGAATTTTTGGTTGGTTATAAATTACTATTTTATTTTTTTTTTTTCATTCTCAAGTCCAGCTCAATCCATTATTGTAAGTATTCATTAACATTTGCGATGAGCAGGTATTACTTGTTTCTAGAGATGTTTAGTTTGGTGCGTATATGACATTTTTTGTTATATATCTCTTACATAATTACGTTAATTCTAAAAAAGGGAAAACTTGTGGTAGTGCGACGCCAAGAAAAGCGTTACATTCCCACTCCGAGAAGGCTAATCAATTAATTGTAGTAAAAACAGTTTCTCCAGTCAACAATTTTCGATGATTTTCAAGCAATTTTGATCAGCTACATATTTAAGCATTGCCGAAAGCAGTTTGAAAATATTTGAAATTCGTCGAATTTTGAAAAGTAAAATTTGGTTGCATAATCAATAAAATAGTTTACCTTAGTTAGATACTGGGGTCATAATGACCCAAAATCGGATTTCAACCTGCAATATCTCTGTTGTTATCAAACGGATCTTTCTGAAATTCCCTGACTTTTAATATTTTGTGAACACGACGCGCAAGATCAAAATTTTTTTTTCTTAAAGTGATTCTAAGATGGCGCCACAAAAAAACAACTTAATAAGATACTGGGGTCATTATGACCCAGAAATGTATACCCCTATAAATCAGCGAAATATCAACCGAATAATGAAATTTATGCCGCATTAGAAAGATATACTCCTCAAGATTCTGATCACTACCTGGAATACCGGTTCCGGTTCCAGTGACCACTGGGAATCGGCTACGAAGGGGACCATGTTGGCCACGTGGAATTTCAGTACACTCAGTCCAGAAATCTGCAGTCGTCACCAAATTGTATTAGATGCAGGCCGTTCCTAACGCAATGTCTTCAGCAAAGTTGCTTCGGGGACCAAGAACTTCCACATAGGATACAATCTAGTTCAGAACTTGACCACCGCGTGGCGCTAGCGTCGATATGAACTTCCGGTAGGGGCTAATTATGCGATAACTCGAGATTGTGAGCATATAGAAGGATGATGTGTTCGGCAAAGTTGCTCAGGAGGATAAGTTATATGATAAGTCACATGAGTTATAATTTAGCACGGAATTTGACTACCGCATTTTGCTGGCGTTTTATTAACTTTCAATAGCTAGTTATGCGATATTTAGAAATTGCGTACACATAGAAGGATGATCGTTTTTCAGACAATTTTTAGACTAAATGCAGATCGACTTATCATGGATTTTTCAGGAAGAAATATTTTACCAAGTACGAACATTTTAGTGTTCTAATAGTTAACAAAAGTGAGATTTCCTAAACCCTCCTGGAGGAACTTGAAAAAATTCAATCAACCTCTTATATGAAGAATTAGCAATAGTTGCAAACTAGTTCTTGCAATAGTTAAGAAACTATTTCTGGAGAAATTGTGGAAGAAAATGCATAGGTAGATAATTTGTGCAAGGAACTTTCACACAATTTTCAATGAAAACAAAGAAATAAATTTCTGAAAGAAATTCGTGAGAAAATCCAAAAAGACTCAAACAGTAATTTAAGGAGTTATTTTTCAAATCATTGCAGAAATAAATAAATTGATAAACTTACGCCTTGAGGAGTACTAGGAGTATCTCTCCTAGGAAATAATTTATAAGGATGTCCTCGAAAAAAAATTCTGGGGCGTATCCCTAGAAGAAATTGGAGATAGAATTCCGAAAAAAAAACTCTTGAGCACAATTCATAAGAAACTTCTTACCTTTTCTTACCCCGAAGAATTCCTTACAAAAATCCCCGGAACATAAGACAATTTATAAGACAATTTACACCGTCTTCAGCACATAGGCTGCACAGACTGAACGATCACTAACATTAGCCAACGGACAACACGAAACACCCAGTAGCCCAGCGATGAATTTTTCGTTTGACGAAAAGTTTTCACCGACTAGAGCGGGAATCGAACCCACACCCTGTGGCTCAATACGCCTAGATGACTGACGCCGCTAACCGCAAGGCCACGAAGCCCACACATCAAATATGCTTTTCAGTTACGCAGTCTTTATTTTTCCAACGTTATATTTATTATAAAGACTGCGTAGACGAAACTCATATTTCATTTATATATACAGTCAAATCTCTACCAGTTCATTCCTGAAACGATATCTACAGGAAACCATGTAGAGATTTTTCTGAAGCGATCCTTGGAGAAATTCCTGAAGAAAAAGCTGGAGAAATCTCTACAGGAATTCCTGTAAAGATTTGCATAGAGAAATCTCTGGAGGAGTTTTTGGATAGACTCCTGTAGTCATCCATGAAGGACTCTTAGAGATATCTTTGGAGGAATCATTGGAGAATCCTTGGAGGTATCCCAGGAAGAATCGTTGTAGAGATATTGCTGGTGAAATCGCTAGAGAAATCCCTGGAAAAACCCCTGTAGATTTTTTGCTGGAAAAATCCCTGGAAGAATCCTTATAGGAAAATTTAAATGGAAAAATTTCTTAAAAAATCTAAGGAGAACTATCTAAAGAAATCCATGAATAGATTTAAAAAAAATATAGAGATTTTACTGGAGGATTATATGTAGAGATTTTTTTAATAAAATCCATAGAGAAATTTTTAGCATAAGTTCTGATAATATTCTAGCAGGAATTAATGGGAGAATCTCTGGAGTAATTTCAAGAAGAACTCTTGGGGGAATCCATGGAGTATTATTGGAGACCCAGTACGAATCCCTAGAGAAATTCTTGGGGAATCCCTGGAAGATTATCTTGAGAACTTCTTGAGGCAATTCATGTAATTTCCTTGAGGAATTTTAGAACACCTGCAGAAATTCCTTGTGGAATTCTTGTAGAATTTCCTCGTAGAATCATCCCTGGAGCGATCCGGGGAGAAATTACGGAAAAAAAAACTCCGGAATAATTTCCGGACGAATCTCGAGAGAACTGCTTGGGAATATCTTTGTATGTATCCGTGGAGGAATCCTCGGAAGAAATTATGAAGAAATCACTAGAGAAACATCTTTAGTAATCCTTGAAGAAATTTTTTTAGTGTTACTCCTGGAGGAATTCCTGGGGAAAGCCTTGAAGATATCTGTGCAAGAATCCTTGTAGACACTTTCCTGAAGGAATCCTTGCAAAAGTCTGTGGAAAATTTTTAACAAAATCGAACAAAGCAGTACCTAATTGATAATTTAAAAAATATTTTTAAGTTTACCGTCATATAGGGATGCTTTATAACAAAGTTCACCACATGCGAAACTTTCTATTAGTCAATTCGAAAAACTAAAATGGTTATTTTTGGCTCCATTCAATACGATATATGAATTACCCGTTTATTACGGCGGATCTGTATAATATTACAGTAGATCAGCGTTAAATAACTGTAAAATATTGATTAAGATAAGTAAACCAGTTTTTAAAAGGTCTAAAACCATGTTATTATCGGATATTTGGAGAAAAAATCACTTTTTGAGCAAATATGTTTGCTATTTCCTTTCTACATTTATGAAACCACAACTGGTGCCTCATTTTGGTTCATTTTTATGATGTTGTTGAAGATGTTTACATATTTATGAATGTCACTCCAACCATTTTTGTTTACCAAATAGGTGGCATACTTGCCCCAAAAAGTATAGATATCAACCAAACTGGATTTCGGATGTAAAACTTTTTTTTTTGTTCAAATGCCACAATAACTTACACATTTATATAGCTTGACGATGTACAGTACTTTCGAAAAATCTGTTATTAATTTACTTTTCACCATGCTATTTAGAAACAACGAAATCTTATAAAAAATCACTAAAATTAAAGTCGAGTCTAGTACACGACACTGAAGACGGCCTTACAGTTGAGGTCGAAATACGCGTATCTGTCAAAGGATACAAACTCTAGTGGAATTAAATGGTATAGAACTGAATTCGGTTTTTCATCTACTTAAAATTTGATTGTTTTTATAAAAGTCGATGTAAATACGTGAAAAATGGAGCAATTTTAATCATATTTTGATCATTGTATTATGAACTATAAGGGAACATATTGTTAAGCTCAAAAGGAAAATATATTTTGTAGTTTTTATAAAAATCAGGGGTGGCACAATTGCCCCAAATTCTGCTAAACAGAAATTTTGTCTAGCCATCTCCGAAAAAAATAGGTCTTAGATGTTCATTGATTATTTTCGTGCTCATTGAATAAACAGGAAAATAGAAAATTTACCAAACAAACAAAATGCCCGTCAATACAGTACCATGCTATCAATTGTTGAAAAAGCCGTTAATTAGATGATGGAGGTCCTCTGTCCGAAGTGAAATGAACCCTTTTCAATGATTTCAAGAAACCCCAGCACGATACTTAGCTGCTACTTCCACTTTACAAATGGTACACTTTCACCCACATCTTCTCCGCGCCATTGTGCGAACGAAATGGTTACAATCACTGAACAAGTCTATTTTTATCTAAGCTCGACTGGTTCGCTCCCTCCAAAGTCAGTTGTTGCTCGAGTATCGACTGGTATGGAGAGCTCGCAATAACACCACCAGAAGATGGTGAGGATTAGTTTGATGAGTTATTGCTTCATGATATTGTAATGTTGTCATATTTCTAACCATGGCAAAACGTAACATTTTTATGGGAACCTGTCCTGTCTTCGGCTTATTGTGCCTTGCAGACACGATGAGAAGTTTCGTTTTACCTTTATGCTTTCGACAAGAATTGTACCCACCACATCAGGCCTAGTTGACTCGCGCCTTCCTCACTAGACTTAATTGAAAACCCAGACATTGCAAACCATACAGGAATGGAGGCATGCGGTAGAAAAACGCATTGAATTTCAATAAAGCACCTTATCCGGAGCCCCACTGCGACAGATGCTGAAACAATATGCATGATTGACGGTGTATTGTGTATATGAGTGCCGTGATCTGTATGAAAAATGATGGAAAATCAATAATTGATTCTAAGCAAAGTTTCACTGTGGGGATGAGCAAAGATACTACAATTGCTAGCTAAAAGTTTCAGCAATTTTTTCAGGTACTGCAAGAGCTAGATAGGGGAAACTTTCATGGGAAATGTTTACTCTGCCTCTTGATGTGTTAACCTCGGCTATGTGTTCACAAACAGGTTTGTTCTCACTTGTTTGGTTTTACCTCATAGCATTGCTACAATCCTTAATAACCCCGCAGCATTTTTTCCTTAATACAAATCTCATTTCAATAAAATTTATCGATTTCTCAATATCATCTAATCTTTATGAATTGTATCGCTCCTCTCGTACAACCAGCTTGCACATCGAACAAGCTTATCTTCCTACCCCTCAACATCCCATAATTCCAATAAAAACTCATTCCATGTTCAATTCACTTCTCCCCAAAACCCCTCCTCAATTGCCGATGGCTTTTATGGGCAACTCGCTTCCGTCCTTTCCGCTAATAACTTTTGATACCTTCTATTTCTCACCTTTCCGGTTTCCTCGGATCCCGTGCGCATTTTATCTGAGCTTTGTCTCACCCGGCGACCGTTGATGGCAAATGGTAACAAACCAACATGTGGTCGAGCCCAGATTGTGTGAAATCATACACTGGCGTGCAGAAAACTCAGGATGATCATCAAAACATTCGTTCAAGTTATTGTGAAAAGCTTGGGGTCACTTGAGACGCATGTAAAACTTAGAATAAATCTTAGAAAGTTTCAATAAGTCGAAATATGGACAAAACATATTTTCACATTTAAGGATGCGGCGCTAAACTTTTGCACGTCAGTGTATTTACCTAAGTGAACAAAGCTCACAGTCCGTTCGTCCACTCGTCCAATGATGCCGACATAGAACATAGGACCCCTCAAACAGTAAACTCTCATTTTCATTGACAGAAAAAACGTACCTTCCAATCTTCCACTGCCTAGTCGTTAGTGTATGGTTCATGAGAAAAAGTATCACACAAGGGTGGAGGCGCAGGAAAATGCCTGCTTGCCGGAAATCACTCACTGGAAAGCGGGCTCGCACAACGTGCTAGCAATGGAAACCGGTCTGCTCAGAAAGCTTCGCGAATTAGAGAAACACGATTTCCACATCTATGAGAGCGGAGCATATCACGAGCTTCCATGTAATGCGACCGCATGTAGTCAACTCTGCGTACGATTGTGATGGACGATTCGGGCTCAACTTGTCGTTGGCAGCCTGTTGCTTCAGGTATTCGACTGAATAGTTGAGATTCAGCTTCTATACTGAGTGGTTAAAGGGATAGTTGTTGTGCTTTGCTGTGTAAATTCTGAGAATAGGGGTAAATGTTTGATAGATTAGATCCATCTCTATATACACTCGCATACACAAGTTCGGGTTCACCCAATCAAACACATACAAAAGTGTGTTCTCTGTAATTACACGTCTTATTGAAAATCGCTATGGCCTTAATCTTTCGTATGTATTCTGGCAGAAACATGTTTTGAATTATATTTACTAAATTTTACATGAGTTGTGAAATTTAAAAAAGCAATCCCTGAAAAAGAAACATGTTTTATTTTCGCAGCATTGAATCGACAAAAATTTCAAACTGGTGTGACATTAAAAACGTAATATCATAATCTTTGAAAAGCACTTTAAAAATTTAGGTGGTTAGTTTTTAGATTAACTATTCACGATCATTAAAACAGTAATTCAAGTCAACGTGTAAAAGTCTGGGTTTATTAAAATTTATTGAAAACACAAAAATTGTTTTTTTTTTACGTTAAGATAAACTATTAACTATTGAAATCGGTTGAGAAATTGCAAAGATATTTACAAGAATGACTTGAATGCGGCTCAAGTAAACACATTTTTCCCGTGCAAAAGTTTGGGTTTAACTCCTTTATAACATACAAAATTGTTTTGTCCATATCTTTGTGATTGCACGTCCAATTGAAACTCTCGAAAGGCAGTGAGTTATTCTTATTTCGTGGGTGGTTCCAAAAATATGTTTTTGGATTTTCTATACTCAATTTTTATTTAAAGTTACGACATTTTTCAATAACTCACTGAAAAAATATGGCTAATTTTCTCAGCATTGGATCGATCAAAATTTTAAATCAATGTCTAGTTAGGAGCGTCATCTTATAGTCTTTGAAAAGCGGAATTTTAGCGGAAAAATCCGAAAATTATTCAAATTCAATGAATCAACCATTGAAGTCATCGTGCAAAAGTTTTGATTCACCCCTTAGTAAGATGAATTTATCGTGCAAAAGTTTGGGATCACCTGAGCCGCACGCAAATCATGTTTGTCAATATCTCTGCCATTTTTCAACCGATTTTAATAGTTTATAGCTTTTTCAAATGCAAATAATGGCGCGTGCTTGATTGGCTTGAGATTTCACGATGACTTGAACAGGGACGAAAATACTCAATCTACCCTCGCCTATATTGACACTTGCTGGGTAGAATCTTCGTTGATTTTTATTTGTTTTTATCCTCACCTTGACAACACAACAAAGATAGACAAAGCGCTTGCCGCAAGATTGTCAGTTTCCTTTTAGCCTGCTGATACTCAACCGCTTTGTGATTATCGGAAACAAAAAATGATATTCATTCTAACCAGCTTAACTTTTTAACATTCCGCTTCGAGAAGTTGTAATTTTTGCACGAAGGACACTAAAGACGCGTCAATATAATCGATTCCGTGCATCGGATCGTTCATTACCCGTATATCAGAATATTTTTTAATTAATATGAACCTCATTGATAATCAATTTTTTAAAACTGACACTCTTCTGCTTCTGATAATCAAAAACACCAACGACATAAGGGCATCGTTGTTTGTTTTCTTCATTTACTTTTATGCCATCTTCATTGGTACACTCATATTGGTGGTGGTGCGGTTACTTTGATGGAGGCATACATGTCAGCGAATTGAGTATAGTGAGCATGATTTTTTTCGTCCCTGGACTTGAATGACTGTTTTAATGATTTTGAATAATTTTCCTTGTTGAATAAATTTGCCATGTTTTTTCAGTCTACTTGTTGTGGGGGTCTTTCAAATCACGTAAAGCAAACCTCAGGTTTTATTGTGGTAAGCTTTTAGCTAAAAATGAATTCAATTTTAATTTCTCCATAGTCATAATTGCCTTACTCTTCTACTTACAATTTTGGTGACCTTCGAAATCTAGGATCTTATCACACTCGACGCTGTTGATAGTTGGATTACTCTGTATGTATAAGATATGTTGAATTAACTAAAAAAACTTCTTCGATTCCTCTACTTACGGTTTGATTGGTGTTTACCAGTACCGTTTAGTGTTTAATATGCGTTTAGATTAGGATGATCGTGTAAAACCTAGATTTTAAGTATAATTTCATGTAAGGTCTCTAGCATAAGATCATAAAAACTGCATGTCATACCTCTCCGTACTATTAGCTTAAGTAATTCAGTGTTATCCGCCTCAATACTGCAATTCTATTTACTAAATTCAACGCATTTACTCGTGAAAGTATTTAGATATAAATTCCCATTTTAATATTAATATCTTTAATTTAGATCCTAATTTTTCGTAATTTTATAAGTTGGATGTTCACTTTTTGGACACGTATTTAGACTTATTTGCTTGGTCATTGTTTTTATCATTCTCCCTTTGTGGTGATGATCGTTCAGTCAACCACAGTTGTGATCCCCACATTGACCGGCCACAGTTGAGCTGCAACGGGGGGTCTCGTCGCGTCGGTTCTTGAGAACTCCTGGTTGGGGTTCACCATTCCCTCGCACGTCGAGTACTGCCAGCTTTACTGCTGGTCGCCGCAAAACTCCTGATGCTGTCCGGATGAACGCTTGGCGAACTCTTCCATCCCGTCCGGGTATGACAGCTTCCACAAGTCCTCTCACCCACTGATTCCTCGCCGATCCGTTCACAACCATCACCAGATCGCCTATCGCTATATCCGGTTTTTCTTCAAACCATTTCGCCTGACGAGTTATTACTGGTAGGTACTCCTTCAACCATCTTGCCCAGAAATCTTGCGATATTGACTGTGCTAACCTCCAACTGCTCCTTAGCACCGACGGATTATCTACCGGTGCAAACGGCGCGATTTTATCACCATTAGATGACCCCAAAATAAAATGATTTGGGGTCAGCGCTTCCTGATCAGCCGATTCTAGAGGGATGTACGTAAGGGGCCGAGTGTTGATCAGCATCTCCGCTTCGAGCAGGACGGTTTCTAGAACCTCGTCGTCTGGCGTGCGAGATGCTGCCGCCACTGATGCCAATGCTGCCTTGACTGATCGGACAAGGCGCTCCCAAGCACCCCCCATGTGAGGAGCGGCTGGAGGGATGAAACGCCATTGTGTTCCTGTGCTCGTAAATGTAGCAGCTAGTGCATTGCTTCTAGCTTCCATAATCTCTCTCTCTCCATTTACTTATTTGCTCCCTGGAAGCAGGTCCCATTATCGGTATAGAACTCCGCAGGCGCACCACGACGCGCAATGAAACGGCGTACTGCCATTATACATGATTCAGTGGACAGGCTGTATACGACCTCCAAGTGCACAGCACGGATCGTAAGGCAGGTAAAGAGAGCTACCCATCTTTTTGCCTGTCTTCGGCCGACTTTAACCAAAATAGGTCCGAAATAATCCAGCCCGACGTACGTAAATGGACGAACTAATGGTTGCAGTCGTATTGCAGGAAGCGGGGCCATCACAGGAGGATTGGGGGCGGCTTTCATCACTCTACACATCATACAGTTCTTCATTACCTTTTGTATCAAGGCTCGTAATTTGGCGATTTCAAACCGTTGGCGCATTTCATTCGTGACGGTTTCTCGGTTGGCGTGTCGGAATCGGCGATGGTACCAGTCTGTAAGAAGAAATGTAATGGAATGTTGTCGTGGTAGAATTGTTGGGTACTTAGCTTCGTCCGGCACAAATGTGGCAGCTCCGATCCTACCACGCATCCTTAGTACTCCCCTTTCATCAAGAAAGGGATTATTTTTATAAATTGGACTTGATTTTGGAACGCGCCTGTGACGCGCATCGGGATATCCCGTGGAGTCTACGAGAGCGGCGATTTCTTCGGAAAACGCTTCCGCTTGTGCCACTTTCCATAGCATCTCTTCGGCATTTTTTAGATCGTCCTGCTGGAAAGCACCCAATTGCAATGTCAAGCCTTTACGCTTACGCCGAAGATTTTGGACAAATCGTTGTACAAACGCCATAGTATGTAATAGTTTTGTCCATTTACTGAAACGCGATGCATCGATCAATGGACACGTCGAAAAGTGAACGTTGGTGGATCGAAGTTCTTCAGTTGTAGTAAGAATATTCTTTTGTTGCGGCCAATGTTCTTCTGACTGACGTAGAAAAACGGGTCCGCGAAACCACGGACTGTCAAAGGAAAGATCTGGAATGTTTTTCCACTTGGTGGCAGAGTCAGCTGTATTCATACCGGATGGAACCCATCTCCACTCTTGAATTTCAGTAGCCGAAAGAATCTCACCAATTCGTACGGCGACAAATTTATTATATTTTCGGTGCTCGGCTCGTATCCAAGCCAGTGCAGTGCTGGAGTCACTCCAGAGAACCCTACGACTGATAGGATATGTGTGATAGCCATGGATGTTTTCCAATAAACGAACTCCTAGAATAGCAGCTTTTAGTTCAAGACGTGGGATTGACAACACTTTCAACGGAGCCACCTTGGTTTTAGCGCTGATCAACGCCACTTGCACCCCATTTGCTGTTTTAAGTCGATAGTAAGCGACGCACGCGTATGCAGAGTCGCTGGCGTCAACAAATACATGGAGCTCGAGTCGATCTAAGTTCGCGGGAAATGGAGACTGAAAATAGCACCGTGGAATACGCAGATTATCCAACTGCGGAAAATAATATGTCCATTGACGCCAACGGAAGTAGAGTTCTTCGCTGATTTTCTCGTCCCAGTCTATGCCAGCAGCCCAAACATCTTGCATCAACACCTTCCCATGCACCAAGAAAAACGCCACGAAGCCTAGCGGATCGAAAAGGCTCATGACTACCTTTAGAACTTCTCGTTTTGTTGGGACATGCTTATCGTCAAGAACTGGCCTCAGATCACTTCGCATGGCAAACGTGTAAGTGAAAACGTCCTCTGCGGGGATCCATTTCATTCCCAACACTGACTCCGTGGTCTCTGCTCGTACGAGGGCGAATTCTTTGGACGAATCTGGTTCGATCTCCCCAGTTCGCTTAAGAACTTCGCTCTTGTTCGAAAGAAAGTTTCGGATTTCGAATCCAGCCCTGGCGTGAACGTGCTTGACATCATTCAAGGTTTGGACTGCCTCTTCCACCGTCCTGAAGCTGTCCAAATAATCATCCACGTAATGGTGTTCTTTAATAGCTGTTGCTGCCCGCGGGTATTCTGAGGAATATTGTTCGGCATTCAAGTTTTTGACAAACTGAGCCGAAGATGGAGAGCAGGTCGATCCGAACATTGTTACATCAACGGCGTAGATTTGCACTGGATCTCGAGAACTGTTGCGGAACATAAACATTTGCGCGTTCCGATCACTCGCTTGCAGTCTTATTTGCAAAAACATTTCCCTTATATCTCCAGAAATAGCCACCGGAAAAAGGCGAAACCCACTTAAAACCCGAGGCAAAGATGTAAGCAAATCCGGGCCCTTCAGTAAATATGAATTGAAAGATACTCCTCCAACTTTCGCGGCTGCATCCCAAATAAGCCTTATCTTTTCGGGTTTCTTTGGATTTACGACGACTCCTAAGGGAAGAAACCAAGTCTTCCTGTGATCTAATGCCGATTGCTCAGTCGCACTAACTTTGCGAATGTAGCCCTTTCTCTCGAACTCACTGATATGCTCCCGTACTCGCTGCATCATCGATGGATTACTTTGAAGCTTGTTCTCTAACGCTTTCATTAGACGCAGAGCCATTGGGTACGTGTCTGGAAACTCTCGCATATCAGATTTCCATAGAAGGCCTGTTTCGAACCCAACAGTTTTTTGCCGTGTCGTCTCCTCAAGCAACCGTGTTGCCCTCTTATCTTCTTCTGATTCTAGCTTCTTGGTATGAGAAACTGCTCCGCAGTTATCCAGCATGAAATAATCTCGTAACTGTACATTAAGAAGGTCATCAGGACTCGGCTCTGCGGTGGTGTGGAAATTGACTGTAACTCTCGTTACAGGGATCTTAGAAGTGCATCCGTAAATCCTCCACCCCAAACGACATTTTGCAGCGATTGGATCGTATATTCCTCCTTCACGCAACTTCAGTGGTATTCCTAGGCGCAGATTATCTAGTCCTATCAACAGTTTTGGTTGAACACGATCCTGATCTTCCACTGGCAGGCCTTTGAGATGTGGGTAACGCGCACACAGTGCGCGATAATTCATGCTCTGGGTTGGCAACAGCAAGCAGCTTACCGTACGCGCCTGAAGTAGATCATAGCGTACGTCACTATTCTTCCCTGCTATTTGCATGTCCACCTCCTGAGATCCTAATTCACTACACTTCACATTACCCATCCATTGAAGGGTGAGTGGCCTTCTTGGACCAGCAACGCCAAGCTCCTTTGCTACTTTGTCTTCCAACATCGTGATTTGCGATCCTTCGTCGATGAAAGCGAAGACAGTTACACATTTATCTTTTCCATAAAGAACGACCGGCAAAATTCGAAACAATGTTGGATGATCATCAGAAGATAGCTGACTCATCGATACGTTCACAGAATGCGACGTAGTGGGTGGAGCTGAAGGTGTATGAAGAAGTGAATGATGTTTCAGTTGGCATCCTTCGTTCCTACATCCTTGCCACGACTTGCAATGCCACTTTCCGTGATTATTTAAGCAGGTTCGGCACAAGCCTTTGTCGTGCACCGCCTTCCACCGCTCATCCACATTGAACTGCTTGAATGTCGAACATTCTGCAACTCTGTGTCCCTCGTGTTCACAAATCGGGCACGGCTTCGAAATTTTACGTGCACTAATGTTGGTTGGTTTAATAGATGGAGGTACCAGGGCTAAATGAGTCTGTATTATGGCTCTTTCCTTTACACGCTGTTGCTTTCCGTCGTTTAAGCCCTGAAATAACTCTGGGAGCTGGAAACTGACCTCACTGGCCGCCTTCACTAAGTTTGACATGAACTCTCCAAATGTTGCGACGGTGGCCCTTGGTCGTTGGCATTTAAACGTAGCCCAATCCATCCTCATGGACCCTGGCAACTTCTCCACCAGTTCTTGCAACAACATCGGGTTCGAAAGATGTTCCTCTTGTTGTGCCGCTAGCAGGTGATCAACGAAATTTTGAACTGCCAAGCCGAATTCGAGAATCGTTTCCGGCCTATCGTGTTTAGGACCGGGGGTTCTCCTTATCTTTTCATGAAGCGAACGAATTAATAGCTCTGGGCGACCATAGAGGGTTCGTAGCGTTTCAATGACGTGTGGTACATTGGTAGGGAGTAAAAGCCTGCTTCGCACTGCTTCAAGAGCATGACCTGATTTTCAGCGTTTGAATATCCACACGAAGCAGTTGATTGTTCAAAGCTGGATACAAACATCGGCCAGTCAGCAGGGTGTCCATTGAACGAAGGCAGATCTCTGCCGACAACTTGCCGAGCAGCTATTTGTTGTGAGCTAAGAGTGGTAGGCCTCTCAATCTCCGGTATTGCATCAGGAACTTTACGCACTTCGGAAGGATTGAAGAGTGAACTATGGTTGGATGCATTCACTGAAGCAACATGTTCTGGACGAGACTCTCGGTATCGGAGAGCTGGCTCTGCTGCCGGACTAATGCCAGGATGTGAGTTTAATCCAGGATTCGGCATTGAACCATATTGGACTGGTGTACTCCACGATGGTGGATGCCCTTGATACGTTTGGTCGGCAGGATTACCTCGCTCGGTAGATGGCAAAGCAATGGGTTGAAACATCGGTGGACAGGAATACGGTGGTCTAATTCCAGAGAACGATTGTGGATGATACAAGGGGCGTGATGATGTGACGTACTATTGGAAAGGCTCCCTAATAGTCAGTGAGTGAACTTCCCGAGGAATGGCTGTTCTCGAAGGGGTGTGCTTTCCAACCATGGGTGCTGTCGGAACATGATTTCCCGATCAAAGCGCTTCTGAAGGCCGCACATCATCTGTTTCTGGACGCGTGGGTTGCGGGGTGCTATCGTACGTTTTTGGTGAAACTATCTCTGTTGGTAACGTTTTCCCAGCGGTATTCAACGGAGCTCTCTGTACTCCGACATGGGCCAAAGGATTAGGGCCTCTTTGTACCCCCGTATCATTCCCTTCGGACGTCCCTTCCGGTTGATGAGCTGTTAACCACTTGGAAACCTTCTCAACGGAACTAGTTGTTGACTCCAACACACTTCCGCGTTCGGATATTTGCAAGAGAATTTCGTTCCTTTTCTCTAATGATTCTCGGCGGATCGATTGCTGCTTGGCCAGACGCTCCCGATTTGCTTCCAATGCTCGTTTCCGCAGATGAGCTTCTTCTTCTAATAATCTCTTCCAACTGCTTCTTCTCTTCTTCAAGCTCAAGTTTCTTGAGTTCTTCCTCCTCCTCAAGCTCCTTCTGTCTCATTCTAGCTTCCTCCTCGGCTAGCTCCAACCGCGCTCTTACGACTGACGACCGCGAAGAGTAACTGTGTACGGACGATACCTTCCCGCTCTTATTAGAAGTGGCGTCTGCCACGGATGGGTTAGTCAGGAGAATACCTTTAGTTCTTGACCGAAGCACTCGCTGGGTGCCAGTGGTTGCCATTCTGCACAGCTTACAGATGAATGGGCGATTTTGAACCGCTTCGTTGAGCCCTGCGCACTGAAAGTGCTCCCATTGGCGACACTGGTCACAGGTGAACATGTGAGCGTCCACCGAATCCGCCCCGTGGCACGTCTTGCACTGATACATTGATTGATCGTGATGTCCTATCATTTCGATTATCCACGTACAAAATTCTAAAAGAATGTTGTGGGGGTCTTTCAAATCACGTAAAGCAAACCTCAGGTTTTATTGTGGTAAGCTTTTAGCTAAAAATGAATTCAATTTTAATTTCTCCATAGTCATAATTGCCTTACTCTTCTACTTACAATTTTGGTGACCTTCGGAATCTAGGATCTTATCACACTCGACGCTGTTGATAGTTGGATTACTCTGTATGTATAGGATATGTTGAATTAACTAAAAAAACTTCTTCGATTCCTCTACTTACGGTTTGATTGGTGTTTACCAGTACCGTTTAGTGTTTAATATGCGTTTAGATTAGGATGATCGTGTAAAACCTAGATTTTAAGTATAATTTCATGTAAGGTCTCTAGCATAAGATCATAAAAACTGCATGTCATACCTCTCCGTACTATTAGCTTAAGTAATTCAGTGTTATCCGCCTCAATACTGCAATTCTATTTACTAAATTCAACGCATTTACTCGTGAAAGTATTTAGATATGAATTCAAATTTTAATATTAATATATTTAATTTAGATCCTAATTTTTCGTAATTTTATAAGTTGGATGTTCACTTTTTGGACACGTATTTAGACTTATTTGCTTGGTCATAGTTTTTATCATTCTCCCTTTGTAGTGATGATCGTTCAGTCAACCACAGTTGTGATCCCCACATTGACCGGCCACAGTTGAGCTGCCGGGGACCGGGGGGTCTCGTCGCGACACTACTGTTTTGAAAAATATCAAACTTTAGGAAACAAATTGTTGGGTGCCGGTACCAATGGTTGTAATGTACCAGTAGATTGGACTATGGAATAGAATGTACATTTTTCGATAAAAACGATATGTGCTGTTTTTGGTGGATAGATCGCCTCTAGTTTAGTCGATTTGCCAAATTTCAGCTTATTATTGTATCAAAAAGTCATATACAGGGTGTCCGCAAATTATCCGTACAAACTTTGAAGACATGGCTCTATACAATCATTTATTTATTTATTTATTTATTTATTTATTTATTTCGTCAAACGACGTAGACTAGTACATTTTACATATACATATTTTTGTTTTATTTCTTAATACTAAAATTATGAAATTTATAAAAAATATTGAAAAAAAAAAGTGTAGTGTAAGTAATGTTAATTTCATTTTGTTTTATTTTATGTGTTGCGATTTCTAGTGGATTTGAAGTATGTTTTTAGATTTTGCCGAGACATGGTAAAGTCAATAGTTTCGCAATGTTGATTGTAAATGGCCATCATTTGATTTAGAGGCCCGTTTTTGGCATAATTTGTTCGATGATGATTTGTCAAGAATAAGTTACGATTTCGTAGTTGCCTAGAAGGAGCGTAGAAATTTAATTTTGATAAGATTTCTGTAGAATCAATACGTTGCGAAACGATATCATTTACAAATGAAACTCTTGCGATTTCACGCCGCTCTTTCAAAGTTTGTATGTCAATAAGCATGCAGCGTGCTTTGTAGGGTGGAAGTGGAAATGATGTCCAACCTAATTTACGAAGAGCATATAGTAGAAATTGTTTTTGTACAGATTCTAATCTTTCTTCGTGTGTCATTGAGAAAGGAGACCATACAATGCTGCAGTATTCCATGATTGATCTTACATATGCAATATATAGAGTTTTAATTGTGTATGGGTCATGAAAGTTGTAGCAGAAGCGTTTTATGAACCCTAGCATGTTATTAGCCTTGTGAATTATTGTATTGTAGTGGTCTACGAAAGAAAGCTTAGAGTCTAAGATCACTCCTAAGTCCCTTACTCTTTCACATTTTTCTACATTTTGATTTCCTAATGAAATTGAAATTCGCGGTGTTGTTCTTTTTCTGCTAAATGATATTAGGTTGCATTTTTTTACATTCAGTTCTAATAGGCTTTTTTTGCACCATATGTAGAATATTTCTATTTCATTGCGGAATACATTGATGTCTTCTTCATTTCTTATTTCCAGGTAGAGCTTCATGTCATCAGCATATATTAACACTTTGAGTTTATTAAAAATGAAGGAAATGTCGTTTACATACATAATAAAAAGAAGAGGTCCCAAATGAGAGCCTTGAGGGACACCCGAAGTGACTTGAATTGGTTTTGATTTGTTTCCTTTGAATTTTATTATTTGTTGGCGGTCAGTTAAATACGATTCAAGCCATTTCAGCAGTCTTGGCTCGATTCCAATTTTTTTTAGTTTGAAAAGTAGCATTGGTATGTCTATGCGATCAAATGCCTTGCTAAAGTCCGTATAAAGAGCTTCTACGTGGTTTCCATTGTCCATTGCATTCAATGAATAGTCAACAAATTGAAGTAAATTTGTTGAGGTCGAGCGACCTTTAAAGAAGCCATGTTGTGTGTCAGTAATTCTATTTTTGATTTGAAGAAATAGTTTTTCGTTGACGATTGACTCGAAAAGTTTTGGAATACAAGAGATAATGGCTATACCACGATAATTACGTATGTCAGATTTTCGGCCAGATTTAAAGATAGGCACTAAAAAGGAGCTTTTCCATATTTTTGGGAAGATTCCGGATTCAAGGGATTTATTAAAAAGCCAAAACAATGGCGCTGTAAGTTCTTTTGCTAAATTTTTCATAAATATTGGTGGAATCGTGTCAGGGCCGGGACCTTTTGAAGCGTCCAAATTCATTAGAGCGCCTGAAATTTCCCGCACATTGATTTGATTCACACCAATATCTCTAGAAAATTCCGGGTAAAACGCAAAATAATTGCGATCGCGGTCTTCTTCCGAAAATGTAGTATAGATTTCTTGGAAAAAATTTGCATATAGATTGCAAATTTTTTCTGAGTTGTCGCCCACATTTTCATCAAGGTGCATAACAGATGGAAAATTGTCAGATTTTAGTTTTGTTTTTACGTAATTGAAGAAGTTCTTTGGACATGACTTTATTTCAAGTTCAGTTTTTGAATTATATTCTTCAAAAGCATCACTGATGGCAAGATTCAATTGAGTGCAAATGTCCAAATATTTTGCTAAGTTTTCATCTTTCTGGTGTTTCTTATAAATTTTGTGTGCCTTTTGCTTCCGATTTTTCAGATTTTTTATGTGGTTGTTATACCATATTGGATTTTTTGTACTGAGGTTTCGTCGTATTTTTTGGAAGGAATTTCTTGTTTTATGATTTCTAGTACAATTTCATTGAATATGTATGCAGCAGTTTCGACACTTCCTTCATTTCTGATTATTTCTTGCCAATTAACACTATTTAATCTACATTTAATTTTTTCATAGTCTGCTGATTTGTATTCAAAGGCTTCCTCGTATTCATAGTCGTTGGGTCTTGCATTTTTATGGATGAATAGGGAATATTCGATTGCTGTGTGAAACGCTTCATTTTTCCATAATGGATTCAATGACTCAGTTACACAGAAATCTTCGTAAATGTTTGTCAATAAGAAATCCAAATAACAGTTTTGTCTGTTTTTAATATGATTAATTTGATTTAGTCCTAAATTTGCGGTTTTATCGAAAATAAACTGCAATGTTTCATTGTCCCCAACGACTGGAAGTCAAATACTTTCGTTTTCAGAGTCCCGAATGAAATCAGCATTGCGTTGGTTAAAATCACCATAGATGTGAACTTTAACCTCTGGGGGGAGTTGTGATAAAATTTGTTCGGCACATTGTAAGAAATTTTCATACGTGCCTTTATGCGCATGGTCAGGTGGAAAATACACTGAGGCAAACAAGTGTGTTTCACCTGCTATGTGTGACTTTACCCAGACATGTTCGAATTCTTTAAAATGTTGTGTGTTGATTACTTCAGAATTAAAATCAGTTGAAAGAGCAACGAGTACTCCCCCACCTGATTTTCTTCCGGACTCTGAAAAATTCCGATCGCCTCTGAATACGTTGAAGCCGCTTCCAAAGACTTCTTCGCTTTTTACGCTTTCATCCCAGCTTGTTTCAGTTGCCAGAATAACCGAAAAGGATGAGCTTAAAATGTTTTTATAAATTTCCTTCATTTTTGCTGGGCTTTTCATGCGATTGAAATTTTGACAGTATATCAAGATTTCAGTCACACTCTGTCTACATTGCAAAGAAGTGTTTGGAGGCACGTCGTTTGATAAAATTATACTGTGTTCTTCCGTAGAAGTGGGCGTCCTTACTTGCGAAAATTTGACGGTCCTGGATAGGGAGAGAAGAATTTGTGCGAATTCTCCCGCAATTGTTGAAGTCGGTTAGTACGTTCGCTCGATAGGTACCGACGATACGCCTCCAGATCCGCTGCTGCTTCAGCTGGGCCAACTCCATATTCCTGATGAACGTCAGAAAAAATTCGAAGAAGATGATCGGGATCCGTTGGCAATCCTTCCGACGCGAGGACCATCCTAATGCTGGTTGGTGTGTTGCCATCAATGCAGATATTCGCAGGCTGGTCCTTCATGTATGCCAGAAACAGTCGGACGATCTTCATGATGTTGGGATCACGCAGTCTTGCTTTTAGGAAGCGGCCATCACCCTCAGCTGATTGTTGTGTTAAGGTGACGATGGGTGGTCGCAAGGGATCGAGTGACCAGCCAGGTGATTCAGTTAACGTTGATGATGGTGCAGTATTTGTTGTTGGCACTGTTGGCAATTGTGTGTTGTTCTGTGGTTGTGTTTGCTTTTCAACGCGGTAGGGGTTTATGGTTTCACCCTTTCTGAAATTGATTAATTTCGGAACCGTGAGAGCAGCGATTGGGTGGTCGGTGTTAGGTGGCGGACCCGCGAATTGCACTTTAGCAGTTGCTAGAAGCTGCTTGTCTGATGGTTTGATTTGGTTGTTGTTGCTTTTCTTGTTGAGGTTGGAATCCCGTTCATGTTTATTCTGTGTTGATCCTCTTTCAGCAATTTTATTTGAGTATGTGGCATCATACTTAGACCAGTCTTGGAGCCAAAGTCGTTTTTCCCGTTGTTTATAAATCGCCAACCACTATTTGGTGGTTGAGATTCAGTCGTTTGGACGGATCGTATTCTGGACATTTTTGCTCGACGTTCAGCGAAAAGTTCTTTGATGACATTATTTGCATGTTTATTGGGTGACGGCTGTGGTTTCTGCTGATGTTGAATTTGTTGATGAGCCCGACTTGGTTTATGGGTTTTGGTGTTGGATTTATGGATGACCGATGAAAGAATGTCTTCGGCTAACTCTTCGGCTAATGTTTTGTCGGCTTGCGATGAGTTTTTTTCCAGTGCTGGTCTCGATAGTTTCGACAGCAGATGAGACAGACTTAACTTCCTCCAATATTTCCTTCGATAAGAATAGGATTTCTGCATGTTTATGTTCCGTCGTCGTTGATGCTTCTGCTATTGCTGCAAATGCAGCTGATTTGGCTAATGAGGCCAATTCATTTCTGACCTCGTCAATTATTATTGGAAGTGGGTCAGGAGTGGTTGGAGGCTTCGTTGGCGTGATTGCATTTACTGCTACTTCTGCTGCCGAATTGACTGCCTTTTCAATAGCCAATGCAGAATCGTCAAAAAAGTTTTTAATTTTTTGTGACATTTTTGTATTCGATATGTTGATGTCGGTGATTGCTGAAGTCACGCGTGAGTCACACGACACCATGTGCTGGTCGAGTGCATTGCGTATGCCTTCGTTGTTTTTGTTGGACAAAGCCAACGATTCGTTTACTTCATTGAGCAGGTGCTCAATGCTTTCAAATAATACTGACACTAAGCTGAATTTACTTAGGTCAGCAGCAATACGCTGATTTGTGTCGTTTGGTGAGCGCACTGCTTCAAGAAGTTTTTCTTGTTGATGAAGCAGCTTCCGCACGTCAGCCTCCTTCATAAGGATGTCCTGGCAGTCGGCACACATTGGTACCATAAACGCGATAATAATGTGCTCCCGATGTCTTTGGACTCCAATATAAATCAAGCATAATAAATTCAATATTCTTGCATGGTTTTAAACATTGGCTTATTATATTCTTAAGAAGTAAGTTTGACACATTTCCGATTTCAAATAATTGCACAACCAATCCAAATGTATTGAGGTGTCTTAAAGGGAGCTGTTTTCTGAGCTTTATGATGGAAGAGAAATGTCCATACAACTCACTGGATTTGCACCGTACAATTTTGTATTTCCAGTCTAACTTGAAGCCACTTACCTGTAGATTACTTCAAATAATTATAGGACATTTGGATTCTACTCTTTTAGGTTTTAGGGATAACACATCTCCAGTATGACTAGCGTCCCTCAGGAAAAACGTTTCCGAAAAAAATAAATTTGCCTATCTCAGTAACAAGCAATTATTTCGAAATTCCTTTAAAGTTGTATTTTGTGTTAACATATAGATATATTATAAAAGGTACATGGACATTGATTTTTCATTGTTTTCAATGCGACGTCATCTTTCTAATATTTTGCTGTTCGGATAATTTGCGGACACCCTGTAAATAATTAAGTTTACGCAAAAAAAAATTTCTGCCTTGCACCAATAGTTGCCGTCGTGTTCCAGTAGTGGATCAACGGATGGAAGCAGTTTTTAAATGGATGTATAAAAATGAAGAAAAGTCCATGTTGCAACTTCTATGCACTTTACAATTAGGCGCGATCAAAGTTTTTCGACCATGTGGCCAAACCCAATCATAAGTATATAACTGCCACACAGATAACACGATAGTGTAGTAGAGCAGCTATCTATCAACTGCGAAATACTGAGCCGATCATAGCCGTAGACACAATTTGCTTTGCTCTGTATAGTCAGTCCACATTATCCATCGTCCGCGTAAGGTCGTCGTCCGTCCGTAGATTTGCCTGTAGAAGAATAAAACACGAAATAGTTGAGAAATACAGTTTACATTCGTTCCTTAAAATAAAGTTTTTTCTAGTCTAAGTGAATCAGTTTTTGTACTTACCTTGCCTGAAGCACCTGTCCGCGTTTGGTCCGTGCGTCTGATCCTTCCTGATCGAAAATTCCAGTGTTTCGTGGCGATGTTGCTGGTCTGTCTCAGCTAACAGACACAATTTGCACTGTGTACAATTTGCTCCAAATCATTACGGTGCTGAGGCAGGCGTGAAATTTCGTTTTGGATACAACAGTCCAAGATATGATATTTATGCTTCATTCGAAAGATATTAGTTGCTGTTCCGAGGGAAAAATGTTAAAGCTATGTAAAAATTTACCAATTTGTTTAAAATTCCTTATATCATTCCCGAACGTCTACTACTGGAGCACAAACACAACTACTGGAACACGTGTACCAATAGTGGCTCAATCAATTTCATGTTAAAAAATTAGTTTTGTCACTTTTTTTATACTTTTTTCCATATATTAGCGGTTGAAATCTTTCTGTTGACGCCAAAAATTCTCTGTTAAGGCTTTTCGTTATTTTGTTACGATTTTTTAAAGCTTACGTAGTCCACTAATGGCACCGGCACCCTATACAAAATTCGAAAAATGTATTTGGAAAAATACGAACCACAGAGAGTTTCAATTGGGCGTGTAATCACAGAGATATGGACAAAACACGTTTGTATGTTTTTTAAGGATGAACCCAAACTTTTGCATGGGAGTATACATCATACAGAGTGATGAACCCAAACTTTTGTACTATAGCTTGCATGACTATTCTAATAATTTTGAAAAATTTTCAGATTTTTCTGCCAGAATTTTGCAAGTACTTTTCAAAGATTATGAGATTGCGGTTCTAATGCCGTACCGGTTTGAAATGTTAGTCGATCCAATTGTGAGAAAATTAGCCATTTTTTTAGGGATTTTATTTTGAGTTTTGAAAAGTTAAGTGAACAAAATTCAATATTTCTTGTCAAAATACCTACAATATAAGAATAACTCATTGCCTTTCGAATGAGAGTTCTAACTAGATGTGTAATTCTAATAACTATCAACATATTCATAACATTCTATTTTAAGAAGTTTATTACCATTTGGATGATATTTGTAGCATTTCGTGTAAGTATTGAGTTAGTGAACTAAACTTGCAAACGAAACTGGAATAGATAGCATCGAGTTATAGAGGTATGGACTTACAGAGAGATCAAGTAATATTGACTAATTATAAAAAATATTGACCACCTGCTAAACAAGCGGTAACGTTTTAATCTTAACATTTTTTTATTTGATTTATAAGTGTGTAAACGACAAAAAACGACTGTTGAATCATCTCGACCTCAATTCACTTTCAATTCTACTTTTTCCTAAGACAGAGATTTGAGACTAATCACTGGTTCAAAGTGCAGTCTGGGGCGTTATTATCAGAAAAAAATCTTCATCGAACCTGAGCTCACCAGTTGCTTTCTAAACAGCATATCTGAACCAATTCAAAAAACCTTAGTGTCCGTTTTGAAGTTATATCTTTTATACTGTAATTATTTAAAGAAATATATCATCAAAACTTTATTTAAAAAATGATTATCTAGTGATTTGTATAGGGGGTCGTGAAAAGAATCAGTCGTAAGAACAATTTGAGTTGTAATTATGTTTTTGAACAATACAATGTCTAGATGTACTGATCCGAGATATTCGGCAAAGTTGAAGCATGGATTGAAAACATTCCAAAATGGCCATTCAAGTTTTCATATACTGATAATAGGTGGCAACACTACTCGATTGTTATCAAAAGAGCCAGACAAATATGAGGGTGTTATATGCAGATACCAATAAATTTTAAAGATTTCGATGCCGAATACAGTCTAGCGTATTGGGGGTCGGGGGATCGAAGCTGACCAGAACGATTCCATTATTTTTCACAAATTCTACATCTTTTCTTCTTCTTTTTTTCTGGCGTTACGTCCCAACTGGAACAAAGCCTGCTTCTCAGATTAGTGTTCTTATGAGCACTTCCACAGTTATTAACTGAGAGCTTTCATTGTCGATTGACCATTTTTGCATGAGTATATCGTGTGGCAGATACGAAGATACTCTATGTCCTGGGAATCGAGAAAATTTCCATCACGTAAAGATCCTTGACCAGCGGGATTTGAACCCATGGTCATGCTGAATAGCTGCGCGTTTACCGCTACGGCTATCTGGGCCACAAAATTTTACATCTCAATATGTCCAAATTGACTTTTGTGTCTACGAACTTCATGTTTTATTTTCGATCACATTTAGCCAGAGTGATCATTCATCTTTAATTGAACTAGAAAAGTTACAGGTATTCAAAATCATGAAGATTGAGCCGTTGCATGCCTAGTTTTGGTACAAAAACTGAAATGTCCCACAATACGGGTATCTCCGGTGGTCATTCGTGGGTTGTTTCGGTGGGCCAAAAGGACCAAAGTGATCATTCAACAATAATTGAACTAGCAGAGTTACTGGTATTCAAAATCATGAAGATTGAACCTGCCTACTTTTGGTCCAAAAACTTTGTGGTCCTATATTACGGGTTTCCCGGTGGCCATTCCGGTGCTCCAAAAGGACCAGAATAACCATCTATTCATCTTTTAGCGAAATATTTCCAAGCATAAAAAATCGTATAGAATTGGACACAATTCATTTGGTTTTGAGGTATAAATCTGAGAAATTTCATCGAATTGTCCAGCCACCCCCCGGCACCCCAGGATCCGATTCCGCATGGACCATACTGAACCGAATTTTTCAGGAAATATACGTCGGTATATGGTTCCTTATTACAGAAAAAAATTATGTCAAAATTGCCATCAACCGAATAGTACCGATGTGAATCACATATACAGAACTGCGATCGAAACTTACTTTTCGGATGTTCCGGGGTTCCGGAACCGGGTATGAATAACTAAGTGATTTGAGAATCTCTATTCACAGTCCACATGCATACCTATTCAACGATATAAGGACGGTTAAGATTACTTGTTTAATTACGAAACTACAGGTTGTCAAAGTATGGGTTTCTAAAGGGACTCTTTTCAAATGTAGCAGGTCACGGTGGCCACAGTGACCAAATCCGGATCTCCGGGAGGGTTTCTGAAACTATACATGTGTGCCCTTCATTTAGGAAAAACAGAACTAAATTCGGTCAACACACTGATTTTGGCGAGCTGTTTGAATTTTCGGTTCAAAAACGACCCTAAGTCACAATTTGTAACTTTTTTTTATGGAAGCTCCCCTAGGGGTCATTCAAAACTTTTGTTCCCGCAAAAACAAAATTTCCCACAAAAAATATTTGTCAGAAAGTTTCAAATTGCTTGGTTATTGCAATCAAAACTAACATTGATTTGAGTATTGAAATGGGTCGAAAATGACCCAAGGTTCTTACTAAGGTTAATAGATGGCGTCTTTGAGAAAATTGTTTATTCTAGCCAACAGGTTTGAGATTTTGCCAACAGGTGTCATAAAACATTTATTTTGCAAATATCTTAGGATCCTGACTACTTGGAAAAATGACGCTTTTGTCAAACTTGTTCAGTTAGTCAAGGGTTATCATTGTTCGTGCCCTGCAAATCGATATTTTGCTCCCAAGCGGCACTAGTGAGTTTGGCTTTTTCCAAAAAAAAATATCTCACCTGTTAGCTGGAATAAACAATCATTACGAAGACGCCATTTCTCTTAGTCAGTGATTTACAAACTTTTTAAACTTTCGCCTCCTTCATATATTTGTCTTCGCCAAAAAATGTCATCGACTTGCATATCCATAAAATCATAATACAATAACTATTATGTACATTTAAAACATTTTCTTGCATATCGATAACCCACCATTATTAGGAATGATTTACTGCACTGTAATTTATAAGAGCAATCAGTTTTCGTTACAAGTTCAGCCCAGATTCAACTATTTAAAGATAATGTTTGCATGAGCGCCAACTTGTGCGGAAGTTGTGGGTGAAGCTCTTCAAAATTGAACCAAATGCAATGTGTTTAGAGCAAACGTACTTCTGTGCACATGAACATGTCATGTTTGGATGAACTGCATTAATTTTGTTTGAAATTATGCGTTTTTGGAAGGTCCGTAATATGATTTATTCAATGTGATTTATTTGCTACATATTTCTAAGATTACTTCAATAATTTTAAGAAATTGTGAATAATAACTGTAAGACGTTTCTGGGTACGCTTTTATATCCAATGACACTGAAAAAATATATGAAATTCCAGAATGGTTTTCAACTGCTTTTTCAATGAAATATATAAAAAGCGTTTATTTTTTCAGATTTTTTTGGACGTTCTGAAGGTTCAAATCCGACGCATCTCTGATGTTTCTTCAAATCCATTTTAAATAGAGTGTTCAAAATCAAGTTGTTTTATCGTTGAAATCAAATTTTTGTCTGCTAAGTTTTTCAATTTTAGATTTATACCATAAGAAATTATAAGAGCGAGTGCAACCGAGACTAGGTACAGTACTGGGTACTGTTAGCTTCCTAACCTCCCGTTTCCCACACAAAAAATCCTTATATAAAATATTGGGCATTCGTAAAAATAAATAGGAAGCGTTGTGTTTGGATGGGCATCTAATTCTTCCGAAAGAGGTGTCGAAAAAGGACCACGTGTTTATTGAGCTGATATCGAGTTCAGGTTAACTTCCTCTAGTGGCGTAGGGGTAACGCGCCCTAACTAGAGATCAGGGAGTCGTGAGTTCGATTCTCACCTGACGTGTAACTTTTTCGCAAAACTTCACATCAATTTGTCCATTGATTTCAATTGCAAAGTAATGTTTAGTTTTTCGGTTGTTGTCTACTAAGTTATAAAGTCATTGAGCTGGAAGCACTTCTTAGTTTTATCTGGTACACTTTTTGGCACAAATTCAACAATGCAAATCCATTCCAAGCGATGAAATATGATATTTGTTGAAAGTTTCAAAACTCTTATGAACATATTAGCAAGAATAAACATTATATTAAACTCAAAGTTCGTTTTTCATAAATCCGATATTTCAATCCTGTATGCCTATGAAACCTAAGCCGAGTGGTTAGAGTTCACGGCTACAAAGCAAAGTCATGCTGAAGGTGTCTGGCTTCCATTCCCGGTCGGTCCAGGATCTTTTCGTAATGGAAATTTCCTTGATTCCCTGGGCATAGAGTATCATCGTACCTGCCACACGATACACGAATGCGAAAATGGCAACTTTGGCAAAGAAAGCTCATAAGAACACTAAGCTAAGAAGCAGGGTCCCAGTGAGGACGTTGATGTCAAGAAGGAGAAGAATGCCTATGTAACAAACTTTTAACCGATAACATGTAGTGTTCTCTTTTGACATGTATTCAGTTGTAGAAGCCCAGTAAACATGTTTAGGAAGAAAAATAAATGTTTGATTACAATCTGAATTTCTTTAAATTAAAATACTACAAAAACTCATAATTTTAATCCTGTTTGCTCATATTTACAAATTTGAAGAGATGACACGTAGTTTTTTTTTTTACAAAAATTTGAATATCAAAGTCTTGTGAATATGCTTGAGCAGAAATCAAAATCTTTGATTACACCCCAAATTTATTTTACTTAAAAACTACGGAACCCCCTATTTTTTAAACCTCTTAAAGGTAAATCAAAATTTATAGAGAAGACATGTAATTTTTCTACATAAATTTGCTTGTTGAAATTCATTAAACATTTTTGCGTAGAAACCAAACATTTTAATTACACTCAATTTTTTTTTACTAAAAATAACGAAAATATTACTTGTGACAACTGTTTATTTTCTGTAAATATAAATTTAATGAGATGACTTGTGAAAATTCTTATTTAGAAAAAAAAACTCATGTCATCGCGAATAGGCTTGAATGAACATTTTTTTCTGAGATTTTAAGTATAAGAAATTTTGAGTGTAATTTAGAATTACTATTATTGCTTATGGAATGAACGTTGATTTTCAGGCAATTTAAATAAAATTTAAAGTGTGTTGAATATCTATTATTGACCTCTACAATCCATTTAATGTCGAAAATAACACACTTCATAGCAATGAATTTCTGTCGACAGGTAAACAGACTAAAGACAAGTTTAACCTTTCAGTCGTCGCGTGGTTGACCACCGTCAGAACCACCACGCTGGAGTTGTAATCGTAATGCGAGGTTTTTTTTACCAGTGTTGTACAAAGTACAACAGCGCGACGACTGAAGTGTTAAACCAATTTTGGCTGTTTTCAATAATAACTATTTCCACTCAAACATTTTCAATGGCTTTCTACAATAAAATGTATGTTAAAAAATCAACATGTCGTTTCTTCAAATTTGGATTTACAGGCTTGTAGGAAATAGGGGTTTGCTTAGTAAAAGAAACATGGAGTGTAATCAAAAATTTTTACTTTTTCCCAAACTGAATTTCTTTAAGGTGATTGTAGAGTACTTTGCGAAGACCCAAGCAGTCCGATTCATTTTCGCGCGCTCGGAGTGTATTTTCGCTGGCTTTGTTCGATTGGGTAATGCTTTACGAAGGCCAGAGCAGACTGCGTGGTCTTTTGATTCGGTTGCATGTTCCGGTGGGACGCGCAACGGAGTCTAGACCAATCGTGTTCGGTTCGTGTTGATCAAGTGCGAAAAGCTTCGTGTTCAGCCGAGGATGAAATACTGATAAGATCGTTTCATGCTTATGCTTATTCATTTTTATCGTTGCTACAAGTAGCTTTTATTTTATTTTCAAACAAGCTATGAATGGTACGTCACTACAAGTGTCGACTTTTTCGCGATTCATTTAAACTTTATATACCATTATGTTTTCGTCATTGGTCAAAATAACCTTTGAATAGTTCGAAATTATGAATGTCGACGTAAGACATTTTTTTTTTGTTGGAACGTAACTTTTTTTTAATTTTATTTTAATTTTCAAACATACTTTGAATGGTTCGTCATTACATGTGTCAACAATACCCTTATTAATGTTACATATACTTTTAAAATACACAATCGTTTCTGTCTTCGTCATTACTAAAAATAACCTTTGAATAGTTCGATACTATGAATGTTGACTATTTTATAATTTCTTTCAATATATTTTTACTGCGATACAAAAATGCAACACTAGTTTTAAGTTTCGTATTTTCCCTCCTAATCCATGGATCGCATCACCGACCAAAGGTGAATCCCAGATCTTTTTCCTCGCTCACTAACCACACCTGTCCCGTAATGATTGTGGAGATGCAGAGGTATTCTCGGTCTTTAGAAGCAACGATTATTACACAATAACCGTCTTCACCCTTCCCAACTGACTGTAAGGACTTGGCCGGCGCCGTTATTGATCAATAATATGAGAGCTGCTAAAATTGCACTTCGAGAATATGCGGAAAATCCCATACCTTATTCATTTGGATCGAAGTGCAATTCTTACCGGTGCGGATCAATCACGGGGTAGCAACCATTGACATGGACAGTCAGTCTATCCTATGCTATGCCATGCTAACTGAATTTCTTTAAGGTGATTGTAAAACGAAGCCAAACTTTGAATTTTTGAGTGCACAAGACTGGAGAATATGACAACAGTTCGTGTTGAAAATCAATCAAATTACTTGCTATTTTTTTTTTCACTAGAACGTTCCTTTCAAAAGATAAAATTAATCTAGATGAGCTTTACTGTTTTGACTCATACTAAGCACACTTAAGGTCAACAGTGACTTCAAATGCATCTGATACGCAGAAATTAGTGTTCATTTTGTCTCATATTCCGAACACCTTGATTCAATTTCCGAAGATTGTACGACATTTCCCAAAATGACGTACCCCAGAACGACATTCCCCAGAAAACCATTCCCCAGAATGGTATGTTCTCCAGAAAAAAAAAATAACAAGAGATTTTTGGGGAGCTCAAATCCAGTTAAATGGTTAATAGTAAAAAGTGAACGCATTTAACTGCAAAATTCGAGGAAAACCAAATTATAGTTTTCATAGGCAAAACATTTTCGTATTTTTTAAACGACATTTTTTTTCAATCTTTCTTTTTTTGACTGGAGAATCTTTAAATCCAAAATTCTAGAAATTCATCAAATACAGCGCCATTTTTGGTCAGAAATGCAATTCGAACCTTTTCGACAATTTTTATATATTTTTGACGATTTTCTCCTTACAATCTTCAAGCACGTTTAGTCACTCCTTAGAGTTGATTAACTTTATTCAAATGTTTGCAGTATTTTATTGTAGTCTGATTAATATGGGCCACCCTAGTGCACAAAGACTACGATCTTTTGTAGCTTTAGTTTTGCTATGAAAGGAAGTTACCAAAGACAAGAGAAATTTTCTAGTGTAATTGTATTCCATTAATCTACATAATTACGAAGACAATACACCTAGGAATAACAGCATATGTTCAAAAGAAGGGAAAATATTCTATGAAACCAGAAAACATATTCCATCAATTTATTTTGTATACAAATTACCCTTTGAAAATACAATTAGAAAGAACAATCAATTTAAAAAGAAGGAAGAATAACTATGGAAACAAACAAATCCAATAGCTTGGGTCAAGTTTGATCATGAACATAGTATGACATATGTAAGAGCAGCTTATATTAAACGGTTGTGCTACTTTTCCTCGAATGTCGGTTCCCCAATTGTCGTTTCCCCGAACGCCAGTTCCCAGGATGCCAGTGCCCCGAACAACCCGTTTCCCCGAATAGCCTAGTTCCCGAACAGTTTTTAAGCTCTTATAATTGTCATTACTTTTTGTGTTTCAAAGTGGTGAACGAACCGGTCATCTGATATGCACCCTTCTTCACTTCATTAGCGGTTCTTTCGAGTTTCACCATCATCGGCATTTTTGGCAAGATGTATTCAGTCGAGGATGACGTTATAATCCATGTTGTCTTCTTCTTTTACTTGCTTATCATTCATTCTAGTTCAGCACCCAGTCCTTCAAGACTATTCTTGCACCTGTTTGAACTGCATCACTTTTCGGGGAAACGAGTCATTCGGGGAAATGTCTTTTGGGGAAACGAGTCATTCGGAGAGGTGGCATTCCGAGAAATGATATCAAATGTTGGTTTGACAGCTGCTACGGATTGATTCGACTTACTTTGTACGAGTATACGAGACGAAACAAAATGTACGAGGAAACTCATCAATCTGACGATTTTATCCACCATGTCTTGTGGGTTTGATGTAATTTGTATGAATCAACGAGTTATTGCGTTAACTTTTTTGCGATTTCTGGTTGTCTGGGTAACAGTAGTACAATCATGTTAAGTAGATGTAAAATTGTTAAACAGCATTTTCCCTTAAGATTTTGGTTAGGTCTGCCGATATACCACGTAGTCATTAATTTTGGATTTTCAAAGCACCTTCTGCCCCCTTCGTGATCTTTTGTCCGTACAAACGTTTTGAAATTTGTAAGGGCCGTGCCTTTGGCCAACAGTGAATGGTGCACTACTGTGCACGGTAAATGGTGACATAGAACGGTACGAGGCGACCTTAAATGAAATTTTCAAACATAATTTTTGAGTGATTTTTTGTTTTGCATCACTAGTTTTAGATTTTTCCTTGAATAATGATACAATTTTACGCTACGTAGTGGTATTCTAGTACGCTTCAAATTATTTGGAAAAGTAATATAAATTTTTGAAGTGCAAATTTTTCTAAAATGCACGGTGAATGGTAGCTTGACGGTAGGACATTTCCCAGAAAGTCAAACCCCAGAACGACATTCCCCAGAATGACGTTCCCCAGAATGGGACATTTCCCAGAAATCCATTCCCCAGAATAGGACATTCCCCAGAATCGTTTTAATACGTTTGTAAAGAGTGGAAAAATGGTTGTTTAGTGTTTTTGTCAGAAAAAAATTACTTACTGAATTGATTCGAATTCCCAGTAGCTTCGAATTCCGGACACAGACGTCAATTCACCCAAAATATTATTTTGTTAAAATCATTATTATGGATCTCAAGCAAATAAAATCGGAATTGAGTTGAAAAAAACCTTTTGGAGTGTTTGCTTCCTTTTTCTCAGGCAAACCATCTAAGCGGCTGTCCATAAACCACTTGGTCATCTATGAGGAGGGGGGGGGGGGAGGTTCATAGATTGGCCAAAGACCACGGCCCATACAAATTTCGAAACGTTTGTACGGTCAAAAAATCACGAAGGAGGAAATAGGTGGTTTTGTGGCTACGTGGTTCATCGGCAGACCCAACCAAAATCTTAGGAGGAAAATGCTGTTTAACAATTTTACATCTACTTAACACAGTTGTACTACTGTCGTTTCCCTGAATATCATTCCCCTGAATGCCACCTCTTCGAAAGACCCGTTTCCCCGGAATGTGATGCAGTTCAAACAGGTGCAAGAATAATCTTTAAGGACTGAGTGCTGAACTAGAATGAATGATAAGCAATTGAAAGAAGAAGATAATATAGATTTTAACGGCATCCTCGACTGAAAAAAAAAATACATCTTGCCAAAAATGCCAATTATGGTGAAACTCGAAAGAACCGCCAACCAAGTGAAGGAGGGTGCATATTAGATGACCGGTTCGTTACCACCTTGAAACACAAAAAGTTATGACAACTATAAGAGCTAAAAACTTTTCGGAAACTAGGCTATTTGGGGAAACGGGTTGTTCGGGGCATTGGAATTCTGGGAACTGGCGTTCGGGGAAACGACATTTGGGGAACCGACATTCGAGGAAAAGAAGCACAACCGTTTAATATAAGCTTTTACTAAATATTCCATACTATGTTTTATGATCAAATTTGACCCAAGCTATTGTTTTTTTTTTGTTTTCTTAGTTATTTTTCCTTCTTTTAAAATTGGCTGTTCTTTCCAATTGTACTTTCAAAGGGAGATTTGTGTAGTGTAATATTTCTTATATGTACAAATTAAATAAATGGAATTTGTTTTTCGGCTTTCATGGCATATTCTCCCTTCTTTTGAACATATGCTTACACTTTCATAATTTTGAACATATGCTTACACTTTCATAATTTTGAACATATGCTTATGCTTATGCAATTTTCTACTGATTCTGGTTCTGGAGTTCTGGTGAGTATGGCGGATTGTCTTACTTGGGGACGCCAACTTCGTACTAGAGGCATTCTGGGTTATGCATTTGGCCAAGTTTCGAATCATAAGGTTCGGATAGCGCTTGAAGTAATCTTTCACTTTCTGTACTTTCTCGAGGTCGTCTGCGTCTCTTTGAACGGTTTTGTTAAACGTAAACATTACACTCTGAACAAGTTTTGCCAAAACTTCTTATTTTTTTACATTTGTAATAGAATATTATACACTAAAAAGTGTTACATTTTTTATTCAGTATCGAGTAAACCATCTGGATTTTGAAGCTACCAAAAGATAATCAAAAGGTCAAAATTAGAGTGGGATATAGAAGAATTATAAGAATAATAACCATGGGCATCTCAAATTTTTACCAGTCCAAAATAAGAAACGCTGCACAATTAGCAAGTTTTTCACTTGTCTTTTTATATTGCTACCCTTAAGCTACAGACAGTCACTCATTCGATTCGATTTTTCAGCGTACGCCACAATCTCCACTTTTTCCGACATGATCGGTTCGGTTCCAATCTCACAACCGAGAACCCCGCTTTTCCGCTAGTAGATTACACTCAATTTGTTATAAAAGATTGCAGCAGCTGGCTCTCTCCAGTCAGTCGTTCGGTTACGTTAGTCCTGTAAAAATCGTGAAGCGGGAACCGTTTTGGCACGCTAAGCTAGTGTGGACTGAGCAACGCGGGTCGGTACGCTCTCCAATTTCCCTCCTCCACGAGCTCGGTCTCTAACACTTGGCTCCCTATCATCAGCCCTGGGCTGGAGGTGCACAGTGGTTCAGCACTCGAAAAACATGAGTTTTTTTTTAGTTTATATGTCTATACGTGATTTCAGAAGAATGGTTTCTTATGAAGAGTTGAAGAGCATCTAAGCTATATTATATAACAGTATTAGTGATCTATCCATCTAGCAGTGCTGCGTAAAAATCATTTTTTCAATATTTCAAATCGGACAGCTGTCTTCAGCAAAGTTGAGCAAAGATAATGAATATTTGAGTTTTCTCTCTTCAGAAATCAACATTGTATAATCATTTGTTCACGAGTTACAAACCATAGTGTATAAAATACACCTTCAAGAAATTTGGTAACGATAACTTTTGTATGAAGTAGTTTATAATCAAAAATCCGTTTTATTTTTGAATATATCAAACATTTAACACTAACTCCTTTGAAAGTTATAAACGATTAAAGAAAAAAAAAACAGTCACTTTTGATATAAAATATAAATAAAAGCGGCAAACCAAACAAATTCCATTAAAAAAACTAGCTGACTTTGTTCCAATTCAATTTAAGGATTATTATAAATCGACCCATTGATAGTATTTCTCACATTACTGTTTATAATTATCATTTCAACAATTAACCTAAAGAGTAAAATCTAAATGCATGATTTTGTCCTTAATAAATGACATTAACTAAAGATGTTTAAAGACTGATAGCAGTTCTCTTTTTAGTCTCAAAAAGAGGCTAATTAAAAAAAAGTTTTTTGTACTCTCTTTTATAGGCAAAATGGTCTTTTAAACCACTTTTCAACAGTTAACAGTCAATTTCTTCTTAAAGTTCTCAAGGAAATAATTCAGGAACAAGTTCAGGATTTCGTCTAGTGATTTTTCAGAGGTTTCTTCTGAAACCAGGGAAAGTTTCTAAAATTGTTTAAGAAAATCACCTAGACATCCTTCCACCAATTCTTCCGGGATTGCGTTGAGAGGTTTCTCAGACTATTTTAAATCCATCGGAAACTGAATAAAAATGCACGCTTTTTGGATTCTGAACCACTGTGCGGTTGGGAAGGTGCCGAAGCTTTCCCGGAGAGGCACAGAGACAGAGGTTCCACGCGCTTAGTAGAGGCTTCGGGCTAGCAGCAACAGTTCTGAAAGCTCCATTAGCTTTCCCGCCGTCGTTCGGTCTGGTTGTAATCAACGGGGTCTCTTCGTGTCGGAACAGTGCGATTCTCTAAACGTGCTTGACTTTATTCTATCCGGTGGAATAGAAGCAGCATCCAGCAGCAAAAATTAAGTGTCTAAGAGCTCTCGAAGGCAGAGACAACAAGTTGCTGGAAACAGTTGCCTTTTTTTCTCACTTGTGGCCCGGAGGCAAAGAAAAAAAGGTGCTCTTTTGGGATTGAGTTGGAAAATTGTTTTACATACTATACTGGTGGATTTGCCTTGAGGTGGTGTTTGTCGCTTATGTGGGCGCGTGTGGATTTGCATTTTGACCGGAGGCCAAAAAGAAGAGAAGCTAACGGAGCTGTGATGTGAGTGAACATGTAGCATTAGAGTGGGGCTTAATTCCGAAAACGTTTAGTAGTCTGAATTTTCATGGTGAAATGTAATAATCGGTTCAACAATAACTAAAAAATGAGACTTTTCGGTGAAGATTTAGATGTGACGCAAATGGCGTAAGTGCAGTTTTGATGAATTCAGTGAATTCCGTTGGTATGATTTCGAAATTTTTGATCTTTTTGGAATCTTGAAGAGCAAACTACTACTTTAGCATCGTGATATCTCCGTTGTTTTCAGCGATATTTGACAAAACATCTTCTACGAACGTGATTGTTTACCGTTGACAGACTATTGAAAAATCCGAATCACCATATGAATGGATGAAGACGACTCATGAGCTAGCTGAAAGCAAGAAAGTGCAAAGAAAAAGAGTAAAAAGAATTAATACAGAAGTAGGTAAGGAGAGGGCTCCAATATCCTGAGACTAAAATTCGGCTGAAATTGTCTAGGCATCAAAAATTTTGCTTTTTATAGCATGAGGACTTACTTCACGAGCGCTTCCAGGAGGTAAGACAATTATTCTCAGCTAAAATACTTAAAGGATTTCTCCCGGAATTTTCTAAGGATTGCGGTATGCATTATTTTAAGAATTTATCAGCGATATTTTAAGGTATTTCTGAAATTTCTTCAGAAATTACAATATGCCGATTATTTCAGGGACAGGGAGACATCCCCCAGTACCAAACAGCACCCAATAAAGTACGTCGTTCAAAACTGCTGAAATCATGATAATGTCAAAGAGTCAAAAAGTACTCGAAGAAGAGAGTTTGAAGAAAAAAAAAGCAATTTTAATTAGCAATGCAAACAAATAATCGGTGAAAATTAAAAAAAAAATAAGATCCAACTTCCCGTATCTTTTTTGAAATACTTACGAAAAAATAATGTTGTGTGAAATTTCAACTTTTTTTTACCCTTAAATCACTAAGGGTACTCCAAAAACGATGTAGGTTATGGTTATTCGGAAATTACTATGAATAAATTTTGAAAAATGTTCCGAACACATTAGATCTGTAGTGTAAATAAATACAAACTTATTCTCTCATAGTGAAACCATAATCAAGGAAGTTGCTGAAGAAACAAATCCTTTTTAAGCTTATTTTGTTTGCGATTTTTGTAGAAGCTTGCAGCGCTATTACCCCATATGCAGCTAAATAATAGAAAACAAAATCATGAATATTGTTTCTCCCATCCATCGTATTGAATTGCTCCCTTCAGCAACTTCCTTTATTTTGATTTTTAGAATGAGAATTCACTATGAGAGGATTCACATTTGTTCTGACATTTCAGTACTAACGACAATATGTTTCAGTTTTCTTTGGGTCATCTTTAAATCACTCCGAAAGTGTTGACAAATATAACAGGACACTATTTTTATCGTAGGGTTGGTAAGGTAGATAAGGGCAATTCATTTTGCATCTTAAAATATACACTCAAATACGATTCAAATTTTAAAAATATTTGAGAAACCAATCTCCCATATGCTCCTTAGCATAAATATAGTGTTCTGTGAAATTTTCAGCTTTCTAGGAGATGATTTGAAGGTGGCCCAAGGACAATATAGGTTTATATGGAAATTACTATGGAGAAATTTTGAGATATGTTCCAAACACGCTAGTACTGTAATGTAAGTAGAAACTTATCATCCCAAATTGAAAGCTCATTCTTCAGAGCCGTGCTGAAGGTGTCTGAGTTCGATTCCTGGTCGGTCCGGAATCTTTTCGCAATGGAAATTTTCTTGACTTCCCAAAGCATAAAATATCATCGTACTTGTCACACGGTATACGAATGCGAAAATGGTAACTTTGGCAAAGAAACCTCTCGGTTAATAACTGTGAAAGTGCACATAAGAATACTAAGCTGAGAAGCAGGCTCTGTCCCAATGAGGATGTAATGTCAAGAAGAAGAAGGTTAATTCGATAATTATGATAATTCTCGTGGGATTTTTTTCCTAAGCAATTTAAAAATAAAATTCTCGATTAAGTGAACCCAACGATATATTCGAAGGTTTTTCCAGTGGAAACATTGAAAACGCCTTTAAAAGTTTGTATAGTGCATGCCTAGCCCAACGTAAAGCAGCTTCATTTTGAATGGCTCGCAAAAAGCTTGAAGATCCATTTCATATCTGGCTCGTATGCTGCTCCATCAAATTAATGTTTAAACATTCCAAGTATTAAGTATTTTTCTTTTTTCATGAAACGCTTTAAAAACTCCTTCAAATTCACTCTTCAATTTCATAAGAACTTTCTCTTATTATTCCTTTATGCCCAACCCTTATTGACTCGCGAGCCAAAAATATATCCAATTTTTCTAACGAAAGAGATAAACAAATTTTTGTCTTTAAAAAATAAATGACGAGATAATTGTTTTGAGCATCCTACTAAGGATTTGATGGGAATCACACTCAGTATTCCAAAATGATCTTGCAAAGGAGCTATGCACAAAAATATGTTAGAATTTATTTCAGAAATCTTTGAATTGTGTTTTAGAAACATATCGGAGGTGTTTTAAAAATCCTGCTAAGAGTTTTGCCATAATCCCACCCACCATTAATAGGGTATCCAGCCTAGGGTTATGTGAGAATCCTGCCTCACATTTTGCGCAAATACAATGCAGGTTTCTCTAACAATTTTTTCTAGAATTCGCTCAGATTTTCCATTCTATTCTCCGTTCCTGTTCTGGACTCTGTGAGGTATTTGTCCAGGATTTTATATGAAACCTGTTGAAATTCGGTCATAAATTTGGTCAGGATCATGAGGGAGCTCTGCCCAAAATTTAGTTCTGAGGATTTTGAGAAATTTTTGCTAATGCTTTTGTGAGAATTTTACCTTAGTTTTCTATAAAACTAATTAATAGATTTGTGTTAGAATCAAGTCTTAGCGGTGATTGAAGTTAAATTTTTCCTACCAGATATTGAAAAAAGTCATGGCAGAGTGTTCAGATAATTTCAGTAAAATTATTGTTTTTTTAAGAGTGTAATTTCTAATTATGAACGTAAAATTTCATTTTGTCCATTGAAGGAAGCACCACACTAGATAACGGATGGCACTAGCCCATAACATTTTAACACTAATTAACTTCAAACTTCAACTTGGCAGCACTCTTTGTCAAAATTTCCAATATTATCAAAATTTTAAATTGAATAATATTGAATGATTCATGAATGAAAGCAATTTTGGAAGAATTGAAAACTAACGAAATGAATCACCATACTGAAATATTGGCTTAAAATCCAAACAAAGGTTTAGATAATGATCCTTGGTATGTTTGAGTTTTGAATAAGTAGCCAACGGGCCAGAAATGAGAAAAGTCTTTGAACTCTACGTGGGCTGCACATATGGCGTCGCGGGCCTTACGTTGTGAAGCACTGCTTTAAGCATATTTCCAATAGTTCCATCAGATGTTTATTCAAAGCTTCAAACCATGTTCATGGTTTTCCCAAGAATCGCTATTTTTTTCCAGGAAGTTCTTTTTATATTACTCCCCAATTCTTTATGGCAATTTCTAACGTTACATTTAATCATCCATGTAGAAATAATTTTTGTGATTTATTTACCTGAGTCTTTTTGTAATGATTGACAGGGTTCATAGCATTTGCTAGAACCCGAGACGGACAGAAATAAACCGTTTCCCTACGATTCCATTCTTTCATCATTATAGCACGCGTTTCCTTACGCCTAATACATAGGCAGTAGACTGATGCAAATTTTGAAGTTTTTGCTTCCCTATGCTTAAACGATGTCAATCATGATTAAAATGATCCTCCCAAAATTTGAAGTGATTTGGAAGAAATTTGGTTGTGCACACGCTTTTTGAAGTTTATATGGAAATTACTATGGGAAAGGCAAACCTTTTGTGTTCAGTCCTCTAGTTGTTCGTCATAATAATCTATGGAAAAGTGAACACACTCATCTCATGTGAAAACTTTCCAGCTACAACTTTGCCGAAGACCACATTTCGATGGGACGTAAGGATAATTTGTTATTATTGATAACAAAGTCTAAATCATGCTGAGATGATCATTCAATTACATTCAGAGCAACACTGCTTTTTTGCTGTAGAACATAGTAGCCTGGATTACTTTGATCTATTCTTCCCGCCAGGAGCACCACTGTTGCCTGCCGAACAGTTGGTGAAGCATGTTACATGCAAACCAACTTTATGATGATAAACAACAATTTATCCTGACGTTAAATCAAAAAGTGGTCTTCGGCAAAGTTGTTGCTGGGAGGATTCCACATTAGAAGAATTTGTTCACTTTTCCATAAAATATTATGACGGAGAGATAGAGAGCTGAACACAAAAGATTGGCGTTTTCCATAGTAATCTCCATATAAACTTCAAATGGCGTGTGCACAGTCAAATTTCTTTCGAATCACTTCAAACTTTGGGAGGATGCTATTTACCATAATTAAAATCGTTTAAGCATAGGGGAGCAAACATTTCAAAATTTGCATCACTCTAATAGGCAGTCTGCTAACCAAACCAGCAAGCCTCTCTACCATCAAAATTACCCCCCTTTCACCTTTCTCGCATGAACTGGCGAAGACGCATTGTTATATACGGTCTACCGTGGGATCCATTTGAATGCATCATCAATTCCTCCCCTTCCCCTCATAGGTCTGCATTCTGACGTGGCAGGCACCATTATCGCCTAAAAATAGAAGATCACCAGCACTTATACACTGAGGGTGTCTGTTAGTCCCAAGCAGTCATTCAGTTGGTTCCTTGTGTAAGTGCAGCTGATCTGGCGATACTGGAGTAGCAGCCATGAGCGGCCAATCAAAGCTCAAGCTTCATTTACTTGAGTCTATTTGTAATGCGTTCTGACTGAATTTTCCTAGGTGATTTTCAGTGGAATTCTGCAAATACTACAGCATATGGAAGGGAATACACCGTACTAAGCCATAAAATATCTTCTCATAGAGTATTGCAATATTATTTATTATATTCTCAATGTGCACATTTTAGCATGTCTCATATCATTACTTAAATTAAATATATAAAACATTAATCTTAGCAATATAAGCTTGCAACGATTTTTGTCTAAGATTGTTAATAATTTTAATTGACATTTGTTCTAATCTATAGAATTCTAATGTTAAAACATTAGAATTCTATAGATGTATCTCATTAGTTTTATACCAGGAAGTGAGTTCATAATCATTTTTAAAATTTTATTCTGAGTTTTCAGCAGATCTCTCTATCTGGTATTACAACAGCTAGTCCATCTTAGTACAGCATACAACACGGCTTTTCTGAAAATCTGTCTGAAAATCAATAACTTGTTCTTAAGACATAGTTTTGTTTTTGTGAAAACAAGTTGTTAAAGACATTCTATATATTTGTAACATTTGGTTTGATTGCCTTCAATATGATTTTTGAAAGTTGAACTTTTATCTAGTATGAGCACTAGATACTTAAGTTCATCTGATCCTGCTCATTAAGACAACATGTCCACTTGAAGTTTTGAAATAAAGGGCTTTTGCTGCCTTAAACAACACCAGCCCTTACAGGGAGTCTTTCAGATTTGGAGTTCTGATAATTAACCTGAAGTGTACTATTTGACAGATATTTTTGGATTATTCTCACAATGTACGTTGGAAATTTTTTGATGTTTTCGTTGATGTTCTGTTCAAAATGAACTTTTCAAAAAGTTTACTGGTGGAGAAAAGCAACCTGATTGGATGATACAGCTTCTGTAGGATTTTGTGGTTTTAAATTGGTACAACCTTGTCATTTTTTCAATTGCCATTTGAGTTCTCTCGATCAATTCATTTAGTTCGGGTAGTTTATTTGATCATTCTCAGTAATCAGTCAGTGAATTCTGTTTGATCCTTCGAACTTGACGCTTGCTCCTGTGGGAGCGGGCGTTGAGGGTAGGATCAAACATGTCGCGCGTCGTTCGCGTAGCACGGTGGAATAGTATCGGATCGCGTTAGTAGTGTTTGATCCTTTGTTCGCGCTCGTTTTTTCAACTTTTCCGGTGAATATCCTTGGATTTTTATACAGACAAACTACTCGGAACCCTTGACGAACAAAACTGAGAAAGAATCCTTCAAATCCGTTCGTAAGTCATTTCGTGACATACAAACACCATTCCATTTTTATTTATATAGATATTTCAAAATAAATATATATCGTTGACCAAAACGAATCCCTACCCCATATCCAACTCCCAGTGTTTACTTGTGGAAGTGCAGAAGACTCCTCGGCTTCCATAAAGCAAGTAACACGTCAACACTTCCCTCCCATCCCCAAATTGATTTGCATTCGGGCATTGTTTGTTATAATAATGAGAGCACCAATACTTACACATTGAGGATGCTACTGATCCCGAGTAGTGTCTGTTGGTTCCCTGTGTGAGTACAGCTGTTCTTGCAATAGCGGAGTAGCATTTGCGGGCGATCAATCATGCTCATGTTCATTCTCAGTAGTCAGTCAGCGTAAGCTATCCAAAGGCAAAAAATCGCATTTTTAGAATATTTTTTGTGAAATATGGAGATAAAATCCTTAAAGGTTGTAAAAACAATTAAAAAACTTAATAAACTGCAAATACGCCTTTTGCGATAACTCTTACACCAAAAATGATTATATTTTCACAAGATGTCTTTTTGGGACCGATGATCAAGTTTTGCAATTTTAAACTAACCAAAGTTTTTGGGAAATAAGCCCCACCCTAATGTGGAATTGAGATGTCTACATCTGGCCAAGTGTAACTTGCCGTCGCCGAGTGTGTGACGAGAAATTTAATAAGTCAGCGTTTTCCTCTCGCTTCGGTGGCGTAGAAAGTGAAATTGGAAAAGCATTTTGTTCCGTTCTGCAACGAGGAAAATGAAAAATCACGTACGGTTCCCCGTGGTGCTGGAAGAAGAAGCATCTTGAAGCTGGTTGAGGAGAGGCGAGAAAAGAAAACCAGATTCGTGCGGAGATGATTGGATAATAGAAAGTGACGGTTAGTGTTTTCGTGCAATGTGCGTCGAATAAGAAGTGTTATTTGTACTACCAAAGTGGCAAAGTTTTATGTGGAGGTCGTGAGACTTGTTACAGCCGTCGGATTTTATCGATGGGCCGGCAAGATTGTATTGAAAGGTAGGTATTAGATGTGTATTAAAACATAGGTAGCTGTAGTTTTAATCAAAATCCAATGAAAGATAATTATATTTCCTTACAATATAACCGTACGGAAGCAGACAGTGTACACTAGAGCGGCTTATATTACTAATTCATAAATTCCCATCTCCTATATAGTCCTTATAATCTTTATGATAAAATACAGATGCGCTTTGCGAAAAAGGACCACGTGATTACTGAGCTGAAATCGAATTTAGGTTAACTCCTGCGTCCATGAGTCCTCTCGTGGTGCAGGGGTAACGCGCCCTATCTAGTGAACAGGGAGTCCTTAGTGCGATTCTCACTGAGAAGACGTGTAACTTTTTTGCAAATTTCACACCAATTTATCCATTTAAACTAGAGTGTCCATCCCGGGACATCCCGGGACAAAAAATCCCAGAATTTGACAAATTTCGGGATTTCCCGTTTCCCGGGATATTCATTCTGACATCCCGGGAATCCCGGGATTCCCGAAATGTACGTAGAATTGGATGAAAACCACTAAATTTAAATGAACAACAATGACATTCCGCACTATCAAGCCTTATTTGATAAAATAGAAAAGCATCATGCAAAAGAGAATAAACGAGTAATTAGTTTCATGAACCTAGTAAGAAACACATATTTTCATTAGTCTAGTTGCAAATTTCTTTTCAAACATTAGCCGGTTCTATCATCCTAGGCTGAGAAAGCAAATTTGAAAGTAATTTGAAACTTTAGTCAATAATTTTGCATGAACTTCTACAATACCTCCAATGATCTTTAGTCGTTTCTTTAGAACAGTTTCAATTACTTTTCAAATGTTTGAAGCAAATTGCTTTAATATTATGACTTAATTTTTTACTATACTTCCATTCATAAGTGATATAGAGAATTTGAAAAATCCCTAGCCAACCCGTAATTAGTCAAGCTAAGTTAAGATTTTTGTTCATCAGAATAAGAAACTCATACCGTCAAACGGGGTAACTTGCAACAATTTTCAACTTCAAAGCTATATGGATGAAAAATTTGAGGATTGAGATCAGATAAAAACCATCCGGTGCCCTAATCGCCACGTAAATAATACCTCGCGGTATAAATTTCATCAGTTTTTGGTTTTCTGGGATCAGGAGAGACGAAAAATATACATTTTTAATGCTACCCTTGATGTGGGGTAACATGCAACATACAGTGCTACCTAAAGTGCACTATTAAAAACTTAACCTATATCATATTATTATGATCATTTATTAATTGTCTGCAGTAAAAGCATGACAATAATTAGAAACAGGCTACTTCACTCTTAGAAAACTTATTATTATAGATTGAACTATGAGTATTAAACCAATTCGATTGATAACTCCATTGGCATTGCATAGGGTGTCAACATTAGAAAATTCTAGCATATCATAAGTCTTGACAGTTATTGGGAACCCATTAAAACGTTTTAATGCAACCTTTCTTCGAATACGATGGTATTTTAGGCTATACTTCACATAACTTATTAATTTCCACATATTTAAATCAAAACGTCGTATCACATAGTAATATGTATGTCTTAAAATTGTGTCTGTTAGTGTTTTGACATAACTTCAATCAAATTCCATGCAGAAATTTCCCTAAAGCAGGTCTACAAGTTGTTTTTTATACAGATTCTCAAAATTATTCATTATTTCCATGAAGAAAATAAAACATAATCTAAGAAGAATGCATTCATATATATTTTTTTGATATTTAGTACCAAACGTGTATTGAATTGAATGACAAACACAAATTTTTATGTCAATGGACAAATAAATGTTAAATTTTGCCTTTTCATGTTCTTTCGATGACAATCGGCAAGAAATATCAAATAATTGAGATAAATATTGCTGTTGCAAGTTACCCCATAAGGGTAGTCAAAAATGTTTTTGAATTTTTATAGTGTTTAACCATCAAATTATCAAAACCTTTATAATGTCAATTTGTACATTACTAACTACAGTAACTGATAGCAAATGCCTCGAATGACATATTTCTACCGTGTGTGTGGTACGAGGAACGTTTTTCGGCATTAATTTTATACAATCCAACGTTTAATATGATTTCCATCTCCAGCAAACCAACCAAAATATAAACAATACCCAAACCCTCACCAAAATCTTCTGTTGTATACCTAAGATCAATAAATGGCGGAATAAAATATAAAAATTGAACTCAATGCTGAACGAAACGACAATTCGGTTACATGTCGAAGTGTTGCAAGTTTCACCCCTGTTGCAAGTTACCCCGTTTGACGGTACATGAAATGTGATTTGTTATAATTAACATAGGGGAACTTACGTATTCTCGGCAGCTTAAGCCGATGCCGTGCTTCTTTTGTAATTTTCTCGGACATCAGCAGATAAATTCCGTGTTTGCCTATTTACATTTATGCGTTGGTCAATCCTCTATCGATTCACACCGACAGACTTGTTAAAATGTTTTTGGAAACGTTTTGACAACGCTGCGAACATCCCTTGTCAGTGTGACTGTTGTCGGCAGCCTCATTCTCTTCGGCAACTTTCCCATAACAACTGCTGGTGAATCTCTTCGGCAGCTGCAAATCAGTCGCATTTTGAGGCGTGCTTTTTTGAATTGATGGCATCTCCGGCGATATCGTTTGTTTAGTCTCGGAAATCTCGCCAGCGGGAAGCGGGCAGAACAAAGAATCATCTGAATGTTTCCACTGATGTGTTTTGATAAAAAATACTGTGTATTTGGCGTTTGAAATTTGGTTGCCGATAATAGTCGAATGGTGCCGAATCCGTAAGTCTCCCTATTATCTAGGAAAGTCACTTTATCTTTTTTTTTTTCATTGGGAAAACATTGTTTTATTGAATTTGTATTTTTATCTCAACCAAAATACTAGTTTTATTCAAAGTTTGAGAAATCCCGGGATTCCGGGATTTCCCGGGATAAGCTTATATTTTAGTCCCGAATCCCGGGACAAGCAAAATGGCCGGGAAATGGACACTCTAATTTAAACAAATTGCATAATATATGTAATGCTTACTTATTTGGTAGCTGTTAAACTTCCACTCGGCTGGTTAGTCTTAAACCACGAATCATAATTAAAACAAGTATATTTAATCTCATAGATCATCAATTACGATTTTGAATAGCAGAAAAGGATTAACCCGTATAGGCCTGAGTGAAAGCAAAAATACTAAAACATTTACCGCTCAGCGAATACTTAACGGATTCAAATATTTTTTTGTCAGTATACTGGCCCACATATCTAGTTTCAAGAAATGGCCGAAGGAACTCGGGAATACTCCGGAGTTGTTGTGGTGGGTCACTGGGTCAAGTCGGGTAGAAAAATGCAATTTTTTGGGACATGCCATGTTATCTTCAATTATTTCCAATGGTATTCATTTTATTTTGCATAAATCATTAAGATCTGATATTCAACATTATAAATGAATAGTTTTGCACCGTTTAGAGTGTAACATATGCGGCCAATCGGGCTTAATGTCCTGAAGAACCGGCTCTATATATGTTAGGTATTTAACGGTTTCAAAACTCTAAAAGTGTAAAAGTGTCATAAATTTGAGGCTTCCCGGGGACCCGAAAATGGTCATTTGTAGGATCAATCAAATACAGTTGACATAATTATTCAATTTAATCGATTATCAAAAGGTTTACGCTGATGCGTTTTTCTTAAAAGTCCTTGATATAGTGGCTACATTATAGCCGATTCTGGAAATTATCTGTGACTTGAGATTTGCCTACCTCCAGGGGCACAAAAGCACGAAACCCTTGTCACCCGACCTGACCCAGTGATCTACCGCAATAACTCCGGCCACATGAACATCCCCGGATTCTTTGACCACTTTTAGATACTAGATATGTATACGAGTATACTGACAAAAAATAATTGAAATCCTTTAAGTATTCGCTGAGCGGTGAGATTTTTAGTATTTTTTTTTCACTCAGGCCTTTACGGGTTAAATTTGAAAATAAGACCAAAGCAACAGCCTATGAAGTATTTATAACCAAGGTATCGAAGTCCCAATCGAATATTTACCATTTTCTATCGATAAACTGACTCCCATAGTTAAAAAAAACTGTTGAATGAGATGTGTTCCATCGAATACCTTACATTAATTATTAAAGCACGGATAAAAATACCAATCGGTTCGGTTCGGTTCTATTTTTTAACAATCGTGCGCGTGACAAAAAAAGGAAACCAAATAAATCGATCTTCGATCCTTGGGTTGCCAGACACTGCATACCCTATTGTGTTGAGCTTATCATGGCTTTATGCTGATTTCATGCATTGTTCATTGTACCGTGAAGAATGTGAATAAATAATAACCAAAATGGAAAATCGTCAGCTCACCAAATGACGCACATAGACGCAGAGCTACATTGCCGGTGTCGAGGATGGGAGTGGTTTCTTCAAACTAATGATAATGTGCTTGAGCTATAAAATTTATGTCACAAACAAAAATAAAACATTCTAAGTTTTAACGTTTTAAGATCCGACTTTCCAATCATTGTTCTGTATTCGTTGCCATAATATCATGAGAAAAAAATACTTGAGATTTATCAACAAATTTAGTAGATTCTAGCGAACAGCGACGACCGTTAGTAATCATTAAGTAACCAAATGCTGTTTTCCTTACAAAAAAATTGCAAAGAGTTTCAGAGGGTTCTCCAAACATAAAAGTGATTAACTGATAGCTTTTAAAATTAAATTTAAAAAACAGTTGAAGGTGACTCATTGTAAAAGGCAGCTCCGAAACGAAAAAAAAAAAACACTTTATCCTTCATAAACAGCTGAAACAGTAGGAATGTCAGTTTTCCATTTATTAGTCCAATTCACGCAAACAAACCGTGTCAATCCCAAAGTGAGCTCTCTGTGGGAATTGTCTGGGTGCGATTATTAGAGGTGATGAAAACGAGACGAAATTTGCACTGTCAAGGGAAAAGCAGCGAAAAAATAATATTAATAATAATTCTTCGATTGGGACCGTCAGCAATTTTGCGGCGAAATGCGTCCCTGATGGAACGGAGAAAATCGCTGGATCGCATCGCTGAAAAAAGGGAAAAACGAACCGATAATTAATTGAAGCGATGTTCGGTCACACAAACAGGTCGTTGATTTATGACCATTAGTTAGCGCGCCGAAATAAAGTTGGTAGGTGCCGATATGTTTTTCGCGCGTCTCAGCCTTTTTTTCTTGGTATAACTTGTAGCAAATGAAGGTGAAACAATCTATATTTCATATATAGAGTTAATTGAGGATGGTGGCCATAGTCGGAAATTCGGAGAAGTGTGACCGCAATTTACACCCATTTTCCAAGTAGAACTATCCGAAGCATCTTTTACAAACGGTTTAAAAATAAATCCCTGATATAATGTAATGACCAAACAAATGAAAATTTGCCTCATTTGTTCAGTACAAGCTTTCAACTTTATTTGTTTTTATATATAAGGTGCCGATACCAATGGTTGTAATGTACCAGTAGATTGGACTATGAAATAAAACGTACATTTTTCGATAAAAACGGCATGTGTTATTTTTGATGGATAGATCGCCTCTAGTTTAGTCGATTTGCCAAATTTCAAATTTTTATTGTATTAAAAATTATGTTTACGCAAAAAATTGGCTCCCTTGCACCAATGTTTTAGTAGAGGATCAACGGATGGAAGCAGTTTTTAAAATGGATGTATAAATATGAGGAAAAGTCCCAGAGATGATCCTTATGCTTGATTGGAAAGATATTAGTTGCTGTTCCGAGGGAAAAATGTTAAACCTATGTAAAAATGTATCATATTGCAACTACTGGAACACGTGTACCAATAGTGGCTCAAGCGATTTTATGTTAAAAATAATAGTTTTTCACTCTTCTTATATTTTTCCCATATAGTAGCAGTTGAAATCCTTCTGTTGACGCTAAAAGATCTCTGTTAAGGCTTTTCGTTATTTTGTTATGTTTTTTTATAGCTTAGGTAGTCCACTAATGGCACCGGCACCCTATATATTCTTCATTAGTATTATTCCAAACATTACATTCATTCCCAGTGAACACGCAATCGTATATAATAGGATATAATAGTACAAATGTGGATGCGATATACGTACATATTGCATGCAGCTTAATGGCGCATGTACGTATATCGCCTCCACTTTTGTACTCATATGCGCTGTCGTATACGAGTTTGTGTTTACTGGGTTTCTTATATCTAGCTGTTCTGTTTTATTAGACAACACTATCATCCTAATTTGGTAAAACAAAATTAAGCTTTTTTTAAAAAAATTTTGTCAACAACGTATTACATTTCATTTGCCGTAGCAGTTACGAATTTTTACAGGTGAGTTGATTTCACCTTTTTTAGAGACAAAAAACGCTTTCAATTTACTTAATCTAACTTAACCCAAATATATAACGCATTAATCGTGGCAATAGAAGATTGTACCGATTTTTGCCTGAAATTATTAATAATTTTATATGACATTTGTTCCAATGTTTCAACATTGGATCTTCTTCGTCTTCTTCTTTCTGGCGTAACGTCCTAACTGGGACAAAGCCTGCTTCTCAGCTTAGTGTTCTTACGAGCACTTCCGCAGTTATTAACTGAGAGCTTTCTTTGCCAATTAACCATTTTTGCATTTGTATATCGTGTGGCAGGTACGATGATACTCTTTGCCCTGGGAGTCAAGAAAATTTCCAACCCGAAAAGATCCTCGACCGGTGGGATTCGAACCCACGACCCTCAGCTTGGTCTTGCTGAACAGCTGCGCGTTTACCGCTACGGCTATCTGGGCCAACATTGGATATTCTATGTAAATCAGGGAGGAAGCTTCAAAATCATTTTCAAAATTTTATTTTGAAATCTCTGAAGAGTTTTCTTCCTGGTATTGCAACAGCTAGTCAATATTGGTACAGCACAGTAGCGCAACCAGGATTTGGCTCTAGGGGGGGTTTTGTGAACTTAAGGGTAATGCTCAAGCATGGAAATCTAGTGATCATGACAAAATCCACGATGCATCGCGGTTGTTTTTTATCGTGCGATCATAGCAACAACGAGTAACCTTTTGTCGTTAAGATATCACAACAAACTACGCTCCACGATGCATCGTTCTGTATGTGTGCCAGCGATTAAGTGTTCGCGAGTCATAGTTTTTATCATTCAGAGGATTGTTCCATTTTTATCAGTTGATTTCCCTACGGATATATTGTTTGAGAGTCTAAAATCATTCGGGTATGATTTTCGCGAAAAATAATTGCGCGAATGCGTCACGATTCAAGTTGATCGCTACTTGTAACAACATCCGATAAACTCTATGTCCCACGACAAACAATGCTAGTTTGAAGGAGTGGTGGATGAAAAAAAATCGAGTTTCAGAGGATATTTTATTGTTCTTAAAAACTAGCATAGGTTTGAATTTTGCAATGCCAAAACGAATGACGGGTTACTTAGCGTTAAAAACTTTCAGATTATAAGCAGACATCATGTATACGCGCTTCACATCAAGAGCTTGAGATCAGCTTGCCATGAGCGCACAAAAATAACCGCGCGCTTGAGCACGTGCTATGGTGAGACACATTTTTTTAGATCTCATGTAGCAATGTACTAGCTCAAACGATCACATCTGCACTGGCTCATGCGCCGTCTCATGAGAAAATCTCAATGTGACAGTGCATTTGAGCCTCACAGGAGAAGGTTTCAGAAGCAAGGAAAAGGGATTAAACTATGGATCAAACAGCCCGTAGGCAGTTTCAAAGGACTGACGTGATTCAACGCGGTTAAGATTCTAGAATCTGAATTGAAAAACTTGGGCTGGCCACCGAAGAAGGATAGGCATAGACCGAATTCGTATGCTTCCGTGGGGTCATTGTACTAGGCAAACATAACTGCATGAAAGTACTCCTAGTAAGCGCATGTGACGAGCCTCACGAGATGTCTCATGAGACTCGCTCACTAGGATATATTTTGTACGTATCTGCATCTCGTGTCTCACATAATCTGTGAGCTGCGATATGAAAAAGCGCATGGCACACTAGCTCATTCAAGTATACATGAGAAATACGACACTCTGATTATAAGTCATTAACAGATTGTATCTGTGATTCTTAAACTTAGGAACGAAACCGCAATCCTGTTTGAGATTTCCTATGGTTTTTACTTATGACTAGTGGTCCTGGAAAACTTCGTATTGGCATCAAGTAGGCTGTTGTAAATTCCAAATCTCCTTTACACCATGATAGATTAGTTTTCTTCGGTTTTCTTAAACTTCCATGAAAACTTTCCTAAACTTTCCCTAGACAAGAACACGTTGGAGTCGCGGACTAACGCAGCTATAAAATAGTTTTTCAAATGCATTGACTTGTTTTTAAGTTAACTCGTGACATACAAACAGCATTTTATTTTTATTCATGTAGATAGAAGATAGATCATTGAAAACTTAAACAAATCATGTACTCTGGAGATCCGATCAAAAAGTTCTTCAAGTTTTGTGTGTTGCATTAACCAGCTAATAAATAGTATATGTTTGAAAAATATCTCGACCAAAGGCTGCATTAATTAAAAAAGCGAGAAAATTGCGTCTCTATAAAAATAAAACAGGAGTGTAAAACTTAGAAAGACACGAGACTACAATCGCTACGCAACCAGTGTGACCCGGTTTTAGTAGATTGTAGATTGAGCTCTCTCTCTTCAACACATTATTTGGTAAGTCATATAAATTTTTCAGCTCTAGCGGGGGGTTTGACCCCCAAAACCCCCCTCTTGAATGCGCCACTGGTACAGCATACAGCATGGCAGTATGTTCTTAAGACAAAGTTTTGATTTTCTGTTTATAAGTGGATACAGACATTTTACATATTTATTACATTTGACTTGAATGCCCTCAATGTGATTTTTGAAAGTTAAACTTTTTCTAGCATGAGCCCTAGATACTTAACTTCATCTGACCAGTTTATTGGAACCCCTCTCATCGTGACAACATGTCTACTTGAAGGTTTCAAATAAAGATCTTTTGGTTTATGTGGGAATATTATTAGTTGAGTTTTGGAAGCATTAGGAGAAATCTTCCATTTTTGCAAGTATGAAGAAAAAATATCCAAACTTTTTTGAAATCTACTACAGATGACACGCAGACTTCGTCCTTTAGCGGAGAGGCCTGTGTCATCCGCAAACAAGGATTTTTGACATCCCTGAGGTAACTCAGGTAAGTCAGATGTGAAAATATTGTATAATATTGGTCCCAAAATGCTGCCTTGAGAAACACCAGCTCTTACAGATAGTCATTCAGACCTGGATTTTTGATAATTAACCTGAAGTGTACGATTTGACAGATAACTTTGAATTATTCTAACAATGTATATTGGAAAATTAAAGTTTTTTTTTTTAATTTTACGACCACACCTTCATGCCAAACACTGTCGAATGCTTTTTCTATGTCTAGAAGAGCAAGACCAGTAGAATAGCCTTCAGATCTGTTGGAACGAATCAAATTTGTTACACGTAAAAGTTGATGAGTGGTCGAATGTCCATGGCGGAATCCGAACTGTTCATTGGAAAAGATTGAATTTTCGTTGATGTGGGCCATCATTCTGTTCAAAATGACCTATTCAAAAAGTTTACTGATGGAAGAAAGCAAACTGATTGGACGATAGGTAGAAGCCTCTGTAGGATTATCGTCTGGTTTTAAAATTGGAACAACCTTAGCATTTTTCCATTAGTCATGAAAATATGCTAATGAAAACATATATCAATTAAGAATGATAAGCTAATTACTGTAAGTTTTTTTGATGAGGATGTAGAAAATTCCATCATCACCAGGATCTTTCATATTTTTGATTTTTTTTTTAATAACAGTTCTCACTTCACCCAAATCAGTCTCCCAGGCATTTTCGAAAACGTTCTCTTGATTGAGTATATTTTCGAACTCCTGAGTAACTTGATTTTCAATTGGACTAGTAAGTCCTAAATTAAAATTGTGCGCACTTTCAAACTGCATAGCAAGTTTTTGAGCTTCTTCGCAATTGGTTAGTAATAATTTGTTTTCCTCTTTCAATGCCGGTATTTACTTCTGAGTTTTTTTTTAATTTTAGATTATTTCCGAAAGGGCTTAGAGCCAGGGTCCAATTGAGAAATCTTATTTTCAAATTTTTTGTTTCTTAAATCTGCAAAACGTTTCTTGATTTCTTTCTGCAATTCTTGCCATATAATTTCCATAGCAGGATCGCGAGTGCGTTGAAATTACCTTTCCCTCGCGTTTTTAAGACGGATCATGAGTTTAAGATCATCGTCTATAATCACGGATTCAAATTTTACTTCACATTTTGGAATTGCAATGCTCCTGGCTTCAACAATGGAATTTGTTAAAGTTTCAAGAGCGTTGTCAATATCAAGTTTAGTTTCTAAAGAAATGTTAACATCCAGATTAGAGTCAACATATGTTTCATATATATTCCAGTCGGCTCGAAAATAATTGAAAGTGGAGCTGATAGGATTGAGAATCGCTTCATGGGATATTTGAAATGTAACAGGGACATGATCAGAATCAGCATGAGTAATCAGTTGGCTACAAAGATGACTAAAGTCGGTTAAGACCAAATCAATCGTAGATGGGTTTCTAGAAGAGGAAAAACATGTAGGGCTATCAGGTTATTGAATTGAGAAATATCCTGAAGAGCACTTATCAAATAAAATTCTGCCGTTGGAATTACTTTGAGAATTATCCCATGACTGATGTTTGGCATTAAAGTCACCAATGACAAAAATTTTTGAATTAATGCGAGTCAATATTCGCAAGTCAGTTTGGAGCAAATTAACTTGCTGTCCAGAGCATTGAAAAGGCAAATAGGCAGCTATGTAAGTATATTTACCAAACTGTGTTTCAACAGAAACACCTGAAATTTCAATAACTTTAGTTTCAAATGACGAAAACAGTTGATGTTTTACACGCCTACGAATGATGATTGCAACACCCCCACATACCCCATCAAGTCGATCATTACGATAAACAAAAAAGATATGATCTTTTTAAAGTTTGGATCCAGGTTTTAAATACAGTAATACCTCCATAAGTCGATGTTCCATGACTCGATATCGACTCATGGAAACATATTAAAAACAAAATTTCATGGTTACTATGATGGTCCCTAGAAACAGCGTTCCAAAGGATTGCTGTTCCATGACTCGATATTTCCATGAGTCGATGGTCCCTTCACAATGGACTCATGGAGGTTTCACTGTATGTTTCAGTAAGAACTGCTATATGCAAGTTATTAGCCGTGAGAAAATTAAACAGCTCGTCCTCTTTTCCATTCAAAGAACGACCATTCCAATTTAAAATATTTAAATTATTTTTTATTGAATCCATAAGAAAAACGTTATCCAATAACAATTTTATTATTAAATTTTACACCTACTTGGACTGCTTCAGTCATAGTGATGGCTTTGAACATTGCATCAATCATTGAATTCAATTGTTCAGTTAGAAAATTAAAATCAGAAGAGGGTACATTATCTGATGATTTCTCATTAGAATTTTCGGTAGACGAAGAAGTGGAGTAGGAGTTACCTGTGGCGGTAGGGTTTTTTTTCCATTTGATTTGAAACAAGTAGAATGGGTACTCAAAGTACGAATAGGGGAGGAGTTCAAATTACCTACTACGATATCGGCAAAGGATTTTCCGTGGGTAGATACACTCGAAATTAAAAGATTAGAACGGCTACTCGACGGATTAAAGTTAGTTTGTGAATGAGCATGAGCATACCTGATGGGTATGATTCTTGATCAAGCGATCGTTAACTGAAAAATGATCATTGTTCGATACTCTACCAGGCAAATTCCGGAAACGACCGTTATCGTAACGGATATTATCTTTCATCTGCCTGGCATATTCAGTACGCAGTTTTTAATTTGCTGTTGTTTGGGAAAATCGTTTTGAATATCTTCTTACGTTGGCTTTACATCCTATGTGGAACACAACCTGTTTCATTTGTTTGTATTATCGGGAGGCATTCATCATTCATGCGAGCCTGACGTCAAATTTGATTGAAATTTTTAATGTCAAAATATTAATTCTCATCCGTTTTTCAATTGATTTCAGTTGAATTTTCAGGATCAATCACAAAATTCTTCTAGTTTTTGGAACCGCGGTCATCGATTAGAAATTTACCGTAATTTTAGATTCATCACGGAAAATACTGAGGTAATCCCACTTGAAGAATCAGTAACCACTTTAATTTAGAGTCCATGGCTTGCGACAAATCAACTTCATGATTTAGCAAACCAAGTCTAAATAAAAATATTCAACTGTTTTTGGATGACTTGGCCATGCTGGATTGTTCCGAATACCGGTCACTGGTGGAAGTTGTAATTATATTGGCAAATCTGAAACCTGGTTTGCGACATATCCATTTTCAAGAATTTGCAAATTAAGTCTAGAGGTGGTTCAAAGGTATTTGAATGACTTGACCACAAGTCGGATTGTTCCGACTTCTCGTTTCCCTGGGGGAAATGGTCACTAAATTGTCGGCTCTTAAATCTAGCTGGCAACATCAAACTTCATAAATTCCCTAATCAAAGCTAAAGAAAGGTATTTCAAACGTTTATGGATGACTTGATAACTTGATTGAAATGGCCTTATAGGGTGTCCCAGAAAGTATGGGCACGACTTCATCATACTGCCATTTCAAGACTAGAAATCTAATTTTTGCACATTTAATTCTCCATTTTTTTGTGGTGGTCAATGAATTCGGTATGCTACCTTACCGGGGTCGCGCTATCTACATCACGTTGATGGAGCTGCTATCTTAGGTGTAGCTGATGTGATACAGCATTTCATACTCAGCAGCTGGACGCTGTTTGAGCCGCACTTCCTGGTGTACAGACGCTTTGTACGTACCTCCTCACTCTGGCTGATGCCAGAAGGACAACAGTGCCCAGGCTGCACTACCAGCTAAGTACGCAACCCTTAGCTGGCGGTCTTTGCCATCATTTGACCCGTGGAAGCGCGAGGTAGGAACTTGTGAGGACCAGAGCTGTGTTGGTCGCTCCTTCCTGATTGCCGACTCACCATTTTGCAGCCTACACATTTGATTACTGTATCCAATAAGATTAGATTGCGATTTTTTAATGAATTATTTAATTATTAAGGTTTTGATTGCGTAACATTTCTTTGAAGCATCTCTTATCAATCTTGCAAAAATCGCGTTAGTTTTGAGCGACTTTGTTTTACAAAATTTGTTCTATGTCGGCACTTTCAAATCTGAAAAAAATATATTTATAAGCGACGATATGATAATTGTTCGGACTACCACTTATTCAATTTTAATTTTTAAACTCAAGCATATAAAATTTGTATTGGAACCAAACATCCGATTTCAGCCGTGGTCGATTTGAAAATGATCAAAAATCAGATCGTTATATTTACATAAAAACATGAACAAATCAAAAAATATCCTATCCAAAAGAATAGACATTAACCTTTCGTAAATTTGAAATGTATTATTTTTATTACTGTTTAAAAACCTTCGTGATGTTGTCTTATGTGAAGAGAAAAATACGAGATATTTCGAATTTTACAATTTTTTCAAGTGTTCTCTTACAAAGCCAAGTAAAATGTCAAACAAAAATTAATGTAAAACATCCTTGATACAATGTACTTCAACTCGACATGGCAAAAGGTTTCGATAAAAACATATTTTTCTAGTAATTTTTCAAAAAAAAAACGAATTGTAGGGTCTGTGCTGAGCAAATAAGAATTGATTTTCTTAAATCAAAGTTTTCAATGCAAACGATTTTTAAATCAAACAAAAATATTAAAATATTTGATTGTTTGGAAAAATACTATGATTTTCATTAAGTCGTGCTCATACTTTCTAGGACACCCTATATACACAGACAAACAGACGTCACACTCTCATCATTGTCCATCGACCACCTTTTTAACGATCGATTCAAAAATATGGTAGGTGGCCAATCCGCCGCCCGTAGCGCTCGCATCGTTTTTGTTCGCGTTTGACGTTTACACACTACCGCCATCTGTTGGCCCGTCGGCCAAATACACTAATTTTAGCATTGGGCGTACATGTCCTCGTGACTATGATTTGGATCGAGATTTGTTCTAAGTGTTACGTCTGTTTGTCTGTGCTATATATATTGACGGTTCTGAGATCTATCTTGCGACAACTTGCGAAACTTCATGAATTTGCAAACCAAGTCAAAAAAAAGAATAGTTCAAGAGATTTTGGATGACCTGACCACAAACTGGCTTATTCCGACCAGTTATCGTTCTCGGTGCAAGTGGCAAATATGTTGGCAGTTCAAAAACTTAATTTGCGATGATTTTGCAAACCAAGTCCAAAGAAATGGCAAATCGTGTGAAGATTTGTGTAAAGAATTTTGAGTTAAATATTTACTCCGCAGAATAACCTTGAATTCGCAGATGAGCTTCTGTCAAGCCTACAGCTGGAAGAGTCATTATAGGATTTTTTACATCTTATAAACTCTCTTACCTACTCATCCATTCTTTTTTCACTAATTCATACATTTATCACACATACAGAAAACCTTGCTTTCCATCCCAAACTATAAAATATTTTTCTTCACTTCCCCACACGTGGCTCTGTTTGGCACATTAGGCTTCATTAGGTGCCTTAACATAGTCTTGAGGATATACGTCCTCTACATTCGGTACAATCTATACGAAAGAACGGTGGTCGATCTTACCACAAAAAACTGATTGCGAAGTCCCTACGTTGTGTTGTCTTTCTCGTTCAATTTCTTCCACCCACAGACAAACGGCGGTCGAGGCAGTAGCGAGCGAACAGGCACAGGTAAGTTTATAGTTTTCTTCTCTTTCAGGGTTCCAGCAGCGGTGATACACAATTTCCACTCAACATCGACATACAGGTAAGTATTAGCATGCACTTTTATTTAAATTTTAACTTTCAGCAGGACATGAACATAGGCACAATCATCCAACACATTACAAATTATGTTCCGAAAACAACTATTGAACGTATACTAGTCTTTATTCACTGGCACTTCTGCTCTTCAAGCCTAGCAAAACAGATCTGACCTCGAAATTCACTTTCGTTTTCTATCAGACCAGCATCACACAGTTGATGCTGCTCGGGTCGAGTACGATCGGATCCGATCGGCTCAGTGTTGCCAGAACACTTCAAAAGAGTAGCTCAAACTGAACCGGTTGTCCGGGAGCCGAAATGAAATTATATACTGCTTCGCGACTAAAAATGGATGAACCAACCTGCGAAGTTCGATTTTTGACCAACTTCACCGTGTCGCGAGTCACTTCGCTATAGTGCGCATCTATGCCCTCCGCCGTGTGCATTATGCGCACTATTGAGAATCGAGTTGCGACGCGGCAAAGTTGGTCAAAAATCAAACTTCGCACGTTGGTTAACCCATTTTCTAACGCGAAGCAGTATACAAGATTATGTCTAATCCGATCAAACGGTTATCTACAACAGAATGCTTAACACATAATTTGTCACTACTATCAGTGGGACTGTTATGCGTAGAAATTCACCAAAAGCCTCGTATTTCTAGGCATAACAGTCCCACTTTGAATTTTGTAGCTTAATTTACTCTTTTCCCATAATACAAATTATTGACTCTAATGAACACGCTTTTCTTTATACTATTGTAGAGATTTAAATCTAATTTACCACACACATGACCAATACGAGGCCTTAATGAGTTAAAATCTTTAAATGCGTTTTTCTCGATTGCATATTTTGGAACATGGGACAATTATGCGTATAACGGCAGTAGAGGCTGCTTCGGTTTGATGCTCGAAAAATTTGTATAGAACATCGAACTGATTGCTCACTTCGATGCAATTATCCAAATTAACCATTTCGCATTCTGAAGAAACGTCCTTTCTTTCATTTTTGCCACGTTTAGTCACAGTTTTAAAACCCATTACCTAAGAATGAACTGTTTTGAACAAAATGTATCTCCATAAGCCCACAAAAACTCAGTGTTCCGTACTTCTTTCATTTAAGTTCATCGACTCGAAAGAAACCAGTAACAGAATTGCAGATTGCCACCGTAACTGAACAATGGTGGTGAATCTTTCAACCATTATCAACTGAGAAAAAAGGCAAGAAAAACGGATGATAATGACTGACCAGGTAATTAGAACCAGGAGTTGAAGGTACTTTTTCATTATTATTTCTTGCTCCCTTCGTTAAGAGCCGCATTTTAAATTCATGAAATTGAGTCTCAAGCTTCGTTTCTCCGCACAATACCCTGTACACTTGAGTTTATAACATTCAAAGCCGGTGCACGGCCCACAATCGGAATTCAGTCGGTAATGATTCCGAGAAAAGGACTCGAGAAAAATTCCCAACAGGTCGAGACGAGCAGAAGCTGACGATATTGTGATGCTATTTAAATATAAATAAATTTGAGTGTATCTAATCAAGCGCGAAACATGATTAGGAAACTCAAAAAGCATTAGGAGCAATTCAGTAAGCACTTGATAAACGGTGTTCAAGACGGGACACAAAATTGTTCTGATCTTGTAAGCTAATCATGCTACCAGTGATGTCCAGAATCACAACAAGAAAACCATTTCTTTTCATGCTCCCGCCAAACAGAAAAAAACTTGCGAATTGCGCTTCTCGGAAAGCATGTTTTTTATTTATTGTGAATTTCAATATTGTTTCGCTGGAAAGTTTATCTTTCCAGCGCGTTCTTTGAAAAAGTGAAAACCCGGTGCTTCGAAACAGAAAAAGAAATTCCGTCCGTAGAATTCGACTATAAATAGTAAGGAAGCTCCACACAGAGAGTATACTTTAGAACTTTGTCTGACCGATGACGGCTGGGAAAAGTTTTATTTCCAGTTGGTTTGGCAGGCAGTATTGTGCATTTCCCTTCCCTTTGAATTCCGCGCTTGTGTTGCATAAGGAATCTTTGACAAAAGGTCAAAACACAAAACGTAGAGAAGACAGAAAATAGGTAGACAATAGGCCGAATGAACAATAGGTCGAAGGATAAAAGGTAGAACATATTTTTAATAAGGAATAATTTCCCACCATGTAAACTATTTTCGAACTTTTTTCTTTTCGACCTTTTGTCTCTAAACCAATAAAGGGCGTAGAAAAAACTAAACGTTTGGATGCATTCGCCCAATTATATTACCATTCCCGTATTTATGATACTCTATTGCAGAGTTCAATTAGGATGGTTAATGCACAATATGACAAACCATATAAATGTACCGCATTCAAGTCCATTCTTCATACTCTTGGATGAAAACCTGGAAATGAGCGTAAACAGAAGAAGATGTGGGCATCGTGGCCGTGCTATTAGCGGCGTCAGTCGTATAGGCGTACTGCCCAAGTAACCAGTAAGCACGATAATGCGGCACGGTCACAGCATTATATGCGCATATAGGGTAATCATTTGATGCATGTCAGTTTTATATGCGCATATAATGCTATTATAATGCCAGAAATGGCGATATAGCGTGCCATTATAGTGCCAATATATAACCGTGCTTCTCTGCACCACTAATGCTGATATAAGACCACGTGGGAAACGTTAGTTGCCAGGTTTTTAGGGCGAATATTTTGTGCTTTCGCGTACGCAGCCAGAGAGCTTTCGCGTATGCGGCCAAGCAACTGGTACACGAGGTAAATAAATGAATGAATGAAAACGGAAATATCTAATAGTATGCAAAAAAATGTAATAAAATGATACAGATAGCACTTCTCCGTATTAGACATATTCGTTTTGGTAGTTTTCATCCTTTTGAGGACTTGCAATTGCCACATTTTGATCCTCGTTTTATGATGATGAAATTCCTCATTTTGCGTCTCGAACCTGCGACACCCGTATTGTTGAGTTGCTGTCAAAACACTGGAAGGCATTTAAGCATGCCCTGTATTCGAATGTAAAGCCAATATAGTGCTTATTTAATGCCTGTATGCATCAGGCTTAGAAGCATTAATGATGCTGTAATAGGGTTTCTATGCAGCAGAAGTCCTATTATAAGGTGTGTAAACATTTGTGGTGCTATTATAATGCATGTACGCATCTATGATGCTGATAAAGGGCTTATTGTTAGTGCTTATGGTTACTTGGGTGTGCCACGAAGCGTGGGTTCGATTCCCGCTCCAGTCGGTGGATACTTTTCGTCAAACGAAAAATTCATCACTGGGCTATTGGGTGTTCCGTGTTGTCCGTTGCCTAATGTTCGTGATTGTTCAGTCTGTACAGCATAGGCGGCATCCACAAATTACGTAACGCTCGAAGGGGGGGGGGGTAGGCTCGAGCGTTACGACTCATACAAAGTTTTAAAAAAAATCCATACAAAAAGCGTTACGGAGGGGGGGGGAGGGGGTCGAAAATTTCCAATTTTAGCGTTACGTAATAAATGGATGCCGCCATATGGCTGAAGACGGTGTAAATTGTCTTTTAAAAGATAGTAAAAGTAAACCAAAATCATCTATTGTTACAGCATCACGTTTAAATTTCTACTAAAGATGCTTGAATATTACATGATCGTGTAAATTAAAAAGTGCATTCGATGGAAAAATAAGCGATTTGTCGTTGATATTTCAGTTTATTTTGAAGCTCCAAATATGTGCATGAAAATAAACTGAAAGCACGTTCTAGCACTAGGATTCCCAAACTTTACCAGATCGCGTCTGATTTTGTAAAGTTATAAAAAATGGTGACTATTAACGGCATTCGAGAGATTTTTCTTTTATATCAAAAACGTATGTTTCACCTTTCCATCCCACTGTGCAGTGTTAGAAGCTCCTTACTTTAATTTCTTTATATCAATTTTTATATAAACTTTCAAAGTATTTAGGCCACCATTAGATCCTAACCAAAACGACTAAAAATTTATAAGAACTCTAGATATTTCCATCACAATCCATTGCAAGAAGAAAATAAGAGATGACATTTTCTAAGAATTTGAATCGCCCAAGTGGACACTGTCGCATGTAAAAATACGGCATAAATTGTTTAGTTTAGACGCTATTTGATGTGTCGCTTAGTGATATTTACATATATTACAGTTACCTTCCTAGATGGCCACTTTTCTGCAAAATCAAAATAAAAACCACTCAGACAACCATAGCCGCAAGTTGAAGGAGACGTTTTTCCCCAGATTCAATAAAAGTTTCACCACACAAAGCGTTCCCACGAATCAATTAACTGCTTCAAAATAGCACTCGTCGTCATCGTTGTTGGGCTGCCCAAAAAGCAGAAGTTCTACGAAGACCCTCATTTAGTCATGTACATAATTTGATGGAATATTTTTCCCGACGGTTTGTGCTTTTCTAGCTGTTTTTTCCTCATGGTCTACGGTTTTCGTTTTCAGAAAGGATAATTAATGAATATTTCTTAACTTCTGCTAAATTCATTCAAACAAGTAAAATATGCGACATAAGGGGTTTGGGATTATGTTTTCTTTTGTGAGATATTTCAGATTGTCCTTTAAATATGAAACGTTTTCTATACAACGTGCTTTCTTGAAATGTACCGTACTTCAAAAGCCCAAAATATTTCAATGTTTCCTATGCCATAGAGAACTCTGCTTCAAAGCTGCCTACTAGTACATTTAAATCTTCGTCCAACCCACGACGCGCCTTTAAGTGGTTTCCACCGAAAAGGCAGTTTTCTAAATGGAAATGGCAAAGAAGCCAATTATGGGAGGCTTCAGGAGGGATGGTATCTTACTCAAATTTTGATGGTGCACTGTGTGCTAACTGAGAAAGACGGTTGATAACTTTCGAATGCCGTACTCCATATGGTTTCGCCGTTGATGAAAATAAAACTTTTTCGCTGATCAAATATGTAATTATGCAGCTTTGAAAAATGCTCTGATGTTAAATTGGGTGGATAGATAATATCAACAGGAGGCCAAAATATGTAGCAGTAAATGGGCAACTGTTTCACAAGACCACACTGAAGGGACTCGAATCCCGCCGGTCGAGTAACTTTTCATATTGCAAATTTTATTAACTTCCTAGAGTCTAGAATATCTGCGAGCTTTTCAAGCCACACGATGTCAGAATGGTCAATTGTCAAAAAACGTTCTCAGTTGAAAACTAGGGAAGTTTCGGAACTTTGTTGCTGATATGTTGACGAAGTAACAGTAGTACAGTAGTTTGGCTTTCGTATGGTTTTATCAATGTTCAATTATGTTAACGAGAATGCTTTAGAATAGAGTGGGGCAAGAGTTTCTTAAACACATGAAAAACTGTGTTTCGTACTAAACCATTTAATCCCACTAGAGCTTGTAATTTATAACAGATACGCGTATTTCGTCAACTAGAAGGCCGTCTTCAATGGCGTGTACTAGACTTGACTTCGAGGGACCAGCCTCAGCAGGACTAATCCTCTGTAGCAAACTCTTGGTCGGTGCGTTTCTGCATTCCAGCACTCGGCATCCGCCCCTCATCCTCTGGATGCAGCGAGCATACATGTAGCGAGCAGGCAAACTCTCACAACAATGAAACGGGGGCAATCGAACACGACATGCTCCGCTGTTTCCTCCACACCAGCACAATTGGGGCACGCAGAAGATTCTGAATGCCCGAACCTGTGCAGGTACTGCCTATAGCAATCATGTCCTGACAATGTATTTAAAAATCATGTAGTGGGGATGTTATCTCAATAACATAAAACACGAAATAATGGTTTTCTATTCTTTTGAGTGCCATACTGTATGCTTTGAGGCTTGAAAGACTGTGATTAGGGGCACAAGTTGATAAGTGCCCATGAAAACACTAAGCTGAGAAGCATGCTCTGTCTCAGTTGAAACAAAGCGCCAGTAAGAAGAAGGAAAAGAAGAAGGACGGAGAAATTATCGGAATAATTGCTGTATTATTTACTCGAGTATTGAATAAAATTAAAATTTAAGATACACATACTACAGTATACTTAAAAAATCGAAGGATATAAATTTGGAAGAACTATGTAATACACTAGAATTGTGTTTTCGGCTTCGTGAGTAGTAGTCGGTGTTTCTGAATTGATAGACGAGGTTGGTGGTCTAATGGCTATCGCTTCTGCTTTGCAAGCAGGAGGTCGTGGGTTCAATCCCAGGCCCGTCCCTTTCACATATTTGTAACTCTCTTTCTAATAGCTGTCTCTCTCTATCTCTCTGCGTCATTATGGCGCAAACATCATCAGTTCTATCTATCGCTAGAATTGAATATGTCTGTCGTGTATGTGGGTGGTTTCCCGAATTAAAGGACTTAAGACGAAATGATTACCGCAAAATATAACTTTATTGTTTAGCTAATTGATACAAAACGCGAATTTAATAGAGGATGGCTAGTTCGCGACGCGCGGTTTTATTCGTCTCATTTTTCAACTGAGTACAAGGTTTAAACAAGAAGTTGCATTATGCACTGGGAAAAATAAACATTTTTAAATTCAAGAAAAACCAAGGTGCATACATAATATTTCCTCCCTCCTTTAAGAAAGAAACTCTTATAACTACTATAATTATGGAGAGTATCGAAGAGGGGGGCGATGTGGTCTCACAGAACGACGCAACCCTGGTGGGGGAGCCGGTGGTGAACCTTCCAGAGGGATGGCATCATAGTTTTTTACTATGGTATTTGACAGGTCTTGTTGTGCCTTCTTATCGGGAGCATAAAATTATACTCCAATTGAAATTCTCACGCACACTCATATATTTGTTGAATGTTTACCTTCCGTATGAGTGAAAATGGGACAAAATGCGCCAAACAAGACAAAAACTGCGCAAAGCTGGTATGTGAGAATGTGCAATGAAAGTCTTCGGTTTACTTATCAGTGGTTTAATCCGCGTTCGCAATGGCATTTAGCTGATGAGAAATGTTATCATCGTGATAATTGTCTTATGATTATGAGAATCGACACCTTAAGAAGGGAACAACACTTCATTGTGATTTTCATTATAATAGATATGAAACTTATTTTTATTTTAAACCGCGAGCTACGCTATGGAAATAATTACGAACAATATGCGTAGATTTTGTGTGCCTAGGTTCGTTTTGCCACATTCACACCAGCTGCATTGCTTATAGCGTAATAGTATTGGTGAGCGCTGCTCGCGTTAGATAAGAGGCAACAAAACATGGCCATCATATCGGTCCCCTGGAACCTTCACTTGACCGGTCCGGGCTGCTACTCGGCGTTGATCGTCCATCTGGTGTCTCGAACCCTTCAGAAGACGATTCCGATGACGAAGTTGTTTGTTGGTCGGATTGTGTTTCTTGTGACGTCACGATGTCTCCATAAAAGTGCATACGATGAGGTGCCATACCTGATGTTTCATTCGACTTTGCTTCGCTTGACGGCTGGATGCACTTTTCGTTGCACTCGTTGTTGTTGTTGTCGTTGTTGTGAAAACGTCGAATTTGGTCAACATGACGTTTCAAATGTTTTCCTTCGTAAACGATGTCGTAGTGCAAATCTCCGAAACGAGCAGCAACAACTCCTGGAATCCATTTGGGCATTCTCGGATTTCCTGACAGGCAGTAGACGTGTTGTCCCGGTGAGAAGGAGCGGAAGGACGAATCGAAGGTTGCCCGTTGTTTCTCCGTTATCTTCGTGCGGGCATCTTGCGGTCTGACCAGATCGAGTCGAGTTCGGATGTTACGACCCAGGAACAACTTTGCTGGTGATTCTCCGGTTTCGGTATGGGGAGCTTTGCGGTACTGTTGAAGGAATTCAAGCGTGTGCTAGAATAAGGGCGTAAGTCGCAAGATCGATATCTCTTCGTCGAACCTCTCTTCTGTGAATAAAGGTGACAAGATGCGGGTTTGTTAGTATTCTTTCACTTCAGGATGCTAGGCAGCGATGCAATCTTGCGTCCTGAGGTGAAAAAATGCTGACAAACTTGCATCTTGTCGCCTTTATTCACAGAAGAGAGGATCGACGAAGAGAAATCGATCATGCGACTTACGCCCTTATTCTAGCACACGCTTGAATTCATTTATGTTTGCTTGCAGATTGCTGGCCGTCGTTCCCATCGCCTTTAGTGCCTTCTTCACGGTCTGGACATAGCGTTCGGCCTGACCGTTCGTAGCCGGATGGTAGGGGGCGGAAAGTTTGTGGAATTTTACCCCGCTTTCCTGGAGAAACGACTTGAATTCACCAGCAGCAAACTGTGGACCGTTGTCCGACACAAGTGTTACTGGTGCTCCATAGGCAGCGAATAATCCGTCAAGCAGCTGGCAAGTTGCCTCCGCCGTGGTTGAGTGGGTGATTTTGACGTCGATCCACTTGCTGTATGCATCGACAATTATTAGAAGCATCGCACCAGCCACAGGGCCAGCGTAATCGACGTGTATACGCTCCTATGGACTGCTCGGGTACTCCCAGTGATGGCTGCTGAACTTCAGTGGTGCAGTTGCATGTCGTGCGCATTCCGTACAGGATCTCACTGCGGCTTCTATCTCTGCATCTATTCCAGGCCAGTACACAAAAGATCGTGCCAGCCCTTTCATCTTGACGACTCCGATGTGTCCTACATGAAGGTCGTTCAGGATTGCTTGCCGAAGAGTTGGTGGGATGACGACACGGTGCTCGAAGAGTAGGCAACTGGCAGCCAGAATGTATTTTGCTTCCGGTGCCTTGTAGCCCGACTGCGGAAGGTTTCGTCCTAGCTCCAGATCTTGAACGATTTTCCCGAGGTGAGTGTCTTTCCGTGTCTCACGAGCAATTTGTTCAGCTCGCATCGGCAATTGTTGGATTTGGCGCAGAGTGAATAGTTCAAATTCGTCTTCGGTATTTCTTCCCTCGTGAAGAAACAGGCTGTTGACATCAGATTGTGTCGATCGGCTTGCAATTCTCGAACAGTAGTCGGCATTCGTGTTCTGACTGGTTGGCTTGTAGACCACGTCGAAGTTGAAGTGGGCCAGGTAATCAGCGTAGTTTGCCATTCGACTAATGCAGAGCGTAGGGAGGGACTTCTCGGGATGCAAGATTTGCGTGAGTGGCTTGTGGTCCGTAACCAGCGTAACCAGCGTGAACTTGCGTGCGTACAGGTAGTGGAAGAACTTCTTCACTGCCCACACAATGGCGAGAGCCTCCTTGTCGATTTGCGGGTACCGTTGCTCGGTGGCGGACATGGTGCAGCTAGCGTAGGCTATCGGTCGCTCCGTTTTGTTGCTCAGACGGTGGGACAAAACAGCGCCGAGACCAGTTTTGCTTGCGTCCGTTGCCAGAACCAGAGGTAGTGTCGGGTCGTACTGGATTAGTACTTGCGGAGAGACCAGAACCTGTTTCAAGTCTCGGTAGACTTCGTCGGCTTCAGGTGTCCATTCGAACGGGTCGGCAAGCAGCATGTCTCGCAAGCTTCTTGCCCTTGCAGAGAGATTGGGAATGAACGCATTATAGTACGTTGCCTTACCTAGGAACAGCTGCAATTCTTCCGGGGCAGTCGGACGTGGTGCGTTACGGATTGCTTCGACGTGCTTGTCCGACTTGTGTAGACCGTGACGATCGATCCGATGACTATATTTATTTATTTATTCACCGTCTTTGACTACACGTCACACAGACTGAAAACTTAATATTATGACCCAGGCATTCTAGTGATGGTGTAGCGAAAATGCATTTCGATCTGTTGAGCCGTAGACCGTTTTCCTTCATCCTGTCCATCGTTGATGTGAGTGCAAGCAGAAGCTCGTCGAAATCCTTTGCGAAAACGTTGACGTCGTCGTAGAAGCTGACAACGTGATCCAACCCTTGAAGAACGGATTCCATACGTCACTGCCAAATAGCCGGGATGTTAGCATCTCCATATACGGCTCTCGTAGGACGAATGAGTCCGTGTGTCGTGGTGTTCAGCGTGAGCACATGGCGGAATTCATCGTCGATTGGGAGGTGCGTATAGGCATCGGTGACGTCTAGGTGACAAAACAAAGTTGCTCCATTCATTTTGTTAAAGAGCGTTTCGATCTTCGGTATCGGATGCTCGTCAATGATCATTCTTGGGTTGACGGTGGGTTTATAGTTACCGGTGATCCGAATACCTACGTTGTTTTTTATCACGATGTGGGTTGGCGAAGCCCATTCGGAGAATTCCACTTTCTCGTAGAATCCTGAGGCTAGCTTCTTATCGATTTCGGCTGCATACCGGTCACGTAGAGCAAAAGGTACGTCGCGCGCCTTTGCGAATACCGGTGATGCGCCGGGCTGGAGATGAACTTTCGCTGGTGGTCCTTTGAGTTTTCCTGGAACGTCGCTGAAGGTTTCTTCGAAGTTGTCCAGAAGTTTCGAGAGGTGTGCTTCTTGATCCTGAGTCAGCTCGGTGTTCGTTATCGAGTTGATGGGCGTGCCTTGCGAAAATATTTGGTTTAGGTTGATCTGGTCTGCAAAGTGAGCAATCCAATCACGCCCGAAAAGAGAATCGGATTCTCCAGACACGACGTATAGGTTCAGTCTGCGCGTTGTAGATCCGAGAGATACATGCACAGGGAGACGACCTAGGCAGTGGATGCGATGACCAGAGTAACTCGAGAATTGTCTGTCCGTTGGCAGCAGTGAAAATTTCGGCTTGATCCGGCGTAGCTTCGACTCTCCAATGATTCCACACGGTGCTCCGGTGTCCAACTCCATCTGCAGGCGACGACCATCGATTTCCACGTCGATCATCTTCTTCTCAATGCACGGAACTGTGTGAACTTGGCTTAGGGACTGTACCAGATCGACCTTGGTTGCGGGCGTTTCTTGCGCTTGCACCTGATCAGCGGAAGAGTGTTGCGACTTCCCCGATCGGCAAACTTTGGCTATGTGGCCCTTCTTGTCGCAGATGTTGAACCTGGCGTTACGGAACCGGCAATTACTTCGTAGGTGCTGTTTGCCACAGCCGTTGCAGAAGCTCGATCCACCAGCTTGCTGTTTGTTACTCGGTCGATTTTCTTGCTGCTTCCGGTGGACGGGAGGCGATCGATGTTGAGGTTGCTGTAGCTTCTTTGTTTTCGGCTTCTCGTAGCCGAGTTTGTGGGTTGCTTCCGGATGTGTTGACGGAGATCCCGTGTTGATTTCTCTCGCCGTGTTCCGGGTTGCTTCCATGGTGTGCGCGACCTTGTAGGCAGCGTCGAAGGTGTCCGGATTCTTCGCGATGATTTCGTCACAGATATCTCGTGCCTCCAGACCGTGTAGAAGCTGTTCGATGAGCATCCGGTCCAGAAAGTCTCCGTAATCACAGTAGGCAGCGCGTTGCTTCAATCGAAGAGCAAACTGAGCGACGGATTCGACTTTTGCTGGATGATTTGCCTAAACTTGACGCTCTCGACAAACTTATTCTTCTTGCAATCGAATTGGTTCACCAGGGCGGTTAGCATATCCTCGAAAGCAATGTCGGCAGGATCCTGGGGGGCAACGAGGAACTTCAGGGCGTTATTCAGGTCTGCTCCCATGTGGACGCGAGCATAGTTAGCGTACTGAGCTTCCGGGATGAGACTCAGCTGCAGGGCCCATTTGAATCGCTTGAAATAATCCTCGACGGACGTTCCCTCTGTGGAGCGGTACTCGGGCATCATGAACGGTGGTACCTTCGGCGATGGAGCAGCGGCGTCTCCGGCCGGAACTGGTCGATCAACGTTCACCTGTTCGATGGCGATACCGATCGATGCTCTGAGGGCTTGCGCAATCATCGTGGGCAGCGCTTGCATAAATTCGGGATTCTCATTTGTTCTCGATGGCAAGAGTGTTTTCAGGGCGACTCTAACCTCACTTTCGTATCGCGAGAAGTTTTCGACCAATTCCACTTCGACTTAACCGCTTACCACAGTGGTATCCATACGGTCGAATACCTCATCCATCACTAACAAAACACTCCTATTTCCAAGGTAGCTGTGGGAAATGCAGGAGATTCTCCGGTTTTCTAGTAACAACGGCTAACTAATAAACATTCCTTCCTCTCCCCGATGGACATAAGGACGTGGCCGGCGCCGTTATCAATCTATAAATATCAAGAGTAGTGTGGTTGTACATTGAAGATGGAAAAAAGCTACAACACAAGCTTCGTCTTAAGTGGCTCTCTGTGCAATATCACTATCCTGATTGATCACGGAGTAGCAACTACGAAGTGTATGTTCCATCAGTTGACCGTTGATCAATCGTTTTTAAGTAGTCGGTGTTTCTGAATTGCTTTCCGAAATTAGTTTAATTTGCTGTTGAAATTGCTGTAGTTAAATTCTCTTTAGTGCTGTGTAGCATCGGATATCAATCGATTTTGGTTCTTGCATATAAAAAATCGCAAAAATCGCAAAAAAAACTAGTACCTTCATGGACTGCAAAAAGTGCCTTGTTCCAATCGCAACGGAAGACCGATCGTTCATTCACTGCAATGGATTGTGCGCCAGAGTTTATCATGCTGTGTGTGTTGGTCTAAGCAAAGATCAACTTGCTGCCGTATCGCCTCCAAACAAAAACAGTTTTTGGCTGTGCGATGAATGTCTCAACGAGTTCGTACAATGGAGAAAAGAACGGAGAGAGGAGCAGCAATCTGGATCATCCGTCCATATCGATCAACAGCCACCTAGTGAACCATGCGTACTTCATCGTGATGTTGATGAGTTGAAAGCAAAAGTGGAATCAAAAATGCACTTTCTAACTTCAAATGAGCAATTCTCGCTGAAACCAGGCCGCCATCGGCACCCATCGTTAGAATACCAATTTTATGTCACTGATCGCTAGTTTTCGATAAAACTTAAGGGTGGTCCTTTCTGTTTTCTCAAATTGGTGGACCCCTCGTACGTCAGCTAGCTAAACAGTTTGCGAAAAAGCCCATTTTTTGATAAATCGTGATTTCACGTGATATGTCTCATATTTCGCTTGGAACACATAGCAAACTTTGTGGCTTCGTATAGAGAAAGGATATAGCTTTCATTTAAAGTAAAAAAAAAAAATTGGCGGCCATTTTAAATTTGGCCGCCATCTTGAATTTTGTTAGAAAAATCGTTTTTTCACCATTAGCGCACCGCTCGTTTTGAATTCTGAGATCACCATCAGAAAGCTGAGGAAAAATTGCGTAAGATAGGCTACAGAAACCAGGTAAGCAATGGTATTTACCCTATGAAATGAACGATTTTTTAAATCATGTTCTACGATTTTGACGTAAATGGCGATTGCAATCAATGCAAACATTATTTTTTGAACAACAAAGAAACAAGTTTTCAATCGTTGGTGTTTTATTCGAGTCTAGTGAATAATAAGAGTATTATTTTGAGTGAAAAAATCTGGCGGCCATCTTCGATTTTGACACCATTTTGGTTTTAAGTAGTAGAATTAGTTTTCACCTTGTTAGCACTCAACATGTTGAATTTTAATGCTACCGTTACACTTACTCTTCTTCTTGTTCTTCTTTTTCCTGACATTACGTCCCTATTGGAACACAGCCAGCCCCTCAGCTTAACTAGTTTCAAAAACAAATTATCAAGTAGGATTTTTTAACGCTTATTTGCTATCTGAATGATTATCCTGCATATCTTCGATTTGAAACACAGCATTTATTCTTTCATTTATTTGGTCTAAAACCTATGATAGAAATGAACAATCAGTTGAACAGCTGAGATTAGATAAGAAATAAAGAATCTGATTGTTTTTTAACGGAGGCCTTATAACTTAATTAATTGAGATGGTAAAAATCATTCAACTGCTAAAAACTAAGATGGCGTCTAAATCCAAGATGGCCACCATATTTTCCAACCTCAAGATGATACACCTGCATTTCGGCATTACGTCCACATTAGAACAAAGCCTGATTCTCATCTTTCAATTTCGCTATTTTTCACATATATGTTGGGCGGTAGTAAAACAATACTTATATGGTTCAGAAAATCAAGGATTTTTTTGCTTAAAACTTTAAGATTTCTATTCGTAATAAATGCACTTTTGGCAATGTTTTACGTTAAAACTACAGATATTACTACAAAACCTACTTATGTCCAAACGCGCAATTTATAAACTTCATTCAATGACAAAAATGCATATGGCAAAAAAATGCATGTTTATTTCAATCAATGGTTTGGGACGGTTTTTATTCAATAAATTTATTTATTCATTTGGCGAAGAATTATTCTGATATTAGAAATCGCATTATAAAAGAAAATTCCTATTTAATAACCTGTATTTATAACTAATAAAGCCGAGTATCAGGCTCGGTTCTGGTAGGGACGTAACGTCAGGAAAATAAAGAGTAATAAGAAGAAGAGTATACGTAACCTTGTTTTTATTGGTAGCCTCTGAATTCGACATGCTACATGTGCTATCAAGGTGAAAAATTCATTCTACTAATTAAAACCAAAATGGCGTCAAAATCCAAGATGGCCGCTGATTTTTTTTCACTCAGAATAATACTCTTATTCTTCAATCGACTAGAATGAAACACCAACGATTGAAAACTTGTTTCTTTGTTGTACAAAATATAATGTTTTCATTGATTGCACTCGCCATATACGTCAAAATCGTAGAACATGATTTAGAAAATCGTTCATTTCATAGGGTAAATACCATTGCTCACCTGGTTTCTGTAGCCTATCTTACGCAATTTTTCCTCAGCTTTCTGATGGTGATCTCAGAATTCAAAACGAGCGGTGCGCTAATGGTGAAAAAACGATTTTTCTAATAAAATTCAAGATGGCGGCCAAATTCAAAATGGCCGCCAAATTTTTTTTAACTTTAAATGACAGCTATATCCTTTCTCTATACGATGCCACTAAGTTTGCTATGTATTCCAAGTGAAATATGAGACATATCACGTGAAGAAATACCCTATATTTATCAAAAAATGGGCTTTTTCGCAAACTGTTTAGCTAGCTGGCGTACGAGGGGTCCACCAATTTGAGAAAACAGAAAGGGCCACCCTTAAGTTTTATCGAAAACTAGCGATCAGTGACATAAAATTTGAATTCTAACGATGGGTGCCGATGGCGGCCTGGTTTCAGCGAGAATTGCTCAAAGCAATTCCGGATACAATCATGCGACACTCGACTCCAAAGTCATCCATGCATTTCAACAGTGGACCAGTGCCGAATACAAGCTGCGAAACGTCACATACACCGAATACTTCACGGCTATCGGAATTAACAGACGTAAACGACAACTTCGTTCTATTGCTCACTAATATCGATGGAAGCGTAACGGAGGAAGATGTCCAGTTGATATGGCGCTATCCATACTAAGATATGGAGGACCAATCTGGTCAAAAGCGCTAAGAACGAGCAGAAACCTAAAGCGGTTGGAAAGCACGTACAGGATAATGTGTTTAAGAGTAACAAGTGCATACCGAACAGTTTCTAAGGACTGATCATTTAAGAAAGTGGACACCTAAATATTAGCATTTTGGTGTAAAAATTCCATAAAAACAAATAAAATTTTGTTTCAGTGTGATCTCAAGTGTTTATTTTGACAGCAGACAAAAGTTGACATAAAAAAATTATAAATTCCAAACGATGGGTCGAATTGACATGGTGACTCTCAATTTTTTTTCTGCACAAATGGTGTACAGAAAAACTGCCGTTTCGAGATTTGGCTTAAATCGCGAAGTGTCCAAATTGAATTTTTTCAACGCTGTGGCCAAAACAGATATTCCTGACGACGTACGATACATCCCAACAGAAAAATTTGGGAAAAATGATTTGGTATGGCAAGCAATTTGCTCCTGCGGTATGAAAGTACTACATATTTCACGACGGTTTCAATCAACGGCGAAAATTACAGAACTGAATGCATTAAAAAATGGCTTCTGCCCATCTACTGAAAGCATACCATGCCTCCATTGTTTTTGCCAGACCTAGCATCGGCTCACTATGCTTCATCTACTTTGGAGATGCTCAAGATGGAATAAGTCGAATTTGTAGAAAAATGATCGATCCATCAAATTGCTCAGAACTACGCCTCATTGAAACATATTGGGCAATAATCAAACGGCATCTTAAGAAGGATGGAAGAGAAGCAAGCTCCATCGATTTTTTCAAGAAAATGTGGTCAGCAGCTCAAAAAGCAGTTCGAAAAGTTCCGAAAAAAGTTGTGCAGAATTTTATGGGAGGTATCAAAAGAAAAGTAAGAGCATTCTCCAGCAATGCTCAATAAATGTTCAAATTTATGTGAATTTGATCGAAATTACGTTGATTTCCATGTATTCTAGGTAAACTCATGAATTTGTTCGAAAATAAACAGTTTACTGTAAAGAACACGTGTCCACTTTCTTAAATGAACAGTCCTTAAGGAGGCCGTGTGCATCATAGCCGGGATGACGCCCCAATGCTTCAACCAAAGAGGTACCAGAGGAGCACGCAACGCGACATTGCACAGAAGCTAGCAGCAGAAATAGGATAACTCCACTAAAGGTAGATGGACCCATCGGCTAAAACCAAATGTGTCAGATTGGTATGAAAGAAACCATGGGGGAGTGAACTTTCACCTGATGCAGTTTCTGTCAGGACATGGCTGCTATAGACAGTACCTGCATAGGTTCGGGCACTCAGAATCTCCTGCGTGCCCCAAATGTGCTGGTGTGGAGGAAACCGCGGAGCATGTCGTGTTCGATTTCCCCCTTTATATTGTTGTGAGAGCCCGCATGCTCGCTACATGCGGAGGAGATACGTCCCCCGACAATATTATAGAGAGAATGTGTGTGGATGCCGTATGCTGAAATGCAGTAGGGGGGCTGGGGGCAAGAAGGACACCTTAAGTGGTTGGTTTGACTTTATTAACGAGATTTTTAGCCCTGGGCTAGTTCATCTCGGGACCAACGGCTTTACTTCCCTTCCGAAGGAAGTCGTCACTATAACTTTTTACGTCATAAGTGACTATGTCGGGGATGGGATTCGATCCCAGGTCCTCGGCGTGAGAGGCGAGTGTTCTAACCACTACACCAGGTCCGTCCCCATAGGACACCTTAAGATATATAGGTTCAAATCATGGTTGATTAGAACAATTTTTGAAGATTATTCCAGTGTAGGGGCAAGTTCAACTCTTGTTCTAAATGATGTTTTCGATAGATTTCAAAAATATAAGAAAAACATGTTGATTTTAGATTTTTGAAAATGTCCCTTCTTATGAGGTTTTTCGACGAGGCACGGGGCAAGAGTGCCACTCGTATGGGGCAAGAAGACCACCAGAGCAAAATGCCACAAATTTTGTATATTATTATTTCCCCGCCTAAACGATACATTCTAGAGTAAGTAAAGATAACAACTGAGGGATAAAAGTTGACTTATAGTTAAACAATAATTTTACGAAATTAATTTAGTTCTTATCTTATTTGACTGTAACAATAATAGTACAAATTTACAGAAACTATTTTGAATGTCCAAGATGGTTTGTTTTGATTTTATTTAGTAGGAAACATTGATTTAATGCAATATTAAACAAGAAAAGTAAAAGTTCATTTGATTTTATATGAGAAAATTGCAGTGTCCCTTTTGCCCCATGAGACATACTGTTTTTATATATGTAAAACTTAATGTCAAAAGAACTTTTTCGAAAAAAAATCCTCACAGCTATATTAAACAATTGTAAATCATCAATACTGTGCGGCAAAAATCAATATTTTTTGTATTCATTGAGTGTCAATCCTTGTTTTCCAGTCTTACATTCTTATAATATTTCGCATTTTTCTCGTTGGTGAGTTAAAGCCATTTTTCTATTTTTTTGTACTACACATTTTTAACTGTAATATTTACACAACCCTCAATTAGTACTCAATGTATTATTGTCCTGCGTTAAACATCAAAAAAATGATTTTAACTACGTGAAATTAGAGGTGGCACTTTTGCCCCGGGTGTCCTTCTTGCCCCATGTCCCCCTAACTACGGCTGTCGCTCACATTATGTTAGAATTGCAGCGCCTATGGCGCCAACCAAGAGTTGGCTGCAGAAGATAAGCCCTGCCGAGGCTGATCCCTTGTAACATTATTAATGTCGGCTAGGAGAAGCAGTTTGCCAAGGATACTTCTGCTTTATGTGTTGTGCTATATGCACTGGCCCTCCCCGAAGAAATGCCGTAGAGTGCTTCCGGGGAGAAAAGGGTCTGAGGCCAAGGGTAATGTCGATGCACTGTACACCACATGAGCAGTTCAAAAAGAATTGCTCAAGTATAGAGCATGGGCTGGTTTTAGCGGGTCGTCGTCGGTTGTCATCCCCGCACTCCCTGAGTTACCTTTTCAGGGGGTCTGTTTGCAGATTTCCCCCTTGTAAAAACAATAAAAAAAAAACAAAATAAGAGCACACCTCCTGCAGTGCTACGATGCCGAACCCGCGGATCTTCAGTACATCGGAGAGTATGCGTGTGCTTCTGATGAAGTACCGAGTTTCCAATCGCTAGTCGATTTCCATCCCTGTGATTTTTGATTTGGTCTTAATATTTATGAATAAAATAATGAATCGAAGGTTCAACAATCCATCATTCAATCATCAGCAATAATCAAGAATGAAAAACCAGTTTTTTTTGCTCGAATTCAATGAAATCCACAGTCTTAAAAATAATGAAAATTACTGCGGACGTAATTCACATCATGACTGAATGACACATGATGTATGTGATGAAATGACGTAAAAATGTGTTCTAAAAGATGTATTGAACGAAAAATGTAATTTTACATGATGAAGGACATGAAAACGATGCTACTATGATTGGCATTTTTCGAATCAGACACCATCGTATTGAAAATGTGACAAAAATTCACGTTATTTGGCTCGCTTCTTTTGAGTGCATCCAAATGACGTAAAATCACACGATTTTTTCGAAGTGTGCACATGAAAATCTAGCATCGCATTACAGATACAAAGTACAATGCAATGATAGATTATCTTGATTAATGCTCCATTTTCCAGCCAAAAAAGTGGTTTTGAAAATCTGTAAAGCAATGATGGTCATTTTCCTCTTAAATTAAAAAAAAAAAAATAACGTAAACGGCATAATTTAAGCCATTTTCTTAGAATTTTCTTGATATATTACAGAAATGTGATTAATTTTACAAAATTAATGGATTGATTGTATGCATCTTCACAAAATCTCAGGCTAGTAGACTTCAATTTCGCCATAAACATTTGTACTTCAATTCGTGAGGATTATCGTAAACCGGGTAACATTGATCAGTTTTGTGGATATTTATTGAAATTTTCATTTGAATTTTATATTTTAAAAACAAGAACTGGCAAAAGTTATTTAGAAAACATAATACATTGAGCGCCTAAAAGTAAGCATATTCCGCCGATAAATGTTGATTCTACTTTGTACTAGAAGGTATATTTTGATCAATGTTACTCCGCTGACCAACGTTGCCCCATTTTACGGAACCATTGCCAGCATTAAATCGATTCGAATAAAAAGAGAAATGTTTATCAAGAATTCACAAGAACAAACAATCACAATTGGTATTATGTACTAGATTATGGTCTCAACTCGATAAACAGAAAGAAACAGAACTGTAAGCCAATAATAATCCGTCGATTGCGAGTGCTCAGGATACAACTTTCTTCTTTAAAATTGGATACCAATTGTTGTGCGAATCGAAACGGCGGCGAAGGATGATCTTATTTTGACAGTCCACAGCCGCAAGCGATAATCAGGATTTTCTTCCATTTTTGCTATCGAGAGCAGTACTTGCGCCTTCTTTTCTAAGAACTCCTCCGGATAACTGTCTGTTGACTATTGGTTGTGAGCTTTTTCAGATGGCAAAATACTTCGCCCTCTCCCTTCGTCGCCTAGATCCCACATAATCCTATGGCATCTCTTTACAACATTGACGGGTGCTGTTGATGATATAAGCTGGGTGCTTGCCTGCGTTTAGAACGGGAACGGGTTCAGTGGTGAATCCGGAAGGTACGAGTAAGGTGGGGCAAAGGTTTGGAATAATCAATATTTTCAGGAAAGCTATAACAGTTGAATAAAATAAAATAACACACAATAGACCTTCAACTTATTGGCTACAATTTTACTGGACAAACTCATATCAAGATATTCATCAATTTTTAGTTAAAACAGTGTCTAAATTGATTGTTTAACTCACAGAAGAAATTGTAAATTATCTAAAATCTACATATTATCATGAGATCAAACAAAACATGTCAGATTACGTGAAAAAATCATCAAAATTTCATATGTTATCATAGTTTTGCGAAAAACTGTTTTTTTTCGGGTATACTATAGCTAACCCTTTCCAGAGAAAATTTCCGTTGTCATGCTAACACTACACTACACTATTTGAAGCAGTCTTGCCGCAAAAATATCAATATTTTATTCAGTAATATATAATAGATTAAAAGTCCACTCTGAAGTATTTATTTGTTTTCAAGCGTTATAGTTGTTTTTTTTTCTGAACATAATTATTATTCCACCATGGTCGATTTTTTCCCCTACTTACTCTACTCTAATTGCACGGATATCGTCGTTTCTGTGTACTGGGTAGCATGCCTGGGTACGCCCTGTTCAAGGATGGAGAGGATGAACCTCACGAGCACGAGCTCGCAAATCGCCTCGGGTTCCCAAGATGATGAACGTGGAAATGGGAATTACTGGCCCGGACGAAATAATCTACTAAATCGGAAGGATTGATCTATGCCGGAGGATAATTTCCCAAGCAATTAATGCACGTTGATTCTATCCGGCAAACCGATTTCTGCCGCAACAAAACATGAAAGCGATGAATATATGAAGACGGAATGAGTGTTTCGCTAAGGCAGATTACATTCATGAGTTATCGTCATCAGTCAATAAATGGCGGATCGGCTTGCTATTTATCACCAAATTTATGTCTGCTTCAATCCGGAAAACTTTCCTATGAGAAACATTTTTGATAGGGCGTTGCAGTTACAATGTCAGTGGCATCCTTTGTAATAAGGAATTTTGTATGAAATTTTGCCAAATAAAAAATCTCAGTCCATTATCGCCCGAATCATGAATAAAGATATGTCTGTATTAACGCCTTCATTACTGCTGACCCAGACCACTGGCGTTCATCACAAATTAAAATGTTTTCATTCTAAAAATAAAACCACCATTCCGTCCCTAAAGGTTTAATCCCTCAGCTCAGTTTCCAACCAGCTCCATATTTAGATTTCATATTGCATCTGCCCGTCCGTTCGTACAGGTTCAACCAATCTGTCCCCAAAACAATGCTTGCCACCAGCCGAAATTAAATTTTCACTTTCGGTCGACACCGGACAGCACAGGCGACAACCCATAATAGATGTGATTCACAACAAAGCCTTTTGGGGGTGGAAAGTTCATCTACACTGGGCCCTTCATTTGAAAAGTTTACAGCCAGCGTGGTCTGCTGGTCGGACCAACTGCAGAAGCATGTCACCACGAATTTTAGATGTGTAGGTGTTTGTTTATTTGATAACAGGGAACAGGAACGGGATTTTCGTAAATGCACTAGGGGTTCAAATAGATCCGAACTTGACTGCATGCTTCGAAATCTGAAAATGTAAAGTTTCCATATTTGAATAAAATTAAATGGCCAACGCATTTTCAATGCCAAGACTCAGCCCTGTTCAAATCCGATGCTATTCTCACAAAACATGGATCATTTAACGTGATGCAAAATATTGTATTTAATTGAATTCGGATGTTTTACGTTGCTTAAAGTTTTTAAATGAGCAGGGCACCCTCATATCCTACATGAAAACGAAATATTATATTAAGTTGTGCGTATGGTTTAGGATCCCTGTAGCATTGTGCTAATGAATAAGTTTAGAGTAGAACAGGAAGAGGACAGGTAGGACATGTCCTATGCAAAGAAATTCCGGGTAGGACAGTCAAAGAATTGTCCTACTTTTGATTCAACAAGGAATGCCATTATTACTACAGAACTTTCACAGTCAGCTCTGAAGATGGTCTTGAAAAAATTGCCATGAGTATTTCTGGAAGTAATTGTTGACAAATTTCTGAAATATTCTTGGAGATCTATCAGTAGATTCCTGAATATCGTTGGGATAATTATACAACAAGATCGATCACATTTTATTCTGAGTGTACGCATCTTGAACAAAGCTCTTTTGTTATACACAGCACGATTGTGAGGCGGCTGGTGAAGGCGGAAGATACCATTGATTTTTCAGGGTATTCCTAGAAGAATCGCTTGACGAATTTTTGGGCAATTCCGAAATAACTTGTACAGCACATTTTCTTTGATCGAATTTTCATAGAAATACCTGGAAGCGATCCTTAAGTAATTATTGGAAAATTTTTGAATTATTCATGAATAATAACATGAATAATTTCAGAGACAATTTGTGTCAGAATCACAAAAATGCTCACAGGATTGTAGAAGGAGTTTTTGCACATAATTTATCAAGAATCTCCTATTTTTTAAGAAATTCCAGAGGACCGCCAATCTGAAGAATTAATCGACAGTCCCGTCGGAACGAATCAGAAGATGTTATCTGAAGTGGATTTCAATGTTAAATGCTGAAGTTGTTATATTCGTTCCAGTTAAAAGCCTAATAATCATTTTTTTTAATATGTTATCCAATGACCATAAAATATCTGCATGGAAAACAAACATTCTCAAGTTTTTAACACTCTTTATTTTTTGAGGAAGTGTATAAATTGCATACTTTTGTGTCAGATTTCCACATCTTATATTGTCGCTTTTCTATTTCAAATACAATGTTGATTGGCTCTTGTTTTTATACGCCAAAACATAGACTACATCCTCTGTGTAACCAAATATGAGACTGTCAATTTTACACGCAATCTACAATATATAGACTAGTTTGGATCATTACACGTGTTTTGCTTTGAATTCAACTGAAGAGCGGATTTCATGCTTGTGATAACACAGCTTTGTATCACTGTAAGTGTACCTTTTCTTTTATATGTCGTGTTTAATAAAAATAACCTTTGAATAGTTAAACATTTAAAATATCGACGCACTGATAGACAACTTTTTAATCTGAGGCTACATGAATTGCATCACTTACCAAGTTGCATCCTGACCATGTAGCTTTTGAACCCTCTCGCTAACAAAATTCCTTCCTGTGAAAACCATGGAGATACAGTGGTGCTCTCAGTCTCTAATAGCAATGGACGTTATACTAACATTCCTTCCCTTCCCGGTTGTCCGTAAGGGCGTGGCCGGCGCTTTTTTCACATTATTAACTTTAGAGTCCATTTACTTGAACATTGAAGATTGTATGCTACTCCCAAGCTATTTCTGTCGGTTTCGTGTAAAATTTTTATTATTATAGCCAATCACCGAGTAGCAACTACGAATTGTAATTAATCTACAACTCCATTTTATAACTTTTAATATTACCCTGAAAGGTTCTAGATTACTTCGCTGCTATCCAAGGCAAGATTTTCTTCAAATTTGGGTTGAAATCAGATTTTAGCATATCTTACAATTATCTTTAAGTTGCAATAATGAGACAACAAGATTTGTTCGGTAAAATCATAATAAAAACGCCAAGTCAAATAGCCTCACAATGAAAAGCAACATCATATCAGTCAAACTACAGATTTCTGCACCGTGTAATAGCAAAATGAACCTTATATAAGTCATATTAATATTTATCTGGGAATGGTTTCGGAGGAAAAGTCAATTGTGAATGTTTCATTGAGATTAAGAAATGGAAAACGAGTTTGTAAACTTCTCATTAGGCTGATGCAAATTTTGAAGTTTTTGCTCCCCTATGCTTAAACGATGTCAATTATGATAAAAATGATCCCAAAATTTGAAGTGATTCGGAAGAAATTTGGTTGTGCACACGCTATTTGAAGTTTATATGGAAATTGAGCCCAGATAGCCGTAGCGGTAAACGCGCAGCTATTCAGCAAGACCAAGCTGAGGGTTGTGGGTTCAAATCCCACCGGTCGAGGATCTTTTCGGGTTGGAAATTTTCTCGACTTCCCAGGGCATAGAGTATCTTCGTACCTGCCACACGATATACGCATGCAAAAATGGTCATTGGCATAGTAAGTTCTCAGTTAATAACTGTGGAAGTGCTCATAAGAACACTAAGCTGAGAAGCAGGCTCTGTCCCAGTGGGGACGTAACGCCAGAAAAGAAGAAGATGGAAATTACTATGAAAAAGGCAAACCTTTTGTGTTCAGTCCCCTAACTGCTCGTCAATATAATTTATGGAAAAGTGAACACACTCATCTCATGTGAAAACTTCCCAGCTACAACTTTGCCGAAGACCACATTTCGATGGGACGTACACACTTAGGTTTTTTCTCGTTGTTCGGTAATTTTTTTTTACCGAAAGCGTACTGTAAATAAATTTTTAACTGAAGTTTCGGTATTACAAACGAGATTTACCGAACACCCTTGAATATATAAGAAAATCAAAACAATATTCGTCCACTTTTACCGAAATCGTCGTTTTATTTACCGAAAAAACTGTAAATCGTTTAGATTCACCGTAGACTGTAATTTTTTACCGTACTTCAGTTCATAGTGCCACAATGCTTTACCGAACAAATTGTGATTTGATATTTTTGTGGCCGCCATATTTGTTTTGATGTGCTAGTCAACATGATAGTTTCACATCCAATACCGTTTAATATTCTGTGTTCAGTGTCCATTGTTTTTTGAAAAAAAATAAAGCTTCAACAGCAGGATGAGCGCCTGGAACTACTTTTCCGTAAGTATGAGCTGAGGGATTCTATTAAAAAACCTATTTTTAAGGTCGAATAAAATATTTTCGTTACAGTATCCAACTGCCCAATTACGGTTCTGGATAGAATCGTCACATTAACGAGCATACCCACCCATGACGGAATCGGTGGCGCTTTTGTGCAAAACGAACGCGCGGTGTTGTTGGTGATGCCTCTGGTGGTTTCCCATCTTCATTAGCAGACAAGCAGTTCATCTTCATACGGATTTAAAACGAAAACGCAAAATAAATCCATAAACATTTGCTATCAATATGAAATTTATTGTTTTTATTTTGTTTTGATCATCCTATTCTATTCCGACTGCCTGCTGCTACGAACAATGCGTTCGGTACTTTGTTTTACAATTCGTTCGGTAATAATTCACGAGCATATTGTAATTTTTTGACAGCTGCGTGTCGATTGAAATTACAGATTGTTCGGTAATCCTTAACTTTACCGGAAGCATTACCGAGCGCTCAGCGGTTTATATTTCGGTAAAAAAATTACCGGAGTCGGTGATATTTTCTAAGTGTGTAAGGATAATTTGTTATTATTGATAACAAAGTCTTAATCATGCTGAGATGATCATTCAATTACATTCAGAGCAACACTGCTTTTTTGCTGTAGAACATAGTAGCCTGGATTGCTTTGATCTATTCTTCCCGCCAGGAGCACCACTGTTGCCTGCCGAACAGTTGGAGAAGCATGCTACATGCAAACCAACTTTATGATGATGAATAACAATTTATCCTGAGGTCCAATCAAAAAGTGATCTTCGGCAAAGTTGTAGCAGGGAGGATTTCACATTAGAAGAATTTGTTCACTTTTTCATAAAATATTATGACGAAGAGATAGAGGGCTTAACACAAAAGATTGACGTTTTCCATAGTAATCTCCATATAAACTTCAAATGGCGTGTGCACAGTCAAATTTCTTCCGAATCACTTTAAACTTTGGGAGGATGCTATTTACCATAATTAAAATCGTTTAAGCATAGGGGAGCAAACATTTCAAAATTTGCATCACTCTACTTCTCATGCTATTTTATTAGGGCTTATTTTTTAAATATGGGACTGATTTGTGATTCACGACAGTTTAGAAATTATAACTATCGTTCAGTTATCTCTGTTAAGCTACCCATAAAGCTTTATGTCACAGTTTTGCAAAGCAAAACAAAATGAAATATTCACAGCTTTTTTTACCGTTTATCCTTTTTTCATTATAATACATAAAGAAAAAAAATGGAGAACAACATCACTAGCTGTTAAGTTATGCAGTTTGTTCTATTTTTCATAGAATCTGTCTGATTAAACTAGTACAAAAAAAGGAAAAATCTACTTAAGTAATGATCTTGAAGCTTTATAGTTTTGCGGTAATGAATTGCATTAAATCCAGTCAGTTTGAATTTGTGACACAGGATTTGAAAAAAATATTCTTGGCTTATCTAAACATATTGCTTTTGCCAATATTTGTCGTACCCATGGTTTCGAATGTGATACTCTAAAGATTCAAGTTGTAGTTTCACTCCGGTGAGTCGACGACGAATTTGTACCTTAGACAAGACGTGTCTGGTCAAAGTGCAAAAACCAAACCAATTGCCGGTCAAAAAGACCACTTCTCATTGGTCGTTTTGACAAAGGCCTACTTCCATATCCTTGAGTTAAATCGCAACAGGGCAGTTTGTTGCTAGCCCGGCCGTATTGCTAGTTCATAAATTAAAGGTTTTATCGAAAGTTTGGAATTTGTTCATGAAATACTTTTGTTTCAAATCTATTTATATTCGATGTTATGTATACGCATGTGCTTTATTGAGAGCAATATACCGTTTTGATTCATATTACGGACACTTAAGGCCTCAGGGAAGTATAGCACAGCATAGAGCATTCAAAATAAATCATTCTATATGATTCCTCAGCGTTATCGAGCGCCGAAAACCCTTAACTTTCGAACCGTGGGTAAAGAATACGCTTCCGCAACTCGAATAATTTTAAATAAATCAAAATGTATAGCCTTTTGATGATTCTTATTCCGGCCGAGTCCTCACTTTTGCCTCATATTTCGGACACTTTGATTCGAATTCCGGACATCTCATGAAAATCATTAATAGAAAAGTCAAATCATCAAATGAAATTGTTCAACCACTAAAGAGACGTCTAAGGTAGTTGTGCATTATAAATTTGCATAGATATTTATCAAAATAGCTTATTAAAATGAGCCTCGAAATTGTGAACTTTCGAACGGCAAAAACTGAAACATTTCGTGTGAAATGTTTTCCATACAAAGTAGAGTGTCCGGAATTAAAAGCTGTCCGTAATATGAATCAAAACGGTAATGGAAATTGTGCAAATTTGCTCTTAAAATATTGCCAGTTTTAAATAGAAGCATGGTTTTTATAAAAGCTTAGCATCCTCTATTGCATTTAATGAATGAAGCGAGCAAGAAACAACCAAATTATGTGCATTGATATTTGAATTTGTTCACAATATTTGCTTTAAAAGGATACTGGTAGCACAGGCTTTTGTACCATCAAGATTATCGACTGAACAACACCAGGGTAGGCTTGGTTGATCTGTCACGCCCTATCCTAGGGATGTACACGGTTAAGAAGTTGTGTATTGTAGTTGTAATTGGCCACATACTCTTAACCATTCATAATAGCGAAAGATATCTGGCACAGACTCCGCAGTCAAGGTTCGTGAAGATCTGAAATTACTGTTACTAGTGCCACGATACGTGGGTTTGATTCCCACTCTAGTCAGAGAAAACTTCTCGTCGAATGAAAAAAAACTTACTGCACTTCTGGGTGTCCCGTGTGATTAGCTGCCTAACGTAAAATAAATTGCAAGTATTCGTTTAGTCTGAACAGCTTTCGACTAAAAACGGAGTACATCAGTGGTCACTAAACTGCGGCCTTCGAGAAGGTTTTGTGCGGTCCGCGAATGAATTTTGAATATCAGTGCGATGCGGCTTGCGTGTTGTAATTTATGGACAATATTCTTTGCTTTCTTTTTTTTTTACATACAAAGGTATCGACCGTGATAATTTTTATTTTGAATTTATTTATCGGCATATCGGTCTATTTTGCTCGAAGTAAGAGGGAGCATGAAGAAGAAAGCAATGAATACTAGATGGATAGGTACCGTAAGGGAACGGCGAGAGAAATTGGATTAGATGTTGAAGAGGGCATACCATACGAAACAGTATTACTTGAAACGTCACTTCCTTGTGGCTAACGTCCCCTATGGGAACGGCTTGGGTGTGTTTTGAGAATGACACTACCAAGACGCCCTTAGGTAGTCGGGGAAGGGAAGGAATGTTAGTTTGACAACCGTTGTTACTAGAGACCGAGTATACCTCTGCATCTCCACAGTTGTCATGGAAAGGATAAAGATTGGTGATGCGATCCATGTTATAATCACGCCTAACCGGATTTGCGAAATAATTCGATAATCGCATTGTACGCCGAACAAGTGTTCGTCACTCGCCCACGCAGGAGCAAGCGACACGATCTATAGATCAAACACTACTAACGGACCGCGAACTTTTTCACTACTGTACTACCGACGCGAGACATGTTTGATCCTGCCCTCATTGCCCACCCCCGCAGGAGCAAGCGTCAAGGTCAAAGGATCAAATACTACTCAAAACCCAAGCAGAACAAAATGAAGATAAACGTTATATTTTGATCATAGATTTGAGTATTAGCATCGTCCGGGGTCAAAATGGGTCAAAATCGCATATGTCCAAGTTGATTGTTGGGAATAAAGCAAAGAAATTAATCTCTACCTTGACAGTTATTAATATGAATAAAAATATTTATTAATGTTATTTATTTAAGTGGCTTTTCGCTCGCGGCGATTTGGCCATCACTAACCTAACCTATACCTCTTTTTACGTAAACTCCATTTATATAATTTTATTTAGAATATTGGAGACTGTCTATTAATTACCGTAAAATAGGGTGAAATTTAGAGCGATTCTGTTCTACAATCCCTAGTAGAATGCATGTATTATTATACAAATATTTTTTAAACCTGTACTGGTTGGATGTTTATCGAATTATACAAATGATTTTTTTACGAAAAGTTATCATAATAACAAAAACATTTATTAGATATCATAAAGTGAAATTTTCGATGCTGGGGTCAAGTTGATCAACTACTGAGATAGCTTTTCTAAAATAAAGATATATTGCGCATTTCTTTCACCACTGGACTATCGTATAAGTTTTCCTAATCCTAATAAAAGTGCGCGATTGCATCAAATCGAGAAAGTGTCTTCAGCGGGGTTGTTCCTCGCAGTCCAAAGAATAAGTACTCTGAAGACACTAACATGAATCGATTCAAAACTGCACTTTTATTCGCATTTTCACACATATGAAGCCGCACTTCGCAGTCCAGTAGTGAAAGAAATAAACAATATGCTATTTACTAAATTCGAGGTCACTGATTCTGAATCAAGTCTCAAAAATCTTATAACTTATTGATAAATCGGTCAATTTTAGAATTGAATGTTGTTAATTACGGAGTACATCACATTTAACGTCTAAAGGTATGCAATTTTCCTCCAAATGAGCTACTCGTTCACAAAAAAAAACATTTTTTTTATATGATTTTTTTTATCATCAATGCCAATTTGAAACTGGCTTCACAGAGCATATCTGGAATGTATAAAACAGTTTATTTGAATGGTGTCTTTATAAAGCCTTGGCAATAGTCGAATGTTTGGACTAGAATCCTGCGATATCACAGAAATTGTGATAATTGAAAACGGATCATACCTCACTTGGCACTTCATACATGTGGGTACGGGAATGATCAACTTCTCCCCACTGATCAACTATACCCCGTATTACGGTACGTAAAACAATTTTCAGGGTTTTCCAACCACCCCTCCCCCCATGATAAGATTTTTTGTATGAAAATCAAACATAAATTGTATGCCGCGTAAGAAGTCTCCATATATTTGCTATCAAGATTAAAATTCAAAGATTGTTAACATGTATCCAAAAGCGTATTTGAGTAATGTCTTACTTATCTACACGCGTAACCAGTGATATTATCCAAGAACGCCGTTGAGCCTAGATCTTCATATCAATAATCGTAACATTATCAAAGTTTACACTTGGTGATTCTGGTGATTCTGGGAAACTACATGGTTCGAACGAAACATGTAAACTTATATGACATATAATGCACATACAATTAGACATGCGTCGCTCTATCATGGATATTTACATGCTATGTCACATAATCTTTAATTATATTTCATGTAATCTAGCAGGATCCTGTGAGATTACGTGACAAATAACACATTTTTACATGATATCAGACTATTTGTTTTCGTTTTTAGAGGCTTTTTTCAAATTTACGTGACTTTATGTTCACATAGCATAAATAATGTTTACATGACGTGTAATCTTTATTGTTCTTATCAGTGTAAGTTTAACATTTTCCGGTAGTTACTGTCAAGATTATACCTATTCGTAAAAAGTTGAGATCATCTGATTTAGACAACCTTCGTCCCATAAGTATTTTGTGCTTGCTTTCTAAAGTATTCGAGAGAATTTCTGAGAATCAAATATAACTTTTCATTTCTAGAGATATAACTTATTGAATCCTCTCCTTGCTTTTATTGATTTCTCAAAAGCATTTGATCGAATTCACTTGCCAAATTATTGAGAAAACTATCCTACAATTTTTGCTTTGCCCGTAGTGCAATAGCACTCATTAATTCTTACCTAAATGGTTGCAATCACATTGTAGATGCAAACAGCTAATTATCAGATTAAACAAATATAATATCTGGTGTGCCTTAGGACTCGGCTGTGGGACCACTTTTGTTTTCATAATTCATTAATGATCTTCCAATTGTTTTAAAACACTGTGACATCCATATTTTTGCCAACGATGTGCAACTTCAATTATGTTCTACGAAATATTCCTTGGATAATGCTGCATGGCTTATAAATATAAATTTGCATATTATTGTCGAATGGTTCACTAGAAACCTTTTAAAGTATTCTATACTAAACAAGGTTATGTTAATAAGGGCACCAATCATGGTATAGTTTTCCAGTCAAACCTAGAATGGGACTTAAAAAAACAAAAATTAATGTAGTAAAATTAATGGTGGTTTACGATCAGCACTGCACAGACTGCGAATATCCTTGAATGCATATATTCGTTGGGCTTTCAATTTGTCAAAGTTTTCAATTGCAAGCCACCTACACAAAGAAATTCTGAAATGAAGAAGTGTTCTTTCAATAACTTCATTAAACTAAGATATTGCCTAACTGTGTTTAAAATATCTAAAAATGGTCCAAAATATCTCTCCGACTGATTGGTTTCATTTTGAAGTATACATTACCTCAGCCTATAGCTTCACATTATAGAAGCTCTTCCTTTGTTCGTGCAATTGAGTTAATAAATCAACTGCCTGCAGACATTTAACAAATTAACTCATTACGGAGATTTCAGAACGAACGCATCAGTTGGTTAAATGAACGAAATTAGTAACAACAGAATTGAATATTGATAAACGAGACAGTTTATTTTGCCTTCATTTTCTTTAACTGTGGTTATTCTTCTCCAAGTGTAGAAATTTATAAGGAAAACACTTTACTCTACTTGAATATAATAAAATAAATGAATAATTTTTGAACTTTTTTAAGTAAAGGATGTTTGATCTACAAGCGTAACTTGTAATCTTTCTAATGTTAATGAATGAGGTTTACAGCCAAATAGGCTCAATTAAATATTTCCATTAAGTTCCAAAATCAGCGATTGTTTTTAGTTATCCAAAATTTTCTGTTAGTTAAGGTTTTCGTATCGTTACGTCTGTAAACCAAAGATCTTCCGAAGGTTTATGAATAAGGTTCATACTCAAGCAGACTCAAACCTATATGCGTATAAATCTATATGAGTATAGAGCAAAGTGGGGCAAAAGTTCGAGTGAGGCAAGAGTTTCTTTTGAGGATTTCTAGCTCAATTCTAAACAAAACTTAGAAATGTTATGGTGGCTCGAATTCTATCCAAGTAAGAGACTTTCACTCCAAATATCATAAAAATTGATTGAGATTTGGAAAAGTTAAGACTATTTGTTGTTCATCGACGTTAAAATTGTAATTTTCGGTCAAACTTTCGTTGCATGGAAACAAATGAAGATAAAATCTTTTTCAACATTTTTGTTTGGGCGTTTCTAAGCCTATCATAAGGATGCTTTGTGGTGTATTAATTTCTGCATAAATGCTTGGAATCAATTTTTAGCCCATAGTGGAGCAAAAGTTCAAATCAGCGGGGCAAAAGTTCGACCCATGTATAAACTCACGGAAAAATTTGCAAATTGCCTAAAATCCACATATTATCTTCAAGTTTAGCAACAGTTGCCTGATCGTATGAAAAATGTTACCAAAATTTTACATTTCCACTTAGTTTTGCGAAAAACTGCTATTTTTGAGTATATTATAATTAACCCTGTTTTGGGTATTTTTTTCTAATGAAAAATTTTGATTGCTTATTTTTAGTTTACTATCCTATCATTTTGTCCCAACCCAGGAGAACAACAAGGAGTGTGCATTAACTTTCTTAGCAACGCCACTCCCAACGACTATACCTACAACCCTGAATTGAAACGGTTGGTACGGTTGTCCCCGTTTCATCCTTTAATTAGTTGAAAATATTTTGGCTATCAGTTTATTCATGCGTGAATAACCTGATCGTCATGATTTTTTACAATTATCTTCAACCACAAAGTCTGCACAGTGGGCCTGGCCATTTTAATATTTGTATCATATCGCTGATATTCTGCAAACATTAATGCTGACAAGAAAATACCTGAATAATTTTTAGGTATTTCCAGGATGCTTTTCAATATTGGCTGTGTAAGTGCTTAGATTAGATTAGATTACTATCCTATCATTTCGGGAAAGGTCGTTATGCATATAGACGTTTCGCTTAATTTTAGAAGTGGACGTTTCCCATAATGTACATTTACCATACCGAGAATAATGAGCCTTATTCAAAATGTTACCTGTTCGTGTATATAACTACCTTATACACATTGGCACCTTTTGGAACTTTGAACCTTTCGGGGAAATGACATCCCGGAAGAGAATCTCTAACGATTTCTTTTATTGAACTAGGGTTTCAATGCTAGTAATGGACCCCTTAGTAGCTGAAATTCATTCTAGACGGTTTTCCGCAATGACATTTCAGACGCATATACGTTTTGTGGTGTCTAACAATAAATTCAATGTCTTTACTTCATAGTACGTCTATGAAACATACAAAATCATTCGATTTTTCCAGCGAAATATGCGTTTGAAAAACTTTTGTCCGAATGCCTATTATGGACCCTCCCAAGGTCCATAATAGGATTGTTTACAAATTTTACGTTTCCTATTATGGACCCTCCATTTGATTCCCATGTAATCCGACTCGCTGCCGACGAGCCTATTATGGACCCACCTGGAAATGCGTATTATGGACCATCTTGTGTGGTTTCATTTACAAAACTGTACAAATATCTGTATATATGCGTCTCAAACCAAATATTTTGCCTGAAACTGCTGACTAACAATGTAATCGAAGTTCCCCCGGTGGATTTTCATAGGAATAAAGTTGCTTTTAGTGTTAATTTTATGTTTTTCTGTAGGGGGTCCATAATACGCAAAGGGTCCATAACCGGCATCGACTCCCTAAATATGATCATCATCATTTCTTTATAATACCCATATAGTAGCATCTCAAAAATAAATCTCTGTGGCCATCATCAGATTAAAATATTTTTCTTTTTGAGTTCACATATCGAATCCTTTCGCTACATTTGAAGATTAATTTAAACGACCATGGATTGACCGATCGGAAATCGCTTTCAAATTCTCCAACCGATCCAATTTCCTGCCATTGTCTCGCCTCTATTGATGAAACGGAGAAATAAACCTTACGGCGACCACTGGTGACCGTTGCCAACATATGTATGTCTCTAAAGCAGACATCATCATCCATCCAGCAGAAGGGATTTTGCATCTCCGACTGCTTCCGGACAAAATCCATCCCGGGCATCAAACCGATACATGACAGAAGTTAAAGAGCCTGTCAAAATCGATGGAAATTCAATTTGGTTCCAGATTTGGTCTCCCGCATCGACCGACCACTTGGCGGCATCCCAGACCGTACTTGATGTGGCATACCAAACCTGAATTGATTTTCGTGGAAAATGGTGTACCTACCTGTTGCAACATTTAAAATTTGGTTGAAATGAGTTTTTGCAACCGAAAACGTTTGATAGCTTTCAAAGTAACTATTAGCACTAATAAACCATGCATAGAGGTTTTTTTTTAATCATAATTCATATGCATGAATGATTTATGAGTTGGTAAATACCTAGCAACGTTATCTGTAATAAATACCCCAAATTACACATAATAGCTGTCGGAATTCCTATCTGTGCAGTATCCTATCTCTAATTTAGAAATAATAATCACTAGAGTAAGGTGGGGTAAATGTTTCTATTCAAGATTTCTAGCTCAAGCCAACACACAAATTATAAATGTTATGGTGGTTCAAATGCTATTCAAGTAAGAGACTTCCACTTCAAATGTTACAAAATCAAGTGAGATTTGGGAAAGTCATAGCCATATGTTGTTGCTATACGTGAACATTGTAATTTTCGTTCGATCTTTCATTTAAAAATATGATAATAAAATATTATTCGATTTTTTATGTACGAGCATAGCAAGACCTGTTGTTAAGATGTTTAAGAATAAGATGCATCGAAGCTAAGCCTCGAGCACAAATCTAGAGAACCAGACAACCGTTTGTGGTGGAAAATTGACTCACTGATCACATAAAATTCGAATTCGTTTAAGACAATTAGTTTTGAAATTCATATAACTTAAAATGAATTAATATTTATTCACAAGTTTGTTCAGCAACATTGTATCCAATCTATTGTAGGTTCACTGTATGGCATTCATTCCTTTTAAACTGTTTTCCTGGAAAGATTGATTATATCACTTTGCCCGACCTTACTCTAATGTTGCAACTACGTCACTCGCCCATATGCCTCTGAACCACACCTCATCCGGTTGATATGGCTTACCACTTCCGCAAATCCAATAGCAGATGACCAAAAGTATTCATTGGTACGATAGAGTTACATCAACGTTGAGTTTGCATGGGTTGTGGTGGCAATATAAATACGGATAATATAATCGATATTCCACACCACTTGCATTGCTGTAAAATTATGACTATAATTGGCATATGAATTGCAACGATGTAGTGGGCAACAGCCAACTGAAAACAAAGCCGATCATAATGAGAAAATACATGTTAACTCTGGGTAAACACAATTTAATTGAGATAACTTGTTGGTTTGATTGGGTTGTCGCTGTATGGTAATTTAACAATTATTATGAGCTCTGAAATGTTGTTGTTTGTGAATACAAACACAGGCAAACTACTTTGCTTTAAATGTAACCAAAATTGCAATTCATCAAAGTCCATTATTTCCTAAAAATGCCACAGAGATAGCTTTTTTCCAATCGATCCATGTATGTTTTAGAGTGCTTTGAAATCAATGCGACTTCAATGACAAGCAATTTCGATACAAATGTTATATCATATAAGCATATACCCAGTACATAAAAACTCCAAGCCCATCCTTTTATCTTTTGATGTTTCCGGCCTCATATTGTTTTATGCCAACACTTGCCAAACGAACACACATCTTCCAATATGAAGTTTATCAGAAAAGCTTTGTCATACTTTTGTCTTCTAGTCCAAAAAACTCGAATCATTGTCAGATTCTTTGGATTAAAAACATATCAAAAGTTTTACATCAACTTTTTCTAAATGGGACTTCGTATGAAACATTACGAGACGTTTGCCTTTTGAAAGTCTCAGTCGCAATGGAGAGAACATTGCGTTATGATTTCCCTTAAGAAAAACCGCGATTGCACCGTAATCCGATGTGGCATTGATCAGTGTTCACGATGTTCCTTGAAAAAATCATTCGAAAATGCCCTAATTTAAGGTTTAGTAGTAGTATGTATCAGTCGCCACATCTCTACAACTTTAGTTGTTTCTGTTCACTGTAAGTTTGAAGTGGGCTTCTTGGCCTTGCGGTTAGCGTCGTCAGTCGTCTAGGCGTATAGTGCCATGGAGTGTGTGGGTTTGATTCCCGCTCCAGTCGGTGGAAACTTTTCGTCTAATGAAAAATTTATCACTGGACTACTGGGTGTTTCGTGTTGTCCGTTGCCTAATGTTAGTGATCGTTCAGTCTGTGTAGCCTATGTGCTGAAAATGGTGTAAATTGTCTTTATAAAAAAAACTAAACCTTAATAGAGGAAGTTGCTGAAGAAAAATAAATCGTTTTGAGAAAATTTTGTATGGAATTTTTTCAGAAGTTTGTAGGGCTAAATTTCCATAAGGAGCTTAATAATATCATATAACTTCATGGATATATCTTCTCCCATTCGTTATATTGAAATGCTCTCCTCAGCAACTTCCTTTATTGGCCTTTGAACAATGAGTTTTTACTATGCGATGATAAGTTTGAACTTACTTTACAGTACTAACGTGTTTGGAACATTTGTCGAAATTTCTCCATAGCAATTTCCATATAAACCTAAATCGGCTTTGGGCCACCTTTAAATCACCACCGAAAAAGCTGAAAATTTCACAGAACCCTATTTTTTATCGTTAAGAAGGTAAGGAAGATGTGGGACGAGGGATTATTAAAATTTTGAATTTTGAACTTCCCTTGTGTAGCCGTTCTATTGTTAGCAGACCATTGTTGGAGTTGCATTGTTGATTTGCCGAGACAACAGAGAGCCTTTTTTATTAAAATTATTTGCTTAATTCCGCTCCTCCATTATTGCAATTGACGAAGACGGGGCACTGAGAAATATGAACCACAGTCAAGATCCCCAAGAATCCGTGAATATCCGGTATGTGAAAAGTGTCCTTTTATAGTATTTTTCGCAAGATTGCCGTTCCGATCAAAGTTTTGTTAATCTCGTCTAAACTGTGCAGTAAGTTAACCTCCATCAAGGAATTGAAAAATAATTATGAGTTCAAGGTCAGAGTCGTTCTTTCAAAACGAGAGGAGGCCAACGAAATATTTAAAATGGAACGCTTTGAGGGTTTACAGAGTGTACCACGTCACGATGTCAATTCCGATGGCGCCAACGAAGTACTCACGCCCGAGGAAATCATGCAGCTTGGCGAAGGCAGGTTTTGTGCCAGTTTTGGACTGCGAACGGCTCACCATGATGAACACTGATAAATCTAGGGGGAGTTCACTCGAATGCATTGAGAATCACATTTGCCAGAACTATGATTCCAATTTCGATTCGGTCCGCAACCATAAGAGGATGTGTTGTGTCGCGGAATAGCATTTTTTTAGCACGGGAATTTCTCAAAGGCTTTAGTTTTTCGTATAAATAACCTGGAGCTTATGTGTCGCAAGTTTAAACAAAAATTGCAGGATCTTAATGGAGCAAATTTGTCGAATGGACTTCCTAACAAGTAATGCTGAAGATGGGAGACACTAGAATATTTATCAAGGCCGAACACTACCCTAACGCAAGCATTAAGAGCTATTCGTAATCTAGATTCAGCGTGCATTGGAGATTTCGAAAGAATAAAATCACAGGCTATGAAATGTGGAAGAATTAAACTTTTGAAGAGTTTGAGCGTTATATCGATATTTAAAAAAGAAGAAACCGCACGGACAACCAGTAGACTAGCATAAATTTTACCACATTGACCAAATTTGAAAATATAAAATTTAAAACTGGAATGAATCGTGATTCCCAAACAGATTGCCTGTTCTACAAATTCAATTTCAGTGTTGTTTATTTTCAAAATTGGTTTAAGGATACTATTTGATCGAGAATTGCTTAGAAACATAGCACAAGTCTTATTCGCATTCAATAATAATTTATTCCTGATCGACCACTCAGCAATGCTTGTAAGATCTTCGTTGATTTTTCTTGATATTATTGATGAAGAATCTTCGCAACATCCAAAATACAATTGAACGTTGTCTGCAAATATATGGATTTGAAAATATTTTAAAACATTTGGAAGGTCATTAATGTATATAGAAAAGAGAATAGGTCCCAGAATTGAGCTTTGGGGTACACCAGAAGAAATAGGGAGATAACTAGAGAAAACCCCCTCATTCAAAACAGTTTGGGTTAGTCCAACTAAATACGATTTTATGAGATTCATTGCGTGGCTGGAAAAACCAAAATTTTCTGTTAGCTTGCGACAAAGAATGTTCGGTGTGAGATGGTGCCAAAGGCTTTCAAAAAGTCAAGAAGCAATAAAACGACTGGTCGTCCTTTATCTATGACAACACCTATGCCATCGAAGACTTTCAACAGTGCAGTTTTTGTGCTATTTTTGGAGCGATAGCCAGATTGGTGTGAAATCAACAAATTCTCCCGATTGATAAAAAGACAGACTTGCTTGAATTTTTGATTAATGTAATACAAGGCGTTAAGACGCAGCAGATGATCAGCATAGCAAATGGTCAAATTACTCACGGGCGTTAATAAAGCTTAAAAATTATAATTAATCTCATGCAGGGCGTTAATAGGCACCTGGTATTTATGGAATAGTTTCAAATTATTACAAGGCGTTGATAAGGCTTTAAATTTTCATTGACGTCCTACAGGGCGTCAAGATGCAAATGATCTACGTACGGTATTTATAAAATAATTTCAAATTATTGCAAAGCGTTGATACAGTTTTAAATTTTAATTGACATCCTATAAGGCGGCAAGATGTAAATAATCTACATAGGAAGGATATGGTCAAATTACTCCAGGGAGTTATTTCAGGTTAGAAATTTTGATTGAATTCTTAGAATCGTTAGATTGTAGTTTATATCTCAAAGTTCTATCACATTACTTTTACTTTTTTATGAATTCGAATGAAGATTGTTTAAAAAATCTGAGAAAAGCTTCTTAGTCGTCGACAAAGGGTGACTAAGCAAGACGACAGGGCTAGTGAAAACATTTTGACGCAGGAATTCTTTTGGGTATTTTCACCAAAAATGAAAAAATTCGACCGGTTACCCGACACGATTATTAAGCAAGCGATCGTAAACTGAAAAATGAGAATTGTTGGAGATTCCTCCTGTGGAATTCCGGCTACGAAAACCCCGTTCATCTGCCTGGTCCGAGTCTCGACAATTCGTTTGCGAGAAGGGCAATCCCCGCAATTTGCTCATTTAAACTTTTTTGGTATCTTCCTTCATAGGACAGACGTCCTTGGCGTGAGAAGAACTTTCGCAAATCATGCATTTAGCATCAATGCGACAATGTTTGATACCATTACTCCACTTTTGGCACCGACGGCACTTAGTGGGTTTATTGGAAATGTTCCCATGTCGCACGGACATCGAACATAAGTCTAGCTTTTTCTAAAGCTTTAATATTATTTAAATCGCTTTTGTTAAAGTGAACTAAATAATATGTATGCTAAAGCCATCTCCGAAGAATGCCAGATTGTTTTTTTTTTATAATGATTACTTGGACTGAGGAAAATCCAAGTAAAACATTTATTCCTTTTTTGATCTCTTCAGGTGGCTTATAGTCACTTGAGAGACCTTTTAAGACGACTTTGAACAAACGTTCAGCTTTTTCGTCTTATGTAAAAAATGTGTGCTTCTTCTCTTCAAGATGTTTAAGAAGAAGTTCGATTTTTCCATTTTTGTCACGTTTAGTGACAGTTTTTAAACCCACCTTTTGGAAGGAAGTTGTGAATTCAGAGATTCACCCTTCATTTTGTTTGCAGATGCAACCATGTTTAGTTAAAAAATGAAAGATTATGTGATCTTCTAAGAGTTTTTTTTCTCAATACGATGTCCAAGAAGGATTACCACCGCTAGCTTTTACAAACGGGTTCAACGAAAAATCGTAGGCATGGGTGCAAACAAGAATCGTAAAGGGATCAATAGTAGAAAAATAGTATTGAAAAGTAGTGTTTTTGTAGTACTGAAAAGTACTGATTTTTGAGCTCTGAGAAGTACTGTTTTATTGGTTAAAGTAGTTTAAAAACTTCCAGGAGCAGAAAGAATTTGTGTACGCACAGCACGAGGGTACGAATGGAATTCGTTGATGTACATCAACTATGGGAATAATGAAATGAACCAGCCTAGGGCTGAAAATTTCAATAATAAAGAACGAAAAATATGGGAAAAAAACATGAATATAAATTAATTAATTTTACTACATATAACAGGACTACACATCGCACACCCAATTTAAATGCAGCTTAAGATAGTTTATCACCCTCGGAAATGCTTTCCGTTTGCATCGTTGCGAGCACCAACAAATTTAAACGAAACAAGTTTCCCGTTTTGATCGGCCATTGGGGAAAACTAGAACAGCGTGTTAAATATTTACCAACACACAATACTCACGTTCAGTTGGCCTTGGAAGCTGTGGATGAAGTTTTCCGCTTTTGTTACCGTGGCAAAGTTTTGTCGGTTTGTGTTTTACACAAAGCGAACTAAGAAGGCTCAAAAGTAGTGCACTGTTCACACCTAAAGTCGATCAATTTAAGCGGGACAGAGAATAGTTATGAATGACGAGGTGTACAGTAGTCTACTGTGAGGTTGTAAAAATGCATGCTAGAACAGGGTGCAATCGATATACTGTAATAAATTGGTTGATAACTAAAATCTATTTTTTGTTCTGGTAAAATGAATGTCGGTTCAATCATGCATGGCCATGTATACATACCTAATTGAATCTTATTACAAAGACAACACCAGACACCAGCAGTCATAAGTGCGCTGAATGAGTTTATACTAAGCACATCATCGGAGATTTTCTTTCAGTTATCTACATCTTCTTGTCCCTCGTCTGTTCTGTCAGGGCAAAATTAAATGTGGTTGATGGGGTCAAAAGGTTGTTTCATCCTAAACAAGAATCATTCCAACGAGGATAGCCTCGAACCACATGCGGAAAATCTGACTGGAGCAGCCCGGAACAAAACCTGCTGCTATTTAATATTGCCTGGCAGCAAACAGTCTTCAATGTTCACTCCTCTCTTTATTGTTGGATTTACGTCTCAACTGGGACAGATTTATCTAGAAGATTTCTTTATCATTGACCATTTATGCATTGATAAATCGTGTGGCAAGCAGAAGATACTCTTTGTCCTGGAAAGTGGAGAACATGTTAAACCCAAAAATTTCATCAAACCTTCGGCATTACCGTTACCGCTATGACAATTTTGACCCCTACGCTTTGTTAACCCTCTTATATATGGAAATATGGAAGACATGAGGCGATGAGAGATCAAGAAAAAACGGAATAATCCCCAACACACAAAAGGATACCTTCACAGATCAGAGGAAGAATAACTTGTGTTAGCTTTGAAAACCATGAGTAGCATCGAGTTTCCTCGTCTCGTTATCTATGGCGTGGACGAAAGCATAAAAATATAAAGGAATTGTAATACACTTGGAAAACTCCTTTGCTTTAATGGTGGCTTTCCGCTTCGGTAGTTCTGTCACTCCAGCAAAGGGGTTTGCGAATGCCTTCACATCCAGCAGCAGTGGTTTGGCCAAAAGCTACCCAAACCAGCATCAGAATCTGCTGTCTGCCACGGAGGGTTCTTCTGAGAGCGTTTGTGAATTTGTGCCATTATTTGCTTCATTATGATGAAGATAATGACCGTAGCCATTCTCGTGAATCTATGCATGATACATTCTTGCTTGCACAGAGGATGAGCCCGGAATGGAGCCGAGATGAACGACATTTTCCTCAGCATCGTGCCGGGTGACTCGAACAAGGATAAATGGGTGGCTCGTCAAATTTATCCTTTTATAATCGGTTTAAGGAGATAAATGAGGCTGGCAAAAGGAACAACAGGGGGGAGAAAAAAAATCGATGAAAGTAAGAGATGAAACTTTTGAAGTAAGACTTTAATGTTCTAATGGGTGAAAAGAATGACCACAGAAAGCATTACAATCCACAATGATACGAGAAATTAATTCCATTAATTCAGGGACTAGTTCCTTATTCCCAAGAGAATTTGTAATTATTAAGGGGGCAAGATCCGTGATTGATTTCGGAATGTTTAAAAATTGTTTTTTCTTAACAACTACCGAAAAGCTAAACATTACATATAATTTGCAATTGGATTAGATGGACAAATTGATGTGAAGATTTGCGAAAAAGTTACACGTCTTCTCAGTGAGAATCGAACTCACGACTCCCCGATCTCTAGTTGGGGAGCGTTACCACTACGCCATGAGAGGACTCATGAACGTAGAAGTTAACCTGAATTCGATTTCAGCTCAATAATCACGTGGTCCTTTTTCGCAAAATGCACCTCTTTCGGAAGAATTAGATGCCCATCCAAACACAACGCTTTCTATATATATTCAATGCCTAGCCCGAGAGCGCATTTTGTTTTAGGTATGAAAATAGCACACTACACTAACCAGCAACTGCGCTGGCTGAGGTTTCTATTGTGTGGGCTTCCAATGGGTCGCGACGTTCTCAAACGACCGGTTACGGAACATGAGTCCATGGCGTAGTAGAAACGCGCCCCAACTAGAGATCGGGGAGTCGTGAGTTCGATTCTCACTGAGAAGACGTGGAACTTTTTCGCAAATCTTCACATCAATTTGTCCATCTAATCCAATTGCAAATTATATGTAATGTTTAGCTTTTCGGTAGTTGTTAAACTTCCACTCGGCTGGTTAGCCGTAAACCACGATTCATAATTAAAAACAAGTGTTTTTTTCTTTCCAAATCAAGAAAATTTACAGGAAAATGTGTTGACTTCATTCTTTTCTCCAACCAAAACACAGTGAATACATTTTCATCGAATAATTTTTAATTTTTAATAGAAAAATAGCTTCTGAAGTTTCAATGATGATTCGAAAAAAATAGTTGAATTTATCCTTAAAAAGCGCATTGAGAGACTTAAACTTTAATCAACTCGTGAGGCAAAAAGACCACACCTATTCAATAACGCCACGCTGCAGTTACGTTTAAATTGGAACCTTATAAATGCACATTTAAGAAGGAGGACCAGCTCTAGTGGTTAGAACACTCGTCACTCACGCCGAGCACCTGGGATCGAATCCCATCTCTGACATGGGAAGGTCACGATGGTGTTACACGGGGTTTTCAACCGTTAGATTCTACATGTCGAAATATGAAAAAAAAAAAAAACCAAAGCCTTTCGGGTGATTGATCAGTGGTATAGCCAGGAGGGGCTCTGAAAGGGTCGATTTTGTACGAATATAATATTATTGAGTCAATTGAAAATTTGCCAAAAATATTTTTCTCAGTTTTTATTGTAATAGTAATGAACAGAATTGACATTAAGGTATGTTTATAATGTATTTTTATGCCATAGGCGTAACTAGCGTGGAATGGAAATATGGACACCAAAACAAAATGGGTGATCGAGCAAGTGGTAGGGATTGTGGGCTCGATTCATCAGTACGGCAAAGAAAGGTATACATATTTCGACATGTAGAATCTAACAAAAATAGTCCGGTTAAAAACCCCGTGTAACACCATCGTGACCTTCCCTTGTGAGATAGTCACTTATAATGTAAAATATATAGGGAAAGCGTACCAGAACCATAGTATTTCCCTATTTGGCCATATGCAAAATTCGGATCACTTTAAAATTTTTAATCTTTTCAAATGTTTTAACATCAAGATATATCCTATATCTTACTGCTTAAATACAAAAAAAATTTTCAAAATATTGAGACATTCAAGTTATCACGTATGGCGAAATAGGGAACCACTATGGCCATAACTGGTACACCTACCAGTTTGTAAAAATGGTTTTCGCTAAGAGATTTGAGACCGAATTCATGTTCTACTATAACTAGGCTATCATGGGTAAGTGACGAACTCATTATGACTTCATCAAATAGTGGTCGTAGAACAGATTGTTTGTAAGCATTTCAAAAATGCTAAAATCTTGTAAATTTTTAATATTTGCATAAAAATCCTCAAATGCACTTGATTCCAACGAAAATAGCTTTGACATGAAGTGGCATATTAATACTCTTTACTTTTGCATTCGTTTTTCTTAACTAATTGACAGAAACTTCGTTATTTTGTTTAGTATGTTTGGGGTCTCGCACTATCAAAGTTACCCGCATTATCAAAGTTACCCCGTTTAAAAGTACGAGTTTTGATGATAAAATTAGGTTTGAGAATATATTTTAAGCATCCTTACAAAAAAAAAAAAACATCACAGCACACAATTCGACAATAGTTCCGACAAACAACGTTCATTCCCTGCAGGTTGCATTGATATTTGTGCTCCATTAGGAAAAATAAAATCGTGTGACACGGTGACCAATTTCACCCTACTGATCAATTTGTCCCGAATTTACGGTACCACATGTAATCGAACGAGTTAAACGTCAAAAACTAATGGTAAACAGGAAAGCCAGCTGACCGTGGATGTCAGAGTCATTATCTTGAAATCTGATAGTTTCCAAAAAATATAAATTCATTCGAATAAAAAGATTTCGATTGTTTTATGTAATTATTCACAAAACTGTTATATATGTAACAATTTCGTAAGGCATGTTCATGCATTCACGCCACAATACATCGATTGCTAGATTTTGACACCCCTTTTTTTCAATGGGTTTTGTAATTTCTGAGCTATTCATCAGACTTCTTTCTGTCCTACGCACTATTAAAAACTATTGTTACAATGACGAAAATTCCATATTAAGCAAAATATTCGATGTACGAAATAAAATGAAGTAGATTTGATAGTAAATATTTGCACTAAGAAATGTATAATTTTTGTAAATCAACGTCCAAGATGACTGAAATTTATTCTGACTTGAACCATATTTAGTTCAATTTGATGGAGAAATTGAACTAGAATTTCCGTAATTTTACTTGTTTTATTATGTCGGGCGCTTCTGACATAAATTTTGATGATTTTTTCCAGATGTGATGCAAACGCGAACTGCTTTTTTTTTTTTGAAATATCCATTTGAATTCTTTAAATAAAATGCATGGTTCCAGTTATTGAAAATTGATCAGTTCCAAGTTACCAATCTAACTGTGGATGTGCTCATAAAACCACTAAACTGAGTAGCAGGTTTTGTCCCAGTGAGGACGTTGATGCCAAAAAGAAGAAGAAGAAGAATCATATAGAAATTAATCAGTTTTTCTTAAAGCAGAGCGACTTGAAAACTTCAAACTTATTGTCGATACATATCTAAGTGTTAAAGTTATAATAGTTAAATTACTATCTACTCCTCAAATTCTTATTTCATCCTCTAATTCAATTTCGATAGAATTCATTGCGCAGCTATATTTCGCAGACAAATAAAGCTCTGATTGGTTTCAATCAAAACTCGCTTTGACATCGAAAACTAGAGAAACCTCACCAATGGGGCCCGAGGGTTAAGCCTCCAACATTCAATTCAAGCATTATCGGAAAACAAAGCCCAATACAAACTGCTGCGCAAGGATAGGATGAAGCCCCCAGTTCAATCAACATTTCGAGAAAATCACATCAAAGGATCAAATGGGTTGGATGGAATCTAATCGGGTGGAGTTCCTTTCTGTGGTATCTGGTATCAGCCAATTCATGCAGTGAATTGCTTGTCACTGCTGTCTGCTGCACGATGACTAGACGAACTAGAAATATCTACTTACTTCCCAGGAATCCGATGCCCATCGGAATGTTTACGCTGAGGTATTTCTAATCGATGACAGTAAATTTTCTACGTAGTGCCCTGAGATGGCAATTTGAGGATGCTCAAATGGAATTCAGGCACATATTCAACTATTAAATGTCAATTATGCTAGATGGCACTCGTTGCATATGAAATGTTAATCATCTTAATGGGTCCGCGGTTGTGGTTTTCTCAATATTGCAGTCGTCGCTTGCAGAAGGTTCCAAAGTATGGACTGTGACGAACTTGACTTGAAAAATTCAAAGCCCTGCATCTTATCTAGACAACGCAGAATTCGTTCTTATCTGATTTTGAAGCACGAGCGAAGCAAGCAAAGAAAAATTGCATCTGTATCGGTTCATGATCGGCAATGTTTAGCAAGTTGTAACAAGCTTGCAGTAAAGGAGAGTCCCAAAGAGATTCATGAGTGAAAGCTATTTGGACTTACTACCGAACCCGTACGATTTTTTCAACATGTCCAAAAATGTAATGTTGCCAAAATCGAACCATACTAAAATCAATCGAGCGATTGTTTATATTAAAACTTCATTGAGACTAATAGGATAAGTGACTGACCCATGATCCTCATTTTGCTTATATATTTGCATGGTCTCAAAAGATAATTTGATTGTATTGACAATGAATGCCGAAGCTAGGGCGGTTTATGTATTTTGGACAGAGCGTTACGTATATATATAATTTAACCACGTCCATTTGATTTTGCCGTAAATGGTTGAATGATATGCGCGTAACGGTCTGTCCGAAATACTTTCATTATCTGTACTAATCATAATATGCCAGTAGATTCATTTAAAAGAAAAAAAAAATAATTCAAATTTTTCAAGTGTAGTTCGTCACAGTCGTTATCAGACACGAATCACTCCTTTCGGTAATGGCTTTGCAAATATGTATCAAATGGAATGGTAAAGGCTACAAATTGTGTCGAATTAGTTTACTTGAACTCAATCAACGGATTTGCCTGCAGGTGTCTCAAAATTCAAATCATTTCGTGGATTACTGATCAGCTCTTGGTAATCTGTTGTGTATATTTAAAATACAAATATTTAAATTCACACAGCACTTTAACAAGAGTGCTATATAGTTTGTTGATTATGGTACAAAAATACATACAATTCATGAATCTAAGATACTCACTTGCAACATTGACTAAATTGACTGAAAGTGCAGGGAGAAATAAGACAAGTTTATTATGAAACAGACATCTTGAAAATTCTTCTGCTCCTATCCATAATAATTATTTCTATTTCTGTTTCTTTTTAGGTAAAGGGAAAACGATTTTAGAAAGATTGCATTGTCAATTAGTAGGTATAAATAAATCTAGAATCTCTAAAAATTTCCGTCGAAACACCAATACTTCAGAAATTGAAAGATTTTTCTCCAAATCCCATCATTCCTTCCCAAACTTCAAGAATTATTTTGGATTCTCTCCGGATTTATAAGATTCTTTACAATACTCCAGAATGATCTTCGGAACTCCAGAATTCCCACAAAACACCTGAATTATTATCGGAATTTAAGAATTCTCCAAAACTACAACAATCTTCCATAAATCTTAGAATACTCCCTATAAAAGCAGAACTCCCAATTTCTACTGAAATCCCAGAACTCCCATCAAAATCTCAAAATTTACAGGAATCCAAGGATTTCAAAACCAGAACTCGCGCCGGAATTTCTAATCACCCATTGAAATCCAGCATTCGCACCAAAAGTTTCTAACACCCTCCATAAACCCTGCACGCTTTCTGTGGTTTCCAATAAATCACGAATTTCTTACTAGAAACCCAGAACTTTCATCAAAAACCAGAATTCGTATGGGAACCCTAAGAGTTCCTACATGATTTACAGGAATCCCTCTAGAATCCTTGCAAAACCTCAAAATTCCCACCCATAGAAATCTCAGAATTGCTTTCAGGGTGTATGAATTCCCACCAGAATAACAAAATGCCAATTGGAGTCCCAGGAAACCTTACATGAAATTCCAGGGGAACTGTCATTGAAATCATGGATTTCAACCTGACCTCAACACTGTCCCCATAATTTCTTCCGGAATCGTAGATTGTCTTCAATATAACTAAGGGTTCATTGGAATTACAGAGATCCCTTAGGTAATTCAAAATTTCTACTGGAATCCAAGACAACTCTATAAATCTTAGGCAATCAAGCCTAAATCTAAGAATACCAACAATAATCAGATTCCAGAAGTTTCGATAACTTAGAACTCCCATTGCAATTTCAATTCATACAAAAGCCTTAGAGCTTCCTCCAGGATTTCTAATCATCAATTGGGTTCCAACACTCAAAAAATTAGAACATGTACCATAATCCACTAGATTCCACGTACTAGAACCCCCAGTAACGCTAACTCCTATCTAAAGTTGAAATCGCACGATTTCAGGTTCAAAAAATTGCCACTGATTTCTAGAAATTCGTATAAAAACCCCAAAAGCTTTTACCAGATTCTTGATAATCTCTTCAAAATCTCAGGATCCCCACTCAGTTGAAATCACAAATTACCCAACGGATGCGCTCTTCCAAAAGCAGACTTACTTCGCTTATTGGATAAATGAATTCAGATGACTTATGACTAATATAAAACCCCTTCTAATAAATCGTATTCACTGCTGGCCAGATCAGTTCCAGAAGGGTCAGACAGGTCATTGTAAGCCAGGAAGGAATTCTTTCATCATTGTGATATATGTGGAAGACATAAACTGTTTTGAAAACACCCTCTTTGCGATGGTAAGCAAAATGTCTATAGTTTTGCATAAAAAAATCATTAAAATTTCAAACTAAACATCGAGGGGAACGGGTGAGGGGGGATGCGTCAACTTCCAGCGTCACCAAAAACATAACCCTAAGGATTTGCTGCCGAATGCTGGTTACAAAATTCGATTTGATTTGTATATGACTGAGATACAGTCATTTTCACATGAATACTCCTATATAAATCCGGACTCACCGGTGTCCTCTTCCGAGAGGACCATAATGGTCCAAAATGCCTTAGTTCATCATTTTGGCCAGTTTGGAGAACGAAAATCTGCATGGCATTTTTGTTTTCATGATGCTTAGTAAAATTGCTATAGAAAAATACTAAAAAGCCAAGGTTTTTCGAGGATGGGTCACTCCCTAGAATATAGATGCACTAATCTCCTTTCCATAACTTCCTAAAGAATTGGATTCGGAAGACTATTGACTGAGATCGAAGCATTTTTGTGAACTAAGTTCCGTCCTGCCACTTTACGGGTCAAGTGAAACCGTGATAGAGCAAAACCGAAAGCGAACTGGTTAGGCTGGTACCGTTTTGATTCATATTACGGACAGCTTCAAATTCCGGACACTCTCGTTTGTATGGGAAACATTTCACACGAAATGTTTCAATTTTCGCCGTCCAAAAGTTCTCATTTTCGAGGATCGTTTTATTAGGTTTTTTCCATAAATATCATTGCAAATTTATAATGCCCAACTACCTTAGACGTCTCTTAAGTGGTTGAACGATTTCAATTGATGATTTGACTGTTCCATTAATAATTATCATGAGCTGTCCGTAATTCGAATCAAAGCGTCCAGAATATGAGGCAAAAGCGAGGGAGCGTCCGGAATAAGAATCATGAAAAGGTCACACGTTTTGATCTATTTAAAATTATTCAAGTTGCGGACGCGTATTCTTTACCCACCATCCGAAAGCTAAGGGCTTCCAACGGCTTCCGATAACGTTAAAAAATCATACAGAATGATTTATTTTGTATGGTCCAAGCTGGGTTATACTTCACTGAGGCCTTAAGTGTCTGTAATATGAAACAAAACGGTAGTTCAGATAAGACCAGAGCTGGGAAAAGTACTGAAATTCACACCACAGTAGGCAAGCGCAGCAAATCACAGTCAGCGGAGTCAGTGAAACTCACGCGTATCGCTGCTGTAGGCAAAATGCCTACTGTAGAAAAATGCTCTATTTCCCGCTGCATTTCCCGCCTTCAATGACACTACTGATTTAGAAAATTCATGTACCCATCATAGGCTACTTGATGAGATTCACAATGGACCGATGCACGAGTTCACTATCTGACGTTTTAGCGGTGCCGTGTTATTTACGTGACCATGACAACGAGTGAATTCGGCACCGCTCAAACGTCAAATTAGTGAACTCGTTCATTGGTCCATGGACCGATGCACGAGTTCATTAGTTTGACGTTTGAGCGGTGCCGAATTCACTCGTTGCCATGGTTACGTAAATAACACGGCACCGCTCAAACGTCTACGAGTGAACGCGTGCATTGGTCTATTTTGAACTACTGTATGGACCGATGCACGAGTTCACTAATTTGACGTTTGAGCGGTGCCGAATTCACTAGTTTCCATGGTCACCTAAATAACACGGCACCGCTAAAACGTCAAATAGTGAACCCGTGCATAGGTCCATTAGAAGAACCTCGTGATTGATCGTGAAACTCAAGCCTACTACTATTACCATTCCCAGCTCTGGATAAGACTGAGCGTCTTGTTTATTTGCTAATGATCGAGCCCTTCGGCTACTTCGATTCGATCATCAAAAACAGCTCAAGGAACGACCATGGCGGTAACACTAGCACGGTCATAGTTTTATGAATGTTGCTCTGTTATTTTGGTATTTTTGGTACCAAATCGTACCGGCAGAACGAGAAAATCAACTATGACGTATCCCAAAATATGTCACCCAACAAATGTTGGACAAAGCCACTTATGTTTGAATGTTATGAATGTTTGAGCATAATGCGTAATGTATTTATGACGCTGGACATTAGACTGGCCCATCTCAGTATGGAAGAAAAATAAAGTTGTATAATTCCACGGGGCACCCCCCAGAATTATTCCTTAGGGTGAGAGGAAGACTTCCTGAAAATTTCAGCTCATTTGGTCGTTCCATGAGCTGGCGCATTTGAATTGAAGTTAATGTGGGATTCCCAGCTCAAACATATGGGAAACAGTACATCATCTACTGTTTGGTTCAGGAAAACTGTTGATCGCGTTCAATTGAACCCAGAATGTCAAAAACTCTACTTGATACCATAGCGAACAATATTGTAGAAGGTTGTATCATGATTAAAAGTGATAAAGTTGGCGTTTTAACTATCTGAAGTAGATCTGCAATACAGCTCTGCATTTCTTCAACATAGCCCAGCCACCTATGACGCTGGGCGAGCTGCTGCGCAAGACACATGCATATATGTGACTGTACGGGAGTTCTGATCTAAGCCTTCCCGCATAAACCGGAACAATACAGCTACTGTTTCCCAAACTATCCGCAACTGTTTGCGACAATTTATACACAGTTTCGTACAACATCCAAAGTAACAATAAACCAACCTTACCCGGAACAATTTTGACAGTTTGTCGAATTGTAATTGAACAAATAACAATGTGGGGAATAGGCGGTTAAGTTATATCACCATTTGAAAACGCCGATTTTTTCGAACAAATTTTTTCAATGATAGTATGTGGAACGGTCGATATATTATCCATGTTATACCCAATTCACCGTATCGGAAACAGTAGTGAAATTGTTGACCAATAAAAATGGCATAAAACTAGTAATGTATGTATAATGACTCATTTACGGTGTGTTATGGTTTTTAAACCCTACGCTATATTGTAATGTTATGCTTGTACCTTATGTATTTTAAACGCACTTCTTGCAAATCATTCTCAATAAAAAAAAATTACACAATGTTATAATTTTATCTTTTATTGTATTTCTTCTAAAAAAAACTATTTATGCACTAAAAAACGGATTGATTCGTAGATCTTATCAATTTATTATGTCAGAGCTACGTTCAGGTGATTATAGAACGAAGCCACACCTCAAATTTTCAAGAACACAAGACTTGAGAACCAAACAGCGTTGGAAATTTATCTAACTGGTCACCACCAGCAAGCAAGCAATTTGATTGGTTTTCAACGTGAACTGTAGTCAGATTCTCTCGTCTTTTGCACTTGAAAAATCAAAGTTTGGCTTCGTTTTATAATCTCCTTCAGAACACTAATGTTATTCTTAAATGGCCTCGTCTTTTCACCGGTGTTGGACCATCAGACATTGTGCCTCTGTGGATCTTTGAAAGTATCGTCCACTTTTTCAAATAATTTCCCACCAGAACCACATCTTCATAATCATCATCTTCGTTGTCATCTTCGTTGAGATCTTTCGGGGCAATTCCGGATAGGCTTAAACGATTGGCCGGAGACATGGCCCGACTTTCATCTTTTATTTCCTCCTCGTTTGTGTCCCCGTCACTTGCAATCGGGACTTCCTCCCCTTTCTTATTGTCGCCGTCGCTTTCGTCCGAACTAACATCGGAACTTGTTTGTCGCTCGTGGAACGACATTCGGCGACTTTGGCGCTTCTTCATCCGCTCACGGATGGCCTTTTACACCTCGTCTTCGGTTTCCGCTGCAATCTAAGAATACTATCTGTTAATATGAAGGAACCAAGGAACTTCAAGATTACACACTTTATTTCATCAGAATGGATCCGACTGCTGGAGGACAGGTAATCCAAAAGACCGGAAAGCCACATTGACTAAAACACACTACACTACCGGAACGAAAACGCAATTAAACAATGTTTAATATAACTTTCGGCTGGTTTTTGTCCGACGACGATGAAACGGGAACCAAAAAATAGGCAGTTTGGAAGTTTTTTTTACTTTTTTTCTCTAGCAAAATAAACACAACAACCTGCACGCTAGAAAAAAGTAGCACAAAAGATAGTCCAAATCTTTAAGTCGCGACCATAGTATTTTCACATAACTTGATCAACAAATGTCGATGATATTAATTTTGCGATTCAGAAAGTATTGGAAGTTATAAATTCAGACCTTATGTTGAAAAAAACAGAAACATTTCATCACGGATTTGCAACTTGTACACAGCTTCTGTGTTGATTATTTCTTAAGTGTGTTCAATTTCCATCGGCTCACGAACGAATGCGTGCAACCGTTCGCCAAACTGTTGAAAATAAGTAATAAATTGTGAGACCAATTCCCTCCTCAAAATGTTTTACAATATCTGAATACTTTAATATATTGTTACAGTTTGATGTTGGTTATTCATACCATTCTTTATAGTATAAGTCTGTAACTTTCATATTGTTCAACATATTAAAAACTGTTCATGGAACGTTAACCTAACCAATACAAGATATTTGTTGTTTTAAATGTATGACAAACCGTAATTTGCTATGCGGGTTACTTTCAACAACTGAAATATTAATGAAAATGAGCTCAAATCTAGATGCAACCTTCTGCAATTATGTACATTAGGTATCAGCTAGTGTATTGTCATTCAGGGCCCAATTGAACTCGATCAATTAGTACACAGAACGAACAGTGACCAAGGGTCAATTTCAATATATTTGAAACGAAAATCTCATACAAACTTCGAATTGAATGCGCCAGCTGGTGGCGCAAACCAATTGAGTTGAAATTTGAGAGACATTTTTTCTTACCCTAAGGCACATATCTAGGGGTGCCCCGTTGAGTTTTACAACTTTTTGTTTAAGGGCCAGTCTACTGGACATTAGTGGCTAGACATGGACGAGGAAAAATCTATGAACATCTCGTACCACTCCCCTCGTTACAGACAATTGCATGGGATTACAAAATTTTGGCGGTCCGCCTTTTTTGGTCGTAATCGGAAACTAAAACAGCCGATCTTATTTCTTTCAATTTTTTTCAATTTTCCATTGGTTTGGTGCAGCTAATTTTCCCATTTATAGGTTTTTGGTCCTACGGTGCCTAAAATGATAAAATAAGATTTTTTACTGATAAGTTTTTAATAAGCTGCTAGCTGGTAGAAATGGTGGCCGATAATAAATACAGTGAAACTTTTGACATTTCAATAAAAAATCTGAGATCACTGCCTACTAAGATCAATTCATAAAATCTGTAGACAATAAGTGCCAAAATCGAACCACCCCCAGCAGTTTTATAGCTAGCGTAAAAAGCTGTATAATGGTGATGTATTCCGAAAACTGACAGCTACTTGACGACATCATTCCTATGTATCTCGTTCAAATTTGCGAAAAAAATGATCTAGTGGTCCGGAAGGTATATGTACGATAGGAGTGACCTCACATGTTAACAATCAAATTTGATATTACATCAGTAAAGAGCCTGCCTTGTTATTTTCTATGCCGTGGTCAGAAAGACGAGCGTCAAATGACTGAGAGCGCACTAGGGTGCGTAGGAAAAAATTCATCAGTTTCTAGCCCTGAAACACGATCAGTTGAACAAATTAGAAATGGCTTGTTTAGGGGTATCCAGATTCTGCATATTCTGAATCTACTTTAAAAATTCTAAGTTTCACAATTTTCCGTAAGCTGATCTATTTTTAAAACACGTTGTGTAAATTGAAATGTCATTGAGTCGACATATCAAAATTAAGATATTGAAGCGCAATACAATCGTGATACACTTAGAAAAATGTGTTCTTTCGATCCAGCATCAAGAACACCGGTACGAATCAAAACGATACTCTGTTCACTTATGTGTGACCAGTCGATTTACTCCGTTCACTGCTAGTTTGACATTGGTCCATAAAGGGTTAATTACACGGAAAAAACTTTAAGAGGTAAACCCACATACCTATAACATAGCTAGGAGGGAAAATATGGAGACTTTAAGATATTAAATACTATGTAAATTAATTCTACAATTAAATAAATATAAACCAAGTTAAAATTAGAATTATCAAAAGCTAGATAGCTGGATGGCATAACGTTTGAATTGAATAAATACCTAGGCATTATGTCAGCACTGGTTGACAGTGTGAACGAGGCTGAATAATGTTGGCCAAATTTCTCCGTTTTTGGAGGTTCCGGGTGGATTACACCTATACAGTCTCAAAAGAACGCCTTCGAATGGGTGGTCGAAGGTCCCAGAGCCAGGAATTGTAAACCACTCGTTCACTTAGTTTGAGAAAGCGAAGCCAACAAGAAGAGTCCGACACCACGAAGACGGTTGTGTAAGCCGAAGCAAGAAGCCTGCTTTACCGAACACGGACCAGTTCAACCCAAGGCCGACGACGTGTGCAAGCCCATTTGGGAGAGGGTTCCGAGCCAGAAGCCTGAGGCCGACCCATGGTTCCAAGATATCCCTGAAGCGATCCGGAATCCGAAGACGAGTACCATCCAAGGCCGCAAGAGGGAGGACAGAAGTCCGGACTGACCGACGATCCGCCAACCGGAGTGCAACGTACGGGCCCCAACGAGACTACACCCACACCACGTGAGTACTATGTACCTGGTAGAATATAGCTAGGGAATTAGGTGGTTAGGGCCTGCCCTCTTATCCCAATAAACGTGCCATCACATTAATTCCTGTGGTTTTCACTCTTATCCGCCCTCTTATGAGCCGACCCTGAGTGTTCTTTAAGGGTCATGCGAGCTAGCAGACCATGTAAAAAGGCTGTTACACGTTCATTATGCGAACCATTATGAAATTATGCGAAACGTCTTTATGAAAAACGTCCCACCCCCTCTATAATCAAAACTTGTCAATACATCGCTGCTTACGCTTAGGCCTATATTTGATTGTGTCCTTGAAGGACCAAGAACATCCGTACAAATCAATGTAATGCTCCGTTTAGTTATATTATTATTTTAATCCATGAGTCATCATAATCATAAATCTGCTCCAAATCCAAACCATCATCATAATCATAAATCTGCTGAAGCTTGCTCATCTCCAGGCCTGTGTTCCATCGAGTCCTTGGAGGACCAAGAACATCGGTACTTATACATACAATACCCTGTGAATTTATATGAACGGTAAGGCTTTGTGTCTATCAAATAAAAACATCAAAGTTTGCTTATCACACCAGTAGATTGAACGTATTCAAGTCAAGAAGTTTTTGATGAACTAGAACAGCTGTTGTACTCACTTTGTTACCAAATCTGGGATCTTGACGATGAAAACGGATTTCAAAGCATTGTAATCTCCTATGGTCCAGTAATGTGACATTTTCTGCTACTTACAAGTGGTAAATTGATATCAATTTACTCATGTTGATTCATGTGCCTAAACTCAAAGAAGACCTTATCTTGCACACATTTTGACCTGATTAAGAACCAAATAAATCCATGTGGTTTATGCACAGCCTCTATGCTGAAATTCCTCTAGGATACCCAATCAACTTTATCTACAAACCATTGCTTTCCAGTGCTACGCTAGTGTAACGCCATTTACATAAATATTCTTGAATATTTAACGTAAATATATTCAATACAGACATTTCATGAGTGTAATATATGTAGATTTACGAGAGAAGCGCCGTTGTGTCCGAACGGTGCATCGTTTTTACATTATTTTATATTAACTATCATTAACTATTCTTTCAATCACAAATATATTTGAAGAAAGTGTATTATAATCTTGTTGATTGTAGGGGAAGTGGTGGCAAAATGAACATTCGTGGTAAAATGAACACCGGGTCTTTTAACGAAAAAAAAATTTTGATTGCATTTTTATCACGCACGGACGATTGAGAGAATAAATCGGAGTTCGGATTGATACGGAGGAAAATGCCAACCAAAGTAAAGATTTTAGAAAACCACATTTGAAAATTAGAATTGACGTAACTTTTAGCTCGGGGGTCAGAGAGGTTTTTCAATTTATTCATGAGATGATGTCAAATCTGATACTTTTCGATTTTTTTCTAAATGGGTTACAATCATAAATGGATATATTTTCGGGAATGCATTGAAAATTCTCAATAATATTTGTTTTGCTCACGTTTTTTGCATGATGTTCATTTTACCCACATGGTGCAGGTAAAATGAACATTGCTGTTATAGATAACATCCCTATTTTTGATGTTGTGCGATAGAACTATACAAATTCCTCGTTTTTTTCTATCAGAAACCAGATGATAACCTGAAGGAGTTCATTTGACCACCCCTTCCTCCATTCCTATTTTGGTGGTTCCAAATTAGGCTCCTCATCGGGCCTCAAAATCCTAGCTACGCCACTGGTAGGGTTGTTGAATCCGACAACACTCTCAGAAATGTTCCTACATGTAAACATTTTGTACTGCATGTCAAAGCTGTATTAAATTCTGGTTTTATCAATGTTACTATGAAATTGAAACTATGATTTTTTTATTTGTTTTAGTATACAAATCGACCAAGCATGCAGAATAAGACTTCAACTTTTATGTGAAACATAGCGTGGTTTAAATTGCACGTTGACATTTTGATTATATCGATGTTTTCAAAATTCCTGCAGTCTTTACACAAAACTCTCTATTTCTTCTATACGGTGAAATATAATACTTTTCTAAAGCATCAAAGAACAACATTTAAGCATTGGCAATATTATGTACTAAGTTAAGCAAAGTTTGAATTTTGTGATAATTAAGCAAATAAATCACCAAACAAGCTGAGAAACTTGCATGCAAGTGGACAGTAATCGTACAAGCCTTTCTTGGCCTGGTGGTAGAGTCCAAGACTACCATGAAAAGCCATGCTGAACGGGTCTGGGTACGATTCCCGTCCAGAAATTTTTTCGTGAAGGAAATTTTCTCGAATTCCGTGGGCATAGACTATCATTGTGCCTGCCACACGATATACTAATTCGAAATTGGCAACTTTGGTAAATAAAGCTCACAGTTATTAATTGTGGAAGTACTGAGAAGCTGAGAAGCATGCCTGATTCCAGTGGGATGTAATGATAAGAAGAAGAATATATGGTAAATCGACATTGCCACAAAGAAGTCGCACGCCAAAGTCAAACCTCCTATCAGTACAATTTAAATTGCAAGAAAAACAGACAAACTTAAGTGTTCTTGGTGTGCTTTTATCTAATTGAAAGCAAAGCTTCAATGAAATTTGCCATTCATGGAGCCGTCTTGGTGTTCTATCTTTCTATCACACTACTTCACCCTGGTTTGCGGTTAGTCGGTTAGTCGTACTTTGCATGACAACTATCTGGCTGGAGCTCTATATGCCAACCCATTGTCTAATTAGTGCCGTCAGCTGGTAGTGAAATAGCGTAGGTGTACCGCAGTGTGAACAACCATCTCCAGGCTATTGAACCATGGATCATCCTTAGAGCAGCACTTGGTTTCGCGATGAATATAAATGGTAGGGTAGGTGCACCAGTATTCGTTGGCCTAGGAAAACTAGTTTTTTTTATAAATAAATCAGTTTCAGTTTAATTTACCATATAATAAAAACTATATGTGTAGGCCTTCCTTAGCCGAGCTGTGAGAGTCCGCGCCTACAAAGTAAGGCCATGCTGAAGGTGTTCGATTCCTGGTCGGTCCAAGATCTTTTCGTAATAGTTCCTCGACTTACCTGGGCATAGCTGCCACACGATATACGAATGCGAAAATGGCAACTTTGGTAAAGAAAGCTCTCAGTTAATAACTGTAGAAGTGCTCATAAGAACACTTAGCTGAGAAGCAGACTCTGAGGACGTAATGCCAAGAAGAAGAAAATAAATCAATCAAAGGCTTTTGAACATTTCCAATGTGGTAAACAAGGACATTCAATCCATGTGAAGTAGAAATATCATAAATACTGGTTAAGAAATATTGTTTTTTTTTTTATTGATAGTTGGGGTGGCGAATACTGGACCAGCAGCATTAGTATTCGCCAACTTTTTATTTCGATTCTTGAATTCGTCACCTTCTGGTTTCTTATGGTGAATATAGGAGCACCGTGGCAAAATAACGTACAAGAGAGCTGAATTTTTAAAGAAAATGATGTTTTGCATTATTTTCTCATCATCGATATTTTGAGAATGTTGCTACATCATTAAAAAAATGAATGATTAAACGATTAAGGTGTGATGTGTCCTGGACAAGGATGGAAAAAAATCGGCTCTAGCGATCAACAACACAGTATTGGAATAATCTAAGAGGGCCGTTACTCTCGCAGCAGCATGATTTCAACACCTCATTACGCATGCGTAGAGCAGATATATGAAGCATCCGATGCACTGTTTGTCGTGGGACAAAGAGTTTATCGGATGTTGTTACAAGTAGCGATCAACTTGAATTATACCGCATTCGCGCTATTATTTATCGCTCAACCAATGTCCGAATGGTTTTAGAATCACAAACAACATATATGGAGGTAGATCATTAAGTAAATGTGGAAAAATCCTCGAAATAATCAAACTTTTTTTTCGCGAACAGTTAATCGCTAGCACACGTGCAACACGATGCATTATTCGCGGAGCGTAGTTTGTTGTGATAACTTGACGACAAAGAGTTAATCGTTGTTGCTATGATCGCAGGATAAAGAACAACGCGAGGCATCATGGATTTTGTCATGATCACTAGATTTCCATCCTTGGTCCTGGAACGTTTTATAATCTGGGGTGATGAATACTGTTACTATGACGAATACCAGCGCATCTACCCTACCCACCATGCTTACCACACCGTATAATCATTTTGTCACCCGGTGCCGCTGTGACGTCATTGTTGCAATCATGCGGAAGAAATGATAAATGAAAGTCCCGTGAAAATTGTCACTTCCTGATGGTGTTTGGACGCCTCTTTTCACATCTTTATGCTGCGACGTCAAGTGACGAAGAACGGAGAGGAAAAATAATAGTATTCAAACACTGCGTTTAATAGAAGCAGAGCTTGAAAGTAGGGCTTGCCGTATCATTAACGTCTGTTTTTTAATGCATTCGGGTATTTAAGGATTGTAGAGAAAACTACAATTTGATTGGTTTACGTTGTCGAAAAAGTGCGAAAGTCTCAGAAACAAGAATTTTGATTCTGTTTGATGATACCTAACCGTACTTAGTAATTTTGTTGACATGTGCCCCTTTTGTTGCAATTACACTTTCCGTATGATGTCCAATACAATGTCCGGTTGATTTTGGTATAATGCTGCATCAAGTCACTCAACCACTAAAAACTATGATAAATTAGTCAGATTAAATTTAGTATCTAGATGAGCCCTAGATACTTAACTTAATCTGACCTAATAGATAAAAAATCAACTTTCAAAAACCACATTGAGGGCATTAAAGCTAAATGTAGAAAATATACAAATTATCTATATCTTCTTATTAACATAAAATCAAAAATCTGTCTAAAGACCAAGCTTTTGATCTTAAAACAAATTTTCAGGCCTGGTGTGTTGTATGCTGTACCAATATGGAATAGCTTCTTACAATTATATTTTTGTCCACTCTATACATACCAATAAAATTGGATTTAAGCTAAAAGTGACAATACTATTAAATTGTTTGTCCGTTAAAACTTTTGCGTCTCAACCTTACAACATAGTTTCCAAATAATGTATATTGCTGTTCTGACAATGAGAAATTTCCATACGTGTTGTAGAAATCAACCAGGCACTGTATAGAAATGCAGCGCACAAAATTCTTAGGTTCATTAACAGTAATGCGATATGACTGAAACTGAAACGAGTAATACACGTCATCGAAGTTCCCGAAATAGAAGAGGCATCCAATGCAGCCCTTTGAGCCCTATTCCAAAACTATGCTTGCATGAAGCACGCACTGCATTCAATGTTGAATGAGTTCATTCCCGGTTGATTAGTTCCATAACATGTCTGATTAACGAGGAATAATCCAGTTTCACGGAAGCTACCAAAACCATTCATTTCATACCGATGCATCTGTCTGTCAGCTCAGCACACTAAATTATTTACATCGTTCGTTCAGTCCGATGCACATAGGAGTAACTAGACCAATTTCTTGGCCGAATGTTAAAATAGTTTTTTTTTTTGATTTTTTGAGATATGTACACTCCCGTGCAGCAGTTTAGGTTTCACCCCATAAAAACTTACAAAAGTGTTTTGTCCATATCTCTTTGATTACGCGTCCAATTGAAACTTTCTATGGTGCAGTTATTCTGACATCGTAATTATTTTTATAGTTATCTTCTTATAATTTTTTGTATAAAGTTGGAACTTTTTGCAAAAAACACACTGAAAAAACATAGCGCGAAATTTTACATCATCTTGTATTTTTTATCATATTCAAACTTACCTCTGAATAAACCACACGTTATATTCAAACGAGCTCTGCGTGCATTCATAAAAGGTTATGGGCACCTCTACGAAAGAAGCTGTATGTGGTTTTCCACAAATCGAGGGTGGTGTAGGATTCCAGCATTTGAGCTTCCGGGTCAAGATGTTTTTGGACTCTGTCGGCGTTCTGAATACCTTAACTCAAGACGCACCGAAAGCTGCTGCTGAGAAGAAGAAGTTTGAAGAATCAAATCGAAAGGCCAAGAATCACATTGTCAGCTTTCTTGCAAACGAATGCCTGGCAATCGTGTGCGAAAAGTAAACGGCTAGAGAAATGTAAAAGGCTCTTGAAAATTCTTTTGCTCTTTTGCGAAGCGGTCGATCAGCACTCAAAACCAAGTAAAGAAACAGCTCAACTGATTGAAGCTACGAGACGGTGATTCGATGAGGGCGCATTTACTGGCTTTTGACGATTTGATCAGGCAATTGAAGACTGCTGGCGCAAAAATTGAAGAAGCTGATCTGGTCATTTCGCTATTTCAAACGCTACCCGACACGTACGACCCTTTGGTAACGGCACTTCAAAACATCCCTGATGAAGAGCTGAGTTTGGAAGCTGAAAGCAACGCTTACTAGTGGAAGTGCTCAAACGAACCGAACGGCCCGAGGACTCAGGTGAGGTGAAGTTGGCAGCGTTCTCTGGAGACAAGCACCGGAAGCCGATTTCGAAACCAATGAAGTTTCAAGGAAAGTGTCACAAATGCGATAAACGGGGCCATATGAAGAAGGACTGTCGACAGAAAACTAGTGAACTGATCAGCTGATTCAGCAGACCAACGAGCCCAACGGTCATGGACGAGAACAGCTTTCCCGGGAAGCTCACAAGATTGATCAGAGCAACGATGGACGGTGTGCAAAACTGCGTGAAGATCTCGGGCGAACAGTCCAGTTCGTTCGAGTCTCGGCGGGGACTACGACAGGGTGACGGACTTTCGTGCCTTTTGTTCAATATTGCGCTTGAAGGTGTCATGCGGAGAGCCGGACTTAACAGTCGAGGCACGATTTTCACGAGATCCGGACAATTTGTTTGCTTCGCGGACGATATGGATATTATTGCGAGAAGATTTGAAACGGTGGCAGATTTGTTCACCCGCCTAAAACGTGAAGCAACAAGAGTCGGGCTAATGGTGAATGCGTCGAAAACAAAGTACATGCTGGTTGGCGGAACTTAGCGCGACAGGGCCCGCCTAGGAAGCAGAGGTGGTGGACGAGTTCGTCTACCTCGCATCCTTGTTGACGGCTGACAACAAAGTTAGTCGGGAAATACGAAGGCGCATCATCAGTGGAAGTCGTGCCTACGGACCGATGCACGAGTTCACTAATTTGACGTTCGAGCGGTGCCGAATTCATTCGTTGCCACGGTCACGTAAATAACACGGCACCGCTCAAACGTCAAATAGTGAACTCGTGCATTGGTACACTTTGGGCTCCAGTTCACTAATTTGACGTTTGAGCGGTGCCGTATACACTCGTTGCCATGGTCACATACATAACACGGCTCCGCTCAAGCGTCAAATAATGAAATCGTGCATTGGTCCATAGTGAAAAACAGTGTACACAAACCCGCCAGCTGTCACTTCCACTTTCCCCGCAGTCAACCACACCGCGCACCCACTGACTGCTTAGATCGGTAAACCTGTCATTATAAAAACTTTTGACCAATCGTTTATCTTAACACATTAATCTTGGCTTCTTTGATATCTTGTACTTTTTGTCATTCTCATACTTACCTCTGAATAAACCACACGTTATACACGGAGAAATATTTTTACCTAATTTTCTGAGTTTACTTTACCCAAAATTAAGTATATCGATTATAGTTTCAACCCAAAATCTCTCGGTTTTCTCTTTCTCCCACACGAATGTTGTCAAAAAATAGAGAGAGCTGCATCTACTCAATGGGGGTACTTTGGCCCAATAAGCCCAAATTGGGTAAATGCAACTTTTCTTATGTTTGGGTCGAAAGAACTCAATTAAGAGAAGAAGCAAATTTTGAAGCTGAAAGTGTTAGATGAAAATTTGTGAATTCGATTTTTCTTTTATTAGCGGAAGTTGACCGATATACGAGAATTCTACCTTTCTAAAAGAAAACATTGATTATAATGTATAGTAGAGTGGTTCAAAAATCGTTTTTGCTCCACACGCTCATTCGATTCTAGATCAAATTCTGAGTGTCCTTCCAAAATTGAGCTCATTTGGATGAAAACTGAGACTGCACAAGTCCTTTAAAGTTTATATGGGAATTAGTATGAGAAAAGCAACCATTCATTCGATCGGTTATAGTGTTTTCCCATGTGCTCTTGGGGATGAAAACTATGTTGATACTGTGAGATGTAATAATCAGCTACAACTTTGCCGAAGACCGTTTTTTAAATCGGACGCCCCAGTAATTAGTTATTGATTTTTGAATGGTTTGTGAAACTTTGGCTATAATTATTGGGCTGTTCTGCAGGGCATCACTGGATATATGCAGTAAAACATAGTAGCCATGATTTGTGCGTGCTATTCGCGTCTACGAAGGTAATTACCACAGTTGACCCTATGCGTGAAGCTCCGATTATTTTACATGCAAAGCATAGGAAGTCAATTTTCAAATGCTTCTTAAAAATTCAAAACACTTTTTAATTAAATTCTGTTAAGTGTACGGGGTTAGACTATTGATCAACTATAGAATCAAGCAGCATATGAGAAAAAAATATAAAACTTAAAATTATATGCCTATAATGTAGCCCATCAAAAGTATATTCAACATATACTGAAAAGATTTTAAATAACTATTGTAGTTTAATTTTATATGAGCATTTGAAATTTCGCTTCCTATACCTTGCCGGGTAAAAATTTTCGACGCTTCACGCATCGAGCAAACTTTTCCAGATGGCAGCACCGTACCTTCGTTTACTCGAATCTTTCGCGCCAGGTGCAGCAATGTGCCCTTGTTCAGAAAGTTGAATGAGCACTGCTGAAGAATTTGTGACTGCATATAAATCCAATAACTAATTACTGAGGCGTCCGATTTGAAAACGGTCTTCGGCAAAGTTGTAGCTGATGAATGTTTCTCACGTATCAATGTAGCTTTGATCTCCAAGAGCACATGGGCAAACACTATGTCAAATCGAATGAATTGGTTGCTGTTCTCATAGTAAATCCCATATAAACTTTAAAGGGCTTGTGCAGTCTCAGTTTTTATCCAAATGAGCTCAAATTTTGGGAGGACACTCAGAATTTGATCTAGAATCGACATGAGCGGTGTGGAGCAAAACGATTTTTTGAACCACTCTATTGTATAGATTGAATAGAAAAATCGGATTCCTCTAACAGATTTTCCTGGCTTTCAGTTTCGAAAAAAAAAAATGGAATAATGCTTATCCCTAGCTTCCCAAATTATGGATTTGCGGCGCCCCGCTGTTGCTGGCTCCGGGTTTAAAAAAAAATCAAGAGAAGCTTGCGACAAGCAAGGAGGAGTCTCGGATCCATATTTTGGGGAGCAAAAGTTTTCTACCAAATTTCTTCTTTCAGTCCCATGACATTTATGTTCTATCTCACATGACTATCTAAAGCTACTACATTTCGAATTCAATAAGCAAATCAGTTGGTTTTTCATGATTTAATATTTGAAAAATTCATGTTTGTTTCACATGACAACCTAATGTTGATACACATGTTATTTATACCTTGAAATCAATGATGAAAATCCATATGGCCTACCACACTCAAATCATGTGGTTTCCTCATTGCGCAAATCTATAAGTAAACACACGACCTTGACGTGTAGATTTTTCTCAGTGTAGTAATGGACCCCTTAGTAGCTAAAATTCATTCTCGATACTCTTCCGCAATAAAATCTCAGACGGATATACGTTGTGTGGAGTGTAACAACAAGTCCCAATGTCTTTACTTAATTAGTACGCCTATGAAACACCCAAAATCATTCTATTTTTCCAGCGAAATGATACATTTGGAAAACTGTTGTACGAATGCCTATTTGGACCCTCCCGGGTCCATAATAAGAATGTTTACAAATTCGACGTTTCCATCTATTATGGACCCTCAATGGGATACACCATGTAATCCGGCTCGCTGCCCGACGTGCCTATTATGGACCTACCTGGAATGCGTATTATGGACCCTCTTGTGTGGTTTCATTTACAAAACTGTTCCCAATATCTGTATTTATGGGTCTCAAACCAAATAATTTTGCCTGAAACTGCTGACTAACATACAATCGAAGTTCCCCCGGTGGATTTTCATAGATACAAGGTTGCTTTGAGTGTTAATTTTATGTTTTTATGTGGGGGTCCATAATACGTAAAGGGTTCATTAAACCGGCATCGACTACCTATTTTAAACGTGCTCTGCGTTCATCCATTAAAGAATCGTAATTTTATATTTCTTTGAATAGCACTCTCGAAATTTTGGCGGAAAAGTCTAAGAACTATTCAAAATCAATTTGTCCCAGAAATTGGACGCTGTTACTCCTATGTGCGCAAGCTGTTCGCCGGCTACCGAGTGGATACCCCAAATAAATTGAAACCAATAAACCCACGGATCAACTCGCAGCCACATGGAGTAACTTTTGACCATGCTCCAAGTTTTCAATCATTCCAATAAATGATGCATTGTTTTGCGGGAACCTAGCTGCCAACGAAAAGCGATCCATCTTCAGCGCTGAAAGCGCAACCGTATACCTCCCTACATTGCAGGTGGTCCTCAAAGGAAGGTGTGTTTCAAAGGAATTTCCCCCGGTTTTGGTTCCACCCTGAATCCATGATGGCGTAGGAACTGGATTTACCGCAGTTCAAAGAGGCCGTTGTTTGACGTGTGATGTACCAAAGGGGGAAAACCAACACCGAATGAGTTAAGGGATACTGGTTCGAAGTATGAACAAAGATTAATTTTATATGTTCTCATGTTGAAATCTATTTTAAATCATTTGAAATCGTAGCTGATATTGTGAAGATACTTGTGCGTTGGGATATGTATCGCGATTTCTAACATCGCATTTTTGCACCCACAATCCCCTATATTGCATACCCAGTTTGGACATACTAGACCGGTCATCATAGGAAAATATCCTCTTCCGACGACGACGGCATGATTCGGTTCCGGTCAGGAAAAGTTAGTCACGCGATTAATATTCATTTGGGGCAGCGGAAACGTGATAGGTCTCATTGGATGAGATTTTCTCCATCGTGCACGACCATACTGGAGTGCAGCTGGAAATACAGTATTGGACAATGAAACTGTATTTTTATTTTCAAATTGTGGCGCAAAGTAGTCAATGGAAGACAAGATCTGAGATATTTATGATCAGATTCGATGTTTTTAAGACAGGACTCCCTCATAACTTAAATTTCAACTACCAATCGTTAGGAATTCGTAAACAAAATCAAACGCAATAACGTTTTGATAAATTCGAAGATTTTGACTAAAAATTAGAAACCATTTATCTCAAAATCTGCAAGTGGTACACATAAATTGTACTTAGCTATATTTCGTATCAATTTCACAACACTGCTGAAGATAAACTGTATCTCTATCTCTAATTTACCAAAATACACTAACGCCACAAAAAACAACACAAATTGCATTACAAAATCGTTGGGGAAAATAACTCCAGAGTTATTCAATTACAGTATTGGACAAAACATTTGCAACTTTTTCGATTTTCAATACAAAATGACCAACTTTGGTAAACTATATCTCGGTTGTTTATAGACCGATTTGGATGAAATTTTGGCAGAACATCAGACATAACTTGACTTTAACATGTATTTTTGAATGATTTTTCCAATCACAAGTTCAAAAGCAGTTACGGTTTTGACTAAAATGATTTTTTTATAAATATCATAATTTAACATATTGAAGGAATAGCTTCATGGTATCTTCAGCAAAGTTGATAGGTTTTAACGAGATGAATAAGTTTGCTGAAATACAGTTTTGTGGTAGGGCTATCAGATTTGAGATATATAGTTTTGAATTTTTTCGATCGAAAATTACACTTTAGTTAAACCGTTTTTACTTATAAACTCGTGATAGGGAAAAATTATTAAAAAATATATGTTAAACTTCAAAAAAATATGTTTAAACTTCATGTTCTAGTGAAAATTTCATCCGACATCGGTCTATAAATAGCTGAGATCTAGCTTACCAAAGTGGCCATTTTGTATGGGAAAATCGAAAAAAGTTGCAAATGTTTTGCCCAATACTGTATATAATAAAAACCTGGAAGGGAGAAACCGATACGAAATGTATGTACGTAAAGGTAAGCCGAGATTTTGCTGTCACGAACTGTCACTGTGAGCCCAGATCTTAAACACAGACAAACAGACGTAACACTCTAATTATTTTTAATCGTCCAGCTGAATAGTGCTCAATTCGCTCTCAATACGACAATTCGTCCGGTGGGGTGTGCTGCTGTCGTCATGATAATGGTTGACGAGAGCAATGTCAAACTCATTCATGGTTTCAAAACATTCGGAACAAAATATTTATTTTCACCGCTTACTTCACTTATGTATGAAATTTGAATGAGATCCAATGGTAGAGAATTCATTTATCTACCCAATGGTATTTTTAGGGGCAGCGGAGAATGTCCCGAAGCGTCTTTTATTCAAGTGCAAAAATCGCTCAGGCGAAAGTTCCAATGAAACTAACCTCGCATATTCTGGTTTTCCAACCTCAAACTAGTGCTCACACCAGCCGGATCTCAATTTTTATGAAAGTAGTGCAAATAATACAAAAACAAAACGTATGTAGAACATAGAGAATGGATATTCTTACCTTTTCCGCCTAACTGTTTCACTGTGAACCGTCTTATATCAGGAAAACAAAAAAATTTTCCCCACAGGCGGCATGTGATGGATGCGTGAAAAATCAAATCTCTCATCATCTGACTAGTTGCGCTACCAAAGTATAGATGGGCTAACAGTATGTTGCGTTTTGCGATTGGAAGCGTATTCTAATATTTGATAATTGGCCGACGGGCCACTCGTGGCGCTCGCATCACTTTTGTTCGAGTTTGACGTTTGCTCACTACCGCCACCTAGTTCAAGGTTGGCCAAATGAAGTATTTTCAGCATTGGGCGTGACTATGTTAAAATTGATAATTGTTCTAGCTGTTACGTCTGTTTGTCTGTGCTTAAAAAATGGACAAACATGTAAGAAGCGCGTAATTGATCGAAACACATTTTTGCATTTTTTTTTTTCAAATGTGACAAAAAATCGATTAAAAAGCTATTCATGCTAATTCAAAAATAATTTCACGATAGCACATTTTATTCTGGTTCAATATAAAGTATTTAAATACGCATCATTTTACTTTTTCCAAAAAAAAACGAAAATTAAATGGCATAGAAAGTTTAATCCTTTTTCCACGTTTGTCCAGAACGATCGAAGGTACACAACAAAAGAAAACTATCGATTTTCATCAAGTCTGCCTTGATTGTCGTTGGCAAGATAGATTTTTCTTGCGGTTTGAAATAACTTTGTGTCACATTTTGTGAGTAGTATTGGTGCCTCCCTCCCAGATAAAAACCAAATAAGTTGCAAACCCATCGATCAAATACTGTAGTTGCAAGGGGGAATAATAACTCTTCACTAGACCACGCGGCAGACTCAACGAAATTTTATGATTGGATGGCGAAATTATGATTTTTTTTTATTCACTTTGCCATCACCGGAGCACAGTTGCACATGGCCGGACAAAACCGTATGTTCTCAAAATCACTAATTGTTCTGTCCCATTGAGTGACAATTTACCAAAATTTAAGATTGATCAATTTTCTTTTCAATTTTTGGCAATATCGTTAGTGTCGAAAAGTCAACAAAATTGAACTGTTTTAAATTCATCAACTGTAGTTACTCTTGCGAACTTCAAACAGCTATATCTAGACGAAATTGATTACTGATTTTGAGCTCCATAGGCCTTATTTGACACGACAGCTATTTGCTGAGTTGTTATTTTTCATTTTCATATATCATTATAATTTGTCAGGGTCATCAAATCAAATATACATCCTATTTCATTAAAATTTAACTGAAAAACTGCAAGAAGTCGAATTTGAATCCCTATATAAGTACAAAAATACTCTAATAAGCTCTTTCATCTGATAGGATTAAAATCAATCTGTACAAATTTCACAAGAAAAAAAATCCATCGCAATGATAACAATAACCTAAGAAAGTTGATAGATAATCATATTTAATCGATTCGCACACCGGTGTTGTCCGACCTTCGTATGAAGGTGCGCCACTGTGCGGGGGCTTAGGAGTTTCTCGAGCTGGAAGAAAATACAAGTAGCGGATTCAAATCCCGAGTCGGCTTACTGCTGGGCTCTGCTGATAGCCGTATTGGAAATTCCAACCTTCAACTACCTGAAAAAGCTCTTAAGGCGAAGTAGGCTGTCATTGAAATTTGTACGCGTCGTTGATGATTGTTGCTAATTCATCTCACGATTTCGAATCAAAGTAATCAGTTGGGGTTGCACTGGCACAGCTGAAAAAGTATCAGCATATTTTTACAGGTTAGCGCTTACATTGATACTTTTTCAAGTCAATATAACTTATCAAGACTGAGTTTTATTACTTTGAAATGCACGCTGAAAAGTCATTATTGTTGCCAAAACAAATGACGGGCTACTTAGCCTTAAGGGGCAGGATCTGTCATTGATTTCGCAAATTTCAAAAGCAGTTTTTCCGTTCAAAACCAAGTAAATTTACAGGAAAATGTGTTCATTGTATTCTATTCTCCAACCGAAACGCAGTGAACACATTTTCACCGAATAATTTTTATTTTTGAACAGAAAAAACTGCTCTTGCAGTCTCATTGATGACGATGATCGTTAAGTGGCGAATCGAAAAGGATGCTTGATTATGCATATAGCAACCATTAAAGCTAGATAGTCGTTTCCCGTCGAAGATCCTGTAGCATTAATTTTATCACACACAATATTTAAATCGAGATTTTTTTAGATATTTTTGCACCATTTTTTTATAAGCTCTTGTATTTTTAGAATCTGTGACACATTTGATCATTGGCCAATTGGTTTTGAAAATATTCCGATTCCGATCAAAAACTTCTCATTTAAATTGTCTTTGCTAAATTTTGCTAAAGTCAATTTATCGAAAAAAAAAATCCAAATGTGTGTTAAAATTGAACCCTTCCAAGATATCATTCAAAACGGTAGAATCGACGGAGTTGGTGGTCGAATGGCTATCGCTTCTGCTTCATAAGCAGAATGTCCTGGGTTCAATTCCAAGCCCGTCCCTTTCCTCGTACTTTGTAGTTGTATCTTTCACTTGCTTCTATCTTCCACTCATAATATAGCACAGTTGATCTATCACAGTTCATATCATTTGCTAGAACCAGAGACGGACAAAAAAGCCGTTTCTCTACTCCTCCATCCTTCAATCGGTTATAGCACGCCTTTCCTTACGCCTGACACATAGGCAGTAGTGTGCGGTTTATTTTTCGAAATGTGTAAAAATCGAAAACTCGTGTGCTCTTTTTAATTCAAATCACATAAAAATGGAAACCTCAAATTTTGAGACAAAAAAAATCTGCTTTAGAGGTGACGCAAGCGACTTGAAGGTGAACTTTCAAGTTATAAAATATGGCCTTCAGTGAAGTCTTCATAACTTTGGTATTTTCCAACCAATGTTGAAGCTTTTGACATCATTTTCTTTAAAATTTCAAATTTGTCTAAAATCAAAATTAGTCTTACTTAGAAGTAATTTTCTACAGCTCTGCTTCTACCACCGTCAAGCACAGACGAGTGCAAATGTGCTCTCGTTCCTATCAGCCACTGCTGGATAGGTAGCTAAAAAGTGTGCTTTGTTTTGCGGTTTTCCACATTGTGCAGTTGCCGGTGGTATTTTGCGAATCGTTTTGGAAATCATTCAAATATCGAAATGGATGAAATGATTGTTAACACCGTTCAGTTTCGATTCCCGGTGGGGAGTCCAAGACCATCATGGACAGAAATCTTGACGTTTTTAAAACAGCTGGATGTGGATCTGGTCAAGATGGAAACAGCTTACAAAACGTTATACAGGACAGGTCGCTGTTTGTGAAGTTACAGCCCTGTCGTCCTGCTTAGTCGCGCTTAGTCGACGACTAAGAAGCTTTTCTCAGATTTTTTTTTTAGAACTTTTAACCTGAGGTCATAAACATAATGTGCGCCCATAATCATAAACATGCGGTCATAAACATAGCGCCCCATAAGATATCAATCGAAATTTCCATCCTGTTCCTTCCAACGCTCTGGAGTAATTTGACCCTATTTCATATAGTACTTCATATAGAACATGAGTATATTACCGCCCTGTATCAACGCTCCAGAGTTATTTCACCGTATCTATCGGTCGGTAGAACATGGATTGAAAATTTCAGGCTTTATCAATACCCTAGAGTAATTTTACCTTATTCTACATAGATCAAAATTGAAAACTCTAAGCTGTTTCAACGCCCTGGAGTAATTTTACTTTGTCCCATATAGATCCGTAGTATCCTAACGCCCTTTTTTTCTTTTGTTGGGATTTGAACCACTGCGACCATTAAGATGATCTATTGTGGTATGTCGCCCTAACGCCCTGTATGACATCATTAAAAATTCAAGCTTTATCAACGCCTAGGAGTAACTTGACCTCCATTATATAGACGCCCATCTTTACGCCCCACATAATTTGAATATTCCAAGCATTATTAACGCCCTGGAGTAGTTTGGACTCGTGTCATGTAAATCAGCTGCATCTTAACGCTCTGTGAGACAATATCAAGATGTAAAAAACGCCCTTGACTCATTTGACCTTGTCTTACGTAAATCAGGTGCATCTCAATGCTCTGCATGGATTAAAAACTCCAATCTGTATCGATGCTTTAGAGTAATAGATCAGCTACATTTCAACGCCCTGTAGGACATTATTTAAATACTTCAAGCTATATAAATGCCCCGGATTAATTTGACTTCATCCCATGTAAATCAAGTGCAGCTTGACGCCCTGTATGACATCCATAGAAACTCCAAGCTCTATCAACGCCCTGGAGTAATCTGATATCATTTTACGTAGATCAAGTGCATCTTTACGCCCTGTTGGACATCAATTGAATATTCTAAGATTCAATAACGCCCTGAAGTGATTTGACCTTGTTCCATGTAAATGAGCTGTATTGAAACGACCTGTGGGGCAAATGTCAAGATGCATAAACGCTCTCCACTAATTTGACCTTGTCTTACGTGGATCAGGTGCACACCAATGCCCTGTATTGATTGAATATTTCAATCTGTATTGGCGCCTTGGAGTAATTTGACCTTGTCTCATGTAGATTTTAGATCAAGTGCATGTTAACGCCCTGTAGGACATAAATTGAAAATTCCATGCTGTATCAATTTGGACTCGTGTCATGTAAATCATCTTCATATTAACGCCCTGTTCGATATCTATATTCCTTGTCCTATGTAAATCAGGTGCAACTTAATGCCCTGAATCCATTGAAAATTCCAAGCCATATCAACGCCCTGGAGTGATTTGACCTCATTCCTTGAAAATCAAGTACATCTCAACGGCCTATAGGACATCAATAAAAAATTTCAAGCTTTAGCAACGCCCTGGCCTTATTCCAGGTAGTTCAGAAACATCTCTACGCTTTGTATAACATCAGCCGATCAAGCTAGATTAACGGTCTGAAGTAATTTGACTTTGATCCATATTGATCTGGAGCATATTTACGTCTTGTTGAAAATCAATAGAAATATCTAAGCAGAATCAACGCCCGGGAGTAACTTGACTAACTATCTTCAAAGGAGATCAGGTGCATCTCAACGCTCTGATTGATGTCATCTAAAGATTGATGTCTGATATATCAACGCCCTGGATTAATTTGTTCCTTTCTCACGTATATTAGGTAAATCTTAACGTCCTCTAGGACGTCAATAGAAAATTCTAGCCTTTTGAACGCCCTCAAATAATTCAAGCTTGTCTTATGTAGGTCAGGTGCATTTTTACGCCCTTCAGGAAATATTCCAAACTATGTTATCGCTCTGGAGTAATTTGGCCTAATTCTATGTAGATCAGGTACAATTTTACGATATGTATGGCATGAATCGTAAATTCCGAGATGCCCTGGAGTAATTTGACCGTATTCCACATTGAGCAAGTGCAACTTAACGCCCTGTATGGCATCAATCGAAATTGTCAAGCTATATAGTAATTGATCTTGTCTCATGTAGATCATATTAACGCTTTGTTGAACATCAATTGCATGTTAAAATGTGCATACATTCTCAACATTATCAACACACTGGAGTAATTTGACCTTATCCTATGAATATTTTTCAATCTGTATTAACGCCCTAAAGTGATTATACATTGTTTCACGTAGATCATCTGCATCTTAACGCCCTCTAGAAAAGAAATTGAATTGTATTTGCTTTATGTCCATAACTAACGTATATCAAGTGAAGAGTAGTAGTAGTTTGGTCCTTTAGTTACGTCGTCTGCTCTTGTGGGAACGAGCGATGCAATTAGGATCAATGTTGATTAGCGAATTGTGTATGTCAAGCAATTCATTTATTATATTGGTGAATTATATCCGTTTTATTTGTTGTTTATAATATCTACATTTTGTCTCATATAATTTTTCCAAACTCCAATTTATCAAACGATTGTGCTACTTTTCCTCGAATGAAAGTTCCCCGAATAACCCTTTTTTTCGAATCTCATTTTTCCGAATGAAGTGTCGCTTCGAGAAGTGATGCAGTCCATGAAGGTACAAAAATAGTTCTTAGAAACAGGATGCGTACCAGATGACCAGTCTGGTTCACTACTCTAAAATGTAGAAAGTCGTGAAACGGGATACTCGGAGAACAGACATTCAAAGGACTGACGTTCGAGGAAACGACGAGGAAACAATATTTAGGGCAAACTAGCACAATCCTTTGATAAAATGGATATTGCGATAAAAAAGCATTTGCCTACAGGGCTGTATGCACTTGATCCTTAGTATTCTGTATTATTAAAGAAATTATTGGTTAAATTATCTCGAGAGATCCTTCGATGAAAGCACGAAATCATTAAGGGGCAAGTTTAAAGCTGAAAAATTATATATATATATATATATATATATATATATATATATATATATATATATATATATATATATATATATATATATATATATATATATATATATATATATATATTCGATGAAAGCACGAAATCATTAAGGGGCAAGTTTAAAACTGAAAAATTATATATATATATATATATATATATATATATATATATATATATATATATATATATATATATATATATATATATATATATATATATATATATATATATATATATATATATATATATATATTATTATATATAATATATGTTCTATAGACAGTCAGTTCACACCCTTGTTTATTTTGGACCAATAATTTTCATGTGATAGTGATAAACTTTCATAATCAAGTAAACACTAAGAACAGTATTTTCGTGTTTTTAAATTTGATGAAAATAGTTTGAAACCCTTCTGTAACTGATACTTGACAATTACAAGATCCACTAATATATCTAACGAAAAACTACAAAAGATAAGTACATTGAAATCCCGATAAATTGTTGACTTTTTTCATTTTGATGTCACTTCAAGAGCGATATTTCATTTTTAATTTAAGCCATAATTTGGCTGAATATCGAAAACCTCTTCTGTAAGTAAAAAAGCAGTTCGGACGTTCTAGATGTTCTGCTTTTAGAAAACTCAAAAAAATCTTTGTACACTTTATTATTTGATTCATTTTTTTAAATATCATATATTTCTATATGTATGCTTCATATATTACATTACGTTCAAACATTCGAAACATCGAGTCTTAAGTATTAATTTATTTATGTCTAACTTTAAAACTTTTCTTTGCATTCTAGTCAAGTCTACAAATTTTCCTAGTCTTACATGACTGAGCATACGCATAAAATTTAGGCATATATTATTATAATTACAGATTGCATCGTAGTTCGCTTGAATTTTGTAAAACTAGAGGAGAAGCGTTTTGGTAAACTCAAACTGATGGACGCTAGCTTGACAGTTAACAAAAAGCTCAGTTTTTTGATAAATTCTATGTATTTCTTCACGTATCTTTCTTCTCATATATTCGCTGAAACACAAATCAATCTTAGGGTCATCGCATGGAGGAAAGATAAAGTCCAATTTAAAATAATGTTGGCGACCATTTTGAATTTGACTCAATCTTGATTTTTTTTTATTTTTTAGAAAAACGTGTTTCGCCGTTAGCGCTTCGTTTTGAATTCTGAGATCAGAATCAATAAGCTTCGAAAACACTGAGTTCGAGCAGCTGCAAAACTGTCCTATAATATTTACCGGATGAACGAATTTCTAATTAAATGCGAACATCATATTTTGTACAATGCCATTTTGTTCTAGGTCAATTTATCAAAAAATAAATAAATACAGTATCAAGTTATTAAAAAAATCATACAATTGTTAAAATTATGCTCTTGACTTAGACCTTACGGGCAGAATGGTACCAGAAACATAAATGATCGTTACTCGAAAAATGTTGCATCAATTTGCTTAAATTTTTCACAATTTTGTTTAAAAAGCGAAATGCAATAACAATATATTGTTTTAAAAGCGAAATGCCGAACACAAGAAAAATTTTGAAATTTGAAGCAGACACAAAAATGTTTACAAATAAACGGTTTGATGTGGTTATTGGATTGGCATTAGGTGATCCGTTTTACACTGAGTGATAGGTTCTACAAGACTGAGTTCATTTCATGGATTAAGATTTCTTTTTAAAGGCACATCGAAATAGTCTCAGTTGTGAGACTCTAGAAAATAGTCACATAGCATATACAGTAGTATAAAAAGGCATTGTTATAGTAGATTCAATTGATACAAGGACAAAATAACTATCACTTTTTACATTAGAATTTTTTTTAACTAAATAATGTTTAAGCCCATGTACTTGATCTCTTGATTCCATATTTTAATATTAATGGCACACAAACTAAATACGTGCAAATGAATATTGGTTTTCGTTTGTTAGGAATGTATATTGAAGTATTTGTGATATTTGTAATTTTTATATATTAAAATGTTGCTAAGGGTTTTTGGATTTCCGTTTACGATCTGTATAGAGTGAAAGTCGAAAACCCATAGCAACATAACCTCCATCACAGTTGATCCCTATGTATTAAAATAGTTGTGATATTTCTTATGCGAAGACATCATTAACGCCTGGGAGTGAAAGCGCCCTCTGGACCATAGCAACGCCCCCCTTAAAAAGGGACGACTAAGAAGCTCAAATTTTACGACGACAGGGCTGGAAGTTCACTTCACTGGAGGCAATGACAGAAGCGTTGGAGAAAAATACGGAACCAAGAAGATTCGAGTATGCCTGCGGAACATTTGTAGAAGTGCGAATGACAATCGCGGGCAACAATGTCCGCTACGTTCGCATATTTGATCTGCCACCAGAAATAAGTGACGAAAGTCTATCGGTAGCTCTCGGTAGATACGGAAAAGCCCAATGCATGACGCGAGAAAAATTTCCCGCGAACCAGGGTGTGGACCACATGTATACTGGAGTGAGAGGTGTTTATATGGACATCGAACAAGAGGTTCCTCCGACGATTGATGTCGGTAGCCGAAAATGTAGAGTTTTTCATGAAGGATTGAAGGATGTGTGTTTTGCGTGCAAAGCAGTGGGGCATCGGAAAGACTCCTGCCGCCAAGCGTGACAAGCCTTACAAAAATTTCAGAGTACTCATACAAAAAACGTGACAAAGGGGGGGGGGGGTGAGGGGGTCGAATAAGTTGAAATTTAGCGTACCATCCCTATGGATCAGAATTGGATTAAAACGAGGATATTTCATCAAATAGAGTTGCAATTACGCAGAAAACATTTTCTATATGTGAACCATAAATCTGTACAGCACCGCAATCAATTATAATATGTTTAAACATATTTTTGGCGTCCGTAGGAAATAAAATTTCAACCGTATTCCCAAAAGCGTTGATTCATAACTGTGGGCATTGAAAACCATACCACAGTTATGAATCAAAGATAAGACAATTCCGAAACAAACGCCAAAACGTATGCTTTCACTAGCACACCATTCGTTTACCTCGCAGATAAATTGCTGTTGTAGTGTTTTGATCCATAATAAGGATCCTCTTCTCCCACTGATCCACATCTGTGGGGTGGACATCGTTTGAAATTTCTATCGAAATCGACACTTTTTCGCGACCGGGTTTTTTGAGATGTATTCTCAAAACAACTCTATTTTGTTGTTACAGAGAGGTAATTTTGTTTTGTAAAGCGTCACAATGTTTTTTAATCATATTTTGTTCTGAAAAATGACCCTTAGTTGATCCATAACTGTGGGGTTACTGTAATAATGAACTGTTCAAAGTAGATGTATCGGTGATCCGATAATGATTCTTTATCTGGCAAATGTTATCTCGTGACTGGTCCTGTTCGAGCAGATCCTCATAACCATTCTTCATAGGCACGGTAAGCATGAATCCGAATCACACTGTGAATTACGATTCGCTCGTTAGGTAGGCCCATCCACCGCAACAGCTCTGGCAATCAAATTTCATCGAAAAGTCTCAACCCCATCGTAGCTTTCAAAACCCCATCTCACCATACAATGTGGAACAACAGCCAAAACAACAATCCTTCTTTAAACCCGTCTACGTCTTTTGGCAAGATGTGCGAGATAACGACTACCGCAACGAGATAACGAAGCCCAAACAAGGATACAAGGGTATGTAAATTAGATTTTCCCTTTATCTTCCCTCTATCGCCACGGTGTTAGACTACTCGGTAGGTGCGGTTTATGGCTGACCCACCATAAGCTAATTGGTATTTTCATCCGCTATTGTACGGTTGGGTGCAAGCAAAATAAACAATTAGTAGTCAAAATAATTTTCTTTTCCAAGTTTACCTATTGTGCTATGGAACAAAGCCTCACATTGTTTTTTTTTTTTTTTTTGATAGTACAAATATGGAAAATCACCCGAGCAAAGTAGAGCAACAAAAAGATAACACGTTGAGTTTGTACAAATTACCAAGATCTGAGACTCAATATTGCATATGGTTATGTTGCTTGCTTATTCAATCAAAATGAAAACAAACTAAGTTATCAAATGCATGTTATCGGTTATAACATGCATTTGATAAATTAGTTTGTTTTCATTTTGGTTGAATAAGCAAGCAACATAACCATATGCAATATTGAGTCTCAGATCTTGGTGATTTGTACAAAACAAATAAAAAAAAAACTCAACTCAGTAACTAACCGGAATGCACTATCCGATTTGAAAAGTCATAGGTTTGTTGGAAAATAATGTCGATGTTGGCCAGCTTGGTGCACTTCTGTAGTAATGTATACATCCCCAAAACCTTCTGGTTATCATTATTACCAAAAGCACCTTACCGACTAGGATGCATCACAGAAGAAAAAAACAAACACACAAACAAACGTCGAAATGATATCTATTGAAACTTTTCCGATATCGCGAAGCAACACCCACCAAGCACAAGCCTCTCCGCGGCAAGCAGTTCGGCATAAGAGCGAGTATGTCGGTATGACTGAAGCTGACATTGCGAGCTTTGCGATGATTGATCGCCACTTCACATGATTGAATTCCACACGTGTGTTGCCAGTACTCTGTTTACGTTTCTCGCGTTCAGTATTATAGATGCGTATCTGTAGTGATCGATTTTCTCTTTAGTTCAATTTTTACACGAAATTCAATTGAATTACATAACTGTTTATAAAGTAAAATCATGAAGGATTATAAGTAGTTTGTATTAAATCAAAATTAGCAATCAAAAACAATTGCCTGTCCAAGAATTAGCTAAACAGATAATCGAAGAGCAATCGATCGTTGCAGCTCCGCCCTTATGATACTGATCGCGTGGTTTATAGTAGGTACTTGTAAAACGATGAACGGTGGCGCCAGTGGCAGTCAGTTGTTGTACGGCGAGCATTTGCGCGATGCGATGCGTGTAAGCAACTAAGTGCTTTTGTTGGTTCAGGTGATGTGAGGAGAGCGAGATGCTTTCCCAGTGATAAGTAAATGCACGCAATTTTTGAATAAATCATGTTGCCAAACCCAGAGTAATCAATCGAGCTGATAAACACAGCCGACAGTGGGGCGGTTTTATCACTACACTAAAACCACCGTTTACGTTACTTCTTTTTACGTGAATTCAGTATTACGTGAATGAAATTTGTTTGCATTTGATTAACTCTTACTTATGAATATTTTGTTCATTCGGATAATTACAGCTTGTGCATTACGAAAGGCACATCTTAAAGGTAAATATATCCATAGTTTTGGGAACTTGAAATCAGAAGACACAGTGTGTTTGTTTGACAAATTGAGACATGAATTTGCGAAAAAATAAGCGTTCTAGTGAGACTCGAACTCACGACTTCGTGTACGCTAGACCGGCGCTTTAACCAACTAAGCTACAGAACACCTTATGATTCTGCGGAATAGAAAGCCAAACTGAATCCGAGTACTAACTATGAACACATCTCTTTTCGCAAATCCATGTCTCTTTCGGACTTAGATGCCAAACCCCCACCACGCTCACGTTTGTATCTCCCGATCGCAAGTGAGAGCGAATTGTTTATGGATGCTGAGTTCTTACGCTCTACAGCCGCATACCTATAAGCCGAACACTTTCGGCACGAAATTCAGTATGCGTTGAGCTCTCAGTGCGGTCGCACGCTCTACGACCAACTGCGCCAGGAGGACGCAACTCGGGATACATTAATGAATGTTTGCCCTTTACTGGCATATACCAGATTTGCTAGTATGTCCGAAACATAGTTTTGGGAACTTGAAATCAGAAGACACAGTGTGTTTGTTTGACAAATTGAGACATGAATTTGCGAAAAAAATACGCGTTCTAGTGAGACTCGAACTCACGACTCCGTGTACGCTAGACCGGCGCTTTAACCAACTAAGCTACAGAACACCTTATGACTCTGCGGAATAGAAAGCCAAACTGAATCCGAGTACTAACTATGAACACATCTCTTTTCGCAAATCCATGTCTCTTTCGAGTCGTAGAGCGTGCGACCGCACTGAGAGCTCAACGCATACTGAATTTCGTGCCGAAAGTGTTCGGCTTATAGGTATGCGGCTGTAGAGCGTAAGAACTCAGCATCCATAAACAATTCGCTCTCACTTGCGATCGGGAGATACAAACGTGAGCGTGGTGGGGGTTTGGCATCTAAGTCCGAAAGAGACATGGATTTGCGAAAAGAGATGTGTTCATAGTTAGTACTCGGATTCAGTTTGGCTTTCTATTCCGCAGAATCATAAGGTGTTCTGTAGCTTAGTTGGTTAAAGCGCCGGTCTAGCGTACACGGAGTCGTGAGTTCGAGTCTCACTAGAACGCGTATTTTTTCGCAAATTCATGTCTCAATTTGTCAAACAAACACACTGTGTCTTCTGATTTCAAGTTCCCAAAACTATGTTTCGGACATACTAGCAAATCTGGTATATGCCAGTAAAGGGCAAACATTCATTAATGAAATATATCCATCTTGATTATATATGATATGTCTTGTTAAACTCTCGAACTCTTTGAAGTATGGGCATTAGACTGATGCAAATTTTGAAGTTTTCGCTCCCCTATGCTTGAACGGTGTCATCTATATAAATAAAAATGGAGTGGTGTTTGTATGTCACGAAATGGCTCAAGAATGCGTCAACGGATAGACGCAAGTTTTTCACTGTTGCCCTCTACAAGGGATGCGACGTGTTCGTGCGTGGAAAAAGTTCAGGAAAGTCTTCGGAATAATGGAGAAAACGGGAGAAGACTAAGGTATCATTTTGTATGGGGAATTTCTTGACGTTTTCCAACAGCCTACTTGATAGCAAGACGAAGTTTTCCGGGACCACTAGTTTATAATAAAAATCACTCTCCCGAAATTTGAAGTGTTTGGAAGAAATTTGGCTGTGCACACGCCATTTGAAGTTTATATGTAAATATCTATGGAAATGGCAAACCTTATGTGTTCAGTCGACTAACGGCTCGTCATAATAATTTATGTAAAAGTGAACAAACTCTTCTTATGTGAAATCTTCCCAGCTACAACTATGTCGAAGACCACATGTTGATAGGACGCTGGAAGAGTTTGTGTTTATTAATAACAAAATCTAAATCATGCTGAGATGATTATTCAATTACTTTCAGAGCAACACTGCTTTTCTGTAGTAGAACATAGTTGCATGAATTGCTTTGATCTATTCTTGCTGAACATTACTGAAGGACCTACATATGTACAAATGAGAGATTCTCTCCTCTCTCGCTCTCTTTCGATTATAACAGTGGAATACTACAGCTTTTGGGAAGTTTTTCACTATAGATCGAAAGGCAATTACCTTATTTGTTATTTTCCCTATCTTTTGTCTCACTCGTACAATTATCATCAAAACTTTGTGGAAGCAAATATCGAGTTTTAGTGAACCGATGGAGCTGAAAATTTATTGGGTTGTGCACTACATATATAGAATCATAGTGATACATTTCCATTTCGTGGAGTGGTTCTTGGGATTTGCTTCTTCAAATGGATAGGGTGATTATGATGACGTCCCGTGCGGCCTTAACTAGCGTTTCATACAAAAAACGCAACAGAAGAGGTTAAGGCGAAGGAGGCCGTCATTGAAATCTGTACGCGTCGTTGATGATTGTTGCTAATTCATCTCACGATTTCGAATCTAAGAAAATCAGTTGGTTTTTGCACTAACAGCTGAAAAAGTATCAGCATACCGTCATTGGCGTAGGAACAGGGGGGGCCAGGGGGGCCTGGCCCCCTCCAGAATCATCCAGGCCCCCCCCCCAGAATTTTTGATGATAATAAAAAAAACAACAAATTAACACGTAGCAGAATCTTCTGAATCAATTTAACTACTGAAGAGATTTTTGTCAATAACAAGAGTCATGGTTATTGACAAAAATCTCTTCAGTAGTTACGTTTTCTTATGTTGAACAACTGAAGTGAGGAAACCTCGCTTGTCTCACATAGCAGCAGCGTGGTGGTTCTGACTTCGGTGAATCGCGGAACAACCAATAACTTAACCGTTGCTATCGATCGAATGGTTACTGTTAGAAATAACTTTTTGTTGTATGCGATAAACGCAATTTTTCGACAATAAAAGCGTCAATATCCTGGAAATTCGATTCCCAAAATTCGTTCCAAATCCAATTAATACTGTTTCAGCATAATGCAGCATGTTCCCTGCATTTTGATTTATTATGTTTTTGGAGGATACCCTGCACGAGGTGTCCGGTAATGAGAATTCACTAAAGAAATCCATACATTAACTCCAACTCGTATAGTGTCCGAAAAAAATAATTGAAAAATATAGACAGAATTTCTAAAGGAATTTCAATACATAGCGAAAATTCTTGTTGAAAATTAAGACAATTTTTAGTATAATCAAATCCCTCAAGGAATATTGAAGGGTGGCTTCACAACTTTTGAAAATGTCTTGTAAATAAGTCAAATAATATTGTGGGACTTGTTCATATTTTCATAGTGAATTCCTCCTTGTTGACATTCATTCTTTACCGAGCAGAAGAAAATAACTACTGGATACCAAATTGAGGTATTCCATGCCAGATAATTTTCAATACTTACAACCTGAATGAGGTATGAATGAGCCCTGCATAAGAGATAAAATATCTCAAACAATACCTTCTGCATATTCTACAAATGCCACGCTGATAATTAGATCAGGTATTGTAATACCTAAATAATACTTGATGGATTTTCATATAAAAGTGATTTTTTTCAATAACAGTTCACCTCCAGCAGTCCTCAATACCTTTCGAATACCAAAATGAAGTATTTTTTATTGTTTGAAACATTTTTTTTAAATACCTTTATAATACCAAAACGAGGCATTGAAAACTGAACAATACCTAATTATGGTATGATACTAAAATATGGTATGCATAAGTTATTGGCGAGTTATTCTTTCCTCCTCGGGTAGTTTGTCTATTTTTCATTAGCAAATTGATTTCGGAATATGTTCCCGTATTTACCTAAAAAATGTTACTAAATCTTTCACAAGTTCAGTTTTTTCTCGCAGTTCCTCAAAACGTTGATTCTGTCAAATCTAATACTGAGATATTTTGCTGATTGTTCTACTAGAAATTCTTTTGTGAATCCCTTTAAATATTTTTTCCATAAATTTTATTACAAATTCTTCCGCAAAGTTCATAAAAGTCCTTAACAAATATTTCCAAAATACATAAAAAAATGCGTCAAACATTCTTCTATTTTCTTTCGAGAAATTTCTCTTCAAATCTCCGGATTATTCTAGTATTGAAAAAAAAAGGTTTTTAGATGTCGCTTGCCTGCCAATTCTTCAGAGGAAATTTGTTGAAAACCCCAGAAAAAGTTTTGCTTCCGAAATTGGCATAGCGGTTCAGGAATCTGTAGAGAAATATGTAGCAAAATAACTGAGAAGTAGAAGAGTAAAGAAATTTGTATTGATCTTCCTTAAAACACTTCTTTGGAAATAAAGTTGTCAATTATTAGCAGAATCCACTAGGGCGGAATTTCTATAGGCTAGCTGGCAGAATTCTAGAAAATCGGAAGTCAAGGAAGGATTTTTTTCAGAATAATTTCTAAAGAAGATTCTGATGCAACTTCTTGAGAAATTTATTTTATTTGTCAATTAATTAGAGAGGTTTTAACTATCCTGTAATTTACCTCTAGAAATAAGATAAATAATCACTTGATATTCATTTTACCATTAACCATCTATTGCTCTACCTGCTTCAACCTTTCAACCTGCTTTTGTTTCTCCTTCCTTCGCATGACGCTTTGAGGAACTTCGTACAAAAATCTGTCCATACTCCAAAAAAATGTAATATTTTAGAGAATTTAAAAAATGGTGAATTATAGGGGTTTTGAATTTTTATACGTACGGTTATGATCTAAAACATACTGGCAATGTTTTCGCGTTAAACTCTTACAATATTACAGAATAATAGACCCTTCAAAAAAGTTTGTTTTGAAATTCTGAACGTAGGAAATATTCTACATCAATATGTTCACCAGAGTATCATAAAACTTCGGAGTTGATACAAAATTTTATCTAAGATTTAAGTTACAAATGCTTTCAGTAAAAACACCAATAATTTTCTATTATAAGAGACGAGAAAAAAAAAAAGATTTTTTGTAGTAAATCCTACAAGGACCACTTAACTTTTCTTTGAGGTACATTGCCAATTCTTGAATTTTACGACAGAAATTCTGTATTTTTTCCGAATAATGTTTATTCAAAAGATTACCAACAAAGTACTTTCAAACCTTTTTTTGTATGTGTTTCTCTAGAAATCTGATATGAAGTGATTTGTAGGGGAATATGTAGAGCAATCCCTAAAAATATTGTGATATTCCCGGAGTAGTTTTTGAACCAAAAAATTGAGAATGGATATTTTTTTAAATTTTATCCATGGAAAAATCCTGAGATTACCATTACCAAAAAATTAGTGTTAATTCTAACCCCTGAAAGAATATTTGATGGAAGTTCTAGAGAAATTTTTAAAAAGTTCAAGAATAAATTGCAAAATATTAGTAAGTGTGATGAAAAATTTCTTCAAAAATTCCGAAAAGCACCGTTAGTGCGGCTTAAACAAAAAAAAATCGCATTTAAACAAAAAATATTCAGATGAATCTCCAGTGAATTTTTCGGAAGAATCTTAGGGAATCTAAAAAAATATCTGTGAAAATAATGCAGATACAAATGCGGAGAATTTCTCTGAAAAATCATGAATAAAATTTTCTCAATTGTATTTTTTTACAATTGTTCATGAAATTCTTGTGAAATATTACGAGGAATTCTTAGAGCAACACCTGGAATAATCATTTGATTGTTTTGCAGGAAGTCCGGATAATTTTTACTGCGGTTTTTTAAACAATCCTGCAGAGACATTTAGGAAGAACTTCGAAAGCAAAGTGGAAAGAACTGTTGATGAACTATCTGAAGAATTCGTGCAATGAATCCTTGCTTGTTGATCTTGAAGACATTTTTAGTGAGAGTCATAGAATTTTTTGTACTATTTTTTGATGAAATTCTCAGTTATTCCTGAACAACCCAATCAAATTTTTAATGGACAACTGGAGGATACTTTTAACTAACAATTGGAATTTATATGTAATAAGTATGTGGAGGGCCTTCCAGGAAAATTTATTAAAAAAAAATTTAATGCATTCTCTGGAGAAATTCTTCAAGTGTTTTTTTATTTTTTAGCTATTTGATAGAGAAATTTTCTGGTGATCAATAAGTCTAGGAATGATTTTTCGTGAGAATCCCAGGATGAACTCAGTGGAAACCGGTAAAGGAATTCTTGGAGAAAGCACTAATAAGTACGAAAATAATTGAGGAAGGAATTTCTTTTCCAATAAGGAATCTCTTCAAAGCACATAGTTGAATACCTGAATAGTTCGTGGAAGTATCACAAAGGACATTCGTTGTAAGTTTTTTTTGCTAGAATTCTTGAAGAATTTTTGACTGGATTAAAAAAAGAATCCAGTAGCGAAGATTGAAATTTACAAATATCTCTGATGTGCCGTGAAATGAGACAAAATAATAAGCAAATAAAATCAATACAATTCTGGTAAAACTACGAAATTTGGGAAAATCGTGATTATTGTGACCGACATTACTTCTGTGAAACAAGTATTTTCTAGGCCCCCCCTAGGCCCCCTCCAGAAAAAAATCCTAGCTACGCCAATGCATACCGTTTTGACTAATATTCCGAACACTTAAGGCCAAGCGTGACTTTAAATGCATCTCACGGACATAAATTAGATGATATCTGTGAAAATTTCAACTCATTCGTCAAGTCTGATTGTTAGCTGTTGGGTGTGCCAGTAAAAATATTTAATTCATCGTGTTTAGTATTGTCTTTATGTAAAAGTATGGGACAACATTTTGATTCAAATGCCGAACACTGTGTTCATTCTGTCTCATATTCCGAACAACTTGATTCAAATTCCGAACAGCACGAATAAATCGTATCCAAATTAATTATTTCACAAATAAATTTATCTGAGCTGGTTTTACTAGCCTCGCACTAGAGAATCATCACTGCTCCCTAGGTCTAAAACAGATTGAAATATGATTAAATTGAATTGCAATTGACTGCCATTTCCTAGTATTTTGATGACATATTTCAGTGAAACATTTCAACCAAATCGCCATACAAAAAGCGGGTGTTCGGAATATGAGTCTGTTCGGAATTTGAGACAAAACGGTACTTCATGCATGTAAGCGCGTACAGTGATACTTTTTCAAGTCATTTAAGCTATCACGACTGAGTTTTATCACTTTGAAATTGCAAGCTGAAAAGTCTTCACGGCTGCCAAAACGAATGACGAGCTACTTAGCCTTAATGTGACTCAGTTATTGATTAAAGAGAAAGTAAGCAAAGAGAGCCTCTCAATGTTAGATAGAGCCTTTTGTAACGTTGCGCGAGTATTCTTCCCACCAGGAGCACCACTGTTGCCTGCCGAACAGTTGTTGAAGCATGCTGCATGCAAACCCACTTTATAATGACGAATAACAACTTATCCAGACATCTAATCAAAATGTGGTCTTCGGCAAAGTTGTAGCTGAAAGGATTTCACATGAGAAGAGTTTGTTCACTTTTCCATAAAATATTATGTCGAAGAGATAGAGAGCTGAACACAAAAGTTTGACGTTTTCCATAGTAATCTCCATATAAACTTCAAAAGGCGTGTGCACAGTTGAATTTCATCCGAATGTTTCAAACTTTACGACAATGCTATTTACTATAATAAATATCGTTTAAGCATGCGGGAGCAAAAATTACAAAATTTACATCACTCTAATGGGCATTTGGGTGTTTATAATTGAAACCAAATTTAAAATATTCAAGCTCTCAGATCTAGAGAACCTGACAATTGTTTGTGTTGAAAATTTTATCGATTGATTCCATGCTGGTGATGATCTATCGATCAAATTTTCAGCTTAGAGCGCTGTTCGGTTCTCTAGACTAGTGCTCCTGAAAATTCGAGGTTTGACTTAATTTTATAATCATCTTAAAGCAACTGCTCTCCACATCTCGATATTGAAGGGAAAATCGAGAGAGGGAGAGATCGGGACAAGGAACAAATTTTCAGGCCAGCCATGTTGTATGCTGTAGCAATATGTACTACCTGTTGTATTACCAAAAGAAAGCTCTGCAGAGGATTCAAAATAAAATTTTAAAAATGATGCTGAAGCTTTCTCCCTGGTGTAGTACTAATGTGTTACATAGAATATCTAATGTTAAAATATTGGAACAAATGTCAAATAAAATTACACAGCGTAACAAACATTCGTGTTTTGCGTGTCTCAAGGATCAAATTATGTGTCTTTAGTAAATTTAGGGCTGCTGAATCTGATGCCGTTCTCAGAAATGTTCCATCACGTCACAATTTTTAGCTACAGGTCGCCAAAGTTGCATGAAACACTGATTTCATTGATGTAGCAATGCAAATAGGACTTTAACTTTCATTTCAGATATAATTTGGTTGAAATTGCAAGGTTAAATTTAGATTAAATAGTTTTTTTCCAACACGCTTGCAGTCTCTATACAAAATTCTTCGTTTCTTTCATATGGCAAATGAGAATATTTTTCTAAACCAACAAAAAAAAATGTTTGAGCATCGGAAGTATTATGAACTTTGTTTATAAGTATTGTTATACACATGAACTTTGAGTTCTGAGGCAAATTAAGTCAATAAATTGCCATACAAGCTGGCAAACTTGCGTGCAAGTTGGCTGAAATAGTCAAATTTAGCCTTTTCATCAGCCAATATCTTAAAAACTAGACGTGCTATGATATTTCTGAAAATGGCAATGGATTCCGCAATTCTTAATTAAGTGAAAAGTGGTATTTAGGTGCTTGAGACAAAACCGTGTCCCGCAGTGTTATCAATAATTGTAGACAAAACATCTTTGAAATCTTCTATTGCTACGATTAATGGGTTATATACTCCCGTGCAAAAGTTTGGGTTCACCCCCTCAAACACATACAAATGTGTTCAGTCCATATCTCTGTGATTACACGTCCAAATGAAACTCTTCAAGCCGCATTCGAAAGGCAACGAGTTATGCTTACTTCGCATGTATTTTTCCAAAAACATTTTTTGAATTTTGTATACTATATTTTTACATTTTTCAAAAAAAAACACTCAACAATCATATCTAATTTCCTCAGCATTGGATCGACCAAAAATTTAAAATCAAAGTGTCATTAGAATCGTAATCTTATATTCTTTGAAGAGACCCCACGAAATGTTTGCGGGAAAATCTGGAAAGTATTCAAAATCAATGAAACAGTCAGTCAAGTCATCGTGCAAAAGTTGGGGTCACCCCGCAGTATGATGCAAATCGTGCAAAAGTTTGGGTTCACCTGAACCGCACGCACATCATTTTTGTCAATATCTCTGCCATTTTTCAACCGATTTTAATAGTTCAAAGCTTTTTTGAGCGCAAATAATGGCGCGTACATGATTGATTTGAGATTTCACAGATTTAAGTAAGTTCAGGTGAACCCAAACTTTTGCACGTTACACCATACTGAGGGGTGAACCCAAACTTTTGCACGATGGCTTGAATGACTGTTTCATTAATTTTGGATAGTTTTCAGATTTTTCCGCAAAATTTTCATTAGCGCCCCTCAAAGAATGTAAGATTACGATTCTAATGATATTTTGTTTTAAAATTTTGGTCGACCCAATGCTGAGGAAATTAGCTATGTTTTTTCAGTGTATTTTTTTTTAAATGCAACAACTTTAAGTAACAATTTAGTATACAAAGTTCAAAGAATGGTTTTGGAAGAATAAATACGAAGTAAGAATAACTCTTTGCCTTTCAGAGATATGGACTGATCACTTTTGCACGGGAGTGTATATGCAGGTATAGTAAAATTAAAGCGTTTTTTTTCTCTTCTAAGCAGGTGGAATCAACTCACCTGTAAAAATTCTGAACTGCTACAACAAAAGAAATGTAATATGTTGTTACTAAAATGTTGACTAAAAGCGTAATTTAGTTTTACCAAATTAGGTTTATAGTATTTTCTAACGCAGAACACCCAGATAAATGAAATGAATGTTATGTTTGGAATGATACTAATAAAAAAACAAATGGTTAAAAAATACTAGATTGAAAAACAGCCCGTTACCAGAAAAAATATGAACAAACAGAAAGCATATTTTGATTCTAAATTGACTAAATTGTTTTGAAGTAATTATAAGTGGTCTAGTAACCTTTGATACCGGAGATAAAAAAGCGAACAAAATCAACATCGAGAAATTGTGGTATTCGAGATAAGGAGGATATCGAGTTATGAAGAGTGAAATTGTATGCAAAATTATGGGACCGACGAAATCACCGAGGGAAAGAAATCGAGATCATAGGGAGGGAAATCGAGATATAGAACATCGAGATGTGAAAAGTCGACTATGATTTCAGCTCAACAAACTTTCTACTACTTCTTTCTACTCATTTGAACAAGGACTTCAGATCAATGCGTGGAATCAGTTATCTTTTTGGCTTTATTGAATAAGGTTTACATCTAAATGCACTGAATACAATGTATCTCATTCAATTTTGAGTTCAATTACTGTTTGGGGTTGTCCAAAAACTTTTTTGAGTAAGGGCTATCGAAGCTACAGTTGTAACCAGAGATACGAAAGGTTCATGCATAAAAATCATGGTTATACATTTTAATAATAGGGATGGTTGGGAGTTGATGACAACTTCAATAATTTTGATACCGCAATTGCTTAATTTTAAGAAATTTATGGCAAGCACTACATGTATCTCAAGCTTACGTATGCCTAGAGATTGGAGCAAACTAAGAAGTTTTTTCAGAATTTCGGGTATTTGATATTTAATTCGAACTTTTACTTCCAATTTTAAAATCGTGCTATGTATTCCTTCTAAACTGGCTTTCAATGCAGAAAGAAAAGTTTGTATGAATATTCTATGGATTCGTTATGCTACAGCCATCCAAAAAAATAAAAAATGGTGGATTGCGTAATAGCTGATCATGAGCACCATAAGTGGGGAGGGGAGTTGATGACCACCTGTGACATAATACTTTTTAAATTATAAATAAGATTTGAAGAAAAAATCTATCTCGAATTTAACTAATTAATGGATGTTAAATTGCCACGATACAAATTTGAGTTAGTACAAGCATGAAATGAGCTCACCAGTTGGTAATCCATCCTCGGCTGAAGTCACAATCTCGGCATAAACTCGCAAGTGCTGAATATAAAATTAGGCTTGGGCTTTCGCAAAGCACTGTCCAGCAAAATATGGAATCGAAAAAACTTATGATAAGCAGGACTTATTATGGATTTACTCTAGAATTTCTCACTGTCCGACTAACTCTTGGTTCACTTGACTCTGGTCTCAGTCGTAATTTAGCTTTCACTTTTGAATCACTCTTGGCTTAATTTCGATAGAATTTTTTGCTCATTTCTGCGTTCGACTCAAATTGAGTTCACTGTAGACCCAACATCAACGTAAACTATTCTTTAATTTCTACTAACTTACTTTTGACTGCTTTTCAACTTAATATCGACCTGAGACTTTTTTCTTTTTCTGTGATTGCTGAGTTTTTTTCTTATTCCACTCTGTGTTTTCATCGATAATTCGCAAGCCGATCAAACCGTCACATGAACATCTCAGCAAAATAATATTGCGTTTGCATCACAGCGAAGCATAGGGTAACCAATATATTTTGGGCCCCTATATATTTTGGACCCCCTGGGCCATTTTCCTGCAAATTTCCCGGTTTAAATCGAAAGATCAGCTCAATTTACATGCTACTTGGAAAGATAGCACTATTCCACACTTGCATCAACCGTTTGTACATAGAAAATGTGATAATTTTATCTAAAATTAAATAAATTTAATCGGTTCATCCATGCAACCGTTACAACACGTTACACACAGAAATTGAAGCCGTCAGAAATTTTCCAAATGTAAACAAAAACTTTTTTCAAATTTCTGAACTAAAAGCGTACAATTTGTTCGGTTTTTCATTGTCAATCGATTGAATAGACTATGGGCAAGCATATTATACAACCAGTGTCGTGGACTTTGTCGCCAAACGATAAAAAATGCCAGGGGTTCAAAATATATACTTTGAGGGTCCAAAATGTATTGGTGTGTCCAAAATAATGCGAAACAGTGCTTCGCGATTCAATCATTTTCGACGTGTTTTGGATCCTACATGACCGTATGGGCATTTTTATCTCGTAGAGGAAGTTTTTCATTTTGGCATTTTCTTGGACTTGGTTACGCTATGCAATTAATTAATTGGGACAACAAATTAAAATCACTTCCTTAGAGGGTCCGAAATACGACTGTTACCCTAAATAGCATTTTGAGTGAAATTTTATGCCAGCAAACTTAGCGGACATTAGAAATAACTAGCCTTGTTTTTAGATTTATCAACATCTTCGGAAAATCTGCTCCGCTGACTAATGTTTTTAAGAACAGTTTATTTTGAATACAATACTTTCACTTTTTCAGCCATAAAAACGACGATCTGCATTTGACGTTTTGTGACAGTGGAATCTGAGCTGCATATGACGTTGATATTTTTCCTCTTTGCGAGCCTCTCTCAGGTATCGACTAGTTTTAAACTCAACTCTTGTGTGCTCCTTGGTATCGACTAGTTTTAAACTCAACTCTTGTGTGCTCCTTACTCTATGCACTTCTTCGATTTGAGGGACAGGAGGTACTTAACCAAAATTGTAATTTGTCCATACTTAGTTCAATTATGGTACAAAATACATTCATACTGTCAATTTAGGATTATGTTCGATCATGCTTGCGGGATCCAAAGTATTTTTTCATATTCAAAATATTTACTAAATAGGCTCAAAATTAAGTATTACGTCAATTTAAAAAAAAAAAATTCAAACTTTTCTACTTTTTTAAAAAGGCAAGCATATTTCAAGGATGTGTTGTTCTAAGTAAACATTAGTCTACAGAATAGCTTTCTTTTTTACTAATACACCATCTTGATTGGACCATGATTTCTCAATGTTTCGACTTTGTCCGATATTGGGTGCTGTCCGGCACTGGGGGATCTCCCCCTATACAATCCATCTCCCACTGACCGGCAGTGCTTTTATGGAAGAAAATTGTATGCATGTATATTTGATACTCTTCGATATCTTTATATCTGCAGACAATTTTAACCCGGGAGATGAAAGGTGATAGCTCTACTGAAATTCCAACGACCCATTTCAAGAATGGCAGTAAATACACACACATTCTGAGGTCATTTTCATATACAGTAAGCCCCGCATAAAAACACCCAGATATCAAATGGATATATGAAATGTTTTTACACTTCCCGAATCGAAAATTAAATTTTCGACCCTGGCACGTATTTAGTTTCAAATGGTAATAGGTGAGTAAATAATAATAATGAACGAATTTACCTGGATGAATTTACCTGGATGTAATTTTTCCGTCGCCACACTGAGCTTACCGCCAAATACTATACACTTTTTCACTGCACTGCGCGCATAACATGATCGCTTCACCCGCCCCCGCAGGAGCAAGCGTCACGGTCAAAGGATCACACACTACTAAATTATCTCGCGGATCACGCCACTTTTCTTCCCCCCACTGCACTGCGCGCGTAACAAGATTCAACTCATTTATTGCGGCGCTCATTTTAAATCCACATCCAGCGGCGGCGGTAACGCGCAGAAGATATGCGCGCAATTCAAACGCAACGTCAAAATTCAAGTAGGCTTGGATTTTTCGTTCTTCAAGGACGCAAATGTTTCGTATTTGCTAAATCTGAAACATTTGGTGGTTTTCATTATCACTGCGACGGTATATTGACATTTTTAGATAATCGCATTACGTGGATTTATCTTGCAGAGCACAATATGATTTTTCCTGAACATTAATTCAAATTCATCGAACGATTGCGAAGTTACAGAATTTTGGACCATTGGCACCCAATATATAAAGGTTAAACGCTGAAGCTTCTTTAGTTAACTTATGTCGTCTTGATTTTTAGGAACTGGGCCGGAGTACAATACATATATGAACCAAAAGCAAATTATAGTACGGTCAAACCTGAATCGGGTTAGGGCAGAAACTGTGATTCAGAACAAGTTTTTCCAGTTCCATCCTTGGTTTAAAACGAATTCGAATATCTTTTTGGGTTGTGAATTTTCTTAACTACCCTGGAAAATCTTTAGTATTAAAACTGTCAAAATACTCAAACTTTAATTCACTTTCGAGTAATTCTTGACTACCTCTCTTAATATCTTACTCTTAAACACTTTTCATTTGCATTGTTTGCACGTTTTATTCTAGTGGTTAATAACTTCCCACCGAGATTGAAAATGCTGTTTTGTTATATGTTCAGTTTGATTGCTTCCAGGTAGAAAGTAAAAATTCTTCTGTTTTTTTTTGCAAATAACGTCCCTAAAACGAAACCCGATAAAGAACTCTTTACCTTCTCATAGACTTTCAAGAGATCACTGACTATGCTTCTTTATATTATGACTTACACAGCAATAAGAATAAGATACACATCATCCACGTCTAAATTGTGATGAAATATCACCTCCCATTAACATAATAAATTTGAAATAATGACTGAAAAACATACACATTTCTTGGCAAGCAAAATACCTGAAATAAAAAAAATGACATAAACTTGATATATTTTAGATGAAAAATACGTCATCCTTGTAATATAACGTTAACAATGTTACTGATTTTTTTTTTGTGATCCGAACAATATTCAGTTCAAAGTGACGAAGAATTACGTCATTGTATCTTAAATTCACGTCATGTCATGTCGGGCACATAAAGCGTAAATTTCAATGTTTTTTTTTTAAGCGTGTACGTAGAAAAGCTGCTGTCTGGTTTACATCCATATTTATTGTTTTCAAATTCAAAGTATTTTTGAATTTTCGCCCTTTTTCACTATTAAATTATTTATGATAAATCCTTCTTAGTGGTGCAAAAGTCTCAGAATACGGGACCAGATAACAGGAGAAAGGTAGAAATAATTAACTCATTACGTGTGGTAAAGATGAATAAATTATGGGTGAAATTATGAAAAAAAGCACGTGCTTGGCTGGGATTTGCACCCAGGACTCTTGTATGCTAGACGAGCGCTTTATCAACTTAGCTACCGAGCCACTTACCTACCTCGAAACCTTGATGGCCATTACCGGGCGTATTGTAGAGCTCCATCTTCGTCGGTCTTGGGCGAAACTTCTCCAGTTGCCCCGAACATTTAGGGTCGCCAGGTCCTCTTCCACTGCGTACAGCCAGCGTATTCGTGATCTTCCCCGAAGCTGCCAACCTCTACCTGATTCTCTGCTGAATATTATTTTCGCAATTCTTTCTTCCGACATTCGCAGCGACCGTAAGTGACCAGCCCACTGAAGTCTGCCGTATATTACACGCTTACTACTGATACAACTCCTGATTCATGCGTCTGCGCCACACACCATTTTCGAATTTCCCACCGAGTATTGTCCGCAGCACTTTACGCTGCGGACGCACTTTACACCGAGAGCTTTCCGGTCTGACTCTTTCAACGTCCACGCTTCGTGCCCGTAGAGAGCCACCGGAAGAATCAATGTTTTATACAGGGTGAGTTTTGTTTCCGTTTGCAAGCTGCGTGATCTAAGCTGGTTACATAGTCCGTAAAAGACCCTATTCGCAGCCGCTACACGTCTTTTCACTTCGCGAGAAACGCCGTTGTCACATGTCACAAACAAACCTTGGAACAGGTAAACAAATTCTTCAACAACTTCAAACACATCCCCATCAAACACTACCTAAGCACCTACACCACAAGCCTGACTCTATCTCTATCTGCAACCATGTATTTCGTTTTGATAGAATCAATGGTCAGGCCTATTCACGCTGTCTCGCACTTCAGAGACACGAAGGCCTCTTCCACTGACCTGCGATCGATTCCAATTAGATCTATATCGTCCGCAAAGCCAAGGAGCATGTGCGACCTTGTGATAATAGTGCCATTTCTCTGCACGCCAGATCTCTTAATAGCACTCTCGAGTACAATGTTGAACAGTAAATTCGAAAGTGCGTCTCCCTGCTTCAACCCGTCTAACGTCAAAAACGAGGTTGACACCTCGTCTGCCGGGAAACTATGTTCAGGCATTATCTTCCACAGCTCATTTCTTTTCACTGAGTCGTACGCCACCTCGAAATCAATAAACAGTTGGTGAGTCGGCAAGTTATACTCCCGGAATTTCTCTAGGATCATTCGCAAGCTAAACATCTGGTCCGTTGTCGAACGGCCCTCACGAAAGCCACACTCCAGTCTGTGTCCTTTCTTGCAGATTGGGCGTATGAGGCCATCCAACCAATCGGTGGGCAATTCTTCGTCCTCCCATGCCTTCAGAAGTACTCGGTGGATGGACAGATAAAGCTGCTCACTTCCGTGCTTGAGAAGCTCGACCGGGATCTCGTCCTTCCCAGTAGTCTTACAGTTCTTCAGCTCGCTGATAGCCTTTTTAACCTCTCCTATGGTTGGAGGGTCCACAGCTTGGTTCACTTGGTGACCCAGTAACTCAGTTGGTTACAAGTTTCGAATTCAAATCCCCACAGATCACGCGAACTCTTTTCATAACCCACATCTATCCATCTCATGTATACTACACAAGCGCGCAGAGCGAGTGCGATTTATTTTGTGTTGTAACTATGTGCATATCATACCCACATCGCTTCCACAACAACTGTATTGAGGAAGTGTATAGATGGAGGAAAGCCATCAACGTGTCGTTCGCATTGGAGTGACGACATGATTACTATAAAGAGGCAGTCACTATCGAGCAATGAAACATGAGCGAGGAAGATGCAGCACAAAACACAACAGAGTAAAATTTCATCAAAAAAGGGTGCACTCACAACTCCCCGAGGACTGTTTCGGTCGGGCGTCAGACTCAGTTCTTTTTAAGTGTGAGAGAAGGTGAGCATCGCAACAAGAAAGAGAAAGTACCTGAAAAAATCCTCGCATTTGTTTGCACTCTCACTCGAATGGCTTGAGGATCTGTATTGAAAATTTTGAGTTCAGTTTTTTCTCCTCAGAAAAACGGCATAAACGTATTATTAGTAATTTAAAGATGCATAATTGCTGCTAAAAGTTCAAATACTTAAGTTTTTGAGAAAAAAAAAATACACACAGTAATGGCATTTCTGCTTTATATCTTCCAAAGCTGGGTGCTTAACTCGTGTAATATCCTAAAATCTTTTTTCTATCTTTATTAACGAGATTTTTAGCCCTGGGCTAGTTCATCTCGGGACCAACGGCTTTACTTCCCTTCCGAAGGAAGTCGTCACTGAATTTTTAGTGACTATCTCGGGGATGGGATTCGATCCCAGGTCCTCGGCGTGAGAGGCGTGTGTTCTAATCACTACACCAGGTCCACCCCCTAAATCTTAAAAATCTTTTTTATCTCAAAAATTTGTGATCTGTGATCACAGATATCTGTAGGGAAGAACAGAAAAAAAATGTGTTATTACAGATAAATCTGAGTATGTGGCATCACTGCTCCCCCGTGGTGGCGTGTCCTGACGACTGTGTGAGTAAAAGAGCGCAGAGAGCGGTCTCTCTTCTCTAGCTTGACATTGTGGTGGTGGCAATCTAATGTGGATGTTATGTATGTTATGCCGGTATGCATCGCCGCAATTTCCTAGAGCACGCTCTCGATGCTATGCAGAACACGCTAAACTTGTCACGCTCAGAAAATCAGCCTCTCTTCATGCAGCACAGATTCTGTGCAAAGGGGGCTGTACACAGTTTTGTGCAAATGGTGGTAAACAAACCGAATGAGTGAAATGCGCACAGAGGAGGAACGCTTGGAATGCGGAATTTGCTTCCATTTTTGTTTTGCTTCTGAAAACATTCAACCTCCACATTTGCGACCATCTCCCGACTTTTCGCCTGAAAAAATCACAGAAAACTCCCCATCTTACCAACGGCCAACTGTTTGCTGCCGCGCGGGAGAGATTGACAGTTCCATTTCCATCGATCCCCGCACAGCCGAAGGCCATCACATCGGCTACACACAGCATGAGTGCGACTTACACAGAATTTTCACTCAGCCAGAGAGTCCTGCATTGGTTGCCTCATTCTGTGTAGTTTTTACACATGCGCTGCGTTGAGCAGGCTTAGCGTGAAGGTGGTTTTATGGTGTGCAGGTATACGAAATTATGTGAGCGTCACCAATCGGTCATAGGATGCAGAGCTACTTGGGCACTTCCAACTTCCACTTCAACTCAAAACATGCCAGAATATATTATCATGAGGCTATCTAAGTTGTTCAGAAACCATCAAGATATCACTAGCTATGCTTGTTAATCTATTTCTCATGGAGTTCGGGATTGACGTACAACATAAAACAGAAATTACCAAATAAGTGACATGGCTTTTTACGTAAGTTTCATTTTTTAGTATATTTGATGTCAATCTACAAAAAAAAGCATCCAAACTGAATTTCGAAGCTGAGAATTGTACTAGATTCTATTTACGTACTCCTGATCTATTACGTAAATGGAGGCTTCAGTGAACTATGTAAAACTCGTGAAAGGTGATTCTGTTGATGAATGTGCTGCAGTTATCTCGAACCGATTGCCAGACGCAGCAGCACTTAATCAAAAAACATCACCACCCTGAAACAATGATTGGATTTTATAAACTCACCAGCCACGGTTATGGTATCAGAAGGCCGGCTCCAAAGGCACGTTCCCCACCAGTTGGGAGATTTGTGCCATCGCCATATTTGAGCCTATTTCATCATCTACCCGATGGGAGAGGAAAGGGAAGGGAAAGATGGGAGGAAATAGGAGCGGGTTCCCTTGATGAGGGAAGATCGCAAAAGCGAAATGAGAGCATGTAGCTCCATACCACAATGGGTTCGAACAGCGCCCTAAAAAGGGCACTGTAAAACGCATGAGCGTAAAGAGAGCCTATAGCTCATTACCACAGCGGGTTAAGAATAACAGAATTTCCTGAAGATTCAGGCTTCTGAATTCAGTTTCACTTAATAAGTGTTTACCAAGTAATTGGAATCGCATTCGCGCAAAAACTGGACAGTTACATATCAGGTGATACGAAGTTCCATAATCGGAGTCACAACTATCACACACAAATGAGTCAGCACGCTGAATATTTGCCATGTGATAGTTGAGTCGGCAGTGGCCTGTCAACGCTCTGACCAAGAGACTGCAATTCTGCTTTGACAGATTTGTTAAATACTTCGCCACCCTTGGAGATGGCTCAGTAATGTACAATTTTGTTTGACTCCAAACTATTCCAATATTGCTAGTGCTGAGTTGCCGCCCAAGAGTTTATCTGAAGCTTTTCCCAGCACTTCGAAATTGGAATAGCCGGCTCAGGGCCAATGAAGTCATGCGATGCTCCATCGCGAGCTAGCTTATCAGCCAATTCATTTCCAGCGATGGAAGAATGACCAGGTACCCACACAAGGTTTACAGAGTTGACTGAATTCAGTTCCTCAATTTGAGTTCGACATGCGATAACAACGGGCCCAGATAGCCGTAGCGGTAAACGCGCAGCTATTCAGCAAGACCAAGCTGAGGGTCGTGGGTTCGAATCCCACCGGTCGAGAATCTTTTCGGGTTGGAAATTTTCTCGACTTCCCAGGGCATAGAGTATGATCGTACCTGCCACACGATATACACATGCAAAAATGGTCATTGGCATAGTAAGCTCTCAGTTAATAACTGTGGAAGTGCTCATAAGAACACTAAGCTTAGAAGCAGGCTCTGTCCCAGTGAGGACGTAATGCCAGAAAGAAGAAGATGCGATAACAAGCTTCGACCTTGAGTTAGCCGAAGCAAAAGCGTTAAAATCTGCCTGACTATCTGACATATTCCTTTACAAATAGCCAGACATCGTCCCGCGAAGTGAGTTGTGAGGAACATTACCTATAAGCAAAGTAACAAGCAATTGTGAGATCACTCGAAGCAAGGACAATTGTGTCCCAATTCACCGGAAGTGGAAACATCCAAATCACTAGGATTTTCAATGGATGGAGAGAATCCATGGAATTTGGTCACAACCAATTCCCAGTTTATGGAGTATAACAAATGCAAAGTCTGCAAATTTACATTCATATGTTCATATAGAGATGTAGCGATGATCAGATAATAATTCATCATCTGATACATGCCAATTCGTCAACTCGTGACTGATTCTGTTCGAGCAGAGCATTATGTCTAACACTTCTTCTCTAGCAGATACCATGAAGGTTGGGCAATTTTTTATAAGAAATCCAAGATTTGAAATACTTAAGCATTTCATGAGACTGGAGCTTCTCAAATTGATATCTAAGCTGCTCCAGATGATGTGATGAGTATCAGCATCACTGCCCACAATCAGCAGAACGCCTTTTATTGGGAGTAAACGACAACTCGTTTAAAATCATCCATTGGGATGGTTCATCATGTGGTAAATACACCACAAAACGAAAGACGTATTTCCTATTGAGGTCACCAACAGAAATATCAATTGTGACAGCACATACATCTCTGGTTGTTAACTCAGAAATGAGTGTAGCAACGTCAGCGCTATTTACGAGCACGCATGCACAAGGTATGGCACGCGAGTTTGCCATTTCATGTTTCTGAAAGTAACAAAAACTGGGTCCACTAGGTTACCTAGATAAAAGTTCACAAAAGTAAGGTTTATGAACTAGCGCTACTTGAGCTGTACCATTTACAAGAGTCTACAAAGATTAATCGTTTCTGATATTTTATGCTGAAGATTGGTCTAACTAAGCTATCCTAACCGTAGCCACTACCCAAACTAGGCAGGATTAAGCTTTTCGCAATCTCAGAACGAAAAAGACCAGCAGCGAAAAAAAAAACTGATCGGTATCTCTTAAAAGTCGCCAAAGGCAAAAAGCACAGAATACACTGTGTAAAACGCATAATGCGGAACCATAAAGGTGAAAATTTAAACTAAAGTACAACGTATTAATAATCCCACCCTTATTTTGCCTCAGGCTTGAGACTGAAGAAGGGCAGCCGATTATCTCGGAGAAACACAAGGTCACCTGCACCATTGCTCCGGGTAGCACAGGAAGGGCATTATACTGTAGGGGGCGCCCTGGTACTCCACAGGCTCCGTTTGCGGTTAGGTTTTATTTAGACCCCCCTAACCATTCATTCTTAGGCACGGTAAGCTTAAAGCTGCATGAATTAGAGGTCACCTGTGAGGTGGACTTTTACCACCGGAACAGGCAGTCCGTAGTGTTAATTCTTAGCCAATTGAAACAACCGCTACCGACACTACACGCTAATCTAGGCTGATCGGGAAAAGGAAGTTAACATTGATGATTAACTCCTGATGTGCCCAAACAGCATCCAAACTGAATTTCAAAGCTGAGAATTGTACTAGATTCTATTTACGTACTCCTGATCTATTACGTAAATGGAGGCTTCAGTGAACTATGTAAAACTCGTGAAAGGTGATTCTGTTGATGAATGTGCTGCAGTTATCTCGAACCGATTGCCAGACGTAGCAGCACTTAATCAAAAAATATCACCACTCTGAAACAATGATTGGATTTTATAAACTCACCAGCCACGGTTATGGACTTCAGCAATAAGCTACTGACAGCTCAGCTTTAGGTAGGTATCACTCGTCAAGTTACCACGTAAACATATCAATGTCAGACGACGGCAGCAGCACTAAGGTGTCCTTATCAAACTGCCATGTTAAAATGTATCGTCTACTGCTTGCTTGCGCTTCAACAGGCTTCAACCTTGATGCCACGACGAAATGTGCAAGCTTTCGCTTGGCTTATCCTTGGCTTACGACATTATAGACGTGACTCATGGGACAGGTTGCCTCTCGGGTTGCCATCTGTTTGCATCAAGCCGTCTGCTTCCGTTCCTGTAGATGCAGAAGGTGAAAGCATCTAGACTAGGGGAGCTTGTGGTAAAACATTCCACTTAGATGCTTTAATACATTTTATAAGTGGGTGTGTCAATTCTTTTGTACAGAATTAATAGATGGAATACAAAAAATACAACTATCATAAAATGGAACGATACCACTTCGTTTTACTACACCTAAAACAAACAATAAAATCATTGGATATACAGAAAATGTAATGTAAGATTTTTCAACAAATACAGTCCGAAAACCTTATATTTTTAGTATATGCAACGATATTATACAACATTTGTTAAATTTTCATACAGAATTGTATTATATTCTCGATGTCACTGGTTGTTTGTATGGAGGTGCATATTACCTTAGGCATCCCGCTAGTGCAAAATGCTGCGAAGTGAAACGTTAAGCAAGATTGATTGTTTCCTATCCTTCCAGCATTGTGTGCTTTTGGTGTGTTGATTTCAACTGGCAGGAACTCCCAGAACGGCGAAAGATGTTGTAGGTAATATGGCAGGTACAGATGTATACGACCATACGTACAAATTCTTTAAGGTGAAACAATTTAAAATCATACGTTTCATACGTCCCTATTTTGGGGATGATATTGAAAGCACGAATTGTAGTCATAAATTATATTTTTCTCTTCTTTAAACGTTACATGCCACATGTACCAGTAGAGCAGAAATCATTCTACATTTTGCTTTATCAACGAATTTCTCTAAACTAGTTGATCCTTAACAATAACACGGCTGTGCTTGTATCTCATCCATCTCCCGAGGGGTTCGCCTCGACATAGCTGACTAGGTCAGCGTCCTTCGCCACGCTGGTGTGCTCTGCAGGAACGGAACCGGAAAGCACAATAAATACCCAATGGAGCTGCATTAATCTTGTGATGTGTGATAAACCGTTCCGCTTGTGAAACAAGTTGTTTCTATGTGGCAGATGCTTTGTAATGAAGCAAGTTGTTTCTATGCGGTCAGTCTTTTGGTTCACCAATTCTCGGGAACAAACTCGGGAAACGCGGCGAGGTAAAAACTTGTATCGTGAAATATGTTTTCACGTAAGTTCTATTAACGTAACTTTTTTATGAAGATTGTTAATTGAGTTTACACTATTCAACAAAAAAAATAGTGAAATGCAATGATAAATATCGCAAAAATGTGATTTTTTTAATCTTTTGCTTATTTTTTTTATCAATTTCTTTATTAGTATCATTTCAAAAATTAAATTCATTTCAATGTTTTCCTTGTTAGGCAATACTAAAATAAACTAAATTAAGCACTCATTAACATTTTGTTAACAATATATTACCTCTCATTTGCCGTAGCTGTTCAGATTTTTGAAGGTGACTTGATTTCACGTGCTTATAAGAGAGAAAAATCAATATAGAGGAGAGGATATTTAACGCATTATTCGTAGCAATAAAAAACTGCAACGATTTTATTCAAATTGATTAATTATAATAAATCTTCAAGCTGTTTAGTAGAATACCTATAAGTAGATGAAAAAAACGAATTTAGTACTAGACCATTTAATTCCACTAGAGTTTGTATCCATTGAGAGATACGCGTATTTTGTCCTCATCTGCAAGGCCGTCTTCAGTGTCGTGTACTAGACTCGACTTAAGTAAAAGTTTTTTTTTACTTTTTTTTATAAACCCGTATGACTCGAAAACGGTAAGACCTACTACAAAGTGTTGTATGGGGGACTGTCGTGGAAATTCCTGAAGTTTTAGAAAAAAAAATATTGAAAAAATAAAAAAAAAACATTCTCTACACTGAAAAAAAATGATTCAAAACTTTAAAGTCGATTTAAAAAACGGCCATTTCAGATTTTGATCATCCTTAAGCAAAAAGTTTCGTAATTAAATTTACTAAAAGTCGTCCATACATTGCAAATTGGGCATATTTTAAGGAAAAATGTTTTTCTAACATCGAATATTTTAAGTCCAAAATGATTTTTTTATTTTATTTTTATATCGCTTCAAATAGTCTAGTATGATCATATTTTCAAGTGATAAATGAGTTTTAATCACAAAATTGATTATATTTGTTTTATTGGGAGTAGTTGAAAGAAATAAAACGGAATTATACAGAACACTTTTTTTAATTAAATAGAATTGATCTCTCACCAAACCGTTTATGATTCCGTTTTTTAACTATTCTCAATAAAAAATACAATCTATTTTCTGATTCAAACTCATTTATCACTTGAAAACACGATCATATTTGAAGGTTTAAATCAAAATCTTTGGAAAAACAATTCGTTGTTAGAAAAACTTTTATCCCTTAAGGTGAAGATGAATCGAAGCCAAGCCTCAAACTTTCAAGAGCACGAATCTGGAGAATCGAACATTCGTTTAAGCTGAAAACTCAATCGATTGGTTACTAGCTGGTGGTGACCAATCGATTAAGTTTTTAACTCAAATGGGTGTTCGGTTTTCCAGATACGTGCTCTTGAAAATTTGCAGTTTGGCTTCGATTCATCTTCACTTTAAATTAAAATTGCAACTTTATTGCGAAACTTTTTGCCTAAGAACGATCAAAATCTGAAATGGCCGTTTTTTATTAAATTTTATAATTTTTAATCATTGTTTTTTCAGTGTAGAAAATGTTTTTTTTTTTTATTTGACCAATATTTTTTTCTTCCGGAAACTCCACGACAGTCCTTTATACAACACTTTTTTGTAGGTCTTACCGTTTTCGAGTTATACGGGTTTATAAAAAAAGCAAAAAAAAACTGACCCTTTCCAAATGTTAGTCTAGATCGAAAACAAAGTGTGTAAAGTATCTTAGTCTCACATAGTCTTCACACCCAAAATTTTTTTATTGAGTTCTGAAGGGGTGCTGCCAATCCCTTTGTCGAGCTGGCGAGAAATCCGTCAAAACCAGTTTAGTTCTTTGTTGTGGGGTGTAGTGTCCGTGTTGTGGATGATGTTGGCGATGTGTGTTCAGATTTCATGTATTTGTGAATTCTGTAGATTATTATTGTTGATCGCTGTTTCAATGTCTATGGCTGTTTGTGAGGTATCAGGTTGTGACGGTATTAAGTAGGTCAGTCCCTTGTTAAGTAAGGTCATTTATTCATCTGTAAATTTCTCAAATGAACGATTGCCCACTATTCCATCTATGTTATGCGTGTTGACTGGTTTTTGAGAAGGACGTGAAAACTTTGGATTGTGATACTCTAACTCAATAATTATTTTCTGCTAACAATTTTCTCTCGGATTCACAATATTCTGCCATTTTTATTTTTGTAAGGAAGATTTGAAAATAATCTTGGAACTCTTTTGCTTATTTTTATTTATTTACTTCGTCTTCAGCATTGCTGTACAGACTGTATTGGTCTTAATCTAATGCAATAATCTTATTCTAGCTTTGAACTTATTTCTACTCACATCAAAGTCAAAAACATCAACATTTAACAAGTTAAAACATCTTTCCATCGGGTGATTTTGTCCAAATACCGTACGATGCCTTGCGGTCCAGAACAACGAACGTGGGCGGGATCTCCGAGCCGGAACAAAAAAGTTCGCTTGTTGCAGAAGATCAGGGCAATCAATCCGATTCGTCAAGACATCGAAAGCGAACATTCTTTGGAGAAATACACGACGTGTTCGCAAAGGCTCGAGCTTGATAAGTTCACAGCGGTTCTCGTAAGGAGGCAGTCTGAGCGGATCGTTCCATGGTAGTCTCCGTAACGCAAAACGCATGAAACAACGTTGCACCTTTTCTATGCGAGTAATATGCGTTTCTTGATATGGTGCCCAGATTTGAACAGCATATTCGAGAAGGCTGCGAACGATTGCGCAGTAAACGGTCTTCAGGGCGTACACATCTTGAAACTCGGATGCATTACGACGAATGAAACCCAGCATAGCGAAAGCTTTCGTTGTTGTCTTTGAGATGTGTTCAGCGAAATTCAGCTTACGATCCATTATCACTCCCAGGTCTTTTATCGACGTTACACGTTCAAAGCTGACACCATTTGCAGTGTAGTTGAAGCTCAACTGCGACCGTGATTTAGTGAAGCTTATCACTTTGCACTTCAACGCATTCATTTCCATCCCGTTCATTACGCACCAGCGTGCTACAGCGTCGATGTCTTGCTGAAGAGCAGCACAGTCGACCATGGAACTGATGATACGGTATAATTTCAAATCGTCTGCGTACATAAGGTGCTTCGAGTTCAGTCGATGACTCAAGTCGTTGATGAACAAAATGAAAATCAAAGGACCGAGGTGGCTACCTTGCGGCACGCCAGATGGAGTAGCGAAACTAGTTGATTTGGTGGATCGTAGATTAACAAAGGCGGTTCTGTCTCGTAGATATGATCGTAGCCAGTTGACCAACCAGTCGGGAAATCCTAGCCGCTCAAGTTTACGCATTGCTAACTCATGGGGCACCTTATCGAAAGCTTTGGAAAAATCTACGTAAACGCCATCCACTTGGCAGCGTTTTTCCAAGCTAGAGTTCACAGCACTAGCAAAAACCATGAGGTTAGTAGCTGTTGACCGATTCTTCACGAAGCCGTGCTGATATTGCGATATTACTGGCATAGCCGCAGCGTACATTCTACTGTGAACTAAGAGTTCCAGTGTCTTAGCTAAGCAACAGAGAATCGAGATAGGTCTATAGTTTTTCACGTCATGGATATTTTCGGCTTTGTGAATGGGCGTTATGGCAGCAACTTTCCAAGCATCCGGAAAAACAGATTCCGACAACGACAAGTTGAACAACCGACAAACAGGTGGTCCAAGTACTTCAGCGCAACGTTGAATGAAGACCGGAGGGAGTTTATCAGGTCCAGGACCCTTGGAAGGATCGACAGAGTTGAGAGCACTTACGACTTCTGCCACGGCAAACGTTGGAAACGGTAAATGTATGTCGAAAGACGGCAGGGAATTCAGCATCTCATGTGGATCCGATGGAGTTTCAACGTTATAAACGGATTTGAAATAGTCGGCGAAAAGTTCGACAGACCCTTCGATGTCGTAACTTAATGAGTCGCCGTACGACATTTCGGATGGGATTGCCTGCGCATCTTTCCTACTTTTGAAAAATCGCCAAAAAGAGGAAGGATCGGCCTTGACCTCATCTTGAATACGAAAAATATACTCACGGAACGAAGAGGACACACATTCGTTGTACTCAGATTCAAGACTACGGAGAAAACTCTTGTTGTCTTCAGTGCGATGGTGTAAGAAGCGACGGCGAGCTTTGCGAAGAACGTTTCTTTGGTGTCGAAGATCCGAATTCCACCATGGCTGATAGTTCGACGGCAGACAATTAATCGTTCCATAAAAAAATATAAAATTTCCATAAAAAATGCAAAATTTGCCAGTAAAGAAACAAGGGTAAAATCAACAGAAAAGTTAAAAATTTCCATAAAAAAATAAAGAAGTGCATAGAAAAAACAAAATTTTCCATAAATAAAAAAAATTTGAGCAATAAATAGATTCAAAAGTGCAGTAGAATCGACAATAATCTCACTAAAAAATATCAAATTTTCAATTTAAAAACCTCAAAATGTCCCTACTTTCTTCACAAAAAGCAAGAAATAATTATAAATTTTCCACAAAAAAAGCCAAAATTTGCCATAAATAAATAATAATTCGCCCACAATAAATCAGAAAATTTCCATTAAAAAATCAAAGATAGCAATAGCAGTAAATGCAAAGTTGCAATAAACAAACCCAACTGAGCAATTCAAAATGACAATCAATACATGAAAATGTTGTAGAAAATTCCAATATTTAAGTAAAACTTTCCATAAAAATAACGTAATTTTCCAATAATTAGTAATAATGTGTGTAATGGATTTCATTAATTTTCAGTCAAACTGAAGCATTCTTTTCACAATTAGAGCTAATTAGTCGTCGTATGTAGATGTAGTTATTGCATTTTAGAGTTCGATAATTAATTACGTAAGAATTTAGGGGAGGGGACAGTGGGGAGAGTGGCCGGGTTTGAAAAAAAAATTCTTGCCATATAGAAAAAATTAATGTTTCATACAAAAAATCATACATGGAGGGGAGGTGAGGTTTCGAAAAATCACAAAAAAATGTTTTTAATACACCCCATCGTTAGACGCTACGCGTCGGAAGCCCTTAACTTTCGGATGGTGGGTAAAGAATACGCGTCCGCAACTTGAATAATTTTAAATAAATCAAAACGTGTGGCCTTTTCATGATTCTTATTCCGGACGCTCCCTCACTTTTGCCTCATATTCCGGACGCTTTGATTCGAATTACGGACAGCTCATGATAATCATTAATGGAACAATCAAATCATCAATTGAAATCGTTCAACCCCTTAAGAGACGTCTAAGGTAGTTGGGCATTATAAATATGCAATGATATTTATGGAAAAAACCTAATAAAACGAGCCTCGAAAATGAGAACTTTTGGACGGCGAAAATTGAAACATTTCGTGTGAAATGTTTCCCATACAAACGAGAGTGTCCGGAATTTGAAGCTGTCCGTAATATGAATCAAAACGGTATGAAACATCAATTTTTTCTATATTAAGAAATATTTTTTCAAACCCGGCCAATCTCCCCGCTCTCCCCTCCCCTAAATTCTTACGTAATTAATTATCGAACTCTAAAATGCATTTTCTACATCTACATACAGTATGGCCCATAAAAAAATGCGAAAATTGTTTGAACGTGAATATAGCATCCACAAGCGTTATTATCATTGTTTTTACTAGTGAATGTAATTTCTGATTATTGTAGTATATTCTGACATAACTTCGCTATCTAGGACAATTTTTATCAAATTTTTCTTACTGTCCTAAATAATGTAATAAAGCAAAGAAGTTCAAAGGTTTTGTCCGCCCAAAGCTAGAAACAGCGTCTGATTGTCGTATACTCTGGTGATAAACTTTTCACCTTCAAAAATCACAATTTATTGTTGTAAATTTTAGTTTGTTTGGTATCAGAGGATGGAGCAGTTCTTAGAGAACGTGTTTTTCATGATCACAATAAAATATTTTGCCAGAATCATAGTTTTGAGAGCATTTGCGTCTTATAGGTTTGATATGCCTTTATTTTTTGTTAAAGTTGAGTAAAAAATAAATACGGAGGCCTATGACAGATTTTTGAGGATGAAATTTGTTCCTTCGGTAAGAGACAACTTAAATCAATACTAGCTCATAGGTTTTGAGCAAAACGGAGCCGCTTATCACACTTATATGAAGGTTCAATCAAAGCTCTCCAAAATGGCCGTTTTTTTCTAAAATATGTTTAAGTCTCCAATTACCCAGGTATGAACCGATTCTATCATTTGATATGGGCGTATGCTGGAGACAAGGCCTGTGAAGAATCTCATGCCATCGTTGATGTTTTAGAAGCTTTCATCACACAGATATTGAGATCGACGTCCGCATGATTAAATTTGAAGGTATGCTTCCAATTCCTCTCTGGTAAGATAAAAGTAACAGATAAAAATCATGTCTAAAGCAAAAAACTGAGTCTAAATAGATTTATTAATATAAGTAATGAATAATATTAATGTTTCAATCACATTTTCTGTGTAAAAACTATCATTTAACATGACATAAAGATTTTCGTATTTTTTATGGGCCATAATGTACAGTATTGAACAAAACATTTGCAACTTTTTCGATTTTCCATACAAAATGACCAACTTTGGTAAGTTAGATCTCAGTTATTTATGGACCGATTCGAATGAAACTTTTACAGAACATCAGATGTGACTTGAATTTTCAACATATATTTTTGAATAATTTTTCCAATCACGAGTTTATAAGTAATAACGATTTGACTAAAGTGTAATTTTTGACGAAAAAATCAAAACTTTTTATCTCAAAATCTGATAGCCTTACACAAAAACTGTCTTCAGCAAACTTATTCATCTCGTCAAAATCTACAACTTTGCTGAACATACGATGAAGCTATTCCTTCAATATGTTAAGTTATGTCAATTATGAAAAATCTTCAAAAAATTCACTTTATTATAATCGTTGCTTTTTTTCAATTTGTGATTGGAAAAATCACTCAAAAATATATGTTAAAGTTCAAGTTATGTCTGATATTCTGTGAAAATTTCATTCAAATCGGACCATAAATAACTGAGATATAGTTTATCAAATTTGGTCATTTTGTATGGAAAATCGAAAACGACGACTAACTAGCTCCAATTGTGAAAACAATGCTTCAGTTAGACTGAAAATTTATAAAATCCATTATACACATTATTACTCATTATTGGAAAATTACGTTATTTTTATGGAAAAGTTTTACTTAAATATTGGAATTTTCTACAACATTTTCATGTATTGATTGTCATTTTGAATTGCTCAGTTGCATTTGTTTATTGGAACTTTGCATTTACTGCTATTGCTTTTTTTTTTGATTTTTTGAATGAAAATTTTTGATTTATTGTGGGCGAACCATTATTTATTTATTGCAAATTTTGGCTTTTTTTGTGGAAAATTTATAATTATTTCTTGCTTTTTGTGAAGAAAATAGGGACATTTTGAGGTTTTTAAATGTTAAATTCGATATTTTTTAGTGAGATAATTGTCGATTCTACTGCACTTTTGAATCTATTTATTGCTCAAAATTTTTTTATTTATGGAAAATTTTGTTTTTTCTATGCACTTCTTTATTTTTTTATGGAAATTTTTAACTTTTCTGTTGATTTTACTCTTGTTTCTTTACTGGCAAATTTTGCATTTTTTATGGAAATTTTATATTTTTTTATGGGACGTTAATATTTTAGCCATAGTTCGACCGCTGAGCATTAGTTCTGCGGAGTGGAGTGTGCCTGCTAATGATTCCGAATACTAATGTGTAGAAAGTATCGACCGCTTCGTTGATATTTGCTCCGTTGAAGATTTCATCCCAGTTCAACAGATGTAGATCATCAATAACGGCTTCATAGTTACATCGTCGAAAATCAAAATCTTGGCCTACTGCATCGTCTAGATTCTCGCTGGCACTGCGCGTGGCTAGGGGTAGCACAAACGGTTTATGATGACGGTCAGTTGGTAAAATAGCTGATGGCGCTTCAAGTAGTTCCACCTCACTACTGTTTTTGTAATAGCATTCCAAAGTTTTCACATTAATTCTACTATAAAGTTTTTGTTATTGATCGTCTTAAAAGTTGCATTCCTATGTCTTTGATTATTGTGGGATCATTATTGACTGTTTTAACAATTACCTTGTGACTTACAGGTGTAAGTCTGTGTTTATTACATTGCTTTAGAAAACCAATCCTTGTATAATCCATCGATGGTCTTCTTCAATCCAATGAACTTATAAAATAGCATTTCGTGCGAGGAAAATCATTGATCAAATGATTTTATCCACCCTGTAGTGCAGTTTTGATGCAATTTGTATAAATAAATGACTTTGTTCGTTAACAAATTCGAATTCTGGTTATCTCGGATTCTGTGAAATTTGGAGTTCAAAAACTCTGGCGTCGACACCGATTACAAAAAAAATCGAAGCATAAGTTCATCCAAATGATTCAACTATACAGGAATACCTGATGGCACTAACACTATTGAACATCTAATCTATCACATTATTTTTGCATTTTGTTTTATACAAAACCCTTTTTAATTCTTTAGGCTATTTATATCGGCAAGTAATGAATTCACAAAATCTACACGTAAGAGGCGAAATTCTAGGTATTTTCAATACTGTTAAAGACTTACGTCAAATGTGTTAAACGTTTAGGCCTAGAATGAAACATAAGCTATTCATCATCAAACAAATAGATCCATACGAGGCTTCAACGGATGATATCATCGAAAACCAGAAATTCATTATCCTCGAGTCTGTGTGCCAACAATCCCAAAAAACGATGACGTACGTTTCTGCGGTAACAATTATCCTTCTAAGAAAGTTCCTCAAACAAAAACATGTCTAGCCTATACTTTTACACGCCCCCATGAGTAGTGTGGGTAGAGGCCTTCTTCGGAGTGATTATTTGCGTTAGCGCTATTCTCCCAATAGGAAAGTCGATCAAATCTCGGCTTTATATGTAGCTTCATAAGTTTTATTTCATCACCACTAATTAATTCCGCAGATCACGGCGACCACTCGCAGTGCTTAATTTCGAGCGGTTTATTTCCCATAACTCAAATCTGATGCTTCGCTGTAGTGTATAGTTCCACTAATGTTCTTTTAATAACTGCATGCAACAGTTCGTGGAGCTAGTGGGAATCGTAAAATAATCGTTGTTTCGTTTCAGACATCATATCTTTTTTGTTTGCGATACTTGTTGCCAACGATTAGGAGCGAGATTGAATATCAAACCAAGTTATGATGATGTCACTTAATGAATGCATTGATATCGTTATTAATATACAGCAAATGAGTTTTTGCTTTATATGACACGATTTATTTCAGATCATATAAGACGATCCATATCGTATCCATATGTATCTACAGTGCTGTGTCATTACATAATTCCAATAAAACCATTCGAGCAGGTGAATCAAGATTATTCATTCCTCCAACTTAAAGTGAGTTTCAAAATCTTTCCGCTTTCCTTATGGCCACTAAAAACCCGATCAACTTTATCGTTCCCGAACCCAAAATGGTAAACCGCAGACTGTGGAAGACAAACTAACTCACAACAGCGAGAGAGTCGGGCGAACCCGCAAAAGGAGTTCTCTCATTATAATCGCAAAAGCGCAAAAGTTAGATAAAAACTTTATCCTAAGATGGAAATCGCTTTGGCCGGACAAGTGGCATAAATTTCAAACCAATCCGGGAAACTTTCCATCCCTTATCGCTTATCAGAATCCGGCGATAATGGTGGTGAGATGGGCACTAGACTGATGCAAATTTTGAAGTTTTTGCTCCCCTATGCTTAAACGATGTCAATTATGATGAAAATGATCCTCCCAAAATTTGAAGTGATTCGGAAGAAATTTGGTTGTGCACAAGCTGTTTGAAGTTTGTATGGAAATTACTATGGGAAAGGCAAACCTTTTGTGTTCAGTCCTCTAACTGCTCGTCATAATAATCTATGGAAAAGTGAACACACTCATCTTATGTTAAAACTTCCCAGCTACAACTTTGCCGAAGACCACATTTCGATGGGACGTAAGGATAATTTGTTATTATTGGTAACAAAGTCTAAATCATGCTGAGATGATCATTCAATTACTTTCAGAGCAACACTGCTGTTTTGCTGTAGAACATAGTAGCCTGGATTACTTTGATCTATTCTTCCCGCCAGGAGCACCACTGTTGCCTGCCGAATAGTTGGTGAAGCATGCTACATGCAAACCAACTTTATGATGATGAATAACAATTTATCCTGAGGTCCAATCAAAAAGTGGTCTTCGGCAAAGTTGTAGCTGGGAGGATTTCACATTAGAAGAATTTGTTCACTTTTCCATGAAATATTATGACGATGAGATAGAGAGCTGAACACAAAAGATTGGCGTTTTCCATAGTAATCTCCATATAAACTTCAAATGGCGTGTGCACAGTCAAATTTCTTCCGAATCACTTTAAACTTTGGGAGGATGCTATTTAGCATAATTAAAATCGTTTAAGCATAGGGGAGCAAACATTTCAAAATTTGCATCACTCTAATGGGCACCATACCATGAAACCACTAACCGCAGCTTGACTTGAACGTCCAGTTCATTTACAGATTCACACACTTTGGTCTCATCAATTTCAAAGTAGCATTTGCGTTACTTTTAGCTTGGTGGTGAACCGTGCAGGTAAAGTCAAGTCAAACACACTTCGGAAACTTTTTGCTCGATGAAAAGGGAAACCAAGGAAACACACGCACAAATGCTTTTTGCTTCTCCTGTGATAGAAGTAATCAAATCTTGGAAATCTTTTGACCCTTTTTACCAGCTTGTGCAGCTGGCGGCGATAAACAGACTCCCGGTATCAAACGATGTCGTTGGTGTTTAAACAGATTTTCTCATAATTTGTTACGTCAGAGCCAGTAGGTTGCGTTGATGAACCAGCTTAATAAATTTAGCTGGATGGAAAAGTTTTGAGATACTTTTGAACCTTTCAAATGGCAAAAGCATTTGAGAGAATGTAAAAAATCTGTGGGAATTGACATATTATATGAAAAAAATCACTCCAACGATTTTTATTTCAATCTCTTTTTAAGTTTCAAGCAATTCTTTTTGAAGACAATATTTCACTTTAAATATGTGTCTAATATATAATTGCTGCTTTTGAAGTTTTCGAAAATATTCACTCGATTGTGAGCTATATATGACTTTTCATGCTTTTTTATTTTTTTTTTATGCTGTAAAAATCAAGAAATCAAAACTTTCTCAGTTTGGAGAAAAACATCTTCAAACTTTGAGACGTACCAAAAAATTAAGATCGTAGAGTTTTTCAATCTCCTTATTCTTCTTCTTTCTGGCATTACGTCCCCACTGGGACAGAGCCTGCTTCTCAGCTTAGTGTTCTTATGAGTACTTCCACAGTTATTAACTGAGAGCTTACTGTGCCAATGACCATTTTTGCATTCGTATATCGTGTGGCAGGTACGAAGATACTCTACGATGACGGAGCGTTGAACGTTAATCTTCAGGTTGCGCGATTTACTACCGCCAGAAGCACCTCTCTGATGCCTGGTGCGAATAGCACTACTGATGTGTTGAGCTAATACAGTTAACTCTCCCTTACTCGATATTCCGTATCTCGATATCGAGTTAGAGAACCATAGTAAAAGTTGGTTTTCATGGCTAACTCGATGGTCCCTTGGAACGCAGTTGCACTGCTTTTGTGTTCTGTAACTCGATACCTCCCTAACTCGATGGTCCCTTCAATATCGAGTAAGGGAGAGATGACTGTATTAACATTTGCAACACTATACCTATTACATTCTATTTGCAGTATCATTTCAATTATTTTTCTAATGACTGAATACACCTTCAGAAACTTGAAAGCAAATTTAGGCAGCTTTGTTTAGTTAGCAATTTTGCTGCTACATGGCGCTAGTTTTCGTAATATTTGGTCATATTCCAATAGACTCTAGCTCATGATCCTGACCATCTAGAAAGTTTTACTTGAAAGCATTTTGAGGGAGCAATGTTTGGTAAGCTGTTTGCCACTAACTGGCGCTAGTGTGAAGGTGACTTTGGTCATATTCCATACTCTAGCTCATGATCCCGATCTAGAAAGTTGTTCAAAAACAATTTGAAGAAACACTGTTTTGTATTTGGCAAATTTGATATTTGCATATTTTGAAAACAAACAAATACATCATTTTACATTGTATTATATAATATTCCATCATGTTTCGATTTTTTATCCTAAGTGTACAAATTTGCAGAAACATACTTTCTTCTAAACATTCGTGATTCAAGCATATTTCTATTCGAATATTTTGTTATTCATCTCAAAATTATATTTTTTAACACCCTGTGGTGCTAACTGCAAAATCACTAAAAAAAACAGTGCTGCCTCAAATTGCTTTCAAGGTTCTGAACAGCCTGATTTGCTGCTGACAAGTAATTTGTTGGCCTATCTTGATGCATGCGAAATTCCTGCTAGGAATCGATGAAGAAAACTCATTTTTCTAATCGCAGCACGTAGTTGAAAAGAAATGTCACTTCAAACGGGAGTCGCTGTAGAAAATTTCTGCAAAGAATCTGCGAGAAATTTCTTTAGCAATTCCTGTTCAGCAGCAAATCAGGCTTAAGGCTAAGTAGCCCGTCATTCGTTTTGGCGACAATGATGACTTTTCAGCTTGCTTTTCAAAGTGATAAAACTCAGTCTTGATAGTTTATATTGACTTGAAAAAGTATCACTGTACGCACTAACATGCATAAAGTGTGCTGATACTTTTTCAGCTGTGTCAGTGCAAAACCAACTGATTTTCTTTGATTCGAAATCGTGAGATGAATTAGCAACAATCATCAACGACGAGTACAAATTTTAATGACGGCCTACTTCGCCTTAAGACACGAACTTTCTAAGTAGTCGGGCTCATGACCTAGAGCCTGCTAGAACATTACCGTGTAACATGCACGCTAGTGACACGTAGCAGCAAAGTTGCTAACTAAACAGTGCTTTTTTCAAATTGCTTCCAAGCCTTCTTAACAACTTTGCTGAAGACACGAACTTTCTAGGTGGTAAGGCTCATGAGCTAGAGTATAATGAATTTTACCAAGTTACATGCACACTAGCGCCACGTAGCGGCAAAATTACGCATTAAAAATTTCGCCAAAAAATGCCATGAGGCTGCTGAACAACTTTGCCGAAGACCACAGCTTTGTAGATAGTAAGGATTCCGAGATATTACGTCATAAATATTTTTGTTTTTAGGTGATGCTAAACTTTTCGGGGTGCTGCAATATTCAACTGGGGTGTTGCAATACTACGTGATGCGATTCCATACTTATGGCGGGTAGTGTATCCATCAAAAACGTCCCATCAACAATGTGCATCGTCTGCTAGACTGTCATTGCCTACCCATCGGTTTTCAGCACAGGCCTGTATCAAAATAATGAGTTCTATTAATAATTATTCATGTAGGCGATTTATGCGATTAACGTTGCGAAAACCATTATAAATACGAGGAATTACATAGTAATGATGACATAAATCATTTTGCGATATTCAGTTATCCCCCGAAGTAATCTATAGCTGTAATTGAAGGAAAATAATTCAAAATTCTAAAAGCCCTACATGAAAAAAGTGAAAATTTGTACAGCTAAATCCTTAACGATCCTTTAGTTTACATCTTAAAATACCGTTGGAAATAAATTGGGACAAAAAAGTACGAGATGTGTGAAGTTACAATAAAAAGTCAAATATATGTTTTTCAGTGTAGCCATTACATTTACCCGAACGAAAGAACAACTTTTCATTCCATTTTTTTTTCTGAGGAAGCTTTTTAATTAGCTTTTGAACAGCGTATAAAGATCTGTTTAAGATATAACGATTATGCAGTGTATTCCCTCCAACGCATACTTTTTTTTAACTCTAGTTTTGACATACTGTATCAATGAGACTATAAAAAATCTTTCTCTGATATTCCAGGCATATCTTAACAGAAGTGTTCATTGTGAAATAATGAACAGGAAAATCCTATCAGGGCCTTCCTGGTGCATGGGTTCGATTCCCCGTCGGTCCAGGATCTTTTCGTAATAGAAATTTCCTTGACTTCCCTGGGCATAGAGTACCATTGTACCTACGACACGATATCCCATATAGCTGTGGGAGTTATAGATGGGCAAAAAGAATCGGAGCCGTTTAAAAGATCCGTATCACTCAAAAGCACGAGTGATCCGAGGTTCTTTTTTGGCGAGAGTCAATTCATTTGATCAGCACGGATCAGACAAAAAGTGACCCGGCAACATTGGCGTAGGAACAGGGGGGGGGGGGGCAGGAGGCTACACGCTACACGCGGAAGTCTCATAATTTTACTAGAGGGCTATTTGCCATTTCTATTTTCGTGTAATGATTAACTCATAATTCTCTTCGTGATTATCATCCTCGACATAATGAAATTGGTAACCACAAGCAGACCACATTCCTATAACATGCATCAGACAGTGGGGATTTGACTTGAAGACTTCAACATGATTAACAAGTAAGGGTTTTAGTAGAGACTACACAGCTCCTTCAAAATACAATTTGTTGTTCAAATTTTTAGGTATCGACAAAACATTTTAAATTTGTTTAACTGAATGGACCATTAAGTTAATGAATTTATTAAATCCGTTAGAATTACATGCATCCATAATAAAACTTCTATGAATTTAACCTAAGACCAAACACCATTGAAATTGTTACTTGATTCACTTTTTTCTCTTCCGAATTGTCTGAGCTTTTGCTATAAACAGCAGTTGATACCACACATAATATAACTGAATATGAGTTAAGTAGCATTCAGAAGAAAAATTCCCTGCTGAAATTAATCAAAAGAGCTAAGAGTAGGATCCGGCTGCTTATCAAAATTTCGGTCAGCAGAAATAATCTGTGTACGAAAATATGATAGACACTGACCATTCCAACGTTATTTACATTTTTTTTATCGGTGTCAAAAATATATTCTAAAGTTTAAAATCAAATATTCATGAAAATTCTATGATATGTGGGGCTGCTCATTTTAAAATTCTCGGACCAATTACCAAAAAACATTTCTCGTGCTTGAAATTACAGAGTAGCTATTCTCACACGAAATAAACTCCTTGATTTGTACTCGAACAGCAACATCTGGATCCATTTCCCACGACAGTTTACGTAAATGGTCGGTTTTGAAACATTGCCATGCACCATATGTGACGTGCGGATACCGTGGTGAATCAAAATCAAGCCGGTATCAATATCCAGACACTCCGATAACATTGATTAAATAAAGGAAAAAATATATGTTAATATGTTTAATTTTATGCATCAATTTTACCTTTAATATTGTTTATCATTTTACTAAAACTTGTGATCTAGTAATCATTGCCAAATGATTGATAAAAACAAAAACAGAAAATTTGCTCCAGTCAGACACAATTTCTTCGCAGTGCAAGTTCTTCTCGGTTACGCGTCGATGGAAGCTCCATCCAGTTCGGGTTGATAATATTGTGATTGATTTCAAGTTTTTCAAAGGTGTTTTCAACATAAGTGCGAACGGAATTATTAATTATCAATACAGTGGCATGAAACATTATAAATTTGGGTAAAATGCTATTATTTAAGTGTTTAAATTGACTGTCCGGATTTGAAGACGAGTGGCTCGAAATCCGGACGAGATAAAATATTGCTGAAATTGGCATATGTGAACGAAAATTTTGATAGTATCTTGAAGAGAAAACTTGCAGAAGATCTAGTTAAAGTGTAATGTGACCCCTTACTCCGTTTTCCTCTTAAAAACCTGTATTATTTATGTGAAACCGCAGTTCTAAACACAAGCGTCCACAGGAATTCTATGACTTCAATTGAGGTAACAAAAACACAAATTTACTTATATTTCATATATTTTTGAGCAACGTAGAGTGAATGAGTACATCAATAACATAACAAGGTGGAGTTTAACACTTATTACGTATTTTACGAAAATATTTCATGAAATTAAACAGCTGTCCGGATTTTGATTCACAAGTGTTCGGATTTCAAGACAAGGCTTGTTCCAGGTGTCCGGATTTAAGGACAAGACAAGAATTATTGATTTAACTATTTAAATGATAAAATTTTAATTTTCAATCAAAAACTCATTATTGTTACTTAGATAAGATATGAATCTATATGTTGCAACACAGAACATTGTTTAATTCTAGAGATAATCTATTTAAAATTGAGTTTGAACATAGGTCCCTGCTTAAGCGTCCGGGTATTGATGCAGCACGGTAGAACCTCTCTCCACTGATGAACCATATCGAGAGTGATACGTACACTCCAGTGCAAAAAATTGGGATTACCCATTGAAAACATACAAAAGTGTTTTGTGCATATGTCTGGATTCGCACGTTTAATTGAAACCTGCTATGGACTTGTTCATAAGGCATTTTCAAAATTCATTTTTTTAAATTACATTGAATAATGACTATTTTTTACAGCATTGGATCGACCAACGGCATTTGGCAAAAAGGTCATTCGAGAAACTAGCGTTCGGAGAGAAGTAGCACAATCGATTTTTCTATTTAAAAATGAGCCACTCCAATAGAGGTGTTTTGTGTTAGGCAACACTATCATGTTTATTTGGTAAAACTAAACCTAAAAAAAAGGGTATTTATCGTGGCAAAAATGATAGCAATCACTTTCATCTAAAATTATTCATAATTTTATTTTTAAAGACTTTTAATTGAACTTGTTTTTACAGAAACATGGATTAAACACTTTTATAAGTTTTTTTTGGAGGTGGTGACCCCAAACTTTTGCACGGGAGTGTTGTATGTATAGTATACGACTAGTGCGCCATCTCCCAAATATGATTTGAGCCCAGCTTTTTCGGGAAGCCAATCGCTACAGGCACTTTGTTTACCGAGTTGGAGTGTTTACTTAGCACCGTTGTATGGCCCTGCCGACAAACACGGGTTACGGCAACGGTTTGTATAAATATCATCGAGAATTATCGGATGCTTAAGCGTTTTGATGCAGCACACCACCCGTGATAAGAGCGCAACGACATGGCAGGTGCCTGGTAAAACAGCGAGCGTACCTTGCTCTATTATTAGATTAAACCCTCTATTGAACATCATCGTGGATGCGGGGGCGGAGCTGTTGTGAGTGGGTGGCGCTATCAGAGTTTCCAACTATCGGAGCAACGTTTAGATGAACGATGTAATAGTAGCTGTTTATTCATGGAAGTAAAGTGCGAGTAATGTTGTAGTCCAAGTAATTCTGTTATGATTGCTGACTGTAGGAAAGATGACCAACACCAACGATGTTTTTTGAATGTCATGAATATCTAAAACATAAATTCTTATCATGTAAGTAGCGAGCTTTTTGATGGTCTTCCATTAAATATGCTCAAGTTTATAACTCGTCGTAGGGTAAAACATTTCGCATAAAGATATTTGCATGAGAACTGCATAATTTTAAGCATAAATGGGAGACAAAATAGACATTCGACATAATGAAAATTGTATGCCTTCTTTCAAATTCTGACAGCTGTTGTTGAAACTACTCTATGCCAAATTTGAGTGATGCTTCATATGCCAAATATCATTCCTGGATTGTGCAATCTATTTTGCTACACGATGCTCTTAGGATGTTCGAGGATTCTCTGGAATGTATGCAAGCATGAGCAACAAACAACTTTGTATTAAAATACCAGTCATACAGTCCAAAACTTACGTCTCGGTTCTACGGATTGGTATTTTATTAAAAATGCGAATTCTAAATGCACATGAAAAAAACGAACAAGACTCTTCCAAATCCACAAAACCGTTTAAATGAATCACCTAATCGTTTCCACATTTCTGTTTCCATTTCAGACCATCAAATACCCCCTCAAAAGAGCTAAATCGGATAACAGCCCGTGCTTTATTTGAGGAATAGAAAGCACTCTAATCTCCCCGCGAAAAAAGAAAATTAAATTGATGCATACGCATGTGTCTCTTCCCGTGTTAGCTCGTTAGATGGGATTATTTATGAATAGCAGAATCAGTGCCGAGCTGTATCCTATTGAAATCCCGGCTAAATGTTGACAAGTATTCCCAAAATTGGAACGTGCGTTGCCTCCGTTGAAGATTCAGTCATTCGCGAACCAGCATCATCTACATCAACAAGTGACATCAGGTGGTGAGTGAATCAAGTGTCATGTCGAAGGGTGTCATCAATCTTCGCGTCGATCGTGGAAGGTTCAAGCGTGCTTGTGAAGTGTAACGAACTCAACTTTAAAGTTCATGATTTCGAAACGGAACCATCATTCCCGTTGGCTGTGAGAAATGCTTGAAATTCGTTAAAATTCAGCTCCATCCATCGTAACCATCGGTAGCTACATCACAGTGCTGGCATAGCATATTTCTAAAAACCGTGAAGGATTGTGCTTTTTACCACGAGAATTTTCTCTTGAACGGCAAAGGAAGAAATAGTATTGCAGTCGCACGTTCGCAACACTTTTGGGGGTGAAGTATGCTGAAGGAAAAGGAAGATGATCAGGAAATATGCAAAGCACCATCACCGGCATCGGAGGAAAGGTATGACTCGACTAAGAGAGCACACTTTGCTGTAATTCTGTACTCTGCGTTCACTCTTATCGCCTCATCCCAGTTTTTCCTCCTCTGTTCAATCACACAATTATGTCACATGAATAATTCATTCAACATGTTTAAACTTTATTCACTTCTGTGCCCAACATTGCAAGCTAATCCTATCCATCCTGAAGGATTACTGAGCAGATAATCCTTAAACTTGCGTGATCCATAATCGTAACATAACTGAACCTCCATCACGCTATGTCCAAATGGTGTTATTATGTATGTTCAATGTATCTGAAATTTTCTTTCCCAGGAAATTCTCTCTGGTCTCGGAAGTTTTTCAAAAGCAATAAACCAGCAGTGCTAAAAAAACATTACATTTCAATACTATTTTTTTCTACTATTAATCCCGTTTCGATCCTTGTTTAGAACCGTGCCTCCGATTTTTCATTTGACCAGTTAGCGAGAGCTAGTGGTGGTAATCCTTGTGGATACCGTCTTGGGAAAAAACCTCTTAAAAGATCACAACTTCTTTGAATCTTTCAATTATCAACCTCCTTCCAAAAGAGTTGGTTTCAAAACTGACACTAAACGTAACAAAAATGGAAGAAACGACGTTACTCTAGAATGCGCGCTTTCTTCGAAGGGTGAAATGCTGGTTCCATGCTTTATAAATTTCCCGAACATCAAATCGAAGGAGCCTCTAGTCCAGGCTCTTTGATTCAAGTGAGGAAGCAAAGAGTGCCGCCTATCGTGGTCAGTTGTTCCTAATTTGGGGGATTTAGGCAGGAGATCTTGAACTGCATTAGGGGAATCAAGGTCTTCTTCCAAATCGCAAAGAAAGGAGACTGTCGCTTTTTGCCGGAAACTAATAAAGATCGCGAACTTCCGCTTAAAATTCTTGAAGAAGCACAATATTTTACTTATGACGACAAAACTGAACGTTTGTTCAAGGTCGTCTTGAAAAGACTTTTCAATTGACTTTAAGTCACCTGAAGAGATCAAAAATAAAATATATGAATAATTTGAATTCTTCCCAGTCCAAGTACCTAATCATTATGTAAAAGAGAACCCAATCTGGCATTCGTCGGCAGTGATGCATTTTGAACTGAACGCGTGCCAAAACTGAACTGAACGCGTTCCTTTTTTGAACGAGAACGCAGTAAACATTGAATTTTCGTCCACAATTTTGTCAATGCTCAGGAACGCCCGTTCACTTATAAATTCACACTGCAGCCTCAAACACGAAAAAATACATCAAACTATGTTGAATTCATATCATTCCAAATTTATGGTACCATCGATCTTTCCTAGCATATTTTGTATGACTTTCGCATGGAAATGTGTTGTGTATGAGCCTAGGGAACAATTTTCTTTCCGCGTTCATTTTTCAGCTCCCATGGGTTCAATTTTTTGAACTGATCAATGTTCAAGCCTACTTGATCCCTCGTTCAAGTATTTGAACTGGAACGCAAACTGAACGCGTTCAAATGCAAAACTGTTCATCGGAATGGGCTTACTCAGGAACATTACGCTTTGACAAAAGTGATCTAAAATAATATTTAGCTGTATCAAAGGCAATACTTAAATTCGATGTCCGTGTGACATGGGAACATTTCCAGAGACCTAGAGGAAACTTGCAGAACACCACACACGTGGTACCACACATTGCAACATGGATACTAAATGCATGATTTGCTGAGGTTCTTCTCACGCTAAGGACGTCTGTCCTGTGAAGGAAGATACCAAAAAGTTTGTATGTGCAAATTGCGTGGACAATCATGAGTCTAACTTTTGGGATTGCCCTTCGCGTAAACGAATCGTTGATGCTCATGCCAGGCAGATGAAAGGCAACGTTTTTGTAGCCAGAATTCCCCAGGCAGAATCGCCAACAATTCTCAATTTTTAGTTGATGGTATCGATAGCAATCGTGATTTTTCGCACAAAGCTTGATATTGACAATGCTGTGGAACATAAACAAACTCCATTGTTGGAGGAAGGAGCCTTGAAAACGTGGAAGACAATTTCAATGTACTCGTGATCTTGCTATGACTATTACATGGCAGAATCTGCAAAAAAAATGTTTACTCAATTAAAAAACAACCATTTTCAAAATAAAATTTCTCAATTGGACCCTGGTTCTAAGCCCCTTTGGAAATTTATATAAAATTTTGATAAACCCCCAGAATCCAACTCCGGCATTGAAAAAGGAAAACAAGTTATTCTTAACTAATTGCGAAAAAGCTCAAAAACTTGCTATGCAGTTTGCGCGCATAATTTGAATTTAGGGCTTACTAGTCCAATTGAAAATCAGGTTACTCACGACTTCGTAAGTATTCTCAAGCAAGAGAAAGTTTTCAAAAATTCCTTGGAGACTGATTTGGAAGAAGTGAAAACTATTATTGAAAAACATCAAAAATATGATAGCTCCTGGCGATGATGGAATTTTCTACATCCTCATCAAGAAACTTCCAGAGAATAGCTTATCATTCTTAGTTGAAATATTAAAAAAATATTTTCAATTAGCACATTTTCCTGGCAATTGGAAAAATGCTAAGGTTGTACCAATTTCAAAGTCGGACAAAAATCCCGCAGAAGCTTCTAGCTATCGCCAATCAGTTTGCTTTCCTCCTTCAGTAAACTTTTTAAAAAGGTCATTTTGAACAGAAAGATGGTCCACATCAACGAAAATTCTATTTTTCGAGACATAAAAAAAACTTTCGACAGTGTTTGGCATGAAGGCTTGATCGTAAGATTAAAATAAAAACTTTAATTAACATACATTGTTAGAATAATTCAAAGTTATCTGTCAAATCGTACACTTCAGGTTAATTATCAGAACTCCAGATCTGAAAGACTTCCTGTAAGAGCTGGTGTTCCTCAAGGCAGCATTTTGGGACCAATATTATACAATATTTTCACATCTGACTTACCTGAGTTACCTCAGGGATGTCAAAAATCTTTGTTTGCTGATGACACAGGCCTCTCCGCCAAAGGACGAAACCTGCGTGTCATCTGCAGTCGATTGCAATAACGTTTGGATATTTTTTCTTCATACTTGCAAAAATGGAAGATTTCTCCTTATGCTTCCAAAACTCAACTAATAATATTCCCACATAAACCAAAAGCTCTTTATTTTAAACTTTCAATTTCAGGCAAAAATCGTTATAATCTTCTGTTGCCACGATTAATGCGTGATATATTTAGGTTAAGTTAGGTTAAGTAACTTGAAAACTTGTTTTTTTTTCTCCTATAAGCAGGTGAAATCAACTCACCTGTAAAAAATCGGAACTACTACGGCAAATGAAATGTAATATGTTGTTAACAAAATGTTAATAAAATCTCAAATTTGTTTAACCAAATTAGGATGATAGTGTTGTCTAACACAGAACACCTAGATATAAGAAATTAATGTAATGTTTGGAATGATACTAATAAAACATTTTTTTATCCTTTGCCGAGCTTTCTTCTTGGTATTACAACAGCTAGTCCATATTGGTACAGCATACAACATGGCTGGCCTGAAAACTCGTTTGAAGATCAAAAGCTTGTTCTTTAGACAAAACTTTGATTTTCTGCTAATAAGGGAATATTTTTTACATATTTGTTACATTTGGCTTGAATGCCTTAAATGTGATTTTTGAAAGTTACTTGTTTAGAATATCCCATGCCACGATTAATTCGTTATGTATTTAGGTAAATTAGTTTCACAACCGTTTTGTATTTCTCTTACCTCACTTCAAGATGGAATAAATTGTGCATTTCAATAACTTGTATTTTTATGATCACAGCAACTTCCTGGTAAAGAAAATCTAGAGTTCAAAGTTGCATAATAATACCCTCCGGACATAGGGTGCCCCATCTGCAGGACTTTAATCCACATATTTTTTTTATGTCTGTCATCTGGCAGCAGGAAGATGCTACTTTTGATGCCACAAGAAACCATTAGAAGGATACCGTACCACCTTCAACCAATGCGACACTTCTGCTGTTTACTTTGTAATAAATATGAGCTCTTACCCGACATTGCCACACAATTTATTCAGAAAGACCAGACGCTGCTGCCGGAAAGTGAGCGTAACCAATAACGGTATAGATTTGTGTGTGCTCATATTTTACAGAGTAATGAAAAATAATGGTCGGATCATATCTGCATTCAATGCTCGTTTTATGTGCTCTATTCGAGCGATGCGAATTGAGATGGATGTAGACTATGCTACCATGGAATCAATGAGTTTTCAGGATAACTGGAAGCAAATCGCACATATTTTCATCGATAGAAACCAATTGCTTTTTTTTTCAAATTATGCATGCACATGTTTGATAAAAATAAACTCCATTGCTTAGAATTAGCATCAATGCTTGTTTTAAAATTATACTCCTGTATGTGTAGCTAGGTAGTTGGTTATGATACTTCAAAACATAAACGTTATGGTTGATTATCTGCACGGTTAGGGTTTAATCACGTCTGTCATACGATTAACAACGCAAAGATTGTATCGTCTCCAAACCACCTTTCACTTAGCTACCTTGATACCTATAATGGCTACATCGTAGCATCACGTCATTCAAGTCACGTATTCTACAGCTCCATCATCGTCGATCTTGGACTTCTCCAGTTACCCCGAACGTTCAGAGCTCCCAGATCCCAGTGAAACACTGGGTGCAGTCAGCGTCTAATTTTCGAATTTGTTTCTTACGATTTTCATACCAAGCGACCAGCCCACTGAAGTCTGCCGTGTTTTATACGCTTAATGATATTCGAACCTTCATAGACATGACACAACTCGTGATTCGTTTTTGTTTGCAAGTTTGCTACTTAAGCTGGTTCCGAAATCCGTAATATGTATGGCTTTGCTTTAGGGCCCAGATAGCCGTAGCGGTAAACGCGCAGCTATTCAGCAAGACCAAGCTAAGGGTCGTGGGTTCGAATCCCACCGGTCGAGGATCTTTTCGTAATGGAAATTTTCTCGACTTCCCAGGGCATAAAGTATCATCGTACTTGCCACACGATATACGCATGCAAAAATGGTCATTGGCATAGTAAGCTCTCAGTTAATAACTGTGGAGCTGAGATGCAGGCTCTGTCCCAGTGAAGACGTAACGCCAGAAAGAAGAAAGAAGAAGAAGAATGGCTTTGCTTTGTAGCCGCGAACTCTTATCATTCAGCTAAGGAAGGCCCCTAACCTCAAATTCATCTTTATTGCATACTTCTTCAGCTTCACCTTTAGGCCTACCTCTATATCTACCTGTTATCATGTACTTTATTTCGGTAGGATTAATTGACAAGTCCATCCTTATCGACTCTCTCTTCAATTGACGTATCCAGAAACATGACTAAATGGGCCTATTTCTATCCCATATGGTGCTCGCGACTCTTTGTTACAATAACACCATCTTTCAATCTTTCCTTTAAATTACTCAATTGTCTCACTTTTCCCTACATATAATACTGGTTTAAGAATAACATATTGCTTATATTCCGGATAATCTTACATCGGGAAGATCGTAGTAATAGAATCATCCATTACATTTACAAAAAAGCATGATAAAACTTATTACCTTAATCCGACAGCATTATCGTTTACGAATCACGTTCCGTTCTTCCCACTATAAATTTTGTTTCACGCTTCCTTTGCTCTTGCAGGAAACTCTCGAGGGATGCCGACACGGATCCGGTTGGATCACAAAGGTAAGAAGACAATTGCCTGCTTATGTCTGCCTTTATTTTTTTTTTAGCTTATTGTCACGCTCTCGCTTCTTCCATTTTAATCCGGCATTGTTTTGTTTCCCAACAAGCTTTTCGATATAATCACTGTAGGTTTAAATTTAGGTGATTCAAGTGAGTATGTGTAAGGTAAACATTGGCGTAGCCAGGTTTCCCATCAGTTGGAGGCGAACGAAAGACTAAAGAATTTTGGGGAAATTCTTCGAGGCATTCTTTCAAATGCTAAAAATAATTCTTAATAAAATTTCCTGAGAAACACTTGGTGATATCCTTACTATTTACTTAATGACTGTAATCAATACTAACATAATTAAAAAAAAGTCTTCATGGTCATCTGGGAAAGAGAAGTATGTTAGTGCAATAATTATTGTTAATAGATATTGAATATACCTCTGCATCTCTACAATTGTGGGCTTCGTAGCCGTGCGGTTAGTGTCACCAGGCATTTAGCCGCATCGTGCTAGTGAGTGTGGTTTCGATTCCCGCCTCAGGTCGGTAAACTTTTCGTGAGGCATGTTTTCCGACTGTGCCACTGGGCGTTGCATGCTAATCCATTGTCTAGCATGTCCTTCAAAGGGCACAAATGCCCACTGGAAGCATTAACGTGTCAGTGTCTTTTTAATTGTCATGGAATGGATAGTATGCTGGATATAACAATCTGGGAATCACATTATAGCATTATAACAATCTAGGAATCACATTCAACTAATGGAATCCACCATTATACTTCCACCTAACCAAATTCGCAATATTACTCGATCAACGCGTTGCAGAACCTAATAAAACAGGCAAATTATTGAATATACCCCGCTTTAAGCGCACCGCAACAATATCTCCCATTCGATAAGTGCTAGGCGCAAATGGGACGTAACGCGACACCATAATTTTGCACCTAGTGTAGCTTTTCGAAGAATGGTCCAATTTTAGATTTTTTTTATGCTAACACGTATCTTGACGAGTAAGAAGAGAATCAAGAATAGTGGCCATCACTATTAAGCAGTTTCCAGCTCGTGTAAGATGGCGACCTCCCGTTGGAGAAAATCGTTGGAAACCCATGCAAAAGATTCATAGGGTTCATTCATGTATATAATAACGCCCAAACTTGGCCAATTTGAACACCAACCCACCCCGTTGTAACACTTTTTGTGCGAATACTCTACAAATTTTGTATGGGCCGTAACATCATGAAATTTGTGAATAAGCCCATACGTTTTTTTGTCCGTTTCTAGTTCTAGCAAATGCTACGAACGAATAGATGAACTGTGATAGATTAAGAGCAGAAGATAGAAGCAAATGAAAGATAACAACTACAAAGTATGAGGAAAGAGACGGGTCTGGGATTGAACCCATGACCTTCTGCTTATGAAGCAGAAGCGGTAGCCAATAGACAACCAATCCCGTCACCTGGTGTACTCACTTAGTTACCAAAACTCGGATCTGACAATACAAAATATAACAATCTTCTAGGCTCCAGTATTGTTAGCTATTCTTCTACACATAAACTCCAAAAAGTATTTGGAAGATCTTAAGTTGCACACATTATTAATTACAAGTAGACTCCAAATAAGTAGCCCTCGTTTCACGAACTAAGTTCCCTCGTATTACGCACTGATTCAATTTACGAACCCCCAAACTAGTTCGTTAATTGAGGTTACAGTGTATATGTTAATACTGAATAGGTCAACGAATCCTGTTTTCTCAGAAGCACAATTACTTCATAAATCAAAAGTTAACTAGTCTATATTTAGCTCGACAAAGGAAGGACAAAAAACGTTCGTCTCCCAACAATCCGCATTTGTTGACTTTGTTTGCCCAACCTACAGAATGGGAATAAAGGCAACGCTCAGAACAGAGTTGATCCATTCTTCAAAATTTGCACCGCAGAGAAAGGACACTTCGGTGTCGACGACGAACGGAAGGCCAGCATTTTCATTCAACAAGCCAGTCAACCGAAGCCAATGTTGATGACGATGATGGGTTTTGTAGTAGGGTGGCCCATTATGATCAAACAACAAAAACATTCAGTTACGCCCCTCAAATTTGTTCAATTGGACCACCAGTAGTTACAGTGAATACTTAAACGGAATCTGTCAATTCTAGGGGGGCTAAACGAGCTGGAATTTTGTATGAGGAAAATTGACCAAACATATGGGAAATACTGTTCCAATTATTTTATGGACCATAGATTAAAGATTTTCACAGCTTGATTTCTCTCATACAAAAATGGACCCCCCTAGTGTAGTAGCTTTCCAGCTCGGCGATTGTTCTGTGTATAATGCAATTTCCCATCTGTGTAAAACTGAATTATGCACCACAAACAACGAGGTGCACTTTGCCTCCCCTCGGGTTGATAGTTTTCCGTCTTTCGTCTTTGCGAGCCAGACGGTATTCCAGGGAAAACTTAGCATCCCCAGATACATTATGCATGAGCATTCTCTATCGAATGTAGGATATATAGATGTGACGATGCAGCGAATCGTACGGGCACATAAATCCGGTATCGGAAAGGAAACGGATGCCGTGCACTTCTTCAAACCAGGTTTTTATGTAAGTGTGAGAAGCTAGTAGGAAGTGTCGTCATTATTGAGAACAGAACTCAAGTGAATTTCATGCATCGCGTTGACTTCCACAAAGAGATCCACATTCGAGACGTCCTACTATGATTTCACTACTCATGTGAACAAACTTAATAAATTCATAAAACTTCATTTTCCAATTTTTTTGTAAGTTTGATAAGCAATTTTACCAGTACCAGTTGTGGACATAATGGTTCGCTATTTCGACGTACGTGATAATTCGATTATCATCAAATTTTTAATGATTTTGTGTGTTTGAGTAGTTTCTTTTCAAATATATCTTGATGTTCGAACATTTAAAAATATTCAAAACGTGAAATTTTTCGAGAAAACACATATGGCCAAATAGGGAATTTCTATGGCCATAACTGGTACACTTTCTCTATCTGTTTTGTTAAGAAAATTCGAAAAATATCAGTCTATACACTGATTTTAAATTTCTAATAAGAACTTCTTACTTACTTTTCCTTAAAATGGCGTTGAATCTTACACATAAAGACATGCCAAACACCGTCGAATGCTTTTTCTATGTCTAGAAGAGAAAGACCAGTAGAATAGCCTTCAGATTTGTAGAAACGAATCAAATTTGTTACACGTAAAAGATGATGAGTGGTCGCATGTCCATGTCGGATCCGAACTGTTCATTGGCCTAAATTGAATTTTCGTGGACATTCATTCTGTTTACAGTGACCTTTTCAAAAAGCTTACTGATAGAAGAAAGCAAACTAATTGGACGATAGCAGAGAGCTTCTGCAGGAGCTGTAACCAACAATAATAAGCTGATAATAAATCTTCGAGCTGTTTAGTAGAATACCTATAAGTAGATGAAAAAACCGAATTTAGTACTATACCATTTAATTCCATCAGAGTTTGTATCCTTTGACAGATACGCGTATTTCGACCTCAACTGTAAGGCCGTCTTCAGTGTCGTGTACTAGACTTGACTCTACTAGACGAGACTCTACTAGACGAGACGAATTCGAGTCTAGTACACGACACTGAAGACGGCCTTACTAGACGAGACGAATTCGAGTCTAGTACACGACACTGAAGACGGCCTTACAGTTGAGGTCGAAATACGTGTATCTGTCAAAGGATACAAACTCTAGTGGAATTAAATGGTATAGTACTAAATTCGGTTTTTTCATCTACTTAATAATAAGCTGCTCTCTGAAAGTTTCTTGATGAGAATGTAAAAAATGATTATCTTGATTGAGAATTCATTCGAATGCTGAGTAACTTGATTTTCAACTGAACTAGTGGGTTTTAATAATTTCCAGAAGGGCTCTGAGCCAGGGTTTAATTGAGAAATTTTATTTTCAAAATTGTTGTGTCAACTGTAAAAACCGTTTTAATTTTATTTTTTTTTTGCTGGTCCTACCATATAATTTTGATAACAGAATCGCGAGTGCGTTGAAATTGCCTTCTCCTCACGTTTTTAAGGCGGATCAAGAGCTTAATAACATCGTATATAATCACAAATTCGAATTTTACTTCACATTTTGGTATTGCAATGCTACTTGCTTCAACAATGTAATTCGTTAAAGTTTCGAGAGCATTTTCAATATCAAGTTTTGTTTGCAAAGTTAACATCAAGATTACTATCGATGTATTCATTTGCTTTCCAGTCGACTCGTAAATAATTGAAAATGGAGCTGATAGGATTGAGAATCGCTTCATGGGATATTTGAAATCAAACAGGGACATGATCAGAATCAAAATTATCATGAGTAACCAGTTGGCTACAAAGGTGACTAGAGTCGGATCATACCAAATCAATCGAAAAAGGGTTTCCAGAATTTGGAAGACATATCAGGGTATTGAATTGAGAAATATTTATCAAATAAAATTAGGCCGTTGCAATTGCTTTGTGAATTATTCCATGAGCGATTTTTGCATTAAAGTCACTGTTGGGAGCCGTTACCTCTGGTTGAATTAAAACTTCTCGACAGCAGTGTTCAAGTTACACAGCTTCATAGCTAAAATGTATTGTTGAATTCACATTACAAAATACTTTAAATACTAATTACATTACTTACATTCTAGTTTTACACTTCAGCTTTACCACAGCAACAAATTCACCAACCATCCATATCCTATTAACATCAAACAACAACTAATATACTTCAATACAGTGCTATGATACCACATCCATCAGTGTTGCCAGTTTCACTACAAATTCATCGCAACAGTCACCAATTCTAAACAATCTACATATGGCGCATGTCAGTTTGAAGCAAATTAACTTGCTGCCCAATGCATTGAAAAGGCAAATAGGCAGCTAAGAAAGTATATTTACCAAGCTGTGTTTCAACAGAAACACCTAAAGTTTCAAAAACTTTGGTTTCAAATGACGAAAAAAGCTGATGTTTTATACGCCCATGAAAGATGCTAGCAACTCCACAACATGATCCGTCCAGTCGATCAATACGATAAACAAAAATTTTTGGTTCTCTTTTGAGTTTGGATCCAGGTTTCAAATATGTTTCAGTAATAACTACTATATGTATGTTAGTACCTGTTAGAAAATTAAACAGCTCGTCCTTTTACCATTCAAAGAACAAGCATTCCGATTCAAAACACTCAAGAATTTTTTTGGATTTTTTAGAGAAAAGTAACCCAAAAACATTTTTTTAGTAAATTATACACCAACTAGGACTACTTCAGCCATTGTGGTGGTTTTGAATATTGCATCACACAATTGATTAAATTGTTCAGTTGAAAAATCAAAATCAGAGGAAGTGTAACATGTCTTTATTTCAGTTTGAAGTAGAAGTAGGTACATTTTCTGTCGATTTTCTGTTGGGATTTTTCGTTGATCAATAGACGGAAAAAACATTTCCTGCGGCAACATAAGCATGGGTATTTTCATTTAAATTAAGACAATTCGAACGATTACCCGTAGGAAGACAATTTGATGAGAGGAATTGAAGTTTTTCCTGCAACAACTTTGGCATAGAAATTTCCATGCGATTCGAATGGTTACCTGACAGAAAAATAGCTTGTAAATAAGCTTAATTGTAATATATCTGATAGGTATTATTATTGAGCAAGCGATCGTTAATTGAAAAATGAGAATTGTTGGAGATTCTTCTCGGGAAATTCCTGCTACAAAAAACGTTTCCGTTCATCTGCCTGGTACGAGTCTTGACGATTCGTCTACGCAAAGAGCGATCCCAAAACTTAGATTTATGATTGCCCCCGCAATTTGAGCATACCAACTTTTTGGTATCTTCCTTAACAGAGCAGACGTCCTTAGCGTGAGAAGAACCTCCGCAAATCATGCATTTAGCATTCATGCGGCAATGTTTGGTATTGACTTTATTTATGGTACCGATGGCACTAAGTGGGGTTCTGAAAATTTTCACCAGGTTTCTGAAATTGTTACCTTGTCACACAGACATCGAACATAAGTTTTGAGTTTACTACAGCTTCAATATTTTTAGGTCACTTTTGTTGAAGTGAACTGAATAATATTCTTGAGACAGCTCTTTCCGACGAATGCCAGATTGGGGTCTGTTCTGGCAGCTCTGCCACCCCGGTGAGACGTAAGCCGTGAGCGACAGATGACAGCGGCGTGTGGATTCATGAATTTGGAAAATCTGAAGCGGCTACAGGACTGTCTGCAAAGAGACGCGCTCGAGGCAATCAAGAGCCGGTTAGTTCTGCCTGATTCCATTCCGGATTTTATTCGGGATCTTCAAAGCCTGTTCAGGAAGCCCGAGAAGCTATTGAATACACTGCTGCCGAAGGTGAGGAACGTTCATAAACTTTGGTATCACGGTGAAGCAATTATGCGAACATTTGGAAGCCGCACGACTGAACGACCACCTCAGTAACCCGATGCTGGTGCAGGAGTTAGTCGACAAGCTGCCGCCAAGCTACAAGCTGGACTGGGTCTGGTACAAGCAGGGCAGAGTGGACAGTCCGCGGAGATTGTGCACGAACTTCGCGACCGACATAGTGTCCGACGTCTCTGTAGTAGCGGAATTCATCACACTGTCGATGAACGACCGGGTGCGGCCTAGGAAGGATTACAATCGGAAGAGGGAGTTCGTGCATGTACACGAGTCCGAGCCGAAGCGCAGTGAAGTCAATAGTAGCGAGGTGGCCAGCCGGCCCTGCTGGATTTGCAGGCGAACGGATCATCTGATTAGGAACTGCGAGGAATTCAGGCGAATGAACATCGCAGAGTGGCTACAAGAGGTCGAGAGGCAGAAACTCTGTGGAGTCTGCATCAACAAGCACAATGTAGAACCGGGTAGAAGAATCAGTGCAGCTGCAGAAAGTGAAAACGGACTGCACGGTGATTTTCCGGTTAATGCCGGTGACGCTCTACGTCGGCAAGCGACAATACGATACCGTCGCATTCCTGGAAGAAGGATCTAGATCGAGTACGAGAGAAGATTTCTCGACAGCTACCCAATGGCCGTTTGACGGATAAAAGCCCTCGACCGTAAACTGGAACGCAGTCCAGCGCTGAAGGATCGTGTGTCGGCAAATCGGTACCAGATGAAGGGATACGCACACAAAGCAACCAACGCCAAGTTAACGGAGACGCCACAAGCATATGTGTGGTATCTGCCGCTGAATGTTGTGGTTAATCCACGAAAACCGGGCAAGGTACGCGTGGTCTGGGATGCTGCAGCGTCAGTTAATGGGGTCTTCCTGAATTCGGAGTTGCTCAAGGGTCCGGATATGCTAGTCTCCCTCCCACGGGTAATCTGCCCTTTCCGAGAGCGTCCGGTCGCCTTTGGTGGGGACATACAGGAAATGTAACACTAAATCCACATCAGAACGGAGGATTAGCAGGCGCAGCGATTCGTTTTCCGAGGCAGCAGCGACGATGCTCTGCAGGTTTACGTTATGGACGTAGCGACTTTCGGCTCCACGTGCTCGCCTAGTTCAGCGCAGTTCGTGAAGAACTTAAACGCCGAGCAGTTTTCAGATCAGTATCCGGAGGCTACGGTAGCGACCAAGTCAAGTGGCATTACGTCAACGACTACTACGACAGCGTGGACACAGTGGAAGAAGCGGTTCAACGAGCGAATGAGGTGAAATACATTTACTCCCGTGGAGGTTTTCATATCAGACACTGGGTGTCCATTTCAGGCGAATTCCTGGAGAATCTTGGAGAGCGGAGCAGTGAGTCGTCGGTGCATTTCAGCCTGGACAAGAGTACCGAGTACTAGCGTGTGCTGGAAATCGTCCATTTTTGCCACGTTTTAGTGACAGTTTAGTGTTTAAAACACTGTTTTGGAATTAAGTTGTGAAATCAGATATTCACCCTTCCTTTTTTTTTGTAGTACATAGCATTCAAATTCATTGAATAATCGACAGAATCTTCTAAGAGATTGGTTTTTCAAGATGGTGTTCAAAAAAGATTACCACCTAACGGGTTCGACGAAAAATTGAAGGTACGAGTCCAAGCAACTATCGAAGAGGAATCCTACCGAATCGAAGAAGAATCAATAAATATTAAAAAATAGCACTGAAAAATTCTGTTTTCGTAGCACTGAGAAGTACTGTTTTATTGCTTAAGGTAGTTTTAGAAACTTTCGAGAGCAGAAAGAATTTGTGTACGCACAACTAAAGGGTACGATGCACAGCACACTTTTTATTTTTTTTTCTCCTAAGAATAGATAAAGCCATAAAGGTGTAGTGTTTGTGATTCGTTGAATCTGTTGGATTCTCCTGTGGAGCGAGCGATGAAGGATGATGTCCGCTTCGTGTTTTGCGGTTAAGCAAACAGTATCGGTTATCTGTATTTGTGCTCACGTACCTATTCAGTGCAGTGGACTCTTGGACTTCCATAAAGCAAGTAAAATGTAACATTTCCCTCACATCCCCACATCACCTGAGGATGCTACTGATGTTGAGTAGCGTCTCACAGTGGTACCGCCCATAGGTCATAAATCGAAAAACAAAATGTCTTGGTTGTCATTCCTTTACCTTTTCATGAATCAATTGTGATCTCAAGAATGTAAAAACAGAAATATTATAGGCGTTTCTGTATGATATGCATAGTAAGGCTATAAATGATTGAGTGTATTTTGCATATGTGAAAAATACGTTAAAAATTAAGCAATTTCAGCACTTTGTTTGTTGTTTTTGCAAATCAGAATCAAATGATTTTTCAATCAGTTTAGATTACAGAACATTAGTACAGATGTATATCTATCACTTCCGATACGTTTTAGAGTGTTATTTGACATCTAGGAGTCAGTATTGATGTGAGTTTTGAGGACAGAAATATTCTCACTTCGTAACTACATCACTTTATTTGAAGTACGTTTTCAAATATGTTCTTAATCACATTTAATCAAACTTCTGCCACCGAATGATCTCATTTGAGTAGGAAAATGCACATTTGAAGGTTATAGCTGCAAATATTTGCAAACAAGTTAGCAACGTGCCTTCAAAGTTGTGAGTTTTTACCAATAGAGGCAATAGTAAAAATATTCATAGAATTGATTACATACCAGTATATTTGTAGATAACTGAAATGAATATGCAAAATCATGAAATTTTCACTGCTCATACTTCAATTCGATATGAATGCACATGCAACATTGTATATTGATTTAACAAGTAGTTTTAGTGAGGGCGCTGAGACAATAAAATCCTATTAAATTAGAATTGGTATAACAGCCATTCTAATATGTATGACATGACTTCCCAAAGTGTGGGAGGAATGACATGAAATTGTTCTTGAATTTATTTCGAGCATCAAAACAAGATATTCAACGACATTCCAGCATCTATATATACAGTGCTAAAAGAATAACATTTTGGGAATAAAAAATATTAAGAAGCAATAAAATATTACCATTAGTTCATTAGTTATTTCTCAGTTGCAAATATTTGAAACTTAAAGTTAATTACATTAAGTGACATGTTCGTTATTTGGTTTTGGTAAAGATTTGATGTGAAATCGACATTTTCAATTAATAAGTATTTCAAGTATTTATTTGGTATATACAACTTCGGCACTTTCAAAATTTTCATAACCTTTTTTATCCACATACCAAAAAGTAGGCTTCTGAGCATGTGAAGCAACTCTGTGAGGGGAATCTTCTCAAGTTCGCAATAAATAATCCTAATATATTGCTTTCAATATATAGATTTAATGGTACTTATCAATAAAATATTAAATACTATTGTTAATCTTAGACACGGAAGGAGAGATAATTGCAAGTCAGTTTTTTGCACATACAGTGCCTTCCCGATTTTGGCAACACCCGCTTTTGTCTACCTCCAATTTTGGTAACACCCGTTTTTGGCAACATTTTCTTCCCGATTTTGGCAACACATTGAAATATTTTTGAAATTGATTATTAAGTACTTAAACCTAATATTGTGAGTTAAAACAAAGTGTAAATAAGTCAAAATGAAAATGTTGGTGACCATTGCGAGCTAAGAAAGCTAATACCAGGCCCATGACACGGGACGACTTTTAGCATAGTCAACATCTTCATGTGTTTACCCATTTTCGGGTAATTTGAATCGAGAGTGCAATCAGAATGCGAAGTTTTGTTTAATGTTTATGATCCATAATCGAGCAAGAGTCACAATCAAATCACTGATGCTTGCTTGGAGGCTTGCAGGATGCCTTTTAATGTTTGCTCTCCTTCCAAAACCATCGAAATGTTGAATGTGCTTCAACTTTTTGGCACATTATTAGCTGATTTAACAATATCAAAAATTGATAATCAAACCATAGCAAACAATTAAACAAAACAATGGTCTTTATTTTCACAGTTCTTACAACTGACAGTGGGCGATATTCATTTATCGCCCGGGACATCCTGGCTACGAAGAACACTGTGTATCGATATATGGTTGTCATGGGCCTGGCTAATACTGAACGTACTTATGAGTAAAACGCGCATATTTCAAAGTTATTGTTTAACGTACATGAGAATTCTCATAAAGCAAGCAAGTTGTATAAATAATTGCTACATTGTTTAAACGGCATAACAATTTGATGGAATAGGATGGTAATCGACAGTAAAAACAAGTGTAATAAAGCATGAAATGTTAAGATGATAAGCTTTACTGTGTTGATCACTAATGTTTTGTTATTATTTTGCTTGTAATTTTTTCAACGTAACAATCGGATTATGTGTGGTGGTCTGAAGATCCTGAAAATGTTTCCAAATTATCTCGTGATCATTGATTAGTTATTCCGTAAAAGATTTTATTTAATAATTGATAAGCAATTTCTTTTGGGTATTTCTGTAGATATTTCAGTAACAGTTGTTGAGGAAAATATCGAGAAATATCGTTCATATCACTAGAGGACTATTTGAGCAAATTGTTGAGAATGGGTTTTGATAGAAGAATTCTAATACCTAGTGAGTAAAAAAAGAGCCCATTATCAACATTTTTTTTGGAAATTTTTTGGTTATTAACATTTATATGGTTCTTCTTCCTATCGCATTTATCAAATGCAGACATTTGGAAATCATCTTTAGCAATCTAGACCTAATTGACGCTTCTTCAACAGTCAAAAGTTTTACTGAACACATCCTTGCGATAATTAAAGAAGAATGTTTGCGATAATTAAAGAAGAATGTTTGGATGCATACTTTAGACACCTCCACAATTAAAAAGAAGAACTTTCTTTAAAATTAAGGATTACAACAATTCTCGATTACTTTTTCAAATCGACGTAAGTAACTGTCATACGGTTTGAGAAAACTAATTGAGAAGAATCACAACCTGTCTTCTAAAACTGTTTTAAAATGAATCAACTTTTTAACATTTTTTCGCCGTGTACATCGCTCAAATATTGCATACAATCAGATCACGTTCAAAAACTAGGTAGTTTCTATTATTTTCAACAAAAATAATTATAACAAAATGATAAGCCGTTTCATACAGTTACTTTCGACATTTTTCTACCAGTGTAAAATCGGCTCAAGTAGTGTTTTGTTTTGATTCGTGGTTAAGTCACTTTGTCTCTCCATACAGCGGGGCGGCGAAAGTAGTGGTTAGGTTGCGAATGTTTACTTTCGTCGTTTCGTAAATCCGGAAATTAAACGTTTTAAAAGTGAAAAATCTAGTCGGGTAGGAGCGGAACATGTGGAATTTCGCCTGCGAAACACGTAGGATCAATAAAGTAAGTTTATTCACTTTTTTGACTTGAGACTACAGTCATCTCTCCCTTACTCGATATTGAAGGGACCATCGAGTTAGGGAGGTATCAAGTTACAGAACACAAAAGCAGTGCACTGCGTTCCATAGGACCATCGAGTTAGCCATGAAAACCAACTTTTACTATGGTTCTCTAACTCAATATCGAGGTACGGAATATCGAGTAAGGGAGAGTTAACTGTATTTGAACAAGTTTTCGAGAATTATTTCCACTGACTCGAAGCTACATTTTATAGGCTCTCTGTTTTCATTGTTACGGATGTAACAGAATCTTACAGAAATCAAATCGAAACATTATGGATACATGTAGCGATTGTATTTCTACCATCAATTGGGGAAATTCTTGAGTAAATTCATATGTGCCAAAGAGATTTTGCTAGCAGTTTTTTAACGAGTTCGTAAAAAAATCTACTGCTATTCTCTTGAAAATTAAACGCAATGAAATGAATGAAATTCGAAATTTTGCCAGCAACCTTTTAAAATTTTCAGTTCGAATATGACTGCTCGCGTTGCTTCAATTCGCCACACATTTCTTTAACATGATTTTTTTTTTTCAAGAAACATCTTCCAATCCTTCTTCTTCTTCTTGCCAATACGTCCTCACTGGGACAGAGCATGCTTCTCAGCTTAGTTTCAATCAGCACTTCCACAGTTATTAACTGAGAAGTTTCTATGTCAAAAGTTGCCATTTTCGCATGCGTATACCGTGTGGCAAGTACGATGATACTCTATTTCTCAGGGAACTCAAGAAAATTTTTATTACGAAAACATTCTGGACCGACCGGAAATCGAACCCACGCCTTCAGCATGGCTTTGCTTTGCAGCTGCAGACTCTATCCTCTCGGCTCAGGAAGGCCCCAATCCTCTAATCATTAATTTTGCAACTCTCAGCTTGATTTTTCCTGAATCTCAGCAGATGAGAATACTGCTTGAAAAGAACTCGTTATTAACTCTATTTCTGGATACATGGCGGTGCGAGTCTCGACAAAAAAGCTGACATTATATTTCAACCGTAATAACATTGATAGTAATAGTAAGAAGTAATTTAGAAGAACTTCCACTTTTTTCCACTTAGAACTTTAACTTGTTCACTATTAAGACGTGTGGTCACCAAAATTGGGCTCTATGTTCAAGAAATCCCTAGAACAAACCCACACTGAAGGGTCCTTAACCGATCCAGTATTCATAATCTACTACTTTCAATATGGTCTGGCTTTAAAGCTGCACATTCGCGCTCTAGAACAGTCGCAAATGGCCACTGAAAGTAATACCACGCTTGTACTGTGCTTTTCAGATGGTGGATATAATCAGTACATGATGTTCCTCTTTTTAAATCAAAAGCTGAACTGAAGAAGGCTCCCAGACATTTTGCACATCATTCGTAGTAATTGCCATGCACTTTCTGATACTTTAAGAGATTAGAATGATAAAAACATAAGCATTTCAAAATTCCCGAATTTGGCAACATCCCCATTCTGGCAACATAAAAATCGAGCCTTGTTGCCAAAATCGGTAAGACACTGTATAATAATTCAAACAACAGAGCATTCGCAATATGATTTCCGCATCCTAAATATAATTTTTGAAGTGATATCGATAACGGCATCAATCTCGATGGAGTTTTAACAATCAAAAATAATTAATTTAGCAATTTCTGATGGTATTTATCATCGGATATTGAGTAGAATGATTTATGACCGCTTCGTAGAACAAATGGAACCACTGTGCGTCTGTTGGTTTCCAGTGTCGAAACAAGCCAGAATACGCGTGATATTTCCTGACTGAAATTTTTCCATTGGTGTTATAGGAATTTCCAGGAAAATATGTGAATTTTTTTACCGTGGTTCGAAAATTTATTAAATGTTTACAAAACAAAGTAAAAGAATTTGCTTGATCTCCTTGTGGGACTCCAGTTCATAAATGTTTCATAGAATTCCGAACGGAGTTTTCTATTGATTTTTTTTTAATTTGAGGCAGTTATTATCTTTTACTTTCAGAAACAAGTTCCAAACTGATTCAACTCAGAAGTTCTCAACACAATTCTTGGGTTTCTCTACGTATTGAAGCATAACATGGGCGGAAGCCTACAGTTAATGACGAACACCTGACAAAAGAAAAAAAACAGGTCAATAGTCAAGCTGATCCGGTTTGGCTATTTTAGTAGCGTTTGGGCAGTGCATTAAAGTAGATGTTGATTCTTGTGGTTTACCAGTGCATGATGTTTGGAAGTCGAGCATCACGTTTACTTATTTTTGGCCTAATTGTTTTTCTTAAAGTCATCACAATTCACAAGGGAAATGCCCTACAATGTGGTGTTCCGCAAGTTAGAAAAAATGAGCTGATCGTGCAGGGTCACAATACTGCACCGGGAGCTTGGCCGTGGCATGTAGCTATTTACCATAGAAATAGTCGATCAAATAGTTACTCCTGCGGTGGAACTCTAATTAGTGAGCAATATGTGCTAACGGCAGCACATTGCACCATCAATCAACATAACCAGTATCAATTAGCAAATAGTCGGATCTTTGTTCGGCTTGGAGTTCACAATTTGGATGCACTGAATCCACAAACCCTACAGCAGCATGAAATTCAAAAGATTCATATACCAAACTCTTTTACCGGTCTGGAACTCAGAAATGATATTGCAATCCTTGAACTAAACACCTTGGCTAGATTCAATGATTATGTGCAACCAGCTTGTGTGAGTACCTCGGACAGTCTCGTCGGACAGTACGGGACGGTAATCGGATGGGGAGTGACTGAAGAGGAAGTCATTTCGCCGATTTTGAAAAGCGCCAAAATGCCAGTTGTCGACAGCATAACTTGTCTCGCTAGTAATCGAGCGGTGTTCGGTGAAACTCTGGATAAAGGCATATTCTGCGCTGGATATTTGAACGGAACTATTGTGTGCAACGGAGATAGTGGCGGAGGAATTTTCTTCCAAGTGGATAATGTATGGTATTTGGGTGGAATAGTATCCTACTCCCAAAAACGGGACGATTCCAACCTATGTCAAGCCAAAAGCTATGGAGCATTTACTAACGTTCGTGAATACTTGCGATGGATTTCGTCGGTAACAAATCTTATGTTTCATGATGTTCATTATGTGCCAACCGCTGAAGGTTTATAAAATAACGCATTTGATTTATTAACCAACTGGCAATGATTACTAAACTGATCCCATTTTCAGGTCCCAGTTTTGAGCGATGTGAAGCCAAAGAGGCAAGCCCATTCATAGTTTACCCAAACTTACTGCCAAGGAACTGCGGTCTCTATTCCCCTAATCGCATTGTTCAGGGACGCAAAGCAAAAGTCTTTGAGTTCCCATGGATGGCAATCCTTATATATAATAACACTGATTCACCAATTGAACTATTCTGCACAGGGGCGCTTATCAACAAGCGTTACGTGCTCACGTCGGTTTATTGCGTTGATTCCAGCAAAATAATGTAAGTTGTTTATTGAAGTTATTAAAATTTTAAGTTATATCTATAGATAATCTCTAAATTTCCAGCCTTAAGGTTAAATTAGGTGAGCATACCATTGGAAAGTACATAGATTGCAATGGCGAAGGCGAAGACAGAGATTGTGCTCCGCCAGTTCGTGACTACGGGATTGAATGTATCGTTCGAAACCAAAATTACGAGTCAGACACCAGGCTTCACAACATCGCTCTTATTCGGCTCGACAGGGACGTTCCATTCGATGGTAATACATATTCACTGAATTGAAGAATCCAACTCAACATATTCACAATTGTAGATCACATTCAACCGATATGTTTACCGGTAACAAAATCATTAATGATGTTCAGTCCTGAGAAATACATCGTAACCGGTTGGGGAGCTACGGAACATGAGAGAGATTCTAAGACTTTGTTGAAAGCAGTGGTCATACCAGCGGAGCGTTCTATCTGCCAGAAATGGATGGATCAACTTGATTTGAAGCTGGATCCAAGCCAGTTATGCGTAGGAGAAGTAAACGGCGCAAACGCATGCAACGGAGACAGTGGCGGACCTTTGGGATACACTGCACTTTACAATGGGATGCGTTTTGTGCAGTTTGGAATTGTCTCATATGCAAGCGGATGTACCTTACCAATCATTTATACTAATGTAGCACACTATATGCCTTGGATAAGAGCAAACATGCAACCGTGAAGCGCCAAACGTAGTTATTTGCTACGTTTGTCAACTTCAAATGGATGAAATAAATGAAATCTTTCAGGATTCAAGTAAACCAAAAACAATCTTTCCAGACAACTAGAAGTCGCATCAAGTTCACGTAATAACTCATTTATTCATACACAGTTCGAACGAAACGTGTAAATTTCTGAGACATATAATGCACATAATTGGAGCGTGGAGTATCATGGATATTTACATGATATGTCATGTAAACTTCAATTATATGTCATGTAATCCAGCAGAATCCTGAGTGGTTACATGACATATAACACATTTTTACATGATTTCAGACTTAAATTTACATGACGTCATGTTTACATTGCATGAATGAAGTTTACATGACGTGTAATCTTCATTATTTTTAACAGTGTACGAGTTAAATCACCGTGTTGCCAAATCGCCAGATTGATGAGTTTCCTCGCATAAAACGCTCTCTTTCTGAGTTCATTTGTACCTTTTGTTTCTTCCCGTACATTCGTGCAAAATAAGTCGAATCAATCCGTAGCAGCTGTCAAATCAACATTTGTTATCATAAGTTAAATCGCGTAAGATCATAGGTAAGTTCGGTAGAAAATTTATGCACTCGCATTGTATGCTATTATCCATCGCATAATATATGCACGTACCGTTTTGATTCATATTACGGACAGCTTCAAATTCCGGACACTCTACTTTGTATGGGTATATCGCCTCCACTTTTGTACGTATAGAAGGCTTTGTCGCGACATCTTATAAGTGAAATGTTGCACGCACAAAGCCTCCAGGTGATTTCGTTATATGTACATTTTGGTTTTCTGGTTAATAGGTACTAATAATATTTTATATTGTCCCATATGGGCATTTTTTTTAAATTATCGGACAGGTTTAGGCCGGAGGTTCTTCGATTTATATGAAATTTTTACCAGAGGTAGAGCTCGTGGATATATGACCAAAAGTGAAATTCAAAAAAATTATAGTGGCCTATTTTCCCGGCAAACTCTAGATGAATTTTCACGATTTCCCTATATACCTCAAACTTTAAAAATTCATATCTCCTAAACTATGCATCGTAGAACAAAAGTCTTTTAGTGAAATCGAAAGGAAATTTCCTCAGCAATCTAAAGAAAAAAGTAAAAGATACCACTTTGGCGTCTATGGACGAAAGTTCATACTCTAATTGATGAAACAAAAAATATTTTTTTGAAAATTTGACGATAGTTTTTCCGCTATTTTTCCGGCAATTTTCTTCATGGTGAAAAATTTTCCGGGAAATGTTTTTCTTTTTATATTTTTAATAAATTGCTGAGGAAATTTCCTTTCGATTTCACTAAAAAAAACTTTTGTTCTACGATGCATAGTTCAGGAGATATGAATTTTTAAAGTTTGAGGTATATAGGGAAATTGTGAAAATTCATCTAGAGTTTTCCGGGAAAAAAGGCCACTATAATTTTTTTGAATTTCACTTTTGGTCATATATCCACGAGCTCTATCTCTGGTGAAAATTTCATACAAATCGGAGAACCTCCGACCCAAATTGTCCGTTAATAAAAAAAAATCCCCATATAAAATATCACATGTGACTTTTTTGTTGTAGTTAAGTTGCCTGGAAATAACTATTCTGCATGCTACTGTGGGATGATAGTGCTACCTAAGGCTAACTATCAACATCTAAACTAATACAGTGATAAGTATTTTGATCTAGTAGTAGTATGAACCACTGCGACCAGTTTGGATTGATCTTTTAAGGTATAGGGCTCTGCACTGTTTTGATTTAGTATGGGGTTTTGACGTTTACTGGCCTTGTTGTTTACAAATTTTATGTAAGAGTGAAAGAGAGAGGACGATTTTTATGCAGTGACCCATACCCCATAGAGAGAGGAGACAGCTCTCTGACAGCTGGTGTGTTTTCTTGTCTTATTTGATTTCTTCTTTTCTTTGGGTTGTTCACAATGGTTCAGATAATCCAATCTAAGGAGAATCCATTTTTATATCAGAACATAAAATTTAAAAATTCCATTAGCATTTTGAGGGTGGTACACCAGTCGAAACAATGGGGGAGGGGGGGGGGGGGGGTGCATGATGAAATCCAAAGTTTTGAACCTGATGTCAATAAAAGTTAGCAAATCTTTCTGCCCTAAAAGTTTGCATCATTTGTTAACTTAATGTTTCTGTAGTTGAATTTCTCATTTAAAAAAAAAATCCAATGATAGCCTGCCATTTCATCTTACCCCAGCCGTTCCAACTTGTCCCGGTGTACCTTACAATCGCCTGGAATTTCAATTACTTCTACCTTTATTTTTGCCAAACCAATGTGCGTTTTTCAGTGACAGTTGGTGACGGACTCGCGAAAGTATTGTTTGCATTCCTTTGTGTCCAATTCGCGTTGTGCGAGTGAAAAAAAAAAGAAATATGCGAACGCGAGTGACAGTACACTGAGAACAGCGTTGCGGTTGAAAATACTATATCAGAGGGTTAAATTAAATACACAACGCCACTTGATTTGTGCAGACTAAATTCGCATTTATTTAGAATATTTTGTGCATTCAATTTTACCATGGCACCATTTTTATAGTAAAAATGACTATATCATGGTTAAAAACTTGCAGCAGACTAGAATCGAACCGAGGATCTGGGGATTGTCAAGCGCGAACGCTAGCCGCTCGGCTATCGACGCGGTTGGATTGAGAGGGAACAAAACGCAAATAAAAAGCGTTCATGATAGCTCAATCGTGGTTGGAATGGTAATTTAAAAAACACGTTCATGGTTCTCATTACTGCAACGCTTGTTTCAGTGTAGTATTTGATCCGTTGAATCTGTAAGTGCACTTCTGAAGCCCAAGCAGGTGGTTTCGTTTTTTCACCGCCGGATTGATTGTTTGTTTTTCGGTTTCCTCGTGTTGCTAGGCAGTGCGGAGTGCATTTGTGCTTTTGTTTTGTGTAATCAGCGCGATTTTTGCATGAAAAGCAATGGACCTATGCACGGGTTCACTATTTGACGTTTGAGCGGTGCCGTGTTATTTACGTGACCATGGCAACGAGTGAATTCGGCACCGCTCAAACGTCAATTCATTGAACTCGTGCATTGGTCCATAGTGTTATTATTCTCGCGTCTCCAGAGTGATTTCCTTCTCAGTTAGTATGTGTTAAGTGAAGCTGAAAGTGGATTGCGGCTGCTCAGTCAAGGATGAAGGATCAATTGATGAGCTCGTTTCATGCTTTATCAAATCTGTAATGACATTATCAAATCTGTAAACTATGTATGACTGCACATTTAATCGTTACAACGGTGGGACGTAAATATGATTTTTAGGGAAGAGTAAAAAAAAAAATCACTTACAGAATTCTTGAAGCAATCCCAGAAAAAATCAACGGACCAATCCTTGGGAGGATTACTTGAGGAAACCGTGGTGCATTTGCTGGAAAATATCTTATGGAATCCTTGGTGGAATTTAATTCCTCCATGGTACAATTTCTGCAGGAATATCTGGTGGAATCTCTGTTACAATTGATAGCGAAATCTTTATGTGAATTGCTGTAAGAAGGAATACTGGTGGAATTTATGGAGTATTTTTTGGCGAAATACCTGGAAAAATTACTGGCGGAATTTCTGAAGGAACTATTGGCAAAACTCCTGAAAAAATAACTGGCAAAAATAATACAGTTATTGCTAGTGGAATTTCTGAAAGTACCGCAGGTGTAATTTTTGTAAGGATCCATGATAAAATTGCTGGGAAAATTTCTGTTGGAGTTCCTGAGGTTATTGGTGGAATCACTGAAGTTATCACTGGTGAGTTTGGCAAACGGTCAAGGCTTACACCATTTTCAGCGGAATTCAATGATGAGATTTAAGTGGAATTCCGGAAAGAATACCTGGTAAAATCCTTGGAGAAATTGATGAAGAAAGCCCTAGATGAATTTCCGAGAAAAAATATAATTGAGAATCTCTGAGGAAGACCGTTTTATGAAGGAATCATTGAAGGAATTTTCTGGAGAAATTGCGGAGTGTTTACTGAAGGAATTCCTGGCAGAGTCATTGGTGAAACTCTGGGAGAAATCCCAGGGGTAACTCTCGGAGGAGTCTCCGTAAGTATATATTTAGAAAATTTCCCTAGAACAGTTCTTTAAAAAATTCCTGAAGGAGTTCAAGGAATTTTGTGGAGGAATCCCTGGAAAAAAAATGCTGGAAAGAGGGTCTCTTCGGAATTTCTTGAAATCCATGGAGAATTCCTGGAAAAGTCTCAGATGTATCTATCCTTTTCGAAAACATCTAAAATATTTCATGTTGAAATTTTTAAAGAAATTCTCTGTAAGATTTAGGGTAGATGTTTGGGAGCTGGTCCTTATCTTCCTTCCGAGTGGACTGTATTTTTGGTGGCTACAATAAGCGAATCCTTAGGTGGCTGAAGTGGACGTCCGGCAATTATTGTGCGGCCAGCTGACCGATTCTTGATGGGGTTTCTCGGGGTTTTATCCACTCAACACCTCAAATTAACACTTCACAATTTATTTACGACAGTCCATTACACATTACATAAACACATTATTTAACAAATTACATATATTCTACTAACAACTAAGGTACAATATTTCGCGATTCAATTTCATGGGTTTCTCGGCTCCACCTGAGCCCCTTGCCAACGTATTTCACACTACTCTATCGGTTGAATGAGCGATCACTCGATGATCTCGTCCTCGGGTGCATTTCTTCCTCTATAAGGATTCTTGAACCGAGGGGTCCGTCAAAGTAACTCAGCACTCGAACAGTAGAAGCACCGGTTTTGGCCATACGCCAGTTGTAGCCATAGGGGATTATACACCGTTTTACATAACCAATCAGCATGAAACCTTTTGTGTTCAGTAGATCGCATTCACATGATAGAGCTACATTAATTTACTCGTCCATATTGATTCAAAACATAGGAAAAACAATTCATTTTCCTTATAATTTTAACTCCCATACACCTAATTTAGCCAGGGCACTCCTTATTTGGCCACTCACATGAGAAATCAATTAGATTGGCCAATTTAGGAACCGAAGTTAAATCTCTGGCTGAAACTGGTTCCGTTGGCCTATATTGACCAACGGGATTTTCAAAGCGAAAAAATGGTTTTAGCTCAGTTTTGATATTTACACAGATAATATGGATTTAAAGCTAGCATTTGACATATTTGTAGTATAAATACGGCTTCCCATTTATTTTTTATTGACATTTTCTCTTAGGCTGGCCAAAATCGGTGCTTTTATCCTACTGCGTTTTCTGGACAAGTTTTTGTATAAAATATTGAATTAGTTTATGTTGAAATGTTCTTGAAGAAATTCGTTGAGAGCTTCTTGAAGGACTTTCTGAAGTAATTCTTGAGCAAATCCTAGAACAAATTCCTAACAGAATTTCTGAAGAAATGCCTAGAAAAAATTGCAGAAAGAATTCCTGGAAGAATCTTTTGTGGAACTCTAAAGGTGTCCTATGGAGAATTATCGAAGGAATCCTTAAATTAATTTCTAGAAAGTGAATTAAGATATTTGTCCAGGTAAAAACTTTGAAGGAGTTACTGAAATGCCTGAATTATTTCTAGAAATCCCTGTAGGAATTTCTAAAACAAATCTGTGTACGAATCTATTTGAGAATTTTTCGAAGAAATCTGTCTGTAGGTTTCCTTAGAGAAATTTCTGGAAATTATCTTAAATGTTTCTAGGAGATATCTTTTGAGGAAATCTGTAATCCCTGGAGAAGTTTTCGAAAACATATCTGAATTAATATCTCGGAAATTGCAGATGAAATGTTTGAAGGAATCATTGTGAGAACTTTGGAGGAATTCTTGGAGAAATTTCTGGAGTACCCGTTGAGAAATTTCTTGGAAATATCTGAAATATGTCTAGGTGAAATCTTTGAAAGAATTACTGAAATCCTTGGAGGAGTTTTTGAAAAAATCCCTGAATCATTTCGTTAAAATTTTGTAACTGGAGAAATTCTTTAAGAAATCTAAGAAGGATTTTCTTGAGGAATACTGCGAAGGTATCACTGGAGACATTTTCATGATGAATCCCTAGAGGAATCTCATTGGGAATTTTCGGAAGAATCCCTGGTAGAATTTCTGGAGGAATTCCGGGTGGGTTGTATTTAAATTATTTCTTGGTGAATTCTTTGAAGGCATTATCATTTATATCTTGAAAAAACGATCCTTGAATCTCCCCGATATATCTTCGAAGTGGATTTTCGAGAAATTTCTGAGAGAACTCCTGGGCAAATTCCAGGAGAAATCCCTGGAAGATCCTTTTTAGAAATCCCTGGGGAAATTGAAGAAGTAAATCTTGAAGAATCCCTGGTTAAACTCAAAATTCGAAATTTGAAAGAATGCTTAGATAAATTTTGGGAAAATATCCGAATTAAGTCGAGGGGAAATCTATGGAAGAATTACTGAAATCCCTCCATGAGTTTTCGAAAATATCTCTAAATTATTATGCGGTGAAATATGTCTAGAGCAATTCCTTGAAAAAATCGCTGATGGAGTTTCTAGACGAACTCCTGGAGACATTCTGTGGAATAATCCCTCGAGAAATTGCAGAACTTTCTGATGAAACTCTGATGGAGTCCCTTTGGGAATTTCTTGAAATAATCTATGGAAGAATTCAGGAAGGAGTTTTTGAAGGAATCCTTGGAGAAATTCTTTGAACGTATCAGAATTATGCCAAGGTAAAATAATTACTGAAATCCTTGGAGGAGGAGTTTTTGAAAAAAAATCTGAATTATTTAGCGATGAAATTGTCCTAGAGAAATTCATTGAGAAATCCCTGAAGGATTGAAAATATCTGAATTATTTCATGGTGCAATCTTTGAAGAAATCATTCAAAGAAACACTGGAGCACCTAAATAAGTTTTCAAAAATATCTCTGAATTATTTCCTGGCAATATGTCCTTAGAGAAAATCCTTGAGAAATTCAATAAGGAGCTCCTGGAAAAAATCCTGAGGGAATCTATGGACAAATTTCATACAAATCTTAGCAGGATTCTCATGAGGAATCCCTATTGGAGTTCTTTGTACAAGTAATTTCTGGAGGAATCTCTGCTAGCACTCTGGAGGAATTCCTGGTGGAGTTCTTGTCCCTGGAGAAATTCGTAGAGAAATTCCTGAAAATTTTATAACAAGACTCTAACAAGATTTGTTATTTTTTTTTTTGTAACATGGTGTGTTCTAAAATGTATTGTAACACATTCTGATTTAATCTTGTTATGTATAATTGGAAAAACATTCATCAACACAAATTTCATCAACGGTAGATTCTTATATCTCAATATGATATATTTGTGTAATAATTTTGATATGATCTGCTAGTCGGGATTCTATTAGAGTTACAAAAATAGTAATCTCCAAAGTCTATTTGATTTTGTGAAAATGTGGGCTACTCTAATAGAATAACGCGTGCGTCATTAGAATCGTAATCTTATATTCTTTGAAAGGCACTTGCAAAATTTTGGCGGAAAAATACAAAAACTACTTAATAATAATAAAACAGCCATTGAAGTAATCGTGAAAAAGTTTGGGTTCACTTACCATGCAAGTAAATCATTTTCGTTAATATCTATGCATGTTAATCGACCAACTCCAATAGTCCATAGCATACATAAATGTAAATAAATGGAACGTACATAATTAGTATGAGATTTTATAGAATTTTCAAGTATGAAGTAAGTTTTAGTTTTTCCAGTGTGTGTTTTGAAAAATGTTACGACTTTAAGTAAATAAAAATAAAAAAAAATGTTCACGTCAGAATGAAAAAATATCAAATCATTTCCTTTTCAATGTGTCACAGAGAGGTCAAACTTTTCAGGGCGTTTACGAAAAAAATGTATATGTTTTTTTTAGATAAATGATAAATGGTGATCATTTTCACCTTAAGCATGGATTTTTAATTTGAAGATTGTTTTGTGAACTGAGAACAATATTGGTAAGAAAATTATGTACATAGGCCTAAAAGATTCGTCCTTATTCTTATTTGCTTTACTTGCATTTAGTTTGTTGAAAACACTATAGATAATTATTATTATACCATGCAAGAAAAACGATTTTTTTATAATAAAAGATAAAAACAAGTAACACTGTATTTCAGAAATGACCTTCTACAGATTCTCAATTGAAGGGTGAAGTTCTCAATCTATTACCATCAAGCTTTTTTCATTTGCTTAATTGAAAACCAGCGAACGGTATGATGTAAATGTAAAAGTGCGAAACGAAAGCACCGGTGTTTTCTGCATAATCAATCAATCTTCTATCTACTTGACTCAGACCCATTTGAGGTTTGCAAACCAATTGGATTCAATCATCTCATTGCTCCATTAAAGATACGATACCGTACAGACTATCTCATTGAGTGATGTCTGACAAAGCGTGTCTTCATTCAGAATCAGACTAAGTAACGATGATGTTGATGATTTTGATTGAAAGTCAGAAACTGCACGCCGAGTTTTGAGTAAATGTCAGTTTGTTTTACCAATAAGATATTAAATTCACTGAAAACTCAGAAATTGGAAAGACGTATACGCCTAATACATATATTACATGAATCCTTATTGTGTTTGCAATTTTATGGTAAATTATTTGAAGTTGCTCCCAAGAAAAACAAATTGAAAGATAGTCAGAATATCAAAACATTAGACGCCAGGTATATTTTGATAAGTAAAGATCAGTTATTATCATCAGAGTCACCACAATACCAAATATAGGCTTCTATTTGATTTCGGCTATGCACATCAAGCAAACGCGATACGAACTTAGAACGCTGATCTCAATCCCACTAGTTACATCATCTAAGTAAAGCAAGTGCTATCTTTAGCCTGTAATACGAATAATGGCTTCTCATATAATATGTTCTAATGCCTTTACCGTCGTCCCGGTTCGACTATAACACCAAGCACATCATCCCTAGTGATGTTTCTATTTCTAGAATCCCATTATAATCGAGCGCATGTGTGTGGTGCGGTTGGCAAGTCAATAAAACCATTTTATCGACGTTTGACACAAAATTGCCCTGCACTTTCTGCGGTAGCAACACTGACCATTACACAGCGTATCGAAAATTACATTCTTGCCTGGCTCAAGGATCAAATTATGTGTCTTTAGTAAATTTGGGGTTGTTGAATTTAATGCAGTTCTCAGAAATGTTCCAACACATCACAATTTTGAGCTACAGGCCGCCAAAGTGGTATAAAAGAGTGATTTAATTGATGTTGACATAAAATTTAGTATGAGTATGATTTATCAAACTTTCTAGTGGCATTATCCATTGAACATGCACAATATTTTTGCAAATGATTTTTTTTACATGTTTGCAGTTCCTATACAAAATTCTTTGTTTCTTTTGTCTAGCTAAATATAATAAATTACTTAATCATCAAAAATAAATTTTGAGCATCGAAAGTAATATGAAATTTAATGATAAGTATTGTTTAACACTTAAAGTTCGAATTCTATGAGAAATTAAGCAAATAAATCCTCATACAAGCTGGTAAACTTGCATACAAGTTAATTGAAATCGTCAAATTCTGTTTTTTTTGACAGCCAATACATTAAAAACTAGACGTTCTATCATGTTTTGAAAACCGACAATGGAATAAGCAACCTTTTTTTTTCGAACCTTCTTCTTCTTGGCATTAACGTCCTCACTGGGACTGAGCCTGCTTCTCAGCTTAATGTTCAATGAGCACTTCCACAGTTATTAACTGAGAGCTTTCTTTGCCTAAGTTGCCATTTTCGCATTCGTATATCGTGTGGCAGGTACGATGATACTTTATGCCCAGGGAAGTCAAGGAAATTTCCATTACGAAAAGATCCGACTGGGAATCGAACCCAGACACCTTCAGCATGGCTTTGCTTTGTAGCCGCGGACTCTAACGACTCGACTAAGGAAGGCCTCCTTTCAGCAACTTTAAATTCGGTAAATAGCAATATTTGGAGCTTGAGACGAAACATTGTTCCGTAGTGTTATCGTTTGGCACACGCTGAATGAAATTATTATTAAATTGAAAGCGGATGGGAGGTGTTTGGTCACCGGGCATTCATTGGGAATCACACCAAAGGAAATGGAACATTTCTATCGAAGCAATTAGATTGCAGTAATGTCTGCCCACAGCTAAGAGCATGGTTATGTGATTGCACGTTTGTACATATTAGCAGGGACACATGTTCTTCCATTTGCGATAAGTTACTCAAGCCAACGCAATATGAAAGGATAGAATAATGGTGGGTAACTGTGCGATGGGCTACAGGAAAGAACTGAAAATTCAATTTGAAAGTTGGAAACAATGGAGGAATATTTGTCCTTGTTGGTCACATAAATTTCACATTAATTAATTTAGATAACAATTGAATCAATTTAACACCACAATACTCGGTTCGTGACCGCATTTCTCCAACCACGATTCTGCCCAATGATCGATGCTGTTCTTTTATGCTGAAGATCCTAACCGTAGCCACTACCCAAACTAGGCAGGACAAAGCTTTTTACAATCTCAGCACGAAGAAGATCAGTAACGAAAAAAACAGATAGGTATCTATTAATAGTCGCCAAAGGCAAAACAGCACAGAGCACACTTTGTAAACCGCATAATGCGAACCCATATAGGTGATAATTTAATCTAAATAGCAACATATTCATCGTTCTACCCTTATTTAGCCTCAGGTTTGAGACTGAAGGGCAGCCGATTATCTCGGAGGAACACAAGGTCACCTCTCCGCTTCTGGTAGCGCTTAAAGGGCACAATACTGTGGAGGGCACCCTGGTACTCCACAGCGCCAGCGGTGGGCAAAAGTTCATTTAAGACAATCAATTTTAAAACTGTTATAACTAAAAATGGGTAAATATTTTAGCTAAGTTTGTTCAGCAACATTTAAGCCCATATGCTCAAGGTTCACTGTGTGGTATTTATTCAACTGCTATATTTTTTTTCTAGAAATGTTGATTATTCCACGAAGGTCCAACTTTTGACCCACCTTGCTCTACTTATTGTTCCAAAACACGTATACTAATAAATCTACAACAAAAATATTTTATCCTACGTCTGCTTGTCCCATTTTCTATAGGACTTCCTATATACATGGGACATCAATATAAATCCTACCAATCGGATTAACCAAACTGATTTAGATGATTGGATACTTCCCTCACAACTTGACTTTTACATTCAGATCAAAGACTCAACAGCAAATTTCAACAGTTCTCATCTTTTACCTTCTCGAAAATCACTTCCATCACTGCCGCAGATATCCCAAAAAAAAGTACTCTTACACTCAATTTAATTTATCAACTCATCATTTTTTCTCTCTCTCTCTCTCTCCCTCTCGCAATCAGGGTATTCAAGAAGACGTCATCCAATCAGCTGCTAACACTGTACCTCGGCAGCCGGGAACTGGTGGCCCGGAAAGGAGCTATCGAACCACTCAGGGGTGTCATCTACATCGATCCCAAAATCATCAACGATGCCAAAATCTACGGGCAGCTGACGTTGACCTTCCGGTAGGTAATTTATTGGATTTTTTTCTGACTTTTCGGTACCCTCTTTATTGGAGTTTTGAAGATATTGACGAGCCTCGTCGCTGTGGCGGGGTTGAAATCGAAACCATTTCAGTAATGAGCTGATTTTTCCACTGACGATAGATTCGATTCATGTTTGGGTGAGCAAATGATAAGTTCATGTTGAGATTAAATTTTAATCAGTGTATATTAAACTGTCCCATGAAGTATGTAATTTGAAGCGAAATGATTTTTGTAACTTTGTATCATGCATCTGAAACTATAAAAACTAAATAAACTTAAAAATATCGAAACACATTTTTGACTAAGTTTTTTCTAATCCTATACAAACCTTCAGAAATCGTTCTACTTCAAAGAGAAAACCTTCAAAAAGTTTAATTCGATACTACTCAAGAATTTACTATACCAGAAGTAAATTCATCAGAAGTTTGTTCAAGTTTTCAAGGAATTTCTCAAGGAAATCCTTCTGAAACTTGTTCTGGAATTCCTGCAGGAATTTCTCCAAAGATAGTTTCTAGAACTCCTTCAAGAATATCTTTTAGAAATATGTCCAGATGTTCCTCTAAGGACTCCTTTGGCTTCTCCAGAAACAGCACCAAAAAATGTGCCTTAAACTCTAAAGAAAGGTTTCTTCAATAACTTAAAATATTTTTTCAAAAAATCCCCCACAATTTTTTCTAAGGACTTTTGTATAGTTGTACTACTACGAAAAGGATTGATTGGTATTTCTCAAATATTTCCCCCATGAAGATCTCCAAAAATGTCGTCTAGAATTCTCACTAGGAAATATTTTAGGGATTGTCATAAAAGACTTTCATAAGAAAATGTTTAAAGGATTCCCAGAGATAAAAAATAAGACTTCTTTTCTTCGTCAGATAACTTCTGGAGAATTTCTTTTTTTTAACGGGACATTCTAAGTAAAACTCTGTAATTGCTACTGGAAGAACTTCATTGGAAATTTCTAGAGGAATCCTAGAATGTATTTTGGGAAAACTTCATGAGAATCTTCATAGGCGTAGCCAGGATTTCCATCACAGGGGGGCAAGTGGCCTCAAAACCATATTTGCGAATTTCATCCAAAACGATCATTATACACAACCTCTTCACCCTTTTGGCATGAAACGTTAAACTTTGAAGGTTATCCACATCCTTTTCCCTTCGCAGTTAGCAAAGTGAAGTTCAAAATGCATCTTTTTTCAGTTTTTTATCTGAGTAATGGGTCCATTAACATTCAAACAAAAACCCTTTGATTGGAAAATGCCTGAAGATTCGATTAACAAAAAGCTCCATTTAACGACAGTCAAGCCACGGAAAATAAGGATTTTATAAAGTTTATTTGAAAACTCACAAAAATAAATTTTACATTCATTCTTATAGAAAAAGCTGCTAAATTTCTTAAGGCATATCGCAAGTATTCTTCCAAGGAATCAGACAGAAGTTTCCCCGGAAATGGTCTTCGGATTCAGGTAGAGATTTGTCCAGGATTTGCTTTTGATTTTTCTTTAAGGTAATATGTAGTCTTCAAGAATTAGTTTTTCAGAAAATCTTCAAGATAATTTATCGAATTAATTGCTTTGAAAAGAGAAGGTGAGAGTTCAAATTCCGTACAAAAATTTATTGAGAGATTTCTCAGTAAACTATTCCAATGATTTTTTTTATGAATTCCACCTAATATTTTTAAGAGCTCAACTACCAATACATCTAATTTTCCAAAGATGGCTTCAAATAATTCCTCTCAACTTCATTCAGGAATTACGCTGAAAATCTCTCTCAAAATGAATTCAAGGATATTGTCAATGTATTCCAAGAATAATTTCAAGATTTTTTAAGGAATTATTTCAAATTTCTTCTAACATTTGTCTTGGCATATACTTACTCAAAATATTTCCTAAACACTGCCAACAACTTTCCATCAATTCTATAACAAAATCTGCACCGAGTTCTTCCCTGAGAAATTTCTCTAGAGATTCTCAATAAAACTTATACAAGGAATTATCTTTTTTTTCATAAGTATCTTTAAGAAAAACTAAGATTTTTTTCAGATCGTCAATATTTCTCCGAATTTCATATACAGATTTCAAAATAAATGTTCCCAAGAATGCTCCAAAAATTCATCGAGGAGTTTCTTATGACATTCCTTCTATAAACACTCCAGAAACTATTTCAGAAACTCATCCAAGGATTTACCCAGAATTTTTTCTAAGAATATCCCTCTCAGAAACTTGTTGAAGCCCAGAAGCAATATTCTGAAAAAATCCTACGGATTCTGCAGAGGAAGTTTTGGTGTTCTAAGAATATTTCTAGATAAAAAGCCCTGATAGAAGCATAAGATAAAGTACAGGAAAATCTCTGGAACAATATCTGATACATCTATGGAATGAATTTTATTAGAATATTTGGAGAAATCATTAAAAAAATCTTTTTTTTTTCTAGAAAAACTATTTCTGGAGAAATTTCTACGATTGTATCTAGATTATTAAAAACTTATTACTTTGAAGAATCCCTTTTGAGGTTTGGAGATGTTCCTAGTAAAATTTCTAGGAATATTTCCTGAAGGAATTTCTTTGATAATCTTTGCAGATACTGATTATATGCTCAGAATGATCAAAAAAAAATTTTTCCGCTAAAAAAACAGAAGAAACTTAGTGGAATTTCTGGAGTTCGTACAAAAGTTCTAAGAGTCATTCCTGAACTAAATTTCATGGAGTTATCTATAAATCTCATGCAATTTCTAAAAGAATATCTTGAATTGACTAAGGAATAAGAAAAAACTTCAGTGATTCTTAAAGTGGAATTCCGGGATTTCTGATCGAATTCAACAGGAAATACATGAAAAATTTCATAAAAATATACAGAAGTATTTCATAAAGTATAATCTTAGGCGAATTATTAGAGGAACTTCTATAAACTTTCCTGTAAGTTCCTTGTTAGAACTCTTGAAACAATTCATGAAGCCTTGTGTTTTGAAGAAAGTTCTGCTAGCACTACAAGGCTGCATTCTCAAACAAAAATCTTGAGCTATTCTTGAAGACCCATTGAAGGAAATCGAGATTTACCGAGAGAAACGGTTTCTGGGGTAAACCTAGAAGTGATTATTTATCAAATCATTGAAAAATCTAGAGAAAAACATCTAGAAAAATCTGAGAGGAACTCCTAAGGAATATGTGGAATTATCTCTAATTCATGTTTTTGACATATTATTTGATAAATTCCTGGAACAATTTGAACTTTTTCAATTCCGTTAAATATTGTTGACAGATTACACAAAAGACATATTGCAATCTGTTTGACGATACTATCAAGTGATATCTTGTGAGATCTTGAGAAAAAGCGTAATTGTTTGAAGTTGAAGAATTCTTCAAGAAGCAGTAGCGTAGCTAGGGGGGTGCGGTGGGTGCGGTCCGCACCGGGCGCCGAGCTTCTAGGGGCCCCAAAATCGCAGTACGGATATCTCATAGCATTGAAAGATCGACATAGCTTGTGAAAAACTGGCAATTTGTAAGATCCCAAAAAAAAATGAGCATGACAAGCAGACTTGGATCTGCGATGTTCAGGGGCCCCTTGATTATCCCTTATTTTTAATATTTTAGAGTGGGCTGAGGGCTCCGGAGGACCGTGAATAGGGGCCCCTAAAATGTGGGGCCCACAGTCACGGTCCTACCGGGGCCCACAGCCCAACCTAAATCTGTCCCACATTTTACACATTTTAGGGATAGAGACGAACCAGCCTCGGGCTGAAAATCTCTTTAACCCTTCTACCGGCAGCTTCATTTTTTCCCGCAAAATTCAAATTCAAATCGTTATAACTTTTTTGTTTTTCGATATTTTTGCACCATTTTTTCACAAGTTCTCAAACAACTCTTCTAGTTTAGGAATCCGTGCCGATATTCATTATTGGTGATCTGGTTTCAAAGATATTCCGATGTTCCTTGGGGGACCGAAATTTTCCATATAAAATGTCTTTGGCGGCCATTTTGTTTTTGATCAATTTATCAAAAAATTAAAATATGGACTATATAATGTCAGGTAATAAGGAGCATCTCTGAAAAAAATCATACAAATCGGTTCAGTATTCTTGGAGATATCTGAAAATTACGATATGATGTTTTTTAAAGTTTTTAAGATCTTCATTTGGCCAGCGTGGTTCCAGAAACCTAAATGGTCATTATTTAAGACGGCTGCACCAAATTGCTTCATTTTTTCACAACTTACTTGATGTATTGTTCCGAAGAGTGAATATCCGAATACCGTGCACCCCCGCTAATTTGAACGGTACGTCATGCAAACCATCGGGGTTCATTTTTAATTTGAACATCGTGTTTCTGGTTACCTCTTACACTGTTTTGTTTTGATTATGCGTTCCGTTCCACAGCGTTCCATCTCACTGCACTCCGTTCCATGAGCTAAATGACGTTTGAACCATTTTTAATCTGAACGATGTGCAAATTAGCGGGGTACAGATTAAAAAGTGTTCAGATTAAATGTGGTCAAACCAACGGGGGTACCCGGTACGATTACATTTCTGTAGCCTGAGAAATTACCGGGGGGTTCTAGTTACGGGTCGGTCCCCCAAGGAATTTTGGAATATCTTCAAAACCAGATGACCAATGATCAATATCGACGCAGATCCTAAAACTAGAAGAGTTTTTTGAGAGCTTGTGAAAAAATGGTGCAAAAATATTGAAAAACAAAAAAGTTATAACGATTTTAATTTGAATTTTGCGGGAAAAAATGAAGCTGCCGGTAGAGGGGTTAATAAAGAAAAAAAAAAACATTTTAGGGACCTCCGCGAATATTTGTATTGTAAGTTATTTTTCTTGTTGTTGTTCAATGGATAGCACGCATGAGAAATCCGAGTCTTCTAATAGCTAAACGGGGCCCTAATGTAGATACTTAAGTAGACTGAACTACCTATGTTGAAGATGTTGAGTCTAACTACGGCTTTGGATTCATAATTATATAATACTAGTGGTCCCGGCAAACTTCGTCTTGCCATCAAGTAGGCTATTGAAAAACGCTATGGATCGTCCCATAAAAAATGACAGTTCCGTTCACGCTCGTTTTTTCAACTTTCTCGGTGAATATCCTGGGATTTTTATACACACAAACACGTCGGAAAACTTGAAGAATAAAACGGAAAAATAATCATTCAAATCGGTTGACCCGTTTGGAAGCCATTTCGTGACATACAAACACCACTCCATTTTTATTTATATAGTATATAATTATTATAAAGTATTAATATCTCAAACATTGAAATTTGAACAAAATGTACACTTTTAGCATTTAACTCATGTACAGTCAGTGACATAAGTTAGTAACCAAATGCTGTTTTTCCATACAAAATGCCCGACTTACCGTTTTCGAATTAAATTAAAAACTCTCTCGGTTACTTACTTTTGTCTTTGAAAAACCCTCTGAAACTCTATGTAAAATGACTGCAATGTAATAATTTCCTTACAGGCACAATTTCAAGTTATTTGTAGTTCGTCATCCAAATTTCAGCCAATTCGGACAACCAGAAGCTGAGATACAGCACCCCAAACTTGGGCATTTTGTATGGAAAAACAGCATTTGGTTACTAACTTATGTCACTGACTGTACATGAGTTAAATGATAAGGGTGTACATTTTGTTCAAATTTCAATGTTTGAGATATTCTCAAAAGCATGGATTTTGTAGAATGAGTAAGCCAACGACTTTAGGTCGACTACTGGGGTACAATTTCGAAAAACAAAAATCGCTCGTGTCACGAAAAGTAATTAGATTTTGACTGTTAATAACATACTAACGCCCGAATAGATTTTTGAGATTTTTGCACCAATCGATTGGAAATCTTTCTACGAATCGACTCCTATAATGCAAACTATTGATTTTCATGACTAAACTGTTGATAAATAGGTAAATATCGAGGCATGTCTTATTTTCCATAGAAAAGCACATTGTTCTTGCTGTTATAAGGTTTTGACGTTTGAAGTTTACATGCACCATAATTTCTATTTTCAATAATGTTGAAAAACTGAATGCAGGAAAACAAGTACGACGGTCAGCCTCTTTGACTCATGTGCCAAAATTTTCTAATAAATGTGTTTTGACGTTGGGTAATGTCCTCCGGCAACATATGGGGGTACAATTCCAAAAAACGGAAAATTGAGCATGCGACGAAAAACGGTTTTGACCGCTAACAACTCAGCCATTTATCGATAGATTTTCAATATTTATCCATCAATCGATCGGAAATTTATTCAAATTTATTCAAATGGAGAACACTATTAATTATTAGCAACAAACTTTTGAAAAATCGTAAAATGTTGACCCCTTTCTTATCTAACCCATCACGTTCAAACACATTTATGATATGTGTTTCATTAACTGTTTCTTATGTATTTATTCCATTAGAAATTCGTATGAAATTCCTACGTGTTTTTGATAGGAAGCTGACTCTTTTTCACAAGTGTTACTAATTATTGTCATACGCACACTTATGAATCTCTATCGATAATATTATGTTGTTCACTGAGGAAATCGAACGTATATGGTACATAAGATTTTCTTATGGAATAGCGATATAAGAAGTATTTTGTTTTTCATTCGATAATCTTATAATATTCCATAAAAGACTTATGAAATAATACTAATAGCATAAACAGATATAATTTTATAAGAAACTCTATTTGGTAATTAAACGGTTTGATCGTTGGCTTTTATAAGACAATCTAATGGAGTCCGTTTTTGGTAAAAAAAAAATAATACAAAAATCTTATGAATTACGAGGAGCGATGTCAATAACATAATATTATCGATAGAGATTCATAAGTGTGCGTATGACAATCATCAGTAACACTTGTGAAAAAGAGTCAACTTCCTATCAAAAAACACGTGGGAATTTCATATAAATTTCTAATGGGATAAAGACATAAGAAGCAGCTAATGAGACTCATTAGAAAAACTTGTGTACTTCCATCGATCATTGCGTTCATAATACAAATGAGTGTAATATCATAAGATACTCTTAAGAAGGATCATAGATTTCAATTATGGACCATTAGGTATTCAGAAAATCGCTCATTGAATTTAAGTAAAAATAGGTATTCAAAAGATCACTAATGACAACGACAAGATTTTTTTGTGAATATCGGACGTTTTGTGTTTTACAAGAATCTCATAAAAGAGGGAAACCCAGCCAAGAAAGCAATTCACAAACGTTCTCTTATGAAATTCGTACGTAATTTTTGGCTCCGTGTAGTGGGAAGCGGAAACCAAAAATGTGCGTGGATCTAACGTTCGACCAGAATATCTATTTCAAAAGCAAAAGTTACCGCTCATGCTTCTTCTTCCATCGACCGGTTCTTTTGTTGAAGTGTTAATCGACCAAAAAAATAATAACACAAAATGTCCATAATAGGTCATAATTGACATACAACAAACAGTGTGAAAATTGAGAAATTTTTGCAGAAATTAATTATTTTTTCCGAAATAAACATAAGCAACAAATCCAGGGAACTTTTTCCAGCACTTTCATGTAGAAACTGTACAGAATGTTCAAAACAATGCCAGTAGGACTTTTCTAATAATTTTTGGAAAATATAATATTGCTAGTAATAATCTATCTGGCTTTCCTATATGGTTGTAAATTCATTAAAGGATTTTTAATGAAATTGCCACATAAAATCCGAAATTTTATACCCGGATTTTCTCAAGGATCGTTCAAGAAATCCTACAGAAATCATTCTATGAACTTATCAAGGTTTTAACCACTAAGAAGCCCTCTGAAAACCACTAGAGAGATTTCTTGGCGTACCGTTGGCCAAGAAATCACGTGGGTTTCCTAAGTATTCCTTTACCACTAGCTTCAGGGATTCTTTGTTTTATTTATTTCAAATATATTTTCTGAAACTTATTTTAGGATTTTTCATCTAGTATTTATCTTAGAAGTTTGAATTCCTCGAATAATTGGAAATCCTATTAGATTCATCCATTACTACAATAAGTCCTAATATTCCCAGAAACTTCTAAGTGATTCTACCTGTTTCTTCAAGATTATTTTTATATATTCTAACAAGACTTCTGTTTTTAGGAGTTTCTCAAAAATGAAAAAAAGAATCCAAAAATTTCAGGAATTTCGACAGAGTTCCAAGAAAATATTTTTACTTCAGCAGAAATCCTGCATGTTTTTTAAGGTATATTCCAAAATTTTATCTCAGGATACCTCTATGAGTTTCGCTGGGATTCCTCATAAAATAATATCAATAATAACATCAAACATTTCATCCTTGATTGCCTCCTAGATCTGCATAAAAAACTACAAAAAATCAATGATTTGCGCAATACTAAAGTAGAGCCGTTTCATCACCTATTTTCCTATGAATTGATAAATTTTTCCACGAGCCTTTAAAGCGTTCATCTAGGTATAACCGTAAGCAAACTACTAAATACCGTACATCATACAGAAAGTTATCCAAGAATTCAGGAAGAAAGAAAGAAAAGGTATTTTTGATTCCTAAATCCTCGTACGGTTTAATTTTTACTAGCAGAATATATGTTGACCTTTAAATCACGTTTTTTTAATATTAAACGTTTTTGACAAACATATGTAGGTATGTGTAAGCTAATAAGACATATTTTGCAATCCTCTATTTGAGGGGCCCCCAAATCTACCTCCGCACCGGGCCCCCAAAACCCTAGCTACGCCACTGTCAAGAAGTCAATCAGAACGCAATTATTTTGAAATATGAATGCTCAATTTCCGTGGAATTTTTTTCCATCGGCCAAGGAGGGCAAGGCAAAGCTAAATTCTCTACATGATATCTGGAAAGATCTTTGACAGTCTGATTTTGAGTAAGACTTACTTATTATCTGAGATTTATTATCTGATATTTAGGTACGCGTTTTTTTTAGATATGCTGAAAACAATCTTTGGAAAATCATAACAATATGTTATCGTTCATAGCAAGCGAGTTGATTTTAATTTTTTGCTGTCGGTCATGGGGGGGGGGGCTTTCTCTGCTCACCTCTAGCTACGCATATGAGAATCTTACTGATGAGTTCCACAGGCAATTTATGAATACATTAAAAAATGATTGATCCTAAAGAGTTTTCTGGAGGGCACTGAGTAAAAATTTCTGGAAAAAATCATGCGACAACTTAGAGAGGAACTTTTCTTTCTTCGATAATTCCTATAGATGCTGCTCCTTAGGATTCATCGATATCAGATTCTCTGAACAATTCCCTATTAACAATGACCATCGTGACGGCAGTCTTTGTTGACAAGCGCACGACAAGATTTTTCCAGACTTTTACCCAGGAATTCAAAAGAAAATGCTCAAGAGATTTTTCCAGAAACTCTTAAGGGAAATCTCTGTGACATTCTGTCAAAAACTCTATGGAGGATTTCTCAAGAAATGCCTTCAGGATATTCAATTTAATTCATTAATATCTCCGAACATAGCTCAAGAGTCAAGATTCTCTCAAGAAGTTACTGAACCTGTATTTTTTCCAAAATTCTCCTTTGTATGAATTTTACAATTTTGCCAATATTTTCACCATACATAAGGAATCAATCTACAGAGGCTCCAAATATTTCTCAAGAAATTTTTGAAGATCATTTTTTAAATTCAAGTTTTTCTGTAAAGTTCCTCAGTAACTGCTCAGCGATTTCTCCAGTGCACAATGGTCGATTTTAGATGGATTATGTCTTAGGTGAAATTGTTCGTAATTGAGTTTTGCATCTTCTAAGAGAATAGTTGAAAAGGGTGGGTCTTATTTAGGATTTAATTTTGACTCAATCTTTGTTGTTTGAGAAAATTTGTGGCTACGCTTTTCTACAAACTTTTAGAAATATTTTTTCTGAACAATGTTGTTGAAGACTCCTTTGACCTAACTCTTCATTTGAGCTAAATAAATTGAACCTGCAAGTTTTTGGTCTAACTTTTTCTTTTTCAATTTACGTAAACGTTGGTCTTCAGAAGAGTTGTAGACGAAAAAAATGATACATATTTTTGCTGAACATTGCAAATTTGTAATTTTTGTGATTTTGAAATTATAAGGAAGTTCAAGTGAAAAACTATAAAGTCGCATTAAGAAAAAGTTTAAAATTCAGATAATGTATTTTTTTGTAAACTGAAAAAAAAATCAATTCTAAAAAACACTTAAAAAACTCGAAATTCACATGGAACTCAAAAGATTTAAAAATTATAGACGTGCTACCTTCAGCAAGGTTTATGGACAAAAGATCGAAAGACAAAACGTTGAAAGGACAAAAGGTCAAAAGACAAAAGGACGAAATTACAAAAGGTCGAAAATGATATGCTTGGTGGGTTTTTTTTCCTTCTTTGAAAAAAGATTTTCGACCATTTGTCCCTTCTCTTTTGTTCTTCGACCTTTTGTCCTTTCATCCTTTTGTCTTTCGACTTTTTGTCATAGATTCCTTCAGCAAAGTTGTAGGTTTTAAGTAGATCTACAACTTTCTCGTAAACGTATACTTTCTGGAAAAATATGAAACAACACATGTAAAAATGATGATACGACTTAGATGTACATACATGTAAGTCCCGTTGTGTTCATTCATCATTCAAAGTTGTTTTGAACTTTGTATGGTTTTGAGATTTTATAATTATTTTATCATTACTCAGTGATATACAGAAAGGACCCGATTTTGGCAGCCCCTCGTTGACATTTAGGCTGACAAATGGGGTATCTGATAAAATCGGGACATTTCACTTTTGTTTTGTTTATCAACTTTTGACGTGTAAATATTGGTTTATGGCATTACAAACAGTATCGGCTTTAAAGACCAAAATAAATAACCTTATGTTATAACGAGTATTTTTTCTCTCTTGCCGTTCTCAAGTTATTGTGACTTTTAGATCAAAATAAATATTTTTATATATTTTTACCCATAAAATAGCTCAACCAGGTGTTCAAGTTCATATTGTCAAGTATATCAGTATAAATTAAAGCTAAAGGTTAAGGTATATCGAAACCAAATCTAAAATTTTCCAGAGCACAAATCTAAAGAACCAAACATTTATTCAAGCTGAAAATTTAATCGATTGGTCAGCACCAGCATGTGACCAATCGATTAAGTTTGCACCTTAAACGGTTGTCTGGTTCTCTGGATTCGTGTTCTTGAAAATTTCAGATCTGGCTTCAATCAAACATCTAAAATTGCACTAACACTTCAAAAGCACTAATCTTGCGACGAAACCATTCAAAACAGTGCATTTTTCCTTTTTTCTTTAGTGCCTTTGAATGGGATAAGTTTGAATTTGAACACGGTACTACATGACGAGATATTCTATTCAAAGAAGGCTGACAAAATCGGGGGTAGACAAAACCGGGGGCAAACAAAATCGGGGGCTGACAAAATCGGGTCAGCACTGTAATTGACATATAACTCAAAATGAAACAACTTCAGAAACTTTAGGTGTCAATGTGGCTGCTATTATTGTGATCGAATATAGATACAATGGTACAGACCTGTGAATGTGGTGAAATAATCTAACATCATTGCAGAAGCCAAGGTTACCAAAAATAACCTGTTCACTTGTCTAAGATTATTGAGAGAATAAATGTAAAGTTATATTGCTACTATTTGATTTTGATTTTTTTTTATTTACGTCTAGTAACATGTGATGTAGGTCCTACAGGTTTTGTTTCACTTTTCTCCAGATAGTTGCGTGTGGAAATGTTGTTGATCTAGTTAAAATCTACAACTTTACTGAAGGCAGCACGAAGTTAACATTAAAATATTGTAAGTTACAGATGAATTTAGAATTTTGTAAGTGTATTTTTGAAGTTTACTTTCTCAAGTCAGCTTTTTTGCTGTGTTATTTCTTTTTTTCCACAACTCTTTCGAAGACTACATTCACGTATAACTAAAAACAGAAAAGTTAAAGTTAAAAGTTTCGGGTCCGCTCTAAGTTAAAACTTTCAGAATCAATTCTCGATTACTTTTTCAAATCGACGTAAGTAACTTTCATATGGTTTTGAGAAAATTAATTCAGAAGAATCACAACCTGTCTTTTAAAACTGTTTTAAAATTAATCAACTTTTTAATTTTTTTTCGCCGTGTACATCGCTTTAATTTTGCATACATTAAGCTCGCGTTCAAAAACTAGGGAGTTCCTGTTATTTCCCACAAAAAAAAATTTTACAAAATGATAAGCCGATTTATTCAGTTACTTTCGACGTTTTTCTACCAGTGTAAAATCGGCTCAAGTAGTGTTTTGTTTTGATTCGTGGTTAAGTCACTTTGTCTCTCCATACAGCGGGGCGGCGAAAGTAGTGGTTAGGTTGCGAAAGTTGAGGATCTTACTTTCGTCGTTTTGTAAATCCGGAAATTAATCGTTTTAAAAGTGAAAAATCCAGTTGGTTCAGAGCGCAACGTGTAGAATTTCGTCTGCGAAACATGTAGAATCGATAAAGTAAGTTTGTATACTGTTTTGACTTGAGTCTGTTAGAATAAGTTTTCGAGAATTTAGTAAGTACAAATGAGGAGTTAGAGTGTTTTAGCTAGTGTCTTCGACAAACTTCTTCTTATTCTTTTTTTTTATTTTATTATAGAGACTTTTCCCGAGCTGGTTCATCTCTGAAAAATTGAACTTGAATAAGGACCACCCTGTTCCACTTTTTTCTAAGCAAAACTTAACTACGAATAACCTCTCTGAAAACATCATGCGTCTTAAATCGACAAGAACTGAAAAAAAACACTTTTTTCCTGCTAAATTGTCGATTTGGACCATTGAGTTCTGTTTGATCTTTCGACCTTGACACTTGCTTTTGCCGGGGCGAGCGACGAGGGCAGGATCAAACATGTCGCGCGTTGGTCTAGTAAGTGAAAAAGTGGCGTGATCGGTGAGTTCGGTTGGAGTAACTGAAAAAGTGCCGCGATCGGTTAGTTCTGTTTGATCCTTCGACCTTGACGCTTGCTCCTGGGCAGTGCGTCAAGAAAGCCCGAACAGTTTTTTTTTTTTTATTCTTTTTGGGTCGCGCGCTTATTGTTTTTTCCTGAGTGCTTTTTTATAGCCGAGCAAACGAGTGAAGCCGAAAGTGGATTGTGGCTGCTCAGTCAAGGATAACGGATCAATTGGTGAGCTCGTTTCATGCTACTATTTCTAATCTATAAAATATGTATGACTGCACATTCAATCGTTACAATGGTGGGATGTAAATATGATTTTTCAACAAACTATGGATGGTTCGTCACTGTGAGTGTCGACACAAACTCTGATTCATGATTTATTTATGTTTAACATTTTTTTTTCAGAACACCTCTTATATACTTATATTTTTGTAATTAAAAAAAACTTTGAATGGTTCGACACTACAAGTGTAGACTTGCGAAAGGTTCACTTTATTCAACAAACTTTGGATGGTTCGCCACTGTAAGTGTCGGCATAAGAATAAGAGTGTTCTATGATGTCCCAACCAATCGAGTTTTTTGTTTCTTTTCAAATGAGTAAAATATAATAACACATGTTTTCGTCCTGACAGCTGTAGGAATGTTACATTTAGGTATTTGTTCAACAAACTTTGAATGGTTCGTCACCTCAAGTGTCGGCATAATTTTTCTCTACATAGAAATTGTTCATATCAAATCAAAATATTATATTTACGTATAAGCATGTATATATCTCACAAATCATTGTTTATCATGGTCTAATCGCTTATCAAAGTGAATCCTATGACCCAACGATCCTCCCCATTAACAAACATCCCTCCCAGTAACCTTTGTGGAGATGCAGAGGCAAACACGGTCTCCAAAAAGCAAAGGTTACACACTAACATTCCTTCCCCCAATCCCACCTGACTGCAAGGACGTGGCCAGCGCCGTTATTGACCCTGTATAAATAGAGGCACTGAATTATGCACACTGAAGAAGATTATGGCCAATCCCAGCCGAACTTCTAGTTGATTCTTTGTGCATTTTCACTGACTTCGGTCAATCACGGAATAGCAACCATTGATATGTGTAGTCAGTCTAAGCTAAGCTAAGCTAAGCTAAGCTAAATTGTCGATTTGGACCATTGTTTTAAAAAACTTGATTCGATTATGCTAGTTACTACAGGAAAACCTCCTGAAGTTCTTCCTGGGTTTCTGCTTGTTTCTACCAAAAATACCTTCAGAATTTCGTCCCGAAATATCTTCAGAAATCTCTCCAGGAATTCCAGAATTACTCCAGGAATTACTCAAGAAGATCAACCTGAAGCTTTTTTTGGAATTCCTACAAGGATTTTACAAATGATAATCTGTTGAATTAAAAGCTGCTACATGTATTTTTCCACTATTTTTTTCATAAACTTTTCGAAGAATTTCGTCATTACATTGTACCCCAGTTAACACAAACTCGTATACGATAGCGCATAAGAGTACAACTGTGGAGGCGATATACGTACATGCGCCATAAGGCTGCATGCAAAATGTACGTATATCGCCTCCACATTTGTACCCTTATATCCCATCATATACGATGGTGTGTTTACTGGGACGTTTGTCCAGTCTCTAGCGAGTTATCTTAGAAATATACTGGAATTACTCATGGAGTTCCTAAACGATCTTATAAGATAAATTTCTTGAATGGCCCTTTTGAGCACTTTCTAGTGGGATTTCTGAAAAAAATCCTGGAGGAACTGGCGAAAATTTCCTAAAGATATTTACGAAGGAACTTTTGGAGAAACTCATTGTACTCATTTTCTGTAGGAATTCCCACAGGAGCTCCTGTACGCTTTTGTGAAGCCACTTCTTGAAGATCTTCTGGACGATTCTGCCTATGATTATCTATTCCTGAAAAGTTTTTCAAGCGCATGAAAAGATTTTCTCAAAGAATTCCAACAAGATATTTCTCCAGGGATTCTTTTGCAGAATCTTAATAAGGTTCATGAAACTCCATCTAAAATTATTCAATGAATTGGTCGCATAATTTATTGATTTTTTCTACATAATTTAATTCTTTTATTATTTTAGACATAGCTCCACAGATTCTTTCAAGCAATTCTTCCGAAAAAAAAAAGATTTTTTTCGCGATTCATCCTAAAGTCCATCTCAAAATGATAATAAAGGAATCATTCCACAGAGATTCAAATATAATGTTCCGTGAAAATTTATTATTGGTACTGTTTCAACTTGAAAACATCGAAACGAATTTCCATCATGGTTTTTCCTAACTCTGACTATTCGTGTAAGATTGTGAGCCAATGTTGAACGCAATAATATACTAGAGCTAATGGAACGAAAATTAATTTCAACCTTCAATCGACCTTTCACCGTAACGCATCACGTAAAGGTGTTCGCGTTACGGGTCACTTCGGCTTTCCCACCGACCTTATTATTTTACATCTCGCGTTTATCCCGCTGAACCTTATCTTGGCGTTAATGAATCTGATTTTTATCTTTTGTCAGTTGAGGGGCTAGTTTATTCATGCCATGTCAAAGAAGAGTTGCCACGTTTAACAAGCTAAGAAGACCTTCACATCAGTTCACTCGAAGCTACGATACTAACTGACCCATGACACAAACTATTAAAGTTGACCGTCTGCTGCTGGAGTGATGAAGCTTCTCAAGCCAACAGCTTCAGATGATAGGTTATTTAATGGACAACATTTCCGGTCGCTTGATTCAGTCGACAGGACTTTAAAACTTTCCTGTGATGGGATTCTACCTTCTTCATACAAAGGGGCGGTCCATTAATTACGTAAGGGTTTAAGGGGGGAGGAGGGATCGGAGATTTCTTACGTGCCATACAAATTATTTTTAATTTTCATACAAAAAATCTTACCATGGAGGGAGGGGGGGTTGAAAAACCCCAAAAAATGTTTTACGTAATAAATGGACAGCCCCAAAGGAGAAACTCCAAACCCCACTCATTCGATCACTTTTTCATGTGCTGTAGCTGAAACCAGGACCACGGTGCTCCTTAGACCGATATCATCCGAAAAATCTCCATTATTGTTGTGCTCACCAGTCGTTTTCTAAGGCTAAGTTGCATCTCTGGGGAGAATTTGAAAAAAAAAATCGTAGGGTCCGTTATGAAGTAAAGCCTTTTCGATGGTATGAGTTGAAGACTTATAACTCAGTGTGCGATTGCCTTCCACAAAAATATGTTTCTGAGCATGAGCATGAGCATGATTGACCACCCGCAGTTGCTACTCCGTTACTGCAAGAACAGAGGTTCTTAAACAGGCAACCAACAAACGATTTTCAAGATCAGTAGCGTCTTCAATGTGTAAGTACTGGTACTGGGCAAACAATAACGGAGCCGGCTGCGTCCGAATGGGGATTGAAAGGAAATGTTGACGTGTTACTTGCGTTATGGAAGCCGAAGAGTCCTCTGCACTTTCATAAGAAAACACTGGGAGTTTGCATATGGTAAATGATATAGATATAATTTGAAATGAATAAGCATATACACTAATGATCCATGAGGATACTACGCGAATCAGACACGATCCTGATTTCGCTGCTCGCTCCAAAAGTGAGCATATAACAGCTTCAACTGACCAAACACTATTCTTCTCCACAGAAATATATGTTGTTTTAGCCAAAACAATTAACTTTGCTGAACATGTTGATAATATACAAATGATTTTTTCTTGTTTTGGTCATAAAATGAGAGTAAGCACAGAAAAAATGAAGATTTTTTTTTTTTGACAATAACGGTCTGGGGGGGCGGACCTGGTGTAGTGGTTAGAACACACGCCTCTCACGCCGAGGACCTGAGATCGAATCCCATCCCCGAGATAGTCACTAAAAATTTCAGTGACGACTTCCTTCGGAAGGGAAGTAAAGCCGTTGATCCCGAGATGAACTAGCCCAGGGCTAAAAATCTCGTTAATAAAGATAAAAAAAAAATAACGGTCTGGGAAGCACCTTGAAGACTAACATGGGAAGACCGTCGACAGGAAAACGGAAAATAGAAACAGGATACTCACAGCAACTTGAAACTTACACCGCATTAAACAGTTTTCAAACTGTTCCGATTCACTCCCACATCCCCTATTTCCTCCATGGAATTGACTTTCGATAGTGGTACTTCTCGCGTCGGAACTCACTGTTTCCCGCAGACAGTGTTTCGTAACAGATGCTGACATCTACCTCACAAGTGGCAATAATTGCTAGCGAACCCCAAAGGCCGCTCATCCGTCCCTCCGAAGCACAGTTCAATCGTCTCTGGAAACGCTGCTTCTGATAGGTTGTCAATTAAAAATTATCTTTCACCGGTTTTTCTCTCTCTTCACTTTCAGATATGGCCGCGAGGACGAAGAAGTAATGGGTCTGAAGTTCTGCAATGAAGCCGTCATCGCCTTGCAGCAGATATGGCCAAAGCCTATTGGGACCGAACCGGAAGCCCTAACACCTCTGCAGGTTGGTATCCATTGTGCGATGGAATGTTCATTTCTAGTCTACGCAATTACGTCCAATTTTGATTCAGATCAAAAGAAGTGCTCGGTCGAAAAGGTGAAATTTTGACCATCATCGAAAAGGGAACCGTATAACGGAGTCACGTTGGTCTTTTTTAGATTGTTCTCAAATAAGGAGAGTGACCCAGTGGTTTCTACTCATAACTTAATATTAAATTGAATTGATAGAAATGCCATTGTCCAATAGCAAGACTTTATCGCTAGTTTAATAAACACCATTGGATCAATGTTACTCCATTTTACAGTGAAAGGAAATGAATCACGTACTTCGCTGTTTCCCCATGTCTGCACATCGAAATGGTGTCCGATTAATGACCTAAATTTCAAAACATCCTACCCCATTTCAGATGATTATTAGCAAAAAGTTTATTACCTACCTTCCAAGGAAGTCGGTCGGTTTCCTTATAAAGCATCTTCTAGTGATTTCTTTAAGAATATTTTCAGGAGCTCTTCCAGCAATCCTTGCAGAGATCCTCCACAAACTCTTCTTGCAATTCGTCCAGAAATAAATAATAATACTAAAATAATAATAAATCAAATAAATGACGTATTCATTATTTTTCTACGGGAAATTCAATGCAACAATCTCCAGTAATTTGGGAATTTATCCAAATAAGGTTCCACAATTTTCTCCATAAATTTTCCACCAATATTACAACTGGTTTCTCCAGTAGTTATGTTGGCAAATCTTCCAAAGCTTTCTACGGTTCTTTTGGAACAATTCTCCAAGTTTTATTCTATAGTTTTTGAAGAAATTTGCCAAGGGACTATTCCAAGAACCCGTACAAGAATTCTTTAAGGTGAAGATGAATCGAAGCCAATCCTCATTTTTTTCAGAGCACACATCTGGAGAACCAAACATCCGTTTAAGCTGAAAACTTAATCGTTCGGTCTTCAGCTGGAGGTGACCAATCGATTAAGTTTTCTGCTCAAACGGGTGTTCGGTTCTCCAGATGTGTGCTCTAAAAAAATGAGGTTTGGCTTCGATTCATCTTCACCTTAAAGAGTCCCTATGCTAATTTTTCCAATTCTTCGTTCAGTCATTTTTACGAATTCATCAAGAGATTTGAGTCAGGAACGTCTCAAAAATTCCTCCAAATAATATTTCATAAGTTAGGATTGGATTGAACTGATAATACTATTGTCCAAAACCAAGAACTTGTCGTTCATTTAATGAACCCATTTGATCAATGTTACTCCGTTTTACAGTGAAAGGAAATGAATCACGTACTTTGCTGTTTCGCCATGTCTGCACTTCGAAATGGTTTCTGATCAATGAGTTAAACTTCAAAACATCCTACCCCATTTCAGTTGATTATTAGTGAACATTTTATTACCTACCTTCCAAGGAAGTCGGTCGGTTTCCTTATAAAGCATCTTCTAAGGAAATTGGTCCTATAAACAATATATACAAAATACTCACTGATTTACCTACTTTTCCGCATTTCTTGTTGAATGGTAGAACCTTTCCTCTACTCAGGAAGATATCCAAAGAAACAATAACGTGTTAGCATTTTTTTCTTTTTTCTTTATTGTTTATACTTTTATCAGTATTATTTTAAACATTACATTCATTTCTTATATCCAGGTGTTCTGTGCTAGACAACACTATCATCCTAATTGGGTAAAACTAAATTAAGCTTTAATAACCATTTTGATAATAACATATTAGGGTACCCGTCCTATTATGGAGGACTTAAGCACGGTGTTGAAATTTAAATCGTATTTCAGTGTCTAAAACCCAAATATTGTAGTATTTTGCATTTTGAACTGTTAAAACTATCCTTAATCTGGAGTATAGTAAAGTAAAAAAGCAAATTTTGGAATCAAACATACATTTTTTTAACATAAATCTGAAGCTCTTCCTCTGTCCTATTATTGCGGTATTTCGTCCTATTATTGCGGTAGTGCCGTCCTATTATTGCGGTATACCAAAAATCATAGATTTTATTACATTCAGTATACATTCAATGCCACACAATGTTCTAGCATTGAAATTATGCTCCCTCCATGTTAATGACACTGCACGGTACTGTCAGTTTGTGTGACTTTGGACGTATCTATAAAGAAAACGAATTAATTACTTTATGTCACGATTTGAAAACAAATCAACAGAATCGAATGATTTTCTGCCGGTTTCGTCTCCTCTTCCGTCGTAGCTGGACAATGTTAACGCAAATAGACAAGGTTCTTCCATCTAAGACCACTAGTCGCAATATAAGAAATGATTTTTTGACTCAAATATAATCACAATTTTGGTGCTTTTAAAAATATTTTTCACTAGTTTTCACCAATCCAATGCAATTTCAAAAAATTGCTTCCTTGCAATCATCTTGTATTTTATTTTTGCAACGCATTTTGGTCATGTTTTCCGATTTTCAATCAGTTTACGTGATTTTTCGGTAAAACATTGTGTTTATTTGCAATATATTTGTAAAAAAGAGCAACTACAGGGTAAAGATAAACAGATATCTTTTGTTTGACCAGATAAATGTATGAATGACACAAAATTATGTTACAAAATAGTACCCTAATAATATAATTAATGTTTCCAGCAATTACATTTAAAATGAGTATTGAAATATCGGATGTTTGAATGTGATTTCAGATACCGCAATAATAGGCAAACAGCTATTATCATTGTCCTATCTTGTAACTACATCCTATCATGTAACTACATCCATACTGAACTGATATACCCACTGCATATAATTGTTTTGGTTCTTAACTTAAAAATTCACGGTTATGAAAACCCGTCCGTAAATAGATGGACTGGTTAAAAATATAGGCTTTTATTGATGCATCATTTAAAACTGTTCTTTTATCGATCAAAATCGTTTAATTTTCAAAGTATTTATCTGGCACAGCTTGGGAACACTATAAGCTTTCATCATCATCAATAATATCCATAGAAAATAGAGTTTTCGATTAATAATGAGTGTTTAATTCTAATACCGCAATAATAGGAAATACCGCAACAATGGGCAAATTACCCTACTTTTAATTTGCCGTAGCGATGATGAATTGATGAATTGATTTCACCAGGATATAGGAGAAGAAAAAAGTTTTCACTCAACTTAACCTACACTCTTAAAAATAATGAAAATTACTGTGGATGTAATTCTGGTTATGAGTGAATGACGCATGACGTATGTGAAGGAACGACACAAAAGCTTGTCCTTGAAGACGTGTTGAACAAAAAATGTAATTTTACATGATAAAGGACACGGAAACGATGGAACTGTGATTGACATTTTCCGAATCAGACATTAACGTAGTTAGAATTCGACACAAATTTAAGTCATTCGTCTCGCTTCTTTTATGTGCATCCAAGAGACGTAAAATCACATGAATATTTGGGACTGTGTAACTTAATCAGTCCCCCAGTAATTTCAGGAAACCTTCTTTTGATTGAGAATCCTGAGTAACTTGATTTCCAATTGGACTAGTGAGCCTCAAATTTAAATTGTGCGCGCTTTCAAACAATAGCATAGCAAGTTTTTGAGTTTTTTTTTGCAATAAGTTAGTATTATTCATTAAGACCATGATGTCGGATGAATCTTCAATACAAATACAAATACAATACAAATAATTTGTTTTTTTCTCTCAAGGCCGGGATTGGTTTTTGAGTTTTTTTTTTTTCAAAATTTTACATAATTTCTAAGAGGGCTTGCTGCCCAGTGCATTGAAAAGGCAAATAGGCAGCTTCTTCTTCTTCTTGGCATTAACGTCCTCACTTGGACAGAGCCTGCTTCTCAGCTTAGTGTTCTTATGAGCACTTCCACAATTTTTAACTGAGAGCTTCCTTTGCCAAATTGCCATTTTCGCATTCGTATATCATGTGGCAGGTATGATTATACTCTATGCCCAGGGAGGTCAAGAAAAATTCCATTACGAAAAGATCTTGGACCGAACGGGATTCGATCCCAAACACCTTCAGCATGGCTTTGCTTTGTAGCCACGGACTCTAACCACTCGGCTAAGGAAGGCAAATAGGCAGCTATGAAAGTATATTTCTTCTTCTTCTTTCTGGCGTTACGTCCCAACTGGGACAAGGCCTGCTTCTCAGATTAGTGTTCTTATGAGCACTTCCACAGTTATTAACTGAGAGCTTTCTATGCCAATTGACCATTTTTGCATGTGTGTATCGTGTGCAGGTACGATGATACTCTATGCCCTGGGTATCGAGAAAATTTCCTTTACGAAAAGATCCTTGACCGGTGGGATTCGAACCCATGACCCTCAGCTTGGTCTTGCTGAATAGCTTCGAGTTTACCGCTACGGCTATCTGGGCCCCATGAAAGTATGAAGTAAGTATGAAAGTATGAAGGTATATTTATCAAGCTGTATTTCAAAAGAAACACCCAAAGTTTCAAAAACTTTGGTATCCAATGACGAAAAAAGTTGAGCTTTTATACGCCTATGAATGATGATAGCAACTCCACCACATGTTCCATCCAGTCGATCATTCCCAACGCATTCTCTTTTCATTGATTTCAAGCATTACTGCGCTGCAAATTTTTTATCCGTTCTGTGGCGTAGTAGTTTTGCCTGTTTAGAATACTGGGGAGTTGGGGAAACGAAGCCCACCAGAACGATTTTTAGGGAAGCTATCAAGCAGTGTTCGTCGTTATTTGGCAGCGATATATCCAGCTCGGCAAAGTAGGGTGCATGGGGCAAGAAGGACACCCGGGGCAAAAGTGCCACCTCTAATTTCACGTAGTTCAAATCAATATTTTGCTGTTTAACGCAGGGTAAGTATAAATTGAGTTATAATTGAGGGTTGTGTAAATATTACAGGTAAAATTTATTTAGTTTAGTACAAAAAAATAGAAAAATGTCTTTAACTCACCAACGCACAATATGCGAAATATTATAAGAATGTAAGACTGGAAAACAAGGTTTGACTGCCAATAAATACAAAACATATTGATGATTCCGCACAGTATTGATGATTTTCAATTGTTTAATATAGCTGTGAGGAATTTTTTTCGAAAAAGTACTTTTGACATTAAATTTTACATATATAATAACAGTATGTCTTATGGGGCAAGATGGACACCGCAATTTTCTCATATAAAATCAAATGAATTTTTATTTTTCTTGTTTAATATTGCATTAAATCAATGTTTCCTACTAAAAACCATCTTGGACATTTAAAATGGTTTCTGAAAATTTTTACTATTATTGTTACAGTCAAATAAGATGAAAACTAAATTAATTTCGTAAAATTACTTATTAACTACAGTTAACTCTCCCTTACTCGATATTCCGTATCTCGATATCGAGTTAGAGAACCATAGTAAAAGTTGGTATTCATGGCCAGGGTTGGGAAAAATCTTGAAATTCACTCTACAGTAGCCAAGCAAATCCAATCAGTAGAAGCATTAACCTAAGAATGCTAATATCGCTACTGTTCGTGTTACCAACATCTAGTTTGCCACGCGCTGACAGCCTGAGTACCGGGCCTCAAAGTGTCAAATCAATTTTAAAGACCAAAACAAATAATTGGCATTTGAAAAACAGCGAAAACTCATAACTGAAGGTAAAAATAATTAAAATCAGTTTTATGGTAACAGCGCCACTAGCGTTCTACTACTAATATTTCTATTATCCAATCACAGTCAGCGAAGCCAGTGAAACTCACGCCCACGCAAAAAGCCTTGAAAATAGCAAAACACCCGTTGCTATGGGCAACCCAGAATTACTGTAGAAAAATGTTCTATTTCCCGCTGCATTTCCCGCATTTAGAGCCTTCAATGACACTCATGATTTAGAAAATTCGTGCACCCAACATAGGCTACTTGATGAGATTCACGTTTTTGAACTACTGTACTGGGAGAGCCACGTGATTTTCGCTAAAATTCAAGCCTACTACTATTACCATTCCCAGCACTGTTCATGGCTAATTCGATGGTCCCTTGGATCGCAGTTACACTGGTTTTGTGTTCTGTAACTCGATACCTCCCTAACTCGATAGTCCCTTCAATGTCGAGTAAGGGAGAGATGACTGTATAAGTCATCTTTTAACCCTCAGTTTTTATCTTTACTTACTCTACAATTTATCGTTTAGGCGGGGGAATAATAATATACAAAATGTGTGGCATTTTGCTCTGGTGGTCTTCTTTCCCCATACGAGTGACACGCTTGCCCCGTGCCTCGTTTAAAAACCTCATAAGAAGGGACATTTTCAAAAATCTCAAATCATCATGTGTTTCTTATATTTTTGAAATCTATCGATAACATCATTTAGAACAAGAGGTGAGCTTGTCCCTACACTGGAATAATCTTCAAAAATTGTGCTAATCAACCATGATTTGAACCTATATATCTTAAGGTGTCCTTCTTGCCCCCAGCCCCCGTATGTGTCAGTGCAACGTCCTGCACGAAAGGTGTGTTGACGCTTGTCAAGCTGACCGCTTGACTCTGGCTCCGTAATCAAACCGCGGTTGATGATGTGCTCAAACAGCAGAAAACTCGCCACTTCGCCATATTTTATTGAGCAGCTCAAGAAGCGTCATCTCTACAGACAGTGGGAGGCGTTGAAGAAGAGGGTACCTTATGTAATCGGCACCTGTTGAGGCAACTCGCCCTTTGTCGAGAGCCCACAGATTTTCGGCTAGGGTAATATCGATGTTATACACTTCGCCGGCATTGGGAAAAATCCATGGCCTCTCATTCAGCTGCCGATTTCGCCATCTGGAACGATGGAGGGTAACTTGAACCTATCTCTCGCTGTAGTACGTCGCCAGTTCTTCTCCTGCTTCTTCAAGATTGTCCGTAGATCCGTCCGCTCTCTTCTTGAGTATAACCGCTGCTACCGGTTGCCGCGCAGTGCATTAACCGTATACCATAGTTCGCTCGTCGTGATATTTTCGCCACAAAATCTTCCCACAGTTGCTGCTTGGCTTGATTGTCGTGTTGTTCGATGATTGGACCTTCCGGGGATGGACACCGTTATCGGAAAGTGGTCGCTGTTGTGTGTGTCAGATAAGGTCCGCCAGGTGAACCTTCACGCCAGACTGGTGTTACCCGCTGCCGGGTCGATGCGTGTAGGGGACCCGTCGTTCAGGATCATCTGTTGTTTGTCCAACGTTGTTTCGGCAATAAATCGGCCAAGCGCCTTCGACTGCTGAGAACCCCACGCGAGATGACGCGTATTGAAGTCCCCCAAAAGAAGAACAGGACCCTTTAGATGCTGAAACAGGTATACCATTACGGTTTGACATTGAGCTGCACTCGGTGGTATAAATACCGAGATCACGGTCATCTGGATAGATGCAAAGATGCGTGCAGCGACGAGGTGCAAGCTTTGTACACGCTCGAAAGGTATACCTTCCCGGATAACAAGGCCTACCCCGTGTTGCCAGTAGTTTGTGTTCCTCGACTGTAGCAGCAACGTGTAGTTTCTACCAACGTAGTCTGGCGGAACAACAGGCCGGTTCACCTTGGTCTCCTGCAGAGCTACGACGCACGGTTCGAGGTTGGAGATGAGTATCTTTAGCTCGCTGATGTTGGCCTAAAGCCCACGGATATTCCACTTGAGATCGAAGCAGCCCCCAGAGCGGCAATCGGTTGCTGATCGTGTAGTAGTGGATGACGAGTTTGAACTGTCACTTGCCTGTGACGACGCTTTGTCCAACAATACCAGCTGCTGTCAAAACCATTACACTAGTTCTGCCAATACCGATAACAGCCAGCACTGGAGCAGCGTTTTGTGTAATGTTTCTAGGATGAATTCTCGAAGGATAGTGGTGATGCGACGTGTCCTGAAAGAACATCAGGCGCAGCAGCAACCGCAGCAAATAGATATGACTGATCTGTGGGACGTTTTATCCCACAGTGGCAGCCATTGCCGAAACTACTACACGACTACTTCGAGAAACACCGGCAATAGCCGGCACTGAGGAAAGACTTTGTGTACTATCGACGGTGAGTTGCCACACTTGCGTCGGAAGAGGTACTACACTTTCCCTACTTCCGAACCGAAAAGTCTCAAAGTCCGTGTTCGTGCGAGGGTCGTCGTTATTTTCCTAACATTGTTCGAGAGTGGGGTTATCGGAAACGCTGGTTAACTACCTCAGACTCTTCGCCGGAATACTCCATCTGAGTCAGATCATGAGTGCTGGGGGTGGTCTTCATCGGGGGCGGGCTGTAATCTGGCAAGGTGGCTGGTTTCGGGTTGACGAATTTCAAAGATCTTCCGCGCTATGTCTCCTGAATGGCAAGGGAGTTATTCCTTGACTGCTTCACAGGGCCAGCCGTCGAGCTGTGGCAGGGATTCTCAACTACAATGGTTTCACTCACGTGGTGCGTTTGCTCTTGACTCGATTGTTTCTTGACTTGCTTGATGGAAGCCATCATCTGCTCAATCCTCTCGTCTTTCTTCTTGTTATCCTCCTGTAATCTGGCGATTTTCTTATCTTTTCGGAGCATGGCCACTTCCAGCTCCTTCAGCTTCTTCTCAAAAGCGCTCTGTTGACCACTACCTGGGCGAAGCTACCTGTTTGTTGCTCCATACATTTTCTGGCCTCCGAAAAGCTCACCTTTAGTTTAATCATTGCCTACATTTAGGAGTAAAATGCTGTTTTGGAAAGATGATCATTGCAATAAAATGGTCAAATATACGAGTTATAATGTCTTCTACTACATTTTCGGAATCATAGGCGCCACATTAAGTTGATAAGGAATTAGGTCCGATTTGTTATATGGTGGTCAATTTCACTCCAATTAGTAATTTTCTAATTTAAAGCATTTGTTATGATATAAAATGTCATTTCATAAAATATATATCAAAAACTGTCGTTGGAGTGTGATTGGGCCTAAAATGCTTAAGTCCTGATACATTTTTAAACAACTTTCGCAATTTTACTTCAAATGTAAAAATTACAATACGTTCCGTTCATGCGTATTGTATTGGAAAATGCTGAACAAATAATTGAAATTCGTTTGTTTTCCTTTGAATAGTAAACGTATGGAAATTAGCCCAATCTCACCCCTTCAAGGTGACATTGTGCTAAACAAATTGATGCACAATAAGGTCAGATCAAGAAAATCCTTCTATAGAGCTGTCCAATAAGATTTGATATGATGGACATGTATGTGAGATTTTATAATAGATTTTTTCAACGTATAAATGAGATTTTCCATTAAACATTTTTCAAAAAAGGCCTTATTTTCAAGCTTTTCTCAACGATTCAAAAAAAACTAACTACTAACTCCAGGTATTTAATTTTTTGATGTTAGCCGTAGATAACTATAGATAAAATTTTATATTAATATTCCCAATACGTCCTTAGAAATTTTAGATTATGCTTTGGCCTAATGTCATCTCCGCTAGGCCCAATGTCACTCCCGAAGTGTTATTTCATGAGAAGTTAATTCGCTACACTGATATAGAACAACGATGTACCGTTTTGCCGAAATTAAGTTGACATTGTATCAGTTTTGTTGGGGGGCAACGTGGCGTAGTTGGGTACACGTTCAATTTATAAGCGAATGGTCATGGGTTTGATTCCCAGCCCTCTCAGCAAAAAAAACTTCGTCAGCCCGCTCAAGTACAACACGAGCCCATCCGTCCAACATCACTTCCGTCTGTAAGCGGACTGACATCTGACCCTTCTCTGAGCGAATGCTCAACTGCACCCGGATGAACACGGCAATCAACAAAATAGGCCAGGGGAAGTGGTTCACCTAGAGTGAATTTATAGCAGAGAAAAAGTAGATTTTGTATGAATTTTGACAGGAAAATGAATGACAAGTTCATCCACTTCTCCTGGCCTATGGCTATGAATAAAGGATCTCTCTTGGACTGAGAAAGCATCCCTGCGTGCTCTTCGATCTACCTGCGAAAAGTGGAGAGCGCAAAGAGACAGCGACGCATCAGATCCAAAAATAGATTAGGTAATACAATAGTGTGAATTTGGGGCCTTCCTTAGCAGAGTGGTTACAGTCCGCGGCTATAAAGCAAAGCCATGCTGAAGGTGTCTGGGTTCGATTCCCGGTCGGTCCAGGATCTTTTCGTCATTGAAATTTCCTTGACTTCCCTGGGCATAAAGTATCATCGTACCTGCCATACGATATACGAATGCGAAAATGGCAACTTAGGCAAAGAAAGCTCTCAGTTAATAACTGTGGAAGTGTTCATAATAACACATAATAAGCTGAGAAGCAGGCTCTGTCCCAGTGAGGACGTAATGCCAAGAAGAAGAAGAATAGTGTGAATATAGGCGTTGTGCTCTATAGTGCAACACTTCAATCGATCAAGTGATGCCCAATGGCGAAATAAGCTTTCAAATTAAAATATAAGTAAATTGAGAATAAAAAAATATGTATCAATTCCTAAGGATAATATAACAAAAAGGTACAAATGAGTTATCAATTTGCTGCTGGTTTACGGTATATATTTTCCAAATGGAAAGAATCTAATCCGTTTTTAGTAGATCCAACTTGATAATTTTCGACAAATCGGCTATAGTTATGTCTTCCACGATGAAAATATAATTTTCTATTTCCGGAAATTATGAAATGATAGTAGAAGCCAATAAGAGATATCATCCACATATGCGTTAAAAATCCACAGATTAAATGAATAAATCCGCAAACTGATGTCCATTTAGCAAGCAAACCGTTTGCCACTGCTAATTGGAGAAAATTTCTCGCCGCAGAAACTGGCAGACCACAAGGCCGCGTCCGCGCCGACATCGTCGTCGTCCCTTTGATTCCTGCTTCGAACGGCAGAGCGTGCGGATTACAAAGTTTAATTAATTGCCAACCACCGTCAATTTATTACTTCCCGTTATCCCGCCATCAGGAGCAGCAATGAACGTGGAAACATTTTCTGAATTAATCTTCCGTTTTCCCAATTTAGGGTTACCATCCGTTCTGATTTAGCAGGACATATCCTGATTTGGAACTGGATTTGAAGCTTCTTGATTGATTTTTGATATGTGTCCTGATTTTCCTGATAAAATAATTTCTAAATACCTTAGTTCAATAAACAGCATTTGTATCTAATCTTTTGGTATTTCAGTAAAAATTGTTCAGCAGTACATTCAGCTGAGCAGAAATTCTATTTCAATTCTATAATACATTCTAAGACGGAAAACAACAATAATTACAATGTTTACATCCAAATAAAGTTGACTATAATCATAAAAACGACCGTACAGTTAGATTAATTGATTATTATCTCTCACCGTATTGGATTCCGCGCTTGAAAAATGCTTAAAAGTTACACTGAAATGAACTCATATTTTGGGCGGACACTCAGAACTTAACCTAAAATCGAATGGGCGGAGAGGAGCAAAAACGATGTTTTGAATCACTCTACTTTCTATCTGGTAACCCTATCAAGATACAGAGATATATTATAAAATATCAAAATATCGTTTCATCCAAAAAGTTCCTAAATGTTTTTGTATATGTTTTGATAGTGAATGATGTGAATTGTGAACACAACTTTGTTGAAGTAAAAAGGGAGAAAACGAAAACAGGAAAAGTCACAATCCATTTTTCATGGTTTTATTGATATCAATATATACCGTTTTGACTCATATTCCGAACACTTAAGGCCAACAGTGACTTCAAATGTATCTGATTGACATAAATTGACTGATATTTGTGTAAATTTTAATTTCTCCGCAAAGTCTAACTGTTAGCTGTTGGGTGTACCGGTAATAATGTTGATTTAGTTAGTTTTAGTATTGTTTTTACGTAAAAGTATGGAACCACATTTTGATTCAAATGCCGAATACTGTGCTTATTCTGTCTCATATTCCGAACACCTTGATTCAAATTCCCAACAGCACGAATAATTCGTATTCAAATGAATAATTTCGCAAATAAATTTATCTGAGCTTGTTCTACTGGTCTCAAACTAGAGAATCATCACTACTCCCGCGGAATAAATTATATCGGAGGTGTTTAAATTAAATTGCAATTGACTACCATTTCCTTGTTATTTGGTGACATATTTCAGCGAAACATTTCAATAAAATCGCCATACAAAAACCGACTGTTCGGAATATGAGTCTGTTCGGAATTTGAGACAAAACGGTACTAGATTGAAGGAACTACGCCTTCCATCGAATATGTTCGGATCGGGTACAAAAATTTTAAAATTGAGCCATTTTTTTGTATAAAAAAAATAGTTGTTTGTCTTGATTTTCAAACTCAACCAGATGGTCACCCCCATACTCACCTCGCTCAGCTCACTCTGCGTCATCTCCGCATTGATCAACGCGCCTCCGTCAGTCAGCGACAACGCGAGCGGATACCTTATTAAAATTCTGAAACACTTTTTACCCCCTTCTTGCGCCCCAACAGGAAGCCCTTCTGGATAGACTGGGAAAAAATGCAGTTCCTTTTGCGCTGGAAATTGGCACACTGGCACCACCTAGCGTGCAGTTATTACCGGCGAAGCGCTACACCGGGGCACCCATCGGGACCAGCTACGATGTGCGAGTTTACACGGGTAAGTGCATTTCAGCCATTCAGTTTCCCTTGCGAAGGACTAAGCGGGGGCGGTTCAGGATTCGCTGGCGAACACACTGGACAAGGAACAGAATTTAGCTGGCCAAAACATCTAGAGCTTTTGGAGTGCATTTTTTTTTGTGTTGGTGTCTTTGGAGACTTATTTTGGATTTAATTGCTCTTCAATTTGATAAGCTGTATATTACGTCGCATCGCTGCGAAGCAATTCATTTTGTCATAGAACGTTCTAGAGCTTACATGTATTCAGTGAAGTTTTAGAACGATAACAACGTTTGATATGCTGCTGAAGATATCATTGTTCTAGGACTTTTATTAACAAAGTGATAAATATAAATAACACTAGATTGTTTCGTTTGTTTATTGTTAACGTCAAAATCGTAAATTGTTTCATTTTAAACAACAGGCGTCAGTTTTCGATGTGTTCACTGTGTTTCGGTTGGAGAATAGAATACAGTGAACACATTTTCATGTAAATTTTCTTGATTTTGAACGAAAAAACTGCTTTTATAAATTCCGAAATCAATGACGGATCCTGCCACCTTAAAAAAATATTGTATAACTTTTACAACACACTACTTTTAGAACACGTTTATTCTTCTCGAATTTTCTTTTTGTTGTTTGACAAGAAATAGATCGAGCGGTAATACAGTGGGGATTCGCTCTTTAGGGGTCCGCTACATGGAATGACTCGTTGGTTGGATGTTCACTGGTTGGCAAATATTCAACTAAAAAGCACTCGAACGTCAAGAGTAGATGTCAAATAGACTCTGACGGCTGAGCGCCGTCATTGAAATCTCCATTGAAGTCTCCATATATAGAACTAATGTGCATGTATATGTGCGTTTCTTGACGATTTGCTTTTTAGATGCATGAGTCTTGAGCATTTTTACCTGATGTCAATCGTTCCAATTAACGAGTCGGATTCGCTAGATGGAAGGCATTCGTGTTCCAACCAGCGAATCCCCACTGTAGAACAAAATACACTGTAAAGTGGCATGTGTAGTTTTTACTTCTTATATCACCATAAGGAAACGCAGGACTGTTTGCGGCAGGCCCATGACATGGTGTCACCACAATATTGCTGTGTGCGTTTGAAACGCAAATATCAAATGCGGAAACACCAAACGCGGTAAGATTTTCCACAAGAAATGCGATGTCAAAGTTTGGTTTTTCTATATAGGTCAGCGATGATTTAGATAATCGTTACTAGGAGTCCTTTGATTGGTTTGTGTTACCGCATTTGGAGGATATTGAGTCAAGATTTGCACCTCAAATGCAAACAGCAATACTTGAACAGAAATTCGCTATTAGATTTGCGATCCAAGTGACCCAATCGGCGTCCAGATTTATCCCATGACTGACTGAATTTCCGAGAAAGGCTTGTCTTGAAATAACCAACGTCAATAGTGACCCAGCCGACTTCACTTTATCCGCAATGTATCTGTGCTGCAAAATGTGAAAGTCACCAGCACTGTCACGCTCCACTTCAATGCCGACGTAATTCCGCACTTCTCCGAGGCTAACGATATCAAAGTTACGAGCTAGCGTTCGACTAATCGACTCGATGATTCCTTCTTCCTCACTGGCGTTGATTAGATCATCGACGTACACTAAAACGTAGCAGCACCTTCCGTTGACCGCTTCAAACGACAAACCTTGCCTTAAGTGCCCTTGACGACGATGCCTAGAGGTCGGCGCATGAACAACTCCTCTTCAAGGTCACTGTTTAGAAACGCTGTCTAAATTTCATACTGCCGTACTATCGTCCTCCGCTTCGTAGTAACAGACATTAGAGCTCAGAATGTCTTAGTCTGATGAACGACAACCGCGAAGACTTCGTCATACTCATTTCCATACTGCTGATCGTAGCCTTGCGCCACAAGTCTGGCCTTGAACCAAATAGGTACCATCTGAGGTACGCTTGAGTTAGAAAACCCATTTACAATCCAACACACGTTTTCCTTGTTGAGCATCAACAAGTTTCCCCTTGTCGATTCGAGTTCATCCAACATCGCTTTCTTCCAGTTATGACTATCTAGACCAAACAGCGCCTCCTTAACAGTTTTCGGCTTCTCCTGTACTACATCTTCTGCCGCACAAGCTTATAAGGCCGTAAACTGACCCCTCGTTGTCCTGGTTGATCTTTTCACAACCTCTTCGCATATTCCCAGACATCTTCGTCCTCATGATCCACCACTGGCACTTCGCAAGGCACGACAGTATCCATGGTCACAGCGTTCTTCGACAGAGGTACCAATACATCGCTACACAGAGACATGCTTTCCGCTTCGAGTACCGAACTGAAGCTCCTCAAAAAACGAATGTTTCGAATACGGTGCGGTGAACTGACCGATAATGACATTCTTCTTCAAAAATCGTTTAAAAGCATCCCCGATCACTTCATAGTCCTTGCTCACTAATCGCTTAATCGACAACAAGTTCGCTTTCACCAACTGGCATCAGCAAGACATCGTCCACCATGATCACACGACGCTTATTCACACTGTCAACAGCAACCAATTTTCCGGACCCTCTTCCGATGGATCCCACTTTTTCGCCGTCGGCGACGCTCCCATCAATTCGACACAAATGACGCGAAGAAATCACAGCTGTTCGCAATATGGCATGTTGCACCCGAGTCAAGAGTCCAAATACTTGGCACTAGATCACCGGCTGCGAACGTCCTGTCGATCGCTTTGACTACGCTACACTGTGAGTCTTATTGCCAGATTTTTCTGCTTTCGATTCACTCTTCTTCTTATTTTCCTTCCACTTCTTCCACTTGTCACAGCTCGCTTTCTTATGGCCCGGCTTTTTACGAAAATATGACTTAACCCAAGACTTAATCTCTTCTCTGCCCGCAGAGCTGTTTCACCACTTTTATTACTGTACGCTCGATTTGCCTTTTTATGCCACTCGTCAATCAATTCACCTTTGACGAGATCCAAGGTCAACTCCGCATCAGTCCTCACTTCCAAGGCAGCCACTAGAGTCTCGTACTCTTCCGGGAGACTACTAAACAAAATCAACACCAGCCAGTGATCGTCCAAAGCGGCGTTTTGCTGTAACCCGTTCAACTTATCCACTAGATCTGTCAGCGTCGAGTTGTACGCCTTCAGGTCACCGTTGTGCTCCAAACGAAGGCGACAAGTTTTTTTCACATACACTTTTATGATATTCTCCCTTGCTTTTTTATCAGATGTGGCTTTCCTGATATGAATAAACTGGCTGTCCTCGACCGATAATCCGACAGTTGCCATCGCTTGCTGATTTTTCGTTTCCCACGCCGACGTGACCGACGTGCCACGCTCCAACTTCGTCTCACTTACAGCCTCCCAACAAGCTTTCTTTAATCAAGAGCAGATTCACTTTGAAGCACCAATATTCACAATTGGAAGCATTCAATTTGGTGAACGTCCCCATTTTGTCACTCATGTCGGACCGAAAAAAAAATCAACCGCACAAAAACTGATCGAAAAACAATTCCCGAATAATCACTCGTGACTCCGGTGCACTGAGGCCATAACCTATGAACATTTACCAGGCGGACACGAACGAACGGAATCGGACAAAATATCGAGAATCGGACTGCGAAACAAAACTCTTACAATGCACTACTCCTACAACATCGTTTAACAATGCTTTACTTCTACAACACGATTATTCTTCCCGAGCTAGCACTGCCCAAATTAGAGATGTACAAAAAAAATCGGAGCTGTTCAAATGATCCGGATCACTCAAAAAAACGAGTGATCCGTGGCTCTTTTTTGGCGAGAGTCGGTTCATTTCATGAGACAAAAACTGGCCCGGAAAAAGAACGAACCGATTCTTTTCCACCATCCACCTTCGTTCATTTCTCGCATGCCATGTGCCTTGCTTTGCGCGCCACGGCACACATTCAAACAGTGCAGCTCCACACTCTTACCATACACAATCAAACAAATAACATTCCTAGTAGCACACATGTTATAATTGAGGCAGAATAACTCTTATATAGCCAGATCTGGTCATATAAGAGTTATTCTGCCTCAATTATAACATGTGTGCTACTCGGGATGCCTTGACAACTTACATAAAGGCAGATGGACCATAAAGAGAAACCCCACGTCAATGGCGAAGCACATTTTGCTTCTTCGTCTTGGTTCGGGTAGGAGAAATCGACAGAGTAATCGTGAGTTGGGGAGAGAAAGTACGAAGAATGAGAGAGCGAAAGAAGCGAATGGTACGACGCATGTCGCGAAACGGGGAGTGAACCGCTCTTTTAACCGTTCGCTCGGTTCAGTTCACGCTTCCTTTGCGAGCCGCTTAGCTACTGAACCGTTCAAAAGATCTGGTTCACTAGAATGAGTGATTCTGATCGGATCCTTTCACTAAAATGAACCGTTTTGTCCAACTCTAGCCCAAATAGTTTCCGGATCAGTGTCAAATCGCCCCGAAGCGGGAAGTGAAGATTTTATTAGTGAAGATCGTAATGTAGAGCAAGCTATGTTATCTGGTGGTATTCAAGCTCAAAAACAAATCAAGGAGAATATTGCGTTGATACAAAATAATTCACCAGAACAAATTTCTATGATGCTGCTATCATATGCGGATGCTTCTGAACAAGAAGTCAATCATTTTGTGTCTGTATTGGCATCACTTAGCGTTAACGTACGGACTTAAATTGTTTACATGATTTTTTCATACCAAAACGAGAACTCGACGATGATGAACTCATAGCAACCTACCCCTCAATCCTTTGTTATAAGGTACCACGGAACAAGTGATATCCGGGGTAAGTAGGACCTTTCGTCATAGCTCATTTAAGAAAAGTTCTTCTGGAAAGTTGAAGATACAATGCTACGTTATGTGTTTAGTACAAAAAATATGTGCTCCGTAAGTATAACAGTTGTCAATTCATCATTATTTTCAACTCGCATGATAAATTATGACGCGTTTCACGTCTTGCATTGACTCGCAAAAAATAATTGTGTAATAAATCGGATTACCATCAGTAAGCTATAATTTTAAGTATTATTACAGGCGGCTTACGATAAACAGGTATTTTATTTTCTTTTCATATAAAAATTTATATGGTCTAACTTACCCCAAAATATACAAGCACCAGGAATCAAAACTTTTCCTGACAAATGATTTTTATCAAAACAAAAAAGATCAATCTCAAATTACGTAATTATTTAAGAAAGAGAGATTTGTTTTAATTTCTGTTTCTCTATTTTTTCTATTTTATTGAACTTTATTTTTTATTTCTAGTGTTTAGTAGTTGTGGAAACAATTCCATCCCATTAAGTGGTTTTATGCCAAGCGTAACAATAATAACTATTATTATTATATTACAGAACAAATTTATAATTTCGTCCATTATTGAAAGCTTACGCGCTACTTTATAATTTATAACTTATAAATGATATATTTTGAACATGTTTCCTTTTCGCGCCTTTAGTCAGCAATTTTCAGTTAATATTAAGTGCGGTGTGACATGCTATTAAATGGTCGGCTTCTTCTTAAAGCGTTACGTATTCAATGGTTGATCCCTTATGTACATCATATATGGTCGGGGCTCTGCTAAACCGCACAAAGTGCCATTTTTTCCCAAATTTAGGATTTTTAAACCAAAGGACTCAAATAATCTTAACCTTTGTGCCATAAAAATATCGAGTAATTTGAACAGTCCTTTGTAATCTTATATCACAAATTGTCTTTAGAAGGACACTTAAAACTGATATTTTGTTCAACCAGAGTGAACCATGAAACAACGCATGTCATCAGAGGGAATTCATTTTTCAGAAATAAAGCAAGATTTTTCAAATTTACTTCTATATCCTTACAATTTATGCATTCTAAGCAAATCATAGAAACAGAGGCCAGTGAAATTGAGCTGCAATTGACTAATCATAATAAAATATTGTTTTAGCGACGTTGATCTATTTTCTTTTAAACTTTATCCAGCCACACCGCACTAAGTACGGTTCATATGAAAATCACATTTGGATATGAAGTGAAGACATTGGCATGCAATAAATAGTTACATTTGCTTGATATATATTAATTATACCACACAAGAGCCGTAATAAAATAACGAATTAATTTAATCTGATACTTTGTGAACAACTGAGGTGGACTTGGTGAGCTTTACTTGTTCAGAAAATAACATTATCGCCATCAAACCGCCAGAGTGCACATTACTTGTTTCAAATTTATCACCATCCATTCAAGAAGTAAAGATGACCTAGTGGTAACGCACTAGATAACCACTCAGAAGGCACGAATTCGAAGCCCGATGAACTTTTTTTTTCTGTTGTTCTATCAGCTGGTAATGGAAACCAAACAAATTTAGATTCTTTAGTTATTTTTATATTTAAGAAAAACATCAGCAGGTTAATGTACAGCTGAAATGATGGTCATTCCTGGTGAACTCTTCACGCATTGAACTGTGAACTTGATCAGCAAAAGGGCACCAAATGGGAGCAACTTGGTGCGCTTTGGCAGAGCAAATTCATGGTTTTCTTCGATCATTAGAATCTAAGTATGAACACGTAATTTAAAACATACGAATTCTTACCAATCATAGAACATAATCATATAATTTTAATTGTGTTGTTGGAAACTAAGAAATACATCCAACCATACCGAACCAAGAATCATATTTTTCAATTTTTGTTCAGCCAGAGTGAACTGAGTGCTTTACATTTTTTGATAAAATTTAATTACATCGATAATTCTCGAAAACTTATTCATACAGACTCAAGTAAAAAAAGTATGCAAACTTGCTTTATCGATCCTACGTGTTTTGCAGACAAAATTCTACACGTTTCGCTCTGTACCAACTCGATTTTTCACTTTTAGAACGTTTAATTTCTGAATTTACAAAACGACGAAAGTAAGATTTTCAACTTTCGCAACCTAACCACTACATTCGCCGCCCGCTGTATGGAGGGACAAAGTGACTTAACCACGAATCAAAACAAAACACTACTTGAGTCGATTTTGCACTGGTAGAAAAACGTCGCAAGTAACTGAATAAAACGGCTTACAATTTTGTCATAACAATTCTTGTGTGAAACAATAGGAACTCCACAGTTTTTGAACGCGAGCTCATTGTATGCAAAATTTAAGCAATGTACACATCGAAAAAAATGTTAAAAACGCGGTTCATTTTAAACCAGTTTTAGATGACAGGTTGTGATTCTTCTGAATTAATTTTCTCAAAATCTTTTGGAAGTTACTTACGTCGATTTGAAAAAGTAATCGAGAATTTATGATAATTTACTTGTATATTTAATTTCGATTCACTTGGACATTGTTAATCGCATGAGAGCGATAAAAAAATTAAATTAGTCGTCCGCGATAAACTAGTGCACGATAATACTTAAAAGTGAAATATCTCGGAATAAAATTTTTGGCACTTGATGCGGTTTAGCAGAACCCCGACCATATGTACTCAAAATTTGAGATCTATGATTTCTCAATCCTATTAGGGGGAAGTCCTCTATGCCCGGACACTTTTTGTTTTTTGGTAATATTTCAAAATCTTAAGTTTTACCGTTAATTTTGGTACAGTATAAAAAAAATCACATTATTTGAAGTAAAAACTCACATGGGAACAAAAATGAACCTTTACAATTAATTTTCATGGTTGATTACATTATGTACCAAAAATGGTGTGCACTGAAATGTGTACTTTATGGCCGGACACTATGTCCTCTATGCTCGGACACTATGATTTTCACCATCAAAGTTTACACCAAAAACACATAAATGCCAAGGGGTGCTTCGTATGTCAGCACATGCCTTGTGGGTTCAATCTTTGCATGATTACAGCGTATAAAGCATATTAGCGAGATTATAGGCCATTTACATAAACTCCTTCTTGATCAGCGCCATAGATCGATTCGCCATATTAGTCTATGGTGCATTAGCGGTTGTCTTCGGGAATTCGACGCATTTATAGTTTTTCACAATTTCTTTGTCAGCTCGAAGGTTGAAGTGTGCTTTTAAGTACAGTCAACTCTCCCTTACTCGACCTCCGTATCTCAATATCTAGTTAGAGAACCATAGTACAATTTTCACACTTCTTGTTCATGCTAGGAATGATTCATTATTTATGAATGTATTATAAAATGTTCGACTCTATTTGAATTAGAGTCTCAAGAAGTTGAAAAAAACTGTTTTCTACGTAAAATTAAGGGATAATTCAAAACACATATATTTTTTAGAAAATCGAAAATCACTATCACCAAAGTTTCTTAAAATATACTTTAAGATATGCTTATTCAAGTAGCGGGAAAAGTTTTTGATTTTCCTTGCGCCATTTTGAAATGTTACGCTTGGAAAAGTGTCTGAAAAAACTATAAAAACGCTTATAACTTTTCATATGAAAATTTTAGAGGTATGACGTCTTCAGAGAAAATGTGTATTTTGCTCATATCTAAAACTCTGTAGAACATAGTTAGCCTGAAAAATCGATATTTTCGTTAGTATTGAGGAAACCCAAATTTTTAACCATTAATTTCTAAAGTGACCTATATTTCTAAAACTATCAGATATAGAAAAAAAATGATGTTCTACAAAGTTTCCATATTTTCTATAATCTTCAATATTGTAGAATATTTTGTTATGCTATCTTTTGAAATAAAAAAGTTTGTGAGCGAATTTCGAAAGCTGTGAAATTTGGCGCTTAGGACACTTTTGCGTATAACGCGCCTTGACCAGACAAACAAATGTTCAGAAGGCACCAAAACCCTATCTCTTATATTTTTCAAGTTATTAATTTATTCCACTTAATTTCGATCCGTGAACCAATGTGCACTGATCTTTGCGAGCTGTTTGAATTTTCGGGTCGTAAACGACCCTGAGTCACAATTTGTAACTTTTTTTATGGAAGCTCCCCCAGGGATCATTCAAAACTTTTGTTTCAGCAAAAACAAAATTTCCCACAAAAAAAAAAATAATTATCAGAAAGTTTCAAATTTCTAGGTTATTTCAATCAAAAGTTACATTGATTTGAATTTTGAAATGGGTCAAAAAAGTCCCAAGGTCAAAATTGTGAAAAAATAGGGTCAAAATCAAGCCGAAATACAATTTTACTATTTTGACATCATCTCTCATGGCGTTCCTACGCGTATCATTTTAAGGAGCTAACCACACAAAATGTATATTTATCAGCCATTTGTGAATGTAGAAACCAAAAAAATATTTCATGTTTTGTTGTAGTTTTAAACTTGGGTTTAAAAACCGGCTTAGAATCGATAATTAATATACTAAACCAGTGGTTCCCAACCTTTTTGAAGCTGCGACCCCTTTTAAAGTTCTAAAAACATCCCGCGGACCCCTCAAAATGAAATATTATGGGCAACTTCGAAGATAATAAATCAAAAATATGTTTGCTAGAGCATCCAAAAGCTACGTCTGTAATCTACCACAGATAAAACAACAATTTTGTCAAGATAATCTGGTCTACCAAACATTTTTCTAAGAGTTTGACAAGAAATATTTAAATAAGAAACTACCATAATATTACAAAAATCAGGTGGTTGAGAAGCCAGCAATTTTTCAAAGATATTTCCAGGAGCTCAATGAAAATTTCATTGAGAACCATAATAAGACTTGAAAAAAATAACCGAAGAGTCCGCGAGGTTCTCGTCAAGGTTTTTTTATAGCTAAGTTTTTTTTTTAATATTTTGAGAAATTTCGTAATAGGCTTCTTACTCATCAACTAACGTTCTTGGGATAAATATGTACAAAAGGTCATGAATTTATCAAAAATCTTGTCAGATATTCGTCAAGAAACTTCGCAGAAATCATTCGATGATCACTACTACACATATCAATCGAAAATCTCGTCAATCTTGCTGATATATTCGCGAAGTAGTGTGAATGGAAACAGTGAACAATTTAAAGTTTATTCAGTCCTGTAAATCGTCTGCTAAGAAACTTTCAAGAATTTTTTTGTTTTGAATCTCATGAGAAAGCTAACATGAACATAAACATATTTAAAAGAATAATAAAAAAGGATTATCGTCCAACCGGGTGATTTGCAACACTTTTCAACTTCAAAGCTCTATAGACGACAGTTCAAAATTTTTGTGAATTTGAATACAGCCGAATATCCGAATGAACATGAGCAGAATACAATGTTGCTCGATCTAATGCTGAGAAAATAAGACATGTTTTTTAGTGTAATTGTTGAAAAATGACACGATTTCAACTAAAAAAACGAGAACCAAAATTCAGTAACTGGTTTTATCAGAATACTAAGGTTACCTTAGATTACCTTTCAAATGAGCTAGAGAGAAGTGCTGAACCGTCTTGTGTAATTAGGTGGAACGGAGAACAATGTACATGCCTGTGTTAATACGATAAATCGAGAAATTAATATAAGGCAGCATCCATTCATTACGTAACGCTGAAATTGAAAATTTTTGACCACCTCCCCCCCTCCCGTCCATAACGCTTTTTGTATGAAAAATTTCAAATTTGTGTATGAACCGTAACGCTTGAGCCTACTCCCCCCTTCCCCCTAGAGCGTTACGTAATTTGTGGATGGCGCCTAAGTCTGAAACGAGAATGAGTATTTCAGCATATATCTAAAGCCAATTACCAAAGTAATAGATCATTTAAAATACTTATCCTTGCAATAAACATAAATTAAGTTTCGTGTCATTATATTGCAAATATGTACAGGGGGTTGTCAAAATAAATGGGACAGGCAAAAATTGGGCCAACTTTGGAATGCTGTAACTTTGACAAAAATTTACCGATTTCAATTCTTTAAGAAGTAATGGACGGGTCAACTAATCTAGTTTTGAGATGCATCCACGGAGATGAACTATGACCACCGGATACCGGTAATAATCCGGATTTCCGGAAGCATGCCTTCTGCAGTAAAATTATGACGTGTTTTTAGCAAAGATCTCGGTTAAAAAATCAAAATTTAACTGCACATGAAGATAGAAGATCAAATTGTAGATATTACCATTTCCCCGGAATCGGTGCCGGTAATGGATCCGAATTGGGATTAAACTTTTTATTCACTCAAAATATGTCGCGCAATTATGTTTTCTCCCTAGCTTATCATAAAATACCCTATTATAAGTTGAAAATGAGTCTTGTATAGATTTGGCCACTCATGGCGACGTCAAGTGCCCCGGGGGAACCTTGCATAGGGGACATTTCGATTTTGACACCAAAACATATCATGCGACAGCTCATTCTTCATGTCTTGTCGTAAATAGGGCAACTGTAGACTCAAAGTGGGCATTTAATTAAAGTGGCCAGTTTTATGACCACCGGATATCCCCGAGGGAGGCTGTGATTGGGGACAATTATGTGTGAACGTCAAAAAATATCGAGCGACGACTCATTCTTCATGTCTTGTCATGATAAGGGTAAATATAGACTCGAAGTGGATATTTGATTGCAGTGGTCATTATAGGGACCGCCGAATTTCCCCGATACCTGTTATTGGGAATACTTGTGTTTTCACGGCAAAACATATAAAGGGACGGCTTTTTTCATGCCTTGTGATGAAAAAAAAAATAACTGCAGACTAAAAGTTATATATGACTATAGTGGTCACTTTGGGAACCTGGGATTGGAAAAAAATGTTTCCACGCCAAAGCATATCGTGCACCTTATTCTTAATGTATTGCCATGAATAGGATATCGGTAGGTTTGGTGAATATTGACAATAGTGGTCACTAGTTTGAGTCAATTATCTTTGTTAGACCACTTCTTCGTCTTCGTCTTCGTCTTCGTTGAAACAATTTTCTGTAGAGTGTTGAAGTATTAGAATATTTTATTTTAATTATCTATTTTAATGTTGCCGTGGAACCAAACCAAGATCAATGTCGAAGTCGATACTTAATGCTTATGCCATGCACTACAACAAAAATTCAGGTCACACCAAAATATTGACTGGTCGCAGTAGCGAATCCCGATTTGAACTAAAAAGAATGGCCCCAAACTTTATAAGACAAATCTCTTTTTAATTTGAAACAAACACAATGGTTTTGAGAACTGTAAATCAATTGAAGGCAACATTGTTTATAATGGAAATCGAGGTAATTGATTCTTATTATTTCAATTTACATTGGTTGTCCTGGAAATATAAAAGCAAATATTCTTATTAATAGGTTTCCTAATGAATAGTCGACCTGAAAAAATGTCCGAGGAATCAAATATTTACTTGAATTTAAGAAAATGAAAAAACATTAAAAAAGTGAAGAACGAACCGTCATAAAGCATTTTCTGGTGTGGAAACACAAATTTCCTCTATCATTTATTTTATTAAATAAATAGGAATTGAAAGAATGCCGTCATTTGATTTTGTGTTGTGTTCAAGCACAATTATCCATATTACAGGTTACCTTGAAGCACCCGATGGTTACTAGGCCACTATAGTCAAATAAACACTTTGAGCTTACAGTTACTCTGTTCATGACAAGGCATAAAGAAAGAGACGTCTGTTTTAGCGTTAAAACACAATTGTTCCTAATGACAGGTTTCCTCTTGAAGTTCCGGTGGTCTCAAAAGTGGTCACTTAAATAAAATATCATTCTCAGTCAATTGTTATCCTACTCATGACAATAAATGAAGAATCAGCCGACGCATGGTATGTATTGGAATTTAATTCCAATTGTACAAAATCTCAGATTCCCTCAGGGACATCCGATGTTCTTAAAAGTGGCCACTCTACTCAAATATCCACTTAAGGTCTACAATAGCCCCATTTAGCACGAGACATGAAGAATGAACCGTCGCAACAGTCGCAAAATCGAAATGTCCCCAATGATAGGTTCCTTAGGAAACTACAGGTGTTCCCCAAAGTGACCATTCTAGTTAAATATCCATTTTACACTTGAGTTTTACACTTGAGTTTTATTTCAAATAATCCATCTGACATAATGTTGTCTTAATGAATAAACTAACATAAACAAATTATACATAACACAAACATGAATAGTCAATTTCTACCAAAGTACTCCACAAAACGATTTCGAAGGGTTGTAATCGACACGTTAAAATCGAATAAATGGTAGACTTCGTTGAACTTTGCAGCCATGAATCTTACAGGATCATGCTGTCCATAAAGAGTACTCCGACTTCCGAGACTAATGAAGTGACGCCTACGCAATGTTCGTTCTGGTGCATACACATTTACATCAGCCAACAGGGAAGGAGAATCGATTTCACCTTTCAGCAATTTGGAAACAAAAGCTGTTGTAGCAACATGTCGCCTGTTCTCCAAGGTCTGGATTCCAATTAGGCGGCAACGGTCGTGGTACAGTGGCAAGTTTCTTGGATCGCGCCATGGCAGGTTTCTGAGAGCTCGGCGTACAAATTTCCTTTGAACAGATTCAATTCGCGTGATCCAGCTAGCGTGAAAAGGACACCACACAACTGCAGCAAATTCCAAAATAGGACGTACTAGTGCACAGTACAACGATTCTAGGCAGAGTGGGTCCCTGAACCCATCAGACACTTTCAACACAAAACCGAGTTGTCTATTTGCTCTGGAGATGGCATCGTCATAGTGGTAGTTAAAGGTTAGTTCCTCGTCTAGAACGACACCTAAGTCACGAATCCGTTGCACACGTTCAAGTGTCGTTCCTGAAAGCTTGTATGGAAATCTGATTGGGTTACGCTTTCTACCGTACGAAATGACCTGACACTTCTCAATGCTCAGCGTTAGGAAGTTTCTAACACACCATGCTTCGAATAAGTCCAACAAACTCTGCAGTCTAATACAGTCATTTAAGCCATTCACGATCATATAGACTTTAGCATCGTCCGCATAGAAAAGCCTGGTTCCGGGTGGCAAAATCAGTGATGCATCATTGATGAACAAAGAGAACAACAAGGGTCCAAGGTTGCTGCCTTGTGGTACTCCAGAGATATTCGTAAACGATACTGATTCGCATGAGCCTATCTTTACACAGAGCGATCGATCCGTAAGATAAGAATCGAACCAATTACTAAAACCGGTGGAAACTCCGCATTTTCTAAGTTTCTGGACAAGTATTCGATGATCGACACGGTCAAATGCCGCTTTGAGGTCCAAATAAACAGCATCTACTTGTTTGCCGGCGTCAATGGCTTTAATGCAAAGCGTCGTGAATTCGACGAGATTTGACTCGACGGACCTTCTCGGAAAAAATCCATGTTGATCGGCGGAGATGTAGTTTTTGCAGCAATCGAACAAGGAATCATTGATAATTATTTCGAATACTTATGAACAAGCGCATAACGAAGTTATTCCACGGTAGTTGCTCACACATCGTTTGTCACCCTTCTTGTGGACTGGGAAAAGAAAGGATTTTTTTCCAGCATGCAGGAAACTGCTGTAGTCGAAGTGATTGATTCAGAAGCTTAGTTAAAGGATGCAGCAGGGTTGTGGAACATCATTTTCGGTCTAAAGTTGACCTATTCATGACTAGACATGAAGAATGAGAGTCCCCAATCATAGGTTCCCTAGGGGACACCCGGTGGTCCCAAAAGTGGCCACTTCAATTAAATTCCCACTTTGAGTCTACAGTTACTTTATTTACGACAAGGCATGAACAAAAAGCCGTCGCATGATATGTTTTGGTGTCAAAATGGAAATGTTCCCTATGCAAGGATCCCCCGGGGCACTTGACGTCGCCATGAGTGGCCAAATCTGTACAAGACTCATTTTCAACTTATAATAGGGTATTTTATGATAAGCTAGGGAGAAAACAGTATTGCGCGACATATTTTGAGTGAATAAAATGTTTAATCCCAATTCGGATCCATTACCGATTCCGGGGAAATGGCCATATCTAGGTTGTTTCTGGACCGATCTTAATGCTAAGCGCACCAATAGCTTCACAATTTGATCTTCTATCTTCATGTGCAGTAAAATTTTGATTTTTTCGCCGAGATCTTTGCTAAAAACACGTCAAAGTTTTACTGCATAAGACATGCTTCCGGAAATCCGGATTGTCACCGGTATCCGGTGGTCATAGTTCATCTCCGTGGATGCATCTCAAAACTAGATTAGTTGACCCGTCCATTACTTCTTAAAGAATTGAAATCAGTGATTTTTTTTGTCAAAGTTACAACATTCCAAAGTTGGCCCAATTTTTGCCTGTCCCAGTTATTTTGACAACCCCCTGTATGTCTGTTATTGATAAATTGTTGCAAAACATTTCAGCTTTTTGGGTAAAGTAATATTAAAGATCCTTAGCCGAGTACTAGCTACTAAGCAAAGCCATGAAGAAGGTGTCTGGATTCGTTTCCCGGTCGGGCCAGGATCTTTTCGTAATGGAAATTTCCTTGACTTCTTTGGGCGTAGAGTATCATCGTACCTTCCACACGATTTAGGAATGAGTAAATGGCAACTGAGAAGCAAACTTTGTCCCATTGAAGACGTAATTGAAAGAAGAAGAAAATGAATATCAAAGATAATCTTATTCTTACAGTAGTAAGATTTTTTTCTCAAATTTTGATGTATTAAATACGTTTAGCATACGCAAATTATCAAATTAGACTGACGCATAATGTTTGAAACGAAACATTTTACTATGTTTGTGTAGGAAGCGCAAAAAAACTAAATTCCTATTAAATATTATAAATTTTACAATAACTTTGTTATTTGAAGTCTTAGAATTTTGATTATTTATGACAGCTAGTATTTTTCCATGTTCTTAAACTATACCAAATAAATCCATGACAAGTTTCCGGAGACATAATCCCGAAAAATACACTCCTCAAGTGCCAGATGTTTTGTCAAGCTAATATCTGTCGCTGGCCCAGTGTGCAATGGCTTCTACCGCAGCGAACCTTGCACATTCCACATACATTCGCAGGGCGGTAAAACTGTGCATACAGAAAACTTCCATTAATGGACGCGCGAATATTGAAATAACACTACACTGCTTCCGGTTTGTTTTTACTTTTTTTCCCTCCCTTCTAGCTGAGTCCACAACGGATGAACGAGTCCAAAGGCGGTCGACTGTCAGGTTGGGAGTGAGATTGATTCACAAGATATGCCCAGAGTCGAACAAAGCGTCCGCGCTGGAAACCGCCACCGAGAACAATTCTTACTCGGTCAGCGACTCCGGTGGTCTCGGGCCAAAGTCTCCTCCCATTGCGGTAGACCCACCCAGCAATAGTAGCAGCACCATCACTAATCCAACTACTCCGACCAGCATGGCAAACAGTGCCATCAATCCACCTGCCGCTTCCGCTTCCTCTGGCGGCGGCGGGGGAAGCAATAATAGCACCATACCACGCGCTCTGAGGTTGCGACTTTCACCGAAGTCGCTCAAGCTATCCTCGCTGCATCGGCACAGCAGCAGCGTCGACAGCACCAACGGAGGCATCCGGACCTATGGCGAGCACGGCTTGATTGAACTAACGGATGTGAACAAGGTAAGTTGATCTAAGTGAGAAGAAGCCAGACCATCATTCGTATTACGAGCACAGTGCAGTGCAGTGTGTGTGCATATGCCAGATGCCACAAAAACTATTGAGGCATAATACGTTTAGTATGGGAGCATGGGTTGTAACCGGTGGCTCTGAAGGAGTGAAAGATTTAAATTACGTGAGTGTTTTTTGCGATTGAGTGAGTGAGTGGGGTACATTTGCGATTTGCGACATTTGTTTCTCTTCGTCAATTAGAAGATACCATGCGTCTCCATGTCTGGGGCCCAGATAGCTTTCGCGGAAAATGCGCTTTTCAGCTGAGGACCGTGAATTCCGCCGGTCGAGGATCTTTTCGTAGAGGAAATTATCTCAAATTCCCAGCGCATAGAGTATCTTTGTGCTTTCCGGTATACATATGTAAAAATGGATGGGGTAAAATGGTTAATGGTGATAATTGCATCGAAATGAGCAATCAGTTCGATGCTTTAGACATATTTTCCGAACATCAAATCGTAGCAGCCTCTAGCCCAGGTTCTTTAATTCAAGTGAGGAAACAAATAGTTCCGCCAATCGTGATCAGTTGTTCCGAATTTGGGAGATTTGGGCAGAAGATCTTGAACTCCATAACGTTTTTTTTTTTTCAAATCGCAAAGAAAGGATACCGTCGAGATTTGCCGGAAACTCTTAAAGATCGAGAACTTCTTCCCAAACCTCTTGATTCTTCTGGCATTCTTCGGAATATGATTTATTTCACTTTACCAAACGTGATCTAAATAATATTGAAGCTTTACAAAAACAAGACTTATATTTGATGCCCGTGTGACATGGGAGCAATCCCAAAAACCTGGAGGAAATTTCCAGAACCCCACTCAGTGCCGTCAGTGTCAAAAGTGGGGTAATCGAACAAAACATTGGCGCATGGATGCTAAATGCATGATTTGCGGAGGTTCTTTTCACGCTAAGCACGTCTGTCCTGTGAATGAAGATACCAAAAAGTTTGATGCGCAAAGTGCGGGACAACCATAAGTCTTTTGGAATTGCCCTTCGCGTAAACGAATCGTCGAGGCTCGTACTAGGCAGATGAACGGTAACGTTTTTCGTTCCCGGAACTCCCCTGGCAGAATCTCCAACAATGCTCATTGCTTATGAATCATACCCAGGTTAATTATAATCATGCTCATTCACAACTTTCTTGAATCTTTTAATTTCGTCAGTGATCCACGATTCAAAGGTGTCTAGCGATTTCACCGTCAGCGTCTCCACCTCCTTCGCAGTCTCGCCAGTTATCGCAAGAACGACGTCATCTGCGAACCTATTCGGCAGTGTCAATGTTGGGCCAACTATGGATCCCTGTGGAACTCTCGCCGTTACTTCAATTGATATCCGTCCCTGGTTTGTGTTGTAAACCAGTACCCGGATCTGAACTTTCTAGAATTTTACACAGATATTCTATAACCCGCATTCTGTGTACGGCTGCGGCGATAGCCTTCCAACTGGCACTGTTGAACGTGTTCTTGATGTATATTGTTACCACTGCACAGTATCGATTGCCTCTCCTTTTCTGCTTGGACGCTTTCTCTGCGCATGCGATGACTGCCCGAATAGCATCCACCATAAAAGTCTTTTTACGGAATCCGAACTGCTTTTTCGACAATTCGTTCTCGCCTTCCGTGAAGATCGTCTGCCTGCCGAGGATGACCTTCTCCAGAAATTTACCAAGAGTCTATATGAAGCAGGATCTCCTGGCGGTTTTCCCGGTTTTGGCAGCAGCACCAGCTGTTTTGCTGGTCTGCTCGATAGGTAGACGGTTTGACAGTTCGATATGTAGATTTCGCGCAACTTTCCATTCATAGACTCTGACCAGCTTCTGCACCTTCCATCTGTCTGGAAAGCAGCCTTCCGCTAGACACGTCTGCAATGCTGTCCTAAATATGTCTGGGAACGCCAAGATTGCTGCCCTTAGTGCTACGTTAGGAAGACTATATGGACCGGGAGCTTTGTTCAGCTTCAATCCTTTCGCAACCGTTATCAGCTCGGCGTTAGAAATTGGATACCGGCATTTTCTTCATCTTCGTTAACGTACGGTGTGAGCGACCACGCGGTGGGAACATGCGTAGGAAAGAGACCGTCCACTATCAACTTCAATTTGTCGAGGCACATTTCAGCTGGTGTTACTGGGCCTTTAATCTTCGCCATCACTACTCGATAGGCGTTGTTCCAGGGATTTGCGTCAGCTTCACGGCACAACTTCTTGTAGCAGTTCAATTTACTTGTCCCTACCTCCCGTTTGAACGCGGCTCTGGCCAGCCGGTAAGTCACCTTACGCTCTTCCATGCTGGCTTCCGATCTAGTTCTCTGCACGCGTCTTCTGGTTGTCAAGCAGACTGCACGGAGGGTGCTGAGTCTGTCGTTCCAACAGTATGCAGGACGCCGCTGATTCCTTGACCCAAATTTTCTAGGCATAGTTGCGTCACACGCTCTCGCCAACGCTTCTGTCAGCTCTCCTGCATCCATGTTTGGAGCGTCGCTTACTGCTCGGAGTGCTTCAACGAAAAGATCCTTGTCGAAATGCTTCGTCTTTCACTTACGTTCTCCATTCCTCTTTTGCCATACTGCACAACTTCTCTGACCAACGCAGTAGTGGATCGCTTGATGGTCACTGTGGGTATTTTCTTCGCTAACTTTCCAGTGTGCTAGTGTGACTGTCGTTGCACAGCCTTACGTCGAGCTTCGCAAAAGCTTCCAGCAAAATGTATTCTCTCGCGTTAGAGGAACCCGATACGGTTCTGCAATGATCACAATGTCGCACTTTGTTTCCGTTGTCGACTGCCACAACAGTTCGTCCCCTTGATGCTACAACTAGATAACTCGAAATTTGAAATTTTTGACTTCAATATGTTAAAATATTATTCTCAATTAGATCTGAAAAATATCTACAGCTCATAAGCGTGTGATTCAATAAACATAACTTGAAGTTTATTTTCCAATCATATTCTCTGCGAATAACCATCACCTTGTTAAACGGTCATATTTACAAAGTTGCACATCTCAAAATTTTGATTTTCGAGTTATCTAGTTGTAGCATTAAGGGGACGAGTTGCTGTGCGGCGTCGCAATGATTGAGGTTCACCTGCGTTATCTTCATCATCATTACTGTATGGGCGTTACCATCCTCCTTCTTACACAGCATGCAGCTAGGTGTCTTCAGACAGTCCCTGCCAACGTGGCCTTTTTCACCACATTTCCTGAGTGGTCGGACCTGTCCGGACCTTTTCAGTTTAATGCCCGGTGGCCGAAATCCATGCATCTGAAGCATCTCTTCATCAAATTTGTCTCCCGAGGGATCAGTTTCAGCGGGCAGACCTTGACCTTACCAGCCTCGACGAGTTTTTTGGCTGCTGCGACTGGTAATCGAATCGTCGCTATTTGCATAGCCCCGTACGCTCTCCTCAGCCGGATGGACTGCGGTGCTTCTTCCAGGTTGCATTGAGACAACAGTGCAACCCTCACGTCGTCTTCTGTTGTGATCCAGTTCTCTACATTCGATCGCTGCCTCCTGGGATAAGGCTCTCACACTTGCCTCGTTGCCCAGCGACTTTGCGATGAGCTCCCGGCAGGCCGAACTCTTAATTGACGAATCTTTTTTGAGCTCAAAGAGCATATCACCTTTCGGGTGCGCCTGTTCTCACCACGTTTCTACCCAGCTCTTCAGCTCTGGATCCTCCCTCACTCTCCTAAGAATCGCCGCGTAGGTTGTCCTGTCACTTGTCTCAATGACAAGACATGAACCTCTCACGAGATGACCGACGCTTTTTTTTCTTTTTCGGTTCCTTTCTCTTTCTATTCTTCTCCTTACGTGCTGCATTCTTCTCCTTCTGGCTTTTCACGGTGCGCCATTCACTGCCGTTATTCTGCTCGCTGACGCACTTATTGTCGCTTCGCTGTTTTTGGGAATCTTCCTGTTCTCATGGTGCATCCCTCGTTCTTTTTTCCGAGCGGGTGGTCGGATTACTTTGAGCTAAAAACCACGCCAAGATTGCGAGCTTTATCAACATAATCTAATTTTTCACCGTTAATAACTAAATCAGGTAAAGTTGCACGAATTTGTCGTCGAGAGATGAACATAGCTTAGGTTTTTGTTGAGTTTATGGGAAGTAAATTGCTTGAAGACCATTGAGAAAGTCTTTCTAGGTCATAGTTAATAAGTTGTGCTAAATAACGTGTATTATAATCAGTTGAACAAATGTAAAGCTGCACATCGTCTGCAAACATGTGAATTGAGTAGTGCTTCAGAATTGATGGTAAATCTTTTATAAACAACAAAAATAACAAAGGACCCAAAACGGATCCTTGAGAAACTCCTGACAAAATATCAATTGCGTTAGATAGGCTTCCATCAAGTTCTACTACTTGAGTACGTTGACATTAGTATAATTTTATCAATAAAGCAGCATCACGACTAAAGTTGAATTGATGTGATAATTTATGCAGGAGTTTAGTATGCGAGACTCTATCAAAAGCTTTAGAGAAGTCTATTAAAAGCAGAAAAGCAACATTTTTTTTGTCAATATATTGATGAATATCATCATGAACCTTTAGGAGCGCAGAAGTGGTACAGTGCCCAGACCTGAACCCAGACTGGTAAGGACTAAACAGACTGAACCGATGAATATAGGCTCGAATTTGAGTCTTAACGATTTTCTCAAAAACTTTGGACAGCGAACACAAAATACTTATTGGGCGAAGATTATTCAGTCCAGATCTGGCAGGCTTCTTGCGTATCGGAATATTTTTCGCAGCCTTCCAAGTACGAGGAAATTTGGCACTTGACATAAATAAATTAAAAAGATATGTTAAAGGAGTGATGGTGAAAGGTAAAATAATCTTTATGAATTTTAACGGGATTCCATCCAAACCAATTGCATCTGAAGAAATGGAGAAGATAGCATTCGCGACTTCCAATTCACTGCAAGGTATGAAAGTAAAGCCACTGGAATTGGAAGGAGGTATTGAAGGATGTGCAGGATCATGTGTAAAATTTTCACCAAAAAAAGTATTTATTTCATCTTTGAAATTATGAAATTTAGCGCTGCTGTTAGAACTTCCTGTGACATTGAGGCGCTTGAGCTTCACCCAAAGTTTTTACTTGAAATCGCGGAGACCAAGTTCGAAGACATGAAGTTCGACTTTGCTGTGTTTATTAATTGGGTTACTTTATTGCGTAGTCTTCTAAACTGAAGATGGTCTAGTAAATTTTTGCTACGAATCCATTGGTGGTAAAAAACATCTCTAGCAATTATAGCATTTAAAATATCGTTATTGAACCATGGTGCATTGTTTTTATGGCGAGGAGCTCGCAATGGAACGAAGTTGTCATAAAGCTGAATTATAACACTATAGAAGAAATCGAGAGCCGTATCAGAATCTGTAATACTATACAGCAAGGACCAATCTATACCATTCAAGTAGTGTTGTAACGTGGGATAATCTATTCTACTATAGTCTCTGAACATTTTAGAGTTATCAATTGTGTTACGCACTATATTGAGAGATGAGAAAATCATATCATGATGAGATAAAGTTGGCCCTTTGATTCTACGTAAAAGATGACATTATATGAAGACACTTCCAGATGACCAAATTATTCTATGCCCAACTGTATCAGGTCTGGTCCTCGCATTCTAAATTCATACATTTGGTCACGTTAAAAAACTTGACAAGTAATAAAGAACGATGACATTTTGAAAGAATAATAAATTTAACAATATTTAATTTCATTTCGATAACTGAGCAACAAAAATATTTGGGAGGATGGCTTTTACCAAAGAATGATGATATTTTGAAAGAATAATAAATTCAACAGATTATATAACCAACGTTGAGCAATAAATAGACGCAATTAGTTTTGTATTTCTACGAATTCGGGAAAAACAAAACGTTCTATCTTTCAATTCAAAATGGCTGAAGGAAAAGAACATTAAGAATAATTTATCTTATATAGACACTAGTACATGCACTAATCATGTTGTAAACAGTTGGTAATAAATATCATGTAGATAGATTCGTTTTTGGTTTCTGATGAAAAGTATTTATGTGAGCAAAAAATAAACTTTAGATCATCCATTATACAATATATGTTAAAATGAAAGATTTTTTGATTACTAAATTACTAAATGTTTCGACAAAATATTCTAGTCATTCGACCAAACGTCCATTCGACCAAAATGTCCTAAATCCGTTTCTGTTGGGACACAGCTTGGTACATATACTTTCATAGCTGCCTATTTGCCTTTTCAATGCTCTGGGCAGCAAGTTAATTTGCTTCAAAATGACTTGCGAAAATTGACTCGATTTATTTGACGAATGCTGTTCAGTATATTTCTCAATCCAATACCCCTTACTTGTTTTTCCTCTTCTACAACCCCTTCTACGATTGATTTGGTCTTAACAGACTCTTGTCACTGGTTTCTCATAGTCAATTGCAAAAAAGTTTGGATATTTTTTCTTCATACTTGCATACTCCTAATGCTTCCAACTAATATAATTCCAACATAAACCAAAAGCTCTATATTTGAAATCTTCACGTCACGTCACGTTGAGAGGGATTCCAATAAATTCGTCAGATGAAGTTAAGTATCTAGGTAAAATGGTAGCCACATAAACAAGAGAGAATTTCGTTTTCAGGGAAATTTAAAATAGCACGCTATTTTTCCCATAACTTGAAAAAGTTGAAAACCCCGGGATTAAAGAAAGCACCTGTTTGAAGTTTCAACCCTTCTATCCGTAAGGGTTGAAACTTTAAACCGGTGCTTTCTTTATCACTGAGAACCTGTCTACAATTGCCAGTTTCAATCTTTTAATTATTTTGCCCATTGCATCCTTTCAATTTGTTCCTCAGTGTTTTTGATCGCAACGGGTAATGTTCAACACAATTACCGCGATAATACACCGGATAATCATGCTGTCGTCTGGAAATCCTTCATCCCAAAGCGATGGCTTGCGTTATAATCCGGAATGTGCACAGATTAAACCGCGGTGCAGATTAAAAGTCAGTAAGTCATACAACGCCGAACCAACACGATGAAGCAGGCAAAGAATCTGATTTCAAGTGGAAAATCCCTTTAATCGTTCAATCATCAAACCTAACAAGTGTTTAATTTCAGCTCCTGACCTCTGTGTTCGGTGCTATGTTGTTTCGTTCGAGTTAGGATTCAACGATGGATGCTTGACAGATGGGCAAATGTACTAGAAACTCGGTTAGAGAGAGTTGATGACACGTTGATGAAGTCAATCACTACATGAACCATTGTCCCTTATATTTGACAATTTGACATTTTCGAGTAAATGATACACATTGTGCACTTTTTGTACATTTTCTTATTGCATTCGAACATCTTCCTCGTATAGAAAATTCTCTACAAAAACCAACAATAATCCCTTGATGAATTACCCTAATAATTTGTCATGGTATTTATCCCTGAAGTCTTTTAGGATTACTCCAACATGTCTAACGAAAAAAACTTCAAAGATTCCTCGATAAATCTCTCCAGAAATTGTTTTCCCATGATTCCGATGGGTCCTGTAGAAATTTTATAAAAAAATTCTTCGTTGATTATCTAATAGATTGTTTTAGGTATTACTCTAGACATTCTCCATGAATTCTTTCGATAGCATTTCAAATATTATTCCAACAAAAAGCAAACTTGGTATTCCTCTGAAGACATCTGGAGATTTACAGGAAGCCTTGTAGAGAGCTAATAAAACCTCTTTCAAAGACTCTCCCAAGTATTCTTTAAGTAATTCGTCTAATCTAGGAATTCCACTGAAGATTTCCCAATAGATTCTTCAAGGTGCCAGTTGGAATTCTTTCAGATTTCGCTTCTCTGATTTCTTTAATAATTAAAGTGAGTAGCAATATTCCAGGAACGTTTTCTGCAATTCATACAGGACTATTTTCAGAAATTCCTGAGTAAACGCAATTTTTAGCATTTTTCCAGAAGTAGAATTTGTCCAGAAGGAAAACTCCATGTATATGCAAAGTGATTTCAAGAAACTTTTCCAATGTCTAAATTTATTTAAAAGAACCAAAGAAACTCCAACGACTTTACCAGAAATTTTATAATACAAGACACAATCTAGAAATGTTTTCTCAAAGTGTCGTTTTTGGTTTTTATGAGATACCGTCAAACGGAGTAACTTGCAACAATTTTCAACTTCAAAGCTATATGGATGAAAAATTTGAGGATTCAGAAGATACAAAAACCATCTGGTACCCTAATCGCCACGTAAAGAATACCACGCGACATTAATTTGATCATTTGTATTTGGTTTTCTGAGATCAGGAGAGACGAGAAATATACATTTTTAATGCAACACACAGTGCTATCTATTAAAGTACTCCATTAAAAACTAAACTGCCCATAAAAGCATAACTGTCGCATATGGATTTCCTCCAAAAAATGTTTTTATGTATATTTTCAAATGCGCACATAAAATTAAGCAGTTTGTTCGAAAACATTGCGAAAAAATTTCAAACTTGTACTGTCCCATATTGAAAAATAAAGGCATAACAGTCTCTATATAGATCAACTTGCAAAAAGTATAATTTTTCTTTTACTGAAAATTATCTGCGATACAAATTTATCGCGAGCACATTTTGATTGATATTCAGCACCATTCATACATTCAATTCATTCAATTTTAAAATGTAAAATATTCTAGACATGCTAGATTTAACCTAAAAACAGTCGCGTCATGTATCTAATATTGTAACATGGTTAAAACCGCGCCCTTTACACAAAGCAAAACCACTTCTGCTGGCAATGACGATGTGGTCAGCTAGTCTTGTGTTGAATATGTTAAATCTCAACAAAAGGTTCAAGATAATTTACCGTCTTTCATTTTCAATATTGATGATTAAATCGTTTTCAATTAAATGGTTTTTCGTTGCATAGACAATGGAGCTGAAATAGCTGTAGCGAGAGAAACACATCTCTTGAGCCAGACCATGGTAAAGGTGGTAAGAATGAATATCCGGACGAAAATCTACTCGAGTTGAAAATGTTCTTGCTTCCGCAGGGCATAGTGTATCTTCGTGCCACTCAATATAAAAATGTGAAAATATTCGATTAATCAAAAAAAAATTTCTCAGATTGAACTATCACAACAAGAAACTCACAGCATTAAAAAAAAACCTGTACGCATCTGAGGAAGCAAAACCGAATTGCATTGCACCCGTGTTCATCAAGAATCTTTCAGAAGAGCTTACCGTTCCCCTAGAACGCCTTTTCAACATGTCAACATAATTAAAAATTCCCAAATGCTTGAAAATCCTCATATTTGGTGACTGTTTTTAAATCAGGCACACAATCTGCTGGCATGTTGCATGTTTCCCCAGTTGACGATACTGACATTATTTTATTATTTTTTATTATATTATTTTATAACTACTATTATTATATTTTCAGATTTGTCATTGAAATTTGACCACAAAACCAAATCTTTAATAACTTCTTATCTTAGGATCAATTAAAACAATACAAAGTTCAGGTAGGTTGGTTCAGATAACTTGGTGTTCATCAGCGTACAATGACATCTCTTGAAAATTTGAAACAAACTGTACTAAACTTCTTATGATATTATATCTTCATTTTTTATAGAAATTGAACCAAAAATTGCTCCTGCGATTTATACAGAATGCTTACTGATACTATCCTATAGATTGGAACCCAGCAGCCTTACGAGTTTCCCGGATTAAGTTAAAATGGCTTAAGCACCACTCCGATTTGGGACCACTGACCGTTTTGGAGGTTGCTCGACCTTTTGAGACCCTTCAGGGGGAGGGTTATAGATTTTTCGGGTGCAGGGCGGTATATTCATTTTGGTGAGCGACTCAAAATCAAAACTTAAAGCCTGCTGCCTGGCTAAGGCTAGGGGCAAATCTCACCATGCGTATGGGACACAAAAAGCATGCATGCACGCAGCGAACTGGACTATCGAAATTCATACATTTTGCCTTATGAAAGATGGAACGATTATCGCAATACAAACGCTTTATGTATCGTTTTAGCTTCACTCCACACCAAGTCGTCGATAGGCACGGGGTGTACGCACGAGCCTATCGATCGCAAGGTCCTTGGTTCGATTCCAGGCTGCCGCGAAAACTATTTTTGTTTTCAAATTTCGGTTTCATAAGGTAAATTTATGAATTTCAACCCGATTCATTGTGGCGAATTTTCATAAAGGGTTCCTATGTTTATTGATAGTCCATTTGCCTGAGTGTGCTACTTACAGTTTGGACGCTGTCTACTGTCGTGTCTACTGTCACCAGGGGGGGGGTATACGCAACGAGGTGCGCCTACCGTTCATGTTTTATGGGTGTATTTGTTTGGCTCACAACACTGCTAGGCATCCCGGTGTTTGAGTGTTGAAATGCATCAGCATTTGCTACCTGGCATGGCCCGCGTTTCGACCTGTGCTGTTTGGGTCGGCCCGCGTGAAAGATGATGCTGTTTGGGCCGGCCCGCCCGAGAGATGATTGTTAGGCGAGCTTTGTTTGTAGTTAACAGCCATACACCCACCCTGACCAGAGTCTATGAATGGAGAGTTGCGCAAAGAGAACTGGCAACACGTTCCCCAATCACGACTCTATGACACTACCCCGAACGCCACTACCCCGAATGCCATTACCCCGAACGCCATTACCCCGAATGGGTCATTACCCCGAACGCCACTACCCCGAATGGGTCACTACCCCGAACGCCGAAGTCAATTTTTCAAATATTAGTAGATAAAAAAGGAGCTAGATTTTTATAAAACAACTTTTACATACTAAGTTTTGCTTGGGCTTGTCCTCTAATTTTGAAGCGATAAAATGTGTACATACAGCTACACAACAATGCTCTGAAGAACAGCCTTTTTCGCAAAGAAGGGTGAATTCATTATGAAACGAATAGCTATAATATGCACAAAATAAGGATACAGTAAAGTTTTGTATTGAACGCTGCTACCCACCTTCTTCACTCAATTTTTTTAGATGTCGACTACTAGCATTGAAATTTTATAAAAGATTTTGTTTCATAAACGATGGCAAAGAAAGATCACCCTATTATCGCTGCAAGTGTTGCTCTATAGAACCCGTTTAAACACCAACCTGATACACAATCGTTCACACATTCGTCCATGTTATAAAATCCGCGGCTTCTGATCATCGTTACAGTAAATACTTTCGTTTGTATGTGGGATCATTCAGCTGAATTTCAATAAGATAACCACAAAAATAGTAGTGTTTGATTCAATACAATGCATAAAATATGATGGCAGAGAAGTAGTGAGCAGTTCCGTAAGAGACCTAACTGTTTTAATGTAAGAAGATAAAAGAAGGGGAAATAATTGATGATTATGATTAGAATTAGCAGGATTAACTTCAATAAATACCTTAAGGATATTCTGCTCTCAAAAAAAACAAAAAAGCTGTTACATATGGAAATATTAGTGGCTAGCTAATCCAACGAAAATTTATAAGAACAGTCTATTAAAGAAAGAAGGGGAAATTTCTGGTGAAATGCTTGCAGCTATGACGTGAATAATCACTGTTACAACGTTATACTATCGCACAACCTGTATTCATAAGAAAGGAAAATCTTTGTTGAAAAAAAAGTTGAAGTATTAACACCACCAAGAATTCCAAATATCGGTGAGCATACAGCTGTTCAGTAAGACCATATTGAGGGTATGGGTTCGAAATTCTCCAATGGTGGATCTTATTGCATCGAATAGTTTTTTTTACATCCCTGGGCTTCGATGCACAAGTATTAGAATGGTAAATTGACAAGGAAAGCTCTCAGTCAATAAAAGGCTTGTTTTGTCGAAAGCCCATCCACACATTTCATAACGCTGAAATGTTACACCTCATACAAAATATGTAGGATTTTCCAGCAAAACGGTTACGATGAGGTGGATGAGTGTCGAAAATGCCATTTTTTTGGCGTTATGAAATTTGTGATTGAACCCTTGAACTACGGAAGTGCCCACTGAGCTGAGAAACAGACACTGTCCCAGAACGAAAACATGATATTTCGAAAGAATAGCTGACATATGAAAGAAGGGAAAATATATGATGAACATTTTACCGACGAATTTTACACACCATTGATAACCATGAATGGTCAATCCTCTATAACAGTATGGTCCTCATTTTTGCACGCAAAACAAGATACTACAATGTATCTCATACTATTCGGGGTAATGGCTCATTCGGGGTAGTGGCGTTCGGGGTAATGACCCATTCGGGGTAATGGCTTTCGGGGTAGTGACCCATTCGGGGTAGTGGCGTTCGGGGTAGTGGCGTTCGGGGTAATGGCGTTCGGGGTAATGGGATGGAGCCCCAATCACAAATCATTTAATTATTCTGGCCACCTATTTTACTGTGTGCGCTTTCCAGTGACTTCACTCAAATGCACTCTCAATTCGAATGTTTATTTATACAAAGTCGCAAAGAACAAAATTAAGATTGATCTCTGGTTTTGTAATTATAAAGTAATAGTAATGAAATGTTTAGTAGAGAATTGCAACAACACATACGACAAGCAGCATGAACTCAAAAACTTGATCTTTTTCGGTTTCCGCGCGACGAGCAACTGAAAAAACAGTGAATTTCTCTTAGCCGTTTGCTGCCCCACTGGGAATTTACCGAAAACAGTCGCATCTGTAGTGTAAATCCGGGTTGTATAACTATTATATAGTTTTCAAACCATTCAATTTTGTATAGTTTATTAAATTTCAGTTCAACTATGAAACGGAGTTCTATATTTCCACTGATGGAGGGAGATTACTTATACAGTGAATCCACAATTAAGAATCACCCACAATTTATGAATCAGCTGCCTTTAAAGGACAAAATAACAGTAAAAAATAGCACAAAACATCACGGAAACATTTTCGCTTATAATTTATTTTGAGTAAAATTGTTTACGTGATGTTTTGTGTTGATTTTTGTTGTTATTTTGTCATTTAAAGTCAGCTGATTCATAAATTGTGGACGATTCTTAATTGTGGATCCACTGTACTACCATTACATTATATGCAACAAGAAGGGGGTTTATTCACAAATTATAGGCCCTAAAGAGCATTTATTTTGTGACATCATCGTATCACACCGCAACTTAAACCGTAGCAATTTTTTTTTTTTTTTCATTTCGTCACGATAACAATACTTCTCTCGCCCCAAACCGTGTTTGTTTATTTTGCTCGATAGGTTGACGATTTGACGGTTCAATAGGTAGACTTGGTTTCAGTCTTCGCGCAACTCTTCATTCATAGACTCTGACCCTGACTGCCATCAACGATCGACACTGCCGGTGGTGTAGTCCATACAGTCCTCGCCTCCGGTGGTCACCGGATCGAATCCGGTCGGGGAACTTTTTATAATCGCTGTTTCTCACTCGGACGTAATGTCGTCGGAGCTGAGAACCTCGTCGGTGGAAACCGGCCTTGTTGCTTGTCGCCCTGCCAAGGGCGCGGGAATAACGTGCGCTGCCCTCTCCGGCCACGTGTACCTCCGGGGCTTCCTTCGCAGCAGGAAAGCGGGGTCGAAAACGGTCGCTAATATGATATGGAGGTTGTGTGACGGGCTCGAAACGTGCCACAAATCTAATTAAAAAAGTTGATTGTGGGTATTGAACACTGTACGCTGCTGCACCATTACGCGCATATCTCTTACCGCTTGATCCACAAGTCTATACTCGCACTAAACCGCTAGAAACGCACTCCACACTATCTTCTGGCTATTATAAGCTATCTAAACTACTTCGAGAGAAATGAACGTTAGCAAACTTGAAGCACTTTCACACTTTTAGCTAGTTCACCTCCAAGAACACAACACGACGCGGTAACCAAAGTTAGACCGTTCTCGCTTCTTCCGCGGACCTGAACGAAGTAAACGAGCTAAGTCTGAAGGTCCTCAGATAAGGCGCGAGATGTAAAGGTCTTCGTCGCCGGATATTACGCCCAGTCGCGGAGTTGCGATTGTGTTTCCATAGTATTTTGCAAGGCTTGCTCTTTTTGCCATTCGCTTGAGAGTGCCACCAATAGCGTCACAGGGGCCTTTGCCGTGGGATGTGGCAAAAAAGTGCCACTCTGCTTCCAATCCATGTATTTTCTTGAAATTACATAAGCTGACATTTTTTTTTTTTTAATTTTTATAATGAGCTGCAGCTCCATCTGCCTTAAAAATAACTTTTGATTTGTTTAACAAAGTTTATCAATTTTGAAATAAATAGCTGAACTACTACTGTGTCATGGGTCTGATATTATAATAAAACTAACATTTTCCAATTTATTATCTTTTTTATGGTAAATCTAGAATTGGTGTATCGTTGCTTGGGAATTATTCCAGTGATATCCTTGAGCAGCGTTATAATTTTCAGAAAAGTGATGATGATGATTTTTTTTTTTTTTTTTTTTTTTTAATTCTTTATTAGTATCATTCCAAACATTACATTCATTTCTTATATCTAGGTGTTCTGTGTTATTTGACAACACTATCATCCTAATTTGGTAAAACAAATTTAAGATTTAATTAACATTTTGTTAACAACATATTACATTTCATTTGCCGTAGCAGTTCAGTTTTTTTTACAGGTGAGTTGATTTCACCTGCTTATAAGAGAAAAAAAAACGTTTTAAATATACTTAACCTAACTTAACCTAAACATATAACGCATTAATCGTGGCAAGAAGATTGTAACGATTTTTGCCTGAAATTATTAATGATTGTATTTGACATTTGTTCCAATGTTTCAACATTGGATATTCTATGTAATTCATTGGTACTATACCAGGGAGGAAGCCTCAGAATCATTTTCAAAATTTTATTTTGAATTCTCTGCAGAGCTTTCTTCCTGGTATTACAACAGCTAGTCCATATTGGTACAGCATACAACATGGCTGGCCTGAAAATTTGTTTGAATATCAACAGCTTGTTCTTAAGACAAAGTTTTGATTTTCTATTAATAAGGGGATAGAGACATTTTACATATTTATTACATTTGGCTTAAATGCCCTCAATGTGATTTTTGAAAGTTAAATTCTTATCTAGCATGAGCCCTAGATACTTAACTTCATCTGACCAATTTATTGGAACCCCTCTCATCGTGACAACATGTCTACTTGAAGGTTTCAAATAAAGAGCTTTTGGTTTATGTGGGAATATTATTAGTTGAGTTTTGGAAGCATTAGGAGAAATCTTCCATTTTTGCAAGTATGAAGAAAAAATATCCAAACTTTTTTGCAATCGACTACAGATAACACGCAGGCTTCGTCCTTTGGCGGAGAGGCCTGTGTCATCCGCAAACAAAGATTTTTGACATCCCTGAGGTAGCTTAGGTAAGTCAGATGTGAAAATATTGTATAATATTGGTCCCAAAATGCTGCCTTGAGGAACACCAGCTCTTACAGGAAGTCTTTCAGATCTGGAGTTCTGATAATTAACCTGAAGTGTACGATTTGACAGATAACTTTGAATTATTCTAACAATGTATGTTGGAAAATTAAAGTTTTTTAATTTTACAATCAAACCTTCATGCCAAACACTGTCGAATGCTTTTTCTATGTCTAGAAGAGCAAGACCAGTAGAATAGCCTTCAGATTTGTTGGAACGGATCAAATTTGTTACACGTAAAAGTTGATGAGTGGTCGAATGTCCATGGCGGAATCCGAACTGTTCATTGGCAAAAATTGAATTTTCGTTGATGTGGACCATCATTCTGTTCAAAATAACCTTTTCAAAAAGTTTACTGATGGAGGAAAGCAAACTGATTGGACGATAGCTAGAAGCTTCTGCAGGATTTTTGTCTGGTTTTAAAATTGGAACAACCTTAGCATTTTTCCATTTGTCAGGAAAATATGCTAATTGAAAACATTTGTTAAATATATCAACTAAAAATGATAAGCTACTTTCTGGAAGTTTCTTGATGAGGATGTAGAAAATTCCATCATCGCCAGGAGCTTTCATGTTTTTGAATTTTTTAATAATAGTTCTCACTTCTTCCAAATCAGTCTCCCAGGCATTTTCGAAAACGTTCTCTTGATTGAGAATATTTTCGAACTCCTGAGTAACTTCATTTTCAATTGGACTAGTAAGTCCTAAATTAAAATTGTGCGCACTTTTAAACTGCATAGCAAGTTTTTGAGCTTTTTCGCAATTAGTTAGTAATAATTTGTTTTCCTCTTTCAATGCCGGTATTGGCTTCTGAGGTTTTTTCAAGATTTTCGATAATTTCCAAAAGGGCTTAGAGCCAGGGTCCAATTGAGAAATTTTATTTTCAAAATTTTTGTTCCTTAATTGAGCAAAACGTTTCTTGATTTCTTTCTGCAAATCCTGCCATATAATTTTCATAGCAGGATCGCGAGTGCGTTGAAATTGCCTTCTCCTCACGTTTTTAAGACGGATCAAGAGTTTAAAATCATCGTCTATAATCACGGACTCAAATTTTACTTCACATTTTGGAATTGCAATGCTCCGGGCTTCAACAATGGAATTTGTTAAAGTTTCAAGAGCATTGTCAATATCAAGTTTAGTTTCTAAAGAAATGTTAACATCAAGATTGGAGTCAACATACGTTTTATATATATTCCAGTCGGCTCGTAAATAATTGAAAGTGGAGCTGATAGGATTGAGAATCGCTTCTTGGGATATTTGAAATGTAACAGGGACATGATCAGAATCAAAATCAGCATGAGTAACTAATTGACTACAAAGATGACTAGAGTCGGTTAAGACCAAATCAATCGTAGATGGATTTCTAGAAGAAGAAAAACATGTGGGGCTATCAGGGTATTGAATTGAGAAATATCCTGAAGAGCACTCATCAAATAAAATTCTGCCGTTGGAATTACTTTGAGAATTATTCCATGACCGATGTTTGGCATTAAAGTCACCAATGACAAAAAATTTTGACTTATTGCGAGTCAATTTACGCAAGTCAGTTTGGAGCAAATTAACTTGCTGCCCAGAGCATTGAAAAGGCAAATAGGCAGCTATGAAAGTATATTTACCAAACTGTGTTTCAACAGAAACACCTAAAGTTTCAAAAACTTTAGTTTCAAATGATGAAAACAGTTGATGTTTTATACGCCTATGAATGATGATTGCAACTCCCCCACATGCCCCATCAAGTCGATCATTACGATAAACAAAAAGTTAGGATCTCTTTTGAGTTTAGATCCAGGTTTTAAATACGTTTCGGTAATAACTGCTATATGCACGTTATTAATTGTAAGAAAATTAAACAGCTCGTCCTCTTTACCATTCAGAGAACGAGCATTCCAATTTAATATATTTAAATTATTATTTGGATCCATTAGATAAACGTAATCCAATAACAATTTGATTTGTAAATTTTACACCTACTTGGACTGCTTCAGTCATAGTGGTGGCTTTGAACATTGCATCAATCATTAGATTCAATTGTTCAGTTAGAAAATTAAAATCAGAGGCAGACATGTCATGTGATTTCCCATTGGAATTTCCGGTAGACGAAGAAGCGGAGTTACCTGTGGCGGTAGGGTTTTTTCCATTTGATTTGAAACAAGTAGAATGGGTACCCATGGATCGAACAGGGGAGGACTTCAAATTTCCTGCTACGATATCGGCAAAGGATTTACCGTGGGTAGATACATTCGAAATAGAAAGATTCGAACGGCTACTCGACGGATTAAAATTAGTTTGTGAATGAGCATGATTATGATCTTCCTGATGGGTATGATTCATGATCAAGCGATCGTTAACTGAAAAATGAGCATTGTTCGATACTCTACCAGGCAAATTCCGGAAACGACCGTTATCGTAACGGATATTATCTTTCATCTGCCTGGCACGAGCCTCAATGACCTTTTTGCGTGAAGGACAATTCCAAAAATTGGACTTATGGTTAGCCCCGCAATTACAACATATGAATTTGGTGGTATCTTCCTTCACTGGACAGACGTCTTTAGCGTGAGAAGAACCTCCGCAAATCATGCATTTAGCATCCATGCGACAATTTTTTGTACCATGACCCCACTTTTGGCACCGACGGCACTGAGTGGGGTTCTGGTAATTTCCTCCAGGTTTCTGGAAATGTTCCCATGTCACACGGACATCAAACAAAAGTTTTGCTTTTTCTAAAGCTTTAATGTTATTTAGTTCTTTTTTGTTAAAGTGAACTAAATAAAATTCTTGAGAAAGCCCTTTCCGAACAATGCCAGATTGGGTTCTCTTTTTCATAATGATTACTTGGACTGGGGAAAATCCAAGTATATCATTTATTCCATTTTTGATCTCTTCAGGTGATTTATAGTCACTTGAGAGACCTTTCAAGACAACTTTGAACAAACGTTCAGTTTTGTCGTCATAAGTAAAAAATTTGTGCTTCTTCTCTTCAAGATGTTTGAGAAGAAGCTCACGATCTTTAAGAGTTTCCGGCAAAACGCGACAGTCTCCTTTCTTTGCGATTTGGAAGGAAACCTTGATTCCCCTAATGGAGTTCAAGATCTCCTGCCTAAATCCTCCAAATTCGGAACAACTGACCACGATAGGCGGCACTCTTTGCTTCCTCACTTGAATCAAAGAGCCTGGACTAGAGGCTGCTTCGATTTGGTGTTCGGAAAATTTGTCTAGAGCATCGAACTGATTGCTCATTTCGATACAATTATTCATTTCACCCTTGGAAGAAAGTTCGCATTCCGGGGAAGCTCCCTTTCTTCCATCCTTGCCACGTGTAGTGACAGTTTTAAAACCCACTTTTTTGGAAGGAAGTAGTGAATTCAGAGATTCACCCTTCCTTTTGTTAGTTGTTGATACCATGTTTAATTAATAAACGAAAGAAGACGTGACCTTCGAAAGGTTTTTTCCCAAGACGGTGTCCAAGAAGGATTACCACCGCTAGCTTTCGCCAACGGGTCCAACGAAAAATCGAAGGCACGGGTCCAAACAAGGATCGTAAAGGGATCAATAGTAGAAAAAATAGTACTGAAAAGTACTGTTTTAGTAGCACTGAAAAGTACTGTTTTGAATTTTAGCACTGAAAAGTACTGTTTTTGTAGCACTGAAAAGTACTGTTTTATTGCTTTAGGTAGTTTTTAAGAAAACTTCCAAGAGCAGAGAGAGTTCGTGTACGCACAGCACGAAGGTACGATGCGCACTGTGATGATGATGATGATGATTATTATTATTTAGCCACCATCAGCGCAAGGATTACCTATGGCTGCAGAATCATACCGGAATGGTATGATCTACCTGATGGTTTGTTGTAGCAGGGCTAGTTAATATCTTTGAAGACCTTTGGAAGACAACTCTAAGGCTGTTTTCTCATGACAAAAGGCTGGCGACCCCACGCACTTTCATCCAGTCAACAGTTCAATTAACTCCCTTAGGCTACCCCTCCTTGAGCAGCGTTATAATTTTCAGAAAAGTCGCTAATTATCAGTATTTAACCTTGTTTTAAGGAGTCTATTTTGTTTCGTAGAAAAGCAGACTGTTATTTGCAAATAAAATCATGAGTTATGAGCTTATCAACTTTTTTTAGGTAGATAACAATACAAACATATTCATTATTTCTTATTCATCTGGCGTTTAACGCAGGTACGTTTAGTAAGTTTTTTTTTCACAAAACTTTTTCTAGAAGAGAATTTAATGGGGTATGGATAAGGTTGTTACTTTTCAATGTTTGCAATACTGTTGTGATACCTTTCAAACCATAAAAATCCGTCGGATTGTTAGACGGAGTTGATTTTCTCATAGGCAGAGGCGAAGTCCATTGATTGCCTGCATTTAAAAAACATAATCACTGTATAATTCCGTTTTTTAACTATTCTCAATAAAAAATACAATCTATTTTCTGATTCAAACTCATTTATCACTTGAAAACACAATCATATTTGACGGTTTAAAACAACATCTTTGAAAAAATAAATTTCAGTTTGGGACTTAAAAAATTTTAAGTTAGAAAAAAAAATTTCCCTAAAATGTGCCCAATTTGCAATGTATCGACGACTTTTAGTAAATTTAATTACGAAACTTTTTGCTTAAGGATGATCAAAATTTGAAATGGCCGTTTCTTTTTAAATCGACTTTAACGTTTTGATTTTTTTTTCAGTGTAGAAAATGTGTTTTTATTTTCTCAATATTTTTTTCTTAAACTTCAGGAAATTTCAGGACAGTCCCCCATACAACACTTTTTTGTAGGTCTTACCGTTTTTGAGTTATACGGGTTTATAATAATAAGTAAAAAAAACTTTGGGACTTAAAAAAATCGATGTTAGAAAAACTTTTTTCCCTAAAATATGGCCAATTTGCAATGTATGGACGACTTTTAGTAAATTTAATTACGAAACTTTTTGCTTAAGGATGATCAAAATCTAAAATGGCCGTTTTTTTAAATCGACTTTAAAGTTTTAAATATTTTTTTTTTCAGTGTAGAAAATGGATTTTTATATTTTCAATTTTTTTTCTCTAAAACGTCAGGAAATTTCACGATAGTCCCCCATACAACACTTTTTTGTAGGTCTTATCGTTTTTGAGCTATACGGGTCTATAAAAAAAGGAAAAAACATATTTGACCCTGTCCGAATGTTAGTCTAGATCGATTTTGAAAAAAACAAAGTATGCAAGACACAAGTATGGGGCAAGACACTTGATCTGGTATTAAAATATTAATATATATTAAAAATATTACAATTGATACTAAAGATATTATCTAGTGTTCTGGGAGTTTCCTCTCGATTAGGTTTTCGAAACATATGGGTAGATTGACAAAAATAAACAATAACGATAAATTTGAATCTTATGTGGAGCTAGTTCAGATCTGTAGTTTGATCTAGTATTAGTGTCGTGGTTGTACGAATTATGAAGTGCAACACTTCTGAGCCGATTTCACACTTAGATCTTAAAAGAACAATTGAGGGTGTAGCGTGTAAAAATTGCATGATGGATGTGGAATAAATAAAATGCAATGTCCAAATATGTCAGTAAAAACCTTAGTTCTTTCATGGATCGAAACAAGGGACACTTAAACATGCGTAAGGAGCAGAGTATCCACCCACTTGTTTTATTTGAGTGGTTGGCTTTTCTTCCACCGTTCAGAAATATAAAATTTTCGGGTAAAACTGCAAAATGCCCGTATAAATGATGCAGTTGTTCAACATCAAGCGATGCCATTTTCATAGGGGCAAGCAGCCTCAGATCGTTTTCGATTTGGGAAACATCAGTTTCTTGGATTTCCCCAAGAGCACCGCATGAAGAATATCCTTGAAGATCAAGGATGTTCACAATATGTTTCGGCAACGACCGCTGCTTGGATTCGCTCCCAGAAATGTGAAAGATCCTACAACACTATAAATAATATATGTTACTTACTTTACTTTTGCTGGCTCTACGTCCTTCAAGACATGACCTGCGCCACAATGTTACGCTTACTAACTCGGTCCATGGCTGCTAACCTCCAATTCCTCGATTGCCCCACACTTCCAAGATCCTGCTCCACTTGGTCAAACCACCTAGCTCGTTGCGCTCCCCTTCGTCTTGTACCGGCCGGATTTGAGTTGAACACCATTTTTGCGGGATTGTTGTCCGGCATTCTCACAACGTGTCCCGCCCATCGTACCCTTCCAGCTTTGGCGACTTTCGTGATACTGGGTTCACCGTAGAGTTGCGCAAGCTCGTGGTTCATTCTTCTCCTCCATACGCCGTTCTCACATACTCCGCCGAAGATCGTCCTAAGCACACGTCGTTCAAAAACTCCTAGCGCTTGCAGGTCCTCTTCGAGCATTGTCCACGTCTCATGCCCGTAGAGGACTACCGGTCTTATTAGCGTCTTGTACATGGTACACTTAGTACGGAAGTGAAGTTTACCAGACCGCAAGGTCTTGTGGAGTCCATAGTAAGCACGACTTCCGGCGATGATACGTCTTCGAATTTCTCTGCTGCAGTTGTTATTCGACGTTATCAATGATCCGAGGTAGACGAATTCGTCCACCACCTCGAACTCATCCCCGTCGATCGTCACGCGTCTGCCAATGCGAGCTCTATCGCGCTCGGTTCCTCCAGCTAGCAGATATTTCGTCTTCGACGTATTTACCTTCAATCCAACCCGATCTGCTTCACGTTTCAGCCTGGTATACTGTTCAGTAACCACCTGGAACGTTCTTCCAACAATGTCCACGTCGTCAGCGAAACAAATGAACTGGCTGGATTTATTGAATATCGTGCCCCGCATGTTGAAGCCCGCCCGTTTCATAACACCTTCTAGCGCAATATTGAACAGGAGGCAGGAAAGACCATCGCCTTGTCGAAATCCTTTGCGTGTTTCAAACGGGTCCGATAAAGCACCCGATATCTTCACACAGCACTGTACACTATCCATCGTTGCTTTGATCAGTCTAGTCAGTTTCCCGGGAAAACCATTCTCGTCCATAATCTTCCATAGCTCTTCGCGGTCGATGGTATCATAGGCCGCTTTGAAATCGATGAATAGGTGGTGCGTAAGGACTTGATATTCGCGACACTTTTGGAGGATCTGCCGCAACATAAAGATTTGGTCTGTCGTCGATCGCCCGTCCACAAATCCGGTTTGATAACTTCCAACAAATCTGCTTGCCAGTGGCGATAGACGGCGGAAGATGATCTGGGAAAGCACTTTATAGGCTACATTAAGAATGGTGATCGCGCGATAGTTCTCACATTCTAACTTGTCACCCTTTTTGTATATTGGGTATAGTATTCCCTCCTTCCACTCCTCCGGTAGCTGTTCTGTATCCCAGATCCTGGCTATCAATCGGTGCAGACAAGTGGCCAACCTGTCCGGGCCCATTTTAATAAGTTCCGCTCCAATACCATCCTTTCCAGCTGCTTTGTTGTTCTTGAGCTGTTTGATAGCATCCTTAACTTCACCTATTGTGGGAGTTGGCACGTCTAATAATATATGTATTGCATTTAAATAAAAGATAAAAGCTCATCGTGTTTGAGTTCATCATGTAGGTTGATATCTTGAAACGTCAGAAATCTTTGATCCTTGAAAGAAAAGTCACAGCCACCTCGATGTGTTTCGAAAATATTAATGGATTAATATATATTAATTGATATTAACAGATATTAATACCAATATTATTAAGTGTCCTGCCCCATGGTATGTAAAGTATCTTAGTTTCACATAGTCTTCACACCCAGAAAGTTTCATTGAATTCTGAAGGGGTACTGCCAATCCCTCCATCGAGTTGGCGTGAAATCCGTCAGATACGATCTTCCAAATCGCTGCCCACCCGTAGATTATGAATAGGAAAGGCCGGATCAACGACTCTTCAATACGATCTGGACAGGTCGATGTCCGAGTATCGTCACATGGTCGCTACAACAAAATTTGTATGGCTGCTGGGTTTGGCGCCAGAAGGCTAGTTGGAACTCATTTATGGGCTGCGGTGTGGAGCAAGTGAGCTCAGTGAGTGCTTTTTTTTAATTTCTTTATTAGTATCATTCCAAACATTACATTCATTTCTTATGTCTAGGTGTTCTGTGTTATTAGACAACACTATCATCCTAATTTGGTAAAACAAATTTAAGATTTAATTAACATTTTGTTAACAACATATTACATTTCATTTGCCGTAGCAGTTCAGTTTTTTTTACAGGTGAGTTGATTTCACCTGCTTATAAGAGAAAAAAAAAAACGTTTTTAATATACTTAACCTAAACATATAAAGCATTAATCGTGGCAATAGAAGATTGTAACGATTTTTGCCTGAAATTATTTATTATTTTATTTGACATTTGTTCCAATGTTTCAACATTGGATATTCTATGTAACTCATTGGTACTATACCAGGGAGGAAGTCTCAGAATCATTTTCAAAATTTTATTTTGAATTCTCTGCAGAGCTTTCTTCCTGGTATTACAACAGCTAGTCCATATTGGTACAGCATACAACATGGCTGGCCTGAAAATTTGTTTGAATATCAAAAGCTTGTTCTTAAGACAAAGTTTTGATTTTCTATTAATAAGGGGATAGAGACATTTTACATATTTATTACATTTGGCTTGAATGCCCTCAATGTGATTTTTGAAAGTTAAATTCTTATCTAGCATGAGCCCTAGATACTTAACTTCATCTGACCAATTTATTGGAACCCCTCTCATCGTGACAACATGTCTACTTGAAGGTTTCAAATAAAGAGCTTTTGGTTTATGTGGGAATATTATTAGTTGAGTTTTGGAAACATTAGGAGAAATCTTCCATTTTTGCAAGTATGAAGAAAAAATATCCAAACTTTTTTGCAATCGACTACAGATGACACGCAGGCTTCGTCCTTTGGCGGAGAGGCCTGTGTCATCCGCAAACAAAGATTTTTGACATCCCTGAGGTAACTCAGGTAAGTCAGATGTGAAAATATTGTATAATATTGGTCCCAAAATGCTGCCTTGAGGAACACCAGCTCTTACAGGAAGTCTTTCAGATCTGGAGTTCTGATAATTAACCTGAAGTGTACGATTTGACAGATAACTTTGAATTATTCTAACAATGTATGTTGGAAAATTAAAGTTTTTTAAATTTTACAATCAAACCTTCATGCCAAACACTGTCGAATGCTTTTTCTATGTCTAGAAGAGCAAGATCAGTAGAATAGCCTTCAGATTTGTTGGAACGGATCAAATTTGTTACACGTAAAAGTTGATGAGTGGTCGAATGTCCATGGCGGAATCCGAACTGTTCATTGGCAAAAATTGAATTTTCGTTGATGTGGGCCATCATTCTGTTCAAAATGACCTTTTCAAAAAGTTTACTGATGGAGGAAAGCAAACTGATTGGACGATAGCTAGAAGCTTCTGCAGGATTTTTGTCTGGTTTTAAAATTGGAACAACCTTAGCATTTTTCCATTTGTCAGGAAAATATGCTAATTGAAAACATTTGTTAAATATATCAACTAAAAATGATAAGCTACTTTCTGGAAGTTTCTTGATGAGGATGTAGAAAATTCCATCATCGCCAGGAGCTTTCATGTTTTTGATTTTTTTAATAATAGTTCTCACTTCTTCCAAATCAGTCTCCCAGGCATTTTCGGAAACGTTCTCTTGATTGAGAATATTTTCGAACTCCTGAGTAACTTCATTTTCAATTGGACTAGTAAGTCCTAAATTAAAATTGTGCGCACTTTCAAACTGCATAGCAAGTTTTTGAGCTTTTTCGCAATTAGTTAGTAATGATTTGTTTTCCTCTTTCAATGCCGGTATTGGCTTCTGAGGTTTTTTCAAGATTTTAGATAATTTCCAAAAAGGCTTAGAGCCAGGGTCCAAATGAGAAATTTTATTTTCAAAATTTATGTTTCTTAATTGAGCAAAACGTTTCTTGGTTTCTTTCTGCAAATCCTGCCATATAATTTTAATAGCAGGATCGCGAGTGCGTTGAAATTGCCTTCTCCTCACGTTTTTAAGACGGATCAAGAGTTTAAGATCATCGTCTATAATCACGGATTCAAATTTTACTTCACATTTTGGAATTGCAATGCTCCGGGCTTCAACAATGGAATTTGTTAAAGTTTCAAGAGCATTGTCAATATCAAGTTTAGTTTCTAAAGAAATGTTAACATCAAGATTAGAGTCAACATACGTTTCATATATATTCCAGTCGGCTCGTAAATAATTGAAAGTGGAGCTGATAGGATTGAGAATCGCTTCTTGGGATATTTGAAATGTAACAGGGACATGATCAGAATCAAAATCAGCATGAGTAATCAGTTGGCTACAAAGATGACTAGAGTCGGTTAAGACCAAATCAATCGTAGATGGATTTCTAGAAGAGGAAAAACATGTGGGGCTATCAGGGTATTGAATTGAGAAATATCCTGAAGAGCACTCATCAAATAAAATTCTGCCGTTGGAATTACTTTGAGAATTATTCCATGACCGATGTTTGGCATTAAAGTCACCAATGGCAAAAAATTTTGATTTATTGCGAGTCAATTTACGCAAGTCAGTTTGGAGCAAATTAACTTGCTGTCCAGAGCATTGAAAAGGCAAATAGGCAGCTATGAAAGTATTTTTACCAAACTGTGTTTCAACAGAAACACCTAGGGGGAGATCCCCCAGTACCGGACAGCACCCAATACCGGACAAAGTCAAAAAATTGAGAAATCATGGTCCAATCAAGATGGTGTATTAGAAGGAAAGAAAGCTATTGTGGAGACTAATGTTTGCGTAGAATAACACATCCTTGAAATATGCATGCCTTTTTAAAAAAGTAGAAAAGTTTGCAAATCTTAAAAAAAATGACGTATCGCCTTTATATTGAGCCTTTTTAGTATTTATTTTGAATATGAAAATATACTTTGGATCACGCAAGCATGTTCGAAAATAATCCTAATTTGATAGTATAAATGTATTGTGTACCATAATTGAATCAAATACGGACAAATTACAATTTTGGGTTAAGCACCTCCTGTCCCTCAGTTTCGGACAGCTTGATTTGTTATATGTTATCTTTGTAATTATTGCATCAGTGTCTCAAAATACATTCATTTTTCATGGATTCCGTCGATCATGGTATCAAACATGCGATAAAATTAAGAAGAACTAAAATTCAGAACAACATCGTAAAATGTGCTATTTTTCATCATATATGAAAGAGGATTTTGATGGAAATCTTGTAAACTAAGAAAAACTCAAATTGTTCTTGTAAATGTTGCAAATGCATTGAATTGGCAATTGTATACTATTCCTATAGTAAACACATTCAAATATGTTCAAATTTACAGAATTCGACGCATTTTCAGATCGTGTCGGGTATTGGGTGCCACGTTTCAAGATCGATCAATTTGGTACTAAAATACATCATCAAAATGCAATGTCAAAATTAATATTTATATTTTCAAATTTTTTTTTTATACACTATAAAAATGATAATATTTATCATAAATGGGTAACACGAGCTCATAATACCAATATTTTTCGAATTATGAATTTAGTGGCTTAAGTGTCCGGTACTGGGGGATCTCCCCCTAAAGTTTCAAAAACTTTAGTTTCAAATGATGAAAACAGTTGATGTTTTATACGCCTTTGAATGATGATTGCAACTCCCCCACATGCACCATCAAGTCGATCGTTACGATAAACAAAAAAGTTAGGATCTCTTTTGAATTTAGATCCAGGTTTTAAATACGTTTCGGTAATAACTGCTATATGCACGTTATTAACCGTAAGAAAATTATACAGCTCGTCCTTTTTACCATTCAAGGAACGAGCATTCCAATTTAAAATATTTAAATTATTATTTGGATCCATTAGAAAAAACGTAATCCAATAACAATTTGATTTGTAAATTTTACACCTACTTGGACTGCTTCAGTCATAGTGGTGGCTTTGAACATTGCATCAATCATTAGATTCAATTGTTCAGTTAGAAAATTAAAATCAGAGGAGGGTACATTATCTGATGATTTCTCATTAGAATTTTCGGTAAACGAAGAAGTGGAGTAGGAGTTACCTGTGGCGGTAGGGTTTTTTTTTTTCATTTGATTTGAAACAAGTAGATTGAGTACCCATGAATCGAACAGGGGAGGAGTTCGAATTTCCTGCTACGATATCGGTAAAGGATTTACCGTGGGTAGATACATTCGAAATTGAAAGATTCGAACGGCTACCCGACGGATTAAAATTAGTTTGTGAATGAGCATGATTATGATTTTCCTGATGGGTATGATTCATGATCAAGCGATCGTTAACTGAAAAATGAGCATTGTTCGATACTCTACCAGGCAAATTCCGGAAACGACCGTTATCGTAACGGATATTATCTTTCATCTGCCTGGCACGAGCCTCAATGACCCTTTTGCGTGAAGGACAATTCCAAAAATTGGACTTATGGTTAGCCCCGCAATTACAGCATATGAATTTGGTGGTATCTTCCTTCACTGGACAGACGTCTTTGGCGTGAGAAGAACCTCCGCAAATCATGCATTTAGCATCCATGCGACAATTTTTTGTACCATGGCCCCACTTTTGGCACCGACGGCACTGAGTGGGGTTCTGGTAATTTCCTCCAGGTTTCTGGAAATGTTCCCATGTCACACGGACATCAAACAAAAGTTTTGCTTTTTCTAAAGCTTTAATATTATTTAGTTCTTTTTTGTTAAAGTGAACTAAATAAAATTCTTGAGAAAGCCCTTTCCGAACAATGCCAGATTGGGTTCTCTTTTTCATAATGATTACTTGGACTGGGGAAAATCCAAGTATATCATTTATTCCATTTTTGATCTCTTCAGGTGACTTATAGTCACTTGAGAGACCTTTCAAGACGACTTTGAACAAACGTTCAGTTTTGTCGTCATAAGTAAAAAATTTGTGCTTCTTCTCTTCAAGATATCTGAGAAGAAGTTCGCGATCTTTAAGAGTTTCCGGCAAAACGCGACAGTCTCCTTTCTTTGCGATTTGGAAGAAGACCTTGATTCCGCTAATGGAGTTCAAGATCTCCTGCCTAAATCCCGCAAATTCGGAACAACTGACCACGATAGGCGGCACTCTTTGCTTCCTCACTTGAATCAAAGAGCCTGGGCTAGAGGCTGCTTCGATTTGGTGTTCGGAAAATTTGTCTAGAGCATCGAACTGATTGCTCATTTCGATACAATTATTCATTTCACCCTTGGAAGAAAGTTCGCATTCCGGGGAAACGTCCTTTTTTCCATTCTTGCCACGTGTAGTGACAGTTTTAAAACCCACTTTTTTGGAAGGAAGTAGTGAATTCAGAGATTCACCCTTCCTTTTGTTTGTTGTTGATACCATGTTTAATTAATAAACGAAAGAAGACGTGACCTTCGAGAGGTTTTTTCCCAAGACGGTGTCCAAGAAGGATTACCACCGCTAGCTTTCGCCAACGGGTCCAACGAAAAATCGAAGGCACGGGTCCAAACAAGGATCGTAAAGGGATCAATAGTAGAAAAAATAGTACTGAAAAGTACTGTTTTAGTAGCACTGAAAAGTACCGTTTTTAATTTTAGCACTGAAAAGTACTGTTTTTGTAGCACTGAAAAGTACTGTTTTATTGCTTTAGGTAGTTTTTAAGAAAACTTCCAAGAGCAGAGAGAATTCGTGTACGCACAGCACGAAGGTACGATGCGCACTGACAGTGAGTGCTAATGTTCACTTAAACTGAGCGATCGAGTTCAAGGTGTAGTTCAATGGTGAAATTGATTCTATTTATCTACCAATTATAGTTACAAATTCATGGTATTGCTACAGGATCTGGGCAGAAATTTTACAAGGATTCATCAGATATGCTTATAGGGATTCGTTCTAGAGTATTACAGATAAATTGTAAAAAATCGTCGGAAATACGACATTTTTCATTCCCCTGCATTTAGAGCTGCTGCTAAATGGCGCAATTGCTGACATGTTACAATATTGAACATAGTAGCTTTGCTTTTTCAATGATGGATGATGATTGAAGAAAACAGCTATCGCAGTCGTGTTTCAAACAACATTCGCATTTGATGCCAAGCAATTACATATGTGATATAGCCCCGATGTTAAACTTCTCGACTACCGATCTTGCGGATCGGAGTTCAATTATGATTATTTTTTTCGAGTGAAGCCATTGTTTATTAAATGCAGCATAGAAAAAGGACTAAAGGTGCAAATCACTACTTGAGCATTTTTCTTCATTCACTTCGGAGTGGGAGATTTTTGTGAGTCCTATTGATTAAGACTCAGACACAAGCTGCACCTTTGAACAATGAATCGTGATGAATTTTTTTGGCCTCAAGTCATTTGGTCCATGGCAAAAAAACAACACTCTAAATGAACTCCCGTAATCAAACTCTGATCCTCAAGATAAGTGGTCGAGAAGCTTGACCCCGGGGCTATATCACATATGTAATTGCTTGGCATCAAATGCGAATATTGTTTGAAACACGACTGCGTTGATGACATTTGATAGCTGTTTTCTTCAATCATCATCCATCATTGAAAAAGCAAAGCTACTATGTTCAATTTTGTAACATGTCAGCAATTGCGCCATTTAGCAGCAGCTCTAAATGCAGGGGAATGAAAAATGTCGTATTTCCGACAATTTTTACAATTTATCTGTAATTCGGATACAAAAATGATGTACTACAATAATGTTCAGAAATAACAAAGGAATCATACTACGGTTGAACTTTTATGATTAGGCATTAGGTTAAGAATCTTGTAGAACAAAAACTGTACAGAAATGTATGTTTTACAGGTACTTGAATGAACAGAAATCAATTTTATGAGGTCAAAACCATCTCTAATCGGCATACAGTGTTCTCAAAAGTTGTAAAGTACTAATAATATTTTCAACTAGTGGTATTTATTTTGATTTTCGTTTTTCCAAATTCTCGTTAGAATTTTTTGAATGTAAAAAATAGCCAAAAAACACAAATTCGACTTGAGGCACTTCCTAATCTTCTCCAAATTAGATGAAAATTTGTCTGGTAGTTTGTTTTAGTATTGCAACTAGGACTAGGGGATGACTGGTTGAATCCCAGGAATTTTGATTTTTTTTTTTGAAACTGTCTAATGTATATCTTGGCATGTGGGGTTTAATCCTTGGCAGATTTAACTGTACATGGTTGACGGTTTTCTGGCAAGAAACTTGATTGTTTCTGAGAAGTACCTTGCATGACTGTACGGGAAAAAGGTCAAATTTGTTCCCACATTGTTGACTGATTTCATTCAAACGATTGGTAAAATCGTAATAACATTATCAGAAGATTTCGTACTACAGATTCATAGCCGATTCAAGATAGATTTCTGGTGAGCCTTTGGCAACTGTAATAATGATTATTGGTAAATTTCAGAGCTTTTTTATCTTTTTTTAACTAGATTTTAGCGACTAGTTTACTTATCTCGGGACCAACGGCCTCACTTCCCTTCCGAAGGAAATCGCCACTGTAACACAAATGTCAAGTGATCCCAGGGATGGGATTCGATTCCAGGTCCTCAGCGTGAGAGGCGTGAGTTCTAACCACTACACCAGGTCCGTCCCCAACATGTTTACCGGATTCTGCTCAAGGGTCATAGTTAGCTTTGAAGAACTCTATGGACCTATGCACGAGTTCACTAATTTGACGTGTGAGCGGTGCGGTGAATTCAATGGTTTCCATGGCCACATGAATAACACGGCACCGCTAAAACGTCAAATATTTAGTGAAGTCCCGAAAGAGTCGATTAGCAATCGCAGTTAACAGATTTAAACAACTTTTACCGGGTAGATTTCTGATATTATCTTTGAAGAATTTCTGGCGAAATCTACTGGCCAAATTTTTGCCGAGTATCTGAGGCACTACTTCAGATCTCTATTACCGATCTTTTTGAGGCGATTTCAAACGAAAGATTTGTTGAATTTATGAGAACGTTATTGATGAATGTTAGTGGGATGTGATTCTCACAATTTTCCTTAGAACCTGACCTACAAGATTTCTGTTAGATTTGAGTAAGATAATTTAGTAAGGAACTTACAAACTCATGGGAAATACTTCATAAACCAAATCTGTAGTACTTCAAAGGATCGGAACAAGTTTTCAAGATCATCGACATGTTCTTCGTACCTGCCACACGATATACACATGCAAAAATGGTCAATCGGCAAAGAAAGCTCTCAGTTAATTACTGTGGAAGTGCTCATAAGAACACTAATCTGAGAAGCAGGCTTTGTCCCAGTTCGGACGTAACGCCAGAAAGAAGAAGAAGAAGAAGAAGACATGTTCTTTTCAGAATTCATTTTCATTTCAGTTATCATATTAAATTCACCGAATTAAATTATTACTACGATTTAGAGGCAAAGTGTCAATGAACTGTGATTTGAAAAATATTTATTTTTAGAGGTCCGCAAAATGTTGATAGAAATTCGAAGAGGGCCGCAGCTCAGAAGAGTTTGGGAACCCCTGCTTTAGGGGATTATATCAGATTATTCTGGGATCAATTACTGTAGCGATAATTGCAAGTATTTTCCAAAGGTTTTTCAGAGATTCCACCAGGAGGAGTATCAGGAGTTATTTTGGCTAATCTTCCCCGAGATCTTCCATAAATATATTTAAGGCATTCAAAAATTACATTGCAATTCTGCAATGCAATTGCGATTCTTCTGCAAGCTATTTTCAAGGATTTTTGTTTTCCCAGAAAGAATTAAGAATTCTCTTTGAGCATAAACTCAGAAAATTTCTCGATTCTCTGGTATCACTGTATACATTCTCGAGGAATTCTTATGAAGCTACTTCAATTATTCTTCTAATTATGTTTTCGTAACTTTCTACCGGGATTGTCATGAGAAATTAGTTAAAAAATTTGCACAAAGCTTCCCGCAGGTAAAAAATAAATAAATTAATTTCAGGTACCGTGACCTGCTCTAATTCCGTGTGTTGCCTTATACCGTGTAATTTGGGAATTATGTGGATTTCTAGCACATTTTATTATTTATTTTTCCAAATGATTGTCACAAACGTTAGCACATTAAGTAGTATTTACAAAGCCATGACAAACTTGAACTAAAGTTGCACACACAAACAAACAAAAATAATGTTAGAATGTAATCGCCTGGTGCCAACACACGGTATTAGGGCACGGTTGCTTATGTGTTCCAAATACCGTGTTTCAGTTATAATTCCAAAATGCCGAAGTGAAATATATATTTGATTTCCCGAATCAATCATGCAAACTTCAATACGTTGTTTGATACAAAAGTTTTATTTTTGATGCGCTTCGTTCGTTCAATTGAGAGATGCTTCAAAATGTGACCCGGCAGTCGGGGTCAGATGCACGGTATTTGGAACACTGGTATGTTTAACAACATCAACTGTAACTATGGTTATAATTTTCAAAATGGTTCAAATCATATTTTTTATGCAAATTGTATAAAACGGTCTACTATATAAAACATGAAAGACTTTAAAATAATCATACGTTATTTTTATCTGATCGATTGAAACTTGAGTTTTTTTTTAACCTCACGGTAATATAGCATGTCACGGTATTCTCCACGAGGTCCGAAAGTGTTCAAGTTATCTGATACAAATATTAATTTTCTTCAATATCAGACTCACCAGTGTCCGGCCATTTTGTCGACCGCCGTTTTGCCGAATGCTGTTCGGCCGAATGCCATCTGGCCGAACGGGTCGTTTTGCCGAATGCCGTTTGGCAGAATCACGAACAAAAAATCAAATTGCACAACGCTGATGGGTGGGATTCATAAGTTAACGTTAGCGTTAGCGTTAGCGTAGTTACGGTATACTTCGTAGATTGGATACTAGCAAAATTCATGTGTCATTTGATAATCTCATACAGACTGCTTTCAGAAACAAGGCTGGGGAGTAAACCTTGGCCCAATCATGAACAATATTATCAAAAGCATGGATATTGCTATTCCTGGCCACGCCCATCTTAACCGTAACTTGGGATAGGGGAAGGAAATGTTGATGTATCACTTACTTAATGAGAGGCCGCCGACTCAGCGACGCCCTCATAAGTGCCACGGAGATGGAGGTTGGGAGGAGTATAAGATCAGGTCAGAATTAGCCTGAAAAGCTGGCGATGGACCCAGAGCATTTGTGGTTTATGTGTTGTATAACTAATCTTTTGAAAGCCGGCAATCAAAAGACAATGCATGTTCTATTTATTATATTAATAATTAGATTCTGCATATCACTTCTCGATTCTTTAGTTAGGATGATTGAGGTTTATTTTTCTGCTCAGAAATAAATGCAAGTAGAACTGATCCCTCCACCGGAGCGCTGAAAAAAAGGAAAAAACACGCTTTGATACGCGGACAAAGTTGGTGAAGAAATAACGCGCAAACCAAACAAAAATGTCAATCTTCAAAAACCAACTCGAAAAAAAAATCGTATATGTTATACACTACGACAGCCAAAATGCAGCATAAAAAGCTGGATCCCGTCAAACAGTACACAAGTCACATAACTAATGATTCACTATTTCACTTCTTCTCACTACAACTTTTATGAACAGAACATAAGCATTTCAATGTATAGTTAAAAAAATTAGCAAAACAAGATAAAACATTTTTTTGACGGCAGCGAAAAATTTTCGCATCCGATTTTTGGCACGGCACGCTTCGATCCATTGCGGAAACTCTGGAAAAGCTTTCAAACCAAATCTGATGGGTAGGATTCATAAATGTGACCCAATAACTGATAAGCTACTTAGTTTGTTGTTTTTTTTTTTAATGTGACGGGACGTCATGTTTGTCACTATATAATAGCTCCAAGAGAATGATAACTGTGAACTTGTTAACTCCACACATCGCGTCAAGACTCTAAGCTGATGGTTGATTACCTCTGGGTTTCTAATGATTTCATGCAAAGTCCTTCTTTCTTTTGAACATAGGCTATTCTTTCGACTTATACTGGTTTCATCACTTTCGGCAATAATTTAGCTTATATTTTAATTGGGAATTTTACCTTCTTTAAATCATCGGCTTGTGTGTAGTTGTATTGATAAAAAGATTATATACATTACACTCGATACAATTTTCATTAGAGATTTTTCCTTCCTTTAATCATAGGCTGTTCCTTCAAAACATATTTTTTAGCTCAAGGGTTAACTAAGGTGCCGTGCTTGCATATAGCAGTAAACCGAACGACTCGGTGATTACTTACGTGAAACAAGCTCACTGTTTCTCCGTTGTTTACCCTCTAATACCAAACTACGCCTTTGGACGGGGTACACTTTGGAATTAAGTGTATTTTTTTCCAAGCTCGGAAATGAAAATAATTTTATAAAATAGAGATAGAAAATAGAAAATAGAAAATAGAAAATAATAATATTTCAAACGCATTGATTACCTATAATTTTGCGAATAATTATTTTTACTTTTCGGCGTTAAGCCTTAAAACTGGTTCTGGACTTAGGTTTGCGGCTTTTCAATTTTACTCCCAGTTGACAGCCGCCCTCCACCCTTGCTAAAAATCAGTATCTAGAAAAGGCTTCAAGAAAAAATGAAAAAGGATAGGGATGTTCAAAAATAAAAATTATAAAAATCAAAAACCAAAATTCATAGATTTGCGAAAAACAAATAAATCATTGCTCAATGGCGTTTAGAACGATTTTAGATAATTAAAAATGATATTTAGATCGGAAATAAAAATTTGAGAATTAGAGGGTCAAAAGAATAAGCCAAGATTTGTGATTGCTAAAACTATGAAATATATTACTTAGTACGATTCGAGGGATCGAGGCAGCTCGATCCAGCAAAATGATGAATAAGTCCTAACCCGTTGTAGTTACTGTCAAAAGCTATACGAAAACATACGATACGAAAACATCTGCTGACGGCTATTACCGCTAGGAAAGAAGTGAATAATTTCTTACATTTAGGATGTTCTTCTTTAAGCACTGACTGTTTCTTGGACTAATACTAAAAAGCTAATTATTTGTTCGTCAATGATGATTTATCCTTCCTCATGACGAAGCTGAATAAGTTCTTTGAAATTTAGCTTTTGAAATTCATCATAAATCCTGGCAAACTGTAGTTCACTTTTGTTTACAATTTCGGCCAAACGGCATTCGGCCAAATGGCATTCGGTCAAATGACTCAAAACCAGACACACCCCAAGAAGACAGGAGGGCAATAATAGTGGAGAAAAAATCCATCATTTTCTTGTTTCGTGCGTGGTATCCAAGTAAATGAAAATCGGTGGAACGAAGATCCAGAGGATGATTGCAAAAGTTGCAAAGAACAACGTTAAAAATGAACTTACTTACTTTTTTTTTATTATTAATTATTCATTTTTATCCAAGTGATCTCGGATATTTAAAAAAAATAATTATCTGTATAAACATTATTATAAAATAACGGAAAAAAGCTTCTAAATGAATAAATCTCCGAAGAAACTCTTCAAGGAATCCTCGAAGAACTCCTTGAGAAAACTACATTGAACACAAAAACAAATCTAGTGAAATCTCTGTAAAAAATCTTACACATTCTGTGGAAGACATTCCCCATGAAATGCTAAAGCTAAGGAACCTCTGAAAATACTTCTGGCGGATTTAGATCTGGGGTATTTAGTAATGAAAAAGTTATAGTTTTTGTAGCTTGCTGGAATGACCTCGTATTTTAGGTATAACACAATTTCATTACATTTCAAAATCTTAATTTTGGTATTATTGATTGAAAAAGATTCAATCTATAGGCACAGTGCCATTTCAGTTGATATGACAGCTGAGATCGTATTTTTTAGATGAAAACCGATTTCCATATTGATTCAGAACGGGTTTTAAAAATACTTCCAGGACATCATAAAATTTGAAAGCTTGGTCTCTATTCCAGTTTTTAAATAATGTAGATTCTGAATATATAGTAAACTATATACATCTGAATACCCGCATAAATTTCTAGAGGAATTCCTGACACAGGTATGGAGGTATTCCTAAAACAATAACAGAAGGAATTGAAGAAAACTATCCTGGAAGTATCTCTGGAGGACGTCACGGAAGAATCTCTGATGAAATTTCTGGAGCAATTCTTCCAGCAATTACTAATAACTTCTGGAAGCGCAGAAATTACTAATAATTTCTGGAGACGATTCAGAAGGAATTCTTGCAAGATTTCTGAATGAATCTTTAACTGAATCTCAAGTGGAATTCTTAGATTACAAGGACTCAAGCATTTCTGGAGAAATTACTGCGTTCTCTGAATATTCTCTTGAGAGTTCCTTGACTTGCTACCTATCCGTATAATGGGCCATTTTTGTCTACAATGGTGTGTATTTGTGGCACCACAATCTCAGAGTACTAAATATACTGAAATAATAATTCATCAAGAAGAGCTCACTCAATCTCCATTAACAGATAATATGATACGTATTTTCTAAAAACGGTCCAAACATCCTTATATAAGATTCGCGGTATAACCTTCCACAAAACGGCAAACTGCTTTTTAAGGCTCAAGAATCCATCATTCAATCATCAACAATTAAAAATAATTTAAAGTAATCGTTGAGAATCATCACTGCATTTTAGATAGCAATTACAATGTAATGATAGATTGAGCATTGCTCCAATTTTGAGCAGAAAAACTTGTTTTGAAAATTTGTTAACGATGATGGTTTTTTTTTCCTCTAAAGCTTAAGTGAACATTTTCACTTGCTTTCGAGGAAATTATATCGTTTCTAGTAGCCAATCGAACCAAAAATGTCGTACACTCGTCTTCCTATTATTTATGCACGATAGTATTTCTGCGAACCAACGGACCTCACGCAGGCCAACGTTATTCATGAAACGATTTCCATTCCGATCATAAACGTTTTTTTTTTTCAATATTTTCAGGGCATCAAAAATGTTAAAAGTTGGTCTCTATTTCAATGTTATTGTAGATTCAGAATATGCAATAAACTATAAACGTCTAAATAATTTCCAGGGAAATTTCTGGCGGAATTCTTGTGCAAATTCCTGGAGAAATCTTGAAGAATTGTTGGATCAATCTTTGTAGATATTACTAGAAGAATTCCTGGAAGTGGCCCGGAAGGAATCTTGAAGAGATTTATGGATGAATCTTTGACTGAAACACAGGTAGAATTTATAGATAAATTTACAGATTCTGGAGAAATAACAGTATTCTCTGAATAATCTCTAGAGGTTAAGGTACCCTGTTACCTATACGAGAAAGTGAACCATTTATTCTCAGCTAAATTGTTAATTTACCAAGAAGAGCCCTCTCAATCTCCATTAAAAGATGAAGCATTATAAATTCTTCTCTTAACGGTCCAAACGCTTTCATATAACCTTTCTGCAAAACGGAAAACTAGTTTTTTTTTTTAGCTTGTAATAATTTAAACTTGTTCTCAAGGAAATTATACCGTTTATAGTTGTAAATTGAAGCACTTTTCAAAATGTTGTACTCTCGTCTTCCTATCATGCTATGGATTCACAAGTGACTTTCTGCGAATCAACGGGCCTCAAATAGGTCAACGTTATTCGTGAAGCGCGATGTTAAAAATCATACGAGGCGATACGAGTGTTCGCCTATATTACTTACTTTTGTACCAGCCCATATCGTGTGATGAGCATTTGTGTCACAACCCATAATGAAAATTTCATTTTGCTTTCAGGAATAGGCGACAAAAGTTTATACTTCTTGTGGAGAAACATCATCCAAATCTCCCGCAAAACATGCAGAAGCAATTACTTACTCTTAGTGGCTTTTTACTGTTGCACTTCATAAATTCAAAGTTTAATTAATTAAAATACAAGCCAAGAGTGCTGTCCAGTAAAACAGATGCAAAACTATTTCAACTTAAAAGCCTAATGCGCTGAGGGTCATATTTAAGTTTGTGTCAAGTGTTGCTGGAAGCAGTACTCTGTATCAGTTACTATATCATGACCAGAACTGAGGAAATAACGCACAAGAGTAAAGAGAAATTTAATAAAAGTCGGGCATGCGGCAAACCTCATCAATCATGGTAATAACTAATTATGTCGATTGATTGACAACTTAAACGACAATCAAAATTGGAAACCAAAAGCACACTGTCACTTTTGTGATTCCAAGGTTACAAACCATTGATCCGGAACTGTCACTTATTTCGGAGGCGGTCGTAATAAAAGAAAATTGTGCATACTATTCACCGCCCAAATTCCTGACACGACAGCGGGTTTAGTCGTTTGCTTCTCAGACTTAATAAAATCCAAATGATCCATGCCACGTGAAACGGATGGAAAGCTCTGCCAACGCAGCTAATTTAATTTGATGACACTTTAATGGAGTGTCGTTTGCACACGGACTAAGTATCTTCTACTGGTTGAGACGGTGGCCAGCCAGAGCGAAGCTACGTGTTGGTTCAGACATGAGCGAAATGTGCTAGAGGTGGCCAAAAAGGTGAACACAGAGTGAACAGCTTCTCGGGAAATTCGCATCGGCAGAATGGGAAAATCGAAAAGTTGATTGTGAAACCGTACCAAAGCAGAGAGCATGATATTTCTGACAGGGGAGATGTGGGTGATGATTGTCGTGGAAGGAAGACAATGTTTTCAATAATTGAACAGCAATCGATGATAGGGAGGGATGGAATAAAAAGGACCAGTAAAATGGTTTTAAAAAACAAAAGCATGTACGCGAAGTATTTGGCTTATAAAAAGGGAACATATGATATGATACGATAAACCTGGGGCAAACAAATTGAAATTTCGGCGTCCCATGAACTGCGATGCAGATGCGTGGCAAGTCAAAATGCGTGAAATTACGCAGCGTCGACACCATGGTGTCCTAGCAAATCTGCGCTCGTGAGTTGTTTCTATATGTTTCTCTATCGTTTTCCCACAATACTCAATATTCATCCTATTTATTTAGCAAATCCACCAGCAGTTCTACTTGTGATTCCATCAAAAGCTCAATATTCCTGGAATTCCTCCAGGTATTATACCAGGAATTTTTACAAGAATTCCATCAGGAATTTCACCAGGAAATCCTCCAGGTAATTGAGCAAGAACTTCTTTAGGAATTCTACCAAAAAATCTTTCAAGAGTTTCATCGTGATTTCAACATGATTCCAGCTGGTGTTCCTCCAGAAGGTTAATTAAGATTGTCCAATGATTTGACTAGGAATTGCTGTAAAGATTCCTATCGAGAGTTCACCTAGAATTCCTCATGGGTTTCCATCAAATGTTCCTCAAGGGATTTCAGGAGTTTCCATCAGAAATAATTGTTAAGATTCCGCCAGGAATTCCTTCAGATATTTCAACAGCAACTCCATCAAAATCAAGGAGTTCCTCTAAGGATGATGAGTTATTTTAGGGATTTAAACACGAGTACGCCCAGGAATTCCATAAGAAAAACTTCCAAAGATTCTATCGTGAATTCCACGAAGGATGCCATTAGGAGTTTCTTCAGGGTTTCCGTCAGGATTTCCTCTAAGGATTCCATCAAGCTCTTCTAGAAATTCCATAAGGAGTTCCATCAGAAATTTTTCAATGGATTTCTGGAACTCCTCTATAAATTCCATCAGGAGTTTCTCAAGCAATTCTATCAGAATTTTCTCCAGGGATTCCATCAGGAGTTGTATCAGGGATCCCATATGGAACTCTTCTAGGGATTCCATTAGGAGTTCCTCAAGCAATTCCATCAGAAGTTTCTCCAGAGATTCCATCAGGAGTTTCTTCAGAGATTCCACCTGAAATGCCTCCAAAAGATTCTTTCAGTGTCTATGGATTACATAAGGAATTTTCTGGGGATTAAATCAGGAGTTCTTTTAGGGGTTTCATCAGGCATTCTCCAAGTCTTCCATCAGGAGTTCTTCTAGGGATTTGATTAGGGGTTCCTCAAAAGATTCCATCTGGAGTTCCTATAGATATTCTATCAGGCATTCCTATATGCATTCAATTAGGGATTCCTTTAGGAGTTCCTCCAGGGATTCCATTGAGAGTTTCTCCAGAGATTCCAAAAGAATTCCTCTAGGAATTACATTAGGACTTCATCCAGGGAGTCCCTTCAGAGATTTCACCATAAATTTCTGCAGGGGTTCTTTCAGAAGTTCCTCTAAAGATTCCATCAGGAGTTCCTCTAAGAATCATGAGTTATTCTAGGGATTTAAACAAGAGTTCGCCTAGGAATTCCATAAGGGAAACTTCTAAAGGCTCTATCGTGAGTTCCACGAAGAATTCCATCAGGAGTTCCTTCAGGGTTTCAGGATTTACTCTAGAATTACAACGGAAGATCCTCTAGGGATTCCATTAGAAGTACCTCTATGGAATCCATCAAGGGTATTTTCAGGGATTTCAGCTAGAATTCCATCAGAAGTTTCTCCAGAGATTCCACCTGGAATTCCTCTAGAGATTCTATCAGAAGTTTTTCTAGGGATTCCATTAGAAGTTTCTCTAGGGATTCCATCAGAAGTACTTTCAGAGATTCCAACTGGAACTCCTATAGGGGTAGTTTCAGTTGCTCTAGGGATTTCATCAGGAGTTCGTTCAGAGATTCAATCTATAATTCCTGCAGGGATTCCATCAGAAGATTCTTCAGGAATTTCACCTGGAACTCCTCTAGGAATTCCATCAGAAGTTTCTCCAGAAATTCTATCAGGAGTTTCTTCAGAGATTCCACCTGGAATGCCCCCAAAAGATTCTATCAGGAATATCATGATTCCTCAAGAATTCCTTCAGTATTTTTTCTAGAGATATCACAAGGAGTTCTATCAGGAGCTACATCAGTAAACTTATCAGGAATTGTTCCAGGGATATCATCAGGAATTCTTATAGTGTTTACATCAAGTTCCTCTAGGGATCACATCAGGAATTCTTCTGAGGATTACATCAGGAGTACATTTAGAGATTTTATCAGGCATTACCCTAAGCCTTTCCACAGGAGCTCTTCTAGGGATTTAATCAGGAGTTCCTCAAAGAATTCAATCAGGAATTCTTTTAGGGACTCTATTAGAAGTTCCACCAGGGATTGCATTGAGAGTTCCTCCAGGAATTCCAAAAGGATTTGTGCAGTTCTTTCAGAAGTTCCTCTAGAGGTTCCATCAGGAGTTCCCTCGGAGATTGCATCTGGATTTATTCTAGAGATTATATCAGAGACTCCTCAAGGAATTCCATTAGGATTTCTTCTTCGGACTTTCTGTTAATGCAGGAATTTCATCAGGAATTCCTATAAGAAGTTCATCAGGAGTTCTTTCAGAGATTCCATTAGGAGTTCAGAAGTTCTTCTAGATATTACAGCAGAAGTTACTATAGGGATTCTATCTATTCTATGTACAGATTTTATCAAAAATTCCTCGAGGGATTTTACCACAAATTTCTTATAAATATTTCATTAGTAATTAGGGAATCTACCAGTTTATCATCAAGTGACTCTATCAGGAGTACCTCCTTGAATTCAAAACAGGAATTCCTTCGAGAATTCCTTCTAGAATTCCTTCAGTGATTCCACGAGGAATTGCTTTGAAAATTCTACTAGAATTTCCCCTAAGGATTCCAACTAAAAATCCTTTACATAAATTCACCAGAGATTTATATAAGGATTCCACCAGACGTCCTTCCATTGAATTCATCAGGAATTTGTCCAGGTAATTCTCCAGGATTATTAGAAAAACCTCCAAGGATTTCGACTGGAATTCTAATAGATTTCACTAGAAATTCATTCAAAAACTTCACCAATATTTTTCCGGTAATTTTACCGAGAGTTCAAAATATCCTCCTGAGATTCTTTTAAAACATTTTGGAAAATGCCTCCAAGGATTCCACCAATAGTTCCCATAACGAATTTCTCAAGGGAATCGACCACAATTTGATACAAAGATTCTACCAGTAATATCTTCAGAGACTTCACTTCACCAGTAATTTTTCGAAAGATGAGTTCTTTTAAGGAATTTCCCCCAGGAGTTCTTCCAGATTTAACACTGAGAATATTACCAGAGTTTCACGGGAATTTTGACCAGAAAAATCTACCTGATTTGCGTCAGAGGTTCTACCATAAAATAATTCAAAGGTCGAAAAGCTAAACATTACATATACTTTGCAATTGGATTAAATGGACAAATTGATGTGAAGTTTTGCGAAAAAGTTACACGTCTTCTCAGTAAAAATCGAATTCACGACTCCCTGATGTCTAGTTAGGGCGCGTTACCCCTACGCCATGAGAGGACTCATGGACGCAGAAGTTAACCTGAATTCGATTTCAGCTCAATAATCACGTGGTTCTTTTTCGCAAAGTGCACCTCTTTCGGAAGAATTAGATGCCCATCCAAACACAACGCTTTCTATATATCTCCAATGCCTAGCCCGAGAGCGTATTATTTTTTAGGTATGGAAATAGCACACTACACTAGCCAGCAACTGCGCTGGCTGAGGTTTCTATTGTGTGGGCTTCCAATGGGTCGCGATGTTCTCAAACGACCGGTTACGGAACATGAGTCCGTTGCTCGATAAATACTTGTTTTTTTTTATTATGAACGAGTTTTTGGATAAACCTCACTTGAAATCACTTAATGATTGTTTTTAATTGATTGTTGAAGAACTTAGTAGAGGAAATCTTCAATAATTTGTAGAAGATCTATGAAGGGATCTCTGGAAGAATGCCATGATGAATTCCTGAAGGTATGCATGAAGTGGTGGTAAATGACTGGACAATGCTTACCATTGATACTTCGCGTACCTGCAGTTATAAAATAGACTCCATTTGTGGTCCTTAGCCTCTTGTCCTGTAACTCCTATCCCTACCTCCCCGTGGTGCCGCCTGGGATATGAGTAACCGTAGGGAAGATCGGGTAACCAACCCCATGGGATCTTGGGGGGGGGGGGGGCTCCTCTCTTCTGAGAGTGTAGCTTATCAGAGCGTCTGTCATCCATGTTAGGGCGGATCAAAACAACGTCTGCTCTACATGTTAGGAGCGGCTGATCATCGTCCTAGTGCAAGCGTGGGACTCTCTCTCTCAATCAGGAAGCATACAATGTAAATTCGCACCGGAACGATCGGCATAGACCCAGGCATCGAAAACGGACTAACGATTGGAAACTCAGATCATGGAATTGTAAGTCTCTCAATTTCTTGGGAAGCACCCGCATTCTTCCCGAATTATTGAGGTATTGATTCCGAATTCGAGTGTTTGAGATTTTGATGACGACGCATGCTCCTGTGAGGCGCTCAAGGACAACTTGTCGATGTACAATGCGATAATCGATTGAATCCGTTTAGGCGTTAATATATCATAGATCGCATCACCAACCATAAGTGACCCCCAGATCCTTGCCTTATCCCACGAACCCAATATCCTTTCCATGACAACTGGGGAGATACAGAGGTATACTCGATTTCTAGTAACAATAGTTGTCTAACTAATATTTCAGTCTTTTCCCGATTTCCGTAAAGACGTGGCCATCGCAGTTATTAGCTTAGCTTAGACTGACTACACATATCAATGGTTGCTATTCCGTGATTGACCGAAGTCAGTGAAAATGCACAAAGAATCAACTAGAAGTTCGGCTGGGATTGGCCATAATCTTCTTCAGTGTGCATAATTCAGTGCCTCTATTTATACAGGGTCAATAACGGCGCCGGCCACGTCCTTGCAGTCAGGTGGGATTGGGGGAAGGAATGTTAGTGTGTAACCTTTGCTTTTTGGAGACCGTGTTTGCCTCTGCATCTCCACAAAGGTTACTGGGAGGGATGTTTGTTAATGGGGAGGATCGTTGGGTCATAGGATTCACTTTGATAAGTGATTAGACCATGATAAACAATGATTTGTGAGATATATACATGCTTATACGTAAATATAATCTTTTCATTTGATATGAAAAATTTCTATGTAGAGGGAAATTATGCCGACACTTGAGGTGACGAACCATTCAAAGTTTGTTGAACAAATACCTAAATGTAACATTCCTACAGCTGTCAGGACGAAAGCATGTGTTATTATATTTTACTCATTTGAAAAGAAAAACAAAAAACTCGATTGGTTGGGACATCATAGAACACTTTTATTCTTATGCCGACACTTACAGTGGCGAACCATCCAAAGTTGTTGAATAAAGTGAACCTTTCGCAAGTCTACACTTGTAGTGTCGAACCATTCAAAGTTTTTTTTAATTACAAAAATAAAGGTATATAAGAGGTGTTCTGAAAAAAAATGTTAAACATAAATAAATCATGAATCAGAGTTTGTGTCGACACTCACAGTGACGAACCATCCATAGTTTGTTGAAAAATCATATTTACATCCCACCATTGTAACGATTGAATGTGCAGTCATACATATTTTATAGATTAGAAATAGTAGCATGAAACGAGCTCACCAATTGATCCGTTATCCTTGACTGAGCAGCCACAATCCACTTTCGGCTTCACTCGTTTGCTCGGCTATAAAAAAGCACTCAGGAAAAAAAAAATAAGCGTGCGACCCAAAAAGAATAAAAAAAAAACTGTTCGGGCTTTCTTGACGCACTGCCCAAGGTCGAAGGATCAAACAGAACTCTGCTTGGGCCCTACGAAACACTGCCCAGCAAAACTCGCGAAACGAAAAACAATCTCCCGGCGTCCCGAAAACAAAGCGTCCTGCTTGGGCCCTACGAAACACTGCCCAGCAAAACTCGCGAAACGAAAAACAATCTCCCGGCGTCCCGAAAACAAAGCGTCCTGCTTGGGCCCTCCGAAACACTGCCCAGCAAAACTCGCGGAACGAAAAACAATCTCCCGGCGTCCCGAAAACAAAGCGTCCTGCTTGGGCCCTCCGAAACACTGCCCAGCAAAACTCGCGAAACGAAAAACAATCTCCCGGCGTCCCGAAAACAAAGCGTCTTGCTTGGGCCCTACGAAACACTGCCCAGCAAAACTCGCGAAACGAAAAACAATCTCCCGGCGTCCCGAAAACAAAGCGTCTTGCTTGGGCCCTACGAAACACTGCCCAGCAAAACTCGCGAAACGAAAAACAATCTCCCGGCGTCCCGAAAACAAAGCGTCCTGCTTGGGCCCTCCGAAACACTGCCCAGCAAAACTCGCGAAACGAAAAACAATCTCCCGGCGTCCCGAAAACAAAGCGTCCTGCTTGGGCCCTCCGAAACACTGCCCAGCAAAACTCGCGAAACGAAAAACAATCTCCCGGCGTCCCGAAAACAAAGCGTCCTGCTTGGGCCCTCCGAAACACTGCCCAGCAAAACTCGCGAAACGAAAAACAATCTCCCGGCGTCCCGAAAACAAAGCGTCTTGCTTGGGCCCTACGAAACACTGCCCAGCAAAACTCGCGAAACGAAAAACAATCTCCCGGCGTCCCGAAAACAAAGCGTCTTGCTTGGGCCCTACGAAACACTGCCCAGCAAAACTCGCGAAACGAAAAACAATCTCCCGGCGTCCCGAAAACAAAGCGTCCTGCTTGGGCCCTCCGAAACACTGCCCAGCAAAACTCGCGAAACGAAAAACAATCTCCCGGCGTCCCGAAAACAAAGCGTCCTGCTTGGGCCCTCCGAAACACTGCCCAGCAAAACTCGCGAAACGAAAAACAATCTCCCGGCGTCCCGAAAACAAAGCGTCCTGCTTGGGCCCTCCGAAACACTGCCCAGCAAAACTCGCGAAACGAAAAACAATCTCCCGGCGTCCCGAAAACAAAGCGTCTTGCTTGGGCCCTACGAAACACTGCCCAGCAAAACTCGCGAAACGAAAAACAATCTCCCGGCGTCCCGAAAACAAAGCGTCTTGCTTGGGCCCTACGAAACACTCAAGACGTGGCCATCGCAGTTATTGGCTTTAAAGTTTTGAGCTCTCGATTTGAACACAAGCTATCATCAAATCTCTGTACAACTTCGATTGTTCTGATCAATCACGCAATCAGCAACAACAAATTCTACGGTCATCTATGCTCATGCTCATATTTCTTCAGCTTGGTGCCTTTGAAATCTTTAAAGGTACACAAGTCAACCATTTGGACAGCCACCTATTCCGGATTGTTTCATATTAATAGTTGACATTTTTTATTTGAAAGAAAATAAAGATGTATATATTTGATAGAAAATTTAGTATTAGCCATAGAACAATAATAATTTAAAAAAACAATCACGGTCGAAACCTTCTCCTATATAGAAAATTTAGTTTAATTTAGTTTGTAGAACAAAAGTACCAAAAACTGCCCTTTAAAATAAATGTAATGTGTGTGTGCCACAAAACAATTATCCATAGCAAAAACGCGCTCTTTATCGCGCCATACATATTATTTTACCACACATCCATGTCTCCCTGCACACTTTGGCTCCATTGTGAAAATAACAATGTCACCGGGAACGACTCATGTAAAACCACCAACCGAGAATTTGCAGCTCGATAATATGCAATAGAGTAACAGTTGAACGAGTTTGCGACAATTGAAAAATAAAATATCCATTCCGAAAAAAAAAATCATTTCTCTTTCACTTTTTTCTCTGTCTCTCTCTCTCTCTCTACCACCATGCCAACCATAATTTCCATTACAATTCCAACATCCGGCCACGGCAACGCAACGCACCCGATTCTTGCAGGGACCGCAGGTATCCGTGGACAAACCGTTCCTGTGGGCCGACGGCCGTGTGAACCTGAAAGCCTCCCTTAACAAAGCGGCATATGTGCACGGGGAAAACGTTACGGTGACGCTCGACATAAAAAACGACAGCCGGAAAATCGTGCGGAAAATTCGGGTGAGTATTGTGAAGTGTGCGGTGGGTTCTGTTCCATCCATATGTAGGTATTCAAGAAAAAGAGTCGAGGCTCCACTTGTGTGCCGCCGCCGGTGGAAAATCTTATGGTCGCATCTTTTCTTGGAAACACTGAGGGTTTTTTTCGTTGATTTAGGTGGGATTTGGTACCTTTTTGGTGTTTCGAAGTTAATTTAGGTACGTTTTCTAAGAATTCAAACTCCTTGAAACAAAGAAATCAACCGAAAAGGTTTACCACGAAAAAAGTATGCCAAATAAAATTGAAGTTGGGTTGAAAACTGGCACAAAGCTCTATTTTGTACAGTGAATCATGTGAAATGTGTATTTATATTACCATGCAACTACCGCATGATACATATTCATTAGATTCTGAGAAGCTGATGGCGGCACTTGGCTCTTGCATATTACATTGAGGTTATTCTTCTCGTTTTGGTGCCCGCTATGATCATAATAGAGCAATACCACTGAGAATGATTACGTTTTTTATACCCCCTATTTTATTTCTACTAAAATAAAATACACCACTATCATTTGAAACGTTGTCAAACTCGAATTTCGCTAGACAGTTTAGTTTGGCTCAATGAATTCATTTTTGTTTTCTTATCATTTCGAACATTACATGCATTTATATCTAGGTATTCTGTTCATACTAAATTAGTAGAACTAAAATAAGCTTTTAATGACATTTTGTTAGCAAAAGGGCAGAGCTTTTCGTTTATGTGGGAATATTATTAGTTGAGTTTTGAGAGCATTAGGAGAAATCTTCCATTTTTGCAAGTATAAAGTAAGAATATCCAAACTCTTCTGCAATCTATGACACGCAGGCAAAGATTTTTAACATCCCTGAGGTAACTCAGGTAAGTCAGATGTGAAAATATTGTATAATATTGGTCCCAAAGTGCCTGCCAGCTCTCACAGGAAGTCTTTCAGATCTAGAGTTCGGATAATTAACCTGAAGTGTACGATTTGACAGATAAATTTGCATTATTCTAACAATGTATGTTGGGAAATTAAAGTTCTTTAACCTTACAATCAAACCTTCATGCCAAACACTGTCGAATGCTTTTTTCTATGTCTAGAAGAGCAAGACCAGTAGAATAGCCTTCAGATTTGTTCGAACGAATCAAATTTGTTACACGTAAAAGTTGATGAGTGGTCGAATGTCCATGGCGGAATCCGAACTGTTCATTGGCAAAAATTGAATTTGCGTTGATGTGGGCCATCATTCTGTTCAAAATAACCTTTTCAAGAAGTTTACTGATGGAGGAAAGCAAACTGATTGGACGATAGCTAGAAGCTTCAGCTGGATTTTTGTCTGGTTTTAAAATTGAAACAACTTTAGCATTTTTCCATTTTTCAGGAAAATATGCTAATTGAAATATATCAACCAAAAATGATAAGCTACTTTCTGGAAGTTTCTTGATGAGGATGTAGAAAATTCCATCATCGCCAGGAGCTTTCATATTTTTGATTTTTTTTAATAATAGTGTTTCAGGATTCGCTCGCTCGGATTCACCGACAGGGACGGGCACACCTGGGAAACGGAGAAGGACCAAATGCGACGGGAAAGTCTTCTCGGGAGCTCTTCTTGCTTCTGCACAGTGGCTGGCACGTTTCGCTCGCCTGCAAATGGTCGGAAACAATCCGACGGAACACTTCTTCCTATTTATTCGGGAAATCTCCGCAATGGAGAATGAAATAACAATTTAAACGGTTTCTAATTTGGAGGTTTTTGCTTTATTGCACTAATCTAACACGCGGTTTGACAAGTAATGTTTTTTTTTTCTTCGTTCTTTTTCATAGCCTACTGCTCTCCAACAAATAGTTCTCACTTCTTCCAAATCAGTCTCCCAGGCATTTTCGAAAACGTTCTCTTGATTGAGAATATTTTCGAACTCCTGAGTAACTTCATTTTCAATTGGACTAGTAAGTCCTAAATTAAAATTGTGCGCACTTTCAAACTGCATAGCAAGTTTTTGAGCTTTTTCGCAATTAGTTAGTAATAATTTGTTTTCCTCTTTCAATGCCGGTATTGGCTTCTGAGGTTTTTTCAAGATTTTAGATAATTTCCAAAAGGGCTTAGAGCCAGGGTCCAATTGAGAAATTTTATTTTCAAAATTTTTGTTTCTTAATTGAGCAAAACGTTTCTTGATTTCTTTCTGCAAATCCTGCCATATAATTTTCATAACAGGATCGCGAGTGCGTTGAAATTGCCTTCTCCTCACGTTTTTAAGACGGATCAAGAGTGGGCAGGTAGATATTGATCCTTTCTTCCCCATAGCGTTGTTAAATGACATGAAAATCCATTCAAATGCTCAGAAACAACGAGCTACACACATGGTTACCAATGGCTTTTAGGGCGAGATCAGAAGTTATGCGAGATTTCTTCCATTTTTGCTACGTTTAGTGAAAGTTTTAAACCCCACTTTTTTGGAAGGAAGTTATGAACTCAGAGATTCACCTTTCCTTTTGTTCATTGTTGTAACCATGTTCAGTGAATAAATGAAAGAAGAAGTGACCTTTTAAGAGTTTTTTTTCAATATGGTGTTCAACTGGGACTACCACCGCTAGCTTTCGCTAACGGGTTCAACGAATTTTTACGTATTTACTGGTCCACTCATACAATTTCTTAACTGCAATCAATGTCTAAGGTATAAGTACTTGTTTTAATTTAAATTAACAATCAATGAAAATTTTTACGACAGAATGCAAAAATAATCAATAACTCTTCCAAAAAACCACCAAAGTTTCCTCATTTTACAATACCTTTTCTAGTACTAAATACGATTCCCAGAACGTAGTAGGTACTTTTTTCTCAGCATTGCTCTATTACCTCACGATGATTCATTCTTCTTCTTTCTGGCGTTACGTCCCCACTGGGACAGAGCCTGCTTCTCAGATTAGTGCTCTTATGCGCACTTCCACAGTTATTAACTGAGAGCTTACTATGCCAATGACCATTTTTGCATGCGTATATCGTGTGGCAGGTACGAAGATACTCTATGCCCTGGGAAGTCGAGAAAATTTCCAACCCGAAAAGATCCTCGACCAGTGGGATTCGAACCCACGACCCGCAGCTTGGTCTTGCTGAATAGCTGTGCGTTTACCGCTACGGCTATCTGGGCTCCCAACGATGATTCAATGCTATTGAAATTAGAAACGTGAGTATGGACCTATGCACGGGTTCACTATTTGACGTTTTAGCGGTGCTGTGTTATTTACGTGACTATGGAAACTAGTGAATTCGGCACCGCTCAAACGTCAAATTCTTAATGGCTGCTTGGGTCCGTCAGGAGTTAATCATCAATATTAACCTCCTTTTCCCGAGCAGCCTAGATAGCCGCGTAGTGTCGGTAGCGGTTGTTTCAACTGGCTAAGAATTAACACTACGGACTGCCTGTTCCGGTGGTAAAAGTCCACCTCACAGGTGACCCCTAATTTATGGTGTGATGCGTACCGTGCCTAGGAATGAATGGTTAGGGGGGTCTAAATAAAACCTAACCGCAAACGGAGCCTGTGGGGTACCAGGGCGCCCTCCACAGTATTGAGTTCTTCCTGTGCTACCCGGAGCAATGGTGCAGGTGACCTTGTGTTTCTCCGAGATAATCGGCTGCCCTTCTTCAGTCTCTATCTTGAGGCTTAATAAAGGTGGGATTATGAATATGTTGACATTTAATTTAAATTATCACCTATATGGATTCGCATTATGCGTTTTACACAGTGTATTCTGTGCTCTTTCGCCTTTGGCGACTTTAAATGGATACCGATCTGGTTTTTTCGTTGCTGGTCTTTTTCGTGCTGAGATTGCAAAAAGCTTAATCCTGCCTAGTTTGGGTAGTGGCTACGGTTAGGTTAGCTCAGATCAATCTTCAGCATAAAAGAACAGCAACGATCAATCTTTGCAGACTCATGCAAAATGGTGCAGCCCAAGTGGCGCTAGTTCAAGAACCCTACTTTCGTAGAGGGAACTTCTATCTAGGTAACCTTGTGGACCCAGTTTTTGCTACTTTTAGCAAGCTTGAAATGGCAAACTCGCGCTCCATGCCTCGCGCATGCGTGCTCGTTAATAAAGCAATCGTTGCTACACTCATTTCTGAGTTAACTACCAGAGATGTATGTGCTGTCACAATCGATGTTTCTGTTGGTGACCTCAACAGGAAATACGTCTATTGTTCGGTATATTTACCACATGATGAACCATCCCCAACGGATGACTTCAAACGAGTTGTCGTACACTGCGTAACAAAAGGCCTTCCGCTGATTGTGGGCAGTGATGCCAATGCTCATCACATCATCTGGGGCAGCTCGGATATCAATTTGAGAGGCTCCAGTCTGATGGAATACTTAAGTAGTACAGACCTTGGATTACTTAACATAGGCAATCGCCCAACCTTCATGGTTTCTAATAGAGAAGAAGTGTTAGACATAACGCTCTGCTCGAATAGAATCAGTCACGAGTTGACGAATTGGCATGTATCAGATGAGGAATCATTATCTGATCATCGCTACATCTTCTTTGAACATTCAAATGTAACTGCGCAGACTTTGCGTTTTAGGAATCCCCGGTCAACAAACTGGGAACTCTACATTGAATTGGTTGCGACCAAATTTCATGGATATTCTCCGTCCATTGAAAATCCAAGTGATCTGGATGATGCCGTTGATACTACAACATCCTACATTATGGAAGCTTTTGAAGAAGCATGTCCTCTGCGGTCTGTAAAGACTACAAGAGGGACCCCATGGTGGAATTCTGATCTGACTAGACTCAGGAAACAATGTAGAAGGAGTTGGAACAGACGCCGTTCAGCTGGATCAGAGTCGTTTAAGTCGGCTCGCAAGGCTTACAAGAAGGCTCTTCGTTCTGCTGAACGATCCGGCTGGAAAAACCTTTGTACAAATGTTTCCAGTTTGAGTGAAGTCAGTCGGTTGAACAAAATTCTTGCAAAATCTAAGGATTTCCAAGTGAACGAAATTCGCTTACCTAATGGTGACTTTACTTCTTCCGATGAAGAAGTTTTAGAATGTTTATTCAATACACACTTCCCCGGATGTGTGGACATAGCATCTACGGATGAACCAAATGTCTTTTCATGTAGTTACGAGTCTCTGGCCTCGGCTCGCAGTATCGTAACTACTGAATCGATTCAATGGGCACTTAATAGTTTTGCTTCTTTCAAATCTCCAGGAGCGGATGGGATTTATCCTGTTCTGCTCCAAAAGGGATTTGAGTCTATCAAACATGTTTTGAAAAAGCTACTTGTAAGCAGTTTTGCTACCGGGTACATTCCCAAATCCTGGCGTGATATTACTGTAAAGTTTATCCCAAAAGGAGGACGTGCGTCGTATGAGGAAGCGAAGAGTTTTAGACCAATCAGTCTGACCTCTTTTCTTCTGAAATGTCTGGAACGCATTATCGATCATCACATCCGTGATGTTTATTTGGCAAACATGCCTCTTCATGTGAATCAACATGCTTACCAATCTGGAAAGTCCACAGTGACTCTTTTACACAAAGTTGTATACGATATCGAGAAAGCATTCGCTCAGAAGCAATCGTGCTTGGGTGTTTTCTTGGATATTGAGGGTGCCTTTGATAACGTGTCTTTCGATGCCATATTGGAAGCCGCACGAAACCATGGGCTACCTACAATGATTACCAATTGGATTCATCAAATGCTCAAAAACCGACATCTCTTCTCGACATTGCGTCAAGCAGCGATTCGAAAATTGAGTGTTTGCGGATGCCCCCAAGGGGGAGTCTTGTCACCACTTTTGTGGAATCTCGTAGCAGATACGCTATTGAGGCAACTCAATAATTGCGGTTTTCCAACTTATGGATTTGCCGACGACTATCTAGCTCTGATAGTTGGTATGTGCATAAGCACCCTATTCGACCTGATGCAAAGTGCTCTTCAGGTAGTCGAGAGTTGGTGTCGCCAATATGGCCTTTCGGTTAACCCGAATAAAACATCTATTGTTCTTTTTACGGAAAGACGAAACCGCGATGGAATTCGACCTTTACGTCTTTTTGGCACTGAGATTAATGTGACTGATCAAGTAAAGTATGTCGGAGTCATTCTAGATTCCAAACTTTTATGGACAGCTCACATTGATTTCAGAGTCAAAAAAGCTTGTATGGCCTTCGGTCAATGCCGGCGAACCTTTGGTAAAACTTGGGGCCTCAAACCCAAATATATCAAATGGATTTACACAACAGTTGTTCGACCAATATTGGCATATGGATGTCTTGTGTGGTGGCAAAAGGGCGAAGTGAGAACAATCCAATCAAAATTGGGCCATCTCCAAAGGATGTGCTTGATGGCGATGTCTGGTGCGTTCTCTACAACTCCCACAGCAGCGCTCGAGGCCCTTTTCGACGTTGCGCCACTACACATATATCTTAAACAAGAAGCACTTTCTTGCTCTTACCGTTTATGGGTACTGGATCTACTGGAGAAAAATCCAGTGAATCGTAGATCTACACACACTTCGTTGTTTCCACTTTTGGTGAATTGGGACAAAATTGTCCTTGCTCCAAGTGATCTCACAATTGCTTGTAACTTTCCTTACAGGACATTTACCACACAATTCCCTTCACGGGAAGAGTGGACGTCTGGCTATTTGGAAAGAAGTATATCAAACAATATAGTATGTTACACTGATGGCTCCCTTCTTGAAGGTAGAGCTGGTGCAGGAGTATATTCTCGTGAGCTAAGGCTGAATCAGTTTTACTCACTTGGTAGAAACTGCACCGTTTTTCAGGCGGAAATATTTGCTCTTATGTGTGGAGTGCAATCAGCACTTCATCAGCGCGTAATGGGTAAAGTCATATACTTCTGTTCAGATAGTCAGGCTGCTATAAAAGCTCTCGCTTCGGCCAACTCAAGGTCGAAGCTTGTTATCGCATGTCGAACTCAAATTGAGGAACTGAATTCAGTCAACTCTGTAAACCTTGTATGGGTACCTGGCCATTCTTCCATCGCTGGAAATGAATTGGCTGATGAGCTAGCTCGCGATGGAGCATCGCATGACTTCATTGGCCCTGAGCCGGCTATTCCAATTTCGAAGTGCTGGGTGAAGCTTCAGATAAACTCTTGGGCGGTAACTCAGCACAAGCAATATTGGAATAGTTTGGAGTCGTGTCGTCAAACAAAATTGTATATTACTGAGCCATCTCCAAAGGTGGCGAAGTATTTAACAAATCTGTCAAAGCAGAATTGCAGTCTCTTGGTCAGAGCGTTGACAGGCCACTGCCGACTCAACTATCACATGGCAAATATTCAGCGTGCTGACTCATTTTTGTGTGATAGTTGTGACTCCGATTATGGAACTTCGTATCACCTGATATGTAACTGTCCAGTTTTTGCGCAAATGCGATTCCAATTACTTGGTAAACACTTATTAAGTGAAACTGAATACAGAAGCCTGAATCTTCAGGACATCCTGTTATTCTTAACCCGCTGTGGTAATGAGCTATAGGCTCTCTTTACGCTCATGCGTTTTGCAGTGCCCTTTTTAGGGCGCTGTTCGAACCCATTGTGGTATGGAGCTACATGCTCTCATTTCGCTTATGCGATCTTCCCTCTTCAAGGGACCCCCACTCCTATTTCCTCCCATCTTTCCCTTCCCTTTCCTCTCCCATCGGGTAGATGATGAAATAGGCTCAAACATGGCGATGGCACAAATCTCCCAACTGGTGGGGAACGTGCCTTTGGAGCCGGCCTTCTGGTACCTGATACCTGATATTTACGTGACTATGGAAACTAGTGAATTCGGCACCGCTCAAACGTCAAATTCGTGAACTTGTGCATCGGTCCATAGCAGACGAATAATTTTCTATTCTATCTCATGAATACGCATAGAGCATAGCCGGTATACATGCTGCATACTTCTGAGCATTCTTGTGCATGCATCATCACGAAACATATTCCACTACACAGCATAAATCAAAAACCTGCAATAATGTATGCCTAGTTATAACTCGCATTGATAAAACCAACAGTTGTAGTTTGTTCCACTACTCGTTTAGCCATAACTTTTAAATATGGCAGCTAAGCTGCTGGATGCTGGATCATCTACGTAATAATATTCGAGCATTTTCTGAAATGCAAATTGAGCAATATATGTTTCCTAAGGGTTTATTCACAAATTTCATAACGAAAAATTGGCCATATTCGACACCCACCCACCCCCTCGAAACGCTTTTTGTATGAATATTTTACAAATTGTGTATGAACCGTAACAGCACGAGGACACCCACCCACCCCCTTCAGCGTTATGAAATTTCTGAATGGGCCCTAATAACTCTAGCTTTGGCCTGAACTGTGGTTGTTTACACAGTTTTTTTTTCTATTAGCTGTTGCCCGTTCCCAGAAATATGAACACATAAAACGTGTTAGGGAAATATTGTACGATGCACCGAAACCAATTACGGTAAATCCACTCGCTTCCGGCACTCCGAGGAGTCATAGCGTTATGAAGTGGGCACGCCAATCGCCACATATGAACCAGTAGAGTAAGGTGGGGCAAAAGTTCGACCTTACTGGAATAATCAATATTTTCAGAAAAAAAGCTATAACACTTGAAAAAAATAGGTAGCACTTTTTCATAAAACTAAAGCAACAACATAAAGCACTCATAAGGATGCCTTTAACGCCCTTGCATAAATAATAGAATAAGATTTTATTTTTATCATGTTCCGAAGTTTTACCGAAAATTACAAATCCCTAATGTAAAACCAATAAAAAACGATACATTTTCCAAATCTTAATCAATTTCTATTATGTTTGGAGTGAAACCTCTAATTCGAACAACACTCGAATCAACATGACATTTACAGTACTTTTTGTAAATTGGGCTAGATAGCTTAAAAAGAAACTTTTACTCTACTTGAACGTTTGTCCCACCATACTCTATAGCACCGCCGCGAAAACTAACCATTCTTGTTGTTCTTTCCTCTCAATTTCCATTTTGCGCGCCGCAGCTGGTTGCCGTTCAGCATGTGGACGTCTGTATGTTCAGCAACGGGAAGTTCAAAAACGTTGTCGCCGAAGTGGACGTCAGCAAACACATCGGACCGGGAGACACTCTGCATGCGTCGTATTCGCTGCTTCCGGTTAGAGGTAAGTCAGAAGCCATTTTTTTTCTTTTACGGTTTGCTTTGCATACATTAATTGTTTGATGTGCCCCAGTAGTGCTATCGGTGGTGGAGCAATAAATGTCAGAGGTCTTTAGTTGCGAGCTGCAATTGTGTACGGTTCGATGCTTTTCACTGAGCTCTCAGACTTAAAACCAAATGGTAGACCACTCCCAACTAAGAATTGTTGAAACATTATATGTAGATAGCGCAAGCAATGCAATTTAGTAGTTTTATAGACCGCCTCCTGTATCACAGTTTTGCCGGTGGCGTACAATATACTGAACCCGCTATACCGTATTTATTAATGAACCACCAATATGTTTTCTTTACAAATTACTGATTGTTTAACCCTCTAATATCCAACCCCAACTTTAGACATGGAGTTTTGAGATTTTGCACGTATCAGTCCAATCAGTTTCGCCGGAGAACCATTTTCAAACATTATCCGCCAGAATCTTCATCTACGAGCGATCTTCCTCTGAGCTAGATGAAAAGAACTACGCACAGGCACAGAAGCACAAAGGGAAGACCATGGTGCAGCATTCAGAGAGGCAAATTCAAGAGTCGGAAACGAGCATAGTTTGATCACATATACCAGAGTGCCAACTCGATTCCGTGGAATGTGGCCTGCAGAGTGGTAATGGCTAACACTAAAGATGCCATGGCGATCTATGAGAAATCACCCGATTTGCGTATCGGTACAGTCTTTACGCGACCTGCCACAAGCCCATGGGCAGACCCCGGCACCGTCCAATGACAGATACTCGAACTCAGATTTCTCCCACTAGGTTGCAAGTGTAAGCATAAAATATTTTATTTTTTGTAGCTATTTGTCAGCATCACTAAGCTCGTGTTTTGTCACAATCGTTTCCAAATCCTAAGATCTCAGGATGGAGCGAGGGATTCCAGTGTAGATCCTTATTAATGCAATGAAATTTCTCCTGAGATATCTGCAAACAAAAGTTTCATGCTCACTAGCGCCGCCTAGTGGCAAAATTTTGAATCAACTAGCTCGAACAATGATAGTCCTTAATTTACTAAACAACTTTGCCGAAGACGCCATCCTTCTAAATGGTCAGTATCCTGAAATATCTGAAAATAAAAAGTAAAACTTTCATTCCCACTAAGTGCCATCTAGCGGTCTAATTCTGAATTAAATGAGGTACCATCAGATAACGCTTCACCTCCAGAACAAGTTTACTAAAGACCCCAAGTTTCTATATTATCTGGATTTTGCGATATACCGATTTCCAACTGTATATACTGCCCGTAACTGCATATTTGTAACATTCGACAAAAGTAGGCATTGAGTAAATGGGATACCAAGTTATCATTTTATTGCAGTATGGGAGGAAACTAAAATTTCAAAAAATCACTATGAATTCAAAAGTGCTTATTTGAGGCTGAAATTTTGTACAACTCATATCGCATATTAGGTGAATAGTCAGAAAATAATTCTGATAGAAATTTCGTGGCTACTACATTATGAGGCTCATGTTTAATCTAAATGTGACTGTTATGCAGTTACAATTGCCAATGTGACAAAACAACTTGGTATTATTTTCGAATTTTCTAGAACAATCTCACAGATTTTAGTAAGTTGATCGAAAGTATTATCATTTGATGACTCTCCATGGTATTAACTCCAATTTGTCAAAATGTCGTAGGGGACGGACCTGGTGTAGTGGTTAGAATACACGCCTCTCACGCCGAGGACCTGGGATCGAATCCCATCCCCGAGATAGTCACTAAAAATTTTCAGTGACGACTTCCTTCGGAAGGGAAGTAAAGCCGTTGGTCCGAGATGAACTACCCAAGTAACCAGTAAGCACGATAATGCGGCACGGTAACAGCATTATATGCGCATATAGGGTAATCATTTGATGCATGTCAGTTTTATATACGCATATAATGCTATTATAATGCCAGAAAAGGCGAAATAGCGTACCATTATAGTGCCAAGATATAACCGTGCTTCTCTGCACCACTAATGCTGATATAAGACCACGTGAGAAACGTCAGTTGTTTTCGCCAGGTTTTTAGGGCGAATATTTTGTGCTTTCGCGTACGCAACCAGAGAGCTTTCGCGTATGCGGCCAAGCAACTGGTTCACGAGATAAATAAATGAATGAATGAAAATGGAAACCTCTAATAGTATGCAAAAAATGTAATAAAATGATACAGATAGTACTTCTCCGTATCAGACATATTCGTTTTGGTAGTTTTCATCCTTTTGAGGACTTGCAATTGCCACATTTTGATCCTCGTTTTATGATGATGAAATTCCTCATTTTGCGTCTCGAACCTGCGACACCCGTATTGTTGAGTTGTTGTCCTGCTCCTTTGCTCCTACGGTCACATAAGATGAATAGTATTGGAAAGAAAAGTGACCAATTTAAACCATCACTTTTCCCCGTCATAAAACCTGCAATTGTTGAAGTGAGATGATTTATGTTTGACTCCCTCTTACCACTACATGCAAACACAACCCGAAGAGGAAAGAATAACTCGCCAATAACTTATGCATACCATATTTTGGTATCATACCACAATTAGGTATTGTTCAGTTATCAATACCTCATTTTGGTATTATTATGGTATTTGAAAAAAATGTTCAAAACAATTAAAAATACTTCATTTTGGTATTCGACAGCTATTGAGGACTGCTGGAGGTATTGAACTAGTAGGGGGAGATCCCCCAGTACCGGACACTTAAGCCACTAAATTCATAATTCGAAAAATATTGCTTTTATGTGCTCGTGTTGCTCATTTGTGATAAATATTATCATTTTTATAGTGTACAAAAATAAATTCGAAAATATAAATATGAATTTTGACATTGGATTTTGATAATGTATTTTAGTACCAAAATGATCGATCTTGAAAGGTGGCACCCAATACCGGACACGATCTGGAAATGCCTCGAATTCTGTAAATTTGAACATCATTGAATGTTTGTACTATAGGAATATTATATTATTGCCAATTCAATGTATTTGCAACATTTACAAAAACAATTTGAGTTTTTCTTAATTTGCAAGATGTCTATCAAAAACTTCTTTCATATATGATGAAAAATAGCACATTTTACGATGTTGTTCTGATAGTTCATTCTTCTTAATTTCATTGCATGTTTGATGCCATGATCGACGAAAACCATGAAAAATGAATGTATTTAGAAACACTGGTGCAATAATTACAAAGATATCATATAGAAAATCAAGCTGTCCGAAACTGGGGGACAGAAAGTGCTTAACAAAAATTATAATTTGTCCATATTTTGTTCAATTATAATACAAAATACATTCATACTATCAAATTAGGATTATGTTCGATCATGCTTGCGTGATTCATAGTATTTTTTTATATTCAAAATAATTACTAAATAGGCTCAAAATTAAGGCGATACCTCAATTTTTTTAAGATTTCCAAACTTTTCTATTTTTTAAAAAAGGCATACATATTTCAAGGATATGTTATTCTACGCAAACATTAGCCTCCATTATAGCTTTCTTTTCTTCTAATACACCATCTTGATTGGATCATGATTTCTCAATTTTTCGACTTTGTCCGGTATTGGGTGCTGTCCGGTACTGGGGGATCTCCCCCTATTGAAAAATTTCACTTTTGTATGCACCATATGTCCTACGTCATCGCGAAAGGTTCCAGGACTTTAGGATTTATCTTCCGTATTGCTAAGGAATTCACCGACGTATACTGCCTCAAGTCACTCTACTGTTCGCTTGTACGTGCGACTTTGGAATATTGTTCGACGGTTTGGCACCCACACTATCAGAACGGCGTTCAAAGGATTGAATCGGTGCAACGTCGTTTTATTCGTTTCGCACTCCGCCGACTTCCTTGGCGCGATCCACACCGATTACCTAGCTATCATAGTAGATGTCAATTGATCCATCTTGAGACGTTACAGTCACGCCGGGACATAAACAGAGCGATGATAGTTGCTGACCTGTTGCAAGGGAGAATCGACTGCCCCGCTATTCTTGGACAGGTAGATATAAGTGCTCGCCACCGGAATTTGCGAGCTAATTCTATGCTACGACCACCTCTACGACGAACTAATTTTGGACAAAATGTAGCTATAAATGGGCTGCAACGCGTATTCAACAGAGTAGCACCAGCGTTCGACTTTCATCTTCCAAGACATACAGTCCGCCGTAATTTGCCGAAATACTTACTCGAAGAATTGTTTGATTTTTATTGTGTGCTTGTTTTTATATATCTTGACCTATTTTGTCGTAAATTTAAGTAACCACACATCATTGGGACTAATTGTCTGTTGGTGTAAACAAATAAACAAATAAACTCACGCATGAAAAATCTCAAGCGTGAGTTGTGAAAAAAAAAAAAAAAAAAAAAAAAAAAAAAAAAGAAAATCCATCAAGTATTATTTAGGTATTACAATACCTGATCTAATTATCAGCTTGGTATTTGTAGAACATGCAGAAGGTATTATTTGAGGTATTTTACCTCTTATGCAGGGCTCATTCATACCTCATTCAGGTTATAAGTATTGGAAATTATCTGGTATGGAATACCTCAATTTGGTATTCAGTAGTTATTTTCTTCTGCTCGGGAAAGCACGTGGTATATCTGTCAAACAAATGGATGGCATTTAAACATGCCCTGTATTCGAATATAAAGCCAATATAGTGCTTATTTAATGCCTGTATACATCAGGCTTAGAAGCATTAATGATGCTGTAATAGGGTTTCTATGCAGCGGAAGTGCTGTTATAAGGTGTGTAAGCATTTGTGGTGCTATTATAATGCATGTACGCATCTATGATGCTGATTAGGGGCTTATTATTAGTGCTTATGGTTACTTGAGTAGCCCAGGGCTAAAAATCTCGTTAATAAAGTTAAAAAAAAAATCGTATGTGACTATTATGCAGTTATGGGCAGTTAACGAATCTTTAGAATGCGAAAATATCACCTAGTCCGGTCTGTCTGAACACCGACCAATACGCTTCGGACAATATGATTATTATTTTTTGTTCGCAATTCGGCCTAACGGCATTCGGCTAAATCGCATACGGCCAAATAGCGTTCGGCCAAATGGTCGGACACCGCGTAGATCAGTAGCATGTAGTAGCATTCTAGTATTTCAGTGTGGATCCTAAGATTGTAATGTAGTTCGCAGAATTTCAGTGTGGAACTTGGGATTCAAATGAGGATTTTAAGATTGTTATGTGGATCCTGGAACTCCTGTTATAAAGTGGATACTAGGATTATACTACAGATCGTAGAATTTCAGGGAAGATTCTGGGATTGTAGTGTGGTTCGCACGATTTCAGTGTGGATCTTGGGATACCAGTGTGGCTCCTAGAACTCCAGTGTGGATTCTGGTATCTCAGTATGGATCCTTTTGTTCCTGGGATTGTCGTGTAGATCGTAGGATTTCAGAGTGGATCCTGGGACTGTGATGTGGATCATAGGGTGACTGTTTGGATCTTGGTATTACAGTGTAGATATTGAGATTCCAGTGTGGATCTTGGGACCCACGCATAGATCCTGGGATTTCAGTGTGCAACTTGGGATTACATTGTAGATCCTAATATTCCAGCCTTGATTCTGCTATTTCAGTGTGGATCCTCTGATAACAATGTACCGTAAAATGGAGTGTTAAGTTCAACTCAAATTTCGAACATCTTCTGGTTTGTCTATAATTGAACAGAAGGCTGTCCTACCGTTCTCCCGCCGCTTATATCAAAAGCTGAACACAATGATAGATTTCTGAAATAATCATTAAAACGTGTTATTTTTGGCGAAAATGCAAAATGGAGTGTTGAGGTATTTTAGTTATATGAATGAAATTATATTTTGCCGACAGCATAGAATTATCTTTTTGGGTAATAAGTTTTATGTTTTCCATTACATAGGTTGGTTTAAATGCATAAGTTTTTTTTTTCGATATAAAGCTGATGATACTTCAACAACATTTCAATTATATTGAAATGATTTTTGTACTGATGTAGAATAGGATAATAACCTGCAGTTTTCGAATCCTAGAAGCTATGCAGTGCAATCATGTGAACTACCTAGCTATCATATGTAAAGAGAATTTCAGCGAGCTTTTAGCTTGAATTGGGGAAATGGCCATTTAGCCTTATGAAGGAAGCATCACACTAAACCACAGAGTTGCATGCAATACTCAGTGCCACAGTCGAAAAAAACTCAAAATGTTTTCCAGTATGAAGCTGGAATCGAACACACACCCCATAGCACAATGTGCTTAATATCTGAACAAAGTGGAGATCGAACGCATTTTGAAAATATTATCATAGCAATCCCCACATTCGCATCAATACGATTTTATCTGAGTGTTTCTACAAGTTTTTCCGAATTTCGAGATTAATAATTTTTATTTATATTCAGTGACATACAAAATTGACCCCCTTAACTTTTATATTGCAATTCTACTTCTCGGAACAAGCTGAAAATAAATTGAAAAATACAACGGCCTAGACCGGGTGAGTTGAATAACTTGATAAAAGTAAAAGGGTGATCCCTTAACACCCCACTTATTTTCAAAAGCAGACTTTTTCCATAAAAATTATCAGAAATCAAAACCAAGATAGTATTCTCAAAAGTTTATATTTGCATTAAATATATTTTTCTCAATATTGTTTCCTAGTTTTGCAAATGAATGTTCTGAGCCCATGAAATTCAAACAAAAATATTTGGAAATGTTTTCAATATATAGAAACCACAATACTTTATATTGGTAGACAGCAACTATCACGCAATCCTCCGAACAAAACAAGCATTTCAGGTGACAGATACATCGAGTTCCAGCTTTTCTGTAACTTGTCAAACTTGACATAAAAGTTCAATCCCTTAACACCCCATGTGTTCTTAACACCCCATTTTACGGTAAATATTAGGATTGAAGTGTGGATCTTGGAATTTCAGTGTGGATTCTGGGATTCCAGTGTAGGATTTTAGTGTGGAAAATGGATTTCCAGTGTGAATCCTGGAATTCCTGTGTGAATCTAAGGATTGTTGTGTGGATCTTAGGTATTCAATGTGGATCCTGGGATTGTAATGTGAAACGCAGCATTTTAACCCGTAGGCTACGGGGCTGACAACCAAAATTCAAATTGATCGTATTTGAGCATAACTCCATATTTTTCAGTGAAATTTTGAGGATTGCTTCACTAATAGTTGTAGTTTCATGAGTGAGGGGAAAGTATAGATTCAGAGTATTGTGGAGAAAGTTATTCCAGAACATCTCTGGGTCAGGTAGGGTAAAAATCACATAAACTTCCTTTTAGAACTCATTTATCATTTGGAAACGAAATGTTTTCATACAAAAAGTGAATAGACCCGTTATTTGTAATAAGTTACGATGCAGCAGGATATTAAGAAAAAATAAAATTAACCTAGAACAATGCTAAGGCCTCCAAAACATTCTGAAGTTTTGACCATAATCTACAGAGGTTCATACATTATTTTAAGCGAGTGATGTCCTCGTTTAGTGGTTTACAGCACTCATTTAGCCTTAACAGACGTGTTCACAAATTTTGACAAGATATTGGACATTGGAAGTCATCCAAATCATCCTGGAGTTCAAGTCTTAATGATCTATCAAATCTACTACAGTTTATACTTACCCAATTCCCGTGAAACTTTCTCGTTCCTATCCATAAAGCTTTATATGACTCAGAAAGTGTACTGCAATGAATATTGACAATTTGAAGGTCTTCAGAACATACTGTAGTTATGGGCATCAATTTCTATATGCAGCTTAACTTATTATTCAAACAACGGAGATTTGTGATCAAATATGGATATATTATAAACATTTTGTTCGAATAATAAGTTAAGCTGTATATAAAAATCAATGTCCACAACTTCAGTATGTTCTGAAGACATTAAAATGTTCAATATTCATAGCAGTACACTTTCCGAGTCATATAAAGCTCTACGGATAGGAACGAGAAGGTATCACGGGAATTGGGTGAGTATAAACTGTAGTAGATTTGATAGATCAAAAAGACTTGAACTCCAGGTTGATTTGGATGACTTACAATATCCAATATCTTGTTAAAATTTGTGAACACGTCTGAAACAATTTTTTTTAACTCTAACGGAGATTTGCGATCAAGTATGGATATATTGAAAACATTTTGTTTGAATAATAAGTCAAGCTGCATATAGAAATTGATGCCCATAACTACAGTATGTTCTGAAGACCTTCAGATTATCAATATTCATTGCAGTACACTTTCTGAGTCATATAAAGCTTTATGAATAGGAACGAGAAAGTTTCACGGGAATTGGGTAAGTATAAACTGTAGTAGATTTGATAGATCATTAAGACTTGAACTCCAGGATGATTTGGATGACTTCCAATGTCCAATATCTTGTCAAAATTTGTGAACACGTCTGTTAAGGCTAAATGAGTGCTGTAAACCACTAAACGAGGACATCACTCGCTTAAAATAATGTATGAACCTCTGTAGATTATGGTCAAAACTTCAGAATGTTTTGGAGGCCTTAGCATTGTTCTAGGTTAATTTTATTTTTTCTTAATATCCTGCTGCATCGTAACTTATTACAAATAACGGGTCTATTCACTTTTTGTATGAAAACATTTCGTTTCCAAATGATAAATGAGTTCTAAAAGGAAGTTTATGTGATTTTTACCCTACCTGACCCAGAGATGTTCTGGAATAACTTTCTCCACAATACTCTGAATCTATACTTTCCCCTCACTCATGAAACTACAACTATTAGTGAAGCAATCCTCAAAATTTCACTGAAAAATATGGAGTTATGCTCAAATACGATCAATTTGAATTTTGGTTGTCAGCCCCGTAGCCTACGGGTTAATAGATTTCGGCAGGGACCCCCAGTGTGGATTCTTAGATTCCCGGCCGTATGGATGAATCCTTGCGTTCAAGTGTAAACCCTAATATTCCAGTGTGGATTCTGGGATTTCAGTATGAACCTGGGATTCATGTGTAGATCCTTGGATTCTAGTGTGGATACTGATATGGATTCTGGGATATCAGTTTGGATCCTGGTGTACCAGTGTGAATCCTTGTATTCTTTTGTGGATCTCGGGATTTTAGTATTCATCCTGCAAATTCAGTGTTGATACCGGGACTCCAGTGTGAATGCTGGGATTCCAGTGTGGAACCTGGAATTCTAATGTGAAACCTGGTATTTCAATGTGTAACTTAGGTTTTCAGTGTGGATCCAGGGATTCTAGTGTGGATATTTTGATACCAGTGTCGATCCTAGAATTTCAGTATGAATCTTAGAAAGTCAATGTAGATTCTGGGATTCCAGTGTGGATGCTGGGTTTCCAGTGTGGGTTCTAACGTTTCAATATGGATCCTGATGTTTCAGTATGGATCCTGGTGTTTCAGTGGGGATGTAAAGATTATGGCTAAGATAGCATTCAAGTGTGGATGCTAAGATTCCAGTACGGATCCTGAGTATCCAATTTGGGTCCTGAAATTACAGTATGGATACTGGGACCGCAGTGTGGATCATGGAAAACCGATGCTGGGACTCCAATGTGGGTTCTAGGACTCAAGTATGGATCCTGAAATTCCAGTGTGGATCCTGATATTCCAGTGTGAATCCTAGCTTTCCTGTAAGGATATTGGGATGCCAGAGTATTTCTGGAATTTCAGTATGAATCTTGCGATTCCGGTGTGGATATTGCCATTCCAGTGTGGATACTGGGATTCCAGTTTAGATCCTGGAATTCCAGTGTAGATTCTGGGATTCCAGTGTGGTTCTTTGGATTCCAATGTGAATCCTGGGATTTCATTATGGATTTTGGGATTTCAGTATGGATCCTGGGAATCCAATATGGATTCTGTGATGCCAGTTTTTATGCCGGGAATCCAATGTAGATTCTGATAAGCAATGTGGACCCTGGTGTTTCAGTCTGGATTCTAGTGTTTCAGTGCGGAACCTGGAATCATGGTGTGAATTATGTGGCTTTTGGAGTCTGTGGAGCCTAGACTTCTAATGTGGAATCTAAGATTTCAGTGAGGATCTTATAGTTTCAGTGTAAAACTTGAGATTCCAGTGATGATATTGAGTTTCCTGTGTGGATCTTGAATTTCCAGTGTGGATCTTGTGATTTCAGTGTCAGGATCTTTGGTTTCCAAGGTGAACCCTGGGATTCCAGAGTGGATATTGAGAGTCCGGTGTGAATTCTTGGATTCCAGTGTAGAACCTGGGATTCGGGTATGATTTCTGGATTTCCAGTGTGGATCCTAGGATTTCAGTGTGGATATTGGGGTACCAGTGGGGATTTTAAGTTTCCAGTGTTACAGTATGGATCCTGTATTTCTAGTGTGGATTTTTAGACTCCGATCATAAGATTCCAGTGAGTATTCTGATATTTCAGTGAGGAAGCTGGTATGCAAATGTTGTGGAAATACTGCTAAAATAGTGAGTATTTTTTGAAAATACATACTTACTTAAATCCTTGGATGCTTGAGAAGGCCCTGTGCGAAATTCTAAAAAGGATCCGGTGTGAGAAAATTCGGCGAGTGTTATGTTGCAAACAAATAAAATTCCTGAGAGAATCCTATGGAAATACTTTGGAAATCATGTAAGAATCTCATAACAGTAATGTGATAATTCTCTGAGAACTTTGTACGAAACATTTAGGAGTTCTGTGGAAGTTGTGTAGAAATTCTGCGTGAGTTTTCCCATGGAAATTCCGTGTGGTTTCTATGAACACCTGAAAATCCGGTGGATATTCTTTGAGAACCCTGTAGAAATGCTGTGGGAATATCATGGGAATGCTGTTATAATTCTATTGGAATTCTGTGGAAAACTTTCAAAAATCTGCTGAACCCTCAGTGGTTTTTATTACGGCAAATCCCAGACAACCAAAATGTATGTGCAAAATTTCACTTATAAGATGTCGCGAAAAGGCCTTCTACGTACAAAAGTGGAGGCGATATACGTGCATATATAATGTGATGAATAACAGCATACAATGCGAGTGTATAAATTTTATACCGAACTAACCTGTGATCTTATGCGACGTAACTAATGATAACAAATGTTGATTTGACAGCTGCTACGGATTGATGCGACGTACTTTGTACGGTTGTACGTGACGAAACAAAATGTATAAATGAACTCAGAAAAAAACCGTTTTATGCGAGGAAGCTTGTCAATCTGACAATTTTTATCCACCATGTTTTGCGGGTTTGATGTAATTTGTATGAATTAACGAGTTATAACATGAACTTGTATGCGACTTCTGGTTGTCTGGGATATTACCAAATTCGTGGGAATTTTAAAAGTATGCACCCAGGAGTACTGAATAGCATTTTCTTCCGAGGATGCTGCATGTTTCGTCAGAATCACAGACATTCCATGTTTTCTTGTTTAAAGATGTCTTATGATGATTTTGAACTATTTGATTTTTATTAGGGCAAGTTTTGGCAAATGAATACTCACAGTTTTTGAAAATGCAAGCAATACTGTTGGAAATTTCGGTACAATCCGATGGTATTAAGGCCACATGTAAATGTTGAGTGTTTAATATGATTCGTAAAGTAAAGTGTGAACTGCTGAACTCATTTTTGAAATCATACAGCATTACAAGCATAGTTTTTTGCTCTTAAAAAACGATTATTCTCTTTATTCTTGAATTACATGCTTATTTCAAGAGAAGTTGCCTACATTTAGACGTATTATGCAGATTTACAACGTTCGATTTGCAATAAAATGATGAAATGCACGAGTTGTAAGAATGTTGACATCCTTTTTTATTCAAGGAGACCCAATTTTTTTTTTTTTTTTTTGCAAACCTGCTTTGTTATCTAGTGATCAATTTCGCCCCAGTGTGTCGTTTTCAATTTTTCATAAACAAATCGATTACATAAACTGATAGAGATTAATGAGTTATCAATTTGCCCCCTCTCATGGACCCACGGGTTGTTACTTCTTCAAAAATCTACATTGATCGTTGGTTGAAATCACTAAATACAACGATCTTTTTTTATCATTGCAGGAACAACCAAAAACTGGATTGCCGTGGAGGGTGCCTTGTTCAGCAGCAGTTTCAGCGATCCCACTGCATCGGCCTACAATTCGAAGCTAGCCACCAGTGCACCCCGAGGAATCCTATCAACGCTCTCCGCATCGGAGGAAAAAAACGTGTTCGCCATCTATGTGTCCTATTACGTTAAGGTTAAACTAATACTCAGCAGTATGGGAGGAGAGGTTTCATTAAAGTTACCGTTCGTCCTGGGGAATGTGGAAATCTCGGACCCCAGTGCGAACCCAACTACGCTCAGTGGGCTCAAAAAGCTCCGGGAAATGAGCAGAAAGTCCAGTTCCGTCACTAGCAATGGAGGTAGCAGCTTAGACATTGTGCCACGATCGCCGATAACGCGAGAATTCAGCTGTCGTGAATCGGACGACGACCCCGACGATACCGATCGGATCAATCGAATTGCGGAGCACAAACAATCAGAACAAACGAATGCCAGGCCGATCGATGTCGGCGGTTTCTCCAACTCGGTTACCGCCAGCCAACGACAACGGAACCAACAATCGGAGGGAAATGTTCAAAAAATTCCAAATTCAACGATAACCTCAACAGTACAATCGATGTGATCACCGAAGACTTTCAAACCATTACGGCCAACATTAGCAATCTGGTCAAGTCGGACTCGAGCAAATCGAACCTCAACGAATCGGGCTTGGCCTGCCAGCAGGAGATCAGCGTCGAGGCTCAGATCCACTGTCCCCTGGTGACGGACGACGGCCTTACCCAGAATTGATTAACGCAAACCGAAGACCGACTACCAAGTAGAGAACTATTGTTATAGCAGTCGTTAGTAGTGCCCCCACTAACTGTTAGAGCGACCTAAGGAAACCCTACTAGTTTTGATCTTTTACTAATTCTCAACCTGCTGGATAGCGTTGAATGTTTATACAAAGGAATGTGCCCAAGCGGTACGATAGGTTTTATCAAGCACTGTTTGCACGGACTGTGGCAAAGAGACTCATAGGCATAATATTTAGGAATAACAATTACACTAGTCAGGAATACCCCTTTCGCGATGTGTAAGAAAAAGTTTCAAGTCTGTCTGGTATCACTATTTTCTGTGAACTGTTGTATTGGGGGTAAGAAAGGGTAATCCAAATCTGCACTCATGTCACTGTACCTACTAGGGAAGGATTCAATACGGCTGTTCCTGCGTAGATTTAGATTGAGCTGAGAAAAAAAGAAGATGTTTGAACCACATGTTCAAAAAAATACCATACGAGCATTAAATTTTGTAGAATCAACTAGCGATAATTCATTCACAGCATTTGTGATTTTTTTTCTACTTTGGCGCCGTCCACAAATTACGTAACGCGCTAGAAGGAGAGGAGCTCCTTCTACAAAAAATCATACAAAAAACGTTATAAAGGTGGCCATCTCAGTTTCCATAGAGCAAAGTGGGGTAAAAGTTTCTGTTTAAGATTTCTAGCTCAATTCAAAACAAATGTTATAAATGTCATGGTGGTTCGGATGCTATGCAAGTAAGAGACTTTCACTCCAAACAGCATAAAAACGATTGAGAGTTGGAAAAGTTATGACTATTTGTTGGTTTCAGACATGAACATTGTAACTTTTGGTCGAACTTTCATTACATGGAACAAAATGAAGATGAAAGGTTATTAATTTTTTTAGTAAGGGCATTTCTAGGCTTATAATAAGGATGCTTTGAGGTGAATTAGTTTTTGCATAAATGCTTGGAAACCATTTTTGGCCCATAGGGGGTCAAAAGTCCAAGCCATATATTATTTCGTGGAAAAATTGCGAGTTGCCAAAATTCCACATATTATCTTCATATTTAAAAAATTGCCTGATCGTGCGGAAAAAAACTCATCAAAAATTTCACATTTTTACTTTGTTTTGCTATTTTAGGTATTTACAATTAACCCTATTTTGTAGAACGGCTGCGGTTTCAGTCTGCGAATTTAAAACTATTATAACTTGTACATACACGTGGTGACAACACTACTTAAAAAGTGCTGGTGGAATATATAAACAAAGATCAGTTGTTTCCAGCAAAATCAAACGGCAGTATTTTCAACCAGCAAATTTGCGCATGTGCTCGTGACACCGCTCGGCGAGATCTCAATGCACCACCTTGCTCTATAGACTGGCGGCCAAAAATATTTTCCCATCTCGAGCTACATTTCTTAGTTCTGTGATACGAATTTAATGTTTTGTTTTCAAAACACAATTTTTCGAGACAAATTTTCTAAAAGGTCCTATAGCGAAATAATGAGTTTTCTTTTACCAATGATGCATATAGGTCACTTATGCAATTAACGTTACAAAATATATTATAGATACTAGAACTTACATAGTAATGATAATATCGATCATTTTGCGATATTGAATTATTCTCTAAACTAATTTTTAGCTGTTATTAAAAGGAACTGGTTAAAAATATTGAAAAAATTAAAAAAAGCCATATTTCATAAAATGCAAAAATGTGCTGTCAAATTATTCACAATCCTTCAGTTTTACACCTCTAAAAAACATTTTAGCTCTCGGAAAATCATTTTAGCCTGGAACAATTTCTGGAACATATCTTTTTTCTAAGATAGCTTTTTAAGTATGCTTTTTAGGCTACAAAAGATCTTGCTCTGATATTTTAACCCTCTAATACCCAACCCCGCCTTTAGACGGGGTACACTTTGGAATTTTGTGTATTTTTTCGTAGCTCGGAAATGAAAATGATTTTATTTTTGGCTTATACCTTGACTCATAACACGCATATAAGAAAAAAATTTTATGACTTTTGAAACTTTTTTGTATTTTTAGAAATTGTTTGAAAAATTGCATTCTTATATAACCTACAAATGCCTGGGCTTCATTTAACGTGTAATATAAAAAATCGTACCTTTTATATTTTTCTACGATTAATCTATCACAAACGAAGAGCCTGGTGGTATTGAAATCATTTCAAACCTGTTTTTCCGTTAGTTACACGGAAAATAAAATGCGCTCCGAATAAAAATTAAAAATTTAATATTTTTCAAAATACCGTAACAATTAAAATTTGTATTATTGCCAAAAATCAACAACTAGAAAAGGCTTCAAGAAAAAATGAAAAAAGCTAGGGATGTTCAAAAATAAAAATTATAAAAATCAAAAACCAAAATTTAAAAATTTGCGAATAAAAATAAATAAATGCCCAAAACGTGATTAGAACGATTTTAGATATCGAAAAATAATACTTAAATCGAAAATAAAAATTTGGGTATTAGAGGGTTAATGAAAATTACCATACTTTTGAATCATGTACAATAAAAACTTATCATGAGACATTTCTTCGATTATTGGTCACCTGACCGCCCTAAGTGGGGGAAGGGGGTTGAAAATTGCCAATTTTAGCATTACGTAATAAATGGACGGTGCTTTCAGACAATTTCTTAACTGCGGATTAAGGTACGGCTTATTTTTCGAAGGTTCTCAAAACCACAAATTTTTGTGCATTCAAATCACATAAGAAGGGAAACCTCAAATTTTGAGGCCATTTTTTTAATATTTGAAGGCCAAAACACAACGATAGCGAAAAGCGGAACTAATTTGCCAGCATGAACTATAACATGCTTGTCGACTAAGTGTTGGTTCACCTTCATTCATTGACAGCTCAGTTGAGATGGTGTGGGAGAAACCGATACAAAATTTCTGTACGCCAAAGTGAGCTGAGATTCTGCTGTCACGAACTATCACTGTGAGGCAGTATCTTAAACAATGGACAATATGATCCTACAATGCTAAAATAAATACAAAATACTTAATGAAAATTGTGTCAATTTTCTCAAAAAGTATCAACGGTTTCGAAAATAAACCTGATTTTATAAAAAAGCTAACATATTCTATTGCATTGAATGAATGAAGCGCACAAGAAATTACAAAATTATGAGCCTTGATATTTGAATTTGTTCACAAAATTTGCTTGAAAATGATATTGGTACCTATCACTGGTTTTTGTATCATCAAGGTTATCGGCTGAAAAACAACTGGGCAGTCTTAGTTGAGCTGTCCTAGAGTCTGCCTTGATTGTCGTTGGCAAGCTAGAGTTATCCTGTAATTTGCTTCATATTTCATATAGCATTGCACTTTGGGCCTTAAAAGGTGGCACAAGCAACACGAATGGGCTTATTCACAAATTTCATAACGCTAAAGGGGGTGGGTGGGTATCCTCATGATGTTACGGCTCATACAAAATTTGTAGAATATCCATACAAAGAGCGTTACGAGGGGTGGGTGGGTGTCGAAAATGGCCATTTCTGGCGTTATGAAATAAACGAATGAACCCAATGTGAATTTTAAAGTTCAAATATGACTTTTAGTGAAATCTACATAGTTTTCTTATTTTCTAATCAATTTTTAAGCCTTTAGCATTATTCTCTTCGATTTTTTTTAATTTAAAGTTAAAACTAGTCTTAGTCAAACATAGTTTGCCCCAAATTTCTTATTATTTTTGGCAACAATGTGAAATATGGTAATATTGACAATTCGAGTGACAATTATAAGTTCGGCAGTTAAAACTTCGGCGAAGTTCGGCGTCGGCATTCTAATTTAGTGCTTCGTCGACGCATAAGAATTGCCTTTGGCGGCGTAGCACTTAGTTAAAATGCCGACGCCGAACTTCGGCGAACTTCTTTTGGTGGTATTTCATTTCTCTATTGACTGTTTAACTTGCGACGATCGACCCGCCACCATATTTCATATAACGGAGGGTATTAGAACTAAGTTGGAGGTGATGATTTGGAGGTTATTTGGCAAGTTGGAGGTTAAAATCACCTCCAAACACTAGCGATTTTGCGGTGGGATGTTGACGTTTGATCACGAATAATGAAGTTCGGTTTAAAGTTAATCTGAATGCACAATATATAGCCGCGAAATTTTGAATTTTGGTGTTATCGCCTTTGTCAATCGTGAAGTTTCAAGAATTTTTCCCCGAATCTCTATAGTTCCTACCTACTTTACCAAAAAAAAAAAAATATTTTGTTTGGCCATATCTGCATAAGTTATGGTAAAAAAAATGATTTTTTGTTTGCTGAAATGAGAAAAAATTGGAGAAAATCGCTTTCAACTAAGAATAATTTTAATTTCAGACAGATTCGACGCTCTACAAATATTTTGTAAATTAAATTTTGAAGATAATGATTAAAATTTCAAAGTTGACTGGAAAATAACAAAATAATGAAAAAAAACTTAACATTTTTGGCTCGAACTTTGAGGTTTCTCTTACGATGTGATTTGAATTCATAAGTGCATTTGAACTTTGACCCAAAAATCTGAATAGGATAACTAATATAATTTGAACCCTCTACGCTTACTATCTTTAAACAAATATGAGAAGATTTTTATCATTATTTCAAATAAGATCCTAATGCGAAAACAAGTTAAAAGACAAAGATGACTAGATCACAGTGAAAAAACATCCAAAAATAAAACAATTTCGTCAAAATGTGTAAATTAAAATTTAAATATTTTGAATTGCGCGATTTTTATCAAACAGTACTAGACAGAAAAAATACAAGTTGATGATTTTTCATGCAAATTAATGAAGTTTGGAGGCTTGTATCTTGGCTTCTAGTGTCCCGATTTAAAATTTGCGCCACAGTTAAAATATAACTTAAATTTCACTCAGCAGAAAATATACAATATTTTTATTTATAGCACAGACAAACAGACGTAACACTTAGAACATATTTCGATCAAAATCATAGTCACGAGGACATGTACGCCCATAGCTAAAATTAGTGTGTTTGGCCGACGGGCCAACAGATGGCGGTAGTGTGTAAACGTCAAACGCGAACATAAACGATGCGAGCGCTGCAGGTGGCGGATTGGCCACCTATCATATTTTTGAATCGACCGTTAAAAAGGTGGTCGATGGACAATGATGAGAGTGTTACGTCTGTTTGTCTGTGGTTATAGCAAATCTCTCATTCCTTAAAAATGGCAAAACTTTTGTTTCCGAATCTATTGAAAACAACAAATTTTCCTAGAAAACATTATTCTAGATGCTTAATTGTCTTACCGAAATGTACAATTTTGTGGAGTATATATTGCTCTAAATATGTATATCTGTTTCAAAACTATTGCCAATCCAAAATTTCGCCATTCTTCTCAATATAGTAGATTTGTGATAACTACAAAATTTGCTTATGAAAAGCTGTGAATTTCCAGCTTAATAAATTTCAGTTAGATCGGAGAACTTGAAAATGAGATCCAAACCTCTAAACTTAACCATTTTGCTTGAATAAAAGCGGTTAATGAATACTTACATCTATCCAGTACTGTATGTTTCTTTTGATCTGATATACACTACCCATTAAAAGTATGGAATCGTTGCAATATAGAGTAATGCAGCACTTTTATGTTTAGCATCACCCAAAATCCAGTGATAAAAGTTTCTTCAACTAAAATTTAATAGAAATCGCAGGGGCTCAAAACCTCAAAAATATATTGATCTAGCACCTCAGAATCCTCAGATGAAATTCAATTTAAGGCGATACTAAACTTTTCAAGTTGCTGCGATATTCAGTACGAGTGTTGCAATACGCAATTCCAAACTTGAGGCTGGTTTGCTGTTGACAAGAAAAGTAATCGCCTATCTCGATGCGTGGAATATTTCTTCCAAGAAATCGTCAAGAAAATCACATTTATTTGTAGGAAATTGCTTGACCCATTCAGTCAAGGAATTTCTTTACTTTTCTTGAGCGAAACAGCATACTTAGCTTTATGGTGGATAGTGTAGTTACTCACGCATTGTCATGATAGTAAATCGTATGGGAACCAAACAAACCGGATTATTGTGATCAATTATAGGAGCAGTGTGCACAAAGATAAATGTTAAATTTAGTCCATTATTTGTAGGTCATTGATGGATTAGTCGAAAAGATTGTGAGTGTGTGACATGCGGTAAAATGTGAACCATGGTAGTTGAATAAATCTGTGTTTTTCTAGACAAACTTCAACAAGATACGTTGTTTTTGTTATCCGAAAATGTTTCTTTATCTTTGGGAAGTTTTTGATAGGTACGTGATTCCCTTTTTTCTATTTTGAAAATTTATTCTTCGGATTGAATAAAAAATTCAAAATGATTATTAAATGAGTAGTCCATGGAAAACTTTTCAGTGTTACGTCTGCTTGTCTGTTTTTCAATTATTCATTTTACGGTACCCCTACACAACCCAATCGAATGGCGAAACACTTGAATCAAAGTTTGAGTAGAAATCTTTTAGGGTGCTCCGCGTTCATATTCAGCGCATATTCAGCAAAAAACCCACCACCAGAGTGAGCGCACTCCTCCTGCAGTCAATCTGTGCAGCTGTCAAAATCATCCCGGATCCGAAGTCGCTTCGCGTCAAAGTGCGTCAAGGTCGCGAAAAGCCGCGTTCGTTTTGTTTACACTTTTCTTTCCAAAACGCCGACCCAAGCGGCATTCGTTTTTTTCTTTGCATTTTCCACCCGCCCCCCTTTCAAGTAGTCGCGATTTTCACCGCCCCAACCAAAGTGTGGATTATTGCCCGGCGAAAATCCTTGAAAATCGACAGAATGAAATCATCGACCGTGAAGCGCAGAGGAGGAAAACCGTTTTGCTCGTGCGTGATTGTGAATTATTATTATTAGAGTCGCCGCTGGGTTTTCCGGGTGTAAAATTGCCGTGTGAAATTCATCGAATAGTTTCGTGACAATGAACGACAATCCGGGAGTGACCCTGTTCAACGAGCATGCCGGAAGTATCCAGGTTAACAATACCAGTGCCCTGCACCGGGCCGAGGAGGAGGAAGCGCTGGAAGATCATCGGCGACGGGAGCAGGAGCTGGCCAAAGAGATGGAGAACGCCTTTGATGATTTGATTGATGACGATCAAAACGACGATACGCTGAACTCTTTGAACTATCTTTCCAACCACTCGGAACAGTCGACGCCACCGCCGCCGCTCCCGATTAGTAACAGGTGAGTATCTGTACAGTGGCGCGGGAAGTGGATAGTACAAGTACAGGACTGGAAACGAATGAGCGTCTTGAAAATATGAACTTTAAAGACCAGAAGAAGGAAGAAGAGATAATAATGCATGGAATCAACAAAACTACCCGAGCAGAAGAAAAGTGCTACCGTCAAACGGGGTAACTTGCAACATTGCGACATGTAACCGAATTGTCGTTTCGTGCAGAATTGAGTTGAATTATAATAATTTATTCCACCATTTATTGACCTTAGGTATACAACAGAAGATTTTTGCGAGGGTTTTGGTATTGTTTCTTTTTTGGTTTGTTTGCTGGAGATGAAAATCATATTACACGTTGGATTGTAAGAAATTAAAGTTGAAAAACGTTCCTCGTATCACATAAACGGTAAAAATATGTCATTCGAGGCATTTGCTATCAGTTACAGTACTAAGTAGTGTACAAATTGACAATATAAAAGTTTTGATAATTCAAAAATGTTTTTTGCTACCCTTGTGGGGTAACTTGCAACAGCAATTTTGTCCTCATTTTTTTATATTTCCTGCCGTTTGTCATCAAGAACACATGAAAAGGCAAAATTGAACAGTAACATTAACATTTTTGCACCTCAATGAATTCAATACACGTTTGGAACTAAATATTAGAAAATTTACATGAATCGTATTACTATTAGATTAAGTTTTATTTTCTTCATGAAAATAACCCCTCCCCTTGGTTACGCGACCTTGCCGCGATGGGAGGGCATAATCCATTAGCCCATATGATAGAAACCTGTAGTGGTGGTATCACATTTTGGCATTTTTGCTTAAAGCCGCGTTATAATTCATATGGCATAGACGCAATAATATCTCGGATGTGATCCAACGGACATTCTGCGTCGTTGATAGAATTGATGCCCATTTCAAATAATTAATCTATTCGAAGTGGACATTAATACTATTGGTGATGTTCAGTTTGTATTTTGCTAACCAGAATGATCCGTAGCCACTCTTACTATTAGCTAGCTAGACACATCGTTATCATATACGACGTAGGAAATATGTATTTATTTATTTATTTATTTATTATTTATTAGGGAGTAGGAAAACCCCATAGAGGTAAACTTTTTTCAAGTTTGTTCCTCCAAAAGGCACTAAACCTCTCATCTTTTCATTAAATACATGTTTTTACATTTTTTCTCAATTAGTTCAATAACGTATTAGAGTTGATGGAGAACGTTGAATGGCGGAGGGTGGCGTTGGTGGAGTGGGTGGCGGTGGTAGGCGGCAGCAGCGGTTGGCAGTATAGGGTGGCGTTGCTAGGCGGTAGGAGGCGGAAGAGATAAAAAAATCGTATTTACAGCATTAGTATTTAGTGAAACTACGGCTTTTTGCTCCCAGTGAGCCTTAACTCTTTGAAGGGAGCATTGATGGCAGTTTACGAGTGATACACTGGACTCATAGATTTACAATATAAAGTTTGAAAGCTGTGATCTAATCCATGCAATTACACGGTGTTTGAATTGAAGTGGGTTTATCTCAGCCCTTATATGTATTGGTAAGGCATTGTACCTTGATTTACCATAGTGACTATAAGATTTTTTCCCAAATTCAGTATTTGAACAGCTTATAACTAAGGCCGGAGGATTCCTAGTTTCGTAACGGTGAGAAGTGCGTGGAAACTCTTGGTTGTGTAGTGCTAACGGATTATGTAACAGATTCTGCATTTGAATTAGAGTTTGCAGATCTCGTAAACCAGCAACTGGCAAGACTGATTTATCTGCTTCTGAATATAGGTCAATGGTTGGATACAGCCTCGGTTTTCTATAAATGACCTTCAGACAACGATTTTGTATGGTTTGGATTATCTTCAGCTTCGTTTTGCTAGCTGCTCCCCATACTGAGACAAGATAGCAGATTTTAGTTTGTATAAAAGCATGAGTTGTTTTGATGGTACAAATTTAGATATCTTCCATAATACTCCACATGTTGTACTGACATCTTTTTGTAGTATGGCGATGTGATTACTCCAGGACAATGAAGAATCGAGTGTTATGCCCAGATGTTTGTAACAATTGACTTCATCAATTTTAGTGCAATTCACCACCAGGTCGATATTTTTCGTAATGATAAGACGGGGTGAGTGAAACAAAACATATTTCGTTTTGTTCAGGTTCAAAGAAAGCAAATTTTCAGAAAAGAATTCTGTGAGCTTCTCCAGATCTTGTTTCATGAAATCGATGATTTGGTCAGCTTCGTTACATATGTACAAGATAGAGGTGTCGTCCGCAAATAAACGAGGTTTTCCGTGTAAGGGAAGATGCGGCAAGTCGTTGATGTACAATAGGAATAGAAGTGGGCCCAAATTGCTGCCCTGTGGTACTCCTACTGACAGATTTCTGTTACTACTGGCACAGTTTTGTAGTTGAACGTATTGTCTTCTTCCAGTTAATAGCTTTTTATCAATCTGTTTGCTGGTCCCCTTATACCGTAGCTGTCAAGTTTTTGTAACAAAACATCGTGATCAATCGTATCGAACGCTTTTTTTTAGATCTAGAAACAGGATTCCGGCTACTTTCCGCTTATCCATAGCCTTGTAGATGTCATCCACTAGTTCACTGGTAGCAGTTAACGTATTTGAACCACCACGAAAACCGTATTGATAATGGACATCGTTGATTTAAAAAAGCTGTTGAGTCTGTCAACCAGGAAACGTTCCAAAATTTTGTTGAAAACCGAGAGAACGGAGATGGGTCGGTAGTTGGATGGATCTTTTTTGGAGCCAGCTTTGTGAATTGGTATCACTCTTGCGGTTTTAAGGAAGTCCGGGTAAGAACCAGAGTTGATGCTTTCATTGAACACATTTGCAAGAAGGTTGGCGAAAAAGTCATGATGAGTCTTCAAAAATGTTGCGGATATACCATCTGGTCCAGCACTTTTGTTGTTGTCTAAATCCTTGATCTGGAGGATAACTTCTTGTTTAGTAGCGGGCTTCAGGTAAATGGAGCTTCTGACAGGTCGCAGACTACAAAACTTGTTGATATCTCGTTGACTGGAAATGCTGGAGGCTAGCTGGGGTCCAATATCACTGAAGAAGTTGTTGAAAATTTCCGCAACGCCCAGAGGATCCTTAACACTACGTCCGTTATGTTCAAGTTCAATCTCTTGGGATTCATTGATGTTGCGACCAAGAACTTGATCGAGAATTTTCCACATATTTTTCGGGTTTGGATTTTCAAACAGTTTCCCGTAGTACGATCTTTTAGCTAGTTCTTTTAGCTAGTCGCTGTAGCAATTTCGACACATGACCAAGTTGCCCTTGTACGCGGCTATCCTGAGGATATATCCTACTTCTGCTTAGAATCTTGTCCTTCAACTGCATCATTTTCCAAAGATCAAACGTCATCCAGAGACATGAACCTTTAATCTTCGCTTGAACGGATACCTTTCTCGAGCACCTTTCCTTCAACTGGTGATACAAGTTAATGACATGTTGTACTTTTTGCGTGGCTGTCATTCTTGGAGGAAGGACTCGCGCAGTAGTGACGAAATCGTCGTTAAGTTTTGTATGGTCTACTATTACCTTTTCCAAAGTACAGGTGCGAACAGTCCTGCAGTTCTGTAATGTCGTGAGCACTAAACAATGATTACTAATTTCGGAGAAAATTGTTTCATTGACTACATTTTGGGAAAGCGCTTCAGAACATACTGCATGATCGAGAATATTATTACTAGTAGGCCTTGTTGGGTGTGTGTTTGTGACTCTGAAGTTAAAGCAGTTTAAAATGTTCAGGTATTCCTCAACTGATCGGTTATTTGATTGATTTGTTGCCAGATTAATGTCACCAACTATAATACAGGGAGCACCTCCTTTTGTGGATGATAAAACTGTCTCCAGGATATCAAAAAACTGTGGAATAAGAAACGATGGTGGCCTGTATATTGCGTGGATATCAACATGAGAACCATTCTGTGCGACTCGTAGATGAATGTGATGGAAACCACATACATGCTCATTTGAAAGATTTTCAAACGCTAGCGACTGACGAACATATACAGCTAATCCACCTCCATCAGATTCAGAACGGCATGAAAAAACAGCGTTATATCCATCTATGCTGTAAAGTTGACAACGTGCTTCCTTCAACCAAGTTTCCCCAATAACTACAATATCAATCTCTTCAGTATACGCCGAAAGAAGTTCTTTCATGCAATCAAATTTCTCAAGTGAGTTCATGCCTCGAATATTGAATTGTAGGAGTACGGCTCATTGATGTACGGTTTAATAAGTTTACAATATTTTTATTCAGCTCAGATATAGAATTAAAATAGTAATTTTTATTGTTGAATTCAGTAATATTATCAGCTACGCTCTATGAACGATATTCATTAAGCCGAAACCCGTTTTGCTGCTGGCCCTTTGGGTGATGATGTTGAGCTGGCACCGGATAAGTTTAGTAGTCGTTTTTGAGACAACTTGGAGAGCTTTTCAAGGTCTTCACAAGAAGATATTTTTTCCACTTTTGCACCATCTTGTCGCTTAATCAGAACTTTTCCGTCTCTGCCCATCCATACATACTTGATGTCCAGCGAAGTTTGAAACTCCTTAGTCTTCTGGAGAAGGTCCTTTCCATACGACGTTATTTCATCACGAACGGTGATACGATTCGATGACCCAGCAAAAGCTTCACAAATCGACGACGCCAGCAAAACTCCATATGCACGTTTCTTCTCAAAGAAAGCCTCTTTGGTGTTTTCGTTACTGAAATGTACGATAATCGGAACCGCATTCCTGCTGACATTTTTGCTTTGAATCCGCTTAGCTTCTTCGATGCCATCATCTTTGCCTGGGGCTCCTACGACGTTCATCAAATGGCGTACTAGTTCCTTGGTATTCTCGTTTTCCAAGGACGGGAGTCCTAGAATAACGGCATTTTTGGAGAGCATGGCACGATTGACTCTATCTAGTTCGAGTTCCAAATGATTCACAGTCGTTACCAGTTGGTGATTCTGGTCTTGCAGCATATTAACATCTTTCCACAGCTTGATGTTGTCTCGCTTCAAACTACTCAACTCCTCTTTGAAAGCAGTAAATCCCGACTGAATGCTATCGAACTGATTCGCCAAAAAAAACTTGAGATTCTTCTATATGTTTAGTGGTTTCCATTGTTTTCATGGATGCAGCCATCTGAAGTCTGGTCTCTTCAAACGCCGAACGAGAAACCATAGACTCCTGTTTGATCTCAAGCATAGTCTTCGTGAGCAATCGCAACTCAGCAACCACGTCCACATCACTATGCGATTTTGATTGATTAGATCGCATTCCCGTGCAGTTTCTTTCAACGAAAGTGACAAGATTTATTACAGTAGACACATTCAATCATTTGCGACGCATCGTTTTCAGATTTGTCGCAAATGAAGCACACACTTTCTTCTTCCGAGTTGACCATGTCGTACATCAGTGCCTAAGCAGACATCAACAGACCAAAATATAACACAATAGGCTAGCACAATCCTATTTGGTGTACGACAGCACCGATAGCACCAATAGCACGTTCAATGCATACAGAAGTCGGCCTACTGATGACGAGGTGTAAACGAATTGATGATTGATGATGATTGTTTTATGATAGGGAAGCAGCTATCAGTTACTTAGATTCGTATAAATACCTGGCCAAAACTTGGTGCAAACGATTCAAACCTCCGAGATAACAATGGGACCCCAGCTGCCTGCTCCGAATTGCCTTCTAATGCCTGATGCAGGAATTTTCGATGTTGAAATCAACTGATATTTCGATTCTTAGAACGGATTGCAAAATAGCCTTTCAATGTGAATCCAGTGTTGCCAAAATCTCTCTAAAATAATACTCTGAGGAAAATGACTGGTAGATTGACTGAGTGGCGACAATCTTATTTTTATATGGTTTTTACATTGCCATAATAAGAAATACCTCTTTTGTAACATTGGTATAAATAATCTAATTCCAGCTTCATTTTCGCAAAATTTACAAGTAGAAAGTAGGCGTTGTGAAGCATTGCATTTGCCACCGAAAAGTGAATCTTGTAGGAGACTGTAATAGAAGCCTAAGGTAACTTTACTCTTCAATATTCACTATAATAATGACTATGGAAAGTAAGACGCTGAGATCGATCATTAAGGTACACTTGCTAGTTTCGAGAAATTGTTGAACAGACAAGGAAAGTGACTTTTTTCTTTAAGGATATATGACCGTAATGACCAATATATACTTTTAACAACAAAAAACGAAACTAACTAGAACTACTACTAAACAGCATGATTTTGTTAAGACTTGACGACAATTCACATTTGAGACTCTAATCTTACGTAAAAGACAGGAGCAATCAGAATAGCACTTAAATGACAAATTATTTCAATTATTCACTGTTCGATTAGACAGTATTAGTAATGACACTAATACACTTCTATTTCAAACAAATTCTGATGGAGTTGCTGAATTTCACAATGCTTCCTTTTCTCAGAAGCAAGGGAATATGAGTATTTTTCAAAAACTATCACGTGTTCATGTGGGCACCATAGCCTAGTCCGTCTATGTATTGGTCCTGATAGAGGGAAAACTTGGCAAAAGCCAGACCGAGGGTTCAGCCTTGACAAGTTAAGCTGTCAGGCAGCTCCAACTAAATACCATACAAGAAAAAAAAAAGTTTTATTTTTTTCATGAAAATAATGAATTATTTTGAAAATCTGTATAAAATTAACCACTGCCATTGTGAACGTTCTGCATAAAATATGATGAAATTTATGTCAAAACTCTAACAGAGACCATTTAAAAGACATACATATTAAATATGTATGTCGCTTTGATTCAAATATGTATAAAAAAAATTATTTGGAGTGTAAACTAAAATACCATTGTGTTTATAGAAAAATTGCATTAACACGATTTAATGGCTTTCCAATAACTGTCAAGACTTATGATATGCTAGATATTTCTCGTCTGGATACCTTTTGCAATTCCAATGGAGTTTTTAATCAAATTGGTTTAATACTCATAATTCAATCAATAATAATTAGTTTTCTGAGAGTAGAGTAGCCTGTTTCTGATTATTGTCATGGTTTCACTGCAGAAAATTATTAAATGATCAGAATAACACGATATAAGTTAAGTTTTTAATAGTGTACTTCAGGTAGCACCGTGTGTTGCATGTTACCCCACATAAGGTGTAGCATTGAAAATGCATATTTTTCGTCTCTCCTGATTCCAGAAAACCCACAGTGGATATGAGTAACTGACACTGAAGAAGACTGTATGTGGTAGTCGGAATACGCGTATCTGTCAAAGATAAGCATTTAGGAGCGGAATTAAAAGGAACACGGTACTCCATCAACTTCTAAGTTTCTCTTTCAAGACTGAGTTTTATCTTTTTGAAATGCAAGCTGAAAAGTCATCATTGTAGCCAAAACGAATGACGGGTTACTTAGCCTCAAGATAGCTTAGATAAATCTTCAGCATAAAAAATCAGCAACGATCAATCTTTGTAGACTCATGCAAAATGGTACTGCTCAAGTGGCGCTAGTTCGAAAACCTTACTTTCGTAAGGGGAACTTTTATCTAGGTAATCTTGTGGACACAGTTTTTACTACTTTCATAAACATGAAATGGCAAACTCGCGTGCAGGCCTCGTGCATACGTGCTCGTAAATAACGCTATCGTTGCTACACTCATTTCTGAGTTAACAACCAGAGATGTATGTGCTGTCACAATTGATATTTCTGTTGATGACCTCCATAGTTAATACGTTTTTTGTTTTGTGGTGTATTTACCACATGATGAACCATTCCCAATGGATCATTTCAAACGAGTTGTCGTACACTGCCTATGAAAATGCCTTCTGCTGATTGTGGGCAGTGATGCTAATACTCATCACACCATCTGGAGTAGCTCAGATATCAGTTCGAGAAGCTCCTGCCTGATGGAATGCTTAAGTAGTTCAAATCTTGGATTACTTATTATAGGAAATCGAACAACTCTCATGGTATCTGCTAGAGAAGAAGTGTTAGACATAACGCTCTGCTCAAACAGAATCAGTCACGAGTTGACGAATTGGCATGTATCAGATGATGAATCATTAACAGATCATCGGAACATCTTCTATGAGCATATGAATGTAACTGCGCACCATTCTCGAACCATTCAATATGATTTTTGCAAATATTAATGTGTCGCATGACTTCGTTCTACAAAATGTTTAAATTGATTATTTTTCTGGAATTCTCAAAATATGCTACGAAAACCTCGTGACAAATTAAAGTGGAGTTAAATCAAAGCCAAACCTATAATTTTCAAAAGTTTAAATCTAAATACCATCAGTGCATCAGATTCCGCTCATTTAAAGGAAGTTATGTGTTCAAATTTATTATATTATATTATAATAGAACTATTCTGCCGATCAATACTATTTGTATGTCACACTATAGCTCCAAGTATAGCTAACCAGCGGCAAAATAAAAAGGATTTGAAAAACTTTCATGAAAAAATATTTAATTGCATTTGTTACTGCATCTAAGTGTTCCTATTTCCGCTCATGGTAAACAGATTTCGTGACAAACTTACTAATAAATGAGTTATTTCGAATTTCGCAATTGATTTTGAATACTTTCCAGATTTTTCCGCCAAAATTTTATGGGGTCTCTTCAAAGAATATAAGATTACGATTCTAATGACACTATGATTTAGCATTTTATCTGCTGTTGCCCCTCTATGGAACATCTAAGGCTGAAATTCGGAATATACAGCATCAGATCAGCGCTACAAAATGAGCGTAATAGTGAATCCAGCCTTATAACTTTTCTCAAGAACGCGGGGATGTATAAGGCGATCTAAAAGGAATGGCGTACGAATACTTGATAAGAAGGAAATTAATCAAAGGTTTCACGCCATAAACATCATACGTAAAGCTCAAAATATGTATTAAATAGAACAAAATAGTGGTGAACTCGCCTGGGGCGAAAAACCACTATAATAAAGAAAAAAAAAAAATTTTGGTCGACCCAATGCTGAGGAAATTAGATATGATTTTTCAGTGTGTATTTTGAAAAATGTCACAACTTTAAGTAAAAATTTAGTATACAAAATTTAAAAAATGTTTTTGGAAAAATACATACGAAGTAAGAATAACTCTTTGCCTTTCCAATGCGGCTTAAAGAGTTTCAATTGGACGTGTAACCACAGAGATACGGACGGAACACTTTTGTATGTTTTTGAGGGGGTGAACCCAAACTTTTGCACGGGAGTGTAAATACCTAGTGGTCCAATAATCGCTCACGAGGTATTGTGTTTCCAATATAAAGAATTATTTTATCAAATGAAAATAGTGTCAGACGACTTCATTTGAAAGTTGTTAATATTGCTAGAATGTATCCGTGCGAAAAATGTTGATTATTGACACGAAAAATCAATTTTTACACTAGTGAGCAGAAACAGGGTCATGAGCGGATACTGGTTCACTGATGGTAATCAAATAAGACTTCGGACTGAAAATTCGATCGATGGGACACTCGTTAGAGGTAACCAATAGATCAAATCTCGCATAACTTATGATCTCGCCCTAAAAGCCATTGGTAACCCTGTGTGTAGCTCATTGTTTCTGAGCATTTGAATGGATTTACACGTTGTTTAACAACTCTATGGTGAAGAAAGGATCATTATTTACCTACCAGTGATGTTGATTTGGATGTTTGTTCCTTCACTTGCTCAGAAACAAAGAGCGTTATCTCAGAGTATGCGAGAAATTTTCAACGTATAGTAATATTTAGTTTGTTGAAAATTTGATGGCGTGGCTTCGATTCTCCTTAAGACATCCTTTCTGAAGCTCCGCAAATTTAGACCTATCGCATGGCTAACCAATGTCACGTTTTCTTCCATTCACAGTGTTTGAGAAAAACAACCCGTAAAATCACCACTTGGCTTGCGTAAAGTAAAGATTGGGAGAATTACTTTGGTACCTCAAAATGTTTTTTTTATTAGCAAACATGTAAATAACATTAAAAAATTTGAAAGTTTTTTTTGTAGCGGATTGGTGCTCCCAAGCGCCGATAGAATTGTAGAAGTCGCGATTTTTGCGGATAAGACTTAGAAGTTTCTGTAACAGCCCTGCTAGTCGAGTAGAAGTTCAAAAATAACAAGTGTTTTCTGAGTAATAGAAAGGGAATAAAGTCTCATGTTAAGTGTCACCCAACTGATTTCCTCCCTTATTCCCACAATAATTTGTCGGGCCCTTTACCACTTTAAATCAACTTCAATTCTCGCATAACTTCTGATCTCGCCCTAAAAGCCATTGGTAACCATGTGTGTAGCACGTTGTCTCTGAGCATTTGAATGGATTTTCATGTTATTTAATAATGCTATGGGGAAGAAAGGATCATTATCTACCTGCCCGTAATGTTGGTTTGGATGCTTATTCTTTCATTTGCTCATAAAAAACGAGCTACACACTTGGCTACCAATGGCTTTTAGGGCGTTATCTCAGAGTATGCGAGAATTGTACCGTGATGCTACCATATTTCGCGCACGCTCCTAATTTCGCTCACTGTCATTTTATCCACATTTGTTGATACATATTGAACTATCTAATTGCACGGTATGTAACCATGGCTGAAGTAGAATTATTCAAAATACTATCCAACAAAAATGTCTTTCGCAAAATATGTTTAAAATATCAGTGAGCGAAATTAGGAGCGCGCGCGAAATATGGGTACTTTACGGTACATATACAGTAATGCTAGCTTCATATACACCGTTTATATGCATAAATTGCAGCTTGAGTAGCATGATTACTAGGAGTGTAGGCGTCGCGAAAACCGCGAGTGAATGAAATACTGTAACGAAAATCGCCTACAAATCGATTGGATACATTCAATCGTGTAGTTTTGAATCAAAATGTAGAAGTAGTGCGTGGTCTTTTGATTCCGTTGCATGCGTTGTGCGAGTGCGAAAAGATATTCGTGTTCAATCGAGGACCGATTGCTAACTGGTGAGCTCGTTCCATGTTTATGGTAATTTTCAAACAATTTATGGTTCCTGTCTTTTTTCGTCATTACTAAAAATAACTTCTGAATAGTTCGACATTATGAATGTCGACGTACTTTTTCAACCTTCTACCAGTATCTTTCTATCACGTGACAAAACTGCAAAACTAGTTTTAAGTAAGAGTCATATTTGTCTCCCTTATCCATGAATCGCATCTCCGACCAAAGGTGATTCCCAGATCTTTTTCCTCCCTCGCTATTCAACACGCTTCCAATGTTGATTATGGATATGCAGAGGTATTCTCGGATTACACACTATCATTCCTTCCCCACCCTAACTGACTGTAAGGACTTGGCCGGCGCCATTGTTGATCAATAAAATAAGAGTTGCTCAAATATGCACTTCGATAGTAAGCGGAAAGTTCCATCCCTTATTCATTTGGATCGAAGTGCAATTTTTACAAGTTCCGATCAATCAAGGAGTAGCAATTATTATTGACATGTAGAGTCAGTTAGTGCTATGCTATGCTTTAAAGTTTTTTCTAGTAAACTCTTATTCTATACAAATTGTATGGGAACCAAAAAACAAGTCAATTCTCTACGAATCATATTATTTTTTCTGTTAATAAAAAAATCACCTAAAAATAAGTTTGTAAACAGTAGAACTTTTTAATGCACTCTACTGAAAACCGCAAAAAGTGTCACTTGGACCTCTTTGCGCTCCGGCCCCTGAAATGATTATTAAATTTCTCTGGCAAGTCTTTACATATCCAGCTTTTTGCGCTAGCCATAAAACAAAGGAGGGTGAATTGGTTTTGACATATCTTGCCAACAGTTTTTATGGTTTGATCTTAGTAGGCAATGCATTATGTTTGTTGATTCATTTGTCAAAAATTTTCACCTGATTTGTTATGAATTTCGTAGTATTCAAATTCTTTTACATGTATCTTATTTTTTTAATAATTGCATTTGATTATATTATTTTAGGTATTCTATTGAAGGAATCATGTTCATCATTAACTGATGTTAGCCGATTCAAGAGAAACTGTTGGTGCTGCTTTCAAAATCTCTGAATTTGGAACAAAAAATCAATCGTTTCATGGTTACTATCACAGAAAATTGATTATCTGAGCAGCAATTCACTGTGTCATTACATGAGATACATGAGAAATATCTCCGATACAATGAAGCAAACCTAGCAAAAAAGCGTTCACATTGTTTTTCTTATATAGGATGTTGCTGTTCTACATACTTTTACAACTTTGAATCTTTGTTTAAAATTTGCAGCGAAGTTGTAGTTCTTATTTGTCTAGGATTACAGCAGTTTCAACACAGGTTAAGAAGAAGTATTACATTCATTAACTTTGGGAGGAGTATGTTCTTGTTAAGTTATCCATCGAACTTCTAGGTCGATTGTTTTTAAATCTTCATACTGAATCATCCATCACATATATATTATAACAAACTATTTAATGCAGTTATAAAAATGCTAATAGGGGCGATTCGACAATGCACATTTTAAAGAAAAGAATGATTCTCTTTTTAATTGGTGAGCGATGCTAGATAGTCTAATGGCTGTAACACCTTTAAACGACAATCGAAATTATGCCAGCGTAATTCACTTTAGCCTTCCTTAGCCGAGTGGTTAGAGTCCGCGGCTACAAAGCAAAGCCATGCTGAAGGTGTCTGGGTTCGAATCCCGGTCGGTCCAGGATCTTTTCGTAATGGAAATTTACTTGACTTCCCTGGGCATAGAGTATCATCGTACCTGCCACACGATATACGAATGCGAAAAATGGCAACTTTGGCAAAGAAAGCTCTCAGTTAATAACTGTGGAAGTGCTCATAAGAACACTAAGCTGAGAAGCAGGCTATGTCCCAGTGGGGACGTAATGCCAAGAAGAAGAAGAATTCACTTTAGCTCATTACCACCATTGGCATCGATTAGCTACTGTCCACCTGGGAGGGAGAAACCAATACAAAATTTCTGTACGTCATAGTGAGCCGAGATTCCGCTGTCACGAACTGTCACTGTGAGCCCAGATCTCAAACATTGGACTAACATGAAAAAAGCGCGTAACTGATTAAAACACATTTTCGTATTTCTTCAAAAGTGATAAAAATCGAATGAAAATCAATTCATGCACATAACGCAAGTAATGTCACGTGAGCACCATTTAATCTGATTGAATTATTATTATTATTATTATCTTTTATTTTAACTTGAATTTTGAAAGAGGGAAAAACCCCTTTGAGTGATTTCTTTTTGGAAATCTTTCTCAAAAAGGCACAAAACCTCTTTATCTTTTCGAACAACATTACAATAATAATTCTTAAAAACTAAAGGCTCATCCGGAAATGATCCATATCGGAGCCGTTGGAGTCATCATGAGGGTCCTCGTATATCCAAGTAACTTAAGTTAAAACAACTTAAACTCCGAGTGGTACAAAGGATTGGTTATCTGAAAATAAATATAAAAAAGCGAGCAGTATCAACTATAATAAGAAATCTCATTAAAATACCCATATAAAATTTTTAAAATATTTAAATTTTTAAGCGCCAAAATATCTCGAATAGATGTAGGTACATTAAGACCCAATCTTGAAATTTTTTCAAAAATATTTCTTCTTGGCAAATCAAAACGAGTACAATTAAAGACAATATGATCTATATCTTCATATGATTCACCACATTCACAAAGATTAGAGTCCTTGATATTTATGCGGTATAAGTGACTATTACATATATAGTGATTAGACATAAGTCTGGTATAAAAACAAATAAAATTACGGCTGACCGATAATTGATGAAACCAAGGGAAACGCTTCACCTTAGGTAAAATGGAATAACAATAACGTCCTTTATCGCTTGTATTCCAGGCGATTTGCCAATTATTTATAGAATTTTGTTTCAATTTAGTAAAGTATTCTGATGGAAAAATAGCCCGATTATAAATTATTCCACGAGAAACACCTAATTTTGCTAAAGAGTCAGCTTGTTCATTACCATAAATACTAGAATGAGCAGGAACCCAAACAAATTTAATGACAAATCCTCTAGAAAACAAATCATTCAATATTTCTTTAATAGATAAAATAATTTTACTTGTTTTGAAATTGAAATTTATTGTGTTCAAAGCATGAAGACTACTAAAACTATCAGAACACACCATGTATATATTTGGAGCACAATTTCTGATTAAACAACAAGCAAAATGGAGAGCTGTTAATTCAGCAATGTAAATTGAACAAGGAGATTCTAATTTAAAAAAATGTGCAATATGAAAATTGAAAACTCCAAAACCTGCTGTATTATTGATCAAAGATCCATCTGTGAAATAAATTTGTTCAGGTTCCACCCCAATAAATTTACGTTGAAATAATAATTTTGCAAAATATGAGCGAGCACTAAAATGAATATGTTTCAATTCTTCATGCAAGGTAAAATCAACATAGAGTAAGGTGGGGCAAAAGTTCGACCTTAGTGGTATAATCAAAGCTTCCAGGAAAACAATTGCAGTTAAAACAAAACAAATACCATACAGTGAACCTTCAACATATTGGCTATAATTTTGCTTAACAAACTTGTGTCAAAATATTGATCCATTTTTAGTTATACCAGTTTCAAAATTGATTGTCTTATTCGATCTTTTGCCCCACCGGTGGGGCAAGAGTTCGAATCTAGTGTGGGGCAAAAGTTCGCTGGCTAAAACACAAAATATCGATCCTTTTATGACAGGCATGCCTTACACCAGCCGTAAACTTAAGTTTAACAAAAAATACACACTAAATTTTCATCAAAAAATTGCCCAAAACCGATTTAATTGTAATATACTCAAAAATAGCAGTTTTTCGCAAAACTAAGTGGAAATGTAAAATTTTGGTGACAATTTCCACACGATCAGACAAATTTAACTAAATTTGAAGATAATATGTGGGTTTTAGGCAATTTGCAAATTTTTCCGTGATTTTATACATGGGTCGAACTTTTGCCCCGCTGATTCGAACTTTTGCCCCACTATGGGCCAAAAATTGTTTTCAAGCATTTATGCAAAAACTAATACACCTCAAAGCAACCTTATGATAGGCCTAGAAACGCCCTTACATAAAATATTGAAAAAGATTTTATCTTCAATTGATTCCATGCAACGAAAGTTTGACCAAAAATTACAATATTCACGTCGAAAAACAACAAATAGCCATAACTTTTCCAAATCAAAATCGATTTTTATGATATTTGGAGTGAAAGTCTCTTACTTGAATAGCATTCGAACCACCATGACATTTATAAGATTTGTTTTGTATTGAGCTAGAAATCTTAAAAAGAAACTCTTACCCCACTCGAACTTTTGCCCCACTTTACTCTAAGGATGAAAAGAATGAACATTCATGTTATATTCATAGAAACCAGGAGATGAATCTAATATGACATTTTCAGCGGAGCAATAAATGAATGAACTCAATAATCTACTGGTGGGATTAATTTCAAACAAAGATTTTAATATATTAATTATTGGATGATTATTGGAGAAACATTGTAGTAAAAATTTACAATTTAGTTCATGAAAACGGTATTTAAGAGGAATGATACCAGCTAAAACTTCAATAGATTTAGTATGAGTAGAATTCATTAATTTCAAACAAACTCTTAAACAACGAAATTGGATTTTTTCAAGTTTAGAAAAATGAGTTTGAATGGCACTACCAAAAGTAAAACAGCCATATTCCATTACAGAACGAATAGTTGTTTTATAAAGGGTAATCAAATCACTGGGATGAGCTCCCCACCAAGTTCCAGTGATTGTTCGAAGAAAATTTATTCTCTTAGAACAAATCTTTTGAATGTATTGAATATGTTTGTTCCATTTTAGTTTAAAATCAAACCATATTCCAAGATATTTATATTCAAAAACCTGCTCTATCTGATGATAATTTAAATATAAAACAATATCAATTGGAGAATGTTTCCGAGAAAATATAATAAATTTTGTTTTTTGTACTGAAAAACTAAAACCATTATTATGCGCCCATGTACCAAGGTTGTCCAAACAACATTGCATAAAATGACGAATAACTTCTCTACTTTTACCACTGATAGAAATAACCTTATCATCAGCAAATTGAATAAAGATACACCCATTAGGAATAATAGAAATAATATCTCTAGTAAATAAATTATATAAAAATGGGCTTAAACAAGAACCCTGAGGAAGACCAAAATAACTATAACGGATCATTTTCGATTCTCCGTTATGGAAAAAATGCATTATTTTAAATGAAAATAAATTAAACAAAAAATTTGCAATTATTAAAGGAAGTTTACAATCAATCATTTTATTATAAAGTAAATCTATCAGTACAGAATCGTATGCACCAGAAACATCAAGAAATGTAGAAACTACATCTTGTTTCTTGTTCAATGATAATTCAATATATGATGATAAAAGAGCTACACAATCACGTGTGCCTCGACCTTTTCTGAACCCAAATTGAGATGAAGAAAATATATTATTTTTTTCTGCCCATAATTCAAGACGGTTTAAAATCATCCTTTCCATTAATTTACGAAGGCATGATAACAAACTAATTGGTCTTCTACTTTCAACAAGTGAAGGATTTTTCCCAGGTTTTAAGATACTTATAACTTTTATGAAACGCCATTCCTCAGGAAAAATATTTTGAAACAAAAATGTATTATATAATGAAAGTAAATGTAACTTCCCATCAATAGGTAAATTTTTTAAAACTATAAATTTAATATTATCAATACCAGGAGTAGTATTTTTCGTAACTGATAACGCCAAATTCATTTCTTCAATAGAAAATTCAGTACAAAGATTAGGAAAAAAATTATATGTTGATTTTTTTTTAAGTTTTATATCTATAGGTGTAAAATCAGGACAAATTTTAGAAGCAAACTGGTCAATCCAATCTTCCGAATATTCCAAAACTGGTGAAGTAGAAAAATTATAATTTCTCATATTTCGAGCAACAGTCCATAATGTTGATAGTGATGTATCAGGATCAAGATTTTCAATAAAATTTCTCCAATAATTCCTTTTTTTAAATTTTACAACTCTAGTAAATTGAGCTTCCGCTTTACAATATAAAATATATTGATCTCTAGAACCAAATCGTCTAAATAATTTAAAAGCATTTAATTTATTTTTCAAAGCAATTGTGCAATCATTATCCCACCAAAATGCTGGATTTTTTTTCTTAGATGATGAATGCATCATTTTTTTAGTTTGAGATTTTTTTAAACAATCAATTAATAATTTTGAAAAACATTTATAATTTTCAATGGTAGAAAGTGAATTGTCAAAACTAAGCAAAGCAAAGGAAACAAGATCAGAAAATTTAGCCCAATCCACATTTATTGTTAAATCAGGAACATAAGGTTCTTGATTATATTGTATATTATTAGGATTATGAACGTTAATCAATATAGGCACATGATCACTTCCGTTTGCGTCTTCAATAGTTTTCCAAGATGAAATCATGGATAAACTATTCGAACAAAGAGATAAATCAATACAAGAATGATGACCAGGAGGCACAACAATCCTTGTAAAAGAACCATCATTAAGAATATTTAAATTTAATTCATCAATAACGTCCATAATTAATGAACCTCTACCATCAATTTTAGAGCTTCCCCATGCCAAATTATGAGCATTTAAATCTCCTAGTATATAAAAAGGTGAAGGAATATTATTAAAAATAGATTTCAACTCTAACAAAGAAAATTTTGCTTGGGGAGGAATATAAATGCAAATAATTGAAAATTCTAAACCTTTATGTTTAACAGAAACTGCAACATATTCAATTTCTGAATCAATTGAAAAATTTAAATATTTGAATTCAATATTTTCACGAATTCCAATTAACACACCACCATTTGAAGTGTTGCGATCTTTACGTATAATATTGAAAGATGGAATTCGAAATGATTTAGCTTCTACTAACCAGGTCTCATTTAAACAAAATATATCCAAATCATAATTTATGACTAATGCTTTGAATCTGTCAATTTTTGGAATAATACTTCGACAGTTCCACTGTAAAATATTTAAATTATTAATTTTTGATGAAGCCATTACGAAGAAAACAAAGAACAAATGAGGGGTCCAATTGAATTCAACTTTTCAAAAATAGAGGCCAAAAATGGTAAAATTTTCTTAATTATTTTTTTCCAAAAATCGTTTATTCCCAAAAAATCAATCAATTCTACCAAAATATTCAAAACAGAATTCTCTGCATCTGAACTTTCAGTTTTTTGAAAAGTTGAATTTGAATTGTCCCTATTTTCGTCTGTGTTTACTTGTGTTGTATTTTTTTGAAAACCAGGAATAACACGAGAAGAAGTAGGAGAAGTAAGAGGGGGAAAATGAATATCAAATGATGTTGATGGTTGAGGATTTGAAAAACAATCATTATTTATAACTGGTTTAAAAATTCGTTTCCTTTTATTAGGAGGTTTATAAATGAAATTTTCAAGATCATCATTTGATACAGCATTATCAACATTATTTGAAAGAGGAGCAAACATATTCGTTGAGGATAATTCCGGAGAAGTTTTAATTACCTCAGAATATGATAATTTGTTTCGATTTTTAATATTTTGGTTAGATTGTTGTTGTTGCGAAATGTAAACAGAACAATCTTTTAAAGAATTGTGTTTTTTACGACAATAAATACAAAAATCTGAATTCTTATTGCAATCAGTAGATGAATGACTACCACCACATTTAAAACATTTAATTTTGTTAGAACAAAAATGCGATGTGTGACCAAAAAGGAGACAACGATCGCAATGCATAATCTTCGGATAATAAAGTCTAACTTTAAAAATAACATTGTCAATGTCTACATAATCGGGAAGAACAGAACCCTCAAATGTAATTTTTATGCAATTAGAATGCATGTATGAAGATTGTTTATCGGTAAATGTTAATTTCGATAAACGCATGCAATCTAAAATTTTAACTGGCTGAATTGCCTTATTTTTAAATTTACCTGAACCGTAATTTACAATATCTTCACAGTTCAAATTTTCATCGTAAATGACTCCGTTTATTTCACACGAGTCGCAAGGAGCGTAAACTCGATATGAATCAAAAAAAAGTTTAGATTCCAATAATGAATTTGCATCATCACGGGATCCAAATATAACCCTCAATTTGTCAAGTGAAACTTTTTTAATTTCCTTGACAGATTTGTATAATTTATAAATTTCCGAAGATATCAAAAGAACATTTATAGGCTTTTCCTTTTTACGAAAAAAAACAACAAAAGGGCCTAAAAAAGTGGAGGGATAAGTTTTAATGCGAAAACGTTTGATGGAAGATGATTCACCAGTTTCACCAGATGTTCCATCCCCGTCAGTCTCCATATTGGAAAATTGACGGGGTGAGTGAAAATATATGAAAAAATACTGAAGTGCAATTGATAATATAACAAGTAATAATAAAAATAAGAATAATACTAAAAAATAAATAAAATTATACTTATAGAGACTTCAATCCACACCAAAGGCTTGAGGCCGTCAAAGACAACCAAGTATTTCCACCAGCACTCAAATCAATCTTGATGAGTTGAAGCTTGATTTTTTAGTTCACGTCTTCTTCATCAAATCCTCGTTGATTCCAGAATGGTCGAATTTCCTCCTTCGAACTTCAATTATCTTCAACAGTCGTTTTGTCTTGAAGTCGACAAAGCCAAATCAATTTCTTCACAATCACCAAATTGAACTCGAACAGTTGAAACTAGTCCAGTACACCTTCTAGTACCTCTTCTTCTTCAAATCTTCGATGGCCACTCGTTTGATAATCCACCTTTAAATCCTTTCCGAAATCCACCTGAAAAACGGAAAAAAATTGACAAGCGCAGAAAAACACCGGTAATCCGATCAAGGCCTACTTACCAAAGATGATAATAATCTGATTGAACATAAAGCATAGAAAAACGCATCGTTCTACTTTTTCCAATGAAAATGAATATTTAGTGCATAGAAAACTGTGGCCCTTTTTTCATGTTTGTCAGGAAAGATCGAAGGTGCACAACAAAAGGAAACTACCGATTTTCTCGAAGCCTGCCTTGATTGTTGTTGGCAAGCTGGAGTTATCTTGCAGTTCAAAATAACGTTGTCTTATATTTTGTGTGTAGTATCCGTGCCTCCCTCCCAGCTGTCCACCGCTGTCCACTGTTTCTCGTTTACCAAAAGGGATTAGCAATTCACAAGAAAATTGAGTAACATCAACATTTTTTTTTACTTCCACGAAGCTTTCTTCGATCGAACTATAAAAAAAATATAGTGGAGGCAAGACAAGTCAGAAGGGGGGTGATTCAAAGTTTATGGCATGCTGGCGTAAAAAGCTGGATAGTTATTGCGTTTGTTAAGAAAATTTTCCGGTTCACGGTAGCCGCAGAGTTCTACCGCAGCTGTCAAAGTTCTACCGCATGCTTCGAAATCATTCTATCATTGAAGCACACAATTCGATCACAGTATGCTTGAAAGAGAAAACGCTATGAAAAATAGCAACAAACAACAATCACCGAGGCGGTATCCAAGGTATCATTGAAGCCTACTGATGGTTTACCAGTGCAAATCAGTGATGTGACAGCTGCGGTAGCTTTTCGTTGAACCCTAGAACGGAAAGTTTTCCCTAAAATTGCAATACTTCAAGATCTTGGTATAATAATAAGAAAAAAGAAGCTCAAATAATTTGATTATCTAGATTTTTTTGAGAAACATTAGTAGGTTTCATAAATATGAACTATATCACTGTTTTTGTCTCAAGCACCAAAATATCGTTATTTATTAAATTAAGGTGAAACAGTTTGGAATCACTGCACTTAAGAAGATCAGAAACGTTTCCCAACTATTTCTCCAGTTTAGTGCTTTTGAAAACGTGAGTAGGGGCACATATCGGTTATTGTGACGGCCATCTTTGGATTCCGAATTTTCACCTTAAAGGTTGCTGAATTTCATGTATTTAATGTGGATAACAATACTTATCAACGAATTTCATATTACTTTCCATGCTCAAAAGTTATTTTTAGATGGTGTAGAAAAAGAATTTTATTTTGCCATATAGGAGAACCGAACAAAACCTACTAGAGATACTCAATTTGATCCTCGAGACACGCAAAAATTCGTTTTTGTTGTTTTATCAGTTTTATCAGGAATCAACAAATATGTACATGAAAATTACATTCAATGATGAGGGGTTTTTCATGAATTTAACAGGAATTCAAAGGAACATCAAAAACATTACAGAACTTCACGGTGTAATAATGTGTGAAAGTGATTTTCTATATATTTTTGAATGAAATGTAGGTATATATGTGTGTAATTTTGCTTTAGAATCTCAACTCTCAAAAATTTAATTAAAATCATATAAATACATTTTGGACAGAATATATTCAGAAAAAACGTCACTTTTAGAAATTACAAAAAAAAATGTTCTCGAACTCCGACAACTCTGAACTGCACCAAACGGAAAGGTTTAAACCAAGCTTTCTAAAAATATCCAAACCACAAGTCAATTCCGAGAAACAATTTTAAAGAGCACATCCGAGTTTGCTATGAATCATACTAATTCCTAGATTTTTGTAAATATCAAACGGGAGTTGAACATTGTAAAATAATAAAAAATGCTAAGAAAACAAATTCCATTGCTTTTCCCTTAATAATATCGATTCAGAAATAATTTTCAAAAGAATCTCTGAGATAATTTCTAGATCATCCTTAAAAATTCAAAAAACCAAATTCTTGAAACATGAATTCTTTAGGAAGTCCGTATAAAAATACACTAAATGAACACGGGAAGAAATCTTTGCAGTAATATCAGAATGAAGCTTTAGGTAGATACCTGAATTAATTCCTGTTGAAATTCCCGGAGATATTCACTGAAGAATACCTACTGTAACACGAAGAATTACCAAAAGTCATTTTCAAGCAGGAATCAGCATCTTATCGTATGATTCCTGTTAGGTCCCTGCCACTGTCTGGATTCTTATTAGGCAAGAAGATTTATTATTTTTTTCAAGACATTTAATCATTACCAATGCTGTATATATAATCGGTTGAGAGAAAAATGACTGAAATTCTGTGACATTTTGCAGGGTGCTGGAAGGTGTCGCTTTGAAGAATGGAGTTGGGCCGAGCCATGGGGAAGGTGGGGATGGCCATCACGTATCCCACTGGAAGCAAATGTTCGAATCGAAGCAGCGTGAATTCGAGCACGTTACGAGGCTGATGCATGACAAAAGCAAAGAATTCGAACGACAAGCGAATGAGCTGAAGAAGCGTCTGATGTTGGCCGAAGGGGAACGGGACCGAGCAAACATGACCCGGACGCAAACCCATGACATATTGGTGGAAAGCAAAACTAAAATTTCCGAACAGGAAGACATGATCTCGAAGCTAAAGGACAAAATCAAATCGCTGGAGGAAACGAATCTCAAACTTGAAGCGGATTTGGAGCACAAGAAAACGATGCTCCAGGATACGCTTCACAAGTACCACATGGTGGAGCAATCGATGGGCATGAAGGCCGACCGACACACGGATCACCTGCTGAAGCAAGCCGAGGAGAAACACAACGCCAAGGTCACAATGATGCAGCAGCAGATCGAAAACCTCCGCGCAGAACTAGACGACCGGGTGCAAGAAGTTCGCCGGTGGGAGGTCCGCTACAAGGAACTGCAATCGATGCGGGACGCACTGCTGGTGGAGAAAACGGAAACCATTCAACGGTTGCAGGACAGCCTGGAAGATTCGCAAAGGCAGTGTGAGAACTTGATGGCGAAGACAATGAGCGTGACCAACTTTAGCCAGGACAATTTGCGACTCAAGACCAAGGTTAACGCGCTGGAACAGCAAACGCAAGACATGCAGAGAACGATCAATACGCTGACACACAGGTAAGCAAGAACATAGCCAATCGTAATTTTTGAAGAGATTTTGTCTTATTAGTCGAAGATGGAACAAGAAAGTTTTGTCAGGGAGTGCACGACGTCTCGCTTTTGATTGAGTAGATCAGAGTAGCTAGTAAAATGCCCCACTGAAACATGTGATTTTTTTCCTTGTGAAATGTATGGATAGATTTGTTTATTTTTTACGAATTTATTTCTACGATCATTGATAGATTTCGTATAACAAATTCTCTGGGTAAGGGGTTGGATTAGAATTTTTGATAAATTGTATGATAGAGCTGATTGATTGTTTTGAACATCCTTTAGATTTTAGGTTTGATAGATACCTGGTGAGATCTCAATGGATTTGACGGATCTCATTTAGTGAACGAAATCTTTATGAACTTTTCTTAACATCTTTAGAATGATGTTTAGCAAACTATAGGAGAGTTCATTTCTAGATTTCTTAGCAAACTCCAAACATAATATTCTTGGCTTAAGCTGATGACTATTTGACCAAATAGTTTAGTCTACCGAAGCAGATGTAATAGCTAGGATGAGCCTCAGTTAAAATGTATCAAATATTGAATAACGTGGCTTCAACACCTGTTCATTCTATTTCAGATTAGAAACCACCAATGCGGAGCTGGAACTTATGGACAGTGTTCTGTGCTCCAGCGACGAGCAAGGAGGCAGCCCTGGTAAAGATCCAACGTGTACCTTTGCGGCGTCTCGCAAAAATCTCATCGGCAGCACGCCAATCAATCCAAATTTGAACAGAAACACCGAAGATCGGGTCGCCAAGTTGAAGCAAGAACTCCTGCTGTGCATGAACGGTCAGAAAGAGAAAAGGGAAGCAATCAAGCGGCTAGAGTCGGAACTTGCAGCCAAGGAACAGGAAGTTCAGCAACTTAAGAAAGACGAAAGTCAAGCACTAGTGCAGATGAATCAATACAAGGAAGAAGCCTTCAGGGTGAATTCCAAGTGTAAACTGCTAGAGGCAGAGCTGGACAAATTGTGCAAAAAGGATCAAAACAGTTCCAAGCATGGGCGAAGGTCAAGCTTCGATAGGCAAGAGGCACTAGAAGACAAGATATTCGCACTGAAGCAAGAGAAAGTGGAACTGGAGGAAAAGTTTGACAGGCTGGAACATGAGAACCAACAATTACAAGAACGCATGAGAAAAATGGTTTCAGATTCGCAATCGCTTGACACCGTCAAGCTTGAATTGGAGAAACAGAAATTCCTTCTGAAAGATTCCCAAAACGAATGCGAACGGTTGAAGAACCTATACATCGAGATATCCGGCAGTAAGGACACATTGAACAGAGAACTGACAACGCTACGGTCCCAAGATTCGGCAAAGGAAATCCTCGTGCTACGGGAAAAGGTTGCATCACTGGAACGAGCCCTACAGCTGGCAGAGTTGAAATCATCCGAGTTGGCTAAGTTACTCGAAAAGGAAAAGATCGAACACGAGAAGCTTCTGCGAGATCTGCAGGAGAAGCACGATAGTAGTCGAGAGTCGAAGGACGTGAAACAGTCCTCCAATAGCTGTGTCCGATGCATAGACAATTTGACGGAGCTTTCAAAGGTAAGCTAAACACTGATCCAATGCTAAGTTACCCATTATGCATCAAGACAATGGTAAAAAAGGCAAATTTTTTAATGAAATGCTCTCAAAAAGCCATTTCGAACTGATTTTGTTTCCTTCGGCTTTGAACGAAAGATAAAAAATAGACACCTGACACCCGAAGCCTATTTATAAAAGAACTGGTTCACATCATATTCAGATTTTCATACGCTTGTACGGTAGGATGGCACAAATGTTTTGATGTTTGTTCTGATTCACTGATGATTGTATTTTATTATTCTGGAACTAGACGTAGAAATTTCCAGAACTTCAATTAATACGATCGTGCGACTGCTAGACCACAAAGCGATTCCTCCAATATATCAGAGATTCCTTCAGGAATTCCACCAGAAATTCCTCCAAGAATTCCATCATGGTTTATCTTCGGAATTCATCAGGGAATTCTTCAAAAATTATACCAAGGATTTAATCAGAGATTCTTTCAGGAATTCTACCAAGGTTGCCATTGGGGAATTCCTCCAGAAATTCTTCCAAGAAGTTTACCAAGGATTCCTCCAAAAATTCCATGAGGGATTCATCCAGGAATATGACTGGAATTCTTCCAGCAATTCGAACAAGGATTTGCTCAGGAATTTTACCAGGGGTTTCTCCAACAAATCCAATATGGATTTCGTCAATTTCCCCAAGAGTTCATCCAGGAGTTCATTCAATGATTCCTTCAAAAATTTATCCTGGTTTTCCTTCAGTAGTTTCTCCAGAAATATCTCTAAGCATGGCTCCAGGGACTGCTTCAAAACTTGCTTCTGAGAAACTTAAAAGTAGATTGGAGTACCTTGTAGCTTTTAATTACGCCCAAAATGCTTATCTTTGACAGATACGCGTATTTCGACTACCACTTGCAGTATTCTCCAGTGTCAGTTACTCATATCCACTGGCAACGCTGAAGAAGACTGCAAGTGGTAGTCGAAATATGCGTATCTGTCAAAGAAAAGCATAAAAGGCGGAATTAAAAGGTACAAGGTACTCCAATCTACTTTTAAGTTTCTCTATTGAGATTCTGCTCAGAAGATTCGAATACATTCAAAAGACTTGCTTCTGAGTTTCCTTCAGGAATTCCTCGAAGGATTTATCCTGGAATTCTTCCAAAATTTGTTCATGAGATTTTTAAAAAGCTTCCAAAATATTCTCTAGTAATTCACCCTAATCTTACTTCGGGTATTAGTCCAAAAATTCACCCTGAGACCTTCAAGAATTCTTCAAGAAGGAATTTTAGGTATCCCTGCAGAAATTCCTCCAGAAATACTTCCTAGGATTCCTTAAACGATTCGCCCTCAAATCTCTCCAGATGTGCTCGCATGAATTCCTGTAGAGATCCAATGTCCAATAATTTGAAAAAAAAATAAAAGCCAAACCGACAATTTCTGCTATTTTTAACTTCAACTAATGGTCCGTTGATCTTTCTGTTGTATTTCAACGATGTTCATCTGCTAATCAAAGGTCCTCGTTTGTCTTACGCCGATGACCTAAAAATGTTTCTACAGATCCGCTCTACAACCGACTGCCACTTTTTGCATCAACAGATTGACGCTTTCGCTAACTGGTGCTCTATTAATAGGATGTCAAATGTTCAGTTATAACGTTCTCACGACTGAAGCAGCCGACCCTATTCGCCTACAGTCTGTATGGGACGATTATCGAACGATTTAAATTTAAGAGAAAAGTACCATGCCCACACAGTTACGGATCACCCACAGTGACGGATCACTTTGACGTTCAACAACGGATAACTCGCTCAAAACATAAACTTTGACGTAAAACATATTTTTCCCATGTTATACTATTTGTCTTCCAGCATTTGTAAAGTTAAGCACAACATTCAACCGCTTAAAAACGGTGTATTTGACAAATGTTTAGTTGGTACCACACAGCTATCATTATATGGTCGTTTTCTGTAAGAAGTGCCGTCAGCATTCATAAGCTACCACAAGTGGTAAAATTAATAAGTTATAGCATAAAACATGCTCGTTCGCTTCAATTTAGTGTGAATTTATCTTTAGAAAACAGTTTTCTTGATTGTTGATTCCAAATATACCGAATATTAGCACTTCTAACTAGTGATCCATAATATGGACCAAGAAATGATTGTTTACCACGGTTATGGATCACTAGCAAAGAATGTAGATTTCTACCATTTTAAGCATTGGATTCGACATTTTCAGACAATAGCACTAAGGATAAAACTAATACAACATCAAGGTTGATAAATTTAATTGTTTAGCAGACAAAAATGGTGGAATACTTGGTGTGGAGCGAAAACAGTTCATGCGTCAGTTACTACAATGCAGTATATCACAAAAAAGGACATTTTACCCTTGTTTCCAGCTCTAACAATGCTATTTTTGGCAGTAATATGTGACACATTGTTAACTTTCACCAAATCATGCAATACAGATGCATTGAGTTTAAAATCTCTTGATTTTGCGCACTGATCCGTAATATGTCACAATTTGATCCATAATATGAAAATTGATCCATAATATGGTTTTCAGAAACCGATGCAATTTTTAATTATTATGCAATCCTATGTAAATATTACACTCAAAACAGTTTACAAACCAAAGTTCCAATTCGAAACGATTCAATTCGTGCTTTTCAATTACAATTTTACTTTTTCCATGTCGTTTTATTGAATTTTATAGGTTGGACTCCACACTATTTGATCCATAACTGTGGGGTCATGGTAATAACAAGAAATGCTTTAAAAAAAAGGTGCTGAAAAAGTGTTTAGCAATTACCTAAATTTATCGAAACCATAAAACATTGTTTTGTTGTAAATCAATAGTGATTTTATTGTTTATCAATAGTTGGACACTATTGAACCAATAAGTTAACTATTTGATAACTTCAATAACTACTCTACTATCTTCTTCTTCTTCTTGGCATTAACGTCCCCACTGGGACAGAGCCTGCTTCTCAGCTTAGTGTTCTTATGAGTATTTCCACAGTTATTAACTGAGAGCTTTCTTTCCCTAAGTTGCCATTTTCGCATTCGTATATCGTGTTGCAGGTACGATGATACTTAATGCACAGGAAAGTCAAGGAAATTTCCATTACGAAAAGATCCTAGACCGACCGGGAATCGAATCCAGACACCTTCAGCATGGCTTTGCTTTGTAGCCGCGGATACTAACCACTCGGCTAAGGAAGGCCCCAAACTACTCTACTATATTGAACTGAATTGGTTTATGTTGAATTAAACTGAATTAATTTATGTTGAATTCATCGAAAAGTGATGGGAGTGATTTGCGAAGACCCAAGCAGTCCGATTTATTTTCGTGCGCTCGGAGTGTTTTTTCGCTGGCTTCGTTTGTTTGCCCAGTGCTTTGCGAAAACCCAAGCTGTCCGATTCATTTTTCGCGCGCTCGGAGTGTTTTTTTTTTCAGTTAACACTTCATTCGCGCGCCATCGGAGTTATTTTATATTCCTGCTTATACGTGTTGACGCTGCGATTGTAACTGTTCAGTCGAGGATGGATTACCAATTGGTGAGCTCGTTCCATGCTTGTAATAACACATTTGTATCATAACATGTATTTTTTTATGAATTTGTGGAACAAACTATGAATAGTTCGTCACTTTAAGTGTTGACATAAGCGCTTATTCATGTTTTATAAAATTTTGAGATTCAAACCTTTGAATAGTTCGATGTTTAAGATGTCGACGCATTGACAGATAACTTTTTAAACAGAGGTTACATGAATCACATCACTTACCAAGGTGAATCTTGATCATGTAGCTTTGAAGCCCAGCCACTAACAAAACTCCTTCCCGTGGCAACCATGAAGATGCAGAGGTATACTCGGTCTTTAGTAACAATGGATGTCACACTAACATTCCTTCCCTCCCCCCGATGACCGTAAGGACGTGGCCAGCGCCGTTATTGACATTACGAATTTCAGAGTCCTTGAAAATGTACATTGAAGATGGTATGCTACTCCCAAGCTACATCTGTTGGTTCCCTGTACAATTTTGATGATTCTTGCCAATCACGGAGTAGCAACTACGTATGGTCATCAATGCTCATGCTCATGCTCAATTCGTCGAAGTGATGTTGTTCGACGGACACCATGAGCGTTAGAGGGTTAAGTAATTTCTCTCAAATGAGTCCGGAGCAATGTGTGAATCTTGGATGGATGCATGAAGAAATCATTGGTAGAATTAGTGGAAAACATTGCAAAAAATATTTTTACGGGGAATACATGAACGAATCCTTAGAATATTCCTGGATGAAATCTTACAGGAACTCCTGTCGGAAACCATGAAGGACTTCTTAGAAATTACAGCAAAACTTCATGAAGCCAAGATTTCTTGGAAAAATTAGGATAAGAATTCTTGAAAAAAAAACAAGCTGAAATTCCTACCAAGATTTTGATTTTTAAAAGAATCTAAAAACTTGCTGGAAAAATTCCCAGAGATTCTTCGGAAACCCCTGGACCTAGACGAATCGATGAAGAGAAAGTCATTCAGATTTCTATATATTTTCTCTTTAACATATCGATTGATAATAAAAATGACCCAAGAAAAAGATGTCTTCTCTTCTCTTCTGTCTGTTTCATTTATATTTATTCTTTCAGATAGAAATCCAGAACTTGCAGTTGCAGAACACATGCGCATCGCACCTGAAAGATATCAATGAGCTGAAGAACGCGCTGAAAGAAGCTCGTGCAACCATCAGTACGCTGCATGAGAAACTCGACCTTAAAGCGGAGCGAGATCATCTAATCGACGAATTGAAGGAAAAAGCCATTCAATTCGAACAGTTTATGCGATCCAAGAACACCAGCCATAGCACCAGCAGTAGCAGCGGAAATAGCTCTACCAAGGACAGTGCCACTTCCCCTCAGCCACTGGAGAAACAACAACGCCAGTCACGTGACCAGAGCGTCAACACTTCATCTGAGTATCACGAGATGAATGAGGCGGAAAGCAGGAAAGCAGCTCGGGAACAAGAACATCGAATACGAGAAGAGATGGCAAGGGCTTTTGCCGCCGAAATCAAAGTGATAGAGGAAAAGTTTAAAGAACAGTTTACAAAGTTCGAGCAAAACATCACAGAATTGAAGAAAGAGTTGCACGATAGGATCAATGAACTTCTATTACGAAACAAAGAAATCGAAGTTTTGAAATATGCGATCGTGACCGAGCGGGAAAAGATGTCGGAAATCTTGGCCAAGAAGGACGAGGACGCCAGGAGGTTATTCGACAAACAGGCTGAAGTGATGAAAAAATACAAATCCGAACTGGAAAACACCCACCGTAAAGTGCAATTTCTCGAAGGAGAACTCCAAGAGAAGCGGGAATTGATACAGGCAGAGCGCGAATCGATGGAGAAGCTCATCAAGCAAGTCACCGAGGAGCGGAAACTGTTCAAGGAGCACGAGAATGAATTGATCGAAAAGTTCAAGGAAATGGAAACCGAATACAACAAAAGCCTGGAGATGATTACCGAAAAGTATAATTCGGTGAAGAAGACGGCTCTCAACTATAAGGTTAGTTATGTTTTTTTACACCACTTTGATCGACTATTTCTTTACGAAAAAAGCAAGTTTATGAAAAGTGTGATCGTAGGGTATCAAAAAAAAGTGTGCGGTTGCAGCAATTTTCTTCTTTTTTTTTCACAACATCAAAGGATCAAGGTATTGTTTAGAAAAACGAATAACCGAAGATGAGATAAAATTTGTACCACGTCGGCTTTGACTACGCGTCGGTTTCCCAAGGAATTTCGGAATAAGTCCCAAACAAGATAACCAGATATTTCTCTCAAAAAGTATCAGCCTGATCGATAGATGGGTCGGGCATCCGAAAAGTTTGTAATATTGTTATGCATAAAAAACCGAACTTTTCCTAAAATTCATAAAATTCTGACGAAGTGCGCGGAATTAGGCAATGCGCTGAATTAGGGCACTTTGCGGCATTAGAGGATTAAAAGGTATTCAAAAATCGTTGAAATTTTGTGCAACTTCTCTTTTCCATCTTTCAGAAATACGCCGAAGACAAGGAGCAACACATGATGAAGGAATACGATCGCATCAAGGATGGCTACAACGCGGCCCTGCTCAAAGTGCAAAACCGCATGAAGGAAGCACTGGAAAGCAAGGACCGCAGCATGAAGGAACAGATTTCGAAAGTGGAATCGGAATACCAGTCCAAGCTGAAGCTGTTGAAATCCAGTACCTAAACATATCACAAAGTACAATCATTGGAAACGTGTTCTTGCCAGTTTTATCACAATTGTACTAAATCATACTGCCGGTTACTGCTTGTAGATGTACTTATTATAATAGTGCTTCTAGGAAAACCAAGTAGCGCCAATTGTAAGCTGAATAGTGTAATCGCGAGAAAGGAATGCCTTCGATGTATATTAGACCATGTGTACGGATTAGAAACTGTACTCACATTCGTGTTTGAAAACTGCCTTACCTAGTAGCGCCCAGCCCTGCCCTATTCTGCCATATATGTACAATCATTTTATGTGTAGGAAGTAAACCATTTTAACCAATAGATACAAGTGATGGTGCAGATTTTGAAACCTACCAGTTTATCCGTCATAAGTATTATAAATGGGAATAAATGTCCGTGTTATGAAAACCACCTGTCATTATTGAAAGTACTGTAAAACGCATAAGTTTGAAGAAAGCATACACTCCCGTTCAAAAATTTAAGGTCACCTTCTAAAATGGGGTATGGTCTATCTACACAAAAAAGGGTCTAAATACTTTATTGAAGGATTCCGTTCCAAGAAATGATTTTTCCCGAAGAGTCATACCTCTCTTGAACGCAAGTTTGGAAGTCTCGTCAAAGCGAAGAAACGAGGATTTTGGCGAAATTTCGTCAACGGGCTTTCGCGAGAAACTTCGATGACTACATTGTGGACCGTTGGGAGAAGAATGCGCAACGCGTCAGCGGTAAATGAAGATAAAGAACACTCTTCTCGGTGGATCCTCCAATTTAGCTTAGCTTAGCTTAGCTTAGACTGACTACACATATCAATGGTTGCTATTCCGTGATTGACCGAAGTCAGTGAAAATGCACAAAGAATCAACTAGAAGTTCGGCTGGGATTGGCCATAATCTTCTTCAGTGTGCATAATTCAGTGCCTCTATTTATACAGGGTCAATAACGGCGCCGGCCACGTCCTTGCAGTCAGGTGGGATTGGGGGAAGGAATGTTAGTGTGTAACCTTTGCTTTTTGGAGACCGTGTTTGCCTCTGCATCTCCACAAAGGTTACTGGGAGGGATGTTTGTTAATGGGGAGGATCGTTGGGTCATAGGATTCACTTTGATAAGCGATTAGACCATGATAAACAATGATTTGTGAGATATATACATGCTTATACGTAAATATAATATTTCATTTGATATGAACAATTTCTATGTAGAGGAAAATTATGCCGACACTTGAGGTGACGAACCATTCAAAGTTTGTTGAACAAATACCTAAATGTAACATTCCTACAGCTGTCAGGACGAAAGCATGTGTTATTATATTTTACTCATTTGAAAAGAAATAAAAAAAACTCGATTGGTTGGGACATCATAGAACACTCTTATTCTTATGCTGACACTTACAGTGGCGAACCATCCAAAGTTTATTGAATAAAGTGAACATTTCGCAAGTCTACACTTGTAGTGTCGAAACATTCAAAGTTTTTTTAATTACAAAAATAAAGGTATATAAGAGGTGTTCTGAAAAAAAAATGTTAAACATAAATAAATCATGAATCAGAGTTTGTGTCGACACTCACAGTGACGAACCATCCATAGTTTGTTGAAAAATCATATTTACATCCCACCATTGTAACGATTGAATGTGCAGTCATACATATTTTGTAGATTAGAAATAGTATCATGAAACGAGCTCACCAATTGATCCGTTATCCTTGACTGAGCAGCCTGTAGAGAGTAGCTAAGACGTCTGTCTTTGGTAGTGGTTAAAAAGGAACTAATTTATTTTCTGATAATTCTTACAGCTATAGATGTCAAGGCTTGCTGAGATACTTCTTCAACACTCCTCCTCAAGCCGCAGAGATTCCCATCATCTGACGACACTCTTCAAACTTCGTCCGCTGCAGTGGTTTGGTAAGGCCATCGGCAACTTGCTCCTCCGTGCCAACGTACGCTAGTTGTACCACACCACGGCTCAGTGCGTCCTTGATGAAATGGTGGCGTATATCGATATGCTTCGTGCGAGGATTATACCCACCATTCTTCGCGATTGCGATGCAGCTTTGGTTGTCGCAACGGATTTCTATGGGGTCGTCGTTGTTGTCCAGTAGCGCCGAAAGTCCACGCCACCATGATGCTTCCTGTACAGCGGCTGATACGGACATGTACTCCGCTTCACAGGTAGATAATGCAACCGTGGGTTGCTTCTTGCACATCCACGAAATTGCACCGCCTTGGGCCAAAAACACGTTGCCGCTGGTTGATTTCCGCTCGTCTAGATCGGATCCCCAATCGGCGTCACAGTAGCCGACAATACTGGAATCAGCATCCTTCTTGTAGACCAGCTTGAAGCCGGAAGTACCACGTAGGTAACGCAGAACGTGCTTCACCGCGTTCCAGTGCTTGAGTCCCGGATTGTTGTTGAATCTGCTAAGAGTGTTCACCGCAAAAAGTATGTCCGGCCGAGTGCTCTGCGCCAAATACATGAGGCACCCGACAGCTTCCTGATACGGAACGTCCTTCATCAGAGCGGATTCATCGTCGTCCTTCGGGCTCGCTTCCTTCGTAAGCTTCTCACTGTAGTTCATCGGTACTTTCACAGGTTTGGATTGATCCATGCTGAACCGCTTCAGAACCGACTCTACGTACGATTCTTGATCCAAAGCGATGGAGTCGTTTTTCCTCTCGATCCGGATTCCAAGGCAGTGTTGCGCTTGTCCCAGATCCTTCATACGGAAGCAGCTGGATAGCTGTTCCTTCAGCTTCTTCGTCCACATCCGGTCGTTACTGAAGATCATCAGGTCGTCGACGTATATGGCAACGATCAGAATCTTGCCTCCTCGGAAGCCGATGTAGACACACGGGTCGTATTTCGTTGGTGTCAGTCCGAAACGTCTTAGCGCCGCATCTAGTTTGTGGTTCCAAACTCGGCTCGACTGCTACAAGCCATACAACGCCTTGTTCAGCTTGCACACCATCGTCTTCTTTTTTCCGTCTACGAAGCATGGAGGCTGCTCCATGAATATCTCTTCGTCGAGATCCCCTTGCAGGAAGGCCGTAACCGCGTCCATCTGGTCTATCGCCAGATCGTGCTTGACCGCTAGTGCGAGAAGGTATCGCAGCGAACTGTAGCGAACGACGGGAGCATACGTTTCATCGTAATCTACCCCCTTTCGCTGCGAGTAGCCTTTAACGACCAAACGAGCCTTACGTCGGGTCGGGTTTCCGTCAGCATCACACTTCGTTTTAAATACCCACTTGCATTTGATAGCTTTCCTACGCTTGGGGAGCGGGGTGAGGGTCCAGGTGTTGTTGGCCACCTGAGCATCAAATTCCTCCTGCATGGCACGCCGCCATGCGTCGCTATCCGTCCGAGCCAGCGCTTCTTGATGCGAAGCGGGATCATCTCCTAATTCGCCATCCATGCCAGATGTAATCGCCACAAGACCATCGTCATCGCTCGGTCCACCAGTGGAATCGTCATCAGGGAAACCATGGAAGTCATTCGAATCATCGTCGGAGATTGGCTGTGGAAGTGGTAAACCGGGTAGGCCAGTGCCGTCAACATGAAAGTCTCTATACTTGCCTGGCAAAACGTGCTCCGCACGGGATCCGTTCTTCGGAAATGGTAGCTTCGCCTGCTTTCCCATTGGGCAGATTCGACAATCTGCACTAGCGTCTTGGTTCAGCACGATACCGGTTGCCAAACCACCAGCAAGCTTCTTCAGATTTCCGGCACCGAGATGACCCATCCGTTTGTGCCAGAGCTCAAAACTTCCTGCAGCATTACACGATAAAACTTCATTTGATTTACTCACCACTTGGTCCAGCTTGAATTGGTGGTTGGAGTGGCTACCAGTCGCCACTAGCTCGCCAAGGCCATTGTGCACTTTGCAACCATCGTTGTTCAATTCAACGGAGTACCCCTTCTGCACGATTCTGCTCACCGAAAGAAGGTTTGCCGTCAATCCCGGAATCAGCTGCACGCCGCTCGCGGTCACGCTGACTTGATCGCCTCTGCACTTCGGTTGAAGGTTTGCATTGCCACAGGCAACGATGTCCATCGTACCTCCATTCGCTGCAACCACCTTACCGCTTGCCTTTTCGATGCTGTCCAAAAGCTGCTTGTTGCTCGTCATGTGCGCATACGCCGCCGAGTCGAAAATCCAGTCATTCGCGTCACCTTTTCCAAACGTGGAAAGCACCGTGCAGAACGTTTCGCCCTTCCTGGAATCCTTGCAGACCCTTGCGATGTGTCCGTACTGACCACATTTTCTGCATTGCGGGCCCTTGGATGAAGTAGGCTGCTGTTTTTTGAAATTTTCCTTCCGTTTGTTGGTTGCGAACGCTTGACTGTTTTGCTGGTTGCTACGCAACGGTCGCTCTTGGAGAAGTTTGATTTTCACGAAGTCCCCCGTTATGGCGACACCAGAATTTTCTAGCGCCATTATCATGGGTCGATAATCATCTGAAAGCCCAACCAGGAGGATCATTCCAACCCACAGATCCGGCAGCTTGAATCCGATACTGTTCAGCTGATTCGCAGTCGAAATTACCTGGTTCACGTACTCTTCCATCGAGCCGCACGTGTCCAGATCCGACTTGATGAGCTTGTGGAGCAAGCCGATTTGCCGAGACAGCCCCTTGTCTTCGAACGCCGTTTCCAATTTTTCCCACGCCGCACGCGCCGATTCGGCGTCTTCGATGTGGACGTAGATTGCCGGGTCCAGGAGCAGGATCAGCTTCAATCGGGCTTGAAGGTCCTTTTTCTCTTCGACCGCTTCAAATGTTCCGTCTTCATTTTTCTTGGGCTTCACGGCTTCCCAAAGTCCTTCCAGCTGAAGAAAAGTTTTCGCTGCGAACTTCCATGACGACCAATTTTCTCGTCCAGCCAATCGCTCGATTGGTGGGAGGCTTGAAGATCCGCCGGAACTTGAAGTTGGAGTCGATGGCATTTTCTAATGCGACAGGCCCATAACCTGTAGAGAGTAGCTAAGACGTCTGTCTTTGGTAGTGGTTAAAAAGGAACTAATTTATTTTCTGATAATTCTTACAGCTATAGATGTCAAGGCTTGCTGAGATACTTCTTCAACACAGCCACAATCCACTTTCGGCTTCACTCGTTTGCTCGGCTATAAAAAAGCACTCAGGAAAAAAAAATAAGCGCGCGACCCAAAAAGAATTAAAAAAAAAACTGTTCGGGCTTTCTTGACGCACTGCCCAGGAGCAAGCGTCAAGGTCGAAGGATCAAACAGAACTAACCGATCGCGGCACTTTTTCAGTTACTCCAACCGAACTCACCGATCACGCCACTTTTTCACTTACTAGACCAACGCGCGACATGTTTGATCCTGCCCTCGTCGCTCGCCCCGGCAAAAGCAAGTGTCAAGGTCGAAAGATCAAACAGAATTAACCGATCGCGGCACTTTTTCACTTTCTTCAACCGAACTCACCGACCACGCCACTTTTTCACTTACGAGACCGACGCGCGACATCTCTTCTCGGTGGATCCTCCAATTTGCCAAGAAAGTATGTCCTGACTCCGTACCCGTGTACGGAACGGTTCGCGATGGTTTAAGGTGAAGATGAATCGAAGCCAAATCTCAAATTTTCAATAGCACGGATCTGGAGAACCAAACATCCGTTTAAGCTGAAAACTTAATTGATTGGTCACTCGCTGGTGGTGACCAATCGATTAAGTTTTCAGCTCAAACGGGTGTTCGGTTCTCCAGATTTGTGCTCTTGAAAATTTGAGGTATGGCTTCGATTCATCTTCACCTTAACAGAGCGAAGCGAAATCGATAGTCCCTTTTCGATGCACGAACTTTCACTTGCTCTCTTTTCATGTAACAACTCTGCTCCAGGAATGGATAGGATTAAGGTGATTATAGAACGAAGCCACACCTCAAATTTTCATGAGCACAAGACTTGAGAACGAAACAGCGCTCCGCGTTGAAAATTTATCTCATTGGTCACCACCAGCAAGCAAGCAATTTGATTGGTTTTCAACGCGAACTGTTGTCAGATTCTCTAGTCTTGTGCACTTGAAAATTCAAAGTTTGGCTTTGTTTTATAATCACCTTAAGTTCAACTTCAAAACTCCCAGACGTCGCGAAGAGGCGCTTGTTGAACTTATACAATCAGTTCCTGGAAGACAACATTGTTCCGGATGATTGGAGACAAGTGAGAGTGATTGCCATCCAAAAGCCCGGAAAATCCGCGTCCGACTACAACTCGTACCGTCCTATTGCGAAGTTGTCGTGCTTGCGCAAGCTGTTAGAGAAGATGATTCTCCATCGGCTTGATAAATGGGTTGAATCTAATGGCTTTCTCTCAGCTACTCAATTTGGTTTCCGCAGAGGCAAGGGAACGAGCAACTGTCTTGCGCTGCTTTCAATTGAAATTCAACTGGCTCGAAAGGAATAAATGGGATCAGTATTTTTGGACATTAAGGAAGCTTTTGATTCAGTACACTTAAAATAAGGTACCGCGGGGCAAGCGGGTAAATGGGGTAAGTGAAAATAATTGGAATATTTAACTGAATATGTGAATTAACGTTCTAAACTCATGCGTAAAAAGTTGAAATTTAGCGTGGCATAATTTGTGTACCATCCCTTTGTTTACATGCTACTTATGTTATTGTTCATTGGGACGCCTTAACAAATGTTAAAGGTATTAGGAATGGTGAATATAACTGTTCATTTTTGAATTTATTGTTCAAAATAATAAACTTTTCACTTGCCCCACTTATGGGGCAAGTGAAAAGTGAGGAGACGTTTTTCAAAAACTTTTTCTGTACTTTTCTCTTCAATTTTATACAAAAAATATATTCAGCATACTGCTTATATTTGGAGGAAGTCAAGCTAAAAAAATATATACGACCTCATTTGTTTTAATTTAAGGTCTCTAGAATTTGAAGAATCCCAACTATGCGAAATCCATTACCCACTTGCCCCACGGTACCTTAATCTAAACGTCATTGTTACGTGAAAACATACGTGGTTTTTTTCCATCGCACTTTCCACGTAGCTCTTACGTGAATCTTAGGTAGCCCAGAATAAACGCATGAACTTTTGAACTTCTTCCATTCCACCGGCGCTACACGTAAGAGCTACGTGGATTTTCCGGTAGCCTTTACGAAGCGTTTCAATAAGACCTAGATGGTTTTGCATTAAATTGAACTGTAATAAAGACCAACCTTATTTCTAATAGGCTTTGGAAGAAAATTAATTCGCAATTAGAAAATATAAACAAACTTAAAGGATTGTGATACATATGTTTAAATTCAATATGAGCATTTTGAATCCTGTTTCCCAAATGAGTATCGTCTGTCTTGTTGTAGCCTTCGCGTGCTATAATTGATAGAGGTTATAAATCAGGTATAAAAAATGAAGTAATGCAGAGATTCTTCGGTATTCAAAGCATATTTACCTTGAAATCAATCTTACACAGGGTTTAAGGCCAAGTAGCCCGTCATACGTTTTGGCAACTATGTTGACATAGCAGCTCGTAATTTCAAAGTGAAAAATCTCAGTCCTCATAGATCATATTGATCCGGAAAAATATTTCTATATGCGCTGACATGCAGAAAGTATGTTGATACTTTTTCAGATGCATCAGTATACAATACCAATTGGTTTTCTTCAATTCGAAATTGTGACATGATTTAAGCTAAGTATGCTGTTCCGCTCAAGAAAAGTAAAGAAATTCCTTGACTGAATTGGTCAAGAAATTTTCTACAGAGAGCTCCATTTGAAATGACATTTCTTCTGAACTGCGTACTGCGATCAGAAAAATGTGATTTTCTGGACCATTTCTGGGAAGAAATTTTCCACGCATCGAGATAGGCGATTCCTTTTCTTGTCAGTAGCAAACCTGCCTTTAGCAACAATCATCAACGACACGTACAAATAAATTTCAATGACGGCCTACTTCGCCTCAAAATTCAGCAGCTTCTGAAGTTCTTCAAAAAACAAGCGGGCGCCATCTTAGAATTTGAGTTCAACACCGAATGTACGTACAATGGACCTTTGCACGGGTTCACTATTTGACGTTTTGGCGGTGCCGTGTTATTTATGTGACCATGGCAACTAGTGAATTCGGCACCGCTCAAAAGTCAAATTAGTGAACTCGTGCATTGGTCCATATGCAGATGTCAAAATGAACTTAGGCATCTACGTGAATTTCACGTAAGTGCGATAGGTAACCTCAGTAACAATTACCGAGTCACTATTTGGTGGTTATGAATGACTTAGTGATCTTTATCTTGGTCAGGTGAAGTGTAGGTAAAATTAATTTGGAATGATCTACGTGATTTTTCACGTAGCAATGACGTTTGGATTATTTTAAGTGTACACGGTGTCAAATATTTGGCTGGGATCTGACAGCAGTCCAATCATTTGTTTGAAACGTTTGAAAGCACGCGAAGGCCATCGAAATTGCTCTAAAGTAAAAAAAATGTGTTGTTCTTCAGTCAGATGAAAATGCAATACTTGACCCCGATTAGGGGAAGTGGTGGAAAAATGAACAGGGGTGGTAAAATGAACACCGTACCTTTTACCGGCAAAAAACAAATTTGATTGAATTTTTATCACGCACGGATGATTTAGAGCATAATTCGAAGTGTTCGGGTTGATACGGAGGTCATTGAAGTGAAATTGTCTACGAAAACTAAGATTTTAGAAAACCACGTTTGAAAATTAGAACTGACGTAAGTTTTAGCTCGGGAGTCTTGAGGTTTTTCAGTGAGGTCAATATCGTTATGGTATGATGCAAAATCTGATACCTTTAGATTTCTCTTTGAATGGGTTACAATAATTAATGGATATATTTTCGGGAATGCAATGAAAATTTTCAAAAATATTTGTTTTGCTCACGTTTTTTGCATGATGTTCATTTTACCACCAACAGCTGTTCATTTTACCCACATAGTGCAGGTAAAATGAACATTTGCATTGTTTTTTGCTACAGATAAATATATGTGAAAACTTTACTACTTCAGTCTGGATTCGTGTTGCTGCAGATAACATCCCTAGTTTTGATATTGTGCGATAGAATTATACAATTTCTTCATTTTTCTATCAGAAACAGGATTATATCCTTAAGGTGTTCATTTTACCACCCCTTCCCCTACTACCTGATTAACTCCACATAGAGCTGAGAGAGCTGTCACCAACAGTTTGTTTTCACATTTCAAGCATTGAGGTTAGAATATAACCACGTGTGCCACGCCATTGCAAGACGCTCAAGAATATCAGCGCGTTGTAATAACGATAAAGAAAATGGAAAAACCAGACAGAAACATTCGGAAAATTGTAGATCAAATACAGAAGATGACAAACAGAACATTGGAGTTGCGTGGTAATTTTTAGTTAGCGAACATTATTCCTTAAAATGACTTCTTTCAACACTTTTTAGTGGATACCAATCGAATGACGTCTCGCATCATCCTCGCAAACAGCGTCGAATATATTGAGGAAATCCATCACTTCCGAGAAGCTGACCGCAACAGCGAAAGCAGTCAGGGCACAGTGGACAATGGGTTCGCAAATAGATAAGATGGACAACGAGTGGGCACTTGAAGCCAGAAAAATGAAATGAAACACGACCAACATTATACTGAATCAGAAAATTTTAATTTTTTCCTTTCATCTGCTTCTTGTTTTCTGCATTTTTTCTTTTAATTACAAATTAATAAATATTATACAGACTGTCCGCTCATCGCAGCAACGTAAGCACTTGGATTTGGACATTTATCAAACTTCACTGTATCCACTTGAAATTCTTTTGGCACCCGTCGCCAATTTTGCGCATCGAAGTAGTAATACGTGCCACGTTCCGTTGTGCCATTCTTTTCGTACGGTGTCATGCCCGGCACACGAGTTATCCACACCTTCTCCTCCGTATGATATCGCCAATCTCTACTATGGCTGCAAAATGAAACGAACCGATGGTTAAACATGATTTTCTTTTAGGGGGTAAGGAAGGGGCCACTTACAGTTCCGCAGCGGCAGCTATCTGCATCAAATCACCAACATTCGTGTAAAATAAATAAAATAATAGATCATCCTTATATTTCTGCAACGTCACCTTCGACAGCTTTTCCCTTATTGACACGTTGATCAAATACTCTGGTGGTACGTTGTAGTCGATGTCTTGGGGTCTGAAAGAAGGTAGAAGTTAGTGAATTTGAACTATTACATTGATGATACTGAATATAACGATCCTATAACATTCTTCCGAAAAACCGTTACCCAGAATGCACCATTCATTAGAAAACTAAATAGCAACAGCTACATTGTAATGCAAATCACGTCTGTTTAAGGGTGTAAACCTAATTTAGAGAATGGATTTCCCTAACTTTCGCTGACCTTCCAGTCGATTTCCAGAAACATTCCAGACCATTGATTTCAACCAAAAAAAAGTATGACTTTTACCATTGACATTATATACTTTTGTAAATTTACGTTCTTAAAACATTTTACATCACATTCTCATCCCATCACACAAATTCAAGAATAATAGATAAAAACGAATAATTGATTAAAACGAAAGGACTCTCTTCAAAATACTGTAAAGATTTATTTCCGAGAAGACTCATATTCTAAACAGGTCTTCTGAATCTGATTTCTTATGGAACATCAAAAATATAAAGTTAACTCCCCATAACTCAATATTGAAGACACCATTGCATTGAGTTGGAGATACTGAGTTATTTATTTATTCATTATTTATTTACTTGGTGTTACATCAATTAGTTTGATAAAACATCGTTAACGATGTTACGCCAATTTACTCGATCCATTGCTTTGTCCCTTCAACTTCGAGTTTAGCCCACGCTCTCCAGATCATGTTGCACCTGATCAAACTACCTCGCTCGCTGTGCTCCACGCCTACTTGTACTAACCGGATTCGACGCGAACACCATCTTTGCGGGATTGTTGTTCGGTAGTCTTGTAACATGCCCTGCCCAACGCATCCTTCCGCCTTTCGCCACCATCTGGATATAGGGTTCCCCGTAGAGCCTAGTGAGCTCGTGGTTCATTCTCCACCGCCTCACACCGTTATCCCAAAGACAAATTAAAGACTCCCAAGTTCCTTGCAGTTGCCCAAAATTTTATGGCTCATAAGGTAATCTAGAATGCTGTTCAAAGTGTACTGCGATCTGTCAAACTTGGGTACCTTTTGTACTACCGAGGGACCAAATGCAGTACTAGAGGTGGTACCCAATCTGAGCCCGAGTGTGACGGACCTGGTTATCCTGCACACCGTCGTTCGAACACTCCAAGTGTTTGCAGGTCCTTTTCTAGCATGGTCCATGCTTTATGTTAATAGAGGTCCACTGGTCTTATTAGCGTTTTGGACATGGTAAATACATTTGGAGCGAGGATGAATCTTTCTCGATCGCAGCTTCTTCTGGAGCTCATAGTAGGCGCGACTTCCACTGATGATACGTCTCCGTGTTTTACGACTGACGTTGTTATCTGCCGTTAACAATGACCCGAGAGAAACGAACTCATCAACCACCTCAAAGTATCCCCGTCTATCGTAACAATCGCGCTCGGTTCCGCCTATCAACATGTACTTTGTTTTTAACGCATTCACCACTAAATTGACTGTTGTCGCTACACGTTTCAGGCGGGTGTACAGATCTGCCACCGTTCCAAATCTTCGGCCGAAAATATCCATATCATCCAAGAAGCGAACAAATTGGCTGGATCTCACCTTGGTTATTGAACCCGGCTCTCCGCATGACATCTTCTAGCGTGATGTTGAACAGCCTGCACGAAAGTCCATCACCCTGCAGAATCCCCGACGGGATTCAAACGAACTGGAATGATCGCCCGAAATCTTCACGTTATTCTGCACACCGTCCATCGTTGCTCTCATTAGTCTTCTTGTCCCAAGTAACATTAGTAGCTGAATAATAGTTTCTTCAGTTGCTTGAGAGTATGCTTGAGAGTGATTTGTTTAACTCTTATTCAACAAAAATGTTTGTTGGGGTGAACTTCTTGGGAAATCTGTACTGCCCATAAACGCATAATTGTCCCATGTGAATAGGAAATCCAGCAAACATGGGACTGACATGCATTTATGGGCAGTGTACTTGTCTATGATTTTAGCTGTACTTGGTCCATGAGTTAGCTCTTTGCGGTCGATGCTAGCATTAGCCGCTGAACGCTGATGCGTTGTGACTTGATATTCACGGCATTTCTGGAGAATTCGCCGTGCAGTGAATATTTGGTCCGTCGTCGAGCGGCGGTTGATGAAACCAGCTGGATAACTTCCCACAAACTCATTTGCTTCCACCTTTCAATCACCTCACGTCCGTCCGAGAAGATGGTTCCATCCTTATCCCTACACATTTCGACTCACTGCACGAAGCCTTTTCGGGATGCGTTAAGCTTCTCGTAGAACTTTCGCGTTTCTTGTGAACGATACAGCTGCTCCATTTCTCCATTATCCGCTTCTTCCAGGCAGCGCTTTTTGTGCCGGAACCAATCGTTACACCTTTCCACGACCCGACACGATGCTCCCGGCTGCGTTGTTGATAGCTGCGTTTATGGTACTCCATGGTACTTCTGGCAACGCTACCTTGAAATGATGCGCGTATGCGGTGGCGACGTCGGTTGTGTCATTCGCGCTAGGTTATACTTAGACACGGGCATCGATACCGTACATTGCTGATGACGAATAGTTTTGGGCGCAGTTTTACCATCGGCTATATCGGAGAACTGCCGTCCATCGATCAAAACGTAGTCGATTTGTGATTCCGTCTGTTGTGGTGATCTCCAGGTGTACCGATACGGGAGGCTGTGCTAAACGTAAATGATACGAATGGCCATGTTCTTGGAGGCGGCGAAATCAATAATTCGTAAGCCGTTGTCGTTCATCAGTCGTCGTCAGAACTCTTCCTCCTGGCCAACCTGAGCATTAAAGGTGAAGATGAATCGAAGCCAAAACTCAAATTTTCAAGAGTACAAATCTGGAGAACCAGACATCCGTTTCAGCTGAAAACTGGATCGATTGGTCACCACCAGCAAGTGACCAATCGATTAAGTTTTCAGCTGAAACGGATGTTTGGTTTTCCAGATTTGTGCTCTTGAAGATTTTAGATTTGGCTTCGATTAATCTTCACCTTAAATCTTCTATGATGATCTATTCTCTCGTTGACGTTCCTGTGCTGATGTATTTTTACGGTTGGCTGTCAGGGCCTGACACCATCCTAGATTTCTGGAGGACCATTCCCCAAAGTTCCCACCGAGGTTGGTTATCCGATCTTCCCTAAGGTTGCTCGTACCCCGACCGAACCACGAGTTACAGAAAACAAAATCGGTTCAACTACGGTTCAAGGGATTTCACGAAAACAATTTACAAGCGATAGAAATTCTACAACACAAAATGAAAATGTTGTCGGCTGATTTGAGCAACTAGGTATGATTGAATAAATGTAAAAAACTGAATGTTGTTGAAATTGTTATAATATTTCAACAACATTCAGTTCTTCAATTTATTATTTAAAACGACAATATAATGGGGGAGTTCTTCTTCAGAAACTTTTTCTGTATGTTCTCTTGTAGTTTTGCACAAAAATCAATGTCAGAATACCGCTTATAAATGGGCGTAGCCAAAGGGGAGGAAGGACTGACTGGCAAAAAAATAGTCAACTGGTTTGCTACAAAGATTAATAAAGGATAGAGTAAAGTGGGGCAAAAGTTCGAGTGGGGTAAGAGTTTCTTTTTAAGATTTCTTGCTCAATTCAAAACAAATCTTATAAATGTCATGGTGGTTCGAATGCTATTCAAGTAAGAGACTTTCAATCCAAATATCATAAAAATCGATTAGGATTTGGAAATGTTATGGCTATTTGTTGTTTTTCGACGTGAATATTGTTATTTTTGGTCAAACTTTCGTTGCATGGAACCAATTGAAGATAAAATCTTTTTCAATATTTTATGTAAGGTTGCTTTGAGGTGTATAAATTTTTGCATAAATTCTTGAAAACAATTTTTGACCCATAGTGGGGCAAAAGTTCGAATCAGCGGGGCAAAAGTTCGACCCATGTATTAAATCACGGAAAAATTTGCAAATAGGCTAAAATCCACATATTATCTTCAAATTTAGTTAAATTTGTCTGATCGTGTGAAAACTGTCACCAAAATTTTACATATCCACTTAGTTTTGCAAAAAACTGCTATTTTTGAGTATATTACAATCAACCCGGTTTTGGGCAATTTTTTAATGAGAATTTAGTGTGTATTTTTCGTCAAACTTAAGTTTACGGCTGGTGTAAAGTATGCCTGTCATAAAAGGATCGATATTTTGTGTTTTAGCCAGCGAACTTTTGCCCCACACTAGATTCGAACTCTTGCCCCACCGGTGGGGCAAAAGTTCGAATAAGACAATCAATTTTGAAACTGTTATAACTAAAAATGGGTAAATATTTTGACACAAGTTTGTTCAGCAAAATCATAGCCAATATGTTGAAGGTTCACTGTATGGTATTTGTTTTGTTTTAACTGCTATTGTTTTCCTGGAAACTTTGATTATACCACTAAGGTCGAACTTTTGCCCCATCTTACTCTATGGTAATCTTTGTAGCAAATCAGTTGACTATTTTTTCAAGAATTGGTCTTAACATTCATATTTATATAAAGTTGCGTCATGTTGAGCATTTGAACACTGAATTCACTTCTGAACTACTCGCATTATAATTATAAGTACTGTACTGGACCCCGTAAAAGTCTCCCCTAATATCAATCCACGCTGTTTGAATAATTCTTAGAGTTCAACCAAAATCCAAAGAATTTATGTGTCTCTTAATATTTTTGCTTGGATTTCCAATTTCGATCAATAATCACTCCAATATTGATTTCACAAATCGGTTTTTGGAGAATTTCGGATTTCTCTAGCGAGTCCTAGGCAGCGCCTCGTTTTTTTATAAAGGTATTCCGAAAATTCTCGATTAAATGTAAACTAGGAATAATAATATAAAAAATATACAGGGTTACATTTGAGAACTTTTGTGAAAACTGTTTTAGAGATTCTTCATGAAATTCATCAATTTATCAGATTTTAGAATCTATCCAAATTGTTCGTGCAGTTGCCTTAAAAACTTTTCAAAAACATCTCCAAAAACTCTTATGGAGTCAGAGAATTTTCAAGAATTCATTCAAACTATAATTCAAGAGTTTGTCCAAAGTTTTGTCTTTTGATGTTTTCTTTTGTTGAATTTTATCTAAAACATCTAGCATTGATTTTTCCAGGAAATCAATTTGTGATTTTTCTAGAAAGTACTTCAATATTTTTTCACAGGATTCCTCCGAATATTCAAGCATAAATTCTTCCAAAGATGCATTAGGAATTATTTCAGAGCTTTTTACGATTTCATTCAATGCTTCCTTCCGGCTCCTTATCTGTGAGAACATCATCAAAAATGCAACTGCATTTTCAAAAAGAAATTTATCAAACTATTGAATTTTAGATTCCATAGATTTCTGCAAAGAACATTCTTAAAAAAAGGCTGAACAAATCCATAGAGCAGAGAAATTTATCAAACTATTGAATTTTAGATTCCATAGATTTCTGCAAAGAACATTCTTAAAAAAATAGGCTGAACAAATCCATAGTGCAGTTCCTGAAATACTAGAAGGTATTTCAGGATGAATTACTTGACGAATTTCGCAGAGTTTGTTTTAAGATATCTTTAAAAAAAATGAGCAAAAATCCTAAGTTGAATTTTGTTCAGTAAGAAGCTTTAAAGAAATTCTTTTTGGAATTCATGGCAATTTTATGACAAGGAATAAAAAATCACCTGAAATAGCTTGAGGAAATCTCAACAAACTTCTTAAAAATTTTTTTTTACAAACTCTTGAATCAATTCCTGAAAAAAACAACATTGAAAATATACCTAAAACGGGTCTGGGTCATTTGGCATAAGGTCATTTGGCATAACGCCATTTGGCATAAAGGACATTTGGCATAACAGCCATTTGGCATAACGGTCATTTGGCATAATTTTGAACAATGTGAAAATAAAGGGTCATTTGGCATAACGGACATTTGGCATAATATCAAGCCATATGTAAAGTAAGAATCAATTGGCATAATATCAAACCATATGTGAAGTAAAGGTCATTTGGCATGTCGGACATTTGGCATAATATCAAACCATCTGAAAAGTAAGGGTTATTTAGTATTTATGATTTATTGGTATTTTATATTTTATTCAGATACTCCTTCTTCTATGTGAAAAAACTGTTGTAATAAATATTACGCAAAAGAAAAAGTCATGTTAGAAAGAAGGGCAAATTCCTATATAATAAAATAACGCGTCGAATCGCTATAGCAATAACCCTCGAAAGAATACCTTATGTTTAAAAGAAGGGTAAATCTCTAGATAAATATCATGACTAAACAGGATAACAGAAGATGAGCTAGGGTGTCAATCAGTGACGCAATATTTCTTAATTTGAAATTAAAAACGAACCCGATCAAGCACTGCACACTGGTTCAGGAAGCTAGTTTAGGCGGACATGAGGTTTTCGTCTCGATTTATTGATTTTAGAGCCATAGTTGCTTCTGATAATATGTTCAGCATTTTCGGTTCCGGATCATTTGGCCGAATGCCGTTCGCCCGAAATTGAAAACAAAAGTGAACTACTGTTAGCATGGATTTATAATGAATTTCAACGAACTTATTCAGCTTATTCATGAAGAAAGTTACACCATCATTGATATACACATAATTAGCTTTTGAGTAGTAGCTCAAGAAACAGTTCGTGCTGAAAAAAGTACATCCTAAATGTAAGCACTTATTCACTTCTCTGCTAGCGGTGATAGCCACCTTCAGATGTTTGTAGTTAGATTTTGACAGTAACCAAAAAGGTTTAACACTTTTTCGTCCTTCTGCTAGATCGGGTTGCTTTGATCCCTCGGATCGTACTAAGTAATATATGTCATAGCTCTAGCAACCACAAGTCTTGGTTTCTTTGACTTAAATATTCCCCGAGTAGTTTATTGCTATACGCAAGCAACGATGCAGAGTTCAGTTCACAAGTTGCAATCTTAAACTTGGAGGAGAATGACATCTCACCCAAGTTGAGGAAAAACAAATTGAATAAGACGTAAGGCATTCTGGGGTAATATGCACTCTTGAGGCAAAACAACCCCACGGTGCCTTTTATGAGTATTTGTAAAACAATTGGAAAAGATTCGTCAAGGGCGGATAGGAGTGACCCACAACCAGTGCCGTAGCGTGCGGTTGGCCAGGTTGGCACCCGCCAAGGGCGCAAGCCTTAAGGGGGCGCCAACACGCGTGACACAAATGGTAAAGTTTGAAAATACATATTGAATTCAAACACAATCTCTATGAATCACAATATGGATCCTGAAAGAAATTTTCATGAAATACTGAGCATGAATCTAACATAGTATTTGACTGGATTCAACCAAAAAAATGTCGAGATTCTCAAATAATCAAGGTGTTCTATATAAACTATGTGTGGTTATGATAGAACGCTTTGCGGTTCACCGACACTTTTGAACTTTTTAAACCATCTTGATGACATATTTAATCCAGGGTGTGGTTTTCTAAGAAATTAACAAATCCGCACAGCATTCTGCGAATTATTCTTCCCAAATCAGTGGTACATTTTTAATAACACTTAAAAATATTGTACGCTAGCTGATAGCCATTTGATTTTACAAAAAAAATTGAATCAGTAGGATTGATATACTCATTTTTGGTTTTCAGAAAGCTATAGATGACGTAACCCATCGTACCTTTCCTTAAAAATTCATTTAAAATTACTTTTTTAAATGATACTTTATGAAAATGTCTTGGCCAAGACAACGTGAATTGAAAAAAAATCTTTTTAGCACTAATTTTTTTTTTATGAAAAATGATTTTTTTTATTTACGTTTTTAACACTTCAGTAGTCGTGCTGTTGTATTTTGTACAACTCTGTTAAGAAAAGCTCGCAAGCCTTATACGGCAGCAGTGTGGTGAAAAGTGTAACACATAAGCGTATGGCTTTGGTTTTTTTCAAGGTTGTACTATTAGTGTCATATGATATAAATATCGGATAAAGAAGCTTTTATTTTTTTAATCAATATTTTTAAAATGTTTAGAAGAATTTTTCTTTAAATAAACATTTTACTAAAATTGCCACCAAAAAATTGTTAGAACACCGATTTTTCATATTTGTTTCTTATTATATAAATTGTAATATTCTTGGGAATTTTTCAAATAACATTTAGGATAGATAGCAAAATATAGCATAGACTAAAAACACTTCAATTATTGCACATCCATAAGGAATACACGGGTTGTTCAATAATTGGCACGTTTTTAGTCTGTGCAATAGTTGGCAATCTGCCCTAATAGAAAAAAGAATTTGCGTTTTGTCCTGCAGGAATTAACTCAATAATCAAATATGTTCTAAATTTCTAGCACCCTACGATTCTTTTCTAATGAATTCTAATGATATAGTTCGCGTTAACTCTCACCATGTTAAATAGATGTGTACAGTTTTGATTGAGAGGCGCTTAAATGGAAGGGCGCCATGAACCCACGCTACGGCTCTGCCCACAACATGCGATTTTACAAATTCAACTTCCAGGAAAATGTCTAAATTTTTCTAAAATATTCATAGAATCCCCAAAAAGTAGTTTTACTCCTGGGGTGCATATTACCCCTGATGCCCTTATTATAAGCTTTAACATCAATAACTATGAGAAATACTTCACTCTTGAAAGAACAGCCTATGATCAAAAGAAGGAAAAATCTCTTATGAAAATTTAGGCAAGTTTAATGCATATAATAGTTTTATCAGGACAACTACAAAGAACTTCCGATTATTTAAAGAAGGTAAAATTCCCAATTAAAATATAAGCTGAACTATTTTCAATAGTAATGAAACCAGTATAACTCGAATGAATAGTCTATGTGCAAAAGAAGGAAAAAATCTGATGAGATCAATAAAACACTTGAAACCTTATTATACCTTTGGTAATCCAGAGGCGAATTAACCGTCACCTCAGAATCTTGACGCGATGTAAAGAGTTCACAACTTCGTCCTGAATTAACGGGTTGATTTTATCATTCTCTTAGAGCTCTTACAGAGCATATAAAATCAAATATAAAACGTGTATTTATATAGAAAGAAAAAGTGCATCGTTTTTTAGTTGTTTTTGATTAACTTGGAAGCTTCTGAAAGAAATTCACCATCTTTTTCTTTATCGGTATTTCGTCTATTAGTAAGCGATATCACCGGATTGGAAGTCAACATAAGTCGTATAAAATACATCTACAAAGTTTACAGTCCGATTGAATTCGGTGGTATGATTTAACCGGATTCTTCTGATGGATTCATATCGCACTTATTGGCTTCTTCGGCGGCTTGCCAGAGAAGAGAATAAATAAATTATTATAGAACAGATTCAGCTGTTACTAAAATAAAACAGTAATAAAATGCTAAAATCTTCAATTTAAGTATGTACAGAAAATATATTGAAATTATGCCAAATGTCCGTTATGCCAAATGACCCTCATCTTTCACTTAGTTAAAAATTATGCCAAATGTCCGTTATGCCAAATGACCGTTATGCCAAATGTCCTTTATGCCAAATGGCGTTATGCCAAATGACCTTATGCCAAATGGCTTTATGCCAAATGGCCCGCTCCCACCTAAAACAATGCAAATGTAATTACTGAATGAACTTCAGGGGAAATATTCAAAGTCATTTGTTGAGAAAGTAGATGTACCTAGTTATTAATTGGTTATATTTCTGGAAAACCCTTGAGAAATCTTTGGAGTGGGATGAATCAATAAGACTCATGAATTGCATCGTGTTTTTAAGCAAAACATTATATGAAATACACTGATGAGTTTCTGGAAGAACTCATTGGAGAATGCAAAATAGCTGGAAGGAAAAAATAAACAAATCCTGGAGAAATTTCAACAGGAATCCTGAAACAAGTTCCTGGAGAAATCCTTTCGAATTCCTTAAAGGAATACTTCGAAAAATATTCGGGATGTCTGAAAAAAATTGAAGAGTGTTGATGGAATATATTTTGGACAATTCTTGGAACAACTGCATAACATCATTATATTCCATGCCCAAGTTTAAACAGCCGGTCAATATAGTTAGGCGATTCATGCAAAAATGGTGCATAGGTTGTGTCTGTAGATACCCCTGTATGATACTAAACGCGAGAAAGGTATCCTATCCTCGAGTTTTTGAATAATTTGATCGAGGGGAACTGGAAAAATGAACCAGAATATTCGGCAGATAAGAATTTGCGCTCAGATCATGAACAGATGACAAGCCGAGTTGTTAGATGTCATGAATATCACGTGACTTTGACGATTAAGTATCGCTAATATACCTAATCCTTCCCCGTGAAAACAGTCATCGAAAAATGTTGTTTTCCGATGACTTGTTTCCGAGGTTGGTAATACATATTTGCTTATGCTATATTTCGCATGGAACGGTGCCGTAAGCACTTATATTTATGCTTTTCCAAATTTTGACGTTTAACAGCACTGGGCACAAGCAGTGAGTAAAAAAATCGGTTCCAATAGTTTAAGGATCGAATAGGTATTATTCTTTGAAATATCAAACAGATTTTGTGGAAAAAAAAAGTTTAGCAGATGATTGTTGGCATTTTTAAAAGTAGATGATCGAGTCTCGAATTTTCAAACCCCAAAACCAACGAGTTTTACGCAACAAAAATTTGTCGGGTTCGGGCTTGAACATCAAATTTTTATCGAGTTCGCGTCGGATCCGGGTTTGATTTTGAAATATTGTTCCGTTTCGGGTCGGTCCGGGTTTGGAGTCGGGTTCGGGTTTGTAAAATATGAATTCCGTCCATATTTAGTGTAAAGCCAGAAATGGCTGTACTAGAAAGTTTTGCTTTATGAGCACCGAATATCTGCATCACTGCTCTTTGCAGTAACTGCTTTTCAACAATATATTTTTAAAAGTTGTATATAGGTAGCTTTCTGGGGAATGGTACATTCTGGGAAAAAAAATTCTTGGGAATGTTATGTCATCAATATAACTAGAACACACTTACCTCGCCGGAGAATCGGCAAAGGGGCCGCCGAAACTAGGATACAGGTTCTCGATCGAAGTTAGGTTTAGTCCGAGGGCCGTCAGGTCCTGGCCCATTGCCAACGTTACCAGGTTTGGATCGGATTCGGCGGCGCGGATGAACGTTAAGAGACCAACCATACCGAATTGGTTATTGACCATACTAGCAGGAATATTCGTTACCATTCCTGAAACAAAAATAAGAATTAGAGGAGAATATAGATTTATTTAGCAGTTTCGTTCAGTTGGGAGTGGATGGTAGTTTACCATTGGGTGATGTTTGTACGCCTCGTTTCATAGCTCCCTTGTCCATGTTCACGTTGGAACTACCAGCGTCGTTCTGCAAGTCCATCCCCATGCCAGCAGCACCACCGATCGGACCACCCGTCTTACTAAGACTATCGGCACCATGATGGTCTGAATGATGATGATGGTGGTGGACGCCTTGCAGACCTTGACTCGCTGCCAGCTGACCACTCTCCGCGTTCTGCGTGCCAGGCAGGGCCGGGAAGTCTTCGCTCGACATCGTGAACTCCGTCTGCTCGGACGTTGGCTGCTTTACCATACCAACTGTGTGGAAAGTTTGTCAAAAAGTTAAAGTGATTAAGACTAGGCATCTTCATTCAACGAAATGAAGTTGTTTCGATCTTGTTTTCTAGAGGTTCGCAAGGAAGATGTTTCGCTTGACTTATAATGTTGATAAGCTACGTAAAAACTTCGCGAATTGCTTACGGCCAAAACTTGCAGTGTTAGATCAGTTTTTCGTTAGGTTCGATCGCTGTCTATTCTGTTCAATTTATTGAAAACTTTTAGAGTGTATTATTTTAGTCGTAAGAAGAAAAGAGCAGTGCATTGAATGTTAATGAAGTTTATCGTTTAGTTAAGGGCTCACACACAAATCACGATCCGAGAAGAAGGGAGGGGTCATGGAAAACATCAAAACCTTTGTAATTTTTTGAAGTTCCATACAAAAAGCGTGTCTAAATTTAGTGTGACATAATGTATGTAAATCAATGTATTGAAATCATCCACAAAGGCTTTTGCATGCAACTAATCCACCAAATGAATTTTGATTGTTTTTTTATTATTTGAGGAGACACGAAGCATATTAAATAAATGAGTTTCGTGCCTTGCAATAGAGATAACAGTATATTATCTATATTTTCCTTGCCCATGGGTATTCTTAGATGAGAATACATTTTTGCACTATAGAGTTCACTGTGCGATTCTTTCGCGAACTTCCTAAGGAATCTATATACGAAATTCGAGAATTTAACCTGCAAATTTCGAAAGGGGTTTTTAACCTCCATTTTTTTGGGAATTCCTCTAAATATTCTTTCAGACATTTATCATGAAAGACCCTCGGGAATTCAAATAGGGATTCTTTCATTGATTTACCTAAAATTTCATCCAAACTTTCGTTAAGGAAATCATCAAAAATATAACCAAACTAACTTCAAGGATTCCTTCTAAGGTTCCGTAAAGAATCCCTCTAGAAATTCATTGCAAAATTTCTCAAGGAAATACTAAAAGAATGTATTAATGAATTCTTGTAATGTTTCCTAGAAGAATACCCTAACGAATTTCTTCAAAAACTTTTCTTGGAAGAATTCTTGTAGATTTTTTCCCTCCCCTAGGACGTGTAATCTTGCCGCGATGGGTGGGCTTACTCCATTAGCACTTATATGGGAACCAAAGACATGACCAGTCGTGGTGGTATCACATCAGGAAATATTTGTTTAATGCCGCGTCATCAACCATCTGGCATAGACGCATCAATCTTACGGATGTGATCCAACGGTTATCCTGTTACCAGGCATCGGGGTAACAGGAGCCGTAACCACGTTTTGATGCAGATAGGTTTGATTTTGTTTAAATGGTTATAATATTGACTATTGAGGAGAATGACTAGGGATCCATCGAGTAGAAAGTGACACAAATGTTAATTTGTTATGCTTCTCTCATTAGAATCATAATAAAAAACCACATTTATTTTGTTGGTATCATAAAACTACAACAACTTCATTCTCGCAAGTTATAATAAATAGAAAGGGCTTAGGCGCGATGAAGCTTTATTTTGTCACCGAAAAGTGGATCCGGACAATAAAAAATGACTTTCTATTTCTTTAACATTTAAGTAAGTAAGATTTTTAATTTTTAGCGAACGCATATTGTATACCATTTCAGCCCCACTACATATTCACCCGCCCGATAATACTGTACCAATAACTTTGTCTATCCAATCTGTAAACTAACTTGAGACATTATTCAATTGAATTCTCATTTTGAGAAGACCTCAGAACAATAACAATAAGACTTTATGTTCGACACATCGATGACCAAACCAAACACATTTACAGTATATTTAGATTTGATACTTCTTCTCATATTAATTATCAACAACTTGGATGCGGTACTACAAGATGGCAACATAGACAGTCATCTCTCATAGAAAAGTATTGTACTGATTAGCATTCCAGTACGACCTTCGGAAGATAAGACTATTTAAAACCAAAGACTTGAATCATATTTTGAAATTTATTCATATAGTATAACACATCACGTTTCAGACTAGTAGCATAAACAACTAAAATACTAGAGAATACATGACGCACAATGACGAGGCACTTCAGATAGTTTTTGTTCGCGTATAGATGGAAGCACATTTCATGTTTTTCACTTCAATAACCTTTATTCGGGAAAAAAGGATCTCCTTATCGCTATCGTTTGATATACGACCGCACTCTTTATAATTAACATTTTTTGTCTATCATTGTCAAAAGATGCTTGGAGATGACATCTGTGCTACAATAAGTCAACATAGACTACTACAACATAGCTCTGTATATTATTTCCAAGAAGTGCATTAATTAATAACATATATTTTCATGTCGCTTCTCCATGCGTAAACAAGAATCCGATTGCTCAGAACTGAAGGATGACTATACAAACATGACTACGGGAGAGAAACTGAAGCAAAAACAATTTAATAAAACTACTTCTGCACAATATTCAAATAAAATAGTGTTAAAGCGGGCAACATAGCCTATTCCGTCTAAATATTGGCAAAAGTAGAGGTACAAATTTGCACTACGGGGTGTAACACAGACAAAGAGCACACCATAAAAAAAATTCTTGTAGATTTTTTTGACGTTCTCTAGTTGTTACTGTGAAACTAGAAAAATCAAGGAAAGGATTAATAGGAAAATCTTTGGAGGAAATACTGGAATGGTGCCTTACAAAATTATTTACGAAGAAATTACTGTGGAAATTGTTGGAAGTAGTAGCGTTGGAGTGCTAAAGGATTTTTCGGAGCAGTTCTCGAAAAAATCTTCTAAGCATTCCTTGAAAAATCTCCGTGGGTATTTCTGGATGAATACCTGGAAGAATTGGTGTAGGATTGTCTATAGAGGATTTTCTTGACGGGTTTCTGGAGCAGTCCCTGAAAGTATTACAGTAGAAATCTCTGAAAAAATCACTACAAGAATTATGAAGTTATCTGAGAATAAATGTCTAAAGAACCTGTGAAATAGTCGGGTAAGAATCTCTGAATGTTCCTCAAGAATTTTGCACCAGGTTTGAAAAGAGAAATGTGAATTCGGAAACCATTTTGCATAAAAATACACTTTTAAAGACTTCCATTAAAATAGTCTCCAGAAAGAGAAGATATAAGGCATAACAATATTGTTGTTTTTAGTAACGTATATACTGTGTATCAATTGTAATAATATATAAAAAAGATACTGTTCTATTGCTCAAGTTTGAAGGACAATGAACAAATAGGAATTGTAATTTCTTTGTTGTCAGATTGCAAAAAATGCGGCTTTAGTTACCAATTATCCGAAAAAGTTACTTTTGTGACTTTTTAGTTGCCAAAGTCACTAACAAGCAGTACATACTGTTAAATGGAAAAATTTTGGAAAAAATGGTAATAGCAATTTTTCATTTTTTATATTATGTTATGTAATAGAATCAGCAAGTTTTTTCTTTATTGTGGTGATTTTTAGCTCATACTGCTAGTTCATCATCATTTGTCATAAAAGCGGAAGAAGCTCTGCTTCTAATAAAGAGGAGTTTCAATCAATTGCAAGCAGCATATTAAAATACACAGATTAACTAACACTAATTTTGAAGAACACGTTTTCGGTGGATGAAATTAGTTGTCAGCAACGATTAAAGTTAAACTTAATTGTTCCACACTAGACCGAGAATGAAAGAACAAGGTAGAGCTCTCCCACAGGAGGGTCAAAACCCTCCATCGGCAGAGAGACATCCGCTCATGTCCCAGTAGCCCGCTCACGAGTTTAAAAAGTAAGGTAATTTGAGTAAATACACAAAAGAAAGTCCTTCTTCTTCTTCTTCTTCTTCTTCTTCTTGGCATTAACGTCTCCAATGGGACATAGCCTGCTCCTCAGCTTAGTGTTCTTATGAGCACTTCCACAGTTACTAACTGAGAGCTTTCTTTGCCAAACTTGCCATTTTCGCTTTCGTATATCGTGTGGCAGGTACGATGATACTCTATGCCCAGGGAAGTCAAGGAAATTTCCATTACGAAAAGATCCTGGACCGACCGGGAATCGAACCCAGGCACCTTCAGCATGGCTTTGCTTTGTAGCCGCGGACTCTAACCACTCGGCTAAGGAAGGCCCCAATATGTCCACAATATGATTTAATTTGTCGATTTAAACCATATAGAGGCTATAGTTCTCAAATTTACTTTGTGTAAACTTATCTTTTTTCAGTGTGAGCGGGCTACTAGAATATGAGCGGGTACTGGTACACTGATAGTATTTGAAATCCACGTCATGGTATTCCAATCCCTACAGTTATTGTGTATTTCAACCACTTCTGGAATGCGTCTTCATAAGACCGAAAGTGTGAATTTTATTCGCGTTCCAGCACTAGTAAAAACCACTGCGATAGTCCAGTGGGGAAAGAAATGCACAAAATTAATTGAAAGTCTTTTTTTTTTTACAAATCGGTTCTCAGTTTGGGTTATACTGCGGGCCACATTAATATATTTCGCATAAATGGGTATGAATATACGGATCGAACAAAACGTGTAAACTTCAGTGATATATAATGCACATAATTGGAGCATGACATGCCATGTATATTTAAATGATATGTCATGTAATTTATCAGGAATCTTTGAGTTTACGTATCATATAATACAAATTTACATGAATTCAAACTTAAATTTACATGTATTTATGCTTAGATCTAGTTGCTAAAAGTGGCCAAAGGAATTCGTAAATGTTTCGGTGGCCGGAATTATTCCAGTGGGTCACTGCCGGTGGCCGGAGTTTTCAGTGGGTGCCGTGCTTTTGTGGCCCTGGAGGTAAGCAAATTTCAAATCACAAATAGTTTTTGGATTCTATTATAATGTAGTGGCTGCATAAAAAGTTTTTGAGAAACAATTGAATTGGATAACCATGTTTTCTGCATTCAATTGACCCTACAAATGACCATTTTCGGGTCTCCGGGACGTCTACAAAGTGGTCCATTTGTATCTGAACAACTGTGTCAAGCTCATGGAAACGCATTTTTGTAAACTATTATGTTTGACCTCTACTTTTCGAGAATAGAAACGGTTTAGTATCCAACAAATCCTTAGCCGGTTCTTCAGGGCATTAAGGCCGAGTGGTCCCATCCGGTGCATTTTAAACGGTCCAAAACTCTTTATTTGTAATGTTGAATGTCAGATCTTAATGATTTGTGCAAATTAAAACAATTTTCATTGCAAATCTATATAAATAAAAATGGAATGGTGTTTGTATGTCACGAAATGGCTTGAGAACGGGCTATCGGATTTTGAAAATTCTTCCATATTTATGTTCCCAAAGTGTTCCGACGTGTTTGTGTATATAAAAAGTACAGGATGTTGCACGGGAAAGTCGAGAAAACGGAGGTGAACGGAACTGCCATTTTGCACGGGACGTGTCATGGCTTTTTACAACAGCCTACTTGATGGCAAGACAAAGTTTGCCGGGACCACTAGTAAATAAATAAATAAAGCCACTTTCAAAAACTATATATGTGTACGAGTATACCAGCAAAAATAATTGAATCCGTTAAGTATTCGTTGAGCTTTCACTCAGGCATATACGGGTTAAACACTTGTGAAGTCAAATTTTATCAATGTAAAGTCTCGAACAGAATTTTCAAGACGTTTCAGCTTTTATGAGTATCTTCAGCCAAATCGTATTAATTTTTTATAGCTTTCGTTTGACTAAATACAGTTTCCAGGAATAAACCGTTACCGAGAATCTATAACACCAAATATACTATTACTCTGAATGCCATAATCCTGGAATAATGAAATTCTGGGTTGTGGTTGACTAAAGTAGCTTAAATTCGTGATGATGACATTGATTCAGATTTATGTGATACGGGTTTTTTTTTTTCAAATAAAGAGCTTTTGGTTTATGTGGGAATATTATTAGTTGAGTTTTGGAAGCATTAGGAGAAATCTTCCATTTTTGCAAGTACGAAGAAAAAATATCCAAACTTTTTTGCAATCGACTACAGATGACACGCAGGCTTCGTCCTTTGGCGGAGAGGCCTGTGTCATCCGCAAACAAAGATTTTTGACATCTCTGAGGTAACTCAGGTAAGTCAGATGTGAAAATATGAAAATATTGTATAATATTGGTCCCAAAATGCTGCCTTGAAGAACACCAGCTCTTACAGGAAGTCTTTCAGATCTGGAGTTCTGATAATTAACCTGAAATGTACGATTTGACAGATAACTTTGAATTATTCTAAACATGTATGTTGGAAAATTAAAGTTTTTTAATTTTACAATCAAACCTTCATGCCAAACACCGTCGAATGCTTTTTCTATGTCTAGAAGAGCAAGACCAGTAGAATAGCCTTCAGATTTGTTGGAACGGATCAAATTTTTTACACGTAAAAGTTGATGAGTGGTCGAATGTCCATGGCGGAATCCGAACTGTTCATTGGCAAAAATTGAATTTTCGTTGATGTGGGCCATCATTCTGTTCAAAATAACCTTTTCAAAAAGTTTACTGATGGAGGAAAGCAAACTGATTGGACGATAGCTAGAAGCTTCTGCAGGATTTTTGTCTGGTTTTAAAATTGGAACAACCTTAGCATTTTTCCATTTGTCAGGAAAATATGCTAATTGAAAACATTTGTTAAATATATCAACTAAACATGATAAGCTACTTTCTGGAAGTTTCTTGATGAGGATGTAGAAAATTCTATCATCGCCAGGAGCTTTCATATTTTTGATTTTTTTAATAATAGTTCTCACTTCTTCCAAATCAGTCTCCCAGGCATTTTCGAAAACGTTCTCTTGATTGAGAATATTTTCGAAGTCCTGAGTAACTTCATTTTCAATTGGACTAGTAAGTCCTAAATTAAAATTGTGCGCACTTTCAAACTGCATAGCAAGTTTTTGAGCATTTTCGCAATTAGTTAGTAATAATTTGTTTTCCTCTTTCAATGCCGGTATTGGCTTCTGAGGTTTTTTCAAGATTTTAGATGATTTCCAAAAGGGCTTAGAGCCAGGGTCCAATTGAGAAATTTTATTTTCAAAATTTTTGTTTCTTAATTGAGCAAAACGTTTCTTGATTTATTTCTGCAAATCCTGCCATATAATTTTCAAAGCAGGATCGCGAGTGCGTTGAAATTGCCTTCTCCTCACGTTTTTAAGGCGGATCAAGAGTTTAAGATCATCGTCTATAATCACGGATTCAAATTTTACTTCACATTTTGGAATTGCAATGCTCCGGGCTTCAACAATGGAATTTGTTAAAGTTTCAAGAGCATTGTCAATATCAAGTTTAGTTTCTAAAGAAATGTTAACATCAAGATTAGAGTCAACATACGTTTTATATATATTCCAGTCTGCTCGTAAATAATTGAAAGTGGAGCTGATAGGATTGAGAATCACTTCTTGGGATATTTGAAATGTAACAGGGACATGATCAGAATCAAAATCAGCATGTGTAATCAGTTGGCTACAAAGATGACTAGAATCGGTTAAGACCAAATCAATCGTAGATGGATTTCCTTGTATTCTGATTTTCGTGAAGTATCATTGGCTATCGTGTCCAACATGTCATAAATCTAATCCCAAAACTGTTTGTTATGAAAAAAAATCTAAATTATCCAGCTGTTACATTTGGCTTGAATGCTCTCAATGTGATTTTTGAAAGTTACGTTTTTGTCTAGCATGAGCCCTTTATTGGAGCCCTACTAGAAGGTTTCAAATAAAGAGTTATTAGAGTTATTAGTTATAAGTGAGAATATTTTAAGCTTAGTTTTGAAGGCATTAGGAGAAATCTGTCAATTTTCCAAGTATGAAGAAAAAATATTCAAACTTTTTTGCAATCTACTATTACAGATTATAGATCTCTATAATAGATGACACGCAGGCTTCGTTCTTTGGCAGAGGTAACTCAAGTAAGTCAGATGTGAAAATATTGTATAAAATTGCTCCCCAGGAATTGAGGGACACCTGCTCTTACAGGAAGTCTCACAGACTTGGAGTTTTGATAATTAACTAAGTGTACGATTTGACAGATAACTTTGGATCATTCTAACAATGTACGTTAGGAAATTATTTTTTTTTATTTTACGATCAAGTTTCATGCCAAACACTGTCTAATGCTTTTTCTATGTCTAGATGAGCAAGGTCAGCCTTCAGATTTGTTGGAACGAATCAAATTTGTTACACTACACGTAAAAATTGATGAGTGATCGAATGTCCATGTCGGAATCCAAACTGATCATTGGCAACAATTGAATTTTCGTTGATGTGAACCATCATTCTGTTCAAAATTACACAGCGTAACAAAAATGAAATTTTGGCGAATCTCAAGAATCAAATTAGGCGGTATCCACAAATTACATAACGCTCTAGGGGGAGGGGGGAGTAGGGTCAAGCGTTACGGCTCATACAAAAATTTGAAATTTTTCATACAAAAAGCGTTACGAAAGGGGGGGGGGGAGGGGGTCAAGAATTTTCAATTTTAGCGTTACGTAATAAATGGACGCTGCCTTATGTGTCTCTAGTAGATTTGCGATTGCTGAATCTGATGCCGTTTTCTGAAATGTTCTAGCACGTCACAATTTTTAACTACAGGTCGTCAAAGTTGTATGAAACACAGGTTTCTTCGATGTTTACATAAAATTTAAAGTATAATTTATCAAACTTTTTAGTGATCTAATCCACCAAACATGCAGAATAGGACTTTAACTTTCATTACACATATAATATGGTTGAAATTTCACGATTAAATTTAGATAAAATCGATTTATTTTAACATGCTGGCATTCTCCATAGAAAATACTTCGGTTCTCTTATATGGCAGAATACAATACTTTTCTAAACTTAAAAAAAAATACTTTCGAGCATCGATAGTATTACAAACTTTGTTGATAAGTGTAGTTATAGACATGAAGTATGAATTCTGTGGCAAATCAAGCAAATAAATTGCCGTACAAGTTGGAAAACTTGCATGCAAGTTGGCTGAAATAGTCAAATTTGGCATTTTCAACAGCCAATATCTAAAAATCTAGACGTGCTATGATAATTTTGAAAACGGTAATGGACTCAGCAACTCTTAATTAAGTAAATAGCGGTATTTTGGTGCTTGAGACAAAAACGTGTTCCGCAGTGTTACCTTTTCAAAAAGTCTACTGAATCTTGACTGTAACTTCAATATTATCTATGAACAGCTTTTTTTGTGTATTTTACACAATCACTCGGTGGGACGCTGTTTGATCACCGCTGATGTTGCGGAAAATATAAAAAAAAAAAGATTTTTGACAGAATTTAATGTGTTGAAAAGCTGTTAAATGAGCGGTGAATGGCGCCCTTGTAAATGGTCCACTTTTTCATTTTACAAATATCTCAAAAAAAAAACAAATTGTGCTTTTGACATGTTGAATATTTATAACTTTTAGCTTCAAACAAATTCACCTCGAAATTCAAAAAAGTCGTTCATAAGTCAAGCGTAAACAGGTGGTGCAGTTGTACTCTTTTGTTCCAAAAGTATCCATTTCGTTCCAAAGTATGGGACAAGAGAGTACAAATGCACAATGTGCATATCACGAGACATCACCAATCGGTACTATTCTCCACGGGGCGAGAGTTGCCTTACTTACCATACGGTTTACTCCCGGGAGGCTGCAGTGCGTTCGACTGCGGTAACGATTGATCGTTCTGGCCACCCCGCGCGTTCGTGAGCGATGGAAACTCGGACAGGTCGAGCAGTGGAGGAGTTCCCGTCTCCGCCGTACCGTTGTCGAACACGCTATGGAAATTGTTGATGCTATTCCCGCTTTGAGATCCATATCCTCGTGACTGCATGAACGAGACCATGTTAGACTGAAACGACAAATCGGGATGATGGGGGAAAGGTTTTCACGTTAAAAACATAAGTTTTTCATTCGACAGTGATTTCAAAAACAATACCAAGCACGTGCATTCTGTGATAGATTAAAGAATAAGGAGAAGAATATAAATTGCGCACTTAACCAAAGCTCCGCTCTTTTGCGTAGCATATGCGGTGTAGAGTATGTTGCCTTCCGCGATAACACCGAAGCGGAATATCTACACAAATATTTCGCCTCTCATCCCCTGTCCACTCTCATCATGCACTTTACATCGCTGCGGAAGGATTTATGAATGACCATCCAAAATAGTGTCATCTTTTTAGTAGGAAGAAAGTCGAGCACGTTTGGAAGCGTACCGTCGGTAATTTATTTACGGCTAATGTTCGCATTTTGTGGCACTAGGTAGGTACTGCGTTTTCTTTCTGCAACTTGAGTTCTGTCAAAAGAAGAAGATGAGATAACACTTCGGTGTGTTGTTTACACCCGTTTAGTTTTTTCTTCCTTCTCCGTTGCTCGTAGCACAACATCACGGTTCCTCGTCGTACGTGCTTCTGCCAACGGAATCCAATCGTTCGCCTTCCCTTGCCCTGGTGCCTATTGCGCTCCTACAGTAGTAGCCTGATTTTATCGACCTCGAAAAACAAAATAAAAACAGGTCTGATAGCGACTGAGTCTCTCGAAAATAGGAACTTTAAACACTTTTTGCCTGAAAAAGAGTCAAAGAAAGACCAAACAGGAACTAAAAATAGACAAAAAAGATCGAATATGAATAAAAAAGAAACCTAACAGGAATCATGACAAAGAGTTTTATTTCTTATAGAATCACATTTCCCTAAAAATATTTCTAAGACTATTACAACAAATGCTTGTAAAACTACGCTAAGTATTAGTGTTATCATTGTTCAAGGTTTTGTTTAGTAGTTTCATTAGAAATTATTTAAGTATTTAACCAATGTTTCATTCCGGTAATTCTCCGAAGAAATTCCTTCACGTATTCCGTTTTGGATACCAACAGAAATTCCTGCGAAGACTCTTTAAGATTTTTTAACGGAAACTCCAGGAATTTATCTGTTGATTCTTCCACCAATTTCTTGAGGATTTCTTCCAAAAATGCCTCCAGAAATTTCCTACAAAATTGTTTAGGGTTTCTTTGAGAATTCAACCAAAACTTTCACTAAGAATGCTATCAGGAATTACTCGTGAGATTATTTCTAAGGTTCCTTCAAGAATCGCTCCAGAAATTACCTTAGAAATGAAGTCTTCAATGCTTTCTTTTCAGACATTCTTCCATGGATGCAGGGTCGGTTCGAACTGTTGACTTTTAGAAAATGCCGAATTGATAGAACATGTTTAAGTTCTGTATAACCTTGTTCAACTCCTACAAGGATCTCTGAAAGAATTCTTGAACTCTTGAAGATGTCTTAGAAGATGAATTCCTGAACGAATCTCTGTAATTATTTCTTGAGGTATGCTAAGGAACTTTCCTTAGCCGAGTGGTTCTAGTGCGCAGCTGCAAAGCAAAGCCATACTGAAAATGTCTGGTTTCGATTCCCGGTTCCAGGATTTCGTAAAAAAAATTTGGAAATTTCCTTGACGTCCCTGGGCATGGAATATCATTGCACTTGCCACACGATATACGAATTCGGAAATGACAACTCCAGCAAAGAAAGCTCTCAGTTAATAACTATGGAAGTGCTCATTGAACAGCTGAAAAGCAGGCTTTGTTCCAGTGAAGACGTAATGCTAAGAAGAAGAAGAAGAAGAAGAAGAAGCTTGGAAAAAAACATACCTGGAGGAAAGATTAAGCAAATCCTGGATTACACGTAATGTCATGAGGAATCTCTAAAAAATATCTTAGAAATAACATGTGAGAGAATTTTTTTATCTAAAGAGTATTGTGTGATCCTTTTTTTGTTTTTTTTTTTTTTATTTCCTGTTTAGTCTCTATTAGGTTTCTTTTCCAGGCACGAGTTCCTTAAATCTCCTAATTTTTAGACGTTAAGTTACTAGTCTTTTTTATAAAGTTGGTCACTATGTTAATGAAAGTATTAAAAAAGTCCCTATTTTTAATGGAATGTCTCAAGTTTTAACCAAAAATAATGTATAGAAACGCTTTTTTCTTTTATTCTACTTGCGGTGAATCCAGGTGAAAAATTCTAAAGGCTTTAGAAACTCTCACGCGAATATTCTTGCTTGCTCTTTAGGATTTTTTTTCTCAGATTACACGAAGAAAAGCTTCAGAAATTCTTCTAGCGATTACTCCAGAGATTCATACTGAATTACGTTCAAGGTCTACTGCAGAAATTCATATATGAGATATACCATGTTTATGTAACGCTAGTAAGAGGATTTTTTGGAGACTTCGTCACTATTTCAATGCAAGTCAATGGTAGGTCTCTAAAGTCTCTTTTTAAACCAAAATAGTCTCTAAAGCCACTTTTTCCTTATTCTGCTTGCAGTAAATCCTAGTGCTTAATTCGGGTGGCTCCATAGAAAGCTTCAGAAACTTAAACGCGACAGATTCTTCATGAATATGAGATACCTTCAGGTATCTTTATAGTGATTTCTCGAGATACTTGTTCGGGAATGCTTTCAGGGACTCTTGCAGTGATATTTCCAGAAATTTCTGTACAGATTCCACCAACTCAGGAATTCATCCAGTGGTTTGAGAAGGAATGATTTCAACAGGATTACTCTGATTTTTTTCCCCAGATACTATTACAGGATTTCTTCCAGTTATGTTTCAACGAATTCTTCCGATTTCTTGAGTTGTTACTCTTGGAGATATTCCAATGAATTGTCCTGTGATTCTCCCAAGAAAATTTACGAAAATTTATTCTGGACTTTTTGAAGAAATTTGTAATTTTGGATATTGACAAAACCGCCGATTTTTCTAGTTGTTCTAGTTGTTAACAGACTGAGACCGCTCGAGGAGTCCTTCGTCGGCGAATACCAAGCTGGTTTTCGTGAGGGCCGTTCGACAACGGACCAGATGTTTAGCTTGCGAATGATCCTAGACAAATTCCGGGAGTATAACTTGCAGACTCACCATCTGTTTATTGATTTCAAGGCGGCGTACGACTCAGTGAAAAGAAATGAGCTTTGGCAGATAATGTCTGAAAATGGTTTTCCGGCGAAACTAATTAGGCTGATACGTGCTACGCTGGATGGTTCGAAATCAAGTGTTCGGATCGCAGACTAGGTGTCAACCTCGTTCGTGACGTTAGACGGATTAAAGCAGGGAGACGCACTTTCGAATTTACTGTTCAACATTGCACTTGAGGGTGCTATTAGGAGATTTGGCGTGCAAAGAAATGGCACTATTATCACAAGGTCGCACATGCTCCTTGGCTTTGCGGACGATATAGACCTGATTGGAATCGATCGCAGGTCAGTGGAAGAGGCCTTCGTGCCTCTGAAGAGGGAGACAGCGAGGATAGGCCTGACCATCAATTCTACCAAGACGAAGTACATGGTTGCAGGTAGAGATAGAGTCAGGCATAGTGGTGTAAGTGCTGAGGTAGTGTTTGATGGGGATGTGTTTGAAGTTGTTGAAGAATTTGTTTATCTTGGAACACTTGTGACATGTGACAACGACGTTTCCCGCGAAGTGAAAAGACGTGTCGCGGCTGCGAATAGGGCCTTTTACGGACTACGTAACCAGCTTAGGTCCCGCAGCTTGCAAAAACCGAAACAAAATTCGCCCTGTATAAAACATTGATTCTTCCGGTGGCTCTCTACGGGCACGAAGCGTGGACGTTGAAAGAGTCAGACCGGAAAGCTCTCGGTGAGCGTAAAGTGCTGCGGACAATACTCGGTGGGAAACTTGAAAATGGTGTGTGGCGCAGACGCATGAATCACGAGTTGTATCAAGTGTACAAAGATGCGAATATTATCAATCGTGTAAAATATGGCAGACTTCAGTGGGCTGGTCACTTAGTGCGAATGTCGGAAGAAAGAATTGCGAAAATAATATTCAGCAGGGAACCAGGTAGAGGTCGGCGGCTTCGGGGAAGACCACGAATACGCTGGCTGTACGCAGTGGAAGAGGACCTGGCGACCCTAAACGTTCGGGGCAACAGGAGAAGTTTCGCCCAAGACCGACGAAGATGGAGCTCTACAATACGCCCGGCAATGGCGTGATGCTACGCTGTAGCATCAAGCAAGCAAGCAGCATTACAGGCATTTTCACACGGATTCCTTCAAAAATTCATCCACAATAACACTGAAGAAATGATGGAGGAACGGCAAAAATTCCTCAAAAATTCGACCAGGGATTGCACATGAAGTACCTCCTGACATTTTTATCAGAACTACAACTGCAGTTTTCAAATCATTTCTCGCACCTCCATGAATTGAAAAAAAGTTCATTTGAGGTTTCACACGCGTTCATACTATTGAAATTATTCCAGTAATTTGTCCGACCAGGGATTTCGTTCGATATTTTCAATGAATTCCTTCAGCCTTCCCGTATTCGATTCTTTAATGTCTTAAGAAAATTTCGTTTAGGCGCTCTACCAGAATTCAACTAGTAATTTCTCTAAGGATATCTTCAGAGATTATTTTCGAGATTTTTCCGGGGATTTCATCTACAATTTTTATTCAGAATTTCTTCAAAATTTCATCTAGTAAGCTATTTAGGGATACATTCAAAAATTACTCCAGATGTTTCTTCAGGATTTCTTTGACAGATTCTTCCAGAAAACTCCCAAAACAATATATCAGGGAAGTCAAGGAAATATCCATTGCGAAAAGATCCTGGATCGATCGGGAATCGAACCCAGACACTTGCAGCATGGCTTTGCTTGGTAGCCGCGAACGTTACTACTAGGCTAAGGAAGGCCCCATTTTTGACCAAGGAATTGCTCCAATTTAGAAATTATTTAGGACGCGATTTATAGAATTTTCGAAAATATTATAGAAATCACTGATAAAACTACTAATGCAATGCATGATCAACTCCGGCAAGAGAGAATCCATGCAAGGATATTTGAAAAAGCTTCTTTATTCCTTCAGAAAAAAAAATAGTAGGATAATTTTTGCGAAAATTACCAAATGAAACCCTAGATTCCTGAATATAAATCTCTGAAAAATATTAGGCGGATCCTTTGAGAAATTTATGTAAAACCAAATAAGATATACAAGATTCCATGAATGCAGCATTGGAGAATCCATGGACAATTTATTTCATTATTCGGCAGATTTTACAGGAATAAACCTGGAGAAAACTTTGGTGGTTATTTCTGGAGAAACTTCATAAGAATTATATTGTTGAAACCATTAAGAGATGCAGTGAAGAGGTTCCTAAATTGATCAATCATATTTCTAATCTTATTTCTTATGAGAGTGGTTAAATTAAAAAGCACCTGGCCAAATAATGTGTATGAAAGTTAAAACTATAAGGAAAAATATGTTTTCTTTTATTTTTTGGAATAATCTGAACAAATGAAATAATTAATCTCTCTCGTGTGAATGTATTCGACTAAACATGAAATATTCCATACTGAAATTCTGTGTAAAACGGCTACAATTGATGCTATGGCCAAAACCGGTGCTTCCACGTCACTCAAAAAACGTATGTACTAATTTGCTTCATTTTTTTCACAAACGACTCTAATCAAAGTATTGTTTCAAGAAGCAAATAATTGCAAATGAGGAAAAATCTGCAACCAAAGCAGTTTCATCTAAGGAATCAACCCTTCTAATGAATTAAGATACAACGGTTAGTAGAGTACAGTAAACTTCTTACAGATTAAGGGCAGATTGTTTGTTAATGTTTAAAATCGAGCCACCGCTGTACTCCTTGAGCACCGAATTGGCTTATCTTCCGGCCGATGACGCATACAAACAAACGTCCGCACCGTGAACTAACGTATACCTACAACTGTGATCACCGCGCCGCGGGCATTCGCGCTTACAACGAACGAAGACAATCATGCAATAAGGCTGACCAAAACTGGTTTCAACTTCGTTTCGTTCTAGAGAAGCAACACAACACCCAGGAGAAGGCGAAGACGGATCAGCTCGGATCGGGACAACAGTTTCATCGAGCTCGGAATAGCATCCTCCACGAGAGCACGAGTCCATTTCAATGTTTGGATTAAGAAGAGAGTCACACTCGATATTATGATTATCCAACGATGTGTAGGCAGGCATGTTGGCATTTGGAGTCGTATTTGCGTACGCAATGCGCTGCTGACAGCGGATGAGCCTCGGGATGAGGTGAATACAAAATTATGCTATTGCACTGCATAGGACATGATCTGGAAATTTGAAGTATTCTACGTAGGACAAGTGATAAACATATTACATATTTATGGTGTCTATATAAATGTTTAAAATAACAATCACAGGACTGATACCAAGAATTGGTGCCGAAAATAGTTATTGTAGTAACAAAATTTGAGAAAATAGTAACTCACGATTCTCAAAAAAGTTATTGAACGTGGCTTCGAAATGAACAAATAATAATAAGTTTAATTTCAATTCAATTGCACTGTGTAGACCAGGATTGGAAATATTAACTATTTGTAAATTTCAAGATGTAGGTTACACACGTTTTTTACTACATATATGAGCGAACACTTTCATGTTCCATTTATTTTGACCCGATTGTCAAAAAAATAACTATCACAAACATATTTTTTATTGTAAAATAAATTTCAAGATTTGAACATATTTTCAAATAAAAATTTCACATTTCCAAGCTGAAAAAATTATGTGCAATTTTATGAAAACAGGACAAAATTACGCACAAATCGTAATTTCTACAGAAATTACAATCTTTGAGAAAGATATCTAAGATAAGTACACCATAACTTTGGATTGCTATTTTGCATTTTAGACACCTTAAAACCACTAAAAATGCATAAAATTGACTATTGTAAATAATCCAATTATTAGGTATTAAAACATATTTAACAAAATCAACGCTTTACAAACCAACCAATATACAACTTCATAACGACTCTTCATAACTCGATATTCAACGGACCATCGACTTAAAGAACTATCGAACTTAAAAAACACACCGACACAAAAATTCTAAAATCAAAGGATCAAATTTCTTTTTTTCCAATACTGTTATGAACACTTTTGTAATTGAGCAAAATAATGGCTTTGTGAAGAAATTTGTCTATAAATGATCGGATCAATAAGTGTAATAATTGCTGTAGTATTAAGTGGTGTGGAATCTTAGGTGAAGATTTGAAGAATCCATTATCATTATAGTGTTTAAACCGAAACAATAAAATGTTGATGAAATGTTGGGGAAATTCCTGGAGGAACCTAATGAAAAAACCTAAGTGGAATTTATCAAGAAATTCTTGGAAACGTTTATGAAAGATTTCATTGCATAATATCTTAACAAACTATTGAGCAATTCAGAAGAGTACTCATGGATGAATTTATAAAAGAAAAAAGTGCTTGAACAAATGAAAAAAAAAACGGCGTAGGAATTATTGTAAGCTGGGGGGTGCGAACTGACATCAACAAGCAGGTAGGCTGCTGTCAAGCTACAATTTTCATCAAAATGATCCGAGTATGCCTAGGAGTGTGCGAGCATTTCTTCGTCACGCTAAAAAATGCTATACATTTTGACACAAAAACTAACAACTGTTGAAAAAACGTTTACTTGCTCTTATTGATGCGTAAGTTTTCTAAAACTTTTGTGAAATATATTGTTAACTAACATACGGTCAGAAGCTATCTGGTTCAGTGATTTACTGGACTTATTGGTTGTATAAATCTACAGACGCTTTTGTAAAGTTTTTGAAGTGTTCATCTTGAAAATGGTTTCCAGTGAGACAAGCAAACAAACAACGGTTAGCACTGGTAGAAAAAATTTTGTGTTCAAATTGAATGACCAAAATGTTCGAGACCGCACCGGAAACATGATGAGAAGCTTTTTTTTCGAAAGAAAAGAAGAACTTATTTGGGACCTGTGGGGAGTGTCCTAAAAGTAACACTTAGACTTAGAGAAATCGGTAAGAGAACCAGTGGAAAAACATCTGGGAAAACCCCTATGATAATCGCTAGTATTTTTGTTTCAGTGTAATTTCTTGAAAATTACTGGAGGTAGTAGCGTTGGAGTGCTCTGAAGAAATTTTTCCATGCATGCATTGAAAAATCGCTGGTGGCATCTCTGGCGAAGTTCCTGAAAGTATTCTAGAAAGAATCTCCTGAGAAATAGATTTAATCTAAATTTAATCACACAATTTCAATCAAATTATATTCGAAACGAAAGTAAAGTTCTGTTTTGCATGATTGGTGCATTAGACCATAAAAAGTTTGATAAATGATACTTTAAATTTCATGTAAACATCAATGAAAACTGTGTTTTATGCAACTTTGGCGATCTGTAGCTAAAGTTTGTGACGTGTTGGAACATTTCTGAGAACGGCACCGGATCCAGCAACCCAAATCTACTAGATACACATAGTTTAATTCTTGAGACACGCAAAAGTGTAATTTTTGTTACGCTGTGATTTGTTCAATTGACAAACATGGTGTGAAAAGGAGGTGTCGTTTGTCAAATCAATAAACATTTTGGGTTGAATTTAAGGTTTGTTAGCTTTCAGATATGCTTGACAAATTTGACCTAATATTTTGTTGGGAACACAATGCATTGCTCTGCGTGTAACATTTATATGTATACCAACTCTTTTAACTCATGAGTATATTTGTTATCAAATTCTCAACAAGTTACGAAAAAAGCTTTTAGACATTTATTCCAATGATTAATTTTTCGTAGCCTCAATACATACATTAGGAAACAATGTTGGTGTAATCGGCCAATTTTGCAGATTTACTAGAAGTTTTCAAATGAGTGTTTTACTGAGAAAATTAATAATTGTGACACTTAGAATAACATCATTGGCAATCTTTTTTTTAAAAAGAACATCCAATTATTATCTTTCATGTTTTGCGATGTTCAAATCGATATTACAGTTCTATTTGAAGATTTTGTAAAATGTTGAACAAAGCTGATTTGCTACATTAATTAAACGTAATGTTCAATAACAGATGATAAACGTTCTATCATCCACCACGAGATATCCAATTTTTTTAAGCAAGAATACCACACGATTTTCAAATGCCATATCGCGACTTCGTTTGTAAGCCGGAATCATCGACACACGACATTTACAAATCCATTCGTTGAACGTATCGTTTAGCATAATGTGTCTGGTGTTCTTCACAACACACCTTTGATTTTCTCGACATATGTTTTCTGTTAAAGTTTTTGCTCAAAATAGTTGAAAATAGTGACTTACTCTCAAGAAAAGTGACAAAGATGCTTTTAAAAAAGAGACTGAGACTTTTCAGTGACTAGCTTTAAAAAAAGTGACCAAGTCACTAAACAATGACTTCTTACCGCCTTGTGATCAATAATGCCATTTAAACTGATATGAATAAAGTTGAATCTTGTGTCGACTTTAATCCACAGAAATATTACTCTATGCCTAACACACTCAAAAGTTCCAATCAATGATCTAGATCATCATAAATTTCCGAGCCGTTCCCTGCCTATAGAAGCATTATTGAAAAAACAAACAAAGCCTCCGTGATAATCAATACTGATAACAGTTCACCCTTTACGAATGATACGTGTTACAAACTAGCTGCATGATACGAATTACAAACTAGCTGCGGTTAGCTTTTTTGTCGATAGGTTTGAAGTTCAAACTTTGAACCCACTACATTAGAGTTTTAAAAGTTGTAATTGTTAGACAGACGCCGCTAGCGATTTCATTCCAACAATTTTGACGGATCCAGTTTTCAAGGTGTTTCTTCGTCTAGAAGCGCAAGACCGATCCACCAGAGGCCTTGAGTTATTTGAAACCATTATTTTTTGCAATATCCCATCATGTATGAACCACGAAATAGCTTCGTTCGTTTTGCGAATTGAGCCCCTCTCTGACTGGCTGGTGATCGTGATATGCAAAACAGTTGCTGCCATTGTGCGTCGTGCTCAACGGCCCGCGAATAGCTCTCCTCTGCTGCCATGCCACTCTATTGTACTCTCTGCTGACACATTATGCACGAAATCGTTGCTGCCACTACTGTCCAGCGACTGAATGACTGGCCGTGAATCCACTAGCTACGTCATTTGACGTAGACATGTACAATTAGGGTGGTCCATTTTTGTATGAGAAAAATTAACCTGTTGTACCCCCTAAATATGTTCATTTGGTATCCCAGAAGATACTGTGAAAATTTAAGCGAAAACCGTTATATCTAATAATGCATCGACTTATTCCATACATTTAGTCGATTTTCTACGTACAAACTTCTAGCTTGTATAGCACCCCCTTGGAGTTGACGGATTCTGCTTAAATTATCTCAGTAGCTTCTAGGGTCCAAATGAACACACTTGGGGGCATAACATAAATTGTTTTGTAGTTCGTTCATTATGAGCCACCCTAATGTGCACACTACTGGCAGGGCACTACACTGAGTATTCCAAGAGCGGCACCGTGTTGTCAACATCATCAACGCACATTGCGTTTGCTGTTACCTTTTCGTGCACATACAGCACAAATGCATTGAATCGGTTTTCGGTGAACTACCTACCTAGAGAGAGAAGCCAAATCTATTACGGCATGGAAAAAGTGAGCGTTTCTGGGGACAGACACGGAGTCAACGATGGAATGGACCCATCGAGAAAGGGAAAGGAGGCCAGCTAGGCAGAAAATCGAACGCAATTTGGGTTGTTCGTATCATAACCCCTGCATTTTGGTTTTATCAATTCGGATGCAAAAGCAGTAATGTGTAACATGTATCTAAAGAGAGATTCGCCTAGCTGCTAGCTGTATAATGAATACCAGAACATGGCGCGCGCCACAAAGCATGGACAAATTATTTTGGAAAAATGGCTAAGTAATACTTCATTTTGATTACATTTAAACATCAACTATTTGAAGGTTTTCCGACTTGGAAAATATCATGACCTAGAAAACCCAGCAAGAAAAGCATTTAAAGATCAAACATATGGTTCTATGAATAAGAAACTTAAGAGATGGCTTGCAATCTCCAACACAAAGGGAAACACCTATAAAGGCCTCTCTTGAAGATTATTTGATTCCTCTTTCTGATGTTATGTCTATCATTAACTTCTTCTTCTATCTTCTATCTTTATTAACGAGATTTTTAGCCCTGGGCTAGTTCATCTCGGGACCAACGGCTTTACTTCCCTTCCGAAGGAAGACGTCACTGAAATTTTTAGTGACTATCTCGGGGATGGGATTCGATCCCAGGTCCTCGGCGTGAGAGGCGTGTGTTCTAACCACTACACCAGATCCGTCCCCTAACTCTATCATTAACTAGGTACCACAGATCTTCAATGTTATATTTTTTTTTCTATCTTTATAACCGATCTTTTCAACCCTGGGCTAATTCATTCAACGGCTTCACTACCCTTCCGAAGAAAGTCGTCACTATAACTCTTACGTCATTAGTGACTATCTCGGGGATGGGATTCGATCCCAGGTCCTCGGCGTGAGAGGCGAGTGTTCTAACCAAACCCATACACCAGGCCAATGTTATAAATTGGCTGATAAATTCAAAGAAATTATTGATGTTCTTCTGAATCTTAAAATTCCTACCAGGTTAATACCTGTCTCAGAAACTTCCAAAAATTGAAAAAGAGATATTGTTTCCAGTTTAACCTTAAGCCATGAATTCACAATACGCTGGCCGACTGTGCTGCTTTCCCCCAAACGCCCTTTTCTCCGAATGATCCGTTTCCCGAAAAGTGATGCCGTTCAGAAAAGTGCAATATTAGTTTCAATGACAGGGTGGTGATCAAGAAAGAACGATAAACATTCAAAAGTAGGATTGCTCATTCTCAACTAAACAAATGTTGCCAAAAATGCTAAGGACTGTGAAACTCGAAGGAAACGTCAATCTAATAAATAAATGTGCATTTATCTGATGATCAATCGATCAATCGAACGTTCACCATTGATTAATAACGGTACCGTCCAAGTCCTTACAGTCAGTTGGGATGTGGAAGGAATATGTGTTTAAAAATAATAACGATTTAACCAAATCAAAATTTTTGGACGAAAAAATCAAAACTATTTATTTCAAAATCTGATAGCTGTCTGAATCTGAACCTGTTTTCAGCAAACTTGTTCATCTCGTCAAAATGTACAGTTTTGCTGAAGTAAGTATCCATGAAGGAATAGATTCAATATGTTTAGTTATTAGAAATCGTCAAAAAATACATTCTACACAAATCGTTACTATTTTCGAACTTGTGGTTGGAAAAATTACTACTTCTGGCTGGAAAAATCATTATTTTCGAAGAACTGCGAAAATGTCATTCAAATCGGTCCATAAATGACTCATATATAACCCTCCTAAGTTGATCATTTTGCATGAAAAAAAAAGTTGCAAATGTTTTGTCCAATACTGTAGGTTCCACAGATCATTAATGCTATAAATTGGCTAAATGAATTTAAAGAAATTATTGATGTTCTTCTAAATCTTAAAATTCCCACCAGGTTAATACCTGTCTCAGAAACTTCCAGAAATTGAAAAAATGCGCTCCCAAAGATAATTCTTCCAATTCAACCTTAAGCCATGAATTCACAATACGCTGGTCGACTGCACTATTTTTCCTCAAACGTCGTTCTCTTCGAATGGCCAGTTTCCCCGAAAAGTGATGCCGTTCAAAAAGGTGCAACAATAATATTTAATGGCAGGGTAGTGAACTATGAAGAACGATAAACATTCAAAGGTACGAATGCTCATTCAAAACTAAACACATGTTGCCAAAATTCTAAGGACGGTGAAACTCAAAGGAACCGTCATTCAAATAAACAAAGGTGCACATGATGTCTGATGATCAATCGAATGATCGATCGATCGTTCACAGGCGCCGGCCAATCCTTGCAGTCAGTTGGGATGGGGAAGAACTATTAGTGTGTAATGATTATTGCTTCTAAAGACCGAGATGACCTCTGCATCTCCACAAGCACCACAAGAAGGGTGTTTATTAGTGAGAGAGAAAACAGGTCTGACCTTTGATCGGTGATGTGAACCATGGATAATAAGAAAAAATACGACTTAAATACCATACTTAAACTAGTTTTACATGTTTGCCTCGTCTTGAAAACATATTGGTAGAAGAATAAAAAATACGTCGACATCCATAATGTTGAGCTTATTCGAGGTTAGTTTAATAATGACCAAAAAAATATTTGTATTTGAATTTATATGGAATAGAAACAAGGGTTTATGTTGTCACTTGTAGTGACGAACCATCCAGCTTTTTTGAAAACTACTTAAAAGTAACGATAAAAATTTGTTATCATTAGCATGAAACAAGCTCACCAGTTGGCAATCCATCCTCGACTGAACACGAATATCTTTTCACAGTCGCACAACGCGAACCGGGTGCTTTACGAAGCACTGCCCAGCAAAACGCGCGGAACGAAACGAAAAAAAAAACTTTTTCATTTGCGCCACGAAAAAAAAAACGAACCGGCTTGCTTGGGCTTTCCGAAGCACTCTGTATAAAGTTATGGCAATGCAAACAACTTTTCGAGGGAAACGGGGTGTTCGAGGAACTGGCGTTCGGAGAAACGACATTCGAGGTAAAGTAGCACAACCTTGCATGCCAATTCCAATAGGCTTGTTTGGCGCACAAAATTAAGCGGAGGACCGCAGTTGGGTGATCACTGGTCTATGGAATACGACAAAAATTTCCCCAGAAGCTTGTCTAGAAATCCCTGTATATTACCCCAAGAAATGTCTTAGTCATTGCTCCGGGTATTTGCTACTCTTCTAGGAATTCATTCAAATATTTCTTAAAGTTATCAAAAGTATTGCTTCATAAGTTTAACTAGGATTTTTTACAAAGATTAATCCATATACTACTCCTAAAATTTCTTGATGATTTTTTAAAGATTCTTCTAAGCATTCGTCAAATAGTTCCACTAGTGAGACAACTTAAGTTGCTCAACAGATTTCTACAACTATTTTCCAGACATTTCTTTTCAGGTGAAACATGTCGGAATCCAAACGTCACTGGCACAATGGTCGGCTTGTGGCAATAATCTGTTGAAATGATGAACGTACAAAGTCAATCTTCTTATTTTAGTGCATAAAGCTAAAATGGAAAATTCACTGTGCGATCATTTGTGCCTTCAAAGTTTTGGTACATTATCGAATTTTGATTCTAAGCTGTTTCACCTTCATGTCTTGCGGCCCGCGTCATGTTTTGAAATCATTAAAACGACCCTCATTATTAATAAGATTAAGAACCACTGTCCTAGACAAATCTCCGGATGAAATTCCTGGAGAAACGCAATGAAAAATTTCTAGATGAAATAGTTGAAGTATCCGGTAGTAAAGAAAGTTTTGCAGGAATCTTTAGGAGACCTCTTAGAGAAATTCCAATCCAGAGAAAATCTGCGGAATAAATTCTGAAAAGTACTTGGAGGAATTCCTGGTGAAATATGTAGAGTATTTCCTAGGAAAATCTAAGGCTTGAAAGAATTACTTCAATAGCTTGGCAAATAACCGGAAAAATCGGCGAAGCAACCACTATAGGTAGTCTTGAAGCATTTTTTAGAAAAATCCAAAAAAAATGGAAACCTGATATTTTTATAACTCCATGAATAAACTGGCTGTCATCAAAACCTATATGAATCTTGGCTAAGCAGGGAAAATTCCTTATGAAATCTTTGGATAACAACTAAAAAAAATCTGGAAGATTGTCTGAAAAAGGACAGAGAAATTTTTTAGACGAGATCATGGGAAACCTCTGAAATTACTGAAGGTATCATCGTTGATCTCCTGAAGGTTTTGCTGCATTAAATTCTAAAGGAGATATTGCCAGAAGAGATGGGAGAGTTGCTGTAGGAAGCTCTGGGCAATTCTGTAGGTATCCGTGGATGAATACATATCTCAAGAGGTTCTACAATTCATGTAGCTCATTATGTGGAGAAATTTCTGAATAAAACGTGAAGTTGTCACATTTACGCATTCTACAAGAATCCACGCAGCAATGTCTCTGATGGTATTTTTTTTTTCAAAAAAATCCTTTTTTTAAAATGTCACATAAGGAAGTACTTGAACGAAATAAGCAGATGTTTTTTTATTTCATTACTCCAAAGAGTTTTTGAAGAATTGGCGTGCAATAAAAACAGTAAATTATAATTATAAATTCCTCTTCTGGGGATTTCGTTTATTTATTATACCAGAAATTTATCGAGAGATTTCTCTTGCACTTTTTCCATGGATTGAACAAAATTTATCCATATTCGTGGATTATGTAGCAGGGATTACCTCAGAAAATTTTACAAGAACATTCGTTCAGCAGTACTTCTTCTTCTTTATGACATTATGTCTCAACTAGTGCAAAGCCGTTTCCACAGCTTTTAGAACACTTATTAACTGTTCCACAGTTATTAACTGAGAGCTTTCTTTGTCAATTCACAATTTTTGAGGCAAGCACGAAGATACTTTAAGAGACTGGATTGGTAGTCCAATGACTGTAGCTATTGCTTTATAAGTAGAGGTTATGGGTACTCAAGCACGTCCCTTTCCTCGTACTTCATAGTTTGATAATCTATCACTTAGGTACTTCTTTCTCTCAATATTCTCATATGCGTTCATAGCTATTCCTAGAAGTAGAAACGACAACTATTTAAAATAGGGGTTTTAAGTTTAGTTCAATTGGGAATTAAAAAAAATAAAAAATGAGGTTTTCCCATAGTCAATTTTTGCCAAAATTGAATCGCGTATTTTGTATAAACATTCGAATAGGCTCAAATTTTTACAAGTTGTTTAAAATCTTAAATTTTTCAAAAGCATTTTGATCAGGTTGGATACATTAGAATGCATGTTGCTTGGTAAACTATAAGTAAATAACAATAAAAAGCACTCACCATTGTCGTTCCACTAAGTCCCGGCATTGCCCTTCGGTCCGCGAAGCCTCGTTGTCCACCGAACAGGTTGCTCCTCGCGTTCGCCCCACTGGATGCGGACGAGTTCGTGGAGGAAAGCTGCTGGGACTGCTGCTGGGAACCGTTGGTACTAGCACTAGAGGTGGCAGGGTTCGTACTACTTCCGCCGACCACGCCACTTCCGCCGCCACTGCTGGAACCACCGCTTGAAGCTGCACCACCACTTCCACCGTTTCTCGACCCCACGGTGCCCGGTGACAGCTGCGGGGGTTGACTCTGGCCACCCTGACCCACCGGCTGTTGCCCCTGTTGCTGCTGCTGCTGCTGTTGTTGCTGCTGCGAGTGAGGTGGCTGACTGCTCCCGAAGCTCCCTGCTCCCGTTGCTGCAGTTGGAAACATACCAGACGTTGGTGTGACATGGCCCGATAATGAGCTATTACCGAAACCACCCGCAGTACCTCCTCTCCCACTCAACGATGCACTACTTGGTATACTTCTCGGAGGCTGTTGGAAATTCAAGTTTGCCATAACCTGCCGGGTCGCATCGTTTCCAATAATCGCAGGGAAAAAGGGTTCATGTTTTGTTCCATCCGTAGCAGCAGCAGAAGCGTCGTTGTAGTAATCGTGGTTGATGTTGTATCCGACATCGGTAAAGTTTCGTTTGGAGTTGTCGATGTCGTCGTCATGGCGTGAATCGAAGTAGAACGCGCGTATGGAAAGAGAAAAGTAAAGAAGGAAAAACTTGAATTAATGCACTTCTTCTCAAGATTCGTTTGTTTCATCGTGATGCACAAATACACAGAGGGCTGCATCGTTTTCCTAATTGCAGGGCTGGTAACGAACGTATGTCTTAAAAAAATAGGAACCTCAGACACCTTTTATACGTGAAAAAGGAACCAAAAAGAGACAGAACAGGAACTAGAAAAACAAAAGGATACCAAACAGGTATCAGAATTTGAGATCTCTAGTAAGGATTTCTCAGGAAATCCGACCAGACATTTGTTAAAGGATATTTCGGCCGGCTAAGTGTCTCGAAAATAGGAACTTTGGAAACTCCTTGCTTGAAAAAATGCCAAAAAGAGACCAACACAGAAACTAAAAAAACTAACAAGTACCAATAAAAAGCTGCAGGAACTAGGAAATAAGATAATTACACAGCGTAACAAAAATTACATTTTTGCGTGTCTCAAGGATCAAATTAAGTGTCTCGAGTAGATTTGGGGTTGCTGAATCTGATGCCATTTTCAGAAATGTTCCAGCACGTCACAATTTTTAGCTACAGGTCGCCAAAGTTTTATAAAACACTGATTTTATTGATGTTTACGTGAAATTTAAAGTATAATTAATCAAACTTTTTTGCGATCTAATCCACCAAGCATTTTATTTTGCACTTAAACTTTTATTTAAAATATAATTTGGTAGAAATTGCACGAATGAATTTAGATTTAACCGGTTTTTTCGACATGCTTGCTGTCTCCATATAAAATTCTTCGTTTCTCTTATATGGGAAAATACAATACTTTTTTAAACCATCAAAAAATAACTTTTCCGCATCAGAAGTAATATAAACTTTTCGTATAAATGTTGTAATACACATAAAGTTTGGATTCTGTGGCAAATTAAGCAAATAAATTGTCTTACAAGCTGACAAACTTGCATGCAAGTTGGCTAAAATAGTCATTTTTTGCATTTTAAACAGCCAATATCTCATAAACTAGACGTGCTATGATATTTTTGAAAACGGCAATGGATTCAGCAACCCTTAATTGAGTGAATAGCAGTATTTTGGTGCTTGAGACAAAAACGTATCCCACAGTGTTATTTAAGAGAATCTTAAAAATACATTTCTCTAATAATATTTTTAGAGAATTCCTCATAACAATACGACAAGTATTACTGCTGGTATTTCTTTATGTATTTCTTTCATTATTTTTTCCAAGAAACTAGAAAAAAAAGATTCCTCTTAAGAATGCTTGAGGAGTTGATCCAGAAATTGTTCGAGTAATTTCCCAATGAAGTTCAAATAATTTTAGTAGACATTTTGCCAGGGCTTTCTCTAGGGAAATAAAAAGAATTTTTTCAGATTTTTTTTTGAGTTTTTATTTGTTCTCGGGAGGTATTTCAGAAGGAAAATCTAAACTAACATTTGAAAGACAAAATTTCGAAAGGACAAAAGGTAGAAATGACAAAAGTTCGACCTTTTGTCATAGATTTTGTCAAACTAGTCACGTTAGGGTATCTGACGGTTTTACTGGAGCCTCTAGAATTTTGTACCATGATTGACAGTGAAAAAATGACATTAGATACCATATTGCTATAACAAAATATATTCTAGAAACCTTGCTTTAAAAATAAAGACTCTTTAGTGACTTGCATTAGAATAGTGAGCAAGTCTCTAAGAATAGACATGTTACCAGCCCTGCAATTGCACAAATCGGCCCTTGCACAGACTAACTGAACGCTCGCGAGTTCCCAAGAGACATCGTAGCAGCGTTTATGGCCTACGAAAGGAAGCATGGGGAGCCCATCAAAGCGCAAAAGAGTCAGAGAAACCAAAGAGACAGCAGGGAAGCCAGAAAGAATTTCTTCTATCGGACAATGGGATCTCAACATCACTTCGAAGGCCATTGTGTTCAAATTTCTTCTTCCGAACCGTACTCTCTTGTTTTCTCCGTTTTGATGGGTCGTCTGATGGGGGTGGTTGGTAAGTGCACAACATAGGGGCGAAATAAATTGCGCAAACTAAATGCATCGAAACAATTTATTCGCTCGCAACGACAACGAGCAAAGAAGACAGTGTTTTAGGCCTTCCACTCACAAACCGTGAAGTATCCATACTTCACGCAAGTTTCTTGTTTCGCTCACTGTCATTTTAAACAAGTTTTGCAAGATGTAGTAATATAATTTGACAAATACCGTTCTTGACAATTTGGCTTAAACTATGTTTTGTATCTTTAATTTATCATACGAAAGAACTGACGACACTTGCGGTTTTATAGCTGAAGAGCCTTAGCATCTGACTATATACAACACAAGTTTTACAGCTAAAATGTCAAAATGTTTGAAGTAAAAGAAGTAACTGAAAATTGTGCCGAAAACCCATACATTGCATATACTTTTATGTTGAGTTGAATGAACTGAAACAAAGTGGAATTTGTCAAAAAGTTAAATATTTCTCAGTTAGAACCGAACTCATGACTCTCAATTCACTAGACAGGTACGATACCAAGAACGCCAGGGCGCCGTCCACAAATTACGTAGAGCATTACGGAGGAGGCAGAGAGTTCAAGCGTTACGCCTCATACAAAGAAATGAAATTTTTCACACAAAAAAGCGTTATGGGAGAGGGGGTTGAAAATAGAGTTTTCAATCCCGGGAAATGAGATTTCCCGGGATTCCCGTTTCCCGGGAAATGATTTTCTTTTTCCCGGGATTCCCGTATTTCCCGGGAAGCTCTGTCTCAATGAAGAATTGAGCATATATAATCAAGTAAACTATTATTAATAAATGCATATATTTTTGACGATATGTTTTTCCAAGAAAGTTCATATGCAATACAATATAAAAGAACTTTCGAGGGATTTATTCCATGATTTGAGTATGTTTATAGACTTTTTTTATTTCTATATTTTTGTTGCTTTCTATACGAGCTCGGACCTCGTTGATCCATCTCGCTTACGGTTTCTTTTAAATGTAGCAGTCACAATTTTTAGCGAAAGGCTCTAGTTGGTTTTTATTATAGTGTTTGAAATGATTGATTAGGGGTCTATTTTATAAGTCGAGTCGATCAAAAACGACTCGACTGGAGTCACTGTCGACCAAAAAATTTCGCTCGACACGACTCTGTCACTCGAATTATTCGACAGCTGTCCATTCTATGTGACAGGATTAATATGGTAGTCGATGGGTGACTTCTGAAATATGCATGCCTACTGTGTTCGACAGTGACTGCAGACGATTCACATAAAATGGTTCGATTTACATGAATAGACTCCTAAATGTTGGCAAGTATTATTTGAATTTAAGATGATTTGTCTAGCATGACCTGATGAAGGCTTCAACTATCAAAAAACGAAGCCAACAGATTTTTTGTAGAAACATAGATAAATTACTCACAAATAAGAGAAATAATCGTGCTTATTTACTGTTCTAAAATATAGGGGTTCATTTTTAAAATCGAGCAATCTCAAGTGACTCATCTGTACTCATTGTCGATCAAAGTAAGCATGCATATTTCAGATGTCACACGTCGACTGCCATAGTAATCCGGTCACATAGAATGACAACTGTCGAAAAACTCGAGTGACAGAGCCGTGTCGAGCGAATTTTTTGGTCGACAGTGATTTCTGTCGAGTCATTTCGATCGACTCGACTTATAAAATAGGGCCCATAATATACATTAAATATAAAAAAAAAACAAACAATCGCATCCAATTAGCTTAATTTACAGGTTTTAAGGATTTCCCGGGATCCCGGGAATTCCCGGGAAATGGCAATTTTATTTCCCGTTTCCCGGGAAGTCAAATCCCGGGAAAATTGAAAACTCTAGTTGAAAATACGTAATAAATGGGCGATGCCTTGGGAACATGAGTACGTATCCCCTAGGGGAATCTTCCCCTAGGAATTTATCCAAGATTTTTGTTTATGATTTCTTCGAGAATTTATTCAGGCAAAACTCTAAAGATAACTCCTGGGAATTTTTCAAATGTTTCTATAGAATCTTCAATGAATTCAGAATTCAGGGCTAGTAGCGACTAATAAGCGGTTTCCTCACCACCGTTTAGGCCTTAAACCTGGTTTAATCGTATGGGTAAACGAGGTTTACGGCTTAAGCGAAGGTGAAGAAATCGGCCCTAAGTGTCTTAAAATAGGAACTTTAGAGACCGCAAGCTTAAAAAAGAGACTAAACAGCAACCAAGGGATAAGAGTTTTTACAAGAACTTTTCAGGGAAACCAGCTAAATGCTTCTCTACAGATATCCAATAAAAATTTTTTTGGTTATTATGACTTCAAGAATTCGAATTTATTGAATTATTAATAGGCTAACGGCCTTCTTAAGAAATTCCTTCGTAAATTTCATGTAGGATACCTTCACCCGGTCGAGGATCTTTTCGGGTTGGAAATTTTCTCGACTTCCCAGGGCATTAAGTATCTTCGTACCTGCCACACGATATACACATGCAAAAATGGTCATTAGCATAGAAAGCTCTCAGTTAATAACTGTGGAAGTGCTCATAAGAACACTAATCTGAGAAGCAGGCTTTGTTCCAGTGGGGACGTAACGCCAGAAAGAAGAAGACTAGAGGAGTCTCCGAAATTATTCCAGGAGATATGACTGAACAAATAACTAGAAGAATTCCTGAAGCTTTTCCTCGAGGAATCTGATATTTCTGTAGCTTTAGCAATTTTGCACAAAAAGAAGAACAATATTGGCTTTAGATACTATTTTGAATATTCCGGGCTGCAAATCTCGTTAATAAAGATAATAATAATAATATTTTCAATAAATTGGATTTATCCAGTGGACTTCTTCCAAGAATTTTGTTCACCACTTTGTCAAAAACCGAACCATTGCTTTATCTTACTATTTTTGCAAAAAAAAATACTGGGATTTCTGAATGCTGAAAGAATTTCTGGTGCTCATACTTGAAAAATCTGAAAAAAAATCCTTAAACCTTTCGACATTCCTTCGATTCCTTGCATGATTTTTCGAATTCTTGCTGAGATTCTATGTTCATGTTTCGAGGGACGTTACCGGATTTTTTTTTTAATGCTTTTAGGAACCCAGATAGTAATAGCGGTAAGCGCGAAGCCATTCAGCAAGGCCAGGCTGAGGATCGTGGGTTCGAATCTCACAGCTCGAGTATTTTTCGGGTTGGAAATTTTCTCGACGTTCCAAGAAGTATTTTCGTATCTGCCACAATATATAACTGTAGAAGTGGTAATAATAACACTGAAAAGCAACAGTGTTGCATTTGAACGCGTTCAGTTTGCGTTCCAGTTCAAACCTTTAAACGAGCGATCAAGTAGGCTTAAACATTGAGCAGTTCAAAAAATTGAACCCGTGCGAGCTGAAAATTGAACGCGGAATGAAAACTGTCATGGCACGGCAGGCACCCGACATATTCATTGCGGAAGTTTTGCAAACATGTTAATAAATATTTAAGGTTCCATATATGTGTAATAATAGGAATTTAATATGTACTGATAAAGTTTTTTTTTCGGTTATTAGCTTCAGTGTGCATTTTGAAGTGAACGGACCGTTCATGAGCAGGTTCAGAATATTGCACAAGAGTTCAATGTCTACTAGGTTCTCGTGTAAAATTAGAACGCGTTCAGTTCACTTTTGGCTCGCGTTCAGTTCAAAATGCATCACTGAAAAGCAGGGGACGTAACGCCAAAGAGAAGAAGATTTTTCTAATCTTATATAAAGTATTTTTATGATATCTTGAGAAATTGTTTATATAAATCACGCGTTTATCAAATTACATGCGACCACTGTTGGTTGCAGAGGATTAGCCCTGCCGAGGCTGGTCCCTTGTAACATTGTTTAAGTCGGCTAGGAGGAGCAGTTTTAGCGGGTCGTCGTTGGTGCGTCATCCCCGCTTTCCCTGAGTTACCTTCTCAGGGGATCTGTTTGCAGATTTTCCCCTTGGAAAAAAAGCGACCACTTTAACAAAATTTACATAGATTTTAATATTATTCTACACGTATGCATTCCTATAGTTTTATATCTTGTCTAAAAGTTGTTTAAAATGGGTCTGATTCAAAATTATCAGAACGGTAGAAAGCCATTTAATATGAAAAACCAGCTACCAAGGAATCGTTATGAAGTTTCCATATAAAAATGTGCTATAGAGGGCAGAAAGCCGAAAATAACCATTTTTGCGTGCGAAATCATAGAAATAGTAGAAAATTGATGGCTTTCACTGAGAAATCAAAGAAAATTCCACAAAATCTTCTTCAATGGATCAGGTAAAAAAATTTATAATCGTGAAATCTGAATGAATGTTGTAGCTTTGATAGCATGGTAATATCACTTAGAGACGTATCAATATGCAAAAACTATAACAATCACCGAAAAATCACCGGTCTGAAAATATCATTAAGTTGTATAGAGCATAATGTATGATCGTACATGTCAACCAATTTATTGTTTGTATAAACAGACAAACATTAGTCTTGAATCTAATAGAAAATCTATAATATTAAACAGATGAACATTTGGCACTTTGTATAAAATCTTCCTTGTTTTTTCTGTTTTCCAATAACTGTGGAAATGCTGTTAGAATACCTAGCAAAGCATCAAGATCTGCTTTAGTGAAGGTTGATAAGAGAAATCTACGATGAACTGACAATTGAGCCTGGATCCAGATTTTAAGATTTTTAAAACCCTTGAACTAAGTATTTTTAAAATCAATTTAAAATTAGTATGGAAATCACTTTTTTTGCAATTTCGCATCGTAATAGGCTGTTTTTCATCCCGCCAATCTGTTATGATACGGTCTACTTTCCCGCAATGAACTATGCAGTATCGTAATAGTCATTACGCAACTGAAATCGGTTGCAAAATGATTATAACGCTACGCTTGAGTTGCGTAATGAATCATTACACAGCACTTTGAAGAAATTGGAAAATCATGATTCAGATATGATATCAATAATAATAATAATACCCTAATAATGATAATACCCTCAACGAAATAGCAAAAAAGTTGTAAGCAACTCGCTGTAGAACTGATTTTTACAGCACTCGTCGTAATTATCCAACTTGTTCAACATCATTCTGCAACGTGTTGCGTAAACTACTATTGAAAACTCTTCAGCGACTTTTGCTAAGGGACGAACTGTCATTACGTGAATTGAAAAGTCATTTAGTCTATAGATTCTGTTTTTAATCTTTTATTACATCAAAATTAAGATATTGAAGCGTAATAAAATTGTGTTATATTAAACAAAATTTGTTTAATATAACACAACAACATTTAATGTTCTTTTTTGATCAAGCTACAAGAAACCGTAACCTTTTAACCCCCAGGGCTAAAAATCTCGTTAATAAAGTCAAATCAATCAATCAATCGTAACCTTTTCAAAAGGATATTTTTCTTTATGTTTACCTCCAAGAATATACCGGCACATGGTATACAGCGAAGAGAAAAAAGACGATTCAAACCTGAAATCTAAATATCAACACTTGTATACATCCCAGTTGTAGCTCTGAAATGTCACTGGAATAGTGTGTGACTTGACCTTTTAAATCATCATTTAGGCTGGAGTTTAAAAATATATGGATGTGCTGTTAATGGATATATGGAAAAATGTTAATGTTTTCGCTTTGGAATTAACCTTGGATTATATAAAATCTCGCGTAACTTTTCGAAAGGACCTGTCTAACACTTAGGGAATCTCTACACTTTAATCAATAACTGAGTCTCATAAACCTATTCTGTCGCGTTTCCTTATGAGACGACATTGTTTTTCGATCCATAGTGAAAGCTTTGACATTGCACTGTTATAATCAAAGAGAGCGAGTGAAGGGAATATCTCTCATTGTTATATAGGTCCTTTATTAAACTTCAGCGAGAAATGTTTTCAACCAGTCAAGGAACAATTCAGTAGTACGCTTACAAGGACTATCACCTTGACAAGAGGTCAATTTGTGTTAACTCATGCTAACTCTGATTCTGATTATGTACTCAAATTCTCAATTCTATTATTTCAACTTTCATTTATTACGAAGCTGACAGGGATGCTCATAATGCATCGATAGTAATCGTAATCATTCTTTTGTGTACGATATGGTGAGCTCTCATTGTTGGAACGAAATTTCATTGTTGGAACGAAGTACATTGTAATACCAATAATAATGTGAAGTGTAATTCTCTAAAATCAATTAGACAAAGATCTTAAACTCTTGATTCATTTCAAATATGTAAGAAGGAGGAAATACCAATGTAATCGAGATTCTATAATAAACATTATATCAAGGGAAGGGGCCTTCCTTAGCCGTGTGGTTAGAGTCCGCGGCTACGAAGCAAAGCCATACTGAAGGTGTCTGGGTTCGATTCCCGGTCGGTATAGGATCTTTTCGTAAAGGAAATTTCCTTGACTTCCCTGGGCATAGAGTATCATCGTGCCTGCCACACGATATACGAATGCGAGAATGGCAACATTGGCAAAGAAAACTATCAGTTAATAACTGTGGAAGTGCTCATAAGAACACTAAGCTGAGAAGCAGGCTCTGTCCAAGTGAGGACGTAATGCCAAGAAGAAGAAGAAGAAGAAGATCAAGGGAACGTTTCCAATAATATGAAAGCTTATGGTGATGATGGAAATGTATACATCTTCATAAAAAATCTTCCAGAAAATAGTTTATCGTTCTTGTTCGATACATTTGACAAATGTTTCCAGTGGCATATTTCCTAAATATGGGAAATGCAAACCTTGTACTAATAAAAAAAAACATATAAATCCTACTTTTGCATCTAGCTGCTGTATAATCAACTTACTTCCTTTTGAAAAAGTAATTTTTCATTTCGAATGATGATTCTACATCAACTAAATGAATGTTTGAAGTTGGACTAAAGTTACTAAAATACAAATTCTTATATTTTGATCGTTTATATAATATGAGATAATCCTATTTACACATCAATAAGAGTAGATTAACGACATAAGCTATTTAGATAATTAGTCTGCATTGAATTGTATCAATTTTGCAATGATAAAAACAGAGCTCTTAAGCCTTCTGTTCAGTAAATAACAGCGTTAGCATTTACTACTTAAACTAACTTGGAGAATTGCATACTCACACGGTGTCTATCTGTCTACCTCGCCATCGACAATCTGATTCCATCCGCCAACCAGCCATTCCAGAGACCGACCAAACCAGATAATGGCAGAAACGACCGTTTAGAAGAGCTAACATACATCTTTCTTCAGTCAGCTAACAGAGCACTGTCAATCAGAGTATGGTTAGCTAACAATTGTTTCCGTTTTACAATCCATTGTGACCTTTTCTGCAAATCCAGTGCACGTGTTAGTTTGCAAGATAGAGAGCACATTGTGCATTGGAAAGCTTAAACTGTTGTTAAATATCCACGCTTAGCTTTAGCATGACGAGGAGACGCTAGATGTTTTCTTTGCTCTGGGAAAACGGCCCGCGAAAGGTGGGTTTGGTGTGAACCCACTCAAACGAGTTAAATGGCTGCATAATTAGTTCGTTGGACATGGAAAGGCTAATGGAGTCTTGCGTTACAATGAATCTATTTTGAGCGAGAAAATTAAAATTATTAGAAAAGTCTTTCAGAACCAAAAAACAAAATAAAATAAAAAGAAAATATTAAAAATCACTAGTAAGGCGAGCAAATACTTTTAACCTCTTGACAGATAGCTAGGTCTATTTCGTCGGCAACTTATAGATTTCTTCATTGTCGAGCACTCAACACTGAAGAAGTCTGCAAATAATAGGCTTATCTGTCAAAATAAGCAACATTAGAGTTTAAAGGCATTTGCTCGCCTTACTATTGATTTTTAGTATTTCATTTTTTTCTTTTGCAAAAACAAAGTGATTCTTTAAAGTTCAATTAGTAGCTTTCTTAAACATACTCTAATAATACCTCAATAAATTTGAAAAAGTGTAGTAAAAAATCAACTTTCTTATTTGTTGACATTATTGTATACCATGTTATTTGAACGATATCTCGAGCAAACCATCAGGAAGTATCAGGAAGTATCAGTATCAGAGTAGTAGTAAAAAAACTGAATTCATGGCACCTACGTTTATAACTCTTAAATCTCTTAACAGTAGCCTATGGAGCAATTTTAATGCAGTTAAAACACCTTAATTGATATGCAACAAATCTCGCTATCAATTTCCATTCAATCATTATAAACGTTTTTCTTACAAAAACACCCTCACCCCAACTTTATCCGATCAGAATCTTTCAGATATTCCTTCGAAGAGTTCTTCAAGAGTGCATTTGATGATTCTTTTACGGACTTCCTAAGCAATTCCCTCAAAAATTCAACTTGATTTTCTCTCAGGTTAACGCCAGACATTACCTCTGAGCTTCCGCATGGAAATCCTTCAGATTGTTTTTTTTTTGTCAAGAAAACCTCGAATCCTCCAGAAATTCTTCCATTTATTCTTCTATCGACTTACCAAGGACTTCATTCAAGATTCCCGTTTAGGCAAAACGGTTTAAAACATATTTGACTCCTATTTGCTGATGGCAAGGAATGCTTTAAATAAAATTGATAATTACACTGTTGTACCAGTAATTTGACACTCTAGTAGTGAGCCCCTAATATCATTCCAATTATTACATTGTTGAGCTGAGTCGCTTTATGTTTGCTTCGTCAAAAATTCATGGTGTTCTACAGACACCATGAGCGTCAAAAGCGTTGAGAATTCAAATATTTGTTTTATCCAGAGATTTCTTCTGATTCCCTTCAAAAATTACAGAAACTTCTGTAATTTCTAAAGTAATCACTTGATGAACTCCAGCAAGCATCTCTGAAAGAACTCCTGGAGTTTGGTGAAAGTATTGGAAGATTGTTGAGGCAACTTGCTGAGATAATTATAAGAAAATAATCAATCGAATCTCCGGATAATATTGCAGGATTTTCTGAAAAAAAAAATACTTGAAATGTGTGATGATCAGAGTAATTGCTGTAGTATTTACTGTTGTGAAACTTTAAATGTACTTTAAAAGAATCTCTGCTGCGTTCTACGCATATTGTCCCGCGGTCCATAAGGATCACATAGAACACGAGACAATATCTAGGGCAGTATGGAGATTTTAATTGAGAAACAACTTGAAAAATGCAAGGAAGGATTGCAGAAGTAAGCCAAGGGTGAAATGCAGAAAAAGTCCCAAAGAAATTTCTAGAGGAACATCACAAGGAATTCCAGGGCTAATTTATTGATGATTTCTTGGAAGTTTTTTATAGGCTTCCTCGATTAATCTTCAGAGGAATTTTTGGAGCTAATCCTGAGAGAAATCGTGAATAAATGTAAGAATTGTTGATCTGAAAAAGCCTGGAATATAATGGAAAACTTCAGAATACCTGTATAGTTTTCTGGAAAAATCCCTAAAAGAATTTATTCGAAAACTTTTGAATTAACCTTTGTGAATTTTCATGGAAAAACAATAACAACTGGATAAATTGATGAAATTAATGGAAAAATATCTGGGGATAGGCTTAAGATAGTATCTGGGGGAATTTTAAGAGTAATTCACGTGAAAACTACCGTGAGTAGTAGCCTTGAAATGATCATGGATTACCTGGAGTGAATTCTGAAGACATTTCACTAACCATTCCTTGAAAATTTGCCGCAGTAATTTCAGAGAATATTGTTAGAGTAATCTCTTGAGGGATTCCTGGAGAAATCCCTGAAAGTATCCAAGAAGGAATCTCTGGGGGAATCACTAAAGGAATTCCTGAGATTTTTCCTCGAGAAATCTAGTAGGGGAAGTGGTTGTAAAATGAACAGGGGTGGTAAAATGAACACCGTGCCTTTTACCGAGAAAAAAACAAATTTCAATGAATTTCTATCACGCACGGACGATTTAGAGCATAAATCTGAGCATTCAAGTTGATACGTAGGTCAATTGAAGTGAAACTATCAACGAAATCTAAGATTTTAGAAAACCATGTTTGAAAATTAGAACTGACGTAACGTTTAGCTCGGAAGACTTGAGGTTTTTCAGTGAGGTTAATATCGTCATGATATGATGTCAAATCTGATACCGTTAGAATTCTTTTTGAATGGGTTACAATCATTAAAGGATGTATATTCGGTGGGGCAGTGAAAATTTTCAGAAATATTTGTTTTGCTCACGTTTTTTGCATTTTAAAATATGTGAAAATTTAGCTATTTTAGTCTGAATCCACGTCGCAGCTGTAGATTATATCCCTATTTTTGATGTTGTGCGATAGAATTAAACAAATTCCTCATTTTTCTATCAGAAACAAGATGATTTCCTTAAGGTGTTCATTTTACCACCCCTTCCCCTAGGAAATTGCTGAAGTTCTATTAAATATCATTGAAGCAGTGTTGTAAAAAACTCAAATTCTCAGAATTAACTCCTGATATTTTTAATGCGTGAGTTGTCAACTACGCAGCTCAGCAGTCAAAAAATGATGGATGAGTTGGCTCATCTGTTTGATTGATTGCCTCAAACTTCCTGCATACTACTGTGCAGAAACAAACCAAGATATGGCCATTTCTCCGGAATCGGTACTGGCAGTGGGTCCAGATTGTAATCAAATAATTTATCCACTCAAAAAATTGGAAACGAGTCCTGGACCGATTTGGCCATACATGGCGCCGCCAGGTGCCCCGGGGAAAATGCGCCATGGGGGACATATCGGTATTAACCGTATTAACAGCAAAACATGTCATGTGACTACTGTGACCACCAGATGTCCCCGAAAGAACCTGTGATTGGGGGAAATTGTATTTCAATGTCAAAACATATCTAGAGACCTCTCATTCTTCATGTCTTGTCTTGGATAGGTTATTAAAATTGTTTTTCTATTAAAATATCTACAGATTTAAATCTTTAATTCTGGTAGTCAAATCCATTTTTACAGTAGTTAGAATCTTCACAAGTGATGCAATCGTCATACAACGCTGTTTCTGTTCACATTTTTTTGTCATTTCATGTCTCTTCAGAATTCTTAATAGGACGCTGATCAGAAGCCTCTCAGGATTCACAAGAGAAATTTTGAAAAGTATCGCAGCTACAAATGCTGTCTGAGTAGACCATCGTATGCCGTGTTCGTTTTAAGAACTGAGTCGATGATCAAAACGTAAACAAACAAACGTAAAACGAGTTTGACCAATTCCAACGTACAGTTAGTGTAGTTAGTTAGTTCAATCAAGAAAATTTACACGAACATATGTTCACTGTATTCCATGCTCCAATCGAAACACAGAAACAGAACTGTTTGTGAAATTTCGATGATGGTGATGATTACGATGACGGATGCTTGGTGGTTTAACGGTGGTTTAGTAGGGTTCAAAACTTCAAAGGCACAAATCTCGCGAAGAATGCATCCAACAACAGTGCACTTTTTATTTTGGTATTGTGCACTTACAGAAAGCTTAAAATAAGAAGATTGGAAACGTTTGCCAACTATTTCCCCAGATTAGTGCCTTTGAAAACGTGAGTAGGGGCACAAGTCGGCCATTGCGCAGGCCATCTTTGGATACCGAGATGTTTCACCTTAATAAGTCTAACTCGCTATAGAGTGACGAGGAACATCTATTGATGCTGATTTCACTGTTTTTCTGAATTATTCTTCCTTACGTCTTTACGCGTTACGTAGCTTGCCTCTCAGCTTATCGTTCTTATGAGCACTTCCACAGTTATAACCTGTAAGCTTTACGAAGACACTTAATGCCCTTGGAATTTGAGTCCTTTAAGAAAAGATCCTCGATCGGAGGGATTCGAACCCTCGACCCTCAGCTTGGTCTTCTTCAATAGCTGAGTGTCAATTGTGTACCGAATTCAGGGTGTCTACTCGTTTACCGAAATGAAATTCCCTGATATTTCCAGGTTTTTCCAGGTCTTGGAAAAAAATTCTCCAAAATGCATAAATGATTGACGAATAGTTAGTTTTAAATGACAAAAAATATATTTTCAAAGAAATTATGTAAAAGAAATAAAGTGTTTTTCCTTTCTAGAAACTATCTGTTTTGTTCTAAACGTTTAAGGTGAAGATGAATCGAAGCCAAACTTCAAATTTTCAAGAGCACAAATCTGGAGAACCGAACACCCGTTAGAGCTGAAAACTTAATCGATTGGTCACCACCTGAGACGAGACTCGCGAAGTCGGTCTTCTTTTTCTGTGATTGCTGAGTTTTTTCGTTATTCCACTTTGTGTTTATACCAATTATGCGCATGCTGTTCAAATCCTCACATGAACCTCTCAGCAAAAAATGTTCGAGTTTGCATCACATCGAATCATAAATAGCCGTTTGAGTGAAATTTCATGCCAGCAAACGTAGCAGACATTAGAAATAATCAATCTTCTGCTTAGATTTATCAGCATCTTTGGAGAAAACTGCTCCGCCGACTGAGGTTTTTAATAACAGTTTACTTTGAACACAATACTTTTCACTTTTTCAGCCATAAAAACGGTGGCTGCATTTGACGTTTCGTGAGAGGGGAATCTGGGCTGCATATGACGTTGATATTTTTCCTCTTCGCGAGTCTCTCTCAGGTCACCACCAGCTAGTGACCAATCGATTAAGTTTTCAGTTTAAACGGATGTTTCGTGCTCCAGATTTGTGCCCTTGAAAATTTGAGGTTTGGCTTCGATTCATCTTCACCATAAGCAACATAGGAAAAACAATTCGAAAATATTATTGATTTTTACTTAATTTCTACAAAAAAAACTAGAATGTTTATCAACTGATCTGAAAATGCTTTTAATCATCAAAGTCAGATATTCCCCAGTCTATTCGATCTTAAGGAAAAAATAACCTTTCGTTTAAAATGAAATTAAGATTTATGAACATCAGCGACATACCCAGAATATTTCTCTGTAAGACATTTTGTATTTTTTCGTTATTGACATATTGGAAAAACCTGGGCTGGTAGCGACTTATCGTCTTGAAAATAAGAACTTGAGAGACCTCTTGTTTGAAAAAAAAATAAACAATTACGAACCAAAACGAGGTCTTACTTACATGAATTATGAGTACAAAAAGCAACCTAGCAGGAACCACGACATGAGAGTTAGATTCCTAAGTTGAACAGACATTTTTAAAAGACTATTTATAAGACTTTTTTTGGAATTCCTTGTGACATTGTGGATCACGAACTTTCTAAGTAATTCTTCCAAAAAAATCGTTTTACCTTTAAAAATTCAATCTAGATTTTTTTACAGAAATTACTTTGAAGATTCCATAAAGAATCCTTACAAAGATCGTTTCAGACATTTTTCAATTATGCATCAAATTCTCCAAAAAAATATTCCATTGATTTCCCTATGACTTTCTCCAGCATTCCCGATTTGGAGGGCACCTTCAAGAATTCAAAACTCCTTCAGAAATCCTTCCAATTTATTTATTTAATTACTCAAGGAGGTCTTCAAAGAATTTTTCTAGTAATTCATACAGGAATGTCTCCAGAGAAACGTCAAGAAAATTTTTCAGATTGTTTTGGAGAGAACTATTGAAAATGTGCACGAGGAATTTTGAAAGAAAATCCTAGAGTAACCTCTGTTGAAACTTATGTGAGTTTTAAGTATGCCTTGATGAATTTCTACAAGGATCTTTGAAAGGACTCCTATATATTTGATAAAATTATTCTTAGAATGTTCTTGATAAATTTCTCGGAGTAGGGTCAGTGTTCCCTTAGTGGACAGTCCCCTATAGTCGCACTAGTGACTTTTAACTGCCGTTTTGCTATAAATCTTTTCAAAACATTTTTTGACATGAAGGTCAGGACCTATTTATCTAAGTACCATTGATTTACATCTTGATTTTACTCAAAAAATGATCGAAAAAAATATTTTTGCTTAAAATTTGAGCTTCCTTGCGCCTATAGTAAACCTATTGTTCCTATAGTAGCACTACTGAGAGAAACTATTTTTTATTATACGAAATAATTGATGAATTAATAACTTTTTTTACATCAAACGAAAGCTTAAGATCCACACTTTGTAGGAAAAATATAAAAGTTTTGTAAAAATACGGTTTTGATAAGTATTTTGCCGACGCCGTGATGCTAGTGCGACTATAGGAACAGAAATTAGAAATAGTGCTACTATAGGCACATATATTCCTATAGTGGCACACGCGATAATAAATACAAACATTTGAGTTTTCGTAGGTTTTATATTTTTCCCACAAAACCAAGATAAAAAGCTATCAGATGATGTAAAAATAATGACGCTAGCATTATTTTTCGATTTTATACGAATTTTTGTTCTTAGCTATGCGGCTATTGGTACATCGACCCTAATGTCCTACAAGAAGTTTTGAAAAATTCGGACTGAATCCATAAAAAAAAACAATCTATGAATGATCAGAGCAATACCTGTAATAATTGCTGTAGTATTAACTGGTGTGGAATCTTAAATAAAGTTTCGAATAATCCATAGAGATTTGGAAATTTTAATTATTTTTTTAGCGAAATCTTTGAACCGCAGCAAAAATATGTTGATGAAATGCTGATGAAATGCAGTGAGAAAGTTCTGGGAGAACTTAATGAGGAATCCCAGGTCAAATTTATCGAGGAATATTTGGAAAAGATTATAATAGATTTCATCGAACGATGCCTGAATGATTTTTGGAGCGATCCTGGGAAAATCTGTGTGAAAATTACTGCAGTTTGTTTTTAACTCTGGAAGAAACGTTTGTGGAAGCGTTGGATTGCGCTAGGATTTGCTGAACCAAGTTCTGAAGAAATTCTTCGGAACATCCATTGAAAAATCGCTGGTAGTATTCCAGAAGAATTTGGAAGAAAATTTAGAATGTTTACACTTATGTTTCATATGCTCATGAACGACACCCAACTGGAACTTTACTTGCCTTTACCAATTTGGAAATCTTAAGGTGAAGCGGCGTGTAACTCAAAGAATCATTAGAATCATCATTGATGTAACAGTAGAAGTGTCGCCTTTCCATGTATATTTTCAAAACAAACAAACAAAAAATATAACATTTGTGTTAAGCATATTTTTATGTAAACACATGGGAAATTTAGTAGATTGACGAGAATTGGAAATAAAAATCAACTGTTCAATCGTACATATCAAAAGAAAACATTACAATTTAATGAGGGGCAACGAAATTTCTCTGTTTTTTATTGGATTTATCGCATATTTTTGTTATGCATCGGTACGGTTTATGTTTGCAAAGGATGACGGTGTTGCCAGGTGATTGGTGACAGATTTTTCTAGCAATTGTTATATGCTTGTTTTCGGAACATTTGCTGCATATTATAAAAACTTATCATTTTGCAAATAGTTTTCCATCATAAGATCACTGATTTAATAAAATTTTAATGATTTTTGTGATCAATCCACATTAAATGCTATGATTTTACAGATAGCAACTCTGACATCACTGCGCTCAACGATCGCGATGATTGTGCACACACGATAGACGCGTCCCGACGCATCCCGACGCATCGCACTGTGGAGCTTTTCAATTATTTTGGGTGGTCCAAAATTGATAAACACTTGGTATGATTTTATGCTTCGTAGAGATGGTTTCTGTAATTTGAGAGAATTGAAAAACAAACAACGTATAAGTTTAAAGTTTCTATGCTTTGCCCAACCTTTCCGCACTTAAAATTAATACAACAGAAAAAAAGTTGGATATTTTAGACTATAAACACAGGCATGTCTCAGTGTGCGGTGGCGGCGTCGATTCGCAACAAGTGAAAACCATCGCCATAATAGTTTTGAGTGATGCGGTTGATAAAACTTTATAAATATTGAAATCCCGGTGGAAATGTGTTCCTTTAAGGAAAGTGAATAAAAGATTTGTTTAGTGGAAGTGTAGTGAACGCAATATGGGATCCAAAACACAAATGCTTGCCGCTGAATTACAATCGAAAAGGTAAGCACCTTCTATTTACAAGTGTAGTTGTGTGAGGCAATGACATCGGAGATTTTTTTTGAGAATATAAATCTCATGTATATTGTCGCTAAATTGATAATGCTGTATCTGAAAGTGTTGATTAAATATTGAAATACCACCTGAAGCATTTTTCTTCGCATAAATTATCCATTAAATCAGGTGATAAGCAGTTATATTTCATCGATGTTGCAAATACCAATACTATCATAACAATATGTTAATGATTTTGGAAGAAGCCATTTTGTGATGACGCACCAAAAGGCCTTAAGGTCTGTTCCTTGTCTAAACATGTTTATCTATCTATCTATATAAATAAAAATGGAATGGTGTTTATATGTCACGATATGGCTTACGAACGGGGCAACGGATTTGAATGATTATTTCTCCATTTTGTTCGTCAAGGGTTCCGACGTGTTTGTGTGTATAAAAGTTCAAGGATATTCACCGGGAAAGTCGAAAAAAACGAGAATAAACGGAACTGTCATTTTATATGGGACGATTCATTGCGGGTTTCAACAGCCTACTTGATGGCAAGACGAAGTTTGCCGGAACCACTAGTGCTGAATAATTAAAAAAAACGTTAAAAGAATCAAATATGTCAACTAGCGTTTTGATAGCGGTGCAGCCGAATTTTTTTTGATTGGATACTACCATGTACTACTGCTTCAAAACAATTTCCCTACGTGTAGCCGAAATTTCCTGAGAATTCCAGGTTTTTTCTAGGTTGAATAAAATTCCCTGATAATTCCAGGTTTTCCAGGTTTTTTCAGGTAGTAGACACCCTGGAATTGAAATATATTTGGTCATATAATAGATACTACGGTTTTGTCCATGACAGACAAATTATAATACTATGTAGTTTTACAGAACAACTTGGAATCTGTATTTGGTTGTCTAGAAGAAAATTAGAAATTGTAATACAAACACTTGTTTTACAGATTCCGATGAAATCTCAACAGCTGTACAGTTCGGTAATGTAAATTGACAAAGGACGGTAATGGTCGACAGTAAAACTTCATTGGAATCTGTATTTGTTTTAAAGAATAACGGTATTTTATTTCACCGCACTGTTAATCTTTTGAGATTACGGTAAAGTTCCCCAGAAACCGTAAAATGAGCTTAGTGTGCAGCAACTTTTGTACATCCGTTCGTTACAGTTCATTTTGCTTCCTAGTAGAAAAAAAATACAATAAAACGTCCACTCACCTAACTTAATGGGAAATGATTCATAAAAACTGTATCCTTAGGATCCTCTATAATAGACGAAAAGCCAACCAACTCAAACCGGACAACCACGGTTCGTTGGTGATTTGCTCGCAGCGATGACTTGGTGGCGTTGATTGGCGCTTGATGGCGGTGGCGATCGGCTGTGTTTATTGTTGAAGTGGATCGATCCAAAGCGCGTCCGTTTCTGCAACAACTGATTTCCTCCCTCTCTCACTCGATCTTTCTATGCCTGGTTGAACAAATTCGATATCACGACCAAACAATCATAATCCGGACACTCGTCTTCCTTCTTCTTCTTGGACTTCCCTCACACGGGCCCACACTCTTGCTTTTCTTTGTTTTCGCAAACGCTTTTCTTCCACTGGCTCACTCAAACTCTTCAAGATTGATCAGAAGATCACACAATTTTTTCTTAACTGCCTTTTTTTCTTTCGCTGCTTACTTGCTGATCAAATTTTCAGGTTTAACTTCGTGTTGGTGATGGCCGCTCACTTGTGCACTACTTTCTTCGGGTTACTTCCAGCTTCTCTTATTTCTATCTCTTCTTGCCTTCGCCGCTGTGGCTTCAACTTCTCGGAAACACACCACCGAAAAAAAGCACGGAGACCTGAATGAACGGAAAGCACGCAAGAAATGAAAATTATGTACGAAAGAAATGCAACCCGGTCGCGACAACACCGACTAACGAAAGCCCCAAACCCCAGCTGCAGTTCTACGAGCTTGGTTACTTCTAAATTCACTGAATTGAATGTGGCTTGAGCTTGATGTGGCAAAGCAGCAGAGTTCCGCGCACTGGAAGGAATCGGTTAGGAGCAGCAGCAGCAACAGCAGGTTCTACTTTAGAACATTTTGAATGATGGAATGCACTGTTGGTTCCAATATGCTGTCACAGCGTGGATTGTGTGGCTTGGTTAATAAAAAATGACGATTAGGCTAAAACTGCTTAAACAATAGCTAACAACGGGAATTCTGCAAGCTGTTCAAGTTCTGCGTTTTACGGTGAACAGTGTATCCGTTTCCCACGTTTAGAAGTGTAAAAATTTCAACGCTACAGACAGATTTTGGCAGAAACCTTGATTTACAAAAGATCTAACACACTTTACCCAAGGATAATGTGACCCTTGCTATTGTATCGTACTGAAAATTGTCCATAATTTCTTTAAAAGTTATTGAATTGTTTCTCGTATTCGCTAAATTGGTGATGCTTTTCGAAAAATCGTTTTTGAAACTTACATACTGAGAGATCTTTGACAAACTTCATCCAAGTTATCAGAATTAAATCGGAAAAGATGTTTTCAAACATTACTGCAGTGATTCCTCTAAGCTTTATTTAAGGAATTCTTCTTTCTTTAATAATAAAATCCTAGGAGTTTTCTAATTATAACCCCAGGAATTACCCTAAAGACTCCTGCTGGGATCCTTTATAAGATTACTTCTTTGTAATTGTAAAAATAATCTCTTATGGAACTTTGTGAAAATGTCTGATGATCTCTGAAGAAACTTCTGGGCCCTTGAGAAAGTCCTGGAGGATTATATTGATCAATTGCTGGAATACTTACACAGCGTAACAAAACTGACATTTTTGCGTGTCTCAAGGATCAAATTATGTGTCTCGAGTAGATTTGGGGTTGCTGAATCTCATACCATTCTCAGAAAAGATCCAGCACGTCACAATTTTTAGCTACAGGTCGCCAAAGTTGTATAAAAAACCGGTTTTATTGACGTTTACATAAAATTTAAAGTACAATTTATTTACCTTTTGTGTAATCTAATCCACCAAACATGCAAAATAGTATTTATGCTTTCATTTCACATATAATTTGATTTGAATTGCACGATTAAATTTTGATTAAACCGATTTTTTTCAACATGCTTGCAGTCTCCATAGAAAGTTCGTCGTTTCTTTTATATGGCAAAATACAATTATTTTTAAATCATCAAAAAATATCGCATCGAATGTATAATAAACTTTGATGATAAGCATTGTTGTACACATAAATTTTGAATTCTGTGGCAATTTTTTTTTTTTTTTTTTGGATGGTATTCAGTTGGAGCTGCCTGACAGCTTAACTTGTCAAGGCTGAACCCTCGGTCTGGCTTTTGCCAAGTTTCCCCTCTACCAGGACCAATACTCAGACGGACTAGGCAATGGCGCCCACATGAACACTGCTTTTTTATTTATATTGTGACGTGGTAGTTTTTGAAAAGTACCCATATTCCCTTGCTTCTGAGAAAAGGAAGCATTATGAAAATCAGCAGCTCCATTAGAATTTGTTTGAAATAGTAGTGCATTACTAATACTGTCTAGTCGAAATGGTTTTGAATAATTTGTCATTCAAGTGCTATTCTGATTACTATTGTCTTTTACGTAAGATTAGAGTCTTAAATGTCAAGTGTCGTCAAGTCTTAACAAAATTAGGCTGTTTAGTAGTAGTTCTAGTTAATTTCATTTTTTGTTGTTAAAAGTATTTATTGGTCATTACGTTCATATATCCTTAAAGAAAAAAGTCGCTTTCCTTGTCTGTTCAACAAATTTTCGAAACTAGCAAGTGTACCCTAATAATCGATCTCAGCGTCTTACTTTCCATAGTCATTTTTATAGTGAATATTGAAGAGTAAAGTTACCTTAGGCTTCTATTACAGTCTCCTACAAGATTCACTTTTCGGTGGCAAATGCAATGCTTCACAACGCCTACTTTCTACTTGTAAATTTTGCGAAAATGAAGCTGGAATTAGATTATTTATACCAATGTTACAAAAGAGGTATTTCTTATTATGGCAATGTAAAAACCATATAAAAATAAGATTGTCGCCACTCATTTCTACTCAGTGAATCTACTAGTCATTTTCCTAAGAGTTCCTAAGTATTCCCTACGTCGTATATGATAACGATGTATCTAGCTAGCTAATAGTAAGAGTGGCTACGGATCATTCTGGTTAGCAAAAGGCAAACTGAACGTCACCAATAGTATTAATGTCCACTTCGAATAGATTAATTATTTGAAATGGGCATCAATTCTATCAATGACGCAGAATGTCCGTTGGATCACATCCGAGATATTATTGCGTCTATGCCATATGAATTATGACGCGGCTTTAAGCAAAAAATGCCAAAATGTGATACCACCACTACAGGTTACGCCTTTGGTTTCCATCATATGGGCTAATGGATTATGCCCTCCCATCGCGGCAAGGTCGCATAACCAAGGGGAGGGAAATTTTGAATTCTGTGGCAAATTAAGCAAATAAATTACCGTACAAGCTGGCAAACTTGCATGCAAGTTGGCTGAAATAGTCAATTTTCGCATTTTCAACATCCAATATCTTAAAAACTAGACGTGCTATGATGTTTCTGAAAACGGCCATGATTTCAGCAGCCCTTAATTAAGTGAATAGCGGTATTTTGGTGCTGGAGACAAAAACGTGTTCTGCAGTGTTATTGATCTGTCATGATATCCGTTGCGATAAACGGCAATACGTCGGGGATCTTTTCGAATTGGAAATTTTTTCAACTTCCCAGGACACAGTATCTTCGTACCTGCCACACGATATACACATGCAAATATGATTAATTTGCCCCATTAGTTATTAACTGTGGAAATACTCATAACACTAAGCTGAGAAGCAGGCTCTTGGTATCTCAGTTGGGACGTAACGCCAGAAAGAAAAATCACCAAACGATATTTTGGATAATAATTTACAGATACCCCTGAAAGATCTCAAGCAGAATCTGAAGAAATGTGCGTAGAAATTGGATAATTGAGAATTAATAGCATTGAAGCATTCAAAGCTGCGAACCATAAATGACCTTTTTATAGAATCCACAAAAAAAAAATAACTTCAGAAATTAATCGAGAAACTTTAGTTGTATACCCAGGATGATATGTTGGAGAACCTTCATGATCAAACCCTGGAAGCACTGGAAGATCTCCTGGAGTAAAAAAACAAGTCGGAAGGCGACGTTATGGAATTAATTTGAAGAATTACTAAAAATGTAAATGAGATATTTTATAGAAATTACAAAAAGATGTCTAGAGGTTCTTCCTGGAAGAATTCCTGGAGTTCCTGAAAGTTTCCTTGCCGCAAAATCTGAAGAAATCGTCCGAAAAACTCCTTTGCAAATACGGTAGCTTTGATGATGTTCTGTGCTATTTTGTGCTAATAATATATAGTGACCCAGTGTTTGATCTCCAGAATTTTAGGATGCATAGGGTTGTCCATTAATTACGTTGCAGTTTTGAGCATTTCAACCCCCTTTTTGTTTGAAAATTACACATAAATTGCAATTCTCAATGAAATTCTGCAATAATCACTTGAAGAATCTTGTAGACGCTTGGAAATGTGTGAATTTAGAGGAACAATTGCTATGAACTTTAGAATGATCTAACGGAAACTGCATGCAAAAAAATTGGATGGGACTGCAAAAGTAATTCCTGGATGGAATGCTAGATAAATCACTGTATGAATTTTTTACGATTTTCTGCAGGAATTTCATTAGAAAATAACTCAGGTATATGCTCTAAATTTCTTTGAGACTTGAAAATTCCTTCAAGAGTTGATTTAGCGAAGAAATTCCTTTAATAATTTCGTTCTAGATGCTTTTGAAAATTCAAGCTGGAATTTGTTAAGGCGCCATCCACATATTTTGTAACGCTTGGAGGGCAGAGAATCAAGCGTTACGACTCTACAAAATTAAAAAAAAAACATACACAAAGTGTTAGGCAGGGTTAGGGGGTCAACTTCAGCGTTATGTAATAAATGGATGCTGCCTAAGGCAAACCACAGAAATTACTTTTCTGATATTTTCAGGAATTCCTCTAAAGATTTTTTCAGAAATTATTCCAGTTCTAACTTCTCCAGAAATTTATCCAGTGATTTTTCCATAGATTTTCTTAAGACTTTCTCCAAGATTACCGTTCCGAAGATTCCTTCAGGATCTCGTCCCAAAAAACAATTTTCAACCAAATTTTCCAAGCATTCTTCTAAGAACGTCTCCAGGGAAATGTCAAATATATTCTTTCAGAAATTATTCAATAAATCTTTGACAAACAAAAACATGAGATATTTTCAAAGAATATTATTAAGAAACCTCTGGCAAAACTTGTTCTAAAGTAAATTTTACAAATATCTCTGGAAGAACTCTTGAACTTTTGAAGAGAGCATGCATGAGCATGATTGACCGCCCGCAGTTGCTACTACGTTATTGCAAGAATTCTTAAAAGAATCCATATGAAAATGCCTGGAAGAATGATTGGAAAAATCAGCAACGGATTTGGAACAATTGCCTGGGAGAATAACTGAACAATAACATTAAACTAGTTTATACCAACACATTAGAATAAACCTTTGTAAATGTTTTGAGAAAAACTGCTGAAAGATTTTTGTAGGATCCTTCATGTAAAAACTGGAGAAATTTATGGAAAAAATATATGGATGAAATCCTGCGAAAGTCTTAGGAAAAAAAATTATAGTGATTCCTGTGAAAATTACTGGAAGTAGTAGCGTTGGATCGCTAAAAAATTCCCTGGAGCGAATTCTGGAGATTTTTTTAAGGCACCCCTTAAAACATCGCTGTAAAAATTTCTTATAGAATTGGTTGACAAATCTCTATAACATTTTTGGAGGGATCCCTGGAGGAGTTCCTGAAACTATTCCAGAAGAAATCTCTGGAAAAATCTTCACAAAAATACGTTAAGGTTTCCCTCAACGAGTAGGAGAAGAAACTGTGGAATAGTAACAGTGTCAGAAGATTCCCCTGCTGCCTCTAGAATTATGTACCAAAATTAACTGCAAGCAGGATAAGGAAAGAAGTGACCAGTTCTTTTGAATGTCAAAATTTTGAAAACATGTAAATGCCTATAGCACCCTCGCATGCAAAATATTGCATTAGCAAGTATTGGCAACCGATAGTGATTCGGAACAGGTCACCGGGAAAAATATGTTGATGACTTTTTCCACTAGGAAAGATGATATTAGCAATATTAAAATGTCAAAGTCACGTTATATTCATGCCATTTAACAGCCCTAGTGACTTTAGAGACCATCCATTAAATATAGGGACTTTTTAGAGTCTTGCATTAAAATAGTGACCCAGCCTCTACAAAGAGACCTGTCACCAGCCGTGAAATGGCGATTTCCACAGTAATATTGGAAGATTTTTGTCGGAAAGCTTAAATATAAAGATAAATTTTAAGAGAATTTCAGATTAAATTTGTGTAAAAACCTAGCATAAATAAAAAAAATAAAGAATATCGATGAATTTTTTACGCAATCTCATGGACTAAGGAAAGATTGCTTGACAATATTCTAGTTTAAATCTTAAATGTTGTTATGGTAATATTCTACTTAGAGAAACTTTTGACCAAATTTAGTGGTTTAGAGATATCTATTTCTCGCATAACGTGTGATCTTGACCTAAAAGCCATTGATAACCGAGTGTGTAAATTCTTCTGCACACTTGGTTACCAATCGCTTTTAGGGCGAGATCACAAGTTATACGAGATTCGTTTATTCTGATTCACATAAAATTGCGCAGAAATTGTACTGAGAATCCATTTCTTTGCCTCTCTGGAAATAGAATACCACTAACAATAATCGTTTATGTTTCGGGAGCAAATCTAAGTTATTGTTATCAGATAGCAAAAATGATGGCTTAAGTGGCAATTTCTCTGGAAAAAGTGACCTTTTGTGAGAAATAACAACGGGTGACCAAGTCGAAAATGGTAGCCAAAATAACTGCTATTGATGAATTATATTAAAAAAAACAGGGCTGGTAGTAACCGAGGGTCTTAAAAACATATCTGATAAAAAAAGACCAGACAGGAACCAAAAAGATACCAAAAAGTAACCAAGAAAACAAAAAAGTAATCTAACAGACACCAAGAGATAAAAGTTTTCAATAGCTTTTTCGAAAAATCCATCCAGACATTTCTCTAATGATATTTCTAACAGGTTTTTGGGAATTCCTCGTGACCAATATCACTGCTTATGTTACTGTTTTTTTTAGAGATTTTCGCCAAGAATTTCATCATCATTTGATTCAGGTACTTTTCCAAAGTTTCCTTCAGATAACTTGGAAAACTTCTTCATATAGTTTTTTTTTTACAAACTTACTAACGAATTTTGTTGAACATTTTTTTTAAATTCGATTTGTAAATATTTGCCATCCCAAAACCTCCAAAAAAATCATTCAAAAATTTTCAAGGAAGTCCTAATTCCTCCAGAGATTTATCCAATGATATTTCAATTTTTTTCCTAGTATTTTCTCCAAAATTTCCAAAATTTCCTTTGATTCTGTTTTCCTCAAGAGTTAAATGTATTTTTTCTTTCAGAAATTACCACCAAATGACAGCGATAACTCCAACGAAGTCCTTGTAATTATAAAAGTCACTCAAGATTTCCTTGAGATTTTATACAGAAATTTCTTTAGGAATATGCACCTTCAGAAATTACCCCAGAGATCCATATATTCTTCAACGTATGTAGTAGAATGTCACAGGAGAAATTTGCTATAAATAAAGTTCTGAAAAACTCCGAGAGATTTGGAGTGAGTTGTTCGGTAAACCAATCCGCATGGTTTTTAAATTAATTAACTCATTCTTCTTCTTCTTTCTGGCGTTACGTCAGGACAGAGCCTGCTTCTCAGCTTAGTGTTCTTATGAGCACTTCCACAGTTATTAACTGAGAGCTTTCTGTGCCAATTGATATTTGCATGTGTATATCGTGTGGCAGGTACAAAGATACTCATTACGCGCGGTAAAAATGGATGAATTACGAGTGGAATTATGAAAAAATCAAAGTAGACACAAATGATTAATAAAACCTTTGAATCCCTGGATGATTAAATTAGTTTTGTCCGGATAATAGAGCCACGGATACTCGAAACCCCAGTTAACACTTGTATAATCGAGTACGACCTGTATAACAATAAAATTTTGTATGATGAATTGTTTGCATTTAATTCGAAAACATTCAAAATTTCTAAACTGCAGGGCTAGAGCAACCGAATTTATCAAAAATAGGAACTTTTCCCTAAAAAATGAGACCAAGAGATCAAAACGGAACCAAAAAGAAGACCAAACGGGAATAAAAAATAAACGAAACGAAATCTAACAGATTTATTCCTCATGAAATCAGACCAGAGATATTTTTTTTATTCATTGTGACATTGCAACAAATAATACTGCTTGTATTACTGTATGTATTTCTCAATGATTGCTCATCTCGTAAATTTCTTCAGAAGTTCTTTTAGTGATTATTTCCCATGGAATCCCTTCGAGAATTTTCCTGAGGAATTCATCAAAGAATTTTGTTTTGAATATCTTAGAACACAATCTGGTTTTGCAAAATATAACTTCAGAAATTGACTCAAAGGTCATCAGAAATATATTTAAGGATTCTTTCAGATATTTTTCCAGATAGCCCTAACTAAGTCCTCCGGTTTTTATCCGGTGATTCTTCCATCGATTTTCTAAGGACATCCTCCAAGAGTTCCGTCTAGAAGTTCTTCAAAAATTCAAGCAGAAGTTTCTCCAAAGATGCGTTCAGCAATTTCTTAAAAATTGTCCTTCGAAATTTCTTTAAGGTTTTAATTAGCAATTTCTCTAAGGATATCTCCAAGAATGACTCAGAAATTTCTTTAGGAGTTACAGTAAATGAGGCTTTTATTTCATCAAAAGCTATTGAGCCCATTTGTTTTGTACCCATAGACGTCGGCCGACGCTGATGAGGCCAGTGAGTTGACGCCTTTATGTTTACTCTAACATGTGTTGAGGTCTTCTAGTTGTGGCTTTCATCAACTTCAGATGTGGCCTTTTGAAAATCAATCAAAATTAATGATTAAATAAGAACATTGAAGTGTTAAGTGGTGAAGTAAGGTACATGGGAATCTCTACAACAAGAGAAGAATTGTACGATCGATTAAATATGTGATTTATCGAATCCTTAGTCATCCATGAACATTGTGTATGTACTACGCGAGTTTGTCGTCGAGAAATTGTATGGAAATATTGATTCAATTGAAATAATACTGCAATTGAACGTTGTTTTTCATGCAATTGTAACCAAATTGTGTTTTTATTGATAAATTGTGAAGTACAGACACAGGTATTATTAGCTTGTATGTTACAAAATACATCAATCTACAGGAACCCTACGGAAAATTTGATAATGTTCACCGTTGAGACAAGCGCTGAGTAAAATAATACAGAGCGTAGCATAACTTTCATCTACTTAGTAAATTTGAAACGTTTTCCGTAATCAACATTGCAATTTTGATGCTAGTTTAATAGGCCAACTCGGTTTCAGTCAAATATAGAAATGAAACCTTTTTAGGAAAAGGCCGCATTTGCGATAAATATCCTGGTTAGCGGAAAATGAGATGGGGCCTTTTAAAATATGTTATTTTTTCAACTTTCATGCTTTTTTTTTGAATGACTATTGTATGTTTCTGTAAAAATAGGCTCTGATATACTAAAATAAGCAAAAAACGATTTGTTTACATTTTGGACTTGAGGCCTATCCAATTGTTGTTTTTGAATTGTTGGGATGATTGGAAAAACAAATTTGGACGATATCCTGCAGGGTTTTCTGAAGGAACTTCTTCAAAAACATTGGACTGAAACCCCTAAAAAAATGTAGGAATGATCGGAGGATTTTCTTGGATTGGTATTATTCCGAAGAGTGATTATCCGAATACGATAAAAATTTCGTATCCTGTGATATTTACGTGGGTTATGGCTACGCGTCGGTCCTCCAAGGAATTTTGGAATATTACCGGATCCAGATAATCAATTATCAATATCGATACAGATTCTAAAACTAGAAGAGTTTTTTGCGAGCTTGTGGAAAAATGGTGCAAAAATATCAAGAAGCAAAAAAGTTATCACGATCTGATTTTTTTTTTTGTAAAAAATGAAGCTGCCGGTTAACCTTTGCGGGTTTTCTTGGAAAAAAATGTGTAAAAATCTTCTAAAGATCCCCTAGAGCAGTGTTTCCCAAACTTTTTTGACTTGAAGCCAATATTTTTTGGTATCGTCCCCTGATATGTATTTTAAACATTTGTTTTAAACGTTATACTGAACTAATGTTAAAAATTATTTCTCATTATAGGTGTACCGAAAATCTGATAAATTGTCAAGTTCAAAATGAGATTGTTCTGATATGTAGTTTTATGGTTTTATCATCATTATTATCGATATTTTCAGTCGGTGGCTTGTTCGTCTCCAACAGTTACATATATTTTTTTTCTTGACTCGCATGTTCATAACAGAGTAATGCAATAACTAACAGATTCATTTATTTTCAAATATCAACCAATTGTCCGATAAACCATTTAAATCACTTGCCTTTTTGTTTTGTACCGGAGTGCAAATTGCAGTTTCAGGATAGCAGTTTTCGGGGAATTCTATGAAATTGTCCGAAAATTATCGAAAATCGTTAATAACATCAACATTTTGACCTCTCCTTGTACAAAGAGAACAGCGATTTGAGACAATGAATCGTCGTTTTAAATGATGAATAAATACGATAATAAATATCCAAATAAGTTTTAAAATGGAAAACAAAATGAAAATGAGACAACAAAATTCATTCAAAATTAGATTTTATAAACAAGGCAACCATTGCGACAGCTATGTTTGTATTCGAAGCTGTTTCACCTTTTGCTGAAAACTGAATACATAAAACAATTATTCCGCCGTTGATGATTGTTAAGTCTCATCCATTTTGATATAAAAATTAGTATGCTAACAAGAGCAAATATAAAGATGAAATAGCTAGGTGTAGAGTTAATATTTCTTCAAATATGATACATTCTTCGATTAAATTGAGTGCTCCTTCCTTTCAAATGGCCAAAATTTCCAATTACTTCTACATGACTACATGGCTTCCCCCCTTTGCTAGAAATTCCGCCCCTTTGACCTGAAAATCGCCCACAGGGGGGCTAAATCGCCCACTTAGGGGGCTATTTTGTAAATCGAGCGGATTCATGTGACTCGTCTATAGTCATTGCCGATCAAAGTAACCATGCATATTTCAGATGTGACCTGTCGACTCCCATAGTAATCCAGTCACATAGAGTGAGAACTGTCGATAAACTCGAGTGACAGAGCTGAGTCGAGCAAAAATTTTGGTCGACAGTGACTCCAGTCGACTCGTTTTTGATCGACTCGACTTATAAAATAGGGCCCTTAGGGAATCACTTCCCTAGAGTAACAACTGAAACATTTGGTTGAAGGATTAGTGGAAAAATATCTGCAGCAAGTCTTAGGATAGTGTTTGGAAAAATTTTCAAAGTGATCCCTAAGCAAATTACTGGAGATAGTAGCGTTGAAGTGCTGGAGAATTTCCTGGCGCAAATTGTGGATGAAATGTCTTAAGATGTCCTTTGAAAATCGTTGGAATAATGTCTGGGAGGATTGGTAGAGGAATCTCTAAGAGAATTTCTGGAGAGATCCCTGTAGGAGCCCCCCAAAGTGAAAAGACAAAAAAAGACCTTTCATGAAAAACAGATACTTTTTGGAAAACTTGCATAAAAAGAGAGAGCAAGTCTCTAACAAGAGACCTGCTACCAGCCCTGAAATTGCTTGTTTCGACATTTTAAATTGAAAGTGGTTTGAATTCCAGATTTCTTCCGCATAAACAGTTTTCTAGTTTTTTTTTCAATATTAATTAATTTTAAAAATGTTGCATGCAGATATGTAAATCCAGTACTGATTAATTATTATTTATAAAATTAAATCACGTCTTGGGAAGTCGACAAAAATCCCAACCCTGAGAATGAGCGTTTGGATAGCGAGGGTTTTGACGCAAAAATCCTCTGTCATGAACATTTTCTACCATGGATTACTGCCTCAAAGAAATGTTTCTCATTGTTATCGAAATCCCCTGAGAATTCCAGTTTTCTGCAGATTCAATAATATTTCCATGTAGGTAATTCCAGTTTCTTGCAGATAGTAGACACCCTGCCCACAATACCTTATTTGATATTTCAAGACTAACAATTCAAAAGGCCTCATCTCCAAAAAGTACACAATGAGAAAAATGCAATCTTGTTTTGTCAAACAATAAATCAAATTTAAATTATGAATTTAAGCATTGTATGTTATTTTATCGTCCAGAAAGTCGATAGATAAACTGATTTATAGCTATGAATATTCATTACTATCATTTTAGCAAAAAATCCTGCTAAAAAAACGAGTCAAAGGAAATGAGGCTTTTATTTCACCAAAAGCTGTGCAGCCCTTTTCATTTGTGGCCTTAGACGCCGGCCGACGCTGATGAGGCCTGTGAGTTGACGCCTTTGTTTACTCTAAAATGTGTTGAGGCCTTCTAGTTGTGGCTTGTTTTTTCATCATCTTCTGATGTGGCCTTTTGAAAATCATTCAAAATTGATGATGAAATAAGAAATTTGAAGTGTAGAAGAGTGTTAAGTGATGAAGTAAAGTACATGGAGATCCCTACAGCAAGAGAAGATTCGTGCGGTCGATTAAATATGTGATTGATTGAACCCTTCGTCATCCATGAACATTATGTATGTGCTACGCGAGTTTGTCGTCGAGAAAATGTATGGAAATATTGGTTCAATTGAAATAATATTGCAATTGAACGTTATTTTTCATGCAATTGAAACCAAATCGTGTTTTTGTTGATTGTCTGTGAAGTACAGACCGGCTGACACAGGTATTATTAGGTAGTATGATACAAAATACATCAGTCTACAGGAACCCGATAATGTTCGCCGTTTAGACAACCACTGTATAAAATAATACAAGGAGCAGTCGCTCCGTAGTATAACCTGCATCTACTTAGTGAGTTTGGAACGTTTTTCGCAATCTACATTGCAATTTTGATGTTTGTTTAACAGGCCTCAACTCGGTTTCCGTCAGATATAGAAATGAGGCCTTTTTGAGAAAAGGCCGCATTTGCATTGAATATCCTGGTTAGCGGAAAATGAGATGGGGCCTTTTAGAAAAATGTTAGTTTTTCAACTTTTATGCATATTTTTCAACGACTATTGTATGTTTTAGTAAGAATAGGCTCTTATACACTGAAATCAGCAGAAAACCTATTTGTTTACATTTTGGACTTGAGGCCTTTTCAATTGTTGGTCTTGATTTTGGTTCGGTACTGATTCCATTATTTGTGTATAAAATTAGAGTCTTTTTATCTTTTTATAATTTTCTAAACGCATATATGTTACGCTGTAATAATTACATATCATTATCTTTCATATAAGTTTCCAATAGCTAAATTTGAACGAAAAATGAGTATCTCTTCAATTTACACATCACTTTCCTATATTTATTGATTATGACCCAAATTTGGGGTAAAACCAGAAAATAACATTACTGGTTAGAGATCCTAGAGATAATGTTCAAAGCATATCTTGTGAAACCCAATTCTTTACAGAATATTATGGTGTTCTTCCCCTAGTAGCTAACTTGCCAAGGGCGAAAATCTACTACAGAATGTATGTACAAAAACTTATTCTAGAAGAACACAGCGTTCATTGGCTGCACCGCTACTCTTTTTTACAGAACCCGTGTAATACAAGAGGACAGCAATGTTCCAAATTTTTTATCAGAACTTCCCTGTATCAAATACTACCTAGTAAGAGATCAATTCACTTGCCTCGGATTTCCCATTTCCAACCAATTCGAAAAGGATTAACAAAAATACTCCCCCGCAGCTATATTATAGATAGGTATAGCCCTCTGCTTGCACACTAAATACCATCCAGGACCAGGACACTTTATCAGAACTCCCTTGCCGTAACCACTTTTGTCCTGACCGAGATTCTCTATTCCCTTTTTTTTTTGCGCAAACACGCACTTGCCACACACTTCTCCTTCTCTTCAGTTCAGGAGTTCCACGTCTCTGTGCTGGAACCGTTTTTCCCTTTTTTTTTCTCCGTAGCTACTGCTTCTGCTGCTCGGTCCGTTCGACGATCGATTAGCTGCTCTTCTTCACTGGGTTTTCCTCCAGCAGCATAGAGGAAAAGCGTATCATTAAAAAAAAAACTTCAATCCACTTTTTTGTTAGCTCTTGCTTCTCAAGCTTCTGCCACTTTCACACACACAAATTCAGGAATCGAGTAAACTGCTGCTTCTGCAGCTTATGGCCACTTTTGGGAATGTCCCTCCGTAGGCCAGATCTTTTGAGGCCACTTCTGTACGATGGGAAAGGGAATCCCTCTCGTCGTCACACACACGGGACACGGCACAAGGGGAGGAAGCAGAAAAAAAAATCCACATCCAAAATGATGCACCCGTTTTCGGACCGATCCCCACCCGGACAGAGCTCGTTTTTACCGTAGATTTCACACCGAAACGCTGCCGCACCGAACTGGCCGAACTTTGCACGGGAAAAACGCGAAAAATTGATCGAAAATTGCCAGGAACAATCGCCTTTGCAAAATGGGATAGTAGGTTCAGTTTCAAACAATGGCTGACATATTGGAATATGTGCGCTGCTTGCTGCTGCTGCGAGATACGGAACCGTGAGAGGCTATTTTTTTTTGGGTTGCGTGAACCGATCCAGAGAGAGAGGCGTCCCACTCTTGCGAGTTTTGTGCAAGCGAATCGGAGCGATCAAAATGGCAGATGGGCGAACTAGCACAGATGGCGAAAAGACTGGGAACTGTGATGAGGTACATTAAAATCCTGTAAATTATTTCAAAAGATTTTAAAATAACGATTTATATAAGTGAATAAAAACAGAATTACCATTTCAATGTTGACCTCAACTGTAAGGCCGTCTTCAGTGTCGTGTGCTAGACTCGACTTGTCGAAGATCTTTTATCAATGAATTTGAAGTTAAAACTCGACTCAAAATACGTGTATCTATCAAATGATACAAGCTCTGGTGGTATTAAATGGTTCAGTATTCGTTTTTCATTTACTTATTTTCTTACTGAATTTTTTAGAGTATCAAGGGGGGAGGGGGCTTCCTTAGCCGAGTGGTTAGAGTTCGCGGCTACAAAGCAAATGCTGAAGGTGTCCGGTTTCGATTCCCGGTCGGTCCAGGATCTTTTCATAATAGAAATTTCCTAGACTTCGCTGGGCATAGAGTATGATTGTACCTGCCACACAATATACGAATGCGAAAATGGAAACTTAAGCAAAGAGAGCTCTCAGTTAATAACTGTGGAAGTGCTCATAAGAACACTAAGCTGAGAAGCAGGCTCTGTCCTAGTGGGAACGTAATGTCAAGAAGAAGAAGAAGTATCAAAGCGTTAGTTAGTCTTAGGTTTTGAAACTAATTAGAGAATTGCATTGTTTTTTTCTTCGACCTATGGGAGTTATCAAACACAATATGGGCTCATTCATTTATTTCATAACGCCGAAAAAAGCCATTTTCGACACCCACCCACCCCCTCGTAACGCTTTTTGTATGAACACTCTACAAATTTTGTATGAGCCGTAACATCATGAGGACACCCACCCACCCCCTTTAGCGTTATGAAATTTGTGAATGAGCCCTATGAACCTGTATTTTCAAAACAGCATCATACTGCTAAATTTCAGACAATTTTGATAGCAAAAACCTCCCATGTCTAAGGAAACAAAAATGCCAAAAATGCTTTGCCCCTCCTGTCACTTATTAAGGGTGCAAAAAGTGTATCACCCCAATTCCATCACAAACCAAAAATGCCACAGTTTCCCGGTGGCTGTCGATGGAGCCGAATTCCTGTTTGTATCACAAAAGAAAGTGTTTTTTCTTAATTTTATCTTTCTATCTGTTCGTTCCAGTTCCACACGTTCCAATTTACGTTCACAATGGAAGAAGCCTAGAACGCGCCAAAAATTCAGAGTGCTTAAAAACGGTTAGTTTTACAATGAGAAAATCTGCAAACAGACATCTAAGAATGTTACTCAGGGAATGTGGGAATGCCGCACCAATGACGTCCCACTAAAACCAGCCCAAGCACTGTACTTGAGCAATTTTTGTTAAATTGCTCAAGTGGTGTACAGAGTGCACATACCCTTGACTCAGACCACTTAGAAGTAGCCTAGGCAAACTGCTTCTCCTAGCCGACTTAAACAATGTCACAAGGAACCAGCCTCGGTAGGGCTAATCCTATGCAGCCAACTTTGGGCAGTGTGTCATAAGTTTAGAAGTGATAGGATGCACTTAAAGACGGATAGATGAAGTCGGGTGAAATTGGAAAAGGTCCCATTCACAAATTTCATAACGCTGTAGGAAGTGAGTGGGTGTCTTCGTGATGTTACGGCTTATACAAAGTTTATAAAATATTCATACAAAAAGATTTACGTGGAGGTGGATGGATGTCCAAAATGGCAATGTTTGGCGTTACGAAATTTGTGAAAAAAAACTAAAGATAATGAGGGATGAATGACATTTAGTAGTGGTTTTCCTAAAAATCCGCCACTACCGTCCCCTTTGCAACAGCATCAGTATCACTGTAGAAAACAGCAACGAGGAACACCGATCTTTTAGCAAGAAAAAGAAAACACTCCGTTGTTTTCTTTAGCCTATGCTGCAAAGCTAGAATTTATTGCACAATTAATCATAATTCTTACATATTCATATAATATACATACAACACAGACAAACAGACGTAACACTTAGAACAAATTTCTTCAAAATCCATCGCCCAGTTTACACTATCATCATCTGGTGAGCATGTTGCACGAAAAAGTGTTTCGTGCAACAAGACCGGCAGATGGCGGTAGTGTGAAACGTCAAACGCGAAGAAAAACGATGTGCGCGCCTCTGGTTGTCAGATATGTAACATAGCGAATTTGAAATGATTGTTAAATGAGTGGTCGATGGAAATTGCGTCAGTGTTACGTCTGTTTGTCTGTGCATACAACTTCGGTGCCTTACATCCGTGCTGTCGCTTGTTTTCATGATCACTGGTTTGACAACACGGGTGCAAAACAGAGACCGAAGAATGACAAGCACAACATATATAGTCCGACAATATACAGGGGTTCACAATACATTTCTCACGTAACAATCACCGTATCACGCTTTCAACAAGCGCTAAAGGCTGCCGCAAACAGGCCAACTTTCTGGTATAGGGATCAGACGATTTGACGTTTCCGTTTAAATCTGTTTAATATAAAACAATCCAATCGAAACATCATATCGTTTGAATCTTTCTCGAGAGCGAACCTGTTTGCAGTAACCATTTGGACTCGTAAAACACTGGATTGCAATGTCCTATGTAATCGAAAGACAGCAATAGAGAAGCGAATCTCTCATTGTTTTAACAGTGAAGATAATAATACTTAGGTCGTTAAGAAAAGTTGAGAATAGTCGAAGTAGTTGCGAGAACATGCTCTGGAGCGGTCCATTAATTACGTAAGACAAATTTCGAGTTTTTTTTATTTGGTAAGATTTTTTGTATGAAAATCAAAAATAAATATGGCGCGTAAGAAATATCAGACCCCCCCTCCCCCCATAAACCCTTACGTAATTAATGGACAGCCCCTCTACAGTATTATTGTTATAGAATAAATACAAATTTGCATTGAACATTTAAGAACCGCTAATTTAGATTTAGGGCCATGAATATTTTTTTTAATATACAGTCTGTGCCAATAATTATCTGTGTGATTTCGCCCGAAATATCTCTTGCGGGCGAAATCTCTCACGCAAATTTCGTGCTCGCAGAACTGTCAAAGCTGTCAACAGAGCATCGAGCGGACAGAAAAACGAGCAGAACGCGATGTAAAAGAGCGTCAGCTATAAACCCACTGCAAATACGATGACCACGAACGGGAGTTCTCGCGCATCAATGCATAAGGGCCAATCCAGCTTTTTGTGCTTATTCACAAATTTCATATGGCGAGCGTCCTCAAAGTGTTACAGCTCGTACAAATTTTGTAAAACATTGATACAAAATGCTTTACAAGGGGATGGGTGCCCGGATAAAAGTGAACCATTCGATGTTATGTTGGATAACCATAGAATCAAAAACCTGAAAAATTAATAGCGCGTCATTCGTCATCAAACGTCAACATCCCACCGCGAAATCGCTTGTGTTTGGACCTCCAAATTGCCAAATAACCTCCAAAGCATCACCTCCAAGTTATTTCTAATACCCTCCGTTATATGAAATATGGTGGCGCGTCGATCGTCGCAAGTTTATCGTTAAACAGTTAATACCCACACAAAAACTGGCTATGCAGTGAATGGAATAAACCTGGGAGGGAGAAACCAATACAAAATTTATGTACGTCATAGTAAGCCGGGATTCCGCTGTCACGAACTGTCACTGTGAGCCCAGATCTCAAACATTGGACTAACATGGAAAAAGCGCGTAACTGATTAAAACAAATTTTCGCATTTCATCAAAAGTGACAAAAATCGAATGAAAATAAATGCATGCACACAATGCAAGTAATTTCACGTGAGCACCTTTCAATCGGATTGAATATAAAGCATTTCAAAACGCATCTTTTTACTTTTTCCAATAAAAATGAACATTTAGTGCATAGAAAACTGTACCCCTTTTTCCATGTTTGTCAGGAAAAATCGAAAGTACACAACAAAAGAAAACTAGCGATTTTCCCCAAGCCTGCCTTGATTGTTGTTGGCAAGCTGGAGTTATCTTGCAGTTCAAACAAACATTGTTCTATATTTCATGTGTAGTATCGGTGCCTCCCTCCCAGGAATTAACCAATAACGTACATTATAACGTATTGCATACAATACAGCGTCGAAACAATATTATCCTTGATTGAATATACAGTTCAATAAAAATTAAATAAGGGTTTATTCACAAATTACATAACGCCGAAAATGGCCTTTTTCGATACCCACCCACCCCCTCGTAACGCATTGGGTTTATTCACAAATTTCATAACGCCAAAAATGGTCATTTTCGACACCCACCCACCCCCTCGTAACGCTTTTTGTATGAATATTCTACAAATTTTGTATGAGCCGTAACACCACGAGGACACCCACCCACCCCCTTCAGCGTTATGAAATTTGTGAATGGGCCCATTTTGTACGAATGTTTTTCGAATTTCATATTAGCTGTAACATCCCGAGCACACCCACCCACCCCCTTCAGCGTTATGCAATTTGCGAATGGACCCTAAACTGTTAAAAATTGTAATATTTTTATGTATGTGTCGGGACACAAAATTATTAGAAACTTCTTCACACCCGAGGGGGACGACACATCTAGATCCACAGTTTAGTGTTCGTTATGATTAAAGTCGATAATTTGGATCGGTGCATCTCACCTACCTGTGCGACGCTGACGTACGATGCATGGGATGGATGAGATGCAATGTCATATATAACAGGTCCGGCTCTTAGTATGTGTTTGCTTGTATTAGTCACGAAAAAGATGTAAACAAACGATCAGCTGATGGTGACGACAAGGCTGCGAAAAATTTTGTTCGCAGTTTCCTCAACGTGACGTCATCTTCGGCTGCTTCGTGAACTTTCGGCTCGCCGAAGTTGGCATTGCACAGCTACCACTTCAAAACTGATGTTATCACAAATACTGATTTGATGTTCGCCCGCACCTCTTAATACCCCACATCGGATGAGATGGAAAAAGATGTGTACTGATGCTATAAAAGATGGAATGGATGACATGCATCTATGTTGAAATTGTACCAATGAAAAGAGTCAGTCTGCTTTTATGATAGTAACCTCATGTAAAATCAATCATCAAAAAGAAAATTTATCTGGTAAGTAACATGCAATCTGAGACAAAAACGAGCATTTAGCCAAAAAATTATTCTCTTGTTTTAGGCAAAACAGCGGCAGTATAATATTTACAATGCAACGATCGATCTGGTCCGAAAGCCATTTAAAATCTTCGATGCCTATCAAACCATCGCAGCGGAGTACTGTACATAATCCGCCCGAGCAGCTAAGACCACGAAAAAGGCAGAAACATTTGGTAATTATCATAAACATTATTACTAGTTCAGTGAATCAAATTATCACCAAAACAGACGAAAAACAAACAACAAAGCAAGCTCGCTCACAACCGTTTGTCACAACTGTTGCGGATAAGGACACAATTTAAAGCAGAATTGTCATGACAATCACAGAGCGCAATATTGTTGCAATCTTTTCAATTCGCGATTAATCAGTAATTTTAAAAACAAAACCAAATTTGTTTTATGGATGCTGTTTGATAATGTGTCAATGTTTACCAACATGGAGAAAGTTCTCGAAAATTGCAATGCGAAGCCCAGAAAATCGCCACGCACGTGGTGATCGATCTTTGTCATATTCTGTTCAGGTGATGACAAACTCATGTCGCGGAATAAAATTGTTGCAACAAGAATAGGAGGTGACAATGTCTTTGTTGCTGCGTGTTGGGTGACAATTTATTCACTGTACTAGTTGAATTTAAAAATACGCTACATACATTCCAGATAACTTCAACCGCACCGGAACTGTGAATTCCGATTCAAAGACTGAAGAACCTGAAGAATTTCTATCGACCAGGTTTAGAACTACGGAACCACGGTTAGGACTACGGAATATCGGATTGACTTTACAATATCTATAAAAATGTAATACAATGCAATGTAAATATTTTTGAATTAATAAACTACTCACTGGATGAGTAGCCCTAATGGATGTGGAGGGGAAATGAGGTAGGAAAAAAGTACACATTTCTGTATTTGGGGCCTTTCTTAGTCAAGTGGTTAGAGTCTACGGCTATAAAGCAAAGCTTTGCTGAAGGTGTCTGGGTTCGATTCCCGGTCGGTCCTCTGTCCCAGTGAGGACGTAATGCCTAATAAGAAGATGAAGTATCCATATGTCCACCATCTCATATTGGCGCTTAATTCCATTCACTTAATTCAAACCGAGTGGCATGGGAATAGGTTACCACAAGACAGCCTCTCAACAAATCACTGTGAAAGTGCTCTTAGAACACTAAGCTGAAAAGAAAACTCTGTCTCAGTTGGGATGTAACACCAGGAGGTTGATGGTGTCATACATAGGTGTGATCAAATTATGGGTAACTTGAAACCCAGTTTACATTTCTGATGAAATACGCAATGGACTTTTTGGTCAACACATCCGAGGAAAAGAAATTGATTGCTGACATATTTCTGACACAAATGAGTAATTAGACTTACAATTACACATTATACATATTTATTTGTTTCCTGCATTTCTAATCAATAGAAAATAGTTTTGTGGGAACCAATGTTTCGAATATAATTCAGGGACATTCATGTCACTTTATTATCAATTGCGTGTCTATGAATCCGGAAGGAATGTTTTTACTCTTCCTTTGCTCTTTTGAAAATTTCGTCTCATATTTTGGTTCTGTCTGTAATCCGGTGAAGGCTCCTAGAAGATCCTCTGTAATCCAGTGTCTGTAAGATAATTGAAAAAAGATAATCGAAAAAAAAAATCTCACTGAAAAATACGGATGAATCGACTTACCTAGTGCATTCGGAACTCCTCCAAATAATACAACCTACGTATGACCTGTCTGGGACCGTTTTCAATTACGATTCACGAGGAAACTAACAACAATTATCATAAATTTAGTATTTTTCCCATTCGAATGCACTTGTATGAACGAATGAGAAACATGTTGTTGTTTTAGTGATGCGATAACAGAAAGATGCACTAGTGACAGTCAGGATACGCATCGAAAAAGTAGATGCGAGAAGATGGAGAAGATGCATGGAGATAACACAGACGATGATCAGATAGTGCGCTGCGTTTTATTGGTTTAGAAATGTGAATGATTTATGATGATATTCTGAAATCTTAACAAATCTGGATGTGTCGCCCCCCTCGTTCACACCTCAAAAATAAAAAAATCTCGACTACTTTTTCAAATCGATGTAAATTGCTTTCGTACGGTTTGGAGCGATTTAATTAAAAAGAATCACAAAAACTAAAACTGTTTTAAAATGAATCAACTTTATAACATTTTTTCGCCGTGAACATCGCTTGAATGTTGCATACAATCAGCTCACATTGAAAAACTAGGTCTTTTCTATTATTTCCAAAACAATTTGATTACAAAATGATAAGCCGTTTTATTCAATTACTTGCCACGTTTTTGTCCCAGTGAAAAATCGAATCAAGAAGTGGTTTGTTTTGATTCGTGGTTAAGTCTTCGTCTCTCCATACAACTGAGCGGTGAAAGTAGCGATTATGTTGCGAAAGTTGAAAATCTTACTTACGCCGTTTTGAAAATCAAGAATTAAACGTTCTAAAAGTTAAAATCGAGTTGGTTTAGAGTGGAACGCGTAGGATTTCGTCTGCGAAATACGTAGGATCGATGAAGTTTGTTTGGATTTTGATCCGAAAAAGCCGATCGAACCTTATAGACCATTTCCGTCAGATCTAACCCCCAGTTTTTGTATTTTTCTTCGAAAGACAATCTTTTTTATGAATGTTAACGCTTTCAGATTTTGTTTATATGCACTCCTGATTTTCTTACAAATTTTTGAAAACATGAATACTCACCACATTTTGAAAAATAATTCGAGATGCGGCACAGTTTGTTCAACCCTATGGGTATCAGCGTGGTGATTTTGCAACAGTTTTTCGATTCCACCCCTGCATTGGGATGCTTGTTTACATTTGAAAACGTCAAATCAGGTGCGCGCTCAAACTGATCGTGATCCCGGTCAGGGCGCCCCCAACAGGAGCGCCAACGAAACTAACCTCAAATTACTCAAACAAACGTTTTTGCACCAGGTTGAAACTGGCGCAACCCATTCTCAGTTTCAATCACAGTTTCAACTCCAACCCGATTCAGGTTTAGGAAAATATATGTTCCTTCACAGATTCAAAACCACCCCCTGTAACAACAAATCTCTCATCCACCCAAAAGTTACGGTACCGCTAGTTTTATTAGAGGCTATTTTTACTATTCATGTCGGCAAATGCCTAAATCCATCTGTTGGCTGTTGATCCGGAAGATTTCCGCCTTGAGGCAGCAACAGCCGCGCAAGGAAAATTTGAGCGACTGTTGCTGCCTCTAGGCGAGAATCTTCCGGCTTATTCAATCCTCGTCAGCACAAAACAGAGAGATCAGGCAATTGTCGACTACAATCCTTGCGTTAATGAACCGTGTAGTGTTCGCCAGGTGCGGTCATAACCGGCCGAAGCGGTGAAGGTGGTTTTCGCGGTGATTACGGAGACTTCAGGAACCGTGAAAGAAGGAGGGAGTGAAACCAGTGGAGCCCATTATGATGAATGAAAAAATAAACAAAAATCGTCTGGTCATGTCAGCTGATTTTAAATTCACCACAACGTGGTGGCAAAACCATAGGGGAAAAAGGGGTCTGCATTTTTTCGAGGTGAAACAAATTATAGCGGATCAAGGGGTGAACTAACTTGCCGCAAGTTTTTCATTGTTTTCTAATAGTTAAAGGCTCCAAAACATATCGGTTCCTTAGGATAGTTTGTTTAGTAAATTGACAGAAAGCATATAAACCAATAAAACATTTTCACGGAAATGGTCTATTCGGAGAGTGTAACAGTTCGCGAGCCATAACAGTTCGTGGCACATCGCAATCGGAGAGCCCTATGAATGTAAACATTCACTCTCTCATTTGGTACGTGGCACGAGAGCGTTCAAGAGCAGCTACTCTCACAGACTACAACAATATCGAGTGGTCGGTTCCAAAAAGTGGGTGGTGTGTGTCAGTCTTTTTTCGTTTGGGGTTCATTCATTTATTTCATAACGCTGAAATTGGACATTTTGGGCACCCACCCACCCCCTAGTAAGGCTTTTTGTATGAATGTTATTCAGTTCACCCCTTCTAGCGTTATGAAATTTGTGAATGGGCCCTTGGTGGCTCGTAAATAATATTCCACGAACGATAAAGGAGGATACATGGGTTAAAATTTTGGCTCGTGTGTCAATGATCGTTAAAGCCTGAATCTAATCCTATGGACCAATGCACGAGTTCACTAAAAATTTGACGTTTGAGCGGTGCCGAATTCACTGGTTTCCATGGCCACATAAATAACACGGCACCGATAAAACGTAAAATAATGAACTCGTACATTGGTCCTCCATTCTGAATTCTGTTCCAGTTGGAACTGGAAAATAAAATCGAGAAACTGCTGTAGTACAAATATTATTCACGCGGGGGTTTGTTTTTTACTGCACCCAGAAAACCCAAAAAAATCCATATCGTTTTACTGTCAGCTTGACACTGTTTCGGAGAGGACTGTCGTACTCCCAAAAGAGATTTTTTCACGCCAAAGCTCAGCTCTCATGCATGAAGCTCTCTTCCAATACACGGAAATTGTTTGAACTCGAAATAGCTACTTTTGAATGAAAATGAAAAGTATGATAAATTCAAAATAACATTATATTTCATATCAGTTTGTAAGGCCCCTTTATTTATTGACATGTTGAGAATCAGATTTCCATACAACTAGCATATTATGGCATTATATGGAATCGCTGCACTTTGATTGTGATTATCGATTCCATACAGCCCCCTTCTAAAATGAACGAATTTAAGCGTGTTCATGACTCGTGGAAGCGCAGATCTCTCTCTCACCACAAATCAAATCGCCAGCAGCTGCTCTTCTGTCTGTCATGTGAGATATTTTCCTTCTTTTCATTTGGAACAGCTCGTACTTGTGATCAACCATTTGGCAGCCAGCCACAGCAATTTTCTTAGTAGTGAAGGAGAACGGCCGACGAACGGGAGTTGCACCAACAGCAGCAGCAGCCACTGGATAATACACTTTTTCCTCCGGTGCGTATCTGTTCCAGAATCGTTTAATTCCATGGAATATGTCTTGAGGAAGTTCGCCTGGTCGAGATTGTTAATGTAAATTTGTTTTTCTCCCAACCATTCGCAGTTGAACATTTTTGATACAATCCCGCTGCCAAAATGGCCCTGAGCGACGCAGATGTCCAGAAGCAGGTAAGTGGCCAATCGCCGGAACCACCGAATGAATCCAAAAGATAGTGCCGTGTTGCATAATGCCGGATCCATTTCCATGATACGGTGATGTTGAAAGGATTCCGATGAGATCCCACTGGGAAAGAAATAGGTTCCCAAAAAGCCCCAAGATGGAATCTGCTCGCAGAAACGTCAACCCGTGATTGCGGCCCCAAGGGCGATGGGCCAAACCTTGATCGGACATTTTACGCTGACGGATTTTCGATCGGTACAGCGACTGTTATTCGTCGTAAATCTGGAAGGAATTTTCGGGGAAAAGATGACCAAAATTAAGTTTTCTTCTCCTGAAGAGCCCAGAGGTCACGGGACCTGTCATGTGAAGCAAGTGTATTATGTGTTGTGTCGGAGGCCCCGTGAGTGATCTATGTATAGGTGGTTGGTTTTTCTGTACTTTGGAAAGATAAAAATGATTATTTTTGCATCGTTGCCACGACATGGTCATTATCGGGTACTTATTTTTTTTCCCTTCGGAAAGGGACGACTTTGCTTTGCGCATATGCAAAAGGGGGCAGTCGATGTTGTGCCCTGGTCTCCCTAGTGGGCAGCCCCAGTGAATGTCAGTGTCCACCTGCTTGAGGAGCTTGAAGCAATAGATCAATTGATCAATGGGCTAAGCTAATTTATACTTGATTCACAGTTCCCTAAACTCGAATGAGCCAAAAGTGAAAACAAAAAGTGTCACATGACCACTACTGGCGAACATCATCAGGCGGGTTGTTAAATACAGCGCCATCGTGTAATGTTTTCGCAAATGTATGGGTGCGTTTCCAATGCATGGATACTGTCTATCTATCCGAATGTGTTTTGAATTATTCCCCTTTTAAAATCTATTTTGTGCATATTCGGGCCCATGGTATGTCTTGAATGGATTTCAAATGTGATATCCGATGTCTTCCTAGCTCGATAATAAGGGAAAATTTCAACCACAGCACTGGTTTGCCTTCTTAAAGTTCAGGTTTTTGGGACGTCTTTGGTGAAGCATTATGTTCTGTCTGGTAGAAGATCCCTTTTTAGGGACCTACTATATTTTTCATGCAAGTCTTTATTTTCAATGGAAGGCCTCTAGAGTATCTTTTTTACTTAGTTCCTACGAGACTATTCCATAGAATCCTTTAGGATTTTCTTCTCAAATTACTCGAGAAAGGAATTCTATTGATTTCTCCAGAGATTTCTTCGAGAAAACTTTCAGAGACCTTATCTTGGCTTTCTCCACCAATTTATACAGCGATCTTTCAAGTGATCCTTAGATGAAACTCCCCAAAATTTGCTCCAGGAAAGTCTCGAACACTTCTTATTTCCACAGGGATTATTCTAAAAAAATTCCAGATATTTTACCAGGATTCCCTTTAGATATTTTTCCACTAATTCTTCCGTCGATTTCTCAAGTTGTTACTCCAGGAGATCTTCTGAAGATTCCTATAGGAGTTTTTTCCAAGAAAATCCACAAAGCATTGTTCCAATGTTTGCAAACAATTTGTTAGAGGAATTTTTCCAAGGACATACAAGAATGAACGAACACCGTACGAAAATACAGCGTAATCAGTCGGACATTGTCCCGAAGATGGGCTACATCGCGCCCGAAACCGGTCGACGAAAAGGTAATTTTTAAAACTTTTTGACGATTTGTAAGAACGATAAGTATTATGTCTTGTCTCCGTCGCGTCTCGTGAATGTCTACAAAAATGTCATCAGGAGTTCCTATGATGATTTTTTTTTTTAGTTAGCTTGAGGAAGTTTAAGAAGATTTCCTAGATCAATTGTAAGGATATTGAAAACAAAAATCAATCGAATAGCTTAACCGTAATAAATAAGTAATTTTTCGGAGTAATCGTATTTTATTCGAGAAATTCTTTGGAAAACATTTGGGTGAAATGCTGAAGAAACCCCTAGAAAAAAATCTATAGGAACATTATGATGAATCGACGATCGAATTTATTGGGAAATCCTTCCTTCCTAATAGATTTCCTCGAATAACCCCTCGACAAACTGTTGGAGCGATTCCTTGAAGTAACCATATATGAACTCTAAAGGAATTCAAATGAAAAAGCCTAGGCATTCTTGTGAGGTTCCTTGGTAAAATATCTAAGCAAATTTCTTCAAAACTATGGAATAAATCTTTGTTGGTTTTCTTGAAGAAATTTCTGTACATGAATCTTTGGAAAATTCTTTAGAGCAACAACTGGTGGAGGAATAGATTGAAGAATTAGTGCATAGTTTGGGATAGTTTTCAAAAAAAAAAATCAAAAAAATAAGTTAAGAAAATGCGGGAGTACAATCTGTAGAAATTCCTCTAAGCATCCTTCGTAAAATCGTTGGATGAATTTCTGGGATAATTGGTGCAGAGAACTCTATGAAAAATTCTAGAGAACATATTTGAAAGTATTCCAAATCAAATCTCTTGGAATTACTGAGAGAGACTTTAGAGATCTTCCTTAAAAAAATAGAAACTTTTTCAAGACTTACATTGAAATATACACCAAATATCTTAAAAGAGACCTGGTACCAACTCTGCAAAGGACATAAAATGTTTTTTTTTTGTATTTCATTACAATTTCTATGAAAAACAGGAATGCTTAAAATATATTCTGGGAGTGGGTTCTAAACAGCTAGTCTGGTCTGACGAAGGTCTATTCAGAAGTTCCATTAGAAAGTTTTTATTTTACTAGTGTATGCATCAAACTTTTACATTAATCAATTACACTGCGGAACATTTTCTTTGTTTCAAGCATCAAAATACTGCTTTTTACTTAAAGTAGAGTTACTGAAATCATGGCAGTTTTCAAAAATATTTTCTAGTTTCTGAGATATTGGGTGTTGAAATGCATTTTTTAACAACTACAGTCAACTTACATGCAAGAACCAGCTTATATGAAGATTTATTTGCTTAGTTTACTAAAGAACTCAAAGTTAATGTGTAAGAGAATACTTATCCACAAATTTCATATTACTTTCAATGCTCAAAAGTTATTTGTTGCTGTATTAGAAAAGTATGATATCTTGTCATATAATAGGAACGAATAATGTTGTGTGACGATGGGGGCATGTTGAAAAAATCGATTTATTCGTGCATTCAAACCAATTTGAATCCTGCATAATCCTATTCTGATGATTATTTGTGGGTTAAATCACTGTATACCAATCATAGTTTAATTTTCAACATTAACAAACAGCATTTTATACTACTTTGAGGACCCGTAAGCTCAAAATTGTAATGTGCTGGAACATTTTCGAAATCAGCCTCACATTCACCAACCCCAAATTTACTAGGAACATGTTTTGTAGAGATGGTCGGGTTTCACATTTTTCAAACCCGAACCCGACCCGTACCCGACTTATTTTATTTCTTCACGCAAAAAAATTGTGCGGTAAAAACTACCATTTTAGGGGGTTAACTTGTGCGCTCGCACCGGCAAGTTTCAGAAGACCAGAAATGCGCTTGATTTCACCATGTCTGTAGTCGAAATCAGATTATTGTAAATTATTTCTGTCAAATGTACCAGTAATGTGGTGGGATGTACCGTAAACATAGTAAATTGGTCTGAAATTCCATGGTAGTTTCAAGAATGGGCGTAGTCAGCTAAAATAGTAATTTTGTCCACAGATTTTTTTCCCGTGTTCAAACCCGGACCCGACCCGAACCCGAGACAATAACTCAAAAATAAACCCGAAACACCTTAACGTACATAAATTTCGTATCGGTTTCTCACTCCCAAGCTTAGACACTCTCGACACACGCAGAGATGTTGCCAAGGCCCTTCTGGTTGCTGACGATTTGCAGGGCTGAGTCGATTGCTCGGAAATCCTACAGCAAGTTATTTCATACCTAAGGCAAGGTTGAAGTGCAAAAACGATACCAATTGTCTGTCTAAAAAGACCATTTCTTATTGGTCGTTTTGGCAAAGGCCTACTTTCACATCGTTTAGCTGGATTGCAACATAGGACACTTTGTTGCTAGCCCGACCGTGTTGCTAGTTCGGACATTAGGGTTTTATTCAAAAGTTTGAAAATTTGTCATAAAATCTTTTTGTTTTAAATCTATTTATGGTCGAAGTATAGTTTACCGCATATGCCCCTATAATGCTAAATCAATAAAACATGATTGAGTTTAATTTAATGGAAATTGTGTCAATTTTCTCGAAAAATATCTCTGGTTTTGAATATTAACCGATTTAAAAAAAAGATAATATCCTACAATGCACTAATTCAATGAAGCGTGCAAGATACTATCATATTGTGAGCCTTGATATTTGAATTTGTTCAAAAGATTTGGTTAAAAAAAGATACTGGTAGCACTGACTTTTGTATAGTCAAGATTATCGACTGAAAAACAACGGGGCAGTCTCAGTTGAGCTGTCACGTCCTGTCCTAGATTTTTACGTACGACCAAGAGCTTTGCGTATCACCTCAATGCATCGGCCGCAAACCCAACGCACCAAAGGACGTTCAACAGACTAGCTGCAGAATTCGATTTTAACGTACGTGACGTGCTTCGAGGTAGATTTTTTAATGTCTTCAGATAGATTTTTTGTATGTAGTCTGTGTATTATTATCAATTATTAATAACCATCATTGGGGCTCAATAGCCTGTTGATGAAGAAGAAATAAACTAAACTAAACAATTACTTCCTTCAACATTGGTTAAATGAAGCATGTACAAGTCTTTGTGAAAAGGGTAAACTTGCAAACATAATTTCACTGAATTATAGACTAATAGTCTCAAAGAATACTGAAAAAAATCCTAAAAGTGATATACGCAGAATCCTTGACATAATCTTAAAAGAAGACACGTTTCTCACGAAACCTTCGACAGGATTGTCGAAGAATTCTGGACACGATATTAACATGGGCAGGATTTTCACAAAATCTTGAACAGGGTTCGATAGACTTCTAACTATGAGTTTTATCGAATTGAATACGTAATTTTCTAAAATCCTGGGAATGGTTACAATATAACTCTAGAGAAGATTTTTTGTCAGAATATTAGGAGAATTTATAACATAACAGAATCCTTACTCAATTCTGACTAAGATTTTTGCAAATGCTTGATAGGGATTTTTACACATTTTTCAACTTCGGCATCGGTGAAAAAACATAGAGCGGAATCTTTAAAAAAAATCTTTTCTTCGTAAAAAATTCGCCTACTGATCAAAACAAAATTTTCTTCCTAAGAACACTAATGTTCCTAGAAATAATTTCTGGCTACGAAAAAAGATAATATTTAAATTATTTTACTGAAGATTTAAATTTTTCTTTTAGTGATTCGATTATTCGGAGTGAAATAAAAATCGATAGTTAGGATAATCGAGTCCGACCTGTATAAGAAATTACTAACATTTTGGTCAAAATGCGTGGAATTAGACAATGTGTTGAATTAGGACAATAATTGGTACCCTCATCCGCAGAATGTATCGGTTATCAATATTCGCATCAACGCGGAAAACGCTTCAGTCTAGCTCAACTTAGTAGCTTTTAAGGCTTCTGTCGCACTAAGTCTGCCTCTCGTAGTCTTGCTTTGCAACTAAGACTGATTTCAACAAACTTGCTAATATTGCTTTTGCTCTTAGCAAACTCGATATTGACGTCGAGCTGCTCAGCACACAAACCAAACATACATGTTTGGGGGGTACTCATCAATGCGATCCATTACCTTACCTGTTGCACTGGAACGATCAGTGTCTGTCGTCGCCTCAGTGTTTAGGTCCTTGGAGCCGGTCTCAACCATCCTTTGCGGGATCCTTAACTAGTTGCTTATGCGTCCAAAACTCTTGTTTACAAGGGAGAAATCTGCAACTAGACCTCTGATAAGGTAAGTCAGTGAGTGTTGGCATGCCGCACCACCGACAACCCACTAAAAACCAACTGTAAGTGGTGTACATAATGCACAGCACAGACATTACCCTTAGCCTCAGATTCTTTTCTCCCCAGGACCACCTTATGGTATTTCTTCGGAGAGGGGGCATATTGCACTGAACAGAAGTAGCCTCGGAAAACTGCTTCCTAGCCGACTTAAATAATGTTACAGGGGACCAGCCTCAGTATAGCTAATCCTCTGCAGCCGACTCTTGGGCTGCAATCCCAGCATATTATAAGTGACAGCCGTGGGGGTGACCCATTTCGCATAAAGACGTTTCGCATACGGACGTTTGGCATAATGGACACTTCGCATAAAGCAGTTTCATACAAGAACAGGTAGCATATTAAAGAAGGCATATAATTCTCATTATGCCAAACGATCATATGCGAAACGTCCTTATGCGAAATGTCCCACCCCCGACAGCCGTAGTTGCTGCATTCCAGCACTCGGTATCCGCACACATTCTTTGGATTATACTGTTCGAGGACGTGTCCCCTCCGCATGTAGCGAGCATACAATCTCTCCAGTGTTGTGAAAAACTCAATTTCTCATAACTCACGCTTGAGATTTTTCATGCGTGAGTTGTCAATCGCGCAACTCAGCAGTAAAAAAATCATGGATGAGTTGGCTCACCTTTTTGACTCATTGTCTCGTATTTCCACAGTTTACTCACAAACGGCAATAATTTGTTTTTAGTCTGTTGAAATTATAGTAATCCTTTCTAACATAAACAACAACATTCGGGTTTTACGAGTTTTTGACTGGTTTTGCGACTGAATCATTTTTTAGGGTTTGATTTGATTGAGTGATTTTGCATCAAAATATCAAGTGTGAGATTTGCGAAGCAGATCTCTAATGAGTTTGCTCTCACGGGAGAGCGTATTGATTGAGATTTGAGTGTGAGCCTATCAACACTGAATCTCTCACAACAATAAAACGTTGACAATCGAACACGACATGCCCCGCTGTTTCCTCCACACCAGCACAATCGAGGCACGCAGAAGATTCTGAGTACTCGTACCTATGCAGGTAGGTACTGCCTATAGCAACCAAGCCCTGACAGAAACTGAGTTCGATGGAAGTTCACTTCCCCATGGTTTTTTTTTATACCAATCTGACACATTTGGTATTAGTCGATTACTGCAGTCAACCTCTGAGCGTTGCCTCTTTACACGCTTTGCGGACTTTTCTGGTACCTCTTTGGTTCAAGCATTGAACATCTTCCTTGATGATGAGCCCGATGGGCGTCATCCCGTCTATGATGTACACGGCATTTTTAGAAACCGTTCGGTATGCGCTTGCTACTCTTAAGCCCATAATCCTATGGGTGCTTTTCAATTGCTTTAGGTTTCTGCTCGTTCTAAGCTCATTTGACCAGATTGGTCATCCATACCTTAGTATGGATAGCGCCACGACTGCCAGGAGCTTGCGTTTGCTGGCAATTACAGCAGAGTATCCTCGAAGGCGCCGCCATAGCCGTAGATGCCCTTTAACAGGCATATTGAACGTGACTAGCGAAGCTGAGCTTGTCACCGATCATTACCCGAAGATGCCTAAGGGATCGATCGCTTGGCCTCTATGGTGCAATCAGCTATCGAGATAAGCGCTCTTTGCTCGGACTTGCGGGTTGTTGACCACCACCACCTCAGTATTGTGACGGGCCAGTCCTAGTTTCCTAGTCCTCATCCATTCCTCTACTATGGAGATAGAGTGCTCTGTTGTCAATTCTACTTCCTTTCCTACATCGATTCGCCTTAGAACTTTAGATAGAGTGCGCTGCTGTAATTGCTACTCTTCGCTTTGTATTTGGTTCTATGAATCATCTCTTATGGGGACCCTAAGAGGCGCTGTCAATGAAGGCATGCGATTGTACCGGCCATTTTTAGATTCTATTCTGTCTGTATTGCAACTTTTGCATAATTTTCCCATGTTTATCTAAGAAATTCCATAGGACATGGGTCAGTTATGCATAGAAAGTAGTATCTGTCCTTAATGTCCCAATGAAGAAAGAGAAGTTTTAATTGTTAAAACCACTTTCCGTTCGATTCCCACCCAGATCAAGCACATGATGGCCTTCATCGAGCAGGAGGCCAACGAAAAGGCGGAAGAAATCGACGCCAAGGCCGAGGAGGAGTTCAACATCGAGAAGGGTCGTCTGGTGCAGCAGCAGCGTCTGAAGATCATGGAGTACTACGAGAAGAAGGAGAAACAGGTCGAGCTGCAGAAGAAGATCCAATCTTCGAACATGTTGAACCAGGCCCGTCTGAAGGTATGGTTGTTATGCAATAGCTATGAGACAAAGAAATCTTATTCTCTCGTTCGCAATTCCAGGTGCTCAAGGTTCGCGAAGATCACGTTGGCAGCGTGCTCGAGGAATGCAGACGTCGGCTGGGAGAGGTCACCCGCGACCCAGCTCGCTACGGTGAGATTCTCTCCGCTCTCATCACTCAGGGACTGCTGCAGGTAGGATTCCACTGTTCCACGATGAAAATCCGAAATCTAACATAATTCTTGTTTATTTTTTCGCAGCTCATGGAAGCCAATGTGGTCGTGCGTGGTCGCCAGGCTGATGCCCAGCTGATCCAGAACATCCTTCCGTCGGCTGTGGAGGCTTACAAGAGCACCTCCGGCAAGGATGTGGTCGTCACTCTAGACACCGACTTCTATTTGCCAGCCGATGCCACGGGAGGAGTTGAACTTGTTACGCAGTCGTCTCGCATCAAGGTATGTACTATTAATCCTATTATTCTTTAGAATACGCGGTAAAAACACAACAAAAAAGCCTGTAGCTTTCTTCACAGAAATTGCATGGAATAACCGCTATTTGTTACGTTCATTGCAGGTCTCCAACACCCTGGAGTCCCGGTTGGAGCTGATCGCCCAGCAGCTGATACCGGAGATCCGTAACGCTCTGTTCGGTCGTAACCTGAACCGCAAGTTCACCGACTAAGCGGAGCTGGCAGCAGCAGTTTTACTTTTGCTTCACCTACAACACACACAAAACTCCCGTTTATTTTGCCTTTATTTTCACCATTGTTCCCTGTTGTCGAAGAATTTCCAGCTAACCTACAAGGAAAAAGAAAACGAAAAAAAACATGTTCAAATTGTTCTCCAACCACCACTATGTGACGTAGTGTAAGGTCAGTTCCACCAGACTTAAAGCTTACAGTTTGTGAAGTAGATTTGAGTGACGATCAAACTCGAGAACTGCACGGGAAGGTCGTTTACTTGTTCCCAAAAGTATGTCACCTACTCAAAACCGTTTACTGTTGATCGTCCCAGAGCACATCTGCTGGGATTTTTCGTAACTTTTAGGCGACCCCTCGAAATGTTCAGAAAGTGTGATTGTCATTGTCTCCCCTGGTGCCGATTTGTAGGTTTCTGTAATTCTTGTAACTTTTTTGTTTTCATGAGTTATTTTTCCGATTTACTTTTTCATTCAATTAGTTTGTATACATTTGTTATCTTATAATCGGATTTTTTTTGTTAGTGCTCTTAGGACAAGTTAAAAATGTTGTTTAGTAAGGGTATCAATTACGGAAATCGTGTTCGCATAAACAGTTATTGAAAAAATTGACCGTTTTTATAATTAAAATACTATTTAGAGCAAAACCAAGGTGAAAACATTCCTTCGTCAGGTTTAAATTTGGCACGGTTGCAATACAAACAGATGATTTCTTTATTTCGAAGCAAGACTTCGGTTTGATTATGCTTCCATTCTTCTAATTCAGAAATAAAAAACAGTAAATTTATTAATTATCTCGTCATATCGGTAGATTTCAGCAATTGACGATAATAGTTCAGTTTGGATTGCCTTGCGCCGCAGCATCTTGCTTCGCTTACACCAAATTTCAAAATCGGATAGGTCAAATACAATCGCGATAACATAATATGATATTTGCTGAACGTTGAAGCAATGGCAATGGGTATGATAATTGCACTATTTTTTTCAATTGCCGTTTAAAAGGAAAGAAGTGTGTGTGTCGATTTAAGACCATTCAAAACGTATCGGTGTGCTTGTGTCGAACGATAAGACCATCTGTCAAAAAAAAGGAAGAGAATTAAAGGATGGAAATGCACAAACAATACAACCCATGTGATCAAACCGATTCTTCTCAAATGATTTTGCAATTTTTCTGCTCCTTTCTCGTTTTCTTCTATACACAAAACCAATAGAGAAATCAGTATTGTTTCAATCAACGGCTTCTATCTTTTTTTTCGGACTTGAATTAAAAAAAATAGAAGCAAACAAAGTTTTAAATCATGAATTAATTAGACTTACATTAAGGTAAAACTAGCATCAAGAAAAGTATATAAAAGATAATATAATATATAGATATTGTTGTAATCGTAATGAATATAAATATTAGTTATAATATTGAACTTAAAATTGAACAAAACAACACACTTGATCAATAATACATCATTAAAGGAAATAAACGTAGCTTATCAACAGCTAAAGCTATTCGAAACCGTAGTTTGGGGGATGCTTTCCAAGACAAAAGTTTACAAACCATACACTCATTCAGAACCGAACATTTCTTGTATAACCGAACGTCGTCGGTCGTATTAGATTATTTGAAATTCTGTCACAGTAACACAAATGTCTATAGCAAGTATGCCAACAAAAAAAAACGAATCTGTAGAATTGAAACTGTTGATGGAACCGAACAAAATTCGTAGTGAAATGAAAACAACTAGAACCTATATTTTCCACACATGCAAACACGACAAAACCAATCATCATCTGAAAAAAAAAAAACATATTTAATCGAGCTATTGTATGGAAGAATGAACCAGCTGTGTAAAACTATGTAACAGGACAAACATCAAAAAAATAAAGAAAATCAGTGGTATGGGATGAAGAACCAATTGCTGCGAGCTGTGCGTTTTTGTTTTATAAGATGCGAAAACAATTTCCTTGGGAGGCTCACAAGGCTGGTAGGCACTTCGACAGGGCGATAAACCTCATCAAGGAATGATGATTTCCCACCGCTTTAGGTTTCTGCTCGTTCTAAGCGCTTTTGACCAGATTGGTCCTCCATATGGATAGCACCGCGCTTGCCAGGAGCTTGCGTTTGCTGGCAATTACAGCAGAGCTGTTAGACATCATCCTCGAAAGCGCTGCTATAGCCGTAGATGCCCTTTATCCCAAGATGCCTAAGGGATCGCTTGGACTCTATGGTGCAATCACCTACCGAGATAAGCGCCCGCCCGTTGCTCGGGCTTGCGGTTGTTGACCACCACTCTCTCAGTCTTGCGAGGCAGCATCCATTTATTACGTAACGCTAAAATTGTCATTTTTTGACTCCCACCCCTCGTCCGTAACGCTTTTTGTATGAGTCGTAACGCTTGAGCCTACTCCCCCTCTCCTCCTAAAGCGTTACGTAATTTATGGACGGCGCCTGACGAGCCAGTCCTAGTTTCGTAGACTTCATCCATTCCTCAACTATGGAAAAGGAGTGCGTTGCTGTCAACTCTACTTCCTCCATCGTTCCACCATAGATCACTAGGGTGATATCGTCGGCGAAGCCATCCTAACATCCGTCGGAAGGGGCAGCCTCGGTACGTCATCGTACATCGCATTTTATAACAGCGGGCCCAGGATTGAACCTTGTGGTACTCCCGCGGTAATTCGAACGCTTTTCTGCCCCTCCTCTGTGTCATACAGTAGAATCCTATCATTAAAATAAGTTTCTAGAAGCTTAAACAACTGCACCGGTACATTGAGGCGGTGAAGTGCGTGTGCTATCGCTTCCCAGCTTGCGCTGTTGAACGTATTCTTCATATCCAGAGGGTGTCCCTCCCGCGCAGTAACGCTCCTTTCATGCTCGATTGCCACCACAGCTGTCTGAACGACCGTCTGGATGGCGTCCAGAGTAGATTTACCTTTCCTGAACCCAAACATGGTTGTTGAACAGGCCGTCCGCACCTTCCGTATACGGTACTAGCCAGTTGAGGATCAACCTCTCCAATATCTTGCCCGTCGTATCTAGTAGACAGATAGGTCTATACGCCGCACACTGGGGCAGAATCGAAAAAACGCGGAAACAACCTGTAATAGACCATTTCCGTCAGATCTAACCCCCAGTTTTTGTATTTTTCTTCGAAAGACAATCATTTTTAATGAATATTAACGCTTTCAGATTTTGTTTATATGCACTCCCGATTTTCTTACAAATTTTTGAAAACATGGATACTCACCACATTTTGAAAAATAATTCGAGATGCGGCACAGTTTGTTCAACCCTATGGGTATCAGCGTGGTGATTTTGCAACAGTTTTTCGATTCCACCCCTGCATTGGGATGCTTGTTTACATTTGCAAACGTCAAATCAGGTGCGCGCTCAAACTGACCGTGATCCCGGTCAGGGCGCCCCAAACAGGAGCGCCACCGAAACTACGCATACAAACGTTTTTAAACCAGGTTAGAACTGGCGCAAACCGGTTTTGAATCACACTTCCAACTCCATCCCGATTCAAGTCTTCCTTTAGGAAAACATATTTTCCTCCACAGATTCAAAATTCAAAACCACCCTCTAACAATAAATCTCTCATCCACCCAGCAGTTACGGTACCGCTATTAGAGGCTATTACTTACTATTCATGCCGACAAATACCTTAGTCTATCTGTTGGCTGTTGATCCGGAAGATTTCCGCCTTGAGGCAGCAACAGCCGCGCAAGGAATTTTTGAGCGGCTGTTGCTGTCTCTAGGCGGGAATCTTCTGGCTTATTCAATCCTTTCAATCCTCGTCGGCACAAAGCAGAGAGATCAGGCATCTGTCGACTACAATCCTTGCGTTACAGAACCGTGTAGTGTTCGCCGGGTGCGGTCATAATCGGCCGAAGCGGCGAAGGTAGTTTCCGCGGTGATTACGGAGACTTCAGGAGCCGTGAAGGAAGGAGGGAGCGAAACCGCAACGGAGCCCATTATGATGAATGAAAACATAAACAAAAATCATCTGGTCATGCCAGCTGATCGTAAATTCACCACCGCGTGGTGGCAAAACCATAGGGGAAAAAGGGGTCTGCATTTTTTCGAGGTGAAACAAATTGTAGGGGACCGAGGGGTGCACTAACGTGCCGCAAGTTTTTCATTGTTTTCTCACAGTTAAAGGCTCCAAAACATATCGATTCCTTAGGAAAGTTTGTTCAATAAATTGACAGAAAGCATATAAGCCAATAAATTTTTTTCACGGAAATGGTCTATTCTTCGGAATGAAGAGATAGACGTTTGGTGTCTTCAGTGAAAATGGTCCTTTCAATGAGACCGATGTTTTGATATAGAGTCATATATTTTTGTATTATTCGCATAAATGGCTCATATGCCATTTCGGTCAAATGGCTATTTAGGTGTATGGTTCCTTCGGCAAAGTTGTTCATTGTTTTATGCTGAAAATTATGAACCAATGCACGTGTTCACTATCTGACGTTTGAGCGGTGCCGTGTTATTTACGTGACCATGGCAACAAGTGAATTCGGCACCGCTCAAACGTCAAATTCGTGAACACGTGCATTGGTCCATTGCTGAAGACGTCAAATTTCCAAGGCCTACTATTTCTAAAATAGAGACATTTTTTTAGAAAATGGTCCTAAAAACCTTAATATTTGAGTTTTGCTTTTATTTTTTCAATTAAAATGCCATATATCACCTATGACTATGACATTTATTGGCATAAAGCAGGTCTGGTACAAATTTGATGATAAAAATAAAATTAAGTTCGATTTTTTAAAGAATATTTCCGAAAAACAGAGATATTGCGAATAGGCCATTCTTGCGATTGGGCAATTTCGGGCAGGTGTTTTCGTCGCCATCCACTTACGAAAGGTCAGATCATTATTGTCTATTATTTTCTAGGATATGATATTCAATATATCTTTTCTAAGCAATCTGGAAGTATGCTAAGCTTATAAAAAGTTTCAAAATTATTATAGCAGTTTTCCAATGAAAACAAAAGTTCATATTATGAACATCTTTGCGGTTTACTGGTGGTTACATTTACCTAAATATGTGTTATATACATTGATTATGTTGTATTTTCTATTCGCAAAAATGCCCTAAGCGCCAGATTCATCATGTCAAACCATTTCGTTCGACTCGATATATAGGTAGCTGTATGATTTCTTCTGAAGAGTTGATCGTTATTTTATCCTGAAAATAATTGGGTCCTAATTTTTTTGATAAAATCTTGGTTTTATTCAACAACACGAAAGAGCATGTTACTTCAACTACTTCAGCATTTTTCCCGCTCAAATAACGGCTCTATCAGGTTTAAACTTTAATTTAAAAGTTGGGTCCATGAATGAACCTTGACACTTGTGATCATGTTTGACGTTCGCTTAGTCGACAAAAACACCACAGGGTTTTTAGTTTTAACACTGGGGTTGTTCCTATGTGACATTTTGGAAGGGACACGGAAAACAAAATACACCCAAAATTTTAGTTAAGCCATGGAGTGTGACAAAATCTAAAAATAAAAAATAAAAAATGTTTTTTGGACCTAAATCAACGGAAAACATTAGAAAATTGAGTAAACATGTGGTTTTGGCCTAAACTTAAGCGTTTGGCACCTAAATCGGGACAGGGCTTTAGGACCCTATTGCTAGAGATGTCAAATTTCCGAAGCCTACTACTTTTGACAAACAGACAATATTTAAAGAAATTTTGTTCATAACATTTATTGTTATATGTTTTGCTTGTAATTTTTCAGTTCAATACCATATATCGCCTAGGCCAATGTCATTTCTTGGCATGATACAGAGCTAATTGTAAGTTTGATTATTTTCCGAAAGTTTCAATAAAAAACAGGACCATTGTGTATAGGCTATTCTTGCGGACAATCAATTTCGGTCCTTTTTTGCAAAGCGCATATTGTTTAATATATTTTTTCAATGCTATCTGGAAGTTGACTAAGCTATAAGCAGGCTTGAAGTAGAAGTTTTCCAATTATTCAGCTGAATGTTCGGCCGAATATTCGTTTGGCCGAATAATTATTTTCCAACTATAGTGCTATTCGGTACATCTCTACTTATTTCTCATCATTAGATATCGCTAACATACAGTTTGACATGTCGACGATACCAGTCGTGATGCGCGTATTCCCATGTTGGCCCAAAAAGCCTCCCCCTCCATATCGTGGGAAGATGAATCTACCAGAGATTTCGTTCAAATTGGCTAGAGGACGAGAGTAATGACAGCTTAAGGTTTGCCTTGGAGGGAAACTATTTTTTTTATTTTTTGTTTAGCCTTTCGCAAGAATTAACAACTAGATGTTTCTATCATTTATCGCACCAAAAACATTCTGAGAAAGAATCAAGTCATGTCAAACAAGAACAATAATTTAATGGAATAAAAATGGTTTAAAACACTTTAATTTTTAATATTCCTTTTTTCTTATTGGATGAAAACATTGATGCAATATAACAAAAATTATAACAGGAATAAGTTTGCTTGAATTTCACCGTAATCTACTAGTGGGACTGTTATGCGAGTACTTTTAATATGGGACGCACATGATTTGGTATTTTTTTCGCATTTTGTCCATACAAACAAACAATTTTGAGTATGATACCAGGAAGTACACTTATAATCAATGATTCATGAAGAAAACTCAAAAGTGATGAAAATTCATATGGGACTGTTATGCGACTAGGGGCAGATGCTACCCTATAAAAGTGAAGCCCCTTATCCTTGAATAAAGGTCAGTCTTGTTAAACCTACCACCCAGAGTACAACGAATCAATAGTGCAAGTGCGAACATCCGATAGAACCGCGTGTGCTGAAGTCTCCCAGTGTTTGTTCGCCGTTGTTCCAGTCCGCTCTGAGCATCGAAGGCCGGTCCACGAGTGACTCGGGGTCGATTAAAAGTTACTGTGTTGTACACGCCCGCTTTCTAATCTTTTCGACCCCCAAATTCAATTTTACAAATAATCTCCCCCTTGGACTTATAGCATGAACCGCTGATGATGACCGAATCCATTAGTAAGTCGCAACGTTCGATAAATGTTACGGGTTAGAGTAAATGTCATCGAAAAAGGCCGAAAAATCATCAATAAAATTTACGAAAGCGGTGATGGACCTGACTTAAAATATTCTGAAAGAATTGCAGAGTAAACCCTTGATGCAATTATTAGAGGAATTTCTTAAGAATTTCTAGTGAATTTTCTGAGTTCATTTGTATAAACCTGGACATCACTATAGGTAAGCTCCTGATAAAAATCCTAAAGTAACGCTTGGATCCCAATTCATCACATTTTCAAAATTTGAAATTCTGAAGATTTTTATAGATACAGTGAAACCTCCATGAGTCGATATTGAAGGGACCATCGACTCATGGAAATATCGAGTCATGGAACAGCAATCCTTTGGAAAGTGGCTTCTAGGGACCATCATAGTAACCATGAAATTCTGTTTTTAGTATGGTTCCATGAGTCGATATCGAGTCATGGAACATCGACTCATGGAGGTATCACTGTAGTAAAATATAGTTCACTCACTATTGTATTGCTGAGTTTGCCTAATCGATAACTTTGCAGACAAGCAATTCGTTTGAGGTTGTAGTATTTATATTGATAGATAATTTCTCCCTGACCTGTAGTGAAATTCCCTTACATTTGTATTCGACACCCTGTATAACTAAAAATATCGGCGTAAAAGATCCTTGAGGAATTTTTGTACCGGTTCTTGAAAAAAACCCCTAACGAATTTCTTAGAAAAAAGTCTGGAATCAACCTTTGAGGATTTTCTTGGAATAATTCCTGTAGATATCTTTGAAAGATCTACTAGAGTAACCAATGGAAACATCGATGTAAAATCCCTGGATTTCTCCATGCTATTTCAGATTAATCCCTGATTAAATATTTCGAATCGGAATTCAAGCAATGAGAACAAAAAGTGATTTTAGAGACCATTTTGATAAAAAAGAGACTTTCCTATTAAAATACAAAATTTGTAGAAACTTGCATTGAAAAAAAGAAAATGTAATTGTTATGAGTTGGAATATTCAAAGTTTTCATCTATGGGCAGTGATATCTGAGCCACAGAAAGGTTCAAGTGATCTATTTTTTCCATTATTAACATGGTTTACTTACATTGCTCACTACTAAAACTCCCGTCAGGCATTAGCGGTGGCTATCTTATCCCCCTCAGCTTCAGCAGCCGTTACCTCTTTGCTTTCCTCTTCTTTCGGAGCCTGGGGTGGTTCATCGTCCACCCGATAGGTGATATAGGCCGGTGCCTTCGGTGGCATCCAGTCCGGAATAATCTTCTCATGCAGCCGCCAGACTCCGTACTCATTCGAGAGATGCTTCTCGAACACAACGTACTCCAGGCAATCTTTTTCCACGATCTCGCTTCCGTGCATCAGCCGTCCAAAGCGGTCGTAAATGGCCAGGATTTGCTGGGTGTGGAAGCGGACCGTAACTTGACCGAAGATGTTATCCTTACTGATGACATCCGTGCAGCGGGCATGGACTACCCGTGGGGGTTCCAGCGATTTGAGGAACTTCCACCGTATGGTCTTATCTGTTACGTTATGCATCATTTCCGGGTAAGCCCGTTCCGTGATGATTTCCCGGAGTTTATACTTATTCTTTTCCATCAGCAAATTGTGCGCCTGGATGTATATCTCCTGAGCCTGGGCGGCAAATTCCGGAGGCTCAAAGTCATCGTCGAAGCTTCGAATTTTACGCACGGCCATCATCGATTTGGTTTTCTTCTCTAGCAGTTCGAACTTTTGTTTGGCGCCCTCTTTCGACACGGCTGACATTTTTCCGTCGCCTTCCGGAGGAACATACGGCTCAAATACTCCGCCGGTGCAACTAATATAGAAAGGCCGCTCCATCCACGGTCGAGGTGGCAGAATTCCACGCTCCTTCATACGGGTCTTCATCTGTTCCTGGCTCAGTTCTTCGGCCTTTTCGTTCAGGTTTGGGATGTCCACCTTGACGTACTTTTGTTTACGCAATCGCTTCCACTTGGGCTCAAAATGCTTCGTGCGCCGGTGGCGGACTTGATTCTGTTGGATGGCCGCATTCTGGAGGCATGGTGCCAGAAATCCTGCTTGCGGGAGCTGCAAAAAGAAAACGTTATTTTATTCAATGCAATTTGAGCTCCTAGCAGATCAATTACCTGGAGAAATTTCAATCCAACGCGGCTGATGGCCGAAATCGATGCCATGATTTAATCGAAATCCCGTGTTTTTTGGTGTTTTGAACTTTGACAGTTTTCTCCCGATGTGTTTTGGGGTTGAAAAATGTCAATCCGTGTACCGGTTCAATTTACCGATGTCATGCAGGGATGTGATTGAAATATTTCGTTTATGTTGGAGTACGCCGCTGAAATCTTGAATTAGATCACAATCGCTTCGTGTTGCTAGAGTATATAAGGGCTTATTCACAAATTTCATAACGCTGAAGGGGGTGGGTGGGTGTCTTCATGATGTTACGGCTCACACAAAATTTGTAGAATATTCATACAAAAAGCGTTACGAGGGAGTGGGTGGGTGTCAAAAATGGTCATTTTTGGCGTTATGAAATAAATGAATGATGAAATGGCTTCATAATAGACATATAAATATTAGACCGCTATTGTCGCTGCTAATCTTGTGACCAACATCTAGTATGCGCAATTTGGAGGTGGTACTCAAAGTGTCAAACGTCCTCATCCTATCCATAGCAACCTGCTTTCGATATCAAAATATTGATTCTGTCATTTTTTTTTCTAGCCTCGGTTGAGCGTGTTGAATGGATCTTTCGTGTGGTTTGAGTGCCTTAGAGAATTTTGACTCTTAGGGCCGATTTCTTCACCATTGCTTAATCTGTAAACCACGTTTACCCATATAGTTAAGCTAGGTTTAGGGCTTAAGCGAAGGTGAAGAAACCGCTTATTAATACATTATCGTCTTGGCGTGTGATTAATTTTGAATGGAAGACTATAAAAATACGTTGTTGAGCTGCTGCCAGTTATCCTTGGTTAATCATAAATTTAGTGAAGGCTTAAGGGTAGATTTGAAGTACCAATGCAAATTGCGTTTTTAAACTAAGTAAAGGTATGCTCCCCCGGCACACATCAACCTGCAGCATCATGAGTATTGGAGCAAAAAATCCAGTGATATATGACGGGAGGAAAATTAAAGGTGCAGTATCGGCACTGAGTTGAAGTTGTAGTTGCCATGTAGCTGACTGCGAAAACTTGTGGATCGTCTAAGATTCAGCTACGATACAAATTTTATTCGACACATTTAGAGCAGTTTTCTCACTCCAATGAAGGAAACCATAGTGTTGTTTTAAGAAGATGCATTCAACTGCCGTTCTTCTTTAGTTACAGAAGCACCATAGAGTCCTGTAAGTTGAAAACGTATTGCTTGCATTAGTGGGTTACTTAACAAATCCTGTATAAGTTAGATCCCGACCAATAGGGTCCTAAAGCCCTGTCCCAATTTTAGTGCCAAACGCTTAAGTTTAGGCCAATAACACATGTATACTCAATTTTCTAATGTTTTTCGTTGGTTTGAGTCCAAAAAAACATTTTTTTAGATTTTGTCGCACTCCTTGGCTTAAACTCAAATTTTGGGTGTATTTTGTTTTCCGTGTCCCTTCCGAAATGTCAGATAGGAACAACCCCAGTGGTAAAACTAAAACCCCTGTGGTGTTTTTGTCGACTAAGCGAACGTCAAACATGATCTTAAGTGTCAAGGTTCATTTATGGACCCAATTTTTAAATTAAAGTTTAAACATGATATAGCCGTTATTTGAGCGGGAAATATTGCTAAAGTAGTTGCAGTAAGATGCTCTTTCGTGTTATTGAATAAAAACAAGATTTCATTAAAAATTTTAGGACCCAATTGAATTTATCGAACAGCGATTCTCATTACGTTGGTTTTTCTTTCTTAATTGTCCCAGATACTAGGCTCTTTTCACTCGTTTCATTTCCTTTTTCAAATATGAGAAAAATCAAAACAAACGATTTGACAGTTTGAGTACCGGTTGATCGCGTCGGTAGAAATTCAAGGCTACTGTGGTTGATTCATCTATATCACAGCCAATGTATGGAGTAAACAGCGCCTCTAGCGTTCTATTTCTAATACTTCTATTGGTTTCATTCACAAATTTTATAACGCAAAAAATGGACATTTTTGACACCCACCCACCCCCTCGTAACGCTTTTTGTATGAATATTTTACAAATTTTGTATGAGCCGTAACAGCACAAGGACACCCTCTTACCCCCTTCAGCGTTATGAAATTTATGAATGAGCCCTAAATATTGCGCATTTCTTTCGCCACTGGACTATCGCAGTAGAGTGGATTTAAATAAGAGTGGCGTCAATGTCGAAACTGTCATTTCCATACAAATCCGCGTTCCAATTGAGCAGGAGACCTGTCAAAATTGGAAGACGTCACTCTTGTTTACAAGCACTCTATATCGCAGAAGTTTTACAAGTGCGGTTGGTGTGAGTTGGTGTCTTCAGCGGGGTTATTCATCGCAGTCACCAACATCACAGATAAGTGCCAACATTATTCAATCACGGAGAAAAATGGCCTTAGGCCTTAGTTTGAAACAACCATTTCGTTGGTTGAAATTCAATGTAGAGTTTTGGTAGTTTTCAACTGTAGTTTTGTTGATGCAAACCCCTGATTTTATTTTGAAACAAAATAGATTCATAGTTGGTGTCAACCTTAGAAAGTAGGTTGCTCTCAATAAAATTTTGTTTGTTTCAAACTGATATTTGATTTGTTTTCTAACAAATGTTCATTTTATTTTTAACAAAATGTGGGTTGTTATATCACTACCACCAACTTTATGTATTAGTTTGTTTGCTTCATATCAACCGAGATTTATTCATTATGTACTTGGTGATTGAACAAATTGTATTAACTATTTTTAGTTAAGAGGTGAAACCAGGTAATGTAAATCTGTAATAGACTACTGTTTGTCGCGTAGATAAATAATTCAGCTTTTTACGCTTAGCTTGCCATAAATGAGCCTGTGCATGCTATAAAACGTTTGACATTTACTGTGCGCTCTGTTTTCAAGTTGCCCGTGAGAGAGAGCGCGACAGCACCAACACACGGCGCACAGTAAAAGTCATGAGAACAAAAGAATTTATGGCACGTACAGAGGCTCATTGCGAATCACCCCCTTTAGACATTACTTGCCCACACTATAATGTTTATGGTTTAATCAAAGCAAGCTTTGCGATCATGAAAATTTTTGATGTTGACGATTAAATGTCACAATTTTCGAACCGGTTTCTCACGTAATAAAATTAAGAAACAAAATTATAACCTTATGTCTATATATTTTAGCTTGGAAGCAAGAGCTACAAACCAGGACTGCAAATTGAAGCGACTATATGCTGGAACATTTTTATAATCACCAATCGACGGATTACTTCTGATGCTGCCACTACTGGCTGGAAGCCAAACCTTTAACATTCATTCAACATTCCAGCTATTGTGGAAAAGTTCTAAAGGATGTAGCGAGCAATATTTGGTCAAAATAGAGATGCGATCTACACAAATTTGTAATACTGTTAAGTTTGAAGAAGAGTTTATCTTTTAAATTCGAAGCTATATGATTTGGCGAAGCTGGACGCCTTTTAGTATGTCTTTGTGGCCTTTGTGGATTCCACGAAGCTCGATGTTGTGTATGAGCATTGTTAAGTTTGCAATTTGACGTTTAAGCCTAATTCTTTGCCCATAGCCAATGCGTTATGGACGCAACATATGATTAAACTTTGTAGACTGCAGTATCCGTTTTTGGAAAAATAATAAACATCAAAGAGGGTTCTGCTATCAAATCAAATCAGCATTTAAGAGTCTTCTGCAACAGGCTCCCTACATCAATTAGTTATTCGAATTTTAATGCAGCAACTATCCCATTTCGTACATTTATCATAGTTTGTTCTTGATCTCCTGATTACCTAAAATATAAAAAAAAATAGATTTAAGGCGCCTGAAATAGCTAAAAATTTAAACTAATTGTAAAGCTCTAATACTTTAAAGTTTACAACAAATATTGTGAAAATTTTTGACAATCCAATCAATAAACTTAGATCATGACCTGCTAAGACTATGCTATAAAAACGCAAGCAAAACATGTCAAAATCGATTCACCCCTTTTCGTTTTATAGACAGTGTAAAAAGCTGAATACTTTGAATTTTGATTCCAGAATCAACAACCAACATGAGTTCAGATCTAGGCTTGCGCGGCTGTTGCTGCCTCAAGGCGGAAATCTTCCGGATCAACGACCAACAGATAGATTTATGCATTTGTCGGCATGAATAGTAAAAAATAGCCTCTAATAGAACTAGCGGTACCGTAACTGCTGGGTGGATGAGAGATTTGTTGTTAGGGGGTGGTTTTGAATTTTGAATCTGTGGAGGAAAATATATTATCCTAAAGGAAGACCTGAATCGGGTTGGAGTTGGAACTGTGCTTCAGAACGGGTTGCGCCAGTTCTAACCTGGTTTAAAAACGTTTGTTTGAGTAGTTTCGGTGGCGCTCCTGTTTGGGGCGCCCTGACCGGGATCACGGTCAGTTTGAGCGCGCACCTGATATTGACGTTTGCAAATGTAAACAAGCATCCCAATGCAGGGGTGGAATCGAAAAACTGTTGCAAAATCACCACGCTGATACCCATAGGGTTGAACAAACTGTGCCGCATCTCGAATTATTTTTCAAAAAGTGGTGAGTATCCATGTTTTCAAAAATTTATAAGAAAATCAGGAGTGCATATAAACAAATTCTGAAAGCGTTAATATTCATCAAAAATGATTGTCTTTCGAAGAAAAATACAAAAACGGGGGGTTAGATCCGACGGAAATGGTCTATTTTTCATAATTGTCGTAAGCCACCTTTGAACACCTGAAAATAAAGGTTGAATTAATGATTTCTAACTAGATTACTCAGAACATAAGTATGAAGTTACTAGCGATCAATGTATTAACATAATACGGAAATTAAAAATAAAAGAATAAAAAAGATCACTGATTGTATTTATGATTTTTACAAACACAGCTAACACGCTCGCATGTTGTGGCGAAATTATCTGAACATCCACGATTTCAACTACTTGACCAACGGTCTTCAAACGGACAGTTTGTTGTGAATGTAACAAAGGTATTGAATCCATTAACGTTTGAATCGATTTGTTTCTTAATATGTCTATATATAAACAGGTTGATACGAATAAGATGAACACTATTTCTGATATCTCTCGAGTTGATCTTCGGCCGAGTCAAAGAAAAACGGACCATAATGATGTGGCCGTTACCGAAGTCAACTGTACTAGTGCTCAACTTACGCGCAAAACAATGGATGATGCTTTTATTACTGCAAAGGTGTCCGGAATGCAATGTATGTTTATGATCGATTCTGGTGCACAGGTGAACACTTTCACGGAAAGCATGTTCATGGCACTAACATCACATGCAAGCCTAGGGGAACGACACTTATCAATTTCGTTTTAATTTTCGTGCGATACGACCCCATTTCATTTGAGTTTTCATGTTATCTCCAGATTAAATCCATTTTATCGGATTTTGCACATTTTTATCCATTTTCAAGGTTTTTGAAAGTTTTTACTGATTTTGTGTTTTCTGCTGACTGATTTTTACAGTAAAATGATAATAATCGACAAAATCCGAAGTTATCCCAAAAATCTCATTTAATGAACTTTAATGAATGAAAATCATCCAATACACATCGAAATCTTTGCTTTATCTGTGTCGGTGTCTTCGCATCAGGCTCAGGCATGGAATTTGACGTTTCTTCCCCACGATAGTAAGCAAGTGCCGCTGCAGTCGCTGCGTAGCACAAAAATCCTTTGTTGGTATGCTAGCCTTGCAATATGCAAAGCTTCTTCTTCTTCTTCTTTCTGGCATTACGTCCCCACTGGGACAGAGCCTGCTTCTCAGCTTAGTGTTCTTGTGAGCACTTCCACAGTTATTAACTGAGAGCTTACTATGCCAATGACCATTTTTGCATGCGTATATCGTGTGGCAGGTACGATGATACTTTATGCCCTGGGAAGTCGAGAAAATTTCCAACCCGAAAAGATCCTCGACCGGTGGGATTCGAACCCACGACCCTCAGCTTGGTCTTGCTGAATAGCTGCGCGTTTACCGCTACGGCTATCTGGGCCCCTATATGCAAAGCTTCGCCGAATTAGATCAGAACATACTTCATATGGCGACCGCTACCTTCTGGCAGATCCGGACTTCAAGTTGTTCTATGAATCGGAAGTGAGATTACTCTGTAGTCTAACGTGGGGGCATGCTATGACCAGCAGAGCTAGCTAAAGCAGATTTTGATATAGGGTAAACAGGTATAATATGCCTGTACATGCCACATTCTCTAACCAGGTAGCTTCTTAAAAGGGTACAAGACGGTTCAAATCTTGACGTTTCAAAACTCCCGTAGAGAAAAGTTCCACAGCATATCAATATTTAAAAGCACATCTTTGTCATTGTCAGGGTTCATTCACAAATTTCATAATGCTAAAAATGACCATTTTTGACACCCACCTACTCCCTCGAACGCTTTTTGTATGAATATTCCACGAATTTTGTATGACCTGTAACATTTCTAGTACTACTCCCTTCAGCGCTATGAAATTTATGAACAGGTTGTTATAGCTACATAAATACCTAAATAAATTTGGAAGAGAATTCAGAACCGAGAACTTTTTCTGGGAAATTCCGCTAACCTCAGCGGCGAGCGTCCAGAACAACTCTCGAAAAATCACCATTGATAAGGAAACAAATTCGGAGTATGCTTGAGACTCTTGTTTGAAAGCTATACATCTATTTCTAATCTAAATCTAAAACTAATTATTTCGCTTATAGAGGGTTTGCATTTCCGCACATACACAAATTTTACGTTACATCGTAGTCTAGTCTTATTATGCGCCTGCCTACTGCGATATCTGGTCTTCGCCGGTCTCCTTCTTGGCCTGTCTTGTAATTGGTCATAGAAACCACGGCCGAGGTGTTGGACGCAGAAGTGAAGCTAGAGTTAGCGTGGGCGGGAGCGGTGCTGTTGCTAGCAGGGGCGGACTAATCTTCCCCGGCCTGGTGTTGCCGTTTGTCGTTCAGGAAGTTGAGGTACTGGGTCAGGCGGAGGACGGCAATCAACGTGACGACGTATTCCTTGACATCTTCCTTGCGGAGGGTTTTCACCTGCTTGGACACGGTGCGGTAGACGCGGCGGGCAACTTTGTTGGAGAGGCGTCTGAACGGTGTGCAGGGTGGATCTTCCTTAACCGAGATGAGAGCGTTATCTCCATCGTCGCCTGCGCACTTCGGGAAGTAGTAGTCCAGAAGACGCTCGGCCAGCTGAGCGGTGGTGTCCACGCCGTTCACGGCGATCCTTCTGTACTGGGAGGCCAGTACTTCGTTGGCTTTCTTCTAGGAGAGCTCTTTCAGGGAGGCTGCCTTCTGCTGGAAGGCCTGTTGCAGTTCGTACACCTTCTCGGTGTAGGGTTTGACCATGCCGAGGACCTTAGACTTTGCCTGGTTGTGGATCTCCTGCGGTTGTTCCATGATTATCGGTACGCTCACCTCGAGGCGGTCGATGCCCTTGACCAGCTGGAGCAGGCTGTCGAACTTATGCACCAGCGGGGCGGAGATACTGGCACGGTTCCGAAGGGGATTGTAGTCTTTCACGCGAAATAAAGTGAAACCGAAACTAAATAAACACTAAAATTTGACATTCGAGTTTTAGGGGTGCCCATCGATTTTTGTCGATTCGATGAATTATTTCAGATTTTATCCGATTTATTCGGATTTAATCGATTTTTAGGGATTTATTATCCATTTTATTTATTTCGTTGGAAATTTGACTCATATGAACATTTTTTGCATTTCGGCTCACTTTTGGCCTAAAATGGAGATAACCTGCCAGTGTCGTGCCCCTAGAAAATAGCTACCTTTTTGTATTTTACAGGTTTGTCCATATTAGTAAAAAATATGGTACACGTAGTCGCTATCGAACCTCGCAGGTCGCCTCAGATCGTTACGCTTACGTAGATTCCTGTTGTCTTCGCTGATAGTTGATTGTTCGCCAAGGCTTGAGTCCTTTGATTCTAGTGTTACTTCCGAAGTCGTTTTGGAGGTTGATTCTGAGCCATCGACATCCTTGGAATTAGGTGCTATTTTGACATCTTGGACATTCCTGGTATATTGAACGCCTGATGCAGACATCACCACGATCTTTGGTCCGTTTCTGGCAATGACCTCATAACGTTCTGAAGTGAAATTAGGGTCCGTTTTACTTCTTTTCTGCTGGGCAAGCAGAACAGTATCACCAATGAGGATGTCACTCTCTTTAGCACCTCTTACACGATCCGCGTACTGTTTTGAAGCAAGTTTTGATTCCTTATCCTTCTCTCTTACCTCCGTTCGGTCAAGTTCCTTCGCATCAGACTTCTGCCACAAGCCAGGGAAGTTACCCCTGTACTTCCAGCCAACCATTAGCTCAAACGGGGTGACATGTAACCTGGAGTGTGGGATCAAGGTGTTGTGTCTGTGTACATATTACTGTAATGCTTGGCGCTAATTTGATCCATCTAATTTCGATGCCGATAGGGCCTTGATTATTCCGGGATTTTGCCTCTCCACTGCTCCGTTACTTTGAGGACTGAGTGGTACTGATTTACGCACCTGTACACCTCTATCTTCCCAATATGAAATAAATCCGGCACATTGGAAAGGTGGTCCATTGTCACTTTGTATAGCGGATGGGTACCCCCACATCCGGAAAACATCATTCAATGCTGTATTGGTTGAGTTCGCATCCATCGCCTTCATTTCCACAACATACAAGTATCGCGAGTAGGTATCAGTCACCACCAGAAATTCTCCGGATCCAAATGACGGCGCTGCCAAGAAATCTACTTGTAGCATTTGCCAGGGACCATCCGGTAATTCTCTTGAGCAAAGAGGTATTGGTGGATTGCGCCTTGAGAGTTGGGCACATGTTTCACAATTCTTAATGAAGCGAGAGAGTTCGGTGGACATTCTGGGCCACCAGAAATACTCTCGCATCACCCTCTTCATTGCCACCTCTCCTATGTGACCACCATGAGCCGAATCTAGTGCTTTATTTCTCGAGGTGTAGGGTAAGATGACTTTGTTATCTTTGAAGACCATGGGACCCAAGCAATGCATAGTACCCTTGTGCGCTTCATATGCTCGAAGATCAGCATGCCACTTATTCAACGTTAGCGCTTCTCTCACTGATACTAATTCGCTGTCGTTTTCGGAAATTTCCTCTATTTCATCCCATGTTATGGACATATTACCGGTGTCCAACGAATAAAGATAATGATTTTCTGCATGTTCTTCAAATGGAATCGATTTTTGAGTCTCTGGTATAAGTCGAGAAAGTGCATCAGCTACGTTTTGGTTACCAGGTACCCTCTGGATATCGTAGTCGTAAAGCTGTAGACGTAACGACCAACTTTCTGCTCGCGTAATAGCTCGTTTTCCCAACCGGTGGTTCGCATTAAAGATATACTGTATTGCTTCAGCATCTGTGCGAATTGTAAAAGGCCTTGTTAATAAGTAGTAGGAGAAACGCTCCACGCCCCAAACGACTGCCAGTGCCTCTTTTTGTGTCTGAGGGTATCGTTTTTCTGAAGCAGTCAAAGCTTTCGAGGCGCAAGCAATTATTCTTGGGGCTGCATTATCATCGATTTGAATTAGGACTGCTCCCAGTCCCACTGGAGAAGCGTCCACATACAGCTCTATACGATCACTAAGATTGTAGTATCCCAGT